>NC_060119.1:1141551401-1146551401 GCF_021461395.2 Schistocerca americana | reverse complement strand
TTCGCTGAAAATACGGGTATGTTTCAGACGTTTTTTTCAGCTAGAATGTACGTGCGCCTAGATAAATACAAGTTTTAGAGGAATGAAATACGGCATGGCCAATATCGTGGCGCCGACGCAAGGTTCTGGAACAGCGTAATTAAGAACTCTGTAGAACTAAATATGTCGGGTAACCTAATAAAGCGGGACGGACGTTTCAATTTAAACGAAGCTTCGACACCAGCACTGAGTCTATTAAGAGCTCGCCCGCCATAGCTGGTAAGGGCAAAGAGAATGTGCGTCATTATTATATTCGTTCGTTATTGGTTTCCGGCCTTTTCGCCATACGACTGTCTTTCTTGTACGTATTTACATAAAATACACATTAATACTGTAAATATTAAGTGCGGAACAGGTCAGCAAATAACAGTGAGTGTGTAGATTCGGGGTTAACAATAGTAATAGTATAATTATTGCCAACATATCATCAACACTTTAGTTATTATTTATCATTCATTGGTGTCACATTTTACCTGTAAATGTATGTACGTACTATTCTTGAATGAGAGTTTCACTCTGCAGCGGAGTGTGCGCTGATATGAAACTTTCCTGGCAGATTAAAACTGTGTGCCGGACCAAGACTCGAACTCGAGACCTTTCTCTACGCCGTCCGAAGTGGCCGAGCGGTTGTAGGCACTACAGTCTGGAACCGCGCGACCGCTACGGTCGCAGGTTCTAATCCTGCCTCGGGCATGGATGTGTGTGATATCCTTAGGTTAGTTAGGTTTAAGTACTTCTAAGTTCTAGGGTACGACTCTGTTGGTTACTTGGCCGTACTGCGGATAACTTTCAGCCCAAGTTTTCGTAGCTTATCACACCTAAGGGAACACTGTTGTAAGTAAATAAGATCAAACAGCAATCTGCTTTTCGTGGTCGGCCTCGGTGGTCTAGCGGTTCTAGGCGCTCAGTTCGGAACCGCGCGACTGCTACGGCGCAGGTTCGAATCCTGCCTCGGGCATGGATGTGTGATGTCCTTAGGTTAGTTAGGTTTAAGTAGTTCTAAGTTCTAGGAGACTGATGACCACAAATGTTAAGTCCCATAGTGCTCAGAGCCATTTGAACCATTTTTGCTTTTCGTGAGAAAAGGAGATTGCTAGGAACACAAACTTCCTTCAAACTACACGTCCTGCTGCATCAAAATTGGTCAGTGGAGTTCAGCACCATACTGTTGTACAAGAACATAATCCAATTACTGTAATTAAGAAATTATGAGAGGTTGTTACATATTGAATGAAACTATAGAGAACGCATTTCTTTTCCTGTATTTTAGTAAACTTTGTACACTTATAATCCTATCGATTGATAGACGGCGACGACAGTGAAGTTCACTCCCTTTTCCAAAAACAAGATATTCCTACTCTTCAGTTGCAAAAAATTTGTATACATAAATGTTTGGCAACTCTTACACATACTTTACACGGTTTTATCACTAAAATATCAATTTTCATTAAATGTAACAATACGTTCTGAGTGACGGCCTAGGAACACGTCCTCTTTCCACAAGATACAGATTAACCGTCCTCTTTTTTTAATAAATCAATTGTTTTTTTTTAGTCCTTAGTCAAAGATTCACAACTACTATCGTTGCGAGGATTGCGCGGTAAAGAGTTTCTTGCTGTCCAGCTGCGCTGCGCTTCACTTCACTTCAAGTACTTTTTGAATCACATTTACATTTACGATATTTACATACATTACTGAGCTCTCAGAATAAAATCAGCACAACTTAGCTAAAAAAAATGGCAGTGAGGTTCACATAACATTACGGTACATGTTCAGACACACAAATTATTAAAATTTCAGAAACTTGGATGATTTACTTAAGAGAACGAGCATCACAAATCGTGCTAGTCAATCGAGTTAGCTCCACCTCTGGTCCATATGCAAGCAGTTATTCAACTTGGCATTCCTCGATAGGGTTGCTGGATGTCCTGCGGGATATCGTGCCAGATTCTGTCCAATTGGCTCGAAATGCCAAACTGATTGGAGGGCCCTGCCCATAATACTCCAAACCGTTCCGGAGAGATCCGATGCCCTTGATGGCAAAGGTAGGATTTGATAAGCACGAGGACAAGCAGTAGAAACTCTCGTAGTATGCGGGCGGGCATTATCTTGCTGAAATGTGAATCCGCCATGGCTTGCCTTGAACAGTAATAAAACGGGGCGTAAAATATCGTCGACTTACCGCTGTGCTGTAGGGGTGCCACGGATGACAACCAAAGTGGTCCTGCTATGAGCCTGCCGGAGTGACCAAGCGGTTCTAGGCGCTACAGTCTGGAACCGCTCGACCGCTCCGGTCGCAGGTTCGAATCCTGTCTCAGGAATGGATGTGTGTGATGTCCTTAGATTAGTTAGGTTTAAGGAGTTCTAAGTTCTAGGGGACTGATGACCTCAGAAGTTAAGTCCCGTAGTGCTCAGAACCATTTGAACCTGCTATAAAAAGAAATGGCACTCCAGGCCATCACTCTTGTTTGACGCGCTGTATGGCGGACGAGTCACGTTGGTGCCCACCGGTGTCCGGGGCGTCTCCAGAGAGGTCTTCGCCCTGTAATCTCACTGACGGGAGTAGAATTGTCTGTAGTTATGAGTTCCGATTTGAACTGAGCCCGGATGACCAGTGAAGACCTGAAATGCCACGGACAGAGGTGCCACACCAACTTGACTGTCGCTCGCCATACAGTGCGACATCATCTAGTGATCGTCTGGAGAGCCATTTCATTTCATAACAGGACTCCTTTGGTTGTCATCCGCGGACCATTACAGCACAATGGTACGAGAACGATATCCTGCGCCCCGTTTTATTGACCTTCATGGAAAGCCATCCTGGGCTTAGATTTCAGCAAGACAATGCCCGCCTGCACATGGCGAGAGTTTCTACTGCTTGTCTTGGTGTTTTCCAAACCATACGTTGGCCAGCAACATCGCCGCATCTTTCCGTAACTGAGAACGTTTGGAGCGTTTTGGGCAGGGTTCCTCCAACCATATTGGGATTTTGACCATCGAAGGTGCCAGTTGGACAGAATTTGCCTCTCTATCCCTCAGGCGGATATCGAACAACGAATACCTGCTACCATAACGGCCATAGGTCGACCAACACGCTACTGACTTTCTCAATTTATGAAGCTCTTTCTTTTAAGTAAATCATCCATTTTTTTCTGCAATTGTAATCATTTGTTTGGCTGTAAATCCAACTCACATCTACCTGTTTACGTCTAGTTCGAGTAATACCTTTGTGGGGCGTCGTTTTTCTTATCTTAGAGCGTATTATCAAAATACGATCCCTACAAAATGCATGTTTGACCACCAGCTGGTTTTATTTTAGAGCCAAATATCGACGGGTTTCAGGTACTCTTCGGAAGAGAGTTAAGTACTCTACATACTTTGAGATACAGAATCGAGGCATCAAAGAACAGAATAGATTTAGACCAGGTAGATCGAGTTTTGAAGATTTTTGGAAGGTGACAATCAACAGCGATCAAGTAATGTATAAAATGCATGTTTGACCATCAGCTGCTTTTATTTTACACCCAAATATCAACCGGTTTTAGTCATGGACCATCTTCACGGATTAGGGTTAAAACAGTTTAGGCCACAATATCACAATTGTCGTTACTTAAATAATGACCACGTCTCATGTGTAGAGCACGTCATGAACATCAATATACAACACAGGACTTTTAGAAATGGAAATGAGCGTTTGGCGTCATTGGCCGGGAGGCCCCTTGCGGAACAGGTCCGGCCGCCTTGGTGCAGGTCTTATTACATTCGACACCACATGGGGATGAAATGATGTTGAAGACAATACAACACCCAGTCCCTGAGCGGAGAAAATCTCCGGACCACCCGGGAATCGAACCCGGGTTCGTAGGAGGGCAATCCGTCACGCTGACCACTCAGCTATCGGGTCGGACAGGACTTTAAGAAGAAAACATACTAATAATAAGAGTAATCCGAGCAACACTAAAGAGAAGATCAGAAGTCAGTTCTCTCTTCTAAAAGTCTTCTACACATGAGACGTGGCCATTACTTTTGTAATGGCAGGTGTGATGGGGCGACAAATTGTTTTAACCCTAATCCATGAAGACGGTCCATGACTGAAACAGGTCGATTTTTGGGTGTAAAATAAAAGCAGCTGATGGTCAAACATGCATTTAATACATTACTTGATGGCTGTTGACAGTCACCTTCCAAAAATCTTTAAAACACGATCTACCTGGTGTAAATCCATTCTGTTCTATGATGCCTCTATTCTGTATCTCAAAGTATGTACTTAACTCACTTCTGAAGAGCACCTACTTTAGACACAATATTTGGAAAGTAATCATTTTGTATCGAAGACCTAATGAGATTTTGCCAACAAGTTTTAAGTCCATTCGCTAGGCTATGAGTCTGGTGGGCGGGCAGCCGTCCGTCGTACTAGGTGTCAGGACATCGGCTCCAGTAGTAGTCGTGGTGACCCTTCATTTGAACTCCAGTCGGCTCTCCATTTCATTCTGTTGTCGTCGGATCGTGCGCCCTACATACTCGCTTGGTGGAAGGGTACTGACAAGGGGACTGTACGAACTTCCCTTCCCTTCACCAGGCTGATCCTCCCCGGCGATGTGTGTAGCGCACGACTGAGATTTCAGCATAACAGGATGACGCAACCCTCGACCGTTTTCCGGAGAACTGATTTTGAAAATTTCAGGCGTACTTGTACACCAGGGACGTTCGATAAGTAATGCAATACTTCTATTTCTGAAAGTAGGTTGATTTTATTCGGGATTCCAATGCGCAATATTATTCCCCACTCTGTTGGCTACACAACCCTATTTTTCAGTATAATCTCCGTTCATTGCGAGGGCCTTACGGTACCTTACTGAGAGGACCTGTATGCCCATGTGATATCACTCTACTGGTCGACGTCGGATCTAACGCCTTGTTGCATCAAAAACTTCCCCATCACTCAAGTACTACTTCCCGCGCAGTGTTTCCTTCAGAGGACAGAAGATGTGAGATCCGGGCTGTAAGGCGGGTGAAGAAGTTCACTGCAGCGAAGTGTTGTGAGCTCGTCTCGGATGCGTAGACTTGTGCGAGATCTTGCGTTGTCATCTAAATCTACATCTACACGGATACTCTGCTAATCACATTTAAGTGCCTGGCAGAGGGTTCATCGAACCACCTTCACAATTCTCTATTATTCCAATCTAGTATAGCCCGAGGAAACAACGAACACCTATATCTTTCCGTACGAGCTCTGATTTCCCTTATTTTATCGTGGTGATCGTTTCTCCCTATGTAGGTCGGTGTCAACAAAATCTTTTCGCATTCGGAGGAGAAAATTGGTGATTGGAATTTCGTGATAAGATTCAGTAGCAACGAAAAACGCCTTTCTTTTAATGATGTCCAGCCCAAATCCTATACCATTTCAGAAGGAGAAGTTCGTTTGCATTTTTGTGGAGGCGAACACGCTGAAGTCGTTTCTTGGATTTCCTGAGGGTAGCAAAAAATGGTTCAAATGGTTCTGAGCACTATGGGACTTAACATCTCAGGTTCAAAAATGGCTCTGAGCACTATGGGACTTAACTACTGGGGTCATCAGTCCCCTAGAACTTAGAACTACTTAAACCTAACTAACCTAAGGACATCACACACATCCATACCCGAGGCAGGAATACACTTTCTACTTGATCGTTGGACCATGAGGGCGGGCATCAAATGGAACATCTCCGTCAGAGTGACAGAAGACTATCTCCGTGACTATCGGCTGAGGGTGCGACTGTGAACTTTTTCTTCGGTATTTTTTCAAATAAAATTCGCACTGGCTGTATGAATGATTTTTATTAAATCTGTGACCGGTTTCGCACCACTTATCGGTGCATCCTCAGGCAATATACGCTATTTATAACATAGTAACGTTGAACGTTGCCCTGTAGCCACTCCCCACCATTCACGTCCAATATACCGTCATCTGGTGAAATCGGCAGTTAAAACTTAAAAATCTTTTTTTATTTTAAATGATGGGAGCGGCAATGACCGTGCAAGTAGAGAGGAGCCGCGCGGCGGCGGACACGGCCTGACTGTGGTAGTCGCCCTAGAAAACAACAGGTTTTTTCTTCTGTTGTGAGGTGGTATGGTGCAGACCCATGGATTGCCGTTCTGTTTCCGGTTTCATTGCCTGTGGCGATTTTCTACACTTACTTTACTTTACTTTTTCGGGTCCGGAAACTACAATTTGTTTGCCCAGTATTGGGCAATGTCCAATGCTTCTTCTTTAGCCAGCCATAGATCGTCGAGGGTACATCTGTGGGGGCAGGCAGGGCATTGTAGGAGATGTTCCATGACCTGTCGAGTACCGCAGTCGCATTTGTCGTCATTTTCGTCCAACAAACCCCATTTGATCAGATTAGATTTGACAGGAGCCACCCCAGTTCTGAAGCGGTTAAGCATTCTCCAGGTTTTCCAATCACCAGAAACGCCGCTTGGTGGGTCCTCTCTTAGTGGATAGTAGATGGGGGGCTCATCTAAGGCGCAACTTAGGAAACGGCGTCTGGATTTGAGTCTGCTGGGGCAACACTCTAGCCCAAATATTGAGTGACGGGCATCAAAGGTTTGTTTTAGCTTCTCGGTATGTTCATGGGCTTTCCTACGTGAGTCAGGGCTTGTGAAACCTGCGGCCCTGTGAAGATTTTCTATGGGAGTTGGTTTCATGCAGCCTGTTACTATTCTGCGTGTTTCATTCAAGCTAATATCTACCTTTTTTGGGTGGGCGGATCTGCACTATACCGGCCAGGCATATTCGGCAGTTGAGAAGCACAAAGCTTGGGCTGAAGTTCCGACCACGGTAGGTTTGGCACCCCATTTGCTATTGGACAGCTTTCTTATTAGGGAATTTCGTGCTTCTATTTTTTTGCGTGTTTTTTCGCAATGATATCTGTATGTCAATGTTCTGTCCAGCACAACGCCAAGGTAGCTGGGAGTATCTGTGTGTTCTAGTAATGTCCCATCCCAGGTAACACTGAGCCTCTACTTTGCCTGCCTCGAGTTCAGATGGAATGCACTCACTTGAGTTTTGGAGGGGTTGGGTTTTAGAGAATTCTTTTTGTAGTAGGTTGACATTGTAGAAAAGGCGGTTTCTAGTTTCTCCTCGATGGCTTCAAACCTGTTGCCTTGAACTGTTATTGCCAGGTCGTCTGCGTATACAAAAGTTTTGGTTTTGTCTGGAGTTGGTTGGTCATTTGTATATATGTTGAATAGTATTGGCGTCAACACGCTCCCTTGGGCGAGCCCATTTTTCTGATTCCGCCATCGACTCTTTTTCCCCTCATGCATTACGAAGAACTGTCTATTTTGGAGCAGGGATTCGATTATCTTGACTAGGTGGTAATCTTTCAGGGTCTCGTAGGTTTTATTCAGTAGTATCATAGGCGGAACTTAGGTCGACTAGTGCCAACCCGGTGATTAATTTATTCTCAAAACAATCCTCGATATGTTCCGTCAATGCCAGAATTTGACTGGTACAGGACTTTCCAGGTCTAAAACCTGCTTGGTGTGGAATTAGCTTCGAGTCAACGATCTTCTCTATTCTGTTGAGGATCAATCTTTCATAGAGCTTAAACAGGTGGCAGAGAAGGGTAATGGGTCGATAGCTCTTCGGAGACCCTGGGTCCTTCCCGGGTTTAAGGAGAGCCACCACTTTTGACTTCCTCCACAGTTTCGGAATTTGAAAGGTTTCACGGCACACGTTAAAATGTCCAAGTATCCAGTCCCTGGCGCCAAGGCCAAAGTTTTTAATCTCTTCCAGGCAAATATCATCAAACCCACTTTCTACAAAAAATTGGCACGTGCAACCATTTCCACACATCTGGTCCTTCATCGCTCTTTATTATCTTCTGTTAGGCGGAGAGGAAATCAGTGGGCACACACCTTCGAGTATCCCAACTGGTGGACGAATGTGTCAATGCTACCAACAGAGACGCCCAGTCGTGCAGCGAGGTGTTTGGTTGTGATCCGTCTATCATCTCGAATCAAAGTTTCCACACTTTCCAACACTGAAGGAGTCACAGCTGTGTGAGGCCGGCCGGCGCGTGGGAGACCGGACAAGTTTGTGCGAACTTGTGGTAGTGACAGATACCTTCCGCAATATTCTTTCTTCCAGGAGTGCTACACTACTGGCCATTAAAATTGCTACACCACGATGATGACGTGATACAGACCCGAAATTTAACCGACAGGAAGAAGATGCTGCTATATTCAAATGATTGGCTTTCCAGAGCATTCACACAAGGTTGGCGCCGGTGGCGACACCTACAACGTGATGACATGAGGAAAGTTTCCAACCGATTTCGCATTCACAAACGGCAGTTGACCGGCGTTGCCTGGTGAAACGTTGTTGTCATGCCTTGTGTAAGGAGGAGAAATGAGTACCATCACGTTTCCGACTTTGATAAAGGTCGGATTGTAGCCTATCGCGATAGCGGTTTATCGCATCGCGACACTGCTGCTCGCGTTGGTCGAGATCCAATGAATGTTAGCAGAACATGGAGTCGGTGGGTAATACGGAACGCCGTATTAATGTTTACATTATTCGAACAAAAGGAACCCAGCATACTGTACGTATAGAACTGTACTGATGCGTTACAACAGCGGCTCGATGTGACGGCCACCAAAGTTGTTACAGACGTTGTACGGCCTCGTACCACTAGCAGTCGACATGACAGGCTTCTTATCAACATGGCTGTAACGGATCGTGCAGCCACGTCTCGATCCCTGAGTCAACAGATGGGGACGTTTGCAAGACAACAACCATCTGCACGAACAGTTCGACGACGTTTGCAGCAGCATGGACTATCAGCTCGGAGACCATGGCTGCGGTTACCCTTGACGCTGCATCACAGACGGGAGCGCCTGCGATGGTGTACTCAACGACTAACCTGCTTGCACGAATGGCAAAACGTCATTTTTTCGGCTGAATACAGGTTCTGTTTACAGCATCATGATGGTCGCATCAGTGTTTGGCGATATCGCGGTGAACGCACATTGGAAGCGTGTATTCGTCATCGCCGTACTGGCGTATCACCCGGCGTGATGGTATGGGTTGCCATTGGTTACACGTCTCGGTCACCTCTTGTTCGCACTGACGGCACTTTGAACAGTGGACGTTACATTTCAGATGTTTTACGACCCGTGCCTCTACCCTTCATTCGATCTCTGCGAAACCCTACATTTCAGTAGGTTATTGCACGACCGCTAATTCCACACCAAGCAGGTTTTAGACCTGGAAAGTCCTATACCAGTCAAATTCTGGCATTGACGGAACATATCGAGGATTGTTTTGAGAATAAATTAATCACCGGGTTGGCACTAGTCGACCTAAGTTCCGCCTATGATACAGGTCCTATGATGCAGGTCCTGTACTGGCCCTTCTGGATACAGAAAATGTTCGACTGCTGCCCTTGGCAGCACATTCTCCAGATCTCTCACCAATTGAAAACGTCTGGTCAATGGTGGCCGAGCAACTGGCTCGTCACAATACGCCGGTCACTACTCTTGATGCCGGCCGCTGGTGGCCGAGCGGTTCTGGCGCTACAGTCTGGAACCGCGCGACCGCTACGGTCGCAGGTTCGAATCCTGCCTCGGGCTTGGATGTGTGTGTTGTCCTTAGGTTAGTTAGGTTTAAGTAGTTCTAAGTTCTAGGGGACTTATGACCTCAGCAGTTGAGTCCCATAGTGCTCAGAGCCATTTGAACCATTTTTGAACTACTCTTGATGAACTGTGGTATCGTGTTGAAGCTGCATGGGCAGCTGTACCTGTACACGCCATCCAAGCTCTGTTTTACTCAATGCCCAGGCGTATCAAGGCCATTATTACGGCCAGAGGTGGTTGCCCTGGGCACTGATTTCTCAGGATCTATGCACCCAAATTGCGTGAAAATGTAATGACATGTCAGTTCTAGTATAATATATTTGTCCAATGAATACCCGTTTATCATCTGCATTTCTTCTTGGTGTAGCAATTTTAATGGCCAGTAGTGTAGTTCTACAATGTTCACAGGGGAGATTCTGTAAAGTTTGGAAGATAGGAGTCGGGGTACTGGCGGAACTACAGCTGTGTGGACAGATACTGAGTCGTGCTTGAGTAGCTCAGTTGGTAGAGCGATTGCGCACGAAAGGAAAAGGTCCCGAGTTTGAGTCTCGGGCTGGCACACAGCTTTAACCTGCCACGAAGTTTCAAATCAGCGCACACTCCGCTGCAGCGTGATAATTTCATTCTCAAATTCTAAATTTTTTTCATCTCAAACTGGCGGAGAAAAAAGAAGTGTGTTGCATTACTTATTAAACGCCCCTTGTATATAAGCACCCCTAAACTCGAAACTTCCTGGCGGATTAAAAGTGTGGGCTGGACCGAGACTTGAACTCCGGGCCTTTGCTTGTCGCGGACAAGTTCTCTACCAGCTGAGCTACCCAAGCACGACTCACCCCTCGTCCTCACAGCCTCACTTCCGCCAGTACCTAGCAGAATTAGAACTCTTGGAAGAAAGGATATTGTGGAAACATGGATTAGCTACTGCCTGGGGATGTTTCCCCTAAAATTGTCGATCTTCTCAAAAAGGATTGAGAGTTGCGTCTTTCTGTTTACATACGATGAAGTTCTAGTTATGTACTACTTACTCTGTCTATATAAGTCAGTTCGGTGAGGGAAGTTCGTACAGTCGCCTTGTGAGCAAAGGTCTACATTTGTGCATGTGACTGTCGCAGCAAAACTGTGCGGTAAAGACGACACCCCCTGCGCCATCTGTACGCCGCACCGGAACCACTGTGTCGTCCCTCGGCAAACGCCTGCTGTGCAGGCAACCCTGTAGACTCTGCTGTAAAGCGTGGAGTCTGTGCCGTCGATACACTACAAGTTCTGGCACATCAGCGATCATTCGAAAATGAGTCCATTTTGATGCGATTTGCTATGATAAAATGACAGAAAATGACATAACAGTGGTTAAAGGCTTTTTGTCTTCTAACATAAATGCTATGGAAGCATACCGATTCAAGGGACCAGCGCACTGAAGCTTTATCAAAACCGCGTCGTTTTCGTAAGAACTGCTATATTTAGTTGTCTGTTAATGATATTGTATTGGTAGTTAAAAGACTTGTGAGATCATAATATCAGAACACAGGCTTCAATAATATCTGTCGACTGCAGCGTTTATTGGGAACCGTACAGCTTTGGAATGGGTAGTGTATCGGCACAGAAAAGACTAGTACATAAAAAAGGTTGTATAATGGGCAAATCTCCGGACTGCGACGTGGAGGATATCCAGTCCGTGCCACGCATTGTGCAAACATTGTTTTATTCATTCGTGTTTCCTAAAAGATGCTGGGGTAGTATTATTAATTCAGTGGAAGAATGTTCTGGAATATTCAGTACCATGTTCAGGAGTGAGTTCGTTCGATTTTGTTAACATGCCAGAGAACATGAATACTTGTACACCTTGTACTTTTTTATCAGAACTAGGTACATGAGAACATGATATTGGAGTAAAATGAGCATGTGACTCTTTTAGACAACATTTTGACCGAAGATATAATTTATAACTCTATCTGACCACGGATTCATAGACATATTCAGTAATAGGGAATACTTATGTTGTCCAACAGAAGATACTGGGGCTTGTATGAACTTGAGAATGAATTTAAGATCGCTGTTACTTCTCAGAGTTCCATAATCTGATTAGGTGAGCGTACAGGGTGTTCGCAAAATTCCCTTTACACGCTTCTAGAACTTGTAGCAGGAATTTGGTACATAATATTTTGAATAAGAACCTATGTTCACAAATGTACTGCTTCCGTTCTACGACGGTTTCAGTTCAGATGTTTAACTCATCTACTTCTGCTTACGGAATTAAATCAGGCGTGATTCAGTACAGTTATTATGTAACAATTCGAAAGGAAACATAACGAAACATCCATTTATCACTTAGGCACATCTGTTTGTATTAACACTTAAAAATTCCATGTTTACATTATTCGAACAAAAGGAACCCAGCATACTGTACGTATAGAACTGTACTCATGCGTTACGACAGCGGTTCGATGTGGCGACCACCAAAGTTGTTACAGACGTTGTACTTACGAAGAATGTCCTAGTACACACTCAACATCGCACCTGGTGTCTCGTCAGTCTCTAGTGCAGCGGCCAGAACTCGCGCCAGCAGATCTTCCTCTGGCTCTACAGGAGTCTCGTAAATTAAACTTTGCATGCGATCCCCCTAGAACTAGTCCACAGGAGTTAAATTCGGCGACCGCGGCGGCCACGCGGTTGGAACGCTATGGCCTACCCATCTTTCACCGTAACGCCTGTTAAGATGTCTGCGAACAGCACGTGGGATGTGAGGTAGTATACATTTCCTGTCTGACATTTGGTGGCACGGCTTCCAAGAACGGGTCCAATACTTTTTGTTGGAAGATCAAGTATGCAGGATCAGTCAGCTTGAGTGAAAGGCGATATGGCTCAATCAAAAGACAGTCCAGAATACCTACCCACACGTTAACACCAAACCACTGCTGAAATCTCAGAACATGCGTGGCACGAGAGTTTCCATCTACACAAACGTGGCTGTTTTGGGAATTCCTAATGAACTTACAATAATCTGTGAACAGAACTCGACTTGGAAACAGGGATGTGTCAATATAGCGGTGCAAGATACACTGTTCAGCCAGTTATGACCGCCGATCTACTATCGATATAAATAAGTCCAGCCGATAGCAGCGCCATCTGGCTAGTCAGACACACCCACTGTTGACGTAATATGAGTGAGCCTGCCCCCCGTGTGTAGAATGCGGAAGGCACGCGATCTATCTGAGTTTGACAGAGAGCAGATTGTGATGGCCCGAAGGCTTGCCACGAGCATTTCGTAAACTACACGACTTGCCGGGTGTTCGACACGTGGCAACACCAAGGTGAAATCACATCCAGACGCCGTGGGATTGGGTGGCCAGCCCTCATTACGGATGTTGGACGTCGTAGGCTGGGCAGGCTGGTAAAACAGGACAGGCGGTGAACTGTGGCGGGAATAACATCAGAGTACAAGTGTGTCTGAACACACAGTACACCGAACACTCCTAATGATGAGCCTCCGCAGCCGACGACCCATGCTTGTGCCAACTTCACGACATCGGCACCTACTACTGAAACGGTAACATGACCATCGGTATTTTCCATTGGAGCAGTGGCAGAGCGTCGCATGATCTAATGAATACCCATACCTTCTTCATCATGCTGATGGATGGGTTTGAATCCGTTGTGTTCCAGGGTAACAGCTCCGTCACTCCTGTATTGCGGGATGGAGGCAAGCAGTTGGCGGCTCCATCATGCTCTGGGAAACATCCATGGGTCCAGTGGAGCTCGTGCAAGGCACCGTGACGGCGAAGGACTATCATACACTGGTTGCAGACCACGTACACACGTTCATGAAGATCATGTTTCCCGGCGGCAGTGCCAATTTTCAACGAGATATTACGCCATTTTACAAGGCGAACAATGTGATGGAGTGGTTCGAAGAACACAGTGGCGAGTACCAATTGATGTGCTGGCCCCTTGCCAGATCTGAATCCTGTCGAATACATCTGATGTGTGACTGAAAGTGGCGTCAGAGCGCATCGCTCTCTTCCCAAAATTCACGTGTATTAGGTGACTTGAGTGTGCAGATGTGGTGTAGACTCCCCCCAGTGATCTACCAGGGCGCCATTACTTCCACGCCACGAAGCATCGCCGCTGCTATCGGTGCCAAAGATGGACATACCGACTGTTAAGTAGGTGGTCTACTGTTCTGGCTGATCAGTGTAAATGTCCCTCATGCTGAACGTCTCAGTCGATACTGTGACTAACACCCACTGCACGCGCGATTGTTTGAGTACTAGATCACGGGTTCTCTTAAAAGCGATGCACTATATCTTGACATTCGGGCGTGCGGCGTTGCCGTGGGAACCACTGTCCTGCCTCCTCACGGTGAAGATACCTGTTTCCCAAAACCGCTGCATAACTTCAGCAGGAAGTTTGTGAGGGCGTGCTACGTAGCGGCAAACGTTCGTGATACAGCCGACTAGCACAGCTTCCGTTACAATGTGTTTCGCCATATACAAGAAGCATGTCTGTGTGTTCCGAAAATGTGTACCGAACCCTTTTTAATATATCGGAGACGCAAAAGCATCGAATAGATCTTGCAACAAGATAAACGTTGAAACTGCCTACGGGCAAGGTTATCCAAGGGAAACTAGTGTGAACAGATTCTACATGTTTGTGCATCGTGTAACTGAGGCCAGACAGGGAAATTAGCCCAGTATTCACCTGTTGGAGTGTGGGTAACCGCCTAAAATTCACATCCACGCTCGTCGGCGCACTGACGCTCGAAGTTAATGCTCCGTACCGATTTTATCCAGTGCCAGCGCACTTCCGTGTCCCAGAAACGGCGCTTTAACTGCAAACATCTATCTGAGCGGGTCTTTAAGAAATTCTATGTTGCTTTTCACAAATGCAGAGAAAATGAATGAAAAAAATGATTGTGTCATTAAAGAAGCAGCGTAGCGCTACTTGATTATTCACATCGTTGTTGCGCGTTATTTTATTTGGATGTTTAGCTGACATTGTTGAACTGAAATAAAGCTGGAGACATGCGCGTTTCTTCAGCGTGATTAAATTCTAAAACAAAAATCATTCCCTTTATTTCATAATAATTCTTCAATTACTTAGGTTTCTTGATTTAGTTTTGAGGTGTATATTTAGCTGCCCAGAAAGGAATGCACCGAATATTTTTCCTACAACAATTCTTTGTTGAACATAATGAGAATTACACACACAAAAGAATGGTGTATTATATACAGGGTGTTTCAAAAATGACCGGTATATCTGAAACGGGAATAAAAACTAAACGAGCAGCGATAGAAATACACCGTTTGTTGCAATATGCTTGGGACAACAGTACATTTTCAGGCAGACAAACTTTCGAAATTACAGTAGTTACAATTGTCAACAACAGATGGCGCTGCGGTCTGGGAAATTCTATAGTACGATATTTTCCACATATCCACCATGCGTAGCAATAATATGGCGTAGTCTCTGAATGAAATTACCCGAAACCTTTGACAACGTGTCTGGCGGAATGGCTTCACATGCAGATGAGATGTACTGCTTCAGCTGTTCAATTGTTTCTGGATTCTGGCGGTACACCTGGTCTTTCAAGTGTCCCCACAGAAAGAAGTCACAGGGGTTCATGTCTGGCGAATAGGGAGGCCAATCCACGCCGCCTCCTGTATGTTTCGGATAGCCCGAAGCAGTCACACGATCATCGAAATATTCATTCAGGAAATTAAAGACGTCGGCCGTGCGATGTGGCCGGGCACCATCTTGCATACACCACGAGGTGTTCGCAGTGTCGTCTAAGGCAGTTTGTACCGCCACAAATTCACGAAGAATATCCAGATAGCGTAATGCAGTAATAGTTTCGGATCTGAAAAATGGGCCAATGATTCCTTTGGAATAAATGGCGGCCCAGACCAGTACTTTTTGAGGATGCAGGGACGATGGGACTGCAACATGGGGCTTTTCGGTTCCCCATATGCGCCAGTTCTGTTTATTGACGAAGCCGTCCAGGTAAAAATAAGCTTCGTCAGTAAACCAAATGCTGCCCACATGCATATCGCCGTCATCAATCCTGTGCGCTATATCGTTAGCGAATGTCTCTCGTGCAGCAATGGTAGCGGCGCTGAGGGGTTGCCGCGTTTGAATTTTGTATGGATAGAGGTGTAAACTCTGGCGCATGAGACGATACGTGGACGTTGGCGTCATTTGGACCGCAGCTGCAACACGGCGAACGGAAACCCGAGGCCGCTGTTGGATCACCTGCTGCACTAGCTGCGCGTTGCCCTCTGTGGTTGCCGTACACGGTCGCCCTACCTTTCCAGCACATTCATCCGTCACGTTCCCGGTCCCTTGAAATTTTTCAAACAGATCCTTTATTGTATCGCTTTTCGGTCCTTTGGTTACATTAAACCTCCGTTGAAAACTTCGTCTTGTTGCAACAACACTGTGTTCTAGGCGGTGGAATTCCAACACCAGAAAAATCCTCTGTTCTAAGGAATAAACCATGTTGTCTACAGCACACTTGCACGTTGTGAACAGCACACGCTTACAGCAGAAAGACGACGTACAGAATGGCGCACCCACAGACTGCGTTGTCGTCTATATCTTTCACATCACTTGCAGCGCCATCTGTTGTTGAAAATTGTAACTACTGTAATTTCGAAAGTTTGTCCAGCTGAAAATGTACTGTTGTCCCAAGCATATTGCAACAAACGGTGTATTTCTATCGCTGCTCGTTTAGTTTTTATTGCCGTTTCAAATATACCGGTCATTTTTGAAACACCCTGTACAAACCCTATTTTGCCACGCAATCTCCATCCCGTTCTATGGCCTTTCTCCAGCGCGAATTAAGAGCGTGTATGCCGTGTCGGTACTAATCCCTGAATATCCGAGAGTGCGTATAACTGCTTCCACACTTCCTTTGCTGATTGACAGATGCTGCGCCAACTGCCGAGTGGTAAACCGTCTGTCCTCGCCAATGACAACGTCGGCCGCTGCAACATGTAAAGTGTGACAGCCGTGGATGGATACCCCGACCACTGCAAATCGCGAAGCTCCGCCGAACAGCCTTCTGATGACCTCACCCTCCGTGAACGGCGACTAACTGTACTTCTGTCGACAGCAGATTAGACTTTGCACAAGCGTTTATGAATATTGCCCACATCTTCTTTCACTGCAGTGAGAAATTCAATGGCGGCGCGTTGCTTGTAACTTACAGTATGTGATCAAAAGTATCCGGACACCCCAAAAACATACTGTTTTCATATTAGGTGCACTGTGCTGCCCCCTACTGCCAGGTGCTGCATGTCAGCGATCTCAGTAGTCATTAGACATCAAGAGAGAGCAGGGTGGAGCACTCCGCGGAATTCACGGACGTCGAACGTGGTCAAGTGATTGGGTGCCACTTGTGTCATACGTCTGTACGCGAGATTTCCACACGCCAAAACATCCCTAGGTCTACTGCTGCCGATGTAGTAGTGAAGTGGAATCGTGAAGGGATACGTTCAGCACAAAAGCGTACAGGATGACCTCGTCTGTTGACTGACAGAGATCGCCGACAGTTGAAGAGGGTCGTAATATGTAATAGACAAAGATCTATCCAGACCATCACACAGGCATTCCAAACTGCATCACGATCCACTGCATATACTTTGACAGTTAGGCGGGAGGTGAGAAAACTTGGATTTCATGGTCGAACGGCTGCTCATAAGCCACACATGACGTCGGTAAATGCCAAACGGCGCCTCGCTTGGTGCAAGGAGGGTAAACATGGACGAATGAACAGTGGAAAAACGTTGCGTGGTATGACTAATCACGGTACACGATGTGGCGATCAGATGGCAGGGTGTGGGTATGGCGACTGCCCGGTGAACGTCATCTGCCAGCGTGTGTAGTGCCAACAGTAAAATTCGGAGGCAGTGGTGTTATGGTGTGGTCGTGTTTTACATGGAGTGGATTTGCACCTCTTGTTGTTTTGTGTGACACTGTCACAGCACAGGCCTACATTGACGTTTTAAGCACCTTCTTGTTTCCCACTGTTGAAGAGCAATTCGGGGATGGCGATTGCATCTTTCAACACGATCGAGCATCTGTTCATAAGGCACGGCCTGTGGCGTAGTGTTTCACGACAATAACATCTCTTTAATGGACTAGCCTGCACAGAGTCCTAACTTGAATCCTATAGCACACCTTTGGGATGTTTTGGAACACTGTCTTCGTGCCAGGCCTCTCCGATCGACATCGATACCTCTCCTCAGTGTAGCAGTCCGTGAAGAATGGGCTGCCATTCCCCAAGAAACCTTCCAGCATCTGATTGAACGTATGCCTGCGAGAGTGGAAGCTGTCATCAAGGCCAAGGGTGGGCCAACACCATTTTGAATTCCAGCATTACTGATGGAGGGCGCCACGAACTTGTAAGTCATTTTCAGCCAGGCGTCCGGATACTCTATATCACCTAGTGTACATTATCTATAGACGCCATTTTGAAATAGTCCTGCAGCTACGCTATCGGTTGGATATAACGGAAACTTGACGTGCTCACTCAGGAGATTTCAAATAATACATTTGTAACGTTTCGCATTCGTAACATTGTTTTCGGCTGAGAAAAAAATGCCGTACAAAACTTATTGGGCAACCCTTGTATCAATACGAGAATGTTGTTAAAATAGCATTCAACGTATATGTGCGTGTGGTTGACGTATTACGTACTCATATTAGTTTCTTACTTTCCGCGTAGAACAAGATTTAAAATGACGTTGAGCAGATGTGACCCGTCCCCCCACCTCTTCCATCGCCTTCCACATCCCTGCAATAGCAGGGCTCTGGTTGTCACTCCGTCCTGGCAGTGCGGCGCAGGAAGTGACAAGCAGCGGGTGTGCGCGAAAGCTTAAAAACTGTACGTCCAGTAGGTCACAACCTCGTACTGTCAGAATCATGACACCAATTTTTGCGTGGGATCGAAATCTGTGGCTGATATCTTGCAATAGTGCTGTTTTTTCTGCTTAAAATTGGAGGTTTAGTTGGTGATGATTCTGGGGAAGAGCGGTTCACGGAATACGTTTGCTTGAGCAGAGACAGAGTAGTTAAACAAGCAATCAGTTATGCATAAATGAAACAGAGCGAGATGTTGCTACTACCGGGAATCAGATGGCTTTAGTGAAGACGCCAAACTGTAAGCTTACACCATGGAGTGAAGGAGATCATCACCCCGAACGGTTGTAGACGCTTCAGTCCGGAACCACGTGGCTGCTACGGCCGCAGGTTCGAATCCTGCCTCGGGTATGGATGTGTGTGATGTCCTTAGGTTTAATTAGTTCTGAGTCTAGGGGACTGATGACCTCAGATGTTAAGTCCCATAGTGCGTAGAGCCATTTTAACCATTTTTTTGTTAATCAACAAAAATTGAACCCTTAAACTGAAACAGAACGTCTTCTTTAATTCCAGCTTGCTAATTTTACGAAAATAAATTGAAATTAGATACAGAAATGCGAAGAAGTTAGTGACGAACCTTCGGAAAGAACGTCGCGTTATTTTTAAATAAACTGTCGTGCATTGTAAACATACGCATTTCATTCAATTATGAACTCGATGTCAGCAATTTATTTCGTTACTTACATTTACATAGATGACATGATGGTGACGTATAACACTTTTCAATTATTAGTAACGTTATTAATGTCCCACAGGACTGAAGACGATGCATTCAATTATGGACACGATGTCAGCAATTTATTTCGTTACTTATATCTACATAGATGACATGATGGTGACGTATAACACCTTTCAATTATTAGTAACGTTATTAATATCCCACAGGAATGAAGACAATGTTGGATTGTAACCACTTACACGCACGTATGTGAACAGAGGCATTATTATATATCAAGTGGTAATAAAACACCTGCGGGAGAAATTGCCATCGTTGCGCCACGAATGACTGTCTGACAAGTCAAAGATGATCGTTTTTACAATAACAGATAAACCGGGATTCCACATTTTACTTAAAGAATATCCCTTGCCTTTTCATATAACATTATCTGCTGGTATAATTTTATTAGCGTACTACCTCAGTTCTAAATCTTTAACCGAATCAAGGAGAGCTTTAATTTTAGTTGGCGGAATTCTTTTTTAAAACACCACTTACCTTTGAAGATACTTTGAAGATATTATCAACAAATATTGACACAAGACAATTGCGGGACTGAAGTGGAGCATCGTGAGAAGAGGGTACGTGTTCCAGGTGTACCGCGGACGCAGCTCTGCTGTCATATCGCTGAATACTGACAATTTCTAATGCGACTCACTGTATAAAATATATATTATTAATTAAGAATTTGATATTTTTAATTAGAATGAATCAATTTTCCTCCACTTTGGTTATAGCAGTTTTCCTCTTTTGACTGGTTAGTATGGAGCCGAATGCGCTGCAACGAGCGCAGGATTGTACAGTTGATCGTTATCGAGAACAGATTTTGAAATAGTCAGTAGTAGTGACTGAAATAAACTCGTCTCCGAACTGCAGGCTCTGTGATTTCGAACCATAAACTGAGAATATCCACCGTGCCACATAAATATTCTTTGAGGGGAAAAAGACATGTAGTCATCCGGTACGAGAATAATTGTTTGAAGAGGCAAGTAGTCACTGCTACTGACTATTTCAGAATTTGTTTTCGCCTTCTTTTATGGAGACCTTTATTGGCATCTTCCTCAATAATCCACAAATATCGCTACGATATTCTTAAAATGTCAAACTGACGATCTCAGTGCCGTAATAACGGGCAAGTCTCGCTTCTTGATCGAATCAGAACAGAATACATCATAATTCATTCCTTAATCCCATAATGGATTTCAAACAAATGACAGGCCTCAGAGAGAGCAATATGCGTTGAGCGCGAAAGACCACTACTGCGCAGGCAATAGTTACTCTGGAAAGCGGAAAATTTGTACTACAAATATTGTATAATATAACTGGGAAACGTGTTTCGCTTTTTAGCGAGTGTCTGCAGTATGTCTTCAGCCGTTATTCGCGTGTTTAGCTCTGCTATTGGAGTGCTGTGTAAGTAGTAGAAGTTTCGTGCGAGGAGTTGGGCTGTCTGTGTCTAGGATGTGAAGTGGTTGGCTCTGTTGAGATTGTCTGGAAGGGTGCTTATTGTAGTGTGATGCGGGATACGTAGAGGGGTTGTTTCTGGACAGCCTGTGGAATGCTTTCCAATACTTCTCAGAGTTTGTAGGTGTTTCGTTTAGTTTAGTGCATGTCACGTACCAGTCCCGACGTCATTTAGCGTGTGAGTAACTGCAAACATGACGCTGGATCATGCCCCATTCTCCTCTGCTCCACTTATACGGGCTGTCCGAGGAGAAATGATGAATATTCATGGATATGACAGGAACGCACACAGGAAGCAAAAAAAATTCATATGGACGTATGCCGTATTCTGAGTCGTTTCCTATGTAGAATGCATTTAATAGAGTTGCTTTTGGACTAGTCGCGCGCACGTCTTACCGACCCTACCTCTTCGACGTTTTTTATTATAGTCCAACATTGCATAGATCCTTTCAACCTATTTGTTCAGGATGTCACTCAACCATTAAATTAGCCCGTTGAATGGGCCTGTGAGTTGTGATGAAGTAGAGTCAGGTATTGAGGACGCACCAGAGAGAAGCATCTGTTAACTGTTTGTACACGTGCTGGCTAAAATGCCACACATCTATACTAATGAAGAATAGGCAGATGTGGTGTTTGTCACTTCTGCGACGGTAGTGCTCCTGCTGTCGAAGAATACCGTCGGCGCATTCCGACACGTCGAATTCCTGACCATAGAGGGTTTACGAGCAATGTCAGCATATTACGTGAAACACGGTTCTATCAAGTTCCCATCTTTCTTCTGAACATGTAGTCCAGCAACACACTGTTGAAATGGTGCAGTGTAGTCCTACGACCAACACACGTCGACTTTCTACACGTAGCAGTGTTCCGCTGTGTGTTAAGGGGGCACGTTAATGGAAAAAACACTGTGAAAAAGATGCGCCAAACCCACAATTCTGAAGATGCGGCAATGAAATTTTGAAGCATACTTTGCATCAAATTAACACGTTTACTGTTAAGTTCCTTGGATTATATAGATTTAACTTTTCTGTTATTTTTCTCAGAAACAGTTCAACAGTTTTCTATAACATTTTCTTTGTTTAATCTTTTTGCAGTTTGAAGCTCAATCTAGCGCTTTTTCTTACGTCGCCCCATCAGAAGGCTTCAGATCTCTACTTGAGGTCCTCTTTCCCTTCAAGGCTTCTGGTTTCTTGTTTTCTGCCTTCTTTCCATTGCCACGAAACCATTAGTGGTACGGTAATAAAGGACCAAAACACAGCTGAAGCTATTATTAGTACCCATGATGTATATTGTAATGTTTACTAACTGTTGTACATGAGTAAATCTGACCGTGTGTGAAAATAAATGACGATGTACGTGAAGTGTGTTCCACCTCAAACGCAATTCGGCGTAAGGCATATGAAGTTATTTCTTTCAAATGATCATTCCTGTCATATCCCTGAATATTGGCCATTCGTCCGGGGCACCCTTGAATACTTTCCTCGCCGCGTCACTTGCCCACATTCAGTCCCGGGCTGGACAGCTGGACACATTGTTTCGGCCCGTCAGCGTAGGGGGTAGTGCTGATAGAAAATACGGCACAGCACTGGCCGCCGTCCCGTGGATCCGCAGTGCGTGCCGCTCCGTGCGTGAGGTGCGTACGAAGCGAGGCGCCACAGACTACTTGCTGTGGTCCGTCTGCTGTCGCTGCGGCGTCGCGTCGCTCGGTGTGCCAGCGCTGTGTTGTGCTGTGCTGTGCTCTGTGGGGTTGTGCCCCCTCGCTATCGATCGCCGGCTTACCACTGGCAAACGGAACGCCACGGCGTGGGGGCCATACATTCCCGCACTTGCCTGCTGTCCCCGTCCACGACAGCCGTGACGCAAAAAAAAAAAGAAAAAAAAAGAGGAGACTGCCTCCCGCTTCCTTCCTCCCTCCAACCAGTGCGATTCTTCCTCACGCGGGACGTATTTCTCATTCTGAAACACTCCAAACGTGGTTTCCAAGGCAGTGATGGACGCTGTAATGTAATCGAGCCAGGAATCGTACGATACCACAGCGTATCAATATCTTCGCTTACATAAACAACAGTTCACATATACATCTACACACATACTCCACAAGCCACAATACGGTGTGTGGTGGAAAGTACTCTATACCATTACTTGTGATTTCCTTTCACTCGCCGGCCGCGGTGGCCGTGCGGTTCGAGGCGCTGCAGTCCGGAACCGCGGGACTGCTACGGTCGCAGGTTCGAATCCTGCCTCGGGCATGGATGTGTGTGATGTCCTTAGGTTAGTTAGGTTTAAGTAGTTCTAGGTTCTAGGGGACTGATGACCTAAGATGTTAAGTCCCATGGTGCTCAGAGCCATTTGAACCTTTCACTCGCAAACAGAGCGAGGGAAAAACGACTGTCTGCAGAGAAGCGCCAAAGAAACTGGTGTAGGCATGCGTATTCAAATACAGAGATACACTATGTGGTCAAAAGTATCCGGACACCTGGCTGAAAATGACTTACAAGTTCGTGGTGCGCTCCATCGGTAATGCTGGAAATCAATATGATGTTGGCCCACCCTTCGCCATGATAAAAGCTTCCACTCTCCCAGGCATACGTTCAGTCACATGCTGCAAGGTTTCTTGGGGAATGGCAGCCCATTCTTCGCGGGGTGCTGCACTGAGGAGAGGTTTCGATGTCGATCGGTGAGGCCTAGCACGAAGTAGGTGTTCCGAAACATCCCAAAGGACTCCTATAGGATTCAGGACTCTGTGCAGACCAGCCCATTAAAGGGACGTTATTGTCTTGTAATCAGTCCACCACACGCTATGCCTTATGAACAGATGCTCGATCGTTCATAACGGGAAAACTTCAAGAGAGATTTTAATGTTAGAAGAGCATGTAGTGGCTACAATTCCAATACAGTTGTCAAAGTGCTCATCAGTCAGTCTGTTTCAGTACTTATCTTTTGTAAATGAAGTCTCAGTTGCTGCTTTATTCTTGCCTAATGGTTTTAAAAGAGTTCACCGTCGAGCATTAAGTTTTGATTTTAGCTGCCTTACGTTTTGTTTCCTTAGAGCAGAATCCAGTGGGAAATCCTTTTCAGTATCTTAGTGAACGCTTTTGAAGACTCGTTCGAGGTTCCGTTTCTTCACAACTGATACATTTGCATAGCACAGTAAACAAAGAATTTTTCCTTTACCTATGTAAAGAAGCAATCGATTTCCCATTCCGAATGGAAGTGATAAGTTTTTTTTATTGAATACGCCATCATTATAACAAATCTATCTTTGTATTTATGAGTAAATCACACTATCCACATTAACAAATGTCTGTTATATACGCGGAAAATACAACACGCACAACCTCACGCATATACACTCAACTTTGAGGGGGACAATGTAGTATTCTTGACTGGCAGTGCCGGTTGCACGGGAGAAACAAGCAGTTGTTGCCGTGAGCGAAGTCTGAGATCAATGGAAGCGCACAGGTTAGTCAACATGAACGTTACCGCGATCTTCCGAAAATGTCTCAGCGAGTTAATAGAAACGGCTTGAAGTCACAGTCGTGAGCTAAGACTCAGACAGAAGAGTCCGATCAGAAGTGTAACGTCTGTGTCGCGGAAATTCCCTCGGGTCCTAACATGAACTCTGTTTTTAGCGGAACTAGGTAGCAGCAGTATCTTTCCTGAAGATGATTGACAGGTGTATCGTGCGAAACATCGAGTGATGCTTATTTTAGGATGTGGCAGCAATCTCTGGCTGACTACCAAACATTATTACGACGAGAAAGGCTAAGCAGTCAATTTCCGTCTCCTTTAGTAACTGCAGCAGGCCTTAAACAAGGCGGCGTAGCGAACCTCGTCATCCCTACCAATGATGATTAATATCTCCTTAGTTAATGTTAGCAAACTACTTCATTTCCTGCACGCCTAAGAGCTATTAGATTTACCATGTGTTATTTTCCTACCGAGGTCTTCAAAGAGTGGGGCCACAGACAATCCAAAAAACAATAATTCTATTATGTAAACCTCGCTTGCAAAGTTATTTTTATTACAAATAACACGTTTCTCCCGGTTAGGGCTTCCTCAGAGTTTTCTAAGAGCAGGGCTTTAATCATATAGAATTACAAACTAAGGAGCATTGTTCTAAGCTGCGCTAAATTTTAAAAAATTATTTTAAAATTAAAAAAAAATTAATTAACATTTACGGAAGGCTATCAAAACAACGTATATCGCCGGTTAATAGGGCGATTAGTCAGAACGATGCTGAGAAAGATCTAAAGGAAGAACCGTCGAACAAGATACACTGGATCGAAACCAAGTGTATAAACTTAAATGGAACAAAACTGGGAAAAACGACTTTGTGCTATCTATTTGAAAGTACAAATAATTTGCTCCCAGTTCTTTTCCTTGTTTGCCAAATGCGCTGTTTCGATTTCAATACTCTGATTTCTTTCACGCATATTTTGTTTATGTTTTCTGTGCACCCATTGGTAGCATTATGGAATCTTTTATTGTTTTTATGTAAACATTAGCTTTTACATTATTCCTTATTCCTTGTGTTCGGGTTCATTTCTAACCATCCTGAATATTTATCCTATACGTTATCATGCATTGTTAGCTAAGACATTGCCTAATGACTTTTACTTATTGCCTGTAGCAACTTTTTATAGTCTTACCCCTGGATTAGATAAAGTTTTACGACACTAGCGCCTTCTATTGACGTACCCCCCACCTCCACCCCCCTACTTGTGCCGTAAACAGGGCTTTCCTCTGCACTCTGATTTACATGTGGCCGTCTATTACACCGTTTACTCTACTGCTCTCCAGGTTCATTCCAAGTCTGCGCTGCGTCTATTGCATGTTACCCCACCGCCCCCCCCCCCCCCCCCCATAAATTTTCCCTGATTTTTATCTTTTAAAGTTTTGTTTTGTCACAGTTTATCTTCTTCGACGGTTCTTCCTATAGACGGTTTGTTAGCATCGCTCTGACTAATTGCCCTCCCAGCTGGTGATATGCATTGCTTTCATAACCTTTCGGGAGCGTTAATTTACTTTTTTTAATTTTTTAAAATAATTCGTTAAAATTTAGTGCAACTAAGAACCATGCTCCTTAATTTGTAATTTTATATAATTACATCCTTGCTTTTAGAAAAATCTCAGGAAGGATTAACCAGACGAAATGCGTAATCTGTAATAAAAACAACGTTGCTACCGAGACTCTCTCTTTATACAATTATGTAAACAAGTTGCTGTACCAATCAGCCTATCATGAAATGGAATAAAAAGCGTAACTCGCGCTTGAGTTAGTAAAAACGAAGGAAGTGGGGTTAGGATTTTAACATCAAGTCGGCAACGCAGTCGTTAGAGACGGAACATAACCTCGGAGTGGGGGGAGAAGAGAGAAGAAATTCGGCCGTGCGCTCTTGAAGGGAACCATCCCGGCATTCGCCTCAAGTGTTTTAGGAGAACCACGGAAGACGTAAGTCAGTATGGTCGGAAAGGGATTTGATGCACCAACACTGTGGGCTGATCACTGCAACGACTCTCTCTCTTTGTCGAGTACAGAGTCAATGCAAAGAGGACACAGTTATCTCTAATCGTAACCCTCAATCAAATAATAGGAATGGTGCAGAAAGCTACGTTAATAAACAGAATTACAGGTTCGAATTACCACGTCGCACCGTAGAACCGCTACCAGAAGGTGGACATTCTCCACTACGGCGGTAGGTCTGTGTACTTTATTCCGGGGTAGACAAAAACGAAGACACACCAGCAATGGTACCTGGGGTAAGGCTACTGAAGTTTACTTTGGGCACGATTTTGAGAACAATACTGGTGGGATGGGTGTCAGATGAGAGATTTGGAGAAAGCAGCATACTTTTAGGTAAAAACGGAACCCTTATAGGATCTGTTTATTGTCCGCCTGTCTACCTATCTGTCTATCCCACCGTTAAGAAACATTTTTCTCAGGAAAGGGTAGCGTTATCAAGGTGAAATTTATGTCAGATACCAAAGTCTACAGTCCTCTGGCGATAAAAAAAACTTTAAGTTTCTACGTCACTGCAATCAAACGATAAGACCATTTATGTCGCACACTTTGAGTGTTGCAAACTCACTCATCAAAAACTGTAGCATACTTCCTGTTGACCTAGAACTATGATATTTTGCAGGAAGCAAGGTTCCACAAAATATGTAAAGAAAAAAATGCGAATTACTAATTTTCAATTATTTCACACGAAAAAAATAATTGGCGCTTTTATCCGACCCCGTTATCACAGGAATGAGTAGACCTACCAAGTTGAAATTTATGCCGTATACTAAGGTCTGTTGGCTCTTGGCGGTGTAAGAAATTTAAGCTTGTAAGTCAATGCAGTCAAAAGATACGGCCGTTTATGTCACGTATTTTGACATCTTGCCATTATCGATGTCGATAACAGGCAAAAATCGTCGAAATTCTCGATTCCCGGGATATGTATAATATTTATGGATCCCTGTGTGCGCGAGTCCTGCTAGCTCTTATTTGGACTTTTTTCATACCCTGACGACAGCTTCCACGTGTAGCAGCATTCGACATGCTAACAGGTCAACGGTCTAAGCAAACTCGGTGGAATAATAACGAAGGCCGAGCACGCGCCATCGAACTGTTTAAACCGCTTGGCCCTTGTACCGCGGTCTCCTTGACCGGAAGAAAACCGTCGTGCGCTCCTGACATTACCTGAGGGCGGTGGGGAAACACCGCTACCCTGGCGGTGATGGATTCTAGGCGGTCATGAGGTTTTCAGAGGTTGGCAGCTCTACTGGTCGAAGACGGCAGATAAATACGGATCTTCAGTGGAGAAACTACGAGAGGGGTTCTTCTTTAGTTTGTGCTTGGGTTTCGTGCTCGCAATATTTCATGAAAGAATCTAGCAAAAAACTTCCGTCGCTTTCGTTGGCCATGAGATAGAACCTGATGTTGCGATCTAGCAGTTGGGGTGTCTGTTGTTCAAGTTGCACGGACATCTGCATCAGAGTGATACAGTGCATGCCATCATGTTTAAATCGTATTCTTCCACAGATAACAAGAACAACAGCCATTAGTAACCATGTCAGTAGAACAGTTGACTTCATGCATTGATTACTAGATGGAGCTGCATCAAAACAAAAATGAATGAATATTATTTAACATTTAGTAGCGACTAGAAACATAGCTTACAAGGGAACCTCCCCATCGCACCCCCCTCAGATTTAGTTATAACTTGGCACAGTGGATAGGCCTTGATAAACCGAACACAGATCAATTGAGAAAACACGAAGAAGTTGTGTGGAACTGTGAAAAAATAAGCAAAATATACAAACTGAGTGGTCCATGGGTCACATATGCAACATCACGGGGCTCGTTGATTCAGGAGCACCGTGGTCTCGTGGTAGCGTGAGCAACTGCAGATGAAGAGGTCAGAGGTCCTTGGTTCAAGTCTTCCCACAAGTGAAAATTTTACTTTCTTTATTTTTGCATAGTTATTATCTGTCCGTTCGTTCATTGACGTCTCTGTTCACTGTAATAAGTTTAGTGTCTGTGTTTTGCGACCGCATCGCAAAACCGTGCGATTAGTAGACTAAAGGACGTGCCTCTCCAATGGGAAAGGAAAACATTTGATCGCAAGGTCATAGGTCAACCGATTCCTCCACAGGAAAACACATCTGATATATTCTATACGACACTGGTGACGGCATGTGCGTCACATGACAGGAATATGTTGTCGACCGACCTAACTTGTACACTTGGCGAATGGGTAAAAAAAACTCTTCTACCTTGCCCGATTTAGGTTTTCTTGTGGATGTGATAATTACTCCCAAAAAAGTGATGAAAACATAAGAGTTTGTCACATAAACTGGAAATAAAAAATTAAAATTTTCACTCGATTGAAGATTTTAATGAAGGACCTTTCGTTTCGCAGATGCTCACGTTACCACGAGACCACGGAGCTCCTGCTGTCCCACCGTCCTTGATGTTACATATCTTCCCATGAACCACTCAGTTTGTATATTTTGCTTATTTTTTCTCAGTTCCACACAACTTCTTCCTGTTTTCTCAATTGATCTGTGTTCAGTTTTTCAAGGCCTATCCACTGTGCCAACTTATAACTAAATCTGAGGGGGTTCCGATGGGGAGGTTCCCTTGTTAGTTAAAACTTTCACATGGAACTAAATAAAATAAACTTAGGACACTATTTTATTTCTAAAGAATAGATTTCAGCTATCAGTCGTCCTTTTGAAATTTTATTGGCAGATCTAGATTTCAGCTAGAAACTAGCCATTGTCAATGCACTATCATTTTTGATCAATGCATGTAATGCCTGTTGGTCGAGCTTCATTCACAGTACATTGAATGCTCAACGAACTGTGGATGAAGCTCGACCAACAGCCATTACATGCATTGATCAAAAATGATAGTGCATTGAGGATGGCTAGTTTCTAGCTGAAATCTAGATCTGCCAATAAAATTTCAAAAGGACGACTGATAGCTGAAATCTATTGTTTACAAGTCAATATAACAGTCGCTGCGTGCAACTGCCTTCCGAATGGAAGGTAACCTGATACTATTTTATTATTTTACCATACTCTGCCTGTTGTTTTCCTGTTTCATTACCATGCATTTACATTTCTACAAATTGCTACTTCAACTGACTGTTATTCGGCTGAGTATTTGCTCTCTAACCAACATTCCATACGAGTCAACCAGTTGTGAATTCACCTGATGTTGTTCGCACTTTAGACAACTGGCCATACACGGCTTCATTTAAAAGGAATGCCTCGATAATGTCTTACGGTCGAGCAGCACACGTCTGCTTTCAAGCCTAGCAGCTAGCTCACTGCAAATAATAACCTGAAATTGTTATCCTGCAGTCATATTGTCCATGCGTTGGCTAGCATTGGGAATTAATAAAATAAACGGAAATATAAAAGATAAATGAATAATTTTTTAAAAAAAGTGTTCTACTCTAACGTCTGCAATTGGTATAGACAACATGCAAAATTATGTTGAACAACGTGTATTCAGTAAAGTCTGAAATAAACGGAAAGTGGTCTTGCGATATCCAACTAAAATACAGACAGAAAACATGCTTATCGAATGTAATAAATTTGTGTTGATAATGTTACGAGAATGGTAGCAGAATCTCCAAGCTAAATAGTCATCCAAGACATGTGAAAAATCAAGTCTATTTCGTGATCGCAATACACCAAATATTCGCCAGCTCAAATTAATTCAGAGTTCAGCGTGACAATAACAGACGATAGATAACGAATAGAAACTCATACTCTCTCTACTCTCAACTTCGTAAATGAGTCGGAGAAAGAGTTCTGCATTGGTGCACATTCAAACCCTGCGAAAATTAAGTCCTTTTAGAAGTTGAAGAATTGTAACGGCTGTTTACCGCCCAGAACGTGTCACCCACACGACCAATTGACACACGATATCACAAACCTTCTTCAAGAACGAACGTGAAGGCGTCCAGTGTCACGCCCTTAAGCTCTTCACTCGAAAAGTGGGCGTCTCCACTTGACGTCAGCTGAATGAATGAATGTCGCGTGACTAGCGCCTCCCGCGGTTGACCGTTCGATGGGTGCAAGTCTTTCGATTTGACGCCACCTCGGCGACTTGCGCATCGATGGCGATGAAATGCTGATGATTAGGACAACACAACACCCTGTCCCTGAGTGGAGAAAATCTCCGACCCAGGTAGGGTTGACATTCTGTCACGCTGACCATTTTTTTTTTCTGGGCGGACGTCACATGACATCTGTTCAAGTTGATCGTGCATTCCTTTACTCGGTTTTTTATTACAGAGGACAATCGGCCCTCTGACCGAACACGCTGAACTACCGTGCCGGCTCCACTCAGCTACCGGGTGCGGACGACTTAAGCTATGTTCTCAACAGTCTTCTTCTCACCGCCAGACACCACACTTGCTAAGTGGTAGCTTTTAAATCGGCCGCGGTCCGTTAGTATACGTCGGACCCGCGTGTCGCCACTGTCAGTGATTGCAGACCGAGCGCCACCACTCGTCAGGTCTAGAGAGACGTCCTGGCACTCGCCCGAGTTGTACAGCCGACGTTCATAGCAATGGTTCACTGACAAATACGCTCTCAATTGCCGAGACGATAGTTAGCATAGCCTTCAGCTACGTCATTTGCTACGACCTAGCAAGGCGCCATAGCATTTGATAATTAATATTGTGAAGCTTGTACAGTAACGAGAGATGTTCTACAATTGTGGATTAAAGTTAAGTATTACATCCACTACGTACTTTATTTGCTATTATACATTCCCTTAACTGTTCCAGACCTCACGCCAGTCTGAGTGTAATTAAACGCGTGCATTTCGGCCTCCTCTAGCAACACGGTGTTGGCTCTTCTGCCAACACTTGAGGCTGAAGGCCGTCTCCACCAAAAATACATCGTTCGTATGTTCCACAGACAGGATTTGACACAATCTGACCACTTCTGGTACTAAACTAACATATTACAACAGTATTTAAATGAAGAAATGTTATAAACATTCGATAACACTCAGACCATGCACAATAAATATAAATAAAAAGTTGTTTATAAATAAATAAACCAGCATTCCTGTGCAAGTGCGCTCGCGTTAAACGACAACAAATTGCCGTTAAATATTGTTTAAACAATTATTTACTTCTGTTTGATAGAAACGTGTTTTGGCACTCTTTACAATAGTGGTGTCAGCTAACACATGCAATTGACCGCTTCTTAAATCACCGTGACCTTGTATTAGCAATTGCAATCAATAGTTAAATAAATAGCTGGCAAAAATGCACTCGTGTTCAGAAAAAGCTGAACACCTTGAACGACTAGAGGTAGGACGTCCATATTCACAGGACATGCAGATTAGTACGTTCTGCAGAAATGGTCAGCGTCTGCACCATGTGGGCAAATGGGTTCAAGATCGATATCTATGTCGCGGAGCAGACTTGCAGGACGCTTCACAGACGTAAGAGCGAACGTTCCGTCAAATCAGCGAGTGTAGAAGAGGGCGCATTAATGGCGTGAGAGAATGTGATGCATCCATACGGGAAATTGCTGCTCGTATGGGAGGAAGTGTTTCGGTAGCGCAACGGGTGTGTGCAGAATGGTTCACGGAAGGCGTAGAATACGATGCGGATCAGGTCTCACCATACACCCCCCACCCCACCCCCCCGTCCCTCCGAGAAGATCGACACCTCATCCGAATGGCATTGCAGGAGAGATCTGCATCCTCCTTGGCTCTAGTGGAACAGTGGAACACATCGTACGCTATTAGGTGTGACAGAGGTGGTTGCTCTGGGTACTGATTTCTCAGTATCTATGCACCCAAATTGCGTGAAAATGTTATCACATGTCAGTTCTAGTATAATATATTTGTCCAATGAATACCCGTTTATTATCTGCATTTCTTCTTGGTGTAGCAATTTTAATGGTCAGTAGTGTAATTTAGACAGAAATAAGTGGTTGAATTTTCTCATTACGAGAGTACTGAAGGGCGATTTGTTTTAACTGTTAAAACCATATAAAAGCCAAGATGGCACAAAATACTTTTTATTTCTTATGTACCATACTTGTATCATATAACAAGCATCTGTGACCAGTATGTATATGGTCATGGCCTTTTGGAGAAGGTGTTGTGTGTTTTTAAATATTTTAGCGATGACAAACGCAATGTGCTGAGTTTTATCCACTTGACGTCTTGTGCATGAGGTTCCGCGTAAAATGAACATGTTTTACTACAAAAAAATGTTTAAGACCTAAAGATGACAGCTGAGACTGTTGAAACAGGTTGTCTCGAATAAAACATATTTTGTGCGATCTTGGGTTTTGAATGGTTTTAGCAGATGCGTGGGTTTCAGGGATGAGAGCTATAGTGCGGTGCCAACATCTGGATATTGTTTTTTGACATCGCTTGCAGCATTTTAAAGTACATTGTGAAAATAGTTAGTCACTATAATTATTAACATTTGTAGTTTTAAAGATATTGAAAATTTAAATGTTTCATTGGATGCGCCTCATTTATCTGAGGTTGTAGATCTATTCATATTTGCTTTTTTATCTAACAATGATTTATTCTCGGATTTATAAGAGCTGTAAGAAGCCACCTTTCAGACTGTGTGAAATTCCGCCATTACTGGTGCGTCACCCATCCTCTTACGCGAACGACCGCCGTCCAAATTCCCCAAACCTGGTTTAACCCACTTCCTGTTTCTCGCTGCACGTTAGAAGGGTCGGTGGAGCAGTTTATTACTCTGAGATTTATTCCACCTGACTACCACTGAACGCTGGAATGTGATACAACATGAGTTGCATATTATTATTAATGTATCGGTGCCAGTGGTTAGTCACAAAGACTGTATTAAATCTGGCGCGCAACGGGCCAACGTCCACCTAACATTTGTTACATGTCGTAAGCACCACAGACGACGACCTTTATATTTGTCGAAGACGTTTGGCTCTCAAAGATAGTCCTGCTCTCCCGCTCTCGATGCTACTCACTGTAAGCAATCTGGGGAAACAACAAATCAACCAAGTGATTTTGTAATGAAAAACGTGTTGCAGCAAATAACAAGACGGACCTACTTTGATAAATAAAGTATAATTCAGGGACGCAGTGTCCTCCAATAGAGCACATGTTACAACTGCAAGGGATTGCTGCTATAGTAATGTTTGGCACCTGTAATTAATCTGAGAGCACACAAATGACAGAGTATCAGGCTAACATCTTCCCTTACGCACCTTATGATGACACATCTCCCATTTACGTTCATAAAATATATTCATAATTTAATCAGGCTCTATCCTTCAGAACAGTGCAATATACGTTAGCCCCTTCTAGAACAACCTGTCTTCTCTTTATTTACATAGAATTTAGATACCGATTTCACTCAGAGTTAAACAATTAATTTCGCACTGCCACGCGGAACTTCTAATGATGCACTACAAGAAACACTCTCTCGCCTGAACATTACCACATTACAAATGACTCGAGCGTTCTGATACCGGAACGGTATTACTAGGCTGAGATCGTTATAGAAGGTACTAGAAAACTATCATTTTCCCGCGCAACTGGGACTTCCATCTACATTCGGCCAACAGATGCCTTCCCGCTCGAAATGACTCAGAGCCTTCTATACCGATCTTCCGATGTATGCCTGCCCACTGCCTTATGCATACTGTGGTGTGCGTACTGTAAGACCTTCAGTACACACACCATCAGATTATTTGACTTGTCGCTCTAACGAAGTAGGCGAGTGTCAGCAATATGTCTCGTGGTCTCATCATGGCGTGTTTATCTTCTGCCGTTAGGTCAGACGATAGAAATGCCACTGGCACGCTTAGAGTAGCAGATTGACGGTGACCAACTTTAAACAGAACTTGATTCATTCTCACACACATTTATTAAAACAATAACAAGCATAAAAATTACTTAACTTGGTTCTGGATGTTATTTGCAATTGAGAATCTGAAGTTCCTTTGGTATTGGTATGTTAATCTTATTCTCACATATATCGTTGATACTTGACAAAAGTGTCTATACATTTATCTTCATGGCTATGTACAGGAATGTGGTAATCTTATTAGGGGCAGACTGAAACTTGACTATAGACTGGTACAGACAAATGTACAACTCGTACAGATTGGTAAAGACTATTGAAGACTGGTGCAGACAAATGCAGACTGACTAATCGGAGGTCTGTACACTCGTTATAATGACTTGCGCGTTCATGTATCACTGTGTGAGTGTGATCCGTGAGGAGAAAAGGTTCTACATTAGCAGCAATCTCATTGGCTGCGTTACATATTAATGCGCGGATCGGCGGAAGCAGAATTTGGTCCGTCTCTATGGCAGCGCCATCTCGTAGTGCGGAGACGGACGAGTGCTGCGCCTGCGCTGTTGTGCTTAGTGGGACGCGCTCTAATGGGAAAGTTGTGTACGCGCTGACTACACGGAACTGTGTACACAACACATACTCTCACTTATATTTACTTTGTTGATTCAAGTCGCCTTATGAAGCCTATGTCTGCCGTTCAATGCCGGCTAGCGAACAGCTCCACAAACAAACTCCTCTCCCCTTGTACCAGTTCTAGGGGACTAAATCCAGTTTGTTGTTCTGCACCGTTGTTCTTCGTAAAATCGAAAATTTCGGTTGCCAGATTTATGCTCTCTTATTCTGTTGCTGTGCTCTGCCCACAGGTACTATCATCTCCTCTCTTGCATTGTTTCCCGACTGTGTTCATAGAATGTGTTTCCATCGTCTAAAATTGTTATTTCAGAATCTTATAATATTTTATGCTATTTATTCGTAACTCACTCACATGACGTTAGAAAAAAACACTGGAGATGAGAAAAAACTTGCGTTGGCTCTAGTTACATCAAGACGAAGTATGCCCTGACAGTTTCTTACACGCATTGCTATTTCGTGGCATCGTACAGCCAGAAATATTCATTTCCGACCTCTCTTTCCTTATCTCAAAAATATCCAGCTTATGATCTCGTACCGTCTGTGGAAAAATTAAGAATGAAAGTAACATTCGCATGATGTGTAGCTGCCAAGTAACATGGCTCGATGAAACTTGGACCATACACAGAAAAACGTGCTACAGTATAGTGCAGAAGGTAACTGAAATAAATACGCAGCAAAACGGAGAGAAATGTCACTTTTATTCAAAGACAATAATTACCCTGAAGTCACCGCGATTTATGATAGGCCCCGGGTCATTACAAACGGCAGGACGTGGCTCTTAACAGGGCGTGTGATCACCACGGACGGCAATGCGTGCTCTGCAACGCGCTCCCGTGCTGGCCACAAGGTTGGTGAGGACTTCTTGCGGCAGGGCATTCCATTCCTCACCAGCGCGGTTGACAACTGCTGGACAATCGATGGTGCATGTGGACCTGCTGTAATACGTCTGCCCAACGCATCCCACAGAACTCGCTGGGATTTAAGTCGAGGGGGAGGGCAGGCCAATCCATTCGCCAAATACCCTATCGTTCCAAGAGCACCTCCAACAGCGCTTTCTTTGACATTAATAAGGCGTATGACACTACTTGGCGCCGCCTTATCCTCAATCAACTCCATCAGTGGGGCTTTCGTGGCCATCTCCCCATCTTCATTCGGTCCTTTCTTTCCCGCCGCCTCTTTCGATATCGGGTTGGTAATGTGCTATCTGATTTGTACGTGCAGGAGAATGGTGTTCCTCAGGGAAGTGTTTTAAGTGTCACCCTCTTTGCCGTCGCCATTAACAGTATCACGTCCATTATCCGGAGTCCTGTCCAGTGCTCCTTGTTTGTGGACGATTTTGCTGTTTTCTGTTCTTCCTCCAGTCTTGTCACTGCTAGTCGGCAGCTGCAGCTTACGATAAAGCGATTAGAGGCATGGACTGCGAAGACGGGTTTTACCTTTTCTGCAGACAAATGTGTGTGTGTTCGTTTTAATCTTTCTCGACGTGCTTTTACCTCCCCTGAATTGCGTCTGAGGGACACCATTCTTCCTTTTAGAGACACTGTGCGGTTCCTGGGCCTCACTTTTGATTCCAAACTGTCGTGGTTGCCTCACCTTAAAGACCTCAAGGTGCGGGCCCTGAAGGCACTGAATGTTTTGAAGTATCTGAGCCATCGGTCCTGGGGAGCAGATCGGGCGCGTCTGCTGCAGTATTACAGGGCTTTCGTCCGATCGCGTCTTGACTATGGTTGCACCGTGTATGGGTCAGCGAGGCCTTCGTATCTGACGATACTTGACGCAGTACACCATGAGGGTATCAGGCTGGCCACTGGTGCCTTCCGTACCAGTCCCACCCCCAGCCTGTGTGCTGAGGCAGGGGAACCGCCGCTCGCCATCCGGCGGAAACTCCTCATCGTGCGACGGGTGTGTCAATTCCTTGCCTGTCCTGCCTCCCCTGCGTACCCTACTGTTGCCCGACCGCCTATGGAACGTCTCTTTTCCAGTCGTCCAAGGGCAACGAGACCATTTGGGATTCGTGCCAAGCATTTGCTTGAGTCCCTTGGTGTGGAGCGTGTGGCCCCCCAACTCCAGGGTTTTACCTGCCTGCCTCCCTGGTTGCTCCAGAGGCCCAGCGTCCTTTTAGACTTGTCAGAGTACCGGAGGAGCTGCACTCCTGCGTTTGTTTTTACCTCCTTATTTTACGATATTTTAAACCAGCATGCCGACCATGTACCAGTATTTACGGATGGCTCTAAACAGGGGGACTCTGTCGGTTGTGCTGTTGTTTTCCCTGATCGAGTCGTCAAGTTACGGCTTCCTGCGGCGTTTACCATCTTTGATGCCGAATTGTTTGCGGGCATTGGAGCAGATGAGATGTGTTCTCAGTCTTAAGTTTCTCATCTGTTCTGACTCCCTGAGTGCCCTTCAGACCATGAAACACTTGTACCCAGCGGATACGGTCGTCCAGAACATCCATGATGCCCCACTCCACCTGCAACGGCGGGGGAAGGAGGTTTCCTTCTGCTGGGTGCCGGGGCACGTGGGTATTAGGGGAAACGAACTGGCGGATGTGGCTGCCAAAGATGCATGTTCCCTCCCTCACGTTGTTGAATGTGCCGTCCGCCTCCATGCGGTTACCTCCCTTCTGCGTTTTCGTGTTATGCGTCAATAGGAAGAGGAGTGGCTGGCAGTTGGTGAAAATAAGCTGCGTCTGGTCAAAGTCACCACGCGCCCATGGCGTACGTCCTACCAGTCATGCAGGCGGGACGAGGTTCTCCTCCCTCTCCTCCGCATCGGGCACAGTCCCTTAACGCACTGTTTTTTACTCCGGCGGGAGGACCCCCCAATCTGCAGTACTTGTGGCGTCCAGATTACTGTCCGCCACATTTTACTTGACTTTCCTTTATTCTCTGACCAGAGGGCGGTGGTTTCCTTGCCACCGGATTTGCCCTCTATTTTGCAAGACGACGCAACGACTGTGGTTAAGGTCTTACGGTTTTGTGTCCTGTCCAATTTGTTGCCTCGGATTTTAGGGAGAGGATTTTAATGTGCTGCTGGGTGACTGGCTCACCCAGGCTTTAGGTAAGAGGTCCGCCAGTCACGATTACCTACTTGTTTCACTTCGATTTCTGTTCTCTTTTCCTTGTGTTTCCTTTCCTTTTTTAGTGCGTTTCTTCTCCTCTTGTTTTGCCTCTGTATGTGAGGATTTGTAACTGCGTCAGGTCTGTGTCTTTTAGCCGTTCTCCTTGTTCGCTGTCCGTCTTCGTCCCTTCACTGCATGTGTTCCTGTTTCTATGCGTTTGGGCATTGATGACCACGCTGTTTAGCGCCCGAAAACCTCAAACCACACACACACACACACACACACACACACACAACAGCGCTTTCGATGCGGTCGGGCACTGTCATCCATAACCGTGAAGAGTCCAGGGAAAAAAACCTGATAAGTCACAATTCTTATTTTTTTCAGGAGATGAAATTTAAAGTTTCAAGACTCATAAAATTTTGGTATTTCAAGTTATATTCTTCATTTTTGTTTTAGACCTGTATATATCTTTCAGAGAAAGAGTACTGCTGAAATTATACACATCTGAATAGGATTTACAATAATATGATGCATTTTTATTACGGAGGCAGGTCGTACAGAGGAAAAATATGACAAGTCCATAACATATTGCAGGTAACTACAAATTGTGTCATATAATCATTTAATAATCTTCTATAAAAGGTCCTGTGCTTTTTCGATGGTGGATTAATGCAAAAGACGATCAAAATACACTTGCACTTCACTATGGCAAAATCTTGTCTTGTAAATCTCTGTGTTTCTTAGCAGATATTTTATGATCACCTGCAAAAAATCAGAATCCCTTAATTTAAATAGCTATACGCCTAATACTAAAAAAATTCTTATTTCAATAAATAAAAAAAACTTTCAAATCATATTTCTGTAAAAGAATTACTATACCCTCATATTTAGCAGAGGGTAGGCTGAACTCGCCTTCTTTCAGGCTGGAATCTTGCCCTTTCTTTGCACGAAGAAGTACTAAAGCTTGCTCATATGCTCCATTGTAGCTTGCTCTATATCGAACCAGTGCTGCATGGTGTCGTTAGACTTCCAATTCTCTTATTGGCCTGGACTGGAAAGGGAGTTTCTTCTTGTATGTTGTATTGTCTAGATGCTCTGTCCAGCATTTGATTATCTCTGGTTGCTCCTCAACATCAATGATGACAAAAGGCGAAGGGTGTGTGCGTGAATTCTGAAAAACCTGACACCAGTCCTTTGGAATTTGACATTCCTGAATTTGGTCTATCATACCAATATTTTTATCACATTCGAGGTACGAATGACCTCTTATGGGGAATGTCATCTTTACATAGTCCAATCGTTTTTCTGTATGGACCAGATGGTGAAGGAATCTGAACACAGTGGCATTCTTGTTTTGCCCTCTGCAGGAGTCACAGAAGATCTCCAGATGTCTGACATCTGGATTTAGAAAACTGTGCACAAAATGATGAAGGAACGATGAAATTTCGTCTGCTCCTTTTCGACCTGTGCTCTCTGGATACATGTAAAAATAACTGTCCCCTGTTCCCAAAACATGAACATTGAATATAAATAGAGAAAGCAATCGTATATAATAAACTTCATTTGTCTTTACATTTGGACAAGGGAAGTTTTCGCTATAGTCCATCGTAACTGCAACCTTTGATGGATTATTTGACATTCCATCTTTGCCTTTTTTTCCTGTCACAGATTACTTTTTGTTTTTGAGATGCAATTCATGGGCTATTTCATTGGATCGAAGTTCGGAATGAAGCCTTCCTTTATTTTCAACATTTGATGTTAAAGTCAGTTCCTTCTCCAAATTTTTCTTCTTGGCTAGATACTCATCGCAGGAGCCACAAGTATCAGATCGTGGATACCCAAAACTTATATTGAAATCGAAATTGAATATAGTGCGGTATGTTTCATACGACACGTTCTGATCCTGAAACTTCTCCTAGAACATATGGAACATTTTTTTTAATATTCAAAGACTCTGGTAGATAAATTTTTTCTGACTTCGTCAAACTGTAGTGGCTGTTGCGACCTTTAAATGATTTAATGTGCCCTCTTATTATTGCATGTGTTATTTTTCAAAGCATGTGGGCGGGATCTATGTTTCCCTCGGCCGTCTCGTAGAGGTTGGTCTCCGGATTTAAGTTTCTTCAGTAAATGATCTACCTTGCCCTTCTTTATTCCATGTAACGACATAAATGCTTGCTTGCACACATGTACTTCTTGGACACTTCAGTTAATGGTAATACAAACACTGAATTTATATGATGCATCACAAAACTTTGCTTCCTGCTCTTCGCTTCCAGGACACCTGCACTGTACAGGGACCACTGTGATTAAACCACTTAAACAGAGGTTTATTACATCATGATTTTGAAAGTGGTTCATGTTATTCGTAATATTCCTTTTATTTTCATCACTGACAATATCAAAACAATTGTTTTTGCACTTAGATGGTTCTCCTGTTTTATGTGACTGCAATCTTAAACGTTTGGGGACATCTCTAACGCGATCATACTTCTTCCTTTTCTTTGTCAGCTTCTTTGATGACGTTCTATAGTTTTCTTCGCAAGTAGATGAGTCACTGTCTTCTTTATTCATTTTACACTGACAAAATACAATGCCAGATCTAACTTCCTTCACAAACTCCACAAAGCTAACAAAGATGGTCAACTTATTCACGACAATGATTAAACAACGATAACATTAGTGGAAACAGACCTGCGCGGGTTGGGAATCATTAAGTCATCAATTTTTTTCGTTGCATTCTCTGGACTTGTCAGGATATTCCCCTGTTTCGCGTGGACTTATAATGTTTTTCGCCTGCACATGCTTACAAGATATCAGAATATCTCTTGGCTTATCAGGTTTTTGACCAGTTCTGTAAAACCAACTAAAACTACACTGGCTGCTCTATTAAATTACGAAAAAAAACAGAAATTTTGGGATTTTGGGCTTATCAGGTTTTTCCCTTGGACTATTTACATGCAAGAGGGTCTAATGCACCGCTGAAGAGACCCACATGGAGCAGGAATGCTGTGTCACAAATACGCTGACCATCAGTGTACCATATTCAAAGACTTGGAGGTCAGTATGGTGACACAACAATATGCCTCACCACACCATAACACGCGAACCACTAAAATGATCGTGTTCGACAGTGTACCTGGGTGCATTACGCGTCTCCGCCTTTCACCATTTGAGGGTAGGCTACGTCCAGAATCACTACTCAGACTGAATCTGCTCTCATCTGAGAGCACGGGACCCCCAACCCTCGCTGGTCCAGACCTTGTGACCTTGGCACCATATCAAACGTCAGTGCAAATGGCCGCTGTCCGCTGCCGTCGATCGCCGTTGGCATCACCCAGTAGTGGACGGGTGGTACAAATCTTCTTCAACACCGGCGTCCATATACCGTTTAATTTCACGCCCTACTCCTTTCGATTGAAATTATTAGAGTGTTTGGCGATTTCGATTGCCTCCCTGTAGAGCCTTTCGTAATATCCGCTTGTTGCCGCTAGACGTTTTCAAAACACGTGACGTCACGCCTCGGTGCGGGAGGGTGCGGACACGGAATTTAGCGGCAGTCAGTAGCGAGCCAGTGGGTGTTTTGCACCTTCCATCGAGCTACAGACCCCCTTGAAGATGTCCTTCGCAGACGGGGACGAAACGTTGGGAATTGACACAGAATTCATCAACCGACCAAGGCATAACACCCCGGATAATTACGAGTACAATGGACATGTTTGCTCATTGACACACACTGGCTTTTCTTCATCTACATCTACAGAAATACTCCGCAAGCCACCGTAAGGTGCGTGGCGGAGAGTACCCTGCACCACTTCTACTCATTTCCCCTCCTGTTCCATTTGCAAATAGAGCGAGGGGAAAACGACTGTCTGTACGCCTCAGTACCAGCCGTAATTTCTCGTATCTTATCTTCGTGGTCCTTACGCGCGATGTATGTTGGCGGGAGCAGAATCGTTCTGCAGTCAGCTTCAAATGCCGGTTCTCTAAATTTTCTCCATAGCGTTTCTCGAAAAGAACACCGCCTTCCCTCTATGGATTACCGTTTGAATTCCCGAAGCATCTCCGTAACATTTACGCGTTGTTCCAACCAACCGATAACAAGTCTAGCAGCCCTCCTCTGAATTGCTTCGATGTCTTCCTTCAATTCGACCTGGTACGGATCCCAAACACTCAAGCATTGCTCAAGAATATGCGGTCTCCTTTACATTTTCCTAAAACTCTCCCAATAACGCGAAGTCGATCATTTGCCTTCCCTACCACAGTTTTCACTTGTTCGTTCAACATAATATCGCTTTGCAACTTTATGCTCAGATATTTAAACGACCTGCCTGTGTCAAGCTGAAGACTAGTAAAACTGTATTCGAACGTTACAGGTTCGTTCTTTCTACTCACACGCATTAACTTATATTTTTCCACATTTAGGGCTAGCTGCCACTCATCACACCAACTGGAAATTGTGTCTAAGTCCTCTTGTATCTTCCTACAGTCACTCAACTTCTACACGTTACCGTAAACCACGACATCATGAGCAAACAACCACAGAGTCCTCCCCACTCTGTCCCCCAAATCGCTTATGTATATAGAGGAAAACAGCGGTCCTATCACACTTCGGTGGGGAATTCCAGACGATACACTTCTCTCTGACGAATACTCGCCTTCGAGGACAACATACTGGGTTCTATTATTTAAGAAGTCTTCGAGCCACTTAAGTATCTGTGAACTTATTCCGTATGCTCGTAACTTCGTTAACAGCCTGCAATGGGTCACCGTGTCAAGTGCTCCCTGGAAATCCAGAAATGTGGAATCTGCCTGTTGCCCTTCATCCACTGTTTGCAGTATATCACGTGAGAAAAGGGCAAGCTCACTTTCGCACGAGCGATGCTTTCTAAAACCATGCTGGTTCGTGCACATAAGCTGCTTAGCCTCGAGAAAGTTTATCATATTCGAACTGACAATGTGTTCAAGCATTCTGCAGTAAAGAGAAGTTAAGGATATTGGTCTGTAATTTTTCGGGTCCGTTCTTTTACCCTTCTTATATACAAGAGTCATCTTGACCTAGCTTGTATTTATCGTGAATCTCTCGCCCAGCACAAAATCCCAAGCGAATGGAAAAAAGCGCAAGGTGACTCTTGTATATGTTGTTATGTTGTTGTTTTTGTGGTCTTCAGTCCTGAGACTGGTTTGATGCAGCTCTGCATGCTACTCTATCCTGTGCAAGCTTCTTCATCTCCCAGTACCTACTGCAACCTACATCCTTCTGAATCTGCTTAGTGTATTCATCTCTTGGTCTCCCTCTACGATTTTTACCCTCCACGCTGCCGTCCAATTCTAAATTGGTGATCCCTTGATGCCTCTGCCGATGACATTGTAATTCTGTCAGAGACAGCAAAGGACTTGGAAGAGCATTTGAACGGAATGGATAGTGTCTTGAAAGGAGGATATAAGATGAATCTCAACAAAACCAAAACGAGGATAATGGAATGTAGTCAAACTAAGTCGGGTGATGCTGAGGGAATTAGATTAGGAAATGAGACACTTTAAGAAGCAAAGGAGTTTTGCTATTTGGGGAGCAAAATAACTGATCATGGTCGAAGTAGAGAGGATATAAAATGTAGACTGGCAATGGCAAGGAAAGCGCTTCTGAAGAAGAGAAATTTGTTAACATCAAGCATAGATTTAAGTGTCAGGAAGTCGTTTCTGAAAGTATTTGTATGGAGTGTAGCCATGTATGGAAGTGAAACATGGACGATAAATAGTTTGGACAAGAAGAGAATAGAAGCTTTCGAAATGTGGTGCTACAGAAGAATGCTGAAGATTAGATGGGTACATTACATAACTAATGAGGAGTGATTGAATAGGATTGGAGAGAAGTTTGTGGCACAACTTGACTAGAAGAAGGAATCGGTTGGTAGGACATGTTCTGAGGCATCAAGGGATCACAAATTTAGTATTGGAGGGCAGCGTGGAGGGTAAAAATCGTAGAGGGAGACCAAGAGATGAATACACTAAGCAGATTCTGAAGGATGTAGGTTGCAGTAGGTACTGGGAGATGAAGAAGCTTGCACAGGATAGAGTAACATGGAGAGCTGCATCAAACCAGTCTCAGGACTGAAGACCACAACAACAACAACGACAACAACATATACAAAAGTCACCTTGCGCTTTTTTCCAGTCGCTTGGGACTTTGTGCTGAGCGAGAGATTCACGATAAGTACAAGCTAGGTAAAGGACTATTCAACTGGGATTCCATCCGGACCTTGTGATTTATTTGTTTTAAAATCATTAACTGGGTTCTCTGCACCAGGTATGCTTATTTTTATGTCGTCCGTCGGGAGTCTGTCCCTTCCACTGCCCCGTGTGATGGAGCCAGTCCGATTTGTTCCAGTAGTCCACCTAACCTGACGCAGTGTGAAGCTAGCTTTCTCTGCACGACAGGGAGATCTCAAGGAAAATGTTCTCGCCCATTCATTTTTTTCCACCGAGAAGTTAAGATGTTAGGTGACTTTATCTTCAAGTTTTTCCGAGCAGTGTAAGTTTCAGTCTAAAGGCTTGGTGCACCGTGTATTACATACAGCGTAAACCACTGAACGGGCTTACACCAATCTCGCACAAGTTTTCCGCGCTGGCCGTGAAGTGCTCTATAAGGCGGGCGATGTTCCCAGCACAGGGAACAAGTTCGGCGGTCGCCATTCTAATGGAATGACGTCCGCAGCGTGGCGCAGCTGCCGAAACTTTGCCGTCGATATTCGATTTGAAAGTCGCATAAATAATAAATGCGCCCTCTTCGCGGCGGCTCCGAGCTGGAGCGGCTGCTGGCCTGCGTTTAAATTCATGCGTCTGTCAGCGAAGCAGTTCAACAGAGGCGCGGAAGAAGGCCTGAGCAGCCGAGTGTTAACGGGAACTTGGGCTCCGATAACGTTTCTGCCTGGCGGGCGACGAAATTATATTACAAGGGGTCAGGGTGCAGATACTGTAAAATGAATGACACGCCGTTAAAATCAATCCTTCCTACTTGTCAAAAAGACAAAACAAAGTTTTGTCCTCTGTTACAAAATGATTAATAGATCCTCTCTGACCTTTTATCGCAAGTGGAATATATTACAAACAAAGGCTGAATAAAGAAATTAAGAGAGAAAGACCGCTGGATCTGACGAGATATTTGTACAATTTCTTATAGATTAACCGAAAGAACTTGTTCCACCTCCCCCCTAGCAACAGGTTGCGGGAGCAACGAAGCTTTCCAAGCTATTAGCAAAAGGAGCAGATTATTCCGTTTTCAAAAAGGATCTTCGGAGAGAATTACTTGACTGTAACTCTACAGGGTGGTTATAAGTAAACTTCTGCTGCTTCGGAGAGCCCCATTAAAAATGAGTGATCGTAGGATAACGAAACTTTGTGGGAACATTTTTAAAGAGATGTGGAGGAAAAATAACAAATGAATCACTGAAAGAGATACAAAAATGGCTCCGAGCACCATGCTACTTAACTTCTGAGGTCATCAGTCGCCTAGAACTTAGACCTAATTAAACCTAACTAACCTAAGGGCATCACACACATCCATGCCCGAGGCAGGATTCAAACCTGCGACCGTAGCGGTCGCTCGGCTCCAGACTGTAGCGCCTAGAACCGCACGGTCACTCCGGCCGGCGAAAGAGATAGATTTTAATTTCCCCATGAGATGGTAACATTTGTTAGTTGCGTACCATATTTACATTCCAGGCTACAAACGTCGCTCAGTGTGACGACCACTTGCATCCACGACACCTTGGAACCGCACTAGGGATTGCTCTACTGCTGTACGAAATGTCTAAGGTGCGATGTTGTTTATCTCCTTCGTTATGTTCATCTTCAAACCCCAACATGTTAGTGTCCCCTTGATAAACCCTATCCTTCACGTAACCCCACAGTCAGAACGCATATGCGTTCAGATATTAAGAACTTGATGTCCATGCTTTTTGGAACGATCAGCCAAGGACTTGTTTTCTCCAAATGTAATACGTAGTAACCGAGTCACCTCGTGGGCCGTGCGTCGATACTCACGAAGAGCAGCGCATTATTGCTGTTGTTTTTATAAAACAGTTTTACGACTAAAGCCCTACTGACCTTATCTACATCTACATCTACATTCATACTCCGCAAGCCACCTGACGGTGTGTGGCGGATGGTACCTTGAGTACCTCTGTCGGTTCTCTCTTCTATTCCAGTCTCGTATTGTTGTCGGTAGGATTGTCGGTGTGCCTCTGTGTGGGCTCTAATCTCTTTGATTTTATCCTCATGGTCTCTTCACGAGATATACGTAGGGGCGAGCAAAATACTGCTTGACTCCTCGGTAAAGGTATGTTCTCGAAACATCAACAAAAGCCCGTACCGAGCTACTGAGCGTCTCTCTTGCAGAGTCTTCCACTGGAGTTTATCTATCATCTTTCGCGATTGCTAAATGATCCTGTAACGAAGCGCGCTGCTCTCCGTTGGACCTTCTCTATCTCTTCTACCAACCATACCTGGTACGGATCCCACACTGGTGAGCAGTATTCAAGCAGTGGGCCAACAAGTGTACTGTAACCTACTTCCTTTGTTGTCGAATTACATTTCCTTAGGGTTCTTCCAATGAATCTCAGTCTGGCATCTGCTTTACCGACGATTAATTTTATATGGTCATTCCATTTTAAATCGCTCCTAATGCCTACTCCCAGATAATTTATGGAATTAATTGCTTCCAATTTCCGACCTGCTATATTGTAGCTAAATGGTAAAGGATCTTCGTTTCTCTGTATTCGCAGCACATTACACTTGTCTACATTGAGATTCAATTGCCATTCCCTGCACTATGCGTCAATTCGTTGCAGATCCTCCTGCATTTCAGTACAATTTTCCATTGTTACAACCTCTCGATATACTACAGCATCATCCGCAAAAAGCCTCAGTGAACTTCCGATGTTATCCACAAGGTCATTTATATATATTGTGAATGGCAACGGTCTTACGTCACTCTCCTGCGGCACACCTGAAATCACTCTTACTTCGGCCCATGTTGTTCCAGCTATGGGGCACACTGATGCTTGTGTTCCAGACCTAAGTCACCGTACCAGTACGGACGCCTAACGGAAGGTCTTGATGCTGACAATGTTAACGACGCATATCCTGTAGTGCACAGTGTGAACATCGTTTTGCAAAGTTGGGTATCCACGCGGTAAGTAGACTACTGTTCAGAAAAAAAACAAGAACACCGAGAACAAGATAGGATGTTCATATTCACAGGACATGTACATTGGTATTTTCTGCAGAAATTATTAGGAGTCGCGCGGGGTAGCCGCGCGGTCTCGGCTGTCTTGTCACGGTTCGCGTGGCTCCTCCCGTCGGAGATTCGAGTCCTCCCTCGGACATGGGTGTGTGAGTTGTATTTAGCGTAAGTTAGTTTAAGTTAGATTAAGTAGTAGTGTGTAAGCCTAGGGACCGATGACCTCTGCAGTTTGGTCCCATAGGACCTTACCACAAATTTCCAAATTTTCCAATTATTAGTATTTCAGTCACCTCAATTCAGCATGCGTCCTGTTGCCTAGTAGGCACGGGGTCCGCCGTGGTCCCTGATAACTTGTTCCACGCGTGATGCCATCGACGCGTATAAGGCGCGAATGGCGATCTGCGGTTTAGCCATTCACGCTACATTCACCTGGTTCCAAAGTTCATCTGTCTGTGGCGGTTGGCACTGGATCACAGTGCTGCATCCATCGTTTCACCATATCCCACACATTTTCGATTGGCGACAAGGATGGAGAACTGGCGGGCCAGAGCAAAAGGCTGACATCCTGCGACACCAAGAAGGCATGTGTTCGTGCAGCAACATGTGGTCGTGCATTGTCTTCCTGAAAAATGGCATCTGGGATGTTCTGCAGAGTGTGTATGGCTACAGGTCACAGGCTGTCATTCAGGTAGGTCACACTGTTCGCAATGCCCTGGAAAGGCAGCAGTTGTGATTTGCATTTGCACCCAATAGCACCCCGCACCTTGCGACCTCGAGTTGCCGCTGTGTGTCTTGTGTGAATGCAATCACTGTGATGCCGCTCCTCCAGTCTGTACCGAAACAAAATGCGACCATCATTTCAGAAACACAGAACCTGAATTCGTCTAAATCACTACCTGAGGCCATTCCTGTCCCCAGTGACGTCGTTCCATACACCATTACCGCCTAGCATATTTTTGCACATTCGTCTAAGGTAGGCGGAGAAGTGGACGACGCGCAGGTTACTCATGCCGTAATAAACGGTGAGGAACGATCACCCCTGATAGTATACGATCTGTTACACTGTTCCACGGTTGCGCCAGAGCCGAGAAGGATGCAAATCTGTCCTGCAATGCCATTCGGAAGAGGTGTCGATCTTCCCTGGAGCTGGTCTGGGTGGGGGGGCCTGGCCCATCTCGTCGTGTTCTACGGTCTTCCGTGAGCTCTTCTGCACACACCCTTTGCACTTCCGAAACACTTCGTCCTACACGAGCTGCAATTTCTCGGAGGGATGCATCATATTCTCTCACGCCAATAATGCGTCTTCTTTCAAACTCAGTGATCTGACGTTACGGTTAGATTTATTACCTTCGGTTTATAGCGACAACTTGCCCCGCTAATCGATGTTGACCTTGAACCCGCTGACCGATATGGTGTAAACGCTGGTCATTTCTGCAGGACATACTAATGTTCATGTCCTGCGAATATGAAAGCCCTGTCTCAACATGAGTGTAGTTTCCCGTCTAAAAGTTATATTATAGCCACCCCGTATGTCTCCGATGTCGGTCAGTTTTAGAATCTACATCTAAGTTCCGCAAGCCACCTAACAGTGTGTGGTGCAGCGCACTTTGTATTCCACTGTCGCTTTCATCTTTTTCTGCTTCTATCGCGAGCGGTTCGCATGTCCGTGCAGCATAATCGAACAGCACGTGATCGTTTAGGCGCTGGTCAACAGCATGTACGAATTTTACGAAATGCATAAGACTGTGCTGTCTGTGATAGTGATATTTATCCTGCTACCGGTTTCGGGCTTAAACCATCTTCAAAGCTAGAAAAATTATCGCAGATGTATCACATGTCACACATACTTTGGCATACGTTACTATTGAAAAGCATAATTGTCAATAGAAACGAAAAATTATAGCAAGATTACAATATGATGGCCCATCGACCAAAGGACAACATGGTCAATGGGCTATGCTACAATTTTTAATTTTTATTGGCAGTTATGGTTTTCAGTAGTACTGTATGTCAAACCATGTATGACATGTGATAAACCTGCGATAATTTTTCTGCCATTGAAGATGGTTTAAGACCGAAGCCAGTAGCAGAATAAATAACATTATCACAGACTGCACGGTTGTAATGTAATTTAATAAAATTTTAAATTTATTATAACTGCTTTGACATCTTTCAATGAAGTGACGCCAAAACAAAAGAGAAATAACTAATAATACTATGAACAGTATAATGTATTTTTAATTTAGCCCGACGCGGATCAGCAATCAGCAAACTAGTTCAGTACTCAGGGTGGTTACGGGGTTATAAATAATTAATTGTCTCTCTCTTGAATCATTACAGATATTCCCCAACGTACGTATATCCAAAGTAAAGCTAAAACTCATGTGCTTATAGCACCCGACAATATTTCGTATGTCAGTTCAATGTGAAGTAATGCAACCCGTAACTCAAGATCGTGGTTTCGTCTCGAATACCAATATAAAGTAACAAGCCTAAACTTTTGCAGATGAAATCTTATACTAGAACTAGAATCCTGTGACCAGGCCTTTCTGCCTGAGATATTATTTCACAACCTTGAGAAAATCTTAAAGTGAAAGATATTACATTATTCATAGCGGCTGCATAGCTCGTGGGATCTGAAAGAAAGTTTAGTGTCCTAACCGGCGGCACGTCTCGAAGATGAGTGGAAAGAACATTACTAATTATTTTCTAGTATGGCGCCTAACAATGTTCAGTATTCCATTGAGGCCACGTCTACTCAGGACAAGTAAGGTTTAGGAATATACAAATCATTTCATAACGTACACAAGCTTGAAGTCATGAACAATTATATTTTTAGTTCCGTTAATAACTTACATCGGCTGGTACGCAAGATGAACCTCAGACAATCGTTCTTTTCTCTTCGAGTCCAAGAAGAGAAGAAGACGACAAAAGAATAGAAAGTTCAGACACAGAATCTCGAATGTCCATGGAATTGCTGTATAATGCATTTGTTTGCTCGCTGGTATGCTTCGCCAGCTATTCATATAATAATTATCGATACATGGCATTTACACACTTCAAGTTCACGACCACCTCAGGAGGAGGAGGAGGATATTAGTGTTTAACGTCCCGTCGACAACGAGGTCATTAGAGACGGAGCGCAAGCTCGCGTGAGGGAAGGATGGGGAAGGAAATCGGCCATGCCCTTTCAAAGGAACCATCCCGGCATTTGTCTGAAGCGATTTAGGGAAATCACGGAAAACCTAAATCAGGATGGCCGGAGACGGGATTGAACCGTCGTCCTCCCGAACGCGAGTCCAGTGTGCTAACCACTGCGCCACCTCGCTCGGTCCACCTCAGGAGATACAGTACATATTGTTATGCATTTTGACTAATTTCATTGATGGTACGTTCAACGGGGAAAAGTACCAACATATTTTAACAGAAAATGTTAACTGTTAGTAGAAAATGTGCCCTTGAGAACTCGTCAAATGATGTGTTTTCAAGGTAATGGAAATGCGGCCCATAATTCTTCAGCAGCAAAAGATACATGAAACCGCTTGTTTCCAGATCGATGGGTGAAAAAAGGTAGTTCTGTTGAGAAGTATCCAGCACGATCGTTTCGCCTAACACTATTAGACTTGATTTTTTTCTTTGTGGTGGACCGCAGTCGTGTAAAACTTTTTGAAAGAAATTTCCGCCATTCGACTGTAAATTACCGTTCATTTACAGAAGTAAAAGGTACAGCAATCAGTCGGAATGATTTTTATTGCATATCTAGATTTCGGTCACTGTGTGGCCATCTTCAGCGCAGTAAATGTAAGATAAAATATTAAAAACACTTGTATACGCACATAGTACCAACTGGACTATTCATGTCAAGAGATTGAGTTCACATAATTGCGACTGGATGTTGTGCCCCTAATTACCTGAAATAAACACAACTGTTTCCCTATGGAATCAAATCTGATTAATGTTTACTTATTTTACGCAATCTTCATTTCGGCTTTATCGTCACACACTATCTTAAACGCCTAAATGAAACGTCATCGCCTCCCTAGCATACATCTGGTCTTATTAACTAGTCGTCATATTAAGGAATTGAGTACATGTCAGAGACACAAAATAAGTCTGACATTGTGTACAGCAAATAAACAGTAGCAAACTGCAATGCATATCTGATAACCAATACATGACAATGGTTGATGAGTGGACATGATGAAAGAGGGTCACAGCACTGTATTGATCACGTGCATCAGTTGTGCTCATTGACATCCGAAGGATTGTTGCACTTTGTTGGAGGTAAAAAAAATAGTTGTCCCACATAATGCTGGCTGAAAGACTTCCCAGCGATCTAATATATTCTTGTGTAAACCACTGTAATCAAAGCACGATATTGTGGCGACGCAAGTTCCTTTGCAGAGTATCAAATCAACGGTCGCAACAAACCAGCACAAAAATTTCATGTTCTGTGTATTTTTACTATACAGCGTGCGACGGGTATAAGGATATTGCTATTGGTCACTGAGGACAGTGTACTGAACAACATTACTTCACTATCTGCTTCACCTGCAGACTAATAATTATAGCTATTAGAAGTTGCATGTTTTTAGTTTAGTTAGTACTTCCAAGTACATGTGGCAAGAGCAAGCAAGCCAATAATGCTTATTTTCCCCTGAGCAGCAGGTCAGGTGTTGAAGTGTGGACGCGTGGACGCAAAACGGTTAGTCTATACTAACAGGCGTAGTCCACTTAGTGGTGCAGTTATGACCAAGCAGAAAACATCAGGCAGTAAATTATGTGACGTGTTTGTGGGAAGACCGTTAGATGCAGAGAAAAAACATAAATACATTGTTGTGTGTGCATATTAAGGTACCGCACTATACCTCTGACACCTTGTATAATTTTTTGTTAGACCTTTAAGAGAGTTATATCACTGAATATGTTTGATCTCATCTCATTTTTATCTTTTAGTGAAATTGAAGTTGATATTTGCTGTGAATTAGTATGGGAGAGTAACTGAAAACCGTTTCTACGTAAGTTTAGAACAATCTGTGGACTAGAAGAAGAAAAGAAATTTTACAGTCTTCACAAGCACCCATGTTTACATGAGAGATACATGCAATCTCATTATCCGGAACTAAATTAACCGCTTGTTCCGCGAAAATATGTTTGCCTCATCTCCAGTAGTTTCGTAATCAACAGGAATATCCGCTCAAATGAGCTACAGTTAGTTCTGCTTCAGGGCGGTAATTTGTTCCGATTACGCTGTGCTCCGGATTACGTTCTATTCGCTGGATATTCCGCGCTATTCTGAACCGCGTCGTAGAGCTTGCGGATTACCCTCTCCCCGTTATCCACAAACTGAATTATCCCGAAAGTACTTTCTGAGTTGCTGTTGCTGCAAGAAAGAAAACTGAATGTTTATTTCCTGCATTAAGGGCGCGCTTCTCCACGAAGGGGCGAGTGCAGCGAAGAAATGAGCGCTACACACCACTGTAAGTGTGCACTAAATATTTCACTCTTTATGGATGCAAAGGAAAAGAAAATATTGTAACAGCCAAAGTCTGTATTTTCAGTATGATCATTCTTTTGCCTTTAGCTTCGTCAGAAAGATTTTGTAGAGAGCAAAAGAATAGCCTATCCACAGAAACATCTTCTTCAGAATTTGTTGACAGTATTTTTCTGCAATTGTTTTTACATTATAACATGTAACTAAATATTTGATGAAATGACGCAGGTCATAAATAAAGTGAGTGATACAGTTTTTCATTATGAAACTCACTGGAAGGTTGAAACTGTGCGCCAGATCGGGACTCGAAGCCGGGACCTGGGCTCACGTGGACAATGCTCTTACTTGCTAGGTTGACCAGACACGATTCACGACTCATCTTCGCATTTTTACGCCTGTCAGTAGCTCTCTCATTTGCAAACTCAGCTAGAGAACCATTTTGATATTTTGATTACGTTAACTAAAAAGGCCTCTTCAGGTGCAGTATGACCTAGCCCTTCTCCTGTCATGGACACAGTACAGTTTAAAACAAAAGAATTAGAGCTATAGTACTTAACAAAAAAAGAAAATATACAAGTTGTGTCATATTTGACTAAGGATTTCGGGTGGAAATCATTAAAATAAAGGCGTTTTCCCTTGGGACGGGCTCTTCTCACGAAATTTCAATCACCAGCTTTCTCCTCCAAATGTGAAAATTTTTGTTGACCCCGACATACATAGAAACTGTCATTATAATAAAATAAGGGACATCAGAGCTAGCACGGGAAGATACAGGTGTTAGTTTATTCCGCAGGCTGTTCGAAGAGTGGCATAACGGAGAATTAGTGTGAAGATTGTTCTATGAACTCTAGCACACACTTACGTGTGATTTCCAGAGTAGTCATGTGTATGTAGATATAGGAAACACGTCTGGACTGGATCAGATACATGCGAGATTCTAAAGAGATTATGCGAAAGGACTTACTCCTCTTCTAGCAGTATTTTGAAGTAGGAAGCCAGAACAACAAAGGCTACATTGCGATTAGAAAAAAAGGGCAGGTCAGTACCGAAAGGTGCTATGACAGATGCACATAAGAATTAGAAAGACCAACATAATAAAAGGAACTCAGAGCTTGGACGGGAAGATCTGGGTATTCACTTTTCCCACATGATGCTCGGGAAATCAGTCCGCAGCTCGTGGTCGTGCGGTAGCGTTCTCGCTTCCCGCGCTCGGGTTCCCGGGTTCGATTCCCGGCGGGGTCAGGGATTTTCTCTGCCTCGTGATGACTGGGTGTTGTGTGATGTCCTTAGGTTAGTTAAGTTGAAGTAGTTCTAAGTTCTCGGGGACTGATGGCCACAGATGTTAAGTCCCATAGTGCTCAGAGCCATTATTTTGCTCGGGAATGGTACGGTCCAGAAATAGCCTGACAGTGGTTCCGTTGTCCCTCTGTCAAACGCTAAGGTGTGAGTTGTAGAGTAGTTATGCAAATATAGAACTAGAAACTGCGGGACCTCTGACAGCGAGGGTTTCGTAGATGTCCTTCTCAAATTTCTCATGAATGCATTTCAGAAACTAGCAATTTCTTGCATAGAAAGAATTGTTGAACTGAACCTATATTGCTCGAGGCTACACTGTTCTCCAAAACATCAGGACGAGCTACATAATGTAATAAAACACCGAGCGAGGAGGCGCAGTGGTTAGCACACTGGACTCGTATTCGGGAGGACGACGGTTCAAACCCGTGTCCGGTCATCCTGATTTAGGTTTTCCGTGATTTCCCTAAATGGCTTCAGGCAAATGTGGGGATGGTTCCTTCCCCACCCTTCCCTGATCCGATGGGACTGATGACCTCGCTATTTGGTCTCCTTCCCCAAAAACCAACCAATCAATGTAATACAACTTATTAAGTACTTGATGGAACTGGATAAAAGTCTGGAAGGATGTTGTCAGTCGTGCACAGGGAGCAGGACGTCACATGGCATGAGATAAGCGTAACTTTAGCGCCAAACGGTGCTGCCCCGCAACAGGAAGCAATGGAAGGAACGGGAAAAGACAGTGTGTGTCAATCAAACAATGGTTCAAATGGCTCTGAGCACTATGGGACTTAACATCTGAGATCATCAGTCATCTAGAACTTCGAACCACTTTAACCTAACTAACCTAAGGACATCACGCACATCCTTGCACGAGGCAGGATTCGAACTGTGACCGTAGCAGTCACACGGTTCCGGACTGAAGCGCCTAGAACCGCTCGGCCACAACGGCCGGCTGTGTGTCAGTCAGTGAGTTGGGTTGGGTTCGGTTGTTTGGGGAAAGAGACCAAACAGCGAGGTCATCGGTCTCATCGGATTAGGGAAGGAAGTCGGCCGTGCCCTTTCAAAGGAATCATCCCGGCATTTGCCTGGAGCGATTTAGGGAAATCAGAGCGATTTATGGAAATCACGGAAAACCTAAATCAGGATGGCCGGACGAGGGATTGAACCGTCGTCCTCCCGAATGCGAGTCCAGTGTGCTAACCACTGCGCCACCTCGCTCGTTCAGTCAGTGAGGAGTTCCTGTGGTGGTGTTCTGCATTACAACACAACCCGGAGATAACACTTGGCTGACTTCAGACGGGGAAGATTCATTGGGAAACTGGAAGAAGGGCGAAGTGTGACGAGCGTAGCCCAGGAGTTTGGTGCTGCTCACAACACTGTTTCACGTGCGTGGGGAGCGTTCCGAACCACAGGCAGAGGAGCTGGTGGACAACGGTCAACTACAGCAGCAGGTGACAGCTACACTGTGCAACAGGCAAAAGGGGGACCCACGCGAAACAGCGGCTGCATTTGTAACCACATTTAACACGAGTGCAAGGCACGGAATCTCCCACTCCATGGTGACACAATGACCCCATTCGGGTGGTCTCTTTGCCCGACGACCAGGCCATTGTGTTCCGCAACACCTGCACATCGGCAGCACCGTTTGGAATGGTGTCAAGAGCATAGTGACTGGACCAGCGAGGAGGGGGTCGCGTGCTCTTCTCGGATCAGAGCACGTTCAGTCTGAGTAGTGATTCTGGAAGTACCCTCATTCGGGAACAATTAATGCATCCAGGAACACTGCCGAACACATTATGGTGGTGCTGGTGTTTCAATGTCGAGAGACATGGGCTTACTGACCTGCTTTGAACACGATACACTCAGTAATCAACGTTATTGTTCCACTGCATCCCATCCCCACGTGCGTCTTTTCAGCGGTGTATTCGGCTCTGGGTTCATTTTTACGAATGACAACGCGCGACCTCATCGAACAGTCCAGATGGAAGTGGTTTTGGAACGAGTGAATATTCGACGAATGGAGTGGCCTGCCCTTCTCCCCGACCTAAATCCAATCGAGCATCTGTGGGATAAGTTGGGGAGACGAATTTCAACACGTCCACACGCACGAACGATCATCCAGCACTAGACAACTGCGCTGGTGGAGGAATGGTACACCCTCTTCAAAACAGGGTTCTATTTTCCACCTTTGCCGTGATGCTTGTCACATGTTCACATGCGTGTGAAATCTTATAGGACTTAACTGCTAAGGACATCGGTCCTAAGCTTACACACTACTTAACCTAAATTATTTTAAGGACAAACACACACACCCATGCCCGAGGGAGGACTCGAACCTCCGCCGGGACCAGCCGCACAGTCCATGACTGCAGCGCCCCAGACCGCTCGGCTAATCCCGCGCAGCGTGATGCTTTTAATAGTTGAGAAGTAGCTTCAGACTTTTATGCCACTCTCAAGTGATTCTGAGGTTGTGCAATAGAAACGTATGCCAAGTTTGCGTGGTCATCCTCCGCAGCAGGCAGAGACATACTTGTTTTCTAAATAAAACCGCCTTTTCTTGCTGCAACGTAATTTAGTTTTCCCAGTCGCGCTTCGCCTTTTTCTTACTGTAATTCATCTTCAATGTGATTGTTTGTTGGCATCTGTGTTTCCTCTCATCTGGTCTCGAGGTTGCATTACCACACCACTTCGGAAACGTAAGCACAGTTTTGTATTCCTAACTTTTTCTTTCACACTGCTCACCATGTTTCCCCCTCTTCTTTGTGGTGTACTATTATTCTTTTCCCGCTACCTATAGGTATTCTTTAGAACACCGTGCTTTTCACGACGTAAATATTGTGAGTTCATTATGTGTTTCCCTATGTTTGGTTTATTTACCTACATGTTGCCAACCTAGCGAAGTATATGTTGAAAACTAACATCTATTCTTGGTGTTTATAAGGAGGAAACACATAATGAAGTCACAATATTTACGTTGTTAAAAGTGCGGTGTTCGAACAAATAGCTGTAAATGGTTGCAAATAATAATAGTGCACCACAAAGAAGAAGGAGAAACATAGTGAGCAGTATGAAAGAAAAAGTTAGGAATACAAAATTCTTCTTATGTTTCGGAAATGAAGCGGTAATGCGACCTGCAGGCCAGATAAGAGGAAACACAGATGCTAAGAAACTATCCGACTGCAGATGCCTTAAAGAAAGAGAAAGGCGAAACGCGTCTGGTAAAAATACACTCCTGGAAATTGAAATAAGAACGCCGTGAATTCATTGTCCCAGGAAGGGGAAACTTTATTGACACATTCCTGGGGTCAGATACATCACATGATCACACTGACAGAACCACAGGCACGTAGACACAGGCAACAGAGCATGCACAATGTCGGCACTAGTACAGTGTATATCCACCTTTCGCAGCAATGCAGGCTGCTATTCTCCCATGGAGACGATCGTAGAGATGCTGGATGTAGTCCTGTGGAACGGCTTGCCATGCCATTTCCACCTGGCGCCTCAGTTGGACCAGCGTTCGTGCTGGACGTGCAGACCGCGTGAGACGACGCTTCATCCAGTCTCAAACATGCTCAATGGGGGACAGATCCGGAGATCTTGCTGGCCAGGGTAGTTGACTTACACCTTCTAGAGCACGTTGGGTGGCACGGGATACATGCGGACGTGCATTGTCCTGTTGGAACAGCAAGTTCCCTTGCCGGTCTAGGAATGGTAGAACGATGGGTTCGATGACGGTTTGGATGTACCGTGCACTATTCAGTGTCCCCTCGACGATCACCAGTGGTGTACGGCCAGTGTAGGAGATCGCTCCCCACACCATGATGCCGGGTGTTGGCCCTGTGTGCCTCGGTCGTATGCAGTCCTGATTGTGGCGCTCACCTGCACGGCACCAAACACGCATACGACCATCATTGGCACCAAGGCAGAAGCGACTCTCATCGCTGAAGACGACACGTCTCCATTCGTCCCTCCATTCACGCCTGTAGCGAAACCACTGGAGGCGGGCTGCACGATGTTGGGGCGTGAGCGGAAGACGGCCTAACGGTGTGCGGGACCGTAGTCCAGCTTCATGGAGACGGTTGCGAATGGTCCTCGCCGATACCCCAGGAGCAATAGTGTCCCTAATTTGCTGGGAAGTGGCGGTGCGGTCCCCTACGGCACTGCGTAGGATCCTACGGTCTTGGCGTGCATCCGTGGGTCGCTGCGGTCCGGTCCCAGGTCGACGGGCACGTGCACCTTCCGCCGACCACTGGCGACAACATCGATGTACTGTGGAGACCTCACGCCCCACGTGTTGAGCAATTCGGCGGTACGTCCACCCGGCCTCCCGCATGCCCACTATACGCCCTCGATCAAAGTCCGTCAACTGCACATACGGTTCACATCCACGCTGTCGCGGCATGCTACCAGTGTTAAAGACTGCGATGGAGCTCCGTATGCCACGGCAAACTGGCTGACACTGACGGCGGCGGTGCACAAATGGTGCGCAGCTAGCGCCATTCGACGGCCAACACCGCGGTTCCTGGTGTGTCCGCTGTGCCGTGCGTGTGATCATTGCTTGTACAGCCCTCTCGCAGTGTCCGGAGCAAGTATGGTGGGTCTGACACACCGGTGTCAATGTGTTCTTTTTTCCATTTCCAGGAGTGTAAATTAATTTGCAGAAAGAAAAGGCGGTTTTATTTACAAAACAAGTGCGCCTTATGTATTTGAACGACGGTGGCTTTAAATTGGTGTTCTCTATTGGTGTTGATTGATAAATGCTGGCTTGTTCATTTCACATCTTTCTTTTCCAGAACCACAAAATCGCCTGACAATGGGCTATAAGGTTCAGGCTAGAAGTGAACAAATAAAAGTGTTACAGAAAAGGTGAAAAATGCCTGTTTCTTTTAATAAATTCATTGCTGTGGTACCCCCTGGAGGAAAAAAAGCTCTTTATCAACCTTGTGGCCAGCATGGGTGCAAAGCATACATTGGCGTCCATGCTGACCACACACCCTATTAGGAACCATGCCTCACCTTTCTAATGTCGAGAGGACCGTCATAAATCGCACTGAAATCAGTGTAATTATTGCCTTTGAATAAAAGTGTAATTTCTGTTCCTCTCCTTGCGTATTTCTTTCAGTTACCTTCTGTAGTATATTGTAGCAGTTCTTTCTACATATGGTTCAAGTTTCATCGTGATATGTTATTTGCACATCATGTGAAACTTATTTTCGTCCTTAAACATTGCTGGGCGGTGTAGCTCTCCATGTTACTCTATCCTGTGCAAGCCTCATCATCTGCGAATACCCAATGCAACCTGCGTCCTTTTGAATCTGGTTATGTATTTATCTCTTGTTCTTGCTCTATGATTTTTACCCCCTACACTTCCCTCCAATACTGAATTGGTGATCGCTTGATGTCTCACAATACGCTCTGCCAACCTACCCCTTCCTCTATTCAGGTTGCACCACAAATTTCTTTTCTCCCCAATTCTGTTGAGTAGCTCCTCATTAATTAAGTAATCTTCTGCATTCTTCTGTAACACCATATTTCAAAATCTTCTATTCTCTTCTTCTCTAAACTATTTATCATCCATACATGGCTACCCTCCATATAAATACTTTCAGAAAAGATTTCCTGACACTTAAATCAATAATTTTCTATGTGATAGGATCTGCAGCTGCGATGATTTTTTTGAATGCTTGCATGATGCCTTCAGCTGCCAATCTCTTTATTTCAAGTACGATTGTACAATTTCGTCCTTAGTCTATTTTGAAGTACGCTTTGCAACAACTGCTCGAAAGTAACGTGCTCCTGAAATAGCGTAAATGATCTCGGATTTACTTTATGAACATAACAAGGAGTCATACATACATGGGATAATTTACTACTAAAAATGATTCATAAAATACTTAAATTGTACAATCGTACTTGAAATAAAGAGATTGGCAACTGAAGGCATCATGAAATATTTGAAAAAATTTAAATCTATATTCGATGTTAACAAATTTTTCTTCTTCAGAACAGCTTTTTGTCGTTGCCAGTCTACATTTTGTATCCTCTTCTACTTCAGCGTTGTCTACTATTTTACTGAACACATAACAAAACTCGTCTGCTGCTTTAAGTGTGTCATTTCCTAATATAATTTCCTCAGCATCGACTGCTTTAATTCAACTACATTCCATTATCTTTGATTTGCTTTTGTTGATGTGCATCTTATATCCTCCATTCCGAGACACTGTCCATTCCGTTCAGTTGCTCTTCCAAGTCCTTGGCTGTGTCTGATAGAACTACAAAGGCATCGGCAAACCTCAAAGTTTTTATTTCTTTTCCGTGGACTTTAATTCCTACTCCAATTTTTTCTCCTGCCCCGCGGAGTACGGCTCCCTCCGTCGGAGGTTAGAGCCCTCCCTCGGGCATGGCTGTTTGTGTTGTCCTTAGGGTAAGTTAGTTTAAGTTAGATTAAGTAGTGTGTAAGCCTAGGGACCGATGAACTCGGCACTTTGGTGCCATAGGAATTTACCACAAATTTAAAAAAGAAAATTCTTTTTTTTTTCTTTTGTTTCCTTCACTGCTCGCTCAATGTACATGTTGACTAACATAGGGTATAGGCTACAACCGTGTCTCAATACGTTCTTAACCACTACTTCCCTTTCATACCCCTCGACTCTTATAACCACTTTTGGTTTAGTTTTAGTTTGTAGTAAGTTCCTATGGGACCAAACTGCTGCGGTCATTGGTCCCTAGGCTTAATCTAACTTAAACTAACTAACGCTAAGGACAACACACACAAGGGGTGAGCCGCGCGAAACATGGCAAGGCGCCTCAGAGCTTGCGGCTACCCTGCGTGGCTTATAAAAAAATGTTCAGATGTGTGTGAAATCTTACGGGACTTAACTCCTAAGGTCATCAGTCCCTAGGCTTACACACTACCTAACCTAAATTATCCTAAGGACGAACACACACACCCATGCCCGAGGGAGGACTCGAACCCCCGCCGGGACCAGCCGCACAGTCCATGACTGCAGCGCCTCAGACCGCTAGGCTATTCCCAAGCTGTGGCTTATAACTGCAAGTGGTTTCTGTACAAATTGTAAATATCCATTCGCTCCCTATATTTTATCCCTGCAGCCTTTAGTACTTGAAAGACAGTACTCTAGTCAACATCGTTGAAGTCTTCGTCTAAGTCGACAAGTACTATAAGAGTGCCTTTTCTTAACCTATGTTGTATGATAAGTCGTACGGACAGTATTGCCTCGGGGGCTCCTACATTTCTCCAGAATCGAAACTGATCTTCCCCGAGGCTGACTTCTACAGCCGGCCGCGGTGGTCTAGCGGTTCTGGGCGCGCAGTCCAGAACCGCGCGACTGCTACGGTCGCAGGTTCGAATCCTTCCTCGGGCTTGGATGTGTGTGATGTCCTTAGGTTAGTTAGGTTTAAGTAGTTCTAAGTTCTAGGGGACTGATGACCACAGATGTTAAGTCCCATAGTGCTCAGAGCCATTTGAACCATTTATTTGACTTCTACTAGTTACCGCATTCGTCTGTAAAGAATTCGTGTTAGTACTTTGCAACCATGCCTTATGAAGCTGATAGTTCAATTATGGTATAAAGCGTTAAACTGTATGCTTGCTGTGTTGACTCATTAATAAATTGGCATCGCTGTTTTCTTGGAATGCCTTCTCATACATCTTTCTTTTTATAATTCAGCACACATAAGCTGACCTAGTACTGTAAGAAGTTAGCGCACGAGCTTCCGCGCGTCGCCGCTGGCCGTACCCCGCCGACACACCGCCCGCGCCGGCGCGGCTAGGTGCGCCCGTAATTACGGAGGTGACGCGCGGAGGCTGTCGGCCGCAGGAGGCTGTCGGGTTACACCGCGGCGCTGCTGCGCGCTAATGAGCGTTTGCGGCGGCAATCCCCCTGGCGCGCTGATCCCCGTCGCGAGAGACAAGCCGCGCGCGGATCCCTTCCTGCGCTTCAAAAGGCCGCCGGCCCAGGGCAGGGCATCGCACCCTCCGCCACTGTCCGCGGCGCTAATGATCGGCCGTTGTCGGCGCCGCGCGGCCCTCGAGCGCCACCCCCTCCTCCCCTCTCCCCCCACCCCGTCCGCTTCCCCCGCGGTGTTTGTCGGGAAATAAAGGCGCCCCACCGCGGCCCGCAGCTCTGGGCGCTAACGACGCTCTGTTGTTTTAGCTCAGCCCTCCCACACAGCCAGTCTGCCGCGCCACTTGCAGCATTTCCGGTCGCTGTGATCGATTCGCTAAGTGTAACACGAACCAGCCGCGTGTCATCCACATTCGTCACCATATTCACTCCGGTCATTGTCATTAATTTAACTCTTTCGGATCGCACAACGTGTTCACTCGCTTGTGTTGTTCACTTACTTCAGGTCCAGATAGTCTGAACTCTACCGACAAATCTCAGAGATTTATTACTGCTCTTTGCCGATTGTTTTGGTGGGGGTGACCCTAGGTCTTCTTACAGAGTAATCAGAGTACTTTATCCGTTCATTAGTTATATTTACACAACTGGCCATTAAAATTGCTACACCGAGAAGAAATGCAGATGATAAACGGGTATTCATTGGACAAATATATTATACTAGAACTGACATGTCATTACATTTTCACGCAATTTGGGTGCATAGATCCTGAGAAATCAGTACCCAGGACAACCGCCTCTGGCAATAATAACGGTCTTGATACGCCTGGGCATTGCGTCAAACAGAGCTTGGATGGCGTGTACAGGTACAGCTGCCCATGTAGCTTCAACACGATATCACAGCTCATAAAGAGTGATGACTGGCATATTGTGACAAGCCACCATTCACCAGACATTTTCAATTGGTGAGAGATCTGGAGAATGCGCTGCAGCAGTCGAACATTTTCTGTGTCCAGAAAGGCCTGTACAGGACCTGCAGCATGCGGTCGTGCGGTATCCTGCTGAAATGTAGGGTTCCGCAGAGATCGAATGAAGGATAGAACCACGGGTCGTAACACATCTGAAATGTAACGTCCACTGTTCAAAGTGCCGTCAATGCGAACGAGATGTGACCGAGACGTGTAACCAATGGCATCCCATACCATCACGCTGGGTGATACGCCAGTACAGCGATGACGAATACACGCTTCCAATGTGCATTCACCGCGATGTCGCCAAACACGGATGCGACCATCATGATATTGTAAACAGAACCTGGATTCATCCGAGAAAATGACGTTTTGCAATTCGTGCACCTAGGTTCGTCGTTGACTACACCATCGCAGGCGCTCCTGTCTGTGATGTAGCGTCAAGGGTAACCGCGGCCATGGTCTCCGAACTGATATCCCATGCTGCTGCAAACGTCGTCGAACTGTTCGTGCAGATGGTTGTTGTCTTGCAAACGGCCCCATCTGTTGACTCAGGAATCGAGACGTGGCTGCACGATCCGTTACAGGCATGCGGAAAGGCCTGTCATCTCGACTGCTAGTGATGCGAGGCCGTTGGGATCCAGCAGGCGTTCCGTATTACCCCCCTGAACCCACCGATTCCATATTCTCCTAACAGTCATTGGATCTCGACCAACGCGAGCACCAATGTCTCGATACGATAAACCGCAATCGCGATAGGCTACAATCCGACCTTCTGAAAGTCGGAAACGTGATGGTACGCATTTCTCCTCCTTGCATGAGGCATCACAACAACGTTTCACCAGGCAACGCCGGTCAACTGCTGTTTTTGTGTGAGAAATCGGTTGGAAACTTTCCTAATGTCAGCACGTTGTAGGTGTCGCTACCGGCGCCAACCTTGTGTGAATGCTCTGCAAAGCTAATCATTTGCATATCACGTCATCTTCTTCCCGTCGGTTAAATTTCGCGTCTGTAGCACGTCATCTTCGTGGCGTAGCAATTTTAATTGCCAGTAGTGTATTTATTTAACTTAAGCCACACACGACATTACAAGATTTTTTAAAAATAGGTAAAGTATAAATTTTATATCTTGACTTTAGTCTTTCAGTGTGCCGTCAAATTCTTCCTGTAGTATCACATCTCCCTCCTCACTTCATCTGCTCTCTCTTCCACTTCTACACTGGACAGCCACAGAAACTGGTACACCTGCCTAATATCGTTAGGGCCACCGCGAGAAAGCAGAAGTGCAGCAACACGACGTGGCATGGACTCGACTGATGTCTGAAGCAGTGCTGGAGGGAATTGACACCATGAATCCTGTTGGGCTGCCCGTTAATCCGTTGGAGTACGACGTGGTGGAGATCTCTTCTGAACAGCAAGTTGCAAGGTATCCCAGAAATGCTCAATAATGTTAAATGTCTGGGGAGTTTGGTGGCCAGTGGAAGTATTTAAACTCAGAAGACTGTCCCTGGAGCCACTTTGTAGCAATTCTGGACGTCTGGGTGTCGCATTGTCATGCCGGAATCGTCCAAGTCTGTCGGAATGCACAATGGACATAAATAGATTCAGGTGATCAGACGGGATGCTTCCGTACGTGTCACCTGCCAGAGTCGTATCTAGACGTATCTGTGTTTTCCCAAGAGATTGTTCGCCGAAAACTTCAACAAGCATTCGATGCGATTCTGCAGCAGTTTCTTCAAATGATAACAGAAAACTAATTATATCCGCAAATCGTAGTTTGTAGGCACAAAACTCGACATGTTTACGGTTTTGAAACAAGTACCAATGCATGGAACTTGGGTTGCTGTGTATTGACATTCGTCGACAGCCGTTACAGGAAGCAGATGGTGCTCCAGACGCGGTCCTGACGGCTAGCACCATCTATAGGGAAGTTACGGATTCATACTTCTACACCTGTAAAAGGTGTAAGTTGCCTATGCTAATAAAAAAATTAAATACAAATTTCCGATTCTTAGCTTCTTATCTTAAAGTATTTAGTTTACGATCCTCTATTATGCGCATAATGTTGACCTTTAAAAACGTTTCGGAGATTTTGTATACACCCGTGCACCAATTCAAATTTTATCTCTGCGTAAGCGATATACGAAGGTGGTGTAAGTACACTTTCAGATTCCGCCAGAAAACGTTTTCTTAATTCCTTTCGACTTGGTGATCACAAATTACTTATTACTCATTTTCTACACTTCTGTATCACTCTTGGTCTATCACATTACTGTAACCTAACGATTCAATTCGCCTTTCTTTGTACATGTTCGATCTCATGTGTTAATTCGACAAAATACACCATATGAACGTAAACACTCTATTTCGTAGACAAACTTTTGATTCTGAGTGTCCTACCAATGAATCCGAGCCTAAACAACTGCTTTTATTTGTTCATTTCACTTCGTAGTCTTGCGCCACAAGGTTACATAAGTCTGTGGCATCACATAAGAATAGTAAATTTCAGCGAATGTAATTAAACTTTATACTTTCGACATAGCTTTTCCACATTCGAGGAATAATTTATACCAGATATATGCAAAAAAAAAAACGTTTTCGAAATTCCAGACTTACGAAGCGTACAGAGTATCGCTAAGAGGAGAAGACACGAAATAATTCCTGACGAATAAATACGAATACCTCGGTGATGGACGGCCGCAGAATGCAACAAATGCACTGCGTTGTCAGTTTATTTCTCTCCCCTGTTTAATACTAATTTATTGAGGATTTAACGTGTAATCCGTATTTTATGAAATAAATCCGATCAGCTCATGCGTCACGTATAAGCCAGCCAAGTTGTATCACACCCTATCACACAAGATCATACAGCAGCTACCCCATACATTATAAAATCTGGTCGAAAATTGATATTGTGTTAAAAAGAGAGCCTCTCCTACTGCTCTTTCTGTTGTATACTTTTATCTTGTCTCCACCAATGTACTATCAAAATTTGTTATTCTCGTTTGTCTCATGTACATTTGTCCGTTGGGCCTGAATTATTCTGTCCGGCATGAAATATTTTTCGTGACGTAAGCGTGTAATTAACAATTTATAAATTACTTTTACGGTTTGGTGACTTCATGTCTGAACACAAATACCACATTTTTCAATATACGCTTTGAGACAAAAGAAGACGCGCCTCGAGGGAGTTACCGTAATTGGTGACAAATTGGTATTCATACAGGTATCAACGGACAGCGCGAAATGGTAAACTTTCGCCGTCGGTGGATGAATGTGTGTCGCTGCAGCGCAATTTCACCGCGCAAGAAATGGTTCAAATGGCTCTGAGCACTATGGGACTTAACTTCAGAGGTCATCAGTCCCATAGACTTAGAACTACTTAAACCTAACTAAGCTAAGGACATCACACACATCCATGCCCGAGGCACGATTCGAACCTGCGAGCGTAGCGGTCGCGCGGTTCCAGACTGTAGTACCTAGAACCGCTCGGCCACCCCGGCCGGCTTCACCGCGCAGCTGACAAGAATAGCAAGCAGACGACATTTCGATCCGTCTGTATAAAATCTCTGCTAATTTCGTCCCTTGTACTCAGTTGGACAGTGACTACGCCTCGCAAACAGACGGGTGAAAAATATATGCACATATCGGCTAAAATTGAAACAAATGAGCCCTCGTTCACAATTTTTTAGTCTTATTAACCAGATTTCAACACTTCTAAGAGTGCCTTCATCAGAATTTAGACATTTAAAGTGGTCTATAACAAAATTACAGTTTTGTGGATGAAAAAGTATTTTTATATAAAAAAGTGTAAGTATTAACTAACGATACAAGACAGAGACAGTACTTACATGTCATGTATAAAATAAATAACAGGCCAGAAGGGATTTAGTCACAAAATATTTAAAAGGAATGTACTTACACTTTTTTATATAAAAAAACTTTTTCTTCCCACAAATTTGTAATTATGTTATAGACCACTTTAAATGTCTACATTCTGATGAAGGCACTCTTGGAATTGTTGAATCCTGGTTAATAAGACTAAAAAATTGTGATAGAGGGCTCATTTGCTTCAATTTTAATTTATAAACGGTCACTGAACCAAGCAGCCATGTTCAAAACTTCGCATATATCGGCATTTGAGAGAGGAAGACGCGTAGTTGGGCTCAAAGAAATCGGTCGTGGTGATCGCCGAATCGCCTAACATTAGAACACGAGCGATGATACTATCCAACGATGTTAGCAGGAATGTGTGAGCCATGGCCGAACCCAGCGCCAAGAAAGAAGTGGTCGATCTAGAGACAGAAAGTAAGGACTGAACAATCGTCAGAGAGGCACCCAGAGCCCCGGATTCATCATTATCATCGATCCGACGTGCCACTGGTACTTCATTGACCACAAGGATCATTAACAGGCGGCTCACAGAAATGGGGTTGAGCTCATAGCGCCCCTTGCGCCAACTACCATTGACTTACGTACGCCAACAAACCCGCTTGCAGCGGTGTCGGGCACATTCGGCCTAGATTCTCATTGACTGGGGTAAAACTGCCTTCATTGATGAGTCTTGCTTCCAAACTGTCTGGAGTCGCTCCCGACAATGTTGGGATACCAACCTGAATCCAATAAAAGAATACCAGACGCCGTTATTTAGGTTTTATTTTTAGGCTACCATTTTCGACGATACATTACGCCATCTTCAAAAAATGATTCAAATTGCTCTGAGCACTAGGGGCCTTAGCATCTGAGGTCATCAGTCCCCTAGAACTTAGAACTACTTAAACCTAACTAACCTAAGGACATCACACACATCCATACCCGAGGCAGGATTCGAACCTGCGACCGTAGCGATCGCGCGGTTCCAGTCTGAAGCGACTAGAACCGCTCGGCCACACCGGCCGGCACGTCATCTTCAGGCTTATACAGTGAAGGCTATAAAACAGCAATAAGTACATATCAAAATTAAAATACAGAGCGTATTGTCTAAAAGATGCAAGTGTTGCATATTAATTTACGTAATTAAAATATATACAGTGAAGGTTATAACAAAACAATATTCCATAGATACTAGGAATAGGAATAGATGTTAGGAATTTTCTGCCTAAATAACTGATGTGGGTTCCATCTTCCAAATGGTGTTCACAAAAATAGAAACATATAAACCTTGTATTATTGTTGAAAAAGGTGTTCTTTTTGAAAAGTTAACTTACGTAATATCCATTTTTTGGTTGTGGTATCCATGGTCTTATCACGTGGGTGGACATATGTTTACTTTTTATTTTTTACTTTTCGTATTTTCAATTTTATTTTTTACTTGTTACAGTCATTATCCTAGAGTGTTCTTTTGGTTCCTCCTTTTGAATATTCTTTAATAACCATTGAGTACAGCTGTGGTGTTTCCATTGGTGTAATGCCTTTAAAGGTATCGTTCCTTTATTTATATCTACTGTAAATAGCACGATTGCTGATAGTATACGTCTTTACTTTACCTGATATATATGATCCTGTTACTTATTTTACATATGATTAATGGGTCACTTTACCCGTCTTTTACTTTCTGACAAAACCAGTAGAGTCTGTCATGTATAACCATACATTTTTACAGACAACGGATATACCGGACTGATGGTTGCATTACTGTGACACTTCTGTTTTATATACACTTCCATTAGGTTACTAAGGATTTCACAATATGCACGAATAACCAATTAATTTCTGATGGAACATATTACGTAGTATCATGTAGGCCGGACGGAGTGGCCGAGCGGTTCTAGGCGCTACAGTCTGGAACCGTGCGACCGCTACTGTCGCAGGTTCGAATCCTGCCTCGGGCATGGATGTGTGTGATGTCCTTAGGTTAGTTAGGTTTAAGTAGTTCTAAGTTCTAGGGGACTGATGACCACAGCAGTTAAGTCCCACTGTGCTCAGAACCATTTGAACCATTTTTTAGTATCATGTAGATTTTAATTAAGACTAAGTTCTTTTAAATGTGTAGATTAATATGTAACTCTTGCATCTGTTAGACAATTCGCTCTGTATTTCAATATGTACTTATTTCTCTGTTATAACCTTCACTGTATATATTTTAATTACGTAAATTAATATGTAACACTTGCATCTTTTAGACAAGACGCTCTGTATTTTAATTTTAATATGTTCTTATTGCTGTGTTATAACCTTCACTGTATAGGCCTAAAGATGACGTAATGTACCGTCGAAACTGGTAGCTTACAAATAAAAACTAAATAACGGCTATTGGTATTGTTTTATTGGATGTTGACCAACCGTAGTCCCATACCCCAGACAGAAGGTGGAGTTACATTCACCAACCTGAATGTCGCTGGTCATACGACCCGACAACCAGCACTGATGGTCTGGGATGTCATTTCATTTCATAGCTGAACCTCTTTGGTTCTCATCCGCGACACCCTTATAGCACAGCGGTGAGTCGACGATCTCCTGCGCCCTGTTTTGTAACTCGTCGTGGCAAGCTTGGGCTTACATTTCGGCAAAGTAGTGTCCGCTCGCACACGGTCAGAGTTTCTACTGTGTATCACAGAAGTTGGGAAGGAAAACATAGGTACAAAGAAGGTAGCTGCGAAGAAACCATGGGTAACAGAAGAAATACTTCAGTTGATTGATGAAAGGAGGAAGTACAAACATGTTCCGGGAAAATCAGGAATACAGAAATACAAGTCGCTGAGGAATGAAATAAATAGGAAGTGCAGGGAAGCTAAGACGAAATGGCTGCAGGAAAAATGTGAAGACATCGAAAAAGATATGATTGTCGGAAGGACAGACTCAGCATACAGGAAAGTCGAAACAACCTTTGGTGACATTAAAAGCAACAGTGGTAACATTAAGAGTACAACGGGAATTCCACTGTTAAATGCAGAGGAGAGAGCAGATAGGTGGAAAGAATACATTGAAAGCCTCTATGAGGGTGAAGATTTGTCGGATGTGATAGAAGAAGAAACAGGAGTCGATTTAGAAGAGATAGGGGATCCAGTATTAGAATCGGAATTTAAAAGAGCTTTTGTCAAATAAGGCAGAAGGGATAGATAACATTCCATCATAATTTCTAAAATCATTGGGGGAAGTGGCAATAAAACGACTATTCACGTTGGCGTGTAGAATATATGAGTCTGGCGATACACCATCTGACTTTCGGAAAAGCATCATCCACACAATTCCGAAGACGGCAAGAGCTGACAAGTGCGAGAATTGTCGCACAATCAGCTTACCAGCTCATGCATCGAAGCTGCTTACAAGAATAATATACAGAAGAATGGAAAAGAAAATTGAGAATGCGCTAGGTGACGATCAGTTTGGCTTTAGGAAAAGTAAAGGGACGAGAGAGGCAATTCTGACGTTACGGCTAATAATGGAAGCAAGGCTAAAGAAAAATCAAGACACTTTCATAAGATTTGTCGACCTGGAAAAGCCATTCGACAATATAAAATGGGCACGATGTTCGAAATTCTGAAAAAAGTAGGGGTAAGCTATAGGGAGAGACGGGTCATATACAATATGTACAACAACCAAGAGGGAATAATAAGAGTGGACGATCAAGAACGAAGTGCTCGTATTAAGAAGGGTGTAAGACAAGGCTGTAGCCTTTCGCCCCTACTCTTCAATCTGTACATCGAGGAAGCAATGATGGAAATAAAAGAATGGTTCAGGAGTGGAATTAAAATACAATGTGAAAGGATATCAATGATACGATTCGCTGATGACATTGCTATCCTGAGTGAAAGTGAAGAAGAATTAAATGATCTGCTGAACGGAATGAATAGTCTAATGAGTACACAGTATGGTTTGAGAGTAAATCGGAGAAAGACGAAGGTAATGAGAAGTAGTAGAAATGAGAACAGCGAGAAACTCAACATCAGGATTGATGGTCACGAAGTCAATGAAGTTAAAGAATTCTGCTACCTAGGCAGTAAAATAACCAATGGCGGACGGAGCAAGGAGGACATCAAAAGCAGACTCGCTATGGCAAAAAAGGCATTTCTGGCCAAGAGAAGTCTACTAATATCAAATACCGGCCTTAATTTGAGGAAGAAATTTCTGAGGATGTACGTCTGGAGTACAACATTGTATGGTAGTGAAACATGGACTGTGGGAAAACCGGAACAGAAGAGAATCGAAGCATTTGAGATGTGGTGCTATAGACGAATGTTGAAAATTACTTGGACTGATAAGGTAAGGAATGAGGAGGTTCTACGCAGAATCGGAGAGGAAAGGAATATGTGGAAAACACTGACAAGAAGAAGGGGCAGGATGGTTGGACATATGTTAAGACATGAGGGAATGTCTTCCATGGTACTAGAGGGACCTGTAGATGGCAAAAACTGTGGAGGAAGACAGAGATTGGAATACGTCAAGCAAATAATTGAGGACGTAGGTTGCAAGTGCTACTCTGAGATGAAGAGGTTAACACAGGAAAGGAATCCGTGGCGGGCCGCATCAAACCAGTCAGTAGACTGATGACCAAAAAAAAAAAAAATTTTCCCGAACCCTACACTGGTCAGCAAGGTCGCCGTCTCTCTCCCCAACTGAGAACGTTTGGAGCATTATTGGCAGGATCCTCGATCCAGATCGGAATTTTGACTATCTAACGCACCAACTGGTTAGAATTTGGCGCGATTTCCCTCAGGAAATCCAACAACTTTGTCAATCAATACCGGGCCGAATAACTGTTTGCATAAGGGTCGGAGTGCACAAACGCATTATTGACTTGCTAATTTGTGAAGTTCTTTCTCTTGACTAAATCATCAAGTTTTTCTCATATTGTAATCGTTTGTTTGTCTGTACATGTAAATCACATTTACCGATCCCCGTCATATTCGGAAAATTCCTTTTTCGTGCGTCTTTGCTTTCCTTGAGTGTGCAATAAAAGTGTTGATGTAATTCTTTTTGTAATACGGAATCTGTTTGTTTTGCAGGTTATCCTGGTCAAGTGGAATGAACCGTATCAGAAGCTAGCATCATGTGACAGCTCAGGGATTATTTTTGTATGGATCAAGTACGAAGGCAGGTGGAGCATCGAACTCATCAATGACCGCAACACGCCTGTCACCCACTTTTCTTGGTCGCATGATGGACGAATGGCGCTTATTTGTTACCAGGTAAGTTCTGAACGCTTCTCAGAAACAATTTCGTATCATCATCATTATAATCACCATTTATTCATCATCATCATCATCATCATCATCATCATCATCTGATCTGCGTCAGGTACAGGCATGGTACGTGACCACCTGTCTCTGTGTTTTGCTTTGCTCTTCATTTGCACATAGTTACCACTATCCTCCATGGCAAGGCTCGTTAGTTGATATTTTCCTTTCTCGACGCTCTTTGTCGCTTCAGTTCCTAGCTGGAGTAAGCACTGCCTCTTGAAAATGTGGTCCAGCCAGTTTTCCTTACTTTTTCTCATGTTGTTGTAACATGACATTGGCCTCCCTGATTCGACGGTGCCGGTAGCGGTGGCCGAGCGGTTCTAGGCGCTTCAGTCCGGAACCGCGCGACTGCTACGGTCGCAGGTTCGAATACTGCCTCGGGCATGGATGCGAGTGATGTCCTTAGGTTAGTTAGGTTTAAGTATTTCTAAATTCTAAGGGACTGATGACCTCAGATGTTTAGTCCCATAGTGCTCAGAGCGATTTGATTCGACGGACCCGTTATACTGCGGCCTCCCTTTGGACAGAAATTGGGCTATCCCACTTCTGATGCCAGTTGAGAAGAGTAGGAGAGCAAACTACTTAGGATGGACAAAGACATGGGCGTCTTCATGGGAGTCAGAAGAACGAGTTAAGTAACCTGAATTTTGGTATATACAGGGTGATCAAAAAGTCAGTATAAATTTGAAAACTTAATAAACCACGGAATAATGTTGATAGAGAGGTAAAAATTGACATATATGCTTGGAATGACATGCGGTTTTATTAGAATAAAAAAAAAAGTTCACAAAATGTCCGACAGATGACGCTGGACAGAAAAACTGCTACCGTGACGGGTGAGAGGTACGCCGATATGTTACAGAATCGCATCATCCCCAGCCTGGCTGATAAATACCTGCTGGAACGTACGATGTTTATGCAGGATGGCGCTTCACCCCGCATTGCTAGAAGCGTGAAAGATCTCTTGCGCGCGTCATTTGGTGATGATCGTGTGCTCAGCCGCCACTTTCGTCATGCTTGGCCTCCCAGGTCCCACACCTCAGTCCGTGCGATTATTGGCTTTGGGGTTACCTGAAGTCGCAAGTGTATCGTGATCGGCCGACATCTCTAGGGATGCTGAACGACAACATCCGACGCCAATGCCTCACCATAATTGGGGACATGCTTTACAGTGCTGTTCACAACACTATTCCTCGACTACAGCTATTGTTGAGGAATGATGGTGGACATATTGAGCATTTCCTGTAAAGAACATCATCTTTGCTTTGTCTTACTTTGTTATGCTAATTATTGGTATTCTGATCAGATGAAGCGCCATCTGTCGGACATTTTTTGAACGTTTGTATTTTTTTGCTTCTCATAATAAAACCCCATGTCATTCCAATCATGTGTGTCAATTTGTACCTCTCTATCTACATTATTCCGTGATTTATTCAGATTTCATCTTTATACTGACTTTTTGATCAATCGGTACTTTCACTTCAGTATACATCGCCAGAAGGTGAAGCTGCCTGCCACTCTAGGTGGTCATAGCGGGTCGAGGAATAGGAAGAAGTATGTTTTGGGAACAGTGTTGCTGATTGTGAGCTTTGTTGAAACTCTGTGAGCAACACTGGTGTTCCCAACCTTCTTAGCTAATCGTTGGAATCATCCAAGTACAACGTTAGAACCCAGACGACAGACATCATCTCTTCCAACGTGCGCCACAATCTTTAGTTGGTTCCACCCTGTTTCATCAATGGCTGCCGGAATACCCTCTTCAAGACGCTGAATGAGGCCTCCAGATACGCACGTCGCCTGCACATGGTGTCGTTTGCCATCCGTTGCAGCCATTTCCCTAATGGGTGCCATTATGCACTCTACATTTGAAATGCCAACAGACCCCTACCCATTTGCGTTCACCTCCTCTTGATGCACGATGCAGTAGATTTCCCAAGAGATAAAGCGAGTCTCACTTGCTCCGTTTAGGTTTCAGTGGAAGACAGCCCCTCATACGTTTCACTTAGAGAGAGGCATGTAACAACCTGAGTCCTCCGTAGTCCCTGTCTCTCCTTCCCTGTACAGGACACCTTGACCTATTACTGATGCGCTACTCGCAGTCAAGTGCACGAGTAGTGATAGACCTTGTATTTGTTGAAGAGTAGACAGTACCCATTGGAGAAGATAGTGCTTGAAGTTATCATGACTCTTGGTATCTGTTCCAACACAACCATTTGTAGCAGCTTCCAATTGCTTGGCAGTAGTCAGGGTGATTTCCAGCTGCTTACGAACAGCAGCTGCATGGTGTCGCAGTAACTCTTTTCTAAAACTTATTTTAAAACGTGTTTCCACAAGAGTCATCATCCATTTGTGATTGTCACAATCAAACACCTTCGAAAAGTCGCAGCAGATAAGCTCCCAACAGAAAATGTTATTCACCCCTCCTCTTCAGAGCTCTGTAGATAGCGAATAACTGGTACCAGAAGGTCATGTAACCCACGAATACATGGAAGTTCAATGGCGTGTATGTGCCTGTCATTTCTGTGGAACCAGCGCAGTAAGATGGTTCGATGTGGGTGTGTGATGGAATGGCAGAAAGGGATTGGGTGGTATAGTCTGTAGATCACAGTGCCACACCAAAGTTGGCAACATGTATCGATACCACGGACATTAGCGAGGTCTCGCCGCAATGTGCAACGACATGTGGTAGGCGCTCAAGAAGTCCACGCCTCCCTCTCGTTATAGCAGCACCCTCACTCTGACGTCAAGATAGTGCTGAACTTGCAAGAGCTCAGCCCAATTCATGACCTCAACTACAACAGTCCACATCAAAGTAGGACCAAATAGTTGTCTACATTTCTGATCAACTTGTACTTTAAAAATGTTGGACACCGTACCTCAAGATAACATTTTGTTAATTAGTGCATCAAATGGTGCTTTAATAGGCAATGACAGTTGTAAATTGTCAAGAAATCCTGTGGCACAGAACTGTGTCAAAGTTAAGTAAATCTCTTACTCAGTTATGTAATAAAGTGAACTAACATTTCATGTATTCAAGTTCGATGAGCCTTCTCTCAAAGCAATCAAAGAACCAACAGGTGTGGTTGGATGAAAGTCGTTTCGCCTAGTCACAACAGTTTGCCCATGACCATACCGTCAATGGAAATACCGATTTTGTTGACGTGTCGTTACACATCGTACAACACGTCTGCAACGGATGGTGTACCACTTACAGCTGTGTAACATGGCATAAGAACAACGGTAGTAAAAAGATCCTAACTGATTGGGTCTAGAGACAATTATTATTATTATTTATAGTATGGATACAATTCACAGCAATATTTACACATTGAGGTACAAAGGGAATATGCAAGAGCTATTCGTCCCAGTTGGCCTTACAGAGTGATCTCAAGGGAGTCTAACCACGCCAGTGTTGTCGGAGAAGCATTGATTCCTCTACAATGTGGCCAATGGTCTGCTCTGATGCTTCATAGTCACACAGTGGGGTGCCTGAGAGACCCCATTTGTACATGAGGGACTTTATTCTTCTGCATCCACATCGGAATCTGTTCAGTTGACACCAGGTTCTTCTAGACAGTTGAGTTCGTTGTGGCCATGAAGACGTATGCTGATGTTGTTTCTCGATGTCTCCTTCTGAATCGGAGGCAAGAGTCACGTCTTGCCAATAACTTCAGGCTTCAAATCCAACATGAACTGTTGTCTATAAACGCAGATACATCTCAACCAGTTTCTGAGCGATTTTTGCGAAAGGAGCTGGATGCAGTGGACTTTTAGAGTCGGGTACATCACAAAAGAGCGTTTCTCGTAGGGGATGCACATTTTCATAGGGACAAACTACACAGAAACTGGGCATTATCTGTCCGAAAGCGATTAGTGTGACCCAATGAATCACGAGTTTGTCCCTTTCCAAATTACGCAAGATGTCTAGAGCACCAGCCGCCCAACAAGGCGTTTAATCCACAGTTGGTAGAGGATGTACTTTGGGTCGTTACCTAATGTTTTGACAGTGTTGTTCTTTCCATGGGTTGGGCCCAGTCATTCAGGTTGCTGTGAACTGAGTTGCATGGAATCTTTTCCGCTTTCAAGCCGCGTCAATTCGAAAAAAAAAATACTTGAGCTTTCGATGTCTATCTCCGCCATCGTCGTCAGGAGTAAAAACACTGACTTCCGGGGCTGGTACCAATCAGAGAGCGGCGAAACGACGCATGCGCGGAAGGCGAAATGGGCAGCTCATAGCAGCTCCGGCCGGCCGCGGCGGGGCCGAGTGACGTCTTGTGGCGCGAGGGGCCATCGCCACGTTTGAAACTACCGCTCCCGCCTCCCTACAAGCGCTAAGCATCCGCCGTTGCTTCCTTTTGATATCTAGTGCTCGCTCCCACGCCGTACTAGGAGAGTACCATTGGTCCCTCTTAAAACTTTTCCTGTTTATTCTAATCTCAGCTGCCTCCTTTGTAAAGAAATCCCGGTAGTTGATGCATAGCCAAGACTCTTGTCTTGTAAAACTATATTTTGCGTCTGTTTTTCAGGCGATGCTCACTTATGGGTCACTTGTCAAACTCCCTTCATTTGACATGTCGTTTGTACTTGGCGCAAGACTCTGCTGCGTATATCTCGTATCGTGGGGGCGGACCAGAATACTGGTTTCAGTCCGTGTCTCTGCAGCAGACGTCCTAACCTGCTGTTCGTTGCCCCACAGTATGGCAGGAAATCCGCTGGTTTGGCCTCTTCTGCCTATTCACAAGGCGTCCTTCTTCGGTGTCACCTGAAAGCGTTTCTAATGTCTCCCTTGCCACAACCATTCCCTCTATACACGTCTCTCAAATGCTTCAGTTCAGACTGTACATGAGCATCGTCAGAAATAACATTTGCTCTGTGTACTAGCGTATTCTGGACCCATTTATTGTGTAGTGGGTGGTGAAAACTACCGGCTTTTTAGTTTCGATCAGTGCGCATTGGCTTTCTGCGCAACGAATGACCAAGCCGGCCTCCTGGCTTCCGCTGAACTAAAACATCCACAACGGTAGTTTGCCATCCTTCTCCGTCTCGATAGTAAATTTAGTGTTGGGATGGACACGGTTCATGTGATCGACGAATTGCTTCAGTGCATTTTCACTGTGAGGCCATATCAGGAAGATGTCGTCGACATATATTAGGAAGCAAGACGGACGCAACGCCGCCGAGTTCAGAACCGGCACCTCAAACTGCTCACGAAGAAATTCGAGACTGCCAGAGACAGAGATGATCCCACAGCTGTGCTATCCGTCATTTCATAATATTCGTTGCGCTAGAAGACGTACGTTTTTGTTACAACATGACGAAGCAACTTTATGATTCTAGCTGGAAAATGTTCGGCCGAAAGGTCCAGCGTGTCTTATGCTTGTACCTTTGTAAAAGGTGACACGAGGTCTAGACTAACCATTGCGCCATTTCGGCTTATTTTTATTTTCTTGGGTGTTTCAACTAATATCTATAACAATATGCTGTACACAATGTCCCAGTTCTGATGCTAATAACCCTGCCAGATGTTTGTCCAGTCCATAGGTGGGCGAATTGATTGCATTAACAGTGGACCTAAGAGGGATACCTTCTTTATGTATCTCTGACAATCCATAAAGATAAGGTGCTCGGAGGTCTTACAGCACAAGGCATTAATTTCGTCACCTCTTCGTCTGGTTAATCAGAGTCTGTTAATAATTTCCCTATCTTTTTGTCTATGCCCTGTGTCGGATCGCCAATAAGCAACCGTTACGCATCCTCAGTTTCGCAGTGCGAATTCACAGTTGTATTTCACTAATAATATCCCAAATTGGTAGACATCACGGAACTAGAGAAAATTAAGGATTTTGTTCAGCGCTGCCTCAGATCCATCATCTGGTTCTTGGTTGGAGAGACTAACAACTGACTTATTGCCCTCGTTGTTATCCAAATCATTTCCTCCGTGAGTTAAGCGGTCAAACATCCTAGGTGAATAAGTGTTTGCCTTTCTACACTCTCACGCTGAGTAATCTGTACACACTTCCATCTCACAGGATGACAAGAGCCACGTTTCTGGTGTTACCAACACTCAAGGAACCTATCACACCTTGACTGAACCGATCTCAGTCTGATGGCTAATGTCTGGAACTCTGTAATTTGGTAACTACAAGAGACCCAGTCACCAAAGAGTGTCTTCAGCTGGTCGTGACATACCTGGAAAAACTTGTGCACACTCTTCCTAGCAGAATTAACCCATTATGAATGTTACACGCGGTGTTGCAGTGTTTTGCAGTGAAGTCTACTTGAGGTGATTAATTTTTGTTCATTGTGCTTACCACCAGGCGATATTTTATGGTTCTAAAAATTTATTACGTCGCTAGTGCATGTAGAAGTAGGTGTCTGAATAAAGCAGCTATTTTGAAATCCAAAATCTGAAAAATTGGGGAAAATGATGAAAGGTAGTCGATAGTTACATTGATCAGCCAGAACTCTTGACCACCTACCTAGTAGCCGGTATGTCCACCTTTGGCATGGATAGCAGTGGCGATGCGTCGTGACATGGAAGCAATGAGGCCTTGGTAGATCGCTGGAGGGAGTTGGCACCCCATCTGCACGCACAAGTCACCTAATTCCCGTAAATTCAGGGTAGGAGGACGATGAGCTCTGACGCTACGTTCAGATGCCAGATGTGTTCTACTGGATTCAGATCTGGCAAGTTGGAGGGCCAGTACATCAATTGGAACTCGCCACTGTGTTCCTCGAACCACTCCATTACACTCCTGGCCTTGTGGCATTTCGCATTATCTTGCTGAAACTGCCATCGGAAAACATGATCGTCAGGAAGGGGTGTACGTGGTCTGCAACCAGTGTGGGATACTCCTTGACCGTCATGGTGCCTTGCACAAGCTCCACTGGACCAAAGGCTGTCCATGTGAATGTTCCCCAGAGCATAATGGAGCCGCTGCCAGCTTGTCTGCGTCCCGCTGTATGGGTGTGAAGGAGCTGAAACCCTAAAGGACGGCGGATTCGCCCCCTCCCGTCAGCACGATGAAGAAGGTATCGGGGTTCATCAGACTAGGCAACGTTCTGCCACTGCTCCAACGTTCAGTGGCGATGGTCAAAGCCGGCCACTGTGGCCGAGCAGTTCTAGGCGCTTCAGTCTGGAACGCGCTGCTGCTACGGTCGCAGGTTGGAATCCTGCCTCGGGAATGGATGTGTGTGTGATGTCCTTAGGTTAGTTAGGTTTAAGTAGTTCTAAGTCTAGGGGACTAAGACCTCAGATGTTAAGTCACATAGTGCTTAGAGCCATTTGAAACATTTGAACCGATGGTCAAGTGCCCATTTCAGTCGTAGCTGGCGACGTCGTGGTGTTAATATTGCCACATGAATGGCTCGTCGGCTGCGGAGGTCCATTGTTGGAATGTTCGGTGCACTGTGTGTTCAGAAACACTTGTACTCTGCCCAGCATTGAAGTCTGATGATAGTCCCTCCACAGTTCACCTCCTGTCCTGTTTTACCAGTCTGCCCAGCCTGCGACGTCTGACGTCTGTAAGGAGGGATGGACGCCCAACCCCACGACATCTGGACGTTGTTTCGCCTTGGTTTCGCCACATTTTGAAGACACTCACTCAACACTCCTTCTAACACCCCACAAGCCGTGCAGTTTTCGAAATGCTCGATCCAAGCCTTCAGGCCATCACAATCTGCCCTCGATCAGCCTGAGATAGATCGCACACCTTCCTCATTCTACACACGGACAGCACTCTCACCGATACTACATGCACCTTGTGTGTGTCTGACTAGCAGTCATTTCTCGGCCAGGAGACGCTCCTGTCGCCTGGATGGGTTTGTATCGATAGTGGGTCGGTGGTCGTAATGTTCTGGCTGATCAGCGCATTGAGATCTGTGAAGCCAACAGTCTTACACAGTGGCCTAACAACAGCATATTTTAATCTCTCTAGGAAAATACTCGAAATTTATTACGTGAGAAGGAAGTTTACATATTTGAGGCCCACAAATTTTGTCTCATTGCAAATATTATCAACACGATATCAACGAGTAATTACAACAGCGGTAGCAGTTGTGGCAGTACTAGTTGTAGTAACAATAATAATAGTAAACTATGTACAGGGTGTTTCAAAAATGACCGGTATATTTAAAACGGCAATAAAAACTAAACGAGCAGCGATAGAAATACACCGTTTGTTGCAATATGCTTGGGACAACAGTACATTTTCAGGCAGACAAACTTTCGAAATTTCAGTAGTTACAATTTTCAACAACAGATGGCGCTACGGTCTGGGAAACTCTATAGTACGATATTTTCCACATATCCAACATGCGTAGCAATAATATGGCGTAGTCTCTGAATGAAATTACCCGAAACCTTTGACAACGTGTCTGGCGGAATGGCTTCACATGCAGATGAGATGTACTGCTTCAGCTGTTCAATTGTTTCTGGATTCTGGCGGTACACCTGGTCTTTCAAGTGTCCCCACAGAAAGAAGTCACAGGGGTTCATGTCTGGCGAATAGGGAGGCCAATCCACGCCGCCTCCTGTATGTTTCGGATAGCCCAAAGCAATCACACGATCATCGAAATATTCATTCAGGAAATTAAAGACGTCGGCCGTGCGATGTGGCCGGGCACCATCTTGCATAAACCACGAGGTGTTCGCAGTGTCGTCTAAGGCAGTTTGTACCGCCACAAATTCACGAAGAATGTCCAGATAGCGTGATGCAGTAATCGTTTCGGATCTGAAAAATGGGCCAATGATTTCTTTGGAAGAAATGGCGGCCCAGACCAGTACTTTTTGAGGATGAAGGGACGATGGGACTGCATCATGGGGCTTTTCGGTTCCCCATATGCGCCAGTTCTGTTTATTGACGAAGCCGTCCAGGTAAAAATAAGCTTTGTCAGTAAACCAAATGCTGCCCACATGCATATCGCCGTCATCAATCCTGTGCACTATATCGTTGGCGAATGTCACTCGTGCAGCAATGGTAGCGGCGCTGAGGGGTTGCCGCGTTTGAATTTTGTATGGATAGAAGTGTAAACTCTGGCGCATGAGACGATACGTGGACGTTGGCGACATTTGGACCGCAGCTGCAACACGGCGAACGGGAATCCGAGGCCGCTGTTGGATCACCTGCCGCACTAGGTGCGCGTTGCCCTCTGTGGTTGCCTTATGCGGTCGCCCTACCTTTCCAGCACGTTCATCCGTCACGTTCCCAGTCCGTTGAAATTTTTCAAACAGATCCTTTATTGTATCGCTTGTCGGTCCTTTGGTTACATTAAACCTCCGTTGAAAACTTTGTCTTGTTGCAACAACACTGTGTTCTAGGCGGTGGAATCCCAACACCAGAATAATCCTCTGTTCTAAGGAATAAACCATGTTGTCTACAGCACACTTGGACGTTGTGAACAGCACACGCTTACAGCAAAAAGACGACGTACAGAATGGCGCACCCACAGACTGCATTGTCTTCTATATCTTTCACATCACTTGCAGCGCCATCTGTTGTTGAAAATTGTAACTACTGTAATTTCGAAAGTTTGTCTGCCTGAAAATGTACTGTTGTCCCAAGCATATTGCAACAAACGGTGTATTTCTATCGCTGCTCGTTTAGTTTTTATTGCCGTTTCAAATATACCGGTCATTTTTGAAACACCCTGTATTTGTGTGTTTGTCAGCTTTAAATACTCGAAATCCGACAAAATGTTTCCATAAATATTTTGTCTTTCTTTTATTTAGCGTATGTTATGTGATCTTCCTTTTCTAGAGAACACTGAAGAAAGAAAAACCAGCAGCTGATCAAGAAATGGGTTGTCAGCACGTACTGAAACTAGTAATTTGAAATATGAGTAGAGAAGTCCTACTAAACTAAGTGGCTGCTGGTATTTTTAAGCACTGTTTTTCACAAAATATTCGTTACTTGCAAACTGAAATAATTTCAATTTCTCAAAAAATCATAACGTGCTCGCGGCAAAAGCTCTTCAAAAAACCGCCCAAAGATATTAATGTGGATAGCGCAACATGTACATAGAAACAGAAATCAGATATAAATTTGAAATATGAGTAGAGAAGTCCTACTAAACTAAGTGGCTGCTGGTATTTTTAAGCACTGTTTTTCACAAAATATTCGTTACTTGCAAACTGAAATAATTTCAATTTCTCAAAAAATCATAACGTGCTCGCGGCAAAAGCTCTTCAAAAAACCGCCCAAAGATATTAATGTGGATAGCGCAACATGTACATAGAAACAGAAATCAGATATAAATTGAATGTGAAAATTTTCCTTTTTGCTGGTGTACAGAACTACAGAAATTATTATTACGCCTCTCCTTCTGGTTTGATTGTAATTGCCGTTCCTATTTTATGACACTTAAGTCTTATCCAAAATCTCTTATGAGACTGAAAAGTAGTTAAACGTCACTAGTTGCAGACATGAGACTCTTTACTAAGTATAAAAATAAGTGATGTGTGATGACATGGAGACATTAGATATGGCTCAGATTTCGAAATTGTTTCACTACATGTGATCTTCTTTATTTTCTGAATGACAATAATCTGCTGCCCTGGTTGTTGTTCCTTAGATTAAAATATACTTGTATGTTTCATTGCTGCACAATTTCACTATTGAGGTACTATTAAGCATCTGAAACACATAATTGATGTAAAGTCTTGTTATATATTAATAAAAGAATCATGTATTGTTTAGTCAACAGAATAAATATTAAAATTACATTAAAACTAAAAGAGAACTTACTGGGCATAGCCCGCAGAGAGGACGTACTTGAATTGCAGTTTCAACTTACATTGGTCAGACTTTCTTAAAATATATTGGGGTGGTGCAGTAAGCAATAAAATACAAGTCGAATTAAAAAAGTATTCACAATTTAATAGCAGATAAAATACTTCACTACATTACTGGACTTTCCAATAAATGAAATCACAATGTGTAACTTATGTTTACTTTCTGGCATAGATAAGAGTCACGTTAAGTTTTCTGGCCACTACGCAAACATTCCAGTCGTTGACCTATGCAACAATAATGCAAATACATTATTTATAATAAATAACATCTTTATGTACCTTTGATGACTGCACGACACAAAGCTTTACACCTAGCCTAGGCCCATCAACACCGACATTAGACTGTTGATGACTAGAAACATGTGGCCTGGTCGTTTAAAATTGTATCGAGCGGATGGACGTATACCGGTATGGAGACAGCCTCATGAGTCAATGGACCCTACTTGTCAGCAGGGGACTGTTGAACATGGTGGAGGCTCTGTAATGGTGTGGGGCGTGCGCAGTTGGAGTGATATGGGACCCCTGATACGTCTAGATACGATTATGACAGCTGACACGTATCTGAGCATCCTATCTGATCAGCTGCATCCATTCATGTTCATTGCGCGTTCCGACGTACTTGGGCAATTACAGCATACCAATGCGATACCACACACGTTCAGAATTGCTGCAGAGGGGCTCCAGGAACACTCTTCTGAGTTTAAACACTTCCGTTGGCCACCAACATTGAGCGCATATCGGGGATGCCTTACAACGTGCTGTTCAAAAAATGGTTCAAATGTCTCTGAGCACTATGGGACTCAACTGCTGAGGTCATTAATCCCCTAGAACTTAGAACTAGTTTAACCTAACTAACCTAAGGACATCACAAACATCCATGCCCGAGGCAGGATTCGAACCTGCGACCGTAGCGGTCTTGCGGTTCCAGACTGCAGCGCCTTTAACCGCACGGCCACTTAACGTGTTGTTCAGAAGAGATCTCCACCACCTCGTACTCTTACGGATTTATGGACAGCCCCGCAGGATTCATGGTGTCAATTCCAACCAGCACTACTTCAGACATTAGTCGAGTCCATGCCACGACGTGTTGCGGCACTTCTGCGTGCTCGCCGAGAGCCCTAATCGATATTAGGCAGGTATACCAATTCCTTTGGCTCTTTAGTGTATTATCAGCATCGAAGACAGAACTGAAATACAATGTTCGTGGGTGAAAGGCAACACAACTAAAGTACAAACAGCAAATGCCTATGCGAGATGCTGCCAGAGATTCGAAGCGCACAAGTCGTTGTAGGCGGCGGAGCAGGAGGAGTTGAGGAAAATCGACTTTAGGATCCAACTTGGTACTCGGATTATGTTTTTGAGACGACAGTACTTCCGGACCGTCTGGCCTCGGACAATGACGTGGGATGACGAGAAGCGTGGCGTGGCACCTAGGAGCGGCAAGCGGAGGTACTGCGTGGCGTCAGCAACAGGTGCGCACAGCGAGAGCGGTGACTCGGCACGGTGATCTTCTGGTGCGGCCTGCTTGAAGCCCTGGGACGTGTCTGGCCTCCTATGGGCGGAGCGCAGGCCTACGTAGCCGCTAGCGGAAGGATACGGCACGGTACCGCGTGAACACGTCACTAAACAGTCGTAAGGTAGTGCCCGCCCATCGAAGCGCTGCGTGCTGCGGCTCACACGCCACACAGGGGCAATGCTGGTGCCCCCGGACGCTGTGGCACCTGCTGGCGGCTCCACTGTACACAGTGCCTTGTCTCGTCTGTTTACAAACAACCGCGTGGATGAGGCAGCGACCGCACCTGGCACGCTAAACACAGGCGGAAGTGTGGTGGTCCAATTGTGCAGGGGACAACCCTGCATACACACCAGCAATGAAGGGACGTTCAGATGAAATTAACAAAAGGACCAATAATAATGAAATGACACAATTTCAGAGACTTTACTGGTCTCATAGATATACGATTTTATCTATATATACTGAACTGTCGAGTGAAATCATTCCATGTAGGCTTTCACGGCCGGCGTCTTAATCAGTAAACACTTCCGGGCTAAGTTGCCGTGGTCGATCTGTAGAACTTCTTCTCCCTGACGTTTCGTTCTCAACTACGGAGAACATCTTCCGAGGTCAGTCGACGACTGGCTGCTAGGAGCTGGGGCCGCCGCTTATATAGAGATCGTAGGGGGACCCCACCACACGTCACGTGGCGTCGATGTGCAGCTATCTCTGGCTATCGTCTGTTCTCTCGATTGCAGGCAATCGATTGTCACGTGATTGATGCAACGTCGACCGCCATATCTTATCCAATTTTAATCCTTCTTCTTTACGATTAAAATTGTATTGATGTTTGTGGATTTCAATTGCCTCTCTATACATACGTGTATAATAGTGCGACGTCCTCGCTAGCACACTTGTTTCACCAAATTTTATTTCGTGATCTCCATCCTTAAAAACATGTTCCGCTACTGCCGATTTGTCGATATGTCCCAAGCGACAGTTTCTTTTGTGCTCCGTCAACCGTGTATTGATGCTTCTTTTTGTAGTTCCTATGTAAACCCTGCCACAACTACACGGAATTTTATATACCCCTGGGGTGGCTAGGGGGTGACGAGCATCTTTTGTTGGTCTTAGGCATTCACTAATTTTCTTAGTAGGTCTAAAAATGGTCTCTACCTGAAACTTGGCTATTCCAATTCGATCCATGATATTGTGGATGAACGGAAGAAATACTTTTCCAGCTGATGGTTGTTGCTGTCTCCTATTTTTAGGTAATGGTTATACGAAAAACGAGATTAACCGAGCACTGCACCCAAATAAAAAAATGCCTAAAAATAGGAGACAGCAACAACCATCAGCTGGAAAAGTATTTCTTCCGTTCATCTACAATATCACGGATCGAATTGGAAAAGTACTAGCCAAGTTTCAGGTAGAGACCATTTTTAGACCTACTAAGAAAATTAGTGAATGCCTAAGACCAACAAAAGATGCTCGTCACCCCCTAGCCACCCCAGGGGTATATAAAATTCCGTGTAGTTGTGGCAGGGTTTACATAGGAACTACAAAAAGAAGCATCAATACACGGTTGACGGAGCACAAAAGAAACTGTCGCTTGGGACATATCGACAAATCGGCAGTAGCGGAACATGTTTTTAAGGATGGAGATCACGAAATAAAATTTGGTGAAACAAGTGTGCTAGCGAGGACGTCGCACTATTATACACGTATGTATAGAGAGGCAATTGAAATCCACAAACATCAATACAATTTTAATCGTAAAGAAGAAGGATTAAAATTGGATAAGATATGGCGGTCGATGTTGCATCAATCACGTGACAATCGATTGCCTGCAATCGAGAGAACAGACGATAGCCAGAGATAGCTGCACATCGACGCCACGTGACGTGTGGTGGCGCCCCCCTACGATCTCTATATAAGCGGCGGCCCCAGCTCCTAGCAGCTCCTTTGTTATGCCCATCCGGCTTGGATCTCCGCCCCCCCTCCCTTTTCTAAATCCCTCCAAATCCTTGAACGCCATGCTCTCCGCCTCGCCTATCGCATCCGTCTCCCCTCCCCCACACGGATCCTGTATGATCTCATCCCCTTCCCCCACCTCCTCCTTTTCCTTGAAAGGATACGGATCCTGTACACCTCCTGTAAACTCGACCCTCCTCACCCGCTCGTCTCCCCGATCCTCAACCACCCCCGCCCGCTGCCGTGCCTGTATTCCCATGTCCCACCCACCCGGTCTCCATCTCTCAACCCTCCTTACCCTCTCCCAAGGTGGCTTCCGCCAGCTCCCCCTTCCTGATGATGTCCTCCTCCCCTGCATCTACCCCTCCTATCAACTTTGATCCAACCCCCCCACCTCCTGTGTCCTTTCCTTTAGGCACCCTCCCTCCCCCCCTTTCCCTTCCCTTCTCTTTCCTTTCCCCCCTCCCTCCTACCCTCTCCCCCGGGCTTCCCCTCCCCCTTCCTCCCTCCCCCTCTCTCCTTTGCCCATGGCATCTCTGCTCTCCCCTCTCCCATTTCCCCTTCCTCCTCCTCCACCTCCTCTCTTGGCAGGTCCCCGGACTCATACACGCTCAGTGAACATTCGCGTGCCGGAGATCATCGCCATCAGTGTTTAGTGTGTGTGCATCGTTTTGTGTTTCGTGCAGTTACAACTCAACTGTTCACATGTGCCGTCGCCGTCCTCCGTGTTTTGTGCGCCGTGTCTCCAAGTGTTAGTGTTTTTTTCGTCCAACGTGAACGGCTTCTTGTTTATTGTTTTTTTTGTATCTCCATTTTTGCTCGCCGTTTTTTGTATTGTATATATCACCTCTCTGTCATGTTTATTGTTCCACTTAAGGCTGAAGAGCAACGTACTATGCTGCTGACAGCCCGCCTGTATAGGTGTTTAAAATTACAATAAAGGAAAAAACAAAAAAACAAAAAAAAAAACTCCTAGCAGCCAATCGTCGACTCACCTCAGAAGATGTTCTCCGTAGTTGAGAACGAAACGTCAGGGAGAAGGAGTTCTACAGATCGACCACGGCAACTTAGCCCGGAAGTGTTTACTGATAATGTCGAGTGAAAATTTGTATCAAGGCCAGGAATCGAATGCACGTCTCCGGCTTACTAGGCAGGTGTGTTAGCCACTAAGGCACTGTGGCACAGCGGTTCAGACAACTGCACGGATTACCCTGGCTCGCTTTCCTTCTCAATACAAGTTCTGACTGCCGCCCCAGTCTACTCTAAATTCCCCCTTACACACAAATAGAATTTTGTCCGTGTGTAAGAGGGCATTTAAATTAGACTGGGCGGTGGTCAGAATTTGTATCGAGGAGAGAGGTGTGTTAGGGTAATCCGCGCACTTGTGTGAGGTTCTGTGCCACAGTGGCTTAGTGGCTAACACACCTGCCTAGTAAGCAGGGGCCAGCATTCGATCCCTGGCCTTAGTACAAATTTTCACTCGACACTTCACTCTATACTTATAATCAATATGATCAATATTAATTAAATGAACCATTTTTTCATATCTATAACACCCAAGCATAGAACTAACCAACCACGAAAACAATGTACCAATACAATTAATTCGAACTGTGTCATGAGCTCGGCCAGTTCACATACAGACTGCACATACATTATACATTTATTTTCCAAGAACAGAACAACACCTCAATTTGTATTTTTCACACTCATCGCGCATTAAGCACTCTTTGATTAATCCAAAATTTAGTTTGGACATAATATCCATAAAAACACAATAAATTAAACTACTAAACTAAACTCCTCCTGAACAGGCCATGAAGGCTCAACGGTACCGACCGGCCGCCGTGTCACCCTCAGCACACAGGTGTCACTGGATGCGGATATGGAGGGGCATGTGGTCAGCACACCGCTCTCCCGGCCATATGTGAGTTTACGAGACCGGAGCCGCTACTTCTCAATAAAAAAACACAATAGTCTGACAAAATTACAAGAAAAGTAATTTTATTGAATATTATTATTTTTGTTCTTTTAAGAAAAATTCAAAAATTTTATTAGAAGGTAATTTTACCTTCTCTTAAACGGTGAAAAATCTTTTAGTACAAGGACGCATCTCAACATGGTTCTGCATCTCAAACAGTGGTTCAACATTAATCAATTAGAATAGATTCAAAACATTGCTTGGGGTGTGGGCCAGGTTAGTCCATCTCTTAATAAGGCAAGTCAGATGAACGTTACATGGAATCTGCAAAAGAATTCGTCTTAATATGACACAGTAATAGTATCAGCTCCTCACAGAAAGCAACGACTGACGCACACTGCTGATGTGACCTACACATGAGCGACTTATCAAGTAAATCCCCTTAAGCTAATAATTCACTAAATCAGACATACAGTAGCTCTGCTAAAACTACCATGAGGGCTTTCCTTTGTTTGCCGTACAGCCCACTCACTCACAGCCAATCAATAAGACGCAATAGCTTGTTCATGTTACAATTCATTCAAGGCAGCATTAAGTACCTAAACTCAAATGACGTACTAGTGGTTCAAAGTACAATACAGTATCGCGTTGGTGCCTAAAATGCTCTTGGGCCGACTGTACACTGACGTGGCAAAAGTCAAGGGAAATCTCCTAATACGGTGTCGGACCTCCTTTCGACCAGCGCAGCGCAGCAACTCCACGTGGCATGGACTCCACAAGTCGTTGGAAGTCCACTGCAGAGCCACGTCGCCTCCGTAGTCATCCAGAATTGCGAAAGCGTTGCCAGCGCAAGATTTTACTGTGAACTGACCTCTCCATTATGCCCCATATCGGGCGATATGTGTGACCAAATCATTCCGTCGAATTGCCAGAATGTTCTTCAAACCAATCACGAACAATTGTGGCCCAGTGATATGGCGCATCTACCCCTCCTATCAACTTTGATCCTCCCCCCCCAACCTCCTGTGTCCTTTCCTTTAGGCACCCTCCCTCCCCCCCTTCCCCTTCTCTTTCCTTTCCCCCCTCCCTCCTACCCTCTCCCCCGGGCTTCCCCTCCCCCTTCCTCCCTCCCCCTCTCTCCTTTGCCCATGGTATCTCTGCTCTCCCCTCTCCCATTTCCCCTTCCTCCTCCTCCACCTCCTCTCTTGGCAGGTCCCCGGACTCATACATGCTCAGTGAACATTCGCGTGCCGGAGATCATCGCCATCAGTGTTTAGTGTGTGTGCATCGTTTTGTGTTTCGTGCAGTTACAACTCAACTGTTCACATGTGCCATCGCCGTTCTCCGTGTTTTGTGCGCCGTGTCTCCAAGTGTTAGTGTTTTTTTCGTCCAACGTGAACAGCTTCTTGTTTATTGTTTTTTTTGTATCTCCATTTTTCGCCCGCCGTTTTTTGTATTGTATATATCATCTCTCTGTCATGTTTATTGTTCCACTTAAGGCTGAAGAGCAACGTACTATGCTGCTGACAGCCCGCCTGTATAGGTGTTTAAAATTACAATAAAGGAAAAAACAAAAAAACAAAAAAAAACTCCTAGCAGCCAATCGTCGACTCACCTTGGAAGATGTTCTCCGTAGTTGAGAACGAAACGTCAGGGAGAAGGAGTTCTACAGATCGACCACGGCAACTTAGCCCGGAAGTACCTAAACTCAAATGACGTACTAGCGGTTCAAAGTACAATACAGTATCGCGATGGTGCCTAAAATGCTCTTGGGCCGACTGTACACTGACGTGGCAAAAGTCAAGGGAAATCTCCTAATACGGTGTCGGACCTCCTTTCGACCAGCACAGCGCAGCAACGCCACGTGGCATGGACTCCACAAGTCGTTGGAGGTCCACTGCAGAGCCACGTCGCCTCCGTAGTTATCCAGAATTGCGAAAGCATTGCCGGCGCAAGATTTTGCTGTGAACTGACCTCTCCATTATGCCCCATATCGGGCGATTTGTGTGACCAAATCATTCCGTCGAATTGCCAGAATGTTCTTCAAACCAATCACGAACAATTGTGGCCCAGTGATATGGCGCACTGTCCATAAAAATTCCACCGTTGTTTGGAAACATGAAGTCCATGAATGGCTGCTAACATACATACATACATTAATCCTCGTTCCATAGATCATAAATACGACATTTCGTAATGATGTGGAACGTGTGACTCTAACATAAGTTTTCTTTACACAAAATAATTAATTAAATAATTAATTTTTTTACAGTTACTACTTCATATCTAAGAATTCATCTGTTGAGTGGAAGGAGTTGTCATTAGAAATTCTTTTAATTTGCTTTTAAATTTTGGTTGGCTATCTGTCAGACTTTTAATACTGTTTGGCAAGTGACCAAAGGTTTTTGTGGCAGCATAATTCACCCCTTTCCGTGCCAAAGTGAGATTTAATACAGAATAGTGAATATCATTCTTCCTTCTAGTGTTATATCTATGCACTTCGCAGTTATTTTTGAATTGGGATGGGTTGTTAATGACAAATTTCATAAGTGAATATATGTATTGCGAAGGTACTGTCAGTATCCTTAACTAAATGTCTGCAAGGTGATCTTGGGTGTGCAACAGTTATTATTCTGATTACACGCTTTTGTGCAATTAATACTTTCTCTCTTAATGACGAATGGTCTCCAAGTAACCGAAAATAACTATTTCTTCTCAATCATCTGTTAAATTGAAGCAGAGGACCCGGTCCATTCCACGTACACACAGGCCACACCATTATTGAGCCACCAAAGCTTGCACATTGCCTTGTTGACATCTTTGGTCCATGGCTTTGTGGCTTCTGCGCCACACTCGAACCAACTGAAATCGGAACTCATCTGACGAGGCCACGGTTTTCCAGTGACGTGGGGTCCAACAGATTTGATCAAGACCCTAGAAGAGAAGCCGCAGGCGATGTCGTGCTGTTAGCAAAGGCACTTGCATCGGTCGTCTGCTGCCACAGCCCATTAACGCTGAATTTCTCCGCGTTGTCCAAACAGACACATCCGTCGCGCGTCCCACGTTTGATTTCTGCTGTTATTTCAAGCAGTGTTGCTTGTCTGCTACCACTGACAGCTCTACGCAAATGCCGCTGCTCTTGATCATTAAGTGAAGGCCATTGGCCATCGCGTTCTCCGTGGTGAGAGGTAATGACTGATACGTGGTATTCTTGGAACAGTCTTGACACTATGTGTATAGGAATATGGAAATTCCTAACAATTTCCGACATGGAACGTCCCATCTGTGTAGCTCCGACAACAATTTCACTTTCAAAGTCTGTTAATTCTCTTCGTGCTACGTCAGACATCATTTCACATGAATCACCAGAGTAAAAATGACAGCTCTGCGAAAGTACTGCCCTTTTATGTCATGTGCAGTCAATTCTACCGCCATCTGTATATGAGCATATCGCTATCCCATGACTTTTGTCTCCTCGGTGTGTATTCCAGCTGGGTGATGAAGTGAACTGATTATTACATCTTGCAGTACAAATCAATACGATAATATACAGGGTCTCCATTGATCAAGTATCAAACGAAAAAACTACGAAGAACGAAACTTGTATAGCTTGAAGGGGCAAACCAGATGGCGCTATGGTTGGCCCGCTAGATGGCGCTGCCATAGCTCAAACGGATATCAACTGCGTTTTTTTAAATAGGAACCCCCATTTTTATTACATATTCGAGTAGTACGTAAACAAGTATGAATGTTATAGTTGGACCACTTTTTTCGCTTTGTGATAGATGGCGCTGTAATAGTCACAAACATATGCCTCACAATTTTAGACGAACAGTTGGCAACAGGTAGGTTTTTTAAATTAAAATACAGAACTTAGGTACGTTTGAATATTTTATTTCGGCTGTTCCAATGTGATACATGTACCTTTGTGAACTTATCATTTCCGAGAACGAATGCTGCTACAGTGTGATTACCTGTAAATACCACATTAATGCAATAAATGCTCAAAATGATGTCCATCGACCTCAATGCTTTTGGCAATACGTGTAACGACATTCCTCTCAACAGCGAGTAGTTCGCCTTCCGTAATGTTCGCACATGCATTGACAATGCGCCGACGCATGTCGTCAGGCGTTGTCGGTGGATCATGATAGCAAATAACCTTCAACTTTCCCCACAGAAAGAAATCCTGGGATGTCAGATCCGGTGAACGTGCGGGCCATGGTATGGTGTTTCGACGACCAATCCACCTGTCATGAATACCGCTTCAGCCGCACGCGAGCTATGTGCCGGACATCCATCATGATGGAAGCACATCGCCATTCTGTCATGCAGTGAAACATCTTGTACTAACATCGGTAGTACATTACGTAGGAAATCATCTTACATTGCACCATTTAGATTGCCATCGATAAAATGGGGGCCAATTATACTTCCTCCCACAATGCCGCACCATACATTAACCCGCCAAGGTCGCGGTTGTTCCACTTGTCGCAGCCATTGTGGATTGTCCGTTGCTCAATAGTGCATATTATGCCGGTTTATGTTACCGCTGTTGGTGAATGACGCTTCGTCGCTAAATAGAACGCGTGCAAAAATTCTGTCATCGTCCCGTAATTTCTCTTGTGCTCAGTGGCAGAACTGTACACGACGTTCAAAGTCGTCGCCATGCAATTCCTGGTGCATAGAAATATGGTACGGGTGCAATCGATGTTGATATAGCATTCTCAACACCGACATTTTTGCGATTCCCGACTCTTGCGCAATACGCCCTTTGGGCAGTTTGATCACAATAGCCATACATCATCAGGATATCGACCTTTTCCGCAATTGGTAAACGGTCCCTTTTAACACGGGTAATCTATCACAAAGCAAATGCTGCCCGCACTGGGGGAATGTTACGTGATACCACGTACTTATACGTTTGTGACTATTACATATATCACAAAGCGAAAAAAGTGGTCCAACTAAAACATTCATATTTCTTTACGTACTACACGAATATGTAATCAAAAATGAGGGTTCCTATTTTTAAAAACGCAGTTGATATCCGTTCGACCTATGGCAGCGCCATCTAACGGACCAACCATAGTGCCATCTGGTTTCCCCCTTCAAGCTAGACGAGTTTCGTTCTTTGTAGTTTTTTCGTTTGATGCTTATTTCGTGAGATATTTGGCCTGGTCACTATCAATGGACCACCCTGTATAGATCTCTTCTTATAGCATGAATATAACACCAGTCAACATCCGTTATTCGAAATGCAATTCCATCGCAGTTCACGCCAACAGAAAAGAGAGTGCCGTCACTGTACAGTACCTTGTAATTCACTGCTGCTGAACATACAACGTTCCCACATTTCGTAACCAATCGCCACAATCCATGCTGTCCACTCTTGTGTCACAGCTACAGAGAGTTTCAAGATAATTCGTCCTACAGCATCTGTTGGCGGGTTCCAAAACAGCTGTCTGTTTTTCGCAAGCCACAAGTCATATCTCCGTGCGTACCACTGCCGAGACTCACTAGATTCACTCTGTCCTAGTCTGTACACGCTGCACCAATGTGTGGGCTCTGCATACTGACGATTCCCACTAGGTGGTGCAGTTCAGCCTTCTTTCAGACTATCAGCCAAGCAGCTGATCCAAAATGTGTGAGCAACCGGTAGATACTCTTCTCCCACTTTCGTCTGTATAACTACATACTATATGCGAAGCCCCCAAAGGACGTACTCCCAAAATAACACATCATTAGCGTTAAAAGAGAAAATTTAAAAACTAAAACTGTATCTACACACACTCTCATCACTCTGGAATGATATACACAATAAATTTCTGGATCAAGCAAAAGCAGAACAACAAAAATGATAGAGAGAAAACGATACATTACCCCATATTCCCAGGGACTGCTTATATTTTATCTCATTTGCTTGTGAACCAGCTTTATTTGAGAAAGGTGGATCTTCTTTTGCTGGCCCAAACCGGGTCGTGTACCAATAATGTAATTGGAGTTAAAAACTTCAAAATCTGTAGCTCCTCCATGAACCTAGACAGTAATTTACAGGTGATCTTATTGGCCACCTTGCTAATGACACTGAAATTCTTTATCAAGTCCATTTCACACACCTTATACTAAATAGACACATCTTATACTGAATATACTAAATATCTTTTCTAGGGCTTCTATCGCCGACTGGGTGGTAGCCACCTTCGTCAAAAAAAAAAAAAAAAAAAAACACATAAACTGGGAAAGAGCATCCATAAAAACTTGTACATACTTAAATGCTACCCTAGTTCATGGAAGGGGACCTGCAGAATCCACATATAACTTCTCAAACGGTCTTTCAACCGGTTCGGATGCAAGAAAGCCAATCTTAGTGATCAGAGGAATCTTACGTGCCGCATAAGTCTTACACAGTTGGAGTATCCCTAATGTCTGGATTTCATATGCTTCCAAATAAATTTAGCATGTATTTTCCCGTGAATCTTAAAAATTCCCAAATGCCTCGCACGCAGTGAGGTGTGAAAATCTTCAGGCCATCTGCCTAGCGGCAGATTCAAATTGTCCAACCAGCACAATGGTGTAATGCAGTAGGTACAAGACCAGTTTACAAGATCTTCTAATTTCTTCATTAACAGCAGCCCGCAGAGAACTTAGCGACAAAAATGGGAGTATAAAAAGCTAGCTTTTGGGCCATTGACTTTCCCGGAATCAGATACCTTGTTATTTGTACGGAATAATGATTTTTAAATCACCATGTGACAATCTTATTGAGAAGCAGTTTATTATAACAAGGGCACTGACCAACAAATCATCATTATCATCTTTTATAATAAAATATGAACTTAATTCTAGGCCATCTCACCATATTTTAACAATGTGTGAGCTACATAAATTCTCACTGGTTCCCAAATACACTCTAAGACAAAAAAAGAAGAGACGCATCTCGAAGGAATTATCCGAATGGGAAGGAATGCGGTAGATGCGATTACATATGCAAACGAATGATTACGATTTCAGGAAAACTGGATGATTTATTTAAGAGAAAGAGCTTCACAAATTGAGCAAGCCAATAACGCGTTGCCCCAGCTCTGGCGCTTATGCAAGCAGTTATTCGGCTTGGCAGTGATTGATGGACTTGCTGGATGCCCTTATTAAGGATATCGTACCAGATTCTGTCAAACTGGTATGTTGGATCGTCAAAATCGCAAGCTGGTCGGAGGGACCTGCCCGTAATACTCCAAACGTTTTCAGTTCGGTAGAGATCTGGCAGGCTTTCTGGACAAGGCAGGTCTTGGGACACGGAGACAAGCAGTCATCGGACACAGTTCGGGGTGGGACTCATCACTGAAGATTATTCTACTCCAGTCAATGAGATTCCAGGCCGAAGTCGTGTTTGGAGACTCCCTTGCAAGTGGTGGGAGAGCAACCTAACTGTCGCCCGCCATATGACACGACAGTCAGGAATTATGGTCTGGGGTGCCATTTGTTTTCATGGCAGGACCCTTTTGGGCACACTTGGCTCCCTTGGTCACCGTCGGCACTCTTATAGCACAGCGAAACGTCGACGATATTCTGCGCCCCGTTTTGTTGCCCTTCGTAGCAAGCCATCCTGGACTTACATTTCAGCAATATAATACCTGCCCGCACATGGCGAGAGTTTCTACTACTTGTCTTCGTCCATACCAAACCACACCTTGGCCAGAAAGGCCGTTGGATCCCTCCCCAACTGAGAACTTTTGCAGCATTATGGGCGGGGCACTTCAACCAGCTTGGGATTTAGACTATTTAACGCGCCAATTGGGCAAAAGTCGGCTTGACATCCCTCAGGAGGACATCCAACAACTCCACCAATCGATGGGAAGCCAACTAACTACTTGTATAAGGGCCGGAGATGGAACAACGCGTTACTGATTTTCTCACTTTGTGAAGTTCTTTTTCGTGAATAAATCAGCCAATTATTCTGAAATCGTAATCATTTGTTTGTCTATATATGTACATCAGATCTACCGGTTTCCGTCCCAACTCAGATAAATCCTTCCTGGTGCGTCGCGTTGCTTTGTTTCAGAATGTATTTCGGAAGCAGTCTTTTTTTATGGGCGTATGTCGGTTGACTGACCATCTTTATTTAAATTTAATTTTTATTCTCTCAGCTAATTACATTTTTATTTTAGGCAGACATACTGGTCAGGAACAGTATACTGAGCAGTAGTGAAAAATCGAAAATAAAATGGTATTGTGATCCAACTAAGAACAGACAATGTAGCGGCAAATCAGTCTCGTTCGTTTCGCAGTGGACACAGTTGTGACTAAAATACTGATATTGTTTAGTCTCCATAGTAAATAATTTATTGAGCACGTCTGATTTTCTTCCACAGGATGGTTTTGTTTTGGTTGGATCCGTGGCTGGCCAAAGGTACTGGTCGTCAATGCTCAATTTGGAATCCACTATCACGTGTGGTATATGGACTCCTGACGATCAGCAGGTAACTACTACTTCATTAAACAATATGATGATAATAGACTAAGCATGCTATGTCCTCAAATACACACATCAAAAAAAGTTTTGCATCATCCCGGTTAACAGAACTCATGAAGATAGACGTTAACTGTGGATATTATATCACAGACACAGTCGCTTTCACTGTTCAGAGATGTCACTAAACCCGCCCAAAGATGAAAACAATCATGCATGAGCAGCGCCTAGTAGACGTAGGGGGTTCGGCAGCCGATCAGTTCCAGTCATTCCACCACGAAGGAGGTACACGGCTCATGTTGTCTGTTGTTCAACCTTGCCTAGATGATCAATACCGCGGTTCGATCACTTCCGCATTGTTACTTTGTGCCAGGAAGGGCTCTCAACAAGGGAAGTGTCCAGGGGTCTGCGTGTGAACCAAAGTAATGTTGTTCGGACATGGAGGAAATACAGAGAGACAGGAACTGTCGATGACATGCCTCGCTCAGGCTCCCCAAGGGCTACTACTGCAGTGGATGACCGCTACTTGCGGATTATGGCTCGGAGGAACCCTGACAGAAACGCCACCATGTTGAATAATGCTTTTCGTTCAGACTCAAACTATGCAGAGTAGGCTGCATCATGCGCGACTTCACTCCCGACGTCCATGGAAAGGTCCATCTTTGCAACCACGAGACCATGCAGCGCGGAACAGATGGCCCCAAAAAAATGCCGAATAGGCCCTCTCAGGATTGTCATCATGCTCTCTTCACCGATGAGTGTCGCATATGCCTTCAACCAGACAATCGTCGGAGACGTGTTTGGAGGCAACCCGGTCAGGCTGAACGCCCTAAACGCACTGTCCAGCAAGTGCAGAAAGGTGGAGGTTCCCTGCTGTTTTGGGGTAGCACTATTTGGAGCCGACGTACGCCGCTGGCGGTCATGGAAGGTGCCGTAACGGCTATACGACAGGGGAATGCCGTCCTCCGACCGATAGTGCAACCATATCGGCAGCATACTGGCGAGGCATTCCGCCTCATGGGCGAAAATTCGCGCCCCCATCGTACGCATCTTGTGAATGACTTCCTTCAGGATAACGACATCTCTCGACTAGAGTGGACAGCATGTTCTCCAGACATGAACCCTACCGAACATGCCTGGGCTAGATTGGAAAGGGCTGTTCATGGACGACGTGACCCACCAACTACTCTGAGGGATCTGCGCCGAATCGCCGTAGAGGAGTGGGACAATCTGGGCCAACAGTGCTTTGATGAACGACGAATACAGGCATGCATCAACGCAAGAGGACGTGCTACTGGCGTGTGCAGCAATCCGCACCACCACCTCTGAAGGTCTCGCTGTATGGTGGTACAACATGAAATGTGTGGTTTTCATGAGTAATAAAAAGGAGCGGAAATGAAGTGTATGTTGATTTCTATTCCAATTTTCTGTACAGTTTCCGGAACTCTCGGAACCGAGGTGATGCAAAACTTTTTTGATATATGTATAAGTACATTTATATGTAGTTTCGTCGTATCACTTAGTGCACACACGGTTCAGGAAGAGTACATTAATTAGACCCTCTGACACATACTCTGCCATTTTTCCTACTTTTCATACCGAATCTAAACACAACAACATGAATCATATGGTACAATGAAAGTTACACTTCATCACACACAGCTCACCAAATTTCAGGAGCTAGACGTAGATGAAACATCTGTAGGTTTCCAGGTAACAGGAAGACTCTCGGCGGCAGTGAAACTGCAATTACACTTAATCCTTTCCTAGCCCATTGCTATTTTATTTTCGAGGAAATAGCTTTATGGAACAGTCTGGCTAAAAGAAGGGAAATTTTGGTATTTCAAATCCTGAGGCATCAATCAATAATTAACGTGCTAACAAAGGCAAGTGGAGGAGGGGTAAGAGTTTGAGAGGGAGCCTGAGGCTTGAATACAGTCAGCACTTTGGAATGGAAGTGAGGCGGAGTAGTTATGCACTTACGAAGAGAGTTGCATAAAGTAGACTAGCGTGTAGACATACACTAAATTAGTCTTCGGATCGACGACTGCAACAATAATGATTATTATTATTATTGATTCCATTGTTATTCATCTTCTTGGATTGGATATTTTATTATTCTTATCCTTACCTTTTAAAAGTTCTGCGTATGTAATGACATGTTACCACCTCCAGTGTCCCATTAAATGAAGACAAACAAATGTTTTTCATTCTACTAATAAAGTATTGTTGCAATTATTGCTGACTCTCTGCAAACATCATTTCAACGCATTGCCCGCTTCATCATGATCGCCTTTTTCTCTTCCAACTTCTGAAGAGCCATTAGATACAATCCTTAAGCCAAGTTTACGAGATGTGATACTTATAATTTTTCATAAGAGATGTGACGCATATATTTTTCATGTTCTTTGTACAGTTGTCGAATCCCTAGCCGCGAGATAGCCGTACTACAACAATCAGCGTCTCTAAGTTGAAGGTCACAACTCTTAACCTGATTTTAAACTTTTTCGCCCGACATTCTCATCAGCCTAAAGTTGCGTACAACCCGTTTTACCTAACTAAAAACTTGTGCTCATGTTCACGTACATGTGGCAAGCTTTAGAGTATGAAAAACAGAGTATGTTTCGAAACGAAAGCGAACGTAGTTTCCTACTCAGAAACTTTGGGAACTTACACGATATTATGTTTCCTGTGACAGAGAATTTTTACATCCTGAATACGTTCCTTTAGGGAATTTAAATCCACGAATCGAGGCTTATCGGATTGTTAAACCATGGACGACGCACCTCATAGCAGAATGTAATTTTTTTGTAATGTTCTGTGAGTCGGGGCATGGAATATCAAAAGTCTGAATGTGTAGGGGAATTAGAAAATCTGAAAATGGAAATTCTAAGGCTCAATATAGATATAGTGGACGTCAGTGAAGTGAAATGGAAAGAAAAGGATTTTTGGTCAGGTGAGCACAGGGTAATACCAACAGCAGCAGAAAATGGTATAATGGGAGTAGGATTCGTTATGAATAGGAAGATAGGGCAGAGAGTGTGTTACTGTGAACAGTTCAGTGACCGGGTCGTTCTTATCAGAATCGACACCAAACCAACACCGACAACGACAGTTCAGGTATACATGCCGACGTCGCAAGCTGAAGATGGAGAGATAGAGCAAGTATATCAGGATACTGATTCAGTACGTTGGCGAAAATACATGTTTAATTCCGGAGGTACGCATAAAACATCTTCCGAAATTGTGCTAAACGCATTTTCTGAAAATTATTTCGAGCAGTTAATTCATGAGCCCACGCGAATTGTAATCGGTTGTGAAAATACACCTGACCTCTTAGCAGGAAATAATCCTGAGTTAATAACGAACATTAAAACGGATACAGGGATTTGTGAACACAGGGTTGTCGTAGCGAGATTGAATATTGTGACCACAAATCCTCCAAAAATAAAAGAAAAATATACCTATTCAAAAAAGCAGATACAAATTCAATTAACGCCTTCCTGAGAGACAATCTCCACTCCTTTCAAATTACTAATATAAGTGTAGACCAGATGTGGCTTGAATTAAAAGAAATAATATCGGCAGCAATTGAGAGATTTATACCAAATAAATTAGCAAACGACGGAGCTGATCCTCCTTGGTACACAAAACGGGTTAGAACACTGTTGCAGAAACAACGAAACAAACATGCCAAATTTAAACAGACGCAAAATCCCCAATATTGGCGATCTTTTACAAAAGCTCGAAATTTAGCGCGGACTTCAATGCGAGATGCTTTAACAGTTTCCACAGCAAAACTTTGTCGCGAAACCCGGCAGAAAATCCAAAGAGATTCTGGTCGTACGTGAATTATGTTAACGGCAAGAAACAATCAATGCCTTCTCTGCGCGATGGCAATGGGGATACTATCTAAGACAGTGCTGCCAAAGCAGAGTTACTAAACACAGCCTTCCGAAATGCCTTCACAAAAGAAGACGAAGTAAATATTCCAGAAATCGAATCAAGGACAGCTGCCAACATGAGTAACGTAGAAGTAAATATCCTCGTAGTAGTGAAGCAATTTAAATCACTTAATAAAAGCAAGCCTTCTGGTCCAGATTGTATACCAGTTACGTTCCTTTCAGAGTATGCTGATGCGTTAGCTCCATACGTAACAAACATATGCAACCGTTCGCTCGACGAAAGATCCGTACACAATGGCTGGAAAGTTACACAGGTCGCACCAGTATTCAAGAAAGGTAGTAGGAGTAATCCACTTAATTACAGGCCCATATCATTAACGTCGATATGCAGCAGGATTTTGAAACATATATTGTTTCGAACATTATGAATTACCTCGAAGAAAACCGTCTATTGACACACAGTGAACATGGGTTTAGAAAACATCGTTCTTGTGAAACACTCTTTATTCACATGAAGTGTTGAGTGCTATTGACAAGGCATTTCAAAGCGATTCCAAAAAAGGCTTTTGACACTGTGCAACACAAGCGGCTTGTAGTGAAATTGCGTGCTTATGGAATATCGTCTCAGTTATGTGACTGGATTTGTGATTTCCTGTCAGAGAAAAGACCGTAAATTCAACTAAAGACCGTAAATTCAACTAAATATCTAGGACATACAATTACGAACAACTTAGATTGGGAGGAACAAATAGAAAATGTTGTGGGGAAGGCTAACAAAAGACTGCGTTTTATTGGCAGGACACTTACAAAATATAACAGATCTACTTAGGAGACTGCTTACACTTCGCTTGTCCGTCTTGTATTAGAATACTGCTGCGCGTTGTGGGATCCTTATAAAAAAGGACTAACAGAGTACATCGAAAAAGTTCAAAGAAGGGAAGCACGTTTTGTATTATCGCGAAATAGGGGAGAAGTGTCACTGAAATGATACATGATTTGGGCTGGACATCATTAAAGAAAGGCGTTTCTCGTTGCGACGGAACCTTCTCACGAAATTCCAATCATCAACTTTCTCCTCCGAATGCAAAAATATTTTGTTGACAACGACCTACATAGGGAATAACGATCATGACGATGAAATAAGGGAAATCAGAGCTCGTACGGAAAGATATAGGTGTTCATTCTTTCCGCGCGCTATACGAGATTGGAATAATAGAGAATTGTGAAGGTGGTTCGATGCATCCTCTGCCAGGCACTTAAATGTGATTTGCAGAGTATCCACGTAGTAGCAGAAGTAGTATTAGTAGTAGAAGTACGTAAAGAGAGATGAACATTTAACACTCATGGGGAATTGGAATACAGTTATAGGGGAAGGAGTAGAAAAAAGCGTTACGGGAGAATATGGGTTTGGTACTAGGAATGAGAGAGTAGAAAGACCAATTGAGTGCTGCAATAAATTTCATGTAGTAACAATGAATACTCTGTTCAAGAATCACAAGAGAAGGAGATATACTTGGAAAAAGCCTTGTAATGCAGGAAGATTTCAGTTAGATTACGCCATGGTCAGACAGAGACTCCGAAATCAGATAGTGGATTGTAAGGCGTACCCAGGAGTAGGTACAGACTCAGATCATAATGTAGTAGTGATGAAGAGTAAACTGAAGTTTAAGAGATTAGTCAGGAAGAACCAATACGCAAAGAAGTGGGATACACAAGTACTAAGGAATGACCAGATATGCTTAAAGTTCTCTAAGACTATAAATACAGAAATAAGGAATTGCTTAGTAGGCAGTTCAGTTGAAGAGGAATGGTCATCTCTAAAATGGCAATCATGGAAGGAAAAACATAGGTACAAAGAAGGTAACTGTGAAGAAACCATGGGTAATACTCTCCTGGAAATGGAAAAAAGAACACATTGACACCGGTGTGTCAGACCCACCATACTTGCTCCGGACACTGCGAGAGGGCTGTACAAGCAATGATCACACGCACGGCACAGCGGACACATCAGGAACCGCGGTGTTGGCCGTGGAATGGCGCTAGCTGCGCAACATTTGTGCACCGCCGCCGTCAGTGTCAGCCAGTTTGCCGTGGCATACGGAGCTCCATCGCAGTCTTTAACACTGGTAGCATGCCGCGACAGCGTGGACGTGAACCGCATGTGCAGTTGACGGACTTTGAGCGAGGGCGTATAGTGGGCATGCGGGAGGCCGGGTGGACGTACCGTCGAATTGCTCAACACGTGGGGCGTGAGGTTTCCACAGTACATCGATGTTGTCGCCAGTGGTCGGCGGAAGGTGCACGTGCCCGTCGACCTGGGACCGGACCGCAGCGACGCACGGATGCACGCCAAGACCGTAGGATCCTACGCAGTGCCGTAGGGGACCGCACCGCCACTTCCCAGCAAATTAGGGACACTGTTGCTCCTGGGGTATCGGCGAGGACCATTCGCAACCGTCTCCATGAAGCTGGGCTACGGTCCCGCACACCGTTAGGCCGTCTTCCGCTCACGCCCCAACATCGTGCAGCCCGCCTCCAGTGGTGTCGCGACAGGCGTGAATGGAGGGACGAATGGAGACGTGTCGTCTTCAGCGATGAGAGTCGCTTCTGCCTTGGTGCCAATGATGGTCGTATGCGTGTTTGGCGCCGTGCAGGTGAGCGCCACAATCAGGACTGCATACGACCGAGGCACACAGGGCCAACACCCGGCATCATGGTGTGGGGAGCGATCTCCTACACTGGCCGTACACCACTGGTGATCGTCGAGGGGACACTGAATAGTGCACGGTACATCCAAACCGTCATCGAACCCATCGTTCTACCATTCCTAGACCGGCAAGGGAACTTGCTGTTCCAACAGGACAATGCACGTCCGCATGTATCCCGTGCCACCCAACGTGCTCTAGAAGGTGTAAGTGAACTACCCTGGCCAGCAAGATCTCCGGATCTGTCCCCCATTGAGCATCTTTGGGACTGGATGAAGCGGCGTCTCACGCGGTCTGCACGTCCAGCACGAACGCTGGTCCAACTGTGGCGCCAGGTGGAAATGGCATGGCAAGCCATTCCACAGGACTACATCCAGCATCTCTACGATCGTCTCCGTGGGAGAATAGCAGCCTGCATTGCTGCGAAAGGTGGATATACACTGTACTAGTGCCGACATTGTGCATGCTCTGTTGCCTGTGTCTATGTGCCTGTGGTTCTGTCAGTGTGATCATGTGATGTATCTGACCCCAGGAATGTGTCAATAAAGTTTCCCCTTCCTGGGACAATGAATTCACGGTGTTCTTATTTCAATTTCCAGGAGTGTAGAAGAAATACTTCAGTTGATCGCAGAGTGAAGGAAGTACAAAAATTTTCAGAGAAACTCAGAAATACAGAAATACAAGTCGCTGAGGAATGAAATAAACATAAAGTGCAGGGAAGCTAAGACGAAATGGCTGCACGAAAAATGTGAAGAAATAGAAAAAGAAATGACTGTCGGAAGGACTGACTCAGCATATAGGAAAGTCGAAATAACATTCGGTGAAATTAAAAGCAAGGGTGGTAACATTAAGAATGCAACTAGAATTCCACTGCTAAATGTAGAGGAGAGGGCGGATAGGTGGAAATAGTACATTGAAGCCGTCATTGAGGGGGATGATTTGTCTGACGATAGAAGAAGAAGTAGGAGTCGATACAGAAGAGATAGGGAATTTAGTATTAGAATCAGAATTTAAAGAGCTTTAGAAGACTTACAATCGAGTAAAGCAGAAGGGGTAGACAACATTCCATCAGATGTTCTAAAATCATTTGGGGAAGTGGCAACAAAATGACTATTCACGTTGGTGTTTAGAGTGTATTAGTCTGGCGATATGCCATATGAATTTTGGAAAAAATATCATCCACACAATTCTGTAGACTGCAAGAGCCGACAAGTGCGAGAATTATTGCACAATCGGCTCACGCATCCAAGTTGCTGACCAGAGTAATGTACAGAAGAATGGAAATGGAAATTGAGGATGTGTTAGATTGACGATCAGTTTGACTCTAGGAAAGGTAAAGGCACCAAGAGGCAGCTCTGACGTTGCAGTTAATAATGGAAACAAAACTAAAGAAAAATCAAGATGCGTTAATAGGATTTGTCGACCTGGAAAAACCGTTCGACAATGTAAAATCGTGCCAGATGTTCGAAATTCTCAGAAAAATAGGAGTAAGCTATAAGGAAAGACGGTTAATATACAATATGTAGAAGAACCAAGAGGGAATAATAAGAGTGGGAGACGAAGAACAAAGTGCTCGGATTAAAAAGTGTGTAAGACTGGGATGTAGTCTTTCTCCCCTACTGTCCAGTCTATATATCGAAGAAGCAGTTATGGAAATAAAAGAAAGGCTCAAGAGTGGAATTAAAATTCAAGGTGAAAGGATATTACAGATAAGATTCGCTAATGACATTGCTGTTCTAAGTGAAAATGAAGAAGAATTGTAGGATCCCCTGAATAAAACGAACAGTCTAATGAGTACAGAATATGGACTGAGAGTAAATCGAAGAAAGACGAAAGTAATGAGAAGTAGCAGAAATGAGAACAGCGAGAAACTTAACATCATAATTGGTGATCACAAAGTGAATGAAGGAATTCTGCTACCTAGGCAGCAAAATAACCCGTGACGGAGAGAGCAAGGAGGACATCAAAAGCAGACTAGCACTGGTAAAAAGGGCATTCCTTTCCAAGAGAAGTATCAAAAATAGACCTTAATTTGAGGAATAAATTTCTGAAAATGTACATTTGGAGCACAGCACTATATGGACGTGAAACATGGACTGTGGAAAACCGGAACAGAAGAGAATCGAAGCGTTTGAGATGTGGTTTTACAGAAGAATATTGAAAATTAATTGGACTAATAAGGTAAGGAACGAGATGGTTCCACGAGAAAGGAATATAAGGAAAACACTAACATTAAGATGGGACAGGGTGGTAGGACATCTGTTAGGACAGCAGGAATTAACTTCCATGGTACTAGAGGGAACTGTAGAGGATAAAAATTGTAGAAGACAGAAACTGGAATACATCCTGCTGATAACTGAGGATGTAGGCTGTAATTGCAACTGAGAGATGAGGAAGTTGGTTTGGGAGAGAATTTCGTTGCGAGCTGCATCATATCGGTCAGAAGACTGATACTCAAAAAAAAAAAGAAAAAAAACACAAAAAACTCTTCTGATAGCAGTTGAGGTACACCTTTCTGTTGCATAACAATTTGTGTTGCAGCATTCTGCTCAGCGCTACGGTTCACTCAGCGCTACGGTTCACAGACGTTACACCGCCTGTGTCTCTTATAGATACATCTTCTTACGACTGCCCAGTAGGGCGGCCGGGGTGGGTGGTTAAGGGTTTGGGGATGGGGAATGGGGCGTAGGGAGCTGGGTCAAACACTTTAGGAATGCAGAATATCTAGACGTGAGTTAACAAAGCAGCGGTGCTATCTTCAAAAGTAACTTTCAAAATGCTATGAACTAAGTAAACGTGCTGTGCTACAGGGCGAAAGTAATGAATCCACAAAAAGTGTTGAAATTACACACCTCGAAAGACTCACATAATATGTCTATTTCCGTCAACTTCCAAACGTGAAAGGTGGCTTAAAACCAGATACATTTCGACGTATTAAATACGGTTGCCTAGCTTACGGAAGATATACTCTCTAGATTTAAAGTTAAAGACGACGGGAGTCCTGTAGAAAACAGTTCTAGACCAATGCATATTACCAGTAATAACGTATATGTTAAAAAATGACGAAATTCCTCCAGCTGTATTAGGGTGTTGGTTTTATTGGCGACTAGTTTCGATGTTGTTACAACGTCATCTTCAGTTACTACCTGCCTTCCGCATGGAACACGCCTGTCTCACCACTGACTACTAGTGTTAGACACATACAGTTGCTGTCAACAAGTATGGGCCTGAAGATGATGATGTAACAACATCGAAACTAGTCGCCAATAAAACCAACATCTTAATACAGCTGGAGGAATTTCGTCATTTTTTAACATATATTATACTAGCTGACGTCCCAAACAGTCAATTTTAATTATGGATATACGAAGACTAATAACTTTTGTTTGTGAGATATAGACACTGACTGAGTTCACTGTTAGAAGACTCTTAGTAACCCATAGAGCAATTTAAAGATCAATGTTAGGATACACAAAGAAAGACAGTAAATATCAGACATACAACAAAGGTCAGTGACCTAATAGAAAGAGTAATTACCTTGAATGACAATGAGCTGGTCGCGACGCTCGAAGAAAGGATGGCAAATGGTCGAAAGAAAAACCAGACTGAAGCCCAATTTACCATAAAAGACCGAGAGGAAGACCGCTGGAAGTATTGGACAGTCTTAAGAAAGACAGTTGCAATAGGAAGCCAAGACTGGCAGAAATAGAAGAACCTGCTGGGATACTATGTTGCACGTCAACCCAAAGAGGCTAAAGTGATTGAATATATCCATATCTGCCTATATCTTCTTCTGTTATATGCAGGGTGCTTCAAAATTACACCGACAAACTTTGAGAGTATGTAGAAGATGTCTTGACGAACAAAGAGAGCACAGGTACCTGTGTTCAGAAACGTCATCCAACAATGCTTATGAGTTTCGAAATTACAGGCACACAACTTGCTGCCAGACTTCCCCTTCAGCAGAAAACGTGACTTTGTATGCTGATGGGCCCGCAGGCGTAACGTCTCGCAATGTCGTTTGTTATTCAGTGACCTCTACTGATTGCCACAATCGCCAGTGGAGAAGATGGTGCTAGCTGCTGCGTAGACTGACATTGTCTCCCTTGAATGTGATGCTCTGTTTCTTTGGTGAATGATGGGTTTGGACACGGAAGTCCAGCAACAGTTTATTTTTCTCGTGGGACTCCCAGAATCTTCAGTGTTTTTCGGTATCCGAGAATACAGGAGAAAAATAAACTACAGATGGAATCCCATGTCCAAACCATCATCCGGCAAGGCAACAGGGCATTACATTCGTAGGAGACAAGGCCTGTCTGTGCACCAACTAGCTCCATCTCCACTGGCGATTGTGCAGTCAGTCGTGTTCAACGAATAACAAACAACACTGAGAGAGGAGGAGCATGAGACAGAAAGTGAAAGATCTGTACAGAGATAGGAGAAAGAGAGAATTGACATAGAGATGTGTGAAGAGGAGAAGGGGGAAGGAGGTAATAGAGCAAGGAGTAGGAGGATATGTTCAGAGAGAGGGGTGGAGGAAATGGGCAATGAGAGGGAGGAGAAGGAAAGACATAGAGAATGAGAAGGAGGGTATGGACAGATGGAAGAGGAAAGATGAGGTGAACAAAGAGACAAGAAGGGAGGAAATGTGTACGTTGTATGTGTCATACCTATACCCAAGCAAATCTGTGGGAAGAACTTCACAAGTATTAGCACTGAAGGGTTTACAGCCTCCTAACTCCACTAGGAGCAGTGATAAAAAAAAATCTTTTAATCAGCTCTAGCCATGCAGGCTGCCCTGCACAACAGGCATGTTGCATGCAAATGACATTGGCCTGCCTTACTGACTTGCGTTACAGGGCAGCCAACACATTAGGGGCAAGAAAGGGTTTTTACCCTTCAATGTTTAGGATTCCTTGCATGACAGGTATGTTGGAGTACTATTGGCATAGTTTATTGGCCGTCTTTATATGGCATCCTACATGTCAGGAGCAAATACGCTTTTAAGGCCCCTGAAAAGTATTTTGCCCCACACAATTGGCATTCTGTGGCAGTAGTATCAGGCTATTTCATCGACTTGTATATAACAAATCAGACTCTAAGTCTGTATGTCCAGGGCACCATTTCAAACCTCCAGGCCTATTTCGATGAAATTTTGTGCACAAGCAGCAAACTCTGCAAGTATCAGCACTATGGGGTTTATAACCACCTCACTCCATAACGAGTGGAGATATGAGAAAAAATGTTTTCCTTCACACTGTGCCACACAGGCCACCTTCTACAGCAGATGAGTCATCTGTAAATAGTATCAGATTGCCTTATTGACCTGCTTTGCAGGGCAGCTTACATATCAGAGGCAAGAAATCTTCTTCTGGTCATTGACGTTTAGGTGCGTTGTGTTTGAGTTGTATCAACTTACGTTATCGTCCTACTTTGTAGGGCAACCTGCACACCAGGGGCAAATAACAGATCTGAAGTCCCTCACAAGTAGGCTGCCATGCATGACAGGTATATTGTGTGATTCGTATTGGCGTATTTTATCGACTCCTTTTTTAAGGGGATAACATGCAGATGATCATGCCTTTGGAAAGCTGATAGGGATAAAAGTGGTGAAAGACAAAGAAATGGGGTAGTAGGGAGTGATTAGGGACAGAGGGTGTCAGGAGGGGTGGATAGAGAGAGGAGAAGCAGGCAGGGAAGGACTGAGTGAGAGCAGGAATTGATGAGCAGAAAGGGTGGCAGGAGGGAATTCGACAGAGAGAGGCAGCTGGAGATGGGACAGAGGGAGGGGGAGGAGAAGGTGGATGGGGAAATGGCGGTCGGGGACATCGATAGAGTGAGGGAACAGGAGGAGTGAGAGAAACATGGGGAGGAGAAGATGGATAGAGTAAGGGGGGAGAAGGATGTGTAGGGCAGGGGGGAGGGTAAAGAGACAGATAGAGAGAGGAGGAGGATGAGATTGACAGAGAGAAAAGGTGGATGAGGAGACAGACAGAGAGAGATGGGAAGAGAGTATAGATGAAGAGGAGGTAAGAAAAAATAGACAAACAGAGAGGGAGACGAGGAGATGGACAGAGAGAGGGGGGCAAGAGAGCAAGGGGAGAAAGATTAAGTGGAGGAGATGGGCAGAATGTATGTGGGTCAAGATGGGCAGAGAGAGGAGGCAGGAAGAACTGGACAGAGATAATGGGGAGGAGGAGAAGGGTAGAAAGGGGGCGAGAAAGAGTTGGGTAGGGAGCGGATCAGGAGATAGAGAGTGGGGCCAGGGCGAGAATGGTACACATTAAATGAGGGAATTAGGAGATGGTCAGTGATATGATGAGGAGGAGATGGGCAGAGGGGGGAAGAGGAAATGGACCAAGAGGGGGGGAGGAAGAGATGTATGCAATATATGTGGTCGACACGTATTCAGGTGAAGCCGTGGGGTAAACACTATATACACTATGTAATCAAAAGTATCTGGGCACCCCCAAAAACATACGTTTTTCATATTAGGTGCATTGTGCTGCCACCTACTGCCAGATACTCCATATCAGCGACCTCAGCAGTCATTAGACATCCTGAGAGAGCAGAATGGGGCGCTCCACGGAACTCATGCGCTTCGAACATGGTCAGGTGATTGGGTGTCACTTGTATCAAATGTCTGTACGCAAGATTTCCACTCTCCTAAACATCCCTAGGTCCACTGTTTCCGATCTGATAGTGAAGTGAAAACGCAAAGGGACACATACAGCACAAAAGTGTACAGGCCGACCACGTCTGTTGACTGACAGAGACTGCCGACAGTTGAAGAGGGTCGTACTGTGTAATAAGCAGACATCTATCCACACCATCACACAGGAATTCCAGACTGCATCAGGATCCACTGCAAGTACGATGACAGTTAGGCGGGAGGTGAGAAAACTTGGATCTCATGGTCGAGCGGTTGATCATAAGCCACACATCACGCTGGTAAATGCCAAACGATGCCTATCTTGGTGTAAGGAGCGTACATATTGGACGATTGAACAGTGGAAAACCGTTGTGTGGAGTGAGAAATACGGTACACTATGTGGCGATCCGATGGCAGGGTGTGAGTATGGCGAACACCCGGTGAACGTCATCTGCCAGCGGGTGGAGCGTCAATAATTAAATTCGGAGGGACTAGTGTTATGGTGTGGTCGTGTTTTCCATGGAGTGTGCTTGCACCCCTTCTTGTTTTGCGTGGCACTATGACAGCACAGGCCTACAATGATGATTTAAGCACCTTCTTGTTTCCAACTGCTGAAGAACAATTCGGGGATGACGATCGCATCTTTCAACACGATCGAGTATCTGTTCAGAATGCACGGCCTGTGGCGGAGTGGTTACACGACAATTATACTCTGTAATGGACTGGCCTGCACAGAGTCCTGACCTGAATCCCATACAACACCTCTGGGACATTTTGGAACGCCGACTTCGTGCCAGGCCTCACCGACCAACATCGATACCTCTCCTCAGTGTTGCACTCCGTAAAGAATGGGCTGCCATTCCCCAAGAAATCTTCCAGTACCTGATTGAACGTATGCTTACGAGAGTGGAAGCTGTCATCAAGGCTAAGGGTGGGCCAACACCATATTGAGTTCCAGCATTACCGATGGCGGGCGCCACGAATTTGTAAGTCATTTTCAACCAGGTGTCCGGATACTTTTGATCACATAGTGTGTGTGTGTGTGTGTGTGTGTGTGTGTGTGTGTGTGTGTGTGAGTGAGAGAGAGAGAGAGAGAGAGAGAGAGAGATTTGGTTTGCTTGTGAGTTCTGTATTACTTTTGTTTTCTAATTTCGGGGTAAAACGGTATCGGCAATCACAACAGCATTTATAAAAATTTCATTAATAAAACAATTGTTTCAGGTTTATTTTGGCACCACAGCTGGCCAGATCATTGTCATGGATGTCCACGGGGCAATGGTCTCCCAGGTGCAAATCGGTTCTGAGGTTGGCATCACAAGCATGGCGTGGTCCTGTGAAAAGTTCAAAATGGAAGAAGGCGACGACGCAGATCTTAACGGTACGCAGCCAGGTACGTCATTTCGACACCAATGGCAATAAAAAAAAGTCTTCCCTTCGTGTCGACACATTATGAGTTGAGATTTAATTCCTTATTGGTGATCACGGCAGTCATTTTCTTCGCGTATTTTTATTATTTTTCTATTATGTACCTTTTATTTATGTCTGGCTATTTCCGTTCCACACCTTTACTCGTAGAACCTAATTTTGAAATAGTAATATTAAGCTAAAATTTTTGTGATAGGAAATAGAATAAAGAATATGTTGTTCGACTGTGTGTATTAGTATTTGAAGCACTATAGAACCAAAATGCTAAGCCTTTGTAACTTTTTAATTTTTTTAATCTTACAGATGAAGGTTATTCAATACCTCTTTTTCGTGTGACGACGATTTTACACATACTGAAAATAAAACAATCATGGTTGCGAAGTTATTTTTATTTCATATTGTATGGAAATAAAAATAACTTCGCAACTGTACTGTTTTCGGTATAACCATGAAAATCGGTTGCTGTATCAATCGGCCAACGATGAAATGGAGTGAATTTTACAAATATACAGTTGTATACACCATAGTTACTTAAGAAATGGCAATCATTTTAATGTAATAAATCGTAATGAAATGGTATATATAGAATTAAAAGTGATCTGAAGATATATAATGACAATGTGAGTAACAGCATTGACTAAGTAAGAGCTGATGCTGCTGTTAATAATAATAATAATAATAGTGATAGTAACAGATATTAAATTAATTTGTAGGTGAACAAAATTAATGTTTTCTAAGAAAGTGAGTTTCGAGAGAGAAATTTAGGTAGACTGCACCAGCTAATAGCTTTAGGAAATAAAGGAAGACCTGGTTGTAAAGGTGGATATTTAGTTGTAGAGGAGTAACTGGTGCGCACAAGAACAAGGGCAGTTGTTTAATTCGGTGACTGATTACTGAAAAGAACGTGAACTATCACTTCACTTATCATAAAGTATTTTTTCACTGGGCTCCTTTCGATGGGTCGCTAACCCTCTTAAAAGAAGGTCGTAGTTGTTGCAGTATCTTACTAGAGAGAGAAGGCACGAGTATTAATCATTTAGCAAGTCCTCGCCTCCTTGCCAACAATGAATTGTTTAAAGCCTTGTTTCGGTATGTTTCGCTTTGTATAACGCATCAGAGACAAAATGGGGCATTCTGATATTTCTTGTATCATCTTCTGTGAAATGAATGATATTTATCATACAATGTAGGCTTTCACGGCCGGTGTTGTCTTCAGCGATGCTACGGGAACTAATTCACCAGACGCGGCGAGAACTAGCGGCAACTAGCAGTAAGCTATTGTATCTCTATTTATACAGGGTTATTACAAATGATTGAAGCGATTTCACAGCTCTACAATAACTTTATTATTTGAGATATTTTCATAATGCTTTGCACACACATACAAAAACTCAAAAAGTTTTTTTAGGCATTCAAAAATGTTCGATATGTAACCCTTCAGTGATTCGGCAGACATCAAGCCGATAATAAAGGTCCTCCCACACTCGGCGCAGCATGTCCCCATCAATGAGTTCGAAAGCATCGTTGATACGAGCTCGCAGTTCTGGCATGTTTCTTGGTAGAGGAGGTTTAAACACTGAATCTTTCACATAACCCCACAGAAAGAAATCGCATGGGGTTAAGTCGGGAGAGCGTGGAGGCCATGACATGAATTGCTGATCATGATCTCCACCACGACCGATCCATCGGTTTTCCAATCTCCTGTTTAAGAAATGCCGAACATCATGATGGAAGTGCGGTGGAGCACCATCCTGTTGAAAGACGAAGTCGGCGCTGTCGGTCTCCAGTTGTGGCATGAGCCAGTTTTCCAGCATGTCCAGATACACGTGTCCTGTAACGTTTTTTTCGCAGAAGAAAAAGGGGCCGTAAACTTTAGACCGTGAGATTGCACAAAATACGTTAACTTTTGGTGAATTGCGAATTTGCTGCACGAATGCGTGAGGATTCTCTACCGCCCAGATTCGCACATTGTGTCTGTTCACTTCACCATTAAGAAAAAGTGTTGCTTCATCACTGAAAACAAGTTTCGCACTGAACGCATCCTCTTCCATGAGCTGTTGCAACCGCGCCGAAAATTCAAAGCGTTTGACTTTGTCATCGGGTGTCAGGACTTGTAGCAATTGTAAGCGGTAAGGCTTCTGCTTTAGCCTTTTCCGTAGGATTTTCCAAACCGTCGGCTGTGGTACGTTTAGCTCCATGCTTGCTTTATTCGTCGACTTCCGCGGGCTACGCGTGAAACTTGCCCGCACGCGTTCAACCGTTTCTTGGCTCACTGCAGGCCGACCCGTTGATTTCCCCTTACAGAGGCATCCAGAAGCTTTAAACTGCGCATACCATCGCCGAATGGAGTTAGCAGTTGGTGGATCTTTGTTGAACTTCGTCCTGAAGTATCGTTGCACTGACTGACTGATGTGAGTGCATTTCAAGCACGACATACGCTTTCTCGGCTCCTGTCGCCATTTTGTCTCACTGCGCTCTCGAGCTCTCTGGCGGCAGAAACCTGAAGTGCGGCTTCAGCCGAACAAAACTTTGAGTTTTTTACGTATCTGTAGTGTGTCGTGACCATATGTCAATGAATGGAGCTACAGTGAATTTATAAAATCGCTTCAATCATTTGTAATAGCCCTGTATATCAGTGACATAATGCAGTGCTATGACTGGAATAAGGTGGTCTGTCTCACGTTCACGACCATGGAGATCAGTGCAGAAATGGTAACTAACAGGCAGAAGAGGAGATTCGATGGCCTACAGAAGGTAGAAGTGAAACATCAGTCGCTGGCAACTCTCGAACTGTGATTAACATGTCTGGGAGAGAATTAACAAAAGAGGAACATTCAGTTCTATCGAAAGGAGGCAACTTTGCAGTTACGCCACTGAAGGTTCCTACAGAGGACATCATAGCGAATGTGGAGGCAGGAATCCGTTTGTTATCATCGCATTCCGCGGATGAAATCAGGACTGAAACAGAATATTACGCCAAGCGAAACCACCTACCAGCAATTCGTCTCAAGCGGAAAGGAGGGCACTGAGGGAGATCAATGCGGATAAGAGCATTATTGTACTTGCAGCTCATAAAGGAAATGCTACGGTTTTGCTGAACACCGAGGATTGTCACAAGAAGATTAGTGACCGTTTGGATCCCACTACGTATAAAAAGCTTCAGAAGGATCCTACAACCAAAAGTATGAGAAATACCAATCAACTGGTAAAACAATCTTTTCTTTCTTCGGTTGATGAAAAACAACTCTGCAAAACGGAAACTTATCCACACAGACTATATGGACTCCCAAAGGTACATAAACCACAGGTCCCGTTGAGACCGATTGTGAGTGCTATAGGATCTCCAACACAGGAGGTGGCCAGATATCTCGCCTGCTTGCTGCAACCATACATTTGCAGAGCGGGCAGTTACATTAAAAACTCGGCGCATTTTATTGAAAATCTGAGGGAGATTAACGTCAGCCCAAGTGATATTCTAGTGAGCTTCGATGTAGTGTCATTGTTTACCATGGAGCCTGTAAACGAAGCTATTTCATATATAGCAGATATTTTTCCGACTGACGTAGTGGTTTTATTTAAACACTGCCTGACTTGGTGCAGGGAGTGGCAACTGACCCTAACAAATGTAATGTATTACGAATACATAGAAAGAAGTATCCTTTATTGTATGATTATATGATAGCGGAACATACACTGGTAGCAGTTACTTCTGTAAAATATCTGGGAGTATGCGTGCAGAACGATTTGAAGTGGAATGATCATATAAAATTAATTGTTGGTAAGGCGGGTACCAGGTTGAGATTTATTGGGAGAGTCCTTAGAAAATGTAGTCCATCAACAAAGGAGGTGGCTTACAAAACACTCGTTCGACCTATACTTGAGTATTGCTCATCAGTGTGGGATCCGCACCAGATCGGGTTGACGGAGGAGATAGAGAAGATCCAAAGAAGAGCGGCGCGTGTCGTCACAGGGTTATTTGGTAACCGTGATAGCGTTACGGAGATGTTTAACAAACTCAAGTGGCAGACTCTGCAAGAGAGGCGCTCTGCATCGCGGTGTAGCTTGCTGTCCAGGTTTCGAGAGAGTGCGTTTCTGGATGAGGTATCGAATATATTGCTTCCCCCTACTTATACCTCCCGAGGAGATCACGAATGTGAAATTAGAGAGATTAGAGCGCGCACGGAGGCTTTCAGACAGTCGTTCTTCCCGCGAACCATACGCGACTGGAACAGGAAAGGAAGGTAATGACAGTGGCACGTAAAGTGCCCTCCGCCACACACCGTTGGGTGGCTTGCGGAGTATAAATGTAGATGTAGACAACTTATTTCCACTTCAACAACAAATTTTACGAACAGATTGATGGAGAGGCAATCGGAAGCCCTCTCAGCCCAGCGGTTGTCAATTTATTTATGGAGTTCTTCGAACAGCGAGCACTGCAGACTGCCAGTAAAAAGCCAGCTAAATGGTACCGCTATGTTGATGACACATTTGTAGTGTGCACTCATGGTGAAGAAGAGTTGGATCTCTTCTTGGTGCACCTGAACAGCATTAGCCCGAAGATACAGTTTACAGAGCAACAGAGCAACGGTCAACTCAATTTCCTGGATGTGTCGGTAATTAAACGGGTGGATGGGACGCTGGGCCACAAAGTATATAGAAAGAACACTCACACGGATCGATACCTCCACAAGGAATCAAACCATTATGCTAGGCAAAAAGGAGGTGTCATGAAAACCTTAGTGGACAGAGCCAACAAAATCTGCGAGCCGACTTACTTGCAAGATGAACTAAATCACTTACGGTCAGCCTTCATGAAAAACGGATATACCAGCAAGGAAATAGATCGAGCCCTTCATCAAAGAAGAAAAGAAGCCAGAAGTCCACAGCAACTAGTCCACAGCAACTACGGTCACCCACTGGAAAAGTTTTCCTACTGTTCATTAATAAAGTCACGGACCGTATCGGGAAAGTTCTGGCCAAGTATGGGATCGAAAAAATCTTCAGACCCACCGAAAAGATTAAGGAATATTTAAGAACTGCAAAAGACGCCCGACACCTCCTAGCAACACCTGACGTATACAAAATTCCATGCAGTTGTGGACAAGTATATATTGCAACAACGAAAAGAAATGTAAACATCCGCTTAGCCGAATATAAAAGAAACTGTCGCTTAGGACACATCGTAAAATCGGCCGCAGCTGAGCATGTTTTTCGAGATGGGAACCACGAAATTAAATTTAATGAGAAAAGCTTTCTAGCACGAACATCCCATTATCATGCGCACATGTATGGAGAAGCAATAGAGATTCACAAAAACCATAATAATTTTAATAGAAAAGAGGAAGTTTTAATGTTGGACAAAATATAGATGTCGACGTAGCGCCAGCAGAATGACAATCGATTACTCAGAATCGAGAATGATGACGCCTTCCAAAGATAGACATACCGTCGGCATCACTTGACGAATGGTGGTGCCCTCTATGCGCTCTATAAATGCGAGAGTACCTGGAGCCTCGGTGGCAGTAGCCGGACGACCTCAGAAGAAGTCTCCCGCAGATGGAGACGAAACGTTACGGGGAAATTTTGTACATCGACCACGGCCTCTCAGCCCGGAAGTTTTAACTGAAGAATGATATTTATGTAGAACCTCCAAGGTCAGTCTCACATATTCATCAAAATGTACAAACAAAAAGTCATTCATAATTGTTTCTAGATAAAAGAAGAAAAAAATTAAGAACAGAACACAGTCAGATATGAAACTCTAACTTTCAGGTACCAAATGTACACAAAGAGAGAAAGAATGAATTATCACAGTGTTTTTTGACTCATGGAAGAATGGCAGCAAATTACTATAAAATCTTAACTGACAAACACGTGCATAATTCTGAACAAAAGTTGTTAGAGAACTAAAAAAACGAATCTACGAATATACTGCAGTAGCCTAAAAGTACTTCCATAGAAACCGAGAGGCTAAAATTAATTTAGAAGTAAGAAAGCGCTTCGACTTATAGATTAGTAACCTTAAACTTTAAACTGGAAGTAGGCTGTACTCTCTGTTATTGAGGACGTATGTAGTTTTTGATTTATTTGGTTAATGCAGCCATCTATTAGTAGTTTATAAATTTTCTTGAATTTTTTTAATGTTAGCAGGTAAGTCTGTTAGATAAGACACAGAATTAATATTTGTAACTCTGTACTCTGATGTTTGCAGAAGAACGAACCTTCGTGCTAGCAGTGAGTCTGCAAAACGGATTTGTGTTCCTGATGAAGAGCTTCGATGATGTTTCGCCAGTTCAGGTGCACACCGGTCTCTCTGGACCGTTGTGCATTGAGTGGAGCAACTCCAGAGAGCTTCTTGCAGTGGCAGGCAGCTACCAGCAGCCTGGATCCGCTGACTACACCAACGTCCTCAGGTTCTATTCCGACGCTGGAGTCCTCATCTATTCGACATCCATACCCTACACTCAGGTCAGTGTATGTACTCAGTTTTCATACGAGTAAAAGCCTGCAGCATACTTGACGTGCTAGGTTCTATGGAGCGACACAAAAAAGGAGAACAAAACTTTATCGAATGGTTCGGAATCATAAAGTGTATGGTGTGGTAGGAGTGTCAGATCGTCCCAATAACACTAACGAAAACTGTGGTATGCTTTGAATATGTTTCAGAAGTGTAACTCTTCAGGCTTTCCCGGCGATCAAATGACATCTTGGGTTGTCGGGTGTTCTGCCGGATATCAGCGTCGTACTTGCACGATATTTCGGTCACGTAGCTCGTAACCTTCATCAGGTGCGACCTGAGACTGCTCCTCGAGTGGACCTGGTCCAGTATTTATGCCTATGGCCTTCCCCCTCCACCAACGGCTGCAGGCGCTTCCTGCAGCCGTTGGTGGAGGGAGAAGGCCATAGGCATAAATACTGGACCAGGTCCACTCGAGGAGCAGTCTCAGGTCGCACCTGATGAAGGTTACGAGCTACGTGATCGAAATATCGTGCAAGTACGACGCTGATATCCGGCAGAACACCCGACAACCCAAGATGTCATGTTTCAGAAGTGTTTAATGTCTTTAGATCTCACAGATTATAAAACATACAGGTGAGCAAAGGCACGGGGGAAATAATTTTCGCCATCTTGTTCAGTGCTGACAACACAAACACAGTTTTTACATCGTGACCATGATCTGCTGTTTATGGTAGAAGTGGGGCACACACAAGTAATAAGGTTTCGTGGAATCACTTTTTTACAGCTGTTCATGATCACTTTCAGTATTTAATTTGTAGCAGATAATATGGAATTAAGTCGATTCTGATCCAAATATTCAATGAGCAAGGGCGGAATAACATTTTACATCACAAATAATAAAAACCAGTTGTACAAGACAGTAACAAACTTAACATGGAGTGTAGTAAATTGGATTCCAAAAAGCAAAAAAAAAAAAAAAAAAAAATCAGAATCATATGAAACTTTGGCGGTAAATGAGACTTCGAAACCAATAATTAATCGGTTTTCAAATCTAGATACTGTTGAAAGTACACCTGCAGGTTTCAGCTGAAAGCATGTCGCTGTTTATCTTTAATCAGAGTTTCAAAGTCTGCCTCGATGAACTCAGCTTAACTCCCCAATCTTCTTCAGCACTAAGTCTGTTTCCATATTTATTTTTAATGTACAACAACTCAGAAATCCAGTCTGACACATGTAAGTAGTGACAAATAGCATCAAAACTCAGACTGCTTGTTTGGAAAAAAAGGGTATTGTTTTTGTTCCTAACCGAAAAGTAAGCAGAGTTTTCTTTTTGAAAGACTTTTCTTTCGTTGAACTGCCGCTAGTATTGTCAATGAAAGTTTTTATTGTGATTACCTCTACCACTACCATTCTGGAAACTGATTTCTTATCCAGACATATTTTGTGTAATCCTTGGGAAAGTACTTTTCAAAAGCTCTTTTGAAGGACTTCTAAATGTGTAACAATGTCTCGTACTAAAACTTTCATGGGAGCTAGTTCATTGTCTTCCAAAAATGATGTAAGATTAGGAAATACGAGAAGGTTGTTGTTCGGTACTTGTGAACTAAAAGAGGCAATATTGTCTTGTGATCTACTAAGAAAGTTGTTGCGCCTTGTCCTTGGAGGCCCTGTCAGCAAAATAGGCCAGTCTTGATAATCACTGATCATCGACGAAGAAATTCTTCGTATCATTGTTTTTGTCACTGAGTAACATAAATGTCTCTGATGCCAGTTCAAATACTGTATATTGTTTAAAAACTTGCCACAAAAGACCCATCTTACTGCAGTATGGAGGAGCTTAAATTCTGCCAGTACCTCGTCTCCGACCTTCCAAACTTCACAGAAGCTCTTCTGCGAACCTTGCAGAACTAGCATTCCTGGAAGAAAGGATATTGCGGAGACATGGCTTAGCCACAGCCTGGGGAATGTTGTCAGAATGAGATCTTCACTCTGCAGCGGAGTGTATGCTGACATGGAACTTCCTGGCAGATTAAAACTGTGTGCCGGACCGAGACTCGAACTCGGAAGGTAGGAGACGAGGTACTGGCATAACTGAAGCTGTGAGGAGAGGTAGCTCAGTTGGTAGAGCACTTGCCCTCGAAAGCAAAGGTCACGAGATCTAGTGTCGGTCCGGCACACAGTTTGAATCTGCTGGGAAGTTTCATATCAGCGCACACTCTGCTGCAGAATGAAAATCTCAGTCTGGATATTTTAACCTCTGTTGCGCATCTGTTTGAGGACTTGTATTTTAATATGCACCTGAAGATGGGAGACATGTCCTGAAACTTAGTTGTGCATTCCTTTTCAGATGTACAAATTCCAGCAACTGTATCGGATATTGTCACTGATGAGAGTAATTTTGAGCATTAGTTTGGCACCCTCAGTGCCAGTAGAGTAGCTGCTGAAGCTTGGGATGTCCGCAGTCGCCGGTGACGGCGCTGACGTGGGGCCACAACGACAAGCGGCTGTTCGTGGCGACGGGCTGCCAGGTGCACATCGCGTGGGTGTCGCGGCGCGTCGCGTCGCTGCAGCTGATGTGCCGGCTGCGCGTGCACGGCCAGCTGCGGGCCGAGCACCAGGTGGCGGCGCTGCCGCTGCCCGCGCGCATCAAGGCGCTCATCTCCAACCTCTTTGCTCAAACTATAAGGGTGAGTCGGCCACCAACACCACCACCACCAACATCATCATCACCACCATCATTACTACCACCACCATCATTACCACCATCATCATCACCACCATCATCATCATTGTCACCACCATCATCATCATCATCACCACAATCATCATCATCATCACCATCATCATCATCATCACCACCATCACCACCATCATCACTACCACCATCATCATCACCACCATCATCACCACCATCATCATCATCACCACCACCATCATCACTACCACCATCATCACTACCACCATCATCATCACCACCATCATCATCACCACCATCATCACCACCATCATCATCATCATCACCATCATCATTGTCACCACCACCACCACCACCACCATCATCATCACCACCATCATCATCACCACCACCTTACCCTGCCACGTTACTAGCTTAGTGCCCACTGCTTTGCTCACGTGGACTCTATGGACTGCACACATGTTTTTTGTTTTGTTTTTATTTCATCGAATTTTCATGTTGTCCACAAATTGCAACACCTTCTAAGCTGTTCACGCTAATTAAGCCCATACAAACAAGATCTTTTCCCAGTGTAGTTCTGACCAAAAATCGATTCTGGTAGCTGGAGTCCAAAGCTTTTGTTAATCATGCCTCTGCGTTCTTGTGTAAGACACACCACTGGCCATTAAATTGCTACACCAAGAAGAAATGCAGATGATAAACGGGCATTCATTGAACAAATATAATATACTAGAACTGACACGTGATTACGTTTTCACGCACTTGCATAGATCCTGAGAAATCAGTACCCCGAACATCCACCTCTGGCCGTAATAACGGCCTTGATACGCCTGGGTATTGAGTCAAACAGAGCGTGGATGGCGTGTACAGGTACAGCTGCCCATGCAGCTTCAATACGATAGCCGGCCGAAGTGGCCGTGCGGTTAAAGGCGCTGGAACCGCAAGACCGCTACGGTCGCAGGTTCGAATCCTGCCTCGGGCATGGGTGTTTGTGATGTCCTTAGTTTAGTTAGGTTTAACTAGTTCTAAGTTCTAGGGGACTAATGACCTCAGCAGTTGAGTCCCATAGTACTCAGAGCCATTTGAACCATTTTTCAATACGATACTACAGTTCATCAAGAGTAGTGCCTGGCATATTGTGACGAGCCAGTTGCTCGGCTACCATTGACCAGACGTTTTCAATTGGTGAGAGATCTGGAGAATGTGCTGGCCTGGGCAGCAGTCGAACATTTTCTGTAACCAGCAACATGGGGTCGTGCATTTATCCTGCTGAAATGTACGGTTTCGCAGGGATCGAATGAAGGGTAGGGCCACGGGTCGTAACACATTTGAAATCTAACGTCCACTGTTCAAAGTGCAGTCAGTGCGAACAACAGATGACCGAGACGTGTAACCAATGGCACCCCACACCATCACGCCGGGTGATACGCCAGTATGGCGATGACGAATACACGCTTCCAATGTGCGTTCACCGCGATGTCGCCAAACACGGATGCGACCATCATGATGCTGTAAGCAGAACCTGGATTCATCCGAAAAAATGACATTTTGCCATTCGTGCAACCAGGTTCGTCGTTGAGTACACCACCGCAGGCGCTCCTGTCTGTGATGCAGCGTCAAGGGTAACCGCAGCCATGGTCTCCGAGCTGATAGTCCATGCTGCTGCAAGCGTTGTCGAACCGTTCGTGCAGATGGTTGTTGTCTTGCAAACGTCCCCATCTGTTGACTCAGGGATCGAGACGTGGCTGCACGATCCGTTACAGCCAAGCGGATAAGATGCCTGTCATCTCGACTGCTAGTGATACGAGGCCGTTGGGATCCAGCACGGCGTTCCCTATTACCCTCCTGAACCCACCGATTCCATATTCTGCTAACAGTCATTGGATCTCGACCAACGCGAGCAGCAATGTCGCGATACGATAAACCGTAACCGCGATAGGCTACAGTCCGATTTTTATCAAAGTCGGAAACGTGATGGTACGCATTTCTCCTCCTTAAACGAGGCATCACAACAACGTTTCACCAGGCAACGCCGGTCAACTGCTGTTTGTGTATGAGAAATCGGTTGGAAACTTTCATTCAGCACGTTGTAGGTGTCGCCACCGATGCCAGCCTTGTGTAAATGCTCTGAAAGGGTGACAGCGTCTTCTTCCTGTCGGTTATATTTCGCGTCTGTAGCACGTCATCTTCGTGGTGTAACAATTTTAATGGCCAGTAGTGTATTTCCATAGCGACTTTCTCATCCACTAACAAATATTTCTTTATATCTAACCGCAAAGTGAAATACCAATTTTCTTAAATTTAGCTTTATAACAGTTACTACAGCGAAATGTTTCCCAAAAAGATCTGCGTCCTCTATTGCACTGCCTCACGGGGTGAAATTCCAGTAACACTGAAACACATATTTTTTTATTCATAACCGAGAAGTCAAATACCAATTGACATAGATGTGGCCTTAAAAATCATTTAGTAGTTCTTTAGTAATTATTGATTTTCAAGTAGACTTTCACCCACTATTTTATCCCCTTGGTGGTTGAATTTCCAAAAATGCTGAAACACGTATTTTTTATTTTCTGACCGAGAAACCAAATACCAGTTTTCGTAGTTCTAGCTTCAAAATTCCTTTAACAGCGACGTACTTTCAAAAAGTCTTTCGTCCTCTTTTTCACCCTCTTACGAGTGGAATTTCGGACAATCCCTCCTTAAACGATGCCTTCAGTAAGATCTGCACCATCTCCAAACTTCAAGTTTCTATCCTTAGCTGTTTAGACTGGTCGATAATGACCCCTTAGGAGTTGAAATTCGAAAACCAGTGATATGCGTACGTTTTATTTCTAACAGAGAAGCTAAATACAAATTTTCGTAGATTTAGTTTCGAAAATGCTTGCACAATGAAATATTTCCATAAAATCTTTCGCCCCCCCCATTTCACGCCCACAGGTCTTCAATTTCCAAAACCACTGAAACATGTATTTTTTATTTCTAACTACGAAGCCAAATTTAAATTTTCATAGATTTAGCTTTAAAAATGTTTTATAATAAAATATATTCATAAAAAAATCTCATCCCCTACTCCCTACTTCACCCCCTTATGGGGTCCAATTTCCAAAAGCTATGAAACACGTATTTTTTTACTTCTAACCGAGAAGTTAAATGACAATGTTCATAGATGTAGCTATACAAATACTCCAGTCGTTCCTTAATAATTATATATTTTCAGAAAATGTTTCACCCACTATTTCATCTCTACAGGGTTAAATTTCCAAAAATGCTGAAACACGTATTTCTCTATTTCTGACCTAGAAACCAAATACCAGTTTTCGTAGGTCTAGCTTCAAAATTGCTTTAATACCGACATCTTTTTTTTCCCAAAAGAAACGTTCATCCCTTATTTCATCTCCTTAGGGTTCGAATTTCGGAAAATGCCTTACACTAGAACATCCATACCTTCTTCAGATTTCAAATTTCTATCCTTTGCGATATGGGCTACGCGATGATGAATCAGTCAGTCATTCAGGACATTGCCTTTTATTCATAAAGATGTCACCACTGTGAAGGGCCCTATACACGTGTCAATTTTTCGGGACCAACTTATCGAGCGTCCGATAAATTGGGCGTGCGTTGGCACTTCCCGATCAATTTTTCTTGTTGGGCAGTCGGTTGAGTCCGACAGCCGAGCCCCCCCCCCCCCCCCCCCCGCTCCCCCACTCCACCCAACAAATCAACAAGTAGTGCCCCAGTGCCGTATGTAGCACTGACCGACCAGAAATGTACGCTGTTAAAAATGGCTAATGCGGCAGATATTGAGGCAGCTATAGTGATGACAAGAGTCTCTAGAGAGATACACAGATTGTAAGTTTGTAAGTGCCCATAGCACACTGCATGTGAAGCGTACACCAACAGAGAACCTAGAAATGAAGCACTCGCGCCGGCCGCTGGTGGCCGAGCGGTTCTGGCGCTACAGTCTGGAACCGCGCGACCGCTACGGTCGCAGGTTCGAATCCTGCCTCGGGCATGGATGTGTGTGTTGTCCTTAGGTTAGTTAGGTTTAAGTAGTTCTAAGTTCTAGGGGACTTACGACCTCAGCAGTTGAGTCCCATAGTGCTCAGAGCCATTTGAACCATTTTTGAAGCACTCACTTCCCTGTTAGATACATCATCTATTTTATTTCTTTTGCTTTACTCAGGCAACTATAAACCATTTTGCAGGTTTCGGGTACCATTTTCGGCAGTGATTGCAGAGATACAACAGCACTTAATTTGGACAACCTGCTAACGTTTCACAGTGGCTACAAACAGAGCATGTTGCAAGTTATACTTTTACATTTATTTTAGTGAAAGTGGATCTGTAATGCTGATTGCATTTTTAATGTTAAATTGTCTGTTAGATGCTAAACATCAGAACGATACGCATACGTTAAAGCTGATAGCTTGTGTCACTGTTGGTGACAAAATAACTGCGTGAATCCTAAGGAAATCATGCCTCCCCCCTAGGCCGAAATGCATAACGACATTTAACATCGACTTCCCCTGCATATCTATATTTAAAAATGTTAAGACTCAAGATTATTATGTTGAACATAGTGCACAATATTCTGTGCAGTTTTTGGTCTGATAATATTTATGGACATTCATTTTAGAATGACTTGAATTTTTAATTAACTGTGTACACATAGGATGATTCAGGACGAATGTTACATAATTTGTGAGGTGATTCTACGTGTGAAAATAAACCGAAATAGTCCTATGAACAAGTGTCCGATTTTCGATCATTACGGAACTGGAGCGGGTTGAAGACTACACACAACCATGAATGATTATGAAGACAAGTGTGAATATTACGTACAGAAATGCTGTGTAGGCGCTGTGATGGACAAAATAATGATGGGACAGAGGACTGATCCACCCTACAAGAGGCGTTCAAAAAGTTCCACACTCATCTCCATGCAATCGTCAACACGTTGGACGGTATGTTGGGTTGCACATCGAACATAATCCCAGCGGGCCATTATGTGGGCAATAGCGTCGTCGATGCGAGCGACAAGTTCTTCCCCTGCATCCACCTTCGTAGCGTACATATTCCCCTTCAACCAGCCCCATAAATAGAAGTCTAATGGGGTTAGGTCGGGTGATCTGGCAGGCCAGTTAATGGGTCCGCTATGACCGATCCGCCGTTGAGAAAATGTGTTGGTCAGATACTGTGATACTTGTCTGATACAGTGTATCGGTGATTCATCATGTTGCACGTACAACCACATGGTATTTGACAGCAGCTGGTAATTTATTGTCACAGATTCATCAATCTGATACATGAATCTGTGACAACAAATTACCAGCTTCTTTAAAGTCAATACCGCCATTAGACTGTTTTTTATTTGCAGTGTTACATTTACATGATCATGATTTCGGCTTTTAAAGTGCCATTATCAAGTGTTTTCTGAAAGCATAGTAGACAATAACAGTGAAATACATAACAAGTGATATAACCATAAGAATCCATATTTATAATGCTTACTTACAATGTTATACAGTGCCTAAGATGGCATACTGTCGTATTTAAAATACACTATTAGACACATTGTCTAAGGGTCAACATTTCTGTTAAAAGCCTACTGCTTTGTTTTATCACTCAGTATACCATCTTGAGTGAATGGCAGTTAGCTAAGTGTCAAATTGTCTTGGTCAAAGAAATTCCTGTTACGAACGGTGACTTTTTCTTTTAATCTTTGGACTCAGTGTCCGGTAGGATAGGAAAGGTTAGGAGCAATTTATTTTCTTTGGTAGTTGTTAAATCTCTGCAGTAGCTGTTTATCTTAGTATACAATAAAGTTGGCTGCTCATAAACGTAAACAGTAACAAACCTCTCGATTATATTCGCTACATCCATAAATATAGCAGTCCAGCTACTCAGTGACGTTGCTCAAAGTACATTTTAGTAGGTAAATATACAGCTTTATACGTGAGATTAACACATTGCCAACTCTAAGTTGTGTAATTTTGCCTCAATTCAGAATTAATATAATACAGTGCAATTACTTAGTCTACTCACTCATTAATTAACCAGTGAGGTTTGAGGCGATATTTATGATGTACGTATCATCAGGCATGTAAAACCTGTTATATGTGGTACAACATTACTTTGGAATAAGTGCAAATAACACGGGTATGTGAACCATGTCTTGCACATAAAAGCATTTAAGCAAATAAAAGAATCAAACGATTTCATGTTAAACAGCATATTTAAATATAACATAATACACTCCTGGAAATGGAAAAAAGAACACATTGACACCGGTGTGTCAGACCCACCATACTTGCTCCGGACACTGCGAGAGGGCTGTACAAGCAATGATCACACGCACGGCACAGCGGACACACCAGGAACCGCGGTGTTGCCCGTCGAATGGCGCTAGCTGCGCAGCATTTGTGCACCGCCGCCGTCAGTGTCAGCCAGTTTGCCGTGGCATACGGAGCTCCATTGCAGTCTTTAACACTGGTAGCATGCCGCGACAGCGTGGACGTGAACCGTATGTGCAGTTGACGGACTTTGAGCGAGGGCGTATAGTGGGCATGCGGGAGGCCGGGTGGACGTACCGCCGAATTGCTCAACACGTGGGGCGTGAGGTCTCCACAGTACATCGATGTTGTCGCCAGTGGTCGGCGGAAGGTGCACGTGTCCATCGACCTGGGACCGGACCGCAGCGACGCACGGATGCACGCCAAGACCGTAGGATCCTACGCAGTGCCGTAGGGGACCGCACCGCCACTTCCCAGCAAATTAGGGACACTGTTGCTCCTGGGGTATCGGCGAGGACCATTCACAACCGTCTCCATGAAGCTGGGCTACGGTCTCGCACACCGTTAGGCCGTCTTCCGCTCACGCCCCAACATCGTGCAGCCCGCCTCCAGTGGTGTCGCGACAGGCGTGAATGGAGGGACGAATGGAGACGTGTCGTCTTCAGCGTTGAGAGTCGCTTCTGCCTTGGTGCCAATGATGGTCGTATGCGTGTTTGGCGCCGTGCAGGTGAGCGCCACAATCAGGACTGCATACGACCGAGGCACACAGGCCCAACACCCGGCATCATGGTGTGGGGAGCGATCTCCTACACTGGCCGTACACCACTGGTGATCGTCGAGGGGACACTGAATAGTGCACGGTACACCCAAACCGTCATCGAACCCATCGTTCTACCATTCCTAGACCGGCAAGGGAACTTGCTGTTCCAACAGGGCAATGCACGTCCGCATGTATCCCGTGCCACCCAACGTGCTCTAGAAGGTGTAAGTCAACTACCCTAGGCCAGCAAGATCTCCGGATCTGTCCCCCATTGAACATGTTTGGGACTGGATGAAGCGTCGTCTCACGCGGTCTGCACGTCCAGCACGAACGCTGGTCCAACTGAGGCGCCAGGTGGAAATGGCATGGCAAGCCGTTCCACAGGACTACATCCAGCATCTCTACGATCGTCTCCATGGGACAATAGCAGCCTGCATTGCTGCGAAAGGTGGATATACACTGTACTAGTGCCGACATTGTGCATGCTCTGTTGCCTGTGTCTATGTGCCTGTGGTTCTGTCTGTGTGATCATGTGATGTATCTGACCCCAGGAATGTGTCAATAAAGTTTCCCCTTCCTGGGACAATGAATTCACGGTGTTCTTATTACAATTTCCAGGAGTGTATAAAGAGTAGAGATATCCTAGTATTTGTTAATGGTTGATAAGATACAAATACAACTGTGAGTGCACCGTGGTATTGATATATATGGCCGCAATCTTGGTGCTATAAATCTTATTTACATGTTATAGTAGTGGCATCTTTCTTATATGATTTAAAGATGACACAGTAATGTTAACATCTTCATCAGCTACCACATATGAAATCCCCAAGTGAGTTAACTCCTTTTTCTTAACGACAAAGATAAATGTAACATTATTGATCATAGTTACTTGTTAGAGAGGTAATAAGCAATGACAAGTAGTCGAAATTAGCTAGTCGGTCGATTAAATAGAAATCACATTACAGCCTACTATGGACCATGTTTACGTTTATTAAAAATAATATTTAGCTGCATGAGCATACGAAGATCCTGTAGCAGCTAAAAGTGATGTATGGGTCACATTGAATCATACATTTGCTGTACATTGCCCCTCAACATGAATACCAAAGGGTAGGATTTCTTTCTGCGGAATTTTGTAACTCAAAAACTTAAGATTCCTCCGCTTCCAGCGACGTTGCCAGAATGAAAAGACGCCTTACCGTAGCCATAGAGAAAAATACCTCAGAACTACTAGAGAGGGCTTGGCGAGAGTGAGATAGGACTTTCTCCATATCAGATAAAAGTCTTACAGAAACTCTAAGGCCAGTGTAGAGATTATATACCGGATTTTTCAAAATGAACATCTACGTTTCAAGACTTTGTCACATTTCTCAGATTCAGTTTACAACTATAAATAATGCATCACATGAGTTCAATAAGAGCACTGTGTTTCACGCAGCACATGTCGATTCGATATGCGAGTTCTTCCCAAACCTTGATCAGTGTCTCTGGAGTAATTGTTGCAGCAACTGGTTCAATCCTGTTTCTTAAGTCATCAGCTGATAGTGGAAGAACATGCACATGATCCTTTACGAACCCCCAAAGATAAAATTCGCATGATGTCGGATCGGGTGAAAATGGAGGCCATGCGAAACTAGCTCTGTCACTGGGCCACCTGTAGCCAGTCCAGTGGTCAGGTACAACATCATTTAACGAATCTCTTTCTGAGTTATGCCAGTGAGGCGGCGCACCCTCTTGCTGCCAAATAGTTCTGTGGTTCAGCCTCTTCCAATTTCGGAAAGAGCCATAGTTCTTGAACATCAGGATAAGAAACACCAGTTACAGTTGCTTCACCACAAAAGAAAGGTCCACAAACTTACCGCCAGGACATGGCACAAAAAATCATTCAATTGAGGGGATTCCGGTTGCAACTGTACCATTTCGTGTGCATTTTCTGACCCCCAGACGTGCACCTTGTGTGTGTGTTCACTTTTCCTCTGAAATGTCATTTCATCACTGAAGATTACACGATCCAGATAACTTTCATCCTCATGCAACAACATTTAGTTTCTAAAGTTGGCATGTAAAACGTAGTCTGCAGGCTTTAGAGCTTGTAGCAACTGCAACCGATACGGATGTAGATGTAAGAGACTTCTTAAAAGTCTCCACACTGACATCACTGGAATTGCTAATTCCCCACTAGCCCTCCAAAATTATTTGTTCGGGCTACACGTATAAGACTCTCTCACTCATTCAACACGTTCTTCAGTCACTCTTTGTCATCTCATCATGTTTCCTTCGCAAAAAGAGCCGGTGTCTTCAGAATGATGAAACCATCTACAGATGTTATTGTCACTAGGAGGATTACAACTTAACTTGATACAGAAAGCACGTTGCACTGGAGCAACAGATTTAGTCGGTTCAAACTGTAAAACTGAGGCAGCTTTCTTTTCACTAGTCGCCATCTTTGCTGCTCGCGCTTTCTAGCGGAAGACGAAGGAAACAGTGCATGTGCATGCACAGAGTTATACAAACAAAACTATTTGAGTTGGTCCTTCATTTAATATATTACACGGTGATTTTTTCCACCATATACAAACTCTAGGGGCTGATCGATGAGAGGATATGGAACAAAAAATGTCTAATGAACTTATCTCCGGAAATGAATGGTTGCCATGCTAGAGACCATTTATTCAACTATACTTTGTTTCAGATACTGCAGTCCAATACGCGCTGTACTACGGAGCCATAGTTACAGGAGGCATTATTTTCTCCTACAGGGCGGGACTGTTCCTCATATGTCATGCCCTAGTGCCCTCTCCAGCCAGTGTTGTGTCCGATTCACTTCTCTTGCAAATACAGCGCTGTACACAATAGTTCTGTATTCGAATAGAGAGCTTGCCGACATCTTGTTTCCTTACAGAAAGGCAAATGGCAATGGGCGACAAGCAGCAAGGTCGTATCAGAAGGCCTACGCTCGCCGACAACAACCACAGCGTTCAATGTTTTCAGCAGAGTTTCGCCGCTTGTCTGGGAGCGAGTCGTTTCAGGAAGCAGGAAGTCATGGAGGACGTAACCAAAAAGTTTGGGCTCCAGACTTGGAGAAAAATGTGATTAACACTGTGGAAGAAGACCACCATGTCAGTATGAGGCAATTGCCCTGCTAGTACAGTGTAACCCAGACCACTGGGTGGAACATTCTCTGCGACAACTGTTACTACCCTTATCACTTACAGCGTGTGCAGGGCTTACTAGCGACAGAGTTTCCACATTGGGAGCAGTTGTGTCACTGGCTTCTTCACCAGGCAACCACTATTCCGGGGTTTGAGTCATTCATCCTACTTACAGATGAGGCCACCTTTATGCGGAGTGGTATCTTCAACTTTCATAACAGTCATCTGCTGTATAGCATACAGAACACCACGGTATGGTGACAGTGAATCACCAGCATCGCTGCAGCCAGAATGCGTGGGCCGGGATATTTGGCGGCCGTATTTAGGACAAGTCTTCCTTCCATGTCGCCCAACAGGCAGACACTATCGGCGTTTCTTGTAGGTGACTCTGTCTCTCCTGCTGGAAGAAGTGCCATTGATGACCCGAACGGTTATGTGGCTGCTGCAGGATGGTGCTCCAGCCCACTTCGCCATTAACGTCCGGATTCATCTCAATCGGGTCTTCCCTGGTGGATGTATCGGACGAGGGAGTCCATTTCCATGGCCTGCTCGTTCATTGGATCGCAACCCGTACGATTTCTGGTTGTGGGGCCATCCCAAAAGTATCGTGCATGCAGAGCCCATTCCAGATGTGGAGACGCTGGAACAGCGTATTCATGGTGCCTTTGACACTGTTCAGATGCAGCCCGGCCGATGTGACTGTGTGAGGCAGAACATGCTACGGCGTGTACACACATGCGTTGGGACTCGGGTTCAAATGGCTCTGAGCACTATGGGACTCAACATCTGAGGTCATCAGTCCCCTAGATGGTGGTGGTGGTTAGTGTTTAACGTCCCGTCGGCAACGAGGTCATTAGAGACGGAGCGCAAGCTCGGGTTAGGGAAGGATTGGGAAGGAAGTCGGCCGTGCCCTTTCAAAGGAACCATCCCGGCATTTGCCTGAAACGATTTAGGGAAATCACGGAAAACCTAAATCAGGATGGCCGGAGACGGGATTGAACCGTCGTCCTCCCGAATGCGAGTCCAGTGTGCTAACCACTGCGCATCAGTCCCCTAGACTTAGAACTGCTTAAACCCAACTAACCTAAGGACATCACATACATCCATGCCCGAGGCAGGATTCGAACCTGAATCCGTAGCAGCACCGCGGTTCCGGACTAAAGCGCCTAGAACCTCTCGGCCACAGCGGCCGGCTGAGGCACATGGAAACCATTTTTAACACATACTGTAAGTGCAACTGCATGTTACAGCGCGTATTAGACCGTGGTCTCTGTAACAATGTATTACTGAAAACATGGGCACCAAGCACTTCCGGACATAAGTTCATTCGACCTTTTTTGTTGTGCATTCTCTCATTGGTCAATCCCTAGAGTTTGTAAATGGTGGAAAAAATCACCCTGTATTTGTGTTGAATGTAATAAATGATACAAAAACTTAAAACACTGATAATGGTTTTGAAACACTCCATACTTCTCTCTTAGAGATAGTGGTAAGATCGCGAAATTAATTTTATTCTTGGTGAACATGTAGCCACAGGAAATCTTCCAAACGTTTCTAAAGGCATTGCTTAGCTTTCTGCTCAGCACTCTCGCTATGGTTTGAAACGATGGTGACATTTGTGTTGTCGTGTTGGCAGTGCTGTGTTCCTGAGACGTCTGCCCTGAGGGAGTTCGTGTCGCGCCCGCCTGCGGGCAGCGTCAGGCTCCACTGCACCATGATCAGGCACGACGACGACTCCAACCTGAGCTCCGGCACGTGCTACACGCTGTACCTGGAGTACCTCGGGGGCCTCGTCCCGCTGCTCAAGGGGAAGCGGACCAGCAAGATCCGGCCGGAATTCGTCATTTTCGATCCTCAGGTTGACGGTCAGTCCCATTTAATGAACCAGTTTCCAAGCTACTTTTTTTCTGTTATGTTACTTTTATTCCATTACTAGCTGTAAAAGACCCGCTTCGCACCGTTTTTAACTTCATTTGTTTTCTGCGAACATTCCTGATCACTCGAGAACATTCGAGGCCATGCTAAAAACGAACATTCAAAAAATCGGGAAAAAATTTGTATTCACGTTAAAAAGCTATTCTCGAATGCTCAAAAATACTCTCCAATACTCTTAAATCCATTGGAGTATTCAACAGTATTACAATTTAGAATAAAGCACTCTGCCAATCATTTCTGTATAGAGCTCCAACAATATTCCAAAACATTCTAGAACGTTAAAAAATAATTCAAGAACTATCTAGACCAGGGGTTCCCAACAAAATTTTCTCGAGGACCCCCTCATCGAGCATGACTGGCACTTTGTCATATCACAGTATCAAGTACCTAAGAAACCTAAATTAAGAGTCTTTTTATACGTTTTCAATTTTTGGTACTTAGAAAAAACATTGACATATTCATTATTGAAAAAATATTGAGTTTAAAACTTTTTCAATTTAGCCATCTTTGTTATTGTGAAGCGGCCAAAACAAAAAATCGGTTATCATACGAAATATATTTAATATATTTTTTATTCTAATAGCATCTTGCGGACCCCTCTGGCATAGCTCGCAGACCCCTGGGGGTCTGCGGACCACCTGTTGGGAACCACTGAACTAGACCATTCTAAAATCTAGACTATTCAAGAACATTTTAGAAGACTCATTAAAGCTCGACAACACAGATGACTATCGAATTTTCCCTGTACATCTTATAACATAAGAAGCGTGTAAAGGAAAAAGAAATTATGAGAGGCAAAATGGAAATTAAAATGCAGTCGACTAAATGTGCATGACATTTTCCCGTTTTCCGCTGCCATCAATGCATATAGCCAGCATAAGTGCTCGATAAAATAGGTAAATCTTGAACTTTTCCCGTAAAATGTACATTGATGCAAAAGAGATTGAAGATGTGCTGGTGACCACAACAGTGTGACAGCGACAACTTCAAACACTTATATCTCTGCACACATCTCCAGAAACACAACGACCACACAACCATCATAATACATAACAGCACCTAACACAAAAACTAATGATTGATGGTGGGTGGATGTAAAATATAAAGCTGTACAAAACCAGCACAATCTCAGTAGAGCTGTAATTAATGTAGTGAAAGAAAACTTTGCTTTGAGTATATTTCACACTTAATTAACTTATTCTATCGCAATAATTGCTTGTGAACTAAATTTGTCAGCTTGTTATTTGGTGAGTAGACACACAAATTCTCTGGGTTTCCCATCCCTAGATGAAAAAAAGCAGGATCCTTTCACATTTTAATGTTTGCTTTTGTGCCTTATTTATGGTGATATTAAACGCTAATGCTACTGGAAATTGCAGTCTTTTGAACTGAAACAGCAGTTTGGAAGACATGAGTGGGATTCTTGAAATAAATTATGTTTAGCCTTCATCTTTCACTGGTATTATGTTTGCTTCAGTTAAATTGTTTGATAACTGTTCGAGACAATTTCTTGTTTTGAATTTTTCAAATTAATATTGTCAACTACTTCATTTCTTACTGCTGCAAAGGCTCTTTCAAATAAGCAACTTGAGTTATTTTGAATGTTGCTTGGAAAAGACTTTATCTATTAATTCATTCAGGCTGTTGACCCCCATTACATAAATCATTTGCAAGTTCAATTTTGCCAGTTACACAAACAATCGGATGAATGCCTTCACTAATTTGTGAGAGATATTCCATAAATCAATTGTAAGTTCAATTTTGCCAGTTACACAATCACTGGATGAATGCCTTTACTAATTTATATGAGATGTTTGATAAAAAGTTTTGCTTCTTCATCACTGGAAAGCTGAACTCTCTTTCCTCACTCGAAGCCAAAGAAATGATTTCGTCAAACATGCATTTGTTTCATCTGCTGGTGTTGATTTTGGAATAACTTGAAGCGATTTTCGAAAAGTCCAGAATGTGCAAGTAAAGCAACCCCCCTCCCCCAATTAATTCCAGTTTACCTCGAATATCTATAACATTCTGAAATCTCCTGGAAGATTGTATGACATTATGGAATATTCTCGAACATTGTGGAACGGACATTCCGGCCAATATCGGCCACTTCTGTATTCGATTGCAAGCATCTTCACTTTCTTCTCGTAATACGTTCATTGGTATGGAGCTCTTTTTGACGCTAATATCTTCCAACCCAACCTCTGCAGTTTGAAACCAAATCTCCTTCGTGGGTGGGGGATGGATGTCCACCGTACCATATGACCCTCTTGGGGCTGCAGGATTGTGTGGTTGAGTGATAGCAGCAAACACGGACAAACCACACTTTCATTTTTTATCACTTCGCGAACAAATGCCCTCTAAAGACACCCATGTCTTCATAACTAGCCGCTGCAGTTCGAAAACAAAACGTTCTTCGTGGATGGGGGATAGAGGTTTACCACACTATATAACCCCCACAGAACTGCGAAATTCACTTGCGAAGAGTTGACAGCATGCACAACACATCACATTTATCTTTGTTATAAAACAATGGGAAGTCCAGATAATATCAACAATTATTATGAAGAGGATAGATTGCTAGTCACCTTAAAGATGACAGGCTGAGTTGCGCACTAAGCATCTGGACAAACCCTTCTTCACGAAAAGAGAAACAAGAAGACTTTGGCTTAGTGTGTAACAGTCTTTAAGGTGTGCCTGTGTGCAACTCAGTGTGTCATCATTACAGTGAGTAGCAATCTGTCCTTTTCAAAACTGTTATTGCTTTTATCATGTGTACTTATTTCATCTGTTTCTATCCATTGCATCCCGAATACACAGGAAAGGGGAGCATATTGCTTTATATGTGTTTCTAGCTACACTGCTGTCAACTAAAATTGCAGCACTACGAAGGCGCCATGCAACTATCTTCAAATTAGCATGAAGTATAGTATACGCTCAGATAAGGAAATTACCAACGTTTCAGCGCAACCACACGAATTAGGCTGCTGTGAAAGATTATACAGTGGATTTCTTATTCACAAATCGCATTTAAATGTTGTTTGTTTGTGAAAGATCGTGTTGACGTCAAGTAAGAAGGGGATCAATTACCAGCGCATGTAGGAATTCGAGAGTGGTCAGATCATGGCCTATGTGGACTGCTGTTTAATGGTCCACAGTACTGCTACTCGCGCTGATCGGGCTCCCTGGACAGTCGTGCTAGTATGGAATCAATTTGTTCAGGAGGTTCATACTCAGAGCCGTGAAGGATCTCAACAATCCCAAGCGACTAGCGCCCGAGAGGACATCGTTTATATGGCCTTGTATGTTTGTACAGACATGTCACGTCACTTGAATCAGGAAATGGGCTTGTTTCCAGCAACACATGTATCCACATCTCATTGGGCCGGTCCATCTTCCTCCTCGACTTACCGGGGCAAATTACCTTCACTTTTTGCAAGAAACTCTACCCGGCCTGCTGGAAAATATTCCCCTGGACACACGGCTACGCATGTGGATGCAGCATGATGGGGCGGCCGCACATTGGTTCAAATGGTTCAAATGGCTCTGAGCACTATGCGACTTAACTTCTGAGGTCATCAGTCGCCTAGAACTTAGAACTAATTAAACCTAACTAACCTAAGGACATCACACACATCCATGCCCGAGGCAGGATTCGAACCTGCGACCGTAGCGGTCGCTCGGTTCCAGACTGCAGCGCCTAGAACCGCACGGCCACTCCGGCCGGCTCGCCCGCACATAGCAGTCGTGCTGTGCTCGGATATTTAAATGAAGTCTTTGATGGCCAGGTAATTGGCAGAGGTGCTCTTAGGACATAGCCCCCTTGATAACCGGACCTCCCGCCACCCGACTTCTTCCTGTGGGGATTCTTCAAGGTTCTAGTTCACCCACCTGGACGCAAACCCCTATAAACGAAGAGAAATTACTGGTTCGCATTCAACACGCGGCCAATCGCATCAGGGCCATGCCAGGAATATTTGAAAGAGTTCGGCAAAACAGGGTTCGACGTTACCAAGCTTGTGTCGCGTCAGAGGGTCGCCAGTTCGAGCACCTGCTATAAGTAAACAATGTCCTAGCTACAAAAAAGGCTCTGACTTTCTGTACGCGAACTAACAGCTGTTGACGGGTTTTTCCCGGTACGTCTTATCATGAAACCACAATGGATGTGTCGGGATAGGATTGCCATACGTCGCGGATTTCGCAGACAGACCGCGATTTTATGCTCGAAGACGGGTGTCCTGGACGAAGAGGAAAATGTCCGCGAAAAAAGTGGCTAGTAAGAAAAAATTTTTTACGCACGTTTTGCCTGATTGGGAAAAAGTTGAATGTACACTGAAGTGGATGCAAGAAAACACACCTTGCAAAGTGGTTGAGAGCTTGCTATTTGACCAGATAGTGAAACTGAAATGTTTTCTTACACAGGAAGATAACCAGAATTTGGAGATGATGCGTCATAAAAAGTGGGTTAAATTTTTGAGGATTGTGTTTCTAAAGAGCAGTATTCAGAAATGCTTGCTATTGTTCAGTACAATTTCTCCATTCTAGGGCACAATGCCAATGTGGAGAGAGTGTTTTCCCTAGTGAATGGACATTGGACAGAAGAAAGAAAGAAAAGCTTTTACGTCAGTCAATGCAATGCTCCACATCCAATATAACACGAAAAACACAAACTGCACACATTTTTATAGCCTGATTCAGAAGCGGAGCGAGTTTCTTTCTTCCGTTCAGGGCTCAGAGAAATACGACTGGTTTAAAGCATAAAGTGAAAGATATGTATCAGTTGTAGCAGCATGATTGTGTACATGTTAATAATTTGTATTCAATGCTTTAATTAAAAAGTTATTTAATGTCAATTGCAATTAATTTTCTTCATCATTGACCACTCCTTTATAGACACCATTAATGCTTGGATTAATTTTCCTTGTTAATTACAACTTCTTTGCTGACAGAACTACTGTTTGAATTATGGTAATTATGAAGATTTGGCTGACGTGCAGAAAGGTGAAAGGACATTGTGTCATTCCAGGTTTCAACCATATCTTCATAATTACCACTGTAAAGTAATTACGAAGATTTAACTGAAATGCAAACCAATGGTCACTTGCACAACATATCGGTCCGTGTTTCAACCACATCTTTATAATCACCGAGTTGTGTCCTTGATTTTCGTCCTTGGATTATGGCAACACTATGTCGGGACCCCGGCAGATTCGCCCCCAGAGTGGAGTCTGGCGCGCTACCACCGAGCGTGCGGGCCGCCTTGGATACGTCGCCATCTCCGGTAGGCAAAGCATTTGCGTTGTCCAGAGCATCCGGCAACAGGGCAATCCCGCGACCAATCGGAGCGCGTGGCGCCAAGTTTCCGTAATTTAAAAATTGTGCATTGTCGACCTACACAAGATTAGGAATGTTGGTTCCTACTGGCATCGGCTATCCAAGGTTAAAATTTCGTGCCCCAATTTTTCTCCACCGTATATGTGTGTGTTTGCGCGTGTGTGTGTGTGTGTGTGTGTGTGTGTGTGTGTGTGTGTGTGTGTGTGGTGTGGTGTGGTGTGTGTGTGTGTGTATTCACTTAACAAGCTGTTAACTGCTGTGTCAGTTGCTCACTATGTGCTCTTGTGAAAGAGATAGTGTTTCCTGCAACATGTCTTAGGGAGCTAATGAGTATGCTTGTCTCACTTCTTTTAATTTACTGTTGCAGTTTCCATTCTGTTAAATGTGTATCTTCACTTGGCAGACGGTGTGTTGTCGTAATGTGTCAATGATCTGACCCACTTCCCACATACTGGCTTGGTTTCTGCTTCCCCCTCTGTCTCCGCCATGACCTGAGTTTGTCTATAGCAGTGTGAATGAGTTCTAATAAAATATTTCTAATTTCCAGCCCTTACTATTCTATGCAGCCGGACGGAGTGGCCGTGCGGTTCTAGGCGCTACAGTCTGGAACCGGGCGACCGCTACCGTAGCAGGTTCTAATCCTACCTCGGGCATGGATGTGTGTGATCTCCTTAGGTTAGTTAGGTTTAATTAGTTCTACGTACTAGGCGACTGATGACCTCAGAAGTTAAGTCGCATAGTGCTGAGAGCCATTTGAACCATTTTTTATTCTATGCAGGAACAGATTTATTGACTATATGAACACAGCTTGCGTAAACTACAGAGATATTCATTAATAAGTCTTTTTGATCCATTATGAATGTGGATTATTGCGATTGTGATGAATAAAGCTTCCTGGCAGATTAAAACTGTGTGCCGGACCAAGACTCGAACTGGAGACCTTTGCCTTTCGCGGGCAAGTGCTCTACCAACTGAGCTACCCACGCACGACTCACGCCGTCTCCTCACAGCGTTACTTCCCCCAGTACCTTGTCTCCTACCATCCAAACTTTACAGAAGCTCTCCTGCGAACCTTGCAGAACTAGCACTCCTGAAAGAAAAGATATTGCGGAGACATGGCTTAGCCACAGCCTGGGGGACGTTTCCAGAATGAGATTTTCACTCTGCAGCGGAGTGTGCGCTGATATGAAACTTCCTGGCAGATTAAAACTGTATACCAGACCGAGACTCGAACTCGGGACATTTGCCTTTCCCGGGCAAGTGCTCTACCATCAGAGCTACCCAAGCACGACTCACGCCCCGTCCTCACAGCTTTACTTTTGCCAGTACCTCGTCTCCTATCTTGCAAACTTTACAGAAGCTCTCCTGCGAACCTTGCAGAACTAGCGCTCCTGAAAGAAAGGATATTGCGAAGACATGCCATAGCCACAGCCTGGGGGATGTTACCAGAATGAGATTTTCACTCTGCAGCGGAGTGTGCGCTGATATGAAACTTTCCTGGCAGATTAAAACTGTGTACCGGACAGAGACTCGAACTCGGGACCTTTGCCTTTCGCTGGCAAGTGCTCTACCATCTGAGCTACCCAAGCACGACTCACGCCCCGTCCTCACAGCTTTACTTTTGCCAGTACCTCGTCTCCTATCTTGCAAACTTTACAGAAGCTGTCCTGCGAACCCTGCAGAACTAGCACTCCAGAAAGAAAGGATATGCGGAGACATGGCTTAGCCACAGCCTGGAAGGTAAGAGACGAGATACTGGCAGAAGTAAAGCTGTGAGGACGGGGCGTGAGTCGTGCTTGGGTAGCTCGGATGGTAGAGCACTTGCCCACGAAAGGCAAAGCCGCGTGGGATTAGCCGAGCGGTCTTGGGAGCTGCAGTCATGGACTGTGCGGCTGGTCCCGGCGGAGGTTCGAGTCCTGCTTCGGGAATGGACGTGTGTGTTTGTCCTTAGGGTAATTTAGGTTAAGTAGTGTGTAACGCGTGAGGCAATACTGACCATTCGACTTATCTTAGAAAATAGATTAAGGAAAGGCAGACCTTCATTTCTAGGATTTTTAGACTTACAGAAAGCTTTTGACAATGTTGACTGGAATACTCTCTTTCAAATTCTAAAGGTGGCAGGGGTAAAATACAGGGAGCGAAAGGCTATTTACAATTTGTACAGAAACCAGATGGCAGTTATAAGAGTCGAGGGGCATGAAAGGGAAGCAGCGGTTGGGAAGGGAGTGAGACAGGGTTGTAGCCTCTCCCCGATGTTATTCAATCTGTATATTGACCAAGCAGTAAAGGAAACAATAGAAAACTTCGGAGTAGGTATTAAAGTCCATGGAGAAGAAACAAAAACGTTGAGGTTCGCCGATGACATTGTTATTCTGTCAGAGACAGCAAAGGACTTGGAAGAGCAGTTGAACGGAATGGACAGTGTCTTGAAAGAAGGAATAAGATGAACATCAACAAAAGCAAAACGAGTAAGTCGGGTGATGCTGAGGGAATTAGATTAGGAAACGAGACACTTACAGTAGTAAAGGAGTTTTGCTATTTGGGGAGCAAAATAACTGATGATGGTCGAAGTAGAGAGGATATAAAATGTAGACTGGCAATGGCAAGGAAAGCGTTTCTGAAGAAGAGAAATTTGTTAACATCGAGTATAGATTTAAGTGTCAGGAAGTTGTTTCTGAAAGTATTTGTATGGAGTGTAGCCATGTATGGAAGTGAAACATGGACGATAAATAATTTGGACAAGAAGAGAATGTGGTGCTACAGAAGAATGCTGAAGGTTAGATGGGTAGATCACATAACTAATGAGGAGGTATTGAATAGAATTGGGGAGGAGTTTGTGGTACAACTTGACAAGAAGAAGGGATCGGTTGGTAGAACGTGTTCTCAGGCATCAAGGGATCACAAATTTAACATTGGAGGGCAGCGTGGAGGGTAAAAATCGTAGAAGGAGACCAAGAGGCGAATACACCAAGCAGATTCAGAAGGCTGTAGGTTGCAGTAGGTACTGGGAGATGAAGAAGCTTGCACACTATAGAGTAGCATGGAGAGCTGCATCAAACCAGTCTCAGGACTGAAGACAACAACAGTGTGGAACCTTAGGGACTATTGACCTTAGCAGTTAAGTCTCATAAGATTTCACACACATTTGAACATTTGAACAAAGGCAAAGGTCCCGAGTTCGAGTCTCGGTCCGGCACACAGTTTTAATTTGCCAGAAAGTTTTATATCAGCGCACACTCCGCTGCAGAGTGAAAATCTCATTCTGTGATGGATAAAGGATTTCAGAGATGACTGCAAGTAGTGACCTTTTGATTAGAGTATAATTTTATTTTCTACTTAGGAGTTACAAGTCGCCTCATGACTCATCGGCAAGTGCCTCGTGTTCTCCTGTTTGCATGTAGAATCGAGCCTGGGAGGCGACTCGAACCACGACTCTGGCAAGAGCAGCGGCTCCTCCCAGAACGCGGCCAGCGACACGTCGGACACGGAGCGCGAAGAGGGCTGCGGCAGCCCGCGCGTCCAGAGGCGCAAGCGGCGCCGCAACAAGTCTCACGGCGGGGGCGGCGGCGGGGGCGGCGGCGGCGGCAGCGGCGAGAAGGGCGGCAGCGCCGCCGCGGGGGCCGCCGCCGACGCCGAGCAGGAAGACCTCACCTACGTCGACACCCTGCCCGAGGTACGTCTGTTGCCCTCTGCTCGTTCTCGCTCGTTCGTGCAACTGCCTTTTAAACCAGTACGGGCTCCGGAAACATCGATCATGTTAAGCACAACTTGTCGCTTTCGGGCATGTTTTGATTCAGTAGCACTTCGACACCTTCTGATGGTATGATTCCCACTCTTGTTTATACGATTATCCCTGAGTGCAGCCAGACATTAGCTAGTCCCCCCCCCCCCACCCTTTACCATCTGTCGCCCTCATTCCTTCATACATTATCACCAACTTTAGCACCTAAGAAAACTGTAGAATGAAAGACTTTTCCTGAAACACTTCTATTTTTAAAATGATGAAAGACGAATTATTTAGTTTGTGTGTGTGTGTGTGTGCGTGTGTGTGTGTGTGTGTGTGTGTGTGTGTGTGTCTGTGTATGTGTGTGTGAGAGAGAGAAAGAGAGAGAGAGAGAATGAGAGAGAGAGAGAGTTAGAACGAATAACGGAGGAATTCGTGGTGCATTGCCGTGCTACCAACAATTTCTTCTCAGGAAAAAACTTAACTATCCACAGTGAGTGTAGATACTGGGTGATCAAAAAGTCAGTATAAATTTGAAAACTGAATAAGTCACTGAATAATGTAGATAGAGAGGTACAAATTCACACATGCTTGGAATGACATGGAGTTTTATTAGAACCAAAAAAATACAAAAGTTCAAAAAATGTCCGACTGATGGCGCTTCATCTGATCAGAATAGCAATAATTAGCATAAAAAAGTAAGACAAAGCAAAGATGATGTTCTTTACAGGAAATGTTCAATATGTCCACCATCATTCCTCAACAATAGCTGTAGTCGAGGAATAATGTTGTGAACAGCACTGTAAAGCATGTCCGGAGTTATGGTGAGGCACTGGCGTCGGATGTTGTCCTTCAGCATCCCTAGAGATGTTGGTCGATCACGATACACTTGCGACTTCAGGTAACCCCAAAGCCAATAATCGCACGGACAGACGTCTGAGGACCTGGGAGGCCAAACATGACGAAAGTGGCGGCTGAGCACACGATCATCACCAAACGACGCGCGCAAGAAATCTTTCACGCGTCTAGCAATATGGGGTGAAGCGCCATCCCGCATAAACATCGTACGTTCCAGCAGGTGTTTATCTGCTGGGCTGTGGATGATTCGATTCTGTACCTCTCACCCGTCACGGGAGCAGTTACAAAACCAGAATCACGCATTTCCTCGAAGAAAAAAGGCCCGATAATGGCAGATGTGGTAAATCCAACCCATATCGTGATTTTCTTGTCGTGCAATGGAGTTTCCACGACAGTTCTAGGATTTTCGGTAGCCCAAATTCTGCAGTTGTGGGCGTTGAAATGAGCTTCGTCGCTCCACAACACGTTACTCAACCAATCGTCATCTTTCGACATCTTTTGAAACGCCCACATCGCAAATGCCCTCCGCTTCACTAAATCGCCAGGTAACAGCTCATGATGCCGATGGATTTTGTACGGATAGCATTGGAGTGTACGCCTAAGTGCCAACCAAACAGTAGTGCATGGAATGCCGGTGCGACGTGCGACTGTACGAGCGCTGACTTCCCCGTGCATAGACGAACCCGCTACAGTCTCCATTTCTTCCTGAACCGTCTCAGCAGCATTACGCCTTGTGCTCGGTCGGCCACTACGGGATCTGTCGTCTAAACAACCCGTGGCTCCGAACTTCGAAATCATTCCCGCCACAGCTGCTTTTGTCAACGAACCTTTACCCGTTCGAATCCCCTTCCTATGGCGATAGAATCGTAACGCTGAACTAGCACATTCCTCATTCTGATAATACAGCTTCACTAAAAGCGCCTTTTCAGGTAATGTCAACTTATTGATTGGCGACTCCATGTTGTCTTGTGCACTACGACCAGATAACAGGTATACTTGAAAAAAGAGACAGCATTGGTCGTATATTTTTTACTATTGCAAAATCGATTTTCTGTCACTGAGTGACCATCACATAGACTCTATAGAGTCTATGTGATTGCCGTAAGCTTAGAGACAACAGTGCATCCCAATTTAAGTTATACAATATAGCACTGAAGATGGTCACTCAGTGACAGAAAATCGATTTTGCAATAGTAAAAAATATACGACCAATGCTGTCTCTTTTTTCAAGTATAATGTCAACTTGCTGCGACTTGGCGCATCTTATTCTCGTTCTTTTTTTTTTCTTTATTGTGAATTTAAACACCTTATACAAAGGCGGGCTGTCAGCAGCACAATACGCCGCTCTTCAGCCTCGAGTTTGACAACAAGTAGTACATTAAGGTGGCACAGAGAAGACAGTCAAAACGGTGGGCAAAAAATGTAGACACTAAAAATCGAAAAAACATGGAGCCGTTCACGCTGGACGAGAAACGGCACTAACACTAGGCGACACGGTGCACAGAACATGGATGATGGCGACGGCATGTGAACGGTGGTGGCGTGACGGCGAACAACACTACACACAAACGAAGGCACACTCATGAAACACTGACGGCGACGATCTCCGGCGCGCGAATGTTCACTGAGCGTGTACGAGTCCGGGGACCTGCCAAGAGTGGAGGTGCAGGAGGAGGAGGAGGGGAATGGGAGAGGGGAGAGCAGAGATGCCATGGGCAGAGGAGAGAGGGGGAGGGAGGAAGGGGGAGGGGAAGCCGGGGGAAGAGGGGAGGAGGAAGGGGGGAAAGGAAAGAGAAGGGAAGGGAAGGGAGGGAGGGAGGGAGGGTGCCTAAAGGAAAGGACACAGGAAGGGGGGGAGGATCAAAGTTGATAGAAGGGGTAGATGGAGGGGAGGAGGACATCATCAGGGAGGGCGAGCTGGCGGAAGCCACCTTGGATGAGGGTAAGGAGGGTGGAGAGATGGAGACTGGGTGGGACGTGGGAATACAGGCGCGGCAGCGGGCGGGGGTGGGAGAGGATCGGGGAGACTAGCGGGTGAGGAGGATCGAGTTTACGGGAGGTGTACAGGATCTGTATCCTTTCAAGGAAATGGAGGAGGTGGGGGAAGGGGATGAGATCGTACAGTATCCACGTGGCGGAGGGGAGACGGATGCCATAGGCGAGGTGGAGAGCATGGCGTTCAAGGAGTTGGAGGGATTTGTAAAAGGTAGGGGCGGCGGAGATCCAAGCTGGATGGGCATAACAAAGGATAGGGCGGATGATGGATTTATAGGTGTGGAGGATGGTGGAGGGGTCCAGACCACACGTACGGCCGGAGAGGAGCTTGAGGAGACTGAGTCGGGAGCGTGCCTTGGCTTGGATTGTCCAGAGGTGGGGAGTCCAGGAGAGGCGACGGTCGAGGGTGACGCCAAGGTACTTAAGGGTGGGAGTGAGGGCGATAGGACAGCCATAGATGGTGAGATAGAAATCAAGGAGGCGGAAGGAAGGGGTGGTTTTGCCTACAATGATCGCCTGGGTTTTGGAGCGATTGACCTTGAGCAACCACTGGTTGCACCAAGCAGTGAACCAGTCAAGATGGGATTGGAGAAGGTGTTGGGAGCGCTGCAGGGTGGGGGCAAGGGCAAGGAAGGCGGTGTCATCGGCAAATTGGAGAAGGTGGACGGGGGGTGACGGCGGCGGCATGTCCACCATATACAAAAGGTACAGAAGGGGGGAGAGGACGGAGCCTTGGGGCACACCGGCGGAGGGGAAAAAGGTGTAGGAATCTGTGTTATGGATGGTAACATGGGAAGGACGGCGGGAGAGAAAGGAGCCGATCAGACGGACATAGTTAATGGGAAGGGCGAAGGTTTGGAGCTTGAAGAGGAGACCGGAATGCCATACGCGGTCATAAGCACGTTCAAGGTCCAGGGAGAGGAAGATTGCGGAGCGACGGGAATTAACCTGGTCGGAAAGGAGATGAGTGAGGTGAAGGAGAAGATCGTCGGAAGAGAAGGACGGCCGAAAGCCACACTGGGTAACGGGAAGGAGGCGGTGCTGGCGGAGATGCTGGTGGATGCGTCGGGTGAGGATAGATTCCAGGACCTTGCTGAAGGCCGAGGTAAGGCTGATGGGACGGTAGGAGGAGACGGCGGACGGCGGTTTGCCAGGTTTAAGGAACATGAGGATACGGGAGGTTTTCCACAGGTCGGGTATTCTCGTTCCCATTACAACTCCTTTTATACACGATTGTCATGCGCAGTCACTGACGTTTTGCTGTCCAGCGCCATCTGTCGGACATTTTGTGAACTTTTTTTTTTGTTCTAAAAACCTCATGTCATTCCAAGCATGTGTGTCAATTTTTTTTTACCTCTCTATCTACATTATTCCATGGTTTATTAAGTTTTCAAATTTATACTGACTTTTTGATCACCCAGTAGTTTTTAGGAAACAGTTCCCCTGCATTACTGCTCTCCATTGCAGCACCTCCTTGACATGCACGCTGGAACCCCATTTAAAATCAAACAAGTTCAGATGTGTGCGCTATATTTACTGTTCGTAAATCACTTCATTGTGCACTCCTTACTTCTGAACTGGCAGAAATTGGACGACTTCGGGCTGTTAATGCTTCGTGTCTAACAACATAAATATAGTAATAATAATAATAATAATAATAATAATAATAATAATAATAAAACTGTGTTCAGCAATGTAGTATCCCTTGTGTAATTACTGCTGTGTCGTGCTGTCAATCTTCTCATTTACCGTTTCGAAGTGAGTAATGAAGCAATTTCTGGACTACTGCAGGTACTATTTAAAACTTGGAGAAGACAAAAAAGAAAAGTGGCTCTGAGCACTATGGGACTTAACATCTATGATCATCAGTCCCCCAGAACTTAGAACTACTTAAACCTAACTAACCTAAGGACATCACACAACACCCAGCCATCACGAGGCAGAGAAAATCCCTGACCCCGCCGGGAATCGAACCCGGGAAGCCGGGCGTGGGAAGCGAGAACGCTACCGCACGACCACGAGATGCGGGCCGGAGAAGACATTTTCTTGAGATACTTAGCATTTGTTACCTATATGTCTCAGTTTTATCATCAATGATGTACTGGACAAAGCACAGCATATATGTGTGTTGGGTGGACACTGTGAGGAGCCTGTAACGTCCACCATATTAATCCAACTAATTGAGAAAAAGTAATTATTAATAACTTATATAATCAGTATTAGAGTCTTGCAAAATTGTGATAATAGTAATGATATTTTGAAAATAATTTAGTTTCGTGACAGGAACAGAATAGAATCGTTTAGTTTTCACCCCTCAAGAAAAAATCATTTTGCACCTCAGGGGGTTATTACCCCCTGGTTGGGAGCCGCTGTTCTAAGGAAAATATTCTGCATCCCATTAAAAACGTTACCCCTGGAAGTATAAAAAAGCTAACTTTTACCCAATGTGCTTGCGTGTAAAGTACAGTATTAAAATACAGGATTAAATCGAGTACGTAGTTTTTGGCGCCCACATCCACACTAATGTTATAAATGGGAAAGTAACTCTGCTATGTCCTGACGAGGAAACCGCTGAACCGATTTTGATGAAGTTTGGTATGGAGATAGCTTCAACCCTGAGGAAGAAAACAGGCTACTTTAAAAAAACTGTACTTTTTTTGGCATTATTAACATTTTAAATATGGTTTTCGTGCGTGATATGCAGACTATATTTCCACTGATGTCAGCGACTCTGAGTGTTTACAGATTATTCCGTGACAGTGCAAATTCAATGTTTACTCTGCCACACAGTTCCTGAAATTTTACAAACATGTCCACACCATATGTATAGTCTTTACGGCGAAATAATGCGGAGGTACAATAATAAAATCCGAAAGTAAGCCCAAGAATCATATTTAAAACGTTTGCGTCGGGAAAGCCTTAAGAATAGGCTTACCATGTTTTTTTTGTTTCCGACCGAGGACATGTTACGGTACTGTTAGGGCCAACTGAGGACATATTTCTTCAATTACCTAAAAGTCTTAACAGTTTACTCAAACATTAAACTTTGTTTTCTCATTGTGTTTTTCACTGTACATGACTTTTTTCAGCAATGGTTCGTTTGTTTTAATTACATTCATATGTGGCAGTTTTATAGGAAAATGTAACCTCTTCAGCAGCGCGCACTAGGTAACTGTTATTCCTATCTTTGGCTTTAAAAAATTCTCTTATGTTTCGTGAAGTAGCAGCATTAATGGCACTCTAAGTTTAGCTGTTTTCATGTGCTCGTTAATATTACCCTTTTCTTTTGTACGACAGAAAATTCCTCATTACATAATGAGCAATACACACATTCATTGTTACTGCCATTACACAATTTCAAAAATTTTTATTCCTCTAGCGAGTTAACATATACACAGTTCTTTTGACCATTCCTAAACGATGAGACAAAAACCGAATAGAGATGACATGACGAAGAAAATTAATAACAAATAAACATGGTGCTGCATATATCGATCTTCTGGTGGATATTGTGCCAACAGCTGTTGCTGTATCTTGTATGCTGCATGCTGTATTTAATGGTTGTATTCTGAACTGAAGTGGGGTTGATGCACTGCCACTGTAGACATCATAGGCTACAACAAGCTTCACTTCAGCCGACACCATGTTTTGGACCATCTACATCAGGGGTGGCCAAGAATTCAGATCGGTAGCCATGCCCTGGCTAGTGAGCTGTGCCCTCGCTCGCAAGATATGCCCTGGCTCGCGTGCCAATTGCTTTGCGTGGCTGCACACTTCCCCCACTGCCACACCACAGTTTCTGAGTGGAAGAACGGGGAAGGTGGGAGGGCGGGGGGTGCGCCGAATGCTCCAAATGTAGATGGCAATCTAGTCGCACTGCATACAACTTGGTTTCATATTTCGTATTTCTCAACAACACAGTTCACAAACAAAACAAATTTTCAGTATTATTTAATTATTTTGGTGCACCGAATATATAACACACTACTGGCCATTGCTTCTTACCAAGAAGAAATGCAGATGAGAAACGGGTATTCATTGGACAAATATATTATATTAGAACTGACATGTGATTACATTTTCACGCAATTTGGGTGCATAGATCCTGAGAAATCAGTACCCAGGACAACCACCTCTGGCCGTAATAACGGCCTTGATACGCCTGGGCATTGAATCAAACAGAGCTTGGATGGCGTGTACAGGTACAGCTGCCCATGCAGCTTCGACACGATACCACAGTTCATCAAGAGTACTGACTGGCGTATTGTGACGAGCCAGTTGCTCGGCCACCACTGACCAGACGTTTTCAATTGGTGAGAGATCTGAAGAATGTGCTGGACAGGGCAGCAGCCGAACATTTTCTGTATCGAGAAAGGCCCGTACAGGACCTGCAACATGTGGTCGTACACTATCCTGCTGAAATGTAGGGATTCGCAGGGATCGAATGAAGGGTAGAGCCACGGGTCGTAACACATCTGAAGTGTAGCGTCCACTGTTCAAAGTGTCGTCAGTGCGAACAAGAGGTGACCAAGACGTGTAACCAATGGCACACCATACCATCACGCCGGGTGATACGCCAGTATGGCGATGACGAATACACTCTTCCAATGTGCGTTCACCGCGATGTCGCCAAACACGGATGCGACCATCATGATGCTGTAAACAGAACCTGGATTCATCCGAAAAAAAATGACGTTTTGCCATTCGTGCACCCAGGTTTGTCGTTGACTACACCATCGCAGGCGCTCCTGTCTGTGATGCAGCCATGGTCTCCGAGCTGATAGTCCATGCTGCTGCAAACGTCGTCGAACTGTTGGTGCAGATGGTTGTTGTCTTGCAAACGTCCCCATCTGTTGACTCAGGGATCGAGACGTGGCTGCACGATCCGTTACAGCCATGTTGATAAGATGCCTGTCATCTCGACTGCTAGTGATACGAGGCCGTTGGGATCCAGCACGGCGTCACGTATACCCTTCCTGAACCCACCGATTCCATATTCTGCTAACAGTCATTGGATCTCGACCAAACTCGAGCATCAATGTCGCGATACGATTAACCGCAATCGCGACAGGCTACAATCCTATCTTTATCAAAGTCGGAAACGTGATGGTACGCATTTCTCCTCCTTACACGAGGCATCACAACAACGTTTCGCCAGGCAACGCCGGTTAACTGCTGTTTGTGTATGAGAAATTGGTTGGAAACTTTCCTCATGTCAGCACGTTGTAGGTGTCGCCACCGGCACCAACATTGTGTGCATGCTCTGAAAAGGTAATCATTTACGTATCACAGCATCTTCTTCCTGTCGGTTAAATTTCGCGTTTGTAGCACGTCATCTTCGTGGTGTAGCAATTTTAATGGCCAGTATTGTATAATTTATCTTCAATGGGCTCCACTGTAACTGGAATTCTTTTTCATGTGTTGGTAGGAGGACGACGTCGTCTGCAAATCTCATACACTATATCCTTATTCCTCTAATTTTTACCCCCATGACGTTTAGTAGGCAGTGGCCAATCATATTTCTTGTATATGTTGAAAAGCATAGGAGACAGACAGTATCCTTTTCTTACTCCTTTTCCCAGTTTTATCCAATTGGAACTTCCTCCTCATACATTCACTGACGCTTTTTGATTTAAATATAATGAGTTTATAAGTTCGGCTGGTTTTCCAGTCCACTCTCCATTCCCTCATTATAGTTGCAAACTTATCCTCTGCCACATTATCAATGGACTTTTCCAGGTTTATAAAACACATACAGGGTGACAATTACTGAACTATATGAAAAAAAAATCGTCGTAACTTCTGAACGGTTTGCGTTAGGGCGTTCAAATTGCTCGATTGGCCGTGGGGCATGATGGGAATTAGTATGTGCATGAGCAAGCACCTTATTGTTGTCGGCCATTTGCACCTGAAAATGTCACGGTACAATGTGCCTGAGCGTATAACGCTTGTGAAGGCATATTATGCAATCAATAACAGCCTAACTGCGCTCAAAGGAAGTTTGCGACAGAGTTAAAGATGAAGACAACCGGCCCAAGTGTGCCAACAATCAAGAATTTGATTCGCTATTTTGAGAGAACGCGTAGTGTTCGTGATGACAGTGTTGGCAATGTCGGTCGTCCAGAAAGGTTGAAAACACCTGAAAACATCGAGAAGACACGCGTTGTGTTTCAAACCAGCCCCAGGAAATAAATCAGACGAAATGCACAACACATGGGAATCAACCGAGAGACACTACGACAAATTGTTGTTGAATACCTGCATCTCTTCCCACCCATCAGATATTAGGTCCCAGGGCCATGGAAAAGCGGTTGTGTTTCGCCAACTCTGTTGTCCACATAATTAACGAAGAGGATTTTGATGTGCGTATGCTTTGGTTTAACGACGAAGCCCATTTTCATTTGGATGGGTTTGTCAATAAACAAAATTGGCGTATTTGGGGGACCGAGAATCTGCATTTCTCGATCGAGAAGTCTGTTCATCCTCAACGAGTAACTGTTTGCTATACAATGTCCAGTCACGGAATAATCGGTGCGATATTCCTTGATGGCACCTTGACCACCGAACAGCATGCGAAGGTTTTGGAAAATGAGTTCATTCCCATTATCCAAAGTGACCCTGATTTCGACTAGATATGGTTCATACAAGACGGAGCTCGACACCATGGAAGCAGGAGAGTGTCTGATGTCCTGGAGGAGTACTCTGGGGACCGCATTCTGTCTCTGGGGTACCCAGAGGCCACTGGCATGGGCCTCGATTCGCCTCCATATTCTCCAGATCTCAAAACATACGACAACTTTTCGTGGGGCTAAACTAAAGACAAGGTGCACAGGAACAACCCCAAAACCATTGCTGAGCTGAAAACAGCCATTCAGGACGTCGTCTACAGCATCGATGTTCCGACACTTCAGCGGGTCATGCAGAATTTCGCTATTTGTCTGCACCACATCATCGCCAATGATGGCACTCATATCGAACATGTCATAACGTAAATCCGAATATCTGTAGTGTTAAATAAAGTGTGTACAAGCCGTAGTTTATAACTAATTTAAGTTTTTTCAAGTAGTTTAATAATTGTCTCCCTGTATATAGGTCTCTTCCCTTTTCAGTAAACCTCTCTCCCAAAACTCACAAAAATGCTATTGCATCTCTTGTGCCTGTATTCCATCTAAAATCAAATTACTCTTCAGCCAGATTCTCCTCCATTACCTTTTCCAGTCTTTCATTAACGAGTCTTAACGTAACTTTGGGTGCATGTGAAAGGAGGTTAACTGTTTTGTGCTCACTGCTTTTCTCGGTTCCCTGTTTCTTTGGTATTGGAATCATTACTGTTGTTGTGTGCAACTGCATTCAGTGGGGTGATCTATGGTGACAACAGGGCAGGAGGCCCAGTGGAAATACTGCTGACCAACAGAAAGGCATATGTTCAACTTTAGTTACACACATGCCTCACTCCAATGACCCTGACTGGCGCTATCTTATGGCTGGCTGCTTCTACCCAGCAAAAAGATGTCCGCATAAGCGCCCTGTGATTCTGACGACATGACAGATGATTATTTAACAATGAAATTCGCTGAACAGCCGTGCAGTCGAGATGTAATTGTATTTTACTTTCGCTACTAGCTCCGGCAATTCCTTATGCCATCTTCAGGCCCCACATGCACCTCCCAAAAATAATCGCTATTGGCATACTGGGGCCATATGTTTCTGTATATCGCGAATTGGTACCTCAAGTGCTTCCTTCGAAGACATGACTAGTAGTCAAGTCTTCTAAGTATATGAATGAAGCTCTTTAAGGCTATTCGCAAAAGATTCGGTTGTCTATAAGAAGGTAGCAACGCCAGAATACAGTGACGATTTGCAGAAGGACCTACAGAGAATTGATGAATGGTGCAGTTGACCGTGAACGTAAATAAACGTAACATATTGTCCGTACATAAAAAACGAAATGTACTACTGTACGCTACACCAATGACAAATGTCTGGAAACAGTAGCCACCCTAATATATCTACACTCATGCTCATAAATTAAGGATAATTGCAGAATGTGGTGCCACCCGACGTGGCACTACACAAAACTGGCGCTAATAGCATAGGCACATAGGGAACACACATGACACAGATCTGTAAGCCCACGGTATTGGCGATAAGTTGAGAAAGCCGTCCCGAATCACGTGTGCTACAAAACAACACTGTTTCCTGCGCATGTACCCCGACATCAGTATGGGATATGATCACCATGCACACGTACATAGGCCGCACAACGGGTTAGCATACTCTGGATCAGGTGGTCGAGCAGCTGCTGGGGTGTAGCCTCCCATTCTTGCACTAGTGCCTGTCGGAGCTCCTGAAGTGTCGTAGGGGTTTGAAGACGTGCAGCAATACTTCGACCGGGAGCATCCCAAACGTGCTCGATGTGGTTTAGGTCTGGAGAACAGGCAGACCACTCCATTCGCCTGATATCTCCTGTTTCAAGGTACTCCTCCACGGTGGCAGCTAGGTGGGATCGTGCGTTATCATCCATTAGGAGGAAGGTGGGACCCACTGCACCCCTGAAAAGGCGGACATACTGGTGAAAAATGACGTCCCGATACACCTGACCTGTTACAATTCCTCTGCCAAAGACATGCAGGGTGTACGTGCACCAATCATAATCCCACCCCACACCATCAAACCACGACTTCCAAACAGGTCCTTTTCAAGGACATTAAGGGGTCGGTATCTGGTTCATGGTTCACGCCAGATGAAAACCAGGCGAGAATCACTGTTCAGACCATACCTGGACTCGTCCATGAACATAACCTGAGACCACTGTTCCGATGACCATGTACTGTGTTTTTGACACCAGGTTTTACGTGCTCTCCTGTGACAAGGGGTCAGTGGAATGCACCTTGCAGGTCTCCCGGCGAATAAACCATGTCTGTTCAGTTGTCTATAGGCTGTGTGTCTGGAGACAATTGTTCCAGTGGCTGCGGTAAGGTCCCGAACAAGGCTACCTGCAGTACTCTGTGGCCGTCTGTGGGCACTGATGGTGAGATATCGGTCTTCTTGTGGTGTTGTACACTGTGGACGTCCCGTACTGTAGCGCCTGGACACGTTTCCTGTCTGCTGGAATCGTTGCTATAATCTTGAGATCACACTTTGTGGCACACGGAGGGCCCGTGCTATGACCTGCTGTGTTTGACCAGCCTCCAGTCGCCCTAGTATTCTACGTCATCTATATGTGTTCTTGAGCCATTTTCAACACACAGTCACCATTAGCAGGTCTGAAAACGTCTGCACACTTACTCGCTGCACCATACTCTGACATGCACCAACACACCTCTGTGTATGTGGACTGCTGCCAGCGCAGGTCAAATGCACCGCATGGTCGTACCCCGAGATGATTTAAACCCGCAAACCGCCCACCAGAGCGTTGTTTCATCATGAATCAGCATTATCCTTAATTTATGAGCATGAGTGTAGGAGTAACTATCCGGAACGACCTTAAATGGAATGAGCACACAAAACAAATAGTAGGAAAAGCAGATGAGAGACTGAGATTCGTAGAAAGAACATTAAGAAAAAGTAATACATCCACTAAAGATGTAGTTTACAAGGCGTTCGTTCGACCGATTCTTGAGTGTCGTCGAACAATCTTGGGACCTTTACCGGATAGGACTGGTAGAGGAGACAGAAAAGATCCGAGGAAGAGCGGCACGTTTCGTCACGGGATCATGTAGTCTGAGCGAGAGCGTTACAGAGATGCTGAAAAAACTGCATTGGCAGATGCTACAAGAGAAACTTGCATCACGAAGAGGTTTACTATAAAAGGCTTACCGACAATCATTCTGCCCACGTGCGATTCGCGAATGAAACAGGGAAGGGGGAATCAGTACGTCCAGAAGTACCCTCCACCACACACCTTCAGACTACTAACAGCGGATTGCAGGATTGTCGCAACTACAACGAACTTAAGAAATTATAAGAAACTAAGGTGAGCGATCTCTGCCGTGAAGTTCAGAGATGTTCTCAATCACAGTCAAAAATGGACGGCCGTCAAATATGAAAGATGACACCTCCGTACTAGAACGGACGATCATGGGTTATAACGATCCTCACAGATTGGAACAGTCTTTTTAAGCGGGATTAGCGTCTGAGTGTCTGAGTTACGCGGGTTTTGCTTTGACATTGTAATTATCCACAAAACCGAATTGATTCAGACATCAGTCTTGTAGTATCCTCTCGTGGCTTTTGGCGACGAAGTTGTATCATTCGTATCCCAAAAGTCCACCCAAATTTTCATTTTCCGCAGCTGCTTTAAATCATTTCAGTCATAATGTTACCTTTGGCTGACCCACAACCGATTTCTTTTCCCAACGTGGGACAACCGAACTAATGCGCTATCTTTAACACCCGCGATGAGTGAGGGACGACGTTCTATACCGTTCTACCTTTTCCTTCAAACAGTCCCTCCAGTTCCGCCATTAGCACATGATTTATATCGGCGTGACAGCGTTCCACATCATATTTCACTGTGCTCCGTGCAACAGAAAATTGTTTGGCCACTCTAATGGCTATGCCATCCACTTTTCCTCTTAACCCTCCGACGCAACAATGAGAAAATTACCCACTGAATAAGTTCGTCTTTTTGTAATTTTTGACAAGCTCTATTAATTTCATTGCATTATTGAAATTTTGCACTGTAACTGCATTGCCTTTGTTTATTGTATAATGAATACCTAATGATTTGCTCAAGTAGGCTGCTACCTTCAGTTCTTGTAATGAAGGTACTGCCTCGATTTAATTCGAAATGTTGGTTCTGGGTGGTTTGTTTTCACCAACTACTTATTGTAAACGCCTATTGTATGAAACATCAGCAAGAAAAAATAGAATTTTTTAATGAATACACTACTGGCCATTAAAATTGCTACACCACGAAGATGACGTGCTACAGATGCGAAATTTAACCGACAGGAAGAAGATGCTGCGATATGCAAATGATTAGATTTTCAGAGCATTCACACAAGGTTGGCGCCGGTGGCGACACCTACAACGTGCTGATATAAGGAAAGTTTCCAACCGATTTCTCATACACAAACAGCAGTTGACCGGCGTTGCCTGGTGAAACGTTGTTGTGATGCCTCGTGTAAGAAGGAGAGATGCGTACCATCACGTTTCCGACTTTGATAAAGGTCGGATTGTAGCCTATCGAAATTGCGGTTTATCGTATCGTGACACTGTTCCTCGCGTTGGTCGAGATCCAATGACTGTTAGCAGAATATGGAATCGGTGGGTTCAGGAGGGGAATACGGAACGCCGTGCAGGATCCCAACGGCCTCGTATCACTAGCAGTCGAGATGACAGGCACCTTACCCGCATGCCTGTAACGGATCGTGCAGCCACGTCTCGATCCCTGAGTCAACAGATGGGGACGTTTGAAGACAACAACCATCTGCTCGAACAGTTCGACGACGTTTGGAGCAGCATGGACTATCAGCTCGGAGACCACGGCTGCGGTTACCCTTGACGCTGCATAACAGACAGGAGCGCCTACGATGGTGTACTCAAAGACGAACCTTGGTGCACGAATGGCAAAAGTCATTTTTTCGAATGGATTCAGGTTCTGTTTACAGCATCATGATGGTCACATCCGTGTTTGGCCACATCGCGGTGAACGCACATTGGAAGCGTGTATTCGTCATCGCCATACTGGCGTATCACCCGGCGTGGTGGTATGGGGTACCATTGGTTAGACGTCTCGGTCACCTCTTGTTCGCATTGACGGCACTTTGAACGGTGGATGTTACATTTCAGATGTGTTACGACCCGTGGCTCTACCCTTCATTCGATCCCTGTGAAACCCTACATTTCAGCAGGATAATGCATCACCGCATGTTGCTGGTCCTGTTCGGGCCTTTCTGGATACAGAAAATGTTCGACTGTTGCCCTGACCAGAACATTCTCCAGACCTCTCACCAACTGAAAACGTCTGGTCAATGGTAGCCGAGCAACTGGCTCGTCACAATACGCCAGGCACTACTCATGATGAACTGTGGTATCGTGTTGAGGCTGCATGGGCAGCTGTACCTGTACACAACATCCAAGCTGTTTGACTCAATGCCCAGGCGTATCAAGGCCGTTATTACGGCCAGAGGTGGTTGTTCTGGGTACTGATTTCTCAGGGTCTATTCACCCAAATTGCTTCAAAATGTAATCACATGTCAGTTCTAGTATAATATATTTGTCCAATGAATACCCGTTTATCATCTGCATTTCTTCTTGGTGTAGCAATTTTAATGGCCAGTAGTGTATATTCCATCGCAGATTTTCCTCACAAGGGGCTTCTAATTAATTGTTTGCCTATGGAGTATCGTCTCAGCTGTGCGACTGGATTCGTGATTTTCTGTCAGAAAGATCACATTTCGTAGTAGCTGACTGAAAATCATCGAGTGTACCTGGAGTAATATCTGGCGTTCTCCAAGGAAGTGTTGTAAGCACTCTGCGGTTTCTTATTTGTATAAATGATTTAGGAGACAATCTGAGCAGCCGTCTAGGTTTGCTTGGCAGATGATGCTGTCATTTACCGTCTAGCAAAGTCGTCAGAAAATAACCTTTTGCAGAATTATTTAAACAAGATATTTGCATGGGGTGAAAAGTGACAATTGACCGTAAATAATGAAAAGTTGGAATGAGGTCACCCACATGAGTATTGAAAGGAATCCGTTAAATTTCGGTTACACAATAAATCACACAAATCTAAAGGTTGTCAGTTCAACTACATACCTAGGAATTACAACTAGGAATAACTAAAATTGGAAAGATCGCATTTATAACGTTGTGGGGAAGGCAAACCGAACACTACATTTTACTGGCAGAACGCTTAGAAGACGCAACAAGTCTACTGGAGAGACTGTCTAAACTATGATTGTCCGTACTCTGCTAAGAGTACCGCTGCGCGGTACGGGATCCTTACCAGATTTCGATTGACGCAGGACACCGAAAAAGTTCAAAGGAGGTCAGCTGGTTTATATTATTGTGAATCAGGGGAGCTGATGACACGGATATGATAAGCGAGATGGGGTGGCAATCATTAAAACAAAGGCGTTTTTTGTTGCGGCGAGATCTCTTCACGAAATTTCAATCACAAACTTTTTCCTCTGACTGCGGAAATATTGTATTGACGCCAACCTACACAGGGAGAAATGATCGTCGCAGTAAAATAAATCAGGTCTCGCACGGAAAGATTTAGATGTTAATTTTTCTTACGTGCTGTTCGAGAATGGAACGGTAGAGTAATACGGGTAGTTTAAAGGTGGTTCGATGAACCTTCTGCCGTGCACTTAAGTGCGAATTGAAGAGTGGTCGTGTAAACTTAGGCACAGACGACAGGGCTTCCTCTATCCTTCCTCTCTGCCAGATCAGCCTGAGGTTCATAGTCCGAATTTCTGTCATGATATTCAGCTTTTGTCCCGAATTTCTATCCCTTGTTTTCACCAACTACTTATTATAAACGCCTATTGTATGAAACATCAGCAAGAAAAAATAGAATTTTTTAATGAATATATTCCATCGCAGATTTTCCTCACAAGGAGCTTCTAATTAATTGCTTGCCTATGGAGTGTCGTCTCAGTTGTGCGACTGGATTCGTGATTTCAGAGACGTGTCCATCATAATCTTTAACAGCCTGTGCCGTGGTACACTCTCGGATTTTACGGGGGTGCTAATTTCTTCAAGTACGATTGTCTTGTGATTTATTTGGCATGCCCCTTTCATTTACATCTACGTCTACATCGTTACTCAGTAGACCGCTGCGAAGCGCATGGCAGAGGGTACGTCTTATTGTACCAGTTACTAGGGCTTATTCCCATTCCATTCACGTTTGGAGCGCACGAAGAATGACTATTTAAATGCCTTTGTGCGCTGTAAATAATCCAATATTCCACTCACGATCCTTATGGAGAAATATATAAGGGTTTCTGTATACACCTAGAGACATCATCGCAACCCGGTTCTTGAATCTTTGTTAGTAGATTTTCTCAAGATGGCTTCCGTCTGCCTTCAGGACTCTGCCAATTTAATTTCTTCAGCATCTCAGTAACACACTCCCAAGGGTCAAAAGGAACCTGTCACCATCCGTGCTGCCCTTCTCTATATACGTTCAGTAGCCCCTGTTAGTCCTGTTTGGTGTTGGTCCCAAGCACTTGAGGAATATTTTAGCATGGACCACAAGAGTGATTGGTAAGGAATCTCATTCGTAGACCAATTGCATTTCCGCAGTATTCTACCAATAAACCGAAGTCTGCTACATGCTTCACTCACTACTGAGGCTATATAATCGTCCCATTTGAAGTCCGTACAAAGTGATACACCCAGATATTGCTAAGATTTTACAGATTCTAGATGTGAGTCACTGGTACTATAGTCAGAGGACACTGCTTTTATCGTTTTCTGAAGTGCAAAATTTTACATTTCTGATCGTTTATAGCAAGCTGCCTATCTTGGCACTACTTTGAAATCTTATCAAGGTCTGATAAAATATTTGTGCAGCTTTGTTCAGACTGTACGTCATTATGGATAACTTCACCATCTTCGAGAAGTCTGAGGTTACTATCAATGTTGTCAGTAAGGTCAACATGAACAGCAATGGTCCAAACACGCTTCCTTGCGGCATACCCCAATTTATCTATACATCTGCCTATGATTCACCATTCAAGTCAACATGTTGTGTCCTCCTTACCAAGAAATCTTCAGTCCAGTCACAGCTTTCGCTTGATACCCCTTATGATCGTACATTTGATAATAAGCATAGCTGTGGCGTTGAGTCAAGTACTTTCCAGAAATCGAGAAGTACTGCATCTACCTGCATTGATCCATGAGAAAAGTGCGAGCTGTATTTCACATGATTGGTGTTTTCTAAATCTTTGCTGGCTAGCATGGAGAATGTCATTCTGTTCGAGATACCTCTTTATGTTTGAGCTCAGAATATGTTATAAGATTCTACAGCAAATGTATGCCGAGATATGGTGAATTACTTCTGCTATTCTTCTTGTGGACAGGTGTGACCTGCGCTCTCTTCTAACTACAGGGCACGGTCTTTTGCTCAAGGGATTCACGATAGATTATAGTTAACAGGGTCGAAAACTGGGTATAAAATCTGATAGCGGTTCCGTCGGGCACTGGAAATTTGTTCAGTTTTAAATATTTCAGCTGCCTCTCAACGCTTCTGACACTATCTATTTCACTCATCTTTTTAGTGATAAGAGAATTACATTGGGACAATACTTCAGGGTTTTCCTTTGTCAAGTAACGTTATGCGTTTGCTTTGCTATTCTCGGTTTCATTTTCTGTCTCGTCTGTGACTATCTTCACTAGCTTCAGATAGTAGACTATACACAAGGTCAGCTAAGTATACGTAATTTGGACCTTTCCGTTAATTAGGAAGGATCTGTTAAGTTCTCTTCCCTACTGCCTAATTCCAGATTTGTTTGCTGTTCTCTGGCAATAAGGCAAAACTGTCATCGACTCGAAGGTTGATTTTGGCACCACAGTGCATTCACTTTGCGTGATGCTACTGGACGAATTAAGCTCTTATCTTTCTCCATCGCTTGAAACGATCCAATAGCCAGTTGTAGGGAGGTCAACAGTTTAACATGCACTTGTAACTTTAACAAATTATTGCCAGAAACGAAAGAAGCGATATATGTCAAGAAAAACGGTTGGCTCAATTCAGGACTGAAGCTCTGAGCTTTGGGTGATACTTACCCACTTAGCTACCAACCAATGGATGATTCACTTCTTTATTTCCTTCTTACATATAGCTTTTTCGTCCAAACTCTTTTTGGTTTTTCTTTGTTTTTTCTGAACCGATATAGTTCATCTCTTTCATTTGTATAGGGTCTAGGAGGCATATGCCTGGCCCTGAGTAGTTATCAGATAAACGTACAATAGTGCTGAGGACTGCATCGTTATATATATTTGTTGCACTGTGGGGTCTCTGAAAATTTCATCGATCAGTTGATTTCTGTTCACAAATGCATATTCACTTTGAACAGCATTTACTATGTTGGCATAAACTTCTAATTTGTTTCAGCACATCAAACTGGTGGAAGTGACATCAAACATCTGGGGTACGAAGTTTAAAATCCACGGCTTAGCTCCGTCAGTACCAGCAAACTTGGGCCAGGTCACTTACAAGACTTCGCTCCTCCACCTGCAGCCCCGCCAGATGACCCTGGTGATCACCGAACTCCGAGACGACTTCCCACCCGGCCCCGACCCCAACTTCAATCCAAACCTATTCTCCGAGGACGAAGAGGAAGCGTACTACCACGAGGAGAGCTCCAGAATGCCGGCCGGTTACCAGAGCGACATCGCTCCGCCCATTGCACCCATGACGCCGAGAAGCCATCACACGCCGTCCACCAGCGGTCGTTTCGTACAGAGTCGATCGAGGATGCACCAGGCACTGCACAGCTCGAAAGCTCACAGCCACCAGAATAGTATAACTATATCTAGCAACGCGACCGCCGCTCTAGCGAGAGCAGAGTCCTATGAGGACGAATTCTCGTACAGTGAAGCGGCGGAAGCCACGAGCTCTTGTGAAAGTCTCAAAAATAGTTCTGTTCCTGCATCCGTTTCGTCTGCAGCGAAAAATTGTACAGACAGTTACCCGTGTCAGCAGATGATATCCGTGCCTAATGGGAATGGTTACAATGGAAATGGGTCTTACAATAACGCGTTAGGGTCGGGCAGTAGTAACGGCTATAGTAGTGGTGCTGTTGCACAGATAACGCGATCTAACATCGGAATGGCCTCCCAAGGTGGACAGTCCCGACACGTCATTTCGCCTCTAGTTTGTGAAGGAGCAGTTCCTGCTCTGCAGTCGCCTAAAAACACGGTAGCTCCGAGCGACGTTTTAATTGACCGGACGTCCTCGACACATACTATGGTTGCCTCCTCGCCGTCCGATTTTTCCGGTAACATACAAAGAGTGAAAACCACAATCGAGCATAACCAAAACAGAGGCAACGCGGTAACGAACCTCAGTTTAACGCCGGGAGGGGCAGAGCAAAGCTGCGTTGAAATGAAACCAGTTGTGGTGAAGAGACTGGATACTGAGGGGAGCGGCAAACCCCACCAGTCTAATAATGGCAGCTATAGCGAAACGGCGATCACTTTAGAGGGAAGTTTCACTACGACAAGTGGCCCGTCCTACTGCACGTCACCACACAAAGGGACGAGTAGTAGCAGTGTGGGCAAGAGAAAGGAGAAGAGTGGCGCGACGAAATCGAGTCCTAGTGGGAACCAGATAGGTATTGCGGGCAACAAGTGGTGCGTTACGAAACCAGAAGAACTGCTCTTCATCGACGAAGACGGATCGAGCGAGCCGGTCGCTCCGGAAAGGGGAGTCAGACGTATCCCGACTTCGGTATCGATAGCTCCCTGCACAGCCGCTTGTGTAGCCGACTCCATGGTGCGCAGCTGCAGCGTCGGCTACCTCGACATGGTCGACGTCAACATAGTCCCGTGCGACGTAGCCCTGTCCATGCTGAGGAAGGACACGCCGAAGCGCCTAGTCCTGGTGAACAGGAAGAAACAGCGGAAACACAAAAGCAAGCAGCACCAGAGTCGCGAGGGAGGTGACAAGGCGAAGGACAGTTGCGCGGGGCTGCCCAAGCTGAAGCACTGCGGCAAGAGCAAGAGCCTCGACTCTAGCGATCTGTTTCCGACCAGCGATACGTCCGAGAGCAGTTCCACTGCCGATCCTCCGTCCACGAAGAGATCGACCGACCGTGCCAGGAAGGAAACCGGCTCGGCGAGTGCGAGCGGCGAGGTGAGTCGCGAGTCTTCGTCGGCGTCGTCGCCGCCGCCGGCAGCCCAGCCGCCGCGAGAGTCTCCGCCAGTCGGCGAGCGCCGCGCTGAGGTCAGAGCCAGTGGCGCGCAGGCAGTGCTGGCGTCAGCTCCGCTGTCGCCAGCGGCGAGTCCGCCCAGCGCGCCACGGAGGCAGCAGCAGCACGCGCTGGCGGCGCTCGAGAGCCTGGCGTCGCGCATCCGCGAGCTGGACGAGACGCACTCGCTGCCGCCGCCGTCGCCCTGCGCCTCCCCGCGGCTGCCACGCAGCAGCCCCGCCAGCCCGGCGCCCAGCAAGAAGGCCGCCAAGCGCAACCAGTCCTCGTCTCCCATCAGGTAACGTGCGACTTCCACAGGGGTCTGTTCTGGTTCCTTTGCTTTTCCGGTTATACGGGATGGTTATAATTAAACTTTTGCTACTTTAGAGGGAGCGAAAGGCTATTTACAATTTGTACAGAAACCAGATGGCATTTATAAGAGTCGAGGGGCATGAAAGGGAAGCAGTGGTTGGGAAGGGAGTGAGACAGGGTTGTAGCCTCTCCCCGATGTTACTCAATCTGCATATTGAGCAAGCAGTAAAGGAAACAAAAGAAAAATTCGGAATAGGTATTAAAGTCCAGTCCATGGAGAAGAAATAAAAACGTTGAGGTTCGCCGATGACGTTGTAATTCTGTCAGAGACAGCAAAGGACTTGGAACAGCAGTTGAATGGAATGGACAGTGTCTTGAAAGGAGGATATAAGATGAACATCAACAAAAGCCAAACGAGGATAATGGAATGTAGTCGAATTAAGTCGGGTGATGCTGAGGGAATTAGATTAGGAAATGAGACACTTAAAGTAGTAAAGGAGTTTTGCTATTTGGGGAGCAAAATAACTGATGATGGCCAAAGTAGAGGGGATATAAAACATAGACTGGCAATGGCAAGGAGAGCGTTTCTGAAGAAGAGAAATTTGTTAACATCGAGTATAGATTTAAGTGTCAGGAAGTCGTTTCTGAAAGTATTTGTGTGGAGTGTAGCCATGTATGGAAGTGAAATATGGACGATAAATAGTTTGAACAAGAAGAGAATAGAACCTTTCGAAATGTGGTGCTACAGAAGAATGCTGAAGATTAGATGGGTAGACCACATAACTAATGAGGAGGTATTGAATAGAATTGGGGAGGAGTTTGTGGCACCACTTGACAAGAAGAAGGGACCGGTTGGTAGGACATGTTCTGAGGCATCAAGGGATCACAAATTTAGCATTGGAGGGCAGTGTGGAGGGTAAAAACCGTAGAGGGAGACCAAGAGATGAATACACTAAGAAGATTCAGAAGGATGTAGGTTGCAGTAAGTACTGGGAGATGAAGAAGCTTGCACAGGATAGAGTAGCATGGAGAGCTGCATCAAACCAGTCTCAGGACTGAAGACAACAACAACAACAACTTTAGAGGGCCCCCACTACAAACGAGTGATTGTACAAGAATGACACTTTGTGAAAACATTTGCAAGGACATGCAGAAGAGAAATAATGAGTAAACCATTGAAAGAAACACATTTTAAGCAGGGAAAAATGCTCCCATCGAAGCACAAAAAACGCAAATGCTTTTCTGTTTATTTAAAAGAATCTGACTGAAAAATGGGGTACCAGCTGCCTCGTTCTACCTTCCACAGCCCTTTAAAAATTTCCCAAAAATTTTGGCATGTGAACATTTTGTATTTTTTTAACGTGCAACTCAGAACAGTGTCCCACAAGCTCCCCTAACTGTAACTCACTCACACCCACTAGTCCGTTGTAAGTCGCTTATATCCATCCATGCCAGTTCCCCTTTCTCACACACTCAGTCAGCCCAACTCATTGTCTTTATCTCTTTGTGTATCTCTGTCACTGTCCCCTGTATCACACCCACAGTCCGCTTTGTTCTGTCCTGCTACCACAGTCTTCCCTCTTGTTCTCTTATTATTATCCCGTTCCTTCCTTTCTACTACTCCTGTCTCTTCTCGCTGTCACTATCTCGCTCTTCCTTATTGTCACTGCCATGAACTCCCTCTCTCTCTCATTATCACTGTCTCTCACTCATTTCCACTTTCTCCCTCTCTTTATTCCTCCACCACTAGTACTGTCTCCTCCACTCTGTTCCTAGCACTGTCTGACACTGTCAAAAAAGTTCCACTGCCCCTGTGTCCTCTTTCTCTCACACTGCGAGTGTCTCCTTCGCTCTTTCTATATCACAACCACTGTCTACCGTCTTCGAGTATTCATTACTTTTCCATCTCTTTGCCACTGCCACTCCCATCTTCTCTCCTACCATAAGAATGTGTCCAGTATTGCTTGCCAAAATTTTCGGAAATATTTTTAAAGGTGCTGAGGAACGTAGAAAGAGACAGTTGGTACCATACTTTCCATTCAGTCTTTTAAATTAACAGGAACTTATACGCATTTTTTGAGCCCCGATAAAAGCATATTTCCACTGGCTCCCTGTTGTAACTCATATGAAAAGAAATAAAATTTAAATGATTTACTTATATGAAACTGAAATAACACAAACGCAGTTTTACACCTGAGACCAGGTTTTTATGTTCAAAAAATTTTGCCTATATACTACAACACAGGGTTCCCAGCGGATAACGGAGACACTTTACAGCACATTTCTCTGTGCTACGTCACTCCATACATTTTCACCTCACACCATATCTTATGTGCATGTTTTCCGTGTAAAAGCAAGGTAACTTTGAAACTCTGTGCCTCGGAAATGGATGAAGATGCAAATAAAATTTTCAAGGTTGATCGAGTTCAGGATGTTAGGCATACATCGTAAAAATATAGTCATTTGCTGTCCACAGCTGTCGTGAAACTGCAGCTGGGTTTTGGTACCCAAAAAGCAAGTTTTTTTGGATGTTTCACGATAATGGATAAAGATTTCTGGAAATGCGGACATGGCTCTTTTAGATAAATGCCTATGAAATATACTGTTTAAATTTGTGCAATGGGCTGCAGTTATTTTTTCTTTAGATTTCGCTTATACCGGATTTTATATTTAAAAGTTGGGTAAATTTGAACCTCTGTGTCTTGGAAACAGATAAAGATATCAAGATTTTCGATATTAGCTCTTAGAGGTATACCATAAAATTTCAGTCATTTGCTGTGCATAGCTATCTTGGAATCTTCAGCTGGGTTTTATTCCGCTAATGACGGTGAAAATATAGCGAAAAACCTTCTTTGTGGAGTTTTCGAAGGAGCCTCTCCACATTCCTTTAATGCATCAACACTTGCGAAGAGCAACAGCACTTTTGCCTTTGTTTTGATAAAACAGCCTTGCAAGTAAAGACCCGCTGTCCTTTTCAGACCCATATTGACTGTCTGCAACTGTAATGCCTGATGCATGTGTTTCAAACCTATGTCACCGTACCACTATTCGCTCCTAATGGCAAGTCATGACACTAACACTACTAACGCAAATCCTGCAGCGCATAGTCTGAATTTAAATATTTTCCCATCTACATTTAATCTTTTCGATAAGTGGAACTCTTTTTAATGTCCATCTTTCCCTTCTGCAGTTTTGGTACCAAACCAGTTCTGGCCTGTTACATCCCCTGTCTTTTTTCAGTCTCCTGGGGCCCCTCTTCCATGTTGGTTTAAAGTTCTTCATCTGATACATAGTTCCTCTAGGTCTATTTTTGTAGACATTCATTCAATTTCTTTTTGTTTTCACCTAGTTTTCTTTCACGCTCCAAATTTTAACTCCTTGATTTGTTTCTGTGTTCTTTTTTTAAAGCAACAAAGGTGCATTATTTGCAACAAAACAATAACTTATTAATAAAAGGACACACTTTTAAATGCTGATATAACATTTGCCACCTCCTTAGCACAACAAACCATGCTAAAAATGACATGTTTTGGAGAGATTTTACACAACTATAAATTTGTGAACTACCAAATACAGCTTGTTAGCTTTGCAACCACTGAAAACAACATGGCGGCTGCTCGGTTTGCTTCTGTTAGCCAGTCATAGCGCAGGAAATGTGATCGCAGTTGTAGTGCAGTTGGGACCTAATGCCACAGCCCAAAATAATTTAAAAACCTTAACTCTCACAAATATTTGACTGTTTCCCCTCAAAGCAATTTCAGCTGTTCTGTTAGGTCCCAACCTAACCATAACCTCAGTCACATGTCCAATGTTATGACTGGTTGACGAGATCGTGTGCTCTGCACTGTGATTGGCTGACAAAGGCAAACAGGGCAGCTGCCATGGTGTTTTCAGCTTTTTCAAAGCTAACATTCCATATTTGGTGCTTTCGTACTATCCATGTTATGGAAATATGCAGTTTCAGTGATACACCACATTAAAGATCTCTCCGAAACGCATCATTTTTAGTACAGTTTGTTGAGGCAAAATGCCAGGAAATACGCTACTTAGTTGTGAAAGATATGTGTTTCCGATTAATTCCACACAATTCGACCAATGCACAAAACGTAAAAGACATCTCGTGTATCTGCTATCTCCACTCCTGAGCCACTTCTCAGAGCAACAGTCGCTCTCCCTCTCTCCAACTCCCTTCCCCACCCTTCCACCACCAATGATGTGTGACTGCTGATGATAACTAAAGTCAAACACGACATCAAACTTATTAAACTAGGGGAATATCCCCATGTGACTATGGGAAGAAATATTTTGGTCAGGTGTTAGGAATGGTGTAATAGAGACACGAGATGCACACATGTCCACACCAGACAGTCCCTCCCCAAGAAATTAGCCATTGTTGAACACTTAGAGCCTTCTCGCACATAAACATACTATGCAGTGCAACGAACCAACATTTTGGCACAAGCTTCTTCCTATGTACTATCTGATCAAAAGATGTTCCGCAAAGGCTGACCCCGTGTTCCTACGCCCTTTATTGGAAGGTGTTCTTTAAACATCTGGTGCAAATGGGACATACACCTAAACCTACGTGACATAGAGCTACTACATCATGAAGTTAAGGGATATAGACTCGACACGCTTGAGGAACTACAAAGTTATGAACACCTAATCACAGATAGAGGAAATTTACTGAACGATCAACTGTATCTAAAACATAGGGCATACTTTGAAGGCTTCCAGCCTATATTAGGTTTACAATAATTCATAATGCATGGACCATTACAGTTTCTGTAATAATAGAACCTTTCCCACAGATGTTCATACGAGATTTGTTGGTCAGTTTATAAGGCTCTGTAGACGTAGCCATGCTGGATACTGTAATTAACTTACAATAATAAAGTATACAATTAATTCATAGCAAAAATGTTATCTGACGCGTGCATAATAAGAGTTTGATTTTATACGTCTCGGGCATGCGTGCCGCCCTCTGTGAGGCAGACCGTGAAGCCCTTGTGGTCCGCAGTCTCTAGTCACATGACGAGGCCCATACAACGGGCTTAAAGTGAATTTGCTACAGCTTGTTTAATAGAAGTGACAAAACCTTATGGCTATGCACCAGTTTTATAAAGTTGACTTAACACATGGCTTGTTTTAGGCAAACATTTAAATAATATTTTATGTAAGTACTACACGTTGCATCCTGTAGGATGACCATACCTAATATAATTTACTAGCACATTATAATATTAACTTTTTTGCAGGTTCTGAAGAAGACGTTATTACTAACGTTGAAACCTAGGTAAACGATAAAGTTACCCTGCAACTGTAGGCTGTATATTATTATATAAACAATGTCAGTTGCTGTCCATGCATAAAAATGTTAAAAATTATGAAATATCTGGACACTCCAATGTAATGCAGAACTGACCATTAAATGTAACAGGAGATGGCATTCCCAGCATAAAATGAGATGGAGAGAATTTTATTGTCAGTAGAGAAGCAGTAACATCAGAATGAGTCGATTAGAAGAGTTCAGTGACTTCGAATGTGGGCTGGCTACTGGATGTCACAAGAGTAACAAGTGCATTAGGGGCATTTCAACCTCTTTAAAGCTGGGGATTTGATTGTGGAGTGGAAACACCTAGGTGCAACCAGAGTGAAACCAAGATCAGTTGGATCTCACGCAGTGATGGACAGTGACTGTCACCTGTTGTGTAGGATCGCTGCAAGGATCCCATGAAATCAGCAAGAGGAATCCCTCATGAGTTTCAAAGTTCTGTAAGCAGTCCAGCTAGCATAAGGACTGTGAGATGGGAGTTAAAAGGCATGGTGTGCAGTGATCGAGCACTCCTCGTATGCCACACATTTCTGCAGTCAACGCTAAGCGACACTCGATATGGTGTAAAAAGTCTTCACTGGCTGAGAACAAGTGATTTGGAGTGATGAATTGCACTTCACTCTGTGGCAGGGTTTGGGTTTGGCAGAAGCCTGGAGAACGCAATGTACCATAATGTGTAGTAGCAACATTGAACTACTGAGGCAGGGGTGTTATGGTTTAGAGGTGTTCTAAGTTGTTATGGTGTGGTCCCCATTTGCACTTAATACGATAATGGTGAAGAGTAGATAAACCCCATGTTAATGTTCACTAATAGGTGTCTGGATACTTTTTATCAGATAATGTAAGGACGGCTTCCTCAAGAAGTGACAGGCATGTCATCAGTAGAGCATGAACCATTTGTTGCGATTGTTAAGTATTTTGCACCAGCGAGCTTTCAGCAGCAGGCTGTGGAGACATGATGCAGCATTTATGGAATGGGAAAAAACCTAACTATGATGGTAGGTGACCATCGCCCCAAAACACGGTCCAGGATTGAGGGCGACAGGTATACACGGAACGGAGAGCTTCATAGAATCTCATTAGATCAGATCATTTGACTCAGATTGATACATCAGTCCAGATGATAACGAGAAAGTCTTTCCAACTCATTCTTAAGGCCAGTTCTCAGTGCACCTCACAATTTAGCCAGGTGCAGTATACCCTACTTCCACCATAGGTTCTGGTTCAAATGGCTCTGAGCACTATGGGACTTAACTTCTGAGGTCATCAGTCCCTTAGAACATAGAACTACTTAAACCTAAGTAACCTAAGGACATCACACACATCCATGCCCGAGGCAGGATTCGAACCTGTGACCATAGCAATCGCGTGGTTCCAGACTGTAGCGCCTAGAACCGCTCGTCCACACCGGCCGGCGCCATAGGTTCTCTTTAAGGTGCAACACAGCTTTGTAATGTGTGACGGATAGGCATTGTTTAGTTAAATATCGATGTTTTTCGATGTAGAGTCTGTCGAACTTGGGGCTCTAGTCTTCTGGTCATGTTAAAGATAAAAGTTAAAGTCTAAAGTGAATGTAAAGCAGACAGTTAATAGGAGAGAGACTAAATAATATCGTCAGTGATTTACGCAGATTGCATCTTACGTCATTATAAGTAATCATTGATAATTGGATTACTTCTATAAAGGGAGGAGAGTGATTTCAGCAGTCTGTGTGTTTGTGTGTGTCTCTAGAAATCGTACTGACAAATATTTGACAGTAAATACCGAAAATGTCATGAAATTTTTGGAGGATTGAGGAATGATGAGAACTGAAGGCGGCTGGTTCCCAATTTTTCTATCAGATAAAGACGTACATATTCGTTTTTATTTTTTTTGTGCTCCGCCAGAAGCATTTTTCGCTGGTTTATATAAAACGAATTCTACAGGCCTGTAAAGTTTCCATAGTGTACTTTGACATACATCAACGACAAATAAACACCTATGCATAGTATAAGGTAAACACAATGAAGTGACAGTTCTACAGAGAGAGTAAGTCATAAAGTTTCGTTGGGGTAAAAATACTGGCTGAAAACATTGTTTAGTGATCTCAGAAACTCTGCGTCTGCCATGACCCTAGAATCCTTGCCATGTATTCACTACGTGAGTTAAAACTTCTTTTCCGCCTCAACCAGATTGTACGTGGATAAGAGGATAAGCGCGATAACTTTGAACCTCCAGATTTCCGTAATAAATAACGATGTTGAAAAAAGTATCAAGGTTCCGTAAAAACACCATTTTAATAACATGTGGTAAAAATTTCGACAGTTTCTTATTGATTGAAATTACATAAGTGACCATTCCACAATTGGTACTTTTGGCATTCGAAAAATCAGGGTTTTTCGGATGTATTTGATAACGGATTTTGATGATTGCAGTCCACAGGTCAAAAATGGCCAAAAACCTGTTTTCGCTATTTTATGCATGAATACGATAACTTTGAACCTCTTTACATCGGGAGTGGCGAATGACATTGAAAGAAGTTTTAAAGTTCACCGAGAATGTCATCGTGAGAACATATTGTAAAAATTTCGTAAATCTTCCGTCAATAGAAGTTATAGGAGTGGCCATCCACACAGTTTGTACTTTTCGCATCTAAAAATCAATGTTTTTCAGGGTTTTCTTAAGAACTGTCCATGAAAAAATGGTGCTTTTATAAGCTACCCACGGCCCGCCCTAGGCCACACCTAATGCAAAGGAACCAATCGATTTGTTCAATTTGCCTGGGCTGTAATGTTTAAACTTTGATCTTGTACTGTAGTAGAGCTACAGCATGCCCGCTCTTCGATAGGTATACAAATGGTAACTAGTGCAAGGGCTATCCAAAACACTTGACCCCTTCATGTCTGTGATCAATAGAGGTTGAGTTATGAGCCCCTGAACAAACGCATTTTCGCAGACAGCATTTTTGGAATATATTGGTACCGTCCACAGATGATAACCAACCCACCAATTTTCACTGGCAAATTGGCAGGTGTTCATTGACGAATCTTTTACCATCTCAGCACAATTTCGTTTAATTTTTTTTACCCCTAGGTGTTCTCTGTACATTCTCTCAGCTTTCTGTGCACTACAGTCTACTGCATTATAGATTAAATGCAGTCTGTAAATTCCTGTAACGATCAGCACTTCAACTTTGATAACCAGTCATAAAAAGGAAACAATAGTGAAGTCCACCATGGACAGATATTTTTTTTTTTTCTTCTTGTAGATCGCATTACCACCACCTTCGATGTGGCAAGCAGTTGTTTTTTTTATGAAAAGTAACCAACTGACAAATATATTCATTCAGTTTCTCACCTCAGTTAATTCATTGTACACCAGCAAATTCATATCCAACCATTGGTTCTTTACCTCAAAATACTCAATGTATAGCCCCTACCATCTCTACGATATTACCCCTAAATGTTTTGGACACCTTGTGACATATGGTAACATCTAAGCGTGTTTATAGAATGTTCTGTATTTACAGCAAATACTGCGTATCACACATAGAACAACAAATATATTGTGTCCTTGAAATTTGGGCTGTATCAGAATTATACAACCAATAATTGTCCAGTGTTCCTGACTTTCTTCAGTGGTTAGTAGCGATTAACCTGCAGTGTAAGGAAGGCTATAAATTCAACTACAGTTACTTTTTTCACAATTATTTACTGTTGAAATGAATAGGAAATATATGGTAAGGGGGAGAAATGTAGCATTGTCTACAGGTCATAGTATTTATCTGCTCCTCCACACCCTAATTTTGTTTTTGTGAACATGAATGTCTAATCACTATTGTTATCATAACCCTCTTTTCCTTTTCAGGAAGCATTTGCTCAATTCACCACTTTTGTCAAGGCGACAGCGCAAGAACAAAAGTATAGAAAGTTCTGACGATGAAATTGTCCACTCAGGAGATGAAATATTTAATGGAAGAAATTATAGGGATCTAGAAAGTTTCCAAAAAGCACAGTTGCGACAAAAAGTGAGTAGTATAATATTTAAAAGTTTTATTAATAAAATGCCCACATTTCTTTGTGCTCTACAAGCCGTTTTCGTACAGTTAATCCTTGTAATACATCACTACATTTCAATAAGTACGCCTGTAATCTAAACATTGGTTTTCCTATGTTTGTCTGCAATTGGAGCAATTAAGATAACTGAAAAACAAAGTATGACAAAACACTGAGTGTGGTATGGAGGATTTAAATAGCTCCATTTACCAGTAGCACATTTGCATTACCCACACTTTAATTACTAAGAAATTATTAATGATTTTGATCTGCTGTATTTTGTCATATTCTTCATTCATTTAATTTACTTGGCCCCATTTCATTGCTATATGTGATGCTTACTACTGTCAATTCAGCAGATGAAATAATTGCGACCTGTGAACAATAACTGACTATAAAAACTCGGACTCCAAAGAACAAAAGTTATGTTTTAGATCTAGTCCATTACTGCCTTTACATATGTCTGCCTGTGTCTACATATGTGCGGATAGGGTGTGTGTGTGTGTGTGTGTGTGTGTGTGTGTGTGTGTGTGTGTGTGTGTGTGTGTGTGTGTGTGTGTGTACCTGTCCTTTTTTCCCCCTAAGGCAAGTCTTTCCGCTCCCGGGATTGGAATGACTCCTTACCCACTCCCTTAAAACACACATCCTTTCGTCTTTCCCTGTCCTTCCCTCTTTCCTGATGAAGCAACCATGGGTTGCGAAAGCTTGAATTTTTTGTGTGTGTTTGTGTTTGTTTGTCTCTATCAACATACCAACACTTTCGTTTGGTAAGTTACAGCATCTTTGTTTTTAGTATATTTTTCCCACGTGGAATGTTTCCCTCTATTATATACTGGGTGATCAAAAAGTCAGTATAAATTTGAAAACTTAATAAACCACGGAATAATGTAGATAGAGAGGTAAAAATTGACACACATGCTTGGACTGACATGGGGTTTTATTAGAACAAAAAAAAAGTTCACAAAATGTCTGACAGATAGCGCTGGACAGCAAAACGTCAGTGACTGCTACCGTGACGGGTGAGAGGTACGCCGATATGTTACAGAATCACATCATCCCCAGCCTGGTTGATAAACACCTGCTGGAACATACGATGTTTATGCAGGATGGCGCTCCACCCTAGATTGCTAGACACATGAAAGATTTCTTGCACGCGTCGTTTGGTGATCGTGTGCTCAGTCGCCACTTTCGTCATGCTTGACCTCCCAGGTCCCCAGATCTCAGCCTGTGCAATTATTGGCTTTGGGGTTACCTGAAGTCGCAAGTGTATCGTGATCGACCGATATCTCTAGGGATTCTGAAAGACAACATCCAATGCAAATGTCTCACCATAACTCCGGACATGCTTTACAGTGCTGTTCACAAGATTATTCCTCAACTACAGCTATTGTTGAGGAATGATAGTGGACATATTGAGCATTTCCTGTAAAGAACATCATCTTTGCTTTGTCTTACTTTGTTATGCTAGTTATTGCTATTCTGATCAGATGAAGTGCCATCTGTCGGACATTTTTTGAACATTTGTATTTTTTTGGTTCTAATAAAACCCCATGTCATTCCAAGCATGTGTGTCAACTTGTACCTCTCTATCCCCATTATTCCGTGATTTATTCAGTTTTCAAATTTATACTGACTTTTTCATCACCCAGTATATATAGAGGGAAACATTCCACATGGGAAAAATATATCTAAAAACAAAGATGATGTAACTTACCAAACGAAAGCATTGGTATGTTGATAGAGACACGAACAAACACAAACACACACACAAAATTCAAGCTTTCGCACCCCACGGTTGCTTCATCAGGAAAGAGGGAAGGAGGGGGAAAGACGAAGGGATGTGGGTTTTAAGGGAAAGGGTAAGGAGTCATTCCAATCCCGGGAGCAGAAAGACTTACCTTAGGGGGAAAAAAGGACAGGTATACACTCGCACACACACACATATCCATCCGCACATATACGATGTCATTCATTGTCCCAGATAAAAATTAAAATTTAGTTAAGCATTTTGTGTATGTACATGTGATGGTGTGATGCTACTGTGGAGGTGGCACCCCTATATAGGCTATTGCCAATTGGGAACATTATATTTTAATCCAAGTCAGCACAGGGTTCTACAACCTGCTAAGACAAAAGCCCCTGTCCATGTCAATACTATAAGACAACCAAACTTCAGTGGATTCTTTCAGAACAGTCTCAGTAACGGAGAAGTTGCAGCAGCCACCTATGTCATATTACATTTCATTATATGCCCTCTGCTAAGCAATGCTCCATCACTATGTATTTTTGTTGTTGGAAACTTGTGTGGCAGCGATGCTCCATGCACCTGTCCTCAACAATATGAGCAGTATGATCAGTGCATGCTTTACCAAAGTAACATGAAATTTTATAAACAGCCGGCTTCCTTAGCCACAGGTCATATTTAACAGAACCCTAAAGAGCTTAACCTTGGCTACTCTATGAAACAGTCTTTATGCTATAATTTCTAAAAATTGTCCTTATTTTACCTCATATGCTCCCAGCACATGGTAGGAAGGCAACTGATGAAACCGTGTCTGGACATTCTAATTTAGGTTTTCCATGATTTTCCTAAATCACATAAGGCAAATGCTGGGATGTTCCTTTGAAAGGGCACAGCCACTTTTCTTCTCCATCCTTCCCTAATCCGAGTTTGTGCTCTGTCTTTAATGGACTCGTTGTCGATGGGACCTTAAACACTAATCTCCTCCATCTTGTTGTACTTCCAGTTGTGGTCTGGACTCTTAAGACATGACAGATCAGCTTCTCTAAGAATCTGTTTTGTTTCAATAGTGACTTCAGATGTTTGATTCCATGCAGTAATCTTTCTGCATCAGATATGGTACACAGTCTTTGGACCAGCATCCTCAGGATCCCCGTGCATTGATACTGTGGGCTGACAGCTAATTACGAGCAAATACTGGTCAGTATGTGTAGGTGAATAGTAAATTATATACCACAGAGTATCATCATTCTGCCAGCCACACGATCATCTTAATAGGGACAGGGGCTATCGTCTAAGAAAGTCATGGAACTCAGTGCTGACCTGCATTAAAGCATGACATTCTCATTCAAGAAAAGACTTTAATGATTAATTATAGCAGCAGTACCTTGTTTTTATTTGCCTCTTTCATTGGCAGTGTTTATAATATCCTTCGCAATGGGGGCAGCACTCGCTACACTTAGCACATGTACTGAGACTCTCCATTCGCCTATACAGAGATGCCAGCTTCAGAACAACTAAATAACAGAAGCATCACCCGAAGATGATGGCCAGGTAGACCCCCAAAATATTGTGTGAACTTGACTTGGAAAATACATCTGCAAACCAAAGAGAGAATCATAAATTATTCTGATGGGGAAACTTACAAAGTCAGTGGTACATAAATTAAAAGATGACTACACATTTGCGGACTGTGAATAGCATTCATAAAGGTCATATAGAATCTAAAACATTGCCAGTATTGAGAGCAAGCATTCGTCATTTTGTAAAATTGTCAGTTTCATTTCAGTTTCATCAGTTCTATTGATCATATCCATACAATATTTGTGCATGTGAATTGGACAACTTAACATATTTCAACGAGTTGGAATGAACATTGGTTCTGCAGTCCACAAGTAACAGTTGCTTGCATCAATAGAGAAATAGCTCTATATTAAGGTCACATATGATGTATGCCAGCATGGAATCCTGAGTTCTTTGAAGAATGTGCTCAGTGTTGATAATATGCAAGGACAGAGTTGGTCATGACAACAGAAGCTCACAAGTTTTCTGAGCCCCCAAAAAGCATGAATGTTTCAAGCAATACAAAACTGATGATGAAATAATGGCCAGAAAATTCATAATTCACAGACTCAATACATCATCTGTCTTGGTTATGATGATGGTCACACAAGAGACTGGCGCTACATCGCTATTGCCCAATCTTGTTCAGGATGCCTGTCAAAACTTCCTAGAATGATCATGACATTCCAGTGGCCTAATAAATTCCATATTTTTTTAGAAGAAAAATAGCAAGTTACTTCATTAATCAACAAAACTATTGTGTGATTTATGTAAAGGTATTGTTTGAATTCCCAAGGAGATACAAGGTGTAGATGTGTTTTGACATGATTGCTGCCATATACTTAAATGAAGTGAATGAGGGAATCTCATCCAGTAAGAGCACATGTTTATTTTTTTAAAAAAATTCAGTCCTGAGAAGGACTGAGTTTAAGGAACTTCATATGGATTAATGTATAAATTAATATAAATATGTTTGTAGAAGCATTGCAGTCAGATACATTGTTGTACATGTTAAACGAGTCATTAATTTGTCATTGTCTCTCTCTCTCTCTCTCTCTCTCTCTCTCTCTCTCTCTGTCACACACACTCACACACACACACACACACACACACACACACACACACACACACACTCTTAGCAGCATTCTTCCATTTTTCAGAGTCTCCTTACTCTCATGGAGACACTCCCCTCGATTTCAGGTTTCTCTTGACCATGAAGAGCACTACATAATGACATACTTCCACAGACAATATGAGATGTTTAGAATTTAATGGCAAAGGTTTATAACAGCTCAGAAACTCAAAAGAGGTTCAGACTGATTCCAGTAATGGAAAAACAGCTCGACTAGGAGCATGGGTTAGTCCATGACATGCAGAACCAATGTTTGTCAGAACATGTGTCACTTTCTGTATGCCTGTCACAGTGGCCGAGCAGTTCTAGGCGCTTCAGTCTGGAACGGCATGACTGCTGCGGTCACCGGTTCAAATCCTGCCTTGGGCATGGATGTGTGTGATGTCCTTATGTTAGTTAGGTTTAAGTCGTTCTAAGTTCTAGGGGACTGATGACCTCAGATGTTAAGTCCCATAGTGCTCAGAGCCATTTTTCACTTTCTGTATGGACTTTCTAATTTATATAAGTTGTTCCTGTCATTCTTCTGTTTATAACTCTGAACTCACATTATCCTTATAAATTATCATTATTTCTTACTACTTTCACTGAACTGGACAAATGAAACTATAAAAATTGTCCTCCTTTAACCACCACTTTGCATGCAATTATCGCCTTTAAAAATATTTTATTATGGACTTTACTATGCATGTTGATCCCACATAATAAAAATAAATTTATATATGGAGTACTTTTGAAAAAAATCATCTCTACATTTTGCAGCATTGTGGGTATATATTAAAAACTAATTAGAACAGATATTTTTTCGGATGACCAGCAGAGTTGACTATTCGCCCTTTATTCAAAAATTTTTGACAACCAAACCTCTTTCATTATGTGCTGTTCACTGGACTCGCCTGTGCTTGCAGCTCAGACTCAAACCAACAGTGTGTTATTATTGCTTTGATTATAGGCAGCGATAGTGTGTGTGACCTTCACTCTCAATGCTTGGTGAGATTCATGCCACTGAAATATTGTGCATAAAATTTGAGTTGTCAATGTAGTGGAGATAAGCCACCTTTTAATCGTACTAAGAAAACACAGCAGTTTAAATGTCACTAAAGAATACATAAAAATTTTAGTATATTGTCCAAAAGAAATTGAAGGATAAATCTACTACTGTATCATGAAATTAAACTATCTATGCATTCCTCTATCATGTGTCATATCCAATGTGCATCTGTGAGTGGCATTCCTTAGTTATGGGCCTGTTTAGAAATAAATGTTTTCTGTTGATCACTGCCTCAGCATTATGGTTTGTTAAGTAAATCTTGGTATATGTTATAACTGGTTGTACATGCAGAGACTGAAGTGATATGATTACTTTATCTATTTATGTTTGTTGAATTTTGTATAGGTATAATTTTATAAAGTCCAATTTGATTCCTCTGATATACTTTCTCTTATGTCAACAGTATTTGGTGCAGAAATGGTTATATTTATTTCAGTCTCAGTACAGCTGCACTACCTTTTCCTTGAATGTAGAATGAAACTGCTTTACTAGTCTTGTATTTAAACACACAATAAATTACTGTGGTCCTTTTTTTGCAAAAGAAATAAGAGAAGATCAAAATTAATAGATACAAACATTTTATACATTCTAAGTGTTTTTGCTTGTTATCAAGACGTCTTCTTCCCAAAAATTTAAATGCCATTAATATTACTGAAATAGTGGAAACACATGTAAATTTTGCAGTTTTTTAAATCAAAATGTTGACATCAAGCATATATAGACGTGTACAGATGTGCAAGTGAATATTTTACTTCTAAGTTTCTCGCTTGTTGCACAGCTAAAACGTGGAAAAGGTATCGATGGAAGTCCAACGCCTCAGAGTCCACGGCGCAGAGAGTTCGTGATGCACAACAAAGCTCCCATGTGGAATGAGAGCAGTCAGGTGTATCAGCTTGACTTTGGTGGGAGAGTGACACAGGAATCTGCTAAGAATTTCCAGATCGAATTCCGAGGCAAGCAGGTGAGCAGTAAATGAAATACTCTAACATTTGTGAAAACTGCTACATGAAGACTAATACAAGGCACTGAATTGAACTTTGTGGCTCAGATTAGAACTGCACATAATATCTGACTCTGGGAACTCACAATTGTGTGAAGCCATTACATGTTATGATGAGTGCCTTTAAATATTATGTAATGGAACCAAATAATGCTTGCATGCACTACCTGATCAATAGTACCTGGACACTGTGAGAGGTGTGTCCACCTTTTACCTTTGCAGTGGCTTAAATTTTGCTGAGAACACATTCAGTGAGGTGTCTCAATGTCTGCATTCTCCTTTGTAGACTGAGTGCACTTCCCCAGTATAAACTGAAGTCTACCACCTGCTTTACCCAAAACTGAGCCTACAAGATCATTCCATTTCATATCCCTACAAAGTATTACACCCAGGTATTCGCACGAGTTGGCCAATTTCAACTGTGACTCATTGATTTTATTGTCACAGGCTGCTACATTTTTACATTTCATGAAATGCACCATTTTACATTTCTGAACACTTAAAGCAAGTTGTTGATCCTTGCACCTCTTTGAAATCTTATCAAGAACTGACTGAATATTTATGCAGCTTCTTTCAGACAGTACCTCATTATAGATAACTGCATCATCTGCAAAAAGTCTAAGGTTACTATTAATGTTGTCTGCAAGGTCATTCACATACAACGTGAATAGCAGCGGTTCCAACACATTTCCCTGGGGCACACCTGAAGTTACTTCTACATCTGACAATGACTCCCAATCCATTATAACAAGCTGCATCCTCCCTACTAAAAAGTCCTCAGTCCAGTCACAAATTTTACTTGATATGCCATATGATCTTACTTTTGACAATAAGTGTAGGTCTGGTACTGAGTCAAATGCTTTTTGAAAATCAAGAAATACTGCTTCTGCTTGGCCGCCTTGATCCAAAACTTTCAGTATAAAGCTTTCATGCACAGAGTAATGTATACAAAAAGCTGAAACCAGAATAGGATAAAAAGTCATCTCATTTGCCAAATTAAGGAAATTTTCATGCAAAAATAAACTAAAGAATCTGTGTGTTAGGCAATAGTCATGGCTATGAAATTTCTGCAGTGTTGATGGGAACATGTAATTTCAAGGGAGCTGGTTCTGTACAGCCAGGGGCTTCACTGAGTGAAATAACAAACCTAACAAAATTAACTGACAGCTAGTTTGAATTTGTGTTAAAAGGTGGGTCAAACAACATCTATAGAAACCAGACATACAACATTACTACAGAAATGAGGAAATGTTTAAATAATTTAGTTTGTGCAAATTTATTTGTCCTGACTATCCCACATCATCATGATTTACCAACCTGGTCATATATGGACCAGAAACTAGTGTTGCAAACAACTGCATCACTGAAGTATTTACTCACACTAAGAATGTCACTGCTGTAGACATAAGCAGCTTGGGGCATTTGTTCTATGCAGTCTATGGATTTCATTTAAATGTATCAAGAAAGGAGTTACTTGCATTTCAAGGAAGAGTGATTATAAAAGGATAAGTGGCAAACAAATAGAGATTATGAAGTGCTTTAGACAAGTTGCAAACAACAGTCTCATGGGCCAAATGCAAATTACCAAGAGAACAGAGATAAATGAAGCAAAACTTGTAGAAGCTCCAGAAGTTAACTCACCTACCAATTGTCACCAGAAAGCAGAAGCCACACACAAAAAAGACACTAAAACATTTTTAGAGTATATGCTACAGAAGAAATGCCATTAGGTAAAGAACTAAAAACCACTTCAGCTAAAGTTTCTAAATGCCCAAATTCTGTTGTATTACACCATAATATTAAGTCATTCACAAATAAGATTACCATGTTGGAAGAATTACTCCAGTACAAACTGAATGTAGACATAATCTGCGTTGTTGAACATTGGCAATGAAATGATGAAGCAAGTTAACTTCAGTCTCAAGATATGCATTGTTGTTGTTGTTGTTGTGGTCTTCAGTCCTGAGACTGGTTTGATGCAGCTCTTCATGCTACTCTATCCTGTGCAATCTTCTTCATCTCCCAGTACTTACTGCAACCTACATCCTTCTGAATCTGCTTAGTGTATTCATCTCTTGGTCTCCCTCTACAGTTTTTACCCTCCACGCTGCCCTCAAATGCTAAATTTGTGATCCCTTGATGCCTCAGAACATGCCCTACCAACCGGTCCCTTCTTCTTGTCGAGTTGTGCCACAAATGCCTCTTCTCCCCAATTCTATTCAATACCTCCTCATTAGTTATGTGATCTACCCATCTAATCTTCAGCATTCTTTGTAGCACTACATTTCAAAAGCTTCTATCCTCTTCTTGTCCAAACTATCTATCGTACATGTTTCACTTCCATACATGGCTACACTCCATACAAATACGTTCAGAAACGACTTCCTGACACTTAAATCTATACTTAATGTTAACAAATTTCTCTTCTTCAGAAACGCTTTCCTTGCCATTGCCAGTCTATGTTTTATATCCCCTCTACTTCGACCATCATCAGTTATTTTGCTCCCCAAATAGCAAAACTCATTTACTACTTTAAGTGTCTCATTTCCTGATCTAATTCCCTCAGCATCGCCTGACTTAATTCGACTACATTCCATTATCCTTGTTTTGCTTTTGTTGATGTTCATCTTATATCCTCCTTTCAAGACACTGTCCATTCCCTTCAACTGCTCTTCAAAGTCCTTTGCTGTCTCTGACAGAATTACAATGTCATCAGCGAACCTCAAAGTTTTTGTTTCTTCTCCATGGATTTTAATACCTACTCCGAATTTTTCTTTTGTTTCCTTTACTGCTTGGTCAATATACAGATTGAATAACATCGGGGAGAGACTACAACCTGTCTTATTCCCTTCCCAACCACTGCTTCCCTTTCATGTCCCTCGACTCTTATAACTGCCAACTGGTTTCTGTACAAATTGTAAATAGCCTTTCGCTCCCTGTATTTTACCCCTGCCACCTTCAGAATTTGAAAGAGAGTATTCCAGTCAACATTGTCAAAAGCTTTATCTAAGTTTACAGATGCTAGAAACTTAGGTTTGCCTTTCCTTAACCTTTCTTCTAAGATAAGTTGTACGGTCAGTATTGCCTCACATGTTCCACCCTTTCTACAGAATCCAAACTGATCTTCCCCAAGGTCGGCTTCTACTAGTTTTCCATTCGTCTGTAAAGAATTCACGTTAGTATTTTGCAGCTGTGACTTATTAAACTGATAGTTTGGTAATTTTCACATCTGTCAACACCTGCTTTCTTTGGGATTGGAATTATTATATTCTTCTTGAAATCTGAGGGTATTTCGCCTGTCTCATACATCTTGCTCACCAGATGGTAGAGCTTTGTCATGACTAGCTCTCCCAAGGCTGTCTGTAGTTCTAATGGAATGTTGTCTACTCCTGGGGCCTTGTTTCGACTCAGGTCTTTCAGTGCTCTGTCAAATTCTTCACGCAGTATCGTATCTCCCATTTCATCTTCACCTACATCCTCTTCCATTTCCATAATATTGTCCTCAAGTACAAGTCCCTTGTATAGTCCCTGTATGTACTCCTTCCACCTTTCTGCTTTCCCTTCTTTGCTTAGAACTGGGTTTCCATCTGAGCTCTTGATATTCATACAAGTGGTTATCTTTTCTCCAAAGGTTTCTTTAATTTTCCTGTAGGCAGTATCTATATTACCCCTAGTGAGATAAGCCTCTACGTCCTTACATTTGTCCTCTAGCCATCCCTGCTTAACCATTTTGCACTTCCTGTCGATCTCATTTTTGAGACGTTAGTATTCCTTTTTGCCTGCTTCATTTACTGCATTTTTATATTTTCTCCTTTCATCAATTAAATTCAATATTTCTTCTGTTACCCAAAAGTTTCTACTAGCCCTCGTCTTTTTACCTACTTGATCCTCTGCTGCCTTCACTACTTCATCCCTCAGAACTACCCATTCTTCTTCTACTGTATTTCTTTTCCCCATTCCTGTCAATTGATCCCATATGCTCTCCTTGAAACTCTGTACAACCTCTGGTTTAGTCAGTTTATCCAGGTCCCATCTCCTTAAATTCCCACCTTTTTGCAGTTTCTTCAGTTTTAATCTACAGGTCATAACCAATAGATTGTGGTCAGAGTCCACATCTGCCCCTGGAAACGTCTTACAATTTAAAACCTGGTTCCTAAATCTCTGTCTTACCATTATATAATCTATCTGATACCTTTTAGTATCTCCAGGATTGCTCCATGTATACAACCTTCTTTCATGAGTCTTGAACCAAGTGTTAGCTATGATTAAGTTATGCTCTGTGTAAAATTTTACCAGGCGGCTTCCTCTTTCATTTCTTAGCCCCAATCCATATTCACCTACTATGATTCCTTCTCTCCCTTTTCCTACTCTCGAATTCCAGTCACCCATGACTATTAAATTTTCGTCTCCCTTCACTACCTGAATAATTTATTTTATCTCATCATACATTTCATCAATTTCTTCATCATCTGCAGAGCTAGTTGGCTTATAAACTTGTACTACTGTAGTAGGCATGGGCTTCATGTCTATCTTGGCCACAATAATGCGTTCAATATGCTGTTTGTAGTAGCTTACCCCCTCTCCTATTTTTTTATTCATTATTAAATCTACTCCTGCATTACCCCTATTTGATTTTGTATTTATAACCCTGTATTCACTTGACCAAAAGTCTTGTTCCTCTTGACACCGAACTTCACTAATTCCCACTATATCTAACTTTAACCTATCCATTTCCCTTTTTAAATTTTCTAACCTACCTGCCCGATTACGGGATCTGACATTCCACGCTCCGATCCGTAGAACACCAGTTTTCTTTCTCCTGATAACGACGTCCTCTTGAGTAGTCCCTGCCCGGAGATCCGAATGGGAGACTATTTTACCTCCGGAATAGTTTACCCAAGAGGACGCCATCATCATTTAACCATACAGTAAAGCTGCATGCCCTCAGGAAAAATTACGGCTATAGTTTCCCCTTGCTTTCAGCCAATCGCAGTACCAGCACAGCAAGGCCGTTTTGGTTAGTGTTACAAGGCCAGATCAGTCAATCATCCAGACTGTTGCCCCTGCAACTACTGAAAAGGCTGCTGTCCCTCTTCAGGAACCACACGTTTGTCTGGCCTGATGTTAATAAAAGTTATACTGAGCCAGTTGAAAAAAGACTTCAACCTATCCATTACTAAGCTACCGGACTTTAATTTCATAATTATTAACATGTATAGAGCATCAAGTGGAAATCGTCAAGTGGAAGTCATCATGAACAAACTAGAGATTCTGCTGAACAGGATCAGTGCATTAAATATGAAGATTTTGCTATGTGATGATTTCAATACTGATTTTTCAAAAGTATCAGTAATGCTTTGATAAATGTGAGTAACACTTTCAATTGGATTTGGATTGGATTGTTTGGGGGAAGAGACCAAACAGCGAGGTCATCGGTCTCATCGGAACCATCCCAGCATTTGCCTGGAGCGATTTTAGGGAAATCACAGAAAGAATGCCACATTCAATTGATCCCCACAATACATTGCCCGAAAAGATTAACAGAACTTCATCGTTGATCAAATATTCATCTCAGACACAAGTTACAAAAGACTACTGAGCATGGGTTACAGTGATCATGAGGTACAGCTGCTGTGTATAGAAATACCAACAGGTAGTAGCAGTTGTAAAAAAAAAGCAGTTGGAAAAAGAACTTTTTCTGAAGACACTATTAAAATTTTTAATTTCTTACTGGTTGAGGAAAATTGGAAAAGCATCTGCATTCAGAATAAGGTTGATAGCACATACATGTGTTTTCAGAATATCTTTCTTTACGATTTTAATATAGCATTTCCAAATAAGCCAAAACTGTAAAACCTAACAATACTAAGCAATGGACAGCTAAAGGAATAAAAATATACAGTGAGACAAAAAGACCTCTGCAGTACTGTTGTAAGAAATATAGAGTCATCCAAGAATTTTCAGATTATTGTAAAGCCTACAAAAGAACCTATGGTAGAGTAGTGTGGGAGGCAAAAATTATGTGGAATGACAAGTTGATAAGAAACTCATCCAAAAAATGAGATCCAGGTGGAGAGCTGTAAAGAAACAAACTTTTAGCTGAGTACCAAAAAAAAAGAGAATGTGTCATTAACACTAGAGGGCTCAAAATTCACAAACCCAACTTCAGTCATGACAAAATTCAATGAATGCTTCACTTCTCTGGCTGGAGACTTCATTCAAATAAACTGTAAAGAACCAGTCCCAAGTCTCTCCAGCAAACTGGTGATCTTGATTGCTTCTTTGAATGTTTATGAAACAAATCCTGATCAGATAATAAGTAAGATTAAATCGTTAAGCAATAAAATGTCAAGTGGCCCTGATGGAATACCTGAATTCATATTAAAAGAATGCACTCACCACGTAGCAAAACTGCTGGCAAAAATTTTCAACCTCTCTGCAGAAATTGATCTCTTTCAAGATACTCTCAAAACAGCAAAAAGTTTCACCACAACTAAAAAAAAAAAAAAAAAGGTTCTTCTTAAAAATTCTAAAAAACTCTTATGACAGGCTTTTAAGTTTCATAAAAAATAGCCTCCTCTTATGGCACAACACCATGATTGTAGAAAGTCTGAATCCACACAGACATTGTTTTTTGAGTACTTAGACTATGCTTTAAAATCCAATTATGAACATAAATTAGTTGCAGGTATTTTTCCAGACCTGTCAAAACCCTTTGACATCCTGGATCATAACATTCTGCTCGATAAATTTTAAAGACAAGAAGTAAGAGGTGTAATAATAATAATAGCTTTATTCAACATCGAATGGTATACTGCACATGTACAAAGAAACAGTAATGATTAAAGTTATTTGTACAATACACAAGACACATTCTTCTGAATATGTCATTAATTTACAACAAAATTACAATAACATGTTTACTGATTTCTATTCACATAATTTCATAAAGCATTTGTTGTTCTTCATATAAGTATGGTACTCTTCTAATGAGTAGAAAGGCTGTTTTACTAAAAATTTCTTAAGTTGATGTTTCAGTTTAATTGTAGGAAGAGCCATGACTGCACTGGGCAGTGCATTAGCTAATTTTATACCTGCATACTGAGGCCCCCTTTCGTAAAGTGCTGTTCTGTGGCTGCCAATGTAAAATCTTTCTTTATTTCTAGTATTGTACTGGTGGAAATCTGAATAAGTGTTTGGGTGCAGTCTTTTCACAAGCAATATGGCTTTTAGAATGTATGTGTTTATAACAGTTAACACCTCTGTTTTTGGAAACAAGTTGCGACAAGATTCCCTATATTTTGCTCCACAGATTATTCTCACACCCCTTTTTTGAAGAATGAGTAGCTTATCTAGATTAGCTTTGGTTGTTGTCCCCCAAATTTCAATACCGTAGTTCAAGTGAGAGGAGAAAAGAGCATGGTATGCAGTCTTTAGGACTACGGTATCTCTACAGAACTTGCTAATAGTACTGATTGCAAATACATTTTTTGACAACTTAGTTGCTAGGGAGTCAATATGTGTGTCCCATTTCAGGTTGCTTTGGATTGTTATGCCAAGGAATTTTACACTAGACTCTTTCTTTACCAATTCATTGCCCATGTATAATTTAATTTCATTATTCAAACTACTTTTGTTAAACTCCATCAAACATGTTTTACTGGTGCTTACATTTAAGTGGCTTTCATTAAAAAACTGAACAATTTCTTTTGTCACATTATTGCCTCTAGTTCATTACATGATTCCTTTTTACGTACAATGGACGTGTCATCGGCATACAGAACAATTTTGGAATTTATAGTACAGTATTTAATATCATTTACATAGATCAAGAACAGAAGGGGGCCCAACACCGAGCCCTGGGGCACACCATATTTTATGCACGAGATCTCTGATTTGTAGACACCACTTTCCGTTTTAAGTAGAACAAACTGTTTTCTATTGCTCATATAACACTTTATTACGTCATAAGCAGCGTCTCTAATGCTTAATCCATAGCTGGTTGTGTTTGCACATAAAAAACTGGAGGTAGAAGGTTTTCTGGGGACTCTCAACTCACAGCATAAAGGCTTTTTAGAATGCATAAAAGTGCTATGAATAATTTGTGGCCTTAAAAAGATGGAGTCTATAAATCTCATTTTTTCTGGGCTTGATGTTTTGAAGGTCCTAAGTTTATACATTTATGGAACTGTCTTGTTCTCTAGAGGCTACCTCTTGAAAACAAGTAACTAACTACATAACAAAATATATATCACTGTTGTACCAGAGGAACATCAAATATACATAAAAAATGTCATAGAACAACAGCCTGTCAGAGGAGCATAATTAACTATGGTGTAATACTACATAATAATATACCAGAAGAAATATAATTGCAACATATCCAATATTTAAAATTAAACAACAGGTATTTCTATTAAAGCAATATTTCTGTTCTGTAAAAGAATTTCTGAATATGTAACAAAGAAGTTGCTTAAAAATTAAATTGTAGGAATAGGTACCTAATTTTATAATTTGTTTACTATATGTTGATACTATGTATTATTGCAAGTTTTCTTTAACCTGCTCAGCATCACTTGTACAATTTGTGCTGTATAGAACTGGACAAATAAAAAGATCAGAATCAAAGTCAAAATTTAATGTGATTTTTCTGTGTGTGTTTATGCCTGTATTTGCTATCAGATAAATAGATTTCGTAATACGTGTTTGATTTGAGTCTTATTTTCAAGTTCTTCCTACACGAATAGGAAATTACTAAAAAATACCCCCTTTACACTGAACAAAATGAGGCAAACTCCTTTTTAGCATTTGCAATAACTCACTGTCATTTGACATATTTCTTGACAGGCCGAATATGTAATACTGTCACCTCTATTCAGTAGTAGAGTTAGAGAAATGTCAGATTTAGAAGACATGAACAAGACTTTATCTCTTTTCCAGTTTTGATTATTTCTGTGAGAATATAAGTGAAATAGAAAATTTGTGAATTGATAACTAATTATCTTTTTGTCTAGGTGATGCAATTTGGCCGCATTGATGGAAATGCTTACACTCTAGATTTCCAGCATCCTTTCTCAGCACTGCAGGCATTTGCTGTAGCACTTGCTAATGTTACACAGAGGCTTAAATGAATGAGGGATCATATCAACATAATTCATCAGTGGATTATTATATGCAGAGGTAACTATGTGCAAGATATTTTTCACCTATATGAGTGATATATGTATTGAGTCTGCTCTGTCTCATTTGTTTTTTATGTTAAATTGTGTGTGTTTCATTACTTTGCTTGTAAAAGCTTGCAAGGCACCAGAGTTGCATACTGAAACGGTTGATTAGGTTTCACACAATTCTTATACTAGATTTTTTTTGTCTTCTGAGAATTGCTTTCTAAATTTTATAGTAATATTGTAGCTATCCCCTTACACATATTCTACCTTTGTTTAGTTTCAATTCATGTAAAATATTGATTGGTTATTTATGCTGTAGATACTATTTTAGCAAAATTGATGTTTTGATAACTTCATCCATTGTGCATTTCTGTATATTCATGAGCGAATTAAATTGGAGATACCTGCTTTGTTGGGAAAAGAGCACTCCTGACACAATGAGGAAAAGAACACCCAATACATCACCTTGTTTGGACCATGGTCAGATTTGGTGCTGGCCACTGGGATGACAGTCGAGCTCGGATGGGCACATTTAATTGTGGGCAGATCATCTGTAGCAGAAATGTGGAACACCCCATCTCCAGTGGCATATAGGCACTTGGCTCTCCATGTGCCACTTCCTCAAGGACATTAGTGAATACCTAAATTCAGAGAAAAGTGCTGCTGCATCCAGAGTCAACTGCTGTGGGCAATACCATCTTGCAGAAAGGGGACTCTTATCAAATATAATGGGATGTTGCAGCAGATAATGTAGTAAATAAATTTACAATTCGAAGCTGTAATATATCAACTGGTGAGCAGCACTACTGTTCAGAATCACCTCCTTGCTTTAGGATACAGTAGCCACCACAACACAACTGAATCTCTGTTGATGGCAACTCAGAGGAACAGGGACTATCTTAGGACAGTGACACAACCATTGAATGCTCAAAGTGTGAAAAAAAAGGTTCACTAAACTGATTATCTGCTGTAATTGACAATATGACTGGAATACATTCTTTAGAATTTGAAAGTAGCAGGGGAAAATGCAGGAAGTGAAAAGGCTATTTACAACTTATACAGAAACTAGACTGCATATATAAGAGTCAAAGAACATGAAAGAGAAGAAGTGGGTGAGAAGGAGTGAGCCAGGATGCAGTCTATCTCCAATATTATTCAGTCTGTACATTGAGTGAGCAGTAAAGGATACCAAGGAGACATTTGGGAAGGGAATTAAAGTACAGGGAGAAGCAGTAAGAAAGGTTGAGGCTGTCAGTGACTTTCTGATTGTGGCAGAGATGACAAGACTTTGAAGATCAGTTGAATGGAATTGATAGTGTTTTGAAAAGAGGTTAAAAGATGAACATCAAAAAAAGTAAAACAACAGCAGTGGAATTTAGTTGAATTAATTCAGGTGCTATTGAGGGGATTAGGAAATGAGACACGAGATAAGTTTTGCTATTGGGGGCAGTGAAATTACTGATAATGGTCAAAGTAGAGAGGACATGAGATGCAGAGAGCCAGGAGCAACGAACGTGTTCCTGAAAAGATTTAAGTGGTGGGAAGTCTTTTCTGGAGATATTTGATGAAAGTGAAATATGGACAATAAAACAAGAAGAGAACAGAAGCTTTTGAAATGTGGAGTTACAGAAGAATGCTAGACTGCTGAAGATTAGATGGCAGACTGAATAACTAATGATGAGATACTGAACAGAATTGGAGAGAGCAAAACTTTGACACAATTTGATCAAAAGGAGGAGAAGGTTGATATGATGTGACATATCCTGAGGCATTATGGAATTGTCAATTTGAAAATTAAACAGTGGAAAGTCCAGATTAGAACATCAACTATATTATGTAAAGGACAGACAGCTTACTCACCATGAAGATGACACATTGAGTTGGAGACAGGCACAATGGCCAAAAACTCAGTATGTAGCAGTCTTTTTGTTTTGCCTGTCTACAACTCAGTGTATCATCTTTATGGTGAGTAGCAATATATCCTTTTCATAATATTGTCAGTTTGGTAATGGAAGGAAGTATATTGGGGGGGGGGGGGGGGGGTGTCTAGATCAAATTGTAGGAGGAGACAAACCAAGGCTTAAATACTTAAAGTAGGAGCAAATAGATGTAGACTGCAGTACTGCAGTATTTGTGAAGAAATGAAGTGACTTACACAAAGTAGGCAAGCATGGAGAGCTCCATCAAATATGTCTTCAGACTGAAGACCACAAAAACAACGTACTATTATGCTGGTGTAGATCACAGTTTAAGTTTGAATTGTTTATTCATCCATCTTTAAATATTTGTATGCAATTTGTGTCATTATGAGTTACGTACAAAAGGATTTATAAATTATGGCTGTCATGTTAGGAAACATAATTTACATACACTATGGTAACACACATAATAAGAGAATCTACATAATAAAATGACATAAAGATTTCTCCACATGGTTAATAGTTAAATATGGAACTAAACATTGTTACATTACTTACTAACTTACACATGACAAAGGAGTAGAGGTCATCCACAAAAAATTTCCCAGTGTTATTAATAGTAAAATATGAGCTGAAAGTTAATTACTTTCTTGCATATTCATTATGTACAAAAGACAAGAAATCAGAGGGGACAAAAAAGCATAGAAAGAAGGTACAAGCAGACAGTATTACAAGTTATTTAGTAAATTCAGGTCAACTTTTGAACAGTTTTCAATTTCTTAAAAGTGTAAAAATCTCTCTCATACAGTTATGTTTTGGGCCTTATTTATAAAGACATTAAGAGAGGTAGCATGTGGTTGCACAGGTAATGCATTGAAAATCTTTATTCCTACATATTCGTAACTGCCTGTTTCTGTAAGTCAAGTTGTAGGTATGTCTATCTTTAATGTTTGACTAGTATTATGATGATGAGTGAACTGCCAAAGGTTGTAACTGTTGAAGTTTTCCTTTATGTACATCTACATCTATGTGATTACTGTGCTATTCACAAAAAATTGCCTGGCAGAGGGTTCAGTGAACCACCTTCAAGCTGTTTCTCTACCGTTCCATGCTTGAATGGTGTGTGGCAAAAACAAGCATTTAAATTTTTCTGTACAAGCCCTGATTTCTCTTCTTTTATTGCGATGATCATTTCTCCCTATGTAGGTGGGTGCCAACATAATGTTTTCACAATTGGAGGAGAAAACTGGTGATTGAAATTTCATGAGGAGATACCGTCGCAGTGAAAAATGCCTTTGTTTAAATGATTGCCACTTCAATTCACGTATCATGTCTGTGACACTATCTCTCCTATTTCAAGATAGAAGAAAATGAGCCACACTTCTTTGAACTTTTTCGATGTCATTTGTCAGTCTCAGCTGATGTGGTCCCACACAACACAGCAGTACTCTAGAATAGGATGGACAAGTGTGGTGTAAGCAGTCTCTTTAGTAGACCTGTTGCACCTTCTAAGTGTTCTGCCAATGAATCGCAGTCTTTAGTTTGCTCTACCCACAACATTATCTATTTGATTGTTCCAATTTAGGTTATTTGTAATAGAAATCCCTAAATATTTAGTTGAATTTACAGCCTTCAGATTTGTGTGTTTTACCGCATAATCGAAATTTAGCTGATTTCTTTTAGTACTCATGTGAATAACTTCACACTTTTCCTTATTAAGGGTCAATTGCCACTTTTTGTACCATACAGATATCTTATCTAAATCATTTTTCAAGTTGTTTTGATCATCCAATGACTTTACAAGACAGTAAATGACAGCATCATCTGCAAACAATGTAAGACGGCTACTCAGATTGTCTCCTATGTCGTTAATATAGATCAGGAACAATAGAGGGCCTATAACACTTCCTTGGGGAATGCCAGATATTACTTCTGTTTTACTTGATGACTTTCCATCTGTTACTATGAACTGTGACCTTTCTGACAGGAAATCATGAATCCAGCTGCACAACTGAGCCGATACTCCGTAGGCACGCAGTTTGGTTAGAAGACGCTTGTGAGGAACGGTGTCGAGAGCCTTCTGGAAATCTAAAAATATGGAATCAATCTGACATCCCCTGTTGATAGCACGTATTACTTCATGAGTATAAAGAGCTAGTTGTGTTTCACAAGAAGGATATTTTCTGAAACTGTGCTGACTATGTGTCAATAAATCGTTTTCTTTGAGGTACTTCATAATGTTCGAATACACTGTATGTTCCTAAACCCTACTGCAAATCGACGTTAGTGATATAAGCCTGTAATTCAGCGGATTACTTTTACTTCCCTTTTTGGGTATTGGTGTGACTTGAGCAATATTCCAGTCTTTAGGTACGGAACTTTCTGTGAGCGAGCAGCTGTATATAATTGCTAAATATGGAACTATTGTATCAGCATACGCTGAAAAGAACCTGACTGGTATCCAGTCTTGTCCAGAGGCCTTGCCTTTATTAAGTGATTTAAGCTGCTTTACTACAACGAGGATATCTACCTCTATGTTTCTCATCTTGGCAGTTGTTCTTGATTGGAATTCAGGAATATTTACTTTGTCTCAGTCTGCTTTAGTGGCACTGTCATCAATGACCTCACCGTTATTATCACGCAGTGAAAGTATTGATTGCATCATGCCATAGGTGTGCTCTATGTATGACCATAATCTCTTTGGGTCTTCTGCCAGATTCTGAGACAGTGTTGCATTGTGGAAATTATTAAAAGCAGCTCGCATTGAAGTATGCGCTATATTTTGAACTGCTGCAAAACTTTGCCAATCTTGGGGATTATGCATTATTTTAAGTTTAGCATGCTATTTTCGTTGCTTCTGCAACAGTGATCTGACCCGTTTTGTGTACCATGGGGGATTAGTACCATCACTTATTAATTTATATATCTCTCAATTGCCATCGACACTATCTCTTTGAAATTATTTCATATCTTTTCTACACTTACAGGATCAGATCGGAAGGTGTGGAGACTGTCTCTTAAAAAGGTGTGAAGAGCATTTTTATCAGATTTTTTTTAAATAGAAGTACTATGCGTTTCTTTTTGATGGTTGTAAGTGTTACGGTATTCAGCCTAGCAGCAACTATCTTGTGGTCGCTAATCCCTGTATTCATCATGATACTCCCTAAAGAGTCAAGTATGCAGTTTATTGATTACATGCATGTAGAAAACTTGTTCTGAGTTAAAGCTGTCAAACAATGTTTGAAGAAGAATAAAATGCCACTACCACACGACAGCTAATGTAGAAAATACTTTTCTGACGTATTTGGGCACGATGCGCTCTCCCCACACAAAAGCTTCAAGATGCATCTGCTGCCTAGCTGTCTTATTGAACCTGAATAGAACAAAATGTCACATAAGTTAGCCCTTTTTCCACATGCGACTATTTTGGGTTGAGAAGTGAAGTGAATTATGTTCGAAGTTCCATTAGATTAGTAACTTCAGCAGACAGCAGAACTGAGTTTTAAAAAAATTTAGCAGTAAATGTATTCGAACTCGCGACATCTCATCCATGGTGCACGACACTTGCCATTATGCTACTAGCTGACACATGGCTGCAATAGCTCCAGAGCTGAACAAGAAGTCCTCCAGAACTTCTGTATACCACAGCGCTGCGAGATAATGCAAATGGCCAGGTATAGACTTCTGAGAGAAACAGTTACAGCTTTTCTTTTGCACTGCATGACGTTTTTTACAAACAGATAGAATAGCTCAAGTGGAAAGGAACACTTCATATTTAAATTTCTGCATCCTACACTGTTGGCAGTTCTGTGTAGGTGGCAGTGACGTGATTTTATTTTGGTGATTACAAAATAGAGTCGAATGTATGCACTGGGTAGCCGAAGCAGCTAGTTCATAGTGATTCGGTCAACCAAGTAAATGAATTTACTGAACATGTTGCAATTGACTACAGGGAGCCTGTGTGTCAGAATTCTCATCCAGTGTGGCGCAACGGTGTTACGATAGAAAAATGAGTCACGGAAAATAGGATTTGGTGGTCTGTTTGGACTGATGGTAGGTTCTTATACCTATGGTCTGTGTTCGTTTCCCACTCCTGTCAATAATTTTAGATAGGGAGAGAAAGATTCCATTCTCCTCTGGCTACACCAAGTGAAGAAGATATAATATTCACATTAAAGATTCACATTAAAGATGATATTCCTTCTCTGCCAAGTAGACATCAGGTTGAACCACAATGAAGTCTGGAGTGGCGACATGTAGAAACTCTATCACCAGTAACCTTTCTTATACTAGTTATTTTTTTCTAGTGATGAAACAAATGCTATGTAGGGTCACAGGACACTTATTCCATCTTTTATCTGAGCTTCTGTATGTCGATAAAATTGGTTCTGAACTGAGAATGCAACTCAGATCACCCTAACGCGGAATTTGATCCCTTCATGACAATACAGCTCGGCTACAATTTTTTTTTTGGTCCAAAATTGCAGATTTCTCAACATCTCCATATATTACGCATGAATGGTTTCGAATCCTGGCCCGGTACTAAAGATTTCATTATGTATTATCAAGCTCTAGCATGAGAACACCTATTTGCTGGTGGATAATAATTTAGATTTTTAATGTTTTTTCATTCGTTGTCAAACTAACGATATCTGACGTTTTTTACTCCCAGTGGGACACAGAACTATTTGCGAGATCACTGTAAGTTCAAGATGTTATTCCGAGCTGCTGGTAGAGAAAAATTCGGTAGCTGACACCTCTTAGTGTGTAGTCAACAACGATACGTGTGGGGCTCTATTCCCAGTGAGCACTGAACTCTTTGTCATATTATTTCTAGTTCAAACATGCTCACATGTCGCTGCTGGTGCAACAAACCCATATTTAACATTCGTTTTCTCTAGAATATAACAGCGATAGGTGCCGGGTTGGACTCCTCGGAAGGATAAAATTAATGTTTCGTCTTGTCATTTCAGTTAAAACATCTAGCTACTGCCGAGAAAATCCGATATATCACAGTTGGTTGTGCTTCGATATCAATCCGATTAGGTTCTGGGTTCGAATCTCTCTCCAACACAAAGCTTTGCCTCACAGCCCTTCAAGTAAGTTACTTGTGAAGAAGCAATATTTAACATCTCTCGTAGTTCATTAACAGGGACAATAGATGCTGGGTAGGAATTCGCGTCCCTTAAAAATGTTTGCGTAATGTAATTTAAAGTTGATATTTGCTAACTGATACTGTCTAAAATCGAGGTATATCACTCTCTGTATGCCTAACCAGGAATGACTGTTAGTTTGCGTCAGTCACGAAATCTTTGCTTAGTCTGCCTGACCTCGGTTTTAATCCATATGCAAAACGAGACGCTTCGTCGTAACATTTGAAGTTCATACATATTTTCAACTAGCTGCTCGTGGATAACTTAAATTTTTAATGTCATTTTGTGTTAAATAATAAGTACTGTATGTTACTTTGAAGAGGAAATCAGGAATATGACGAACTTACTAAGTGCATTACCTATCTGACGTAATAATGAGAGTGGTAACATTTGAGGTATGCCATTTATTGTAATAAATGTGAGCTTACAAGCCTTAAGGACAGTCTTATCTGTGATAAAGTGTTCCCTGATATTTGTAGCATCGTGGTATTACTTTACATCTTGAGTTACTGCGATACAGAGCAGTGTTTTCTAGTGTTGATTTGTTGGAACCATTTTCAATAGTCAAACGACTGTACCAAGGAGCGATTATAGTACCTGCTAGACAGCTACGTTATGCCGGTTGAATGCGAATCAGGTGAAATGCAATTCAGGTTGTTCGGATACTTTTGAGTATGACTGTACATACTCATGCATTTTTGATCCAGCATCAATAGTTGTGGCACCCATCTTGCAGATAATTTTTTCATTTCTAATTCTTCAGTTAAAATGTGATATACCCTTTCAGATGACATCTGGAAAGCAGGAGCAATTTCACGCACTTTCAATCGGCCATCCTCCATGACCATTTTGTGCACTTTTGCAATGATTTCTTGATAGTGGTACATCTTGGCCAACCACTGTGCAGATCATCACTTAAGCCCTCCCAACCAAATTTAAATTCATTTGTCCACTTGGCAACAGTGTATTTCTGAAATTGGTATGAATGCCCTTTGTTTTCATACCTTTCTCTACGAAGTTCTTAATCACTGCTTGAATCTTGACTTTTTTCCATCTTCCCAAATCACTATGCGGGAACAACAACAACAGAGCCATGTCACTGCCACAGCTCTCTTCCAAGAGCACTGATGTGGCATGTGTTTACAGGCAACAGTCCAATGAATATCTCATGATCAACTCATTGCGCTAGCACTGACCTCTCGTGGTGATTCTGAGAACTTTTCAGACCACCCTAGTACAAAAGGCAGTTGTTTACAAGAGATTGGACTGACATTTTTCTGTAATTCTGTGAAATAAGGCTTACATGCTATGTTACTTTTGGTATTCCAGAGATGCTCCTGATAGCTTTCTCATGACAAATAAAAATTTTCTAGCCCCAGCAGAATTACCCTTGAGCAGACTGCCTCAATTTATATGGCAATGAAAGAAGGCATAATAGAAGTTAATCGGCAGTTTTTCAGAAACAATTGTGCATAATTTTACTTCACTATGTACACAGCTCGTGAAAGCTTTCAAGATGTGTAGTCTATGTGACCCTCCCAAGTTAATTTTGTGCCCAGATATATGCCAAGGAGTTTTGTAGAAGCTGACTTGACATGAACATTGGACAAGCGAAAAGAAATGTTTCCAGTCTTTTCATGGTTAATAACTAACTCATTGGTTTCAAGCCACGTATTGGGTAACTTGGGGTTATCTTTACTTTGATTTGTCAGTTTATTTATGTATTTTACAGACTTGATGAAGGTAGTATCATCTGCATAAAGCACAAATTTGCATGGCATATTTCTGGACAGGTCATTTATAAATATTATAAACAATAGTCACTCAAGCACTGATCGTTGGGGAACACCTCCAGTAACATTCAGAAACTGTGATTTTTTATCATTGTAGCTTACAATTTGTTTCTTGTTATTGAGATAGGTTTTGATTTTCCAGATTAGTACCTTCAGCTTCTCTGTGAAGCTGTTCTTACTTTTATGTAGTACTGTTATGAGGTCATGTGCATGTCATGCCTGAGTGCTGTTTAATTGATCAAGTCCGTTCTGTTGGTGAATACCAAGATGCCTCCTATGTACACCCATGCAGAATAAGCAGACATGTTTGTATACAGGTACTGTGACTGTCTACCATGGACAGTTCCCTGACAGATGAACTCCCTGTGCCAGGGTATTTCCCAGGATTTTTGAAACTTTACATGAATCTGGAATACTACCCAGTGTACAAGTAACATCAGAACATGAGTCTGCCCAGTCAGTTGAGGAAAGAGAAGACATTATTGCAATGCTACATGGAGTCCCATCACCAGTACATGGTGCGTTAGCAGTCAGCTTGGTATTCCACAAATGCGAGTGTGACACACATTACATTCTGAGGGCTTGTACCCATTCCATATGCAGCCCATGCAGCATCTGCATCCAGGTGACTCTGTAAGCAGACAACAATTTTGGAAGGTAGGAGACGATGTATTGGCAGAACTGAAGTGCTGAGCATGGGTTGTGAGTTGTGCTTGGGTAGCTCAGTCGGTAGAGCTCTTGTCCACGAATGGTAAAGGTCCCAAGTTTGAGCCTCAGTCCAGCACACAGTTTTAATCTGCCAGTGAGTTTCAACAATTTTGTGAATGGTTGGCTGCGCACTGAGACATCATGCTTTATTTACAGATGAAGCTACATTTACATGCAGTGGTATCATGAACACCCACAATTCTTGTACATGGGCAATGGAGAATCCACATGACACTAGGGGAAGAAGATTCCAAGTGAGGTTCTCACCAAATGTCTGCTGTGTTATGATTGATGACCTGGTGATAGGACCTGTGTTCCTACCAAATCATGACATCAGAGTAATGATGACAAGGGTACCTGCAACATGATGGATCACCGATTCACTGTACTAGACAACTATCCCATTAGCTAAATAACATACTCCCTGAATTGTGGTTGGCTGTGGTGGACTCATTAACTGGTCTGCCATATCACTCAACCTAACCCCATTAGACATCTTTTTGTGGGGCTGGTTAAAGGAGGGTGTGCGCGCTAAAAAGTTGATTACCCTTCAAGAACTTGCTGTTCGCATCACTAATGCTGTTGCTCACATCGAAGCCTGTTAAGATGATGTTCGATGCACAACACAACACACCCTCCAACACTTTGACAAGTGCATTAAGCTGTGTGGGGGATTTTTTGAACACCTCTTGTAGAATGGATCAGTCACCTGTCCCACCATTGTGCTGTGCATCACAGCATTTCAGTAAGTAATAATCACAGTTGTCTTCATAACCACTCATAGGCGTGTGTAGTCTTCAACTTACTCCAGTTCCTTAATGATCGAAAATTGGACACACATTCTTATGACTTTTTCAGTTTATTTTCACATGTAGAAGATCTCACAAATTACCAGTATGTAACATTCCTCCTGAATCACCCTGTATATAAGTTGAGGAACCCCCATAAAACTGACTGGGTCTGCAGTAACGTGTAATTGAATTAAAACGTGGTGGTAAATACAATTTTATCTCTTCCTCTCTTAACCAGTACTCATTAATACATAATATTATCCTTTTGTTCCCATTCAGTATAATTCCCAGCTCGTCAGCTTTGTATTTCAGAGATCTAATATTTATATGCTCAAATAAAATTGATTTTTTATTGCAAGAAGGAACATGGGTGCTGTCCTGGGGCAAACTGAAAGCACACACAGTGATTGCCTTGCACTGGTCATTATGTTTGTTGCAATGAAGGGGTTACATTTTGGTAGCGATTGGATTTTCTTGAGGCAGGCCATGAAAATCCGTCATTTCTCCATGGCATTTTTTTGGCCCTGTTTGAGACTTGGATGGGAGACTTTCTCATTTCATTCCCTACATAATTTATCTGCTATAAGTGATTTAATACACTTGATAACACTTCACTATGGAAGGGAGAAGACGATTCAGTACTTACTGGTGTTGCTTTCTTCTTACCTGCTAATGGAAGTAACATTTTCCCTGCTTGTTTCTCATGGTTCTAGTTTATTCTATATGCTGTATGATTCATGTGGGCAGACTGACTGGAAGCACTTGACAACACTGTGGAATAGGATTGAGGTGATGATTCATTCTGCCAATGATGCTGATGTTTTTCACTATAGTGCTGATGCACTGATGTTTTTTCACCTATTGATATTCCTGTTGCTTCAGCTGCAGTTTGCCACTTTTACATCTGATGACATGGAGTTATATATTTTATGGTACTTGCGGTTACCAGTGAACTTCTGAGGATACTCAGTAGATTAACGTGTAAAGCTTACTTTTTCCTTTACGAGAGAAGGAAAGTTGCTACTCACCATATAGCGGAGATGCTGAGCTGTGATAGGCACAATAAAAAGATTCACACAATCATAGCTTTCGGCCATTAAGGCCTTTGTCAGCAGTAGACACACACACACACGCACACACACACTCATGCAAGCACAACTTGCATACATATCTACAGTCTCAGAGAGCTGAAACTACACTGCGAGCAGCAGCACCAGTGCATGATGAGAGTGGCGACTGGGTGGGGTAAGGAGGAGTATGTATGTGTGTCTACTGCTGACAAAGGCCTTAATGTCCGAAAGCTATGATTGTGTAAATCTTTTTATTGTGCCTATCGCGGCTCAGCATCTCCACTATATGGTGAGTAGCAACTTTCCTTCTCTCGTATTGTTACATTCCATCCTGGATTTTCCATGTTTGATTACTTTTTGCCTTTGTTTTACATGTAAAATCCACATCTAGTAAAATCATTCCATTCTGGAAAACTTTTTACATGGTGTACTCAAACATGATTACTGTAAGAGACCTCCTGCATCAAGTAGCTATTCATTTAGAATATTTTGTGATTTTTCACTTGGGATGTCATACCTCTGTGGTCTTGTGGACAAAATTAATTTTGTGTCATCATTTTTGCTATGGTTTCATTTAGTGAACTCTTAAAGCTATTTTTTTACCATTAATATCATTTGTTTTGGCTAAGATAACAACCTGATCATTTTTCCTCAGTTGCATGTTTTGCTTTGTGTGTTGTGTGTGACATATTTGAAAAAGACATTCAGCTTTATAAACGATGTAAACTTATAGCTGAATGCTGAAATTTTGTTCAGTATTTTGACTCCGTTTCTGACACGATTGTCAGACAATAATACTACCTGCAATTTATTCGCAGGATTGTTTATATCGAATACTGATTCTCTATTTGTCTCTATCCTTTAGCAGTTTGCACTGTCTTTTACCACGTTCAGTAATTGCAGCATGGGAATCTTCTAAATTGTTAGTGTTACCCGAAGTTATTGGTAGTGCAAATTATTTTCTCCGATTCATTCTGTTCTAGATATAAATTTCTTTCATTGCACTACTGTCCATTTGCCATTTTCAGTGTCCATCTCATGCTACTTGACAAAATTTTTAGATATATAATGTTCATATTTTCCTCTCTGGTGGAGAAACTTACCATATTTATTTTTTAAACCTAATATCTCATCAACCTACTCTGTCATAATTTTAGTCTTATTATCTGTGTTGTGAAATTTAATGTCTTAATCTTCATCTCCACACGTAGATCAGAGTCAGTTTTCTGTTTCAGATTTATATTTGCACTGTTGTAATGGCACACGGTCTTATGTTTTAAACACGTAAAACCTTTAACAGATCACCTCTTGCAATAGCGTTCATTTGAAATTTCCACTTTTTCCGTTATGCAAGAGTTTTTGTGAGACAATGTTGGTGCAGATGACGTTAATGCTCCAGATGGTATCTTATTGATGGGATCATAAATTTTTGTCTTACTCTTTTCACTTATTTTTGTGATAATATCACACAGGATGCATTTTTCTTGATTATAAATGTCCGATTTTGCAGATGATGTACAGTTTTTTTCTTTGTTACACATTATATTTGTGGAACACTGGACAACACAGCTAATATATGGCACCATCTGAAATGAGTCATTGTTGTCACAAGCAAAATCGCTTTTAATTTATGTACACTTAGAATGGTAAGCACCTATAATTTTGGAACAGATTACATGATTCTCTGGTTTTGACACCATAAATAATTCTGACAGCTTTTTCCTGCTTATCGATTATCTTGTAAAGGGTAAAACAATAGCTAGTGAATAAGCACTAACTTGATGAAAAATACATGACAAGATCTGGATGTTAGTGTAGCAGTGGTTTGAAACAATCACTGAGTACTGATATTGGCTTTTATTTTAAGGAAGATCTTGATGTGCAACCATTTTAAGTGTTTAACCTCTCCTTTGATTTAATACATTTTTAATTATTCCTCATCCTGGAAAGTTCTCATTTATGATGTGTGTGTGTGTGTGTGGGGGGGGGGGATGAATGACTAGAAACACATACAATAAATTTTGTACATTCAGTATCAACTGATATCACCATACTCGATATAATCCATAACATGATCTCAAATTTTTAAGACAACTGTAACAACAGCAACATAATACCACTGTAATTTTGTTTCCAATTAAAAATAATCATAAAAGTAATGCAGTTATTTTGCTTGTTGCAGGCTGTATCAGCACAACGGTAGCAGTGTATGATGTGGGGCTGAATGTCCACCCAGTTTTTTAAGAAAAAAACTGCCAGTGTTTGTTTTCAGATATTTAATCAGAGATAATATTTTAAATATGGTGCCAGCTTTTTATTCAGAAGACAGTAACTTTTAACTGCACTTATTTATTGATTATGCCTTAAAGGCATCTTATTCATTTCTGAAATGTCACATGAGAATCTGGGCCTATGTAATAAGTATAATTTGAAACTAAACACACTTGCTGTATCGTCCAAATAAATTCATACATGCTAGGGAAGCTAGAAAGGCCACTGCTATAATACCGGTGTGTTATCATTCAGAAACTAGTTGTAATTTAATGATGAAATTTTATATGGAAGTGCTACTAAACTTTTATTTTTTATTGGTTATACAAATTGTGCAATGGTATCAATTGTAAATGAGTGTCTTTGACTCCTAACGAATGTTATAGTGTTATCTAGTCAATTTTACATTGAAGCTGTTGGTCCATGAAACTATAACTGAATGTGTATCATTAAATATGTAGATCTGGTTCGTAGTGAGTGATATAATATTGTGTAAGAAAGAATTGCTTTATAGATATCACTGGTGTTACAGAATGATTATCTTTGTTATGTCTTATTATGATGTGCAGTAAATCTACTCTGAACGAAAAGTTTCATTTCCTCACCTTAGAAGTAAATATTTCTTTGTAAAAGTCCATCTAACATTTTCCCTATCGTATTATGTCACATAAGTAGTGTGGGTTTTATAAAAGGGTTCACATGCTACAAATGTATTTATCACAGGTCTCAATTGTTGTGTTAGGTTTGTATTGGATCTGGTTTTTCCACTATCTGCCTAGAATATATACTTACGACTCAGATCCAGTAAATAACTTTTTTAAAAAAAAAAGCTGTGGAGGAACTCAGAAAGTATTCTTTAAACAATGATAAACAAGAAGTTCTGTCCAGGCACCTACTTCAGTTCACTTTCTTGCACAGCGATAAAAAGTAAAACAATCCTGTAATTGTAATTTTATTATTTTTATAAATGAATGAGTTAAAAACACAATATGGATATACAACAATCACATACCACAACCTAAAATTTCTCTCTCCTTTACAAGTGTGTCAAATGGATGTTTACATAACTCATTCCACATGATATATCTGGAACTGATAAAGTTACAATGTCACCACTTTTCCTGTCTCCTTGTTCTTATCTTGTTGCTTAACATGGTTTAAACATTCCATCTGTAATGGTGGTGTATTCTCCTTCAGTAAAGCTTTGGATGGACTATCTGTTGAAAGTGTAAGATTTAGATATTACAGAAACACAAAGGAAATTATTAACAACTAATAGAAGAAAGAAAGATAATGCAATATCATCACAAGACCAAAGAATAAATGTAGCATAAGTATTGTTTTAGTAAAGCTTTTGATTGTTAAAAATTGACATCATATTTGTCTAAATAGTAAGGGTCATATTTTTACTAAATAGTAATGTTTAATGCTTTCAACCATTTTTATTCAGAAGAATATAGAAGACGAGAATGTAAGACTGGCTGGAAAAGGCTTGTAATAACTGTATATGTCAGGAAGAAATGTACAGTTGCCAGATACAAGTATCTGAAAATAGCTGTGAAAGGAAGGTTAAAATTTTAGCTTTGTGACGTACATAGGAAAGGATTAACAACAGAGAAGACTGCACATCTTCTAAACCATAGAATCAATATATGTGCAGCTTAAAAACTTAAATAATTTTATGTAAATAATAATGAATCATTACAAAATAAAAACAAAAGGTGTTACATATAATCATGGTGTAACTATATAAAAGGAGAAAATTATAAATGTTTAAGCCTGATGTGTATGCAAAAAAGAGCATACGGCAGTCTTGCACTTCTTGACCAAAAAATGAACATAAATTCTTTTTAGGTTATCAATCTCAGTCTAATTTTGAGTTGACTGCAAGGTTTTACAGCAGTTTTATAGAAAGCTGAAAACTATTTGTTGCTATGGAATATGTGTAGGTAGCTAAACTAGTTGATGCATGAGAATATTATTCTTCATAGTACTTCTTTTCACACTCTTAAAATTGATGACTTATGATTTATCATTCATCTTTGCCCTGACAAAAGTGGTTCGTCTGTTAGTTATGAAACTTGTATGTTCATTTAGACTCATTCTGTAACAACGAGAATCACATTGTCATTGTTTTGTGAACAGCAGCCTCTTAATGAACATATCTTCTGTCACAAGTGTTTGATTATCACTATAATTGACACTGTATCAAAATTTTAAAAAAAATCTTAAAATTTGTGCCACCTAATAATTATTACCTTGACTGTATTTAATGTTGGTCTACACAGCAATAAAGTAAGCAAAGGGCAGTGAAACCTGATTGAAGGAAAGCATGAAAAGGGTTAGACACTAAATGTTATCAAAAACCAAATACACATTCTTGATGAAAAAGGAAGAAGCTTAAGAGGAATGAATGAATGAATGAATGAGTTCTCAAAATTGCCACTTGTGATTAAGTGATGCATGAGTATAAGATCATGACAAGAAACAAAAATAAGGATACAGATACACATAACAGCTCAGAAAATTGTATGAACTTTTGAAATTTCATTCTTTTTCTAGTTTATGTACCTCTCTCTCTCTCTCTCTCTCTCTCTCTCTCTGTGTGTGTGTGTGTGTGTGTGTGTGTGTGTGTGTGTGTGTGTGTGTGTGTGTGTGTGTGTGTGTGTGTGTGTTTGGGGGGAGGAGGGGGAGGGAGAGAGAGAGAGAGAGAAGGGGGGGGGGGGGGGGGCTGAAGTGCAGTGAAACATAAAAATGCTAGTGCAGCCTTCCTCATTTTCATTTGTTGTTTCCATTGTGGAAGCTGTGATACACTACACTTTTGTGGAATGAAAATATTCCAGGCCAGTAAAATTTTAATAGTTCACGTCAGCCTTATGCTGTCCACATACTGACTCTTTCTTTAACTGCTTCATACAATTTAAGAAGCTGCCCACTAGAATTTCTTTGCATTTATTTGTATTTGACTGTATCAATGCATTTGCCAGACATTGTTGAGCTCGTCTCCCAATAAACAAATAAATCATAACTTGTACTTTTATACCATCTTAAGTTACTTGTTGCAATGACAAAATACATTTAAACTATTCTTGTCAGGTAAAGAAAATAGTCTTGTGTACAGGAGAAATGTTAATAGGTGTGTATGATGCTGGCCAGAAATATATTTCAAAAAGGTGTTAACACACATGAAAAATCAATCTTTATCAAAGTTAAGAAAACTGTTTTCCACTTTATGCAACAATTTTGTTAATTATTATCTTTAATGATTTTATGAAACTTATTGGACTGTTATAAGTTTTTACACTCAAGTGTCTTTAGCATTATAATTCTGGTGCTATGATTGTTTTCATTGTTGATGCACCTGAGTTTTTTTGTAATTTTCCTTGTTTAAACTGTTAACTAAAATGATGTTTGTTAATAAGAACTTTCTCCAGACCTCTCATGCTTCTCTTATCAGTTCATTGCAAAATGTTGATAAGTGTTTGCAGTGCAGTATGTCACAACTCATGCCAAGTTACATTTGGGTGAAATTTTGTCATAATCAGTCAGTTCTGCAACCAAATTACAACTACAAAAAAGAAATTTTCATTCAGGCTTCCGTTCATCATGAATCAAAACGTCCTCCCTGAAATATGCCCAAGTTACACAGTACCAACGTAGATAAATATAAAAATATTTCACAAATCTATCTTCCACTGTCTGCAGTTCGTGGTCTCGCAGTAGCGTCCTCGCTTCCTGAGCGTGAGGTCTGGGTTCGATTCCCTGTGGGGTCAGGGATTTGCACCTGCCCTGAGATGAGGGGGTGTTGTTGTGTCATGTTTGTCATCATCATTCATCCCCAACAATCGGAGGAACACAACAGCAAACCACCTCCATTAGGACCTTGCCTAGTAAGGTGGTGCGGGTCTCCCGCATCGTTCCGCTACGCTCTGTCAAGAAGCATGGGACTTCATTTCCATTTCCATCTTCCACTCTTAGGACATAGTAGTCTAATTTATGCATCATTAAGTCATGCCAGTTTTCTTAGCAACAGAGTATAACACAGGAAACAATAGAATGAATTGATGCAGTAATTCTCAGTAGTAGCTGCATTCCCAAACTCATTTCAGAATGTCTGTAGCCACATCTTGTGATTAAAGCTCTTTGATGCAAATTCCAACATTTCACTTTATACTTATTACCCAAGTTGTTCAAATAATAAACATATGTAAATGAATCAACAAGTGATCAGTTAAGTAAAGTTAAGTGGCATCCAAATACAGACTGTCTGTAAAGTAACAAGAAAGTTTATTTACTATTTAACATATGTCATAACTCTTTTTTCTAAAAAAATAATAATTTTTATGAAACCCCAAGAATATTTAAATGTATCCCTGACATAAATCCATTAATTGTTGGATGTCATTAATATGTTTTGCCTGACACCTATACAGTACTGCCCATTTTCTTTGTAGATATTGTACACATAGCATCTACCATTCTTACAATACAATTCACTTTATCATTTTCTTCCTGCTGATATCACATTTCTTTTGCATAATTTCCACATAAATTGCCTAAATATGATCACACATGAAAACACACCCAGAAAGACATTTAGTACTCAGAACATTCTTTTGAACACTGAGTAAGAACAATCAGAAATGTCTGCAGAGATACATGACTGCCAGAATTTCTTCACAGTGGACACTTAGAATTGAAATAAATCCTAATACAATTGGTGGAAAAGATACATAAACTTATCTCTTGAAGGTCAAGCTTGATAATTAAAAAAAAATTATATTGGATACAATGAGCCATTATCAGTCTTTCCCAAAACTGCATTGAAATCCGAAGATTATACTGACTACTGTATTATTTCTCTTGTTATGCTGAAAATGTTCTCAGATCTTCCACTGGCTGTTATTAATGCTTTCCAGTTAGAGACACAATGTTAATGACACCATCTTTGAACAACATGTACTTTAAATTCAGTTGTTGCAATGTTGTACAGATCTGCTACTAAGCTATTTGTGCTCTCTGTGATAGTGAGCCCACAACTTCTTCATTTGACTGACCATTACTTTGCAAGTGAAACATTATGAACCACCATAACAGTAATAACTGATTTTGTACATGTTATTGATAACTTAAGTATTTGGTGCTCATACATCTTTGTTGTGTTGATATTGTGCAAGTATGTTTTTGTTATATGGAGTGTTGAACATGTGTTTTTGTATATAGCAATAAAAGGTGACAGGTGTTTTTGTTGGTGTATAGAGTTACTGAATACCTTTTTATTACCGTTAACAATAGCTACATCACTTGCCAGTCATGACTGGGCAAATAGTGTAAATGTTTCAAAGTTAAGATTATACAAGTATTATAACAAATCATAATAAGTATGGTATAATACTGAATAACATGTGGAGAGAGAATTTTTATACAAAAATGCAGCCAAAAGGGAGGGGGGTAGGTTAATATTTTGTAACATCTGAGACATTGCCTATTTTGTAGAGGGGTTTTACAGTAGCATACCTCAGCTTGTCAGGGAAGATACATTGTTTGAGAGAGGCATTGAGTATATGAGCTAGGACTTTACTGGACTGATTGTAGCCAGCTTGTAGTAGTTTGCTGGAAATATTGTCAACACCACTTGAATTTCTACTTTTTAAAGGAATTATGGTTCTTCTTACTTCCTGTACTGTTGTAGAAGCTAAACCTAAAGAATTTCAGAAACAATCTTTCAGTATTTTTATGTCCTTTTCTAAGGAGCTGTTGTGTCCACTTTTATCAGCAACACTTAAAAAGTGCTCATTAAAATTTTTTGCCAAAATCTCTTGATTTAGTACTTGTCTGCCTTCATTTTGGAGAACAATGTTTTGTGTTCTAGGGGGGAAATTTCTGCCAGTCTCCCTCCTTATCACTTCCTATACAATTTTGATTTTGTTACTAGACTTATTAATTTTGGGCATAGATACAGACTTGAATAACTTTTCACAGTATTTTACAATATTTTTGTAGTATTTTAACTGGTGGGGTTCTCCGAATTTTTTGAGTAATATATAGCTCTTATTTCCTTTTACATGAAATCATAATGCCAGTGGTTATCTGGGGATTTTTTTATTTGGGTCTTAGATATCCTTTTTTGGGAAGGTGCTTTCAGATACCAGTGCCACTTCATTCCTCAAAATATTGTACTTGGAATTGGCATTATCTAAATCACACAAGGATCTCTGGTCTTGGAGATGTGATTTAACAGTCTGGGTACTTTCATCATTAATTTTCCTAGCTATTAGGTTGGTGCATAAGTATGTAGCGTTTTTCCATAAGTTTAATAAACACAACAGATACACATAACAGAAACTTTAGTCATCAGTAATATATTGAACTTCACTATTTACAATAGTCTACCAATTCTGGGGTAACTTTTTGATTCCACAACTGTAGAAATCACATGGTTTGAGACAAAGAACTCAATGAGCCAAGTTTGGAGTGCATTTTCATCCAAAAAGGCAGTAGCTTGTAGGTTGTTCAACAGAGTATGGTAAAGGTGAAAATCTGTGGCCTCAAGATCTGGTGAATAAGGTAGGTACAGAATGACTTCCCAACACAACTCCCCAATGGTGTTTTTTTTTTTTCCTAGTCTAGCAGCATGTGAGTAGGTATTATCGTGGAGGAGCATCCCTTCATGAAGTCTTTGTAGTCGTCATTCTTGGATTGCGACTGCAAAATGTCTCAATTGTTGACAGTAAATGCCAGCAGTGACGGTTACACCTTGGAGAAGCAATTCATAGCACACCACAATTAAAACTTAACTCATTAAATTAACTGAATACATCAAAAAAATTGCGTCTTTTTAACAGTTTCTCCTACTACTACAAGAGTCAGGACGAATTATTTGTTTAAATGAGGAAATTAACAGATGTCATTATGCAAACAATACTTTTGACAAAACTATCAATTACTTTGGAATTAATTAAGGGCTGGCTTTGCTAAAATGCTTTCAAATAGATCCTTTAAGAATACCATTGGTGGTTCTTCCACATGTTTATAATTATTACAGAATTCATATTTGTCTCTAAGTTGACAATAGAATTTAAGTTACAAAACAATTACTGATTTCACCCAATAACAAAAGATACTAACTAGGCATAACCAAAATAAATTAGAAAATCATTTACATACATAAAAATAAGCTCAAAATTAGATCTGGTGTTATATTCTTTAAAACTGAGGGCCAGCCTTTCTCTCTTATGAAAATGTAGATTATACTCACATATCTTAATGGTAATTAGTTAAAAGTGAAAAATGAATTTTAAGGAGGCAGATGGCAAAACAAGAGGGAAAGTAAAAATATCCCAGCTTGCTTCGTCACAAGTAGGAGAAAAAAGAAAGATAAATAATTATAGCATTTATGCAGCTAATGCTGGAATCAGAGTACTAACTTTTGTCCTCATTTAGTTTCAGAATAATTAGCATTGTTATCCAAAACATAGTGAAGTAGAGACCCATATTCTGGCAAACTAGATTCTGTAATTCAATGGTGATTATTGTTTTCCCTGAAAGTTCTCTGTCAGGCAGATCTCTTTCCACTAATCAGTTATTCGGAAACAGAAATATTGAATCGTAACTTGTAGAAAGACAGTAGACAACATAACTGAAAGCAGTTGTAATGTTATAAAAGAGATGCTGGAAGCCAGTTTAGTCAGTCTGCTTGAGGTTAAGATATGAGCAAAATCTGTGCCCAAAATTACTACAGAATGTATGCAGACGAAGTAGCACAGATTACAGCTTATACAAAGTACTGCTGGAAAGAGCAAACTCTCGAGCTTTACACGGTTCCCACTATGTAGTAGCACTGGCATCTGGAAGTGTGAGAATTTTTAAATCAAAGGATTACTGGATCAGTCACAGTGGACCAAATAATTCACCTGGTTTCCAAGGTCACCGGACTCAACTGTGTCTGATTATGGATGTCAAATTAAACACATTTCAGCTGCCAATTTTCAACCTTATTTTATTAGACAGCCAGTTTTATTCAACTGTTGGCAGGTGATGTTTGAAGTGGTCACTGTAGCAAGTAGATATCTACTAATAACAGTATTGCTGGCCCCTGCTTCAATCACAAGTCAAGTAGATTATTCCTAGACTTCAGTCAGGGGCCTGAAGATGGCATAATAAAGAGCTGAAACTGGTTGCCTAATAAAATAAGGTTGAAAATTGATGGTTGAAAGGTGTTTAATTTGACATCCTCAATCGAACAACCAAATCCCATGACCATTGCTAATAAGACAAATGTACAGAGGTATGTGATTATTTCTTCTGGGGGTTTATAAAAGACTCTGTTTATATGCCTCCATTACCAACAACAATGAATGAACTGAGACATCACAAAACAGCAGCTGTGGAAGCTGTAACTCAAGACATGCTCGCTGCAGTATGGGAACAATCTGAATACCGCACTGATGTATGCCGTGCATCTCAAGGGGGCATAATGAACACCTATGAAACGGTAAGAAAAAAAACTTTTTGAGTTTCCCGTTAATCAAAAAACAAAATTTATTGTATATGTTTATTAGTTTCGGAAATATAGACACGCCAAATTGGATGATTCTTTTTTATACATACTGTATAACATCCCCAGGAAACATCTAAGGCCTTTAAACAGAAAAGGAGAGGGCATTTTTACAATATCCATCACTTTTTCAGGAAGTGGTAAGATACCATGGAGTGATGTGGTGTAGCCAAGGAACTTCACATGTTCTTTTGCAGAAACATATTATATTTATTCTTATTAATCATAAAACCCCAGTACTCTAGTCTTTTGAACAAAGTATACAGTAGCTAAAAATATATGAATGACATTGAATCGTTAATTAATTCTTTGAATGTCGATTTTAATCCTTGTGTGAAAAATGTACTAAGTGAAACCTACAACACTCTCAAAGAAACCGTTAATGAAAATCAAAGTGCTCCAACTTCTGCTATAGTTACAAAAAACTCGTTTGCGCCCATTGCACAAGAGAAACACCGACAAATGAAATTATTGAGAGAAGACGAAACAAAACCAAAAGTTTGTATCTTTGCAGACAGCCATGGACGAGATTTAGCCACTATTCTTATGAATATACAATCTAAATTTTCCGTTACTGCCACTGTAAAACCTGGGGGCCCTTTCCAGCAAATAATTAAAGATTTAAACCCTCAACCAAATGATGTTTGTGTAATTATTGCTGGAGCTAACGATGTTTATAAAAATGAGTCGAAAAATGCAATCATGGCATTGCGAAATGCACTGGAAAGAATCTCGCCAAGAAAAACAATCGTCGTTAGCATCCCACACAGACACGACCTAATAAACAGTTCATGTGTAAATAATGAAATCAAATTCACAAACAGAATGTTTCAAAAGGTATGCAAAGCATTCAAGGACGTGAAGTTTTTGGACAGTAATTCCGAAGAGAGAATCCATTTTACTCGACATGGAATGCACAGGAACCGCCTAGGAAAACATGCACTCGCTAAAGCACTATTAGCAGAAACATTCAAACTATTTGAAAACACCACTCCTCCAATCATTCTAAAAGCACCTGTGCCCATTGAAACTGTACCATTGGAAGAAATACATACAGTGTCACCAAAATACTCCTTCAAACCTATTGGAACAGCTGAAGGGAAGACTTCATATGTAGGAGCACCTGTATGTGAATCAACACAAACAGGTCTTTTATACAAAAGCAAGACAGCACCAGCAGTTACAACTCAAGTGGGAAACATTAGTCCACTACCAACTTGTGAAGCTGCAGCAGCATTTAAGGAGGAAGAACAGTCATCAATAGCAGAAACTGCAACACCAACCCCCACAGGATCAAGTGTACAAGCGGACAGTGTAGAAACCTCACCAACAGGAGGTCCATCCTCTATGGCAATAAGGAGCACAGTAGTGACTGCAGCTGCTCCACATAGGATGTGCCTGAGATCAAGAAAGTCCTCAGCTGCAAATGGGGATTTTTTATGGTACTGGGTCAGAAGGGGGAAGGTTCCAATCGGAATGTAAGTAATGAAGTTAATAACAACAAATGTGTGTGTTACCAGCACAACAGCTCGCCCTTCCCTGCAGAAAACTGTTCCTGTAATACTGGTAGTCCCAACAGTGGCAGCACCACAGCCAAACATGTAATTAAAAATAAGCTCAAAATTTTTCACCAAAATATTCAAAGCCTGCTCTGTAAGTTAGACCAATTTATTGTAAATATTGAACCAACAGGCAGAAATTGTGCTCATATTCTCTGTCTGATAGAACACTATGTCATTTTTGGCATCGAAATGCTCAATATTCCAAACTATGTTTTAGCTACCTCATTTTGTAGAAAGCATATGTGCAAAGGTGGGGCAGTTATTTATGTGAAAAACAACCTGTCCTTTAATACAATAGATGTAGAGAAACATTGTGTAGAGAAAGACTTTGAGCCATGTGTCACAGAAATAGTAGAAGGTTACAAGAAACTGGTAATCGTAGCAATATACAGGGCTCCATCTGGTAATTTTAAAGTATTCATGAAACAATTAGATTCTGTGCTATTGTATCTCACAAGAAAAAATAGGGACATTATAGTGACTGGAGATTTTAATATAGATTTCCTAGAAAGCTCATCTTCTAAGACAGAGTTCGCAAATTTAATGCATACCTACAACCTTGTCTCCACTGTCAGTTTTCCCCACAAGAACTACTGCCACTTCCAGCACTCTAATAGACAATATATTTGTAGATATGAGTAAAACTCATCACATCAAAGTTGAAAAAGTCATAAATGGTCTCTCTGAACATGATGGGCAAATACTCACAATTGACAACTTTAATACAAATCAGAACAAAGCTAGTGCACAGTGGAAAACCATTAGAAACATGAATGAGGAAAATATCCAAAAATTCAAATTATGCATTCAGGAGACTGACTGGAGGTATGTTTGTCTTGCAAATGATGTTAATACAAAATATAATTTATTGACTGATGAATTATCAGGTATATTTGAAAGTGTCTTTCCAAAAAAGGTCTGTAGACTACAGAACAGGCAATCAAGCAAAAAACCATGGGTCACCAACGGCATAAAAATATCATGCCAGAGAAAAATAGAACTATATATAACATCCAGACAATCCAATAATCCCCTCCAGATGAAATATTATAGGACATACTGCAAAATCTTAACTAAAGTCATTAAAAAATCTAAAAGTATGTGCATACAACCTGAAATTAATTGTTCAAATAATAAAATCATAACGATTTGGAATGTAATAAAGAGAGAAATAGGTACTGCACCATCTGACAATGAAAAAACTGCTGTCCTAGAAATTAACGATTTGGAAATAACTGATAGTAAACAGATAGCAGACACATTTAACAATCACTTTGTAAGTGTCACCTCTCAAATACGTTGCAGTGGTGACCTAAGGGAAGCTGCAGATATTCTGAAACTTAACCTCTCACAATGTTTTAATGATATAAATGTAACACCCACAACTGTTAATGAAATAAAAAAAATAATTCACTCATTGAAAAGTAAAGGATCTTCAGGTATAGATAACATCTCTAGTAAACTGTTGAAAGCCTGCAGTAATGATGTAAGTGTAGTACTTGCTCACATTTGCAACACGTCTCTTTATGAGGGAGTTCCAGAGAGAATGAAATATGCCATTGTAAGACCTCTTTTCAAGTCTGGCGATGCTACAGATGTCAAAAATTATCGTTCTGTCTCTCTCTTAACAACATTTTCAAAGGTTCTTGAAAAGGCAGTGTATAACAGGATTGTGGCACATCTTGATAAACTTAATATTATTAACCACAGACAGTTTGGTTTTCAAAAAGGGGTTTCCACAGAGCGTGCCATATATTCACTCACAAATGATTTCTTGGAGTCTATTAATAGTAAGAAGTCACGAGTTGGTGTCTTCTGTGATATTTCCAAGGCCTTTGATTGTGTAAACCACAAGATACTCTTGGAGTAGGCCTATCATTACATAATCAAAGGGCCTATAGGTAACTGGCTAAAATCATATCTTGAAGACAGGAAACAAAAGGTGGTTCTAAATGGCTCCAACAAAGGATCTTCTAATCTAGTGGATTCTGAATGGGGCAAAATTCAGCATGGAGTTCCCCAGGGATCTGTCCTTGGACCCTTGCTGTTTTTAATATATGTTAATGATTTACCCCTGTCCATTAGTAAAAATTGTGAATTCACAATGTTTGCTGATGATACAAGCATTGTCATGATGGTAAGTCTACTGCTGATATGGAGACTGATGTTAATGATATATTCAGAGAAGTTACAGCTTGGTTTTCAATTAATTCTCTTTCAGTTAATATTAAAAAAACTAATTTTATACAATTCCATACAAAAAATAAAACTCTAGAAAATATAGTAATTGCTCATGACAACCAGGAACTAGAACAGGTGCAATCCACTAAATTCCTGGGGGTTCACATCAACAGTAGGCTCAACTGGGAACAGCTGTCCCCCTTACTCTAAAAAGGCTTTCATCAGCAACTTTTGTTCTAAGAATCATTACTCATTTTGGGGACATCAACATTTTACTTTGGGTACTTTCACTCATTAATGAGTTATGGGATAATATTCTGGGGTAATTCACCAGCCTAAAAAAAAATCTTAACTGCTGAGAAGAGAGCAGTCAGAATCATGTGTAGGGTTCCTCCATGAACCTCATGTAGAAAACTTTTCACACAGTTAGGTATTCTGACTACAACATGTCAGTACATATACTCTCTGATGAATGTAGTTAATAAAGACTATGCTCAGTATAAAACAAATTGTTCATACCATAACTACAATACTAGAGGTAAAGATGATCTACATGTTGAACTAAAAAATTTATCACTTGTACAGAACTGAGTAAAGTATGCTGCTATAAAGACTTTTAATGCATTACCTAATTATATAAAATGTACAAGTGAAAATGAAACGCTGTTCAAAGGTACGTTAAAAAAATACCTGCTTGACCGTCCACTGTACTCCTTAGATGAATTATTTTCCAGAAGTAATGCCATCCCTTAATAATAGAAGTATTTAGTCTCTTAGTTATTAGATGGATGATACAATATTATGTTAATGTTATAGTTATAATGTTATATTGTGAATTGCTATACTAGTGAAATGACAGCTTGTAAATGAGAAAAAGTGATACTTATTAATATCTATATCATTGTATTATATTACTATTCTGTAGCATTAATTGTATTTGTACAATTGTATTGACACGTTCCACATCCAGGCGAATCACTCGCATGTACGAATCCATGGAATACGCATACCAAATAAATAAAATAAAAAAAGATGCCTAGTGTGCTCAAATGGAATGCAGAAAATACTGTCACGTTTGTGCAGCATTTTGCAGCCCAAAAGGCATAGCATGCACTCAAAAGGACCAAAGGGTGTAGTCACAGCTGACTTTTTTTATTTTTTTAGAGCCGTAGCACAGCCAACAATACTGAAATAGCAATCCCCTTCTAGTTTTCAATTAAAATCAGCTATGAGATGCACTGGGTATCAGTTAAAATAGTGTGGGTGTTTAATCCCCTGTAGTCTCTATGGATTCTCCATGATCTGCTTTTTTTCTTCTTCATCATTTGCAGTAGGGCCATCTAGTAACTGAAGTATGACATAATCAGGGGATGGAGGCTGATCGGCCAAGGGCATCAAAACCCAGAGAAAGACAGCTAGGGACAACAACAGTAGCCACAAATGGATACAGCAGTTTACAAGTCCAATGAATACACAAAATTGTGAGCCTAGACATAGCTAAATCAGCAACCGACAATGATACATATGATGAACAATACAAGAGTGCAATCAATACATGACTGACTTCTGAGCCCCTCTGCTGCTGGCTTTATAGGGCCCCCTGTGAATGCCAATAGAATGGCATGGCAGGCATGGCCCACACACAGCAATGTGGAGTTGACAGCAGTGCTCATAGGTTATAGGGACACCACCTAATGGCTGCCATCTATGACCATGTCTTGTGGCAGCTGTCCAGACTGTCAAACCAGGATATCAGATACCACCCATGTACTATCTGATCTTGATGCGGCTCCATCAGTGATAATGTTATTGAATTTCTGTTTTACTGAGGATAATTTATTGGGAGGCAAGTGGTGAGGTCTGAAAGATGCCAACTACCCTGCCATTGTCCTAATAAAATGTTGAGTGGAATGATTTCTGTTGCTCCTGGCTAATACTGGATCCATCAGTGCTGCAAACTCAGGCAGCAGTTATTGGCTGAGGTCATTGCCTGACACACAGCTGGCCTTGGAGAAGGAAGAGGGTGAAGATGCTTGGCCATCATCTGCTGCTGTAGCAGCACAGCACAGGTGCCACGGTTGTTGAATTGTGTAGTACAAATTTTTCTGCGATACGGTACTTTTCCTTTGCAATTTAGTATTTTTGTCTTGTAATTCATGAATGGTTGACCTCTAAGCAGAACACAGTCCCTGTATCTTATACATTTCTGCTTCAGGTACCTTTCAGTTCACTCTTAACCCTGAATGCTTCATTTTTCATGTAAATAAGTGTCTGGTGTCTTCTTGTGTAATTGCAAATGTTGTGACGAAGCAAGCTAGGATCTATTTACTTCCTCTCTTGTTTTGCCTTCTGCCTCCTTAAATTCATTTATTTCAATTTTGACTAATTACCATTAGCATACATGAGTATAATCTGCATTTTCATAAAAGAGAAAAGTTGGCCCTTAGTCTTAAAAAATATAGTAACAGATCTAATTTTTTGCTTGGTTTTGTGTATGGCATCAATTTCCTAATTTATTTTGACTATTCCTAGTTAATATCTTTTGTTATATGGTGAAATCATGCTTGTTTTGTGACTTAGATTCTGATGTTGACTTATAAATAAATATAAATTCTATACTAATTATAAACATTTGTATGAACAACTACTAGGATTCCTAAAGTATTTATTTGACTCTATTCGAAAACATATTAGCAAAGTCAGCCCTTAATTAATCCCCAAATAATTACCAGGCTTATCAAAAGTACTGTTTGTATAACTATATCTGTTAATTTCATCATTTAAACAAATAATTTGGCCTAACCTTTGTGGTAGAAGTAACTGTTCAAAAGAAGGAATTTTTCTATATATTCAGTTAATTGGATGAGTTATGTTTTAATTTAATTTCTGTAACTTAAACATTGAACAATGTATAGTTTCAATGGCTATTATTGTGAGGATATATAAAGGACCAATTTTTGGTCACGAGATAGTCAATCTACGGCCAATTTTCAGACAAGAAACCTGTATTTGTTAGGTTAGCAACAATGCATCAACTTGACTGTGAAATAAGTGTCTGTTCAATAGTGTCACATATACTGTATTATTCTGCAAGAGCTATGTGGTTAGGTTTTTACTGCTCATAGATGTTGAATGGTAAACTATTGTAGCAGTATGCTGACATTCGCCTGCAAACTATTAATGAGGCTTATTAAAAGTTAACCAATAGTGAACTGGCCATATTAACTGCATAATATTTGGGGGTTGGGAACAGTGGAATTAATGTCATTGAGTACAGGAGCAGCCAATCAGCACACAGGTGGATACAACCGACTGGGATAAACAACTCTCCTCACTGAGAGAATTACAACTTGCAGTGGCCGTGCAGACAATGAATCAAGATGACAACCGCACCAGCTGCAGAAGGAGACAAGTGAATGAAGTTAGGGTAATTCATAGCAAAAGCCATTTTATATTAAGTGATACATAATGAGTGGCCTTTACAAACAAGGCAGTGTGATGGGGAAAAATGGACAACAGGAGAGTGATGCGATTGACAACAAAGCTGTAGAGGTTAAGTTTTTAAATGAACAGAAAGACTTAATGGGGACTGGCTCTGTAGATGATAGTGGTTATGTATCAGACATGATTGTAACTTTGAATGATGGGGATGAAAGTGCTATAGTAGATGAAATGATAAAAGCATCATCTACATTATGTGGTGATGGGAGCGAAATGGATGAAAACAGTACTGAAGTGGATGAAATCATTAAGGCTAAGGGGGAGCAATCTAGTAGCGAAAGTCAGCAAGGGCAGAAGTTTATGGCAGACAGAATATTGGAAGAAATGTTAAGGCAAATTATGAGTAGTATGGAATGAAAGAAGACATTAGTAAGGTGGAAAATAGTATGAAAGAAGACATTCATAGGGTGGAAAAGATAACTGATAGCATTAGAACTGACATGGTTAGCGTAAAGGATGAACTGAAGAAAGAAATTAAAAAGGAAATTAAGGTAGTCAGCTCTAATGTTTCAGAATGAAATAAAAAGGTTGAGGCAGTAGCTAAAGATTGTGATGAAAAGATAAAGAAATTAGCACATAACACTAATGAGAAATGAACATTAATGAGTAGTAAATGAGTAGAAGAGAGAAAGAAGCTTTGTGATGACTATAGAAGGAGGATGAAGGCTTCTGAAAAACAGTGTAAAGATGAAGTCAAAGCAGCCAGGAACTTTTTGCTGAAAACAGTGTTAAACTTGAGAACCAAATCAATAAGATTAAAAATGATTTAGAAACGGAGGTATAAACCAAGTGTGCAATAGTGGTAGAGTAAAAATTGGTAAAAGTAAATAAAAATGTAGTTTCAAAATGGACTGCAATGGAGAAAAGGATAAAAGAGGTATTTCATTCATACTACGCTTTCTTTCACAGCCATCTACAATACAGCATTCTTTTATGGGGTAACTCCCCAGGAGCCAAAAAATTTTTCACTTGGTAGAAAAAAGCAATTAGACGTCTTTATGGAATCACTGACAACAAGACCTCATGTTGACCTTATTTTAAAAACTTAAAAATTCTCACAGTCCCATCTCTTTACATATATTGTTGCCTATTAAACATAAAACAAAACTTAAACCACTATACTATAAGGAAATCTGTTCAACAACACAATACTTGACAAACAAATACACTCCTGGAAATGGAAAAAAGAACACATTGACACCGGTGTGTCAGACCCACCATACTTGGTCCGGACACTGCGAGAGGGCTGTACAAGCAATGATCACACGCACGGCACAGCGGACACACCAGGAACCGTGGTGTTGGCCGTCGAATGGCGCTACCTGCGCAGCATTTGTGCACCGCCGCCGTCAGTGTCAGCCAGTTTGCCGTGGCATACGGAGCTCCATCGCAGTCTTTAACACTGGTAGCATGCATCGACAGCGTGGACGTGAACCGTATGTGCAGTTGACGGACTTTGAGCGAGGGCGTATAGTGGGCATGCAGGAGGCCGGGTGGACATACCGCCGAATTGCTCAACACGTGGGGCGTGAGGTCTCCACAGTACATCGATGTTGTCGCCAGTGGTCGGCGGAAGGTGCACGTGCCCGTCGACCTGGGACCGGACCGCAGCGACGCACGGATGCACGCCAAGACCGTAGGATCCTACGCAGTGCCGTAGGGGACTGCACCGCCACTTCCCAGCAAATTAGGGACACTGTTGCTCCTGGGGTATCGGCGAGGACCATTCGCAACCGTCTCCATGAAGCTGGGCTACGGTCCCGCACACCGTTAGGCCATCTTCCGCTCACGCCCCAACATCGTGCAGCCCGCCTCCAGTGGTGTCGCGACAGGCGTGAATGGAGGGACGAATGGAGACGTGTCGTCTTCAGCGATGAGAGTCGCTTCTGCCTTGGTGCCAATGATGGTTGTATGCGTGTTTGGTGCCGTGCAGGTGAGCGCCACAATCAGGACTGCATATGACCGAGGCACACAGGGCCAACACCCGGCATCATGGTGTGGGGAGCGATCTCCTACACTGGCCGTACTCCACTGGTGATCGTCGAGGAGACACTGAATAGTGCACGGTACATCCAAACCGTCATCGAACCCATCGTTCTACCATTCCTAGACCGGCAAGGGAACTTGCTGTTCCAACAGGACAATGCACGTCCGCATGTATCCCGTGCCACCCAACGTGCTCTAGAAGGTGTAAGTCAACTACCCTGGCCAGCAAGAGCTCCGGATCTGTCCCCCATTGAGCATGTTTGGGACTGGATAAAGCGTCGTCTCACGCGGTCTGCACGTCCAGCACGAACGCTGGTCCAACTGAGGCGCCAGGTGGAAATGGCATGGCAAGCCATTCCACAGGACTACATCCAGCATCTCTACGGTCGTCTCCATGGGAGAATAGCAGCCTGCATTGCTGCAAAAGGTGGATATACACTGTACTAGTGCCGACATTGAGCATGCTCTGTTGCCTGTGTCTATGTGCCTGTGGTTCTGTCAGTGTGATCATGTGATGTATCTGACCCCAGGAATGTGTCAATAAAGTTTCCCCTTCCTGGGACAATGAATTCACGGTGTTCTTATTTCAATTTCCAGGAGTGTATGATTGATATACCCACAACGAGGCTTAACAAAACCCAATACATAGGCATAAAGTTATTTGACACTTTACCCACACAGGCTCAGTTGGTTTCACTGGATATTTTCCAAACTAAAACCAAAGTGTGTGTGAGGGAAAATACTTTCTATAGTATAGAAGAATTTCAGAATTGTTGTAAAGAAGACCTAATTTATTTGATAAATTAAGGCTTACTGTTATGTATAGATATGGGTGTAGAGGCAGCTATAAGTTAATAGGGTACAACACAGCTATATTTTTTACCATGTAATATTTTGTTATGTAAAACATAATGTACAAATAGCTGTAATTCATCTGACGACATTGATTGCATGTTAATGCTGAAAGATAGATAAAATAAATAAATAAATAAAAGAGTACAAAATCTAAAGCATAGAGTATATAGTGTCCTAAACTATCCTTCATTTGTTAGTTGTAAGAAATTTAATAATTCTGAACCATTTGGGGAAGTGCATCCACTGAATTTCATTAGGGAATTTAATGATTTGCCTGAAACATGGAATTACAAAGAGAATAGGTCATTTGTGAGAGGTTTTTTGAAGGGGGATGCTTATGGATGGGTAGCTCAGGTAGCTGATGGTTGTAATTAATGGCATAGCTTTAAAAAAGCATTTTTAGATGAATATTGGTCCAAAGAGAAGCAGCGCAGAATTCTGAGTGAATTTTGGAGAGGAGAGAGATTTGACTCTAGGAAGGGTGGTGTGAAAGGTGTCTGTCAGCTTTGGATAAACAAACTGAAATATTTGGACAAAGAGCTAGGTAGTGAATCAATAACTATGGGCTTAGAAACTAAGTTGCCTTAGAAAGTTAGAGAATTGCTTGCACCTGCCCCTAGGGATAATATTAATGATTTCTTGAATTATGTTGATAAGTGGAGAGAGTGAAGACTGTAGAAGGAATTTTGATGACAATAATCAATCAGGGCGAGAGATTCAGGTAAGCACGATGAACAGAATATAGTAGAAATTCAAGGAATAGTTGGGTGGAGGATAGCCAGAATAGGCACAGAAATGGTAGGAGAAATTCAAGTCACAGAGATGGAGAACCAATATGTAATGAAAATGGAAAATTACTAAGAGATTTTGCCACTTACAACAACCTAAAAATCACAAATTCACATTTTAAGAAAAAGAATATACACAAGTATACTTGGGCCAGCAGAGGTCTTAGATCAATAATTGACTACATCTTGAGTAAATGATAAGCTAGTCGGCCAAGTAAGGGATACAAGAGTTTATAGATGACAAGATATAGGATCAGATCATTTCTTATTAATCTCCAGAATAGATATTTTTACAAAATGGAAGAAAATAACTAAACAAACAACAAACCAACAAGATCAAAGCATTTAAAAAGTTACTTGCTTGAAGAGGACAGTATCAGACACCTGTACCAAAGGAGATTAAATGAAGAACTAGCAACTTACAAACTAAAGACAATATAGAAGAAGAACAGCGAACTCTGAAGAATACTGTATGCAGAGTAGCAGGAGAAGCTCTCAGTAAAAAGAAAAGAATATAGAAAAGAAAAGGCCTAAAAATTTGGAATGAGGATATAATGAAAGCTGTGAAAGAAAAACAGGATGCATATATAAAATACTAAAGCAACCCCACTATTGAGCACAAACAATACTATAAGGAGAAAAGAAATAATGCTAAATGCATAGTAAGGAAAGCACATCAGGAACACTGGGACAGGTTTATCTCTAATATCGAACATGATATCCACGGAAGACAACAAATGGCATATAAGCTTTTAAAAACCTTAAACACAACAGAAAGAGAGAAAATACCAATAAATAGTATTGAAGAAGAACAGTGGATAAATCATTACAGCAAATTGTGGTATGATCATACACCACAAGAAACTGAAATTGAACAACTAGATGAGAAAGGATTAGATGAAATACAGTCTGACTAATTAACAACTGCAATAACATCACTTAAGAACAGAAAAGCAACAGGAAAAGACGGCATTAATGCTGAATTATTAAAATGTGGAGGAATGATGGTACACTGACAACTGCTACATCTCTTCATCAAATGTTGGAAGAAGAAGAAGAGTATTCCCAAAGACTTGGAAACAGCTAGAGTTATATCAGTTTTCTAAAAAGGAGGTAAAAGTCTATGCAGTAATTACAGAGGAATAAGTTTACTAGACTCAGCATACAATGTGTATGCTAAGATTTTAAATACAAGACTTAAAAACATAGCTGAAGCAGTACTGTATGAGGAACAAATGGGTTTTAGGGAAGGACACTCCACAATAGATGCAGGTTTTATTCTACAGCAAATAATAGAAAAACAGAGAGAGCATAATAAAGAAACACACACTGCTTTTATTGAATTAAGAAAAGCTTTTGACAATGTCAATAGACAGAAACTTCAGGAAATAATGACAAATAGTGGATATCCAAAAAATCTAGTAAAAGCAATAAAAAGTTTATTTCAAGACACAAATATAACTCTAGATCTCAATGGTAAAACAACTAATGAGATACCAACTAACAAAGGGATATGACAAGGCTGCTGCATCTCTCCAACTTTGTTCAACATCTGCATTAATGAAATAATACATATATGGAAATCAGAATTTCAGAAAGGCATCTACCTAGATGGGAACATTCTTTAAAATAATTTACTATCCTAGCAGATAAGGAAGATGACCTTCAGAAAGGAATCTACTTGCTAAAACAAATAAGTGCAAAATTTAACATGGAAATTTCAAAAGAAAAAACTAAGACAATGGCCCTCATGGGGAAAGAACCAATCAGAAACAAAACAGTGATAGATCAGAAGATTTTAGAGGAAGTAAACCATTTCAGTTATCTCGGATGTGAAATGAGATATGGCTACAGCAGAGATATTGAAATTAAACTTAGTAAATTCAGCTGGGTATGTGGAACAATTAACAGAAACCTAAAAAACAAAACCCGGAAAGACATTCAAATTAAATTTTACAAAACTGTTGCAGTTCTCATACTGCTCTATGGAATTGAGACAAGGGTGATTACCAAGAAGCAAGAAAGCCGGATTCAGGCACAAGAAATGAAATTCCTTAGAGGTGTTAAACGTCACACAAGAGAAGACAGGCTGAGAAATCAATATATTAGAGAAGAACTGCAAATATTTAGCCTCAATGATAAAATTCGAGATTACAGAAGAAAATGGAATGAACATCTACAAATAATGGAGAGTGAGAGACTTCCCTTAAAGGCAAGAAATTATAAGTGCCACGTGAGAAGAGACAGAGGAAGACCCTGACAGAGATGGGCACCATAACAGGCAATTCCTGCCTAATACCTGAAGAGAAGATGATGAAGAGATGGAGGAGAAGATGTTAACTCTGGATCAAACCATTTAAACTAGATAATGCTCCAGTTTTGGCTTGCACTAGAGCAGGTAGCGATGAAGAGTCATATGTATATAAATGTGATGCAATCACAGGAAAGAGTAATGTAAATGACAGTAAAGTAGAGTCTCGATAGTTGGAGTCTCAATAGTTTTCGAGTTTCCAATAATCCGAGCCTCTTTTTTTTATTTATATATATATATATATATATATATATATATATATATATATATATATATATATATGATAAATAATGAAAACATCATTGCAAAAGATAGATAGGGAGAGTACAGCTCAGTGACAAAGCACACATCAATGCAATCAACAACACCGACAATTAGCTCGCTGCCTTGTTGCATGAACATCTGTTGTCAGTATGACATGAAATATCCCGACTGCTGCTGGCTGCTACCGATCAAAACTGGGGAGTTCATACACTGCTGTAGTTCCCAGTACCTGTACTGTACAGTGTTGTGTGTCGTTTTGTTTGTTGATTGTGAGTTCTGTTGTCCACCTTACAAAGATGAGTACTGTAACAAAAAAAGAGGAAATTTGTGCCTTCACATCTAAAATTAGAAGCACTAAGACGACTTGACAAAGGAGAAACAATAAAAAAACCTGCTACTGAATATGGTGTCGGTGAAGTTACTGTTGGTGACTGGCAAAGAAACCAACTTAAATTGGGACAGTTTTCTTCACAGAAATGCTCACACAAATCTCTCAGTCGAAGAAGTATAAAGAAGTCAGACTTCAAAAAAACATTGTTCATGTGGTTTACCCAACAGAGACAGAAGGGTGCTCCGATTTCTGGCCCAATCTTGCAAGAAAAAGCTTTGTTTTTCAGAAACCAGCTGCAGGAAGGAGATGACAATTTCGCCGCTAGTGTGGGCTGGCTCGACAAGTGGAAGAAGAGTTATGGAGTGCGTCAACTATACGTATGTGGAGAAAAACTCTCTGGTGACACTCAGGCCATTTCAAAATTTATCGTCGAGTTTAAAAAAATCATAACTGACGAAAATTTGTCTAATGAACAAATATATAACTGTGACGAAACTGGGCTAAATTTTAAAATGTTACCAGCGAGAACACTTGCTTCTTGTGAAGAAAAAGTGCTCCTGGGCACAAAAAAAGCAAAGAGCGGCTCACAGTTATGGCAGCTTCAAATGCAACTGGAAACCACAAACTAAAACTAGTTGTGATTGGGAAGTGTGCCAAGCCAACAGCATTCAATAATGTATCCATCTCAGCTTTTCCAGTTGTCTATACACATCAGAATAATGCCTGGATGAATCAGGAAATCTTCAAGAACTGTTTTTTTAACTCATTTGTACCTGACTGCAAGAATTTTTAAAAGAAAGGGGACTGCCATGCAAAGCAGTTTTGCTCATGGATAATGCGTCCTCACATCCAAGTGCAAGAGAACTGCAGTGTGACAGTATCTGCACCTTGTTTTTCCCAGCAAACGTTACCTGTCTCATTCAGCCCATGGATCAGGGCGTTCTGGGATGTCTAAGAAAAAGTATCGACGGTGATTGCTACAATCAATCCTGCATTCCGAAGACAATGAAAGCATTGTAGGATCTTTGAAGAAAGTGACTTTGAAGGATGTCGTGTACTGGATTAGCGAATCTTGGAGCGAAATAAAGTCAGACACAATTTCTAAATCATGGAGGAAAATTCTATAGGAAAGTATGCCAGACACAGAAACTGAAGATTTAGCAGATGAGGGGGCAACCATTGTGTAATTTAATCAGAAGATTGCTAGGGTGTGAAGAGGCAGAAGAGGTGGAAGTAGGCGAGTGGTTAAATTCAGATGAACAGTTGGAATTGACAGACTCTTCTATAATTGACATGGTTAACATTCCATCACAGTGTGAGAGTGACGAGGATGACAAGGCAGAGGCTGCACCGATAATGAGTCACACCGATGGCTACGCTGCTCTCGAGGCCGCCATATGCTAAGTGGAACAACAGCCTGAGGTGACACCACCTGACCTACTGCTCCGGAGACGGTGGCGTGACATTGCCGCGAGGAAATGTTGCAGCTTCGCCAAACAAATGACACTTCACTATTACTTGTCTAAATAAATAATTATTGTTATTCTGCCAATGCAAATGCATGTGTAAATACTTTTATTTTAATAAAGTTCATATTTTGACCTGTATTACTTACAATATCATAATATTTCTTTTTCCCATTTAAATTTAGATAGTCCAAGTTTTCGATAGTTCGAGGTGGTTCCGGTCCCATTCACCTTGAACTATTGAGACTCTACCATAGTAAGACAAGTGTAAATTCTAATTCTAGTGAGATATTGAATGATGGTGCACATAGCAATGTTTATTCTATTAAAAGAGACAAGGAACTTACTACAATATAATTAAGTGTTGAAACAGTGTGTGTTGCTGCTGCTCAGGATGTCCAAAGTGGCAAAATGGGTGGTAAATTTTTAAGAGAACATAAGGAATTCAGATGTTTTGTTTTGTGGTCTAATACTGGAAACAGGGGTCAACTAATTAGCCAAGTATTTGAGGACAATGAAAGTGACAGTGGGTCTAATTCTGACAGTAGTTGTAATGATGATAGCAGTGACAAACCCAGTAGTGATGAGGATGAGGTATTTGAATTTATAATTGATAATGATGGCAATGAGTTAAGTAAAGAAGGAATAAAGGAGGCTAATATTAGGCCTAATGAAGAGTTAGAGTTTAAGAGTGGTAATGAGGAAGAGGACCATGCTATCTGTCATTTGATTGTGTCTGATAATTATTTTGGTAAGCAGGATGATAGTTGTCCCAGGGAAAGGATTAATGAGGATTTGTTGTATGAAGAAGATCACATGGTAAGTAAAAAGGAAGTGCGGCACCCTGTAATAACAGCAAGTGCACAAGGTGTAAATGTTAAGTGTTTACTGGACAGTGGTAGTGATTTGAATGGCATTTTACAGGCATTTTTTGGATCTATTAAGAACACAGAGGGTATAGTAATGATGTATGTTTCAAGAATATAAATTATTGGTGCTAATGGTAAACTGTCAAAGAGTGTGAAACAAGAGGTATTGTTAACTGTGGAATTGGCAGGACAGTTTTGGAGTGCAATTTCTTGGTGATTCAAAATCTCAGCATTGATGTAATATTTGAAACAAAATTTCTTGTGCAAATGGTGTGTAAATATTGATTTTGCTAGTGGTAAGTTTAGTTTTAAGTGCAATAGAAGTTAGGTACAAAGTATCATTTTTGGAAGGTATGGACAATTGTATGTAAACTGAATTAGATTTTCCATCAACAGTTTCGATCACTGGGCAGGTTACTGAGGAAGACGAGGAGGAAAGAGTAAGGTTGGGAATAATAAAGAGTGTTGAGGATATTGAAGGTATTACAAATAATCAAAGGAAGGAATTAAAAGGTATCGTTCTGAGCAACTGTAAGGCATTTTCAAACAGTCCAGGTGTGATAAAAGATTTTGAATGCAAATTAAAGTTTAAGGATCATGAACCATTTTTCAAGAAGCCTTATATTTTTCCATTTTCAAAAAAGGAAGCTATGAGGAAAGAAATTCAAAAGATGGTCTCATGGGGGATAATTGAAAGGTCAACGAGCAGGTATAATAACTCACTTGTGGTTGTAAAGAAGAAGAATGGTGGCGTCAGGTTGGTTCTGGATGCCAGAAAGTTAAATTAAATTGTAGTAGGGGAGAGTGACAGACCAGCTAACATAGATGAAATTTTGCAAAAGTTCCATGGATGTAAAATTTGTGACTTCTTTTGATGTGACTTGTGGCTATTGGAATATCAGTTTGGCCAAAGAATCTAGGGAAAGTACAGCATTTTTACATGAAGATAAGTGTTACCAATACTGTGTTGTGCCATTTGGTCTGAACTTGTCTTTGTGTGTGTTTATCAGAGTTATTGACAAGGTGCTAGGTGAGATATTAACCAATGAAATCATGGTCTATGTAGATGATACCCTAATAGTGAGTGCAGAATGGTTCAAGCACTGTAAGATTCTGAATTAATTACTGAGAGCTTTGTATAGAGGAGGTATTAAACTAAAATTAAGTAAATCTGAATTTTTAAAGAAGGAAATTTCATTTTTGGGTCACAGTATTAACAAGGAAGGTATACAGCCTTATGCAGAAAAGCTTGTTGCTATTGCAGATTTGCCCCCCACCCCCCACCCCAAAAGAAAAGAACATGAAGGATCTTAAAGCTATGTTTGTCTTGTTTTGTTTCTACCAAAAGTTCATATCACATCAGTCATTTAACCGTCCTCGCCTTGGTAATTTGTTTTAAAAGAATGTGGTGTGGAATTGGACAGAGGAGTGTGAAGAGGTATTTCAGAGTTTGAGAAAAGAATTAGTAAATAGTAAGATGTTAGGACAACCAAACTTTTCAGTCCCTTTCTGCACGAGTGCAGATGCAAGTTTTTGTGGTAGGAGGATAGAAATTTTCCAATTAGTATCTACTGAGATGGGGGTTGAACACAAAACTATTGCTTTTGCTAGTAGAACATTACAGCCACATGAAAAGAACTATTCCATTTCAGAATTAGAGGCTTTGGCAATTATTTTTTGGATTTCAAAAGTTTGAGTACTGTTTGCTTGGACATAAGACAATAGTGTATACGGATCATAAGCCTTTGAATTACCTTCAAAAGTGCAGGCTGAAACACACCAGGTTAACTAGGTGAGCTTTGTATTTGCAATAATTTGATTTGAAGGTTGTTGTTGTGGTCTTCAGTCCTGAGACTGGTTTGATGCAGCTCTCCATGCTACTCTATCCTGTGCAAGCTTCTTCATCTCCCAGTACCTACTGCAACCTACATCCTTCTCAATCTGCTTAGTGTATTCATCTCTTGGTCTCCCTCTACGATTTTTACACTCCACGCTGCCCTCCAATACTAAATTGGTGATCCTCTGATGCCTCAGAACATGTCCTACCAACCGATCCCTTCTTCTGGTCAAGTTGTGCCACAAACTTCTCTTCTCCCCAATCCTATTCAATACTTCCTCATTAGTTATTTGATCTACCCATCTAATCTTCAGCACTCTTCTGTAGCAGCACATTTTGAAAACTTCTATTCTCTTCTTGTCCAAACTATTTATCGTCCATGTTTCACTTCCATACATGGCTACACTCCATACAAATACTTTCAGAAATGACTTCCTGACCCTTAAATCTATACTCGATGTTAACAAATTTCTCTTCTTCAGAAACGCTTTCCATGCCATTGCCAGTCTACATTTTATATCCTCTCTACTTCAACCATCATCAGTTATTTTGCTCCCCAAATAGCAAAACTCCTTTACTACTTTAATTGTCTCATTTCCTAATCTAATTCCCTTAGCATCACCCGACTTAATTTGACTACATTCCATTATCCTCATTTTGCTTTTGTTGATGTTCATCTTATATCCTCCTTTCAAGACACTGTCCATCCCATTCAACTGCTCTTCCAAGTCCTTTGCTGTCTCTGACAGAATTACAATGTCATCGGCGAACCTCAAAGTTTTTATTTCTTCTCCATGGATTTTAATACCTACTCCGAATTTTTCTTTTGTTTCCTTTACTGCTTGCTCAATATACAGATTGAATAACATCGGGGAGAGGGTACAACCCTGTCTTATTCCCTTCCCAACCACTGCTTCCCTTTCATGTCCCTCGACTCTTATAACTGCCATCTGGTTTCTGTACAAATTGTAAATAGCCTTTCGCTCCCTGTATTTTATCCCTGCCACCTTTAGAATTTGAAAGAGAGTATTCCAGTCAACATTGTCAAAAGCTTTCTCTAAGTCTACAAATGCTAGAAACATAGGTTTGCCTTTCCTTAATCTTTCTTCTAAGATAAGTCGTAAGGTCAGTATTGCCTCACGTGTTCCAGTGTTTCTACGGAATCCAAACTGATCTTCCCCGAGGTCGGCTTCTACTAGTTTTTCCATTCGTCTGTAAAGAATTCGTGTTAGTATTTTGCAGCTGTGGCTTATTAAACTGATTGTTCGGTAATTTTCACATCTGTCAACACCTGCTTTCTTTGGGATTGGAATTATTATATTCTTCTTGAAGTCTGAGGGTATTTCGCCTGTTTCATACATCTTGCTCACCAGATGGTAGAGTTTTGACAGGACTGGCTCTCCCAAGGCCTTCAGTAGTTCCAATGGAATGTTGTCTACTCCGGGGGCCTTGTTCTGACTCAGGTCTTTCAGTGCTCTGTCGAACTCTTCAAGCAGTATCATATCTCCCATTTCATCTACATCTACATCCTCTTCCATTTCCATAATATTGTCCTCAAGTACATTGCCCTTGTATAGACCCTCTATATACTCCTTCCACCTTTCTGCTTTCCCTTCTTTGCTTAGAACTGGGTTTCCATCTGAGCTCTTGATATTCATACAAGTCGTTCTCTTATCTCCAAAGGTCTCTTTAATTTTCCTGTGAGATAGGCCTCTACATCCTTACATTTGTCCTCTAGCCATCTCTGCTTAGCCAATTTGCACTTCCTGTTGATCTCATTTTTGAGATGTTTGTATTCCTTTTTGCCTGCTTCATTTACTGCATTTTTATATTTTCTCCTTTCATCAATTAAATTCAATATTTCTTCTGTTACCCAAGGATTTCTACTAGCCCTCGTCTTTTTACCTACTTGATCCTCTGCTGCCTTCACTACTTCATCCCTCAAGGCTACCCATTCTTCTTCTACTGTATTTCTTTACCCCATTCCTGTCAATTGTTCCCTTATGCTCTCCCTGAAACTCTGTACAACCTTTGGTTCTTTCAGTTTATCCAGGTCCCATCTCCTTAAATTCCCAACTTTTTGCAGTTTCTTCAGTTTTAATCTACAGGTCATAACCAATAGATTGTGGTCAGAGTCCACATCTGCCCCTGGAAATGTCTTACAATTTAAAACCTGGTTCCTAAATCTCTGTCTTACCATTATATAATCTATCTGATACCTTTTAGTATCTCCAGGATTGCTCCATGTATACAACCTTCTTTCATGAGTCTTGAACCAAGTGTTAGCTATGATTAAGTTATGCTCTGTGTAAAATTTTACCAGGCGGCTTCCTCTTTCATTTCTTAGCCCCAATCCATATTCACCTACTATGATTCCTTCTCTCCCTTTTCCTACTCTCGAATTCCAGTCACCCATGACTATTAAATTTTCGTCTCCCTTCACTACCTGAATAATTTATTTTATCTCATCATACATTTCATCAATTTCTTCTTCATCTGCAAAGCTAGTTGGCATATAAACTTGTGCTACTGTAGTAGGTGTGGGCTTCGTGTCTATCTTGGCCACAATAATGCGTTCACTATGCTGTTTGTAGTAGCTTACTCCCACTCCTAATTTTTTATTCATTATTAAACCTACTCCTACTTTACCCCTATTTCATTTTGTATTTATAACCCTGTATTCACCTGACCAAAAGTCTTGATCCTCCTGCCACTGAATTTCACTAATTCCCACCATATCTAACTTTAACCTATCCATTTCCCTTTTTAAATTTTCTAACCTACCTGCCCGATTAAGGGATCTGACATTTCATGCTCCGATCCGTAGAACGCCAGTTTTCTTTCTCCTGATAACGACATCCTCTTGAGTAGTCCCCGCCCGGAGATCTGAATGGGGGACTATTTTACCTCCGGAATATTTTACCCAAGAGGACACCATCATCATTTAATCATACAGTAAAGCTGCATGCCGTCGTGAAAAATTAGGGCTGTAGTTTTCCCTTGCTTTCAGTCGTTCGCAGTACCAGCACAGCAAGGCCATTTTGGTTATTGTTACAAGGCCAGATCAGTCAATCATCCAGACTGTTGCCCCTGCAACTACTGAAAAGGCTGCTGCCCCTCTTCAGGAACCACACGTTTGTCTAGCCTCTTAACAGATACCTCTCCGTTGTGGTTGTGCCTACGGTACGGCTATTTGTATCGCTGAGGCATGCAAGCCTCCCCACCAATGGCAAGGTCCATGGTTGCATGGTTCATGGGGGAGGGGGGGGGGATGGGGGGAGGGGATTTGAAGGTAAGGTATGTAAAAGGAAAAGACAATATTGTGGCTGATGCATTATCTAGGATGCCAGCAGGGAAGAAGGATACTGATAGTAGTGAGAACTGTGAAGAACATGTAAGGTTGTTTTATTTGCAGGGAGTGAAGGATGAGAAGCTTATTAGGAAAATTTGCAAGCAAATGAGAAGGGAGCAGAATGAGGGTCCAAATTTAAGGTTGGTTAAGCAGTACTGCAATTTAGACAACATGCCAAAGGTGAAACAGTACTATACTATACATAAAGGGTTGTTGTTTAGGGGGAAAAATTTGAATGCTCAGGACTGGAAGTTATGCTTTCCTGACCAACACATTGAAAAATTTATTCACTACTTGTATGAGAGTTACGGACATTATGGGACCAGGAAAATAGTAGCTAAGATACAGGAGACAGTAATATTTAACAACTTGTGGAGAAGGGTTAAGCAGAGACTAGAAAGATGTGATAAATGTCAGAGAGTAAAGACAACTGGCGTGCCATAAAAAGTCTTAATGCATTGTGTTCTTCCTAGCAAACCTAAAGAGCTTATAGCAGTTGACTTCTAGGAGCATTGCCAGCATCTACAAGAGATTGTAAATATATTTTCATTGTTTTGAACACATTCTCAAAATATGTAAAACTGTATCCAATTAAGGAGGCAAATATTACTACTATAATTGAGAAGCTGACATCTGATTACCTTTGCAGTGTAGGGGTATCAAAATCACTTCTGTCTGACAATGGTCCACAATTTGTTTCTGAGAGGTTTTGAACACTGTATGGCTATACACAAGATAAAACACATAACAATTTCTATGTATTTTCCACAAGGTAACATGAGTGAAAGGGTTATGGAGCAGCTTAATAGACTGTGCAGGACTTATTGTAGTAAGAAACACACTGCCTGGGTGGGTCATATTTGACATGTTGAAAATATTATCAGCAACTTGTGGAACGAATCAGTAGGATATGCCCCATGTGAGCTTATGTTCAACTAGAGACCAAACAACATCATCAGAGAAAAAGTGGATTTCCCTCAGGTAAGCGAAGTAGTATGGTTAAATGATGATGGCGTCCTCTTGGGTAAAATATTCCGGAGGTAAAATAGTCCCCCATTCGGATCTCCGGGCGGGGACTACTCAGGAGGATGTTATTATCAGGAGAAAGTAAACTGGCTTTCTACGGATCGGAGCAGGTAGGTTAGAAAAATTAAAAAGGGAAATGGATAGGTTACAGTCAGATATAGTAGGAATTAGTGAAATTCAGTGGCAGGAGGAACAAGACTGGTCAGGCGAATACAGGGTTATAAATACAAAATCAAATAGGGGTAATGCAGGAGTCAGTTTAATAATGAATTAAAAAATAGGAGTGCCGGTAAGCTACTACAAACAGCATAGTGAACACCTTATTGTGGCCAAGATAGACACGAAGCCCATGCCTACTACAGTAGTACAAGTTTATATGCCAACTAGCTCTGCAGATGACGAAGAAACTGAAGAAATGTATGATGAAATAAAAGAAATTATTCAAGTAGTGAAGAGAGACAAAATTTAATAGAAATGGGTGACAGGTATTCGGTAGTAGGAAAATGGAGAGAAGGAAACGTAGTAGGTGAATATGGATTGGGGCTAAGAAATGAAAGAGGAAGCCGCCTGGTAGAATTTTGCACAGAGCACAACATAATCATAGTTAACACTTGGTTCAAGAATCATAAAAGAAGGTTGCATACATGGAAGAAGCCTGGAGATACTGACAGGTTTCAGATAGATTATATAATGGTAAGACAGAGATTTAGGAACCAGGTTTTAAATTGTAGGACATTTCCAGGGGCCCAGATGTGGACTCTGACCACAATTTATTGGTTATGAACTATAGATTAAAACTGAAGAAACTGCAGAAACTTGGGAATTTAAGGAGATGGGACCTGGAGAAACTGACAGAACTAGAGGTTGTAGAGAGTTTCAGGGAGAGCATTAAGGAATGATTGACATGAATGGGGGAAATAAATACAGTAGAAGAAGACTGGGTAGCTTTGAATAGATGAAGTAGTGAAGACAGCAGAGGATCAAGTAGGTAAAAAGACAAGGACTAGTAGATGTAGTAGAACTTGGGTAACAGAAGATATATTGAATTTAATTGATGAAAGGAGAAAATATAAAAATACAGTAAATGAAGCAGGCGAAAAGGAATACAAACGTCTTAAAAATGAGATCGACAGGAAGTGCAAAATGGCTAAGCAGGGATGGCTAGAGGACAAATGTAAGGACGTAGAGGCTTATCTCACTAGGGGTAATATAGATACTGCCAGCAGGAAAATTAAAGAGACCTTTGGAGAAAAGAGAACCACTTGTATGAATATCAAGAGCTCAGATGGAAACCCAGTTCTAAGTAAAGAAGGGAAAGCAGAAAGGTGGAAGGAGTACATACGCGATCTATACAAGGGCGATGTGCTTGAGGACAATATTATGGAAATGGAAGAGGATGTAGATGAAGATGAAATGGGAGATACGACACTGCGTGAAGAATTTGACAGAGCACTGAAAGACCTGAGTCGAAACAAGGCCCCAGGAGTAGACAACATTCCATTAGAACTACTGACAGCTTTGGGAGAGCTAGTCATGACAAAACTCTACCATCTGGTGAGCAAGATGTATGAGACAGGCGAAATACCCTCAGACTTCAAGAAGAATATAATAATTCCAATCCCAAAGAAAGCAGGTGTTGACAGATGTGAAAATTACCGAACTATCAGTTTAATAAGTCACAGCTGCAAAATACTAACGCGAATTCTTTACAGAAGAATGGAAAAACTAGTAGAAGCCGACCTTGGGGAAGATCAGTTTGGATTCCGTAGAAATACTGGAACACGTGAGGCAATACTGACCCTACGACTCATCTTAGAAGCCAGATTAAGGAAGAGCAAACCTACATTTCTAGCATTTGTAGACTTAGAGAAAGCTTTTGACAATGTTGACTGGAATACTCTCTTTCAAATTCTGAAGGTGGCAGGGGTAAAATACAGGGAGCGAAAGGCTATTTACAATTTGTACAGAAACCAGATGGCAGTTATAAGAGTCGAGGGGCATGAAAGGGAAACAGTGGTAGGGAAGGGAGTGAGACAGGGTTGTAGCTTATCCCTGATGTTATTCAATCTGTATACTGATCAAGCAGTAAAGAAAACAAAAGAAAAATTTGGAATAGGAATTAAACCCATGGAGAAGAAATAAAAACTTTGTGGTTCAAATGAATTTTATGCATAGTGGATGCTGTCAAACTCTGTGACTGTTCCTTTACAGGGTGTAGAAAAATATCTGCTACCAGTCACATTATTGTGACCGGTAGCGGATATTTTTCTACACCCTACTTCATGGTTCACTGATGACTTTGTAATTCTGTCAGAGACAGCAAAGGACCTGGAGGAACAGCTGAACGAAATGGACAGTGTCTTGAAAGGAGGATATAAGATGAACATCAACAGAAACAAAATGAGGATAATGGAATGTAGTCAAATTAAATCGGGTGATGCTGATGGAATTATATTAGGACATGAGACACTTAAAGTAGTAAATAAGTTTTGCTATTTGGGGAGCAAAATAACTGATGATGGTCGAAGTAGAGAGGATATAAAATATAGACTGGCAATGGCAAGGAAAGCGTTTCTGAAGAAGAGAAATTTGTTAACATCGAGTATAGATTTAAGTGTCAGGAAGTCATTTCTGGAAGTATTTGTATGGAGTGTAGCCATGTATGGAAGTGAAACATGGACAATAAATAGTTTGGACAAGAAGAGAATAGAAGCTTTAGAAATGTGGTGCTACAGAAGAATGCTGAAGATTAGACATGTAGACCACATAATAATGAGGAGGTATTGAATAGGATCGGGGAGAAGAGGAGTTTGTGGCACAACTTGACAAGAAGAAGGGACCGGTTGGTAGGGGATGTTCTGAGGCACCAAGGGATCACAAATTTAGCATTGGAGGGCAGCATGGAGTGTAAAAATCGTAGGGGGAGACCAAGAGATGAATACACTAAACAGATTCAGAAGGATGTAGGTTGCAGTAGTTACTGGGAGATGAAGAAGCTTGCACAGGATAGAGTAGCATGGAGAACTGCATCAAACCAGTCTCTGGACTGAAGATCACAACAACAACAACAACAACAACAACAGGAATATTTTAGAAAAGGTTTCTCCAGTGAAACACAACTGTGCATCTGTCAGCTACATTATTTGCAGTAGTCAGTGTCAAAATTACAAATCCCATTTTTCAGCCAGTGTGGCAACGCTGTATGTAGACACTGAGTACAATCAATGAAGAAATAAAGCACGTGAACATCACATTTGGTGACCTTTGTGAGGAATATTGTATGTGTGCACATTAAACCAGGACTCACCAACTTTGATAGTGAACTTGAGTGGTTTACAGTACAGTTTTAAATGGAGGAGGTGCAACAGCCAATCAGCACACGGCTTCCATGGCCACAGTATGACAGAAGCCAATCAGCAATCGGGTTCTATGGAAGGGGCCATTGAGTACAGGAGCAGCCAATCAGCATGCAGGTCGACACGGCTGACCAGAATAAACAAGATGCCTTGCCGAGAGACTTACAACTTGCAACAGCCGTGCAGACGACAAGTTGAGATGACGAAAGCAGGTAATTTCCTAGCAAAAAGCTGTTCTGTATTAAGTGATAGATAATGAGTGACCCTAACAAACAAGACAGTGTGACGCTAGAGCATGGACCACAGGGAACTAGTTCTGTAGGTGATAGTGATTATAAATCAAACATGAATGTAACTTTGAATGATGGAGACGAAAGTCGTATTGTAGATGGAATGATAAAAGGGTCATGTACATTGTATGGCGATGTGAGTGAAATGGACGAAAACAGTATGGAAGTGGATGAAATCATTTAGGTTAAGAGTGAGGAACCTAGTAGTGAAAGTCAGCTAAGGCAAAAGTTTATAGCAGACAGAAATTTGGAAGCAATGTTAAGGCAAATTGTGAGTAGTTTGAGTTGTTTGAGTAATATGAGTATGAAAGAAGATATTATTAGTAAGAAAAAATTGAAAATTGCATGAAAGAGAACATCAGTAGTATGAAAGTAGGTATTAGTAGTATTAAAACTGACATGACTAGCCTTTCAGAATTAAATAAGAAGGTTGAGGCAGTAGGGAACATTTCAGAATTAAATAGGAAGATTGAGGCAGTAGGGAATGATTGTGATGAAAAGATAAAGAAAGCAGAGCAGAATACTAATAAGAAATTAACATAAATGAGCAGTAAATGTGTAGAAGAGAGAAAGAAGCTTTGTGATGACTATAGTAGGAAGGTGGAGGCTTCTGAATAGCAGTGTGAAGATGAAGTCAAAGAAGCCAGAAAAGTTTGTGCTGAAAACATGGTTAAACTTGAGAACCAAATTGATCAGATTAAAAATGATTTAGTAACAGAGGTAGAAACAAAGTGTGCAATAGTGGTAAAGGAAAAACTGGTAAAAGTAAATAAAAATGCAGATGCAAAATTTGCCAAAATAGAGAAAAAGATGGAAGAGGTATAAAATCAAAAGCATAGAGAAAGTGACAGTGGGTCTGTTAATCATTTTGGTAAGCAGGATGATAGTTTTTCCAGGGAAAAGACCAATGAGGATTTGTTGTATGAACATGGTAAGTAAAAAGTAAGTATGGCACCCTATAATAACAGCAAGCATACAAGGTATACAAGTTAAGTATTTACTGGACAGCGGTAGTGATTTGAATGGTATTTCACAGGTATTTTTTGAATCTATTAAGAACACAGAGAATATAGTAGTGATGCATGTTTCTGGAATAAAAAGTGTTGGTGCTACTGGTAAGCTGTGTGAAACAAGAGGTACTATTCACTGTGGAATTGGCAGGACTGCTGTTGGAGTGCAATTTCTTAGTGATTCAAAATCTCAGCATTGACATAATATATGTATGGAACTAATTTCTTGTGCAAATAGCAAGTTGGGGATTCAACATTCTGTATTGAATTTATTATGTGGCGTTAATGCTTACCCCAGGTGACTGTCTCATTTTTCATGATTTCGGAGGCAGTCAAACTCTTATATATGATGTTGTGTTACATGTTACTAATAAGTAATACAATCGTAAGAGGATGGAAGAAAGTAAATTGGTACAATGGTTAAAAAATTTCTGTCAAACAAGGAGGTAAGGTAAACAGAAAATGATGAAAAGTTTCAGCATATGTGGAGGATAATTAACATCTGAAGTAATCAGCCTATTGGTGCAGAGGCAATATACAGTAAAAATCATCTTCAGTACTAGATCTTAATATTAATTGTGGTATAATAGAAGTGTTTGTGTTCAGTGCAATCAGTATATGGAGATAACTATCTCCCTATAGAGGTGTGTCATGGTACAGCCTTTTCTAACATTAAGGAATTACAACTTTAAACGTAGTTGCCCGAAGTAATGTGTGGAAAGAATAAGCAAGATTTGCAGGTCTATTACCCTTCAGGCTAGAATATCAAGCAACTGGATGGAATATAGTGAAATTTTTTTTTTCTAAGTGATAATTTTGTTTGATCAGTAATAAGAGTTAACTTTGCCTTAGCATAAGGATCTGTTACTGTGGAGGGTTTTATGTTGAATCAATTTTGCATTAGATGAGCGGAGCAGGTGTTTATTTATTCGATAATGAAACAATAATGAAATAATTAAACAAGGAATAATGTTAGGGTCTTAATAGTTAGGGAGCCTGTCTCTTCAGTAGGGATATTTTTTGAGAATTCACTCCTCTAGTTAACTAAGTGAGAAATGTAAGTAAAATAATGGAGCTGACAGACATGCTTGAGTAATGAAAAAGATAACAGTATACAAACAAATGTGGTGTAACTGTACTGATGATCTAATTGTGAACTAGGCAACACTGGGTACTGTGTTGTTGTTGTTGTGGTCTTCAGTCCTGAGACTGGTTTGATGCAGCTCTCCATGCTACTCTATCCTGTGCAAGCTTTTTCATCTCCCAGTACCTACTGCAACCTACATCCTTCTCAATCTGCTTAGTGTATTCATCTCTTGGTCTCCCCCTACGATTTTTACCCTCCACGCTGCCCTCCAATACTAAATTGGTGATCCCTTGATGCCTCAGAACATGTCCTACCAACCGATCCCTTCTTCTGGTCAAGTTGTGCCACAAATTTCTCTTCTCCCCAATCCTATTCAATACTTCCTCATTAGTTATGTGATCTACCCATCTAATCTTCAGCATTCTTCTGTAGCACCACATTTCGAAAGCTTCTATTCTCTTCTTGTCCAAACTATTTATCGTCCATGTTTCACTTCCATACATGGCTACACTCCATACGAATACTTTCAGAAATGACTTCCTGACACTTAAATCAATACTGGATGTTAACAAATTTCTCTTCTTCAGAAACGCTTTCTTTGCCATTGCCAGCCTACATTTTATATCCTCTCTACTTCAACCATCATCAGTTATTTTGCTCCCCAAATAGCAAAACTCCTTTACTACTTTAAGTGCCTCATTTCCTAATCTAATTCCCTCAGCATCACCCGACTTAATTAGACTACATTCCATTATCCTCGTTTTGCTTTTGTTGATGTTCATCTTATATCCTCCTTTCAAGACACTGTCCATTCCATTCAACTGCTCTTCCAAGTCCTTTGCTGTCTCTGACAGAATTACAATGTCATCGGCGAACCTCAAAGTTTTTATTTCTTCTCCGTGAATTTTAATACCTACTCCGAATTTTTCTTTTGTTTCCTTTACTGCTTGCTCAGTGTACAGAATGAACAACATCGGGGACAGGCTACAACCCTGTCTTACTCCCTTCCCAACCACTGCTTCCCTTTCATGTCCCTCGACTCTTATAACTGCCATCTGGTTTCTGTACAAATTGTAAATAGCCTTTCGCTCCCTGTATTTTACCCTTGCCACCTTTAGAATTTGAAAGAGAGTATTCCAGTCAACATTGTCAAAAGCTTTCTCTAAGTCTACAAATGCTAGAAACATAGGTTTGCCTTTCCTTAATCTTTCTTCTAAGATAAGTCGTAAGGTCAGTATTGCCTCACGTGTTCCAGCGTTTCTACGGAATCCAAACTGATCTTCCCCGAGGTTGGCTTCTACTAGTTTTTCCATTCGTCTGTAAAGAATTCGTGTTAGTATTTTGCAGCTGTGACTTATTAAGCTGATAGTTCGGTAATTTTCACATCTGTCAACACCTGCTTTCTTTGGGATTGGAATTATTATATTCTTCTTGAAGTCTGAGGGTATTTCACCTGTTTCATACACCTTGCTCAGCAGATGGTAGAGTTTTGTCAGGACTGGCTCTCCCAAGGCCGTCAGTAGTTCCAATGGAATATTGTCTACTCCGGGGGCCTTGTTTCAACTCAGGTCTTTCAGTGCTCTGTCAAACTCTTCACGCAGTATCGTATCTCCCATTTCATCTTCATCTACATCCTCTTCCATTTCCATAATATTGTCCTCAAGTACATTGCCCTTGTATAGACCCTCTATATACTCCTTCCACCTTTCTGCTTTCCCTTCTTTGCTTAGAACTGGGTTTCCATCTGAGCTCTTGATATTCATACAAGTCGTTCTCTTATCTCCAAAGGTCTCTTTAATTTTCCTGTAGGCAGTATCTATCTTACCCCTAGTGAGATAGGCCTCTACATCCTTACATTTGTCCTCTAGCCATCCCTGCTTAGCCATTTTGCACTTCCTGTCGATCTCATTTTTGAGACGTTTGTATTCCTTTTTGCCTGTTTCACTTACTGCATTTTTATATTTTCTCCTTTCATCAATTAAATTCAATATTTCTTCTGTTACCCAAGGATTTCTACTAGCCCTCGTCTTTTTACCTACTTGATCCTCTGCTGCCTTCACTACTTCATCCCTCAGAACTACCCATTCTTCTTCTACTGTATTTCTTTACCCCATTCCTGTCAATTGTTCCCTTATGCTCTCCCTGAAACTCTGTACAACCTTTGGTTCTTTCAGTTTATCCAGGTCCCATCTCCTTAAATTCCCACCTTTTTGCAGTTTCTTCAGTTTTAATCTACAGGTCATAACCAATAGATTGTGGTCAGAGTCCACATCTGCCCCTGGAAATGTCTTACAATTTAAAACCTGGTTCCTAAATCTCTGTCTTACCATTATATAATCTATCTGATACCTTTTAGTATCTCCAGGGTTCTTCCATGTATACAACCAAGTGTTAGTTATGATTATGTTGTGCTCTGTGCAAAATTCTACCAGGCGGCTTCCTCTTTCATTTCTGTCCCCCAATCCATATTCACCTACTATGTTTCCTTCTCTCCCTTTTCCTACACTCGAATTCCAGTCACCCATGACTATTAAATTTTCGTCTCCCTTCACAATCTGAATAATTTCTTTTATTTCATCATACATTTCTTCAATTTCTTCGTCATCTGCAGAGCTAGTTGGCATATAAACTTGTACTACTGTAGTAGGTGTGGGCTTCGTATCTATCTTGGCCACAATAATGCATTCACTATGCTGTTTGTAGTAGCTTACCCGCATTCCTATTTTCCTATTCATTATTAAACCTACTCCTGCATTACCCCTATTTGATTTTGTGTTTATAACCCTGTAGTCACCTGACCAGAAGTCTTGTTCCTCCTGCCACTGAACTTCACTAATTCCCACTATATCTAACTTCAACCTATCCATTTCCCTTTTTAAATTTTCTAACCTACCTGCCCGATTAAGGGATCTGACATTCCACGCTCCGATTTCTGGTTGAATGAGGGTAGTACTCAGAGTACTGTGTATATTGCGCAATTCATGACACTGCAGCTGGGAATGAGAGCTTAACAGAAAGAGCAATATTTTAGTGAGGTACAAGTAATATAATGCTGCATCATTGGATCTATATGTTATCTAAAAACTTCAATTTGTGTTCTGAGGAATTATGAGCTTAAAGTGGAAATACTGGAATGAAGAACAATAAGTTTGCTGATTAACTGATAACTGTGGTGCTTAACTAATTTTCTGAGGATTTAATTTTCTGGTTGAATGAGGGTAGTACTCAGAGTTGAATGGAGAAGTAGGGCAATGATTTGGTACAACATCCATCCCTTAATTTTGATTCAAATAGTAATTAAGTAATGTGATGATGACTATTCTTTTTCATAAAGTAATGATTAGTAAATCTACACTACTGCACATCTTGAGTTTTTGCTGGAATGATGTGAATTTCAAACCAGGACTTGGCATTTTAGTGATTTTGAGAATGGGAAAGCAACCCAAATCTATCAAGTGTAACCAGTTTGAGACAGAGTTATGACCTAGAGTAATGTTGTGCAGTGTACTGTGCATTTGATTTTAAGTTTTTCTAGTCCCCACCTTATGTACTACAGTCAGTTTTAGTGCTAATTATTGTGATGTTTTGAGAATCGTGTAATGTACTTATATGAAGTAATGACTATAATCTGCCATTAGTGTGAAAAATTATTACTAACATTTAGCTAGAAGTAAAAGTGAGCATACTAAAGTAGGGTATTTTGTGTAATTTTTCATGTGCTGTGGCAAGGGAACTGATAGCAGTGCATTTCCTTACTAACTGCCACTTGGACCTGTTGAAAGCATGGACAACTTGGTGAGAAAATGTGTAAAAGATCATTAAAAAAAGTGAAAATGGCTGTGAAAAATACTGAACATTGAAAAAATGAAACTTCTGCCTGAAAATGAACTGCAAGGCACAGTGAAATTTAACTTTTTGTACACCATGATGATATATTTTTTTAAGCAAGACAGGCCTTTTATAAATGATTAATGGAAAATCTCATATAAGATGTGAAACAAATACTAACAAAGAGATAGAGGGGCTGGCCAGTACTTACCTCAGCTCAGTACAGCCGATAGATACACATAAAACAGAACTGAAAATTTACATTCCTAGCTTTCGGAACTTTGTTCCTTCATCAGGGAGGAGAGAGGGGAAAAAAGGGAAGAAGGGAAAGTGGATTCAGTTACTCACAACCCAGGTTATGAAGCAACAGGGAAAGGTAAACAGGGAGGGTGGCAAGGATGGAGGCATGGTTGTCAGAGGGAAGCCAAAGATATTCTATTGTAAGTACTGTGCCAGCTTCAACCAAAGAGGATGCATACAGAAGTAAAGAGGTATATAGTATAAAGATAAACACAACTACGTAGGATGAAAAGATGCGTGAATGGCTAAAGAGGAAAGGGAAAGAGGAGAAGACTGAAGAGTGAATGGGAGTGAGGTTGTTTAACGTAGGTTCAGTCCAGGGGGATGGCGGGATGAAAGGATGTGTTGGAGTGCAAGTTCCCATCTCCGCAGTTCAGAGGGACTGGTGTTGGGTGGGAGAAGCCAAATGGCACATACGGTGTAGCAGGTTCCTAGGTCCCTAGAATTATGCTGGAGGGCATGCTCCGCTACTGGGTATTGGGCATCTCCTAGGCGGACAGTTCGTCTGTGTCCGTTCATGCGCTCAGCCAGTTTGGTTGTTGTCATGCCGATGTAAAAGGCTGTGCAGTGCAGGCATGTCAGTTGATAAATGACATGTGTAGTTTCACACGTAGCCCTGCCTTGAATTGTGTATGTTTTACCAGTAGCAGGGCTGGAGTAGGTGGTTGTGGGCGGATGCATGGGGCAGGTTTTGCAGCGGGGTCGGTTACAGGGGTAGGAACCGCTGGGTAGAGAAGGTAGTCTGGGAATATTGTAGGGTTTAACAAGGATGTTATGGAGGTTAGGGGGGCGACGAAAGGCAACTCTGGGTGGTGTGGGGAGAATTTTGTCAAGGGATGATCTCATTTCAGGGGTTGACTTGAGAAAGTCATATCCCTGGCGGAGTAATTTGTTGATGTTTTCGAGGCCAGGATAATATTGGGTGACAAGGGGGATACTTCTGTGTGGTCTGGGGGTAGGAACATTGTTGTTGGATGGGGAGGAATGTATTGCTCGGGAAATCTGTTTGTGGACAAGGCCTGCAGGATAGTTGCGGGAGAGGAAAGCGCTGGTCAGGTTATTGGTGTAGTTGTTGAGGGATTCGTCACTGGAGCAGATACGTTTGCCCCGAATACCTAGGCTGTAGGGAAGGGAGCGTTTGATGTGGAAAGGATGGCAGCTATCAAAGTGAAGGTACTGTTGTTTGTTTGTGGGTTTGATATGGACATAGGTGTGGATGTGAGCTTCAACAAGATGAAGGTCAACATCCAGGAAGGTGGCTTGGGTTTTGGAGAAGGACCAGGTGAAATTTAGATTCGAAAAGGAGTTGAGGTTATGGAGGAAATTAAGGAGTGTTTCTTCACCATGAGTCCAGACCACAAAGATGTCATCTATAAACCTATACCAGGCCAGGGGAAGCAGCTGTTGGGTCTTCAGGAAAGCCTCCTCCATGCGGCCCATGAAGAGGTTGGCATAGGAGGGAGCCATCCTGGTTCCCATGGCCGTTCCCCTGATTTGTTTGTAGGTCTGGCCTTCAAAAGTGAAGTAATTATGGGTGAGGATGAAGTTGGTAAGTGTGATAAGGAACGAGGTTTTTGGAAGATCTTCGGGTGGGCGTTGGGAGAGGTAGTGCTCAAGGGCAGAGAGACCATGGGTATGTGGGATGTTTGTGTAAAGGGATGTAGCATCTATGGTGACAAGAAAGGTTTCAGGTGGGAGAGGAGTGGGAATGGATTTGAGGCGTTCTAGGAAGTGGTTTGTGTCTTTGATGTAGGATGGGAGTCTGCGGGTGATAGGTTGTAGGTGCTGGTCTACCAGAGCTGAGATACGTTCGGTTGGGGATTTGAAGCCTGCTACAATGGGACGGCCAGGATGGTTCTCTTTGTGGATTTTGGGTAATAGGTAGAAGGTAGGGGTACGTGGCTCAGGTGGAGTGAGTAAGTCTATGGAAGCTGTTGTGAGGCCTTGTGAGGGACCTTGGATTTTTAGGATTTTTTGCAGCTCAGTCTGGATGGAGGGAATGGGATCCTGGGTAACAGCTTTGTAGGTTGAGGTGTCAGAGAGTTGCCGCAGTCCTTCTGCCACATACTCCACACGGTCAAGTACGACAGTTGTGGAGCCTTTATCCGCCGGGAGGATGACAATAGAGTGGTCTATTTTCAGCTCTTTAATGGCACGGGATTCAGCTGGGGTGATGTTGGGGGTTGTCGGGATGTTCTTCAAGAAGGACTGGGAGGCAACACTGGATGTGAGGAATTCCTGAAATGTCTGCAAGGGATGGTTTTGGGGGAGGGGAGGAGGATCCCTTTGAGAAGGCAGTCGGAACTGTTCTAGACAGGGTTCAACACTGGGTCTAGTACTTGTGGGGGGCTGTGTTTGGGTAGTGAAGTGATATTTCCAGTTGAGGTTCCGGGTGAATGAGAGGAGATCTTTAACCAGGGCAGTGTGATTGAATTTAGGTGTGGGGCTAAAGGTTAAGCCTTTTGATTGAACAGATGTCTCTGGAGGAGAGAGGGATCTGGATGAGAGGTTTAGGACTGAATTGGGACTGGTGATATGTGGCATTTGACTGTGGTTATAGTTGAGATTTGGTCTGTGTGGGGTATGTGCTGGGATGGGGAGATTGAGTAGGGTGGCTAGGCTAGGTTTGTTGGCTATGAGGGGGGTTTGTTGAAGGTTCTATTGTGGTTGGTGTTTGTGAGGGATAGGGAGAGGGACCCCACTTCTTAGGTGTTGCACTAGCACTGTGGATAGTTTTTTCAGGTGTTGTGTGGCATGAAACTCAAGTTTGCAGCTGGCTTCTAGGATGATGTTCCTCAGTGTGTTCTCCAAGCAAGGGTTTGAGAGGTGGAGGACTTTGAAGAGAGATAGGAGCTGTTGGGAGTGGTGGTTACATGAAGTAGTGTAGAGATTCAGGACAAGTTGGGTAAGGGCTAAGGATTGAAGGTTCTGGAATTCCAGGAGAGACTGGTGGAAGGAGGAATTGCACCCAGAGATGGGAACTTTTAAGGTAAGCCCTTTAGGGGTAATTCCAAATGTTAAGCAGGACTGGAGGAAAAGAATGTGGGATTGCAGTTTGGCTACAGTGAATGCATGTTTCACCTACTCCAGCCCCGCTACTGGTAAAACATACATAATTCAAGGCAGGGCTACGTGTGAAACTACACATGTCATTTATCAACTGACATGCCTGCACTGCACAGCCTTTTACATCGGCATGACAACAACCAAACTGGCTGAGCGCATGAACGGACACAGACGAACTGTCCGCCTAGGAGATGCCCAATACCCAGTAGCGGAGCATGCCCTCCAGCATAATTCTAGGGACCTAGGAACCTGCTACACCGTATGTGCCATTTGGCTTCTCCCACCCAACACCAGTCCCTCTGAACTGCGGAGATGGGAACTTGCACTCCAACACATCCTTTCATCCCGCCATCCCCCTGGACTGAACCTACGTTAAACAACCTCACTCCCATTCACTCTTCAGTCTTCTCCTCTTTCCCTTACCTCTTTAGCCATTCACACATCTTTTCATCCTACGTAGTTGTGTTTATCTTTATACTATATACCTCTTTACTTCTGTATGCATCCTCTTTGGTTGAAGCTGGCACAGTACTTACAATAGAATATCTTTGGCTTCCCTCTGACAACCATGCCTCCATCCTTGCCACCCTCCCTGTTTACCTTTCCCTGTTGCTTCATAACCTGGGTTGTGAGTAACTGAATCCACTTTCCCTTCTTCCCTTTTTTCCCCTCTCTCCTCCCTGATGAAGGAACAAAGTTCCGAAAGCTAGGAATGTAAATTTTCAGTTCTGTTTTATGTGTATCTATCGGCTGTACTGAGCTGAGGTAAGTACTGGCCAGCCCCTCTATCTCTTTGTTAGTATTTGTTTCAGGCCTTTTATAAAGTGATATGTACCTTAGAATGTAATCTTTATTTATCACTTATGATGAAGATGCTTATTTTGATTAAAAATATAACTTGTGGTTATTTTGTGCCATTGTACAACACACTAAAAATAAATATTTTGTTTGGGGATTTTCATAAGGTCAGTTCATGTAAGTAGAAATTTAAAAACATGTGTACTGTAGTTTTTCAGAAGGAGATTTATTATGTAATATTTTTGTGTGTGTAGATTTTTAACCCACTTTCTGGGGGTCACTTGTGATCATTGAATTTCCCAGTTAGCTACTTGCAAATATCTATGTGGTCAATCCAAAAAGGGGGTAATGTGACGAAGCAAGCTGGCATCTCTACTTCCACTCTTGTTTTGCCATCTGCCTCCTTAAACTCATTTTTTTTTCAATTTTGACTGATTACCATAACTCTCCATTCCAATACTAAACCAGTGTAAACTAGTGATCCCTTGATATAACAAATTTCTCTTCTCAACAATTCTATTCAGTATCTCCTCCTCATTAGTTATGTGAGCTACCCATCTAATCTTCAGCATTCTTCTGTAGCATCACACTCCAAATACTTCTGTCTAAACTGTTCACCATCCATGTTTTACTTCCATACATGGCTACACCCCATACAAATTCTTTCAGAAAGGACTTGAACAAATTTGTCTTCTTCAGAAAAGCATTTCTTGCCATTACCAGTCTACATTTTATATCCTCCCTACTTCGACCATCATCAGTTATTTCACTTCCCAAATAACAAAACTACTTTAAGTGTCACATTTCCTAACCTAATTCCCCGAGAATCACCTGATTTAATTTGACTACATTTCATTTACACATTTTGCTTTTGTTGGTGTACATCTTATATCCTCCTTTCAAGACACTGTCAATTCCGTTCGACCACTCTTCCAAGTCCTTTGTTGTCTCTGACAGAGGTACAATGTCATTGGCAAACCTCAAGGTTTTTATTTATTTTCCATGGACTTTAATTCCTACTCCAAATTTTTCTTTTGTTTCCTTTACTGCTTGCTCAACATACGGGTTGAATAATATAGGGCATAGGTTACAACCCTGTCTCACTTCCTCCTCAACCACTTTTTCCCTTTCATGCCCATCGATTCTTATAACTGCCAACTGATTTTTGTACAAATTGTGAATAGCCTTTAGCTCCCTGCATTTTCCACCAACCACCTTTAGAATTTGAAAGAGAGTATTCCAGTCAACATTATCAAAAGCTTTCTCTAACTCTACAAATGCAGGTTTGCCTTTTCTGAATGCATTTTCAATGAGAATTACTATGGTCAATATTGCCTCGTGTGTTTCTAAATTTCTCTGGAATCCAAATTGATCTTCCCCAAGGTTGGCTTCTACCAGTTTTTTCATTCTCTCTCTCATCATCTTCATCTGTGTCCTCTTCCATTTCCATAATATTTCCCTCAAGTACATCTCCCTTGTGTAGACCCTCTACGTACTCTTTCCACCTTTCTGCTTTCCCTTCTTTGCTTAGAACTAGGTTTCCATCTCAGCTCTTGATATTCATATAGCTGCTTTTCTTTTCTCCAAAGGTGTGTTTAATTTTCCTGTTGGTAGCATCTATCTTACCCCTAGAGATATATGCTTCTACATCCTCACATTTGTCCACTAGCCATCCTTGCTTAGCCATTTTGCACTTCCTTTCGATCTCATTTTTTAGACGTTTGTATTTCCTTTCGCCTGCTTCATTTACTGCATTCTTATATTTCCTTCTTTCAGCATCTCCTGTGTTACCCAAGGATTCCTATGAGCCCTCATCTTTTTACCTTCTTGAACCTCTGCTGCCTTCACTATTTCATCTCTCAAAGCTACCCATTTTTAATCTACTGTATTCCTTTCCCCTGTTCCTTAATACTCCCTACAAAACTCTCCACAACCTCTCGTTCTTTCAGCTTATCCATGTCCCATGTCCTCAAATACTGACCTTTCCGCAGTTTCTTCAGTTTTAATCTGCAGTTCATAACCAAAAAATTGTGGTCAGCATCCACATCTGCCCCTGGAAATATCTTACAATTTAAAATCTGATTCTGAAATCTCTGTTTACGATTATATAATCAATCTGAATCCTGAAACTTCCAGGCAAACTAAAACTGTGTGCTGGACAGAGACTCGAACTCGAGACCCTTGCCTTTCGCGGGCAAGTGCTCTACCATCTGAGCTACCCAAGCACGACTCACGCCCAATACTCACAGCTTTACTTCTGCCAGTACCTCGTCTCCTACCTTCCAAACTTTAGAGAAGCTCTCCTGGGAACCATGCAGAACTCGCACTCCTGAAAGAAAGGATATAGCGGAGACATGACTTAGCCACAGCCTAGGGGGTGTTTCCAGAATGAGATTTTCACTCTGTAGTGGAGTGTGCACTGATATGGGACTTCCTGGCAGATTAAAACTGTGTGCAGCACCGAGACTTGAATTTGGGACCTTTGCCTTTCACGGGCAAGTGCTCTACCATCAGATGGTAGAGCACTTTCCCGCGAATGGCAAAGGTCCCAAGTTCGAGTCTCGGTCTGGCACACAGTTTTAATCTGCCAGGAAGTTTCATATCAGCACACACTCCACTGCAGAGCGAAAATCTCATTCTGAAATCTGAAACCTTCCAGTGTCTCCAGGTATCTTCCAATTATACAACCTCCTTTCATGATTCTCAAACCAAGTGTTAGCAATGATTAAATTATGTTCTGTGCAAAATTCTACCAGACAACTTCCTCTTTCGTTCCTTTCTCGCAGTCTATATTCATCCACTACTTTTCCTTCTCCTCCTTTTCCTACTATTGAATTCTGGTCCCCCATGACTATTAAATTTTCATCTCCCTTAACTATCTCAATAATTTCTTTTATCTCATCATACATTTCCTCAATCTCCTCCTCTTCTGTGGAGCTAGTTGACATATAAACTTGTACTACCATAGTGGGTGTGGGCTTTGTGTCTAGCTCGGCTACAATAAAGCGTTCACTATGCTGCTCATAATTGTTTATCCGCGTCCTGTTTTTTCATTCATTATTAAACATACTCCTGCATCACCCCTATTTGATTTTGTCTTTATAACCCCGTATTCACCTGACCAGAAGTCCTGTTCCTCCTGTCACTGAACATCACTAATTCCCACTAAATCTAATTTTATCCTATCCATTTTTCTTTTCAAATTTTCTAAACTATGTGCCTGATTAGGGGATCTGACATTCCACACTCCAGTCCATTGAAAACCAGTTTTGTTTCTCCTGCTAATAATGTCCTCCTGAGTAGTTCCCACCCGTAGATCCTAATGGGGGACTATTTTACCCAAGAGGATTCCATCATCATTTAACCATACAGTAGAGCTGCATGCCCTGTGGAGAAATTAAAGCTGTGGTTTCCTCTTGCTTTCAGCCATTTGCATTTCAGCCATTTTGGTTTATGTTACAAGTCCAGATCAGCCAATTATCCAGACTGTTGCCCCTGCAGCTACTGAAGAGGCTGCTGCCCCCTTCAGGAACCACGTGTCTTTCTGGCTTCTCAACAAGTATCCCCCCACTGTGGCTGCACCTATGATACGGCTATCTGTATCACTAAGGCACACAAGCTTCGCCACCAATGGCAAGATTCATGGTTCATGGGGGGAGCATATATACAACAAAACTATAGGGCATTCTCACTACTCAAATCTAACCTTATAATGTCACAACAATGGCTTTACTTTATGAAAAACAGTGCACACATTATAGCCCTTAATGCAACAATGAAAATAATAGATATTTGATGCGTAGAGACAGTAAATGTACAAAGCAGTGGTAATTTACAAAGAGAATCAATGGAGAAGTTGTGATGAAGCAAGCTGAGATATTTTAACTTCACCTCTTGTTTTGCCATCTGCCTCCTTAAAATTCATTTTTTTCACTTTTAAATAATTACCATTACCATACCTGATTATTATCGGCATTTTCATAAGCTCTTAATTAATTCCAAAGCAATTACAGTTTTGTCAAAAGTATTGTTTGCATAACTATATTTGTTAATTTCATCATTTAAACAAATAATTCAGTCTAACTCTTGTAGTAGAAGAAACTGTTAAAAAGATGGAATTTTTGGATGTAGTCAGTTAATTTAATGAGTTAAGTTTTAATTGTAATTTCTGTAAATTAAACATCAAACAACGTGTAGTTTCAGTGTCTGTTATTGCGATGACATATAAGGGCCTGATTTTTGGTCCTGAGACAGTCAGTCCACAGCTGAGTTTCAGACGAGGAACACGTATTCGTTAGAACAACAACAATGCATCCACTTAACTGTGAAATAAGTGTAACTCAATTAGGTCGTGTGTTAAAACAGTGACAGTGTCTGTTCAATAAATACCATATTATGCAGCAAGAACTGTGTGGTTAGGTTTTTACTGCTTGTAGATGTCCAACAGTAAACTATTGAAGTAGTATGTTGATGTTTGAGGCTTATCGAAAGTTAAACAATAGTGCACTGGCCGTATAACTGCATATTATTGGGGTGTTGTAAACAGTGAAAGTAAAGAACTGTGAAATGCAAATGTTCACCTGTCAGCTACATCATTTAAAGTAGTCAGTGTTGAACTTCCATCGCCCATTTTGCAGCCAGTATAGTAACACAGTACATCAACATCGAGCACCATAAATGAAGAATAGAAGCAGGCGAATGTCACAAAGTGAGTGACAGGTAAATCACTGTTGGAAGTTCAGGCATTAACTGAGTCATACAGATACTCTGAAAGTATGAATGATAGCAACAGTTTCTCTGCATGGTATTATGCTTGTACTGATCGGGAGCAAACTTGGAACAAGTTTTTACATAATACAAAATAGTCATGGTCTCCTGACATTTAACACAGGAGTTTCACATTTGCTAATCTGGCACTGACTTGCTAACGTGGCACTGACTCATATGGATATGTGGACATGGTGATTGCTAACCCAGACATCAATACATTATGTTATGCAACTGCTTGCTGATCGTAGACTTTTTGCTAATGTAAGTGATGTGGAGATGTTAACATGTTAAGAATGGAATGTGGACTAAAGATTTTGGGGATGGGATTTGCTTTACTAAGACTGTCATATGTACATTTTAGTATTTCAGAAACTACATAATGGTTTGAAAAACTGCTTCTCTGGCAAACCGTCTTAAATATTTATTGATCTCAGGTCGAAGCTAAGATAATTTTAAAAAGACTTATTTGTGAACTTTCTTTGAGAATATGAATAAATAAACTACCATATATGAGTTATGGCACTGTGCCAAGAAACTAATATACAGATCAATGATGACAATATTATAAAAATGATAGTTGCTACTCTCCTTATAGTGGAGATGCTGAGTAAAAGATGGGCGCAACAAAAAGACTGTCAGAAAGTAACCTTTCAGGCAACAAGGCCTTCATCAGAAATAGACAACATATACACACAATCACACTCACGAAAATGCGACACACACACATGACCACATTCTCTGGCTGCTGAGGCCAGACTGCGAGCAGCAATGCATAATGGGAGAAGCAACCTGGTGGTGGTGGAATAGAGGAGGCTGGGGTGGGGAGGGCTAGGGATAGCAGGGTAGGAGTGGGGGACGATAAAGTCTGCTTTTGTGAGCATATAGGTATGAGGTGGAGAGAGGGTAGGTGCAGACAGGTGGTTAGACAGAAGGTGGGGAGGGGGGGGGGGGGGGCTTGCAGAAAATAGGAGAAGTAAAAAGACTGTGGATGTGTTGGTAGAATAGAGGGCTGTGTAGTGTCGGAATGGGGCAGGGAAGAAGCTACTGGCTAAGAACAATGGCTAATGAAGGTTGAGGCAGGAGGGTTACAGGGAATGTGTGATACATTGCAAGGAGAGTTCCCACCTGTGAAATTCAGAAAAGCTGGTTCTAGTGGTTAGGATCCAGATGGTACAGGCTGTGATGCAATCATTGAAATGAGAAATGTCATGTTGAGGAGCATGCCCAGCAACTGGGGTGGTCCAGCTGTTTCTTGGCCACAGTTTGTCAGTGGTAATTCATGCTGATAAACAGCACATGTAGAATGCAGTTCTGGATGGGAGTAGGTGGTGGTGGAGGTGGGATGACGTGTGGGGCAGGTCTTGCATCTAGGTCTGTTACACAAATATTAGCCATGAGGCAAGGGGTTGGGAGCAGGGGTTGTAAGGGGATGGATGAGTATATTGTGTAGGTTTGGTGACTGGCAGGATACCACAGTGAGAGGGGTGGGAAGGATAGTGGGTAGGATATTTCTCATTCCAGGGCATGAAAAGAGTTGGTAGAAACCCTTGGGGAGGATGTGATTCAGTTGCTCCTGTCCTGGGTGGTACTGAGTCACAAGGGGAATGTTCCTCTGTGGGCAGACAGTGGGACTTTGGGAGATAGTAGGTGACTGGAGAGATAAGGCACAGGAGATCTATTTTTATACTAGGCTGGGAGGGTAATTATGGTCTGTGAAGGCCTAGTGAGACCATTGGTACATTTCGAGATGGACCACTTGTCACTATAGATGTGAAGGCCTTGGATTGCTACGCTGTGTGGAAGGAACATCTTGGTATGGAATGGGTTGCAGGTGTCGAAGTGGAGGTAGGTTGTTGTTGTTGTGGTCTTCAGTCCTGATACTGGTTTGATGCAGCTCTCCATGCTACTCTATCCTGTGTAAGCTTCTTCATCTCCCAGTACCTACTGCATCCTACATCCTTCTCAATCTGCTTAGTGTATTCATCTCTTGGTCTCCCTCTACGATTTTTACCCTCCACGCTGCCCTCCAGTACTAAATTGGTGATCCCTTGATGCCTCAGAACATGTCCTACCAACCGATCCCCTCTTCTAGTCAAGTTGTGCCACAAACTCCTCTTCTCCCCAATTCTATTCAATACCTCCTCATTAGTTATGTGATCTACCCATTTAATCTTCAGCATTCTTCTGTAGCACCACATTTCGAAAGCTTCTATTCTCTTCTTGTCCAAACTATTTATCGTCCATGTTTCACTTCCATACATGGCTACACTCCATACAAATACTTTCAGAAATGACTTCCTGACACTTAAATCAATACTTGATGTTAACAAATTTCTCTTCTTCAGAAACACTTTCCTTGCCATTGCCAGTCTAAATTTTAGGTAGGTTTGATGTATATGAAGGTACTGTAGCAGCCATCTTTAAGGTGGAGGTCAACACCTAGGAAGGTGGTTTGTTGGGCTAGGCAGGACCAGGTGAAGCAAATGGGGGTGAATCTGTTGAGGTTCTGGAGGGATGTGGTTAAGGTGCCCTCACCCTCAATCCAAATTGCAAAGATGTCATCAGTGAATCTGAACCAGGTGAGGAGTCTGGAATTTTGGGTGTTTAGGGAGGATTCCTCTAGATAGCCCATGAATAGGTTGGCATAGGATGGTGCCATGTGGGTGAGCATAGCCGTACCTCGAATTTGTTCATGCCTTCAAAAGAGAAGCAATTACAGTTGAGGTTATAGTTGGTCATGGATACTACGAAAGATGATGTAGGTTTGGAATGTGTTGGGTGTTCAGAAAGGTAGTGTTCAAAAGTGGTAAGGCCAGAGGCATTAGGGATAGTAGTGTAAAGGGAGGTGTGATCAACAATGATGAGCAGGACACCATGTGGTAAAGGAACTGGAACTGTGGAGAGTCAGTGGAGGAAATGGTTGGTATCTTTTATGTAGGAGGGTAGGTTGCAAGTAATAGACTGGAAGTGTTGGTCTACGAGAGCAGAGATTCCCTCAGTGGGTGCACAGTAGCCGGCCACATTTGGGTGTCCTGGGTGGTTGGGTTTATGCATTTTAAGAAGCTTGTAGAAGGCAGGAGTGCATGGAGTGGTAGGGGTGAGGAGAGATATGAACTTCTGGGAGAGGTTCTAGGATGGGCCTAAGGATTTGAGGAGAGGCTGGAGATCCTGCTGGATTTCTTGAATGGGGTCTCTGTGGCAGGATTTGAATGTAGATGAATCTGACAGCTGGAGGAGTCCTTTTGCCAGATAATCATTGTGGTTCAAAACAACAGCAGTGGAGACTTTTTCAGCAGGTAGGATTAAGGCTGGCCTCAGCTGCCTGAGACTGGGGTCAGGTGTGAGCAAGTTGCATTTGCATGAGTGTATTTATTTATTTATTTTTATTTATTGATTTATTTAACCTGGCAAGATTAGGGCCATCAGGCCCTCTCTTACATCTAACCAGGCATTCTACTTATTTTACATTCATACGTTTTAGTAGGCATGTTAAACTACATCTAGTACAAAAAGTGAAATAAACAATTAGAAAGGTACACCTGGAAAAATACATACATATAGAGTTTATATTCGTAGATCATAAGTACTGTTATAATTAGACATTATTGAAGAGACAAATTTTAGATAGGAGTGCTGGCAGCAGGGAGTATGAGGGAGACTCATGGTGAAGGGAGAAGAAGAATAGACATGATGAAACATAATTAAGGAAATATAAAGGAAAAGAAGATTGCCTGGCTAATAGAGATAGATGAAGAGGAAGGCATCTCAGGAGCAAGATAGGAGACGTTAGCTTTGCTATTTGACAGATGAGAGGATTGGCCTGGTACATTAATTTTATGGAGAACTTTATGAGGATGATAGTAGGAAATGCTTCAACTTCTTCTTAAAAGCAGCAGGAGATTGAATTTTGCGCAAGGTAAGGGGCAGTTTGTTCCAGAGGCGGACAGCGGCAACTGAGAAGGAGTTTTTGTTTTGTGAGTGGGCACAGTTAGGATACCAAATAAGAGTGACCTCGTGTTTCGATTATGATGGCATGACAGGTTTTTAATCTCTGAAGCAAGGTACTGGGGTGCTTGCGCGACGAGGAGTCTGTGAAGTAGACCTAGAGTGTGGTAGTCACGCAATTTGTCCAGCCGCAGCCACTTTAGCTCGGAGTATGAAGCACTAACATGATCATATCGGCGAATGTTGCAGGTGTAACGCACACAGGCATTCATGGTTAGCTCTAGCCGTCTTTTGTTTTCATTACTCGTGCCTTGTTGAATCACATCACAATAGTGGAGGTTAGGTAGAACGAGTGCTTGCACGAGCTGGCGTTTCAAGTCCTATGGAAATATGTTCCGAAACTTTTTGAGAGCATAGAGACAAGCAGACGTCTTTCGGCACACTGCGACTGTATTCTCCGCCCAGTTGAGATGCTCATCCAAAGTTACACCCAAGTTCTTCACTGTTTTCTGATATGGTATTGGAGTACCGTCGAGCAGAATAGGAGGTAGCCGTTCGCGGAAATCTGAACTTATTAATTTCTGATGGGCTATTAAGATTACTTGCGTCTTTTTTGCATTTAGTTTAAGCCCCAGGCTTTTCACCCATGTCACTACCGAAGACAGATCATCATTCATCTGAGCGATTGCAGTGTTTACGTCTTCAGGTCTGACGCTTAGGTAGAGCTGGAGGTCTTCGGCATAGAAATGATATTTACAGGAGGACAGAACCGACGAAATATCGTTGACATATAAAGAAAACAAAAGTGGTCCTAAGACTGATCCTTGTGGCACTCCCAAGGAAACATGTTTCCAGGAAGATTTTTCATTTACGCAGACAACACATTGCTGTCTGTCTTTTAAGTAGCTTTCAAACCATCTCATTGCACTATCAGAGAAATTAAGCTGCTGCATTTTTCTGAGCAATATGTCAAAGTTAACAGTGTCAAAAGCTTTGCTGAAGTCCAGTAGCGTCAATATTGTTGCCTTTCGATTGTCGATGGCACATTTCAGGTCATCTGTTACTTTAATTAGAGCAGTGTTTGTGCTGTGATGTTTACGGAAACCGGATTGAAATTTGTCATATAGGCTGAATTCATGCAAGTGTTCAGTGATTTGGTCATGAACAATGTATTCGAGTGCTTTGGAAACAGCAGGCAGTATGCTAATTGGTCGGTAATCACTAGGCAGTTGCGGGTTTTCGATCTTAGGGATGGGTCGAATTATGCTTCTTTTCCATGCAGTGGGGTATATTCCGTTCACGAGGGAAAAATTAAATATGTCAGTTAAGACAGGTACTAAGATATCGGCAACATTCTTAATCATGGTTATACCGATACTGTCGTTGCCTATTGCATCAGAAGAGATTCTCATTATTGCTTTTCTTGCCGTATTTGTTGTTACATGTTTTAGATGGAAGCTATCGTTGTTAGTTATCCTGTTTGGGGATTCTTGTGGACGGCAATTATCAGCCGAGCTGGTATTCAGAGGTGCAGAGAAGAATTCATTTAATTCGTTAGCTGACACATGAAAAGTAGTTTCCGATTTTGCCTTTCCGACCCCCAAGCTACGGAGATTCTTCCATAGAGTCGTGGGTGTCGGATCGCTGCATACAAGGGAGCGAGCGTGCCTGATTTTAGCATTGCGAATGCATTGTTTCACTCTGTTCCGTAGCTTTCTGTATTCTTCGAAACGCTCGGGTTTCGGATCTGCCTTGAAACGCCTGTGGGCAGCATCCCTATTAGTCATCATTTGACGTAATTCAGCTGCCAGCCATGGAGCAGGAGATTTTCTTACACGGATTGTGCACACAGGTGCATGTTTGTCATAGAGGGCAGTGAGTTTATCACCAAGTTCATTAATTTTGCTGTTGATTGTAGGTTCTCTGATTATTTGATGCCATGAGATTTCTGAGCAATCGGCTGTTAGAGCGTCAAGGTCAATACGTTTCATGTTCCTACAAGTTATGTAAAGCGATTTGATCCTTGGGGGCTGCACAGAGTAGGGCAGGAATATTACATCATGTGCTGAGAGGCCAGGGGCCGATGTTTGACCAACATCTCTTACTTTGTCAGTCTGTTTCGTTGTGATTACGTCTATAAGAGTATGACTGTGCGCCGTATGGTGTGTAGGTTGTAATGGAAGAATGTTCATGCTATTGCAACTAAACAATCTTCTTAGGTTTATTGCGGAGGGAGTCTCTCTTAGCAGGTCTATGTTCAAGTCACCCATTACGATGACATGTTCGTATTGACACTGGAGTGAATGTAATTCCGACTGGAAGGAACTCATTGAGTTTATTTTTGGCGGCTTGTACACGACACCAGTCAAGAATTTCCAACTTTGTATATTTATTTCAATGAACATGAATTCAGCCTCTTTTTCTTCAGCAGGATTTGACGTACATAAGACTTTCGCTTTGAGATCTGTTCGTATATACGCGCCGACCCCGCCACCTCGCTTTTTTGATCTGTCTGCCCTAAGAAATGTGTACCCTGGGAGATGAATAGATGCAGAGGATATGTGTGGTTTCAACCACGTTTCGGATAAGAGGATTACGTGGTAGTTTAGTTGGTTGAAGAGGAGGCTAAGTTCTTCGTAATGTGCAGGTAAAGACTGGATGTTGCAGTGAGCTGCTAAAAGCTCTGACGCGTTCCGCTGAGCAGCCTGGAGTAGGGTGGCAGACTGGTTTGTCCCTTATTTAGGCACTACCTGCCGCGAGGGGCACTGGCCGGTGCTTCCGCCAAGTGACATAACACAGGGGTGTCCGAGATTTTGTGCGCCCTGTTTGTGACTCCGCGAGTGCCGAAAGAAAGGCGACTGCAAGAGATTTCCTGAGGTTGCGGGAGTATAGAAAATGGATTAGTGGTATTCGGTGCAAGGAGAATATGACCAATAATAGTGACGGCTGTGTGTCACTGTGTATCCTATGTCGTAAGAGGAGAAATGTAATTAGCGTAGTTGAAACAGGTTAGGGTGGAAATAAGGGAAAGGGGAGTGATTTAAGAGGCCAATGTGCACTCTCTGTGCATACCAGCAGAGAGAAGTAAGCTTAATAATTAATAGATTATCGTAGGAAGCTAGAATTAAATTGAAATTTACTGAAGTGATACTGGTAGTGATTATCGTAGGAAGCTACAATTAGATTGAAATTTGCTAAAGTGATACTGATGGTGATTTTTGTTATGAACAATTTAAACCAAAGAGATGGGTGATTAATGAACTAAAGGAGAGACTAATAACTGCAATAGAACTATTACAGAATGGAAGAGAATAAACTGAGAAAATGAAAAAAGTATTAGCAGTAACTAAAATTAAGTAATGGTTAGAGCTACAGACACAAAAAATAGTGAAAAGTTAATACAGTTACAAAAACAATTAGTTGAAGGTACAAATATGGGTATAATTGAAAAGTTAATACAGTTACAAGACTATATCTGAGTATAGGGCTGTCACAATTTGCAAATGGTGTTAAGTTTGCACTTTTGGCTCGAGTACCTTCACTTAATACTATTCAGTTCTGTCATGTTTGTGACTGTCTTCTTTCCGGCTGCTGTCTTAATGATTACTCTGCCATCCTGAGTCCACACATTCTGAAGACCGAAATGGGATATGGCACTGTTTAAAATCTTTAGCCGTTCGTGTGTCAGATCTTCCCTTATTGTAAGCCCTGTCCTTGCTAACTTCTTCTTCTGGGTAAAGATCTCTGCCCTTTTCCGGTACGAGAGAAATTTAATTATTATTGGACGAGGTTTGGTAGCACCTGGTAGTTTTCGTCCCACCCGATGGCTCCTGTCAATGTCTGCCTTGGTCACTTCAACACCTAATTTTTCACACGCAACCTCTATAAGCAGGTTGTCTGTGTCTTCTTCCTTATTTTCTGCTACTCCAAACAGTCGTAGACTATTTCGCCTTTGGTACTGTTCTAGCTCGTCTGTTGCGGCAGATAGTTTCACTTCTAACTCTCGTGTCTTTTTCTCGTATTCAGACACCGATTTTTTTAGTGCTGTAATTTCGGCAGTATTGGCCTCAACAGTTTCACGCACTTTGGCCAATACTGCTGCCATTACAGTATCTGATATAGTGCCTGCTATCAGATCGAGATTGTTTTTATCGCGAAGCGCAGCGTTTACCTCAGAGCGGACCAGCTCCGCTATACCGGGAGCCGCGGCCGCACCTTCCGCCAAGAGCAGACCCGCCGCACCTGCGGCTTCCCCGCTGCTGGACGCGCTGCTGTTCACCCTTCTGTTTACCATTTTCTCGAAGATATTGGCGGAGCACAGAAAAAAAATAGCACTACTGCACAGAACACTGTTGTTTACACAATTTCCACATGTACTAGACAGCACCACCTGCGAGAACACCTTCGAAATCAACTAAAATTCGCGAGCCGAACTTAACACGTGTTACACTGCAGCCACCATGATACTCAGTCCAGCCGCCATGATACTCACTGCCTATTTCCAATGAAGGCCTTTTTGGTCAAAAGCTTACTTTCTGACAGTCTTTTTGTTGTGCCTATCTGTGATTCAGCAACTGCTTTATGGCACATAGCAACTATCCTTTTTGTAATACTGTCATTATTCCATTCTGAATATTCTATTGTTTAATGTACAGGACACTGGGATACTACTAAATATGAGAGTAGAAACCACATTTTGTATGAAACGTGGGGCCCCTTAGGAACATGGCTGCCAAGGACAGGAAGGAAGCCAATGTGCACTCTCTGTGCATACCAGGGGGAGTCATTCAAGATGTGGAAACGCTGCCTCCGGATGCCGTGAAGAGTGCATGGTGCAGCCAACTGCAGTTGGTGGCTCATATTGGTACCAGTGATGTGTGCCGCTTTGGATCGGAGGAGATTCTCTCTGGTTTTGGATGGCTAACGGAAATGGTAAAGACTGTCAGTCTTGCTTGTGAGATTAAGGTGGAGCATACCATCTGCAGCATCGTCGATAGAACCAACTGTGGTCCTTTGGTGCAGAGCTGAGTGGAGGGTCTGAGATGCTTTGATTTGTGCCATCAGGTGGTGGATTTCCAGGTTCCACTTAATAGGTCAGGAGTCCACTACACATAGGAAATGGCTACATGGGTACGGAGAGCTATGTGGAAGGGACTGGGCGTTTTTTTAGGTTAGAGGGTCTCAGGGAACCATAGAAAGGCCATCTGTCTAAAAGAGGACAGGTAAAACACAGTAAGCTAGTTGTAGAAATGATCGGTAAAGTAGTTGTAAATTGTCGTAGCTGTGTTTGGAAAGAACTCGAGCTCTGAGCCCTAATAGAAAGCACTAAAGCTCAATTAGTTATAGGTACAGAAAGCTGGCTAGAGCTGGAAATAAGTTCAGCTGAAATTTTTTCACATGATCTAACAGTGTTTAGAAAGGTTAGATTAAATGCAGTTCGTGATGGAGTATTTCCTGCTGTCAGAAGTAGTTTACCTTGTGGTGAAATTGAAGTAGATAGTTCCTGTGAAATAGTATGGGTAGAGGTTATACTTTAAAATCGGACTACACAATTAATTGGATTGTTTTACCGACCCCCGACTCAGGAGATGTAGTTACTGAACAGTTCAAAGAAAACTTGAATCTCATTTCAAATAGGTACCCCACCCATACAGTTATAGTCAGTGGTGACTTCAATCTACCCTCAATATGGTAGAAAAATTATACGTTTAAAGCCGGCGGCAGGCATAAAACGTCATCAGAAAATTATTTTGATCAATTAGTTTATGAGCCCACTCAAAGCGTAAATGGCTGCAATAGCACACTTGATCACTTAGCAACAAATAATTCTGGACAAATAATGAGTATTGTGATGAATACAGGGATTAGCGACCACAAGGCAGTTGCTGCTAGGCTGAATGCCATAACACCTACAACCATCAAAAAGAAATACAAAGTACGTCTATTTAAAAAAGCTGATAAAAATGCTCTTCACTTCTTTTTAAGAGACAGTCTCCATGCCTTCCAATCTGATCCTGTAAGTGTAGAAAAGATGTGAAATAATTTCAGAGAGAGAGTGCCAATGGCAATTGAGAGATATATACCACATAAATTAATAAGTGATGGTACTGATCCCCCATGGTACACAAAATGGGTCAAATTGTTGTTGCAGAAGCAACAAAAAAAGCATGCCAAATTTAAAAGAACGCAAAATCCCAAATATTGGCAAAGTTTTACAGAAGTTCAAAATATAGTGCTTACTTCAATGCCAGATACTTTTAATAATTTCCATAACAAAACTCTGTTTCGAAATCTGGCAGAAAACCCTAAGAGATTCTGGTCATACATAAAGCACACCAGTGGCAAGATGCAATCAATACCTTCACTGTGCGATAACAATGGTGAAGCAAGTCACTGATGACAGTGCTACCAAAGCAGAGTTATTAAACAAGGTTTTCTGAAACTCCTTCACCAAAGAAGATGAAGTAAATATTCCTGAATTCCAATCAAGAACAACTGTCAAGATAAGAAACACAGAAGTAGATATCCTCAGTGTCGCAAAGCAGCTTAAATCACTTAATAAAGGCAAGGCTTCTGGTGCAGAATGTATATCAGTCAGGTCCCTCTCAGAGTATGCTGATGCAATAGCTCCATATTTAGCAATTATATACAACTGCTCGCTTGCAGAAAGACCCATAACTAAAGACTGGAAAATTGCTCAAGTCACACCACTACCCAAAAAGGGAAATAGGAGTAATCCACTGAATTTCAGGCCCATATCACTAACTTCAATTTGCAGTAGGGTTCTGGAACATATACTGTATTCAAACATTATGAAGTATGTCGAAGAAAACGATTTATTTACACATAGTCAGCATGGTTCGGAAGATATCGTTCTTGTGAAACACAACTAGCTCTTTATACTCATGAAGTAATGAGTGCTACTGACAGGGGATGTCAAATTGATTCCATATTTTTTGCTTTTCAGAAGGCATTCGAAACTGTTCCTCACAAGCATCTTCTAACCAAACTGCGTGCCTATGGAATATCACCTCAGTTGGGCAACTGGATTCGTGATTTCCTGTCAGAAAGGTCACAGTTCGCAGTAATAGATGGAAAGTCATCAAGTAAAACATAAGTAATATCCGGCATTCCCCAAGGAAGTGTTATAGGCTCTCTATTGTTCCTGATCTATATTAACGATATAAGAGACAATCTGAGTAGCCATCTTAGATTGTTTGCAAATGATGCTGTCATTTACCATCTTGTAAAGTCATCAGATGACCAAAATGAATTGCAAAATGATTTAGATATCTGTTGTTGCTGTCGTTGTGGTCTTCAGGCAAGAGATTGGTTTGATGCAGCTCTCCATGCTATCTGTATGGTGCAAAAAGTGGCAATTGACCCTGAATAAAGAAAAGTGTGAAGTTATTCACGTGAGTAGTAAAAGAAATCCAGTATATTTCAATTATGCGATAAGTCGCACAAATCTGAAGACTGTAAATTCAACTAAATACTTAGGGATTACAATTACATAGATAACGATGTGGGTAGAGCAAACCAAAGACTGCAATTCATTGGCAGAACGCATAGAAGGTGCAATAGATCTACTAAAGAGACTGCTTACACCATGCTTGTCCTCCCTATTCTGGTTTATTTCTGTGTGTTGTAGGATCCGCATCAGGTGGGACTGAGGGATGACACTGAAAAAGTATAAAGAAGGGCAGCTCGTTTTGTATTATCGCGAAATAGGGGAGGTAGTGCCATAGACATGATCCATGAATTGGAGTGGCAATCATTAAAACAAAGGCGTTTTTCATTGCGATGGGATCTTCTCATGACATTTCAATCACCAGTTTTCTCTTCTGATTGCAAAAACATTCTGTTGGCACCCACCTACATAGGGAGAAATGATCATCATGATAAAATAAGAGAAATCAGGGTTCGCGTAGAAAAATTTAAGTGCTTGTATTTCCGTGTGCCATTAGAGAGTGGAATGGTAGAGAGACAGCTTGATGGTGGTTCATTGAACCCACTGCCAGGCACTTTATTGTGAATAGCAGAGTAACCATGTAGATGTAAATGTAGAATACTTTATTTGCTAAATGCTATCTAGGATGTATAGAAACTGAAGATGCTCAATGTACTACTGAAGCCAATCATGAGTGTATTCATATTCTGTGTTTATGTCTGAAGTAAAAAGAAGAGTATAATAAATGGATGTCAGATTTGCAGGCCACAGTGCACATTATTATAGCCCAGTCATTTGAAAGAGAAATGATATATATCTCCCAATATGTAACATACCACACTCAGTAGTATTAATTAGCTAGTGGGTGGGCTGACTCCCACAGTTTCATTCACTGTTGTTTACATGTGTGTAGCAGGAGGAGGCATATTGCAGCTTCTTTTTGGAGGTAGTTGTCTAGTACTGCTAACAATACAGCAAGGAATTTCAACATTTATCAAGAACAATTGCCAATGCATAATACTAATGCAGGACAAGATATATTTAACTGCTTTTGAACTTTTGTAAAAATATAATCCATCTCTGTAGCTACAGATGGAGCTCCTTCTATTACCTGAAAAAAAGGGGAAAAAACCTGTGGTTTTGTGGTGTCACTGCAAAAGATACAAAAAGTGAAATGTATGATGGAACCAAGATTTGTCATACACATTGCATTATACATCTATATCCACATTCTGCAAACCACTGTAATGTTCATGGGAGAGGGTACTTCCCATTGTAAGAAACATTACTGTTTCTTCCCATTACATCTGCATACACAATGACAGAAGAATGATTGTTTAATTGCCTCTCTGTACACTGTAATTAGCCTAATCTTGTATTTGTGGTTCTGATGGGAGTAAGAGGTATTGTATCAAGAAATACTATGAAAACTGTGTTAGCATTCAACAATACAATAATTAATTTCATTAATATTAAACAGGAGATACTTTCCTGCTGTCATTTTTTACTGTGAACTGGCTTTCAGCTTCTTGAACCATTGCCAGGTGTAAAATGAATGTAATAGGTAAGGACAGTAGACTGCCATGATCAATATATCAGGGTTTTAAAGTCATGATGACATATCTACAAAATTTTTGTTTAGGCACAAAGGGAAAAGAAGTTTGCAAACAATGGAAACACTCTCACTGTTACCAGCTAAGTTCAAATCGCTGATAATCGAGATACCTCATAATACTTAAGGGATGTGTACATTCATTAAACAATTTGTCAGATTTACATTAAGCAGTGGTGAAGCAGACATGTCAAAATGGCAAATTTTGCAGCTACATCATTATGACTCCCAAAATTACTTTTGATCCAGATCAACACTTCACCGCAACTTTCCACATGGGAGTTAAACTTTTATAACACATTGCCTGAAAACATAAAAGTAAATACCAAGGTAACCTTTGGAAAATATTTAAAGTCATATTTACAGACTCATTGATATTTCTACACTAAAAACATTTAAATTTATTAAGTGTGTTATATTAATGGCAATAATTTATAATTTAAATATGTGTACACAGAAATATAAGCTGTGTAATGTATTATCATATCACCTTTACTTGTATATATATAATCTACATATCCAAACTCTTATGCATAAGCTGCTTTTGTAGACAAGGTGGCCAACAAAAATACAATATGCAGACTTGAAGGCAGGAAAGGAAGAACCTTGCCCAGCAAGTGAGCCTCTCCAGCAGCCATCTTAATTGTGATAGGTGCCTCTTGCTTATTTGGTCTTCGAAGCTAGCAGCAATCAACAAGCCTGAGTACCAAAAGATTTATGGCCCAACAGAACACTGTTTTCAGTTTCTGGAAGCGATGTCAACATTACACTGGAATGCTTCTAGATACTACAGTTTTTGGCAAGTGTGTTTTCCTGTTTGAGAGAAGAGCGCATTGCTCAAGAACAAGAAAAGTTGCCAACAAATAATTCATTTGGCAAGAAGAAAAAAATCTGAGCTGACCACTCAGATGTAAGTACACAACCAGAGAGAATTTTACAGAACACAAGAGAAGGGGAGAAACAGAGATACACTTCCACTGAGAGATACTTCGCTGTGAAAACACTTCAACATATTATGGAAGGCAGTACAACACTCCAGTCATAAGTGATAACAACCAGTCTCATTGCTGTTACAATCTGGTCAACTCCTACCAACTCACAATCATGCATGTAACAGCTCCTGATTGCTGTCTCACAGGCACAGAATGAGAGGCATAAGTTATTTTATACCTTCAAACCTGCTCACATTGCCAACAACATGTTTTAAAAGTTGGTATTATGCAGATTTTTAACAGTACCTGCAACTTACAAGCTACCATCCACCTTACGAAATATTAAAAATAGCTCACATCCCAAGTTTGCCCTACCCACTCCATGTGAATCATAAAAATGTATGGAAGGAGCCTAAAGAAGGTATTTGTTTCTAGCTTTCAGTGTTATTACGCAATATTTTACTATTTCATGGATTTTTTTTATAAAGGAATGGTTTACCAGTTTGTTTCCTATTCCATATGATGACTAAATCTACGTCCTCATTTATTTCAGTGATTCTGTAGGTGTAAGCTTTAGTGTGTCTGCATTCTGCTTAAACAAAGAAGAGTTTTTGTCAAGAGTTCTATGCCCTCAAAGACAATATAAAACAAAACTCATTTTTGAAGGTTCTTATTGCCATTATCCCTGTAAAAACAAACCATCATGGTTAGTATAATGGAATCAGTATAATGATACAAAGGACAGCAAAAGGAGAGCTGTGGTTTGTTATCGATACCAGGTGGGAGGGTGATGTTCTGCAAGACTGAAGGAACCATTTATCCATGTTTTTGCAATAATCAAATGCAGAATTGAAGTCCTCCATCAGTGAAAAGAAAGGTGACGTGTTCACAGAAAAGCAGGGTAACAAGAACGAAATAAGTAAGTTCTGAGTAGCTGATGTGTACCTTGTATTCGAGTATGTCAACTCTTTTCCTAGGGATGAGACACATTATGGGTGAAGAAAAAGTGACAGAGTAATTGAGCCAAGATTTGAATATCAGTAGGCTGTACCATACCTTTACGAACAAATACCCAGCCTCCAAATTTGTGTATGTTTTATGATCAAACCTTTTCCCGTAAATTTCATTCCATCATACATACACTGATAGTTGTACCAAAAGTGACTTATTGTGGAAAGATGTTTGCAAACCCTGGTGTTATAAAAGCAAAAATTACTTTAGAGATGTACCACAGAAAAGCTGAGAAAACAATGAAACAAGATGCTATGTCATCTCATCTCTCTTTTGGTGAAAAATCTGTGTGTTCGATAGATCTTGTACAAGGTCTCTAACCCACAATGAAATGTTCTATTAACATCAGGTTTCCTGCAACAATCTACATGGTTATACCGCAATTCACACTTAAGTGCCTGGCAGAGGGTTCAGTGAACCATTTTCATACTACTTCTCTACCATTCCACTCTCGAATGATGCATGGGAAAAAGGAACAGCTAAATCTTTCCGTTCGAGCTCTAATTTCTCTTATTTTATTATGATGATCATTTCTCCCTATGTAGGTGGGTGTCAACAAAATATTTATGCATTCGGGAGAGAAAGTTGGTGATTGAAATTTCATAAATAGATCTCACCACAAAGAAAACTGCCTTCGTTTCAGTGACTGCCACCCCAACTCCCGTATCATATCAGTGACACTCTCACCCCTATTGTGCGATAACACGAAGTCCATGAAAACAATAATGGGCTCATGCTTTTGTGGGACGAAGGTACTAGTGGCTGAGGTGGTAATGAAACTGCTTCACACCTCTTTAAAGCACTTAGCAGTCCAGAATTTATGAGGAACCACAACCTTGCCAATTGGTCTGAACACTAACCGCAATGAGAAGAAAATGATGGTATTACTTTGGCAATTGCAGGGAAGTACGATGAGATAAACCTCGTGTATCTGGTATCCAGCCTTTAATTTGTCATGCAATAGAAATATTGTGCCCGAGAAAAGTAAAAGGGTTGAAAAGTGCCTGCCTGACGACCTTGTTAAACTTAGAGAATGCAACATACAACATTCTCTATGTGGTTACCACGCCTCAACCTGATGACTTACTTGATATCAGACAAGCAGGTGATAAATGCTCAATATGATTAACTAAATATTTCCAAATGCATTTGGATTAGTACTAAAAAAGCTATCTCTGGAGTCATAAAGACTAAAAACAACATTTAATTAGCTTGAAACATGGAGTAACTGCAAGGTTCTCAAAAAGGGGTTACCATTATCGGGACAAAAAAATTACACTGCCAATGTAAATCAAGTTGATTACTCCTCTGAACAAATCATCATTGTGTGACAACATAATGATAGACCAAGGATATTGCTTTGATGAAACATAACATTCTGTATGAAGGCTGTAGTAGCTTGCAAATTTATGCACTCTTACTGGTCTGCCAGCAATGAAACCATTAAGATGATTTATCTGTAATGGTGTGATTCAATGACATAAGTTGTTTAGGTGCGAATTTAATGTGTATCTGTTGGGGGGGGGGGGGGGGGGGGGGAAGGAATATTCACAACTTATACATTGGTACAGAACACAGAGATCAACAGTCAAGCAGTTATGAAGTAGGAGAAAGAATATAAAATACAGTTTGGCTGTACCTAGTCCAAAAACAACAATGATCAATTTCAAATTGTGTTGGTCGGAGGACAAGAAACCAGAGGGGGTTTGCAGCAGTCTGACTGAGACACAGGTGACAACAGGATGAATGAAATTAAGTCTGCAACCTGTTGTCTCCATATTGGACCTGAGGCTGACAAAATTAATGTAAATGATTATCACGATTGGAAAAGTCAGTGCCTCTGTCCGAGTGTATTTCTTCTTTTTTTGTATGTTAGCTGAAATCATCAAGAAATGAGAAAAATATCTGAGTAATTGTGTTAACATGTAACACTGGTGAAAATATTTGAAGCTGAGAGTGAGTTAGTTAGTTTCATGTTCCATGGATCATTTTGCACAATAAATCATAATGATGTGGAACAAGTCACTTTACATTCATAATGCAAATTAATTTGTACATACAATTATATGTTGAACATTTTACTCATTATATGACAGAAATTCTTGTATGGAACAGAAGGAGTTGTTATGGAGAAACTTTGCTACTTGTCAGACATTTTATATCACTGGGTAAGGGATCACAATTTTTTGTTCCACCATTGTGCACCCCTCAACTCCTGAAACAGATGTATACAAGATGATCATGGGTGAGCACCACATATTATTATAACAGCATGCTTTTGAGCAACAAAGACTTTCTTTCTTAAAGATGAGTTACTGCAGAACATTATTCCATGTGACATTACTGAATGTAATATGCAAAATATGCCAGTTTACTGATTTCTCTCTTCCCAAGACTTGCAATGATTCCAAGTGCAAATGTAGCTGGCCTAAGTTTTTTAGGAGTCACAAAATGTGGAAATCAGAGAATTTTTAAGTTTCCACTCTATTCACCACTTCATCATCATATGTTACACTTACCACTGGCATCCTACTTCTAACTGTGCAGAATTGAATACGTTATTTCTTTATAAAACAGAGAGCAAGACCATTTGGAGAAAACCAGTTAATGATACTTTAAAGAATGTTGCCGTTTCTTCTGTTTCTGTATGTCACTGATCACAATACTAGTCTTGTATGCAGAAAAAACTAACCCTACTTGTTATATACAGGACGGGAGATTGTTCACATATATGAGGAACAGTAGTTGACCCCACACATGATTTCTCTCCAGTCAGAGGTATGTCCCCAGACTATATTGGTTGAATTACTAAGTACAACTTTCTGCATTCTTTTGGTTGGATACGGAATTATCCATTGGTTGGCTATGCCATCAATCCCATAAAACTTACAATTTATCTACGAGAATATTGTGATTCACACAGTTAAATGCCTTTGAAGGGTCACAGAAAAGAAGAGTAGCAGAAGAATGGACAAGAACTAATTAGAATGGAGGTTGGTAACAAATGCATATAGATGTAGCTCTTTCTGTGGTACTTGGACTAATATTGGGTGTTCTTGACAGTGACATTGTAAGAGAAATGCATGGTATGATAACTTAGAAAGATAATTCCATCAACTGACCTTTTCTGAAAGTGACAGATTGGAAAAGTGAAAAAGCAGGGATGTACATCAAGAATATTAACGCGACTTATTGCAGTAGTTTCCCATCCAGACCACAAAATTGGTAATTTTTTACGACATTAGTTTTAGTTATGATGAAGCATTGGAGATGACGAGCAATTAATTTAATATGAATATACATTCAAAAGATGGACAGCAACAGAGGCAGATGATGTACAGGAATGAGTTTCTGAAGCAAAGTATCGCACGAGGATTAACAGATTACCGATAGCATTTACTGGGACTTGTGATTTGCAACTGCATATACACATTGAGGAATGTTAACAGGGGAGAATGAATGAGAGAAATCGAGCACTGAAGAAAAATTGACACAAAAATCACATGGATACACGTCATGGAAAAGGTCCACATCTGAAGCAGTATACCATTTCAGCAAAATACAAGAAGCTACAAGAGACAAAATAAATTATGAAAAATTAAAAATACTAGTTTCATGCACTTCAGCAGATGTCAATACTATGATCATTATACCAAAGCAATACGATGCATACCTCACAGAGTGAACTGTGGAATCTCTACAGTAAATTCTTGAAAAAAAGCCCACAGAAGAATGCAAAGAACATTATACAAGCAGATGAAAACATCCAGAGTGTGATGCCATGCATTCATGATAATAACAAACAATCCAAGTAGGAAGAAATGAAATTGAATGTCCTTCCATTGGTATCTGTGAAATAAGACACTTCAGTGTCTGTGGGAAGGTCATTCAAAATGGCCTATGAGCACGAGTGTGATAATCAAATTCATTGTTATAAACCACCTAGTCCAATCTGACTTGGGAGTAATGTTTATTAATACAAAAGTTGTAACAAAATAAAACAAACATCCAATGGCAGGTTTATTTTGGTAAATGGAGGCAAGCTTGAGAAGAAATGGGGGTGATATTACTAATTTATAATCTTCATACATAATATCAATGAACAACAACCATGGGGTCGACAGAAGCGTCCGATCCCACGCGTCGGCTTTGACCCGTGACGTACGGTTGTTGTCGTGTGTGACGTCATGACGGTGTGGAGTTTGGCTTGTGAGTGTGGTGTGTTTGTAGATGTCGTCGCGTTGTAGTTTGTTGTGCTCTCTGGTGGTATGTTCAAGGTTTTCGTTTGTGTGGTGTAATGGGCTCAGTTTGCTTTCGCTCATTATCATGAATTGTTCAAGTGTCGGCTGTGTTTGTAGTGGAATTCGTTTCAGTGAGTTAACGATTTTGTGTGAAGGTTAATTTAGTGTTGTTCGCTGTAGATCGTGTGGTAATTTTAGTAAAATTAATCGGTTGTTGTTTTTGTTCAGGAATGGATATGACGGATAAAATTAACAGTGCGCAGATCAAGGGAAGTTTTCGATCCCAATGTGTAACTGTGTATGTTGATATTGGTATCGGGAGATGTTTTTGTGCCATATAGGCCAAGGGAAGTGTTTGATCCTAATTTATGGGATCGGGAGCTGCTGTTGAGCTATATAGGTCAAGGGAAGTGTCCGATTCCAGATGATATTGTGTTTAGTGGTATTTGGGGAGTTTTGTGATGTCGGTTTTTTTCGTCGTTTTGTATGGGCGTGGGTGTCTAAATTTGTTTATATTTAGTTTGCCCCCCACCCAAAAACACCCCATTTCCCGCACTTGTCCCGTTAGTGTCATTATGCTTTTTGTGGAATGTGTGTGTGTGTTTGTTTTTCGATGTATTTTTGTCCTCATAATGTGTACGTACCGACTTTGTATGCGCCATATTGGAATCGTGGTTTATGGTCGTTTCCGCCATATTTGTGACATCATGGGTCAAAGCAGATGGGCGGGATCAGACGCTTCCGTATTTCCCAACCATGGCACAAGCATCACAGAGAACTGCTACAAATTAGTTAATTCATCATATTCCATAGAGCCCATCAAGGAGAACAACTTTAGGTATGTGCAATAAGTCAAAACTGTGTGCAAAGTCAGTAAGCAATCTTACTTTATAACATAATTATAGTATACATTTGAGGTGAGCTGCAACATGCAACAAATCAGATACAAAATCTACCTCAAGAAAATGCGCAAAATTAAAATAAATCATTTCATTACATGCTCGTCTTCTGATTCAATGAATTCTGGCAATGGCGCCAGAAACTACAGTATATGGAACTAACAAACACCTGAATTACAGGCAAGGTCAATGTTCCTGGAGCTTGAATTAGGATCAGTTTACGTAGCACTGATCTCAATGATGATACTATTTGCTGTTCCTCTTGTAACAACTTCCACTATTCATTGGATGTCAAGTTACTGCACAATCAAAATGCTGAAATAAATTAACATTAGGTTTTTCTGGTCAGTTTTCTTACTACTGTATCAAAACCAAAAACAGGAGAGAAGTTTTCTTTCCTGACAGTTTTTATTTTCGTACATCTCTCAGATATTCTTGGCCTATCAGGTTGTAAAAGGACTTCATGATAAAAGTTCCACATAACTTCCTGCGTATAAATATTATGCGGCATTGTAGTTGTGTCTTACACTTTCATTTCTGTCTTTCGACAGCAAAAGTACATGCACCAATGATTATCATTTTTCTGTTTATGCACACAAGGGTAGGGACAGCAGCACAGCACATTTTTACGCAGTATAATAAACAGATACAGCTCAGACACAACACGTTTGTTGACATTCAACTAAGACATAGGCCTGTCTGTGTCAAACGAAGAGTGAGAATTGGCAGTTGAATATTTCTAGGTTGCACCTCAAAGATGTTCTGTTGGAATCCCACCTGAAATACTACCATGCACATAGATAACATTAAAACCTTTAGGTCAGTGTCACTTCTCACAGCTAACATGCTCCAAAATCTCTGGAGTTATCTTTAATATTTCATACTCCCTTTCGCACTCTTCCTCTCCCTCTCTTAGAAGTCAGTTGAACCTACTAATACCAGACATAGGCCTCAACCATTGACATGATGATGATGTTACATGTGACTCATATGTACACAAACACAAGGAGAACAAATTAAATGTTTTCCATCTACATGAATTTATGAAATAACATACTGGTATGTAATTTAGTGTACACCTCAGTTAGGCAGAAAGGTGACAAGTTTGGTTGCAAGTTGGTGAATCAGTGTCAAAGGCTTCATGCAACGCATTTTTGTCAATGCTTTGTCTTAATGATTTCTAGTACATTGTCACTACACTTACATTTATTCAACTATGTTGCACTGTCGAAACCAACTTTTATTTCACCTTCCACGTGAAATATCTTTTTCAGCACTGTTCACCTGTATTTTATCCTGTTTGTTGATGCTACTGTCCGAAGAGATGCCTGTAAGATAAAAACTTAGTAACTAAATATATTTGTATGTAGGACATTCACAGTTTGTGTTTTCACTGATTACTATGCAAATATTCTTACGAGGTGTAAAACAAGCTGTTAAAATGCATCTTCTCATTATTTAAATTCTACTGTAATTTTGTAGGAAAGAAACTTCTACTTGCTCTAAACCATAAAACTTCTGAGAATATTTTGTCGGTACCATGCTAAAAAAAAAAATATGATTTTAAACATTTTTTTTTATTTTAGTATATTTCCATACCCTGCCTGTGTATCAAGTTAGTAGATAAAGCAGTTAGTATCAAATTAGTAGGTAAAGGCAGAGTAGCAAATAACTTATTCTTCCCCAGTCAACAAGAATTAGTTATAATGTAACGAAAAAATTGCAACAAGTTGAAATCAATGAGTAATACAAACATTACCACATAATTGTGCGTTTTTGACAAAACGTAAGACATTCACACCAAATCAATTATAAAATGTATTTCGAAAACACTCCATGTGTAACAGTATATGACAGATCATATCTGACAAACTGTTCCACTGATCAACACATTGTTATAAATGTGATCGTGTTAATGATGACATTCATATAAGGGCAAATTGTAAAACCAATACCACTCCAAATATCTTGATAAAAGGAAATGACCCCCTTCTCTCTACTAATGATTGTGTATGAACCACTACGATGGTTTTTGATATGAAATGATAGATGGACACAGGAATACTGATATGCTTCTACTAAGAAAGTGGTCTTGAACAGCTGATATCATGTCCTCCACAATGTGTAGAGTAAGGATTTCAGTTGTGCTACAAAAAAGTTGAGACTCAATGTGCAACAACAGCAAAACATATCACCTTCTTAAAACATAGATTGTAGAACAAAGAAGTCAAGCCAGTCAACATTTTATAGATGAAGTTTAACCAATAAATATCACTGAAATTAAATTTTATTACAAATATCCACAGAAAATCCTTGAAAATGTTTCATACATATACACTATGTAACAATGTTTGACACACATTTCATTCTTACAGGCAGGACAGAACACTTTTTTATCATCACTGCCACAAATGTACTGGACAGTCCAATAGAAGTTAAATACAAACTGAAATTTATAGTCCACTACTATTTCTTCATTGGTGCACCCATAGGTCCTCCAATAAGTGGTGGACCTCTCATAGGTCCCATTGGACCCATTGGTCCCATGGGCATCATGGGACCCATCATCGGTGGTCGCATTCCCATCATAGGAGGCATAGGACCATGAGGTCCCATCATCATCGGACCCATATGGCTTGGAGGCATTCCTGGCGGACCCATCATACCTGGTCCAGGTTGAGGTGGGCCATGTACCGGTCCAGGTGGTCGTGGTGGTCCTGGCATGCCAGCCGGTGGCGGTAGAGCAGCTCCGGGTTTTGTAGCAGCGAACGGATTAGAAGCAATTTTGCCAGCTTTAAATGCAGCCGTTGTCGCATCAATGAGATGTTGTGCTTGCTCCTCCATCCACTTCTGATAGTAAAATTTTACATTGTCTTTATGCTTGCGCCCTTGACAATGTGTTTTTCTAACAGACGGTGAATCATGTGTGAGATATGTATCACAGTAGTCGCAGTAATACTTCGGCATTTCGAAATAAATCCGTCACCTGTGTAATTCTTGTACTACTTGTAACTCAGCACTCACAATTACACACTACAACGCCATCAACATAAACAACGCCCAACGATGTTTCTCGAAGGGTGATTCGTGATTCAGTATCAAAGATCACTAACACAAAGACATGATAATCGCTGGAGTGAGCATCTGTGGGGGTGTGACATAATCGACTAATCGATACGTGATATGTGCAGTGTATCCAGTGATCTCTGGAGATCGCTGAATGTATCTTTTGTTTTCTCATGTACTGTGTTGAGTCTTGTTCTGTTTTGTATCTACGCACAATAAAGTGGAATTTTTACACAGTTATTCCGAGTATGTAATCTGTATGTAGAAGACAGTGTCCCTACAAATCCTTGCATTCAGTAAACTCAATCCACAGTCTGAATTAAACAGTAGGAACATCTATGGAGTGAGCATTCAAATGCCAAAAAATGGAATTCTTGTTGTCAATACTCATAGACATCTTAACAAATCTAATTTGTGGACCTGAAAAAAACTAGGCTTAATTATTTCAGCGGATGAATACAAAGGCACTTCGCATACATGAGACAAATGTCGCAGCCCGCCTGTCGCTATTTCTTTTTATTAAAAGGAAAGAAGATATAGGCACTGCTATTATTTAGGATGTTGACTGCCCTTGTCTTATTATTGATTCACTGATCTAATAAATTATGCTATGGCGACATTACAAAATAGCTTGTGTTCGAAATTGAAACTATCCATAAAAAAAAAACAGAATTGGTAGCACCGGAACGCAGCAAATTAGTGATTAATGACTATGAAATCCTTCAGAGAATAAAATTCTTCCGTTTAGACTTTCAGGTGGCATAAAGTTAATCTTCGTTTACGCTTTGGGAAGCTGAAACATTAATTTGCACATAGGCTCATTTTCTGCGTTGTATTTACCACAGCTGGAATTTCAAATTGCTATTAATTTACAATAAGCACGATACTTGGGAGCTCTTTATAATCAGAAGTTCCTGATTTAGACAGTCATGTGTAAATCTTATCTACAAGCCTCCCAAAATAATTCAGCGATACCCGTTCCTGCAGTAATGGTTGCTATCAGAATTATAGAGATTTTTTTCTTTTTAAGAACACACACTATTCCTTCAGGTTCTGATACAGATATCTAGTGCTACTCTCTTGTGAAGTATCAAAACGCAAAGATCCTGAAAAGAATCACACACATTTCACCTTAGGAGAGTCTAAACTATAGTCTAAGAATTTCAGAAATTGCCATTATTATTGAAACTTTAATCGTTACAAACTCTTAATTTCTTTTTTCCTCTTTTCAATAAAATTCTCTCTTTCTGTCTCTCCGAGTTCGATATAAATATCATCGAACTCCGTTGTGTGATAATTCGATTTGCTCACTATACAGAATTGATCAATGCACATGATAAATTAACATCGAATTTGAAACGAATACGCGGTATATACTGCTCTGCAAAACCTAAGGACGAGATACATAAAGGTCAAACATAATGAGTTACCTCAACACTTTTCTCACATGACATACTAAAAGCCTTGGATCTAGGCAGTCAGGTTGGTGCAGTATTTCTTGATTTCCAAAAACGATTGTGATATTCCTGGCTGTGGCTGCCAGATTTTTATCTTGCTAGAAGCTCATCTTGATGCAGCTTGATACACATGAAATAGCATATGGTACAAACGTGGAGTGAGGTACAAGCTGCAGATGGTACAGTATGTACCATTCCTGTGGGAGAGTCTGCCAATTGTACTGAACTTGTTTCTGATTGGTCAGCACATTCGGGAGTTAGGCACAGAAACACCTAACTTCTCTTATTAATTATTTATATACTTTTCATTGTATTTAACCCATTTTTCAGTATGACAATCTCTCATGGTTACCCTACAAGTCTACCGTTTTTGTTTATTAAATGTCACTAGTTTTGAGAATCATAATAGTAATGAAATTACAGTGGAAGTGCTTTGGACACCTTCGGGTCGCTATGGTGCGCCAGAGAGATGAACTTCTTCAGCTGCACAAGTCACTCTACTTCAGGTGTTCTTCAGAGCCAGACATGTATCTCTGTTTCAGACATACATGTCACACTCTGTATTGGGAATTGTCAGAAAAGTTACCGTACTATTAAGAAAGCTACGTCGAGTGTCACAGTAGTAGACAGTGTAAAAAGTGATATTTTAAAATATAAACAAATAGGATACATTAATGAGAGGTGTCGCCTACCATAATTGTCAGTACTACAGATCTTGCCCTCTATAGATACAGAGACTATCCTGGGCAAGTGGCATCCCACAAAAAATGCATAAACACAGGTTCAAGTTCTAAATGACAATATTCAGCCACTGCCAAAGAAGATCCTACGACCAACAAGCTGTCCTCTGTGCTGGGGACACAACCTCAAAACGTTGGTGGAAAGAACGGTAGAGATTCTTATTCAGTCTCTACAGATTTCTCCAGCTTCCAGATCTGACTTCCAACACGACAATGTATAGCTTTATACATGGCATCCCTTGTGGGGAACATGTATTTAAAGAAGAGGCTACTATCTGTTAACGAGAACTGTGAACTGGGTGAGATGTGAAAATTATAGTGAGAACAGTGAACTACGATGATTATCATAAAACGCCCAAATCCATAGTGTATGAACAGTGAAGAAGATAAAAAGCAGCACTGTGCTAACTTTTGTAAGGTTCTCTGAATTGTGAGGCAACAAAATCTATAAATGCCGCTAATTAATCCGTGTCCCATAGTTGAAAGTGAAAACATGAAAACGCAAATCGGGGTGTAAAGTTATAAGTGTGTGCGCGATCCAAACGGATTACGTTTTGTTTCACCGCTACGAAAAACAATACTTGAGGGAGCAGTTAGCAGAGCAGCGTACAGCAGGCGAGGCGAATGACTTGGAAGCAACACTTGTCGCCGCCACCAGCTGCAGTCCAGCGTCAGAGAGCGGCGAACGGCAGGGATAGGCATCTGTGCTCGAATACGGCAACACGAAAAAGACAATGCGGCGAGCAGCAACATCGTGCCGGATAATAAACTAGCGTGTGCGCTATCACTTTAGAGCTAGTGAGAGCAAGCTAGTACTAACAACCTTAGGGATTTTTAAGAATATTGTTAATTGTTTCGTAATAATTTCCTTAATAACAAAAGTCAGGGGAATGCGAAACACGGTACAATCTTAGAAGTAGAGAGGCAGTGGCCTCAGGGTAATGAAATCTAAGAGGCAAGCCAATTACAGGGCATGCCAGATGAAATATAAGTAAAGAGGAAGGTGTACAGAATCAAATGGATGATAGCTAGTTACCAGAATCCTCTGATGTAGAAACTGAAGTTTCGCAAGAAAACACAATTTCAGATAATAGCAATAGTGAAATTAGAGAGGGGGATTCTGGTGTAGATGACATGAATGTTAATAATAAGTTAAATAAGGTGACTGGTGATGTCAGAGGCAATGACTCTGACACTGTAATTGCTACTGAATCAACAAGTAGAACAAGTAGGTCAAGCCATGGAACAGCATCACCTGATACATTGCCAATACAAGATAACAAGAAAAGTGTGGTTGAAATGTTAATGGTGGTAGTATGTGGGCAAAAAGGAATAACAAAAATTTCAAATTAATTAAAGAAAGGGCAGAAATTACTTGCTGATAAAATTGAAGCAACAAATTAGGAGACAGCAAAAATTAAGCGTAAGTGTAAACATTTAGAGACCAGGGTTGATTCTCACAAAACTAGAATAGGGAATTGTGAAAAAAGAATTGAGCATGACAGTAAAGAATGGGGGCAAAAATTAGATCAGTATAAGGAAGACGTTAATCATAAGATTGATGATGAATTAGCGAAAATAAATGATCTCATACAAGCTAAAGATACTTTTGTATTGTCAGGTATGGATGAATTCATAAATTAAGTAATGATCAGTGTAAAATAAACAAAACTTGCAAAGATACCCATGAAAGGCAAAACAAACAGGTTGTAGACTTAAAGTACGAAAATGCAGTCCTTAGTTTTAAGTATCACGAGTAGAACCTGTTTGTAATCGTTATACAAATACAATTCAGGGTCGATTGAGAGAAATAGAACACAAGGTAGAAAACGTACTCAACTAAGTGAGATGAGTAAAAACATACATGATGTGGAAGTTGCGTTAAAACAGAAACTCGAAACGTGGATTGGATGGGATAAATGTAAGGGTGGTGTCCATATTAACGAAGTAGTCAGTAATTCTAATGCTTACAAATTTCATAACTTTCAGTTTCAGGGCACCATACCTGACAACATGACAGAACAGCAGAAAATCAAATTTGCAGCCAGTCGTTTTGAATGGGACACAATAGCATGGAGAGCAGGAGCCAGTAACACATGTAAAACATACCAAGAATTTATTAGAGCACTCTTAAACCAATACTGGTCCACAAGTTCACAAAACAGTATAAAAACAGAAATATTTGAAGCAAGGATCTTTGATAGTTATAAGGAGTTCTTTCAGTGCTACTGGGAAAAGAACCAGTATTTAACTGATCCTTTACGTGACTCTGACTTAGTAGAAATAACAGTTCTTAAGTTTCCAGTGACTGTACAGGAGAAACTAATACTTGTCAACAAGAGTGAAGTTATCAACCTCCTGTGTATATTAGAATAGCTGGACGCACTTTCAGGCAACAGACAAGTGCCTGAAGGCTAACGTGAAAACAGGTGGTGTACAGTCCGCTGCATCCACCGTGACTCATACAGGAACAGCATGTCAAGAAACCTCAGGAAGCAATAGCACTCTTTGCATTGCTAGGTAGCTGACGCCTATCAGGTACCCGAGTTAACTAACAGTTTATTTCCTTTCTTTTCACACTGTTAGTTCTTCCCTTTTGATCATTCTGGACTAAAATCTGTCATATATCCTTCTTCTCTATTCAAGACAATAAAAGAAAAAGAGCCAAAAAGAGATCAATTGAAACAAAATAAGTACTAATTGAATAGTTAAGCACCCAATCGTAGACTATACTTACGTATCAAAAAAGATAACATACAGCATAAAGTTTGCAAAGCAAGTGCAGAACCTAGGCTATAAGACTTAAAATCGCCATCCATACATGCAGCAGAACACCCTATAACCTACATACAAAAACTTTTTATACATGTAATGAAACACAAAGAAATTACATAAGCATATACATAGAGAAACAGTCTTCTTTATTTTGCTAGCTTACAGCTGATGCAGAGGAAGAGGGCAGTGCCGAACCAAGCAAGTGGACACAATTAAAACAAAAAGTACGCAATGGTCCTGAGATAATTAGATTAAACTTGATTAGCAACAATTGATAGATGGCCTACGAGTGGTTAAAAGCAGTGATGACATTTTCACTGCAATATTTAGGCTATGATGAGTCCAGCCACTATTAAAATGACGATGAAAGAATTTTGGGTCGACCAGGGAAGTCGAAAACTCATATATGATGATAGTGAATAGGAAGGTAAGAGGCAACACGAAAGTTGGCCACACATTTAGGGATTATTAGGCGAGGTATTTCCGCCGAAACATTATTATTAATTGTATCACAATGCAGAAATGTTACCCACTCAGCTAATGACAACAGAACATGAATCTCACATAGGACACAGACAATAATAAGTGCTGAGATACAAATGCATAAATCACATGAGAAAAGTTTGTTATATTCATAGTGTTTACATGTTTGAGCAGTAAAATCCATAATAAGCTACAAGTGAATTAAAGCAACAGGATTTGTTTCGCTATTTTTCTCTGTTATCACGATGTAGGGTATCTTCAGTTCTCTCAAAAGACCTGTGAATCTTGTATGAATGCCTTGTTAAGTTATCGAATGATATGAAAATAAAACCTGAAGTATAAAATGAGAGCTATTCTCATATCATTTCCATTTTCCACACTTAGATGTAAGATAGCGGTGCGTGGAGCGCCATTATTAACTTGGCTGAAAGTAAGCAGTAACTGGGATAAGTCACCCCTGATGTGTAATGGCGAAACATTAACAGGTGGGGCAAGAGTGCACTGACTGATGAGTTAAGGTTAGGAACACTAGCACGTGAGGAGACAATTCAAATGAAAGCTCTGTAGTCACCACAGCAGTAACATAGACGTTGTAAATACGAGGGCAGTTCAATAAGGAATGCAACACATTTTTTTTCTCGGCCAACTTTGGTTGAAAAAACCGGAAATTTCTTGTGGAATATTTTCAAACATTCCCGCTTCGTCTCTTATAGTTTCATTGACTTCCGACAGGTGGCAGCGCTGTACGGAGCTGTTAAAATGGCGTCTGTAACGGATGTGCGTTGCAAACAACGGTCAGTGATCGAGTTTCTTTTGGCAGAAAACCAGGGCATCTCAGATATTCATAGGCGCTTGCAGAATGTCTACGGTGATCTGGCAGTGGACAAAAGCACGGTGAGTCGTTGGGCAAAGTGTGTGTCATCATCGCCGCAAGGTCAAGCAAGACTGTCTGATCTCCCGCGTGCGGGCCGGCCGTGCACAGCTGTGACTCCTGCAATGGCGGAGCGTGCGAACACACTCATTCGAGATGATCGACGGATCACCATCAAACAACTCAGTGCTCAACTTGACATCTCTGTTGGTAGTGCTGTCACAATTGTTCACCAGTTGGGATATTCAAAGGTTTGTTCCCGCTGGGTCCCTCGTTGTCTAACCGAACACCATAAAGAGCAAAGGAGAACCATCTGTGCAGAATTGCTTGCTCGTCATGTGGCTGAGGGTGACAATTTCTTGTCAAAGATTGTTACAGGCGATGAAACATGGGTTCATTACTTCGAACCTGAAACAAAACGGCAATCAATGGAGTGGCGCCACACCCACTCCCCTACCAAGAAAAAGTTTAAAGCCATACCCTCAGCCGGTAAAGTCATGGTTACAGTCTTCTGGGACGCTGAAGGGGTTATTCTGTTCGATGTCCTTCCCCATGGTCAAACGATCAACTCTGAAATGTATTGTGCTACTCTTCAGAAATTGAAGAAACGACTTCAGCGTGTTCGTAGGCACAAAAATCTGAACGAACTTCTCCTTCTTCATGACAACACAAGACCTCACACAAGTCTTCGCACCCGAGAGGAGCTCACAAAACTTCAGTGGACTGTTCTTCCTCATGCACCCTACAGCCCCAATCTCGCACCGTCGGATTTCCATATGTTTGGCCCAATGAAGGACGCAATCCGTGGGAGGCACTACGCGGGTGATGAAGAAGTTATTGATGCAGTACGACGTTGGCTCTGACATCGACCAGTGGAATGGTACCGTGCAGGCATACAGGCCCTCATTTCAAGGTGGCATAAGGCCGTAGCATTGAATGGAGATTACGTTGAAAAATAGTGTTGTGTAGCTAAAAGATTGGGGAATAACCTGGTGTATTTCAATGCTGAATAAAACAACCCCTGTTTCAGAAAAAAATGTGTTGCATTACTTATTGAACTGCCCTCGTATTATTGTATTATGCTTTATGCAACATTTTGTATATTGTAAAAGTATGTACCATCTCTGTATGAATTTTATATAAGGACTCCTAAATGCTTATATTATTGAGATTATTTATGAATTAAGTGACAGTAAACAATATGTACAGGGTATACATAAAGTCCAGGAACACTTTCAATTATTTATTGCACAAGAACTAAACATTGTGTATAATGTGTCATACATATTGCATTTCGAAGAGAAACTCTGAAAGTTTTTTTACAAACATTCAATATGCGAACTGTGAGTGACCCGGCAGACATCAATACGGTAATCAAATTCTTTCCATACCCATTCAATCATGGCATCGTCGACTGTGGCAGTCACTTCCCGTGTTCTCTCCTGGAGCTCTGCTACATCACGTGGTACATACACAAGATCTTCAATGTGTCCCAACAGAAAAAGTCACATGGAGGGAGATCTGGTGATTGGGGAGGCCATTTCATTAAACAGTTTTCCCCTTCTGTAGCACGGCTGATCCATCGATGCGGCAGCTCCATGTTCAGGTACCCAAGAACGTCACAATGAAAATGGGGTGGAGCCCCATCGTGCTGAAAGATGAACGGAGAGTCCGACTGCATTTGAGACATCAGCCATTACTGAAAAATGTCCAAGTAGGAATATCTAGCGACAGTGCTCTCGGCAAAGAACAGTTTTTTATGTGACAAGGCATAAAATACATTTACCTTTGCGGAATCACGCTCAAATTCAGTGCATACATGTAGAAGCTTTGTACCCCAGATTAGACAATTGTGCCGACTCACTTTCCCATTAGTGTGAAATATGGCTTCGTCACTAAAAATTAAGTGATCAACAATGCCATCTTCATCCTCATTCAACTGTTGCAACTGTGAACAAATATCAAAATGCTTCTCTTTGTCGTCGTCATTGAACTTCTGCACTAGCTCCAATTTCAATGGTTTAATAGACAGCTTCTGTTGCAGGACTTTCCACACTGTCATTGGAGCCATTTCGAGTTCATGGGATGCACAGCCCACCGATTTCTTTGGGCTCATTATGAATGTCTCTTGTACACACTCCATATTCACTTCACTCACACTGGAACTTCCGCTTCTCCTTACCAGGCAAAAGCAACCAGTCGTAACGAATTTGCTGTGCCAGTGGTAAATGGCCTGTCTTGTTGGTGGCTTCTTACCGCACTTGGTTCTAAACAGCTGTAGCACACTTGATTTTGTTGAACTCCAAGCTCGCTCTGCATCTGAACTCGCCATGTTTGTGACTAGTGCTGATTATCGGCAAATTACTAAACTACACTGTGGCAATTTACATAAATAAAAACTTTCAGGGTTTCTCTTCAAAATGAGGTATGTATGATATCTGTACAGTATTTGGTTCTTGTGCAATAAATAATTCAAAGTGTTCCCGGACTTTGTGTACACCCTGCATATGGACGGCTTAGTGCTGGCATAACTAAAAAAATTGTGAGTGTTATTAGGTATAAGTGTACGGCACTGTGCCGATGTTAGATGAAAAAAATTGAGTGTTATAGGTAAAAGCGGACGGCACTGCATTGATATTAGATGAAAAACGTGTTTTGTGTAAAGATGGATGGTATTGTGCTGACAACATATATTGTTTAGTGTCTATCATATATAAACATCAATAAGTGTAATGAGTGTTTATAGGAGACTCAGTGGCCAAGGTGCCGATTTTTACTGTTGATAAGCAAGGCTACAGAAAATTTAAAGGACAGCTATGTGCTGAAAATAATAAACGATATTTTGTAGTAAGAAGAAGTTAATGATGTAATGTGTGCTCAGTTAATGTTTATTGATAGAATTAAGATGGGGAAGTATACGTTTAGCATTAGTCAGTCAATGGTTTATCAAATGGAATAGAGTTTATTTTCTTTGTTTTTGTTTCTTTATGACAGTAGATGACAGAACAAAATTAGTTTTGTTTCCTATTATGTCCAGTACTGACAATAAAGCAATATGCAACATTTATTTTGACCACTGTACTACAACCTCTTACATATCAATCCCATAGGGATCGTGTGAACAAGATTAGATTAATTACAGCAAACACAGAGGCATTTAAGTAGACATAGTTCTCACACTCCTCACGTGATTGGAGCAGGGAAAAGAAAGTCAAATAACTATTACAGTGGGGCATATCCTTTGTCATGCAATTCATGGTGGTTTTCCGATTGTAAATATAGTTATAGCTTTTATCAGTTTCTCACAATGGGGCTGGGCTGGCAGTGGCTAAAAAGCACTCTTCAACCAAAGTTTACATAAACTGTATTTAAAAGACGGTTAAAATTTGTAAAAAGATGAGATTAATAGATGATTTAGTAAAGACACATTGGTGGATGATAATTAAGATTTTTACATAAAACAAATGACAATAAACAAGGTTTTTGTACAACATGCATAGATGGAAAATATTGAGGGTTTTCAAAACTTGTTTGATGCTTTTATATTATAGTTAAAATACAATCACTGATGAAGGTAAATGATATCATGGTGCAATGGTGATGGTAAGTGATACATGAAAATAACTGTCATGATGGGGATGTGATGTTGAACATGATTGTGGCATTTTGTAGGACTGTAGCTAATGACTAGAAGTCAGCAAGATGGATGAAGGGAGAAGGAGAAAATGGATGAACATTTTGACATGGAACGTTGCAACTAGGGATGGAAAGAGAAGTATACCTCGGGACATATTTCATTGATGGGAAGAGAGAGTTGGTTAAAATTCTGGTGGGAGAGGAGGGACAAGGCATGAAGCCACATAGAAGGTTAAATGGATGTAGAGGTCCAGCAGACTACCTAGACTGGTTGTTAGTGGGTGACAAATTGGAAATTGGGTGCTGGGACTGGGTTTAGTGTTTAATGTACCATATCTGAAGGTGCTCTAGGAAGAAAAGAAGGAATAGAAAGTGGATTAGTTGGTACAAGATGCACATTGGAGAAGGGAGGTGGATATAGAAGGCAAGGCTGAGTGCATATTTTCCAGGATTTCAAGGGACTTACAGAATTTAGGCTAAGCAGAGATCCATGCAATGTTGGCGAAGGTTAGCATGGATCAGATGAGGGAGTTATAGGCAAGGATAATGGTAGAAGGATGTGGACGCCAGGTATAGCCTGTTAGTAGTTTTAGTAGTTTTAATGGGTTCAGGCTATGTGTTGGTTGGCAAGTAGAAGTGCCTTCCATGTTAGTTTTTTGTCAAGAGTTTGTAATAAACAGTTGGTCCTAAATACTTGAGTGTGTTAGTCAGGGGACTGGGATGGTTGTCGATGGAGAGATGGAAATCTGGATGGTGGAAGTGTCAAATTGTGTGAAAAACGATTGGCTTGGCTTTTATAAGGATTTACTTGAAGTTTCCACAGCCGGCCGATGTGGCTGATCAGTTCTAGGCTCTTCAGTCTGGAACTGCATGACCGCTACAGTCGCAGGTTCGAATCCTGCCTCGGGCATGGATGTGTGTCATGTCCTTAGGTTAGTTAGGTTTAAGTAGTTGTAAGTTCTAGGGGACTGATGGTCTCAGATGTTAAGTCCCATAGTGCCCAGAGCCATTTGAACCATCTTGAAGTTTCCACATATTGCACCATTCAACCAACAGTTTCAGTTAGCGAGAGCCTTGAGGCTCACCTTTCCGTGGGGTGAGAGATGCAGGAGCAGGTGTGGTTGATTGTGACATATGTAGAATGGTGGTGAAGGAAGGATGATATAATACAGACATAGTTAACTTGGAATGCATAGGTTTGTATCTTGAAGAGCAGTCCAGAATGACAAACCTGCTCGAAGGATTTTTGGATGTCAAGAGAGACAAATATGGACATATGGTGGACTTCTGTTTCTTCAACTGATAGAAGATAAGGTGGGTAAGGTAAAGAAGTTGGTCATCGATGGATAGTTGGGATGAAAGCCATATTTGCTATTGGGAATGAGTAGGTGGGTTTCAGGGTGCTGATGGGTTCATTGGGTAGAAATGATTTCAAAGGTTTTACTGAAAACTGACGTGATGCTGATAGGTCGATATGATAAGGTTTGCAAGTGTGGTTTATCAGGTTTCAGTAAGAGGAGAATTTTGGACGTTTTCCACTGTTCTAAGTAATAACCTGTGTAAAGGACGATATTGTAAAGGATGGCAGTGGTTTTGTGATAGGATCTGGGACATTCCTTGAGGTGGCATCAGGTAATTCTATTGTGACCAGGTGCAATGTTTCACTTTTCAGCGAGTGTTTGTGTAATGTCATCAGCTATTATTGGCATGTTTAGTCCCTTTTGTAGAGTGCTGTGTACGTACTGGCAGATTGGTGTGAGAGGTGCAGTAGTTGTGTTCATACATGCAGTGATCTATTAAGCAATTAAAGTTGGGATCATGTGCAAGGTGAATGTGTCTTCCAGATGGGACACAAAACAGCTGGCTTTGGTGAGATTGTCTGGAAGCGGTCTGTTGTTGTGTAGGATGGGACAGGTGGGAGTGGGGTTGTTTCTGGAGGGCCTATGGAATACTTTCCAATACTTGGTAGAGTTTATGGGTTTTTTGCTTAGTTTTTTGCACGTCATGTGCCACTCCCAACGTTGTTTGGCTTATAAGTAACTGCGAACATGTCGCCGGAGTTGTCAGTATTGTGTGAGCATGTCCCGGTCATGAGCATGAAGGAATACCCTGTATGCATGATGGGAATCTTAGAGTAGAGCCGGCCGAAGTGGCCATGCGGTTAAAGGCGCTGCAGTCTGGAACCGCAAGACCGCTACGGTCGCAGGTTCGAATCCTGCCTCGGGCATGGATGTTTGTGATGTCCTTAGGTTAGTTAGGTTTAACTAGTTCTAAGTTCTAGGGGACTAATGACCTCAGCAGTTGAGTCCCATAGTGCTCAGAGCCATTTGAACCATTTAGAGTAGAGCAAAATAGGACAGTTGTAGTAGAGAGTTCTGAATGGGATATGGTTGGCAGCTGAATTCGAGACAGCGTATCGTAGGAAGCAGCCTCACTTTGAATGTCGTCAGGCTTTTGGTGGTTGGAACAATGGCTTTCGATTATGGTATGAATTTAGTCATGCTATGCATTGTAGTCTGCATGATAACAATTCCAGCTATGTCAGGGTGGATAGTTAGGAGTGAGATGGGTTAGGTAGAAGGACAGATAGGTGATCACTTCCACTCGGATCCAGGACTTCTACTGTGGTGTGTCTCAAGAGGTTAGGAGAGAGAATAATGGTACTGGGGGGTGGTACCTGTGTCAGGATAGGTGTGTACAGGGATGTGGATATTGTGACTGTTGATGATGTTGATAAACTGACAGCATGTCGTTTTTTGGCGGATGTGCATAAGTGAAGGTTAAGGGTGGCTGTCATTATGTATATGGTTAAGGTTTGGTCTACATGGGTTAGGAATTCATAAGGAATGGGATGGTTAGGGCAGATGTAGATAGTGGCAAGAGTTAATGATAGTTTTGGGAGCAAGATGGCGTGGATGAGGCGTTCAGTTGGATCATTAGGAGCGGTTGGGGAGAAGAAGGGATATTTTGGGGATGGGCGATGGCTACTCCATCACAGGCGATAGGATTGGGATTATTAGTTCGTTGTAGGATCTAAGGAGGCACACATATGGAATGGTGGTGTTGGAGAAAAGTTTCGTTGAGGGGGGACAGCATGGATTCCACATTGTTGCAGGTCATAGATAAGAAGATGTTTATTGAGGTGGAAGGAACGGATATTTTAGTATAGGATAGGAAGTTGTATGTCTGCTGCGCCATTTTCAGTAAAACGAGGAGCTGTTCCAGGGATAGGTTTAGAATAGTGTCTCGAGATGGTCAAAAAATGAAATGGTCTTGATTTTGTGGAATAAATGACATAGATGGTGAGAGTGGCGATGGTTATTTGTTGTAGGATGTATGGTCTTTCAAAAGGATGTATATTTTGCAGGATTAAGGTTATGAAACGGATTGTATCTTTGATAGTAGGTGGGAGATGGAGCGAGGTGCTTTGTTGAGTGGTGTGTGAACTTAGCATGTAGGAGAGTTCACACTTTTGGTCAGAGGCTTCGGATTTTCATTTGTGGGAGTAGGTGGAGTGAGGTTGGTCAAAGGTGATGCAGGTAGGTGGAGAGTTTATGTTTGGGCATTGTTTGTGAAGGTGGTTTTGCTTGCAGTGAGGACAGGTATGTGACTTCATGCAATTTTCTGTCAGGTAGTTATTGTACTGGAAGCACCACTGATGTCTATATGCTTATGCAGTTGATCGAGATGTTTCAACAGGATGCTTCCTGCAGTAAATCAAGGCCCCATGTTTATGAGTGTGTCAGTGGTGTCGGATAATTCTGAGAATACTCATACCAAGAAGCAAGATCCATTATCAGATTGAATGGAGAGTGCCTTGTGGACACTGATTCCTGTTTCAAAGTTGAGTCCACTCGATCGCTTTGCCTACGTACTCTAACTACGTTAACCTTTTTGTTCACTGCTGTGAATGTTGGGGGTCAACATGGAGGTTCGGATTGTTTAGGGGGAGGGTTTTTAAGGGTCATAATGATGGCATTTCTTGTGAAAGAGGGGCTAATTTGGAGGAGGGACGAATGGGAATGAGAATTGTTAGTTTTCATAGTGATGGAATCCCTCCTATGAATGAGTTGCTGGATTTGCATTGCTGGTATGTACCGCTGAATATAAGTTAGGAGTGTCTTTGGATTTAGAAATTTGGGGTCACATTTGCTGAGTAGGAAGGAAGAGGAGTGTACTTGGTTTTGCTGTTCTGGAATGATTTAAACCTACATGTCGTCAGTAACTGGAAGAGTAAGCTCAGTCGTTTCAGGTTCACCCTGATGATCACTGGTACTAAGCCTTTTGCTAGTTTTCATAGGTGTTTTGGTTGAGTGTGGATAGAAGATTGTGGGAACTTGGGGCAGGGAATGTTTACCTGTTGATATTGGTGTACACATCATAGCTGTTGGTGTGGCTGGCAGCGTTGGGGCTGCTCTTGGTTATGGTGTGGCTGCTGCTGTTGCTGACAGCTAATGGCTGATGACGCTGCTGGCAATGAAGTGGCTGGTGCTGGCAGAGCTGGCGGTGATGGTGAAGTGCTGTGCCCTGGGCGGCCAGTGGCGTCGTTGGGAGTGCTGGAGTGTTGTTGAAACATCCTGTGGACGTTCGGCGTTGCATAGATTGCAGCTGTAGATATTGTGGTAGCAGTTCCAGGCCATGTTGTGATGGCTTGGTTTTCATATGACAGTCTGGAGATGAAGGTAGCGTTTGTCTATGGCAGGAGAAGCTGACCTTTCGGTATCGCTTTTGCCAACAGTTCTGGCGATGGGTGTAATGGCGGCGACAATCCGATGCGATAACAGAGCGATTTTTAACTAATAAATTCCAAATCTAGAACACTATCTTTTAGTGTTTCAGTCACTGTGAGTAATGGGACTCCCACCCTTGTCATATAGTTGGTTACCACAACGTATAAAATATTCGGTGAAAATGAATGAAAGTGCGAGAGCATATTCCCTGTTGGTCTCCCAGCGTAATATATGTACTATCATTATAACTCGATTCACGAAGTTCCCTATCTCTGTCAGTGTCCTTAAAATATTCCAAGGTGCTAATAGGCACGCGATTATAAAATCGTTGCCGTCTTGCAGTTCTTCCACGTTCTAACATATAGAGCACAGTCTAACATAAGTCATGATACTCCGTCGCTCTTGTGTTACTCATTGCGACAGCAGCACACCTAGTGGCCAGCAAGCGGAAATACCGCGTATGATGTCGGATGAGTGCGATCACTACCGTTTATATTGATTTGTGACATAGTTTGTATAATAGGGAACTTGTTTAGTGTCATAAAAATGTGCAATAACTAAAAAATGACAACACATTTTTCATTCTTTAGTTTCCTAAAGACCCTGGGAGGTACGAAGCTGTACATCAGAGGACAATTTATTTACGATTATCTTGTAATGTGCATATATTTATTGAGGAATGCGGTTTTTCCTTAATAACAAAAAAACAGTAGTAAATATCAGAGGACCTGACATTGTGCAGAAAAACGTCATATGTCCACTCAACAATGCGAAGATTTGTTCGCTATGCTTTCAACCAAATCAGTGAATTTAGAATGTAGAAAACATGTATGGAATGTAATATCTACGTTAGTTAGCGTATCAAATAAGCTACAACAGCTGTAGCGGAGGGTAAACCACGCAGACATCATGATAAAACCTAAAAAGCAATGAAACTATCACCCAAAACAAAAAAAAAAAACACGTTCCACAGTTGTTGCTGCATTTCACACACGAAAGGCAAGAATTTTCAACACGCTCGCATTTGAAGCATAAGTAATTATATCTACTAAAATATTTGTCGGTTATAAAATCGAGTGAATGGTAAGAACGGATGAATCATTAGACTCTACAAGAATTTTTTCGTCTCATGGGATGTGCCCATCATAGTCACCCCACTTACATGGTGCCCCAAAACTGGATTTCGTAAACCGATTTCCCAATACTGGTTCTGGTTGGTCTGCAAACACTTCAAAATCGGTTCCTGAAAACCTCTTCTGGCTGCCGGTTTTCCAATGCCGCAACCGATTTTCGCTTTAATGTAAATGCAGCCGGTTTTGAAATGTGCTTGGACTGTCGAGTTTCATCTTGTTATTAAAAATTTTCAGCTAATATGGACGGAGTGGCTTTTTGTACAGTGAAGAATAAGTAGAATTATTAGACAAATCTATTTGCACCTCGTCTAATTGAAGAAAACTAGCGACTATGCTGACTAAATTATAAACTGTATCAGCTGTTTTCCAGGCGTCATATTTAACTGGGCTAATAAATCCGATTCAGACCTTACCATGTAAACAAGACAGCTAAGAATGGTTTCCGAAATTCGGTTTTCGTCTTTCGGAAGATGTGCCACATGGAAACGTAGTGAATAAGAACAGAAAAATGGCTCTGAGCACTATGGGACTTAACATCTGAGGCCATCAGTCCCCTAGAACTTAGAACTACTTAAACATAACTAACCTAAGGACATCACACACATCCATGCCCGAGGCAGGATTCGAACCTGTGACTGTAGCGGTCACGCGGTTCCAGACTGAAGCGCCTATAACCGCACGGCCACCCCGGCCGGCTAAGAACAGACAACAACTGAAATATCTGCTTCTCGCACATGACATATCTGTCAATAATCTCTTGCTGTCAACAGCATAATTTGCAATTATACACATATTCGTAAGTATTTTTTCATGAGAAAGTTGTAACTTATGTTACTGAATCAGTGAGATTCGGCTATTTTTTATCTATTTCGCAGCCATTTATGATTCCTGATATGAAACAAACTCTTAGGGGCAAAAAAATTAAATACATATTTCGTAAATCACGTAGAAAAGGAAAGAAAACCCTTAGGATCATGTGACAGCGCCTTCTCACCGCTTGGAGCGCTACTGTCGTTCCAGCTGTAAAATGGTAAAAACTTTCGCAGCATAGAGTGTCGTGACTGTATGTAGTCGCGACTCTCACTGTTGTGAAAATTGTTGCCTTGTGACAGGTGGAACGACCCTAGTGATCCTACCGGAGACAAAGCCAATCGTAAGATTAATGTTTGTTTTAATCATTTTGTACTGAAGGAAATAGTTATTATTTTCTTGCATCCCAAACATTATTAAATTACCATGAGACAAGAATGATCTTGAAATAAGTGCAGAAAAAGCCGAATCTTACTGATTCAGTGACATTAGCTACAACTTATTCATGAAGAAATACTTCCGAATATGTGTACAATTGCTGCCTGTCCCACTTAAAGCAAGAGAATATAAACACATATTTGATGCATTTAAGCGTATATTTCAGTTGTTTTCTGTTCTTATTATGACAAGCACTTTCCTTGACATGTATAAATTTTGTATAGAGTCTAATGATTCACACATTCTTATACTTCACTCGTCTTTCTATTACATGAATATTTTTGTAAATGCAGTTACTTTTACAGTTGTGAAAGGAACCGTCTTAAGTTGCGTACGAAGTTTTATTTATTCACTGAAGACCAGTTTTGGATGGTTAGTCCGTCATCAACTCAGCCCTGTACGTCAGTCTTGCGTTAGAGCCAGACGTGCATTACGGGTCACAAAATGTGTCAGCTCGGCACTATACGAGTACAATGTAGCGCCAGCACATGAACATCGCTGTATATCAGAAGGTAAACTTTTGATTGTAATTTCTGTTGCTTCAAACGCGAATAATGTGTTGAAGATTCTTTCCATTTGTGGCTCAGCTGTGTCAACAATTGCGGAATTGATTTCTTCTATGTTCGAAAATACACAGATCAAAAAAAGTTTTGCATCAACTCGGATCCGAGAGTTCCGGAACCTGTACAGAAAATTGGAATAGAGATCAACATAAACATCATTTCCGCCCTTTTTATTGCTCATGAAAACCAAACATTGCATGTTGTATCACCATCCAGCGAGACCTTCAGAACTGGTTGTCCAGATTGCTGTACACACCGGTACCTCTAATACCCAGCACCACGTCCTCTTGCATTGATGCATGCCTGTATTCGTCGTGGCATATTATCCACAACTTCATCAAGACACTGTTGATCCAGATTGCCCCCTCTTCTCAACGGCGATTCGGCGTAGATCCCTCAGAGTGGTTGGTGGGCCACGTCGTCCATAAACAGTCCTTTTCAATGTATCCCGGGCGTGTTCGATACGGTTCATGCCTCGAGAACATGCTGGCCACTCTAGTCGAGCGATGTCGTTATCCTGAAGGAAGTCATTCATAAGATATGCACGATGGGGGCGGGAATTGTTGGCAATGAAGACGAATGCCTCGCCAATACGCCGCTGATATAGTTGAGCTATCGGTCGGGTAGCGTATTCACGTATCGTATAGCCGTTACGACGCCTTCCATGACCACCAGCGGGGTACGTCGACCCCACGTAATGTCACCCCAAAACATCATGGAACCTTCACCTTGCTGCACTCGATGGACAGTGTGTCTAAGGCCGACCGGGTTACCTCCATGCCAACCCTGAGCGGTCCATTCAGCATGTGGCTGTGTCTTATTTGCAAAGATGGACCTCGCCATGGACGTCGGAAGTGAAGTTGCGCATCATGCAGCCTATTGCGCACAGTTTGAGTCGTAACACGACGTCCTGTGGTTTCGCGAAAAGCATTATTCAACATGGTGATGTTGATGTCAGGGTTCCTCCGAGCCATAATTCTTCGGTAGCGGTCCTTGGGGGGGGGGGGGGGGGGGGGCTAAGCGAGGCATGTCATCGACAGTTTCCGTCTCTCTGTATTGCCTCCATGTCCGAACAACATCGGTTCATTCCCAGACGCCTGTACACTTCTCTTGTTGAGAGCCCTTGCTGGCACAAAGTAACAATGCGAACGCGATCGAAACGCAGTATTGACCGTCTAGGCATGGTTGAACTACAGACAACACGAGCTGTGTACCTCCTTCATGGTTAAATGACGGGAAATGATCGGCTGTCGGATCCCCTCCGTCTAATAGACGCTGCTCATGCATGATTGTTTACATCTTTTGGCGGGTTTAGTGACATCTGTGAACAGTCAAAGGGATTTTGTGATACAATATCCACAGTCAACGTCTATCTTCAGGAGTTCTGCGAACCGGGGTGATGGAAAACCTTTTTTTATGTGTGTAGTTTTATTGCTTTATACGTTTTATTATGACTCCTGTGTAGTTTTTCCACCGGCTGCAGTCGTGGTGCCTTCTCTGGTACGTTAAATAATGCATGTATTGCATTCCATACAAGTTTCCTACGTTCCACATTCATTGGTTTGAATGCGACTGTGGTGAACAAAACTTCACAATGTTCCGTAGATGAACGGCATCATTCCGCAAAAGAACACGCCCTCTGCTGTTTACTAACCATTTTTGTTCTCAAAAGGAAATGGCGTTCTTTAGTAAACTTATATAGGTTACAAGAGAAACGTACATATACTGTCCTGTAATGTACTGTTACATGCCGCCCTGGGTCCTTAGAAAACTAAAGAGAGACAAAGATGGTGTCTTTTTTTATTATTGTCCCTGTTTGTTGCTCTAAATATACGCTCTTTTGTAAAAATTACATTACAGATCAATATAAACTATACTATTCATGCTGCTGTCGCCGTGTATAACAAAAATGAGGAATGTCGTGACTGTGACTGTATATGTTAGACTATTGTTCTAGCCGCTGGATAATTTAAATAACAGAAGACTATGTTGACCATTTTTAATCTCCTTTCTGTTCTTGTCCTTGACCTGTGCGGTTCAAATTTAAGGTACCTGTGTTGTATTGTGATAATAAATGTAACTTTCTGAGATTTTTGCATGCTATTTATGAAGATCATTTCACCGAACGAAACTGCTGTTAAGAACTTTAAATAATTTTTCTTTTAAAGGTCATCAGTTATCAGTGTTAGGATTTGTAATGTGTAATGTAATCACGTTTTTATCTGGAAGAGTTACTGATAGAGACAGCTTCCGCTCACATTTATTTTGGCGACCTTTTCCAGAGAGTAAATTACGTAACAGATCGCAACAAAAATTATTTTGCTTCATGCCAAGCCACCACATAGGACAAGGAGATGTAACAGCGTTTACCCTGCTTGCAAATACACAAGACAGTATACCAGTCATGTAGAAAAATCTGGGCAACACATGGCGTAGGTCAGCATGACTATAGCTCTAAATGGGATAGACGGGAAAAGACAGCTTGTGTCAACCATGGAGCAGCTACCGTAGACTGGTTTGTTCATCATTACAACACTGCCCGGAGACAATATCTGGATGACTTCACACGGGGAAGCATCATCAAGAAACAGGAAGAAGGACATAGTGTGACGAGTATAATCCAGGAGTTTGGTATTGCTCACAGCATTGTTTCACACCTCTGGGGAGCGTTCCGAACCACACACACTGACGCCTGAAGAAGAGGAAATGGTTGACCAAGGGCTACTACAGTAGCAGATGACGGCTACATTGTGCAACAGGCAGGGAGGGACCCATGCCAAACGGTGGGTTTGAATTACAACCACATTTAGCAGTACTGTAAGGCATGGAATCACATGCTCCACAGGTGACTGCATGTGCATGGGTGTCGTATCTTTGCCTGACGAAGAGTACATTGTGTTCTATTGACACCCGCACTTCAGCGGCACGATCTGGATGGTGCCAAGGATATAGGGACAGGATGAACGAGGAGTGGGGTGGCGTGCTCTTCTTGGATGAGACCAGAGTCAGTCTGAGTAATGATTCTGGACGTACCCTCGTACGGTGTGAGGTAGGAACATTCAATGCCTCCTGGACCGGTGTCGAACATGATAATTTTGATGGTTCAGGTACACTACCGGCCATTAAAATTGCTACACCAAGAAGAAATGCAGATGATAAACGGGTATTCATTGGACAAATATATTACACTAGAACTGACGTGTGATTACATTTTCACGCAATTTGGGTGCATAGATCCTGAGATATCAGTACCCAGGACAACCACCTCTGGCCGTAATAACGGCCTTGATACGCCTGGGCATTGAGTCAAACAGAGCTTGGATGGCGTGTACAGGTACAGCTGCCCATGCAGCTTCAACACGATACGACAGTTCATCAAGAGTAGTGACTGGCGCATTGTGACGTGCCAGTTGCTCGGCCACCATTGACTAGACGTTTTCAATTGGTGAGAGATCTGGAGAAAGTGCTGGCCAGGGCAGCAGTCGAACATTTTCTGTATCCAGAAAGGCCCGTACAGGACCTGCAACATGCGGTCGTGCATTATCCTGCTGAAATGTAGGGTTTCGCAGGGATTGAATGAAGCGTAGAGCCACGGGTCGTAACACATCTGAAATGTAACGTCCACTGTTCAAAGTGCCGTCAATGCGAACAAGAGGTGACCGAGACGTGCAACCAATGGCACCCAATACCATCACGCCGGGTGATACGGGTAACCGCAGCCATGGCCTCCGAGCTGATAGCCCATGCTGCTGTTCGTGCAGATGGTTGTTGTCTTGCAAACGTCCCCATCTGTTGACTCAGGGATCGAGACGTGGCTGCACGATCCGTTACAGCCATGCGGATAAGATGCCTGTCACCTCGACTGCTAGTGGTACGCGGCCGTTGGGATCCAGCACGGCGTTCCGTATTATCCTCCTGAACCCACCGATTCCATATTCTGCCAACAGTCATTGGATCTCGACCAACGCCAACAGCAATGTCGCGATACGAAAAACCGCAATCGCCATAGGCCACAATCCGACCTTTATCAAAGTCGGAAACGTGATGGCACGCATTTCTCCTCCTTACACGAGGCATCACAACAACGTTACACCAGGCAACGCCGGTCAACTGCTGTTTGTGTATGAGAAATCGGTTGGAAACTTTCCTCATGTGAGCACGTTGTAGTTGTCGCCACCGGCGCCAACCTTGTGTGAATGCTCTGAAAAGCTAATCATTTGCATATCACAGCATCTTCTTCCTGTCGGTTAAATTTCGCGTCTGTAGCACGTCATCTTCGTAGTGTAGCAATTTTAATGGCCAGTAGTGTATCTACATCTACATGGATACTCTGCAAATCACATTTAAGTGCCTCGCAGAGGGTTCATCTCTTTTAACTAACCAAGTCAACGGTGAGGCTGGTATTCACCTGTACTTAGAGCTACCTAATTAATGGCTGCGTGTCTCTGCCGGCCAGAAAAGTGGCGCAGCATTTGTAAACGGTTTTCAGCGACAAAAGGTCGCTGCCTGACACTTTTACTTGTGTCTTCGATAGCACTTAATAATGATGGAAGGTTGCTTCATGGAAGAATGATTGTTTTAAAAAATGCAATCCATCGATAAACCTTACAGTCCCACTGAAAATTATTCCATTGCCAAAGTCTAAGGCATCTCGTCTTATATTTTCTTCGTATTATAATGCCCTTATAACCACAAATAATCATAACTCGTGAGATAGAGCGAATTAAAACAAGCAAGACGATGATGACTAGGATGTCTGTGGAAAAGAGGGACGAAGTGATACATAGCTGTAACAGCCAGAAGCTATAAGAAATTTCAGGAACATTACTGTTTCGCCGTTGACACCAAAGCTCTTTTTTCCTCTAAGTAATGGAGTGTTGTAATGAGTTTAATTACGCTTCTTGATGTGTTAGCGAACTCCTTGCAGTTAAAATTGTCAGTTATTACATACACAACTGTCCAGATTGGATTTAATTACTGTCGATCACGTTTTAATAAACAGAACAACTAAGTGCCGTTTTGAAGCGGAAATGGTATTTTTTTTCTAATTCTTGGTGCAAATACTCCAAAAGTTGTTTCATGTCAAAAGAAGTATCAAACTGCTTAAGTTACAAAATAAACACATTTAAAATATTTTGAGTTGCAGTAAATGCATATCATCAGAGATCAGAGTTACTACGTGAACCCATCTTCCAACCATGGAGGTAAGAATCATGGAGGTAAGAATACCTCCATGGTAAGATTAACCTCCATGCTTCTAACAGAGAAATCAGTACTGTCTTTGCGTTTTAACAGGAAGATGGTGTGATAAAGTTTTCGTACGTGGCAGTTACGTTTTATCGTTCTGCCACATTGTCTGTTAATAAAGGGATTAAATTTTGAGTGTGCGTTGTATTTCTAAAGATATCCAGTGTGTTTGACTTTGTATCATGTCTATTTTTATATGGTAGTACAAGCTGAATCTGAGACTTAATATGTCAAGATCGTCTAGAAACATTAACAGGTACAGCATATAATTACGTTTTACAATGTGCTGTTTGAGATATGCGCATTACTAAACTTCCGTGTCGAAAAAACTAAACGTTTAAAATATGCAGTTCCAAAGAAGACGTGGCCTCCTGGATACCGTGTGAGAATTAGAAGTTGAGGACAGAATATGAAAGAAGATGTCGACATTGCTAGTAGCATTTTCTTTCACGATTTTGGCTGCTGTAGCATCGTATGAGAAAAGCTGTCCTGAGGCAGGTAAATTCATGTAACATAGGCACTTTCAGTTTGAATGAAACATAACTTTTCGAATATAGCCTACCAATCACAGCTGACTGTTTAAAGTATACCTTTCACGATAGAGTTTTAATCACTTATGGTCAATTACTGAAACATATTTCCTTATTTATTGAACAGTTTCTTTTACTTCAGGCTGTCTCAGATGTTGTACTAAGCATAGTTCCTTGTACTAAGGCCGGTATTACACTATCAAATTTCTTTGTCAAAGATTTGATCAAATATTCGTCAAACATATTTGACAAAGAACTTTGATGTGGCGCTAAAAAGGGGTATTACATTGTCTTCATATTTTTCGTCAAAGTTCAAGATGACTGGCAACAACAACTTGTTACTAACCGCAGCAGTTGCATGTACCACAATTGCACTGTGTGCACATGCGGAAGAGGAGCGGGGGAAAAAAAGGAAACGTACCTGGGTGAAGCCGTGTGTTTTGCAATGACACGATAAAAGCATTCAACAAAGCTTGTTACGTGAGCTTATAGTGGAGGAGTATACATTTCAATATGTGCTCAGGGAAGTGTATCCTCATATCACAAAGCACAGTACTCACTTAAGAACTGCTATATCTGCAGAAAACAGGCTCACTGTAACACTCCGACTCCTTGCTACAGGAGAGAGAGGTTAAGTCAGGTCAGGTCAGGTCTCCAGTCTTCTTAATCTATTTTTGTATTCAGGGTGCCTCACGTTGTAAAGCGCCTCATCAGCTTCATACATCTCTATTAATTTTGTAGTTGTCGGTACACACCAATTGTATTAACCGGCAATGTTTATAAAAACACTACAACTGACAGAACACTGCAACGATGCTAGCGCTCCTCGTGGTAAAATATCGCATTGCAGTGAACAGAAGACAAGCGACTTCTTTGATCAAATCTACAGCGAGGCCCTAGATGTGATCAAATTTATTTGACGACAGACGAGATTGACAAAATTCCCTATTACTCCATCAAATTTCTTTGACAAAGAAATTCGATAATGTAATACTGGCCTAAGTATAGTTGTTCATTGTGATCATTTTACTATCTAGACTATTCACCTAATTGTTCAGTTAATTTTCGCGGAGGGTCCTAAAATTTTGTATCTACTGACACTGACATGAACTGAATGGCAACTCCCACACATTACCGTTCTGAAAGGGTCTGAATCGTATTTATTATCGAATGTGGACGAGTTTAGGACTGTTCTGTGACCTGGATGCGACAAATGTTCCAACGAACAAGGAGAGTTTACTTAGTGTCTGAGCAGTCTGTTTTCGAGATCACTGTAAAAGCTAATGTTAAATGTGATTGTGAGATATTTAGTGGATGGGTGAGCAGGATGGGAGGCAGACCACAAGCACATCCACAGCCCACATGAGAGAAAATGAAAAGCATCCTGTGTTAGATACTATTTGTACTTTCCTAGAATTTTTGTCACTTTTATGACATTTAGTTTTGATAATACAGGGTGTTTATAAGTTAGTTATATGAAAATAATCTTTAATTGTTAAAAGGATAACTAACTTACAGAAATGTTTGATACAGCCCTGAATGCAGTATATCGTCAAGTTTTACCATCGCCTAATACTGTTAGTTCCCGATGTTCCCGCTAGATGGCATGCGCGAATTAGTTATGCCAGCAGTCGTCTTGGAGCCATATAATGGTGCAAAGCCTGCACGGTATTGTTTATGGTTTCATGAATCCAGTTTCGCTATTGCAATTCAGAGACAATTTAGGACGAAATGTCCTAAGGCACCACCTTAAAGTAAAACTGTTATTAACTGGTATGGTACAATCGTTTCACTGAAACTGGGTGTGCAAGCTGTAAGAAGATTGGTATTCCTTTCGCTTTTGCCGAGTCATCTATAGCTGGAATACAGTACTTGGACATGCTTGAACATTATCTACCGAGCGAGGTGGCGCAGAGGTTAGCACACTGGACTCGCATTCGGAAGGACGACGGTTCAATACCCGTCTCCAGTCATCCTGATTTAGGTTTTCCGTGACTTCCCTAAATCGTTTCAGGCTCCTTTGAAAGGGCACGGCCGATTTCCTTCCCCATCCTTCCCTAACCCGAGCTTGCGCTCCGTCTCTAATGACCTCGTTGTCGACGGGACGTTAAACACTAACCTCCTCCTCCTCCTCCTGAACATTATCTAAAGTGTCAGTACAACAGAATATGGGCACGGAATTTATTTTCCAGTAGATGGTGCACCACCACATTATCATTATGAAGTTGTTTCGTATCTCTGTAGGAATCTGCTGGCTTGTATTGGACGTGGTGAAACAATATACTGGCCACCACGATTACACAATTTAATCCCAATGGGCTTCTGTTTATGGGTCTGTATTAAAGACAGCCGGCCGAAGTGGCCGTGCGGTTAAAGGCGCTGCAGTCTGGAACCGCAAGACCGCTACGGTCGCATGTTCGAATCCTGCCTCGAGCATGGATGTTTGTGATGTCCTTAGGTTAGTTAGGTTTAACTAGTTCTAAGTTCTAGGGGACTAATGACCTCAGCAGTTGAGTCCCATAGTGCTCAGAGCCATTTGAACCATTTTTTGTATTAAAGACAGGGTGTTCGTTCCTCCGCTTCTGGGAAATGACGATGAGCTGCAACAGTGGATAATACAAGCAGTTGCCACCATACATCAATACTTGCTTCATAGGATTTGGGAGGAAACTGTCCGCAGATGGGGCATTTGTCGTGTTACAAACGGTAGCCAAAGTGAACGTTTGTATACAGAGCTGAAGATATACTGCATTAAGCGTTGTATCATACATTTATGTAAGTTGTTTGCCTTTTTCACGATTAAGAAAAAAGGAAGGAAGAAAAATTGGGGTTTGACAGCCTGTAAATTCACAATTAAAGGTTACTTTTGTGTAACATCCTCTGTCATTTAGTTCCTGAATGTTATATGAGAAACTTAGAAATGGATGTACAGGGTGACAATTATTGAACTACGAGAAAAAACGTAAATTAGTTACAAACTACGTCGTGTACACACTTTATTCAAGATGTGACTGTCACTACAGATATTCGGATTTAGGTTATGACATGTTCAATATGTCTGCCATCATTGGCGATGATGTGGCGTCCATGAATAGCGAAATTCGATGCTGTTGATGACCTGAATCGCTGTTTTCAGCTCAGCGGTGGTTTTGGGGTTATTGCTGTACACCATGTCTTTTATATAGCCCTACAAAAAGGAGTCGCAAGTGTTCATATTCGGAGAATATGGCGCCCAATCGAGGCCCATGCCAGTGTCTGGGTACCACAGAGCCAGAATGCTGTCCCCAAAGTGCTCCTCCAGAACATCACTCCCCTGCTCCATCTTGCATGAACCACATCTTGTCGAAATCAGGGTCGCTTTCGATAATGGGGATGAAATCTTCCAAAACCTTCAGGTATCGTTCTACAGTCACCGTTTCATCAAGGAATATCGAACCGATTATTCCATGACTGGACACTGCACACCACACAGTCACCTGTTGATGGTGAAGAGACTTCTCGATCGCAAAATGCGGTTTCTCAGTCCCTCAATTGCGCCAATTTTGCTTATTGAGGAAATCATCCAAATGAAAGTGAGCTTTGTCACTAAACCAAACTGTGCATGTGCATACTAAATCCCATCATGCCCTGCGGCCAACAATGCAATTTGAATATCCTAACGTGAACTGTTCGTTTCATATAGTTCAATAATTGTCACCCTGTATGTAAACATATAAACATTTACGGTTGTTTTTTTTGAGGGGTCAAGACTTCCGAGACCATTCCACCCTCTAGGATAGCACCTGTGCTGATGACCAAGAGAGCACGCTAAATGGGCAGTATTTTTACTCGGCTTTTGATCTATTGTGAGTATATTCGCATCCCCTGCTTGTCACACTCTCACGTATTTTGGTTGAGCAGCTCTGGAGAGGCGGCCAGTCACGTGGTTCGTGCCGTGCCTGAGTGCGGCACTGCTGCTGCTACTGGTGGCGATGTGTGTCAGACGTCGCAGACAGCGCGCAGACAGCAAAGCCCCGCTGGGCACGGACCTGGTGGAGCGCGGCGTGCTGCACGGCGAGCAGCCGGCGGGTCTGTGCGAGTGGCTCTCCCGCCGCTGGCGGTGGGCGCCGGCACCGCCGCGGAGCCCCCAGCTGGGCCGCATGAGAAAGGGGCTGGCGCGCTCCACGCAGCCGCTGCTGCGCTACCAGCTGCTCGAGAAGCGCCACGTGCATCTCGTGCGCGGCGCCCTCTGCGTTCTCAGGACGGACCTCAAGGTGCGGTGCTCAGTCTGAAAGCTGCTACTTGACTCTTTTGGAGGTGGGAACGAGAACGGCACTAGATGCTAGAATGCAATTTGATCAGCCAGAACACTATGACCACCTACCTAGTAGCCGCTACGTCCACCTTTGGTATGGGTAACACGTCATGGCACGGTAGCAGTGAGGCCTCGGCAGGTCGCTGTAGGGAGTTGGCACTACATCTGCACACACAAGTCACCTTATTCCTGTAAATTATGAGGAGGGGGTGATGAACTCTGACACCACATTCAACCACATCCCAAATGTGTTCGATCAGGTTCAGATCTGGTGAGTTGGGGGACCAGCTCATCAACTGGAACTCGCCAATGTCTTACTTGAACCACTCCGTCACACTCCTGTCCTTGTGACTTGGCGCATTTTCTTGTTGAAAAGTACCACTGCCCTAGGAAAACACGATTGTCATGAAGGGGTGAACGTGGTCTGCAACCAGTGCATGATACTCCTTGGCCCTCATGGTGCCTTACACTAGCTCCGCTGGACCCATGGATCCGCACGTGAATGTTCCCCAGAGTATAAGAGAGCTGATGCTAGCTTGTCTCCTCTCGCATTACAATTTCAACCACATCCCAAACGTGTTCGATCAGGTTCAGATCTGGTGAGTTGGGGGACCAGCACATCAACTGGAACTCGCCAATGTTTTACTTGAGCCACTCCGTCAGACTCCTGTCCTTGTGACTTGGCGCATTTTCTTGTTGAAAAGTACCACTGCCCTAGGAAAACACGATTGTCATGAAGGGGTGAACGTGGTCTGCAACCAGTGCATGATACTCCTTGGCCCTCATAGTGCCTTGCACTAGCTCCGCTGGACCCATGGATCCGCACGTGAATGTTCCCCAGAGTATAAGAGAGCTGAAGCTAGCTTGTTTCCTCTCGCATTACAAGTGTCAAAGAGCTGTTCCTCTGGAAGACGACAGATTCGCGCCCTCCCATCGGCGTGATGAAGAAGGTACAGGGATTCGTCAGACCACGCAACTTTTTTTGTACCAACTTTGATCTTTTTTCAGCCAACACAAATGTGGAACGATCGTGCAATGCAGTGTAGTATGGTTAGTAATGGTTCTGCCTTTACTCAAGTAATCTATGAGGATTATTCCCTGGGAATCGCAAAAAACAGTGGCCGTCACCTTACCAGAACACAAAGTGGTCTTTGCCTTTTCCAGTGCAGTTTCACCAGCTTTTGTCCATTGTTTTGACTTCCTTTTTGACTTTGGTGTGTGAAGGTGCATCGAAGTTTCGTCAGAAGTCACAAATCGGTGCAAAAAGTCTTGCAGATTACGATTAAACATTGCCAGACATTGTGCTGAAATGTTGTGCCGGTAGTGGTTTTCGTCGATTCCGAGCAATTGCGGCACCCACCCCTCACAAAGCTTCTTTATAGTCAATTCCCTGTGCAGGATATTATGCACTCTCTCAGTTGAGACACCTATTTTCGCATCAGTCTCATGAATTTTTGCTTGGGGGTCTTGCATCACCATGTCACGGATTTTATCAGTGATTTCGTTTGTGGTGATCTCAACTGGACGGCCGGAGCGCGCTTCGTCTTGTGTACTTGTTTCACCACATTTAAGTTCATTAATTTAAAAGTAAATGGTTTTCAATGATGGTGCAGTGTCCGCGTGAACTGCATCCAGTTCTGTTTTGATCTGTGTGGTAGCACAGTGCGGTTTTCTCCATTTTCAATCGCAGTCAGCGCACTGACCAATTCAGACGGCTGTCAACGGTGAACTGTGTGCCGTATATTGTCGAAATTCTTTATACTATTCTTAGAACAATCAAGCTTATCGGCCATGAAGGTGCTACTATAATGTTCCATTCTTTCATGGAATTTTACCAGACTTACCAAACCACACACGTAATATGGCGCCCAGCGAAAGGCTGTCAGTCATCTGGACGGCCTGAGAACGTCAATAAATCAGCTTCTACATCTACATCTATACTCGGCAAACCACCATGAGGCAAATTGTACCAGTTACTAGGGTTTCTCCCTGTTTCATTCAGGTATGGAGCGTGGAGAGAATGCCTCTGTGAGTGCAGTAGTTATTCTAATCTTATCCTCACGATCCCTTTGTGAGTGGTACGGAGTTGGTTGTAGTATATCCCTAGAGTAATCATTGAAAGACGGTTCTTGAAACTTTATTAATAGACTTACTCGAGATAATTTACATCTATCTTCAAGAGTCTTCCATTTCAGTTCCTTCAGCATCTCTGTGACACTCTCCAACGAATTAAACAAACCTGTGACCATTCGTACTGTCCTTCTCTGTATACGTTCAATATTCCTGTTAGTTCTATCTGGTATGAGTCCCACACACTTGAGCAATATTCTAGAACTCGTTGCACGAGCGATTTTTAATCAGTCTCCTTTATAGACTGGTTACACTTCCCCAGTGTTCTACCAGTAAAACGATTTCTACCACTTGCGTTACCCACGACTGAACCAATGTGATCATTCCATTTCGTATTCCTACAAAGACTTATACCTAGGTATTTATATGAGTTGGCCCATTTCAACAGCGACTCATTGATACTAAAGTCATAGATAATACGTTTTTTTCGTTTTTTGAAGGGCAAAATTTTACATTTCTGAACATTTAAAGTAAGTTGCCAATCTCTGCACTACTTCGAAATCTTAACAAGATCTGACTGAATATTTATGCGGCTTCTTTCTGATAGTACTTCATGATGACAACTGCATCATCTGCAAAAAGTCTGATTTTACTACTAATATTGTCTGCAAGGTCATAGACATACAACGTGAAAAGCAATGGTCCCAACACACTTCCCTAGGGCACAGCCGGCCGCGATGGCCGAGCGGTTCTAGGCGCTTCAGTCCGGAACCGCGCGACTGCTACGTTCGCAGGTTCGAATCCTGCCTCGGGCATGGATGTGTTTGATGTCCTTAGGTTAGTTAGGTTTAAGTAGTTCTAAGTTCTAGGGGACTCATGACCTCAGATGTTAAGTCCCATAGTGCTCAGAGCCATTTGAACCTAGGGCACACCTGAAATTGCTTCTACATCTGACGACGACTCTCCATCCAAGATAGCATGCCGTGGGAACCCTACCAAAAGTCCTCAATCTAGTCACAAACTTCACTTGATACGCCATATGATTGTAATTTTGAGAATAAGCGTAGGTCTGGTACTGACAAGGGAGCTTCCCAATTGCACACCCCTAGATTTAGTGATAAAATGCCCCAGTGGATAGCCCGTCAAAAACTAAACACAGATCAAGCATGAAAACAGGAAGATGGTGTACTGAACTATGAAAAAAAAAGCTGAATAGAAACAGTGAACGGTCAAAGCTCAACAAGTGCAGTATTGAGTAGAGTCTAACAGCCATGGCCTCGTGGTTTAGTGGTCATGGCAGTGGTCTATGAAGCGAGCAAGCTGGGATCTAAACCCGTCTCATGTCATTTATCTTTTTTTTTCATAACTTTATGAACTCTCCGTCCGGTGATTGAAATGTTCGTTCTCTTTATGTATTCTTGGCATTTGTCATAGTATACAGTGGTTATAGAATAAAAGTCACATTGTAAGAATACATTACCGTTGCAAGTAAATGTGATGAATTGTGAGAGCAGGCGAGGTACCATATTGACATCTCAGAGAAATGACAACAACAAATAAACAGATGTGAACTATGTTACAACGAAGGAATTCAAGAGTCAAAACGGAACTCAACTTCAAAAACGTTAAAAACATATGTTTTGACAGAGCACAGTGAAACTGTGTGACTGCGAAATCGTTGCGTTCTTTTGTTGCAGCTTATGTGACAAACTGTTACGTTTTCATCATTTGCTTGAGGGTGATCACATTCACATTCATACGAACACCTAAATCGGGCAAGGAGGCATATCTCACTCGTTCACCTGCCGTACATATCAGGTCGTATTATATCACACATGTACTGTCGCTAATGCCGTGTATGACACTCCAGACGTGTTTCCCGGTGGAGGATCTGGTTGACTGGTCACCTTGTCATTAAGGGTTTGCGGTTCCCATTCGGAAGCCGCTCCCTTCCGGCTGCTAATAGGGTAGTTGTGCAGAATCGACTTTCCTTATAGGTCCCTTCCTTACACCTCGCTGTTGCAAACGGACGTTACACCACGACAAAGACACAAATTTGAAAACATCGATCAGCGAAAAAAGATAAAATAAAGCTCTGAACACGGCTCACCCGCTTTGCAGTCTAACACCGTGACCACCTAACCAAGACGCCATCTCTTCTGTGCCCGCGCAGTTACAGGCACCATGTCGCGAATCGCGCGGCCCCTCCCGCCGGAGGTTCGAGTCCCCCCTTCGGGCATGGGTGTATGTGTTGTCCTTAGCGTAAGTTACTTTAAGTAGTGGTAAGTCTAGGGACTGATGACCTTAGCAGTTTGGTCCCTTAGGAATTCACACACATTTGAACAGTTTTTTGTCTGTCGTCCTTGCTCAGTGTTACACTTGTTAAAGTTTGGACTGTTTGTGACGTAACGCGCCCTTTCGCTCTTCGACGGCGTTTCTGCAACATAAATTGTCCACCTACCTCGATACTGCTGCAGATCTGCACACGTAAATCCTGACTGCAGCTACTTAGGATATCTCAGAAAAGCAGTGTCGAAGAAACTGACATTTCATAATCACACGTCGGAGGCCACTATAAGTACAAAAAGCTGAAAATAGTCTTGTGAACTCTAAAGAATAAATCGGAAATGTGCTGCTGTTCAAATTTCTAAGTTCAAAGGTCCTTTTAAACTTGCATTAAGATTTTTTTAAATTGCTATTAAGCAAGATCATCAGCCCACATGTGTTCAAATCATTAAAGTTCCTGTTCACAGTCCTCGTCACACTCAAACAGCCAGAACTTTTCCTATCCAATTCTGAAATCATTTACGAGAGTAACACAGTCAATAAACTGCTATTTACTTTTGCACTCGGCATTCGGTGGTTGACTTTAAATAAAGTTTGTGCTTGCCATAAACACTCAGTAAAAAAGATTACTTAGTATCGCCACGCTTTTAGTTCAAAGTTTACACACGAGATTTTCTCCAGTGCAATATCTCTCGACACTTAAAATTTCACAAATAGTTAATGGTAAACACCAGCTATCTTTATCACTGTACCGAAACGCGGAAGTCAGAACATCGCTTCATTTTACACATAATGCGTTCGGACACTTTCAGCATGACCGGCTCCTTCGAAAGCTAGTCCACCACCTTCCTCTTCTCTCTGCCTCTCCAAGCACCTCTATCTCATGCGTTAGGTGGCAAACCGTCTCACTTCTTATTGGCTGTACAGAATTACGGCCAATCTGAACTGACTGTCAGGGCGCGGTTTGCGCCAAAATCTAGCAAGAACCAACCACTGCTCTCAGCTCATTGGCGTCATTAAAATAAATAACTCAAAACTCTCTTGTTAAACAAATAAAATGAAATAAACTTTAAGCTGTACTTTACGTTTGGAATTTAACTATATAGTCGCGAACGTTCTGGCTGTGTCTTACATATTCAAATATGCTTGGACATCCGTCATCCACTAATAGGGGAACCACTGGTGGATTCGTTCCCACAATACAAAGCTGGAACACTTGCAAGTTCCTGTAGAGAATTACAAACTGAAAATTTAATATTGGCGAATGTCCCACATACACTCACACAAGTATTTTCTTTCACACTCACCCTAACGCAAAACATAAATATCTACTTGGAATTCTTAAATTTATTGCTACAACAAAATTACGAAAGGTTTTCTAAAATGAGAACTTTCCAAATTTGAATCTAAACACTGAAGGTGTTATCATATCTTTTCAAATAGCTACAGTTGGTGAACTATTAACATATAAGTATCGGATAATTAGCTTTTTTTCCTGACTTTTATTTTTTTTTTTTTGTAACTTCCAAATTATGACAGTTATTTAGATTTTGACAGATTGTTCTTTTACACAACCGAAGGTTATGTACCTTATATGAAGTTCCTCAGGCTATTTCTAGTTATTTATTTTTATAGTTCCAGAGAATGTAACTACTCTGTAAGCACCTCTCCGCTACTTTCACACGTTGCAGTCACGCCATATGATCATGACGCACGAACTGCAGGACACAGCTCGCCAGTTGCAGATCGTATATGATTCTGACTGCTTACACTGGAGCCCACATACATTCATACAAGAAAGCTTTAATAGGCAAATTGGCGATCGCGCCCTAGCTGCGACGCCTCACGTTCACTTTCTATTTGCTTTTTTCACAGTTCAGTACACCTTCGTCCTGTTTTCATGCTTGATATGTGTTCAGTTTTTGACAGGCTATCCACTGGGCCCTCATACTATTAAATCTGAGGGGGGTTCGATGGGGAGTGTCCCTTGTGAGAAATCAATAAATGTTTCACAAGATCGATGTTTTCGAAAGCCATGATCGTTGGCATTGAGGAGGTCCTTCTGTTCAAGATACCTCACTATATTTGAGCTCAGAATATGTTCTAAGATTCAACAATAAATCGATGTCAAGGATATTGGAGGGTACTTTTGTGGATCACTTCTACTAGCCTTCTTATAGACGGGTCGGACCTGCACATTTTCTCCGAGATCTGGACACGGATTTTTTGTTCGAGAGATCTACGATAGATTATAATTAGAAGAGGGGCTAACTCAACTGCAAATTCAGTATAGAATCTGACAGGGATTGCATTGGGCCCTGGAGCCTTGTCCATTTTTAACGATTTCAGCTATTTCTCAGCACCACTGGCACTAATATTTATTTCATTCATCTTTTCAGTGGTACGAGGACTAAATTGAGGCAATTCTCTGGTTTGCTTTGTAAAGGAACATTTGAAAACGGGGTTAAGCATTTCAGCTTTTGCTTTGCTACCCTCAATTTCAGTTCCTGTCTCGTTCACTACGGACTGAACACTAACATTGGTGCCACCAACAACCTTTACATACGACCAGAATTTCTTTGGGTTCTGCGAAAGATCACTTAACAGTATTCTGCTACGGTAGTCATGGAAGACATCACGCTTTACTCTCTTGACGGCCAAATACAGTTTCATTCAGCATCTCTCTTTCTATAGCCCTACGTTTGCCAAGTGTCGCACCATTTGGACGACGCCACCCATCCGAATACTCGAGAACATTTCAGAATTTACTAGAATGTATACAAGTGTGGATTTTAGGCAGCTGCAGTCACTGACTGCACTTGCGCGATAGTCTTTCAAAAAGTAACAGCAAATTTACATTAATATCAATGTTTGCACTCAGTCACTTCAAAATCACGACAGGGTAGTAACAAACGTTTATATAATCATTCATATCAACAGTTGACAATGCTGGTAAGTCAGTTGCAACAAGATGTTGGTGCCTTTAGCTTCGTGGTCTGAGAGGAACAACAACCAGTTATAAGTTTTTGAAGAAGCACGTGGGAAATATACAGCAGCTTAAAAAAAAATCAAGTTTCTTAAGAATCAGTGTTGCATAGGGTGTTTCAGATTGAATGTACGGGTTTTAAGGTTTTGCAGCATTTATTACATTCGTCTTACAATCATGAATACTACATCAGTTGAAAGGGCAAGTCTAACAGTTTTTCTTACAAGTGGTCAATGTAAGCACCATTCGTCACAGATCGTATAAAAATGCGAGTTCTTCTCAAACCATGATAAGCGTTTTTGGAGTAATTGTTGCCAACAGTGCTGTTTCTAAAGTCTGGTAGATCAGCTGGTAGCGGTGGCACACAAACATGATCCTTTATGATCCCCCAAAGGTAAAAATCGGATGGCGTCAGACTGTGTTTGTGAACTTGGACGTCATCCGGCCCCTTGCGGCCAATCCAGCGGTCGGGTAGAATGCTGTTTGACCAACCGCGTACTGACAAGGGAACCTCCCCATCGCACCCCCCTCAGATTTAGTTATAAGTTGGCACAGTGGATAGGCGTTCAAAAACTGAACACAGATCAGTCGAGAAAACAGGAAGAAGTTGTGTGGAACTATGAAAAAATAAGCAAAATATACAAAGTGAGTAGTCCATGCGTAAGATAAGGAACATCAAGGAGCATGTGAGCTCAGGAGCGCCGTGGTCCCGTGGTTAGCGTGAGCAGCTGCGGAACAAGAGGTCCGTGGTTCAAGACTTCCCTCGACTGGAAAGATTAATTTTTTATTTTCAGTTTATGTGACAAACTCTTATGTTTTCATCACTTTTTTGGGAGTGATTATCACATGCACAAGAAAACCTAAATCGGGCAAGGTAGAAAAATCTTTTTACCCATTCGCCAAGTGTACAAGTTAGGTGGGTCGACAACATATTCCTATCATGTGACGCACATGCCGCCACCCCAGTGTGGTATAGAATATATCAGACGTGTTTTCCTGTGGAGGAATCGGTTGACCTATGACCTTGCGCTCAAATGTTTTCGATTCCCATTGGAGAGGCACGTCCTTTCGTCTACTAATCGCACGGTTTTGCGGTGCGGTTGCAAAACACAGACGCCAAACTTACTACAGTGAACAGAGACGTCAATGAACGAACGGACAGATCATAACTTTGCGAAAATAAAGAATTTAAAGTTTTCACTCTAGGGAAGACTTGAACCAAGAACCTCACACTCCACAGCTGCTCACGCTAACCACGGGACCACGGCGCTCCTTGGCTCACATTTCCTTTATATTGCCTATCTTACGCATGGACTACTCAGTTTGTATATTTTGCTTATTATTTCATAGTTCCACACAACTTCTTCCTGTTTTCTCGATTGATCTGTGTTCAGTTTTTCAAGGTCTATCCACTGTGCCAACTTATAACTAAATCTGAGGGGGGTGCGATGGGGAGGTTCCCTTGTGAGTTATGCTGTAGTTGGAATCACGAACGATGGCGGTTAGGTTCAGGCTTGTTCTGCGCACCTACGTCACGCATTCTCCGACAGACAGTAAGGGCCCTGTAGTGTTTCTGAGCTCTCTACTGCGAATTCTGTAGCTAATGCGAGCATGTGATCACAACGGGTTATTTAGTGAATTTCTATTCCATTCGTTGGTAGTTGTCACCACTGACGGTGGTGGTAAGTGACAAATCCTGCGTAAGGAAGTGAGAGACATAATTTACTGGATATACGCTTTCTTCAGGCGCAAAGCAGCGCCTGTACGTACCGCAACTGTCACTTGGAATCTGCAACAATGCAGTCGCTCTCCGTGCCTCGACATGCGCGAACCACCATCTTTCGTGGATCGGACTAAAGTGAGGTGGCTCTCCATTTTGCTGCCAAATTAACTTATGTGGTTCAGCTTCTTCCAATTGAGGAAAGAACTATAATTCTAGCGCACCAGGACAAGAAACACCAGTTACAGTTCCTTCACTGAAAAAGAAAAACTTCTGAACTTTCTGTCAGGTTAAGACACAAAAAACATTCAATTTATGTGATTGTCGCTGCAATTCTACCACCTCGTGTAGATTTGGTTACATCCCAGATGCACACATTATGTGTGTTCACATTTCCAGTTAAAAATCTCGATTCTTCAGGGAACAGGGAAGTAACCACTTTTGTGTCATTTACGAGTTCCTAACCAGGAGAGAATTTTATGTATCATTTGTGTGCTTTAATAGTTTAGTTTCTTGAGTTTCTGCGTGTAAATTTAATATCTAATAGCCACAGTTGTCGCATTTTCATTTGCGTCGGAAAGTAAACCGATTTTGTGACATATTACAAGTTCCTAATCAGTGGCAAATTATTTAGTTTCAAAAAAGTGTTCAAATGTGTGTGAAATCTTATGGGACTTAACTGCTAAGGTCATCAGTCCCTAAGCTTACACACTACTTAACCTAAACTATCTCAAGGACAAACACACACACCCACGCCCGAGGGAGGACTCGAACCTCCGCCGGGACCAGCCGCACAGTCCCTGACTGCAGCGCTCTAGACCGCTCGGCTAATCCCGCGCGGCTATTTAGTTTCACCTGAGTGCTTCGGTAGTTAGGTTTTTGAATATTTGCGTATTACTGGATACATTTCGTGCCTTTATATCAGGGTCTACAGTAGAGTTGCGCAGCACGTACCGATAGTCCGCTTATCTGCACAGTTTAATTTTCCACTGTCTTTAATATGGACAGGGACTGCGATTGTTGTGAGCGGATGCGAGCTGAGTTGGTGACACTTCGCTCTGAGCTTCAGGCTGTGATGTCTCCGGTTACACAGCTTGAGGCTGCAGTGGGTGGGCACAACTGTTGCGCGCTGGCCGTGGGGACCCAACGGACGTCCAGCACGTCAGAGTCCTCCGATCGGTCCTCACCGGTGGTCAACCCAGTTACTGCTCGCACTGAGGCTGACCCCTCACCTGTGGTCGAGTGGGAGGTCGCCCCGGGGCGAAGAAGGCGGCGAAAGACTTCCCAGGCGGCCGCACGGAAGGCCTCCCCGGATTGTCTAGCAAACAGGTTCCAGGTGCTGTTTGTTGCTGATACTGTCGCTGAGCCAGATGGTGTCGCCTGTCCTGTTTCAGAGGAAACTACTCATACGATAATAGTTGGTTGGTGACTTTAATTTTCCCTCGATATGTTGGCGAAAATACATGTTTAACTCCGGAGGTACGCATAAAATATCATCCGAAATTGTGCTAAACGCATTCTCTGAAAATTATTTCGAGCAGTTAGTTCATGAGCCCACGCGAATAGTGAACTGTTGTGAAAACATACTTAGCCGGCCAGAGTGGCCGAGCGGTTCTAGGCGCTTCAGTCTGGAACCGCGCGACCGCTACGGTCACGGGTTCGAATCCTGCCTCGGGCATGGATGTGTGTGATGTCCTTAGGTTAGTTAGGTTTAAGTAGTTCTAAGTTCTAGGGGACTGATGACCTCTGATGTTAAGTCCCATAGTGCTCAGAGCCATTTGAACCATTTTTTTTTGAAAACATACTTGACCTTTTAGCAACAAATACTCCTGAGTTAATAACGAGCATCAAATCCGATTCAGGGATTAGTGAACACAGGGTTGTCGTAGCGAGACTGAATATTTTAATCCCCAAATCCTCGAAAAATAAGCGAAAAATAGACCTATTCAAAAAAGAAGATAAAAATTCACTTGAGACCTTCCTGAGAGACAGTCTCCACTCATTCCAAATTAATAATATAAGTGTGGACCAGATGTGGCTTTAATTCAAAGAAATAGTATCGGCAGCAATTGAGAGATTTGTATCAAATAAATTAACAAACGACGGAGCTGATCCTCCTTGGTACACAAAACGAGCTAGAAAACTGTTTCAGAAACAACGAAACAAACGTGTCAAATTTAAACAGACGCAAAAACCCCAAGATTGGCAATCTTTTACAGAAGCTCGAAATTTAGCGCGGACTTCAATGTGAGGTGCCTACAACTGTTTCCACAACGAAACTTTGACTCGAAACCTGACAGAAAATCCAAAGAGATTCTGGTCGTATGTGAAGTATATTAGCGGCAAGAAACAATCAATGCCTTCTCTGCGCGATAGCATTGGGGATACTATCGAAGACAGTGCTGCCAAGGCAGAGTTACTAAACACAGCCTTCCGAAATGCCTTCACAAAAGAAGACGAAGTAAATATTCCAGAATTCGAATCAAGAACAGCTGCCAACATCATTAACGTAGAAGTAAATATCCTCAGAGTAGTGAAGCAGCTTAAATCACTTAATAAAAGCAGGTCTTCTGGTGCAGACTGTATATCAATTAGATTCCTTTCGGAGTATGCTGATGCATTAGCTCCATACTTAACAATCATATACAACCGTTCGCTCGACGAATGATCCGTACCCAAAGGCTGGAAAGTTCCACCAATATTCAAGCAAAGTAGTAGGAGTAATCCACTAAATTACAGGCCCATATCGTTAACGTCGGTATTCAGCAGGATTCTAGAACATATATTGTGTTCGAACATTATGAACGGTCTATTGACACACAGTCAACATGGGTTTAGAAAACATCTTTCCTGTGAAACACAACATGCTCTTTATTCACATGAAGTGTTGAGTGCTATTGACAAGGGATTTCACATCGATTCTGTATTTCTAGATTTCCGGAAGGCTTTTGACTCTGTACCACACAAGCAGCTTGTAGTGAAATTGCGTGCTTATGCAATGTCGTCTCAGTTATGTGACTGGATTTGTGATATCCTGTCATATAGGTCACAGTTCGTAGTAATTGACGGAAAGTCGTCTAGTAAAACAAACGATTTCTGGCGTTCCCCAAGGTAGTGTTATAGGCCCTTATCTATGTAAACGATTTGGGAGACAACCTGATCAGCCGTCTTAGGTTGTTTGCAAATGACGCTGTCGTTTATCGACTAATAAAGCCATCAGAAGATCAAAACAAACTGCAAAACGATTTAGAAGAAATATCGGAATGGTGCGAAAAGTGGCAGTTGACCCTAAATAACGAAAACTGTGAGGTCATCCACATGAGTGCTAAAAGTAACTCGTTAAACTTCGGTTACACGATAAATCAGTCTAATCGAAAAGCCGCAAATTCAACTAAATACCTAGGTATTAAAATTACGAACAACTTAAACTGGAAGGAACACATAGAAAATTTTGTGGGGAAGGCTAATCAAAGACTGCGTTTTATTGGCAGGACACTTAGAAAATGTAACAGACCTACTAAGCAATCTGCCTACACTATGCTTGTCCGTCCTCGTTTAGAATACTGCTGAGCGGTGTGGGATCCTTACCAGATAGGACTGACGGAGTACATCGAAAAAGTTCAAAGAAAGGCAGCACGTTTTGTATTATAGCGAAATATGGGAGAGTGTGTCACAGAAATGATACAGGATTTGGGCTGAAAATCATTAAAAGAAAGGCGTTTCTCGTTGCGACGGAATCTTCTCACGAAATTCCAATCACCAACTTTCTCCTCCGAATGCGAAAATATTTTGTTGACACCGACCTATATAGGGAGGAACGATCACCATGATAAAATAAGGCAAATCTGAACTCTTACGGAAAGATATAGATGCTCATTCTTTCCGCGCGCTATACGAGAATGGAATAATAGAGAATTGTGAAGGTGGTTCGATGAACCCTCTGCCACACGCTTGAATGTGATTTGCAGAGTATTCATGTAGATGTAGATGTCAGTGATGGCAAAATGGTCCAGAAACTTTATCACGAAGCAGCAGGATTTTCTTTGCAAAAGTTGGCACGCGAACTGTAGGTTTTAGCGCTTGTAGCAACTGCAAACGGTAAAGGCGTAGTTGTAGGCGTCCCCCTAAAAGTCTGCTCAAAGACATCACTCGAAGCGCCAATTCAGGATTAGCCTTTTGAAGTTATTTCTGGGGCTACGCGTCAAAGGTTCTCTCACTCGTTCAAGTTCTTGAGCCACGCTTGTACACGCGTGTACAGGAATACAAGCAAAACCGTCTGAGTCTCTCTTTCATTAAGTATGTTACTTATAATTGTAAGTTGAATGTAATAAATGCTACAAAGCCATAAAACCCGCATATTCATTTTGAAACAACGTGTATGTTAATGAAGGTAAAACCTTGGAGTGAACTTTAACTTATTCATAGAATCACGACGATTTACGTTTAAAAAAAATTCGATTTTACAATGGTATGCCTTTTACATGTATGCACATACAACCATAATGTCTTTTTTACCATTATATTTAGTAACAAAGTTCACTCGACTCACAACAAATATCCAGACGATAGTCAAACTTGTCCCATACTTTAGCGAGCATGTCTAGAGCCACTCTACTGCTTTCACTGCTATTGCTTTGCTATGCAGTAGTTCATTAAACATTGTAGAGAGGGGAGACACATACACATAAATATTCACAAATCCCCACAAAAACATCATATAGCATGGTATCAGTCAACCGTGGAGGCCAAAATTGCTGTGTGACATCCGTGTAGCCCTTACAGTAGAATCGTTGTTGAAGTAGCCCATTGTTAGAAATGATCTGACACAAAGGTGCCTGAGAACTGGTATAGAATTTTGAGAACTGACGTAAATCTCTGTCTTTTTGGCAGAAAACTGAATGGAAGGGTCAGATTTGCTCATAGCATTTTTGTAGACATTCCCAAAGTACAGCAAATCGTGCGTGCCATAGGTGTCTTGGTAGCTCAGTGAAGAAAACGGCGTTATATATGAGCAGTTAATCATAGCCTCTTACGGGGGGTGGTATAACAGTGCAAGAAATGGCATCATCACATGTAATGCCACAGGGCTTAAGACCTAGAAGCATATTTATGACTCAATAAATAAGTGATAGTTAATCATTTGTCCCTCTTCTTGTATATGAATGGACTAATTGACGAACTCTGCCAAGAGAGGGCTGAATAGTCAACAATGTATTGTAAAGCCTAATGTCGGAGAAAAAGCTAAAGCCAGCACTATAAATCAGTGACAGAGGATTTCTATTTACATGTGATCCCTTCCTTGTCCCTACACCTCCTCTATTGCTTGCCTTCTGATGAAGAACCTGAAATACCAGGTTTTATCTAAGTCAGTGATTAGACAAATGTATTGAAAAAAGTTAATTGTGTTAAGAAGTGACATAATTGTATTTATGAAAAAGTCAATTTGCTGCTACTTTTTAAGAAAATGCTATTATTATGAAGTGATAGTACATATGCGATCTCAATTTTCTTATCAATTACTCAAACGTACATGTAAACTCTAATACATGTATACTTCATGTCTGTTCTAAGGAGAATTTCAAGCATATAAGGGAAAAATTACAGAAACATTAAAACTGAATTCCCCATAAACATTTCAAATCATTCTCAAACTTGTCCAGAGCCAGGTAAAGACAATATTTTTCACCTACCTGAAAGCTGTCACTTGTGCTTTCATTGCTATCTCCAGAAAAGTTTACAAAAGTATTGTCATGGACGAATATTCTTTGAGTGTAAATAAAAATGAATTGTGTGTGACGTAACTCAATGAAAATTAGTGTATAAATGTACCTTAAGAAGCGGTCAGATATTTTTAATCATGCGAATATATTTTAATTTCATCTTCAGCAACTTTTAGTTTGTGTTATATACAGTGCGTTTTACAGTTCATGTTAAACGCTTCTAGAGATTGTAGAGAGGACTTAGTAGATCAAGTTTAACACAGAAACCCATGTCCAGAAACGTCATCCAACGACGTTACAGAGCGTCAATGTTATAGGCGCCAGTGCATGTAAATTTATGTGTAGATGTGAACTCCTTTTCAACAGAGGAGATGTGTTTCGCAGTAGCGAAGCTGAACGTGTGCCCATAGCTCTTAAGGTATACGTTTTAGAGTCAATACTTGCTAGTCATTTTTTCTTGTTTTGGGCCACACTATCACCCATGAAAGTTGCCTACCCTACAATCTTAATAACAACAGTACCAGTTCATGTATTCCACTTTCAGAAGTATCAGAACCGTTTTCGCTTATGACTTTCGACTCGTTCGTTTCCGGTGCAGGGACCCTTACCTCAAATTGATACATTTATCCCTCTACATTATCCAAGAAAATTTATAACATCATTACCGAGTCATCCTGTACATACACACGTTTACAGAAGCCGGCGCCTATAACTTTGGCGTTCTGTAGCGTCGTTGGATGATGTTTCCGGACATGGGTTCCTACGTAAAACTTGATCTACTAGGTCCCCTCTACAATCTCTAGACGTGTTTAACATTCTTTGTGAAACACCCTGTATAAATAGTACTTATTAAAATAATACAGACATATACTGATTGTGATAAAATAAAAGCCTTAGAAGATTAGTATTCTCGTGAAATTGGGGAAAAAGGTATATGTAAACAATGTGTAGTGAAATAATTATTATTATGACGAAAGCCGCAACTGAGAAACATGAGTAGTGGAACTATGAAAAAAAAAATTAAAGGATTTCTGAAATTACTTCAAAAGCCTTGTGAGGCATACTATGACAAAAACAGAAAAAACTTCTTGAAAATGGCACTTTTTGAACAAGACGAACGTATATACAGAATATGTGTACTTCATAAAAAACAAATAGAAGAAACAGTCAAATAAAGTGTTATGTACATTAGAAAATAATAAGTCCGTTGTAATTATACAGGGCGAGTCATTAACTAACCTAGAATAACTCCGAACGTATGATAGTAGCTGAAAAATTTGTGGGACATATGTTGCATGGGACAATGGGGGCCGCAATATGACGTTGGTTTTTTGTTGCTGGATGGGGTCGCATCAGAGATATGGTCAACATTGGTTTTTTAAATGGAATGCTGTAGTTTGGTACTTTCCTGATAGCGGCTATCGAGACGAATCCAATGATGTGTAACAGTAAGGTCTTTCAAGGTCAGGAAAGGTCTCAAAAGTGGCATGAATGTCCATTTACAGAAAGTGTTCGAAGTGATGACCATTGGTATCAATGCAGTTCTGCAATCTTCTTACCATGGATTGAGTGGTATTTCTTATCACATCGGCACTTATCGAAGCACATACTCTGACAATTCTCTCTCGTATATCATGCAAATAATAAATATTCACCGAATAAGGCGTATCCATCTAACATGTCATTGACATGTAACCACCAGTCGACGGTTTCGCAATACAACACTGATAGGAACGGTAAGCCTAGTATCGTCGAATTAAGCGAATGCGAATGATGTAATCCTTCGAATAACAACTCGATATGCTTCTCATTTACGAAGAATTCCAACGAAACCTCCTTGAAATATCCCCCTATGGCGATGACATCTTCCAACAGGATAAATGTACGTGCTGTAAGATCAGAATCGTGCTACAGAGGTTTGAGGGGCATTGTAGTGAACTCACGTTGATGTCTTGGCCAGCAGATATGCCTGATCTGTACCTGCTGGAACACAAATTGGGCGTAAGCTGCATACCCGTAAACCACCATCCTTTAATTTGTGGGAATTGCTTGACCTGTGCCTCATCTACATCTACATCCATACTCCGCAAGCCACCTGACGGTGTGTGGCGGAGGGTACCTTGAGTACCTCTATCGGTTCTCCCTTCTATTCCAGTATCGTATTGTTCGTGGAAAGAAGGATTGTCGGTATGCCTCTGTGTGGACTCTAATCTCTCTGATTTCATCCTCATGGTCTCTTCGCGAGATATACGTAGGAGGGAGCAATATACTGCTTGACTCTTCAGTGAAGGTATGTTCTTGAAACTTCAACAAAAGCCCGCACCGAGCTACTGAGCGTCTCTCCTGCAGTCTTCCACTGGAGTTTATCTATCATCTCCGTAACGCTTTCGCGATTACTAAATGATCCTGTAACGAAGCGCGCTGCTCTCCGTTGGATCTTCTCTATCTCTTCTATCAACCCTGTCTGGTACGGATCCCACATTGCTGAGCAGTATTCAAGCAGCGGGCGAACAAGCTTACTGTAACCTACTTCCTTTGTTTTCGGATTGCATTTCCTTAGGATTCTTCCAATGAATCTCAGTCTGGCATCTGCTTTACCGACGATCAACTTTATATGATCATTCCATTTTAAATCACTCCTAATGCGTACTCCCAGATAATTTATGGCATTAACTGCTTCCAGTTGCTGACCTGCTATATTGTATCTAAATGATAAGAGATCTTTCTTTCTATGTATTCGCAGCACATTACACTTGTCTACATTGAGATTGAATTGCCATTCCCTCCACCATGCGTCAATTCGCTGCAGATCCTCCTGCATTTCAGTGCAATTTTCCATCGTTACAACCTCTCGATATACCACGGCATCATCCGCAAAAAGCCTCAGTGAACTTCCGATGTCATCCACAAGGTCATTTATGTATATTGTGAATAGCAACGGTCCTACGACACTCCCCTGCGGCACACCTGAAATCACTCTTACTTCGGAAGACTTCGTTCTTTTATATAGGAACTCTTCAATCCAATCACACAATTGGTCTTATAGTCCATATGGTCTTACTTTGTTCATTAAACGACTGTGGGGAACTGGGGAACTGTATCGAACACCTTGCGGAAGTCAAGAAACACGGCATCTACCTGTGAACCCGTGTCTATGGCCCTCTGAGTCTCGTGAACGAATAGCGCGAGCTGGGTTTCACACGCCCTTCTTTTTCGAAACCCATGCTGATTCCTACAGAGTAGATTTCTAGTCTCCAGAAGAGTCATTATACTTGAACATAATACGTGTTCCAAAATTCTACAACTGATCGACGTTAGAGATATAGGTCTGTAGTTCTGCACATCTGTTCGACGCCCCTTCTTGAAAACGGGGATGACCTGTGCCCTTTTCCAATCCTTTGGAACGCTACGCTCTTCTAGAGACCTATGGTACACCGCTGCAAGAAGGGGGCCAAGTTCCTTCGCGTACTCTGTGTAAAATGGAACTGGTATCCCATCAGGTCCAGCAGCCTTTCCTCTTTTGAGCGATTTTAATTGTTTCTCTATCCCTCTGTCGTCTATTTCGATGTCTACCATTTTGTCATCTGTGCCACAATCTAGAGAAGGAACTACAGTGCAGTCTTCCTCTGTGAAACAGCTTTGGAAAAAGACATTTAGTATTTCGGCCTTTAGTCTGTCATCCTCTGTTTCAGTACCATTTTGGACATTTTGTTTTGATCCACCTACCACTTTGACATAAGACCAAAATTTCTTAGGATTTTCTGCCAAGTCAGTACATAGGACTTTACTTTCGAATTCATTGAACGCCTGTCGCATAGCCCTCCTCACACTACATTTCGCTTCGCGTAATTTTTGTTTGTCTGCAAGGCTTTGGCTATGTTTATGTTTGCTGTGAAGTTCCCTTTGCTTCCGCAGCAGTTTTCTAACTCTGTTGTTGTACCACGGTGGCTCTTTTCCATCTCTTACGATCTTGCTTGGAACATACTCATCTAACGCATATTGTACGATGGTTTTGAACTTTGTGCATGATCCTCAACACTATCTGTACATAAGACAAAACTTTTGTGTTGAACCGTCAGGTACTCTGAAATCTGATTTTTGTCAGTTTTGCTAAATAGAAAAATCTTCCTACCTTTTTTAATATTTCTATTTACGGCTGAAATCATCGATGCAGTAACCGCTTTATGATCGCTGATTTCCTGTTCAAATAGTTCGGGTCTGTTTGTCACCAGAAGGTCTAATATGTTATCGCCAATAGTCAATCCTAATACTTCTGGAATCCTGTCAAGGACTTGTAAAATCCATGCAAAGCAAAATCTCTCTTGTACCGTGTTAGAAAAGTGTAATAACACGGTAATAAACGGGTGGTCATAATGTTTTGGCTCACAGTGTATGACATGATCGGTGTTAGCTGTCGAAAGATCAATGTGAATGGCATGGAGATGTCACGTACTTACATCATCACCTGGAAGAGTTTGAAAAGGGCCTCATTGTGGGTTCCAACAGACCAGCTGCTCGAATTGTGCGGTATCCAGATTTGTGGGGCATTGGTATGTGACAGTGGCCCCATGTTGGCAAGTATGGGAATGTGAGGGCAGGCATACTCATCATTACGATTCTGGATAATTACGTCCCACCATCCAAATATAACAACTACATCATGAAAAGGATACATTGCTTCTCATCATATAGAGGGGACGCTGAGTCGCAGACAGGCACGTAGAAAGACTGCTATACAAGGAACTTTCGTCAAGAAGGCCTCCTCCTACTGTAAAAAAAAGCACACATGTTGATGCAAGCACATCTCACACATACATGATCAATGTCTTTGGCCACAGAGGCCAGACTATTGTTTGGCCTTATTATGCACCAAGTACATCATAAACCCTTCAAATGCGTGCCTGCTATCCGAGATCAAGTAAAGGAATCCCTGGAACATTCTGTGTCATTCCACACCATTGGGCAGAGACTGGCAGCATGCAGAGGTTGCCATTATCACCAAAACCATAATCACAAACGGTTCAATTATTCGGAGTGATACTATGAATGGGAAGCATCAACTGCTGATAAATAGCATCACATTGTGTTCAGCGATGAATTACAGTTCCGTTCTATCTTGGATGAACTTCGTCAGTGAGTTTGGCGGTGATCTGGGGAAAGGTCCCATTCTTCCAGTGTTTTGGACGGGCATAGCTGTGTTACTCTTGGTTTCATGGTGTGGAAAACTAATGGGTATGAATTAGAGAAATGGTTGGTGGTAACTGAGGCGATGTGTTTAGGGCACCATCCAGGACAGCATCCAAGCTAGATGTGGCAGAAGTAGAGTGATCTGGCTCCCATTATGTAGGATCAAGGTGTTAATCTTGCAGGTATGAGAGTGGGCGCCGAGTCCAGTCATAGTGGACTGTTTTGGAACATCGGCTGTCGAGGGCATTCCGACAGAGTCAGCTTATGAGGAGTTGTCCTCATGGTTCTCAGTTGCAGTGGTGGAGGGGTGTGATGTTCTGGAGCCGGTGATTGTGAGGAAACCATCAAGCAACAGTCCACAGTGTGGTGGCTGCCATGTACACTTCGATCGGCAGTTAGTAGGAATGTGTGAAATGCTGTTTGATAAAACCATTCCCAGCATCGCATTTGAGATGTTGCCCTTCGTCGACCAAGAACTTATCGAGCGGTATGACATCAATGTCGGCAGGTCGGACATCTTTGACGTCGAGCTGTACTACAAAATCGTAAATGGCCACAATGTGTCTGGTTGAGTCGCCACGTTGAATGGTGGAAGCTGATATGTTGTTGGTGGACATAGCGTCATGAAGCGTCCATGCTGATTTCTGACAGTTTACAGATACTGTGCTGGATCTTCACCACATTTCAGAACCTTGTGCGAACCTGTATAAGGAAGCTGTAAAACAGGCTGAATTATATCATCACGAAGCTTGTCACAGGTGCAGTCTGTGAGGACCTTATGGATGGAAAAATTGGGGACTTTATGAGGCTGTTGAGGCGGTATCTTAAGTTGTGCAATGTGTTCTTTTACCCTGGTGACGAGGGCTCGAAGTGTCTGCCGGCTGCACCTGTAGCACAAAGTCGGTGGAAATGACAAATGGCTCATCATACAGAACTTCAGTAAGGAAGGGATGTAGATCGTTTTTGTGCGTAATGTGTGTGTCTAATAGGAGTACAGTGTACAGTGACTGTCGTGAGCCATCAAGGTGGCTTTTAGTGTGCGAAACCATCATTCCACAAGGCCGTTGCTCTGAGGACAATAAGCAGCAGTTCAACTACGATGAGTGTCACAGAGGTTACATAGTTCACTGAACAGATTCAAATTGTTGGCCATGGTCATTGGTTATGGATACTGGATACTCATACTGGAAATCCTAGTGTCAATGGAGTCTCTGTCTGTTTACTCTGCTGACATGTGTCAGAGGGGAATGACTTCTACTACCCATTGTGTGACACTGTCGATGATGGAAAGGATGTGTAGGTAACCCTTAGATTCAGGGAGTGGTCCCACCAGGTGAAGGTGAATGTGTTGGAACCATCCTTCTGATATTTTAAACCGTCTGAGGGGTGTTTGTGTGTGGTATCTGACTTTACTTCTCTGACGAGGTATACACTTGCATGTCCAGTCTTTGCAATCTTTCTTGACGTTTGGTCATACTACACAAAGTGTAACTAGGCGTGTCGTCAATCAAACGCTGGGATGTGATACGTTGTGCAGTTGATGGAAGACAACTTTCCGATGTGGTTGAGATGCAGAGGGACGAGTGCAATTCTCACACATTAAACAAGATCTGCCTCGTTGTGCTCGGTATCAGGCAAATGTTCAACTTTAAGAATGTAGCTGTATCACTTGAGAGATCTTGAAGCAGTTTGTCTCGCTATTGAGCGTCTGCTGACTTTTCGTTGTCCATTTTTGCAGGTATGACATTGATCCGCGAGACATAATTGGCGACAACATTGTATGCGAATTTCAGGTGACGTATGACTTTTGTAAATTGTGCGATGTAATCTAGGTGGTAGAGACGTCTGGGGCACAAGTCTTTTGATGGGTTACAGTTTGATTCTCTTAGAGGTTGGTTACCTGTGTAGATGATCAGTAGCCTGCCTTCCAAATCGTCATTGAACTGACGGATTGCCTCATAGGCCATGAGGAGCCTGCAGTCTTTGGCAGACTATTTGCTTTGAGAAGGAGTCAGTTCTCACGAAAAAAATGTGAGTGGTTGCTGTACATCTGCCACTTCTGCTCGAGAACCGCATCAATCGCAAAATCACTCATGTCTGACATTATGGCTAACTGTGCATGAGGAAGCTGGTGTCTCAAAGTCGTAGCCTGAGTGAGACACGCTTTGAGCTGGTTGAAGGCTTTCTGCATGTCAGTGGTCCACTTCAGCTTCTGTTTACTGCCAGTGTTTTTTCCATTGTTGATCTGTGTGAGTGGGGTCTGAATAGTACCTGCCTGCAGGAGGTGGCAGCAGTAGAAGTTGATCACCCCTAGAAATCGACGTAATTGGTTGTATTCTTGTGGAGGCAGTACTTGGCGGATGAGTTCCATTAGTTGTGGTGTAGTGCAGGTGTTCATGGCATTGACAACATGACCAAGACAAGTAACCTCAAGTTGCCCTTTCGTCTTTGCAGTAAGTACACCGAAAACTTTATTGTTGTGAGAGTTGCGTGTGTCATTATCTGGGAAAAATAAGGATGTCATCGAGATAAGCATGTCAGAAGGGTAACTTAAATAGACACCGTCTAAAAACCGTTGCCATGTTCGGGATTCGTTTTTGAGACCATATGGCATGTAGAGGTACTCAAATAGTCCAAAATGTGTGATGTTTGCTGTCTTCAGCGCATTCCCTGTGTTCATTGGTATCTGGTGGTAGACTTGTTTGCAGTTCAGGGTCCTACTCGTGAAAGGTAGTGGCTAAAGTCGTGGATACTCAGTGTTGAGTAACTGCCAATTACGGTACGTGCATTAAGAGTTCTGCAGTCAACACATGAAGTGCTGTCTTACTTTAGCGCTATTTTAGTGGGTGAAGCCCTTAAACTGTCCAAAGCTCTGACTATTCTGACTTGGCCACGCAAAGTTCATCTGGTGGGAGCCGGCGCGGCCTATGTCGAACCAGGGGGCCTAGCATTCTGTTTCTTATGGCGCACTGGGTAAATAACACTCGAGGAGTATACAGGGTGTGATTCAAAAGTTTCAAGACTTAACTCAGAACCAGAAATTTCTTAGACATTTAAGTACAGTGAACTAAAACTCTCCAAAATATGGTCCTCCAGCATCAAAACAGCGCTGCCAGGGCGTCTTCCACTGTTTGTAACCATTCTGGAAGGCCTTGGGCGTCATGCTGTCAAGGGTTCTTGTCGAAGCCTGCCGGATGGCGTCGATGGAGTCGAATCGCTTCCCTTTTAGGCCTGTCTTGATTCGGGGAAGAGGAAAAAGTCACTTGGAACCAAGTCGGGGCTGCAGGGTGGCTGCGGCAGTGTTGTCACGTTGAACTTGACCAAAACCTCGGCGGCGGCGCGCAACGTGTGACCGGGCGCGTTGTCGTGATGGAGAATCAAATCGCCCTTGATCGCCAGGCGGATGCGGCGAACTCGATCCCTCAAGCGACGGAGCACTCACTCTAAGACGGCGGTTATTGTGTAAGAGTTCCCGTACTCTCTCCACATTTTGAGCTGTTCGGCTTGATGATGGCCTCCCAGAGCGGTCGTCGTCTTCAACATTCCCATGGCCATCTTTGAAACGTTTGTGCCACATGAAAACCATTGCATGGGACATGGCTTCTTCCTTAAAGGCCTCTTGAATCATACTGAGAGTCTCTGTGGCGGTTTTGTTCATCTGCATGCAAAACTTAACTGCGTAACACTGCTCCAAGTGCTGCTTCATTTCCGCCTCTCCCACTTTTCGACCGAGGTCAATGACACGCACCCACGCTACAAACGATGCGCACTCTCCAGGGTTCCGGAGACAACTGCCGCAGTGTCAGTTCATTTCCTGAGAACCCCCACTACATCCCCCACCTGGCAGAACTGGTCCGTGCGAGCTCCCCTACTCAGAAATGAATCAGTCTTGATACTTTTGAATCACACCTTGTACAGGGTGTTTCAAAAATGACCGGTATATTTGAAACGGCAATAAAAACTAAACGAGCAGCGATAGAAATACACCGTTTGTTGCAATATGCTTGGGACAACAGTACATTTTCAGGCGGACAAACTTTCGAAATTACAGTAGTTACAATTTTCAACAACAGATGGCGCTGCAAGTGATGTGAAAGATATAGAAGACAACGCAGTCTGTGGGTGCGCCATTCTGTACGTCGTCTTTCTTCTGTAAGCGTGTGCTGTTCACAACGTGCAAGTGTGCTGTAGACAACATGGTTTATTCCTTAGAACAGAGGATTTTTCTGGTGTTGGAATTCCACCGCCTAGAACACAGTGTTGTTGCAACAAGACGAAGTTTTCAACGGAGGTTTAATGTAACCAAAGGACCGAAAAGCGATACAATAAAGGATCTGTTTGAAAAATTTCAACGGACTGGGAACGTGACGGATGAACGTGCTGGAAAGGTAGGGCGACCGCGTACGGCAACCACAGAGGGCAACGTGAAGCTAGTGCTGCAGGTGATCCAACAGCGGCCTCGGGTTTCCGTTCGCCGTGTTGCAGCTGCGGTCCAAATGACGCCAACGTCCACGTATCGTCTCATGCGCCAGAGTTTACACCTCTATCCATACAAAATTCAAACGCGGCAACCCCTCAGCGCCGCTACCATTGCTGCACGAGAGACATTCGCTAACGATATAGCACACAGGATTGATGACGGCGATATGCATGTGGGCAGCATTTGGTTTACTGACGACGCTTATTTTTACCTGGACGGCTTCGTCAATAAACAGAACTGGCGCATATGGGGAACCGAAAAGCCCCATGTTGCAGTCCCATCGTCCCTGCATCCTCAAAAAGTACTGGTCTGGGCCGCCATTTCTTCCAAAGGAATCATTGGCCCATTTTTCAGATCCGAAACGATTACTGCATCACGCTATCTGGACATTCTTCGTGAATTTGTGGTGGTACAAACTGCCTTAGACGACACTGCGAACACCTCGTGGTTTATGCAAGATGGTGCCCGGCCACATCGCACGGCCGACGTCTTTAATTTCCTGAATGAATATTTCGATGATCGTGTGATTGCTTTGGGCTATCCGAAACATACAGGAGGCGGCGTGGATTGGCCTCCCTATTCGCCAGACATGAACCCCTGTGACTTCTTTCTGTGGGGACACTTGAAAGACCAGGTGCACCGCCAGAATCCAGAAACAATTGAACAGCTGAAGCAGTACATCTCATCTGCATGTGAAGCCATTCCGCCAGACACGTTGTCAAAGGTTTCGGGTAATTTCATTCAGAGACTACGCCATATTATTGCTACGCATGGTGGATATGTGGAAAATATCGTACTATAGAGTTTCCCAGACCGCAGCGCCATCTGTTGTTGAAAATTGTAACTACTGTAATTTCGAAAGTTTGTCTGCCTGAAAATTTACTGTTGTCCCAAGCATATTGCAACAAACGGTGTATTTCTATCGCTGCTCGTTTAGTTTTTATTGCCGTTTCAAATATACCGGTCATTTTTGAAACACCCTGTATATGGGCAGATGCCTCCACAGGGTAACTGTAGGGAACACTTATGGAGGTGGTGTATTACTAACATTATTGGCCTATGAGGGCTATGCAAACATAGGTGCTTCCTCAGAGGTTGGGGTAGAGGCAACCAAAGTGAGTTGTGCTGGCATGATGTAATCGTCACTGACAGGTGAAATCGGTCGAGAGTTTTGCAGTGAGACGTATCTTGAATTGTCAGTCATATTGTTTCATTTGCCTTTTTCAGGTGCATAGACTTGATGTGTGTTTCAAAGTAAAGAAACTGCTTTTGTTCAGTTTTAGTGAGTGAACTGATGCAGTCAAGTAGATGACGATGGTGGTTATTGGTTGGGGTGCACTGCTGTTTGTTGGTTTGAGAAGGTATAATAAGGATGCGTTGTGTCTCTAGGAAGGTGTGGCCAATGATGCTGGTGACTTAACTAACTGCATCGGATTGAATCAGTGTGCTGTTGGACAAATCTAGTAGAAACCAATAACGACAGAGGAAATCAGCAATGAGTATCAGTTCGCTGATGTCCTCGATTAGAAAGTTCCATGTGACCGTCGTTCTGAACACCAGATCCATTGTGAGAGATTTGGAACTGTAAACGATGGTTACTGAGTTGTTAGCTGCATGGAGCTACATAAAGGTGTGTTGTGTGGGGAAGATCAGAGGTGCTGCACTGATGTCAAAGTGGGAATCGACTATATAGTATTGCAGATCAAGAAGGTCCAGTATATAGACCCTGCCGTTGTCCCGCATGATTGAAATTTGCGGCAGTTCTTCACTGTGTGAGATGAGGTGGTTTGAATGACAATTATGGTCTGGTGCGCCTGTCATGGGCCATGCAGCGTTTTAGGTGGTGCTAGGGTGAATGGCAGTTGCGCGTGGCATCGCCAAACTGTGCGTGGTACCTGTAGACATGGGGTGACTGTTTGTGGGATGCAGTTGCCCTTAGTTTGTTTTGTTGACTCATCTGCACGAAGGTCATCGTCCCAGGTGGAGGTAGTGATGTCACAGTCGACAGAAGTTGGGTGTGGTTGGGCCAATTCGGTTGTTGCAGGAAACAGCACACGCTGAGTTTTCTGAAAACTGTCTTGAGCAGCTACCTCGGCTGTCCACACGTAATGGAAATATCTTAGATCTTGTAGCTACAAATAGGCCAAACTTTATCGACAGTGTCAGTATAGAAACGGGGATTACCGATCATGATGCCGCTAGAGCAACATGATGTCGTTATTGTTGTTGTTGTGGTCTTCAGTCCAGAGACTAGTTTGATGCAGCTCTCCATGCTACTCTATTCTGTGCAAGCTTCTTCATCTCAGAGTAACTACTGCATCCTACATCCTTCTGAATCTGCTTAGTGTATTCATCTCTTCGTCTACTATTTTTACCCTCCACGGTACCCTCCAATACTAAGCTGGCGATCCCTTGATGCCTCAGAATGTGTCCTACCAACCGGTTCCTTCTTTTAGTCATGTGTCCTACATTTTCCTCTTCTCCCCAATTCTATTCAGTACCTCGTCATTACTTAATTGGTCTACCCATCTAATCTTCAGCATTCTTCTGTAGCACTGCATTTCGAAAGCTTCTATTCTCTTCTTGTGTAAACTATTTATCGTCCATGTTTCACTTCCATACATGGCTAGACTCCATACAAATACTTTTTTTAGAAACGTCTTCCTGACCCTTAAATCTATACTCGATGTTAACAAATTTCTCTTCTTCAGAAACACTTTCCTTACCATAGCCAGTCTACATTTCGTATCCGCTCCGCTTCGACCATCATCAGTTATTTTGCTCCCCAAATAGCAAAACTCATTTACTACTTTAAGTGTCTCATTTCCTAATCTACTCCCCTCAGCATTACCTGACTGCATTCGACTACATTCCATTATTCTACTTTTGCTTTTGTTGATGTTCATCTTATATCCTCCTTTCAAGACACTGTCCATTCCGTTCAACTGCTCTTCGAGGACCTTTGGTGTCTCTGACAGAATTACAGTCATTGGCGAACCACAAAGTAGGGTGTAGAAAAATATCCGCTACCAGTCACAGCATCCACTATGGATAAAATTCATTTGAACCACAAAGTTTTTATTTCTTCACCATGGATTGTAATTCCTGCTCCAAATTTATTTTATTTTATTTTATTTTATTATTTTTTTTACTGCTTTCTTAATATACAGATTTAATTACATTGGGGATATGCTACAACTCTGTCTCACGACCTTCTCACCACTGCTTCCCTTTCATGTTCCTCTACTACAGTCTGGTTTCTGTATAAATTGTAAATAGCCTTTCGCTCCCTGTATTTTACCTCTGCCACCTTCAGAATTTTAAAGAGAGTATTCCAGTCAACGTTGTGAAAAGCTTTCTCCAAGTCTACAGATGGTAGGAACGTAGGTTTGCCTTTCCTTAATCTATCTTCTAAGATAAGTCGTAGGGTCAGTATTGCCTCACGTGTTCCAACATTTCTACAGAATCCAAATTGGTCTTCCCCGAGGTCGGCTTCTATCAGTTTTTCCATTCGTCTGTAAAGAATTCGTTTTAGTATTTTGCAGACATGACTTATTAAACTGATAATTCGCTAATTTTCACAACTGTTTCACCTGCTTTCTTTGGGATTGGAATTATTATATTGTTCTTAAAGTCCGAGGATATTTCGCCTGTATCACACATCTTGCTCACCAGATGGTATAGTTTTGTCATGGCTGGCTCTCTCAAGGACATCAGTAGCTATAATGGAATGTTGGCTACTCCCAGGGTCTTTTTTTTTTTTTACTTATGTCTTTCAGCGCTCTGTCAAATTCTTCACGCAGTGTGATATCTCCCATTTCATCTTCATCTACGTTCTGTTCCATTTCCGTAATATTGCCCTCAACTGCATCTCCCATATGTAGACCCTCTACATACTACCCCTACCTTTCTGCTTTTCCTTCTTTGCTTAAAACTGGGTTTCCATCTGAGCTCTTGATATTCATACAGGTGGTTTTCTTTTCTCCAAAGGTCTCTTTAAATTTTTCTGTAGCAGTATCTATCTTACCTCTAGTATTATATGTCTCTACCTCCTTACATTTGTCCCTATGAATCACTGCTTAGCCATTTTGCACTTCCTGTCTATATCATTTTAAGACGCTTGTATTTCTTTTCGCCTGCTTCATTTACTGCCTTTTTATATTTTCTCCTTTCATCTGTTAAATTTAATACCTCTTCTGTTACCCAAGGATTTCTTGTAGCCCTCGTCTTTTTACCTACTTGACCCTCTGCGGCCGTCACTATTTCATCTCTCAAAGCTACCCTTCTTCTTCTACTGTAGTTCTTTCCGCTGTTCTTGTCAATTGTTCCCTAATGCTCTCCCTGAAACTCTCTAAAACCTATGGTTCTTTCAGTTTATCCAGGTCCCATCTCCTCAAATTCCCACCTTTTTGCAGTTTCTTCAGTTTTAATTTACAGCTCATAACCAATAGGTTGTGGTCAGAGTCCACATCTGCCACTGGAAGTGTCTTACAATTAGAACCTGGTTTCTAAATTTCTGCCTTACCATTATGTAATCTATCTGAAATCTTCTAGTGTCTCCAGGCCTCTTTTATGTATACAACCTTCTTTCATGATTCTTAAGCCAAGTGTTAGCTATGATTAAGTTAAGCTCTGCGCAAAATTCTACCAGGCGGCTTCCTTTTTCATTCCTTATTCCAGTCCATATTCACCTACTACTTTTACTTCTCTTCCGTTCCCTACTAAAGAATTCCAGTCCCTCATCACAATTAACTTTTCATCTCCCTTAATTATCTGAAAAATGTCTTTAATCGCATCATACATTTCTTCAATCTCTTCGTCATCTGCGGAGCTAGCTGGCATATAAACCTGTACTACAGTTGTAGGCGTGGGCTTCGTGTCTATCTTGGCTACAACAATGCATACACTACGCTGTTTGTAGTAGCTTACCTGTGCTCCTATTTTGATTTCCTTATTAAACCTACTCCTGCATTACCCCTATTTGATTTGGTATTTATAACCCTGTATTCACCTGACCAGAAGCCTTGCTCCTCCTGCCTCCGAACTTCACTAATTCCCACTATATCTAGCTTTAACCTCTCAATTTCCCTTTTTAAAACTTCTAACCTACCTGCCCAATTAAAGGGTCTGACATTCCACGCTTTGATCCATAACGCCAGTTTTCTCTCTCCTGATAATGATCTCCTCCTGAGTAGTCCCCGCCCGGAGATCCAAATGGGTGACTATTTTACCTCCGGAATATTTCACCCAAGAGGGCGCCATCATCATTTAACCATACAGTAAAGCTGCATGCCTTTGGAAAAAATTACGGCTGTAGTTCCCCCTTGCTTTCAGCCATTCACAGTACCAGTGCTGCAAGGCTGTTTTGGTTAATGTTACAAGGCCAGGTCAGTCAATCATCCAGACTGTTTGTTGCCCCTGCAACTACTGAAAAGGCTGCTGCCCCTCTTCAGGATCCACATGTTTGTCTGGCCTCTCAACAAATACCGCTCCATTGTGGCTGCACCTATGGTACGGCTATCTGTATCGCTGAGGCACGCAAGCCTTCCCACCAAGGGCAAGGTCCACGGTTCGTGGGGGGGGGGGGGGTAATAGGGGAACATAGTCCTATTCGTTAGATCATCCTGAGACTTCACAATGTTATTTTAATTTTTAATTTTATTCTTTGATTATGGCGAAATACTTTATGTACTATGCACAGGCGCGTTATGACAACTTGACCATAGTAGTAGTGAACTGGGTTAAGTACCGGCACACTCGCTCGCCTCTGTATCTCACAATGATACGGCGCTAGTTTCTCCAAAAACCGAAATAGAGTCAATAATAAAGTTCACCATCGTGATCACTTAACAAGAGACGAATCTCCATTCTGCGATGACTTTGAAATTAAGCAATATGTCTGTGCCATATAGGACATATAATGTAAACTCTGTGTGAAATATCTTCTACAAGATTGAGAATTTAGGCTTCCTAACACGAAAATAAATCATACTGCTTTTGGTCAGCAGACAGCGAATATTTTAGTTAGGGTCGCTGGTACATTCATCGTTATAAAAATAATCGGCAAGTTTAAATGACAGTCAGTTGAAGTGTATAAAAAAGGGTTTCTGGAAGTTAAAATAGATTGAATGACAAGGAATAAATTATGTAGATGATGACTAAAAAACTCAACTACTGATATGCTGCTGATATAATCATTTCTACAACGAAGTCTTCGTGTTTGCTAACGTAAACAAACATCTTACGATCATACTGACAAGGCAGAACTCATTGACTCAGGCGCTACAATTAGGCCTTTGACATGTGGAAGCTGTTTAGCCCCTAAATTGATGCATCATTATTGGCATGATAGATAGTTCTGAGGGCGGATTGTTTGGAAATCCAAAACTAGTCATATGCAAAAAAAAAAAAAAGACTGATAATCCATAGTGCTAAGAAACATTGTTAGCATAAAGTTTTAACATGATAAAACAGTAATAATTATATTTAGCTGATAAGTCTTTCATTTTCCCCGAGAAACTTAACTTCGGGAAAAGCTTGTCATTATTGAAAATGACTAGGCCAACAACGATGTATAAGACTGAAACAAACTCTTATTGTTTCGGATTAGGTATATTACAACACACAGACCAAATGACGAATAGCTGCAGACTGCCGCAAACATTACTTTTTTATTCATTATTTAATCATTTCGTTGTATTTACTCCCTGTTTACCGCTGTGTCTCTCCAACGTGTTGTGTGTTGGTCAAATGTGTTGCAGACAGCACTCTTGAGATCGCCACAGGCACAAAACTACATTTGAGTTAGTATACCGTGTCTCATAGGATAATATGTCAAATGTAGCATTTTGCGTTTGGCGGTCTGAACAATGTTTTTGACGTGTTTCACCTTACTGGTTCTGGTGTTGATGTAAAACACGCAACCCGAGCTCGTAGTGGTCTTTCAGAAACAAACATCGCGATGGTTCGGGAGATTGTGGCCAAGAACCCAGGGACATCGTTTCGTCATTGTGCACAAGAAATGGACATTGCAGGAGCCACTCTTCACTACAGTCTCAGTGAAAATTTTATCTGCAACCACATCTTCAAATAACATTATGCGGTAAAGCACGGAATCTTTCTTTCCCAACATTCATTGTCCATCAATACAAAAAAAACCTAAAAGACTGTATGTCATGGATTAAAAACTGCCAGATGCCGCTATATTGGAATTTGGAAGTTTTTAATCCATGACATACCGTCTTTTAGTGTGATTTCGTATTGACGGATAATGAATGTTGGGAAAAAAGGTTCCGAGCTTTTCCGCTCTAATGTTTTAATCATATGTCACCTGAAGATGTGGCTTTAACGCCACGAAAACGGTAGAGGTATAGCAATAAAGGACCAAAATACAGCTGGAGCCGTTATTAATACCCAAGTAGAATTTTCAGAAGTTTCGTACCAGGCATAGCAATAAACCTTTTCACAGACAGAGTCTTTCGAAACCTCTGTTTCCCACTGGCCTTCTGCAGAAATTCGTCATAAGCATGTGTTTCGCTTTCATTCGCCTGCTTGTATTGTGTAAGTCCCACACATTGAATTTTTCTTCAGTAACTTCCACTTCACACAGTATAACATATTTTTATATACAGGTGTTAAATTATTAAAACATAAAAATGAGTGAGAAATACAGTAGTCCACAGTAGATGTTTTTACTGAAGTCAGTCAGAGACTAACACAACCGGTTTGGCAACTTTTAAGTTGCATCTTCTGGTGGATAGAATACTATGCCATATGGCGTAGGGAGCCATTCCAGAATGCCACAGAGTAACAGTAGGCTTGCTTAGGTAAAGTCCTCAGCTTTTTCAGTTGTGAAAACCTCATCAATGATGAATGTCCGGTCTGTCTTAAAGTCACCAACTATCACCACTTTAAAAATTAAAATATGTTCCTGTGGGCCTATGTAAAGCAAAGGATATTTATAAGGGCGTTCAACGCCTATTGTCATTCATTGCTTTCGTATGGCGTCATAGTTTGGGGTAATTAATCATTAAGGAGAAGAGTTTTCATTTTCCAAAAGCTCGTAGGCAGAATAATAGTTGGAGCCCAGGCAAGATCATCTAACAGACATTTATTTAAGGAACTAGGGATATTCACAGTAGCTTTTCTATATATATATTCTCTCTGAAATTTCTTGTTAATAACCCACCCCAATTCAAAAACAACAGCAATATGCATAGCTACAACACTAGAGAAAAGGCTCATTTTCACAACTTTGGGTTAAATCTAACTTTGGTACAGGAAAAGATGTATTATGCTGCCACTAAAATCTTTGGTCACTTACCAAATAGCATCAAAAGTCTGACAGATAGCCAACCAACATTCAAAACCAAATTAGAAGAATTTCTGAGTGACAACTCCTTCTACTCAGCAGACGGATGTTTAGATATGAATGGATAACCCTACAACTAAGAAAAGAATACTTGAATTACTGCACGTAAAGAAAACGTTTCGTTAAACTGACTCATTCCCCATCATTATTCATGATCTATGAAATAAGTATTAATCTAACCTAATCTAATACTGTGTGAATTGGTCGATCAATTATGTATCATTAGTTTAGCTGTGCTGCCATAGTTTTAAAATTTAAGAATTTTTCATTTCTCTTGTGTAATGCTCTGTTTAATCATAACGATAACACATAGTAACCGAAGTTCATTCTGGAAGGATTCAGATTTAATAGTTAGTTTGATATCATCTCTTCGAGAATCTTCACTCTTTAAATGTCGGATCTAGGAATGTACTACAACCTCTTATGTACTGCTGACACAGGGATTGCAGTTACATGATGAGACTAATTACAGCATGTACAGAAACATTTAAAGAATCATTATTCCTGCGCTCCATAGCAGAATGGGTAGAAGCTGTGACTGCTACAACAAAACATACCTTCTGCTATTCACTTCGCAGTGGTTTCAGAGTGTGAAAATGGATGTGGATGCATATATTAGGTTGTACATATCTCAACGTTAATATAGGAGCCATTATCAAAGTTTCTGTAGTTCAGTATGTTTATTATTTGACTTCTAAGGGATAGTTTATGTTATTCATCAAGAATAATACTAAGGAAATATATAGTTAAAAATGTCAGAAATCTATTGCGTCTGCATTGTTTGCTCTTTGAATAGAACAATAAATCAAACTGAAACAATGTTTCACGATTTACAGATAAAGCTATTAAAGGAGTATACATGAGTACCTTTAAAATTGTTGCACAATTTCTAATGAAATTTGGAGATTTTGTTGAAACAATCTACAGTTAAATTAAAATACATACACTTTTACATAATACCAACAAAGGTGTCTGATTTTATTTGTACATCTACATCGACATCTATATCTACATGGATACTCTGCAAATCACATTTAAGAGCCTGGCAAAGGGTCCACAATTCTGTATTATTCCAATCTCGTATAGCGAATGGAAACCACAAACACGTATAGCTTTCTGTATGAGCTATCATTTTCCTTATTTTATCATGGTAATAGTTTCTCCCTATGTAGCTCAGCGTCAAAAAATTATTTTTGCATTCAGAGGAGAAAGTTGGTGATTGGAATTTCGTGAGAAGATCCCTCTGCAACCAAAAACGCCCTTGCTTTAACGATGTCTATCGTGATAATACAAAACGTGCTGCTCTTCTTTGAACTTTTTCGAAGTACTTTGTCAATCCTATCTCGTAAGGATTCCCACTGTGCAGCAGAGGACGAACAAGCATGGTGTAGGCGGTCTCCTTAGTAGATCTATTACATTTCCTAAGTGTCCTGCCAGTAAAATACAGTCTTTGGTTAGCCTTACCCACAACATTTTGTATGTGTTCCTTCCAATTTAGGTTGATCGTAATTGTATTTAACTTGTTGTTAGCTTAGGAACTTTATGAAAGTTGTGTAATTCAGTATGATTACAACTTACTGGTCCCTCCTGTGTCGCTTTATATATAAATGGATAACGTTTCCATACACGGTTTTCCATTCTCAATTTGTTTCTTAGGACACTTTCTATGACCTGTCAAAATTTAATGCGTATCTGGCACAACTGTTGTATAAAATGTTGTTATTGAATTATTAAAAACCTGAACGAAAATGGAAATTCCATAAAATACCTTGAGTAACGAATATTGTGTAATATGTGGCTTCAGAGTTTTCAATGTAGCTGATTTAATGATTAAATACTTTCTCTAACATTATAAAACATTATCAAATTTCACTTGTAGTTTTCGTTATAACTCTCATGGTAAGATCGTGGGAATAAAATATAGAAATAAAATTCAAGTTTCCTGTATTGGACAATATTGTTTTAATGCCTTTATTTACTTTCAGACATTATCAACTGGGAGTGTGAGGACTCTCATGTCTTATTTCTATGTAATTTTTTCTACCTCTTTTTATAATGTTTACAATTACAGATTAAATATAATTCTATTTTTTTTCAAATTCCATGCTGCACAACTTGAAATACCATAACTATTTAGTATTGAAAGATGTTTGTAGGCAGCATATTCATTTTTTTCAGCAAAAGGTGTTATTTTTCCTCTTTGCAATTAACTTTATCATGAAGTTTAATGCTCATAAAAAAGTTATAGGAGTAAAAGCAAGTAATAGGTATGATGAAGCAAAGGTCACAACAGATAACATGATAATCGACATTTGGATGAAGCAACATCATATTAAAGTGCGTTAAAAGGGAGAAGTTGGTTTTTCCTAGCATGAATTTAACCTGAAGCTTGCTGGATAAACAACAAAGAAAATCTGGATAAGATGAGCAAAAAGACGTGAAACCTTGAAAATCATGTTTCAACTTTTTGTCACATGTTTTAATATGATCTGATTATTGTAAGGCAGTAAGTAAGTGGAAGGTAGTTAAATTAATGATGAAAACATTTCAGGCTGTGTTTTCAACTGGATAATACAGTCTGATAATTTTAGAACAAATGAGGCATATATTCAAAGTAATTACGCTAGTAATCAATATTTTTATCAAAGACAATTTGGTGGGAATGAAAATTTATTAAATCTTGCACTTAATCTTACGTATACTAATGTAGAAACTCATACTGACAAGATGAGTGACAGTATTTTGCTGTTGATATGAAGATTCCAGAAGAACAGACAAACATTTAAGCAATCTTTATTCATGAGATTGGGCATACTTTAGGAACTTCTAAGTTGTCGATAGTAGATTTAATAACTTGCCCAGTCACAACACTTTGAGTATTGAGTTACAATATAGGAGTTTCATGGTTAAGTGACAATCTCAGCATTATTAGAAGAATGACTTCAGAGATTTCCAATGAATCACCATAATAATGGTAATGATGGTGACACTGAACTTGTGATCTCTGAGACAAATGATGAGTTGTGGAGCTTTTTCCAATAATTAATAAAGTATTTCGCATTTAGTATCTCAAATAGGTTCTGATTATGCCTCTATTAAATTGAAGAGAATAGTTAGGTCACTAATTAAGAAATAAGAACTCCAGTTACTTACTAACACCATACTAAATGAGTTAACACAAAGATGTCATGAGATATTGTATTAGTCATCACTGTACATCATGGAAATTAATAGTTTCCAAATTAATATCGGATTGTCTAAAGTCTGTACAAGTTTTGGAATAAAAGAAATGCTCTTTATGAAGTAATATGTACTTCTAACCTTAAAGTAAAATATAACTCTTTTTAGTTCAGTAATGTACTGTATAATATGAAGTATTTTGAAAAATAACTACAGTATTGACAGCTTTGTCTTTGAGTGCTGCATCAACTCTGAAATCCATTAATGATTTGTTCTTGATAGCAGTTAAGATTTTACAAATTCAGTTGCACAAGTGGGCAGGTATGATCTTCGCCTCTCTCTCTCTCTCTTCTCTGTCTCTCTCATTATATAGTTTATACTAATCAAAATAAGTTAAATATTTTATTCACTTTGCACTCCTATTCTTTGACACATATGGTCTATTCAGTTGAATTACTGAAACAGAGCTCCTTTTGTCCCATGTATTTACAGTAACAGAATGTCATAAGTAAAATATATAATACAAATATAAAAGTTACTGAGAGAATGTAAACAAAAAAATATTTTATTGCTTTGAAAATATTAACTAAGTTAATAGAAATAGTTGTTTACATTAAGTAGATGATAACTTTAATTACAGTACCATTATATAAAGAAATTTATTAAGCCAGACGTAATATTTCAAATTTCCTGGGGGCGGGAAGGCCATCCTTGGTGTATCATCATACACACTTGTTAAAGTATTGCTTATTTACTGTCATTTTCTGGTGGCACACCTCTCCTCCAGCTTTATAGTGACTATTGTGTAGGACTGAATACAGCATATGAGATTTCAGGTATATATATGTTATTGGTTGTTTCTGATGTTTTAGTGGTTTAAATATTTTTTCAGATATAATTATTTTTAAAAAAATGGAGTTCCTACTCCTACAACTCAGTCAAAAGTGTACAACACTCATTTAGATTTAGTTGTAATTGATATTAGAATATTTTTCCATAGTTTTTTATTTGATAATTCCAAGGATAACATGTCTGTGTCATGGGATGGTATGTGGATTAATGTAAGTAAAGGATAGGTGAGGTATATTGATACTGGCATGGGTAGGTCTGTTACTGAGATTTTGGAGCACAAAAGTTGTTTAAAATATAAATTTTTTAAAAATAATGTGGTAAATGTTTCAGGAGTTTTTCACTGTAGTCAGATGTGATTTGTATTTTTAATACACATAGTACTGGATAATATCATCTTTCTTTCCGCCAGATGGGTTACATATCCTTTAAATTTTATGTAAAATATGAAACTATTAACATATTGAAATTCAAAATAACTGGAATATTATCAATATTTACAGGATTTCCTTAAAACAAAGGTAATTACCAAGTCAATACTGTTGCAGTCTCATTGATTATGAAGTGGGACAATTGATGCACATTGGTATGACTAGCTCCCAATAAGGGTGGGATGGAAGACGTAAGGACCACCAACATCGTATAAAAGAACCACCACGTCTGGAAGTATTTTTTCTCAACCAGAGGAAAGTGTATGAGAGGAAAGCATGATCTAGGTGTGGATTAAGGATTAATCTACAGAAATAGGTGTTGGAGTGATATATTGGAGTCTAGATCTATGGAATACACATTTTAAGAGGGATTCTAGCTGACAGGATGGGTGACTGTCAGCATAGAGTTTTGAATCAGGAAGGAGGTGTATGTTAATGCTGTTTGGATCACATATGAATTTATAATAGCAAAGGGAAGGTGCATATGTTGATATTGGCATGGGTAGGGGAGGACTGAGAAGACATTGAGGCTTTTATCTTTACACTGAAAGCGAACAGATGATTTGTGAAGTGTGACTGGCACTAGAGTGCAATGTCATAAGCATCAAAGGAATCATTAAATATGCACTCAAAGACCGTCACATTAAATTACTGATGTTGTTTCTGGTCAGAGCTGAACTAACTAAGGCACACTGCTAATTGAAGTGAACAAGGAAGACATTTGTTAACAATGCTACAGGAAGCTGTATCTTACAGTTCTGAGAATTCATTTTTGTTATTCATATTCCATTTTGTTGTATTATTCAGAGTTCTTGTTTTATGATTGGTATTCATTTGAGTCTCTAGTTTCCTTTTACATTCCTCAACACCAGTGTGAAGTACACATGAAAGCTCTGAGAATATATGAGAACAACAAATTTAATAGATACACTTTCTGAATATAGTGCTCCACAGCTCTTACATATTCAGAAAAGACATACAAAATTTTTTTCCAAACTACACTTGTTTTTTTAGCACCGAAATAGATGTTGCAACTCAGTTAATTTGGACAGCAGAGACTTCATGAATTGCAATGAATGAGCGATAGAAAAGTTGTGAATGTTTCGCCATTGTAACCCCAGTATAAACCTATTTGTCATACAACAAAATATTTCTAAACTCGTACTCATTTTTTAAACTGATTCAAATAGATGGAGCACCTCAGCTAACTTGGAAACCACGAAGGATAGAGAATGTGTGAATGTTTTGACATTCTAACTCCAATATAAACGGTTTATTCGACATGTGTGATGACCTACGTACTACTACATACTAGTAAAGGCTATTTATAGCATATTACATGATGGGAACTTAACCCAAGAGAAAGATAAAAGTAAGGAAACGAATGTCTTCATGAATAACAGGCAATACATAAGTACTTCATTGAAAGAAGTTAAGAAGCTTGATAGAAAAGCCACATGACTAAGATTAACATTTCTACAGACATTATTTTATTTTATAATGTTAAGAAAGTCATTTTACTTAGAATATTCAACATTATCATGAGTCTTCAAAGCGACAACAGGATTACAGGTTAGAGAGATCGTTAATACTTTCATTGTGCTATAAGACAGATTACAGAAAATATTTGTTGCAAATGAGAAGAGAGGTAAATGTCCTATAATGTATACTGAACTTATTACACAACAAGAAGAAAATACTTGCATTAATAATATAATGATTCCCATTTCCGATCATCATCATTTTTTAAAGATTTATGAAATTTACATGATGTTAATTTGAATTAGAAACAATACAACAAGTCATACTTATACAAATGCATAAACTTTTCAAGCAAATTGTATTTCAGTGTTGTTGGTGCAAATGCTCTCTGCTTAGAGAGAGTCTCAGAATTTATTGCAATAAAAATATAGTGGGGTAGAAAAAACATTGCAATTATTAATGCCTACAGGCTACCTGTGGAATACCTTTATCAAAAATCTGTTTCACTTGCTGACATGCATAAGCAGTGCATTTTCTGGGTTAAATGATATTGTAAAAATTATTATAACATGGGATATAAATAAACTAGTCATCTATGACCACCATGCTGTACAGCTCAAATTGGAGACCTATGAGACTCCCTTTGTCATGAAAAAGAAACAATATACAAGCAAAAAAATATGTATAATGATAACATCAACAGACTAAACTGCATCTTGGCACCTGCATCAAGATTCAATAATGATAGCTTTTCCTATGATAGCTTTGTTGCTGATGTCTATTACTGGTTTCACTCACATGCACAGTTCCCAGGCGTATCAAAACTTTCCAGGTGACACCGATCTGCAAAAAAGGTGACAAGTGCAAACGTGAAAACTAAAGTTCAGTGTCGATATTCAGTGTCCTTTCTACAATAGTTGAAAAATTCATATGTAATAGAACTATAAAATTTCTCAGCATATGTAATCTAACGTTCGAAAATCAAAATGGATTTCCAAAGTGTAAATCAACTATCATATCAATTGCTCAGTTAACTGATGAGGTATTAGGTTACATTGGGAACAAAGAACATGTTCCAGGTACATACCTAGACCTTGAGAAAGATTTTGACTGTTACTGTGCTATTAGTTTACGGAATGTTGACATAAGGGGCACTGATTATGACCTAATAAATTCCTACATGAGTGACCAAAAACAATTCATACAACTACACAAATATTGAAATACTATATTAAAATATGAAGTGCCATAGGGCTCAGTACTGGGCCCTCTCTTGTTTTTGATTTAAGTGAAGGACATTAAATATTACTCTCTAAGTTCTAAGTTTTGTATGGAGATGAGACGTCCATTGTGTATAAAAAGAAGTGAAGTGGAGAAACATTGCCTTAATGTGAGAAATGAAATTGTTTAGTACTTTAATGAAAGCCACTTAATTGTAACCACCAGTAACACCTGTCTTGTGGAATTCAACAACAGTAGATTTAAGGCTGAAATTCACCTATATTTAGCCAATGAAATGGTAAAAAAAGTTCAGTGCAAAATTCCTTGTTTTAACCATTGAGAGAAATCTGAATTGGCACATGCACTTTGACTCTGTTACAAGTAAGTTATCTAAGATTTTTCTGTAGTCAGTATGATTAGCAAGTTTTCCAAAGAGTCTGTTGTCATAAAGATTGCACACCATGATTTACTTTCATCACTCACTTAACTACAGAATAGAAATTGGGGAGCAATAACCAAAGCAAATCTAAACAAGCCACTGCTTCTTCATAAAAGGACTATAAGAATCATCTGTGGAGCCAAATATAAGGAATCATAACAGGGTTTGTTTCCAAAAACTGGTGTGCTGACCATGGAACACATGCACATTCTAAAAGCCATATTGTTTGTTAAGAGATTGTACCCCAATATATTTTCTGATCTGCATCAGTACAATAACAGAAATACAGAAACATGTTAATCAGCAGCCACAGAGTGGCACCCTATGAAAAGGCTCCACATTATAAGTTTAAAATTATCCAATGCACTGCCCAGTATAGTCAAGACTCTTCCTATAGTGAAGCGTAAGTTTCAGCTTAAGAAATTTCTTTTACAAAACCCTTTGTGTCCATTATAAGAATATCACACTTGAATGCAGAATAAGAAGAGCTTTGAAAATATATGTAAATAGTGTTTAGGAAGCCATTTATTTGTAATCTTATAACATATTAATTAATGACATATTCAGAAGAATGTATTATTGTGGTGTGTATCAAGAATTGTAACCTTTACTGTTTTTGTACATATGCAGTGAATCATTCAATCTTGAATAAAGTGTTATTATTATTATTGCCTCATTTAATTTCACTGAAAGTGAAGCATATGAAATTATTGATTTTCAGAGTGTTAATATCAAATTTAGAAAGAAAATTAAATCTATTCTGCATTTAAGTAAAAAATAAATTTCCTAGACCGGTATTGAAATTAAGAACTGTGTTTGCTGAACAAAAACTAATTAGTATTATACATAAAGGAATGCTGAAGGTGAAGAATATTAAAGCAAAGAATTACAAAGAAACCTTAGGCTTTACAGTGAATTTTTCTGTTTTGCATGCATATGAACTTTTACTTGTACACAAGAAATTTACTTTTCCTGTTAGTAGGGATATGTCATTGCCTCCATTTTACAGAAACACACTGGAAAATATACTAATCACAATTTTACAACACTAAAGTGGTTGTGATTATTACACTCATTGCTACTGAATTTTTCAATGTATTATGAATGAAACATGCTAAATAAGTTACAGTGTTTGTAAAACCTGGCAGTTTATCGATTTTGAGAAACATAAGACAATCGTTGAGAACAGTTTATATATTTTATTTATGTTTTGTTAAATGCTTGAAATTCTTTTTGGAATAGATATAAAGCAAAAGCATAATTTAAATTGTATATGAATGAATGTGGAAATCAGGACTGCACTGGTGTTCAATTTTTATACCTAGAAAGGTTAAAGATATTTCTCATCTAATGTAGATGTGATTAATCTAAGGTAATATGCAAAGGGACTGATATTTTGTGTCTCCAGCACGATAAAGGAATCATCAGAAATGTTCACACCCATCAGCGTTCCAGATAAATGTAGAGTGCAACAATAAAATAAATGTAATGTAGATGGTAAATGGCAGACAGATTCATTTGGAGAACTCTAGGAAAGTTTAACTTTAATAAGATGGTAGCTCACAAAACGCTTTTATCACAAGTTCTCGATTATTACTCATCTGCAAGGGGTCTTTATGATGTTGGATTAATAGATGAGAAATGATTCAAAAAAGAGCTACATGATCCATCATGATATTATTTAGCCAGAGTCAAGATCTCTTAGAAATTCTTCACAAACTGTACTGGGAAAAGTTATAGGAAATGTGTTTTGCATGAAGAGAGGCTGAAATTGAAATTTCGAGAATATGCCTTCCAAGATGGGCCATGAAATATATCATTCCTTTCCACATTCATCTCAAGTAATAGTTTTGGTGATAAAATTAGAGAAATGTCGTCTTATGATGTGCTATGGATGTTTGGTTACGCCAATGCATTTAAGGATGCGGACTTTAAGATTACCAAAAAGATGTGCACAATGGATGACATTGTCTAGTAGATATGGGACATACTCCTCTTTTTATGATAAGAATAGAAAGAATCACTGTACAAGGGCTGCATAGATTTCTAGGACAATGTGGCAGACGGCACATTGACATTTGACATATGTATGTGGTACATTATGGCAAACTGTCCCTTACTCATAATTCAATTATCACACTGCAGAGTGGACAAGTAAAGTAGTGGTAAAGCTATCATCAATCTGAAGTTTGGTTTAAACACCACAGTCTTTTACTAATTGAATTAGAAACTGAGTGGCTGAATAAAAGAGATGGCAAGCTGTGTCATAAACCAGCTGTCTGGCCTGTGAAATCATGTCAGTCATTCAAGTAGTAAAAAGTTAACACAGTTGACAGCTGGACAGTTCTCTGTGTGAGATAATTATCTCTCCTGAAAAAAGGGCTTGAACATTGGCAGACTTGTGGTGTGTCAGGTTTAACATGACACTTTTAATTTGTAGTTCATAAGAAGACAACAGGACACCCCAGCACTGTGATAAACCAAAATGATCATCACAGGTGAAATTAGACGACTGCTTTCATTTCGTCCCTCTATGTTCTGTTATAGCGAAAGGATTGCAATCTAACAATACACATGACTTAGCCCATACCCAATATTTTGCACACACCATGCTTATTATAACTATATGTTTCGTCGATATCTTCCTCATACAACATTCCTCTTTAAGAAGATGATGTTCATAATTTAGTTACTAATCTGTATGCAGTCGAAGCATCATTAACATTCCACTGTCTTCACCTCCCTCTCAGCTTTGAGCTTTGGAATTGGGTTTGGTAGCAAAGATTTCGAATCAGACGAATTCCCTCATCGACTGGGTAAGGGGAAAAGTACACCAGCAAAAGTAATGACTATAAATGTCTCAAAGTCGAAGCTGGGAGAGATGTGCCATTACAAGGTTTTGGGGGGAATTTGTGCCACAGCTGATCAGTCCTGAAAGAAGTCACTACTCGCTACACAGAGTGTTGATAAAAATTTAAAAATTGTAAAACAAGAAACAAAATTTCCCTTAGTATATGCATGCGGATAACACATTATACAGAAATTCTCTGCACTACTGTGAAGAACTACTGACCATACAGACAAGAGGAGTGCCACAAGGAAGCATTTCAACAGAGATCTGAAAATCTGAGGTCTGTCTCTCGAATTTTTCAGTCCTGCAGGATGTCTATTGAAAATTGAACATGCACCTCTCCATACGATTGTTGAGAAATTGTTGTCGCTGCGCAGATCATTTTTCTGTCCACTGCCCACTTGTACAGCTGATTTTAAATTAGTTTATTTTGGCACCTACTAATCTCATGAGGGAAGAGTACTTATTGGCACAATAGAATTCCGAGAGATTTGAACAATTATTTGCACGAAGTTCATAAACTCACATCGCAGATTGTTCACACGGCTCTTTCTCAGCACTGTCAATGCGAATGTACATGTTTGCCCCAAAATTGTAAACAACACGAGATAATGCAATGGAAGTAAAAGAAGCAAACTTGCTTTGGTATTTTAATTTCAGTCACGGAGAAAATTTTTCGTTGGATGGTGATATGAGCATTCAATTTCTGAACAAATTTTCTATGTGTAACAATCCATGAAAACTTTTCAGTCTTTATTCAAACGAATTTCAAACATGGTACTTAGTTGTTGACACTAAGCTGATCACCACTTCAGGTTTCGTAGAGTTGTGGGTCGGAAATTGTATGCTCTGTGCTGTATTTTGGTGCAGCTAAGTTTCAATCTTTCACAGGTAATAATAGCTGTAGGAGACCCAAAGGAACTGGTGAAAGAAAAGATCCTTCCAGAGATGAGACTACTAAAATCAAATAGATCAACTGCCGAAGTATTTGCAAAAAGGCATAAAATTCTGAACACGAAATTGACAGCAGTGATATTTTTGTTATACAGTATATATTAAAGTATATCTATATCGGAAGATAAGCTAATGGGAAGTGGGGGTAGTGTATCCATCGCAGTATGCAAGAAATTCAAATTCATTGAGACAGAAGCGGAAGCAGCTTGCGAGAATGTTCGGCAAATGCAACCGAAAACCTTAGAGAAAACCTCAGCTCCTTAGAACATATATTTCCCAATTATACTTTGAGAAGACTTTAATAAGCCAACAATCGGTTGGAACGGGATTGTTCTGTAAGTGGGGGCGCATGACAAAACATTCTGTGAAACAATACTAGTACTAAATGTTTTCTCCAAGAATTACCTAGAACATATTGTTCAGAAGCTTACACAAGGAGGAAAGATAGCAAATCTGATAGAAACAAGTACCCCTGACCTCTTTGTGGATGTGTAAATTTGAAAATGGTATCAGGATTATTTACGTAATTGTAGCTGCAAAGATTACACAGATCTGCAAAAAAATGTTTTTTGAAAGTTGTTTGAAATTTGATAACTGATTTTTATGTACTTGTCAACGCTGATTTCAAAAATGCAATCCATTTTTTTCTATCACGTCAGGTTTTCTCATAAAATGTAGTATTTTTATCTATAATAACAAAATGTAAGCAATTTATCACATTTTTTCCAACGTTATAATTTTTTTTAAATCTATAAATCATGTTTTAAACTACATTTCCAGTGCACTTCCATTTCTCTTTAAGCTCGTAAGTCCTTATAGTAATACTTTCGCCTTCTGTCAAAGCTTCTTTTGTAGCTTTTCCGACTGTGGTCTCGTTCAGGATCATCTCTTTTTATCATCCATCAGTATTCCGCTATCATATTGACATTCCATCTTCCCTGATATCTTCTTTCCATTTCTTTGATTTGTTGATAGAATCTTTCGTCCTGCTCTTCACTTACATCACCAAGGTTTGCAGGGAAGTAGTCAAGATGTGAGTGGAGAAACTCTACTTAAATGCTCACGTTACAGCCCAGCTTCTTAAAGTTGTCGAGCATGTCTGTGGCGATTGTCTTGTAGTTTGGATCTCTTTTGTTTCCTAGGAAACCGGTAACAACTAATTTTAGAAGATGTCCATGTTGCCTTTTCTTTTGTTTCCATTTGTCCACAAAGTTGGGATCTGTCTAATGTCTGGTCTAGCAAAGATTCCTTCCTTTAGCTTTGCCTCGGATAAACCAGGAAACTGTCCACAAATATAGCTGAAACACTCCCATTCTTTTGGCAATGCCTTAACTAATTGTTTCATCTGCCCCGACTTAATGTGAAGTGGTGTAAGTAACAACTTTTTGGGATCCACAAGGCTTTTCCTCTCAACATTTTTTACCCCTACCTGTAAGGTTTTTCTCAAGAGCCAAACATTTTTTATGTAGTGTTTCTTTGTATCTCTACTGTCCCATTCACAGAGAAAGCAAGGGAACTTTGTATAGCCACTTTGTTGACCAAGCAGCATTGAAATCACTTTTAAATCACCACATAGTGTCCATTTGTGATCTGAATAGCGGAGTTTGCTTAAAACCAATTCAAGGTTTTCGTAACATTCTTTTAAGTGAACCGAGTGTCCAACAGGTATAGAAACATACTTATTGCCATTGTGTAGAGGTACTACTTTAAAGCTTCTGAAGAATCGATAAAAAGTCTCCACTCGTCAGGAACATATTCTATTTTGAAACGTGCCATAAGTCCAGGAACATCACTGCAAAACACCAGGTCACCTTCTTGAGAGAAGAAAGATACAAACTCTTTTTCCCTCAATCGATACCAAGAAAAGGATGTAGCTGGAGCCAACATATGTTTATCTTTCAATCTATATCCTAAAACCTCTGCTGATTCTTTAGAAAGGCTAAATTATTCAGTTCAGATTGTGAAAATGGAACGGGATCGGTTGTGTCAGGATCGTAGCAATCTCTGTCTTCTTCACTATCACCTTGCTGAGCCAATGGCTTGTGATCATCTATATCATCCAAAGAATCTGGAGGAGAGGGTATTACAGATCCATGAGGAATGGGGTGAATGGCTGACTGAAAGTTAGGGTAAGAAATATCCTTTAAGTTTTTCAAATTCAAACCTTGTACGTTGCAAGAACAAAAATAACAGCCATCACTATGATTTCTGGGCTCCCTCGAAACCATTGTTATTCCAAAGCGTAAGGACTGCTTTTTATGTTGAAACCATTGTCTCAGTTCTTCAACACACGCTGAACAAACTTTGTGTGGGGCCTAAGGCTTATCTTCATCGCCTAACTTTATACCAAAATAGGCGAAATATACTGTTTCAACAAAATCGGAAATGATTCCTTGTTGCTTTTTAACGGTATAGTTACCACAAATGTTGCAGAAGCAATCTGGCGAGTTTATGCGCCCTCTGATAGCCACTGTCCATTGTCCATAAAACAACTTCACAACACAGTCATTACTCTAAAGCACTAGTAACAACACCATGTGAACAGCACAGAGTGAAGAGGTACTGTGAAATGAAGGACAATAGCAGAATTTCACTGCTTGGTTATGAGAGGGGAAGGGGCAGGCACTGACATGAAAATACTGCTGGTTTCTCCTAATTACTCTTTATTTTACGAATATCTACTATAAAAGCAGCTAAATAACGGTTTGTGGAGATCTTAAACACCAAAATTCAAACTCATTAGAGTGTTCAAACATCGAAAAAAGCTAAAACTAGACAAGCAGTTTGGGAAATAACTCTACATAATGGAATTTTTTCACTATTTTACCCGAAATCAGCGTTGAAAACTCTATAAACATCATCTAATAAATTTGAAACAGTTTTTGAGTCGCAGACATGTGTTATCTAAGTACAAAGTGCAACTATAACAAGTTCAAGATATCTAAGTTAAGTAAACTGGATCAAGAGGCTCCAGCGTCAAATCTCATGGAAGGATTCAAAACATTAAGCTTTGGGTGGGAGCATGTAGAGTAACTATGGCTCTAATTTAAAAGAATAATTGGCCAAGGACTGGATATACCCAGTAAAACAATTTGTTATGAGATGGAACGTCTATGGTATGAAGTCCATGTAAAGAAAGTTCTAAAGAAGCAGCCATCACTGCACAATAGGTGAACGAAAAACCTTGGAGCTATAGACAGAGAGGTACTGAATTAAATGCTTTGCAGTGCCAAAAGAACAACAGTTGAAACCTTCAACGGCAGTTTTAGCAGGGAAACAGTTTGGGAGGGAGGGGCATATGACATACGTGGTGACCTGCACAAGATAGCTTCCCTCACTCATGAAACCAACGTACACTTTGTTGAGCTGTTCAGCGTCATGGTAGACCACACCTTGATGGAGGTGTGAGGTGAATCAGTGTGGGGTTAGGGATGGCTCTGAGGACAACCAACTTTGCTCATGTTTCTCTGGTGCCTGCCAGAACTATCAACAGATGGGTTTCACTAGGCATGGCTTACACCTAAACAGGGCTGGGAAGGGAAGATTGGTACAGCTGATTTGTGAAAGTATAGGGCCTGGATCTCGGGCCACACGTTGTCGAACACCTGTCGTCATAGGTATGAAAAGTAGGTCTTTTTTAAAATAAATCCAGACAGCAGGTTCCCTTGCCTAAATAGTATCCCCAGCAGTTTAAAAAGTACTGAAACAATCACTCACAATACAGATTTTAACACTTCAAATATCACACATACCAGATGTCACAAAGAAAAATAAACCATAGGAAAGAGTAACATGGGGCATTTCACAGACTTAACAACCCTTCATCAAAACATGCAATCAATAAAAAATAAAATACAACTATTAGAAGTTGAGCTCCAATCTTTGAACTGCACAGTAGTTTGTATCACTGAGCACTGGTGTAGAGACACAGAAATACAACATGTAGCATTATCATTATATGAAAGGACAAACTCTTGCTGCAGAACAACTTCAGAGGGTGGAGGATCATGCCTTTAGACATGATCTCAGTACAGTAAGTGAAGACAAACACTTTGAAATATCAGCTATTGACTTAACAGGGCCTGATATCACCAAGAAATTTATGATTTTGTGTGTGTGTAGATCACCCAGTGGTATCATGGACACTTTTTTCAATAAATTAACAGAAGTTCTAGATAAAGTCTCAAGTACAAAGGTCAACATAATTCTTTGTGGAGACATTAACATCAACACTAATATCATAAATGAATCCAGCAGCATCCTCATAAATACCCTTCAAAGTTTTGGCATGTCCCTATTGGTCAATAGTGCAAGAAGGGTTACTACAATGACCGCATCATTAATTGACCATGTGGCCACAAATATGGACAGGGAAAAATGTAATGCATCTATAAAAGATCTCAGACTATCAGACCATCTCTGTCAAATAACAGTAAAATAAGGCATTGAATCATTCCCAAACTACAATCCTAGAAACGACATCTATCAGAAAATAAAATAAAAGGTTTTTCAAAAGGACTAGAAAAACAAAGCTGGGATGAAGTGTATAAGGATACCAATGCAAATATGAAATTCTCTAAATTCTCCACATTGTTGAAATTGAACTTCGAAAAGGCATTTCCAAAAGTATGTATGTCTGCATCAACATCTCACAAAAACAGATGGATAACAGCAGATGTTAAGAAGTCCTCCCCAACACTTAAACACCTCAGTCCCATGAAAAAGATTCACAATGATCCAGAATTCTTAAATTTCTATCATATATACAAAAAGTTCTATGGGAAGGTGCTGATTGCTGCAATAAGTCATTTAATGACAAAATAATACATAATGAAGAGCATAAAAGCAAGGCAATCTGGGATGTTATAACAAAGGAAACAGGGAGAGGCAAACAAACACAGAATAACACACTGCTAAGGGAGGGGGATAAGGTAATAAATGATCCACAACACTTAGCAAACTATGTAAACGAGCATTTTTCAAGCATTACAGAGAAGGTACAGCAGAAATTCCCCGAAACAAACATAACACCTGTAAATAATTTTGCACTAAATACAATGTTACTTCCAACTACAGAGAATGAATTCAATAAAACTGTTCAAAAACTAAAAAATAAAAAGTCAGTAGGCTTAGATGAAGTACCAATGTGTGTACTGAAACAATGCATAGGGATTATACAAGGCCCCCTCACAAATATAATAAATGAACCTTTCACATCAGGGACATTGCAAGAGCAGTTAAAACAGGCAAGAGTTGTACCTTTTCCCATTTCCCTGCTGTCACCATTCTCAAAAATAATAGAAGCAATTATGAAAGACAGATTACTGAATTACATGAATAAATACAATCTTTTAAGTAAATCACAGTTTGGGTTCTGAAGTGGCAAAAATATGGAGTCAGCCATATTAGAATGCACAAAAGTTCTACTTGATGCTCTTGATAAAGATCAGTGTGTCACAGGCTTTTTTTTCCTTTCTAAGGGATCTGATACAGTCGACCACAAGATTCTATTAAATAAATTAGAAGCATTAGGAATAAGAGGGGTAATTAATGACTGTTTTAGATCATACCTAGCAGATAGGATACAAAGAGTAGAGATAACACATATACTTCAAATAGATCTAAAAATTTAGTAAAACACTTAACAGAACCAAAATACATTAATATAGGGGCTCTGCAAGGTAGCATATTAGGACCAATACTGTTCCTGATATACATGAATGACTTTCCCAGTAGTGTTACTCATGGTGAAAAACTTCCTTCGCTAATGACAGCAATATTATAGTCATTGAGAAAACAAGAGAACTCCTTGCTGAGAGTTTTTTCTCACCATCCTGATGAAGTATTGTGAAGCACAAGTAACTATACCACTTATCTTCAGAAGTCACCAGGTAAAAGACAACACAAACAGCTAAGAGGCGTTCAGAACACACACACACACACACACACACACACACACACACATACACATACACACACACACACACACACACACACACACACACACACACACACATAAAAGGTAAAATGTAAACAAAATTCATATTTGGTGCCAAACTCACTGGTGAACAAATAAACATTGATTGGGCTGGGACACACAACAACCACTATTACAGTGTGTTTTGGTGAAGCGCAAAGTGCTTTTACGACCATATTTCTGAAGATAAGTGTTATCGTTACGTGTGGTTCCCAACATCTCATCAGCATGGTGAGAAAAAAGGGAGTCCCAAACAAAAACGTAAGTAAAAACGAATATAGACGCGAAATATCGCGACAAACAAAATTACGTTTAAAGCCTAGGTTAACTCCCAAGAAAATTTCTCAACAACATCGTTTGGTTGCAAATGACAAGCTACCTGTAATAAATAATATACACGTGATCGTGAAAAACCAAGCAAACCGAGTTGAAAGGTGTTAACTAAAAGGAACAAATTGTTGTTTGAACTAAATATTCCCATAAGTTTGTAATCATTTAGTTTAAAAAAGTTCACAGTACAGATTAAATAAAAGAGAAACACACTGATGATGGCACAGATGTGCTGAAGCATGTTTGGGAACTTGCAAAAAACGGTGTTTTGCATAAATGACGGACCTTACGTCCAACAATTTTACTGCAAACACGAAAACCACATGGAACTGCAAATCCAAATGATGGATACTAGTTGTCCTTTATTTGTCAAGTAGCCTTGCAAGTGTCTCTTACACAAGAGAATAAAATTTATTTTCTGTTGATGCATTCTTCTTAAATACAAACTGCGAGTCTGATAATAAGTAAGGTACAGTCAAATGAAAACGAGACAGTTGGGATAAAAGTAAGTTAATTTTTTATTTTCAAAAGCAGTCTCCATAACCTTTTATGCATTTGTCCAACTGCGAAACAGGATTCAATACGTTCATCGAAAATTGTTTGTAGTTGCCTAGGATATCTTCATTGTACCCAGGTCTCAAACTTTTCGTCCAAAGCAGATCAATGGCCAAGAATACCCTCTTTCAGGGCTCCAAAGGTATGGAAATCGTATGGAGAGAGATCGGAATTTAATGGAAAATATGTAAGGGCTTCCCAGCGAAAGTTGTGCAGCGTATTCGACATAACATTGGCAAAATGTGGGCCGGCTCTGGGATAGATTATAGTTAACATAGGGGCTGCGTCAGCCACAAATTGGGTATATAATCTGATAGAGATTATTTTGGACCCTGGGGCTGTGTCCAGTTTTAATAATTTCAACTGTTTGTCAACATGACTAAAACTAATATCTATTTCACTTATCTTCTCAGTGGTATAGGGATTAAATCTGGGCAGTACTCCTGGGTTTCCCTTTATTTCAACTTTCTCGATGAGCAGCTGTTGCCCTTCCTTCTGTATCCTCGTGGTAAGCATCCTGCAGACACTCCTATCTTCCAAGACGTCAAGCACTCTGTTGGCAGGGATGCACACAGCAGTGCTACCTGGTGTAGACAAAGGCTCCTGTAACAGCAAACATCATTTCATCCCCTTTATGAACATGATCGTTTTAATTTGGCATGCTGGTACCAAAGTAATGTCATAGCAGCATCAGCAGAATCATTTGTAGTATAAACTGTCATGCAATAATGCCTGCCAGTTTTACAGATTTCTCAAATCGCCACCTTTGTACAGTTACAAAGTCACAATTATCACCTAATTTTTATGCAGCATTTCTGAGACCGATTTCAACCAAATTTGGAACACATACTGATTTCTGTATTACAATAAGCTCTGTGGGAGTTAAAACCTCCTAGTTCCAATAATACTGGAGATACAGGTAAAATTTGGTTTTTTCTTACCCCCTGACATATAGGCTGCCCTGCATGACAGGCTTGATGTGAAGGTAGCATCAGCATGCCTTGCAAGGACTATACATGTGAATGGGTATGGCTAAGCAGAGTGATATGGAGAGAAGAGGGATAGTGAGTACGAAGCGAAAATGGGGAGAGAGATATAGACAGACAGAGAGGGGGAGGAGGTAATACACAGAGAGAGAGGGAAGAGGGGATGGGCAGAGAGGAGAGGGATGAAATGGACAGAGAGGAGGAGACAAAAAGAGAGAGAGGGGAGGAGGTGTGTTCTATAGCTAGTACCAGCATTCCCTGCAGGGGCTACCAAATGTGAACAGGCATGGCTGAGCAGTGGAGAGAGGGAGAAGACAGAGAGTGAAGGAGGAAGATGAGGTAGTCAGACAGATGGCAGAGGAAGAAGTGGCCACACAGAAGGAGGTGGAGGAAATACTGCAATACACATGTTGAAACTGTGCACAAAACACATAATACTTATTCTCTGTAAAGAAGAACTATGGGCATAAAAACCACCTAGCTCCCATTGTGGTGGGGGTGAAATGGGATGTTGACAGAGAGGGGAAGGAGGAGATACATAGAAATAGGGGGGAGAAGAAGATAAAAACAGAATGGAAAGGGAGGAGATGGACAGAGAGGGGAAGGACAAAATGGACAGATAGTGGGAGAAGATAGATGGACAGAGAGAAGGGTGAGGAGATGGATAGACAGAGGGGTAGGAGGAGATAGACAGAGAGAGGGGGGAGGGGATCAACAGAGGGAGGGGAACGAAGCGATAGAGAGGTGGGAGAGGACAAGACACACTATGAGGTGGAAGGAGGCAGTGGACATAGGGAGTAGTGGGGAAAATATCGACAGAGAAAGGGTGAGGCAAAGATGGATACAGAGAGGGGGTAGGAGAAGATGAACAGAGAGAGGGTTGGGAGGTGATGGACAGGAAAGGGGGAAGAGGAGATGGACAGGGAGAGGGAGGAGAAAATGGTCAGAGAGAGGGTGTCGAGAGATTGGCTAGAGAGAGGAGGGAGAAGAAATGGACAAAGGGAGGGATGGAGAAGGAGGTGATTGACCGAATAGAGGGAAGGAAGAGATAGATGAAGGAGGGAAGAAATGGACAGATAGAGGGAGAGGAGAAGCTGGACAGAGAGGAGGGGACGACAAGATGGACATAGAGACAGGGAGGAGGAGATGTGAGATGGGAGAGTCAGAGATGTAAAGAGAGAGAGGGGTGGAGATGACAAGCAGAGCTAGGGGGAGAAAATGTTCAGAGAGAGGGTGTCGAGAGATTGGCTAGAGAGAGGAGGGAGAAGAAATGGACAAAGGGAGGGATGGAGAAGGAGGTGATTGACCGAATAGAGGGAAGGAAGAGATAGATGAAGGAGGGAAGAAATGGACAGATAGAGGGAGAGGAGAAGCTGGACAGAGAGGAGGGGACGACAAGATGGACATAGAGACAGGGAGGAGGAGATGTGAGATGGGAGAGTCAGAGATGTAAAGAGAGAGAGGGGTGGAGACGACAAGCAGAGCTAGGGGGAAAGGAGGTGACAGAGTTTGGGAGGAGGAGGAGGAGACGGATAAAGAGAAGGGGCAGGAACAGGTGGACAGAGAAAGGAGCGAGAAGCAGATGGATTTTTTTTTACAAGAGGTGGAGCCCCTCCACGCCCACACCAGCACGATGGCCAACTCAAAAGGTCTACTGCCATCTCTGCATAAGGGTTAGTTTTCACTAAAGTGAGGTGTCGCAGGATGTGGGTGCTGCGATGTTTGCGTACGTCTGGTTAAGGTTAACCATTAATACGCGCTCGTCTGGAGATAGTTTGGGTCGAAAGTCAAACGAAGTGTAGCGGTTTGAAGGGCAGAGGAAAAAGGGTGCACGTCAGGAGCAAAGGGGAAAAAATCTTTGCGATAGTTAGGTCGGGTAGTAAGAGCAGTAGTGGATGTCTTGCTGCCTACGACAGGTCATGCAAGGGTAGTCTTTGTCAGTAATGGGCATCATGCATGTCAATACCTTTGACGTTGTGTGGTGCTGTTACTCGGTGGCTGCCTCTGGGTGCCAGTGTTGATCTCTCGGTCAGCGTCAACATACCTGTAACAGGTTCATCATTGTTTTGTGTCCGATAGGTCATATATCAGATGCACAGTGTAGGGTGATGTTGGCGATTTGTTTGTGCGTCAGTGGGAGAGCTCGTCGGTCTCCCTGCTGTAGCCTGTTGGTCGGCTCTAATAGCAGCTGGTATATCCAGTCAACGTTGCTGGTATGCAGGGGCTTGCCGACGTTTGCCGCTTGTTGATGTATTTTAGCTTGCCATAGGTGGTTATGCCCTAGTTAATAGTGTCTTTGGCCGCTTATGCTTCCACCTATGGTTGTGAACATAGTTTCCCAGAGTAAGGATGAAAGGATTGTTCGAGTGTCTCGAGTTCCTGTATAGTCGTGTGGCGTGTTTTATGAATGCTTCCCTGAGGGTTTAAGGGCGGTATTCATTGTGAAGATCCACTGTGCGTGTGTAGCTAACGATTTGTAGCACTTTATTCTGTATGATCTGCAGGCGGCGCACGATTCTAGGAGCTGTATATCTCCAGACGGGAGCTGTGTACGTCATTAGAGGTCTAATCAGTGTCATGTCAGAGAGAGGGGAGAAGGAGATGGACAGAGAGGGGAAGGAGGAGGAGAGGATAGAGACACGGGGGAGAAGAAGACGGACAATGAGACGTGGGAGGAGGAGAACTGTGCAATAAAAATGGCGGAAAAAAAGCGCCACACCAGGAAGGAGCTGTGTGACAGAAATGACAGTTGGTGGGCATGTTTCTATATCTAAAAGATGATGTCTGTTCAAATTTCGCTCCAGTCGCATAATAGTGGCACTAGTAGCGCCACAACGAGAATGCACATCAGGTTAGCCTGAAGTACACGCTGTAGTGGTCACTTTTGAGACTGGACGTTATGAGTCGATGCTAGTCAAGAATGCCTTTAAGGCAACAAAGACACAATTACTAACACACCAGTGAGTTTGAACGAGGTCGTGAAATGGGGCTACCAGAAGCTGGATGTTCCTTTTGTGATACTGCAGAAAGACTTGGCAGGAATGTAGCCACTGAACATGATTGCTGGCAGCGGTAGCTACGAGAGTGTGCAGTCGCAAGAGTACCACGCTCCAGACGGTCAAATGGCAGTATCGAGAGGGAAGACAATCGTGTTCAATGTATGGCTCTGGCGCATCGCATTTCATCTGAATCAGCAGTATGGGCAGCAGTTGGTAGCACAGTGACATAACGAAGTGTTACAAACCAGTTACTTCAAGGAGAGCTGCGAGCCAGACGCCCTTCAGCGTGCATTCCACTGACCCCAAACCACAGCATTTGCGATGACAGTGGCGTGAAGCGAGCGCTCGTTGGAGGGCATGGCGTGTGATGTTAATCACTTAAATGTACACTGCTGGCCACCGTAAATGCAACACCAAGACAGACAAGAGGTAGCACAACAAAATTTATTTTGTAGATAACTTGTTGACCAAGTACAAATGATTACGTTTACAGACGTCTGTGACATATGGTTCCTGCCAAAATCAGTAGCCAGAGTAGCCGCCATTTTTTGAGATCACCGCTGCCACACGTCTCGGCATTGAGTCAAAGAGACGTTGGATGTGTTCCTGGGGTACAGCAGCCCAAGCAGCTTCCACACGTTGCCAAAGATCATCTGGTATGGCAGCTGGGGATGTAATCTGGGTCACTCGTTGAGCAACCATGAACCACATGTTTTCTATCGGCGAAAGATCCGGAGAGTGAGCCGGCCAGGGAAGCACTTTAATCTGGTTATTGACGAAGAACCTTTGGACAATGCGTGCCACGTGTGGTCGCGCATTATCCTGTTGAAATATGGCTGTGGCCGAGCCCTGAAGGTAAGGAAGGACAACTGGCTCCAGCACCTCGGATATGTAGTGCCGGCTATTTAAAGTACCGGCAATGCGTACTAGAGGCGTGCGAGAGTAATATCCAATACCGCCCCATACCATAATAGCCGGTGCAAGACCAGTGTGGCGGTACATAATGCAGCTGTCCAGCATCCTCTCTCCACGCTGTCTCCACACTCGAATCCGACCATCGTGGTGCTGCAGACAGAAGCGTGCCTCGTCAGTAAAGACGAGTGCCGGTACCACATCTATGTCTACGCATTTCGAGTGGTAGTTTCTCCACGAGAGCCGCTATCAGCTCACTAAGAAAATGTCCATACCTATTACTCCTTACGGTTTCTTCAAACAGGTAAAGACCAGCCATCGAGTCTCCAATAATCCGACACCAAACGTTCACACTTCCTTGCCTCTGTTGTTCAGCTGGCTTCAGCCATTGAGGATTCTCAGTGGCCCAGTAATGCTTGTTCCTTACATTCAAATTTTGATGATTTGTAAAGACAGCTTCATTGGCAAAGAGAATTCTCTGAATAAAAAACAAGTTGCCTTGATGTCACATCGGTGCTGATCGAGAGGATGCGGTAAGTCTCTTGCAGTTCCACTGGTTAATATGATGGTGAAGTGATACCTGACACAGGTGGACGCTGTCTGCGTACAAAATACGAACAATCCTGCGCTGACTTATTCTGGAAGCACTCGCCTATGCTCTGGAGCTAACACGTTAACCTTGCGCAATAGCTGCCAGAATATATATTTCGTTCGCTTCGCTTATTGCAGGTATACTCCTTAAACTCTGTATATTATTTCAATGCCCTTCCAATAACAATTTTTTTCCGCACCGACTGAATTGTCATTCTTTTTGATATCTGTGAGGATACCTGTGTTGTCCAGATCAATTGTTGTAGTTGTGTTCCTTCTGCATTCTCCATAAAGAAGTAACCTATATCTGAAAGACATTTATTTTTTCAAACTAACCAGCACTCGACATGTGAGCAACACATACAGAGTGAAGGTACATTTGAACTCGAAACGATAACCCCGCGTGGACTCGATTGGGTGCAGGCCAGCCAATCTAGCACGGTTCTCGCAAATTTTGCGCCAGACAGTAGTAATTTGTTTGTCATTTGCCATATGGATTGCGCAAATCATTTCTTCTTCATCTGACGACGTGAGAGTCTTTTACGCACGTCTGGCTGTGGTCAGCTGGAGATGCACCTGCTGTCCCAGATGCCGGATGAGCAGTTTTGGCGACTGCTATTATTTCTAATACGGCCCCATACATAGGCGAACCAGTCCGCTGAGCAGTCGCCGAGTGGGTCACCTGCGTGTGGGCATTGGGCTTGTGGCTGGGTTTGTGGTCTGGGTGCATCAGTTCCACCAGTGAGCCGCTGCCTGCTTACTCAGATCGCTATCTGCCAGCCAACACTCCATCACTACAATCTCTGATTCTGTGTTGTTCGCTGGGAGAATGGCAGGTAGAGTCCACCAGGTGGTCGCCAGTCACCACACACAACCGAACAGGTTGTAGGTGTGGAGAGAGTGGACAGTCGAAAGGGTCACAGCTGTTGATGAAGTAGTTGGTGCACATAGTTCACCCGACCAGTTGAGCTGTGAATGGATACCAATAGAAAAGGCACACTGACACAAGAGGTCCTTTGTGGTAGCTTCGTTGGGTATCATGGAAAGTGCAAGGCGAGCTTCAGGGCTCGAGCTACGTCACCTGTGATGCGTGTATCAAATGGTTCAAATGGCTCTGAGCACTATGGGACTTAACATCTGAGGTCATCAGTCCCCTAGAACTTAGAAGTATTTAAACCTAACTAACCTAAGGACATCACACACATCCATGCCTGAGGCAGGATTCGAACCTGCCACCGAAGCGGTGGTGCGGTTCCAGACTGAAGCGCCTAGAACCACTCGGCCATACCGGCCAGCTGCACGTATCAGCCCTGTTGACTTCCTGTCGTCATAATGGACATGGAATGTTTCTCCTGAGTGATGGAAGGGAAACAGGTGACCGTTTGGCATTGGTAACCTGCGCTCAAAAATTTGTACATAAGTCTGATGTGCCACATGGAATCAGAGACCTGGAAACGACTTCTCGGTGCATACTCCACCAGCATACTATGATGTGATGTGAACCTGTGCTCAAAAATTTGTACGTGAGTCTGTTGGGCCACATGGAATCAAATGACCCGAAAACGACCTCTCAGAGTGCCTACTCCACCTGCCATACTATGACTTGATATGGGAATGCCCGCTCTGAAAGCTAAACTCTTCGCCCTGTATGAGACCTTCTGCAGCAAAGTATTCATGAAGACCCCTGGCATACAGTCTCTCGAAAACTTTCGAGAGAGAGAAGGATGCAGACTAAGTGGCTGGTAATTCTGCACGAACCGAGGTGTCTTGCCACTCTTCAGGATGGCTACCACTTCTGCGTGTTTCCTCATGGGAGGGAAGTTGCAGGGATGCAAGTCACTGTTAAAAATGGCTACCAGTATTAGGTGAACTTCAGGAGGGAGTTTCTTCAGTAGCACGCTGTCGACCTCTTTACGGCCTTCTGCTTTTTTCGGGTTGGGGCACTGAAGCCGCTTCCTCTATGATTGGCTGGATCACGTTGTGCACAGCCCTTGCTATAGGTAACCTTGGTAACCTCTATGCTCCTTTTTATACCGGTATCATGGCAGTGCAAAATACATTGTTTCCACATTATCCGACAAGATGTACTATGTGATCTGGGTATGAAATCACGAACTTGCGCATAAGACAGCAATCGGTTTTATATTCAAAACGGATAAACCCTAAGTCCTAAATATTGTAATTTTTCCGATACTAAGAATCGGATTTTTGAAACCGGATTGCCGTCGAATTCGTGTCTAGAAATTCTAAAGGTGGCGAGGGTAAAATACAGGGAGCGAAAGGCTATTTACAATTTGTACAGAAACCAGATGCCAGTTATAAGACCCCGGGGGGAGGAAAGGGAAGCAGTGATTGGGAAGGGAGAGAGAAGGGTTGTAGCCTCTCCCTGACGTTATTCAATCTGTATATTGAGCAAGCAGAAAAGGAAACAAAAGAAAAATTCGGAGTAGGTATTAAAATCCATGGAGAAGAAATGAAAATTTTGAGGTTCGCCGATGACATTGTAATTCTGTCAGAGACAGCAAAGGACTTGGAAGAGCAGTTGAACGGAATGGACAGTGTCTTGAAAGGAGGATATAAGATGAACGTCAACATAAGCAAAACGAGGATAATGGAATGTAGGCGAATTAAGTCGGATGATTCTGCGGGAATTAGATTAGGAAATGAGACACTTAAAGTAGTAAATGAGTTTTGCTATTTGGGGAGCAAAATAACTGATGATGGTCGAAGTAGAGAGGATATAAAATGTAGACTGGCAATGGCAAGGAAAGCGTTTCTGAAGAAGAGAAATTTGTTAACATCGAGTATAGATTTAAGAGTCAGGAAGTCGATTCTGAAAGTATTTGTATGGAGTGTAGCCACGTATGGAAGTGAAACATGGACGATAAATAGTCTGGACAAGAAGAGAATACAAGCTTTCGAAATGTGGTGCTACAGAAGAATGCTGAAGATTAGATGGGTAGATCACATAACTAATAAGGAGGTACTGAATAGAACTGGGGAGAAGAGGAGTTTGTGGCACAACTTGACAAGAAGAAGGGACCGGTTGGTAGGACATGTTCTGAGGCATAAAGGGATCACAAATTTAGCATTGGAGGGCAGCGTGGAGGGTAAAAATCGTAGAGGAAGGCCAAGAGATGAATACACTAAGCAGATTCAGTAGGACGTAGGTTGCAGTAAGTACTGGGAGATGAAGAAGCTTGCACAGGATAGAGTAGCATGGAGAGCTGTATCAAACCAGTCTCAGAACTGAAGACCATAGCAACAACAACAGAATTATGGTACTAACAGCAGAAATAACTGTAGTTTCATTTGAAAAAGTGAAGTTGATAGCAGTATCTCTGTAATTACTTTAGCTCTGAAAATAGATTATACGTCTTTTAGTGAGGATTTCCTCACAATTCATCTGGGGGAAAACATAATTACGCTATCTTAAGCGGTTCCAGGAATGTATACTGCCTGACAAAGTGAGTCAATTGGAAGACATGGTTGGATGCCGATGTAACTTTGTACATGTGCACATCATTGGTGGGTATGTACATTAGAGTTGCCGTTCTCCTTGACATGTATTAAACTCCATCTGAACAGGCCTTGTAAAGCCCAACAGTACTGACGACACCGACTGGCCGCCACGTCAACCTCATGGAATAAGCACCACTGGATGTGGATATGTAGGGGCATGTGGTCAGCACACTGCTCTCCCAATAATTGTCAGTTTTCGTGACTGGAGCCGCTAATTCTCAGTCAAGAAGCTCCTCAGTTAGCCTCAGAAGGGCTGAGTGCAGCCCACTTGCTAACAGCACTCGACAGGCTCGGACAGTCACCCATCGGAGTGCCAGCCGAGGCTGACAACACTTAAATTTGGTGATCTGATGGGAACTGGTGTTAGTACTGCAGCAAGGCCGTTGGTTGACATACAGCACGACCACTAGAATGCACTAGTGTTGTTCTTCTTTAACATTATTACTAAGTCTGTTAGGACGTATAATGGGCGTGAAGAGGGTCAGATGTCAAGGAATCACTGTGAAGGATATGGGGATACTACATACTCGGGAGAGACAGTGTTATCACCATCTGACAGAGTTTGAAAGGGGCTTCACTGTGTGTCTCCATTTGGCTGGCTGGTCAAATGTGTAACATTCAGATTTTTGGAGCATTCGGATGTGACAGTGGCTCAGCTAGGGGCTGCATCGTAACCTGAGGTCAGGCATACTCGATATCAAGGTTTTGTCTGACCACCTAAACGGAGGATCGCCATATTATGTGCCTAGCACACTGTAACCTTTTCAAATCTCCACTTACAATCCGAGAGCAACTAATGGACTCCCGCAACATTCTGTGGCACCCTGCATCATTCATCAGAGACTACCAGTGGCCAGACTGCCCCATACGTAGGCTGCTGTTAACGCCACATTTGTATTCGGATTGGTGTTGTGACCAGAAACGTGGACTGCTGATGAATGGCGTCACATTGTGAATCGCTCTCCCACCCTACCGTGGATGACCATCTTCAGTGAGTATGGCGGCGACATGGGAAGAAGCCCGATTCTTCCAATGTTTTGGTGAGTCCCAGTGGTGTAACTACCGGCGTAATGGTGCAGGGAGCCACCAGGTATGACTTCATGACACGGTTAGTTGTGACTGAGGGAACTCTGGTGACACAATAGTATGCCACAGACATCCTACGCTCTCTCAGGCGACAGTGCCATGGTGCCAGTTTTCAAAAGAAAACACTCCTCTGACTAGCAATATCCCCATGTCTGTCACCTACAGAACATATGTGGAACCAGCTGATATGTCAATTCTATCTTAGTGCCACTATCCAGGATTTCAGTTATAGGCAAACTTGTCGCAGGAGAGCATACAATAGCATTATGACACCCTGCCCAATTGAATCAGAGCTTGAATTCTGGCCAGAGGGAGGTACAACTTCATACGGACAAGCACGCTCATACTGCCAGTTTCTTTGTAAGTTTGACACTATTTTGTGGTCACTGAAATAACATCACCCCTCAAACCGTGAAGTTTCATTTCGTTTACTCCTTCTCTTCTGGTTTTGTAGCAGACAATGTATATAAAATATCAAACATGTCAGTAACATCATTTTTGCCAGTCACTGCGTAGCATCTAAGGGTGGTATGATTATCATTATTGGGGAAGTACAGGCGATAGGCAAAAAAGTGCGAACACCTGTACTTACTTGGGAATGGTTTATTAAGAAGGGGTTGTACCCCCATTTGTCGGTAATACAGCTGCGATTCTTCTTGGAATACTGGCATATAATAATTGCATAGTCTCCAAGTAGAATGTTATGTCACTCTTCGATCAGAACCTCTTCTAACTCCTGTAGTGACAACGGAGGCTCAAATCTGCTTCTGAGTCTGCGCTCCAATACCGCCGACAAGGGTTCGATAATGTTCACGTTCAGGGACTGTGGTGGCCAGGGAAGACGCTGCAGTTCAGTTGCATGCGCCTCATACCACGACTGTACTGTCCTGACTATTTGAATGGGTGCATTATCATCCTGAAATATGGCATCATTGTTGGGGAACAACATTTGAATCATGGGGTGCACCTGATCACCTAAAATGTTCACATAATCGTTTGCTGCAACACGGCCTTTGAGAGTAATGATGGGCCCAGCAGAATACCATGATATGGCTGTCCACACCATCACACTTCCAAAAAAAATGGTTCAAATGGCTCCGAGCACTATGGGACTTAACATCTGAGGTCATCAGTCCCCTAGAACTTAGAGCTACTTAAACCTAACTAACCTAAGGACATCACACACATCCATGCCCGAGGCAGGATTCGAACCTGCGACCATAGGAGCAGCGCGGTTCCGGACTGAAGCGCCTAGAACCGATCGTTCGCAACGTCCGGCTCATCACACTTCCACCTCCATGCATAGCTGTTGGAATAAAGCAATCGGGATAGTAGATATAAACCCGGCCCGATGTTGGAAATAACGAAAACGTGGACTCGTCGGGCTTTATGACATGTTTCCACTGATCAGCCATCTAGGATTTATGCTCCTGACACCGTGTTTTACGCTTCTTTGCGGCGGTTGTCGTTACTAATGGTTTCGGTATAGCAGCTCGTCCATGAATATTTGCTTTATGGAATTCTCGGCGGACAGTGTCGTTAGATACGGGGTCTCGAAGATAGCTATTGAGCTCTGCAGTCACCTTAGCCGCCGTAGTATTGTGTTGTTTTGTCATAGCTCGTGTTAGAGTACGACGATATCTGTCATTTAGTTTTGATTTGCACCCACTGTTACGTTTACACGATGGCGTGTTTCCACGTTTCGGGTAGGCTATCATGATTGTTGAGACAGTTGCTCTTGAGACAGTCAATAAGTTGCCTGTCTTGGTTATTGATGCTCCAGCTAATCGGGCCCCCACAATCTACCCTCTTTGGAACCCTGTTACATCTTTCATTACACGTCGACCTCGCCGTCTGAATGCAAATACGAAGTGTGCGCTACCTGTAAACAACCTGCACTGATGCTTAGTCCGTACTGAACATGCACAGTCCAGCGTGCCTTACCTGCATTGTTGACCGTCAAACACAGCCATCTTATTACTACCACTGTTCACATTATTTTCCCTATCCTAGGTTACTGGAAGGTTTGTACACGTAGGATGCTGGCTGACTTAGAAAACAGAGAGAAGAAAACAAGTTACCATGTTACCACCAGTGGCGAATGAGGTGTGAAAACCAACTAACACTGCCCATCTGGTTTATGGAGCACTTGTACCAAAAGAAGAATTTCCAACGACGTGTGACTTTCTGTTTTTGTACACAAAGGTTGTTATGAGGGCTTATTACATCCTTCTTCATGAAATAGGCTCCGTCAGCGAAGAGCTGCTGTTTCATTTGATAATCGGTACGTGCATGACAGTGCGTGGTACCAGTATATTCCAAAAAGCCGCGGGCGAAAATGCAGTTTGTCAGGTGGTCATATCTCGGATTCTACTGACCGCAGATATAAGGGGCCAACTATTTTGGATAGCCCTTGGCCATTTGTATAAGTATGGGAAGACTGTGCACAATGTAGCTATCCTACAGTAACAGGTCAAAATTTAAACCTTACACACTTCCTTCAGTCCAGGCAAATTGAGCGAATCGGTTGGTGTGGCGTAGGGTGGACCGTAGGCGGCTTATAAAAGCACCACTTGTTCATGGACGACTCATGACAAAATCCCGAAAAACGAATGTAGCAGTTTTGGGGGGGTGACCACATCTATAATTTCTACTAAAGTCAGATCGTCGAAATTTTTACCATGTGTCCTTAAGATGATGTTCTCGGGGAACTTCGAAACTTTTTCCATGTCACTACCCATCAACGAGCTGTGGTGGTTTGAAGTTACCAATCTTATGCCGATAACTGCCAAAACCGGTTTTTTGCCGGTTTTGCACAATGGGCCACAGTTATCTAAATAACCGAACATAGCAAATGGCTCAAAATTTAACTCTACGTTCTTTTCATCTAGAAATACCATTTTCCCGTTTTCGAAAATCTGTATCCTTAAACCACGAACTTTGGGTACCAAAAGGACAAAATGTGGGGATAGTGTGAAGATACCCATCTGTTATAATCATTATTCATGGCAAATCGTCGAAATTTGTTCCATGTGTTCTTAAGATGAAGTTATCTGGGACCCTTGAAACTTTTTTGTTATATCCAGTCTGAGGTCTAAATGAAGTTTTAACTGAACAAATTGCAAGGCTTCTACGGCCATCGCACAGGTTCTGAGGACACAAAACTATGTTTTTATTCAGCATTTTTCACCAATAAATTTTTATGACGTGCTGTCTCTGCATAATGCGTACTTCATGCCTATACAAATATGCCTAAAGTGGTACTGCAGTGGCAAAAAATGGCCTAAAAAGTGTGTTAACATGCATGAAAAGAACTTAAAATAACACCCAAAAATTATGTAAAAATGAAAAGACTGCAAATTCAGTAAAAAATTTCTAATATCATTAATACTCTCTTAAGATACAAATCATAAGCCGAGCAGTCTCGATTAACTGCGATCAATGAGGTCAGTACAGGCCAAAAGTATCTAAAAAGCTCCAACAAACAGCGTCCCCAAATCAACCGTTGTCGAGGTATCGCATTAATTCGAGTTGGGACCAACTGTAAACGCACCTGGATGCCGCGGTGTTTACGTTGGCATCTCAAGGCTTGGTATCGACTCTCTGTTTCTTTACGCATGCGCAACTACTTCCCTTCCCCTCCGTGCAGAGTACCCTACCGGTCTCGCAGCTACGAACGTGAAGGCACCATGGACAGAGGTTACTCCAGTGAAGAGTAGCTTGACAAGCACTTTATGTATGGTAAAGCGAAAGGCAGTACCCTTGAGGCTGCACGATTATATGAAGAAGCTTTTCCTCTCCGCAGGCAGCCCGACAGGCGTACATTTAGCCCAGGGCCGCACAAGGTTCATGCACCGGTGCATCGCACAGTGCAGAAGACGGCTGCGCTATGTTGACGACGGTGCAGACCGCCCCACTCCTCGGCGCTGCCTCTCACTTCCTTAGCTTGTGTCGCTCGCGCCGCCTGTCTCGACCTGTTTCAAAGCTTTTACCCTGTTGTCTTCGCCATTGCCGAATACTAATGTACACTACGTGGAGAGCTTAGTTTGGTGTACCAGTACAAAAGAGATTTATATAATAACTGTAATGATAACAATTTTAAATTTGGTTCAAAAAATGGTTCAAATGGCTCTGAGCACTATGGGACTCAACTGCTGAGGTCATTAGTCCCCTAGAACTTAGAACTAGTTAAACCTAACTAACCTAAGGACTTCACAAATATCCATGCCCGAGGCAGGATTCGAACCTGCGACCGTAGCGGTCTTGCGGTTCCAGACTGCAGCGCCTTTAACCGCACGGCCACTTCGGCCGGCTTTAAATTTGGTTTCAACACAAATGTATCTTCCTATGTGCTCTTTAATTTATTTGCAATTATGCTACTAAGATCTGGAACAAGAGATTGGCTGACAGCAATTCTGAGAGAATTTTTTAAATTACAATTAGAAATACTCGCACGCAATCTAGTTTTTGTACAAGACAAAACAGAAAAAAACCTTTCACATACACAAGTGGAACCAAACATAGAAATAACTTCGCTGCTTCTGTGTGTAACTTGGGAAATTCTTCCTTCGGCAAATTCTGGTAGAATTGGAGCAAACCTTTTGTACTGTAAAACACATCCTTTCGGTGAACATCGCTTTGCAAATCAATTAGTTCGAAATGTAAATCTGAAGTCGCACTTTCAATATCCATCGAAAAAGGTTTCACAAAAACATCGAGAATTGGCTGCAGGTAGGTAATTTCCCGAAACAAAAACAAAACCAATGTTAATAAATGAAAGTAATGTAAGCCGTTGTTTCGAAGTACTAAAATGCGATAGATTTTAATAAACATGTCATGTGTACTATTGGTTTTAATGTAATGTTACACTTGCATATGTAACGCAATCTCCTTTATTTAGCTGTATGTCATATACCGGCACATTACCTGGAATCGGTTGTTAAACGCATTTTCTAGGGATTGTAGCACCTCGACGTATTTTTCAAAGCGCGTTTCTTCCTGCGCAGATGCTGTCAAACAAAAACATAGTACCGTTTTGATTAGAGCGGTTATAAAAATCAGGCTATTTTAATAAAGGTACAATTTATATCTTGCTTACGTAGTTCAGGAAAGTGTCGTGTATTTTTCTCTGAAAGGTTGTTTTTGAGGAGCTTCAGTTTATACTGGAAAGCGTTTATTTTGCTGATCATATCGTTGATGAGATTGTTTTCTTTTTGGAGTTTCAGACTTACATCATTTAGAAGAGCCATAATGTCTGCTAAAAATCCTAAATCAGCTACCCATTCAGGGTCATGAAAAAGTGGCTCCGGACTTCCTTTGCTCTCCAAAAACTGAGCCACAGTGTGGCGTAGTCGAAAAATTCGGGAAATCACTTTCCCTTTGCTCAGCCAGCGCACCTCAGCGTGGTAGGGAATATCTGAATACTCCTCTTCAAAGGAAATCAAAAATTCTTTGAATTGACGATGAGTGAGTCCATGAGAACGAATGTAGTTCACGATACGCACCACTACCTTCATCACATCTTGAAGACCGATAACTTTCGCACAAAGAGCCTCTTGGTGCGCAAAACAATGAACGGAAGGTAAATTCGGCATGTTAAGTTTTTTCCGCAGTAGGCCAATAAACCCTTTTGCTTCACCGCACATTGCTGTGGTTACGGAAAACAGCTTTTCCTATTCCTTCAGCTGCCATTTCAACAGCTGCTAAAATATCCGCCCCTGTAACAGTGTCCCTCAACGAAATCATATCCAGGAGCTCTTCCGTTACATGTAGGTCGTCGTCCACGCCAAGCAAAAATATTGCTAACTGAGCCGTTTCGATAATATCCGTGGACTCATCAAGTGCGATGGAGTACGCTAGGAAGTTTTCAATTTTGGCTGCCAGTTGTTCATGCAAATTCTCAGCAATGTCGTTGATTCTCCGATGTATTGTCATTCTGGAAAGTGGTATTCTGCTGTACGCGGGAGCTAATGTGGGATTCATTGTCTCTACTACGTCCAACATAATGTTTTTTATAAATGGCCTCCCAGCTCTTGCTAAACGTAGAGCAACTTTGTAACTAGCTCTGAGAGTCCTTTCGCAACACCCCTCATCTTCTTCACCCTAAAGTAGAGAAAAAACGACATGTTAGAAATAATTTACGCGAAAACGAAAACTAAGGAATCTAAACAAACGTTATTTCGTTTCGCATGACCTTTAACCAAAATATGCACGCTAAAGTACTTGCAACAAACCTCGTTTGTAGATACAGAATTCTCTTCTGCAAGAGTTTGCAACAACTTCCGTAATTCTTCCTCTCTGGCATCCCCTGTTATATCACTATACTTTTCTGATTGCAATTTGCTGTAATGCCTTTCAATAGACGATTTTCTGACATACGTAATTAGTGTACCGCAGATTAGACATTTGGCTTTATCGTCATACCGCACAAAAAAGTAGGAGAGTTCTCATTCCTGTCCTCAGCTCGTGGTCGTGCGGTAGCGTTCTCGCTTCCCGCGCTGGGGTTCCCGGGTTCGATTCCCGGCGGGGTCAGGGATTTTCTCTGCCTCGTGATGACTGGGTGTTGTGTGATGTCCTTAGTTTAGTTAGGTTTAAGTAGTTCTAAGTTCTAGGGGACTGATGACCACAGATGTTAAGTCCCATAGTGCTCAGAGCCATTTGAACCATTTTTTCGAGTTCCCATTCCGGTTTAAACTGACTTTCGGCAATTTTCCCTTTTTCTGGAGCAGATGGTTCCATGATTCCGGTAATTATCTTGCGCTTACGTATTCCATTGTCGACTAAGCCGTCTGGCAGCGCATTCGGCAGCGCACAGCGTCGGCCTCACCTAGCAAGCCGAGTTGAGGCGAAGTATGCCGAGTTGAACCGGTGCACCGTGCAGGCGCTCGCTGCACCTCGCTTTGCACGCGTGCGGTTTTCCGTGTTTGTGCGGCCCTGATTTTAGCCGGTTACATCAGCGCCTTAGGGAAACCGGGAGTTCCGCACATCATGTACGAGAAGGCCGACCCATATCCATAACACCCGATGTTGAGGAAAGGGTGTTGTGCATTGTACACGAACAACCGAGTACTTTAATAAGAAGGATTGCTAACCAACAGCGTGTCCTGCTGTGTGTGACGATTTCATATTTAAAAAAAATGGCTCTGAGCACTATGGGACTTAACAGCTATGGTCATCAGTCCCCTAGAACTTAGAACTACTTAAACCTATCTAACCTAAGGACATCACACAACACCCAGTCATCACGATTTCATATCGGCCAGTATTCAATCCATACCATCTGCAGTAAGTGCAAGCACTCAACGGTGCAGACGTCCCTCCTAGAGAGAATTTCTGCCGATGGGTGCAACAACAGTGTACTCTGAATCCCCTGTTCACGGATGAGGCTGGATTTACCCATGACGGTATTTTCAACGGCCATAACTGTCACATTTGGATCGATGTCAATCGTAATACAACACGCGTATCACGACATCAGCAGCGTTATTTGTTGAACGTCTGGGCAGGACTACTCGCACACCGCATAACTGGACCACACTTCCTACCACAGAGACTAACCGGACACCAGTAAATGCGCTTTCTGCGGACTGTACTTCCAGATGTACATGATGATGTCCCACTACACCAACGCCTGAACATGTGGTTCATGCATGACGGTGCTCCAGCAAATTTAATTTACGAATGCGGTGGCTTCTAATTCAGACGTATGGTAAAAAATTGATAGGCAGAGGATGGCCTGTGCCATGGCCTCTGAGGCCTCCAGGTTTAAATCCCATGGATCTCTGTGTGTGGGGTTATGTCAAAAGCCTGGTCTACGCTTCCGAGGTCAACTCTCTTGAGGAATTACGCTTAGGGATTGAAGCAGCCTTCCAGCATTTACAAAATTCTTCAGTACTCCCTGGGATGGTTCGCAACTTATTTCAGAGACGAGTTCAGTGCTGCATTCAGACGCATGAACAACATTACGAACACCTATTTTAACGTTTAGAGATGCCATGTGTTCCTAGACACTGAAGAACTGCTACAGAAAATGTGTTGTATCTCGACAACGGTTGATTTGTGGACCCACGTTTATTGGAACTTTTTAGCTAGTGCTACTATCTCCTCTCTTACTTCCACTGTCTCCCTTTGTCTTTCATTCTCACTGCCGCTGTCTCCACCACACCTCGACAGCTCAAAAATTCTAGGGAGTCCAACTTGCTTATTCTCCTACAGCCATTTTTGTTGCGGTGTTTAGTCTGAATACACGTTCGATGCAGCTCTCCGTGCTACTCTACCCTGTACAAGCCTCTTCATCTCCGAATAACTACTGCAACCTACTTCTTTCTCAATCTGCTTACTGTATTCATCTTTCGCTCACTCTCTACGTTTTATACCCCCCACACTTCCCTCCAATACTCAGAATGTCTCAGAATGTGTCCAGTCAACCGAATGTGTCCTCTTCTTGTGGTCAGCTTGTGCCACAAATTTCTTTTCTCATCAGTTCTATTCAGTGCTTCCTCATTAGTTATGTGATCTACCCATATAATCTTCAGCATTCTTCTGTAGCACTACATTTCACGAACTACTATTCTCTTCTTCTCTAAACGGTTTATCGTCCATGTTTCACTTCCATATATGGCTATACTCCAGACAAATACCTTCAGAAACGACTTCCTAATACTTAAATCTATACTCGATGTTAACAATTTATTTTCTTCAGAATGAGACGGGGTTGAAGCCCATCCCCAATGTTATTCTTCGTTGATCCATTATGGATCGTGGGATGACGGCTGGCATGAACTTCTTGATGCAATAATTTACCAACAGCCGTAAGTATTGTAGAAATTTATTTTATTTTATGAACTTCTATGTGCTACCAGTTACGCCATTACATTGATGCCATCTTCAGGCCCCACTCGTCATAGTCGTAAAATCGCTATACACGGAAGGAGCCATATAACTGAATCCGTGAATCAAATCGTCCTGCAACAGCTCTTGGTCTTCTCTCTGAACTTTAATTTCTACCACAAATATTTCTTGTGCTTCCTTTAGTGCTTGCTCAATGTACAGACTCAATAATATCTGGGATGGGCTAAAACCCTGTCTCATTCCCTACTCAACCACTGCTTACCTTTCATGATCCTCGACACTTATAACTACTATCTGATCTCTGTACAAGTTGTAGACAGACTTTCCTCCCTGTATTTTACTCCTATTATCTTTAGAATTTCAAAGAGAGTATTTCAGTCAACACTGTCAAAACTTTTCTCCAAGTCTATAAATGCTATAAACTTAAGTTTGCCTTTCTTTAACATATCCTCTAAAATAAGCCGTGGGTAAGTATCGCTTTGAGTGCCCCTACATTTCTCCGAAATCGAAACTGATCTTCCATGAGGTCGGCCTCTGCCAGTTCTTCCATTCTTCTGCAAAGAATTCTTATTTTGCGACCATAACTTATTAAACTGGTAGTTCGGTAATAGTTACACCTGTCAGCACCCGTTTTCTTTGGAACTGTACTTATTACATTCTTCTTGAAGTCTGAGGGTATTTGTCTTGTCTCATACGCCTTGCTCATCAGATGGAGTAATTTTTTAATGGATGGTTCTCCGAAGGCTGTCAGTAGTTCTGACGGAATGTTGTCCCACCCATTCGTTCAAAAATGTTCAAATGTGTGTGAAATCTTATGGGACTTAACTGCTAAGGTCATCAGTCCCTGAGCTTACACCTAAATTATCCTAAGGACAAACACACACACCCATTCCCGAAGGAGGACTCGAACCTCCGCCGGGACCAGCCGCACAGTCCATGACTGCAGCGCCTGAGACCGCTCGGCTAATCCCGCGCGGCCACCCATTCGTCTTTTGCTGTAATCCTTTCCCGTGGTCTAGTCATCCGTTGCCTAATGCTCCCTCTGAAATTTTCAACAACCTCTAGTGCTTTCAACTTATCCGGGTCGCATTTCTTTAATGTCCTACAGTTTCTTCCGCTTTAATCTACAGTTCATAACCATTAGATTGTGCTCGGAGTCTACATCTGGCTCTGGAAATGACTTACAATTAAAACATCGTTCCAAAGTCTCTGTCATATTATTCTACATCTACATCTACATTTATACTCCGCAAGCCACCCAACGGTGTGTGGCGGAGGGCACATTACGTGCCACTGTCACTACCTCCCTTTTCTGTTCCAGTCGCGTATGGTTCGTGGGAAGAACGACTGCCGGAAAGCCTCCGTGTGCACTCGAATCTCTCTAATTTTACATTCGTGATCTTCTCGGGAGGTATAAGTAGGGGGAAGCAATATATTCGATACCTCATCCAGAAACGCACCCTCTCGAAACCTGGACAGCAAGCTACACCGCGATGCAGAGCGCCTCTCTTGCAGAGTCTGCCACTTGAGTTTTCTAAACATCTCCGTAACGCTATCACGCTTACCAAATAACCCTGTGACGAAACGCGCCGCTCTTCTTTGGATCTTCTCTATCTCCTCCGTCAACCCGATCTGGTACGGATCCCACACTGATGAGTAATACTCAAGTATAGGTCGAACGAGTGTTTTGTAAGCCACCTCCTTTGTTGATGGACTGCATTTTCTAAGGACTCTCCCAATGAATCTCAACCTGGCACCCGCCTTACCAACAATTAATTTTATATGATCATTCCACTTCAAATCGTTCCGCACGCATACTCCCAGATATTTTACAGAAGTAACTGCTACCAGTGTTTGTTCCGCTATCATATAATCATACAATAAAGGCTCCTTCTTTCTATGTATTCTCAATACATTACATTTGTCTATGTTAAGGGTCAGTTGCCACTCCCTGCACCAAGTGCCTATCCGCTGCAGATCTTCCTGCATTTCGCTACAATTTTCTAATGCTGCAACTTCTCTGTATACTACAGCATCATCCGCGAAAAGCCACATGGAACTTCCGACACTATCTACTAGGTCATTCACATATATTGTGAAAAGCAATGGTCCCATAACACTCCCCTGTGGCACGCCAGAGGTTACTTTAACGTCTGTAGACGTCTCTCCATTGATAACAACATGATGTGTTCTGTTTGCTAAGAACTCTTCAATCTAGCCACACAGCTGGTCTGATATTCCGTAGGCTCTTACTTTGTTTATCAGGCGACAGTGCGGAACTGTATCGAACGCCTTCCGGAAGTCAAGGAAAATAGCATCTACCTGTGAGCCTGTATCTAATATTTTCTGGGTCTCATGAACAAATAAAGCGAGTTGGGTCTCACACGATCGCTGTTTCCGGAATCCATGTTGATTCCTACAGAGTAGATTCTGGGTTTCCATGATACTCGAGCAAAAAACATGTTCTAAAATTCTACAACAGATCGACGTCAGAGATATAGGTCAATAGTTTTGCGCGTCTGCTCGACGACCCTTTTTGAAGACTGGGACTACCTGAGCCCTTTTCCAATCATTTGGAACCTTCCGTTCCTCTAGATACCTGCGGTACACGGCTGTTAGAAGGGGGGCAAGTTCTTTCGCGTACTCTGTGTAGAATCGAATTGGTATCCCGTCAGGACCAGTGGACTTTCCTCCAGTCCATGTTCACCTACAATTTTTCCTTCTCTTTCTTTTCTTACTAACGAATTCCAGTCCCCATTACATTAAACTTTCGTCTTACGTAACTATCAGACTAATTTCTTTTACCTCCTCATACATTTCTTCAATCTGTTCATCATCTGCGGAGTTAGTTGGCATATAAACTTGTATTACTGTGGTGGGTGTGCGCTTTGTGTCTGTCTTGGCTACAATAACGCGGTCACTAAGATGTTCATAGTAGCTTACTCGCATTGCTATTTTCTTTTTGATTATTATACCTACTCCTGCATCACCCTATTTGTTTTTTTATTTATAAACCCGTGTTCATCGGACCAGAAATCCTCTTCCTCCTACCACCGAAGTACATCGCCATGTATTTAATATTTCAGTCCAAAATGCCCCTCTCCTATCTCACGTGTTTAATTCGCTGGTTGGGAGGGTACAGAACCCCAAAGCCTACGTATGGCCTTCACTCATCTGTAGTTTTGTTTTTTCATTTCCATTGCCTTCTCTCTCTTTTGCTTCCTCTGCTACTATCTCCATCCATCTCTCTTTCTTTTTTGCTGTCACTGTCTCTCACTAACCATCAGTACCTCGTCTCCCTTTAGTTCCCACTGCTATTGTCCTCATACACCTCTCTTTCTGTTTTACAGCCAGTTTCTCACTCCCAACATTACTGTCTCCTCTTTCTTCCTTGGCGCAGTGGTTAGCACACTGGACTCGCATTCGGGAGGACGACGGTTCAATCCCGTCTCCGGCCATCCTGATTTAGGTTTTCCGTGATTTCCCTAAATCGTTTCAGCACAAAAAATTGCGGATATCTTTGCACGCCAAAACTTTTGGTGAGAAAGGCGAAATGAGGATTGAGGCAATTGGTTCCCCACATTTCTGCCAGAGTCTTTTAAGATGAGCGCATTCGCCTTTTTTGCTCTCCGACAGGAGCATTTTTCCGCTGGTCTGTAATGGATGGCGGTTTCCCAACAGCAATGCCAACACCTTCTGGGTGTAAAAGGCATAGAAATGCTTTTCCTCAATAGTGATTTGTGCCATTCCTGATGCAGTGCTATTAGAGTGCTTACTCTTCGATTTTCTACAACAGTTTGCAACAAATTCCGCTCGTCATCCGCACTGAAGGTCGATAACTACCTCCGACTACTAAATCACAGAGGTGACACAAATGCACTATGCTCCCTCGGGTATCCGTTCAAAGACTGAAATATTGCTTCTGATGGTAGGCTCCTATTGGTAAATTTTGTTTGACACACTTGTATTTGCAATTTGTACTCTTCCATTTGCAAGCCCATACATGAGATGCAAGTAAGTGTGTTACTTGTTTGTGAAATTCTATCATTATCATCACCAGCATCACTTATTTTTTACTTTCATTTACACGTCAAGTTCCGTAGGACCAAATTGAGGAGCAAATCTTCAAGGTCATGGAACGTGTCAGTACATGAAATTACAACATAGAAGTAATAAAAGATAAAAATAAATGTTCATGAACATGAAAAAAGTCAGTCCGTAAGTTTAAGTAAACGCTATCAGAAATACAATAAGAATCAGCTTAATTTATCAAGGAACTCCTCGACAGAATAGAAGGAGTGCCCATGAGGAAACTCTTCAGTTTCGATTTGAAAGCGCGTGGATTACTGCTAGGATTTTTGAATTCGAGTGGCAGCTTATTGAAAATGGATGCAGCAGTATACTGCGCACCTTTTTGCACAAGAGTTAAGGAAGTCCGATCCAAATGCAGGTTTGATTTCTGCCGAGTATGAACCGAGTGAAAGCTGCTTATTCTTGGGAATAAACTAATATTGGTAACAAGAAACGACAATAAGGAATTTACGTATTGAGAGGCCAATGTCAAAATACCCAGACTCGCGAACAGAGGTCGACAAGAGGTTCGTGAGCTTACACCACTTATTGCCGAAACCGCCCGTTTCTGAGCCAAAAATATCTTTGCAGAATGGGAAGAGTTACCCCAAAATATAATACCATACGACATAAGCGAATGAAAATAAACAAAGTAGACTAATTTTCGTGTCAAACGATCACTCACTTCTGATACCGTTCGAATAGTAAAAATGGCAGTATTAAGTCTTAGAACAAGATGCTGGACGTGGGCTTTCCACGACAGATTACTATCTATCTGAGCACCTAGAAATTTCAACTGTTCAATTTCACTAACCGTATGCCCATTCTGTGAAATTGAAACATCAGGCTTTGTTGAATTGTGTGTTAGGAACTGTAAAAACCGAGTCTTACTGTGATTTAGCGTTAGTTTACTTTCTACAAGCCATGAACTTAGCTCATGTACTGCACTATTTGAAACCCAGTCAATGTTGCACGCACCATCCTTTACTTCCAAGCTAGTGTCACCAGCAAACAGAAATATTTTAGAGTTACCTGTAATACTAGAGGGCATATCATTTATATAAATAAGGAACAGGAGTGGCCCCAACACTGATCCCTGGGGCATCCCCCACTTGACAGTACCCTACTCAGACCCCACATCACAGCCATTATCAACACTGTGAATAATGACCTTTTGCTGCCTGTTACTTAAGTAAGAGGTGAATCAATTGTGAGATACTCCCCGTATTCTGTAATTGTCCAACTTCTGGAGCAATATTTTGTGATCAACATAATCGAATGCCTCAGTCAAATCAAAAAATATGCCAAGCGTTCGAAACCTTTTGTTTAGCCCATCCAGTACCCGACAGAGAAAAGAGAATATAGCATTTTCAGTTGTTAAACGACTTCTAAAGCCGAACTGAACATTTGATATCAAATCGTGTGATATAAAATGACCAATTATCCTTACATACACAGCCTTTTCAATAACTTTTGCAAACACTGATGGCATAGAAATAGGTCTAAAATTATCTGCATTATCCCTTTCTCCCTTTTTATAAAGCGGCTTTACTACTGAGTACTTTAATCGCTCTGAAAACTGACCATTCCTAAAGGAAAAATTACAAACATGGCTAAATACAGGGCTAACATGTGCAGCACAGTAGTTTAATATTCTGCTAGACACTCCATCATAACCATGAGAATCCTAAGTCTTCAGTGATTTAATTATTGACTCAATCTCCTCCCTGTCTGTATCACAGAGGAGTAGTTCAGACATCAGTCTCGGAGAGGCATTTGCCAAGAGAGTTATATGATTTCCTGTAGAAACTAAATTTTTATTTTATTCACCAGCAATGATCAGAAAACGATTCTTAAATAATGTACATATATCTGGTTTATCAGTAGCAAAATTTTTTTTCACTGCGAACTGTCTTTATATCGTCGACCTTGTGCTGCTGACCAGACACTTCCTTCAAAACTGACCATATGGTTTTAATTTTATCCTGTGAATTAGCTATTCTATTTGCATACCACATACTCTTTGCCTTCCTAATAACATTTTTAAGCACCTTACAATACTGTTTGTAATGGGCTACTGTAGCTTGATTGTTCTGTTCATTATCACTTTCTTTCTGTTTGCACAGGAACTACAGGAACAGGCAGAGGAGGAGGACATGCGTGAGAAGAGAAGCCGTGGTGACACGGCTCGAAGGTTGAGTTATGGCTTTCAACGTGCATCATTGAGTGGTAGCCCCATAAGACAGTTTGGCTCGGTGAGCAGTAGCCCCATAGTTCAACTTGGCATAGTGGAGGCTGTAGAGTTCACTGGCCAATCTCAGGCTGGCATAGTAAAGCCTGCAGAGCCCAGCGAACAGCGTGTCAGCTGGAGCAACTCGACAGAAGACGTAACATGTAGCGCAGAGTTTCTTGGAGAAGGTGCGGTCAACGAACCACCCCCTGGGGACCTACCTACGGATGCTGTCGTCATCACAGGAGATGGTACACAGAACCATGATCAAATTAGCAACACTAACTTTGAACCTGATGTAAAAAACTTGGACAAACAGAGCATAGTGGACGAAACAACCAGCCCCAGTGAAACAACTGATACTGGAGGAAGGGATGACAACCAGTCACCTATCACCGTCACAGAAGAAATCATTCAAAGCTGTGATCATGTCACGCCTTTTAAGAGCATTGACAAAACAAAAAGCTATGTTGATATACACAGAGAACCGGGCAAAAACGCGGAGCCTACTATTTGCCTTGAAGGCGCACAAGCCAAAAGAGATTCATCACCACTGTGCAAAGTGCGAAGTGTAACGGATCTAGAGCAAACCAGTGATTCAGATGTGCTGCTTGAGATATCTGGTTCCAACGAAGATTTCCATACCTACCTGCCATCGCATAAACAGTCTCAGGAATCTGACACCACGCTCATCGATAACTCAGCGTTCGACAGAGAGTTTAAAACTTTTAGTTACGCGTCTACTTCAACTGACGATCCAGAACCTTCGCCACCACAGAAAGAGGTACCTCCTTCGATTGTCAACACAATAACACAATCTCCCAGAGTCTACATTTCTGTCCTTGATAAAGATGCACCAAAACTCCCTAGACAAACATTGCATAAGAAAGGAACAGAGGACACTGATAACACCAGCGCACGCAGCTCAACGTGTTTCTTGCATAGCATTGCGCCAGTTTCACAGCAAGACTGTTTGCAATTCAACAAACATAACAATTCCAAGAGTGAAAGGTATATTTCTTTACAACCTGAGAAAGAGAGTTCTGTACATCAGCTTCAGCACTGGCAACAAACTGAATATAAAGTAGCGCCAGCTTCAGTAATAACTGGTAACAATACGTTCTTCAGTTCCAGTGGGGTAGCTACAGAGGGGCAGAATGTTGAAAGTGCCGGGAATAACGTAGCTGCTGGAGAAAAACCAGAACTTCACACTTCGCGGGACCTTCTCCACAGCTTCCCATTCCATACCGACACTGTTCAGATGCTGAGAGAGGGCACCAGGTCTAAACGGACCACCGTTTCAAAACCTCACAATGGGCTCAAACAACACGATGAGCATTCCGTTTCCTTAAGTTACAGAGGATGTGATGCACTAGCATCCAAGCAACAGGGAAGTTGCAACACGGAAGGCATAATACCTGACCGTAGACAAAAGTGCACAAGGGCAGATCATCACGAAAGCACAGTAGTGCAAGATCCATCGTTATCTAAACATGAATCCTTACAAGCCTCAGACTTTGAAACCACATCACAACAGAAGCAGCATCCTCACGCAACCACGGCTAACACTGGTGAATATCGCAAAGTCTTGCAGTGGAAAATCACTATCAATCCACACCCAGTCAGTGGCAGCAATGGGCACGCCAAAGACTAGGAGCTAAATCAACTCTCACCATTTGCTTACTTGTAACTCCATACAGACAGTACAACAGAAGACAATAAATACCTTCTAACGTGAAGACTATCATCTTAAATTAAGATGTCAATAACAATAAAAAATTGTCTTTTTAATGATGTTTCTTTCTTCTCGTTTATCTTTTATGCAATATACAAATGTAGTTTGTAAGAAATTTAGCTTTACATCAGGTTCTGAGGTTTGACGTCTCCAAAACCAGTCCCACTTGAAAAGGGCACTAATACGAAAACACAGAACAGTAGGTGATTTGCTTACTAATCAACATCCAGTAAGTATGAAAACAAGTTATACAAATCTATGATTTTAATGTTTATCTATTGATCTGCTGTTGCCTGCAAGGGTGGTGAGATGTTGAGGGACCTTTGAGTGTAATGAACAACTTTCTACAGTTTGATACGCAAATGTGAAAAGATTTCTATTGCCGTGTACCCAAATCCCCACCCTGCTACGCTGATCCTTTATACAAGGTGGTTATAATTAAAATGCAGTTACTGACAGAGGTGTAGTATGGGCGGTAATTATCGCATGTCAGTGAAACTCGGTAGGCTATTTAATGCATTAATGCGGAACCAATTTATGCTGGAAAAAAAGTGGTTCAATTTTGTCCGCCTGGCGCAAATCTGGCGCTGTGAATGCGAGAAGGACGTATAAAAACGGAACAGGGTATGGACAGAAAAGGCCAAGCAAGTGAGAAAGATATAATGTTGATTTTATAATGAACCACCGCTTACACGTTTGTTCAATTTCAGAACCAGGGACGTAGATGAGTTTTTCACCCGGTGACGGAAACTGGAACTAATTTTTTCCGCATAAATAGGTTCTGCTCAACGTATTAACATATCTACCAAGTTTCGCTCCATACAGTAATTACAGTTTACAATGGACCTCTACGAGTAGCTGCTGTTTAAATATATCCACCAGGTACGAGATAGATAGATAGATAGATAGATAGAGTCTGTTCAAAACCTTTCTTAGAGAGAACAAAAAATTGTCAGTAGTACACTAGTTTATTTTTAAAATCGTTAGTTGTATTCAGCTCTAATATAATGAGAGGTTAGAACATTCAAGCTTATAGTAATGATGTAAACTGGTCAAAAGTTGAAGTCCAAAAATTGTAATCGGTTCATTGTTTTACAGATATTCCTCAACAAAATTAAAAATTTTTGAGGCGTGAAACAATTCGTTAACATTGATGTTTGGGAATTTGTGGTAAGGTCTTAGGGACCAATCTATTGAGGTCATCGGTTCCTACTTAACACTACTTAATCTAACTTAAACTAACTTATGCTAAGGACGGCACACACACCCATGCCCGAGGGAGGACTCGAATCTCCGACAGGGGGATCCGCACGGACAGTGAGAAGACGCCCTAGACCACGCGGCTAAATCGCGCGGCAACATTGAAATAGTTAACCTGATGAAAATGAGGTGATGATTATTTGTCAAATTAGAACACCCTTTTCAGTAACTGGAGAAAGTATTTGGGTAATTGTTTTGCAATATGCTGCATTCTTATGTAATTTGAAATAATTTTCTCACGACCAACATTTTTCGAAATCTGCCTAATTTATCTATAATTTCTTTAATTTTCGCTTCTCAATTGCAAAACCTTTCATTAACAATTAGAATGAACATACATTGAGCGAAGACTGCACGAAGACTGAGACGTAACTGTTCCTGAACCAAGAACTGAGCCTGCAGTCACTTCCATTACTTGATGGAGAAATACATACATGGTTTAGAGGCAGATGACCATTCAAATTTGGCACAACTTTGAACTAGAGGAAGGCCTTGATTGCAAAGTTCCTCATTAACCATTTGCTTTTAAAAATTTCATCATCAGACTGAAACTGTGGAATAAAGCGTACATGAAAATTACGATAACAAATATTTTCGTAATAACATAAGTATGCATCTTAGTATTCCATATGCAGAAATTTCAATTAATATCGTAATTACGTTAAAATCAAACTTAAGGAGAAGGCTCACGAAAGCGAGCACATAGACTGAATACAATACATATCTCATCTCATGTAGGCATGTTTGACAGTGACGTTGTCTATTCATATAGAACCAGTGCCAGACTGAGTGTGGCGATTAAGCTAACAAAGGAGTAGGTGGCGCCAGCATAGAAAGTAAGTCAAAGAGTAACTATAACAACTTGACAAAGCTACATCTATTCTATTTTTATAGGGGGAAACTCATATACTGACAGCATGAAATGTGTGTCCTTAAGTAGCATCGTGAACAACGTTATAAAGATAGTCGTTAGTCAATAATCAGAACAGAAGACATATTTGCAACCAATAACTGGTGTGGTACAATATAAACATAAAAACAACAAAGATAAGAAATAAATTATAAGTTGTGAAGGAATAAGTTTACAACCATCATTAAATAAAACGTTATGTAAGTATCGCCAAAGGCAGTCATATTACAATAGAGGAACATATAATAAATGACACATTACAGAATCATTCAGGTCAGCCCAGATCAGTTCCTACAACTGGAAATAAAAAAGAACTGTCATGCAATAAAAGCGTTTTTATACTTGTTTAATTGAATGGTATTAGATCGTATAACTGTCCAGCAGTTATCAGTTTACAACCATCACAAAACGAAGTACGAAATGTTTCATGAGTATGACCAATTGCAATCATTACAATAGCAAAAAAAAATAATGGATGACATACAACATAAACATTTAGTAAAGACTAGATGACTGGCAACAATCTCAAATAAAACAGAAGCTAATACGAGTATAAAAATTTTTCTTTCTTTTACTCTAAAAAACGTAAAGGTATAACATCAGAAATGTACAACAGCCTAGGTTGAAGTAGATGCTTGAGCACAACCAAAAACATCTTAACATATTGTGGCTCATGTAAAGCTAGGATCATTAGTTGACAAAAACTGATGCATAGGCAGTCCTAATGCTGAAATAGTGGTCATACTGTTTCGGAATTAATGGATTCCGTTTGGGCATATAGTTATAAGGAATGCAATGTGAATGTGTATACCAGTGTGGAAATGTAGAACTATATACACTCCTGGAAATGGAAAAAAGAACACTTTGACACCGGTGTGTCAGACCCACCATACTTGCTCCGGACACTGCGAGAGGGCTGTACAAGCAATGATCACACGCACGGCACAGCGGACACACCAGGAACCGCGGTGTTGGCCGTCGAATGGCGCTAGCTGCGCAGCATTTGTGCACCGCCGCCGTCAGTGTCAGCCAGTTTGCCGTGGCATACGGAGCTCCATCGCAGTCTTTAACACTGGTAGCATGCCGCGACAGCGTGGACGTGAACCGTATGTGCAGTTGATGGACTTTGAGCGAGGGCGTATAGTGGGCATGCGGGAGGCCGGGTGGACGTACCGCCGAATTGCTCAACACGTGGGGCGTGAGGTCTCCACAGTACATCGATGTTGTCGCCAGTGGTCGGCGGAAGGTGCACGTGCCCGTCGACCTGGGACCGGACCGCAGCGACGCACGGATGCACGCCAAGACCGTAGGATCCTACGCAGTGCCGTAGGGGACCGCACCGCCACTTCCCAGCAAATTAGGGACACTGTTGCTCCTGGGGTATCGGCGAGGACCATTCGCAACCGTCTCCATGAAGCTGGGCTACGGTCCCGCACACCGTTAGGCCGTCTTCCGCTCACGCCCCAACATCGTGCAGCCCGCCTCCAGTGGTGTCGCGACAGGCGTGAATGGAGGGACGAATGGAGACGTGTCGTCTTCAGCGATGAGAGTCGCTTCTGCCTTGGTGCCAATGATGGTCGTGTGCGTGTTTGGCGCCGTGCAGGTGAGCGCCACAATCAGGACTGCATACGACCGAGGCACACAGGGCCAACACCCGGCATCATGGTGTGGGGAGCGATCTCCTACACTGGCCGTACACCACTGGTGATCGTCGAGGGGACACTGAATAGTGCACGGTACATCCAAACCGTCATCGAACCCATCGTTCTACCATTCCTAGACCGGCAAGGGAACTTGCTGTTCCAACAGGACAATGCACGTCCGCATGTATCCCGTGCCACCCAACGTGCTCTAGAAGGTGTAAGTCAACTACCCTGGCCAGCAAGATCTCCGGATCTGTCCCCCATTGAGCATGTTTGGGACTGGATGAAGCGTCGTCTCACGCGGTCTGCACGTCCAGCACGAACGCTGGTCCAACTGAGGCGCCAGGTGGAAATGGCATGGCAAGCCGTTCCACAGGACTACATCCAGCATCTCTACGATCGTCTCCATGGGAGAATAGCAGCCTGCATTGCTGCGAAAGGTGGATATACACTGTACTAGTGCCGACATTGTGCATGCTCTGTTGCCTGTGTCTGTGCGCCTGTGGTTCTGTCAGTGTGATCATGTGATGTATCTGACCCCAGGAATGTGTCAATAAAGTTTCCCCTTCCTGGGACAATGAATTCACGGTGTTCTTATTTCAATTTCCAGGAGTGTATAACAACATAAGCCCTTTGAATTCGTAGCGAAACCCAAATGTTCACCTTTCATAAGGTTAACCACAATGAACTGTGCATGTAATGTAATTATATTCGATGTGAGAAGTTAAATTTACTGTATCCATAACGTGGATGCATGGCGAGGAAGCATGCGTGTGTTGCGATAAAACTGCAAAGTGAGTCAAATGAATAGCACGAAGTACTAATGTTGGCGAAATGCAAAGTACCGATGCACTATGCGTTGTCTGTATTGAAAGGAGCTACACAGCGAGGCAGGAACATTGTGGTGATGGCCTGCGAGAGCACTGGCTCCATCTCTTGGCGTGGAGTGAATCTACAGAGGAAGCCTGGCATGATAGCTACATAAGATCGGTCCGTGAAAATGGCGGAACCAGCTGACAGGCCAGAAGATACTAACGTACAGTCAGCTGTAATGGTTCCAACGTATATAGCTCTTGAATTCTAGATAATTACGGCTAATCTAAGCAACCTTAGATTAGTTGAGTCAAATCCAATATACATTTCATATAGTGGCTTCAGATAACTCTAAGAACCAGTTCTTACTGTAAAACTCCTGCTTATTAAGCAACTGATGCAATGGAAAGATTCCATGCATATATATTTCAAACTCTTCCAAAACATCTCACAGACGACTATGAGGGTCGATGTGCAAAACCTCAAGTCCTTCGGCTATTAGCAGCAAGCAATGCTTCTTCGTTTTCAGATGCTGTCCCAGAGCACTGGCGTTGCTGGGGTATGAGTGCTCTGCGTTTCTAGTACTGAAATCTATCCCTGTCTTACCAATATAGAAATTATCACAATCTCCACATTGTATCTCATATAGAACTGGTTTACTAAAAATACTTCTTGGTTTCTGCCCACCATCATGCCTTAATTGTATATGTAAATTGCCTCTTCTTTTGAAAGAAACATTGATATTAGCCTGTTTCAAAACTTTAGCGGTTTTATCACAGTGGGAGCCATTGTAGCTTAGACTAACAAAACGATTTTTGTCCTCTTTTTTGACTACCTACATTTCATTTTTTGGTGATTGTTAACTGATAACAGCAGGATAGTTATATGATCTAATACCATTCTAATATGTTTAAAAAATTTCAAAAATTCCTTTTTTGTATAATAGATCTTTTCTTTCAAGTTGTTGCCACTAGTCTGGGCTGACATAAGTGATAATGCTATATGCCATTTATTATATGTTTGTCTGTTGTAATGCTTGATGATGCTTATCAAACATTTTCTTTAGGATGGTTGTAAACTTATTCTTTCACATCTTATAGTTTATTTCTAATGTATACCTGTTTCATTTCTTTATTGACCTCGCCAGTTATTGGTTCCAAATATGCCTTATTTTCTGATTATAGTGTAACGACTACCTCTATAATATTGTTCATGATGCTATCCAATGAGGCACTTTTCATGTAAATAGTTCAAATGGCTCTGAGCACTATGGGACTTAACATCTGTGGTCATCAGTCTCCTAGAACTTAGAACTACTTAAACCTAACCAACCTAAGGACATCACACACATCCATACCCGAGGCAGGATTCGAACCTGCAACCGTAGCAGTCGCGCGGTTCCAGACTGAGCGCCTAGAACCGCTAGACCACCGTGGCCGGCACTTTTCATTCTGTCAGTATATGAGTTTATCCTACATAAAAGTAGCATAAATGCCTCTTTGTCAATTTGTTCATGAGGTTGCGATATGTACTTAATTGCAGCGCACAGTTGTTTGTATAGTTACCCTTTGACTTACTTTCTATGGTTAATGTGGGCGCCAACTACTAGCCTTCATTTACTTTTCCGATAGCTTAATCGCCACACTCAGTTGGCACCGGTTCTATTTGAATAGACAAAGGTTCTGTCAAATATGCCCACATGACATGAGATCTGTATTGTATTCAGTCTATGTCCTCACTTCTGTCAGCTTTGTAATAAAGTCTGATTTTAATGTATGATACTAATTGAAATTTCTGTTCATTGAATACTAAAGTCCATACTTATGTTATTAAGCATATATTTGCTATTGTTAATTTTCATGTATACTTTGTTTCCACCACATCAGTCTGCTAATGAAATTTTTAAATGCATAATGCTTAATAAAGAACTGTGCGATCAAGACTTTTCTATACAATGATTTATAAGTATACAACCTTTTAACAACAAGAGTAGTATTTACTTCTTTGTTAAAACTGATGACATAACTGCAGTTTTGTAACGCAAATGATTTGTCTATAAGATGCATGTTATTATTTTTCTTGACAATTTAGACTAACACAATTACAATAATTATCGGTATTTTCCTTTCTTGATAGAGTTACCATACTTCCCACATTTGTTTCATTTTAACATTGTTTCTTATTTATTCTTGACTTCAACATTTGTCCTCATGAATGAAAGAATTTCAATAAGTGATAATAATTTTTCCTGTAAATACACCTCTTGAAAATTTTATGTCTTTGTATAGAAATTGCAGGAATAATGTGACATTAACAATGCAGTGTTTTAAGCACTCCCATTATTATTTTGACTTACATGAATATTTAATTTATGGAAGTTTGAGTATAATCAAAAGAAAATTCACTGATAAATGATCGCAATTGATAGTACTAATGCAGTGCTATAAGAAATACAAAAACTGAAGGACTGAATACATAAAATGAAATACAAATGTGTATCATGTTCGATACGAGTCACGTGTATCATATTGTACAATATGTGAATGTTGATATGTTACTTTACGCACCTCTCAGAATGTCATGCAAAAGAATTATAGACGGGTTTCTGGCAGTACATGTATAAGAAAAAAGAAAACTTTTTAAGTGTCGGAATTGTGTCGATACTGGCTGAACTTTATTTGTTAAAGCCTCCCCTTGAAAGAGTGTCTGTTTGTGATTTTTTTTAAAAAAAAAAGACCTAATTCTGTAACTGTAAACTTTATTTGTGCTTTTCAGTGGAATTCGCCCAAGGCATCCATGTTCACAATCGATCGTTCCCTATTTTCATTATACATATACATGAAAAATGTATAGTATTAAGAACTTCCGGAAGTTTACAATCGTATGCCGCTCCGTCCGAGCAGGCCTTGAAGGCCCAAAGGTACCAACAGACCGCCGTGTCATCCTGAGTCCGTAGGCGTCACTGGATGCGGATATGTAGGGTCATGCGGCAAGCACGCCGCTGTCCCAGTCGCTATCAGCTGTTGCGACATGTGTCGCTATTTCTCAATCAAGTAGCTCGCCAAGGGGGTTCACAAGGGCTCAGTGCACCCCACTTGCCAACAGTGCCAGAAGACTTGCTCGGTCAGCCGTCCAAGCGCTAGCCGAGCCCAACAGCGCTTAACTTCAGTGGTGTGGCAGGGATCGGTGTGACCACTGAGGCAAGGCTGTTGGCTTGCAAACGTACTTTCGAGAATTTTCGTACGTGCGAGTGTCGTGGACAAACTGTTTCGTAATAAACTGGTGATTGCAATTCACACTAAGGTGACAAAAATCGTAGGGTAGCAATACGCACATATACAAATGCCTGTAGTATCGCGTACACAAGGTATAAAAGGGCAGTTCGTTGGCGGAGCTGTCATTTGTACTTAGTTGATTCATATGAAAGAGTTTCAGACCTGATTATGGCTGCAAGAAGGGAATTGAGAGACTTTGAATGCGAAATGGTAGTTAGAGCTAGACATATGAGACATGTCATTTGTACTCAGTTGACTCATGTGAACTGGTTTCTGACCTGATTGTGGCTGCACGAAGGGAACTGACAAGGGTAGTTAGAGCTGGACACATGGGGCATTCCATTTCGGAAATCATTGGAGAAATCTGTATACCGATATCCACAGTGTGAAATACGTGCCGAGAATAACAGATTTCAAGCATTACCTCTCGCCACTGACAACGCAGTGGATGTCAGCCGATACTTAAACGATCGAGAGCAGCGACATTTGCGTAGAGTTGTCAGTGCTAACAGACAAGTAATACTGCGTGAAATTTTCGCAGAAATCAGTGTGAGACGTACGACGAACGTGTCTGTTAGGGCATTTGACGTTAATTGGCTCTGGCAGCAGACGACCGATGCGAGTGCCATTGCTAACAGTGCGACACCGCCTTCAGTGCCTGTCCTGGGCTCGCGACCATACCGGTTGGACCCTAGACGACTGGAAAACCGTGGCCTGCTTAAATGGGGCCCGATTTCGGTCGGTAAGAGCTGACAGTAGGGTTCGAGTGTGGCGCAGTTCCCATGAAGGCCTGGATCCAAGATGTCAACAAGGCACTGTGCAAGCTGATGGTGGCTCCATAATGGTGTGGGCTGTGTTTACTTGGAACGAATGTGTCCTCTGGTGGAACTGAACGGGTCGTTGACTGGAAATGGTTACATTCGGCTACTTGGAGACCATTTGCAACCATTCATGGACTTCACGTTTCCAGAGAACGACAGACTTTTTATGGATGACAATGCGCCATGTTACTGGGCCACAGATGTTCGCAGGTTTGAAGAATACTCTGGACAGTTAGAGCGAATGATTTGGTTACCGAGATTATCTGAGATGAATCCCGTAGAACATTTATGCGATATTATCGAGAGAAAACTTCGTGCACAAAATCGTACACTGGCAACACGCTCGCAGTTATGGACGGCTATAGAGGCAGCGTGGCTCAATATTTCTGCAGGGGACTTCCAGCGACTTGTTCGAGTCCATGCCAAGTCGGGTTGCTGCACCACGCCGGGAATAAGGACGTACGATACGATATTAGGAGGTGCCCCATAATTTTTGTCACCTCAGTGTATACCCACCGCAGGTAACGAACGTATCATCTCACATTAGTTTTCTCTCGTAACAAGAGTGTATTTGACAAACTGCCTATTGGCTTCTGTCTCGGGTTCTTCGGCCGACGTTCATCTAATGATTTTACTGACATTTCGTCATCTCGAGTGGCTGGCATTGTCAAAGCTTCACACTCCATTGCCGGTGGTGAACTGGAGCCGAGCTCGCGGCCGCAGACTATATGTACCTGGCGTGCCAACGTCCGAGGGCTTCTCCGCGGTAATTTCCGGTGCTGTTCTCCTCTTGCTACCTGCGAAAGTCGTTCACTGCAGTACGGGAAGCCAGGATCCGCTTACCTTGAGGCTTTCCTCTTTCTTGTTCAAACTGTTCGCGTGTTTTTGTATTTCCACAGCTTCTCTGAACAAGCGCATGTGATAGTGCTTCTCTACAGCCAGAACTTCCGTGTCGGCGAATTTTATTACGTGGTCGGTCTCACTCAGTGCGTGCTCTGCCACGGCCGTATTCTCCACCTACCCCAGCCTGCAATGTCGCTTATGGTAAATTGAACAGCGTCCATACAAACATAAAATTTACCATGGAAGTAGAAAAGGACAAAAAACTGCCATTTATAGGTGTGCTGGTCACAAGGAACGGCGAAGATCTGGGACACAGCGTGTATCGAAAACCGACACACACAGACCGATACCTGCACAAACTATCAAACCACCACCCGAGCCAGAAAAGAGGCATGATTAATACGCTCGTAACGCGAGCACGACGAATATGTGAGCCGCAACACCTCAGACGCGAAATGCAACACCTGGAAAATGTTCTGAGGAGCAATGGGTACTCCACAAATTATACGGAAGTGTAACAGAGCCAAACACTCAGCGAAGTGAGGAATCAGAAAAATAAATGTCGGGTACGGCCTTTCTGCCATACATTCCCAGAGTGACGGACAGAATCGCCCGTATATTGCGCAAACATGGCGTAAAGACTATTTTCAAACCGACAAAGAAGATCAAAGAGTGTATTAGATCGGCAAAGGAGAAAAGGGACCCACCTGCAACGTCGGGAATATACCGTATACCATGCGCATGCGGAAAAGTTTATGTCGGAATGACTGGAAGATAAATCAACACCAGGATCAAAGAACATAAGCGACATTGCAGGCTGGGGCAGGTGGAGAATACGGCCGTGGCAGAGCACGCACTGAGTGAGACCGACCACGTAATAAAATTCGCCGACACGGAAGTTCTGGCTGTAGAGAAGCACTACCACACGCGCTTGTTCAGAGAAGCTGTAGAAATACAAAAACACGCGAACAGTTTCAACAAGAAAGAGGAAAGCCTCAAGGTAAGCGGATCCTGGCTTCCCGTACTGCAGTGAACGACTTTCGCAGGTAGCAAGAGGAGAACAGCACCAGAAATGACCGCGGAGAAGCCCTCGGACGTTGGCGCGCCAGGTACATATAGTCTGCGGCCGCGAGCTCGGCTCCAGTTCACCACCGGGAATGGAGGGTGAAGCTTTGACAATGCCAGCCACTTGTGCTGGCGAAACGTCAGTAAAATCATTAGATGAACGTCGGTCGAAGAACCCAAGACAGAATCCAATAGGCAGTTTGTCAACAAATGGCCACGAAAGCCTTAACAATTTTGTAAGAGTGTATTTGTCTGTATCCATCGTAAATCAACGCTACCGTCAAACTGTGTTGTGCGTAACCTATTTCGCAGTAAATGCGCTTTTGTGAATTACGGTTGCCATACGTATCCAATACATAGTGTCAAATTAGTTTCCTCCTGTAATATAAGTATATATTGTCTGCAGTTATCGTTAATTAACGCCATTGTCGAATTTGTTAGTGAACGTAACCTGAAAAACATTTCAAAGAAGATGTAAATTTTGTATCAATTTTTTCTGTCCTCATAGATATCCCGTTTTGGCTCTCTTCTGTTCTAGAAGATTAGTGGTTGTAGCATATCAGACCCATAACTTAAAATAGAGTCAGCAAGCTTAGTTTAAATCAGTTTGTTTACGGTTCTGTAAAACATTGCACTGGGCACAATGCAGACTTCCGCGTATGCTGTTCCAGTAACGGGATGAGTTAGTTGCTGGAGATCGCCCCAGCTACTGTCAGTCAATTGGAAGCTGCTGTGAATTGGTATATTGAGGGGGGGGGGGGGGGGGGGGCTACTGAGACTCATGTACCAAAAATACCAAAGATATCGCACGTTACTTGAAGTACTTGAGTCAAGTACTATCCTTTTCTGTAGATACTGTCTCTTACGTGGGAAATTCAGAATCTACCAGAGAATTCGTCCAGTTGTCTGTGTGTGGTGTGTCAGTGGTATCTCTGGCTCTTCCTGTACAAGGGAGACAGTTTCAAATGGCTCTGAGCACTATGGGACTTAACTTCTGAGGTCACCAGTCCCCTAAAACTTAGAACTACCGGGTGATCTAAAAGTCAGTATAAATTTGAAAACTGAATAAATCACGGAATAACGTAGATAGAGAGGTACAAATTGACACATTTGCTTGGAATGACATGGGGTTTTATTAGAACCAAAAAAATACAAACGTTCAAAAAATGTCCGACAGATGGCGCTTCATCTGATCGGAATGGCAATAATTAGCATAACAACGTAAGACAAAGCAAAGATGATGTTATTTACAGGAAATGCTCAATATGTCCACCATCATTCCTCAACAATAGCTGTAGTCGAGGAATAATGTTGTGAACAGCACTGTAAAGCATGTCCGGAGTTATGGTGCGGCATTGGCGTCGGATGTTGTCTTTCAGCATCCCTAGAGATGTCGGTCGATCACGATACACTTGCGACTTCAGGTAACCCCAAAGCCAATAATCGCACGGACTGAGGTCTGGGGACCTGGGAGGCCAAGCATGACGAAAGTGGCGGCTTAGCACACGATCATCACCAAACGACGCGCGCAAGAGATCTTTCACGCGTCTAGCAATATGGGGTGGAGCGCCATCCTGCATAAACATCGTACTTTCCAGCAGGTGTTTATCATCCAGGCTGGGGATGATGCGATTCTGTAACATATCGCCGTACCTCTCGCCCGCCACGGTAGCAGTTTTGCTGTCCAGCGCCATCTGTCGGACATTTTGTGAACTTAGTTTTTTTTTGTTCTAATAAAACCCCATGTCATTCCAAGCATGTGTGTCAATTTTTACCTCTCTATCTACATTATTACGTGGTTTATTAAGTTTTCAAATTTATACTGACTTTTTGATCACCGTGTACTTAAACCTAACTAACCCAAGGACATCACACACATCCATGCCCGAGGCAGGATTCGAACCTGCAACCGTAGCAGTCACGCGGTTCCAGACTGAAGCGGCTAGAACTGCTCGGCCACTGCGGCCAGCGGGGAGACAGGAACGAGGGAGAGCCTCAGATGTTACAGCCATCTGCCTGACCAACAAGTTCAAGTTGCTGTCTTCTACTGAACCTGAAACTGAACCATTGAGATTCACTTCACTTGTTGGGAAAAGTGATGAGTCCCATGTAAAGGGCACTCAGTGTGTGAGCCTGGGGATCTCATTCAGCATATTGAGCAGGCTGTTCTGAAAGCCATTGAGGAACAGGGTGTAAAATACCGCAGATTGTGGCAGACACTAAACCAACGATGCCTGTCACCAGGCTCTGAGGTCGTACTTGGACCGTTGCAGTGACTTGAAGAGAAGATTGAGAGTACCAACCTTTCTCATAGAATTTCAGAGGAGCTCACAATCAGCAGCATTGTCTCCAGCATAGATTATCGCCCCGCTGGTTCTCAGTCGAGTGGAAGACTATGGAGTTTCCGTGAAAAGGTAGATCGTGATTTCCTAGACTTGTGCCATGGGCTTGAGAGCACTCAGGTCCCACTAAAAGGGTCAAGTGTGCACTGCACATCTGAGGCTGTTGCCCAGGTAGCTGAGTGTGTAGGATGCACACAAGGCTTTTTTTAGATTGGACAACTTTCCATCCAGTTCAGACAATAACAGCTGTAGGAGTTCCAGAAGTATCAGTGTAAGATCCAAACTAATGCCACATATAGGCGAGAATGATAATATATCAGTTGTTAACTGTCGAAGCACTCACAACGAAGTGCCAGAGTTTGAAGTGCTCCCAAAAAGCAATGAAGCTCACGCAGTACTACGCACAGAAAATTGGTTAAAACCTGAAGCAAACATAGGCGAGATCTGTTGGAAAAAGTAAAATGTATTTTGAACTGATAGGCTAATGGGAAGAAAGGATGGCGTATTTGCCACAGTAGACAAGAAACTCAAACCCATCGAGATAGTAACTGAACCAGCATGTGTGATTGTTTGGACGAGACTCACTGTCAGAGATAGGCATACCAACAATCAACTGGGGTAATACAGTATTTTTAGTGCTGGGTGTAACAAGACAACTCGTGAAACATTGCTAAATAACTTCTCTGAAAACTGCATAGAGCAGATAATTTAGGACCTAACTCACGATACAAATAAATTTGATTTAATGGCAACAAATAGACGTGACCTCTTTGACAGTCTCCATATCGAAAATGGTATCTCTGACTCAGTTGTAGCAAAAATGATTTCGAACGTACAAAGGACAACTAAAACAAGTAGAAAGATTAAAATTGTTCAATAAACTAGATAAAAATGCAGTAGTGCTATCGAGGAAGCTGAAACTTTTATCTCAGGACAGGAGCATCTGGGGGCAACTATGGCGCAAGTTAAAAAGAATAGTTGACCATGCACTACACATATGTAGCCAGTACAAGAGTTTGTGAAGGGAGGAACCATCCACAGTATACAGACACTGTAAAAACACTTCTAAGGAAACAGAGACCACTACATTACAGATCTAAAACAATGTATAGGGCTATAGATAGAGAGGTGCCCAATGAAACACATTTGGCTGTCAAGAGAGGAAATGCGTGAAGCCTAAAATGACTATTGTAACAGAATATTGGTTGGCTGGTTGATTTTGGGGGAGGGGACCAAACAGCGAGATTATCGGTACCAGCGGGTTAGCGAAGGATGAGGAGGCAGCTGGCCGTGCCCTTTCAAAGGAACCATGCCGGCATTTGCCTGAAGCGATTAGAGGATATCACGGGAAACCTAAATCAGGATGCCTGGACGCGGGTTTAAACCGTCGTCCTCCCCAATGCGAGTCCAGTGTACTAACCACTGCGCCACCTCGCTCGGTACAGAACCTTGTGGAAAGGTCTTTTACAAAACTGAAAGACATTCATGTTGTATGTTAAGATCGCAAGTGGCACGAAAGTTAGTGCGACGTGGCGCTGAGATAGCGTCCACCTCCAATCTACCCCATTCATCAATTTACTGAATAATTGCTTTCATGAGCGAATGTAAACTCGATTTAATCAGGTTAAAATAGAGAATGTGGTAGGTACTTACACGTAATTAATTTCCTGAGATAATATACTGAGTTACTTATGCATAAAAAAGTAGGAGCGAAAGCACTGGGAGCCAACATGGTCAATTTTAGGACAAGTTTCTCGCCGGAAAGGGTTACTTGGCTTTCGGATGCGGTGGCGTAGGAATACGACCGCCAGTTCCGAAAGTTGCGACGTAGAATACCTGTGAAGACATCCCTGCCTGCAGGAATGAAACTGACCGTTTTCCAGCCGAGAGAAGACACAAACTAGTGCGAAGCTTTCTTAGACCTCACAAGTGCTCTTTTTTGGGTCGGATGGCTAAAACAGAGATAAGTTGCAGGAATTAACATTATGCATCGCCATAGGTACTGACAGAAATATATCTCGTAGAAATAATAGTTTCTCATCATTGAACCGAGGTTATAAGAAAATGTGAATTCTGGTTTTTGGGGAGAAGGCGTTGGACCGAGCACTGGACGGAAGCCTGTATGAGTGTTCGACGAAAGCTACCATATTGTTGAAAGTACACTGACAGAAAAAATTCGCAAGACCAAAAAGGAGTTGTGCGAAATAAATGAAAGTTGGCAGGCGTGTTTCTACACCTGAAAGATGATGTCTGCTCCAATTTCGGGCCAGTCGCATAAGAGTGGGGCTGGTAGGGCCACTATGAGGACGTAAATCAGATTTGCTATGAATGCACGCTGTAACAGTCGTGAGCACTAGCTTTCTTTAAGACTGGACGTTGTGAGGGACGGGAAAAACCCACCGTGGTTCAACAACAAAGTTAGGAAACTACTGCGAAAGCGAAGAGAGCTCCACTCCAAGTGTAAACGCAGCCAAAACCTCTCAGACAAACAGAAGCTAAACGATGTCAAAGTTAGCGTAAGGAGGGCTATGCGTGAAGCGTTCAGTGAATTCGAAAGTAAAATTCTATGTACCGACTTGACAGAAAATCCTAGGAAGTTCTGGTCTTACGTTAAATCAGTAAGTGGCTCGAAACAGCATATCCAGACACTCTGGGATGATGATGGCACTGAAACAGAGGATGACACGCAGAAATCTGAAATACTAAACACCTTTTTCCAAAGCTGTTTCGCAGAGGAAGACCGCACTGCAGTTCCTTCTCTAAATCCTCGCACAAACGAAAAAATGGCTGACATCGAAATAAGTGTTCAAGGAATAGAAAAGCAACTGAAATCACTCAACAGAGGAAAGTCCACTGGACCTGACGGGATACCAATTCGATTCTACACAGAATTCGCGAAAGAACTTGCCTCCCTTCTAACAGCCGTGTACCGCAAGTCTCCAGAGGAACGGAAGGTTCCAAATGATTGGAAAAGGGCACAGGTAGTCCCAGTCTTCAAGAAGGGTCGTCGAGCAGATGCGCAAAACTATAGACCTATATCTCTGACATCGATCTGTTGTAGAATTTTAGAACATGTTTTTTGCTCGCGTGTCACGTCATTTCTGGAAACCCAGAACCTACTCTGTAGGAATCAACATGGATTCCGGAAACAGCGATCGTGTGAGAACCAACTCGCTTTATTTGTTCATGAGACCCAGAAAATATTAGATACAGGCTCCCAGGTATATGCCATTTTCCTTGACTTCCGGAAGGCGTTCGATACAGTTCCGCACTGTCGCCTGATAAACAAAGTAAGAGCCTACGGAATATCAGACCAGCTGTGTGGCTGGATTGAAGAGTTTTTAGCAAACAGAAAACAGCGTGTTGTTCTCAATGGAGAGACGTCTACACGCGTTAGAGTAACCTCTGACGTGCCACAGGGGAGTGTTATGGGACCATTGCTTTTCACAATATATATAAATGACCTAGTAGATAGTGTCGGAAGTTCCATGCAGCTTTTCGCGGATGATGCTGTAGTATACAGAGAAGTTGCAGCATTAGAAAATTGCAGCGAAATGCAGGAAGATCTGCAGCGGATAGGCACTTGGTGCAGGGAGTGGCAACTGACTCTTAACATAGACAAATGTAATATACTGCGAATACATAGAAAGAAGGATCCTTTATTGTATGATTATATGATAGCGGAACAAACACTGGTAGCTGTTACTTCTGATATCTGGGAGTATGGGTACGGAACGATTTGAAGTGGAATGATCATATAAAATTAATTGCTGGTAAGGCGGGTGCCAGTTTGAGATTCATTGGGAGAGTCCTTAGCAAATGTAGTCCATCAACAAAGGAGGTGGCTTACAGAACACTCGTTCGACCTATAATTGAGTATTGCTCATCAGTGTGGGATCCATACCAGATCGGGTTGACAGAGGAGATAGAGAAGATCCAAAGAAGAGCGGCGCGTTTCGTCACAGGGTTATTTGGTAAGCGTGATAGCGTTACGGAGATGTTTAGCAAACTCAAGTGGCAGACTCTGCAAGAGAGGCGCTCTGCATCGCGGTGTAGCCTGCTGTCCAGGTTTCGAGAGGGTGCGTTTCTGGATGAGGTATCGAATATATTGCTTCCCCCTACTTATAGCTCCTGAGGAGATCACGGATGTAAAATTAGAGAGATTCGAGTGCGCACGGAGGCTTTCCGGCAGTCGTTCTTCCCGCGAACCATACGCGACTGGAACAAGAAAGGGAGGTAATGACAGTGGCACGTAAAGTGCCTTCCTCCACACACCGTTGGGTGGCTTGCGGAGTATAAATGTAGATGTAGACGTGTAGATGTGCGCTGATGTTAGCCAAGGATACCTTGAAGGCGACAAAGAAGCCTTTAGCAACAATCAGTAAGTTTGAACTAAATCGTGTAATGGACTACGAGGAGATGGATGTTCCTTCTCCGATAGCGCAGAAACACTTGGCAGGAACGTAGCCACTGTGCATGACTGATTGCAGCGGTGGTCACGGACAGGTACGGTAACGAGAAGACCGGGCTCCGGACGGCCACGCGCCACTACCGAGAAAGAAGATCATTGCGTTCGGCGTATGATTCTGGCGCATCGTACTGCATCTGCAGCAGCAGTGCGAGCAGCAATTGGTAACAAAGTGACACAACGAACTGTTACGCATCGGTTATTTCAGCTCCGAGCCAGATGCCCTTTAGCGTGCATTAAAGTGACCCCGGAACCATCGCCATTTGCAACTACAGTGGTGTCGAGCGAGAGCTCATTTAAGAGCAGGGTCTGTTGTGTTTTTTTTTATGAAAGCCGGTTTTGCCTCGGTGCCAGTGATGGCTGTGTGTTGGTTAGGAGGAGGCCAGATGAGGGCCTTTAGGCAACCTATCTGTGTCTTAGACACACTGGAACCACACCTCAAGTAATTGTCTGGGTTGCGATTTCGTATGACAGCATGAGCACTCTCGTGGCTATCCCACGCACCCTGACTACAAATCTGTAGGTCGGTCTGGTGACTCGACCTGCTGTGCTGCCATTCATGGACAACAATCCATGACGTCTTTTCCAACAAGATAACGCTCGCCCATGTACCGCCGTTGTAACGCAACATGCTCTACAGACTGCCGACACATTGTCTTGGCCTCATCTACACTATGTGATCAAAAGAATCCGGACACTTACAAGTTCGTGTCCCCCCCCCCCCCCCCCTCCCGCCCATTGGTAATACTGTATTTCGGAATGGCGTTGGTCCACCCTTAGCCTTGATGACAGCTTCCACTCTTGCAGGAATACTTCCAATCAAGTGTTGGAAGGTTTCTTGGGGAATGTCAGCCCATGTTTCACCGAGTGCTGCACTCAGGAGAGGTATCGATGTCGTCGGTCGGTGAGGCCTGGCACGAAATTCGAGTTCCAAAACATCCCAAAGGTGTTCTGTAGGATTGAGGTCAGGACTCTGGGCAGGCCAGTCTATTACAGGGATGTTATTGTCGTGTGACCACTCTGCTCGATCGCGTTGAAAAATGCAATCGCCATCCTCGAATTGCTCTTCAACAGTGGGAAGCAATAAGGTGCTTAAAACATCAATGTAGGCCTGTGCTGTGATAGTGCCAAGCAAAACAACAAGCGGTGCAAGCCCTCTCCATGAAAAATACGACGACACCATAACACCACCGCTTCCGAATTTTGCTGTTGGCACAACACACGCTGGCAGATGACGTTAACCGGGCATTCGTCACATCCACACCCTGCACTCGGATCGACACATTGTGTACCGTGATCGTCACTCCACACAACGTTTTTCCACTGTTCAATCGTCCAATTTTCACGCTTCTTACACGAAGCGAGGTGTCGTTAGGCATTTACCGGCGTGATTTGTGGCTTATGAGCGGCTATTCGACACGAAATCCAAGTTTTCTCGCCTTCCGCCTGTCATATTACTTACAGTGGATCCTGAAGCAATTTGGAATTCGTGTGTGATGGTCTGGATAGATGTCTGCCTATTACACATTATTACTCTTTTCAACTATCGGCGGTCACTATCAGTCAACAGACGAGGTCGGCCTGTACGTTTTTGTGCTGTACATGGCCCTTCAAGTTTCCACTTCACTGTTACTTCGGAAACAGTGGAGCTAGGGATGTTTAGGAGTGTGGAAATCTCGCTACAGACACAAGTGACACCCAATCACCCGACCACGTTCGAAGTTCGTGAGTTCTGCAGAGTTCTGCTCTCTCACAATGTCTAATGACTACTGAGGTCGCTGATATGGAATACCTGGCAGTAGGCGGCAGCACAAAGCAGCTAATATGAAAAACGTATGTTTTTGGGTGTGTCCGGATACTTTTGATCACATAGTGCATCACCAAGGTCTGTCTCCAATCGAGCACATATGGGATATCATTGGGCGACAACCCCAGCACTGACATTTCTGCAGCAGTATCACGATGACAACGTTGAGGATCGTCACAGGCGACGAGATGTGGATTTCTCACACTTGGCCACAGAAACCGAGCAGCAGTCAATGCGTTGTCTTCACATGAGATCTCCAGTCAAGACGAAATTCAAACAGACTGTGTCGATGCAGGAAGTGATGTGGATGTGTTCTGGGACGGGAAGAGCATTCTGCTCATTGACTTTCTGCCCAGAGGTGAAACAGTGTATGCTGACCGTTACTGCGAAAAAATGCGGAAACTGCGACGTGTCATTCAGAACGAGAGGGGTGGAATGCTTACAACAGGTGTTGTGCTGCTCCGTGACAATGCTCGTCCGGACACGGTTCGGTGCGCAGCAACCGTTTTGCAGAAATTCAACCGTGCGCTGCTCGATCATCCAGTATAGAGTCCTGGCCTTGCTCCCAGCGATTTCCATCTTCTCGTGCATCTCAAGAATTTCCTGTCCTGTGTGCCAGCGTTTTGACGACGACCCTCACACGCTGGTCCTATTCACAGGCGGCAGACGTCTACCACACAGGTGTAGAAACGTTGATCCCGTGATATGATAAGTGTGTCAATTCTTTTGGTGACTATGTCGAAAAATAACTCACCATTGCTGTACCTGTAACCAATAAAGGTTTTCATGTGACTATGTTGTCTTTGCTTTAAAAAATACGGAACTTTACTTTCTGGAAGGGCCATATATACAATATGATCAAAAGTATGCGGACATCCCCAAAAACATTGTTTTTTTTTCATATTAGCTGCAATGTGCTGCCGCCTACTGCCAGGTACTCCATATCAGCGACCTCAGTAGTCATTAGACATTGTGAGAGAGCAGAATGAGGTACTCTGCAGAACTTACGGACTTCGAACGTGGTCAGGTGATCGGGTGTCACTTGTGTCATATGTCTGTACGCAAGATTTCCACACTCCTAAACATCCCTAGCTCCACCGTTTCCGAAGTAATAGTGAAGTGGAAACTTGAAGGGACATGTACAGCACAAAAGCGTACAGGCCGACCTCGTCTGTTGACTGATAGTGACCGCCGACAGTTGAAATGGCTCGTAATGTGTAATAGGCAGACATATATCCAGACAATCACACCCGAATTCCAAATTGCTTCAGGATCATCTGTAAGTACTATGACAGGCGGGAGGCGAGAAAATTTGGATTTCGTGCTGAGCAGTTGCTCATAAGCCACACATCACGCCGGTAAATGCCAAACGACGCCTCGCTTGGTGTAAGGAGGGTAAACTTTGGACGACTGAACAGTGGAGTGACGAATCACGATAAATAATGTGGCGATCCGATGGCGGGGTGTGGGTATGGCGAATGCCCGGTGAACGTCATCTGCCAGCGTGTGTACTGCCAATATTAAAATTCGGAAGCGGTGGTGTTATGGTGTGGTCGTGTTTTTCATGGAGGGGATTTCACCGCTTGTTGTTTTGCATGGCATTGTCACAGCACAGGCCTATATTGATGTTTTAAGCTCCTTATTGCTTCCCACTGATGAAGAGCGATTCGGGGATGGCGATTGCATCTTTCAACACGATCGAGCACCTGCTCATAATGCACAGCCTGTGGCGGAAAGGCTTACACAACAATAACATCTCTGTAATGGACTGGCCTGCACAGAGTCTTGACGTGAATCCTTTAGAACACCTTTGGGATGTTTTGGAACTCCAGTTTCGTGCCAGGCCTCACCGATCGACATCGATACCTCTTCTGAGTGCAGCACTCCGTGAAGAATGGGCTTCCATCGCCCAAGAAACATTTCAGCACCTGATTGAACGTTTGGCTGCGTGAGTGGAAGCTGTCATCAAGGCTAAGGGTGGGCCAATACCATACTGAATTCTATTATTACCGATGGAGAACGCCTGGAACTTTAAGTCATTTTTAGCCAGGTGTCCGGATACTTTTAATCACATAGTGTACTTACGGTTCCAGGGATCCATTAAAAACAGTGGCATGTTTAGTGAGCGAAAGCTGGCCGTGCGCGTCCACAATGCCGACTTTCGCTGTTCTTTGAGAGTAGCCGCTCGTAAAGAAACTGCAGCACGGTTGCTGCTTTGTTTCAACTGCTGGCGAGGCGACGGTTATGATGGTACCATCGTCGTCGCCGATAGTGTCGCGTGCTTTGACCAGCAGAAGCTTGCAATCTTTCTTTGCGACCATCCATGCCTTTTAAGTGTAGGTAAACGCCAATTAGACGTTTTGGGTCACATGTTATAAGTGGTGTTTTAACAATTAGTGGCATCTCGTTGAGCCAGATATGACATAACGCTGAGTCAGTCATCTAAAACTCGTCAAGAATATCGTGTAAGTGCTGCCAGTCGTCGGACGATGCTGTATCAAGAATTTGTTCACTGGTCAACTCTTGTTGAGGGCCTCAATTCTGTGACCTGTACACCCTTTTTAATATGGTGTTTTTTAGAATGTGGTACTTGTTTTGTATTAGTATGTTTATATTAATGTCCAACACTAAAACAATATTTTTAAAAAGAGTAAATCGCCATTTGACTGTGTACTATTATACATTGAAACTGGTATAGACATGCGTATTCGAATACAGAGATACGTAAACAGGCAGAATACGGCGCTGCGGTCGGCGACGCCTATATAAGACAACAAGAGCCTGGCGCAGGCAGTTGTTAGATCGGTCACTATTGCTACAATGGCAGGTTATCGAGATTTAAGTGAGTGTGGAAGTGGTGTTATAGTCGGCGCACAAGCGATGGGACACATCTCCGAGTTCGCGATGAAGTGGGGATTTTTCCCGTGCGACCATTTCACGAATGAGCCGTGAATATCTGGAATCCGGTAAAACATCAAATCTCCGACTTCGCTGCGGCCGGCAAGAGATCCTGCTACAACGGGACTAACAACGGCTGAAAAGAACCGTTCAAAGTGCCAGAAGTGCAACCCATCCGCAAATTGCTGTAGATTTCACTGATGGCCCATCAAGTGTCAGTGTGCGAACCATTCAACGAAACATCATCGATATGGGCTTTCGGAGCCGAAGGCTCATTCGTGTACCCTTGATGACTACACGACGCAAAGCTTTACGCCTTGCTTGGGCCCGTCAACACCGACAATGGACTGTTGATGACTGCAAACATGTTGCCTGGTCGGATGAGGTTCGTTTCGAATTGTGTCGAGCAGATGGACGCGTACGGGTCTGGAAAGCCCAATGAATCCATGGACCCTGCATGTCAGCATGGGACTATTCAAGCTGGTGGAGGCTCTGTAATGGTGTGGGGCGTGTGCAGCTGGAGTGATATGGGACCCCTGATACAAGGCTAGATACAACTCTGGTGGGTGACGCATACGTAAGCATCCCATCTGATCACCTGCATCCATTCACGTCCATTGTGCATTCCAACGGTCTTGGGCTATTCCAGCCGGACAATGCGCCACCCTACACGTCAAGAGCTGCTACAGAGTGGCTCCAGGACACACTGTTCTGAGTCCGGCTCTGTAATGGTGTGGGGCGTGTGCAGCTGGAGTGATATGGGACCCCTGATACAAGGCTAGATACAACTCTGGTGGGTGACGCATACGTAAGCATCCCATCTGATCACCTGCATCCATTCACGTCCATTGTGCATTCCAACGGACTTGGGCTATTCCAGCCGGACAATGCGCCACCCTACACGTCAAGAGCTGCTACAGAGTGGCTCCAGGACACACTGTTCTGAGTCCGGCTCTGTAATGGTGTGGGGCGTGTGCAGCTGGAGTGATATGGGACCCCTGATACAAGGCTAGATACAACTCTGGTGGGTGACGCATACGTAAGCATCCCATCTGATCACCTGCATCCATTCACGTCCATTGTGCATTCCAACGGTCTTGGGCTATTCCAGCCGGACAATGCGCCACCCTACACGTCAAGAGCTGCTACAGAGTGGCTCCAGGACACACTGTTCTGAGTCCGGCTCTGTAATGGTGTGGGGCGTGTGCAGCTGGAGTGATATGGGACCCCTGATACAAGGCTAGATACAACTCTGGTGGGTGACGCGTACGTAAGCATCCCATCTGATCACCTGCATCCATTCACGTCCATTGTGCATTCCAACGGACTTGGGCTATTCCAGCCGGACAATGCGCCACCCTACACGTCCAGAGGTGCTACAGAGTGGATCCAGGAACACTGTTCTGAGTTCAAACACTTCCGCTGGCCACCAGACTCCACAGACATGAACATTATTGAGCATATCTGGGATGCCTTGCAACGTGGTGTTCAGAAGAGACCTGGATCCCCCCTCCGTACTCTTCTTAACGATTTATGGATAACCCTGCAAGATTCATGGTGTCAGTTCCCTGCAGCACTACTTCAGACATTAGTCGAGTCCATGCCACGTCGCGTCGCGGTACTTCCGCGTGTTCGTTGGGGCCCTACACAATATTAGGCAGGTGTACCAGTTTCTTTGGTTGTTCAGTGTATTTATCTTTTGTATTCCAACGTTAACTGACAAGACTTAATAATGTTTCTTATTCCAGTCTCTGATCACAATACCAATTCTTGAATTGATATTGTGATCAGAGACTGGAATTAAAAAAATTTGATATTATTGGATCACTGTTTTATACACGCGACTCTGTCGCAGTCGGTGAAGACTTAATAATGGTCTAACAACTTTTAGCATTGTACTTGATAATGCCATAAAAGCCGAAATCTGGATAGTACATAAGATAAATATAATAATACACAGCCAAATTAGGGTGTATTCTTTTAAAAAGTATTGGATGACTGTGGCTCAAGGCCATAAAATTTTTTTTTGCTAAAACCAATGGATGAGGGACCAAAGCATTAGTTATCAGTATAAACTGCATTTCATCAATTAAAATACCATGTGCAGCAAAGGTAATTTCCAACACACAAAATTATAATGCTGGTTGCTGTGGTAAATATGACGGGATTTCCATGTCGCTTCATGGCTACATGCGATGTTTGGAATGTTTGTCATTGGTCTGGAAAATATCGAACATTGCGGAAATATTTGTCCTTTACTTTCTGAAGTTGCTTGGGAGATGAAGCCCCTATCTGCACAGTGTTTGGGTGCATGGTAATCTCTGAACCACTGAATCGGCGTAATGCTGTCTGTCGTTGTAGGTATTATTGAGCTACTTTGAATTTTTTGTTTGTTTTAGTGTCCAGTTTTCTTTTCAGGGTCACCAGTTTATGTGGTTCGTCAGCCACAATGAGAACCACATTTATTTACAGTCTGGTAAATACACACACAACACTTGGCTCACGGTACAAGAAGTGTATGTGACTAGTACCAGAGAGAGAGAGACTGTCTTAGCTGCTTGGCGCAAACAAAGATACAGCGTGTCATCCAAAGAGTCTCGTACCACGGAAAAGATGAGTCAAATAGATAATAGAGTCAGTTTGGCTGACAAACAGCTGAAATCATAAAACTGAACAATGTTTCAAGGCCCGATGGGATCCCTATCAGATTCTATACTGAATTTGCAGGTGAGTTAGCTACTCTTCCAATTATAATCTATCTTACATCCCTCGAGCAGAAAACCACGCCCGGTAGTTGGAAGAAAGGAAAGGCCGTACCTGTCTACAAGAAGAGTAGCAGAAGCGATACACAAAACTACCTACCCTTGACGATTTGCTGTAAAATGTTAAAACACCTTCTCAGCTCAAACGAAACGATCTCCTCCATGCCAACCAGCTCGCATTACGAAAACATAGATCATGTGAAACCCAACTCACATTTTTCTCACATAACATACTGAAAATTTTGTATCAAGGCAGTCAGATAGATGAAATATTTCTTGATTTCTGAAAAGCCTTTGGCTCAGCACCACATATATGCTTATTATCAAAGGTATGATCTTATGGGGTGTGAGATGAAATATGTGACTGCATCGAGGATTTCTTGATAGCAGCACGCAGTGTGTTATATTGGATGGAGAGTCATCGACAGGTTTACAAGTAACTCCGAATGTACTCGATGGAAACGCGATGTGTCCCCAGCTATTCATGTCTCGCAGACAATCTTTGTAAGATGGCGGCAGGTGGAGAGAATTTCGCAGAGGCTAGCGAAACAGTGAAAACTGTAAAAAGGGCGAGAAAATAGTTAAGAAAGGCGTATTGTGCACAATATGCAACAATACATAGAAGTCTAGTTGTGGTATTGATTCACGAAGGATAACAGCTTCACAACGAGTAACTGGGAGTGTAAACAGCAAAACAAATAGCGAAAACTGCGAACACTGAAAGTTGTGATTTTAAATGTGAACTACCTTCTTTAGCTCAATACGTAGTCAGTGAAACTGGAAGTCACACGAGAGAAGTAAGTTCGCTACAGACCATACTAGACGAAGTGGAACAGTCAAGTATCGACGAATTGATCGTTACCGATAACTCAAAAGTAAGACCAAAACATTTTACTAAACAACCAGGAACACAAAGTAAATTAGAACAATGCAAACAAAAATCTGTTGCAAGTGCACTCACACAACAAACAAGTGAATATTGCAATTCAAACACCAAAACAGCGATAAATAGCGCGGAAGAAAGTGAACATTGAATCCAGATATGAAAACAGCAACTAATAGTGCGGGAGTAAACAATCACAATCACCTGTGCAATGTGTTCATCATTCCCGGCGAATTCCTTGGGAATAAGCCTTATGAATCAACTGACCTCTCAAAAGAAAATTGGCAAGAGGTAAGCAACATGAAAACGCGAAGACTTGCCAGAACGTCTCAACAAATAATAATAACAAAGGAAGAATAAGTCTTATATGTACTAGTAAAAAACTGGACACGTTTTGAGGAGAGAAGAAGGCAAGGTTCCATTTGAGCGGAGTAAAAATGGTACAACAGCCGAAAATGCAACTGATTTCTTAAGACCACAAGAACTTTTTAGTTGAGAAACGAAGCACGAAGGGATTTAACTGCAGTTTTAAACTAGGTGTTGACTAAGAACTAAAGGATAAATTAATGGAGCCCTCTGCGTGACCTGATTTCATCATCCATTTAGGAGACGGCAGCACTAAGTGGAAAACACTCAAGTACTCGATGAGTAGCTGTGGGTTATATGTGGCTTGCCATGAGCCAACAAGTGGAGCGGCTTGCCTTGACCTGTCGTCGCCAACCTAAAAACCTGTGACTACAAAATATGTGTGGTGGATCCACTGATAGTAGATCATAACGCATTGCTTCTCCACCTAAATAGTCAAAGAAATAGTATGTGGTATTATGACTGTACTTCAGTAAAAGGAATTAACGGAGGAAGGAATAAACATCTTCAAAAATATGCTTGCCAGAACGGACTGGCAGTCTGAAGTAGATATTGTTGGAAAAATTAAAATCTTATGGCATAAAGGGTGTCGTTTTTGAAACACTGTAGTCTTACCTAAGAGATAAGAGACGGAGTGTTTGTGTCGAGGGAGCGATGATCTCGTGAAAGGGTACATGAACACAGTTACTGGAGGGCTTCATACTTGGTCCTCTGCTCTTTTTAATATTTGTCACTGAGTTAAGTTGTGATAGTGTAAGGTGTCAGGCAAATCCAACACCTTCTATGTAAACCCTGACATAATAGCAAATCCGGCAGTATGTCACATAGCTCCGAGTGAATCCTGACATTAATACGATCAACGAGTGAGCAAATGGAATACCACAGACTAACACAAGAACGCCTAAATGCATGTCATACCTTCCCACCGTGAAACAGACGCAGTTCCGAGGGGAGAAACGAGAACAGAAGCCGAGAGCAGAGTCGTGTAAGCTAGAAGGCCCTACAATAATGGACACCCACATTTCCCGCCGACCGCCAAGACCTCCCCCAGCCCATGTTAAAAGATAGAGCCCTCCAGAAGAACAGTATAGATCTTACGATAACACTAAAAGGGCCACACCAGCTGCAAGTTTTTGCGTGTGACTATACGCGTCTCTGTTACGTTGCAAACATTAAAAACATTGCCCCACCACGAAAAGTATAACGTTTCTCATTGGATAGACAGAATTTTTGTAGGCGGAGCTTAAGGTTAGCACTGAGACCCTGATTGGTCAGTTGAAAACACTGCCAGATACCTTTCTCTTAAACCAACTTCGGTAAATGGTAGGAAAGAGAAGTTACAGAGGGTTGCTTCCGAGACGGCGAGGTGTGTGGAGCTAGCCGCCCACCGCCCCCTGACGCTGACTAAACACCGACAAGGTAATGAACGCACGCGATGCCGCATAAGAGCGCATAAGGCTTCACTCAGAACTGCAGAAGTCTCATCTGTTACATCCCCTTTTTGCGTAATACTAGTGTCGATCGTCAATTAAAGCTCATAGTATTCACATTTGCTACTAGAAGTTTAAATCTGAAACGCGATGATTTTTCTGTTATATAATTATTGAGAAGCCACATCAGCCACTGTAATTTACGACAAGTTAAATATGTAATTAAAGATAATTGAGGGTCACTGTAGACCATTTTGATAGTTTTCTCTTTTATGAAACTTAATTTAAACCTAGATTATAGATGTGATATGGCATAGGTCATCCTTCGATCCATTATAGAACTTGGAAACCCATTCAGGGAATATTCATTCACATTTTTGTTGAACGCAGTTGGTTTTTATCATCCTGTATTAAAACATTTCCTTTTATCAATAGTGCAATTTATAAACAATGTTTTGTGAGTAGAATAAAAATTCCAATGGTAAATTTAACTGCTTTTTCGACGTTATTTTACCAGCTAACTAAAAATAGGAAAGCCTTGAACTCCTTCCACTAAATTTAGTTAGTATTAAGATTCTTTTACAGGGAGTGCAATGGAGCTGACGCTGAAATCATTAAGTATTTGATTATATCATCGCTAGTCTCACTGAACTCTTCTGAACTCTACATGTCATGTGTGACCTGGCGTCTCCTTACCAGCAACAGGTCCTAGGTTCAAACTAGTCAATTTCCTAAAAAACACGCTCAGAGCGTCGTTGCGCGAAAGTGGTAGGGAGACACGACTTAGAACAGACAGACACAACGCAGAATGTTAGAATAGTCATACAATGTGCTTTCCAGATGACACAACCTTAATGAATAATGATAGAAATTCAACTGAGGCACTAAAGGATATTGTAATTTAGTTTGAAGTAGTCAGAAAGTGAAACTTCACAGATTAAAACTGTGTGCCAGACCCAGGCTCGAACTCGGGACCTTTGCCTTTCATGGGCGATTGCTCTACCAACTGGGCTACCCCAGCACATTCGCAGGAAAACTTCTGTGAAGTTTGGAAGGTAGGAGACAAGGTACTGGTGTAAGTGAAGCTGCGAGAACAATTCTTGAAACGTGCTTGGATAGCGCAGTTTGGTAGAGCATTTGTCTGCAGAAGGCAAAGGTGCCAAGTTAGAGCCTCAGTCCGGCAAACAGTTTATCTGCCAGGATGTTTCGTATCAGTGCACACTCTGCTGCAGAGTGAAAATTTCAAACTAACCACAGAGTTGTACAAAGCAAGCAAAACGAAATTAAATTACGACAAAGCCCAGAAAATATTATGTGGCCTGGTGCCTGTGAACCCATAGCAAATGTTGAAAGTGTCAAACTACTGGGAATCACAATTGACAATAAGCTGAGGTGGACCAAACACACTGCACATGTGCGTTCTAAGCTCTCAATAGTAATTCATCTCCTCAGATAGCTCAAATGTGTGATAACAGATCTATATTTAATCACAACATATTATGCACTGCTCCACAGCCACATAACATATGGACTGCTGCTGTGGGCAAAGTCTACTGGAAGTAAAACCATATTGCTTCTACAAATAGAGGTTGTAAGAATAATATCTTGCAGCAAGAAATTTGACCACTGTAGATCCATTTTCAAGCAGTTGTGAACAATGACAATATTTAGCAAGTATATTTTCAACTTTCTTGTCTACACGAAGGAAAGTACAGCATCATTCTGTAAAAGACAGGAGATCCACAACTGCAACACACGAAATAAGGCCGACATTCCAAGCTGCCACCTAACTAAGACACTGGACGGCTTTCCCACAGCAATCCTGAGGATATTCAACATCCTATCACCGGATGTTCAAACATTGCCACCGAGGATATTCATACTAGACTCGCGCGTGAGCTCAAGCAACAGCCACCACATTCTGTAAATGAATTTTTCTGTACAAGCGGAACTGTTGACTGTTCAACATAATTCCATCACACGTGAAGCCACAGACTGGAAATATTTAAGAGCTATAAAATGTTGTTCACAACGACTATTTATAAAATTAGTGTTGTGTAATGCTTCTTGTCTGTTATCTTAGTTTTAGTAATGGTTTTAGTAGATAATCACTAAGATGTGACGCAATCTGACCAGTCATGGTCGGTGAAAGATGTTTACTCAGTAATAATAACCTCAGACTTTTCATTGGTGATATACGAGGGTTATTCCAAAAGTAAGGTCCGGTTATAAAAAAAAATCAAAACTAAAATGTTTTTTCAAAACAATTGTTTTATTTACATTCCTTACATCTTTATCTATTTTTCTACATAACTTCCATACTTATTTAAACATTTGTCACATCGTTCAACAAGCTTTTGAATGCCCATGTTATAGAAATCGGCCGCCTGTGACGATAACCAGTCCTTAACTGCTTCTTTCACTTCATCATCTGTGTCGAAGCGCTTGCCGCCGAGAAACTCCTTTAAGTAACGGAACAGGTGGAAATCACTTGGCGCCAGGTCCGGACTGTAAGGAGGATGGTCCATCTGTTCCCATCCAAATTTCTTGATCAGAGCTTGCGTTTCATTTGCAGTGTGGGGTCTGGCATTGTCATGCAACAACAAGATTCCAGACGACAAAAGACCACGTCGCTTATTCTGGATTGCACGTCGAAGTTTAGTCAGGGTAGCGCAGTAGGCGGCTTTATTAATCGTTGTTCCTCTCTCCATAAAGTCGACTAACAATACTCCACGTCTATCCCAGAACACAGTCGCCATAACCTTACGTGTTGAGATTGTCTGCTTTGCCTTGACCTTGACTGGCGATGACGTGTGACGCCATTGCATTGACTGACGTTTAGACTCTGGAGTGATGTGAGAAACCCATGTCTCATCCCCTGTGACAACATTGTCTAAAAGACTGTCACCTTCCTTATGAAATCGCTCCAAAAAATCAAGAGCAAAAGCCATTCTTTTCATTCGTTGGGGCTCAGTAAGCAGCCTGGGAACCCAACGGACACACAATTTGTGAAACTTCAAATGTTCAGACACAATTCTGTACAAAGTTGTTCTACTCACATTCGGAAAATGCATGTCTACGTCTGTAATAGTGAATCGGCGATCTTCACGAATTTTTTTGTCAACCGCATTGACCAAATCGTCTGAAATCACTGATGGTCGGCCACACCGTGGTTCATCGTGCACATTATCCCGTCCTTCATTAAAAGCTCGCACCCACTTGCGCACTTTACTGTCGCTCATTATGTTAGGACCGTACACTTCAGTAATCTGCCGATGGATTTCCGCCGCTGAATTGTTTCCTGCAGACAAAAACCGTATCACTGCCCTTACTTCACAATCGGCGGGCTGATCAATTGTCTTAAACATTGTAAAGTGACACTGTGAACTACACTCAGCAACAGTAACAAAGCGAATGGCGGCGTTTGACGCGCAAGGCTTGCCGGGAGTCGGCGCGCATGCGTGTTTTGTCATTGGCGCCAAATTTCAATAGTTACGGCGAATCGGACCTTACTTTTGGAATAACCCTCGTAGTTATGTACAGTGAAATACAGTACGATCGAAGTTGTACAAATATTCACTGAGACCATCATAAGATTTCAAAGTGGTGCAAATATTGGCAATTTGCTCTAAATGTTCAAAAATGGAAAACTGTGCACTTCACAAAACGAAAACAAAACATAGTATCCTTTGAATATAATACCAGTGAGTCACAGTTCAAATCTGTAAACTCATACAAATACTTGGGTGTAACACTTAGTAGTGACTGGAACTGGAATGATCACATAGGCTGCTCGTGAGTAAAGAAAGTGACAGACTTATTGGCAGAATTCGAGGGAAATGCAATCCGTCTACAAAGGAGATTGCTCACAAATCAATCGTGCAACTCATCCTAGAATAAGAAGTGCTACCAAAACATCCGAGAATTTCATTTTACTGGTCAAACCAGTGGCAGTACGACATTCCGCGGCTAGATGTCTACAAGTACGCGTCTTAGCTACTGCAGCACAAAGTTGTGTCATCTTTGGCGCACGCAGTTGTGAGTTGTAGTGGTGCATGTCAAGCCGTGTTTCAGTGCTTCTGCGAATTGAGAAATGGATAACGTGAATGAACAATGGATTTGCATCAAATTCTGTTTGAAACTGAAAAAAACTGCAGCTGAAACCCACTGAATGCTGAAAGAGGCATTTGATGAGAGTGCACTGCGTCAAGCAAGAACATTTGAGTGGTGCAAGCGCTCCAGGAAAGGCCCAGAATCTGTGGCATATGACAAACATTCTGGTCGACCTTCAACATATAAAGCACAAGAAATTATCATGCTATTAATGAAGACTGACGATGACGTTTGTTCTGTAGGGCGCTCAACTGCGCGGTTATCAGTTAACGTAATATTGGTAAACTGCAGGAGTATCCAGGGCAAGGTTCCTGAATTAGTATCTCTTATTGAAGGAAATAGTGCGCATATAGTATTAGGAACGGAAAGTTGGTTAAAACCGGAAGTGAACAGTAACGAAATCCTAGACACAGAATGGAATATATACCGCAAGGATAGGATAAACGCCAATGGTGGAGGAGTATTTATAGCAGTAAAGAATTCAATAATATCCAGTGAAGTTATTAGCGAATGCGAATGTGAAATAATCTGGGTTAAGTTAAGTATCAAAGGTGGGTCAGATATGATAGTCGGATGCTTCTATAGACCACCTGCATCAGCAACCGTAGTAGTTGAGCGCCTCAGAGAGAACCTGCAGAACGTCGTGAAGAAGTTTCGTGATCATACTATTGTAATAGGGGGAGACTTCAATCTACCAGGTATAGAATGGGATAGTCACACAATCAGAACTGGAGCCAGGGACAGAGACTCTTGTGACATTATCCTGACTGCCTTGTCCGAGAATTACTTCGAGCAGATAGTTAGAGAACCAACTCGTGAAGCTAACGTTTTAGACCTCATAGCAACAAATAGACCGGAACTTTTCGACTCCGTGAATGTAGAAGAGGGTATCAGTGATCATAAGTCAGTGGTTGCATCAATGACTACAAGTGTAATAAGAAATGCCAAGAAAGGAAGGAAAATATATTTGCTTAACAAGAGTGATAGGGCACAAATCGCAGAATATCTGAGTGACCACCATCAAACGTTCATTTCTGAGGAAGAGGATGTGGAACAAAAATGGAAAAAATTCAGAAACATCGTCCAGTACGCCTTAGATAAGTTCGTACCGACTAAGGTCCAAAGCGAGGGGAAAGATCCACCGTGGTATAACAATCATGTACGAAAGGTACTACGGAAACAAAGAAAGCTTCATCATAGGTTTAAGAGTAGTCGAATCATAGCTGATAAGGAAAAGCTGAACGAAGCGAAAAAGAGCGTAAAGAGAGCAATGAGAGAAGCATTCAACGAATTCGAACATAAAACATTGGCAAACAATCTAAACAAGAACCCTAAAAAGTTTTGGTCATATGTAAAATCGGTAAGCGGATCTAAATCCTCTATTCAGTCACTCGTTGACCACGATGGCACCGAAACAGAGGACGACCGAAGAAAGGCAGAAATACTGAATTCAGTGTTCCGAAACTGTTTCACTGCGGAAAATCGTAACACGGTCCCTGACTTCAGCCGTCGCACGGACGCCAAAATGGAAAATATTGAAATAGACGATATCGGAATTGAAAAACAACTGCTATCACTTAGTAGCGGAAAAGCATCCGGACCAGACGAGATACCCTTAAGATTCTACAGTGATTATGCTAAAGAACTTGCCCCCTTTCTATCAGCAATTTATCGTAGATCGCTGGAAGAACGTAAAGTACCTAGCGACTGGAAGAAAGCGCAGGTCGTTCCCATTTTCAAGAAGGGTCATAAATCAGATGCGAATAATTATAGGCCTATTTCGCTTACGTCAATCTGTTGTAGAATAATGGAACATGTTTTGTGTTCTCGTATTATGACGTTCTTAGATAATACAAATCTCCTTCATCATAACCAACATGGATTCCGCAAACAGAGATCATGTGAAACTCAGCTCGCCCTATTTGCCCAAGAAATTCACAGTGCCGTAGACACTGGCGAGCAGATTGATGCCGTATTCCTGGACTTCAGGAAGGCATTTGATACGGTTCCGCACTTACGTTTAGTGAAAAAAATACGAGCTTACGGAATATCGGACCAGGTTTGTGATTGGATTCAGGATTTCCTAGAAGAAAGAACACAACATGTCATTCTTAACGGTTCAAAATCTGCAGATGTAGAGGTAATTTCGGGAGTACCGCAGGGAAGCGTGATAGGACCTTTATTGTTTACAATATACATAAATGACTTAGTTGACAACATCGGTAGCTCCGTGAGGCTATTTGCAGATGACACGGTTGTCTACAAGAAAGTAGCAACATCAGAAGACTCGTACGTACTCCAGGAGGACCTGCAGAGGATTAATGCATGGTGCGACAGCTGGCAGCTTTCCCTAAACGTAGATAAATGTAATATAATGCGCATACATAGGGGCAGAAATCCATTCCAGTACGATTATGCCATAGGTGGTAAATCATTGGAAGCGGTAACGACCGTAAAATACTTAGGAGTTACTATCCGGAGCGATCTGAAGTGGAATGATCACATAAAACAAATAGTGGGAAAAGCAGGCGCCAGGTTGAGATTCATAGGAAGAATTCTAAGAAAATGTGACTCATCGACGAAAGAAGTAGCTTACAAAACGCTTGTTCGTCCGATTCTTGAGTATTGCTCATCAGTATGGGACCCTTACCAGGTTGGATTAATAGAAGAGATAGACATGATCCAGCGAAAAGCAGCGCGATTCGTCATGGGGACATTTAGTCAGCGCGAGAGCGTTACGGAGATGCTGAACAAGCTCCAGTGGCGGACACTTCAAGAAAGGCGTTACGCAATACGGAGAGGTTTATTATCGAAATTACGAGAGAGCACATTCCGGGAAGAGATGGGCAACATATTACTACCGCCCACATATATCTCGCGTAATGATCACAACGAAAAGATCCGAGAAATTAGAGCAAATACGGAGACTTACAAGCAGTCGTTCTTTCCACGCACAATTCGTGAATGGAACAGGGAAGGGGGGATCAGATAGTGGTACAATAAGTACCCTCCGCCACACACCGTAAGGTGGCTCGCGGAGTATAGATGTAGATGTAGATGTATCAGCGCCCGTACAAATTCCCAACCTTTGCTCAGTCCAATCTTGCCACTTTCATAAATGTTGATGAAATGATGAGGACAACACAAACACCCAGTTATCTCGAGGCAGCTGAAAATCCCTGAGTCCGCCGGGAATCGAACCCGGGACACATGAAGACTGAAGGTAGACACTTCACAATGTTTGTAACAAACTTGGGCTGTCGTACAACACATGTCAACGAATTCTAGACAATGAGAAGAACATGAGACAAATTGCAGCGGCGTTTGTCCCTCACCTTCTCAGCATCGACCAACAAAACCTCACGATTCAGACATGCTCTGGACTGCAACGAAGAGTTCAAGATGCCCAATTTCTTATCCAGGGTCATCACAGGTGATGAACTTTGGGTCTAGGGTTATGACACTGAAACGAAGTACCAGTCAGCGCAACAGAAAGCGCCATCTTTTCCAATGGCGAAAAGAGCTCGACGGGTTCGCAGCAACGTGAAGTTAATGCTGATGAGTTTTTCAACATTCAGGGACAAATGTATTAGGAGTTTGTTCCACCTGGTCACATTGTCAATAGGCATTTTTACTGTGTGGTTTTGAGATGGAGTAAGAGAAAATATTCAGAACAAACGGTCAAAGTCCTGGAAAAAGAAAGACTGTTGGTTCTCCATAACAATGCAGCCCTTCACACCTCGCTTGTTGTGAACGAATTCCTGGTCAATAACAATGTGGTAACGGTCCCTCACCCTCCCTACTCGCCAGACCTAGCGCCGAGCGACTTCTACCTGTTCCCAAAGATGGAAATCGCGTTGAAATAGCGACGTTTTGGCTCGTTTAAAGACATCCAAGTGGAATCGCAACGGGTCCCGAAAACCATTCAGCCTGCGGACTTCCAGGATCGATTACAAAAACCGAAACAACACTAGAATCACTGTATACGTGCCTGAGGGTGACTACTTTGAAGTTTATGGAGAACGTTAGGACGTAAGTATGGAGTTTTCTGAATTTTACAATGTAATTCTCGGATATTTTGGGTAGTATTTTGCATTACTCAAGGATATTCATCTCATAGGAAATAGAACCAGCAGGGGATATTGAACATACGCAAAGAAGGGCAGCACGAATGGTGACAGGTTTGTTTGACTCACAGGAGTGTGTCACTGAGGTGTTGAAACAATTGAACTAGGAGACTCATGAAGATAGATGGAAACTATCCAAGAAAATCTATTAACAAAGTTTCAAGAACTGCTTTTAAATAATAACTCTAACAATATCCGCTCCCATAGGGATCACGAGGGTAAGATTAAATGAATTATGGCACACAAAGAGACATTTAAATAATTATGTTTCCCACGTTCCATGCATGAATGGAACGGGAAAAGCCATAATAACTGGTACAGTGGGACACATTCTCTGCCATATACTTCACAGTGGTTCGCAGAGTATAGACGTAGATGTAGCAGTAGAAATTAAATAAACAGTTGCAGAATCATTACATCCTCTGAACATGGCGAAAAATAATGTTGCGGTTAGATTAGATTTATATTAGATTCCATACTTTTTCTATAGATCATGAATACGACATTTCGTAATTATGTGGAACATGTCAGTTTAACAGCAGGTGTCTTTGTATGCCATAATTCAAGTTTTTTCTTGTAAAATTACTAATTTATATCTAAAAACTGATCAACTGAGTAGAAGAAGTTGTCATTCAGAAATTCTTTTAATTTGTTTTTACATGTTGGTCGGCTCTATGTCAGACTTTTGATGCTATTTGGTGAAAGACCAAAGACTTTTTTGGCAACATAATTCACCTCTTTCTGTGCCAAAGTTAGATTTAACCGAAAGTAGTGAAGATCGCCTTTTTCCTAGTGTTGTAGCTATGCACAGTGCTCTCGCTTTTGAATTGGGATGGGTTATTAATAATAAATTTCATAAATGAACATATACTGGGCGGTCCATTGATAGTGACCAGGCCAAATGTCTCACGAAATAAGCGTCAAACGAAAAAACCACCAAGAACGAAACTCGTCTAGCTTGAAGGGAGAACCAGATGGCGCTATGGTTGGCCCGCTAGATGGCACTGCCATAGGTCAAACGGATATCAACTGCGTTTTTTAAAATAGGAACCCCCATTTTTATTACATATTCGTGTAGTACGTAAAGAAATATGAGTGTTTTAGTTGGACCACTTTTTTCACTTTGTGACAGATGGCGCTGTAATAGCCACAAACGTATAAGCACGTGGTATCAGGGTAACATTCCGCCAGTGCGGACGGTATTTGCTTCGTGATACGTTACCCGTGTTAAAATAGACCGTTTACCAATTGGGGAAAAGGTCTATATCGTGTTGATGTAAGGCTATTGTGATCAAAATGCCCAACGGGCATATACTATGTATGCTGCTCGGTATCCTGGACATCATCCAAGTGTCCGGAACGTTCGCCGGATAGTTACGTTAATTAAGGAAACAGGAAGTGTTCAGCCACATGTGATACGTCAACCACGACCTGCAACAAATGATGATGCCCAAGTAGGTGCTTTAGCTGCCGTCGCGGCTAATCTGCACATCAGTAGCAGACAAATTGCGCGAGAATCGGGAATCTCAAAAACGTCGGTGTTGAAAATGCTACATCAACATCGATTGCACTCGTACCATATTTCTATGCACCAAAAATTGCATGGCGACGACTTTGAACGTCGTGTACAGTTCTGCCAGAGGGCACAAGAGAAATTACGGGACGATGACAGATTTTTTGCACGCGTTCTATTTACCGACGAAGCGTCATTCACCAACAGCGATAACGTACACCGACATAATATGCACTATTGGGCAACGGAAAATCCACGATGGCTGCGACAAGTGGAACATCAGCAATCTTGGCGGGTTAATGCATGGTGCGGCATTATGGGAGGAAGGATAATTGGCCCCCATTTTATCGATGGCAATCTAAAAAGTGGTGCAATGTATGCTGATTTCCTACGTAATGTTCTACCGATGTTACTACAAGATGTTTCACTGCATGACAGAATGGCTATGTACTTCCAACATGATGGATGTCCGGCACATAGCCCCCGTGCAGTTGAAACGGTATTGAATAGCATATTTCATGACAGTTGGATTGGTCGTCGAAGCACCACACTGCCATGGCCCGCACGTTCACCGGATCTGACGTCTCCGGGTTTCTTTCTGTGGGGAAAGTTGGAGGATATATGCTATCGTGATCCACCGACAACGCCTGTCAACGTGCGTCAGCGCATTGTCAGCGCATGTGCGAACATTACGGAAGGCGAACTACTCGCTGTTGAGAGGAATGTCGTTATACGTATTGCCAAATGCATTGAGGTTGAAGTTGACGGACATCATTTTGAGCATTTATTACGTTAACGTGATATTTACAGGTAATCACGCTGTAACAGCATGCGTTCTCAGAAATGATAAGTTCACAAAGGTACATGAATGACATTGGAACAACCGAAATAAAATGTTCAAACGTACCTACGTTCTGTGTTTTAACTTAAAAAAACCTACCTGTTATCAACTGTTCGTCTAAAATTGTGAGCCATATGTTTGTGACTATTACAGCGCCATCTATCACAAAGTGAAAAAAGTGGTCAAACTAAAACATTAATATTTCTTTAAGCACTACACGAATATGTAATAAAAAAATGGGGGTTCCTACTTAAAAAACCGCAGTTGATATCCGTTTGACCTACGGCAGCGCCATCTGGTTTCCCCCTTCAAGCTAGACAAGTTTCGTTCTTCGTAGTTTTTTCGTTTGACGCTTATTTCGTGAGATATTTGGCCTGGTCACGATCAATGGACCACCCTGTATATTGTGAAGCTACTATGAATTTCCCTAGTCTCTTAAATAAATGTCTGCAAGATGATTTCGGCTGGGCTGCAGCTTTTATTCTGATTGCAGGCGTTGGGGCAATGAATACTTTTTATGATGAATTACCTCAAAATATAATACCATTCGAAAGCAGTGAATGAAAATAGGCATATTACGCTAATTTACTTACATGTTCATCGCCACAATTTATGATAATGCAAATAGCATAAGTAGATGAAATGAAATGTTTGAGCAGTGAGTTTCTTCAACTCAATCTCTCATCAGTGCACACCCCAAATTCTATATTTTTTAATGTTATTGTGCCATTTACTGTGCAGAACTCTATCTACTCTGTTTTACCAAAATTTAATGGGAGTTCATTTGCAGAAAATGACTTAATAATTTTCTGAAAGACATAATTTACAATTTCCTCAGCTAATGGACGTGATCACTATGCTCATATCATCAGCAAAAAGAATAGCTTTGCATCTTCGTTGATACAGAGTGGCAAGCCATTAATATATGTATATTAAGAACAATAAGAGATACAAGATTGAACCTTTTAGAACCTCATAGTTGATACCTCCCCAGTTTGAGGAATCTGCTGAACTTTGCACATTACATGAACTGTTTTCTTCAACCTTCAGTACTCTTCCAGTTAAATATGAATTAAAGCATTTGTGCTCTCTCTCACTCATTCCACAACACTTAAGCTTATCTAGATGAATCCCATGATTTACACAATTAAAAGCTTCTGAGAGAGCACATAAAATCCCAGTTGGTGACATTTGGCTATTCGGAGTATTTAATATTTGATCAGTGGAAGCACATACAGCACTTTCTGTTGAAAAGCGTTTCTGAAATACAAATTACCATTTTGTTTGAACTTTATTTTTACAGATATGTGAAACTACTCTTGAATACATTGATTTTCCAAGAATTTTGGAAAAAACTATGAGAAGTGAGATTGGATGGTAGTTATTGGCGACAGACCTATCTCCCTTTTTGTGCAATGGTTTAACAATAGCATATTTAAATCTATCAGGAAAATGACCTGTTTCAGTGAGGTATTACTTATGTGGATGAGAATCCTACTTACCTGTTGGGAACAAGCTTTTAGTAATTGCATAGGTACATTTCTACTTAAGTAATGGTGGCAGTCACTATCAGTTTAGTTGAGGTTAAATGGTGTATAACGTGTGCACTTGAGAAAAGTTTTGTTTCGATTTCATGTGTGAAATGAAGACTGCACAGAGTTTTGTTATATTGTAGTGCTAATAACATTAATAAACCGAAGAACATCTGGAAATACTTATCAGGTTAATAATCTACACAAAACAGTCATGACACAACTGCTTCAAACCCCAAAGACAAGTATTTTTATAAATTTCATTTTATTCTATACTACAATGTTATTATCTCTCATTGGAATACTGAACCAATAAAATCACGATCTTAATATTTGCAAATTTCAGAAACTGTGTATGATTATTTGTACTTATAATTGGGGAACGTTAGACTAGTCATATGACCAAGCTAGCACCCATTAAAGCCCCAGACTATGGTTCATCTTGCCAGGTATGTAACTAAATTTGTTGTTGGACAGAGGATTTATTAGTAGGGAGGAGACAGCATATTATTTTGGATGAACAGTCATCGACAGAAGTAGAGGTAACTTCAGGTATGCCACAGGAAAGTGTATTGCGAAGATTTACTGAAATGGAGAATGTTCGAGATCCTTGCCAATTATATGAGAATTGAATACATATTCCAGGAGACAGTAAACAAGAATGAAGACACGATTAATAATATCGCAAACAATATTTCTAAATATCGTTCATGTTTCATATATACTATTTTGACAGATATAATAAGGTTTTGATAACAACACAGACATAAACTATTAGAGAGGCATTTATAACAGATACAGGCCCATACTGATTCAGTAAAGCAAGGATCTACATTAACTTTCACGATCACATTTTTCTTGCTTTTCGTTTAGACATTTGCTGTTACATTTCAATGCTGATAGAATATGAATAAATTTTATGCATCAAGTCCTTGAGGTGTGTGCAGTGTCAGATTTGTTTTATGTATCTATCTATCAAGCAGATTCGTGAACAGGCTGATACATCTCCATATCTTGTACCTATAACTTGTTATTTAGGAGTTTGACACTAACTTACGATTTTGTTTAAAGAATTAACATTTGTGATTAATAATTTGAGTATTTTGTTGGCCTTGACTTACCATGTCAGTCCATGCATAACTTTAGATTGATAATAACAATATAAAAGTGATTGGTACTTCAATATTTTTCTTCAAGTGAAGATATTTTTTATCGTATAAAAACATGTTAATCAAAATAAAATACAGCTGGCATTATTGTATATGGCAGCTTATTGTTATGTACATAAAGATAGATAACAAACAATAACCTTTGAACTAATGCTGATGTATTTATCTGTGGGCAACAACAGAGCCTCCAGCGCTAACGACGTAAGTATGTGGCAGGAGCTGAGCATGCTGAAAGTGCTAACGTCGTATACATACATTTCGAGGCCATTTTAGTAAACACGCGCTGTAAAACACATTGTATATGTGGACAACTGACACACAAGTCCAGCTCTTTTCCACTACTTGCATGAAAAAAGAACATATGCCATAGGTAGAGTTCGCATCTACAGGAAAAGTACGCCAAAACTTGAAGGCAAACTGCACAGAGGTAAGATAGAATTTAGGTCAACAGACATTACAGTGGCTTTTAAGTGGCGTGACAAGAGTGGTGAATCGGTGTTGACGACATGCCTTACAGCTGCAATTAAATCAGCTGTAAAAGTGGTCCATCAAATTAATATTGCTACCAAAAAACAGGATGACAGCGGTCTTTGGGCCCAGTGGACAAACACGACATGCTAAATAGCTTAACAAAATGCGAAAAGTGTCATCCAGGTGGGTGCCACGAATGCTGACGGACGACCACATGGCTGCCCGTGTGTCATGTTGCCAAGCAACATGACAATGGATGAGACGTGGATGCCATTTTTCAATCCAGAATCAAAGCGCCAGTCAGCTCAATGGAAGCACACAGATTCACCGCCACCAAAAAAATTTCGGGTAACCGCCAGTGCTGAAAAAATGATGGTGTCCATGTTCTGGGTCAGCGAGGGCGTAATCCTTACCCATTGCGTTCCAAAGGGCACTACGGTAGCAGGTGCGTCATACGAAAATGTTTTGAAGAACAAATTCCTTCCTACACTGCAACAAAAACGTCCGGGAAGGGCTGTGCGTGTGCTGTTTCACCAAAAAACGCACCCGCACATCGAGCTAACGTTACGCAACAGTTTCTTCGTGATAACAACTTTGAAGTGATTCCTCATGCTCCCTACTCAGCTGACCTGGCTCCTAGTGACTTTTGGCTTTTTCCAACAATGAAAGACACTCTCCGTGGCCGCACATTCACCAGCCGTGCTGCTATTGCCTCAGCGATTTTCCAGTGGTCAAAACAGACTCCTAAAGAAGCCTTCGCCGCTGCCATAGAATCATGGCGTCAGCGTTGTGAAAAATGTGTACGTCTGCAGGACAATTACGTCGAGAAGTAACGCCAGTTTCATCGATTTCGGGTGAGTAGTTAATTAGAAAAAAAATCGGAGGCCTTAGAACTTGAATGCACCTCGTATAAGGAGGTGCATCATATGCAGTAAGAACAAAAGAAAAAAATACTAAAGAACTCCCATTACCACTGTAAATAACGTATGTGGGACTGTGTATTGTGACTTGTTTCGAAACATATCAAAGAAAAAATTGTGATATTTGCTTCTTTGTAATATTATCTAGTTTTAGGAAGTTCAACAATAAGGAACAAGCAAAATACAATTTATTTTAAGAACTTACAGGTGAGAATAAATACAAAAGATCCTTCGATCATGACTCCACCACGGCAGGCGTTGCCATGTGGAATGTCCCAACTGCACACAGATGTTCGGATAGTTACGGCGCACTCGGCAGTGAAAGTGTTAGGAGAAATGAAAAGAGGAATGCTAAAATATGTGAAAATAGAACAAGGGAGGATTTGTACAAAAGAAACTAAAAAGTTACACAAGACGACATACTATGCAAAATTTTCACATATTATTATTTGCTGAACAGTTGTTTATGTATAATAAGCTTAACTGTAAACTAGAAAACCAACAAAGAATTTTGTGAAACGTGTGCTAAAAGATTATAAATGTGATGGCAAATTACAAAAATATGTCTCAGTCTCAGTTCAGCATTAGTTCATCAATCGTCGGTAACTGTCTGTCGGTCGTATCAGTAGTAAGCTATATCATGCCTACATTTCTGGCTCAGTACAGTTTATTTACTGTTTGACTATTTTTTGTAGTAAAGACCAAGACAGCAACGAGGCATAAATGTTTTTATTTGCGTTCAAATCCCATAACTGGACGTCATCGCCTAGACGAGGTAAGTACGCTACAATAGTTTTCATTACGATGTGGTAGTCTGCAAATATTTAGTAATGCACTATAACAGTGTGTAGATCTGCTGAAGAGTGGTCAGGTTTAATAGTAGTAAATAGCACATTATAGTTTGGACCCCTGCTGTTCATGACGTACATTAGTGGCGTGCATGACAATAGTAATCTCAGACATTTTGCAGGTGATGTAGTTATCCATGATGAGGTATTACCTGAAAATAATCTGTGGAATTATAGGCAGATCTCGATAAAATTTCAAAAGGTAGCAGAGACTGAAAACTTGCTTTAAACGTACAGAAATGTAAAAAGGTCCATTCACAAAAATAGTACACACATCAAAAACAGTTTTGCATCACATCGGTTCCGAGAGTTCCGAAACCTGTACAGAAAATTGGAATAGAGATAAACATAAACATCATTACCGCCCTTTTTATTGCTCATGAAAACCACACATTGCATGTTGTACCACCATACAGCGAGACGTTCAGAGGTGGTGGTCCAGATTGCTGCACACACCGATACCTATAACACCCAGTAGCACGTCCTCTCGCATTGACGCATGCCTGTATTCGTCGTGGCATACTATCCACAACTTCATCAAGGCACTGTTGCCCCAGATTGTTCTACTCCTCAACTGCGATTCGGCGTAGGTCCCTGAGAGTGGTTGGTGGGTCTCGTCGTCCATAAACAGTCCTTTTCAATTTTTCCGGGCATGTTTGATAGGATTCATGTCTGGAGAACATGCCGGCCACTCTAGTCGGGCGATGTCGTTATCCTGAAGGATGCCATTCACAATATGTGCACGATGGGGAGCGCGAATTGTCGTCCATGAAGACGAATACCTCGCCTACATGCCGCCGATATGGTTGCACTATCAGTCGGAGGATGGCATTCAGGTGTCGTATAGCCGTTTACGGCGCCTTCCATGACCACTAGCGGCGTACGTCGCCTCACATAATACCACGCCAAAACAGCATGGAACCTCCACCTTGTTGCACTCGCTGGACAGTGTGTTTAAGCTTTCAGCGTGACCGAGTTGCCTTCAAACACGTCTCCGACGATTGTCTGGTTGAAAGCATATGCGACACTCATCAGTGAAGAGAATGTGATGCCAGTCCTGAGTGGTCCATTTGGCTTGTTGATGGGCCCATCTGTACTGTGCTGCATGGTATTGTGGTTGCAAAGATGGACCTCACCATGGACATCGGGAGTGAAGTTGCGCTTCATGGAGCATATTGCACACAGTTTGAGTCGTAACACGACGTCCTGTGGCTGCACGAAAAGCATTATTCAACATGGTGGCGTTGCCGCCAGGGTTCCTCCGAGTCACAACCCGTAGGTAGCGGTCATCCACTGCAGTAGTAGCCCTAGGCCGGCTTGTGCGAGGCATGTCATCGACAGTTCCGATCTCTCTGCATCTCCTCCATGTCCAAACAACATCGCTTAGGTTCACTCTGACTGGACACTTCCCTTGTTGAGGGCCCTTCCTGGCACAAAGTAACAATGCGGACGCGATCGAACCACGGTGTTGACCGTCTAGGCATGGTTCAACTACAGACGACACGAGCCGTGTACCTCCTTCCTGGTGAAATGACTGGAACTGATCAGCTGTCGGACCCCCTCCATCTGATAGGCGCTGCTCATGCATGGTTGTTTACATCTTTGAAAGAGCGGGTTTAGTGACATATCTGAACAGTCAAAGGGACTACTGTGTCTATGATACGATATCCACAGTCAACATCTTTCTTTAGGAGTTCTGAACCGGGGTGATGTAAAACTTTTTTTGGTGTGTGTGTAGTATCCTATGAATACATCATCAGTGACTCACAGGTGGAATCAGTCAATCCAACCCCCCCCCCCCCCCCCAAAAAAAAAAAGACCTGGCTGTGACAAACTGCAGGGATATGAAATGGAATGATCAGTCTTAGTGGCAGGGCACAGACTTCAGATAATTGGTGGGACGCTGGGAAAATTCAGTCAGTCGACAAACCACACTTCCTGTATACCACTGGAAGGTACATTTCTATCGTAGAATCTTTCTCGAGTGTGCGGTACCTGTATCAAACAGGACTTCGAGGAGATATTGAATGTAACACAACATATATGGTTTTCTCAGCCAATTGCGGATGAGAAAAAATTGTAATTTGTTTTGGGGGCATCATGGAATATTCCCGTTTCAGTCCCTACAGTTTCGTGAAATTCCAAGAGGTGGTGGTGCTATACATCTGTAATGGAGGTGTGTTCAAAACAGAAGTTGTCCCCGAGTTTCTTTTGGCGGAAAACCATGCACTGTAGATTTTTATAAGCGCTTGGAGAATGTCTACAGAGACCTGGCAGTGTAAAAAAGCACGGTGGTCGTTGGTTAAAGCGTATCTCATCACCGCAACAAGATTACACTAACCTATCCGATTTCTCGCGAACCAGCCAGCCGCACACAGCTGTGACTCCTGCAAGTCTCAGACACCTGAGAGCAGCTCGCAAAACTTCATTGGACCATTCTCCCTCATCCACCATACATCTACGAACTTCCACCTGTTTGCCCCAAAGAAAGATGCACTGCATAGGAAGCAGTAAATGATCGGGAGTTTATTAATGCAGCAAGAGGTTGACTGTGACATCGACCCATAGAGTGGTACCATGTGGACACACAGGTCCTCCCAGTAAGATAGTGTAAGGTCGCTGCATTGAATGGAAATTATGTTGAAAAATAGTTTTTTAGCCAAAAAAATGGGGACTAATACGATGTGGCCATCTACAAATAAGAACAGCTTCCAAATAAGCTATGCATCCCCATTCACGTTACTGAATGAGGTTTTATATTCTGTTGTAAAAATCTGGAACACAGTATTAGCAGACATCACACAGCAAGTTTAAAATCCCCAGTTGTTCGAAAAACGAAGTACCTCATCACCCACTCCTACAATTTAACAGAATAGTTGGATTTAGCAATGCAAATTGAACAGTTTCACATAACTCTGACATTTATGACAACACATGTTGATGCTGTGTATATAAAGACAGCTGACAGTGTAGTTACATAAGTGCTTTGGTCAAAATGTTAGATAACAACAGCAGTTGAGCAGTGTAAGAGGAGGAGCAGTGGCATTTAGTATACTCTATAGAACTAGCCCGTAGTTAATAAACGATCTGATTCATTCCACGTGAATGAGGATCTCCTTTATGACAACATTATGGCATATGTATGAATGAAATGTATTCAGTTTATGGGAATTCCAACTAGAAATGCTTGCAGGAAGAATCAGAATGTCAGTAAATGCAATAAACACACACTTTGTTACTAAACACAGACACACAAAGGAACACGTGCATATGATACAATTGTTCACAATGAACTGAATGAGTCGAAGTATTCTCCCTGCGGGAGACAAAACTCGCTACCAAAAGTCTTGCTTTTTACCATTTCAAATCATCGATTGTGAGGTCCCCCAAGAGTTTTTGTGATATTTGATGGAATAGTGTTGTATGTGAGATTTTATTTCTGTCTTTCAGCATTGCATATGAATGGTTTTTCTTTGGTGCTTGCCGAGGTGACCATAATTTCTTTGGACAAAAGTGGGATTTCACAACTTTTCTTGTCCAAAAAGGGGGGCATTCTCATTAAATGCCACTTTTAATTCCAACATTTCCTCTTCCTCTGGAAATGTAGCCTTTACTGATCTGAGTATTACAATTACAGAAAAATGGATGATTTATTCACGAGAAAGAGCTTCAAAAATTGAGCAAGTCAGCAACATGATGGTCCACCAATGGCTCTTATGCAACAGTTATTTGGCTTGGCTTTAATGGACAGAGTTGTAGGATGCCCTGAGGGATATTGCACCAAATTCTGTCCATGGTGAGGTAGATGGTCAAAATCGCGAGGTGTTGGGACGACCTGTTCATAATGCTCCAAAAGCTCTAAATTGGGGAGAGGTGCAGCGACCTGGCTGGCCAAGGTACTGTTCGGCAAGCCCATATATAAGCAATAGGAACTCTCGCAGTGTGTGAGTGGGCATTATCCTGTTGAACTGTATGGCCATGACGGCTTGCCATGAAAAGCAACAAAACTAGCGTAGAATATCATCAATGTATCGCTGTCCAGTAAGGGTGCTGCAGATGACAACAAAAGGGGTCCTGCTATGAAAAGAAATGGCACCCTAGCCCATCAGCCCATCATTCCTGGCTGTGAGGCCGTATGGTGGGCGACAGTCAGATTGGTATCCCACTGTTTTCTGGGGCATCTCCAGACGAATCTTCAGCTGCAGATTTCATTGACTGGAGTAGAATTATCTTCAGTGACGAGTTCCACTTTAAACTAAGCTCCGATGACCAGTGAAAACGAGTTTTGAGATACCCCTGATAGCAGTGCCATACCAAAAAATTGTTGCCCATCATGCGGTCCAATATCCAGGAATGATGGTCTGAAGCACCATTTCTTTTCATGGCAGGGTCCCTTTGGTTGTCATCCACAGTACCATTACAGAACAGTGGTATGTTGACAATATTCTACTCCCCATTTGTTATCCTTCATGGCAAGCTATCCTGTCATTACATTTCAGCAAAATAATGCCCTCCCACACATGGCGAGAATTTCTACTGTTTGTCTTCTTGCTCGCCAGACTCTTACTTTGGCCAGCAAGGTCACTGGATCTCTCCCCAACTGAGAACGTTTGGAGCATTGTGGGAAGAGCCTTGCAATCATCCCAAGATTTTGACAATGTAACACGCCAATTGGACAGAATTTGCCATGATATTCTCAAAATGCTATCCAAAAACTCTGTCAGTCAATGCCAAGACGAATAACAGCAGGCTGCGTAAGGGCCAGAGGTGGACCAATGCAGTACTGACATTCTCAGTTTGTGAAGCTCTTTCTCTTGCTAAAACATTCAGTTTTTCTGATATTGTGACCATATTTTGTCTGTATATGTACAACAGATCTACCAATTTCCATTCCATTCAGATAACACCTTCGTGGTAGCAGTAGTAGTGTGGTGGTGGTGGTGGTGGTGGTAGTAGTAGTAGTAGTAGTAGTAGTAGTAGTAAGTTTATTCATGTGTAGATCTCTTTTTACAAGGATATAGGACATATCAAAGTACTTACAAATTTAGAACAATTTAAAATAAGCTAATTCGTATATACATATATTTACAGACTTCTATTTAGAGACAATCATTTGATTTACTCCTAGTATACAATGCGTTTCTTACAAATAACTTATTAAATAATATAATTCCACACCATTCACTCATATCTCACTATCAGTCACTCCACATGCACTACAAACATTGTTTCGTAACACTTCACTCATTACACACACACACACACACACACACACACACACACACACACACACACACACACACTCTTTATATATAATCTTTTTGCCTTACATTGTACTAAGAAATGTAACATTCATTGTACAGAATGTGGAAATACATACAGTAATGATCACGACAGAAAAAGTTTTGAATGATCACAAGGAGTTTGTGTTCTTGTGGATTCCATACTGCAATTATATTTCTTTGGAGATGAAATTTCATTCAACTTATGTGTGCCCAATAGGTGTGAATAGAAATCGATACTATTTACTGAATTTCAAACAGTTCAGTAAAATACATAAAACACTCCTCACTATAAACCTATTCTTCTCATCCACCTTCTGTGATGATAGTAAGCTGAAAACTTTTTCAGCATTTGCATTGTGAACAGAGAGTGAAAAGAAATAATGTGCTATGTTAACCGATTCTCTTAGCTGTTCATTACATTTGCAAGAGCTGAAAAACCTAGTGTCTTCACTGTCTGTTTCCTCTTGTTTTACAAATGACGCTATGAACTATTCTGTCAAATAAGACAGTGTCTTTTACTGGAATACCCTTTTCGTTTAATGACATTGAAATATTTTCAACTGCTGATCATTCTGGGTTTCTGTGACCAGCGTCCAAGAAAATATAGAAAACCGATACTCCACGTAACCAAAAGGATAAGTGTCTACTAAACCATCATAAAATACTGATATACGAAATTGATGCTGACACCAATGTCAAACAAAAGCAAAGAAAAACGAGCATTCAATGATTATAGCACTTAGTCTACTTACATATTAGGGGTACCAACTAGAACTGTTGATATTTCTAAAAATATTGGGAATCCATACATTAATATTTAAAAACTTATCATTATTGACCCTCGATATATCGAAAAAAGTATAGATATATCAAAGAAAAGAACATCGACCTAATGGTCTATAAAAATATCGGCTGTATATTGAAATATACTGTCGGTTTTAGATCTGTATATTTAAGCATTGATTTGTTATTAAATAATTTGTACATCAAGAAGCTAGCTACCTGTTTATCTTCTTTAACAAAAGAATTGAAAGAAAAACGATGCAAGTTCACGCTTGGCGATAATCACTTTGCTAACAAATGTAACTGCATGTAGATGGCACAATAAAAGGGATCCGATGGGTTCATCTTTCGGTTTCGTCACATATCGGATTTGTCTGGAACACTTCATGCCGACTTCCCTCTTTTTCCGTTCCTGTAAAAGCCAGCGGCATAGCAGTTTCAGTGTCAAAATTGCGTGGTGAAATTAAACGTTGCAGTTTCTGTTGGTAGCGCCAGCGCCCATTGCGTCAGCACACCCCTTACACGTCTCCGCCCGTCGCAAAAACCAATCTTATGATTTAGATTACGGTAATCTTTTTCAGAAACAGTTTTTGAGGAACGTTGATGTGAAGAAATAGCACGCTAGTTGCGCCAAAAATTGTTTTTATTTTTTAACGCAACTGGTGTGCTATTTCTCCACATCAGAAATCTTGTTATTTCATTCACCCCCTCCCCCAGTGGAACCGGACTTCTCCTTCGTGCCATCTACACTTGCTTTATGAAGTCAAAGAGAAAGAGCGGACATGATAGGAGCTCAAAAATTAGTAAGACTCCCTCACACGGTGGAATTAAAATTATGTTCTACTACAATCTCATATATTTAACGAAAATTGTGAAAAAATTATAATACAAAATAAAAATACCGGCACTCGATACAGCCACTTTGATATATCGGGTAAAGAAATATCGCCTTTATATATATCAATGTTTTTTGGAAAAAATATTTGTATCTCAGTATACCGATATTTCATCAACAGCCCAAATACCAACATAAGGAATATCAGTTTCGATTATGAGTTTATAAAACTGACAGAGAATATCTTAACCAGTTTAGAAATGCTTCAAAACAATCCTTTGGCAAATTGCTAGTTTTTTAGAAAATCAGGACAAATTTTTGATGCTCAAAAATGGGACAAACCCTTTAATTAGATAGTATAGTCATCATGTATATGCAAGAACTCAAAGTGTGAAATGATGCCAAAAAGAACAAGATTTTTCCACTGAAACATTTAGAAGCATACAATATCTGTTATCTAGCACTAATAGTTTCCCTACAGTAGTGCAGTTTACATAAAATCATACAAGGTTTGCCTCAGGTTCATAGAAATAAAATAATATGTTGTTCAAAGGAACACTATTGCACATATGGTATCTGTTTTTCTTATAATGTGTGGGCTACTGGAGTGTTTGAATTGAGTACATGCATTTGTCTTCATCCAAGAAAATGGATGCCATCTTTTTTTGGCTGACTTCAGGGTGTGGAAGTTCTTTGGCCACGGGGACCTGCTGTGGCACCATTATTTTTATTGTTCCTTGGTTTCAGGGTGCTAAATGTGAAGCCAGATTTCATCCTCAGTCTCTAACCTCGCCAAAAAGTCTTGATAGCTTCAAAATGGTACAAAATGACTCCCGACATGTCAACACTTCCCTTACACTGATCACAGTTCTAATATTTTGCCGCCCTTTTTGCTGAAAACTTGCACATGTCCAGGATTGAGGTGATAGTGAAACCAACAGGCTCCTGGGAGGTGTCCAGTACACATTATCGAAAATGCGTTGGTATGCGAAGTGTGTGCTAAAACATATTTCCAGATCTGAACCCTATTTATACACCAGCATCTGTCGGATATTTGTTAGTCCCAAAGAATTAGCTGATGGACAGCATCAGACGTTGTAGGGTCTATTGCAGTGTCAGGGCGACCACTGAGGGGGGTGGGGGGGGGGGCCTTGTCTTCATCAGTGGAATGGCCCATCTTGAAACAAGACTTCAAAGTAGCAAACACTCTCGTCTCTCAGTGTTTGTGACACCTCAGTGTGAATGTCCTTTGTGAGCTTTCCCTGGAGAAACAAAAGTATCATGATACTCCACTGATGAGAAACTTGCGTGTGACTCTGCCATCTCAGTTATCACCTGCAACAGAAAATACTATACAAATACTGAACTGCTGGTAGTTACACAGTTACATATTAAGATTTCAAACTTTCAATTAAGTCTCCCCTTTTTTTAAATTTCAACTATAAGGCATAAAAGCTACGTACTTTTCAGCAACCTCTCGTAAGAACTTCTTAAATAACTTGATTTCATCATGAGCTTATAATCTTATTCTATCTGAATGACATTGGATTTTTTTCGTGTGGTCAAGTGTCACATATTTGTTGAAAAGATGAAAAACCTGTGGTTTCTTAAGTTCAGTTGCGTTATTTACAGAGTTTATATTTTGTTCTAAATGTGCAGCAATATCAGGATTTACTTACATTGCTGAGGAGGGAGTCCTTCAAAGCATTCTTTGATTGTTGTTATGAAACTGACTAGTCTACTCATAAAGCAGCTTCCTCATTAATCACATTGTCCGACCCTGGTAGCTGAGTGGTCAGCGCGATGTAATGTCATACCTAACGGCCCGGGTTCGATTCTCGGCTGGGTCGGAGATTTTCTCTGCTCAGGGACTGGGTGTTGTGTTGTCCTTCTCATCATCATTTAATCCCCATCGACACGCAAGATGCCGAAGTGGCGTCAAATCGGAAAACTCTGCACCAGGCGAACGGCCTACCCGACGGGAGGCCCTAGCCACACGGCATTAATCACATTAATATGCCTCGGTTTTGGTACAGATGACAGGACTTTTTAAAACTGAGAATAATTTTCTAGTGCATGTTGTCATTATTAAACCTCACAGTACTAAGGGGGTATACTTTATATTTTAAAATTTTGAGAAAAAATTTATTAACTTAATCAGTTCTCTTACCAGATTCTGTAAATGTTTTATATTTTTCAGTAGAACATAACCCAAAAATTTAGGTCTTAGTAGTAGATGTCCCCAATGTCTGTCAAATTCAAGATTTTCAGGTTCAGGACCTTGCTCACACATGAGTATCCAAAAGTATGTTGTGTGTAAAGGGTAACAACAATTAACGAAATTTGCGTTTTAACATTATTTTTGTGATGGTCATAAAGTTCTCCCAATGAGATAGTACTCATTATTGAAAATGCACTGGTATGCGAAGTGTGTGCTAAAGCATATTTTCAGGATTGTACCCTATTTATACACCAGCAACTTTTTAAAAAAGTATGTTGTTAATATCAGTTACCACCAATTAATGAATTTGGATTTTTAAAAACTTTTCTTAGGGTTGGCATAAAGCACTGATTGTGTAGAGGAAGGTGTTGAAATTGAGTGACTGTAGGAGGATACGAGAGGACTTAGACAAAATTTCTAGTTGGTTTGATGACTGACAGCTAACAATAAATGCAGAAAAATGTTAGTTAATGTGGGTGAGTATAAAAAACAAACCCATAATGTTCAGAGACAGCATTATTAGTGCTTTGCTTGATCACAGTCGCATCATTTAAATATCTGAGCATAACACTGGACACTAATATACAATGGAACAAGCATGTAAGGATTGTGGCAGAGGAGTCAAATGGTTGACAATAGCTTATTGGGAAATTTTACGAAAATGTAGTTCATCTGTAAAAGAGACTGCATATAGGACACTACTGTGACCCATTCTTGAATACTGCTTGAGTGCTTGGGATCTGCACTTGGTCAATAAAAGAAGACACTGAAGTAATTCAGAGGCAGGTTGCTAGATTTGTTAGTGGTATGTTTGAACAATATGCAAGTGTTACAGAGATGCTTTAGGAACGTCTGGTGGGAAGGCAACATTATTTTTGAGAAACTCTATTGATAAAATTTAGAGAACTGGTATTTGAAGGTGACTGCAGAACAATTCTGTTGCCTTCAACATACAATGCACTTAACGACCATGAGTATGAGATACGAGAAATTAGGGCTCATACTAAGGCATATAGACAATCAGTTGTTTTTCCCTGATTGTACTTGCGAGAGGAACAGAAGAGGAAATGACTAGTAGTATGTGGTAGTCTGCAACACGCACTGTAGACGGCACTCTCCACAAGCACCATATGGTGGCGTTCAGAGTATGTAATTATGTGTAGGTTAACAAACACAAATGTTATTTAATAAAAATTTTATCTAACAATGGAAACTCCAGGTTGGAACGACAACAATATAAAGGAAAGATATATTGCTACTCACTGTAAAGATGATATGCCGAGTTGCAGAAAGGCACAACGAAAGATAGTTACACATTAGCTTTTGGCCAAAGCCTTCTTCAGAAAGGGAAAAACACACATTCATTCACACGAGCAAGCACTTCTCACATACACATGACAGCCATCTCCGGCAGGTCAAATCTGAACCCAACTGTTGCATAGAACAGAAGCAGCAATCTGGAAGAGGGGGGGTGGGGGGTATAGTAAGGTATTGGTAGGGGGGAGAGAAGAGCGCTGTCTGGCTTAGAATGCGGACAGGCACAGCATTGGGAGATTGTGGGACAGAGTGATGGGGCAGGGAGATGGAGAAGTGGAGGGGGCACAAAAAAGTGTGAAGTGGGGAAGGGAAAGACAGGTGGACGGATTTGCAGAGGGAGGCACAAGAAGGGGGTGAGGGGACAAGACCAGGGAAGAGTTGATAGGTCAGAAGGAGCGGAAACTGTCGAGTGGAGGGTGTGAAAACATTAGGTTACCATAGGTTGAGATGAGATATTTTGGGAGCGAAGAATGTGTTGCAAGGATAGCTCCCATCCGCACAGTTTAGAAAAACTGGTGGCGGGCAGGATGATCCAGATGCCCCAGGTAATGAAGCAGCCATTGAAATCAAGTATGTTATATTCAGCTGTATGTTGTGCCACAGGGTGGTATACTTTGATGTTGGCAGTGGCCATCCATCCTGGTTGACAGCTGTTAGTCGTACCAATATAAAAAGCTATGCAATGCTGGAGCAAAGTTGGGATATGATATGGGTTCTTTCACAGGTGGTCAGTTGGCAGTCCAATCCCTGCATGCTTCCACTGTGCATGACAGTTGCATTTTGGTCGGAGTTGCTGGAGATAGATGGTGGTTTAACTTGTGATCCTCCATCTAACTGATCCCCCTTCTCCCTCTCTTCCCTTATCCCAACACATGCATACTCCCATACCACATGTGTTCCTTTTCTCCCACGTGACTGTAGGTTTTTAATGTATTGGTATACACCAATACATTATTTTTAAATAGTTTCACGCGTTTTGCATATTTTTACATATTTGTGCATATTTTTACATATCTTTGCATGTTTTACGAGTTTGAGTGCCTTTTCTGTTATCTAACTTCCCTTCCAATCGTGTGACACCTTGATTTGCCTATTTATTCATCATTCCCGTTTCCCCTACATCATCCCTGCCACAATGGACCCTTGTTCCATCTTCCTGTACCAGTTCAGAAAAGTACCCATTTCCCAGGCTGAAACCCAGGCCCATATCCTGTTTCTTAAATGCTGCCTAAACCATGGAATCCCCCTACACAGCGGCCTAACCATAAAAATTTGTTTCTTTGGACCCCACCCTTCTTTCACAACGATCTCCACCTTTTCGGACTCAGCCAGTCCCTGGACCTCACAAATGTGGTACTGCAAAAACACATCTCCATGGCAAAGGCATCCCAGAATCACCTCTGCTCCCTCCCAAAGATACTGTTACTGTACAGTCTCTGCTAGATACATCACATCTCTCAAATTTCATCCCTTGTTCTCTATCACCTGGAGGTGCATTCGAGACACCACTTCCACAAGTTATCCAACCTGCTGATATCCTACTGCCACCTAGGGGCGCCACATTCAAAACCCTATATTACCCACAGTGTTCCTCGTTTTCAACCCCTCATTGCACCCAGATCCTGCCTAGCTGATCTTTTCAGCTTGCCACATCCCCCAAAACTCCCTACCATCTCTCCACCAAATCCATAGCAAAAACATTCCCTTAACACTGTTATTAACGTTTCTATAAAAACCCTCAGATCTACAGTAGTTTCAGTTCTATCCAAAGGCCTCACCTTTATCCCTACATCCAAATTTAACCAAGTTGGACTTGTCAATGATCTTCTCTCCTTCTCCCAATCACCGCAGTGGAAACATTTCTTTGCCACCAATCCCTCCAACTTAAATCCAACATTGAACCCTGACTCTTCCAGATCGTACTACCATCCAACAGTGATCCTCTCCTCCCCCCTCCCATATAAAAACTCCATGTTCACCTTCCAGAAATTCCTTACTTACAAGCTGGCCTAACCATCTTTCCCCACCTCCCTTACTCAGAACACCAACCTTTCAGCAGAGGAAAAGTCAGCATACACAACCTCAAAACAAATCCTGACCCAAAAATCCTACTTACAGACAAGGATTCCACCACTGTTGTTATGAATCACGCCGACTGCCTGGCGGAAGGACTCTGCCAGTTGCATGACCCCTCAACTTATAAACTTTTCTAGAGGGATCCAATACTTAAGTCCAATACAACCTCCAATTCCTGCTTAAGGTCTTACGCCCTTCCCAGAACCTCTCCTCTGAATCCATTTCCCCCCTTAACCTCTATGACACCCCACACATCCACTACCTACATGCTCACCAAATTCCACAAACCAACAACCCTGCATGCCCCAACTGTGGATGGTTATTGTGTCCCCCCATTGAAAGAATTTCAGCTATCGTTGACCAACACCTCCAATCAGTTGCTTGTAATATCGCCTCCCACGTCAATGACATGAAGCATTTCCTTCACAGACTATGCACCATCCCCACCCCTTTACCTCCTGGATACCTACTGTGACGTCCCCTCTCCGCCGCGTGCTGTCGACGCCGTGGAGCTGTTACTGCTACAGCTCAGTCGGTGGAGTCGAGACGCGATGATGGATGTCTCCGTCAGTTAACGAGAGAGATCTGAAAAAGCTCTTAATAAATCGTTCCTCGCGTAATGATTAAAGTTTGATTGCGAGTCCGCACAGTTTCCTTATTAATGCGAACTCTCATTGTCTCTTATGGTTTGAAGTTGAATTATTATTTGCCCAGTTAACACTTTAGTGCAGTAATTGATGAATCTTCTCTCATGTGCATCGTCCACATCACCAAAAGCGAGGAAAAAGTTCAATTGCAGATAGTATTGGTCGTTGTTTGTTCGTTGCTAAGTAAAATTGTTAACTCTATATGACTTGAGATCCACACATACTCTCTAACAATGTCTTAATTATCTTGCGTCGTAATATTATGCATATACAAACCTTCCTTGTCACAACTAACAGACCATGAATTTACTTCACTATTCATTAACTTTTGATGTGCACTTGCTAAATATTCATAGAATGATGGAAGTGACACGTTGAATTTCCACTTTTGTTGAACAATTTTATTGTTCCTTTTCGTTAAATACTTTATAAACATTACTCCACACGCACACGCGGTTAATTAGCACTGACAGTTCTGTTAGTTTCAAGTATCGTGACAATTACGACAGCTTTAACCCTCGGCGTAATTGCATCTTCTTCATGTATTCGTGTCAATGTCTCCTACTCGAGACTAAACGTGTATTAAAGTCTTTTTCAACTTTGTCCATTCCTTTCTATAAGTTCACTTACATAAATGTTGAGTCCAGTCTTGCCTATTTCCGTTAATAAAGTCCAACAACTCGGTATACACAGTTAGCATACTACCTCGGTTCAAGTCTCTAGTCTGAATATCAGTGCACAAAATCCGTATGTCTCTGTCACGCAACAACGACTCTTGAAAGTAAAACAATCTCATCGCGCTCTGTTCACTCAACTATGGCAAGAGCTGCTCTCGTATGCTTGATAGCACGATAGCTAGCAAGCGACTTTTTCCGTGAATGAGTATTGTAGACGCATTGCATTTCTTCGTTGCGTTTACAACTCTTCAAGATAAAGGTTATCTCTGACCGACATTTCTTTGGACTTAACTTTCATGGTATTAATTTGCAATTATTACTTAGATGTTTGGCAAATAACTTAAGATGACGTTTCTTTCTTCTTCCTTTCTACCAAAACACACTCTGTAATGCTTAATGTTGGTGTTTATCAAGACATTCTGGTGTTATATCATCGGCAAAGTTGTTGTATCTATCAGGATAACTTTTCCCTACTTTACATCATGATGGTATTTCCTAATTGGGTTTTGGGGCTCATTAGGGTGTTACACTACTCATCATTGTTGATGCCACTTCCCTATACATCAACATCCTTCACACCCATGGTCTTTCCACTATTGTGAAGACTCAAAACCCACTGCCTCACCCTTCTTAATGATATACTAACTGTATCGTTACTTCTCATTTGAAGGGAAGATATACACACAAATGTGTATCACAACCATTTGGACCTGCATGACACCCTAGTATACCAATGCATTTATGGGCCATCTACAGCAGACCTTCCCAGCCTCCCAAAAAAGCCAGGCTCGGTTCATTGATGGTATCTTCCCACACACTACAAATCCTCCCACAACACCCAAGAATTAGCCACAAATAAGAGCCCTCTTTGTCACCCAGTACCATCCCAGACACGAAGAACTAAACCACATTCTTTATCAGGGCTTACAGGAAGAACTAAACCACATTCTTCATCAGGGCTTTAAATAACTATCATCATATCCTGAATTGAGACACATCCTATCCAAGATCCTTTCCACCCATTCCCTATGTTGTCACTCCCAATTCCAGTTCCTTGCCACAGGAATAATATTGCTGTGGAAGACACACGTGCAAGACCTGCCCAATCTACAACCCCCTCTCCCCCCACTTTCAATTCCAGTCCTGTCACAGGCTTATCCTATCCCATCAGAGACCAGACCACCTGTGAAAAGAGCCGTGTCATATACCAGCTTTGCTGCCTAGCTTTTTATATTCGTATGACTACCAGCTCTCCACTAGGATGAAAGGCAACTTCCACACGGAGACCAACGGCAATGTAGATCACCCTATGGCACAATATGCAGCTGAATGTAACATGCTTAATTTCAATCCTCTCGTCCACCAGCAGTTTCTTTGACATGTGTGGATTGGAATTATCCTTACAACACATCCTCCAGTCCATCCTGGACTCAAACTATGGTAACCTAATTCACCACACCCTCCACCCAACAGTTTCCACCCCTTCTGTCCCCTCATCCTCTCTGTGTGCCACCCTCTGCTAAAGCATCCACCAGCCTTTCCCCCTCCCCACTTCTTGCTTTTTCGCTCCTCCCCTGACTTTCCCACAGCCTTCCAAAACTGTACCTGCTTTTAGTCCTCCTTACATATTCCACTAGAGACCGCTCTTCTCTCCCCTCTGCCCATACCTTGCTATACGAGGTAGTCCCTGTAAGTACCCGGACTTATTGAGAGACGACAATCATCGCTGGAAAATATCTCTGGATTAGAAAGTATACGATCTATGAAACATAGGTTTCAAGTTCGAAGGTGCCACATTGTGAGTGAACTTTGAAAATGGAGAAAATTGGTCATCATTATGTGATACAATATTTTTTTTTTGAAAGGCGTCAGCGTAACCAATATTAAAGCTGAACTAGATTTTACTTTAGGAAAGTGCTCCTTCGTTGAGAACAGTAAAATAATGGATAGCTGAGTTTAAATGAGGCCGTACGAGCTGCCAAGACCAGCATCGCAGTGGTTGACCAAATGAGGTGACGACTCCAGAAATGGAGAAGAAAATCTACAAAATGGTACACGATGTGATCGCCTGAACGTGCGCGAGCTAGCAGACATAGTAGGCATTTAAAAAGTGTGGTACTTTGCATATTATTTGAAAATTTGGACATGAGACTACTGTGGCTAAGATTTGTGCCACATTTGTTCACACACTAGCAAAAACAGTGTCGTGAAGATGTTCCAATTGAGTGTTTAGCGAAGCTTCGCAGCAACAAAGCTGATTTTTGCTCCATTCCATAGCCGTGGATGAAACATAGGTCCACCAGTTCCCTCCCGAGACTTAAGAACAATCAAAACAATTGACACAAATTGGAAAACCGACTCCCAAGAAGGTGAAGACCGTTTCATCTGCAGGCAAGGTCAGGGCGTCGGATTTTTGGGATCGCGTGGGATAATTTTCATTGAATACCTTGAAAAAGGTATTAGGCAAACTTATTGCAGCGTTTGGGCAAAGAAATCAAGCAAAAACGGCCACATTTGGCCAAGAAGAAAGTGTTGTTTCTTTAGGACAATGCATCATCTCATAAGTCCGTTATCGCAATGGCCAAAATTAATGAATTAAAGTTTGAATTGCTACCTCATGCAACCTATTCGCCAGATTTAGCCCTCTCGGATTATTTTCTGTTCCCAAACTTGAAAAAAATAACTCGGTGGTCAAAGACTTTCAACAAACGAAGACGTGATGTCGGCAGTTCATGGCTATTTGGAAGAGTTAAGTTTTCATCATAAAAAAGGTAGCGAACTTTTTGATCATCGCTGGGGAAAGTGTATAGAGCTGAAAGGAGATGATGTTGAAAAAAAATCGTTTACCAAAATTTTTGTGTTTTCTTTGTTGGGTCGGGTACTTACGAGACAATCCTCGTACCTTCTCCATGCCTGCCCCTTCCAAATTGCTGCTTCTGTTCTACATAACTCGTGGATTCCTGTCTCAGATGCCAGAGTTGGCGGTCATGTGTGTGTGAGATGTTCTTGCTTCGTGTGTGTGTTTGTGTTTTCTGAAATAAGCTTTGGCTGAAAGCTATTGTGTATCTTTGTTGTGCGTGCCTGCATCTCAGTGAGTCATCTTTACAGAGTAGCAGTCTGTCTTCCTTATATTGTTACAAATTTAATCTCAATTTTTAAACACAAAGAACCTATTGTTAGACTTGATTACCGGTTGTATGAAACTGAAATCTGATCGAATGTGGGACCCTTATTTTTAAATGAAACAATTATGGGCATCAGTAATATTGCTCAGTCTCTAGACAAAGTATTTTATATTCCATTTGATGAGCTGCATTTTTTAACCAAATTTTAATTTATTTTGAATAATGTCACTTCCATGTGATCAGTAAATGAATTTTGATAATTAAAATTCCTATTTGTTAATAAATATGGAATTTAAATAAAGTAAAAAACAAGTGGCGAGTTTCAATCCAGTGACTGAATGTGAGACTTTTACACTACACAGGGTAGTAGGAGTAATCCATCGAACTACAGACCTATATCATTGACGTCGGTTTGCAGTAGGGTTTTGGAGCATATACTGTATTCAAACATTATGAATCACCTCGAAGGGAATGATCTATTGATACGTAATCAGCATGGTTTCAGAAAACAACGTTCTTGTGCAACGCAGCTGGCTCTTTATTCGCAAGAAGTAATGGCCGCTATCGACAGGGGATCTCATGATTCCGTATTTCTAGATTTCCGGAAAGATTGTGACACTGTTCCTCACAAGCGACTTCTAATCAAGCAGCGGGCCTATGGGGTATCGTCTCAGTTGTGCGACTGGATTCGTGATTTCCTGTCAGGAAGGTCGCAGTTCGTAGTAATAGACGGTAAATCATCGCGTAAAACTGAAGTGATATCAGGTGTTCCCCAGGGAAGCGTCCTGGGACCTCTGCTGTTCCTGATCTATATAAATGACCTGGGTGACAATCTGAGCAGTTCCCTTAGGTTGTTCGCATATGATGCTGTAATTTACCGTCTAGTAAGGTCATCCGAAGACCAGTATCAGTTGCAAAGCGATTTAGAAAAGATTGCTGTATGGTGTGGCACGTGGCAGTTGACGCTAAATAACGAAAAGTGTGAGGTGATCCACATGAGTTCTAAAAGAAATCCGTTGGAATTAGATTACTCCATAAATAGTACAATTCTCAAGGCTGTCAATTCAACTAAGTACCTGGGTGTTAAAATTACGAACAACTTCAGTTGGAAAGACCACATAGATAATATCGTGGGGAAGGCGAGCCAAAGGTTGCGTTTCATTGGCAGCACACTTAGAAGATGCAACAAGTCCACTAAAGAGACAGCTTGCACTACACTCGTTCGTCCTCTGTTAGAATATTGCTGCGCGGTGTGGGATCCTTACCAGGTGGGATTGACGGATGACATCGAAAGGGTGCAAAAAAGGACGGCTCGTTCTGTATTATCACGTAATAGGGGAGAGAGTGTGGCAGATATGATACGCGAGTTGGGATGGAAGTCATTAAAGCAAAGACGTTTTTCGTCGCGGCGAGATCTATTTACGAAATTTCGGTCATCAACTTTCTCTTCCGAATGCGAAAATATTTTGTTGAGCCCAACCTACATAGGTAGGAATGATCATCAAAATAAAATAAGAGAAATCAGAGCTCGAACAAAAAGGTTTAGGTGTTCGTTTTTCCCGCGCTGTTCGGGAGTGGAATGGTAGAGAGATAGTATGATTGTGGTTCGATGAACCCTCTGCCAAGCACTTAAATGTGAATTGCTGAGTTATCATGTAGATACATTCAAGCTAACAACTATTATATTTGAAAGGGGCTCAAGTTACTGGACGTGTATGTTTGGCAAAGTGAAAATTTCTAATATATTTTAGCAATGTAAGTAATCATTGAAAGTTGGAAACTGATGTCTTTTTTTTTTTTTTTTAAAAAAAAAAACCACATGTACGGATAGTGAAATCGTGCACTCTTTTATTCAAGTTACTATTATGTTTCTAGAATGAAATTTTCACTCTACAGCAGAGTGTGCACTGATATGAAACTTCCTGGCAGATTAAACCTGTGTGCCGGACCGAGACTCAAACTTGGAACCTTTGCCTTTCGCGGGCAAGTGCTCTACCATCTGAGCTACCCAAGCATGACTCACGCCCCATCCTTACAGCTTTACTTCTGCCAGTACCTCGTCCCCTACCTTCCAAACTTTACAGAAGCTCTCCTGCGAACCTTGCAGATACGCAAAAGGCAAAGGTCCCAAGTTCGAGTATCTGTCAGCCACACAGTTTTAATCTGCCAGTAAGTTTCATACTGTTATGTTGATTGCACACAATATAACACAGTTCTACATCCCACAATAGTAATGAAAAGTGCTAAAACAATTAGTGTCTGACAGTCCATTCACTCTTCCTCCTCACCATTGTTCTTTCCAGGCCACTTCAAAATTTCTTTATAAAAAGGTTTGTGTTCATCCAGCAAACATTGTTGGAGTTTTATCAGGTCTTTGATTATATTATATTTAATTGGAACTTTTCCTGATGTGTAAGTTCATTTTCCTGGGCAGTCAATGGATCATGTTGGAGGCCCAGACAAAACCAGTGACTAATATCCTCCGATAGTGTAGAAGCTGTAATACAAACCTTTCTTGTATTAAAAACAGTATGTATGAAAGTGCTGACAATACCACCTGCCCTTTCCATCCAATACTTTATTTCTTCAGCAGTTCTGGCCTGGCTGTTATGACTTAGAAGCCTAGTATTTCAGCAGCAACAGCTTAAGGAATTTAAGTGGATTCGAATTTATATCCCCTCATTGGAAATTCCCAGAATTGGTTAAGTAAAGCAGGAATCCGCTGAGAGTGCGATCCCTAATCTGAGCTAAGCAGTTGTTTGATAACAGATGTTGTTCGGTGTACTCTGGTTGTGCAATGCATGTTTAACTGTATGGATAATAAAGCAAACAATGTAAAACAGTAAAAACAATTGTAGTGTATGGTCTTTTGTGATCACTACTAATTATACTACCGAGGTGTGCAAGTACGAAGTTTGAAATAATATACAGCATCGTCAATACAGCTATAATTTCAGAAGGCCACAAGTTGCAACTGATGCCTCTTGACTTTTAAAAAGGGCTCTAGTCACTGACTGTAGCCCCTATAAAAATAACATTTTTTTAGATGCTATAAAATGTACTCTGACAGACTGACACCGCTTTAACTTAAATTCGTGCAATTATAAATGTAGTATCCAAACCAATAAACTCAAAATGCTTTATATGTAACAGCACTCGCGAATCTTTTAACTGCCAAAGCCGAGTTTTCTGAGAACTGTATCGTACTGCTCTAACAAGCCACTGATCTGCCATTAAGGTTCAAATACTGTAAATATAAAACAAACCTGAGAAGGCCTGCTGGTAACATCCCCTTGGTAGTTTAGGATAATTAATGCCCTCTTTCTTTCATTGTTTAATTAGCTTTAGCTTTTAGTGTATCTTTTAAAATTTTCTGCCTCTGCTCTGACAAACAGCATGTTCATGCGTTGTATGCAAGGGTGTAGCTGTGAGCTTTGATTTTATCTATGAGGGATACAAAGTTGTGATTGTTAAACTCAACCTGTACCCTAACACAAAAACCACTAGAATTATTGTGTTTCAAAGGAGAAAGCCCTGTAAGATTTTTGTAGAGTAGTTCTTATGATGAAGTCTTACTCCATGAAACATCAATTCTTGTGCTTTTGCATTATGAAAGGTCATTGTGTCTAAATTTCCACTCTGTATAGCAATTTGTTTTATGGTAACATTAGTCAAGCCTGTTGTCAGCAACCTACCGCAATTCCTGAATGCTGAACTTGTTATTAAATAAGAAGTAGCAATGTGAACCAAGTTTCCACGTTTTGTTTCATAGATATTTAATTGTAGCTGGGCTGGCCTTTTACAGTATTAATGAAATTGTGTATCTGTTGATAAGCTGTTGTTGTGACACATTACTACAGAGAAGCGACATGTATCCATATCTTTCTGTAAGGTGGTGGGACAATAAAACTAAAGAACCAGAGGTTGCAGAGTTTCAGAGGGAGCATTAGGGAATGATTGACAATACCAGGGATGAAACACAGTAGAAGAATAGGTAGCTTTGAGAGATGAAATAGCGAGGGCAGCACAGATCAAGTAGGTAAGAAGATGAGGACTAGTAAGAACCCTTGGGTAGCCTGAGAGATATTGAATTTAATTAATGAAAGGAGAAAAGATAAAAATCAGTAAATGAAGCACGAAAAAGGGAATACAAAGGTCTAAAAAATGAGATAGATAGGAACAGCAAAATGGCTAGAGGAAAGCATAAAAATAGATGCCGCCTACAGGAAAGGTAGAGATCTTTGGAAACAAGAGAACCACCTGTACGAATATCAAGAGCTGAGATGGAAAACTGCCCTAAGCAAAGAAGGGGCAGAAAGAAGGGAAAGCAGAAAGGTAGGGGTAGTATGTAGAGGGTTTACATATGGGAGATGCAGTTGAGGGCAATATTATGGAAATGGAAAGAACATAGATGAACATAAGATGGGAGGTATGATACTGCGTGAAGTGTTTGACAGAGCACTTAAAGACCTAAGTCAAACTAAAGTCCCAGGAGTAGACAACATACTGTCAGAACTACTAATTGCCTTGGGAGAGCCAGCAATGACAAAACTCATTTTGTTTGGTGAGCAAGATTTATGAGACAGGTGAAATACCCTCACACTTCAAGAACAATATAATAAAAAGCATGAGCTGACATGTGTAAAATACTGACTTATCAGTTTAATAAGTCATGGTTGCAAAATACTGACACAAATTCTTTACAGAAGAAGAAGAATAATAATAAGAAGAAGAAGAATGGAAAAACTGGTAGAAGCCAACCTTCGGGAAGATCAGTTTAGATTCCGGAGAAATGTAGGAACATGGGATGCAGTATTGAACCTAAGACCTCTCATAGAAGGTGGGTTAAGGAAAGTCACCACTACATTTATAGCATTTGTGGACTTAGATAAAGCTTTCGACAATGTCAACTGGAATACTCTCTTCCAAGTTCTGCAGGTGGCAGCGGTAAAATACAGGAAGCAAAAGGCTATTTACAGTTTGTACAAAAACCAGATCATAACTATAAAAGTTTATGGGCATGAATTGGAAGCAGTGGTTGAGAAGGGAGTGAGATAGGGCTGTACCCTGTCCCCAATGTTATTCAATCTATATATTGGGGAAGCAGTAAAGAAAAATTTGGAGTAGGAATTAAAGTCCAGGGAGAAAAAATAAAAACTTTGACGTTTGCTGATTACATCGTAATTCTGTCAGAGACAGCAAAGTACTTGGAAGAGCATTTGAACAAAATGAATAGTGTCTTGAATTGAGGATATAAGATGAGCATCAACAAAAGCAAAACTACAGTAAATGAATAGTGTCTTGAATTGAGGATATAAGATGAGCATCAACAAAAGCAAAATTACAGTAATGCACTGTAGATGTATTAAATCAGGTGATGCTGAGGGAATTAACATGGGAAACACAATACTTCAGTAATAGATGAGTTTTGCTGTTTAAGCAGCAAAATAACTGATGATGGTTGAAGTTGAATCGTATATGGAAGTGAAACATGGACAATAAACTGTTTAGTCAAGGAGAGAATAAAAGCTTTTGAAATGTGGTGCTACAGAATGATGATTAATTGGGTAGGTAATAAAGAGGTATGGCACAGTACTGGGGAGAAAAGAAATTTGTGGCACAACCTGACCAGAAGAAGGGATTGGTTGGTTGGACACATTTTGAGACATCACAGGATCACCTATATGGTGCTGGAGGGAAGAGGGGGGGGGGGGGGGGGGAAATCAGAGGGAAACCAGTAGACGGACACAATAAGTAGATTCAGAAGGATGTAGGTTGCGGTAGTTACTATGAGACGAAGAGGTTTTCATGGGATAGAGTAGCATGGAGAGCTGCATCAAACCCATCATTGGACTGAAGACAACAGCACTAAACTGCAGTCCTTATAGCCCAGATCAGTTCTCAAACCTTTTTCCATGCCAGTTCCTTATTGGTGAACCACTCACAACACTCCCACAGCCTTTCTTACAGAGCCATCGTCAAGGTTGTCGAGACTCCAGCTCGTCCAGCAGTTTAAGCAGTATGTGTGGAAGCAGTGATTAAAGTAATATCTAACACAGTTGTAGGAGAGAACCAAACAGTCATCAACAAAAGACCGTCTACAGCCAAGTACAGTGGTTCTCCTGAAGGAAGACAACATGCTATCCTTCGGCTGACAGTCTGGGATCACTGTTTGCACACACTCTGTTACTGATCATTCTGTGCAAGTTGTTTCAGTGCATGCAACAATGGAAACCTATAAAAAATCACTATCGAATACTGTTTTGTTCAACAGAAAATAATTTCATTTCCTCGTTTGTTCGACCTAACTTGTGCTGCTTGTGATTATTTGTGTTCGTGTTAATTTATATAAATTAAGTGTGTGGAATATTCCATACTGGTGCAAGGTGCTGGCAGGGATTAGGAGCAGCTGAACACTGTCGCTGTGGGTAAGAAATTTCACTACCTAGCACCCAACAAAAAAGTACGGCCAGACCAGGCCACAGCGAACTGAGACAGGCTGTGAAAGACACTGCTCCAACACAACTGTAACTTTAACACAATGGTGTGTTAAATAGACAGTCCACTTTTATCACCTGCCTTTCCTTAGCAAAAAGTGCATGCACTGTTTTAGCTGTGAAAAGAGCCAGGTAGTGCAGGATTACTGCTTATTTCGTGGCTACCTGCACATGCAGTTTAGAACTTCTAAGAGGTTCTCCCGCTCACCATATATGTCTTAAATTTACGACACACACATATTGTTAGAGTTACAGCTTGTTAACAAGTGAAGGAAGAGCATACCACAGAACTGCTGAAGCACCTTAACAAATCTCTGTTTTTAGTCCAAATGCTGTCAGACATTTGATATTAAAAACTAAAAAGGCTAGCATACTCTACTTACTTTTCTTCCACACAGTCATACTGGATTATTTTCCACGCTAAACTTTTCTGGTCCAAAAACATGTCATACGAATTATTTGTGGTGTGGACTCTAGAACATCCTGCAGAGACGTTTCAGGATCTACTGCTTCCCAGTACATCTATCTCTTAAAGAAATTTTTCATTAAAATATATATCTTTTTCAAACCAACCACTCAGCAGAATCAATTCTAGAAATAAGAATAATCTTCACAAAAATTAGAGTTACTTACTTTGGTTCAGAAATCTGTCCCATTATTCAGGAACATACATTTTCAGTAACTTATAGCAATTATAAAAAGTTCAACCACTAATGAACTTCAGTTTAAGAAAAGCTTAAGGGACTTACTGGTGGCCAGCTCCTCCTACTTGATAAATTTCTAAGTAGAACCAACTGATTTGCATATTTTACCAATAATATGAAATAATTCAAGTATTTGTTCAACCAAACTTCTGTACAAATTCAATGCAGCAATGTGACCATTTTGCTATAAAACGATTTTTCTATTTGATTATGCATGACTACAAATTATAATATGCACCCTAGTGTATCAAATGTTTACATGCCTTGTGACAAGTTATTTATAACCTTTTACATGAAAACATGTTTAAGATTTTTTTTACTTATTTCACACCCTTGAGGACCTTTTCACTTGGGATATGAGAGGGGTACATTAGCATATTGGTTTTCCCTTGTAAATATTTAATGTGTATTTTTTTATTCTGACATGTTCTTCATCCTGGAGCATTTCCTCACTGGAGCGAAAAGTGTGTAATCTAGTCCAGCTTCCATGGAAGGTGAAAACAGTAACAAATACTCAAAGCATGGGCAGTGTTTTCATCCAACTTCTAAATCATTTTTATTTTCAGTCACAAATATTTCTTGCAGTTAATTCAAAGCATTGAATATTGACATGTGATTACCATGTACAATATTATGACATCTATATTCTGCCCTGGACCACGACTTTATGCTCAAAACAAATACAAGCAATTACACACCTATATTTAGTAGAATCTTAAATGTCCCTAATATCCATCATTATGATTTTTTTTGTAGGCCCATATATTAAAACACTTGTTTCTGTGTTTGAAAATTTTATTTCATTATTTACTACTTTGTCAGGTCTAATTCAGGTAACAAGTTGCTCATTGCAATACATATATTTGAAAGGAACAGACAAAATACAAGGGCAATGAAAATACTACAGTAAATACAATAGACTACTAGCAGATGGGAAAAAATGACATATTAAACATAAGAAATGAAAGTATGCATGCTCAAATTAAGTATAATTATCAAACAAAAGAAATATTGTAATGAAATGAAAATATTAATTGACAAAACATTTACAATAATTAAATAAAATTTGAAGTGTGTGTTTACTTTGATCAGTAATTAAATATTCAAAATAAGTTATGTAAGACAGTACAACTTAATAATAGATTTTAAACTGAATCATCATCATCATCATCATCATCATCATCATCATCATCATCATCATCATCATCATAGAAAGATTATAATAGCAGAAAATAGGTTATCAATAAATGTATTCACATTTCCTAATTTGCATAAAGCTAATAAATTTACAAATTAATGAACTACAACTACATGATAACTTCATGGAAATGTCATACTATAAATTCAAAAATACATAGAACTTTGCAACAATATGCTTACATTACATGAGCTGTTGCTCCAACACTTTATCCATGACCTATTTTTTTATGGATAATTGTCTTATGTTTAAGAAACTATCATCCATTTACAAATACAAATTTTCCACATTTCAACTTTTTTTTCTGAGTGCAAGCTGTAACGTATTAATGCTACAACAGAGGAGGAAGGGGTACAAAAAAAAAGAAGAAAACATTTTGTGGACACCCAAGAGGTTTTTCATTATTCATGTATGTTATTCTGACTTATTTGTAATTTCTAATCTTTTATTCAAAGAAATTCTTTGAATTATAAAGCTGAACACACTGCCCTTGTTGCTTTTGACATTTGTGACAATTTTAAAAGAAATATGACAGAAAATTTACATAAATGAAATGTGTTTTTCCTGAACACAGAATATATGAGTAAATTTGTTGGCATACTTAAATAATACATACAAATATACACTGAACATGACCATATAAATTATTATCCTAAATGAGTACCTGAAAATGTAGGGGAGTGGGAGAGAGGCAGGAGGCCATGGGAGGGGAAAGGAGGTGGTGGAGGAACAAGTTCATTTCACTTCTCACACTATGTTGCCATTCAAGGTAGTTCTCTTCTTTGCTTGCCAACTAAATGTCTTATCTACACTCGAAGTGACCACGTATATTTGTATAAGAGCAACACAGTTTATCACGTGTAGAGTATAAGCAAGGCTGAACAAAACTTGCACCATTCTCCACTGGACACATTCCAGCTCGCACCCCATGCCAACACCCCTTCCTTACAACATATCCATCCTCCCCTGTGATATGATCTGGAACAAGGGCTGTTCACTGAGAAAGTAGCTTCTGTTTGCTGCTAAGAGATGATCTTCAAATGCTCAAGCGGAAATGGTGAACGTTTCTTCCTTCACAAGCAGCAAACCCACATCTCTGTGCTATGTTAGGTGCATATGAGCAATTGAGTTCAGTGATGACTTGTTCATGGACAGTAGGAAATAAAGGCCACGTAAATGTACATTGGTTATGACACATGATATGACACCACCACTTAGCACTACATGAAACAGGGTGTATAAGGAGTCCATGTACACACTCTCAATTCACTGGACACAGTGGTGGGGCTATCTGGTTGTCTTCTTGTTTCAGTCCATTCATCATCAGAGGTGTACATCTACTGGTGTCTGGTCAGTATCTTCGGCTCTGATGAGTGCAGCATTTAGAGCTGTGATACACAAGCTGGGAGCTACCCAGTCTGCCACTTTTGTCACATTTGGCTGATATCGTTCACTAGAAACCAGAAGCTGTGGTTACTTTCTACCAGTAGGAGATATGGGTCCTTCTGCAAATTGGTCATATGAAGCATCTTAACAATAATAGAAACAAGGGATTCATCCATTCCCAGCACTGCTGTACTCTCTTCCTCAAAGTGACTGTTTCTTGTCACAACTCTGGCTTCAGCAGCAGTAGCTCCTGTGATCATTCCTCTATAACAACAGTCCACATCTCTTACTCGTGTCCCTCACTCACTGAAATTCTTGACCTAGGCTGTTTCTGATGATGATGTACGAGAGGGACAGATTTACTCTCTGCGTGGTCACACACTAACAATGACATCTCTACACGCCTTATCTTGACTGTGGGGCAGGCAGGTAGGCAGGCAGCCAGGTGGCCACTGTTCATGTTTACTGGTGTGTTCCAAATGATGGGTGATGGCCAGGAGATATATTGTTCACTTGTCTGTACCTTCCACCAACCCCAATTGATGGGAAGGCTATCTTTGGATAAAATGCGAGAGGAATGGAGGAGAGAAAGTAACCTGCAACAAAACCACTGCACAAGAATATAAATAATATAAACTGGCTGTGTTGTTTATACATCAGAAAGAGACCTTTAGTACATTAAGTGCAATTAATGGGAACCAGTGCACAGCACAGTAAGTGAGAAAGACAATCACCTGGCACCACGGTGCATACAAAGCTCTGACCTATAGGCCTGTCTCTCTTCACTGTCAGCTGTAGGTGCCATCATATTTTAATAAAAATGGCTCAGGTCATCACATCAATCTTCCAGCCTTTGGTGCCAATGCTCAACATTCCATCACCACCTGAGCTGCTCTCACAATGCAAACCAGTCAGACAATGGTGAACAAAACATGACAAAACCAAATATTTAAAAATTGAATCCATTGTTGTTACTGTATTGAAATTTATAACAGACGATATCCTGACAGAAAATGGAAAACTTTTCTGTGTGTACATATTAAAACGTTCATTGCTTAACATACTGGCAAAACTGGAATTTTGGCTTGGTGAAGCACAGTGTGCGCTGCTTACATCAAGTGTTCAGTTGGAGATGTTACATCACTGATCTAAGCACGACCTGTTGGTACATGCAAAATGCATGTACTACCTTTCGATAGTAAATATTTTCTCTGAGAAAGATCAAATGCACTGAATGATACAACACTAAACGCTTTAGCATAAACTCACTTAATTCCAAAAACTTTGTGACACATTTTGCTTTTACATCACACAACATCAATGATATTGAATGAAACACACTATTTAAATCTATTAACAGATGTTACAGATAAATAAATTATCTACTTACAAAAATTCAAGTACAATGTTCTGAGACTCAAATCGTGAGTGGCCTGCACAGTTTAAGCGAAATGGTGAACTACCAGATACTCAGAAGAATGAATACATCGTTCTATTTAGCATCTCTTCTACACACTATTTGAACAAAAAACTTCATTCATTTGCAGCCACTATGCCATACATAAGTCTGAGGAATCAACAATATACAAGAGAGGTATAGTGCATCAAACTGTGGTGAAATGTTAGTCCAATCCAATTTATTTCTTGCCAAGCAATAACGAAATACCACAGAAAACAAGTACCACATACAGTACAGATCTGTCACTGCCAAACTGCATAGCAGTTTAACCCTCCTAGTACCACGGGTGTCCATATGAGCCCATGAGCACACTGATATGTTTCCCCCGAGTCAATTGTATCCGATGATGTTTTGTTCATTCGTATATTTACAAAACATTATGTTAGTTCATTACAATACTGTCAACATATCCTATTTAAATTACTTGTGGCCTATGTGTTACTTGTGGTACTCAGTGAGAAGAGAAACATCCTGGTAGTAGGAGAGTTAAGATGGAAGTGCACACAATTCCTCAAACAAAGCTCTCAGTAAGAAACTGTATAGTTTGGAGTTGAGTCAGATAAGATGAAAGTTCCTAATGACAATTATTCTCTGAAATAATACATAAGTAACCATATTCAATGTTTTCTTTTTAAGACCTTCGCACTAACCATACCAATAATAATAATAATAATAATAATAATAATAATAATAATAATAATAACAACAACAACAATCATAATAATAACCATAATCTAGTATTGGTAATGGGAATAAGGCAGTTTAGAGAAAGAATAACATGGAAGTACGAAATAATATTGGAGAAAAATAAGATCACAACAGAAAAAGAACTTGGAACATCATTTTGCTCATGAATGTCTACAGAAAAAAGAAAAATAAATCATGTTAAGAAGATGTAAACAGATTTATAAAATTTCTCATCCTTTAGAACCTGTGATACTTGCATCCTATAGTTTTATGCTTAGTTTCTGATCTGCATTAACACATTTTGAAGTTATACAATAGGTTAACTGGCAGAAATGACACCACTCATCAACCAAGCATATCTTTCCCACATGTGCCCTACCTATGCACAATCTGTGTATGTCTATGACTGCACACTGATTGAAATCAACGATGATCATAGGCTGCAGTTTAAACTATTAAGTAAGAAATACAACTTGCTTAAATTTATCACTTATGCCATCACATATACATATCTATGATGGAAAAGCCTGTTTGTTGATCAGTAAGGTACTTTAACAGGTGTTTAAAAATTTGCGTGAATAGTTAAACTTTGTAAAGCAAACAACACAACTGCTTTTATATCTTACATGTTTACTGTAATTATACTGCAATATTTAGTGGCAATGAGAACAAGAAATTAACATTTCGATAATTAAAAAAGTACACTGTGAGAGTATGTAGTATGTCTACATTGCAAATAGGAGAAATAAGCCAGTTTGTAATAACCAAGTATGAACAGAAAAAATTAATACGGTAAGTGCTACGCATCATCACAGATTTTAATCTACAGGTACTATTATGTAAAAGAATCACAAAAAACCTTGACACATCAAGCATTTAATGCTATAGTTGGAACAAAAATTTACAATGATGTGAAAAGGGTAAATAATACAAGGATTTTTTTTCTGGTTCATGCACAAAGTCATCGATTACACATTTATGGCAGCCTGAGAAATATTATTAAGGAATAATTTTATTATTGCTCGTACATTTAAAAACTGTTAAACTATTCAAAAATAAATAAATTTTGGTTTAACAAAGTACACAGAATCTTACTGATCTTTCACAATTAAAACACTAGATTCGCCATTTATCTATAGAGGTTTCTGTTATGGAAGAAACTTAATTTTTATTACTCTTAGGTGGAAGTAACATGAGCTATGTAACCTCCTCCACACACAACATGTTTTCAAGCTATTTATAACAATGAACTTCAACTGAGTGATTCATCACTGACACAATGCAACACAATAGCATTATGAACATGGCCAGAGCTGAAATGTTGAGTGTAATGGTACATTTGGACACGTTGTATACAATCTACACATACTCCACTATTCAAGTTGTTATGCTGTGTTTAATGCACTGATGCTTTACTTTTCTACGTTCAAATCTGGTTACTGATACAACTTCATTCAGTGTTGGTTAATTTGCAAGGTATATATGCCACTCCAGCACCAAATGGGAGATATTACTGTGGGATCCCTTGACTCAGGAACACCACCTTCTGGCCTAGATGACTGCAACCACTTGTGCAAAGAACTGTGCTCCTCTGTTCTCATCCCTAACAACTGTCCATACATTGCCTGTCTAGTTTTGGGGGTTGTACTCTATGAATACTATCAGAAGCCCATAAGAAATATTCTTTCACACATACCTCACATTGAATCTCAAGGCTACTCTAGTTCATATATGCAAGTTGTGTGTCAACCATTATTTTCAGTTAAACTAGGCTCAAATTAATAGACATTTGAACACAGTAGTATAAATATACACAAAAGAGTTGCCTGTCACACCAGAATTAAACAACTGCTTGCCTTCTTACTTAAAATATATATATTGAAATTCAATATTTTATTTAAAGTGAAAAGTCTGTTTTTGTTCATTCACTACTTTGAATACTCTGTAGGATCAAATTACATCTAATGTCATTAACCTGTACTATTACAAAGCTCTTAAAATGAAAGATTCTTTGTGTGAGTTGCTTTCACCACTGCCTAGTATCGGTTCTAATGATTATATTTAACCAAAGGAAACCCAGAACTTTCATTTATTCTTGCGATCATTTTACCACTGACTATTACAACAATTTGAGTGTAGAGTGGGCTTTGTCTACAGGCTCGCTTGCACCACTGCATGCCATAAGAAGTACCAACTTGACAAAACCCACAGAAAATCAAATCATGTTTCCTGTGTATGAGGAACATGAGGCAAGTAGTAAGTTAGAAACTCTGCAGTGCAGAAGCAGCAACACAAAAAAACTAGCTTTTACACTGCTTGAAACAATTTTGTACACTTATCAAAGCTAACAATGTGAGGGGCAAAAATACTAAATGTGTGGGCTCCTGCGCACTTTGTGCAACACCACACCCCAGTACACACACTTTTTAAGACATAAGAGCACCATACCTGAACAATGGATGTGGCCAACGATGAGACATGCCACAATGCAGCCGGTTGTACACATACCACAAACTTATGGAAGCTGTCGTTTTGCTAGGATTGCTCCTCCCCGTGTTTAATAAAAAGTGGGAGACTAGAAACTGATGCTCCTCATAATGTTGTTGTTATTCTATCTTGGACTTTCCACTGTTTAATTTCATCTCTTACACTACAGTAGCCACATGTGTGTACCTTATCATTTTATGACTGTTATATTCATAATGAAGTCTCTGAATTCATGTGGTCTCAAGTTATAATTCATATAATTAATACAGACAATTATTACTCTCTTTTAAATGTATTTCCATTATGTGCTCTTTAAGATTTTGGCACTTTGCTGTATTAGATCTGACCACTGATATATAAGTTCGGTATGTTCTTGGTAACAATTCTGAAGAGAGTAATTGTCCCAACACTCCTGGAAAGTTGCTGCAAATATGTTGGAAAATAAGTTTACTCATTTTGAGCTATAGGGTGCAATCTGTAGTGATAACTTAAAAGAGGAAGAATTTCATACCCAAGATTGCTGTAAGAACTTTATTGTAGTTTTACCAAAACTGGTTATCTACAATAAAGTTTTTTTGCAGAAATCTCAGTTAAGAAGTTGTTGTTCTAAATAATCACAACAAATTGCCTCTTCGAGCTCAAGATGAGTAAACTTATGAATATTGTGCCACACTGGGCACAAAGTAATGCACACAGCCTACTCGCATTACAAGAGAAGATCGCAAGAATCTGCACCAAGATACAGCTCAAGAAGTGTAAGGTGTATTGTCTTTTGGTTGCTCTATAGGTTTACGGTGAATTATTTGTATAAAGGTTTGTAGTACTCCTTGTAATTTTATTGCAGAGCTGAAGAAAACAATGTTTTACAGAAACCGGTTATCTACAATAGTTTTTTTATAGCTATCTTGGCTAAGTAGATCATCTCTAAGTAATGCTAGAAAATGTCTAATAGTTCTGTGATACAAAGCTAATGAGTATTGGCTGTTTCTAATTGTGTGTTTCAAATTATGCTTATGCATACTTCATGCACTGAATACAGACCTCACTGAGAGAGTAGTTTAGGAAAACATTACATAGATAACCAAGAGAGGCCAAGCTGTAGTGGGTAAAAAAAAAAATAAAAAAATAAAAAAAAAATAAATAAAAAAAATAAAAAAATAATAATAATTTGGAACCACTAAGAAATCATGGCCCTTGCGAAACTTATTACAAGAGAGAGAAATGGCGATAACCACTGTGGTTGTGTAACCTTGTTAAGAGAAGGAACTGAATGAAGAGCCATTTTCATCAACATAACTTATTGCATCACCTGCAGAAAATCAAGCACTGCCACCAGTGCAAGCAGGCAGCCCCAGCACCACCTCCGAACTGGGAGGGGGTGTGAAGAGGAAACAACCTGCAGAACCTGCACCTGCTGCATTAATGAAGGACATTGTGACCACATACCAAAGACAACCACGTACACAGTTTTTTGGCATGCATAAAAGTTTGTCACCAATGTGACAATTAAAGCAAAAGACAGAATTTATAAGTCTTGTCCCTACAACTAGAACAAGTACTAGAATAGACTGAAAATGCAATGTAAAGTAACTGTTCTATAAATGAATTTAAAGAAACGAAATAAAATATTGCTTGTCGTCGTCAGTCTAGAGACTGGTTTGATGCAGCTCTCCATGCTACTCTATCCTGTGCAAGCTTACTATATATTTCACTGATAACATTGGAAAAACAATCACAAGAAATGAATTTTATCTTTGTTCATTGCAAACAAGAGCTGCACTTTGTTTAATATGTACTTCCAGATAAGATCATTGTTTTAAATAAATTTTCCATATAGAAACAAGCCTGAATTGCACATACATACATACATACTTACTAGGTTGGCAACAAAAATCACAGTTGGTTTTTAGCCTTGTTGATCAGCCTCCTCCATCTTCATTGGTCACTGTATCCTCCTTCAGCTAGTCCATCATATTCGTAACCTCTCTGATCCTGTCAATCCATCTCATCCAAGGTCTTACCCTTGGTTTTCTGCCTCTGATGTCTTCTTCCCCATAGCACTTCAGTCTCCTTTGTCTCAATCACAGCCACAATGTCCAGCAATTTGTACAGCTCCTGCAATTCACAGTTTCTTTTTTCTCCATCTGTCTCCATCCTACACTGGTCGAAAAATCTGTCTCACTGCAGCATTTTCAAATGTCATGAGATTTTAAGCTTCCTGGCAGATTAAAACTGTGTGCCTGATCGAGAAACTCAGGACCTTTGCCTTTCGCAGGGAAGTGCTCTACAATCTGAGAGCACTTGCCCGCAAAAGGCAAGGGTCCTGAGAACGATTCTCGGTCTGGCACACAGTTTTAATCTGCCAGGAAGTTTCACATCAGTTCACACACTGCTGCAGAATGAAAATTTCATTCTGTCAGGAGTTTTACTTCCATCTTTTGCATCAAAGTCTAGGTCTCTGATCCGCTTGCAATATGTTGAATTAATGACCTATAGATCCTAATCTTGATGGAAGCTGGGTCTTCAGCAGCTTTCTGAGTAAAAACTTTGATCTGTTCCCTGCTTATTTTCTGGTCTTTCACATTCCTTTTATTGAGTACCACCCCAAGATATTGGGACTCTTGTTTACCCTTTACCATCCACATCTGAGGGCCTGTCATTGCTCTCTCTTCTCATTACAAGGTATTTGGTCTTATCCATATTCATCTTCAAGCCTTCTCCATTTACTCTTCCATTAACACCCTTAGCATCTGAACAAAATCTTGTTCAGCCTGTGCTATTAAAACTACATGATCCACATAGGTCCGGATGTTCATCCTTCTATCCAAATATATTCCTGTCTCCAAGCTTGTTACCCTTCTCAGTGCACTTTCTAGAACCAGATTAAATAGAAGGGGGCAGTGGCAGTCTCCCTGTCACACACTAGTCCTCACCTTGAACTTCTTAGATCTTTCCACTCACTTTCACCACGTGTTATCTCTTAAATACATGCTTGTGTTAGTTTAGTCAGTTTTCTGGGAACCTGTGCTCTTTCCAGTTATTGCTACATCACTTGCCTGTCACACTCCCATACCCTTTTTGGAAGGCCACAAAAAAGACAGTGAACACCTCTGAACTTCCTGGCTCTTTGTAGTACCTGTCTTACTGTACATAGTTGGACGATTGTTTCTCCTCTTTGATACCTCCTTGATGTATGGTATTGCCGCGAATAGTAGAAGATAGAATTAAAATCATGTAGGCTGGAAAAATATTGCTACAGATCAAGCGAGGTGGACGTGACCAGACTATCTCATGTGTCATGTGTACTCAACTAACAAGAGCGGAGTATGCAGTATCACGAGGCTCAAGCACAGTTAGTGGCAACCCTTGGACACAGCAAACAGTGGAGAATGGCTAGTTCATCACGTAGGCATCACATGCTGCCGCGTGACTAGCCTACTCAGGGCTCAAAGTTCGGGGGTGCTAGAACCTTCTAGAACAAGTGGTGCCGGGTGCACTACCCCCTATAAAAGCGGATAGCCACTAGATCGAAGGAGAGTGATGGAGTGAGGTACTTAGGATGCCGGTCCATGTTAGTCTGCATCGGGATGCTGCAAGAGTTGCAGGAGAGTATTGAGCACAGCAACAAGTAGGGACTTAGGCTGAATCGACATAGCAGACACTTAGTCTGGTGCACTCGCCTCTGCTGTGTTAGGACTTAGGTTTGGGAAGTTAGGGATGGCAACTGCATAGCCAGATAGACAATCATTGGAGACTGTATATAGAATCTTATTTAAATCAAAAGTGCCAGGGGTACTTCCAGTATAATCGTTCTATGCATCGAGTGTTCATACATGAAAGCTTCCCTAAGATCCTATCCGAGTTCCATACTCTAGCTCACCTTGCAGCCTTCCCTACAACGGAGCAGTGAGGAGTTGGCGGCCCACACCACCGAGACCTCATGCCAAGTAAGTTCTCTGACGCGCACCGACGCAGTCCTTTCACTCCCTCTCAGGACACGTCAATGGGACATGACAGTATTAGCTGTATCAGGAACAACATACTCAGGATCTTACAGGCTGTGCATAGTAAGATAATTCCTCTATAGTTGCTGCATCTCACTGGGTCTCCTTCCTTAAATATTGGGCAGATGACACGATTGCTTCCATTCTGCCAGGATCCTCTATCTCCTCTAAAATAGATTACATAGTACATTCTCTCCTGCGGGATCTCTCTTCCCTCTTTCGGCATCTCTGCACGTATGCTCTCTATCCCCGTTGTGTTTAGTCTCTTCAGCATTTTTATGATTTCTCCAACCTCTTCCATGCTCGGCAGTTAATTCTCTGATGCTGGTATTGTCACTGACTTCCCTGTGCAATTCTTCTTCTTCTTCTTATGCTGTTATTGCAACACTGTTGTCAGTATTGTCTACGTTCAGGAGATCCTTTTCTGCCAGTGTTATCTTGCTGTTTATACAAACCCTGTTTTGGAGGAGATACAACTGAAGTTAAGTTGCAGAATTATACTACATCACTGCAGTGATTCTGTCCTCCATAGACAGGGAGGATGTCTCTCTGTGTGACACCTTCAACACACTACATGTGTGCCCATTTGGGATCTGTTGCCCCAAAGCACACTGGCATGGGGATGCACCTGATTATTGGAAGAGCCTCTTGTTTGGCACTGTATTGGGAGAGTTACACGTGCCGAGGATTCAAGTAGACAACATGCAAAAAAACAGTACATTCCCTAGTCCACTCACATTCTTGCGACGGTGAACAGATTATACTGTGTAACTCACGTGATCAAATCCCTGGCTCAGCAAGCCTTGGCCACCACCACTTCTGAACCATCTAGAGCCATTCCCCATGCTGCCTTGAACACTCACTCACCAGAAGCAACATCAACCAAGGTACATCAACGGGACTGTAATCCTGACATTGACGAAGACATATCAGACCCAGGAACAGAGAAAGGGGGATGAGTGGGAGAAGCAGCAAATCATCTTTCCATTCTGGCTCACGGCTATCCTGCTGGCAGCCTTATCCATAGACAGCTTCCTATGCATAGTGATAATGAAGTACCAAGCCATAACCAACCATGATGACAGTAAATATCTCCCCCCCCCCCCCCAAAACTCTGAGGTCTTGGACACCATTTCAACACACCGCACAACAGGCCTGTTCCTTCGGATAACGCAACTCATTCATGGATAAACAACCTTGAACAAACTGGATAAACGTCTATAAAACGAAATGGGAGTGCAAAAACGGTTCGAACCCCTCAAAACATCACTGCTGTTCAACAGGCAATCCTCAGAAGTCCATGCCAGTCTGCCAAACAACATGCTCTATGTCTTGGAATAAGTAACACTTCGGTGAGAAGGATTCTTCGTCAAGATTTACATTTTCACCCATACAAAATACAGATTGTGCAATCTCTCAAAACAAGTGACTATCAGAGTCGATTACAATTTTGTGAGGAAATGGCCAGAAGACTTGTAGAAAATGACAACCAAGTAAACCACTTGTGGGTGAGCAATCAGGCGCATTTCCACCTCTCTGGTTTTGTTAATAAATAAAACTTCAGATACTGGTCAGAGGACAACCCTGGCACACTTCACTTCATGAAACGCCTCTTCATGCTCAAAAAGTGACGGTTTGGTGCGCAATGTTGGCAAGAGGAATCATGGGCCCATTTTCAGAAATTTCTTACGTCAGAACTCTCCCGATTTCCAGTGAATCAACACACAATGTTCCAACAATCCACACTGCAAGAGTTGCCATGAATGCTGTGAATGCTTCGTTTCCAGGAGGCATCATTTCCTGAAACGGGGGTATCCCTCGGCCCCCTTGCTCTCCAGATTTGACAACCTGCGACTTTTTTCTATGGGGTTACTACCCACGCAGAGAACTATCCCTGCTCTAAAACAACGAATTCGGGACAAAATTGAAGGAATACCAGTCAATATGTTGCAAAATGTCATGGGAAACTTCCATGCCTGGCTGCAGACGTGCATAGTGGCTTCCAAGATGGCTGCCAATTAAGTGACGCCAGAAACTATTTCCAGAAAGTTAAGTGATTTAGACAGGAATATAATTTAGTTTAACACCAACTACAAATTAAATATGTGCATTAGTGTATCGTTTAGTCTTGCCGTTAAAGGTTTCACTTTTCTTTGCATATTTTTCTCAGAAAACACGAAAAGATGGTATCTTCGCGAAGTCGCGTTTAGGCTTAAATTTTGAAAACGTGTTTGTTTCTTGTTTCTCGGTAACAAATAAGTAAACTACCGTAAATAGCGTATAACTTCATTGTTTTAATACAGATTTCAGAAAAACAGTGTAACCTTATATCAGAAACTTGCTTATATACATTTGTTTATAGGCATAATTCACGTAACGTTTTTGGAGAATCAAACTTAAAGTATCTCGTTTAATTGTCCTTTTTTCATTCCAGCGAGTGAAATATATAATAAAATGCGTATACCCGCATTGTTTTAATACAGATCTCAGAAAAATAGCGGAATTTTAAATCAGGAACTTGCTTATATACACTCCTGGAAATGGAAAAAAGAACACATTGACACCGGTGTGTCAGACCCACCATACTTGCTCCGGACACGGCGAGAGGGCTGTACAAGCAATGATCACACGCACGGCACAGCGGACACACCAGGAACCGCGGTGTTGGCCGTCGAATGGCGCTAGCTGCGCAGCATTTGTGCACCGCCACCGTCAGTGTCAGCCAGTTTGCCGTGGCATACGGAGCTCCATCGCAGTCTTTAACACTGGTAGCATGCCGCGACAGCGTGGACGTGAACCGTATGTGCAGTTGACGGACTTTGAGCGAGGGCGTATAGTGGGCATGCGGGAGGCCAGGTGGACGTACCGCCGAATTGCTCAACACGTGGGGCATGAGGTCTCCACAGTACATCGATGTTGTCGCCAGTGGTCGGTGGAAGGTGCACGTGCCCGTCGACCAGGGACCGGACCGCAGCGACGCACGGATGCACGCCAAGACCGTAGGAGCCTACGAAGTGCCGTAGGGGACCGCACCGCCACTTCCCAGCAAATTAGGGACACTGTTGCTCCTGGGGTATCGGCGAGGACCATTTGCAACCGTCTCCATGAAGCTGGGCTACGGTCCCGCACACCGTTAGGCTGTCTTCCGCTCACGCCCCAACATCGTGCAGCCCGCCTCCAGTGGTGTCGCGACAGGCGTGAATGGAGGGACGAATGGAGACGTGTCGTCTTCAGCGATGAGAGTCGCTTCTGCCTTGGTGCCAATGATGGTCGTATGCGTGTTTGGCGCCGTGCAGGTGAGCGCCACAATCAGGACTGCATACGACCGAGGCACACAGGGCCAACACCCGGCATCATGGTGTGGGGAGCGATTTCCTACACTGGCCGTACACCACTGGTGATCGTCGAGGGGACACTGAATAGTGCACGGTACATCCAAACCGTCATCGAACCCATCGTTCTACCATTCCTAGACCGGCAAGGGAACTTGCTGTTCCAACAGGACAATGCACGTCCGCATGTATCCCGTGCCACCCAACGTGCTCTAGAAGGTGTAAGTCAACTACCCTGGCCAGCAAGATCTCCGGATCTGTCCCCCATTGAGCATGTTTGGGACTGGATGAAGCGTCGTCTCACGCGGTCTGCACGTCCAGCACGAACGCTGGTCCAACTGAGGCGCCAGGTGGAAATGGCATGGCAAGCCGTACCACAGGACTACATCCAGCATCTCTACGATCGTCTCCATGGGAGAATAGCAGCCTGCATTGCTGCGAAAGGTGGATATACACTGTACTAGTGCCGACATTGTGCATGCTCTGTTGCCTGTGTCTATGTGCCTGTGGTTCTGTCAGTGTGATCATGTGATGTATCTGACCCCAGGAATGTGTCAATAAAGTTTCCCCTTCCTGGGACAATGAATTCACGGTGTTCTTATTTCAATTTCCAGGAGTGTACATTTGTGAATAGGCTTAATTCTTGTAACGTCTTTTTTTATTTTCGGTAATTTAATTGATTTATTCTAGCTAAAGTATTATTTTTGCCATGAGTGAGAAGTGCCTGACTTGCCGTAGAATTGTTAGTTCCGGGGTTTGGTGTGATGGATGCAGTAGTTGTTTTCATTGGGGGGACTGCAGTGGCGTGGGTGTCGGGAAAGTGGATCAGGCTCATCAGTGGTTATGTAGGATTTGCAGCAGAGATAGGAAAATAGTGGAACAGGAGGTGAAAATTGATGCCCTTCAGGCTGAGCTAGATCAGGCTAGGGAAGATCTGGACAGGTTAAGGAGGGAGAAGGGCAAAGAGGTGGGAAGTGGCAACAGGTAACAGAAGGAACAGGCCTAGAACTAAGTGACAGTTTTGTGGTGAATGTCAAAAATAAGTTTGACCTGTTGCTTCAGTTAGAAACTGATGAGCCTCAAGCAGAGGTAGGTGTAGACAGGACACAACAAACTTTCAATAGGAAATTGAAAAAATGTAGGAAAGTCATTGAAAAAGGAAGAAAGTTTTGTTGTTAGGCAGTTCTCATGCCAGAGGTGTAGGCCAACTTCTGCAGGAGGAATTAGGACCAGAATACCAGATCACAAATTTTTTCAAACCAAGTGCTAGTCTGGATCAGGTGACAGAGGATTTAGGTTCACTCTGTAAAGGATTTACCAGGGTAGACACCGTGGTTATTGTGGGAGGGCCAGGGAACAGTATCGACAGAGATCCTGGGTACAGTATAGAGTGTGACCTGGTAAAGATTGCGTCGGCATCGAGACATACCAATGTTGAATTTGTATCTGTCCTGAGACGCCATGACCGGCCTCATTTGAACTCTTCTGTTGGGAAAGTTAATTTGGAGTTGGAACAGCTGCTTGGGTCAGGTGCGGGGGCTCATATTGGTGTGGTTCCTGTTGATTCTCTCAGTAGGTGGGACTATACCAGGCACGGCCTACATCTCAAAAGGAAAGGGAAGGGTAAACTGGCTGGGGTAATAGCAGGAAATTTAAGGGGGGAGGCACTGCCATGAATGGTAAAATACCAGTGGTTACAGGTGTTGGAGCAGCACCTTTTTTAGGATAGGTAAGACAGAAAGATGTCAAGTTCCGCGAGAGGTCAGGATTGAAACAAATCTTCAGTTTAGGAAAGAAATTAAACAGCACAATTCTAGCACATTGGATCACCAATCACAGCTGTCAATTATAAATTTTCACTAATCACCATAAAATTTATCTCCACCAAGTTGTATCTCAGTCCTAGGTAATTGCATTGATGAATTAAAGTCACCCAACCCAGTTGACAATCTACCTCTCTGAACACCATATGACCACTCGTATAGGAACTAGGCCTAAGCACAATGAGAAAGACAGGAGAGTACTGCAAATGTTAGCATAAGGAAAGGTTCTCATAAAAGTATAATTAAAAATAATTTAAGTATATTTCATCAAAATATTGGGAGTTTAAAGAATAAAATAGATGAGCTTCTGGTTTGTTTAGAAGACTTAGAAGCTGAGGATGAAATAGATATACTATGGCTGTCTGAGCATCACATTGTTACTGATACGGATAAGGTAAATGTAAGTGGATATAAGCTCTCTGCACATGTAATTACAGAAAATATGGAGAAAGGAGGAGTTGCCATATATGTCAAAAGTTATCATTGCGCAAAAAGTATAGAAACAAAAAAGTTTTGTGTAAAGAAACATATAGAAGCATCCAGAATGAGATTTTCACTCTGCAGCGGAGTGTGCGGTGATATGATACTTCCTGGCAGATTAAAACTGTGTGCCCGACCGAGACTCGAGCTCGGGACCTTTGCCTTTCGCGGGCAAGTGCTCTACCATCTGAGCTATCGAAGCACGACTCACGCCCGGTACTCACAGCTTTACTTCTGCCAGTATCTCTTCTCCTACCTTCCAAACTTTAAAGAAGCTCTCCTGCGAACCTTCGCAGGAGAGCTTCTGTAAAGTTTGGAAGGTAGGAGAAGAGATACTGGCAGAAGTAAGCTGTGAGTAACGGGTGTGAGTCGTGGTTCAGTAGCTCAGATGGTACAGCACTTGCCCGCGAAAGGAAAAGGTCTCAAGTTCGAGTCTCGGACGGGCAAACAGTTTTAATCTGCCAGGAAGTTTCATATAGAAGCATGTGCCTGTGAGCTTAAATTAAATAAAGGCACATTTATAATTTTAACTGTATGTATGTGTTGACCTACAACAGGTTTTACTTTGTCCTACATTGACTCACTCCACAGTATTCTACCAGAGACAGCTGTCGTCGTATAATTTCACGATTCATGACATTGGTACTGGAAACATCACTGTAAATTTGTGGGATGAATCCACCGCAATGAGAGGTTCAGCCGAAATAGTTTCCTGTCTGCTTAAATTTGTGACGCAAAATTATGATACGCCTCAAGAAGGTATGGAATGAAAACTGATTGATTGGTCTGACCGCTGTGTCGGGCAGAACAAAAACTGGAGAGTTTTAGCGCTTTATTTCTATCTAATCAGCTGCAAGTACTTTACAGAAATGCATCAGAAGTTTTTATGTTCGGGCCACAGTTTCCTACTTGCGACAGAGATTTTGCAGTCATCGAGAAAAGAAAAAGTGTCAAAAGTTATGGTTCCTTCAGAATGGAAGCACGTCATTGCTGAGGACTTTGTCGATCCTTCAAAACTGACCATTCACGAGATGATGGAAGACTTCAAGGACATAGGACCATCGAGTTGCTTTTGAAGAAGCCGCCTGCTTTGAAAATTACTTATGTACTTTGGATGAAGCTGTGTAGTGACAATCCTCGAGGTTTAAATGTGCGCCTTACCCACAATGTGCTTCGTCCATGGGAAAGACACTGTATTGTAAAGCATGGTTGTGAATATCAAGTAAAAAATTGTCCATTGCCTTCTGAATTCTGGTTGCTCTATAATGGGACACAAAGTTCACAAAGAGAAGAAAAGGGATCTATTGGACATGACGAGATATATGGAACCAAAATACAGGCAGTTTTATGAAAATCTTCAGTGTGACAACTGACTATAATGTACTAGATTTGAGCCTAAACTTGATAAACTAATGTTGTAATTTTTTTTTTAAGATCAAGCAATTCAGTTTACAATAAATATTATTAGTATCTCGTTTTAAATCTCTTACTTACTATTTTTGGATTCTAGACACCTTATAATTACAGCAGAGCACTGGCTGATCTGGAGTAACGCTGTATATCCATTGCCATACAGCGTTATTCCATTTTAAAACTTACTGATTTTCGAAAAATCTGCTTAGCTAAATTTTAAAAACCAGAAATGAGTATTTTCCACAGTCTGTATGCACAAACAATACATATCTGCTATTACATTATTATATCGTATTAATTCTCTGGAACTACAAGTTTATGTCAATTTCCCAACAACTGCGAAATGTGCCATACAGCATTATTCGTGCACATGCTTCAAATATCTATAATAATTCCGTATGAAAGTGTGTATAAAATTCATCAATTTTCCTTTTATATTTTTTCCAAAAAAGGAAAATTTGTAATTACATTCTCGAAAAAAAAAATCAATTGTTAATAAGTAAAGATGTAGAAGTTCAATAAACATTAAAATGTATGTACATATGTTCATAACATTTCTTAATAACTGTACCAAATTTAGATTGATTACACTAGGCAACAATGAAAATATTTTGGGCTTAAAAATAGTAAATTTACATGTATTTCCATCTGCTGAATTCAAAAATCACCATAAAAATGACAGATTAGCTCTTGTTTGGAGGATAAAGTGACATTTCATTTCTTAGAGTGAAGATTTTAAATTTGTTTTTTTTTTTTTCTTTTTTCTGGAGTTGGCACTCCTGTCAAATAACAAAATACAAATGCTCTTCAGCTGTTTGTAAGTCAAAACATAGATACTGTTGCTTTGACTGTAAACTACATGTAGTTTCTACTCAAATTAATGCAAAATTTCTGGTTCACAAGTGCTTTTTTAGTGTAAAATTTGAAAAAAATGCCACGAAAATGCGTAAATATGCTGAATAACTTTTATTATATTTGTGGTGAAATAACATTTTCCTCACAGAAATGCAATCTGACGCCTCTTGTAAAGACTGCCTATCAGTATTATTTCGGTATGAAAGTCGGGGACAAGGATAAGTCTTGGGCTCCACATATATGTTGCAAAACGTTCAGTTACACTGCGAGAATGGCTGAAAAAGAAGAAACAATCTATGGCTTTCGCTGTGCCAATGATTTGGCGGGAGCCTACAAACCATACTGATGACTGCTATTTCTGCCTGACTCCACCTATAAAGGCAGGATTGTCTATGAAGCATAGAAGAACAGTTCAGTTCAGTATCCGAATCTTCCATCTGCTATTCGACCCATTCCACATTTGAGTAGTTTACCAGTTCCTGCTCCACCCAAAAATTGTGTGTTTGAAGTAGAAAATGAAGACAGTGTGGAACAAGAAGAACCAAACAAGCCTGATTTTGAGGGAAAAGATGATAAACCGCACAGACTGAGTCAAGCGGTATTGAGTGATCTCATTAGAGATCTTGGCCTGTCAACGGAGAATGCAGACATTCTTGGGTCTCTACTACAGCAATGGAATCTTCTCTAAAGTGATGTGAGAATCTCATAGTACAGAAAACGTCACAAGGAGCTGCTTCCCTTTTTTTTAGAAGAAAAATAATCTTGTTGTTTGCTGCGACATTAATGGCTTGATGAAATCTTTGAATTTGAACCATGATCCAACTGAATGGAGGCTATTCATAGACTCCTCCAATTTAGTTTGAAAGCTGTGTTACTTCACAATGGGAACCTTCTTTCATCTATTCCTGTTGGTCATGCTGTTCACATGAAGGAGACATATGCAAATATGACAGCTCTCTTGGACTCAAATATCATGAACACAGATGGAAAATCTGTGGTGATCCAAAAGTCATTGCCATAATCTTAGGCATGTAACTGGGTTACGCAAAGTGCTGCTTCTTATGTATGTGGGACAGTAGAGATAGGAAATTGCAATAAATTAAAGAAGACTGGCCCGCAAGTAATCTTCACCCTAGCAAGAAAAATGCCGTTGCCAAGCCTCTTGTGGACCCAAAAGACGTTCTTTTTCCACCCCTTGCATATCAAGCTGGGTTTTGTAAGGGATGCTAGTATCCAATGCCCGGGTCAATAGAAGACACGAGTCGATCGTTGAGCGCTGCAGTAGGCAGAGAGACGGCAGAGAGACGAGCGTCGAGTGCGGAGTAGTACTAGAGAGTGTCGAGTGAGAAGTGGTACTGGAAAGATGGGCAAGAATGGAGGTCGAGTAAATTCACCGAAGTGTGACAGGAGCGCGTCCCCCTAATCGTCGTGGGGTGGACCCTAATCGATACCGATTCGCGAGTGATACGACACCAAAAGTGACAAGTGCCAAATTTCGTGTATTGCGTCAACCGCGTCAGCCAGCAACAAACATGGATTGCAGTGAGGATTGTTGTGGATGTTAACCATCATCATTGCGCATGACGAAATACCTAAAATCAGTAACCAGTAAGAGATATAACCGTAATTAGATGTGTAAGGCAAAGGTAAACTGCCTCAGAATTTGTGTGTTAGTAGAAAATATACAGTTTGTACATCGCAACCTTTGTGGTCCTTAATAATAGACAAACTTTTAATCATTCCACTATTCAGTCTCAGAACAGCTGCACTCTGTTGAAATACCCCCGAAACCACAGCAGGAAAACCGATAGCCTTCATCCATTAAGCACACAGTCATATAAACATAATAATTAACTGTTTGGTGGCTTCAATAAATTACACAAAATCCAGTAAAGGAATTAAACGGGAGTGTTTCAGTTTGATGAAAAACTTTGTCAAAGCTATGAACCGAGAAGGACGGGCCTTTAAGTGCATAAGAGAGAAATTTTCGAAATTAAGTTATGCAAAAGTTAAGGAAGGCAGTTTTGTCGGACCACAAATATGAGAACTTGTAAGGATCCTGCATTTGAACAGTTTTGGAGGGGAAAGAAAAGGAAGCCTGGGAAGCTTTCAAGGGTGATGTTCATGGATTTTTAGGCAACAAAAGATATGACAACTACAATCATTTGGTGACAGTGCTCCTGCAAAAATACTGTACCCTTGGATGCAACATGTCCCTTAAGATCCATTTTCTCCGCTCCCACCAACACTTTTTCCCTCCTAACTGTGGAGAATCCATTAATATGTAATACTTCCACCTTGTATCACAGAAACTAGCGCTAATAAAAAAAAAATTGTCATATTTGTTTTTCTCAACCCAAAATTAGTAGGAATTGCCTCATGAAGTGCTAGAAACATTAAAAATTATTTTTTTTGTTGCCCAGTGTTATCTCAAATAATTATATTTTTATAAAATGCTTTTCAAAGTACTGTAGTTTTGTGTACGTCCCGCCTTAATGAATTAGTTACTTATTTGAATCTTCCCGTTCCACTGGCTAATCCTGTACATTCTAGGCAGAGTCGTCTTGAGTTCTTTGAAGTGCTTTTTGCAGCTTTGTCTTGGTGCTAGACATAATATACATCTGCTTTCTTCTGCCACTTTAAGATGGTACTTGAACCCACTGAGTTACCCCAAAATAGCACTCCATTCTGCAACTGTGAATGAAAGAAAGCAAAATATGCAGAAATTAATAAATGGTTACTAATAATGTGTCTTCTTGTGTGGTAGGAAGAGTGTCTAGAAAGTTTGCCACACAGATAATTTGTATGCTTATCCCATGCGAGTTTTTGATGTAAATGGAATTCCAGTAATTTAACACATTTTGTGTCTTGTTTAAATGTCTTTAGATGAAGTAAACTACTTCAGTTTTTGTTTTATTTATAGATAAATGACTGGCCCTGGACCAGTCTCTGCTCATTTTAGTTACAACTTTGTTATATTCTGAGACAGTAAAACAAAATCTGCAAGGTATAAAGACGAACTGTTTAACAACAGGTTGTTGGACATCAGCTTGCAATGAAAGTTATATGGTTGTGACTGGACACTTCATAACTGAACACTTCCAATTACAGTCAGTACTGCTGAACTGCAGTCATTTCAGTGGTGCCCATAGAAGCCCAAATTTGCCCACAGCTTTGGTTAAAATTACAGATTATATTTAGTCTTGGTGGCACAATTTTAATGCTGGTCACAGAGAATGCACCAAATATGAAAAATGCAGTTTCCACTATTCTAAAGTGGGAACATTTTGGTTATTATGCCCACACACTTAATTTAGTTGTGCAAGATGCATTGAAAACGTTCAGGAAGTCGCCAAGAAAGTGAAGAAACTTTTTTTTTTGTTTTTGTTTTTTAAGAAGCAGCAGCACAACGGAGCGGCTCTTAACATGCCGACAGAACAGAGGCACAGTAAACATTAAGAAATTGATACAGGACTTGCTCACAAGATGGAATTCTACCCTGTTTATGTTGGAACATATTGTTTAATTACCAGAGGTAGTAAAAATTACAGTTGTCCTTTGTAACAGGCCAACAGAAAGTCCATCACTGTTAAAAGATGTGGGAAATCTGCTCTGAACTAATTTTGAAACCGTACAAGCAGGTCTCAAGGCAGCTCAGTGCAGAGAACTACCCAACTGGCAGCTTGATAAGTTAATAATTTACTTTATTTGGCTCACGTAAGTTCAGTGTCATTTTATTGTTTACTTTTATTATGTGTTGTGTAGTTTTCAGTATATCTGTCTCAATTTTCTGGTTATAGTTCTGACATGGCCTTCAGGCGGTGTGTGATGAAATTGCAAAAATGTTACATGAAGTTTCGATGAAAGCTGTCGATGCATTGAAAGAGGGACTTACTAACCTGTTTCAGAATCTTGAGCAGAACAAATCCATTGCCCTTGCTACTCTGCTGGATCAACGATTCAAATTGCTGGCATTTCAGAACCAGACAGCAGCAGACAACACAAAGAAACAGTTAATATTGTTGCCCCGAAACCTGAAAAATGTAGGCCAAAAGGTATTCAGCCTTCACAACAACCTGTTGAGCCAAATAATTTGGCAACTGAGTCTTCTCTGTGTGGGGCATATTTGATGAGTTGGTGGAATACACACAGCCACAGGGGACAGTACAGTCATACTATTCTGGAGGTCCAAAGACATGTTGACAGCCCAGTCATCAGTAGAAATGATCTCCTGGCATGGTGGAGACAAAATCAGTTCATTTACCCAACTATTGCAAAAGTAGTGCAAGAGAGATTCAATGTTGTTACAAGTTCTGTGCCTTGTCAGAGGGTGTTCTCTAAAAGTGGACATTTAACAAACGACAGAAGAACCCGTGCAAGCCATCAAATACACAAAAACTAATATTTTTGAATGCCAATGGTACTTGTGATTAGACATTGTTGCTGGCAAGTTACACACGACAACACAGTACATTCTTAAACTGCTCATAATCAGAATAGGTGTTTATGAACAAGAATAATTTTCATCTTAAATAAGTTTCTTACGTGCATATATGGTTTTGCAGGAAATAGTGGACACTTGTGAAATTTGATTACATGGAGGTATCTAAGCACTAAGAACTATCCCAGCCCTTAAAGAACGAATTCAGGACGAAATTGAAGGAATACCAGACAATATGCTGCGAAATGTCATGGGAAACTTCCAGTCCCGGCTGCAGAAATGCAGAGATTCCAATGGATAGCATTTGACAGGTGTTTTATTCAAAAAATAATTTTTTCACTTATTATACAGTAAATGGCTACCTTTATACTTTATATTTATAACCATTAAATGAAAAAAATAAATTTTCTTAAAGCATTAGTTACTTATTTAAATCTTCCCATTTCACTGGCCAATCCTGTACAGGGCTATTACAAATGATTGAAGCGATTTTATAAATTCACTGTAGCTTGATTCATTGACATATGGTCACGACAAACTACAGATACGTAGAAAAACTCAAAGTTTTGTTCGGCTGAAGCCGCACTTCAGGTTTCTGCCGCCTGAGCGCTCGAGAGCGCAGTGAGACAAAATGGCGACAGGAGCCGAGAAAGCGTATGCCGTGCTTGAAATGCACACACATCAGTCATAACAGTGCAACGACACTTCAGGACGAAGTTCAACAAAGATCCACCAACTGCTAACTCCATTCGGCGATGGTATGCGCAGTTTAAAGCTTCTGGATGCCTCTGTAAAGGGAAATCAACGGGTCGGCCTGCAGTGAGCGAAGAAATGGTTGAACGCGTGCGGTAGCCCGCGGAAGTCGACGAATAAAGCAAGCAGCGAGCTAAACGTACCACAGCCAACGGTTTGGAAAATCTTACGGAAAAGGCTAAAGCAGAAGCCTTACCGTTTACAATTGCTACAAGCCCTGACACTCGATGACAAAGTCAAATGCTTTGAATTTTCGGCGCGGTTGCAACAACTCATGGAAGGGGATACGTTCAGTGCGAAAATTGTTTTCAGTGATGAAGCAACATTTTTTCTTAATAGTGAAGTGAACAGACACAATGTGCGAATCTGGGCGGTAGAGAATCCTCACGCATTCGTGCAGCAAATTCGCAATTCACCAAAGGTTAACGTGTTTGGTGCAATCTCACGGTTTAAAGTTTACAGCCCCTTTTTCTTCTGCGAAAAAAAGGTTACAGGACACGTGTATCTGGACAGGCTGGTAAATTGGCTCATGCCACAACTGGGGACCGACAGCGCCGACTTCATCTTTCAACAGGATGGTGCTCCACCGCACTTCCATAATGATGTTCGGCATTTCTTAAACAGGAGATGGGAAAACCGATGGATCGGTCGTGGTGGAGATCATGATCAGCAATTCATGTCATGGCCTCCACGCTCTCCCGACTTAACCCCTTGCGATTTCTTTCTGTGGGGTTATGTGAAAGATTCAGTGTTTAAACCTCCTCTACCAAGAAACGTGCCAGAACTGCGAGCTCGCATCAACGATGCTTTCGAAATCATTGATGGGGACATGCTGTGCCGAGTGTGGGAGGAACTTCATTATCGGCTTGATGTCTGCCGAATCACTAAAGGGGCACATATCGAACATTTGTGAATGCCTAAAAAAACTTTTTGAGTTTTTGTTTGTGTGTGCAAAGCATTGTGAAAATATCTCAAATATTAAAGTTATTGTAGAGCTGTGAAATCGCTTCAATCATTTGAAATAACCCTGTACATCATTAAGTATGAGGTTGAGCGAGAATTATGCCCTACGTAAAATTAATCAGAACAAAAATTCCAAAGAGAAAGGTCTTACGCGTAACTCTTCGGTGTCCAAAAAAATTCTGAAATAATGTAACTTGGCTGCACTGGAAGAATGTGAAAGTCCCTCGGCAGCTGCCCGGGTCAGCTCATGCCGAGCGCTCATTCATTCACAACAAGTGGCAGCAGGTAGTGGCGCAGCATTTGCGACACACCCTGTGCCAGTCCCTCAGCATCCCGGATTTCTCTGGTTTGGGAAGTGGGCTACACCAAAGGGCTATGTGGGGTTTCCTGAATCTACGAAAATCGTGCCCAATACCTGCTCCCTTTGTGTCGGGCTTAACCACGCCCGGGCCATCCTAATCATCCTAAACTACCTGCTCCTCGGACAGAACAGCAACATTCTTGTTCACCTGACAAAACAGATGTGGAGATAAAGGAAAGACTACATAATTGCTGAGAAAGAGTTCGCGAAGAGAAGACAGTGCCTGAAACCCAAATTTTTAAGCAGGAATTTCAAGATCTGAAAGATAAAGGATTAGAATCTGTGGCATATATTCCAAATTATGACAGCTCCAGGACTCAATTGTGTAAGGCGAGAAGAGGAGCTATTGGGACAACCCAGAACCCTGGCTCTAGTTCGGAAATTCACTTGAGCGACAATGTTTTGAAATTAACAGGTCATAGATTTTTGAATATTGATGATGGCTCTGTTCCAGGCAAGAGACTTCTAGTATTTGCTTGTGAAGCAGCAGAGAAAGTCCTTCGTGACAATTGAACTGTGCTTATGGATGGGACATTTGACAGCTGTTCGAAACAGTAAAAGCAATTGTACACAATCCATGTCGACATCGGAAGTACAGAGGAGGCAACTAAATCATTTCTTGTTTTATTTGCTTTTCTGCCAGACAAAAGTCAAAATTCATATGAAAGACTTTTCTGGATTGAAATCTAAGATGGCTGGGTCATCACCAAAAACTGCAGTGCTAGATTTTGAAGTGGCTACAATTGAAACAATGAATTCGTGTTCCCAGAAACAACTTTCCAGTTGTAATTTTCACTTTAACCAGTGTCTGTGGAAGCAGCAGAGAAAGTCCTTCGTGACAATTGAACTGTGCTTATGGATGGGACATTTGACAGCTGTTCGAAACAGTAAAAGCAATTGTACACAATCCATGTCGACATCGGAAGTACAGAGGAGGCAACTAAATCATTTCCTGTTTTATTTGCTTTTCTGCCAGACAAAAGTCAAAATTCATATGAAAGACTTTTCTGGATTGAAATCTAAGATGGCTGGGTCATCACCAAAAACTGCAGTGCTAGATTTTGAAATGGCTACAATTGAAACAATGAATTCGTGTTCCCAGAAACAACTTTCCAGTTGTAATTTTCACTTTAACCAGTGTCTGTGGAAGAAGATATAGGAACTGGGATTAACGGAAGACTACAGGGATAGGGAGGAAGTCCGATTGTTTTGTCGCATGTGTGCTGCAGTGGCACATCTTCCACTTAACACTGTCAATGAAGCGTGGATTTTAATAATGAAACAAATGCCCAGTGGACAGAAGATCACAGCATTTTCTGCCTATATGGTTGATCAGTGGATGGAAAATCCTAATATACCTATTGAAATGTGGAATGTTTTTAACAAACGACACAGAACGGAGAATGCTGTTGAAGGTTGGCATAGAAAACTGAACTGCTCAATAAATCAGAAACATCCAAATATGTACTTTCAGATTCAAACGCTGAAGGAGGAGGAAGTGAATGCTATTTTTGAAATTAAAAAAGGTTCCACTGGCCTACCTCTTCAAAAAAAATAGAGAAAAGGTACATAGATCTTGACAAAAGATTAAAAGACATTACGAAAACATACGAAGAATCTTGAGATTTAAAAACTTGTTTAAAATCTATAGCCTTTTTACAAAAAATTGAATAAGAAACTACGATCGATAAGAAAAAAGGTTATCAATTTGCTACTGCAATGTTTAACAACAGCAAAAACAAAAAATAAATAAAATGAAAAAACATTTAAACATGCCTATGTACTACGTGCATAGCCAGTCCATTTCAGTCAAAAAGTTCACGGTTACGAATATTTATTTGTAGTTGGAAACACGAGCGTCACCACAGAGGGTGTCAAGATATTCGAAAAGTTGGATGATAAAAAATTTACAGCCATGTTCTGTGTGAAAAATTCTGAGATTTGCTGTGGGCCTTAAAAATATTGTTGTTTCAAAACGGTATGTGTAAATACAGCACACAGTTTACCAGCATCAATAATTTAAGTTAACTTGCTGATTCTGGAGTTTCGTCATATATGTCATATGAAACTAATTATTTGTATTTGGTGGATCTCATTCACGAAAGTACACTTTTAACAGTATTTCTAAAGTTCTTATACAAAATCTGCTATTTATTGAATTTTTGACTCAACAAACCTGAAATTTTACTTGTTAAATTTCTTACATAACATGGTCACTCGTCCTGTGAAGCTTCCAGGATTTTTGGTGAGGAAGGGGGAATTAGGACTCAGACAGCTGGTTCCCCACTTTTCAGTCAGTCTTTTAAACACGATCATATTTGCCTTTATTGTGGTCCAACAGGAGCATTTTTCAGCTCATTATTATGTCGTTCATTTTGTAAAGATGAAATTCTAACTAGATGAACTTTGGTGGAGTCATCTCGAAACGGTGCTGTATGTACCGTTCCATGATTAAATACGATGTTTTGCAATTGTACCTTCAGGAAAAGGACAGCATCACTGATAGATATTCACGGGTGCGGCCACTTGCCATTTCTCTCTCTCTCTCTCTCTCTCTCTCTCTCTCTCTCTCTCTCTCTCTCTCTCAACGTGGCCCACAAAACTCCCATGACACAGGATGGAACATTGATTTATTATGTTGTAAAATATTTATTTAATGTTAATATGTTCACGCACGTGAAATATCCTTTACAACCTATTCCCATCTTTCCTGAAGCGATGTCAGCCATTAGTTTAGAAGTAGAAAACTCTTGGTAGACTGTAGTAGTGCTGACTATTTCCTTAAGCTGAAGTGGCAGAACCACAGGCAAAACTTTGTCAAAGAGAATGTGAGGACTTAGGGTTTAGTTGGGAGAGGTTGGTTAGGCTACCCCCTCCACCGAACACGAGAGGGTCTCAGGAGCTCCACCATGGTAAGTGGCTGTTCTTCGGAGAAAGGGCAAGCGAGTGGATGTGCCTTCAGCATGTCCGTCTCGATTGGTAATGGAAAAAGGTATTGGAATAATAGATATTTGTGACTAACCCACTCTTTTTCAGCTCAGTGTTGAATAGGGAAACCAATGATGCCGCTCATCGTTATTTTGATTATTTTCTGTTGTATGATTTTTGTGTATTGAGATTGATATATGTATGTCTTTGCGTTCACGCCACTTGGTAGGAAATCTTAGGCTTGAATAGTGAAATTGTCCATCTATACGATAGAGTTAGGTAACAAACTGTGTGACTTTCAATTTATTTGTGTGTGTGTTAGGAATTTTGGAAGGGTTTATTGATTTTTAATGTGTGTTTTCTGTGTATTACAAATAGGGGCCACTTGCTCCATGTGTGACGAACTAGTAACAAGGCAGCTACGCTCGCCTATAGAGAAACACTAGTAGAAGCAATAGATTATTTAAATAAACTGCTACCGCCTCACAGTAGAGGCATTTACACAGTTTCAACCGTTTGATTAAAATCTTGTAAGCATGTGGAAAGCCACTTTGAACCCATGTGGTCATAGCCACCAAGTGCACAAGCAGTATCCTTTGATATTGGTTAAATTCTAGCTGAAGATGCTATACGGTACACAATAGGAGTATAGAAGAAAGCTTTATCGTCTAATGCCAAGCCGACCTCTGTCCTCATCCCATTGCATGCTAGTATTGAATATGTGCACTAGGTGCAAGTTTGAGCTCTTGTCTATCGTGTCTTGTGTGTTTTAGTATTAAAGCAGCGGGAACATTACTAGTGGCAAAAAAGTAAGTTGTGCATTATTACTAATCAGGGTGTAAATACTGTTAGACACTGCCATAATTGCCGGCAGTCTCGTCGGTTCCTACTGGCCGTGGGCCAACATGTTTAATATCTACACCCATAAAGGGCTGTAATACAGATGGAGGCGGTTTCTGAGAACCTAGGACAGAAAAGCAGTGTAAACTAATTGCAAAATTCTTCCTTATCGTTAAAGAAAGTAAAATATCCCTAAACATACTTATAACTAAGAATAGATAATTTCCCCACAAACATAACTTTTAATGAAGGCAACTTCTGCCATAATATACCCCCAGCGAGAGTCCCTTTTCAATCTATATTAAGCAATCTGCTTGCTTGTGGAAAGTCGCTTAGTGATCAGAGGGGTAAAAATGTATCGGGAATCAAATCAGCAGTGCAGAAATAAGTTTGATAATTGATCACATAAATTTGTATCCCCAAAAAATTACTCACTATGGCACAAGAGAACAGCGTTATTTAAATAGCCAACTTAATGTCAAAATCATGCATGAGCAGTTCAGATTAAGACATCCCAAGCAAGTAATATTAAGTACGAATTTTATTAAAAAATATTCAAAGAATGTTTTTCACTTACATTTGGTCGACCACAAGTTGACATGTGGTACTTGTGAAGCGCTTCAAAATAAATTATGAAACAAAACTCTGAATGAAAAGGCTAAGAGGGTTGCCGCTGCAGAAATGATGATTCATAAATGCAGAGCTGCAAAGTTTTCTGCTCATATTCGTGAAGTACAAGTATTTTGTCAAAAAAACGAGGATGTTGCAGGTATTGCCATAGATTTTATGCAAAATCTGTCCCTTCCTACCATTCTAGTTCAGGAAGTTATCTACCTTCGGCAACTCAACGTTAATGCATTCAATACTGACAACCTGAAGACAGTATATGCAACATTCTTCATTTATCACGAAGGTGTAGCAAAGAAGGGTCCCGATGAAGTCTGCACATTTCTGCTGGATTACATACGAAACGAGTTGCCACCAAACATAAAATACCTGCATATATTTTCAGATGGCTGCCCAGGGCAGAATAAGAATAATAATAGTATGTTCAGGTTCCTCATGGAAGTTGCAGCATCTCAGCGTTTACTCAGAATTTATCGTTATTTCCCGGTCAGAGGCCATTCATTCTTACCCTTTGACAGAGACTTTGCAGTGATTAAGACAAAAATTCGAGCTGTCGATAGGATTTATAGCATCATGCACTTTGTAGAACTTATTGTTGCTACAAGTACCTTTAACAAATACCGGGTTGAAGTTGTTTCCAACAGAGTTTGTACTGGCTTTCACGCAATTGTGGCCTAAATTTTACAAACGCAATGCCTTGTCGTTGGAAACAATGAACAGCAAAGTGCTCACAAGGAATGAGAAACAATCCTTCACCGTTTCTGAATTCATGGAATTTGAATATAACAGTGACTGTAGTGGGAACGTCATTGCAAAACCATACAATGGAAGCCTGGTGACTCATTTTTCGTTTACTTCTTGATTTAAAAAACAACATTAACTCTACCGGACGGCTGCAGCATACGAAAAATGTGTACGACTAAAATAGCTGACCTCAAGAAATTGGAGCCGTATATCCCTGAAGAGAACCTATTCTTTTACAGAGCTCTCTACAACTGGCCTTCAGTACACAGCAAAGGGCCTGACAGTGAATAATAGACATGAGTAAAAGCAATATTTCACTAAGCTTGCTAGTTATCTGATCTGTTATGTACACATAAAATAAGAATTTTGGTAATGAGAAATAATATAGCTGACCAGAAACTGTTATGTAGCGTAATAGCAATTTTTGTATTGAACATAACATGGGTGTAAACTAGATCGTGTCCATGGAAGAAGTCCATGCGTGCACCAGACTTATCTTCTCTAGAGGATCTTCTGGCCTTGTGCACATGGAAGCCAGCCTGTCAGATAGTGGCTCCTGCAGGAGCTGAATGACAAGAAATATCGGACCTAGCCTCCGAATTTTCCAACTAAATATTGAAGGACTAAGCAGATAAAAATGCGAAACTCTGTCTCGAATTCTCCGTGAGAGGAACATTGATATTGCTATACAAGAGACTCATGTAACTAGTGCAGCCGATCTTAAGGCAAGAGGCAGAATACCAGGATATGAGATACTAGGTGCGACATACTATCAGTCACATAGCTGTGCTACTTATATCCGCAGCAACATAGAAAATGTCCAAGAATTGCACTCTGGCATTGGCAGTGGAATCCACACTGTCACTGGAAGTGGAAATAGTTTCAATAAATAATTTTTACAAACCTCCACTCGTCCAGTGGCCTCCAGAGGTACTACCCCCACTCCCCCATCCGGCTCTGTACTTGGGAGATTTCAATAGTCACCATACAATGTGGAAATACATCAGTGACCAGAATGGAGTTGCACTCACAGACTGGATGGAAGAAAACAGTTTAAGTCTCGTATTCAATTCAAAGATAAGGGAACTTTCAGATCAGCAGCATGGGTTAGAGACTCAAATTCAGATCTATGTTTCTCCACCCAGAATCACAGTGGCCAACCAATTAGCATATCCAGAACGATCCTACCACATTTCTCACGCAGTCAACATCGTCCAGTCATATATGAAATAGGCATACAAATCCCGGTGATCCGATCCATACCAAGACCTAGATGGAATTTCCAAAAGGCAAACTGGGAACTGTTCTCCCAAGAACTTGACAAGGTCGTAAGATGGATCCCAGCAACACCTAAAAATTACAACAGATTGGTAGATGTAGTGATTGCAACAGCAAAAAAGTGTGTCCCACGTAGGTACCGCAAGGAATACATTCCGGGCTGGAACAAAGCTCGTGAGAACCTTTTTGAAACATATGTAAAACATGGTGATACAGACGTAGCCGATGAACGGCTACAGACACTGGATGAGGCTCCAAGAAATGGATGGATTAAGAAGACTGTTGAAATGGATTTTAAGAAGTCAAGCAGAAAAGCTTGGAGCTTATTAAAGAAGCTGGGGGGAAGTAAACCACCAATCAAAGTAGCTCTTACAGTGCTACCAGATCAGATAGCAAGTCGAATTTTATCACTATCTAGAGCACCACGAGACAAACACCACACACAAAAGGCAAGAAGGGAATACAGAAACATATAGTGAACAACACCTCACCTCAAGAAACTGAGTACTCTCGGAGCTTCACAATTGGTTTCAGCAAATCATCGTTTTCGAATTATATGTATACTGAAATAGATTGTTTTATCTGGCCAATTCTACCTTCCACAAATGCTATATTACACATTAAACATTTACAGTTATCATGACAGCGTTGTTTTATATATCACAGTGGTTATTTATATATGTAATTTGAAAACAGGTCACTTTACATTTTGTTCTTTATGTCGAAGTGACTGCATTTGAAACAGCAAAAAATAATATTAATACACCTGTCTGCAGATCAAGTAGAAAATTTATTGTTACTGTAATTCTCATGCTGCCAAATGTAATAAAATAATGTACTATTTTACCTATACAGCTCTAAATATATATAAAAAACTTTATAATTAAATTAGCAATAACAGATTTATACATATATATTAAAAAAAAAAAATTCTATCTCTCTACACTAGTGTAAAAGACATTACAGTTTTGTAAAAGAATATATGATTCTCTCCAAACATGGGACATCATCGTCAAAAGTTACGATATATCGTAGCATCTGTGACACCCATATGTTTGTAAGCTCTTTGTATGTACCAAAACATGTGGTGCGTGGTTGGAATGAACTCAGTGACAAATTTAAAGTGTACAGTGAGAACTATTACGTGTGCAACAACGAGGATGCAGTGGGAATGCATTTACATCGATTGGATGAACGTTATAGAAACAATCACTCGAAACCGACGTTTCACGACAATTAATCTGTAAAAACACACCAAATGTAGAAAGAAAGCGTGTAAACCGTCTGATGATGAATCGCAACGATTCGAAACCGGTAACGGTTTCCTTTGAATAAAGGAACTCAAAGTAAATTTGTGGCTGGTTGCTGTCCTAACACGATCAACAGTTATTTAGTTATTCACATTGGACAATTAGGACTGGTGTTTATCTTTAATGCTCTCCGAGTGGTTCTGATAGGTAGCAATGAGATATAGTAATATTTCACATTGCATCATAACCGGCACCTTACCCGTTTTAATATCACTGAGAGCAGCTTCTAGTGTATTTTGAATGTGCCAAAAGCATTTAACATTGTTCTTATGTGAGAAACACAATATAAATGTGAAATGAATACTGAAACTAATCTAAAGAAATCGAGCACATGGACAGGATGTACCAGTAAACTTAATTATAAAATCATTACAGCAAATTGAATAGAACATATAAATAAAGCACATTAATTGACTCTCCGATATATGTTCGCACTAAAATTCAGCACTAGTTGATTTGTTATAAACAAATTTAGAAATGTAATTTTATCCATTGTTTTTCAGTGTTTGGACGAGAATCTTTGGCATGTTTACGTTCAGCTACTACAATGTGTGAAAAAGTGTGTGTATATATCCCAGTATGTACTGCAAAATTAAAGATATGTATTGTGTATACGAACTGCACAACAGAAGCAGACATCATACAATGTTGAACTGTAAGTCAGTTTCATATTATTAACACTGTTAAACTTATATCTATAATATACCATGTTGTAACACAAAAATGTAATATCAACAGGCAAACAACTAAAAAACCTGATGTAAATCACTAAAATGCACCTGAAGATGAGCCTCCAGGGCTCGAAATGCATAGTGCAGTAAATAAACGCAACTTGTGACTGAAGGCGGTTTGTTGTTCATTTTAGAAATGTAATTGTTACCTGTAACATAATTGGTCAGAAATAGTTATATTAACTCATAACTAAGTTGAAAATAGGTTCACCTTGTTCAGCACTGAGATTATAAATTTTTAGCAATGTGTATCTCATATTCCGTTTAACTTCTAATTGTGATTTTACATAAAACTGTAATTTTTATTGTGTGTAACTGTTAACAAAAGTATAAATAGAGGTCACACAGGCGCCTTTTGGGGCACTAGTTTTTTGGCTATGGTTGCGATCACATGTATTGTAGGGTCACTCATTTGTTGACTTCTGTGGCGTGAACTCTGTCGTTTGATGTCAACTTTTTTTGTACATGTGATGTAACCGGTACAGTTCACCAGGCTTGGACACCAGGGTCCTGGAAATATATTGGTATTAAAACTACACTATGCTTTGGAATTTATTTGGGAGTCTTCCGCAATCCTTTTCATAGGCTGCACAGTGACGAGACAAGAATCCAGGAATTTTACAAACCCCCAAGAACTAAATAACTCAATGGTGGTACAATAGACATGTAAACAGCAGCGCATCGACTGCGCATTTCACTCAAAACATTTGCAACGCAGAGGTGGATCAGCTGGACTGTGGAATCGACAACAACGCGGTAGTGGAAAATAAACATCACAATGTGGTGGTTTGAGCTGGAATCGCCTGAAACTGCAACTGACGCTGGCGGCAACCATCTCAAATGCACCCTGAATTCCTGACTCGATGTGGGTAGGAAACGAAGAAATGGCTGACCAAGTTTTACTCATGCATACTAACATCGGGCTGCCTGCCAAAAGCTTTTAAAATTACTAAAATAATTGTTGTGCTGAAACCAAACAAACCATCAGATAAAGCCGAAAGTTACCGCCCTCTCACTCTTCTCAGCTGCTGCAACAAACTTCTGGAAGGGCTACTCCTCAACAGGCTGGGTCCACGAATCCTAGAAGTCATCCTGCCAGAGCAGGCAGGTTTCAGACCCAGTAAGAGCTGCACAGACCAGACTGTGGTAGCTTTCATAGACCTAACAGCTGCCTATGGCACAGTATGGAAGGAAGGACTTCTACACAAACTGATAAAAGTAATCCCCTGCCATATGACACAGACTTAACAACATGCTTTCGGATAGATACTTCCAGGAGATACAGGATAATGACATAAGCAAACAGAAGAAACTGAACAATGGAATGCCTCAAGGATCAGTTTTAGCACCAATGCTCTTTAATCTTTACATCTCTGACCTGCCTGAAATCATCTCAAGGAAGTTCAGGTATGCTCATGATATGGCCTTAGCTATCCAAAGCAAGCAGTTTGAAGACACTGAAAACATCCTCACAACTGACCTAAACAAAATGCGCGAGTATTTCACCTAATGGAGGCTAATACCAAATCCCACCAAGGCTGAAGTCAACTGTTTTCATTCGAACAACAGAATGGCGGGATATGAGCTGAAGGTTCATATCAATAACAGTCAACTGCTATATCACCTACATCCAAAGTACCTGAGGGTCACTCTAGATAGGACATTATCCTTCAAAAGACACCTGGAAAATGTATCCAATATAATAAGCTCACTGAACAGCCTCATTCGGAGAATCTGCAGCACTAACTGGGGAGCAGCAGCAGACACACTACGAACCTCTGCACTCGCCTTAGTGTACTCTGCAGCCGAGTACTGTGCACCAGCGTGGTTAATCAGCAAGCATGTAAACACGGTGGACACCCAGCTGAACGCTGCTAGGAGAACCATAACTGGATGCATAAAGACTACCTCACTATATTGGCTTCCAACACTTAGTCATATAGCTCCACCCTCCCTGCGAAGACAGGAAGCTCTGATGAAGGAATAGACAAAATAATGAATAACCCCCTATTTCCTATCCAAGAAGATGTCCTAACTTTGGAAAGAATACGACTCCACTCCAGAAACCCACTTTAAGACTGGCACAGTAACTGCCAGTTGCCAACTTCAGCATGGATACTAAATGGCACGAGAGCTGGAGTGATAGTGCCTCCCCTGACAACCATGAACTTATCTGTCCATCAGAGAAACCTAAGGAATCATACCCAGTGACTGGAAACATTGATCCATCCTCTCCATAAAAAAGGGGATAAAACAAGACAAAACTACAGGGGTATGTCTTGTTACCAATAAGATACAAAATTCTGTCTAAAGCACTTTTAAATACGAATAGAGGAACACGCAGGATCTACTACAGTAGATTATCACGCAGGATTTAGGGAAGGGAGATCATGTGCCGAACATATTCTTAAATTAAAAACAGTTTTGAGGGTGAGAGCTACTGAAAATAAAAACACAGTAGTTACTTTCGTAGACTTCAAGAAGGCCTACGACTCAACACTATTCCAGATACTTTAAGAATCAGGGGTAGATGAAAACACCAGAAGACTTTTTGAACAAACGCTCAAGTATACAACATCAAGGATTTCTGAACCATTCAAAATCAAAATAGGAGTTCGCGAAGGAGATGGACTGTCCCCAATTCTCTTGAACTTGGTTTTAGATAAAATAGTAAAAACATGGGAAAACACATTAAAAAGCAGAGGCACAAAGGGTATAAGCATGGGCCAAGGAAAGGAAAAATCTGAAATGGAATGTTTAGCCTTTGTGGATGATACGGCATTGATAATTGAAAACCGAACAGACGCAACAGTCATGCGTGATCTGTTACATGAGACTGCTGAAAAGACTGAGCTAAAGATATCCTATGAAAAATCTGAGTATATAGAACACAAACATAATACAGAAAAGTTTATGAAAACAAAATATGGAAAAATTAAAAAGAGTTGATAAATTCACATACCTTGGGAAGTGGATCCAAGTCAATGGACTGGTTAACACAAAGAAATAAAGTTAGAATTTGCATATAAATTAACACCAAACTACTACAATAAGAAATCAATATCCACACAAGCAAAGATTAGATATTATAATTCAGTTATTAGGACACAAGCAACATATGAGGAGGTGAGAAGCCAAGGGGTATAAGTGACATTTTCTGAAAAAATGAGTTAAGTGCACAAATGGATTCCTAATATATGTAAAATTATGGTGGCCAAGAGGTACAATTGTATCTCTGTCTGGTGTTGCAATGTCTTTTTTTAGGCGTTAAAATTCATTGCTTTCAATTATAATGCTGTCGGCGAATGAAAGGAAGAGTGAAATAGTTAATACTATTTGTTACTATTTCTGAAGTGGATTGTATTCTCTGTTTGCTTTTTGAAGCTATTAATCCAGACTGTTCACTTGCCAGTTGTTATTGGTAACTTGGTAATGTCGGCTACTTCAGATTATAGACTTACGGGGATCAAATAAAACATGAAAGATAGGGTATTGGTAGGGTAAAAATGAGATAAGCAGAATCGGCTAAAAATAACCATAATTAGAGTAAATTATGGAAGGAAGTAAGGTGGAGGTACAGCCAACTTGTTTACCTGATCAGAAATCCTCCTTTAAAAATATTGCTGTGGACCCCAGTAATTTAAATGGTGTGATAGTAAGCAGGAGATTTAGTAACTGTATGAAACAGCACGCGCAAATCGTCATATAAAATAGCGGTATACCATATCTTGATAGCTATTTTCATTTACCAGTACTGGAAAATTATCATTTAATACATGTTTCTGTACAAATTTGGTTTTTATGTTGTTTCTTGTTAGTAACATAGACTTAATGATCCTTTAAAAGAAAGCTTTTTTCGTAGGCCATTTTTTCCTTATGTTTCACATATATGTGAAAATGTATATGTGTAAAAAGTTTCAGAATCAGCTAAAACTTATTAAAATTGTATACTGGGATTATAAAACACATTTGTATGCTAAACTGTGAGCTGTTTTTTCCATTGTTTGGAAAGGTGGAGGAAAAGTGGAGTAAACAGAAGGCAATCATATCTTGAGCAGCTGACTGCTTCCTAAGTTCAGTTTCATCACAAATAGTGTTTGCTTTTTTAAAAGCAATTAGTAACTAGTTTGTTTACTCGCTGTATTTCAATTTGGAAATCAGACTATCAGTAGTGTTGAATGCCTAGAAATTACATTAGACTGCAACCTTAAAGAGAAAAAGAGGGTATGCTTTGGTAGTTCAAAATTAACACCAGGTGTAAATAAAAGCTGTTACTCAACTGTAATTTAAACATACCATTGGAATCTCAGAGTAATGCTAAAAAGTTCTGAAAACACAAAGAACTGTTCTCAGTAAAGATGTGTATACTTGCTTGGCTACATGGGCCATCCCATAACTTCATTCAAGGTAAAACAGATTGTTGCTGAGTTTGTTCAGCTCAGTACTACAGAAAGCATATTTACCAGTGAAAAGCAGTTTTGCCAGTGAGGACTGGTTTTCAAATTTTACCAAACACCCAGCTCTAATCACCCAGAAACTTTAAAAATTTTAAATAATCTGTAGGAGCACACCAACATGCCCATTTGTCTTTCCCTTAAAAACATTTCCCTTAAGATTTGGAATTGGAACTATCAGACTGAAGTGTCTAAACAAATTTGTTAAGGCCAAAACTTGGTTTAAATACTGTATGTAACATTAATGGACATAGTTAATATTTCCTCTGTATAAAAATCTACCCCTTTCCTCAAAATTTATATTACATTTATTTGTTTTACGTAGAAATGTCTAACAGACCATTATATGAATTCTTTTTATGTTGCCTCATCCTTTTATTGTCCTATCACTTGTGTAAGTACTTTCTTCAATTTAGTCAATAGGTCTTGTTTTATGCCCCCAAGTATTTTTTCTTTTTTCAGTGAAATGTTTGTGTAAATATGAAACATTTTTAACCATATTCTGACAAGTACAAAAGCTTTTCACCCAAAATTTCGAAAGTTTAAATATTGTTTTGTTTTTACCCCTCCCTACCCAAGGTAAAATGTGTACTTATTGATAGTAATTATGAATTGTGGTGTGGTCTACATACCTGCTGCACTTCTTATATCAAATGCATATTACTGTAGGGAGGTAAACTCTTAAATAATTTAAATGAAGAAAAGTAAAGAAGTGATAGTAATACATGTTGTTCTCTCTTAACAGGAAATTCTCCTGCAGTGGAAAACGTGTGTTGGAGCTGCACAGAAATGACTGTAATGTGCAAGAAATTAAATCTTTAAACATCCTTGTTGATGTTTAAACAAGGGAGGAGTTTGGTCAGTGGTTGGCACAGTTTGAAAACGTAACAGAAACAAGTTATACAATAAGGTGCACTGAACCTGCATCAGGAAAGTATGTTGTTTTCAAACAAAGGCTGGTCTGTCACCACAATACACGCAATGTAAAAGTTCATGGTTCAGTGCAAAGGGCAACAAAAACCACTAACTGTCCATCAAAAATGACAGTGACATGATAGATACAGAGGTAAATCTGTAGAGAAAGCAATGCTCTATAAGGAAATGCCGTGTTTAGGTTAATTTGGTGTTGGGTCGTAACCACAGTGTTGAGAATGCTGCTGCTTTAAGATTTAGGCAACCATTGAGTGATGTCAAAGAAAAATTAATCGCCCTGTTTGGAAGAGGTCATTCACCAGCCACTGCTCGTGTCAATAAAGATTGAAATTCAGCTGAATTGTTCAGATTACCCTTTAGTCCTTGCAGACAGAAGCAAGTGTCCTGATTACAACTTTTGTCACTATTTGTTCAATAAAGTTTGTAAGAAAAAGTATGGGCCAACAGACTTCAACGAAGAAGGAAAGCAGCTGTTGCAACAGAAGTTAGGAATACAACAGCAAAGTTGGAGCTGTGTGTGCCAAGTTGATTCTGAAAGATCATGATTATATAGCATGGTACACTTACAAATTTGTAGCCTGATGAAAACTTTATGCATATACATTTAGCTACTGTTAATATTTGTAGAACTGTTTTTCAGCATTTGCTCACCACTGATGCAAAAAGTCCATACTCGTGTAAAAGCTGCTTCCAAACTTGTATTTATGGATTACACTGGTTCTTTGGATCATGATAGCAGCAGAGAGTTCGTTTTACTTACTCACAGTGAATGTGGAGGTTTACCACTAGGAGTTCTGATTATGTCTTCAGAAAGCTGCAGAGTTATAGAAATGGGACTAGAGTTGCTGAAAGAGAGAGTGGGGGAAAATATTTTTGGGGGAAACCATCAATGGCCCGAAGTGTGTTTCTGCCTGGCGACAGCCCGTCAGAACAAAATGCAATTAGAAGGTGCTTCCCAAACACAAAACCTTTGTTGTGTATATTTCATGTCCTGCAGGCAGTGTGGCGCTGGCTTCTCAATGCAAGAAGAGTGCGAGTTCTTCCAGGATTTTGAAAAAATAATGTTTGCACCAACAAAAAATGAAGCAATGGTAAACTTTAATGTAACAAGAGCGAACATCAGTGAAAACCATCAAAATTTATTGAAATACTTGGAAGGGTATTGGGATAGGAGAGAACTGTGGACGCTTTCACATCGGTGAGGTATGCTTATAGAAGGGCACAACAAATAATATGAGTGAGGCCTTCATGAGAATTTTAAAGGACAGGATTTTTGAGAGGGTGCGTGCCTTCAATGTGGTTCCGATGGTGGACTTTCTCACAAAAGGTGAATTTGTATTATCAGAGGAGACTTATTGATGCTGCTAATGGAGCAAGTCCTAAGTCTTTCTGCGGGCCTATAAAGGCTCCTTCACAGGAGATTCTAGCAAAAATCAGCCACGTCAATGAGGATGCTCTGCTCGTTCCCAGTGAAGAAAGGGAGAATCATTATTACATTGTAAATATGGCTGTTCTTGTTTGCACTTGTTGCCGAGGTAATACAGGGAAGATCTGCAAACATATAGACTGGGGCAGAACTGTTTTACCGTCAAGAACCTAAAGGGAGGTGACGGATAGTGACAGTATACGTAGACTATTATTTTATTGCTACAAATGAGGAGCCTCCTGAAGGGTGGCTAGAGCCTCTGTATTGCTCTCAGAATGCAGTGGCTTCAAATTCTTCGGAACATCTGGAGCAAATCGATACAGGACTGCTCTCTGAAAGCCAAGAAGAGATGCCAGAGACACTTCACATGGAGACATTTCCAGACAAAAGAAATAATGATTTAATAGACGAGATAAAAGCTTGTCTCATAGATTTTTCAAATAAATCCCCCGAGGAAATGAGGAAAGGCCTTGAAGTCATGTGTGAAAGATTGAGGAAGCTTAAAACGCTATCTGCACGTGCATCTTATTTGGCAAATTTTGGTCAAGATAAGTAATTCAATATTGTATGAATTCTCATTTTTGTTACAGAAAAATCTAGAAAAAATCGTAACTATATTCCCATTCACCCCACTGCAATAAGCAGAAGAAAAAACAAGTTGGCAAGTCGCAGATGTCTTCCAGGGGGAACACAAAGACCACACTCAAAGCAAAGCAAGGAATTTGTAAAGACAGTAGAAATTTCTGAAATGGTAAGTATTACATTTCTAAAGGCAAGTATGGCATTTTGAAATTTATCTAGCAACTTTCTTTTGCCCAAAGGGCATATTAAGGAATAAAGTAATTATTATTTAACATTAAGTTTGAGGGAGCACTTCTAGCACTGCTGGACATACAGTGCTATTGGCTAACTTGCATAAATTTAATACTGTGTGCTAATGGTGGTGTAAAGACCGAAACAATACACAAAAGAAATAAGAAATTGCAACTGAAAACTGCCTCCAGACTGACCCCACATCCAGTATTGACAAAGGCTATGGCATGCAAGTTTCTGACACCATTTTTAAAATAATTCTTATTTTATCTGAAGGCAGCTCTGTTAGTATAATTAAAGAAAAAGGAAATACTTAATTATGATTTGATGTGACTGTCAAACAGAATAATTTGTAGACATAGCTATTGAAAAAACTGAAGTCACTCAACACCTTGAACTTGGCGTGGATAATAATTCCATTACACAGAAAGCCAACTGAACGATACACTGCAAATCAGTCAAAGTGTTTACACACACAAACACACACACACACACACACACACACACACACACACACACACACACACACACACAAGTGTGTACAGGATATTCACTTCGGTGCAAGCAACATTGCATATTTCCATTGGCTTAAGACTTTCTCATGCAAATATGAATGTTCACACACAGTTCACAACACTTGTTCCAAAGCAGTGTCATTAGTACATTATGGAATAACTGCTGATGGGTAAAAGTGCTCATATCTTGTGTTAACAAAACTTCCTGATGGGCAGTTGCCACAAGTTCTCCATTGGCTTAAAATCTCAGTCCTGACTATATATATAGGCAGAGAAACTACATCTGGTATTGATTATCACCCATATTAATGTATTCACGTTCAGACTGTTTGCTAATCTAGTTTAGATGTTAGGTTATTAACATCATGGCATTTAATTTCTTTGGCCCAGTATGCCTTGCATGTACAGTAAATTTCTCATTACAAGACATCTAAATTTTAACATTTAACTAGGCCTATATTTTTATTATTAGTTATCTAAAGTGTTTCTGAAAGGTGTAGCATACAAATATTATGACTAAGTAGCTAATTACAATATAAAGATGTAAATACATACAAATGTGGAGCCACTTACTTGGAACTTATTATTAACTGCTAAACATTAGTGCAGTGTTCTTTTATGGCAAAGACTGGTTTTAGCGCATGTGTAAAACTTTTCTCCCAAGTGTTATAATGAACATTTTTAATCAGTACAAAACAACAAAATTCATACCAGAAAAATTGAATATTTTGATATAGAAATGGATAAAAAAAGCCATGTTACATAAACATTTTCCCCCAACATTAACCGAATAAACCGAATATTGGAGCAACAAACTCAGTAATCCATAATTTAGAAATAAAGGTTTTCAGTAACGTTAATGTAGATTTTAATTTCTTTTCCGGCTACCTTTCCATCACCAGCTACACAATCATCCCAGTCAGCTTCGAACTTTTGAAGGTGCACGACTGTTTACTGCAGCGTAGTGTGTAGTATTTTCTTTAACTGGGATCCAACCTAATGAAAATATAAAGGGGGATGATTGTAGCAATTAAGTTTTTTCTTAAAGCTCACGCCTAGCCTCATTACTGAAATATATAATTTTTTGTCCTTGTAGCTCACGCCTAACCCGATTTTTGAAATAAGTTTTTTCTTAAAGCTCAGACCAAACTTCCTATTGAAATATAGAAGATTTTCTTTAAATTGGGATAACCCAACAATGTGGATACTTATTGCGTATTTTGCACAAGTTTCTGGGAAATGTGAACTACATTTTATATTCTGCAATATGACTTCTTTTGATTTACGTCTGTTCCTTCAGGTTACATGTGGCTTATTTAATTTGTCATATTATATCTGCTTTTGTAGTTGTGTCAGCTGATAATGAAAAATGTTTTTCTGAATGTTAATATACATTGGCAATAATAAACTTTAATGCTGACAGGAACGAACTGTTATTATCTTATTAATTGGCATTAAAACTTCATTTTAGAAGATTAAGTGAAGATATTTTGCAATGTTAATATAAGCATCACATTTAAATAGGAATCATGAACATATTGCCCCCATTTACACCAAGGCTGGCGTAACGGAATTGCTTATTATGATAGCATCCTCTGACATGTAGAGTCTAAACAAAAATTTTCCATCTCAAATTAACTAAAAAGGAAGTAAATAATTTTTTGCTGGGGGAACACACCTTCAGGCAACCATCCTAAACAAAGAAAAATGCATTAATGTCGTAAAAAACTTAATTTTTTGACGAAAGTAAATTTAAGAAAACTTTGACCATATTTCATCCCGTGTGGGGTTGCTAGTCCCCCATCGGGCGCCTCCCCGGGTGGCGGATTGGGGAATGCTCTCCAGATATGGGGGGGTACCGGGGAAATAAAATACCCGGGGTGGACCAAAACTAGCACGGGTAGGGAAGACTCGTTAAGCCATGGTGAAGGCAAATCCCTAGGGGTAGAGTACCCCAAAATCAAGACTCCTGGTCCTCCAGGTTGGGGGTTGTGCAGAGGGCTACCAACCCACTCATGTAAAACAATGGCCGGTCAGGACACTCAAGGTATGCCTCGGAAACAGGACAGAATTTACTGGAACAGAAATTGGCAAAGTTACAAGGATTTCTCTTTTGGCTCGTGGAATGTCAGAAGTCTATACCACCCAGGAAGCGCACAAATACTAATAAACGAACTAGGAAAATACAAGGTACAACTGGTAGCGCTCCAAGAAATAAGATGGCAGGGAACGGGATCAATGAAAATAGGAGACGGGACAATAATGTATGGAGACTGCGGTCAGCGCCATGAATTTGGAACGGGCTTTTGCATTCATAAAACAGCAATTGACACAATAAAGGAATTCAAATCAATTAATAACCGAATATCTCGTATTACAGTTCAGGCTCAGTGGTTTGATATTACATTTATAAATGTTCATGCACCCACAGAAGATAAGGAAGATGACGTGAAAGAAGAATTTTATAGTCAACTGGAACAGACATATAATTCAATAAGTAGACATAACGTAACAATAGTGTTAGGAGACTTTAATGCCAAAGTAGGAAAAGAAGAAATCTACAAACCAACCATTGGGAATTACAGCTTACATGATGAAAGTTCAGAGAATGGTGTGCGACTCATAAACTTTGCAATGGCAAATGGTCTCACATTAAGCAGCACAAAATTCCAACACAAACGCATTCATTTAGGGACATGGATATCACCAGATGGAAAAGTAGTGAACCAGATTGACCATGTCGCCATCCAAAGACGATTTCAAAACGGTATTAAAGATGTTAGAACTTTTAGGGGAGCAGATTGTGAGACAGATCATATGTTAATCATAGCTCAAATGAAAATAAAGCTAAAAAAGAAACAAAGTACAAACAGGGTTGAAATTAAAAGGTACGATGTAGAAAATCTGGCAGAAGAAAAAATAAAAGAAAACTTTAGGAAAGAAATGGAAATTAACCTATCGGAATCTAGACTGACACATAGTGACCAGCAAGACGTGGAAAGTAGATGGAGACACCTCAGAAACAGTATTCAAGATGTAGCTTCCAAAACTATAGGTAAAAGAAAACGAACTAACAAAATCTGGTTTAATATAAAGCGCCAAGAAAGAGTACTGGATAGGCAAAATGCGAGGAAGGCATAGTTACAAGACATGGACAATATTACACTAAAGGAGAGATACTATAAAATCCGCAAGGAAACACAACGAACTCTAAGACAAGAGAAGAGAAAACACTACAACAACATGGTAAGAGAAGCGGAGGATGATTTCAAGCATCACAGAGCAAGGCAGATGTACCAGAATATAAAAAAGTCCTTGGGAAAATTCACTAAAAGGGAACAGTTTATCAAGGACCATAATGGGAAAATACTTACAAACAAGAATGACATACAAGAAACATGGAAGACATTCTTTACACAGCTGCTCAACTGCAATGATCCACAATATTACTTTACATTTGAAGAACCAGATACAGTTGATATACAAGTCACCACACCATCAGTAAATGAAATAAGACAAACAATAAAGAAATTAAAGAACAACACGGCCTGTGGGGAAGACCAGGTATATGCTGAGCTTTTAAAAAATGGAGGACCACAATTGGAAATAGAACTACATTCCTTAATTGAAACAATTTGGGAGACAGAAAACATACCGGCCGATTGGAAAACTGCAATTATATGCCCCATCTTTAAGAAGAATGATCCCCTTGTCTGTGATAACTACAGAGGAATTGCCCTACTCGATGTCACGTATAAAATTTTGTCGATGTGTATACTACACAGACTGATTCCCATAACCGAAGAACTGATTGGGGACTACCAATGTGGTTTCCGCACTAACAGATCCACTTTGGATCACTTATTCACATTAAGACAAATAAATGAGAAGGCATGGGAATTTAATGTAGATATCCATATTCTACTTATAGACTTCAAGAAGGCCTATGATAGCATACACCGACAGACACTCTTAAACACCATGAAAGAATTTGAAATACCATTAAAATTAATCAAATTAGTTAAAATGTGTTTGGAAGAAACCATATGCAAAGTTAAGACACCTGCAGGAGAGACTGAAAATTTTAAGGTGTACACTGGACTGAGACAAGGGGATGCCATTTCACCTATTCTATCTAATATTATCTTAGAGAAGATTGATAGAGAATTCACCAAAACTAATCCACAAGGGATCCAACTGCAGGGACAGAGCATTACTAGACTTTCTTATGCAGATGATGTAGCCTTAATAAGCACTTCAAAAGCTGAATTAATCAGGATGATGCAAAATTATTACAAAATAGCTGAGAAAGCTGGACTTCATGTGAATGAAGAAAAGACAGAATATCTAGTCATAAGTAAAAAACTCCAAAAGAATACACCACTGACCGTAAATGGTCTCACTTTCAAGGCAGTTGACCACTTCAAGTACTTAGGGAGTCTTTTTAGCAGAGACAATAGAGCAGAAATAGAAATAGACGCCCGTCTAGCAGCAGCTAATAGAACTTTTTACAGCTGTATCAAAATTTTAAGGATGAGATCACTTAGTACTGAATTCAAAATCCGTTTTTATCAGTCAACTATTGTACCAGTAGCATTATATGGATGTGAAGCTATTACATTCAGGAAAAAAGATGAAGAAAAACTGTTGATATTTGAAAGAAAAATACTAAGAAAAATATTTGGACCAATCTTCGATGAAAATGTCATGGAGTGGAGGATAAGGAAAAATGAAGAACTACGGGAGCTGTACAAACATAGTACCATTGTGGAAATGTTAAAGAAGAGAAGACTGAACTGGGCTGGTCATGTAGCAAGGATGCCGAAGAACAGACTACCCAAAATAGCATCCACTAAGAAATTAGAAGGAAAGAGAAGAAGAGGAAGACCTCGAATTAGGTGGATGGAGAATATCCGGGAAGATGCAACTAGGATGGGCATCAACTCTGATTGGACAACAATTTCCCTGGATAGAAATAATTGGAAGAGGCTCGTAGAGCAGGTGTATGGTCGATAAGGCCTTAGCCACGTGTAACGTAAGTAAAGTTGACCATATTTCATAAATGTCTGACAATAGAATGCCGTTCTTATAGTAGATCCAGATGTCTTAGTTTTCTCATAATAAACCTGCTCATAACGCCGTGCCATAACGACGTGTCACACCACAACACCCTTACGTTGCGAGTCAAGGCGCACAGGTGGAATCTGACGCTTCCATTGACCTGTAGTTTCTTACAGTTTTCGATTTTCCGTAATTAGGCTGACATTCCTGATTATGGCACATGTTACATAGTACTGATGAATATTATGTGGTTGTCCACAGGTATTTCAAATACTCATTTACAGTGTAGTGAATGTTAGTTAATAAATTTGTTGTATATCTTTGACCAAATGTGTGGGAATCATTTACACCAATAATGTTCAGTGGCATCCTTTGCACTCTTATAGACTCGAAACTAGTAATCTATGTGTAATTTAAAAAATAAACACGTTCCATTAAATGAATATCTCTCTGCGGATACATAAATTTTAAAAATTAATAAAAATACCGCAATAATTTAATTTCATGCGTTAGAAATGGCTTGTGAAAGCCAGCGACTGTGGAAACAATAGGTTTGTTTATAAATAACTGCTACCAAACGATTTTTACTTTTATTTATATTTTTCACGACGCGTTTCGAGAAATAATTCTCATTTTGAAGTGCATTGTTCTGTATACTATGCCATTTTTTCCGTGGTGGTTGTGTGGGGTTCTGCTTGTTCTATTGTCCTTAAATTCTTCTGTGGTCCAATTTTCTGAGCACAATACAGGCATACATAAAAAAAATACACACACATGAATAGTTACAAGCGAAAACACCACGAATAAACGGGACAGGATGGTGAACAATGCACTTGAAAATGGTTATTATTTAGCGCGCAACGCTACGTGCAAAATATAAAGAACAAAAAATTGTGACTGGGAGCTCAGTTATTTATAAACAAACCCTTAGCGCCAACAAAATTTGTGATTTGTCACGTTTTCTTAAGCTGACATGTTTATTGTTCCATAGTTATATTTCACTGCGTCAATACAAAATCATCAGTAAGTCACATTCAAGGTTTATAGTAACAACCACACCAAAAGCTTTACATTCTACGCGATAAATCCACAGTTCTTCGATTTTACGGCGGCTAATCAGCACTAAGGCACAACATTATTCGTACTTGTAATCTTAGCACATTATTCATAAAGAAGCACGTATAATTTCAGCGAAGAAATACAACTTTCACAGAAGAAAACAAGTTTTCACACCTAAAATATATATATATATATATATATATATATATATATATATATATATATATATATATATATATATATATATATATATATATATATATATATATATATACAGGGTGATTCAAAAATGCATGTAAATATTTTAAGGGTGTATTTGTGAGGTAAATATAAGACAAAAATGTTCTATAAATGTTTTTCCATAAACGTTTAATTCCAGAGTTATCGTTAAATACGAAAGTCATGTCCATATCAAAACGACGGCAGTGCAAGCAGCAGGATGCCATATTCTGGTACGTAATTCACATACGTATCTCCCAACAGTTGATTCGAAACTGCATGAATAGTGTTTGTTTTTGTTTGCACGTGATGTTTACTCCTACTGTACGGAAGATGGCGCTGATGTTGTTGGTAACGGAAAAGTACGTCCTGTCGTTCATTCATCGTCGGAAGGCTAAAGGTTTCGTGCACTTGATGTACTCAAACAGTGAGTATGCTGATATGCACCTTGTGTATGGTGCAGCAGATGGAAATGCACTTGCAGCAAGACGAAGGTACAGTGAGCTGTTTCCAGGAAGACGGTTACCAAGTCATCAGACGTTTGTATCTGTGGACAGACGTATGCGGGAGTATGGCATTCGTCCTGGGCCACATTCAGGTCGACCACTTGAGCATGCAGTGAACGTCGAGGAACATGTTTTGGACCTGGTAGACCAAGATCCATCTATCAGTACGAGACAAATTAGTGTAGCTGTACGACTTCCACAATCTACTGTATGGCGGCTGCTTCGGAGACAACAGTTGCATCCATTTCACCTGCAAAAAGTGCACGAATTGACACCTGAAGACTATCCTCGCCGTCAGCAATTCTGCCAGTGGTTACAAGAGCGTCATTTGAATGATCCAATGTTCATTCGGCGGATATTATTCACAGATGAGGCCATGTTTACTCGTGCGGGTGTAATCAATTCGCATAATATGCACCAGTGGGCTGTCGAGAATCCTGGCGCGAGAATTGTGCGTGGATATCAACATCAATTCTCCATAAACATTTGGTGTGGTATTGTGGGGAATTACTTACTCGGACCTCATGTTCTGCCTCCAAGGCTGAACGGGCACGCGTACTGCGACTTTTTGGAGGGAGAATTGCCTGGATTGTTACAGGATGTCCCTCTTGCAACACGAGCCACCATGTGGTTTATGCACAATGGTGCTCCCGCCCATTACAGCCGCAACGTAAGGGCGTACCTCAATTCTGCGTATCCACATCGATGGATAGGTCGCGGAGGACCAATTGCTTGGCCAGCCAGATCACCTGACCTGAACCCTTTAGACTTTTATTTATGGGGCCGACTAAAGACATTGGTGTATTCTTCTGCAGTACCGAACAGAGAAGTGCTACAACAAAGAATTGAAGGTGGTTGTGAAATTATTCGTGGAGAGCTGAACGGACTGTGTAATGTGCAGAGATCATTGATGCGACGAGCACGGGTCTGTCTGCAAGTTCAGGGACAGCATTTTGAACATGCATTGCATTAAGATTTGTGCAAATACAGTACAGTACAGTCTGTAAAATGCTTAAATTTTCCTTAGTTATTGTGCATTGCTGTAGTTCAATCAACAGGACCTAAATTAATACAGTGTTCGCGAGGAATTGTTTCAGTTTGTTACGTCACGTTTATTTATCAGTTTGCGTTGTTAGTCCAAATGATCTGTAATTAAACTGTGAACTCTGGGAATTAAATACCTTACGTTGTATTGAATGTATTATCCTGTTTTGTTCATAACTCTGTAATAAGCCAAGTATGGAAAAAATTGTATAGAACATTTTTGTCTTATATTTACCTCACAAATACACCCTTGAAATATTTACATGCATTTTTGAATCACCATATATATATATATATATATATATATATATATATATATATATATATATACAGGCCTTTGCGCGTAGTCTCCCACTACAAACAACTGTTTCCAGCCCGGCAATACAGCGTTTATAAGGCGCTATCTGATTGGATTCTCTGTTTCGCCCACTTCTGACCACTCATTGGTCGCTAGCTTGGAGCTCAGACGGACTGGAGGGGGTATGGCTAGATCCCGGGTCAAGTCAGGAGTTGCGTATTGTTTGGCAGCCAGCGTTGCCAACCATACGATAAATTATCGCGATATACGATAATTACAACGTGAACTCGATATACGATAGTACATTGCTGATAATTGCGGAAGCTACGATAATTTTTGTGAAGATTTAAAATGAAAATAAATTGATACTTGTAGTTTCATACGTTAACAATCTGTTTTCATATATTTAAGTCCATACTCTCTTCAATATAAGCAATTTCCTCTTTCTCTCGTCCACTCCCCGCAATAGTCCAACGACTCTTAACACTGTATATTCGCTTCCGGGGAATACCCCTACTGCCTAACAAATATTGTTTCACAGCAATATGGGCTATTAGTGATGGGCTAAACTGCGATTTTCCGATATCAGTGATTTCTGTGAATGCTACTTTTCAGTATCTGTTATTCTTAACTGATTTGTCGCAGTTAAGGAACATAGGTCGTGTATCCCTCCGCCACTGCTATTTCTGCGATTTCTGAGACTTCTGCTACTTCTGCGATTCCTGCGACTTACCACCGTATGAAAAAGTTACATCTGTCAACACAGAAAATTGCATCTCAACAAACCTGTCATTGGCAAGTATGTTTTACGTTTTTTCTTCCATTGGCTTTAATTTTGTATTAAAGAAACAACTGTGAAAATATTAATAGTGTAATTAATATGTAAGTAGCCGTACAGTACCGTAATAGTTCGTATTTAGAAAATGAATTCTAACATATTGTTATGTTCACAGATACATGAACTACATTTCAGTCACTCAGTAAAGTGGTAACTCAAAATATCATTGTCAACAGATCTGAAGAAATTGCCACTGCGTCTTTAGACCGTTTTCGTCAGACGAGAGGTTAGTTTCTAAGCGTTTCGATGGACTTAATTACTTCAGTGAGATCGTTCTTGCAAATGTGATTCATTATAGCAAATATTAGCAATCTACTCTGTCAATTATATTGCTAGTAATTAATGACAGCAAAAATTGTTTAATAATCCTTGTGTTTTTGCAGACATAGTTCTGACTCTGATTACTGGTTGCTGTACGTATCAATCCACATCAAAGCTGTCGAGAGAGACTCGTGAAGATTCAAGACAGCTCTTAGAGGATTTGCAGTTTAAAACTGAAATAATTGTGAAATAAGTGTGTGAATGATTAAACTGTGTTTTATTGAAGTTGTTGTGCGATTTTAAAGGAATAATAAATGTCAAATACAGTGAGTGAATAATAAAAATCTCATTTTCCACATGTTTAAGCCGTCCTATACCCATAATTTTCCGCCACTTATTGGTAAACACTTGTTGGAGAGTGACATGCCGCCCCCTCCCTTTCTCAACAATCTTGGTGTGACACTGACCTGTAACATATCCTGAAGTCTACAATATGCATTTTGAGGCTGTTGATATGAAAGTGGGAAGTACAGATCTTCCAGTTAAATCAGGAATAGCTTAAGTGCATTACTTGAAAGTAACACAGGAAAAGCTTACTTATGTAGGTGGTAGTAGTGTCGGCAAAAAGTTCTTGTGTATGAAGTTTCCGTGTAGAAAACCAGGTGTAAAACTTTTCTCCCGAGTCTTGAACTGTGTCGGAACAGAAGTGAGGCATTCATATGACTTTTCATTTCTCTGCACTTATACAGATGTCCGAGTTCTGCTGTGTTAACATTGCAAAGTCCTGTAGGCATGTGTAGTATTAACCAAAACTCATATTGGAAGCAGAATCAAACATTTGTTACGTTACTTGATATTTTCAGGAGAAAAAGGCAATGTTGCTTCTTATTAATATAATACATTCAGAGTCACAGCAGTATTTGACCAACCATAACTGATGATGAATGTGCATGTCGTCATATAATATGAAGGGCTTATTTCAATAGTGGCACAAGTCCATTACCTCCACTTTTCTGTCTATAATGCTTCTGAAATTAGTGATCCAAACAAACATAAATAAAGGTCTAGCAAGAAGCCATATGCTTGAATATTTCTGGTATCTCAACTGCAGATTTTTTAGCGCTCATTTAACTTTACGACTCTGTATCTCAAAATGAACGAAAATGGACTTGTACCACTAATGAAATAAGCCCTTCATATGCACACACAGCACATCGATCTCGTGAGGCACAAGGCTCGTACGTAAAGCCTTGTCAGTACACAATATTCCCCCTGAAAATTTAGTAGGATTTGCTTCGGATGGGTGCAACACAATGATGGGGAAAGATAATTCTGTTTCTAGTCGAATAATTAGAAATTTTCCTGGTATTTTTATACAGAAATGTATATGTCATTCATTGCACCTACGTGCAAGTGAGGCTTGCAAACAATTACCAAGACTATGTGAAGACACAGCAAGGGATACATATTCATTCTTTAAGGAGAGTTCAGAAAGAATAGCCCAGTTTGTGGAATTCCAACAGTTTTGTAATGTCGAACCTCACAAGATACTGCATCCGTCTCAAACAAGATGGTTATCTTTGTTAACTCTTGTTTCACGTATTCTAGAACAATGGAATGCATTGCAATTATTTTTCACTTGCAAGCGGGAAGAAGAAAGACTGTATGCAGCTGAACAGTTAGCGAAGGAATTCAGGGACAACTTTGTACGTGTATTTTTTATATTTCTCGAGTGGATTCTTCCGAAATTTTTGTCTCTGAATCAATATTTTCAAAGCGAGAAATTAGTAAATTGCTCTTTGCATGATACAATGTGCAAAACGTACAAAGAAATCCTCTGCTGTATGTCCCTTGATTATATCAATAAAACTGATTTGACAGACATATATCCAGCAAACCCAGCCCAACTTGTGTCTTATACGCAAATGTATTTAGGTGTAGGTGTGATGGATTTCATGAGCCAATCTGAAAACATCTCACAAAAATCTAAAGTGACTGATTTCTACTACAGAGTGCAACAGTTTCTTATACAATCTTGTGAGATAAAAAAGCGGTAGGATTTCAACAATTCTGTTCTAAAAATGTTGAGTTGGTTAACACCAGAAATAGCATTGTCAAAAAGCGCTGCAAGGCCGTCAACGCTTGTTCCACTTATAAAGTCGGTTCAGAGGATTTCTCCAAAAGACAAAAGGCTTATGCAAATGATTGATGATCAGTGGAGAGCATTGCCACATGCAGAATTTCCCGAAAATCTACGGTCTAAAGAGGTGGACGAATTTTGGGTGTTCATAAAGAACGCTAGGGACCTTCATAGTAACCAAGAGTTCCTCCACATAGGAATCTTTGAGCTACATATATTAGTTTTACCACATAGTTTTACCACACTCTAGTGCTGATTGTGAGCGGGTGTTTTCAAAAATGAATATAGTGAAAACACCATTGAGAAATAAGTCACTTCCGGGTACAGTCAGCGCAGTAATGCTCACTTCCCAGCGTGTGAAGAATTGTGTACAGTTCGAACCAACTAGTGCAATGATTGCATCAATGAACACGCCCAACATTTATGCTAAGAAGAAGGAATCTCATCGGGATAGTGACGCCGATTCCGCCGATGTGGAGTTCGACAACGATGCTTATTAGAGGGAGTTAAATTATATTATTTTTAATTATATTACGTACACAGTGCTACTTTTCGATCGGGGTTAGCGAATTTTCCTTGCATAAAATCTGTGATGCTTTGGACACTTTCGAGTTTATCTGGTTCTGAGCGTATTTTTAGTACTTAGCATCGCGATTAGAGACGTTTTGGTTCGTAATTAGGAGGTTTTACGGATAACAATTTTAAAAGATGAGAAGACACTGCCATTCGCGATTGAAAACAAATATTGTTTACGTCATATTATCAGCATTGTTTTTTTATAAGATTATCAATATACGATAATTTTAGATAAAAAACGATAATTTTAAATACAAAATGCATAATTTTATCTTCTGGGGTTGGCAACGCTGGAAGCAGCAATAATGGTGGTGTGTGTGTGTGTGTGTGTGTGTGTGTGTGTGTGTGTGTGTGTGTGTGTGTGTGCGCGCGCGCGCGCTACTGTTACGAAGTGAAATTCGTTGTTTCATTGCATATAAGTAATAAAACAAACTTCATTTACTGCCTTTGATCAATAAATACGAACATTAATATTATTTTTATTGTAAATTGGACATAAAATACGAGAGAGAACAGTAACTGACATCTCCAGAAAGGGACACTTCTGACAGCTCCGAAGGTGAGTAAGTACATCATTCATATTATTGTCTCGTGTTTTATTTAAACACTTCAAAAATACGTATATTTTATATTTAAAGTGAAAAGCTGTTGATATTATTCGCCAGAATGACTTTTTTGCTACAGACCAGACAGATGATATTTCGTATGAACCAGAGGTAGATAGTGTAAATACTGACTCCAGGGAGAACTGTAGTTATGAAGGTAATTTTCTATAATTGATGCAATATGAGCAGTAAACTAAGTTACAGTTTGTAAAAAACTTTCCTGGCAGAGTAACTCCTTTCTTCTGATAGTTCTCGGTGAAGTCAGAGTGCATTGTGCTGTTTTCTGCTTGCAGACACTGCCAAACGTAGTAAGCAAACGGTAAGTGCTACGAAAGATTTATTCATTAATTCCACATTCATTGACACTACTCAGAACTACATTGCTTTTACAGTGAATATCTGTATAATATTATGCTTTTATGAAGCATTGTTACTGCCTTGCTTCGGTAATTTCTACCATAGTGAATTATTAATGTGAAGTTAACAGTACTACACAGAATTGTCTCCAATCATCTTTCCTCACCCCACAGCCATGTTGGTGCATTTTCTTGTTCACATTTTCGCCTTGCTGCCCAAAAAAGTTTTACAAGCTGTGTATTTACTATTAACAAATAATGAGAAATAAAAACTTTCATTTCCTGAAAAAGTAAAACCAACCAGTTTAACGTACTGCTCTATGCTGCATTCAGACGAAAATGAGGGGTCTGATTAAAGTAAACGGTGGAGGGCACAAAGCTTCTAAGAGTGTACAGCATGTGGAGAAGAAAAGAAAAGAACACGAAGGACGCATTTAAGGAAAAGAGTAATATCATCTACAAAACGTAGTTAAGGCAAAGAATATGTGGATCGCAAAGGAAAGTTGCACAAAGAAAGAAAGGTAAGAGTGTACAATCACAGCTGCCAATTAAAGTGCAATCAAAATTTCAGTCAACAAACAAGACAGGAAGTATTTAATGAATATTGTCGTCTTGGTAACGGACTTGCAGACCTTCTTGTACTCTTGTTACTGTTAGAGAGCCAAATAGAAGGAAAGGAACTTCTACAAAAGGAAAATCTATTAGTTGCCAATATTCTCTCCAGGGCAAAGTAGTTCGCAAAGAGTTCTTTTTGAGGACCCTAGATGTGTAACAAGAGAGTAACAAACGTGGTACAAAAGAAAACCACTTCAACTACAAATATTTCACTAAGGACAAGCGAGGCCATAAAACCCCTGGAAAAAAGACTAATGAAGCTTAAGTAGGTCTTATAAAGGAACACATCAAAAGTTTTCCAACGTACATTAACGACTATTCACGACAAAAAGCACCTAATAAGTATCTGGCAGGAAACCTCAACCTCAAAAAATGTATCAGCTTTATAAGGAGCCAATACGGGAAAGCTTCTACTGCCATGTTTTTAACACATGCTTTAATCTTAGCTTCCACAGTCCATATACAGACATGTGCTACCTGTGACAATCTGCAAAATACCATTGACCATGGATTGCTTGACGGAAAACATGGTGCTCTTGTTGGAAAGAAATTCCATCTACGGAAAGCAGAAAGTGCTCAGAAACAAGTGATGGATGCAAAAGATCTGGGTGCTAAAGAAGCTCGGCATGTGACTTACAGAAAATGCTACCAATACCAGTTCTGACATGTTCACAAGCTTATGACTCTCGACAATTGTGGACTTACAATTTGTGTGTTCATGATTTGTGTACAGGAAAAGCCTTCATGTTTATGTGGCATGAGGGTCAAGCGTCACGAGGATGTCAATAGATAATGTCTTGCCTACTGAAATTTATTAACAGTTTGCCACCAACCATCATGCATCTCACTGCATTTGGTGACAATGCAGGACGACAAAACAAAAGTCAACACATACGGAAATTTTGGCTCTAGATAGTCAATAACACTCACATTGAGACCGATGACCATAAGTTTCTACTTTCTGTCCACTCATCTAATGATTGTGACAAACTTTGGAATTATTGAACGCAGCAGAAAAATTTCATAAAGGGGTATTTACGCTCCTTAAGACTGGATTGATGTAATCACCAAGGCGTCAAGACGTTTTGAGGTAGTGAAAACGTGTGAGACGGATTTTGTTACACTAGACTTGATTGAACCATTTTTTCTAAAATCTGAAGGAAATTTTTAAAAATGCTTCAAAAAAGATGAACCATGGACATTGTTTTACAAATGTACCTTCAATGAAGATTTTGAATTCATGTACAATATGGAAGTAGAAAGCATTGTAAGCCATGTTCAGATACTCCCAAGACTAACTCACAGAAGAACTCCGCCAAAAATTAAGGAAAAAGTACAAATACTTACTGAACCTTCTACCATTTGTACCTCCTGTTCATCATCATGGTTTTTACACAGAACTCAGTTCTGCAGTCTATCTACAAGAGTGGATAGACAAGTGTCGGCCTTTGTCAGCGGCATATGCAGCACACCATCAGGAACAGTTGATAACAGAGAGTGATAACTCTGAAGGTGAAAATGTCAATATTTCTGACAGTGATTCAGATTAAGAATGCAACAATGGAAGAAAATTATTGTAGTTGTTTCCATTACTTTCCATTTTTTTAAATCAAAAGGAAAGATTACGCATTTTCAGTTTTTCTATAATTTGCAAAGAAACTTTTTTCTATATTTTTTCAACATTAATTATTACTGTATTTAATGTGGATTATGTATTATGATTCATAATATACTAAATAATTTGAAAATTCTTTTAATATTTCTTTGAGATCATACCTTTCTAACTCCCACTTGGAAGCCAATGACAATTGTTAAATGACTAATTTGATTGCTGTAGAAATATGAGGGAGATAAACATAAAACTATATCTTCAAATGATATGCAACAATGTGTTCTATATTTATGTCCTAGAATTAACTAGTCAATTTTAACTTTAAACTTGATTATCTCAAAACTAACTTTCTGTCACTTGTACCCATTGGCCTCTCACCACCTCATATGGATCAGAGTTCCTAACACTGAATAAGAAAGGCGAATTACGAGACCTAGAATTAAGAGAAAAATACTACGAAAAATTGTAGGTCCTGAGAAAAACAATGAGAATAGGTGGATTAAAAGAAGGAATGAAGATTTATACAAAAACACAGAAAAGATCACGGATGCAATGAGGAAGAGACGGTTAAAATTTTATGGACATTTAGAAAGAATCGAAGAAACACGGATTACAAAGAAATTTTTTAATTACGTTAGTAAGCTGAAAAAACTGTAGGGTGGATAGAAGCAGTAACGAAAGATGCCAAAAAAATAGGTGTTCAGAAGAAATAATACGTGACAGGAATCACTTCAGGCAACCGATAGAAAACGCAAACTATGAAGATGAGCCAAAACCTCGACTCAAGAGAGTGCACAGATGAGCCGAGACAAGCAGTTGGAGAGAAAATGAAGTACTGGGAAGAAAGGGGAAACACCATACGTCTTAACTCTGACTGGTGAAGGCGCGCCGCCTGCTTGGCGCGGCCGAGGTGCTGCAGCCTCCGGCATAATCCGCCTACCTGCGCTGCGTGCCTGTCTCTCGGAGCCGCCGCCCCCCGGGACCGGATCGGCCCGTGCTGCTTAAGGGGGCCACACCGTGGTTCAGGTCGAAAAAAAATCAATTTCCCGTTTTCATCATATTTCGATAGATTAGGGCTTTGCTTAAATGCTCTGAAAAGAATTTTGCTGAAAAAATTTTTTTCGAGCAAATAAAGAGCTTTTTCCTGCCACCTGTGTATGTGCTACGCCCACTTTTCTGTATTTATCTTAGATCTTTATACCCCTACATTGCACGTTAGGGATTTTTTACTCCTGAGTGTGATGGCTATTCTTGGAATACAACGGTCGGTATTATTCTGTTTCTGCTGTTTGTAAACACGCTTTCAAACACGCGGTTAGTTTTGTTCAAGTGTGATTGCGAGTAGTTGTTATAGAAAACTTGCAGGTATACTATGGACAGGGAGCAGGTATACTATGGACAGGGAATTTCGGGAAATAAAGAAAATCTGGAGGCAATGAAGAGAGAAGTTTGGGCCATATTCTTCCACAAGTCCTCTACTAATGGTAAGCCATGTCATGGATTGTGTGCATCAGGTGAAAATTCGTGGTGCAAATACAATAGGGCTCTGGCAACTGGAGAATCTTATTCTCACCAGCATTCTCTTCCTGCTGATGTTATTACAGCAATACACCTGTTTTCAGAAACCTGGCTCATCCTGACCTAAGGAAATGTCTGCATGGGCAGAGACAGAACCCAAATGAATCAACAGCATAATTTGGTACCGCCTTCCTGAAACTGTATTTGTAGGCATGCATACAATGAAACAGGATTTCATGATGCTGTTGCTACATTCAACTGTGGTAATATTGGAAAGTGCTGGGTACTGAAAAAGCTGGGAATTAATCCTGGTGAAAATCTGACCACTAGGCTGCAACATTGCGATACAATTAGGATAGCTGATGCAGACAGGGCTGCATCTAATATGGCCAAGAAAGCAAGACAAACATCCAGGAAGGTGGAAAAGAAGCTGGAAGGCCTGCTACAGGCCAAAGAAGCGCCATCATATGCAGCAGGACAGTTTTAATCAACTGTCAGTAACAAATTTCAAAAGTTTTTTCTTTAAAGTCTATTCCCTGCAAACTAAAATTTTCAGTACATATGCCCCATTGTATCAGAAACTATCATAGATAACTGAATGAAATTTACAGAGACTCTGCATAACAAAAAAGCCACCTCTGGTACTACATTCATTAATATTCCCCATTAGGATGTTCACAAAAAAATATTTTTTGCAGAAAAACTTAATATTTTGTTAATAAATTTAAAAAGTATTTCTTAAAAACTATAAAATGGATAAAGTAGATTTTAGTACAGTTGACCATTAGCATCATGTAATATACAGTAAAAATATTAATGTCCTGCATCGAATAGTTTTTTTCAGAAATGGGTCAAATACTTGCCTAAATTAACAAGGGTTAGATAGGCAGGGTGTGGTCCCCTTAACCCGCCCCGTGCTGAATATGTCTCGGCTGAATACGACTCGCGCAGAGCCAGCGAGAATTTTTGGCGACTTTGAGCTGTAATATATCGGGCAATAGTCTTTGTAAATAAATAAAATTTAGCCATCTTGTACAATTTTATGCGTTCTCTTAGGAATAATAATATAAAGAATTTTACGAGCCATATTGAGCCAGAAAAGTTTAGGTAAAGTAAAAGAAAAATATGTACTCGGCGTAACTACTTTTGCCACAGAACAGGTACTGCGCCGTCTCAATCACCAAGTGCGTTCATGTGCCAGTGAACTGCTATATATGTAGTCAGGCTTCGTTTGAATAACTTTACACCTGTTACATCTATTTCGTATCCTTTTCGTTCCGGGCTTTGGACCGGCAATGGCGAAGTTAAAACTAGGTTCACATTTTTTTTACATTTTTGCTTTTTTTTAGTAATTCATTTAGAAGAGTCAAACCCAATTTCTGTTGTTGCGCCTGTACAGACAAAAAATTTAAATATACCCACTGACAGTCACACAGTACAAATGTCTATTCCGAATCTACTTCGCTCGATTGGAATACATTGCTTAGAAGATAATCGTCTTTTAACAGCAAGAGACTTTCATCTATACAAAGCTTGTGATGTTGGCGAAACGAATTACGAACTTCTTCAACAATCGTCCTAATTTTAAATAGACGGTCACCTTCAGTACTCGCAGAGTTATCACTGTAGTGTAACATTCTCAGAAGTAGACAAAAAGGTCTCGGGACAATTTCGCTGAAAACTGTTGTGTTCAAAAGTGTATCTCTGGACCAATAATCAATTTTAACTTCTTAACTTGCGCCATTAGAAGGCAAACAGCAACAAAACATTTCCTCAAGTGCCGTGTCTTCCCACTTTGACAGTCGAGAATCCACAGATTCTATAGTATTTTCTCTGGTGTAAACGTAAAAACGATTTGTTTCGTTTGCAATAAATTGCAACGGTTCTTGAGACATAAATATCACAAAAAATGAAAGAATGCTTGGGTCAGTATTTAATTGACATTTGTGTCCTGAACTCTAGTCATCAAAGTAACGGTTTAAAGGCTGGAAATCGCTTTCTTTCCAGTCAAATGTATCACTTAAGTGCGATCTTTCCTGAACCGTTTCACTGTCACTTTCTGATTCCTCAGATTCAGAGAACTGCTGACTGTAATTCTTGCTCTTCCCTCTGATGTAAAGGGTTGAGGACTACAGCTTCGAGATTCTGTTGAAGACTCGTCACTGTTAGCAACGTCATAATTCACACTCACTATCTCTCTTAGTATGCATATCCAGATCTGTGCAACCACGGCGGCGTGACATTTGTCACTTGAAAACAAGAAAACTAACGAAAATACAGGAATCTAAGATGAAGTCTGCGAAGAGCGAACACAGCAAAAAAGATATATACGCACTGGAACTACAGTGTCAGACCACTGAACAGCTACTAGAACAGCAGGGCAGAAGACAGCTCTGCGCGCATACACGTCCGTAGCGCACAGGTAGCTGTTACTCAGCGCGCCAAACTCGTCCCTAGCCGGCGGCGCGGGACGCGTAAGGGCAGACGTGGGGCAAAATAGTGAAAAAATTCGATTTTTTTATTACATACTTTATTAGGTTGAGGTTTTAAGAATGACATCTGAAAGTTTCGTAATCGAAATCTGCCTAGAACTATTTAAAAAAAAAAATTTCTTCGACCGTCTGCGCTTGCCACGTCTCCTTTATCTGTGCTGTGCTCCACTCCTCCTTGACACTAAATACAGGGCTATTACAAATGATTGAAGCGATTTCATAAATTCACTGTAGCTCCATTCATTGACATATGGTCACGACAAACTACAGATACGTAGAAAAACTCAAAGTTTTGTTCGGCTGAAGCCGCACTTCAGGTTTCTGCCGCCTGAGCGCTCGAGAGCGCAGTGAGACAAAATGGCGACAGGAGCCGAGAAAGCGTATGTCGTGCTTGAAATGCACTCACATCAGTCAGTCATAACAGTGCAACGACACTTCAGGACGAAGTTCAACAAAGATTCACCAACTGCTAACTCCATTCGGCGATGGTATGGGCAGTTTGAAGCTTCTGGATGCCTCTAAGGGGAAATCAACGGGTCGGCCTGCAGCGAGCGAAGAAACGGTTGAACGCGTGCGGTAGCCCGCGGAAGTCGACGAACAAAGCAAGCAGGGAGCTAAATGTACCACAGCCGACGGTTTGGAAAATCTTACGGAAAAGGCTAAAGCAGAAGCCTTACCGTTTACAATTGCTACAAGCCCTGACACCCGATGACAAAGTCAAACGCTTTGAATTTTCGGCGCGGTTGCAACAACTCATGGAAGAGGATACGTTCAGTGCGAAGCGTGTTTTCAGTGATGAAGCAACATTTTTTCTTGATGGTGAAGTGAACAGACACAATGTGCGAAACTGGGCGGTAGAGAATCCTCAAGCATTCGTGCAGCAAATTCGCAATTCAAACGTTAACGTGTTTTGTGCAGTCTCACGGTTTAAAGTTTACGGCCCCTTTTTCTCCTGCGAAAAAAAGGTTACGCGACACGTGTATCTGGACACGCTGGAAAATTGGCTCATGCCACAACTGGAGACCGACAGCGCAGACTTCATCTTTCAACAGGATGGTGCTCCACCGTACTTCCATCATGATGTTCAGCATTTCTTAAACAGGAGATTGGAAAACCGATGGATCGGTCGTGGTGGAGATCATGATCAGCAATTCATGTCATGGCCTCCACACTCTCCCGACTTAACCCCATGCGATTTCTTTCTGTGGGGTTATGTGAAAGATTCAGTGTTTAAACCTCCTCTACCAAGAAACGTGCCAGAACTGCGAGCTCGCATCAACGATGCTTTCGAACTCATTGATGGGGACATGCTGCGCCAAGTGTGGGAAAAACTTTATTATCGGCTTGATGTCTGCCGAATCACTGAAGGGTCACATATCGAACATTTGTGAATGCCTAAAAAAACTGAGTTTTTGTTTGTGTGTGCAAAGCATTGTGAAAATATCTCAAATAATAAAGTTATTGTAGAGCTGTGAAATCGCTTCAATCATTTGTAATAACCCTGTATATTTTTGTGTTATTTTTCAGTCAGACAATCGAAACGAACAGCAGACGTATTTAGCGGGCTGTGACAAAGATTATACATGCCTGTTCCTTTGGTTATTAATATGATTTGTTTTTGAATAGTGCATGTTACAGTTTGTTGTTTGGCAATTTATTAGCTTTTTGCTTAAAATGGTTCGTAATAGTGGCCGTGTATTCAAAAGAGTGAGAAAGTGTAATTTCACGTGTAAGGAGCACAGAATGTTTAAATAAGAATATTGTAAATGTTCCTTGTATGTCTGAAGAACAGTTTTCGATGAAAACGCCAAGTTCGTTGAAGAAAATCAGTGAAGGAATTAATGATGCAGTGTACAGTGCTGAAGACGAATTTTGTAGTGGATTTAGGTTAATTGACCTAGAAATTCTTACCCATATGATTAATGTTTTATGTGCATGTGGTAATTGTGGGTCCAAGGGCCTCAGACTGTATGATGACAATGCCAGAATTAGCATTGTAAGTAATACACATCTTTTCTGTGACGTCTGCAAATATGATGCTCAATTCAAGACTTCTGCTCTCCATGGGAAAACGTATGAAGCTAATACAAGGTTGTGTTATGCCATGAGATGCTTGGGTGTAGGAAGAGAAGGTACGAATTTGTTTTGTGGTTTGATGAATATGCCTCCACCAGTGGCTAGATTCACTGAGTGCAACAAAACACTCCTCAGAGCTCTTGTGGCTGAGTGCAAGGAAAACATGCAAGCGGCTGTTGAAGCTGTAGACGTTAACAGTGAAGGGGCAGAAGGTAATTGTGATGTGAAGACAGATCTGTGTGTCTCCTGTGATGGAACGCAGATGAAAAGTGGCCATACATCACTTCATGATGTGTCACCTGTCATCAGTGTGAACACAGGAAAAAACTTTGACTTCCAAGTAATGAGCAAATATTGCTCTTATTGTGACACCAAAAAGAATTATGACAGCAGTGAAGAAGGGAGGTGCCAGGAGATACACAAGAAAGTCTGCTGTAAGAATTATCAGGGGTCAAGTGGTGGGATGGAGGCAGCTGGGATGAAACTAATATTCCAAAGGTCAGTAGAACAATATGGAGTTAGGTATGTGAAGTATCTAGGTGATGGAGATTCTAGTGCTTTTAAGACTTTTTAGAGGGCAATCCTTGTTAAAATTGAAGAACTTGAATGTTGGGGACATGTTCAAAAGCGAATGGGTGGCAGACTTCTCAGACTGAAGAAAGAAATCAAGGGCAAAAAATTAGAAGATGTAAAGCCACTGGGAGGTGTTATCAGATTGTCAGACAAAAAAATTCACACATTACAAACATATTAAGGGAAAGCCACCAGGGACAACGTACACAGTGTGAAAACAATGCAGCAAGCAGTGTGGGCAATATTCTTCCACAAACTTTCCACAAATCAGACTCCTCAACACTACCTCTGACATTTCGTGGTGCAAATATCTTCGGGCAGAAGCCGTGGAAAGCCATACACCCATAAGCATGGTTTGCCACTTGCTGTTTGAAATGTTGTAAAGCCAACTTTCAGACATCTAGCCAATCCTGAACTGCTGGAAAAATATGTACATGGGAAACTCAAAATTCAAATGAGAGTTACAATCACCTTATATGGATGCATTGTCACAAAACAGTGTGTGTCCTCAAATGATGTGGAGATAGCTGCATGTGATGCCTGTCTGGTGTTCAACAGTGGTAATGTAGGCAGGATTAAGTGCCTGCAGAGATTAGGCTTCCATCCAGGTGCATTCACACTGATGATACTCTGAAGCATCGATGAAGTGCGACTTGACAAATCCCAGGCAGCAGAGGAAAATATCCAAAAGATGACTACGCAAAGGAAACAGGGAGAGAGAATACCCTAGCAAGACAAGGACGAGAATGAAGATTATGGATATGGACAGCATTAGTGTGTAGAAGTATGGCAATATTCTTAAAAACTGAAATAAAAACTTGAAAGAGATTTCCTGTAAAGTGATTTTTTTTTTAGATTTAATGTACCTTTTCTCAGGAACTATAAGAGCTAACATCCTGAAATTTGGCAGAGTTGTTAAGAAGTACTTACTGAATAATCATGTGCACCAATTTTCTGTTATTTTTTCTCTGAGAAAAGTTAGTCTTTACAATTTGAGAAAAATAGAGCAGTCCTGGGTAACACAAAACTGAAAAATTTGAAAGTAACTATGAGCTGAAACAAAAATTTGTTACACACGTTTTAATAGCCTTTAATGAAGAAGTATACAATAAAGTTTCAGCTTCAATGCTTGAATAGTTTATGAGAAAAGGTACATTATATGTACACTGGTAATTAAAAATTCAAATCCTTATAAAATGGAATTCCATGAACATGGTCAAACAAAAACTGCAGAGACTATAGTTCATTATGTACTACACAATAGTGTCAAGTTTTAAGTTTGTAACTGTAATGTTGTTGGAGATATCGAAGTTTAAGTATCAGTATGCAGTTTAGTCTACGTCTGCCCCATCCCTAGCCGGTGGCGCGGGACGTGTTAACACTTAGCGCTGCAGGGAAGACTCAAGGCCGCGTGTATACACGTCAGGCGCGCCGGGGGAACAGCGAGGCATGACGAGTCAACACGTCCGCAGCAGTTAAAGGGTTAAGTTGTATGCGGTCCATAGGTGGCCAAATTCATAAATAAAAAAGCATTACTGTAAACCTACTACATTGTCTTAGAAAATGGAGAAGTGATACTGCAACGTGGCACGGCCCAGGCCGGCCACGAACTGAACAACTTTTCCTTCGGGTAGAAGAGCGCTGACCTAGGGCTTCCCATCTTAATTATGCGACCGGCAGCGCCTCCTTAGACCCAGTACGCTTGTTTCTGCTGCTTTGTTCGTGTCCGCCCGTGAAGAGCACGTAGTGGGGAGTTTCAGCGTAAGGTTTTGTAAAACGCTTAGGAGAGCTATACTGAACATGGAGGGCAGTGCAAAGACAGTGTTTAGTGAAAGGGGTCAGATATACGTTGTTTACAAAAATTTCACCTTCAGACGCTATAGGGAGGTGAAATCGACTGGCGAGCAGGGCGCGAGATGCTCTAAGAATAACTGCAATGCAAAAATTTTTACATTAGGGAATGATCATGTTTTGTCGAGGTGCGACGGAAATCATAGTCATCTTCAGTGCAAGACTTGGGAAGAAAATCAGTGTCGAATTCAATAAAATCGAAAGCTTTATGTGATACTGACGAGTGACCGGCAAAACTCATTAATAAGGAGGTGCAGCAGCAGAGCCATTTGGTCAACATTTTGACTCATCGACATGTAACATACACAAGAAACATTGTCAATACAAGTCTTAAGTGCCATCCAAAATTGCCAAAATCAACAGAGGTAGGCTAGAACATTTGGCGGTCCATTCTATTAACACGAAAACAATAAACGACGAGGAATTTGTATTGAAAAATGATCCTGACTCAGGTTTGATAATTTTTTCAACGGAGTCAAATCTTCGTTATTTATGTGAAAAGGACGTAGTTCTGATGGATGGCACATTGGATTATGCCCCAAAATTTTTCTTGCAATTATTTACGATTCAGGGGTACAGCTGTGGGATGCATATTCCACTGGTTTTCTGTCTTTTGAAAGACAAAAAGACGGCAACGTACGTCAGTGCTCTGGATTGTGTTAAACAGGAATGTCTAAACAAAGGAATGTGCTTCGAACCGAAAATTTTCATGGTTGATTTTGAGGCAGCAATCCACGGAGCTGCTAATTCAGTCTTTCCCGAGAGTGAAATAGCTGGCTGCTGGTTTCGTCTGTCCCAAGCTCGGTTACGTTCTTTCTTTTTCCATCTTTTTTATCTTATACTAACAGTATAGTTTCGCTTGTGACTATGCAGTGTTGACTGTTTTTCTTCCTGAAACGACCACTAATTCTTTTCAGACGTTACGGTCTACACACAGTTATCTACAGTGTGTTATCCAATCATTCTTTAAGGCTATTTACCAAATCGCAGAAAACTGGATGATTGAATATTTCTTTAACTGTCCATCATCGAATTGTAGTAACAAATCTGAAAAACGCGCCCATTTATCTTATTAAAAAATACTGTGCAATATTGGGTTTACATTCGACTTTAGTTAAATGACACTAATAAAAGTCATTAGTTCTGTTTTCAAATACTGACTGCCTGCGTCAGTAAATGTTATAATACACTGATTAGAAAATATTACGAGAAGTTTGTTAGTATTTATGGATGGCATTAAGTACTTAACTTTCATCAGTTTTCAAATGATACCGTCTAGTGATGAATTTTAACAGACTGTATTTTCCATAAAACTTCTTTGACCACGAAATTAGGTGAATGAGTAAAAGTCGCATACTGGAATAGGCATTCATTGGTGCTAATTACTAGCGAACCAGTTGTTCCAAACTCTGGAAAGAATGGATATGACCCACAGCAGCAAAGTAGCATGGACTTAATAAAAAAACTTAATTGTGACTTTGGGACAGCTAAACAATGCTCTTCAGTAAAACCCAATCAAATTGCCCATCAGCTCCTACTAAATGGAAAACCCAACAAGAAGTGTCAGAAAATAAAAATCAGCAGAATTCAGAGTCAAGAGTCAAGCATGTTCGAAATACCATTTACCATGAAAGATCTTCATCATGGAATGAACTCAATGAAAAACGGGAAAGCTGCGGGAGTCGACGATATATGCGTGGAACTGATCAAACAGCTCGGACCTAGTGCCAAGCAATGGATCCTGCAGCTCTTTAATCATTGCTTAAAAACGTGTAAGATCCCAAAGATGTGGAGGAAATCAAAGGTAATGGCGCTACTAAAACCTGGGAAAGACTCAGGTCAACCTAAGAACTACCGCCCAATAGCACTCCTGTGCACTCTGTACAAACTGTACGAACGAATAATCCTAAACCGCATAGCAAATATCGCAGACCAAAAGCTCATTCCCAACAGGCTGGATTCAGACCCGGGAAATCTTGTACCAGTCAAATCCTAGCACTCACTCACAGAACACAGAGGAAGGGTTTGAAAACAAACAAGTAACAGGTGTAGCATTGGTGGACTTAAGTTCTGCATACGACACCGTCAACCACAAAAAGCTCATGGAAAAACTGTACTGTACATTTAAGGACCATCAGTTCACAAAAATCATTGAATCTCTGCTGCAAAACATAGTTCTATGTAATGCTGGACGGAAAAAAAAGACGATGGCGTCGACAAAAGAACGGTCTCGCCCAGGGCAGTGTGCTGGCCCCCCTACTATTTAACCTATACACCAACGATCAACCAACACCGGAACGTACTAAACCATTTCTTGTATGCCGACGATCTGGCCATTACAGCGCAAGGAAATAGCTTCGAAGAAGTAGAAGGAAAATTAGAAAGCTCGCTACAAGTAATGTCTGAATACTACAGGGTGGTCCCGAATTCATGGTACAAACTTTAATGGTAGGTACAGGACATTGTAACAAGGATTTATTGTATAGGAATGTATAGTCGCAGGTGACGCGGTGAGGCGTAAACAGGGGAAAGAGAAATGGAGTGATCGGTTGGTGTCACTGCCGGTAGAGGGCAGTAGATGAACATGATGTATCGCAGTAGGGACAAGCGCCATTCACAATTGTGCTGCCGTAGACGATGGGTGACTTTACGTATGCAGAAAAAGCAGACATGCATTACATGTACGGCCGTGCAAATGGTAACGCCAGAGCTGCGTTACGAATGTATCGCGCGGAGTATCCTAATCGACGAATGCCGGATCATAGAATTTTTCAACGGTTACATCGTCAACTTTGTGAAACAGGTACGTTCGACGTCAACAGACATGACGCTGGTCGATTAAGAGCTGTACGCACTCCAAGACTGGAAGAACGCATCTTGAACATAGTGGCTGATAGACCCGAGTCAAGCACAAGAACTGTTGCGCGTGACGTACATGTGAGTCATCAGACTGTATGCAGAGTGTTAAATGAAAATCGCTTACACCCCTTCCACTTTCAAAAAGTACAAGCATTGAATCCGGCAGATTATCCTCTTCGCGTGAACTTCTGCCAGTGGTTGTTGCAGCAATGTGCGTTGCAGCCGGATTTCGTAGGTCATGTGCGACATTTTCACGCGAGGGTGTCTTTAATGCGCACAATTCCCATGTGTGGGCAACAGATAATCCACATGCAACGCGTCCACATGCGTATCAACAACGTTTCGGTATTAATGTGTGGGCTGGTATTGTGAACGACTTTTTGATTGGGCCATACTTACTACCCACGCGACTCTGTGGCGAAAGCTATCTTATTTTTCTGCAAGAAGTGTTACCAGAACTGCTGCAAGATGTTCCGCTCGCCATTCGTAACCGCATGTGGTTTCAGCACGATGGAGCGCCAGCACACTTCAGCACTGCTGTACGGAATTACCTGAATGCCACGTTTGGTGCTAGATGGATTGGGCGTGGTGGACCAGTCCCTTGGCCACCCCGATCTCCTGATTTCTCTTGCCTCGATTACTTTTTATGGGGACATCTTAAGAGTCTTGTTTATGAGACTCCAGTTGACTCAGATGAGGATCTCGTTGCTCGCATATCTGTAGCTGCTGCAGGTGTGCGTGAAATACCAGGCATCTTTGAACGTGTACGCCAATCGCTGCACCGACGCTGTTAAGCATGTATCGCTCATGGTGGACGCAATTTTGAACACTTACTGTAAACATGACACTTGTCAACAACGATTTCAATAAAATCTTTCGTTTTCCTTTCGGCCGTTATTTCCCCTGTTTACGCCTCACCGCGTCACCTGGGACTATACATTCCTACACAATATATCCTTGTTACAATGTCCTGCACCTACCATTAAAGTTTGTACCATGAATTCGGGACCACCCTGTATAAAGAGAACTCCCTCAAACCAAATCCATCTAAGACACAGGTTAGCGCTTTCCACCTCCGCACAAAACAGGCAAACAGGAAGCTGAACGTCACCTGGAATGGCAACAAACTGGGCCATACGGACAAACCAACATACCTTGGTGTCGTGCTGGATAGATCACTGACGTGCAGATATCACTGTGAAAAAAACCTGTCAGAAAGTTGCTACCAGGAACAATATTTTAAGAAAACTGACGAATAGTAAATGGGGAGCTAGTCCGACTGTATTACGAACAACTGCTGAAGCACTTTGCTTCTCCACGGCAGAATATGCATGCCCTGTATGGTCTCGATCCACACATGCCAAAAAAGTCACTACAGTCCTTAATGAAACATGCAGGCTAACAACAGGATGCATGAAATCCACTCCACTTGGGAAAATATACAAAGCAGCTGGATTCTCATCTCCTGAATCCCGAACAATTGCGCACGAACATACAGAAAAACTTAAACAGATTTTCGACGAGCGCCACCCGCTGCATGGTTCTTCATGTGGACGTAGCAGACAAATCCCGCAAGAGATTTCTCACTAGTGAATTGAACGAGCCTCCGAAGGACTAACCTGCCACACGAGAAATACCCAGCGGCATTACATCAAGCTGGAAGATTTGGAGAACACTGAACCGCATCAGAACAGGCGTAGCACCAGTTAAAGCAAACCTAGTCAAATGGGGCTTCAAGGACGAAGGAGACAACAAATGCGACTGTGGTGAAGTTCAGGATATGGAACACCTTCTACAGTGTTCCATCCGTCCCACAAGGTGTACCCTTGACGAACTATGGCTTGAGAAGAGATAAACATTGGACTTGGCCCGACATTGGGCTGAAAGGCTTTGAAACAAATCTCCGGACACGAAAAAGTAAAGTAAAGTAAGTACGTATTGTGATGGCATGTAAAAAGCTCCACATCTCCCAAGAGATAATACAGATCTTTATGGAGAGCGACTCTGAAGAATCGCTGTGCTATCATAGACAGCGATTCAGATGAAGAAATTCTCTCACGAATATTTTACAATCTACAGGCGACGTTTATTCTCATTAATTTCCATCTGTAATTACTAGAGCTACCACAATGTACCACAAGGCTGAAATGCATCTGACTTCAAAAAGAGGCTGAAAGGTGGTGATCTGAAAATGGAACAGTGTGGTAATAGAGTACAATAAATCAATGGGGCTAGACGACCGAAGCGACAGCCAAATAAAAACAGTGGAAAGTACACGGAAGTCGTCCAAGTGGTACAGGAAATTATTTTTCCATATTTTGGACATGGCAATGTTCAATGTCTGCTTAAACCGGAAATACGGGACGAAAATAAAATACGAAAAGTTTCATTTCAATGTAATTAGAGAAAGTTTTGGAAGACAGCGGATGGTGGTAAACGTCATGAGTACCCTACATGTGTCGACACATTTACCAGATCAGTGGGCAAGGTAAAAGACATGCATAGTCTGTGCTCGAAATGGTCTTAGGAAACAAACTAAGTTATGTTGTAAGGAAAGCAATGTAACACTGTGCTTATTCGTGCTTCAAAACGTATCACAAACAAGTTCAGGAACAAAAAACTGTTAAACACTGTTTTGAGAGAATGTAGAAGTATATCACTACTGGAAACGTCTTCATCTGTATATACATCATAGTAAAAATGCCCTCACGCGAAAATGAGGCGTAATATTGTAAATAAATGCCCCTAATTCTTGCAAAGCCAGTCTGAAGACCAGAACAAAACAGAAAGCCGAAAAACAGCGATCGTGTTGGAAGCATTGCACGTGGCGAGCAATGAAGTTGGTTAAAAGTTCCGGCCTCTCGAACCAGGGACGCTTATATGTGGCGCTGTCGGAAAGACGACATATGGCGTTCCATACGGCGCGGTACCTGGTTCGTGAAGTCTAGGTTGGGCATGCGCTAGATTGTACTTGTTACTTATTTTTGTTATAGATCCCCACAGAGTTTTTGCGCGCAAGAGACTCGTGTGAGAGAGGAGCGTTCTGGATTAGTATTCGTTTTGTCGTGAAGTGTGTTCAGAATTTATTAAGTACAGGGGTAAGTTGGTGGGGCATGGGGTAGAAAGGAGTCAGTAGTTAATATATGGCAGAAATTTCAAATTCGTATCTACAACAGTCTCTGAGATAATGCGTCATTAACGTTGGTGAATTAACATGGGCGAGATAGGGGCCCGGGTCTCTCCTCCAGCACCCAGCGTACGGCGTGACAATGCAGCACACAAAGCGAGACGGCCAGTGTTGCACATAGCACTCAAAGGGTCTAAGTATTGGCCCGCTGAGACGCCATTTTGAGTTTTGCCAGAGTACGAAGCGTGCTTTCTGGTGAAGTGGCTGCCTGGGTGAATTCAGAGTTTGGAAATATTCTGCAGAGTTCAATATACGTGCAGACATTGACTAACTGTAAGAGTATACGGTTTTATGTTATGTATAGTGGAAAAGCTTATACAGGGTCCGGCATAAAAAACTCCCCGATTACAAAGTAACGTGCAGCGGACAGTAGAAGGAGCAGAGTGGTGGGGGGCGCGTCGTTAAGTAGCTGCCTACGTGCCGTTTTCAGTGTACGCCATGGCGTGGTCTGGTGAACATCGTGCCTTCGTAGTGGAAGATTTTATTCAAAATGGCGAATCGCCTATTAATACTCAACGTGCTTTTCGCGTTCGCTTTGCGCTCGGACGACGGGACCCTGTTCCCGATAAGAAAACAATTTATTCTTGGGTTGCTAACTTTCGTTAGACAGGTTCCGCATTAAAAAGGAAACCACCTGGACGACCACGGACTGCAACAGGCCCCGGAAATGTTGATGCAGTTAGAGCTTCAGTTCAACAATCTCCTCGACGATCAGCTAAAAAGCATGCGGCAGCATTACGGATATCTGATCGAAGTGTGAGAAGAATCTTGCATCGAGATCTTAAAATGCATCCTTACAAACTTTTAACTACGCAGGAACTGAGTGAACGAGACTGTGGTGTTCGTGTAAGTTTGTGCCAAGACCTTCTTCGGAACATTCGTCCCAACGATATTGTGATTTTTTCTGATGAAGCACACTTTCACCTTGCCGGAACAGTGAACAGCAAAAATTGCAGGTACTGGTGTGAACACAATCCCCAAGAACTTCATCAACGACCACTTCATAGCCCTAAAGTAACAGTATGGTGTGCTGTTTACAATTCCGGAGTGATCGGTCCTTACTTTTTCGAAGAAAATGACAGGAATTTAACCGTCAACAGTGAACGCTATTGTGCCATGCTCCGCGACTTTCTCCAACCGCAACTAAGGGAGCTTTTTGGTGAAATAGAGAACGTGTGGTTCCAGCAAGATGGTGCTACAGCCCACACAGCGCGGCAGTCACTGGCATTGGTGAAGGAAATGTTTCCTGGACATGTGATCTCGTTGCGTGGAGACATTGGCTGGCCCCCACGATCGCCGGACTTAACGCCCTGTGATTTCTTTCTTTGGGGCTATTTAAAAGCAAAAGTTTATGAACAACGTCCACAATCTTTACGAGCCCTGAAAGAAGCAATTACACAAGAGGTTGAAGCTATTCCACCTTAAATGACTCAAAGAGTAATGAATAACTTCAGGGAAAGACTCAGTGTGTCGACAGTGCAGGAAGCCATTTAAGGGATGTTTTATTTAAAAAGTAAGACCATAAGAGTATTTTCTAAAATGGCATAATATGTACTTTTATTTAGTATAAATAAAATTGTTCTACCTTATTTGTTTTTGTTTTTATTAGCTTTCCTTAAAGGGGAGGTTTTTCTGCCGGACCTTGTAGTTTCAACTTCTGAACCACAGTTCGAAATAATGTGATTCTTAAATACCGCCTTTGTTATATGCTGATCTTTCCTTTCAAGTGGGGGTTCCTTTTATCAGATAGTGGCAGGATTCTAATTATCTGACATCCGATAGTTAACTTAGCTTTCTTTTATTTGCGTAATATTTCTTTTATAGACGTCATTGTCGAAACCAATCAAGAAAAGGAAACAACGGGACTCGCAAGCAGTGTTAGAAGCAGTAAATGCCGTTAGTGAGGAGGCCTTGGACATTTTTATGATCATCCATCGCCAGTCGAGGTAAAGAGCCGGGTAAGATTTGTTGAGAGCAAACGCTCATGATATTCCTCTTTCAAATGCATCGTCTGTCGAGCCAGGTGAAGAAGCAAGATTCGTGACTAACTGTTTTTGGCAATATCCTGCCTGATATGTCTGACGCGTTGGCAATGGTTGAAGAAGAGAAGGAGATAGAACACTTAGCACTGAAGGATTTAAATATCTTGCTGCATATGGAGCTTATCTATGCAGACAGTAAGACAGATCAATAGCCACACCCACTGGAGAGTTACTGACAGCCTGAGGAGACATTGAGAGGATGGCTGGGCATGGTTTCCAGGGAGGGAGGGGGTTGTTTGTGCGTTCAGAAAGGTGGCTCGAAACAGTTAGCAAATTTAAATTAATTTTTGCCCAGATCCATGGACACGACAGTTTGGCCAGGGAGACTGGTGTTATCAAGAACCTGTGCGCTATACTTACCGAGCGATTCCCCACTATTCATCCAGAAATCATTAAGATTTACGCCAGGAGAACATTTATCCGACTGCATTGGCTGTCTGCAAAGGACAAGTCGAAGAAAGCAGATACAGCTCAGCATCGGAAAGCAAGGAAGTGGTATGTCATCGCTTTAGAATGTAAATAAACAATATTCGTGAAAGTCTTCTGACTGTGTTTGTTTCATAACTATCAAGACTCTACACTGAGTGTCAAAGATTGGCTTATTGTTTCCCACACTACAACTTTGCTGAACAGCGGACTCGCTAAGTTAATTTACCACTTTTTCCTGTAACTCGTATTTTTGCAGCACTTTTTTGATTCAATGCCCTTTTATAGAAGTGAATTTTAAAAACTAGAGCCAACATTATACAGCCACCTTGATAAAAAAATAAGCCAAAGGTTTGAGGTGTGAGAAAATTAAGAATGTGTGTGTGTGTGTGTGTGTGTGTGTGTGTGTGTGTGTGTGTGTGTGTGTAGGCGTGCGCGAGTGAGTTCAGTTAGGTAATTCAAATGCTTCCTACAAATAAGGCAATTACATAATTTCTTGAGTGAAAACGACAGTGTCCATCTATTACTTCAAGTTTTTGTAGACATGATGTAAACAGAATATAAATGAGCGTTACATAGAGCTTGTAGACAAGTTAACACTTTTCCCAGAGCCAAAGTTAGAAAACTGAATGCTCATTTAAAACGTTTACTTTGTAGAGAATTGCAAAAACAGACTGTACTTTGCACTTATTTTTGTGTATTTTGATCTATAGACGCTTAATTTTATTAAAGTCAGCACTCAGCAGTGTCTGTTTAAAAGCGGGACAAGTTACAGAATATAGTAGTAACTTTCTAGAAATAGCAGAATAACAATTTACACTTTACTATTTCTGTAGAAACTGAAACATTCCACAAATACATCGCTTAAGGGTATACGGAATGAGTTTTTCGATGAAAAAATCGATTTTTGGGTAAAAGCATTTTGGAAAAATTTAGACTCTCCCGTTTAATACCATGTATAAAATATTTGGATGGCGTGAATAGAACTATTTTAAATAATTTCGACACACGATGTTCCGCACCTTGTATATGAGACGCGAAATATACCTGATATAGACAGCGTTGCCAGAGATATAGTTGAGCACAAGAGAGTTAGCTTTTCTGTTGGCTACACTGCTAGACAGTTGACAATAGATTCTGCACCATTTGTATTGTTTCCTTTGTGAGTACATCCATGTCATTGTTGTGAAAGTCTTATGTGGAGAAGTCATTGAGTTTTCTTTCCTTCAACATGCCAAGACCTAGTCTGAAGGTATTTAGAAAGCGTGTACATTGGCGCAAGAAAGTAAAGTGTACTAAAAATTTGTCTGATTCATCTTCATCAGTATCTGATGTCCCAGTAGCGACTAACCCCAACACTGGTAGTGATACATTGAGTGATGCTGCTGCCACTACACCGGAAAGTGCTTCAAGAAGAAACCTAGCTGGGATTGAAGAAGAATACAAGAAACTAAATGCTGGGACTACAAAATATGAGGTAATTAACGTCTCTTTATTATCAGACGTTTTGGAGAACAATGTGTGCTGCAAACAATGTGGAAAATGTGGTGTTTCATTGAAAACAAACTTACATGTAGGACTTGCTTGTGAATTAAGAGTTGATGTGCAGTTATTGCAAACAGTGTTACTTTCTTCAATTCCTCACATGTTGCTGCAGATACAGGTAAACTATACAATATAAACATTTAACTGGTTTATGGATTACGGTGTTTAGGAAAGGGCAGGGCTGCAGGTGCCATGTGTGGTGTGATGAACCTCCCTCCTCCTCCACCTTCAAAATTTTAGAAACACATAATTGCAATAGGCTCTGCTGTAGAAGATGTGGCACAGGAAAACATGAAAGATGCTGTTGAGGAAGCAGTTGTTGAAAATAATAATAGCAGAGACTTGTCCATAGCTTTTGATGGAAGCTGGCACATGAGAGGCCACACACCTCTGAATGGTCTAGTAACAGCTACAAGTGTGGACACTGATAAGGTAGTTGATGTGGCAATACTTTCCAAGCATTGCAGATGCAAGGAGAAAATGAAAACTAAACATGAAGAGGAGTGCATGGCAAATTACTATGGGTCAAGTGGTGGTATGGAAGTTGCTGGTGTAAGAAGTATTTATCAACGCTCAGTAAAATGGTACAACGTTAGATACATAAATTATCTTGGAGATGGTGACTCAAAGGCTTTCAAAGAAATTGAGGAAGTGAGACCCCATGGTAACGATGTGAAAATTTCCAAACTGGGGTGTGTTGGCCATGTTCAAAAAAGGATGGGATCAAGACTTCAACAGCTCAAGGCTAGCATGAAAGGCAAGAAATTGAGCGATGGAAAAACTTTAGATGGGAAAAATAGACAGATGCTACAATAGATCATATTCAGAAGTGCTATGGTCTAGCAATAAGACAGAATACAGCAGATGCAGAATTAATAAGAAGAGCAGTCTGGGCTCTGTTTTTTCATACAGCTTCAAACAATGAGAATCCCCAGCATAGGCTATGTCCGAAAGGAGATGATAGTTGGTGCAAGTACAACAGAGGCAAAGTAACTAAGAAACAATACAATTACCCTCATCACCTGCCATAATGGATGAAATAAAACCAATATTCCGAAACCTCGCAGATATTAGTCTACTAAAGAAATGTCTTCATGGCCGGACTCAAAATCCAAATGAGTGTGTGAACCATGTGATATGGAATAGACTACCTAAAACTGTGTGTGGGTATAAACACACTTCACTTTGGCGTTTATGATGCTGCTTCATCATTCAATCAGGGCAATATAACAAAGTGCAAAGTTCTGCAGAAGTTGGGGCTCTGTGTAGGACTATGAACTGCTGCAGCTATGCTTTGTTTGGACAAGGAATGGCTCAGGTCTTCAGATAATGCCATAAAAGTATATTCAAAGATGGCTAGACAGCATAGCAGAGCCATCAAGAGGAAGCTGTTGGACGATTCTGATGATACAAGCTATGGAGCAGGCTTGTACTGAAGTAAAAACTTTGAAGCTAATTTCCCGTAACTTTAGTTCTTTTGTGTATAAGGTACATTTTCTCAGGGCCTATATATATAGTAGAAAGATGAAATTTTCTGTAGTTGTTCCTTAAGACCTAATATATCTGAATTAAAAGATGTGGAATTATTTTGTATTAATGGATGTAAATTTTAAAATACTTGTTAAAATGTATAACTTCTTTAACATTTGTTGTTGTTGTGGTCTTCAGTCCTGAGACTGGTTTGATGCAGCTCTCCATGCTACTCTATCCTGTGCAAGCTTCTTCATCTCCCAGTACCTACTGCAATCTACATCTTTCTGAATCTGCTTAGTGTATTCATCTCTTGGTCTCCCTCTACGATTTTTACCCTCCACGCTGCCCTCCAATGCTAAATTTGTGATCCCTTGATGCCTCAAAACATGTCCTACCAACCGATCTCTTCTTCTAGTCAAGTTGTGCCACAAACTTCTCTTCTCCCCAATCCTATTCAGTACCTCCTCATTAGTTACGTGATCTACCCACCTTATCTTCAGCATTCTTCTGTAGCACCACATTTCGAAAGCTTCTAGTCTCTTCTTGTCCAAACTAGTTATCGTCCATGTTTCACTTCCATACATGGCTACACTCCATACAAATACTTTCAGAAACGACTTCCTGACACTTAAATCTATACTCGATGTTAACAAATTTCTCTTCTTCAGAAACGATTTCCTTGCCATTGCCAGTCTACATTTTATATCCTCTCTACTTCGACCATCATCAGTTATTTTACTCCCTAAATAGCAAAACTCCTTTACTACTTTAAGTGTCTCATTTCCTAATCTAATCCCCTCAGCATCACCCGATTTAATTTGACTACATTCCATTATCCTCGTTTTGCTTTTGTTGATGTTCATCTTATATCCTCCTTTCAAGACACTGTCCATTCCGTTCAACTGCTCTTCCAAGTCCTTTGCTGTCTCTGACAGAATTACAATGTCATCGGCAAACCTCAAAGTTTTTATTTCTTCTCCATTGATTTTAATACCTACTCCGAATTTTTCTTTTGTTTCCTTTACTGCTTGCTCAATATACAGATTGAATAACATCGGGGAGAGGCTACAACCCTGTCTCACTCCTTTCCCAACCACTGCTTCCCTTTCATGCCCCTCGACTCTTATAACTGCCATCTGGTTTCTGTACAAATTGTAAATAGCCTTCCGCTCCCTGTATTTTACCCCTGCCACCTTCAGAATTTGAAAGAGTATTCCAGTCAACATTGTCAAAAGCTTTCTCTAAGTCTACAAATGCTAGAAACATAGGTTTGCCTTTTCTTAATCTTTCTTCTAAGATAAGTCGTAAGGTTAGTATTGCCTCACGTGTTCCAAAATTTCTACGGAATCCAGACTGATCTTCCCCGAGGTCCGCTTCTACCAGTTTTTCCATTTGTCTGTAAAGAATTCGAGTTAGTATTTTGCGACTGTGACTTATTAAACTGATAGTTCAGTAATTTTCACATCTGTCAACACCTGCTTTCTTTGGGATTGGAATTATTATATTCTTCTTGAAGTCTGAGGGTATTTCGCCTGTCTCATACATCTTGCTCACCAGATGGTAGAGTTTTGTCATGATTGGCTCTCCCAAGGCCATCAGTAGTTCTAATGGAATGTTGTCTACTCCCGGGGCCTTGTTTCGACTCAGGTCTTTCAGTGCTCTGTCAAACTCTTCACGCAGTATCTTATCTCCCATTTCGTCTTCATCTACATCCTCTTCCATTTCCATAATATTGTCCTCAAGTACATCGCCCTTGTATAGACCCTCTATATACTCCTTCCACCTTTCTGCTTTCCCTTCTTTGCTTAGAACTGGGTTCCCATCTGAGCTCTTGATGTTCATACAAGTGGTTCTCTTATCTCCAAAGGTCTCTCTAATTTTCCTGTAGGCAGTATCTATCTTACCCCTAGTGAGACAGGCCTCTACATCCTTACATTTGTCCTCTAGCCATCCCTGCTTAGCCATTTTGCACTTCCTGTCGATCTCATTTTTGAGACGTTTGTATTCCTTTTTGCCTGCTTCATTTACTGCATTTTTATATTTTCTCTTTTCATCAATTAAATTCAATATTTCTTCTGTTACCCAAGGATTTCTATTAGCCCTCGTCTTTTTACCTACTTGATCCTCTGCTGCCTTCACTACTTCATCCCTCAGAGCTACCCATTCTTCTTCTACTGTATTTCTGTCCCCCATTCCTGTCAATTGTTCCCTTATGCTCTCCCTGAAACACTGTACAACCTCTGGTTCTTTCAGTTTATCCAGGTCCCATCTCCTTAAATTCCCGCCTTTTTGCAGTTTCTTCAGTTTCAATCTGCAGTTCATAACCAATAGATTGTGGTCAGAATCCACATCTGCCCCTGGAAATGTCTTACAATTTAAAACCTGGTTCCTAAATCTCTGTCTTACCATTATGTAATCTGATACCTTTTAGTATCTCCAGGATTCTTCCAGGTATACAACCTTCTTTCATGATTCTTGAACGAAGTGTTAGCTATGATTAAGTTATGCTCTGTGCAAAATTCTACAAGGCGGCTTCCTCTTTCATTTCTTCCCCCCAATCCATATTCACCTACTATGTTTCCTTCTCTCCCTTTTCCTACTGATGAATTCCAGTCACCCATGACTATTAAATTTTCGTCTCCCTTCACTACCTGAATAATTTCTTTTATCTCGTCATACATTTCATCAATTTCTTCATCATCTGCAGAGCTAGTTGGCATATAAACTTGTACTACTGTAGTAGGCATGGGCTTTGTGTCTATCTTGGCCACAATAATGCGTTCACTATGCTGTTTGTAGTAGCTAACCCGCACTCCTATTTTTTATTCATTATTAAACCTACTCCTGCATTACCCCTATTTGATTTTGTATTTATAACCCTGTAATCACCTGACCAAAAGTCTTGTTCCTCCTGCCACCGAACTTCACTAATTCCCACTATATCTAACTTTAACCTATCCATTTCCCTTTTTAAATTTTCTAACCTACCTGCCCGATTAAGGGATCTGACATTCCACGCTCCGATCCGTAGAATGCCAGTTTTCTTGCTCCTGATAACGACGTCCTCTTGAGTAGTCCCCGCCCGGAGATCCGAATGGGGGACTATTTTACCTCCGGAATATTTTACCCAAGAGGACGCCATCATCATTTAATCATACAATAAAGCTGCATGTCCTCGGGAGAAATTACGGCTGTAGTTTCCCCTTGCTTTCAGCCATTCGCAGTACCAGCACAGCAAGGCCGATTTGGTTAATGTTACAAGGCCAGATCAGTCAATCATCCAAACTGTTGGCCCTGTAACTACTGAAAAGGCTGCTGCCCCTCTTCAGGAACCACATGTTTGTCTGGCCTCTCAACAGATACCTCTCCGTTGTGGTTGCACCTACGGTACGGCGATCTGTATCGCTGAGGCACGCAAGCCTCCCCACCAACGGCAAGGTCCATGGTTCATTTACAGAAAATAAAATATCTGAAAAACTATACATTATTTTTTCAAAATTAATAATTCAGCATAAAAGCAGAATATATCTCTGCGTTCTGTGAAAAAATCAAGAGTATCGTCCAAATAACAAATGAGAAAATGTTCCTAACTTTTAGCTCAATTTAACATTGTAAGCATAGTGCGTTCCGTATACCCTTAAATACGCGGGCTGCGTCTTGTAGCGCTGTTCCCGAGGCAGCGGCGGTTCCATCGTGACATCACAGGCTCAGCCAATGGCAGGACAGAACGCTTACTGCTCAACCGTATTTTTTTTTTAAGGACCTTGAGTACCTGCTAACACCTGGTCTTGTGCGCGTCGTGTTGTGTTGTGTGAACTTCATTATCTCAGTGCCTGCTTCTTTGTTTCCACTACGAGTGTGTGATAAATTACTGTAGTGACTTCAGTGTACAAAATGTTCGAAAATAAAAGCGTGGTCGTCCTAGAGTTCGTAGTCCGAAATCATCTTCGAAGAAAGTTGGGCAAGGAATAGCATTGAGAGGACAATCGCGCAAATACGTCTGCAACGTAAGACAATATTTTGAGATGGACAGGGAGAAGGGAGGGCCTCTTCTTTCCGTTAATAAGGTAGTTGAGAGGACTGCTACAGCATTAAGAATAAGCAGAACAACCGTTATAAACATAAGCAAAGAGCAAAATGAAAAGCTGAATACACATTCCGGGCCATCAAATCTTAACTCCAAGCCGCCACGTCCGGAAACTCCGGGGAATAAACGACGCGTCGAGAAACGACGCGTCGAGAAACGTGTGACGAATGTTGATTCTTTCGAACAGGATGCGATTTGCAGACATTTGTATGCATATTATCACCGTAGAGAGCATCCAACGTTACAAAAACTGCATGTAATGCTTGAAGAAGCTGGTCTTTTTGTTGGCAGTAAGTCATCTCTTCGGCTGGTTTTATTAAACCTGGGATTTAACTACAAAAAATTAAGTGGTCGTACAGTTCTCTTGGAATGGCAAGATATTGCTGCTTGGCGACGCCGATTTTTGCGGCAAGTAAAGGACATTGAATTCGGTGATTTAATGTGGCTAGATGAAACATGGGTGAATTCTGGTCATACACTGCAGGCAGGTTGGTCTGACGGATCACAAGAAGGAATGGCAATACCTGTTGGGAAAGGAAGCAGAATTATTGTTGTTCATGCAGGTACCGTCCGTGAGTTTGTCCCTGGCTGTTTACATGTTTTCTGGTCAGAGAGAACCTCAGATTTTCACGAGGAAATGAACTACGCCACCTTACTACGATGGTTTGAAAATTCAGTGTTACCGAATTTGGAGAAACCGTCGTACATCATTATTGACAATGCGCCATATCACACTGTTGTAAAGGACAAAACCCCAACGCTATCTCCTAGAAAAGACTAAATTATACAGTGGTTACGGCGAAATAATATAAAATTCGATGACGGAACGAAAAAAGTGGAACTATTGGAACTTGTGTCACAACATAAGCCACGACACCCGACACACGTTGTAGATGAAGTTGCCAACAAACATGGAAATTCTGTAATTAGATTACCTCCCTATCATTGTCACTTTAATGCTATAGAGCTAATATGGGCCCAAATCAAGGGGTACATAGCACGTGAAAACAAGACATTCAGGCTTTCAGAAATGGAAAGACTTTTACACGAAGCTGTTTCTAAAGTAACTGTGGAAAACTTGAGTAATGTAGTACATACAAAAGCTGTCATTCAGGAGGCACGGAATTACGAATCCTTATTGGAAGATAGTGTTTCCGAATAATTAGTTATTACCGTCGAGGAGTCATCTGAAAGTTCTAGCGACAGATATAAGCGGCGTTTTCCAGGTGTCTGACACAGAACACGTCGAGGGATGGTAAGTTGGGAAAAAGGAAAGTATCTTTTGGTGGTGTTGATCTCGTTGTCTTGGTATTTTGAGTTGTGATTTGTTGCGAAATTCATGGCACAAGACGAAACTGTAACTAACGGCGGTATATGTGCTGCTTTCTCCCACCCCGCGTAAGTTATATCAGCACTTCAACGGTACGCACAATACTATTCTAGTCTTGGCGAAACTGTAGCACCCACCCACTTCCAACAAGCTCTAAAAATAAATTCAAACCTTAAGTCCACGAAAGAAATTATAATGCAAGTTGCATCTATAAAATGTAATATGTCTCTCACTTAGAAGCACAAATGTGTATGCTCGGATGTGAGAAGTACGCTTTCTCAGTGTTTCACACAAGGACAAATTTGCAGTCAAAGAAGAGGAATCAAGTAAAGTGGTGCTCAGAGGATATTGCAAATGCTCTTACATTGAGAGCTTCGCCTCCTATAGCATATGCGTATTTCAGAAGGAAAAATTATCCATTTCCTTGCAGGTCAACACCCCAGACATGGACGAAACAGTTCAAGTCCCAACCAGGTATTTTGAAACCAGTTTTGGAGTTAAAGGTATGTCAGAAATGTTCACATCAGAGGCGATTGGTGTCCTCAGCTTCGACGAGATGAACATTGACGATTGTGTGACTTACGATTCGTCCAACGATGTAGTACTCGGACCAGACAACAATGTCCTCCAAGTCGTCATGGTTCGCAGCTTGTTTTCAAAGTGGAAGCAGACAGTGTATTATGACACTGATGTTGCAATGTCTAGTGATTTGTTGCAGAATGTCATAAAATAAGTTGAAACAGCACAGGAATCCATATACTAGCTGTTACGTGTGACATGGGACCAAAAAAATATGAATGTGTGGAAGCAACTTGGAGAGTCTATATCCAAGACTTTTTTCAAACCCTGTTGATCATAGCACAAAATACGAGGTTATTTTTGTTGTTCCAAATTTGCTTAAATTATTAAGAAATCATTTTCTTGATGACTGAATCACTTTGCCTGATGGTACTGTGACTACAAAAATTATTATAGAAGATCTTATTAGACATCAGAAAGGCGATCTTTCGATCAATCATCACATATCGGAGGTTCACATTAGCGTTAGGTGGACGTGATCGTCAATGTCCGAAGGGCTGCACAGCTATTTTCACGTCGCACTGCCCAAGCTGTGAGATATATTCTGCGTGAAGATCGTGAAGGAAGCTTCACTGTGGTGGTGAACGATGTTTACGATGTGCTGAACTCTAGATACCCACAAGATGAGAAAGCTCCCCTTAGAAGTGGTTACGGGTTTAATTTCAGAAGTCAGGAAAACTCTCTAAAAAGATTTCTTGAAATGTGTTCTAATATGCTAGTAGGGAAAAGAAACTGTCTACTCCCGTTTCAGAAGGGATTCATTATACCAATAAATTCACTTTTTGGACTTTACAATAAGAAAAATTCCGGAGCTACTTATAATATCGACGGCTCCAAGTATTAACAAGGTAAGTCTGAAATGGCTAAACTGAGTTACGATGCTCGGCAGAATTGTTGCCTCCGTACTTTTCCCCTGTATAAGTATCGTATCTCGAGCGCCGCAACTTAGAATATCGTAAGACAGCTAAGGGGCTCTCACCAATGTTAATGATCGCAAGTTATGTTACGATGTTTTTCCTGGGAGAATTGTAGCAGAACAAATATCGTAAGTTTAGTTACGATGTCTCTACAGGGAAATTTTACTGTGTAGATGTATGCGATTTTTTCACTCGCCCATTAAGTTGGTAGCATTGTCCTCCCAGGTTGTTTGTAGCCAACAATAAGTATGTTCATTGTAGATGTGGTCATCAGTCAGGGTTGTGACATGCACGAGAATTCTCGTACGCATACGAGAATTTCGTCATTTGTAAGATGTACGAGAATTTTGCCTAAAACTTTTTTTTAGCGTTTAATCCAATCTTTGCAGAAACAGACAATGTCTTATGGGATAACAGCAATCAGTGATTTTATAATGTTACTTAAAATCCGTCTTGATTGCAAATTTTATATTCATATGACCGGTTTCGGTTCATTCAGAACCGTCTTCAGATCTGATATTTCAGTTACAGGAGTAATCCGTCACACGTGATGCAGCATGTGAAAGTTGCTGGATTTGGACGGATTACTCCTGTAACTGAGTTATCAGATCTGAAGATGGTTCTGAATGAACCGAAACCGGTCATACGAATAAAACATTTGCAATCAAGACGGATTTTAAGTAACATTATTTAATTCGATCGATAACTGGAGTCATTACAGACGACTTACTCTACCCTATCCTATCCTAACTTAGTCTACAGACATCACAGAAACATACATCATGCCCACGGGGAAACTCTAACCTTAGTAGTTGCGGGCTCATGGCTCGTGACACCACACCAAGTCGTGTGGCTATGGAGGCGGGTCCAAATTTTTTACCAAATATACATTACACACATTTGTTTGGAAAATAATCAATTCATCTGTTATATTTTAAAAATGATTAGAAACTGTTACGAATCCATGCAGTCTGTCAACAAATTTCAGACAGGAGAGAGCGCCAAACTACCGACATGACAAAACGATTAACCCGTAACTGGTACACCTGGGTCCCAAGGACCCGAGCGAAATTTCTTTTTTCCAGCTCCGTGATGTGTGTGGTAGCACTGACTTCCCTCTCCCTGTACTCTCCTAACAATCAACTGGCTACCAGCCCACAACATTGTTGCAGGCGTTTCTTTGTTAGTTTTGTTTCTATAAAGGTGATCGGGTCCCGTGGACCCAGGTGTACCGTTAGTGAAAGTTTTCTTTTCGTGGCATTATTTCCGGTATCTTGGATTTACGGTGTAGTGCTTCAGAAAAATGAGCGAGGAAGATACTACAGATAATCTGAACGAACCATTGGACAGTGATATTGAAGACATAAGTGGAAGCGACAGTGACTATGAAATTAGTGAACATGAAACTGGAAGTGATGAAAGTGATGATGGAGACAGTAACAACGAACAATCTGGAACTAATTATATCTATGGAAGAAACAGATTCAAGTGGTCAACAACACCCAGCATACGTGGAAGAACCTCTCAAACCAACATCATTGCTCCAATTCACTTTCCTGGCATACGTAATGCAGCTAGACAGGTAACAGAAAAGACCCCTCTAGCATTTTGGGAACTACTTTTCAGCAAAGAAATGATTGCAGAGGTAGTACTCAGAACCAATGAAAAGATTATGTCATTGCCACCTGAGTCAAAAAAGAATTCTTTTTCAAATCTAACAGACAGTACTGAAATAAAAGCTGTCATAGGTCTTTGTTATTTGTGGGGAGCCTTCAAGTCAAACAACGAAGATCTGAATGGTTTATATGCTACAAACGGCACTGGTAGACCAATTTTTAGGGCAACTATGCCCTTGAAACGTTTGCTGTTTTTATTACGTTGCCTTCGTTTTGATGATGCAGCAACCCGTGACGCAAGGAAACTCACAGATAAACTGTACCACATCTCTTGGCTCTTCAATTCATTGATAGAAGCTTGTCAAGAAAACTATTCAGTCGGAGAGTACGTCACTGTTGACGAAATGCTTGTAGGATTCCGTGGTAGATGTCCATTTAGGATGTACATTCCATCCAAGCCACGGAAATACGGTATAAAAATATTTATTCTAGCTGATGCCAAAATGCACTACTGTTTGAATGCAGAGATATATTCGGGAAAATCAGCTGTAGCCATCCCGCGCCGTGTCCTCTTACCAACAGCTGTTGTCATGCGGTTGGTTGAACCAATCAAGGGAAGTAACAGAAATGTGACAGGGGACAACTGGTTCTCAAGTGTGGAGTTGGTCAATGAGTTGTCGAACTGTAATTTGACTTATATTGGCACCATGAGAAAGAACAAGGCTGAGCTACCACCAAGCTTTTCAACAGCAAAGGGCAGAAATGTGTCTTCTTCAATCTACGGATACTCTGGTTCTGTAACAATACTTTCACACGTCCCCAAAAAGAACAAGGTTGTCAACCTGATATCGACAATGCACCATGGAGAATGTATGGTGGAAAATAAGCCTGAAATAATCCATGACTACAATAAAACAAAAGGTGGAGTTGACGCACTTGACGAAAAGACGCATAATTACACGACTTCTAGAAGAACAAGGCGGTGGCCTATGGCAGTCTTCTACACTATGCTAGATATAGCAGGTGTAAATGCTTTTGTTTTGTACCATGGGAAAGAAGATACTGATGATGTGACACGCAGAGAATTCCTCATTGAACTAGGTACACAACTCATAAGTGATTGTATGAAAAGAAGATTGGATTCTCCATTTTTGAGAAAAGATATCCGAAATTCCATTTGTGATATTCTAGGCATGACCCCCTCCAAGGCATCAGGAACATCCCAGGTTCACAGTGAAGCTGGTGCTACTAAATCGAAGAGGAAAAGATGCTCAGTGTGCCCATCTAAAAAAGACAGGAAAGCATCCCGGGCGTGTGCCAGATGTCGAACACCATTATGTTTGGAATGTTCCACTGCTTTATGTCCAAACTGTTTCGGTAGTCTGGATGAATGAAATAACTGAAATGGACTGGTGAAGATGCTGTATAATTGAAACCTAATATTTTGTCATAATTTCTGCTATTTTCAAAGATCACATAGTCATTTAGCTGAGAAATGTACTAAAATTTATCCAAAAGTTGTGCCTGCAGAAATTTTTATATTGATTTTGAACTTTTCTTCTGGCTTACTGTTGTGAAGCATAGTACATTTTGTGTTTAAACGTGAAGTTTCAGTTGTCTATCTTACTATTTGTAACTGATGTGCAGGACTTTCCAAAAGTATATTTTTCACATTTCGTATTTTATGCAGTTTATTGTCCTTTTTTGTAACATCTTTAAGGTATGACCATAAATGAGGAATGTGGTTTTAAAACATTAGTAACAAAACATTAATAAAAGTTTCATATTTAAATTTCATTTAAATGTGTTTTTTTTACCAAAATATACTCAAAACTTGGGTGGGTCCCGAGGACCCAGATGTACCTTATGTGTTACAATTTATAGGTGTACCAGTTACGGGTTAAAGTCGAGAATGAGGCTTAGTTCAAAGCCAGGCCTTGGAAAATAAATAAGCTAACAATAACGAATCACTTTGCTTTGCATGACATATTTCACTCAGTTCGAATTGCGGCCAACGAATCTCAAAGCACTAAATGGAACTTTAATCAAATATTATGCGAAAGCAATTAACAGTGACTAATTACCCTACAATACTGTGGAATTGTTAAGTACAAACGAAACATTTCGTCAGACGGTATTGTTTCGCCTTCAACAAATGATACTCTTAACAATGCGTACGCATTTCGCGTATAGTCACTACGAGTACGTTTAGCTGAATTCATTTACTGTGTAGTTTCTTTTTGTAAGTGTTTCGGGTTACTGTGTGACTGAGTGGAGAAATGGGAAGTGACAGTGAATATGAAAACACAAGCACGAAACTTTCGTGCACGCTGGAGAAAAAAACGTCTAAAAAGAGGTGAAATCTCTAAGACAGAACGGCCTGTCCATCGACAACAAAAATTTCGTGATGAGTGGCTACATATGCCAGGTTTACGTAACTGGCTGGTGCGCGATAGTGATCCGCACAGGGCGCGATGCAGATATTGCAATACCAGCATGGTTTCCGAAATCCAGAATATTAAAAACCATTCCAGAAGTAAGAAGCACCTAAACATGGTGCAGTCTGCTACCGTGCGACAGCCTTCAGTTGCTCAATTTGTCACAAACGCACAATCAGTTAAGAGGAAGGTTGCTAAAGCTGAAATCAAATTATCAGCATTCTTAGCAGAACATAATGTGGCATTTTTAGCTGCTGACCATTTATCCGGTTTGTTAAAAGATATTTTTCCAGACTCTGATATTGCAAGGGCAATGACAAACGGCACAAAGCACGTGCCATTATTTCTAATGTTATTGGGATGTCACACAAAGGAGTGTTGGCGAAAAAACTACAACACGCCAAATTTAGCATAATGACGGACGAGTCCACAGATATCGGAACTGTGAAAAATTCCTGCGTGGCGATTCGCTTTTATGACAAAGATTCAGGTGAGTAATAATAAGAGCTAGTTTTGAAATAATAAATAATAACCAAATTAATTCTAAAATAAAATTTCCTGTTTTAAGTTACCACTTTTTATCACTTCTCCTTTTACAGGTTGTATTGAAAGTAAGTTTTGGGAGCTATATAAAGTTTATGAATATGGAGACTTAAATGTTGAGAAAGCTGTAGAAGCTCTCTACAATGGTGTAGTAAAAACGTTTCAACAGCATAACATTCCATTTGCCAATATTATTGGCTTTGGAGCAGATGGTTGCAATACTATGATGGGAGTTCGTAGTTCTGTAGCAAGCAGATTCCGAGATAGCTGCCCGGGAATTTTTGTAATGAAGTGTGTTAGTCATTCGATGCATATATGCGCAAGCGAGGCGTGCAAGAACCTTCCAAGAGCTTGTGAGGACCTCGCGAGGAATATTTACGGTTTTTTTCTAACTCAGTGCGAAGAGGCAGGCAGAGTTCAAGGAATTTCAGGTATTGTAGCATTTTATATCTCATACTTTATTTTACGTCCGATCGTGTGGAAATAGGCTAGACATTATGTTTTATTCCAGGTATTTTTAAACTTCGAACCACACAAATTACTACATTCTTCACACACACGTTGGCTGTCAATGATCGCGGTTGTTAGGACAGCACTGGAAAACTGGGGTGCTGTAGTGCTGAACAAGTTTTCAACTGTTTACATGACTCCTTTGCAAAAATGTATTATATGTTCTTAGAGTGGATTCTACCAAAATTTACTACTTTCAACGAGTATTTAGTCTAGAGCAATAGTAATTGTTGACCTTCATGACAAGATTAAAGCTCTCTATACAGAAATACTTCTGTATTTCATGAAACGCACATATGTCATGGGGAAAAATCTCAGTGATGTTGACCCAAAAAATGCAGCTCATCATCTGGAAGATTCACAACTGTATTTATGTGTGAAAATTCTGAAGAACGTTGGCACACCAGAGATAAAGAATCACCCACATCTTATCAAGGATTTTTACCATCGATGCAGGAACTTTCTTGTGGTGGGTACACCTCGTTTGCCTGAAATCATATCTAATTTGTGTTTTATTGTTTTCTATACATTTGTGTGTCATACCTAATGAGAGCTATTAATTCTCAAATATTACAGACAGCTTCGTGCCAGATCAAATTACAGTATGATATGGAAGATACAGTGCTGTCCAAACGAGCAGCACTCAAACCTACAAATGCCCTGTCACAAAGTTTCCGAGATACAACACCTTCACTCATGCCTTTAATGGAACTGTTGCCACGTATAATTCCTCCCTCAGATCTCTATTTAGCACAAACTACGGATGACCAGTGGAGGTATCTCCCTCTGGTTTTGGCTTGTCTGCCAGACTCGCTACAAAAGGAACAATCACCGGATAAAATGTGGAATATATCAAATAATGAATCTGAAGAATTTAAGGAATTGAGCATTTTCGCTCTCTCAATTTTGAGTTTACCTCATTCAAACGCAGACTGTGAAAGAGTTTTTTCTAAGGTATGTAAAGCAATGAAGCTAATAACTAGTTAATAATATGATTTCATACTTGTCAGGTTATTGAAGTTTCATGTTCAACTTCAGGTAAACCTCTTGAAAACCAAAATTAGGAACATACTCCAAACCAGTACACTGAATGGAGCACTTCTTGCCTCTGAATGCATTAAAGAACGATCAAGAAACAATGGAACATGTGTAACTTTTGAGCCAACTCACGAAATGTACGAGAAAATGACGTCAGACACACTTTATAAAATGAAACAGGAAGAAGATGTAGACATCGAATTTGTTTCATAATTACAAATTCTTGTTCATAGTTTTATTCATTTGCAACCAAGGTTTTGTAAAGCTATGTATATAGCAAATTGTACTGTCTTCCTAACACTGTGGTAGGAATTGGAACTCTCATAAGAATATGTTCAAAAGGAACCCAACACCTGTCTGCCAAACGTGGCCAATGAAATGATCTCGCTGGTGCCATGAAGTTCACAACATTCTAACACGTCTTCAATTATTTACCTGGGAACAGAAAAATATCTCTGGCATACAATCATTCTATGTTTCAAAAGGTGAGGGGAAATCAGTCGAAGAGTTGCTAAAAAGCATACTAGAACATGTTAAAACTGTTGCAGGCACAAGGAGCCATCATCAGTTCTCTCCAGTGGACTGATGATGTGCAGGTGAGCAGACTGTCTGTTTATAACTATAGGTTCATGCACAACATGTGTCTTCACAGTGTGTGACTCAGGATTCAGAAGCAAAAGCAGCAACATACAACCAGGTTGCTATGTTATTGCTGTTTATGACGACGAATGGTACTTAGGATGTGTTGCTGAGTGCTGTGAAGCAGAAGGTGATGTATTTGTGAACTTCATGGCACCAGCAGGACCAGCAAGATCATTTCATTGGCCACGTTTGGCAGACAGGTGTTGGATAAGAATAGGCAGAACAGTTTACGATACGTTTTTACAAAATTGTGTTGTTGAACAATGGCCACATCACTAAATACATCTGTCAGCTTCCATTGTACACAAATGTCTTGCAATAACATGCTGAAATTTTGAGATATATATAATTATGGTCTACTTAAAATGCATGTTTTTCAGGTAATTTTTCAATTTTTTGTATATTCGTGTGCATGTAACTCAGTTTTTGTGACTGATATGGGCATGATGAGTTCTGTGTGTGTTTAGGCCATATTAAGCTTACCACAAAAAATTTATATCCTTTTTGAGTGAATTATATTTGGCACAGAGGGCACCTACAATATGTACCCTTTGACGTATTACAAATTTTTAATCACATTTTGGAATTTTTTATTTTCCCTCAGGAATATGTTGTCGGTGTTTTGATTCATGGAGTGTGTTCTCTAAATGGATGTTACTGGGTTGTAAAAATTTCACTGGACTCTGTGGAATAGTTCCAAAGTTTTTAAGACCTGATGTTGGGTCTGAAGACAGATTGCCAGATGCAGGTTGCAATTTCCGGGTCACGCCACCTTCTTTCACAAGTCATAATTCTGGAACTAATTGGCAGGGGAAACTAATAAATTCACTTAAAAGCAAAAACTCACATGGAATTGACGGCATTTCCAGCAAAATACTGAAAGCTTGTTCCCAACAGATAAGTAGGATTCTCAGCCACTTGTGTAATAGCTCTCTGAAACAGGGCATTTTTCCTGATAGACTGAAATATGCTATTGTTAAACCTTTGCATAAAAAAGGGGATATGTCTGATGTCAACAACTATCATCCAATCTCTCTTCTAACAGTTTTATCCAAAACTTTTGAGAAAGTAATGTATTTAAGAGTAGCTTCACATATCTGTAAAAATGAAGTACTAACAAAATGTCAGTTTGGTTTTCAGAAAGGCTTTTCAACAGAGAATGTCCTTTGTTGTTTTTAATATATACTAATGACTTGCCATTCTATATTCATGAAGATGCAAAGCTAGTTCTTTTTGCTGGGGCGGCTCCCCGGAGGGAGGGGGCGGCTCTCCCTCTGGAGAGGTGTCTCCTCTCCTCTAGCTTCTCAGTACATATACTCTCTTATGAAATTTGTTATTAACAATCAAACCCATTCTTGCTGAATATATTATTCTTATAGTGTATTTTCTTCATAGGAAGTGATTCTGATAGTGAGACCGAAGTACGAAGGTGCTGAAGATGGAGAGGAGAAGAGTCACTTCTGCCACACCATGGTCATATCTACTTGAGGAGTGTGAGAGTATGGTATGACACTGAGTTTTTGTGAAAGTGCAGGATATTTTTAGATATGATTTTAGATATATATGATTTTGTATATGTGATTTTTTTTCTTATACACTGTATTTATTCCATATTTCTTAATTGCTGTATTTCTTAATTCCTTGATAATTAATTATAATTATTTCTAATTAATGTACAAAAATTACACATTTGCAGTTCGGAAAATGTGAGCTTTAAGCTGTTTGCGGTTTGCAGAAATTTATAAGCTTTTAAACAATGGGGTGTATTTGAAAAATACATCCGAGGCGATTACAAAGGTATTTCCAGCATCCGTTCACTTAAATGACTATAACTCAGTAACTATTAGAAGTAGATAGTTGCGGTTCTCACTATTGTAATCTAGACAAAATGGTGGTCTATGCAGACAATTTCTAATACTTTGTGTTAATTTTTAGACGTTTGCATAAATGTCAAATATCGCGTATGTTCGGAGCTTTTTTCCAAACATTAAATGTAAAGTAATGAAGCTTTGGGATATATATATATATATATATATATATATATATATATATATATATATATATATATATATATATATATATATATATATATATATATATATATATATATATATATATATATATATATATATATATATATATATATATATCGAGGGCGGTTCAGAAAGTACACTCCGATTGGTCACAGTGCGGGTTGTGGGGGGGAGTAGCGACGCCATCTGTGCGTTCACGCACTCAACAGGTCAGTCGGCATTAAGCCGTGGTCGAGTGAACGTCGTACCTGCGCTAGTTTAGTTTTTGTGGCAGTTTGAAATGTGTGCTGCAATAGAAAACCCCGCCAAATGTGAAGTGCGTGCTGTCATAAGGTTTTTTACAGCCAAAGGATATTCTGCAGCAGCTATTCATCGTGAGCTTTGTGCCGTGTACGGACCAAGAGTTATGAGTGAAGGAGTTGTCCGTGAATGGGTACGTTTATTTAAAAGTGGACGAGGAAACGTTCATGATGAAGAGAGGAGTGGTAGACCATCATTGGTGACTGACGAACTCGTTCAGACAGTTGATGCAAAAGTTCGTGAAAATCGACGTTTCTCAATGTCGGAGTTGTCTACTGGTTTTCCACAGATTTCTAAGACTCTCTTGTACGAGATAGTGACAGCAAGATTGGGTTACCGTAAGTTCTGTGCACGATGGGTGCCCAAAATTCTTACCGACCACCACAAAACTCAAAGAATGGCCTCTGCATTAGACTTTCTGTCACGTTATGAGGACGAAGGAGAACCATTGTTAAACAGAATCGTGACCGGTGACGAAACCTGGATTAAGTACGTGAACCCTGAGACAAAAGAACAATCAAAGATGTGGGCACATTCAAATTCGCCTACCAAACCAAGAAAAGCCTCGCAAGATTTTTCTGCCAGAAAACTGATGGCAACGGTGTTTTGGGATGCCAAAGGGGTGTTGTTGGTTGAATTCATGGAACGTGGTACGACCATTAATCAAGACGTGTACTGTGAAACAATAAAAAAGTTACGACGGGCTATACAGAACAAACGCCGTGGTATGCTGACTTCCGGTATCGTTTTTTTGCACGATAACGCCCGTCCTCACTCTGCTCGCAGAACAACGGCCCTTCTTGAGTCCTTCAATTGGGACGTTATCAACCATCCACCTTACAGCCCAGACCTGGCGCCAAGTGATTATCACCTCTTCATGCATTTTAAGAAATGGCTCGGGTCACAGCGGTTTGATGACGACGAAGAGCTCAAAGATGCGGTCACAGGCTGGCTCCAGGCACAAGCGGGTGATTTTTATGCAGAAGGAATTTCAAAGCTTGTGAAGAGATACGATAAGTGCCTCAATCGCTATGGAGACTATGTAGAAAAATTGTGCAAAGATGTAGTTGTAAGATGTATATATTAAAAAAATTTTATTTAACTTGGTGTATTTTTTTAAATCAACCGGAGGTTACTTTCTGAACGGCCCTCGTAATGTTAACAAGAAGTGTGCTCAACCCTGCGAGCGCGAAGCTAAGTTATATGGGAAGAGACGTGAAAATGATTTAGCAATCTCCTCTACTCTACAAACAGTGAGTCTGGCTGCTGCATGACTTAACAAGTCGCTGACCAATGAGAGCGCAGTAAGCCAATGTGGTATACCTTTTTTATTATGTGTTCCTTGGAGTGATCTTTTGCAATGGTGAAAAGAAGTCTTATCAGATTCAGAGATTGAGCTGCAGCTTTTAGACAGTCTTAGAAAAAATAGGCACAGGATAACAGCAGCAATCTTAAAAAAAACCACCCAAAGAAAAGACAAAGCCTTGCTTCCCAAGTTCCATGGTATTTTTTCTAAAATTCTGTTGCCTTTTTTACAACTAAAAGTATTTCAAGCAACACATCAATGTACAATAGTGAATATGTTCTGCAAAAGAAAGTCAAAATCAGTTCACACTGTGGATATAAATATTGATTGATATTGCCCCTTATTTTATTGTTTTTTTTAATTATTTCGTTCATTAATGTAACAGTTTGAAGAATAGTTTGATAGTGATTGAGTTAGTGTCAACTTTCGTATAAAATTGTAAATTATTGTGTTTTTTGCAATAAAAAATTTAACAAATGGTTAGTGTATTAACTTGCCATGCTGACTGTCATAGGTTCAAAGCTCGTCAAATGGTATGAAGTTATTTCTGAATGTACTCAAAACAATTTGATAATCACTTTACTCACTTAAGTAGTTTAAATGTTTTTTTTTCTAATTCTGTGCCATGTCTTTTCATAATTAAATTGACTATCTGCTCTTATTTTTGCTACTTTTTTAGTCTGGAACGTTCCTGTGTTGCAATCAAGTTCCCGCGAGGACTACTCACTGGACGGTAATGCAGTAGCTCATGTAACCTGTGAGATGGTAGTTTCAGGTACCCAGTAAAAAAATACAATTTGCTTTTAGCACTGAAATCTAACTTTTTCTGTGTTGAATGCCCACAGATGTCAGCTTTAATAGCCGTGAACAAAGTGATTGTGATATTAGTTATGCAGCAGATTGTTGACCGTTGTTTTTCGGATACATTGCACATCATGAAGTTGTGGTTAGCTTAGGACACGAGTTTGAATTCAGAGCTATACAAAGCGTCTCCTGCTGCATCTTCAGTCATTGGTCAGTTAAAACCTGCTGCTGACAGAGCCTCTCACATTTCAGACTATCTTGCGGTGGCCATTTCCAATACTTCTCCGTGTCACACATTAACCGCATTTGACGAGTGGAAATCAATAACGGGCCGAGCAAAAAAAAAAAAAATTTTTAGTTAGAAACCATTTTAAGTGCCACTGCCAACAACCTGGAAAGTGGACTAACTGCTACAATCCATTCTAATAGTGCGTATGTATAAGGCCCAACAGATGGCATTAGCTATATGTGCCGACTCACAGGAGAGGCTGAAGTGCCAAAAAGCTTTGCCACTGTTTGCGAGTAATGTCTGCAACAGTACTGTGCAGCCACACTCCGCTAGTTTTCTGTTAAACTCATGAAAGTACTTTGTGAAAAATGATGAATTTACACAGTGATACATGCAGAAAAAGGAAGAAGGGAGAATCAGTTCCAGATGAAAGAAAGCTTTTAAGAAGTGACAGAAAATCTTGTGCAAATAGTAAAAGCTCGTTGGCAGAAGCAAAAACTGAGCCTACAGAAGAGGTGAGCTGGGAAAGCGGTCTGGGTGGCGACTCCAGGTGGAGGTGTGTTGCCTTCCGTAACTGTTAGAACTGCCAGGAGACCCTCTGATTCCCGGAAATCTTTCTATTTATTCCGAAGTGTTCTTGTGACTCAGAGGAACCTGAGTGGGATGGGGACTGCAACGTTCCATCCCATGGCCCTGGCACTCAGTAGGCCCCTTGGATGGGGTGAAGCTAACATGGGAAGGGCTGTCCATGGATGACATTAAAAGCCCTTAATGGGCTGCAATAATCCTCACTGGGCTGCACTGGCCCATAGTGAATTATCGAAAGTGGTGGGCGAGACGTGGTTGGCCATGCTCCCCCAGTACAGTCTGCGCCAGGTATCAGAGCTTCATGACAGTTACTCTGAAACAGCCGGATAGCCACTGTGCATGCACAGTAGTGTGCAGCTGTGCCCAAATACGTTCGGCTGCCCTCAGTTTGCCACATGTGTCCATTGTGAGTATAGTACAAGTTCCACCTTTGTGTGCTTTTTCAGTATTTGTATTATTAGTGCGCAGTAACTTCATACTGAATATGATGTCTATTAGTACTTAAAAACTAAAAGGCAGAAAACTGAATAGTCAGTCATGGGAGACTGTACATTACGTTTTAATGTTTATGAGGGCTGAGTCCTCTCAGGGGAAGAACATTCCAGTGGAGCAAGCTCAGCTGAGAGCTGAAATAGCAACAGGCTTTTCGCGTAGCACTATCCAGAAAATTAAAGGTGAAGGCAAGCTATCGGAATATTGCAGGAAAAGGAAATTTGAAACTCCAGATAAAAAGTGTCAAATGAATTATAGATGTTGACAGTTTTGATGAGGCCCTTGATAGGAGAATTGTTTACAACTTTTACCAGGCTGAAAAATGTGTGCCTATAGTGGTAGGAATTAAACAGAAGTTGAAAGAAGCAGACTTTCAAGGTAGCAACACTAGCGTGAGGCAGCTACTAAGGAAATTCGGTTTACACTGGACGTTCTGATAAGAACTTACCCTTCAGTATATCCTCTCTTCCCGTTACCCACCAGGCCTCAACCTCCGCTAATTTCAAGCAGCCGCCGCTCATACTTCACCTGTCATTCAAAAACATCTTTGCCTCTGTACTTCCGCCTCGACTGACATCTCTGCCCAAACTCTTTGCCTTTACATATGCGGGCGCGGGCGTGGGTGCAGGCGCGCGAGCGAATACCTGTCTTTTCCCCCCCTAAGGTAAGTCTTTCCACTCCCGGGATTGGAATGACTCCTTGCCCTCTCCCTTAAAACCCACATCCTTTCGTCTTTCCTTCTCCTTCCCTCTTTCCTGATGAAGCAACCGTGGGTTGCGAAAGCTTGAATTGTGTGTGTGTGTATCAACATACCAACGCTTTCGTTTGGTAAGTTATATCATCTTTGTTTTTACACAGATTTTAGTTATACATACTAGGCAGAGTCGTTATCTTGAGTTCTTTAAAGTGTTTTTCGCACCTTTTTCTTGGTGCTAGACATAATATATATCTGCTTTCTTCTGCCACTTGAAGATGGTACTTGAACCAATTGAGTTACCCCATAATAGCACTCCATACTGCAATTGTGAATGGAAGAAAGCAAAATATGCAGAAATTAATAAATGGTTACTAATAATGTGTCTTCTTGTGTGGTAGGAAGAGTGTCTAGAAAGTTTGCCACACAGATAATTTGTGAGCTTATCCCATGCGAGTTTTTGATGTAAATGGAATTCCAGTAATTTAACACATTTTGTGTCTTGTTTAAATGTCTTTACATGAAGTAAACTACTTCAGTTTTTGTTTTATTTATAGATAAATGATTAGCCCTGCACCAGTCTCTGCTCATTTTAGTTGCAACTTTGTTATATTCTGAGACAGTAAAACAAAAGCTGCAAGGTATAAAGACGAACTGTTTAACAACAGGTTGTTGGACATCAGCTTGCAATGAAAGTTATATGGTTGTGACTGGACACTTCATAACTGAACACTTCCAATTACAGTCAGTACTGCTGAACTGCAGTCATTTCAGTGGTGCCCATAGAAGCCCAAATTTGCCTACAGCTTTGGTTAAAATTACAGATAAATTTAGTCTTTGTGGCGAAATTTTAATGGTGGCCACAGAGAATGCACCAAATATGAAAAATGCAGTTTCCACTATTCTAAAGTGGGAACATTTTGGTTTTTATGCCCATACACTTAACTTAGTTGTGCAAGATGCACTTAAAACATTCAGAAAGTCCCAACAGAACATATGCAAAGTAAACATTAAGAAATTGATACATGACTTGCCCATAAGATGGACTTCTACCCTGTTTATGTTGGAACACATTGTTGAATTACCAGAGGCAGTAAAAATTACAGTTGTCCTTTGTAACAGGCCAACAGAACTTCCATCACCGTTAAAAGATGTGGGAAATCTGCTCTGAACTAATTTTGAAACCGTACAAGCAGGTCTCAAGGCAGCTCAGTACAGAGAACTACCAACTGGCAGCTTGATAAGTTAATAATTTACTTTATTTGGCTAACGTAAGTTCAGTGCCATTTTATTGTTTACTTTTATTATGTGTTGTGTAGTTTTCAGTATATCTGTCTCAATTTTCAGGTTATAGTTCTGACACATGGCCTTCAGGCAGTGTGAGACGAAATTGCCAAAATGTGGTTACATGAAGTTTCAATGAAAGCTGTTGATGCATTGAAAGAGGGACTTACTAACCTGTTTCAGAATCTTGAGCAGAACAAATCCATTGCCCTTGCTACTCTGCTGGATCCACGATTCAAATTGCTGGCATTTCAGAACCAGACAGCAGCAGACAACACAAAGAAACAGTTAATATTGTTGCCCCGAAACCTGAAAAATGTAGGCCAACAGGTATTCAGCCTTCACAACAACCTGTTGAGCCAAATAATTTGGCAACTGAGTCTTCTCTGTGTGGGGCATATTTGATGAGTTGGTGGAATACGCACAGCCACAGGGGACAGTACAGTCATACTATTGTAGGGGTCCAAAGACATGTTGACAGCCCAGTCATCAGTAGAAATGATCTCCTGGCATGGTGCAGACAAAATCAGTTCATTTACCCAACCATTGCAGAAGTAGTGCAAGAGATTCAATGTTGTTGCAACTTCTGTGCCTTGTCAGAGGGTGTTCTCTGAAAGTGGACGTTTAATAAATGACAGAAGAATCCATGCAAGCCACCAAATATACAAAAACTAATATTTTTGAATGCCAATGATACTTGTGATTAGACACTGTTGCTGGCAAGTTACACATGAGAACACAGTACATTCTTAAATGGCTCATAAACAGAATAGGTGTTTATGAACAAGAATAATTTTCATCTTCAACAAGTTTCTTACGTGCGTATATGGTCTTGCAGGAAATAGTGGACACTTGTGAAGTTTGATTACATGAAGGTAACTAAGCACTAAGAACTATCCCAGCCCTTAAACAACGAATTTGGGACGAAAAATAAGGAATACCAGTCAATATGCTGCAAAATGTCATGGGAAACTTCCAGGCATGGCTGCAGAAATGCATAGATTCCAATGGAGGGCATTTGGCAGATGTTACATTCAAAAAATAATATTTTCACTTATTATACAGTAAATGGCTACCTTTGTACTTTATATTTATAACCATTAAATTAAAAAAATAAATTTTCTTAGAGTAGTTACTTATTTAAATCTTCCCTTTTCACTGGCTAACCCTGTACATCGTTAAGTATGAGGTTGAGCGAGAATTATGCCCTATGTAAAATTAATCAGAACAAAAATTCTAATGAAGAAGGTCTTGCGCATAACTCTTCCTCGCCCAAAAAAATTCTGAAATAATGTAACCTGGCTGCACTGGAGGAATGTGAATGTCCCTCGGTAGCTGCCCAGGTCGGCACAAGCCGAGCGCTCATTCACAACAAGTGGCAGCAGGTAGTGGTGCAGCATTTGCAACACACCCTGTGCCAGTCCCTCAGCATCCTGGATTTCTCCGGTTTGGGAAATGGGCTACACCAAAGGGCTACGTGGGGTTACCTGAATCTATGAAAATCACACCCAGTGAGATTCCCACCCAACCAGAAATGTGCGAGATTCGCGCCCAGTACCTTCTCCCTTTGTGTCAGGCTTATCTGCGCCCGGGCCGTCCTAACCACCCTAATCTACCTGCTCCTTGGACACAGACACCAGCTCTTTGGGAAATAGTCCCATTAGGAGCATGCTTTAATCATTAGGTAAATACTGGCGAGTAAGGGTCAAAATGTACACGCAAGTGAATTTAATAGCTTAGCGAAGTCCAAGTAGCACATAGTTAATGTTGTGCAATGGTGAGGGTAGGAGCGGAGTGAAAGTGAACTGAGCGTGTGGAAGCTGTGCTGTATTCAAATATTAACAACTTGAATTCACTACTACCTCTTACCATTAGGACTGAGCTATTTACTGTTAAAATACGTAGCAGTAAACGCAAAGGCGTGACAGCTAGAAGTCCATATTGGTGATATATATACGGAATTAGGAAGCGGGTCATTCCGTCAGTAGAGGGGGTTAAAACAACCGAGTCAGTTGAAAACATACCCCATTTACTGACAAAGATTCGGCAGTTCGGTCGCAAGCTGAATTGCATGGATGTTATTTCCATTTGAAAAAGTGTCTCTGGAGAAAAGTTCAAGAGTTAGGACTTACTTGTGAATACAAAGAAAATGAAGTGAGATAACATGTTCGCATGTGTGCTGCGCTGGCATTTCTACGGTCTGAAGATTTATGTGATGGTTGGCTGGAGATACATTCACATCCACCGGATATCCTCAAACTTTCTGAATTTTTTTTGACTACTTCGTAGATAGATGGTTGGGAAATGAAGAAACCCCTATCAACCTTTGGAGTTGCTACAAACGGCGCCACCGAACAACCAACGCTGTAGAAGGTTGGCACAACATTAATGACATGCTTGCTAAACCAAATCCGAAAATTAATTACGTTATTAGGTGCTTGAAAAGAGAAGCAGAAAATTCAGCTTATGCCTTATGAGGGCAGAACTGAGTATTGAAGGTAAATGGAAAAAACAGTCTACATGAAACGTGATGAAAGGTTGGGAAAAATAATAAAAAATACGAAGAGGTTGGTGAGATCGAGGACTGCTTGAAAGCCATATCCTATCTACAGAAACTTGACTGAATTTATCAGAATATGTAGTAGATACAATAGTGTTTAAATGTAAATAGCAACTTATATAAAAAACAATAAAAATTAAAAAAATATTGACGATGCTTATAAGCTGATTTTAAACACGCCTAAATTACTTTTGCTCTTTAGCCAGTCCAAAGCCTGGATAAAGTGTGATGGAAATCAGATTATTTTTAAAATACAATATGTGTTTTACAATACACCAAAACAAAAGCAAACCCTTTTCAGAGTCAACCCTTTACAATTATACTTCTGGGTCATTCCACACCAAGTGGTCTAAAACTGAAAAAAGTTCCCACCATCATGGTCTCCAATTTTCGTCAAATTTTAACTGTAGCTTTAGTCAAGTGTTGAAGTAAGTTTCCCAAGATTTCAGGCCTCTAGCTGCAATAGCTGCTGATCTAGACCCCCTTGTCTGAAGTGTACTTAGTCCGTGTGCATGCAACATAAAAAAAATGTCATATTTGGAGTCTAATAAAATCGAAACTAATTCATAAGAATGGTTAGTAAGATGCGACCCTGTACAGTTTTTTTTGCTGATTCCAACGAAATTATGTATAACATTACTCATGCAAACCCCGGTCAAATAACTCGACTCAAAGTATACTTCAAAATTTGTCGTGACACAACGCGACAAATTTTGACCAATATTAAGACTGCAATGATTTCCTTGCAGTTGAAGATATGGACTTGAACTTTTGGCCAAGCTTCATGCTTGTGCTAGACATAATGCAGCCGGATTTGCAATGATCCAGGCCATATGGTCGCCCTGCAGTATCTCTTCAAATTAGGCAGTGTCAGCACAAACGGTAAAATTTACCAAAGTTTCAAGCCAATTACTAAAAAATAGTTGGCCTGAATCTGCTTGTGAATAGTATCACCTAAAAGAGAAACTCTTGCTCTACAAGACTGACATTTGTTTTTTTTGCAACGCGACCATTAAGTACTCATTAACTCACATCAAAGTTGTTATATTTTGTATGCGCGATGCACTAATTTTTCTTCATTTCTAGGAATTTGAATCTTAATAGTCGCTTAGAATTACTGATATAATTGGATATTTCATTCGTGTTTTATTCAGTGATTGGCCAGTGAGAGATGTCAGAAGTTAATGAAGAAGAAGAATCGTTGGCCCCCTGTTCAATTGGAAAAGATGCTGCTGCATCGAAGTGCCATGTTATCTTCTATGCTAAGAAGACTGGATTCAAAGCGTTTAGTGATTTCACAGAATGTGACCAGAAATTGCTTGTTTCGCGTTCAGAAGCCAAACTTGACGAAAATTCCATCATTTGCTTCCACCATGAAGCCCTCTTCCTACATGAATATCAAGCGATGCAAAAGAAATGTTGCAATCCATTCAAGAAGAGGAATCACAATGTAAAAGCTGGACTTAGACTGCTTGATAATGAAACAGCTGCCAAACTTTGCCTGTTAAAGAAAAAAGAAGTGATTGATATAAAACCTGGTCAGAAGCTTTGCCCTCGCTGCATGTCGGCACTGAACCAAAAGCTAGAAGATTCATCATCACTATCAACCCAATCTGAACAAGATTTCACAACGGATGAAACTGAACCAGCCATCAACAAAAGTTTATCATTTATTGGTGCTTCACCATTGAAAAGAAGACAACTAAGTAAAAGAGATAAGCAAAGCTATGCAAAAAGAAAGATCTTGGATGCACAAAGTTTAATTGGGAATCAAATTGCTGCTGCTGTAGGAATCAATTACGATGAACAGCCAAGTTCAAGTAAAAGTCGCCCATGCAATAATTGTGCAGATCTTGATAATCTTATAGAAGAGTTGAAAGAAAAATGTAAAGTGTCAAATCGTAGGACAAAAGTTCAAATATTGACCTTGGTTCCAAGAAGCTGGACAATTAAAGATACGACAACAGCATTTAATGTATCAGAAAGAATGGTAAAGCAAGCGAGAAAACTGAAGAATGAGCAAGGTGTTCTAGCTTTTCCAGCAAATCGGCAAGGAAGGAAGCTTTCAGATGAAGTTGTCCAGAAAGTACATGACTTTTTTCAAGATGACGAATTCAGCAGACTTTGTCCAGGGAAGAAAGACTGTGTGCCTGTGAGAATTTCAGGAACAAAGGTGTACAAGCAAAAGCGGTTGTTGCTTTGCAATTTGAAGGAAATGTACGTGTCTTATCAGAAGCAAAATGGACCAGAAATTGGCTTCTCAAAGTTTTGCGAGCTTAGACCAAAATGGTGTGTTACAGTTGGCTCTGCTGGAATGCACTCAGTTTGTGTCTGTACAATACACCAAAATGTCAAGCTTATGCTCACTGGTGCATCAATCAATGAAGACTACAAGGAAATTCTTAGCAAAGCTGTTTGCAGCTTGGAAAACAAGGATTGTATGCTTCATCGTTGTGAAAACTGCCCTGGTCCAGAAGGTGTAGAAGCAGTTATTGCAACATATTTTGAAGATAATGACCCTGAAGAACTGATTGAGTACAAACAATGGATTCATACCGACAGGGATACTTTAGAAACAAAGCAGCTTTCAACAGAAGAGTATGTTGAAGATATTGCAGCAAAAATTTGGAACCTGTCTTGTCATCACTACATTGCCAAGCATCAAAGCCAGCACCTGAAAGCTCTCAAAACTGATTTGAAAGAAGGCGAATTCATAATACTAATGGATTTTGCTGAAAACTATTCATTTATTGTTCAAGATGCAGTGCAAGGCTTTCACTGGGAAAACAGTCAAGCAACAGTTCATCCATTTGTAGTCTACTACTGTGAAAACGAAGAGGTGCAATGTGTGAATCTTTGTGTTATTAGTGACTGCCTTCGACACGATACGATTACTGTCCATGTTTACATTGGAAAAGTAATCAATTACCTGAAGATGCAATTTTCCAAAATAAGCCACATCCACTACTTCAGTGATGGTTCAGCTGCACAATATAAGAATTTCAAGAATTTTCTCAACTTATGCTATCACAAAGAAGATTTTGAAATAACAGCAGAATGGAATTTCTTTGGAACAAGCCATGGAAAGTCGCCTTGTGATGGCATTGGAGGCACAACAAAACGGTTGGCAGCAAGAGCAAGTTTGCAACGTCCATATGAAAACCAGATTCTAACACCCAAAGATCTTTTCAACTTCTGCAATGATAATATCAATGGAATCAAATTCTTTTTCATCAGCAAAGAGGAAGTTGAAGAAGAAAAAGCTTCTCAAGAAGAAAGATTCCTGCAAGGGCACACTCTAGCTGGCACAAGAGAAAACCACCATTTTTTGCCCATTGATATGACGACAATTAAGGTCAGTAGAGTTTCTAATGATGCGACATCTTTTTTGGCCAAAATTAGTGCTGCTGAAGTAGTAGTTCAAGTCATGGATCTTCAGCCTGGGCAGTATGTTGCTTGCATTTATGAAAAGAAATGGTGGATTGGAAACATCGTTGAAATCTCAGTCGAACAGAAAGATGCTTTCATAAGCTTTATGCATCCTCATGGTCCTGCAAGTTCATTTTATTGGCCCTTAAGACGTGATACTTGCTGGATTCCAGAACAACTTATCATTGGTGTTATTCCAGCTCCATCAGTGACATCATCTGGTCGGCAATACAGTTTTCCTGAAAGCATTCTCTTGCAAATCAACGATGCTTCCAGAATGATGAAGTAACTGAGGAAGACAGGCTTGGGAACCTGCATAAAGAAACCCACAATCAGGCTTGGGATCCTGTGGTAAAGACACCCTGTAATCAGGCTTGGGAACCTGCAGTAAAGATACCCACCCGTGGCTGTTACTGCATGGCTATCGGGCGTGGCCCCTATGGCGATGGGGATGCTGGTTTTATTGTGATAACCAGTAATGGCTCAGCCATCATGGACCAACGCAGGGCACTGCGCACACAAAATATAAGATACTTTGACCTGAGTAAATAAGCACTTAATGGAAGCGTTGCAAAAGAAAAATATATCCATCTTGTAGAGCAAGAGTTTCTCTTTCAGATGATACTATTCACAATTAAATCCAGGCTGACTATTTTGTAGTAATGGGCTTTGAACTTTGGTAAATAAAGCCATTTGCGCTGACACTGCCAAATTTGAAGAGATTTTGCAAGGCGACTATAAAGCCTGGGTAGTTGGAAATCCAGCTGTATTATGTCCAGCACAAAGATAAGACTTGGTAAAAAGTTCAAGTCCATATCTTTATCTGCAAGGAAATTATTGCAGTCTGAATATTGGTCAAAATTTGTCGCATTAAGTCACGACAGAATTAGGGGTACACTTTGAGTCGACTTGTTTGACCGGATTTTGCATCAGTAATCTTATAATTAATTTCGTTTGAATCAGCACAAAAAACTGTACAGGGTCTCATCTTACTAACCATTCTTATGAATTGGTTTCAATTTTATGAGACCCCAAAAATGGCATTTTGTCTGATGTCGCGCGCATGCGAACTTACTACCCTTCAGACAAGGGGGTGTAGATCAGCAAGTATTGCAGCTAGAGGCTTGAAATCTTGAGAAACTTAATTTAGCACTTGACTAGTGCTACAGATAAAATTTGAAGAAAATTGGAGACATGATGGTGGGAAGGTTTAGACCACTTGGCATGGAATGACCCTTCTCATTCCAGCGTCACCACCCCAATTCCTCGCTAGTTTTTTTTTTTTAAAATTAAGAGTTAAAATTAAGTGACATTACTAATCGCCAAGTATAGAGTCACTTGATATTACTGAGTATTCAAGAAGTGTAGTTGTTATAATGAAAATGATGATTGCTGAATGGTACCGCAAGTGAAGCAGAAGAACGTAATCTATTGTATTTACTGCAGTTTGAAGTGGTGTGTGGTAGAGACTTGATTGTCTCTCTCTCTCTCTCTCTCTCTCTCTCTCTCTCTCTCTGTGTGTCTGAAAACTGCAGCTCAAAAACCTCCAGGTAGCGTCCCTTAACTCTTGTCTGCCGAGCACGGGGATTAGCGGACCCGTCCTCGACCCTTTCTACGCGCATTTTTCAGTACACCGGGTTCCCTATCATGGTGTTTCCTAAAAGGGTGCAGCAAGTAGCTAAGTTGTCCCAAGCAACCGGTTCCATAACGAGGTATTTCAGACCTAAGCAGAGTTTTTGCAACAATTTCTTATCAACTGTAAGTTTCCTCTTGTGATTTACATTTATTTTGAAAATTATGCACTGTCTCATCAAGTTTTACAGTGGCCTTGTACCTAGGTCTAGAAGTGGCCTTAGGTACAAATGTACATAATAATATGCAAATGTGATTGTAAGAACCTCAAGTTATTTGATAACCTAAAAGAACTACACATAAAAAATAATAGATTAAATTCCACTTTGTAGGAGACCCAGTACTTGCAAAGCCGCCATTATTGGCGGACAAAACAAGAGCAGCCGTTTCTGAAAAGTACAGGGCGAATGCAGCTGCCCTCAGGTAAGCACATATTTGCACTATCTTGTTTTGAGGCTTTTGAATCTTAAATTTTGTGAAAATATTTTGTGTGAGATTGTTTTTTTTTTTTCCAGAAATGCCATCGCTACTGCACCAGTAAAACCTAAGCCCAACCAGGAGTAGTTAAATAAAAAGTTGTTGAAAATAGCTGGTCAGAATGGCACAGCAGACGAAGTCGAAAAGCTCCTTGAGCAAGGCGCAGACACCTGGGCAAGAGAGTGGCTAAATAATACAGCATTACATTTGGCAGCAATGTCAGGAGACCCTCTTTTCATCCATGGTATAATAGCATATGGGGCAGACCTTGATGCAAGTGATTATGGAGAGTTCACACCTCTACATTATACAGTACAAAACAACCAAACTGCTTCACTGCACATACTCCTCAAGGCATGTGCTGATCCTAATATAGTTTCATATGATGGATGGACACCTTTGCTAGTGGCCAGATGCCATGGACTTTAAGAGGCAGCCAGACTGCTTTTGAGATATAATGCTAATACTAGCATCGAAGATGGTGGTCATACGCCACCATATCGTTGTGCTGCGGGAAAGCATTACACAGAACTGGCACTCATTTTGCAGAGTCCAGAAGTGCCATTTGTTGGTAGTATGTTCTCTTGCTTGTTGTGTAGATTAGATTAGGCTAATACTAGTTCCATGGATCATGAATACTATATTTTATAATGATGTGGAACGAGTCAAACCCCCACAATAATAATTTGCTTCCCCCTGTCCGACAGGTGGAACAACTCTTCTCACTTCTCAGTAATGGATGTGCAGAGAAGTGTAAATAGTGTGCAGATGAATAGCAAAGTATCGGAAACTGCATTGTGGGTAAGTACTAGTCAGTTCCATGAGTAATGGAATGACAGTGAGAATTTTTTTGCACTTCATGGATAAAGAAAATACTAAGAATTATTACAGGCCTAACGCAAAAATTTTTTTACTGTATTTTCTACATAAGCAAATAAGCATAACGTTCTTAATGTAAGAGTTAATGTTACATTCATACAATTAGACTTGTATGAAAAAAACTTTCTGGTTCTTGGCAACTGACTTGTGACTGTCACAACTGATGTTGCAGGCAACTTCTGCCAGAATCTGCATCAAGTAATACACCCCAAGCGACAGTCCCTTTTCAATCTATATTAAGCAATCTGCTTGCTTGTGGAATGTCGCCTAGTGATCAGAGGGGTAAAAAATGCATCGGGAAATCAAATCAGTGGTGCAGAAATAAGTTTGGTAATTGATCACATAAATTTCTATCCCCAAAAAATTACTATGGAACAAAGGAACAGCGTTATTTAAATAGCCAACTTAATGTCAAAATCATGCATGAGCAGTTCAGATTATGACATCCCCAAGCAAGTAATATTAAGTACGAATTTTATTAAAAAATATTCAAAAAACGTTTTTCACTTACATTTGGTCGACCACAAGTTGACATGTGGTACTTGTGAAGCGCTTCAAAATAAATTACGAAACAAAACACTGAATGAAAAGGCTAAGAGGGTTGCCGCTGCAGAAATGATGGTTCATAAACGGAGGGCTGCAAAGTTTTCTGCTCATATTCGTGAAGTACAAGTAGTGTGTCAAAAAAACGAGGATGTTGCAGGTATTGCCATAGCTTTTATGCAAAATCTGTCGCTTCCTACCATTCCAGTTCAGGAAGTTTCCTACCTTCGGCAACTCAACGTTAATGCATTCAATATCCACAACCTGAAGACAGGATACGCAACATTCTACATTTATCACGAAGGTGTAGCAAAGAAGGGTCCTGATGAAGTCTGCACGTTTCTGCTGGATTACATACGAAACGAGTTGCCACCAAACATAAAATACCTGCATATATTTTCAGATGGCTGCCCAGGGCAGAATAAGAATAATAGTATGGTCAGGTTCCTCATGGAAGTTGCAGCATCTCAGCATTTACTCAGAATTTATCGTTATTTCCCGGTCAGAGGCCATTCATTCTTACCCTTTGACAGAGACTTTGCAGTGATTAAGACAAAAATTCGAGCTGTCGATAGGATTTATAGCATCATGCACTTTGTAGAACTTATTGTTGCTGCTAGTACCTTTAACAAATACCGGGTTGAAGGTGTTTCCAACAGAGTTTGTACTGGCTTTCACGCAATTGTGGCCTAAATTTTACAAACGCAATGCCTTGTCGTTGGAAACAATGAACAGCAAAGTGCTCACAAGGAATGAGAAACAATCCTTCACCGTTTCTGAATTCATGGAATTGGAATACAACAGTGACAGTACTGGGAACGTCGTTGCAAAACCATACATTGGAAGCCTGGTGACTCACTTTTCGTTTACTTCTTCATTTAAGAAACAACATTAACTCTACCGACGGCTGCAGCATACGAAAAATGTGTACCACTGAGTGAGAAGAAAGTAGCTGACCTCAAGAAGTTGGAGCCGTTTATTCCTGAAGAGAACCTATTCTTTTACAGAGCTCTCTGTAACTGGCCGTCAGTAGACAGCAGAGGGGGCTGAGAGTGAATAATAGACGTGAGTACAAGCCATATTTCACTAAGCTTGCTATTTACCAGACTGTAATTTGTAGTTACAAGTAGTTGTTCAGAATTCGTTATGTACACATAAAATAAGAATTTTGGTAATGAGAAATAATATAGCTGATCTTCAGAAACTTATGTAGCCTAATAAAAAATTTCGTATTGAACATAGCAGGGTGTAAACTAGCTCGCGTCCATGGAAGAAGTCCACATGTGCACCTTGGGTAATGCTAAATGAGCTAGAACGATAGCTGGTGCCAGACTTATCTTCTCTAGAGAATCTCCTGGCCTTGCGCACACGGAAGCAAGACTCTCAGATAATGGCTCCTGCAGGAGCTGCATGACAAGAAGTATCGGACCTAGCCTCCGAATTTTCTGACTAAGCAGATCCAAATGCGAAACTGTCTTGAATTCTCCGTGCGAGGAACATTAATGTTGCTATACAAGAGACTCACGTAACTATTGCGACCGATCTTAAGGCAAGGAGCAGAATACCAGGATACGAGATAATAGGTGCGACATACCATCAGTCACACAGCTGTGCTACTTATATCCGCAGCAACATAGAAAATATCCAAGAATTGCACTGCCGCATTGGCAGTGGAATCCACACTGTCACTATAAAAGTGGAAGAAGTTTCAATAACTAATGCTTGCAAACCTCAGCTCGTCCAGTGGCCTCCAGAGGTACTACCCCCACTCCCCCACCCAGCTCTGTACTTAGAATATTTCAATAGTCACCATACGATGTGGAAATTCAACATCAGTGAGCAGAATGGTGTTGCACTCACAGACTGGATGGAAGAAAACAGCTTAAGTCTCATATTCAATGTAAAGGATAAGGGAACTTTCAGATAAGCAGCATGGGATAGAGACCTAAATCCAGATCTATGTTTCTCCACCCAGAATCACAGTAGCCAACCAATTAGCATATCCAGAACGAACCTACCAGATTTCCTACACAGTCAACATCGCCCAGTCATATATGAAATAGGCATACAAATCCCGGCGATATGATCCATACCAAGATCCAGATTGAATTTCCAAAAGGCAAACTGGGAAATGTTCTCCCAAGAACTTGACAAGGTCGTAAGATGGATCCCAGCAACACGTAAAAGTCACAACAGATTTGTAGATGTAGTGACTGCAACAGTAAAAAAAGTGTATCCCACATGGGTAACACAAGGAATACATTCCGGGCTGGAACAAAGATTGTGAGAAACTTTTTGAAACATACGTAGAACATGGTGATATGGACGTAGCCGATGAACAGCTACAGACATTGGATGAGGCTCGAAGAAATGGATTAAGACAACTGCTGAACTACTCTGAGGCAGTAAAACAAAAGCTGCAAGGTATAAAGCCGAACTGTTTAACAACAGGTTGTTGGACATCAGCTTGCAAATGAAAGTTATATGGCTGTGACTGGACACTTCATAACTGAACACTTCGAATTGCAGTCTGTACTGCCGAAATGCAGTCATTTCACTGGTGCCCATACAAGGCCAAATTTGCCAACGGCTTTGGTTAAAATTACAGATAAATTTAGTCTTGGTGGCGAAATTTTAATGGTGGCCACAGAGAATGCACCAAATATGAAAAATGCAGTTTCCACTATTCTAAAGTGGGAACAATCTGGTTATTATGCCCATACACTTAGTTGTGCAAGATGCACTTAAAACATTCAGAAAGTCCCAACAGAACATATGCAAAGTAAACATTAAGAAATTGATACATGACTTGCCCATAAGATGGACTTCTACCCTGTTTATGTTGGAACACATTGTTGAATTACCAGAAGCAGTAAAAATTACAGTTGTCCTTTGTAACAGGTCAACAGAACGTCCATCACCGTTAAAAGATGTGGGAAATCTGCTCTGAACTCTAATTTTGGAACCATACAAGCAGGTCTCAAGGCAGCTCAGTGCAGAGAACTAACCAACTGGCAGCTTGATAAGTTAATAATTTATTTTATTTGGCTCACGTAAGTTCAGTGTCATTTTATTGTATACTTTTATTATGTGTTGTGTAGTTTTCAGTATATTTGTCTCAATTTTCAGGTTATAGTTCCGACACATGACCTTCAGGCAGTGTGTGATGAAATTGCAAAAATGTGGTTACATGAAGTTTCAATGAAAGCTGTTGATGCATTGAAAGAGGGACTTACTAACCTGTTTCAGAATCTTGAGCAGAACAAATCCATTGCCCTTGCTACTCTGCTGGATCCACGATTCAAATTGCTGGCATTTCAGAACCAGACAGCAGCAGACAACACAAAGAAACAATATTGTTGCCCCGAAACCTGAAAAATGTAGGCCAAAAGGTATTCAGCCTTCACAACAACCTGTTGAGCCAAATAATTTGGCAACTGAGTCTTCTCTGTGTGGGGCATATTTGATGAGTTGGTGGAATACACACAGCCACAGGGGACAGTACAGTCATACTATTCTGGAGGTCCAAAGACATGTTGACAGCCCAGTCATCAGTAGAAATGATCTCCTGGCATGGTGGAGACAAAATCAGTTCATTTACCCAACTATTGCAAAAGTAGTGCAAGAGAGATTCAATGTTGTTACAAGTTCTGTGCCTTGTCAGAGGGTGTTCTCTAAAAGTGGACATTTAATAAACGACAGAAGAACACATGCAAGCCACCAAATATACAAAAACTAATATTTTTGAATGCCAATGGTACTTGTGATTAGACATTGTTGCTGGCAAGTTACACATGAGAACACAGTACATTCTTAAACGGCTCATAAACAGAATAGGTGTTTATGAACAAGAATAATTTTCATCTTCAATAAGTTTCTTACGTGCATATAATTATGGTCTTGCAGGAAATAGTGGACACTTGTGAAATTTGATTACATGGAGGTAACTAAGCACTTTCAACACAAGCAAACAAGACCACACAACTGTATGATGCCTAGCGAAACTGTAAGATTTGAGTATTATGGTGTTTCATAATTCATGCTAAGAATAATTTTGCAGGAATAAGTTTTTTTAAGATGGGTGGGACATAATGACAGTGGAGAGCAGCCATGAAGGCGAGCGAGAGTCAGATGCGCAGAAGCATGCGGAAGTGTACCACGTGACTCACAGCCGATAATGCGCCAGTGACATTCTTGTCTTCATTACGTGCGGTTCGTGCTGTGTTTGCAAGTTGTAACTTTGAGTCACAGTGTCCTGTGCTGAGTGCTGACTGCCTTCATAGTATTCATTATGTGTTATGGTAAGCAATCATGCCAAGTGTTACACAAACAGGCAAGAGGAATAGTGTTCCGTGGGTATAATACTTTAAGAGACAACCTTCCGCTCAATCCACACCAACACAAGGTGTGGGTCGTGCCATTGCCAAATGCCAGGAGCAGACAGCTGAAGCCTGTGGTGTTGGTTTGGGGACCGTTCAGAAAATATCCAGTGAAGCTAAGTTGTCTATGCAAGCCTGCGGCTCAGCTGTTTTCAAATCGGCAGGGACACAACACAACCGCAAAAAAGAAGTGGGTGAGCTAGACGATTTTGCGAAAAACGTTCTGCAGCGCATAGTGTTCAGGAAGTACGCTGAAGGCGCATATCCAACAGCAGAGAAACTAGTTTCATGTATGAAAGTTTGTATTAGGACAGTATCCAATGATACAATTTTTTTTGTGTCAAATGACCAAAGTCAAGCACCAGTTTCATTCAGAAGTATTACAGCCTTACAACTGGGCCAATACATTTCCTGTATATATGGTGGAAAATGCTTGTTGGATTCTAAACCAACACATTACTTCTGTCACTCCAGCTCCATCAGCAACAAGAATGGGCTGACATTATAGCTTGTTAGAATCAACTAATTGCTATTAGTAACAAATTTCAGCAAATGAATGAATAAGAATGAAATATTTTGCTTGGGATCCATAAAGAGTACAACTCGTACATGTATTTTTTAATGTAATATAAATCTAAGTCTCTTTGGTGCGACAAGATTTATGGACCACTTTGATAGCACACTATGATGAATTTACCATAGTTTGATCTTTCGTTTTACAGCTAAGATACAGTACCCAAAAAGTTGAACAGGATCACGAAGTTTCAGCATGACAGGTCTCAGATCCTGAGTAATTGTAAATTTTGATCATTTATTCATTTAAGTCACAATGTTGAGAAATGTAATGAAAATGTAAGTATATTTGTTCTTAAATGCAAAGTCTCCAAAATAAAAACAACTTTTTCTGATCAAACAAGGTGAGCTCTTTTCAATGGTGCCGAGAAAAATTAAATTTTAGTGATTCCTTTTGAGATGCGACCTTTTGAAAGTCAGCCAACATTGACCGATTAAATTTTTTACCACACTTTAAAGTTTAATAACTCATTATTTGAGCAATCTGGGTGCCACTTGCAGAGCTTTATGACATGCTGGCAGGCTGCTGGTAACTGAAGTATTAGCTTCAGAAAGTTACTCTTTCAGCAGCAGATACGAGGATTGATTCAAAAGTAAGGTTCCCACCTCTGTACCCTTACTGTGCATGGTGCAATGCAAAATCTGGCAATCCAACCATGTTCACCGGATCCCCATGACCTATCCTACCAACCAGCGTGGCTTTGCAATGGTCAGTACCGGCCTGACAGCCAGAAGTGATGGAGCCCTTCAAAGCCGTCACCGCCAGGTGTGAAATTCGTGCAGTAATCTGATTTTTGCTCCCAAGAAAGTTACCACCTGTAGAAATTCACTGGCACGTCAGTGAAGTGTATGGGGAAACATGTATAAGCATTCAACACATCCGCAAATGGTGTAGGGAGTTTGCCAACGGCCGTCCATATTCGACAAAGTTGTGGTGGAAGTTGAGCAAAACCTGCTCGAAGATGGGCAAATCACCATCCGGCAACTGGCTGCTCAAATTCCTGAGGCTTCTGAAGCTTCAAATTGACAGGATATTGACTGAAAAGCTAGGCTACCACAAGGTGTGCGCGCACATGCTTTCATAAGTCCACGAACAGCATCATGTTGACTGTGTTCTGAAGCTCTGGAGTGAATGCAATGAGAATAAGGAAGACTTCCTTGATTCCTTTGTTATGAGGGATGAATCATGGTGCCATTATGTTACTCCGGGAACAAAACAACAATTGCCCCAATGGAAACACACCAGATCGCCACCATTAAAGAAGTTTAAGCAGCAGCTGTCAGCAGGAAAAATCATGGCATTGGTGTTTTGGGACCAGCATGGTGTACTGCTAATTGATTTTATGCCTAGAGGGACCACCATCAACTCAACAGGTTATTATGAGACCTTGAAAAAAGCTCAGACGAGCAATCCTAAACCGTCGTAGGGGGAAACTCAGCAAAGGCATAGAGCTGCACTACGAGAATGTCCAGCCATATGTGTCTTAAACAAAGAAGTTAATCGACAAATTTGGCTGGGACGTCATTGACCAACCCCCCTTACAGCCCCATTTTGGCTTCCAGCGATTTCCACCTGATTTCAAAATTGAAGGAGCACCTAGGTGGTCTATGATTCCAGACGGACGAGGAGTTGCAAGAAGTTTCCAAGTTTCTGAATGGGTTACGGCAGACTTCTTTGAGGTGGGAATGCAAAAAAAGATAACCCGACAGAAAAAATCTATGGAAAAGAAATGGGAACTATGTGGAAAAATAGCCAAAGATCAACGTTTCCAATAGTGTAATTGTTTTTTCGAATAAAAAATTCCTTGTGTCTAAAAAATTTGGGAACCTTATTTTTGAAACTACCCCCGTACAAGGCAATAAAGTATAGCCAAAATTTGGTACGACAAGATTTATGAGCCACTTTGATAGCACACTATGATGAATTTACCATAGTTTGACCTTTTGTACAACAACTAAGCTATTGTGCCCAAAAAGTTGAACAGGATCACAAAGTTTCAGCATGACAGGTCTCTTAGATGCTGAACAATGGTAAAAAGAATAATGATCAACTTTATTTCAGTCGCAATGTAAAAAAAAACAGGCCTTTATGAAAAGGTGGCTAGTGGCCCCATCACACTACTTATGAAGCTGTAATTTGGCAGTGCTTCATGTAAGGTTTATATATACATCCTGTAAATTTTTTTAAATCAAAACTGGAGATGGTCAAGTGGGGAGCGTGTCTAAATTTAGGCCACTTGAGGTGGAATGAGCCATGGAACACTTTCAGAATTCACTTTTCGCTTTTGGGGAGAAGCCCGTCCTACCAGGTGAACTCATTCTGTATCAAGTGCCTGAAGATCAGACAGCCACAAAGGGGACAGAGGATAGTGTGACTGCAGGGACTTATCTCTGGCACACTCCCCGTGAGACACTTCCGACTCTGTCCACACACTGCATTTGTAGTGCTCCTGCCCACTATATTCATTATTCACAGCAGACAATCTACCGATTCCCGGAAGAGTTCGGGCAATGGGAGTGCATCTGCACTGAAGATCATTGGCTGGTAAGCCTTATCTATATGAAGATGGTATCTTTCTTTCAGACAGGTCCGAAAGGACAGATACCATCTTCACAAGATGACAGAAGAGTCTAGTGCTTCCTTGACATGGTGTCTGGTCAGCAATGTCATTGCGGACCAAATGATGTGGTTATTCTGTTTCTCCATTCGTGTTTTGCATACTTCATGTGTATCAGTCACCTACATGTTGTGCAGTTACCTCCTTGGTTTTAAGGTTCTTAATAACTCTGCAGAGTTACTCTGGATACCACACAGGAGCAAATACTGTTAATGAAATACCAGTTATGTGTATTAGATTCAGTTACGAAGAAGTTCTGGCCATTGGAAACTGATGAGCAATGTCACTGGGGGCCACAAGAAGTGAGTGTTCAATTTTAGACTAATGCTTTGAAACTTCATGTGCATAAGTTATCTTCAGGTGGCATAACTAATTATGTGGTCCTAAATGTTTCTAATTTATTTATTAGCTTCAGTTATGAAGGATTTCTGGGGAGTCAGTCGATGGGAAACTTCACGTCAGATTGCATCAAGACTGTTTCATCCTGTCTATAGCTTGGGAGAAGGATAATATTGCTGAAGGAATGGCATCTATATAATGTTTCACATGTTTATCAAATCCTCTTTTGTAGAGGAATATAAATGTTTGCAGCTCAATTGTAATCTGTGCACACAGTTTCTCAGCAACAAACAGTAAATAATAAAATACTGCCACCTACTGCAACCAATGCAAGGCATATGGCTATGTGAAACACAGTCTTTTCCTAGATAAACTGAAATTTTATGAGACTGACTGTACAGCAAAACAATGGATAGTGTCATATCTGAACAAAATAATGCAGAAAGTTATACTTTGTAATTCAACCAAAACAGTCTGTGGAAATTAATCTGACCAGGGAGAAATCACGTACAGGAGTTCCCAAGGTTCAACCTTAGGTCCACTATTGTTCCTCATATGTAAACGATCTTGTGTCCAATATATAACAAGCAGGAGTAGTTCTTTTTGTAGATGATACTAGTATTGCAGTCAAGCATACGCAAGTGAACACTCACCCCCAATTTTAAAGAGACAAATTGGCAAGTTGACATATCTTGCATATTTTCATTCAGTAATGCCCTATGGAATAATGTTCTGGGGTAATTCATCTTTGAGACTGTAATGGTTCTTTATTTGCGAAACCATTACACCTGCCAACCCTATTTTTCGATACCGTAGATTAATGAATATTTTTCTACGTAATGTCTCATATTTTTCACTCTACTCAAATTTGGTTTCATTTTTATATGTATGTACGTCAATATTTTGAAATGTTGAAATCGATATAATATCTAGTGTGAACACCTTTGACTTATTGTTATGTTTGACGCTGTTATGTGACTTGGCGCAGAAGCGTACAGAGTAGTCAAGTTTGTGTGTCGAATATGAACCGTCTTGACTGTGCTGGAAATGAAAAGATGAGGGAGTTGTGGACAAATGAAAAATGTTCCGAGTTTTATTAAGAGCAGTAATGGCTGCGAAATTGTATGATGAAGTAATGTTTTGAGCATATGAAAGTATGAAAAGATTAATAAATGTGAATTTTTGTGAAAAGTGAGTGTCAAGAATTATTTTCAAGTGACCATTGTTTAAAAAAGTATGAAGCACATTGCAATGAAAAACATAAATCATCAAATTAATCCTGAAAGATTGTCCTCATAAGTTCAAGTCGGCGAAATTAACATCTGAGTGCCTTTCGCACGAACAGCGATAGTCATGCTACCTAGACAACACTATTACGAGCCAAAGCCACAGCGAGATTGTCGTTTGATTGTAAATACAAGATAAGTGATATTGTTAATTTTCGTCAGTGACTTTATCAATTGATGTAGCAATACCTGCCACATTAAAGACCTTTTAGTTGCGCAGTAAAAAGATCATACTTTGAGTGCGTTACGTGATAATTTTTGAACTGATTAAGTGTTAGTGGAGGTATTGTTATATGTGGGTGCTCTGTCCGGGATCTCTTGCAGACTAATTGGAGAAACTAACTGAAGTAATGTTTCAGGAAATAAGTACTGTGTTATGGTGTCAAAATTAAAAACATGTAAATGGAAACAATCACGAAATAAACAGGACGTAATTATGTAACTGAATTGGATGCAAAAATGAAGAGGGGGGGAGGGGGAACCCTATGGAGAAGACATCGACTGTGAGAAGTGCAAACTAAAAAACTTTATTACCTTTTATAATTAGACATTTTCATTAATATTATTCCTTTTGTTATTAACAATGTTCAACTTCCACTAGGTACTCATTCTGCATCTGCTCTGCATACGTCTTGTTGCAACTAGGAAGCAAGTATGAAAGGTTTTCCCAGGAATAGATACATATTAAAACCCTGTGCAGTACCATGAATATTCACACATTTATCACAACATTTAAAAATCACAGGTTTATCACAACATAACAAGCACACTACTTAATCTTTAGTTGATCCCTTTTTGGAAAAGGCAACTGAAGAAACAGGTAGTAGAACCTGGATGTCTGGTTGAAATACATTCTGTTAAATCACTTCATGACTGAGTAAAAATAATAGGAAATTCAGGACAGAATAACGACAATATTATGGAAAGGATAGCTTGCTACTCACTACATATAGGAGATGTGGAGTTGAGACAGGCACAACAAAAAGACTGCTATACATTTGAGCTTTTGGCTACAAAGTCTTCTTCTAAACTAGAAAATATACATATATCTAAAAAACAATGATGATGTAACTTACCAAACGAAAGCGCTGGCATGTTGATAGACACACAAACAAACACAAAGCTCAAATGTATAGCAGTCTTTTTGTTGTGTGCGCGCGCACACACGCACACACACACACACACACACACACACACACACACACAAACAGACTGTCTTTGCCACAATTCTCTTCAATGATTGTCATAACTAAAGCGTGTGTCACAACTTATTGGGTGATCTGTTTTCGCTTTCCCTGTATGTGGTATACATCACTGATATACAGGTAGCATATCTTGAAACATCCAACACTTTGGCTACCTTGGTTGTGGAAACACCACAATTTGTCAACATTCAGATTTACTTAACTCCAACATAATCCACCCACAACTACACAGAACACTGTTCTGAACCGAACTGACAGTTGCGATTTACAAAGGATATTGCACAGGTGCCGTTTCACAGTGTGAAGCTATACCTAAAATCGCCGTTTAGTTATGATTCAAGAAGGATTTAAGAATTCCAGTTTGTGTTATGAATCAAGTTCTTACTGCATCACAGCCATCATTGATACTACCTGCTGAAAAACCTCAGAAACTGAAAAATTTGATGTTATTTATCTAACACCTGAGTCAGGGAAATAATTATATTACCTTACATGAAACTGCTGACAAGTGAGTGAACAATGGAAGAGAAATTGACATTTATCAACACAAGGAGTGACACAATGGCTTGCATTACCAATATCTATATGCTGTGAGGAGCATTTCATTGAATGGTATTTTGTGGTTTGACTAGATGTGAGCTAATGTGTGGCGAACTTTGACAAAAGTCTGGCCACATCATACAGCTGAAGATAATACCAATGCACTGGACAGGACAGGTAATTGTCCTTTACAATGGATCACCTGGTGGTTTCATTCCAAACTGTATACTGATCTTTTGTTGCAGAGGGCAAGATGATTATGTTGAGGAAATGAATACTTTAGTTTCCACAAAATGATTTTCCGATCTGCTGCTGCAAAATATTCCTGCAAATTCAATACAGCTAATGGACAATGCACCAGACCAGACCTTTGTGTTAGACAAAACTCAGACAATGTAGCAGAGAAAACATCAATTTTGTCTGGGGACAGAGGAATAATCCACCAAAGAAAACTGAACATGGCATGAATATGGCACACTTCATTAACTTGTAAAGCTGCACAAACCAAAAACCACACACTAACCAGGAGAGAAATGGAATGTGGTGAAAGAACATAGCATAATACAGGTACAACTTCCTCCACATGACACTCATTTCAGTCCTGTTGGATCTAATATTGGCCCCCACATAAAGTTCCAAGGTAATAAACAATAGAGCATTAAAGGAAAACACTAATTGGACCTGCTTATCAAACAGGCAGTTAAGTTAGGTGCCCTGCTTAGGACTGTCATTTGTTTATTATTCCATGATGACCCATCGACATCTGACTGACACACACAGGCCCAAAATTGTCATGGCACTAAGCACATGCTAGCAACCGTTCCTTGTAGAACTGTCACTCGCCTCAAGTTATTTTGAACGCATAGTACAGAAGAGGAATAAACATTTCAAATATAATGGTTAGAGAATGAAAAGCTTAATATAACTGTGTGTGTGGAAGAGAAATAAGCATGAACTCTAATCACACGTTATCACTGAAAAACACAATGATAAATACCTGGAATTATACCACACACTTATGTGGCTAGTTGATTACAGACAAAAACTGGATGAATTAGCCACTTTGCAAGATATTAAAATCAGACTTTTTTGTTTAGAGGCTACTATATGGTACTGAAGGGCTTTAAGTCTAGAAATTTGTACAATACTGGAATTGTGTAACTGCAATCTACCATACAGTGGAAAATCACTTAGCTGACAATGGTATGGTTGGTGGTATCTGTGCCTGGAATGTTGGATCTGCACAGGTGTGTATCAAGGCTTGAGAGCACCTGCAATAAAAAAGAGGTGTCTAGTTTAGCAGGGGATACAACCCGTCGGCTTTGACCAATGACGTCAGAATTAGCCAGAGAGCAAACAAAAGATGAAAGAGCTGAGAAGAATGTTTAGAAACAAATAAATGCAAGAGAGAGAAACTGTACGTCACATACATAAGAGCCAGTAGTATTTTCACGTTAACGATATCGCGTGTTTGTATCTTAGTATTTCTTCGCAAAATACAATGGAAAGAAATGAATGAAATATATTACTAGCAAAGAATACATCACGTTACACTTATGTCAGTTGTATCTCTAAACTCTTTCGAACTGCATTGCTTGAGTGCAGTACAGGATACAAGTTCAGAGTACGTCGATTTCTTAGTTTCAATTAGCATTGCTGTCCTGTTGTTCACTTGAACTATGTATCCCCTGCTTCACTAAACCGTAAATGAAACACTGGATACAAATATAAAGCTCAGTCGAAGTGTGTTGCTTAAGTACAGTACGGAATAGGAGTTTGTCGTAAGTCGATTTCTTAGTTTTCACTAGCATTACTGTCCTGTTCTTCACTTGAACAATGTATCCTCCGATTCAGAAACCCTAAGTGGAACATTGGATACAAATTGTAGATGTGTTGTTTATTTCGTCTCCGCTATTACTAACGGTCTTTTCTTACGTACATATCAGTACTACTGACGACAGAAGGACTTACATATGTAATATATGTACACCAACTTCCGTTGACCTCTATATATGTACACTGGTATCGAAAAAGTGGAAATAGACGTAAGTTACATTTGCAACCTGTACCTCAATTGAACTACACAGAGACAAGAAGACAGCACATGTACAATTTGTACCCCGTACTTCACTATGGGGTACGGTTTTCTTGTTGCCTTGGACGCTAATAGTATCCCATTCATTACTTGAGCTATGTAGCTATACGCAACATTTGTATCTTGCTCGCCAATTGACATATATAGTGTCAGTGTAAAGGCGAAGTGAAGGACAGGATACAAGTTCTAGTTCTGTCAGGGGTTTCGCCTGTAATATAGCAAGTACACATTCGAAAATGTCGTACCGATACTACTGCTGGGAAACGAAAGAAGATCGACCGCTGAGAAATTTCTATTACGTACTTCACAACACGAAATTACACATATTGGTGGAATAAAGCAGTGAAATATGTTGTCAAAATAGTGAAATACAGTGAAAGAAGCTAATGGGAAAGTGAACTTGTCACACGGAAATATCGAGGAATAACCGAATCTCACCTAGACAGTAACGAAAATTACATACCCACAAACAGACACATCCATTCCTATAAACAAAAATAAGACACTAAAGATTGTTCTACAATAACAAACTAATACTCCAAATTACCTGAATATCATTATGAATAATTATTTTAATGTATGATGATAGCGCTTATCCGGAACACAGAACTGCTTTATTATCTATGGCTCGAAGTGAAGACATTACTATTTATGACTAATGTATGATGTCATTGGTCAAAGCCGACGGGTTGTATCCCCTGCTTCACTAGACCCAAAAAGAGCGTATTGTTCACTGATCACTTTTAATCACATATAAACTCTATTTCACTACAGGGAAAGATCTACCAAATGAAAACACAGTTAAAGCCAGAAAAACTATTTAGTAAGTGGAGGAAAAATCTACAAATTATAGCTTTTGGAGCTACGCACCTCCATTTAACAAAAGTCGCAAACATGTGGCGTAAATGTGTGTGTTCCGCTATTACACAGATCAATCTTCCACTGTACTTGGCCAAAGGCGTTACAGAAGACTAGGACAAAAACCAAAAAAGCATTCTTCTGTTGGGAGGTGACAAATTCATTTTCAGCTCACAAAGCTGAATGAACATACAATAATGACATACACATGCAGACTGAAGTGTTGAATGAAAATTTGTGCCAAGGCTGTGATATGAATCCGGGTCACCTGTTCACCAGGCAGATGTGCTTCCCTTCCAGAATTCGATTTTTCTTTTAGTGTCAATATTTTCAGGTTTTTTTTATTCGCATTTCCTTCCAATGTTCTGGTCTCATCATTTCTACCTGCACTTGGAGTACCTTGAATCTCAGTTGCAACACATTTCTCACAGGAAGATGAAGTTGCCTTGTGGAGAGAGGGGGGAGGGGGGGGGGGGGGGGAGAGAGAGAGAGAGAGAGAGAGAGAGAGAGAGAGAGAGAGAGAGAGAGAGAGAGAGAGAGAGAGAGAGAGAGAGAGAGAGAGGGGGGGGGGGGGGGGGGGGACATTCTTTGGATGGCGTTGCTGTAATTTATGAAGCTTGGGGAAGCGGTTGTTCAGGAGCCTCCATAATATGTTGTGGAAGGATTTTATGTGCTGCCTCTGTATTGATTACTGTACCAGGATGGGAGGTATTGCTGGCATCGCCAACTGCTGACTTCAACCACATCTACATTCATACCAGTAACACAATTACACGTAAATCAAAAAGGTTGTCCTATGGCTTCAATGAGGACCTATTTCCAGGCAGCTTTACTTCGTGTACTACTTTTGTGTGGATACTGCTTTAGGCTGTTCAGCTTCATCCTTAAAACACCACAACTGATTCTCTTTTTGGACAACTTCATAAAAGGACACTACATTATTTTATCATATGTATATCATATTGTACATTAATTTGAGTACACCACGAACTCAAACAATGACTTTGCTATGAACTCCCTAATGTGATGTAAGGCTAATATAAATGTTATGTCTATATGTAGACTGAAGTGATGAAAATTTGTACCTAGGCCAGCTGTGAAGCCACTATGCCAGGTTGGCATAGTGGTTAGTGCATCTGTCTAGTGAGCAGGAGATGTGCGTTCATATCCCAGCTTTTGTATAAATTTTCATCAGTCATTTCAGTACACAAACATACAACACAGATGTTTGAGATTTGAAAAGATTTCTGGAACCATATCTTTTCTTTTGATGTGTATTACCACTTTAACAACAGTATAGCCGTATTTCTAATTGAAGAAATATTAAAATAAACACACATGGAAACATACAAATTATCAGTTACTAAAGATTAGAAACATTTTGAGTTTCTCTCGTTTGTGAAAAATTTTCTCAAGTTCACTGAACAACCAATGTGAAGTTGATTACGAGTAGGCAATAACCTTTTATATAGTGCAATAAAACTAGTGTTTTTAGCTGTGATAGAATGTGACCCGTTATTTAAAAAAAAATTACAGTAAATTTCTTAAGTTGGTGAATACTTGCACCAAAAATATCATTCGTATTTTTAAAACAACATAAACATACTTTTTCCTACTGTAATGGAATGGGACAAGAAAATATACAACTTAGTAACAGATATTCTACAGAATTTGTATAAACAAGTACATATTAATAACTTGAACACAATGTATTAATGTTTCAAAATAATATTTATTAGATTATGAACCGGCTTTCAGCTTCTTAAAAACTTCGTCAGATAACAATGTTGAACCAACTTCAGCGAGAATTCGCTACTGTACAAAGAATGCTGTACATAGATAAGTGACTTTTATAACTATAGCAATATGAAACAAAATGATGACGATATTCCTAAAGAGACATTGAACAAATAAATCTTACATTACAGTATATTCAAATATTAAAACTACACTGTACAAGTGAGTAATGGCACAGGGTCCTACGTCTTATGGACAAACTGGTGAATGTGATGAAGAGACTGAGTAAAGGGAGGGGAAGAATGACTTCTATGGGATGTGGGTGTGCAACAAGCCTGAGTTTGAAAATCAGTTGAAGAAATAGCATACAGTAATGGTTATAGTCCTTCAATGATTGACAATATACTCAGTAAAAATAAAGGACAAATGATAACATTGCTCCTTTATCCACCTCAGACAGCACAAAACCACACTGGATAGCAAATAGGGACTGATACTATATATGGGTAGGATTACACAGATTCTTGCAAGGAAACAAGTCCAGGAAATACAATTCAGCTTTATCACTAGGAATATTGTTGCCCACCTTCTGGTCAGCATTACAGAAAAGATTCCACCTTTAAAACAGGGTAAAATTTATAGATTTCCTGCAATCTGTGTGACAAATCATATGTAGGTCAATCAGGTATGGCTATAACCACTAGACAGACTGAGCATGAGAGGAAATGGAGACTAAGAAAGAAAGAGGCACCTTTGCTGAATACACTCTGAATGAATGTCATCCATATGATGTAAAATGTGATGTTCTCCATAAAGGAACCAAACAAAGCTAACATTACTTCAAATTCTAGTCATTAATAAACACCAATCAAAGAATCCTGATCTGGTCATTAATTGCCAAACAGTTTCATTACTCACTCTTATTAAAAGGGCAGCCAGTTATTATTACTCTCATTAGCTAAAAAGATAGTTATAACCGTTCCACACTCACATTCCAAAGCCATCTTTCGTCCCCTCCCTTTATTCGATCTGTTCATCACATTCACTAATTTGTCCATATGACATAGTAGCATGTCCCATTATTCACCTGTAGATCATTTGTTTTATGCACTCTGTTTTAATATTTGAACACACTGTAATTTACGATTTATTTGTTTAGTGTCTCTAGATATTACATCACGATTGTGTTTTGTATTGGTACGGTCATAAAATGTCACATCTGTATAGCATGTTTTGTACAGCTATGAAGTCCTGTGGACTGTGTGTTCAACATTATCTGACGATGGCCCCAGAAGTCGAATGCCGGTTCGTAACGAACTAATGAATATTACTGTCTATTTAAGTTCTTAATATGTCCATGTTCCTCCAACAGCCGAAGAAATATTGCATATATATTAAACAAAAGCAAATAATTGTAAATCAACTTATCTTCTGAAACTGTTGTTCGTGAGCATGCGTTCGTAATAGCAGATGGGCTACCTAGGGGTGCATTCACAATAGCGTTTCCACGCGTATTAGATATTGAGAATGCAACTATGAATTCAACTGCAACAAATTTACGTACATCATCAAGAGCAAGAAAACAAATGCTGTTTGGTTTTCCTTTCGGTGGAATGACACTAAATCGCAACTTTCTCAAGTAATACTCGCTTCTATTTCGTGAAGGTATACCTTAATTCGATATTCATCCATGAAATTTCTCTTTGATTGGATAATACGTACCGACAATGTTTTCAGAAAAAAACTTGAGAAAACATTGCTATGAATTTTCTAATAATTTTCTACATATACTACGGGGGTGCATAAACTAAGGAAAGACACTTTTCATTACCTGGTAGCGAGCTCACGGGTTCTTTTCTAGTTACCAATAACACCTTACCACGTATTTTTGTAATATGATTACGCTGAAAGTATTACCCTTTGAGTAAGTCCCACACAACCCCAATTTCTCCACTAAACAACTGTATCTTACAACCGGCTCAGAAAAGGGCGCCACAACATATCCAGTCCAATACGTTAACGCGGATTCAATATTACATCAAATCAACAATACCGCCAGGGCCGGCAGAGACAAATACATCACATGACTCACGACAGCGTCGCCATCTGTGACAAGATATTCAAACAAAACGCGACGCAACCAGAGAATACTCTGAGTGCATCGGAATTTTGTAAACCACACCAAAAATCATACACCTGGATTTCCTCATGTAACAAAAATGATGCCATTTGGCGGCAACCGAGCAGCGTCACCGAAGTTGCGTGTTGAAACATTCAAATTCCTGTAGCGCCACTCGCGTGACGCCAGTTAAAAGACAGATTCACACGTGACGGAATTGAACGACATGTCAAAATATTCCATAGTGAAGTCACCAGAGATACCGCATTTCCCGTGACAGTTTTGAGTCTCCGTCCTGTCTTCTTATTAAGGTAGAACGGGACGCCGAAATGTCCCTTTTTGTGGCAAGGACTTTCCGGCATAAACCGCCATTAACTACAGTTTTCAGAAATTCAAGATGTCCTGTTTTGCATCAGTTTAATGAAAAACTTAAAGAAACTAGTAAGTGACAATTCGAAGAGGTATCTACAGTACATATATACCTGAAACCGTGTAGAGACTTCACCTGTAAAACTAAGTTGCGGACGACAATTGAACTGTACCGGTCTGCACTCCCGTTTGATGCGAATGCTGCCAACAATAACCAAAATCGTAAACGCATATGCTTGAGTTAGGATTCATTTTTTGTTCCACAGACCCAAAAATGAGATGAGCGAGACTCGAAATAAAACGAAGATTGTGTTTAACGTCCAATCGACATCTAAATAATTAGTAACGGGAGTCGGAAGAAATTCGTTACAGCTGTGACTTTGATAGAAGACCGTACTGTGTTCTGCATTTGTGAAATAATAAAATACTGTAAGATTCTGCTTAAATGCGAGTGCTAAAACATTTGAAATGAATAATGTGTCACTGACGAAAAGAAAGTTTGATTTTAATCATACAAAAGCAATACTCATACATCAAAACAACAGCGTCTGACTCAGATGTTCGATGCAGTAAGTGTGAATCTGCTTTTAGTATTTGCCATGGGATACGATCGGATGTATTACAACATAAAAAGTGAAAAGCATAAAAGAATGGCGTGTGCACGAGCTTATTCTAGAACTGTATAGGCTAATTTTTTAAAAAGTGAAAGTTTTAGTGATGAAGATATGAAATTAGCAGCTGATGGCTGAGCGTTTGCTTACCACCCTGTCCTCCACAATCAGTCTTTCAGATGGGCGGATTGCGCTGCTAAACTTATCGAATGTACTTTTGAACCAAAATTTATTTGAGGCTGTAGCAAAACCGAGGCACCTATGTTGAATGTTTTGACCTCATTTGCCATTTCTCAAATTGAATCTGATTTACAGGAATCAAATTTTACTTCAATAAATACGGCTGCATCAGATAATAAGGACGTAAAAATATTTTCTGTTTGTTGTTAGAAGTAGTTTATCTTGCTGCAAAACTGAAGCAGATAGTTCCTAAGTGTTAGTATGGGCAGACGTCACTGTTGGCAGATGGAATAAGATAATGACTCTGTGAAACAATGAAAATGTAAATTGAATGAAAATTGCCAATTCCTATCAGTTCTAATATGCTGATCACGAATATCACATAGACAATTCAACATTTGCTCTAGTTTTCATTTTACACTGTTTTATTATGGTGAGATAATTATATATGGATTTTTGTGTTAACTTTAAAATCAAATATCATAATGGTTTGTCAAAGTCATAATAACTAGTATCAATGGATTATATTATTGTCCCTGGTCTTGCTTCTGTGCAGTATTATGAATACAAACATTTTGATACGAATTTTAGTGATCTTTTTGTCTCCCTCCTCTTCAACTTCAGTGACTTTATTAATACATGTAATAATTTTTGCACATTTATTTCCAGATTAACTACCAGTTGTTCCAGTTGACAGCTATTGAAGTGAACAAAAATGCCATGAGTTCATGTTAACACTGCTGACACATTTGGCTATGTGTGCAGAGAACTGACATTTGCTACACAAAAACAGCAAATAACTCCAGTGATTAAAAACGCTTACTGTTGTTATTTTGGGTGCAAAATAGGTGATCAGGAGAAACACTCTACTCCACATGTGATCTGCAACACTTGTGACAGAAACCTCGGGAATTGGATGCATGGAAAGGACGTTCAGTGCCCTTTACAGTGCCCATGACGTGGAGTGAGCCAACTAACCATGTCAGTGACTGCTACTTTTGTATGGTTCCTCCTATCAAGAAGGGAATATCTAAGAAGAAGAAGCGGACAGTGGTCTATCCTAGCATTCCATCTGCCATACGTCCAGTTCTACATGGGGAAGGGCTGCCAATACCTGAACCACTGACAGAGTATGAGATTACTTCCGATGGGGATTCTGAATATCCTGAACCACGTACGTCGGAAGATTCAGAGTTTCTTCCAAATATATCATTAATTAATGATCCACAAAAACTGTCTCAGAATTAGTTATCTCATTAGAGATTTGGAGCTCTTTAAAAGTAAAGCTGAGAGTTTAGCATCAAGATTGCAGCAGCGCAATTTTATGGAAAGCAATGTAAATGTTTTATTCCACTGCAGAAGAGAGCAACAATTCAATCCTTTTTTTAACATGCAAGATAGTCTTGTGGCATGTGTAGACATAAATGGTGTAATGAAGGCTCTCAGAATTTATTACACCCCTGATGAGTGGAGGCTCTTTATTGATTCGTCAAAGTTGAGCTTAAAACCAGTGCTTTTACATATTATAATGAGCTTCCTTCTATTCTAGTTGGGCATAGTGCACATATGAAAGTTATACCAAAATATGAAAGTTTTGCTAGAAGCCACCACATATAGTAACTGTCAATGGCAGATTAGTGGTGACTCGAAAGTGGTTGCATTGCTATTAGGTATGCAGTTAGGGTATACTAAATATTACTGTATTCTCTGTGAATGGGACAGCCGAGCCTGTGCATCTCATTACAGTAAAAATGAATGACCCACCAGAAAATCTCTGCAACCGGGTATAAGGAACATTAAGAGTAAACCTCTAGTAGATCCTAAAAAGATCCTGTTCCCACCCTTGTACATCAAGTTGGGTCTCATCAAAAACTTTCTTTGGGAAATGAACAAAGATGGTGATGCATTTAAGTTCTTAAGGCAAAAATTTCCTTACTTGAGTGATGACAAACTAAGGAGGGCATCTTTGTAGGCCCACAGATTCGAGAGCTTTTTGGAGAAAATACTTTTGATGTGATCATACAAGGTAATGAGAAGCATGCATGGAAATGTTTTAAGACAGTCTGTTTACAGTTCTTATGGAACAAACGAGGAATAAATTGCAAATAGATTGTAGATTATATGTTATCATCTTATGAAATACTTTGTTGGAACATGTCATTGAAAATACATTTCTTACATAGTCGTCTTGACTTCTCCCCAAAAATTGTGATGCACTAAGTGATGAACATGGCGAGCGATTTCATCAACATATTGCCACATTTGAGAAGAGGTATGGTGGAAAGTGGAGCACTACTATTTTAGCAGAGTACTGCTAAACTGCCAGAAAGGATGCTCCCGAGTATGTGTATAAATGTCAAGCCAAGCGAAAACGCTCATCTTCTGAACGCTCATCTCTGAACAAAATATGTAACTGTATATACTGTACATATGGACATTTAACACTTGTAATCCTTTATATACATTTGTGACCAGTTAATTTATATATTTTATTTTGTTCTTTTTCATAGCTCTGGTATGAAGTAGACTTACAAAAGTATTTTCATTGATGTAATATTATCTTCATTCTTTCTTATATTTTACTTTTATACTTCCAGAATGACACTGAAATTGATCAATTCATAACACATAACACAATTCAAGTGATTATTCACTTAAAATTTGTTATGATGAACCTTAGAACGTGAATGCAGTTATATGCAACCATGCAATTATATACAACCACTCGCTCACAGAAAGATCTGTACCTAAGGACTGGAAAATCGCTCAAGTCACACCAATACCCAAAAAGGAAAGTAGGAGTAATCTGCTGAATTACAGGCCTATATCACTAACGTCGATTTGCAGTAGGGTTTTGGAACATATACTGTATTCGAACATTATGAAGTACCTCGAAGAAAACGATTTATTGACACATAGCACGGTTTCAGAAATTATCGTTCTTGTGAAACACAACTAGCTCTTTATACTCATGAAGTAATAAGTGCTATCGACAGGGGATGTCAAATTGAGTCCATAATTTTTGATTTCCAGAAGGCTTTCGACACTGTTCCTCACAAGTGTCTTCTAACCAAACTGCATGCCTATGGAGTATTGCCTCAGTTGTGCACCTGGATTCATGATTTCCTGTCAGAAAGGTCGCAGTTCGTAGTAATAGACGGAAAGTCATCGAGTAAAACAGAAGTAATATCCGGCGTTCCCCAAGGAAGTGTTGCAGGCCCTCTATTGTTCCTGATCTATATTAATGACATAGGAGACAATCTGAGTAGCCGTCTTAGATTGTTTGCAGATGATGCTGTTATTTACAGTCTTTTAAAGTCATAAGATGATCAAAACGACTTGCAAAATGATTTAGATAAGATCTCTGTATGATGCGAAAATTGGCAATTGACGCTGAATAAAGAAAAGTGTGAACTTATTCACATGAGTACTAAAAGAAATCAATTAAATTTTGATTACACAGTAAGTCCCACAAATCTGAGGGCTGTAAATTCAACTACATACTTAGGGATTACAGTTACAAATAACCTAAATTGGAACGATCGCATAGAGAATATTGTGGTTAGAGAAAAGCAAAGACTGCAATTCATTGGCTGAACACTTAGAAGGTGCAACAGGTCTACCAAAGAGACTGCTTACACTACACTTGTCCGCCCTATTCAGGAGTATTGCTGTGAGGTGTGGGATCCACATCAGGTGGGAGTGATGGATGACATCGAAAAAGTACAAAGAAGGGCAGCTCGTTTTGTATTATCAGTAAATAGGCGAGATAGTGTCACAGATATGATATGTGAATTGAAGTGGAATCATTAAAATAAAGGCGATTTTCGTTGTGGCAGGATCTTCTCATGAAATTTCAATCACCAGTTTTCTCCTCTGATTGCAAAAACATTCTGTTGGAACCCACGTACATAGGGAGAAATGATCATTACGATAAAATAAGAGAAATCAGGGCTCACACAGAAAAATTTAAGTGCTCGTTTTTCCTGCGTACCATCTGAGAGTGGAATGGTAAAGAGACAGCATGAAGGTGGTTCATTGAACCCTCTGCCAGGCACTTTATTGTGAAAAGATGAGTAATCACGTATATGTAGATGTAGATCAATGCATAATTAGTTAGTGAGCTACTTATACAAAAATGTAGATTACTTTTTCAAAAAAACTAGGAATAACTATTTATGAAAATGGTTTTGTATCATTTTATACTGAAATAAACAGAACTAACACAAAATCATGCAATTTACAAACTTTCACTTCAAATTGTTGTTCACTGTAATTGTATTCTCTTACCGACCTCCTAATTCAGATGATACAATTGCTGAAATGTTCAAGGAAAAGTTGAGATTCATTTCAAACTCGTACCCAACTCATACGATTGTAGTTGGTGGAGACTTTAATTTATCCTCGATGTGTTAGCGAAAATGCATGTTTAACTCTGTAGGTATACACAAAACATAATCCGAAATTGTGCAAAACGCATTCTCTGAAAATTATTTCGAGCAGTTAGTTGATGAGCCTATGGGAATAGTAAACGGTTGTGAAAATACACTTGAACTCTTAGCAACAAATAATCCTGAGTTAATAACGAACATCAAAATGGATACAGGGATTAGTGAACACATGGTTGCCATAGCGAGATTGAATATTGTAACCCCCAAACCCTCCAGAAATAAACGAAAAATATACCTATTTAAAAAAGCAGAGAAAATTCACACAATGCCTTCCTGAGAGACAACATCCACTCCTTCCAAATTAACAGTATAAGTGTCGACCAGATGTGGCTTGAGTTCAGAGAAATAGTATCGGCAACAACTGAGAGATTCATAGCAAATAAATTAATAAACGACGGAGCTAATCCTCCTTGGTACACAAAGCGAGTTAGAACACTGTTACAGAAATAACGAAAAAAACATGCCATATTTAAACAGACGCAAAGTTCCAAGATTGTCGATCTTTTACAGAAGCTCGAAATTTATTGGGTAATCAAATGTGAGATGCTTGTAATAGTTTCCACCATGAAACTTTACCTCGAAACCTGGCAGAAAATCCAAAGAGATTGTAGTCATATGTGAAGTATGCTAGCAGCAAGACAATCAATGCCTTCTCTGTGCGATAGTAATGGAGATGGAGAAACCATTGAAGACATTGCTGCAAAGCAGATGTACTAAACACAGCTTTCTGAAATGCCTTCACAAAAGAAGACGAAGTAAATATTCCAGAATTCGAATCAAGAAAAGCTGCCAACATGAGTAACGCAGAAGTAGATATCCTCGGAATAGTGATGCAACTTAATCACTTAATAAAATCAAGTCTTCTGTTCCAGACTATATGCCAGTTTGGTTCCTTTCAGAATATGCTGATGCAATAGCTCCATACATAACAATCAGATATAATCAGTCACACTATAACAGATCTGTACCAAAAGACTGGAAATTTGAACAAGTCACAACAATATTCAAGAAAGATAGTATGAGTAATCCACTAAATTACAGGCCCATGTCATTAACGTCGATATGCAGTGGGATTTTGGAAAATATATTGTGTTACAACTTTAGGTATTACCTTGAAGAATATGTTCCATTGACACACAGTCAACACAGTTAACTCTTTACTTGCATGAAATGTTGAGTACTGCTGACAAGGGATTTCTAATTGATTCCGTATTTCTAGATTTCCAGAAGGCTTTTGATACACAAGCGGGTTGTAGTGAAATTGCGTGGTCATGGAACATCGTCTCAGTTATGTGACTGGGTTCGTGATTTCCCATCAGGGAGGTCAAAGTTCGTAGTAACTGATGGACAGACATCGAGTAAAACAGAAGTGATTTATAGCATTCCCCAAGCTAGTGCTATAGGACCTTTTCTGTTTCTTATCTAAAAAAACGATTTGGGAGACAATCTGAGCAGCCATCTCACATTGTTTGCGGATGATGACGTCGTTTATCGACAAGTAAAGTCATCAGAAGATCAAAACAAATTGCAAAACAATTTAGAAAATATATCTGTATGGTGCGAAAATTGGCAATTGACCCTAAGTAACGAAAAGTGTGAGGTCATCCACATGAGTGCTAAAAGGAAGCCGTTAAACTACAGTTACATGACAAATCAGTCAAATCTAAAGGCCATAAATTCAACTAAATACCTAGGAATCACAATTTATGAACAACTTAAACTGGAAGGTTCATATGGTTCAAATGGCTCTGAGCACTATGAGAGTTAACATCTGAGGTCATCAGTACCCTAGAACTTAGAACTACTTAAACCTGACTAACCTAAGGACATCACACACATCCATGCCCGAGGCAGGATTCGAACCTGCGACCGTAGCGGTCGCGGGGTTTCAGACTGAAGCGCCTAGATCTGCTCGGCCACACTGGCCTGATAAATTAGAAGGAACACATAGAAAATGTTGTGGGGAAGGCTAACCAAAGACTGTATTTTATTGGCAGGACACTTAGAAAATGTAACAGATCTATTAAGGAGACTGCCTACATTACACTAGTCCCTTCTCTCTCAGAATATTGCTGCAGAGTGTGGGGTCCTTATTAGATGGGATTGACAGAGCGCATCGAAAAAGTTCAAATAAGGCAGCACATTTTGTATTATTGCCAAATAGGGGAGAGTGTGTCACTGAAATGATACAGGATTTGGGATGGATAGCATTAAAACAAAGGCTGTTTTCGCCGTGGAGCAATCTTCTCACGAAATTCCAATCACCAACTTTCTCCCACGAATGCAAAATGGTTTTGTTGATGCTGACCTACATATGAGAAACGATCAACATGGTAAAATAAGGGAAATCAGAGCTTGTACAGAAAGATATAGATGTTCATTCTTTCCGTGTGCTGTACGAGATTGGAATAATAGAGAATATTGCAGGTGGTTCAGCGAACCTTCTGCCAGAAACTTAAATGTGATTTGCAGAGTATCCATGTAGATGTAGATGTAATTTAATCCTAATGAGTGGGTTCAAGTTAAAATACTGGATCTGAAATCTTTTCCTGGAGAAACATCAGATATCATTGCTACATCTTTGAGTGAGATTTAAAAGAAAAACCCAATGGCTCTTTGTGCAGATGAGACGAACTGCAATTTGAAAATTTAGGTTGTGACTTAGTTGGGGTTGGATATTCTGCTCATAGAATCCACAATACTATCCAGAGAGCTGCTGATATCCATCCTATCGATCTCTACATGTGTACTCTAAGAGCTGAAAATCTGAAAGAAATTTGCAAATTTATAGACCAGGAATGTGAACAAGTTTTAGGCTATAGCAAAAAGAAATGGCGTGCTTTACTCTCAGAAGTCAAACATCTTCTATGCTTGTTCCTCCGAAATCGTATTTCAAATCTCAAAATAAATGTCCATTTGTTATCAAATCTTTCTCTGAAAATCTTTATCAAGAACTTGTCTGTACTTTCTTCACATGTAAGCATTAGCTTTTGACACAGCAGTTGAAGAAGTAGAGAGTGAAACAATTACAGCTTTTGAAATAATTTCTGTGTTAAGCGATTTGAAACCTAATTTAGTTTTCAAGGGTGAAGACTGTTTCATAACATGTGGTATCAGATTAGTCCATGGTATACTGGAAAATTGGAGATTATCATCAGAGATTTAAAAATTCGAACAGTATGTCCATACAGTTCATTAAACTGCAGCTAAATATTTAAATAAGTGGCTTGAATCCATTGAGTGCTTGCTGTAGTGCAGCTGGGTATCATTTAAGGCAGCAAGAATATACAAAAGATTGAAGGTTTCGTTTGTGGAATGACTCCTTCAGTTTCAATAGATAGTAATGGCCCATATGATGACTAAGTGTATACTAAGCAATATGTATCATTAGAAATATTAGAAAATTGGGAACAGGGTAAAATATCACCTAGCGACTGTTGAGTAGAAATTATTTCACATTGTAGTACGAACAATGTGCCCTATACCAATTTTCTTAAAATATTAGAGTTAATTCTTTCTCTACCTGGAACAAATATCCCCACTGAAAGAGTGTTTTGCTCATATGAATCATTTGTGGACAAATGGAAAGGGCAGTCCTTCAGTAGAAACTTTGAAAGCTATGTTGATTTTTAAAGTGAAGTTTAATCACACTTCTTTAGTTTTTACAGAATGTTGTCTGCAGATTGGACTTAATGAAAAAATCCATTCATCAGCAAAATATCAGTGAGGAATGACTCTTGCATCAATATTCAACAGTACTGTTTGGTTGGAGTGAGTCAGAGGATATTTATATTACACATTATTTACTTTTTTATCATTTGTTTCTAAACCCCCCGCCCATAAACCATAGACCTTGCTGTTGGTGGGGAGGCTTGCGTGCCTCAGCGACACAGATAGCCGTACTGTAGGTGCAACCACAACGGAGGGGTATCTGTTGAGAGGCCAGACAAACGAATGGTTCCTGGAGAGGGGCAACAGCCTTTTCAGTAGTTGCAGGGGCAACAGTCTGGATGATTGACAGATCTGGCCTTGTAACACTAACCAAAACGACCTTGCTGTGTTGGTACTGCGAACGGCTGAAAGCAAGATGAAACCACAGCCGTAATTTTTCCCAAGGGCATGCAGTTTTAGTGTATGGATAAATTATGATGGCGTCCTCTTGGGTAAAATATTCCGGAGGTAAAATAGTCCCCCATTCGGATCTCCAGGCGGGAACCACTCAGGAGGACGTCGCTATCAGGAGAAAGAAAACTGGTGTTCTACGGATCGGAGCGTGGAAATCGGAGCGTGGTATGTCAGATCTCTTAATCGGGCAGGTAGATTAGAAAATTTAAAAAGGGAAATGGATAGGTTAAAGTTAGATGTACTGGGAATAAGCGGACTTTGGTGGCAGGAGGAACAAGACTTTTGATCAGGTGAATACAGGGTTATAAATACAAAATCAAATAGGGGTAATGCAGGAGTAGGTTTAATAATGAATAAAAAATTGGAGTTCGGGTAAGCTACTATAAACAACATAGTGAATGCATTATTGTGGCCAAGATAGACACGAAGCCCCTGCCTACCACAGTAGTACAAGTTTATATGCCAACAACCTCCGCAGATGCTGGAGAGATTGATGAAATGTATGATGAGATAAAAGAGATTATTCAGGTAGTGAAGGGAGGCAATAAGTTAATAGTCATGGGTGACTCGAATTCGAAGGGAGAGAAGGAAACGTAGTAGGTGAATATGGGTTGGGGGGAAGAAATGAAGGAGGAAGCCACCTGGTAGAATTTTGCACAGAGCACAACTTAATCATAGCTAACACTTGGTTCAAGAATCATAAAAGGAGGTTGTATACATGGAACAAGCCTGGAGATATTGAAAGGTTTCAGATAGATTATATAATGGTAAGACAGAGATTTAGGAACCAGGTTTTAAATTGTAAGACATTTCCAGGGGCAGATGTGGACTCTGACCACAATCTATTGCAACTGCAAAAAGGTGGCAATTTAAGGAGATGGGACCTGGATAAACTGACTAAACCAGAGGTTGTACAGAGTTTCAGGGAGAGCATAAGGGAACAATTGACAGGAATGGGGGAAAGAAATATAGTGGAAGAAGAATGGGTAGCTTTGAGGGATGAAGTAGTGAAGGCAGCAGAGGATCAAGTAGGTAAAAAGACGAGGGCTAGTAGAAATCCTTGGGTGACAGAAGAAATACTGAATTTAATTGATGAAAGGAGAAAATATAAAAATGTAGTAAATAAAGCAGGCAAAAAGGAATACAAACGTCTCAAAAATGAGATCGACAGGAAGTGCAAAATGGCTAAGCAGGGATGGATAGAGGACAAATGTAAGGATGGAGAGGTTTATCTCACTAGGGGTAAGATAGATACTGCCTACAGGAAAATTAAAGAGACCTTTGGAGAAGAGAGAACCATTTGTATGAATATCAAGAGCTCAGTTGGAAACCCAGTTCTAAGCAAAGAAGGGAAATGCGAAAGGTGGAAGGAGTATATAGAGGGACTATACAAGGGCGATGTACTTGAGGGCAATTTTATAGAAAGGGAAGAGGATGTAAAATGAAGATGAAATGGTAGATATGATACTGTGAAGAGTTTGACAGAGCACTGAAAAACCTGAGCCGAAACAAGGCCCCCGGAGTAGACAACATTCGAATAGAACTACTGACAGCCTTGGGAGAGCCAGTCCTGACAAAACTCTACCATATGGTGAGCAAGATGTGTGAGACAGACTAAATACCCTCAGACTTCTAGATGAATATAATAATTCCAATCCCAAAGAAAGCAGGTGTTGACAGATGTGAAAATTACTGAAATATCAGTTTCATACGTCACGGCTGCAAAATATTAATGCGAATTCTTTACAGACGAATGGAAGAACTAGTAGAAGCCGACCTCGGGGAAGATCAGCTTGGATTCCGTAGAAATATGTGAACACGTGAGGCAATACTGATCCTACGACTTATCTTAGAAGAAAGATTAAGGAAAGGCAAACCTACATTTCTAGCATTTGTAGACTTAGAGAAAGCTTTTGACAATGTTGACTGGAATACTCTCTTTCAAATTCTGAAGGTGGCAGGGGTAAAATACAGGGAGCGGAAGGCTATTTACAATTTGTACGTAAACCAGATGGCAGTTATAAGAGTCGAGGGACATGAAAGGGAAGCAGTGGTTGGGAAGGGAGTGAGACAGGGTTGTAGCCTCTCCCCGATGTTGTTCAATCCGTATATTGAGCAAGCAGTAAAGGAAACAGAAGAAAAGTTTGGAGTAGGTATTAAAATCCATGGAAAGGAAATAAAAAGTTTGAGGTTCGCCGATGACATTGTAATTCTGTCAGAGACAGCAAAGGAGTTCGAAGAGCAGTTGAACGGAGTGGGCAGTGTCGTTAAAGGAGGGTATAAGATGAACATCAACAAAAGCAAAATGAGGATAATGGAACGTAGTTGAATTAAGTCGGGTGATGCTGAGGGAATTAGATTAGGAAATGAGACACTTAAAGGAGTAAAGGAGTTTTGCTATTTGTGGAGCAAAATAACTGATGATGGTCGAAGTAGAGAGGATATAAAATGTAGACTGGCAATGGTAAGGAAAGCGTTTCTGAAGAAGAGAAATTTGTTAACATCGAGTATAGATTTAAATGTCAGGAAGTCGTTTCTGAAAGTATTTGTATGGAGTGTAGCCATGTATGGAAGTGAAACATGGCCGATAAATAGTTTGGACAAGAAGAGAACAGAAGCTTTTGAAATGTGGTGCTACAGAAGAATGCTGAAGATTAGATGTGTAGATCACATAACTAATGAGGAGGTATTGAATAGGATTGTGGAGAAGAGGAGTTTGTGGCACAACTTGACAAGAAGAAGGGATCGGTTGGTAGGACATGTTCTGTGGCATCAAGGGATCACCAATTTAGTAGTGGAGGGCAGTGTGGAGGGTAAAAATCGTAGAAGGAGACCAAGAGATGAATATACTAAACAGATTCAGGAGGGTGTAGGCTGCAGTACGTATTGGGAGATGAAGAAGCTTGCACAGGATAGAGTAGTATGGAGAGCTGCATCAAACTGTCTCAGGACTGAAGACCACAACAACAACAGTTTCGAAACCTTCGTATTTATGACGAAAGAATTTTATGCATTCACTTTTGTCCCTTTCTCATTTAGAAAAAATTCAAATGTTCCATTTTTTGTTAAAAAAATGATCACCTATTTCCAAAATGCATTTCAAATGGTGGTGTCAAAGACGTTGGGCATGATTAGCACAGGTGGTCAACAGCATGGAATAAGACAGAATGGAACGGGACATCACTGTCAAGGTTTTTTGGGAAGAAAGTTTTGACGTTGGCGTTAGTGGACAGAACTGAGTCGTAGTCTGCTGTGTTGGTAATGTTAACCTATTTTCGATGTGCTCACGTTTTTGTAATAGTGGATTTCATGATTTACATTTTCTTGGTCTACACACCAGAATGCCCAAGCACTACTGAGAAACAGAAGTAACCAGCCAGCAAGCAGCACGGGCATGCACAATGGAACGTGTTCATGGACACATAAGCGCCAACGATGTCTAACGTGTATGTCAAGCCCTTGAGGTACAGACAAAAAGCCTGGGTAGATTGCTTAAATTATTATACGATGTGAAACAATGAAATACGCCTAAGAAAATCTAGAATGAATAAATAAAAGTGGTGAAACATGGAAAAGCAAAAAGTTTAGAGCTTATGCTTCAAAAGTAGAATTGGTCACATGGAAGGTCCCTGGAGACAACAGTTCGATTACATTTTAGTGAATCATGCTTTAGAAACCGAGTAAAAGACTACAGACTTAGGTAGTGACCACAACCTGGTCCTGATGAAATGTTAATTCAAATTCAAATGTCTGAAGGAACTGACAGTAAAAGGGAAATAGAAAAACTGAAAACTGAGGGACTGGTAAGGCATTACACTCAAGAGGCAGACAACCCAGCTAAAACATCCAACATAATGGAGTTAAAGGAAACTGGGAACAAGTTGCATCTGGTATACATAAAGCAGCAAGGAAGACAGTTAGGAAACTTAAACCAAAAGACAAGAGGAAATGGGTTACAGCAGATGTTATTCAACTTAGCGAAAACAGAGTACCGTAGAAAAACGCAGCTGGTGAACAACGAAAACCTGAATATAGAAGATTAAGGGATTTAGTCGGTAAAGAAGCTATGACAGAAAAAAAAAAACTTGTGGAAATGTGCAGAGATGTGGAAGAAAAAATGTGAAATGGAAGATCTGGCTTACAAAACAGTGAATAAAATTTTTAACACCTGAAAAGCAACAAATTCAGAACAGTTGAAGATGAAGAGGTAAAATGCTGTTTGGTGATGATTTGGTGAAGAGATAAAATACACTGAAGAATTGTATGACGTTTATAAGAATGTTCAACAATAAAAGAGGAGGAGGGAGAGGAAAATGAAGTAGATGACATTCTACAAGAAGAATGTGAGAAAGTTCTTAAAGATCTACTGGAGAACAAAGTAAGAATTGTTGATGACAGTCCTGCAGAACTAATCAAGAATGTTAGTGACAACATAAAATGATGCTACTCAAACTGATTAGGTCCATCTATAACAGAGGAGAGATACCAACTGACTTCCAGAAATGTATCACGATTCTTATACCAAAGAAGGAAGCAGCTACAAAATATGAACAATACCAAACGTAATCCCAATATCACATGCTTCCAGAATTCTTATAAAGATGATTCTCGGAAAATTGAAGAGAAGGTGGAGGATATAGTGAGTGAGGATCAGTTTGGATTCAGAAGGAGATTGGGAACAAGAGAAGTGATTCCAGCATTGAGGCCTCTTATTGAAAAGCAAATACAGAAAAATTGACCACCTTATACTGCGTTTGTAGACTTGGAAAAGGCATTTGATAATCTGGGAGAGATGTTCAGAGTGTTTAAGAAAGCATGTCTAAAATACAAAGACATGTGGATGATGAACAGCTTCTATAAGAACTCAGTGACTGTGATTAGGAATTTTCATCAGGAACAAGAAGCAAAAACTAGGAAAGGTGTGAGACAAGGATACGCTCTTTCTCCTCTTGTGTTCAGTGCTTACATCCAGGAAGCTATAGACGAAGTTTGTGAACCTGTTTGGATGGGGATCAAAATTAATCAGCAGAAAACAGACCTGATGCGTTATACAGCTGATACTGCTGTGATAACAGAGATGAAAGCAGATCTAGAGAAAGTCCTTAGCACAATGGAAAAGATTTTCGGCATGCAAGATGGTATTAGAATAAACAAGTGAAAGATTAAAGTAATGGTATGCAGGGCAGAAAAAGAGTATGAGCCTTTAAGAACAAGAACTGGAAAAGATGAGCAAGAAATGCCAGATGAATTTATTTATTTTGGAAGGAGGATCATAAAGGATGGTAGAAGCCAGAAATTGTAAGCAGAATACAGTATGTTAAAGCTGCATTTAATCTGAGGAAGAACTTATTCACCAGCAAGAACATCAGTCTGGAAATATTTGGTTCATTAAATGGAAATAAGCAAATGGGCCATGAAAGCATCTGCTTGTAGTGTGGCTCTGAACAGGTGTGAAACTTTGACAATAGGAAAACAAGAGAGAAGATGGCTAGAAGCCCTGGAGATTTGGTGCTAGGGAAGAATGATTAAAATCAGTTGCAAAGATAGGAGAACCAACGAAGAGATTCTGAGAAGAGTACAGGAAATCAGATCTCTGTGGAGACACACCTAGACAAGAAGAGACAAACTCAGAGCACACATACTGAGACACAGTAACATAGCTACCCAAGCACGACTCACGCCCCGTCCTCACAGCTTTACTTCCATCAGTATCTCGTCCCCTACCTTCCAAACTTTACAGAAGCTCTCCTGTGAACCAAAGGCAAAGGTCTCGAGTTCGAGTCTCGGTCCGGCACACACTTTTAATCTGCCAGGAAGTTTCATATCAGCGCACACTCCGCTGCAGAGTGAAAATCTCATTCTACAGTAACATAATTGGAATTAAAGCAGAGGAGTACTGAGGAAAAGAATCGACATGATGACCAAGGATGTCATACACATTTACTACTTACATAGAAATGGAGAGGAAGGGAGACAGAAGGGGGGCATGGTGTACTGCTGCAAACCATGCTTTGGGTTGAACACTGAAGACAAGAGAGAGAAGTAAAATTAAAAATGACAAATTACAAGCTGAAATATCCAGCTAAACCAGAAAATTATTGCCTTAGTAACTGTATGATAAGAATAGCAGATACAACGATGGTATTTTAATTGGCTACCTACACATTCTCATATAAACGTTAAGTCAAAAATTCTCCGATTTAGCGAGCTCTTTCAGCTTTTAATTTTTAATTTTACCTGTGAAACATAAACTATAAACTTTAGTGTTTTTCCATGTTTTAGCGCTTTTATTTATTGACATAAGGCGTTCTTTTCACTTAGGCATATATTAAAATTTTATACTGTATTAATTATAAGAGATCTACTAAACCATCTTGCCATCCCCTGAGAGTTTAACACACACATTCCACATCGTTGCCACACATCCCATTGAGTATGTCCATACTGCTTGCTGGCCAGTTACTCCTGTTTTTCATTGGAGCCTGGGCATGCTGATGTGTATTTCCCATGCCAGTCCCTAACTCTATTTTTGGTAAGAGCCTTTCTTTCTTATCAATCTACAACGTCTCTCTCATATTTGCTGCATATCAACCTGTTTCTGGGTATGATATAGTTTACTTAATGTCGTTCCTGCACCACACATCAGTATTAATCTTTCCGGTTGTCTGATTTTCACGCCATGTACGAGTTGTTTGGGTTTCTAGCTAAATCTTCAGGTCATGGACTCTGCCTGCTTGGTATAGTATCATTTTTAGTTTTGCTTTTAATGGGAAATCGTGCACTGTAGTCTATTTTCTTTGACATATTGCTATTATGATGGCAAAAGTTTTTAATCATTAGACTGTCATGTTGATGCCCTGTGACAGTGGGTGTTCATCTCTAGCACCGTGATAGGCTCAAATCCTGCATTCACTGACAATGTGGTGAACAGTCTGGTATGGAGCCCCAGTCACAGGCTGGATTACGAAACTTCTTGCACTTAAAGAAAACATCCCTGCATTGGCCATGGCTGGTACAGATTCTATTGAGAGTAGTGCAGGTCTTGCATGGTAGGTCGTATCCACTTGGAAGTTTAGCACCTGAGAAGATGTTATTCAGATGCACATCTGTAACTGCATCCAACCGACCTTTCCATTCTTCAAGGGGTTTTTAATCCTGAGCAACCATGTCGGTGATTGCCTCTTATATCTCCTTTTTATTCATTGTGACATTACATAAAATTCCTCTTCATCGCTATTTACATTTCTCCATAGATTTTATGAGAGCATCTCCACCAAATCTTGTTATGTTTATCATGACCTGACTCGAGTAGATTTTTCACTATGATTTCATCTTAGATTTTTTACATAGTTTATTCACATATATACAGATTACCACCTGAAGATGGAGCTGTAACAGATGCGAAACCAGTACTGGCTAAGAAACAAGGGATTGTACAGCTGAAGCAGTTTTATTTTTCAATATGATTTATCAATTCTGTCATTGTTCAGATTAAAATGTTTTTGTGGAACTGAATGTACACTCCTGGAAATTGAAATAAGAACACCGTGAATTCATTGTCCCAGGAAGGGGAAACTTTATTGACACATTCCTGGGGTCAGATACATCACATGATCACACTGACAGAACCACAGGCACATAGACACAGGCAACAGAGCATGCACAATGTCGGCACTAGTACAGTGTATATCCACCTTTCGCAGCAATGCAGGCTGCTATTCTCCCATGGAGACGATCGTAGAGATGCTGGATGTAGTCCTGTGGAACGGCTTGCCATGCCATTTCCACCTGGCGCCTCAGTTGGACCAGCGTTCGTGCTGGACGTGCAGACCGCGTGAGACGACGCTTCATCCAGTCCCAAATATGCTCAATGGGGGACAGATCCGGAGATCTTGCTGGCCAGGATAGTTGACTTACACCTTCTAGAGCACGTTGGGTGGCACGGGATACATGCGGACGTGCATTGTCCTGTTGGAACAGCAAGTTCCCTTGCCGGTCTAGGAATGGTAGAACGATGGGTTCGATGACGGTTTGGATGTACCGTGCACTATTCAGTGTCCCCTCGACGATCACCAGTGGTGTACGGCCAGTGTAGGAGATCGGTCCCCACACCATGATGCCGGGTGTTGGCCCTGTGTGCCTCGGTCGTATGCAGTCCTGATTGTGGCGCTCACCTGCACGACGCCAAACACGCATACGACCATCATTGGCACCAAGGCAGAAGCGACTCTCATCGCTGAAGACGACACGTCTCCATTCGTCCCTCCATTCACGCCTGTCGCGACACCACTGGAGGCTGGCTGCACGATGTTGGGGCGTGAGCGGAAGACGGCCTAACGGTGTGCGGGACCGTAGCCCAGCTTCATGGAGACGGTTGCGAATGGTCCTCGCCGATACCCCAGGAGCAACAGTGTCCCTAATTTGCTGGGAAGTGGCGGTGCGGTCCCCTACGGCACTGCGTAGGATCCTACAGTCTTGGCGTGCATCCGTGCGTCGCTGCCATCCGGTCCCAGGTCGACGGGCACGTGCACCTTCCGCCGACCACTGGCGACAACATCGATGTACTGTGGAGACCTCACGCCCCACGTGTTGAGCAATTCGGCGGTACGTCCACCCGGCCTCCCGCATACCCACTATACGCCCTCGTTCAAAGTCCGTCAACTGCACATACGGTTCACGTCCACGCTGTCGCGGCATGCTACCAGTGTTAAAGACTGCGATGGAGCTCCGTATGCCACGGCAAACTGGCTGACATTGACGGCGGCGGTGCACAAATGCTGCGCAGCTAGCGCCATTCGACGGCCAACACCGCGGTTCCTGGTGTGTCCACTGTGCCGTGTGTGTGATCATTGCTTGTACAGCCCTCTCGCAGTGTCCGGAGCAAGTATGGTGGGTCTGACACACCGGTGTCAATGTGTTCTTTTTTCCATTTCCAGGAGTGTATAATCAACAAATAAATGATGTCATATGTAATGAGAGGAATACAGAAAGGTGTACTTGATAATTCAACCAATGTAACCAGGGACAATTCTTCTTACCATGGAGAAATCACATATGAGTTTCCCCAAGGCTCAATGTTAGGTCTGTATAGGGCTATTTGGAAAGTAAGGAATGACTGGTCGCAAAATAGCAATCACAGTGAACATCTGATGAAGGTTTAAATAGACTTGTTGCATGCAATGTCGCTCTTCTCAGTTCTGAGAGCACAGTGAATGTGTAAAAATGCCTAGAAAATAGTGTCTCCAGCCAAGTATGGTTGTCTGCTGAGAGATTTCGCCTGATCTCTTGCAACCCTACGTAACTGTTCTTCATAACAGTCATCAGTTGTGCACTGGATGGCCAATGAGGACGCTCCTGTGGCATTTTAGATTTTAGATGGGAAGTGTTTTATTACCCACCATATAGCCCAGATTTGGCTCCCTCTGATTTTCATCTTTGCTCAAATGAACCTCCAGCTATGAAGGCAACATTTTGACATGGACAACGAGCCACAGTCTACCACAGACAATAGATAAAAAGCAGAAGAGGCTCTCCTCTGTGATGGGGGCATTGGTAAAACGCTATGGTAGATGTCTAAGTCCGAGTGGTGACTATGAAGACAAGTAGCTGAAAGGTATAGCTAACTTTTAAAAAAAAAACAGTTTTAATTCACTGTGGTTTCCGTTTTTTGTGACCGATCGTTCCTTACTTTCCAAATAGATCTCGATATTAACGATATTCTGTTTAATATAAAGCAAGCAGAATTACTTTTTTTGCCAATGACAGTAATATTTTAATTAATCAAGAAATGCATACAGCAACAGAAGGAGTGGTAACGAATGCTCTTAAGATTGTCATTGAAAGTTTTCTATGAATGGTCTCTTTATCAGTTTCAGAAAGACACAACATATTCAATTCTGCATATTTGGAGGTATTGCACCAGTGATTCACCAGGATGGAAATTTCAAAATTCTGGGTCCTCATATTGATGAGAACAACTTAAACTGGAAAAAGCACGTTTGGGAACTCCAAAAACAACTTGGTTCAACAACATTTACACTCAGAATAATTGCAAATCTTGGTGAAAGACAAGTGAGTAAGTCGAGATATTTTGCATATTTTCATTCAATAATATCATATGGAATAATCGTTTGTCAACTCGTCTTTGGTTGGTTCATTTGGGATATGAATGCACAAAACTACAGGGGCATTAGTCCCTCAACTCATCTTTAAGAAAGAAAGTATTTGTAGTTCAAAAAACGTGCTGCAAGAATAATAGGTGGTGCTCACCCATGATCACCAAGTAGTCATATGTTTAAGGAGTGGGGCATTTTGGCAGCTGGTTCACAGTATATTTATACCCTCATGAAGTAGGTTCCTAATATTCCACTGCAGTTCAGAAGGAACAGAGATGTACATAATTACAATAACAGAAGAAGAAAATGGTATTCATTTTTCTACATTAAGGTTGTCTTTAGCACTAAAGGGCATTACATAATGTTGCAACTAAAATTTTTGATCACTTACCAAGTGATGTTTCAGGGTGAGTAGGTATTACTAACACACATCTGTGTACTAAAAACAAATCTTGTAAATAGTCAGTATACAGAATTTTGCCATATTTACAAATTAATTTGTGTTATGAATGTAAAATAACTCATGACAGTAATTACAATTTATGGTGCAAATGATCTGTTGACCATGAAACTAACTGACTTATTGAAAATGTTCTATGACAACTTGGTTATTGATTCCACTGTGTGTTCTCCCGCAAGAGAGCCCAGATATCTGAGAGCAAGAAATGATTTAGATTTTGCAGTAACTGAACAGGGCTGACAACTACACTATAAATGAAAAAGGATTGAAAATGAGAAAGCAATTTTCATTAAACACACTTTTATTGAGTTAAGAAATCAGCTGTCTTTAAGGACAAAAATACAATTATTTAAGATGTTAATGGTGTACAGAGAAAAAAATGATGAATAAGGTGAACAGGTTCCAAATATTCCCTTATAATATTGTTTGAAATATGTATATATATATATCTAATAATTTTCATTGTTCTGAAATGTTTCAATTCTCAGGAAGTTAGCATTCATAATTGATCAAGAAAATCCATGATGAAGTTTGCTTTGGCCGTTAATAAACTTTAATGATACTATTCTGCCGCTTTTTGCATCATAGGTGTGATCTTATAGCCTCAGTTTCAACATTCAGTACAAGCCTCAGTGAATTGATGGTGTTGGTGTTCCATCTGGTATGAACCCTCCAACATTGCTATGTCACCTGACTGTTCGTTTTGTTCTATTGCATTAACATGTAGTGTGAACTGGCCTTTAGCCATGCCACAAAAATTAAATTCTCTTTAACTTTATGATCCCACATGTGTTTCCCCCACCATCGACTAGCGTCACTCAGCCACCATCTCGTGGGTGAACTTTGAAGCACCATCGCAAAAGGTTTGTTTTAGTGTTAGTCATTTTGTCTTGTGTGTGTTGTGCAGTACCAAAAAATGTCTAAAAAGTGATCATTAGCCACGTTTTCACAGTTTAATGAAATGTATTGTCATAGTCTCCTTTTGTACATGTATGTGGAGAAAGAGAACAGTAATTTGAATGAACAGTCAGAAAACACAGCTCTTTACTGAATGCTGAAATACACCTATCTTTGTACGAGGGTCGATCAATCAGTAATGCGTCACATTTTTTAAAAAAGGCATTAGTATACATAGACAAACCTCCCTGTTGGTGCCTCACGATGTTTGCTCTGTGCGCCAAAGAAGTTGGAAACCGTTCTGGCAGATGACGGAGGCGTAGGACAGCGTCAAAATGGCGTCTACATAGACTAACATTACAAGCTGTGTGCTGTTATTGAATTCTTGTGTGCAGAAAAAGAAACTGTGTTGAACATCCATAAACATTTGTGTTCAATGTTTGGCGATGCTGCAGTTGATAGGAGTACAGTTGAGAGATGGGTAAAGAAAGTTACAGCCTCAGGAAATGCAGAAACAGAGATCCATGATCAGCCATGCTCGGGACGTTCTATCACAACCACTGCTCCAGACATGCTGAATCGTGTGGGTGCCATTGTTCTTGCCGACCGGCGCATCAGAACTCGATGATTGGCTCTATAGTTGTTGGTCAGCATTGGAAGTGCGTCTACAGTGATTGGGAACTCATCGCCAAGTTGGATTGGACATTATTGCCTCATCCACGCTACAGTCCAGACCTGACACCCTCGGACATCCATCTTTTTGGGGTGCTTAAAGGATCTCCATGGGGAACACACTTCGAAGATGACGAGAGTGTCAGTCATGCAGTGAAAACATGACTATGCCTACAGAACAAGAGCTTTTGCCAGCAGGGAATACATGCTCTTCCACAACGTTGGCGTGCAGCCATACAACGTGATGGAGAACACATAGAAAACTAGGACATGGACAAGGCATGTTGATGAATATTTTCACCAAATTCTGACTCTTAACAACGAATATGTTCTGAGAAAAAAAATGTGGACCATTACTTATTGAACGACCCTCGTAGTTTTCACATACGGTGACTGAGTTAAGCACATGTGGAATTATGTTCACAAGTATAACTCATGATTTCGAAGCAAGCAAGAAATCACCTAAAGACACTGAGCTGCATAATATGACAAGTCTGCAGATATCAAACTCAGAATGCTCTAACTGCAATTACTACAAAGACTCTGATTATACAAGTCTGACATAAGCTTGGTAGGGCGACAATGTGACTGTTCCGCAGAACTCGAACTCTTTTTCAAACAGAACTGCCACTCTTGTCCCTTGTGGCTGTATTTCATAACTGCCACATGGCGGTAATGCCTTGCAACTCCCAGGAAGCGTAGCGCAAGCCTTGTCCGGACTTTGCCCATCAGTGACACTGATTGGACATGCAGCATCTTTGTAGTGGTCGACTGGCGGCGTGACGTTATCGATGATCGACGACACTGCATTCCCACACCCTCCTCCAAACATCTTCACTCGCATTGTGTATGCAAGTAGAGCCCAACAGCAGGGAGGAGGACAGAACATGGACACAATTATAGGGGCAGGAGCTGAGATAGTAGTCAGTGCCGAGCACCAACCTATACCCAGGCAATTGCCATGATCGTGTCCAGAAACACCAACTGGAAAACCAGACACAGGGTGGGCACTAGCTGCAGACATGGGACTGAAGGTGGCGATGGGACCCCCTGTAGTGTCTTTCCAGGTGACTGGATGTTACTCCTCCACTGGCTGTGGCAAATGCTGCCAAAATAACTGCATTGCTGAAGGTGATTCCAAGTCGTCCAGTATGTTTCCCCAACTGATGAGACGACAGTGCTGCAGTAGGAGGCGACTCCATCTGTGATGGCAGCTGCAGCAGGACTGGTGATGAACTGGGTCTGTGAACAAAAAGCAGGGACAGTAGAATCTCGAGAAGTAATAGGCCTAAGCTGTTTTTGAAGCTGCTAGTGCAGCACCATTGGACTCTGCATGGTGTAGGTGGACCTCAAAAGCACATCAGAAACTTCTGCGTGTTCCCATCTGCGACCCTATACCAAACCAGTTGCTGAGGTTCAAAACTTAGGTGTAGGTGGTGGGATGTAGATCCTCTGAGGCAGATGCAGGGGACGGGGCAATGTCATACAATGGTGATCATGCATGAGTTCTGCTGACTATTTGTCATCCCAAGGAGTGGTAACATGTCAAAAATTCCTAAGGGCCTGGTCCCGTGTGTGGGTGGTCTGTAACATGTACATCTGCACCTTGAAGGTTCTGATCAACCATTCCACCTCTCCATTAGACCACAGATGGGAAGGTGCAGTGAGGATATGCTGTATACCATTGTTAGTGCAAAATTCTTTAAACTCTTAGGATGTGAAGTGTGGCTCATTACCAGACACTGTTACTTCTGAAAACCCGCCAGTAAAAAAAAAAAAAAAAAAAAAAAAAAAAAAAAAAAAAAAAAAAAAAAAAAAAAAAAAACTGAAGTCAGAGCAGACACAGTAGTCACAGACGTATTAGAAGTAACGGGGATGATGAAAAGGAACTTGGTATAAGTGTCCATCATCAATAACTAGCGGGTATTGCAATGGAGCAGCAAAGTTAATGCGCTTCCACTGCCATGGTCCGACAGGGCAATGCTAATCAAGGTAATGCTGAGGGGGAGCAGCCTGATGCTCCATACAGGTAGCACGCTGTGAAGTTATTGTCTCTCTCTGAGAGTTCATCAACAATGGCGCCTAGTTAACTGTTTGATCTGATGACATCGGTGTACTTCCTGCTGGAGTGACTGAGGGCCATTATTTGAGCATCGCCGCTTTTTGTGTGAAGGAGGAGGGCGCCTATCTGCATTGAGATGGCTTGACAGTGTGCAGAATAGTGGCGTACCACAAGGTGGCGGTTCCAGTAACGTTGCGAGGCCACCCAGAACCACACTCAAAGCCATGTCTGACGCCGTCTCAGTTGCCATTCGGTGAAAAGTCACCAGAAACTCGTCCAACATGCGTATCTTCTGCTAGTCGATGTGAAAACAGGAGTCCTCTGATGAATCAGAGTTCGTACTGGAGCCCTCTGGTGACTACTACAGTAGGCCAGCATTGGAATGCTTAGTGGTAGACCGATATGTCAATTCATATTCACAGTTAAACAACAATAACGCCCACTGCTATAACTATTAAGCTTTCCGAGCTGAGGCAGGCTGGGAGGAACCAAATAGAACCGTCAACAGATTATGGTTCTTAATCAAGTAATCTTGTAGTCCATGTAAGTACTGATGGCATTGAGTAAACCTGTAAATGACAGTGAAAGCCTCTTTTTCCAATTGGCTGTAACTGCGTTGTACTTTATTCAATGCCTTTGATACAAAGGCTACCGACATGTCTGGTGAGCCTACATGGTGCGAGAACACCACGCCAGTACCATAAGAAGAAGTGTCCACTGCATGAGCGACAGGGTTTTTGGGGTCAAAGTGTACAAATCACTGATTACTTAACTCTGCATCTTCTATGTGTTGAAATGCGGTCTGACAGTCACAAGACCAAACAAAATTAACACCCTTGCGACGCAAAGGATTCAATGGACCAATGATCTGAGTGGCGTTTGGTATGAACTGAATGAAATATGTTGACTTTCCCATGACTACTTGCAGTTCCGTCACATTTGTGGGGACAGGGAAGTTGCAAATGGCACACAAATGCGATTAAGATGGATGAATGATTTGAGCATTTATCACATGACCCAGATACTCTATGTCTTTGTTAAAAAAGGAAAACTTGGAGCCATTACACTTTAGACCTGTCTCCGATAGTACTTTGAACAACACTTCCAGATTCCAAGTAGTTAGCACATGATGATACTTATGAGGTAAGTTGCCCCCAATTACCTCTGAAAAATTACTGGGGCCAATGCACGTGTTTTCTGAGTAATCGATCGTCTGGCTGGTTTGATACAGCCCACCACGAATTCCTTTCCTGTGCAAACCTTTCCATCTCAGAGTAACTATGACAAACCACACCCTCGGTATTGCTTGATGGATGTATTCTAATCTCTGTCTTTCTGTACAGTTTTCAGCATCTGATGTCGTAACTGACGTCCTATCATCTTGTTTGCTCTTTGAGTCTGTTTCCCGCACATCCCTTTCCTCGTCGATTTTGTAGAGAACCTCCTCATTCCTGACCTTATCGGTCCATCTGACTGCCAACATTCGTTTCTAGCACCACATCTCACTCTTCTGTTCTGGTTTTCCCACAGTCCATGGTTCATTACCATACAATGCTGTGCTCCAAACGTACATTCTAAGAAACATCTTCCTCAGATTAACGCCTATGTTTGATGCTACACTACACAAAAGAATTCAATGATTACTTTTTCGAAATCCCGTAACTGTCTTCCAATCCAACGCATTACTTTGAAATTTGGCTCAGGTGCCTACAACCTTCCTCGGTAACGGCACAGAAGTGTGGCGCCCTGCGAGGGCACCACGACGATTCAAACAGAAAGGTGTCGGTAAATGCGGAAAAAAAGGCCAAAGCTCAGAAGTTCGTGTGGTATGTCACGTTGGCAACAGATTTCATCAGAATTGTGCCAAACGCCATCGTATCGTGTCACGCGGTAGGAAGGTCTTCACAGTCCCTTTTACCCACATTTCACCCCTTATTTTGACGCCTGTCCAGTGGAGTTGGGAACCGTGACGCCCAGCGTTGAAGCGCTCAGAATAAAAATGGAAAGGCCTCGGGGCGGGGGGGGGGGGGGGGGGGGGGTGACATAAAGGGCATCAATGAAACAGACCCTTTCCTTGTGACACTGATTCCTACACATTTCGCGGTCAAAACTGACAATTCGCAGTGCGATGAGCAAACGGATGACGTTCTCGGCAACCTTTGGCACTGTTGATCCATCATGGGTGATAACCCTTCTCGACGTGCATTATGGGGCTGTAACTCCACTGAATGTGATCTCACCACTTTGGAGTGCAGTGTGACCGCAATTTTTGCTCTTGTTTGCAGGTTGGAACCATTAGTGACCTTTCAAAAACATCTGACAAAGTTTGAACGTGGTCCAAAGCAGCAAAGGGTCCCTATGCTTTTTCAGCGCTCCTGTCTCACGCCTTCCTGTGGCATTACCATAGAGGAGTGTGACATTGACACATGCCCGAATAAAACGGTAAAAGTTTCCTCTAAGACCCCACTCACTTTGGCGAAACTCTTGGTGGCACCCAGCCACATTTCTTGAGTATTTTAAAAACGTGCCTTTACAGAGAACACCTGCTAAATATTCCTAGGCGCCTGCAGCCAGGCAACTGATCTTGGAGGTTTTAACGGGAACTTTTCCTCAACAGTCGTCGAAACCAGAATTATTTTTCGAATTTTGGACAGGTCAGTATTATATCAGTTGTTTTTCTGAAAACTTTCATATAATTTTATACACAGTATGTCATATTTCAAGCTAAAATTCATGAAAAGCAATTACTTCATAAAATATTTCACTTTCGACATTATAATCGATAAGTACTAGTTCTGAATGTACATTTATGTTTTTTAGAAGTATTTGAAATTACGAATTATTTGCACACTTAAAATTTTTATTATTAATTACCCTGTACTGTTTACTATGTTTATTTCTGGATTCATTTATGGGTTGGTCCAAATGGCTCTGAGCACTATGGGACTTAACTTCTGAGGTCATCAGTCCCCTAGAACTTAGAACTACTTAAACCTAACTAACCTAGGGACATCACACACACATCCATACCCGAGGCAGGATTCGAACCTGCAACCATAGCGGTCACGCGGTCCAAACTGAAGCGCTTAGAACCGCATGGCCACACCGGCTGGCTTCATTTATGAAATAATAATCGAAATTGGTAATGTAACCAAAAGTAATAGGAATTATTTTTTTTTAATGTGAACCCTTTGGAATATTGTTATTTCCGCTTGCCTCTGATATGATCGCACGTGTTTTTGTGTAATAAGTCGAAAACGTGCTTTGTTAATGTGAAAAGTCAGAATACTGTAAGATGTACTAAAATGTGAGAAAATCATTGGAAAATATTTGTACATAAAAAATCTGCAACAACAATCTTCGAATTTATTTAGTTCAAACCAACTGTGAGGACTGCTTCACCCAGAATTATACCTGTAGACAAAGGAGAGCTGGAAACATCTCAACATGACAAACTAAATAAACTTGAAGGTTTATTGTAATCTTCACTCCTCTAAAATCTTCATAAAAGACTCTGCTTATTAATTACTTGGACTGGGCATTGCTTAATGTAGACAATAGATGGAAGAAAGAAGGAGTGGAGAGACTACAAAGTGTGTCAAGTAGTTGCAGGGGCCTCGGGCTATGTGTCAGGATGGAGGGAATGGGATCGACAACAGTTTGTGGAATAACAGTAGCTTTGAAATCTGCACGTCGTCTGAGCCCACTTGATGGCTTCGAAGGAACGACGAGGGGGGACGGGGAGGTTCTCTGATAATGGGTAGCTACAATGGGATGTAGCCTCTGCCATGCACTTCACAGTGCTTTTCATATCATGGACGTACATGTAGATTCAGAGTATGCGAAACATAAAAAAGCTCCTTGGCCTGAGACAGTAATTGTTGGAGGGCTTTCGAACGTAAAGCTTTTATAAGCCAATAACATGGGCGAGAAAGCGTTAATAGACGTTACCAAGAAACCTCGCTCTTTTCTCGAAACGTGTGTGATTCTACTAATGTCGGACTGCAGAAATGGAACACATAATGTTGACAGTAAAAAGGAGCGAGACTCGAGTACGACGGGAAACTACGTCGGCGATATAAGCGCCGGGAACGTCATTCCTCTCCGGGGAAGAATCCAATAACTGCTAACAGCGTAGCCCGGGTCCTCTTGAGTTATCGCTTTATCGATGGGCCGCGTTATCGCTACAGCGCTCTCGACCTGAGCAAAGACGTTTCCGGCCGCCTTCCTGGAGAAGCGGCCGAGACGGAAATTGGAAAAGTGTTGGCGCTCCGGTGCCGGCACTGGCGCCAGAAACGGCGTGCCTTAGGCTCGTTATTGTCGAGGGCTCTGCGCGCTTGTCTGCCCCTCGTGCCGTTCCGTGCGGCCTAGCGGCTCAGGCAGCGACGAGTTCCAGAGGTTTAGGCTGCGTTCGCAGGGGCTCCTGCAGCGGTCGCCAGACGCCGTCCGCAGACGTGTCGACCGATGAAGTCGGCCGACGGCTTGGCAACAGTGCGTCCGGTGTACTTCGTCAGTTTTGGGCGGGATGAAGGAGGTTAAATTAGGTATTCCTGGACGATTACTCTATGCTTTGACATGAGTGCTGCATTGCGCCTTCCGCTGCCAAAAAGACGCCACATGCATGTGAATGAGCTGTATCCGTCTTGAAAAGAATGTGGCGAGTACTGCACACTCTGTCCTCAGTCACTGAAATAGCCTGACAAGTTTTACGAATATATGAGATGAAGAGAGAAACGTTCCATTATACAGGGCGTAAACGGTATAAGGCGCCAAAATTATACAGATGGTACATCTCGGTGTGCTTGACAAAAAAGTCTAATAACATTTTCTTGTATCATGTACTTTATTTTTGTATCATTAAAACCTAATGTTCGTAGGATAGATAGTATACGCATTTCTGTTTACGTAGTCAACCGACAGTACACGGCGTACCGAGCTTATTGCCTACAATGACGGGGAGGCCAGAGAAAGGCAACGAGCCGACCAGAGGATTGAAATCATTAGACGTGTACAACGACGTGGTGTGATAATCAGGTGGTACCGAAAAAAGGAATGTAAACGGTTTTTGGGTTGTCAAGGATGTGTAATTCGCTTTACGTGAATTGAATACAACCAATCTGTTTCTCAACAAGTCGATAACGAAGGTCGTAGCAGTAATGACAAGCTAATATCAAACACAATGTATTTCCGTTAGTACAAATTCAATCAATCACCAAGTAGATAGTTGTGCAATAATTACAATCAACTGTCTCACCTTTTTACGGCAATGCCATAACGAATACTAAATTCACATTATTTTCCTTCTGTACAACAACATCGTAACGAAAAGAAAACCCATTACTTCTTTTCCTCTTCCAACAATACTACAATAAATGTTCGAAATGACCACCATTCGCTTCTACACATGCTTCATTACGGCGAACCCAGTTTCGTCGCACTCGTTCACACACATGTACATTTGCCTTTATGGTACTGGCAGCATCTAAAATCTTCTGCGTCAATTCGTCCACAATATTTACTGGCTCAGCATAAACAAGTTCCTTCATATGGCCCCAAAAGTAAAAAATCCAGTGAATTTAAATCAGGGCTGCGTGCTGGCCATCGACGTGGACCCGAACACCCGATCCATCGTCCTGGAAATCGACTATCCCAAAATCTGCGTACTCTGTGACCAATGTGGGGTGGAGCACCTTTGTGGAGGAACCACATGCTATGACGTATGCCTGACGGAATGTCTTCTAACAACGTTGGTAACAATGTTTCCTCTAGAAACGTTCGGTAATAGTTACCAGTCAAACGTGCAGGTAAAACATAGGGCCCAATAATGTAATTATCGAGCATACCCGCCCACACATTTACGGAAAATCGTCGCGAAAAATGTGTTGCCACTACGTGGCGAGGATTGTGTACACTCCACGTGTGCATGTTATGGAAATTAGTTATTCCGTCGCGAGTGAAACACGATTCATCTGTGACGAGTATTTTGTTGACGAAATCATGCTGCGCACTGTGTAACAAAAAACCACTCTGAGAATTCACGTCGTGGAGGGAAGTCTTGTTCTTCCAATGCTTGTACGCGTTGAATGTGGTAAGGCCGCAGACGCTCCTCTTGCAAAGTGCGATGAACGACAGTGTGCGATATACCCACGTGGCGGGCGATGCTTCTAGTACTCTGAGAAGGATCCTCCTGGATGCGCTCCAGAATTCTTTCCTCATCTTCCAATGTACGATCGGCGCGTTGTGGGCCTCTGCCTTCTGCGCGGGGCAGTAAAGAGCCAGTATCTCTCAATCTAAGGAAATTAAATACGTCCTCGTCAGTTGTATTCTGTCATGATGTAACAAAAACGGAAAGCATATCAGAACAGAGGATCCGTTTCGCATACGAACGAAAATTTACAAAGGTGCAGATAACTACTGTACTTTATTAAGATGTAAATGCATAATAATCGCATACAAGTAGAGAATTACAATGACACAAACCTTTGGTGCACAACAGCAAATGTCTTTCGTGCAGGAGGTCGTCGTTGTGGGAAGCGTTCTCGATAAATTCGTACAGCTGCCCTGGCAACACCTTTTGCCTCGCCATAAATTAAATGCATATCGCATAGTTCAGCTGTAGTAAATCTCCTTTCCATCCTAACAGTTAACAGAGTTGCAATAACATCTGCACAGGTTACTCGCCTACTGTCGTCGCTCGGTGGATTACAATGACGCAGCCACACAGGCCGCAGTTTCCTATGTGTTTACGATTTACGCTCGCGATGTCAATACGCGCAGCGGGCAATAACAGGAACCGATTGCTTACGTACGTGTACGGTCAAGTATCTACTTTTCCTCCTGAGACGAACTTTTTTTTGGACAACCGTAGGAAATACGCAAACATGTTAACATGTTACTAGACTTTTCTGTCAAGCATTGCGAGATGTGCCGTCTGTATAAATTTGGCGCCTTATACCGTTTACACCCTGTATACTTGAGATGATTCGTGGTGATTAAAAACACATTACTCTACTTCAAATAAATTCAGAAAAACAGAAATGTGTCAGTTAATCTTAAGTGACTGTCATGCAGCATACATTTTTCTTTATTTCTTTCTTTCTCTTGCTTTCTTTTGCTTGAGCCGTTTTTCCCGTGGAGACGCAGGGTCGGCATGGTTAATCGGATGTGGCAATGTTAGTTGAAAGGGTGGCTGGATGCCCTTCCTGCCGCCACCCCGTAACCCCCGGGAAGGAATTAGTGTACCCCAACTGTCTGCGACTAGTGTAATCCATGGAACAGTGCGAAAGTGTTCAGATATCTGTGAGCCTTGTAACTGAGGCGGGACGTGGGGACCAGCCCGGTATGCACCTAGGGGGATGCGGAAAACCGCCTAAAAACCACATCCACACCGGCCCTCGTCGATAATCCGCTGGGCGGATTCGATCCTGGGCCGGCGCGCCTACCCGAGTCTAGGGAGCAGCGCGTTAGCACGCTCGGCTAACCTGGCTGGATGTCATGCAGCATACGTGTGAAAAACAAAATGAAAGTCTTCTCTTTTGGTCACCAGTATTCTGACTGGTTTGATGCGGCCTGCTACGAATTCCTCTCCTGTGATAACCTCTTCATCTCAGAGTAGCACCTGCAACCTATGTCCTCAATTATTTGCTGGATCTCTATCTCCCTCTACAGTTTTTGCCCTCTACAACTTCCTCTAGTACCGTGGAAGTCAATCCTCATGTGTTAACAGATGTCCTATCATCCTGTCCCTTTTCCTTATCAGTGTTTTTCATATACTCCTTTCCTCTCCGATTCTGTGCAGAACCTCCTCATCCCTTACCTTAACAGTCCACCTAATTTTCAACATTCGTCTGTAGCACCACTTCTCAAATTCTCTGATTCTCTTCTTTTTCGGTTTTCCCACAGTCCATGTGTTACTACCATACAATGCTGTGCTCCAGACGTACATTCTCAGAAATTACTTCCTCAAATTAAGGCCCATATTTGATACTAGTAGATTTCTCTTGGGCAGGAATGCCCTTTTTGCCATAGCTAGACTGCTCTTGATGACCTCCTTGCTCCGTCCGTCATTGGTTGTTTTACTGCCTAGGTAGCAGAATTCGTTAACTTCATCTAATTCGTGACCATCAGCCTTGATGTTAAGCTTCTCACTGTTCTCATTTCTACTACTTCTCATTACCTTCGTCTTTCTTCGGTTTACTCTCAGTACCCATTAGACTATTCATTCTGTTCAGCAGATCATGTAATTCTTCTTCACTTTCACTCAGGATAGCAATGTCATAAGCGAATCGTATCACTGATATCCTTTCACCTTAAATTTTAATTCCACTCCTGAACCTTTCTTTTATTTCCATCATTGCTTCCTCGATGTACAGATTGAACAGTAGGGATGAAAGGCTACATCCTTGCCTTACACCCTTTTTAATACGGGCACTTCGTTCTTGGTAATCCACTATTATTATTTCCTCTTGGCTGTTGTACATATTGTATATTATCCATCTCTCCCTGTAGCTTACCCCTATCTTTCTCAGAATTTCGAACATCTTGCACCATTTTACATGGTTGAACGCTTTTTTCAGATCGACAAATCCTATGAAAGTGTCTTGATTTTTCTTTAGTCTTGCTTCCATTACAAACCGCAACGTCAGAATTTCCTCTCTCGTGCTCTTACGTTTCCTAAAGCCAAACTGATTGTCATTTAGCGCATTCTCAATTATCTTTTCCATTCTTCGGTATATTATTCTTGTAAGCAAATTGGATGCATGAGCTGTTAAGCTGATTGTGCGGTAATTCTCTTACTTTTCAGCTCTTTCCGTCTTCGGAACTGTGTGGATGATGCTTTTCCGAAAGTCAGATGGTATATCTGTACCTTCTGTCTCATTTGATCTTATGTCCTCCAAAGCTCTTTTAAATTCTGATTCTAATACTGGATCCCCTATCTCCTCTAAATCGACTCCTGTTTCTTCTTCCATAACATCAGACAAATCTTCTCCCTCATAGAGGCTTTCAATGTACTCTTTCCACCTATCCGCTCTCTCCTCTGCATTTACAAGTGGAATTCCCATTGCACCCTTAATGTTTTCACCATTGCTTTTAATGTCACCAAAGGTTGTTTTGACTTTCCTGTATGCTGAGTCTGTCTTTTCGACAATCATTTCTTTTTCGATGTCTTCACATTTTTCCTGCAGCCATTTCGTCTTAGCTTCCATGCACTTCCTATGTATTTCATTCCTCAGCTACCTGTATTTCTGAATTCCTGAATTTGCCTGAACGGTTTTGTACTTCCTTCTTTCGTCGATCAAGTGATGTACTTCTTCTGTTACCCATGGTTTCTTCGCAGTTACCTTCATTGTACAATTTCTGTGATGGCCCTTTTTAGAGATTTCCATTCCCCTTCGACTGTACTGCTTACTAAGCTATTACTTATGGCTGTATCTATAACCTTAGAGGACTTCAACCGTATCTCACCATTCCTTAGTACTTCTGTATCCCACTTCTTTGCGTATTGATTCTTCTCGGCTAATGTCTATAATTTCAGCCTACTCTTCATCACTACTATATTGGGATCTGAGTCTATGTCTGCTCCTGGGTACACCTTACAATCCAGTATCTGATTTCGGAATCTCTGTCTGACCATGATGTAATCTAACTGAAATCTGTCCGTATCACCCGACCTTTTGCAAGTATACCTCTTCCTCTTGTGATTCTCGAACAAAGTATTTGCTATTACTAGCTGAAACTTGTTTCAGAACTCAATTAGTCTTTCTCCTGTTTTATTCCTTGTCACAAGCCCATATTCTCCCGTAACCATTTCTTCTATTCCTTCCCCCATAATTGCATTCGTCTCCCATGACTATTAGAATTTCATATCCCTTTACGTACTGTATTACTCATTCAATATCCTCATACTCTTTCTCTATCTCTTTAGCTTCAGCTTGCGACGTCGATAAGTATACCTGAACTATCGTTGTCGGTGTTGGTTTGCTGTCGATTCTGATAATAACAACTGTATCACTGAACTGTTCACAGTAACACACTCTCTGCCTTACCTCCCTGTTCAAAACGAATCCTACGCCCATCATACCATTTTCTGCTACCATTGTTATTATGCTATATTCATCTGACCAGAAATCCTTGTCTTCCTTCCACTTCACTTCACTGACGCCTACTATATCTAGATTGAGCCTTTGCATTTCCCTTTTCAGATTTTCCAGTTTCCCTACCACGTTCAAGCTTCTGACATTCCACGCCCCGACTCGTAGAACGTTATCCTTTCGTTGATTATTCAGTCTTTTTCTCATGGTAACCTCCCCCTTGGCAGTCCCCTCCCGGAGATCCGAATGGGGGACTATTCCGTAGTCTTTTGCCAATGGAGAGATCATCATGACACTTCTTCAATTATAGGCCACATGTCCTGTGGATACACGTTACGTGTCTTTAATGCAGTGGTTTCCATTGCCTTCTGCATCCTCATGCCATTGATCATTGCAGTTTCTTCCGTCTTTAGGGGCAGTTCCCCACCCCTTGGGCAAGACAGTGCCCTGAACCTCTGTCCGCTCCTCCGCCCTCTTTGACAAGGCCGTTGGCAGAATGAAGGGTGACTTCTTATCTAATGAGTCTACACTAATAATAAACCCACAAAACCGTCGTCTCTACCTGTTCGTCTGTGTGAACACTCTCCTCAAAGACTACTACACGAATTTTCATTAGGTTTCTGGAAGTAACATGAGCACAGCTTGTGGCACCATATAGGCCTTGGTTCATCAAAATCGAATCAGAGAAAAAAGATATCGTGGCTTAAAACTTTATCTACAACCGTTGTATCTGTCTGTTTCTCTGTTTGAACACGCTTCTGCAAAACTACTGGACGAATTTTCATGTGGTTTTCACAGCAAACTGGAACATAGCTTGGGGTAACATACTGGCTTTACTTCTTCAAAATCGGTTCACGGAAAACAATATTTCGTAATTGAAAGTTTTATCCACACTCGTACTAATATTATAAATTTGTTACTTTTTCACGACCAACGCACTAATCCACTTTCGATTAAATTTGGTACTGAGATATCTTGAACCCTGAGGAAGAACATAGGCTTCTTAAGAAAGTGCGTAATACGAGATAATAATTGATTTGAAGAATATTACATGAATTAGTGAAAAATATCTAGTCTTAAAAAAGCTATTTTTCTCTTTGACTTTTGATCTTCATTAATTTGTGATAACAAATTAACTGGTTCAGATTTGCTACGTAGTACGGTTCAAAGTAATGAATAGAATGCTTATACAGTCTTCAATGTGTTTAATCCATATTTCCTAATTTTTCTGCACGATATACACATTGCATAATGTATAGCTACTTCAGTAGCACGATGCATCAATGCGTACTCCTGACCACGCCCCTCTGTAAACATTTTTCGGCAGTGACGCTGTGCGTACCGATACTTCGTACAATGAGACAGCTTTGGAGGGGGAGAATGGGGCGCACATCACGAACTTTGCTTACAAGGGAAGGCCGCCAATTGTGAAATTCAGATTCGATTCATACTGTGCATAATAAAAGCTCATGGCCAGAGGTGTAATGTGCCAAAGCACCAAGATGCACTTCTCAGCCGTTGTTGAGAAAATCGACAGTTAAAAGAAACCGTTGCGGTGAAATACTCTCTACGCTTATTAATTTTCTTCAGCGTCGTGGCGCAGCGGTAATCTCTCGGGTTCGTAATCCGAAGGTCGCCGGATCGAATCTCGCGCCATGCAACTTTTTTTTATTATTTGTTTTTTTTTTTGTAATTCAAATGTATGTATATGAATATATATATGAAATAAATCCAATCCATCCCAATCCATCGTCCACCATCAATTGTCTTCTCCGATTATTGCCGATATGATACGATACGCGTGGTATTCTTCAAACCTGACGGACGATAGAACAATTTTTCAGAATGTCAATCAGGTGTGTTTCCCAACAGATAATTTAAAAACAATTGTTCTTCTAAAAACGCATCGTTTATCAGATGTGCTCGATGTCGTACTGTTCTCTGCTTTCCATGTTTCTATGATAACTATCACTCTGGTTCGTGCGATACTCCAGCTACTTCTGGTCACTAATTGTTAATTATGTGCGAGTGTATACCGAACTTATCAATAAATTGTATCCACTTGAATATTATTTGTGATATTGTGTTTTATTTCAAGTTTTATTTTTCCACGACAAACGACTTTCAACAACTTATTATATGCATAATTGTTGCAACTGATTGCCAGGTGTGTGTGTGTTTGTATACATTTGAATTACAAAAAACAAATAATAAAAAAAAGTTGCACGGCGCGAGATTCGATCCGGCGATCTTGGGAATACGAACTCGAGCGCTTACCGCTGCGCCACGACGCTGTAGCAAACTGTTAATCGTAGAGAGTATTTCACCGCAACGGTTTCTTTTAACTGTCGATTTTCTCGACAACGGCTGAGAAGTGCATATTGGTGCTTTGCCACATTACACATCTGGCCATGAGCTTTTATTATGCGCAGTATGAATCGAATCTGAATTTCACAATTTGCGGCCTCCCCTTGTTAGCCAAACAAGCAGACACGTGATGGTACCTGATGTTACTGGGTGTGCAGTAGTACTTAGCATCACTCATCATAACAAAAGTATTGATATGTGAGTACAGTTGCGGGTAACAGCTAGTTTTAGAATAACATTCTCTGAACACCTAAAGCACTGTAAAGTGGGAGTACATACAACACATTTGCAAACCATTTCACATAACAGACTCACCACCCTACTGTCATAAAACTGGCAGTAAGCAGCAATCATAAATCGTAAATCTGTGGAATGGATGCATGATCGACTACGTAGATCCTCCCTTTCCATCCTTCTTCCCCAGGAAAAGCGCGACTGGCCTCCACAGTGCTGCTGGACCATTTCTCCTTCCAAGATCTTATTTGGGTGATTAATTTTGCCCATGCCGACCTCACTGGCCCCCTCCTCAGCTGCGCCATTCTGGAGGTCACCCTACAGAACGGCATCAGTGTCGCATTAATCAGATTCGACTGTGGCGGGGCTGAGTTTTCCCACCCGAAAATCTCAGTCATCTTAGTGTTCCAGACCCCCAGGCCAATGAAGGGTCTTTGGGAGACGCCTGCCTGGCCCTCCTCCACAGGGCGAAATGGGATGTCGGGTGACACGACACCTCAAAGGACGTCGATCCTACTCCACCTTTGCCTTCCCAACCAGGCAAGGTGGTCAACAGGGTCCTCATCGAAGATCCAGACACCTGTCTCCACCTCTCCGCAGTCAATTTATGGGGATGGGGGAGAGATATGGCGCATCGTGGAAGTCACCAGTCCCCAACGCTACCCTCCAACGCATCTCTGCCAGGTGGGCTGCAGCAAGCACAGCCCCCATGACTCAACGATAGCACAGTCCAGCGAGCCAAGAAATTTGCAGCTCTACCCACAGAGGGTCTTCGCGTACACGAGACACGAAAACAGATGGCGCACGCAACTGCGGCAGGGGTCGTTCCTGCTGTGAACCTTTTGCTCGTGTCACATGAGCCCAATCGAGTGCAGGTATACTTTCACCATGCGATTACTTAGGACCATACTGGCCCTGAGCCAGGAAGTTTCGTTACAGCCAGTCGACTGATACCTTCTGCCATGGAACCACTGCTTCCGGCCTCATTTCGCTTTTGCCTCCAGTGGACAACGCTAAGTCCGGCGACGTGCTCACGGGAACTGTTGGTATCATTCGTTACTGTCAGTCTAGAGAGATTGAAGGGACTCTGAAACTATACCATTCTTGTCGGAATACTAAGTTCTATTCTGTTCATACTAGCTCCCCCCAGTGGGAGCGTAGACTTAAAGATTTCCTAGTGTTCAGTCAAGATGGAGGGCTGTACCATATCATGGAAAATATTTTTGAGTGTTCCAGTAATATAATGGCTGTGTTATCAAGCCTTCAGTGAACTTCCCGTTTAGTCTAAGATTTTCTTCCAGCTTACTGACATTTTTGCTCATTGTGTTGAGCTTCAGAATCGGTCAAAGGAGACCATTCGTGTGTTAAGTTGAGCAAAATCATTTTGTTAATAAATGGAGACAGAACTTTATTTTTATATTTTCTTGTGGGAGTGTTCAGACTCGAGACACTTCATCTGCCACAACCAAAAAAAGATCAACGACAGTAACGTTAAGCATAAGAGACATCACCCTTCTCATGTGAGATTATAATTTACGCCAAAAATTCCGGTAAAGGTTTTCAATAAAACTGCGATTTCCGTCCATGAATTCCGAGCTATATCCCGACTATAATGTTGTTCAACCTCAGAATGCCACACGAGTCCTTCTTTCTTGGAGTAAACTTATCAGTTTCTCACAGTACATATTTCGTGTATGGGAACGTCTGTCGAGTCGACCGAAGAAAACAATTTGAATATCACAAGACTGTCTCTACACTCTAGCGATGAGATTGATTTCAAAAATTTGTGCGTATTTGGCCGATGTCGGTCGTTGGCAGATTCCACAAATGCCGATGCCACTGTGACCGCAGTCGTCTTAATAGACAGAGAATTTCAGTTCAGGACAGCCAGTCATTGGGTCTTCTGACTGGCTAACGTTTTTTGATCTCATAAGAAAGGCAGTTTTGTCTTTTAGCACGAGCCGGCAGGCGTGTCTGCCGACTTTGCAGTTTGCTCACGGTACTCTGGCCTAGGGGTGGATATTATGAGTTAGAGTCGATTAATCGGCCTTTCCAGTTATTTATGTGGATCGATTAACCATAGCGATTAACTGTATCTTAATAGTGCAGTATTCAATTAATTGAGCCAAAGAAACTGGTAAACCTGCCTAATATCGTGTAGGGTCCCCGCGAGCACACGGAAGTGCCGCAAGACGAAGTGGAATGGACTCGACTAATGTCTGAAGTAGTGCTGGAGGGAAATGACACCATGGATCCTGTAGGGCTGTCCATAAATCCGTAAGATTACGAGGGAGTGGAGATCTCTTCTGAACCACATGTTGCAAGGCATCCCACATATGCTGAATAATATCATGTCTGGGGAGTTTGGTGGCCATCAGAAATGTTTATACTCAGAAGAGTGTTCCTGGAGCCCCTCTGTAGCAATTCTGGACGTGTGAGTTGTCGCATTGTCCTGCTGGTATTATCCAAGTCCGTCGGAATGCACAATGGACATGAATGGATGCAGGTGATCAGATAAGATGCTTACAAACGTGTCACCTGTCAGAGTCGTATCTAGACGTATCAGGGGTACCATATCACTCCAACTGCGCATGCCGCACATCATTACAGAGCCGCCATCAGCTTGAACAGTCCCCTGCTGACATACAGAGTCCATGGATTCATGTGGTTGTATCCAAACCCGTACACGTCCATCCGCTCGATACAATTTGAAACGAGAGTCGTCCGACCAGACAACTTGTTCCCAGTCGTCAACAGTCCAGTGTCAGTGCTGACGGGCCCAGGTGAGGCGTAAAGCTTTGCGCCGTGCAGTCGTCAAGGGTACATGAGTGGGCTTCGACTCCAAAAGTCCATATCGATGATGTTTCGTTGAATGGTTCGCACGCTGACACTTGTTGATGGTCCAGCACTGAAATCCGCAGCAATTTGCGGAAGGGTTACACTACTGTCACGATAAACGATTCTCTTCAGTCGTAGTTGGTCCCGTTCTTGCAGGATGTTTTCCGGCCGCACCGATGTAGGAGATTTGATGTTTTACCTGATTCCTGATATTCATGGTACACTAGTGAAATGGTCGTACGGGAAAATCCCCACATCGTCGCTACCTCGGCGATGTTGGGTGCCGACCATAACGCCACTTAAATCTTGATAACCTGCCACTGTAGCAACAGTAACCGATCCAACAACTGCGCCAGACACTTGTCTTATATAGGCGCTGCCGACCGCAGCGCTGTATTCTGCCTGTTTACGTATCTCTGTATTTGAATATGCGTGCCTATACCAGTTTCTTTGACGCTGCAGTGTATTACATCTTTATTTTTAGGCGTATAGGGTGCACTAATATTCTCTTTATAAACTTGTAGGACTTGTAGAGGGGAATGATCAGATGATATTTTGAATAGGAACCCACGTCCTGAAACATACCATTTCCGGGCTACAACCATTTGAAAGAAAGTTGGTAATGCGACCACTTTTACAAGCAGTTTATTAGACGTGACCCAGTCCATCACCTGTTTCAGAATTCATCAACAACCAAAGAAATAAAAAGGAAACTTAATCAGTTTTCACGAACACTGTTGTTTACAATTACACTTTAACCGTTTTTGTCCTTTTCAAAGGAGGTTTAACATTTTGATTCATTACAAGTAAGGTCCGATGTGGCGACCACCAAGTTCGGTCCTCACATTGTACCTACACATGATGTTCGGTACACAAGCTCAAGTAGACCTGGTGTGTTTGCTTTCTGTCCTGCAGCGACCACAACCCGTGCCTCCAGACCTTCTTCTGTCTCTACACGACTCTCATAAACCAAACTCTACATTCCATTCAAGAGGAAAACGTTAAGTGGAGTCAAATCCGGTGATCGTGGAGGCCACGCGATTGGACCACCTCGACCTATCCATATGTGTCCGAATAGGTGGTAGAGATGTTCCCAAACATGACGTGAAAAGTGAGAGGATGCTCCGTCCTGCTGAAAACACATCTTGATGGACGCTCAGTGGCACTGCATCCAACAACACTCCCAATACTCGTTGTAGGAAGGTCAAGTAGATGGAACCCATAAGATCGGCTGGATGCATCTATGGTCCAATAACATGACCATACAGTATACCTGCCCAACGCTGATGCCAAATCTGTGTTGGAATGCTTGGACATGCATGACATGTGGGTTTTGGTCTACTCAGACATGGCTGTTCCGAGAACCGAGAAGAAAATCCCTAGTAAATGTACGTTCATCTGTGAAGAGAATGCGCCAGTGGGAATTCTAGGGGCTTCTGGATGCAGTGGCGCAGAAACTGCGTACAGAACACAACACTTTGTGGAAAATCGGCTGGCATTAGTGACTGTATCCTTAGGAGGTGGTCTGGATTCAGTTGTTGTCGTGCAGAACACACCAGACGGTACCAGAATCAACATCCATTGCAAGTGGAATTTCTCACGTACTCGTTGACGGTTTCTCTTCAACGTGATGGACCATGGCGTCTTCCAATCCGGGTGTGTGGTGTCTCCTTGGAGCACCAATGTCACGCCTGCTGGTGGTGAAGGTACCTCTTTCTCGAAGCCGATGCGTAATCTTGGCGAAAAGGGCATGCGGTGGAGTCGCTTTTCCATTAGCGTGAGCTTCGCCATTCAGAAGAATCATGTCGGTGTTGCATGGGGGCTTAATTAAAAAGAATAAAGAATAAATGCAATAACTTCAGTAGCTGTGTGACCCGTTACGAAGTCTCGTAACCAGTTGGCCCTAACTAGTATTAGCACGCAATCTGACTGCATGAAATAAAAATAAAGAATGACAAGAAATTTCCATTAACACAATTGATTAATTAAGACCCCTGCAACTATAAAAGCTACGAAACAACAAAGCACAAGTGTAACTGTTCTGTGTGTGGTAGTGTGACTCAACGTGCATGTATCTGGCTCGGTTCTTCCTCAATACGAGAAGATATTTTAAACACCATTTACAATGAACTAATTGAAAAACCAGAAATACTATAATTGCACATAGAAACCAGAATTACAAGTCTAATACATGAACACGAGCCAGATGCTTTGTTGACTGAACCTGTGACCAAGAGGCATTGTCAATAAAGAAATCTATAATACTTTTTTCTTTTACCTCAATATATATTGACGAAAAATACACTGTGATCATTGCAACATCTTCCATCTATACGTTACACCAACCGAACAGCATCAACTTTCTCGCCCAACACAACAACATCTGCACTCGACATCCTCTGAACTACTACTGCCCTCGACATCCTCTAAACTACAACTGCCCTCGACAACCTCTGAACTACTACTGCACCAGTGGAGGCGGCGGAATAATAATCTTTGGCGCAATCTCTGGCGCTGTGACTCAGTGTAGCCACCTTTCATATGCCCCTCCTCCATGGGCAAGAATTTGGTGGTATTTTTGCCAGCATTGGTGGTGAAAATACCACCAAATTCGTCCAAAAAACACAGACAAAAATAAAAGATGATAGTAATAAGTAAATAGTACATAACTAAATACGAGGGTTATTCCAAAAGTAAGGTCCGATTCGCCGTAACTATTGAAATTTGGCGCCAATGACAAAACACGCATGCGCGCCGACTCCCGGCAAGCCTTGCGCGTCAAACGCCGCCATTCGCTTTGTTACTGTTGCTGAGTGTAGTTCACAGTGTCACTTTACAATGTTTAAGACAATTGATCAGCCCGCCGATTGTGAAGTAAGGGCAGTGATACGGTTTTTGTCTGCAAGAAACAATTCAGCGGCGGAAATCCATCGGCAGATTACTGAAGTGTACGGTCCTAACATAATGAGCGACAGTAAAGTGCGCAAGTGGGTGCGAGCTTTTAATGAAGGACGGGATAATGTGCACGATGAACCACGGTGTGGCCGACCATCAGTGATTTCAGACGATTTGGTCAATGCGGTTGACAAAAAAATTCGTGAAGATCGCCGATTCACTATTACAGACGTAGACATGCATTTTCCGAATGTGAGTAGAACAACTTTGTACAGAATTGTGTCTGAACATTTGAAGTTTCACAAATTGTGTGCCCGTTGGGTTCCCAGGCTGCTTACTGAGCCCCAACGAATGAAAAGAATGGCTTTTGCTCTTGATTTTTTGGAGCGATATCATAAGGAAGGTGACAGTCTTTTAGACAATGTTGTCACAGGGGATGAGACATGGGTTTCTCACATCACTCCAGAGTCTAAACGTCAGTCAATGCAATGGCGTCACACGTCATCGCCAGTCAAGGTCAAGGCAAAGCAGACAATCTCAACACGTAAGGTTATGGCGACTGTGTTCTGGGATAGACGTGGAGTATTGTTAGTCGACTTTATGGAGAGAGGAACAACGATTAATAAAGCCGCCTACTGCGCTACCCTGACTAAACTTCGACGTGCAATCCAGAATAAGCGACGTGGTCTTTTGTCGTCTGGAATCTTGTTGTTGCATGACAATGCCAGACCCCACACTGCAAATGAAACGCAAGCTCTGATCAAGAAATTTGGATGGGAACAGATGGACCATCCTCCTTACAGTCCGGACCTGGCGCCAAGTGATTTCCACCTGTTCCGTTACTTAAAGGAGTTTCTCGGCGGCAAGCGCTTCGACACAGATGATGAAGTGAAAGAAGCAGTTAAGGACTGGTTATCGTCACAGGCGGCCGATTTCTATAACATGGGCATTCAAAAGCTTGTTGAACGATGTGACAAATGTTTAAATAAGTATGGAAGTTATGTAGAAAAATAGATAAAGATGTAAGGAATGTAAATAAAACAATTGTTTTGAAAAAACATTTTAGTTTTGATTTTTTTTTTTTATAACCGGACCTTACTTTTGGAATAACCCTCGTAAATTTTGGCTTTGCACTGACCCTTCAGTAACCTAATATATAAAAATACAGTAAGGAATTCAAAAGCTTGCATAAATGTGATTTTACATAATAGTATACGCAAGTATCATTTTTCAGAGTAGTTAAACAGTTCAATCAATGGCACCAGCAATGACGAATAGGTGCAGGTAAGAGTCTCATAACATTTCATTAACAGTATATACACAATAAATCAGTTTACACAGATATTCACATAAAATCTTTTCAATAGCTCAATAAACAAGTAGCACTCCTCAGAGTAGTTGACAGTTCCACCAGTGGCACCCAGCAATGGTCAAAAGGTGCAAATAGCAGTCCGATATAATTTCATAAACAGTAAATACATAATAAATCAGTTTACACAAATATTCACATAAAATCTTTTCAATAGCTCAATAAACAAGTAGCATTCCTCAGAGTAGTTGACAGTTCCAACAGTGGCACCCAGCAATGGTCAACAGGTGCAAATAGCAACAAGTGACATTATCTCAGTAGCAGCAGTTCCATCAGTGGCACCCAGTAATGGCGAGCAGGTGGAGACACCAACAAGTATCATCTCATCACTGGTTGAGCAGTTCCAACAGAGGCACCCAGCAATGTTGAACAGGTGCAGACAGCAACAAGTGACATTATCTCAGTAACAGCAGTTCCATCAGTGGCACCCAGTAATGGCGAGCAGGTGGAGACACCAACAAGTATCATCTCATCACTGGTTGAGCAGTTCCAACAGTGGCACCCAGCAATGTTGAACAGGTGCAGACAGCAACAAGTGACATTATCTCAGTAGCAGCAGTTCCATCAGAGGCACCCAGCAATGTTGAACAGGTGCAGACAGCAACAAGTGACATCATTTCAGTAGCACCAGTTCCAACAGTGACACCCAGTAATAGCGAGCAGACACCAACAAGTGACATCTCATCGCTAGTTGAGCAGTTCAAACAGTGGCACCCAGCAATGTTGAACAAGTGGAGGTAACAGTCCATAATATTCACCAGCAATAATTACACAGTTCATCAGAGTTCCTCAGCAGAAATTAAACATTTCCAAGTAGCACCCATCAATGATAATAGGTGCAAGCATGAACAACAGTTTGAATGCACACACAATTGCTTTTACAAAATTATTGTCAATGCTCCTACACTAAACATACAAATTATAATAAACACACAAATGATATCAGATAATTGTCATATTAAATATTACAGATACACAAATATCAGTAAACCTATAATATTTATGGGTGTCAGTGCAAGCCACAACAAACAAGTAAAATTATATTTAGGATGTAGGTCAGTACCATTTATTTTGGATTAGGAAAGGAAAACACACAAAACACACTCACTCATCTTTCATCCACATATTAAGTACTATTGTGTAATTGAGTAGTGTTAACTGTGTAAATGCAATTCTGTCACAATTTGATGTTCAACATGTGTATCAAGTAGTAGTGGCAGCAGTGTATAATAGTCAATAATAGTTAGTCAATATCATAGTCATCATGTCAAGACCAATGTTTGCCAAGCCAAATCAAAATGTACAGTTGCTGAACAACTTTCAGTGTGAAACTTCCTGGCAGATTAAAACTGTGTGCCCGACCGAGACTCGAACTCGGGACCTTTGCCTTTCGCGGGCAAGTTTCGCAGAAGGGCTTCTGTAAAGTTTGGAAGGTAGGAGACGAGGTACTGGCGGAAGTAAAGCTGTGAGTACCGGACGTGAGTCGTGCTTCGGTAGCTCAGTTGGTAGAGCACTTGCCCGCGAAAGGCAAAGGTCCCGAGTTCGAGTCTCGGTCGGCACACAGTTTTAATCTGCCAGGAAGTTTCATATCAGCGCACACTCCGCTGCAGAGTGAAAATCTCATTCTGGAAACATCCCCCAGGCTGTGGCTAAGCCATGTCTCCGCAATATCCTTTCTTTCAGGAGTGCTAGTTCTGCAAGTTTCGCAGAAGAGCTTCTGTAAAGTTTGGAAGGTAGGAGACGAGGTACTGGCGGAAGTAAAGCTGTGAGTACCGGACGTGAGTCGTGCTTCGGTAGCTCAGTTGGTAGAGCACTTGCCCGCGAAAGGCAAAGGTCCCGAGTTCGAGTCTCGGTCGGGCACACAGTTTTAATCTGCCAGGAAGTTTCATATCAGCGCACACTCCGCTGCAGAGTGAAAATCTCATTCTGGGAACTTTCAGTGTGTCAAGACATGCAAATACTTCCTCTTTCCAAAAAAAAGGATATACTGCTTATTAATTTAACAAAATGTGTGTGTAGACTATCTTCCTTCCACTGGAGTGTTCTAGTCTGCCATCTTCATCCTTCTTTTTCCATATAAACCAACAAATATATATATATATATATATATATATATATATATATATATATATATATATGCTCCTCACTTACTTTACCTCTTATCCATCAAAACCCCAATAATCATCGACATCATACAATCTCAATACTTCAATAATACCTCGTCAGTACGTCGATACATATAAACCTTATCACCAATATCATTTCACTTCCATAACAACTCTTTCCTCTAGTCAGTCTCCTCGAACAAGTGCAGATAAAATCGTAGTGCAAACTTCAATTCATCATCCCATACAATCTGAAGACACAGTGTCCACACACAACCTCTCTGTGTAATCCACCTGAGCCAAATCTTCTACTCATTATGAATTATAAAATACATTTTGGTTACCTTGTCCATCATAAAATAAAAGAAATGCATACATGACCTCTAACAGCTTTCAGTTTGAATAACTTTCAGTAAGTAGGTGCAAGTACACAGTATTAATGATCACATAAGTATTTGAATGAATAAATCGTAATATTTCACAGTGTGTACACCACTTCAAGAATCATGGCAAAACAGAAGCAAACATGAGGAGTATTTCTTTGTGTCAAGTGTCATTTGCTATTTCAATTGCTCACGAAGAATGCAGTGTAATAACTGTCAATGGTCTAAAGCTAGTGTTGGTATTTCGTGTCGTCAGCTTCCTTTCTATTATAATGATACAACTTCCATAAAACCTTCAGTTCATGTGACTTCAATGAATTTTCTCGTACCAATGTAGTTCGTAGAATTATAGCAGTTCATTTTCTTATCTTAAAATGTAAAGCACTGAGCGTAAGCAAAACATGCAATACCGAGTAAATATACCAGAATATACCAGAATGTCAACAAGTGGATGCAGCACAATCCCTACAACGAGGCTCTGCCAAGCGAACAATCTATAATTAATACCATAGTGTAACCTAAACTCTATATTCATGCACAGTATATAAGTATTTCTCTATACTAAATTAAAAGGTAGTTATGACAACAAAACAGAAATGTGTAAACATGCAATCCATACGCAAAGCAGCAAGTATATATCTTACATAATAAATAGGTCATTAGCATCATATCAGCATAAGCAAATAAATGTTCATATGTAATCTTAATAAGTAAACATGAAGGCGCAAGCAGATAAATCACAAAGTATAACTTACATACATAACCATATCAGCACAACTAATCAGGTGACAATTATAATTTAAATAAATAGGCACAGCAGGCACATAATAAAAAATACGACGTCAGTGAAAAAGCAGAGCAGCCAAGCGATGCTAATATACATAAGTAACAACCCTGTTCATTTATAAAACATTGTCAAAATCAGCAAATGTATGCAAGCTTGTCGCTTCACAAGTAAATTCATAGAACATAAAATTTAGCACAAACTATAAATCACGTAATCGAGAGCAGCAAATTACGTATAAAGTACATACCTAAGCAGGAATATGTTACCTGAAAAATAAACTCAATTAATAGTTACCTTTCTAGTTTATTACTTTCTTCTTCGAAATTACATTCTTCCTGAAATTTTCTCAATAGCAAGTCCTCTTAACGTCGGACACGCACAGAATATACCTGAAGTTCTTAAATATTTTATACAACTGTATCCTGGGAAAACTGAACGTTAATAACATAAGTTATCAAGTCACTATAGCTTTATACTGAATTTAATCGGAGAAATTAGACTGTGTATTTGTCTACGGCTGTCAGTGCATTTGCACTGAGCGCTCGATCAGCTGCAGGTACGCGTGACGTAGGAAGTAATTGTTTGCGGTCAACGGCTACCTTGTGCGGCGCACCGGCTGACTGTCGCTTTGTGTATGTGCTGCCCCTAGAACACGGCGCAGTATCCCTGCGTTCTCTGCGTGTTTACGTATAACTGTTAATTTCTCAAAAGTATGTCATTCCATAAAAATTTTAACGTTCGATATATGAAGTATTCCCTTAGAGAGCCGTGATTTAAGAGTTTCTACTTCGACAGTGTTATAATGAATAATTTTGTGAACACTATATGGACCGTTATAAAGCAGAAAAAATTTGCGACACAAGCCTTTTCCTTTGTGAGACAAACGATGAGTCTTAATTAACACCTTTTGACCAACTGACAAAGTTTTTAAACGACCAGGACGTTTAGCTCATCTCTCTTCTAGCAGCCGCAGATGTAATATTTTGTAGAGCCAGGTTGACAACTTCAGAATGCCGCAGTTTCTGTGTAGGCGGAAAAGGAACGATTTCAGAAATGCGACTTGTCGATGCTTTATTTTTTAGTATCAATATAGGCGGTAAAGAAGTTGAATCATTAGGGAGTTCATTCAGAATGTTTTGAAAAATATGAAGATACTGATCCCACGTTCTGTGATTATGATGACAATAAAGACGACACAATTTATTGATTTCCGTCATCCATCTCCCTGAAGAGTTAGATTGAGGGTGAAAAAGTGAAATGAAATTTGGTTTAATCTTACGACGCCATAGAGTATGAAGCCAAATTTCAGAGCGAAACTGTGATCCATTATCTGATATAACTTTATCAACATGACCCACTTCTTGAAGAAAATGTTTGATGAAAGCATTAGATAGTAAACGAGCTGTTGCTTTGCGAATAGGTGTAAAACACACATATTTTGATGTCAATTCCATTACTACCAAAATGTACGCAAAACCATTAGTAGAACGAACCACTGGACCAAACAAATCGACTGCAGCCATCTCCTTTAATTCCGCTGGAGTGATAGGAAACAACGGTGCTCTGTGAGAAATAGTTGGCGGCTTAGCCTTTTGACATAATTTACATTTGGCAAGAACAAGTCGAATACGTTTTTCCATATTACTGAAGTAGCAATTTTCTCGTAATTTATAAAAGCATTTTTGGGACCGAAGTGCGCATAACTGAAATGTGTATACCAAATCAATTTATTAAGCGTCATCTGTCACTTCAGCTTTGTTAACCTTTTCATTAATTAATTCTTCACTATTAATCATATCATCCATCGCGTCTATATCTATTGTCGTTGTCATGAATGAACACATTGTCGTCATAATACTCAGCGAAAACATCAGAAGTAAGAAACCTTAAACAATTTGTGTCTGATTCAGATTTCGTTGCACACTCGAAAAATTTCAAACATCTCGGCATTCCGGCAACAGTCAAGTTCACACTTCCTTCCTTAAAGTTTAAAATTGCCTTATATGTGTTAAGAAACTCCATACCTAATATAATTTGTGTACTGAGTAATGGAACAATAATAAAATTAGCAGAAAATTCATATCCTTGACAATTGAAATTTCAGTTGGTCTGTTGTTTGACTTCCACACTTTTACCAGAAATAGCTCCTCGAATTGTAGTTTTAGAAACAGGTAACACAGGACAAGCACTAGTTCTTACACATATACGAAAAACTGATTCACTAATAACATTCAATGGGCTCCCAGAATCTAAAACCGCAGTGAACTTATTCTTGCTCACGCATACTTCAATAACAGGATGTAAAAATGCGTCTACATTATTTTCCTTTTCGTCTAGCAAAATATCTCTCATGTCTTCCAAGCGTACGTAGTGTAAAGTCGTAGTGTCATTGCTTTCTGAACCGTCTATATTGCTGCCAGAAGCCGAAGCTACAAGTCATTGTCGATTGTTTGCGTCACGTCTTTGATTATTCGTGTTATTTCGCGGATCAATTTCTACGATTTGCACTTGTCTCTCTGAATTTCTGTCACGTGGAGGATGCCAATTAGGTCCCTCCTGTCTGTTACATGTAAATTCTTGGTTGTGTCTGTTATTAAAATTCTATTATCCTGGCTATCTGCATGACTACTTCTTGTGTAATTTCGACTGCCACTTCTGAAATTATTGTTAGGTCTACTACCCTGGTTATTTCTGTAGTAAGAATTTCTTTTATTGTATGAATAATTTCTGTCTTGATGATACCAATTACTGTTTCCATATGATTGATCATTCCGGTAAGAATTTCTGTTAGAACGTCTGTTATTGTCATAAGGGTGGTATCTATTGTGTTGTCTGTTTCGTCTCTCATTTTCAAAATTACCGCTATAGCTTCCGTCCCGATCATTATCCCTTTTCTCTGAAAATCTATTGTGATTACCGTTACTGAAAAAATTACAAGAAGTTCCGTCGTCGTTATCATACTCAAGTTCTTGTAGCAAAGTCTTAAAAGTTTCAATGTCGTCTTTACATCTTCCGGCTAAAACAATGCGTCTTATCGATTGTGGCAGCTTAGTTAAACAAATGCGAATTAATTCACTCGGGGTATAAGGGTTGGAAAGGAATTGATTCTTTCGAATCATTTCTTCAAAGTATTCTGCCGGCGCACGGAACTCAGACTGTTTAAAATTACACTGCATAATAAGACTATGTTTGACTCTGTCTTGGGTGTTTTTGGACCAATATGCCGATAGAAATGTATGATAAAAATCATTTAAATTATTACAATCTCAAATAAGTTTGCCCATGCGCGTCGCCGGTTCGTTTTTCAGCAATATCCTAAAAACTATCAATTTTGGGTAAAATAGTCATATCCGGTTATTCTTTACTGATTCCTTTTCTAGATAGATTGATAGTTGAAGAATTGTTTTGATAGATACAAAGAATAGTAAAAGACTAGGCAACAGCGCAGAAAACTAAAAGGGAAATAGCACCACTACAGCTCGCGGCCCTGAGCATGCTACGGCACATACTCACTTAGAGTAGTGAATCCCCTGAGGACCTAAATAACCACACATAAGTTCCAGTTTGTGACTTAGTGGCCGATTTCGCGAAAGTGCGTACATAAATTGATCTAACCATGAACATGGATGTATGTCATTATTAGAATTGCGAAAGATCCTAAATTTCCGAACAGTTAAAAAGTGTTTATAGTCAAAGTTTTCGCCTCGCGGCGACAAAGACCTACCGCGTCTGTCCCAGTCCGAATGTCGATTATTATCAAGTTCGCGCGCCTGCCGCTCTCTTGTTGCATCTCGTAAATGAAATAAATTATTTTCTTCAAAACCCGTTGCTATCGGTGATTACAAATTTCTTCTACTGTCTTTTCCTACGATTTAGCTTTCAATTTGTTTAACTTGCTTTCGTAACGCCTCAAATTCCCTTTTAACGCGTTCATTAAATTTTCCCTGATTTTCAACATGTTTATTTATATTCTGGTAGTCTTCTGTTTCAGCAAATGGCAATGGAGCTGTATCATCTGAATCTCTGTCCGCATTTAAATTAAGACTTGTCAATTTATCTGAAATCTCCTCACCTCTTTCCGATAAGTCACCTATTTGTTCTTTCTGTTTATTTACGTCTTCCGTAAGTGTCGCGACTCGGGTTTCAGTATTGACACATTTAGTAGTTAACTGTTCATATTGTTGTGTTAGGTTATTTATTCTGTCATTTGGTACGGATTCCTTGATTCTTTCAAATATTTCTTCCTTATCGTGTGCACGTTGACGATTTAACTCTGAAATTTTTTGTACCATCACGCGATCTCTTTCTTCCTGTTCTCTATCCTGTTCCTTTCGTCTAATTTCTATTGAAATTAACCTATTATTGTAAGCATTTAAAATCGGTTGTACTTCTTCTCTAATTTCTTTCTTTAATTCACCTTTCATGTTTTTAAAACATGTCCCTATTCGTGAGTCTAACCGTGTTTCCATTGTTGCCATATCAGTTTTAATTATTCCTATTTGTGAGTCTAACCGTGTTGCCAATGTTCCCATATCAGTTTCTAACCGTGATCCCAAATTTAATATTGCACTCATCAATTGCTCCATATTAACTGGTTCGAAATTCTTTTCGCCCCTAACATTTCCCGTAAAACCAACTTCCTTCGTCATAGCTGTAAAGCTATCAGTGTTCGAAACTATTCCAGAATCTTCTGTTGTTAATCTCGTATTCTGAACATTTTTTGATTGTGAAAAATTTAGAACTGGTTCCGCACTATTTTCCCGGCTTATTAAATTGTTTTCCACTTCATTATTCATCATACTGTTCTCCTGTGTTGGCGAGTTCGCCATGTTAACAATTTCGTCATTCTGACTATCCATCATTTTTGCCTTTTTCATCGATCACGTAATCATTTACAAAACATACAATACTCGTCACTATACGAAAATTACACACAATATAACACTTTATCACCAACAATACCATCCACACGAAATACTTCCCGACAAAAACGATTAACGAACAATTAAAACCTTCACAATTGCATAAAATTGTCAAACCCGTATACGACTCATCAAAAATTAAATTCTACAAAAATACCATCGGAAGAATGACAAGACAACTACAAATGTTCAATTACAAAATCTATATGTGCAATATAGATTAGAATTACCAAACTACAAATTACTACAACAATACTACTGTCTGCTATTTTTACTATCAAAAGAATTCCAAGTGACGATCCGAAGTAGCGGTCGCCAAGTGCATGGGGGCTTAATTAAAAAAAAAATAAAGAATAAATGCAATAACTTCAGTAGCTATGTGACCTGTTACGAAGTCTCGTAACCGGTTGGCCCTAACTGGTATTAGCACGCAATCTGACTGACAAGAAATTTCCATTGACACAATTGATTAATTAAGACCCCTGCAACTATAAAAGCTACGAAACAACAAAGCACAAGTGTAACTGTTCTGTGTGTGGTAGTGTGACTCAACGTACATGTATCTGGCTCGGTTCTTCCTCAATACGACAAGATATTTTAAACACCATTTAAATGAACTAATTGAAAAACTAGAAATACTATAATTGCACATAGAAACCAGAATTAGAAGTCTAATGCATGAACACGAGCCAGATGCTTTGTTGACTGAACCTGTGACCAAGAGGCACTGTCAATAAAGAAATCTATAGTACTTTTTTCTTTTACCTCAAAATATATTGACGAAAAATACGCTGTTATCATTGCAACATCTTCCATCTATACATTACACCAACCGAACAGCATCTACTCTATCGCCCAACAGAACAACATCTGCACTCGACATCCTCTGAACTACTATCGCTCTTGACAACCTCTGAACTACTACTGCACCAGTGGAGGCGGCGGAAATATAATCTTTGGCGCAATCTCTGGAGCTGTGACTCAGTGTAGCCACCTTACAGTGTATTTTGCAAAAGTGTACTCAACCATGTTGCTGTAACACTCACAGACACGAGGCTCGAACCAGGTCGACAGATGAAATAGGTGTGAAGATTGGTGACCGTGCAGCTCTCTAGAATGAAATTACAATTAAATCAATACCATTAGCTGCCGACAGGCGTTGATATAAATCAACGGGGCAGTTGAAAATGTGTGCCCCGACCGGGACTCGAACCCGGGATCTCCTGCTTACATGGCAGGCGCTCTATCCATTTGAGCCACCGGGGGAACAGAGGATAGTGCGACTGCAGGAAGTTACCTCTGGCACGCTGCCCGTGAGACCCACATTCTCAACTTATAGTCCACACACTACGAGCATTCCCCCAGTAGTGGGATAGAAGTCAAGTGGCATAAGATGAACCGACATAAGCACCCCTCCTCCAATATGGCTACCCTGTTGCATACCCACTGAGCAGACATGTTTTTAAATGGCTGTCACACGAGAACGGTACGTATCCGGACATAGATACCAATTCAAAATATTGTTTACTCAGTCTGCTCTACAAGTCATAGAAGTTTTTAAGGGGAATTTTAGAGTACTATGTACAAAGCGTCTCCATAAAATTACTGTTTATGATATAACGGGCGCAGAGCAGAGATTGTCCGCGAAGTCTATATCAAGCAAATAGCTCTAAAATTTAAAAATAACCAACTTATACTTCGAAAAAATTTCGTAAACATAATTTATTTTGTCAGTCGCATTCTGTGATCTATATGAAATCCAATAGTTGCTTATATGTGGTAAATTTTGAGAAATATCATAAATATTTTTATTTTAGTTTCAGTCAAACAGCGTCGAGTAACTACACTGGTGTCCAAAATTAAAGCAACAAACGGCAGTTTTGCGCAGTTGAGTTTATTTTGCCATAAAAAAGAGCAAACAGGTGATAGCAAAGCAGAAACAACGTAAAGAATACAGAACGTAAAGAAATGCAACATATATTACTGTGGACGAAAATATTCTTCATTTTTTCCAAGTTAATACACACATTAAAAAAAGTTTTGCATCACCTCGGTTTCGAGAGGTTCGGAACCTGTACAGAAAATTGGAATAGATATCAACATAACCATCATTTCCGCCCTTTTTTTGCTCGTGAAAACCAAACATTGCATGTTGTACCACCATACAGCGAGACCTTCAGAGGTGGTGCTGTACACACCGGTACCTCTAATACCCAGTAGCACGTCTTTTTGCATTATTGCATGCCGTATTCGTCGTGATATACTATCCACAAGTTAATTTTTTGTTTTTTATTTTTATTTATTTATTGTTCCGTGGGACCAAATTAAAGAGAAGTCTCCATTGTCATGGAACGAGTCAATACATGAAATTATAACACGATAGTAAAAACAGATAAAATGAAATACAAGAAACGTATTCAAGCGACAATTCGTAAGTTTAAATAAAGAAAATCAACAATGTAACACTGGAATTTGCTTAATTTTTCAGCTCTTCCAGGAGCTCCTCGACAGAGTAGAAGGAATAGTCACGAGGAAACTCATTAGTTTAGACTTAAAAGTGTTTGGGCTACTGCTAAGATTTCTGAGTTCTTGTGGTAGCTTATTGAAAATGGATGCAGCAGAATAGTGCACTCCTTTCTGCACAAGAGTCAAGGAAGTGCATTCCACATGCAGATTTGATTTGTGCCTGGTATTAACTGAGTGAAAGGTGCTAACTCTTGGGAATAAGCTAATATTGCTAACAACGAACGACATTAAAGAAAATATACACTGTGAGGGCAATGTCAGAATTCCCAGACTATTGAATAGGGATGGACAAGAGGTTCTCGAACTTACACCACATATAGCTCGAACAGCCCGTTTTTGAGCCAAAAATACCCTTTTTGAATCAGAAGAATTACCCCAAAAAATAATACCATATGACATAAGCGTATGAAAATATGTGAAGTAGACTACTTTTCGTGTTGAACTGTCACTTAATTCAGATACTGTTCTAATGGTAAATAATGCAGCATTTAGTTTCTGAACAAGATCCTGAACATGGGCTTTCCACAACAGCTTACTGTCTATCCGAACGCCTTGGAACTTGAACTGTTCCGTCTCACTTATAATATACCCATTCTGTCTGATCAAAATATCAATTCTTGTTGAATTGTGAGTTAGAAACTGTAAAAACTGAGTCTTACTGTGATTTAGCATCAAATTATTTTCCACATTATTTCATGAACTACATTATTTGATAATGTTTCAATATTACACACAAGATCCTTCACTACAAAGCTGGTGTCATCAGCAAACAGAAATATTTTTGAATCACCTGTAATACTAGAAGGCATATCATTTATATAAGTCAGAAACAGCAGTGGCCCCAGCACCGACCCTTGGGGAACGCCCCACTTAACAGTGCCCCATTGGGACTGAACGTTATTACCACTCTCAATATTGCGGAGAATTACCTCCTGCTTTCTGTTCTTAAAGTAAGAGGCGAACCAATTGTAAGCTACTCCCCTTACTCCATAATGGTCCAACTTCTGTAGTAATATCTTGCCGTCAACACAGTCAAAAGCCTTCGTTAAATCAAAGAAAACACCTAGCGTTCGCAACCTTTTATATACTGTTGGTCCAGATTGTCCCACTCCTCAACGACTATTCGGCATAAGTCCCTCAGAGTGGTTGGTGGGTCACGTCGTCCATAAACAGTCCTTTTCAATGTATCCCAGTCATGTTCGTTAGGGTTCATGTCTGGAGAATATGCTGGACACTCCTGTCGAGCGATGTCTTATCCTGAAGGAAGTTATTCACAAGATGTGCACGATGGGGGTGCGAATGCCTCGCCAATATGCTGCCGACATGACTGCACCATCGGTCGGAGGATGGCATTCACATATCGTATAGCCGTTACGGCGCCTCCCATGACCACCAGCGGCGTGCGTCGGCTTCACATAATGCCACCGCAAAACAGAAAGGAATCTCCACCTTGCTGCACTCTCTGGACAGTGCGTCTAAGGCGTTCAGCCTGACCGGGTTGCCTCCAAATACGTCTCCGACGATTGTCTGGTTCAAGGCGTATGCGACACTCATTGTTGAAGAGAACGTGATTCCAATCCCGAGCGGTCGATTCGGCATGTTGTTGGGCTTATTTGTACCGCGCTGCATGGTGTCGTGGTTGCAAAGATGGACCTCACCATGGACGTCGGTAGTGAAGTTGCGCATCATGGAGCCTTTTGTGCACAGTTTTGAGTCGTAACACGACGACCTATGGCCGCACGAAAAGCATTATTCAACATGGTGGCGTTGCTCTAAGGGATCCTCGGAGCCATAATCCATAGGTAGCGTTCATCCATTGCAGTGGTAGCCCTTGGGCGGCCTGAGCGAGGCAAGTCATCGACAGTTCCTGTCTCTCTGTATCTCCTCCATGTCCGAATAACATCACTTTGGTTCACCCCGAGACGCCCGGACACCTCCCTTGCTGAGTGTCCTTCCTGGCACAAAGTAACAATGCGGACACGATCGAACCGCGGTATTGACCGTCTAGGCATGGTTGAACTACAGACAACAAGAGCTGTGTACCTCCTTCCTAGTGGAATGACTGGAACTGATCGGCTGTCGGACCCCTTCCGTCTAATAGGCGACGCTGATGCGTGGTTGTTTACATCTTTGGGCGGGTTTAGTGACATCTCTGAAGAGTCAAACGGACTGTGTCTGTGATACAATATCCACAGTCAATGTCTAGCTTCAGGAGTTCTGGGAACCGGGGTGGTGCTAAACTTTTTTTGATGTGTGCACATTTGCACTCATATTGAGACCACTGGTTAATGTGCTCACTACGGGGTGTGACTACCTCTGGCAGAAATACAGACCTGACAACAAAGGAGCATGCTGTGAATAACTTCATCAACGTCATGTTGAAGCAATAACGCCCATTCTTCCTGTGGGGCTGCTCGCAAGTCTTGGAGAGTCGTTGGTAGATGTTGACGTGATGAAATTCGTCTCCCTAGTGCATCCCAGACATGCTCCATGGGATTACAATCGAGAGAGCGAGCAGGCCACGCCATGTGCGCAGTATCTTCCGTTTCCAAGGAAACATCAACCACTCATTCTTTATGATGTCAGGCACTATTGACCAGCAATACGAAGTGTGGGAGCACAGCATGTTGCAATAAACGTACGTGAGGTCCCAAGACCTATCACGGTACCTGACAGCAGTCAAACCTTTCCGATTCACCTGTACAATTTCATGAAGACGTGTTCCAGTGATCAGCACAATGCCTGCCCATACCATTAGCGATCCTCATCGGTAGCGGTCTCTTTCCACAATGTCGGGTCTCGAAATCGTGCACAGATGCGAATCCGCCGAGAATCACTCTCCAGACCAAATCGGGACTCATCTGTGAAAACAACACTGGCCTACCGTTCTACCATCCAGGTGGCATGTTGACGACTCCACTCTAGACGTTCCTTCTGTGAAGACGCGTCAGAGACATGCATACAGGAAGCCTCCGAGAATAAAGGCCACTCTGTCGAAGCCTTCTGTACACCGTTTGCCTCGATACGACACGTCCAGTGGATGCTGCGAGGTCAGATGCCAGTTGCTGCACAGTACTAAGGCCGTACCGTCTTGCCCTTACAGCCAGATTACGATCCTCCCTTTCTGATGTCGCATGTGGTCGGCCCTGCCCTGGGTCTTCGCGATACAGTTTCGGTCTCTATAAACTGTCGCCACGTCCGAGAAACGACTGAGCGATTCAGGTTAAGCTATCGGGCCACATGAGTTTGCGTCTGTCCTGTTTCCATTCTTCTTACGGCCTTCTACTGCAGAGAGCCTGGTAGGTGTATTCTCTGTGCCATGCTGCACCGTCTTTAACTGTGGGTACAGAGCGATTGTGGATGTGGGACTACAAGTCAAACACGTCTCTGTTTTGTAGGTGCCCTGACGTCATCGTTGGCGTGGTTCTCCGTTGACCGAAGTGCCATCTTCCATGCAGAATACGGTCGTACGGGCATCTGTTGACAGTTTATATGATTATATCAGAATTAGACAGAGGAGGGGGAAATAGCGATTTGTTGCTTTAATTTTGGACACAAGTGTAATTTTCTACCAAATGTGGTTTTTTTAACTATACAACGTAATAGGGATTAGGCCACCGAAATATTTACATGTCTAGATTGTTTGGTGCCATGATTTTAATTTAGTGCGTGTCTACACGCAGTATGGAAAGTCGTCACAACAATAATTCTTGGTTACGGATGAGAGTCCGACTGGTTTGAAGGCATGCATGTCTTGAAGCGATGTGGAAGCGGGGATGTTTGCTTATTTCCATTCAGTGCTGCCAAGTCACAGCTTCTCAAACCTCGTATCGATTAGCAGCTACGATACGACAGAAGTAAAAAGATAAATTCTTCAATGTATTACCGTCACAGTTGCGTTTTATAATGCTGGCGAGTAGTTTCGAACTACTAGGTTCATTTTCAAACCATGCCAAACCCTATTCTGACTGAATTACAATAAATAATTTTTCTTATCCAAGTTGCTGGTTCTGTACTGACGTCATGTTGGAAATATGTTGAATTAACAAGATCTGACGTAAGCATATCACAGAGACGTTAATGTTCAAACACTCGTGTTATGTTATCTATCTCTGAACTGATACACTCAACACTAGGCTACAGCACTCCAAATACAGGGTGGCGCACGAAATGTGTTACCATTTTGTTTTTGAATATAAACATTATTGTCAATACAATCTGAAAGGAACATATACTACAATGAGGGACCGGTGACCGTAGCCGTCTGGTCCCTTCAATCCCCAAACCAACCAACCAACCAACCAACATATACTACAATGAAGAGCCGTCCATGGAGATTTGTTCTAACTCAGCACATGCTCAATATGTCCACCATTTCGTTTCCTAACTTCCTTCAAACGAACACTGAAGTTAGTGATTACCCTATGGCACATGTCTTCCGTAATTTCACTGCAAGCTTGAAGAATAACTCTTCTGAGCTCCATTAAATCATGTGGACATTTCGGGAAAATTTTTTCCTTTAGGTACCCCCCCCCCCCCCCAAAAAAAAAGTCACATGGATTGAGGTCTGGACTATTGGGGGGCCAATTTTGTCCCTCATTGAAGCGACTTGGAAACCTGAGTGAAATGATCCGCATGTCGAAATGCTCGTGTAAAAACACCAACACAGTGTTTGCGTTATGTGGCCTTTCTCCATCTTGCATGAACCACTGCGTGCTGAAGGGCAAGGCAGTAGCAAGAAGCTGTGGAATGAAGCTATTGCGAAGCATGCTTAAATAACGCTCGCTGTTCACAGTTTCATCAAAGAAAAAGGGTCCAATAAGTCCGTGACTGGAAAATGCTGCCCAAGCTGTAATCCTCGGAGCATAATGTTGTTCATGAAGCACTTGTTGGTTTTCAGTGGCCCAGAAGCGTACATTTTGTTTGTTAACCACGCCGTCTAAATAAAAATGCGCCTCGTCTGAAAACCAAACGTTGTTGAGAGTTTCTTCCCTATCCTCCGCCCACTGAGCAAACGGTAGTCTCTGCTCGTTGTGTTCTTCAGTGAGCTTCTGTGCACAGGTCATCTTGTATGGGTACGTATGGAGGTCACTTTTAAGAATGTGTTGAACGGAGCGTCTAGATATTCCCAGTTGCACTGCTGCCTTTCTACACAGTTTCCCGGGACTTCTCTGTACAGCAACTCGTACCGCTTCAATATTCTCTGGCGAACAAACAGGCTTAGGCCGAGGTCGCTTCGCTTCCAATACTGTTCCTTCCTGTACAAATTTATCGTACAACTTGTGGATGGTCTTCTTGCAAGGGACCCGTCGTATGTTAAACTGTTGCCGAAAACGCCTCTGACTCACAACAAGACTTTTCGTTTCACGAAAAAGTAATACAATTGCCGATTGTTGCTGTGTCAACTGTCTTCCATTGTCAGCCATTGCTGCTTACTGTCTCCTAGCGGCAGTATCGTGAATTACACGTCATTTCGTAACTCATTTCTTTTTCCAAGCTCCGCTGGCACTGCTGTAGAGATCCCAGCGGGATATCTAATGCGCGTCGTAAATTGTGAAAGAAATAATTGGTAACACATTTCGTGCGCCACCCTGTAAGATTCATTGTTGTTAAATCGTTGATGTTAGCTGCAACAGGAGTTGTAAGCAGAACACAGTCGACACGAAATGTTCCAACCTGTCACGACGTTGCGCGATGAGCACTGTGATGCAGTCGGACTTCGTCCCGTATGCTCCTCGAGCACTTGCGATTGTATCTGTCATTTCAGCGATCGTGTGATGATTGAAAGGAAGAACCATGTAATGATCTACAGCTGTCAGACAGAAATAATTTCAAGCTCTTTGCTACTGAAAGCCATGGGGGTCATATTTTACCGTAGACTAAAGTGTATGTTGTCAGTCAAAACAGTGAATAGGTTATAGGGAAAGATGTTCTTTGTACATAGCTTTTTCGTGGTTCCATTTTAGTTTAGTACCAAAACGGCTCCTCGAATTAGTCAGATTCACATGTACCGCTCTTACAACGCAAAGGGATCCAGCATTATCCCTTACGGTACATGGCCAGTGGGGAATTAATAAAAAGAAATAAAAAACAAGCAGTGCGTCCCAGAGGAAACCCGCAGAAACTACGATTCTCGTATCTCTGTCGATTCAAGTGCTGTTTATTTGCTCCGATTTTTTAAAACATTTCCTCAACTGCTGAAGGATTTCGTGCTTGTGATTTATGGTTGCATGAATCTGCGATTTTGTTTTCACGTAGCTTGTCCTAATTCAGTTCGCGATTGTCCTTTCATTGTTGTTTCTGTTAATCCCGCAAGATGATCACTGAAACATAACGTATGAACTCGTACGTGGGTTTATCGTATTACAGATATTGAATGGGAGTGTGTTTTATTCGACGATCTCTATAATGCAGCAGAGTGCTATCCGTTTTATCGATACATTGTGTGTATCCTTTCATGCAAGAGATGTTTCCTTCATATGCCATTTGCAAACTGTTTCTCGAGATAATTAATGGAGTTCTTGTTCATTTATCAGCAGCGACCATCTATTGTGCAGCAGATTACCGTTATTCCTAGTGGTGTGTGATTAATCTCCGTAGACGTCTCGCTTTCGCGGTGTACTGTCCTGAGGTTCCGTTACAGACCACATGTTGGCGCTAGAGTGCATCGGGCTGTATTGCGTTGGCGGCTGAAACAGGCTTCTGGTCCCGTAAACAAACCACGCTATCTTCACGCTACGCAGAGTATGTCTTATCACTTCTATAATTGTAGTTCCGGGTTTAAGAAGGCCAAACAACTATTAGCCATGAGGAGGTAAGCATTCACTCGCAGTGTCGAATTTTTGGTGGATCATTCCAAATGCCCTCACTTTTCCATTGAATTTTCGTTTCTTTTCATCAGCTGCAGCTTCAGACACTGACCTCCTCCGCTCGTTTTGCTAATTATTAAAATCAAATGACTGAAGTTTGGCAGCAGATATTCAGTGAAGAGCATTGCTGTATACAGAATACGACAAAGCACGAATTGAGAGGTGGGTGGTTATAAAGTTGCAAACAGAATACTGTATGAAAAGTGAAGTAACTTAGCTTTCCTCTTCTACGCAGTCTTTCATTTGGCTCCTCAGTGTCCATTTGGGTAAGCTCTTACTTTACAAGGAGAGATTCAGGTTTTTTCCTTTCTAATGCATTAAACTGTATAATAAAACGTTGCGGAGCTTTTTTCTTATGCATTATTTATTGATTCTGTCAGATCTCAGCACATCATACTCAGACACATAGCAAAACAGGACAGGTGATATACATCACTTCTCCAACACATCTCCATTAACAAGTGCGAGAGGTTAGACAAAGATGACCAAAAGGGCGAATCTCGCAGTTTAAAGATATTACAGGATATCGATTTTTACACTCAGAGACGGCCATTTGTGAATAATAACTTACTTTACAAATGATTTCGAACCATCATAACATTTTATAAATAATAATAATCTTCTCATAATATTAACAAATCTGTTTACCACTACTTTTTTGAAATAATTCCTCATTACACTTTTTTCATATTTGTACATCAATAAATTAATAATCTACAATTTTATTATAATCAAAAAAATTTAAAAAAATGATTTCTGAAGAATGTCTGTGTATTGAGGATCATCTATTTGTGTGTATCAAGAAGCACATACGTAGCGAAAATGGACTGTTGTCCAATTTCATTACAAGACGTAGATCACTTTTGATGGAGATCGCTATCTGGTGCAGAGTTCGGTGAAGACCCCATCTAGTGTCTTCTGATACAGTCTTGGACAGGGCTCTAGAATATCAGTCTATGCCATTCCTACGGAATACACTTGCGATTGGCTCATCCGGGTGATTTCCTCTGGAAAAGGATATTGTGGAAATGGGATTTCCCTAAATCGATTGAGGCAAATGCCAGGATGGTTCCGTTCAAAGGGCACGGTCGACTGCCTTCCCCTTCCTTCCCTAATATGATAGGACCGATGACCTCCATATTTGATGCCCTTCCCCAAATCAACTAACCAATCAGCTGCTGCTAGACTGACTAGGAGTTTCGGTGGTCATTACGAAAATTTATGCAGACAAACTACTGAGTTATAGGCGCATTTAAAACTCGTTGACTACACATTTCGGAATACAAGTTTAGCTGAGAGACTTTGAGCAGCTGTAGCTCGCCTCGGGGTTGTCCTTATTTCCGATCACTGTATGCAGGCGCAGTCTCTCAAAAGGGGAATCAATATCAACTTTCCATGCATGTGAAACCTTGTATTTCCCATTCTATTCACTGGTTCTAAATAGAAATAAAGTACACAGTGTAAATGAACAAATATATACGAACACACAGATACACTAGCAAAGAAAATGTCATCAGTATGCTATGCCCTTACAGTCTGTCATCACTGTGTAACAGGCGATACTTTATTTTTACATAATATTCTTTTATGGACTCCGTCTTTAACAGAAGACTGGCCAGCAATAATGAGCTAAGTGCCAAAACCTTGATTCTTGGTTATTCAGTTTCATTTGTTTTATCTGAAACTTTCTGGTAAAAAATCTGAATCAATATATTAAATTATTATCTAGGGTCAGATTTATATTACTACTGCAACTTTTTGAATTTTCTTGCTGATGTGAATGAAAAGTTGAAAGTAGAATGTGTGAAGTGGCATAAATTTGTCGTAAAAACGATGTTAAATGCCACTGAAAATATTTTCTGGTATTTTTTAAGAAATACATTACCACTTGATTAATCATTTTTTAAAATCCATGGAGAAGAAATAAAAACTTTGAGGTTCGCGATGACATTGTAATTCTGTCAGAGACAGCAAAAGACTTGGAAGAGCAGTTGAACGGAATGGGCAGTGTCTTGAAGGGAGGATATAAGATGAAGATCAACAAAAGCAAAACGAGGATAATGGAATCTAGTCGAATTAAATCGGGTGATGCTGATGGAATTAGATTAGGAAATGAGACACTTAAAGTAGTAAAGGAGTTTTGCTATTTGGGGAGTAAAATAACTGATGATGGTCGAAGTAGAGAGGATATAAAATGTAGACTGGCAATGGCAAGGAAAGCGTTTCTGAAGAAGAAAAGTTTGTTAACATCGAGCATAGATTTAAATGTCAGAAAGTCGTTTCTGAAAGTAGTAGTGGAGTGTAACCATGTATGGAAGTGAAATGTGGACGATAAATAGTATAGACAAGAAGAGACTAGAAGCTTTCGAAATGTGGTGCTACAGAAGAACGCTGAAGATTAGATGGGTAGATCACATAGCTAATGAGGAGGTATTGAATAGAATTGGGGACAAGAGGAGCTTGTGGCACAACTTGACTAGAAGAAGGGATCGGTTGGTAGGACATGTTCTGAGACATCGAGGGATGACCAATTTAGTATTGGAGGGTAGCGTGGAGGGTAAAAATCGTAGAGGGAGACCAAGAGATGAATACAATAAGCAGATACAGAAGGATGTAGGTTGCAGTAGGTACTGGGAGATGAAGAAGCTTGCACAGGATAGAGTAGCATGGAGAGCTGCATCAAACCAGTTTCAGGACTGAAGACCACAACAACAACAATAATCATTTTGAAGCCTTATCTTTACTTTCAAAGAAAACAAGCATTTTTAATTGATTCATTCTTCGGAGAACGTCTATTGCCTTCCTTCAAATACGACAGTGTGTGTTTCAGATGCCTGTTAATCCCAGTTGAGAAGCTGTTTTCACATGGTTATGATGGTAAAATCGATTCTTCGATTACATTACTGATAACCTGTTTCTTTTTTAGGCCTTGTTGCACTGTTTTCGTGTGATAACTATTTCACTTTTTGTTCTAGCTGACAAAAGAGTTTTCATTCTCTGTTTTGTTAATGCGGAAACGTCAATAAAAGTGTTCTTATAGACCTGCACAACGTCAGTCTTCCCATCTTACAATAAATAACGAACTATAGCTTGCCATCTCCTGTATTTTTCATAATCATCCTGGCTATGAAACCTATTTACAGAAATAATTATCATCAGACGCATTAAAAGTGAATTTTGCTTCACATTCTCTTTGAGGACACAGAAGTCATGAAAAAGAATCTTTTTTATTTTTGTTTTTTATTTTATTTTTTTCAAGCGATACACAGACACATCGGGCTTACACTTGCAACTCATCTGAAACAAAGAACGACATAGATTCTGTTGTCATACGGACTGAGAAACAAATTGATTTGTCATTTCTTTGAGAAACTTTCACAGAATAGTCAAACGTCAGGTAGTAGTATTGATATTAGTAATAAACATTTTGTACAGACATCCTCTTCACGCTATGTTTTTCGCTACAGCAACACGTTTTTATGCTTCACATAACGTTAACGTCCACTACTACGACGTTTCATTTCACTCAAAATTTGTTCTCCACATTTTTGTTTCTTTGCTCGTGGTACTGTTTAATTCAATTGTTCTCACAACAAGCTGCCAAAAAATGTGACAGAAGAAAACTAACTGAAGGCACAATCAACATATTTTAATCAGAGGAATAAAATCAGAATTCAAAGTGTTGCTGCTCTCGTTGACAACACACAGAATGAACTGTACAAGGTTGGTGCCACTTACAAGGGGAAGGCCAAACGATTCATTTCGCATTTGATAATTCGCTTCTGTATAACCTAAAATGAAAAGAAAACTAACATATTTTGACTCGATACTCCCCCGTTTTTAAGAAAACCACCTTTAAAGTTCATGATGTGTATTCGACTCGAAATTGACGGACTCGATTGGTAGTTCGAAACTGAGCGTTTTTCACCATGATATATGGGGTCCGGAAACGCATATTTTTCTAGAAAACGAGGAAAAAAAATTTACGACTGCTGCTTACGTACACTCAACGAAATCGCCGCTGGTGAAAAGACAAAGGAATGTGGCTCGGGAGCAGAGAAGCTGTGTTCAATTCCCAAATGTATTCTCATTTTTTGTTTCATTTGTAGTTTTTTCCATATCGAAATTGGTAGGATCAATACGTAATCAATAACAATTAATAACAAGATAGGCAACAGAATTTCCCAAACGACTTGGATTAGTACAGAATTAAATTTTAAATTCTAATTGCCTTAGAACGACTCTTTCCGTCGCTCTATTATGTGTTCTCATTTTTCTTCAAATAACTAAGTGGATGGTACTTGTAATATAAACATTCGAAGTAAATATATTCTTGGCACCAAGAACGTATAATGATTGCAGTCTTCGCGCAGCTTCTTAGCTCCTTCCGAAAACAGAACGGAAGAAAATACATACCAACAGCCCTAATTTTACTTAGTAATTTTACGTAGCTACGAGTTTCGGTGCCTCATTGATCATCATCTTCAGGCCCCTACACACGAAACTAAGTAACTCATCTAGTCGTTTGTGTTATTGTAGGGACTACTATATACAGATGGTTTCCTTAGACTTCTAAAACTTCTCGGCAGATGTGGACCCTTCGCACCTATAACGACAGCAGAGTCTACGGAAACCAGTTGTATATAGTGCAGTGGTGAAGATAAGGGAGGGGGCGGGGGGGTCTATTATGCCCTGACAACTATTTGCAGAAGGGCGTCAAATGGTCTCCAGGAGAAACAAGATTTTCCGGAAAGTATCTTATTATTATTATTGTTATTAGAGTAAATTCTATATATTATATTACTATATGTGTTTCTCGAGGGAGCGGTACCAGTAAAGTGTACTGCCGTAACCCGGTCGCCGAGGAGGGGGGGGGGGGGGCGGTGGGGGGTTGATCGAATGAAGTGCTGTTCCCCGGGCGCCAGTTATGATCGCTACGCTACTGACATAATGGGCCCTTCAAACGGCGAGATTACTCTCCTAGTTTTGCGTATAGGGGCCTGAAGACGGTGCCAATGAGGCGAAACTGGTAGCGAGATAACATTATTAAATACAATTATGGCTGCTGGTGTCTATTTTATTCAACTCTTCGACCAGCAGCAATACCGTATCATCACACAAGATGGAATTACAGAAAACAGAATTGCTTTACGTTTAAAAATATTTCTCTTTCGGGAATTAATTTTGATGCGTGCCGTAGCATGCATACGATAACACCGCGAAAAAATCAGCGCTGAAAGTTATCATGAGTTATGCTGTGAATTGGTATTGCATCAGCGCGGTTGTGCAATTCCCGCTGGGTTTCCTGGACCACACTGCAATTTTGAAAGTTCCAAATAAAATTCTGTACCGTGCCTCGTTGTAAACGAGCATCGCTATCTATGGTTCCCTCATGACGAGTACACAGCCGTATTACTCGTAAATGTTTTCGCACAATGAGGCGTAAAATTTTAATTCTTTACTAATTCAAGTAGTTCGTGAAATTTATTTGCCTATCTTGTTATTATTCCTTATTGATTATCTCATTAACTCTCCTCTTCCTATCAATTTCGATACAGAAAAAACTAAAAACTAAAAAAAAAAAAAAAAAAAAACCTGCAGAACGCGTTTGGAATGCTTGGCAGCCAGTTGTGCCATGGTCACTACACCAGCGGCTTTTTCGGTGAATAGTGTTTACCTTGTGGGTACATAAGCAGCAGTCGTAACAGTTCCTTTCCTCGGTTTCCAGAAAAAAATTCGCTTTTGTGGATTCCATATAAGCTGGAGAAAATTGCTCAGTTTTCGAGTACCTATCGAGCTTGTGAATTCTGAGTCGATTGCGTGTCATGAACTTTAGAGGTGGTTCCTAAAAAACGGGGGATTGTTGAGCCAAACACCTTAGAGTCTTTCATTTTAGGTCGTACACAAGCGACCTGCCAAATACGAGCCGAATCGGTTGGACGTGTCTTAGACATTCCCATTGTTAGATCTCTTTAGCTTGAGCAGCCGGGCTACTTATGCTATTGTTGAGGTTATTGGCGATTTAGATTTGTTTTTGAGTCCAGATTAGTTTTTTTTTATTTTGCCACTTAGCCCATTATTGATGTTGTGGCTGCTGTTTTATATAATCTAGGGTAATTTCCAAGTGGTTTGCCACTGAGTTGGCAATTCAATAGGCGAATAGTAAATGGAAGGTAGATACGCTTTTCTCAATAGGATCTCCTTAAAGAAATAGAAAAATGCGATGGTGGAATAGTATTCATGATCGCTATCTGATCTGCTGCCTTAGCTAAAACTTCCGCCTGCTGTTTTCAAAGAAAAGATAGCTTAACTGAAAGATCTGTCTGTTTCTTCGACCGTGGAGGCATCGCAGAAGGAAAGTGTTTCAGCTGGAAAGTGTTTGCGGTATTAGGGACCGGAGGAAGGTCACAGACAAGTAGCAGGGAAGTAGACAGTCAGTTAAACAATAAACACGAGAGAAGAGAGGAAGCCTTTCCTCTTAAGTCTACACTGAAGCGCCACAGAAACTGGTATAGGTATGCGTATTCATATACAGAGATATGTGAACAGACAGAATATGGCGCTGCGGTCGGAAACGCCCATACAGTATAAACAACAAGTGTCTGGCGCATTGTTAGATCGGTTATCGGTTACTGCTGCTATAATGGCATGTTATCAAGATTTAATTGAGTTTGATCGTGGTGTTATAGTAGGTGCACGAGCGATGGGACACAGCATCTCCGAAGTAGCGATGAAGCAGGGATTTTCCAGTACGACCATGTCACGAGTGTACCGTGAATATCAGGAATCCGGTAAAACATCAAATCTCCGAGATCGCTGTGACCGGAAGAAGATCCTGCAAGGACTGGACCAAAGACGACTGAAGACAATCGTTCAATGTGACAGAAGTGCAGACCTACCCAATTTGCCAATGCTGGGCCATCAAAAAGTGTCAGCGTGCGAACCATTCAACGAAACATCATTAGGATGGGCTTTCGGAGTCGAAGGCCCACTCGTGTCGGTCGCAGGTTCGAATCCTGCCTCGCTCGTGGATGTGTGTGATGTCCTTAAGTTAATTACGTTTAAATAGTTCTAAGTTCTGAGGCACTGATGACCTAAGCAGTTACGTCCCATAGTGCTCAGAGCCATTTGAACCCACTCGTGTACACTTGATGACTTCACGACACAAAGCTTTACGCCTCGCCTGGGCCCGTCCACACCGACATTGGACTGTCGATGACTGGAAATATGTTGCCTGGTCGTGCGAATCTCATTTGAAATTGTTTCGAGTAGATAGAAGTGTACCTTATGAATCCATGGACCATGCATGTCAGCAGGGGACTGTTCAAGCTGGTGAAGGCTATGCAATGGTATGAGGAGTATGCAGCTGGAGAGATAGGGACCCCTCATACATTTAGATACGACTCTGACAGATGACACATACGTAAGCATCCTGTCTGATCACCTGCATCCATTCACGTCCATTGCGCCTTCCGACGGATTTGGGCAATTCCAGCAGGACAATGAGATACCCCACGCGTCCGGAATTGCTACAGAGTGGATCCAGCAACACTCTTCACAGTTTAAACACTTCGGCTGGCCACCGAACTCCCCAGACGTGAACATTATAGAGCATATCTGGCATGCCGTGGAACACGCTGTTCAGTAGAGATCTCCACCCCCTTGTACTCTTACTGATTTATGGACAGCCCTGCAGGATTCATGGTTCAGTTCCCTCCAGCACTACTTCAGACATTATTCGAGTCCACGCCACGTCCTGTTGCGGCATTTCTGTGTGCTCGCGGGGGTCCTACACGATATTAGGCAGGTGTACCAGTTTCTTTGGCCCTTCAGTGTGTATGCACTATACATCAGAATAATAACTTATTGTAGTAACAGATACCCCATTAAAGAGATGTTTAAACAGCTGCGTATCCCAACTGCGCCGTGTGAGTTCATCTGTCAATCAGTTGTGCACAGCAAGGGGCACATATACAACCGTTCGCTCGACGAACGGTACGTACTCAAAGACTGGAAAGTTGCACAGGTGACACCAATATTCAAGAAAGGTAGTAGGAGTAAGCCACTAAATTACACGCCCATGTTATTAACATCGATATGCAGTAGGATTCTGGAACAAAATGGGTTCAAAAATGGTTCAAATGGCTCTGAGTACTATGGGACTTAACGTCTGAGGTCATCCGTCGCCTAGAACTTAGAACTACTTAAACCTAACTAAACTAAGGGCATCATACACAACCATGCCCGAGGCAGGAATCGAATCTGCGACTGTAGCGGTCGCGCGGTTCCAGACTAAAGCGCCTAGAACCGCTAGGCCATTCCGGCCGGCTGCCGTAAATAAACACCACGTCGGCGTATTCCTCTGTCGTAAATTTGAAAGGTATCCCTATTTCATAAATAATCTACAAACTACAACAGTTACTTTGTGGCTTCACTTAAATACACTGTTGTTATTATGTTCTTTCACTGAACAACACAGAAAAGTAACTCGCTTCAAGGTTAGGAAACGACTGAAACAACTCACTAACGATTGCCAACAATGACATAGGCGTTTCTACGTTTTTAATGGAAAGTAAATAAATGTACTTGTATAATAATCTTTGCTTCTCTGAATGTTATGGAAAACTACTGCAGATACAAGTCTGAGACATGGTTTATTAGATTCACCAGACCAATAACAACAAAATAAATGGAAATCGTGCTTTACTTTAACCTCGTACAGTTTGGCGATGGCTTCATATTAGCGGAGTTGCTAAATTTCATAAAATATTTTGTTAGCTGTAACTCCTTAACTAAACATTTGCGAACCTATGTTTATACGAACTTCTTTCTTTAGTTTTGCTTCAAGAATAACACATTAAAATATTTGCATGTCTTCGTGATGCAATATATATATACGAGGCCTGTTCAGAAAGTAAGCTCCGATTGATTGCCAAATTGAAACCACAGTGAACATCAGAAATGTTTTACTTGTAACAATTAGCTACACCTTTCAGCTACTTCTCTACGTAGTCGCCGTTCTGACTTAGACTTTTGTCATAGCGTTGTACCAACTTTTCAATAGCCTCATCATAGAAGGCAGCCGCCAGTGCTTTCCGCCAATTCTCCACGCTGGCCTACACCTCGTTGTCTGTGTCAAAATGTTGTCTTCAAAGACAGCGGTTCATGTGACCAGAGATGAAACTCAGGGGGAGACAATTGCGGACTGTATTGTGAGTAATCTCACATTTCCATTTGAAAACGATGCAGGAGCATCTTCATTGCCCCTGCAGAATGCGGCTGAGAATTGTCTTGAAGAAGAAACAGCACGACAGTTATGTAATGTTAGCTGCATAGCTTCAGGCGAAATTTCTCACCAGGCCCTCGTACTTGGCGGCAGACACTATTTTCTAGACATCTTTACGCACTCACTGCGAGCTCAGAAATGAGAAGAGCGACATGATGCTAACTGGGGTTATACTAGAGACACTACCCAACACATCTGTGCAAAGCTTTATCGGATTTTCATAGTCGTTTCCATTTCGCGACCGATCGGAGCTTACTTTCTGAACGCCCCTCGTATATAGGTTCGCAGGAGAGCTTCTGTAAAGTTTGGAAGGTAGGAGACGAGATACTGGCAGAAGTAAAGCTGTGAGGACCGGGCGTGAGTCGTGCTTCGGTAGCTCAGATGGTAGAGCACTTGCCCGCGAAAGGCAAAGGTCCTGAGTTCGTGTCTCAGTCGGGCACACAGTTTTAATCTGCCAGGAAGTTTCAACTGAGATGTTTATTGTTTTATCCTTAATTTTGTTAAGTCTAAACAAATTTGCTGTCGTTAATGCAGCACTGGTACACAGCGCTGCAGCACTGTTGAATATAGCAAGGAAATGGACTTCTTTTTGAAGCCTTCCCTACTTGTACATGAGAACAGCTCATGACAGAGAAAGCAAGCGATAAAAAATAATTCTCTGAATCATGTTAGATGAATAGTTGGAAGTAGAGTTGTAAAACTATCGTAGGCCACCGTAGACCATCACAAGTCAGTGTAGATTATGGTAGTTTTCTTAGTAGCCTTGGTCAGTTAAGATTGTAACCTCGTTACCTGTACGCTAGGTGTGATGCATAACTATTGGGCGTTACTTCATTTTGATCCCTTCGTCTGTGAATGCAATCAATGTCTCACTAGATTCTCCTAGAAACTGGAGCAACTGAACCGTCTAGAAACTGAGTGAGGATATATGAAGAGCCACGTAACCACAGAATACAAATTTTCTACATAGTAGCCTCTGTATCTGACTTTAAAATAAACAGTCAGCAAAATTGAAATTGTCAGTTTTTGATTCAGGTTTTATTCGAAAATTATTGATCTGTATTGTGAAACAGAGGGATGAAGTAGTAAAAATGAAAAAAAAGCTATACAGATTTATCATATAGCGCTAGAAAACGACATTTCCTAAAAAAAAGTAAAATTAGAAATTAAAAAGAAAGCAGAAAACAAAAACGTATCAGACATCGCTTCAATACTTCGTCGATCTTTTATATCAAACATGTTTTTGTTATTCGTAAACAGCTTATCAATAATAACAGGAAACTCTTGACTTTGATCGTGGTAAAAACATTCAATTGAGTGCAATACAACAACAACAATTATACGGATTTTTTATGTTCGTTCATGTAAACTGTACTTGCATAAAAAATAATTGTTTTTGTTACGTAAAAGCTTAGAAGTTACATGGTCACCTAACGTTTATAACTCATGAAACGCAATTTTCATTTTGTAAGGATGTAATAAAGAAACTGGAGTAACACTGAAGGGTGTGCGGTTTAAATTATCGTTAAAAAAAAGCAAAATAAAAAATAGTCGTGGGCTCCTAGTTTCTCTCTGACACATTCATTTATCGATGGTGGGCAATGAAGACATCGTTATCTCCATTTTGTTAAACTCTACAGGAGAATGAAAAACGGTTTATCAAATATGCATTTATACATTGAGTGGTACAGATAACGTTTTACAAGTGTATGTATACAGTAGAACCCTAGTTACTGATAGATTAGAGAAATTCATGAACTTTCAAATCTCTCCTTGGTAATGGACTTGCTGGAATCACGAGGTTTCCACAGAGAGACGGAGTTACGAGGTTTTTATTGCCTGTCATGTTTCTTTCGCTACCAATGCTGCCAATAGCATCGGTAATCCTAACATTCACAGCGTCATTTATGTACTGTTGTAACCTTCCCTTATAAATAAAATAATATAAAATAATTAAATTTGGATGATTAAGTTATGACCTATGAGAACTGATAAATCTTAACTCATGAAAAACTGATAAATTTTGACGTAAGCAGCGCTACGCCATGGTCCTATGAAATCAATCTGAATCTGTTCGTGAGAAATAAACTGAAAAATTCTTACCTCGTGATGGTGTCGCTGGATAACGCTGTCTATATATCTGTTCGTAAATGGCACAGCTTAGTGCAATGCTGGCCTATTTACTAATACTAGATAATATTTGTCTGAGATCAAAATTACTAGAAAAACTGACTTTACTTAGTGACGCAGCTGTACAGCTGGTCGTCTGATTACTAAAGAGCACATGACTACGATCTGACATAAATTCTGGAATATTTTATTTTAGGTAAATGAATGGATCGGGACTGGCAAAGACTTAAGGGGAAATTATACTTTTATAGTTGACTGGTAAAAACAATTATATTCTGTAAATTTTTACGTTATTGATAAAAATCTACAATTCATTACACGGAAAAATTGAATATATTACAAATCTGGGTCAACCGGTGCTGACGAATCACAAAAGAAAAGATTGAAACAAATTCATATTAACGTTTCAGACAAGTCACTTAACTACGTGCATGCCAATAAAAATAATAAAATTTACCTTACATTACATTGTTGACGTAATTACACTGTTGATATTTCATTATATTAACAATTATTCATTTGTTCATCATCATCTCATTCCATGATATCATTTAGCTCTGCGGCTGATCACAATTATTATTCAGTTCCATATAATAAAATTTTACAATTTGTTCTGCACTGTGACTTTAACAACTGCTAACTATAAACTGCACTGTACCAGCGACAGACTATAACTACATTGTAGCAGTGAGAGACTGCAACTGCGGCAGAGACCGCTCTGACGTGCGACTCTATTGCAGCTCTCTTTTGACAGGGGCAAAGATATTTTATGTCTCAGGCAGCGCCTGTGAATTGTCGTTCTAGCCAGTGAGCAGTACATCGAGATTACATTTGCTCCAGCAGGGTGGTGGACCCCTTACACTGCGCCAAAACGGAAGTGATTTCTGGCGTACGCCAAGGTAGTGTTACAGACTCTCTGTTATTCCCCATCTATATAAATGATTTAGGAGACAATCTGAGCAGCCGTCTAAAGCTGTCCTTTATCGTCTAGTAATGTCATCAGAAGATAAAACTAATCGCAAAACGATTTAAGTAAGATATCTCTGTAGTGCGAAAATTGGCAGTTGACGCTAAATAATGAAAAGTGTGAGATCATCCACGTGAATGCTAAGAGGAATCGTTTAAACTTCGGTTATACGATAAATCAATCAAATCTAAAGGCCATAAATTCAACTAAATTGCAAGGAATTACATTTACGAAAAACTTAAATTTGAAAGAACTCTTAGAAAATGTTGGGGGGAAGGCGAAGCGAAGACTGAGTTTTCTTGACAGAACACTTAGAAGACGCAATAGTTCTGTTAAAGAGCCTGCCTGTACTACGCTTGTCCGTCCTCTTTTGGAGTACTGCAGCGAGATCTGGGGTTCTTACAGATAGGATTATCGGAGAACATCGAGGAAGTTCAAAGAAGGGCAGCACGTGTTGTATTATCGAGAAACAGGGGAGTGTCACGGACATGGTACAGGATTTGGGGTGGACATCGTTAAAACAAAAACGTTTCTCGTTGCGGCGAGGTGTTTTTACGAAATTTCAATCACCAGCTTTCTTCTCCGAAAGCGACCTACATATGGAGAAATGATTATCATAATAAAATAAGAGAAATCAGAGCTCGCATGGAAGGCTATAGCTGTTCGTCTTTTTCTGCCCGTTGTTCGAGAGTGGAATAACAGAGTTTCGAAAACTTGCAGAAGTAGTTAAGAAACAGCTTATTGTAACTTCGTGCAAGTACTTGCCGAACTTTCCCGTTGCTGGAAGTTTCTCCCGAACTTGCACCAGTTTTGTGAGTTCAATATCGGTACAAAAATGCCATTGTCGAAAAGAAGAATGGGGAAAGATAGATGGGCCGAAACAAATGTACCTTTGGAACGTCTAAACATATATAATTAGCCACCGAAACCACTGAGGTGTGGAATGAATTTGCCGATTGCTTTACTTCACACGAAGTGGAAGTATAATAACAGTATACATGTCTTTAAATTTTAGGTGATTTTTTAATGTTGAAATAAATGCATTATATCTGTAATAAAAAATAATAAATAGTGCTTGCAAAAATCGAAGAAGAATTAAAAGGGCATCTCATGGGGTTATGGCTTGCCGTAACTTTGTATCGTGTTTTTGAATATTTGGTTGCACACTATACATGTGCGAATCTGGCCCAGGGCATGGCTTTATAAAAGTATTTCATCTTGCTTTCAACTGTTAGAATTTTATTTTGTGATTGCATTTTCCGCATTAAGCCATCTTCAAGCATAATCTTTCGACAGATAGGCAGAGATTACTACGTAATATGATATTACATTGTTATCTCTGCATATATTTCCAAATCCTTAACTTGAAAATGGCTTTCAAAATTTATTGAAGCTGTGGACCCATTCTACAAGAAAATAAATCTCAAAATATTTTTATTCTGAGCGAAGTCCTATGATTTTATTGCTTTCCGTAGTGTTTCATGATAACGTAAATATGTATGCCTATTTATTATTGATTTTGTTTGTTAATAGAAACTGTTATGTAGGGATGCTTTTCCAGTTTTGTGTTCAAGTTTTGCCTGTTTACTCGCTACATATTTATGTACTGTTCAACTTTTTACTTTTATCACCACACTGTCAAAGCTGTCATTTACTGTGCCTTTGTGCTTCAGTCTAGATGTGTAACGTTTTTTCCAATGTCGTTTGCAAGCATTGTAAGTTCTTTGGAGACAATAGTCAGTAAATGTCTGATGATGGCCTCGCAACCCGAAAACCAGTCAACGCAATAAATTAATACTATAGAACAAAAGCAAAATAGCGCTTTTCATTTACTGTAACCATTTCTTCAAGCCAACATTTATTTATTTCTCAACTTCATTTTTCGTAACGATTTTAATGCTACGATGGTGTTGGCTGCCCTGTTTTTAACCATCAAACAATAAACTTCCACTCGCCTTTCTCACGATGCAGCTTAGGTAGTAACAGTTCTGCAGGTAATTGTAGCAAGTTCCTGAAATTAACTTGCCAGAACGACTTGCCGAAGTAAACTTGCACAAGTTAACACATCCGCAAGTCCTTGAAAGACGTTTTTTGCGGAAGTTATTTGTTAGTGGTCACATGCCGCACACTCCACAGATGAGCGAGGCTGTCTGGGTCTCGTAAGATCGTTGCTAGGCAACGGTCAGAGAGGTGCCCCTGCAATAACAACGATCGGACCATCGCTCCTGCACAAAAGAAAGGAAGGAAAGAAAGAGTAGTTCAGCTACGCGGAAAGGCGCGGTGCTGAAACAGTGAGCGAGGGACGTTTCGATCTCAGGCTCGTCATTCACTGTTTCCGTAGAACTCAGCAGCCTTCTAATGTAATGCTCTAAAATATGAGAAAAATTCGTATTTCGTAAACGAATTACTGTGAATGACATTTAACTGCGGTAACTCGAAACGAAACCATTCGGACGAGAAAGAATTTGTAACACTATCTGTCGGCTTATCCCACTGACGTAACGTTAATTGATGCTGTGACGTCACTGCTAGGCGCATTTCTGAATTGCATTTCTTTAACTCGTTGTTTTCTGTTGTATTCTCGTTGGCATAGAGAGAAAATATTTTTAAGTCTCTCCCGGGTATCAGAAATAAAATACTCTACCGTATCTGCGGGAATTGTCACATCTCGTCATTTAGCAGTCCTGTTAATAAAGTATGGAGAACATCGCGGGTTCTGTGGTAGACTTAGAAGATTTTTTCTGAAGACAGTGGTAGTGAAGAAGGACGAATTTCTCTTATGCCTTTCCCTGAGGCAAAATTGTCTGAGGAGCTTAGGGAAGGGATACTACCACTACAGTTTTCAATTTCGTTTTATAGCGTTGGAAAATTTTTGGTTAAATACACTATGTGATCAAAAATATCCGGACACCTCGCTGAAAATGATTTATAATTTCGTGGCGCCCTCCATCGGTAATGCTGGAATTCAATATGGTGTTGGTCCACCCTTAGCCTTGATGACAGCTTCCACTCTCGCAAGCATACGTTAAATCAAGTTTTGAAAGTTTTTTTTGGGGAATGGCAGCCCAGTCTTCTAAGAGTGCTGTACGGAGGAGAGATATCGATGTCAGTCGTGAGGCCTGGGACGAAGTCGGCGTTCCAAAACATCCAAAAGGTGTTCTGTACGATTCAGGTCTAGACTTGTAACACCATAGTTAAGATACCAAATATTTTTTTCTAATTAATTATGCTTTGTATAAAGTATGTTTTCTTTGATATATAATCTCTGATATGCTGGAAAGATGTATAATATGTTTTCTCTTCACCGTTTAGACACTTTGCCTCATTTGGAGGAGGATGATTTTAATAATATGTATTTCTTTGTTGAATTGCTAATATGTGTAAATGAAAGGATTTTGTAAAAGGTATGAATATACAACTATGTATATGCTGATTCACACTTAGAACTTTTGAATTGTATAAATGAAAACTTGGTGTAGTTCCCCTCTGTAACGGAAGTGAGTTAACGAGCGAAACTAGGTTGGTGAGTAGGAAAAGGTGGAAACGACAGTCAGTCAGACACTAGCAACCGTACAGTCGGCAGCTAGTAACTGGAAGGTGCATTGTGCAGGTGCCGAGTGAGGCTTTCAGAGCTTGGAGATATTATGGAAAAGTCTCGGGTGGATGAATGACTCTAATACATTGCTCAGTTGCTGGAAAATACCATAAAAGCTGATGATCATCGCAAAGAAGAAAATAACAGAACATATTACTTCCAACGGAAAGTCCACCTGTTCTCATGTACTCGCCACCAGCATTGCGCAATCACTTAAGCAGAGAGGAGAAGTCTAACTTTTGTAAAGTGTTGGATCAGCATATTTAGTACCTACCTTGAATTGTTTCCTATCATAATACATCTTAGGATATAATCAAAAACAAGTCTTTGATTAATTTTGCTTGAAACTGAGTGCAAAAAGTTGCCTATAATTACTGCGGATTTGGAAGCTGTGGGAGGAAGTAAGTGTTGCTTTTATGAAGGCGTCCCTAGTAATTGAATTGCTTCAGTTTACAGTTTTGTGGTTTTCAAGATTACTTGCTTAAATTCTGGCTATAAAATTAAACGATTGTGCTGATGACGAACAGTTAGCAAGTCATGTTGAGGTTAGTTAAAGTAAATGTTCTCAAAGGTAGATTTGAAATACAATACCTGGCAAAAATATCTGCTGCATTAACATTTGAAAAAGCATATAAGGTGAGTCAAATTTATGAAAGAGTGTTACCAAAGTTCACTGATTTTAATTTGCTTTAGAAAAGTGTGTCCAGTGTGCTTTATAATAGCTGTCAAGATTAAAGACCCCCATTGTAAGTTGTCAAAATGCATAAAGTTACTTGATAAACGAATATACTAACTGATTTTGAAGTTTATGTTGAGTTTTGAGCACATTGTGTGATAAAAAGTGTAATATCAGATTGGGAGCCACCTACTTACTGTTTCTATTACTGAAGGTAAAGCTAATATGAGTGCCCTTATTCACAAAAACAGTTACAACCTTGCATACTAAGGAATGTGTGAATATTAATGCAAGTGAATTTTAGTTAAGTTTGTGCTGTTTAGAAAGTATCTAATGAAATGGGACAAAGCCCATGTCCAATTTTAGTTTAACATTGATTTCCACTTTCATTGTTGATGAAATAACTTATGCCTGGTAAAGTATTTACTGTTGATGAATGTTAAAGTGTCATTTTTGTTCGTGAAAACTTGAATATCTTACAATAAGTATCTTTATCCACTATAACATTTTTCTGCTTGTGATAGGGTTCATTGCACTTTCGTAAGAAAGGAGTATAGGTGGTGTTTTTCCACCAAAACTATTTACTTTTTCTTTAAAAGAAATGTTTCACATTTATTCCTTTTCATTTGAGTAAATTTGATTAGTTAAAACATTATCTAAATTGGATCTGACACGTTCTGTGTTTTTACGTAACTTTAATTTCAAGTCCGATAAGCAAAAATACTTTAGGCATTTCACGGTTAAACCTGTAAAAAATCCTTCCAGAGGGTAACATTATACTGCATGCAGACACCAAAATCGAGTATTATCTATATTCTGACATCTCAAAACGCTGCAGTGAGAGTGTTATAGACTCTGTGCAGGCCAGTCCATTACAGGGATGCTATTGTCGTGTAACCACACCGCCACAAGCCGTGCATTATGAACAGGTGCTCGGTCGTGGTGAAAGATGCAGTCGCCATCCCTGAATTGCTCTTCAACAGTGGGAAGCAAGAAGGTGCTTAAAACATCAACGTAGGCCTGTGTTCTAATAGTGCCACGCAAAACAACGATCGGTGCAAGCCCCCTCCATGAGAAACACGACCACACCATAACACCATCGCCTCCGAATTTTACTGTTGGCACTACACACGCTGGCAGATGACGTTCACCGAGCATTCGCCATAATCACATCCTGCTATCGAATCGCCTCATTGTGTGCCGTGATTCGTCACTCCACACAGCGTTTTTCTGCTGTTCAATCCTCCAATGTTTGCGCTCCTTACACCAAGCAAGGCGTCGTTTGGCATTTACTGGTGTGATGTGTGGCTTATGAGCAGCTGCTCGCCCATGAAATCCAAGTTTTCTCACCTCCCGCCTAACTGTCATAGTACTTGCAGTGGATCCTGATGCAGTTCGGAATTCCTGTGTGGTGGTCTGGATAGATGTCTGCCTACTTCACATTACGACCCTCTTCAACTGTCGGCAATCTCTTTCAGTCAACAGACGAGGCCGGCCTGTACGCTTTTGTGCTGTACGCGTCCCTCCACGTTTCCACTTCACTATCACATCGGAAACAATTGACCTAGGGACGTTTAGGAGTGTGGAAATCTCGCGTACAGACGTATGACACAAGTGACAGCCAATCACCTGACCACGTTCGAAGTCCGTGAGTTCCGCGGAGCGTCCCATTCTGCTCTCTCAAGATGCCTAATGACTGCTGAGGTCGCTGATGCGGATTACCTAGCAGTAGGTGGCAACACAGCGCATCTAATATGAAAAATGTATGTCTTTGACGGTATCCGGATACTTTTGATAATATAGTGTAGCTTCACAGAGAGCCACGATTTGTTGTATGTGGCGCCACGTGGAAATGCTCAGCTGCTGTTCGCAGGTACTTCTGAATATCCTAGAACTGTAACTATTGTATGCAGGGTAGTGTTTGTGTTCAGTCGTTCTGAGCGTTCCGTTTGGTTGCACTTCAGTTTATTTCGATTAAACACTGAACGTACTATGACAGGTTAACCTACCTCTACCCAACCTGCTATTTGGGGAATATGACAATTGGTAATGTCAGTTGTGGTAAATACAGTGAGTTGTAGCTGAACTTACGTATCGCAGACTCCACTTGAACTATATGTAGCTCAAATGTACTTTCCGATACTAACTTCCATTTCCTTATAATTACTATTTTTCAAATCGTATTGTGTATCACGGTCTCCATTACAGCTGTAGATTTGTTCCGACAAAAGTTGAAAGTTCTTGGCTTATTGCCTGTTGGCTTCCGTCTCGTCATCTTCGGCTGCCGCTTGCTTAACGATCTTCCTGGTGTTTCACCAGTACAAGTGACCGGCATTGTCAAAGGTTCATCCACTGATGCCTGTCATAAGCGTTTCGATTTACTTCTCACACAGTTGCAACGGCTTATCGCAGTCTCCACTTGACCTGTAAAACTAAAGTTTATTTACGACAATTTTTTTTAGTTTGTAGTTTATATCTTTGTCCCGACCACAGCTGTACATTTCTTTTTACGAAACTCGGATTCGATTTGTGTCGATGAAATGTATCTCTTACCAGTATGCGACTGAACAAATGTAGTTGTAATTAAAAATAACGCCGGCTGGAGTGGCCGAGTGATTAAAGTCGCTACAGTCTGGAACCGCACGACCGCTACGGCCGCAGGTTCGAATCCTGCCTCGGGCATGGATGTGTGTGATGTCCTTAGGTTAGTTAGGTTTAAGTAGTTCTAAGTTCTTGGGGGCTTACGACCACAGCAGTTGAGTCCCATAGTGCTCAGAGCCATTTGAACCAATTTTAAAAATAACTTATATTACTTACGTTTGAGAATATCGCCACTCATACGATGTAATAGTCGCCATGCTGTTAATGCCTGTCGCATGTTTTATGTCAGAAGTCAAAGCTGAAAGCTGGTATCGCAATTGCTCCTTTATCTAAGAAGATAACGTATGCTATGTTCCAGAAGAGAAAGAGATAAACAGGGCATCCCACCTCAGTCACATTCATTCCTCACAACTCAATGAGTAAAATTTTGAACGTAATACAACCTACTATTACGCTTGGGCATATTTACTAATTTCTTATACTGCGAAAGCGTAGGCCTAAGTTCTTTTCACGAGTCAAAATTTTAAACAATACTTTTTTATAAAAAAACATTTGATTGATCATTTCAAATGAACAAATATGAAATAAAATAGGCGAATCCATGTTTTCAACTACGAAAATCGTCAGAAACATTGCTCGCCAATCTTGTATTATACACAGTTAGATTTATACCAAATAACCGCAACTGGCCAATATGCCTGAGCGTGTGTGTGTGTGTGCGTGCGTGTGTGTGTGTGTGTGTGTGTGTGTGTGTGTGTGTGTGGGTATGTATGTATGTATGTGTGTGTGTGTGTGTGTGTGTGTGTGTGTGTGTGTGTCTGTGTGTGCGTGCGTGTGCGTGCGTGTGTGTGTGTGTGTGTGTGTGTGTGTGTGTGTGTGTGTGTGTGTGAATGTGTATGTCCTTGTCCACAACTGCGTGTCAGCAGCGGAGACAAAGAAAGTGTACATGTGGTTGATTTAATAGCTTCTGACGAAACACTGACGGTGACATTCTTCAGCATATACTGTAGTTTGTGCCACTTGAGTATAACAGACGATGCCACTACTGCTACTACTGCCAGTGTTATTGTTACCGCTACTATTGTTGCAAGCAAGTACTGTCATATGACATCTATTAACAGTTGTCAGTTATTTCTACTTAATTTTAAGTCTGAGGACGTGGAGTTCTTGTTCTGCCTGAAGAACCCCTGAGACAATGATACCCTAATGTTGCTGCTATCGCAACAACAACAACTGCTTTTTATTGTTCTTCGTTAACGTTTGCGTAGGGCCACTGATCATAAGAACACCCTATTGTGTTCACACCCAATTTATATCTAGTCTCAGCACTTTTTATTGATATTTTGAAATAATTATCGTTTACATTTCAAGGATTAAGAGAGACATTGTTCTCCTCGGATAACCCACAATGTCAGGATCTGGGAGCTTACAATTTATGCTTTTTGTGACAGGTAGTCATGACAGTAAGATTAATTTAGGTTGTATTATTTAAATATTTTATTAGTTTTCAAGAAAACAGATACCTAACTTATATTTACAGTACTTACGTCCGTTAATCTGAAACACTTCCCAGTTTTATGTTACGTTTGAATTGATGTCAATTTTTCTTCTGCCACACGTCCAACTTTCCCATATTTCAGATTTTTGTAGTGGAATCGGAACCACAATTATCTTACATATTCTGATTTGATCTCTCTGTAACTGTTCATGTTGGAGAGAAACAGTAACAGAAATGTCCATTGTGAAAAGTAATATCACTGATGAATATCAACTCTGTACTAAAGATACTGATGATGAAACAGTTGAGTCGGTGAGCAGGCAGCGGTAAAGACCAAAGTTGGCATAACTTATCTGCATACAGCACAGAATTTATCATCAATAAATTGTGAATCTGGCTATCTACAAGAGGTCAACTACCTAAAACATAATACCAGTGAGAAACGAAATCTTAAGGAATGTGCACTTACTTTTGGTAGTATGTCAATTAGGAAGCAGCTTGTGTGGAACAACAACAATAAACTGTCTGCAGGCTATGTTGATTTGGGCAACACTGTGAATATAGAAGCAGAAGAACTCGCTACTAAAGCTTAAGTTTTTCGGAAGGATCATACACTGAAAAGTTTAAGCGCCCAATTGCATATTTCCTAGTGAATAAACTGTCATTAGATGTAGTGAGAGAAACTGTGAGAGTTTGTATACTCAAATTGTTTTCTGTTGGTGCTCTTGTGAGGTCAGTGACATTTTATGGTGCTTCTGTCAACATTCACACACTGAAGAATCTTGGATGCTCACTGAATTTTGCCCCTTACTTCAAGCATCCTGCCAATGACAGTAATGTTCATGCAGTCCTTGATCAATGCCATATGATGAAATTAATTCCTAATGCTTCAGCTGAAAAGGAAATACCGAGGATTGAAACTTAAATAGTGGTAACTATTTATTCACAACCGATACAAAAGAGTTACATGTTTGCACCTGTTACTGTTCTTCAAAGTAGTCACCAGCGTTGTGTAGAGCCCGTTGCCAGCGATGTGGAAGGCGTAGTATACCGTTAGCAGAGCCTGTTCTGTTGATGGTGCGAATGCAGCGGTCTACTGACGGTCGAATCCCTGAAACAGTTCTGAAGCGAATGTAACGAAGCCAAAACTGAAACGCCAATCCAATGAATGGCGTCATTATGGGTCGCCACGAAAGTCGAAAGTGCGTCAGAGCCCCAGTATGGTGAAAGTTATGGTGATTCTCGTGTACGACTGTGATGGATCTTATCCTAACGCATTACGTCCCTCCACGGCAGACCATCAATGCACAGTATCACTGTTCGCTTTTGGAGCATCACCTGCGACCAGCTTTGCGAAAGAAGCGGCGACACTTTCTACGCAAATCACCCATCACTTTGCACGACAATGCGCCAGCGCGTACAGCGCAAGCTGTGGCTGCTCTGTTCAGTCGATGGGAATGGGAAGTATTGTACCATCCACCATACTCTCCGGACTTAAGTCCTTTTGACTTTGATTTGATTCCGAAGATGAAGGAACTGTTCCAGAGTTTCGGCAGGTAGTAGACCGCTCCATTCGCACCATCAACGGAACAGGCTCTGCTAACGGTGTACTACGCTTTCCACATAGCTGGCAACGGGTTCTACACAACGTTGGTGACTACTTTGAAGGACAGTAACAGGTGCAAACATGTAACTCTTTTGTATCGGTTGTGAATAAATAGTTGCCATTATTTAAATTCCAACCCTCGTCTTAACTGTGAAGCAAGGGATGTGAAGTGGGACTTTACTTTGAGGTTACTTTATCTGCAAGAGAGTGAATCTTTAAAATTTGTCAATTCACTTTCTGGTTCACATGTGAACATTCTCCAGTGTTGCTGGTGCCATTGAATTTCTAGAGAGCTCCCAACATCCAGTTTTCCAGGACACATCTGCCACTGTAGACTTTATCAAAATTATTCATAAACTCAAGGAATGTTCATGCTAAGGGTTTTAAAAAGCATTGAGAGGTACAAATGTAAATTATTGGACCGAAGTTCATTGCCATGCAGAACGCATCTTTCAAACATTAAGGACTGATGGTATGTGTGCATTATTACATCCACGAGAAACATTTGTACTGGCATGTATGATGTGCATACAGAATGTTAGAAGCCTCTCCCTGGAGTTTCTATTTCTGAATACTGAACCTCTGAAGTGTTTTCCAGCGTACAAACTGTCAGAAGATCATCTGGAACTCGTTTTTCCTCGCATCAGATCTAGCTTTGGTTGCAACAATAATCCCACCACGTTACAGTTCCTGTCTGCTCTGACAACAATGTTGCTCAAGAACAATGTTTCTGCAGGTGACGGAGTAATGTGGATGCCATTGAGAAAGTCAGCTCTTTCAGTGTTCATGAATTCAAGTGTCATAAGATGCAAAGTGATGTGTTTGTTTATGATAGTAAACAAACTTGTTTTTTTGAGGCTCTTGATTTAGTACCACTCAGTGAATACCAGGAGAATATTATTTATTACATATCAGGATATGTTGTGAGAAAGATTATTTAAATGTTAAGGTTTGCTGAGTGCAAAGAACTTATTATTGTTCCCTACATGTGTCCAGCTGATCACACATACTGCACGACTCCTGCCGTAAATCCAGCTTTCTTTACTATCAAGGTTGACAGAGGTGGTATATATATATATATATATATATATATATATATATATATATATATATATATATATATATAGAATGAAGAAAAAACAATAATCAAAATAAAAGTATGATGTTTACGTCTTAGTAATTTGACCCCCTCCTCCCTTACCCAAAATTCTTGTCAGTAAACAACTTGTTAAGCGAATCATATTAATATTAAAGATTTTAAAGATTTTTCCCTCTGTTAGCAGCTGAAATGGGCAACAAAGCAATGGTTTAGCAGTTTCGTTGCCTAATGATTTGTTCAGAACTTTTTTCTCTTTAGGTGTTGAGAGAAAACCTCTTTGCATCATACGTGTTGTTGCATGAAAGTTCGCGTTATCAGGTGAGATAACTACAACAAGAAATTTTTCGTGGTACTATTTTGGTCATTTTGTGTCGCTATGTAGTTTCGTCATTCAGGAAATAAAATGCGAAAAGCAAAAAATATCTTGCACAGAAGTAAGATTTTTGAGAAGCGTAATTTGTGAGAAACTTTCATGGCAGTACGGAGATTACGAATGCAAACAGAACAGAATGATTGCAAAACTGATCTTGGAGTGAAGGGGTAACATGTAAAAGGCAACAGCTAACAGTCAACTACAAACTAAACACACCCACTATCATATAACGTACATAAATGATAATTGTATTTTTTCGATGTAGCTGAACAAGATGACATCTTGCCCCGCTTTAACATGGCAACTGTGAAGTCACGCTTCACAACTTTGCTTCATGTTGTAGTCTCTCCAGTTCAGAACTGAGCAGAGTGGACATTGGTCAGTTCAACATGCTCACTCGCTCGCAATTAGCATTCACTGTCGATAACATCCGATGTTGATCAACTAAGGTACTCATTCTTTGGTAATTAATGTCAAATATTGATAACTTTTTACTTTGATCAATGCAGCTGGCTCACTCATAGGCAATTAATATTCATTATCGATAACTTCTGACGTTGGTCAATGCAGCTTGCTGAGTCACAGGCAATTAATATTCATTATCGATAACTTCTGACGTTGGTCAATGCAACTTGCTCGCTCATAGCCGATTAATATTCACTATCGATAATTTCTGTCGTCCGTCATTGCAACTTGTTGACTATTTGGTAATTAATATTCACCCCTCATCTTTGGTTGAGTATAGTGCCAGTCACAGACTAACATAACAGTCGCAACAACCATATATAACGTAGACCGCGCATGTCCCTATCTCTGCCGTGTTAATGCTTGAAATCAACATCTAAGTCACGTGAGTCGGGGCAGAAATCTGAGTTCTTGTCATTACACGCTGTGTGTAGTGTGGCTGACAGTTACAGTTTCTGTCTTTTATAGCACTGATTTTCACAATTCAACGAACTGTTGTACAATTCTTACACATTTAGCAGTGCAGTTAACCTAGTTTCTTTTTACATGTGGTCAAGTTGAAACGTATTGACAATTCTTTTAACGAACGACAGAATCGCTGTTCTTCAGTGAATACCTTTCTTTTTTTTTTGCACTGTGAATTCTAGCAGTTCACCGCTTCCACAGGAGTGGAAGACAAAATAACAGTTTCGAACGTAGCATTATTTTTCTAACGATTCCACAAGAATAAGGGTGAAATGCTTTAGTAAGCTTTTGTAAGAAAGGAAATTCGTTTATGCGCATAATGTCAGCTATTTACACAAAATAAGCACTACGCTGTCTGACTTTTGCTTAATCCAGTGCAGATAATGAAACGATATCAAGCTAGGAAGCGTAATATATTACAGTCATTCACGAAGTTTTACATCCAAGGACCAACATACATACTAACTCTCAATTTACGGAAATATGTCTGCAAGTATTTTAAAGTAATTCACTTAAACAACTGAGATTTTCGTCACTTTACGCAATCTGTAGGATACAAAAGAATTATTTAATCTGAGCATATGTGAGGGTCTTCTGCATCTAGTAAAAAGCACAACATTTGATTTATTACAAAAAGTCATAAACTGTGCACAATAAATGCTTAATGAAATTCCCCAAGTCACGTGACTTAGATGGTGGGTTCAGTAAAATGACGTCATGCACAGCCTATGTTATCTATGGTCTATGGTAACACCCCGTCTGTTTTTTGTTACCCACTGCGATTCCAACGCACCAAGCGGACAGCAAGTTATAGTGCACGGTTCGGCGAGATCTAGTGAAAGCGAAAGCGAATCTTAGTTATTTATATTGGTCTGAAGAACAGTTTTTACAAACGGGAGCGTCTGTTGCACAATAAATTGCAGTAACAACAAGAAGACGACACCACATTAGTCTTTTTAGGTTTCCTAATGATTCTAGGAGGTGTGAACCACTGCATTAAAAACAGTTATTTTACGGTTTTATTATAACTTACAAATGTTTACTGGAGAATGTCGTGTTCTTTCAGAAAAAAACGCCAGCCAAAAGCGTCGTACATCTACTCAAAAACGTGAGGTTTTCTTCGTTACACTTCCAGCCAAATCAGTGAACGTGGAACATAAGAAACGTGTATGGAATGCAGTACCTACATTATTTAACGTAGCAGGTAAGCTGCCACAACTGCAGCTGAAGGGAAAGTCACATAGACGTGATACTAACAGATCAAAAGCAATAAAACTGTTTCACAGCGCAGAAGAAACCAGTTCCACAATTGTTGCTGCGTCTGAGCCACAAAAAGAGAGAATGCTCAGTACATTCGCTTTTGAAGTGAAAGTAATTATATATAAAAATATTTATGTATTAAAAGTGGAATGAAGTGTAAGACTTTGCGAAACATTAGGCTCACCACTAAGTTGTTACGTGCAAGGATAGTGCCTGTCACAATAAGAACAGACAACAAAAGAAATATATTCTTCTACATTTACATCTACATGAATACTCTGCAAATCACATTTAAGTGCCTGGCAGAATATTCATCGAACCACCTTCACAATTCTCTATTATTCCAATCTGGTATAGCGCGCGGAAAGAACGAACACCTATATCATTTCGTACGAGCTCTGATTTTCCTTATTTTATCGTGGTGATCGTTTCTCCCTATGTAGGTTCAAAAAAATGGTTCAAATGGCTCTGAGCACTATGGGACTTAACATCTATGGTCATCAGTACCCTAGAACTTAGAACTACTTAAACCTAACTAACCTAAGGACAGCACACAACACCCAGCCGTCACGAGGCAGAGAAAATCCCTGACCCCGCCGGGAATCGAACCCGGTAACCCGGGCGTGGGAAGCGAGAACGCTACCGCACGACCACGAGATGCGGGTCCCTATGTAGGTCTGCGTCAACAAAATATTTTCGCATTCGGAGGAGAAAGTTGGTGATTGGAATTTTGTTAGAAGATTCCGTCGCAACGAAAAACGCCAGCCCAAATCCTGTATCATTTCTGTGACTCTCTCTGCCATATTTTGCGATAATACAAAACGTGCTGCCCTTCTTTGTACTTTTTCGATGTACTCCGTCAGTCCTATCTGGTAAGGATCCCACACCACCCAGCGGTATTCTAAAAGAGGACAGACAAGTGTAGTGTAGGCAGTCTCCTTAGTAGATCTATTACATTTTCTGAGTGTCCGGCCAATAAAACACAGTCTTTGGTTAGCCTTCGCCACAACATTTTCTATATGCTCCTTCCAATTTAAGTTGTTCGTAATTGTAATATCTAGTTATTCAGTTGAATTTACGGCCTTTAGATTAGACTGATTTATCGTGTAACCGAAGTTTACCGAATTCCTTTTAGCACTCTGTGGATGACCTCACACTTCTTGTTATTTAGGGTCAACTGCCAATTCTCGCACCATTCAGATATCTTTTCTAAATCGTTTTGCAATTTGTTTTTACCTTCTGATGCCTTTATTAGTCGATAAACGACAGCTTCATCTGCAAAGAACCTAAGACGGCTGCTGAGATTGTCTTCCAGATCGTTTATATTGATAAGGAACAGCAAACGGCCTTAACACTACCTTGGGGAACGCCGATCACTTTCCGTCAATTACCACGAACTGTGACCTCTCTGACAGGAAATCACAAATCCAGTCACATAACTCAGACGATTTTCCATAAGCACGCAGTTTCACTGCAAGCCGCTTGTGTGGTACAATGTCAAAAGCCTTCCGGAAATCCAGAAATAAGGAATCGATCAGAAATCCTTTGTCAATAGCACTCTTCATGTGTTTCACAGGAACGATGTTTTCTAAAGCCATGTTGACTGTGTGTCAATAAACCGTTTTCTTCGAGGTAATACATAATGTTCGAACACAATATATTTTCTAAAATCCTACTGAAAATCGACGTTAATGAAATGGGCCTGTAATTTAGTTCATTGCTCCTACTACCTTTCTTGAGTATTAGTGTGACCTGCGCAGCTTTCCAGTCTTTGGGTACGTATCTTTCGTCGAGCGAACGGTTATATATGATTGTTAAGTATGGAGCTAATGTATCAGCACACTCCGAAAGCATGCATGAAATATGTGTTTATATTCTCTTGTTTTCAGCGGAGAAAGCTGTAATTATTCACATATTCGAAAGTATTTCTTCATCATTAAGTTGTAACTTATGTCACTGAACAAGGGAGATGCGGTTGTTTTTACATGTTTTTCATGATCATTCACGTCTCTTGATAATTTACTAATGCTCTTAAAACAAAGATGTAAGAGTTACAGCACTGATTAACTAGAAAAATAATTAAAAACAAAGTTTAATTTTACGGCTGCTTTCCCGCCACCTGGGCCGCTAGTGACGCACCAGCTATCAAATGGTAACAATTTTCAAGCCACGAGTGTCGCGACTGTATATGTTAGACTGTCGTACTATGTAAGCGTGTGGTGCTACTTGTTCACGGTGTGTATGTTGCCTCTCTGCGTATGACGTATTGCGGTCCTTGTTCGGCCTAGACCCGCTTGCCGGGGCTTTAAATTTTCAAGCAGAACGCTCTCGAGTTGCATTACATTTCGAAATGTCGGCAGTCGTCGAAGATCTCAGTCGGTTGCATTTACGTAATGCGTTTGGACCTTATTAGATTAGATTAGATTTACTTATATTGCAATTGATCCGTAGTGAGGAGGTCCTCCAGGATGTAGAACATGCCAGAAAAACAACAATACATGACAAATTTTTACAACTAAAACAAATAAGCTAATGTACCATTCCACAGGTCCCAAGTGGAATGATCGTCATTTCTTAATGAACATTGTATGAAAGAGTCATTTTACAAATACTAATGCACTGACTTTAAAATAAAATAGTTATTTATTTATTTATTATAAAGTAATACATGTATAATACAACTATAATACTTATTTACAATGAACACATTACTGCACTGAAATTGTGCAGAAGTTATATACACAAATCAGTTGATTTTACTGAGAAACTTATCAATGGAGTAGAAGGAGTTGGCCACCAATAAATCCCTTAGGCTTCTCTTAAACTGAATTTCATTGGTTGTTAAGCTTTTTATGGCTGCTGGCAAGTTATTGAAAATGTGTGTTCTTGAATAATGCACACCTTTTGGTACAAGACTAAATGACTTTAAATTCTTGTGAAGATTATTCTTATTTCTAGTACTGATTCCATGAATTGAGCTTTTGGTTTGAAAAATTGATATATTTTTAATGACAAATTTCATTAAGGAATAAATTTATTGGGAAGCAGTAGTTAGTATCCCTAGTTCTCTAAACAGTGTTCTGCAGGATGTTCTTGAGTTCACACCACATGTAACTCTTACTGCATGTTTTTGTGCCCAGAAAACTTTAGCTTGACTTGGTGAATTACCCCAAAAAAATAATCCCATATGACATTATGGAATGAAAGTAAGCCAGCTTTTTCATTTTTATATCCCCTATGTCTGACACAATTCGCATTGCAAATAGAGATTTGTTAAGACGTTTCAGCAGTTCTGTGGTGTGCTCCTCCCAGTTTAATTTATTATCAAGCTGTAATCCCAAGAATTTAACACAGTCCACTTCTTCTATCCACTTGTCATTGTATGTTAGGCATACACTCGTGGGACACCCCTTACAAGTTCTGAACTGCATGTAATGTGTTTTTTCAAAGTTTAGTGACAAAGAATTGGCTAGGAACCAGTGATTAATGTCCACAAATATTTTATTATCTGATCTTTCTAGGACTACACTTGATTTTCTATTTATTGCAATGTTTGTATCATTGGCAAACAAAACGAACTTGGCATCTGGTAATGTTACTGATGAAAGGTCATTGATATACACAAGAAAAAGTAAGGGCCCCAAAATGGAACCTTGTGGGACCCCACATGCAATTAGTTCCCAGTTGGATGATGCATGATAGCTTGATACATGTCTCTTTCCTAATAACACCCTTTGTTTCCTGCCAGAGATATAAGATTTCAACCATTTTGCAGCATTTCCTGTTACACTATAATATTCTAATTTACTTAAAAGGATATTGTGATTTACACAGTCAAATGCCTTTGACAGTTTACAAAATATACCAGTTCCCTGCAATTTTTTGTCTAATGAATTAAGCACATTTTCACTGTAAGTGTAGATAGCCTTCTCAATATCAGAACCTTTTAGAAATCCAAACCGTGACTTTGACAGTATGTTATTTGAGGTAAGATGGTTATAAAGCCGACTGTACATTACTTTTTCTAAAATTTTTGAGAATGCTGGCAACAGGGGATTTGGACGGAAATTTGATACTATTTCTTTATCTCCCTTGTTAAACAGTGGCTTAACTTCAGCATATATCAACCATTCAGGAAATATTCCACTGATAAACGACTGGTTACACAGACAGCTTAATATGTTACTTAGCTCAGAATCACATTCTTTAATTAACTTTGTTGATATTTTATCGTACCCACTAGATGTTTTTGATTTTAAAGCTTTTATGATGGACGTATTTCTGTTGGGCGCGTTTGCCGGAGGAGAAACTGACGAGCATACAACTGTCGTGCTATGTTAGTGTGTGATGCTACTTGTTCACGGTGTGTATGTTGCCTCTCTGCGTATGACGTATTACCGTCGTTGTTCGGGCTAGCCCCACTTAACGGGGATTTAAATTTCCAAGAAGAACGCTCTGGAGTTGCATTACATTTCGGTATGTCGTCGAAGACCTCAGTCGGTTGCATTTCCGTAATGTGTTTGGACCTTATGGTGACGGTCAACCATGGCAAACGCTGTTGTTAAGTTGCTCGAAGGTGCGTGCTACTTCGCTTTGGCCGTACCTTCCAGTACTGCAGCAGATGAGGTTTTTCTCCAGTTCGCCACTTACGAAGCTGCTGGCTGGGCCTTCCAGCGGACAGGTAGGTGCGCTGAATGTATCTCCGCGTTCGCCGCTCTCCGGTTTTGACGTAACTCGATAGAGGCGGCCAGGCGGCGGCGCGCTCCAGATCAGGCGAGCCAACTTCGCTTTCAGAAGTTGCCGGCTCCGCTCTTGTACGTGTTTGTCGAGCAGACAGAACTTGGGGCGGGAGCGTGTGTCCCCGTTTGAGCGCTTTCCCCCGCGCGTTTGCCGGAGGAGAAACTGACGAGCATACACTGCGAGTTGTACCGAGGAACGGAAGTTTCTCGTCAGGCGGCGCTCCTTGCAATAAGCCACCCAGAACGCGCCAGTGAAATATTTTGACAGACCTAAAACCGCTCTTCTAAACATTTTTTTCCTGGGCTCGTGCGGGAGCGAAGTGTAACTGCGAACAGAAGACAAATTCCTCGACAAATTTACAGGGAAATTAAAAAAAAAATGAGGTAGTTAAAACGCTTTGTTTTTGTTTAGTCTTCAGTCCTGAGACTGGTTTGATGCAGCTCTCCATGCTACTCTATCCTGTGCAAGCTTCTTCATCTCCCAGTACTTACTGCAACCTACATCCTTCTGAATCTGCTTAGTGTATTCATTTCTTGATCTCCCTCTACGACTTTTACCCTCCACGCTGCCCTCCAATGATAAATTTGTGATCCCCTGATGCCTCAGAACGTGTCCTACCAACCGGTCCCTTCTTTTTGTCAAGTTGTGCACAAACTCCTCTTCTCCCCAATCCTACTCAATACCTCCTCATTACTTATGTGATCTACCCATCCAATCTTCAGCATTCTTCTGTAGCACCACATTTCGAAAGCTTCTATTCTCTTCTTGTCCAAACTATTTATCGTCCATGTTTCACTTCCCTACATGGCTACACTCCATACAAATACTATCAGTGAACGACTTCCTCACACTTAAATCTATACTCGATGTTAACAAATTTCTCTTGTTCAGAAACGCTTTCCTTGCCATTGCCAGACTACAATTTATAGCCTCTCCTTCGACCATCATCAGTTATTTCGCTCCCCAAATAGCAAATCTCCTTTACTACTTTAAGTGTCTCATTTCCTAATCTAATTCCCTCAGCATCACCCGACTTAATTCGACTACATTCCATTATCCTCGTTTTGCTTTTGTTGATGTTCATCTTATATCCTCCTTTCAAGACACTGTCCATTCCGTTGAACTGCTCTTCCAAGTCCTTTGCTGTCTCTGATAGAATTACAATGTCATCGGCGAACCTCAAAGTTTTTATTTATTCTCCATGGATTTTAATACCTACTCCGATTTTTTCTCTTGTTTCCTTTACTGCTTGCTCAATATACAGATTGAATGACATCGGGGAGAGGCTACAACCCTGTCTCACTCCTTTCCCAACCACTGCATCCCTTTCATACCCCTTGACTCTTATAACTGCCATCTGGTTTCTGTACAAATTGTAAATAGCCTTTCGCTCCCTTTATTTTACCCCTGCCATCTTTAGAATTTGAAAGAGAGTATTCCAGTCAACGTTGTCAAAAGCTTTCTCTAAGTCTACAAATGCTAGAAACGTAGGTTTGCTCTTCCTTAATCTAGCTTCTAAGATGAGTCGTAGGGTCAGTATTGCCTCACGTGTTCCAATATTTCTACAGAATTCAAACTGATCTTCCCCGAGGACGGCCTCTACCAGTTTTTCCATTCGTCTGTAAAGAATTCGCGTTAGTATTTTGCAGCTGTGACTTATTAAACTGATATTTCGGTAATTTTCACATCTGTCAACACCTGCTTTCCTTTGGAATGGAATTATTGTATTCTTCTTGAAGTCTGAGGGTATTAAAACGCTTACCCGTCGCTTATTTCCGTTTCAGATACGTAGACGACGTTCAGAGAGTGCCACAGCAAGATAACTTGTGGTACCTATTACTTGAATTTTGAGCCCTCATTGGCTTATTAACACTCGATTAGGCGCACCCCTAATAGGTACATGGATAGCCGCTGTGGATCTGAGGAACCCAAATGAGGAAAACGGATCATTTAGTGAATTTCTCATTCAAAAGGTGGAACATGGGAAACGTTTGTCATTCTTTATATATTTATTGAAAAAAAAAACGAAAAAATAGTCACTATTTTGATTGGAAGTTGTAACACCCCAAATATAGAGCCCCAAATGACATCCCTTTTGACAGCAAAAGATATGAAAATTAGTTATCCTCACTTTGACGGTAGCTGCTGGCAACAAAATAATAACACTATTAAAAGTCTGACCAACAGAAATACTAGGGAACTAACAACATCTATTCCACGAAAAGAACTAAATGAAAGACTATCATATGATCAATTAACCTACGAAGCATGACACTCTAAATAAAGAATTCAAAATATATGCTTTACTTAGGTTATAACCCAGACGAGATAAAGTGATCAGAGATAATATTTATCCTAGAAAAGAGTTGTAGCCACATCAAGCTGTAAGTTCACTGCGACTACAATGAAAAACTTCACTAGAGATGTTAATTCGCTCTCTTGTAGACGTCGCAATAGAAGCACGCTTATTGACCGATATTAGATTTTTTCAGACCGATCTGGAATTTTAGAGTTTTTCAAGTATCGTCTTGACGTTTCAGTAAAAGTTCTGAGGAAAGGTGATAGAACATTTACCGTTTAGCCAGACAACGGAACAGATATTGTTCGCAAGGGAAAAGTAACTCATGTGATACTTAATCAATTCTGGAACTTAGTCTTCGCGATCTGTGATTGTCACGAACATTGAGGGACACAGCAATATACCAGACGCCGACATAGGCTAAACTATACAAATAGACTTGAGTGGGAAACACATACACGCAATCATGAAGAATTCACAGGTATGCCGTGTTATCGAAAGCTGTAGTCAATGTCAGAACTGCTGATGTAAATCGTAGCTTCAATTCCTTGAATGACATATCGGTGTGCTTTCCAGTGCAGTGGTAAGATAATTCAGAAGTTCAATAATCTCAGTTATAACTTTAAGACTTCGTGTCGACTACATCATGTAACTGAACTTTATTGTGTAACTGTGAATAACTATTTTCTTGATAGAACGCCGAAGCTAAAGGTGATTGAGTGACATTATTAACAGGGAACAGTAATTGAACATTGTATTACGAAGCTTTCTGTACGTAATTTAGAGAATACATTATCTCTGGACTTACGACGTAGGAGTTCTTGAATTAGAACCGTAGCGACGCATTAACGACGCTAAAATACTTCACAAATCAACATCCTCGCAAAACTATAATGTGGTGTTTGCTTGAATGGTGGAATTCGAGATATCATATTATCTACGTTTGAACATTCATTTGCAAACCGGGCATAAAAACTGCTATTATCAAGTTTCGTGTAATCTTATAAGCCCGTCATGAACACGCGAAGAATATTTGGTTTATTGTTTCAGACAAAGGGAGCTGTTGCGGTACCGAGTGGTGCAGTCACTGCGTGTAGCAGTAAAGAAGACAGACATCCTTCAAACGCCATCGCTTCAATTGTAAGCGAGGGCCGATAATACATTTCCTCGTGCTACTCCATCGATACGTGGATATCTGTTAAAGTGAGATAGTATCTGAAACTGACCAAACAAAGCGAGTAGTTTGTTTTAACAGTTGCAGATCGGAGTTATCGCGATCGACGGACGCCGACCTGTGTCAACTAGACTTGAACATCCATTTCCATCGAGCCGACACATACACACTAGCCACGAAGTGCTTCAGCAAATGTTTCATTTCCCATGAGTCTGGGAGTTAAGAATTATAAATTGACTTAATGTACTAATTTTTTGATAGTATGTACGTGAAAATTCATTCTCTGTTAACACTTTAAAAATCAAATGTCACAGTATGTTGATATAAACGACAACACTAGGAATAATCAAATTCAAAAAGATGAAAATAAAGTTCGTATAAAAGTTGAAAAGTGAAGAATAAATTCAAACATTACCAAAGGAAGACGGTGGTTCGAACTAAAGAAAACATCAATAAAATGATCTCATTTGTGCTGCTGCATCCATTTTCGTGAGAGCTTATTTTTGATGATTAAAGCCAGTTACAGTTTTGAGAACAGGATTAGCTGACGTGTCTTATGTGTGAGTGCATTATTAACATCTATTATTGTTTGATTCCTTGTGTATTTATAATCTTTAGTCTCTAATGATAAAGACTTCTTATTACTGGGTGATTTTAGAAACATTAAGAATAAATGAAAGAAAGGTTGCGCAGGTAAAGCGCCTATTGGCACCAATATGTATTCATGTCGGGAGATTTCTCGAAGACTGGGCATGTCAGAATCATCCGTAAGGAACTTAAAGAAGAAAACTGATTCTGATAGAGAATTCGTCCCTCAAAGGAAGACCTGGGGTGGCAAAAGACCAATACTTTCACCCAGGCATGAGCGCTCCTTGAAAATGTTTTGCCGGGAGAACCAGTAAAAAGAAGTCTGGAACACAGTGGCGCTATCGCATCTGGAAGAACTGTAAGACGCAAACTTTCACAAATGAAGTTCAAGGCTCGTCGGCCAGTCAGAAAGCGCAAATCAGCTCCTCCTATGGTGTCAAAACGTATAGCATGGGCAAAGGAGCACAAGCACCGAGATTTGGACTTATGGAAATCGGCGATTGTCGTTAAATTAGACAGTATTTGCTTCCATGCAGTAGTGATTAATAAATTTTCTGAGTTCAAGGCAAATTCTAAACCATATCTTGACGCTTTTTTCTACGTTTCAGGTCCGCTTTAGTGGTGAATTCAAATTTGAAATTGTGGTAAAATATGTCAGTTTGTGTGAAGATCCCTGGTGAAAAGTACCTTCTCGACTATATCGTGTAGACTGTGAAACATCCCACCAAAGTCGTCTTGCGGTCTGCCATCAGAGGCAAAGGCATTGGACGTCTGTACTTGGTTGAGGGAACAATATATCAACAGTAGTGTCGTGTGCTAAGGTGGTGCCTACCACCTCAAAAGAATGGTTCCCTAAAGAAGAACCATTTGTGTTCATCTAGGACGGAGCTCCATTCCACACAGCACGATCAGTAAAAACGTTTTTGCAGCAAGGGAATATCCCTTTGTTAGCCTGGCCAGGATATTCACCCGATATGAAGCCTGTTGAAAATGTTTGGGAGATGGTGGAAAGGGAAGCGGCAAAGGGAAAAAAACACTACAAGAATTCGTCTCACTGAAAAGATTATTTACGTCTGGTACCATCACCCACAATGCGGGACACTGCACTCGTACAAGCCTGTACTAACAGTATGGCAATGCAAACTGAAACATTAATAGGTGCTAAAGGAGGCATGATAAAATATTGAAAAGTTGGGCTTAGTTCCGCTTACTGGACACTTTAAAAATAATCAGTAATAAAACTGTGTGGTTTATCAATTATTAATAAGTAATGTTGAAAGAAATTAAATCACTTCACTGAAACTGCTCAAAATGATTTTTGTGGCTGTATTATAATAAGGAAGTGCACCTAATAATGTGGCTGGGGACTGTAAATTTATATCAGATATTAGCGAATTCCTCTTTTTCAGACATGTATTCCTTGTAGTTGCCAATTTGCATTTTATGTCCTCTCTGCTTTGGTCATCATCAGTTGTTTAGCTGCCCAAATATCAAAATTACTGCTTTCAGTGTTTCTTTTCCTTATCTGATTCCCTCAGCATCACCTAATTTAAGTCTACTACATTCAGTTACCCGTGTTTTACTTTTCTTGACGTTCACCATAACGCCAACCTAAAATCCTTTTAAAAAATCAGCTATCGGATAGAAATAGCTTTTTCATAAGAAAACTTAGTAACAACTGCACCTGCTATCTCATACTCTTGATACAAATAAATATGTTCTCCCGTGCTATATTGTAGCTATGGAGCTTAAGCTTAAATTAAATGTCTCACACCGTGGTAGTCATTTCTTCCTATTGAATATGAGGTCTCGACGCGAGTAATAGGTGATTATGAGAAAAGTCTCTTCATCAGTAAAACTAATTTTATTGTTACTCTTTGCTCTGGCTGGATAGTTTGCAGAACTTTGTAAGCCGACACTCTTTATATATTTTTTTTATTTACACATCAAGTTCTGTAGGACCAAATTAAGGAGCAAAACTCCAAGGTCATGGAACGTGTCAGTACATGAAATTACAAGAAAAAAGTAATAACAGATAAAAACAAAATGTTTATGAACACGAAAAAAGTCAATCCATAAGTTTAAGTAAACGTAGTCAGCAACACAACAAGAATCGGCTTAATTTTTCAAGAAGCTCCTTGACAGAACCCCGAAGGAGTGACCCATGAGGAAACTCTTCAGTTTTGATTTGAAAGCGCGTGGATTACTGCTAAGATATTTGAATTCTTGTGGTATCTTATTGAAAACGGCTGCAGCAGTACACAGCACACCTTTCTGCATAAGAGTTAAGGAAGTCCGTTCCAAATGCAGATTTGATTTCTGCCGAGTATTAACTGAGTGAAAGCTGCTTATTCTTGGGCATAAGCTAGTATTGTTGTAAGACGTGTATATTTCTATTGTCTATTGTCAAACCACAATTTATGAAAGACGTTTGTATTTTATTAATAGGATTAAGTAGGAATAATTAATATTTGTCATGTTGGAAATAATTGTGGTAGCAGGGAATGTCTGCACCAAAGTATTGTTGGCAAGAGAGACCGCACATTGATCTAATTTTAAAAAGGGCAGGAGAGACCGAGTATGGATACATTTTAAGAAAAGAGCGGAAAAGACCGCGCATTGATACATTTTGTAATGGTAGCAGGGATTGTCTGTACCAAAAAGCATTGTTGGCGGCAGAGACAGCACTTTATCATTCGTCAGTAACAGTAAAAAAGGTAAGGAACAGTTTTGGGTTATTGCAGGTAACGACTGAGGGCCACGACGACGACACATTCTATGTTTCGTCGAAATAATCAGAGAATAACTTTTAATAAGCAGCATTTAAATTTTTTTGCGAAGATTGAGAAAGAGAATTAATTTCAAAGGGAAGATTTCAGTTGTTATTATTAAGCATTAAGCAAGAGATAGAAATCCTAAGTGATGGTTTCATAGGTTATTGTAGAAGGGAAGGTTGCGTAAAAAAAAAAGAGATAGAGAGAGAGATAGAGGAGACGGGAAGGTTTTATTGTTAACAAGAAATGATAGTAAGGAATATGTGTATTGAAAGGCCAATGTCAAAATACCCAGACCTCTGAACAGGGGTCGGCAAGAGGTTCATGAACTTACACCACTTATAGCCCGAACCGCCCGTTTCTGAGACAAAACTGTCCCTTTAGGATGGGAAGAGTTGCCCCAAAATATAATACCGTACGATATAAGCGAATGAAAATAAGCAAAGTAGACTAATTTTTGTGTCGAACGATCACTCGCTTCAGATACCGTTCGAATAGTAAAAACGGCAGCATAAGTCTTTGAACAAGATCCTGAACGTAGGCCTTCCACGACAGTTTACTATCTATCTGAACACCTAGGAATTTGAACCGTACAGTTTCACTAATCATATGCCCATTCTGTGAAATTAAAACGTCAGGTTTAGTTGAATTGTGTGTTAGAAACTAAAAACTGAGTTTCACGGTGGTTTAGCGTTAGTTTATTTTCTACAAGCCATGAACTTAGGTCATGAATTGCACTATTTGAAAGCGAGCTAATGTTCCACACCACGTCTTTTACTACCAAGCTAGTGTCATCAGCAAACAGAAATATTTTAGAATTACCCGTAATACTAGAGGGCATATCATTTATATAAATAAGGAGCAGGAGTGGCCCAACACTGATCCTTGGGCACCCCCCACTTACCCATACCCCACGTAGACTCCGCATCACAGCCTTTCTCAACATTGTGAATAATGACCTTTTGCTGTCTGTTGCTAAAGTAAGAGTTGAACCAATTGTGAGCTACTCTCCGTATTCCGTAATGGTCCAACTTCTGGAGCAATATTTTGTGATCAACACAATCAAACGCCATAATTAAATCAAAAAATGTGCCAACGTTCGAAACCTTTCGTTTAACCCATCCAGTACCTCACAGAGAAAAGAAAATATAGCATTTTCAGTTGTTAAGCGACTTCTAAAGGCCGGCCGGAGTAGCCGAGCGGTTCTAGGCGCTTCAGCCTCGAACCGCGCGACAGCTACGGTCGCAGGTTCGAATCCTGCCGCAGGTATGGATGTGTGTGGTGTCCGTAGGTTAGTTAGGTTTAATTAGTTCTAAGTTCTAGGGGACTGATGACCCCAGATGTTAAGTCCCATAGTGTTCAGAGCCATTTGAACCATTGAACTTCTAAAGCCGAACTGTACATTTGATAGCAAATCGTGTGGTATAAAATGATCAATTATCTTACATACACAGCCTTTTCAATAACTTTAGCAAACACTGATGGCATAGAAATGGGTCTAAAATTGTCTACATTATCTCTTCCTCCCTGTTTATAAAGCTGGTTTACTACTGAGTGCTTTAATCGTTCAGGAAACTGACCATTCCTAAAGGAAAAAATTACAAATACGGCTAAATACAGGGCTAACATGTGCTGCACAGTACTTTAGTGTTCTGCTAGGCACTCCATCATACACATGAGTGTCATTAGTTTTCAGTCATTTAATTATTGACTCATCTACCCCGTGTCTATATCACAGTGGAGTATTTCAGACATCAGTCTCGGTAAAGCATTTGCCAAGAAAGTTCTATGATTCCCTGTAGAAACTAAACCAGTGAAACTGCGCAATTCCTTGCAAACTAAAAAGCAGTGTGATAAGTCGATCTAACTGCAGATTCATTCGTTGAGTGTTCCTGTACAAAACAAAAATGTGTTTTCGTAGTGAAACTGTAGAGAAAATTATTGAGTCGTTTATGTCTCTGCTCTTGTACGATGAATATTTTCTGCAGTCTTACCGCTTAAATGTTTTTTTTCTTTTTTTTTAATTTTTACACATTGACTTCTCACTGTTCACTTTACAAGCGTCCATAATCTTTTGCATCTAATCTATTGTAAAATCTTCATCTTTTTTAGTCCTGCCATCCTCAGTTGCGTGTAATATTAGGGTATATTGATAATTTTTAATTTATGGACCGTCTAACAGCAAATGAATGGAACACACTTTCATGCCATACGCGTTTCGCCTTTATTTTCTGCAATGTGTCTTCAGTGGCCTGGAATATGTACATATGTTTACTATTTAGTTTACGTTTTCGTCACTGTATCTATACGTTATAAACAGTTGTGGTGTTTGGTTTTGGGTATTATGAAGTAATATTTTGAACTGTACTTCAGGTTGCGTGGTCATTTTTCTACGTATTACGCTCCTGTTGCATGTTTAGCGTTGTTCTTCTTCTTATGAATACCAATTTGCGTTTTTCCCCACTTCTCACAGCACTATGAACTGAACACTTGTTTTGATGCAATATTTTGGTGGGTGTTGCCGACGGTCAGATGTTATTGCCAAAGATCGAATGTTATTGCAGACTTTCGAGTGTAATTATTGAAGTATCTGTGATCTGTTTGCGTATGCATTTGTGTGTTTGTTTTTTGGTGTGTATAATTCTTTTTATGGGCTGTGTGTGTGCATGTGTATGTGTGTGTGTGTGTGTGTGTGTGTGTGTGTGTGTGTGTGTGTCCAGAAGGCGAAAGGGGGGGGGGGAAGACTTTTTTTCTTTTTTTTTCCTTGTTGTGTGAGAGGGAAGATTTTTATCTTACCATTTCTTTTATTAAGTGTAGTAGGGAACATGTGCTGATGTGTGTTTGGTCATTTATCACATGTTTGTTTTCAGCAATGGCTTTCTGAATGTGGAATTTTTCTTGCATTTGTATAAGATGTTTGTCACGGTTGCTTATTCTCATTATTTTCATTTCTTGTTCCTTGTCTGTAGGATGGTGGTTATGGTGTTTAAATGTTTTGCAAATGTGGAAGGGTTTGTTTCGTACTTCTAACACCTGATATGTTCTTTGTATCGTGTTTTAAAATTCTTGCATGTCATGCCTATGTATAATGCATCACAACTTTGTCATTCAAGTTTATATATTCCTGATTGTTGGAATTTGTCCCTCTTGGTAGCTGGTCGGCTTTGGTGTGATTGGAGGGTTTGCCCAGTCTTATATGCTATTTGGAAGCCCTGTCTCTTTAGGATGTTTGCAACTCTGTGTGTTAGTTTATGTGTGTAAGTCATGTTGTACCATCTGGTTCTCTTCTGTATGGTGTTGTCACTGTGTGTGTTTGTTGAGTGTGTTTCTAAGTTTCCAACTTGTGAGTTCTCTTGTATTCTGGAAAACTTGTGTATATTGTGTATTAAGTGTTGTGTTGTGTCTCCGGAGGTATTTCAGTGTGCCGTCCCCCCTGCTCCCAACCTCGCTGTTGAGCTCAATGGTTGTGCTTCGCTGGGAGGACGAGCTGCTGGAAGTGACCGACAATAAGCTTCGTTTGGAGAAGCCCACAACGCGGGTGTGGTGTACTTTTTTCTAGCCGCGTAGACGGGACTAGGTTCTCCTCACTAGTCTTCGCACTGAACACATCCCTATGACGCATGGTTTGTTGCTCCGGCGAGAGGACCCTCCAATGTGTGGTGCTTGTGGCGCTCAGATCACTGTGCGCCACGTTTTATTGGACTGCTTTTCATTTTCTGATCAGCGGACCGCGGCTGACTTGCCGGTGGTATCTGCCATCTCTTTTAGATAATAATCAGACGAATGTGGTTAGAGTTTTAAAGTTCTGTGAATTGTCCAATGTAATTACTAAGATTTTATGAAGAGGGTTTTAATTTGCTCACAGGGTGACTGCCTCCCCCAAATGTTACTAAAGTGGCCAGCCAGTGACAATTCCTTGTGGCGTCCAATTAGCTCCTTTCTCGTTTTACTTACGTTTTACTCTCTTGTATAGCATCTTTAGTCTTTTCCCGCTGTCTTTGCGTGCATGGCCCCATTTTACTAACTATGTCCACATTCGTTTCTTTCAATGTGTGTCAGGGCGCTGATAACCCCAGCGTTAAGCGCTCGTAAGCACACACACACACACACACACACACACACACACACCACATATATATTACAATGTAAGATTTCTCATTTATTTACCTGGCGGCAGCACCGTACAGTGCTAGGGGAGCTCAGTTTATCACTGTTGCCACTAGATGGCATAAGCGTACTGTGCTTGCTCTAATACCTTACTGCCTTCTACACTACTGGCCATTAAAATTGCTACACCAAGAAGAAATGCAGATGATGAACGGGTATTCATTGGACAAATATATTATACTAGAACTGACATGTGATTACATTTTCACGCAATTTGGGTGCATAGATCCTGAGAAATCAGTACCAAGAAGAACCAAGTCTGGCCGTAATAACGGCCTTGATACGCCTGGGCATTGAGTCAAACAGAGCTTGGATGGCGTGTACAGGTACACCTGCCCATGCAGCTTCAACACGATACCACAGTTCATCAAGAGTAGTGACTAGCGTATTGTGACGAGCCACTTGCTCGGTTACCATTGCCTAGACGTTTTCAATTGGTGAGAGATCTGGAGAATGTGCTGGCCACGGCAACAGTCGAACGTTTTCTGTATTGAGAAAGGCGTGTACAGGACATGCAACATGCGGTCGTGCATTATCCTGCTGAAATGTAGGGTTTCGCAGGGATCGAATGAACGGTAGAGCCATGGGTCGTAACACATCTGAAATGTAACGCCCACTGTTCAATGTGCCGTCAATGCGAACAAGAGATGATCGAGACGTGTAACCAATGGAACCCCATACCATCACGCCGGGTGATACGCCAGTATGGCGATGACGAATACACGCTTCCAATGAGCGTTCACCCCTATGTCGCCAAACACGGATGCGACCATCATGATACTGTAAACAGAACCTGGATTCATCCAAAAAAATGACGTTTTGCAATTCGTGCACCCAGGTTCGTCGTTGAGTACACCATCGCAGGCGCTCCTGTCTGTGATGCAGCGTCAAGGGTAACCGCAACCATGGTCTCCGAGCTGATAGTCCATGCTACTGCAAACGTCGTCTAACTGTTCGTGCAGATGGTTGTTGTCTTGCAAACGGCCCCATTTGTTGACTCAGGGATCGAGACGTGGCTGCACGACCGTTCCAGCCACGCGGATAAGATGCCTGTCATCTCGACTGCTAGTGATACGAGGCCGTTAGGATCCAGCACGGCGTTCCGTATTACCCTCCTGAACCCACCGATTCCATATTCTGCTGACAGTCATTGGACCTCGACCAACGCGAGCGACAATGTCGCAATACGATAAACCCCAATCGCGATAGGCTACAATCCGATCTTTATCAAAGTCGGAAACGAGGTGGTATGCATTTCTCCTCCTTACACGAGGCATCACAACAACGTTTCACCAGGCAACGCCGGTCAACTGCTGTTTGTGTATGAGAAATCGGTTGGAAGCTTTCCTCGTGTCAGAACGTTGTAGGTGTCGCCACCGGCGCCAACCTTGTGTGAATGCTCTGAAAAGCTAATCATTTGCATATCACAGCATCTTCTTCCTGTCGGTTAAATTTCACGTCTGTAGCACGTCATCTTCACGCTGTAGCAATTTTAATGGCCAGTAGTGTATATATTGTTGTCCATCTGCGCATGGCAAAACTCGTAATAGCAGGTTACGAATAAAATTCTACGTTATTGAAATGAAACATTTTATGCAATGTGGTAATGATACTTGTATCGGTACAATACTCTTCGACCAGTTCCAATGAAAACTGTAACAGCTGATAGTTGAATAATGCGTAGGACTTCAAAAACTTTACTACTCATAACACCAATTTCTTCACGTGCTGCTTGCCTGCAAGTTTAGTACCAAGTGCTTCTTGCCAACTAAAGCTTTTAAATTCTTTCTGCGTGGTACTATAATGTCTTTTTCATAGCTAATTTGCGAGAGCCGTTGCTTATGAGCCTGCATAATGTACATTGAGAATTCTCGTGTGTCTCTTCTGTCATTACAATTAGTTCTTAAACACTTATGACGAAAGATCGCTAAACTGTCTCTCACTGTGCAAGCAGCCACTGGACCCACGAACGTCCTTTATGCCACGAACAAATGGGGGCGGGGTTATAAGCGCTGATACCACGATTCTGTCGAAATGAAGAGAGCTGTGCCGACCTAAAAATACCGCGCCGCAATACTAAAGGAAACGTCGTGCCCAACAGGGCACTTCCGAGAAGGACCGTGCAAAGTCGAGACAAGCCAAAACTAGGCCTGCATGCAGTCCGCACACTCAGTTCACATGAAATTTGGCACACCATGGCCGGCTCAGCTATAAAAGCTTTCTGCAAGTATTTACATGTTACAACAATTTCGGGTCTTAACACGTAGCTCAATCTGAATATCGCTTTGTAGGATTAAGCACCTTCCTTTGTCCAGGTCTCCACCTGACCCCATTCACAGTCTTCATTCAACCTGGGCATGTTTTTGGCATGCAGAATAATCTGCAAGAGACGTAGATAAAAAGGAACTGGATAGCATAGAGACTTCGTAAATTATGCTATCCAATTGTGATTGTTCGTAGACGCGATCTAAATACAGTTTGGCAGAATTGTGAAGCTATTGGTATGTGGAAATATCGCCTGACGCTGCCTTGACCCCTTTTTTGTGTCGGTGTCATCAACCGAACAAAATTCTTCTCGAATTCTACAACCTGCGCAGTGAGCGCAATTTCATAGCAACGAATATCAGGACCCTGCAGCGATGTAACTTGAATTTGGCCAAATACAGTTTTCTGCATTGTGTAACGTGACTGGTACAGTTTCCTTCAAGATTCTGTATCAGTTAATTTTTTTCTTAAATTTAAGCTTGTGTAAGGTACCTCTTATTTGGAGATAAGAGCACATATTATTTTATTTCCAGTTTTGCTATTCCACATACGTGAAGTAAACTACATACATAGTCACGAGTGAGCGGTAAGTTCCCACGTTAGGTAGCAGAGATGGTTGGCCATCTGGCGCTTTCAGAGACATTGGGATGAGGTGCCGATGTAGTAGTCGCTCGTGACGTTAGCAAAGAGATACGTAGGGAAAGTTCATTTATTCTGGCGCAAATCAAGTAATTGTTATTAATAAATACACTGAAGCGCCAAAGAAACTAGTATAGGCATGCTTATTCAAATACATAGGCAGAATTCGGCGCTGCGATCGGTAACGCGTATGTAACACAAAAGAGTCTGGCGCAGTTGTTAGATCGGTTACTGTTGCCGCAACGACAGGTTATGAAGATTTAAGTGAGTTTGAACTTGGCGTTATAGGCTGCACTCGAGCGATGGGACACAGCTTCTCCGAGGCAGCGATGAAGTGGGGATTTTCCTGAACGACCATTTCGCAAGTGTACCGTGAAAGTCATCAGTCCGGTAAAACATCAAATTTCCGACATCGCTGCGGCCGGAGAAAGATCCTGCAAGAACGGGACTAACGACGACGTTCAACGTGACAGAAATGCAACCCTTCCGCAAATTGCTGAAGATTTCAATGCTGGGCCATCAAAAAGTGTCTGCGTGTGAACCATTCAACGAAACATCATCAATGTGAGCTTTCGCAGCTGAGGGCCGACTCGTGTACATTTGATGACTGCACGACACAAAGCTTTACGCCTCGCCTGGGCCCATCAACACCAACATTGGACTGTTGATGACTGGAAACATGTTTTCTGGCTGGACGAGTCTCGTTTCAAATTGATGATGCAAAAAAGTTTATTTTTGTAGATTTGTATTGTTGGTCCACTTCACCCTCGTCACAGTCGAGTTTTTGATAATTATTCCATTGACTGCTCTTCTGAGTTAATTTACTGTACTATGGAAGTTATTAGAGCCTGTAACTGTTTATTCGATAAGTTCCTTCCTAACTGAAATTTCAGAACTTAAAGATTGTGTCATGTGTTTCACTGGCATTCTGTACCAAGATTATGAACCCAGTTTCCCTGGACCAACTGTAGTTAGCTTTTAGTAGTATTTTTTTAGCTGTTGCGGACTCTTACTATGTTGCTGTTTCTGCCAGTATTTCATGTTGCAGGTGAGATTCATAATACGTGATTGTTTCGTTTTCTTTGCGCTATGTAGGTTCTATTAGTTTCTTTATTCTACCGGGGCCATTTGTCAGTGCAGAAATTTTCGTGTGTTTCAGTTACATTCTTATACAGGTGGACACTACAGTTTTCTTTATACAGTGACGTTTTCTTCAAACAGTTCGTACTAACCAAGTCCACTGAGCGTGAAATTATTTATTGGTTTGTTTATTTATTTGGTTATGAATGAGATCGGTTTTCACACACACAGGGATATTATCAGTTTCATGTAAGTGATGCGGCTTTGAGCTCAGTAGCACATTTGGGTTGTCTGTTCACATTCCCAGGTTTGTATTTACGAAAACAAACACATGAGTAAAAGACTACTTACTTACACTGCTTATTGTGGTGATGAGAGGGTAACACTCGTAGGTTCTTACTTCGGGACTCAGACCGTTGCTAATGAAGATAGCTTCAATTGCTTCGCTGAATACATTATGAGGAGGCATTCTTATATTGCAGCAGTTACAGGCGCTCTCCGTTTTCTTCTGATAGAAATGTTTTGACTCGTTGCTACAAAACCAGCTGTAGTTGATGTCATGTTCGTTTCGGACGCGAGCACGATGAACAAGAACAAAGGAAACGGAGGAGAGAGCAGCAGCGAACGGAGCGTTCTGACAATTTGTTCCGTAAAATGAAAAGGCTTTTACCAAAGATAATTACCTCTGTGGTGGCTGGAGTGTTTTCCTGCGAGACAAAACACTGTTGTCATTCCACCAGACTTTGTTCCACTTAGAATGCTCTTCTTTCGTTTCTGTTGCCTTCGTAACCAGTAACCGGCAATGTGCTTTCAGTGAATGGAATAGCAAGCACTTGTGCTAATGACAATAGACATCACTCTAAAAGGACGCAGAAACTTAATGAAAATAGATTTCTAGTGAGGGTAGAAACAAAGCGAGTTAAAAAAAGAGTGTACGGCGTCTGTTAATAGTCTAGTGTAACCGTCTAGTAATCCTGTCGACATGCACCCGACTATATTCAAACACTTTTGAACAGACACCTGTACATATATTGCGTAACGGTACAATCAGTAATTACACTGAAGATATTCCGGTGTGGCTCAACCAACAAAGAACCTCTGTATACCATTTACGGCCAGTTCCGATCCTTATGCACTGAAGAGCGAAAGAAACTGTTACACGTGCCTAATGTAGTGAAGGGCTCCCGCGAGGATGCAGAAGTGCCGCAGCACGACGTGGCATGGACTGGACTAATGTCTGATGTAGTGCTAGAGGGAATTGACACCAGGAATCCCGCAGGGCTGTCCAAAAATCCGTAAAAGTATGAGAGGGTCTTTCTCTGGCAGCAGCGATGTCGGAGATTTGATGTTTTACTGGTCTGCTAATATTCACGGTACACTCGTGAAATGGTCGTAGTGGAAAATCCCCACTTCATCGCTACCCTGGAGAAGCTGTGTCGCATCACTCGTGCGCCGACTATAACACCTCGTTCAGACTCACTTAAATCTGGATAACCTGCCATTGCAACAGCAGTGACCGACCTAACAAATGCGCCAGACACTTGTTGTCTTAAATGCGCTAGACACTTGTTGTCTTATATAGGCGTTGCCGACCGCAGCGCCGTATTGTGTCTATTTACGTATCTCTGTATTTGAATACGCATGGCTATATCAGTTTCTTTGGCGCTTCAGTGTATATGGGATAAAGAAACTAAATCACAGATACATTTACCGGAGCAGGGACTGACGAAGGCACACCACCTGAAAAGAACAACATAAGAGATCGACAGATGCAGTTTCGTCGTTTTGCAGCAGGGCTTTCCATGTATTTACAAAACTGGTCCTATTGTACAACAGTGACTCCTCACAGAAATCTCACTTGTGCAGAAATGAAGAATACGGACTAGCATAAACCACAAAATGTTTGAAACTTCCTGGCAGATTAAAACTGTGTGCCCGACCGAGACTCGAACTCGGGACCTTTGCCTTTCGCGGGCAAGTGCTCTACCAACTGAGCTACCGAAGCACGACTCACGTCCGGTACTCACACCTTCACTTCTGCCAGTACCTCGTCTCCTACCTTCCAAACTTTACAGAAGCTCTCCTGCGAACCTTGCAGAACTAGCACTCCTGAAAGAAAGGATATAGCGGAGACATGGCTTAGCCACAGCCTGGGGGATGTTTCCAGAATGAGATTTTCACTCTGCAGCGGAGTGTGCGCTGATATGAAACTTCCTGGCAGATTAAAACTGTGTGCCCGACCGAGACTCGAACTCGGGACCTTTGCTAGTGCTAGTTCTGCAAGGTTCGCAGGAGAGCTTCTGTAAAGTTTGGAAGGTAGGAGACGAGGTACTGGCAGAAGTGAAGCTGTGAGTACCGGACGTGAGTCGTGCTTCGGTAGCTCAGTTGGTAGAGCACTTGCCCGCGAAAGGCAAAGGTCCCGAGTTCGAGTCTCGGTCGGGCACACAGTTTTAATCTGCCAGGAAGTTTCATATCAGCGCACACTCCGCTGCAGAGTGAAAATCTCATTCTGGCACAAAATGTTTATTTGTTATTGCTTCAGAAAGCATGAGGTGGGTACACCAGTCTGACGAAAGTAATGAAAATGGAAATTTCAAGTAAACCTCTTATTTATTTTGTTCTGTTTTACTGGCCAGGACTTAGTCATACAAAATAATTAAAATGGAACATGATAAATAAATACAAGATACAGAAAATAGTTACATAATACAGCAAGATACATATGGTTTTCTATGGAATGGGCCGCAAGCTTCAGAATTCATCTGTTTTTATGGTATTATCATTTGCTGCATAAAGATCTTCTGTGGTGCAAAGATCGGGCAGGTTTCTGCAGACCATGAGATGTTGTGTATTCTGTAGGTTGCCACACTCACATAATTCCGCCTCAGTGGTGTAGCCCACTTTCTGAGGTTCACCTTGCACCTTGACACTCCTGTCCTCAGTCCGTTTAGAGCCTTCCACGTCGCATATAGCAGATGAGAGCCCGCGGCAGATTCCTCTTTGATGTTCTTCCTATCCCCTTCAGTTAACGAATCTTGCCATAGCTCCGTTCGACAAGTTTCGGTGATGACGGAATTTCTGGTGTTGTGTGCATGAAGTTCCTTCTTGTCCTGAGCCTAGGTTTTTGTGCTTGCTGACCGAAAACGGGATATCTGGGCTCGGTTTCCTGCTACTTTTCCCAATTTCTGCAGCTGTTCTTCTGTCGATATGAGGTGGCGCTACACCCATAATGTGATAGATGTTGTGACAGGAGTTGGCCGCAAGTAACCGGACTCAATGGGTCTAGTTTAATTCAATGTCGCATCCACCTGTTTAGCACGTGTGGGACTGCACCAGACTGGTGCTGCATATTCTGCTGCATAGAAGCATAGTGCCAGGGTGAACGTACGGAGGACGCTAGGCTGTGATCCCCAGCTGCTGCCAGTAAGTTCAGATATGATTTTGTTCCAAACCGATACTTTCAGTCCTATTTCTTGACAAAGATCTTTGAATGTGAGACTACGATCCAACTTTACTCCCAGGTATTTAGGAGAATCGTCGTAGTGGCATAGTTGTTGCCTTCTCGAGGTAATACTTGACTTCCTCTTGGCTTCCCGTTTTCTGAGATGAAAGGCACAGACCTGAGTCGGTCCCTTCTTTTTGTCAAGTTGTACCACAAACTCCTCTTCTCCCCAATTCTATTCAATACCTCATCATTAGTTATGTGATTTACCCATCTAATCTTCAGCATTCTTCTGTAGCACCACATTTCGAAAGCTTCTATTCTCTTCTTGTCCGAACTATTTATCGTCCATGTTTCACTTCCATACATGGCTACACTCCACACAAATACTTTCAGAAACGACTTCTTGACACTTAAGTCTATACTCGTTGTTAACAAATTTCTCTTCTTCAGAAACGCTTTCCCTGCCATAGCCAGTATACATTTTATATCCTCTCTACTTCGACCATTATCAGTTATTTTGCTCCCCAAATAGCAAAACTCCTTTACTACTTGAAGTGTCTCATTTCCTAATCTAATTCCCTCAGCATCACCCGACTTAATTCGACTACATTCCATTATCCTCGTTTTGCTTTTGTTGACGTTCATCTTATATCCTCCTTTCAAGACACTGTCCATTCCGTTGAACTGCTCTTCCAAGTCCTTTGCTGTCTCTGACAGAATTACAATGTCATCGGCGAACCTCAAAGTTTTTGTTTCTTCTCCATGGATTTTAGTACCTACTCCAAATTTCTTTTGTTTCCTTTACTGCTTGCTCAGTACACAGATTGAATAACATCGGGGAGAGGCTACAACCCTGTCTCACTCCCTTCCCAACCACTGTTTCCCTTTCCTGCCCCTCGACTCTTTATAACTGCCTTCTGGTTTCTGTACAAATTGTAAATAGCCTTTCGCTCCCTGTATTTTACCCCGGCCACCTTTAGAATTTCAAAGAGAGTATTCCAGTCAATATGTCAAAAGCTTTCTCTAAGTCTACAAATGCTAAAAACGTATGTTTCCCTTTCCTTAATCTTTCTTCTAAGATAAGTCGTAAGGTCAGTATTGCCTCACGTGTTCCAATATTTCTACGGAATCCAAACCGATCTTCCCCGAGGTCGGCTTCTACCAGTTTTTCCATTCGTCTGTAAAGAATTCGCGATAGTATTTTGCAGCTGTGATTTATTAAACTGATAGTTCGGTAATTTTCACATCTGTCAACATCTGCTTCTTTGGGATTGGAATAATTATATTCTCCTTCAAGTCTGAGGGTATTTCGCCTGTCTCATACATCTTGCTCACCAGATGGTAGGGTTTTGTCAGGACTGGCTCTCCCAAGGCCGTCAGTAGTTCTAATGGAATGTTGTCTACTCTCAGGGCCTTGTTTTGACTCAAGTCTTTCAGTGCCCTGTCAAATTCTTAACACAGTATCGTATCTCCCATTTCATCTTCATGTACAGCCTCTTCTATTTCCATAATATTGTCCTCAAGTACATCGCCCTTGTATAGACCCTCTATATACTCCTTCCACCTTTCTGCTTTTCCTTCTTTGCTTAGAACTGGGTTTCCATCTGAGCTCTTGATATTCATGCAAGTGGTTCTCTTTTCTCGAAAGGTCTCTTTAATTTTCCTGTATGCAGTATCTATCTTACCCCTCGTGAGATAAGCCTATATATCCTTACATTTGTCCTCTAGCCATCCCTGCTTAGCCATTTTGCACTTCCTGTCGATCTCGTTTTTGAGACATTTGTATTCCTTTTTGCCTGCTTCACTTCCTGCATTTTTGTATTTTCTCCTTTCATCAATTAAATTCAATATTTCTTCTGTTATCCAAGGGTTTCTACTAGCCCTCGTCTTTTTACCTACTTGATCCTCTGCCGCCTTCACTGTTTCATCCCTCAAAGCTACCCATTCTTCTTCTACTGTATTTCTTTCCCCCATTACTGTCAATTGTTCCCTTATGCTCTCCCTGAAACTCTGTACAACCTCTGGTTCTTTCAGTTTATCCAGGTTCCATCTCCTTAAATTCTCACCTTTTTGCAGTTTCTTCAGTTTTAATCTACAGTTCATAACCAATAGATTGTGGTCAAAGTCCACATCTGCCCCTGGAAATGTCTTACAATTTAAAACCTGGTTCCTAAATCTCTGTCTTACCGTTATACAATCTATCTGATACCTTCTAGTATTTCCAGGATTCTCCCATGTATACAACCTTCTTTTATGATTCATGAACGAAGTGTTAGCTCTGATTAAGTTACGTTCTGTGCAAAATTCTAACAGACGGCTTCCTCTTTCATTTCTTACCCCCAATCCATATTCACCTACTATGTTTCCTCCTCTCCCTTTTCCTACTCTCGAATTCCAGTCATCCATGACTATTAAATTTTCGTCTCCCTTCAATACCTGGATAATTTATTTTATCTCATCATACATTTCATCAGTTTCTTCATCATCTGCAGGTGTTTATTAAGTATGAGACCCACTACTTCATTACTGGCCCACACATTTTAATTTGCTTTGGTCTTAGATCATCCAAGCCTGCACCTTTGTTGTTCTACATAGATTGAAAAGTTGCTTCCAGTTCTTCCACGGTGAAGGGAGCGCCAGTTAGCCTTCCTCATAAGTATTTCTGTGAAGTTTCGTGTCTACAGTTCTTCTTTTAGTTTTCCCATTCAACAGTAGTTGATTTACTAGAATAATTAGAACTATGGGAAACCCTCACACAGATTAATAAGAACCATCGGCTATACTTAATACAGCCACATTCTGCTCGATTTCTGAATGGGGAATATTAAAAAGAAGAAACCCAAAACATGATGAATCTTGAGGACTCTCGTTCTTCCACCATAAACGAGTCCATCAACATGAGGTAGCAAATATGAGGTAGCCGATGAGGTGGAAACGTGGGTCCTACTATGCCAACGCTGCTTGGTAGCTACAACAGGAAAACACAATTAATTAGCAGGAGTACAAAATAAGAAAGTATTTATTACTTAACTTTCTTGTAGTCCATGATCTGTTGGTTGACAATTACAGAAGACGCGACTAGACTAAGCGTCTGTAGAATTACATAATTTACAAGTCACAAATCTTGCAGTGACGAATTAATCTCTTGTAATCTTGAATGTTGAATCCGGTGAATTTGAAGACTAACTTTGCTGTCGACATGACAGAATGTAGAATTGTTCATAACTGCCAACTTAGTACCGTCGACTTTACTGTAGTACTATTACGGAACTTTACAACTGGGCTACAAAGACTTGATGGCAGCAATGACAGCTGCAGACGATGACTGACTAACATCGGCGCTGGCTGACCACTGAGCGCGGCTTCTAACTACTAACTGTAGACTGGCACAACTGCACTACACTCCTGCTACACATGAAGTACTCTTTGATTAACACAGCCATTCTTCTGTTCCGTTTATCGAGAGAATCGGATCCGGCGGATCGATCTCTTAGACCGTGGTGTGCTCGTGTGACTGACGACATCACAAATCTGTTTGGTGAATGAAACAACAACATACTAGTTCGCGATCACAGGTCTAGCTCTGGACACGCATGTAGTCAAAACTCTGTGTATTTGTCTCAGTGTAATCGTCACTCATCTACACGGTTTGTAGGGAAACCAAATCAGTCAGACTGCCTCTACATAACACACGAAACTATGAGGGAAACAGTAACACCTTACCTCGTATCTCTGAGCAGAATAAAGAGAGAGGAGCGACAGATTTTTGTCGTAATCATTTCAAAAAATAATGCTCGTTCTCCCCAGACATCCTATTGTAGCCACTGTCAATACCAATTTCGAAATTATGCACCCCTTCTCTTCAACTGAGTGATAGCTGAATTAACAGACCACAGCTTGTCTGATACCTATCAAAGGACTTCTTCCGACTCAGCACTACCTGACCATGCAATAACAGGCACTTTGTACATAAAAGTGCCCAGCGCCGTCTAACCCACAGTAACACGTACTGTACGCCATGGCAAGACAACTTAGACTGCCCACGTCTGACCACAACAGACTGACTGACTGACTTCCTTCCCCATCCTTCCCTAATCCGATGGGACCGCTGACCTCGCTCTTTGATCCCCTTTCCCCAAATCAACAAACCAACTGACTGACTCCGTACAACTGACTCTCTTTCTCCCTTTCAAATTCTACCTGCTCAAGTGGCCCGACCATAGCCTCTCCGTTCACTGGCCGACCTACCCCCTCGAAAGGCCTCAAGTAAAACTTAAGTATTTACCATATAGCAGAGATAATCATTGAAATTGATCAATGTGTGATTGTAAAATACAGGCATAATCGGTGCGAAAAATAAGTGATCCAAATTAAAAAAAAAAAGTGGTTCAATTGGCTCTGAGCACTATGGGACTTAACTGCTCTGGTCATCAGTCCCCTAGAACTTAGATCTACTTAAACCTAACTAACCTAAGGACATCACAGACATCAATGCCCGAGGCAGGATTCGAACCTGCGGCCGTAGCGGTCGCGCGGTTCCAGACTGTAGCGCCTAGAACCGGCTGGCATGATCCAAATCAAGGGTGGTTGAATCAACAGACACCTTTCAATATATATATGTTTACATACTCCTCAAGCTAAACTGTCTGCATGATCAACACTACAGCTTCTTAACCAATTCAAAGTCAAACACACATTGTAATTACAATTTTATATATCGTTCTCATTCATTGCCCGATTAAACCGGAGAATCAAAAACTCGCCCTGCGAGGACTGAAACACTGAAGCTAGCCCCTTAGGCAGTGTAGAACGAACTTCCAAGCAGTACACCGACAGCCTTCTACTACTGTCCAGACGGACAATATGTACTTAATGAAAGCAGATATTTTATATTCTGCAATTTTTGTGAAATCGTCATCGGGGCTCGGAAAACTTTTATGTGAGATATCGCGTTTGTACGACCTCGTGTGGTCGTTAGTGTTGTGAGGAGACATCTGTGAGCTTGTAATGGTTCTCGATAAATGAAGATTAGCCTCCGTGAACTTAGATTCAATTGTTACCGTTAGACTGGCTATAAAGAGTGTTCTTTATTAAACAAGGTGGCATCCTCCTATTTCAAGACTTGAAGTAGCGTTGAGATATTGCCACTTGCCATTGCATCATTCACAGCTGTTTGTATGCATGTTAGAATCTGCGACCGGCAGAGAATTAAAACACTGGGACATCGAGACAGCTTTAAACATACGAAGTAAGACAACCTCTTAATGCTGAATTAGGAAACTTGCATGTATGCTGAATCTTCACTTCTTGGGTTGGTCGATGTAGCCCTCCATATACAACAATTCGCGGTGAGTGACTCGTGCTATTAGCATCTCAGATGTCGCGGCACGAATATTCATCGTATCTCATCCTAATAATTAAATAGTTAGGGAGTCGAATATAAACTTAAAAGTAACCGCTACACATACCATACCTTGTGTGGGGAAAATGCCGTTAAAGAGCGGTGAATTTTTTTAAAAAAAAAGGCTATGGTTTAAATGGCTCTGAGCACTAAGGGACTTAACATCTGAGGCCATCAGTCCCCTAGAACTTAGAACTACTTAAACCTAACTAACCTAAGGAAATCACACACATCCAAGCCCGAGGCAGGATTAGTAGCTGCGACCATAGGTCGCACGGTTCCGGACTGAAGCGCCTAGAACCACTCGGCCACCGAGACCGGCTAAAGAAAAGGAGTATGCTACAAGGAGTTTTCTGTAGGGCATTTTGTTTTATTTAGTTGGCCGAAATATGCCCCGGAGACGTAGAATGAGTTTCCTTTATTTCCGCCAATGACCACAAAGCTTTTGGTCCTCGAACTACCAGTTTCGATCAGCAATGACCATCTTCAGATCTGCAGGGAAACGTGGGAAATGAAATACAACTTGTGAACAGATTACATCTTAGAACAACATAATGTACAATTACGAATAATTATTACTGTCATGGGTATGAAAACATGCGCTTAAAATGTGACATGGCATACTTGTTTTATAACATGTCCTAAAACAATAAGGCCATAGTGACATCGGCACAAATTATGCACAAAATCAGTATAGCATCGTCATACATATTTAAAATATGATGTAAACTAGGCGACATTTTGGGCAGAGTCATACTGTCTATATCTCTACTAGTCATAACAAACTGCAGTACAGTAGCCACAATGTATGTTTGTGCCATAAGCTCGTTAGATGTCGCTACTGTAAGTCGCCATATAAGTTATTCATCAGTTATAAAAACTGCACAGGATACAATAAGTGAACAGTACAATAGGTGAAATGTACAACGAGCTTGCCAAATTTGTAAGTTATTACAATGATAAAATGTAATAATTAAAAACATTAATAAAGTTAAATTTAAAATGTTTGAAGGGAAATGGTTAGGTGATAATATATGATTCTGAGACGGTCTTGCGGTCATTTTAGATAATAATAATAACGTACACAAGAACTGTAATAAGTTATACATTTGGTAAGTTCGTTATAGATTTTACCTATTGTACTCTTCACTTGTTGCATACTGTACAGTTTTTGTAATTGACGAATGTGTGTCGACTTACAATAGCTATATCTAACGAGCTTACTACACAAACATATGTAGTGGCTGCTGTATTTGCGGTTTGTTATGACCCATAGCGATAGAGACAAAAAAATGGCTCTGAACACTATGGGACTTAACTTCTGTCGTCATCAGTCCCCTATAACTTAGAACTACTTAAACCTAACTAACCTAAGGACATCACACACATCCATGCCCCAGGCAGGATTCGAACCTGCGACCGCAGCCTCAGCCATAGAGACAGTAAGAGCCTGTCAGAGCTGCGGCGTTTACATCATATTTTAAATATGTGCGGCGATGCTATGCTGATTTTGTTTATATTTTGTGTCGATGCCACTATGACTTTATTGTCTTAGGACATTTCAAAACAAGTATGGCTCGCCATATTTTAAGCGCGTATTTTCATATCCATGAAAATAATAATGCCGGCCCTGGTGGCCGAGCGGTTCTAGGCGCTACAGTCTGGAACGGCGCGACCGCTACGGCCGCAGGTTCGAATCCTGCCTCGGGCATGGGTGTGTGTGATGTCCTTAGGTTAGTTAGGTTTCAGTAGTTCTAAGTTATAGGGGAATGATGACCTCAGAAGTTAAGTCCCAAAGCGCTCAGAGCCAAAAATAATAATTTTTCGGTCCCGGCGGAGGTTCGAGTCCTCCCTCGGGCATGGGTGTGTGTGTTTGTCCATAGCATACTTTAGGTTAAGTAGTGTGTAGGCTTAGGGACTGATAACCTTAGCAGTTAAGTCCCATAAGATTTCACACACATTTGAACATCTTTGAATAATTTTTCGTTATGGTATATTTCATCTTTCCATGACGTAATCTCTTCACTAGTTGTATTTAATTTCTCATGTTTTAGTGCAGGTCTGAAGATGGTCATTTCTGACAAACGAGTAGTCCAAGCTCGAAAAGTTCTGTGATCATTGACGGAAATAAAAGAATTTCATTCTACACTTCCTGGATCACTGTTTTAATCCGCGACCATGTCGCAACTTTTGTATCCACGGAGATGTCATGAAGTCACGAAAGTTCTGTAAGCTACTAGAGATCGTGTGGATGTCTATGTTGAAAACTCATTGACTGGAGTAGAACTGTCTTCATTGGTGAGGCCCGCTTCGAAACCAGCCCCAATGGCCAGTGAAAACGTGTCCAGAGGCGCCCCGGACACTGGTAAGATACCAACATGACCCGCCATACGGCCCGACAACCTGGAGTGATTGTCTAGGGTGCTATTTCTTTTCATAGCAGGACACGTTTCATTGTCATCTGCAGCATCCTTACAGCACAGTGGTAGGTCGCGTTTTATTGCCCTTCGTGGTAAACCATCTTTGGCTTACATTTCAGCAAGATAATGCCCGTCCGGGCATGGCTAAAGTTTGTACTGCTGGTCTTAGTGCTTGCAAAACGCTGTCTTGGCCAGCATGTTCGCCAGATCTCTCCCCAACTGAGAATGTTTGGAGCATTATGACCAGGGCCATCCAATCAGCTCGGGATTTTGACGATCTCAAGCACTTGTTGGGCAGAATTTGGCACAGTATCTCTAAGAAGGATATCAACAACTCTGTCAGTCAGTGCCAAGCCGAATAATTGTTTACTTTATGGAGAGAGGTGGGCCAACACGTTATTGACCTGCTCAGTTTGTGAAGCTCTTTCTGTTGAAAAATCATGCAGTTTTTTCTGAAATTTTAATTTTTTGTTTCTCTTTACATGTACATCACATATAACGATATCCATCTGATTCAGATAATTCCTGCCCCGTGCGTCGATTTTCTTTTTTTTCTTATTTTGTCTTAGAATGTGTGTAGGAGTTTGCGTTTGGAGAGACCTAAACTCCAACAACCCCATAAAAAATATTTGCAGGGAAAGGAGGCGCCATAATGAAATCGTGGAAAAGTCTTAAGGAAGCATAACTTATCCGCACAAGGGTTAGCTTATGAAATGCTTTTCTCATTGGTTCTTGAATATTGCTTGTTGGTTTATGACCTTCATCAGAGGACACAGAAAATATCAAAAGAAAAGTGGCCCATTTCACAATGGCTTCGTTCATTAAGCGTGAGAACGCCGCACATTCATTGCAGACTCCAGGGCTGACGGTATAACTGCCCTTCACAGAGAAATTTACTGTTAAAATTCCGTGAGTGTGCCTTCCGAGAAGACTCAGGCAATGCCCCATTTCCTCCTCAAAAATCTCGCGAAATTATAGTGATTCAGTCCGCCTACATAGCTGATTGGTCAGCACAGCAGAATACTATGCGAGGGGCTCTGGTTCGACTCCAGATAGGGTCGGAAATATTCTTCGTTGGGAGAATGGATGTAGCGTTGCCTTCCATCATTTCATCCTCGTCGACAGGCCTCTCGTTAAAGCGGCGTCAAATAAAAAGACTTGGAGCGTGCCACTGGTCGACCGCATGGGAGGCCATAACAACACGCACGTTTCACATTTCATCATGATTCTGAAGAATTTCTACACAGAAGTTTGCTGACAGCAATTTTCCCACACACCATTCCAAATGAGAGGAGGACTAGGACAAATGATAGTAGCAGAGAGCGTACAAAATCACTTGCGTCTGTTGTTATGCAGACAGCAACACTCGTGGGAGCTCAGTTCCGAATGGTCAAAGTGTACCAGGGAAACTGGAGTTTGACAGCCGCAGCCTATGTAAAACTTGTAAACTACAGTTAGCGAGTCTGTAAACGATCGTATTATCAGGTTATACAATATGAAAAAAAGTAAAGCTGTCACCAATCCATAGATTGTTTAGAACAGCACAGAGCTCTACTACAGTGCGGTTAAAGTTAGTATCGACTTTTGATGTCTGGCTCATCTGAGGGGCTAGACGGCAGTGCCCAGGTAACACCAGTGGCCGGCTAGCTTCGGCTACCACGCGTCCAGCAGTTCGGTTGGTGAAGCGCCACTGTTGCCGCACCGTGGATGAGCAATACCACGTGGTGCTACGCATTAGATGCACCTACGTTTGTTAGATTTCGTTGTAGTCGTATTTCCTGATGTTGAAGTGTTCTGCAATAGTCAGTTACTGTGGACAAGTGTTTTGTGTTATTATACATCATACTCCGCAAACTAACTGAGGGTGTGAGGTGGAGGGTACTTTTTGTACCACTAGCTGAGCCATCTAACCCTATTCCACTCGCGAGTGGAATAGCGCGTGGGAGGAATTATTGCCGGTAAGCCTCTGTATTGACTCTAATTTCTCCTCGTGGTCATTACGCAAGACTTATGTGGGAGGAAGTAATATATTGTCCGGCTCTTCCCGGAAAGTTCTCTCTCGAAATTTCAATAGCAAACCTCTCCGTGATGCACAGCGCCTCTCTTGTAACGACTGCCAATAGAGTTTGTTGAGCATTTCCGTAACGCTCTCTCGCCGGCTAAAGGATCACGTGACCAAACGCTCCGCTCTTCGTTGGATCTTCTCTATCTCTTCTATCAGTCCCACCTGGTAAGGGTTCCACATTAATGAAATGAAATGATCGTATAGCATTGTTGGCCCGGAGGTCCCATCTGGGGAAGTTCGGCCGCCAAGCGCAAGTCTTATTTCATTGGGCGACTTGCGTGCCGATGACGAGGATAAAATGATGATGAGGACCCAGTCCACGAGCGCAGAAAATTTCAAACCCGGCCGGGAATCGAATCCGGGCCCGCTGCATGGGAAGCAAGCATGTTACCACTCAGCTAAGCAGGCGGACCCCACATTAATGGTCTGGTCTATCAAGCGCCTTATAAGCCACTTCCTTTGTGGATGAGCTACATTTTCTTAAGATTTTTCCTATGACTCTGAGTCTGGCATCTGATTTCCCCACTATTTATTTTATATAGTCATTCCACTTAAGGGCACTCTGGGTAGTTACTTCTAGATGTTTTGAGATAGATACTGAGAACACTAGGTGTGTTGCGATAGATACTATTTCCAGCAGTTTGTAATCGATAGTTTAGCTGTCCACTGGTGCATTTATTTTCCTATGTAGGCACAATATGTTACATTTATTTACATTCAGGGCCAACTGCCAGAACCTGCACCATTCATCAATTCTCTGGAGGTCATTCTGCAAACCGTTACTATTTTCAGGCGTTTCATCATCTGGAATTGCCTTAAAGAGCATCCGACGCTTTCTATTAGATCATTTATATGTACTGTAAACAATAACGGTCCTATCACACTTTCTTGGGGTACTCGGAAACTACCTTTACATCCGTCGATTTTATTCCGTTAAGAGCGATCTGTCGAGTTCTGTCTGTAAGGAAGTCTTGAATCCAATAGCAAATCTGCTTCGATACTTGAACTAAACGGCAGCGCGGGACGGTGTCAGATACCGTCCTGAAGTCAAGGAACACGGCATCAACCTGAGCGCCGTTGTCTGCGGCGCTGTGGATCTCATGAAGGAACAGAGCGATCTGAGTTTCTCAGGATCTCTGTTTCCGGAATGGATACTGATTTTTATAGAGGAGATTTTCACTCTCCAAAAACGCCATGATTTTTTAGCATAAAACATGTTCCCCAAAAACATACGTTTCTCATATTAAGTGCTAGTGCTGCCACCTACTGCGTGTCACAGCAGTACGTGAGATCTCCATACTCCTAAACACCCCTAGGTCCACTGTTTCCGATGTGATAGTGAAGTGGAAACGTGAAGGGACACGTACAGCACAAAAGCGTACCGGCCTACCTCGTCTGTTAGACTGACAGAGACCGCCGACAGTTGAAGAGGCTTGTAACGTATAATAGGCAGACATCTATCCAGACCACCACACAGGAATTCCAAACTGCATCAGGCTCCACTGCAAGTACTATGACAGTTAGGCGGGAGGTGAGAAAACTTGGATTTCATGGGCGAGCAGCTGCTCATAAGCCACACATCACGCAGGTAAACGTCAAACGATGCCTCGTTTGCTGTAAGGAGCGTAAACATTGGACGATTGAACAGTGGAAAAGTGTTGTGTGGAGTGACGAATCACGATACACAATGTGGCAATCCGATGGCTGGGTGTAGGTATGGCGAATGCCTGGTGAACGTCATCTGCCAGCGTGTGTAGTGCCAACAGTAAAATTCGGAGGCGGTGGCGTTATGGTGTGGTCGTGTATTTCATGGAGGGGCTTGCACCCCTTGTTGTTTTGCATGGCACTATTACAGCACAGGCCTACATTGACGTCTCAAGAACCTTCTTCCTTCCCATTGTTGAAGGGCAATTCGGGGATGGCGATTGCATCTTTCAACACGATCGTGCACTTGTTCATAATGCACTGCCTGTGGCGGAGTGGTTACACGACAATAACATCCCTGTAATGGACTGGAATGCACAGAGTCCTGACCTGAGTACTACAGAACCCCTTTGGGATGCTTTGGAACACCGACTTCGTGCCTTGCCTCACCGATCGCCATCGATACCTCTCCTCAGGCAGCACACCTTGAACAATGGTCTGCCATTTCCCAAGAAACCTTCCATCAACTGATTGAACGTACGCCTGCGAGAGTGGAAGCTGTCATCAAGGGCCGGCCGCGGTGGTCTCGCGGTTCTAGGCGCGCGGTCCGGAACCGCGCGACTGCTACGGTCGCAGGTTCGAATCCTGCCTCGGGCATGGATGTTTGTGCTGTCCTTAGGTTAGTTAGGTTCAAGTAGTTCTAAGTTCTAGGGGACTGATTACCACAGATGTTAAGTCCCATAGTGCTCAGAGCCATTTGAACCATTTTTTGTCATCAAGGCTAAGAGTGGGCCAACACCATATTGAATTCCAGCATTACCGAAGGAGGGCGCCATGAACTTGTAAGTCATTTTCAGCCAGGTGTCTGGATACTTTTGATCACATAGTCTAAGTCTATAATCCTGTGCATCTGTCCTACGGCTCTTCTTAGAAACGGGAATGACCTGCTCTTTCTTCCAGTCGCTAGGTTGTAAGGTGGGTATAATTTTGCACCTTACAAGCATCCAACTACATACTTTGCCACGATTTACGACCGGAATTAGGTATCATTTGATAGGTTGTACATCGTTTATATGAATATTTAAAGAAGATTGACATTGTGACATACATCTTGTAAGCAGTTGTTAACGCTTATTGCATGAAAGATGATGGAGTGTCTTCATTATCGAAACGTCGTAATGAATGATTACCTACACTAGTAGAGGTTGGAAGGCCAGTGGAAATGAAACGGCAGGCGTAACTCAAGCTCTGGGTGGTAAAGCCTGCGCAGGTGTGTTGGTCTGCTTAACCCTTTCGTGAGCCGTGGGAAACATGCTTCCCACTACAATAAACTCGCTCCTAGTTCCGTGGGATTCACAGTTCCCACCTCTGTACGGTGCTACCACCTAGTGAACAGTATAGGGTACTGCTTTCAATCGGAAGTTCCCGCCGTTTTTGCTGTACCTTCACGCAGAGGCATTGTATAGCTGAGTGTTGCTCTGTAGAGGAGCCTTTCAGTGCTGTTTGCGTGACATTTTGTGATTTTTTCCTCAAAGCTATAGTATAAGGTAGATTCTTTTGATTTACCCAAATTTAAGAAGGAAAACGTAAAATTGGAACGAGGAGAATTCCAGTGTGAAACAAAAGGAGCCATTTCTGCAGTAAAATGGATGGATAACCGTCCAGTCACTTTCCTGTCCTCAATTCATGACCCATGAGAAACAGCCACAGTGAAAAGGAAAAACAAGGATGGTACTAGTACAGAGATTTCTTGTCCTGAAGTTGTGGCAGAACACAACAAAATAATGGGTAGCGTCGATAAGTTTGATCAGTTACGAGAAAGGTATGCCATTGGGAGACGTTTTGTAAAATGGTGGCACAGAATATTTTATTTGCTGGTGGATGCTGCTGTAGTGAAAAGTTTTATCCTGTGGAAAATAAGTAAAAGAGAAAGTGGACAGCATGATCAGCTCACATACAGGATCCATCTTGCCAGACAATTGATCGATGGCTTCTCAACCCAAAAAAGGCGTGGACAAAGACCTGTCTTTCTGGCAAAAAAGGGTAAAGTACCTGAGGATTTTCGTCATGTGGCTGCAGGGGAGCATCAACCCATTTTAGGAGAAACCTGCTGGACGTGCCGTCATTGTAGTACCAAAGCTGCGGAAAAGAGCACTCTCTGTGTTTGTACATCCGGTTTTCCTTGCTGCCTCACTACAAACCGGCCGGCCGCTGCTGTATTGTGCTTCAGCACTCAGGTTCAAAAATGGTTCAAATGGCTCTGAGCACTATGGGACTCAACTGCTGTGGTCATAAGTCCCCTAGAACTTAGAACTACTTAAACCTAACTAACCTAAGGACATCACACACATCCATGCCCGAGGCAGGATTCGAACCTGCGACCGTAGCGGTCGTGCGGTTCCAGACTGTAGCGCCTTTAACCGCTCCGCCACTCCGGCCGGCAGCACTCAGGTGCCCCGACCACTTTACATAGACCCATGTTTCAGAAAATTTCATGGCAAGTAATTGTGAACAATCATTGTAACAAGAGAAGTAAATTTATCAAATAAATATGACATATAATGAAAAAGTTGTTTATATCATTTAACTCCAAGGAAGGGCAGTGGGAAGAATACTTCCCACCTTGTTGTGTGACCACACTTTCACAGTTGGAGCAAATTTGATATTCCTTATGATAAATATACCTCTCTGTTAACTACTATCCGCTCTCCATTCATAAAAAAAACTGCACAGTAATTTTGCCCACGAAAGGGTTAACATAGGAAGTAGCCAAGACGGACGGTCGAGGCACCTGAGTGCTGAAGCACAATACAGCAGGGGCCGGCCGGTTTGTAGTGAGGCAGGAAAGATAACCGGATAATACTTTGGAAACTCTGAAAATCTTGGATGCAGCAGAGAGGAACGAGGAAGTGTTACCTTGGAAATCACACAGGCTAGGTTATTTCCGAGGATGTTTACCCTGAGAAGCATACCATTGTATGTATTCCTAATTAACGAGGATAGGCATTTCCTCGCAAACTTTCCACACTGGATGACAAAAGATAAAATATGGTTGGTCGGCGCTTGGAAGAATCTGTAGAGATTGAGAATATTTTGTGGTTTCGAGAATATGATTCGCTTTCTGCAGATACGAGGGAGGGGAGCCGAGCTTTGCTGGAAAGCCAGCGGTTGAGAGCAAGAGGTCTTCCGTTTTGAGCACCCGTGTTTGACGGTCGCTCAGTATAATCTTTTGTTGGTACAGACGGACTTGCTGTCTTTGCTCTCAGGAGATTTTATAGTTAGGTAATGTACTGTCATGAACTCATACGATTCTGGACTTTGCCTCCAAGTAGGGAGTCGTCGTTGAGTTTGCAACGTTCAGTGATTGAGAGCACTTCTTCTGCCTATACTCACATGGAGACGTTATCTGAATTCCATCCGTGTGGCTGGGAGTTCGCGTTTCTTGTCTGTAGAACACAGAGAGGAGAAGACAGTATTAGATTATACTAGTCAGAGGACCGCCTTCTGCCGTCCTACCGTTTGAAAGAGTTTATTTTGTGGCTGGAGTTCTTCCATCATCGCAGATGTGTACGAGAACCATCACTCCGACGCACCGGATGCAGTATATACGGTAATATTGCTAACTGCTTCGGCTTAGTAGGGCTATAAGGCTAAACAGCTGTGATCACATAAGTTTTATTTCCACTGAGGTTGCGCACCACTGTCGATCATCTTTGAAAGTAGTGTCTTCTTGTGTTTGGTACGTAGATGATGTCAGTCATCTCGCGTTATTTCTATTAGATCGCCTAGCCACAAAAAGGGGCAGATTTGGGCAACTGGTCAATCATATTAGGAAATTCATTTGCATCTCTTTATGTCCATTGGACATTGATATACAGGGTGAGTTGAAAATGAGGAATAATATGTTGTGCAAATTGTCACACACTGAGCTAGAAACATAAATTCGTTTTCCGCATGTTCCTATGTCAATGAACGACAATGCAATTGAATGGTAAAAATCTTGAAATATGGACTTGGGTGTTACTGTGCGCCAACTTTGGCCAAGGGGACAGATCGGCAACAGGGCACAACATGCGAGTGATGTAGGTAGTCTATCTGCTCACGAGAAGGCGAGGCATGCGGCATCAAGCGACGGTCTGCGTGACATTGCGAGCAATGACAGCGCCCACGTCTATCTCATACCGGTTACGTTGGCCGGTATTGTGTATCGTGGCTCATTGGCATAGGGAAAGGAACGTGAGGAGGGGTGCACTACTGTACATGCATGTTTTGCAATTTTGTTTGTGTGTCCCAGAAACGAGTACATAGATGCAGAATACAAAATGCAACTACACAGGTATGTGGCAGTTAATACAGACGAATACAACACAACTGTACAAATCAAAACTAACATAGAAACACATGACCAGAAGCTGCAGTGGCGGTTTATAAGTACTATTCGAAATGACAGCCACAATGTATGTGGCAAAGTTGAACTCTTCGCAGGAAGGATTGCTGAACACGATCCAATATGTCTGTATCTCTTTGCGTAATATAACAGGCATGTTGTATTCTGCGTTGAAGGGTGTTGACATCAACAACCTCTCCTTCATAAGTCGCAGATTTAAGATGGCCTCACAAAAAGAAATCCAGTGGATTCAGGTCTGGCGATCTAGCTGGCCTCCACGACCTATCCATTTCGAAGGGAAGGCATTGTCCAGGTGACGTCGCACTGTGCCGCTGAAGTGAGCGTGTACCACAGGTTCATACAAGAGGCCAGACTAACGTCTTCCAACAATTCCGGTAATGTAGCATCCAGGAAATGCAGATACCGCTCTTCTGTAAGCCTTTGTGGTAGCACATGCGGCTCTATGAGATGGTGATCAATAATACCGCACCAGATATTGACACCGCATAGTTGTTAGTGCCCTCGTATCACTGTGCTGTGGGGGTTTTCTTCCGCCCACTCGTGCCAATTATGCGAATTCACTATACCCTCCTTCGTCAAATAGGCTTCGTCGGTGAACAGTATTTTTCGTGAAAAATGCTGGTCGTGGGTCTGACGTCGTAGGATAAGTTGCAAAAGTCCAGCCTCCTCTGGTAGTCTTGCGACAATAATGCCTGTACCTTCTGCATGCGAAAGGAATGGTAATGCCGGCCGAAGTGGCCGCGCGGTTCTGGCGCTGCAGTCTGGAACCGCGAGACCGCTACGGTCACAGGTTCGAATCCTGCCTCGGGCATGAATGTGTGTGATGTCCTTAGGTTAGTTAGGTTTAACTAGTTCTAAGTTCTGGGGGACTAATGACCTCAGCAGTTGAGTCCCATATTGCTCAGAGCCATTTGAACCATTTGAATGATAATGGTTTCTATGGAGTACTCGCATAACAGTAGATTGTGACATTCCGACCACAGTGGCGAGAGACCTGGTGCTTATTGTTCGGTCCTTCGTAACAGTTTGTAACACTTTTTCTTCGTCATCCGCACTATACGTCGACGGTCGGCCACGACCATAAATCCAGGAGGTGCTACACATGCACCATACTCCCTCAAGCGCGTGTCCATAGTGTAAAACGTTTTTGCGGATGGAAGGCGCCGGCTAGGAAACTTCCCGTGATACAATTGCCTTGCAATGTCAGCTCTTCCATCTGCAAGCCCATAGGTGAGGTGGATGTCGGCGAATTCCTCGTTTGTGAAACTTGCCATGGTACTGTAGTAACACTACGACGCGGCCGTTAGCAGCTGTCGACACGGCGAGTATCGGGCAGAGTGAGCAGCGCAGAGGTGTTGTAAACACTTCCTCCGTTGACCACTCTTTCGCCGGCCGCGGTAGCCGTGCGGTTCTAGGCTACAGCCTGGAACCGCAGGACCGCTACGGTCGCAGGTTCGAATCGTGCCTGGGGCATGGATGTGTGTGACGTCCTTAGGTTAGTTAGGTTTAAGTAGTTCTAAGTTCTAGGGGGCTGATGACCTCAGAAGTTAAGTCCCATAGTGCTCAGAGCCATTTGAACCATTTGAACCACTCTTTCCGCTTATAGGACACACTTCACCTAACATGACTGTACACTCCGTTATCGCCGGCAACGTGTGATTCACAAGTTCTGATACAATTTCACATACATTACGATGGGATTTGTTCTTTCTCGTATCTTTCAAACGCTGGCAGATACACATCAGCTCACTGGTGTGTCATGTGTTGTATCTATGGATGAATGACATGTCGTGACCGTGAGGCTCGTCGGCATCTCTTTCAATGGTTAGCAGGTGTTTTTGTTTTACGTACACAGTACACCGAGAAGAACGAAACTAACAACGGTGCGTCACGTGTTATGCATAGCTGCATGCGGTCCTCGACATATTTTTCTTCATTTATGGCTCACCCTGTTTAAACATTTGTAATATATAAAGGGATTTTAATCTACAATAAATGTATAAACAGAAACAGCATTTATCATTTTGTAGTTACTAGTTCCCTTAATCATTCATTTATGTTTATGTTGTAATTTATATGTTAAGGAGCAAGAAGGAGGAGAGAATATCACCATTAGGAGATCCTAAGATCTGCTTCAGGGGATAGTCAGACAGGGACAGATCTTCATTTTCGAGTTCAGTATTTTCCGTTGCGCACATTCATTTTTACACCCGCCTGGAGTAGCATCTTGGAAGGTACCCTTCGTTATTCAAGCGATCTACGATAAATTACTCTAGAAGGGGAGCAAGTTCTTCCGCATAATCTTTTTAGAGTCTTATAGATATCTCATCTGGGCCTGTCGCCTTTCCCCTACTAAGCGATTTTAGTTGTTTTTCTTTTCCGCGATCGTTTATCTCAATATCTTGGCGTTGCATTAACCTCAGTTGGTAACATCTGTCTTCTAGGCGGATATAAAAGCTTTCAACGTATTGTTCACAGACGTGCATTGTTACTTGGATCTGATATTTCAGCTATGCTTCATTCGTGAGTTGAACTTGCTACTGTGTGGACGTCATTGTTTCATTTCCACGATAGTATTGTTTTACTCGCGTACAAACGTCAGTCACATCGTCTCACAGGCGGATATTACTGTAGAGGTAAGATTTTTACTCCGTCTGACAGACGGATATTACTCTATGCGAGTATGTTTTTTTTCTGTTATACTCCTTACTTTTCAGATAACTTATTACTTGTAGATGGCTACTAGTGGAGGGATACCTTGTGTGTCACAAAGAAGCAAAAGAATGGTGCAGATGGTTTTAGAGCAGTTTGAGGAAAGCGATGATGGTTATCACTCAGACTATTCTTATGTTCCTGAGGAAGATCACGTATCAGATTCAGACCATGACAGTGATTCTGAGACTGATGTGAATCATATTCTCTGCATGTCCGAGAATGAACAAGGCGGTGTTGACTCTCTTCAGAATAGGGAAAATGATGGCACCGAAACTGACACAATTTATCATGGCAAGATGAACTGTTTCAGATGGAGTTCCTGAACGCCCAATTGTGATACTAAGACACAAAAGAAAAATGTAATAAAAATTAGATTGTAATCGTGGATAGGTCCTGCCAATCAGTTAGGTAACGATCCAGCCCCAGAAGAAATATGGCGTTTATTTTTAAACACTGAGATATTGGACGAGATAGTTGTACATACCAACTCAAAACTACTAGTGATAAGAAATAAATAACAAAATCCTTCATCTTCCAGTTATAAAGATACAGACAAAACTGAAATTGAGGCAGTGATTGGTTTAATGGTCCTATGTTCCATTTTCATGTCTGGACGTGGAAACTTGGCATCAGTTTTCTCCAATGACTGTACTGGTCGTCCCATTTTTCGTGGAATCATGTGTCTAAGACGATGTGAAGTTTTACTAGTGGCCCTCAGATTTGATGATGTATCTACCCACGAACAAAGGAAAAGAGATGATCCTGCGTCAGCTGTGTCCAATATTTTCAACATCTTTATTTCTAATTGTCAGAAGGTATATTCGATTGGGGCTCATGCATGTGTTGATGAGAGTCTAATCCCATTTAGAGGCAGATGCCGATTCAAAAGATTTATGCCAAAGAAACCTGCTAAATATGACATAAAAGTGATGTGCCACGCAGATGCACATTCTTCATATTTGTATAATGCTTACATTTATGTGGGGAAAGATAGTGATGGAGAGAAAAAGTTCCAGAAGTTAACACAGTCTGTGATTCGTCTTTCAAATGTATATACAGGACAAACAGAAATATCACAGCAGACAATTCGTTTTCCTCCATTGAACTGTATAAAGAGCTGCTGAAAAACAGACTGACATATGTTGGAACTCTAAAATACAACAAAAGAGAAGTTCCAGAGGAGTTTCTTCCCAACCCAAAGAAAGAAGTGGGCTCCAGTATTTATGGTTTTACTAAGGATCTTACACTATTGTCTTCTGTTCCAAAAAAGTCTAAGGTAGTTTTAGCGCTTTCTTCAATGCACCACACTGCGTATACTGATGAAAGTAGCAAAAAACCAGAAATTATCAGTTTATATAATGCCACAAAATCTGGCGTAGACGCTCTAGACATGAAGTGCAACTACTCAGCTAACCGGAGAACAAGGAGATGACCACTGGCAGTATTTTACTTCCTAATATCTGTGCGCACCGCAAATGCCTATGTTATGTTTCTTCATAAAGGCATGACGTCAAGATTTGTGTTCACGAAGAGCATGGGAATGGACTTAATCAGACGACATATGCAGAGAAGGCTCCAGATTCCAGACTTACCAGATGACCTCAGAAATGTTACTTCAGGTATTCTGGGTTGAAATGCAAAGTTATAGGAATCCAACAAAAAGAAAAATAAGCGACAAGCTAGAAAAGAGAAAAAACTGTTGTTATTGTCCCTACACATTGAACAGAATGACGGCATACAAGTGTATGAAATGTGATAAACCCAATTGCTTACAGTGCTCCATGAAAATATCTAAAATGTGTGTAGAATGTTTATTATTTTTTCCGTTTATTTGCATGTATATCAATATTTCTGAGAAATCACATGTCAAGTTTAGAAACTATTTCATTTTAAACAGTAATATTAAATTTTGTGAATTTAGCAAAGGAATAATATACTTTATAACGTATGTTATGTAAAAACTAGTACTTAATTCTATATTTTTTCGTATTTGCAAAATGTAATTGAAAGAAAATAAAATATTAGTATTAATTTTCATGAAGATTTTAAATTGTTATTTATTTTCGATATTCACTACAGTGGAAATTCTTAGAAAAATTTGGTCATCTTAGTCTCCCAGACGGATGTTACTGTAAACGCCAATTTTTCACATGTTACCAACTAGGGGTTAATATGAGATTCGCAATAAAAGTGATCATCCAAGAACATATTCACCAGCTGTGAAGTAGTGTTCTGCTGCAAAATATTCTTCTGAATTAGACACCAGTAATGGACAATGCGCTGTACCACTGTGTTGTGATGGATAAAGTTTCGACAACGCACGTAGAAAATCGGATATTTTGGTCTGGGGTACAAAGAAATGTTCTATTGCATAAAGCTGAATCTAGCTTGCATATGGCAGATTTAATGGAACTTTTAGTGCTATACAAGCCAAAAACTCCATGCTACCAGGTCGACGAACTGGCTATAAAGGCTTGCAATAAAGGCCATAGTCTAATGAGGCTACATCCGCATAACGCTCATTTAAATGCCACTGGAAGTGACAGGTAATGTGGCAAAACACAACAAGAAGTTTATGTTCAGTGATGTTGAAATTATAAAGGCACATTTGCATGCCGAGCGTGAGTTTCCTCGGAAACGCGAAATATTAATTAAATAAATGATCAGTGACAAATAAATAAAGCCTATGGCACACAACTGCAGCGCTGTGTCGCTGATAAAACAAAAGCACAATTACGTTACTCTTATGTTGGATTAAGAAGGGAGAGCTCTGGTTGAAGTGGTGCGAGAAGCACGTATTTTTTTTTATTGTCTGGCACACCGCCATATTTCATGTTATAGAAGAATACTGCGAGTTGCAACCACACTAGGCACTCGATTCTATAAAGAATTTATATTTATAAAAGTAAGTAGGATTATGAACTGTAGGCTTATTCATTGAATATATCTGATTTAACTAACTGTGTAACTTTTTTATGTTTAGTAGACAATCACCTCTGTACGACGTATTGGCATGGCTGGCAAATTATTGTAATATTGAGGTTTAGATTATGAGTCCGCACCTACCGCAGCAGTCTTTGGAAACGATTTAATTACGAAGTCCGATTATTCAGTTTTATTTCACGGTCAACTACGAGTAACATTGCCTTTACGAAAAAGCCATTGTCAAGCGTCTGATACCGAATAATTAAACGTCCACGTTCCAGATAAGCAAATACAATTGCAATCACAATCACCATCATACAGATAGAATAATCAATATCAAAATAACAATATATTTTTATTTATTTATTTATTTTATTTATTTTATAATGGCGACTGCGTGTCGGACTGGTTATTTTGTCATTTGTTACATTGTTCTCTTTGTTTCATGTAAAAAATCAACTTTCTGGACCTGGACGTCAATGTATGAGAGATAACAAAATCTGAAGATATTTTCCAATTCTGAAATTTTGCGGGAAGACGCAATGAAACTTCCAGCAAAATAAGGTAAGACGCAGCATCTTTGCATTGGTAGGCTTGACCAGACGTATAATTCAGTGTATTAGCTTTTCAGTAAATTCTCTAGTGTTTGTTTTCCGCATAACAGTTTCAGTGATAAATTTCATTCTCAGTACTTTTCCCTAAACAATAACGTATGCAACAATACCAATACACGAGTGTACAATATGGCCGACTTCTGTACGATATCATGTAACATGGCCAGCAGCCATTACCAATAATCTCAAATTCAGTTTATATTTTTAAATTAACAGACAGCCATTGTTGCTACGAGCGATTCATGCTCAACTACATTTTATTTTAAAATCAGTGTCAAAAATTTTCTTGAAACATATATCACGTGTGGCATGGTAATAACTAGAAAACAATACGCAAAAATGGAACAGCAAGGACGTACTATTCAGACGCAATCCGACTCGGACGTGAGACAAGTGTTAGAAAATGACTTTACGGCAGCAACCGGTAGTGACGATTCATCAAACATTGACGCAAGTGTTGACGAAAATTTTGACAATAGGCCGTCCACTACAAAAATTTCAAAATCTCAATCAGAGCCCATGTTAATGCATGACGTCACGTCTAATGACGCGGCGGGGGCAGAGACCTTGCAAACGGTAAACATTGCCGACATGTTACAAATGCTAGTGAAACAAAACGCAGAAAATATGGCAACCATAAGGAAACAGAACGCCGAAAACATGGCAACCTTAAAGGCACAATTAGAGACACAAAAAGAACAGTTAAAAACACAAAATGACGAAATCAAATCTGATCTCATAGCAATCAAGATAGGTAATGACACTTTGTGTAAACGTGTGGAACTTATAGACGCCACACTGACCAAACAGATGACCGAACTCAGTACTAAATTTTCCCAGCTCAATACGAGACAAGAAAAGACTACAACTGACGTAGCACTTTTACAGACACAAGTAAAAAACCTTAATGTCACGTGTGAAGTTCTTACTGAACAAATTCAAACATATCCTTCAGTACATGACAATCTTGAAAAACGAATTACTGACGTACAGAATAAATTTGACAATGTTGAACAACACCTGACTGACATCTTACAATCAGATGCCACAGCTCATTTTCAAAATATTAATAAAGAATTTCATGATTGGGTTAAGAACAAAGACAAACATTTTGATAGATGCTTAAGTGAAAATTTACCAACAATTGTGCACGACTCCGTAGCGCAATACATTACTAATAACAAACAGCTGATCAGTGACGCAGTACAATCCGTCACTGCACCCATGAGACAATTCACCGATCAACTACAGTCTGAATGTAACGAAAATATCAGTCAAAATGTACAGTTCAGAAACCAATATACATTCGAGTATGATACACACATTCCGCACACGACAAATACACAAGAACAAAACACACCACGACTACAACACATACCACGATGTGGAAACACAAACACAAGCTATTATCATGGTAAACCACAGCAACATTATCGTAATTACTCGCCAGCTGAACATACCAGTAATTACAGTGGAATAAATCCATATCACAATGCGAAAGAAGATGAAAGCTTAATGAAACACAGGCAATTTCAGATTTTTATCCCAGAAAAACGAACCATTCATCCGGTGATTTTTCTTAAATCTTTTAGTAACGCATTTCCACGCACTTGGAGCGACCGGAAAAAGATTTCATATATTGTCGGTTACATCCAAGGCGATGCAGCTGTCTGGGCATACAGTCAAGCTGACGTATGTACCACGTACAGTGAGTTTGAGCGTGCTTTTCTGAACAAATTCTGGTCGCAATCCGTCCAGGAGCGACTCAGAAGACAAATTTTAGAACCTGAAACTTTTAACAGTAAAAATGGTAACTTACGCAGATATTTTGAAAAATACTTGAACATGGGACACTTTTTAGACGAACCAGTCGCAACGCGTGATATACTCCGTGCGTTGAAGGCCAAATTGCCTTTCAACATTAAAGAAAAACTCCTACATATCCCGGATGACGATTCAGATTATTTTTTAACAGCCTTAGATTCGGTTGACATGTTACTTGAAGATCAGCGCTTCGCGCGGCAAAACAGCAGCCACAATGTTTACACTAGTGGTATGCAAAACATGCAGGCTTGCCAACTCAATTCTGGCGCGCCCACAGTTGGATACGCGGTACAACAAAAACAGCAAACTCACATGCCGTCTCAGTACGGAAATCAAAATCAACACGCGTATTCCAATACAAACAATAGTTACAACAGTAATAGCATTTCATGCGGCAATCCATACAAAAGGCACCGCGGTAATAACTACAACGGATACGAAGGTAATAACAAAAACACAAACAGAAATAGAAATAATAATAACTACGAGCCAAGACAGCATCAAGGTTGGACTCGTAACGATCAGTACTTTTATTCAAACTCTGCTTTACCACAGCAGCCACCAGGACAAAATTGGAGCATACCTTACGACCGACAGGTAAGTTATAATGCGCAACAGCAACAACAACCGCAAAAGTTTGGAGATCATAATAGGCAATATCCGAATGTGAATATAATAGAAATGACACCTGATACACAACCTCAATCTGTGTCAGTACCTAGTACAAATGATAATCCAACAAACTAGAAACAGTCACTACTTTGCCCCAGGTCGTGGCTGAAGAATTCTTGGGGGGCGACTTCAATGTTAATCAGTTATTTGACACCACACTTGAACAACAGAATAATGATATGCCGAGTAATTCTAAACAAAAACTACCTGTTTTATTTATAAGATACAACCACAATAACAATATATCAGATGAACTTTTACAAGACAGTACACAATGTCGTTTAAACACAAATGAAATTGTTTTAGCATCTACTACTGGTGTAGTAGGTGGGATTCCAACTACTATTATCCTAGATACAGGTGCAGCTGTGAGCGTTTTGTCTTTTAATTTCTATAAAAAGATGTGTGAATTGGAACCTGTGCCTGAGTTTCCTGCCCAAAACTGTAAAATAACTACTGCACTAGGTAATAAGTCATGTAGGGTTACGAAGCAAGTTTTTGTAAACGTTAAAATAGGTAATGGAACCGTACAATGGCCATTCCTGGTTGTACAAAACCTTGTGACAAATTGCATATTAGGAATAGATATTATGAGCGAGAAGGACTGCATTATAGACTTCTCCAAAGGTAAATGTATTTCAAATGATAAAGGCAGTGTAATTATTATTGATTTGGACAGGAGAACTCTAAAGCATGACAAACACTGTACAGGGTACAAGGTTCAGTTAGTACTTGACAAAGACATTCAAGACATGCAAACACACTCATCTGACACAGAGCTAATGGACTTGAAAACATTGCTTGATCATAAGATAAGTGAAGCTACAGCTCTCAGTGTACATGAACGTATAAAACTACAGGAAGTGTTATCCAAATATTTACAAGTTTTTACCAAACGATTAGGTGTTATCAACACGTATGTGTACAAGATTGAAGTTAAGCCTCACAAGATCTTCTACCATAAGACATATAACGTACCGTCATCTCAACGACCTGCTGTGTGGCAAGAATTAAAACAAATGTTAGACTGGAAGGTCATTGAACCATCCACCTCACCTTATTGTAGTCCTCTACTTGTTGTCAAAAAATCAAATGGAAGCATTAGGTTAGTGTTAGACGCACGAGCTATTAATGAAATAATTTTACCGGTTCACACAAAACCTGAAAATTTAGAAGAGCAATTACAGAAATTTCTAGATGCAAAATATTTTTCCACAATAGATCTCGCTAATTCGTTTTGGCAGGTGGGTATCACTCCTGATTCTCGGAAATATACTGCATTTATGTTCGGGGGGCGAACCTATCAGTTTTGTGTTCTACCCTTCGGACTGAATGTCGGCTCTGGGGTATTCATTACAGCCCCGGATACCGTGCTTGGCGACGATTTAGTTGAGACAGTCACACACTATGTAGATGATATACTGATAGCTACACAATCTTGGAATGAACACGTTGACACTCTTCAAAGAATTTTAGAAAAATTTGCACAAGCTGGAGTCACAGCCAACCTAAGAAAATCGAAATTTGGTTGCAGTGAGATAAAGTATTTAGGACATATCATTAATTCACAGGGCATACGTCCGGATCCCAGTAAATTAGATGCTATCAGAAACTTTCCTAGCCCTCGAACTAAAAAGCAGTTAAAATCATTCCTTGGGCTATGTTCATTTTTCAGACGTTTTTTGCCACAACCACTTTTGAACAGTAAACATCTGCTAAATCTACTCAGAAAGAATCAAGTTTGGATCTGGTCGGAACAGGGCCAGAATGACTTTAATACAATTAAACATGCTTTAGTGAATGCTAACATATTGAGCCATCCAGATTTCAATTTAGATTTTTGTATGACTTGTGACGCTTCACGTACTGGCTTGGGCTGTTGCTTATTTCAAGTTGTAAAGAATAAAGAGGAGGAACAGATAAGAATTATTGGGTTTGCGAGTTGCACTCTAACTGAATGTGAGCGTACATACTCCACTACTGAGTTAGAAACACTTTCCATAGTATGGGCATTCAAGAAATTCAATTATTATTTACTTGGAAAACATACGGTAATTTACACCGATCACCAGGCCCTGACATTTTTGTTAACTTGTAAACTTGTACATCCTAGACTATCACGATGGGCAGTTACACTTCAGAACTACTCTTTTGAAATTAAGTACATAAGAGGTAAGGACAACACCATTGCAGACACTTTGTCTAGACTTCCACAAGGTATGAATGATACCAACAGTGACTTAGAAAATATAAATGACTACAGGATTCTCTTAATGCAAGACTAGCAGTATCACCAATATTATATTGATATGTGCAGAAACATGGCTGAATTACAAAAATCTGATCCTCACTGTTATAAGATAATAACATTACTGGTAGAAAAACACAATCATCCTTTGACTAAGTATTACAAGTTACACAATGATGTGTTATTTCACCGCCGACATCCAAATGCTACTAACTGGTGTGTATGCATTCCCAAAGAGTCTGAACGTAATCTAATTTGGCACACACACTTAGTTTGGGGTCATTATGGGACGAAAAAGTGTTTGGCAAAGCTCAGCACATACTGTTATTTTAGCAATATGAGAAGAAAAATTTACAGGGAACTAAAAACATGTGTCATATGTCAAAAATCAAAACCTCAGAATTTATCCACAAAAACAGATTTACATTCTATTTTACCCAGTAAACCCCTGGAAATTCTGTGTACTGACATCAGTGGACCGCATCCAGCAAGCTCTGGAGGCGTCAAATATATCTTAGCTTTTTACGATATATTTTCTAAACATGTAAAACTTTATGCTTTAAAATCCGCCACTGCAAATGCTATAATACGAAGATTCTCAAGTGATTACCTGACGCACGTGGGAAAACCTAAAGCAATTCTATCAGATAATGCAGCATACTACTCTGGGTACAAATGGAGAAATTTCTTGAAGGACAATAACATTAAAAGTATATTTATTTCGAGGTTTAGTCCACAATGTAACGCGACTGAGAGACTTTTCCGAGAATGAAACCGTTTCATGAGGACCTATATTTCATCAAAACATACTAATTGGGTGTCCTACCTAAGTCTTTTCGAAGACGTACACAATAACTTAAATATTTACGATACGAATTACACACCTAACGAGATCATGTTCAATTGTAAACAGAACGATCAGTGGATAGAACCATTACCTAAGTTGTCAGACAAGGAAATCACACCTGAACAGAAAATAAAAGAAGTATTGACTACATTGACACATCACGCACAAATACGAAACAAACATCACAGAAACATAATAAAAAGAAAACAAAAATTCGAGGTAGGAATGCTTGTACTACTTCGTACTCATCATAAATCTGTAGCACTCAAACGACGCAACGCTAAGTAGCGTCTGCTATATGAAGGACCTTATATAATTGTTAACATACCGCATCCTGGTGCGTATCTGTTACAACATCCTAGAACTAACAAAATTATTGGGCTATACGCACACCGAGATCTTAGAGCATTTCATGCTGAATAATGTCAAAGTCATACCCATCAAAATATTGCTAAGCAACTCGAAAAACTCTGTTGTTACAACACAGATAATAAGTAGTATAGAAATTTTCATTTCAGCGGTTCCAGTGACGCAGTTGAAGACAGAAGAACTCTTCTTTCAGCGCGCGCCTCCACCTGAGGGACGGAATATTAAAGTAAAATTTATGATTACGTAGCAGTGGATGACATATTAATTTTTCACGGAACATTTGTTACTGAAGGTACCACTGACTTGGTGTGACACCTGACGAACTGACAGACGTCATCTGTGAAGCGATCTTTTACTTTGAGAAATAGATTAGACGCACATCTCTCAACACGAAAAGCATCTATCAGTAGTCAAGGCCACACAGACGCTCTACACACACGCACAAAACGCGAGGAATCGAACATTTTCTCTCTCTTACTATTTTGAATATTTATTGAGTAGTGAAAACGCCTGGTCTTGCCTACTGATGTAATGAATGTTGTGTCTAACCTATCTTAATTTCAGATGACATCACAAAGAAACATCGATAATATCCCAGCAAAACCGCTAAAGTGGAAGTAAAAATCTGCAATTCATGAAATCAAATGTGACACAATGTAATAACCTATAGCGATGTAATGATGATGTAAACATGTTTATGTGCAACTATATTATGTTTATGCTAAGAAAATATGTGACGTGTGTATGTATAATTACTTATTTTTTTAACTGATGTATAGTGTAACTGTTACTATGTAAAAATTTGAACAAAACGAGTGCCAAAAAGACATTGCATAGTGAACCACTGTTCACGGACATTAACGAACATTACTAACTCTGCAACTACGCGGAAACCTATGTGAAAGAAACTGTTAATGCCATTCATTATGCAGCGTATCAATGTAAACGCGATGAACGATTTCCTTGATTAATAACTACGAACATTTAGGTGAGCTATATTCAGCAAAAAAACTGAAAATGTGAAGTGCATAATTCGTGCATCGTCTAGTGACATTACTACAGTACCCAACTTCAAGATGTTAACTGGATTAAATGGACACAAAGTGCCTGTCCAGAAAACAACACGACGGGTGGAAGAATTTTGGTTGGAACTTCAGGGAATGAAATGTTCTCGAAATGTGACGGACACTCTTACCTGGACTGTCCAAGGATCGACGCCAGCTATGTGCCGTCCGAGGTTCTGCAACCAAGCTTCCACGGAATGTAAAAAACGAACTGCACGTGGACCAATTACTCGACGGGTCACATCTGATCTGTAATAAGCAATGCTTTTAGTCACAACGAACTGCATCACTACGACTATAATGGAAATGGGAAATGGACACGCTTATGTATTAATCACGTTGTTATACAACGATGTTACTGTGATCAAAAAACTTTACCACAACGATACTAACCTGTAAAAAATTATTGGGCAGCGGATGAATATGAACTTTAATAACGACACGATGTGTATAGGTCAACGCACCTGAAAAATACGGACATTTTTCTTTGAAGTATTTCAAAACAATACTATGTAACTAAGAACATTCAACAATCTAAGTTGTATTGTGTTATAACAAATATTGTAGATTTAAAACTAAGTTACCTGTCATAGAATGTAGTCTTCATATGTAATCTTGGTTGAATATTTTCTTTGTGCAACGACGGAAAAACGCGCGCACACGAACAATATGATCTGCAATACTGTGCCGCGTGATCTAACTGTACGATATAACGGCAGTGCCGCAGTTACACAGACGCTTCTGCGCATGCGCGCACTCTATCTGCCAACATAAGAACTTTTACGGCGCACCCGCGTCATTCAAATTTTGTATATAATGTGTATAATGTGTAATGTAAGTCATGTAAATAGTTGTAGATAACTTAGATTTTCTTGTGCCTTTAGGTGAATTGCTCGCCTGCAGGTGTGTCCTTTCGCCTCGCAATTCAGGGGGCAATATAAAGGCACATTTGCATGCCGAGCGTGAGTTTCCTCGGAAACGCGAAATATTAATTAAATAAATGATCAGTGACAAATAAATAAAGCCTATGGCACACAACTGCAGCGCTGTGTCGCTGATAAAACAAAAGCACAATTACGTTACTCTTATGTTGGATTAAGAAGGGAGAGCTCTGGTTGAAGTGGTGCGAGAAGCACGTATTTTTTTTTATTGTCTGGCACACCGCCATATTTCATGTTATAGAAGAATACTGCGAGTTGCAACCACACTAGGCACTCGATTCTGTAAAGAATTTATATTTATAAAAGTAAGTAGGATTATGAACTGTAGGCTTATTCATTGAATATATCTGATTTAACTAACTGTGTAACTTTTTTATGTTTAGTAGACAATCACCTCTGTACGACATATTGGCATGGCTGGCAAATTATTGTAATATTGAGATTTAGATTATGAGTCCGCACCTACCGCAGCAGTCTTTGGAAACGATTTAATTACGAAGTCCGATTATTCAGTTTTATTTCACGGTCAACTACGAGTAACATTGCCTTTACGAAAAAGTCATTGTCAAGCGTCTGATACCGAATAATTAAACGTCCACGTTCCAGATAAGCAAATACAATTGCAATCACAATCACCATCATACAGATAGAATAATCAATATCAAAATAACAATATATTTTTATTTATTTATTTATTTTATTTATTTTATAAAATGCTGACAAAAGAAGTCATTACAGATGTTATACCACAGGATTGGTCCAGTTGTCAGCCATACAAAGAAGGTGGTTGAGGAGACATAGATTCATGACGGATGGTGATGAGTTCTGAGTTACACATAACTTCTCTTGTTGCCATGTTGAAATCTGATTCTTTTGCCTAAAGGTAGCAGAGTTTACAAATATTCATTTCACTAACATTCTAATATAGCTGAAACTGTGAGAGAACCCTAAAACAGTGTCTTATTAAACTATCAACTGAAGTGTAGCGGCACCACCGTTTAGGACAGGGAAAGTTAGTTTTGTGCGATATTCGGAGTATGAGTTACAGACAGGTGTGGGCCGTATTGCAGTAAGTTATGCATACCATCAGTTGTGAACTCAAATAGAGGTCACAGGGGCCGAGAACTGCCAGAGAGGGCGCACACAGCAGTTTCCATGGTGCAAGTCACAGGCAGAAGAGGGCCACTGGCCAACCTAAGTGTTATGCATACGTGATGCAAAGTGACACACTTGGCAAAACAGAGGCGCACAGCCGAGTATAAATAGGTGCTGTTTTCTAATGAGATTAATTCAAGTGTGGCAGCTCTCCTGGATGGTGGGGTGTATCACACCACCGAGCTACACGCAGCAACAGATGGGGTGTCAGAATCCCAGTTCACAGTGGGTCGTTGGTTTGACTCTCTCAGGCCAACGCGGGGTCCGCAGCCAGCCAGCAGCAGGCCACTCTTTGGCGAGGGCCACAGATTCGGATGCCAGATAGTGGGCGTTTGTTCATCACTGTGATCTCAGTCACGCCAGTGAGGAGAAGGACGCAGGTGGCCGCCCGCGGCTCACACCGAGTAGTGCTGAGTTGGCTGCTGGCGCAGTCATCCTGACATCATCGGAACTCATTGGGCCAGTGAAGGCCAGCACGACACAGCGTTGTGTTGCACAGGCCGTTGGGGTGCTTCCTCAGCATTGTGGGGCCCTGTGATGCAGACTGAGGTGAATGGAGCACTGTAGTGGAATCAAATAAATCACGTGGAAAGTTGTTGCCGAGTTTTAATATGGCACCTCCTGGCACTCACCCACTACAGAAGGCAAGAAAGGTCAATAATTATGGGCAAACCCATTACCAGTATAAAAATAAATGTGTAACTTCTTCGCTTGTTTTGTTGCAAAACCCACAGCATTTCTCGTTTCACCAGCTACTAATTGTCCTTAAAAGTTACATTATTTCATTCAGAAAAACTGTAGTTGCTTGAATATTGCAGCAGATATGGAAGTTCCGCATATTGATCATATGGCAAAATACCTTCCTCTTTGCATGATATAGTTTGACAAAATCTTTTTTTGATATCTCAGATCGTTTATGAGACGGGGGTTTATACAAATATTTTGTTTTGGCTTTTTCACTAGCGCGTGAGTTCTTGATGGAACCCTTTACACACATTCCATTTTTTCGATATTGGAGGCAGATAGCGGCTTCCTAAGGTTTAAAGAATAATTCAGTATGTTACCTAAATTTCATACACAGCAACATACGATCTAACATAGATCAAACACAAATTCTTAGCGACTCATGTTTTTTACTTGAAACTTCAAGAATTTCCTGTACTAGTTCACCTGACATGGAAACATCATGATATCTGTGACCATTAACGAAATGAAAGGCAGTTCATTGAGAAGCTCACGAATGAAGCTATAAGATGTGCGAGAATCAGAGTTTATTACCGAGAAATTTCTTTAAAATCGTTTGACGAAGATAGCAGATCGGGTGGCTTGCGCGGCTTGCTGTTCACGCAATCAAGCGAGCCTGCCGTGTTCCTGACCAAATACAACCAGCTGACGTGTTCAGCACATGCTGGCAGCTGCGCTTCCCTCCACGCACACTGTACTGAACAGTCAAAAGTCGCAACTAATTTTAAACGCACTCTAAGCGTGGCCTTGTTGGAGGTTGTTGTATCCAGTTGCCTTCCTCTGACCTCTGAACTGAATTATGCCATGTCCTATGTGAGCGACAGAAGCGAGCGACAGTGCATGACAGCTTCCGGCGACAATACACAACCGCAGGTGTAGTTACGGAAGTGTCCTACGTGAGCGACATCTGTGTCGCTGCCTCTCTCCCGCTGCAACTGGCGACGTCTGAACTAAAACGTGTTTGAATCTTGTCGCTACAGCACGTGTGAGACAGTGACACAGAACCACAGCTACGTGTCTTCTTGGCAAAGCAGTGAAGCGGGCGCGACGGAAGCTATGAATTAATTAACATCCGATTTTAGGAAAACTATTCGACGAAAAAATTTGATTATTCAGCAACCTGTAGCTTGATATCCTTAAATGATAAAGGTCAGAATTTATTTTCGTTATTCGTCATAGTTACTGTGATGCACGAAATTGAGTACATGGCTACACGAAATTTTTAAGAATTTGCAGAGGTAAAATCACATTGTTTAGACTTTCCGTGTAGCTCATTTATGGCCATACACTATTGAGTATGAAATGTAACTAAATTGTATTTAAAGTTGAGACTGGATTGATATCTCTTTTCATTCTTGAGATATTAGTTGTTACATCCGTGGATGGGTCACTCGCGGGGCGTCCGAACCTTTCCTACGCTTCGGGAATCAAGTGGTCGTAAAAATCATCGTATCTCATAAAAGGTTCAAGATATCGAAACGACGATTTTTGGACATGACAGCACGCAGAAAGGACTGTTTTATAGTATGATTAACACTCGATATAATTTTGTAAACCCGTGAGCAGAGCGTAAACAAGACTCCCTACAAAATACACCATGAGGTTTTGTCCGAAATTTCATAGCCAAACAAAGAGAGAGAAACAGGTAAATGCGGTATCAAAGTGATCAGCGTTAGGTCTAACTTTGCACGAAAATATTTAACTGCTTGAAAGTAATCCGGGTGATTAAGGAAAACTTAATAAATGAGTTGAGAAAAAATTGAAATATTTAACGAAAAGCTGCTGCCAAGTGTCAAAATGGTTCAAAATGGCTCTGCACGATATGGGACTTAACTTCTGAGGTCATCAGTCCCCTAGAACGTAGAACTACTTAAACCTAACTAACCTAAGGACGTCACACACATCCATGCCCGAGGCAGGATTAGAACCTGCGACTGTAGCGGTCGCGCAGTTCCAGACTGTAGCGCCTAGAACCGCGCGGCCACTCCGGCCGGCCAAGTGTCAAAAATTTCATCTGTTCAAGGCCTAGCTATTTTGCACATAAAAAGATGCATTGGTGCGTTATTTAAATATCAAAAAGTCTTCCTTCGAATCAAGCACATTAGGAAGGCAAACGAGGAGTCGTGACGACGATGATGATGATTAGTGTTTTAGGGTGCACAACAACGATGATATCAGCACCCACCCGAGGAGTCGTAAGATCATGCTTTCTGAATAAAACTTGAAATTCAAAAATGGAAGAAATGAGTCAAATATTTTATGAAATGATTTGTGTGAAAGAAATAAGTAGATCAGAGAAACGTTCTATATGCCTTTGAATGATGCTCGAAATCATGGCCGCGCGGGATTAGCCGAGCGGTCTTAGGCGCTGCATTCATGGACTGTGCGGCTAGTCCCAGCGGAGGTTCGAGTCCTCCCTCGGGCATGGGAGTGTGTGTTTGTCCTTAGGATAATTTTGGTTAAGTAGTGTGTAAGCTTAGGGACTGATGACCTTTGCAGTTCAGTCCCATAAGATTTCACACACATTTGAGCATTTGTTTCGAAATCATGAGCATAAAGTGAGGTGCACCAAACGTTTCCCTAATATTTTTTATTTCATACTTCTAGAGAAATAATTTCACAAAACGTTTGATTTTCTTTTCAAAAATTTTGTATTCATTCCTTATGCGGACTATTTAGATTAACTGAAATGCTTGGCCTAAAGAATGACTGTTGGTGAATTACGTTCGCAACTTCAAATATCTGTAAAATTTCATGGTTCATTGCAATTTATTAGGAATTTAATGTGTGTGATATACTGGGATAGATGTGTATGCACTTAAAGATCAAGTTCTTTGGCAAGACCTAAAAATATCTGATCTTTACTTCACATGTAACTATGAACCACACATGCTACCCCTACACCACAGGTAGCTATCGTTTGCTAGTATCTATCCGTGTGCTCACATTTCTATTTAGCGTAGTTAGTCATGTAATAGTTATTCCTCTGCATTTATTGGCTGTTGAAAGTTCTTGATCATGTAAGAAACGTTCGTATTTAATTTATTGACGAGGTAGTCGAATGATTCTCTGCTCATTCACGTGTATTCGAAAAACTTGTCTGGTGATCTTCATTGTTCACAATAGTTATGAAATTCTCCATGGAGACTCCTCCCTTTGTAAATTTCATGCACAGCATTCCTTTTCGCTTTATTTTCTTAAGTAAACCTAATTCTGTAGCCTTACCCTCTAGCTACAGAATTCTACAGGTTAAGGGCGCCGTTTTATAGAAACAGCTGGTTAGCTCTAAGCAGCCATCTTGTAGCGCGACATGATCGCTCGCACGCAGGGCACCCAAGCTTTTTGCCCGATGCTGCTGCTTGTCGCTGGAGTGTCGCATATCCAGAAGTCGCCCGCTGTCGCTCACTTCTCTCGCTCAATTAGGGCACGGCCTTAGGCCGCGTCCTACGTAAGCGACAGAAGCGACTGACAGCGCGCGACAGTTTCAGGAGACAAAACATAATTGCAGGTATAGTTACGGAAGTGTACTACGTGAGCGACATCTGTGTAACTGCCTGTCTTCTGCTGCAACGGGCGAAATTTGAATCTTGTCGCTGCAGCACGCGCGACAGTGAGGCTAAGCGTTATTTGAGGCGCGTATAGCACGAGTGACGTGACACGACGCTACAGCGCGCCATTCACGTTCCGCACATGTCGACCTTGTCCTACCCATATTGCGACACGTACACACATTTCGCACGCGCCGATTGGCGACGCTCTGCGCTGACAGAACCGAAGCGCGCGCACCCTGTAATCTTTATCAAACGATTTAGAGAAACTATTCAGTAAAAATATTTGATTTTTGCTTGACTTGTAGCGTTATATGTCAGCTTCATGTCGAAGTACTCACCATCTCCCTAATGGTGATACTTATTGTGATACTCACATATTAGTAAGACACTACGCAAAATTCGAAAAGTTTGGAATGAAAAATAAGGGTCGCTATGATTTTGCGTTTGGTGCATATTGCATCATATGTTGCTGCGTATGAAACTTAGCTTATTGAATTTTTCTTTAGACTTAGGAGTAGGTATCTATCTGTCTCCAATCTTGAGAAAATGGATCCTATGCAGCGCGCACACTCCCAATCTCACGCTCGTCAGAATGAAATATTCGCAACACCCCTCGTATCTACTAAACCACTCGAGACATCGAAACTAGATTTTTGGGAATGATGGCACACAAGGAGGAGAGTATTTTGCCAGTTCATAAGCACACTGAACTTTCTTATCTATGTTAACATATCAGAACTTGTACTTTTTTTTTTTTTTTTTTTTCAGAGCTATTGACAGCTAGTGAAACAATAGTTTCCTAGTATGAAAATAAACATGAAATTTCTTCTCTTATGATACCGAAAACTGATACAATGAGGTTTTTCATAAGTTATTGTGATTTCTGGTCGCCAATTACTTCTTGAATGGGACACTCTGTTTCAGAGTTCTGTCACAATAGCTGCTGCAGAAATGAGTGTGTGCAAATTATTCTGCGTTTTGGCAAAAAAAGCATAATTAAACCTGTTAATAAGAGAAATGTAGCCGTTGCTCATAAATGGTGGTACTTTTTCGAATGAGAAAAAGTTAACAATTTACACAAAAATAAATCGTCAATTCTGTTGGAATTTTGGTTGAATCGCCATAACCCATCGTATTTTTAACACTGAAGGACTGGAATGCAAACTTACCAAAGGATTTTATTCCTTTTCTTCATCTGAGCAGTATTAAAATAATGACGAGCGTACCATCCAGGTGGAATGCACGCACATGCCAGATGCTTGTTAGTTGCCTACAGCTTGTCAAACTGACAATGTGTGATTCCTGAATAAAATAGTTGTTACTGAGAAAAGTAAAAAATTGGTACGTTGCACAACACAGTGGTCAGTGTATCGTCAGGAGCTGAAAATAATGCGCGTGACAGGAATGCTCTGTGAGATGAAGAGTTCACTTCGTCTTAAAAATATTGTTGTGAAAGTAGTGTTGAGTGGTACTTAAGTAACTAAATTAGTGAAATCAAAGTGAAGTAGAAATTAGAAAATAAATGAAAAACTTGGTTTAGTTTAGAGAGTTACATACTGGAAAACAGCGGGCAGAGCAGAAGAGACAATGACCGTGAAGTCAGCAAGTTCCACATAAGCGGACGCTGTCGATTCAGCCGTCAGGGCATCGCCCGACCGGCTCACGTGTTTCTCAGTTGTCACATGTGAGCAAAGGCCCTCGCCTACATTACAAGAGCCAATGACCGACGTTAAGAAGATTCATTCCATGTAGGCTTTCACGGCCGGCGTCTTTATCAGTAAACTCTTACGCGCTAGGTTACCGTGGTCGATCTGTAGAACTTCTTCTCCCTGACGTTTCGTTCTCAACTACGGAGAACATCTTCCGAGGTGAGTCAACTTAGCCCGGAAGAGTTTACTGGTTAAGAAGATTCTTCGAGAAGCTTTTCAATGTGACAGAAGAGGCAATGACCAGCTCACGTGTTTCTCAGTTGTCACATGTGTTCAAAGGCCCTCGCCTACATTCCATGAGCCAATGACCGACTTTAAGAAGATTGTTCGAGAAGCTTTTCAACGTGACAGAAGAGGCAATGACCGTGAAGTCGTTCACCTCCAGTGAACTGAAGTGAATAAATACGCGAGACGCAGTGGGCCTGACAAGAAGGAATGAAGAGAAGAGTAGTTTTCAGTTCACTTTCAGTGCTGAAGACCGTCATGCAGGAAGAGACTACATCGTACACAGAAGCACCAAGTCCGCCGCTGTAATGGAATAGCAAGCAGCAGCCTCGGCGCCAGAAGACAGAAGTTAAAAGGTATTTGAAGTCTGATTTTTACGTACCCGGGTGACTCGTGAGGACGGGAAGGAGACGGCCTCACATCAGCAGTCACCTGTGAGCTAGGATGAAGATCTGACAGCCGTAGACTGGCAAGCGTGAGTCCGTTGTTCGAGTCCGGGACACTGGCCTTCCCCAGCCGCGCCGCTCCGCTGGCCGACGCACAACACACGCGGCCGCTTAGAGAAGAGAAACACTGGGACGCCATATCCAAGGTATCACCGTCCGATGCACGACTTCGCTCTCAATAATTAAACGGGCCACAGCACGATGCGCGTCTCCAGTCAACTGGGCGAGACGGCGACACGAGATACACACCGCCACGCGTAATCAGACGCTGCCGCTGCCGCAGCAGAAGGCTTCGCAAATGACACAGCTGCCGCTCTCCAAGCCAGAACAATCGAGTAAGGAACAGTTGTACAAAACTTTCAATAAAAGTTATCTTATGTAAAAATGCTGTTTCATTCTACCTCATACCCAAGCCAAGGAAGAACCCACCCTACCCACACGTTGTTAAGAGAGAAAAATTAATTAATTTAGTTTTTTCACCCTGACATAATGCTTTAGAAACAAATGCCCTTTGCAGTAATGCTCATCCTGACAATTGACTAGCATCAAAAGAGAGAACCCAGTTACATTTAGTGTCAGAACTGTTACAGTAGATCTGCCTTTGTCAGCAATACATTTCAACGAATTAAATATATGTAATCAGCACACTCTTTCAGGATACTCATACTTTTGGAATAATACCGACCACTACTTCATTGTGTACCGTGTTGTCTAATTGGTTTTTTAATACTGGTTTGTGCGTATGCAACTACTGAAATGCTTTTTGCCGTCCCGGCCGCTGTGGACGAGCGGTTCTAGGCGCTACCGGCGGAACCGCGCTGCCGCTACGGTCGCCGGTTCGAATCCTGCCTCGGGCATGGATGTGTCTGATGTCCTTAGGTTAGTTAGGTTTAAGTAGTCCTAAGTCTAGGGGACTGATGACCTCAGATGTTAAGTCCCATAGTGCTTAGAGGCATTTGAACCATCGTCGTTTTTCGTGATTGCTTCTCGGCTGTTTCTAGCTTGCAGTGGAAATGTAATGTCCGCATGTACGTCGTATAATGTTTTATTACATCCATATCCAAGTAATGATAGTTAAACTTATGTCCTTCATATCTTGGTCGCTTTTTGCCAGGAGCACAAAGGTGTTATACATGTGGAAATTACGGTTTTTTTTTTTTTTTTTTTTTTTTTTTTTTGTAACAGATCGTAGAGATACATCAGCAATCAGCATAACAGGCAGCAAGTAGATAACCTTGGTTTATTTTCCTGCCTTGCTTCTAGATCACATGATTTTATTATATTCCTTACTTCCTTATTCAATACCCTAACCATGAATCATCTGTCCCTTCTTACGATTGGAAACATTGTGGAGCCAGAAGATATGATTCCAGTGGCTAATGGCTCACCTGTTATTGAACTGTGCACTGTTCTTGACAAAAGAATAAACAGACAAGATAGTATACAGATCTATGTAACTGACAACTATTATGTACTAGCGAAAAGAGATGGAGCGCTTAAACGACGAAAATGGAAACACAAGTCAATGACAAGAAAATTCATTATACCGTAAGGATGTATTTATCGGAGGGGCGGTACTTCCGCTGCCCTTACGCGCCATGCCGAAGGGAGCATATGGCAGGACTGCCTTCCCGCTTCCCGCCTCACCTCTCCGCAATGCTCACGTGACGCGCGGCGCGAGAAACTGTGCCTCAACCACAACGGCGCGCGACCTGGCGCAGGCGCGTGTCGCGTCCCAGTCGCGTCGCGTCGCAATTTGCGTGACCCCATTTGAACCTGTGAAGCTACAAAAACGCGCGCTGCGCTGCGCCGCGCCACACGCGCTATACGTGTCTCAATTTGCACCTAGCCTCCGAGTTTAAGAAAAATATTCGGTGAAAAAAAATTGATTCTTCCGGATCTTATAGCTTGATATCTTTATTAGATTAAGGTCTGAATTTATTTTCGTTATTCGTCATAGTTACTGTGCTGCACGAAACTGAGTACATGGCTGCATGGATTTTTTAAGAATTTACAGAGATTAAAATCACATTGCGTAAACTTTCTTTTGTATCCCGCCTGGAAGGCGGCGCGTGGGTTGGATCAGGAAAAGGTAAAGCACGTCGGTACTGCTGCATGAATTTAAATCCCCTTTACTCAAGCAATAAGAATACGTAACTTGGAATGAAGTGCGAAGGTGAAGCGAAGTGTCCTGGCTGGCTGCACCTGATGAAGTGGGCAGAAGCAGTCGCGCAGCACGTAGACCTCGACAGCACCGGCTTGAGGGCGCTGTCGTCTGTGTCTCTCGTAGTGCCAACTTCAGAAACTATTCCGTGGCATCGTTACTATCGATACCGCACTTTCCGTATGGTTCATTTAAAGTCATACATTATTCCGTATGAAATGCACCCAAATATCTAAATTGTATTAAAAGTTGAGACTGGTTGTTACATCCGCGGACTGGTCGCTCGCGGCGCGTCTGAACCTTTCCTACGCTTCGGGAACCAAGTGGTTGTAAAAATCGTCATACCTCATAAACGGTTCAAGATACCGAAACGACGATTTTTGGAAATGACACCAGAAAGGACTATTTTGTCGTATGATTAACACTCGATATATTTTTGTAAAAGCGTGAGCAAAGCGTAAAAAAGACTCCCTATAAATTACACCATCAGGTTTTGTCTGAAATTTCATAGCCAAACAAAGAGAGAGAAACAGGTAAACGGGGTATCAAAGAGATCAGCGTGAGGTCTAACTTTGCATGAAAATATTTAACTGCTTGAAAGTAATCAGGGTGGTTAAGGAAAAGTTAATTAATTAGTCGAGGAAAAATTGAAATATTTAACGAAAAGCTGCTGCCAGGCTATGTAAATGAAGTGTCAAAAATTTCATCTGTTCAAGGCCTAGCTATTTCCCACACAAAAAGATACATTGGTGCGGTATTTAAATATCAAAAAGGCTTCCTTCGAATCAAGTAGCAAGGTTAGGATTTTCGAGAACAAAATTACGTTAGGAAGGCAAACGAGGAGTCAGTAAGATCATGCATTCTGAATAAAACTTGAAAATAAAAAAATGATAGAAATCAGTCAAATATTTTATGAATTGATTTGTGTACAAGAAATAAGTAGATCAGACGAACGTACTACATGCCTTTGAATGATGCTCGAAATCATGAACAGAAAATGAGGTGCACCAAACGTTTCCCGAATGTTTTTTGTTTCATACTTGTAGACAAATCATTTCACAAAATGTTTGACTTTCTTTTCAAAACTTTTGTATGCTTTACTTTTACAGACTATTTAGATTAACTGAAACGCTTGGCCTTAACACTGACTGCAGACGAATTACGTTCGCAACTTCAAATATCTGTAAAATTTCATGGCTGATTGTAATTTATTAGGAATTTAATGTGCGTGATATACTGGGATAGGTGTGCATGCACTTAAAGATCAAGTTCTTTGGCAAGATCTTAAAAATATACTTAGCGATGCAGTGTAAACAGTGTACATAAAACTTAGTATACAAAACTGTGCCGGCCGCGGTGGTCTAGCGGTTCAGGCGCTCAGTCCGGAACCGCGCGACTACTACGGTCGCAGGTTCGAATCCTGCCTCGGGCATGGATGTGTGTGATGTCCTTAGGTTGGTTAGGTTTAAGTAGTTCTGAGTTCTAGGGGACTGATGACCACGGATGTTAAGTCCCATAGTGCTCAGAGCCATTTCAACCATTTTTTGAAAACTGTAACTGAGTCAGTTGAAGTATAAGAAAAACCTGGGATTGAAGCCCAGACAGTTTCGAAGGCTTAGTCACAAACTGTAACGCTCCCGTTACACCACAGTTATGTTTTCCAGTTGCCTATCTGTATACTTATCTGTGTTTTTAGGGTAGTCACTCATTCAGTCAGTCATTCTTCCGCATTTATTGGCTGTTAAAAGTTCTTGATCATGTAAAAAAAAAAAAACATTCGTCTTTAATTTATTGATGAGATAGTCGAATGCTCCTTTGCTCATTCACGTGTATTCGAAGAATTTGTCTGGTGATCTTCGTAGTTGATGATATTTATGAAATTCTCCATGGAGATTCCTCCCTTTGTAAATTTCATGTGCATTATTCCTTTTCGCTTTATTTTATTAAGTAAACCTAATTTTGTGGCCTTACTTTCCAGCTACAGTTTAGGGGTGCCGTTTTATAGAAACAGCTGGTTGGCACTAAGCATCCACCTTGTAGCGCGATATGGTTGCTCCCACGCAGGTCACCCAAACTCACCCAGACGTCGCTCGCTCATGATCGCTTCTGTCGCTCACGTAGGACACGGTGTAATAGCGAGACCTGCAGTTCAACGTGGGTTCCGAACCGCGGAACAGCTTGGTATTTTCCACGCCAACAAACACCGCAGTTCGACGACGTTTGCAGCAGCATGGACCTTCATCTCGGAGACCATGGCTGCGGTTACCCTTGACGCTGCATCACAGACAGGTGCTCCTGCGATGGTGTACTCAACGACGAACCTGGGTGCACGAATGGCAAAACGTCATTTTTTCGGATGAATTCAGGTTCTGTTTACAGCATCACGATGGTCGCATTCGTCATCTCGGTGAACGCACGTTGGAAGCGTGTATTCGTCATCGCCATACTGGCGTATCACCCGGCGTGATGGTACGGGGTGCCATTGGTTACACGTCTCGGTCACCTCTTGTTCGCATTGACGGCACTTTGAACAGTGGACATTACGTTTCAGATGTGTTACGACCCGTGGCTCTAACCTTCATTCGATCCCTGCGAAACCCTACATTTCAGCAGCATAATGCACGAGCGCATGTTGCAGGTCCTGTGCGGGCCTTTCTGGATACAGAAAATGTTCGACTACTGCCCTGGCCAGCACATTCTCCAGATCTCTCACCAATTGAAAACGTCTGGTCAATGATGGACGAGCAACTTTTAACTGGCTCGTCACAATACGCCAGTCCCTACTCTTGATGAACTGTGGTATCGTGTTGAAGCTTTATGGGCAGCTGTACCTGTACACGCCAACCATGCTCTGACTCAATGCCCAGGCGTATCAAGGCCGTTATTACGGCCTGAGATGGTTGTTCTGGGTACTGATTTCTCAGCATCTATGCACGCAAGTTGCGTGAAAATGTAATCACATGTCAGTTCTAGTATAATGTATTTGTCCAATGAATACCCGTTTATCATCTGCATTTCTTCTTGGCGTAGCAAATTTAATGGAATTTTAATGGCCAGTAGTGTACGTGCAACCTTCATGCTTTAAAACGGTAGTTGTGTAATGTTTCAGCATACTATTCCGAACGTAGAACGGAACGTTTGAATAGAGATCGTTGTGTAATCTTTAAGATGTGTAGCTTCTGTACTGAGACATTAAGACAATATATCTGTAAGACTTTCTGACTCTCACATATGTCTGTATAACACTATAAATACACAGAATTTTCTGAGAGCAATGTTCTGAATCTAGCGCGAAATGTGAACTAGCATCTGTGACTGATCACCTTTCGACAAGCAAGACTTTGATACTGATTGACACACAGAACAACCGTATGATACAACCTGAATTTTATATAGAGATGAGTAATTTTTTACTGTTTCCTGAATATTCAAGACAGTGTTTTCGCAAGGCCCTGATGTTAATTCCTTCTTACCTGAAAAGTTAACGAAGCTCTGCTCTGCTCTATCACCCTACCTGCAAAGTAACATTTTGCTACATGCTACAGTCGCAGGTTCGAATCCTGCCTCGGGCATGGGTGTGTGTGATGTCCTTAGGTTAGTTAGGTTTAAGTAGTTCTAAGTTCTAGGGGACTGATGATCTCAGATGTTATGTTCCATAATGCTCAGAGCCATTTGAACAATTTTGCTGCATGTTTACTTCAAATCACGCCGCTTTTGCCAAATGGACGATTAAGCCAATTTCTATCAAGTAAATCAAGTAAGGTGCAATGTGTTTCCGCGTAGTCGCGTTCAATGAGTCTTTCATTGACAAGAGGAAAATGTGGAAGTCCGGAATTAAATACATCCAGAACTTATTTCAGTTTAATTCCTGTAGTTTAACTGACAGAACGTGGACGGTTAAAAGATTAGTCTTTGAAAGCATGAACATGACTCTCTTAAACACTGTAGAATCAACCATCATTTGGACACAAGCATGGAGACGTAGAACCTTATTAGAAAATTGAATTAGTTATAGTTTCTGAATTTAAAAGGGTATCGCCTGATGTTAAGTTTTCCTGATTTCGTGTATGATAGTCATATAATAGCTGCCAAGAATCGAGTTTCTACGTAATGATTCACAAAATAAAAATTCGTCCACAGCCACATCGCTCAAACATTTGCAACTGCAACAAATGCAAATCCGTTTGTGGATATTACCTTGGATACGAGGGTCACTCCAAAAGAAATGCACACTATTTTTTTTTAAATCCATCTTTTATTCTACATGTTTGAAAGTTTTGCAGTGTGTAGATACATCCTTTGGGAACAATATTTTAATTTCTGCACATAATTTCCATCCCTCTTAACTGCCTTACGCCATCTTGGAACCAGCGCCTGTATACCCGCACGGTAAAATTCTGGACCAACCTGTTGGAGCCACTGTTTGGCAGCGTGCACAAGGGAGTCACCATCTTCAAACCTTGTTCCACGAAGAGAGTCTTTCAGTTTCCCAAAGAGATGATAGTCACATGGAGCCAGGTCAGGACTGTAAGGCGGGTGTTTCAGTGTTGCCCATCCGTTTTTTGTGATCGCTTCCATGGTTTTTTTTGACTGACATGTGGCCGTGCATTTTCGTGCAACAGCAAAACATCATGCTTTTGGCGATGTGGTCGAACACAGTCGAGCTTGAAGTTTCTTCAGTGTCGTCACATATGCATCAGAATTTATGGTGGTTCCACTTGGCATGAATTCCACAAGCAAGAGTCCTTCGGATTCGAAAAACACCGTAACCATAACTTTTCCAGCAGAAAGTCTGATTTTGAATTTATTTTTTCTTGGGTGAATTTGCATGGTGCCACTCTATTGATTGCTTCTTTGTCTCTGGTGAAAAATGATGGAGCCATGTTTCATCACCTATCACAATTCGTCCAAGAAATTCATCTCCACCATTCTCGTACTGTCCCAAAAATTCGCTGCATACCGTTTTTCTTGTTTCTTTGTGAGCGACTGTCAACATCCTTGGAACCCACCTGGCAAAAACCTTTTTTAACGCCAACACTTTCAGTATTCTGGAAATACTTTCTTCCCCTATCCCCAACAACAACTTTCTTCCCCTATCCCAACGTAGCGTGACAATTCGTTCACTGTGATGCCTCTGTCAGCAGTCACTAATTCGTTAACTCTGCACATTGTCTGGAGTGTGTGCAGTACGAGGCCTGCCGATGCGAGGACAATCCTCAATATTCCCGTGCCCGCTTCCATCACGTAACCTGCTTGCCCACCGACTAACTGTACTGCGATCGACAGCAGCATCTCCACACACCTTTTTCAACCTCTTGTGGATGTTTCCCACTGTCTCTTTTTCACAGCACAGGAATTCTATGACAGCACGTTGCTTCTGACGAACGTCAAGTGTAGCAGCTATCTTGAAGACATGCTGTGACGGCGCCGCTCACGGGTACAGGTTGTACTAAGTTTGAAAACAAGCGGGAAGGATGTATCTACACACTGTAAAACTTTCACACATGCAGAATGAAAACTGTATTTTTACAAAAATAGTGTGCATTTCTTTTGGAGTGACCCTCATACTAAATGATTCTGCGTACCTTGAGATGGAGAAAACGTCGATCCGAAAGTAAATCCTCACTGCACCACTGACAACATTGCAAGCCTAAGAAAACCTTTCTTTGCAGGAAGCAAGACAGCTAGGAAGTGTCGTCATATATCCGTAACCATGTTAGATCTGGTAGCCCAGAGAGATCTCCTCCACACATGTCTCCAGAGAGCTTAGTTCCTGTGGAAAATGTTACAGGAACTATTGCCACTTCTTATACAGATGCCTTGCAACACTGCATATAAGCATGCGTGCCTGGTAACGAAGAACTTTCGCTGCATCCCCACTGCGGTGACATGAGATACTGATATGCACGTGTACAAATTGCGGTAGTATCGCCTACACGAGTTGTAATATGGCAGTGGTTCAAAATGGTTCAAACGGCTCTGAGTACTATGGGACTTAGCATCTGAGGCCATCAGTCCCCTAGAACTTAGAACTACTTAAACCTAACTAACCTAAGGACATCACACACATCCATGTCCGAAGCAGGATTCGAACCTGCGACCGTAGCAGTCGCGCGGTTCCAGACTGTAGCGCCTAAAACCTCTCGACCACCGCAGCCGGCTAAAAGGGCATTGCATTGGCGGAGTTGTCATTTGTGAAAAGGATTCCGATGTGCTTATGGCCGCATGATCGGAATTAACAGACTGTGAACGCAGAATGTTAGTTTGAGCTAGATGCGTGGGTTATTCCATTTCGGAAATGATTAGGGAATTCAATATTTCGACATCCACCGTGTCGAGAGTGTGCCGAGAATACCAGATACCAAGCATTACCTCTCACCATCGATAAGCCGGCTTGTGTGGCCGAGCGGTTCTAGGCGCTTCAGTCTGGAATCGCACAACCGCTCCGGTCGCAGGTTCGAATCCTGCCTCGGGCATTAATGTGTGTGATGTCCTTAGGTTAGTTAGGTTTAAGTAGTTGTAAGTTCTAGGGCACTGACGACCTCAGATGTTAAGTCCCATAGTGCCCAGAGCCATTTGAATCTGAACCACAGACAACGCAATGGCCGATGACCTTCATGGTGGTAACAGACAACCAACAATGCGTGAAATAACCGCAGTAGTCAATGTGAGCCGTACGACGAATGTATTCGTAAGGAGAATGAGGCGAAATGTGACGTTAATGGGTTATGACAGCAGATGACCGACGCGCATGCCTTAATTAAGAGCACGACATCGTGTATAGCGCTTCTCCTGGGCTCGCGAACAATCGGTTCGACCCTAGATGACTAGGAAACCTTGATTTGGTCAGATGAGACCCGATTTCAGTTGGTAAGAACTGATGTTAGGGTTAGAATTTGGCGCAGACCCCATGAAGCCATGGACCCAAATTATCAACAAGGCACTGGGCAACTTGGTGGCGTGGGCTGTGTATAAATGGAATGGACCGGATCCTGTGGTCGTACTGAACCGATCATTGGATGGCAATGGTTACGTTCAGTTACTTGGAGATCATTTGCAGCCATTCATGGACTTCATGTTTCGAAATAACGATGGAATTTTTATATATGACAATGCGCCATATCACTTGGACACAATCGTTCGCAATTGTGGACAATTCGTGTGAATGGTTTGGCAACACTTATCTCCCGACATGAATCCCATCGAACATTTATCGGAAGTAATAGAGGGGGTAGTTTGTATACAAAATTTTGCTTCGCAAGACTTTCGCAATGGTGCACGTCTGTAAGGGGAGCATGGCTCAATATTTCTGCAGGGGATTTCCAACTCCTTTTTGAGTCCATTCCACGCGGAGCTGCTACACTTCGACGGGCAAAAGGAGGTCCGACAGGAGGGGTCCGATGGGGTTTGTCACCTAGCATAATCATACATGGCTAGCTGTGAACAACTTTCCTTGCCTCTATGATGCTCAACAGACTTCAAGAAGACTATAATACTTCCAATCCCAAAGAAAGCAGGTGTTGACAGATGTGAAAATTAAAGAACTATCAGTTTAATAAGTCACGGCTGCAAAATACTAACGCGGATTCTTTACAGACGAAAGGAAAATCTGGTAGAAGCCGACCTCGGGGAAGATCAGTTTGGATTTCGTAGAAATATTGGAACACGTGAGGCAATACTGACCCTACGACTTATCTTAGAAGCTAGATTAAGAAAAGACAAACCTACGTTTCTAGCATTTGTAGACTTAGAGAAAACTTTCGACAATGTTGACTGGAATACTCTCTTTCAAATTCTGAAGGTGGCAGGGGTAAAATACAGGGAGCGAAAGGCTATTTACAATTGTACAGAAACCAGATGGCGGTTATAAGAGTCGAGGGCCACGAAAGGGAAGCAGTGGTTGGGAAGGGAGTGAGACAGGGTTGTAGCCTCTTCCCAATGTTATTCAATCTGTATGTTGAGCAAGCAGTAAAGGAAACAAAATAAAAATTCGGAGTAGGCATTAAAATCCATGGAGAAGAAATAAAAACTTTGAGGTTCGCCGATGACATTGCAATTCTGTCAGAGACAGCAAAGGACTTGGAAGAGCAGTTCAACGGAATGGACAGTGTCTTGAAAGGAGGGTATAAGATGAACATCAACATAATGAAAACGATGATAATGGAATGTAGTCGAATTAAATCGGGTGATGCTGAGGGAATTAGATTTGGAAATGAGACACTTAAAGTAGTAAAGGAGTTTTGCTATTTGGGGAGCAAAGTAACTGATGATGGTCGAAGTAGAGAGGATATAAAATGTAGACTGGCAATGGCAAGGAAAGCGTTTCTGAAGAAGAGAAATTTGTTAACATCGAGTATACATTTAAGTATCAGGAAGTTGTTTCTGAAAGTATTTGTATGGAGTGTAGCCATGTATGGAAGTGAAACATGGACGATAAATAGTTTGGACAAGAAGCTTTCGAAATGTGGTGCTACAGAAGAATGCTGAAAATTACATGGGTAGATCGCATAACTAATGAGGAGGTATTGAATAGAATTGGGGAGAAGAGGAGTTTGTGGCAGAACTGGACTAGAAGAAGGGATCGGTTGGTAGGACATGTTCTGAGGCATCAAGGGATCACCAGTTTAGTATTGGAGGGCAGCGTAGAGGGTAAAAATCGTAGAGGGAGACCAAGAGATGAATACACAAAGCAGATTCAGAAGGATGTAGACTGCAGTACGTACTGGGAGATGAAGCAACTTGCACAGGATGAAGTAGCATGGAGAGCTGCATCAGACCAGTCTCAGGACTGAAGACCTCAACGCAACAATGATGCTCATAGACTGCAGTGTCATGCTATACCATAGAGAGATAGCAGCAACGAGAACACTCAAGTTGCGCAGGTCTGCATAGGACAGTCTACTTAGGCGACCACCCTTTTGGAGCAAAGAGATGTAATCGCCCAGCACGCGAGTATCACAAAATTAAGCTTGAGCTCTAATCCCTTTGATCTCATGAGTAAAACTTTTCCCGCGGTGGAATTGTTATCGAAATTTTTGAACCACCGTCCCACATTGTGTTTGGATGTCCGCTGGGGTCTCATGAATCACCCGTCCTTTCCCCGCTGGCAAAGGCTGGGTGTCGCCTTCCTGGAGGTTTAAGACTACAGGCAGTCGTTTCTCTGTAGACTTCCCACTGCGCCCGCTTTCATTGCCGCGGCTGATAGCGAGAGGGGACGACGCGGTGTGGGGTTCCTCGACTCTGTCTCTGTGCGGCTGTGGTTGGTTGCGGGGGGCGGTGGCGGGGGAGGGGGGGGGGAGGCTCGTCGTAATTGGACCCGCGGGAAATGAGGAGCGCAGAGCGCCAGCGGCAACTGGCCATTTGTCACCGGGAAACCTCCGCGTCGCACCAGGCAAAGGAGAGTCGCCAACCCATGTATGTGAAACTCAGGTGTCGTTCTTGAGTTTTCACCCCAGTGTTGCTCCGGAAAACGCAGGCTCCTGCTCGGTTCTTACAGTGACGTTGCTAGGGAAATGATCATCCTTAATGCAGAGGCTTGTGTATTTTACCATTCTCGCGCAGTACACTGGGCCTAGTTACTTGTTTCACTGCTGATATATTTTTAATTCTTTATTTAGCATTAGCTAACGAGACGTAATATTAGTTGTGCTCTTAAGAAAGCACACTTTTCCTTTTGGAGTTTTGCAGACGGTATAGGTGATCCTATATCCACCAGGTCCTTGCCAGGAAGTCGGACTTAAAATAAATCACTCAAAAACCAAGGTTATGCATAATAAGTGGGTAGCTGTAGGATAAGTAACACTGAACAGCAATATCCTAAACAATGTTACAGAATACGTTTATATGGGGCAAGTAATTAACACGAAAGGGGATTGGAAACCTGAAATTTTATGTCGAAATAAACTGGGTTGGAGGGCTTACGGAAGAAATGCTACAGTTTTCAAATCTAACATGTCAGTCTACCTACCGGCCTTAAAGTATGGGTGTGAAACTTGGACTTTAAAAGAATTTTTCAAAAGGAAACTTAGAACTGCTCAGAGAGCTATGGAAAGGTCAATGTTAGGTATCACTAAGAAAGATCGACAGAAAAGTGAAATGATTCAAAGGGCTCTGAGCACTATGGGACTTAACATCTGAGGTCATTAATCCACTAGAACTTAGAACTACTTAAACCTAAGTAACCTAAGGACATCACACACATCCATGCACAAGGCAGGATTCGAACCTGCGACCGTAGAAGTTGCGTGGTTCCGGACTGAAGCGCCTAGAACCGTTCGGCCACAGAAAAGTGAAGACATTCGAGCAATAACAGGAGTAAAAGATATTATAGAACGGGTTAAGACTCTAAAACGACAGTGGGCAGGACATATTGCACGAACGATGGATGGAAGATCAGTTTTAGACAGTAGTCCCAGAGAAATAGAGAAAAACGAAGACCACCAGGGAGACCACCTGATCGCTGGGATAAGGAACTCAGGAAAGTTGCGGGCTTCAACTGGCAGAAGACAGCAGGGGACAGAAATGCATGGAAAAACTCTTAAAATGTATTTAATAACTTAAAGAGGCTACATCTTGTTTAGATGGAATTAGCTGAACAATAAATAAATAGGTGATCATCATATAAGGCAACAACACAGTGCCCCTTAATTTTTCAGTTAATTAATTCTGTAATATTAAACTATTTTCTTGTATATGTATTACTTTATGTTATCAGTATGCACTACATAAAAACTGCAATTTAATTATGAAAAAAAATGTCCAGTGCGACTAGGACTCTCGCACTCAGGGTTCCGTGAAAACTTCATTACGCATGTGCAGTGACGGAAAAAAAATCGCAGCTCCAAGAAGGAGTTGTGCAACATAAACGAAAGTTGGTAGGCGCGTTTCATGTATATCTACATCTACATGGATACTCTGCAAATCACGTTTAAGTGCCTGGCAGAGGGTTCATCGAACCACCTTCACAATTTTCTATTATTCAAATCTCGTATAGCGCGCGGAAAGAACGAACACCTATATCTTCCCATACGACATCTGATTTCCCTTATTTTATAGTGGTGATCGTTTCTCCCTATGTAGGTGGGTGTCAACAAAATATTTTCGCATTCGGAGGAGAAAGTTGGTGATTGTAATTCCATGAGAAGATTCAGTCGCAACGAAAAACACCTTTCTTTTAATGATTTCCAGCCCAAATCCTGTATCATTTCAGTGTCACTCTCTCCCATATTTCGCGATAATACAAAACGTGCTGTCCTTCGTTGAACTTTTTCGATGTACTGCGTCAGTCATACCTGGTAATGATCCCACACCGCGCAGCAGTATTCAAAAAGAGGACAGACAAACGTAGTGTAGGCAGTCTCCTTAGTAGATCTGTTACATTTTCTAAGTGTCCTGCCAATAAAACGCAGCCTTTGGCTAGCCTTTCCCACAACATTTTCTATTTTTTCCTTCCTACCTTGTTCGTAATTGTAATTCCTAGGTATTTAGTTGAATTTACGGCTTTTACATTAGACTGATTTATCGTGTAACCGAAGTTTAACACATTGCTTTTAGCACTCATGTGGATGACCTAACACTTTTCGTTATTTAGGGTGAACTGCCAATTTTCGCACCATTCAGATATTTTTTTCTAAATCGTTTTGCAATTTGTTTCGATCTTCTGATGACTTTATTAGTCCATAAACGACAATGTCATCTGCAAAAAACCTAAGACGACTGCTCAGATTGTCTCCCAAATCGTTTACGAGTATCTACATCTACATCTACATCTACATCTACATCACTACTCTGCAATTCACATTTAAGTGCTTGGCAGAGGGTTCATCGAACCACAATCATACTATCTCTCTACCATTCCACTCCCGAACAGCGCGCAGGAGAAACGAACACCTAAACCTTTCTGTTCGAGCTCTGATTTCTCTTATTTTATTTTGATGATAATTCCTACCTATGTAGGTTGGGCTCAACAAAATATTTTCGCATTCGGAAGAGAAAGTTGGTGACTGAAATTTCGTAAATAGATCTCGCCGCGACGAAAAACGTCTTTGCTTTAATGACTTCCATCCCAACTCGCGCATCATATCTGCCACACTCTCTCCCCTATTACGTGATAATACAAAACGAGCTGCCCTTTTTTTGCACCCTTTCGATGTCCTCCGTCAATCCACCTGGTAAGGATCCCACACCGCGCAGCAATATTCTAACAGAGGACAAACGAGTGTAGTGTAAGCTGTCTATTTAGTGGACTTGTTGCATCTTCTAAGTGTCCTGCCAATGAAACGCAACCTTTGGCTCGCCTTCCCCACAATATTATCTATATGGTCTTTCCAACTGAAGTTGTTCGTAATTTTAACACCCAGGTACTTAGTTGAATTGACAGCCTTGAGAATTGTACTATTTATCGAGTAATCGAATTCCAACGGATTTCTTTTGGAACTCATGTGGATAACCTCACACTTTTCGTTATTTAGCATCAACTGCCACCTGCCACACCATACAACAATCTTTTCTAAATCGCTTTGCAACTGATACTGGTCTTCGGATGACCTTACTAGACGGTAAATTACAGCATCATCTGCGAACAACGTAAGAGAACTGCTCAGATTGTTATCCAGGTCATTTATATAGACCAGGAACAGCACAGGTCCCAGGACGCTTCCCTGGGGAACACCTGATATCACTTCAGTTTTACTCGATGATTTGCCGTCTATTACTACGAACTGCGACCTTCCTGACAGGAAATCACGAATCCAATCGCACAACTGAGACGATACCCCATAGGCCCGCAGCTTGATTAGAAGTCGCTTGTGAGGAACGGCGTCAAAAGCTTTCCGGAAATCTAGAAATACGGAATCAACTTGAGATCCCCTGTCGATAGCGGCCATTACCTCGTGCGAATAAAGAGCTAGCTGCGTTGCACAAGAACGATGTTTTCTGAAACCATGCTGATTACGTATCAATATATCGTTCCCTTCGAGGTGATTCATAATGTCTGAATACAGTATTTGCTCCAAAACTCTACTGCAAACCGACGTCAATGATATAGGTCTGTAGTTCGATGGATTACTCCTACTACCCTTCTTAAACACTGGTGCGACCTGCGCAATTTTCCAATCTGTAGGTACAGATCTATCGGTGAGCGAGCCGTTGTATATGATTGCTATGTAGGGAGCTATTGTATCAGCGTAATCTGAAAGGAACCTAATCGGTATACAATCTGGACCTGAAGACTTGTCCGTATCAAGCGATTTGAGTTGCTTCGCAACCCCTAAGGTACCTAATTCTAAGAAACTCATGCTAGCAGCTGTTCGTGTTTCAAATTCTGGAATATTCCATTCATCTTCCCTGGTGAAGGAATTTCGGAAAACTGCGTTCAATAAGTCCGCTTTAGCGGCACAGTCGTCGGTAACAGTACCATCGGCACTGCGCAGCGAAGGTATTGACTGCCTCTTGCCGCTTGTGTACTTTACATACGACCAGATAAGGAAAAGCAAAGGGCCTATAACACTACCTTGGGGAACGCGAGATATCATTACTGTTTTACTCGATGACTTTCCGTGAGTTACTACGAACTGTGACCTCTCTGACAGGAAGTCACAAATCCAGTCACATAACTGAGACGATAGTCCATAAGCACTCAATTTCGCTATAAGCCGCTTGTGTGGTACAGCGTCAAAAGCCTTCTGGAAATCCAGAAATACGGAATCGATTTGAAATCCCTTGTCAATAGCACTCAACACTTCATGTGAATAAAGAGCTAGTTTGTTTTACAAGAACGATGTTTTCTAAACCCAAGTTGACTATGTGTCAATAGACCGTTTTCTTCGAGGTAATTCATAATGTTCGCATCAGTATATGTTCCAGAATCCTGCTGCACATCGACGTTAATGATATGGGCCTGTAATTAAGTGGATTACTCCTACAACCTTTCTTGAATGTTGGTGTGACCTGTGCAACTTTCCAGTCTTTGGCTGCGGGTCTTTTGTCGAGCGAACGGTTGTGTATGGCTGTCAGTTATGGAGCTAAAGCATCAGAATATTCTGAAAGAAATCTAATTGGTATCTACATCTACATGGTTACTCTGCAATTCACACTTAAGTGTCTGGCAGAGGGTTCATTGAACCATTTTCATACTACTTGTCTACCATGCCACTCTGGAATGGCGCGTGGGAAAAAGGAACACCTAAATCTTTCCGTTCGAGCTCTGATTTCTCTTATTTTATTATGATGATCATTTCCCCCTACGTAGGTGGGTGTCAACAAAATATTTTCGCATTCCGAAGAGAAAGTTGGTGATTGAAATTTCGTAAATAGATCTCGCCGCAAAGAAAATTGCCTTTGTTTCAGTGACTGCCATCCCAACTCGCATATCACATCAGTGACACTCTCACTCCTATTGCGCGATAACACGAAACGAGTTGCCCTTCTTTGCACTTTTTCGATGTCCTCTGTCAGTCCTACCTGATAAGGATCCCATACCGCGCAGCAGTACTCCTGCAGAGGACGGACAAGTGTAATGTAGGCTGTCCCTTCAGTGGGTTTGTCGCATCTTGTAAGTGATCTGCCAACAAAGTGCAGTCTTTGTTTCGCCTTCCCCACAATATTATCTATGTGGTATTTCCCATTTAAGTTGCTCGTAATTGTAATTCCAAGGTATTTAGTCGAATTGACAGCCCTTAGATTTGTGCGATGCCCAAAATTTATCGGATTTCTTTTAGTGCCCATTTTGATGACCTCGAACTTTTCTTTGTTTAGTGCCAATTGCCACTTTTCGTACCATACAGAAATTCTCTCTATATCATTTTGTAATTGGAAATGATCGTCTGATGATTTTACTATACGGTAAATTACAGCGTCATCTTCAAACAATCCAAGGGGGCTGCTCAGATTATCACCTAGATCATTTATTTAAATCAGGAACGGCAGAGGGCCTATGACACTACCTTGTGGAACGCCACATATCACTTCTGTTCTACTCGATGATTTATCGTCTATCTCTGTGAAATGTGACCTCTCTGAGAGGAAATCAGGAATCCAGTCATACAACTGAGACGATACTCCATATGCACGCAGTTTGATTAATAGTCGCTTGCGAGGAACGGTATCAAAAGCCTTCTGGAAATCTAGGAATATGGAATCGATCTGAGATCCATTGTCGACAGCGCTCATTACTTCATGGGAATAAAGAGCTAGCTGTGTTGCACAAGAACGATATTTTCTGAATACGTGTTGATTATGTATCAATAAGTCATTTTCTTCAAGGTGATTCATAATGTTCGAGTACAGTATATGCTCCAAAATCCTACTGCAAATTGAGGTCATTGATAGGGGTCTTTAATTCAATGGGTTACTTCTATTTCCTTTCTTGAATATTGGTGTGACCTGTGCTACTTTCCAGTCTTTAGGAACAGACCTTTTGTCAAGTGAGCGGTTGTATACGATTGCTGAGAAAGGCGCTATTGTGTCTGCATACTCTGAAAGGAACCTGATTATTGGTATACCAACTGGACCGGAAGACTTGCCTTTCTTTGGTGATTTGAGTTGTTTCGCAACACTTTTATGACACTCATGCTAACTGCTGTTCTGGTTTCGAATCCTGAAATATTTACTTCGTCTTCCTTCGTGAGGGAATTACGGAAAACTGTATTTAGTAACTCCGCTTTAGTGGCACCATCATCGGCAACATTTCCATCGCTATCGCGCAGTGACGGTATACAATCTGGACCAGAAGACTTGCTTTTATTAGGTGATTTAAGCTGCTTCACTACTCCGAAGATATTTACTCTGGTTGGCAGTTGTTTTCGATTCGAATTCTGGAATATTTACGTCTTCTTTTGTGAAGCCATTTCGGAAGGCTGGGTTAGTAATTCTGCTTTGGCAGCACTGTCTTCGATAGTATCTCCATTACTATCGCGCACTGGAGATACTATCGAAGACAGATCTGCAAGATGATGTATATTCAAATTTCGCTCCAGTCGCACAAGAGTGGTGCTGGTAGTGGCACTATGAGGAAGGAAATCAGGTTTGCTTTAAATACACGCTGTAGCGGCCGTGAGCGCTAATTACCTTTGAGGTTGGACTTGGTGACTTGATGTTAGTCAGTAATGCCTTTAAGGCAACATAGACACCATTATCAACACCTTACTGAGTTTGAACGAGGCCGTGTAATAGAAAAAATTGGTTCAAAAGGCTCTGAGCACTATGGGACTTAACATCTGAGGTCATCAGTCCCCTAGAACTTAGAAGTACTTAAATCTAACTAACCTAAGGACATCACACACATCCATGCCCGAGGCAGGATTCGAACCTGCAACCGTAGCGGTAGCGCGGTTCCAGACTGTAGCACCTAGAACCACTCGGCCACCCCGGCCGGCCGTGTAATAGAGTTACGAGAATCGGGATGTGTGTTCGTCGTACAACTCTGGAGCATCGTACTGAATCTGCAGCAGCAATTTCAGCAGCAGTTATCAATTGAAGACATAAAGTCTGAAAATAAGTCCGTGATCATGTTTTGGCACTTTATTTTTACAGGTCCGTCTTGATCACACAAACTTTTACATTTGACTGTTAACGCTTTCGGCCACTGCCATCTTCAGATCTGTTACAAACAAAAATACACTCCTGGAAATTGAAATAAGAACACCGTGAATTCATTGTCCCAGGAAGGGGAAACTTTATTGACACATTCCTGGGGTCAGATACTTCACATGATCACACTGACAGAACCACAGGCACATAGACACAGGAAACAGAGCATGCACAATGTCGGCACTAGTACAGTGTATATCCACCTTTCGCAGCAATGCAGGCTGCTATTCTCCCATGGAGACGATCGTAGAGATGCTGGATGTAGTCCTGTGGAACGGCTTGCCATGCCATTTCCACCTGGCGCCTCAGTTGGACCAGCGTTCGTGCTGGACGTGCAGACCGCGTGAGACGACGCTTCATCCAGTCCCAAACATGCTCAATGGGGGACAGATCCGGAGATCTTGCTGGCCAGGGTAGTTGACTTACACCTTCTAGAGCACGTTGGGTGGCACGGGATACATGCGGACGTGCATTGTCCTGTTGGAACAGCAAGTTCCCTTGCCGGTCTAGGAATGGTAGAACGATGGGTTCGATGACGGTTTGGATGTACCGTGCACTATTCAGTGTCCCCTCGACGATCACCAGTGGTGTACGGCCAGTGTAGGAGATCGCTCCCCACACCATGATGCCGGGTGTTGGCCCTGTGTGCCTCGGTCGTATGCAGTCCTGATTGTGGCGCTCACCTGCACGGCGCCAAACACGCATACGACCATCATTGGCACCAAGGCAGAAGCGACCCTCATCGCTGAAGACGACACGTCTCCATTCGTCCCTCCATTCACGCCTGTCGCGACACCACTGGAGGCGGGCTGCACGATGTTGGGGCGTGAGCGGAAGACGACTAAACGGTGTGCGGGACCGTAGCCCAGCTTCATGGAGACGGTTGCGAATGGTCCTCGCCGATACCCCAGGAGCAACAATGTCCCTAACTTGCTGGGAAGTGGCGGTGCGGTCCCCTACGGCACTGCGTAGGATCCTACGGTCTTGGCGTGCATCCGTGCGTCGCTGCGGTCCGGTCCCAGGTCTACGGGCACGTGCACCTTCCGCCGACCACTGGCGACAACATCGATGTACTGTGGAGACCTCACGCCCCACGTGTTGAGCAATTCGGCGGTACGTCCACCCGGCCTCCCGCATGCCCACTATACGCCCTCGCTCAAAGTCCGTCAACTGCACATACGGTTCACGTCCACGCTGTCGCGGCGTGCTACCAGTGTTAAAGACTGCGATGGAGCTCCGTATGCCACGGCAAACTGGCTGACACTGACGGCGGCGGTGCACAAATGCTGCGCAGGTAGCGCCATTCGACGGCCAACACCGCGGTTCCTGGTGTGTCCGCTGTGCCGTGCGTGTGATCATTGCTTGTACAGCCCTCTCGCAGTGTCCGGAGCAAGTATGGTGGGTCTGACACACCGGTGTCAATGTGTTCTTTTTTCCATTTCCAGGAGTGTAGTATGTAACCAACTAAGTTCAGTTCGCTGACGCTAAATCTATAGAAGGCCTGGTGCTACATAAGAAAGATAAAAAGTGTTTACATGATTAACAGCCAAGTATACCAGCCATTCATTCTATAAAATATTCTGATGTAGTATCAACGTCAAACTAAACATGTAGGTACGTAGTAAGTGCTGGTGATGATCTGAATGCGTCTTTTATTTATACAAAGAAATTGAGGCCACCAGAGGGCACTATAGCTAGGTTACAAGATTGACCAGTATCGCAAATGTAATGGTTAAAATGCGGTATGCGTAGTCATTCATTAAAATTACTTCACACAGCAAAACGAGCGTCTGACAATAAAACAGATACTGACATACTATAAGAGGAATTAGATCCATACTTAAAATCCAAATGAAAAGTGCAAATACTAATAATGTGAAGGTCCTAGCTTGGCAAAGTATAATATACAATTGTGTAAAAACCAGTACAAAAGGTATAAGATTAAAAACAGATCTATAAAATGAAATCTTACAGCATAACAATCAACTACAGTAAACGTAACTGTAGAGTAATTAACCAAACAATGACTATTAATTAAAAATTTAGAAAATATATAGTTGATAGTGCATCCGGAGTGGGGCCTCAATGGCGTCGCATCGTGGCTTCTCTGTATGGCGTTCTTCTTTTCCTGAAATACGCAGTGGGAAAGAAATAATGAAACAAGGTTTAACAAATTGTGTTTGGATGAGTAGATTATTCCTAAATACGTTAATGTCAGGATTAATAATAATACTGCAGTGACGGTACGTGTGAAACACAAAAGTGAAATTCTATGGGTAAGGACTGAGATCAGGGAAGCATACAAGAATAAAGAAAAATGTAATTTGGACGCATTCACACTTCAGTTACTTTTAGGCACGTTACTCTCGCCATTACAATTCTCATGTGTTTTCAAATGTGTTAATGTTGTAGTGGACAATATCCACAAAGGCTTAGAAAGACTAGCTGGTACCCTGAAGTCTATAAAGCGGTTGAGGAATGGTTCCTTACTTGTTGAGACTAACGGGGCTAAGCAGGTGGAACTCCTTAAGAATTCACAGAAATTGGGTGAGTACGACATCACGGTTGAGTTGCATAATTCCCTTTACTCCAGCAAAGGTGTGATAACCTTCTGGGATATTAAGGATATAGACATTGGTGAACTCAAACAAGAATGGGCACCACAGGGGATCATAAATATGGAACAAAGGACTCGCAAGAACAATGGAGAGATTGAGACGACTGCCACTTTTATTGTGACCTTCAATTCTACAACGTTACCTGAACACATTATGGCACCCTTCGCGATGCTTCAAATGCCAGCGTTTTGGCCACACAATGCTGAGTTGCAGAGGCGAAGCGACTTGTGGGAAGCGTGGGAAGGCAGCCCATGAAGCTGGTACTGGCTGTCCATCTCCAGCAGTTTGCATTAACTGCTGTGGGAGCCACCCAGTCTGGAGTCGAGCCTGCCCTGTTTTTGCAGAGGAACGCAAAATTCAGGAAATCAAAGTGACCAAGCGGATCCCCTACGCAGAAGCCAAAAAGTACTATCAGGCGATGAAACCCCCTGTCTTTGCCACTTCTTATGCTTCGTTGGTGCAGAAACCTGTTACCAAGGTCGACGCTCTGACTCGGTGTTCCCTTATCCGCCTCTAACACCTGTACTTGCACCTGTATGTGCCAAAGTAAAGTGAAAGAAATAGCAGTCCAGGCAGCTACGTCGGAAGAGACAAGTGATGCTTCCACAGTGCAGAGCCTGAAGGCACCGCAAAAGCTGAGTGCCCCTCAACGTAAAGTTTCTTCAAAGGTAAGTGGCTCTTACCGCCCTCTTTCCCCTTCATTCTTGCTGGGAAAGGGAGCAGGGAAAGGATCCCAACATTCAGGTCGAAAGCTGACCCGAGCGCCATCCGACGCCTAGTGGCAAGCCTGGCTGATGATGAGTATATCATGGATTTTTTTGCCTCTTCGCCAGACCCAGTCAGCCCTAAAATCCCGCCTCGCTCTACAAGCGCCTCACCACCCTGGCGCAAAGACAGCGGTAAATCAAGACCACATTGATGAAATGGCTCCCACACTCCAATGGAATATGAATGGATACAGGACTCATCTGGAGGAACTGAGACTCCTTGTATAGGACAGACCCTTTTGCCCCTGCCTTCAAGAAACTCATTTTGAAGAGACTGACACTCTTGTACTTCAAGGCTGTCACCTTCATAGAAACGGCAACCGTGCTGGTGAGAGGGCCAAAAGTGGGGTTGCAGTGTTTGTAAAGGACACTTTTCACTCCTCACCTATTCCCTTAACAACAACACTACAAGCGGTTGCTGTTCGGATAGTGGCTCATGCCAACACCACATGCCCCAAGGGTCAAGTACTTGAGGATATGCTACCCACAACAGATCTTATACTGCTAAACATGGATCACGCCACACATTTTAGCACTGCTACAGGTTCGTCAACGGCCATAGACACTCCTTCTGCTCGCCTGCTCTTGGGGAGACAGCTCAGTCGGCAGCGGACAATGACCTTCATGGTAGTGACCATTTCCCTATCAGGATCCATCTGCGTGATGGAGCAGTCCTGGGAAGATGGTTATTCTGGATCATTTACAGGCAGCTGTTTTCGAGCAATGTGACGGCGTCCAGGACTGGGTGGATCACATTTCAGCTGTGATTCACAATGCCGCTGACGCATCCATCCCGAAGTCTATGGAAGTGCCTAGGAGGCGACCTGTCCCTTGGTGGAACGATGACTGTCGTGTTGCAATCAGGTACAGGAGGGCAGCTATGCGCAGATTCAATCGATGCCCTACAGATGCGAATCTTGCAAACTTTCGAATGGCGCATGCAAAGGCGAGGAGAATAATTCGGTAGAGTAAGCAGAGGTCTTGGCAAGAGTTCCTGAACTCCATCAGTAAGTCCACATCCACAAATAAAGTATGGCAAGCCATCCAGAGGATCTCAAGGCACAACTCTCGATCGCCAATAGCTGCTGAACGAATACAGGGGTCTCTTGCAACATCGATGAGGGACATAGCTCAGACAATGGCTGAATCATATCAATCCATTACGGCTGATTCCAGCCAGGATCCCATCTTCCATCGATATCAGGAGCCCAGGAGAAAGTTGATCTTGATTTTCGTTCCTCCAACATAGAATACAACCAGCCTTTCTCACTGTGGGAGCCGGATTCCGCTTTGTCAGTTGCTTGTGATACGACCCCTGGAAACGACCTGATAACCTACAGCATGTTGCAACAGTGGGACCGACAGTCGAAGGAAGTCTTCCTTCAGCTCTTCAATAAAACTTGGATAACTGGCGGCTTTCCCAACTCGTGGAAAGAATCTATTTTAATACCAATTTTAAAACCAGGAAAGGACCGGACAGACCCAGGTTGTTATCGTAGTATTAGCCTGACAAGCTGCATAGGAAAGACACTGGAGCGTATGGTCCAATCGGCGCCTAGTGTAGGTTCATGAAACCAGGTCATTACTCAGTTGCTCACAATGTGGGTTCAGGAGGTGTCCCTCCACTCTCGATTGCCTGACCCTGCTCGATGCTGCAACTTAACAAGCTTTCCTTCGTAAGCAACACCTTATAGGTGTTTTCTTCGATTTGGAAAACGCCTACGACACTAACTGGAAGCATAATATTTTGCTGCAGCCCCATCAGTGGGGATTCCATCGACGTCTACCGACCTTCATACGGTCCTTTCTCTCAGACAGATATTTTAGATACGGGGTTGGGAATGCCCTGTCTGACCGTTTTAAGCAGGAGAATGGTGTCCCTCAAGGGAGTGTGTAACCTCCCCCTCACTTATCGACCTTAATGCCAGTGAAAAATTAAACCGCGTGTACCTAATGGAAATTTGGGAAAAGCAATCGTCACCGAAGTTAATCTGTCGGTAAAGAGGGAGGAAAGGGTTACATCTAAATGATAGGAAAAATGCTAATGAAACTGGTGGAAATTAATTTTGAAAAGGGGTAAAGTTAGTAAAGAAAGTAAATGTGCGGCCGTTACGTTAACAATTAACTAGCGGTAATTAGATATTTGAGATTTGGGGGAAATTACGGTCGCCAGTCCTGAGGACAATTACTATAGTAACTGAAAAAGAAAGGTTATTACACATATAATTAGCACTAGAAGCGTGGCAACTGAAGGTTGACACGTGTAGTGTGAAAACTGAAAGTTTGTCAGAAGTAATAAATTTCGCTACACTCTGACTTAATTTAGCAAAAGAATTAATAAAACCGTAAAATCGAAAGTTCATTTAGTGACTGAAGTTAATAGTGAGCTTTCTTTCTGAAGCACATCAAAATTCAGTAAAATACGGTTAGTCTTGGACTACCTCAACAATCATTTCAAAAGCTACTTGAATCTACTCAATTTAGAAATAAGAGATTTAACTTTGAACTTGAATTAAATGATTCTGAACAATTAACAATAGTAACATTTAGTACGTCACAGTAAGCTAAAATACGGTAACAAAACTCGCACTCTTAACTTGTGCTTGTGTAATCTAAATATTGTAGCCAGCTATGAATACCTTAACTGAACTTTGAAATTAAAGCAGTGAAATAGAATGATGCTGGCGTTTGAATTTCAACGACACTCGGGTTCATTCCGGAAAAGGAAGGGACCCTGCTTGGCAATGCAATTGGGACAATGAGCAACAACGTTCATGCTAAGTTGCTGTAATTTTGTGATGTAACAATTTTAACAGTTTGAAAAGCTGAGGTCTGCCATACAGTTCTAAAACTTTACGTGCTTCCTGAAGTGTCGGCAGAAGTGCCAACACCGAGTTGTTTGAGGAAGCCGAAATGCACGCTATAAGCTCACGCAGGATGGCGTGAGGTCTGAAACAGGATACGTAATGAATGCTATAAAGAAAAGTACGTAGCTGCTGGAATACTTAACTTTAATCCATCATTTGTATACATCGTTCTTGATGAGACATGCTTCATACGATAACTGTCAATTGTTATGGCGCCTTGCTAGGTCGTAGCCATTGACTTAGCTGAAGGCTATTCTAACTATCTTCTCTGCAAATAAACAAGGCTTCGTCAGTGTTGCATCGCTAGCTAAGTCGTCCGTACCACTGGGACGAGTGCTAGTAAGTCTCTCGAGACCTACCGTGTGGTGGCGCTCGGTCCGCTATCACTGACAGTGGCGCCACGCGGGTCCGACATGTACTAATGGACCGCGGCCGATTTAAAGCTACCACCTAGCAAGTGTGGTGTCTGGCGGTGACACCACACTTCCAGTCTTCCTTGCTGGTAGATCGAAAGTTTGAAGCCGTCGATCGAGGAGGTGGCGACAGTCACTCATTGTCGGCCGTCGCAGTTGCAGAAGCTGGATGTTGGCGCGCCTTCTTCTCGACACGGTCACCTGACGAAACGGGCTCTTGATGTGCGCCAGCTAATGCTTCCCGTCCGCGACACCATGCCAGAAACTATCATCGCAAGTCGAGCGCAATTACATGCTGCCGAACCCCGAAAGCGCGGCAACTCGCGGGAGCTTCACACAACACACCTGCTCCACTGCGCCACCCCAGCCAGACTCTCCTTTTGCCCTGCCCGCGCTCCACGCGGCAGAGTTAACACTACCAAAGATCCTAAACACTTTGGTTCTCCACACGACCTATAGATGTAATGGTGGGATAGCATAGTTTCCCTAGGCCAGACCCAGCGTAAAAATACAAATAATCTTTACACAACAAACCAATTATACATCGACATAAATGCATATATATACAAATAGTAAAACAATTACAATATACAAAAACACAGAAACGTCATATATTCAGGTAACAAAATAAGGAAAAAAAATTATAATACAATAGATGGAAATACGAGGATATGCATTTCCGGCGTTACAAGTGTTTTAAGTGTCACGGCTTTCCCCATTACAATCAGTAGTGTTACAACCACAGTGCGACGTCCAGTACTATGTTCCTTGTTTGTGGACGACTTATCCATCTTCTGTGCATCCTCCAGCCTCCCCACGGCCACTCGGCAATTGTAGCTGACGATAAGGCGTTTGGAGGAATGAGCTTGCACCACAGGTTTTAAATTCTCATCAGAGGAAACAGTTTGTATTGATTTTAATCGTCTCCACTGTCTGTTTAATTTGCCCATTTTAAAACCGGGGGACACCATTCTCACTTTTAAGAAAAAGGTGAAGTATCTGGGTCTTATCTTTGATGAGAAGTTAACAGTCAGATGTCTGAAAGCCTTAAACATCCTGAAATGTGTCAGTCATAGGTCTTGGGGAGCTGACAGGGCACATCTGCTCCAGCTTTATAAGGCCTTTGTGCAACCCAGGCTTGAATATGGATGCCAGAGTTATGGGTCAGCAAGGCCTTCATACCTTAAAATGCTGGATGAAATTCACCACGAGGGTATTAGGCTGTCAACAGGGGCCCATGGCACCAGCCCGGTTGTTAGCTTGTGTGCAGAGGCTGGTGAGCCTCCGCTGTCTATTCGACGTCTTCTTGTCGTGATACGCCAAGCACGTAGGGCACTATCCGTCCCTACATCGCCAGCATCCAGTTACGTTGTTCAGCCGCAACTGTTCGACTATCGGTCACAAGCAACACGGCCATCTGGGATCCGTGCATGGGAGAGCCTTGAATTATTACAGGTTGGTGGCATTAAGCTCCAAAGCCAGGGCTGGAGTAGGGCATCTCCCTGGCTACTACCAAGGCCCAGATTGCTTTTAGAACTGATTGCTTACAAGAAACATTGTACCCCAGACTATGTTTTTAAATTGAAATTTGAGAAGGTTTTTTGTAGCCATCCAGATATTATTACTGTCTACACGGTTGGTTCTAAGCAGGGAGATTTATTCGGCTGTTCTGTCGTGTTCCCCGACATTGTGCTCAGGATAGGGCTCCCAGGGCAGTTTTCAGTTTATTAGTCGGAAATGCTTGCTATCCTGAGGGCAATGGAGCAAATGAGACTACGTCATGACAAAAAATTATCATCTGCTCTGATTCTCAAAGTGCCCTTCTCGCTGTTGGTCAGATGTACCCAGCAGATCGGATGGTGTAACGTGTACAGGACGCTCTCCTCTGTTGCACCGACAAAATAAGGAAATAATTTTTTGCTGGGATCCAGGGCGCATAGGCATCCAGGGAAACGAACTCGCTGATGCTGCCTCCAAGGAGACTTGATTAATTCCTCCTGCCCGCTGTTCAGTCCCTCTGCGAGCTGTCACTTCATTTGTGACCAGGAAGGCCATATTTTGGTGAGAGTCTCGGCGGCTGGAAGTAAGGAATAACAAACTGCGTTCCATTAAGACTTCAGTGTGCCCATGGATTACCTCCTTCCGCTCGCGATGTTGTGAAGAAGTAGCCCTTACTCGGCTCAGGGTGGGACATTGACCATTGACGCATGGCTTCAAATGGTTCAGATGGCTCTGAACACTATGGGACTTAACATCTGAGGTCATCAGTCCTCTGGAACTTAAAACTACTTAAACCCCGTCGCTGGTTACAGACTGAAGCGCCTAGAACCGCTCGGCCACACCGGCCGGCGACGCATGGCTACCTCTTACGACGGGAGGAACCCCCAGTATGTCAGAAATGCGGGACACAGCTGTCAATACGACATATTTCAACTGAGTGTGTTTTATATGACGACCTGAGGGTTGAACTGGGTCTCCCACATGATTTTCCCTCTATTTTAAGCGATAACGAGGCGAGTGTTCTTCGTATCTTAAGATTTTGTATGGTATCCGGAATTCTTCCCAAAATCCTGGGTGTGATATCTTAATGTGTCGCAGAGCGGCTGGGTCACGCATTATTTCTAAGTCGTCATCCAGCCACGGTTATTTGTCCCTTTTTACCAGCATCTTTACAGTTATTTTATCCATAATTTTATTCAGTTATCCCACTGTGCCTCGCTGGGGTTTTATTACGGACTTTTCTGAGCCTCACCTTCTCGGGGTTGGTTTACGTTTCCTGCGGTGAGACCAAACGTAGTTTTCCAGTTTATTGATATTCCTCCATAGATTGTGAAAATCTTCTTCGGTATAACATTAATGCAAGGGCGCTGATGACCTTGCTGTTTAGCGGCCTCCACCATAAATCATCATCATTATCATCATCATTTTATTGTCAGACGCTCGTTTTACCATGTGAAGTAATTTTCCATTAATAACTACGCATACCGCATTTTAACCATCACATTTGCGATACTGGTCAGTCATATACCCTAGTTATAGTGCCCTCTGCTGGCCTGAGTTTCCTTGTATAAACACCAGACGCATTCTGACCATCACCGGCACTTACTATGTACCTACATGTTTAGTTTGGCGTTGATACTACACCAGAATATTTTGTGTTACGTATGGCTGGTATGCAAGGCTGTTAATCATGGCCGGCCGCGGTGGTCGAGCGGTTCTAGGCGCTTCAGTCCGGAACTGCGCGACTGCTACGGTCGCAGGTTCGAATCCTGACTCGGGCATGGAAGTGTGTGATGTCCTTAGGTTAGTTAGGTTTAAGTAGTTCTAAGTTCTAGGGGACTGATGACCTCAGAAGTTAAGTCCCATAGTGCTCAGAGCCATTTGAACCATTTTTGTTAATCACATAAACACCTTTTATTTTTCTTATGTAGCACCAGGCCTTTTATAGAGTTAGCGTCAGCAAAGTGAACATAGTTGGTTACACACTGTTTTTGTTTGTAACAGATCTGTAGATGGCAGTAGCTGAAATCGGTAATAGTGAAGTGTAAAAGTTTGTGTGATCAAGACGGACCTGTAAAATAGTGTAAGCAGCAGTTAGCACAACAGTAAAACAAGGATCCGTTACAAATCGTTCTTTTAAAGAACAACTCCGAGGCAGGTGCCCTGCAGCGTGCATACCACTGACGTCATCCAAGACTTCAGTGGTGTCAAGTGAGAGCTCATTAGAGGGCAGGGTGGAGGTCGGTTGTACACTCCTGGAAGTTGAAATAAGAACACCGTGAATTCATTGTCCCAGGAAGGGGAAACTTTATTGACACATTCCTGGGGTCAGATACATCACATGATCACACTGACAGACCCACAGGCACATAGACACAGGCAACAGAGCATGCACAATGTCGGCACTAGTACAGTGTATATCCACCTTTCGCAGCAATGCAGGCTGCTATTCTCCCATGGAGACGATCGTAGAGATGCTGGGTGTAGTCCTGTGGAACGGCTTGCCATGCCATTTCCACCTGGCGCCTCAGTTGGACCAGCGTTCGTGCTGGACGTGCAGACCGCGTGAGACGGCGCTTCATCCAGTCCCAAACATGCTCAATGGGGGACAGATCCGGAGATCTTGTTGGCCAGGGTAGTTGACTTACACCTTCTAGAGCACGTTGGGTGGCACGGGATACATGCGGACGTGCATTGTCCTGTTGGAACAGCAAGTTCCCTTGCCGGTCTAGGAATGGTAGAACGATGGGTTCGATGACGGTTTGGATGTACCGTGCACTATTCAGTGTCCCCTCGACGATCACCAGTGGTGTACGGCCAGTGTAGGAGATCGCTCCCCACACCATGATGCCGGGTGTTGGCCCTGTGTGCCTCGGTCGTATGCAGTCCTGATTGTGGCGCTCACCTGCACGGCGCCAAACACGCATACGACCATCATTGGCACCAAGGCAGAAGCGACTCTCATCGCTGAAGACGACACGTCTCCATTCGTCCCTCCATTCACGCCTGTCGCGACACCACTGGAGGCGGGCTGCACGATGTTGGGGCGTGAGCGGAAGACGGCCTAACGGTGTGCGGGACCGTAGCCCAGCTTCATGGAGACGGTTGCGAATGGTCCTCGCCGATACCCCAGGAGCAACAGTGTCCCTAATTTGCTGGGAAGTGGCGGTGCGGTCCCCTACGGCACTGCGTAGGATCCTACGGTCTTGGCGTGCATCCGTGCGTCGCTGCGGTCCGGTCCCAGGTCGACGGGCACGTGCACCTTCCGCCGACCACTGGCGACAACATCGATGTACTGTGGAGACCTCACGCCCCACGTGTTGAGCAATTCGGCGGTACGTCCACCCGGCCTCCCGCATGCCCACTATACGCCCTCGCTCAAAGTCCGTCAACTGCACATACGGTTCACGTCCACGCTGTCGCGGCGTGCTACCAGTGTTAAAGACTGCGATGGAGCTCCGTATGCCACGGCAAACTGGCTGACACTGACGGCGGAGGTGCACAAATGATGCGCAGCTAGCGCCATTCGACGGCCAACACCGCGGTTCCTGGTGTGTCCGCTGTGCCGTGCGTGTGATCATTGCTTGTACAGCCCTCTCGCAGTGTCCGGAGCAAGTATGGTGGGTCTGACACACCGGTGTCAATGTGTTCTTTTTTCCATTTCCAGGAGTGTATTTTCTGCTGAAACCTGGTTCTGCCTCATTGACAATAATAGCTGTGCGTCGGTTAGAAGGTGTCCAGTTGAGGGGACAGAACCAACGTCTCTGTGTGCTATACCTAGTTAACCTACTCCTGAGCTATGTTCTAGGGCCCAGTTTCGTGTGGCAGCAGGAGCACTCTCATGGTTATCCCACACACCCTGACTGCAAAATTTGTACGTCAGTTTGGTGATTCTGTCTGTTGTGTTGCCATTCATGAACATCATTTCACAGGGTGTTTTCCAACAAGACAACGCTCGCGCACATACCGCTGTTGTAACCCAACATGCTCTACAAGGTGCTGACATGTTGCCTTGGCCTGCTCGATCACCGTATCAGTCTCCAATCGAGCACATACGAGGGTTGGAACTTTAATAGTGGCAACTATTTATTTACAACTCGTACAAAATAGATGCGTATTTCGAAGTTTTACTGATCTTCAAAGTAGTCACCAGCATTGTGTATAGCCCGCTGCCACTGATGTGGAAGTTGTAGGATACTCTTAGCAGTACCAGTTGTGTTGACGATTCGAGCGGCGCAGTCTATTGCCCGACGAATCTGTAGCAGTTCTGAAGCGAATGCCGTGAAGTGGTTCCTTCAGTTTAGAAATCGAGCTGAACTCACGAGGGCTTAAGTCAGGGGAGTGCAGTAGGTGGTATAGCACTTAGCAGCCCCATCAGTCGAACAAACCAGTAACAGCTTGCACTGTACATGCCTGAGCATTGTCCTGAAAAATGATGGTCAGGTCCTGCAGAAAGTGTCAGCACTTCTTTCTCTATGCTGTTCATTTTTGGAGCACAACCTACGACCATCTTAGAGACAGAAGTGATGACACTTTCAGCAGGACTTTACCATCATTTTGTAGGACAGTGCTCAGGCACGTACAGTGCAAGCTGTTACTGATTTGTTTGACTGATGGGGCTGCTCAGTGCTGCACCACCTACTGCACTCCCCTGACTTAAGCCCTCGTGAGTTCAGCTCGATTTATAAACTGAAGGAAACACTTCACGGCATTCGCTTCAGAACTGCTACAGATTCGTCGGGCAATAGACCGCGCCCTTTCGAAGTGTCAACACAACTTGGCACTGCTTAGAGTATCCTACAACTTCCATATCACTGGAAACGGGTTAGACACAATTCTGGTGACTACTTTCAAGGTCAGTAAAACTTTGAAACACGTATCCATTTTTTACGAGCTGTAAATAAATAGTTGCCACTATTAAAGTTCCAAGCCTCGTATATGACATCGTCGGACGACGATTCCTGCGAAATCCACAACCAGCATTAACCGTCCCTGTACTGGCCGACCAGGTGCAACGAGCTTGGAACTCCATCCCGCAAACTGACATCCAGCACCTATTCAACATAGTACATGCACGTTTGCGTCGTTGCATTCAACATGTTGACGGTTTCACCGGTTATTAAAGTACCAGCATTTCACACCTGCAATCGCACTTCCTGTAACCTGTGATCTTGCAGTGTCAATCATTTAAATATGTATCATTAAATATGTATCATTTAAATATGTATAAATATTTAAATATGTATTGCCGTAATTTCACTGCTTTACATTAATTACTTTTTGGTATTGCGGTCTTTTTCCGTCAGTGTGCAAATGTAGTTCATCCATTCTGGGAATGGAGAGTCTCAACGATTTTTGCCTGTTTCCGATACAGATACTGGCAAGGTATTGGTCCTGGGAATTCCAAGACCGCATCAAAACGCCTTTAGTAGTTTCTTTCTCAGACTAGCCTGGACATAACAAAAAGAGGCGAGTAGGGGACTTCAGTATATATGTGTACAGAGAGCAAATTTAATAAATAATTTTTATTTACTTACTGAAACATGACTACAACTTGCATTTTATGTTTGCATGGAGTAATGTTCGTCTCTAGCACTTTTGATGGATAACAATGCAATGTATGTTCTGAAGGCAAAAATATTTTTTTATGTGATATAATTACAATTTAACAATATTCTGATTTTTCTTCCTGTACTATGAAAACTTACTTCTTAGCAAATTTCATGATTCTACGTCAGCGGAAATACCTTATAGCGTTCGATGAGTGAATTTGCGAATTTCAAAATAAGTGACATAAATGGCCGAATCTTTTCATTGAATTACCCTATAGGCTTCAGTATTCTACACCAACAAGGGATAATAGACTTTAGTACTTGACATAAATTTGAAATTGGAACTCCAACCTGTTCCAGAGAGAAAGAGGTCTTAACAGACAGACAGACATGGATAAAAAAATCATAGAAAATATTCTTTTAGTATGATGTAAATACAGATGAACAGTTTTCGGGTGTCGTCCTTTACTTGTAGTGTGAAACTGTGCACTATTGCAAATTTCATGATTCTTAGTCAACGCAACAGGTTTTGGTGTGAGAGTTTTTGAGTATCAAAATAGGTGACATAAATGGCCGTACCGTACATGTGATTACAGTGCTGCCAGACTGCCAGTTTTCAACATCCATTTACTGCCAGAAATATTGGCAGGACGAAATTTTGTGAGAGACAGTTTTGTATTGCATGTCTGTGAGGAATTGCGCTGCTAATTCAGAGCGTGCGAAGTTTTCTAGACTGTGAGTTAATGAGCATTTCGCTCTCATTGAAGTATATGGCCGAAAGAGACAGCCTTCCAGGAATTGTGAAACGAGTCCTGTCGTCCAGGACCGTGTGCCACAAAGAGCGCAGATTCGCCACGAGATGGTGAAATCCACAGGCGTCAATTGTGGTGTATGAGGCCAGGCTGATCAGGCCTAAGCGCTGTAGTGTGCGAGTGAGACAGACGAGAACCTACGTCATAGGGAAACCCCGTAGGAGCTGTTTGTGCTGAGGGAGGCGTAGCAGTGTTAAATATGGCGGACCTAAGATCGGCGTTAAAGGGAAACATTTATGAAAACTATTTAATTCTGTAGTAATTCAGGGAGTGAAGCCACAGTAATTTTAATCTACCATCTTTCTTAAATTTCCATAGTGATTCCAGTCAGACTTGAATACTGATCATATCTATAATAGTTTAGGATTTACTGTTAAAGTGAAATTAACAAGTCTTGTAACAAAGACCTTAATCTAAAGTCTGAACGCTTTGGTCGATCTTAACGATCGACATTTCATATAAAAGCGCACCATTAAAATGAGAAATGTTGTAAATATCAACTCTGTAACTGTTTTTGTTTAAAAGATATAGTAAATTTAAATTATCAGTATTTTCACTTAAGCATCAGATTATCATTTCCTCCACACAAAACACATTGAACGATTGACAGCATGACACCTAATTGACTCATTAGCTAATAGAATGTTTGTTGTGAAGTTTAGTACATAATAGTTACTTTTGTTCTTTATTTATTTACCAGACAGCACACTGGTGCAAGTCTACTGGCCGTGACATTCAAAGTTAAGAAGGAAATTGTATTGGTTTTATGTAAAATAATTTTACGTTTATTATGTAATGGATATTGTTGTTATGTCCGCAGCTCGTGGTCGTGCGGTAGCGTTCTCGCTTCCCACGCCCGGGTTCCCGGGTTCGATTCCCGGCGGGGTGGGGGATTTTCTCAGCCTCGTGGTGACTGGGTGTTGTGTGATGTCCTTAGGTTAGTTAGGTTTAAGTAGTTCTAAGTTCTAGGGGACTGATGACCATAGATGTTAAGTCCCATAGTGCTCAGAGCCATTTGAACCATTTTTGATATTGTGAGACCTGAGTTTCTCCTGGCGTATACAACTTTCAAATAACTTCCGGGAATTCAGCCAAGTAACACTTTCAGCGACCGCCGATATTTCGGCGGGAGAACACCCCGCCACTTTCAAGGCAAACTGCAACGGACAGGCGGCGTACATGCAAATGCAGTGTGTGTGTGTGTGTTATCTTTCCTGCTTCTCTCCGAGAACCGAGGTATTAAATTTGCATGTACGCCGCCTGTCCGTTGCAGTTTGCCTTGAAAATGGCGGGGTGTTCTCCCGCCGAAATATCGGCGGTCGCTGAAAGTGTTACTTGGCTGAATTCCCGGAAGTTATTTGGACATTTTTGATATTGTTGTTACTTTAATTAGAACGTGAAACTGGTCAAGCTTTGATTATTTAAATATGTTATTATGTGAAATAATGTAGAATAAGCTCTAGCCAGTCAGGAAAGGGAACTACCGTAGTCAGTTGAGCGAGGATGTTCGGCGCACGGGAAACGCGGACGAGGACGGAAAGAGGGACAGTGCTGGTGCAGACGCGAAAGCGGACAGTTCGGCTGGAGACACCACAAGGGACAATTCGGACTGAGACGCGAAAGCGGACAGTCGGTCCTTAGGCAACTACGAAGTGAAACGACTTAGAAAATTTCGCGCTGTGTGGTATCGCGGAACTTTCCGAGCGGTGAGCAGCCGCGCGTCTGGTGTGAACTCCAACTTTTCGTTTAAATGACGAAGTGGAGTATCGGACTTGTGTTTCGCGATGATATTGTGAATAATCGAACTGTGTCAAATGGATATGCGCTCGAGTGTAACAGTAACTCTAAATACGACCACTTTAGCTATTAGTTTGCTTTCTGAATAAACATTATTCTAACGAAATCGCAACTGTGTGGCTCACATCATTGATGGGTCGTTAATTTAGCTCCCGATGTTATTATTACTGTTATTATATGTTATATTAACATTGTATGTTTCTTACAATTTCGTAATCTTGCCATCAGCCAGGCAATTTAACCGAAAAGGTCACAAGTGTCTGATTTAGGGTGTCTAATACGTCATGTGCGGTTCAGCCCCCTAGACGAGCACGAGGCAACACATTTCGACGAAGAAGAACCGCATGTGAGCCCAAAAAACTCTGCGATTTTAGCTCGCATCACCCTGAATGTATGTGAGTGTGTAACGCGTTGTTTCACTCTTTGCTGTTCCGTTCTTAGACTGCTGAGCTTTGGCATACTTTTCGTTAGATTCGTGAAATGCGAGAAGAGAAAAATATAACTATTTTAAGGAATAGTTAATTTCTACACTGATTTATCAAAAACAAAAGTATTGGGAAAATAGTTATTTTGGTGTGTGAATAAAGTTAACTGCTTCTGTGTGCAACAGTTGACATCTCTGGTTGCTTTTACGAGCTAGTCGGCATTTTCGTTATGAAAATTGGGTTTTACGGAATTCTCGTTTCACTAGTGGGAAACTAATGTTTTCAGAATTACGCAAGTGCGTTTTAATCTGTTTGTTCAGTTCGAACGCAGGTACAACAATGAAGGAGACGGCACACCACCACCCGACTTCTGAGAAGCCAGTAGCAGAGGGACAAAGTCAGCGGGAGCATAAGCTCCTCTCTCGTAACTGTTGCCATGCTGCTGGTGCGATGTGCTTGCGTAGATCATATCATTGCCATTTCGCTAATTATAATTACTATTACTAGCTCTTACGTCCTGGTTTATTAGATCAGTTCAGTCTGGTACAGACAGGAAGTACTCCCAATTTGACTTAGGGCCTTGCATCAGTTTTTCTCTGATATGGATCGGGAGTTTACCGTTTAGAATGTACAAGAATTCTCCGCGGGACACGTAACAGAAACGAGTTTTATTTAAATATTCCTCAAAGTATTTTTTTAGACTTCGTTGATTAACATCAAAAGGCTCTGAATTAAAAAGTTCCCTTCGTAATCTCTCCTTTTCACGTTTAGAACAACATTTCTACAAAAAGGCACTTTCAAACACTTCATATGCTCGACAAAATCGCGCTGTTTTGTTGCCCAAACGGCTACCTCACCTTTCACGAAACCTGTGATATATTGTATCTTTTGTTGGTCAGATTATGTTTTGGGAAACACACCTTTGAAACTCCTAGTAAAAAATGTACACTTTTCTTTTCTGGTATAAACACTTGTTTTTGTCTGTTTTAGAAGACTCTGTTTTAGCAAAACAGAAGAAAGGCCCTGTTCATAGTTCTAAGGTTTTGTTGGGACATCAGACAACTGGACTGTGACAAACATCACCAGTCTCAGCTGCAGGGGACGTTAATATTCGTCACTTGTTCCTGAACAGCATTCTCTTTCTTTTCTATACTATCTATTTGAGCACTAAGCTGGGATTGACTGACTGACATGCAAACAAATCACAGATGATGCACAGTGTTACTTATGAGAAATATTTCTGTTAAAACAACAGCACATCATTACTATTGACTGTGTGTGCTTATTCAAGGGCATGCGCCACCTTTTGATCAGCTTATAAAAATTAAAATAATTACAAAATAATGACAATTATGGAAAATATCTAATTCCTTACATACGGTGGCACGCAAATAAGCAGACTTAACTACCACAGGAAGCGACATTACCATTCGGTACCCAATTAATGCAACAATGTCCTACCATGTGTCGTTGCAGATTACAATATCACAATTTTAATTATGGTTTTCTCTATTCTGTATTTTACTAATCTGAGCATTGCATGTTGTTCAAAATGGTTCAAATGGCTCTGAGCACAATGGGACTTAACATCTGAGGTCATCAGTCCCCTAGAACTTAGAACTACTTAAACCTAACTAACCTAAGGACATCACACACATCCATGCCCGAGGCAGGATTCGAACCTGCGACCGTAGCGGTCGCGCGGTTCCAGACTATAGCGCCTAGAACCTCTTGGCCACTCCGGCCGGATTGAATGTTGTTGCTTGTTGAAGCACACGTTGAACCTTATTATAAGATTTTATTCATTCATTCAACATTTATCTTGAATCCGTGTTGTATAATTACATGAAACAGAAACAATCGATCATGATATATATATATATATATATATATATATATATATATATATATATATATATTTTTTTTTTTTTTTGAATAAAATTACGTATAAAGCATAGTAACATTTTTATATTTTCAGTCCTCGTTTTGCATCGCCAGTGTAGCACGTTTTTTAAGACACACGTTACACTAACGGTTCTAAACAAATACTCCAAACTCGAAATATTACGATTAAGAAGTAGCTGTCTTGGTAAATCATTCAGCGACCGCAAGTTTTAAATATCTTAAGTGCGCCAAACTAGTTCGCACTGGCAAATTGGACTTTTACTTGATATAGCAAGCAGGCTCCATGTAATTGCACATATTAAAAAAAAGTTTTGCATCACCTCTGTTCCGAGAGTTCCGGAACCCGTACAGAAAACTGGAATAGATATCAACATAAACATCATTTCCACACTCTTTATTGCTCATGAAAACCACATATTACGTGTCGTACCACCACACAGCGAGACCTTCAGAGGTGGTGGTCCAGATTACTGTACACACCGGTACTTCTACAACCCAGTAGCACGTCCTCTTGCATTGATGGATGCCTGTATTCGTCGTAGCATACTATCCACAAGTTCAAGGTACTGTTGGTCCAGAATATTCCACTCCTCAACGGCGATTCGGCGTAGATTCCTCAGAATGGTTGGTGTGTCACGTCGTCCACAAACAGCCCTTTTCAATCTATCCTAGGCATGATCGATAAGGTTCATGTCTGGAGAACATGATGACCACTCTAGTCGAGCGATGTCGTTATCCTGAAGGAAGTCATTCATAAGATGTGCACGATGAGGGCGCGAATTGTGGTCCATGAAGACGAATGCCTCGCCAATACGGAGCCGATATGGTTGCACTATCGGTCGAAGGATGGCATTCACGTATCGTACAGCCGTTACGGCGTCTTCCATGACCACCACACCAGCGGCTTACGTCGGACTCACATAATGCCACCGCAAAACAGAAGGGAACCTCCACCTTGCTGCACTCCCTGGACAGTGCGTCTAAGGTGTTCAGGCTGACCGGGTTGCCTGCAGACACGTCTCCGACGATTGTGTGGTTGAAGGCATATGCGACACTCATCAGTGAATAGAACGTGATGCTAATCCTGAGCGGTCTATCCGGCATGTTGTTGGACCCATCTGTACCGCGCTGCATGGTGTCGTGGTTGCAAAGATGGACCTCGCCATCCCCGTCAGGAGTGAAGTTGCGCATCATGCAGCCTATTGCGCACTGGTTGAGTCGTAACACGACGTCCTGTGGCTGCACGAAAAGCATCATTCAACATGGTGGCGTTGCTGTCAGGGTTCCTCCGGGCCATAATCCGTAGGTAGCCGTCATCCTCTGCAATAGTAGCCCTTGGGCGGAATGAGCGAGGCATGTCATCGACAGTTACTGTCTCTCTGTATCTCCTAGATGTCTGAACATCATCGCTTTTGTTCACTCCGAGACGCCTGGATATTTTCCTTCTTGAGAGCTCTTCCTGGCACGTAGTAACAATGTGGACGCGATCGAACCGCGGCATTGAATGTCTAGGCACTGTTGAACTACAGACATCACGAGCCGTGTACATCCTTCCTGGTGGAATAACTAGAACTGATCGGCTGTCGGACCCTCTCCGTCTAATAGGCGCTGCTCATGCATGGTTGTTTACATCTTTGGGTGGGTTTAGTGACATCTCTGAACAGTCAAAGTGACTGGTCTGTTATGCAATATCCATAGTCAACGTCTATCTTCAGGAGTTCTGGGAACTGGGGTGATGCAAAACATTTTTTGATGTGTGTACTACAATCAGTAGTTATCTCCATGAGATAGCCTTAATGGGGCTAAACAGATTACGTCCAGGCTAGCTTATTCTGATCGTGAACAAAACTCTCCTACACTTCGAAAGGACGGGCTATTAAAAGTACAAATACGGCAACTGTACCAGAAAATACGAAAAGTACAATGCGATACGTCCATTGGATGGTAATTATTACGATCATAAATAACTTACACATTTACATACGTCCATAAAGGTAGAGGCTAGGAGGAGAATAGATAAATAAGTAACAAGAGAAGGTGTAAAGAATAAAGAAAAAAGTATTTGGCAGAGATATTTCCTTTGCGCAGCCTTCTACTCAGTCACCAGTATTTCAAGTTCGTGTATTATGTTAATCCCACCCTTATTATAAAAGTAAATGTGACGTTCGATAAAACCATTGCAATTGTCCATGTAAATACTTTACAAAAAAATTGTCTCTTCAAGCCGTACACAAGAATGGGTCGCAATTGTCCATGTAAATACTTTACAAAAAAATGGTCTCTTCAAGCCGTACAGAAGAATGGGTCGCACTAGTTTTCTGCACACGATCTTCTTCAGAGATGAACCACACTTTCCTAAATTTCTCCCATTAAACCGAAGTCGACCATTCACCTTCCGTATCACAATTCTGAAATGCTCGTTCCAGTTCATACCGCTTTGCAATGTTACTCCTAGATATTTAAACGACTTGACTGTGTCAAACAGGACGCCACTAATGCTATGTTCAAACATTTGTTTATTCTACTCGTTTGTACTAACTTAACGCTTCTATACATTCAAATCAAGATACCATTCATCACACCAACTAGAAATTCTTTTTAGGTCTTGAGGTATGCTCCTACAGTCACCCAACGACGATACTTTCCCGTACACTATAACGAACAGCCTTAGACTGCTGCTCACCGCGCCCGCCAAATCACGTATGTATGTAGAGTGTATCACCGCTCCCGTCATACTTCCCTGGGGTACACCTGACGATACCATTGTTTCTGATGAATCTGATGAACATTTGCCGTTGTAATGGTGCTTGAATTACGTAACCATTATGGTACCTCATCTGAACCTCTCGATACCAATAATATTCTATTGTTTTTCTGTAAAGTAGTTTACATATTTCTGTGACAACATTCAGATTTGATTTAATTTGTGATACATCGATATGTTTATATTGCAATGATATTATTCTTATGTGTATTATTTCTTTTGTCACTATGATCTTTGACGTACTTGTAACTCTGATTTTTGGGCGCGTAAGCGATTATTAGTTAGTTAGTTGTTAACTTGTTAGAGAGTCGGACCTTGAGAAAGTCAAGTGTTGGACGTCATGTTGGAAAGAAGCATAACGTAGTCAGCTTATAAAATGTGAACTTTAACAGTGACTGTAAGAAAAATGTTTTCAAGTATGTTTTGTATTGTGAAGTGATGTTTAGTGTGTCGCGTGATATTGCAATAAAAGCAATTAAGAGGAAGTGTAACTTAATTTCGGAGTGCTGATAATTTTTTTACATCACCATTGTCCAGCAAAAGTGTAATCTCCAAGAATGTTTTGTGAAGCGCATCTACAAAACTCCGGAATATAGCAGAATAAAACCTAGGCCTCATTGCATCCGAGCTTGGAATCATAACCTCCTAGACTTTCAACGATTGAGCCATGATTTTACGACGAGACCAGCGTGGGAAACACAAAAAGATGAGTGCCTAGTTTTTTTGATTATTACATGAAATGACTTTATTAACTGTGCTCTAATGACACCTGCCACATAATACGACTGTTGTTGCCCGATAATGCAGTATTTAGTAGCGTGAGCAACACCACAATTGTTATTAAAATTTTGACCTTTGTTGTTGTAGGGTTGTCAGACCGTCCAGTGCAACTTATTGGGTGATTTACTTAAACGTCTTCGAGTCACTCACATACCTTGAAACCTATTCCATATGCTCGTACTTTCGATAACAGTCTGCAACAAGTCACAGTCTCAAACTCTTTGAGGAAATCTAGCAGTATAGAATCTGCCTGTTGCCCTTCAGCCATGGTTCGCAGGGCATCATTTGAGAAAAGGCAAGCTGATTTTCACTCGAGAGATGGTTTCTAAATCCGTGTTGATCTCTGTCTTAAGGGAATCAGGACGAGTTGGATAATCCCTATCTTAAAGAATGTAACATTTATTCCCATAAAACGTACGTTTTCTCATAAACTGTTTGGAATTAAAATTTCCAAAATAGTGTCACTTGTAGTTACACATTTCTAACCACTGAAAAGGAGGGATTTCTAAAAGTATTGATTAGTTTTGAGGCTATAATTAGTTTCGTAAAAAGCTGATTAAAAACTGCCTACGCTTTTCTATCTATGTATTGCCCTAACTTCTCTGAACTATACAAAATAAGAGAACTTCCTTGTAAAAATATGCACAGAACTCCAACTAGTATAAATCTAATTTTGAACAAATTTTGGCAGTTAGAAGCTGAGAATAGATTAGATTAATACTTGTTCCATAGATCATGAATACGACACTTCGTAATGATGTGGAACGTGTCGGGTTAATAAAAGATGTCTGTACAAGATATTACATTATACAAAATATTGCATGACACTAATGTTTTTTTTTTTTTTTTGTTTTTTGTTTTTCCCCTTAATTTATATCTAAAAATTCAGCCAATGAGAGAAGGATTTATCATGTAGAAATTCTTTTAATTTATTTTTAAATGTTAGTTGGCTATCTGTTAAGCTTTTGATGCTGTTTGGTAGGTGACCAAAGACTTTTGTGGCAGCATAATTTACCCCTTTCTGTGCCAAAGTAAGATTTAACCCTGCATAGTGAAGATAATCCTTTCTCCTGGTGTTATAGCTATGCACACAGCTATTACTTTTGAACTGGGTTGGATTATTAACAACAAATTTCATAAGTGAGTATATATATATACTGTGAGGTTACTGTGAGGGTCCCTAGATCTTTAAATAGATGTCTGCAGGACGACCGTGGGTGGGCTCCAGCAATTATTCTGATTACACGTTTTTGAGCAATGAATACTTTTCTACTTAATGATGCCATACGAAAGCAGTGAATGAAAGTAGGCATAGTAAGCTAATATACTGAGATTCTTATCACCAAAATTTGCAATAACCCTAATAGCATACGTAGCTGAAATCAGACGTTTCAGCAGACCATCAATGTGTTGCTTCCAGTTTAACCTCTCATCAATGGACACACCTAAAATTTTTGAAAATTCTACCTTAGCCACAGACTTCTGTTCAAAGTCTATATTTATTACTGGAGTTGTGCCATTTACTGTACGGAACTGTATATACTGTGTTTTATCAAAATTTAAAGAGAGTCCGTTTGCTGAGAACCACTTAATAATTTTGTGAAAAACATCATTTACACATAAGTACACTTTGCTCTTAAAAAAATAATGGTAAACAGCCATTAATGTTGTCAATTCATCCCAGCTCCATATGGCGGGTTGTGTGCTTCCACTCCCATCTCATCTCGCAAATTTCTTTTTCATGCTCTTCTACGTTGTTTTACCCTTGTTTCAAGGTCTTTAACAGGTGTCTCTGATGGTCTACGTCTTTCTTTATCTGAATTCAACTTTTTTTTTTCACTATGTAACGTCCAATATTTTGAACAATCTTTTCGGAAATTCACACCTTGCAACATTTCCTTCATTGAACGTTGACACTGCATCAAAGACACAAAAATGCAGTGTACTAACAGACAAAAACACTGTCTTGGGAATTCTGGCCCAGATTATGCTGTTAATAGACTAGTTGGGATTCTGGGTGTGGTCATGAATAAATTTCAATAGTTTTCCATCTGACAGATGTTTGAAAGTGTTTTCAAGACCTCCATCATGGCAAAAGGTATAGCTGGTTTGTGGACCAATTTCTCACCATTTTCCTGTGCTCTGTTGTATTTGCTGGGGAGCGTAGGCCATGAGTGGTTTTATCGTCTTTTAAGAGAGATGAAACAAAACTGCCCATACAGCTTATCTCATGATCCCTATGCTGCAGACACTTTTCCTGATAGTCATGCCACAATATTTTTAAATTTTATCCAAGACAGATTCTGTAAGCCTTTTCTTACCATTAAATCCTCCGTCATCTTCCAGTTTATTTCCCATGAATACACTTTTCAGTCGTCGCAGCCTCGTCCCCATTCACTTTTGTACATGATCTATGCACTGTACTTTAGTGACAGTTATATTTTCTCCGCATGGCTTCTCTGTCTCAGCTGCTTTGAATGCTTTTGAATCGCTATCTTCTAAATTCAGAGGTCGACAATAGTCTTGGCTCGGGGGCCGCTTTGTGGAAATAGAGGTTAGCGGAGGGCCACATCTTTTAAAATGATCGCATGCATTAGTTCACTTTGCATTTCAGGAAAGGTACGAGGTCTGTTCAAAAAATTCCGGGACTTCGTCCACAAAATTAATCTGCGCTTACCTTTTACTTATTGTGCATGGTGTCCTTCGAAATACTCTCCTCCACAACTTATACACGTCTCCCAGGTCCGTTTCTACTTCCGGAAGCTGTCTTGGTACGCCTCTTGCTGGACCACACTAAGCGCCGTTTGCGAATTTTCATTCATCTCGTCTGTCATTGCAAATCTTCGTCTTTTCAACAGGGTTTTCAACTTTCGGAAATGGAAAAAAGTTCGCAGGGGCCATGTCTGGAGAGTACGGAAGATGAGGCAGCACAGTGATTCGGTTTTTGTGCAGTAGTTACGCACCAACTGGGACGAATGTGCGGGTGCGTTGTCGTGATGTAAGAGCCATGAACTGTCTCGCCACATTTCAGGCCGTTTCCTTCTCACATTCTCCCGCAGGCGTCGCAACACGTGCCGACTAGTACCACCGATCAACAGTTTGTTCCTGTGGAACGAATTCGTGATGAACTGATCCTTCAAAGTCAAGAAAAACTTGGCTTTGACATTTGACCTGACTTGACGAGCTTTTTTTGTTTTTGGAGAACCTTTCCCGACACACTGTAAAGACTGAACCTGGTCTCAACATCATAACCGTAGATCCACGTCTCATCACCAGTTGTGATTCTCTTAAGGAACATCTCATTTGCGCGATCCAAAAGCTCTTCACACACTGCGAGGCGATGGTCTTTCTGGTCTCGACTCACGAGTCGTGCGACGAAATTGGCGGCAACACGATGCATGCCAAGATGCTATGTCAGGATTTCAACTGAAATGTTACATTCTTCTGCAATCTCTCGGACGGTCGGTCTTCGATTGACACACGCAGTTCCGTTAACGTTCCTGATATCAACGTCGTCGATAGACGTCGAATGGCGTCCTGAATGAGGGTCACCTTTACTTCAGTTCGGTCTTTTTTAAACCGTGTAAACCATTTGTAACACCAAGCACAGCTTAAGTACCCATCACCATAGGATTCCTGCATCATTCGGTGTGACTTTATAAAGGTTTTCTTTAGTTTCACGCAAAATTTAATGCAGACGCCTTACTCCTATAGCCCTGCCATCTCTAAATTCGCAAACTGTGCCGTACAACATTCTACTCAATACGGCACTGAACAATGGCTAACAGACATACAACGAAACTTCCAGCAGTTGCACATTAAACACAGGCTTGTGCAGGGATGCCAGTCGCATTTCGCTCCAACACACAACTGGCGCGAAATTAGGAATGTTCCGGAACTTTTTGAACATACCTCGTATAAACTCTTATATAATAATTCTGACTCTCCTGGCGGGCCGACCAAAAACTGTTAGCGGGTTCGTATTTGTTCACCACTGTCCTAAATACAATATAATCTCGAAACGAATCCGAAGTGACGGAAAAGTCAAGAGCTAATATTACGAAAGTTCGTGTTCAGTGGCAAACAGATGTTAATAACTATACGTGTACAGTAATATAGTAATACGTAGTACGCTACAGTCAATTAGTTTCCATTACTGTATACTTATAACATTATAAAGTGACTGAAAAAGTACTAGTACTCACAAATTACACTATTTTCTTGGAAAAAATTGAAGCGGGGTCGCTGACGTTCACGGGACCGTAAATATCTTGAAATTTCACAATTAATTGTAACTACAGCGTCCGTAAACCCAGCAGTGATGTCGGATGTTGAAGTAAATCGTCCTAAACTGTCCAAGGCTGAAAAATATCTCCTGACGGGTTGGTGGAACGGCGTATGTGTTCTCTTCCTCACGTTCTTCTGATGACCTTTCTTGCACCTCTGTCACACCTTTTGGAACATCATATTCCACAGAAGCACATACGACAACACCGACGTCTGCACTAATGAATTCCTCAAAACTAATCCCAGGGTTCGCGAAGTTTTGCAAAACTTTCCATTCTTCAGGTGAACTGGTATCTTCTAACTCGTGGACCTCTTCAGTGCTGCTATGTCTGTCTGCAGGCTGTGCAGCACTCCTGTATAGGATGTGGCGACACGGAGTTCCAGGCTGCTGCAACGGCTTTTATTGCGTCAAGCGGATTCCAATTTGGGGTTCCAGTATTTTTCTCAGCAGTATAGCTCAAAAGCGTAGCACTCTAATAGATAATGTATTTGTACAGCAAGATGATGTAAAACTAACACATGCTTTCCCTGTGATAAATGGATTATCAGACCATGATGTACAACTGATTAACTTACAAAACCTAACAGGATGCACATTTCAGAAACCATTAATGCTGGTCACCCCTATATCTATACAGCACTTCAGAGAAAGTTTAAGAAATGTTAATTGGGGAGATGTATATAATGAGCCAAATGCTAATGATAAATGTAGCATATTTCTTGATAAATTTGTATTCCTTTTGGACAGTGTTGCCTCGAAAAAATGTGAAACCAAACAGTTTTCAAAGAAGTCTTAGATAACTAAGGGTATAGAAAGAAAAATAAAGTTGTATGAGACAGCAAGAATTAGCAAAGCCCCAGAAGTAATTTTACACTGTAAAAAGTATTGTTAACATACTAATAACAGTTGTGAGAAAATCAAAAAATATGTGTATTTGAGATGGAATTAACAAGTCAGGCAATAACCGATACAGGTCAACCAGCAGAACAACTGAAGCCTTCGATGCCTATATTTTTCACAATCTCATATGCTTTTAACTGAATCATAGGCCCACTTAAAAGGTACGTTATATGCACGCATGTGACGGAACCATTGTAGCAGTAACGTCTCAATGTCTTCATACTTAGCACTACGAAGTCATTTAATTTGTTTCTCGATTCTTAATTATCGTAGATAAAGTAGATCTGAAAATTCCAAACTGCTTTGCAATCTCTGTTTTCTTTGGACTATTGTCCACTTCATCTAGAATCTTAACATTTACCTGTACATTTAGGGCTGTCTGTTTGTACTCACTGGCTGTTTCGCATGCTACCATTAGTAGATTTTTATTCCATATTCTAACTCGATTTGGCTACGACTAAAAGAACACCTAGCATGGAATACGTTTCTAAATGTTATTGCACACATTATCGAATTTATGTAAATGTACCTTTCATGCTGATTGTTCAGGTGATAATCGCAGCTGCCGACCTGCAAACGTTAGACACGAGTCAACAATGGGTAGTTAGCTTTGTAGTTACATTTCTTGCATTCATTTCGAAAATAAATTAACATTAAAAATACTGCAACTTCGGAAGTACGTGTTACAATGAAATTTAATTATGCTATGCACTGAAAAAGAGTTCGTAATTCTCCTTAATGGAAATTCCCGTAAGAACTGACGTATTCCTGCCGGGGCCAATATTTTTTTTTATTGTTAACGGTGAGTTCGCGCTAACGAGGTTATATTGTAATTGCCCGCGGAGGCACGTGATTAAAAAAAAATTAAATGTCGATCTGAGAACTTTTAAATGTTGTAAGGTGGCTATAATTTCGCACCTTACAAACACTCATCCACATACTTTGCCGTGATCTAAAAACGCAATTAGGTATCATGTGATAGGCTGTACATCGTAAATATGAATATATAAAGGAGACAGACATTGTCACGTACGTCTTCTAAATAATTGTCAACGCTTATTGCATGAAAGGTGACGGAGTGTCTTTATTATAAAAACGGCGTAATGAATTATTGCCTATACTAGTAGAGGTTGGAACGCCAGTGGAAATGAAACGGCTGGAGGAACTGAAGCTCTGGGTGGAAGGCCCACACTGGTGTGTTGGTCCTACGTAAACACAGGAAATAGCAAGACGGACGTCGTAGCACCTAAGCGCTGGAGCACAATAGAGTCGCGACCGGCCGATTTTGTAGCCGATCCGGAGGGATTATACTTCGTAAACGCTGAAAATCTTGGACGCAGGTGAGAGAAACGAAGAAGCGGCACCTCGGAAACCACGCAGGCTGGGTTATTTCCAAGGATCTTTACTCAGAAGCGTACCATTGTACCACTACAGGTTTTTCCTCGCAAACTTTCCGCGCTGGACAACAAAAGACTAAAATATGGTTGGTCGGCGTTCGGAAGAATTTGTAGAGAGTGAGAATATTCCGTGGTTTCGGGATATGATTGGTTTTCGGAATTACGAGGGTGGGGAGCCGAGCCTTGCTGGGAAGCCAGCGCTGGAGAGACGCGGTCTTCCGTTGTGAGCACCCGTGTGTGACGGTCGCACGATATCAGGTTTTGTTGGTACAGACGGACTTGCTGTCTTTGCTCTCAGGAGAGTTTATAGTTAGAACAGTTAGGCACTGTACTGTTGCGAACCTATACGATTCTGTACTTCACCTCCGGGTTCGAAGTCGTCGTTGAGTACGCAGCGTTCAGTAATTGAGAACACTTCCTCTGCCTATACTTACGTTGAGACGTTATCTGAACTCCGTCCTTGTGGCTGGGAGATCGCGTTTCTCGTCTGTACAACACAGAGAGGAGAAGACAGTATTAGAGTATATTAGTCAGAGGACCACCTTCTGCCGTCCTAGTGTTTGGAAGAGTTTATTTGTGGCTGGAGTTCTTCCATCGTCGCAGTCGAGTACGGGAACCATCACTTCGAATCACCGGACGCAGTACATACGGTGATACCGCAAATTGCTTCGGCTTATTACGGCTATAAAAGATAAGCAGTTGTGATCACATTAGTTTATTTCCACTGAGGTTCCACACCACAGTAGATCATCTTTGGAAGTAGTGTCTTCTAGTGTTTGGTATGTACATGATGTCAGTCATTTCGCGTCACTTATATTAGACCGCGCAGTCATAATAAGGGACATAGTTGGGCAATTGATTACTAATTTTACTTAGGAAATCTAAACTTTGTAATCTAAATATTTTTAAAACTACGATAAATATGTACGCAGGAACAACGTTTATCATTTAGTAGTATTAGTTGCCTTCATCATTCATTTATGTTTAGATCGTAATTTATAGAAGTAAGAGATCCTAAGACCTCCTTCAGGGGGTCTCAGACAGGGCCAGATCTTCATTTTAGCGTTTATTATCTTCATTTTACACCCGCCAGAAGTAGCATCATGGAATGTAAGTGGTCATGCCCACAAATGGTTTTTTTTTTAAATGAATGAATAAACCAGAAATAAGATATATATATATATATATATACACTCCTGGAAATGAAAAAAAGAACACATTGACACCGGTGTGTCAGACCCACCATACTTGCTCCGGACACTGCGAGAGGGCTGTACAAGCAATGATCACACGCACGGCACAGCGGACACACCAGGAACCGCGGTGTTGGCCGTCGAATGGCGCTAGCTGCGCAGCATTTGTGCACCGCCGCCGTCAGTGTCAGCCAGTTTGCCGTGGCATACGGAGCTCCATCGCAGTCTTTAACACTGGTAGCATGCCGCGACAGCGTGGACGTGAACCGTATGTGCAGTTGACGGACTTTGAGCGAGGGCGTATAGTGGGCATGCGGGAGGCCGGGTGGACGTACCGCCGAATTGCTCAACACGTGGGGCGTGAGGTCTCCACAGTACATCGATGTTGTCGCCAGTGGTCGGCGGAAGGTGCACGTGCCCGTCGACCTGGGACCGGACAGCAGCGACGCACCGATGCACGCCAAGACCGTAGGATCCTACGCAGTGCCTTAGGGGACCGCACCGCCACTTCCCAGCAAATTAGGGACACTGTTGCTCCTGGGGTATCGGCGAGGACCATTCGCAACCGTCTCCATGAAGCTGGCCTACGGTCCCGCACACCGTTAGGCCGTCTTCCGCTCACGCCCCAACATCGTGCAGCCCGCCTCCAGTGGTGTCGCGACAGGCGTGAATGGAGGGACGAATGGAGACGTGTCGTCTTCAGCGATGAGAGTCGCTTCTGCCTTGGTGCCAATGATGGTCGTATGCGTGTTTGGCGCCGTGCAGGTGAGCGCCACAATCAGGACTGCATACGACCGAGGCACACAGGGCCAACACCCGGCATCATGGTGTGGGGAGCGATCTCCTACACTGGCCGTACACCACTGGTGATCGTCGAGGGGACACTGAATAGTACACGGTACATCCAAACCGTCGTCGAACCCATCGTTCTACCATTCCTAGACCGGCAAGGGAACTTGCTGTTCCAACAGGACAATGCACGTCCGCATGTATCCCGTGCCACCCAACGTGCTCTAGAAGGTGTAAGTCAACTACCCTGGCCAGCAAGATCTCCGGATCTGTCCCCCATTGAGCATGTTTGGGACTGGATGAAGCGTCGTCTCACGCGGTCTGCACGTCCAGCACGAACGCTGGTCCAACTGAGGCGCCAGGTGGAAATGGCATGGCAAGCCATTCCACAGGACTACATCCAGCATCTCTACGATCGTCTCCATGGGAGAATAGCAGCCTGCATTGCTACGAAAGGTGGATATACACTGTACTAGTGCCGACATTGTGCATGCTCTGTTGCCTGTGTCTATGTGCCTGTGGTTCTGTCAGTGTGATCATGTGATGTATCTGACCCCAGGAATGTGTCAATAAAGTTTCCCCTTCCTGGGACAATGAATTCACGGTGTTCTTATTTCAATTTCCAGGAGTATATATATATATATATATATATATATGTGTGTGTGTGTGTGTGTGTATAAGTGAAAAAACTGAACATTTCAATCATTTCAATATTTCAACCAGCCCCCGCCCGTTAAGAAAATGCTCGAGAGTTCTGCAGCAAACTAATGCTAATAATACTGGTCTGCAATTTTTTGTGTCCATTTTTGGAGCCGCTTGGGACTTTGCACTGGGCGAGCGGTTCCCTATAAATGCAAGGTAAGCGTCGTCGGAAGGGGCCAATGCGGAGGAGCATTCCACATAAAAGCTGTGATTCCATGGCTTCCTGGCGACTTTTTTGTTAAAAACAAAGTACTAACACAGGTCTGTTTGCAAGAAAACTCAAACACGTAAAAAAACTGGAACCTTCTCTTAGTCACATCCATATGTGCTGCCAACATACACTGTCCTTGCTTCTACTCGATATTCCATCAGAGAGAGAGAGAGAGAGAGAGAATTTTGTTTATTATTACACTATGTTTTACCTATTGTAACAGATATTAAGCATGAGTGATTAATTTGCATGTTATGAATGTGCAGTGACAGAAAATAAAATTCCTTTCCCATGTTACATTCAAACCACATCATGAACATTCAGTCGACGTATTTTCACAACAAAATTTGCATATTTAATAAACAAGTTTGCAATACTATACATTTAGATGAGATTACAAATCCAATTACCATATAGACAGGTTTAGTGCGCTTGTAGCACATCCTGTTAGGATAGCACTGTAACAGAAGCTTAATATTAAGCATTTTCAATTTCACACCCTAAAGGAGCCTTTCTTATATAAAAACGATCATTAGTCGCAAATTTATTGGTTTCAATTAGACATTTCGAGGACCGTTTCTTTCGTTAAACAGCACCGCCAGCTAACTAATGGCTCAACGGTCTATTACGAGCCCTCTTTCTGTTTATCGAGAACGTGCTCTCTCACTAACCTTTGACACTCGTCTAGAAAACCGAATAAAAGCTCAGACTTTCACGTCCACACATGGGAATGCAGTTTGAAGCCTAAGAGGGATTGCGTATTTGGAAAAAGAAGCTTTGTTGAGTGCTAAGGAGTAATTTATTCAAGGATCAATTAATAACAACATTTTGCTGTATTCCTGCCATCTTCTGCTAAGTATCTCTATTCAGGGCATCTTCCTTGCATACGTCGTGGTGCTTCATTATTTCACTGATGTGGTCTTTCCAGGAATGTCGTGATCTGCCGCGTTTGCGTCTGCCAGGTGGTTACCATTCAAAACTTTTCTTTGTCCACAGATGTTGTATTGTAAACAAACACAGATACCACTTCGATAATTTTCTTTCAGTTCCATCACTCTTTTAGTTGGCTTCATTCTTGTTCTTACTTCATCATTGGTTTTCTCTCGATTGTTGATACTCTGGCGCTCCTCCATAAATAATCTACAGGGTGATTCAAAAAGAATACCACAACTTTAGGAATTTAAAACTCTGCAACGACAAAAGGCAGAGCTAAGCACTATCTGTCGGCGAATTAAGGGAGCTATAAAGTTTCATTTAGTTGCACATTTGTTCGCTTGAGGCGCTGTTGACTAGGCGTCAGCGTCAGTTGATGCTAAGATGGCGACCGCTCAACAGAAAGCTTTTTGTGTTATTGAGTACGGCAGAAGTGAATCGACGACAGTTGTTCAGCGTGCATTTCGAACGAAGTATGGTGTTAAAACTCCTGATAGGTGGTGTATTAAACGTTGGTATAAACAGTTTACAGAGAATGGGTGTTTGTGCAAAGGGAAAAGTTCTGGACGGCCGAGAACGAGTGATGAAAATGTAGCACGCATCCAGCAAGCATTTGTTCGCAGCCCAGGAAAATCGACTCGCAGAGCTAGCAGAGAGCTGCAAATTCCACAACTAACTGTATGGAGAGTCCTACGAAAAAGGTTAGTTATGAAACCTTATCGTCTGAACTGAACGTCAACTACCCGAGGCGATGGATCGGCCGCCAGGCAGCCCGTGACAGAGCACTTCATCACTGACCTCCAAGAAGCCCTGATCTTACCCCCTGCAATTTTTTCTTATGGGGGTATGTTAAGGATATGGTGTTTCGGCCACCTCTCCCAGCCACCATTGATGATTCGAAACGAGAAATAACAGCGGCTATCCAAGCTGTTACGCCTGATATGCTACAGAGAGTGTGGAACGAGTTGGAGTATCGGGTTGATATTGCTCGTGTGTCTGGAGGGGGCCATATTGAACATCTCTGAACTTGTTTTTGAGTGAAAAAAAAACCTTTTTAAATACTCTTTGTAATGATGTATAACAGAAGGTTATATTATGTTTCTTTCATTAAATACACATTTTTAAAGTTGTGGTATTCTTTTTGAATCACCCTGTATATCCGAAGCTATTATAATTCTTTTGAAGATTGCATTTAAAATGCATAGTTGTTATCCATGTGAATTTAGTTGAACAACCCGATGAAAAGTGTGTTAAACAAGGTGATTCTATATCTCTAAACCTATTTTCAGCAGTCATCAAGAAAGAGCAATGTATAAATTAGACGAAAAAAAGCGGAATCCAAATCTTGAGAAAGAGATTAAATAACCTGAAGTTCGCTGATGGCATTGTACTGCTTGCAAATAGTGTAGAAGAAAGTGAATTGTGCCAGTCTGCTCCGAAGCTGATCTAAAAATACACTATGATAAAACTAAGATAATGAAAAATGAATGGATATCGGAGGGAAAATATCTGTTGGAAGCACGCAACTTCAAAGGCTCACAGATTAGATTAGGTCTATCTGGCCACGCGGCCTACGGCGCCATGCCACGGTTCGCGCGGCCGCCCCCCTCCCCCCCCACGTCGGAGGTTCGAGGCCTCCCTCGAGCATGGGTGTGAGTATTGTCCTTAGCGTAACTTATTTGAAGTTAGATTAAGTAGTGCGTATGCCTAGGGACCGATGAGCTCATCAGTTTGGTCCGATAGGAACTGACCGCAAATTTCGAAATTTTACATCTATCTAGGTTAACTGATATATATGAAAGGGGACCTAAAGGCAGAAGTATTTCGATATATTAAATTAGGCTGGCAAGCTTATGGAAGACATTCCTCATTTTAGAAGCCTGAGACGTCGGCCGAGCTGACGAAAACAATTTTTGACCAATATATTCTACCGGTAACAACTTACGGCTATGAGAAATGGACATTACATGAGTTAAGTGTTAGAAAACTAATAGTAGCCCAAAGAGGAATGGAGAGATCAATTTTGGGCTACACAAAAAAGAAAGGAGGAAAACAGTTGATATCAGGCTGACAATAAAGGTAAGGGACATAATGGAAAGAGTGAATACCTCGAAATGGCGGTGGGCTGGTCATATTACTTGAAAAACAGATGGCAGGTGGTGGATACAAATACTAGATTGGAGCCCAGTTTACAGAAAAAGGCAAACGGGAAAAGACCATCGTACTGATGAGACAGACTTAAAAAAGACAGCGAGATTGAACTGGCAACGGGAAGCTCAAGATCGGCAGAAATGGAAGAACTTGCAGGAATCGTATGTTACATGCTGAGTCAAAGAGGCCGTATCATCAAGTGGTGGGATTGGCTGATGATGATCTGCATCTACATCTACATTTATACTCCGCAAGCCACCCAACGGTGTGTTGCGGAGGGCACTTTACATGCCACTGTCATTACCTTCCTTTCCTGCTCCAGTCGCGTGTGGTTCGCGGGAAGAACGACTGCCGGAAAGCCTCCGCGCGCACTCGAGTCTCTCTAACTTTACATTCGTGATCTCCTCAGGAGGTGTAAGTAGGGGGAAGCAGTATATTCGATAATTCATCGAGAAACGCACCCTCTGGAAACCTGGACAGCAAGCTACTCCGCGATGCAGAGCGCCTCTCTTGCAGAGTCTGCCACTTGAGTTTGCTAATCATCTCCGTAACGCTATCACGCTTACCAAATAATCCTGTGACGAAACGCGCCGCTCTTCTTTGGATCTTCTCTATCTCCTCTGTCAACCCGACATGGTACGGATCCCACACTGATGAGCAATACTCAAGTATAGGTCGAACGAGTGTTTTGTAAGTCACCTCCTTTGTTGATGGACTACATTTTCTAATAACTCTCCCAATGAATCTCAACCTGGCACCAGCTTTACCAACAATTCAGGCAGACAATGATGATGAGGATGGTGGTGATGAGTTCCTATCCACAGCGAACAATACGAGACTGGAATAGAAGGGAAAACCGACAGAGGTACTCAAGGTACCCTCCGCCACACACCGTCAGGTGGCTTGAGAGTATGGATGTAGCTGTAGACAGATTCAACCATTAGCCTACCCACTCTTTTCTATTGCTGTTAGAAACGCTCTTGTGCCGACAAAAAGAATTCATAGACCCAGTTAGTTTTCTGCTCTGTTGTATTGTGTGTTTTACCTCTGTATCACTGAACCCACTTTCGTCAATAAATGCCTGCACTCTGTATCAAAGTAATTCAGGTGTGGTGACAGCCCTGGAGAGAGAGTGACGTCACAGCAGGTAGCGGCCGGGGAGTTCCCCAGAGAGCAACGCGGGCCTCTGAAAGAAGCGGCCTGTGTTTCTGCGCCGCGCCCGGGGCGGCGGCAGGGGATGCGGCAGGCAAGGCAGCCAGCCGTGCTATCGACTGGGGCGGCGCCGCCCCCTGCGCCCTGGGGTGAGTGTGGGCGGCGCAGCCAGCGGCCGGCAGCCGGCGGCCTGGCCCCCTCCCAGCGCTCTTTCCGCCCCGCTTAACCCGGAATATGTACCGGGGTCCGCACACGTCGCAGCCGACTCTTCTTCCGGCCGTGGTGCGGTCTGAAGCGGAGATGGCCTCGCCGTGTGCTTCCCAGCATCCACATCTACATGTGCACTCTGCATGCCGCCCTTTTTATCAGTGGTGGAGGGAACTTCTGGAACTAAATGTTGGTCATAGAGTCTCGGTCCATTTTTAAGAAATAACACGTGTGTTCACGTAACTTATTAAATATGATTCACGAGGGGATAGTAAGAACTTCCCCTCACCCTTTTCGTTCATATTGACAGTGTGTGTAGTGGACGACTAGGACTACAACACATGTAAACAGGAAGAGGCAACTCTCAACCTTTCTGAAGAAAAACTTTTTTGGAAATTCTACTACGGTTGGTTGATTTGGGAGGGTGGGGGGGGGGGGGAGGGACCAAACAGCGTGGTCATCGGGAAGGAGGCCGGTCTTGCCCTTTCAAAGGAACCATTCTGGCATTTGCCCGAAGCGATTTAGGGAAATCACGGAAAATCTACATCAGGATGCACGGACGCGGGTTTGAACCGTCGTCCTCACAAATGGGAGTCCGGACTGCTAACCACTGCACCATTTCGCTCGGTAGAATTTTAGGTGTTCTTAGGAACCGAAAAAAATAGGAAGTGGACGGAAGCTAAGACGAAATGGCAGTATGAAAAATGTGAAGAAATCGAAAACAATAATGATTGTCTGAAGGACTGACGCAGTATATGGGAAAGTCAAAACAACCTGCAGTGAAATTAAAAGCATGGGTCGTAAATTGAGAGTACAACCGGGAATTTCACTGTTAAATGCAGAGGAGAGAGCAGATAGGTGAAAAAGTACATTCGAGGCCTCTGTGAGAAAGAGGACTTGTCTGATAAAATAAGAAACAGAAGTCAGTAGGGATGTAGTATTAGAATTTAAAAGAGCCTCGCAAGACTTCAAATAAGGAAGAAGGGATAAAAAACATTCCATTAGAATTTCTAAAATAATTGAGGTAGGTGGCAACAAAACGACAATTCACGTTGCTGTGTAGAAGAATGAGACTGGGGGATATATCATCAGACTTTCGGAAAAAACATTGTCCACACAATTCAGAAGGTAGCAAGAGTCGCCAAGTGCAAGAATTATTGCGCAATCAGCTTAACGGTCCACGCATCCAATTGCTGACAAGAATAATATACAGGAGGATGGAAATGAAATTGAGTATGTGTTAGATGACCACCACTTTGGCTTTAGGGAAAGTAACGGCAGCAGATAGGCAATTCTGACGTTGCGGTTCATAATGGAAGCAAGACTAAAGAAACATTGAGACACGTTCATAGTATTTGTTGACCTGTAAAAAGTCTTCGACAACGTAAAATTGTGCAAGATCTTCGAAACGTTCTCTGGACAGTAAGTATTTGGGCCGCCGCGACTGACCGGAGGGTTTCAATGACTCGCCACTGACTCACTCATCCAGCAGAGCGGTTTTTGATCGCCAAAGGCCATGACAGTACATAGCGACTAGATTAGTGACTATAGCGAGACTACTGCTTGTAATAACAAGATTACCGATATTAAACTTCCTGGCAGATTAAAACTGTGTGCCCGACCGAGACTCGAACTCGGGACCTTTGCCTTTCGCGGGCAAGTGCTCTACCATCTGAGCTACCGAAGCACGACACAAGCCCGGTACTCAGAGCTTTACTTCTGCCAGTACCTCGTCTCCTACCTTCCAAACCTTACAGAAGCTCTCCTACGAACCTTGCAGAACTAGCAAGGTTCGCAGGAGAGCTTCTGTAAAGTTTGGAAGGTAGGAGACGAGGTGCTGGCAGAAGTAAAGCTGTGAGTACCGGGCGTGAGTCGAGCTTCGGTAGCTCAGATGGTAGAGCACTTGCCCGCGATTGGCAAAGGTCCCGAGTTCGAGTCTCGGTCGGGCACACACTTTTAATCTGCCAGGAAGTTTCATACCAGCGCACACTTCGCTGCAGAGTGAAAATCTCGTTCTGGATTACCGATATTGTCTGCAAGAGGACTATTACGGATGAGCTTGTACCCCAAGACATGGACTCTCTTCAGGTTCAGTAAATGCTACAAGTCCATGTAAATAAAGAACCGGATTAATCCACGTGTGCATCTTGTAGAAAGAGGATACCGGCCACCCATAACATTCTCTCCCTTGCCTCCTTGCAGTACAGGATCCTACAGTTCTGACCAGTGCATCTCTTTCTGCAGCGTTCTGAACTGGGACTTCAATTATAGACACACTGTATTTTATCTTTATGTTGGCAGTACCGTTCGGAACTGTCACATCCAGCCATGCATTCGGACTGTTATGTGTTTGAGTGTGGCGTTCTGTCGCCGCCGGTAACAGCCGCAGACATCGGACGCTGATCTGCGCGTTCCCACGCTGTGCTGTGGAGAACCCTCTGGCGTACGTTCGAGTGGACAGGCGGTGATTGCCGCTGCTTTGAGTCCTGAGCAGGGAGCGTGTCGCTATCGACAGCTCTGGAGGGCGTCGCCGCTTGTTAGCACCTGCCGCCTTCCACGAATTGTTCTACCGCCGGCCTTTGTCGTGTTCCCGCATTCTCTCTCTCTCTGTCTCTCTCTCTGTCTCCCCCACCACCCCCATCGATGCTGAGAACTGGATCGGATTAAACTGGGGAAGCGACACCCTTTACAACACTGCCGCAGCTCTCGTTCCGGTTCAGACGCTTCCGGTAGTTGAGAACGGATCTCCGTAATTCGCTTGACACATTCTGCAGCCACGTGTCACCTGTTATCTTTTTTCACCCACGAAGGGTTGAATAATCATATTGACAAGGTCATGGAACAGTGGTATTCATATACAGGATGGTCCACTGATCGTGACCGGGCCAAATATCTCACGAAATACGCGTCAAACGAAGAAAATACAAAGAACGAAACTTGTCTAGCTTGAAGGGCGAAACCAGATGGCGCTATGGTTGGCCCGCTAGATGACGCTGCCATAGGTCAAACGGATATCAACGGCGTTTTTTAAATAGGAACCTCCATTTTTTATTACATATTTGTGTAGTACGTAAAGAAATATGAATGTTTTAGTTGGACCACTTTTTTCGCTTTATGAAAGATGGCGCTGTAATAGTCACAAACACATGGCTCACAATTTTAGTCGAACAGTTGGTAACAGGTAGGTTTTCTAAATTAAAATACAGAACATAGGTACGTTTGAACATTTTATTTCGGTTGTTCCAATGTGATACATGTACCTTTGTGAACTCATCATTTCTGAGAATGCATGCTGTTACAGCGTGATTACCTGTAAATACCGCATTAATGCAATACACGCTCAAAATGATGTCCGTCAACTTCAGTTCAAATGGTTCAAAGCACTATGGGACTTAGCATCTATAGTCATCAGTCCCCTAGAACTTAGAACTACTTAAACCTAACGAACCTGAGGACAGCACACAACACCCAATCATCACGAGGCAGAGAAAATCCCTGACCCTGCCGGGAATCGAACCCGGGAACTCGGGCGCGGGAAGCGAGAACGCTACCGCACGACCTCGAGCTGCGGACTCAACTTCAGTGCATTTGGCAATATGTGTTACGATATTCCTCTCAACAGTGAATAGTTCGCCTTCCGTAATATTCCACCAGCATTGACAATGCGCTGATGCACGTTGTCAGGCGTTGTCGGTGGATCACGATGGCAAAAATCCTTCAACTTTACCCACAGAAAGAAATCCGGGGACGTCACATCCGGCGAACGCGCGGGCCATGGTATGGTGCTTCGACGACCAATCCACCTGTCATGAAATATGTTATTCAATACCGCTTAAACCGCACGCGAGCTGTGTGGCGGACATCCATCATGTTGGAAGTACATCGCCATTCTGTCATGCAGTGAAACATCTTGTAATAACATTACGTAGTAAATCAGCATACATTGAACCATTTAGATTGCCATCGATAAAATGGGGGCCAATTAGCCTTCCTCCCATAATGTCGCACCATACATTAACCCGCCAAGGTCGCTGATGTTCCACTTGTCGCAGCCATCGTGGATTTTACGTTGCCCAATAATGCATATTATGCCCGTTTACGTTACTACTGTTGGTGAATGACGCTTCGTCGCTGAATAGAACGCGTGCAAAAAATCTGTCATCGTTTCGTAATTTTTCTTGTGCCCAGTGGCAGAACTGTGCATGACGTTCAAAGTCGTCGCCATGCAGTTCCTGTTGCATAGAAATATGGTGCTGGTGCAATCGATGTTGATGTAGCATTCTCAACACCGACGTTTTTGAGATTCTCGATTCTCGCGCAATTTGTCTGATACTGATGTGCGGATTAGCCGCCACAGCAGCTAAAACACCTACTTGGGCATCATAATTTGTTGCAGGTCTTGGTTGACGTTTCACATGTGGCTGAACACTTCCTGTTTCCTTAAATAACGTAACTATCCGGCGGACGGTCCGGACACTTGGATGATGTCGTCCAGGATACCGAGCAGCATACGTAGCACACGCTCGTTGGGCATTTTGATCACAATAGCCATACATCAACACGATATCGACCTTTTCCGCAATTGGTAAACGGTCGATTTCAACACGGGTAATGTATCTCGAAGCAAGTACCGTCCGCACTGGCGGAGTGTTACGTGATACTACGTACTTATACGTTTGTGACTATTACAGCGCCATCTGTCACAAAGCGAAAAAAGTGGTCCAACTAAAACATTCATATTTCTTTACGTACTACACGATATGTAAATAAAAAATGTGGGTTCCTATTTAAAACAACGCAGTTGATATCCGTTTGACCTATGGCAGCGCCATCTAGCGGGCTAACCATAGCGCCGTCTGGTTGCCCCCTTCAAGCTTGACGAGTTTCGTTCCTTGCAGTTTTTTCGTTTGATGCTTGGCCCGGTCACTATCAATGGACCACTCTGTATAGCAAAGGCGGCAGGTAAAAAAGTTCAGGGCTTTGGCAGAGATGTCATTTCTATTCAGGTGAGACATGTAAAAAGGTTCCGACGTGACTATGGCCGCACGATGGGAACTAACAGTCTTTAAAGTTGAAGGTAATTGGAATCAGACGCAAGGGAAATTCGTTTGGGAAATCGTTAAGGAATTCGATATTCAGAATTCTACAGAGACAAGACTTTGCCGAGAATATCAGATTTCAGGTATTACTTCTCACCATGGACAACGCAGTCACCGACGGCCTCCACTTAACGACCGCAAGTAGCAGCGATTGCGTAGAATTATCAGTGCTGGCAGACAAGCAACACTGCGTCAAATAGCAGCAGAAATCAGTGTGGGACATACGACGAACGTATCAGTTAGGACATTGTGGCGATCTTTGGAGGTAACGGGCTATGGCAGCGGACGACCGACACGAGTGGCTTTGTTATCAGCACATCGCCTGCAGCGCCTCTTCTGGGCTCGTAACCATATTGGTTTGACCCTAGACGGCTAGTAAACCATGGTCTGGTCAGATGAGCCCTGATTCCAACTGGTAGGGTTCGAATGTGGCGTAGTCTTCACGAATCTATGGACCCAAGTTGTCACCAAGGCACTGTGCAAGCTGATGGCGACTATAATGGTGTGATGGTGTGTGCTGTGTTTACATGGAATGGGCTGGGTCCTCTACTCCAACCTAACCGACCACTGATTGGAAATGGTTCTGTTTAGCTGCTTGGGGACCACCTACAGCCATCCATGGACTTCATGTTCCCAAACAACGATGGAATTTTTATCGATGACAATGCGGCGTGTCACCGGTCCACAGTTGTTCGCAACCGGTTTGAAAAAGTTTCTGGACAGTTCGAGCGAATTATATGGCCACCTAGATCGCCCGTCATGAATCTCATCGCCGGCCGCGGTGGTCTAGCGGTTCTAGGCGCGCAGTCCGGAACCGCGCGACTGCTACGGTCGCAGGTTCGAATCCTGCCTCGGGCATGGATGTGTGTCATGTCCTTAGGTTAGTTAGGTTTAAGTAGTTCTAAGTTCTAGGGGACTGATGACCACAGTAGTTAAGTCCCATAGTGCTCAGAGCCAGCCATGAATCTCATCGAACATTTTTGGGACGTAGTCGCGAGGTCACTTCGTGCACAAAATCCTGCACCGGCAACACTTTCGTAATTATGAACGGCTGTAGAGGCACCATGGCTTAATATCTCAGCAGCGGATTTCCAAACACTTGTTGAGTCCCTGCCACGTTGGGTTGCTGCACTGCGCCAGAGAAAAGGAGGTTCAACACGATATTAGAAGGTATCCAACGACTTTTGTCACCTCAGTCTATGATTTACTATGTTTTTCTCATTTTAAAATCATTTACCATGCAACAGTCTTTTTGTGATACATACATGTCTAAATTCACCACAAAATCTCCCCCCCCCCCTGGGTAGACTGTTGCCTTGTTAGGGAGACGAGTTAAGTGATGGAGAGTTGCTGTGCTATGATGTTCTCTCACAGTTTTAAAAATAGCAACTAGTACACATGCAAAAGCATGTGAAAAGTCGGGATACACAGACAACACTCAATAACAAAAACATGTGCATACACAAGTACAGGGCTATTACAAATGATTGAAGCGATTTCATAAATTCACTGTAGCTCCATTCATTGACATATGGTCACGACACACTACAGATGCGTAGAAAAAATAAAGTTTTGTTCGGCTGAAGCCGCACTTCAGGTTTCTGCCGCCAGAGCGCTCGAGAGCGCAGTGAGACAAAATGGCGACAGGAGCCGAGAAAGGGTATGTCGTGTTTGAAATGCACTCACATCAGTCAGTCATAACAGTGCAACGACACTTCAGGACAAAGTTCAACAAAGATCCACCAACTGCTAACTGCCGGCCGAAATGGCCGTGCGGTTAAAGGCGCTGCAGTCTGGAACCGCAAGACCGCTACGGTCGCAGGTTCGAATCCTGCCTCGGGCATGGATGTTTGTGATGTCCTTAGGTTAGTTAGGTTTAACTAGTTCTAAGTTCTAGGGGACTAATGACCTCAGCAGTTGAGTCCCATAGTGCTCAGAGCCATTTTTTGAACTGCTAACTCCATTCGGCGATGGTATGGGCAGTTTAAAGCTTCTGGATGCCTCTGTAAGGGGAAATCAACGGGTCGGCCTGCAGTGAGCGAAGAAACGGTTGAACGCGTGCGGGCAAGTTTCACGCGTAGCCCGCGGAAGTCGACGAATAAAGCAAGCAGGGAGCTAAACGTACCACAGCCGACGGTTTGGAAAATCTTACGGAAAAGGCTAAAGCAGAAGCATTACCGTTTACAATTGCTACAAGCCCTGACACCCGATGACAAAGTCAAACGCTTTGAATTTTCGGCGCGGTTGCAACAGCTCATGGAAGAGGATGCGTTCAGGGCGAAACTTGTTTTCAGTGATGAAGCAACATTTTTTCTTAATGGTGAAGTGAACAGACACAATGTGCGAATCTTGGCGGTAGAGAATCCTCACGCATTCGTGCAGCAAATTCGCAATTCACCAAAAGTTAACGTGTTTTGTGCAATCTCACGGTTTAAAGTTTACGGCCCCTTTTTCTTCTGCGAAAAAAACGTTACAGGACACGTGTATCTGGACATGCTGGAAAATTGGCTCATGCCACAACTGGAGACAGACAGCGCCGACTTTATCTTTCAACAGGATGGTGCTCCACCGCACTTCCATCATGATGTTCGGCATTTCTTAAACAGGAGATTGGAAAACCGATGGATCGGTTGTGGTGGAGATCATGATCAGCAATTCATGTCATGGCCTCCACGCTCTCCCGACTTAACCCCATGCAATTTCTTTCTGTGGGGTTATGTAAAAGATTCAGTGTTTAAACCTCCTCTACCAAGAAACGTGCCAGAACTGCGAGCTCGCATCAACGATGCTTTCGAACTCATTGATGGGGACATGCTGCGCCGAGTGTGGGAGGAACTTGATTATTGGCTTGATGTCTGCCGAATCACTAAAGGGGCACATATCGAACATTTGTGAATGCCTAAAAAAAACGTTTTGAGTTTTTGTATGTGTGTTCAAAGCATTGTGAAAATATCTCAAATAATAAAGTTATTGTAGAGCTGTGAAATCGCTTCAATCATTTGTAATAACCCTGTAAATGCGTAAAACAAACAGCAACACACACAATATACTGTATATAAGGGGCAATCAAAGAGTTATTGTGTGATGGCCGCACTAACCCCTTGCTTACACGTCGGTGCTTTTACGCTGTCATCGGTGTAGCGCTGCGTTGCATACACGCTGCAGCAACGCTCTCAAACGGAAACTTTTTGCGAAATTTTGTCGCTTTTGCGAATATTTTCAACATCTGCTGTGTTAGGCATTGAAATCGTACTTATTGGTGACACGTGAAAAGCTCTCCCGGTCCCAGAACCCGCATTTCCTGCTTTTAGAGAGCGGTCGCCTTAACCATTTAAGCCAGCCGGAGTCGCCGAGCGGTTCTAGGCGCTACAGTCTGGAACCGCGTGACCAGGTTCGAATCCTGCCTCGGGCGTGGATGTGTGTGATGTCCTTAGGTTAATTAGGTTTAAGTAGTCATAAGTTCTGATGGCCTCAGAAGTTAAGTCCCATAGTGCTCAGAGCCATGTGAACCATTTTTTAACCATTTAAACTACCCGTGCACGCTTCCAGGCCACATCCAAACATCCATACGTCACAGTGTCTACGAAATTGGAGCAACGTGCTCTTCGTGGTGTGCACTAATTGTCCTGGGCATCGAGATCACCAGATCTCTCACCAATTGAACACGTATGGGACATGATGAAGCGGGTAGTTATTCCATCTTCACGGCCTGCGACAAACATTGGAGAATTGCAACAAAAGGTGCAACAAACTTGGGACAGACTACCGCAGGTTACCATTCGGCACCTTTATGATCGTCTGCATGTGAGAGTACACCCCTGCGTTGTCACCCGAGGGAGCCACAGTGTGCAGTGATATGGCTATTTGGTCACCCTTCACTGTGACAGGCGTCTAAGGTGTACCGCTGCACCAATGAATTACCGGTTACCACAACTGTCAATAAAATAAACTTGTCCCTCAGGGAGTTGAATTTTTTTCCGGGGGTGTATTTCGTACACCTTAAGACAGCCAATTCAACTCACATCATGCGCTCTAAGTTCTAAATACTATTAATTTTTTTAAAAAATTTTGTGGAATCAAGGTAAAGCCGGTTTCGCGCTAGTGACTCACATTTTTAGGTTATATTTGCGTAGATTAAAAGTCATTCAGCCAATACGATCTACCAACGTTTTAAATGCACATATTTTGATTTTTAACATATCCTGGCATCATTATTGTAATGGATGTGCGGTAGATATGGCCCATTGTCCATGTCAGTTACCGTTATGACTTACCAGCGGCGGCGTCTGCACGCCGTTTCTTCATCGTAGAGGAGACAGCTGTTTTCCTAAGTAGAACGGGGAATTCAACATAGATCCAAATTACAATGTACCTCCCAATTAAGCCCGCATCTCGGGGTCGTGCGGTAGCGTTCTCGCTTCCCACGCCGCCGGGTTCCCGGGTTCGATTCCCGGCGGGGTCAGGGATTTTCTCTGCCTCGTGATGGCTGGGTGTTGTGTGCTGTCCTTAGGTTAGTTAGGTTTAAGTAGTTCTAAGTTCTAGGGGACTGATGACCATAGATGTTAAGTCCCATAGTGCTCAGAGCCATTTGAACCATTTGAACCTCCCAATTAGAGTGTCCCTTAGTGATGATCCGTAATTATTTGCAATTATTGATGCATCTTTCCCCCTCCCGCTGGAGATTCGAATCCTCTCTCGGGCTCGAGTGTTTGTGTTGTTCTTAGCGTAAGTTAGTTTAAGTTGGTTTAAGTAGTGTGTAACTCTAGGGACTGATGACCTCAGCAGTTTGGTGCCTTAGGAACTCACACACATTTGAAGATTTTGATGGGTCGTTCAACATCCACTGCATTGACAATACCAGCATATGTGCCATTTGGAACGTTGGGGGATGGTATTGGATTAATGGCTTAATGTAATCCAGGCAAATATAGCCTGAAGATGCGATTCATTATCGCAAAACCTGTCACACCTTTACTGCACAATGAACGAGGATTAGCAGGTAAAGGCAGACTCTACAGTTTCTTACAGGATTTTACGTCAAGCATTAAAAAAAGTCTGCATAGATTATGCGGCAGTTACAAATGTAGAAAACTTATATGTTGTTAATATTGTAATCATTCGAAACTATAGAACTATAGTCTGATCCACGGACGATGGCGGCTCGCGCATGTCGAGGCATGGACAGGGGTTGCTTTGCTGGCGATTCCAAGCGACAATTGCGATACGTACATGTGCGTGCGTTCCGCTTGAAGGAAGCGTATATCCTGCGAAATATGTCTCTCGCTTGCTTATGCAGTATTTATCACTTACCGCCAACACCAGCGATGACTACTCGCAACAAATGGAACAGAAATTCACTAAACAACTAGCTAAGATCATGTTTAACGCTCGCATTATCTACGGCATTCATAGCAGAGTGCTCGGAACACTTCTGAACGCTCATTGGCTGTCGGAGAATAGGTGACGTAGGTGCGAAGAACAAGGCGAAACTCGGCCGCCATCGTTCGTGACTCCAACTGTAGTAAGAGTATTTTAAAGAGAGAAACGTCGTTGGATTCGTCTCTTTTAGAACTACGATACTAGTTCAACGTAAAAAAGTGAAGTTGATTACGAAATCTCTGCAATTAATACAGCTATAAAAGAAACTATACGTCTTTTAGTAAAGACTTTTTCACTGTTTATCTGTGTGGAAACGGAATTATAATATCATAAACAGTTACGGAGATGTTTGATTGAACAGCTCAGCTGAATTACCCTCTAACATGACGCTACTCTCTTACGCTATCCGGTCAAAGGTATGCAGACACCCTTAAATAATGTGAAATTGACCACTAGAGGCCACGAAGGACGAACCCACCAGCAAAAAAGGAGGCTAGAGCTTTTTTCCCTTTTTTCCAGCAGAGAAGCAGCAACAGGAGAATGGGTGTGTCAGGAGAGTTCAGTGACCTCGAACGTGGACTAGTCACTGGATGTCAACTTAGGATCATATCCATCAGGGACATTTAATTCTTGTGAAGCTTCCAAAGTCGGCTGTTGTCGATGTAATTGTGACGCGAAAACACGAGGGAACAACCGCGTGAAATCAGCAAAAGGAATCACCCATGGGTTCCAAGGCACAGCTAACCCATGACCGTGCGTAGGAAGTTCCAGGGACCGCTCCTCGTGATCCGCACATTTCCGCAGTCGGCGCTAGGAGACGTTTGAGGCGGTGTAAAGAGCAAGGCCACTAGACAACAGATGACTGGAAATGAGTCATTTGGAGTGGTGAGTCACGCTATAACCTGTTGCAATCCAATAGAAGCCTTTGGGTTTGGCGAATGCCTAAAGAATATTGCCTACAACCACGTACAATGCCAATGTTAGGAATAACAAAAATCTACATAAGGAAGTAAAATCACTTAACTTGGTTCAAAAAGGGGTCCAGTATTCAGGAATACACATTTCCAATAAATTTCCAGCAACCGATGATAACTTGATTTCAGATAAAGCACAGTTTAGACAGAGTTTGAAAGACTTTTAGATAGGCAAGTCCTTCTACTCCAGTGCTTCCCAGCATGTGGGTAATTACTCCTCTGAGGGGTAAAATGAAATCTACTTAAGGGTAAAAACCAAGCGATTCGATTCTGTTTCAGCCACGAAACTAAATTATTTTCAAACGATCATTACTATTATCACAATTTCGAAAGACTCTAATACAGATTATATAGGTTATCAATAATTACTTTTTCTGAGAAGCATTAACGTGGTGGAGTTTACAGATTCCGCACATAGTCCACCCATTATAAACATATGTTGTGCTTTGTCTCATACATTGTTGATGATAAAAGTGAGACATATACGTAACAAATGCTAAATATGTCGAGGAAACGATCAATGATTGTGAGCAAATAGCGTTGTTCTGAAGAGCATGATAGCGGGCCCACAATGTCCACATGTATATGTGAAAATCTTGCAGATGGCGTCGGGAAGTCAGCAATAGGTGCAAAGACATGTCTGCTGATTTTATTACGCTGGCATGTTAGGCATGCACGCGCCCATGCACGACAATCTTTTTGTATTCCAGGCCACACTACTTTGGAGGAAACTAACTTGGCTGTAGCTCGTACTCCTGGATGTGATAGATTATGTAGTGCACTATAAATCTCGCGACGATATTGTTCTGGTATGTAAGGTCGCTCCTTTCCTTTTGCTACATCACACCAAATTCCGTCTGGAACATTTGGGACAGACACACGTCTGAGCTGCAGCGCAGTTCTCTGTTCCTCTATTAGACGGCGCAAGAAAGGATCTTCTCGTTGTTTAGACGCTAACTCGGTCCAACGAATTGAATTTAAACTGGCACAATTCCTAGACAGGCAATCTGCGACCAGGTTGTCTTTTCCTGAAATGTGACGCACGTCAGTTGTGAACTGTGCAATGTACTCGACTTGCCTGCACTGACGTGGTGAATTGAGCTCTGTGTCTCGTTGAAATATAGCTACTAACGGCTTGTGATCGGTAAAAATTGCAAAGTGCCTCCCTTCGACAGACGTGCGAAAATGCTTTATGGCTAAGTAAATAACAAGCAACTCACGGTCAATAGCACTCCATTTTTGCTGCTGTCGAGTCAGGTTTTTAGAGAAAAATGCAAGCGGTTGCCATCTGCCATCAACTTCTTGCTGTAGCGCTGCACCCACTGCTGTTTGGCTCGCATCAACCATGAGCGCTAAAGGAGGGCTCAATCTTGGTTCAAATGGCTCTGAGCACTGTGGGACTCAACTGCTGAGGTCATTAGTCCCCTAGAACTTAAAACTAGTTAAACCTAACTAACCTAAGGACATCACAAACATCCATGCCCGAGGCAGGATTCGAACCTGCGACCGTAGCGGTCTTGCGGTTCCAGACTGCAGCGCCTTTAACCGCACGGCCACTTCGGCCGGCTGGGCTCAATCTTGGATGTCCCAGTAGTGTTGCCCGAGAAAGACATTTCTTTAAGTCATGGAAAGCTGCTTCAGCATCTGGACTCCATGAAATTTTACGATTTCCTGTTGTATTTTTACCTGCAAGTAACGTTGTGAGTGGGTCTTGGGCGGCAGCTAATTTAGGTAAGTGACGTCTGTAATAGTTGAGCATGCCTAAAAATCTGCGAAGTCCTTTGTAAGTTGCGGGAAGGGGCATCTGTTGTACTGCTTCAACCCGCTCAGGCAAAGGTGACAGGCCTGCTGCTGAAACCAAATATCCCAGGAACTTAACCTCGCGTTTTCCAAACGTGCACTTTGTTTCGTTAATAATTATGCCATACTCTGTCAGGCGGCGGAAAAGCTGCCGCAGATGTTCGACATGCTGATATACAGAACCAGAGAATACTAAAATGTCGTCCATATAACAAAATACGAATGGTAATTCTCGAAGCACCTCATGCATGAATCTTTGCCATGTTTGGGCAGCGTTTCTGAGGCCAAATGGCATAAAATTGTACTCAAACAAACCGAATAGTGTGATAACTGCTGTTTTTTTAATGTCAGATGGAGCCATGGGAATCTGGGAAAATGCTTTGGCGCAATCAATCACCCTAAATATTTTGGCATTGCTAATCGTACTGTTAAAATCAGTCACATTGGGTACTGGGTAGTGGTCGGGAATTGTGCGGGCATTGAGCGCCCTGTAGTCTCCACATACTCTCCATGAATTGTCTTTTTTACTGACCATGTGAATTGGAGATGCCCATTAACTATCAGACCTACTTACAATACCTGTTTTTAGAAGTCTGTCGAACTCAGCTCGCGCCGCGAGCAGCTTCTCTGGAGGCAGACGCCGCGGGCGGAAGGCAACGGGTTGACCTTGTGTCGTGCTGATGTGGTGTTGAGTATTGTGTCTGCATTTCCTGGTTGCGTTGACAGGTTCGGTAAGTGCTGGAAAGTCTTGAAGCAGTTTACGAAAAAGTGATTCCTCCGACAGTGCTCTGATATTGCCTACAGTATACGAATCGTTACGACTGTCGGGTGTCTTCTTCCGTGACGCACACATGTGCACCCCGCTTAGTTGCGGGTACGAAATCGTATCACAATATCCCGACGGGGATGACGCGATAGAGGAGCCGGAAATCTTCGTGCGGAAAGACACGGGCACATCGCACTGCACTTGAACCGACGCGGAAGACGCAGTAGGCAATATCCCTTCTGTGGGAACTGTCACCAAACGACGGTTAACCAGGTCGGGCATAAGTCGGTAGTTCCGTAAAAAGTCCGCTCCAATTATAGGACTCGGCACATCAGCAACCACGAAAGTCCATTTTGGATGGAAGTTGGAATTCAGATGTAATGCCAACTGTTTCTCACCATAGGTAGATATTCTGGAATTGTTTGCCGCAGTCAGCACATGTTGCGTTGCTGTCGTGAGTATATCACCTCTCTTCCTTGGATAAACACTGACTTCTGAACCTGTGTCAATCAGAAACTTCTCATCTGAAGAGAGGTCCAACAGGAACAATCGGTGCGATTGGTTGACTGCAGCTACCGTGGCGTTTTCACCTCTTTGAATCACGCTATGACTCGGGCGCCTATGTTGTTGTTGACGAACGTTAGCGCCCTTTAACGCCAGCCTTTTAAGTTTGGGTAGCTGCAGGGTTGAATACATTGACGGGCAGTGTTACCGAAGCGTCTGTGGTACCAGCACCATTGATCTGTCAAATCCTGTTGGATAGCATTTCTTCGTCTTTTCCAGCTGCGACTTCGTAGCTGGTGGTGGTGTGACGTTACTTGCACGTTGAGTTTTGCCACTTGTGCTGCCAGTTGCTGTACGGTGGGTTCGGTCGATGAGCACTGCTGTTGGGAAGTATTATTGCATGTTCCTGGTTCACTGACATCAGATTCCATCACACTACACGTTCTTGGGCCTCTGTCCTGGCTGTAGTTGAATTCGGAACACGCAGAAACTTCGGTTAAGGTGTTTGCGATGGTGTCTGCCTTTTTTGCTAAGACTTGCTATGGTAAGTCTGCTTCTGCTGCAATGACGGCACGGATGTTGGCAGGAAGTTTACGAAGCCATATTAGACGTAAAGACTCTTAAGGTAGGAGTTCCGGGCCGGTTAATGCACGTAAGGCTTTGAGTACTTGTCACAGAGTCTTGTCGCCCAAATCTTCGTATGCGAAAATTTTTTGTAGTCGCAAATCTGGTGACAACGTATAATGCTGTATGAGAGCTTCCTTTAGCACAAAGTAATTTTATTGCGACAAGGTTTCTTCTACTTGCTCTATCACTTCTAAAATTAGATGTGAAACCACTATATTAAATTTGCCAATGTTGTTAGACACCCCACGCTGCCGAAATATGCATTCAGCCTGCGTAAACCAAAGCTGGGGGCGCGTCGGCCAGAACGCAGAAAGCTTAACATTTCCGTGTCGCCCGTAGGTACTCCCATCTTTTGCGTTAACATCTGTCGTTCCGTTTTGTGGCGAATCAAAGGGCGTGGACCGCGATCCTTGGTCGAACAGACTGTAGTCTTCAATCTTGATTACACAGCCCCATGCTTTTGTCTCTGAATTCATTATTCTCGTCGGTATATATATTTTCTTTATGCTTCTGCTACGATTTTTCGGGGTCACCACTATGGGAGCCTTTATAATATATGAAGTAACAGCTTTTTCATGAGATGAGAAAACATTTTATTTTCCAAGCACAGATCAAAAACTAACAAGAATAAACAACTCGTAACCAAGCCGACTACGGCAAAGATAAATATCTATCAGCTGCAGCTTTCACCCGCTGTTTTTGGCGCAGTGGATAAATGACTTCCCCACAATGTTATTCGGCATTTGTTTGCCTCTCCCTGTTTCCCTTTTTATGGCATCCGATACTGTTTTGCTTTTATTTTCTGCATTATATATTAATTGGACATTAAATGACTTTTCTGCAGCAGTCAGAACCTTCTTATAGATCCTTTTGTATCTACGATAGACATTTAGGACCTCTGGATCATTGCGACTCTTTTTTCATGGAACTAAAGTATTTAAATGCTTGGGAGGACTTTTAATACCTGCTGTTGTCCATCTGTTTTTTGAGATGTTGATACAGACACGCATACTTTTGGAAATGCCTTTTCAAAGTTCAGTTTAAATAATGTGGAGAATGTAGAGAATTTCATATTCACATTGGTTTTCTTATACATTTCATCCCAGCATTGTTTTGCTAGTTCTTTTGAAAGATCTTTTATTTTGATTTCTGATAGATGCCGTTTGTAGGCTTGTAGTTTAGAGAAAGATTCCATGTCCGATTTGACTTATGTTATTTAAGAGAGATGGTCTGATAATCGAAGATCTTTTACAGCTAGATCACGTAGTTCCCTGTCCATATTTGTGCCCATATGGTTAATTACTAATGCAATCATTGTAGTAACTCTTGTTGCACTATTAACAAATAGGGACACGCCAAAACTTGAAAGGATATATATGAGGGTGCTGCTGGAGTCATTTGTGATATTAATTTTGATGTGAATGTCCACACACAGAATTATGTTGACCTTAGTACTTGAGACTTTTTCTAGAACATCTTTTAACATATTTACAAAAGTGTCGACACTACCACTGGGATATCTATAGACACACTAAATGTTTAACGTCTTTGTGATATCGAGCCCTGTTAATTCATTATCTGATATTTCAAAGTGTTTGTCTTCACTTACTGTACTCAGGTCATGTACTGATTTCAACTGAGTTACTTTCCTGATATAAATTCATGATCCTGCACCTATTGAAACAGTTCTGCAGTAAGAGTTTACCATTTCGTACGTAGTATCTCGTGTGTTTTGTACTGGATGTCTTCCATATTTTGAGAAGCAACATAATAATTTCATTTAGGTACCAAGTTGGAATTTTCCTCATATGATCGCAGATCAATAATTATACTTGCATATTACGATAAGCCTGAGTGTGTGTGCGTGTGTGTGTGTGTGTGTGTGTGTGTGTGTTTGTTTGTACTCGATAAATAAAAAATAGTTTTACATTGGTCCCAACATTTATTTTCGAGTTATCGACTTTCCATCTGTGTTTTGTTAAATTTCATTTCTGTCTTATTCAAGCATTATCTTTGGCTGTATTCTGAAAGAAAAAATAAACATAGCAAATGTGCTCCATGTATATTAAGGATATATTATAAGCATAAGTGTTGTATTCCATTTAAAAAAGCTAAACAAAACAATTTCTACCCCCTTCTTAAAATTGGGTTTTGTCAGTGTCTTTGTATTTTAGCTACGTTGCATGTGGGTGTATGCCTTTTACATCTACATCTACATCCATACTCCACAAGCCACCTGACGGTGTGTGGCGGAGGGTACCCTGAGTACCTCTATCGGTTCTCCCTTCTATTCCAGTCTCGTATTGTTCGTGGAAAGAAGGATTGTCGGTATGCTTCTGTGTGGGCTCTAATCTCTCTGATTTTATTCTCATGGTCTCTTCGCGAGATATACGTAGTGTACATTGTGTATATTGACTACATTTGTGTTTTATTTCGTAGCTGATTGTAGTAAATGCGGGTTTAGAGAGATTTGGAGCTACATTTCTGATTTTTATATATTGCAGTCTTCCTTAGAAATTGCTTTCGTCGACTAGGCCCAATCAGTTGTAATTCAATGTAATTATTATCCGTCAATATCGTCGAGTATATTGTGTACTGAAGAACAAGAACCATAGAACCCCTTCCTTGTTTGTTTAGCTGATACCTCACTGAAAAGCCTTTAAGACTGACAGATGATTACCGATCTATGAACCGCAGACTGAAATGAGAACACTCCTAACGTGTTTTGGATGTAGAAATACTACTGTAACGTCGCCAAACATAACAGAACTTGTGAGATGTTGAAATACTTAATTTTCAGATGCACTGTATCTTTCACCAAGAGTAAGCCAAAGTAACGGAATTATTTACCATCTTCCAGTGGTTAATGATACTTCATACTGCCTATTTGTTTCTGTGCTTGCCTGCTTACCGTAGTATTTTATACATCATGCATTTCCTTATCATTAGTTAGGCCTAACTTTGTAACATCTACGAGATAAATTTTTGGCTACGGTGCGACGAGAGGAAATTGTGCCTCTGGCAATTATAAACATTATCTATTCGACATATGAAAAAATAGTGAATTAATTATTTATATAATATTCTATGATATAATTGGACATATCGATGTGTATCACACAAAGACAATGATAATTGTAAAGTGCTTTTATGATCTGCGTTTGTCTTCCTTGTTTTTACCTTTTGTTGGTTGGCTTTTGTAGGTTCAGCTCGCAAGACGCATATCAAACTGATGTCTGTTAAGAAATTGTAATTATTTGTGAATTATTACTTGAAAATAGAGTTCATTATTATTATAAACATGAGTGAATAATTATTTGTAACTGTAATTCCTCTCTCAGTAAGCATTATCTGTGTTAATTGTTTCTTTCCGCTGCAAGGAGCGCAGCCATCGATGATAGCGATTTGTATCGCGTTTTTGTCTGTGTTTTCCTTAGAAACAAATCAAATATTAGCTTGATGAAGTCTAAATATTGCACAATACGAAAGTAGAGTTTCTGTGAAGTTTAATAAGCAGTTAAAATACTTATTTGGTCTAACAATAGAAAGTCTCTATCAATTGTCTGCCGCCATCTTAACAATTGTCTCAGCGGCAAATTCATATCACGCAACTCTGCCGACATAAATGCTGAACGTAATACGAATGTGTAAAAATAAATGTGCACCGGTGGTCCCGAACTCATTTGAATGAAAATGATTCGAATCAGATTGGTTCTTAAAACACACTGCTCATAGCACGAACGTTATAACAAACTTTTCTAGCTGATGTACGGAGCCGAAATTAATTACGCACGAGTTGCGAAGAATATTGTTTCAGGTAACATACGTCAGTGTTGTGCGCGGCTGATATTCGGTGGTTTTAATGATCATTTTGCTGAAGATAACTGTTTCCATCATAATCCATAGTTGTATAGAATCTGTTGTATGAACTGTGATTTAGTAACACTTACACAACTTGCAGACAACACTTTAACACGACGTTAAGTTGGAGTTCTTTAGCAACTTGATCTAATCTTTAGCCGGGAGAAAAATTATGTAGTAATTACTCAGTGTAATAAAATAAGATAATCATTTTCATTTACAAATTAGTTAAATACCAAATCACTGAATAACACAGCGAACGCCATAACTTCAAATGTCATCTGTCTGTTTAGCATGTTATTTTGGCCAGACGTGTTCAGGGTCTTACTTTCAGAGCGCAAAATGATGTCTTATGCATCAATTTGACATGTGTGTGTATCTCTCTCTCTCTCTCTCTCTCTCTCTCTGTCTGTGTGTGTGTGTGTGTGTAGAATAACATCGCATTTTATTACGAGCAGACGTATTATTGCTTATTTTTAGGCGCTGAAAGTCCACTGCGACGCTTCACATGCTTCATGAAACAATTCAGATGTGTAAAATATTTCATTTAGGAGTAATAACATTGCATATTTGACGTAAACACTGTATTATTTGTATTAAAGACGTATTTATTCGAGATTTATAAATTTCGAAACATCATTGTGAAATTTGATAAGAATCATAGAAGCATTTAGATGTGAAAAATAGCTCTGTTGTGCCTTACACTACACATAAATCGACCTTAATGTTCCCTATTACTGCTTAATTTCACGTTGTAACATTTAGTGTGTGTATGTGTGCGTGTGTGGTATGCATTGTTGGCAAATTTTGTATGTGGGAAAACTGCTAGATACACCCTTCATGAAACATTTTGAATAAAAACTTTTGAACATGCTTCAAAAATTAAGATAGTTCAGATGTTTCTGAGCGCATTCAAGATGCGTACTCTGTGTATTGCAATTGAATGCTCACTGAGTTTGTTTCAAAATTTGTGCTACATTCATAATGGCTGTAGGCAGAAGGAGGATTAGGAGGAGATTAGGTCAGAAGGTACAAACTGAAAACTGGGACTATTTATCAATATTTCTTTTTCACTTTTGCACCACTGCCATCTCTGGCTTTCATTACCTTGCCATCACCATCTTGGCCTTTCCCGAGACTGCAGTGCCCAGTAGTGGCGGAATCTTGAACTATGTCCAAAGGTCGGCATAGATATAGTTTTTCGTATGACCAGCAAAATCCCCATGTCTGCCTCTATTAGATCTTGTGTGGGACCAACTCGGGGGTCAATTATTTCCCAGTACCAGCCCCAAGGACATCAAGGACGTGACACACCATTTGTCCGCCATCTTGCCGCAGTTGAGGATTCAACGGCTTTATGTCTCAGTTTTCAGGAAAAGTAGAGCATATTTACAAGTTAGAGGGTGTATTAAGTCAAATGAAAACTGCGATAGTACCGCCAAATTCTGGCAATTTTAACCGGATTTCGTAACCGATGAAATATAACCAGACACTCTCTTTTCCTGTGAGTGTCATTTCGTTTTCGGCTCCATTCCTGGGTGCTTCATTTGTTTGTGCATCGCAGTAACTGATGATGGTCAAAGTTGTGACAGTATGAAATCTAGTCCGGCAGCAGCATGACTCGAATTTCTGGCGAAAAGCTAAATTTGAGTATTAGGAAGTTTTTTCCGGCGGTACTCGTCTCTAGTTCAGTCATGTTCGGAACTGAAACATTCACTATATATTGGTCAGTCGAGATGACAGTTGATGGTTTAGAAGTTCGAGCTTCAGAAGAATTTTGTAAATTAGTTGAGAAGATCGAGTAACTAAAGGAGACGTACTGAGTCCAGCCGCGGAAAGAAGCTTGTAGCATAACTTGACTAGAGGTATTGTAGAGGATGCCAAAACCTTGAATACAATATTTAGGTTCATATGAATGTAGAGAATGTTGATTATGTAGATGTTGTGTTGGCTGAAGAGCCAACACCGTGTTACTAGAGGAGGCCGAAATGCACGCGGTTTAGCTCACGCAGGCTGGCGTGAGAAGGGAAGAAATATACTGACGTGAGGTCTGGAACATGACAAGGAATGAGAATTCAGAAAGCGGACGAAATTAATTTGATACTTAACTTTAACCCATTAATGATGAACATCGCTCTTGACGGTACATGATTTACAATATTATCTGTTCAGAATAGCAACTGAATATGGCGCCTTGCTAGGTCGTAGCAGATGACGTAGCTGAAGGCTATGCTAAACTGTCGTCTCTGCAAATGAGAGCGTATGCAGACAGTGAACCATCGCTAGCAAAGTCGGCTGTACAACTGGGGCGAGTCCTAGGGATTCTCTCTTGACTAGACCTTCCGTGTGGCGGCGCTCGGCTGCAAACACTGATAGTGGTGACACGCGGGTCCGACGTATATTAACGGACCGCGGCCGATTTAAAGGCTACTACCTAGCAAGTGTGGTCTCTGGCGGTGACAACACAGTAGAGATGAAAGTGTTCGCACAGGGTAGACTAGCGTAGTAAGTTGGTTTAAAGACAACAACCATCTCTTTGTAGCGAAAAGTACTCCTTTATGAGCAGTGTCCACTCTGGAGGTAGACTTCCTTACATTGTAGAGCTATTGGAGCGCTTGTTGAATCTAATCTGAAAGTGAGCTTATCTATTTATAATAACAGAAATATTGCGCTTTATGTGAATCTAGATGTGCGAATTCATAAAGGAAACTGAACCACCGATTCCTTTTCCTTGCGCCACATAAGCGTCAAGTGCCCTGCAAGACTACCTTTCGAACATGGTCTTTAGCTTTGTCATTTATTTTGAGTCTCTTTTCTTCTAGTATGTTAGTTTTAGGGCTAAGACTGATATCTCCTAATACGTAACAGAAAATGGTTGCCGATGCTTTTGACACCAGATACTATGTGGCTAGAATTTAATGGCACCACTAAGTAATTAGTGACTCAGGGAGTTTTACAAAATAAATCAGTTGGACTTTCCATACGTCCTTATCTTATTTAAAAGAAAAGCCATGAAAACTCAGGTCGTTCTAGTTCAGTCTTGAAATATTAGTTTTCGACTGTAGGCAAGGCACCACAAAATATTGCCTTGCATTTCTCTTCTCTCTTAATAGTCTAGACTTCGAAAATTTTGTTTATATACATTATAAGTGTAGCGACCATTCATAGACTAATTTGATGTGAATAAGATAATAGCGTTATTATCCAGTATAAATATTTGTTTTTACAGAATACTGGATCCGAATTATTAGTTACCTATTATAATCTATGCAGGGTAAATTAATATGTTAGCAGCTACAGCAATTCCTACTAATAGTGTCTGTTCGTGTTTGTGTGTATCTGTATGTCAGGAAGGAATTGGGTGGTATGTGGTGCTACGTTGTGTTGTTAGGTGGCTACTGAAAAACTTAAGTAGTTTGCTTGTGTTCTGGTGGGAAGTAATTTATGTAAACTGTCAAGAATCACTAGACGGTGTGGAAAATCATCACTATTGTTAGTATATTCATCGTATAATTTGCGTTCATGCTCCATAATTTATACTACACGTACTCCATGAATGTTATCGAATCTGATCATCAAGCGGCATACATACCAGTTATAATGATGTGTACACAATGCCATACTGAAGTCTACTAGAGAGAGACTGCCTACAGTACGATTACCCGTCGTCATCTCGAGAGTTGCCGATCGGCGTGGGATCCGAATCAGATGAGGTTGACGGAGAACGTCGGGAACGTTCAAAGAAGAGTAGCTCGTTTTGTATTATCGCATTATATGAGAGAGAGTGTCACGAATAGGACACTCGAATTTGGGTGGCTTTCATTAAGACAAAGGCGTTATTCGTTGAGGCAGGATGTTTTCAAGGAATTTCAATTAGCAACTTTCTCCTCGGAATTCGAAAATATTCTGATGGCGCCCTGCTACATAGGCAGAAGTATTTCCCACACGAGAGCCGAGTGGAGCAGTGGAGAAATAGCTTGATGCTGGTTCGATGAAACCTCTGCCAGGCACTTAATTGAGATGTAGATGTAGCTGTACCATACTTCTGCGATAACTTTGAAAAATTAATTTAATTATTTCCATTTACCCCTATTGACTCTTCACGTTTGTTTTGACTTAAAGTAAAGAAATGTTATATTGTTCTACAATTTTCAGTGATACCTTCATTCTATACATTTATGTGGTTCGTGACACATTTCAAACTCACCGAAAGATCTGACTATAAATTAAACGGTTTTCTGATAGCGAATTGATAGTAATCCACCAATGTAGGCACGTTTCTTCTCGAGTATAGCATCAGCAATTACCTGACAGGTCTTGTCTGTAAACACATTCTCTGCTACTACTTATAATGGCAACCAGTATTTTTTCTTGCGTTTTCTGTGCTAATAAGATTACTTTGGTAAATATCCTGAATGAATTATACACCAAGCAGTTAATAATCGAGAAAAGGGTCTTATTTGTGAAGCAAGTCCATATTGTTACTAAAGGAAGGTGTCGAGTTTATATCTTTGACGTGGCGTTTATCATTTGCCTGTCTTCCTTCTTATGTCAAGTTCCCTCGATATCTTTCCTCCTCTTGACAATGATGTGTTAAGATGTACGTGTCTTTGACAGTGTACTGGTGCGATATAATTATCTGTTCCGTACCAGTAATGACTGGTATTTTATCTTTTTCAACATTAATCTCTCTCTTAAGTCATTAAGTGATTATCAAATGAAAAGTGGGTGGGTGCTGTTCTATAAATAGCAATAACCGGCTTAGGAGAAATATGTATAGCCACTATTGCGGCCATTTTATGGAGATAACTACGTATTTTAGTAATTGTTTAAAAAATTCACTTCATTTAGTAGAACAAAATTCCGACAGCCGATTGCAGATCAAATTATGACACTAGAAACATTCCTAATTCATATAGGTGCGAAAAGACGAAGCCAAGCCAGTTATTCCGAGAGAGTGATACTTTGTGTCCCAGCATCTTTAAACCCGTAGAACTCTCGTCAATTTAACTCGCCTTGTCTCCATGAAGGAGAGTTAAATACTAAGTCGCAGAATATTCAATAGCAACACATTGTCATAAACAACCAATGCTGTAAGAATCTATTAATATTTTTACAAAAACCAAGAAAACACTTTGGTGTTATATCACCGTTAAAATTTTATTGAGTGTTACACAAATGGTTTGTTAATATAGAAGATAGTGACTTCAGTAACATGAATTTGCATGACTCCCCCGAAAGCGGCACAAAAACAAAAATGTTTTGACTTCTTTTCAGCAACAACGGACGGACCACTGCACCAATTTCCTTCGTTAAACTGCTTGCTGTATATGTGAAAGCTCAAGTGTTACGTTGTTGTTCGGATTTAATGTCTTCCGTTACTGGTTTCCAATTAGCTCATGAAAGACAAATTGTTAGCCGGTGAGAAACTGTTCTGAAAATCACCCTTTGTTCTGTGAATATCATTTTTTTTTTTCAATTTGCGCGACAAGTCGAAGCCGAGCAGCGAAAAAATTCTTCTCTTCATCAACAGCGTTTGATCCTAACATTTAGCCGTTTTCGATCTCGACAGGCTGCTGCTGTTCCAGTCTTCCGGTCTTCCATTACTTCCTGTCTGTATTCTTCCCGTTTTAACGCTGGTCTCTCTTCTTTCTTCCGCGCGGATCTTAGTTTAAAATCTTCCCCGGTCGACAAATTTTGATGAATAGACGGACGTACCGGTACCACCTAAGGTCTGTATTCCACAAAGATTTTGCTATGGTGCTCGTTATCTCCGTTGGCCTCCAAACTTCATTTCGTAATTTATCCTATCTCGTTACCTGCAGACGTCTCCTCATATCTTCCTTTTCCAATGTTCAAATTATCTCCCTAACTCTCCCCGTTTCAGGCCAGATGTCTGGTCCCTACAGTACAATGTTCTTAACCACACTTTAAAAATTTCTTTCTTAGCGTCCTCCCCAACAATATTATTCCAGAATATCTCACGGAAAGATTTAGAAGCCCTCTTCTCGTTGTTGTTGTGAACTGTATCATTTTCACATGACCTGAAATTTGCAGTTTCTGCAGGATTTCAGTTCTCCTTCCCCATGTCAAAGCTTTATCTCCTATTTAGGCGGTAGCCCTGGCGACCGTGTGGCAGAACGACCACCTTCTCGGCCAGTCTCTCCGCCCAGCAACGGCGGCAGCCGCGTCTGCGGCGAGCTGGAGGCGGCACCTCCCCATCACTGGAGGCGCCATCGTCTGGGGCGGAGTTCACCTCGGCGAGCGTCGAGGCAGCAGTCGCGTCACCCACCTGCACAGAAAACGAATACTCACATTGAAATGCTTAAAAGTAGACTTCACGAATATGTCATCTGATGTGCACGCAGTTAAACAAGCGTTTTGGAAAATTTTGTTTGAACATTGACTTTGCAATAGGACACAGCCGAAGATCAACTTCACATTAGTAGTGAGAGCTTCTCTATGAACGAAAGCTAGAATTTAGAATAAAATACTCAAATCTTGTATTATTAGTATCAATTGATTAGACACTATTAATGCCTCCAGATGAACTGTCTCGTAGCTCGCGATTGTTGTGTGGATTGTCATGCATTTAACTGCACTCAGAGATACTGCCAACTTAATTACAGAAACGAAATAGTGATGATATATTTCCGTATTTCCGAGCAAGAGATTGTTTCGCAGTTCAGAACATAATCGGAGGAGGTGGGGTTACAGGAGATTAGTGTTTAACGTCCAGTCGAGGACGAGGTCATTAGAGGCCGAGCACAAGCTCTGATTAAGGAAGGATGGAGAAGGAAAGCGACCGTGCCCTTTCGAAGGAACCACTCCAGAATATCCTTATGCGAATTAGAGAAACCACGAAAAACCTAAGTCACGACGGACGGAAACGTGTTTGAAGCGTCGTCCTACCGAAAGTGCTACTCTGCACGGTACAAAGGAACCGTTAACGGTCATGTGCCGATGACCCTGTCTGAGTAATCAGCGATCCACATTGAACACAGTATATTCCGTCGTAAGCGGAAAGCGGAAGGTCTGTTTCAAACTAGTGCAGTTTCTCCAAAAGGAATGTAACATCGCTCGGCCTTTGATCTCCTTTAAACACTTGTAAGTAGTCGACCTCATTACTTTTTCTTTTTTATTTTAATTCGTTACATTCCATGGGACACTGACATCGAAAACAACTTGAGGTAGTTTCAAAATCACTTAAAATAGTATAAACAAATACCGTAGAAACTTTTCAAATTTGGTGTTACAGAAAAACGTTGAAGATTAGATGGGTAGATCACGTAGCTAACCAGGAGGTACTGAATGGAACTGCGGAGAAAACAGGTTCCGTACATATGTAAAAAGAAGCATTGAATAAGTGGAAGAATTCCCTCCATTATGAATTGGCAGAACCCCTCACAGAATTAGCTATTCCGTCCTGTTAACTGCAAATTTCGTGAGCGTGTAGATATGCATTCTAATGCTATCGGCTCCTCACATGAACACGATATATGGAAAAATGTCATCCATAAAATTCCGCGGACAACAAGGGTAAATAAGTGCGAGAGCTTCCGTACAATCTACTCAAAAGCTCGTGAATCGAAGCTGCTGACGAGAGTATATAAATAACATACAGAAAATTGGAGAGGAATGTCTGGCATTGTGATTGACAACGGAAGGAGGTCTGAAGAAAAATCAAGACACGGTCGTAGGGTAGGTAAACGTGGAAAAATCATCCAACTATGTGAAATAGTGTAAGACATTCGAAATTCTGAGAGACATATGAATAAACCATAAAAAAAGTTGAAAGCAAAGCTCAAAGGTCTCGGATTAGAGAGATTGTGAGAAAGGACGTAGACTTACAACCATACTTTTCAATCATAACAGCACGGAAGCAATAAAGAAAATTAAAGAAAGATTCAAAAGTTGGTCTAAAATTCAAGGTTAAAGGATATGAATAACAATTTTCGTTGACGACAATGCTATCCTCAGTGAAAATGAAGAAGAAAAATAGAATTGTTGCATGGAATGAACAGTCTAATGAGCACAGGACGTGGATTGAGAGTAAACTAAAAAATAAGAAAAATAATAAGAAGTGGAGAAATGAAAATACATAGAACCTCGACGTCGAAATTCACGATTATGACGGAGGCGAATTTAGGGGTTTCTGCTGCTTTGGAAGGGGAATAGCCCTCGTTGGAATACCCCAGGAGGATATAGAAACCAAAACAGCACAGTAAAAGAGGTCAAATGTGGCCAAGAGAAGTCTACTGGTAACAAACAAAAAGAATGTGCGTTTGCAGGACAGCAATGTCATACTAGTGAATCACACACCGTACGAAAACCGAAACGGAAAGGAATTTAAGCGTCTTATATGTGGTGGTATACAAGAATGTAAAGAATTAGGTGGACTGATAAGAAACAAGGTTGCACAAATAATACCTTCAATATTCATGTCCTCCCTGGTTATCATAATGTCGTCTTACCTTCCCCATGGTGCGCTCCTCCAGCTGTGTGTCCTGTAGCCAAGTACTGACGTCTGCAGCATCAGCTGACATCGGCATCATCTGCGGCTCTTCTGACCTCGGAGGAACACCTTCCTCTTGACCGGGGCCCAAACGGAACCGCATCCACACCACGTTGAAATCCTGTGGGAGTTAAGCTTTAGTCGTCTTGTTTTCATTTATTGTTTTTCACTTCACTTATTTCTCAGTATTGAACCATAATCTAAGACACTTATGTTTTCCAATGCAAGGTACTGTGTTTTTATCATTACGTATCTAGAGTCATGTAATTTTCTCAGTGGATACCATAAACGTCCGATTTCGAGTGTAAGACATATATCAGGTTAATACGCCATGCTGAAGGGTTTTCATGGCATTGCGGACGAGAGAATCCGCTCGTTGACTTCGTGAAATACTTAACGGCAACCCTAGCGAACATTAAGTCCCAAATGCCGGGTATGTTGACCCGCTAATATTAACTGTGGACTCAGTGCTGTTGTCAATCATGTCCATTTATATGTCAATGCTTCTCGAGGAAACCGAAACACGAATCATCCGTTTCACGATTTTCAGTTTAGTTAGGACCACGGCTTAGGTCACACGACAGGATGTGCTGCTGTGCTGAAGACACTAATCAGCAAGGGAACGTGCAATCCCATGAAGCAACATGAACCCTCATTCTCACGGCAATGTGTCCACAAAGCAAAGTGATAACATAAATAATTGGTAATTTTGGTTAGCTATTTAAGGTGCCTTACCGACACATCCCCGCCCTCAAGATTTATCCATTTATGCTTCAACAAATTCTGATCATGTTTCAGAAAGTGTGGATGAAATTACTGTTCTGTTGCATCAGAATTGAGATTAAACTAACACAGACAATGAATAGTCGGCTTCAAGTTAAATATGTGTGGTTAGTTTGCATTTAAGTGCGTAGACGGTTAGTCTTCATTAACGCTTTCATTACTTGGTCCATCTGGAGCTGAGATGGAATCAGACAGGAGTGGCAAAACGTTGTAGGAATGGTAAAATCGAGGCTGGGAGAATAATATACACGACAAAGATGATGAATGACTGTATAAATGACAAAAATGTACAGATCGGTCATATAGCAGACGGAGGTTCTTCAGGGATCACCTGTAGCGAGAGGTACCTCCATCACGTTCGACGCCACTCCGTGCCGACACAGTGATTCCACCCCCAGATAATGGATACCGTCCAATCGCCGGACCATCTTCTGACTTAGCGTCATTGAATGCGGTATGGAGCGCAGTGGGATAAGTGCACCGCCTTCCTAGTTATCGTTAGTTTCCATGTGTTGGAGCCTCCACTTCTCAGTCTCAGTAGTTCCTCAATTGGTCTCTGGAGGCTGAGTAACCCGTTCCCGTCCTCCCATCAAGGAAAGTTGGCTGGAATCCCGGAAGCTGAACCGAGGATTTTCGTGTGATACATCTACTGACCAATTAGCCCCGGTAACAGTAACCCAGTGAAACTAAGTTACAGCCCGCTACAGACGTTAACCTTGGAGCCATCAGTAAGTGATTGCCCGCTTTTAGCTACCAGTTCCTGTGACAACATTAGAAAATGCAGAAGTTCTCGCACTAAACTCAAATTTGATGTGTTAGTTAAAGATCACTTTGATTATGTAGAGTCTATGTTCCCCTAACCATCAGTGTTATATTCTTCACACTCCTCGACGCTGCTCACCTGTGGGTCCAATGGTACAGGGTCTGCATCGTCATCGCAGACCGCTACGACACGAAGATCTTCGGTGTCTGTCTCCCGCCCACAAGGGAGACAGAAAAAGGCGAGAGCTCTGCGGAACATCTGCGAAGGTAAAAGAAGTGTATACATATATTAAGTGTGGTCTTACATACATAAATTAGCCTAGCAGAATGGCTGCAGCACAGATGTGGATTATGAGGCAATCTCAAAGTTAATGATAGGTGCCGCGACTGCGTTTTACGAGAAATTCCACGCCCTATCAACATGCTACCGAAAGCTCAGAAAATTAAAGTTTTTCTGGCAGTGTATGATTTTCGGCGACATTAAATATTTTCTTACAAAAACAACGCCTTGAGCTTAGAGCAAATCTACAGCGCTTACCAGCAAAGTTACACATATTTACTGAATATACTTGTCATGAGCCGCAATCAAATAATTGCCCTTTGCGATAGGGCTGAAGTTCTAGGATGGCTCTAGAACGTGTTTAATACAAGTGGCAACTTTTGAAATGGCATTCAACGTTGTTTAAATTTATCCCTAACTAAAGCTTCCCAATTTCGCGTTCTTCTGCATTTGTCTCGAGCTCATCCCGTGTCGTTACTGGGTCGGCGAATTAGTCTGAATATGACAATGATTGGAGGCACCTGTTGTCTAGGGGCAATGACTTTGAATAGAAATGAAAACGTTTTCGGTCCAGGCTTCGAATTCAGCTACCACCTAAATTTCGATTTATAATCGGCATTGGCGGCCGAAGACTTCGCCAAAAGAAATCACCGCCATTCTGCCAAGGGCCTTGTCAAATTTCGCGGAGGAGCGGACAGAGGTTTACGGCACTCTCTTGTCCTTGGGGTAGGAAATTGCTCCTAAAGGCAGAAGAATCAACAATGATCAACGGCATGAGGATGCAGAAGGCAATGCAAACCATTGCATGAAACACACATAATGGGTATCCACAGTACATGTGGTCTGTAATTGAAAAAGTGACATGATGATCTCTCCATTGGCAAAAGATTCCGTAAAAGTCTTCCATCCGGATCTGCGGATGAGGACTGTCAGTGGGGAGATGATCATGAGAAATAAACTGAATAACCAAATAAAGGATAGCGTTCTCCGTGTAGGGGCGTGTAACATCAGAAGCTTGAACGTAGTAGCGAACAAGAACATCAGAAGAGGGAAATGCAAAGCCTCAATCTAGATATAGAAGGGGTCAGTGAAGTGAAGTAGAAAGAAGACGATTCCTGGTCACATGAGTATATGATAATATCAAAAGCATCAGAAAATGGTATAAGGGGATCAGGATCCGTTATGAATAGGAAAGCAGCGCAGAGATTGCGTTGCTCTGAACAGTTCAATGATAAGATAGTTCTTATCAGAATCGACAGTAAGCCAACACCAACATCGATAGTTCAGGCATACATGTCGACGTCGTGAGCTGAAAATGAAGAGACAGAGATAGTATATGAGAGTACTGAAAGGGTAATACAGCACGTAAGAGAAGATGAAAATTTCATAGGCATGGGGGGGGGGGGGTCAGGAGTGCAATTGTAGGGGAAGGAGTAGAAGAAAAGGTTAGAGGAGATGTGGACTTGGGACAAGGAGTAACAAGGAGAAAGACGAATTGCGTTCTGTAATAAATGTCAGCTAGTAATAGTGAATACTTTGTCCAATAATCACAGAAGGAAGAGGTATACTTGGAGGAGACAGGGTGATACAGGAAGATTTAAGTTAGATTACAACATCGTCAGCAGAGATTCGGAAATCTCATTCTGTATTGTATGGTGCAGCCAGCAGCAGACAATGTAGTAGTGATGAAGTGTAGCCTGAAGTTTAAGTGTTTAGTCAGGAAGAATCAATATGCAAAGAAGTATGGCACGGAATTATTAAGGAATGACGAAATACGTTTGAAGTTCTCTAAGGATATGTATAGAGCAGTAAGAAATAGTTCAGTAGGCTGTACAGTTGAAAACGAATGGACATCTCCAAAAAGGGCAGTCGCAGATGTTGGAAAGAAAAATGTGGGTATAAACCATGTAACTGCGAAGAAACTGTGGGTAAACGAGGAAATAGCTCGTAGGGTCGATGAACGAAGGAAGTACAGAAATGCAAAGGGAATTTCAGGAATGCAGAAATACAAGTCGCTGAGGAATCAAATAGAGCAGGGAAACTAAGACGAAATGGCTACGTGAAAAATGTGTAGAAAAGAAAATGTAATGGTTGTCGAAAGGACTGACTCAACTTACAGGAAAGTGAGAACAAGCTTCGGTGAAATTAAAAGCAAGGATGGTAACATTAAGCGTGTTACAGGAACTGTTAAATGCAGAGGACATAGTGGATGGGAGGAAAGAGGATATATAATGTCTTTATGAGGCAGATGATTTGTCTTATTTGATAGAAGAAGAAACAATAGTCAATTTCGGAGAGATAGTGCATCCAGTATTGTTATTGTTGTGGTCTTCAGTCCTGAGACTGGTTTGAAGCAGCTCTCCATGCTACTATATCCTGTGCAAGCTTCTTCATCTCCCAGTACCTACTGCAGCCTACATCCTTCTGAATCTGCTTAGTGTATTCATCTCTTAGTCTACCTCTACGATTTTTACCCTCCACGCTGCCCTCCAATGCTAAAATTGAGATCCCTTGATGCCTCAGAACATGTCCTACCAACCGGTCCATTCTTCTTGTCAAGTTGTGCCACTAACTCCTCTTCTCCCCAATTCTATTCAATCCCTCCTCATTAGTTATGTGATCTACCCATCTAATCTTCAGCATTCTTCTGTAGCACCACATTTCGAAAGCTTCTATTCTCTTCTTGTCCAAACTATTTATCGTCCATGTTTCACTTCCCTACATGGCTACACTCCATACAAATATTTTCAGAAACGACTTCCTGACACTTAAATCTATACTCAATGTTAACCAATTTCTCTTCTTCAGAAACGCTTTCCTTGCCGTTGCCAATCTATATTTTATATCTTCTCTACTTCGACAATCATCAGTTATTTTGCTCCCCAAATAACAAAACTCCTTCACTAATTTAAGTTTCTCATTTCCTAATCTAATTCCCTCAGCATCACCCGACTTAATTCGACTACATTCCATTATCCTCGTATTTTTTGTTGATGTTCATCTTATATCCTCCTTTCTAGACACTGTCCATTCCGCTCAACTGCTATTCCTAGTCCTTTGCTGTCTCTGACAGAATTACAATGCCATTGGCGAATCTCAAAGTTTTTATTTCTTCTCTACGAATTTTAATATCTACACCGAATTTTTCCTTTGTTTCCTGTACTGCTTGTTCAATATACAGATTGAATAACATCGGGGAGAAGCTTCAACCCTGTCTCACTCTCTTCCCAACCACTGCACCCCTTTCGTGCCCCTCGACCCTTATAACTGCCATCTGGTTTCTGCACAAATTGTAAATAGCCTTTCGCTCCATGTATTTTACTTCTGCCACCTGTAGAATTTGAAACAGATTATTCCAGTCAACATGGTCAAAACTTTCTCTAAGGCTACAAATGCTAGAAACGTAGGTTTGCCTCTCCTTAATCTAGGTTCTAAGAGAAGTCGTTAGGTCAGTATTGCCTCACGTGTTCCAATATATCTACGGAATCCAAACTGATCTTTCCCAATGTCGGAATCTACCAGTTTTTCCATTCGTCTGTAAACAATTCGTGTTAGTATTTTGCATCTGTGACTTATTAAACTGACAGTTCGGTAATTTTCACATCCGTTAACACCTGCTTTCTTGGAATTGGAGTTATTATATTCTTCTTGAAGTCCGAGGGTATTTCGCCTGTCCCATACATCTTGCTCTCCACGTGCTAGAGTTTTGTCAGGACTGGCTCTCCCAAGGCCGGTAGAAGTTCTAATGGTATGTTGTCTATTCCTGGGGCCTTGTTCCGACTCAGGTCTTTCAGTGCTCTGTCAATCTCTTCACGCAGTATCGTATCTCTCATTTCGTCTTCATCTACATCCTCTTCCATTTCCATAATATTTTCCCTAAGTACAACGCCCTTGTATAGACCCTGTATTTACTCCTTCGACCTTTCTGCTTACCCTTCTTTGCTTAGAACTGGGTTTACAATATTCATACAAGTGGTTATCTTTTCTCCAAAGGTCTTTTTAATTTTCCTGTGGGCAGTATTATCATACCCCTAGTGAGATAAGCCTTTGCATCCTTTCATTTGTCCTCTAGCCATCCCTGCTTAGCCAATTTGCACTTCCTGTCGATCTCATTTTTGAGATGTTTGTATTTCTTTTTGCTTCCTTTATTTACTGCATTTTCGTATTTTCTCCTTTCATTAATTAAATTCAATATTTCTTCAGTTACCCGAGGATTTCTATTAGCCCTCGTCTTTTAACCTACTTGATCCTCTGCTGCCTTCACTACTTCATCCCTCAGAGCTACCCATTCTTCTTCTACTGTATTTCTCTCCCCCATTACTGTCAATTGTTCCCTGATGCTCTCCCTGAAAATCTGTACAACCTCTGGTTTAGTCAGATTATCCAGGTCCCATCTCCTTAAATTACCACCTTTTTTGCAGTTTCTTCAGCTTTATTCTACAGTTCATAGCCAATAGATTGTGATTACAGTACACATCTGTCTTACCATTATATAATCTATCTGATAACTTCTAGTATCTCCAGGATTCTTCCACGTATACAACCTTCTTTTATGTTTCTTGAACCAAGTGTTAGCTATGATTAAGTTATGCTATGTGCAAAATTATTCCAGACTGATTCTTCTTTCATTTCTTACCCCCAATCCATATTCACCTGTTATGTTTCCTTTTCTACCTTTTCCTACTCTCGAATTCCAGTCACCCATGACTTAAATTTTCGTCTTCCTTCACTACCTGAATAATTTCTGTTACCTCATCATAAATTTCATCAATTTCTTCATCATCTGCAGAGCTAGCTGGCATATACACTTGTACAACTGTAGTAGGTGTGAGCTTCGTGTCTATCCTGGCCACAATAATGCGTTCATTATGCTGTTTGTAGTAGCTTACCCGCACTTCTATTTTTTTATTCGTTATTAAACCTACTCCTGCATTACCCCTATTTGATTTTGTATTTATAGCCCTGTATTCACCTGACCAGAAGTCTTGTTGCTCCTGCCACCGAACTTCACTTATTCCCACTACATCTAACTTTATCCTCTCCATTTCCCTTTTTAAATTTTATAACCTACCTGCCCGATGAAAGAATCCGACATTCCACGCTCCGATCCGTAGAACGCCAGTTTTCTTTGTCCCGATAACGACGTCTTTATGAGGAGTCCCCGCCCAGAGACCCGAATGGGGGATTATTCTACCTCCGGAATATTTTACCCAAGAGGACGCCATCATCATTTAACCATATAGTAAAGCTGCATGCCCCCGGGAAAAATTACGGTTGTAGTTTCCCCCTGCTTTCAGCCGTTCGCAGTACCAGCACAGCTAGGCCGATTAGGATAGTGTTTCAAGGCCAGATCGATCAATCATCCAGACTGTTGCCCCTGCAACTACTGAAAAGGCCGCTGCCCCTCTTCAGTAGAGAAGAAGAAACAATAGTCGATTTAGAAGAGATAGGGTATCCAGTATTAGAATCAAAATTTAACAGAGCTTTGGAAGACTTACGATCAAATAAGTCAGAAGGGATAGAGAGCATTGCATCAGAAGAGGCAACAAAACGACTATTGACGTTGGTGTGTGAATATGGCGACATACTATCTACATCTACATCTACATTTATACTCCGCAAGCCATCCAACGGTGTGTGGCAGAGGGCACTTCACGTGCCATTGTCGTTACCCTCTTTCCTGTTCCAGTCGCAGTATGGTTCGCGGGAAGAACGACTGCCGGAAAGCCTCCGTGCGCGCTCCAATCTCTCTGATTTTACATTCGTGATCTCCTCGGGAGGTATAAGTAGGGGGAAGCAATATATTCGATACCTCATCCAGAACCGCACTCTCTCGGAACCTGGGCAGCAAGCTACACCGCGATGCAGAACACCTCTATTGTAGTGTGTGCCACTTGAGGTTACTAAACATCTCCGTAACGCTAACACGCTTACCAAATAACCCTGTGACGAAACGCGCCTCTCTTCTTTGGATCCTCTCTATCTCCTCTGTCATCCCGGCCTGGTACTGATCCCACACTGATGAGCAATACTAAAGTATAGATCGAACGAGTGTTTTATAACCATCTGAGTTTCGGAAAAATATCATTCGCTCAATTCTGTAGACTGCAAGAGCCTAAAAGTGTGAGAATTATTGCACAACCAGATTAAGAGCTCATGCATCCAAGTTGCTGACAAGAATAATGTACAGAAGAATGGAAATGGAAGTTGAGGATGTGTTAGATGACGGTCAGTTTTGCTTCAGAAAACGTAAAGGCACCAGACAAGTAATTCTGACGAAGAGGTTGATAATGGAAGCAAGACTAAAGGAAAATCAAGACACGTTCTTAGGATTTGTCAACCTGGAAAAAGCGTACGGCAATGTAAAATAGTGCAAGATGTTCGTAATTCTGAGAAAGATTGGTATAAAATTGTACAAGAGCCAAGAGGGAATTGTAAGAGAGGACAACCAAGAGCGATGTGCTTGCATTAAAAAGGGTGTATGGCAGGGGTGTAGACGTTCGCCGATATTGTTCAGTCTGTGCATCGAAAAAGCAATAATAGAAGTAAAAGTAAGGTTCAGTAGTGAGAGAAATGTTACAGATAAAATGGTATTAACGATAGGATTCGCTGAGGACAATGCTGTCCTGAGTGAAAGTGAAGAAGAATTACAGGATCTGCTGAATGGAATGAACAGTCTAACGAGTACAGAAATGGACTGGGAGGAAATCGATGAAAGACGAAAATAATTAGAAATACCATAAATAAGAACAGCGAGATACTGAACATCAGGACTGATGGTCACGAAGTAGATGAAGTTGGGCATTTCTACATACCTAGGTAGGAAAATAACCCATGTCGGACGGAGAAAGAAGGACATCAAAAGCAGACTAACACTGGCAAAAGGGGCATTCCTGTCCAAGAGAAATGTACTAGTGTCAAACATGAGCCTTAATTTCAGGTAGAAATTTCTGAAAATGTAATTTTGGAGTACAGCACTGTATGGTAGTGATACATGGACTATGGGAAAACCGGAACAGAAGAGAATTGAAGCATTTGAGATGTGGTGCTACAGAAGAATGTTGAAAATTTGGTTTACTTATCAGTTAAAGAATGAGGAGTGTCTGCGCAGAGTGGGAGAGGAAAGCAACATGTGGAAAACACTGACAACTGGAAGGGAATGAGTTCGATGTTTCTAGAGAACGCTGTAGGGTTCATAAACTGTAGAGGAAGATAGAGATTGGAATACACTCTGCAAATAATTAAGGACGTAGATTGCAAGTGCTACTCTGAGATGAAGCCTTAGCACAGGAGAGGAATTCGTAGTGGGCCACATCAAACCAGTAAGAAGACTGATGACTCAAAAATATGTCAATGTTAGAGGTAGATCGTGACTGGATGTCCTTCTCCTCGGCACCTCTTCCCAGCCCCTCACCACCCTCCTTCCAGGTAACGGAATATATGTACTCTACCTGCCTCTATCTAGTATTATCTCATGTGAAAGTGTATGAACGTTTACGAAATATTTGCATTACGTGGAACTGAGACTAGGCTGCCTGGTTTGATGTGGGGAAAGCTTTCACATGGCACCGATTATATCATTTGGGAAACGAATAGCAGTTTTGCCATATTCTACACACGGTTCTCCACATACCACACATACCGCCAGCAGTGTGTAATGATCGGAATAAAGAGATAGCAGTGGAAGACTGTAGTTGTCAGGGTCCCACTAGAATTAATACTGAAGCCATTACCACTCCTGTTATATGGTAATTAACTCAAGACTTTTTTCCATAGAAAATATCATTTATTCACCGATAATCTGGAATTATAGCTACTTGCAAGCCAAAAAACCTGCGCACAGCCATTCAGAAAGTGAAAATTGATTTTCTTGCTTTATCAGAATGGGCGCAGAACATAAGTTTGAAACTTACCAATTTAAAATGCAAGCAATCTTAGTCCCCCAAAAAAACACTTATCACTCCTCAGCTCAGAGTATATCTTTCAGCTCTGACCTTAAAATGCAGAAAATTGGCTTTTCTTCTTCTACAGAGAATATGGGGTAATTCTGGACCAATACCTGGACTGGACTGAAATCACAACTGTGGTCGATAAGAAAGTGTCGGCATCACTGAATTCATTACATAAATATAGAAAAATATTTTCTCTCTAGCTTAAAAGAGAAACGCGGTAGAGAACACTAATACTCCCCATTCTTGTTTATGGTGATCCTACTCTCCAAGGACTTTCATACGATGGCTCACATCGATTGGAACTGGCAATGAATGCTTGTATTTGATGCATTTGTGAAGTACGATATTTCGACCGTATCACCCCTGGCTATGAATACTGATCATAACTACATGCTGTGTTTGCTGCATCTTCTTGTTAATCACTGCGCAGCTTTCTATTTATCTTCATCCTTTAAGCTACTGACTAAACAACAAAACGGCAAACTCGTTCTCAACACAGTATAGTCCTCTCTGTAACAGTACACAACACTGCCATAGCCTCTAAATAGTTTCGTATATCAGGATCCTGACTTTGTAACAATCTTCGTCAAAACATGAGAGAAATTAAATTTCTTTGAAAGTTCGAAAGACAGTCTTTGGTGACCTGAGTGTAGATTTTTCTTTTGTGAGGTTCGAAGGAAAAAGATACTGTTCACCAAGTAACTAATGCTTTCTATTATATGATGCACAGTTAGTTAGGAAAAATATTATAGCACCTTAAGAGTACCGATACAGCTCAGAGGAAATCACAATAAATAATGACTCCACGACAAATGTTCTTAAGCACAGTTGAGATAACATTGTATGAAATTTATAATGAGCCAAATCGTAAGATTAAAGTTAATATATTCCATGATAAAATCATATGATTCTTTAAAATTAATTTTCTGCATAAGCTAATCAGAACTGACACTAAACAGGCATTTAAAAAACCATGGACCAATAGAGCCGTGAAAGAACCTTCTAAAAGGATATGAGATATACATATTTTTGCCAGAACAACAGTTGCACACAGCAAAAACAACTGAGAATTACTGAATAAACTTGTTAAAAAACCAAGGAACAAGCACATAATTAGAGAAATTACTAATTTGAGCAACAGAGTGAACGCTACATGGAGGGACGAAAAAGTGTGATAGGACAACCAGCCACAGTACGGGATAACATGACCATTGAACTGAATGGAAGGGCTGTATATTATGAGTCACAGTTGGCAGTTGTATTCATTTCTTAAATATAGTGGGACATTCAGAGTCGAATAATTGAAGCGAAAAATCTCAGCAGCAAGCTGAATGAATAATACTCACCAACTTCTCCTTCTGAAATGAAGATAGCTATACATTTTTTCTCAAATTTTAAAGCTAATCATGTTTTGGTAGCGAGTCCAGTAGAGTACTACAGGTTCTCTTCCATAAACCAAGCAGCTCTTATCTGCAGTATGTTCTGCCCCATAAGTCAAGGCATTCTTGTTCAGAGAGACGGAAATATGCCATTGTTAAACCCCTTTTTAAGAAAGGTGATGCAAGAGCTTCCAATATCTACAGAACTATTTCACTGCTGACAGCATTTTCAAAAATATTTGAGACGGGGATATATTCTATAACATCAATAAAATAGAACCTTACCAACAACATTATCCTCATCAAATCACAGTATGAGTTTCAGAAGAGTTGCTCTACTGACAATGCCATTTAAATGTTCACTCAGTAGATTTTGCTAGCATTAAATAATAAAACAGTGCTGGTTGGTGTCTTTATGACCTATCAGTGGCATTTTACTATGTGAATCATAGTACTTTCCCACATAATAGGTTTTTTTTGGCTCATGGTATAGCCAACCAATGGAAATCATATCATACTAAAAGAACATAGAACGTTGAACGTAGGAATTCATCCAGTATGCTCAGAGGACATAATTCTGACTCGGGAGAAATCATGTATGGGGGACCAAGGTCTCAGTCTTAGGTTCACTGTTGTTCCTCATATACGTAAGCTATCAGCCATCCAGTATTCAACAAACAGAAGTAGTTCCTTTTGGAGATGAGACTAGTATTGTAGTCAATTCAAGCATGCATACAGAAAAAGAAGAAACGTCAAAAAAAGTTATTGTCAGTATCATTAACACTTTTCCTGTGGGTGGTCTAACACTCGATTTTGAAAAGGCGCAACATCTTCAGTTCTGCACATTTAGCGGAAGTATACCACTTATTAATGTAACACATGGTAAAGAAATAGTAAATAGAGTAGAATCTTTGAAATTCTTAGGTGTCCCTTTTGATTAGAACATAAGCCTGAAAAAGCACATCTTGGAAATGCTAAATCAACTTTGTTCAGTAACATTTGCACCTAGAATCACCGCAGATCTTGGTGAGAGACAAAGCAGGACAATGACAAATTATGCACATATTCATTCAATAAAGTAATGTGGAATAATGTTCTTGGATAAATCATCTTTAAGACAGAAAATCCTCGTTGCTCATGTTGTATGAATAGTTCACCCAAGATCACGTCGTAGGTATCCGTTTAAGGAATTCTAACTACAGCTTCACACTCAGGACGTCTGTTATAAGTAATCAACTACAATTTATAAAGATCAATGACGTACGTAATTACAGTACCAGATGAAAATTGAATAACATTCATTACTCCACATTAAGTTTGGCTTTAGCACAAAAAGTGGCGCACAGTGCTGAAATCAAAATTTTTGGATACTTACCCAGTGATACAAATCAAAGTAAAATTTGAAAGGAAACGAAGAAAACTTCTCCGTAACAATTACTTATATTGTGTAGGACAATTTATGTTATAGTAATGTGCAAAAGATGGTTCATAGGAACTACTAACTACCACATGAAAATCTTTCTTATGTTAACAAAAATAAAAATATTCAGCATGTAACCATATGTACAAATTAATTGGCAGGGAGAACGTAAAATGAGACGTGTCACATCGTCTTGATTTATCACGCAAAATGTTCCATGGAACATGAAACAAATGTAATAAATTACAAAGTAACGAAGTAACCTGAAAATAATGCTCTGAGTCTTATAGTCAAATGTGTGATAAAGTCCTGCACTAGTCCCATGCTGTCTACTGTTTCGCAGCTCACATGGTACTACATAGCAGGACAACGGATGGCAACTTCAGCGGCACACATAAAGGAAATATTTCGTCGAAGTCTATTGGAAAAGGGAAGACACTGTCACGAGACAACCGTCAGGATAGATAAAAATGGTCGTATCTGTGGCGACATGACAATACAGCATTGAAGACTGCGCATGTTAAGACTAACGCATTCAGTAAGTGACGCAAGTCTGCAAAAGAAGGCAACAGTTTCTGGTACTGCAAGGCATATCTGAGCACTATGGGACTTAACTTCTGAGGTCATCAGTGCCCTAGAACTTAGAACTACTTAAACCTAACTAACCTAAGGACGTCACACACATCCATGCCCGAGGCAGGATCTGAACCTGCGACAGTAGCGGTCGCGCGGTTCCAGACTGTAGCGTCTAGAACCGCGCCGCCGTTCCGGCCGGCATTTGAATACAGATACTTGACTTTTGAAAACGACGTTGAGTAAATGTCTTCTAGCAAAAGTGGATGAAAACGAAAACAAAATTTGCTTTATATGACAAAATGTCGGAGTAAGGGAGACTGAATCTGAAGTACTAAGTTTAGCCAGTATCCTAGTCGGACAACATAACTGGTAACATTATCGACAGCGAAGACACAGCCGTAGTTTGAAGTTAGTGCTTTGCACATGATTTCACCTTCACTCGCAATTCTATTATAGCAAACACATGGCTGCAGATTTGCAGATTCATTCGTGAGGGCTGACCATCGGCAGCATAGTCGACCGATTGCGGATCTCTGGTACAGAGCCGTGTGGAGGGTTTGAATCAGAGGCTCAGACGGTACTGTGACCATGTAGGCTGCAGATTCCTCGACTTGCGCCAAACCGTGTTTGGGTTTCGGGATCCCCTGTGTAGGTCAGGTGTCCACTATACGAAGGAAGCGGCTACACGGATAGTAGCGGTTGTGTGGTTTGGAGTGGACGGTTTTTTAAGTTAGAGGGTCTCGGGAACAGTCACAAAGAGTACAGGCCCAACGCAGATACAACAGCCCTAAATGGTCGTAGCTGTGATGGGAAAGTACGAGAGATCCAACCGCTAATAGAAAGCACTGATGCTCAATTCATTACACGCAATGTAAGCTGGCTAAAGCCGGAGATGAGCTAATCCGAAACTTTTGCCGAGAACCTAACGGTGTTCAGAATGTGTAGGCTAAACACGGTTGGCGGTGGCGTGTTTTCTGCTGTTAGAATTAGTTTATCTTGTCACGAAATTGAAGTAGAAACTTCCTGTGCGCTAGTATGGGCAGATGTCAGTGGTGGCAGTCGTAATAACATAATAATAGGATCGTTTCACCGACGTCACAATTCAGATGATACAGTTGCTCAAATGTTAAATAACTCTTGAGTTTGTTTTCAATCACGTACTCAACTCGTACGATAATAGTTGGTGGAGACTTTAATTTACCCTCAATATGTTGGTGCAATCCATGTTTAATTCCGGAGGTACACATAAATCATCATCCGAAACTGTGCTTAACGCATTCTCTAAAAATTGTTTCGAGCAGTTAGTTCATGAGCCCACGTAAAAAGTAATCCGGTCAGAAAGCAAACTTGACCTCTTAGCAACGAATAATCCTCAGTTAATAACGAGCATCAAAACGGATACAGGGTTCAGTGACCAAAGGGTTGTCGTAGCGAGACTGAATATTGTAACACCCAAATCCTCCAAGAATAAACGAATAATATACCTATCAAAAAAGCAGATAAAAATTCACTTGACGTCTACCTGAGAGACAATCTGCACTCCTTCCAAATTAATAATACAAGTGCGGACCAGATGTGGCTTGAATTCAAAGAAATAGTATCGGCAGCAGTTGAGATACTTATACCAAATACATTAAAAACGAGGAGCTGATTCTCCTTGGTACACAGAACGGGTCAGAAGACTGTTGCAGAAACAACGAAACCAACATGCCAAATTTAAACATACCAAAAACCCCAAGATTGACGATCTTTTACAGAAGCTCGAAATTTACCGAGGACTTCAATACGAGATACTTATAACAGTTTCCACAACGAAACTTTGTCTCGAAACCTGTTAGAAAATCCAAAGAGATTCTGGTCGTATGTAAAGTGTGTTAGCGGCAAGCAACAATCAATGCATTCTCTGCGCGATAGCAATGGAGATACTATCGAAAACAGTGCTGCCAAAGCAGAGTTACTAAACACAGTCTTCTGAAATGCCTTCACAAAAGAGGACGCAGTAAATATTCCAGATTTCGAATCAGGATCAGCAGCCAACATGAGTAACGTGGAAGCAAATACCCTCGGATTAGTGAAGCAACTTAATGAAACAGTTAATAAAAGCAAGACTTATGCCCCAGACTGTATACCAATTAGGTTCCTTTCAGAGTATGCTGATGCATTAGCTCCATACTTAACAATCATATACAACCGTTCGCTCGACGAGAGATCCGTACCCAAAGGCTGGATAGTTGCACAGCTCACACCAATATTCAAGAAAGGTAGTAAGGGTAATCCACTAAATTACAGGCCCAAATCATTAACGTCGATATGCAGCAGGATTTTGGAACATCTATAGTGTTCGAACATTATGAATTACCTCGAAGAAAACGGCCTATTGACACACAGTCAACATCGGTTTAGAAAACATAGTTCCTGTGAAACACAACTAGCTCTTTATTCACATGAAGTGTTGAGTGCTACTGACAAGGGATTTCAGATCTATTCTGTATTTTTGGATTACCGGAAGGCTTTCAACACTGTACCACACAAGCGGCTTGTAGTGAAATTGCGTGCTTATGGAATATAGTCTCAGTTGTGTGACTGGATTAGTGACTTCCTGTCAGACAGATCACAGTTCGTGGTAATTGACGGACAGTCATCGTGTAAAGCAGAAGTGAATTCTGGCGTTCCCAAAGGTAGTGTTATAGGCCTTTTGCTGTTTCTTATCTACGAGTATATAAACGATTAGGGAGACAATCTGAGCAGCCGTCTTAGATTGCTTGCCGATGACGCTGTCATTTATGGACTAATAAAGTCATCAAGAGATCAACACAAATTGTAAAACAATTCAGAAAAGATATCTGAATGGTGCGAAAATTGGCAGTTGACCCTAAATAACGAAAAGTGTACGTTCACCCACGTGAGTGGTAAAAGAAATTCGCTAAACTTCGTTTACACGATAAATCAGACAAATTTAAATGCCGCAAATTCAACTACATACTTAAGAATTACAGTTACGAACAACTTAAATTGGAAGGAACATATAGAAAATTTTGTGCGGAAGGCTAACCAAAGGCTACATTTTATTTGGAGGACACTTAAAAAATTTAACAGACCGACTAAGGAGACTACCTACACTACCCTTGTCTTTCCTCTATTAGAATACTGCTGCGCGGTGTGGGATCCATACCAGACAGGACTGACGAAGTACATCGAACAAATTCAAAGTAGAGCATCACGTTTTGTATTATAGTGGAGTATGTGAGAGAGTGTCACTGAAATGGTACAGGATTTTAAAACAAATGCGTTTATCGTTGTGACGCAATCTTCTCACGAAATTACAATCACCAACTTCCTCCTCCGAAAGCGAAAATATTTTGTTGTCGCCGACCTACATATGGAGAAACGATCACCACAACAAAATAAGGGAAATCAGAGCTCGTACGGAAAAATATACACTCCCGGAAATGGAAAAAAGAACACATTGACACCGGTGTGTCAGACCCACCATACTTGCTCCGGACACTGCGAGAGGGCTGTACAAGCAATGATCACACGCACGGCACAGCGGACACACCAGGAACCGCGGTGTTGGCCGTCGAATGGCGCAAGCTGCGCAGCATTTGTGCACCGCCGCCGTCAGTGTCAGCCAGTTTGCCGTGGCATACGGAGCTCCATCGCAGTCTTTAACACTGGTAGCATGCCGCGACAGCGTGGACGTGAACCGTATGTGCAGTTGACGGACTTTGAGCGAGGGCGTATAGTGGGCATGCGGGAGGCCGGGTGGACGTACCGCCGAATTGCTCAACACGTGGGGCGTGAGGTCTCCACAGTACATCGATGTTGTCGCCAGTGGTCGGCGGAAGGTGCACGTGCCCGTCGACCTGGGACCGTACCGCAGCGACGCACGGATGCACGCCAAGACCGTAGGATCCTACGCAGTGCCGTAGGGGACCGCACCGCCACTTCCCAGCAAATTAGGGACACTGTTGCTCCTGGGGTATCGGCGAGGACCATTCGCAACCGTCTCCATGAAGCTGGGCTACGGTCCGGCACACCGTTAGGCCGTCTTCCGCTCACGCCCCTACATCGTGCAGCCCGCCTCCAGTGGTGTCGCGACAGGCGTGAATGGAGGGACGATTGGAGACGTGTCGTCTTCAGTGATGAGAGTCGCTTCTGCCTTGGTGCCAATGATGGTCGTATGCGCGTTTGGCGCCGTGCAGGTGAGCGCCACAATCAGGACTGCATACGACCGAGGCACACAGGGCCAACACCCGGCATCATGGTGTGGGGAGCGATCTCCTACACTGGCCGTACACCACTGGTGATCGTCGAGGGGACACTGAATAGTGCACGGTACATCCAAACCGTCATCGAACCCATCGTTCTACCATTCCTAGACCGGCAAGGGAACTTGCTGTTCCAACAGGACAATGCACGTCCGCATGTATCCCGTGCCACCCAACGTGCTCTAGAAGGTGTAAGTCAACTACTCTGGCCAGCAAGATCTCCGGATCTGTCCCCCATTGAGCATGTTTGGGACTGGATGAAGCGTCGTCTCACGCGGTCTGCACGTCCAGCACGAACGCTGGTCCAACTGAGGCGCCAGGTGGAAATGGCATAGCAAGCCGTTCCACAGGAGTACATCCAGCATCTCTACGATCGTCTCCATGGGAGAATAGCAGCCTGCATTGCTGCGAAAGGTGGATATACACTGTACTAGTGCCGACATTGTGCATGCTCTGTTGCCTGTGTCTATGTGCCTGTGGTTCTGTCAGTGTGATCATGTGATGTATCTGACCCCAGGAATGTGTCAATAAAGTTTCCCCTTCCTGGGACAATGAATTCACGGTGTTCTTATTTCAATTTCCAGGAGTGTAGGTGTTCGTTCTCTCCGCGCGCTATAGGAGATTGGAATAATAGATAATGTGAAGGTGGCTCGATGAAGCCTCTGTCAGGTAATTAAATGTGATTTGCAGAGTATCCATGTAGATGTAAGTGTAGGTGATAGAAAATCGTAAGTCTACACACTGCTGAATATCTGCCGCAAAAGATATTAAAAATTTCTTTTTTATAATCACGTAGCACATAGAACTATGTGTTGAATTACAGTTAAAGGATCGGATACAAGTTATGCAAATCATTCAAGTACCACTACAATTAAAAAAATGAGGTAGCATAGAATGACAGAAAAAACATTTGTATAAAGTCAGTATCAGTCGGCGTAATGAGTACAACATAATCGGATTACAAAGGGGGGGGGGGGGGCTGACATGGCGTGGATTCACTGGGGAGTTACTGCACAGTACCAATGGGACTTTCGCCGTTGTTGATAGTGCAGTGATCTCGTTTACTTGAGGGAAGTTCGTGACCTGTGCTATATATATATATATATATATATATATATATATATATATATATATATATATATATATATATATATGACCCTACGCATTGTTCACAGTGTTTTCTGAGTGAAATGAGCAAAGACACTTCCGGTTGTGCTGTTGTGCTGTTGCTAAGAGTAGTAATTCTGTGCGTAGAACCGAGGGCGTTCTTCACCATCGGCTTTTGAAAGACTTTGTACTCCAACGTGAATGGTAGTCTCGTTCTACATGTGAGGACAAGAGCAGTATAAAAAATGCAAGAACATGTTCCGAAAGTTTTCGTCCATAGGATTACGAACGGGACATGCAAAATGTTTTACTGGGTTTACCTAGAGAAAAGTTGCTGCAGTCACATGTAGTTCCATCCCAGAAGATATCAACTGCTATGGAAATGAAACTGGTTGCTACTGATATTGCCTGCGTGGAAGACGATGTAAAAGACAGGGAATGTGGTAGTGCGGAAGAGGCATCTCAAAACACTGGAAGTTTTCTCTTCCAAGAAAAGAATACCGTACAAGTCAAGTTGCACAGAAATTTCCTATGGTCCGATCTGTATAAGCAAAGAGGAAGAAATTAAGGACATAAACAAAGACTTGGCTATTATAGATAGAAGAAACACTTAAGTTGAGCAAAAAATTTAAACTCTGAAGAAAGCTAGGAAACAAGGTCCACCCCTCAAAACATCGGTTCCTGCTACTAAGAATACGGGAAGACTAAATAAGGAGGTTAAGATTAAACTATCTTAGTGTTTCACCCAAGGACAAATTTGGTAGGTGATGAAGAAAAGGAATTATGTCTTGGAGTTCGGAAGGCACGGAAAATGCAATTTCTTTGAGAACTTTGTCTGCAAAATCAATTCCTTCCTTAAAATGAAAGCCTTGTCATTTTCCCTGTCGATCAACACTCCAAAATTCGACCATGCAGTTTCAGTTTTAACTAGTCATTTTAAACAATGTACTATATTTTATTAAGGGTAAGTTAATAATTTATATATGACTTGAGGTCAGGGCTGTACTATGTGTTGATGCTACGAACACTGACAGTCGCGTGAGCTGAGATTCATCTGACGATGTCATACTTGAACCACACAAGAACGTTCAGTAGCCATGATAAGATATTTTTTTTAAAGTGGAAACGGTCAAAATATTACGATTTTGATGTCACAGTCACATGCAGTTTGTTTCATACAATCTTTCTGAACTTGATGGAGGTGTGGTTCGTGTGGTAGCTGTTACATGAGATATGGGAGCGAAACAATTCGTAAGTGAGGAGAAAGTTTGGTGTGTCCATTATCGTATTTACAAAAACTGTAATAGAAGATCTTGTGCACCGCCAGACAAGTGACGTTTCGATCACCTATCACAATGACGATTTCCGTATGTTGAATGCGGGTTACACTGAAGATGATAATGCACCTCTTAGAAGTGGTCGTGGTTTCAACCTCAGAAGTCAAGAGAGTTTCCTGAAGAAATTTTTTGGAAATTTGTTAGAATATGCAATTACGTTAGTTTGAAACCGTATCAAATAGGATTTGCTTCATATATTAGTCAACTTTTTAGGCTTTTCGCAGATGTGGAAAATGCCGGGGTAACCTAAATCCTGACTGCCAAACTGAATTAACATTGTGCCGGAAATGCCATTTCTAGAACTCGTGATCTTGATACCTTTTCTATAATTCGTGAACTTGGTACATTTTATAGTAATCCCACGCACCTTGAGGTGAAAAACAGGGTACGCCTACTAATACTGATTGACAATGCGAACAATATGCCTTTTTCCTTGGTGCTACCATTGCAGAGGAAGAGGACCAAAATTCTGCCGAAGAAATAGTGGACGAATTCGAGAATTTTATTTCTAAAGATTTGCGAAACAAAATAGCCGAGACGACACATCATGATGTTACAGATGAATATTTGTTTGGAGATTACGATTTTAGTGATTCAGCGAGCTCCAGTGAAGACGGTACTCAGAATCACTTAAAGTACTTGGTAGGTTACATCGCATTTAAGAACAAACACATTGACATTTCATTAGGAATTACAACAGCAAACTGCCACGTAGATGCAAAATTAATAGCGAAACAACACTGTATAAGTGTACTTTCGGAAGATGGGCTTACTTCTCCATGACCTGAGTCGTCTGCAACAATATCATATGTCGAAATTATTGTTGTATGTTTAGTTGGAGCAAATATCTCACGTTTAAAATTCGTGAGATAGTCAGTAGCACTAGTACAATCAAGATTTCCCGAAACGTAAAAGAAAGGAACTGATGTTTATACAAGTAGGAGACTTTTCATCCGCAATAGATTTTTTAACAAAAGTGCCAAATAGAATGCAATGAAGTGGGCTTCTGCGAAAATATATGTTCTCTGGACTGATTCCTCATTTCTCTAAATATGTCTAAACTAAAGCAGTACATAAAACTGTAAAATATTCAGCGTATTCACTTACTGAAGCTAGAAGTATTAGTGGCGATCATCTGCAGTCACCTTTGGGGACCGAAAAGTGTTGTCGTTAGTGCTTTTTACCGCCTTACATTTGCTTTCGAATATTTCGTTTACTAATTCTTTCGAATTATATTGAGCCCCATCAATGAGATGTTCAAAATTCGAATGAAAAGGGACGTGAAAAACCCTTAGCGCGTGCGCTAATGCGCCAACGCTGGCTATCCAAATGACGTAACACATCGCCGACGAATGAGAGCGTACTCGCGGAATGGCTGACGATTTTTGAATATGGTTCAAATGGCTCTGAGCACTTTGGGACTTAACATCTGAGGTCATCAGTCCCATAGACTTAGAACTACTTAAACCTAAGTAACCTAAGGACATCTCACACATCCATGCCCGAGGCTGGTTTCGAACCTGCGGTTCCAGACTAAAGCGCCTAGAACCGCTCGGCCACATCGGCCGGCCTTTTAGAATATTTACAAACATCTGATACAATTTTACAACAGCACGACGACTGCCAAATATACCTGACAACAAAAACGTTGAGAACGGAAAAACGTGGTACTTGCAAATGTTCAAATGATTCCGCACCATATAACGTAACCGTTAATGAAGGACAGAATCAGGCGGTTCTGTAAAACTATTATCGTAGCTTTAACTCTGATCAGTACAAGAAATAGGTTTAGCAGTGGAGCTGAATGAAGTGAACCTCTGAAAAGGTGAAAAAGGTTTATACTTTTAATTAACCAACTAACATCACATCGTTCTGCAATAGATGCGTATACGGCATGCCAACTTGTGAACATCACTGTGTGCATACGAGAAGTCTGAGAAGAGATGATTACTGGTCACTTACTTGTTCCTCAACAGAATCTCGTCAGATACTGGTTTTCTGTCTTCTTCTTAGAACTCGAGAAAGTTCGCACACCCCTAGAAACCAAGAATCACTGTAAGATGTTAGTTAACTAGCGCACGACACTTAATACAGCACAAGTAGCAACACAGAAAGCGTTCACTCGTCGCGAATAAGTATCGCAATGATGCCAGGCAACTGCTCGTGACGTATCAAGCTATATTTCATTGTTGAGAGTGTTGTCTGGGATCGATGATAAAACATGACAATAGCTTCGACGGTACGAAAGCCTTTGCTCGATAATACGTAAAATGTAACGCATTTACCACGATTATGAGTCTTCAGAATATTAATAACAGAAGATTACGAAACCGTTAACATGGGAATTTCTCCCTTGAATCATTAAACAAGCTACTATTGAATGTAATGTTCAGAAGGATGAATTTACGTATGTCACTACAACAGTCTTGGAATCGAAATCTGTTGCCTTAATATTAGTTTCAAAATCTACAGAACGTCGCTTTGTCTAGAATGCACGGTTATATCATAATCGAAAGTATCCGACAGACTCGAATTGCGTTCCACCTTATTTCTATGCCATACACATAACGTAGCTTCCTTGCAGATCTTCTAATCTCTGTTTGGTACATTCGTTCAACTGTACAAAACTGTTACTACAAGAGACCATGAGATAATATTCCTCTTAATGGCAACGAGTCCCTATGTAAATTAACAATTCGATAATGTAAATATCAGGAATGGAGGTATTAGAGATGACGTGGTTTTTAATATTTTTTATTCACAAGTAACAGAGTGTGCAGATGCTTAACTTTAAATGAAGTGGCGTAAAATTTTGTGTTGGGAGAGGATTTGATCCAGAACCTGATCGATTGTTAATTAAGCACCCTCAAATGTAGGATATCAAAATTTTTCTGCAGCCCAACATGAATGAAACCGAAATGACAACAGAAAATTTATTTGCCTTGCCAGAATTTCAAATCAGCAGCTATCTTGGTCGTTTTCTTGTCAGATTAGACATTATTAAATATTTGGTTAATTTAACCAATAGCGAGATGTCCGTATGTTTGAAGTTCAGTTCTGACGCGGAGTTGAACATGTAGGACCATCGTTCTTGCCTACATACGAAGAGACGGTACCTATCGAAATATTTTCACCAGTAGCTAGAAGTGGTATGTTTGAATATAAAGTAATGTGATGTAAGTGTTGTATATGACTGGACTTCAAAACTTTCACCAATAGTAATAATTGACAAAGCATCGGTAGTGGGCCGTTATAAATCGTAATTTTTCCATGTGTGTTTCGGTATGCGCGTGCTACAGCCTGAAACGAGGTGATCAAATGTTTTTTGTTGTTCCATGATTCTTAATCAGACACGTGCCTTACGTGAAGACCTTGAGGAGTTTCGTAGCGAAGGCACATGAAATTTAATTTGGATTTCGGACCACTGTGCGACATCCTCAACTTATGCTCGTTAAAAATGGCTTCCTGAAGTCTCAAACGAACTCAATCCTCAGGAATATTGTGTGGGATTTAATAGGAGTGGTATCCGAGTGGCGTATTGTGTAGACAGGAGGCCCAATATTTTTATTAAGTCTTTATTTGCCATACAAAAGACGAATTTAATAGGATGGAAACACTACTGTAAAACCAAAGTTCCTTTGTGGCACGATCAAACGTGAACAGAACTTGAATATTAAAAAATACCCCATTAAAGTAATAGCAATAAATAATACAAACAATTTAATCTATCACTTCAAAGGCAACCATATACAACGTAAGAATTTTTCGTGGTTCTAAAACACTTGAACTGATCTGTAATAAATCAAAATGTCTTCTTACAATAATAATGATAAGTAATACGAATAGTTCCTTCTGTTCCAAATAATCAGCCCTTATACAAAGTCACACGATACAATATACAGCCTGCAGCCGTCAGTAATTGTGTGAATAGTGCTTATTATACCAAAAAATATTTGATTTATCTGTTATTGAAAGCTAAAATCTCTAGTAGCTACTGCTTGCCTAGATGCTACTAACGTCTCCCAATCACCTATACGTCAACTAGCAATACACTACACAACTGCCCTCTTTTACGTCTATATGACCAGTATGCCAGCTACATATGCAAGGTACGTACGAAAAGTTCGCTGAATAGTCGCAAAAAATAAAAGAAATCAGAGTTATAAGCAAAACACTTTTGTTCGTCTTCACAGTGATCAGAATTAGCTAGACAACTTCTGACATCGTTTGTAAACCACGTGGAAAGTGTCAAAAAAGCTTCTTATGGAAACACTGGAAGCACATTGGTCACGCATCATCACGGGAAATGAGACCAACTACTTACAACATGGCGGGACTAAGTGACTGTTACTGCCATGGTGTTCATCGCTTTTCATGCCTCCCTTGGGCAGAAAGCCCTCGCCGACCAAAAGGGAAACAAGCATTATGTTAATCTTGAATTTTATCAGCCGATACTTACGGGGAGGCAGGGAAGACGAAGAAGACCATGCCACTGACTGTCTCGTTGTGGACGAGCGGTTCTAGGCGCTTCAGTCCGGAACCGCGCTGTTGCTACTAGTGCAGGTTCGAATCCTGCCTGGGGCATGGATGTGTATGATGCCCTTTGGGTAGTTAGATTTAAGTAGTTCTGAGTTCTTTGGGACTGATGACCTCAGATGTTAAGTCCCATAGTGTTTAGAGCCATTTGAAGCATTTTTGAACTGACTGTCACTTTGGCTCAGGATCGTAATTGCAGTATCAAGATTGAAAGCAGTGTTGTAACACCAATGGATATTTATGGCTCGAACAAACTTGAAGCCTCGTGGAGTAACTGCGCAATTTGAGTCGCTAAGTTACCAATGGCGCGTCCCTTTCCGCCGGAGGTTCGCGTCCTCCCTCGGGCGTGTTTGTGTTTGTAATTTGCTTAGCATATAGTGTAAGTTGTGTGTAAGTCAAGCGACCCATGACCGCAGCACTTTTGGTCGCTTACAAATTCATACACATTTGAAATTTTTTTGAACAAACTTCAAAATTGAATGAATAACACAAATATCGTCTTAAAATAACAATAATAATTAATAAAATAAAATAAATTTAGGTCCACACAGGCAACCAAAATGTTGATGTATTTGTGACCTTCAGTCCAGAGACTGGTTTGGTGCAAATCTCCATGCTACCCTATCCTGTGTAAGCCTACATTCTTCTCAATCTACTTAGTGTACCGATCTCTTTGTCTCCCGATATTCACTACCTCCTCTTTAGTTATGTAATCTACCCATCTAAACTTCAGCATTCTTCTGTAGCACAACATTTCGAAAGCTTTTATTACCTTCTTGTCAAAAATATTTATCGTCCATATTTCACATCCTAACACTTAAATCTATACTCGATGTTAACAAATTTATCTTCTTCAGAAACGCTTTCCTTGTCATTGCAAATCTGCATTTTACATCCTCTCTACTGCGACCATCATTAGTTATTTTACTCCCCAAATAGCAAAACTCATCTACTTCTTTAAGTGTCTCATTTCCTAATCTAAATCCCTCAACATCACCTGATTTAATTAGACTATATTCCATTATTCTTATTTTGCCTTTGTTGATTTTCATCTTATATCCTCCTTTCAATTCAGTGTCCATTCCGTTTAGCTTCTCTTCCAGGTCCTTTGCTGTCTCTGACAGAATTACAATGTCATCGGCAAACATCAAAGTTTTTATTTCATCATCATGGTTTTTAATTCCTACTGCAAATTTTTATTATGTTTCCTTTACACCTGTCTCACTCCATGCTTAACGACTGCTTCCCTTTCATGACCCTAGACTCTTATAACGGCAATCTGGTTGCTGCACAAATTGTAAATAGCAGTTCGCTCCCTGTATTTTACCCCAACCACCTTCGTAATTTGAAAGAGAGTATTCCAGTTCATGTTGTCAAAAGCTTTCTCTGAGTCTGTAAATGTTAGAAACTTAGGTTTTCCTTTCCTTAATCTGTCTCGTAAGATAAGTCGTAGGGTCAATATTGTCTCACGTGTTTCAGCATTTCTGAGGAATCCTAACTGATATCCCCCAAAGGTCAGCTTCTACCAGTTTCTCCTTTCAACTGTAGTGAATTCGTGTTAGCATTTTGCAGCCATGACTTATTAAAATGATAGTTCAATAATTTTCACACCTGTCGACATCTGATTTCTTTGGGATTGGAATTATTATATTCTTCTTGAAGTCTGTGGGTATATCACCTGTCTCATACATCTTGCTCACCAGATGGTAGAGTTTTGTCATGACTGGCTCTCCCAAGGCCACCAGTAGTTATAATGTTGTGTACCCCCGGTTCCTTTTTTTGAAATTGCTCCTTCAGTATTCTGTCAAATCCTTCAGGCAATATATCCCTCACTTCATCTTCATCTACATCCTCTTCCATTTCCGTAATATCTTCCTCATGTACATCGCCCTTGTATAGACCCTCAATATACTCTTTCCACCCTTCTGCTTTCCCTTCTTTGCTTGGAACTGGTTTTCCTTCTGAGCTCTTGATATTCATATAGATGGTCTCTTTAATTTTCCTGCAGACAGCATCTGCCTTACCCCTTGTGATATATGCCTCTACATCCTTACATCTGTCCTGTAGCCATCCTTGCTTAGCCATTTTGCATTTCCTGTCGATCTTATTTTTGAGACGTATTTATTCCTTTTTGCCTGTTTCGTTTATTGCATTTTATATTCTTTCCTTTCATCAATTAAATTTTACGTTACGCAAGGATTGCTAGTGGCCCTCGTCTTTTTACCTACTTCATCCTCTGCTGCCTTCACTATTTCTTTTCTAAAAGCTACCCATTCTTCTTCTAGTGTATTTCTTTCCCCTATACTTGTCAATCATTCCCTAATGGTCACTCTGAAACTCTCTACAACCTCTGGTTCTTTCTGTTTATCAAGCTCCCATCTCCTTAAATTCCTAGCTTTTAGCAGTTTCTTCAGTTTCAGGCTACATTTCTTAACCAATAAATTGTGGTCAAAGTCCACATCCGCCTGTATAAATGTCTTACAGTTTTAAGCCTGGTTCCTAGACCTTTGTCTTACTAGTGTATAATCTATCTGAAACCTTCCAGTGTCTTCAAACCTCTTCCACGTATACAATCTTTTTTCATGATTCTTAAACCAGTGTTATCCATAATTAAGTTATTCTTTTTGCAGAATTCTACCAGGTGGCATCCTCTTTCGTTCCTTACCCTCAGTCCATTTTCACCTCTTGCTTTTCCTTGTCTTCCTATTCCTACTATTGAATTCAAGTCCCCATGATTATTAAATTTTCGTCCCCCTTCGTTTTCTTTTGATGCCATATGGCGATCTTCTCTAACTCTCCTTATATAAATACACTCCTGGAAATGGAAAAAAGAACACATTGACACCGGTGTGTCAGACCCACCATACTTGCTCCGGACACTGCGAGAGGGCTGTACAAGCAATGATCACACGCACGGCACAGCGGACACACCAGGAACCGCGGTGTTGGCCGTCGAATGGCGCTAGCTGCGCAGCATTTGTGCACCTCCGCCGTCAGTGTCAGCCAGTTTGCCGTGGCATACGGAGCTCCATCGCAGTCTTTAACACTGGTAGCATGCCGCGACAGCGTGGACGTGAACCGTATGTGCAGTTGACGGACTTTGAGCGAGGGCGTATAGTGGGCATGCGGGAGGCCGGGTGGACGTACCGCCGAATTGCTCAACACGTGGGGCGTGAGGTCTCCACAGTACATCGATGTTGTCGCCAGTGGTCGGCGGAAGGTGCACGTGCCCGTCGACCTGGGACCGGACCGCAGCGACGCACGGATGCACACCAAGACCGTAGGATCCTACGCAGTGCCGTAGGGGACCGCACCGCCACTTCCCAGCAAATTAGGGACACTGTTGCTCCTGGGGTATCGGCAAGGACCATTCGCAACCGTCTCCATGAAGCTGGGCTACGGTCCCGCACACCGTTAGGCCGTCTTCCGCTCACGCCCCAACATCGTGCAGCCCGCCTCCAGTGGTGTCACGACAGGCGTGAATGGAGGGACGAATGGAGACGTGTCGTCTTCAGCGATGAGGGTCGCTTCTGCCTTGGTGCCAATGATGGTCGTATGCGTGTTTGGCGCCGTGCAGGTGATCGCCACAATCAGGACTGCATACGACCGAGGCACACAGGGCCAACACCCGGCATCATGGTGTGGGGTGCGATCTCCTACACTGGCCGTACACCACTGGTGATCGTCGAGGGGACACTGAATAGTGCACGGTACATCAAAACCGTCATCGAACCCATCGTTCTACCATTCCTAGACCGGCAAGGGAACTTGCTGTTCCAACAGGACAATGCACGTCCGCATGTATCCCGTGCCACCCAACGTGCTCTAGAAGGTGTAAGTCAACTACCCTGGCCAGCAAGATCTCCGGATCTGTCCCCCATTGAGCATGTTTGGGACTGGATGAAGCGTCGTCTCACGCGGTCTGCACGTCCAGCACGAACGCTGGTCCAACTGAGGCGCCAGGTGGAAATGGCATGGCAAGCCGTTCCACAGGACTACATCCAGCATCTCTACGATCGTCTCCATGGGAGAATAGCAGCCTGCATTGCTGCGAAAGGTGGATATACACTGTACTAGTGCCGACATTGTGCATGCTCTGTTGCCTGTGTCTATGTGCCTGTGGTTCTGTCAGTGTGATCATGTGATGTATCTGACCCCAGGAATGTGTCAATAAAGTTTCCCCTTCCTGGGACAATGAATTCACGGTGTTCTTATTTCAATTTCCAGGAGTGTAATTCATTCATACAAGACTATATACCAACTCATAATACATGCGACTGAACCGCTGGTTCAGTAAAATGACGCATACTGCATCAACAATATAACTAACAAGTATGGAGCATATCCACTGTTTTAACCAGATTTTAAACTACATTTAATTTTTTCCCACTCACATGCGCTCTGCGTACTGCAATAACCCAGTTTCCTTTGGGACACAATATTCACGTCAGAACACATTGCGTGCAGTAATCAATATTCACTTATCACAGCCCCGTGTGCAGTAGCCACAACGAACCGTAACTACCGGCTGTGGTGTCCGAGCGGTTCTAGGCCCCTCAGTCCGGAATCTCGCTGCTGCTACGGTCGCAGGTTCGAATCCTGCCTCGGGCATGGATGTGTGTGATGTCCTTCGGTTAGTTAGGTTTAAGTAGTTCTAAGTCTAGGGGACTGATGACCTCACATGTTACGTCCCATAGTGCTTAGAGCTATTTGAATCATTTTTGAACCGTAACTGCTGAATGTTGATCGAGAGCCGCCTGACCCCGCAAATTTCGGAGCCATTTTTAAACTTGTGCTAAACAGAAAATAAGAACTGAAACCACGCTGGAAGAAAATTGGCTGTATCGGGGATTTCTATACGGAACGAACTGATTGTCTGTATAAACGAGGAGATATGTGAATATAATATCCAGGTTCGGACAGAACCTTATTTTACGTCTGCATTGAGGACTAGCAATCGACGCTTTAGACAAGTCACAATGCTTTATTCTTGTGGACTCCAGCGGGGACATTCATGATATTTTCCTGGTTTCCACGATGTTAGCGGAGATGGAACTGCTACTGTCTTATTGACTGTGCTGAAAGGCGTGCTTCGGAATTTTGATATGAAGAACTAACTCGTGGCTCAAACGTATGATAGTGCTTTCGTTCTGGCAGGAGAATTAAATAGCCGCCAAGCTCCTATCTGAGCAACTGCCTCACAAGCTCTTTGAACTCACTGCTTTGCACTTCGTTTCAAGTTAGTTTCGCGGCAGAGCTGTTCTTATACCGAAGCAGTGAGAATTTTTTTCTCAACGCTTCATGGTATTCCTCCTTTCTCACACTTTCTTCTAACAGTTGAATGAGACGAAACTGAAACACCAAAATATCTGCCATTTATGAAAACCGTCCAGGGCTACCTTAGGGATTAACTGAAATTATTGAGTAGTCCAGACTATGTAGCATAGCGACTTCAAGAGAGGCCTGTGGTTTGAAACATACTCTCATAGACCTTGACTTTATTTTCCTTCTCTTCTTTATGAAACCATAATTTTAAAGACTGAAATGCCTACTCAGAAAAATACACAGTGATGTATAGTTTTTGCGACAATGCTGTCTCAGAATGCTTAGCTTACATGAAGAACTCAATAAATGAACATAAATTGACCGACTTTTTAAATTCCACGATGCACTCGACTACTTCGTAAGCCGAAGGTTCGGTGAATAGAGCTCTAATGATGAATGAATACATTGGGAATCCATTGATGTAAAAATAGAACCGGGGAACTTTGATGGTCTGGATAATATTGTATCACAACTGGAAACAAGGTTTTCACATTGTGATAAGCTGCTGTACCTTAAATTAAGTGATACTGCTCAGTTCGACAATCGTATCAGCATTTCCCTGCAGACGGCATGGACTCATTATTGCAAACGTAAATTACCTGCTTCAGTCGCTCAAAGTTGCTTATAGAAATGGAAACTGTATTTTCTTCAAAGTATAAACAAATATTTCAATCCGTCAGTTTGAGAGACGTTGTCAAGAGAATGATTGAGAATGAAACAGATCAATTCTTACAGATGCATACAAACTACTTTTTCTAATTGCTATCATTCCTGAAAAATCTGCTTCAGTTGAAAGGAGTTTCTCTTGTGTAAAACGCGTAAAAACATATTTGTAGAACAGTACGGACCAGGATCGCTTATCAGCTCTTACTTGTACCCCAACTGGAAAACCAGTACTGTGAATACTTGAAAGCCGAGACACATGGTACGACAATGTCATCAAAAGATTCGGAAGAAGCAGTATTGTGGAGTTAATTTGTTTTACAACTAACAACGCTGAAACGCCCACTCTACCAGTACGTTTGTAAATTAAAGTGGATGTCATTATTCTCTTTTTCTTTTTCTGCTTCTTATTATTATTACCGGAGTAGTAGTCGTGGTAATAGCAGTAGTAGTAGTCGTGAGGAATGATAGGTATTCCTATATTAAAACTGCACTGTCCGCTCTTCTCACCAGCAAGGGCCACCGTGGCGTTCCCATTGGTCACGTGTCTCACAGTGCATGCTATCTGGTGGCACTAGTACTGCATATCTAAGAACAAGAATGCTGGCGCCAGGGAACATAGCCGTGCCGTTCGACACGGCACGAAGGAACGAACCGAGGATCATTTCAATTGACTATTGCACTACACATACGACTCATTAATTCACCACTATGGAAGAAGCACTGCTCTGGATGATAAACGTGATTGCCTGCAAGTAACTAAAACCCCACTCAATAAGTTCATATCCATGTTCGACCGCATTTCAATTCGCCAGTTGCCTCACCTACTTTTAACTTCATTTTATTATCACTGAAATAATGTGATACAACTGTCATCTGCATCAAATCGCAAAGCTGCTGGAAACTTGTCTTATACAGAATGTGATGTCTTCCACTTTAGAAAATGTGATACAGTATCTGTTCGTGGCGCAGTGGTATATGCTGCGCATTTTATAAGCAAAGTTAACTGTGAAACCACTGTTTTTTTCATTTTTTATATGCATTTTGCCTCTCTACTGAAAAGGTTGGAACTTAAATAGTGGAAGCTATTTATTCACAACCGATACTAAAGAGATACATGTTTGCACCTGTTGCGGTCCTTCAAAGTACTCACCATCGTCTTGGAGAACCCGTTGCCAGCGATGTGGAAGGCATTGTATACCGTTAGCAAAGCCTGTTCTGTTGATGGTGCGAATGGAGCGGTCTACTGCCTGTAGAATCTCTAGAAGAGCTCTGAAGCGAATGCCACGCAGTGGTTCCTTCATCTTCGGAATCAAATCAAAGTCACAAGGACTTAAGGCTGGAGAGTATGGTGAATGGTACAGTACATCCCAGCCCCTTTCGACCGAACAGGGCAGCCACAGCTTGCGATGTATGCGCACGCGCATTGTTGTGCAAAATTATGGGTTTTCTGCGAGGGATTAGCTGAGAGGTCCAAGGCGCTGCAGTCATGGACTGTGCGGCTGGTCCCGGCGGAGGTTCGAGTCCTCCCTCGGGCATGGGTGTGTGTGTTTGTCCTTAGGGTAATTTAGGTTAAGTAGTGGGTAAGCTTAGGAACTGATGACCTTAACAGTTAAGTCCCATAAGATTTCACACACATTTCAACAATTTGTTTTTTTCATGGGTGGGTCTAGGATAGAGTAGCATGGAGAGCTGCATCAAACCAGTCTCAGGACTGAAGACCACTACTACTACTACTACATGGGTGGGTCTTGAAGTCTTTGATCACACTGTTGTGCTGTACGAGCTCAGGCACATTCAAACTTGATCCAACTCCATTGTTCCCGTTTCGAAAACATAGTGACACCGTTACGTTAGACCGCTCCCTCACAAGTGACTGCGTTTTCCTCGATTGTGTCGCTCGCCGGTGACGCGGGACGGTCGAGAGCATTTGTCCGGAGGTAAAGTAGGTATGGCAACAAAGTGTGCTATCAGCGACAATAGTAGATTCCATTGCATAGAGTCTCCACAGCAGTGTTGCCACTATTTAAGTTCCAACCTACGTATAAGCATTACTCTGATGGAACTGAAAGACTTTTTGTTTCACTTCTAAACCATTAGTAATAGCGAAATTAAGAAACGTACTCCTAGGGAAGTTCTATTGTTCCTTTATCCGCACTACAATAATTTCAGCGTGAGAGTTTCGTCAGGAAGCCGTTGGTGTGTACTAGCTGCCAGCAGCCACCCTGACGCTGCCCGCCTAGTGGCAACTCTTGTGATCGCAACAGTTCAAGCACGTAAATGCAGTGGCAGTAGCTCGATACATGTGTGACGTGTATGGGCCGTGTGTCACTGAATAACTGTAGTACATGCTGTAACTGAAAGAAAGAAAACGTTGTGCTATCCGTTGAAGTGGAATTCGATCTTATCTTTTCTACGAAACATTCAGAACAATTTCTACGTAAGGTGCGACCATGAGAAAAAGAATTTATTTTTCTATTGGGAACCGTAATGTAACACATAAATTACAACCAGCAGAAAACTTCTCTAATCGGAGAGCAAAATATATATTTAAAGGAATGTCTCACTCTAGCTTCCTCAAAACCTTTAACAATTATCACAAAACCTTTGGCATGCGAACATTTGGTGCTTTTTTTTAAAATTCAGGTCATTTCAGACTCCCACAAGCTCCCCTAACTGTAACTCACTCACACCCACCAGTCCACTGCTGTAAGTCCCTCATAACTTGCCACTCACAGTTATCCATCCTCACTCACTCATTCAGCCCAGAAAATTGTTATTAACTCTTAGTGCCTCTTTGGCATTGTTTCCTCTGTCCTGTTTCACAGTCACAGACCCTTTCGCTCTGTCCTACTAACACAGTCTGCTCTCACTGTCACTGTCTCCCCCTTACTCTCTCTTACTGCTCATGTTGTTTCCTTCACACAGCTGCAGTTGCTTCTCACTGTCACCCTCTCGGCCTTCTTCGTTTTCACTGTCATATATTCTGTCCGCCATTATCACTGCCTGTCACACACTGCTCCTCTCTTTCACTTTATTCCTAGCACCTCCCCCCCCCCCCCCCCCCACGCACCTCCTCCTTCCATGACACTGTCTCCTTCACACTTTTACACTTTTCCTAGCACTGATCTGTGAGTGTCAACAGTGTTCCCCTGCCACTGTGTCCATATCTTTCTCTCACACTGCCACTGTCTCCTTCGCTCATTCTATAACACAACCACTGTCTACTACATTACAGTAGTTATTACTTTTATGTCTCTTTTCACTGCCACTGTCTTCTTCAATCTCAATGTAAAGAAGCGAGAATATATTCGCATGCCAAAATATTTTACAAAAATTTTAATGGTGCTGAGGAAGGTAGAATGGGCCCGCGTGGAGTGGCCGCGCGGTTAGAGGCACCAGGTCACGGATTGCGCGGCCCCTCCCGCCGGAGTTTCGAGTCCTCCCTTGGCCATGGGTTTGTGTGCTGACCTTAGCATAAGTCAGTTACATTTCTGCATGTACATCTACATCTATGTGATTACTCTGCTATTAAAAATAAAGTGCCTGGCAGAGGATTCAGTGAACCACCTGCAAGCTGTCTCTCTACCGTTCCACTCTCGAACGGTGCGCGGTAAAAACGAGCACTGACATTTATATATGTCAGCCTTGATCTCTCATGTTATATCGTAATGATCATTTCTCTCTATGTACGTGTGTACCAACAGTATGTTTTCGCAACAGGAGGAGAAACCTAGAGCCGGCCGCTGTGACCGAGCGGTTTTAGGCGCTTCAGTCCGGGACCGCGCTGCTGATACGGTCGAAGGTTCGCATCGTGCCTCGGGCATTGATGTATGTGATGTCCTTAGGTTAGTTAGGTTTAAGTAGTTCAAAGTCTCGGGGACAGATAACCTCAGATGTTAAGTCCCATAGTGCTTTAAGCACTGTAAACCTCCCCCCCCCCCCCTTTGAGAAAACTGGTTACTGAAATTTCATGAGAAGATACCGTCGCAACGAAAAACGCTTTTGTTTTAATGATTGCCACTCCAGTTCACGTAAAGTCTGTGGCACTACCTCCACTATTTCGCGATAATACAAATCGAGTTGCCCTTCTTTGTACTTTTTTGATGTCATCCGTCAGTCCCACACAGCACAGCAGTACTCCAGAACAGGACGGACAAGCGTGGGTTATGCAATCGCTTTAGTAGGCTTGTTGCACCTTTTAAGTGTTCTTCCAATCGCAGTCTTTGGTTGGCTCTACCCACAACACAATCTATGTGATCGTTCTAATTTAGGTGATTTGTAATTGTAATCCCTAAGCATTTACTTGAATTTATAGTCTTCAGGGGTGTGAGGCTTATCGCATAATCGAAATTTTGCTGATTTCTTATAGTACTCATAAGAAGAAGTTCACACTTTTCTTTATTCATGGTCAATTGTCAATTTTCCGCACCATACAGATAACGTACCTAAATCAGTTATTTCTGTAGCGTGCCAGTCCAAGGACCAATGACCTCAGCAGTTTGGTCCCTTAGGAATAAAGACATATTTGAACATTTTTAAGGTATAATGAGGCACAGGGTACAACACTTTAGAGTCAGAGACTTTTAAATAAACAGGAACGTTTTCGCATTTTTGAGCCCCGAAAAGAGTATTTTTCCTTTGGTTCCCTTTTTCTACCTGCAGCAGCAGTGCATGTGTCTTATTTGAAAAAAAAAATGAATGTGATCGTCAGTCTTATTTAGAGAACAAGTTTGTTTGCATGGCCATCCTCCGCAGCAAGCACGGAATTAGATTTGTAAATAATTTCGCATTTTCCTGCTTCGAGTAGCAACAGGAAAAGACTGTTTTATTTAAAAAACACAAATTTAGATATTTCACATATGCACAATGGAAATAAAGCAAAAGTAATTGAACACCTAAACCCAGAATTTACGTGTGAAGCGCTTAGCATATGGTTCAGTACTACAGAATGAGGTTGCTAGATTATATCGGAGACACTTTATACGGCATATTTTGCTGCGCTACGTGACTTTATAAACTACGATTTTGCCTCAGACCGTATTTGACGTACGTATTTTACGTGTAGTAGTAGGGTAACTTTGAACCTCTGTATCGCGAATCGATTGAAGATAGGAAGAAAATTTTCAATGTTGTTTGAGATCAGGATCTAAGAAATACACGGTAAAAATTGCAGCCTTTTCATGCCTTTTCTAGCTTTTTGGAAACCTCGGCTGGATTTTAGTTCGCTGGTGAAGGGGAAAAGATAGTGAAAAGATCCTTTTTGTGAAGTATTTCATGGAACCGCCCATGAATATTAAAGGCGCCTCCATAAGTCCTAAGAAGCCCACCGCAGATCACATCAAATGCTAAAAGAACAAACCTCCTTGCTCCATTTGCCCAAGAGGGAGGAAATGTGTAATATTCACGTTTTGACACTGGATGCCGAATTCTGCTCAACGCCTACTCACAAGACTTTCACCAGGATTCTTGTTTCCCGTAGTTAATGCCGCCGTAGCCGTAAGTTAAAAATTGGCAAAAATGCGGGTGTATTTCATTCCAGTTTTTTCTTTCTTCTCCATTTCAGCTGAAAGCAACCATAACGATATCACAAGGGCGAAGTCCGCGAAGCTCTACTGTTCCTAACGTTTCGTCCGTAATTGCCCTGGAAGTTTTCAGAGGCGTTCCTCCTCCTTTGAATCTTGCTGACTGACCTGTCGGACGTCTGAGAGCGGCAGATATACTGCAGGAAAAGGGCTTGGCTGGAGTTACACGTGACGAACAGAGACGATCCTTGTTAAAGATATAGCTTGACTTTTGAGTGTCGTCTTGCCAAAGATAAAGAACTGTTAAGTGATTCTGCAGAGCTACCGTACATATGTCACTAAGTTCCACTGTCTCTTCTTTGTTATTAATGTTATCCACTTTTTATATATTTCAATAGCTTCTACTTATAGCCTTGGAGAGTAGTTCGTCGTCATAGGTAAAATTTTATTTTCTGAACATTTTACTTCGCAACTTTCTAACTAAAAAGACAAATCAGTCGTAGCGTAACATGCCCTTCAGTCAGGAAGTCACGAAATGATTTTTCCTGAAACAAAAAGTTTATGTACGAGGACGAACTAATCTCCAAGGCTATGTATAGAAACCACTGGAATATGTAAAAATAAGGGTAATTGTAATAGGGAAGGAGAGACTCTGAAACATAGCGAGATACGGACAGCAGCTCAGCACAATCGCTAAACAGTTTTTTTTATCTTCGACAGGACAACAATCGATAGTCAAGTTATATCTTTGACAAGGATCGTCTCTACTTATCGCATGTAACTCCGGCTATGGCCTCTTTTCTGCAGTATTTATGTGACTCTCAGACGTCCGACGTGTCATTCGGCAAGACTCAGTGGAGGAGCAACGGCTCCGAAGACTTCCAGTGTTATCCTAGACGAAACGTTAGGAAAATAAGAGTTTCGTGGCCACGACCCTATACCCCGGGAGGTTTACCAGCACCAATGTCATCCGGTCATGAAAGCTTGTGACATTACAGCCTTTATCACTGCGATTTTTAACATGTAAATTTATTTTTTTCTGTATTCGCGTCAGTATGTGCGAACTTTTAACATATACCAATGAATGTTGTAACCAGATATCTTTGCCGCGCTCCTGAAAAGCGCAGAATATCACGATAGCTATAAACTGTTATACGCTGCTATCGATCAGTAAAAAAAAAACGATGCACCTATGTTTTAAAATAACAATTGCCAATTTTTACTTCTGCAGGGAGCCACGCCGCTCTCTAGCTGTTCTGTGAATGTGTTGCGAGTCGGACGCAAAAGTATTGTCCTCCATACTGATATAATCATTTTATTGTAACTTTAAGAGTTTAAGTGATTAAAAAATATATGTAGCTACAAACAAGCGAGAGTGTATATCATGAAAATTCGCTCCACCGCCACAATGGGTGGCCATGTTAATGTAAGTTTCCGTTTCATAATATAGTACTTGAAGCCTTGAAGTTTATTTAATTTCAAAGAAAATCTCTCAACCTTAATTTCATTAATTATACTTGTGATAATCTTTCCTGTTTAAAAGATTTATGCAGCTTATGATCCAGCGTGTGTTCTGTCGGAACAAGAGGCTGTCGTGACGACATCGTTATAGTATTTATTCCAAGTTCTTTCAGTTCCGTTTATATGTTCGTACAAATCCAATTAGTTGGTCCCTTAGGTTTCTTTCATGTAACTTCCGTCTGTTTTCTCCGCGCGATCTTCCTCCGAAAAAAAATTTCTGTTCATTTTTTTTTTTAGTAATTTTCGATATCGCGAATGAGAAAAGACAGCCGCCTCCTGCTCCGAACGGAACACCACGACTTTTCTAACGTCGGAGAGTACCGCACGAATTTTCCGCTAAAAGGTAATAGAATTTCTCAAAGCTCGATCAATTACACATGTTGCTGCTGTTCTCCGAGAAATCTGGTGTGATTAATAGTGATTTATTCTGTCACGACAAAAAGAACCAATTTTATTTTTACCAAAGCAACAAAGCTTTCAATTAAATTACTAAAAAAAAAATCATACCAGAAGCTTACACTCAGATGTCATAAGAACGTTCCTGACCACGTGCTGAATTTGGTGTAGAATAAACTAGCGTAATTTAGTGCTCATCATCCTTGTACTAGAAAGTCTCAATTTCCAATACTTATTATAACATTTCTACTGTTAATTGGTTAAAATGAGCACAATACTTCATGATGCATCTGGGAGAATGTAACAATTGCGTGTTCCATACTCACAATACTGAATTACAGCGTTACGTCAAAGGTTGCGGTGGAACACAGCAACACAGTCAGACATTGCGGCCCATAGGGACTGACCCAGGCAAAGATGAGCATGACTTTACGTTGCTTATCCACCGGTATTGATAACTGATCGGAAGCTGTGGTGTTCAAGGTGGACTTCCACTGGCTTGGAAACGGCTGATGTTATTAAGCGAAGAGAAATTTGTAAAGGAAATGAGCACTAGTGTTAGGTATTGACCTAACAAAGCAGTTCTTAAAATGTCGTTATATGTACTACAACACTTTACGTGGTCCTCAGGGAACTTAGAAGAATACAAAAACATAGTACTGCACTGGGTCCGTTTAGAACAGCTGACATACATGACCTTCGGGTATCAACACTCGTGTCCCTACATGAAAAGCGCCATTTCGTCAACGCTTTGCAGATGCAGCTGTCGTCCTAAAGACAAGTGTGGGTACAACTGTAGGAACTGCTTAGTGTCAGCAGGTGCTATTTCGACCGTTAGTGTTAATTCTCAACAAGCATTCCTTTACAAAAAAGAACAGCAGAAAAACTCATTCCCTTTATACAGTATCACTTACAGTTTTACTTTACATTGCAGCACTATTTAATCTATTTAATGAAATTTCTATACTGTGATCCCGACTGAGTCGCCGCGTAAAAAAACAGTATCAGAAGACAAATTCACCTTCCTCCATTGGTAAACAGGTTCTTCAAGATAGTAACGGTCCATCTCCCTTATTAGCACAAACTATTGTGCTAGCTAGATCCATGACAATATCTCTTGCCCTTCATCATAGATGTAAAACATTCAACTGCTACCGTCTTCTTTTTCTCTTTTAAGTTTTCTTACCGTTTCCACATACTCATATTCTGTTGCTGTACATTTAGTATTTGTTTATTGTGTGTTATGTATTGAACCGGGGACCTAGAAACGACGGAGAGGCTTCGTCCTGCCGTGGCCCTCTGTAGTTCACACTCCCACAATAGGCCACAGCAGTCCACCCACCCACCTCACCACGCCCACACTGAACCCAGGGTTATTATGCGGTTCGGTCCCCAGCGGCGCTGTGACCCGTGGAAGTCTTGCACCCCACTCTCAGGACATTAATGCTACAAAGTTTGGTGCTCGTACGGTAATTAGTTTCCGCGTTATAAAGTGTTAAATAGGAAGAGTTTAATTATAACCACCCTTTATAGAAATTTTGGTTCCCATATATACATATGTATAATATATACATATGTAGAATTTTTGTGCACTGTATGACAACCAATTCTGTACAACAGACATTACTTAATTCAAGGATTCAAATAAATAATGAGCTGTTGATTACAGTAGGTCATAAATGTAATCCATTTTAAGACATACAAACACATCTTACATGGCGTCAGCATTTGTTAAACATAAATAGGCGTTAGTGCTCTAGAATTAAGTTGGAGTGAGCGTGCAGGCCAGTCTACTCACCGAATATCCTCTCGCTCCAGGAATTCCTCCACTTGTGCAGTTCGAATGCGTCTACCATAAAAATGTGGTTCCTCGTTGCACCTCTGAACAGATGCACGTGGGAAAGCAGTACAGCGTCATAATAACGGTGACAGGTGAGAGTCCACTTTCAAAAATATGGAGGTCAGTACGCCCATGAAACATCATTGCTCGCCACGCCACAACACATAGACCACAAAAACGATCATGTTCGACAATGTTCCTGGCCGCATGACGTGTTCCCGCCACCCGCCATATGGCGTTCGACGAGAACCACTACTGAGACTGAATCTGCTGTCGTCAGAGAATAGCACACGACGCCACTGCTCGTTGCTGCAGTCCCTGTGCCCTTGGAAACATCGCAAACGGTGCCACCGGTGGGTGGTTGTCACTGGTGCACGACTTACTGGTCGTCGGAAGAAAAGACACTCCCTCCGTCGCCGTGCTACTATGGGCTGTCAGTCTGCCTGCCTGGCAGTCATGTTAAATTGGTTGAAACTGCTCGCACAAAGGAATTTAGCTATTCGTATTTCCCGCACGCTATTCGAGAGCAATCTGGAGCAATAGAGAAATAACTTTATGGTGGTTCGATGAAACCTCTAATAGGCACATAATTGTGAATCGCAGAGTAATTATATAGATGAAGGTGGTAACTGTATCATACTTCTCTAATAACCGTGAAACATTAATTTAATTATTTATTTACCCATAGCAATTCTTCATGATTTTTTTTTTACATGAAGTAAAGTTATCTTGTACCGTTCCACAGTTTTAATGTAATACCTTCCTTCTATCCTCTATGTGGTTCATGGCAATTTAAAACTCACCGTAAGTTTTGACTATAAATTAAACGCTTTTCGGAAAGTGAACTGATAGTGGTTCATTAATTTCTACGTATTTTGTTTTCGGAGTTAAGCATCAGCAATTAACTAACTGGTTCTGTCTGTAAATATATTCTAAGCTAGTAATTATAACGACGTATTAACGTTTCTTACGTTTTCTGTGCTAACAAGATTTCTTTGGTAAAAATATAGAATGAATTATACATTAACAATTAATAACTAAGAAAGGGGTCTTGTCGGTGAAATAAGTTCATACTGTTTCCAAAGGAGGGGGTCGAGTATATCTTTGAAGTGATGTTTATGTTTCCCTCGATATCTTCCCTCCGCGTTTCACTATTGTTTTAGGATGTACATATCATAGAAAATGTATTGGTGCGAATAACTATCTGTACCGTACCAATAATGACGGATATCTTATTTTTCTTAACATTAATCTCTCTCTTATGTTATTATGAGATTACCAAGTGAAAAGTGGGTGGAAGCTGTTTTATAAACCTTAATAACCGGCTTGGGCGAAATTTGTATATCCACCATTGTGGCCATTTCAACGAGATAACTACATATTTTATAACTATTTAGAAAATTGCCTTCATTTAATTGAACGTATGCTGACAGCCGACTGCAGAGTAAATTATGACAGTTGAAACATTCCAGCTTCATACAGGTGCGAAAAGACGAAACCAAGCCAGTTATTCCGAAATTGTTACTTTTTGTCCTATCATCTTTAAATACGTAGACATTTCGCCAGTTTAACTCGCCTAGTCCTCATGAAGGAGAGTTAAATACTGACTCACAAACTATTCAATAGCATCACATTTTCATAAACCGTAAATGCTGTAAGACTCTAATAATACTTTACAAAAACAAATAAATTTTGGTGTTATATCACTTTTAAATTTTTATTATGTGTTAAGCAAATGGTTTGTCAATATACAAAACACTGAATTTAGTAACATCAGTTTACATGACTCTCCCGAAAGCGTTACAAAACCAAAAACGTTTTGACTTCTTTTCAGTAACACCGGACGGTCCACTGCAACATTTTCCTTAGTTTAACTGCTTGCTGGATATGCGAAAGTTCAACTCTTACGTAATTCTTCGGATTTAATGTCTTCTATTACCAGTTGCCAATAACCTCACAAAAGACAAACAAGGAACAGGTGAGAAACAGTTGAGAAAATCACCCTATTTCAGTAAATATCATATTTTTCGATTTGCACCAAAGTCGAAGCTGAGCAGCGAAAAACTTCTCTTCTTCAACAGCGTTTGGTGCTAAGAGTTAGTCGTTTTCGCCCTCGACAGGCTGCTGCTGTTCCAGTCTTCCGGTCTCCCATTTCTTCCTGTCTGTATTCTTCCCATTTTAACGCGTCTCTCCTCTTTCTTCCGCGCGGCTTCAACGTTGAAATCTTCCTCGGCGTAAATTTTGGTTAATCTTCGAACGTACCGGTACCAGTAAATGTCTGTATTCTTCAAAGATTTAGCTGTGGAGTACGTTATCTCTATTGTCTCCACACTTTATTTCGAAATTTATCTTGTCACGTTACCTGCAGACTTCTCATATGGTCCTATTCCAGTGTTCTAATTATCTCCCTCAATCTCCCCGTTTCAGGCCACATCTCAGCTCCTTACAGAACTATGTTCTCCGCCACACTTTAATAATTTCTTTATTAGCGTCCTGCCGAACAATATTATTCCATAATATGACATGGAAAGATTTAGAAGCTCTCATCCCCGTTGTTATAGTGAATTGTATCATTTTCACACGACCAGAAATTTGCAGTTTCTGCAGGGTTTCAGTTCTCCTTCCCCATGTCAAAACTTTATCTCCTATTTAGGCGGTAGCCCTGGCGACCGTGTGGCAGAACGACCACCTTCTCGCCAAGTCTCTCCGCCCAGCAACGGCGGCAGCCGCGTCTGCGGCGAGTTGGAGGCGGCACCTCCCCCTCATTGGAAGCTCCATCGTCTGGGGCGGAGTTCACCTCGGCGACCGTCGAGACAGCAGTCGCATCACTAACCTGCACAGAAAGCGAATACTCACATTGAAATGCTTCAAAGTAGACTGTTCGCGAATATGTAATTTGATGTGTGCACAGGATAACAAGCGTTTTGGAAAAAGTTAATATTGGTTGAACATTGACTTTGCAATAGGACACTGCGCAAGATCTACTTCAGATTAGCAGTGAGAGCTCCTCTAAGAACGAAAGTCTGAATTTAGAATAAAATACGCAAATCTTGTGTTATTAGTATCAGTTCATTAGGCACTATTAATGTCTCCATATGTTAACAACTGTGTCGTAGTTCGCGATTGTCGTGCGGATTATCATGCATTTCGCTGCAGTCGGAGAGATTGACCATTTAGTTCCCGGTACGAAATAGTGGTAAAATATTTCAGCATTTCTGTGCAAGAGATGGTTTCGCAGTTTAGAATGGAATCGGAGGAAGAGGAGTAACAGGAGATTTGTGTTTAACGTGCCGTTCAGAACGAGGTCATTGGGGATCGAGCACAAGCCCTGATTCGGGAAGGATGGAGAAGGGAAGCGGCCGTGCCCTTTGGAAGGAACCACCCCAGCATTTCCTTACGCGATTTAGAGAAATCAATGAAAACCTAAATCAGGAAGGCCGAAAACGGGTTTGAAGCGTCGTCCTCTCGAAAGCGAGCCCAGTGTGGTAACCACTGTGCTACTTCGTTTGGTACAACGGAATCGTTAACGATCAATTGCTGCTGACCCTGTCTGAGTAATCAGTGATCAACATTGTGCATAGTCTATTACTTCGCACGCGAAAACCGCAAGGTCTGTTTCAGACGAGTGCTGTTTCTGAGAAAGGAATGTAATATCACTCGGCCTTTGATCTACAGTGAATACTTGTCAGTGGTCGACTTCGTTACTTTTTCCTTTTCTATTTAGTTCGCTACATTCCATGGGACACTGTCATCGAAAACTACGTGGTCATAGAATGAGGTACTTCCAAAATCGCTCAAAATAGTAGAGGTAAATACCGTAGAAGCTTTTGAAATATGGTGTTACAGAAAAATTCTGAAGGACACAATTCCACACCGAAGGCGAGCATGGGTGGTAAGAGGGGGGGAGGGTAAAAGTCGTAAAGGAGACCAAAAGATCAATACGATGTGCAGATTCAGAAGGATGTAGGTTTTAGTAGTTACTCGGAGATGAAGTAGCTTGCACAGGATAGAGTAACACGGAGAACTCCATCAAACTACAAATACCGAAAGAGCAAATAAAGTAAGAAACCGGTAAGTTTAAGATGACATTATTATTATTAATACATTGCAGTTCAAGTTTCTAAACCACTACGAGGAACTTCTATAAACACTAAAAGCAGCGCTTTCAAACAAGAGATGTGATTGTGAAGTTGTTGGCCCTCATCCTTTTTCGAATTTTTGCTCTAACCCACTGAAATTAATTGCTCTAGGACAGTGCATACAATTCCGTACAACTGTTAGAGAAGCATTGAGTAAGTGGGAGAATTTCCTCCGATATGCGTTGGCGAAATCCATCATTGAATGAATCACTCCGTCCTACTAACTATAAATTTCATGAAGGTGTAGCTGTGCATTCTGATGGTATCGGCTCCTTTCATGAACATCATATATGGAAAAATGTCATCCCTAAACTTCCGAAGATAGGAAGGGTAAATAAACTGGCCGACTCTCCACGTGATCTAACGCGCTGCTTTCCGAGCGGGAAAGGGGTTTCTCTCCCCGGCACAAATCCCCCCGGCGGATTAGTGTCGCCGTCCGCTGTGCTGGCCAGCCTGTGGATGGTTGTTAAGACGGTTTTCCATCTACCTCGGCGAATGCCGGGTGGTTCCCCTTATTCCGCCTCAGTTACACCATGCACTATGTCGGCGATTTCTGTGCGAACACTGTCTCTACGTACGCTTACACCACAATTACTTTACCACAGAAACAATTGTGGTTACACTGGTTTGTTACGAGACGTTCCCGTGGGGTGAAGGGGGGGTGGATGTACGGGGGTTTGGGGGGGGGGGATCCACTGGTGGCTGAACCTCACAATAACTCTATGTTCGGTGGGGAACGGTGGTGGGTAGGTGGGCTGTTGTGGGTTCGTGAACCACTGAAGGCTACGGCGGGTCGAAGTCTCTCCGTCGTTTCTAGGTCCCCGGTTTAATACTCACAAGGGTGAATAGGTGCGAGATATCCCACAATCTGCTTAAAAGCTCGAACATCCAAGGTGCTGACGAGAATAATATACAGAAAAGTGGAGAGGCATATCTGACATTGTGATTGACAACGGAAGGAGGGATGCAGAAAAATGATGACACAGTCGTAGCGTAAGTAATCATTCAAAAATTGTCCAACTACGTGAAATGGTGTAAGACATTCTAAAGTCTGAGAGAGATAGGAATAAATCACAAACTAAAATTGAAAAATAATAAAGCTTCACGTTCTCTGATTAGAAAGAGTGTAAGAAAGGACGCAGTCTTTCAGCCCTACTTTTCAATCATTACAGCACAGAAGCAAATTAAAGAATGGTTCAAAAGATGGTCCATAATTCAAGGTTCAAGAATATGATCAATAATAAACGCTGATGACAATCCTATCCTCAGTGAAACTGAAGAAGATGATGAGATTTGTTGCAAGTAATGAACAGTCTAATAAGCATAGAACGAGGATTGAGAATAAACCAAAAAATGAGAAAAAGAATGAGAAGCGGAAAATGAAAATACCAAGCAACTTGACATCAAAATTCGGGGTTATCACGTAGGCGAATGTAGAGCGTTCTGCTACTTTGAGAGAGAAATAACCCATGATGGAAGATTCTAGCAGGACATGGAAACCGAAGTAGTACAGTCAAAGAGGACATATCTGGCCAAGATAAGTCTACTGGTAATAAAAAGAATGTGCGTTTGGAGGACTGCATAGTCATGGCAGTTAATCACACACCGTACGAAAACCGGAATGGAAACAAATCAAAGCGTCTTACACGTGGTGCTAAAGAAGAATGATATGAATTAGGGGGACTGAAAAAATAAGAAGTGGGGTTGCACACAGAATACGCGCAGGAAGGACCATATCAAAAACAGTGAAAAGAAGGGACAGGATAACAGGACATGGGTTAAGACATCAGGGAATAACCTCTGTGATACTAGAGGGAGCTGTAGAGGGTAAAAAATATTGGGGGGGGGGGGGGGGGGACAGAAGGTGCACAAACTCAGAATTGGAATTTGACTGCCCTAACTTTCGATATACCTTCAGTATTCTTGTCACCTTACCTTCCCCATGCTGCGCTCCTCCTGCTGTGTGTCCTGTAGCCAAGGACTGGCGTCTGCAGCATCAGCTGACATCGGCATCTTCTGCAGCTCTTCTGACTTCGGAAGACCACCCTCCTCTTGACCAGGGCCCAAACGGAACCGCATCCACACCACGTTGAAATCCTGTGGGAGTTTTGTTTTTACCGTCTTGTTTTCATTTATTGAATTTACTTTATTTCATTCTTATTATTTAACCATAATCTAAAACAATCGTGTTTTCCAATACATGATACTGTGATTTTATCATCATATAACTACAGTCATGTAATTTTCTCAGTTGGTACAACAAAATTCCGACTTCTTGTGTAAGATATATATCAGGTTAATACGGCATGCTGACGGGTTTATATGGCAATGCGGACGAGAGCATCCGCTCGTTTTCTCCGTGAAGTACTTAACGGCGGCCCTAGCTAACACGAAGTTTTAAACGCCGGGTATGTTGACCCACTTATATTATTAACTGTGCCCTCAGTACGGATGTCACTCCGCGGTTAGGTTCAATCATGTCCATTGATACGTCGTTGCTTAGCGATGAAACCGAAACACGAATCATCTGTTTCACGATTTTCAGTTTAGTTGGGATAGGGAGGTCAGTGGTCTGACCACGGTGGAGGTCACATGACAGGATGTGCTGCTGTGCTGAAGACACTAATCAGCATGGGAACGTGCAGTCATTTATCCATGAAGCATCAAAAAGATTGTGGGGGACCTTTGCCTATAAATATCTCTTTCAAGGGTTGATACACGTGTTTGATAAGAAATCTGTCCACAAAGAAAAGTGATAACAAATATAAAAACTAGTTATGTTTACCTATTTAACGTGCCATACTCCCCCCTCCTCAAGATTTATCCATTTATCCGGAAATAAGTTCTGATCATGTTTCAGGCAGTGTGGATGTAATTACTGCTCTGTTACATCGGAATTGACAGGAAACTAACACAGACGGCGAATAGTCGGCTTCAAGTTGAAGATGGAAAGTTTGTTGATAATAAAGTGCGTAAGCAGCTAGTCTTCATTTACGCATTCATTGCGTATTCCATCCGAAGCTAAGATGAAATCTAACGTTGTGAGAGAATGTTTGTAGGAATGGTAAAATATAGGCTGGGAGAGTAATATCAACACCAGAGGTGATAAATGGCTACATAAAAAATCTGCGGATCGGTCTTATAGCAGACGGAGGTTACATCACGTTCGACACCGTTCCGTGCCGACACAGTGGGAATACAGTAAAAACGCTGACTCCGCCCACAGACCATCGATACCGTCCAATCGCCGGGTCATCCTCTGGCATTGGCGTCATTGAATGTGGTATGGAGGGGCGATGGAGCATCACACCGTTTTCCAGGTCATTGTCAGTTTTCAATTGCTGGAGCCGCCAGTAGTTCCTCGATTGGTCTCAGGAGGCTGAGTAGCTCGTTCCCGTCCTCAAATTAAATAAAATTCGCTGGAGTTACCGGAAACTGATCCTGGGTTTTCCATGTGGTACTCACATCTACTGACCCACTAGCCACGGTGACAATAACCCAGTGAAACTAAGTACTAGCCCACTACATAAGATAACATTACAGCTACCAGTAAGTGCTGGCTCGCTTTTAGCTAACTGTAGCTTTAGAAAATACAGAATTATTCGCGCTTTTCTGTAATGTGATGTGTTAATTAATGACCACTATGATTATGTAGAATCTGCGTTCCCATAAGCTTCAGTGTTACATTCTTCACACTCCTCGACGCTGCTCACCTGTGGGTCCAATAGCACAGGGTCTACGTCGTCATCGCAGACCGCTACGACACGAAGATCTTCGGTGTCGGTCTCCCGCCCACAAGGGAGACAGAAAAAGGCGAGAGCTCTGCGGAACATCTGCGAAGATAAACGAAGTGTATACTCGTATGAAGTGTTGACCTCGATTCATAAAATAGCACAGCAGAATGGTTGCAGCACACATGTAGATTGTAAGGCAATCTCAAGGTTTTGGATGGGTGCTGCGACTGAGTTTTACAAGAAATTTCACGCCTCATCAACATGCTACCGAAAGCTCTGAAAATTAAAGAATTTCTGGCAATGTACGATTTTCGCCGACTTAAAATATTTTCTCACAAAAACCACGCCTTGAGCTCAGACCAAATCAACAGCGCTTACTGCCAGAGTTACACGTATTTACTGAATATCGACATCAGTTCTTCAAGTAGAGTGAGTTTTTGTAGCCCTATACTGGCGAACAAATGGGAAAACTAACTATTTAACGTAAAGAGAGTTTAGTTCCATCGTTAGTTTAGAAATATTGTATGAACGATATATTAAAGTGAAACACAACGGAGTCAAGAAAGCATCCCCATACCATATTTTTCAGAAAGTAGGTATTCTCCAATTTGAATTATAGCTCAGGGGCCATGGACACGGTAGACTAGCGATTATCCGCTTTGTTGTAATTTACTACAAAGATGAAAAAGTAAGTCGTCAGATGCACAGGTGAATCATATTTGGTTCCTTTTGCCGGTTTCCAGGCACAAATCTTTGGTACGTCAACGTCAAAATAAGATTAACACTATAGTATCCTTTGAAACAGAGTCGATAAAACAGAATGACATCTCAACAAAAAAATTCATACTTGTCATGAGTGTTGAATTTCACACAGTACATACTACGCGCGAGAAAATTAAACCACCAATCTGACGTAAATTGCTTTTCAAGCCAACCCTGGGACCTGCTCGTTTGGAGACGATGGTTGGTAAAGGAACAGTTGAGAGCGCAGCCAGGTTCAAAAAGGCGATAAACTCTATGTTTAATCAATGTGAAATATACGTTGCAGAAAGCACAGCTGTCGGTCTTACTACCGGCAACTGCCCACCAACCGCGGATATTTCTTGGCCGAGCGAGACTGAGGCGACCGCTAAAGAGCAGATAATAGCGAATGCCGAAGATTGGACTTCATAATGTATTAAAAAAATAAAATTTAGTGCTGTGTGGCATCAGATCATGTTCGAATGCATACCGAGGCAAACAACAAATACGGGTTTCTTCTTGAATGTCGTATTGAAAGTGAAATATTTTTAGCATTTTCTGTTCCACGTTGATGTATTCATTGCCAGAAAATAGAGAAATGTTGATATTTAATTCTGCTCTAAGCGGTAAATAGCTTGGACTTGGGTGGTTTCTTCTGATGAATGATTACGAACTTAACTAGAAATGTAACTCTTTGACTTTGGTGTATTTTGGGTAACACTCATGTTACAAGACGTTCTGCAAATACACCAAGCGCAATATCGACAACCGCAAGAACAGCCATGGTATTTGTTACAAAGATGAATATAAATGTTAATGCTCCTCGATTCACTCCTAGCAGTTTTGGTTGTCTTCTTCGGTTCCCGCCTAAACATGGACTCGGAAATCGCCAAATATTTATTCATGTATCGTTCTATAATAAATCGTACCAAGAAATTCATGATTCCTTAAATCTCCACTACATGTACATGAAGTCATGTGAGAGGCCCGTATCGAACGCTAACGGAAGCCGACAACAGTTACTACTGTTTTTGACATTGCACGTTTGCTGAAAGTATTCTGAAATGAGTGTTAGCCGTGAATTTTCCACATCCATCATAGTTATGAGATTTCTCCCCCTCCACTTCTGCTTAGGCACATTTCAATAGCTCAAGTCACGGCTTATTAACAATTAGTAATATTGTAGTAGTCTAGGGAATTTATACTAAGACGTCGTTTTGTGTGGCTTATCCATAAGTTGATGACTTCATCTGGAAGCAATCAGGTTTCCCCTGGCCAGTCGGTTGAACGAACCTAAGAGCCTGTAGAATAGGAGAACCGCCACAATAGGTGACAACGTTATTTTTGGTTCATTAGGAAAAATGAAAGTTTCATTTCAGTTAGACTTGCCGGGAAGCAGTAATTATGACATGTAAATGCACTACGGTTAGTCTGTCCGGAAATGACCCCAAAGGGAAACCGAGACACCTGTTGCAAACGCACCAGCCTCGTCTTATTAATGAATCAGAACCACGTTGTGGCGGATTTCTTGTGTTGTGATTGATAGGGAACAGCGAATAGTGTGGTAAAGTGTTTGGGACACATGTGTCTTATTAATTAAGAGCTGGGTTCAAAACAGATATGGCCGATTTACTACTGCCACTTCGTTGTCCAGTCAGATCTTGGGTGTGGTGCTCATCACAGTTTCCCTTTCTGTTGTCAAGGCCTTGCGATATGGCTGAAGTTCTAAGAAAGCTCTACAACGTCTTTACTGCAAGTGGCAGCTTTTGAAATGGCAGTCAAGATTCCGGAAAAGTCCTCCATCGGGTTCTGCGGTTGGGGACTATCAAGAGGGAGGTGGCTATGAGAAAAAGGCTGAATAACCAAAGAGACGATAGCGTTCTCTGAGTCGGAGAGTGAAATATCAGAAGCTTAAATGTGTTAGGGAAGCTAGAAAATCTGAAAAGGAAAATGCAAAGCCTCGATCCAGATATAGTAGAGGTCAGTGAAATGGATAGAAGACAAGGATTCCTGGTCACATGAGTATAGGGTAATATCAACAGCATCTGAAAATGGTATAACGGGAATAGGATTCGCTATGAATAGGAAGGTAGCGCAGAGATTGCGTTGCTCTGAATAGTTCAATGTTAGGACAGATCTTATCAGAATCGACACTAAACCAACACCAACAACGATAGTGCAGGTATACATCCCGAAGTCGCAAGCTGAAAATGAGGAGATAGAGAAAATACATGAGGGTACTGAAAGGGTAATTGAGTACGTAAGGGGAGATGAATGTTTCCCAGTCATGGGGGACTGGAGTGCAGTTGTAGGGGAAAGAGTAGAAGAAAAGGTTACAGGATAATGTGGGCTTGGGACAAAGAATGAGAAAGGAGAAAGACTAATTGAGTTATGTAATAAATGTCAGCTAGTAACAGTGAATACTTTGTCCAATAATCACAGGAGGAGAAGGTATACTTGGAAAAGACAAGATGATATGGGAAGATTTAAGTTAGATAACCACATCGTCAGCAGAGATTCCGAAATCACGTACTGGAGTGAAAGGCGCAGCCAGAAGCAGACAATGTAGTAGTGATGAAAAGTAGGCTCAAGTTTAAGTGTTTAGTCAGGCAGAATCAATATTCATAGAAGCATGACACGGATCTACTAAGGAATGATGAAATACATTTGAAGTTCTCTAAATCAATAAGAACTAGTTCAGTATGCAGTACAGTTGAAAACGAATGGACATCTCTAAAAAGGGCAGTCGCAGAAATTGGAAAGAAAAACTTGGGTACAAAGCATATAACTGCGAAGAAACTATGGGTAAACGAAGAAATACTTCGGTGGATCGATAAACGAAGGAAGTACAAAAATGCTCAGGTAGTTTCAGAAATACAGAAATACAAGTCTCTGAGCAATGAAATAAATAGGAGGAGCAAGGAAGCTAAGACGAAATGATTACAAGAAAAATGTGAAGAAATCGAAAAAGAAAGGACGGACTCAGCTCATAGGAAAGCGAAAAGAATCTTCGATGAAATTAAAATCAAGGATTATAACAGTAAGCGTGCAACGGGAACTCCACTGTTAAATGCAGAGGAGAGAGCGGATGGAAGTAAAGAACACGTTTAATGTCTTTATAAAGCAGATGATTTGTCTGATTTGATAGAAGAAGAAACAATAGTCGATTTAGAAGAGTTAGGGTATCCAGTATTAGAATCAAAATTTAAGAGAACTTTGAAGGACTTAAGATCAGATAAGGCAAAAGGATACATAACATTCCACCAGGAGTGGCAAAAAAAACAATTGACATTGGTGTGTAGAGTGTATGACACAAAGTTTCGGAAGACTGCAAGAGCCTACAAGTGCGATAATTATTGCACAGCCTGATTAATAGCTCATGCAACCAAGTTGCTGACAATAATAGTATACAGAAGAATGGAAAAGGAAATTCAGGATGTGTTAGATGATGATCAGTTTGGCTTTAGGAAACGTAAAGTCGCCACACAGTAATTTTGACGTTGCGGCTGCTAATGGAAGCAAGGCTTCAGGAAAATCAAGACACGTTCTTCGAATTTGTCGACCTGGAAAGAGCGTTCGACAATAATAAAATGGTGCAAGATGTTCGAAATTCTGAGAAAAATTGGTGTAAGGTATAGGGAGAGGTGGGTAATATACATTATATACATGATCCAAGAGGGAATTATAACAGTGGACAACCAAGAGCGAACTACTGGGATTAAAAAGGGTGTATGACAGGGGTGTGGTCTTTCGCCGATATTGTTCAGTCTGTACATCCAAGAAGGAATAATGGAAGTACAAGGAAGTTTCAGTACTGGAATTAAAGTTCCTGACGAAATGATATCAGTGGTAGGATTCGCTGAAAACATTGCTATCCTGAGTGAAAGTGAAGAAGGATTACAGGACCTGCTGAATGGAATGAACAGTAACGGAGTGAAAGTGAAGAAGGATTACAGGACCTGCTGAATGGAATGAACAGTAACGGGTATAGAAAATGGACTGAGAGTAAATCGAAGGCAGACGAAAGTAATGAGAAGTTCCAGAAATGAGAACAGCGAGATACTTAACATCAGGACTGATGGGCACGAAGTAGATGAAGTTAAAGAATTCTACATACCTAGATAGCAAAATAACCAATGGCGGACGGAGCAAGAAGACCATCGAAAGCAGACTGACACTGGCAAAAGGGGCATTTCTGGTCGAGAGAAATGTACTAGTGTCAAACATAAGCCTTAATGTGATGTAGAAATTACTGAGATTGAACTTTTGGAGTACAGTACTGTATGGTCGTGCAACATGGACTGTGGGAAAACCGGAACAGAAGAGAATCGAAGCATTTGAGATATGGTGCTACATAAGAATGTTGAAAATTTGGTTTACTTATCAGTTAACGAATGAGGAAGGTCAAAGCAGAATGGGAGAGAAAAGCAGTATGTGGAAAACACTGTCACGTGGAAGCGAATGAGTTCGATGTTTCTAGAGAAAGCTGTAGAGTTCAGAAAATGTAGAGGAAGACAGAGATAGGAATACATTCTGCAAATAATTGAGGACATTGCTTCTCTGAGATGAAGAGTTTCGCACAGGAGAGAATTCGTAGTGGGTCGCAATAAACCAGTTAGAAGACTGACGACTCCTAAAAATGTGAATGTTAGAGGTAGAGGGTGGCTGGATGTCCCTCTCCTCCTCCTTCCAGGGAAAGGAATACGTGCACTCTTCCTGCCTATAAGTCGTATTATCGCATGTGGAAGTGTGAGAACGTTAACGAAATGTTTGCGATATGTGTGACCGAGACGAAAGGGGACACCCTAGTTTGATGTGGGAAAACCTCCCACAAGGCACCGATTATTTCATTTGGAAAATGAATCGCAGTAAAGCCATATTCTGCACAACGGTTTCCCCGTACCTTACATAGCGCCAGCAGTGTGCAATGATCGGAAAAAAAGAGATCGCAGTTTAAGAAATTAGCTATCACGGGTCCACTAGAATTAGTACTGAAGCCAATCCTATTCATGTTATATGTTAATTATATGAAGACCTTTTTTCCCGTTGAAAATATCATTTATTCGCTGATGACTTTGAGTTATAGTGACGTACGGGCCAAAAAAACCTGCCCACAGCCATTCAGAACGTGAAAGTTGATTTACTTGCTTTATCAGAATGGGCGCAGAACATAATTTTGAAACTTACCCATCTAAGATGCGAGCATTCTTAGCCCTTCAAAAAAGACTTATTACTCCTCAGCTCAGAGAATCTCTTCCAGCCATAGTCGTAAAATGGACAAAATTCCCTTCTCTTCTTCTGCAGAGAATCTGGGGATTATTCTGGACCAACACCTAGACTGGGATGAAAACACAACTGCAGTCTGTAAGAATATGTGTGGGCATGATTTCACTCATTACATAAATATAGAAAAGTATTTTCTGTCTAGCTTGAAAGAGAAACGCGGTAGAGAACACTAACACTCCACATTCTTATTTATGGTGGTCGTATTCTCCAAGGACTTTCGTATGAGAGGTCACATCGTTTGGAGCTGGCAAAGAATACTTGTATGTGATACATTTGTGAAGTATGATATTTCGACCGAATCACTCCTGACTATGAACACTGATCATGATTACACGCCGAGTTTGCAGCAGCCTTTTTGTCAATCAATCACTGCGCACGTTTCTATTTATTTTCATCCCTTAGACTACTGGATGAACAACACGCCGGCAATACTCGTTCTCAGCACAGTACAGTCCTCTCTGTAACAGTACACAATACTGCCATATTCTCTAAATAATTTCGTATATGAGAAACCCGACTTTGTAACAGTCTTGCTCAAAACTTGAGAGAAATTTAAGTCCTTTCAGACTTCGAAAGACAGTTAACGGCCGGTTATCGGTGAGAGTGGTTCTCTCTAATTCTGCTAATTCTCATCAACGCTCCATCCTCCATCACTTTTCTCTTCCCTTGCTTACAGCATTCTCTTCTAAAATTTCTTCATTCCGAGCATCCATTGACACTTTCATTTGAATCCCCACCTACTCCCTTCCACTTTCTCTAATACCATACACGGCTTCAAAAGTGCTAAAACAATCAATATCATTTTTAATGCCTCCATTATATTATTATTATTATTAGTGGTGCTATTATAATTGTTGTTATTTAGAACTTTAATTTTTTGTTAATAAAGCAGATTTCTGTTACTGAGTACGTTGAGTAACAAAAATTTAGTATCGTTAGTAATTCCTTCATTATTTGATTATCATTATTAGTTGCACTACAACTATTATTAGTATTCAAACTATTAATTTTTAATAACGTATTAAAAGTATTGTGATTTTTATGTATTTTTCTGTTCATGTTTACCTTCTCAGATGTAACTGAGGGCCTTAATGACCTGATCTGGTAAGGCTAGTACGAAATAAGTAAATAAATACGGATTAAGTGGTCCATGTTCATCCGCTGTGCTATGTCAAGAACATTTGAGAAATTCTTTGTCACTCGTGTGCGAAAAACCGCTGTGATGAGTCGAAGTTGCACAATGCGTTTGTCAATTTTGATGGTTTCCTTTTGAATTTAGCATGTAAACTAGAGAGTTGTTCGCTAGAGTTGCGCGAGAGAGGTGCTTAACGTAATTTCGTAGAGTTGTGTGTGTCGCTAAACGTTGGCAGAAGTGAGCAGTGATTGGGAATTGACAACTGTTGGGGACAGACAAGTTATCGTGCAGATACAGTGTGTGGTAAGGCGAGTTCAAGATGACTATCAGGAATTTTAGTGACTTGGATTGAAATCCCGTGAAGAACTATGTTTAATTTTTGTTTGTCTAGGTTCCAAAAATAAAGCTGAGCTATTACGAAATATCTTCCTCGTGGCAAGGGCCAGTTGTGAGATTTTGAGTTGGTGAGTGGGAACATTAATTTTTGTAGTGATGGAGGGTCACGTGTATAGGATAGCAAGTTCAAATGCTAGTACTTGTTATTGGAGTAATATTTAATGGTATCGGAATCCTCCGATTTTCTGTGATGAACTTTTAGGTCGCCTTTTCACTCTGCCAGAGGTAACTGGCTATTTGCAAATTTACTTTACTGGATTGTGTGGTGTATTGATGCATCGAATGAGGTAATGTCTTCATTACGGTTGTGGCTTTGGTGTGGCACTAACAGAAATATTCACAGATTTTGCTTACTTGAGTTCAAGTTGTTACCCTAAAGTAAATGAAATCGCTCCTTAGTCAGAAATGGTTTTTTGAAAGTTGGTAGACCTCAAGGAACCATCTATACAAAATGAATAGCATTACTGAGTCATATAAATTTAAATAAAGTCGAGTTACTGTTGAAATGTTTCACTGCGGATTATAAGAGGATGCATACTGCCAACGGTTGAAGATGTTTAGAATAGCACTTTTTGAACGAACGTTAATGTAAGGTAATGGTACAAAGTGGCGGTGGCATTTAGGACTTTATTTTGTTTTTGTGTTTTTGTTCTTAATGTATAGTGATAATGATGTTCACCTTCTATCATAGCACTCGCTATTTAAAACCTAAGAAAATCAGTAGTAATTTGAGTTCACTAAATAGAAGAACTGCAACGCTGGCCCCAAGATAATTATATCTGCTTTATAACTGTGGAGTATTACTTGATAGTGATCGTTATTATTCAGTTAGGTGTGAAATAATTGAACGGTTTGATTTGACGGATGAGTACAAAAATTTAACGAGAAAGATTATCTTTAGAAGACAAAGATACTGCTTTCGTTTGATAATTAACGAACGGTATTTAATCTGGTAAAACGATATTACTGTGTTTTTATTTGAAAAGAGACTTTGTGAAAATGTTTAGAGGTAACTCTGAATTATTACAACGTCAATCAAAGCTGATATGTTAATATTGTGACTCTTAGGAACTTCAAATCGAAAGCAACGACCCACAGGCACAGACTGACTGTTTTAAGCAGACGGAGAAACTAATACTTTGATGAAATTAGTTCCGACTGATGAAGGGAGAACACTTTGTCTCGAAAGCAAGTCGGTTACGTGTTATCTCGACTATGACAGAAGCTTTAGGACAAGGAACTCTAATATATTTGTATGTGCGGAATTCTGTCTCATTTATGAGCTCATTACTAAAGAAGTTATTATACATTCAGTATACTATACGCATATGATCGCTGACCAAGATAAAGGGATTTTGTTGACAGTTGGCAAGCTCAGGAAGTTAAACATTTGAGAGACCTGTCTGTATCATTTACGGAATACCTCTGTAAGTCGCCACTTAGTGCTTAAATTTTTCTCAAATCTGAAGTTCGTCGTGCTTTTGCCTGTTATTAAAGGTGCTACAAAAATGATGGATACAAAAGATTGTATTAGGTGACGGTAGCCTACATATACTTGTGCTGACGTAGACTGGAGTACTAATGCACACTACAGATAGCCAGCCGCTTTGTAAGTTAGTGCAAACACTGTGTCTGAAGTGACTATGCACAAGCTACTTAATTAAAGCTCCCGCCACGCGTCCAGAGAGTTACCGTTCATCTTTCATCGTGAGTTTTGGTTTTCCCTGCCACCACTGCCACCACTGGATTACTTTATGAAGTCAGATGCTGTTTCCTACGACGAGATAAAGTAACTAGAAATCACTGTCCTACATAAATTCTGGTGTGCTCTTGCTGTACATGTACTGGAGCAACAGCGCAACAGTTGGTCCTACATGAACGGAGTAGCATTTAGTGCAGTAGCTCACGCGATTAGCAGTACAAAGCTCTTGTTTACAAACAGACATAATACATCGCCTGCGTTGGAATTCTGTTCACTCCCTAATTTAGTGAGCTCATTCTCGTACGAATAAAGCCGTGACGTATTCTTATGTAGATTAGGGATGAAGTGTCAGTAAATATGCATGTGAGAGCATTATCATGAACAAAGAATTATATTTCGAAAAATAACATATAATGGACTGCTAATTACAATGACTGACAGTTCTTGTTACTGTTATGTCCGAGCACAGTGTACAGTGGTACCACAACCAAGACGTCAGATAGCTCTGGAACGCATTATGGGCTGATATATTTTTTTTGGTCAGGGTAAGATGTTAAAGGTAGTGCTGAAAATCAACTACAAAATAAAGTTGATGAAGGATTCATTGTGTTCACTTTTCAAGTAATTGTGCAGAAAATATTACGAAAGAAGGATAGGATCGTAGAGTGGGCGTATCCCTGACGATGAAATAATTAATTACTTAGTCAGATCTCAGACTGCACAGGCGAAGCGTCCTACGGCTGTTCAGCTCCCAGAAATAAGTTAGGTATAAAAATTTTCGAAATACGCCCAAGACAAGGAAACGAAGCTCAATGAAGGAATTATCCGAATGGGATGATATCCGCAGATGTGATGTACATGTAAAGACAAGCAAATGTCAAAAAATTCATCATTTATTCAAGACAAAGAGCTGTAAGTCAGTTAAGCGTAGGTCCACCACTGGGACTTGAGCGTGCAGTTATTTGGCTTGGTATTGATTGAGAGAATTGTTGAAAGTCTTCCAGATGGATATCGTCCCAAATTCTGCACAACGGGCGCGTTTATCTTCAGAATCCCAAGATGCTTGGAGGGCCACACCAACGAAGCTCCAAACATTCTCGATTCGAGAGAGGTTCGGCTACCTTGCTGACCAAAGTGGTATTTCGCAAGTATGAGGACAAGCAGTAGAAGCTGTCGCTTTGTGCGAGAGCGCTTATCTGGCTGAAACGGTAACAAAGGTTGGTTTGACAAGAAGGGTAACAAATTAAGGCGTACCACTGTGTTGTAAGGGAGTGGCGGGTGACAACAACCGAAGGGGTTCTGCTACGAAGAGTCATCCCACTGCAGACAACACGCCTGGTTGTCGGGGCGTTTGGCGGGTGAGAGTTTGGCATGCCGTCGCTGTCCACTGCGTCTCCAGACACGTAATCGCTGGCCCTCAGTTCGTAGCGCGACCCATCACTGAACGCATCTGTACTACTGTCACTGAGATTCCAGGCCGAAGTGATGGTGAAGTACAGTCTGAGTTTAACTTTTATCGTGACCTTTTGCTTCAGTTAACTGTTACGTATTACTCGCATTACGCGATTGCGTAACGAGTTTCTGGTATCATGTGTGAACAATGAAACATGATCTTTTTCGCCTACAGATTTCTCCAATTGTTATTCTTATTGTAGTATTCGACTCACGTCCGCTCACGTCCATTGGAAAGCTTCCTGTCAGTACAGTCTTATTTCCTGATTGGTCATGTACAAATGACTTACAACAAACAGTCAAATTCGGTCATACCTCCAGAAGAAACTCATTATATATTTAAAAAGCTACTTCCATTGAAGTAGTTCTACTGTTACGTTAGACTTAAGCTGAGAAATTTTGGTTCTGCATTGGTCTGAAATGATTGTAGGTGATGCTGGTATTGCTAACACAAGGTAAAGGATCATTCAACACTGTAGGTTATACTGAGATCTGCTTGAGTGGTGATGGGTCGAGACATTTGGCTGAATTAATAAAAAAGTAAATATTTTCTTCTATGTACATTAAATATGCACGTTATACAGAGTGTGAAGGATTCAAAGTAGCAGAGTTTCTGATTTGAGAATTTCATCTACACTTAACTTTGGGTCACACATTTACCCAGGTGGAATGCAATATGCATATGTTAAGACTGCTTTAACATGTCTCTCCAATGTAAACAACTATAACTCGGCATAATTGATTAATGGTGTAGTTTTGCGTGTACCTCGCCGTTGTTGTTTCTATTTTATGCATGAAATGGGGATAGTTCGGGAGGACTCCCACAAGTAAACTATTAAAAATTGGTCCGTTCGTTGCTACTTTTGTTAAATAATGCGTGAATCATGGTTGAAACAACGAAATGTTTCTCAAACAGTAGAAGCAGTGGTATCTCTTGGATATGCCTGAATTTACGTGTACCAGTATCGGGTACTGGTGTTCAACTCATATGCACTGATATTTACGTGTCAAGCGCAATCGAGAAAAGATGAGAAGATCTTGGGGACTGGGTAAAGGTCACAATCAATGGGTTAAATAGGGAAGACCTCTTCAACCTCATCTACTCAATGTAGGTTAGTACCAAAAAGTACTAGGAAGAAAAGAGTCTTACTGCTATGTAGTAGGCATGGGACGGATATAGGCCAGATGGTACAGGACAAATTAATAAGGGGGTACCATGTCACATATATAATTAAGCGAAGAGCTATCCTTAGGCAGGTGACATGGAACATACTCCTTTTGCGCAAAGGTTTTGGCAAGGAGAGTCAGCGTATTCTAGTCGGCAGATCAGGGAAGAGCCTGGCTAAGAACGGTAATTATAGCATTAGATGTGATTGGATGACATACGAGTAGCAATTACTCATGCAAAAGCTATGTGGAGGTCCTGCAGCGCCATATCGAACCCTGAGTTAACGCTGGTGAGAACTGTCTGAGTATGGATGTGTGCCGTGCTGTTGACTGTAGTGAAATCTCTTATTAGTGCAATGCCTGATGCTAGGGAAAGCTAGACTGAATGGACTTCTTGACCACCATCACACAAAGCAAGAAACCAGTGGTTACTGATGTCAGAGAGGCATCTCTGTAGGTTGTATCAGGATTCAGGCACACTGCTTTGAAAGAAATCAAAATAACAGAATAGCGCCATAAAATACCTAAGAATGCACATGAAAGTAAGATTAGATTATTTCATAAAAATATTAGAAGACCGAGTAACAAATTAGAAGCTTCCTGTGAGTTTCGAAAATTTAGAGATCTATGAAAAGGTAGAGCAAAATATAAGTTATATATAAAAAAACTTACAATCTGGTGGCTCACTCATGCAGAACTAATGCCGAAAAAGTAGTTGTGGGATATGTTAAAAAAGAACGCAAGATCAAAAACGGAAAACTGTTTGCCTTTCAACTTTTACTACATATGTATCCATACTGGGAAATTTTGAAATTTTTGTGAGGAGTGTGGATACCTTATTGTGCTGTATGTCAGACACCAGCAATCAGTTAACAGTCCTTGGTGACCTGAGTGTAGATTTTCTAAAGGATTCTGTTAGCAAAATGACCTGGAAGGCTTATTTGGATTTCAATAATTAATTAGCCAACATGGTTGGTTAAAAACAATAGAACACAAATTGTTTGTATTCTCTTTGGTGAAGTTTGAAGAAACTAAATAACTGTTCACCCAGTAACAAATGGTCGCTCTTATATCATGCGCAGTTAGTCAGGATAAATATTATGGCACCTTAGAGTATCGATAGAGCTCAGTGGATATCAGAATAATTAATGACTCGAGGACAAATGTTCTTAAGAAAACTTGAGATAACATGGAATGAAATTTATAATGAGCCAAATTGTAGGATTAAACATGATCTATTTCTTGATAAAGTAATATGATTATTTGAAATTACCTTTATGCATAAGCTAATCAGAAATGACGTTAAACAGTCATTAAAAAAAACATAGACCACTAGATGGGTGAAAGTACTTTCGAAAAGGAAAAGGAAATCCATCTTCTGGCAAGAATAAGTAGAGATCATGCAACTGTTGCATACTGCAAAAACAACTAAACAACTGACAAATACTGAAAAAGCTTATTAAAAAAGTCAATGAACATGCACATAATTTGAGAAATCAGTAGTTTCAACAAAACACTGAAGGCTATATGGAATGTACAGGCAATGTGACAGGACAACCAACCAGAGAAAGGGATAAAATGATCATCTGAACTGAATGGAAGGGCTATAAATTATGAGTCACAGGCGGCAAATGTATTTAATAATCAATTCTAAATTATAGTAGAAAGTTTAGGGTCGAATAGTTCAAGTGATAAATCTCAGCAGCAAGCTGATTGAATAACTCTCATCTTCACCTTCTGAATTAACATGATTATATGTTTTCACAAATATAAAAGCTCATAACGTTTTGGTGGCGTTTCCAGTAGAGTACTACAGATTCTCTTCCATAAACTCATCAGGTCTTATCTGAAGTATGTAATGCCCCATAAGTCAAGGCATTTTTTTGCAGAGAGACTGTAAATTGCCATTGTTAAACCCCTTTGTAAGAAAGGTGATAAGAGAGATGTCAATAGCTACAGAACTATTTCACATCACCTCCAAAAATATTTGAGAATGAGATAGATCCTGTAACATGAATAAAATAGATTCTTACCAACAGTAATATCCTCATCGAATCACAATATGATTTGCTCTACTGAGAATCCCATTTACATGTTCACTCACCAGATTTTACTAGCATTAAATAATAAAACAGTGCTGGTTGGTGTTTTCGTGACATATCAGAGGCGTATGACTATGTGAATCATAGTATTCTCCCACATAAAACAAGTTATTTATGACTGATGGTATAGCCAAAAAATGGATGATATCAAATAGCACTAAAAGAATTTAGAAAGCGGAACGAAATAATTCATCCAGTATGGTCTACATACATAATTCTGACTGGGTAGATATAATGTATGGGGAACCCAATTCTCAGTCTTAAGTTCAGTATTGTTCCTCATATATGTAACCAATCAGCCATCCAGGGTACAACAAACAAAAGTAGTTCCTTTTGGAGATGACACCAATATTGTAGTCAATTCAAGCATGCATATAGAAAAAGAAGAAATCTTAAACGAAGTTATTATTAGTATCATTAACACTTTTCCTGTGGGTGGCCCCACACCCAATTTTAAAAAGACGCAACATATTCAGTTTTGCACATTTACGGGGTACTATACCATTTATAAATGTAACACATGCTAAGGAAATAGTAGATAGTATAGAAACTTCGAAACTCTTAGTTGTTCTTTTCGATGAGAGCATACACTGGGAAAAACACATCTTGGCACTCATAAATCAACTTTGTTCAGGCACTTTTGCACCTAGAATCACCTAAGAATTTGGTGAGATACAAATCAGTAAATTGAAAAATTTTATACACTTTCATTCAATAAAGTAATATGGAAAAAATGTTCTGGGATAACTCATCTTTAAGAAATAAAATATACATTGCTCAATAACATGCTGTATGAATAAAATGTGGTGTTCACCCATGATCATGTTCTAGATATATTGTTTAAGGAATACTGACTATTGCTTCACTCTCATGAAGTCTGTTTTAAGGAATCAACTAAGGTTTATAAAGAACAATGACGTACGTAATTACAGTACCGGAAGAAAAATAAATAATATTCATTACTCCACATTAAGGTTGCCTTTGGCACAAAAAGGGAAGCACAGTGCTGAAATAAAATTTTTTGGTCACTTACCCAGTGATACAAATCAAAGTAAAATTTGAAAACAAACGAAGAAAACTTCTCCATAACAACTAATTATATTGCGTAGGACTATTTCTGTTATAGTAATGTGTAAAAGGTGGTTGGTAGGAGTTACTAACTCCCATATGAAAATCATTTCAATATTAAGATACTTACAAATATTCAGCATGTAACTATGTGTATAAATTATTTTGCAGTGAGAAATGAAATGTGTCACATCATTATGACGTATCGCGCAAAATGTTACATGGAGCATGAAACAACCAAAATTAATTACTAACTAAGCAGCTAAGTAACTTGAAAATAATGGCCAGTGTCTGATAGTCAAATGTGTGAAAAAGTCCTACAGTAGAACCATGCTGTCCATTGTTTCACCGCTGACATGGTACTATGTAGCAGGACAACGGATGACAACTTTCGCTGCATACATAAAGGAAATATTTCGTTGAAGTCTATGGAAAAATGGAAGACTCTGTCTCGAGATACTCGTCAGGATAGAAAATAGTGATCGTATCTCTGTCGAGCTGAAATTACAGCATTGAATTCTGCGCATGTTAACATTCATGCAACAGTAAGTGACGCAAGTCTACAAAAGAAGGGGACAGTTTTTGATACTGCAAGGCATATTACTGCGAATACCTTAGTATTGTTTGAACACAGATACTTGACTTTTGACAACGACGGTGGGTAAAAGTCTTCTAGCGAAAAGAGATAGAATCGAAATTAAATTTGCCTTCTGCGACAAAATGTCGGAGTAAGGGAGACTGAATCTGAAGTACTAAGTTTAGCTAGGATCCTACTCGGACAACACAACTGGTAACATCGGCGCCGGCTGAAGACACAGTCGTAATTTTGAGTTAATGCTTTGCACATGGTTTCAGCTTGACTGGTAATTCTGATAAAGCAAACACATGGCTGCAGATTTGCAGGTTCATTCTTGAGAGCTGAACATTGGCACCATTTCGAGAGCACCGATTGCGGACCTCTGGTACAAAGACGTGTGGACGGTCTGAATCAGAGGCTCAGGCGGTATTGCGACCGTGTAGGCTGCAGATTCCTCGACTTACACCAAAGCGTGGTTGGGTTTCGGGTTGCGCTGAATAGGTCAGGTGTCCACTATACGCAGCAGGCGGCTGCACAGGTAGCAGGGTCTGTGTGATGAGGACTGGGCGATGTTAGGTTAGTGTGTAGCGGGAACAGTCGCAAAGGGCGCAGGCCGAGCACAGGAAGTTCGTAGATAGAGGAACCATCGGTATAACAGTTGTAAATTGTCGTAGCTATGCTGGGAATGTACGAGACCTCCAATCGCTAATACAAAGCACTGATGCTCAATTCGTCATACTCAATGAAAGCTGGCTAAAGCCGGAGATAAGCCCAGCCGAAACTTTTGCCAAGAACCTAAGGGTGTTCCGAAAGTATATGCTAAACACAGTTGGCAGTGGCGTTTTGGTTGCTATTATAAGCAGTTTATCTTGTTGCGAAATTGAAGTAGACACTTCGTGTGACTTAGTATGGACAGAGGTCATTGGTGGCAGCCGGAATAAAACAATAATTGGATCCTTTCACCGACCTCACAATTCAGATGCTACAGTTTCTCAAAGGTTCAAAGAACTCTTGAGTTTGTTTTCAAACTCTTACTCGGCTCGGCGATAATAGTTGGTAGTGACATTAACTTACTCTCGATAAGTTGGTGAAAATCCATGTTTAATTCCTGAGGTACACATAAAAAATCACCAGAAATTGTGCTGAAAATTATTTAGAACAGTTACTTCATGAGCCGACGCGAATAGTAAACGGTTGTGAAAACACACTTGACTTCTTAGCAACAAATAATCCTGAGTTAATAACGAGTATCAAAACGGATACAGGGATCAGTGAACACGGGGTTGTCGTGCTGAGACTGCATATTGTAAACCCCAAATCCTCCAAAAATAAACGAAAAATATACCTATTGAAAAAAGCAGATAAAAGTTCACATGACGTGTTCCTGAGAGACAATTTGGACTCCTTCCAAATTAATAATATAAGTGCAGACCAGATGTGGCATGAATTCAGAGTGATAGTATCGGCGGCAATTGAGATATTTATACCAAATAAATTAACAAACAAGGAGCTCTTACATGAGCTCGAAATTTAGCGTGGACGTCAATGCGAGATGCTTACAACAGTTTCCACAACGAGACTTTGTCTCGAAACCTGGCAGAAAACCAAAGGGATTCTAGTTGTATGTGAAGTATGTGAGTGGCAAGAAACAATCAATGCATTCTCTGCGCGATAGCAATGTAGATACTATCGAAGACAGTGCTGCCAAAGCAGGTTTACTAAACACAGCCTTCCGAAATGCCTTCACAAAAGATGATGAAATAAATATTCCAGAATTCGAAGCAAGAACAGCTGCGAACATGAGTAACGTAGAAGTAAATACCGTCGGAGTAGTGAAGCAACTTAATCACTTAATAAAAGCAAGTCTTCTGCTCCAGACTGTATACCAATTACGTTCCTTTCAGAGTATACTGATGAATTAGCTCCATACTCACCATTCATATGCAACTGTTCGCTCGACGAAAGATCCGTACCCAAAGACTAGAAAAGTACACAGGTCACACCAATATTCAAGAAAGGTAGTAGAAGTAATCCACTAAATTTCAGGCCCAAATCATTAACGTCGATATGCAGAAGGGTTTTGGAACATATATAGTGTTCGAAAATTATGAATTACCTCGAAGAAAGCGGCCTATTGTCACACAGTCAACATGGGTTTAGAAAACATCATTCCTGTGAAACACAACTAGCTCCTGATTCACAATAAGTGTTGAGTGCTATTGACAAGGGATTTCAGATAGATTCCGTTTTCTGGATTTCTGGAAGGCTGTTAATACTGTGCCACACAAGCGGCTTGTAGTGAAATTGCGTGCTTATAGAATTTCGTCACACTGATGTGACTGGATTTGTGATTTCCTGTCAAAGAGGTCATATTTCGTAGTAATTGACGGAAATTCATCGAGTAAAACAGAAATGACTTTTTACGTTCCCAAAGTTAGTGTTGTAGGCCCTTTGCTGTTCCTTATCTATCTAAACGGTTTGGGAGACAATCTGAGCAGCAACCTTACGTTGTTGGCAGATGACGCTGTCATTTATCAATGATGAAGTCATCTGAAGCTCAAAGCCAATTGGAAAACGATTTAAAAAGATAATTGAATGGTGTGAAAATTGGCAGTTGTCACTAAATAACGAAAAGTGTGTGGTCATCCACATGAGTGCTAAAAGGAATTCGTTTAACTTCGGTTACACGATCAATCAGTGTAATCTACAAGCCGTAAATTCAACTAAATTTCTAAGTATTACAATTAGGAACATGTTAAATCGGAAGGAACACATAGACAATGTTGTGGGGAAGACTAACCAAGCACTGCGTTTTGTTGGCAGGACTCTTGGAAAATATAACAGATCTACTAAGGTAACTGCCTAGACTACGCTTGTCCGTCCTCGTTTAGAATATTGCGGCGCGGTGTGGGATCCTTACCAGATAGGACTGACGGAGTAAATCGAAAAAGTTCAATGAAGGGCAGCACGTTTTGTATTATCGCAAAATATGGGAAAGAGATTCACTGAAATGTTACAGGATTTGGGCTGAACATAATTAAAAGAAAGGCTTTTTCGTTGCGACGGAATCTTCTCACGAAATTCCTATCACCAACTTTCTCCTCCGAATGCGAAAATATTTTGTTGACACCGACCTACGTTGGGAGAAACGATCACCACGATAAAATAAGGGAAATCAGAGCTCGTACGGAATGATTCGGTGTTCGTTGTCTTCGCGCGCTATATGAGATTGGAATAATAGAGAATGATGAAGCGTCTATGAGGCACATAAATGAGACTTTCAAGGTATCCATGTAGATGTGGATGTAGGTGAGAGAAAATCGTAAGTCTACACACTGTTGAATATCTGCCGCATAAGATATTTAAAATTCTGTGTTTTTATAATTACCTAGCACATAGAACTATGTGTTGAATTACAGTTAAAGAAGGAGATTCAAGTTATGCAAATCATTCAACTACCACTACATTAAAAAATGAGGTAGCATAGAATGAAACAAAAAACATTTGTTTAAAGTCAGTAACAATCGGCATAATGAGTAGAACATAACCAGATTACCGTGGGGTGGGGGGTGGGGGCTGACAAGGTGTGGCTATATATATATATATATATATATATATATATATATATATATATATATGACCCTACGAATTGTTCACAGTATTTTCTGAGTGAAATGAGCAAAGACACTTCCGGTTGTGCTGTTGCTAAGAGTAGTAATTCCGTGCGTAGAACCGAGGGCGTTCGTTATCATCGGTTTTTGAAAGACTTTGTACTCCAACGTGAATAGTAGTCTCGTTCTAAATGCGAGGACAAGAGCAGTACAAAAATGCAAGGACATGTTCCGAAAGTTGTCGTCCATAGGATTACGAACGGGACAAGCAAAATGATTTACTGGGTTTACCTAGAAAAATGTTGCTGCAGTCACATGTAGTTCCATCCCCGAAGATATTCAACTGGTATGGTAATGAAACTGGGTGCTACTGATAATGCCAGCGTGGAAGACAATGTAAAAGATAGGGAATGTGGCAGTGCGGAAGAGGCATCTCAAAACACTGGAAGTTTTCTCTTCCAATAAAAGAAAACTGTACAAGTCAATTAGCACAGAAATTTCCTATGGTTCGATCGGTATAACCAAAGAGGAAGAATTTAAGGACTTGAACAAAGACTTGGCTATTATAAATGGAAGGAACACTTAAGTGGAGCAAAAATTTAAACTCTGAAGAAAGCTAGGAAACAAGTCCACCTCTCAAAACATGGGTTCTTGCTACTAAGAATACGGGAAGACTAAATGAGGAGGTTAAGATTAAACTATCTTAGTGTTTCACCCAAGGACAAATTTGGTAGGTGACGAAGGAAAGGAATTGTGTCTTGGAGTTCGGAAGACACGGAAAATGCAATTTGTTTGAGAACTTTGTCTGCAAAATCATTTTCTTCCTTAAAATGAAAGCCTTGTCGTTTTCCCTGTCGATCAACACTCCAAAATTCGGCCATGCAGTTTCAGTTTCAACTAGTCACTTTAAACAATGTACTATATTTTATTAAGGGCACGTCACTAATTTTTACATCACTTGAGGTCAGGGCTGTACTAAGCGTTGATGCTACGAACACTGACAGTCGCGTGAGCTGCGATTCATCTGACGATGTCATACTTGAACCATACAAGAACGTACAGTAGCCATGATTAGATTTTTTTTTCAAAGAGCAAACGGTCAAAATATTACGATTTTGAAGTCACAGTCACATGCAGTTTGTTTCATACAATCTTTCTGAACTTGATAGAGTTGGGGTTCGTGTGGTAGCTGTTACATGAGATATGGGAGCGAAACAATTCGTAGGTGGGGAAAAAGTTTGGTGTATCCATTACCGTATTTACAAAGACTGTAATAGAAGATCTTGTGCCCCGCCAGACAAGTGACGTTTCGATCACCTATCACAATGACGATTTCCGTATGTTGAATGCGGGTTACACTGAAGATGATAATGCACCTCTTAGAAGTGGTCGTGGTTTCAACCTCAGAAGTCAAGAGAGTTTCCTTAAGAGGTTTTTGAAAATTTGCTCGAATATGCAATTACGTTAGTTCCAAACAGTATCAAATAGTATTTGCTTCATAAATGATTCAACTTTTTGGGCTTTTCGCAGATGTGGAAAATGCTGGGGCAACCTACATCCTGACTGCCAGACTGAATTAACATTGTGCCGGAAATGCCATTTCCTGAATTCGTGATCTTGATACCTTTTCTAGAATTCGTGAACTTGGTACATTTTATAGTAATCCCACGCACCTTGAGGTGAAAAATAGAGTACGCCTACTAATACTGACTGGTAATGTGAACAATATGCCTTTTTCCTTGGTGCTTCCATTGCAGAGGACAAAGACGAAAATTCTGCCGAAGAAATAGTGGACGAATTCGAGAATTTTATTTCTAAAGATTTGCGAAACAAAATAGCCGAGACGACACATCATGATGTTACAGATGAATATTTGTTTGGAGATTACGATCTTAGTGATTCAGCGAGCTCCAGTGAAGACGGTACTCAGAATCCCTTGGTAGGATATATTGCATTGAAGTACAAACACATTGACATTTCATTAGGAATTACAACAGCAAACTGCCACGTAGATGCAAAATTAATAGCGAAACAACACTAAGTGTACTTTCGAAAGATGGGCTTACTTCACCCCATGACCTGAGTGGTCTGCAACAATATCATATTTCGAAATAATTGTTGTATGTTTTCTTGGAGCAAATATCTCACGTTTAAAATTCGTGAGATAGTCAGTAGCACTAGTACAATCAAGATTTCCCGAAACGTAAAAGAAAGGAATTCACGTTTATGCAAGTAGGCGACCTTTCATCCGCAATAGATTTTTGAACAAAGGAGCCAAATGGAATGCAATGAAGTGAGCTTCTGCGAAAATATATGTTCTCTGGACTGATTCCTCTTTTCTCTAAATATGTCTGAATTAAAGCAGCACATAAGACTTTAAAATATTCGGCGTATTCTCCTTCTGAAGCTGGAAGTATTAGTGACGAGTATCTACAGTTACCTTTGGAGACCGAAAAGTGTTGTCGTCAGTGCTTTTTACCGTCTTACATTTGCTTTTGAATATTTCGTATACTAATTTTTTCGAATCATATTGAGCCCCGTCAGTGAGATGTTCAAAATCGATTGAAAAGTGACGTAAGAATCCCATTAGCGTGGGCGATAATACGCCAAAGCTGGCTATCCAAGTGACGTAACACATCACTGATGAATGAGAGCGTACTCGCGGAATGGCCGACGTTTTTAGACTTAGAAGTACTTAAACCAAACTAACCTAAGGACATCACACACATCCATGCCCGAGGCAGGATGCGAACCAGCGACCGTAGTGGTCGCGCTGTTCCAGACTGCAGCGCCTAGAACCGCTCGGCCACACCGGCCGGCCTTTTAGAATATGTACAAACATCTGATACAATTTTACAGCAGCACGACGACTGCCAAATATACCTGCCAACAATAACGTTGAGAACGGAGAAACGTGGTACTTGCTAATGTTCAAATGATTCCACATCATATAACGTAACCGTTAAAGAAGGACAGAATAATGCGGTTCTGTAAAACTATTCTCGTAGCTTTAACTCTGATCAGTACTAGAAATAGGTTTATCAGTAAACTGGAGTTGAATGAAGTGAACCTCTGAAAAGGTGAAAAAGGTTTATACTTTTGATTGACCAACTAACATCACAACGTTCTGCAATATAGGCGTGTAGGGCATGCCAACTTGGAATCATCGCTGTGTGCATACGAGAAGTCTGAGAAGAGATGATTACTGGTCACTTACTTGTTCCTCAACAGAATCTCGTTAAGACACTGGTTTTCTGTCTTCTTCCTAGAACTCGAGAAAGTTCACGCACCCTTGGAAATCAAGTATCACTCTAAGATGTTAGTTAAATAGCGCACGACACTTAATACAGCACAAGTAGCAACACAGAAAGCGTTCACTCGTAGCGAATAAGTATCGCAATGATGCCAGGCAACTGCTCGTGACGTATCAAGCTCTATTTCATTGTTGACAGTGTTGTCCAGGATCGATGATAGAAAGTGAGATTCGCTTTGACGGAACTAAAGCTTTTGGGCGATAATACGAGATGTAACGGATTTACCACGATCCCGATTTTTCAGAATATTAATAACAGAAGATTACGAAACCGTTAAAATGTCAATTTAACGCTTGAATCACTAAACAAACTAGTATAGAATATAACTTTCATCCTAAATTGTATCACTTCCAAATTCTATACTTATTGTAATGGTTGACTCCAAAAGCTTATCGAAATGAATCTAATGTTCAGCAGAATGAATTTACGTATGTCAGTACAACAGTCTTCGAATTGAGATCTAACCCCGTAATCCAATTTTCAAAATTTACAGAACATCGCTTTGTCTAGAATGTACGGCTATATCATAATCAAGATTATTCGACAGACCCGAACTACGTTGCACCGTAATTCTGTGCAACATACATAACGTAGCATCCTTGCAAATCTCCTAATCTCTTTTTTGGTACATTCGTTTGACTGTACAAAGTTTTTACAACAAGAGACCATCAGATAATATTCGTCCCTATGGCAATGAATCCATATGCAAATTAACACTTGGATAATGAAAACATCAGGAAAGGAGTTATTAGAAATGACGTAGTCTTTAATGTTTTTTATTCACAAGTAACAGAGTGTGCAGATACTTAACTTTAAATGAAGTGGCGTAAAATTTTGTGTTGGGAGAGGATTTGATCCAGAACCCCTATCGCTAGTTAATTAAGCACCCTAAATGTCGTATATCAAAATTTTTCAGTAGCACCAACTTGATTGAAACCGAAATGACGAAACAAAATTAATTTTCCTCGCCAGGATTTCAACTCGACAGCTATTTTGGTTGTTTTCTAGTCAGAATAGACAAAGGTGCCGAGTTCGAGTCTCGGTCGGGCACACAGTTTTAATCTGCCAGGAAGTTTCATATCAGCGTACACTCCGCTGCAGAGTGAAAATCTCATTCTGGAAACATCCCCCAGGCTGTGGCTAAGCCATGTCTGTGCAATATCCTTTCTTTCAGGAGTGCTAGTTCTGCAAGGTTCGCAGGAGAGCTTTTGTATAGTTTGGAAGGTAGGAGACGAGGTACTGGCAGAAGTAAAGCTGTGAGTACCGGGCGTGAGTCGTGCTTCGGTAGCTCAGATGGTAGAGCACTTGCCCGCGAAAGGCAAAGGTCCCGAGTTCGAGTCTCGGTCGGGCACACAGTTTTAATCTGCCAGGAAGTTTCAGAATAGACATAATTAATTATGGGTTTGTTTAATCAATAGCGAGATGTCCGTATATTTTCAGTTCAGTGGTGACGCGGAGTTCAACATGTAGCACCATCCTTCTTGACTACATACGAAGAGACGGTAACTATCGACATATTTTTCACTATTAGCTAGTAACGGTGGAATTGAATATAAAATAATGTGACGTAAGTTTTGTATAATACTGGAAGTCGAAACTTTCACCAATAGTTATAGTTGACAGAGCATGGAAGGACGTTAAATATCCTAATTTTTCCATGTATGATTGGGTATGCGCGTGCTACAACCTGAAACGCGGTCCATGATTCTTAATCACATACTCGCCTTTCGTGGAGACTTTTGGAGTTTGGTAGCAAAGGCACATCAAATTTAATATGGATTTTGAACCACTGCGCGACAGCCTCAACTTATGCTCGTTAAAAATGACTTCCTGAAATGTGAAACGAATTCAGTCCTCAAGGATGTTGTGTGGGATTTAAGAGGAGTGGTATTCGAACTGGTTCTTGTGTAGACAGGAGGATCAATATTTTTATTAAGTCTTTATTTACCATGTAAAAGTCGAATTTAACAGGATGGAAACACTACTGTAAACCAAAGTTTGTGGCACGAATAAACGTGAAAAGAATTTGAATACTAAAAAATATCCGCTTAAAGTAATAGCAATAAATACTACAAACAATTTAATCTATCACTTCAATGGCAGCCATATACAACGTAGCATTTCTTCGTCGTTCCAAAATACTTGCTCGGATCTATAATAAAACAAAAAGTCTTCATAAAATTATAATAATAAGTAATAAGAACATTTCAATCTGATCCCAAACAATCAACCCTTCTACAGTGTAGCACCATACAATATACTGCCTGCAGTCTTCAGTAATTGTGACAACAGTAGCTTATTACAACAGAAAATATTGATTTATCTGTTGCTAAAAGCTGAGTAAAATCTCTAGTAGCTACTGCTTGCGTGGTTGCTCTAAAGTCTCCCAATCCGTAGATATCATCTAGCAATACACTACTCAACTACCCACTCTTACGTCTATGTGATCATTATACCAGCTACATACGCAAGGTGCGTACGAAAAGTTCGGTGAACAGTCGCAAAAAATAAAAGAAATCAGAGTTATGAACAAAACACTTTTATTCGTCTTCACAGTAATCAGAATTAGCTATACAACCTCTTACGTCGCTTGTAAAGCACTTGCAAAGTGTCAACAACGTTTCTTATGGAAACACTGGAAGCTCATTGGTCACGCAGCATCACAAGCGATGAGACCAGCTACTCACAATATGGAGGCACTAAGTGACTGTTAGTGCCGTGGTGTTCATAGCCTTTCATGCCACCCTTGGGCAGAAAGCCCTAGTCGACCAAAAGGGAAATAACCATTACGTTAATTTGGAATTTTGTCAGCCGATACTTTTGCGTGGCAGGAAAGACGATGAAGACCGTGCCACTGACTCTCTCTTTGTCTCAGGTTCATAATGGTAGTTCCAAGATTGAAAACAGTGTTGTAACACCATTTGTCATTTATGGCTAGAACAAATTTGTAGCCTCGCTGCGTAAATGCGCGGTTCAAGTCGCTATGTTACGGATTGCGCGTCCCATGTCGCCGGAGGTTTGAGTCCTCCCTCGGGCATGGGTGTGTGTGTTTTGCTTAGCATAAGTTAAAGTTAGTTTACGTTGTGTGAAAGTCATGAGACCGATGACGATAGCACTTTTGGTCGCTAAGAAATTCATACACATTCGAACATTTTTGAACAAATTTGAAAATTGCTTGAATAACACAAATATCGTCTTAGAATAACAACAATAATTAATAAAATAAAATTAGTTTAGGCCCACACAGGCAATATAAATGTTGTTGTTATTGTGATTTTCAGTCCAGAGACTGGTTTGATGCAACTCTCCATGCTACCCTATCCTGTGCAGGCCTTTTCATCTGCGAGTACCTACTGCAATCTACATCCTTCTGACTCTGCTTAGTGTATTCATCTCTTGGTCTGCCTCTACGATTCTTACCCTCAACACTTACCTCCAATACTAAACTGCCGATCCCTTAATGCCTCAGAACGTGTCCTACCAACCGACCCCTACCTCTAGCCAGGTTGTGCGACAAATTCCCTTTCTCCCCAGTTCTCTTCAGTACCTCCTCATTAGCTATGTGATATATCCATCTAATCTTCGGAATTTTTCTGTATCACCACATTTCGAAAGCTTCTATTATCTTCCTGTCGAAACTGTCTATCGTCCATGTTCACTTCCCGACGCTTAAATCTATACTCGATGTTAACAAATTTCTCTTCTTCAGAAACGATTTCCTTGTCATTGGCCGGCCACTGTGATCGAGCGGTTCTTGGCGCTTCAGTCCGGAACCGCGCAGATGCTACGGTTGCCGGTTCGAATCCTGCCTCTGGCATGGATATGTGTGATGTCCTTATTTTAGTTAAGTTTAAGTAGTTCTAAGTCTAGGGGACTGATGACCTCAAATGGTGAGTCCCATAGTGCTTAGAGCCATTTGAACCATTTTGAAGCTTTTCATTGCAAGTCCGCGTTTTATTTCCTCTCTACTGCGACCATCATCAGATAGTTAGCTCCCCAAATAGCAAAACTCATCCACTACTTTCAGTGTCTCATTTCCTAATCTAAATCCATCAACGTCTCCAGATTTAATTCGACTACATTCCATAATTCTCGTTTTGCCTTTGTTGATGTTCATCTTATATCCTCCTTTCAAGACAGTGTCCATTCCGTTCAGCTGCTCTTCTAGGTCCTTTGCTGTCTCTGACAGAATTACAATGTCGTCGTCCATCACCAACGTATTTATTTCTTCACCATGGTTTTTAATTCGTACTCCAAATTTTTCTTTTGTTTCCTTTATTGCTTGCTCAATATACTGACTGAATAACATCGGAGACAGTGTAATATCCATGACACTATGTTCTAGCTACAACATGTTAAAATGAACTAAGTGTACAAACTTCAACATATACACTCCTGGAAATTGAAATAAGAACACCGTGAATTCATTGTCCCAGGAAGGGGAAACTTTATTGACACATTCCTGGGGTCAGATACATCACATGATCACACTGACAGAACCACAGGCACATAGACACAGGCAACACAGCATGCACAATGTCGGCACTAGTACAGTGTATATCCACCTTTCGCAGCAATGCAGGCTGCTATTCTCCCATGGAGACGATCGTAGAGATGCTGCATGTAGTCCTGTGGAACGGCTTGCCATGCCATTTCCACCTGGCGCCTCAGTTGGACCAGCGTTCGTGCTGGACGTGCAGACCGCGTGAGACGACGCTTCATCCAGTCCCAAACATGCTCAATGGGGGACAGATCCGGAGATCTTGCTGGCCAGGGTAGTTGACTTACACCTTCTAGAGCACGTTGGGTGGCACGGGATACATGCGGACGTACATTGTCCTGTTGGTACAGTAAGTTCCCTTGCCGGTCTAGGAATGGTAGAACGATGGGTTCGATGACGGTTTGGATGTACCGTGCACTATTCAGTGTCCCCTCGACGACCACCAGTGGTGTACGGCCAGTGTAGGAGATCGCTCCCCACACCATGATGCCGGATGTTGGCCCTGTGTGCCTCGGTCGTATGCAGTCCTGATTGTGGCGCTCACCTGCACGGCGCCAAACACGCATACGACCATCATTGGCACCAAGGCAGAAGCGACTCTCATCGCTGAAGACGACACGTCTCCATTCGTCCCTCCATTCACGCCTGTCGCGACACCACTGGAGGCGGGCTGCACGATGTTGGGGCGTGAGCGGAAGACGGCCTAACGGTGTGCGGGACCGTAGCCCAGCTTCATGGAGACGGTTGCGAACGGTCCTCGCCGATACCCCAGGAGCAACAGTGTCCCTAATTTGCTGGGTAGTGGCGGTGCGGTCCCCTACGGCACTGCGTAGGATCCTACGGTCTTGGCGTGCATCCGTGCGTCGCTGCGGTCCGGTCCCAGGTCGACGGGCACGTGCACCTTCCGCCGACCACTGGCGACAACATCGATGTACTGTGGAGACCTCACGCCCCACGTGTTGATCAATTCGGCGGTACGTCCACCCGGCCTCCCGCATGCCCACTATACGCCCTCGCTCAAAGTCCGTCAACTGCACATACGGTTCACGTCCACGCTGTCGCGGCATGCTACCAGTGTTAAAGACTGCGATGGAGCTCCGTATGCCACGGCAAACTGGCTGACACTGACGGCGGCGGTGCACAAATGCTGCGCAGCTAGCGCCATTCGACGGCCAACACCGCGGTTCCTGGTGTGTCCGCTGTGCCGTGCGTGTGATCATTGCTTGTACAGCCCTCTCGCAGTGTCCGGAGCAAGTATGGTGGGTCTGACACACAGGTGTCAATGTGTTCTTTTTTCCATTTCCAGGAGTGTATTATCGATACTACGTTTAAAAAAGACCGCAAATGACGGTAATTATTTCATTAGTTTTGTAATAATTTAATTTCTGTGTAAATTGAAACTATTGTTAGAGAACTATACTCGTGGACAATGACAGTTATAATCTTTTTTTGTTATCTGTGATAATTGTGGATCAGTTGCGCTGCCTGTGCTAATCGATGAAATGTTGGTACGTGCAACGTGTGAGGTCTGTAAATAGAAAACCTGTAACTCTATTGCTAATTATTATTTGAAAAATAGTGCCGCTATTGTCTTGACTTGGATTTGTATTTATTTCAATTGTAATCCAATCTAATGAATGGTTTTAGGTGGTAATTTTCAAATCTGCAATTTGGAGCGCAGCCATTAGCGCCAGTAACTTACAGCAGAGTTTAGTAGTAGCTGGTATAAAAAATATGAAACATTTTCATTGAGCATAATTTTAAATGCTAAAGAATAGAGAACAAGAGAGATTTATCTAAATATATTAACTTGATATAAAATAAATCAAGAATAACAATAGACAAATTGACTATCGTGTGTCTGCCGCCATCTTAGCAATACTATCTCTACGGCAGTTTTGAATCGAGAATATTATCAAACATAAACGTTGTTAGATATAAGTGAATATAAATGAAAGTGCACCGATGTTCCCGAATCCACTTTTAAAGACAGAAAACCAGTGCTCACAGCATGTTACGTAATATCAATTTCTTATTTGCTGATGTATGTAACCTAATTATTTCAAACGATTTACATGAAATATTTTAATAGGAGACATACCTCAGCGTTGAGCGCGGGTAGTTTTTTGTTACTAAATGTTACCTTTTGCTAGAGAAAAGTGCTTCCAACTTAAGTAACAGTTGTGTAAAATCAAATAAACGATATGCAATTTAGCGCCACTCACACGACTTTACAGACAACATTTGTACACAACGTCAGGTGGAGATTTCTTTAGCAGAGTGACAAATATTAGCCGGGATAATAATTGTTGAGATCAAACGAATTGTGACGTTGACAATATGTAACAGGTTTTATATTTTTTTTTGATCTACCTGAAATATCATTTATAAGTAACGAATGGTGACGTTGACAATAGGTAACTGGTTTTATATTTTTTTTATCAACCTGAAATATAATTTATAAGTAATTAAAGTCACGAAGTACTATATACCGGTTCCGCCAGTATAGAATACTAACCTGTCTCACTCCCTTCTCAACCACTGCTTCCCTTTCATGTCCCTCGACCCTTATAACTGCAGTCTGGCACCTGTACAAATTGTAAATAGCCGTTCACTCCCTGTATCTTATCTCTGCCACCTTCATAATTTGAAAGAGAGTATTCCAGTCGACGTTGTCAAAGTCTTTCCCTGAGTCTAGAAAATGTTAGAAACGTAGGTTTGCCTTTCCTTGATATGTCTTGCAAGATAAGTCTTGGGTCAGTATTGCCTCGCGTGTTCCAACATTTCTACGGAATCGAAACTGATCTTCCCCGAGGTCAGCTTGTACCAGTTTTTACATTCGTCTATAAAGAGTTTGTGTTAGTATTTTGCAACCACGACTTATTAAAATGATAGTTCGATAATTTTCACATCTGTTGACATCTGCTTTCTTTGGGATTAAAATTATTATAATCTTCTTGAAGTCTGTGGGTATAAACCTGTCTCATATATTTTGCTCACCAGATGGTAGAGTTTGGTCATGGGTAGCTCTCCCAAGACTATCAGTAGTCCTAATGGCATGTTGTGTACTCCCCAACTTTGGTCTTTAGGAATTCTGTAAATCTCTTCAAGCAGTATATCTTCCATTTCATTTTCATCTACATACCCTTCTATTTCCGTATTATTACCCTCAAGTACATCGCCCTTGTATAGACCCTCTACATACTCATTCCACCTTTCTGCTTTCCCTTCTTTGCTTAGGACTGGTTTTCCTTCTGAGCTCTTGATAGTCAAAGAAGTGGTTCTCTTTTCTGGAAAGGTCTCTTTAACTTTCCTGTAGACAGTATCTGTCTTACTCCTAGTGATATATGCCTCTCACTTCATTTTTGAGACGTTTGTATTCCATTTTGCCTGCTTCGTTTACTGCATTTTTATATTCTCTCTTTTCATGTGTTAAATTCAATATCCTTTCTGTTACTCAAGGATTGCTAGTAGCCCTCGTCTTTATACCTATTTGATCCTCTGCTACCTTGACTATTTCATCTCTCAAAGCTAGCCATTTTTCTTCTAGTGTATTTCTTTCCCCTATACTTGTCAATCATTCCCTAATGCTCTCTCTGAAACTCTCTACAACCTTTGTTTCTTTCAGTTTATCAAGCTCCCAACTCCATAAATTCCTATTTTTTGCAGCTTCTTCACTTTTAATGTACAGTTTATAACCAATAAATTCTGGTCAAAGTCCACATCTGCCTCTGTAAATGTCTTATAATTTAAAGCCTGGTTCCTATTTCTCGGTCTTTCCATTATATAGTCTATCTGAAACTTTCCAGTGTGTCCAAGTCTGTTCCACGTTTACAACCTCCTTCCACGATTCTTAAACCAGTGTTAGCTATGATTAAGTTGTTCTCTGTGCAAAATTCTACCAGGCGGCTTCTTCTTTCATCCCTTACCCGCAGTCCAGTTTCACCTCCTGCTTTTCATTGTCTTCCTATTCCTACTATCGAATTCAGGTCCCCTATGACTACTAAATTTTCGTCTCCTTTATCTATCTGAATAATTTCTTTTATCGCATCAGATATTTCTTCAACCTGTTCATTATTTGAGGAGCTAGTCGGCATATTAACTTGTACTACTGTGATGGTGTGGGCTTCGTATTCATATTAGCTACAATAATGCGATTACTATACTGTTCGTTGTAGCAGGGTGCATGGTTTATAGGGGTGGGGGTGAGGGGGGGGGGGCGTAACCCAAATACAGTGCAGCAATTCTTCTGTAATGATGCGAAATTTCAACAATGCGCGACAAATGTGCTTCGAGCTATTCCAGAAGTAATGTTTGCTAACAGTGTCCTGTAGCATTAAACTAATATCATAAGTGTGCTGCAGCTAATGGTGATTACAATGAAGGCCAGCAAAGATTCTTTGCTTATAGCTGTGCTTTCCCTTTTTTTTTTTTTTTTTTTTTTTTTGACCCTATTTGGCGAACTTCGCAAAACTCTCCTTATATAAAGAATTCATTCATACAAGAAAATATACCAACTCCTAAAGTATACCACTGAACCGCAAGTTCAGTAAAATGAAACATGCTGAATCAACATTACAACCACCGTCTATGGAAAAAATCCATATTTTAAATAACTGCAGTATCCTAGCTTTCTTTGGGACGCAACATTCACTTCAGCGCACGCTGATTGCAGTACACATTATCACAGCCCCATGTGCAGTAGCCACAACGATGCGTCACTCAACGCTCACAACTCTCCTATCAACTTGACTACAATTTGCTTCCCTTAATGCACACATGCATGTAACTCTGTGACTCAACAGGATCAACAGAGCAGCAACATAACAAGACTGACTTCAGAAGCATTCTGATTGTGCTCCTTGCGACCTTCTAAAGTTTCTCCTCGCCCTCCTGCAATGCTGTGTGTGCGACAGGGTAAGTTGGGACCTGCTCCAACAGGTGGTTGTCCACACGCCAGAGCTGCCCACGCTGTGCATTTTCATCTAGAATCGATACACACAAAATTGCGGCAAGTGTCTGAGACTTGGCTTCGTGCAGAATTCCTTTCTTTAGTGTCCCTCCTGCAACACCCATCACTCACCGTTCATCTCGAAAGGAGATGAAACCACCTTTACCCTGTAGGTCCCATGCGAATGTTGATGGAGAGCCGCCGGACCCCGGAAATTTCAGAGCCATTTTTAAACTTGTGCTAAACAGAAAAGATGAACCGAAACCACTCTGGAAAGAAATGGGCTATTTCGGGGATTTCTGTACAGAACGAACTGACTGTATGTATAAACGAGGAGATATGTGAATATAATATCCAGGTTCCGATTGAACCTTGTTTTACGTCTGCATTGCGAACTAGCAATAGATGCTTCAGACAAGTCACAATGCTTTATTATTGTTGACTCCAGCGGGGACATTCATGATATTTTCCTGGTTTCCACGATTTTAGCGGGCATGGAAGTGCTACTGTTTTATTGACTGTGCAGAAAGGTGTGCTTCGGAATTGTGATATGAAGAACTAACCCGTAGCTCAAATGTATGATAGTGTTTTCGTTCTGGCAGGAGAGATCTGAGCAATTGCCTCACGAGCTTTTTGAAGTCACTGCTTTGCACTTTCATTCCAAGCTAGTTTCGGAGCAGTGCTGTTCTTGTACAGAAGCAGTGAGAATTTTTCTCTCAACGCTTCATGGTATTCCTCCTTTTCTGCCACTTTCTTCGAACAGTTTGAACGAGATGAAACTGTATCATCAAACTATCTGCCATTCACGAAGACCGTCAGGGGCTAATTTAGGTTTTTTCAACTGAAATTATTGAAATTGTTTAAGGCTTTTCGTGGCCAGTTGTTGACAAGCTGCCTATTGGCTTCTGTCTTTTGGTTCTTCGGCCGACGTTCATCTAATGATTTTACTGACGTTTTGCCAGCACGAGTGTCTGGTATTGTCAAACCTTCAGCCTCCATTGCCGATGGTGAACTGGAGCCGAGCTCGCGGCCGCAGGCTATATGTACCGGGCGCGCCAACGTCCGAGGGCTTCACTGCAGTCATTTCCGGTGCGGTTCTCCTCTTGCTACCTTGTCACGGTCGTTCTCTACAGTATGGGAAGCCAGGATCCGTTTACCTTAAGGCTTTCCTCTTTCTTGTTGAAACTGGTTGCGTGTTTTTGTATATCTACGGCTTCTGTGAACAGGTGCGTGTGATAGTGCTCCTCCACAGTCAGAACTTCCTTGTCGGCGAATTTTATTACGTGATCGGTCTCACTCAGTGCGTGCTCTGCCACGGCCGATTTATCCACCTGCCCAAACCTGAAATGTCGCTTTTGTTCTTTGATCCTGGTGTTGATTGATCGTCCAGTCTTTCCGACATAAACTTTTCCGCATGTGCATGGTATACGGTATATTCCCGACATTGCAAGTGGGTCCCTTTTCTCCTTTGCCAATCTAAGATACTCTTTGATCTTCCTTGTCGGTTTGAAAATCGTCTTTACGCCATGTTTGCGCAATATACGGCCGATACTGTCCGTCAATCTTATAAATGTACGGCACAAACGCAGTACGCAACCTTTCTTTTTCTGATTCCTTACTTTCGCCGAATGTTTGGCTCTGTTACACTTCTAATATCATTTGTGGAGTACCCATTGCTCCTCAGAATACTTTCCAGGTGTTGCATTTCGCGTCTGAGTTGCTGCGGCTCACATAGTCGTCCTGCTCGCGTTACGAGCGTATTAATCTTGCCTCTTTTCTGTCTCGGGTGGTGGCTTGATAGTTTGTGCCGGTATCGGTCTGTGTGTTTCGGTTTTCGATAGACGCTGTGTCCCAGGTATATTTTATGTTGGCATGGAGGCAGTTCAAGTGTCTTGGGAAGTCACCGAGCCGGCCGGAGTGGCCGTGCTGTTCTAGGCGCTGCAGTCTGGAGCCGAGTCGCTACGGTCGCAGGTTCGAATCCTGCCTCGGGCATGGATGTGTGTGATGTCCTTAGGTTAGTTAGGTTTAATTAGTTCTAAGTTCTAGGCGACTGATGACCTCAGAAGTTAAGTCGCATAGTGCTCAGAGCCATTTGAACCATTTGAAGTCACCGAGTTGTTCTTCACCATGGCTCCACACAGCGAAATTATTGAGTAGTCCAGACGACGTAGTATAACGACTTTCAAGAGAAGCATGTGGTTTCAATAATAGTCTTATAGGCCTTGCCTTTATTTTTCTTGTCTCCGTTATGAGACCATAATTTTAAAGACTGAAATGCCTATTAGGAAAAATACACAGTGATGTACAATTTTTGTAACAATACTGCCTCAGAAAGCTTAGCTTACATGAAAAACTCAATAAATGAACATAATTTGACCGACTTTTTAAATTCCACGATGCACTCCGCTTATTCGTAAGCCTGGGTGAACAGAGCTGAAATGATGGATGAATGCAATGGCAATTTCATAGATGTTAAAATACAACCGGGATACTTTGCTGGACTGGATAATATTATATCACAACCGGGGACGAGGTTTTCACATTGTGATAAGCTGCTTTAACTTAAATTAAGCGATGGTACTCAGTTCGACAATGTTACACGCATTTCCCTGTAGACAGCATGGACTCTTTATTGCAAACATATGGTACGTGCTTCAGACGCATACAGTTTGCTTATAGAACTTGAGGTCTGTATTTTCTTCCCAGTATAAACCAGTATTTCACTCCGTCAGGGGACCGAGCGAGTTGGCGCAGTGGTAGCACGCTGGACTCGCATTCGAGAGGACGATGGTTCAATCCGGCGTCCGTCCATCCTGATTTAAGTTTTCCGTGATTTCTCTAAATCACTCTACGGAAATGCTGGGATGGTTCCTTTGAAAAGGTACGTCCGACTTCCTTCCCCATTCTTTCCTAATCCGATGAAGTTTCGAATGGTGCCTCGGGCATGGATGTGTATGATGTCCTTAGATTAGTTAGGTTAAAGTAGTTCTAAGTCTAGGGGTCTGATGACCTCAGATGTTAAGTCCCATAGTGCTTAGAGCACTGTGAACCCCACCCCCCTCCCCCCTTAGAGAAAACTGGTAACTGAGATTTCATGAGAAGATAATGTCGCAACGAAAGACCCTTGTGATTTAATGATTGCCACTCCAGTTCACGTACAGTCTGTGGCACTACCTCCCCTATTTCGCGATAATACAAAACGAGTTGCACTTCTTTGTACTTTTTCGATGTCATCCGTCAGTCCCACCTGCGGCTCCCACACAGCATAGCAGTACACCAGAATAGGACGGACAAGCGTGGTGTAAGCAATCTCTTTAGTAGGCGTGTTGCACCTTTTAAGTTTCCTGCCAATCGTAGTCTTTGGTTTGCTCTATCCACACCACAATCTATGTGATCGTTCTAATTTAAGTGATTTGTAATTGTAATATCTTTCTTATAGTACTCATGTGAAAAAGTTCACACGTTTCTACATTCACGGTCAATTGCAGACAACGTATCTAACTCAGTTACTTTAATTAGTGTGCCAGTCCAGGGACCAATGACCTCAGCAGTTTGGTCCCTTAGGAATTCACACGTATTTGAACTTTTTTTAAATGTAGAACGAGGCACCGGGTACATCACTTTAGAGTCAGAGACTTTTAAATAAACAGGAACAAATTCGAATATTTGTGCTCCGATAAGAGTATATTCTCCGTTGGTTCCCTTCTTTTACCTGCGGTAGCAGTGCATGTGTCTTATTTGAAAAAAAGAAAAAGTGATCGTCAGTCATATTTAGAGAACAAGTTTCTTTGCATGACCATCCTCCGCAGCAAGCACAGATATAGATTTATAATAAAACCACCTTTTCCAGTTACAAGTTGCAGCAGGAAAAGACTGTCTTATTTACGAAGAAAATTTTCAAAGTTGTTAGAGGTCAGGATCTAAGAAATACATGGTCCAATTGCAGCCTTTTCATGCGCATAGCTTTTTGGAATCCTCGACTAGATTTTAATTCGCTGGTGAAGTCGAAAAGATAGTAGAAAGATCCTTTTGTGAAGTTTTTCAAGAAACTGCCTATGAATATTAAAGACTCCTCCAGACGCCCCAACAAGCCTACCGTAGATCACATCAAATGCTAAAAGAAAAACCGCTTTGCTCCATTTGCACAAGAAGGAGGATATGTGTAATATTCACATTTTGACTCTGGATCCCGATTTCTGCTCAACACCATCTCACAAGACTTGCGCCAGGCCTCATGTTCCCTGTAGTTAACGCAGCTGTATCCGTAGGAAATGGGAGTGTACTTTACACCAGCTTTTTCTTTCTTCTCCATTTCAGCTGAAAGCACCCATAACGATATCGCAAGGTCGTGGTCCACGAAACTCCACAGTTCCTAACGATTCGTCCATAACTACCCTTAAAGTCTTTAGAGGCGTTCCTTCTCCTTTGAATCTTGCTGACTGACGGGTCGGACGTCTGAGAGCGACAAATATGCTACAGAAAAAGGGTCTTGGCCGGTGTTGCACATGATGAACAGAAACGATCCTAGTCGAAGATATAACTTGACTATCGATTGTCATATTGCCAAAGATAAAAAACTCTTTACTTATTCTGCAGAGCTACCGTACATATGCCACTAAGTTCCATTGTCTCATCTTTTCTATTTAAGTTATCCACTTTTTATATATTTCAATAACTTCTATTTATAGCCTTGGAGAGTAGTTCGACGTCATAGGTAAAATTTTCTTTTCTGACCATTTTACTTCGCAACTTTCCTACTAAAAAGACAGATCAGCCGTAGCATTGCATGCTCTGCAGTCATGAAGTCACGAAATGATTTTTTTGAAACAAAAAGTTTATCTACGACGACGAACGTATGTCCAACGCTATGTATAGAAACCATTGGAATACACAAAAGTAAGGATAATTCTAACAGGGAAGGAGAGACTCTGAAACATAGCGACATATGGACAGCAGCTCAGCATAGTCGCTAAACAGTTTTTTTTAACTTTGTCAGGACAACAATTGATAGTTAGGTTATATCTTTGACAAGGATCGTCTCTACTTATCGCATGTAACTCCTGCTGTGGCCCTTTCCCTGCAGTAAATATGTCGCTCTCAGATGTCCCACATGTCATTCGGCAAGGCTCAATGGAGGAGCAACGCCACTGAAGACGTCCAGTGATATCCTGGACGAAACGTTAGGAACAGAAGAGTTTCGTGTCCACGACCTTATACCCCGAAACGGTTACCAGCGCCAATGTCATCCGGTTCTACACTCTGATGTCGTAAGAACGTTGCTGAGCTCGTGCTGGATTTGTTGTAGATTAAACAAGCATAATTTTATACATATCATCCCTTTAGTTGAAAGTCGGAATTTCCAATACTTCTTACAACATTTCTATTATTAATTGGTTCTCATGAGCACAACCCCTCATGATGGAGTTACCAGCGCCAATGTCATCCGGTTCTACACTCTGATGTCGTAAGAACGTTGCTGAGCTCGTGCTGGATTTGTTGTAGATTAAACAAGCATAATTTTATACATATCATCCCTTTAGTTGAAAGTCGGAATTTCCAATACTTCTTACAACATTTCTATTATTAATTGGTTCACATGAGCACAACCCCTCATGATGGATCAGGAAGAATGTAACAATTACATTTTCCAAACTCACAATACTGAATCATAACGTTATGTCAAAGGGTCCAGTGGATCACAGAAAATCACAGTCAAACATTGCGGCCCATAGGGACTGACCCAGGCAAAGAGGGCATGACTTTTCGTGGCGTATCCATCGATTTTGAAAACTGATCGGTAACTGTGGTGTTCAAGGTGGACTGTGTGGAGGCTTAGAAGAGGCTGATGCTCTCAATCGAGAGAAATTTGTAAAGAACGTAACCAGTAGTGTTATTGATCTAACAACGTAACTCTTAAATTTCGTTATATGTACTACAACACTTTAGTTGGTCCTCAGGAAAATTAGATAAATACAGAAACATTATACTGTACTGGGTCCCTTTAGAACAGCTGATACATGAACTTCGGGTATCAACACTTGTGTCTCTACATGAGAAGCGCCATTTGGTCAACGCTTTGTAGATGCAGCTGTCGTCCTAAAGACAAGCGTGGGTACAACCGTAGGTACTGCTTAGTGTCAGCAGGTGCTATTTCGACCGTTACTGTTAATTCTTAAAAGAACAGCAGAAAAATTCATTCCCTCCATAGAGTATCATTTACAGATTCGGCTTACGATACAGCACTATTTAATAAAATTTCTATACTGTGATCCCGACTGAGACGCCACGTAAAAAAAAAGAAAAGAAAAAAAAAACAGAATTGAAAGACCAATTCACCTTCATCCATCGGTAGACAGATACTCAAGTAGGTTCCTCAAGATAGTAACGGTCCAACTCTACTGTAACCTCCCCACAAAATATATTAAAGTAAATAATATGAATAATATTCCCCACCAAAATTCATTCCCATTTAGTGTAACCTCAAAACAGAATTCTTTCTCATTTGTACCTCCCTACGAAATTCTTTTCACATTAACCTCCTCACAAAATTCTTTCTGATTTAATCTAAGCTCAAAATTCATTCACATTTAGCGTAACCTCAAAAAAGAAAGATTCCTAAACCTCTCAACAGTAAAAATTATAATTGTGTCGTTCACATTGAGTGTAACGTCCCAATAAAAAATAAATTCAGTAACCTGGTAATAAAACAATGTAACTAACCCCTTATGACTTTTCAATAATTCACTGTGAATTTAACCTGGTAAATTTTGGACGACAGCAGTGCTGCGTCATGCCCCTGAAAGATCATTTTGAATAAAAAAGGAAAAAATTCTTACCTCCATGAAGTCGCCGGATATATCTGCTCTTACAATAAATTTTTCCGGCACAGCTCTGTGCAATGCGGGCCGTTATATCTCTCATTTATGAAAGGAAGCAACAGATTTTTTTTTCTTTTGCAACAATCGGGATGATCATGGATGGGAGAAATTAGTAAATTCTTTAAATTGAAATGAATGGTTGTTAAAAGTTACTTTTTATGAGCAAGATTATTGTTACGATATTTTTTAAAACATTTACATGGAACTTGAGATAACATTACTACATATGCGCGAGGCTGCTTTTTTACCTTATAAAATAATACTCAGGCTCCGGCATCGTTGCACCGCGACCGGGCCAGCCAACACGATACACCATACCAGACCAGAGCAGACTCCAGACTAGCAACAACTTACTGCTACAGCTACACAGTTCAAAAATGGCTCAAATGGCTCTGAGCACTATGGGACTTAAATACTGAGGTCATCAGTCCCCTAGAACTTAGAACTACTTAAACCTAACTAACCTAAGGACATCACACACATCCATGCACGAGGCAGGATTCGAACCTGCGACCGTAGCGGTCACGCAGTTCCAAACTGAAGCTCTTAGAACCGCACGGCCACACCGGCCGGCCTACACGGTTCCTACTGCAGTCAACACTGCTCTCTGGTCAGAGATTTTCTTATACCTTGCATATCGCAGGCAGCGCATGAGCAATACATCGAAATTACATCTGCTCGGACCTCTTACACTACTATTATCACAGACTATTATTCTAGGTACATCCACGTCAATATCTCTTGCTCTTTACCAAATCTGTAAAACGTTCAACTGCTATCATCTTCTTACTCTTTTTTAAGTTTTCTTACCGTTTCGACATACTCATATTCTGTTCCTGCACATTTGCTATTTGTGTATTTAACCAGGGACCTAGAAACGACGGAGAGGCCTCGTCCTGCCGTGGGCCTCAGTGGTTCACACTCCCACAACAGACCACAGCAGTCCACCCTCCCCACCGCCGACCCACACCGAACCTGGGGTTATTGTGCGGTTCGGCCCCCAGTGGAGCCGCCGGGAGCGTCTCATATAAAACTAGTGTAACCCCAATGTTTGCGTGGTAGAGTAATTAGTGTGTACGCGTATGTGCAGACAAAGTGTGCACAGCGTCGCCGACATAGGGTAACAGGCGGAATAAGTGGAAGCAGCCCGTATTCGCCGAGGCAGACGGAAAACCGCCTTAAAAGCCCCGCACAGGCTGGCCGGCACACCGCAGCTCGACACTAATCCGCCGGGTGGAGTCATGCCAGAAACATGCACGCCTTCCCACTAGGGAAGCAGCGCGACAGAACGCGCTGCTAGCCAGGTGGGTTACATTTACTATTACTTACTAGCTTCATTTATTAGAATTATTTTCCACCTTGAGACTGTCAGTGTTAGTAACATAAATAGTATTATTATTCATTAAAACCGAAACAGGTCCGAGAATTCCTCCATTTGCGCAGTTCGAATGCGTCAACCATAAAAATGTCGTTCCTCGTTGCGCCTCTGAATAAACGCACGTGGGGAAGCAGTACAGCGTCACAATGACGGTGACTGGTGAGTGTACCATGTTCAAAACTATGGAGGCCAGTACTCCGATGAAACATCATTGCTCCCCAGGCCATAACACAGAGACCACAAAAGCGATCATGTTCGAGAATGTTCCTGGGCGCATCACGTGTTCCTGTCACTCGCCATATCAGTGTACGACCACTGATACACACTGAATCTGCAATAAACAGAGAATAGCACACCATCCCAGTCATCGTTGCTGCCGTCCCTATGCTCTTGGCAACATCGCAAACGGTCCCACCGGTGTTCGGTTGCCAATGGTGCACAATGTACTGGTCGTCGGGGGAAAAGACCGTCCCTCCGTCGCCGTGCTACTGTTGGCTGCCGGATTGAGTGCCTGGCAGTCATGTTAAATTGGTTGAAACCCCTGTTTCATGTGGGTCTCTTGTTTCCTTTTGTAAAATGCAGGCGTAATTTGATACTGTACCCGACCGTGGTCAACAGCTTACTCAACTGCGGGCAGTAATGCCTGTGGTTCGGAACGCTCCCAATGAGTGTGTTAAAAAATTCTGTGAGCAATACTGGACCCCAGGCTTACGCTTGTTACATTTCGTCCTTCTTCCAATGATCCTTGCCCTTGTCAATTCAATGAGATGTTGTCTCCAACCTATTTTGTAATGAAGAAGACCAACCAAGTCTTCCGTAACTGCTCACTGATCGATGCACACTGTCTTTCTCTGTTCCTTCAACTGCCTCGTGGGTCACACCATTCCCACTTCCCGCTAAGGCCATGCTATTCTTGCACCAAATTACGTTCAGCTCTCTGTTGACGTGTGGGAGATCTCGGGTGATATAATCAAGGACTTCCATTCATTATCACGGAGTAGTTAATATGTTACGTTAGTTTATCTATATCGTATTTTAAGTTTTGCAGACCACAGACCAGTGTATCAGTCGTAACTGGTACTACGCTAATGAAATGTACGTTTTTACGATATATGTTTTGAGAGAGAGAGAGAGAGAGAGAGAGAGAGAGAGAGAGAGAGAGAGTGAGAGCTGCAACCTCCCGCTCTCGTTTTCGAAACTAATTGCTACTGGTTACAGTTCTGTCTGAAACATCTGATGTACGATAGTTGTGCCGGAATGTTTTGCACAGAAATGTCTAAGTATCATTGTTTTTAAATTTTGTTTCCAAACAAATACTTGCAGCCCCACTAATTTTGTAACTGGAGTGGTAAAACAACATATTTACGGACAACACGTAAGGAGTATCTACCTCTAATGGATACTGCAAATATTTTTCCATTCCCACCAGTTCAAAAGTTTTCATTGATGCACAGTGTAATGAAATAATCGTTCGTATTATGTGGACTTTGTTTCCAGGGGCATATGGACGTGTAGTATATGTTACATTACCATATTGTTTGAAGGGCGAGCTCTGCGAGACACAACTGGTGTACTATTAATGTCGTGTGTCGTGAGGGATGAATGGTAAAGCGCCATGAAAAATTCCACACCACCTGCAAAAGGGAGCAGTTTTCATTCGTCAGGTTTACTGTGTGTTTTGGATTCAGATTACAATCATGTTGAACAAGAATAATATTTAGGTATTTATTACATGGTTTATAGCCTGCGTAGTTGGGGTAGTTATTAGTCCTTTCCAGCTCCAATAAAATACAAATATTTTCATTAGTAATCACCCAGACAGTAGTGGCACAGTTTTTTTTAAATATAATTTTCACTTATAGTTCATTCTGAGAATTATTATAATGAGGCATTTACAAGATAACCCCCGGTTGTTTAATGAAGCGAACTTTCATCGATAAAAAAATTTACCGCTATATTCAGTGGCATGTGCGGGTACCGTCTGCAAAATTTGTGTTAGCGGTAAGGAAGCAGTAATTCATCACGTCACTGCTGAAGGTGAAGCTTCACTGCCTGAGAAACGATAAAATAGTAAGCGACAAACTTTCTTGTTCTCATTATTTTACGCGGATGTCAAAAAAAAAAAAAAAGGTTTCAAAGAAGTTTTAAATTATGGGTAATGTAAGTGGGATGAAATGTAATATTCTTATTCTCAAATACTGGACAAATATACTGGGTAGTTTCTACGCCATGGGTTATACTGCCTCAAGATATGTATATAGTTTCTATCTTACTGTGTTACAAGATCAACGCAAGAATATTCACTTGTATTAGTAGACTGTGACAGAATTTTAAATTTTTAAATTCCGTCCAAAAACATGTAAGCTACAGAAAATAAAATTGTTATAGCTTCTGGAAGCTGTTGGATATCTTACGTGCCGCTGAAATAACGCACCGTGCTAGCCGTTCAGTCACGTAGATATAATACTAGACGTGACTATACGGACACATCGTTACTCCTTAAATGAACATGTAACATGCAACATAATTTCAACTCCATTGCGGTTTGCATTAAAATACCGTCTAAAAGATCCATTTCTTGGTGCAAACCTCGACTGGTAACATATAAGTGTAGTACTCACTGAAATTCTGAAATGTATATGAAACTGTGAAACCATTTGTTTCTGTGTGTTCGTAGGTTTTCTCAACCGGATTGAACATCTATAGACTTTTTCAGAGTTTAAAGTGAAGAACTACCGTTTCGGCCACATGAGAACTCCTCGACGAATACCAATAGCAGTAGACACAGGATGTACGTTCAAAACCTATCAATATCTCAGGATGTACAGAACACGAAAACATGTTGCATATTGTGTGTGACATTAGTATAAATTTCCTTTTGTAGTGATCTCAAATTAGTGTGAAGTACGTCACAAAACTGTGAATGGTTTTATTACTTTTTCCATTCGAACTGAAAAAAAACCTTGGTATCTTAAGCTATTATGCTCGGCTTCTACATAGGACATTCTTCGTAGCGATTAATTACCGTTATAACTGAGGGATCTTCAAACCGGTGAACACGAGTTGACTACAGCGACACCCCAGATAAATGCACATTAGCACTCTGTGATGTATGCTTCGAAAGCATATTCTCCATCTGCGACGTACCAAGTGAATTCTGAAACTGTCACAGTCAGTAGCGCTCTCAAGACCTGGGCAGTAAAGTCATGTCTGTTACTTAGGTGTAACTGGCACATTTACTTTTCTCCATCAACCCTGAAAATATGTAACAATATCAAAGAATCATCCTCTTTATTTTCATCGTATGGTCTCATTAATATAAGCGCTACAGAGAGAGAGAGAGAGAGACAGAGAGAGACAGAGATAGTGAGTGAGGGGGGTGGGGAGATATTAGGCAATTATCATGTGCATCTGAAAGTCATGGTATAGAGAAGTCTAAAATGAAGGTCGAAACTGATTTTAGAGCTTCATGAAGTTCTAAAAAAAGGCAACTGCAGTGACTTTTCATTAACGTTTCAGACTGCCACTAAACTATTTTGCGTTGCTCTAGCAGTCCACAGGTGTACTGCCGGCCCACAAAGTCCAAAGGGGGAAACTGAAGTATCACTATTTCGTGTTGCCTCAAATCTGTTTTAACTTGCAGCAAAACTGTCACAACTTGCCGCCAAACTAATTGTCCCGGCCCAAAAACTGTATAACCTGCTCTCAAAACTGTGTCAGCATGCTTAAAAATTGCATTCTGCCCCGAACTCTATCAACGTACCCCCTGAAAAATATTATCCTATCCTGAAACTACATAAATGTGACCCGAAACTCTATCAGCTGATTCCAAAACTCTTCCAGCTTGAACACAAACTGTAACAACTTGCCCCAAATCCGTACCAACTTGCTCCCCAAAGTGTATCATCTTGCCCTGTATGTGTATCAATATCCCCAAAAACTTGCCCTAAAACACGACATACCTGCCTCAATACTGTATTAGTTTGTCCCAAATCTGTTTCATATTGTCCCAAACTGTAACAACTTCAGCCCATGAAAATATCAATGTGTCCTTGAACTGAGTCAAGTTGGCTCACGGATGTAATAACTTGTCATTCTGAAACTGTACCAATTTCCCCTGAAACTGCAACCACTTGCCCAAAAACTGACAACATGTTCACATCAGATGAGCTGTTATAGTTGCAGAGCAGGGTGTGCCCACTGCAGAGCAAGATAATAGAGTTTTGTTGGCAAGTTATTACAATTGTGGAGCATGGTATTACTGTTGGGGGAAAGTTTATAACATTTTGGGGGGAAGCTGTTATACACTCCTGGAAATGGAAAAAAGAACACATTGACACCGGTGTGTCAGACCCACCATACTTGCTCCGGACACTGCGAGAGGGCTGTACAAGCAATGATCACACGCACGGCACAGTGGACACACCAGGAACCGCGGTGTTGGCCGTCGAATGGCGCTAGCTGCGCAGCATTTGTGCACCGCCGCCGTCAGTGTCAGCCAGTTTGCCGTGCCATACGGAGCTCCATCGCAGTCTTTAACACTGGTAGCATGCCGCGACAGCGTGGACGTGAACCGTATGTGCAGTTGACGGACTTTGAGCGAGGGCGTATAGTGGGCATGCGGGAGGCTGGGTGGACGTACCGCCGAATTGCTCAACACGTGGGGCGTGAGGTCTCCACAGTACATCGATGTTGTTGCCAGTGGTCGGCGGAAGGTGCACGTGCCCGTCGACCTGGGACCGGACCGCAGCGACGCACGGATGCGCGCCAAGACCGTAGGATCCTACGCAGTGCCGTAGGGGACCGCACCGCCACTTCCCAGCAAATTAGGGACACTGTTGCTCCTGGGGTATCGGCGAGGAGCATTCGCAACCGTCTCCATGAAGCTGGGCTACGGTCCCGCACACCGTTAGGCCGTCTTCCGCTCACGCCCCAACATCGTGCAGCCCGCCTCCAGTGGTGTCGCGACAGGCGTGAATGGAGGGACGAATGGAGACGTGTCGTCTTCAGCGATGAGAGTCGCTTCTGCCTTGGTGCCAATGATGGTCGTATGCGTGTTTGGCGCCGTGCAGGTGAGCGCCACAATCAGGACTGCATACGACCGAGGCACACAGGGCCAACACCCGGCATAATGGTGTGGGGAGCGATCTCCTACACTGGCCGTACACCACTGGTGATCGTCGAGGGGACACTGAATAGTGCACGGTACATCCAAACCGTCATCGAACCCATCGTTCTACCATTCCTAGACCGGCAAGGGAACTTGCTGTTCCAACAGGACAATGCACGTCCGCATGTATCCTGTGCCACCCAACGTGCTCTAGAAGGTGTGAGTCAACTACCCTGGCCAGCAAGATCTCCGGATCTGTCCCCCATTGAGCATGTTTGGGACTGGATGAAGCGTCGTCTCACGCGGTCTGCACGTCCAGCACGAACGCTGGTCCAATTGAGGCGCCAGGTGGAAATGGCATGGCAAGCCGTTCCACAGGACTACATCCAGCATCTCTACGATCGTCTCCATGGGAGAATAGCAGCCTGCATTGCTGCGAAAGGTGGATATACACTGTACTAGTGCCGACATTGTGCATGCTCTGTTGCCTGTGTCTATGTGCCTGTGGTTCTGTCAGTGTGATCATGTGATGTATCTGACCCCAGGAATGTGTCAACAAAGTTTCCCCTTCCTGGGACAATGAATTCACGGTGTTCTTTTTTCAATTTCCAGGAGTGTAGTTGGTGGGCCAGTTGTTACAGTTTCATATGAACATTGTTGCAGTAGCAGGGCAAATTGCTCCATTTGTGGAGCAAGTTGCTACAGTTCCAGGGTTCATGTTGTTACAGTCGCAGAGCAAGATGTTCTACAAGTGAGGCAAGTTACACAGTTGTGGAGTGGCAAGATTTTATAATTTTTAGGCAAATTGTCACAAATTCACTACAACAGGATGCAACTGTTGGGACAAGTTACAAATTGCCGGGAGAAATCTCAACTTTCTTATTTCATTACATTGTTAGGCTTGCTGATGCCTGTGTCCATGAGTTTTGTGGACAACAACAATTCATAAATATAATGCTCTGTCCTGAGTCTGTATCTGAATCTGTCGAATAGTTTTGGGATAAGTTAGAAAGCTGACTTCACTCCTGAGCGCAGCATGGAACGTCACTACCTCTTCTTGTTTCTGTCCTGAAGGAAGAATGGCGGTAGGGGGCGGGGGCATTCCTATATAGATAGTCAGGCATCTCATTTAAAGCATTAAGTCATGAGTTCATGCAATTATAAGTGCAATGTAGGGGGTGGGACTGCTTTTGCCCATGACACGTCCAAAATGATGACACATAGGCCATTTGTTCCAGTTTATTGCAATTTATTGTGATGTACCAAGCTGATTTTCCTTGTGACAGTAAAATGAAGAATTACAACAAGAAGACATAACTCCAACAGAAACACTTACAGAACAAGAAATAACTTGTTCTTCACTGGAAAAGGCTGCAAAAAAATATTGAATAAATTTAATGATACTGCAGCTATTCTGTCAAAAAATTAAAACAATTTCTACTGGTAATAGCGTTTTCAGTCACACATAATCATAAAATTTAATCATTTAAGTGGATCTTGGGTAATAAAAATTATATAGAGAATGATGAAGTAAGTTTTAAGTTTCAAATTTGTTGATATCTTCCAAAACAATCACAGTGACTCACTCTGCAAAAGAACGTTAAATACAATATTTTTGTAATCTCTTGTGGGCACTTGTTGGAGATAATGTATTATTCTCTATTACAGATTCTAATCCATCTGTGCCTAATATTTGATGCAAAAATTATGACCAGGTATTTTTCAAATTTCGATGAAGCCGTTATTCTTCCGAAAAGGGCAAGCTGAAGCAGAATCTGTGCTGGAAAAAGAATTTAAACATATTTGTAAAATGATGCAGAGAATGGGGCAGCTATTAAAAAAAGAAGAAGAAGAAAAAGTGAAGAAGATGAAGAAGAAGAAGACAGATAAGAAAAAGAAAACAAGACTGAAAAACGTGAATAATGTAATATGTTCATAATAGTAGGTTACAGAGAAGTTAATCTGACCACAATGTATTGGTTATGAACTGCAGATTGAAACTGAAGAAACTGCAGAAAGGCGGGAATTTAAGGAGATGGGACCTGGATAAACTGAAAGAACCAGAGGTAGTAGAGAGTTTCAGGAAGAGCATAAGGGAACAATTGACAGGAATGGGGGAAAGAAATACAGTAGAAGAAGAATGAGTAGCTCTGAGGGATGAAATAGTGAAGGCAACAGAGGATCAAGTAGGTAAAAAGACGAGGGCTAATAGAAATCCTTGGGTAACAGAAGAAATATTGAATTTAATTGATGAAAGGAGAAAATACAAAAATGCAGTAAATGAAGCAGGCAAAAAGGCATACAAACGTCTCAAAAATGAGATCGACAGGAAGTGCAAAATGGCTAAGCAGGGATGGCTAGAGGACAAATGTAAGGATGTAGAGGCTTGTCTCACTAGGGGTAAGATAGATACTGCCTACAGGAAAATTAAAGAGACCTTTGGAGAGAAGAGAACCACTTGTATGAATATCAAGAGCTCAGATGGCAACCCAGTTCTAAGCAAAGAAGGGAAGGCAGAAAGGTGGAAGGAGTATATAGAGGGTTTATACAAGGGCGATGTCCTTGAGGACAATATTATGGAAATGGAAGAGGATGTAGATGAAGATGAAATGGGAGATAAGATACTGCGTGAAGAGTTTGACAGAGCACTGAAAGACCTGAGTCGAAACAAGGCCCCAGGAGTAGACAACATTCCATCAGAACTACTGATGGCCTTGGAAGAGCCAGTCATGACAAAACTCTACCATCTGGTGAGCAAGATGTATGAGACAGGCGAAATACCCACAGACTTCAAGAAGAATATAATAATTCCAATCCCAAGGAAAGCTGGTGTTGACAGATGTGAAAATTACCGAACTATCAGTTTAATAAGTCACAGCTGCAAAATACTAACGCGAATTCTTTACAGACGAATGGAAAAACTGGTAGAAGCGAACCTCGGGGAAGATCAGTTTGGATTCCGTAGAAATGTTGGAACACATGAGGCAATACTAACCTTACGACGTATCTCAGAAGAAAGATGAGGAAAAGGCAAACCTACGTTTCTAGCATTTGTAGACTTAGAGATAGCTTTTGACAACGTTAACTGGAATACTCTCTTTCAAATTCTGAAGGTGGCAGGGGTAGAATACAGGGAGCGAAAGGCTATTTACAATTTGTACAGAAACCAGATGGCAGTTATAAGAGTCGAGGGGCATGAAAGGGAAGCAGTGGTTGGGAAAGGAGTGAGACAGGGTTGTAGCCTCTCCCCGATGTTATTCAATCTGTATATTGAGCAAGCAGTAAAGGAAACAAAGGAAAACTTCGGAGTAGGTATTAAAATTCATGGAGAAGAAGTAAAAACTTTGAGGTTCGCCGATGACATTGTAATTCTGTCAGAGACAGCAAAGGACTTGGAAGAGCAGTTGAACGGAATGGACAGTGTCTTGAAAGGAGGATATAAGATGAACATCAACAAACGAGGATAATGGAATGTAGCCAAATTAAATCGGGTGATGCTGAGGGGATTAGATTAGGAAATGAGACACTTAAAGTAGTAAAGGAGTTTTGCTATTTAGGGAGTAAAATAACTGATGATGGTCGAAGTAGAGAGGATATAAAATGTAGACTGGCAATGGGAAGGAAATCGTTTCTGAAGAAGAGAAATTTGTTAACATCGAGTGTAGATTTAAGTGTCAGGAAGTCGTTTCTGAAAGTATTTGTATGGAGTGTAGCCATGTATGGAAGTGAAACATGGACGATATCCAGTTTGGACAAGAAGAGAATAGAAGCTTTCGAAATGTGGTGCTACAGAAGAACGCTGAAGATAAAGTGGGTAGATCACGTAACTAATGAGGAGGTATTGGATAGGATTGGGGAGAAGAGGACTTTGTGGCACAAATTGACTAGAAGAAGGGATCGGTTCGTAGGACATGTTTTGAGGCATCAAGGGATCACAAATTTAGAATTGGAGGGCAGCGTGGAGGGTAAAAATCGTAGAGGGAGACCAAGAGATCAATACACTAAGCAGATTGAGAAGGATGTAGGTTGCAGTAGGTACTGGGACATGAAGAAGATTGCACAGGATAGAGTAGCATGGAGAGTTGCATCAAACCAGTCTCAGGACTGAAGACCACAACAACAACAACAACAGAGAAGTTGGAGGAGAAGAAGAAGTAGATGATGATTGAGATGAAGAATACAATGACGATGTAGAAAAAGAAGGAGAAGAAGAAGGGGATGAGTACAGTGAAGAAGATGCTTGTGATGAAGGACGAGAAGAAGAGCATGATTACAAAGAAGACAATGAGTTTCTGATTGGAAGACTATCTTCGGTGAATTGCCGGCAGATAACGACAGTGCTCACCGGAATAACCCATATACACTGGTAGAGCTATTATTTTTCTGGGTAGCATCGATAGTGGTAGGCAGAAATTCACACGATAGTAGCACAACAGATACTGAAGAGTTAATCTGACAAGCATCGAGTACAGAATGGAGTTTACATTGGCTACAAAAAACGTAAAAGACACAATTTCAGACTGGTTATCCGCATACAAGAACATTAACTCTTTCGTGAAGAAGTGTGCTTAGATAAGTAATGATGAACGTACTCAACCGTATCAAATCTTCACCAAGTTACCGACTAAACCGAGATTGCACAAGATGAAGAAGATCGAGAAAAACAGGTTTCAACAGTTTCAACTTCTCAGAGGTTTTTGTTGCCATTAGATGTATAAAAAAAGGCCATGTGCCAGTAGGATACGCCCACTGATGGTTCTGTACAGATTTTGTTACGTGTACCGAAAGTTAATCAATTCTGGGAATCAAGAATCTCGACGATTATTCCCTGATACTCGCAAGATACTGGTCTTAGAGATTCTGAAACTTTTCAGAATGTTTTAATTTCAAGTGGAAGTCAGACAACGAGTAACAAAAGGAAAAAAATATTGATTGATGGAATTAAAAATTAACAGTTATTTTTATTTTTTCATTTACTTTATTGTGAAACCTCAGGGCTTGCCGAATGTCATGACTCTACGACAAGGAGGAGCACACTGTAGATTATAATGAGTGAGTGTGTGAGTATCAAATTATGTAACCTGACTGTGTCATTTGATTACATTGACTTTGAAGTTTAACTTTTTTACACCACCGATTTCACATCGACTTCAGTAGGTGACTTAAATTTCAACTTGATACTCCTACTCATTCCTGAGAAAAGGGGACTCGACAGACAGACACACAGACCTATATAATTCCTAATTCATAATTTTCCACTACTTGCATAGTGAAACTTTGCTTCTTGCCAAATTTCTTAAGCCTAGACTAATGGGAATCAGCCTGGTGCGTGGGTTTGGGAGTATCAAAATATGTGAAGAAACGGCCAGATCATTTGGTTTCATTGCCGTAGAAGCTTACATTTATCACACTGTCAAAGGGTCATTAACCTTAGTTTGTGAAAGGAACCTCTCTTTCTTCCGGAGATAAGGGATTTAACAGACAAATGGACATATAGTCTGGTAACGAAAGGCGAAAAAGTAGTTTCCGTATGATATACTTACGAATTATCTTTTTCGGATTTTTTCTTTTGGATGTACTGTGAAACTCTGCTTTTTGCCAAATTTCATGGTTTTCGGGCAACAGGAATATTCTTTAGGTTCTGATAAGTGAGTTTGCTAGTGCCAAAATATGTGACGTATTTGGTCATATATTTTTTTGGCTCTGGCTTAGAGGCTTCAAATTTTTCACCTGCAAGAGACCGTAGACCTCAGTAAGTGACGTAGATTTCAGCCTAACACGTCTGCCATTTCCGGAGAAAAAGGATTTTTAACAGTCAGGCAGACAGATCCCATAACGGTTCTGTTTTCATCGATTGAGGTGTGGAATACTGAAAAAAAATTTCTTGTGGTAGGCATTATCATACTGTAATGGTAAATACGTTATGAGCATTGTAAGATATATGAATGAAAAGTAAAGAACCAGCAATTGCTTTTCGCAACCATAAGATGTTGTCAATGACAAAGTCGTGGAAATAACATTGTATACTTTCTAGAATGAAATTTTCACTCTACAGCGGAGTGTGTGCTGATTTGAGACTTCCTGGCAGATTAAAGCTGTGTGCCGGACCGAGACTCGAACTCGGGTCCTTTGCCTTTCGTGGGTAGAGCACTTGCCGGTGAAAGGTAAAGGTCCCGAGTTCGAGTCTCAGTTCAGCACACAGTTTTAATCTGCCAGGAAGTTTCATTGTATACTTTGCTAATCGTGGCCGACAACTGCACTTGAAGCCATATGTTAGATCAGCAGTAGTGCCTATTTGTTTCTCGATGTTGCAGAAACAAATTTTACGGAACGAATTTAAATAAATTTAATAAGTCGGACAGAAGTCGATCAACGGTCGTCTACTGAACTATCGTATATTGCAGTAGTGTTAATAAATGAGCTGTGTGAACTTTAGTAAGTGGAAACATTTAATCTGAATGTTCATTGTACTTGAAAAATGTGGTACAACAACTGCAGTTAGGTCAATAAGAAGTGCTACTTAACCTGAAAAATTTTTTATTAGTAGTGCCAGCACGCAAGTTGCACGTATTATTTAATTTTGGAGAATAATTAATTTACAACAATAGTGCCACGTATGTTCTATATTGGAAGTCTTCCATACGAGAAACAACGAAAGTATTTCATTTAGCTACAAATTTTTGTTTATGATCACAAATCTGTAATTATACATGGGATAAGCAACATGCGTGCCAGTGTGTGTGTTTGTGTGTGTGTGTGTGTGTGTTCCTGTTTCTGCTCGATAAATAACAAATAATTTTATATTTGTACCAACTGTAATTTTCGAATTATCGACATTCCATCTCTTTTTTTGTAGCACAGTCGTCTGTAGCAAATTGTAAGTTTCATCTCTGTTTCGTTCCAGCACTATCTTTGGCAGTGTTCTGATGAATGTAAAGATATCAGAGGTGCTCCGCGTACATAATGGATATAATACCAGGTTAAATGATGCATTCCATTAAAAAATATCATCAAAACAATTTTAACCTCCCGTCCTAAAATTGTCTTAAGTCAGTTTCTCTATTATTTAGCTGCGTTGCACATGAGTGTATCCTTTTTGCATTGCGTATTTCGATTAGATTTTTGATTTATTTAGTAACTGATTGTGGTAAATGCAGGTTTAGAGAGTTTTGCCGCTTCATTTCTGGTTTTTATATATTGCAGCTTCCTTAGAAGTCGCTTTCGCCGAATATGCCCAATCACTTGTAATACAAAGTAATTATTATCCGTCAATATCGTCAACTATATTCCGTACTGAAGATGAAGAATCATAGAACCCTTTCTGGTTTGTTTAGCAGGAACCTTACTGAAAGGCTTTCGAAAATAACATATGATTACAGCTCTATGAACCTCAGATTGAACTGAGAACACCCTTAACGTATTTTTAGTGTAAAAATACTATTTAATGCTCGCCAACTACAACAGAACTACTGAGATGTGGACGTACGTAATTTGTTGGTACACTGTATCCTTCAGCAAGAGTAAGCCAAAGTAAGGGAATTATTTACCTTCTTTCAGTTGGTGATTTTATTTCAGACTGCCCCTTTGTTTTTGTGCTTTCCTTCTTAGCGCAGTATTTTACGTATCACGCGTTTCCTGCGTCATTAGTTAGGCCTAACTTCTGTCAGCTGTCTGTTTAGCATGTTATTATTGCCACTAGTGTTCGGACATGGAAATAACGTTGAGACTCCTACTTAGAGAGTCGAAAATGATGTTTTATGCATCACTTTTACATGTGTGTGTGTGTGTGTGTGTGTGTGTGCGTGTGTGTGTGTCAAATAACTATGTGACACTGGACATAATCGTCGCATTTTTTGCGTGCAGACGTATTTTTGCGGAGTTTTAGATGTGGAAAGTTCATTATGACGCCTCAGAAAATTCATAAAAAAATTTGGATGTGGAAAATATGTCATAACATAGTACACTTTATGACGTCCCACGTCGTGTTGTGCCAACTCCACTGTAGCTTGAATGGATTTTTAAGTTTGTTTCATATACCCGACTTCTAATTTCACCACACAAGTCTCCAGGGTTGAGCAGTTATTTCCCGATGACGACACGCAATACAGTTTGTTAAACCGGAGTTCGCCGTTATTAATTACGTTTTTAGATTTAATTTTATAACTCCTACAGAGACTCAACGTTCCTTTGTTTAACAGCCCGTCGTCAAAATAAGTATGAAATGCTAATATCTTTGCAATACATAGTGTCGACTATTGAGTTAAAGTACGTACCTATTTTGCCATTTTAGAGAAGAGAAACCTTAAGCGCTCCTGCTTCTATTGTCTCAGTATCAAATGTTCACTAATTTGAATTTACTGCTTATCTCAGTTCAGTATTTCGCACAAATTATATATCAGTGTCATTGCAGAGATATTACGTCGGATCCACACTAACGGAATAACACGTAATTGTCGTTGAACAACACTTTTATTAATAATCCTTTTTCTTATGACCTAAATGTTAATGAATTATCACTATCTAGGAGGAAAAAGGGTTTGATCCTAATTCATGAGATAATAGCTTTTAATGAGCCCGCAATCGTTAATTAAATAAAAAGTTACGTTCAAGGATGATATACGAACAACTTCCGTTACGTCCGTTTTCACTTATCTGTCAAAACTAATCTTGTCGCCCACAATTCAAATTAACACTGACGTTAACCCCTTTTGTCGGAACATCGAATCGAAACTATTATGTGAAAGTTTATTCTAGTCCCCGAATTAATTCATTTCAGATACGCGCACGACCGAACGGCAGACCGGAACACAAACGACTTGTTTTAACAACCGAACAACGCAATGACGTTACATTACGACAATGTCCGCCCAATGAACATCTCTTTGACTCTATCATTCCTAATTGCAATTTATTATTTAACGAAAACATCTAACAAAAATAAAATAAATTTATCCCAACGTAAAAGATCCATTATAACTTGTCATAAACACTGCATTGTTTGTACAGCTGACCTATTTCTTCGAGATTTATAAATTTTGGAAGATCAGTGTGACCCTTGGGAAGCATGATAGAAGCGTATAGGTGTGGAAGGTAGATTGAGGCTCTTTTGTGCATTATACCATCAATAGATCGTGCTTAGCCTTTTCTATTACACTTGAATTCATCGTGTAAAATTGTGTGTGTGTGAGCGATTGGGATATGCATTATTACCACATTTTAGATATGGGAATACTGCAAGATACACCCTTCATGAAATTTTTACTTAAAAGCTTTTGAACATTCTGCAAAAATTGAGATAAGTCAGATGCTTCTGAGCACGACCAAGATGCGTACTCTTGGGATTTCATGTGAAGGACTACTAAAATCCTACGTCACGATCGTTTCATTTTTATACTACATGTGCAATGCGGAGAAAGATAGCGCAGAAGGTATAAAATCAAAAGCATCAAAAGCGGTATTCTTTAGCATTATATTACTTCTTAATCCTTACACAACCGCCGTCTTAGGTTTTTACTTTCCTGCCACTACCATCTTCGCTTTTACCGCGACAGCAGCGCCTACTGGTGGCAGAAACTTGAACAGTGTCCAATGGTCACTATAGATACACTTTTTCCCGTGACCACCAAATCCCCATGTCTGCCCCTATTAGACCATGTGCTGTGCCGTCCCAACAAGCCACATCCATAGAGGGTCGTCACTTGCGTGAGTTCCACCAGCGCCAAGGGCGGCGTCGAGGATTAACATATCGACTTTGCCTCTGCCTCTTGGCGGCCCAGTGCAATCCGCCACTGGCCGGACGAAGACGGAGAGAAGTCTACTCGGAAGATAGAAGAGCAATTCTCGCCCACTTGGTTACAGATCATCGTCTACGGCCGCTTTCGACAGGTAACGTCGTTTAGTGAACTCTTAGAACTGAACAGACAGTTGTTGTAATTGCATTTGCTGTGTACTGTTAACATTACCTACGATTATTTGCACTTAGCCATTGAGGGCCTTTTTTGTATTATATTACAAGCAGTGTTGCAGATTTCAGTACCCGGGTCACAAAGATACACTGAAGAGGCAAAGGAACGGGTACACCTTTCTAACATCGCGTAGGGCATGGACTCGACTAATGTCTGAAGCTGTGCTGGAGGGAATTCACGCCATGAATCCTGCCGGGCTGTCCTTAAGTACGAGGGGGTGCAGATCTCTTCTGAACCGCACGTTGCAAGGCATCCAAGATATAATGTTCATGTCCGGGGAGTTTGGTGGCCAGCAGAAGTGTTGAAACTCAGAAACGTGTTCCCGGAACCACTCTATAGATTTACTGGACGTGCGGATTGTTGCATTCTCCTACTGGAATTCCCAAAGTCTGTTGTAACGCACATTGGACATGAATGGCTGCAAGTTATCTGACCGGATGCTTAAATATGGGCCACCACCCTGAATTGCATCTAGACGTTTCAGGGGTCCAATATTACTCAAATTGTCTAACTGCAAACTCCCCAAGGCGTTGTAGAGCCTAAATTAGCTTGAACAGTCCCCTGCTTACACGCAGGGTCCTTCCTTTCATGGGGGTATCTCCATACCCGTACACGTCCATCCTCTCCAGACTATTTGAAACGAATCTCGTCCGACCAGGCAACATGTTTCCAGTCATCAACAGTCCTATGTCGGTGTTGACGGGTTCAGACGAGGCGTAAATCTTTGTGTCATGCAGTGATCATGGGTGGACGAGTCGGCCTTCGATTTCGAAAATTCATATTGATGAATGTTTCGCACGCTGACACTGGTTGATGGGCCAGCTTACAAACCTGCAAAAGTTTGGGGTAGGGTGGCACTTCTGTCGTCGTTGGTCCCGTTTAGCAGGACTTTTTCCGGCCACAGCGATCTCGGAGATTTGATGTTTTGCCGGATTCCTGATATTCACGGTACACTCGTGAAATGGTCTTACAGGAAAATACCCACTTAATTGCTACCTCGGAGATGCTGTTTACCACAGTTGTGCATATATCCAGGCGAGAAGATGTCTAAAGTCCACTGGAAAGTGGTATAGTACTGGAAAGTTCTTTGTAAATTTGACTCGATTACGTAATCTCTGAAATAAAACCAAAGACTCTCTCAACCTGTGAAGTTCCATTTCATTTTCGGCTTCTTTCTAGGTGCTTCTCTGAACTGAGCATCAAGGTAGCTTATCAAGGTCAAAGTCGAGACAGTACAAAATATATACTGACAACAGCAAGAATCGACCGTCGCCAAAATGATGAATTTAAATATCACGAATTTTATTCCGAAGGTACTCGTCTCTAGTACAGCAATGTATGGAAGTGAAATCTTCACTATAAATTGGTTAGTCGAAATGCGAATTGAATGCTTTGAAGTTTGTGCTACATAAGAATGTTGTAAATTAGTTAAGAAGATCGAGTAACTAAAGAAGACGTACTGAATCGAACTGGGTAATTGTATTGCAGAGGAAGAATCCATATGGATGGACAGGATGTTGTTTATGTTGAGATGAAAAGGTTCGCACAGGTTAGACTAACATCGAATCAGTGTTGGATTGAAGACAACAATCACCACTTTGTAGCGGAACGTGCGTCTTCACGAGTCGTGTTCACTAGGGAAGTGTCCGCAGCTCGTGGTTTCAAGGTCGCATTCTCGCTTTCCGTTCACGGGGTCCGGGGTTCGATTCCCGGTAGTGTCAGTGACTTTCACCTGCCTCGAGACGACTGGGTGTTTGTGTTGTCCTCATCATTTAATCATCATTCATGAAAAGTGGCGTGACTGGGCTGACAAAAGGTTGGGAATTTGTACGGATGATAATAACCGCGCAGTTGAGCGTCCCAAGAACCAAACATCATCATCATCATCATCATCACTCGGGAAGTGGACTCTCTTACATTTCACTGCTTATGCGTGTGCTTATCAAGTAACACTAATGTGAAAATGAGTTTAACCCTTTACAATAACAGAAATATTGAGGTTTATGTGAATCTAGATGTGGGATGCCAGTGAACCATGGATCGAAAATAACGGGATTTCCATATCTTTGCGGCGTATATAAAAGGGTCAGGAGCTCTGCAAGACTACCTTTCCATCATGTTCTGGAGTTTCGTTAGACGTGTGTTGTGGGTCTCTTATCTTGTATTTCAAAATATTCGATTTAGGGGTGAGATTCATATCTCCTAATACGTACCAGATAATAGCTGGCGATGATTTTGGCACCTGATGCTATGTGGTTAAAATTTAATGGCACCAGTAAGTAATTTGTGACCCAGTGAGTTTTAAGAAATAAATCAGTTGGACTTTCCATTTGTCCTTATCTTATTTTTTTCAAAAATGCCATAATATACGACGTCACTGTAGCTCAACTTTGAAATATTAGCTCTCGACTGTAGGCATGTCACCACGAAATACTATCTTACAATTCTCTTCTGTCTGAATAGTTTAGAACGCGAAGATTTTGTTCATCTACGTTATAAGTGTAGCGATCATCCATAGCATAATTTGAAGGGAATATGGTAATAGCGGTACAATCCAATACATATTTTACAGAATAGTGAACAAAAATTATCGAGTCAACTGAAGGATGGGATCAAGCCCGTCGGCTTTGACCAATGACGTCATAGTTTACTCATAGATATTTATCTCTTTATTTTCCAGCCGTAGATAATAAATCGGTTGTCTTTACTACGATACTTTTCAGTCGTGTATCCCGTACTTCAGTTGACCTATATAGGTCAACTGCATAGGTGAAGGATAGGTTGTCAGTAGTAGCGGAGGCAAAAAAACCTACACCTGCAAAATTTATATCTCGTACTTCAGTCGATCTATAATTATAGATAAACTGAAGAACAGGATATTAGTGCTAGCGAAGGCGAAAAAGTCGACTTAAGTTAAAACTAGTATCCTGTAATGTAGTTAACCTACTGTATAAAGATCAGCTGAAGTTCGGGATACAACTAATATACGTCAACTGATGTGCGTCATTCTATCGTTACTTCTCCCTTTTTTCTTTTTTCACTGCTATCCCATTCTTCAGTTGAGCTCTTAGAATTGGAAATTTGTGGTAAGGACTATGGGACCAAACCGCTGAGGTCATCGGTCCCTAGGCTTACATGCTTCTTAATCTAACTTAAACTAACTTACCATAAGGACAACACACATACCCATCCCCGAGGGAGGATTCGCTGCTCCGACGGGGGAAACCGCATGAACCGTGACAAGGCTCCTGAGACTGCACGGCTAGCCCACACGGTGAGCTATTAAGTCAAGTGATGAATAGGGTACTGAGACTCAAAGTAGGGATATACTTAACATCATGTTCGAAATTTGAATGTACATAATCTATGTTTACTATATGTTTTCTCTGTCCTGCATTCTGTTGTTTCTCAACATTCGTCCGTGCGGTTAAATCTCTGCAATGCAAAATCTGTGGTAACTTCTGACATCATTAGTCAAAGCCGACGGGTTGTATCCCATTCTTCAGTAATCCCAAACTATCGGTTACCTATTTTAATCCATGCAGCGTAAATTAATATGTTAGCAGCTACAAAAATTCCTATGAATAGTGTGTGTTCGCATTCGTAACTATGCGGGTCGCAGGGGCGGTGGGTGGGCGAATTGGATGGTATACTGTGCTACGATGTGTTGGTAGGTAACTCCACTGAAAAAACTAGGTAGTTTACTTGATTTTTGATTCGAATTAATTAATGTAAACTATCAAGAATCACTAGACAGTATGGTAAACCATCGCCGCTATTACTAGACTCATATCGTATAATATGCTTTCCTGATCCACAATTTCTGCTACACGAACCCCTTTTGTGTTATCGAATCTGATCATCAAGCAGCATACATACCAGTTATAGTGATGTGTAACCAATGTCATACTCAGGTCTGCTAAAGAGAGGCTGCCTACACTACGCTTGTTCGCCCTCTTCTCGAGTGTTGCTGTGCGGTGTGGGATTCGTAACGGATGAGATTGAAAGAGAATGTAGGGAACGTTCAAAGAAGTGCAGGGTTGGAGAGTTTCACGGGTATCACACGTGAATTTGGATGGCTTTCATTAAAACAAAGGCGTTATTCGATGAGGCATGATCTCTACATGAAATTTCAATCGCCAGCTTCCTCCTTGGAATTCGAAAAATTTTTATTGGCACCCTGATACATAGGGAGAAGTGATTTTTAAATAAAATAAGAGAAATTAGAGCTCACAAGGAAAGATTTTGCTGTTCGTATTTCCTTCAAGCTACTCTAGAGCAGACTGAAGCAATGGAGAAATAACTGTATGGTGTATGCGAATGCAGGCTTCATATATGATGTCTTCACGGGTTGTCGGCTGACTACCCGTGAAGACTTCATAAACTGTATGGTGATACGCTGAAACGTCTGCTAGGCACTTAACTGAGATTTACAGACTATTAATATAGGTGAAGATGTACCTGTATCATACTTCTCCAATAACTGTGAAACCTTAATTTAATTATTTATTTACTCTTAGCGATTCTTTACGTTAGTATTGACATGAAGTAAAGATATATTGTATGATTACGCAGTTGAAAAGTGATACATTCTTTCTATACCTCTATGTGGTTCATGACATATTTAAAACTCACCGAAAGTATTGACTATAAATTAAACGATTTTCGGATAGTGAACTGATAGTGGTTCATTAATTTCTACATATCTTATTTTCGGAGTTTAGCATCGGCAACTAACTAACTGGTGTTGTCTGTAAATATAATCCCAATTAGTACTTATAACGACCTATTAACCTTTCTTCCGTTACCTGTGCTAATAAGATTGCTTTGGTAATTATCCTGAATGAATTATACGCTAAGCAATTAATAACCAAGAATGGGGTCTTACTGGCAAATGAAGTCTATACAGTTTCCAAAGGAGGGCGTCGATTTTATATCTTTGAAGTCATGTTTATCATTTGCCTGTCTTCCTTCTTACTTTAGTTCCCTCGATATCTTTCTTCCACCTGGCACTGATGTGTTAGGAAGTACATATCTTTGAAAATGTAGTGGTGTGAATAATTATCTGTACCCTACCAGTAATGGCTGGTATTTTATCTTTCTTAAAATTAATCTGTCTCTTAAGTCATTAAGTGAATACCAAGTGAAAAGTGGGTGGGTGCTGTTATATAAATTGCAATAACCGGCTTGGACGAAATTTGTATAGGCGTCATTGTGGCTATTTAACCAAGATAACTACGTATTTTAGTAACTGTTTAGAAAATTCTCTTCATTTAATTGAACATAATGCCGACAGCAGACTCCAGTTTAAATTATGACACTTGAAACATCCGAATTCAAACAGGTGCGAAAAGACGAAGCCTAGCATCTTTAAATCCGTAGACCTTTCGTCAATTTAACTCGCCTTGTTCTTATGAAGGAGAGTTAAATACTAAGTCACAGAATATTGGTTCAAATAGCTCTGACACTATGGGACTTAACATCTGAGGTCATCAGTCCCCTAGAACCTAGAACTACTTAAACCTAACTAACCTAAGGACATCACACACATCCATGTCCGAGGCAGGATTCGAACCTGCGACCGTAGCAGTCGCGTGGTTTCGTACTGGAGCGCCTAGAACCGCTCGACAACCGCGGCCGACACAGAATATTCAATAGCAACACACTGTCATAAACAACCAACGCTCTGAGATTGTATTAATATTTTTACAAAAACCAAGAAAACACTTTGATGTTATATCACCATTAAAATTTTATTGACTGTTAAACAAATGGTTTGTTAATACAGATGAATATAGTAACATTAATTTGCATGACTCCCCCGAAAGTGGCACAAAAACCAAAAATTTTTTGACTTCTTTTCAGCAACACAGAACGTTCCACTTCACCAGTTTCCTTCGTTAAACCGCTTGCTGCATATGCAAAAACTCAACTGTTACGTTGTTGTTCGGATTTAATGTCTTCAGTCACTGGTTTCCAATAAGCTCACGAAAGACAAAAAACGAAACGGTGAGAAATAGTTCAGAAAAATCCCCCTTTGTTCCGCCAATATCATTTTTCTAATTTGCACGACAAATCGAAGCTGAGCAGCGAAAAAAATTTTCTCTTCTTCGACATCGTTTGATCCTAACACTTAGCCGTTTTCCATTTCGACAGGCTGCTGCTGTTCCAGTCTTCCGGTCTTCCATTGCTTCCTCTCTATATACTTCCCGTTTTAACGCTGGTCTTCCTTCTTTCTTCCGAGCGGATTTTAGTTTAAAATCTTCCTTGGCGACAAATTTTGATTAATAGTCGGACGCACCGGTACCACCTAAGGTCTGTATTCCACAAAGATTTTGCTATGGAGCACTTTATCTCCATTGGCCTCCAAACTTCGTTTCGTAATTTATCTTGTCGCGTTACCTGCAGACTTCTTCTCATATCGTTCTTTCCCAATGTTCTAATTATATCTCTAACTCTCCCCGTTTCAGGCCAGATGTCTGCTCCCTACAGTACTATGTTCTTAACCACACTTTAAAAATTTCTTTCTTAGCGTCCTCCCGAACAATACTATTCCATAATATCTCACGGAAAGATTTAGAAGCTCTCTTCTCGTAGTTGTTGTGAACTGTATAATTTTCACACGACCAGAAATTTGCAGTTTCTGCAGGATTTCAATTCTCCTTCATCATGGCAAAGTTTTATCTCCTACTTAGGCGGTAGCCCTGGCGGCCGTGTGGCAGAACGACCACCTTCTCTCCCAGTCTCTCCGCCCAGCAACGGCGGCAGCCGCGTCTGCGGCGAGTTGGAGGCGGCACCTCCCCCTCACTGGAAGCGCCACCGTCTGGGGCGGAGTGCACCACGGAGACCGTCGAGACAGCAGTCGCATCACCCACCTGCACAGAAAACGAATACTCCCATTGAAATACTTAAAAGTAGACTGTACGCGAATCTGTAATTCGATGTGTGCACAGCTTAACAAGAGTTTTGGAAAAAGTTAACATTCTTTGAATATTGACTTTGCAATGGGACACTGCCGAAGATCTACTTCAGATTAGCAGTAAGAGCTCCTCTAAGAGCGGAAGTTTGGATTTAGAATTAAATACGCCAATCTTGTGATATTAGTGTCAGTTGATTAGACACTACTAATGCCTCCAATGAACTGTCTCGCAGTTCGCGATTCTTGTATAGATTATCATGCATTTCACTGCACTAGGACATAGTGATCATTTAGTTCTAGAAACGAAATAGTGATGAAATATTTCTGTGGTTCCGTGCAAGAGATGGAACGCAGCTCAGAACGTAATCGTAGGAGGGGGGATGACAGGAGATTGGTGTTCAACGTCCCGTCGAGAACGAACTCATTGCGGGCCGAGCACAAGCTCTGATTATGGAAGGATGGAGGACGAAAGTGGCTTTGCCCTACTGAAGTAAACACTCCCGAATTTCCGTAAGTGATTTAGAGAAACCGCGAAAAAGCAATGCAACGAACGTCTGTAAACAGTAAAATCGGTGTTCTACCAACAGCACTTTCAAACAAGAAATGTTAGGCCTCTTTGTTCTCATTTCTGCTCTAAGCATGCTGAAATTAATTGCTCTAGAACAGTGCATAGAATTCCGTACAATTTTTAAAGGAGCATTAAATAAGTGGAAGAATTCCCTCCGTAATGCAGTGGCGGGACCCCTCATTGAACGATTTTCTCTGTCCTATTAACTGTAAATTTCATGAGGGCGTAGATGTGCATTCTGATTGCATCGGCGCCTTACATGAACTAGATATATGAAAAAATGTCATCCATAAAATTCCAAAGACAGCAAGGGTGCCGGCCAGGGTGACCTAGAGATCCTAGGCGCTGCAGTCTGGAACCGCACGACCGCTTCGGTTGCAGGTTCGAATCCTGCATCGATCATGGATGTGTGTGATGTCCTTAGGTTAGTTTGGTTAAATAGTTCTAAGTTCTAGGGGACTGATGACCTGAGAAGTTAAGTCGAATAGTGGTCAGAGCCATTTGAACCATTTGAACAGCAAGGGCAAATAAGTGCGAGAGCTATCGCAGAATCTGCTCAAAAGCTCGTGCATCGACACTGCTGACGAGAATAATGTACAGAAACGTAGAGAGGCATATCTGGCACTGCAATTGACAACGGAAGCAAGGCCGAATAAAAATAAAGACACGGTCGTAGGGTATGTAAACATGGAAAAACCGTCCAACTATGCGAAATGGTGTCAGACATTCCTAATTCTGAGAGAGATATTAATAAACCATAAACCCAAAATTGAAAGACAAAGCTCAAAGGTCTCCGATTACAAAGAGTGCAAGAAAGGATGCACTCTTTCAACTCCACTTTTCAATCAATACAGCACAGAAGGAGTGATGGAAATTGAAGGAACGATCAAAAGTGGGTTAAAAATTAAGGTTAAAGGATATGAATAACAATATTCCCTGATGACAATGCTATCCTCAGTGAAGGTGAAGAAGAACAGATTTGTTGCATGCAATGAACTGTCTAATGAGCACAGAACGTGGACTGAGAGTAAACGGAAGAAATGAGAAGAAATAATGAGTAGTTGACAAATGAAAATAGCGAGATAATCGACGTCAAAATTCGTGGTTACGAATAGGCGAATTTAAGGGGTTCTCATAAATTGGAAAGTTAATAACCCATGATGGAAGACTCAGAGAATACATAGAAAGTACAGTAGAACATTCAAAGAGTGCATATGTGGCGAAGAGAAGTCTACTGGTAACAAACAAAAAAAAAATGCGTTTGGAGGACAGCATTGTCATGGTAGCGAATCATACACAATACGAAAACCGAATCGGAAAAGAACCTAAGCGCTTAACATATGGTGTTAAAGAAGAATGTTAAGAATCAGGTGGACTAATAAGATAGTAGATAAGCTTGCACACATAATACACGAAGAAAGAATCATATCGAAAACAGTCAAACGAAGAGACAGGATGACAGGACATGGGATAAGATATCAGGGAATAATCTCTGTGGTAGTAGAGGGAGGTGTAGAAGGCAAAAATGGTTGGGGAAAAAAGAAGATGGGGCACATTCAGCATAAAATTTCGGCCGTAGAGTGCATATTCGGCTTCTTCATGAAGAGGTTACTGCAAGTTGAGAAATTCGTGGCACTCCGCAGCAAAGCAGTCAGTAGATTGCTAAGTAAACGCAGTAGAACACACTGGGGACGTGTTGCAACGTGCAGCGGCCGTTTGGAGGTACTGTCTTCAAACACTGTATGACGTCTGGATGACCACGGTTGAAGACTGCCACCGGTTTGTGCAAGAATATTACGACCATCTTCCGGACAGCTTACCTAGGATGTTCCTCGCAATATGGAAAAAATAGGGTTCAGCTACGTAATGGAGACTTTTACACAGCAGCACTTTTTGCTTTCTGTGATGTTCATTCTCAAACATAAAACATTTGCTTTGGTTCTCTTCTAGATTTTATCTCACATTAAGTCGATATGTTTCGCATATAGAAACTGTATTCCTTTACTCCGTGCTCCCCTTCAGACTATTCACACTCAGTAATAAAGAACTGGTGCCAAATTACTCTCTTATATTTTTACCCTGTCCTAATAGAAGCTCCACAATTGTCTCATGACTTTGCTACATTAAAATGTTGCGTCAACAAGATGGTCCCGACATTGAACTGTATTTCCGTGGATCCTTTTTAAAGTTATTATGTTAACAAGGGCTACCAACGCGCTTTTTTAATAACTTGGACGTGACCCAAGGGAGAGGGACTCGCAGAGAATACGGGATGGAAGATCAGCTTACTCTTCGACGTGCTCAAATTCAGAATTAGAATTTGACTGCCCTAACTTTCGGTGTAACTACAACATTCTTGCCCTCCCTGGTAATCACAATGTCGTCTCACCTTCCCCATGGTGCGCTCCTCCTGCTGTGTGTCCTGTAGCCAAGGACTGACATCTCCGCCATCAGCTGACATCGGCATCTTCTGCGGCTCTTCTGACTTCGGAAGACCACCCTCCTCTTGACCGAGGCCCAAACGGAACCGCATCCACACCACTTTGAAATCCTGTGGAATTTGTATTCGAATATAAGATACTGTGATATTATCATTATGTAACTAGAGTCAAGCAATTTCCTCAGTGGGTACCATAAAAGTCAGACTTTCTGTGTAAGACATATATCAGGTTAATACGGCATACTGAGGGTTTTATATGGCAATGCGGACGAGAGCATCTGCTCGTTGTCTCCGTGAAGTACTTAACGGCAACCTTAGCCACCACGATTTCTTAAGCACCGGGTATGTTGACCTCCTATTATTAACTGTGGGTGGACTCAGTACAGATGTCACTCTCCTGTTAGGTTCAATCATGACCATTCATACGTCATTGCTTAGCGAGGAAACCGAAACACAAATCATCAGTGTCATGATTTTCAGTTTAGTTCGGACAGGGGGGTCAATGGTCTGACCACAACGGAGGTCACCCGACAGGATGTGCTCCTGTGCAGAAGACACTAATCAGCAAGGGAAAGTGCAGTCATTAGTCCATGAAGCAACAAAGTCCCTCAATCTCACGGAAATCAGTCCATTGCCTATAGATATCTCTTTCAAGGATTGCTTCACGTGCTTAATATGTATTCTGTCCACATAACAAAATGGTAACAAAACTAAATCTTAATTTTGTTTAGCTATTTAATGTGCCTTACTCCCCCATATTCAAGATTTATCCATTTATCCGGAAACTAATTCTGATCATGTTTCAGGAAGTGTGGATGTAATTACTACTCTGTTGCATCAGAATTGAGAGGAAAGTAACACAGACAGTGAATAGTCGGCTTCAAGTGAAAGATGTGTGGTTAGTTGGCAATTAGGCGCGTAAACAGCTAGTCATCCTTCACGCATTAATTGCGAAGTCCATCTGGAGCTAAGATGAAATCTAACAGGGTGAGAGAATATTTGTAGGAATGGTAAAATCGATGCTGGGAGAGTAATATCAACACCAGAGGTGATAAATGGCTGCATAAAAAAATGCACGGATCGGTCTTATAGCAGACGGAGGATCCATCACGTTCGACACCCCTCCGTGCAGACTCAGTGAGAATACAGTAAAAACGCTGCCTCCGCCAACAGACCATCGATACCATCCAATCGCAGGGTCATCCTCTGGCGCTGACGTCATGGAATGCGGTATGGAGGGGCGATGGAGCAGCACACCGTTTTCCAGGTCAGTGTCAATTTTCATTTGCTGGAGCTGCCACTGCTCAGTGCCAGTAGTTCCTCGATTGGTCTCAGGAGGCTGAGTAGCTCGTTCCCGTCCTCCTATTAAAGAATATTCGCTGGAATTACCGGAAACTGAGCCTGGGCCTTCCGTTTGGTACTCAGATCTACTTACCTTCTAGCCGCGGTCACAGTCACCCAGTGAAGCTAAGTTCTAGACCACTACAGAAGATAACCTTACAGCTATCAGTAACTCTTGGCTCTCTTTTAGCTAGCTACGTGTATCTGTGGCAGCTTTAGAAAATACAGAATCACTCGCGCTATTCTGTAATGTGATGTGTTAATTAATGTTTACTATGATTATGTAGACTCTACGTTCCCCTAACCCACAGTGTTTCATTCTTCACACTCCTCGACGCTGCTCACCTGTGGGTCCAATGGTACGGGGTCTGCGTCGTCATCGCAGACCGCTACGACACGAAGATCTTCGGTGTCTGTCTCCTGCCCACAAGGGAGACAGAAAAAGGCGAGAGCTCTGCGGAACATCTGCGAAGATAAAAGAAGTGTATACAAATATGAAGTGTTGTTTTTGATTCATAAATTAGGCGAGCAGAATGCCTGCGACACAGATATGGATTGTGAGACAATTTCAAAGTTTGGGATGGGTGCTGCGGCTGCGTTTTGCGAAAAGTTCCACTTCTCATCAACATGCCACCGAAAGCTCTGAAAATTAAACTATTTCTGGCTATGTATGATTTTCAGCGACATTAAATATTTTCTTCCAAAATCCACGCCTTGAGCTCAGAGCAGATCAACAGCGCTTACTAGGAAAGTTACACACATTTACTGAATATGAAAATCAGTACTTGAAGCAGAGTGAGTTTTTGTAGCTCAATGCTGGCGAATAAATGGGAAAACAAACCATTTCACATAAAGAGAGTTTGATTGCATGGATCGTTTAGTATTTTATATAAACGATATATTTAACGTCAAATACAACAGATACAAGAATGCATCCCAATACCATATTTTTCAGAAAGTAGATATTCTTCAATTTGAATGATATATCAGGGGCCATGGACACTCTAAGGTTCCATTATCGTCATGGTTGGAATTTACTACAAAGATAAAGAAGGTCAGTCGTCACATGCAGAAGGAAATCATATTTGGTTCTCTTTACCGGTTTAGAGGCTCAAATCAATGGTGAGTCAACGTCAAAATAAGCCTAACACCACAGTGTCCTTTGAAGCAGAGTAAATAAAACAGGGTGACATCTCAAAAAAATGTCATACTTGTCATGAGTGGCAAACAAATAACTGATGTATTTCACACCGTACATAGTACGCGTGAGAAATGTCAGCCACCCATTTGACATAATTTACTTTTCAAGCCAACCCTGCGACTTGCTCGATTGGAGATGATGGTTCGTAAAGGGACAGTTGAGAGCGCAGCCACGGTCAAGACTGCTGGCAATTCTATGTTTACTCAATGCGAAATATACGTTGCAGTAAGCACAGTTTGTATTAGTAAGCACCGCTGTCGGTCTTATAATCGGCAACTGCCAACCATCCTCGGATAGTCCATGACCGAGCAAGAATGTGGCGAGCGTTAAAGAGCAAATAATAGCGAATGCCGAAGATTGGACTTCATAATATATTAAAAAAATATAATTCAGTGCTCTGTTGCATTAGGTCATGTTCGAATCCATACACAGCCAAACTATAAATATGAGTTTCTCCTTCAATGTCGTACCGATACTGAATTATAATTACGATATTCAGTTCCGCGTTGATGTATTCATGGCTAGAAAATAAAAAAAATGTTGATATTTTATTCTGCTGGAATTGATTAATAGCTTGAAATTGGGTGATTTCTGCTGATGAATGATTATAAGCTTAACTTGAAATATTACTGTTGGACTTTGGTGAATTTTGGGTAACACTCATGTTACAAGACGTTCTGCAAATGCACCACGTGCAATATCGACAGCCAAAAGAAAATCCATTGTCTTTGCCACAAGGATGAATATAAATGTTAATGCTCCTCGTTTCACTCCTAGCAGTTTTGGTTGTTTTCTTCGGTTTCTGCCTAACCACGCACTCGGAAATCGCCAAATATTCATTCATCTTTCGTTCTATAATCAGACGTAAATGAAAATGTAGTCCACTATTGCGGAATATTTTTGTTAAAAGTAACCACATGTGTTAAAATCACTAAGATGAAAAAAATATGTACATATATTTACGTGTAGTGGGTTGCGTACGTACATCCTTCGACTCCACATACCACCACACTATCTAATACGGTCGCACTTTGTGTTGGAGTATTAGTCTCCTTTCTTGGTTATCTTACTATGTCTTGAAGGCTTGTATCGTTGATGCATTATTAACTGACATTTAATAATAATGGTGACATGTTTGTGATAAATTATGACTGGACCGTTTCTTGGACTACTGCAAATTATAATAAAAGTTTGTCTCATTTGTAAATTATTAATGATAAGAACTGCAATTTAATTGCAACAATACTTATAATATATCGTACCAAGAAAGTCATGTTTCCATAAATCTACAATACACGTATATGAAGTCATGTGAGAAGCCCGTATCAAACGCTAACGAAAGCCGACAACAGTTACTTCTTTTTTCGACATTGCGCGTTTGCGGAAAGTATTCTGAAATGTGTGTTAGCCGTGAATTTTCCGCATCCTGTCATCGTTACGAAATTTCTCCCCCTCCACTTCTGCTCAGGCACATTTCAATAGCTCAAGTCACGGCTTATTAACAATTAGTAATATCGTAGTTGTCTCGGGAATTTATACTAAGGCGTCATTTTATGTGGCTTATCCATAAGTTGATATCTGCATCTGGAAGCACTCAGGTTTCCACTGGCCAGTCGGTTGAACGATCCTAAGAGCCTGTATAATAGGAGAACCGACACAAAAGGTGACAACGTTAGTTTTTGTTCATTACGAAAAAGGAAATATTCATTTCAGTAGGACTTCCCAGTAAGGAGCAATTATGACATGTAGATGCACTACGGTCAGTCTGTCCGCAAATGACCCAAAAAAGCAACAGAGACACCTGTTGTAAACGCACCAGTCTCGTCTCATTAATCAATAGGACCACGTGGTGATCGATAAGGAACAGCGAGTAGTGTGGTAAAGCCTTTGGGACACATGTGTCTTATAGATTAAGAGCTGGGTTCAAAATAGATATGGCCGATTTACTGCCACTACATTGTCCAGTCAGACTATGGGTGTGGTGCTCATCACAGTTTCCCTTTCGGTTGTCAAGAGCTTTGCGATATGGCTGAAGTTCTACGAAAGCTCTAGAACGTCTTTAGTGCAACTGGCAACTTCTTAAATGGCAATCTACGCTGTTTAGATTAATCCCCAACTAAAGCTTCTCAATTGCGCGTTCTTCTGCATTTTTGTCGGACTTATCCCGTGTCTTTACTGGTTCTGCGAATTACTCTGATTATGGCAATGTTCGGAGGCACCTGTGGTCTAGGGGCAATGTCATTGACTAGAACTCAAAAAGTGTCGATCGAGGCTTCGAAATCAGCTATCGCTTACGTTTTGATTTATAATCAGCATTGGTGGTGGAAGAATTCACTGCCATTCTGCCAAGTGCCATGACAAATTTGGTGGAGGAGCGGACAGAGGTACACGGCACTCTCCTCTTCTTGGGGTGGGAAATTGCCCCTAAAGGCAGAAGAATCACCAATGATCAACGGAGTGAGGATGCAGAAAGCAATAGAAACCATTGCATGAAAGACATATAAACGGTAACCACAGGACATGTAGTCTGTAATTGAAAAAGTGTCATGATGATCTCTCCGTTGGCAAAAGATTCCGGAGAAGTCCTCCATCGGAATCAGCGGGTGGGGACTGTCAAGGAGGATGTGAATATGAGAAAAAGGCTGAATAACAAAAGAAAGGATAGCGTTCTCCGAATCGGGGCGTGGAATATCAGAAGTTAGAACGTTGTAGTGAAACTAGAAAATCTGAAAAGCGAACTGGAAGGGCTCTATCTAGATATAGTCTGGGTCAGTGAAGTGAAATGAAAAGATTCCTGGTCACATAAGTATAGGGTAATATCAACAGTAGCAGAAAGCGGTATAACGGTAGTATGATTCTCTATGAATAGAAAGGTAGGGCAGAGTGTGCGTTCCCCTAAACAGTTCAAAGATAGGATAGTTCTTATCAGAATCGATAGCAAACCCTGGCCCACTACAATTGTTCAGGTACTCATGCCGACGTCGCAACCTGAAAATGAAGAGATGAAATACATGAGGGTACTGAAAGGGTAATACAGCACGTCAGGGGAAAATTTAATAGTCATTGTGGACTGGAATGCAGTTTTAGGGGAAGAAGTAGAAGAAAAGCTTAGAGGAGAATGTGGGCTTAGGACAAGGAATGAGAGAGGAGAAAGAATAATTGAGTTCTGTAATAAATGTCAGCTAGCAATAGTGAACAGTTTGTCCAATAATCACAAGAGGAGGAGGTATACTAGAAAAAGACACGGTAATACGTGAATATTTAAGTTAGATTACTGCATCGTCAGCAGAGATGCTGAAATCACATTACTGGATTGTAAGGTGCAGCCAGAAGCAGACAATGTAGTAGTGATGAAGAGTAGGCTGAAGTTTAAGTGTTTAGTCAGGCAGAATCAATATTCAATGAATCATGACACGGAATTACTAAGGAATGACGAAATACGTGTGAAGTTCTCTAAACCAATAAGAAATAGTTCAGTGCGCAGTACAGTTGAAAACAAATGGACATCTGTAAAAAGGGCTGTCGCAGAAATTGGAAAGAAAAACATGGGTAAAAAGCATATAACAGCAGAGAAACTATGGGTAAACGAAAAAATACTTCGGTGGATCGATAACCGAAGGAGGTACAAAAATGCTCGGGAAATATCGGGAATACAGAAATACAGGTCGCTGTGGAATGAAATAAATAGAAAGTGCAAAGAACCGAAGACGAAATGGCTACATGAAAAAAGTCAAGAAATCTGAAAAGAAATGGTTGTCGGCAGGAGTGACTCAGCTTATGGGAAAGCGAAAAGAAGCTTCGGTGAAATTAAAAGCAAGGATTGTAACATTAAGCGTGCAACGGGAACTCCACTGTTAAATGCAGAGGAGACAGCGGATGGAAGGAGAGAACACATTTAATGTCTTTATAAGGCAGATGATTTGTCTGATTTGATAGAAGAAGAAACAACAGTCGATTTAGAAGAGATGGGGTATCCAGTAGTAGAATCAAAATTTAAGAGAGCTTTGGAAGCTTATGCATGAGGGATAGATAACATTCCATCAGGAGTGACAACAAAACGACAGTGTATCGGTCTGAGTTTCGGAAAAATATCATTCGCACAATTCCGAAGACTACAAGAGTCGACAACTGCGAGAATTATTGCACAACCTGATTAATAGCTCATGCATCCAAGTTGCTGACTAGAATAATATACAGAAGAATGGAAAAGGAAATTCAGGATGTGTTAGATGACGACGAGTTTGGCTTTAGGAAACGTAGAGTGCCACACAGGTAATTCTGACGTTGCGGTTAATAATGGAACCAAGGCTTGAGGAAAATCATGACACGTTCTTAGGAGTTGTCGAGCTCGAAAAAGCGTTCGACAATGTAAAATGGTGCTAGAAGTTCGGGATTCTGAGAAAAATTTGTGTAAGATATAGGGAGAGGCGAGTAATATACAGTATACACATGAGCCTTGAGGGAATTGTAAGAATGGACAACCAACAGCGAAGTGCTCGGATTAAGAAGGGTTTATGACAGGGGTGTAGTCTTTCGCCGATATTGTTCAGTCTGTACATCCAAGAAGGAATAATGGAAGTAAATGAAAGTTTCAATAGTGGAATTAAAGTTCCAGATGAAATGATATCAGTGGTTTGATTCAATGAAGACATTGCTATCCTGAGTGAAAGTGAAGAAGGATTACAGGACATGCTGAATGGAATGAACAGTCTAACGATAATAGAAAATGGACTGAGAGTAAATCGAAGACGGAAGAAAGTAATGAGAAGTACCAGAAATGAGAATAGCAAGATACGTAACATCAGGATTGATGGGCACGAAGTAGACGAAGTTAAGGAATTCTACATACCTAGATAGCAAAATAACCAAATGCAGACGGAGCAAGAAGAACATCGAAAGCAAAGTGACCTTGGCAAAAGGGGCATTTCTGGTCGAGAGACATGTACTATTGTCAAACATAGGCCCTAATATTATGTAGAAATTTCTGAGAATGTACCTTTGGAGTACAGCACTGTATGGTCGTGAAACATGGGCTGTGGGAAACCCGGAACAGAAGGGAATCGAAGCATTTGAGATATGGTGCTACATAAGAATGTTGAAAATTAGGTTTACTTATCAGTTATGGAATGAGAACAGTCTGCGCAGACTGGGAGAGGAAAGCAATATGTGGAAAACATTGTCAAGTGGAAGCGAATGATTTCGTTGTTTCTAGGGAAAGCTTTAGAGTGCAGAAACTGCAGAGGAAGACAGAGATTGGAATACATTTTGCAAATAATTGAGGACATAGTTTGCAAGTGCTTCTCTGAGATGAAGAGATTTTCACCGTGAGGAGGTCGTAGTGGGCCACATCAAACCAGTTAGAAGACTGACGACTCCAAAAAATTTCAGTGTTAGAGGTAGAAGGTGACTGGATGTCCTTCTCCTACTTCTAGGGAAAGGAATATATGCTCTCTTCCTGCCTATAAGTCGTATTATCGCATGTGGAAGTGTGAGAACGTTAACGAAATGTTTGCGATACATGTGACCGAGACGAAAGGGGGCACCCTAGTTTGATGTGGGAAAACCTCCCACAAGGCACCGATTATTTCATTTGGAAAATGAATCGCAGTAAAGCCATATTCTGCACAATGGTTTCCCCATACCTTAAATAGCGCCAGCAGTGTGTAATGATCGGAACAAAGAGATCGCAGTTTAATAATGTAGTTATCACGGGTCCCACTAGAATTAGTACTCATGCCAATTCTATTCATATTATATGTTAATTATATGAAGACCTTTTTACCCGTTGAAAATATCATTTATTCGCTGATGACTTTGAGTTATACTGACGTGCAGGCCCAAAAAACCTGCCCACACCCATTCAGAACGTAAAAGTTGATTTACTTGCTTTATCAGAATGGGCGCATAACATAATTTTGAAACTTACCCTCTAAGAAGCAAGCAATCTTAGTCTCTCAACAAAGACTTATCACTCCTCAGTTCAGAGAATCTCTTCCAGTCCTAATCGTAAAATGGACAAAATTGCCTTTTCTTCTTCTGCAGAGAATTTGGGGATAATTCTGGACCAACACCTAGACTGGGCTGAAAACACAGCTGCAGTCTGTAAGAATGTGTCGGCATCATTTCACTCATTACATAAATATAGAAAAGTATTTTCTCTCTAGCTTGAAAGAGAAACACGGTAGAGAACACTAACACTCCCCATTCTTGTTTATGGTGGTCGTATTCTCCAAGGACTTTCGTATGAGAGGTCACATCGTTTGGAGCTGGCAAAGAATACTTGTATGTGATACATTTGTGAAGTATTATATTTCGACCGAATCACTCCTGACTATGAACACTGATCATGATTACACGCCGAGTTTGCAGCAGCCTTTTTGTCAACCAATCACTGCGCACGTTTCTATTTATTTTCATCCCTTAGACTACTGGATGAACAACACGCCGGCAATACCCGTTCTCAGCACAGTACAGTCCTCTCTGTAACAGTACACAATACTGCCATATTCTCTAAATAATTTCGTATATGAGAAACCCGACTTTGTAACAGTCTTGCTCATTACCTGAGAGAAATTTAAGTCCTTACAAACTTTGAAAGACAGCTAACGGCCCGTGATCGGTCAGAGTGGTTCTCTCTACTTCTGCTCATTCTCATCAACGCTCCATCCTCCATCACTTTTCTCTTCCCTTGCCTACAGCATTCTCTTCTAAAATTTCTTCATTCCTAGCACCCATTGACACTTTCATTTGAATCCCCACCTCCTCCCTTCCACATTCTGTAATACCATACACGGCTTCAAAAGTGCTAAAACAATCAAAATCATTTTTAATGCCTCCATTATATTATTATTATTATTAGTGGTACTATTATTATTGTTGATATTTAGAACTTTAATTTTTTGTTAATAATGCAGATTGCTGTTACTGAGTACGCTGTGTAACAAAAATTTAGTATCGTTAGTAATTCCTTCATTAATTATCATTATTAGTTGTACTACAACTATTATTAGTATTCAAGCTATTAATTTTTAATAACGCATTAAAAGCATTGTGATTGTTATGTATTTTTCTGTTCATGTTTACCTTCTCAGATGTAACTGAGGGCCTTAATGACCTGTCTGGTAAGGTTAGTACGAAATAAGTAAATAAATAAGGATTAAGTGGTCCATGTTTAGCGTTCATCCGCTGTGCTATGTCAAGAACATTTGAGAAATTCTTTGTCACTCGTGTGCGAAAAACCGCTGTGATGAGTCGAAGTTGCACAATGCGTTTGTCAATTTTGATGGTTTCCTTTTGAATTTAGCATGTAAACTAGAGAGTTGTTCCCTATAGTTGCGCGAGAGAGGTGCTTAACGTAATTTCGTAGAGTTGTGTGTGTCGCTAAACGTTGGCAGAAGTGAGCAGTGATTGGGAATTGACAACTGTTGGGGTCAGACAAGTTATCGTGCAGATACAGTGTGTGGTAAGGTGAGTTCAAGATGACTGCCAGGAATTTTAGTGACTTGGATTGAAATCCCGTGAAGAACTATGTTTAATTTTTGTTTGTCTAGGTTCCAGAAATAAAGTTGAGCTATTACGAAATATCTTCCCTGTGGTAAGGGCCATTTGTGAGATTTAGAGTTGGTGAGTGGGCACATTAATTTTTGTAGTGATGGAGGGTCACGTGTATAGGGTAGCAAGTTCAAATGCTAGTACTTGTTATTGGAGTAATATTTAATGGTATCGGAATCCTCCAATATTCTGTGATGAACTTTTAGGTCGCCTTTTCACACTGCCAGAGGTGACTGGCTAGTTGCAAATTTACTTTACTGGATTGTGTGGTGTATTGATGCATCGAATGAGGTAATGTCTCCATTACGGTTGTGGCTTAGATGTGGCACATACAGAAATATTCACAGATTTTGCTTACTTGAGTTCAAGTTGTTACCCTAAAGTAACTGAAATCGCTCCTTAGTCAGATATGGTTGTTTGAAAGATGGTAGACCTCAAGGAACCATCAATACAAAATGAATAGAATTACTGAGACATAGAAATTTAAATAAAGTCGAGTTACTGTTGAAATGTTTCACTGCGGATTACAAGAGGATGCATACTTCCAACGGTTGAAGATGTTTAGAATAGCACTTTTTGAATGAACGTTAATGTAAGGTAATGGTACAAAGTGGCGGCGGCATTTAGGACTTTATTTTGTTTTTGTGTTTTTGTTCTTAATGTATAGTGATAAATGATGTTTACCTTCTCTCATAGCACTCAGTATTTAAAACCTAAGAAAATCAGTAGTAATTTGAGTTCACTAAATAGGAGGACTGCTTTATAACTGTGGAGTATTACTTGATAGTGATCTTTATTATTCATTTTGGTGTGAAATAATTGAATGGTTAGTTTTGACGGATAAGTACAAAAATTTAGCGAGAAAGATTATCTTTAGAAGACAAAGATACTGCTTTCGTTTGATAATTAACGAATGGTATTAAATCTGGTTAAATTATATTACTGTGCTTTTATTTGAAAAGAGACTTTGTGAAAATGTTTTGAGGTAACTCTGAATTATTACAACGTCAATCAAAGCTGATATGTTAATATTGTGTCTCTTAGGAACTTCAAATCGAAAGCAACGACCCACAGGCGCAGACTGACTGTTTTAAGCAGACGGAGAAACTAATACTTTGATGAAATTCATTCCGACTGATAAAGGGAGAACACTGTGTCGAAAGCTAGTCGGTTACGTGTTATCTCGACTATAACAGAAGTTTTATCTTAATACAAGGAACTCTAATATATTTGTATTTACGGAATTCTGTCTAATTTATGAGCTCATTACTAAAGAAGTTACTATACATTCAGTATACTATACGCTTATGATCGCTGACCAAGATAAAGGGATTTTGTTGACAGTTGGCAAGCTCAGGAAGTTAAACATTTGAGAGACTAGTCTGTATCATTTACGGAATACCTCTGTAAGTCGCGACTTAGTGTTCAAATTTTTCTCAAATCTGAAGTTAGTCGTGCTTTTGCCTGTTATTAAAGGTGCTACAAAACAGATGGATGCAAAAGATTGTATTAGGTGACGTAGCCTACTTATACGTGTGCTGACGTAGACTGTGTGGTGTCAACGCCAGACACCACACTTGCTAGGTGGTAGCTTTTAAATCGGCCGCGATCTGCTAGTATACGATGGACCCGCGTGTCGCCACTGTCAGTGATGGCAGACCCAGCGCCGCCACACGGCAGGTCTAGAGAGACGTCCTAGCTCTCGCCCCAGTTGTACAGCCGACTTTGCCAGAGATGGATGACTGACAAATACGCTCTCAATTGCCGAGACGATAGTTAGCATAGCCTTCAGCTACGTCATTTGCTACGACCTAGCAAGGCGCCATTATCCTTTGTTATATTGCTGTTATACTTCTGTACAATCAAGAGCGATGTTCTACAATTATGAATTAAAGTTAAGTATTCCAGAAGCTATGTACAATTTTGGCTACTCTAATTCCTTGTAATGTTCCAGACCTCACGCCAGTCTGCGTGAGCGTAAAAGCGTGCGTTTCGGCTTCCTCGCCTAGTGACTTGGCTGTCTTTCCAAGTCACAACAGGCTGGAGTACTAATTCACACTACAGATAGCCAGCCGCTCTGTAAGTTAGTGCAAACACTGTGTCTGAAGTGACTATGCACAAGCTACTTAATTAAATCACGGGCCTCGCGTCCAGAGAGTTACCGTTTATCTTTCATCGTGAGTTTTGGTTTTCCCTGCCACCACTGCCACCACTGGATTATTTTATGAAGTCAGATGCTGTTTCCTACGACGAGATAAAGTAACTAGAAATCACTGTCCTACATAAATTCTGGTGTACTCTTGCTGTACATGTACTGGAGCAACAGCGCAACAGATGGTCCTACATGAACGGAGTAGCATTTAGTGCAGTAGCTCACGCGATTAGCAGTACAAAGCTCTTGTTTACAGACAGACATAGTACATCGCCTGCGTTGGAATTCTGTTCACTCCCTAAATTAGTGAGCTCATTATCGTACGAATAAAGCCGTGACGTATTCTTATGTAGATTAGGGATGAAGTGTCAGTAAATATGCATGTGATGGCATTATCATGAACAAAGAGTCATATTTCGAAAAATAACATATAATGGACTGCTAATTACACTGACTGACAGTTCTTGTTACTGTTATGTCCGAGCACAGTGTACAGTGGTACCACAACCAAGACGTCAGACAGCTCTGGAACGCATTATGGGCTGATATATTTTTTTGTCAGGGTAAGATGTTAAAGGTTGTGCTGAAAATTAACTACAAAATAAAGTTGATGAGGGATTCATTGTGTTCACGTTTCAAGTAATTGTGCTGAAAATATTACGAAAGTAAGATAGGATCGTAGAGTGGACGTATCCCTGACGATGAAATCATTAATTACTTAGTCAGATCTCAGACTGCACAAGTGAAGCGTCCTACGGCTGTCCAGCTCCCAGAAATAAGTTGGGTATAAAAATTTTCGAAATACGCCCAAGACAAGGAAACGAAGCTCAATGAACGAATTATCCGAATGGGATGAAATCCGCAGGTGTGATGTACATGTAAAAACAAGCAAATGACCAAAAATTCATCATTTATTCAAGACAAAGAGCTGTAAGTCAGTTAAGCGTTGGTCCACCACTGGGACTTGAGCGTGCAGTTATTTGGCTTGGTATTGATTGAGAGAATTGTTGAAAGTCTTCCAGATGGATATCGTCCCAAATTCTGCACAACTGGCGCGTTTATCCTCAGAATCCTGAGATGGTTGGAGGGCCACACCAACGAAGCTCCAAACATTCTCGATTCGAGAGAGATCCGGCGACCTTGCTGACCAAAGTGGTATTTCGCAAGTATGAGGACAAGCAGTAGAAGCTGTCGCTTTGTGCGGGAGCGCTGATCTGGCTGAAACGGTAACAAAGGTTGGTTTGACAAGAAGGGTAACAAATTAGTGCGTACCGCTGTGTTGTAAGGGAGTGGCGGGTGACAACAACCGAAGGGGTTCTGCTACGAAGAGACATCCCCTGCAGACAACACGCCTGGTTGTCGGGGCGTTTGGCGGGTGAGAGTTTGGCATGCCGTCGCTGTCCACTGCGTCTCCAGACACGTAATCGCTGGCCCTCAGTTCGTAGCGCGACCCATCACTGAACGCATCTGTACTCCTGTCACTGAGATTCCAGGCCGAAGTGATGGTGAAGTACAGTCTGAGTTTAACTTTTATCGTGACCTTTTGCTTCAGTTAACTGTTACGTATTACTCGCATTACGCGATTGCGTAACGAGTTTCTGGTATCATGTGTGAACAATGAAACATGATCTTTTTCCCCTACAGAATTCTCCAATTGTTATTCTTATTTTAGTATTCGACTCACGTCCCCTCACGTCCATTGGAAAGCTTCCTGTCAGTACAGTCTCATTTCCTGATTGGTCATGTACAAATGACTTACAACAAACAGTGAAAATCTTTCATACCTCCAGAAGAAACTCATTATTTATTTAAAAAGCTACTTCCATTGAAGTAGTTCTACTGTTACGTCAGACTTAAGCTGAGAAATTTTGGTTCTGCATTGGTCTGAAATGATTGTAGGTGATGCTGGTATTGCTAACACAAGGTAAAGGATCATTCAACACTGTAGGTTATACTGAGATCTGCTTGAGTGGTGATGGGTCGAGACATTTGGCTGAATTAATAAAAAAGTAAATATGTTCTTCTATGTACATTAAATATGCACGTTATACAGAGTGTGAAGGATTCAAAGTAGCAGAGTTTCTGATTTGAGAATTTCATCTACACTTAACTTTGGGTCACACATTTACCCAGGTGGAATGCAATATGCATATGTTAAGACTGCTTTAACATGTCTCTCCAATGTAAACAACTAAAACCCGGCATAATTGATTAATGGTGTAGTTTTGCGTGTACCTCGCCGTTGTTGTTTCTATTTTATGCATCAAATGGAGATAGTCGGGAGAACTCCCACAAATAAACTATTAAAAATTGGTACGTTCGTTGCTACTTTTGTTAAATAATGCGTGAATCATGGTTGAAACAACGAAATGTTTCTCAAACAGTAGAAGCAGTGGTATCTTTAGGATATCCCGGAATTTATGAGTACCAGTATCGGGTACTGGTTTCAACTCCTATGCAGTGATATCTATGTGTCAAGTGCAATCGAGAAAAGATGAGAAGATCTTGGGGACTGGGTAAAGGTCACAATCAATGGGTGAAATAGGAAGACCTCTTCAACCTCATCTACTCAATGTAGGTTAGTACCAAAAAATACTAGGAAGAAAAGTCTTACTGCTATGTAGTAGGCATGGGACGGATATAGGCCAGATGGTACAGGACAAATTAATGAGGGGGTACCATGTCACATATATAATTAAGCGAAGAGCTATCCTTAGGCAGGTGACATGGAACATACTGCTTTTGTGCAAAGGTTTTGGCAAGGAGAGTCAGCGTAGTCTAGTCAGCAGATCAGGGAAGAGCCTGACTAAGAACGGTAATAATAGCATTAGATGTGATTGGATGACATACGAATAGCAATTACTCATGCAAACGCTTTGTGGAGGTCCTGCAGCGCCATATCCAGCCCTGAGTTAACGCTGGTGAGAACTGTCTGAGTATGGATGTGGGCCATGCTGTTGACTGTAGTGAAATCTCTTATTAGTGCAATGCCTGATGCTAGGGAAAGCTAGACTGAATGGACTTCTTGACCACCATCACACAAAGCAAGAAACCAGTGGTTACTGATGTCAGAGAGGCATCTCTGTAGGTTATATCAGGATTCAGGCACACTGCTTTGAAAGAAATCAAAATAACAGAATAGCGCCATAAAATACCTAAGAATGCACATGAAAGTAAGATTAGCTTATTTCGTAAAAATATTAGAGGACCGAGTAACAAATTAGAAGCTTCCTGTGAGTTTCGAAAATTTAGAGATCGATGAAAAGATAGAGCAAAATATAAGTTATATATAAAAACCTTACAATCTGGTGGCTTACTCATGCAGAACTAATACCGGAAAAAGTAGTTGTGGGGTATGTTAAAAAAGAACGCACGATCAAAAATAGAAAACTGTTGGCCTTTCAATTTTAACTGCATATAAATCCATACTGGGAAGTTTTGAAATTTTTGTGAGGAGTGTGGATACCTTATTGTGCCGTGTGTCAGACACCAGCAATCAGTTAATAGTCTTTGGTGACCTGAGTGTAGATTTTCTAAAGGATTCTGTTAGCAAAATGACCTGGAAAGCTTATTTGGATCCTAAAATTTGATTTCAATAATTAACTAGCCAACATGGTTGGATAAAAACAATAGAACACAAATTGTTTGTATTTTCTTTGGTGAAGTTTGAAGAAACTAAATAACTGTTCACCCAGTAACAAATGCTCGCTCTTATATCATGCGCAGTTAGTCGGGATAAATATTATGGCACCTTAGAGTATCGATAGAGCTCAGTGGATATCAGAATAATTAATGACTCCAGGACAAATGTTCTTAAGAAAACTTGAGATAACATGGAATGAAATTTATAATGAGCCAAATTGTAGGATTACACTTAATCTATTTCATGATAAAGTAATATGATTATTTGAAATTAACTTTCTGCATAAGCTAATCAGAAATGACATTAAACAGTCATTTTAAAAAAAAACATAGACCACTAGATGGGTGAAAGTAATTTCGAAAAGGAAAATGAAATCAATCTTCTGGCAACAATAAGTAGAGATCGTGCAACTGTTGCATACTGCAAAAACAACTAAACAACTGACAAATACTGAAAAAGCTTATTAAAAAAGTCAATGAACATGCACATAATTTGAGAAATCAGTAGGTTCAACAAAACACTGAAGGCTATATGGAATTTACAGATAATGTGACAGGACAACCAACCAGAGAAAGGGATAAAATGATCATCTGAATTGAATGGAAGGGATATAAATTATGAGTCACAGGCGGCAAATGTATTTAATAATCATTTCTAAATTATAGTAGAAAGTTTAGGGTCGAATAGTTCAAGTGATAAATCTCAGCAGCAAGCTGATTGAATAACTCTCATCTTCACCTTCTGAATTAACATGATTGTACGTTTTCACAAATATAAAAGCTCATAACGTTTTGGTGGCGTTTCCAGTAGAGTACTACAGATTCTCTTCCATAAACTCATCAGATCTTATCTGAAGTATGTAATGCCCCATACGTTAAGGCATTTTTTTGCAGAGAGACTGTAAATTGCCATTGTTAAACCCCTTTGTAAGAAAGGTGATAAGAGAGATGTCAATAGCTACAGAACTATTTCACATCACCTCCAAAAATATTTGAGAATGAGATAGATCCTGTAACATGAATAAAATAGATTCTTACCAACAGTAATATCCTCATCAAATCACAATATTATTTGCTCCACTGAGAATCCCATTTACATGTTCACTCACCAAATTTTACTAGCATTAAATAATAAAACAGTGCTGGTTGGTGTTTTCGTGACATATCAGAGGCATTTGGCTATGTGAATCATTGTATTCTCCCACATAAAACAAGTTATTTATGACTGATGGTATAGCCAAAAAATGGATAATATCATATTGCACTAAAAGAATATATAAAGTGGAACGAAGTAATTCATCCAGTATGGTCTGAGTATATAATTCTGACAGGGTAGATATCATGTATGGGGAACCCAATTCTCAGTCTTAAGTTCAGTATTGTTCCTCATATATGTAACCAATCAGCCATCCAGGGTACAACAAACAAAAGTAGTTCCTTTTGGAGATGACACCAATACTGTAGTCAATTCAAGCATGCATACAGAAAAAGAAGAAATCTTAAACCAAGTTATTATTAGTATCATTAACACTTTTCCTGTGGGTGGTCTCACACCCAATTTTAAAAAGACACAACATATTCAGTTTTGCACACTTAGGGGTACTATACCATTTATAAATGTAACACATGCTAAGGAAATAGTACATAGTGTAGAAACTTCGAAATTCTTAGTTGTTCTTTTCGATGAGAACATACACTGGGGAAAAAAAACATCTTGGCACGCATAAATCAACTTTGTTCAGGCACTTTTGCACCTAGAATCACCTAAGAATTTGGTGAGATACAAATCAGTAAGCTGAAAAATTTTATACACTTTCATTCAATAAATGCAATACGGAAAAATGTTCTGCGATAACTCGTCTTTAAGAAATAAAATATACATTGCTCAATAACATGCTGTATGAATAAAATGTGGTGTTCACCCATGATCATGTTCTAGATATATTGTTTAAGGAATTCTGACTATTGCTTCACTCTCATGAAGTCTGTTTTAAGGAATCAACTAAGGTTTATAAAGAACAATGACGTACGTAATTACAGTACCGAAAGAAAAATAAATAATATTCATTACTCCACATTAAGGTTGCCTTTGGCACAAAAAGGGAAGCACAGTGCTGAAATAAAAATTTTTGGTCACTTACCCAGTGATACAAATCAAAGTAAAATTTGAAAACAAACGAAGAAAACTTCTCCATAACAACTAATTATATTGCGTAGGACTATTTCTGTTACAGTAATGTGTAAAAGGTGGTTGGTAGGAGTTTCTAACTCCCATATGAAAATCATTTCTATGTTAAGAAACTTCCAAATATTCAGCATGTAACCATGTGTATAAATTATTTTGCAGTGAGAAATGAAATGTGTCACATCATTATGATTTATCGCGCAAAATGTTACATGGAACATGAAACAACCAGAATGAATTACTAAGTAAGCAGCTAAGTAACTTGAAAATAATGCCCAGTGTCTGATAGTCAAATGTGTGAAAAAGTCCTACAGTAGAACCATGCTGTCCATTGTTTCACCGCTGACGTGGTACTGTGTAGCAGGACAACGGATGACAACTTTCGCTGCATACATAAAGGAAATATTTCGTTGCTGTCTATGGATAAATAGAAGACTCTGTCTCGAGATACTCGTCAGGATAGAAAATAGTGATCGTATCTCTGTCGAGCTGAAATTACAGCATTGAATTCTGCGCATGTTAACATTCATGTATTCAGTAAGTGACGCATGTCTACAAAATAAGGGGACAGTTTTTGATACTGCAAGGCATATTACTGCGGATACCTTAGTATTGTTTGAACACAGATACTTGATTTTTGACAACGACGGTGGGTAAATGTCTTCTGGCGAAAAGAGGTAGAATCGAAATTAAATTTGCCTTCTGCGACAAAATGTCGGAGTAAGGGAGACTGAATCTGAAGTACTAAGTTTAGCTAGGATCCTACTCGGACAACACAACTGGTAACACCGGCGCCGGCTGAAGACACAGTCGTAGTTTTGAGTTAATGCTTTGCCCATGGTTTCAGCTTGACTGCTGTTACTATTTTTCATCCAGCTGATTTTCGAGTGATTGATCTCGTCTGTTCCTATCTGTCTCTATTTTTTTCTTAACCTCACATATGCCACGCACGGTATCATCTGTACTGCTTGGTGTAAGTGAGGATGTTTTTATGACCAGTGTCAGCTTTGAATTTCGTAATTAGGAAACTTATTTCTTAGCATCGCGCCTTGTCATTATGTCAAATATTAACTGCCAAACATTGCCAATGTCTCTAGTAATTTGCAAAAATCTTCATTAGCAATCCTCATAGTGACTGTTTTAAGCCTGGTATCTGCCCGCTGTTTGTTCACATGTCATATTACGTAACTATATTCGCTGCTTCGTCGTTCTTCCCTGCAACTGTAGAAGTGTCTATTAAATGTGCATAACATCCAGTAAGGACAAAAACGTTTCTAGAAACTTTAATACTGCACTACATATTGTGGTATGAATTAACAGGCAACATCCACCACTCCATGTAGGCCTGCTTCAGACATTCCCACGTATTTGTCTTCAAGTATTTGTATCGATACTGCCCGTGAATTTGTTCTAATGTCATCTACTCACCGTTTATTAGGTTTTCATTGACGTATCCTAATACGTCTTGTAATCTATCAAAGAATTTCCTTAGTCATTTTCAAAGTGACGTGTCCTTCCCACCTTTATATCTCGGTCTCTACAGTCATACCAAGCCTATATTTACATTCACATTCTTTAAACCTTTGCGAATTTCGTCGCTGTCAGTAACGCGTCTGATAGTTCAGGTTATTCATCTTTTGTGTGAACCCGTCTACTGGGACAAGTCCGTTCTGTATCCACATATTGTCTGCCTGTTTCTTCTTATGTCTACCCATATAAATTCAGTTTGTCAGTTTAGAGACTAATGTTTATTCTAGATGTTGCAATTCGTTTGTTTCTTGCTGTACTACTTGCTTTCTTAGGTGTAACGCTCATGAGTAACCGCGAGTTTAACTGAAAAATTTAATTTCGGTTCTTCGTATTCCACGTAATGCAGTCTATTATGGCACACGAGATTTGCGTCCATGTAGAAGTTCTAAGGTTATTAACGCCACCAGCAGTGAAAACATGACTGATACTGGGCTATCACAGCCGTATTCATTATACTAAACATAGCGGGCAACGGGTACATCGAATTTAGGTAGGTCCGCAGCTCGTGGTCGTGCGGTAGCGTTCTCGCTTCCCACACCCGGATTCCCGGGTTCGATTCCCGGCGGGGTCAGGGATTTTCTCTGCTTCTTGATGACTGGGTGTTGTATGATATCCTCAGGCTAGTTAGGTTTAAGTAGTTCTAAGTTCTAGGGGACTGATGACCATAGATGTTCAGTCCCATAGTGCTCAGAGCCATTTGAACCATTTTTTGAATTTAACTGGGACAAGAGATTGGAACGCTTGACTGGATCGCATGCGCACACACACACACATACATACATACATACATGTGCGTGTATCACGGATTTTACAGAAAACCTAGAAACAGTACATTGACCAACCACTCTGCTCACTCAAAGGAGTGCTTTATGAAGAGCTAAACAGGAATGGAAAGGATGTAGAGTGCAACTGGGGAAACTGTTGACGAGATCCCCTCATTATATGGAAATATGGCTTACATGTTTGCGTGGCGCCGTCAGTGGCGGCACAGAATGGCTTCACAACTGTCTTTTTAACATAGAGACGCAGCTTGCCTTGTAGTTTCACCGTTCAAACTTTTCCATTGTTCATGGCTCGGACCCCTCGGCTATAAATACCAACCAAGGTGGGTGGGACCTGAAGGAAAAATCCCCGAATCATAAGATAGCCACTAGTTTTGCCCAAGCCGAGGGTAACCATCTCACACAGTTCAGAACGCTGCCACATAGGGGCGACAGCTGTGGACATCCATTGTGTGCTGTTCTTTGGTGGCTGGCTCTGGACTCTTGGCATCACTCCGTGTAACGGCGGCAAAAGGCGCCTTTTTAACGCAACAAGACTTTCGAAGGAGCCCTGTCCTGCCCTTATCTGCTACATTACTGTTAATTTAAATGGCTCTGAGCACTATCGGACTTAACATCTGAGGTCATCAGTCGCCTAGAACATGGAACTACTTAAATCTACCTAACCTAAGGACATCACACTCATCCATGTCCGAGGCAGGATTCGAACCTGCGATCGTAGCAGTCGTGCGGTTCCGGACTGAAGCGCCTAGAACCGCTCAGCCATCACGACCGGCTGTTAATTTAAGGACACTCATCTGACTGAAGTCACCGCTATTTGTGATGCTACCCTGGACATTACAAATAGAAAGATGTGGTTTTTTTATAGGGTGTGTGATCACCACGGACAGCAAAATACTGATATACTGCGCTTCAGATCAGCACATGTCTCTATGTTCCACTGGTAAACCCTGCCCTCCGATTCAGGTGGCCCCGCAGCCAGAAAAGATACGCAGGTGATCGTGCCGGACAACCATTTCGAAACTATCGGCTGGTAATTTGATCGTTACCAAATGTGTTTCAGAGATACATGTGAACTTCACGAGCGAAATGCGGTGGGGCCACATCTTGCATGACATATGTTGAGTTCAGTGAGTCTATCTCCTGTAAGCCGGCCGAAGTGGCCGTGCGGTTCTAGGCGCTGCAGTCTGGAACTGGGAGACCGCTACGGTTGCAGGTTCGAATCCTACCTCGGGCATGGATGTGTGTGATGTCCTTAGGTTGGGTAGGCTTAAGTAGTTCTAAGTTCTAGGGGACTGATGACCTCAGAAGTTGAGTCCCATAGTGCTCAGAGCCATTTTTTTTTATCTCCTGTACGGCAGGTATGATATGCTGGCGAAGCATATCGCAGTAACGCTGGGCAGTTACACTGCACGTCTTTGGTCGTTGAGTGCCAACCAGTTCAAAAAAGAATGGGCCAATGATGAAAGTAGCCGTTATGCCACACGAAACGCTCACACGTTCCCCATACATAGGAACTTCTTGCACTGTGACTGGAGGTGAAGAACCCCATGCTAGGCACTTTTGAGTATTCACCTCATCTGTCAGAGAAAAATGAGCTTTGTCTATCCGTAGGATGGTCCAGGGCCAGCTCTTGTCAATTTCAATTCTTGCGTGAAAGTGGAGAGCGAAGTCAACACGTTACTATCCGTTCAGTGGTGCAATCTGTTGTTGAATGCGGATCTTGTACGGATATCGTATGAGAACGGTTCGAAGCACCCTCCATACAGTGGACCACGGCATGTTCAACTGTCGTGACACAGAACGCGCACTGCCTGCCGGTCGGGAATTGCGCGCGGCGTTGTCTGCCATAACAACAGCGATTTCACCAACCACCTGTGGGGAACCAATCGTCAGCCTCTTCCCGGAGCGACACCCAGGTCTCCGGTTGATTCGAACTTCTTCATCACGCTCTACATAACAGTTGGAGAAAGAGAACCCTTCCGTAATCCTTACAGCCGGCGATATTCTCGAAGTGCAGCTGCAGCATTACTCTTCTTTTGATAATAGAGCTTCACAACAGTCGCCTTGCTCCTTTTGTCCAAGCTCATGTTGATACGTCAACAAGTGCACTGATACTGGTCAGGTGTGAGAGACTATAAATAACGATGACAGCTCACATTGGTACTCGTACGGTACTTAGTTTCCGCGTTATAAAGTGTTAAATAGGGAGATTTTAATTATAGCCACTGGGAATATAAATTTTGATCCCCCTTATTATGACATTTTGTACTAAGTTCCTCGTTTTCGTATAATAATATATAAATGTGTAGCTTTTTGTGCACTATATGACACCCACTTCTGTACAATAAGCGTTATTAAACTGAAGGATTCAAATAAACACTAAACTGTTAATTAAAGTATGTCATAAATTTAACCCATTGTAAGACATACAAATATATTTTACATAGCGTTAGCATTTAGTAAACGTAAATAGGTGTTAGTGTTCTCGATTTACGTCGGAATGAGCGTGCACGCAAGTCTATGCACCGAATATCCTCACGTTCCGGGAATTCCTCCACTTGTGCAGTTCGAATGGGTGTGCCATAAAAATGTCGTTCCTCGTTGCACCTCTGAATAGATGCACGTGGGGAAGCTGTACAGCGTCCCAATAAAGGTGACCGTCAAGTATTCCACTTTCAAAAATATGGAGGTCAGTATACACATGAAACATTATTGGTCCCCATGCCATAAGACATAGATCACAACGATCATGTTCGACAATGTTCCTGGGCGTATCACGTGTTCCCATCACTCACCATATGAGCGTACGACCTGAACCTCTACTGAGACTGAATCTGCTGTCATAAGAGAATGGCACACGAACCCACTCCTCGTTGCTGCAATCCCTCTGCTCTTGGAAACATCGCAAACGGTGCCACCGGAGTGTAGTTGTCAATGGTGCACAACGTACTGGTCGTCGAGAGAAAAGAACATCCCTCCGTCGCCGTGCTACTGTGGGCTCTGACTGCGTGCCTGGCAGTCATGTTAAATTCGTTGAAACTGCACTCACGAAGAGATTTAGCTGTCCGTATTTCCCGCACGCTGTTCGAGAGCAGACTAGAACAATGGAGAAATAACTTTATGGTGGTTCGATGAAGCCCCTAATAGGCACTTAATTGTGAATTGCAGAGTAATAATGTAGATGAAGGCGTAACTCTATCATACTTCTGTAATAACCGTGAAACATTAATTTAATTATTTATTTACCCATAGCAATTCTTCACGATTTTTTTTACAGGAAGTTATCTTGTATCGTTCCACAATTTCAATGTGATACTTTCTTTCTATACCTCTATGTGGTTCGTAGCAAATTTAAAACTCACTGTAAGTTTTAACTATAAATTACACGGTTTTCGGATAGTGAACTGATAGTGGTTCATTAATTTCAACATGTTTTGTTTTCGGAGTTTAGCATCAGCAATTAACTAACTGGTTCTGTCTCTAAATACATTCTCAGTTATTAATTATAACGACGTATTAACGTTTCTTACGTTTTCTGTGCTAATAAGATTACTTTGGTAAGTATATTGAATGAATTGTACATTAAGCAATTAATAACTAAGAAAGAGGTCTTTCGGTGAAATAAGTTCATACTGTTTCCACAGGAGGGTGTCGAGTATATCTTCGAAGTGATTTTATCGTTTTCCTCTTTTCGTTCTTATTTCAGTTCCCTCGATATCTTCCCTCCACGTTTCACTGTTGTGTTAGGATGTACATATCTTAGGAAATGTATTGGTGCGAATAACTATCTGTACCGAACCTGTAATGGCTGATATCTTATTTTTCTTGACATTAATGTCTCTCTTATGTTATTAAGAGATTACCAAGTGAAAAGTGGGTGGAAGCTGTTTTATAAACTGCAATAACCGGCTTGGCCGAAATTTGTATAGCCGGCATTGTGGCCATTTCGACGAGATAACTACATATTTTCGTAACTATTTAGAAAATTGCCTTCATTTAATTGAACGTATGCTGACAGCAGATTAAGGAGTAAATTATGACAGTTGAAACATTCCAGATTCATACAGGTGCGAAAAGACGAAACCAAGCCAGTTATTCCGAGAGTGTTATTTTGTGTCCTAGCATCTTTACATCCGTAGATTTTTCGACAGCATAACTCGCCTGTCCTTATGAAGGAGAGTTAAATACTGACTCACAGAATATTGAATAGTATCACATTTTCATAAACCGTAAATGCTGTAAGACTCTAATAATACTTTACAAAAACAATGAAAAAATTTTGATGTTATATCACCTTTGAAATTTTATTAAGTGTTAAGCAAATGGTTTGTCAATATACAAAACACTGATTTTAGTAACATCAATTTACACGACTCTCCCGAAATCGGTACAAGACCAAAAACATTTTGACTTCTTTTCAGTAACACCGGACGGTCCACTGCACCATTTTCCTTAGTTTAACTGCTTGCTGAATATGCGAAAGTTCAACTCTTACGTAATTGTTCGGATTTAATGTCTTCCGTTACCAGTTGCCAATAACCTCACAAAAGACAAACAACGAACAGGTGAGAAACAGTTGAGAAAATCACCCATTTTCCGTTAATATCAATTTTTCGATTTGCACCAAAGTCGAAGCTGAGCAGCGAAAAACTTCTTCTGTTCTTCAACAGCGTTTGGTGCTAAGAGATAGTCGTTTTCGCCCTCGACAGGCTGCTGCTGTTCCAGTCTTCCGGTCTCCCATTTCTTCCTGTCTGTATTCTTCCCATTTTAACGCTAGTCTCTCCTCTTTCTTCTGCGCGTCTTCCACGTTGAAATCTTCCTCGTCGCAAATTTTGATTAATCTTCGAACGTACCGGTACCAGTGAAAGTCTGTATTCTTCAAAGATTTTGCAGTGGAGCACGTTATCTCTATTGGTCTCCATACTTTATTTCGAAATTTATCTTGTCACGTTACCTTCAGACTTCTCATATAGTCCTACGTCGTCTTACCTTCCCCATGGTGCGCTCCTCCTGCTGTGTGTCCTGAAGCCAAGGACTGACGTCTCCTCCATCAGCTGACATCGGCATCTTCTGCGGCTCCTCTGACTTCGGAAGACCACCCTCCTCTTGACCGGGGCCCAAACGGAACCGCATCCACACCACGTTGAAATCCTGTAAAAGTTTTATTTTCGTAGTCATGTTTTCATTTGTTGTTTTTCCTTTAATTATTTAACCGGTATTTAACCATAATCTAAGACACTCATGTTTTTCGACACAAGATACTGTGATCTTATTACTGTGTGACTAGTGACATGTAATTTTCTCAGTGGGTACCATAAAAGTCCGACTTCCTGTGAAAAACATATATCATGTTAATATGGCATGCTGCCGGCTTTATATGGCAAAGTGAACGAGAGCATACGGTCGTTGCCTCCGTGGAGTAATTAACGGCAACCCTAGCCAACACGAGGTTTTAAAAACCAGGTATGGTGACCCGCTAGTATTAACTGTGGACTCAGTACTGATGTTACTCTCCGGTTAGGTTCAATCATGTCCATTTATTAGTAGTTGCTTAGCGAGGAAACCGTAACACGAATCATCCGTTTCACTCTTTTCAGTTTAGTTAGGACAGGGTGGTCAATGTTAGCATCACGGCGGAGGTCACACGACAGGATGTGCTGCTGTGCAGAAAACACTAATCAGCAAGGGAAAGTGCAGTCATTTGTCCATGAGACAACAAGAATCCTCATTCTAATGGAAATGGGTCCATTTTCTATAGATATCTCATTCAAGGATTACAACACGAGCTTGATACGTATTGTGTCCACAAAGCAAAGTGACAACAAAAATAAAAGGTAATTTTGTTCGCTATATAACGTGCCTTACTCCCCGTTCGTTAAGATTTATTCATTTATCCGGCAACAGATTATGTACGTGTTTCACGATGTGTGTATGTAATTACTGCTCTGTTGCAAAAGAATTGAGAGGAAACTAACACAAACAACACATAATCGGCTTGAAGTTAAAGTTGTGTTGTTAGTTGGCAATTTGTTGCGTAAACAACTAGTTTTCATTCACGCATTCATTGCATAGTCTCTCTGGAGCTAACATGAAATCTAACAGGAGTGGGAGAATGTTTGCAGGAATAGAAAAATCGGGGCTGAGAATGTGATATAAACGCCAGAGGTGATAAATGACTGCATAAAAGAGAATAAAATGCACGGATTGGTCATATAGCAGACGGAGATTCTTCAAGGTTCACCTCCATCACGTCCGATACGCCTCCTTGCCGACACAGTGGCATCACAGTAAACACGCTGACTCCGCCTACAGATCATAAATACCGTCCAATCGCCGGGTCATCCTCTGCTATTGGCGTCATTGAATGCAGTATGGAGGGGCGATGGATCAGCACACACTTCTGCACGTCATTGTCAGTTTTCATTCGCTGGAGCCGCCACTTCTCAGTCTCAATAGATCCTAGATTGGTCTCAGGAGACTGAGTAACTCGTTCCCGTCCTCCCACCAAGAAAATTCTCTAGAATTACCGGAAACTGACTCTGGGTTTTCCGTGTGGTACTCATATTAGTGACCGATTAGCCGCGGTGACAGTAACCCAGTCAAACTAAGTTCTAGCCCGCTGCAGAATATAACCTTAGAGCTATCAATAAGTGATGGCTCGCTTTTAGCTACCAGTATCTGTGGCTGCTTTAGAAAATACAAAATTGCTTTCGCTGTTCTGTAATGTCATGTGTTAGTTAATGACCAATATTATTATGTAGAATCTGGGTTCCCCTAAGATTCAGTGTCACATTCTTCACACTCCTCGCCGCTGCTAACCTGTGGGTCCAATGGTACAGGGTCTGCGTCGTCGTCGCAGACCGCTACGACACGAAGATCTTCGGTGTCTGTCTCCCGCCCACAAGGGAGACACAAAAAGGCGAGAGCTCTGCGGAACATCTGTTAAGATAAAAAAAGTGTAAACATATATGAGATGTTTTCCTCGATTCACAAATGCACAGGGAAGTCATATTTGGTTCTCTTTAGCGTTTTCAAGGCACAAAGCAATGGTGCGTCAACGTCAAAATAAGAATAACACCATAGTGTCCTTTGAAACAGAGTAAACAACACAGAGTTTCATCTAAAAGAAAATGTCATACTTGTTATGAGTGGCAAACAAATAACTGTCAAATTTCGCACCGTACATAGTAAGTATGCACGAGAAAAGTCAACCACCAACCTAACGTAAATTACTCTTTAAGCCAATCCTGCGATTTGATCGACTGGAGATGATGACTGGTAAATGGACAGTTTAGAGCGCAGCCAAGGTCAGAAATGCGGGAAATTCTATATTTAATCAATGCGAAATATACGTTGCAGAAAGCACAGTTCGTATCAGCAAGCACAGCTGTCGATCTTATGATCGGCAACTGCCAACCATCCTCGCGTGTTCGAAGGCCGAGCGAGAATGTGGCGAGCGTTAAATAGCAAATAATCCCTAATGCCGAAGATTGTACTTCATAATATATTGAAAACATAAAATTCGATGCTGTGTTGCACTAGGTCGTGTTCGAATCCATACACAGCCAAACTGCAAATATGGGTTTCTTCTTGAAAGTCGTACTAAAACTGAAATATAATTAATATATTCAGTTCCGCGTTGATGTATTTATGGCTAGAAAATAAAGAAATGTTGGTATTTAATTCTGCTCCAAGTGATTATTAGTTTCGACTTGTTTGGTTTCTTCTGATGACTGTTACTCTTTGACTTTGGTGAATTCTGGGTAACATGTTACTAGACGTCCTGCAAATACACCACGGGCAATATCGATAACGGCAAGAACAGTTATCATCTTTGACACAAGGCAGAGTATAAACGTTAATGCTCCTCGTTTCACTCCCAGCAATTTTGGTTGTCTTCTTCGGTTGCTGCCTAACCACGCACTCGGAAATCTCCCAGTTTAGCTTCATCTTGCGTTCTATAATCAGGCAGAAATGTAAATATAGGCGACTATTGCAGAACATAATTGTATTAAAAGTCACAAAATGTGCTAACATCACTAAGATGAAAAAAATATATACATATAATTACATGTACACTCCTGGAAATGGAAAAAAGAACACATTGACACCGGTGTGTCAGACCCACCATACTTGCTCCGGACACTGCGAGAGGGCTGTACAAGCAATGATCACACGCACGGCACAGCGGACACACCAGGAACCGCGGTGTTGGCCGTCGAATGGCGCTAGCTGCGCAGCATTGGTGCACCGCCGCCGTCAGTGTCAGCCAGTTTGCCGTGGCATACGGAGCTCCATCGCAGTCTTTAACACTGGTAGCATGCCGCGAAAGCGTGGACGTGAACCGTATGTGCAGTTGACGGACTTTGAGCGAGGGCGTATAGTGGGCATGCGGGAGGCCGGGTGGACGTACCGCCGAACTGCTCAACACGTGGGGCGTGAGGTCCCCACAGTACATCGATGTTGTCGCCAGTGGTCGGCGGAAGGTGCACGTGCCCGTCGACCTGGGACCGGACCGCAGCGACGCACGGATGCACGCCAAGACCGTAGGATCCTACGCAGTGCCGTAGGGGACCGCACTGCCACTTCCCAGCAAATTAGGGACGCTGTTGCTCCTGGGATATCGGCGAGGACCATTCGAAACCGTCTCCATGAAGCTGGGCTACGGTCCCGCACACCGTTAGGCCGTCTTCCGCTCACGCCCCAACATCGTGCAGCCCACCTCCAGCGGTGTCGCGACAGGCGTGAATGGAGGGACGAATGGAGACGTGTCATCTTCAGCGATGAGAGTCGCTTCTGCCTTGGTGCCAATGATGGTCGTATGCGTGTTTGGCGCCGTGCAGGTGAGCGCCACAATCAGGACTGCATACGACCGAGGCACACAGGGCCAACACCCGGCATCATGGTGTGGGGAGCGATCTCCTACACTGGCCGTACACCACTGGTGATCGTCGAGGGGACACTGAATAGTGCACGGTACATCCAAACCGTCATCGAACCCATCGTTCTACCATTCCTAGACCGGCAAGGGAACTTGCTGTTCCAACAGGACAATGCACGTCCGCATGTATCCCGTGCCACCCAACGTGCTCTAGAAGGTGTAAGTCAACTACCCTGGCCAGCAAGATCTCCGGATCTGTCCCCCATTGAGCATGTTTGGGACTGGATGAAGCGTCGTCTCACGCGGTCTGCACGTCCAGCACGAACGCTGGTCCAACTGAGGCGCCAGGTGGAAATGGCATGGCAAGCCGTTCCACAGGACTACATCCAGCATCTCTACGATCGTCTCCATGGGAGAATAGCAGCCTGCATTGCTGCGAAAGGTGGATATACACTGTACTAGTGCCGACATTGTGCATGCTCTGTTGCCTGTGTCTATGTGCCTGTGGTTCTGTCAGTGTGATCATGTGATGTATCTGACCCCAGGAATGTGTCAATAAAGTTTCCCCTTCCTGGGACAATGAATTCACGGTGTTCTTATTTCAATTTCCAGGAGTGTAGTTGGATGCATACCTACATCCTTCAACTCCACATACACCACATGAACTATTACGCTCACACTTTGTCATGGATTATTAATCTCCTATCTTGGATATCTTACTATGCCTTGAAGGCTGATATCGTTGATGCACTATTAACGGACATTTAATAATAATGGTGACATGTTTCTGATAAATTATGAATGGACCGTTTCCTCTAATACTGCAAGTTATAATAAAAGTTTATCTCATTTGTAAATTGTTAATGATAATAACTTACTCCTGAGAGAGATCTCTTGCGTGCAGGAGACAACCTTCGAAAAACATTGTATGTTTTTTAATTACAACAACAATCATAATAAATCGTACCAAGAACGTCGCGATTTCATAACTCACCAATACACGTACTTTTTCGATATTGCGCGTTTGCAGAAAGTGTTCTGAAATGAATGTTAGAAGATAATTTTCAGTATCCTGTCATAGTTATCAAATTTCTCCCCCCCCCCCCCCCTTCCCACTTCTTCTGCTTAGGCATATTTCAGTAAATCATGTCAGATCTTAATAACAATTAAAAATATCGTAGTAGCCCCGGGAATTTATACTATGTCGCCGTTTTGTGTGGCTTATCCGTATGCTGATGACTGCATCTCGAAGCATACTGATTTCCACTGGCCAAACGGTTAAACGAACCTAAGAGCCTGTAGAATATAGGAACCGCCACAACAGGTGACAACGTTGCTTTTTGTTCGTAACGAAAAAGGTAAGATTCATTTCAGTTAGACTCACAAGTAAGCAGGAATTATGACATGTAAATGCACTACGGTCAGTCTGTCCGCAAATGACCCCAAAGGAATTCCGAGACATGTGTTACAAACGCATCAGCGTAGTCTCATTAATGAAGCAGGACCACGTTGTGGTGGATTTCTTGTGTCGTGATTGATACGGAATAACGAGTAGTGTGGGAAAGTATTTGGGACACATGTGTCTTATTAATTATGGGCTTGGTTCAAAATAGTTATGACCGATTTACTGCCACTTCGTTGTCTAGTCAGAGCATGGGTGTGGTGCTCATCACAGTTTCCCTTGCTGCTGTCAAAGGCTTAGCGATATGGCTGAAGTTCTAAGAAAGCTGTAGAACGTCTTTAAAGCAAGTGCGAACTTTTGAAATGGCAATCAACGTTGTTTAAATTTATCCCTAGCTAAAGCTTCCCAGTTGCGCGTTCATCTGTTAATTGTCTCGGACTTATTCCGTGTCGTTAGTAGGTCGGCGAATTAGTCTGAATATGCCAATTTTCGGAGCCACCTTTTGTCTAGGGGAAATGTTTTTGAGTATAAAGGAAAATGTTGTCGGTCCAGGCTTCGAAACCAGCTAGCGCTTAAGTTCTGATTTAGAATCAGCATTGGCGGTAGAAGACATCGGCAAATGAATTCACCGTCATTCTGCCGAGGGCTTTGCCAAATTTGGCGGAGCAGCTGACAAAGGTACAGAGCACTCTATTGTCCTTGGGGTGGGAAATTGCCCCTAAAGGCAGAAGAGTCACCAACGATCAACGGTATGAGCATGAAGAAAGCAATGAAAACCATTGCATGAAATACACATAATCGGTATCCACAGGACATGTGGTCTGTAATTGAAATAGTGTAACGATGATCTCTCCATTGGGAAAAGATTCCGGATAAGTCCTCCATCGAGATCTGTGGGTGGGGACTGTCAATGGGGAGGGAGTATGAGAAAAAGACTGAATAACCAAAGAAATGAAAGAGTTCTCCGAGTCGGAGCGTGAAATATCAGAAGCTTGAATGTGTTAGGGAAGCTAGACAATCTGAAAAGGGAAATCCAGATATAGTAGTGGCCAGTGAAGTGAAATGGATAGAAGACAAGGATTCCTGATCAGGGAAGTGAAATAGATAGAAGACAAGGATTCCTGGTCACATGAGTATAGGGTAATATCAACATCATCTGAAAATTGTATAATGGAAGTAGGACTCGCTATGAATACGAACGTAGGGCAGAGATTGCGTTGCTCTGAACAGTTCAATGTTAGGATAGTTCTTATCAGAATCGACAGTAAACCAACACCAACAACGATAGTTAAGGTATACATGACGAAGTCGCAAGCTGAAAATGAAAAGATAGAGAAAGTATATGAGGGTACTGAAAGGGTAATACCGTACGTGAGGGGAGATGAAAATTTCACAGTCATGGGGGACTGGAGTGCAGTTGTAGGAGAATGAGTAGAAGAAAAGGTTACAGGAGAATAAGGGCTTGGGACAAAGTCTGAGAAAGGAGAAACCCTAATTGAGTTATGTAATAAATTTCAGCTAGTAACAGTGAATACTTTGTGCAATAATCACAGGAGTAGGAGGTGTACTTGGAAAAGACAGGGTGCTACGGGCAGATTTAAGTTAGATTACAACATCGTCAGCAGAGATTCCGTAATCACATACTGAATTGTAAGGCGCAGCCAGGAGGAGACAATGTAGTAGTGATGAAGAGTAGGCTGAAGATTAAGTGTTTAGTCAGGCAGAATCAAAATTCAAAGAAGCATGACTCGGAATTACTAAGGAATGACGAAATGTGTTTGAAGTTCTCTAAGGCTATAAGTCCAGCAATTAGATATATTTCAGTAGGCAATACAGTTGAAAACGAATGGACATCTCTAATAAGGGCAGTGGCAGAAATTAGAAGGGGAAACATGGGTACAAAGCATATAACTGCGAAGGAACTAGGGGTAAACTAAGAAATACTTCAGTGGTACGATAAACGAAGGAAATACAAATTTGCTCAGTTAGTTTCAGAAATACAGAAATACAAGTTGCTGAGCAATGAAATAAATAGGAAGTGCAAGGAAGCTAAGACGAAATGATTACAAGAAAAATGTGAAGAAATCGAAAAAGAAATGGTTGTTAGAAGGACTGACTCAGCATATAGGAAAGCCAAAGGAGCATCGGTGAAATTGAAAGCAAAGAATGTAACATTAAGCGTGCAATGGGAACTGCACTGTTAAATGCAGGGGAGAGAGCGGATGGATGAAAAGAGCACATTTAATGTTTTTATGAGGCAGATGATTTGTCTGATCTGATAGAAAAAGAAACAGTAGTCGATTTAGAAGAGATAGCGTATCCAGTATTAAAATCAAAATTTAAGACAGCTTTGGAAGACATAAGATCAATTATGGCAGATGGGATAGATAACATTCCAACCGGAGTGGCAACAAAACGACTATTGACGTTGGTGTGTAGATTGTATGAATCTGAGTTTCGGAAAAATATCATTCGCACAATTCCGAAGCCTGCAAGAGCCTACGAGTGCGAGAATTATTGCACAACATGATTAATAGCTCATGCATCCAAGTTGCTGACAAGAATAATATACAGAAGAATCGAAAAGGAAATTCAAGATGTGTTAGAAGACGATCAGATTGGCATTAGGAAGCGTAAAGGCACCACAGAATTAATTCTGACGTTGCGGTTGACAATGGAAGCAAGGCTTCAGGAAAATCAAGACACGCTCTTAGGATTAGTCACCCTGGAAAAAGCTTTCGACAATGTAAAATGATGCAATATATTCGAAATTCTGAATTAAATTCGTGTAAGATATAGGGAAAGGCGGGTAATATACAATACGCATGAGCCGAGCGGGATTTGTAAGAGTGGACTACCAAAAGCGAAGTGCTCGGTTTAAAAAGGGTGTGAGACAGGGGTGTGGTCTTTCAACTATATTGTTCAGTCTGTACATCCAAGAAGAGATAATGGAAGTTAAAGAAAGGTTCAGTAGTGGAATTAAAGTTCCAGATGAAATGATATCAGTCAGCGGTACAATCCGCTGAAGAGATTCCTATCCTGAGCGAAAGAGAAGATGAAATACTGGACCTGCTGAATGGAATGAACAGCCTAACGAGTATAGAAAATGGACTGAGAGTAAATCGAAGACAGACGAAAGTAATGAGAAGAACCAGAAATGAGAACAGCGAGATACTTAACGTCAGGATTAATGGTCACGAAGTAGATGACGTTAAGGAATTCTATATACCTAGATAGCTAAACAACAATGGTGGACGGAGCAAGGACATCGAAAGCAGACTGACACTGGCAAAAGGGGCCTTCCTGGGCAAGAGAAATGTACTAGTGTCAAACATAGTCATTAATTTCATATATAAATTTCTGAGAATGTACTTTTGGAGTACAGCACTGTAAGGTAGTGAAACATGGAGTGTGGGAAAACCGGAACAGAAGAGAATTGAATCATTTGGGATGCGGTGCTGCAGAAGAATGTTGAAAATTTGGTTTACTTATTAGATAAGAAATGATGAGGGTCTGCACAGAATGGGAGAGGAACGCAATATGTGGACAACACTGACAAGTGGAAGGGAATGAGTTACATGTTTCTAGAGAAAGCTGTAGAGTTCAGAAACTGTAGAGGAGGAAAGAGATTGGAATACACTCTGCAAATAATTGAGGACACAGTTTGCATGTGCTACTCTGAGATGAAGAGTTTGGCACAGTAAGGAGCACGTAGAGGGGCCACATCAAACCAGTCAGAAGACGGATGACTAAAAAAAAAGTCACTGTTAAGGGTAGAGGGTGACTGGATGTCCTTCTCCTCGGCACCTCTGCCCCCTCCCCCCCCCTCCCCCCACCTCCCCACCATCCTCCTTCGAGGGAAAGGAATATGTGCACTCTACCTGCCTAAATGTCGTGTTATTACATGCGAAAGTGTATGAATGTTTACGAAAAGTTTGCATTACGTGTAATTGAGACTAGTCTGCTTGGTTTGAAGTGGCAAAAGCTTTTACATGGCACCGATTATTTCATTTGGAAAATGAATCGCAGTAATACCATATTCCACACAACAGTTCCCCCCATACCTGACATACCGTCAGCAGTGTACAAAGATCGGAATAAAGAGGTCGCAGTGGAATAATGTAGTTGTCAGAATCCCACTAGAATTAGTGCTGAAGCCATTATTTCTATTATATGCTAATTATCTGATGACCTTTCTTCCCATTGAAAGTACAATTTATTTGCTGATGACCTTGAATTATACCTAGGTGCAAGCCAAAAAATCTGCGCACAGTCATCCAAAACGTGAAAGTTAATTTACTTGCCATATCAGAAAGAGCGCGGAACATAATTTTGAAACATACCAATCTAAGATGCAACTAATCTTAGTCCCTCAAAAAAGACTTATCACTCCTCAGCTCAGTGAATCTTTTCCAGTTCTAACCCTAAAATGCAGGAAATTGGCTTTTCTTCTTCTGCAGAGAATTTGGGGTAATTCTGGACCAAAATCTGGACTGGACTGAAACCACAACTGTGGTCTGTAAGAAGGTGTCAGCATCACTGAATTCAAAAATGGTTCAAATGGCTCTGAGCACTATGGGACTCAACTGCTGAGGTTATTAGTCCCCTAGAACTTAGAACTAGTTAAACCTAACTAACCTAAGGACATCACAAACATCCATGCCCGAGGCAGGATTCGAACCTGCGACCGTAGCGGTCTTGCGGTTCCAGACTGCAGCGCCTTTAACCGCACGGCCACTTCGGCCGGCTCACTGAATTCATTACATAAATATAGAAAAATATTTTCTCTCTACCTTAAAAGAGAAACGCGATAGAGAACACTAATACTAGCTCGTGGTCATGGGCAGCGTTCTCGCTTACCACGCCCGGGTTCCCGGGTTCGATTGTCGGCGGGGTCAGGGATTTTCTCTGCCTCGTGATGGCTGGGTGTTGTGTGCTGTCCATAGGTTAGTTAGGTTTAAGTAGATCTAAGTTCTAGGGGACTGATGACCATAGCTGTTAAGTCCCATAGTGCTCAGAGCCATTTTTTGTTAACACTAATACTCCCCATCCTTGTTTCTGGTGATCGTATTCGCCAAGGACTTTCGTATATGAGCTCATAACGTTTGTAACTCTCCATGAATGCTTGTATTTGTTACATTTGTGAAGTACGATATTTCGACCGTATCACTCCTCGCTATGAACATTCATCATGACTACACGCCGTGTTTGCTGCATCTTCTTGTCAATTACTGCGCACCTCTCAATATATCTTCCTCCCTCTGAATACTGACTAAACAACAAAACGGCAATACTCGTCCTCTGCACATTAAGTCCTCTCTGTAGCAATACACAACACTGCCATACTCTTTGAATAATTTCGTATATCAGGAAACTGACTTTATAACAATGTGAGAGAAATTAAAGTCCTTTCAAACTTCGAAAGACAGCTAACGGCCCATCTTCGGTCAGAATGGTTCTCTCTTCTTGCAGCTCACTCTCATCGACGCTCCCTTCTCCATCATTTTTCTCTTTCCTTGTCTACAGCATTCTCTACTAAAATTTCTTCATTCCTAGCATCCATTGACACTTTCATTTCAATCCCCACCTCGTCCCTTCCACTTCTTCTAATACCAAACACGGATTCAAACGTGCTAAAATAATCTGTATCATTTTAATGCCTCCATTATATTATTATTATTATTGTTATCTAGAATTATTATTTTTTGTTAGTAATGCAGTTGCTGTTGCTGATTTCGTTGTGTAACAAAAAAATTATATCATTCCTAATTCCTCCATTATTTGTCATCGTTATTAGTTGTACGACAACTATTATTAGCATTCCAAATATTATTTTTTAATGACGCATTAACATTATGGTAATTTTTATGTATTTTTTGTTTGTTAATTAGCCCTCATAGACGTAACTTAGGGCCTTAATGACATGATCTGATATGGCTAGTAACAAATAAATAACTAAATAAATATGGATTAAGTAGTCTATGTTTAGGGTCCATCTCTATCCGCTGTGCTATGTCAAGCACATTAGAGAAACTTTTTGTCACTCGCGAGCGAAAAACCGCTCTGGTATGATAGTAATTATACGCGTAAATTGTTAACTGTACTGATGTGAACATGTTCTACATCCGTCATCCTTGTACCTTGTCCATTGTGAAACGCAATACGGAGCAGAAATCAGCCAATGGACAGCGCAGACTCCAGAGATAAAACGACACCAAGGAGTAGCAGTCCACTCTAAGAGATCTCCGACGGCTGATTCTAATAGTTAATCGAGTGTCAAAAGACGAAGTTGTACAATCTGTTGGTGCATTTTGATGGTTTTCTATTGAATTTAGCATGGGAGCTAAAGAGTTCTTCGCTAGAGTTGAGCGAGAGAGGCGTTTAACGTAATTTCTTAGAATTGCGTGTGTCTAATCGTAGGCGGAAGTTCAGTAGAGATTTGGATTTGAGATCTGCTGGGTTCAGAAAAATTATAGTGCAGATACAATGTCTGGTAAGTCCAGATGAAGTAGAGTACCACCGATTTTAGTGACTTGGACTGATATCTCGTGGAGACCAATGTTTAATTCTTGTATCTAAGTTCCAAAAATAAAGTTCAGCTTCTACGAAACATGTTAGTTGTGGCAAGTGCTATTTGTAAGATTTTGAGCTGGTGAGAGGATATATTAATTTTTGTAATGACGGAAGGTCACGTGTATAGGATAGCGAGTGAAAATGTTAGCACTCGTTTTTGGAGTGGTATTTCATGGCATCGGAATCGTCCGTTTTCTGTGATGAACTTTTGGGTCACCTTTTGACACTGCCAGAGGTAAATGGGTGGTTGCAAATTGTCGTTACTAGACTGTGGGGTGTATTGATGCATCGAGTGGGTTAATGTCTCCATTACGGTTGTGGCTTAGGTGTAGAACTAACAGAAATATTCACAGATTTTGCATACTCTCGTTCAAGTTGTTACCCTAAAGTAATCGAAATTGCTCCTTAGACATGGTTGTTTGAAAGATGAAAGACCTCTGGGAACTATCAATACAAAATGCGTAGCAATACTGAGACATGGAATTTCACAAATACGTCGGTTTACTGTTGAGATGTTTACTGCGCATTATAAGGGGATGCATATCGCCAACGGTTGAAGATGTTTAGAATCGCACTTTCTGAACGAATGTTAATGTAAGGTTATGATACAAAGAGGCGGTGGAGTTTAGGACTATATTTTGTTTTTGTTGTTTTGTTCTTACCGTGTAGTGAGAAACGATGTTTATCTTCGATCATAGCACTGGGAATTTAAAACCTACAAAAATCTGTAGTAATTTACGTTTACTACCTACAACGACTGCAACGTTGGCCAAAAGATAATTATATCTGCCTTGTAACTGTGCAGTATTACTTGGAAGTGATCGATATTATTCAGTTTGGTGTGAAAATAATAGAATGGTTTACTTTGCCTGATCAGTAAAAAATTTAAGAGACTTTTTTTTCGAAGGCAGAGTTATTGATTTCGTTTGTTAATTAACGAAAGGTATTCAATCTTGTTAAACGACTTTACTGTGTTTATATTTGAAAAGAGACTTTGTGAGAGTGTTTAGAGATAACTCTGAATTATTACAACGTCTATGAACGCTGATATGTTAATATTCTGACAGTTCGGAACTTGAAATCGAAAGCAACAATCAAAAGACAGCGTGTGACTGTTTCAAGCAAGTGTAGAAACTAATACTTTGACGAAATACATTCCGACTGATAAAGGGAGAGCACTTTATGTCAAAAGCTAGTCCATTACGAATAATCTCGACTGTGCCAGAAGTTTTGTCTTACTACAAGGAACCCTAATATATTTACACGTAGGGAATTCATTTAAGAGAACATTACTAAGGAAGTTATTATAAATTCAGTATACTATGCGCTTACGATCGTTGACCAAGATGAATAGATTTTGTTGACAGTTGACAAGATCAGGATGTTAAACAATTGAGAGACTAGTCTGTATCATTTACGGAATTCCTTTGCAAGTCGCGACTTGGTGTTAAAATTTTTCGAAGATTTGAACGGTTATCGCGCTTTTGCCAGTTATTAAAGGGACTACAATACAGGTCAATACGAAAGGTTGTGTGAGATGAGGGTAGCTTACATATACTTGTGCTGTCGTAGACTGGAGTACTAATACACGCTATAGGTAGCTGCAGGTAGTTAGTCCAAACACTGTGTCTGAAGTGACCATGCAAAAGCTATTTAAATGAAGCTCTGGACTCGAGTCCGGAGAGTTATCGTTCTTCTTTCATAGTGAGTTTTGGTTTCCCATACCACCACTGGAATATTTTCTGAAGTCAGATGATGTTTCCTGCGACGAGATAAAGTAACTAGAAATCACTGTCCTACATAAATTCTGGTGAGCTGTGCGGTACATGTACTGGAGCAAAAGCGCTACAATTGGTCTTACTTCAAAGGAGTAGCGTTTAGTGCAGTAGCTCACGCGATTAGCAATAGAAAGCTCTTGTTTACAGGCCGACACAGTAGATCGTCTGCTTTTGAATTCTGTTCACCCCCTAAATTAGTGAGCTCATTCTAGGATAAAAGAGGCCATGACATACTCGTATTTAGGCTATGGACAGAGTGTCAGTAAATATGCATGTGACAGCATTATCATGAGCAAATGATCACATTTCAGAAACTAACATATAATGGACTGCTAATTACACTAACTTACAGTTCTCGTTTCAGTTATATCAGAGCACAGTGTACGGTGGTACCACAACCAAGACGTCTGGTATCTCTTAAGTGCACTATGGGCTGATTTACATTTTTCTCAAGGTAAGATGTTAAAGGTTGTGCAGAAAATTAACACGAAATAAAAGTTGAAGAAATGTTCTGTGTGTCCTCGTTTCAACTACTTGCGCTGAAAACATTACGAAAGAAAAGTAGGATCGTAGACTGGATGTCTCCCTGACGGTGAAATCATTTATTGTTTAGTGAGATCTCAGACTGCGTAAGCAAGGCGTCCTACTCCTGTTCAGCTCCCAGTAAAAAGTTTGGTATAAAATTTTTCGAAATACGCCCTAAGACAAGGAAACGAAGCTCCATGAAGGAGTTATCCGAATGAGAAGGAGATTGACAGGTGTGATGCACTTGTAATGACAAACAAATGTCTATGAACTCAGAAAAAATTCATCATTTATTCAAGAGCGAGATTTTCAAGTAAGTGAGGCGTTGGTCCACCACTGGGTCTTGAGCGAGCAGTTATTTGGCTTGGTATAGATTGAGAGAATTGTTGAATGACTGCCAGACGGAAATCGTGCCAAATTCTTCCCAAATGGCGCATCATATCGTCAAAATACCGAGCTGGTTGGAGGGCCCCGCCCATGTAACTCCAAATGTTCTCGATTCTGGAGAGATCGGATAACCTTTATGACCAAAGTGGCGTTTGGCAATTATGAAGACAAGCAGTAGATATTATCGCCTTGAGCGAGAGGGCTTATCTTGCTGAAATGGTAACCCACATTGGTTTGCCATGAAGGGCAACAAAAGGGGGCGTACTGCCGTGTTGTAAGGGAGCCTCGGATGACAGCCGAAGGGGTCCTGCTATGAAAAGAATTCCCACTGCAGACAACACGCCTGGCTGTCGGGGCGTAAGGCGGGTGAGAGTTTGGTATACCATCGCTGTCCAGTGCGTCTCCAGACACGTAATATATGGTCCTCAATTCCTAGCGGGACCCATCACCGAAGACATCTCTACTCCAGTCAGTCAGATTCCAGATTTCATGATCTTTTGTGCCAGTTACCTGTCATGTATTATTCCCATTAAGCTGAGTTTCTGGTATGTGAACAATGAAACATGATCTTTTTGCTTTTGAAGTTTCTTCCATTGTTACTTTTCTTTTAGTATTCGACTCACGTAAATTACAAAGCTGCATGTCTGTACAGTTACATTTCCCGATTGGTCATCTACAAATGATTTACGACAAACTGTGAAATTCGTTGATACTTTCAGTAGGAACCCATTATTTATTTAAAACGTTACTTCCACTGACGTAGTTCCATTGTTACGTGAGATCTAAACCGAGAAATTTTATTTATGCAATGGTCTGAAATGATTGTGGGGGATGCTATTATTACTGACATTTCGTAAAGGATCGTCTACCATTGTAGCATACACTGAGAACTGCATGTCTTTAGTGCTGATAGGCCGAGACGATTGGTTGAAGTAACAAAAAGTAAATATTTTGTTCCATGTAAATTAAAACTGGCAGGAGAACGTTTTGCACACGTTATACAGAGTGTGAAGGATTCAAACTAGCAGAGTTTCTGGTTTGAGAATTTCATCTCCACTTAGCTTTGGATGATATATTTACACAGCTGGAGTGCATCATGCGTGCGTTGCGGCTGCTATCCTGTCTCCACTGTAAACAACTATAGCTCGGCATAGACTAATTCATTAATGGTGTACTTCTGCGTCTACCTCAGCGCTGTTGTTTCTGTTTTACGTGTGAGATGGACATAGCTCGGGAGAATTCACAGGAGTACACCATTAAAGAATTTGATCCGTTTGGCGCAACTTCTGTTAAGTAATACGTGATTCACGGTTCAAAAAACGAAATTTTTCTCTTGGATTCGCGCCGTATTTACGAGCACCCGTATCTGGTACTGATGTTCAAGTCATATGCATTGATGTATGTGCATCAAAGGCAATCGAGAGAAGATGAGAAGAATCGTAGTCAGGCAGCTCAGTAAATGATTATCGTTCTTTTCTCAAAGAAATAAACTTAGTTATCTTCATATGGTGGCAGCCCATTGCGGGAGCGAGACGTTTAATTTTTTCCGCTCTCGTAAAGACAATTTACTTAGAATCTAATAACAATTAGTTTAGTACAAATTAATCATTAAATTAGTGCAGTTTTATGTTTACTAATAAAGGCATCATTTTCCTTTACGTATTAGTCCACAAAACGCGACAAGATCGTAAGAACTGCTAAGCATCATGGTTTTATCTACGTTCCGGCACAATTATGTAGAGAATGCCGTGGAATAGTTCTGTTCCTCTTACCAACAGTTTAATTTGTGGATGTCCATTCGTTATTAATTTCATAGTTCAGAAAAGTTGTTTGATTTAGAAACTTTCGCACTGTTCGTTTGTTTATATACAGTTTGCCTACAGTAAAATTACATCCTGCTGTGACTGATTAACAGATACTCCATGTAAGTGAGTACAAAGTACTTGCTGTAAGAGAAAATAAATAATTCCTTCGTTATATAATAGATCTGAAGCGCTGACATGCTGGTATTAAATAATATAATTTCGTTTAGTGTAAAGAGTGTTAAATGATTTCATTCTATATTCAAGCGTACAATTTGTCTTGTAGTTTATGAAAGTTGTGGGTAATGCAGAAGGATTGTCAGAGAGAGAGCGAGTGGTATGTGAAGACTGTGGTGGGAATTTTACCGGGGTGACTGAATGACGGAAATTAATGGAAAACTCATGTAAGCTTTACCTTGAAACTGTAGGCGCTCAAAATAGAGAGAGGCAAATATTTGTGGTCCTCCGGCTCAAGCAGATCGAGCGAAATTAGAACGAGATAGGTTAACGGGGTAAAATGTCATGGGGACTGGGTAAAAGCAATAAGCAATGGGCAAAATGGGAAGAGCTCTTCAGCTTCATCTACTGAATGTAGGTCAGTATCAAAATATAGTAGGAACAAAAGATCCTTACGCTTGATAGTACCCATGGGATGGATATAGGCCAGACGGTATGCGACAGATTGAAATCAGGGTACCAGGTCACAACTATTGTGAAGCCAACCTTAGGCAGGTAACACGGAACGTGCTGCATTTGTGAAAAGGTTTTGGCAAAGAGGGTCAAGTTATTGTAATAGACAAATCAGAAAAGAGCCTGGCTAAGAACGGTAATTAAAGCATTTGGAGTGACTTGGAGGAAAAAGGAGTAGCAACTACTCACGCAAATGTAAGCAAAAGCTTTGTGCAGGTCCTGCAGCGCCATATCCAGCCCCGAGTTAAAACTGCTGAGAACGTGTGAATAGAGATGTGGACAGTGCTACTGAAGGAATTGAAATTTCATTTTACTGCTATGTCTGTTGTTAGAGAAAGATAGATTGACTGAACTTCTTATCAACAGCAAACAGTTTGGTGAGGTGGGACACCATCACACAAAGGAAGATCCCAATGGTTACTGTTGCCAGAGAGGCATCTCTGTTTTGAGAGAAATCTAGCTAACAAAAGAGCCCCACAAAATGCCTAGGATGCACATAAAAGTAACATTAGCGTATTTCATAAAGATATTAGAGGACTGAGTAACAAATTACAAGCTGCACGTACCAGCAAAATCTAACCAAGTGTTAGGTAAATTATATACAAAAAACTTACACTCTGGTGGCTTACTGATGCAGAACTCATACAGGAAAAAAGTTGTTGTTAGATATATTAAAACAGAACTAAAGTTCAAAAACAGAAAACTGGTTCACTTTTAACCGTAACTACATATAAACCCACACTGGAAAATTTTGAACTTTTTGTGACGCGTCTGGATACCTTATTGTGCTGTATGTTAGACAGCAGCAAGCAGTTAATAGCCTACGGTGGCATGAGTGATGTTTTCTAAAGGTTTATGTTAGAAAAAATGACCTGGAAACTTTATTTGCATCTTACAATTTGGTTTCAATAATTAAGTATCCACCATGGTTGGAGAAAAACAATAGGACACTAACTGATTACGTTTTGTTTATGGTGAAACTCAAAGTAAGACATGATCTCGCTCTTAGATGATGCTCAATTAATTAGGACAAATAACATAGCACCTTAGAGTATCAGTTCAGTGGAAATCAGGATAATTAGTGACTCCAGGACAAATGTTCTTAAGAACAGTTGAGATAACATGGGATGAAATTTATAAACAGCCGAATCGTAACATTAAATTTAATCTAATCCATGATAAATCCGTGTGATTATTTGTTATTAACTTTCTGCATAAGCTAATCAGAAAAGGCACTAAACAGCCTTTTAAAAAATCATGGACAACCTGAGGCGTGGAAAAACCATCTGAACGGAAAAATGAAAAGCATCTTCAGAGAATTACTGAAAAGTTGTTGTTAAAAATCCAGGAACATGCACATAATTAGAGAAATCAGAAATTTCAGCAGCAGACTGAAGGCTACATGGAACGTATGGATAAGTGTGATAGGACAACAAGCCACAGAATGGGATAACATGACCATTGAACTGAATGGAAGCGCTATAAATTATGACTCACATGCGGCAAATGTATTCAGGTATGTAGGAAGTTTAGGGTCGAATAGCTCAAGAGAAAAATCTCAGCAGCAAGCTGAATAAATAACTCTCATCAAATTTTATCACCAACTTCTCCTCCTGAAATTAAGATAGTTATACGTTTCCTCAAATATAAAAGCTCATCATGTTTTGATGACGATTTCAATAGAGTAATACAGATTCTCTTCAATATAATAAGCCAGGTCTTATCTGAAGCATGTAATTCCTCATATGTGAAGGCATATTTTCAAAGAGACTGAAATAGGCCATTGTTAACGCCCTTTTTAAGAAAGATGATGAGAGGGCTGTCAATAGCTACTGAACAGTTTCAGGGCTGACACTATGTTCAAATATTTTTGTGGATGAGATATATTTTATAACAGCAATGGAATAAAACCTTACCAATAGTAATATCCTGATCGTATCACTGTATCGTTAACAGAATAGCTGCTCTACTGAGAATGCCATTTACATGCTCACTCACCAGATTTTACGAGCATTAAATAATAAAATAGTGCTGGTTGGTGTTTTTTTGACCTATCTGACGCATCTGGACGTAGTCAATAGACCACAGACCATAGACCATAGTGAATAATAGTATTCTCCCACTAAAAATAAGTACTTTTGGACTGATGGTATAACCAGCGAATTAATAATATCATATCTTACTAAAAGAATATAGGAAGTTGAACTTAGTAATTCAACCAGTATGCTCTGAGAACATAGTTCTTACTGGGGAGAAAGCGTGTGTGGTGGACCCAAGTCGCAGTCTTAGGTCCACTATTGTTCGTCATATATGTAAGTGATCAGCCATCCAGTTTTCAACAAACAGAAGTAGTTCCTTTTGGAGATGATCAATTCAAGCATGCACACAGAAAATGAACAAATGTTAAAGAAAGTTATTAAATGGATCATTAAAACTTTTCAATCTGTACACCAAAGAAGCAGTGATGGAAATAAAAGAAAGGTTCAGGAGTGGAATTAGAATTCAAGGTGAAAGGCAGTAAGATAATCAATGACGGATGGAGTAAGAATGACATCAGATGTAGACTAGCCATCGCAAAAAGGACATTCCTGGTCAAGAGAAGTCTAATAATATCAAAAATCGGTGTTAATTTGAAGAAGAAATTTCTGAGGATGTACGTCTGGAGTACAGCATTGCACGGTAGTGAAACATGGACTGTGGGAAAACGGGAACAAAAGAGAATCGAAGCATCTGTTATGTGGTGGTACTGAAGAGTGGTGAAAAACAGGTGTACGGATAAGATAAGGAATGAGGAGTTCTGTGCAGAATCGGAGAGAAATGGAATATGTAGAAAACACTGATAAGGAGAAGGGGCCGGGTGATTGGACATTAGTTAAGACATGAGGGAATGACTTCCATGGTGTTACAGGTAGCTGTAGGTGAAAACAACTGCAGAGGAAGACAGAGATTGGAATACATCCAGCAAACTATTGAGGACGTAGGTTGCAAGTGCTACTCTGACATGAAGTGGTTAGCACAGGAGAGGAATTCGTGGCGGGCCGCATCAGGCCAGCCAGTAGACTGATGACCGAAAAAAAAAAAAGCTTTCCCTGCGATTCGTCTCACACTCAATTCTAAAAAGACACAACATACTCAGTTTTGCACGTTTAGCGGTACTGTACCATTTATGTGTATAACACATGGCAAGGAAAAAGTAAGTAGGGTAGAAACTTAAAAATTCTCAGATGTACTTATCTATAAGAAAATAAACTGGAAAAAGCACATCTTGTAACTTCTGAACCAACATTGTTCGGTCACATTTGCACCTAGAGTCACTGCAGATCTTGGTGAGAGACAAATCAGTAAGTTGACATATTTAGCGCATTTTAATTCAACAAAGTAATACGGAATAATGTTCTGGGAAAACTGATCTTCAATGAACAAAATCCTAGTTTCTCCAAAACGTGTTGAACGAATAACATGTGGTGTTCACCCAACATCATGTTGTAGACATCTGTTAAGGAATCCTGACTACTTCTTCACAGTCGTGAAGTCTGTTGTGGGCAATCCACTACAGTGTATAAGGAATAATGCTGTACATAATTAAAGTTCCGGAAGAAAAATAAACCACATTCATTAATCCACATGAAGGTTCCCTTTAGCACAAAATGTTGCGCAGAGGGCTGAAATAAAAATACTTAGTCACTTACCCAGTATACAAATCAAAGTATAATTTGAAAACAAACGAAGAAATCTGCTCCTTAATAACTACTTATATTCCGTAGGACAATTTCTGCTACAGTGAGGTGTAAAACGTGGCTCATAGGCGCCACTGACCCCCATATGAACATCTTTTTTACGTAAAACAAACGTAAATTATTCAGTGTGTAGCCATATGTAAATCAATTTGCAGCGAGAATGTAAAAAGAAATGTATGACATCATTATGATTTATCACGCAAATTGTTCCATGTAACAAGAAACGCACGACATAAATCACTAGGTAACGTGAAAAAGGTACTCAGAGTATGATAGTGAAATGTGTGAACAAGTCCTACAACCCATCCATGCTGTCTACTGTTTCGCAGCTCACAGGACAGCGGAGAAAAATTCTATTGCACACAAAAAGGAAACTTTTTTTTTAAGTCTGCGGGAAAATCGACGACTCTGTCACGAGACAACCGTCAACATAGAAAATGGTGGTTGTGTCTTTGGTGATTTGACATTACAGTATTTAATTCTGCGCATATTATTATTCACGCATTCAGTATGTGACGCAAGTCTACAAAAGAAGGCAACAGTTACTCGTACTGCAAGTAATATCAAAACGGTGAATGGCATACGGTTATTGAACACAGATACTTGCCTCTTTGGGACGACGATGAGAAAATATCTTCTTGGGAAAACGAACAGGAACGAAAATAAAATCTGCTCTCTGTGACAAAATGTTGGATCGAGGGAGACTGAATCTGAAGTAAAAAGTTTAGCCACCATCCTACTCGGACAACTCAGCTGGTAACATCGTCGCCGGCTGAAGACACAGCCGTAGTTTTGAGTTAATGCTTTGCACATGGTTTCAGCTTGACTGATCATTCTATTACAGCACACACATGGCTGAGGATTTACAGATTCATTCGTGAGAGAAAATCGGAAGTCCACCCACAGTTGAATATCAGTCGCATAATATATTAAAATTTCTGCTTTTTATAATCACGCAGCACTTGTGTTAATTGCAGTTAAAAGGAACCACAAGTTATGCAAATCATTCAGGTATCACTAAATTTAAAAATTTAAAAAATCATGTAAAATAGAATAAAACAAAGAACAATTCTATAAACTGAGTTATAATCAGCACAATGTTTTTTACGAAATGCTGCAATTTCTAAAATTATTAAGAAATCACTTTTTTGACGATGGAATCACCTTGTCTGTCGGTATGGTATTTACAAAAACTGGTGTAGAAGATCTTCTAAAGCATCAGAAAAATGATCTTTCGGTCTCCTGTCACATGTCAGAAGCTGACGTGAATGTCAGCGGTCGTGCACGTCGAAACGTTAGAATGGCTGCACGGTTATTTTCGCGTCGCACTGCCTAATCTGTGAGATTGTCCTCCATAAAGATCTTGAAGTAAGCTTCATCGAACTGATAAACGACGATTTCCATATGTTGAACTCGGGTTACGCAAATGAACAGAATTCACCTTCCAGCAGTGGTTGTGGTTTCAACTTCAGAAGTCAAGAGAATACCCTGAAGAGGGTTTTGGAAATTTGCTCGAATGTGAGAGTAGGGTAGAAAAATAGTCTCAAATCGTTCCAAAGTTGATTTGATTCATTAATAAGTTAATCTTTTGGGCTTGCCAGACTGAATTAACATACTCTCGAAGTTTTTTTTCTAGAATTCGTGATCTTGGTGCATTTTATAGTATGAGAATGTTTTTCCTAGTGTGTTACTAAACAAAGGAATCGGAACTTGGCGTCACAATATTTCAGATGAAGATGATTTGCTTGGAGATAGCTATCTTAGTGACTCATCGAGCTCCAGTGAAAACGTTACTCACGATGCGCTTGAATACGTGTTAGAATGCATCACATCCATGTGCAAAAACATAGACAGTTAATTAGGAATTACAACACCAAAATGCTATGCCGATGCAAATTTAACAGCGAAACTAGAATGGATAACTGAACCTTTGAAAGGTGGCGGATAAATAGGGGTCTTCGAAAGGTATAGATGGCTTTGGCGTGTGGCTTAAGAAACATAACAAAAACAATCGAGAAACGCTGTAAATATTATGCACGATGTGACGTCATGTCAATGTGGATTTCTTCAACGTAATGAACAGAAACTGTAAGTAAGAAAAAAAATTACGAGTATTGTAATGGAAGAAATAGTTCTTAGAGCGAAAATGTCATTGAGTAAGCCCTATCATGGGATGAGGCTCTACCACTATAACGGACGTCAGAATGTAAAATATGAAGTGGAAAGGAATGATCATTGTAAAAAAGGAAACCACTCCGAAGTACACTTCAGCTGTATAACAAAAGATGTCTGCGATAAGAATTTCCAAATACTGTAAATGAAGCGTTTGAAACTTAACCGAGAAATATAAGTACCCGTATCTGTTGAAAAGTCACAAACTACCAAAGTAAGAAATACACATTAATTTTCTCAAAACACAGCCGCTGTAACTGGAAAAAACCATGCTGCTAAACGAAAAAGTCAAAAATATCATAAAAAAGTGAACTAGAATTGCCGGCCGTGGTGGCCGAGCGGTTCTAGGAGCTTCAGTCCGGAACCGCGTGACTGCTGCGGTCGCAGGTTAGAATCCTGCCTCGTGTATGGATGTGTGTGTTGTCCTTAGGTTACTTAGGTTTAAACAGTTCTAAGTTCTAGGGGAGTGATGACCTCAGATGTTAAGTCCCATAGTTCTCAGAGCCATTTGAACCATTTGAACTAGAATTACAATTACAGGATCAACAACTTTTCGAAAGTCTGCTACAGTTTACAATAGCTCCCATGATTCTATATGTGCTTCAGGAGTAACTGTAACTCATAATTATTATACTCGGAAACAACCAATCCACTCATATTTGGAATTAAGCTAAACAAGCATCACATGGAACAATCTGATAACGTTAAGCTGTTAGTATGTTGTCAGCCAATGACAGTACTCATTCGTAGATAACATCACCTGCAGTTTTCTTCTAATAACTCGTAACTGTACCACGTAGTCCAGATATTCGGCGAAGTCGTAAATACAAGTAGGATACTGCGAAGGGCATCATATATCACGATATACAATACAGATCAACTAGGTACCATACATTCTTGTTGGCATTTGTTTCAAATTCAAATTGTTCAAATGGCTCTAAGCACTATGGGACTTGACATCTCAGGTTATCAGTCCCCTAGAGTTAGAACTACGTAAACCTAACTAACCTAAGGACATCAGTCACATACATGCTCGAGGCAGGATTCGAACTTGTGACCATAGCAGCATCGCAGTTCTGGACTGAAGCTCCTAGAACCACTCGGTCACATCGGCCGGCGCATTTCTATCCTTCGACACGTCAGCTAAATTCGCACTTAACACCTAATTTATATCTCATGTTACACTACAAGTCTCTTGTAGTTTTTTTGGCTTTAACAAGATAACTGTTAATCATAAAGGAACCTACACCTCGTACTAAGCTACAGATCAATCTGTCACCGCAGAAAGCTCTTCCGTTGTCAGATTCTTTGGCTTCACCAGTTCACAACAAAACTGCTACAATCCAACCTAACCTAGACCTCGGGCTACGCTACGTATCAGTCTGTAGCCATAGGAATGTTTCTCACTGCCACGGTCGTTGGCTTCGCCATCTCAGAACCGAATGGTTGTAGTGTAACCTAAAGCAGACGTAAGGTTGCGCTGCATATCAGTGGGTCACAACAGTAGGATTCGTTATTTTTGCCTACTCACATCCAAATCATCAAGTTCCATCCTAACCTAGACCTCCGGCTAAACCAATACATTACTTTGACATTAAACCGTTTTCACGAGGTAACTACGCACCGTGAAATTCGGAACTTCAATATTTTCGAAGAAATACATTTCTCTTTTTACTCCACCTCCTCCTCGACATGTACTCAATTGCTGTCTACAAAATCGCTAACACCGACGTCAAATAATTGCCTACAGCAGCACTCAACGAAAGAACCACCGTAGAGCAAGTCACTGTAACACAAAACTAGGACAGAAATGAAAATTACGGTCAATGTGTACGCACTAGTGCTTACTAATTGCGTATTAGTATCCCCAATAGGTTGACGTCCAAGAGATAAAGGCTGCCTACGAACTATTAAAATAACCATCCTAATAATTTATAACCAAACATGAAACAAACTTAACGAAACAGAAGCAAATGCAAAAAGTAAAATAAAAAAGAAGATTGCGCCTCTATTCCAAAACACAAACATCACTTTTTGTTTGGCACAAATTTCACGACGTTACTAATATTTGAAAAACAGTATCAAATCTCGTTCAGAGATTAATGAATTACTTTCTCTATTAACCAACAAGATTGCGATAGATAGAATGCAAGTTCACACACAAATTCAATTCAGAATACACACCAAAACGCGACGTCGTAGCAGCTATTACGTCACAGGTCAAAGCCGACGGCTAGTATCGAACATTCCTCTATATCCAGGTGGACTTCTTTCTCTACCATCTGAGTTGACAGCTACAGTATCATATTTTGAAATTATTTTTGCATCTATTCATGGATCAAATATTTCACCTTGCAAATGTGGGATGGAATCATTAACGGTACTTGTACGATCAAGATATCGCGAAATCGAAAGAAAAAAATCTGTGATTTGCATGGAAGTAGAAGAACTTTCATCGCTGTTAGATTTTTGTGTTAAAGAGCAAAATGGAATGAAATGAAGCGGTCTTCTGCGAAAAGACATGTTCTCTGGACTGCCTCCTTGTCCGCAAGTTTGAGTAAAGCTATCCAGGTCACAATCACAAGGTAAAATTCGTCATCTCTATATAAATATTACCTAAACACGTCTGAACTATAGTAGCACATAGAACTGTAAAATATTCTACATAGTCACGTTCTTAAGCTGAACGTTTTTGTGACGAGCATCTACAGCTAGCATCGGATATTGACAAAAGTTGTTTCTACTGTCTTACATTTGCTTTCAAATACTACAAATACTAATTCTTTCGAATCATCTTGGACCCCGACAATGAAATTTTGAAAATCGAATGGAAAGAGACGCGAGAATTCCTTTATCGAGGGAGAAAATACGCCATAGCTGGCTGTGAAGTGACGTAACACGTCGCTGAACAATGAGAGCGTACTTGCAGGAATGACCTACCGTGACAACACAAAAGTCCATCTGTACGTAGGGAAAAGTGAAAATGACTACTCACTTACTTGTTCCTCAACAGAACCTCGTCAGATACTGGTTTTCTGTCTTCTTCCTAGAACTCGAGAAAGTTCAGACATCTGTACGTAGGGAAAAGTGAAAATGACTACTCACTTACTTGTTCCTCAACAGAACCTCGTCAGATACTGGTTTTCTGTCTTCTTCCTAGAACTCGAGAAAGTTCAGACACGCGTAGAAATCAAGTATCACTGTAAGATGTTAGTTAAATAGCGCACGACACTTAATACAGCACAAGTAGCAACTCAGAAAGAGTACACTCGTCACGAATAAGTATCGCAATGATGCCAGGCAACTGCTCGTGACGTATCACACGATGATGCATTGTTGAGAGTGTTGCCCCGGACCGATAATGAAACATTACAATCGCTTTTTCGGTACCACAGCATTTAATTGTTCATACGTTATATGTAACTGATTTATCACGATCGTGATTCTTCCAACTATTAACAACAGTAGATTAACAAATCGTTAACACGAGAATTTCTCACTTGAATCACTAAACAAGCTAGTATTGAATGTAACTTTGTCCTAAAATCTGTCACTTCCATATTCTATACTTCATTGTAACGGTTCACTTGACAAGTTTACTGAAATGGACCTAAAGTTCAGGAGGAAAAAAAATTACATGTGTCACTACAACAATGTTAGAATAGAGGCCTGTTGCTATAATCCCATTTTCATAAACAACAGAACATCGCTTTGTCTAGTAATGTACGGTTATATCATAGTCAAAAGAACCAGACTGACCCGAATTGAGTTCCAGCTGATTTCTATGCAACCAATACAACCTAACTTTCTTGAAAATCTTCTAATTTTTTTTTGGTGCAGTCGTTTGACTGTACAAAATGGTTAGTACAAGAGACCATCCGATAATATTCCTCCGTACGGCAGTGAGTTACTATGCCGCGCGGGATTAGCCGAGCGGTCTCAGGCGCTGCAGTCACGGACCGTACGGCTGGTCCCGGCGGAGGTTCAGGTCCTCCCTCGGGCATGGGTGTGTGTGTTTCTCCTTATGATAATTTAGGTTAAGTGGTGTGTAAGCTTAGGGACTGATGACCTTAGCAGTTAAGTCCCATAAGATTTCACACACATTTGATTTTTTATTTTTTTTTTTGAGTCGCTATGCTCGGTAACATTTCGATGATGCAAATGTCAGGCAGCAAGATAATAGAAATGATGTAGTCTTTAATATTATTGACTCACAAGTGACAAAGGGTGCACATGCTTAACTTTAAATGACTTGGAGTAAACTTTTATCCTGGACGAGCATCTGAACCTAGAACCTGATCGAACGTTAGTTAAGCAGCGTCAAATGTAGGACATCAAACTTTTACCAGCACCGACATAATTGAAACTGAAATGACGAAACAAAATTGATTTGCCACTCCAAGATTTCAACTCGGCAACCACCGTGGTTGTTTCCTAGTCAGATTAGAGAACGTTAAAACATCGGTTTATTTAACCAGGAACAAGGTGTGGGTACGTCTGATGTTCTGTGCTGCCCCGGAGTTGAACATCTAGATATCATTGTTCTTGAGTACATACGAAGAGACGGTAACTATCGAAATATTTTTCATCAGTAGTTAGGCAATAACGATTCGTAAATGCAAGGAAATACTGTATGTTAGAGTGAGAAAAGGGCCTAAACGTAGACTCAGACCATTATCTGACTGCAATAAAGATCATGTTCCGCCGAACAATCCTAAACCAAAACCAAGAAGTTTTGCAATGGTAAACACTAAATCTCCCACGCAATATCAGGAACAATTCCGTGACATATTAATCAAAATAAAAGTGGATGACTGGGGAGAAATTAAAGAAACAATGCTAGAGTCAGTTAAAGAAACTGGTCAACCACGAAGACGTTGATGAAACAATTGACAATCGACTAAAGGCATGGAAAAAATGCAACACTAATAAGAAACATGAATACTGGGAAGAATTTAAAGAAGGAAAAATCACCGGATCAGTAAAAAGAAAATACGACAGAGGCACATTACAAGAAATGAATTCAGTCTTTAAAAGTAACAACACTACAGACTTCTATAAGACTTTCAAAGAAGTTTTAACAGGATTCCAGTCATCAAGTTTACGTTTTAAAGACAAAAATGGAAAAAAAGGTTTAAAGCAATAAAGAGAACTGGCAAATTTCAGCTGAATACTTTGAAAATCTATTAATTGTGACGAGCGCAAAGACAGATTACAATTTCAAAAACCACAACATGAAAATCCACCATAGGAACCACCCACAGTAGTAGAAATAGAAAAGATTATTAAAGCATCGAAAAATAACAAAGCACCAGGAGAGTAAGGGATAGTAGCGGAAATGTAAATACTAGGGTGATTATCCGCATGGCAGAAAATTAGCAAAGTAATTAAAGACATTTGGGCAAAAGGAATCATATTCAGTGACTAGAAACAAGCATTGATCCATTCTCTCCATAAAATTGAGATGAAAAAGACACCAATCACTGCAGGAATATATCCCAGTTACCAGTAACATACAAAATACTGTCTGAAGCGCTCTTAAATAGAATAGAGGAAAAAGTAGAATGTAATATAGGAGATTATCAAGCAGGATTTAGAAAAGGTAGATCATGTGCAGAACAGATTCTTAATTTAAAAACAATTTTGAGAATGATAGCTATACAAAGTAAAATTACAGTAGTTTCTTTCCTAGACTTCAAGAAGGCCTACAACTCAATTGATGGACAAACACTATTCCAGATACTTTATGAATCAGGGATATACGAAAACACCAGCAGACTTGTTGAACAGACGCTCACAGATACAACATCAAGGATTAAGTTTTAATGCGAAAGTTCTAAACTGTTCAAAATCAAAACAGGAGTTTGACAAGGAGAAGGACTGTCCCCATTTCTCTTTAATTTGGTTTTAGATAAAATAATAAAACAATGGGAAACACATTAAAAATAGATTCACAAAGGGTATAAATATGTGCCAAGGAAAGAACAAATTTGAAGTGAAATGTTTAGTCTTTGCAGATGATATGGCAGTGATAGCTGAAAACCGAACAGACACAACAGTCATGCCTGAAGTGTTACACCAGATGGCTGAAAAGACTGAGCTAAAAATATCCTATGAAGAAACCGAGTATATAGAACATAAACATAGCACAGAATAGTGAAAGGAAAGAAAGTATGGAAAAATTAAAAGAGTTGATAAATTTAAATGCCTTGGGGAGTGGATCCAAGTCAATGGACTGGTTAACACAACACATAAAGAAAGAATAAAAAAGTTAGAATTTGCCTATAAATTAACACAAAACTACTACAACAACAAGTCAATATCCATACAAGCCATACATGCTAGGATAAGACATTATAATTCAGTTATTAGGACAGAAGCAACATATGGATCAGAGTGACTAACTCTGGATAAGAAAGACGACTTAAGAAAAATAGAAAAAAGAGAGATACAGTAAGAAAAATTCTAGGTTCTGAGAAAACAAAGAAAATAAGTGGATTAAAAGAAGAAATGATGATTTACACAAAAATACAGAATATCACAGATACACTAAGGAAGAGACGACTAAAATTTTATGGACATTTTAAAAGAAGGGAAGAAACACGGATTGCAAAAAGAAAATTAATTACGTTAGCAAGCTGAAAAAAACTGTAGGATGAATAGAAGTAATAAAGAAACATGCCTACAAAATAGGCGTTACAGAAGAAACAATACGTGACAGGAATCACTTCAGGCTTATGATAGAAAACGCAAACTATGAAGAAGATGAGCCTTAACCTCGACCCAAGAGTGTGGGGACAGATGAGCAGAGACGAGCAGTTGGAGAGAAAATGAAGTACTGGGAAGAAAAAGAAACACCATAAGTCTTAAGCTGTATGCGGTCCATAGCTGAGCAAATTCATAAAAAAGAAATCAGGTTCGGATTGAGCCATATTTTATGTCTGCGTTGAGGACTAGCACCAGGCGCTTCCGACAAGTTCATTGTTGTAGAGTAGTGAACTCCAATGGCGACATTCAGAACATTTTCCTTAATTTTATTATGACAGAGGGGATAGAGCTGATTCTGCTTTACTGACTCTGCTAAATGGCGTGTTTCTGGATTATGATATAAAGAACTATCTGGTCGCACAAACCAATGATAGTGCATTCGCTCTGGCGGGAGAATTAAATGGCATGAAATCTAAGATCTGAGAGAAATTGTCCCATAAGCATTTTCACTTATTGTTACGCACATCGTTTGAAGTTAGCTTTTGGGTAGAACTGTTCTAGTACAGAATTAGTAAGAAATTTTTTCTCGACGATTCAAGATATTCCTCCATTCTTCCACCTGTCTTCCAAACGTGCAGCAATTGTTGACAAGATTGTTCGTAAACGCATTCTTCAAATAGTTGATCAAGATGGAACTGCAACGCCAAAAAATCTGACATGCACGAAAACAGTCCGGGACTAATTTAGGTTTTAACATATATTACCGAGCAGTCCAGACTTTGTAGTCCAACGATTTCAACAGAAGCCTGTTGTTTCAAAACTAGCCCCTAGACTTTGAATTTATTATTCTTCTCTCCGTTATGATACCATAATTATAAGAATTCTTTTCGGAAAAATAAAACAGTGATGCACCGTTTTGCAACAGTTCTGTGACATAAAACATAGCTTTCATTAAAAATTCAAGTAATGAACATAAACTGACTGACGTTTTATTTTCCACGATGCACTCGAGTCTTTCGTAAGATGAAGTTCGAAAGAATAGCAACTGAAATGATGGAAGAAAACACTGAGAATACCTTGATGTAAAACTACAACTGGAGAATTTATTGGGACTGGATAACATTGTGTCACAACTGGAAACGAGGTTTTCACATTGTGATAAGCTGCTTTTCATTAATTTAAGCGATGTTACTAGGTCCGCCAATCTTATCATCATTCCTGCCAAGACGGTGTGGATTCATTATTGAAAACATATTGTACGTGATCAAAATATCCACGGGTGTACTGTCGGTCTACAGGGTCCAACGGGGAACAATACTTCGGCTATCATACATGTCGCCATCATCAGGTGAATTGACGGACTGAGCTCCTGTGAACGTGCCGGCACGGAGATCCGTACGCTATGGCTGCTCAGGGGGAACTGGCTTCGGTCGCGGCGGCGGGAGATTTAAATACCCTCCGCCCGCGGCGCACTCCCTCCGCAGTTCGCGCCCCGCGCCACGGTCACGCCGTGGAACAGATTGCGACGGCGTCTGAGATGACGTCGGTGTGATGGCTCTGTCCGCCGTGGTCGTCACAACTATACGTTTGCTCGATTTACTCTTGATTAACCCAATCGCTGGTTCCCAAGCCTTGCTAAGATTATAGCCACAGTCACGGTTTATGAGGTCGTCATTGGTGCGAATTTCGATTGCCTCTCTAACAACGCTGTCCCAGTATCTCGACGTCTGTACCAGAATCTTCGTGCGTTCATACTCCATAGCGTAATTTTCCGACAAACAATGTTCAGCGACCGCCGACTTGCTCGGATACATCAGTCGAGTGTGCCTCTGGTGTTCACGGCATCGATCCTCGACGGTACGCATCGTCTGACCAATATACGACTTGCCACATTGACACGTAATCTGCCACACGCCGGCCTTCCTGAGACCGAGGTCATCTTTTGCGCTCCCCACCAGTGCACGAGTTTTATTCGGAGGACAAAACACAGTTCCGACCCGGTGTTTCTTCAAAATTCGGGCAATTTTCCCTGAGATTCCGCCTGTATACGGAATAAAGGCAGTGCCTACCTCCTCCCTCGTGATTTCATACATCTCCACAGGTTGTGCTGTAGTGTCTGGGCGGAGAGCACGTTGAATCTGCCACTCTGAGTACCCATTTTTTCGAAATACTGTTCTCAGATGTTCCAATTCCTGAGGTAGACTCTCTGCGTCAGAGATAGTGCATGACCTATGTACTAGAGTTTTAAGTACCCCATTCCTCTGTATGGAGTTTAGATGTGTAAGGAAGTCAAGGAGTTCATCCATACCATGTGGGCAAATGACGAACGTGTCGTCCACGTAACGGAAAAAGCAAGTAGGTTTCCATTGGGATGACGACAGGGCTTCCTCCTCGAAGTTCACCATGTACAAATTCGCTACCAGATGTTTTCATATCATATCAGCGCACACTCCGCTGTAGACTGAAAATTTCATTCTAGAAAGCGTGAATATATTCGCATGCCAAAATTTTTTGCAAAAAGTTTAAAGTTGCTGAGGAAGGTAGGAAGGACTAACGCGGAGTGCCCGCGCGGTTTGAGGCACCAGGTCACGGATTGCGCCCCCCCGCCGGAGGTTCAAGTCTCCCCGCGGGCATGCGTGTGTGTGTTGTCCTTAGCATATGTCAGTTATAATTCTACATCCACCTCTACGTCTATGTGATTACTCTGCTATTCACAATAAAGTGCCTGTCAGAGGGTTCAATGAACCGCCTTCAAGCTGTCTCTCTACTGTTCTACTCTACAACGGTGCGCGGGAAAATCGAGCACTTAAATTTTTCTGTGTGAGACCAGATTTCTCTTATTTTATAGTGATCATCGTTTCACCCTATGTAGGTGGGTGGCAACAGAATGTTTTCGCAATCGGATGACAAAACTGGTAGCTTAAAGTTCAAGACAAAATACCGTCGCAACGAAAAACACTTTTGTTTTAATGATTTTCATTCCAGTTTCCGCAACAAGTCGCTGGCGCTATCTCCCCTATCTCGCGATGATACAAAATGAGCTGCCTTCTTCGAACTTTTTCGATGTCATCCGTCAGTCCCACCAGATGTGGATCCCTCACCGCACAGCAGTACTCCAGAATAGAGAGGACAAGCGTGGTGTAAGCAGATATCTTTAGTAGATTTGTAGCACCTTATCAGTGTTCTGCAAGTATATCGCAGTCTTTGGTTTGCTCTGCCCACAACACTATCTATGTGATCGTTCCAATTTAGGTTATTTGTAATTGTAATCCATAGGTATTTACTTGAATTTACAACCTTCACGTTTGTGTGACATATCGCATAATCGATATTTAGCGGATTTCTTATAGTACTCAAGTGAATAAGTTCACAATTTTCTTTATTCATGGTCAATTGCCACATTTCAGACCATACAGATAACGTATCTAAATCAGATACTTTAAGTAGTGTGCATGTCTAGGGAACGATGGCCTCAGCAGTTTGGTCCCTTAGGAATTCCCACATATTTGACCATTTTTTTAAGGTAGAATGAGGTATCGTGTACATCACTTTGGCATCAGAGGCTTTTAAATAAGCAGGAAGATGTTGGCATTTTTGTGCTCTGATAAGAATATTTTTCCATTGGTTCTCTTCTTTTACCTGCGGTTGTTGTACATGTAGCTCATATGAAAAAAAAAAAAGAATGTGATCGTTAGACATACTTAGAGAACAAGTTTGTTTGCATGGCCACCCTCCGCAGCAAGCACAGATATATATTTGTAAATAAAACCGCCTTTTCCTGCTACAAGTTGCTGCAGGAAAAGACTGTTTTATTTAAGAACAAAAATTTAAATATTTCTCATGTGCATAATGGAAATAAGGCAAAAGTAATTTAACATCTCAAGTCAGATTTTACTGGGACAAATTATTTACATATGCTTCAGTACTATAGGATGAGGTTTCTAGATTATAACGGAGACACTTTACAGCACATTTTGCTGCTATACGTCACTTTATAAACTACGACTTTGCCTCAAACCGGATTTCACGTGCGTATTTTACGTGTACTAGTAGCCTAACATTGAATCTGTGTATCTCGAATCGGGTGAAGATAGGAAGGAAGTTTCAAAATTTGGTCGAGGGGCTCTAAGAAATACTTGGTATAAATTGCATTGTTGACATTGTAACACTCCGGTTTAATCTACTGACTTATCCCGCTCGATCGGGATCTGATAGCAGCCCAAATAGATAATAATTAATGTGACCGTGTACCTAATGGGGCTGGCAATCGGATTGGACTGCTACGGAGATGTTACATTCCATTTTGTCCTTCTCAAATGCTGTAATAATAAAATGTCTGGTGGCAAGAAGAACGACAACACAGCTTCATTAATCGACAACCTATATTCATCACAAAAACACAAAGTAAGGAGGCAGCCACTGCCTTCGTCGTACAGAATTAATAACGGCTAATCTCAGCACAGGCCCTTTCGTTATTCATTATCGTCACACGCAATTTCAATCATTGTAATCCAACACTACAATCCAACACTGCAATCCAACACTGCAATCCAAGTGATGCCGGTGCGGTAGACGCGTAATTACAAATATCGGCACAAAATATCACTGAATCACACTAGCAAGTATACTTTTTCACTTTCCCGTATATTTCTAACACAAAGGGGTTAAACCACGGCGATGGCCACTCCCTTTGTCGGTACGGTCTTGCATTCCAGCAACAGACCTCCACCCGGCTCGGCCCGCCGCGCGTACCACACTCTACTAACTCAACACTCGCTCTCGCTCTCGCCACCCGACACACACTATCGATTGTTTGTCCTGTCGACCTGTGCTGTCGCAAAACTTACAGTAAGGGCCTACGGACCCCTTACAACATGCGCCCAGATTTTTGGAATCCTCGGCTCGATTTTAATTCGCTGGTGAAGGCGAAACGATAGTAAAAAATATCCTTTTTGTGAAGTTTTTCGAGAAACCACCCATTAATATTAAAGGCGTCTTCATAAGCCCCAACAAGCCCACCGTAGATCACATCAAATGCTAAAAGAAAAACCGCTTTGCTACATTTGCACAAGAAGGAGGAAATGTGTAATATTCGCATTTTGACTCTGGATGCCGACTTCTGCTCAACACCATCTCACAAGACTTGCGCCAGGCCTCTTGTTTCCTGTAGTTAATGCAGCTGTAGCCGTAGGGTAAAAATTTGTGGAAATGCGGGTGTACTTCATAACAGTTTTTTCTTTCTTCTCCATTTCAGCTGAAAGCAACCATAACAATATCACGAGGTTGTAGTCCACGAAACTCTACTGCTCCTAACGTTTCGTCCATAACTGCCCTAAAAGTCTTCAGAGGCGTTCCTCCTCCCTTGAATTTTGCTGACTGACCTATCGGACGTCTGAGAGCGACATATATACTGCAGAAAAGAAGGCTTGGCCAGAGTTACACGTGATGAACACAGACGATCCTTGGCCATGATATAACTTAATACTGATTGTCATCTTGTCAAAGCCAAAAAGCTCTTTAGTGATTCTGCAGTGCTACCGTACATCTACATCTACATCTACATCTACATCCATACTCCGCAAGCCACCTGACGGTGTGAAGCGGAGGGTACCTTGAGTACCTCTATCGTTTCTCCTTTCTATTCCAGTCTCGTATTGTTCGTGGAAAGAAGGATTGTCGTCATGCCTCTGTGTGGGCTCTAATCTCTCTGATTTATACGTAGGAGCAAGCAATATACTGCTTGACTCCTCGGTGAAGGTATGTTCTCGAAACACCAACAAGAGCCCGTACCGAACTACTGAGCGTCTCTCCTGCAGAGTTTTCCACTGGAGTTTATCTATCATCTCCGTAACGCTTTCACGATTACTAAATGATCCTACAACGAAGCGCGCTGCTCTCCGTTGGATCTTCTCTCTCTCTTCTATCAACCCTATCTGGTACGGATCCCACACTGCTGAGCGGCGGGCGAACAAGCGCACTGTAACCTATTTCTTTAGTTTTCGGATTGCATTTCCTTAGGATTCTTCCAATGAATCTCAGTCTGGCATCTGCTTTACCGACGAATAACTTCATATGATCCTTCCATTTTAAATCACTCCTAATGCGTACTCCCAGATAATTTATGGCATTAACTGCTTTCAGTTGCTCATGTGCTATATTGTAGCTAAATGATAAGGGATCTTTCTTTCTATGTATTCGCAGCACATTACATTTGTCTACATTGAGACTCAATTGCCATTCCCTGCACCATGCGTCAATTCGCTGCAGATCCTCTTGCATTTCAGAACAATTTTCCATTGTTACAACCTCTCGATATACCACAGCATCATTCGCAAAAAGCCTCAGTGAACTTCCGATGTCATCCACAAGGTCATTTATGTATATTGTGAATAGCAACGGTCCTACGACACTCCCCTGCGGCACACCTGAAATTACTCTTACTTCGGAAGACTTCTCTCCATTGAGAATGATATGCTGCCTTCTGTTATCTAGGAACTCTTCAATCCCATCACACAATTGGTCTGACAGTCCATATGCTCTTACTTCGTTCATCAAACGACTGTGGGGAACTGTATCGAACGCCTTGCAGAAGTGAAGAAACACGGCATCTACCTGTGAACCCATGTCCATGGCCCTCTGAGTCTCGTGAACGAATAGCGCGAGCTGGGTTTCACACGACCGTCTTTTTCGAAACCCATGCTGATTCCTACAGAGTAGATTTCTAGTATCCAGAAAGGTCATTATACTCTATAACTGATCGACGTTAGAGATGTAGGTCTAAAGTTCTGCACATCTGTTCGACGTTCCTTCTTGAAAACTGGGATGACCTGTGCCCTTTTCCAACCCTTGGAACGCTACGCTCTTCTAGAGACCTACGGTACACCGCTGTAAGAAGGGGGGCAAGTTCCTTCGCGTGCTCTGTGTAAAATCGAACTGGTATCCCATCGGGTCCAGCGGCCTTCCCTCTTTTGAGCGATTTTAATTGTTTCTAATATGTCACTAAGTTTCATGGTCTCTTCTTTCCTATTAAAGTTATCCAGTTTTCATGTATTTCAGTGATTTCTATACATTGCTTTGGAGACTGGTTCGTCGTGAAAGACAAATTTATCTTTTCAGAACATTTTGCTTCGCAACTTTGTGACTAAAAAGACATATCAGCCGTAGCGTAGCATGCTCTTCAGTCACGAAGTCAAGAATTGATTTTTTCTTAAAGAAAAAGTTTATCTACGACGACAAACTAATCTCCAAGGCTATGTGTAGAAACTATTGGAATATATAAAATTAAGGACAACTGTAAAAGGGAAGGAGAGTCTCTGAAACATAGCGAAACATGGACAGCAGCTCAGCACAATCGGTAAACAGTTTTTTATGTTTGACAGGACAACAATTGACAGTTAAGTTATTTCTTTGACAAGGATCGTCTCTGCTTATCGCATGTTACTCTGACTGTGCCACTTTTTCTGCAGTATATAAGTCGCTCTCAGACGTCCGACATGTCATTCGGCAGGACTCAAAGGAGGAGCAACGCCTCTGAAGACGTCCAGTGCTATCCTAGACGATACGTTAGTAAGAAATTCGTTGCCACGACCTTATACCCAGGAAGGATTACCGGCACCAATGTCATCCGGTCATGAAAGCCTACACTCTGATGTCATAAGAACGTTGTTCAGCTCGTGCTGAATTTGTTGTCGAATAAACAAGCATAATTTGATACTCATCGTTCCTCTGCTAGAAAGTCTCAATTTCCAATACTTATTACAACATTTCTATTGTTAATTGGTTCATATCAGCACAATCCCTCGTGATGGATCTGGACGAATGTAACAATTGCATGTTCCATACTGACAATACTGAATTATAACGTTATGTCAAAGGGTACAATGGAACGCAGAACAGCAATGTCAAACATTGCGTTCCATAGGGACTTTACCCAGGCTAAGATGAGCATGACTTTACGTTGGGTATCCACCGGTATTGATATCTCATCGGTAGCTGTGGTGTTCAAGGTGGACTGTGTGGAGGGTTAGAAGATGCTGATGTTATTAACGGAAGAGACATTTGTAAAGAAACCAATCACTGGTGTTAGGTATTGATCTAACAACGTAATTTTTAAAATGTCGTTATATGTACTACATCACTTTATTTGGTCCTGAGGAAAGTTAGAAAAACACAAAAAACCTAATACTGTACTGTGTCTGTTTAGAACAGCTGTTACATCAACTTTGAGTATCAACACTTGTGCACTTACATGACAAGCATCATTTCGTCAACGCCTTGTAGATGCAGCTGTCATCGTAAAGACAAGACTGGGTACAACCGCAGGTACTGTTTAGTGTCAACGGGTGCTAGTTCGACCGTTACTGCTAATTCTTAACAAGTATTCCACTAGAAAAAAGAACTGCAGAAAAACTCATTCCCTCCATAGAGTATCATTTTGTTTCAGTTTACATTGCACCACTATTTAATAAAATTTCTATACTGTGTTCCCGACTGAGTCGCCGCGTAGAAAACCAGGATCAGGAGACAAAGTTACCTTCATCCATCGGTAAACAGGTACTCAAGTACGTTCCTCAAGATAGTAACGGTCCAATTCTACTATTATCAAAAGCTATTATGCAAGATACATCCATGTCAGTATCTATTACCCTTCACCAAATCTGTAAGACATTCAACTGCTGGCATCTTCTTTTTCTTTTTTAAGTTTTCTTACCGTTTGGACATACTCATATTCCGTTTCTATACATTTACTATTTGTGTATTGAACCGGGGTCCTAGAAACGACGGTGAGGCTTCGACCTGCCGTGGCCCTCAGTGGTTCAGAAGCCCACAACAGGCCACAGCAGTCAACCCACCCCATCGCCGACCAACACCGAACCTTGTTGTGCGTTTCGGCCCCCAGTGGAGACCCAGGGAACGTCTCATACCAGACGAGTGTAACCCCAATGTTTGCGTGTTAGAGTAATTATGGTGTACTTCCGACATAGTGTAACTGAGGCGGAATAAGTGATAGCAGTCCCCATTCGCCGAGGCAGATGCAAAACCACTTTGAAAACCATCCAGAGGATGGCCGACACACCGGACCTCGACACTAATACGCTGGGCGGATTAGTGCCAGGGACTAGTACGCTTTCTCTCTCGGGAAGCAGCGTGCTAGACTGCGCGGCTAGCCCTGCGGGCTACATTTACTATTAGTTACTACCTTCAGTTATTAAAATTATTTTCCACCTTAAAGCTGTCAGTGATAGTAATACAAAAATTATTATTATCGATTAAAATTGAAACAGGTCAGAGTCTTTAGAGTTCAAACCTATTTCTGGTAGTTAACACAACTTTCACCTTTGAAAATTTTTGATGCAACAGAAAAATTAAAATCTTGTAGCATCATCCGAAATCTGCCTGAGCCATTAGATCTTTGTGTAAATAGACTACGTGGCCAAGATTTCGAGATTGGAGGAATGTGATAGCGTGTTACATGCAGTTCGGCTACCGTAGTGAAGTACTGTCGTTTCCTGTTACTGTTTTTAACCCAACTGAGTTTGAAGTGATTTGGTCATGTCTGTTCTTATCTGTATCTAATTTTTTTTATAACCTCACATATACGACACACAATATCATCTGTACTGCTTGGTGTAAGTGAGAATGCTTTTACGGCCATTGTCAGCTGAATAAAATTTATGAATTTCATATTTAAGAAACTTGCTTTTTAGCAATGCACCTTATCATTATGTCAAACATTAACTGCAAAACGTTGCCGATGTCTCTAGCAATTTGCAAAAATCTTCATTGGCAGTCCTCGTAGTGACTGTCTGAAGCCTGGTATCTGCCTGCTATTTGCTTGTATCTAATATTACGTAACTACATTCAATGCGTCGTCGTTCTTCCCTACAACTCTAGAACTGTCAATTAAATGTGCATAACATCCATCCAGGACAAAAACGTTACTAGAAATTCTAATATTGCACTGCTTATTGTGCTATTGCTGCATGTAGGCCTGCTTCAGACTTTCCCATGTATTTGTCTTCAAGTATTTCATCGATACTGCCCGTGAATTTGTTCCAGCGTCATCTACGCACCGTTCATTAGGTTTTGATACACAAATCCTCATACATCTTGTAATCAATCAAGGAATTTCCTTATTCATTTTCAAAGTGACGTGTCCTTCGCACCTTCAAATCTTGGTCTCTACAGTCATACCAAGACTATATGTACATCCACATTCTGTTAACGTCTGCGAATTTCGTCGGTGTCAGCCAGGCGTCTGATAGTTCGCGTTATTAAGCTTCTGTGTGTACCTGTCTACAGCTTCAAGTCCGTTCTGTCTCCTCATATTGTCTGCCTGTTTTTTCTTATGTCTTCCCATATAATTTCAGTTTGTCAGTTTAGAAACTAATGTTAATTCTTGATGTTCTAATTCGTTTGTTTCTTGCTGTACTATTTCCTTTCTTTTGTGCAACGCTCATGAGGAACAGTGAGTGTAACTGAAAAATTTAATTTCCGTTATTCGTATTTCACTTAATGCAGTCTTTTATGGAACACGAGAGTTGCATCCATGCAGAAGTGCTGAGGTTATTAACGCCTCCAGCATTTTAGAATCGTTCGAAGTACTTTCCCCACAGTGGACCATGGGTTGTTCAGCTGTCGTGACACGGAACATGCACTGTATGACGATCGGGAATTGCGAGCACCGTTGTCTGCAATAACAACAGCGATTTTATCAACCACCTGTGGGGGAACCAATCGCCAGCCTCTTATCGGAGCGACGCCCAGTTCTCCAGTTGATTCGAACTTTTTCATCATGCTCTGCACAGCAGATGGAGAAAGAGAACCCTTCCGTAATACTTTCAGCCTGCGACATTCTCGAAGTGCAGCTGCTGCATTACTCTTATTTTTACAATAGAGCTTCACCAATATCACCCTTCTCCTTTTGTCCAAGCTCATGTTGATAAGTCAACAAGTGCACTGCGAATGGTCAGGCGTGTGAGACTATGAATAACGATGACAGATCACGGCACCTGGCAGCCATAGTTGGAACTGGATGGTGGCGATGTGACCCGTGGAAACCATGCACCCCACTCTCAGAACATTAATGCTACCAAGTTTGGTACTCATATGGTATTAGTTTCCGCGTTATAAAGCGTTGAATAGAGAGAGTTTCATTACAACCACCCGGTATATAAATTATTGTTCCAATTATTATAACATTTAATACTAAGTTCCTCGTTTTCGTATAATATACATATGTAGCCTCTTTTGTGCACTGTATGACATCTACTTCTGTACAATAAGCGTCATTAAATTAAAGGATTCAAATAAATAACGAGCTGTTAATTATAGTAGGTCATAGTCCGCCCCGGTAGCTGAGTGGTCAGCGTGACAGACTGTCAATCCTAAGGACCCGGGTTCGATTCCCGGCTGGGTCGGATATTTTCTCCGCTCAGGGACTGGGTGTTGTGTTGTCCTAATCATCATCATTTCATCCCCATCGACGCACAGGTCGCCGAAGTGGCGTCAAATCGAAAGACCTGCACCAGGCGAACGGTCTACCCGATGGGAGGCCCTAGCCACACGACATTTCCATTTCCATAGTAGGTCATAAATGTAACCCATTTTAAGACATACCAATACATTTTACGTGGCGTTAGTAACTGATAAACGTAAGCAGGCGTTAGTGTTCTAGATTTAAGTCGGAGTGAGCGTGCAGACCAGTCTATTCAGCGAATATCGTCTTGTTCCGGGAATTACTCCACTTGTGCAGTTCGAATGCGTCAACTATAAAAATGTCGTTCCTCGTTGCACCTCTGAATACATGCACGTAAGGAGTAGTACAGCGTCACAAAGACGGTGACCGGTGAGTGTACCATGTTCAAAAACATGGATTTCAGTACGCCCATGAAAAATTATTGCTCCCCACGCCATAATACATAGACCCAAAAGGATCATGTTCGTCAATGTTCCTGGGCGCAACACGTGTTCCAGCGTCTCGCCATATGAGCGTACGACCAGAATCACTACTCAGACTGAATCTGCTGTCATCATAGAATAGCACACGACCCCACTCCTCGTTGCTGCACTCCCTATGTTCTGGGCCACATCGCAAACGTTCCCACTGGTGGGCAGTTGCCAATGGCGCACAGCGTACTGGTCGTCGGGAGAAAAGACCATCCCTCCGTCGCCGTGCTACTGTGGGCTGTCAGCCTGAGTGCGTGGCAGTCGTGTAACTTGGTTGAAAATGCTGTTTGTTGTAGGTCTCTTCTTTCCTTTTGTACAATGTAGCCGTCATCTGATATTGTGGCCGACCGTGGCCAACAGCTTACTCAATTGCGGGCAGCAATGACTGTGGTTCGGAACGCTCCCGAAGAGAGTGTTTAAAAAATACTGTGAGCAATACTGAACCCCAGGCTTACGCTTGTCACATTTCGTCCTTCATCCAGTGATCCTTTCCCGTGTCAAATCAATCAGATGTTGTCTCCAAGCCATTTTATAATGAAGAAGACCGACAATGTTTTCCGTAACTGCTCCTTGATCGATGCACGCTGTCTTTTCCCCGTTCCTTCAACTGCCTCGTGCGTCACACTAACCCCACTTGCAGCTAAGGCCATGCTGTCCTCGCACCAAGTTACGTCCAACTCTCCGTTGACGTGGGGGAGACCTCTGGTGATATACTCTAGAATTTCCATTCATTGTCACTAAGTAGTTAATATGTTACGTTAGTTTATCTATCGTGTATTTTAAGTATTGCAGACCAGTGTATCAGGCTTAACTGGCACTACCCAAATAAAATGTATGTTTTACGATATATCTTTTCAGAGAGAGAGAGAGAGAGAGAGAGAGAGAGAGAGAGAGAGAGAGACAGAGAAAGAAAGAGAGAGAGAGAGAGAGAGAGAGAGAGTGAGAGTGAGAGAGTGAGCGAGAGCTGCAGCTTCCCGTTCTCGTTTTCGAACCCTAATTGCTACGGCTGCAATTCTATCCCAAACATCTGATGTACGACACTTGTGCCGGAATGTTTTGGACAGAAATGTTTTACAGATCATTGTTTTTTAATTTTGTTTCTTTATGCTGGACAATAACTTCATTCTTGGTACTAAAGGCAGAATATGACACTTACTTCGATTGGTATTCATTTCGGAACGAATAGTTGAAGCCTCACTAATTGTGTAACTGGAGTGGTAAAACAACATGTTTACGGACAATACAGTAAGAAACTCAATTTTACGTAAGGAGTATCTATCTTTTATGGCTACTGCCAACATTTATCCGTTGCCACCAGTTCAAAAGTTTTCAGTCATGCACAGCGTTATGAAATAATGGTTGGCATTATGTGGACTTTGCTCCCAGCGGTATAAGCACATGAACATACGTTACATTAACATATTTTTTTAAAGGGTGAGCTCTGCCAGACACAGCTGGTGTATTTTTAATGATGTGTGTCGCGAGAGCGGTATGAAAAATTCCACACCACCCACAAAGAGTTGTAGTTTTCATTCATCAGTTTTACTGTGCCTTGTGGATTCTGATTACAACCCTGTTGACCATGAATAATATTTAGGTTTTCATGATATAGTTTACAGACTCCATGATTGGGGTAGTTATTGGTCCTTTCCAGCTCCAATAAAATTCAAATATTTGTAGCCCTACTCACCCAGACAATAGGGACACAGCTGTTTTAATGTTATGCTTAAATTTTGATTTCTGGCTCATTCTGAGAATTATTATAATGACGCATTTATAAGGTAACTCCCTGTTGTTTAATGAAGCGAACTTCCACCGATAAAACATTTATTTTTTCAGGTATTTCATTGTTTATGACGTAATAACTGCTCAACGAAGTGTCGTTCAGTGATATAAATTTACCGGTAGATTCAGTGGCATATGTGGGTACTGTCTGCAAAATGTGATATGAATAGTGTTAGCAGTAAGGAAGCAGTAATTTATTAAGTCACAGCTGAAGTTGAAGTTTCACGGCCTGAGAATCGAAAATATAGTAAGCGACAAACTTTCTTGCTTCCGTTGTTTTGCGCGGATGTCAACAAAAATGGTTTCAAAGAAGTTTTAAATTAGTGGGATGTAACGAAATGTCCTTATTCTCAAACACTGTCTCAAGATACCTACATATTCTCTATCTTAAATATCTGACTTACTGCGTTACAATATCAATGCAAGAATAAACACTTGTATTAGTAGACTATGACAGAATTTCAAATTTTTTAAAATAGGTCCAGAATTAAGTAAAATATTGAAAATCAAATTTTTAACCTTCTGGAAGCTGTTGGATATGTAACATGCTGCTGAAATAACGCACTGTGCTAGCCGTTCAGTCACGTAGATATAATACTAGATGTGACTATTGGGGCACGTCGTTACGCTGAAATGAACTGCAACATGCAACATAATTTCATCTCCACTGCGGCTTTGCACTAAAATACCGTCTAAAAGATTCATTACATGGTGCAGACCACGACAGGTAGCGTATAAGTTTAGTACATATTGAAATTCTGAAATGTATATCAAACTGTGAAACCATATGTCTTTGTGTATTCGTAGGTTTTCTCAACCGGAGTGAACATCTATAGACTTTTTCAGCTTTTTAAGTGAAGCACTACCATTCGGGCCACACGAGGGCTCCTCGACGAATACCAATAGCATTTAGAGACAGAAATGTCGTTCAAAACCTACCAGTATCTCAGGATGTACAGATCACGAAAACTTGAAGCATATTGCGTGTAACATTAGCATAAATTTCCTTTTGTAGAGATGTCAAGGTAGTGTGAAGTAAGTCAGGGCACTGTGAATGATTTTATTACTTTTTCCATTCGAACTGAAAAAAGTCTTGGTATCTTAAGCGATTATTCTCAGCTTCTAGATAGCACAATCTTTGTAGCTATTAACGTACCGTCATAACTGAGAGATCTACAAACCGGTGAACACGATTTGCCTACAGCGACACCCCAGGTGAGTGCCCATTAGCACTCTGTGACGTGTGCCTCGAGAGCATATTGTCCACCTTCGACATACCGAGTGAATTCTGAAACTGTCACAGTCAGTAGCGGTCACTAGTCCAGGGCGAGATTGTCATGTGTGTCCCTTCCGGAAATTGGAACATTTACTTTACTCCATCAATCCTGAAAGTATGTAACAATATCCCGTTTATTTGTCTCATTAATATAAGCAATACAGAGAGAGAGAGAGAGAGAGAGAGAGAGAGAGAGAGAGCAAGGGATGTGTGGAGCAACTTCGCTATGGTCTATAAATCAGAGAGATGAATTTGAATGATTGTGATGTTGATGAGGTAGATGTGAAAAATATGGTACATAATTTTCTGACATTTGCTGTGCATATAAATTATACAAAATTGTTAGTTCCTCAGCCCCTGGATGGTGACGCTGCTGATGCTACAGCTGATGTTAAACTAATGAAAAGCACATCAGTTGCTTTTCTTAATGAACTTCATTAAGTTCAGACAAATTATTTTGGTCGTTATATAAGGCCATTATCATGTGCATCTGAAAGTAATGCTACAGAAAAGATTCAGGTTCTTTTGATATTTGCCTAAAATGAAGGTCGAAACTGAATTTAGAACTTCTTAAAGCTCTAAAAAAGGCAACTGCAGTTACTTGTCAATAACGTTTCCGATTTCAGGAAAAATATTTCGCGTTTCTCGAGCAGTCCGCGGTTGTACTGCCACTCCACAGTGTCCAACTGGAGATTCTGAAGTATCACTATTTCTTGTTGCCTCAAATCTATTTTTAACTTCCTCCAAAACTTTCACAAGTTGTCGCCAAATTAATTGTACTGGCAAAAAAACTTCATATCCTGTTCTCAAAACTGTATCACTCTGAAATCTGTATCACTTTGTTCCAAAACTGCATTAAGCCCCATACCTTTATCAAGGTACCCCCTGAAAAGTATCATGCAGTCCTGAAACTATGTCAATGTAACCTGAAGCTCTATCAGGTGGTCCCAAAACTCTCCCAGCTTGCCCACAAAACTGTAGCAACTTGCCCCAAATCTGTACCAAGTTGCTCCCCAAAGTGTATAACCTTGCACTGTATGTGTATCAACATCCCCCAAAACTCTTTAAGGGGCTCCGGAACGCCCTATACTTGCAATGTTAAAATAATGCATATAAATTACATCTTTCCTCACAAAGTATTTGAGGTAGGAAGTTGAACTTTTTACAGATTATTTATTGGAATATGGGCTACAACTTAATACAGGGATTTTACAAAATTTTAGTTCAGTTATTAAAGATGATTTTTTTTCAATTGTAATGAAAATTCACAACATTTTTTTGCAATTTTTTATTTATATATTCAAAAATATACAGTTTTTTGGAAAAAGGCTGTGTTAAATTATGCAGAAGGTACTGTGTAACATTTACTGAAAGTTTGAAACAAATATGTTTGGAAGATCCTTAGAAAACATGTAATTAGTATGAGAAAATAAAAGTTTTGGGAATCGAGCGACAAAGATTGGATTAACTTTTTAGTGCATTCCAGGTCCATAGGATGGATTATCTTCATCCTCTGCAAACTCCTCCTCCAGCTTCCTCTTGTTCCTCCTCCTGTTTGCTCTTGCTTGTATTTCTAGACTCTTTACAGCCCTGTCTGCAGCCCGAAGGCGTTCCTTGCCTAAAGCAAGCATCGCTCGTTGTTGTGTTCGTAGATTTTGCTACCATTTTCTTCAGTTGCAGTTACTGCAACACTGTTCCAAAAGGTGGTCATGTATGAACACTTATCACATTTCAGTTGTATTTCACTAGCAAGTCCTACGTGCTTTATTATGGAGAGTTCCAGACCAACTTCACTACAATGAATACATCTTACACAGTTTGAAAAAATTCCTTTGAGAACCGACAATTCAAATATTTCATTCACGTCCGATTCGCCCATAAAACATTCATAGTTTTCACTCATTGAACCAAGCTTCTTCTGTGAAGTATTTTCTTTCCCACTTTGACTGCTATGGGCAGGTGTACTTGAGAGGTTAGGTTCACTCACTTGGTCATCGTCTTCATTGTTTACAGTAATAACACATACCTTTGGCTTTCCAACATTTCTCCTTTTCTTAAAAGCCTTCAGAGGATTTCTAATAACTTTACTTTCACTCATTATTATACTTCAACAAAACAGAGACTCAAGAAACAGAATTAATTACGAATATTTTCGAGATAACGACAGAGTAAATAAACATGAAACAATCGACAATCACACCAGCGATATATATTGAACCATCACAGGTTAGGCACAACACATACTTTATCTCACATCACTAAAATGTACCTGATGAACACGGACGTTAATAATAACACCATTTGACAGCAGTTTAACAGCGCCACAGTGGGTCACCCCCATGTAGAACACATTTCAAAAAAAATTTAAAAATAGTTGTAGTCTTCGGAATTGAATAAATTATATATCTATTAAAAGGTAATAGTCTGCAGATTCAGAAAATGCAAAAAAGTAAAAATTGAACTTTTCATGATTTTGAGCCTTTCCGGAGCCCCTTAAACTTACCCCAAAACAGGATGTACCTGCCTCAATACTGTATCAGTCTGTCCCCAAACTGTTTCAACTTGCCCCAAAACAGTATTAACTTCAGCCCATGAAACTGTCAGTGTGTCCTTGAACTGAGTCAAGTTGGCCCACAGATGTAATAACTTGCCCTTCTTCAACTGTACCAATTTGCCCTGAAACTGCAACCACTTGCCCAAAAACTGACAACATATTCACATCAGATGAGGTGTTACAGTTGCAGATCAGGGTGTGCCCGCTGCGGAGCAAGATAATAGAGTTTTGTTGGCAAATTGTTGCAATTATGGGGCATGGTATTACTGTTGGTGGAAAGTTATAAGATATTTTGGGGAAGCTCATTAGTTGTGGGGCTAGTTGTTACTGTTTCATGGGAAAGTTGTTGCAGCAGCAGAGCAAACTGTTAGATTTGTCGAGCAAGTTGTTACAGTTTCAGGGTTCAAGCGGTTACAGTCACAGAGCAAGTTGCTCTAGAAGTGGGGCAAGTTAGCACAGTTGTGGAGTGGCAAGATTTTAAAATTTTTAGGCAAATTGTCACAATTTCACTACAACATGGGGCAACTGTTAGGACAAGTTACAACTAGCCGCAAAAAATCTTAACTTTCTTATTTCATTTCATTGTTAGACTTGCTGATGCCTGTGTCCATGTGTTCTGTGGACAATAACATTCCAAAATATACTGCTCAGTTCTGTGTCTGGATCTGAATCTGACGAATAGTTTTAGAATAAGTTAGAAAACTTACTTCACGCCTGATCCCAGCATGGAACATCACTACCTCTTCTTGTTTCTGTACTGAAGGAAGAATTGGGGGGGGGGCGGGGGGGAGGGCATTCCTATATAGAAATTCAGGCATCTCATTGAAAGCATTCCGTCGTGAGTTCACGCCATTATAAGTGCAGTGTAGGGGTGGGACTGCTTTTGCATATTACATGTCCAAAATGATGAATTATGGGCCATTTGTTTAAGTTTATTGCAATTTGTTATGATGTACCAAGCTGATTTTCCTTGTGACAGTAAAATGAAGAATTACAACAAGAAGACATAACTCCAACAGAAACATATACGGAAGAAGTAATAGCTGGTTCTTCACTGGAAAAGACTATTGAAATATATACTATAAATTTAATGACACTGCAGCTACTCCATCAAAAATTAAAAACAGTTTCTACTGGTAATAGCGTTCACAGTCACACATAATTATAAAATTTAATCATTTAAGTGAATCTTGAGTAATAAAAATAATATAGAGAGTAATGTAGTAAGTTCTAGGTTTAAAATTTGTTGATATTTTCCAAAACAAACACAGTGGCTCACTCTGCAAAAGAACGTTAAATACAACACTTTAGTAGACTCTTGTTGGCACTTGTTGGAGATAATGTATTATCCTTTATTACAGATTCTAATCCAACTGTGCCTAATATCTGATACAAAAATTATGACCAGGTATTTTTCAAATATCTACGAAGCCGCGATTTCTCCGAAAAGGGCAAGCTGAGGCAGAATCTGTGCTGGAAAAAGGATTTAAACCTATTTCTAAAATGTTGTAGAGAATGGGGCAGCTATTACAAAAAAAGAAGAAGACGAAAAAGAAGAAGAAGACGAAGAAGAAGATAGATAAGAGAAAGAAAACAAGTCTGAAAAATGTGAAGAACTTAATATGTTCATGATAGCAGGTTACAGAGAAATTGGTGGAAAAGAAGAAGTAGATGATGATTGCGATGAAGAATACAATGACGATGTAGAAGAAGATGAAGAAGAAGAAGGAGGAGGAGGAGGAGGAGAAGAAGAAGAAGTAGAAGAAGAAGAAGAAGAAGGGGACGAGTACCGTGAAGAAGATGCTTCTGATGAAGGAAAAGAAGATGAGCATGATTACTAAGAGGCCAATGAGTTTCTAATTGGAAGACCATCTTCGGTGATTTGACAGTAGATAACGACTGTGTTCACTGGAATAAACCATATTCATTGCTAGAACTATTATTTTTTGGGTAGCTTCGACAGTGGCAGGCAGAAATTTACACTATAGTAGCACAATAGTTACTGAAGAATTAATCTGAGAAGCATCGAGTACAGAATGAAGTTTACAAGACTACAGAAAAAATGAAAGACTCAGACTGGTGAGCTGCATACAAGAACATTAACTCTATCATGGAGAGGTATGCTTAGATAAGTAATGATGAACGTACTCAAGCGTATCAAATCTTCACCAAGTTACCGACTAAACCGAGACTGCACAAGATGAAGAAGGTTGAGAAAACAGGTTTCAACTTTTCAGAGTTTTTTTTTTGCCATTAAATATATAGGGGTTCGATCCCCGCCACTGCCTAAATTTTGATAAATAATCAGCATTGGCGGCCGAAGACTTCGGGCATAAGAAGTCATCCTCATTCAGCCAACGGCCTTGTCAAAGAGGGCGGAGGAGTGGATAGAGTTTCAGGGCACTCTCTTGTCCTAGGGGTGGGAAATTACCCCTAAAGGCGGAAGAATCAGCAATGATCAACGACATGAGGATGCAGAAGGCAATGGAAACCACTGCATTAAAGACACGTAACATGTATCCACAGGACATGTGGCCCGTAATTGAAGTGTCATGATGATCTTTCCATTGGCAAAAGATTCCGGAATAGTCCCCCCCATTCGGGGCTCTGGGAGGGGACTGCCAAAGGGGAGGTTACCATGAGAAAAAGATTGAATAATCAACGAAAGGATAACGTTCTATGAGTCGGGGCGTGGAATGTCAGAAGCTTGAACGTGGTAGGTAAACTAGAAAATCTGAAAAGGGAAATGCAAAGGCTCAATCTAGATATAGTAGGGGGTCAGTGAAGTGAAGTGGAAGGAAGACAAGGATTTCTGGTCAGATGAGTATCGGGTAATATCAACAGCAGCAGAAAATGGTATAACGGGTGTAGGATTCGTTATGAATTGGAAGGTAGGGCAGAGGGTGTGTTACTGTGAACAGTTCAGTGACCGGGTTGTTCTAATCAGAATCGACAGCAGACCAACACCGACAACGATAGTTCAGGTATACATGCCGACGCCGCAAGCTGAAGATGAACAGATAGAGAAAGTGTATGAGGACATTGAAAGGGTAATGCAGTATAAAAAGGGGGACGAAAATCTAATAGTCATGAGTGACTGGAATGCAGTTGTAGGGGAAGGAGTAGAAGAAAAGGTTACAGGAGAATATGGGCTTGGGACATGGAATGAAAGAGGAGAAAGACTAATTGAGTTCTGTAACAAGTTTCAGCTAGTAATAGCGAATACCCTGTTCAAGAATCACAAGAGGAGGAGGTATACTTGGAAAAGGCCGGGAGATACGGGAAGATTTCAATTAGATTGTATCATGGTCAGACAGAGATTCCGAAATCAGATACTGGATTGTAAGGCGTACGCAGCAGCAGATATAGACTCAGATCACAATATAGTAGTGATGAAGAGTAGGCTGAAGTTCAAGACATTAGTCAGGAAGAATCAATACTCAAAGAAGTGGGATACGGAAGTACTAACGAATGACGAGATACGTTTGTAGTTCTCTAACGCTATAGATACAGCAATAAGGAATAGCGCAGTAGGGAGTACAGTTGAAGAGGAAGTACAAACATGTTCCGGGAAAAATAGGAAGTCGCTGAGGAATGAAATAAATGGGAAGTGCAGGGAAGCTAAGACGAAATGGCTGCAGGAAAAATGCGAAGACATCGAAAAAGATATGATTGTCGGAAGGACAGACTCAGCATACAGGAAAGTCAAAACAACCTTTGGTGACATTAAAAGCAACGGTGGTAACATTAAGAGTGCAACGGGAATTCCACTGTTAAATGCAGAGGAGAGAACAGATAGGTGGAAAGAATACACTGAAAGCCTTTACGAGGGTGAAGATTTGTCTGATGTGATATAAGAAGAAACAGGAGTCGATTTAGAAGAGATAGGGGATCCAGTATTAGAATCGGAATTTAAAAGAGCTTTGGAGGACTTACGGTCAAATACGGCAGAAGGGATAGATAACATTCCATCAGAATTTCTAAAATCATTGGGGGAAGTGGCAACAAAACGACTATTCACGTTGGTGTGTAGAATATATGAGTCTGGCGATACACCATCTGACTTTCGGAAAAGCATCATCCACACAATTCCGAAGACGGCAAGAACTGACAAGTGCGAGAATTATCGCACAATCAGCTTAACAGCTCATGCATCGAAGCTGCTTACAAGAATAATATACAGAAGAATGGAAAAAAAATGAGAATGCGCTAGGTGACGATCAGTTTGGCTTTAGGAAAAGTAAAGGGACGAGAGAGGTAATTCTGACGTTACGGCTAATAATGGAAGCAAGGCTAAAGAAAAATCAAGACACTTTCATGGGATTTGTCGACCTGGAAAAAGCGTTCGACAATATAAAATGGTGCAAGCTGTTCGAGATTCTGAAAAATGTAGAGGTAAGCTATAGGGAGAGACGGGTCATATACAATATGTACAACATCCAAGAGGGAATAATAAGAGTGGACGATTAAGAACGAAGTGCTCGTATTAAGAAGGGTGTAAGACAAGGCTGTAGCCTTTCGCCCCTACTCTTCAATCTGTACATCGAGGAAGCAATGATGGAAATAAAAGAAAGGTTCAGGAGTGAAATTAAAATACAAGGTGAAAGGATATCAATGATACGATTCGCTGTTGACATTGCTATCCTGAGTGAAAGTGAAAAAGAATCAAATGATCTGCTGAACGGAATGAACAGTCTAATGAGTACACAGTATGGTTTGAGAGTAAATCGGAGAAAGACGAAGGTAATGAGAAGTAGTAGAAATGAGAACAGCGAGAAACTTAACATCAGGATTGATGGTCACGAGGTCACTGAAGTTAAGGAATTCTGCTACCTAGGCAGTAAAATAACCAATGACGGACGGAGCAAGGAGGACATCAAAAGCAGACTCGCTATGGCAAAAAAGGCATTTCTGGCCAAGAGAAGTCTACTAATATCAAATACCGGCCTTAATTTGAGGAAGAAATTTCTGAGGATATACGTCTGGAGTACAGCATTGTATGGTAGTGAAACATGGACTGTGGGAAAACCGGAACAGAAGAGAATCGAAGCATTTGAGATGTGGTGCTATAGACGAATGTTGAAAATTAGGTGGACTGATAAGGTAAGGAATGAGGCGGTTCTACGCAGAATCGGAGAGGAAAGGAATATGTGGAAAACACTGATAAGGAGGAGGGACAGGATGATAGGACACCTGCTAAGACATGAGGGAATGACTTCCATGGTACTAGAGGGAGCTGTAGAGGGCAAAAACTGTAGTGGAAGACAGAGATTGGAATACGTCAAGCAAATAATTGAGGACGCAGGTTGCAAGTGATACTCTGAGATGAAGAGGTTAGCACAGGAAAGGAATTCGTGGCGGGTCGCATCAAACCAGTCAGTAGACTGACAACCAAAAAAAAAAAAAAAACACCCACTGATCACTGATGGCTCTGAACAGATTCTGTTATGTGTGTCGAAAGTTCATCCATTCTGGGAATCTAGAATGTCGACGATTGTTCCCTGATACTCACAAGATACTGGTCCTAGGGATTCTAAGACTTTCGAGAATGTTTTGCTTTCAAGTGGTAGTAACTAAAGGAAGAGAAATTATTGATTGATGGAATTAAAAATTAATAAGTTTTTTCTTTTTTCTTTTACTTGTATTGTGAAACCTCAGGTCTTGCCGAATTTACGATTCTACGACAAGCGGAAGTACACTGTAGGTTATAATGAGTGAGTGTGTGAGTATCAAATTGTGTAACTTGAGTGGATCTTTTGATTATATTGACTTTGAAGATCAACATTTTTACACCTCCAATTTACCATCGACTTCAGAAGGTGACTTAAATTTCAGCTTGATACTCCTACTCATTCCTGAGAAAAAGGGGGCTTGACAGACAGACACACAGCCCAATATAATAACATATTTATAATTTTCGGAATTTTCCATTACTTGCGTAGCGAAACTATGCTTCTTACCAAATTTCTTGATCTTTGACTAATGGGAATCAGCCTGTACATTTTGATAAGTGGGTTAGAGAGTATCAAAATATGTGACAGAAATCGCCGGATCATTTCGCTTCATTGACATAGAAGCATACATTTATTAGGCTGTCAAGGTACCATTGTCCTTAGTATGTGAAAGAAACCTCTACTTATCCTGGAGATAAAGGATTTAACAGACAAATGGACATTTAGTCTGGTAAGAAAACTCGACTAAGTAGTTTCCGTATGATGTACTTACAAACTATCGTTTCGGATTTTTTCTATTGGATGTACTGTGAAACTCTGATTTTTGCCAAATTTCATGGTTCTCGGTCAACAGGAACACCCTTTAGGTTCCGATGAGTGAGTTTTCTAGTACCAAAATATGTGGTTTAGTTGACTACATATTTCTATGGCACTGGCTGAGAAGCTTCAATTATATTCGCCGCCAAGAGACAGTATCGATAATACTTATTGAAGTTTGTACACTTAGTTCATTGTAACATCTCATGACTAGAACATAGTGTCGTGGATATTACACCGTAGACCATAGTGAGTGACGTAAATTTCAAACTGCTACATCTGTCAGTTCCGGGGAAAAAGGATTTTTAACAGTCAGGCAGACAGACAGACAGAAACATGGAGCACGTGGACAACAAAGTGATCCCATAATGGTTCTGTTTTAATCGACTGAGGTACGGAATCCTGAAAATAAGATGCTTGTCGTAGACATTATGACCATATTGCTTCAAAAGGCTCTGAGCACTATGGGACTTAACTGCTGAGGTCATCAGTCCCCTAGACCTTAGAACTACTTAAACCTAACTAACCTAAGGACATCACACACATCCATGCCCTAGGCTGGATTCGAACCTGCGACCGTAGCAGTCGCGCGGGTCCAGACTGTAGGGCCTAGAGCCGCTCGGCCATCTCGGCCGGCATTATGGCCATATTGCAATGGTTAATGCATAATGAGCATGGGAAGATATATGAATTAAAGGTGAAAAAAGTGCAATTACTTTTCGGAAGCATTAGATGTTGTCAATGACAAAGTCGTGGTAATAACATTTGATACCTTGCTAAATCTGGCCAATAACTGCACTTGAAGCTGTGTGGTAGATCACCAGTAGTGCCTCTTTGTTTTTAAATGTTACCGAAGCAAATATACATTTAAATAAATTTAATACGACGGAATAAATCGATCAGCGCTCGTCTACTGAACTACCGTATATTGCAGTAGTGCTAGTAAGTGAGCTGTATGGGCTTTAGTAAGTGGAAACATCTAATATGAATATGCATTGTACACGAAGAACGTGGTATAACAATTGCACTTAGGTCGATAACAAGTGCTATTTAACTTGAAATTTTTATCAGTAGTGCCAGCAGGCAAGTTGCACATACTTTTTAATTTTCTAGGATAATTAAATTACAACATAGTACCACGTATGTTTTGTATCGGAAGTCTTCTGTACGAGAAACAACTTAATTATTTCATTTAGCTACAAATTTTCGTTTATGATCACAGATCTGTAAATATACTTGGGATAAGCAACACGCATGTAAGTGTGTATGTGTGTGTGTTTGTGTGTGTGTGTGAATGTGTGTGTGTGTGTGTGTGTGTGTGTGTGTGTGTGTGTGAGTGAGTGTGTCTGTTTGTGCTCGATAAATAACAAATAATTTTATATTTCTACCCATTGTAATTTTCGAATTATCGACTTCCCATCTCTGTTTTGTTGCTCAGTCGTCCTTGGCTAAGTTTCATCTCTATCTTGTTCCAGTACAATATTTGGCAGTGTTCTGATGAATGTAAAGACAGCAGAAGTGCCTCTTGTAGATGACGGAAATATTACCAAATTAAGTTATGTATCCCATTAAAAAATCTAATCAAAACAATTCGGACCTCCCGTCCTAAAATAGTGCTTAGTCAGTTTCTCTATAATTTAGATACGTTGCACGTGAGTGTATGGCTTTTACATTGCGTATTTTGATCAAATTTTGGTTTAATTTAATAGCTGATTGTGGGTAATGCAGGTTTAGAGCTGTCTGACGCCACTTTTCTGATTTTTATATATTGTAGCCTTTCTAACACGTTGCTTTTGTCGACTGGGTCCTGTCAGTTGTAACAAAATGTAATTAACATAAATCAATGTCGTCGACTATATCGTCTACAGAAGAACAAGTACCACAAAACCCTAGCCTCTATTGGTTTGATTAACTGAAACCTTACTGAGAATTTTTCTAAACTGACATATGATTACCACTCTATGAACGTCAGATTGAATTGAGAACAGTCTTAACTTATTTTGGAGGTAGAAATATAACTGTAATTCTCGCCAACTACAACAGAACTAGTGAGATGTGGAGGTACTTAATCTGCAGGTGCACTGTATCTTTCAGCAAGAGTAAGTCACAGGAACGGAATTATTTACCTTCTTCCAGTGGCTGATCTTATTTCAGACTGACTATTTGTTTTCGTGTTTTTCTTCTTGGGGTATTATTCTACCTATTAAGCGTTTCCTGCACCAATAGTTAGGCCTAACTTCAAATGCCAGCTGTTTGTCTAGCATGTTATTATTGCCACTCGTGTTCGGGCATGGAAATAAAGTTGATACTCCTACTTAGAGTGCCCACAATGATGTTTTATGCATCAGTTTGACGGGTGAGTGTGTGTGTGAGTATGTGTGTTTAAAATAACAATGTGCCACTTGACGTAATCGTAGCATTTTTTGCGTGCAGATGTATTTTTGCAGTGTTTTAGGTATTGTAATTTCGTTGTGACGCTTCACAGGCTTCATAAAACAATTTAGATGTGGAAAATTTATAATGTGTGTGCAATAACATTGAACATTTGAGATAAACACTGAATTATTTGTATTGTTGACATATTACGCCGAGGTTTATAAATTTTGGAAGATCAGTGTCAGCCTTGGCAGGCATGATAGAAGCATTAAGGCGTGGAAAGTAGCTTGAGGCTCTATTGTGCATTATATCATTTATAGATCGTACTTAATGTTCACTATTACTGCTTAAGTTTTGGCTCAAAAACTTTTGAACATTCTGCAAAAATTGAGATTTGTCAGATGTTTCTGAGCACGAACAAGATGCGTACTCTTGGGATTTCATCTGAATGCCTACTAAAATTCTATATTGTCATTGTTTCATTTTTATACCACATTTTCAATGGGGAGGAAGTTAGCGCAGAAGGTATAAAATCAGAAACAGGATTGTTTACCATTGTATCACTTTTTAATTTTAGCACACGACGTGGTATGGGCTCGACTAATGTCTGAAGCAGTGCTGGAGGGAATTGACGCCATGAATCCTGCTGGGCTGTCCATAAATCCGTAAGAGTACGAGGGTGTGCTGATCTCTTCTGAGCAACGCTTTTCAAGGCTTCCCAAATATGCTCATTAATTTTCATGTCCAGGGAGTATGTTGGCCAGCGGAAGTGTGTAAACTCAGAAGAGGGTTCCTGGAGCCACTCATCAGTTTTTCTGGACGTTGAGAGTATCGCATTCTGCTGCTGGAATTGCCAAAGTCCGTCGGAAAGAGCATTGGACATGAACTGCTGCAGGTGATCCGACAGGATGCTTATATATGTGCGACCTTCCTGAGTCGTGTTTAGACGTTTCGTGGGTCCCATAGTACTCAAAATGCTCACTCCCCACGCTATCGTAGAGCCTCCGCCAGCTTGAACAGTCCCCTGCTGACATGCAGGGTCCATGCATTCATGAGGTGGTCTCCATAACCGAACACGTCCAACCACTCGATACAATTAGAAACGAGACTCGTCCGACCAGGCAACATGTTTCCAGTCATCAACAGCGCAATGCCGCTATTGACGGGCTCAGGCGAGGCCTAAATCTTTGTGTCATGTAGTGATAATGGGTGTACGAGTGAGCCTTCGGCTCCAAAAGGTCATATCGATGAAAGGTTCGCACCCTGACATTTGTTGGTGGCCCAGCTTAGAAATCTGCAACAGTCTGGGGAAGTGTTGCACTTCTGTCACGTTGGTCCCATTTTGCAGGATTCTTTCCGGTCACAGCTATGTTTGAGATTTGATGTTTTGCCGGATTCTTGATATTCCCGGTACACTCGTGAAATGGACCTACCGGAAAATCCCCACTTCATAACTGTCTCGGAGATGCTGTATCCCACATTAGTGCGTATATCCAGGCGAGAAAATGTGTAAAGTCAACTGAAAAGTGGTATAGTACCGGAAAGTTCTTTGTAAAGTCAACCTGTGAAGTTTCATTTCGTTTTCGTGTCCACTTTTGTTGCTTCTCTGATCTGATCTGAGAATCAAAGTAACTGATGATGGCCGAAGTCGAGACAGTATGAAATGTAGACTGACAGCAGCGAGAATCGAACTTCGGCGAAAAGATGAATTTGAGTATCACGAAGCTTATTCCGAAGGTTCTCGTCTCTAGTACAGACATGTACAGAAGTGAAATCTTCACTATATAATGGACAGTCGAAATGGCAGTTGAAGGCTTTGAAGTTTATGCTACAGAAGAATGTTGTAAATTAGTTGAGAAGCTCGAGTAACTAAAGAAGACGTACTTAATCGAACTGGGTAAAAATATTGTAGAGGAGGACAAAGGCTTGAATGCATATTGATGGAGAGGATGTTGTTTATGTTGAGATGAAAAGTTTCGCACAGGGTAGACTAGCATTGAATCAGTGTTGGACTGAAGACAACAACCACCTCTTTGTAGCGAAACGTACGTCTTCACCAGTCGTGTTCATTCGGAAGTGGACTCTCCTACATTTCACTGCTTGTAAGTGTGCTTATCAAGTAACACTTATCTGAAAGTGAGTTTAACCGTTTATAATAACAGAAATATTGAGGTTTATGTGACTCTAGATGTGGGAAGCCAGTGAACCATCGCTCGAAAATAACAGGATTTCATTTCTTTGCGCCATATAAGAGTCAGGTGCCCTGCAAGACTACCTTTCCATCATGTTCTGTAGTTTCGTTAGACGTGTATTTTGAGTCTGTTTTCTTCAATTTCTAAATATTCCTTTTAGGGGCTAGATTCATATTGCCTAATACGTACCAGAAAAATGCTGCCGATGCTTTTAGCACCAGATACTATGTTGCTAAAATCTAATGGCACCAGTAAGTAATTTGTGACTCAGTGAGTTTTAAAAATAAATCTGTTGGACTTTATATACGTCCTAATCTTATTTTTTTAAAAAAATCATGACAAACAATGTAACTCTAGTTCAACTGCGAAATATTAGCTCTCGACTGTAGGCATGCCACCACGAAATACTGGCTTGCAATTCTCTTCTGCCTGAATAGTTTAGAATTCGAAAATCTGGTTGATCTATATTATAAGTGTAGCGTCATCCAGAGAATAATTTAATGGGGATATGGTTATAGCGGTATTATCGAATGGTGGACCAAACTTATCGGATCAACTGAAGGATGGGATACAACCCGTCGGCTTTGAGAAATGACGTCATAGTTTACTAATAGATGTTTATGTTTTTGTTTTCCAGCCGTAGATTACAAATCGGTTTTCTTTTGTGGTGTAGCATCGTCATTGTAAATTGAAATAAATGAATGTGTTTTTAAAAGGCAGATTTTCATTCATAGTGAGTTTGAGATATTGTGGAAGAATTGGTTTTATTTAGGGACAATTTTTGTTCTTTGATTTTTGTTTGTAGGTTTGGTTATGTCCATTCCTATGAATATGAAAGACTTGAAGTAGGGATCTTCGGGTCTAGTTTAGCAGGGGATACAACACGTTGGCTTTGAACAATGACGTCAGAATTCGCCAGAGAGCATGTATTACAAAGATGAAAGAGCTGAGAAGAATGTTCAGAAACAAAGGAATGCCAGAGAGAAAAACTGTACTTCACATATGTAAGGGCCAGTAGTATTTTCACGTTAACGATATCGCGTGTTTGTATCTTAGTATTTCTCTGCAAAATACAATGGAAAGAAATGAATGAATTCGCCAGAGAGCATGTATTACAAAGATGAAAGAGCTGAGAAGAATGTTCAGAAACAAAGGAATGCCAGAGAGAAAAACTGTACTTCACATATGTAAGGGCCAGTAGTATTTTCACGTTAACGATATCGCGTGTTTGTATCTTAGTATTTCTCTGCAAAATACAATGGAAAGAAATGAATGAATTCGCCAGAGAGCATGTATTACAAAGATGAAAGAGCTGAGAAGAATGTTCAGAAACAAAGGAATGCCAGAGAGAAAAACTGTACTTCACATATATAAGGGCCAGTAGTATTTTCACGTTAACGATATCACGTGTTTGAATCTTAGTATTTCTCCGCAAAATACAATGGAAAGAAATGAATGAAATATGTTACTAGCAAAGAATGCATCACATTACATGTATGTCAGTTGTATCTCGAAAGTCTTTCGAACTGTATTGCTTAAGTGCAGTACGGGATACAAGTTCTGCGTAGTCGATTTCTTAGTTTCAACTAGCATTGCTATCCTGTTGTTCACTTGAACTATGTATCCCCTGCTTCACTAAACCGCAAATGAAACACCCGATACAAATTAAAAGCTCATTCGAAGTGTGTTGCTTAAGTACAGTCCGGAATACGAGTTTGTCGTAAGTCGATTTCTTCGTTTTCATTAGCATTCCTGTCCTGTTCTTCACCTGAACGATGTATCCTCAGCTTCAGTAAACCCTAAGTGGAACACGGGATACAAATTGTAGATGTGCTGTTTATTTCGTCTCCGCTATTACAAACAGTCTTTTCTTACGTACATATCAGTATTACTGATGACAGAAGGACCTACGTATGTAATATATGTATACCAGACTTCCATTGACCTCGATATATGTACACTGGTAACGAATAGGTGGAAATACACGTACGTTACATTTGCAACCTGTTTCATTATATATGTTTTGATTGTTTATTTAACTTTTGTGTTTCACTTGTTGAAAGGGAACTACACATTGATCTTGTCAAAAGCCGAGAAGCGATTCTTCTTAGTGTTGTAGCTCCCTGGGGCACTCTGGGATGCTCTCTGGGTCACTCTGGGATTCTCTGGGACACTCTGGGATTCTCTGGGTCACTCAGCCTTGTCCTGGTCACTTTGATATTGTCTTCGTAATCTATTCTATTTTCAGTTTACCATTTTCGCTTTTGCTGTTATGTTTTAGTTTAGTTTTTTTATTGATTGCTTAATAACGTAGGATCAGTTTATTCTATCTCGTGAGATTTTTCTTTTTTAAAAAGCCAAAAAACACTTATCAGCTACTGAAGCATCTGTATCTTCTAATGGGTGCGGGAGTTCCGACTCCTGGGGAGGTGGGTGGGAGTTATGCATGGCTGTCTTAGGTTCAGCTGTGTCGCTACGAAAGGCGGAGACAAGAAGACGATACATGTACAATTTGCATCCCGTACTTCACTATGGGGTCAAGTTTTCGTGTTGCCATGGGCGCTAATAGTATCCCATTCGTTATGTGAGCTATATAGCTATACGCAATATTTGTATCTTGCTCGCCAATTGACATATATAGTGTCAGTGTAAAGGTGAAGTGAAGGACGGGATACAAATTATAGTTGTGTCGTCAGTGTAAAGGCGAAGTGAAGGAAGGGGTACAAATTTTAGGTGTGTCGGGGGTTTCGCCTGTAATATAGCAAGTAAACATTCGAAAATGTCGAACTGATACTAGTGCTGGGAAACGAAAGAAGATCGACAGCTGAGAAATTTCTATTACGTACTTCACAACACGAAAACACACATATTGGTGGAATAAAACTGTGAAATATGTCAAAATTGTGAAATACAGTGAAAGAAGCAAATGGAAAAGTGACCTTACCACACGGAAATGTCGAGGAATAACCGAAGCTCGTCTAGACAGACAGTAACGAAAATTACATACCCACAAATAGGCAAATCCATTTCTATAAACGAAAATAAGATTAAAAATTGTTCTACAATAACAAACTAATACTCCAAATTACCTCAATATCATTATGAATAATTATTTTGATGTACAGTGATAGCGCTTATCAGGAACACAGAACTCATTTATAATCTATGCCTCGAAGTGAAGACATTACTATCTATTACTAAGAAATGACGTCATTGTTCAAAGCCGACGGGTTGTGTCCCCTGCTAAACTAGACCCGGATCTTCAACTGCAGTACGGAATACAAATTTTTCAGTTGTCGCTTTCTTTCGACTTCACTAGCACTGCAGTTGCTACGAAATTTGTAGTCGTGTATTCCTTGCCTTCGCTAACACTGCTAGCACTACGATATTTTTCAGTTGTGTATCCCGTACTTCAGTTGACCTATATAGGTCAACTGCGTAGTTGAGTAATAGGAAGTCAGTAGTAGCGGAGTTGAAAAAAGCTAAACCTGCAAAATTTGTATCTCTTACTTCTCTCTTTTTCTTTTTTCACTAGTATCTCATTCTTCAGTTAAGCTTCTTAAATTGTAAATTTGTGATAAGGAGTAGGGGACCAAACTGCTGAGGTTATCGGTCCTTAGGCTTACACACTACTTAATCTAACTTCAAGTAAATACGCTAAGGACAACACACACACCCATCCCCGAGGGAGGATTCGAAACTCCGACGGGGGAAGCCGAGCGAAGCGTGAAAAGGCGCCCTAGACAGCACGGCTACCCCACGCGGTGAGCTATTAAGCCAACTGAAGAATAGGATACTAGGACTCAAAGAAGCGATATACTTAACACTATGTTCGAAATATGAATGTACGTGATAGATGTCTACTATATTTTTCTCTGCCCTGCATTCTGTTGTTTCTCAGCATTCGTCCCTGCTGTAAATTCTGTGCAATACAAAATCTGAAGTAACTTCTGAGATCATTGGTCAAAGCCGACGGGTTGTATCCCATTCTTCAGTAATCCCAAATTATCGGTTACTTTTTTTAATCCATGCAGCGTAAATTATTATGTTAGCAGCTACAACAATTTCTATGAATAGTGTGTGTTCGTATTTGTAACTATGTGCGTTGCAGGGGATGAGGGGTAGGGTAATTGGATGGTATGGGATGGTACGATGTGTTGATAGGTAACTCCACCGTAAAAGCCAGATAGTTTAGTTGAGTTTTTGTTCGAATTAATTTCTGTATGCTATCAAGAAGCACTAGCCAGAATGGAAAACCATCGATGCTATTAGTGTACTCATTTCGTATAATACGCGCTCCTCTTCCACAATTTCTGCTACACGTACCCCTTGAGTTATCGAATCTTATCATCAAGCAACATACATACCACTTATAGTGATTTGGGTCTACTAAAGAGACACTGCCTACACTACGCTTGTACGTCATCTTCTCGAGCGTTGCTGTGCGATGTGGCTTCTGTATGGGATGAGATTGAAGGAGAACGTAGAGAACGTTCAAAGAAATTCAGCGGTAGAGAGTGTCACGGATATCACACGCGGATTAAAACATAGGCGCTATTCGATGAGGCAGGATCTCTACATGAAATTTCAATCATCAGCTTCCTCCTCGGAATTCCAAAAAATTTCATTTGCATCCTCCTACATAGGGAGAAGTGGTTTTTATAATAAAATAAGATAAATCGGAGTTCGAAACAAAAGATTTAGCTGTTCCTATTTCCCGCACGCTATTCGAGAGCACATGGAGCAATGGAGGAATAACTTGATGGTGATTCGATGAAACGTCTGCTAGGCACATAATTGAGATTTGCAGAGTAATAATATAGATGACGGTGTACCTGTATCATACTTCTCCAAAAACTGTGAAACACTAATTCAATTATTTTTTAGCGATTCTTAACGTTTGTTTTGACATGAACTAAAGATATCTTGTTTCATTCCACTGCTTAAATGTGATACCTTCTTTCTCAACCTCTATGTGATTCGTGATATATTTAAAACTCACGGAACTTTTGACTACAAATTAAACAGTTTTCGGATAGTGAACTGATAGTGATTCATTAATTTCTACGTAACTTGTTTTCGGAGTTCTGTATCAGCAATTAATTAACTGTTTCTATGTATTCCCAGCTTGTACTTATAACGACTTTCGCGTAACTCGTAAATTACTCTTTTCTATTAATTTTGGTTTTGTTCTTATTATTGCTCGCGTAATAACGCATATACGAAAAGAGCCGCGAAATACCTTTTAGTAATGCTGTGCCAAGAATTTCTTTATAATCATTAATTTTCAACAAAACAGAATATATTGGGCTCTTATTGTTCTGTATCTGGCTTTCTATTAAAGGAACATTTTTAGTTACTGTAACTCACTACAAAAAACAACATATCTTCCCTACTTTATAGTTATTGAAAATGAAAATTACTTTGTTATGAAATACTGATGTTACAGTTCGCAAAGATTGTTCAACATTTTGCAGTGGATTTTTGTTAAGCGTAAAACACCAATAATTACCACGACTAGCACAAGAACATGAGACTATTGTCGGAGAAAAATACGTTTTCACTATAAGGTTTGCCAGACCAGAACTAAGCACAGAAAAATTCCTATTATGTTACGAAGGTAAATTATCTCTTTTGTACTGTTGGCAATATATTATCAGCAGCCCGCGTCAACCTGCAAAACACATCATAAAATCTGCTGCTCTGCTCTGCAAGTCCGGAAGCTGAAAGAGATGATTTTATTTCACTATTACCTTCCCGCTTCTTTGCGGTATGATCCATTTCTTTTAATGCAGTTTGAATGCGCCGCGGCAGCGGCTTGTTCGTTCGTAGCGCAGCTCTGCACCACGGATAATATTTAAATAACTGAAAATGTCTTAAAAGGATGGGATAATAATTTAAGCAAGCTACTACAAATAATAATGCAAGGTTTCATTAAATAACTCTATTCAAAACATTCAAATATGTTAACTTATCTACAATACACACCTTTTTTTTTTAATGAGTACGTAATGGCGTACATCGATTAACCATGACAAAAGAAGACTACGTTAGCATGTACAACTGCGACACAGGCTATCTTACTCCCGTAACTCCAAGAGGAAGACAAAGAAATTAATGTTCGTTCTGTATTATTTATACTAGTGATATTTTTTCATCTTTATATGATATTTATCGTCTGTGCGGTTTCAGTACTCGCCGACACAGATATTATCTAAAATAAATAATAATAATAAAAAAATACATAATTCCATACAATAACAGAATACGATGCACAATATTTTCTCTTTACTACAAAATATGTCTTTTGCTAAGGGACGTTACACGACCTATTAACGTTTCCTCCGTTTTCTGTGCTAATAAGATTACTCTGGTAAATTTCCTGAATGAATTATACATTAAGCAATTAATAACCAAGAAATGGGTCTTTTCGGTGAAAGAAGTTCATACTGTTTCCAAAGGAGGGCGTCGAGTTTATATTTTTGAAGTGGTGTTTATCATTTGCCTGTCTTCCTTCTTATGTCAGTTCCCTCGATATCTTTCCTCCACCTACCACTGACGTATTTGGGTCTACATATCTTTGAAAATGTACTGGTATGAAAAATGGGTGTGTACTCTTCTATAAATGGCAATAACGGGATTGAACGAAATTTGTATAGGCGCCATTGTGACAATTTCATCGAGATAACTACGTATTTTAGTAATTGTTTAGAAAATTCTCTTCATGTAATTGAACGTAATGCCTACAGCCGATTGCCGATTAATTATGACGCTTCAAACATTCCAAATTCATATAGGTGCGAAAAGACGAAGCCAAGACCCTTCTTCCGAGAGTGTTATTTTGTGTCCTAGCATCTTTAAATCCGTAGACCTATCATCAGTTTAACTCGCGTAGTCCTCACAGAATATCTAACAGCAACAAATTTTCATAAACCACAAATGCTGTAAGACTCTAATAGTATTTTTACAAAAACAAACCGAAAAATTGATGTTATATCATCTATAAAATTTTATTGAGTGTTAAGCAAATGATTTGTCAATATACAAAACAGTGACTTTAGTACATCAATTTACATGAGTCCCTTCAACGGGGCACAAAATCCAAAAATGTTTGACTTCTTTTCAGAAACACCGGACGCTCCACTGTACCAGTTTCCTTCGTTTAACTGCTTGCTGTATATGCGAAAGCTCAACTGCTACGTTGTTGTTGAGATTTAATGTCTTCAGTTACTGGTTTCCAATAAGCTCGTGAAAGCTATTAGCCGGTGAGAAACAGTTCTGAAAATCACCCCGTGATCCATCAATATCATTTTTTTCAATTTGCACGATAAGTCGAAGCTGAGCAGCGAAAAAGTTCTTCTCTTATTCGACGGCGTTTGATCCTAACAGTCGTTTTCGAGCTCGATAGGCTGTTGCCGTTCCAGTGTTCCGGACTTCCATTCCTTCTTGTCTCTATTCTTCCCATTTTAACGCTGGTCTCTCCTCCTTCTTCCGCGTGGTTCCCAGTATAAAACTTTTTGGCGACAATTTTTGATCAATCTTCGGACGTACCAGTCCCACCAAAGGTCCGTATTCTGCAAAGACTTTGCTATGGAGCACGTTATCTCCATTGAAGTCCACACTTCATTTCGTAATGTAGCCTGTCTCGTTACCTGCAGACTTCTTCTCATATAATCCTTTTCCAATGTCCTAATTATCTCACTAACTGTCCTCGTTACAGGCCACATCTCCTCTGTGCCCTACACACTTTAAAATTTCTTTCTTAGCTTCCTGCCGAACAATATTATTCCATAATATCTCACGGAAAGATTTAGAAGCTCTCTTTCCTGTTGTTGTGAACTGTACAATTTTCACATGACCAGAAAATTGCAGTTTCTGCAGGGTTCAAAAATGGTTCAAATGGCTCTGAGCACTATGGGACTCAACATCTTAGGGCATAAGTCCCCTAGAGCTTAGAACTACTTAAACCTAACTAACCTAAGCACATCACACACACCCATGCCCGAGGCAGGATTCGAACCTGCGACCGTAGCAGTCCCGCGGTTCCGGACTGCAGCGCCAGAACCGCTAGACCACCGCGGCCGGCTTTCTGGAGGGTTTCAGTTCTCCTTCCCCATGTCAAAACTTTATCTCCTACTTAGGCGGTAGCCCTGGCGACCGTGTGGCAGAACGACCACCTTCTCGCCCAGTCTCTCCGCCCAGCAACGGCGGGAGCCGCGTCTGCGGCGAGCTGGGGGCGGCACCTCCTCTCCACTGGAAGCGCCATCGTCTGGGGCGGAGTGCACCACGGCGACCGTCGAGAAAGCAGTCGCGTCACGCACCTGCACAGAAAACGAGTACTCACATTGAAATGCTTACAGCTCCACTGTTCACGAATATGTAATTTGATATGCGCACAGCTTAACAAGAGTTTCGGAAAAAGTTAATATTGGTTGAACAATCACTTTGCAATAGGACACTGCCGAAGATCTACTTCACATTAGTAGTGAGAGCTCCTCTAAGAACGAAAGTTTGAATAAAGAATGAAATATGGAAATCTTGTGTTACTACTATCAGTTGATTAGACACTATTAATGCCTCCAGATGAACTGTCTCGTAGTTCGCGATTGTTGTGTGGATTAACATGCATTTCACTGCACTCGGAGATATGGACCATTTAATTCTTGAGACGAAATAATGTTGATATATTTCTGTATTCCCGCGCAAGAGATGGTTTCGCAACTCTCAACGGAATCGGAGGAGGTAGGGTAACAGGAGATTAGCGTTTAACGTCCTGTCGAGGACGAGGTCATTAGAGGCCGAGCACAAGCTCTGATTACGGAAGGATGGAGGACGAAAACGGCCGTGCCCTTCCGAAGGAAACACTCCAGAATTTCCTCAAGCGATTTAGAGAAACCTCGAAAAACCTAAGTCACGATGGCCGGAAAGGTGTTCGAAACGTCGTCCTCCCGAAAGTGAGTCCAGTGTGTTAACCACTGTGCTACTCAGCACTGTGCAACGGAATCGTTAACGGTCACGTGCTGATGACCCTGTCTGAGTAATCAGTGATCCACGTTGAGCTCTGTCTGTTCCGTCGGACGCGAAGAGCGCTATGCCTGTTTCAAACTTGGGCATTTTCTAAAAAAAGGAATGTAATATCGCTCGTCCTTTGATCTCCTTTAAACACTTATAAATATTCTACCTCATTACTTTATCTTTTATTTAATTCGTTAAATTTCGTGGGACATTGTCATCTAAATCTACTTGAGGTACTTTCAAAATTGCTTAAAATAGAAGAAAGAAATACCGTAGAAGCTTTTGATATCTGGTATTACGGGAAAACGTTGAAGGTTAGATGCGTAGATCACGCAACTAATCAGGAGGTACTGAATAGAATTGCGGAGAAAACAATTTCCGTACAATTGTAAAAAGAAGCATTGAGTACGTGGAAGAATTCCCTTCGTTATACATGGGCGGAATCCCTTATTGAATGAATTACTCCGTCCTATAACTGTAAAGTTCATGAACATGTAGACGTGCATTCTGTTGGTATATGCTCCTTACATGAACACGATATATGGAAAAACGTCATCAATAATATTCCGAGGACAGCAAGCGTAAATAAGAGCGAGAGCTATCACACAATCTACTCAACAGCTCGAGAATCCAAGCTGCTGACGAGAATAATATACAGAAAAATGGATAGGAATATCTAGAATTGTGACTGACAACGGAAGGAGGGCTGAAGAAAAATCAAGGCACGGTCGTAGGGTAATTAAACCTGGAAAAATCTTCCAGTTATGTAAAATGTTGTAAGACATTCGAAATTCTGAGAGACATAGGAATAAACAATAAACGAAAATTGAAAGACAATGCTCAAAGGTCTCGGAATAGAAATAATGTAAGAAAGGATGCAGTCTTTCAACCCTTCTTTTCAATCATTACAGCACAGAAGGAATGATGGAAATTAAAGAAAGGTTCAAGGGTTGGTATAAAACTCAAGGTTAAGGGATATGAATAATAATATTCGTTGATGACAATGCTATTCTCAGTGTAAGTGAAGAAGAAGAACAGATTTGTTGCCCGGAATGAACAGTCTAATGAGCACTAAATGTGGATTGAGAGCAAACCAACAAATGAGAAAAATAATGAGAAGTGGAGAAATAAAAATACCGAGGCACTTGACGTCAAAATTCGGGATCGCGACGTAGGCGAATTAGGGGGCTCTGCTACTTTGGTAGGGAAATAATCCATGATGGAAGATTCCAGGAAGACATAGAAACCGAAGTAGCATAGTTAAAGAGGACAAATGTGGCCAAGAGAATTCTACTGGTATCAAACAGAAGGAATGTGCGTTTTGAGGACAGGATTCTCATGGTAGTGATTCATACACCTTACGATAACCGGAACGGAAAAGAATCGAAGCGTTTTGCATGTGGTGCTATAGCAGAATATTAAGAATTCGGAGGACTAATAGGAAATGTTGTTGCACACAGAATACCCGAAGGAAGAAGCATACCGAAAAGAGTGAAAAGAAGGGAGAGGATGACAGGGCATGGGTTAAGATATCAGAGAAAAACCTCTGTGATACTATGAGCTGTATAGGGTATAAATTGATTTGGAAGACAGAAGGTGGGGCACATTCAGCAAAAAATTTACGGCATTTAGGGTGCATAACCTGCTTCTTCATGAAGATGTTACAGAAAGTTGAGGAATTCGTGGTGCGCCGCACGAAAGCAGTCAGCAGATTGCTAAGTCAACTCAGTAGAACACGCTCGGGACGTGCTACAACGTACAGTGATCGTTTGGAGGTACTGTCTTCAAACACTGTATGACGTCTGGATGACCACTGTTGAGGAGTGCCAGAGGTTTGTGCAGGTTTATTACAATCTTCTCGAAAGCATACCTAGGATGTTCCTAGCAAGATAATATAGACAGGGTTCAACTACGCAATGGAGACTTTTACTCAACAGGAGATTTTAAACTCAGTGATGTACCCTTTCAAACATAAAACTTTTACATTGGTTCTCCTCTAGATTTTATCTCACATTAAATCGATATGTGTTAGATTTAGAAACTGTATTCCTTTAGTCCATGCTCCCCTTTCGTACAAGACTACACACATTCATAAATAGAGAACTGGTGCCAAATTACTGTCTTATATTTGTACTCTGCCGTATAGGAAATTTCCATAATTGCCTCAAGACTTTGCTACATTAACATGTTGCGTCAACAGGATGGTCCTAACAGTGACATTGAACTTTATATCTGTGGATCCCTGTCTAAATTATTATGTTCACGAGGGCTACCAACGCCCTTTTCGAATAACGAGGTCGTGACACGAGGGAGAGGCACTCACAGTAAATACGAGGTAGAAGAATAACTACTACCCAACGAGTACAAATTCAGAATTGGAATCTGACTGCCTGACTTTCGGTGTACCTTCAATATTTTTGCCCTCCCTGGTAATCATAATGTTGTCTTACCTTCCCCATGGTGCGCTCCTCCTGCTGTATGTCCTGCAGCCAAGGACTGACGTCTGCAGCATCAGCTGACGTCGGCATCTTCTGCGGCTCTTCTGACTTCGGAGGACCACCTTCCTCTTGACCGGGGCCCAAACGGAACCGCATCCACACCACGTTGAAATCCTGTGGGAGTTTTGTTTTCGTTTATTGTTTTTACTTTATTTCTTTCCTGATGTTTAGCCATAATCTAAGACACTCATGTTTTCCAATACAAGATACTCCGATTTTATCATTGTGTAACTAGTGTCACGTAATTTTCTCAGAGTGTAACACAGAAGTCCGGCTTCCTGTGTAAGATATATATCAGGTTAATACGGCATGCTGACGGGTTTATGTGGCAGTGCGGACGAGAGCATACGATCGTTGTCTCCTGAAGTACTTAACGGCAACCCTAGCCAACACGAAATTTTAAACGCCGGGTATGCTGACCCGCTAATATTAGCTGTGGACTCAGTACTGATGTTACTCTCCGGCTACATTCGATCAGGTCCATTCATACGTCTTTGCTTTGCGAGGAAACCGAAATACAGATCATCCGTTTCACGATTTTCTGTTTAGTTCGGACAGCCTGACCACGATGGAGCTCACACGACAGGATGTTCTGCATTGCAGAAGACACAAATCAGCAAGGGAACGGTCAGTCATGTGTCCATGAAGCAACAATAATCCTCATTCTCACGGAAATAAGTCCATTGCTTATATATATCACTTTCATGGATTACTACGCGTACTTGATATGTATTCTGTCCTCAAACCAAAATGATAACATAAAGGAATGGTAATTTTGTTTACCTGTTTAACGAGCCTTACCTCGCCCCACCCCCTCCCCACTCGCTCCAGAGGACTGATCCATTTATTCGGCAACAAATTCCAGGTCATTGTCAGTTTTCATGTCCAGGAGTCCGCACGTCTGAGTCTCACTAGTTCCTCGGTTGGTCTCAGGAGGCTGAGTAAACCATTCCCGTCCTCCCATCAAAGAAAATTCGCTGGAATTACTGAAAACAGTAAGTGATGGCTCGCTTTTAGCTACCAGTACCTGTGCCAACTCTAGAAAATACAGAAGTTCTCGCGGTAATCTGTAATGTGATGTGTTGATTAATGACCACTAGGATTATGTAGAATCTGGCTTCCCCTAACCCTCAGTGTTATATTCTTCACACTCCTCGATGCTGCTCACCTGTGGGTCCAACATTACAGGGTCTGCGTCGTCATCGCAGACCGCTACGACACGAAGATCTTCGGTGTCTGTCTCCCGCGCACAAGGGAGACAGAAAAAGGCGAGAGCTCTGCGGAACATCTGCGAAGATAAAAGAAGTGTATACATATATGAAGTGCTGTCCTCGAATCATAAATTAGCCGAGCAGAATGGCTGCGGCACAGATGTGGATTGTGAGAGAATCTCAAAATTTGGGATGGGTGCTGCGACTGCGTCTCATCAACATGCTACTGAAGGCTCTGAAAATCAAACAATTTCTGGCAATGTACAATTTTCGCCGACATTAAATATTTTCCTACAAAAACCACGCCTTGAGAGCAGAGCAAATCAACAGCGCTTACCATCAAAGCTACACGTATTTACCGAATATGGAAATCAGTGCTTCAAGCAGAGTGAGTTTGCTGTAGCGCTAAACTGGCGAATAAATCGGAAATCAAACGATTTCAAGCAAAGAGAGTTTGATTTCATCGTTCGTTTAGTAATTTTGTGTGACCGATATATTTAACGAGAAACACAGCGGAACATAGAAACCATTGCCATACCATATTTTTCAGAAAGTAGATATTCTTCAATGTAAATAATAGCTCAGGTGCCATGGAAAATGTAACGGATCGATTGTCTCCATTCTTGTAATTTGCTACAAAGAAGAAAAGGTCAGTCGTCAGACGCACAGGGAAACCATATTTGGTTCTCTTTAGCGGTCTCGACAGTTTATAGTGTCGTCTCAGAAGTGAAATAGGCTCAAATCAATTTTATCAATTGTGCGTCAAAGTGAAATTTTGATTCACACGAAAGTGTCCTTTGAAACAAGAGTGACATCTCAAAAAATATGTCACACTTGTCATGAGTGGCAAACAAATAACTGACAAATTTCACATCGTACATAGTATGCGCGAGAAAAGTCAGCCACCAAACTGACAAAATTTACTTTTTAAGCCGGCCCTGGGACATGCTCGTTTGGAGATGATGTTTGGTAAAGGGGCAGTTAAGAACGCAGCCAAGGTCAAAAAAGTGGAAAATTCTGTGTTTAATCAATGCGAAATATACGTTGCAGAAAGCACAGTTTGCATCAGTAAGCACCAGCAACTGCCCACCATCCGAGGATAGACCACGGCCGAGAGAGGATGTGGCGAGCGTTAAAGAACAAATAATCCCGAATGCCGGAGGCAGGACTCTATAATTTATAAAAGAAATTAAATTCAATGCTGAACTGCGTAAGGTCATGTTGGGTTTCTTCTTGAATATCGTACTGGAAATGAAATGCAGTTAGGATTTTCAGTTCCACGTTGATGTATTCATGGCCAGAAAATAAAGGAATGTAGATTTTTAATTCTGCTGGAAGTGATTAATAGCTTGGACTTGGATGGTTTCTTCTGATGAATGGTTACGAGCTTAACTGGAAGTATTGCTCTTTGGCTTTGGTGAATTTTGGGTAACACTCGTGTTACAAGACGTTCTGCAAATACACCAAACGGAGTATCGAGAACCGCAATATTAGCTATAGTCTTTGTCACAAGGAAGAATATAAATGTTAATGCTCCTCGTTTCACTCACAGAAACTCTGTTTCTTTTCTTCGGTTTCTGCTTAACCATTCACTCGGAAATAACCAATATTTACTTCATCTTTCTTTCTATAATCAGACAGAAATGTAAATATAGTCGACTATTGCAGAACGTATATGTATTGAAAGTCACAAAATGTGTTAACAACTCTTGAAAGTGGAGTGGGATGCGAAACTACATCCTTCGACTCCAAATACCATCGCATTGTCTATTACGCTCGCACTTTGTCACGGATTATTCCTTTCTTAGTTATCTTTCTATGTCTTTAAGGCTTATATCGTTGATGCATTATCAACTGCCATTTAATAATATTGGTGACATGTTTGTGAGAATTTATGAATTGACCGTTTCTTGAAATGGAAGACTGCAAGTTATAATAAAAGCTTGTCTCATTTGTAAATTATTAATGAGAACAACTTATTCCTGAGAGAAAAGTTTTGTATGAAAGAGAAAGCCTTCGCTAAACCATTGTATGACGTTTAATTGCACCAATTATTATAATAAATCGTACCGAGAACGGAGTGTTTTCATAAATCTACAACACACGTACATGAAGTCTTGTGAGTGACCTGTATCGATTTCTAACGAAAGTCGACAGCAGTTACTACTATTTTCGATACTGCGCGTGATGTCAAAACCAAGTCACGTTTGCAGAAAGTCTTCTGGAATGACTGTTCCACATCCTGTCATAGATATGCAATTTTTTCACCACCTCTTCTTCTGCTTAGACACATTTCACTAACTTAAGTCAGGTCTTACTAACAATTAGTAATAACGTAGTAGTATCGGGAATTTATACTAAGGCGCCGTTTTGTGTGGTTTATCCCTAAGTTGGTGAGTACATCTCGAAGCACCCAGGTTTCCACGGGCCAGTCGTTTGATCGAACCTAAGAGCCTGTAGTACTGGACAATTGCTAGTTCAGGTGACAACGTTGGTTTTTGTTCATTACGAAGAAGGAAACATTCATTTCAGTTAGACTTGCCAGTAAACAGCAATTATGACATGCAAATGCCTTACGGTCAGTTTGTCCGCAAATTACCCCAAAACGAAACCGAGAAACCTGTAGCAAACGCACCAGTCCCGTCTCACTAATCGATCAGGATCACGTTGTGGCGGATTCCTTGTAATGAGATTGAGAAGGAACAACTAGTTGTGTGTTAAAGTGGTCGGGACACGTATGTCTTATAAATTTAGAGTTGGGTTCAAAATAGGTACGTCACACTCACTGCCACCTCGTTGTCCAGTCAGACCATGGTTGTGGTGCTCATCACAATTTCCCTTACTGAAGTCAAGAGGTTTGCGATTTGGCTGAAGCTATAAGAAAGCTCTAGAACGTATTTAATGCCAGTGGCAAGATTTCTAATTCAAATCAAGATTGTTTAAATTTATCCATAGCTAAAGCTTCCAAATTCCTCGTTCTTCTGCTTTTGTCTCGCACTTATCCAGGGTCGCTACTGGGTCGGCGAATTAGTAAGAATATATCAACGCTCGTAAGAACCTGAGGTCTAGGGGTAATGTCTTTGAGTAGTAATCAAAACGTTATCGGTTGAAAGCAGCTACCGCTTAATTTTTGATTAATAATCAGCATTGGCGGCAAAAGACTTCGGCATAAGAATTCACCGTCATTCTGCCAATGGCCTTGTCAAAGTTGGCGGAGCAGCAGACATACGTTCAGGACACTCTCTTGTCCAGAGGGAGGGAAAATGCCCCTAAAGGCAGAAGAATCAGCAGTGGTTAACGGCATGAGGATGCAGAAGCCATCGAAAACCACTACATGAAAGACACATAATGGGTATCCACAGGACATGTGATCTGTAGTTAAAAAGTTGGCATTATGATCTCTCCATTGACAAAATATTGCGTAAAAGTCCTCCATCCGGATCTGCGTGTGGGAACTGTCAAGCGGGAGGTGACCATGAGATAAAGGTTGTGTAACCAAAGAAAGGACAGCGTTGTCCGAGTATGGGGGTGAGGGGAGGTGGAATATCAAAAACTTGAACGTTGTAGGGAAGCTAGAAAATCTCTGAAAAAGGAAGTGCAACCAAAGAAAGGACAGCATTGTCCGAGTATGGGGGGGAGGTGGAATATCAAATACTTGAACGTTGTAGGGAAGCTAGAAAATCGGAAAAAGGAAGTGCAAAGACTCAATCTAGATAAAGTAGCGGTCAGTGAAGTGAAATGGAAAGAACACAGCGATTCCTGGTCACATGAGTATAGAATAATTTCAACAATATACGAAAATGGTATAAATGGAGTAGGATTCGTTATGAATAGGACAGTGGGCCAGAGAGTACGTTGCTCTGAACAGTTCAATGTTAGGATAGTTCTTATCAGAATCGACAGCAAACCAACACCAACAACGATAGTTGAGATATACGTGCCGACGTCGCAAGCTGAAAATGAAGAGATTGACAAAGTGTATGAGGGTACTGAAAGGGTATATGATGGTACTGAAAGGGTAATACAGTACGAAAGTGGAGATGAACACTTCATAGTCATGGGGGCTGGAGTGCAGTTGTTTGGGGAAGGAGTAGAAGAAAAGGTTACAGGAGAATATGGGCTTGGGAAAAGAAATGAGGTAGGAGAAAGACTAATTACGTTCTGTAGAAAATTTCAGCTGGTAATAGTGAGTACTTTGTCCAATAATCACAGGAGGAGAAGGCATGCCTGGTAAATACAGGGTGGTACGGGAAGATTTATGCTACATGACATCATCGTCAACGGAGATACCTAAATCATATACTCGATTGTAAGGAGCAGCCAGGATCAGACAATGTAGTAGTGATGAAGAGTAGGCTCAAGTTTAATTGTTTGGTCTGGAAGAATCAATATGCAAAGAAGTATGACACGAAAGTACTAAGGAATGACGAAATACGTTTGAAGTTCTCTGCATCTATAGATACAGCAATAAGAAATAGCTCGGTAGGTAGTACAGCTGAAAACGAAGGACATGTCTAAAAAGGGCAATCGCAGAAGTTGGAGAGAAAATGATGGATACAAAGCATGTAACTACGATGAAAATTGGGTAAAAGCAGAAATACTTCGGGTGACCGATGAAAGAAGGAAATACCAAAATGTTCGGGGAGTTTCAGGAATACCGAAATACGAGTCGCTGAGAAATGGTATAAAAAAGAAGTGCAGGGAAGACGAAATGACTACATGAAAAATGTCAAGAGATCTAAAATGAAATGGTCGTCGGAAGGACCGACTCAGCTTACAGGAAAGCTAAAACAAGCTTCCGTGATATTAAAAGCAAGGATGGTAACATTAAGCGTGCAACGGGAACACCACTGTTAAATGCAAGAGAGAGAGAGCGGATAGATGGAAAGAACAAACTGAATGCCTTTATGAGGCACATGATTTGTCTAATTTGATAGAAGAAGAAACAGGAATCGATTTAGAAGAGATAGGGGATCCAGTAATAGAATCAAAATTTGAGACAGCTTTGATGGACTTATGATCAAATAAGGCAGGAGGGATAGATAATATTCGATTATAAATGGCAACAAAACGACTATTGACGTTGGTGTGTAGAGTGTGTGTGTGTGTGTCTGACGACATACCATATGAGTTTCGGAAAAATATCATGCGTACAATTCCGTAGACTGCGCAAACTGACAAGTGCGAGAATTATTGCACAACCGGCTTAATAGCTCATGAATTCAAGTTGCTGACAAGAATAATATTCAGAAGAGCGGGAATGGAAACTGTGTATTTGTTAGATGACGATGACTTAGGCTTTATTAAAAGTAAAGGCACCAGGAAGGCAATTCTGACATTGCGGTTGATAATGGAATAAAAACTAAAAAGATACGTTCTTACCATTTGTCGACCTTGAATAAACGTTCGACAATGTAAATTGGTTCAAGATGTTCGAAAGTCTGAGAAAACTTGGATTAACTATACGGAGAGACGGATAATATATAATATGTACAAGAGCCAAGAGGGAATTATGAGAGAGGAAAACCAAGATCGAAGTGGTCGGATTTAAAAGGCTGCAAGACACGTGTGTAGTCTTTTGCCCATATTGTTCATTTTGTACATACAAGAAACAATTATAGAAGTAAAAGAAAGGTTCACTATTGGAATTCAAGTTCAAGATGAAAGGATATATATGACATGATTCGCTGAAGATCTTGCTATCCTGAATAAAAGTGAAGAAGGGTCTGCTGAATGGAAAGAACAGTCGAACGAGTGCAGAAAATAGACTGAGAGGAAATCAAAGAAAGACAGTAATGAGAAATACCAGAAAGGAGAACAGCTAGATACATAACATCAGGACTGATGGTCACGAAGTAGATGATGACGGACCAGCAGTGGAATCTGTCGAAGACGGACCAGCAGTGCTGTCGGTCGGTTGGCGAGGAGCAGCAAGGAAGAACCCGTCGCGCGAAGTTGGGCCGGAGCCGCTGGCGGCGTACACGCGCGGTTTCAGTGTGAGGTGCTGCTTGCGAGCGCTTCGAAGTGCGTCGTCAACCGGTCTTGGACATGAAAGTTGAGTCCTCACTGAACCTACTACGAACCTCGACTGTTTACATCCCTTCGTTTGCTCCTGCTTGTCGCTTTGGGACATTCTCGCTAGCAACAACGTATGTGTATGTAAGTCGGCTAAGATTCCAGCTGTCTTCCTAAGGAGTCTAGCTTAATGTATTTCCTGTTATAGAAGTTGACCAGCGGTATCTTCTGCCTTGCACCTGTCCAGCGCAGCGTGTAGTTCGACAACTGAGGTGTTGTTAGTCGTTGTGGGTGCCAATATTCTGTGTGTCGCTGTATCGAAATCTTGTGGTCGTTTTGCTTGTTGCGTGGAGTGGAACTGATTTTGTTGATTGGTCGGTCGGCTGTCTTTCGGTTGGGTTGCCTTCAAATTAAGAAGTCATTGGACAGACTGCCTGTCTCACCTAAACGGGCGTTAGTATTGCAATCCCAGGCTGACCCTTGGAAACTTCTGAGCACCGTTCCTTGTGTGTTATATAGTAATTTCCCTGTTTGGGTATTAGTTATATGGTTAATGTGCGGCTTTCAGCCGAGTTCTAATATCTCTTAAATTAATGTTCATGTCTTGGCGTTTTGCATGAAATCTTTTAATATAAGGCCTTCTACATTTTGATTGTAACTCTTCTTATAGCTTATTATGCGGCCTCCAGGCAAGTTCCATTGAAATTAAGTTCCTAAGATTGCTGTATAGATTGAATATTTAGAAAATATTTTTGGGTGAAACCTCTAGAATACCCTTGTATTTCTATTTCTTGCTTAGGTCTTGTGTCTTGGATTTTCAGCATGACCTACAGCCGATCCAAAGTTAATGAAGGGAGGACAATTAAACTTTTAAGTGTTTTGCATCCTTGTTGTAATATTGTGTGTTGATAAATACAGTTTGTATGTTGAGTGAAACTGACAGGAACTTATTTTGGCCCCTTACCACAAGCTAATGAGCTCTGTCCTACTAGCGTAGGTTTTTCAGTTACCTTTGGAAGATACTACTGTGTTTTTATTTGAAAAGATACTTTGTGAGAGTATCTAGAGATAACACTCTGAATTATTACTACGTCTATCAACGCTGATATGTTAATATTGTGGCAGTTCGGAACTGAAAATCGAAAGCTACAATCCAAAGACGGCGGTTGACTGTTTTAGGCAGACGGAAAAACTGATACTTTGACGAAATTAATTCAGAATGATAAAGGAAGAACACATTATCTCCAATGCTAGTACATTACGAGTTAACTCGACTATGTCAAAAGTTATTTCTTACGACAAGGAACTCTAATATATTTGTACGAAGGTAATTCAGTCTCACTTAAGAGCTCATTACAAAAACGTTATTATACATTCAATATACAATACGCTTATGATCGCTGTCCCAGATAAAGAGATTTTGTTGACAGTTGAAAGTCTCAGGAAGTTAAACAATTGAAAGACTTCTCTCTATCCTTTACGGGATTCTTTTGCAAGATGCGGCTTGGTGTTTAAATTTTTCTCAAATATGAACGATTTTTGCGCTTTTGCCTGTTATTAAAGGGTCTACAATACTGATCGATGCAAAAGGTTGTATGAGGTGAGGGTAGTCTACATATTCTTGCGCTGACGTAGACTGGAGTACTAATGCACATTGCAGGTAGCCTTTTCGTTAGTTAGTGCAAACACTGTGTCTGAAGTGACTATGCACAACTTATTTAATTAAAACTCCGGCCTCGCGTCCAGAGAGTTATCGTTCTTCTTTCATAGTGAGTTTTGGTTTCCCCTACCACCACGGGAATATTTTGTGAAGTCAGATGTTGTTTTCTGCGACGAGACAGAGTAACTAAAAAACACTGTCCTGCATAAATTCTGGTATGCTATACGGTACCCATACTGGAGCGTAAGCGCAACAGTTGGTCTTACAAGAACGGTGTAACGTTTAATGGAGTGGTTCATGCGATTAGCAGTAGAGAACTCTTGTTTACAAATGGTCACAGTACTTCGTTTGCATTGGAATTCTGTTCGCTCCCTAAATTAGTGAGCTCATTATCGTACGAATTAGGCAGTGACATATTCGGATTTAGACTAGGGACGAAGTGTCAGTAAATATGCACGTGAAAGCATTATAATGAAGAAATAATCGCATTTCGAAAAATTCGTGTAATGGACTGCTAATTACACTGACTGACAGTTCTTGTTACAGTTATGTCAGAGCCCAGTGTACAATGGTACCACACCCAAGACGTCTGGTAGCTCTGGAACACATAATGGGCTGATTTATTTTTTTGTCACGGTAAGCTGTTATAAGTTGTGCTGAAAATTAACAGGAAATAAAAGTTGATAAAGTTTTTATTTTATTCTCATTTCAAGTATCTATGCTGAAAATATTACGAAAGGAAGATAGGATGGAATATTGGATGCCTCCTTGTCGATGTTGTCATTAATTACTTAGTAATATCTCAGACTGGATAAGCAAGGAGTCTTAACGGCTGTCCAGCTCCTAGAAAAAAGTTGGGTATGTGCCGAAATGATTTTATTGAACTTAACTTGTTTACGTATAAAATTTTTCGAAATAAGCTCTAAGACAAGGAGAGGACGCTCCATGACTGAATTATCCGAACGGGAAGGAAATCTGCAGGTGTGATGTACTTGTATAGACAAGCAAATGACTACAATTCCAGAAAATTTTTGTCATTTATTCAAGAGTGAGGGCTGCAAGACAGTAAAGCGTTGGTCCACGACTGGAACTCAAGCGTGCAGTTATATGGCTTAGCATTGATTTATAGAATTGTTGAATGTCTCCCGGAAGGATTTCGTGCCAACTTCTGCACAATTGGCGCGTTATATCGTGAAAATCCAGAGCTGGTTGGAGGGCCCCGCCTATGAAGCTTCAAATGTTCTTGATTTGGGAGAGATCCTGCGACCTTGCTGACTAAAGTAGTGTTAGGAAAGTGGAAGCAGTCGCTTTGAGCGTGAGTGCTTATCTTGATGAAATGGTAACCGAGGTGGGTTTGCCAAAAAAGGCAACAAATGAGGGCGTACCCCTGTGTTGCAAGGGAGTCGCGTATGACAACCGAAGTGGTCCTGCTATTAAAAGAAATGGCGCTGCAGACAACGAGTACGCGTATCCGGTACTGATGTTCAACTCATATGCACTGACGCCTACACGCCAAAAACAATCGAGAAAAGATGAGAAGAGACGTAGTCAGGCAGCACAGTAAATGATTACCCTTTTTCTGTCATAGAAACAAATGTAATTAACTTTACATGGTGGCAGCCCAGCGGGAGTGACACGTCCGATTTCTTGCGCTCTCGTAAAGATAAGTTACTTACAATGTCATAAAAATTAGTTTATTACTAATTACTCATTAAATACGTATATTAGTGCGTTTTTATGTTTACTACTAAAGGCTTCACTGTCGTTTACGTATTAGTCCACAAAAAACGAGATGATCGAATGATCCGTTAGCCATCGCACTTTTATTTACGTTTTGGCATGGGTATTTCAGAGAATCCCATTGAACTGTTCTGGTTTTATTTCCAACGTTATTAAGTTCATGTTTCAAGAAAGAAGCGAAAATCTTAAGGTGTTTGATTTAGAAACTTTCGCGCTATTCGTTTGGTTATTAACAGTTTGCCTACAGTAAAATTACATCCTGCTGTGACTACTTAACAGAGACTGCGGATAAATGAGTCCCAAGTTTTTGTTGTAAGAGGAAACAAATAATTTTTCCATTGTATCATAGATCTGAAGCGATAATATGCAGTTCATAAATAATAAAGTCTCGTGTAGTGTAAAGTGTTTTAAGTGATTTCATTTTATTTTTAAGCGTGCAATCTGTGTTGTAGCTTACGAAAATTGTGGATAATGCAGTAGGATAGTCAGAGAGGGAGTGGTATGTGCAGGTGGTGGTCGGAATTTCACTGGGGTCACTGGAGGACAGAAATTAATGGATAACTCAAAGAAGCTTTCCCATAAAACTGTAGGCTCTCAAAAAAAAAGAAGAGAATCGGTGCACAGGAAGCAAAGATTTGTGGTCTACATGCTCAAGCACATATCGTAAAATTTGTACCAGACGGGCGAAAAAACATGGGGACTGGGTAAAGGTAACAAGCAATGGGCCAAATCGGAAGAGCTCTTCAATGTCATCTACTCAGTGTAGGAAAGTATCAAAAATAGTTGCGAGAAAAGAGGCTTAATGCTAGATAGCAGCTGTGGGATGGATACAGGCGAGATGGTACAGGTGAAAATAATAGGAGGATAGGAGGTCACAAATATTGTGAAGCCAAGTGCTAGCCTTGACCAGGTGACACATAACATACTGCATTTGTGCAAAGGTTTGGGCACAGAGGATCAGGTTATTATAACAGGCAGATCAGAGAAGAGCCTGTCTAAGAACGGTAATTGAAGCATTGGGGGTTACTTCAATGAAACAGGAGAAATATCTACTCATGAAAATGCAAGCAAAAGCTTTGTGGAGGTCCTGCAGCGCCATATCCAGCCCTGAGTTAACACTGCTGAGAGCTGTGTGAATACAGAGGTGGTCAGTGATATTGAATGAAATGAAATCTGATATTAGTGCTGTGCCTGTTGCTAGGATAGACTGATTAACCGAACTTCTTGATATACAAGGGGGAAAGGGAGAAGGGTGGGGGGGGGGGGGGGGGAAGAAATGGGTCACCATCACACCAAGCGAGATCTCAGTGGTTACTGACACCTCAGTAGGTTACAATTAAGATTCAGCAATCTGTTTCGAAAGAAATCAAACTAACAGAAGAGCCCCACAAAATGCCTGAGAATATACATAAAAGTAAGATATGCTTGCTTCTTAAAAATATTAGGGGGCTGAATAACAAATTAGAAGCTTCTTGTGAGTTTGGGAAGTTTAGAGAGCTATGAAAAGATAGAAATCCTGTGCTTGTATTAGCAAAATATAATCAAAGGGTTAGGGAAGTTATATACAAAAAACTTACACTCTGGCGGCTTACTCAAGCAGAAGTCATATAGAAATAAAGTAATTGTTAGATATATTAAAACAGAAAACTAGTTCAAAAACAGAAAACTGGTTCACTTTCAACTGTAACTGCATATAGATCCATACTGGGAAATTTTGTACTGTTATTGAGGAGTGTGGATACCTTGTTGTACTGAATATCAGACAGCAGCAAGCAGTTAATAGTCTTTGGTGACCTGGGTGTAGATTTTCTAAAGGATTCTTTTAGAAAAAATGACCTATAAACCTTGTTAGTATCCTACAATTTGGTTTCAATAATCGACTATCCAACGTTGTTCGAAAAAATGGACATTACGTGATTATGTTTTCTTTGGTGAAATCAAAGAAAGAATATAACTGTTCACCCAGTAAGACATAGTGTCTCTTATATGATGCACAGATAGTTAGGATAAATAACGTATCACTTTATAGGATCGATACAGCTCAGTGGAAATCAGAATAATTAATGACTCCTTCACAAATATTCTTAAGAACAGTTGAGATATCATGGAATCAAATTTATACTATGTGAAGTCGTAACATTAACTTTTATCTATTCCATAAGAAAGTCAAGGGATTATTTAAAATTAACATTCTGCATAAGCTAATCAGAAATGAAATTAAACAGCCATTTAATAAACTATGGACCCCTAGAGGGGTGAAAGCACCTCCTAAAAGAAAAAATGAGTTCGTCTTCTGGCAAGAACCAGTAGAGATCCTGCAACTGTTGTACACTGCAAAAACAATTGACAATTACTGAAAAAGCTTTTTAAAAGATCAAGGAACATGCACATAATTTGAGAAATCAGTAATTTCAGCATCAGACTGAAGGCTGTGTGGAACTTACGGAAACATTTGAGAGGACAACCACCCACAGAACAGGATAACATGACCATTGAACTGAATGGAAGGGCTATAAATTATGAGTCACAGGTGGCAAATGTATGCATTTCTTAAATATAGTAGGAAGTTTAGGGTAGAATATTTCAAGAGGAAAACCTCAGCAGCAAGCTGTATCATTAACTCTCATCAAATTGTATCACCAACTTTTCTCCTTCTGGAATGAAGATAATTATATATTTCCCCAGTATATAAAATCTCATCATGTTTTGATGGCGATTCCAGTAGAGTACTACAGATTCTTTCCTGTATAATAACCCAGGTCATATGTGAAGTATGTAATTCTCCATATGTCAAGGCCCCTTTTTTCAGAGAGACTGAAATATACCATTGTGAAACACCTTTTTAAGAAAGGTGATAAGAGAGCTGTCAATAGCTAAAGAACTGTTTCACTGTTGATATCATTTGAAAAATATTTCTGTAAAGGAGATATATTCTATAACAGCAATACAATGGAACCTTATCAACAATAATCTCATTATCAAAACACAGTATCATTATCAGAAGAGTTGCTCTACTGAGAATGCCATTTACATGTTCCCTCACCAGATTTTACGAGCATTCAGTTATAAACCTGTGCTGGTAGGTATTTTTCTGACCCATCTGAGGCATTTGACTATGTGAATCATAGTATTCTCCCACATAGAGTTTGTTTTTTGGACTGATGATACTAACAACAAATGGATAATATCATATCTTTCTAAAAGAATATAGAAAGTTGAATGTAGTAATTCAACCAGTACGCTCCGAGGAGATAACTGTGACTGGAGAGAAATCATGTGTGGGTGACCCAAGTCTCAGTCTTAGGTCCACCCTTGTTCCTCATATACATAAGCGGTCAGCCATCCAGTATTCAAGAAACAGAAGTAGTTCCTTTTGGAGATGACACTAGTATTGTAATCAATTCTATCATCCGTACAGAATAGGAAGAAATGTTAATCAAAGTTATTAAAATGATCACTAACACTTTTCAATCTCTATATCGAGGAAGCAACGATGGAAATAAACGAAAGGTTCGAGGGTGGAATTAATATTAAAGGTGAAAGGATATAAATGATACGATTCGCTGATGGCATCTGCTCAATGCAATGAACAGTCTACTGAGTACATAGTATGGATTGAGAGTAAATCGAAGAATGCCGAAGGTAATGAGATGTAGTATACATGAGAACAGAGAGAAACTTAACATCAGGGCTGATGGTCATGAAGTAAATGAAGTTAAGAAGTTCTGCTACCTAGGCAGTAGAATAACCAATGATGGAAAGAGCAAGGAGGACATCAAAAAGAGACTAGAAATGGCAAAAAGGGCATTCCTGGCCAAGAGAAGTCTACTAATATCAAACATCGGCCTTCATTTGAGGAAGAAATTTCTGAGAATGTACATCTGGAGTATAGCCTTGTAGGGCAGTGAAACATGGACTGTTGGAAAACCGAAACATAAGAGAATCGAAGCATTAGAAATGTGGTGATACTGACGAGTGTTGAAAAATGCGTGGACTGATAAGGTGAGGAATGAGGAGGTACTGCGCAGAATCGGAGAGGAAAGTAATATGTGGAAAACACTGATAAGGAGAAGGGACAGGTTGATAGGACATCTGTTAAGACATGAGGGAATGACTTCCATGGTACTAGACGGAGCTGTAGAGGGCAAAAACAGAAGAGGAAGACAGAAATTGGAGTACATCCAGCAAATAATTGAGAAAGAATGTTAGCACAGGAGACGAATTCGTGGCGGGTCGCATCAAACTAGTCAGAAGACTGATGACCAAAAGTAAAAAACCCTTTTCCTGAGAGTGGTCTCACACTCAGTTTTAGAAAGACACAAGATATTCAGTTTTGCACATTTAAGGGTACTGTACCATTTCTAAATGTAACACATGGTAAGGAAATAGTAAATAGGGTGGAAACTTCGAAATTCTTAGATGTCCTTGTCGATGAGAAATTAAATTTGAAAAATAACATCTTGTAACTGCTGAACAAATTTTGTTCAGTCACATTTGCACCTAGAATCACTGCATATCTTGGTGAGAAACAAATAAGTAAGTTGACACACTTTGCTCATTTTGATTCAATAAAGAAAATGGAATAATGTTCTGCGATAACTCATCTTAAAGAAATAAAATTCTAGTTGGTCCAAAATATGTGCAGACCCAAGATGATGATGTAAACATCTGTTTAAGGAATTCTCACTACATCTTCACAGTCATGTAGTCTATTGTAAGCAATTCACTACAGTTTATAAGGAACAATGAAGTACATAATTACAGTCCCAGAAAAAAATATACCACTTTCATTAATCCACAGTAGGGTAGTTTTTAGCACAAAAAGGGGCGAACAGAGCTGAAATAAAAATTTTTGGTCACTTGCCCTGGGGTATAAATCAAAGTAAAATTGGAAATCAAAGGGAGAAAGCTACTCCATAACAACTACTTATACTCTGTAGGAAAATTTCTGTTACAGTAATGTGTAAATGATGGTTGGTAGGAGCTACTAACTACCAACCTCATGTCAACATCTTTTTTTCCATAAAACAAACTTAAACTATTCAGTTTGTAACCATATGTACAAATTAATTTGTAGTTAGAATGTAAAATGAAATTTATGATGTCATTATAATTTATCGCGCAAATTGTTCCATGGAACATGAATATAGATACATAAATTACTAAGTGACTTGAAAACAGTACTCAGAGTCTGAAAGTCAAATAAGTGAAAAAGTGCTACATTAGACCCATGCGGTCTACTGTTTCGCAGCTCACATGTTACTACGTACCAGGGCAACAGAGCCAACTTCCGTTGCACACATGAAGGAAACATTTCGTTGAAGTCTACGGGAATATGGAAGACTCTGTCACGAGCAGTCGTCAACATAGAAAATGGTGGTTGTATCTCTGGCAACTTGACGTTACAGCATTGAATTTCGGGCATGTTATTATTCATGAACTCAGTAAGTGACGCAAGTTTACAAAAGAAAGCAACAGTTACTGATATTACAAGGCATATTAAAACGGCGAATGCCATACGATTATTCGAGCACAGATACTTGCTTTTTTGGGACGACGATGAGAAAATGTCTTCTTGGGAAAACGAACAGGGACGAAAATAAAATTTGCTGTCTCTAACAAAATGTTGGAGTGAGGGAGACTGAATCGCACTAACTTTAATCATTCAAGTATCACTAAATTTAAAAAAATCATGTAGCAGAGAATGAAACAAAAAGTATTTCTGTAAATTGAGTAATAATTGGCATAATGTTTTTTACGAAATACTGAATTTTCTAAAGTTATTAAGAAAACACTTTTTTGACGATGGAATCACACTGTCTAACGGTAACGTATTTACAAAACCTGCAATAGAAGATGTTAGAAACCACCAGACAAATGATCTTCCTATCATCTGTCACATATCGAAAACTCACATGATGTGAGCAGTCACGTACGTCAAAACGTGAAAATGGCTACACTGCTATTTTCGCGTCCCGCTGCCCTATGTGTGAGATTGTCCTCCATAAAGATCGTGAAGCAAGCTTCATTGGACTGATAAACGACGATTTCCATATGTTGAACTCGGGTTGATATTATGATCAGAATGCACCTCTGAGAAGTGATTGTGGTTTCAACCTCAGACGTCAAGAGAATTCCCAGAAGAGGTTTTTGAAAATTTGCTCGAATATGCGAGTACAGTACAGAAATAGTCTCAAACAGTTCCAGAAAGGATTTGATTAGTTAATAAGTTAATGTTTTTGACTTTTTACAGATGTGAAAAATGCCGCGGCAACCTACATCCTGACTGCCAGACTGGATGAACATAGTCTCGAAATTTTTTCTAGAATTCGTGATCTTGGTGCATTTTATAGTAATCCCACGCCATTTTGAGGTGAAAAATAGAATACGCCTGCTAATATTGCCTGACAATGAGACAAATATGCCGGTGTCCCTTGGTGCTTCCACTGCAGATGACAAAGACCAAAAGTCTGGAGAAGAAATAGTGAGCGAATGTGAGAATTTTGTTCCTAGTGAGTTACAAAACAAAGGACCCCAAATTTGACATCACAATATTTCAGATGAAGAAACTTTGCTTTGAGATTGCGACCATAGTCGTTGGCCTTGGCGAGTGACTTAAGAAACATAAGAATCATGCAACAAACGCTGTAAATATTATACCCAATGTGACGTCATGTCAATGTAGATTTCGTCAACGAAACAGACAGAAACAGTAAAAAAAAAAAAAAAAGAAAAGGAAAGTAAAACTTTCAATTCGGATTAAGAATATTGTAATGAAAGAAGTATTTAGAACGAAAATGTCATCGAGTAGGCCCTATCGTGCAATCAGGCTCTACCACTATAATGGACGTCAGAACGTAGAATATGAAGTGGAACGAAATGATTCTGGTAAAAATGGAGACCACTCCGAAGTACACTTCAGCTATATTTCTAACAAAAGACGATTTCCATAAGAATTTACGAACACTGTAGGTGAAGTGTTGGAAAATAAATCCGAACATAACCGAGAACTAAACTACCGGTATCTGATGAAAAAGGAGAAACTTCCAAAGTAAGAAACACACATTAATTTTCCCAAAATACAGCCCGTTTAACTGGCTGCTAAATGACACAGTAAAAAGTATCATAAAAAAGTGAACTAGAATTACACTAACAGGTGCAACAACTTTCCGAAAGACTGCTACCGTTTACAATAGCTCCCATGATTCTTGGAAATAATATTTGCTTCAGGAAGATCTATAACTCGTAATTATTATACTTGGAAACAGTGAAATTCTTCTAAAAGATAATATTTGGAATTAAGCTAAACACGCATCACACGGAACAATCTGGTAACGTCAAACCGTTACTAAGTTGATATCCAATGACATTACTCATTCGTAGATAACATCACCTGCAGTTTCCTACTAATAACTCGTAACTGAACCACGTAGTCCAGATATTCGTCAAGGTTGTAAATACAAGTATGATACTGCGAAGGGCATCATATATCACGATATACGATACAGATCAACCGTGCACCATAAAATTTTGTTGGCATTCGTTTCTTTCGACACCTCAGCGAAGTTTGCACATTATACCTAATACATATCTCATGTTAAACTACAGGTGAGTCTCTTGGAGTTTTCTTGGCTTTCACAAGAAAACTGTTAATTATAGACTAACCTAGACCATGTACTAAGCTACAGGTCAATCTGTCACCGCAGAAAGCTTTCCCGTTGCCAGATTCGTTGGCTTCAGCAGTTCACAACCAAACTGTTGCAATTCAACCTAACCTAGACCTTGGGCTACGCTACCTATCAGTCTGTCACCACAGAAATCATTCCCACTGTCACAGTCGTTGGCTTCGCCAACTCAGAACGAAACGGTTTCAGTGTAAATTAAACCAGATCTGAGGTAGCACTACAGGTAAGTGTTTCACAACAGTAGGATTCGTCAGCTCTGGCAACTCACATCCAAATCACCAAGTTCCATCCTAACCTAGACCTCCAGCTAATCCAATCCACTATTCCGAAATTAAGCTGTTCTCGCAAGGTAACTACCCACTCTAAAATTCGGAAATTCTTCAATAATTCCAAAAACTACATTTCTGTTTCTACTCCACCTCTTCCTCGACATGTACTCAATTGCTATCTACATATTCGCCAACACCGACGTTAAGCAATTGCCTACAGCAGCACTCAGTGAAAGAATCACAGTAGAGCAAGTCACTGTTACACAAAACTAGCACAGAAATAAAAATATTGGTAATATTGTACGCACCAGTGCTTACTAATTGCGGATTAGTATCCCAATAGGTTGACGTCCAAGAACTCAAGGCTACCTATGTACCATTAAAATAACCATCCTCATAATTTAAAACCAAACATGAAATAAAATTGACGAAACAGAAGCAACTGCAAAGATTAAAATAAAAAAAAGATTGCACCTCTATTCCAAAACAGAAACTTCACTCTTTCTTTGGCACATATTTCACGATGTCACTAATATTTGAAAAGCAATTTCAAATCCCGGCGGAGATCAATAAATTACTTTCTGTATTAATCAACGAGATTACGATAGACAAAATGTAAGGCTACACACAGATTCAATTCAGAATACGCATCAAAACGTGACCTCATAGCAACTATTACGTCACAGGTCAAAGCCGACTCCTAGTATCGAACAATCCTCTAGATCCTCCATCACCTGAGTAGATTTCTACAATTTCATGTTTGGAAACTATTTTTGCATCTTTTCATGGAGTTAATATTTCTCGTTGCAAACGTGTAATAGAATCATTAACAGTACTTGTGCAATCAAAGTATCATTAAATAAAAAAATCAGTAATTTGCATGCAAGTGGGAGAACTTTCACCGGCGCAAGATTTTTGAGCTAAAGAGACAAATGGAATGAAATGAAGCAGTCTTCTGCGAAAAGACATGTTCTCTTGACTGCCTCCTCGTCGATAAATTTGAGTAATGTTATCCAGGTCACCATCAAATTGTAAAATTCGTCATCTCTGTATTAATATTCTCTAAACAAGCGTGAGCTAAAGTATCACATAAAACTAAAATACTCGACGTAGTCACGTTCTTAATCTGGAAGTGTTTGTGCGAGCATCCACAGCTAGCTTCGGATATTGAAAAATGTTTCTTTTACTGTCTTACGTTTGCTTTCAAATATGGCAAATGCTAATTCTTTCGAATCACCTTGAATCCCGTCAATGAAATTTTGAAAATCGAAAGGAAAGAGACTCGAGAATCCCGATAGTGAGTGCGCTATTACGCCAACGGTGGTTGCAAAGTGACGTAACACGTCGCTGACCAATGAGAGCGTAGTTGGGGGAATGACCTACCATTTTAGTATGCGTACATACACCTGAGACAATTTCACAACAGCACCACGACCGCCAATTACACCTGACAACAAAAAAGTCCATCTGTACGTAGGGAAAAGTAAAAATGACTACTCACTTACTTGTTCCTCAACAGAATCCCGTCAGATACTGGTTTTCTGTCTTCTTCTTCGAACTCGAGAAAGTTCACAGACGATTAGAAACCAAGTGTCACTGTAAGATGTTAGTTAAATAGCGCACGACACTTAATACAGCACAAGTAACAACTCAGAAAGAGTACACTCGTCACGAATAAGTATCGCAATGATGCCAGGCAACTGCTCGTGACGTATCACGCGATGATTCATTGTTGAGAGTGTTGTCCTGGACCGATAATAAAAAATTACAATCGCTTTGTCGGTTGCACAGCCTTTTATTGATCATACGTTTTATGTAACTGATTTACCACGACCGTGATTCTTCAAACTATTAACAACAGTAGATTAACAAATCGTTAACACGGGAATTTCTCACTTGAATCACTAAACAAGCTAGTATTGAATGTAAACTTTGTCCTAAATTCTGTCGCTTCCATATTCTATACTTCGTTGTAATGGTTCACTTGAGAAGTTTACTGAAGTGGACTTAAAGTTCAGGAGGAAAAAACTACATGTGTCATTACAACAGTGTTAAAATGGAGGCCTGTTGCTTTAATCCCATTTTCATAAAAAAATAGAACGTCGCTTTGTCTAGGAATGTACGAATATATCATAGTCATAAGTATCAGACCGACCCGAATTGAGTTCCACCTGATTTCTATGCAACTAATAGGACCTAACTCTCTTGCAAAACTTCTAATCTCGTTTTGGTACAGTCGTTTGACTGCACGAAATAGTTACTATAAGAAACCATCAGATATTATTTCTCCGTACGACAATGAATCGCTGTGCTAGTTAACATTTCTACAGTGCAAATATCAGACTGCAACATAATAGAAATGTTGTAGTCATCAATATCGTTGATTCACGAGTAACAGAGTGTGCACATGCTTAACTTGAAACGACTTGGCGTAAAATTTTGTGCTGGACGAGGATCTGAACACAGAACCTGATCGATTGTTAATTAAGCACCCTCAAATGTTGGACATCAAAATTGTAACCAGCACTGACATCGTTGAAACCGAAATGACGAAACAAAATTGATTTGCTTCACCATGATTTCAACTCGGCAACCACCGCAGTTGTTTTCTAGTCAGAATAGATATCGTTAAAACATCGGTTTATTTAACCAGCAGCGAGGTGTGGGTAACTTAGAAGTTTTGAGGGTACCCGGAGTTGAACATCTAGATATCATGGTTCTTGAGTACACACGAACAGACAGTAACTATCGAAATATTTTTCACCTGTACTTAGGAGCACTATGTTTCAACATAAAACGATTTAATATAACGTTTGTATATGACTTGAAGTCGAAACTATCACCAGTCGTTATAGTTGACAAAGAACAAAAAATAAACATGATACTGTATCAGGATGGCAACAGTATCGAAGATGAGCTATATCAGGAACCTGCTGTCTCTGATAAGCCACAAAGGGAAAATATCCAAGCAAGTGTCACCGTAGCTGTAAATGGTGTAACAACTACTATTCCACGTGACACAGGTGCGAATGTATCAGTTATGAACACGCAGTTTTTCAAGAAGGTATCGGAGATAAGATTGCCGATTTTGCCGGTTGCAAATTGTAAGGTTATAGGGGCATTGGAAAAAAAGGCACAGAGTATAAAATACCAGACACAGGTGGAAGTTTCCTTGGGAAATGATCGCTTATTATGCACGTTCCTGCCAATGGATAACTTGCCAGTACCGGTGCTTCTGGGTCTTGAGTTCCTTCGAGAAAGGGAAGTTGTAATTGATCTCGCCCGTGGGACATGTGCACTTAAGTACCAACAGCGACCCATGACATTAATGCTGAATCGGGAGTTTGGTGCGAACCTTCCACTGATGAGAAAAATGAATCTTTCTGTCAGTAAACAGAAGTTGTTAGTGTTGGATCATAAGCACACACAGATGTGTCACAAAAATCGAAATAACGATGCATCCAGCAACGTGAGTGTCATCGTCACAACAATAGAAGAGAAAGTATAGGAGGCAACTTGCATTAATGCTTCAGAGACTAGAAAATTAACAGAATTATTATCCTGATACCTCGAAGTATTCACTGAACGCCCTGGAATCATAAAAGATTACCAGTATAATATGAAAGTATATCCGCACAAGACCTATTGCAGAGCACCTTACTCGGTCCCCTGGACTAAGTAAAACGAAGTGACACAAAGGACCAATCAGAAGTGCAAGTCCACTATCCCATAACTCTAAATATAATGTTTATGGTAAAATAATTAGCAGTAATAATGTGATAATATTATGTATGTATTAGTTTATAAGCTTTTATGTCAAGTATTACACTGTAATGTTGTTGAATTATTTGAACAAGGAGTAGAGAATCTCCACAATAAATGTATTTTTACTCTAAAAGGGATCCATAACTTCATAAGCACTTGAGTGTTATTGCATTAAATGTGAGGAATTTTACCTTTCTATACGTAGCATAGAAATGATTAAAATGCTTAAATAATATATTTGTTCGTGTGTAAGAATGGATATAACAAAAATATTTTCATAACATTAAGTCATGTAGTCCCACACACGTAGCGAGTGTTGGTGGTGTGTGAGCTGTGTGACTGAGGAAAATAAATAAATAAATAAATAAAAAATAAAAGAAACTGCTTTCACCACTAGTGAAGCGAAATCTGAATGTGTACTGATTTACGTACACGGTTTCATTACGAAGTCATTTAAAATGCTCTTGGATGAGCAACATTCCCGTTAGATAAACCGAACATGGACATCTGTCCCAAAAACATGGTAAATAACAATCCCAATAAAAAAATAGAAATATGTAAATATATGTATCTGTAATAAAAATGAAAATGTAATGTTATCTGGACAGGTCAGTAATGATCTCATGGTCAAGATAATGTAGCAGATTCTGAAAGTTTTATATTGTCTCATGTTTATGTGACAGTGTAAAATTTTAAATTTTGTTATTCAGTCATGGTAATACGAACTTAAGTGCAAGTGTACCAGACCTCATTACTTGAAAAGTGTCATTTGCATATAGATTGTCTGTTAAGTACTGTGGAAAACTACTGACAGTAATCAGAACAGTGAAACGTGTTTCTCAGGAACTAGTGGACGCGTGGAAAACTGTGATTTATATTGTGAATAATGATGAACAGTGATAAAAACTGTGATCACGTAACCTTATGAACGCTCTTGGAGTGTCAAAGTTAGCAGCAACGCTATGGACGTTGAGTACTGTTGACTGTATTAATAATTAACTTGAACTTTTTAGTAGTTTGATACGAAGCGTCTTCGCGTGCAAAATTTAATGCGACAGACCGTACAGCCAGCCGCGCGGCAAAACAATAATGCAACGTTGGCTACGCAGCGCGTCGCGAAAATATTTACATTCCGCTTAAGTAAACGAAGCACACTACGGACACTTGTATGATTAACGGTGCAGTGTTCAAAATGTGCATATTGTGATAAACTTCCATGTGAATCACTACATTGTGTTGAACAGTGTCAAAATACAGAGCATACTCCAAAAACAGTCTAATTCCATCGGTGTGAATGCGAATGAAATGGACACTAATAGACCTTTCCACAGGATGAGAATAGTAATTATCTTGTCACTGATGCTTATATTTTGACATTTCATGTGCCCATATTAAACTGAGAGACGTGGGAAAGGAGAAGCAAGATCTGCTGGAGCGCAACTTGTAGCCAGCAGCAGATCCAAACCACGATGCAGCCGACGGCAGCCGACGCCCCAGCGACTCGGCCGGGGGCGGTCCAGCAGCAGCCACTACCTGTCTGCGGTCCAACAGCTCGACACGGGGGCGGTCTTACGACGTCAACGGCAAATTCTTATGACATTCAATAAATGAGTGACTTTGGAAATTGTTATGATATGCCACCAAGAAAAAACATTCATCATCTCAGATGCTCACAACAGAGTCATAAATTTGCATTTTCCAGCATTACATTCATGTCAAGCCTGACTACTAAAAGTAGGTGGCTGTATTTTCTTGAAGCCCCTTGGACGGTTTTATTCCCGGTTTTCCGAGTCCAGTGAACCCAAATGAGGGGGGGGGGGGGGGGGGGGAGGGATAAGTTAATCCGGGAAGTATCCGCAGCAATTTCCAAGATAATACAGTCACTGAAGTCATTTAAAGTGCTCGATTCAACTATAATTTCATCATATCTAAAACAATAAAACAACATTGAAACTAAACATTTGCATCTTGAGTGTAGAAAATCTACGTGGATTACGTGGACTGATAAAAAAATATACAGTAGATAAACTAATTTTTTTTCTCAGCCCAAGGGGCAATGTAACATCCACGAGATAAATTTTAGCTACAGTGCGACGATAGGAAATTATGCCTCTAACAGTTATAAACATTATCTATTCGACATATAAAAAAACAGTGAAAACGATAATGAATATTAATTATTTATATAATATTTTATGATGTAATTGGACATATCGATGTGTATCATACAAAGTCAATGACAATTGTAAATTCCTTTTATGATCTGCGTTTGTCTTCCTTTGTTTTTACCTTTTGTTGGGTGGCTTTTGTAGGTTGTGGACGCATATCAAACTGAGGTCTGTTAACAAATTGTAATTATTTGTTAATTATTACTTGAGAATAGAGTTCATTATTATTATAAATATGAGTGAATAATTATTTGTAGCTTTAATTCCTCACTCAATAAGAATTATTTGTGTTAATTATTTCTTTCCGCTGCAAGGAGCGCAGCCATTGATAATAGCGATTTGTATCGCGTTTTTTGTCTGTGTTTTCCTTAGAAAAAAATCAAAAGTTTGCCTGATGAAGTCTAAATAGTGCACAATACGAAAGTAAAGTTTAATAAGCATTTCAAATACTTATCCTATTTGCTCTAACAATAGAAAGTGTCTATCAATTGTCTGCCACCATCTTAACGATTATCTCAGCGGCAAATTCAAATTACGCAACTCTGCAGACATAAATGCCGAAGGTAATACAAATGTGTAAAAATAAATGTGCACCGGTGATCCCGAACTCATTTTAATGAAAATAATTCGAATCAGATTGGTTCTTTAAAAACAGTGCTCACAGCACGACCCTTATAACAAACTTTTCTAGCTGATGTATGGAGCCGAAATTAATTAAGCACGAGTTGCGAAGAATATTGTTTCAGGTAACATACGTCAGTGATGTGCGCAGATGATATTCGGTGGTTTTAATGATCATTTTGCTGAAGATAACTGCTTCCATCATAATCAATAGTTGTATAGAATCTGTTGTACGAACTGTGATTTAGTGACACTTACACAACTTACAGGCAACACTTTAACACGACGTTAACTTGGAGTTCCTTAGCAACTTGACCAGATCCTTAGCCGGGAGAAAAATTATTTAGTAATTACTCAATGTAATAAAATAAGATTATAATTTTTATTTACAAATTAGTTAAATACCAAACCACTGAATAAAACAGCGAACGCCACAGCACAACATAGCAGTAACTATATGAGGCTGTACACAGTATTATTGTTAGTAGGCTGGTTAGAAACAAAGCATTAACAGCCTGAAGTCGTCCAATTTGTGCCATTTCGGAAATAAGAAGTCCAGTAATCGAGTGATTCACAAACAGTAAGTATAGGGTACACATCTGAAGTTGTTTGATTTTAAGTGGGGTTGCAGCGTGGAGGTCAAGCAAGTGCCGCAGTGGAGAGGTGTAATGCGGCGGAAGTAAGTTTTGTAGCAAGTGTATACCCTCACTGTGCATAGCTAGCGTTTTTATCGGAGAAAAAGCACTGGGTAGCACTTACGAAAAGTCTCTCATTCTACAGTTAAGTTACGCGCTAAAGCTGGTAATAATGCGCGGTTAGCGGGCAACAGATAGCTGGTGGGGGGGGGGGGGGGGAGGGGAGGGGGGGGGAGGGCGGGGGTACTAACTAATGTCTTATTGGACTCAGGGTCAATGGTCTACGGAAGGTGGGGAACCACTGTTCTACCCTATAGATGAATAACTTAATATTGGCTGTTGACCAGCTTAAGTAAAAAGTCTGTTAGATTTCAGTTTGGACAGCACTTTGTCACAAAAGTCAAGATTAGGTATTTTGTGTACGATAAATTTATTAAAAGTGCATAACTTTGTTTCATTCTGAGACTTTGTTACACTGAATCCCAAAGAAATTGTTGTACGAATGCATATTCAAATACACAGAAATGTAAACGGGCAAAATACGGCGCTGCTGTCAGAAACGCCTATATAAGACAACAAGTGTCTGGCGCAGTTGTTAGATCGGTTACTGCTGCTACAATGGCAGTTATCCAAGATCTAAGTGAGTTTGAACGTGGTGTTATAGTCGGCGCACTAGCGATGGAACACAGTATCTCCGAGGTAGTGATGAAGTGGGGATTTTCCCTTATGACCATTTCACGAGTGTACCGTGAATATCAGGAATCCGGTAAAACATCAAATCTCCGACATCGCTGCGGAATGAAAAAAAATCCCAAGAACAGGACCAACGAACGACTAAAGAGAATCGTTCATTGTAACAGAAGGGCAACCCTTTCACAAATTGCTGCAGAGTTAAATGCTGGGCTATCAACAAGTGTCAGCGTACGGACCATTCAACGAAGCATCATCGATATGTGCTTTCGGAGACGAAGGCCCACTCGTGTACCCTTCATGACTGCACGACACAAAGCATTGCGCCTCCCCTGGGCCCATCAGCATCGACATTGGACAGTTGATGACTGGAAACACGTTGTCAGGTCGGATGAGTGTCGTTTCAAATTGTATCGAGCGGATGGATGTGTACGGGTATGGAGAAAACCTCATGAATCCTGCATCTCAGCAGGGAACTCTTCAAGCTGGTGGAGGCTCTGCAATGGTGGGTCGTGTGAAGTTGGCGTGATATGGAACGCGTGATACGTCTAGACAGGTGACACATACACTGTGTGATCAGAAGTATCCGGACATCTGGCTGAAAGTGACTTACAAGTTCGTGACGCCCTCCACAGCTAATGATGGAATTCAGTATGGTGTTGGCCCACCATTAGCCTTCATGACAGCTTCCACTCACTTTGCAGGAATACGTTCAATCGGGAGCTGGAAGATTTCCTGGGGAACGGCAACTCATTCTTCACAGAGTGCTGCACTCAGGAGAGGTATCGATGTCGGACGGTGAGGCCTGGCACGAAGTCGGCGTTCCTAAACATCCCAAAGGTCAGGACTCTGTGCAGGGCAGTCCGTTACAGGGATGCTACTGTCGTGTAACCACACCGCCACAGTTCGTGCATTAAGATGCAATCGCCATCCCCAAATTGCTTTTCGACAGTGGGAGGCAAGAAGGTGCTTAAAACATCAATGTAGGCCTGTGCTATGATACTGCCACGCAAAAGAACAAGAGGTGCAAGCCCCCTTAATGAAACACACCACTGCATCATAACACCACGACCTCGGAATTTTACTGTTGGCGCTACACACGCTGGCAGATGACGTTCACCAGGCATTCGCCACACCCATACCCTGCCAACGGATCGCCACATTGTGTATCGTGATTCGACACTCCACACAGCATTTTTCCACTGTTCAATCGTCCAATGATTACGCTCCTTACACCAAGCGAGGTGTCGTTTGGCATTTACCAGCGTGATGTGTGGTTTATGAGCAGCCGCTCGTCCATGAAATCAAATTTTTCTTACCTCCCGCCTAACTGTCATAGTACTTGCAGTGGATCCTGATGCAGTTTGGAATTCCTGTGAGATAGTCTGGATAGATGTCTGCACATTACGACCGTCTTCAACTGTGGGCGGTATCTGTTAGTCAACAGACGAAGTCGGCCTCTCCGCTTTTGTGCTGTGCGTGTCCCTTCACGTTTTCACTTCACTATCACATCAGAAACAATGGACCTAGGGATCTTTAGGCGTGTGGAAATCTCGCGTACAGACGTATGACATAAGTGACGTCCAATCACTTGACCACGTTCAAAGCCCATGAGTTCCGCGGAGCGCCCCATTCTGCTCTCTCACGATGTCTAATGACCACTGAGGTCGCTGATATGGAGTACCTTGCAGTTGGTGGTAGCACAATACACCTAATATGAAAAGAGTATGTTTTTGGGGGTGTCTCGATACTGAGGTCATTGATACGGAGTACGTGGCGGTAGATGGGAGCACAATGCACCTAATATGAATAGCGTATGTTTATGGGAGTGTCCGGATACTTTTGTACGTGGGAATCCTGTATGATCACCTGCATCCATTCATGTCCATTGAGCATTCCGATGGACTTGGGCAATTCCAGCAGGACAATGCAACATAACACACGTCCAGAACTGCTACGGAGTGGCTCCAGGAACACTCTTCTAAGTTTAAACACTTTCACTGGCCACCATAGTCTCCAGACGTGAACATTAATGAGCATATCTGGGATAACTTGCAGCTTGCTGTTCAGAAGAGATCTCCACCCCGTCGTACTCTTGCCGATTTACGGACAGCCCTACAGAATTCATGGTGGTAGTTCCCTCCAGCTCTACTTCAGACATTAATCGCGTCCGTGCCACGTCGTGTTGCGCCATTTGTGCGTGCTCGCGGGAGCCCAACACTATATTTGGTAGATGTACCATTTCTTTGGCTCTTCAGTTTATGGCAATGGGGAAATGAGCTTATGATTTCGGTTAAGCAGTTTTGCTAAGAGGGCGTTAATTTTATATTTGTGAATTTTCAAAATTTGATTATGGTAATTTACTATTCTGATTCAGTGACAAATTTTGATTGGTTCTGTATATACACCCGGGATTGAGCACGTTTGGTGCTGCTTTCCGATTGGGTGTGATGTTTCTTCACCAGTCAGAAATTAGCATATTCGCACGTATTGGGAACTAGAAATTTTTTTTGTGTTGAGGGGTGAATAGAGTTGTGGCTTGGATCTCATATTGATCAGACTTATAGCTATGAGCTCTGCCGAAAATTATTAATATTGCGATATTATGGCACCAAAAATGTTTGAGATGTGCCGTAAAGACTGGAAGGGAGTTCGATTGTCAGCATGGTGTGAAATTCGGAACATTTGGTGACATTTAAATAACCAAATTCCACGTGGCCTGTTGCTTACTGGCGAACGTGAATATTTTGTTACGTGAGACTGATATTAGCAACATTTGAGAGATAAACTCTGAAAGAAACAATCCCTTTTGTGAGCTTTCGGTGAAGAATTACCATAAACTGGCCGTGGTTATTAATGTGGTGTGCGTGTGAACTTCCCAAACTATGTACAGTTTAGAGTAAGACTTGGCAGTAACTGGTGTATGCAAGCTTATCGTATTAGAGTGAAATATTACACACGGAAATACTTTAATTTTACTATTTCCTTCCACTGCAAAAACAATTTTAGTGCGACTTAAGATTATGGTGTGTACAGCTCTTTTTTCTATAGGTTTTTCCTGCTGAGAAATGATTGCCAGTATCTTCAAGGAGACATGCGTGTGTAAGAAGAAATTCATCACCAGGTGAGTGGAACATTGCAAATCACGCTGCGTCGCCGCATACTGACAACTGACACCAGTAATTTCTTTTTGTAATACTGTGTAATAGTTTTGGAAAATAAACTGTTTTCAAAACAAATATATAAAAATTTACTCGCATCTGCAGTACCAGTGATATTTCATTCTTTTCAGAATCAGTTTTCCCCAGTGTTGTTACTATTTTGATATATGCATATAGATTAACGTTCTGCTCTGTCCTCTGTTTAATAATTGTGGATTATTTGCTTGAATATACTGGAATGTCTGTGGTTTCGTGCAGACCCCTCCTCCCCCTCTCTACATCGGGACGTCACACTTTCACGAGTCACCGGGAAACGCGACGTAGTAAATTATTATTTCCGATACCACCCGCTAACCCTTGCCTGCACCCACAATCTGCGTTTCATGTCTCGGCTAGTGCTGGCTCTGTGTTTTACACTGGCTGGCAAAATTCCAATGTTCACCATCGTCGAGGCGGCGACGCTTTCGGTTCAATAAAGGCGGGCCACTATTTTCGCAAAGCGTGAAGGGGAGCGGAAGGGGTGAGAGGGGGCAGCAAAAATTCTGTTGCGGTTTTGTCATCCGAGGACATGTTTTCTAGCTGACGTAATGGAACCTCTGTCAACGTCCGTACCGCGTAAAGAAACGACCGCAGCGCTGTGTGTTCTCGTTTCTGGGAATCGAATGTTCTATCGGTCCTTTTCCGTTGTTCTCTAGCCAGCGTGCTTTTGTTTCATGTGGGAAACCTGCGCTGGAACGCCAGCTCTGGGAAGGACTTTTCCTTCGTGGAACGAGTGAAAAGTGGAGGACTCAGCTTCCTGAGGACAATGGAGCACCGACGTGAGCAGACGGACAATGCCGAGATTACGTGCTATGTTCTGTACTAGTTCATTAATTAGTACTTTTGTTTTCGCTGTCCTTTCTAAGAAGCTACGGCCAAGTCTTAATTTGATGGATTATATTTATTAAAATGAAATTTCTATCACACGCCATAAGTAGTCTCTTTGTATAATTTATACTAGTTTCAACGGTGATAGAAGGTATTTTTCGTTAAAAAGTAATAGATGTTTTGTTTTTATTTCCGAAGCTGTTCTCTTTGCCGCCTGCGACGATGTTTTTTAATATACACTGAAGTGCCAAAGAAGCTGGAATAGGCTGCGTATCCAAGTACAGAAATATGTAAACAGGTAGAATATGGCGCTGTGGTCGGTAACAAGTATCTGGCGCAGTCCTTAGATCGGTTACTGCTGCTACAATGGCAGGTTATCAAGATTTAAGTGAGCTTGAAATTGGTGCTATAGTTGGCGCACGAGCGATGGTACACAGCACCTCAGAGGTACCGATGAAGTGGAAATTTTCCCGTGCGACTATTTCACAACTGTACCGTAAATATTAGGAATCCGATAAAACATCACATCTCCGACATCGCTGCGGCCGGAAAAAGATCCTGCAACAACGGGACGAACTATGACTGAAGAGAATTGTCCAACTTGACAGAAGTGCAACCCTTCAGCAAATTGATGCAGATTTACATGCTGGGCCGTCAACAAGTGTCGATGTGCGAAACATTCAACGAAACATCATCGATATGGGCTTTCGGAGCCAAAGGCCTACTCGAGTACCTTTGATAACTGCGAGACACGAAGCTCTGCACCTCGCCTCGGCACGTTAACACCGACACTGGACTCTTGATGACTGGAAACATGTTGCCTAGTGGGACGAGCCTCGTTTCAAATTGTATCGAGCGGATGTACGTGTACGGGTATGGAGACACCCTCGTGGATTCATGGACCCTGCATGTCAGCAGGGGACTGTTCAAGCTGGTGATGGCTCTGTAATGGTGTGGGGAGTGTTCAGTTGGAGTGACCCCTGGTACGTCTTGATGCAATTCTGACAGGTGACACGTACGTAAGCATCCTGTCTGATCACATGCATCCATTCATGTCCATCGCACATTCCGAAGGACTTGGGCAATTCCAGGATGACAATGCGACACCGCACACATCCAGAATTGCTAGAGAGTGACTCCAGGAACATTCTTCTGACTTTTAAGTCTTTCACTGGCTACCAAACTCCATAGAAATGAAGATTATAGAGCATATATGGGATTCCGTGCTATGTGCTGTTCAGAAGCAATCTACACCACACTTGTGCTCTTACGGATTTATCGACAGCCGTGCAGGAATCATGGTGTCAGTTCCTCCAGCACAACTTCAGACATTAATCGAGTCCATTCCACGTCGTGATGTGGAACTTCTGCATGCTCGCGGGGGCCCTACACGATATTAGGCTGGTGTTTCAGTTTCTTTGGCTCTTCAGTTATATAACAATAGATCTGCACATTATCTATTGTTCCGAGCGATTAAAGAATACCTTATAGATCCTTATATAGGAAGCACACACTCTACCTACAAATTGTCAGCTTGGTATAAGGGACCGTAGTCTTCTTCGGTCGTAACAGAGTAATAGCATTTCCTTTGATATCTTTCACCCATTCACCTTTGTATCAATACGGTGCTGAAAACATGTACACGACAGTAAAAATGTCGATAGTGTGTGCTGTGTGTCTTATTTGGAACCATAACACGTGTGGCTGTCTAGTTTAATTGAAAAAAAAACTTTAAATCTTTGTCATTTATCGTACAACTGAAATATAGCAATTTTTTAATGTTTATGTGGAGTTCTTCGAACATTTGATCAATTTCCACTTTTCACACCTTATAGAAATTCGGTCTAATTCATTTCACAATTCGATTTGACCTCTTGATGACTTTATTGGATGGTAAAAGACAGCAACAGCTGTATATAACCTAAGAGCACTGCTCAGATTAGATTGACTCCTAAATTGTTTCCACAAGTCAGACGCAACTATGCACAGGAACGAAACACAAGATACCATATAGCCAGAGGGGATGAGTACAGCACACGAATAATGAACAAAGTGAGTAACAAAATGAAAGAAGCAAAGAAAAAACAAACCTGGAACAAATTACCGGCCACAACCAAGAACCACGTAGGCCAACACACGACCAACACCGAAAACACATTGAACCAGGAAAATTTTATAAACAACAAAGATTGGCTCATAACAACATACAACAACAAAAATGTCCACAGGGTGAGGAAAATTCAGAAAAAACAATGACTAAAAACATCATTCCACATAAAAATCTCGGTATGGAAAATCTAAACACTAAGCTGGAATCTGTCAGTTAACTCTTAATTCATGCTGATCTGTCCACATATGCCAAAATTACAAAAAATTTAAGAGTAGACATACTAAACACCTCAGAGCGTTGAAAAGTGAGAGTAAACAATCCACTGTTACAGATAATCTCAAACAAGGAAACCAACACACAAACAACATTGCGATTGATTTCAAGATCCTCAGAGAAATCGATCGTCTGTATCAAAAATTCACAAAAGAGGATAACTTCCACATACGAATACCAGTGATACAAGGAAATAAAGTCTTGAATGAAATCGCAACACTATGCAACAAAACTCTATTGTGGACGTTAGATGAATTATATAATGACACTTTCCCAAATAAAACACAGTATTCAGACAACCTCAAATCTTCAAACACATCTGCTTCTTAATTCCCTTTTTCTAGTTTTTTTTCCTCTCTCTCTTCTCATTCCACACACACACATACCCAAACAGAAACATACACAAATCACACAAGTTCTGGCTGAGCAGATACACTACAACAGTTTTCACTGAACATTGAAAATCAGCAACACACTCAGCAGAAGCAAAACGATGAGCAAGTGAGCGGGCTATGGCGACTTACGTGCGTTTTGGACAAATGCTTGCGAAAAAAAGTGTGTAAAATGGTGTACTCAGTATTAATAGGGAAAGAAAATGCTTCACAGATGAACAACTAGACGGAAAGCGTAAATACAACGAAATGAACAATCACTCTTAACAAAAAAGTGTTTCAGAAATAAGCACATTCCTTTACCAATTCTTCACTTCTTTGCAGACTGTATGATGTCAAAACGATAAGAAGGCATCAATACAAACCGATCTGTAAAAATCCATTTCACAAATAATGTAATTCCAGGTGAGTGATCGAAACATACTAAAAAAAATGTACATGTTATAAGTTTTAGGCTTAAAGTAAGAAAAAACAACCACAAATGGTGTATGAAATTTTACAGCACTAAATGGAAACGCTCGTAATATGAGACATAGGTGTCAAAACGTATCTGGTTAAACAAAAAAAAAAATATGGTGTGTTTTATGTGAGGTGGAGTTTAAGAAAACACAAACCATCCGCTGACATCAGGTCTTTTTCCAATGGTAAATTTCCCTACAAGAAAGTCAATGGACTATATGACACATTTTCGTTGTGAGAACTATCGAAAGTATCTAGCATTAACGTCCATTTGCAGTTTATACTGATGTTAGTAATGGACATCAGTTCCAGATGGGCTGAAAGTTTAATCGTTTGATACCTGTTATCTGATGACATTGCCATCTTGATAAATTTCAGATTGATGCTTCATGTTGTAACACTTTCACTTCTATTGGTGTGTGAGTAAATCTGCCCTCAGTATGAGAAATGTCCAACTTTTATCTACACATATCTGATTAATTCCATATATAGACATGACTTCTTCCATCACTGGATTTAATATTCTCACAACCTGGGTCCAACTAACGAAGGATCCTGTGTAAGCAGTAGTAGCCCTTGCCATCGGTTGGTTGAAGCGACGAGATTAATTATGGAGTACATTTCGGCGGCTGTTGCTGTGTCCGCCCTCGGGGCAGACTACGCTGGCTAGCTAGGTAGCGGCTCCAATCATGCAAATTGGCACCTCCCGGTCAACCATCTTTTATTCATAGGGCAGGTGTGGCTAAGTGGAACGTGAGATACCTTGTAGCACCGCCAGCACACATGGCCATTAAGCTGTGCGGTAGTTTAGCTGGGTCAGCACACGTGTGGGTGCACACTCACTGACCCGCAGCGCGGACGCTTGCTTGCGGGTGAGCGATTATCTGGCACACGGGTTGCCTAAACAGGGGGCCTGAGGAAGCGACGTCACGACGTCAGTTAGCCACCTGCTGCAGCGATAGCTCACAACGTGCCTCGCCGTTCTGCTTGCACATTCTCTCATAGCAGTCCACTTTTAAGCGAGATGGCAACTGGCGTAAACAGAAAATTTTAACGGTTGCAAAATGATACTACACCTAATTTTTATAAACTGCACAAAACACTTAGATATTTTTAACATCTTTAATGTTGTCAATCTGTCAGTTCTTAATTACAATTAGTATTACATCACTGATTTTGGGTTGGGGCCGTCTGCGTGCAAGTGAATTTCAATATTTGATTTGCCAGGTATGTTTCGTCTCACGTTCGTTAAACAGTTTTCTTCTGTCTCAGAGCTTGGGCTTATCAAACAATATCATTCAGTGAGGTTGGTTTAAAAGAGGGGGGAAGGGGCCAAAGTGCAGCAGTAAATGAAGTAAGACTGTCGTGTGAGCAACGCAATGCCATATGAAAACATAACGGATGTACAACAGCAATGGTGTAAAGTGTACAGAACTCAGCCACTATTACACACTACATTTTATCATATTCAGGATAAGTCTGAAGCTGATGGTACTGTTCAGGATGTGCATAAGGAAAGATCTGGTTCAAATGGTTCAAATGACTCTGAGCACTATGGGACTTTACTTCTAAGGTCATCAGTCCCCTAGAACTTAAAACTACTTAAACCTAACTAACCTAAGGACATACTGTAGCGCCCAGAACCGTTCGGCCACCCCGGCCGACGAAAGATCTGGTCGACCAAAAACATCAACAAGTCCAGTTTCCAGCGTTACCGTGTTGCAACATTTTATTAGGTCACCTCTGAAACCTGTGAAATATTGTGCACGTGAAAGTATGGTAAGCTGATCAAGCATACGAAGAATTCTGAAGTCTGCAATAAGGAAAGTGTACATTCGAAGATAGCTGCACACTATGAACAAGGACAACCCAGACCGAAGGAGTACTGCAAATGATATGAAGGCAGGCTTTGCGAGAACGAATGGTTTGCACTTATCTGGTCTGACGAAGCGCAATTCAAACTCAACGGTACCGTAAACTGCCACATCTGTGTGTACTAGACTCCTGAAAATCCCTACGTTCACGTGGACAAACATGTTAATCTACCAGGTGTTAATGTATGGTGTGGTCTATCACTGTGGGTTTTGATTGGTCCATTCTTCTTTAAAGGCACTGCAACGGTTGAAGTGTGTATTCATATGCTGGGAACATCTATTTTACCTGCCATCCAAGAGGTTATTGTAAGTGAAAGATTTTACCTACAACAAAATGGCACTTCGCTTCATTACAACAGAGATGTCAGAGCCTACATGGGCGAAACTCTACCTGAGCGATGGATAGGTCGAATGTGAGCTGTTGAGTACACCTCTTGACTTCTACCTGTGTGGCACCTCGATAAATGAAGTTGGTCAACAGAAGCCGGCTACAATGAACGAGCTACGAGAAACCATCGAGGCGTCCTGTGCAGCTATCACACAAGTAACACTGACAGCTGTAGGTCAGTCAACACTTCTGTTGCATCGACGTTGTTTGGCTGCTAATGGGAGTTACTTTGAACACGTAAAGTAAATTTCCCCCGTGCAAGAATTGTAGCGGTGTGTCATTTTGCTCAATTAAGGGGCTCCGGAACGGCTCAAAATCATGAAAAGTTCAATTTTTACTTTTTTGCGTTTTCTGAATCTGCAGACTATTACCTTTTCATAGATATATAATTTATTCAATTCCGAAGACTACAACTATTTTTAAATTTTTTTTGAAGTGTGTTCTACATGGGCGTGACCCACTGTGGCGCTGTTAAACTGCTGTCAAATGGTGTTATTATTAACGTCCGTGTTCATCAGATACATTTTAGTGATGTGAGATAAAGTATGTGCTGTGGCTAACCTGTGATGGTTCAATATATATCGCTGGTGTGATTGTCGATTGTTTCATGTTTATTTACTCTGTCGTTATCTCGAAAATATTCGTAATTAATTCTGTTTCTTGAGTCTCTGTTTTGTTGAAGTATAATAATGAGTAAAAGTAAAGTTATTAGAAATCCTCTGAAGGCTTTTAAGAAAAGGAGCAATGTTGGAAAGCCAAAGGTATGTGTTATTACTGTAAACAATGAAGACGATAACCAAGTGAGTGAACCTAACCTCTCAAGTACACCTGCCCATAGCAGTCAAAGTGGGAAAGAAAATACTTCACAGAAGAAGCTTGGTTCAATGAGTGAAAACTATGAATGTTTTATGGGCGAATCGGATGTGAATGAAATATTTGATATGTCGGTTCTCAAAGGAATTTTTTCAAACTGTGTAAGATGTATTCATTGTAGTGAAGTTGGTCTGGAACTCTCCATAATAAAGCACGTAGGACTTGCTAGTGAAATACAACTGAAATGTGATAAGTGTTCATACATGACCACCTTTTGGAACAGTGTTGCAGTAACTGCAACTGAAGAAATTGGTAGCAAAATCTACGAACACAACAACGAGCGATGCTTGCTTTAGACAAGGAACGCCTTCGGGCTGCAGACAGGGCTGTAAAGAGTCAAGAAATACAAGCAAGAGTAAACAGGAGGAGGAACAAGAGGAAGCTGGAGGAGGAGTTTGCAGAGGATGAAGATAATCCATCCTATGGACCTGGAATGCACTAAAAAGTTAATCCAATCTTTGTCGCTCGATTCCCAAAACTTTTATTTTCTCATACTAATTACATGTTTTCTAAGGATCTTCCAAACATATTTGTTTCAAACTTTCAGTAAATGTTACACAGTACCTTCTGCATAATTTAACACAGCCTTTTTCCAAAAAACTGTATATTTTTGAATATATAAATAAAAAATTGCAAAAAAATGTTGTGAATTTTCATTACAATTGAAAAAAAATCATCTTTAATAACTGAACTAAAATTTTGTAAAATCCCTGTGTTAAGTTGTAGCCCATATTCCTATAAATAATCTGTAAAAAGTTCAACTTCCTACCTCAAATACTTTGTGAGGAAAGATGTAATTTATAAGCGTTATTTTAACATTGCAAGTATAGGGCGTTCCGGAGCCCCTTAATACTGACTACCTAAGAGTCTATACATTTTTCTGGACCTCCTATATTAAGATGTTTGAAGCAACGGAGCCACGCCGTAGCAACGTAATTTTTGGCTTTTGTTTTCAGTGCGTGTGCAATGACCATGCAGTCAGTAGGTAAATCGACACTGTTTTCTAGTCCAGAAACACCTTGGTGATGGCCAAGTCGCAGAACCCACCGAGTTGTCAAGTTTCGTGCAGAATAATAATGTAATATGTTGGCTTGCTTTTTCTAGATGTCTTCTATTGCTCTTCAAAATTTACTAATTCTAACGACCTGGAATAAGAAACTGTACTCTCCCCTCAACAAGAGCCCTACCCTCGATCAGTAACTGCATATGGTAAATGTGTACTAGGTATCTGCTACTACTGTGATCGGCGACAATTTCCTATGCTCCAGCTATCCATAACATTCGTATTCATCTCCATCTTCATAGAAGTCAAGTTCTGGACAATCAAGTATGTATTTGGTATCAGATTACCCCATTTAATAACGATTACAGCAATAAACACATATACTTGTTTCAGTTTAAAGGAAGCAATGTTTAGAAATAAATAAAAATGGTCACACAGCAGTAACCACTATTCTCACTGATAACGCAGCAGTCACATTTTTCATAGACGGAAAGCGACTAGTTTGTTGACTGTTAGTTAGGCAGTCCACATAACTATCAGTCTGTTTCGAAGCCCCCTCGGGGGTTCAGCATTAATTGTTGGGTACGGATTTGGCAACTCTGGAGTTCCTGAGTTGGGGACTGGTAAGCGCAGGCAGTCGGCTGTTACCGTAAGCTCAGGGCGTGTTTCAACGACCATTTTGCGACGCATCGGTGAAACGTTGGAATGTTGTGTGTCACAGGGAATGGGAATCTTAGATTGACTGCCCAGATCGCAAGGATCCGTCAGTTAACAAAAACGAAAAAAAAACGACCCTTCAATCTCAAGGTGTGCTGCACACTGATGAGACGCATGGCTGTTGAGGTGGAACAGCTGTTAGAGGACGACCTTTGGGAAACTTGGCGCACCTCAGTTATGTAGGACTTACAAAGGCACGTTGGGCTCTGAGAGGACCCTTATTTTCGTAGCTGCTGGTAGGACCGAAATGGATCCCCCGAAATGTTCTTTTCCTCCTCCCAGTGGAAAGGGTGGGCTGCTGGAACGTACCAACACCCAACATAATAAGAGGACTCAGGTAACCAGCCCTTCACACGAGAGAGTAAATAAGTACACAGCAATAAAGAATAACACAGGCTAGTAATCAGAAAGCGTTTTTGTAATCAAAAGGAAAGAGCAGGCGAAGGCAGACTTCCTTCACCTAAAAGTACGGCGCTATGTCCCAAACGCAATGTGCTGTTTTAAATGCCAGCGTTTTGGGTATGTAACCCTAGGGTGTAAAAGAAAAGCGACATGTAACGATTGTGATAAGGATGTTCATGAAGCAGTTGGTTGATCGTCTCCTGCCAGACGTAGCAACTGCTCTGGAAATAACCCAGTTTGGAGTAGGGACTGCAGAATGTTTCTAGAGGAACGAAAAGTACAGGAAATAAAAATAACAAAACATATCCCCTACGATGAGGCCAAAAAGATCTACAAGTCCATGCAGCCTCCCACATTCTCTACATCGTTTGCACCAATGCTTCATATGCTTACTCCAAAAGATGAGGCCTCTACACAAACTAAAGGGCGAGTGTCAGAACTAACACTTGCATGTGCCAGTGCACTTGCAAGGCAGCAAGTGTTTCAGAGGCTGTAGCCCCTCCTAGAACAGCAGAAATGTACAGTGTCCAACTTGGGTGAATCCCAGGCACCTACAACGGCTGAGGTTGTTCAGAAGTCCAGTACGAACATTACTACACCTACTCCAGCTTCGGAAAAGCCTTCAATACAGGGAAAAGCCACTACAAAGCAGCAATAGCAGGTAAAAAAAAGTAGTAAACTATGGGACTGTGTTGACATGATTCTGCCTGATGCTTCATCTGACGCTTCCGCAGAGCTGATGGAGTCTGAGGTATCTGTGGGGCAACCATCTCACCCCACGAGTGAACCTCCACCCTCTGCAGTCTCCCCACCCCAGCGGAGAGACATGATGAAGGTGTACCCAATGATCGATGGCGTCTGTACTTCAGTGGAACTTGCAGGTGTTCAGGAAGCTACTATCTCAGGGTGGGCCACTATATCTGAGTCTCCACGAGACTAATTTCACTCAGTTATACACCCCTGAGCTACAGGCAATGTACTCCACAAAAGGAATGACCTGAGTGGAAAGAGAGTTAGAGGAGTAGGTATTTTCATCCGTACCGAGTAACACTCCTCGCCTCTCACGACGAATTTACAAGCAGTTGCAATATCAGTACACATGTATCATCTGTTGACAATATGTTTCCTTTATGTGCCGCCACATGGTGTGCTCGACGTAGAGGCTCTCAGCGATCTCTCCCACTCAACGAACTCTCCCACTCCTTCATCCTCTATTGTGATTTTCATGCACACAATGTACTTTGGGTCTCTGCAACTACCGTCCCAGTGGTAGAGCAATTTAGAGGCTTCTCATGGCATCATACGCAGATTTGCTAAATACGGGACAGAGCACGCACTTCTGCATTGCAGTTGGGTCGTTCTCTGTCACCGATCTCTGTTTCTGCTCTCCAGCTCTTACTCACACTGTTCAGTGGGGAGCGTTCGACGACTTGCACAGAAGTTACCACTTACCGACCTGGATGGAATGGGACCACCGTGATGGTTGCTCAGTAGATCATACTGGACACTTTACAGTCAGATAGCCCAGTTTGAACATTGTGTCAATGTTGAGGAATGGGTGGATCGTATTAGCAAAATGATCCACCGCGCCGCTGAAGCATTCTTTCCAGCCTATCCCTTGGTGAAGAGACGCCGCTCTGCAAACAGGACCAGACGTGCTGCTCTGCGTAGGTGCCTCTGTGTGGGTACACACCCAGTTTTCCAACTCTTGTTATTTCTATTTACGAATATTCCCGTTCAGTGTATTTTACCGACACACGTCTCTAACAGTTTTCGCGTGGGCGCTGAAGAACTTGCTGTTGTCCGACCGTACCAACATATCCTACCTACTACCTGCCAACTGGGTATTGTGTTGTTTTCGTATCGATGAATTGGATGACTCAAGTTGATTTTGTCAGATTATACCGACAGAAGTCGATCAGTGGCTAATTCATTGTAAACTTTCACGGTTGGAACTATCACGATTAATAAAATTTTCCAGGCAATTATGCCGTGGTCGAATGGATTTCACTTTGAAACCCGGCGTTCGTCCTCATCTGCGGAACACATTTTCAACGGGGTCGTAGCTTTGTTGAATGTCCGATTCACACCCTGGGTCGCTACTGACTACACCAGTGGCGTAACATCACGTGTTTTGAATACGCGAGTGCAATTGGCCGTTCTCGACTACCGTCGTCCACTGTTACTATCATTCCCTGGAGGGAGACTGGTACACATCTTGTTCAGCACCGTAATCCTGATATTCAATTTCACGCCCTCCTCCTGCCTTATGAAATTCCTGGGGTGTTTCACAATCTCTACTACCTCTCTGTGTAGCCTTTCATGGTATACGCTTGTAGCTGCCAATACGAGAGTCCTATCAGAATGAATATGGTGACCTGGTTGTGAGGCATGTTTCGCAACAGCTGATCTGTCAGCCTCCAGTCTTCTCCAATTGTGTTGTGCTCTTCTAGTCGTTTTTTGAGAGTTCTTTTTGTAGTACTCACGTACACCTACCCACAACTACAGGGAATCTCGTAAATTCCAGATTTTTCAAGCGATTGGCAAGCATCCGTGGCCGATTATAGGTGATCTTGTATGTTTTGCGTGCGTGTGTAAATTATCGCGATGGTCCGCTTTTTCAAGCTTTTTTCTGTGCGGTCAGTCACGTCCTTAAAATCGATCAAGGGTGCTATCCAACCGCTGAAAAAAGCTCGAATTTATAGGATTCCGTGTAGTTGTAGTGAGATTTGCATGGATATTACGAAAAGAACTCTGAAAAAACGACTCGAAGAACACAAGGACAATTGCAGAAGAAGGGGGACTGACAGATCAGCTGTTGCGGAACATGCCTTATAGTAAGGAGACTACTACATTCATTTCGAACGGACTCAAGTAACTGGCAGCCACAGGCGGATACTACGACAGGCTGTACAGAGAGGCCATAGAGATTGTGAAACACCCCAGGAATCTCAACAGGAAGAAGGAGGGCGTGAAACTGAATAATAATTGGATTCCTTTGCTGAAGAAGATGCATGCGTTTTCCACCACGGGGTGATAGCAAACAGCGGACGACGGCACTCGGCAACGGACAATTGCGCTCGCGTTTTCAAAGCACATGACGTCACGCCATTGCGCAGAAGCTCGCGGAAGCGGAATTTTGCTGTAGTCATTAGCGAGCCAGGGTGTGAGTCGGACATTCAACAAAGCTACGATCCCCCTTGAAAATGTCCTCCGCAGATTGGGACGAAACGTCGGGTTTTAAAGCGAAATGCATTCGACCACGGCACAATAGGCCGGAACATTTTATTAATTGTGGCTAACTCATTGGAGTCCCATTTTCTCTGTCATCCTCGTCCAACCGAACTTCATATTAACTCACTAACTGTGCCGCATTAAGCTCTTTAAGCTCTCATTCTTCTTCCTCTTTTTTCTTCCAAGTAGCTCATCCATTATCAGTAGTTGAAGCATCGTTAAAGCTGACTGTCATCGAACAGACGCAAAATGTTCCCAGATTCCGTAACCTTCGTGACTTTCGAAAACAAAAGTAGTTGCGATGAAGACATGTGGTTTGGTGTTAACACAGAATACAACGCATATTCATCTAGCTGGCCAGTGAAAAGAAGACGTATCTCCATAAAACTGAAGTAGGCGTCTAAACCCTCCATCACGATATGGAAAAAGCTGCAAACGATGTTCACTGTCAAAAAATTGCAACTGCATTCAGATTAACACAAAACATTTCTAATAAAAAAATCACCTTCTAAATTCAGTAAACTTAGCCACTACAGCACTGTAATCAAATCTGAACTTCTTTAATGAGTGGAAACTTTAATTTTAAATAGAAAGAGGGACACTGAAGAAATTCAAAAGAAAGAAAGAAAGATTATTAGGAAAATATTAGGCCCAAAATTACTGATGGAGAAACTTATATACTGAGAAGTAATAAGGAAGTAGAAGGATACATAGACATACATGGTGACATGAGAAAACGAAGACTTAAAGTTTATAGGCACATTAAAAGAATGGCACCCACTAGGTTGACAAAACAAGTATTAGAATTCTACGAAAACAGAAGTAAGGCCCAAACTGAGCCAATTAAATGGGTCGCTGCTATTAAGGAGGACCTTAAAGTAGCAGGTATAACTCAAGCAGACGTATGGGGTAGAACCACAAATCATAGGTGGCGCGAATCCAGGGCACTTTGGCCAGTGTGACCTACGTGAATGACATCCTGTGATCTGTAGCCACACCCTTTCTGCACAACACCCCAGACACCATTTTTCAGCAAGACAATCCACAACATGTTACTTCATGAACACGTGCCTTCTTGGTTCCATAGGATGTCAGCCTTTGTCCTGGCCCGCCAGATCACCACACTTGTTGCCAATCGAAAACGTTTCGAATATCGTGAAATGAAGGGTGCAGCTCTCTGACAATAGATATTTGATTGGAAAGTTGATCAGAGGGGAAATTAGAAAACTGACTGGAACAGCGTGGTCTGATGAAAGAAAGAGATCTCGCGTGGTACTATTGGGCCCATACGTGAATAATGATGATAATAGTCTCAGCAAATGTTTATTTGATTACTTTCTTTAATTTTAACACTAATTAACGAAATAGCGTTAGTAACATGGCGTTCATGCTGACTATATCGGTCACGTAATTAGTAGATTATGCGACTGGCGATGTTCTTTGAAAAATGATCTGCTGATTTAATACAATAAATTATAAATTGGCACATCTCGTTTTTCTGCTTTGGTATATAGTAGCACTATACTGTCGAGGAGAAGTTAATTTTGTCAGTGATAGTCTGTACCTGCATAAGAAAACGTGAAAAACAGTTTTTCTTGCAGCAGAGACAAGGCAAAGAGAACACATTGTAGATCTGTAACGCTCAGAGGCTGAAGTCAGTCTGCCGTAGAGATATGGAAAACGCTTTATTCTTGCTTAATATCCTGCTCTAAATTAATCAACATGCATTCCATCAACAGGGGTACTGTGAAACTCAACTCGCTCGGTTCGTCCAAGATTTCTAGCGAGCCGCAGATGACTGCGCACACGTTGATTCCGCGTTCCTTGATTTCCTAGAGGCATTTGATGCATTAGTTAACATATCAGCTTACCAGCTTTGTCCTAGAATTTCTCCGACCATTGAACTGTTTCCAGCCAGTCACAGTGACCAACAGTTTAAAGAGGACTCCAAACCACGCTTCAACTCGACATTTTTTGCACAACTAAAATTGCAGAACGAAAAGATACAATGCTAGAAAACTGTATCAAAATGTGAGAAGACCTGAACAGGATCGAAGCTTTGAGCAGAAACTACCCTATAAGTAAATATATATATATATATATATATATATATATATATATATATATATATATAAAGTAGAGTTGGCTATGTTGTACCGGCTCCTAAGGGGTACCGCTGCTATAAAATTCGAACCCATTGTACTAACCAACATTTAGTGAGATCGACGTAAACTGCATGCTTCATGGAGCCCTATTGTCACCTAGGAACAGATCGCCTAAAGACAGCATTGATTTTGTCCTAATTTTCGTCAAACTTTCTGTGTTCGTGGCTAACAGAGTCGCTGTTATAAGGTAAGTGGGACCACTACATTTTATTTATAAGTGAATGTATATGAAATAATGTTAGATTTCAGACAATCATGTATGTGCATTAGTTGGGGGTTTATAGGAAACTGATAAAGAAAAAAATAACTAAATTGGCTACTATAATATACCGCTATAATTTTTCGATATTATACCGTTACAGTTTGAGAAACATGTTCGTATAGTGAGCCTTAAAAATGCGTTTAGCATTGTTAGTGAAACGTAATCATAAAATGTATTCGCAGTTTCGAATATCGACAACCTTCACCTACATAATGGAATAACAACAATAAAATTTTGTGCCGGGCCGGGACTCGAACCCTGACTTGCCTGTTTATCGCGAGTGGTCGACCTATCTTCTTTTTGTTATTTAACTGGTTGATCTCATTTTGTTCTGTATTGTTCATTGATGTTGTTCAGGGTGGGTAGCTAGCCCTCTGATCCAACACGCTGAGCTACCGTTCCGATATACCATTAGGCTCTCCGAGCATGCACATGGAGACCAAAACCTCTGTACGTCAACCATGTCTCTACTACCTAACTCTTACATTCATTATGTATATTCCCAATCTTTCTGAAACACTAATCATTTATTTGTCTGTGCATATACTATCACGCTCAAAAGTATCCGAGCTACCTGAATTGTGTTTTACCTGATTTTCAAGGAGCTCACTTAACTGTCTTGCACCTCCTGCCGTTTCAGTACAGTCGCTTGACACTACAAAATGGTTACCGCAAGTGACCACTGGAAAACACTACTCTGTATGGCAACAACTGCTGGTGCAATTAATTCCACGATACTATAAATATCAGGGAACACCAGAGACAGTCTTTAGTGATTATAAACTTAAATTTATTACAATAAGTGACTCTTTTAACCATTTACCAATCTCATCAGTATTTGACACAAATAATACTAGCAACTCTAATATATCAGTTATTCCATAACTCTTATTCACAACTTCATTTTCTTGTGAATACGATATTTTCAAGAATATGTGGACTCCCGGATCTCTACATTACAAGAAGTATTCTTGCTCTCTAAAAGGTTTTCCAATCACCTATTAACCATTGTACCCTAAACGAGTGCTTTTGCCTAAATTGAATAATGAACTAAGCAGCTAGAAAAATTATGATTAACAGCGTCAAGCACTAATCGTCATTACTGACTAGCTTGAAAGAGATGTGATATAACAGATTTTAGTCAGTATCAGTTAGTAAATATGAACTTTAAATTATGCAACAACTGTCCAGAAACTGTTATCCCTGTTAACCAGCCTCGAAATATGTTAAATGTGGTTTCATTCCCAAGTAACAAACATGAAATGACGTAATTTATGTGTTGGATGTTTGAACGTCTCGCTACTGTGATAACTGAGAATCGAATCCCGGACGCATCGTTGTTAAATACACACGACGACACGTCAACTATTGAATTATTTTTCACCAGCAGCCAGAAGAGGTATGTTTCAACTTGAAATCGAAAAGATCTTGTCTGTCTGCGAGTCGAAACTATCGCATATCGTTATTGATAATGAATGAAGAGACGTTAAAAATCAAAATAAATTTGCATCAATAGTTGGGCGTGCTCATGCTATAGCCTGAAAGGACGTTATGAAAATTTCTGTGCCGAACTAGAATTCGAACCCTGACACGCATCTTACGTGGAGAAAATCATGAGTTTGGAACCTTGAGGAAACAATGAACTACATAGTCACGAAGGGATCAAATCCCATGAAACCAGTACCGATAGATTCAACTTCTCAAGCTGCAGTAAAAGGTAAAATTAATACCCTGTGACATAAAATGGCTTTTGGTTTCTTTAACTGCAACAAAAATTCTAGTGTAACTAACGATATTGGCGATAGAGCTCCTATACGCTGCCACATACGCCTGTGTTAAGGTCCAACCCAACCGGCAATCGACTGCGAAGTGACATCACGTTTAATGTGAATTTGGAACCACTGTGGAATCGTATTTTTTTCATTTGGCTTATTCAGGAGCAAAGAGGATTACTAGAACCAGTAAAAATATCTTCTCCAAAAAAAAAAAAAAAAAAAAAAAAATGTTCAAATGTGTGTGAAATCTTATGGGACTTAACTGCTAAGCTCATCATTCCCTAAGATTACACACTACTTAATCTAAATTATCCTAAGAACAAACACACACACCTACGCCCGAGGGAGGACTCGAACCTCCGCCGGGACCAGCCGCACAGTGATATCTTCTCCTGAAGTGGGAATCGAACGCTGACCCTATGTACACTAACCTTGCACCACACAGCCAGACTTTTTTTTTTGTTTCCCAACAGGTTCTGTAACTTCCGACGATAACACTTCTTCACTACTCGAACTTTGATGCCAAATAAACACTTCCTGTAATTTGTACGGACGAGTCACCGTGTCTTCTAAAACTCTCTCCGTGTTACCATTCATGATATTTCGTTAAAAATGTGCCTTTCTGTTTTAAATTACACAGGAATAGGAACGGAAGGTTTCGTTATTTTACACAGATAATTTTAAAGATTAAAAGGGCCTAAAGGACTGATTTGTTTACAGTTAGGCCAAACACTAAAACAAGTAAAACTCATCGACCACGGCAAGACAAAAACTTCATAAGAGAATAACTCTGAACTACGTCCGCATCCTATGAAGCCGGTATAAAACTCTGCCAAGAACTGTTACAGACTAGTGGACTCATACTGTGGCTGCGTCATGACTGTTGTAGGACTGGTGTGCCAGACTAGATGAGAATTCTGACTTTCTGACTCCCTGGAGTGGATTAGAGTCGGCTCAGTAGATTCATTTCTCGCTCGATCGAATCGCCATTAACCAGCTGCCCAGCTGCCCAGAGCATTCAACTTGATTTTGTAATAACTGAAATAAAACCACATAACGGCCGTCTACACAAACTGCCAGAACCGTAGGATGCACACGTTCTGCATGAAGTGTTGCTTCCGCTTAAGCTGCTCTCCAAGGCCAACGTCGCGCAGTGCAAAAGAGAAGCTGAGTTCAAATGGCTCAAATGGCTTCTGAGGTCATCAGTCCCCTAGAACTTAGAACTACTTAAACCTAACTAACCTAAGGACATCACACACATCCATGCCCGAGGCAGGATTCGAACCTGCGACCGTAGCGGTCACGCGGTTCCAGACTGAAGCGCCTAGAACCGCACGGCCACACCGGCCGGCAAAGCTGAGTTAAAAATGTGTTATATCACGTCTCTTTTTGGTTAGTCACCAATGACGATTAGCGTTGTGCGCAAGTCTTACAACATATGGATAACTTAATGTCATTTTGTGTTTAACAGCAAGTACGATAGGTGGCTTTCGAACTGCACATACGCTGACAAACCAAAATATTACGACCACTGCCCACCCTGGTGTTGCATGCGTTCTGGTGCCGTTGTGGACAGGTGACGCTGTAACAGAGGTATGTAAGCGTAGCAGACGCGTACGATATGCTGCAAATCGGGAAATACATTGAGATAAGCGGCTTTGGCAGAGGACAGATTATTATTTCGCAGAGCCTGTGAACGAGTATCTCGAAAACGGCGAAGCTAGTCGAATGTTCGAGTGCTACTGTCGTGAGCACCTACGGAAAGAGGTAGAAGGGCAGTGGAAGTACCACTAGGCTGTAAAAGATTGCACATGAAAGTCCGCAGCAGAGCATCCCTACGTGTTCACATGTTGACCCAACAACATCGTGAATTACAACTGCGGTGGGCACGGGACTATCGAGATTCGACCGTCGATCGATGAAAACTTGCCGGATCTTCGGTTGAATCACGTTTTTGCTACACTAGATCGTCGACGATCGTCTCCACAAACGTCGTCATCGAGGTGAACGGCGGCTCGAAACGTGCAGCGCGCGACGGACGCAGGCTGGTGGGAGCTGTATTATGCTGTGGGAGACATTCTTCTGGGTTTGCATGGAACCTGTGGTAATAATTGAAGAAATGCTGACAGCTGCGCACCACCTGCATCCCTTCATGCTTGCTCTTCCCCGACGGCGATGTCATCTTCCAGCACTCTTATTGTCCGTGTCCAGGATCGTGCTCCAGTGGTTTGAGGAGCATTATAGCAACTCATGTTGATGTTTCGGCGACCAAATTTGCCTGATGTAAATCCTATGGATCCCATATAGGTCGCTATCGGTCGCCATTACCGCACACGCAAATCAGCGGCCCTCAAATTACATGACATGTACGTATACGTCTAATGGCACATACCTTCACAAACCTGCCAACAAACTGTCGGATCCCTGAAACTAAGAATCAGTGACGTATTTCGTCCGGAAGACGGACACACTAGTGATACGTTATTGACGATGAGGTTTCGATAGAGCGTCAGAGGTTATTAATCATGGTCTTTCTAAGTAGTTAATTCATTAATCAAGAATACAAGAATGAGTAATGTGTAAGAGCTACGGTAATTATTTGCAACAGGTACTAATGAGAGTGGTAACACTTTACAAATGCCGTTTCTTTTTATAAGTTTGACTTTACAAGCGGTAAGGGCTGTCTCTGTCGTCCCCTAATATTTGTAGTGTCGTCTTATTAATTCCTATCTGACGTTGTCGTCATACAAAGCACTGTTTTCTAGTGGTCACTTGAGTTTACCATTGTGTATAGTCACATGACTGTACCGAAACGAGACTAGAGGACCTGCAAGGCAGTTACGTTAGGTGGGATGCACGCAAATCAGACGAAACGCAGCTCAGGTCTTTCAGATACTTTTGAGTATGGGACTACTTCATAATTACCAATTTCCATCCCATTCGGAGAATTCCATCATCTTGCGTTTTTTTAAAATCTTAGAGGGTAAATAAAACCTCAAAAGTGGCACAGTTTCGCGTTAAGAGACGGAAAGAGATATTTATGTTTTCACTGTTAATAATATATACTTAAAATATGTCAGAGTATCGGTCCTAGATGACGTGAAACGGAAAGAATACATAAAAATAGGAGCAGAAAAAGCCGAATAAGACTTTTTTTTACAGTCATGTGCTACTGTGTGAATGATATTTCCGTCATTTGAGCGTAAAAGTTTCTTTATTTTATATTACTATCAATTCTGGACCTTGAGCCATTATCAAGTACAACACAAATTTTTTTGTTCACGTGCATAGATAGTGAGAAGGACCAAACATAATGTCAGTACGGCACAGCAATGTCAAATTAAAACTATCGAAATAACACTGCTTGCCTCTTGGGTAAAATTTTACTTCGTCAAGTAAAGCCATCATTAAGATCTATTAAACTGGACATGTTAGTGTGTCGATGAGCACAAAATCACCGAAATTTATGGCAGACAGGTAGTGAATGTGTTTTCCTGCCATAAAACAAGGGGAAGTACAGAATTATCATCAATGCAGTAATTAGATGTGGAGTGATCATGATCTGAAAATATACTATGGAAGCCTCCGGATGACTGGTGATCATAGTTGAACAGCTTAGGCTGTAAGCCTATTTTGCATAATCCATGATTATAGAAAGATCATAGGTACATAAGATCGTACATCTTTGGAATAACTGTGTTATCTGTGAATACATGTGTAAACACAACTTTGAAAAAACAGTGTTATCTGTGAATGCAAACTGTAAACAGTATGCTTATAGCACGAAAATATGACATCATGCCGAAAGGAGTTGGAACGCCCTATCCCGACAATGTTAAATTTAGTGATTTGGTTTCCCTGTATTTCAAGAACCACTGTAGCCATTGACATTACAGGACATTAAAGTGTATGTTCTGAGTTTACTGAACTACAATGACTGCATTTCAGCCACTGCTTTCGGAAATACAATTTATTAATTACACGGTTAAAATTTTGTGTACTTTTTTGTACGTTATCCTAAATAATTTTAACTGTACATAACATTATGTCCTTTTAGTTCACTAGACTCAGGATATGTCTGTTATTACTCCCTGAAAATCTGAATACTCTACTCGAAGTGGTTTCTGAGATTTAGGGAAAAATACAACAGAAAATGTAAATTTTCAGGACCGGCTTCTAAAGTTTCAAAAGACTCTAAGTCAATTAATATTTATTTTTAGTCACTCAGAAGCACCCTGCACCATTCTGAATATCATCCTCTTGATATTTTTGCAAGTTTTTTCTTCTTTTCTTCTTTCTGAACTCCTTAGTGGCCAACTGTGCGGCATACTCTGCTTTATCAGTGCGAACCTTGTCCACCTGTTTAAGTTCTCTAATACAGTTTGCTCCAGAATTAACTCCCATATGTTGTAGCACTTTCACCCTACCAATTCTGTCATCATTAAAAGCAGTAACAGCATCAATGACCCCCCTTTTAGTGTCTTCATTCCAACAAAAACGTTTATTGGTAACCGAGTCCACATAAGATTACTGAGCGACTCATTGGGATTTTGAGTCTGACCATGCAGACACTTCTTCAGTAATCAGGATTTGCCAGGGCTCTGTAAATAGGTTTCATGATATCCATAACTGCTGCCGGGATAGAATGTTTATGACTGTATGAACTGTTTGAGTACTGGGCATTGCGGTAACTGCACCGTGAATCAGGCCAAGATGGTGTACTGGTTTTTCATCTGTTGACAGTCTGTTAGATTAGATTAGATTAGATTAGATTACTTATTCATTCCATAGGCCCATTAAAGAGGGAATCCTCCTGGGTGTGGAACATGTCAGATAAACACATTACAAAAATGTAATTAGAAAATCTTGAGTTTCATTAATTTTAATGATCCTCAGTCAATAAACAGTAAAGTTAGTACATGAATTAATTTTAAACTTCTAATATTTACAGGTTTAATACTTACATCTGCTTTCATTAAATCCATCATTCAGACATTTGCTAGTTCCTTGGCTATTACAACCAAGTATTGTCAAAAATTGAAGTAAATTATTCATTTCAGTGATCCTCAGTTAAGAACAGTCAGATTATGTACAAGATTTAAAATTAAACTTCCACTATTTACAGACTTAAGACTTACATCTGCTTTCCATACATCCATCATTCACACAATAGGTAGTTACTTGGCTGTTACAACCAAGTATAGTCAAAAATTAAAGGATAATAAATTTTCATTAAAATGGTCTACTGCATTTCTTGAGAAACTCATGGATGGAATAGAAGGAGTTGGCCACCGAAATTCTTTTAAATTATGTTTAAATTGTGCCTTGTCTGAAACTAAAGTCTTAATGGTTGCTGGTAACTTATTGAAAATATGCGTTGCTGAATACTGGACTCCTTTCTGGGCAAGAGTAAGTGGTTTTAAATCTTTATGTATATTGTCCTTATTCCTAGTACTGATACTGTGTACTAAGCAGTTAGTTGGAAAAAGATATGTATAATTTACAACAACCTTCATTAAGGAATAAATATACTGAGAAGCTGTGGTTAATATGCCCAACTCTTTGAATAGGTTTCGACATGATGTTCTTGGATTTACACTACTCATTACGTGCGTCGCGGAGATGTTTAGAGCTGGAACTCCGTGAGCGTTCGTTCCGGACAGAGTCGGGCAACGTATTACTTCGCTCCTCTTACAAAAATGTATGGCGAAACAGGATGCGTTCCTCGCACGTAGAGGGAGAAAAAGATATGCTATATGGAGATGGGTCTGGAAACGTTTTAATTCCTTGCTCTCCGTTAGCAATGATACATGCACCAACCCGACGTCGGATTGAATCACCGATGCACTCGGGTATCCCTGGAGAATACTGCGTATTGTTTCACAGCCTTCCACTGTATCAGCATGAAGATTCTGTACATCTTGGACCAGCATTCTGCACAAAAGAGCTTTCAGTACAGTCTATTGGATTTAGGTTCGGAGAACGTGGAGGCACAAGGACTGGTCCACTTCTACCTATCCATGTGACACGGAATCTATTATTTGGAAGCCTAAGACAAGCAGACAATATACAAAACAATTGAGAACATCGAATTCACAACATCTGCTGCAGACAAGAAGAAGAATACTGTGAAGAACACTGCTGCTACTGCACTTGTCGATGGACCATGTGTGTTCTGTGGATGCAGACTTAATTTTAGCATTGACATTAACGATTCTTTTACACATGGTAACGGTTGGCTTACAGTAGCTATTGTACGAGGTGGTACTGGAGTTCCTAACGTGCCTGGCCTTGAAAGTTTTGTAGACAGAGACATTATTGCTTACCGTACCTATCATATAGGAGAACTTGCAAATAAAGACTTTGTATACTCCAATGTGATAGGTACGGTAGGCAATAATGTCTCTGTCTACAAAACTTTCAAGGCCAGGCACGTTACCTACATCGACAAGTGCAGTAGCAGCAGTATTCTTCACTGTATTCTTCTTCTTGTCTGCAGCAGATGTAGAGAATTCAATGTTCTCAATAGTTTTGTAAATTGTCTGTTTAGAACGACGACGTAGTCTTCTGTACGGCATCGTGGCGGCGTACAATGCAGTTGCGTGTGCGGCAGCAGCAGCGCGAATGAGCCGCTGCGCGGCGATCGCTCGCTTATGTATCATGCGGCAGCTTGGACTTAGAATATTTTCACACTGCCAGCAGCGCGTTATCCCGGACGGGAGCACTAGCCGTACTAGAGTGCTCCCGTCCGCTGCTGGCGCGCCGCCACGTTGCGTAAGCCAAGGTCAGCGTTGCCAGGCGGGGTCAAAGGTCAACTGATAAGAACTTTAACATGAACATGCTGTTGCCTCCTTGAGCCCCCGGTTCGTGACGTACCCTTGCCCGGTTCTCAGCTACGCTACAGATCAATTTATTTATGAAAATACACAGTACAGTCTCCAACAAATTTTACATATTCACATACACCTTTGCCTTTAACCCAAATTAATACAGACTCATTTACAGATACTTTTCTCTTACTACGAGTATACAATGGGGAGGTACTACACCGTGCATAAAGTGCATGTATTGTCGGACTCGTTGAGGCACATGCTCTAACAAGTAGATTATTGTCTAAGAAAGGGTGGTAAGTTTCTCCGTTGAGCCTGTGTGGAAGAACGTGAGGCACTGACACACCAACAATGGCGGCCCAGACGTTGACAGAAAATCTCTATTGATGACGTGACTGCACGATTTCCCGAGTGTTCTCGACAGCCCGTACGTGCTGATTGCGAAAATTTACAATCTGATGAGGTTGAAACGAATCCCACCTTTCTTTCTCGGTCCTGTGTCCCGCTCCAACGCGGGGTCGGCTTTGTTATGACGGAATCGGCAGAGGGTGGCCGGATGCGCTTCCTGACGCCACCCCGAACACCCCGGGACGGAAGTAGTGTACCCCAGTTTTCTGCGTCGAGTGTGAGTCATGAAACAGTGCGAACGTTTTAGAATGTCTGTGAATCGTGTAACTGAGGCGCAACTTGGGAGCCAGCCCGGTATTCACCTCACCGGATGTGGAAAACCCCCTAAAAACCACATCCAGGCTGGCCGGCTTACCGGCCTTCGTCGTTAATCCGCTGGGCGGATTCGATCCGGGGCCGGCGCGCCTACCCGAGTCCAGGAAGCATCGCATTACCGCTCTCGGCTACCCTGGCGGGTCTAAACGAACCCCACCTTTGAATAGCATATTTGCTCTTAAGTGAGGGTTAACACACTGTTGAATGAACCATTTGCAGAACTGTACCTGTGCAGGAAAATCAGCTGCTGAAGGTACCTGCATACGACATACATGGTGCGGATACAGCAGTTTCTTATGCAGCATTCTCCAGATAGCCACGTGGTCAATATTACTTGTTGCAGTTACCGTAACTGTCTTAAGCTGACACTAGTGTTGTACTCAACTTCATGAAGCATTTCCTCCTCTAGTTAAGGTCTCCTCGTTGTTCTAGGCCTCCCCCAATCGCAAGCAGTACACGCAAACGTTCCACGCTCCATCAGACGACGGTCAGTTGCTCCAAACGTGTTCCTGCCAAGGCACCGACGTTCTGGAAATCTCACCCGATGCAACTATTGAGTGCCACGGCCATTACACCGGCCGTTGGTGGGGAGCTTGCGTGCCTCAACGACACAGATAGCCGTACCGTAAGTGCAATCACAACGGAGGGGTATCTGTTGAGAGTTCAGACAAACGTGTGGTTCCTGAAGAGGGGCAGCATCATTTTCAGTAGTTGTAGGGGCTACAGTTTGGATAATTGACTATTCTGGCCTTGTAACACTAACCAAAACGGCCTTGCTGTGCTGGTACTGCGAACGGCTGGAAGCAAGGGGAAACTACAATTTTTCCCGAGGGCATGCACTTTACTGTAGGGTTGTCGCCTATCCCCGATGTTATTCAATCTGTATATTGAGCAAGCAGTAAAGGAAACAAAAGAAAAATTCCGAATAGGAATTAAAATTCATGGAGAATAAATAAAAACTTTGAGGTTCGCCGATGACATTGTAATTGTGTCAGAGACAGCAAAGGACCTGGAAGAGCAGCTGAAAGGAATGGATTGTGCCTTGACAGGAGGATGTAAGATAAACATCAACAAAAGCAAAACGAGGATAATGGAATGTAGTCGAACTAAATCGGGTGATGCCGAGAGATTTAGATTAGGAAATGAGACGCTTAAAGTAGTAAATGAGTTTTGCTATTTGGGGAGCAAAATAACTGATGATGGTCGAAGTAGAGAGGATATAAAATTTAGACTGGCAATGGGAAGGAAAGCGTTTCTGAAGAAGAGAAATTTATTAACATCGAGTATAGATTTCAATGCCAGGAAGTCTTTTCTGAAAGTGTTTGTATGGAGTGTAGCCATGTATGGAAGTGAAACATGGACGATAAATAGGCTAGACCAAAAGAGAATAGAAGCTTTCGAAATGTGGTGCTACAGAAGGATGCTGAAGATTAAATGGTAGATCACATAACTAATGAGTGGGTATTGAATAGAATAGGGGAGAAGAGAAGTTTGTGGCACAACTTGACTAGAAGAAGGGATCGGTTGGTAGGACATATTTTGAGGCATCAAGGGATCACCAATTTAGTATTGGAGGGCAGCGTGGAGGGTAAAAATTGTAGAGTGAGACCAAGAGATCAATACACTAAACAGATTCAGAAGGATGTAGGTTGCAGTAGGTACTGGGAGATTAAGAAGCTTGCACAGGATAGAGTAGCATGGAGAGCTGCATCAAACCAGACCACAACAACGACAATCAGTACACTCAATGGGTGTATGCCATCTTCACACTTCAGTACACTCTCAGTGCTCTATACTGGAAAGCAAATCGGTGGTGAACACTAAACAGTTGATGCTAAGTGCTTGATGGTAGTAGAGCAAAGAGGTCAGTATCATGTCAACACGTGCAATGAAGTGAGTCACATGTGAACATTACTTTTGTCCCGCCCCGTGTACCTGAATGGTCAGCGTGACGGATTGTCAATTGTCTGGGCCCGGGTTGGATTCCCCGCTAGGTCGGGCAATATTCTCCGCCCAGGGACTGGGTGTTGTGCTGTCCTCATCATCATCCTTTCATCCTCATCGACTGCAGGTTGCCGAAGTGGCGTCACATTGAAAGACCGGCACCCGGCGAACGGGTTGCCCGACGGGGCGCCCTAGCCATACGATAAAATAAAAAATAAATTACCTTTGTTCCATTGGAACAGTAAACAATGGCGATGAACCAAAGAATTACGATGGGCGTTCAATATGTAACAATACATTTTTTTTGTCGGCCAATTTCGTTTGAAAATGCTTAATTTGTTGTGGTACATAGTGGAATGTTCCCGCTTCAACCCCTATAGTTTCATGAAGTTGCGATGGGCGGCGGCGCTGTACGTAGACTTCAAAATGGCGTCTGTAAAGGAAGTGCTTCTTGGAGCGTGCTTTCCTCATCATATCAAGTCCCCAAAACACTACCATGTGGCACAGCTTCGCCTCGGATACTGGCCCACATTTTTTGACTTTCTAACGCCGGAAATGCATATCCTCCTATTTCCATCTGTACTATAAATTTTTTCCTTATTTTGTTACCTGAATATTGGACATTTCTGTGTCTGTATATATTGTAATTGTTTTACAATTTGTATATATACATATATATATATATACACAGGGTGAGTCACCTAACGTGACCACTGGATATATTTCGTAAACCACATCAAATACTGACGAATCGATTCCACAGACCGAACGTGAGGAGAGGGGCTAGTGTAATTGGTTAATACAAACCATAAAAAAAATACACGGAAGTATGTTTTTTAACACAAACCTACGTTTTTTTAAATGGAACCCCGTTAGTTTTGTTAGCACATCTGAACATATAAACAAATACGTAATCAGTGCCGTTTGTTGCATTGTAAAATGTTAATTACATCCGAAGGTATTGTAACCTAAAGTTGACGCTTGAGTACCACTCCTCCGCTGTTCGATCGTGTGTATCGGAGAGCACCGAATTACGTAGGATCCAAAGGGAACGGTGATGGACCTTAGGTACAGAAGAGACTGGAACAGCACATTACGCCTACATGCTAACACCTTTTTATTGGTCTTTTTCACTGACGCACATGTACATTACCATGAGGGGTGAGGTAAACGTACACACGTGGTATTTTCCGGTTTTGCTAAATTAAGTCAGAGTGTAGAAAAATTTATTACTTCTGACAAATATACAATTTTCGCACAACACGTGTCAACTTTCAGTTGCCACGCTTTTAGTGCTAATTATATGTGCATTTACCTTTCTTTTTCAGATATTGTAGTAGTTGTCTATAGGACTGGCGATCGTAATTTTCTCCAAATCTCAAATATCTAATTAACGCCAGTTAATTGTTAACGTAACGACCGCACATTTACTTTCATTATTAACTTTACCCTTTTTCCAAATTAATTTTCACCAATTTCATTTGCACTTTTCCTTTCATTTAGATGTAACCTTTCCTCCATCTTTACCGACAGATTAACTTCGGTGACCGCTGCTTTCCCCAAATTTCCATTAGGTACACGTGGTTTAATTTTTCACTGTCATTAAGGTCGATATGTGAGGGGAAGGTTACAACTTATCGGCGTGTGTAGATGTAGATGTAACGTAAAACATTCAAGACACAACGCGTAATCAAATATGCTTCGGTTAATGCTCGTTTGTAGACTGAATTTCCTACGACTGATAGCGCTAGCTCTGGCTATAATCCGATTACGATCCCCTTGTGTACGCTAGCAGCGAGGCCATTGCTGTTTTTGAGAGCTACATTACGCGTTAACTCTGTTACAATGGTACGGAATGAATTTTGCGTCCGTTTTCATCTTTTGGGATATTATCGGTAATTAGCTCGCAGCGGTATTGCATACGCGAGATAGCGCACCGACGCCAACCTTGATTATGTGAGCAGGCCGGAGCTGCAAAGTGCTCGCGGGACATTTCCTCTTGCGCACAGTGGTGTACGTGCCGAGGGCCTCACAGCCTCGTAACGAAACCGAAAGTAATTTGGCGCGACAGTGGTTATGCGGAGGACTGGCTGGCGTAACGACATTGCCGCAGCGCGGAATAACCGTATTATAAGGAGGGGGGCGGAGCCGCTCCCGCCAAGGGCCCTGTGCTAACCGCGTTAGCCGCCTCCAGGGCTGGAACGACACCGGGTAATGCGAGCAGGTCTACTGAACGTCGACGCGGTGGAACACCTGTGCGGATGTCTCTGTACTAAGAGAGAGAGACGGTGGTGTGTCTCTAAACACGTTAACGCCGTTCTCTAGGTAAAACTCCTCGAGTTTGGAATCATCTCCTACCTGTTTAATTTAGCATTAACGGACATAGAATTCGCCGTTCTTTTCATAAATCTGCGGCCGTCCGGGGTGGCCGAGCGGTTCTAGGAGCTACAGTCTGGAACCGCGCGACCGCTGGTTCGAATCCTGCCTCGGGCATGGATGTGTGTGATGTCCTTAGGTTAGTTAGGTTTAAGCAGTTTTAAGTTCTAGGGGACTGATGACCTCAGACGTTAAGTCCCATAGTGCTCAGAGCCATTTGAACCAATCATAAATCTGCGACCGATTATGACACTCGATATATTCCTAATAGACTGGTGCAGACGAAAATTGCTTTGATCGACATAACGCAAACATTGTATACCCGCTCCTGTAGAAATGGAACAGCCCAAGCAGTTATATTAAGTGGACCTATATTCTTCCGTGGCTGCAGGGTTAATTTTAGTGTGGACGTCGCTACTGGAAATTCTGTTGGTGGTTGGTTTACCCTAGCCATTGTTCGTTGTGAAAACGCCTCCCTTCTTGGACTGGAATTCTTCGCCGATCGAGATGTCATCGCCTACAAGACCTGGCGTTGTGGAATAGATCCTAAGAAACAAAGTAGCCCTAGTTATATTTATAGTAATATGCCTTTTACATTGTATACCCGCTACTGTAGAAAAGTTAGTAATGATGAAAAATGCATGTATGGATGAAAGGACACCCGCTGGTTCCTGCAGAGTCTAAATCCGTTCTGCCTTTTACTTTGTATACCCGTTCCAGAAGAAAAGTTAGTAATGACGAATAAATACACGTATGGATGAAAGGACTTGGTGTACTTGCTGAAAATGTAACTGTAACCGAAGACGTTACTTTGTACTATAATTATTAATAAAGTGTGATCCTTGACCTCTGTAACCGCTAGACGTACAGTCTTAGACATAAAAACTGACCGCCGGCCGGCCGCCACAGAGGCTGAGTCGTTCACTTAAGGTGGCCAATAAGACTGACCGCCCCTGACAACTCTAAGTCGGGCCATCTGCACAACAAAGATCGTTCTGGCATTAATGATTTCCCACATTAAGGAAGTCTCGACTACTGATATATGTGACAGATTACCATTTTACCATCATGCGACATTTGCATTGAACAGGCAAATTTCAGAAGTCTGGTGTAGGAGTACTGCAGGCTCTAATTCGAAACAACAAAAATCAACGGAGTGACTATTATTGATCATCAGCTCGCTCATTGAGCATTCCTATGCAGCACTGTTACTGGTGACGTGTTGTGATGCCTTTATCGTTAACTTCCTAAGAAGAAATGAAAGGCTGAACCCCACCAAAAGACGTAGACTAGAGTAAAGTGTAGTGTGAACATAATATTTTACATTTGATAGCTCCATAAGTGTGTTTTGGACTACGAATTCTGCCCCAAGGGTTGTGTGCAACACAGCTGGAATTTGTTGTCAACAACTGAGACACCTTTCGGTCGCAGTGTAAGAAAGTCGAGCAACAAAACTACATCACCTGTGCTACTGCATGATAACTCACTCTGTTGATTTGAGAAACAAAACTATCCAGGAGATTGATAGGAAAGTCGTCTCTTAGACACTTGTATTGATAGGGAAGTCCTCTCTCAAGCAGTTCTCCCTCTCGTGATATAGTCGTAAAATATTACCCTTCCAGCTCTTGATCGATCAACCGTCAAGGCAATTCATTTCTAGACGAAAATACTCTTAAAACTACTATGGTTTAATGACATCGTTAAAAGAAGTAGGTTTCTAATGTGTAGAATTTGTAAACAACTGTTGCATTGTCAGATTGTTGTAGATATCGTGAAAGAAAATTCAGCTGCTGATTAATTTCTCTTTGATGATTACTGTTGCGTTTAGTAAACAAATGGAAAATGCAATTAAAATATTCACTTTACTAATACAAATTAAATTCAGCTTACTACAGAAACATCACGACGGCAGTCTATCTTAATAAAGCATGAAGTTCAAAAATGGTTCAAAGGTCTCTGAGCACTATGGGACTTAACTTCTGAGGTTATCAGTCCCCTAGAACCTAGAACTACTTAAATCTTACTAACCTAAAGACATCACACACATCCATGCCCGAGGCAGCATTCGAACCTGCATCCGTAGTGGTCGTGCGGTTAAAGACTGTAGCGAAGCATTAGGTGTCTGTAAGACGATTGATCCCATTATTAGGATATTACCGACTTTTAACTTCGATAAGATCTGTATATACTTCATTTCCTGTATCATTCGCAAGTATTATGAAAATGCGACATTTCATAGATAAAATTATGTATTCACAACAACAACAAATATGTCGGCAGAAAACAAAAGTGGCATTATGAAATTGGCAGTACCGTAAGGTTTTCGCTCTGACAATAAGGGTTACTGAAAGTAACAAGCCGAATTTTGCTCGAGCGTTATCTTACGATTCCCTTATTGAGTTTGTATCTGCCTGCTTGTAGCTCAGCCACAAACGAATTAAAAATCTGGTTTTCAGCGAGTCTAGAAAGGCGAACGAAAGCAGCTCGCACCTGGTAGCCAAGCATGTTACCTGAGAAATGGTATTTTCCTAAAGTGAGAAGACATCCTTTTGTGGTTGAATTGTTGGCAAATATCAGTCAGACGTGTGCCGTTGTTCTAAGCGTTTCGGTGTTTTGAATTTGTACCAATGCTTTTTCTACAGGTTTTTTCTGTCCCAAATAGAGAGTTGAAGTCTCCCTTTCGTATTTTCACGTCATCTTGGTGACTTTTGCTCATAGTATTTTCTAGTTTGTTCCAGAATTTTTCGACGTTTTTGGTGTTTTTCTTATCTTCGATGTTGGTGGGTCCATGTGCATTGATGAGTGTTTATTTTTTATTGGGGCTCTGAATGAGCATAGTCATAAGTCGATTGTTGATGGCTGTGATTTCTTTGACAGACCTGATGATAGATCTGTGTTCGAGAAATGCCATGGCCAAGATTGGTACGCCTTTCGCTACCTTTTGTTGTATTTTGCTCTTGAAGATGCAATGGTTTCCGTAATGCAAGGTTTCATTGTCAGTTAGTCGTGGTTCTTGAAGAGCAATGATGAGAATTTTTTGTCGGTCGATTAATTATGTTAGATTATTTAGGTTTCGTTATTTGGATCAATGTATCGATATTTGTTATAAAAAAAGGTCTTATGTGTGTGAAATCTTATGGTACTTAACTGCTAAGGTCATAAGTCCCTAAGATTACACACTACTTAACCTAAATTGTCCTAAGAACAAAAACACACACACCCACGCCCGAGGGAGGACTCCAACCTCCGCCGGGACCAGCCGAACAGTCCATGACGGCTGCGACTCGACCGCTCGGCTAAACCTGCGCGGCGTGTAGTTTTCAAATGCATGTTTTCTGCTTGTAGGGAAAATTTACAAGAGATCGTCAATATCCTCTGCTGTGCTAACCTGGCCTCCCCAGAATCCGAAATTCCAACTGCCGCCTGTCGACAGTTTGCACAGTTTATGTTTGCTTGTGTTTCATTGGTTTGGCTGGGTGATTCCAGGACCGGACAGGACCAGAGGGTGTTGAAGCATTTGGAAGCAAATACTCGTATTTTCAGCCGAGCTCATTGAGCTAACAGGCGATGACCAGAGTAGCGGTGGTTTTCACTCAGACGTGCGTGGATTTTGAGTTCAACGGACTGAGCAGTCGCTGAGGACTGTATTAGTATTTGGCACGCCCCAAGTATTTAATTTCCTCGGCACCACCCATATGGGGGAGGGTTTCCCATATCGGCCCCACGGGATTATTATTATTATTATTGTCATTATGTCATCAGCAAATCCGATATGGTGCATCTTCCCACCACTGAAATAGATGTGCATTGTTCGACTCAGTATTTCCATCACATAAATATAGGTTATAATTACGTTACAGCCGGCCGAAGTGGCCGTGCGGTTAAAGGCGCTGCAGTCTGGAACCGCACGACCGCTACGGTCCCAGGTTCGAATCCTGCCTCGGGCATGGATGTTTGTGATGTCCTTAGGTTAGGTTTAACTAGTTCTAAGTTCTAAGGGACTAATGACCTCAGCAGTTGAGTCCCATAGTGCTCAGAGCCATTTGAACCATTTTTTTACGTTACATTGCTGCTAGTAGACATATTTCTCATCTTTTCTTGGGCAGCCGCTATCTGTTACTCCATCATAGGAATTTATGTGCGCAGCATTGTTGCAAAACAGACGTTCAAATTATCCGATTTCTGTAATTTCATTTCGATACCAGATCGTTCTAATCGTATTCAGCCAGTCAGGCTTAATGTGGATATCCGAATACGACTCTCATCATTTGATAGACTGGGTAAACCACATTCTTAATCGGACGGTTGAATCTAGATCACTTATTTATGACAGGGCCTGAGTTGTTAAACACTGTGAAAATAATAATACAATGTGCTTATTACTAATATTTTATTTAAATATAAATATATGAACGAACGAGATAACAGTTTATTTACAGGAGCAGAGATCCATCCATCATAGCAGAGCAGTGCGAGATTGGTTTCAGGGCCAAGAGAGGATAAAGCTGTTGCCGTTTGTTCCACAATCACCGAACATCAACCAGATAGAGAATATGGGGGCAGAGGTAACAGGATCATTTCCATGTAGACCAACAAATGCAAGCGACCTTTGGACGAATATAGAAAACGTATGGTGGCAAGTAAACCATCACGCTACACTGTCGACGACTTAATGAAAACAATGCCCCTACGCCTTCGAGAAATCTTACGTAATGATCGTGGGTGGGTTGGTTACTAGAGGTATACTCGTCCACAAAACCCATGTGGACAGTTATCTGATAGTCGGTCAAGCTCTGCTTTGTCGCAGCTCTTTAGATACAAGTCCATTTACTTTCAGTCTCCTCCTTACAATTCTTGCAATGCAAGGCAATTGAAAAATATCATCCACTCGACGCCAACTGAGGAATTGACTGGGGCATGTGTTGTTCAACACACAGTAGTTGTCACCCTCACTGGAATCAATGACTGTTTGTGTGTGTGTGTGTGTGTGTGTGTGTGTGTGTGTGTGTGTGTGTGCGTGTGTGTGTGTGTGTGTGTATTTGTGTGTGCGTTTACGTGTTCACGTACAATCTGAATCAATACTATTAACATTAGAGAGACAACCAACAATAAATATTGCATCAAATATGACTGTGAAGTATTTTAATGCGATGAGAAGTTACAAACTGAATTTTTACCCAACCCACGACCTGCATATTACGTTACGTTAAGTAAGATGTATTAACTCCATAGTATCGTTAGCAGAGACAGTGCGCTCTTGTTGTCGAGGCTCGCGACAAGTGCAGCGATTAGCAGTGCCCAATGCCGCCGCGATTTGTTTATGTTATCTGAGCGTGGACACTGCAGCAGACGCTTCGCCATAAACAGAAAGAGATCACCGTGGCTCTGACTGCAGTGAGCGGATATCACTGCCTGCGTGTTCTTATAGTAACCAACGTGAGACTCTACTCCAGGTGCCATGGAGCAATTGCAACGGGTATCATGTCATCGGTCATCAGAATATTAACCAGTGATGAAATGTCCACTCTATTTGAATCCCAAGAAAATAGGAACCTTCTCAAAAAGGAATGTGAGGTGATATCAAAATTCATCCAACATACAAAAATTAACTGCAGGGCTTTCATGTATGCAGTAGTAGCACACAAGGAAATATTATGTCTTGGAAGCGTATATTTCATTTCCTCTTCTCATATTAACGCCCTTGTTTTAGTATGAAGTGAGAAAAAAAACATGAAAAACTAAAGTTCCTGAGAAGCATATCAGTCATTTCCTCTTCTCATATCATAACTTTTATTTTAGTATGAAGTAAAAAAACAAACAGTTTAAGTTTGTGAAGCATAATATGACACAAGATTCTTATCGTAGGCGCTATCGGAAACGCAAAAAGCAGGGAGCTGTCCATTCTTTGTCCAACAGTCTGTCTCCTTTCATGCATTACTCCCGCTCGGAGATTCTTATTTAAGGACTTGTGGGCATCAAGTTCTTCAGCAGAACAAGCCTTATGTTATTGTCCTAATTACGGTATGGAAAAAATGTAACAAAGACGATTTCCCCTATAGCAGTGGGGATATTTGCAAAGGTCTGTATTCAGCACTGACTGCCAGCTCCCATAACACTTCACAGAATCCTTGCGGCAGGCAATACAACTGTACGAGCACTTGAGACTTTATTCAGTAAGACTTCAGGAGATGGATGGTAACGTCAAATTAACGTCGCTTTCCGAGTAGTATTCAATCCAGAATGAGGTGTTATTAAGGTAGTTGAGCGTTCTAGCAATTACACTTTTATAATTCCCATATGAGTATTCCGATAGCCAAAAGAACCCGTTAGTGTGAAACTATCGGGAACTGCATTAATATCAAACAGCAAGAACTTGAGACAATACGAGGACTCTTCTCTTTGCTGGGTGACCTATTACTGTTATTTAGGATTCTCTCCGTCCTAGGCGTAATGCAAATGGACCTTCAGAGGAGCTTTCCGCTATTCTTGACAAACATCAGCAACTTGTAATCACTGCGAATTACAACTGCGTGATGATATGGCTCAGGTTGTCAGTAGTTGTGGTGGTGTTATGCTGTCAACTGCTTACAGTAACGTTAATGGTGGCACACATAATTTAGATCTGACTATCTACTTAAGTAGAGATAGTGTTGTGGCGTCGTCGCTTCTCTTTATTTGGCCACAGCTTGAGTAATCCGATTTAACGAACATAGTACTCCATTCGTGGGCTGTTAATGATACAGTATGACTACAGAGATCATCGTGCGGGTATTACATTAATTCTGCAATGAATTGCTTAACAAATATTACCCTCAGCTATGCAGCTGCAATAACTCATTACATAGGTACTCTATGTTGCACTTGGTTAAGGGATCAGTTCGCTGCAATCCTGCTTCTACTGTTCGTAAATACTTGTATACTTCATAAACCGTTCAAATGGCTCTGAGCACTATGGGACTTAACTTCTGAGGTCATCAGTCCACTAGAAAGTACAACTACTTAAACCTAACTAACCTAATGACATCAGACACATCTATGCACGAGACAGGATTCGAACCTGCGACCGTAGCGGTCGCGCGGTTCCAGACTGTAGGGCCTAGAACAGCTCGGCCACCCCGGCCGGCATAGTTATTACTCACCATTCGTTATTTGACTAAATATGAACTGCAATCTGATTCGCATATATATGACATGGGTTAGCGCCGGCACAAAGCAATGACTAAGGGTTGGATGCCGTTGAAGTCCCGTTACACTGATGGCAAGACAAATTTTCGCAAATCACCTCTATTGCCTCAAGAAACAATTGCATCTTAAATATCGAAGGACCGACGTCCACACTGTCACAGCGCGTTGAAATACAGCTAAGACGGCAGATGAATATTTGTGACCGACTGGGCTTCGAACCAGGACCTCCTGCTTACTAGACAGACATGCTGATCACTGCACTTTTTTTTTTTTTTAAGTTTGAGAAGACTTTCAGCACCAGGTAGGCGGAGGCAAAGAGGGCAGGGGTCGAAGATCCGCGGCCAGGCCTCAATGCCTCCCCCATACCTGTCACTGAGCAGCTGCATTATTCCCATGTATTCCATGTTTGCACCCGTATATACCTTTAAATAGTGGAAAAAAAAATTGAAGTAGCAATTACGGTAAAATAAATTACAGATTGCCGCCTTCAATGGCGTGCGTTACTTGTAGAACATAACTTATAAAAGTGAAAAGGATGTCGGAAATATATATAACAAACATTCATTCAGAAATATATTCACAATTTAAGTTATTTTGCACTGGATGCATATGAGGTCTGCAAGGAAGCCTTATTTTTTTCCACAAATGAAAAAAAATTTCGGAGCCGGATTGGTTTTGCCAAATTAGAACAGTTCTGATTTTAGAACCAACGTAAACGAATATTCCAGGAATAAAAAAAAGTGAAAGAATAGTATTCTGCTTCTAATCAAAAAAACTGTCCACCTCTTCGTAGCCCACGTAAAGCAATAGATAAAAAAATTTGAAACCATTCCTTATATTTGTTATTCTTCTTCAGCGTAAAATGTTCTTCTGCAACATAAAACATGTACCTTTCTAAGTTCTGTTTGTTACGACGTAAAACACAAACTGCCCCAGAAGCCACGAATAACTGTTATTCTTTGCGGACGGGTAACATTTCCAGTCGGGTTGTAAAGCTTCAGTTATCGGTATATGACTTTCTGCGGTTCTGTTGATAGTGCTAATTTCTTCCTAGTCCAGTTCCAAATTCTGATTCTGTTTTCACATAAGAAAATGTGCTCTACAGTTTATACAAGCCGACATTTGTCGCAGTATGGAGATGGTCTCAATTTGATTTTCCATAATCGTTCCGCTGAGGGTATGGTTTCGTTTACAACGTCGAACCATATGGCACTGACTCCAGTTGGTAGAATTTTATTGTTGATATTTTTCCAGACGTTCCTCCAGTTTTGTAGGTTAATTTACCGGAATTGGTTTGTGAAGACGATGTGTGGTAATATAATCATAGATGGTTCTAGTGTTGGTTTGTGCTGGTGGAAGTCTTATACAGCTCCAATCGCTATATTGCTTTGGGACGTAATCTAGGCTGCCATGCTACATTAACAGGAGCGTTCCTATCTCCAGGATCTAACGAGAGGAACAGAAGTTTCATTGGCATATATTAGTTTAAAAGCACGTCTTTAATTCCAAGTCCTCCATTTTGCCTGTGCAAAGTCGCCGTGTGGAGGGATACTTTGAAGATATTTTGTTTCCACACATACCAAGAGGCTACAGCTAATATTTCATGTTCAGTGACCTGCAGTATCGGTAAGACTGCTGCGACATGATATATTTTGCTAAGTATGTACGTATTTATAAAGTGAACTTTCTGCAGTCGGTCTAACAATCGCACGTCATGGTCCTTCAACAAGGTTCCGATGACATTAAGTTTCCGCTCCCAATTGTTCGTGGCCATGAGCTTGGGATTCGCCCTTAACCTCAAGCCGAGTTGGAGTCTCTCTTCAGTTACATCTAACCAGTGCGCACCTGTTGCACTATTGTAAGAACCGAGATGCAGGTTCATTTGGCTACAAGAATGCGTATGTTCCTCCAGCATGACGGGGCTCCTGCACATTCTAGTCGTCAGGGGACATTATCCAAAGCTAACATTTCCCGGAAGGTGGATCATTAGATATAGACACTTTTCTTGGCCTTCAAGGTCCTCGGACCTTATCTCTTTGGATTTTTGCCTGCGTGGATGGTTAAAGGCGAAGTCTACAAATAAAAGGTAAACCCAAGAGCCGATTTGATCGTTCGGGTTATGAATAGTGCAGCCCTCATAAAAGAACGCAAAGACGACCTCCGTAAGGCTACACGTGGTGTTATCAAGAGAAGTGAAAAGTGCATTAAAGTTGGTTGGTCAATTTTTGAGAATCAACTTTGAATGTCCTCATTTGCCTTTGCTTTAAGTTTGTTAGCGTTACGTACTAACAGCTGTATCTCTGTACTCAATAAAAAGTGGACGCATTTATATGGAATTTTTTTCGTCTGTACTACCACCTGCTAAAATATGTGCTATTCCTCCTGAAACACCCTGCATATGAATGTATGTGTGGTGTCTGTTCTTTCGGACATGTCCGAAAGAAAATGCTTCATGGCATTCTGCAACGACATTCGATCTAGTTGCAGGGGCTGATACAGATTTCAGAGATGCTTGGCTGTCTGAATAAAAGTAGACGCTACGATTTTTGTAGGGTCTACTCTAATTTTCCTCCGTGCACATGCTGACAGAAAAAAAACGTGTAATACTGTGGCCATCTTCCTTAAAGAGATTCTAGGCAGTACACCAGACCTGGTACTTTCATCTGTTTTCGACCTGTCAGTAAACCACTACATTATGTCTCCAGCACGGTGTTGTGGTTCGTTTTTCCACTGCTCCCTGATTCCAACTGTTACATGGCAAAGTTTATTGAAACAGCTAGAAGTTATTGTGTAGTTAGTCAGCATTTCCCCAGCCATCGCCTTACTGATTTGGAATTCCGTATATTCTAACTATATCCAGTTATTTCCAATTCTTAGCCTTTATGTCCCCGCCGCTGCCTCCATTTTAAGCCATAGGTGTAAGACGGGCATTCTAGCATAATAACCATTGCAAGAGTGGATATCCTGCTAATTCCATCTGTTTGTGAAAGCAGGCCAGTCTCTGTACTTTGCCAGACTCCCTAGCAGCCACCTTCTGTTTGACGTTGTTCATATTATAGGCCAATAAATTATAATTGGTCTCTTTGCAGGGATGTATGTATATCCAGTACGTACTGGGTTTAGACCCCAGTTTACCCTACAGCAGCTTCTAGTGCTTGTAAGATTATCTTTCGCAGTGGAAAATATTCTTTATGTGAGGTGTTCATAACAGTTTTCCATCCAGGGCTACCTCTCGATACACTACAACCCTCTCTAAAGTTTCATCGAGAAACATAATTTTTCAGTATGTGTGCTGGACATGCTTCCCCATAAATAATACTACACCAGTTTTCGTGGGGCTCGTCTTTAAATACTTTTTCACAATGTTCAGTGCACATAGGTTTAACAGTACTAACAAATTTTCTAAGTCTTACTATGAATAGATCGTCTACTTATTCTTTTCAAGAGTAGTCCCCGGCATTCAGCCCATCTATGTGTTCATTCACCACTAGGTTCTTCATCTCTAACCATTTACTCGAAAGTCGTATTACTCGACATCCAGGAAGAGACAGAGCATCTAGAAAGGGTAGTGCTTTTCCCACCTTCCCAACAAGTTGGTGAAGTGTTACTTCACATGATTTGCTTCGCAAGTATTATGAAAATGTGGCAGTTCATAGATAAAATTATGTATTCACAACAACAAAAAATATATCGGCAGAAACAAAAACGTGGCATCATGAATTTAGCAGTACCTCAAGGTTTTCGCTTTGACACTAAGTGTTACTAAAAGAAACAAGACGAATTTTGCTAGAGCGTTGTCTTACGATTCCCTCATTGAACTTGTATCTGCCTGCTTGTAGCTCTGCTACGAAACGATTAGAAATCTAGCTTTCGGCGAGGCTCGAAAGGCGAACAGAGGCAGCATACGCCTGCCAGGCAACCACGTTACCCACGAGCTAGCGAATAGGCGCGGTGTCTTCCACTTACTTATTGACCCAGTAAGCGCTGTGGCAGATAAACAGCAACATAAGAGGCGACAGTAGTTGTATTTCCCATGTGGAACGACTTGTGTGGACTCAGAAGGATTAACTAATAGCCTTATGTCACGTTCAAGCGAAAATCACTCAGTATTAAATTGAAATGACACGATAATATCAAGTGAATTTAGGAGGATAGTTCTGACCATCAAGGAAGTAACTCGTCGGTCACAGAGTTGCAAAACATAATCTGCGCTGTTGCCAAGTTTCAGTTATACCGCCAGGAAGGATACCAGCTGATGTGTTCTGTGAGTGACCTCGGAAGTGACTAGAGCTTCGTTTCAAAGTTGCGGGTGGCAAGGGCCGCAAGATCCTCATTATATGTCAATGAGTCTTATTTGCATTTCTGTAACTAGGTTTATGGGCTAGAGTGCAATTACTTGTAATACATCGATGCACTGAATGCAAACTAAATGTCATAAATTAATAACTGCGGCAATTCTTTGTGTTTTACTGTCTTAATCGGACAGAAACCTTGAAAGCGTATTAACCAGACGCGATTCACAGTTTTGGAACTTCTCCAGTGGTTGAGTTGGCAATGTATATTTGCTGTACAATATTGTTATTGAGATCACTATCATTGGCACATCCAACAAAAGAGTGGCATGGCCTGGCTTATTATTGTCAGCTTTCCTGACGGATATTCCGCCTTTGTTCGAAACGTGAAGACTTAGAGTGAATTCGAGCATTCCATATGGCGAAAATTTAATGTTTTTATTCTTCCAGCTCTAACATTCAAATAACAGTTACAATAAGCGGCAATAAAGCACCTGTGAATCAACAGTTAATAAGGTAATCATAATTAGTGGAATCTGACATATTCCATCTGTCATCTGATAATTGTGAAAAACTACTTTTTTCATCTCCACAACACCACAGTATGAACTCAAGGGTTTCATAGGATACCTATACTTAATTTCGTTGTGATCGTTTTCAATGACAGTACGGGAGGAGCAAAACCATCTGACTTGAAACATACTTTTCCAGCGGGATTTGAATCTTTGGCTACAGTTGCAGTAGCACGTCCAGTGAGGTATCAAGAATGTGAGCAATCACTCATTGCCATAGTATAGGCTAGGGCAGAGAGAAGCAGGTTTCCACCAAAGTAAACTATGAGAGACACTGTCGCTGTCACTTATTAAACAGGAATTGTTCAGAAAATTACAACTATATCTAGTGAAATGGGTAGGTTGATGCAGCTCCAGTCCGGCACTATCACTGAGTTGCCAAAAATTTTCCGAATAGCACTCAAGATAAAAATGTGTATGTGTGTGTGTGTGTGTGTGTGTGTGTGTGTGTGTGTGTGTGTGTGTTTTCCGAAAGAACAGACACTACGAATCGAAATAGACAGCCTTGTTAATCAATTAAAGATTGAAGGACAGATGTCCAGGCTGTCTAGCGCATTAAAATAGAACAACGGCGTCAGATGGAAATTTGTGCCAGATCAGGTTCGAACCCGGATTCGTAGTGTCTTTCCTTTCGGACATTCCCGAAAAAGCCGCGCATGTGGTATGCGGCAAAGATGGGAATTCGCGTCTGACGAGAAGCGTGTGTAGATAGGTGCTGAAAAGAGGTTGGCTGCTGCGTCCCGACAGTGCCCACCGTCGGAGGTTCGAGTCCTCCCTCCGGCATGGTTGTGTGTGTTGTCCACAGCGTAAGTTAGTTTGTTAGATTAAGTAGTGTGTAAGACTAGGTATCGATGACCTAAGCAGCTTGGTCTCATAAGTTCTTACAACGAATTTACAAAATTTTAACTCCAAAATACTGCATCTCGGTACTTACAGTAGTGAAATAGGTGCGCACTGGTTAGCTGTAACTGAAGAGAGACTCCAACTCGGATTGTGGTTAAGAGCATAATAACTTAAATTGTGAATATATTTCTGAATGAATGTTTGTTATATATTTTTCCGTCACTCTTTTCACTGTTATAAGTTATGTTCTACAAGGAACGCACGCCATTGGAGGCGGCAATCTGTAATTTATTTTACCGTAATTACTACTTCAATTTTTTTCCACAATTTAAAGGTATATATGGGTGCAAACATGGAATACATGGGAATAATGCAGCTGCTCAGTAACAGATATGGGGGAGGCATTGAGGCCTGGCCTCGGATCTCCGACCCCAGCCCTCTTTGCCTCCGCCTACCTGGTGCTGAAAGTCTTCTCAAACTTAAAAAAAAAAGTAGTGCAGTGATCAACATGTCTGTCTAGTAAGCAGGAGGTCTTGGTTCGAAGCCCAGTCGGTCACAAATATTCATCTGCCTTCTTAGCTGTATTTCAACGCGCTGTGACAATATGGACGTCGGTCCTTCGGTATTTAAGATGCAATTGTTTCTTGAGGCAATAGAGGTGATTTGCGAAAATTTGTCTTGCCAACAGTGTAACGGGACTTCAACGGCATCCAACCCTTAGTCATTGCTTTGTGCCGGCGCTAACCCATGTCATATATATGCGAATCATATTATAGTTCATATTTAGTCAAATAACGAATGGTGAGTAATAAGTATGCAGGCCGGGGTGGCCGAGCTGTTCTAGGCGCTACAGTCTGGAACCGCGCGACAGCTATGGTCGCAGGTTTGAATCCTGTCTCGGGCATAGATGTGTCTGATGTCATTAGGTTAGTTAGGTTTAAGTAGTTCTAAGCTCTAGTGGACTGATGATCTCAGAAGTTAGCACAATAACATAATTCTTGTTCTGCTGAAGTTCTTGATGCCCACAAGTCCTTAAATAAGAATCTCCGGGCGGGAGTAATGCATGAAAAGAGACAGACTGTTGGACAAACAATGGACAGCTCCCTGCTTTTTGCGTTTCCGATAGCGCCTACGATAAAAATCTTGTGTCATTATGCTTCACAAACTTAAACTGTTTGTTTTTTTACTTCATACTAAAATAAAAGTTATGATATGAGAAGAGGAAATGAGTGATATGCTTCTCAGGAACTATAGTTTTTCATGTTTTTTTTCTCACTTCATACTAAAACAAGGGCGTTAATATGAGAAGAGGCAATGAAATATACGCTTCCAAGACATAATATATCCTTGTGTTCTACTACTGCATACAGGAAAGCCCTGCAGTTAATTTTTGTATGTTGGATAAATTTTGATATCACCTCACATTCCTTTGTGAGAAGGTTCCTATTTTCTTGGGATTCAAATACAGTGGACATTTCATCACTGGTTAATTTCTGATGACCGATGACATGATACACGTTGCAATTGCTCCATGGCACCTGGAGTAGAGTCTCACGCAGGCAGTGATATCCGCTCACTGCAGTCAGAGCCACGATGATCTCTTTCTGTTTATGGCGAAACGTCTGCTGCAGTGTCCACGCTCAGACAACATAAACAAATCGCGGCGGCATTGGGCACTGCTAAGCGCTGCACTGGTCGCGATCCTCGACAACAAGAGCGCACTGTCTCTGCTAACGATACTATGGATTTAATACATCTCACTTAACGTAACGTAATATGCAAGTCGTGGGTTGGGTAAAAATACAGTCTGTAACTACCCATCGCATTAAAATACTTCACAGTCATATTTGATGCAATATTTATTGTTGGTTGTCTCTCTAATGTTAATAGTATTGATTCAGATTGTACGTGAACACGTAAACGCACACACAAACACACACACACACACACACACACACACACACACACACACACAAACAGTCATTGATTCCAGTGAGGGTGACAACTACTGTGTGTTGAACAACACATGCACCAGTCAATTCCTCAGTTGGCGTCGAGTGGATGAGATTTTTCAATTGTCTTGCATTTCAAGAATTGTAAGGAGGAGACTGAAAGTAAATGGACTTGTATCTAAAGAGCTGCGACAAAGCAAAGCTTGACCGACTATCAGACAACTGTCCACATAGGTTTTGTGGACAAGTATACTTTTAGTAACCAACCCACCCACGATCATTACGTAAGATTTCTCGAAGGCGTAGGGGCATTGTTTTCATTAAGTCGTCGACAGTGTAGCGTGATGGTTTACTTGCCACCATACGTTTTCTATATTCGTCCAAAGGTCGCTTGCATTTGTTGGTCTACATGGAAATGATCTTGTTACCTCTGCCCACATATTCTCTATCTGGTTGATGTTCGGCGATCGTGGAACAAACGGCAACAGCCTTATCCTCTCTTGGCCCTGAAACCAATCTCGCACTGCTCTGCTATGATGGATGGGGCTCTGCTCCTGTAAATAAACTGTTATCTCGTTCGTTCATATAATTATATTTAAATAAAATATTAGTAATAAGCACATTGTATTATTATTTTTCACAGTGTTTAAGAACTCAGGCCCTGTCATAAATAAGTGATCTAAATTCCTTCAATGGATTAACAGGTAGCAACTGCCCAAGAAAAAGTGAGAAATATGTCTACTAGCAGCAATGTAACGTAATTATAACCCATATTTATGTGATGGAAATACTGAGTCGAACAATGCACATCTACTTCAGTGGTGGGAAGATGCACCATATCGGATTTGCTGATGACATAATGACAATAATAATAATAATAATAATAATAATAATAATAATCCCATGGGGCCGATAGGGGAAACCCTCCCCCATATGGGTGGCACCGAGGAAATCAAATACTTGGGGCGTGCCAAATACTAACACAATCCTCAACGACTACTCAATCCGTTGAACTCATCAAAATCCACGCACGTCTTAGTGAAAACCACCGCTACTCTGATCACCGCCTGTTAGCTCAATGAGCTGGGCTGAAAATATTTGCTTCCAAAGGCTTCAACTCCCTCTGGTCCTGTCCGGTCCTGGAATCACCCAGGCCAAACCAATGAAACACAAGCAAACATGAACTGTGCAAACTGTCGACAGGCGGCAGTTGGAATTTCGGATTCTGGGGAGGCCAGGTTAGCACGGCAGAGAATATCGAAGATCTCTGGTAAATTTCCCTACAAGCAGAAAACATGCATTTGAAAACTAAACATCGGTACATTGATCCGAGCACGAAAAGTAAATAATCTCACAAAAGAAATCGAAAAAAAAAATTCTCATCCTTGCTCTTCACGAACCACGACTCACTGACAGTAAAACCTTGCATTACGGAAACCATTGCATCTTCAAGAGCAAAATACAACAAAAGGTAGCGAAAGGCGTACCAATATTGGCCATGGCATTTCTCGAACACAGATCTATCATCAGTTCTGTCAAAGAAATCACACCCATCAACAATCGACTTATGACTATGCTCATTCAGAGCCCCAGTAAAAAATAAATACTCATCAGTGCACATGGCCCCACCAACATCGAAAATAAGAAAAACACCAAAAACGTCGAAAAATTCTGGAACACACTAGAAAATACTATTACCAAAATTCACCAAGATGACGTGAAAATACTAATGGGAGACTTCAACTCTATTTGGAACAGAAAAAACCTGCAGAAAAATCATTGGTAAAAATTCAACGTACCGAAACGCTTAGACCAACTGCACACGTCTGACTGACATTTGCCAACAATTCAACTACAAAAGGATATCTTGTCGCTTTAGAAAAAACCAGTTCCCAGATAACATGCTTGGCTACCAGGTGCAAGCTGCTTTCGTTCGCCTTTCGAGACTCGCTGAAAGCCAGATTCTTAATTCGTTTGTAACTGAGCTGCAAGCAGGCAGATACAAACTCAATAAGGGAATCGTAAGATAACGCTCGAGCAAAATTCGGCTTGCTACTTACAGTAACCCTTAGTGTCAGAGCGGAAACCTTACGGTACTGCCAATTTCATAATGCCACTTTTGTTTTCTCCCGACATATTTTTTGTTGTTGTGAATACATAATTTTATCTATGAAATGCCACATTTTCATTATACTTGCGAATGATACAGGAAATGAAGTAAATACAGATCTTTTCGAAGTTAAAAGTCGGTAATATTCTACTAATTTGTGTTAAAATGGGCTCAATCGTCTTACAGACACATAATGCTTTATTAAGATAGATTGCCATCGTGATATTTCTGTAGTAAGCTGAATTTAATTTGTATTAGTAAAGTGAATATTTTTATTGCATTTTCCATTAATTATTAATCGCAACATTAATCATCAAAGAGAAATTAATCAGCAGCTGAACTTCTTTTCACCATATCTACAACAATCTGACTATGCTAACATTGTTTGCAAATTCTACGCCAGTAGAAACCCACAGGTTCTAATGATGTCATTAAACCAGTGTAGTTTTAAGAGTATTTTCGTCTATAAATGAATTGCCTTGACGGTTGATTGATCAAGAGCGGGAGAGGTAAAATTTTACGAATATATGACGAGAGGGACAAGTGCTTGAGAGAGGACTTCCCTATCAATACAAGTGCCTGAGAGACGACTTTCCTATCAATCTCCTGCATAGTTTTGTTTCTCAAATCAACAGAGTGAGTTATCATGCAGTAGCACAGGTGATGTAGTTTTGTTGCTCGACTTTCTTACAATGAGACCGAAAGGTGTCTCAGTTGTTGACAACAAATTCCAGCTGTGTTGCACACACACCTTGGGGCAGAATTCGTAACCCAAAACACACTTATGGAACTATCAGATGTAAAATATTATGTTCACACTACACTTTACTCTAGTCTACGTCTTTTGGTGGGGCTCAGCCTTTCATTTCTTCTTAGGAAATTAACGATAAAGGCATCATAACACTTCACCCGTAACAGTACAGCAAGGGAATGCTCAATGAGCGACCTGAAGACGTTCAATAATAGTCACTTCGTTGATTTTTGTTGTTTCGAATTAGAGCCTGCACTACTCCTACGCCATACTTCTGAACTTTGCCTGTTGAATGCAAATGTCGCATGATGGTAAAATGGTAATCTGTCACATATATCAGTAGTCGAGACTTCCTTAATGTGGGAAATCATTCATTCCAGAACTATCTTTGTTGAAACAAGAATATCTTTTTCTGGCGTATTTTTCCCAATAGCACTCGCTCCACACACAGTTCAAATCTTTCTAGCTGCCTCCTGTACATTCACCCCTCTGTTATACCAAAAGTAAACGTTGTGTTGCAGATGTTACTCCTTTTTCCACTTGCGACTCAATTTTACAATGCTTAACTGTAGTTCATGATTTTCAAGTATGTAAAATCCAATGCTTAACTGGAAGATGATAACTAGAACTTCAAATTCGAAAATGGCATTGATACATACACTGACAGCGCTGCGCCGCCTTCACGTGGGCGGCGCCGGATTTCAGGTGGCGGGTGGCGTCTGGCCGGTGGCCGGTAGCCGCTGCAGCGCGAGGAAACGCTCGAGCGTAAGCTGTTATGGTCGCGACGCAGGCACGAGTTGTCCTGCGGAATTGTTTCTGGAATACTTGTTATTGCGGGTGGGTAGAATGTTAAGCGAATTGTCTTCGATGTCCAGTCAGACTCATAACTTTAGACCCTAATGTGTTAAAAAAAAAAAAAAACTACAAAAAAAAAACAAAAAAAAGTTGGACGCGAACATGCGACTCTAAGTTGAGAATGCACGAGGGTTACCGCAAGACCACGGGCTCACTCCAGCCGTATCTCCTCGGAGGTAGACAACACTTCCTCCTAACACTTCCCCATCTTACAGTGTTGCCAGATTGTGCAGATGGCCGGACTTAGAGTTGTCAGGGGCGGTCAGTTTTATTGGCCACCTTAAGTGAACGACTCGGACTTGAGTCTCTGTGGCGGCCGGCCGGCGGTCAGTTTTTATGTCTAAGACTGTACATCGTGAACAGGGGGATCAAGGATGCAAAAGTTGGAAAAAATGCTAGTGTTACCACAGCGCGCGTACGGGGTAATTCCCGGCCGCTGGTGCCTGCAGAGTAGTCCGTTATCGGTGCGTTACGTAATCAAGGTCACTCGCTCTCTATATAAGCGGGCAGTGCACGCCAGCGGAACCATTCCGCTGTGAGCTCTATCACAGCGTTGAAACACTATGCATCGTCGAAGTGTGTATCGTCAACGTCGCCACCACATGCCTGTCTACCAACACACAATTAGCCTCGAGGATAAACTTGGAGGTCGCCCCCTCTCTCTTCCCCTCCCTCTTTTCCTTCTTCCAGTCTCCCTCATATCCTTGTGCCTGGCAGATCATCCGCTTTGATCATCGTGCCACGTCAGTGTCGTGTTTAGTGCTGTTTCTCCTGTGCGTCAAGATGTGTGGTTTTAATTGTGTGCTGGCTTTGTGCTTAGTGTCACTGTCAGTGTTTGTTATGTGCTACGCCATCCATCGATACTTTTAAGCTCCGGTCATACTGTGCCTTGTGTTCTTTTAACAGTCCCACTGTGTGGTTTTTTGTGTGTGCTACTGTTTTACGGTTTTTATCTCCATTTTACTTTCGCCCCTTATTTTGTCTATTGCCTTCCATGATGTCCCACCTTTTTTATATCTATGTTACCATGTTTTCTCCTTTGTATATTTTTAATGCATGGAGAGCTGCATCAAACCAGTCTCAGGACTGAAGACCACAACAACAACAACAACATATTTTTAATGTCTTCTATTGATTGTTCTATGTCTTCGGCTGAAGAGCAGCGCATACGCTGCCGTCAGCCCGCCCTGAAGGGGAATTGAAATACAATAAAGGAAAAAAAAACTTGGAGGAAATGGAACAGCCCAAGCAGTTATATGAAATGGACCTACATTCTTCCGTGACTGCAGGAGTAATTTTAGTGTGGACGTCGCTACTGGAAATTCTGGTGGTGGTTGGTTTACCGTAACCATTGTTCGTTGTGAAAACGCCTCCCTTCCATGACTGGAATCCTTCGCTGTTTATTTTAGCAGCAACGGACATAGAATTCGCCGCTCTTTTCATAAATCTGCGACCGACTATGAAAAGTCCCCTTAGAAAAATTGTACATGACTGTTCTTAAACTGTCACACAATATTTTTAGCGCAACGCAATCTGACTTTCAATAATCCCTACGAAAGAATGGTCCTGACTAACATTAACCTATACCTTTCACAAATTACTTACCTCACAAAAATCTTCGTTACTCGAACTACTGCAATATAGCGAGCGCCACTACTGCCAGCTAAATAAAAGATTATAATTACTGAGGGCACTAACTACTGATAGGCATAGTTAGAAAATGAAAGATTTTGATAGAGAACAAACAATGTATTTACCTTAATAGTCATAATATATATAGCAGTTCATGACATCCAGTCTTACAAATTTAAAAACTCTCCCCACATCCACCACTGCTGGCGGTTCACCTCCAACTGCGCGACACTACGCACTGTTAACATCCAGCTGCCCAACACCACAATGGCAGACAACAATGCAAACTAGCCACAGACTGCACACAGCACAGCCAGTGATTTTCATATAGAGCGCTACGTGGCGTTACCAATAAGAAAATCTAAACAGCCTACTTACATAGCCCCCATGCTCCCCACAAAAAATTTTACAAATTGTTTTGGGCAGTGGCCAATACAGATTTGAAAAAAATTTTCATAATTACAGTAACACAGAAATCAAATGCACACACTTATCGATACAATGTTGGTCAAAAGCTAAAATTTTCTCGCAGTCCATACAGACAGTCCTGATCGTTCATCACAGTAGAATTGCAGTGTTTTTCTAAAGTCTGAGCAGTAAAAGAAAATGTACACAGAAGTAGTGGATTTCCATGCAGGCTTGAAGAAGTAGTGTTGTCCTTCCAGCGGAAAGACAGAGCAAACCCACCGCAGAGTCAGTCGAAGTTTTGAAGAATATTGGTAGGTAGGTCATCACAGAGTAGACCCACTGTAGTCCTGGTAGAGATTACGGTATTGGTGGGCCACCAGAGGTTCAGACCCACTGCAGTCCTTGTAGAAATAATGGTACTGGTGAGTCAGCAAAGATATAGACCCACTGTAGTCCTTGTAGAAATAATGGTATTGGTGGGTCATCAAAGATGCAGACCCACTGTAGTCCTTGTAGAGATGGCCAGCAGCCATCTGTTGTGACTGTGCAGCTGCACAATCACCATTGAAGAGTCTTGCGGATAATATAGCAAGTCCATAACCACCACTTGAGAACTCACAAAGTTTTTGGAATTTTCCTTAGAACCAGCAATGCTGTTATCCAGTCCCTTGCTGAATTATTAACACACGTGCACACACTAACAGTCCCTACTTCTCACATATTGTCCATATACTATGACCAACAGAAACGTCTGCAGTGAAATGTAACTTACAAGTTAATAATATGATGAACTGGTATCAATTACAATTTTATAACATAAGAATACAATAACAACGGTACAAAATACATCATTAAAAACATAATAATACAGATAACATTTGTAGTAATAGGGGCTTTACAAAAGAATAGAAATAAACATATACATCAGTGTTACAGGAATTATGACATAAGTAAATACATAAAAGATCAGAATAATTATTGAAACATCAACTTCACACATGAGCATTAAAACAGAACAAAATTAATAATGTCTAACATCTTTACAAAGTAAATAACATATTATTAATGCAAATTATATTTGTGGATAACAGTATTTCTCATCATAGTTCATGTAGCCGAGTATTAGAAAAATTCTACAACATAAGTCTTATCAGATAAACATATAAGGACAGGAAGAACGTAAATACACAAGGGTACACAAACACATAGTGGGATAACACAAGGAAAGGACAGGGTTTGTTTGACTGCAGTATTTTGCAAACAAAACTTTCTTTACTTCTCGGAGATCTCCCTTCGTTCTTCATTATTTCCAAAAAGTCCTATCTATACCTGCTTTCTGTACTTTTCTCGTATAACCTCTCAGTGTATTTCTTCAAACTCATTCTCTTATAGGCTACCCCCTCTTAAGCTAACTTAAATCTGCTGTGTCCTTTAAGTTTTCATGAGTTTTTGCAAGTTGCGTAACCGAATCGGTAGATGCAACTGAGTCAATTTTAGCTTGCAAGGTGTCGTGATTTTCATGAACAATGGTTTGCAGTTCTTTTATGGCTGCTTCGTGATTCTGTAATGCATTTTCATGCCGCGAAAAAATAGGTTGAAAATGCTCATAAATTTGTGTTTTTACATCATTACAGATTTTTTGACATTTCGATTCAATGTTATGTAACTCAGTAGTTAAATCTTCACGTGTTTGTTCAAGTGTGGTGTCTAACTTTTAAAGCTTTTGCTGTGTTTGTCTCTGATTTTGTTCCATTGTGTCTAACTGTTGCTGTGTTTGTCTCTGGTGTTGCTCCACTGTGTCTAACTTTTGAAGCTTTTGCTGTGTTTGTCTCTGATTTTGTTCCATTTATTGCATTAGCTGTAATAACAATGCATTAGTGTCTGGAATCTGTTCCTCTACGCTTTTCGGCAGTGCATTTGCACCGGCAACATTCACATTTTGACAAGCAGAAAATGTGTCTTGACTTATTTGAGAAAACGGTGAGGACGCAAAACCTGAATCTACAGTATTTGCAAAATTGTGTCCTGTCATTTCGGATTCCTGAGACGAGCTGTTGCCGAGCGATCGATCGATAATGCTTCCCTGTTCACTAATTGTTTCACTGCCTACGCCATTGTTTGCCGCCCGCTCCAAATCCCTATGCACAATTACCAAATTACTATGTTGACCATTAGTTAATTCATCACAGGGTGGCGCTAACACACTGTCATTTCTCAGTTTACTTTGGAGCCTAGTATTACGTTTTTCACACGCTATAATTGTCACAATATTTCACATGATAACACAGAAAAGCACAATTTGAAGAGCAAAATAAGATAACATAGCAATGGAAATAATGTCTACTTAATTGCAAGCGCAGCTGCGAAATACTTGGTGCAATTCTACATGCATGTCACAACTGTTTTACTGTACAACAATGAAAAACTACAATTACAAACGAAATTCTCTCTATGATTACGCGCTAGCAATAAACAAAGGATACACTAATTACACAAACTACAAGAAAAAAATCAGAAGATTCCAGTGAGGTATCCTCAGCTAACGTCCCCTTAGAAAAATTGTACATGACTGTGCTTACACTGTCACACAATATTTTTAGCGCAACGCAATCTGACTTTCAATAATCCCTACAAAAGAATGGCCCTGACTAACATTAACCTATACCTTTCAGAAATCACTTACCTCACAAAAATCTTCGTTACTCGAACTACATGGCGTTACCAATAAGAAAATCTAAACAGCCTACTTACAACTATGACACTCGATGTATTCCTAATAGACTGGTGCAGATGAAAAGTGCTGTGTTCGACATAAAATAAATTCTGCGTTATAAACGTTATTGGTGGTGTGACATAACAGACTGCACAAATTTGCTTGAAATTATCCGCTCGTTTCCATGTAGACCTTTTTTTACTGAAACTCGTGAAAGTGTAGGGAGCTGGTGTGGAGTGGAAACACACTGGGCTACAGTAATTTTATTAAAATATAAATAAATCACTTTATTTAAAGAAGCAAAAACATTTTCACACAAAGCAAACTTTGAGACAAAGTTAAAACACAGATAAGAACAGCACCTACCACCAGAAATTATTGAGACGTTATCGAAAGGTAACTGCTAACAGAACACACTAATAATCACTGAGCTAAGTGGCGTAGTGGATAGCACAGTGGACTTATATTCGGGAGGACTACGGTTCAGTCCCGCGTCCAGCCATTCTGATTTAGGTTTCCCGTGAATTCCATAAATCGTTTCAGGCAAATGCCTGGATGATTCCTTTGAAAAGGCACGGCCAACTTCCTTTCCTAATCCAATGGGACCAATGACCTCACTGTTTGGTCATCTCCCCCAAATCAACTAGCTAGCCATATTAATCATCGAAACACAACAAAGTTTACTCTTGCGATTTTCTGAAAGCCAATATTGGCACTTTTAATACAGACAAATTAATGACATCAGTATTAAGCATCAATCGCAACAGGGTTTGCTATTGACACTTAAGAAGAGCTGTTGCTGTCAACAACAAATTTGAGCAACCACTTCCAACTGGATTTACTTCAGAAGTTTACGAGGAGCAGTTGCTGCTAAAATTTAATGGAATGATCAATGAGCAGAAACGTAAGCAGAAGCTGCCAACAAAGAGTCCACAAAAAACTGATGATGTAATTAAAACTTAATATACCCTTAACGATTTAAGTGAATGTTATATTTAATTCAGAGTGGCTAATCCACTGAAATACTGGAACAAATGTATTTACTAGTATCAGACCATGAAGATCCTGTTAAACAGTGAAATTCAAACCAAATGGTACACACTTATATCAGAAAACATCTTACACAACAGACACTCAAAATTTAATGCAGTCCAAAACTCATCACCGCGTTTTATATCCTGAAATAGTACTCTCTGTTGGAACTGAAGATCCTATTTGGGTAGAGACGTAACTAATAAATGCTAACCTCGGTTCCGGAGTCCATGGATTCACGAAATAAACGGACAGAAATACAAGGCCCTCTTCCTGTGACACACACGAAAGAGATGAAAAATCTTGAAAATTACTAAAATATATTTGTAAAGAATAGAACAACTTGAGAGTAAAAGAACCACTCGTAAACACAAGATACAATAAAGAAGTTTAAATAAAACTACCACGTCATAATAGCGACTTAATTTACGTGAGTTTTACAATTTGTGAACGAGGCCCTCAAGCAACGCGACAGCACTTTGCCAAGCGGCTCTTCTAATAACGGAAAATCTGGTACAGACAATCGCTAGAAAACCACTTGGTAAACAACACGCCGTAACTAGTTCACTGATTCTATTGAGCTTCTGACAAACGACAACGACGAATGAGACAGCTGACAAGATCACACAACAACATAACACACGTTAAAATGAAAGCTTATAGGTGACAGCATAGGTGGGGTTGGTGGGATCACTCGTGGGAAAATTCCTGCAGTAGTGGGTGTTAGAGCTGCACCTTTTTTATATTGAAGTCAGCTGATAGGTATTCCTGCTTAAGGGAAGTCTCTCTAACAAGGGAATCACTTTTGACAAAGCTTAGGTATCCGAGTAATGAGGGAATTAGTACATTTCATCAAAATATACAAGGTATTAGAGATAAAATTAGTTAACTGCTTATAGATGTTGACTCTGAAATTATTGGTATATCTGAACACTTCTTAAATAAGGAGATAATTCAGAGGCTTCCTTTACCAGGATACAGGTTGGCTGGCAGCTTTTCGAGGATCTCTTTGCGGTGTGGGGGAGTAGACATGTATGTGAAAAACGGCATCCCATTTGAGTCAATTGATGTTTCAAAGTACTGCACTGAAAAGGTGTTTGAATGTTCTGCAGGTGTGGTTAAATTTAACGGAGCTAAACTTCTAACTGTTGTTATTTATAGATTCCCAGACTCCGATTTCACAACATTTTTGCTAAAGCTAGAGGAGGTTCTTGGCTCACTTTATAGGAAATACAAAAAGTTAGTTATATGTGGTGACTTCAATATTAATTGTATAAGTGATTGTGCAAGGAAGAGGATGCTGGCAGACCTCTTTTATTCATATAATCTTATGCAAACCGTATTCTTTCCAACGAGAGTGCAAGGGAACAGCAGAACAACCATAGACAACATTTTTGTTCATTCCTCATTACTAGAAGGGCATTCTGTTAGCAAAAAGGTGAATGGCCTTTAAGATCATGATGCACAAATTTTAACTTAAAAGATTTTTGTGCTGCAACACGTGTTAAATATAGTCATCAGCTGTTCAGGAAAGCTGATCCAGTTGCTGTAGAGACCTTTGTAAACCTTATAAAGGAACAAGAGTGGCAAGATGTTTATAGCGCTGATACAGTAGACGATAAATATAATGCTTTTCTCAAGACTTTTCTCATGCTCTATGAAAGTTGTTTTCCGTTAGAACGTTTAAAACAGGGTACTAGCACAAACAGGCAGCCTGGGTGGCTGACTAGAGGGATAAGAATATCTTATAGAAGAAAGTGGCAATTATATCAAAACGTTAGAAACAGTCAAAATCTAAATGCAGCAGCCCATTACAAATATTATTGTAAGGTGCTTAAAAATGTTATTAGGAAGGCAAAAAGTATGTGGTATGCAGATAGAATAGCTTAGTCTCAGGATAAAATTAAAACCATATGGTCAGTCGTAAAGGAAGTTGCTGGTCTGCAGAGTCAGGTCGAGGATATAGATTCAGTGCGTAGTGGGAATGTCCGTGTTACTGATAAGTCGCATATATGTACAGTATTTAATAATCACTTTCTGAATATAGCAGGTGAACTAAATAGAAACCTAGTCCCAACAGGGAATCATATAGCGCTCTTAGAAAAAAGTGTTCCGAGACTGTTACCTGAAATGCTCCTCCATAATACTGACAAGAGGGAGATTGAGTGAAAGACCAAGAACTCTCATGGATATGACGGGGTATCTAGCAGAATACTGAAGTATTGTTCTATGTATGTTAGCCCAGTTCTCAGCCATATCTGTAACTTTTCCTTTAGGAGTGGTCGGTTTCCTGACCGATTAAAGTACTCGGTAGTGAAGCCACTTTATAAAAAGGGAGACATTGATAATGTTGACAATTTTAGACATATTTCTATGCCATCGGTGTTTGCTAAAGTTATCGAGAAGGTTGTATATACAAGGTTACTGGAGCATTTAAATTCACATAATTTGCTGTCAAATGTTCAGTTTGGTTTTAGAAATGGTTTAACAACTGAAAATGCTACATTCTCTTTTCTCTGTGAGGTTTTGGACGGATTAAACAAAAGGTTGCGAACGCTAGGTGTTTTCTTTGATTTAACGAAGGCTTTTGACTGTGTTGACCACAAAATATTACTGCAGAAGCTGGACCATTATGGAGTAAGGGGAGTAGCTTACAATTGGTTCGCCTCTTACTTTAAGAACAGAAAGCAGAGGGCAATTCTCCGCAATATTGAGAGTGGTAGTGATGTTCAGTCCCAATGGGGCACTGTTAAGTGGGGCGTTCCCCAAGGGTCGGTGCTGGGGCCACTGCTGTTTCTTATTTATATAAATGATATGCCTTCTAGTATTACAGGTGATTCAAAAATATTTCTGTTTGCTGATGACACCAGCTTGATAGTGAAGGATCTTGTGTGTAATATTGAAACAGTAACAAATAATGTAGTTCGTGGCTTGTGGAAAATAATTGGATGCTAAATCACAGTAAGACTCAGTTTTTACAGTTTCTAACTCACAATTCAACAAGAACCGATATTTTGATCAGACAGAATGGGCATATTATCAGCGAGACGGAACAGTTCAAGTTCCTAGGCGTTCGGATAGATAGTAAGCTGTTGTGGAAAGCCCATGTCCAGGATTTTGTTCAGAAGCTAAATGCTGCTTTATTTACCATTAGAACAGTATCTGAAATAAGTGACACTTCACTTCAACACGAAAAGTAGTCTACTTCGCATATTTTCATCCCCTTATGTCGTATGGTACTATTTTTTGGGCTAATTCTTCTGATTCAAAAAGAGTATTTTTGGCTCAAAAACTGGCTGTTCGAGCTATATGTGGTGTAAGTTCTAGAACCTCTTGTCGACCCTTATTCAAAAATCTGGGAATTCTGACATTGCCCTCACAGTATATATTTTCTTTAATGTCGTTTGTTGTTAGCAATATTAGCCTACTCCCAAGAGTTAGCAGCTTTCACTCAGTTAATACTAGGCAGAAATCAAATCTGCATGTAGAATGCACTTCCTTGACTCTTGTGCAGAAAGGAGTGCAGTATTCTGCTGCATCCATTTTCAATAAGCTACCAAAAGAACTCAAAAACCTTAGCAGTAACCCAAACTCTTTTAAGTCTAAACTGAAGAGTTTCCTCATGGCTCACTCCTATTCTGTCGAGGAGCTCCTGGAAGAGCTAAAAAATTAAGCGAATTCCAGTGTTACATTGTTGATTTTCTTCATTTAAACTTACGACTTGTCACCTGAATATGTTTTTTTATATTTCATTTTATCTGTTTCTAATATCGTGTTATAATTTCATGTATTGACTCTTTCCATGACCATGGAGACTTCTGCTCAATTTAGTCCCACGGAACAATAAATAAATAAATAAATAAATAAACACTGAAGAGCCAAAAAATCTGGTACCCCTGCCAAATATCGTGTAGGACGCCCGCGAGCACGCGGAAGCGCCACAACATGACATGGCATGGATTCGACTAATGTCTGAAGTAGTGCTGGAGGGGTATCCATTAATCCGTAAGAGTACGAGGGGGGTGGAGATCTCTGCTCAACAGCACCTTGCAAGTCATCCCACATACTCTCTATATTGTTCATGTCTGGGGAGTTTGGTGGCCAGTAGAAGTATTTAAGTTCGTGTGTTCACGGAGCCACTCTAGCAATTCTGTACATGTCTGGTGTCTCATTGTCATGCTGGAGTTGTCCAGAGCTGTCTGAATGCACAATGGACATGAATGGATGCAGATCATCAGATAGGATGCTTACGTATGCATCACCTGTGACAGTCGTATCTAGACGTATCAAGAGTCACGTATCACTCCAACTGCACACGTCCCACATCATTACAGAGCCTCCACCAGCTTGAACAGTCCCCTGCGGACATGCAGGGTCCGTGGATTCATGAGGTCTCCTCCATACCCGTACACGTCCATCCGCTCGACACAATTTGAAACGAGACTCGTCCGATCAGGCAACATGTTTCCAGTCATCGATAGTCCATAGTCGGTGTTGACGGGCCCAGGCGATGAGTAAGGCTTTGTCTGGTACAGTCATTAATGGAACACGGATGGGCCTTCGGCTCTGAAAGCCAACTTCCCTGATGTTTCGTGGAATGGTTCGCACACTGTTACTTGTTGATGGCCCTGAATTGAAATCTGCAGCAGTTTGTGGAAGGTTGGACTTCTGTCAAGTTGAACGATTTTCTTCATTCGTCATTGGTCCTTTCTTACAGGATATTTTTTTCGGCCGCAGCCATGTCAGAGATTTGATGTTTTACCTGATTCCTGATAATGACGGTACATTCGTGAAATGGTCATACCGAAAAATCCCCACGTCATCGCTACGTCGGAGATGCTGTGTCCCATCGCTCGTGGGTCCACTATAACACCACTTTCATACTCACTTAATTCTTGATAACCTGCCATTGTAGCAGCAGTAATCGATCTAACAACTGCGCCAGACACTTTTTGTCTTAGACAGGCGCTGCCGACCGCAGCACCGTATTCTGCCTGTTTACATATCGCTATATTGGAATACACATGCCTGTACCAGTTTGTTTGGAGTTTCAGTGTAAATACTCACCGTAATTTCACAGTATCGGTCTATAAATAGAGTTAGCCCAAATAACAGAGACTGCAAGCAAGCGGGCGTTTCCAAAATGGAACTGTCGTTCGGGAACCAACAGGGCTCAATCCACAGTGAGCCCTTGTGCGCAGTTCGCGGCGATAATCACGTCCGAAACACTTTCCTATTAATCACCTGAGTACTACCGCAAACTATATATGTGCTTATCGCTATCACATGAATTAAGCCACCACAGTGTAGGTCCCTCAACGCTTGGATAGGGCACACTTGATGCTGCTTTCGTTTCTGTAGAACGTTCACTGTGCAGTGTAACATACTAGATTGTATATATGAAATATCTATTGAGCCAATCAATAATCTGCGAAGATAATCCTTATGATTATATCTTGGTTAGTAGTGGAAGATGTGTTACAGCGCCGAATGCCTTTGAGAAATCTACGAACATGGTACCTGTTCACTGCACCTGTTGTTTGCATCTTGTACGAATAAAGCAAGTTGTTTCACAAGAGTGTGTTTTTCCTGAAGTCTTGTTGACTGTGTAAGAGTAGCTAGTTTTTCTTCAGAAACGTGACAGTGTTTGACCTACGAATATGCTCCGGAGTCCTGCATCGTACAAAATGTTTGTCTGGAACTCAGTGCATTCGATATTTTTCTCTCCTTTTGAACATCAGACTGATGTGTGCTCTTTTCCGGTCATGCGACGCTATTCGCTGCGCGAGTGATTCTCTGTAAACATGAGCTACAAAAGGAGATAATTTCACAGCGTATTCAGTGCAAGACTCAATTACGTCAGGGACTGGGGCCTTGTTATTGTTTTCAACAGCGGATGTGCTTCTGTCAACACCTCTCGTTTGTGAGTCTGCGCAGCGCTCCAGCAATGGTACGATAATACCCAATGCGCAAATACACTTTTATGTGCTGAATATGATGTTTTTGCTTTCCGTCTGCTGTCTTTCGTTTGCACATCAGTCGGATCTACCACAGACTGGATGGAAAACTTGGAGGTGCAAAAATCATCGTAGGCTTCTCACGTGAACCTTTTTACGAATGCGCAAGTTGCTGTTAGGATTTCTCTATCAGTTCCCCTGTAGTCTCTTCTGTAGCGAGACCGTCGTAAATGCCATGTTTGTAACATTTTATGAATGGTATCGGTAAACAGGAAGGTCTTTGCCATGTCTTACTTCATTACTTGGTGCGTATTTATCTAGACCACAGTTTTAACATCACTCAGCATTTTTTTTGAGTCATCAGCCGTCTGACTGGTGTGATGGGGCTCGCCAGGAATTCCTCTACTATGCCAACCTCTTCATCTCGGAGCCGCCCTTGCAACTTACGTCCTCCATTATTTGCTGGAAGTATTCCAGTCTCTGACTTCATCTCCAGTTTTTCCCCTTTACAGCTCCCTCTATTACCATGGAATTCATTCCCTCACGTCTTACAGATGTCCTATCATTCTATCCCTTCTCCTTGTCAGCGTTTTCCACATATTCCTTTCCTCTCCTCTCCGATTCAGTGCAGAACCTCCTCATTCGTTCCCTTATCAGTCAACCTAATTTTCAACAATCGCCTGTAGCACCACATCTCAAATGCTTCGATTCTCTTATGTTTCGATTTTCCCATAGTCCATGTTTCACTACTATACAATACTGCGCTCCAAAAGGACTCTCATAAATTTCTTCCTCAAATTAAGGTCTGTATTTGATACTGGCAGACTTCTCTTGGCCAGGAATGGCCTTTATGCCAGTGTTAGTCTGCTTTGAATGTCCTCCTTGCTCCGTCCGTCATTGGCCATTTTGCTGCCTAGGTAGCAGAGATCCTTAACTTCATATATTTCATGACTATCAATCCTGATGTTAAGTTTCTCGCTGTTCTCATTCCTGCTACTTCTCATTATTTTCGTTTTTCTTCGGTTTACTCTCAGTCCATATTCTGTACTCATTAGACTGTTCATTTTCTTCAGTACATTCTGTAATTCTTCTTCGCTTTTACTCAGGATAGCAATGTCATCAGAGAATCTTATCATTGATATCCTTTCACCTTGAATTTTAATCCAATCCCTAAACCTTGCTTTTATTTCTGTCATTGCTTCTTCGATATACAGACTGCGGAGCAGGGGCGAAAGGCTACATCCCTGTCTTACACTCTGTTTAATCCGAGAACTTCATTCTTGGTCGTCCTCTCTTATTATTCCCTCTTTGCTCTTGTACATGTTGTGTATTACCCGTCTCTCTTTATAGTTACCCCTATTTTTCTCAGAATTTCGAACAACTTGAACCATTTTACATAGCAGCTTTAGTCAGAATTATTCTGCGTTTACCAGTTCTCAACCAGATGTTCTCATTGATAGTGACTGCCTGTTAGTTCTCCCAAACGCAAATACTCTCCTAGCTTTCTTCATGACCATCCTTTCTGTAACGGAATCATGGTGGCTGTGGGGTGGTACTTACTTGAAGTTGCAATTATCGCCTCGAAAATACGGAACTGCGATCGTGAAACTTTCTGATAGCGTCACAAATTCATTTCATATCCACCCTTTAAAGTGATACATTTCTCTCTCCCTGTCCCTCTCCTGAAGGATGACTTGGTGGAGAATCTGGTTGCATTCATTTGGGCTCCTCAGAGAACGTTTTACCTGGAGATCACCTTGTCATAATTCTGGAAGCGACTGCTGCACAATGGCTTCTTCCCACAACAAAAATGGAAGAAGTCACTGGTGAGGGAACAAAACTGGAAAGCCCGAAGGAAACACTATGTGCGACCGTTTTCTATTCAGAATGATCTGCGGCCTTGTCATGGAGCTAAAGTACCCCTTCCAGTCCATGCGTTACGGGGAAGTGATCGCAAAAATTATTGCCTGAAAACAAATAAAATGGACTATAGTTGGAGTCACGAACGATGACGGCCGAGTTAACGTTTGTTCTGAGCACCTGCGTCACGTGTTGTCTGACAGCCAGTGAGCGTTTAGCAGTGTTCTGAGCACTCTACTGTGAATACCGTAGCTAATGACAGCATTAGACGTGATTCCAGCGAGTTATTTAGTGAGTTTCGATTGATTTTGTTGCGAGCAATCATCGCTGATGGTGGTGGTAAGTGATAAAATTCCGCATAAGCAAAAGAGAGATGTAATTTGATTCACGCAATTGAAGAGAAGATTAAAAACAACCCTATGTTGACACGTAGTGCCCTTGCTATGGAAGTTCCGCAGATCTGTTTTTGATGGTCAACACTTCAACAATGATGGCGAGCTGAAAGAACATGTTACCACATGGTTGAATACACAGGCGGCAACCTTCTAGGAAGAAGGCACACAAAAACTTGTGCCACGCTATGACAAGTGCCTACGAAATTTTGGAATCTATGTAGAAAAGTAGTTAAACAGTTTTAGATTTTTGTACAATAAATATTTTTTCTGTATCTGTACACGTTTGTTTTATATAACCAAACGGAGCTTACTTTGTGGACATACCTCGTGTGAGTGGAATACCTACTTGAAATGAGACTAAAGTTTTCTTTGAACAGTTACATCTGCGTCACGGGGAGCGGTAAAACGAACCAGTTATTAATTTGTTCCGGTTGTCAAGTATAACCTCTGCCAATGCTAACTCACAGGAACCATCTACTTTGATTTGACTGCAGGGTAAATTACTTTTGACAGCAATAACTTCTCCACCACCAACTTATATAATCTATCCTTTCTGCTTTGAAGCAATTTCGGATGAACTTAATTCCGACTTTATCCAGCTTTCCGTACCTACAACGATTTGAGCTTCAGTGCTTTCTATAAGCGCTTGGTGCTCTGGTTCCTTCCCAACACAGCTACGCCAATTTATGATGAACAATACTGACTGTTGCTACGTATACCTCCACGTATTTGCTCTGCGCTCATTTAGACTAATGCCATTTCTGTAGTTTCCCGATGTCCTCTAACCTAAAAAAACCGCCCACTCTCCTCCACAAATGCCGCATTACCCGTGTAGCAGCTTCCTGTGCGTATTGGACCCCTGACCTATTAAGCAGAACCTGGAAACCCACCACCCACCACTAGGTCGAGGAATCTGATGCCTAGACGGTCGCAGAACCATCTGATCCCCTGATTCCGACACTCCACTCGGCTCTGTAACAGAGGACCACATTCAGTTCTGTCGATGAAGCTGCAGATGGTGAGCTTCTCCTTTATCTCGCAAGCAATACTAGCAGTCTTTACCACTTCAGTTAGCCGCCTGAAACCAGAGAGAACGTCTTCTGATCCAAAGCGACATATGTGCAGAGAATTGTCGTGTAGTAAATATCCGTGCAGCATTTATTCATATAGAAAATCGTGTTTGTTCACACTATTCTTTTTTAGACTATTCGTGAATCCTAAACCGCTGTATTTCGAAAAACTAAATACTCACCAAAAGATATAAAATCATCTTGTCACTTGTAGTTCATGTACGTTTTATGATGCACTGGTAACTATTTCGTAAGTACCGAGTTCTGAACAATCGGTATCAAAGATTATGCAGGCGCACGCCGTTTGGATTCAGTTTTCAGAGGCAGCGCGCGCAAATCCTCCCCCCCCCCCCCCTAATTCATCCCATCTCACTCCACCGCCTGCTCTGACTGTCACACTCCGCGCTCATTTAATTAATACTTTTAAAGATGGCTGATATTAGCAACCGTAAATACACTTTCAATCAATAAAGTATACAGCCAACAAGTTACATAAGGTTAGTGTAAAGACCGAGCCCAGGATTGAGTACCACTAAGGGTATCTCCTTCACAAGGAAAGTCACATAAATTACGTAACGATAAAATTTTAAGTACACGTGATGAGCTAAAAAGCTGAAGTCAAGCAACAGAAAACATGGAACAAAGTCCTGCACGTAAATAGGAAAAACTATTAAACTGAAACATACAGTAGTACCTTATTCAATATTAAGCTCAATCAAGTGCATCGCTTTGAAGTGTTAACTGCGTCTACTAGATATTTCTTTAAGTAATCTTTGCTCCGGCCGGCCAGAGTGGCCGTGCGGTTCTAGGCGCTGCATTCTGGAACCGAGCGACCGCTACGGTCGCAGGTTCGAATCCTGCCTCGGACATGGATGTGTGTGATATCCTTAGGTTAGTTAGGTTTAATTAGTTCTAAGTTCTAGGCGAATGATGACCTCAGAAGTTAAGTAGCATAGTGCTCAGAGTCATTTGAACCAGCCAATCTTTGCTCCAGAAGGTTTTAGAATTTTTTTATTTCTTTTAAAGTTATTTTCATAAAATAAAAATTGAGACAGCTAGTTAAAAAAAGAAACGCGCTCAACAAAAGAGAAGTTTCTTGAAGGCAGTTTTTGATCGTTACAATTAATAAAATCACAAAACTTATTTAATAGCATTGCAGCAAAATTCTCTCTGAAGTAAGCCTAAAACCATTATTGTAGGACCATGCGCTGATAACATCTAACCAATTATAGAGAGCGCATTGTTTCTTTCAAAAAAAAAAAAAAAAATCGATATGTCTTGAGAAATAATATTTATAATTTTTGAAATAGGTAGTTTTTCAACGTAAGGGGGGCTATATTTGCAGTAATCAGAAAAAAATGGAAACGTGAACGTTAATGAGATTTTTAAGGTGAACGTTAACGATATTTTTTAAAAGTTTTTCCAATATATCTCGAAACGTACCAAATGTATCGATACTTCTAGGAAAACACACGATAGATACATTTAAGTCCTACAATTTTTTCATGTAACATTTTTCGATCGGGCCTATACTTTTTTAATTATTTAAGAAAAACTCTTTCTTATCTACAACTCTTTGGATTTTTTGCTATCGAGTTTCGTGGAACAAGGTCTCTGTCTACAATTTAATTTCGTATACGCTCATATTCTTTTGTTTTCAAGGAATAATGTTCTCAAATTTAGCGTTAGGCATGCTTGGAATACTGTCAGTTTCTCGCGTCGCTTCGAGTGGACAGGCACCCATAGCCGCTTCAGCAAGTCGCGTCAGCATGCTCCTGTGATGGTTTGCCCACTTCCCTTGCGACTGTCGGTTCTTCATTTGTTTCTTCGACGTAACACCAGTCTGCCTGCACAGCAAGCGCTTGCGCCACCTAACCACTACGCCACACGATGGCTGCCGTACGCTTCTATCAACTCTGTTACAGCGTTGTTGAGCCTCGGACGCAGAAAACGAAATAGCGCACGATACTACAATTTGTCAATAGGCTGAACCAAATGGTTCAAATGGCTCTGAGCACTATGGGACTTAACATCTATGGTCATCAGTCCCCTAGAACTTAGGACTACAAAAAAGTTACTAACCTAACTAACCTAAGGACAGTTACACAACACCCAGCCATCACGAGGCAGAGAAAATCCCTGACCCCGCCGGGAATCGAACCCGGGAACCCGGTCGTGCGAAGCGAGAACGCTACCGCACGACCACGAGATGCGGGCTAGGCTGAACGACCTTGGTTTGCTTACTCTGGCGGGTTGTTACAGTATGAGGATTTGGGAGTATACCAGGACAGGAGACACGTACGTGGAAACAGACAAAAGTATTATGACCCTCAGTTTTTTCTGGCAGCTGCCGTACGATCATATTTTGTGCATACCAGAATATTTCGTCGCGGTACTTCCTGTACACCATCAAGTGGTGGTTGACGGATACTGATGGCAAGTAGCAACTGTTGTGCGGCTGTCTGAAACATTTGTTTTTTTTTTCGTTGTTTACTTCTGTATCTAATAGCAGAACGCATAGGATTTCAGGCTGTACTTGACTGGAATCCTGAGTCCCTGTTTATTTGGTTATCCACCTTGCGAATGGGCATTACCTCCAAATAGCACAGTCCCAGAAAGTAGAAACTGAAACACTGTCCTATACTAAGGCAGTGCTCTGCTACTGCAGATATATACTGTTGGACCATACGTGTATGAAGATGGTGCTCATCACATCTATCTTGCACCGTACAGCAAGTCCATTAAATAAGGATTCCAATCTCACTGAGGTTAGAAAACTCGTGGGATAGCGATGTACACGTATACAGTTGGCGGTAGTATTGCATACACAAGGTATAAAAGGGCAGTGCATTTGCGGAGCTGCCATCTATTCTCAGGTGATTCAGGTGAAAAGGTTTCCCAAGTGACTATGGCCGCACGAGGAAAATTAACAGACTCTGAACGAGGAATAGTAGTGTTGGGTGTAGGCGAATGGGACATTCCATTTCGAAAACAGTCACGTGGTATACCGAGATCTACAGTCTCAAGAGTGTGCCGAGAATACCACATTTCAGTGCTTACCTCTCACCATGGATAATGCAAAGGCCGACGGCCTTCGCTTAACGACCGATATCTGCGGCGTTTGCGTAGAGTTGTCAATGCTAACGAACAAGCAACACAGCGTGAAGTAACCTCAGAAATCAATGAGGGACGTCCGATGAACATACTGTTAGGACAGTGAGGAAGCAGATGACCGACGTGAGTGCACGACACCTTCTGCAGCGCCTCTCCTGGGCTCGTGATGATATCGGTTTGACCCTAGACGACTGGAAAACCCTGCCTGATCAGTTGAATCCCGATTTCAGTTGATAAGAGCTAATGGGAGGGTTCGAATGTAGCGCGCAGACCCCACGAAGCTATGGAGCCAAGTCGTGAACAAGGTACTGTGAAAGCTGAGGGTGGTTTCATAATGGTATGGGTTGTGTTTACACATAATGGTTCAAATGGCTCTGAGCACTATGGGACTTAACATCTGTGTCATCAGTCCCCTAGAAATTAGAAATACTTAAACCCAACTAACCTAAGGACATTACACACATCCATGCCCGAGGCAGGATTCGAACCTGCGACCGTAGCGGTCACGGCCGGCCGGTGTGGCCGTGCGGTTCTAGGCGCTTCAGTCTGGAACCGCGTGACCGCTACGGTCGCAGGTTCGAATCGTGCCTCGGGAATGGATATCAAGTTTATGAAAACAAACGTTAGCAGGCAGGAATAATTTTTAGCGAACACAACACAGTTTTCTTCCCCCCATGAACCATGGACCTTGCCGTTGGTGGGGAGGCTTGCGTGCCTCAGCGATACAAATAGCCGTACCGTAGGTGCAACCACAACGGAGGGGCATCTGTTGAGAGGCCAGACAAACATGTGGTTCCTGAAGAGGGGCAGCAGCCTTTTCAGTAGTTGCAAGGGCAACAGTCTGGATGATTGACTGATCTGGCCTTGTAACAATAACCAAAACGGCCTTGCTGTGCTGGTACTGCGAACGGCTGAAAGCAAGGGGAAACTACAGCTGTAACTTTTCCCGAGGGCATGCAGCTTTACTGTATTGTTAAATGATGATGGCGTCCTCTTGGGTAAAATATTCAGGAGGTAAAATAGTCCCCCATTCGGATCTCCGGGCGGGGACTACTCAAGAGGATGTCGTTATCAGGTGAAAGAAAACTGGCGTTCTACGTATCGGAGCGTGGAATGTCAGTTCCCTTAATCGGGCAGGTAGGTTAGAAAATTTAAAAAGGGAAATGGATAGGTTGAAGTTAGATATAGTGGGAATTAGTGAAGTTCGATGGCAGGAGGAACAAGACTTCTGGTCAGGTGACTACAGGGTTATAAACACAAAATCAAATAGGGGTAATGCAGGAGTAGGTTTAATAATGAATAGGAAAATAGGAATGCGGGTAAGCTACTACAAACAGCATAGTGAACGCATTATTGTGGCCAAGATAGATACGAAGCCCACATCTACTACAGTAGTACGAGTTTATATGCCAACTAGCTATGCAAATGACGAAGAAATTGAAGAAATGTATGATGAAATAAAAGAAATTATTCAGATTATGAAGGGAGACGAAAATTTAATAGTCATGGGTGACTGGAATTCGAGTGTAGGAAAGGGGAGAGAAGGAAACATAGTAGGTGAATATGGATTGGGGCTAAGAAATGAAAGAGGAAGCCGCCTGGTAGAATTTTGCACAGAGCACGACATAATCATAACTAACACTTGGTTTAAGAATCATGAAAGAAGGTTGTATACATGGAAGAACCCTGGAGATACTAAAAGGTATCAGATAGATTATGTAATGGTAAGACAGATTTAGGAACCAGGTTTTAAATTGTAAGACATTTCCAGGGGCAGATGTGGACTCTGACCACAATCTATTGGTTATGACCTGTAGATTAAAACTGAAGAAACTGCACAAAGGTGGGGATTTAAGGAGATGGGACCTGGATAAACTGAAAGAACCGGAGGTTGTACAGAGTTTCAGGGAGGGCATAAGGGAACAATTGACAGGAATGGGGGAAAGAAATACAGTAGAAGAAGAATGGGTAGCTTTGATGGACGAAGTAGCGAAGGGAGCAGAGGATCAAGTAGGTAAAAAGACGAGGGCTAGTAGAAATCCTTGGGTAACAGAAGAAATATTGAATTTAATTGATGAAAGGAGAAAATACAAAAATGCAGTAAATGAAGCAGGCAAAAAGGAATACAAACGTCTCAAAAATGAGATCGACAGGAAGTGCAAAATGGCTAAGCAGGGATGGCTAGACAAATGTAAGGATGTAGAGGCCTATCTCACTAGGGGTAAGATAGATACTGCCTACAGGAAAATTAAAGAGACCTTTGGAGATAAGAGAACGACTTGTATGAATACCAAGAGCTCAGATGGAAACCCAGTTCTAAGCAAAGAAGGGAAAGCAGAAAGGTGGAAGGAGTATATAGAGGGTCTATACAAGGGCGATGTACTTGAGGACAATATTATGGAAATGGAAGAGGATGTAGATGAAGATGAAATAGGAGATATGATACTGCGTGAAGAGTTTGACAGAGCATTGAAAGACCTGAGTCGGAACAAGGCCCCCGGAGTAGACAACATTCCATTGGAACTACTGACGGCCTTGGGAGAGCCAGTCCTGACAAAACTCTACCATCTGGTTAGCAAGATGTATGAAACAGGCGAAATACCCTCAGACTTCAAGAAGAATATAATAATTCCAATCCCAAAGAAAGCAGGTGATGACAGATGTGAAAATTACCGAACTATCAGTTTAATAAGTCACAGCTGCAAAATACTAACACGAATTCTTTACGGACGAATGGAAAAACTAGTAGAAGCCAACCTCGGGGAAGATCAGTTTGGATTCCGTAGAAACACTGGAACACGTGAGGCAATACTGACCTTACGACTTATCTTAGAAGAAAGATTAAGGGAAGGCAAACCTACGTTTCTAGCATTTGTAGACTTAAGAATGCTTTTGATAATGTTGACTGGAATACTCTCTTTCAAATTCTAAAGGTGGCAGGGGTAAAATACAGGGAGCGAAAGGCTATTTACAATTTGTACAGAAACCAGATGGCAGTTATAAGAGTCGAGGGACATGAAAGGGAAGCAGTGATTGGGAAGGGAGTAAGACAGGGTTGTAGCTTATCCCCGATGTTATTCAATCTGTATATTGAGCAAGCAGTAAAGGAAACAAAAGAAAAATTCGGAGTAGGTATTAAAATTCGTGGAGAAGAAATAAAAACTTTGAGGTTCGCCGATGACATTGTAATTCTGTCAGAGACAGCAAAGGACTTGGAAGAGCAGTTGAATGGAATGGACAATGTCTTGAGAGGAGGATATAAGATGAACATCAACAAAAGCAAAACAAGGATAATGGAATGTAGTCTAATTAAGTCGGGTGATGCTGAGGGAATTAGATTAGGAAATGAGACACTTAAAGTAGTAAAGGAGTTTTGCTATTTGGGGAGCAAAATAACTGATGGTCGAAGTAGAGAGGATATAAAATGTAGGCTGGCAATGGCAAGGAAAGCGTTTCTGAAGAAAAGAAATTTGTTAACATCCAGTATTGATTTAAGTGTCAGGAAGTCATTCCTGAAAGTATTCGTATGGAGTGTAGCCATGTATGGAAGTGAAACATGGACGATAAATAGTTCGGACAAGAAGTGAATAGACGATTTCTAAATGTGGTGCTACAGAAGAATGCTGAAGATTAAATGGGTAGATCACATAACTAATGAGGAAGCATTGAATAGGATTGGGGAAAAGAGAAGTTTCTGGCACAACTTGACCAGAAGAAGGGATCGGTTGGTAGGACATGTTCTGAGGCATCAAGGGATCACCAATTTAGTGTTGGAGGGCAGCGTCGAGTGTAAAAATCGTAGAGGGAGACCGAGAGATGAATACACTAAGCAGATTCAGAAGGATGTAGGTTGCAGTAGGTACTGGGAGATGAAAAAGCTTTCACAGGATAGAGTAGCATGGAGAGCTGCATCAAACCAGTCTCAGGACTGAAGACCACAACAACAACAACAACAACAACACGGTTTTAGCTAACTGGAGTTTATTTTAACTTGTTCAGGAGCGATTTGACTGAAATACTGTTAAGTGTTCTTGATTTGACCTCAGATATTTACCGAGTTAGTTCAACAGTGCCACTCAAATATTAATCACAATCATTCAGCAATTATTCACTTAATGTTTCTTTTAAAGTAGCTGAAACCCCAAGATGAACAAAGTTCCGAGCGGAGACTGCTTATCGAAAAAAAAAAAATAATAATAATAAACCAAATACAATCCGAAATTCAACCGCAAGCTGAAATCACTATGTCCCAAAGTGGCTGTTCAGAGTTAAAGTTCGACACGACTTCGCGGTACGAAAATATTCGAAGTTCAAATCGTGCGCGAAATTTTCACTAGTCTCACAAACGCACCACAGAGAATTCTTCAAAGTCCAGCAGCACCCAACTGCTGAAAATCACAAGTTACAAGTGACTTCGCGGTCCGAAAATATTCTAAGTCCAATTCGTGCACGGACTTTTGCCAGTCACACATGCTACCCCTCTCAACTCAACTGAATGACTGCCCCCTACCACGGAAAATGCCCGCCCTTAAAAGCCCTCGGTTTGAACACTCTGAGGGCAAATCAAGTTTGTTTGCACACAAAATTTGCTTTTACACTTAGTATAGATACAATAAAATGCATGTAACACTTATATTCAGACGGAAATTTTCCGCTGAATTCAGATTCATCATCAGAATTTCTGTATGGGATCTTATTCCCATATTATTAAAATTTGTGTGTTCTTCAAATAGAACTTTTCATTATTTTAATTCTTTCAATGCATAAATAACCTCGTTCGTGAAATTTTGTCAGAGCATCTCCAAGATGTCCAATTTACAATCTTACTTAGTTATTACAATATTCAATTTATTATAATTAAAAAACTATCAGAGCTACTGGAGGTGCGTTTATAAGAGCACAACCAGTTAATTTTCTGCTTTAAAATGAGCCTCCAAGCTCCTTTTTGCCACATGGGGATCAGTTTTTATTTGTTTCTACATCATACATTCAGTTTAGCTCTATGCTAAAAGCGGCCCGGAGAAAGCCCGCCATGAGCCAGCGTGCGGCCGTTGAGTTTCCCCGTCACGTGGCTGGACGCCAAACTGACTGTACTCGTTTTAAAGTACCGCCGTCTGTCGGTCGGTGCCGAAACTAGGATTATTCTGCTACTGTCAAAACGGCTGACATACACTTATCTTAGATGTAAACACGCCAGATTCTCGACTGCCACTTTGCCGATTCTTTCTACAGAAACTGCGGTCTTCACCCCCCCCCCCCCCCCCAAAACCCTGTCACTTCACGACATCCACATTTTCATTTTCATGATTACTCTGCAATTCCCATTTAAGTGCTGGATGATGGTTCAGCGAACAACCTTAAAGCTCGAATAGCGCGGGAAAAACGAGGACTTAAATCGTTCTCTACGAGCTCTGAGTCCTCTTATTTTATTATGATGATCATTTCTTCCTATTTAAGTCGGCATCAAAAGAATATTTTTGTAATCTGAGGGGAAAATTGGTGATTGATATTTCAGGGGAAGATCCAGCCGCAACGAAAAACGGCTTTGTTTCAATGACTATCACCACGAATTATGTCCGTGGCACTATTTCGCGATAATACGAAATGAGTTGTCCTTTTTTTGAACTTTTTCGATGTGCTCCGTCAGTTCCATCCGATGCGGATCCCATAATGTACAGCTATATTCAAGGAGAGGGCGGGCAAGCGTGGTGTAAGCAGCCTTTTTAGCAGTCCTGTTTTGCCAATAAATAGCAGTATTTGTTTTCTTTTTTCTTTACTCACAACTTTATCTCTGTGATCGTTCCAGTTGAAGTTATTTGTAATTGTAAACCGTAAGCCTTTAGCTGAATTTATAGCCTTTAGATTTGTGTGATTTATCGTGTAATCGAAATTGAGCTGATTTATTTTAGTACTCATGTGGATGACTTCACACTTTTCACTACTCAGAGTCAATTGTCGTTTTACGCACAATACAGATCGTGTGTAAATCATTTTGCAATTGGTTTTCACTATCTAATGACTTTACAAGACGATAGATGACTGCATCATTTGCAGACAACCTAAGAGGGCTGCCTCAAAATGTCTCCTATCTCGTTTATGTTGATCATGAACAACAGAGGGCCTATAGCAACACTTGCTTGGGGAACGCCAGATATTCATTCTGTTTTACTCTTTGACTGACAGTCAGTTACTACGAACTGTGACCTTTCTGACAGGAAAACACGTATACTATCTCACAGTCATACAACTGAGGCGATATACCACAGGTACGCAATTTTACAAGAAGACGCTCGTGGCAAACGGCGTCCAAAGCCTTCTGGAAATCTAAAAATATACTGCCAATTGGACATCCCCTGTAGATAGAAGTCATTACTTCGTGAGAATAAAAAGCAAGTCATGTTTCACAAGAACTATACTTTTTTCGTCCGTGCTGTTCACCAATGAGTCGTTTTCTTCGAGGTAATTCGTAATGTTCGAACGCACTATATGTTCTAAAACTCTACGACAAATCGACGTTCCTGATAATGGTCTGTAGCTCACCGGATTACTCGTATTTCCTTTCTTGGGTTTTTTTGTGATTTGAGCAACTTTCCGGTCTTAAGGGTCGGATCTTTCGAAGAGCGAGCGGTTGTACATGATTGCTAAGTGTGGAGGTATTTTATTAGCATACTCTGAAAGGAACTTGACTGGTTCACAGTCTTGGATGAACGCTTTGCCTTTTTTAAGTGATTTGATGTTCTTCTCTTACTCTTGTTTGCAGTTGTTCTAGATTCGAATTGTGGAACATATACTAGGTGTTATTTGGTGAAGGAGTTTTGGAAAACCTGGTTTAGTAACTTTGCTTTAGTGGCAGTGCCATCAATAACATCAGCAGTGTTAAGGCGGAGTGAAGGTATTGATTGCGTCTCTGCACTGGTGTACGTTAGAGATGACCAGAATCTCTTTGAGTTTTCTGCCAGATTTCGAGCCAGAGTTTCGTTGTGGAAATATTAAAAGCATATCGCATTAAAGTTCACGCTAAATTTTACGCTTCTGTAAAACTTCAACAGTCTTGGAAATTTTGCATTCTTTTAAATTTGGATGCTTTTTTCGTTGTTCTCCAGCAGTGTTCTTACCTGTTTTGTGTAACATGAGTGATCAGTTCTGTCTGTTATTAATTTATGTGGTGTACATCTCTGAAGTGCCGCCAATACTATTTCTCTGGACTGAAACCGCAGCTAGTCTAGACTTACATGGTCAGATTAGAAGAAGTGGAAACTGCCTCTTAGAAAGGCGTCAACCGTCTTTTTATCTGCTTCTTTAAATAGATGTATTTTGCGTTTATTTTTTGGTGGGCTTGGATGTTACGGTATTCTGACCCGCTACAACTGCCTTGTGTTCACTAATACCCGTATCCGTCATGACGCTCCCTATTCGCTCAGGATTATTTGTTGCTAAGAGGTCAAGCATGTGTTCGCAACTGAAACCCAGGACAAGGATCGGGATTAATTTAAGGAAATCACATGGAAGGGTGGCCCAATTTGACGCATCATTTATCATTCTCAATCAAATATTTTCTATTTAATAACAACTCTATTTTAAGCCAACTAACAGTACCAAGATTCTTGCCAAATACATACCAATAGTTACTATTTTTAAATTAAAATCGCAATGACTTATACGGACTTGAATATAAGTTCGACAAACGTTAAATAATGGACATTAAAATGCATACATCTCCACTGGTTATTCTGCTCTCATGTAGACAAGATACGGCCAAGCTGGCCAAACGCTACACACATGTAAAAACCGAAAGCAAACACTAGTACTTCACTGATTGGCCACTAACCTGTTACAAGTAAATGAGGTTAAATGCTTCAATGAACTACCGGACCCTAAAACACGATTAATATGATAATGACAAATCCATTTTTAAAGAAATCTATAAACTCATTTCTCAGCTTTCTCAAAGGCTTTCATCACAAGCCCACAAGGACCCTACAATAATAGAAAAACTGAGTAAGTTACTTCATAATCCGACGACACCCCCACCTCGGCACGATGCCAAAAGAATGACAAAAAACTACTCAACTTGAAGCTGGAATGGGAGATAATTAGAAACACGTGTGACTCGCCAACACCTAGGCCTCGTGCAATGACGGGAAAGTCGCCGAAGCAAAGGAAAACGCGAACGGGTCCCTGCCCCGGACAAGCAGAACATCAACACCTCAACTGCTGCCAATACAAAGCTGTCAACATATACCAAACAGCAACATAAGTTTGATGAAAATTAACGTCCACAGCGTTGCTTAAACGGCCAATTAAAGATTATTTTCAAGGAAACCAACCATTGAAACTTCAGTGCATGAATGCTCCGCTCTAAACATTGCAAATTAACCTTCAAGCGATAAAAAGAGACAATGTACATGGTAATTAAAAAATTACGTATTAATTCTAACAACATTAAACAAGTCAAACTACACTTTTAGTGGGCGTCTTAGGAACTAAGAAACACTGTAATGTGGATACTCAACAAATGGCAGATGGACGATTAAAACGTACACCTATAACCCGACGGGCTACTCAACACCCAAACGTGCGTACCTTTAGGCTGAGCGCACAAAACTTTAGGTACAGGCCACATACAATAAGTCGCCCCAGGAAGGGCCATAAGGTCTACAAAAGACAGCAATGACAATCAGTAGTATGAAATACTCAATGGTAACAAACAGTGATTAAAAATTAGAAAATGCTAGCTTGGATCTTATAGAATCCTGCAGCTCCAAATGGGGTCAACTGAAAGGCATGAAGGAACCGGATTCCTGGCCATCTCAAACCGGGGTATAATTAACGATCTTTAAGTACAGTACTTATGAACAGTCTTCATACATAATTTGAAATAAATGCCAAGGAGCCGAATGAGCTTCAGGACTCCAGGAAGTCGCCGCAAAATGCTGCTGAAAGGTCTCAGATTCATTTCATGCTATTTCTGTCGACCTATTGTTGTGTACGTCATATATTCCACCTCTAAATTCACTGTGGTATTTCTAAATTTATCAGGGAGGAGACTGAGCAGTGCAATATGTTATATTAACACATAAACACGAAAAACTTCTCATACAACACTTTCAAACACATTTTTTTATGTAATTCGTATCATTTAGTTTCATATGGAACCCACAACAGCCTCCTTTATATAGTGTATATGATGTCTTAAGGTATTGTCATCTCCCTATCTTCTGGTTTGAAAGCCGGCCGTTGTGGCCGAGCGGTTCTAGGAGCTTCAGTCCGGAACCGCGCTGCTGCTACGGTCGCAGGTTCGAATTCTGCCTCGGTCATAGATGTGCGTGATGTCCTTAGGTTAGTTAGGTTTAAGTATTTCGAAGTCTAGGGGACTGATGACCTCAGATATCAATTCCCATAGTGCTCAGGGCCATTTGAAGCTTCTGGTGTGAATGATGATGTTCGGTATGTGGGGCGCTCAACTGCTCGATTATCAGCGCCCGTACAAATTCCCAACCTTTGCTCAGCCCAATTTCGCGACTTTCATGAATGATGATGAAATGATGAAGGCAGCACAAACACCCAGTTATCTCGAGGCAGGGTAAAAATCTCTAACCCCACCGGGAATCGAACCCGGGATCCCACGCCCAGGTAGCGAGAACGCGACCGCGAGACCATGAGCTGCGGACTTCTCGTTTCTTTTTTTTTTTTTTGTGGGGTTTAAGAGCGTTCAACTACTGAGGTCATTAGCGCCCAGTCACTGTTGTTAGAGCACATGGAATCTAGTAAAACTCAAGGGGAGGGGGGACACCAGAAAGACCTGAAAAAGATGCATATAAAATAAGTAAAAAGGTTAGATGTCTTTGAACAAGCCAGTCAAAGCTATAAAACGCAGAACACGAGCAGCTGCTCGAGCGTCAGCAGCTAAAATATCCGGTAAAGTAGATGGCAGGGACAGGACAACACGAAATTGACTAAAACGGGAACACGACAATAAAACATGGCGCACTGTTAATGCCTGACCACAAGGGCACTGCGGGGCTGGGTCACCGGAGAGCATGTAGCGGTGGCTAAACCGGCAATGCCCAATCCGCAACCGGGTCAGAATGACCTCCTCTCGCCGAGATGGTCGGGAGGAGGTTGTCCAAGCAGTTGGGAGCCGTTTTACTGCCCGGAGCTTGTTTCCTTGGAGGGATGACCAAGCATCCCACCACAACGACACAAGCCTCTTACATACATCCCCACGAACGTCAGATGACGGGACACAATGGGAGGCTGGCCGAGGCAGGAGGACTGCAGCCTTGGCTGCAGCATCCGTAGCCTCATTCCCAGGCACTCCTACGTGTCTGGGAACCCACAGAAAGCTGACAGAACCACCATTATCAGCGAAAGAATGGAGGGACTGCTGTATCCGTTGAATCAAGGGATGGACCGGATAGGGAGCTCCAAGGCTCTGAAGAGCACTGAGTGAGTCAGAGCAAAATACATACGATGAATGGCGGTGGCGGTGGGCATACTGAACGGCCTGATGGAGAGCAAAAAGCTCGGCCGTAAAGCTCGAGCATTGGTCGAGGAGCCGGTATTTGAAGGTGGCGGCCCCGACGACAAAGGCACAGCCGACACCATTGTCAGTTTTGGAGACATCGGTGTAAAAAAAGGTGTGACCGGCAAGTCGAGCACGAAGTTCGACAAACCGTGAGCAATACACTGCAGCCGGAGTACCCTCCTTCGGGAGTGAGCTGAGGTCGAGATAAATATGAACCGGAGCCTGGAGCCAAGGTGGTGTCGGGCTCTCACCCTCTCTGAAGGTGGTAGGGAGGGCAAAATCCAATTGTCGAAGCAGGCGACGGAAGCGGACCCCGGGGGGGGGGGGGGGGGGGGGGCAGCAGGGCAGACACATACAACCCGTACTGACGGTCTAGAGAATCGGTGAAGAAGGACTGGTAAGAGGGGTGGTCGGGCATAGGCAAAAGCCGGCAGGCATACCGACACAGCAGTACGTCGCGCCGGTAGGTCAATGGTAATTCGGCAGCTTCAGCATAAAGACTCTCCACAGGACTAGTGTAGAATGCTCCAGTCGCAAGACGTATCCCCCGATGGTGGATGGAGTTGAGCCGGCGTAAGAAGGATGGCTGAGCAGACGAGTAGACGAAGCTCCCATAATCCAGCTTCGATCGGGCAATGGACCGATACAAGCGAAGCAGGACAGTGCGATCCGCTCCCCAAGATGAACCGCTAAGAACTCTGAGGACATTAAGGGAACGTGTACAACGGGCCTCCAAATAAGAGACATGTGGAGACCAACACAGTTTCCTGTCCAACGTGAGCCCTAGAAACTTAGTTGTTTCCACGAATGGGAGATCAACGGGACCGAGATGTAAGGATGGCGGAAGGAACGCTTTATATCGCCAAAAGTTGATACAAACCGTTTCTCTTCAGAGAACCGGAAGCCATTTGCCACGCTCCATGAGTAGAGGCTGTCTAGACAACGCTGAAGGCAGCGCTCCAGGAGGCATGTTCTCTGGGCACTGCAGTAGATCGCGAAGTCATCGACAAAGAGAGAGCCTGAGACATTAGGTGGAATACAATCCATAATTGGATTGATCGCGATGGCGAAAAGGGCTACGCTCAAGACGGAGCCCTGAGGCACTCCGTTCTCCTGGAGGAAGACGTCGGACAATACGGAACTCACACGTACCCTAAACTTTCGATTCGTTAAAAAGGAATCAATAAAATGGGGCAGGCGACCGCGTAGGCCCCACCTGTGCATAGTGCGGAGTATACCTCCTCTCCAACAGGTATCATAAGCCTTCTCCAAGTCGAAGAACACGGCTACCGTTTGGCGCCTTCGCAAAAAGTTGTTCATGATGAATGTCGACAAGGTCACAAGGTGGTCAACAGCGGAGCGGCGGCGACGAAAGCCGCATTGGACATTAGTAAGTAGTCGTCGAGATTCAAGAATCCAGACTAACCGAGCATTAACCATGCACTCCATCACCTTACAGACACAGCTTGTAAGAGAAATGGGGCGGTAACTAGAGGGAAGGTGTCTATCCTTCCCGGGTTTGGGTATAGGAACAACGACGGCGTCACGCCAACGCATGGGGACCTGACCTTCGGTCGAGACGCGATTGTAGGTACGAAGAAGGAAGCTTTTGCCCGCCAGAGAAAGGTGTGCCAGCATCTGAACGTGAATGGCATCTGGGCCTGGAGCAGAGGATCGGGACAGTGCAAGCGCACGTTCGAGTTCCCGCATAGTAAAGGGGGCTTTATAAGTTCCCAGATTCAGTGAGTGGAAGGAAGGTCGCCGAGCCTCTTCTGCCTCTTTCCTGGGAAGGAAGGCAGGGTGGTAATGGGCGGAGCTTGAAACCTCCGCGAAAAAGCGGCCAAAGGCGTTGGAGACAGCCACAGGATCAACGAGGACCTCATTACCTGAGGTCAGGCCAGGTACCGAGGAGTGGGCCTTAATGCCCGACAGCAGGCGCAGGCCACCCCAAACGACGGAAGAGGGAGTAAAACTGTTAAAGGAGCTGGTGAAAGAGGCCCAACAAGCTTTTTTGCTGTCTTTGATGACACTACGGCATTGCGCTCGGAGTCGTTTGTATTCAATACAATTCGCCAACGTAGGATGGCGGCGAAAGGTGCGTAAAGCACGTCGTCGAGCACGGATAGCGTCCCTACAAGCCTCGTTCCACCAGGGGATGGAAACGCGACGTGAAGAAGAGGTAGTACGAGGAATGGAACGTTCGGCAGCATTGATGATAATAGCTGTGAGGTATTCGACCTGACTGTCACAACTTAGAAAATCGTGGTCCAGAAAGGTCGCCAGGGAGGAGTAAAGTCCCCAGTCAGCTTTCAGTATGTTCCAGCGCGAAGGACGTGGGGATGGGGTGTGGTGCAGGAGACGAACGACACAGGGGAAATGGTCACTCGAATAGGTGTCAGAAAGGACATACCACTCGAACCGACGGGCAAGAGTGGTGGAACAGATCGAGAGGTCCAAGTGGGAATAGGTATGAGTAGAGTCCAAGAGGAAAGTCGGGGCGCCGGTATTGAGGCAGACAAGATTGAGATGGTTGAAGACATCCGCCAAGAGTGAGCCTCTTTGACAGGATGCAGGAGAGCCCCAAAGGGGATGATGGGCATTGAAGTCGCCAAACAATAAAAACGGTGGGGGAAGCTGAACGATCAGGTGCATCATGTCAGCCCGACTAACAGCAGATGACGGTGGAGTGTAGATGGTACAAACTGAAAAGTAAAAGCAGAAAGAGTAATACGGACAGCTATTGCTTGGAGTGGGGTGGTCAATGGGATGGGATGGTAATAGACATCGTCCCGAACGAGCAACATGACCCCACCATGAGCTGGGATACCGTCCACAGGGGTGAGGTCATACCGCTCCGAGGTATAGTGGGTAAAGGCAATACGGTCAGTCGGGCGCAACTTGGTTTCCTGGAGACCAAGGACGAGCGGACAGTGCAGGCAGAGGAGCAGTTGTAATTCCTCCCGATTAGATCGAATACCTCTTATGTTCCAATGTAACAAGGCCATCGCTAGTCAAAAAATTGGGGGAACGTGACGGGGGAAGAGCTGGTCACCTCGACGGCCGCGGAGGGCCAGGTTGCGAGGGAACAACGCTACAACCGACGGGAGGCAGATCCGGTTCCATCGAGTCGTCGCCAGCTGCAGCCGCTGTCCCTGGTTGTGTAGGAGGGGCAGCATCATTTGCCGACGAGAGGCCAGCTGAGCGCCTGGCAGCAGAGCGTCCCGGCGAAACTGAGGACGGCCGGGAGCAGCGACTCACGGATGGAGCATCAGACGAAACGCGCTGGGGTGGAGAGGGGGATAGAGACTTCTTCTTGGAGGCCTTCTTGGAAGGCCGAGGAGGCACAGGGATGGTGGGCTGGCCCCGAAGAAGGTCCTCACGCGCGGGGTCCGTTTTGGAACGCCGGACCTCGGAAGCTGGGGTCCGGAACGTTTCCCCGATGGACGGCTGAGAAGAGGATCGCTTCTCAGGCGGCGGGGGGGGGGAGGAGGAAGAGGAAGGGTGGCCCCTGGGGCAGAGGGGCGGGGGAGGAGGGATTGGAAGGGAGGGATTTGGGAGGCGGAGGCAGAGACTCCAGATGGGGGGAGGAGGCGGAGGGGGGACAGGATAGGTGTGAGGATACCACAGAAGGAGTGGACACAACTGAGGCAAACGAAGTGGTCAACGGCACGGGATGGAGGCGGTCATACTTCTTCCTGGCCTCAGAATAAGAGAGCCAATCCAAAGTTTTGAGTTCTTGTATCTTCTTCTCCTTCTGATATGCGGGGCAGTCTGAGGATCTAGGCGAGTGGATGCCAGGACAATTAACGCACCGAGGTGGTGGGGTGCATGTATGTTCCTCATGAAGAGGACGGCCACAATCGCCACAAAGGGGTTCAGCCTCACACCGTGACGACATGTGCCCAAAGTGCAAACACCGAAAACAGCGCATAGGAGGCAGGACGTAAGGTCGCACGTCGCACCGGTAGCACATCACCTTTACCTTCTCCGGGAGAACGTCCCCCTCGAAGGCGAGGATAAAGGCCCCGGTGTCGATGCGACGGTCTTTGGGGCCGCGCTGGACTCGCCGGACGAAATGCACGCCTCTGCGCTCCACGTTGGCACTGAGCTCCTCATCAGATTGCAGCAGAAGGTCCCGATGAAAAATAACCCCCTGCGTCCTATTTAGTGCCAGATGCGGGACAATGGGATGTCCCCTAGGCGGTCGCACGCCTGGAGCGCCGCCGACTGTGTGGCGGAGGTGCTCTTTATAAGAACGGACCCTGAGCACATCTTAATGAGAGCCTCGATTTCCCCAAAGATGTCCTCAATGTGCTGAACAAAGAACATGGGCTTGGAGGTGGTGAACTTCCCCCCATCGGTTCGAGAACAGACCAAATAGCAGGGGAAGTACTTCGCCCCAAGCCGGCGGGCCAGTCCCTCCTCCCAGGGAGTGGCCAAGGGGAAAGGGCAGGAGAACCAGAACTAGAAACAGTACCTTTCCTTTTGAAAGACTCAGCCGCAGAGCGACCTGATACGTGTTGATGTTTCATCTGCAAAACGTCCGCCCCGATACCACCCACTCCGACCAGGGGCTCTCCCCACGGGCGCCACCCAGCCTCAGCAAGGGCCACCTGGCAGGATGACCGTTGGTGGGAGTCCTGATGCCCCAAGGAGACGGGCATCTACTCCTTGGCCGACGTGGGGAGGGTGCAGCTCGGGTATCGGCAGTACGATCCCTGTGTTGTCAGGGGGCTACAACCTAGAGGGTACATGACGACCCCACCACAAGGGGTGGCTACCGTGCTGGATTTCTGGTGCCATGGAAAGTCCATTATGATCGTAGGTGCAGATGGGGACGCACTATGGGCGTAACTTGTACAACCCATCAGGCGTTTAGGCCCAATGTGAGGAATAGTGGGTATGGTTACAACGCCGGTACAATGCTGAGCGCCAAGGTCTTAGTGCACTGAGGACCAGTGGTACACCATGTAAGGCGTCCTTCCCCAAAAGGCTCGTACTTCTGTAGAATTTTGAAAAATGGAGGTCAAACCCCAAGGGAGACCATCACATGGAAGGCCGAAACGGTTGAAACTCCTTTTAGTCGCCTCTTACGACAGGCAGGAATACCTCGGGCCTATTCTAACCCCCGGACCCGCAGGGGGTGACTTCTGGTGTGAAAGGATGAAAGAGTGAGTGTATTTGTAGTTGTATGCTCGGTGGTAGCAGAGAAGTTTGTCTGTTACAGAACAGTAGGACCAACGTCTGAGTGGGTAGCTACAATTTCTAAGGCAAAAAGGTTTGTCTCTTTGGTGTGGTCCTTTCCGTCCCTTGTCGAATTGGTACACGAAGCTGCCACTCTGGTCAATTCCTATTGTACCTGTGAGACACCCTCGGTAGGGGCCCACGCTAGTCACTCTGTGGCCAGGTTCTGAAGTGGTAACATCTCCAGGTAAGCACGTGTCTTGTGAGTCCGAAGGACAATGGGATTCTTAAGTTCAGCCTAACTGAAAAATTAATCACTTTTGTTAGAGATATACATCGAAAATGTTTTTATATTATTTTAAATCGCGATGGAGTGCAATTTCAGTGGTAGTTTCAGAATGTATTGCGGTAGTGGCTCTGTCCCCACTCGAATAAAGGAAAGTGGAAGCATGTGGTGATGAGGCGTAATTGTAATTACGATCATCAGTCTTTAGTGAGAATGTTTGTGCGATAGTAAGCGTCCCTCTGGATGAAATTTTTCAAATTACTATTTTTCTTTTATGTTCAATCCACGTGGAGTGTGCTTTGTGGTACCAGTACCACATGCTCGTAAAATTGTTTGACCTATAAGGTCAATACTATGGCGGTAGTAACACAGTTTGGAAGTTTCTCTTGTAACTAATGTTTCGATTTAATTTTTTATCAATAAAATTATTGTGGAATTAGACATTTCTGTAAATCTAGTTGATCACGTGGACCATGTGATGTAGTAACGAAAGTGGCCCTCAGCTACTCTTTTGGATAATACTTCGGGTATTCAAATGTAATTAATCGGTACGACGAGCAATTTTTCCTGTTTCACATTCTTTTTGAAAGATTTCATAGGCCATTTGGTAAGATTGTGGATATATCAAACCACTTTTTCTTTGTATAAACTTACTATGCCAGTCTGTGGTTATCAGTACGAGCAGAATTTCGTTGTCTTAAATAGAATCGGTTGGTTGTGGTTCATTTCCTTTTGTTTACCCTTCAACGACTTTTGTGTTTTAGTTTTGACTGCGGTATTGCACCCTGTTTCCTATTCTTTGTTTCCTATTTTCTTTGTTTCCTATTCTTAGAAAGTTATGTTTTCCTAACAGTAAATAAGGCACCAGCTTTGAGTCAGGCTCAGCATGTTGCATGTTTCATTGAACACAGATAAGCTTTAAAATAAATATCAGAGTGTAAACTTCCTTTATTTTTCTTTACTTTAATTTTCCCTGTCATCTGTTTAGTTAAAATAACAATTAAAATTTTATAAAAATGAGCTGATAGTGTGCGTGACTATTTCGTGAACTGAAAAATTCATAACAGTAGTAAAATTTTGTCAGTCAAGCACGGATACTTTCAACACTAGGTGAGAACGGTTTCTACAAACACTAGGGTCATTATACTGCCCTTCCTGTTCGTAGTTGCTAATAAGTTGTCCGATACATCTCTGCGTATTTAGCATACCACAATTGACTAGTGCACTTCGTAATCAGGTTGCATCCGACGAGAGCCGCTCCTTACCCGCTAAACTTGCCGGTAGCAACGGTCAACGCTGCAGGAAAAGTCAGGCTCCCGTAGCCCAACGGTCAACGGTTTCAACTCGCTGCAATCTCCAGGACGCCGAGTACTCACAAGGGGAACTCCCCATCGCATCCCCCTCAGATATAGTGGTAAATTGGCCCAGTGGATAGCCCGCCGAAAACTGAACAGAGATCAAGCATGAAAACAGGAAGATGGTGTACCGAAGTGTGAAAAGAAAAGCAAATTAGAAGCAGTGAACGGTCCAAGGTTAACAAGTGCCAGCCGGCCGGTGTGGCCGAGCGGTTCTAGGCGCTTCAGTCTGGAACTGCGCGACCCCTGCGGTCGCAGGTTCGAATCCTGCCTCGGGCATGGATGTGTGTGGTGTCCTTAGGGTAGTTAGATTTAAGTAGTTCTAAGTTCTAGGGGACTGATGACCTCAGATGTTAAGTCCCATAGTGCTCAGGGCCATTTGAATTTGAACAAGTGCAAGATGGAACACAGCAGCGACGTGTTTAAGTGGTCACGGTGTTGATTCCTAAGCGTACGGCCCAGGTTCAAAACTCTCTCGTGCAGTTTATTTTTATTTTTTGCCTTCACTAAATTATGACCTGTCCGTTCGATCATTGCGATATTTGTGCTCTTTCTGTAGTCCTGGCAGTTGGTTATAGTAACTAGTAGTAGAAGTAAGAACACATTACCGTCGCTAGTAAATGTGATGAATAGTGAGGGTAGGTGAGATGCCACACAAACGTCTCACAGAAATGGAAACAACAAATAAACAGGTGTGAACTACGTTACAACAAAGGAATTCAAGAGCCAAAACTTCCAAAACGACACACGAATTCAGAAAAGTTAAAAACGTGTTTTGAGAGAGCACAGGTCAAACTGTCTGATAGTGAAACAGCAAACACTTGATGACAAGGCGACAAGCCAGCCGAATCCTCCACCAGGCGACACATATGGTGTGTCACAGCCCGTATGTGTGTCATATGACAGGAATCATTTATTGACGCACCTAACATGTACACCTTTCTTTCAGGAATGTTAGCTCTACAAGGTTCGCTGGAGAGCTTCTGTGAAGTTTGGAAGGTAGGAGATGAGGTAAGGGCAGAAGTAAAGCTGTGAGGACGGGCCGTGAGTAGTGCTTGGGTAGCTCAGTTGGTAGAGCACTTGCCCGCGAAAGGCAAAGTTCCGAGTTCGTGTCTCGGTCCGGCACACTGTTTTAATCTGACAGGAAGTTTCATATCAACGCACACTCCGCTGCAGAGTGGAAATCTCATTCTAGTTTAAGTAAGCTTTAGTAGTGCGTAAGCTTAGGGACCGATGACCTCAGCAGTTTGGCCCCATAAGACTTTACCACACATTTCCAAATTGCCTGGTTTAGGTGTTCGTATGAATGTGTATGTGATCAGTCCCAAGGATATGATGAAAATATAATAGTTTGTCACTTAAGCCGCAACAAATGAACGTAATTGTGGAGGATTCGGTTGACTTGTCGCCTTGTCATCAAACGTTTGTGGTTCCTATTCGAAAGCCACTGCCTTTCGGCTGCTGTGGTTGTGCAGAATCAATTTTCATTATAGGTCCATTCCTTACACCTCGCTATTGCAAACGCAAGTTAAAAAAAAAAAAACAGACACAAATTTGAATACAGCGAACAGCCGAAAGAAACTGGGTCTTGTAAGCTTTGAACATGGCTCGCCTGCCTTACAGCCCAGTACCAGGACCACTTAACCACGACACCGAGGCGCTACTAGACTGCTATACGCTGTAGGTCTTGTGCTTGGACCGTTGATTGTTTCTGTTTTGTTTTTTCACAGTTCAGTACACCTTCTTCCTGTTTCACGCTTGATCTGCGTCCAGTTTTTGACGCCCTGTCAACTGGGCCATCTTACCACTAAATCTGAAGGGGGGCTATGATGGGGAGTTTCCTTGTACGGCATTCCCGCCCAGCTACGTGCCCCACACACCACTCACTACCACACAGCTCCAGAGGGAACACATAACCAAGCAAAGATGATACGACGAGGACTAGGGTCTTTGGAACACGGCTGCAGGTGGCGCCAGTAGGATCGTGCCCCCACAGAAGACGCTACGGCTCAGCAAATTTTTACAGTTCGAGTGGGCTCCTCAACTAATTGTTCGAAATAATTTTCGGAGAAAGTATTCAGAACAATTTCGGACCACGTTCCGTGTCTACCGCCTGCTTTAAACATGTATTTTTGCCAACATATCGAGGATGGACTGATGTCACCACCAACTGTAATTATACGAGGGTCGTCCATAAAGTAAGTTCCGTTTCTATTCCTATCCGCGGCAGCGCTACTATCACAGTTCCGAGCATGCGCGGCAGTTACTCTGACTCAAGGAGAAGACATGAGCGCCATTTTCAGATCGCAGCTGCCGACGTGCGGTTTTTAGTACTTCTTTATAATGTCAGCCGTAATTGAAAATGCCGCCGCGTGTGAAATCAGATCTGTGATTCGTTTTCTAAATCAACAGGAAGTTAATCCTAAGGAAATTTATTGGCAAATCTGCGAGGCTTACGGGCAAAATGCTATGAGTGATTCAATGGTTAGAATATGGGTCAGACTGTTCAATGAAGGACGTGATCAAGAGCAAGATGAACAACGAAATGGACGCCCGTCTGTGGCTACTGATGAACTGGATCACACAATTGAAGAGAAGATTAAGAACAACCGTAAGTTTACATTTAGTGCCCTTACTATGGAAGTTCCGAAAATCTGTCGGTGGTTGTACCGTCCCCAGTGGAGTTACTGCAAAAAACTCTATCGTGATATTTAGAAACACATAAAGTGGACGAGAGATTTTATCTCGATACTAAATATTATCTTGTGTGCAATGCTGGCCGCTCAGGCGGTAGATAATTTCTCTCATGTGTGTATTATTATTATTATTATATAAAATATAGACAAAAACTTTCGAGTGCAACGAGTAATCAGTCTGAACTACTAAAACAATGAACAATTAATGTAAAGAAGAACTGTGTTCAGTTGTCTTGCTGGCCGGGGTGGCCGAGCGGTTGTAGGCGCTTCAGTCGAACCACGCGACCGCTACGGTCGCAGGTTCGAATCCTGCCTCGGGCATGGATGTGTGTGATGTCCTTAGGTTAGTTAGGTTTAAGTAGTTCTAAGTTCTAGGGGACTGATGACCTCAGCAGTTAAGTCCCATAGTGCTCAGAGCCAGAGCCATCAGTTGTCTTCTAGTATCAGTTCACTCTCTTCTTGTCTGCCGAGTGTGAAGTCACACATACTGGTTCGCTGCTGTTGAATGTAAGTTCAGTTGTACTATTAATCTGATAATATGTTAGTTTAATGTTATTGTCCCTTTTATTTGTAAGAGGTGAACCCTATCTCATGTCCACCTCCTTTAAATACCAAGATTTTGAGTAATTCTCAGCCCAACAATTGCAGCTGCCACTGCAGCGCTAGACGCCATTACATGGCAATGGTAATTCATAAAATTCTCGGAGGCGATGAATTCGCCTGCTAAAATTATAATAAACATTTTCTCCACAGCCGACTGACGCAGCAGCAGCAGCAGCAGAAATACATTTAATATTTTCAATTCGGTTCTTGACCGAGATCCAGAGCCACGACTAGAACTACAACTAATTGTTAAAAGTGGTAAGAAATAATTCTCCCGCGCGTGTTTGGGCAATTGCAAATAATAATCAAAGATCTCATGCTCGAGAAGAAATATTTAGCTGAGGCAAAAATACCATAGGATTATTTCAGTTCGTAACATAAATGTAATGTATTTCAATGTTAGTTCGTGTACAGTAAGTTTGCTCAGGATTAATCTTTATTAATCAACCAATGTTAAAAAAAGTAATTGAAATTCAAATCTCAACCATTTTAAAGAGCCCACCACGTCACACAATTAATTATCTTATATATACTTTTTAATTACTACGCGAGACGGCCAACACTTCAACGATGATAACGAGCTGAAAGAACATGTTACCACATGGTTGAATACACAGGCGGCAACCTTCTATGACGAAGGCATACAAAAACTTGTGCCACGATATGACAAGTGCCTACAAAATTTCGGAAGCTATGTAGGAAACTAGTTAAACAGTTGTAGATTTTTGTACAATAAATGTATTTTCTGTACCTGTACACGTTTGTTTTACATAACCAAATGGAATTTACTTTGTGGACATACCTTGTATGAGTGGGATACCTACTTGAAATAAGATTAAAGATTTCTTTGAACTAGCCAGCAACTGTATCATCTGAGTCAAGGCGGCCGGTAAAACGAACCAGTTATTAATTTATTCCGGTTGTCAAGCATAACCACTACCAATGCTAACTCATGGAACCATCTACTTTGATTTGACTACAGGGTAAATTACTTTTGACAGCAATAAATGCTCCACCACCAACTTACTTAATCTATCCTTTCTGGTTTGAAGAAATTTAGGATGAACTTAATTCCGACTTTATCCAGCTTTTCATACCTACAATGATTTGAGCTTCAGTGCTTTCTGTTAGCGCTTGGTGCTCTGGTTCCTTCCCAACACAGCTTCATCAATTTATGAGTAACAATACCGACTGTTGCTACGTACACCTCCACATACTTGCTCTGTAATCATTTAGACTGACGCCATTTCTGTAGTTTCCCGAGGTCCTCTAACCTAAAAAACTGCCCAGTCCCCTCCACACTTCCCGCATTACCCATGTAGCAGCTTCCTGTGCGTATTGCACCCCTGACCTATTAAGCAGAACCTGGAAACCCATCACCCACCACCAGGTCGAGAAATCCGATGCCTAGATGGTCGCAGAAAGATATGATCCCCTGATTCCGACCCTCTACTCAGCTCTGTACCAGAGGACCACATTCAGTTCCGTCTATGAAGCTGCAGATGGTGAGCCTCGCCTTCATCTCGCAAGCAATACTAGCAGTCTTTACCACTTCAGTTAGCCGCCCGAAACCAGAGAGACCTCCTTCCGATCCAAAGCGACGTATGTGCAGAGAATTTTGTGTAGTAAATATCCGCGTAGCATTTCAAGTACGTTTTATGATGCACTGATAGCTATTTTGTAAGTTGTTCCGAAAACATACTGAGTTCTGGACAATCTATATCAAAGATTATGCAGGCTCACGCCGTTTGGAATTAGTTTTCAGAGGCAGGAAGCGCAAATCCACTCCCCCCCCCCCCCCCCGCTCACCCATCCTACCCCACTCCACCGCCCGCTCTGGCTGTAATACTCTGCGCTCAGTTAGCTAATACTGCTGACATCAGCAACCATAAATACACTTTCAATCAGTATACAGCCAACCTGTTGCATAAGTGAGACGCCCTGCTAGACCCGCAGTACAGGACAAGTAGTAAGAATTGTGGAAGGGGGCCAGAATGAGCAACTGTCAGTTATACTCCAAACATAACACTTTATTTAGTTGTCCAAACATTACAGCGCAACTTGACTATCGACAGAAAACGTCTTTAATTCTGAAACACCTGAAGGCCCATGAATTAAATACAACGGCTATAATTTATTTTAACCTTTCAATAGGCAGAAGGCCCAAGCTTTATGACCAATAAGAAACCTTACTCAAAAACGGCTGAAGGCCTTTGTTAAAAAAAAGAAACTGCAACCAATTTTCCAAGGCAGAAGGCAAAAATGTTTTGACCTTAAATAGTATTTGCCCAAGTGATGTAAGATTTGATAAGTAGAATCCAAATTTTTAAAGCGGCTGAAAGCCCATCATTTTAAGAGCAATACAACTACGATAAATTTCCAACAGGCAGAAGGCCCACAGCTTTATCTGCAGACAATGTAAGACTTTCCCAATTTAGAAAAACTTACTTTTAAAACGGCTAAAGACCTTTGATTTTAAAAACACAATTACAAGCACACAAATTCCAACCATTGGCTATGAGCCATTAAAAATACACCATTAAACGCCAGCAAAAAAGGCAGTATAGGCACGGCGCTTATAAGTTTTCAGGGGGGGCTCGGTCTGCCGTTGAAATCTTAACGTTCGCTTAGGTGAGACAAGAAGTCGGCCCAACTATACTCGATCCGCCGACAACACAATCAAAAGACAGTCAGAGATCCACCGACAAGACGACTTGCTAACCACTGACCAGTATACGAGAATTCCAAAGCCAAACCATTGCAGACATAGCCGCTCACAACCAAAAATACATTAAGCTGTCAGAAACTATACACCATGTTCGACAGCGACAACAGGTGAGGAAAGGACACTGCCTGAATTTACGTCAGCGACCAGGGCAGGTAACCAGAACACTAACGGCCACAAGGCAGAAAATTCCGTTGGTGCACTTGAATTTCAAACCGACAAATATAGTTAATTCCCCCACACCAACTCGAACACTCGCTGTTGCTCCCAGGAATACCGCCAACAGCAAACAACCAACCAAGGGGACAACGTGAACAGACGTGGCTTCGGTAATTAAATCACCACTCAATTTTCATGTCCTCGGTTGGTGAGCCACGAACCTCATAGCACTCGGAACAGCCCCCACCCGCTCCAACCCTGCATAGAGACCGTCAGCGGGCCCGACCGACTGCGCCGCGTGGACATTTGTTTGTTGATCCGTACCAACCGACCGACTGGCTGCACACCGCCAAGCCGGGGCTATAAACGTCAGACCAAAGAAGGTATACGGTGCAAATATCGATACACACCGCTGCTGCCACATGTATAAAGAGGAAGAACCACGGCATAACCGCAATAACCGCGGGAAACGCAGAGTAACAACCAAGTTTTAAAGCAACGCATAAGCCTGGATCAGCACAGATCGATAAGGTTAATGTAAACACGTAGCCCAGGGTTGAGTACCACTAAGGGTATCTTCTTCAGAAGGAAATTCACATAAATTACATAACGTTAAAATTTTAAGTACACATAATGAGCTAAGAAGCTGAAGTCAAGCAGCAGAAAACATGGAACAAAGTTCCGTATGTAAACAGGAGTAACTATTATGCTGGAACATTTAGTAGTACTTTATTCAATATTAAGCTCCATCAAGCGCATCGCTGTGAAGTGTTAACTGCGTCTACTAGATATTTCTTAAAGTAATCTTGGCTCCAGAAGGTTTTAGAATCTTTTTATGTCTATCAAGGTTATTTTCATAAAATAAATATTGAGATAGCTAATTAAAAAAGAAAAGTGCTCAACAAAATACACTCCTGGAAATGGAAAAAAGAACACATTGACACCGGTGTGTCAGACCCACCATACTTGCTCCGGACACTGCGAGAGGGCTGTACAAGCAATGATCACACGCACGGCACAGCGGACACACCAGGAACCGCGGTGTTGGCCGTCGAATGGCGCTAGCTGCGCAGCATTTGTGCACCGCCGCCGTCAGTGTCAGCCAGTTTGCCGTGGCATACGGAGCTCCATCGCAGTCTTTAACACTGGTAGCATGCCGCGACAGCGTGGACGTGAACCGTATGTGCAGTTGACGGACTTTGAGCGAGGGCGTATAGTGGGCATGCGGGAGGCCGGGTGGACGTACCGCCGAATTGCTCAACACGTGGGGCGTGAGGTCTCCACAGTACATCGATGTTGTCGCCAGTGGTCGGCGGAAGGTGCACGTGCCCGTCGACCTGGGACCGGACCGCAGCGACGCACGGATGCACGCCAAGACCGTAGGATCCTACGCAGTGCCGTAGGGAACCGCACCGCCACTACCCAGCAAATTAGGGACACTGTTGCTCCTGGGGTATCGGCGAGGACCATTCGCAACCGTCTCCATGAAGCTGGGCTACGGTCCCGCACACCGTTAGGCTGTCTTCCGCTCACGCCCCAACATCGTGCAGCCCGCCTCCAGTGGTGTCGCGACAGGCGTGAATGGAGGGACGAATGGAGACGTGTCGTCTTCAGCGATGAGAGTCGCTTCTGCCTTGGTGCCAATGATGGTCGTATGCGTGTTTGGCGCCGTGCAGGTGAGCGCCACAATCAGGACTGCATACGACCGAGGCACACAGGGCCAACACCCGGCATCATGGTGTGGGGAGCGATCTCCTACACTGGCCGTACACCACTGGTGATCGTCGAGGGGACACTGAATAGTGCACGGTACATCCAACCCGTCATCGAACCCATCGTTCTACCATTCCTAGATCGGCAAGGGAACTTGCTGTTCCAACAGGACAATGCACGTCCGCATGTATCCCGTGCCACCCAACGTGCTCTAGAAGGTGTAAGTCAACTACCCTGGCCAGCAAGATCTCCGGATCTGTCCCCCATTGAGCATGTTTGGGACTGGATGAAGCATCTTCTCACGCGGTCTGCACGTCCAGCACAAACGCTGGTCCAACTGAGGCGCCAGGTGGAAATGGCATGGCAAGCCGTTCCACAGGACTACATCCAGCATCTCTACGATCGTCTCCATGGGAGAATAGCAGCCTGCATTGCTGCGAAAGGTGGATATACACTGTACTAGTGCCGACATTGTGCATGATCTGTTGCCTGTGTCTATGTGCCTGTGGTTCTGTCAGTGTGATCATGTGATGTATCTGACCCCAGGAATGTGTCAATAAAGTTTCCCCTTCCTGGGACAATGAATTCACGGTGTTCTTATTTCAATTTCCAGGAGTGTATATTATTAATCCGTTCACATAATTCTTCATAAATAAATCCTCAGAACACGTGTTTCAACCTTAGTAGCATCCACTATTTTATTAGCTTCCTACACATACAGATGTGAACTTGACCGTTGACAAACTAGGGCTGACTTTTCAATAAGATTAAGCTCTCTATGACGTCATTGTTGTACAAAAAGAGTACAAAAAATAATCATTTTTAATTTTTAGAAGCACGACGCAACAACTCGGTTCCAGGATCTTCTGTTGCTCTTTGACTGTCGACCCGCGACGTATAGTGGCCAGCAATTTCCTCTCTGGTCGCGGCAGCGAAGATGCTGTCTCCGTTCGTTGCGCCGTCCTCTCCTTACATGAAACATAAAAAAATACAAAACTTTTAGATAATTCACAGCTATTACAAATATTAAGAAAAATACATAAACAAAACTAAATTAAAGTTATATTCACCTGCAAACTGGGCTGTCACTGGTGGATGGGTGACGCTTCAATTTCGTCCCACTACAGATGGCAGGCGAGATGCCACACAGACGTCTCACAGAAATGGAAACAACAAATAAACAGGTATGAACTATGTTACAACAAAGGAATTCAAGAGTCAAAACTTCCAAAACGACACACGAATTCAGAAAAGTTAAAAACGTGTTTTGAGAGAGCACAGGGCAAACTGACTGAATGTGAAACAGCAATCATTTGATGACAAGGCGACAAGCCAGCCGAATCCTCCACCAGGCGACACATATGGTGTGTCACAATCATTTGTTGACGCACCTAACATGTACACCTTTCATTTAGGAGTGTTAGCTCTACAAGGTTCGCTGGAGAGCTTCTGTGAAGTTTGGAAGGTAGGAGATGAGGTAACGGCAGAAGTAAAGCTGTGAGTACGGGGCGTGAGTCGTGCTTCACGATATTTTTTAACAGTTTTTCCAATATATCTCGAAACGTTCCAAATGAATCGATACTTCTGGAAAGCAGTAGATAGATAAATTTAAGCCCTACAATTTTCTCATGTAACATTTTTCGATCGGGCCTATAGTTTTTTAATTTTTTAAACAAACCTATTTTTTCTTTACAACTTCTCGGATTTTTTTTCTCTCGAGTTTCGTGAAACAAGGTCTCTTTCTACAATTTAATTTCGTAAATATTCTTTTGTTTTCAAGGAATAATGTTCGCAAATTTAGTGTTAGGCATGGTTGGAATACTCTGTCAGTTTCTCGATTCGCTTCAGCAAGTCGCGTCAGCATGCTCCTGTGATGGTTTGCCCACTTCTCTTGCTACTGTCGGTTCTTCATTTGGTTCTTCATCGTTAACACCAGTCTGCCTGCACTGCAAGCGCCTGCGCCACCTAACCACTGTGCCACACGATGGCTACCGTACGCTTCTATCAACTCTGTTGGAGCGTTGTTCAGCCTCGGACGAAGGAAACAAAATAGCGCACGATACTACACTTTGTCAATTGTCTGAACCGCCTGGGTTTGCTTACGCTGGCGGCTTGTTACAGCATGAGGATTTCGGAGTATACCAGGACAACAAACACACACGTGGAAACAAACAAAAAAATTATGATCCCTGAGGCTTTTCCGTCAGCTATGTTCAATATAGGGTTCTCCCGTCTGCCGCACAATCATATTTTGTACATCCCAGAATACTTCGTTGAGGTAACTGCTGAACGCCATCAAGTGGTGGTTGACGGATACTGCTGGCAAGTAGCAACTGTAGCGCGGCTTTCGGAAATAATTGCTTTTTTTCGATGTTTTCCTCTGGATCTAATAGCAGAACGCATAGGATTTCAGGTTGTACTTAAATGGAGTACTGAGTCCCTGTTTATTAGGTTATCCACCGTGCGAATGGGCGTTACCTCCAAATAGCACAGTCCCAGAAAGTAGAAACTGAAACACTGTCCTACTGCAGATATATACTGTTGGACCATACGTGTATGAAGATGGTGCTCATCACATCTATCTTGCGCCGTACAGCAAGTCCATTAAATAAGGATTCCAATCTCACTGAGGTTAGAAAACTCGTGGGATAGCGATGTACACGTATAGAATTGGCGGTAGTATTGCACATACAAGGTATAAAAGGGCAGTACATTGGCGGAGCTGCCATTTATTCTCAGGTGATTCAGGTGAAAAGGTTTCCGAAGTGACTATGGCCGCACGAGGAAAATTAACAGACTCTGAACGAGGAATAGTAGTGTTGGATGTAGGCGAATGGGACATTCCATTTCGAAAACAGTCACGTGGTACACCGAGATCTACAGTCTCAAGAGTGTGCCGAGAATACCACATTTCAGTGCTTACCTCTCACCATGGATAATGCAAAGACCGACGGCCTTCGCTTAACGACCGATATCTGCGGCGTTTGCGTAGAGTTGTCAGGGCTAACAAACAAGCAACACAGCGTGAAGTAACCTCGGAAATCAATGAGGGACGTCCGATGAACATACTGTTAGGACAGTGAGGAAGCAGATGACCGACGTGAGTGCCTTTGCTAACAGCACTACACCTTTTGCAGCGCCTCTCCTGGGCTCGTGATGATATCGGTTTGACCCTAGACGACTGGAAAACCCTGCCTGATCAGTTGAATCCCGATTTCAGTTGATAAGAGCTAATGGGAGGGTTCGAATGTAGCGCGCTGACCCCACGAAGCCATGGAGCCAAGTCGTGAACAAGATACTGTGAAAGCTGAGGTTGGTTTCATAATGGTACGGGTTGTGTTTACACGGAATGAACTGAGCCCTCTGGTCCAACTGGACTTATCATTGACTGGAACTGGTTATTTTCCATTACTTGGTAACCGTTTGCAGCCATTCATGGAATTCTTGTTCCCAAACAACGACGGAACATTTTTTCGTGATAATGCAAATCTCAGCGGCCCACAGCTGTTCGCGATTGGTTTGAAGAACATTCCGGACAATTCGGGAGAAAGATTTGGCCAGCCGGACAACATGACACGAATCCCATCGAGCATTTATGGGACGTATTTTGGAGGTCAGTTGGTGCTCAAAATTTTATGCCGGCAACACATTCGCAATTATGGACGGCTATAGACGCAGAATGGCTCAATATTTCTGCAGAAGACTCCCAACGACTTGTTGAGTCCATGTCATGTTGCTGCACTACGCTGGGCAAAAGGAGGTCCGACACGGAATTAGGGGGTATCTAATTACTTTTGCTCCTTATTGTAAGTGCAGCCTGCAAACCTTGGCTTGCCGCCAAGAAAAACGAGACTTCCCAGCGACAGTTGCACGGGAACAAGTGGAAGTTCCGTCCGTCTAGCGACAAAATTAGTTTGTCTTCTGGCCGCAGTGAAACTCGGTAGCACTATATGCGGAAGGCCACAGTTTGCCTTCCGGCAGGGGACTCTGAAAGCTCTACAAATATGCGTCAGCAAGTAATTCGATTGCGCATGCGCGAATATTAAGCAAGGAACAATTATGTTGCTTTATTTTTTAGATGCGATGATTGAAACTTATGTGTAGCACTCGTATAGTGTCTTGTAGCACACGAGGTCGGTTCCAGAAATATTACCACACCATGGGAAAATGCAAGCCCCTACCCCCCCCCTTTTCCCCCTCACCTCCTCGTAATTGCATTGTCAGACATCGTCAGTCTATTTCACAATGCCATTTTCGTGAATAACTCTTACTTACACGTCTTTCTTGGCGCCGATACGTCTTAAAAACCACGGCCAGGTATGTGGCACAAGTCACTGAAACAGAAGTGAAACGTTTACAGTGTAATATACACACATCAAAAAAAGTTTTGCGTCACCTTGGTTCAGAGAGTTCCCAGAAGCACTTCCTCTTGCATTGATGCATGCCTGTAATCGTTGTGACGTACTCCCCACAAGTTCATCAAGGCACTATTGGTCCAGATTATCCCACTCCTCAACGGCGATTTGGCGTAGATCCCTCAGAGTGATTGGTGGGTCACGTCGTCCATAAAGAGCCCTTTTCAATCTATCCCAGACATGTTCGACAGGGTTCATGTCTGGAGAACATGCTGGCCACTCTAGTCAAGCGATGTCGCTATCCTGAAGTAAGTCATTCACAAGATGTGTATGATGGGGGCGAGAATTGTCGTCCATGAAAACGAATGCCTCGCCAATATGCTACCGACATGGTTGCACTATCGGTCGGAAGATGGCAGTCACGTATCGCAAAACCATTACGGCGCCTTCCATGACCACCAGCAGCGTACATCGGCCCCACATAATGTCACCCCAAAACAGCAGGGAACCTCCACCTTGCTGTAATCGCTTCACAGTGTGTCTAGGCGTTTAGCCTGACCGGGTTGCCTCGAAACACGTTTCCGAAGATTATCTGGTTGAAGGCATATGCGACACTCATCTGTGCAGAGAACGTGATGTCAATCCTGAGCGGTCTATTCGGCATGCTGTTCTGTACTGAGCTGCATGGTGCCGTGGTTGGAAAGATGGACCTCGCCATGGACGTCGGGATGAAGTTACGCGTCATGGAGCCTACTGCGCACAGATTGAGTAGTAACACGACGTCCTGTCGCTGGTCAAGAAGCATTATTCAACATGATGGCGTTGCTGTCAATGTTCCTCCGAGCCACAATTCGTAGTTAGCGGTCATCCACTGGAGTAGTAGACTTAGGGCGGCCTGAGCGAGGCGTGCCGTCGATTGTTCCCGTCTCTCTATCTCTGCTCCATGTGCGAATAACGTCGCTTTGGTTCACTCGGAGACGCCTGGACACTTTCCTTGTGAGGAGCCCTTCCTGGCACAAGGAAAAACTCTGACGCTATCTAACTGCGGTATTGACCAACTAGGCATGATTGAACTACAGAGAGCACGATCCGTGTGCCTCGTTCCCGGTGGAATGACTGGAACTGATCGGCTGTCGGTCCCCCTCTGTCTAATAGGCGCTGCTCATGCATGGTTGCTTACATCTTTGAGCAGGTTTGGTGACATCTCTGAGCAATCAAAGGGACTATGTCTGTGATACAATATCTACAGTCAACGTCTATCTTCAGGAGTTCTGGGATCCGGGGTGGTGCAAAACAATTTTTGATGTTTGTGTTTTGAGTTTTTTTTTTCTCTTCGTCTCAGAGTAGCACTTGCAACCTACGTCCTCAATTATTTGCTTGATGTATTCCAATCTCTGTCTTCCTCTACAGTTTTTGCCCTCTACAGCTCCCTGTAGTACCATGGAAGTCATTCCCTCATGTCTTAGCAGATGTCCTATCATCCTGTCCCTTCTCCTTGTCAGTGTTTTCCACATATTCCTTTCCTCTCCGATTCTGCGTAGAACCTCCTCATTCCTTACCTTATCAGTCCACTTAATTTTCAACATTCTTCTATAGCACCACATCTCAAATGCTTCGATCCTCTTCTGTTCCGGTTTTCCCACAGTCTATGTTTCACTACCATACAATGCTGTACTCCAGACGTACATCCTTAGAAATTTCTTCCTCAAATTAAGGCCGGTATTTGATATTAGTAGACTCCTCTTGACCAGAAATGCCTTTTTTGCCATAGCGAATCTGCTTTTGATGTCCCCCTTGCTCCGTCCGTCATTGGTTATTTTACTGCCTGGGTAGCAGAATTCCTTAACTTCATTGACTTCGTGACCATCAATCCTGATGTTAAGTTTCTCGCTGTTCTCATTTCTACTACTTCTCATTACGTTCGTCTTTCTCCGATTTACTCTCAAACCATACTGTGTACTCATTAGACTGTTCATTCCGTTCAGCAGATCATTTAATTCTTCTTCACTGTCACTCAGGATAGCAATGTCATCACCGAATCATATCATTGATATCCTTTCGCCTTGTATTTTAATTCCACTCCTGAACCTTTCTTTTATTTCCATCATTGCTTCCTCGATGTACAGATTGAAGAGTAGGGGCGAAAGGCTACAGCCTTGTCTTACACCCTTCTTAATACGAGCACTTCGTTCTTGATCGTCCACTCTTATTATTCCCTCTTGGTTGTTGTACATATTGTATATGACCCGTCTCTTCCTATAGTTTACCCATACTTTTTTCAGAATCTCGAACAGCTTGCACCATTTTATATTGTCGAACGCTTCTTCCAGGTCGACAAATCCTATGAAAGTGTCTTGATTTTTCTTTAGCCTTGCTTCCATTATTAGCCGTAACGTCAGAATTGCCTCTCTCGTCCCTTTACTTTTCCTAAAGCCAAACTGATCGTCACCTAGCGCATTCTCAGTTTTCTTTTCCATTCTTCTGTATATTATTCTTGTAAGCAGCTTCGATGCATGAGCTGTTAAGCTGATTGTGCGATAATTCTCGCACTTCTCAGCTCTTGCCGTCTTCGGAATTGTGTGGATGATGCTTTTCCGAAAGTCAGATGGTATATCGCCACTTATATATTCTATACACCAACGTGAATAGTCGTTTTGTTGCCACTTCCCCCAATGATTTTAGAAATTCTGATGGAATGTTATCTATCCCTTCTGCCTTATTTGACCGTAAGTCCTCCAAAGCTCTTTTAAATTCCGAATCTAATACTGGATCCCCTATCTCTTCTAAATCGACTCCTGTTTCTTCTTCTATCACATCAGACAAATCTTCACCCTCATAGACGCTTTCAATGTATTCTTTCCACCTATCTGCTCTCTCCTCTGCATTTAACAGTGGAATTCCCGTTGCACTCTTAATGTTACCACCGTTGCTTTTAATGTCACCAAAGGTTGTTTTGACTTTCCTGTATGCTGAGTCTGTCCTTCCCGACAATCATATCTTTTTCGATGTCTTCACATTTTTCCTGCAGCCATTTCGTCTTAGCTTCCCTGCACTTCCTATTTATTTCATTCCTCAGCGACTTGTATTTCTCTATTCCTGAGATTCCCGGAACATGTTTGTACTTCCTCCTTTCATCAATCAACTGAAGTATTTCTTCTGTTACCCATGGTTTCTTCGCAGCTACCATCTTTGTACCTATGTTTTCCTTCCCAACTTCTGTGATGGCCCTTTTTAGAGATGTCCATTCCTCTTCAACTGTACTGCCTACTGCGCTATTCCTTATTGCTGTATCTATAGCGTTAGAGAACTTCAAACGTATCTCGTCATTCGTTAGTACTTCCGTATCCCACTTCTTTGCGTATTGATTCTTCCTGACTAATGTCTTGAACTTCAGCCTACTCTTCATCACTGCTATATTGTGATCTGAGTCTATATTTGCTCCTGGGTACGCCTTACAATCCAGTATCTGATTTCGGAATCTCTGTCTGACCATGATGTAATCTAATTGAAATCTTCCCGTATCTCCCGGCCTTTTCCAAGTATACCTCCTCCTCTTGTGATTCTTGAACAGGGTATTCGCTATTACTAGCTGAAACTTGTTACAGAACTCAATTAGTCTTTCTCCTCTTTCATTCCTTGTCCCAAGCCCATATTCCCCTATAACCTTTTCTTCTACTCCTTCCCCTACAACTGCATTCCAGTTGCCCATGACTATTAGATTTTCGTCCCCCTTTACATACTGCATTACCCTTTCAATATCCTCATACACTTTCTCTATCTGTTCATGTTCAGCTTGCGACGTCGGCATGTATACCTGAACTATCGTTGACGGTGTTGGTCTGCTGTCGATTCTGATTAGAACAACCCGGTCACTGAACTGTTCACAGTAACACACCCTCTGCCCTACCTTCCTATTCATAACGAATCCTACACCTGTTATGCTGCTGTTGATATTACCCGATACTCATCTGACCAGAAATCCTTGTCTTCCTTCCACTTCACTTCACTGACCCCTACTATATCTAGATTGAGCCTTTGCATTTCCCTTTTGCCCGCATCTCGTGGTCGTGCGGTAGCGTTCTCGCTTCCCACGCCCGGGTTCCCGGGTTCGATTCCCGGCGGGGTCAGGGATTTTCTCTGCCTCGTGATGGCTGGGTGTTGTGTGCTGTCCTTAGGTTAGTTAGGTTTAAGTAGTTCTAAGTTCTAGGGGACTGATGACCATTGATGTTAAGTCCCATAGTGCTCAGAGCCATTTCCCTTTTCAGATTTTCTAGTTTCCCTACCACGTTCAAACTTCTGACATTCCACGCCCCGACTCGTAGAACGTTATCCTTTCGTAGATTATTCAATCTTTTTCTCATGGTATCCTCCCCCTTGGCAGTCCCCTCCCGGAGATCCGAATGGGGGACTATTCCGGAATCTTTTGCCAATGGAGAGATCATCATGACACTTCTTCAAATACAGGCCACATGTCCTGTGGATACACGTTACGTGTCTTTAATGCAGTGGTTTCCATTGCCTTCTGCATCCTCATGTCGTTGATCATTGCTGATTCTTCCGCCTTTAGGGGCAATTTCCCACCCCTAGGACAAGAGAGTGCCCTGAACCTCTATCCGCTCCTCTGCCCTCTTTGACAAGGCCGTTGGCAGAATGAGGCTGCCTTCTTATGCTTGAAGTCTTCGGCCGCCAATGCTGATTATTTATCAAAATTTAGGGAGTGGCGGGGATCGAACCCGGGACCGAAGATGTTTTGATTATGAATCAAAGACGCTACCCCTATACCACGTTTTTTTTTTTTTTTTTTTATTTGCCTTTCGCGGGCAAGTGCTCTACCAACTTTTTTTTTTTTTTTTTTTTTTTATGAATCAAAGACGCTGCCCTTTTTTTTATATATTGCCAATTTGTAATAAGAAAGAATGAACAAAGTGTATATCATTGCTAGGCTGCTGTAGCGCAATATAAGAAATGAAATGTCTTCTTGAGGATTTTTTTTTTTTTTTTTTTTTGCCAAGTAGTAAACAGAAATTGTTATGGTGCACAAAAGACTATCACTTCATAATTGAAGGAAGGTTGCTCCGCTCGCTCCGCGAGAGAAGGGAAATGTGAAAGCGAAAATGGGAAAGAAAAAATGCCTTCTGCATTGGTGAGCATCTGAATAGTATCGTAAAATTGCGGCAAGTGCTAAAGTCCCAGGAAGCAAATGGGAGTCATACATACAGGTCACTGGCAACCTCTGCGATCCGAAAGATTGTATTTGAAGCATTTAACCGTTAATTATGATGTTCAGCATATTTCCAAATATCCTCCTGTAGTCACAGTGTTGTCTCATTTTAAAGTGTTCAATTTCTATGTAAGAATAATAGTCGAGGAAAGTAGCATGCCTATTCTGCATAATAAACGATGCTGTGTGGCCCATGATCCACGTTGCAGCGTTGTTTTTTTGCTCGTGGATATCTCAGTTTTTGTGGCTGAATGATCTCTAAAAGATCTACACCACAGGGCGTCGTACGGTCTATCACCGACAATCGTTGACGAAGAAATGTAGTAATTTCTTCTGCATGTCCGCACGTGAACCTATGAAGAAGCGTATCGACCCTTCCGCATGCGTCACAGTTGGGCGTTGGATGAAGGCCAATTTTATGTAGCTTTTCATTCGTTGCTACTTTATCGTTGACTGTTAGATACCAGTCGGCTATGACGCGTGACGGTAACACGTCGCTGTGCACATTCCGCCATACGATACTCCAATGTGTATGTGGATGTTTTTCTTCGAGACGGTTCCTGTGGTTTGTTGTCGTGAGAAGGCCATAAAGCTTCCTGTTCGTCAGGCTTCCGTTATCGACGATGTTGTGTCGAATGTAGCTCATTTCCATGTAGTACAGTCGCACATGTCGGTAAGCAAGTGGAATGCCGGCGATATTAACGGGTTGGTCAAGCCTATGAGGCTTCCACCGCTGAATGAGGTTTGTGATGATACTGGTCCTCCGGGTACGGAACTCCTTCCTGATGCGATTTAGGAGCAGGGTGACACATTTTTTGTGTACTTTAATGAGGTTAAGGCCACCTTTAAACGAAGGTAAGGTTAAGGTATCGAATTGAACTTTGAAAATGTGCCCCCTAAAAAGAAACCAACATAACGCTTGTTGTATACTCTTGGCTAGATGGTCGGAGATGGGAAGAATTTGCGCCAAATAAGTCATCTTGCTCGTAATGGCGATCTCGATGGTCTTAACTTTCTGTAGTATGTTCAAGTCACGGTCGGAGTGAAGTATCAAAGCAGCACGTAATTTATTAAGCATGTGTGACCAGTTCTTCGTCAGGAATTTGTCTGGTTTGGCCTCAAAAGTAACACCGAGGGTTGTGTGAGAATCCTTGACCTTGCACCAGGTAACATGGGATATGTCTCCGATACCGCCACCGATCTGCAAAGCTGTGGTTTTAGTTCTATTGAGTATTGCTCCTGAAAGAAACGTGAATTTTTGTAAAAGAGTTTCCGCTGACAGAAGTTGTTGCGATGATGACACAGTTACGCATACATCGTCAGCATACGCAATGCATGGGATAGTGACAGACTGGACGCTAAGTCCGATCCCGCTATGCGCCAAGTTGTTCAGTAGCGGCTCCACTGCAATGGCGTACAAAATCATTGACAGAGGACATCCTTGGCGGACGGATTGCTCAATGGAAACTTCTTTTGTAAAGTGGCCATTAATGAGAATCCGTGAAGAGGCGTTTGTAGTAAGTTTGCGAATTAATTCTATGAGATGAAGTCCAAAACCTAGTTTCTTCATGCTTTTAAAGAGGAAGTCATGACGTACACGGTCATAAGCCTTCTCAAAATCTAGAAAGATCAGAGCGCCCTGTCCTTTGGTTTCAGCATACGAACAGATGATGTCCCTCAAATCGCAGGCTGCTGAGATTGCACTTCGGCCTTGCACTGCACTGTACTGGTAACTGCCCAAAACCTTGTACATAACGGTTTGCATCCTTAGCTTAATCGATCTGGTGATGATTTTGAAGTCGGCATTCAGGAGTGTGATGGGTCGCATGTTTTCGACCTTCCTGCTGTTCCCTTTTTTCGGTAAGGGCAGGATGATACCTTCCGTAAATGCCTTGGGTATAACTTCCAGGTGCCAGAGTTCATTCGCGATCTCGAGGAGCGTCGGACCGAGGAGGTTCCAGTAACGCTGGTAAAACTCAGCGCTGAGACCGTCGGGTCCTGGTGACTTCCCTTTCGTTGCACTGTGGACCGCCAGTCGGATTTCGTCCTCTGTGAAAAGAGATTCCAGATTTGCAGTATCCTGTTGCGACAAGCGACAGCTCAAGGTCCTAAGAAAATCGTCGCACGAGTGTTCATCAACGGCTTGCTTCTTGTAAAGTTGACTATAATAGTCGTAGACGTGCGAGATGATGTCACGTTGCTTCGTGATGGCATTCTCAGCGTCATCAACAACGGCTTCAATCAACATGGCTTTACACCGTTTCGTCGTTCTCAGGATGTGGTACAGAGAGGCCCGTTCTTCGGCGGCAACGTCCTTGGGGTGGGCTCGCACGATGATGCCTTGCATTCGTTGGCGTTGTAGCGCCGTGATTTTCGCTTTATATCGTTTGATCTTTATGTCGATATCGCCAGAAGGATTGTTAGCACGACTGTACAGTTCTCTCAAACAGCGATAATAAAACTCAATAGTCTGTTTCTGCCAAAAGCTTTTTTGTCGGGCGTAACTCATGAGGGTGAGGCGTAATTTAGGCTTAGCACACTGAGTCCACCACTGGAGAGCGCTATCGTAACGACGTCGTTGCCGCTGGAGCTGTTGCCACGTCATGTTCACCTCCTCTTCAAGTTGGGCATCCTGCAGAAGGCTGACATTCAATTTCCAGTAGCCTTTCCCGCGGTATATTTGCTGGCGGCGTAGGTTAAGGTAACACTGATACGCACAATGGTCGGAGATGTTGACAGGAGCTATGTCACAGTTCACAGCGTGTCGCTGGAGGGCCTCGGACACATAGATCCTATCCAACCGACTGGCAGAATGACTAGTTACGAAGGTGTACGCTACCCGTTCACCGTGCAGTTGTTGCCATGTATCGTGAAGACGCATGCCATGAATTAAATGTTCAAGTTCGATACATCTGTTCGTGTGAGGAGTTTGGTCTCTGTCGTTAAGCACACAATTGAAGTCACCACCGAGGATGAGATGTGCACGATAAGCGCTAAGAAGAATGGGAACCTCGTTTTTATAAAATGTTGAGCGATCTCTCTTATGAGTGCTACCTGAGGGAGCGTACACGTTAACAATCTGCACACCATTCACTCGAAGAGAAATGCCACGACCACTAGGCAGCCGCTGCACATCCGTAAATGGTATACCGTCGCGCAGAAGTATGGCAGTGCCTACAGCATCCTGGAGATTGATGTTATCAATGAGAACGTAACCGGGCACTTCTAAGACTGTGATTACCTCCTGTAGGAGGGCAATGTCAACGCTGGTACCATACAAGAAATCAGTTAGCGAACGGAGTTTCACCGCACTGTGAATTCTATTGACGTTAAGTGTGGTAACGTTGTAGGTTTGGCTATCGCACATGATGGTTCAGAGGACAATGAGCTCTGTGTTGGATCGTCCTTCTCGACGTCTTTGAATCAAACTCGTTGGGAACGTCTGGAGTACTCAGAGAGTGGAAATGTCGCAGCGCGATGGTCATGCGCGAGAGCAGCTACTGCTGCATCTCCTCGTCCTGCTGCCACCACGGCTCATTGCTGTCGGGGTGCTTCGCGGTGCGCGCGCCGCCCTGCCCGCCACCGCCGGCTGAGTCTGTCAACGTGGTCGCATCCGCCTGACCAACACGCGGGGCTGCGACTGACGTCAGCGAGTTCCTGCGGGAGCGCTGCTGCAGCTGCTCGCTGCTCTGCTCGCTCTTCCTCTTAGCCGTTACGGTGCTCTGTTCCCTCTCAGCGCTCAGTAGTGCCTTCAGGTGTTTGGTCTGTTCACGAATGCGTTCTTGCCTCGCGGTGTCCTCGCAGCGCACGGAGCAAGAAGATGGAGGTTCAGTCTCGCTGCCACTTTCTGACATGTGTACGGGTCTCAAATCATCCGACTTTTCCTCTTTGCTACTATTCCCTTTGCTTCTCCTTCGGCGGCCTTTCTTCGTGTCTGCTGCAGTCTCTACCGATAGGGGCGGTTCAGGCAAACTGATCTGCACCCGCTCCTGTATCTCACACGGCTTAGTTTCAGAGGTGGCTGGCGCATCGTTGTTATCCAGCGGTAACTGCCCCGGTGAGGATGACGGTGCCGGATCGACGTCCGTCCTACCGCAAATGTCTTGGGCACTGCATTCCACCTGAACTGGCATCTCCGCCTCGCTAACACGTTCCGGCTGCCGAGGTGGTGGTACCGTCCCCGCGACTACCTCACTCAATAGCGGAACAAGCTTTTCACTACCGTCTGCAGGACGTTCCCGTGGAAGTTGAAATGGACGTCGACGTGTACAGTTCATCCGCAGATGTTCTGTTGAATGGCAGATCGAACAGGTTGTCCAATGTAAGTTACCTGTGCACGACAGCCGCCAATGGTAACATACGAAGGTATATGCTTTTTTAAGTCCACACGTACACTTCGCACCCCGCTGTTAACTTGGTAGCGATATGCACTCGACCATTTTTCATTGGTAACCGACAAAACAACGCCGTACAGTGACAGAGAACGTGCTATCAGGTCATTAGGGCACTCAGGTGGCACATTAAATACCCTGACGGTTCTCACTCCGTATCCCGAAGGCACGATTTGGACATTGCTAATACTGCCATCATTATGACGAAATGGTCTCACACCAGCATGCTCCTCAACGAATTTCTCATAAGTGTCACTCGAAATAAATTTGATAAATAACGAGTACTGCACAAAGTCCAACTGGAACGTGTCGACTATATCTTCCGGCAATTTCAGATCCTCAAAAATCCACTCATGGATTTCGAAAGCCGTCGGTCGCAAGGCAGCACGATCGAAAACACACTGAACGCTGTTCGCTCTGTTAATTGTCGACATCTTACTTACAACAGTGGTACAGAAACAAACGTTAACAGCGTTCGCACACGCTGCGCAGCTCGCCACCACAGCACTGCTCGCGACGTAAACACTGGCCCGCGCTACCGCCCGTCACCGCGCGATGTGCACTGGCCGAGTGCCGGAGCACGACTGATTTTAAAAATGGTTCAAATGGCTCTGAGCACTATGGGACTTAACATCGATGGTCATCAGTCCCCTAGAACTTAGAACTACTTAAACTTAACTAACCTAAGGACAGCACACAACACCCAGCCATCACGAGGCAGAGAAAATCCCTGACCCCGCCGGGAATCGAACCCGGGTACCCGGGCGTGGGAAGCGAGAACGCTACCGCACGACCACGAGATGCGGGCGTGAGCTCTCAGTAACCAATAAACCCTAATAAACCCCTCCCCTCGTGTGCTTGCTCGGTCCTTGCTGAAGGAGCAGCCACATGTCCACTCACAGGCAGAGCGGGCGATGCCACACCGCCAGCCTCCACATTGACCCTTCGTCTCGTGCGCCGTGAACGCCGCTGAACCCGCCACTCCCCTTGGGGAGAGGGTGGCCCAACCGCACACGGTACCCGCGAAGATGTCTCGACAGCAGGGGCAGTGGGTGAAGCATGTAACACCTGGGGTGTACCGTGCGACGCACCAGACTCCCCACTTCCGCTACACTCCGAGGCAGAAGCCTGAAGACGGCTGACCGCGGCCATCAACACGTTCAGCTGTTCGCGAACAGTGGCCAGCTCTTCCTCCGTCCGTACACAGCAGTCACACATCCTATCCATCCTAAGAAATCAATTTATTGTAGAGAGTTAATCAACTTTTAACTAGACTGCTAATCCACTAAAGGCGGCTGATTGTTGACTAAACTGTGGTTGCTAGCCACTTCTTGTAGAAAACAATGAAAATAGCACTACCTGTCTCTGGACTGTATTGAAAACAAACACTAGCACTACTGGCACTACAGCTGACTAAAGGGAGTCTCTCTGATTGTATTCAAAACAAGCACGAAATCTATGGAACACTATTACTAGCACTCGACAATTAAAGCTTCCTAAAAGCAAAAACACACGGAAGAAGAAGTGACAAGTAAGAGAAATACAGTTAATACTTAAATTAAGGTAGCTCGCTGCACAGCAGACGTGAAGCAGACGGCAGTTACGACGACACTGACACTACTAGTTTCCATTTACAGTGCTTCCAACTCTCACGGTTTGCGTTTCATTCCGACTTCATGCAGTAGTGTAAATGATGTACGGGGGAGGCATGTCTCGTGGACGCACGTGTTTGTGTTGTATGTTAACCGGGGACCTAGAAACGACGGAGAGGCTCCGTCCCCGCCGCAGCCGCAGTGGTCCACAACCCCACGACGACTACCGCAGTCCACTTCACCCCTCCGCCGCCCAACACCGAACCCAGGGTTATTGTTTGTGTAGCAGAGTAATGGTGGTCTACGCGTACGTGGAGAACTTGTTGGCGGAGCAATCGCCGACATAGTGTAACTTAGGCGGAATAAGGGGAACCAGCTCGCATTCGCTGAGGCAAATGGAAAGCCGCCTAAAAACCAGTCACAGACTGGCCGGTTCAGCGGACCTCGACACAAATCAGTCGGGCGGATTCGTGCCGGGGAACAGGCGCTCCTTCCCGCCCGGAAAGCGTTAGACCCCACGGCCAACCGCGTGGGCAGCACGTTTTTACATAAACGTTTATCTTCACACTCAGTGCATATTCGCATAACACCACAAAGGTAAAAAAAAAACGGACACTTGTTCAGTGCGCACTGAACGACTGTTCACTGCAGTACTAAACAGTGGTGCATCGCACGGCTTGGCAGAAGCTGCAAAAAAAGGTAAGAAACTTTCCGAATTATTTCAGCGAGTTGAGAAAAGAACTTTGAGTCTCAGGTAACAAGAAAAAGCAAACAGACTACCATACGTAAAATAGCATCTCTAACGTTGGGCTTGTACAGGTGGTTGACATTTGGCAACCTACACAGAAACGCCAAAGACACTGGAGTAGGAATGCGTATTCAATACAGATAAATGTAAACAGGCAGAATACGGAGCTGCGGTCGGTAACGCCTATATAAGACAACAAGTGTCTGGCGCAGTTGTTAGATCGCTTAATGCTGCTACAGTGGCAGGTTATCAGGAAGTAAGTGAGTTTTGTTCTGGCGTAACTACAAGTGCCGGAACGAAGATGGTAACCGGAAGACCAGAGAAGGCGGTGCGTCGACGCCAGCCAATAGCCCGCTGCAAGGACAGCGCCACGACAGGAGCTGCATCCGCAAGGATTGAACATAAGCGCCGATCCTACCAGCCTCGGCCGCTCATATCGGTTGAGTATACGGACATTAGTGGACGGTTGTAGACCGGCGCTCGCAGACCGGATTGTAGTGATCCGTATCAAGTGCTTACTTGGACTTTGTCTATGGCGAAGATGGTGTTACTGTTTGCATGTCGCCCCTCGCTTTCGACATTTGCTGTAAATAAAGTTAAGTATTGTCAATCTGCTTTATAGAAATAAAACGGTTAATGTTATTTGTTTCAATTGTTGTATACCATTCCGAGAACGCAGCATCTTTTAGGCACCCTATAACCGACGAGTGGGCAAGATTCAACAAGAGTCGGCGCACGAGCGGTGGGACACAGCATCTCCGAGGTAGCGATGGAGAGGGCATTTTCCCGTACGACCATTTGACGAGTGTAACGTGAATAACGGGAATACGGTAAAACATCAAATCTCCGACATCGCTACGGCCGGAAAAAGATCCTGCAAGAGCGGATCCAATGACGACTGAAGAGAATCGTTCAACCTGAAGAAGTGCAACCCTTCCGCAAATTGATGCACATTTCAGTGCTGGGCTTTCAACAAGTGTCAGTGTGCGAACCGTTCATCGAAACACCATCGATATGGGCTTTCGGAGCCAAAGGTCTACTCCCCTTGGTAACTGCGAGACACGACGCTTTACGCCTCTCCTCGGCACATCAAGAACGACAATGGACTTTCGATGACTGGAAATATGTTGCCTGGTCGGACAAATCTCGTTTCAAATCGTTCGAGTGGATTGACGTGTACGGGTATGGAGAAAAGCTCATGAATCCATGGACCCTGTATGTCAGCAGGGGACTGTTCAAGCTGGTGGAGACTCTGTAATAGTATGGGGCATGTGCAGTTGGAGTGATATGGAACCCCTGACACGTCTAGATACGACTCTGACAGGTGACACGTACGTAACCATCGTGTCTTTTCATCTGCATCCTTTCATGTCCATTGTGCTTTCCGACGGACTTAGGCAATTCGAGCAGGACAATGTGACACCCTATGCGTCCAGAGTTGCTACAGAGTGGCTCCAGGAACACTCTTCTGAATTGAAACACTTCCACCGGTCAGCAAACTCACCAGACATGCAGAAATGGACATTATTGAGCATATCTGGGATGCCTTGCAACGTGCTCTTCAGAAGAGATCTCCACTTCCTCGTAATCTTACGGATTTATGGACAACCCTGCAGGATTCATGGTGCCAATTCCCTCCAGGACTCCTTCAGAAATTAGTCGAGTCCATGCCACATCGTGTAGCGGCATTCCTGAGTGGCTGTGGTGTGTTCTTTGGCTGTTCAGTGTATTTCGCCGTTACACAAAACAGATGTAGTCCCACCATACAGCAAATCTTTATGAAGTAGATGAATAAAAAATCGCGATATGTACAGTTAAATGAAAAGAAAATTTTTTGACAAACATGTGTTCACAATACTGCTATAAACTTTCCTTTCCTTGGAATCAGCACTCCTGTACGAATTATTTTTGAAAACATTACTGGAAATATCAGCGATTCAAATACTATATTTTAAAATAATTATAACAGTATAGATCGGAAGGCACATTTATTGAAAGATGTTTGACTTCGATCATCACACGATCATCTTCAGATCTACAGCAATTTTGATGGACAATTGTTGCATATGTAGCATATATGTACGTAGATGCATGCTGGACGCTGCCATTGCTTATGTTACCAGAAACCTTAAGGCTGCACTAATGTTGCGTGCAATGCCACTTTCTCGTATGAGTTTCAAAGTTTGAGCTGTGTGCTACCAGGCCCTGCCAACGTTAAGACCAACTTAAGTTCATTCTTTAAAATCGACAACACTGAATATAAGGTACCGCTCTTATCGTCGTAAACATTACAGAAAATACGTCGGTGTTGCTAAAATTGTGCTAAAAGAGATTTTCAGGTTCTGTACCATTCTTATACTTCAGTACCGATTTAAGAAGTACTATGTTAATAAAATTCAAACACATTTAACGAAATGTTTCTTCCTTTAGGTTTGTTTGGTGGTGGGCACAAAGTATCCCCCCCCCCCCCCATACACCCCCCGCTCCCTGCTTGCCTTGGTATTGCGAGTTATGGAACATGTTTTGGTATTGATAGGGTTAAACTGATGAAACCTCTGACGGAGAGCACATATTACGAGTATAACATCAAGTACTTCAAAGTAAAAGTCAGTTTTGTACTGTATTTATTAGCTAGCCACTGTGGCCGAGCGGTTATAGGCACTTCAGTCCTGCTACGGTCGCAGGTTCGAATCCTGCCTCGGACGTGGATGTCTGTGATGTCCTTAGGTTAGTTAGGTTTAAGTAGTTCTAAGTCTAGGGGATTGATGACGTCAGATGTTAGGTCCCATAGTGCTTAGAGCCATTTGAATTATTTTTGCATTTATTAATCTTCAGTTTTCTCGTCTTCTAAGTCATACTGAAACTGTTTCTCCTTCCGTCTCTTTCGGATCTGCGTTGTAGGTGCCTAAAGTCAGGTTTTGTATAAGAATTACATGTATTCCCAACTTAATGTCACGCCTCTTCATTTATGCAAACCTTTCATTTCACTGTATAATGCATTCGCGTGGAAGCATATTAGAATTTAAGATTTTGGAGCCCCCATAATCGTTGTGCCCACAAACACTTGCCGCTCCGGGCAGTGGCACGGTTTGCCACCCCGTGGTAGCGCACTGAGGTGCAGCGGTAGCAGACGCCGTGTCGGCGGACGCGGAGAGGGCAGCGGCTGAAGGGCGGCCATTGTGCGCCGGAAATGATTACCAGGCGGCCGTGGTTAAGGGCCCGTCCTAGCGAGCCGCAGGGCTTCGTGGGCGCAGGCGGCCAGCAGCTGCTGGGTACGCCGGGCATCAACTGATCCTTACAAGGGAACCTCCCCATCGCACCCCCCCCCTCCCTCAGATTTAGCTATAAGTTGGAACAGTGGATAGGCCTTGAAAAACTGAACACAGATCAATCGAGAGAACAGGAAGAAGTTGTGTGGAACTATGAAAAAAATAAGCAAAATACACAAACTGAGTAGTCCACGTGCAACATATGTCACTTCAAGGGTGATGTACAGTCAGAAGCGCCGTGGTCCTGTGGTTAGCGTGAGCAGCTGCGGCATGAGGGGTCCATCGTTCAAGTCCTCCCCCGCGTGAAAAATTTACTTCCTTTATTTTCGCAAAGTTATGATCTGTCCGTTCGTTCATTGAAGTCTCTGTTCACTGTAATACGTTTAGTGTCTGTGTTTTGCGACCGCACCACAAAACCGTGCGATTAGTAGACGAAAGGACGTGCCTCTCCAATGGGAACTGAAAACAATTCATCGAAAGGTCATAGGTCAACCGATTCCTCCACAGGAAAACACGTCTGATGTATTCCATAAGATACTGTTGACGGCATGTGCGTCACATGACAGTAATATGTTGTCAACCCACCTAACTTGTACACTTGGCGAATGGGTAAAAAGATTCTTCTACCTTGCCCGATTTAGTTTCTCTTGTGGATGTGATTATCACTCCCAAAAAAGTGATCGCATCGGACGGACAGATAACAATTGTCTGAAAATAAAATAATTAAAATTTTCAGTCAAGGGAAGACTTGAACCAAAAACCTTTCACTCCACAGCTGCTCACGCTAACCACAGGACCACGGCGCTCCTGACTGTACATCACCCTTGTAGTTGCATATGTTGCACGTGGACTACTCAGTTCGTATGTTTGCTAATTTTTTCATAGTTCTACACAACTTCTTCCTGTTTTCTCGATTGATCTGTGTTCAGTTTTTCAAGGCCTATCCACTGTGCCAACTTACAACTAAATCTGAGGGGGGTGCGATGGGGAGGTTCCCTTGTTAGCAAGTTGTCTCGTCACCGCCAAGTTCCCCATCACTCGACATCTACTGGTTTCCAGTGGACACTAAAGTGCTTCAACTTAGTAGTCATAGAATACCTCCTAATATCGTATCGCTCCCACTTCTGTCCCGCGTAGGACAGCAACTCGACCTGGCCTGGACTCAACTACCCGTTGTGAGTCCCCTGCAGAAATATTGAGCCATGCTGCCTCTACAGACGTGCTCATTATTGTTGTGTTCCCGATGCTGGATTTTGTCCATGAACTGACGTCTCGATTATGTTCCATAAATGTTCGCTGAGATTCATGTCGCGCCATCTGGGTGGTCAGATAATTCTTCGACTTGTCGACAATATTCTTGAAGCCAATCGCGAACATTGGCCCGTTGATATGGCACACTGTCATCCATAAAATTTACATCGTTGTCTGGGAACGTGAAGTCCGTGAATGGCTGCAAATCTCCAAGTAGCCGAACAAAACCATTTCCAGTGGTCATGTTCGGTTCAGTTGGACCAGAGGATCCAGTGCATTCCGTGTAAACATAGTCCACACCATTATGGAGCCACCACCAAAAAAATGGTTCAAATGGCTCTGAGAACTATGGGACTTAACATCTCAGGTCAGCAGTCCCCTAGACCTTAGAACTACTTAAACCTAACTAACCTAAGGACATCACACACATCCATGCCCGAGGCAGGATTCTAATCTGCGACCGTAGCAGTAGCGCGGTTCCGGACTGAAGCACCTAGAACTGTTCGCCCACCTCGGCCCGTGGTGCCACCACCAGCTTGAACAGTTGTTGACAACTTGGGGTCCATGGTTTCGTGGGGTGTGCGCCACATTAGAAAGCTACCATAAGCTCTTAGCATTAGAAATCGGGACTCGTCTGACCAAGCCACGGTTTTCCAGTCGTCTAGGGTCCATTCGATATGGTCACAAGCCCAGAAGATGCACTGCAGGCTGTATCGTTGTTAACAAAGGCACTCGCGTCTGTTGTCTGCTGGTATAGCCCATTAACACCACTGTCCTAGACGATACGTTTACGTCCCACATTGATTTCTGCGGTTATTTAACGCAGTGTTGTTTGTCTGTTAGCACTGCTACGCAAACGCTGCTGCTCTCGGTGCAGGTCGTCAGCAGTGCGTTGTCCCTGGTGCGAAGTAAAGTCTGAAATTTGGTTCAAATGGTTCAAATGGCTCTGAGCACTATGGGACTCAACTTCTGAGGTCATTAGTCCCCTAGAACTTAGAACTAGTTAAACCTAACTAACCTAAGGACATCACAAACATCCATGCCCGAGGCAGGATTCGAACCTGCGACCGTAACGATCTTGCGGTTCCAGACTGCAGCGCCTTTAACCGCACGGCCACTGCGGCCGGCCTGAAATTTGGTATTCTCGGCACACTCTTGAGACTGTGGATCTCGGAATACTGAATTGCGTAACGATTTACGGAATGAACTGTCATCTGCTTCTAACTACAGCTATCATTCCGTGTTCAAAGTCTGTCAATTCCCGTTGTGCAGCCACAGTCACATCGGAAGCCTTTCACATGAATCACCTGAGTGCAAATGACAGCTCTGCTAATAGACTGCCCTTTTATACCTTGTGCAAGCGATCCAAGCGCCATCTGTATATATGCACATGACCATCCCATGACTTTTGTCAACACAGTGTGCATCCTAGTGGTTTGTGCTCTTCCCTCTCTGGTGATGGCATTGGGTAGAAGACGGAAAAGGTCAGTCGGTCGCTGGTCCGAGCCACCAGCCAATATGTTCTCTTGTTCACTTGGAAGAGTTTTTCCACAGGCTGCAAATGTGATTTGTTTATGGGCCAGCTGCACACACAGAGCGATCGCGCCTCCAAGAGTGTGGAGTCTGGAGGTGGTGCAGCCTGAATTTAAGGCAGTGACTGTAGTTTTTCTAATCAGTGTTTCACATAAAGAAACCTGCACCAGTTACTTATTTTTTCATGCTTAGCACAACGCCTTCCAAGAATTTATTCTCATTTTCCAGTGCATTTGTTTACACGAATATTTTTGGCGATATCTGCATGTGTGATATTATGCCTCTCTTGCATTGTAGATGTCTTTCTGAAATTATACTGCAATCGTTAAATAGGACAAAATGAACCTTGGATTGTTTTTACATGATAAGGATCAGGAATGGTTAAACTTGCTCAAACTACTACATACGAAAAACTTCCAAAAATTTCCAGATTAGATAAACTGAACACAACAACTGTTACACACATAAGCGATTTACGAAATCAGCAGTAGCAACACTCATGAAGAACACTGAACACACTTTAGAAGTGTGTTAAGATACATCCACCACATCCAAGAAACACTTGCAGCGGAGTTATTGGAGTAGCTTTAAATTTTTGTACAGCACGAAAAACGAGGAGAAAAAAAATCTTGGTGACAAACTAGATAATGAGTAAGTTAACTTTTTCAAACGTTTCTCCTGAATATCATAACGGTAATAATTTTCATAAATATTTACGATTTCTCATATACACAAAAAATGTAATCGATAATTCAGTATTCAATAGTGGTAAAAATAAATTTTGTAGTTGACAATTTTATATACATGTATAATGCAAGCCAACAAACTGTGAACAAACTCTTTTTTGTAGCATGGGTTGATTACAAAAACAAACAGTGTAAGTGATAATTTATGTGTGTGTGACACTCTGTTTAGTGTAAAAGGCACAATACCTGTAGTAGACAAAAGTATCACGATTATGAAGAGCAAAATTAAGTATATACTCAAGTTGGAAGTAGGAAAAGAATCCACATACACTTATGATTGAAAGAGGTCCTGTGTCTCGGTGTGGCTATATCGCCATTTTCTAGTTGCCGCTTACAGATTGGGTGTCGATTTAATGACTTAAACTGTACTAATGGATTTAGTTCCTCTAGTTCTATGCAGCGATAGACTTCGCTTGAGTATATGTTGTGAACTCACGGTTGCGTGATACCATTAACCTATGAATCAGACGTATTTTAATTTTGTTCTATGACTGTAGACTTCCACGGCCAGTGTCATTTCGAATAAAATAATTTTGGTTATCAGAGCACGTAATTCTGTATCACTGAAGCAATTAAACTGCAGACGCTTTGACCTACTTGACACGGTCCTGTTCAGGGTGGTCTACGTTAAATACAGTCTTAAGCGCACGTCTGTGTGACGTCACCAATGTAGTGTTCGTGGCCAACGATAAATACTTATCAAAGCTCTTTCGTCAAATCTTTGACAGTGTAGTAGGGAAGCTTTAAGCAAAGATCTTGGGTAAAAGTTAGGCCGAGGGCAGTTCTTTACCTATCACCTCGCTTGCTGTACTGCATTTAAGCTATAAAATGAAGTAAATTTGATACGTCGCTTCCACCACAGTTATAATTGCAAAGCGTGAATGATACAAATTTGTTTATAACATAAAGCACGCTGACTAGAAAGACTGTACTAGGCGAATGGAATCTTACAAACAAATATCTGCAGCAATCAGCTGCTTTCGAAGTTGCTGCGCTGTAGATGATGTTACGCTTATATATATATATGACGAAAGAATATGGAACGAGATGGAAATGCGAAAACGCATGTGTGTTAAAAGTGCACATAAGTGAAATAAATGTATTTATTTCTACTCTAAATTCCTCCTTAGGTGATTTATACACACATCAAAAAATTTTTGCATCACCCCGGTTCCCAAAACTTCTGAAGATAGACATTGACTGTGGGTATTGTATCACACACACGGTCCCTTTGACTGTTCACAGATGTCACTAAACCGGCCCAAAGGTGTAAAGAACCATACATGAGCTGCTCCTATAAGACGGAGGTGATCCGACAGTCGATCAGTTCCAGTCACTTCACCAAGAAGGAGGTAAACGGCTCGCGTTGTCTGTAGTTCAACCATGCCTACAAGGCCAATACCGCCGTTCGATCGCGTCCGCATTGTTACTTTGTGCCAGGAAGAGCTCTCAACAAGGAAAGTGTCCAGGCGTCTCGGAGTGAACCGAAGCGATGATTTTCGGACATGGAGGAGATACAGAGAGGCAGGAACTGTCGATGATATGCCGCGCTCAAGCCGCCCAAGGACTACTACTGCAGTGGATGACCGCTACCTACGGATTATGGCTCGGAGGAACCCTGACAGCAACCATGTTGAATAATGCTTTTCGTGCAGCCGCGGGACGTCGTGATACGACTCAGACTGTGAACAATAGGCTGCATGATACGCAACTTCACTCCCGATGTCCATGATGATGTCCACCTTTGCAACCACGACACCATGCAGGGTGGTACAGATGGGCCCAACAACATGCCGAATGGACCGCTCTGAATTGGCATCATGTTCTCTTCACCGATGAGTGTCGCATGTGTCTTCAACCAGACAATCGTCGGAGACGCGTTTGGAGGCAACCCGGGCCGGCTGAACGCCTTAGACGCACCGTCCAGCAAGTGCACCAAGGTGTAGGTGTCCTAATATTTTGGGGTGGCATTATGTGGGGCCGACGTACGCCGCCGGTGGTTATGGAAGGCGCGTAACGGCTGAACGATACGTGAATGCCATCCTCAGACCGATAGTGCAACCTTATCAACAGCATATTGGCGAGGCATTCGTCTTCATGGACGACAATTCGCGCCCCCCCATCGTGCACATCTTGTGAATGACTTCCTTCAGGATAACGATATCGCTCGACTAGAATGGCCAGCATGTTCTCCAGACATGATCGCTATCGAACACGCTTGGGATACATTGAAGAGGGCTGTTTATGGACGACGTGACCCATCAACCACTCTAAGGGATCTACGCCGAATCGCCGCTGAGGGGTGGGACAATCCGGATCAACAGTGCCTTGATGAACTTGTTGGTAATATGCCACGACGAATACAGACATGCATAAATGCAAGAGGACGTGCTACTGGGTATTAGAGGTACCGGTGTGTACAGCAATCTAGACCACGACCTCTGAAGGTCTCGCTGTATGGTGGTACAACATGGAATGTGTGGTTTTCATGAGCAATAAAGAGGGCAGAAATGATGTTTATGTTGATCTCTATTCCAATTTTCTGTACAGGTTTCGGAACTCTCTGATCCGAGGTGATGCAAAACTTTTTTTCTGTGTTCAATGGTTTACATATTTCTGGAATAATACGTAAAATGGTAAACTGAGGAATTAGAAACTGAGTTAGAAGCCAGAATAGCTTTCGCTTGTTGCTAAACTCTTAACCTAACTATGAGAAGATCTTCAGCACAAACAGCATTGATAATTTAAATAATGAAACACTGCACCAGTAACGTAATTTTTTCCACTATCTGCACGATTATTTGCGAGAATGTATTCTAATTATCAAGTATAAATATTTATGTAGGTATGTAGGTTTGTTATGTCATGTTTCGAAAAGTCAGACAAAAGAAATCTGACCCATTGCAATAAACCATAAAAACACAACTGCAAGGCAAGAGTGCAGAACAACGCACATTCTCAAATAATTTTCGTTGATCTTTTTGTCTTTGCACTGTAGCTCGCGAAGCAAATTCTGGTGAACCCCTCGAGCTTGTCTTCTCACCATGCACGCTTTCACCCACAATCGCTTCCATTTCTTTTTCTTATCAAATAATGCGCTCGCCACCAATAAGTGCCAGTACTTTCGGTTTCCATTCCCAAATAACTACATTGAAAAAAATTACGATAGTGTAATAGCTCCAATGAAGAAGTTTGGTCAAAGAAATTCGATGAAATCTGTGACAGAGGTCTTTTACAGCGCAGTGTTTGTGTCGGACGGCAGCAACACTACACTGCTGACGTCACACAGACGATCGCTCAAGCCTGTATTTATCGTTGGCCGTGAGCAGATTGCTACTGTGCACATACACTATAATTCCTAGCATGTATTTCAGTAACTGTCGCGCCGTTCTACCGCTATAGAGCAGTGTTGTTTCTCAACTATTATCGATTACACTTGTCGCATCATGCCGGAATTTACCTTGGACGGCTAACACCATTGCAAGGGGTGACCAGCAGTGGAGTGCTGGAAGGTGCTCTCCAGCTCGGTCGCTTTGCACTGCCCAGACGGAACCCGTTCGCCGCCTGCAGCCTGATCCCTCCATTCCTCCAGAGGGGACGACTCCTGGCGCCTGCTGCCGCCTCATAAATTCTCCGGTAATCTCCGCCGCCAGCGGTTGTAATTAATTTAACAACTTGCCTGCCGGGACTCCCCTTGCGCTCTCCGTCCAGACAGCGGTGGCGGCCGCGGTGCGGCGCTGGTAATGCACAGTGATTGATGTCGCGAGCACGACGTGCGTCGATGGCTCTCTTGATAAGGTACCCGTGATTGCTTCTGCTGGGTCGGGCATTTAGTAGCAATTACACAGGACGCAACCACTCCAGCAGTCTTCGATCAAGGACTGAATCGCCTTCCGTCTTGGAAGTTATCCTGTTGTAATACAGCGAAACAAGTTGGGCATTATGAATCATGCGGTACTGCATTCAACAAGGTGCGCTCAGTAAGTAATGCAACACCTTTTTCGGTCAATTTCGGTTAAAAAAAGAGGAATTTGTTATCTGACATCGTAGAATATTCCTCCTTCAGCCCCTATATTTACATAAAGTTCCGACAGGTGGCGGTGCAGTATGTAGCCTTCAAAATTGCTTCTGTATCGGAGCAGCAGAGGTATCATTGAGTCTCTTTTGGTGAGAAACCAGAGCATCGCAGATATTCATAACGCTTGCAGAATGTTTACGAAAATCTGGCAGAGAGCAAAAGCACGGTGAGTCGTTGGTCAAGACGTCTGTTATCACTGCATCAAGGTCGCACATAGCTGTCCGATCTCTTGCCGGCCAGCTGCGCACTGCTTTGACACCGACAATGTTGGAACGTGTGGACACTCTCATTCGAGGTTATCGACAGGTCACACTGAAATACCTCGCTGAATGACTGGACGTGTTACGTATCCTGTTTTGGTATACTGTACCAGTTTCAAGAATCATTCTAAGCAACGGACCTGGCTCGGTGTCGTAATATACAATTTTAACCCAAAACAGTATGCCTTTTGCCACCGCGACGTTGGATGCCACCTGGTGGCGTTGCGGGCAAGTGACTGGGTACGAAAAGTATGTAAGCGGAGCAGACACATACAGGGTATCAACCTAGCGAAGATTTGGGCTGCAAATTGGGAAATCCATTGAGATAAGCGACTGTGACAAAGGGCAGATTGTTATTGCGCATAGTCTGTGAATGAGTACATCTCGAAAACGGTGAAGCTGGTCGAGTATTCACGTGGCACTGTCGTGAGGATCTACGGAAAAACAAGACAGCAGAACCACCACTAGGTGCTAAATGGTTGGACGTCCACGACTCTTCACAGAGCGCGAGGTTCGGAGGCTTGTCTGCTCTGTAAAGTGGGATAGATTGTGATTTGTGGCATCTCTGCTGGAAGAGCACAATGCTGATGCACTTGCAAGTGTTTCGGAGCAAACCGTTCATCGTGCATTGTTGAACATGGAGACTTACTTATTTAAATGTTGACCCGGCCGCGCGGGATTAGTCGAGCGGTCTATGGCGCTGCAGTCATGGACTGTGCGGCTGGTCCTGGCGGAGGTTCGAGTCCTCCCTCGGGCATGGGTGTGTGTGTTTGACCTTAGGATAATTTAGGTTAAGTAGTGTGTAAGCTTAGGGACTGATGACCTACGCAGTTAAGTCCCATAAGATTTCACACACATTTGAAAATTTTATTTTAAATGTTGACCCAACGATACCGTCAGACACGGCTGCATTGCAGACAGGACCATCGGGATTCGACCGTCGATCAATTGAAACCTGTTGGTTATTCGGGGTGAATCACATTTTTGCTGCACTCGGTCGTCGACGATCGTCTCCACAAAAGCCGTCGTCGAGGTGAGCAGCGGCTCTGAGGGTGCAGCGAACCACGGACGCAGGCTGGTGGGAGCAGTATTATCCTACGGGAGACATTCTGCTGTGCTTGCATAGGACCTCTGGTAGTAATCGAAGACACGGTGACAGCTGCGAACCATCTGCATTCCTTCGTGCATAATGTCTCCCCTGACAGTGATGTCATCTTCCAAAAGTATAGCTGTCCGTATCTCGGAGCCAGAACCGTGCTACGGTGGTTTAAGGAGTATTGTAGTGAACTTACGTTGACATCTCGGCTACCAAATTCGCCTCATCTAAATCCTATGGAACCCATCTGGGTCCCTATTAGAGCGGACGCAAATCAGCGGCCAGTTATTTACACGAATTACATGACCTGTGTGTAGGCATCTAATGCTAGATACCCTCACAAACTTATCAACAAACTGTCGGATCAGCGATACGCAGAATCAGTGATGTGTTTCCTTCCAAATACGGAGAAACAAGCTATTAAGATGGTGGCCATAATTTTCTGTCTCATCAGTGTATATATACACTACTGGCCATTAAAATTGCTACAATGTCGCAATGTCGCGGTACGATAAACCGCAATCGCGATAGGCTACAATCCGACCTTTATCAAAGTCGGAAACGTGATGGTACGTATATCTCCTCCTTGCAAGAGGCATCAAAACAACGTTTCACCAGGTAACGACGGTCAACTGCTGTATGTGTATGAGAAATCAGTTGGAAACTTTCCTCATGTCAGGACGTTGTAGGCGTCGCCACCGGCGCCAACCCTATGTGAATGCTCTGAAAAGCTAATCATTTGCATATCACAGCATCTTCTTCCTATCGGGTAAATTTCGCGTCTGTAGCACGTCATCTTCGAGGTGTAGCAATTTTAATGGCCAGTAATGTAAATACTACATGCAATTCTTTTGCTTTTTCGTTATTCAGCCATTATAACACTGAATAATATTACGAAACTGCTTCAGGCGCGTAATATGCAACGTATCCTCATTGAATTTCTTACAAACTGTCTTTTTTCTTTTTTTACAATTTGATTGCCCACATTCGATTAGGTCCTCATATATACGGGGAACAGATCGATTGTTGTTGTGGTAAGATCAGTTGGCTTATTTCTGGTTAAAAGTCAGCGGAAATTTTGCAGTATCTTTGATGGCGTCTTTTCTGTATGAATATTTGAAGAGAAACTATGATTTCAAAGTCACTGTAAACACATATATCAAAGTAATTTTCTTATTTTTAATTTTAGTTTAAGTAAATACTATAAGACTTCTTAAAAAATTTTGACGTTGGTAGTAATAGCTGTACATTACATTCCCAAACACAGTGGTGCATGTTGGCATCTTAACAGTAGCCAAAAACCAGTTACACAACAAATGATTATGAACACAAAAAGATTATTTCATTTAGTTTTCGTAATATCAAATTAACAATGTCCTCTAAAAAGGCTGTCGACTGAAGCCGATACTCTTGTGATCGCAGAATCTCACCGCGCGACCAAATAACGACCAGTTCCACAGACCGTGTTTGATTTACACAGGATGGAATTCGATTGGCCGCATTCTAGTTCGGTGGCCATGAGAAGAAAGCAAAGTGGGAAATCAGTTCATACGCTTTACAGAAATTAATAAGAATGTAAAATACATATTGTCATTAATGTGTGTTCCTGAAGAGGGAGAAATATGAATGCTGTAGTTCACATTTTTGTGACGCTACACTGCACCACTTGAATAATTTGCCACTTTCATAACAGTGGTTCAAAGCACTTCTGTACAGGCATGACACAGTCGCATGACGTTCAGTCGCACCTGTTCGAGCTACAGCGACGTTGTTGTAAAAACGTCACTGGCAGCGAGAACTCTTACCAAGAAATCCCCTTTTGTTTCGACTGCTCTTCTCATAACTAAGGCATTTCACACGAATAAACAAGCATCAAGTGAATGGGCAACTATGTGCACAGTGTATCAGTTTACTACATTTTACGAAGATTTATTTGTTGGCTCCCCTGACCGAGATATCCCATTATTGCTTTCGTTCCGTATAAGGTGATAGTGAAAGTTTCATCACATCGAATTGAATTTATTATTCTTTGTTGCGAGATGTCTGCAGTTCTGATACAAACTGAAATCCGCATGTCACAATACCGTGCCACACCTCTAGACGAGAAAGAAGAAAAAAAAATTGTGGATCCCCCTGAGGTAGTTGAATACAGCTTTTTGTGCATCTGAAGGGGAATACCGCTACAACAGTTCTTACTGAGTTGTTGGAATTGTACAACAAAGCACCATCATATGAAACAGTGATTTGGTGGTGCAGAAGCTACCAGTGTGGCCAAAAGTTATCAGGGAAGAAGAACGGAGTGGCGGGCCATCCAGGTGGAGAACTAGAAATCGCAAGATAAGTGTTTTAAGTATCTCGTTGTGGGATGGTGCACGCAGAAATCAAGGAGTTGCCCATGTAGCCCTGATTCATAGAAGTTTATTTCTACAAAGATGCAAACAAGAACATAAACAACGTGAAAGGAACGTAAAGCTCTGCCTGCTCAGAAGAAATGTCACTTATATACTTGCATTATCATTGTCATGGTTCTGATGCATTGTACTCGCAGACTCATAATAGCAGAGGCCAGATTCGCACTGGTGAAGAGCTGCAGGCGACGATCTTATAAAGGTCACCCAGCGTATGAATACCAGGAAGCTAGCCGAAGTTACGTGGTTCGCAGATGAAATATAGTGCTGGTTATGTCCGGTGATCGTGGCGCCCTCGTTACTGCAGAGGATATCGCAGTGACGCGGTGCTGCGTCGGCTGCAGGCGTCTTCCAGGGCGGCAACCCGCAGGACAAAGTTGTGCGGCGTGCGGCTGTATCATCAGGCGCCAGCCGTACTGTGCGAAGTGGAAGTCCTGGCGCTCTAAAACGGAGTTTCGCAAACGAGACGGCAATGGAAAAAGAGAAAATCAATACTGACCGAGATTTAGACATCGCGCACGATGTTATGAACTCGACAAATTTCGCCGTTCCCTCGGTTCCACGGCGTGAGAACGGACGCTGTACCTGGACCGCGCGGCGGGCGCGGGCCGCACCAACTCATAGGAAGCGCCTGAGGGAGGAGCGGCAGGGGGATTGTCCTATATATACCTGGCGCCGGCCCACCGCCGGTCAGTACATCAGCGCACCTGATGATGGCAACGTGGTCGTATGCCGAAATATTGTCTCCTACGCACACTCACACCAGGCTGTTCACCCTAGATTTATTTCGTCATAAAATACGCCTGGAGAAACTGAAGAATCACGGCCTTTTAGTTGTATCGATGCTGCTAAAGTCAGAGGCCGTGGTCGTTCCGAGCGTATAAAAAGCTCTCTGTTCGTGCGTTTCGACAGTGAGTTGTAGGCCGCCAACGGAAGAGGGTCCTTGTACGGACGTTTGACGGAATCACGTGCCGTGGACGCGGACGCGCCTCGGCAGGTGGTATTCAGCAGTTGCTTTGATGTATCGGAGAGCGGCGAAACCGGGACAGCGCGGTGCCTGTGTTCTACTGGGAGTGCACAACGAGTGTGAATTGCTACTGTGTTCTACTTCGATCCACCACAATAAATGCATGTTGAAAATTTTGTTAGCTCGTGCTTCGAGAAGCGCGGCGGGTGCTGCTTTTCATGCTCCTGTGTGGATTAACATTTGTTTTTTCTGTTGTAGAAACAGGACGTTTTATTTGTATGCACCGAAACGTCCTGAGTGTGATGTTTGCTTAACGTTAAGAGGTGATGGCTTGTTTACCGACCGCCAGTTTAAACGCTGGCAGCAAAACGCGCTGCTAAACCGTCTGCGACGGAATGGGTAATATAAGATCGCATCCCGAGTTCTGAAAAGGTGCCTATTGGCTCGAGCTACTGTAAGTGATCACGTATTCTTATTTCATCATTTGCAAGAGTAAAGTTGTGGGTTATTCTCTTGCATGAGAAGTGCGAAAAACTCAGACATAAGTGGTTAAATTTTAAAAGGAACAAACAGTTGTGTTTCTTAATTGGGTTGCTGAGCTCAGATTGAAAAATCATTCTCTTTAATGACAAAAACTTAATGCATCAATTTCAGTGTTAAATTTTAAGGGAACCGACAGTTGCTGTGTTGCTCAATGTGGTTGTTGATTTGAAACTGAAATTATCTGTACTCTTATTGCGTACGTAATAGCACTTAAGGAAAATTGGGCTATTAACCTGGAGTTCAGACTTGCTGGTGTCGGAGTCTGAATAACCACACTGTGCCATAGATTTGGGCTGCTTTGAGGAAAATTTCAAGGAATGCTTGTGCCTGAAGTTTAAGTCATTTACAGTCTGTATCTAAAAAATGTGTGTTGTAATTCGTCTTGGTTCAGTATTGTTCATGCGTGTCTTGTAATTTTAAAAGGGTTAATTATCAGGTCATTTCGGAAAATGTGTTAAATTAAAAATTCAAATTTTAGGTAGTTAATTCCCAAGGACTAGTGTCCGCGTTCATGCAGTTTTAGTGTAAAATTTTTATTTGTAGAATGCGAATTGTTTTTAAGCTTCCTATGCTTTGCTGAAGGGGCTAGTGTCCATGTTTCGCAGTCCATATATTTTACTTAGTTACATAATAAATTTTAAAGGGGCTACAGTTTGGCGTCGTGCATCCATTGTAGTGCATATTTGTTATCTAGTCGCGTGGGTAATGGCTGCTGATTTTGCCTTAGGTTGAAGACAATATAGCCGGTGGCCACTTCGCAAATCGGAAGCTGTACCCATTGGCTTTAGGTCCAAATGTCACTGTAGGTTGTTATTACCGTTTTTTTAATATGTGTGGCTAGCACTTCGAAATAATTAAAGAAATAGTCGTTGTTTTGTTTAGGCATTTCTAAGTGGCTTAGTGCCCCCACTCGGTAGTGTTAATTTTCTTTCATTTGAGTAAAACAAATCATGATTTGAAATCATGATACTTACATAAATGATCCTGTTAAATGCTCTAAGTGCAAATGCGTGTTCCTTAAATGATTTGAGTAAATGTTTTGTAAATCTATCTTCCAATGGCTTTAAACTCAGCTGTATCCAAGCTATCCCACTCTAATGGTTTTAAAAGGGTCGTTAGTTCCAAAGTAATTCCATTTGCCTTCACCAATACCGACCCCCCCCCCCCTCCCCCCTCTTCCTACCAGTATGCATGCACCTTGGTAATCCAAATACAGAAACTTAAATTAATATCGTACTTACATTTAAATCAAACTTTAGTAAAAAGCTCACGAAAGTGAGCGCATGGACTGAAAATAACAGATCTCATCTCATACAGACGTATTTGACAGTGCGGTCGTCTGTTCGAAGAGAACCAGTGCCAAACTGACTGTGGCGGTTAAACTGCCAAAGAGGTAAAAGCAGAACATCGAAAGTAATATGAAAAATTTACGTTTCTGCTATTTTATGGAGGAGAAACTCATACTTGCAGCATGAAATGTGCGTCGTTAGGTAGCATCGTGAACAACGTTACAGAGACAGTCGTTAGTCAATTAGAACAGAAGACATATTTGCAACCATTAACTGGTGTGGTACAGTATAAACATAGAACCGATATGGATCAAAAATAAAATATAAGTTGTGAAAAAATAAGTTTACAACCATCACTAAATAAAATGTTGTATAAACGTCACCAAATGCCGTCATATTACAGTAGTCTAACATGTAATAAATGACATACTACTGAATCGTGTAGGTGAGCCCTGATTAGTGGCAACAATTTTAAATGGAAAGGAAGCTATTACTACAATAAAAGGGATTTTTTAGTTTTCCTGAAAAACTTAATGGCGTTGTGTTAATTCGTAATAACTCTCCATCTGTTATCAGTATACAACCATTACAATATGAAATTTTATAAAAGTATGACCAACTATACTCATATCAGGATAGTCGAGCATATAATGAGTGGCATATAACAGAACGATTTTGGTAAGCCTAGATTAGTGTTAAAAATTTGGAATAAAGTAGAAGCTTATTTTACAATTCTCTTTTCTCCCTTTTTTCTTTATTTTATATTAAAAAAAGGTGTAGGAATGATTTCAGAATGTATCTAGGCTGTTATACATTCTGATATTATTATTTATGTTTATGTAGTACAATGCTAGTCAATGGTTGCAAATATGTCTTCTGTACTGATTACGACTTACGAATATCTCTGTAACATTGTTCACGATACTACCTAATGACTCAAATTTCGTACTGTCAGTATATGAGTTTCTCCTCCACAAAATAGCATAAATGCGTCTTTGTCAAGTTGCTCACGATATTGTCATATGTAGTTCATCACAGTGTCTAGTTGTTTGTAAAATTACTCTTTTGATTTCATGTCTGTGAGTAATGCTAATGCCACCTAGAGGCCGTCATTAACTTCTTAAATAGCTTAATCGTCAGTCAGTCCGGCACTGGTTCTCTTCGAACAGACAGCACCACTATCAAATATATCTGTATGAGATGAGATCTGTCTTATTTTCAGTCTATGTGCTCACCTTCGTGAGTTTTTTTTACTAAAGTTTGATTTAAATGTATGTGCGATATTGATTGAAGTTTCTATACAGGGTGGTCAAATGATAGTGGCCGGGCCAAATATCTCACGAAATAAGCATCAAACGAAAAAACTACAAAGAACGAAACTCGTCTAACTTGAAGGGGGAAACCAGGTGGCGCTATGGTTGGCCCGCTAGAAGGTCAAACGGATATCAACTGCGTTTTTTTAAAATAGGAACTCCCATTTTTTATTACTTGTAGTACATAAGGAAATATGAATACTTTAATTGGATCACTTTTTTCGCTTTGTAATAGATGGCGCTGTAATAGTCACTAACGTATAAGTACGTGGTATCACGTAACATTCCGCCAGTGCGGACGGTATTTGCTTCGTGATACATTACCCGTGTTAAAATGGACCGTTTACCAATTGCGGGATAATTACGTTATTTAAGGAAACAGGAAGTGTTCAGCCACATGTGAAACGTCAGCCACGACCTGCAACAAATGATGATGCCCAAGTTGGTGTTTTAGCTGCTGTCGCGGCTAATCCGGACATCAGTAGCAGACAAATTGGGCGAGAATCGGGAATCTCAAAAACGTCGGTGCTACATCAACATCGATTGCGCCCGTACCATATTTCTATCTACCAGGAATTGCATGGCGACGACTTTGAACGTCGTGTACAGTTCCGCCACTGGGCAGAAGAGAAATTACGGAACGATGACAGATTTTTTGCACGTGTTCTATTTAGCGACGAAGCCTCATTCACCAACAGCGGTAGCGTAAACCGGCATAATATGCACTATTGGGCAACGGAAAATCCACGATGGCTGGGCAAGTGGAACATCAGCGACCTTGGCGGGTTAATGTATGGTGCGGAATTATGGGAGGAAGGATAATTGGCCCCATTTTAACGATGGCAATCTAAATGGTGCAATGTATGCTGATTTCCTACGTAATGTTCTACCGATGTTACTACAAGATGTTTCAGTGCATGACAGAATGGCGATGTACTTCCAACATGACGGATGTCCGGCACATAGTTCGCGTGCGGTTGAAGCGGTATTGAATAGCATATTTCATGACAAATGAGTTGGTTGTCGAAGCACCGCACCATGGCCTCTACGCTCACCGGATCTGGCGTCCCCGGATTTCTTTCTGTGGGGAAAGTTGAAGGATATTTGCTATCGTGATCCACCGATAACGCCTGACAATATGCGTCAGTGCATTGTCAATGCATGTGCGAACATTACAGAAGGCGAACTACTCACTGTTGAGAGGAATATCGTTATACGTATTGCCAAATGCATTGAGGTTGACGGACATCATTTTGAGCATTTATTGCATTAATGTGGTATTTACAGGTAATCGCGCTGTAACAGCATGCGTTCTCAGAAATGGTAAGTTCACAAAGGTACATGTTTCACATTGGAACAACAGAAATAAAATGTTCAAACGTACCTACGGTTTGTATTTTAATTTAAAACCTATCTGTTACCAACTGTTCGTCTAAAATTGTGAGCCATATGTTTGTGACTATTACAGCACCATCTATTACAAAGCGAAAAAAGTAGTCCAATTAAAACATTCATATTTCCTTACGTACTACACGTAATAAAAAAATGAGGGTTCCTATTTAAAAAACCGCGGTTGATATACGTTTGACCTATGGCAGCTCCATCCAGCGGGCCAACCATAGAGCCATCTGGTTTCTTCCTTCAAGCTAGACAAGTTTTTTCGTTTGGTGCTTATTTCGTGAGATATTTGGCCCGGTCACGATCAATGGACCACCCTGTATATGGAATACTTATTATTTACATATTTGCCATCGTTAATTTTCGTATACATTTTATCCCACAGCTTCAGTCTAATGATGAAATTTTGGAAAGCGTAACGCGTAATAAAGAGTTGTGTGATCAAGACCTTGGTATATTTCAGAGTTGTGACGAATCTTAATGGTCGCCTGCCTCTATGTATCCAACGCTGTTTCGAAATATAAAGACATTAGAAAGAAAATTGTAAACATAGGTAACTGTTTTGGATTTTCTGATGAAGACAACTCTAGCCGGTGTCAAAACTAGGTCAAGTTAAATCTTATTGTAATCGGTGGGCTCTGTTATACAAATCATATTCTTGTACAGTTGCTGGCTCAAAGCCATGTTTAAAACTGCCAAGGAATTATGATAACAGTTTTTATAAAGAAGTCCTCAATATTGGTTGAATATTTGAACTCCTCATTATGATTCCATAATTTCAGATTTGTGTAATGGTAAATGCTACCACCGTTTGACTTTTATTTCTAAGTTTTATGAACCATAACGTGTTTGTAGCAAAAATTTGTTAATCAAAATTTATGCTACACAGTATGCAACTTAATTGGAAATAAAATATTATTAATAAGCACAAAGAGAACATTAAATGTGACACATTTATTTTATTCTTGAACTCTAAACAGCCAACAGCTGCATGTCCGATAGACACTAAAAGTGACATAAATAGAATAAGAGGCAGATCTCTGCAGTTAATGCTAGAAATTTCTAAAACACGATTTGAACCTAATGTTATGTCCATTGTCGTGAGTGCTGATAAATTTGGTTGTCTTAATAATGTTTAGTTATTGCCAAAAACGTTTTCCTTGATTTACGGAAAACCTGGTATTTTGAGTTGTGTCAGTTTTGTAGCAAGAGGAACTAATACCAAGTTTCACTTACATAGCTTGTTTTTTTTTCGAGGTAACTCACAGTGCACCGAATAAGTAAAGTGACTTAAATTTTTTTCCTAGTAACATTTTCTAGAAACGCACCAGATGTGATTACCACTTCTCCCGCAACATTGTGCTCAACACGCAGACGCTTCAATCGTATCGATGACTCAGTGAATGCACGCAGAGCTGCCGTGAGAGTAACGTTCTGTAAATAGCCGCAGTCGAACGTAGTATCATGGGTCAAAGCGCTGCTATTAACGTTTGCTGTGAATGAAGAAAAATGACATCAGAAGTTTACACAGGAGTGCAACGTATTTACGGGGAGGATTGTCTTAGACGTGCCAAAGTGTTCCGCTGTTTTACAGCCTCTGGGAAAAGGAGACAGCCCGTAGAAGGAGAACCACGCGTGGGATTTCCAGTATCTGCTCGCGCGGATGAAATTGTAGAAAAAGGCTAGCAAATTGTTGCCCATGATAGAAGAATTATCATCAGAATCCTTCCAGTGGAACTCAGTTTCGGTAAGATAATGGCTTCGTACATTTTAGAGAAACACTTGCTTGAGAGAATGGTTCGTTCCAAGTAGTGCCTCATTCATTGACAGGAGATTAGAGTGGACATCGAACTGTACTATGCGCTAGTTTCATCGTCGCAACTGATGAGGATGCTAATCTATTGAAAAGAATTGTGACTTTGTATTGCAGTAGGGGCTGTCGGTTCGATGTTGTTGTTATTGTCTTCAGAGAATGGTTTATTGCAGCTCTCCATGCTACTCTATCCTGTGCAGACCTCTTTATCTCCGAATAACTGCTGTAACTTACATCGCCGAGCGGTTCTGGGCGCTTCAGTCCGAAAGCGCACTGTAGGGAAGCAGCCTACTCACACTGTAGTAAATTCTCATCAGTTTCCATTGTGTGCCAGCCAGTCTGCTGTAACTAGCTCTGACGTCATAAATGTTGCGCAATACCTTAAAAGTCAAGCAAATGACCTAAAACTTTTCTAGCATGTCAGGAATAATACTAAATTATTGTGTGTTAAATATCAGTTCGATAACTTCAGCCATTTTCGAAATTTGGACGTTTTTCTGGAAAAATCATTGGCGCAACAGAAAAGAGCTAGAGACTTCAAAATTTATATTTAGATTCATCTTTCATAATGATTTAATAAAAGCAGTACTTTGGATTTCACAAATTAAGACTTTAGTGGAAATTCATGATTTTGTGGTTTTCATCTCAAAACTGAAGGAAGCAAGATTGATTAAGTAGGCTAATAAATAAGGCTAGGATGTTTAGATTTAAATAGGTTGGAGGTCCGCTATGATTATGAAGATGTGTAAAGTTTCTTTTTAATACCTATAAAATTATAGCGATAGCGGATCTCAAAAAGGGGCAGTTCAGAGCTCATCTACTGCGTGCAGTGTAATTTAATTAATTCTCTCGCCCAAAGTATTTAACTTAGCCACGTCAAAATTTTATTATCAATACTTACCTGCGTGCTGAATGCACGTTTAAATTAAAAGCTTCATCGGCCATGAGCAAAAGAAGCTATAAATTATTATGTAACTTGAAGTGGTGCGTTACTAGCCCAGCGGCTAGTCGAGAGAGCCGAAAAGATCAGGCGTTCCCTTCGCCGTCCGCACCGCGGTTTTATATATAAGGACGCTACGCGAGGAAGGAAGGCCCCAGTTCTCTCCAGACGCTGAATGACACGCCATCTGTGTCGGTAGTCGCGTCGCATCAGTGTATCTGCTACAAACAGCCTCGGGTGCCGTATTAAGTTACTAGAGATACGCGGAACCATGAAAACATTTCATGTGAAGTGTTAATTCTGGAATGATTTTCATTATCTAGTTTCAGTTTGCGTATTGTCGTATTTTCACGCGCCGTCGCGGGACAGACATTCTACCAAATATTTAGCGTGGCGTTTGATGAAGTATTTTCATCAAATTATGGCGAGCATTCTTTTTAACATTTAATTCGGACATTTATAGTTGCATCAGCACATTAGACTCTGAACTGCTCTGTTAGTTAGGTTGTAGGGATACTTGTGTTTTTTTTTTCTTTTATCAGTGAATTTCAGAATATACTCAACAATTTTGGAAAACCGTTTTTGATTAGAAATCCCGGACAATCTCCTAATTCCTCAGAGCTATAAGCTGCAGCTATAATGGTATCTCAATTGAAGTGGGCACTAGGATCTCTAATTACTGGCTCCATGTTTTATTAAATCACTTTCTGGGTGCCAAGAAGTAAATAGAGAGCCAGTGTTGAGAACGGCGAAAGACAGCATTAACAACATTCTAAAAGCTAGAAACTGATCTACATGCAAGCGTTTATCCAGCAATCAGATTAGATTATTTTTCTACAAACCTATCCGCCGCCCCACATATGGTGCATCGGCCGGGAATTACGCTAAGTGAAAGTGGTTTTTAACTATTCGGATTCGCGAGTGAAATGCGACACGCAGCTGAGTAATAGAGCAGTGAAAGTGTTACGTGTGCATATGGACGACGCAATTGGATTAACAACGCATCTGGATTGACGGAGCTGGCACTGAGTCTAGCGGTGCTGCCGGCATCGCGAGAAGCCAGTCTCGCCGTACCGCAGTCGTCCCCTGGAGCAGCCGGCGCAGAGCCTGCAATTGCGGGCCACGCAAACACACAACAGCCGTCGGAGAGCCGTCTGCAGTTCAACGTGCCACGTCGCATCAGGAATCCTGGTACGCCGCGCCGGCAACGCCATACGTCGTGCAGAAGGAACTAAGTTAAGTGAAAAGCTGTTAAAAATTTTACTAACCTGCACTAAAAGACTGTCGGCGATGGAACCGTCAAAAGAAACTGAGGTTAAACTTATATCAGAACCTATGTCTGTTGAGGGAACTGTAAATCCAGACAACGGTTCAAGTGTAAATATGCATGAAAGTAGTAATGTTAAAGTGAAATATGAAGTATTGTCTCCTGACAGTAGTGTGCGAAGGGGCAATGATTCAATAATAGAGACCCCTGTAGTAAAGCGGAAAGTAGAAATTGTAAATTTATTGGATGATAGTTTCTCTGATGAATTAAAAATGAAACAGTCATCAGAGATGGTAGAGTTTAAGAAGTAGCAGTTAGATATGACTAATCAATCAGAAGTTTCATGTAGTTTTGATGATTCTGGTATTGGAGCTAGTTTTTCGTCACCTGAGTGTGATAAAAAGCCAGCTCGTGAGCAACCCAAAGATGCTTGGGCTGTTGATCTAAATGTTATATTACAAGCAATAGCTGCCAGTCAAACAAATTTTAATATGCGGTTTGAGGCAATGGACAATAAATTAGAATCCAATAATGCTGAATTAAAGTCTGAAATAAGTGAACAGGTCAAAAGTAGTAATGCTGAGTTAAAGTTTGAAATAACTGAGGTCAAAAACAGTAATGCTGAATTAAAGTCTGAGATTGTGGCCAGCCAAACAAATTTTAATAAACGATTGGAGGTAATGGACGATACCTTCAAGGCTGGTTGCAATAAGTTGAAAGAGGATCTAGACAGTTTGAATAATAAAATTGATTACAACCATGAGGATATTAAGAAAAAGGTTGCTCAACAGTTTTCTGAAATGTATGAAACAGTTAAATCCGAAGTTGCTGAGGTTCGCAAAGACTTCCAAATGGAAGATGCGAAGCTGGAGCACAAGTTAACAGAAAAGATCGAGGCGGAATCTGAACTGTGCTCAGATAGGTTTAAAGATGTTAACATAAAAGTAAACATATGTCTAGCAGACATAGATGCAATCAAAACTGATACTACCCATATTGTACAAAGAGTAGATAATGTGGAAATGAAAGTAGAAAATATTAGTACTAACATTGCTAACATTGAGAGTAAAGTAGCTTCAGTAACTTCTGGTAATGGTAATAACAACAAGTTATAGCTGCAAACGCCGCTTTTATCGGGTGTCGGCAGTTCTTGCGGTTCGATCCAGACAAAAATATCCACCCGCTAGATTTCTGGAACGATTTTGAAGATGTGATTCCACCAACTTGGTCTGAACGAGAGAAAATCTCGTTTATTAGAAGCCATTTAGCAGGTGACGCCATGCGTTGGTCAGCTGATGTTATGTTAAAGTGTAAAACATTAGCGGAATTTAAAACAGCTTTCATTAATGAGTATTGGTCTAGCAATAAGCAAAATGAAGTGTTGAGAGAATTTTGGAGTGGAAAACGCTTCAATGCAGGCAAGGAATCAATTAAAGAGTTTGCTAGGTCATGGATTTCACGTTTGTCACATTTGGCGGAAAAGCTAAAACCAGAAATGATTATACTAGGTCTTGAAGCCAAACTGCCATGGTATTGGCAAACTAGAATTATATCAGCCCCTAGAGACAATCTGGATCGTTTCATTGAGTATTTGGAACGTGTAGAACGTGTTGCTGCCAATGAGGAGCAAGCACGTAATAACCGAAATGCCAATAACAATAATAGTAATTTTAGGAACGAGCAAAATGGCAATGTAAACATCAGAACAGTAGGTGTTCGCCATCCTAAGAGAGGTAGGAAATGGGGAAATAATTATCAGAACCAACAATGGCATCCAAGGGATAATAATTTTGTTCCAAACAGAAATATGCATGTAAACAACAGTACGGAAAGTAAGGCTATGCCAGCTAACTATAATGAAACTAAAGGAAACAGTAGTATGCCGAGGCAGGAAAACTAGTTCCCGTCTATGAGGACACTGGCGCTCACCAGGCGGTTACTTTTCCTATGCCAGTAGTTAAGGGAATTGGTAAGACAGATCAGAATACTCAAACTGAACATGTGGATGAAGAGTCGGTAGCACCTAAGGATACAACAGAAATATTAGATCACTCACATTATTTGATAGATACCGTGTTAGAGACGCTTTCTAAGTGGGAAGAGAAAGAGAAGGCGCAGCAGTGTAACGATAGGGACGAGCTACAAAATACTGAATTGACAGGTGAAGAAGCAGAAGAAATTCATGCTTATATTTACGATGAGGATGATGTGCTCTTATCTAAAGTGCCTGTGCAGGATGTTGATAATGTACTAATAGATTTAGGACAGGAGATAAGTGGGAATGTAGAGGGTAGGCTGTTTGGGGTCGATGAACCCAGTAGCTGTGACCAGTTGTCACTTGAGAAGGAAACCGACGATAATGGTGAAAGTGGTTTAGCTGTAACTAATGTTATGCCCAGTCTGGAGGCGCAGAATCGCTCAGACTACAGTAATTTGGGTCATGTTCAGCAAACTAAATGTAATGAAGTCGTGCGGTGTTTCGATTTAAAATTAATAGACCGACTGGAAAAGGCAGCTGAAAATGTAATTCAGGAAACCCCTACACACTGTGACCTAAACGTAATGAAGACAGAAGTCGATCACTTTAGTTGGAGACAAATCCAAAAGGAACTACTAGATGAATTTGAGGAACCACCTGTACAACCTAGAATAAGCCACCCTATAATAATAGTGAATATGTTGGGTATCAATGTACGTTGTCTCTTAGACAGTGGAAGTGAGGTGAGTGCAATATCTCAGTCCTTCTTTGATGCATTACCTGGTAAAGACAAGCTTACAGTAATGAGGGTATCAGGACTAAGAATAATTGGTGCTACTGGCAAGGTTTCAAAAACAGTAAAGCAAGAAGCCTTACTGCCCTTTAACATTAATGGTAATTTAATTGATCATCCATGTTTAATGGTAAACAATCTCAGTATTGAGGTTTTAATTGGCATAGATTTCTTGTCAAAATATCAGAGTGTTGTTGACTTTGAAAGAAGCCAGTTAAAAATGGTCTTGCCAATAACCGGAGTAATTATAGTACCTTTTAGTGATAAACATGTAGTAACTGATCATGAAACTTGGGAGCTGCCTATACGAGTTCTGAAAAACAGGAGATATTGGGACGAAGGTGTTAATCTTAATAACAATAAGTTGAACACAGAAGAAGAAGAAGAAGCAATTATTTTAGACAAAATAGAAGCTAAATTGCAGGAAATCAATAGAATTTCAAGCAATCAGAAGGAAGAACTGAGACAGGTTCTAAAAAGGCATCATAAAGTATTTTCAGATCGACCTGGCAGATTCATAGGTAGCCAATGAATGCTGTAGGGAGGATGTTGTTCTGTAACCTCTACACAGTGTGGCAGCTGTGCAGTCCCAGCTGTGTGAGATCTTCTTTCCCTTTCAGGTCTCACTCATTCTTCCTCTTTCCTATCTACAAAAATTTCGACGTCTTCTTTCCAACACATAAAATTTTCCGTTATGACTATCAAGCCAGCATTAAGCTAATGAATGCTGTAGGGAGGAGGTTGTTCTGTAACCTCTACACAGTGTGGCAGCTGTGCAGTCCCAGCTGTGTGAGATCTTCTTTCCATTTCAGGTCTCACTCATTCTTCATCTTTCCTATCCACAAAAATTTCGACCTCTTCTTTCCAGATATGAAAATTTTCTGTCATAGCTATCAAGCCATGAGTTATGTAACCATTCTATTTACCGATTAGTGGAAAAAAATACCTAATGTGACAAACCTAATAGTGACGAACAATTGAGAAGTATGACGTAATTAAGATATAAAATGTATTTGAGTAACAAATATGTATAGTACCCTGGTAATATAGTAAGTACAAAGTGTTGTTTTATTGGAAATAGACCACCAACAGCAATTTGAAAAGGATATATGAATTCATGTACAAGCAGGATCTGAAGTGGTAGTGAAACCTAGTATATGCATTAGAGCTAACTAATTAATAGTAAATGAGATTGCTTAGCGTTATGAAAAATATGCAGATAAGTTGTAAGATTAAACTCACCTGGTATAGCAAGGAAAGGCAGTGTAATAGAACTGAGCAGTGTTTGTGGTTCAGACGTGAAGGACACGTCCCTGAAGTATTTATAAGGTTGGAGCTGGCCATTATTTTAGTGTAGTGTGTGACAGGATACACCTACACGTATTGAGGTTATGAGTTGGAGGCGTGAATGCGACCATAGGTACCCTTATGTTAGATGAGACAGAGCAGCTCATGGTGTCCTATAGGTTTAAGGAATTTAGCATTACGTTCGTCCATAATTACTTGATGCACTTTAGTGGTAGGTCTGAGAGAGACTACCTGAGGTTTCAGCGTCCGATCGAATGGAAATGGATTGCCACGTGAGCAAACTGATCAGCTGCAATACACTATGAATATGAAATAAATGTGCTATCCTATGCTTTAAATATTAATAGAGTGAGTGTTAAATAAGTACATACACTAGCAAAATAAATAAATAACATACGGACAGATGTGAAACATTATTTTAGCTCAGCATAAATACACTTCAAAGTAAGTAAGTACCTAATTGCAGATGTGGAACTGACAACAGCAGAGGACCAATAAGTGGATTTTGTAGTCAACTAACGTAGTGTGTTTTGAACACTCACAACTGTACTATTACCAAAAGTTACTCACATGTACAAAGAAGCTGAGAAAACAACCACTAATCATACTCATACTATCTCTAAGAATAAGGTAATCAAAGATGAGTCAGTTAAGTGCTTAAAATGCAAATGTATCAGGAATGTACCGAGCATTGGTTCAGTGTTCCGGCCCAGAAATAATAAATTCAGATTAAATATGATTTATGATTGTATGCCTTAGGAGCATAAATTTTCTCCAGTACGTGACTAACGGCGTTTTGAGCCATTTGTTTACCGATTTTATGACAGTTAAGTAACCGTGAGAGTAAAATTGAAAAAGTTCTGTTAACTTTGTTCCAGCAAAATATTGAAGGATAAAATGTATATATCCCCATTTCATTGTGACGCACCCATAGATAATAAGTGAACAGAGTCTGAGGCACTCTTCTTGTTTGTTCTACAGGACAAACCAGATAATGGCAGCCTGGTAGCTGCGTGAAAGCGTGGAGTGACTTGGACACAACTCACAGTGACCCCTCCCCTTCCCCCATGTAATTTAGAGAGAACGCCACGTGTGTAAAAATTATTTGTGAACTTTTTCTTTCAGGTTTAGAAAAGACTGCTAACAGATAATCATCTGTTTATGTATCATGTTATTTTCTTTGAATTTGTGTATGTAAAAATGTATTTAATGTATTTAATGGATCTAAGATTTTCATAATTTTTTCAATTTGTATGTGTTTGTTTGTCTAAGGCAATATGTATGCCAAAATATTTCATTGACTTTGCTTAAAATTTTGAGTAATGACATTGTTTAAAAAGGCAGTGAACATGCTTACAATTTAAATAATTAATGTAGGTAATCAGTTTTCTTTAATGTTTCTACAGGTTTATATTTCAATTTTGATTTTCATAGGCAGTTAAACTATGCTCTTGCTTCCCTTTTTGTAATTAAATTTTTTTTTCATTCATTAACATTCATAAACAAAAAAAAATTTAAGTAGAGGGTGATGTAGGGAAGCAGCCTACTCACACTGTAGTAAATTCTCATCAGTTTCCATTGTGTGCCAGCCAGTCTGCTGTAACTAGCTCTGACGTCATAAATGTTGCGCAATACCTTAAAAGTCAAGCAAATGACCTAAAACTTTTCTAGCATGTCAGGAATAATACTAAATTATTGTGTGTTAAATATCAGTTCGATAACTTCAGCCATTTTCGAAATTTGGACGTTTTTCTGGAAAAATCATTGGCGCAACAGAAAAGAGCTAGAGACTTCAAAATTTATATTTAGATTCATCTTTCATAATGATTTAATAAAAGCAGTACTTTGGATTTCACAAATTAAGACTTTAGTGGAAATTCATGATTTTGTGGTTTTCATCTCAAAACTGAAGGAAGCAAGATTGATTAAGTAGGCTAATAAATAAGGCTAGGATGTTTAGATTTAAATAGGTTGGAGGTCCGCTATGATTATGAAGATGTGTAAAGTTTCTTTTTAATACCTATAAAATTATAGCGATAGCGGATCTCAAAAAGGGGCAGTTCAGAGCTCATCTACTGCGTGCAGTGTAATTTAATTAATTCTCTCGCCCAAAGTATTTAACTTAGCCACGTCAAAATTTTATTATCAATACTTACCTGCGTGCTGAATGCACGTTTAAATTAAAAGCTTCATCGGCCATGAGCAAAAGAAGCTATAAATTATTATGTAACTTGAAGTGGTGCGTTACTAGCCCAGCGGCTAGTCGAGAGAGCCGAAAAGATCAGGCGTTCCCTTCGCCGTCCGCACCGCGGTTTTATATATAAGGACGCCACGCGAGGAAGGAAGGCCCCAGTTCTCTCCAGACGCTGAATGACACGCCATCTGTGTCGGTAGTCGCGTCGCATCAGTGTATCTGCTACAAACAGCCTCGGGTGCCGTATTAAGTTACTAGAGATACGCGGAACCATGAAAACATTTCATGTGAAGTGTTAATTCTGGAATGATTTTCATTATCTAGTTTCAGTTTGCGTATTGTCGTATTTTCACGCGCCGTCGCGGGACAGACATTCTACCAAATATTTAGCGTGGCGTTTGATGAAGTATTTTCATCAAATTATGGCGAGCATTCTTTTTAACATTTAATTCGGACATTTATAGTTGCATCAGCACATTAGACTCTGAACTGCTCTGTTAGTTAGGTTGTAGGGATACTTGTGGTTTTTTTTTTTTTATCAGTGAATTTCAGAATATACTAAACTATTTTGGAAAACCGTTTTTGATTAGAAATCCCGGACAATCTCCTAATTCCTCAGAGCTATAAGCTGCAGCTATAATGGTATCTCAATTGAAGTGGGCACTAGGATCTTTAATTACTGGCTCCATGTTTTATTAAATCACTTTCTGGGTGCCAAGAAGTAAATAGAGAGCCAGTGTTGAGAACGGCGAAAGACAGCATTAACAACATTCTAAAAGCTAGAAACTGATCTACATACAAGCGTTTATCCAGCAATCAGATTAGATTATTTTTCTACAAACCTATCCGCCGCCCCACAGCACGACTGCTACGGTCACAGGTTCGAGACCTGCATCGGGCATGGATGTGTGTGATGTCCTTTGGTTAGTAAGGATTAAGTAGTTCTAAGTTCTAGGGGACTGATGACCTCAGATGTTGAGTCCCATAGTGCACAGAGCCATTGTAACTTACATCCTTCTGAATCTGCTTAGTGTATTCATCTCTTGGTATCCCTCTTTGGCTTTTACGCTCCACGCTTCCCTCCAGTACAAAGTTGACGATCTATTGATGCCTCAGAATCTGTCCTAGCAACTAATCCCTTCTTCTTGCCAAGTTGTGCCACAGATTCCTCTTCTCCCCAATTCTATTCAGTACGTCCTCATTAGTTACGTGATCTATCCATCTAATCCTCAGCATTCTTCTCTAGCACCATATTTCGAAAGCTCTTCTTATCTAATCTATTTATCGCCCATGTTTCACTTCCTCACATAGCTGCACTCCATACAAATACTTCCAGAACGGCCTTCCTGACACTTAAACCTATACTCGCCGTTAACAAACTTCTCTTCTTCAGAAATGCTTTCCATGCCATAGACAGTCTACATTTTATAGCCTCTACTTCGACCATCATCAGTTATTTTGCTTCCCATATACCAAAAGTCATCTACCACTTTCAGTGTCTCATTTCCTAATTCCCTAATTAATTCGACTACGTTCCATTATCCTCGTTTTGCTTTTGTTGGCCTCCTTTCAAGACACTGTCCATTCCGTTCAGCTGCTCTTCCAGGTCCTTTGCTATCTCTGACAGAATTACAACGTCGTCGTCAAACCTCAAAGTTTTTACTTTTTCTCCATGGACCTGATCCAGATTTTTCTTTTGTTTCCCTTACTGCTTGCTCAATATACAGATAAATAACACAGGGTGTAGGCTACAACGCTGTTTCACTTCCTTCTCGACCACTGCTTCCCTTTCATGCCCCTCGACTCTTATGACTGCCATCTGGTTTCCGTAAAAATTGTAAATAACCTTTCGCTCCCTTTATTTTACCCCTGCCACCTTCAGAATCTGAAACGGAGTATTCCAGTCAACATTGTCAAAAGCTTTCTCTAAGTTTACAAATGCTATAAAAATAGGTTTGCTTTTACTTAACTTAACCTATCTTCTAACATAAGTCATAGGGTGAGTACTGCCTCGCGTGTTCCAAAACGTCTACAGAATCTAAACTGGTCTTCCTTCAGTTCGGCTTTTACCAGTTTTTCCATTCGTCTGTAAAGAATTCGTGTTAGTATCTTGCAACCGTGACTTATTAAACTTATAGTTCGGTAATTTTCAGACCTGGCAACTCCTTCTTTTTTTGGGATTAGAATCATTATATTCGTTTTGAAGTCTGAGGGTATTTCTCCTGCCTCAGCCATCTTTCTCACCAGATGGTAGTGTTTTGTCAGGACTGTCTCTCCCAAGGCCGTCAGTAGTTCTAATAGAATGTTGTCTACTCCCGGTGCCTTGTTTCGACTTAGGTCTTTCAGTGCTCTGTCAAACTCTTCACGCAGTATCATATCTCCCATTTCATCTTCATCTACCTCCTCTTCCATTTCCATACTATTGCTCTCAAGCACATCGCCCTTGGATAGACCTGCTATATGTTCCTTCCACCTTTCTGCTTTCCCTTCTTTGCTTAGGACGGGATTTCCATCAGACCTGGCAACTCCTTCTTTTTTTGGGATTAGAATCATTATATTCGTTTTGAAGTCTGAGGGTATTTCTCCTGCCTCAGCCATCTTTCTCACCAGATGGTAGAGTTTTGTCAGGACTGTCTCTCCCAAGGCCGTCAGTAGTTCTAATAGAATGTTGTCTACTCCCGGTGCCTTGTTTCGACTTAGGTCTTTCAGTGCTCTGTCAAACTCTTCACGCAGTATCATATCTCCCATTTCATCTTCATCTACCTCCTCTTCCATTTCCATACTATTGCTCTCAAGCACATCGCCCTTGGATAGACCTGCTATATGTTCCTTCCACCTTTCTGCTTTCCCTTTTTTGCTTAGGACGGGATTTCCATCTGAGCTCTTAATATTCATAGTGGTGGTTCTCTTTTCCCCCATGGTCTCTTTAATTTTGTTGTAGGCTATATTTATCTTACCCCTAGTGATACATGCTTCTATATCCTTACATTTGTCCTCTAGCCATCCCTGCTTAACCATTTTGTACTTCTTGTCGATCTAATTTTTGAGACGTTTGTATTCCTTTTCGCCTGCTTCATTTGTTGCATTTTTATATTTTAATCTATTAAATTCAATATCTCTTCTATTTCTATTTCTACTAGCACTCATGTTTTTACCTTCTTGATCCTCTGCTGCCTTCACTATTTCACCTCTCAAAGCCACCCATTCTTCTTCTTCAACTGCATTTTTTCCCCTATTCTTATCAATCGTACCCTAATACTCTATCTTGAACTCTCTATAACCTCTGGGTCCTTCTGTTTATGCAAGTCATGAGACCTTTTGCAGTTTCTTCAGTTTCAATCGACAGACCATAACCAAAAAACTGTGGTCAGAATCCACATCTGCCCCTGGAAATGTCTTACAATTTAATATCTGGTTCCTATATCTCTTGTCTTACTATTATATAATCTATCTGAAACCCTCTAGTGTCTCCAGGCCTTTTCCATGTATTCAACATTCTTTCATGATTCGTCAGCCATGTGTTAGCTATGATTAAGTTATGCTCTGTGGAAAATTCCAGCAGGCGGCTTCCCCTTTCATTCCTTACCCCAAGTCCATATTCACCAAATACTTTTCCTTCTCTTCCTTTTCCTACAATCGCATTCCAGTCCCCCTTTACTATTAAATTTCCGTCTCTCTTAACTATCTGAATAATTTCATTTATCCCATCGCGCATTTCTTCAATCTCTTGATCATCTGCGGAGGTAGCTGGAATATAAACTTATACTGCTGTAGTAGACGTGGGATTCAAGTCTATCTTGGCTACAATAAGGTTTTCACTGTGCTGTTCGTGGTAACTTATCCGCGTTCAGACCGACTCCTGCATTATCGTTATAGTATGTGGTGAAAAGTATCCGGACACTTGGCTGAAAATGACTTACAAGTTCGTGGCGCCCTCCATTGGTAATGTTTGAATTCAATATGGTGCTGGCCCATCCTAAGCCTTGACGACAGCTTCCACTCTTGCAGCCATACGTTGAATCAGGTGCTGGAAGGTTTCTTGGGGAATGCCAGCCCATGTTTCACAGAGTGCTGCACTCAGGAGAGGTATCGATATCAGTCGGTTAGGGCTGGCACGAAACTGGCGTTCCAAAACGTCCCAAAGGTGTTCTATACGACTCACGTCAGGACTCTGTGGAGGTTAGTCCATTACAGGGATGCTATTGTCATGTAACCACTCCGCCACTGGCCGTGCATAATGAACAGGTGCCGGCCGGGGTGGCCGAGCGGTTCTAGGCGCTACAGTCGGGCGCTACAGTCTGGAACCGAGCGACCGCTGCGGTCGCAGGTTCGAATCCTGCCTCGGGCATGGATGTGTGTGATGTCGTTAGGTTAGTTAGGTTTAGGTAGTTCTACGTTTGAGGGGACTGATGACCTCAGAAGTTAAGCCCCTTAGTGCTCAGAGCCATTTGAACCATTTTATGAACAGGTGCTCGATCGTGTTGAAAGATGCAGTCGCCATTCCCGAATTGCTCTTCAGCTGTGGGAAGCAACAAGATACTTAAAACATCAATATGGGCCTTTTCTGTGATAGTGCCACGCAAAACAACAAGAGGTGCTAGCCCCTCCATGAAAAACACGACCACACCATAACACCACCGCCTCCGAAGTTTACTGTTGGCACTACACACGCTGGCAGATGATGTTCACAGGGCATTCGCCATACCCACACCGTGCCATCGGAACGTCACATTGAGTACCGTCACTCCACACAACGTTTCTCCACTGGTCAATCGTCCAATGTTTACGCTCTTTACACCAAGCGAGACGTCGTTTGGCATTTACCGGCGTCATTTGTGGTTAAAATGGTTCAGATTGCTCTGATCACTATGGGACGTAACATCTGAGGTGATAGCCCCGCCGGGCGCGGTGGACGAGCGGTTCTAGGCGCCATTTTTTTCATCAGTCCCCTAGAACTTAGAACTACTTAAACCTAACTAACCTAAGGACAAACATCCATGCCCTAGGCAGGATTCGAACCTGCGACCGTGAATGTGCAACGTGACCAGTCCATCAGTACATGCATCTCACTCCACCATGCCCACAGCATTAGGAGGCAGTTCGAAAACCACCGTAGCCGTCGCGCGGTTCGAGACTGAAGCGCCTAGAACCGCTCGGCCACAACGGCTGGCGTGATGTGTGGCTTATGAGCAGCCGCTAGACCATGAAATCCAAGTTTTCTCACCTCCCGCCTAACTGCCATATTAATAGCAGTGGATTCTAATGCAGTTTGGAGTTCCTGTGTGATGGAGTGGACAGATGTCTGCATATTACACATTACGACCCTCTTCAACAGTCGGCGGTCTCTGTCAGTCAACAGACGAGGTCGGCCTGTACGCTTTGTGCCGTACGTGTCTCTTCACGTTTCCACATCATTATCACATCGGAAACAGTGGACCTAGGGATGTTTAGGAGTATGGAAATCTCGCGTACAGACGTATGACACATGTGACGCCCATACAACTGACCACTTTCGAAGTGCGTGAGTTCCGCGGAGAGCCCCATTCTGCTCTCTCACGATGTCTAATGACTACTGAGGTCGCTGATACGGAGCAGTTGGCAGTAGGTAGCAGCACAATGCACCTATTGTGAAAAACGTATGTTTTTGGGGTGCCAGGATACTTTTGATCACTAAGTGTATTTGCTTTCGTATCTACAATTCTGTATTTACCTGACGAGGTGTCTCGTTCCTCCTGCCACCGAACTTCACCAGTTCCCACTATATCTAACTTTAACCTATCCATTTCCCTTTTTAAATTTTCTAACTTACCTGCCCGATTAAGGGACGTGACATTCCACGCTCCGATCTGTAGAACGCATTTTCTTTCTCCTGGAGAGTCCTCGCCCAGAGATCCGAAATGGGGGACTATTTTACTCCTCGAATATTCTACCCAAGAGGACGCCATGATCATTTAACCATACGGTAAAGCTGCATGCTCGAGGGAAAAATTATTCAGTTCGGTACAGAAACAAAACGTGAGAATACAGCGCCACCGAGGCAGAAGAACCTCAGTTTACAGAAATCAAGCACCAAGATAAAAACTGAATTTTCTCATTATGAGAGTACTGCAGGGTGATCTGCTTTAATTGTTCAAAGCCATTCAAAAACCAAGATCACACAAAATATTTTTTATTCTCGATAACCTGTTTCAACAGTCTTAGCTGTCATCTTCAGGTGTTAAACATTTTTTTTGTAGTAGAACATGTTCATTTTACGCTGAACCTCAAGGACAAGATGCCAAGTGGATAAAATTCAGCACATTATCAACGTTTATCATCGCTAAAATATTAAGCATCTGTTAGCAATATGTACGCAGCCATGGCCTTTTGGACAAGGTGCTGTGTGTTTTTAAATATTTTTGCGATGACAAACGTTTATAATGTACTGAGATTCATCTACTTGACATCTTGTGCATGAGGTTCAGCGTAAAATGAACATGTTTTCCTACAAAAAAAGTTCAAGAGCTGAAGGTGACAGCTAAGACTGTTGAAGCCGGTTGTTTTGACTAAGAAATATTTTATGTGATATTGGATTTTGAATGGCTTTTAACTAAGATAAAAGTGTTTTTATTATTTTCGATGCCTCTGGGATGGGCCAGCTTGAATTTCTTCCTGTCAGCACAACAGTGAATGGACGGTACTACTTAGAAGTCATACAACTCCTCTTCGCTCGCATGTCTCATGTCAGGACGCAATTGTTCCAGAGGAACAGTTGGTTTCTTCCGCAAGACAATGCACCGGCTCATTGTACACTGCCTGTGAAACTGCTTTTGGCAGCGAAGCAGATCAGCGTCCTCTTATACTCGCCTTTCTTGCCAGATTTGGGACCAGCAGACTTTTTTGTATTTCCGACAACGAAATGGGCTTCGAAAAACGAACGTTTCAGTTGCAATGAGGACAACCAGCATGCTGTGGGCAAGAAGGACGTACACGATCAGGACTTCCAGAGTTCTTTCAACAGTTTGTACGATCGATATAAGCGTTGTGTGGAGGTGCAAGGTGAATATTTTGAGTCCATGTAACTGCGAAATTAAAACAAAGTTCTTAGTTTGGATGTAGTACTACTTGCACCATTAGTTATTTGGCTCACTGTGTAATTAAAACTTTATCAGTATCGTCTCGTAGTTTTCTTTTTACTCTTTCCCGGACAAGACTCAAGCTGACACAGTTCCCTTTCTTAATTATCCGTATAAGCATCAAACTCACAGGATCACCCATAGACGCAGAGACCGATTTCTAACATTACGCCTTTGTGTGCGAATGCTTTGAACCAACAGATGCTAGCAGGTTCTAAGACAGTTACTACAATGATTTTTCTAGCGTTTTTAGTTCGTTTACACACCAGAAAAAGCTTCTACTTTAATACTGGCAATTAGCGATTGCAGTTTGTCGTGTAAGGGACGCTAAGCACACAGCAGTTAAGCCGATCGGCAGAAAAGCACTCGATGTTAAACACAAATCTGCGCAGCGGAATGTACACATCAAATGTGTTTAATACGGACGTTGATGTCCACATCGTTATTCAACGCGTGCGTCAGTGAAATCACGAGCGAAACGAAACGACGCTGTTCCATCCGCCTGTTTTAATCGAACCATTATCTCATATGACCGCGTTCTGTAACAACGACAAATTACCATCGAGCCTTGCATACTGTGGGTAAAATTATATAGAATAGTACCGGTCAACCCACATAATAAACTTTATGCAATGAAGTAAAAAAAAAAGCAACCAGCCAATGTTAATTATGCTATTTTTATGAACAAACAGTGCCCCATTACCGGTTTGAAAGCGAGATGTTAATGTTCAGACGACTTTTAATATTTAAATTTACGTTTTGCGGTACATTTGATGTTCGCTGACCGTGGCGAAAGTTCCTTGGGGTGGTGGTAATCTAGAGAAAAAAAACGGTAAGAACAATGGACACTTTCATTGTGTATTGCGTTAACAATGAACTGTAATTGTGTAAACAACGTCCTAAGATAAGAACTGAATTACTTTTGTGTTATTTACATCGAAAATGCTGAGTCTTTTTATATTAGCTATTGTACGGAATTATTAATATTGGTTGGTCGGTTTTTTGCTATGTTGTAAGCATTTATCGGAATCTTCACACAACCACAGTCTCATCATGTCAATTTTTGACAAAACAACATAAAGAATAATAGTAAATGAATCCAAAGCAGCCAACGAGATACAACAAAACGTGGTTTCATTCAGTCTTTGATCACGGGTTCGACGGATGTAATCCCGTCTTCTTCGGAAACACAAGCTGAAGGTAATTTAACAGCAATAACTACAAACTCGGAAAAATATGTGTCCAAAATTACACGTCTTACAGAGACCAGAGTCCCAGCAAAGGGGTAGAAATATCACATACATCATAAAACAGAGCCAAAGAATAAAAATAGTATTTACCAAAGCTTCGCATCGGAAAAAGACCAAATAATGAAGTGATTTGACGTTTGTCCATTGAAAATATTCTGTCAGCGCACATCATTGTACACGTTTCTGTATATGCTGCTCCCTGTGATCAGGGCTTGGCAAGTACGAACAATCCAGAAATAAAACCAGCCAAATAAAGTGATACTTATAGTACCACAAATACGTTATGGTAAGAATAGTAATTAAGTTAGCACATAAACACGCTTTGGTAAACGCACACAGCAGTGAAAGAGATTTGAGACAATGATGTGCTCTGACAGCATATTTTCATCAGACAAACGTCAGATTACTGAATTATTCATTCGACAATTCGCGCCCCTATCGTGCACATCTGGTGAATGACTTCCTTCAGGATAACGACATTGCTCGACTAGAGTGACCAGCATGTTCTCCAGACATGAACCCTATCGAAAATGCCTGGGATGGATTGAAAAAGGCTGTTTATGGACGACGTGACCCACCAAGCGCTCTGAGGGATCCAAGCCGAATCGCCGTTGAGGAGTGGGACAATCTGGACCAACAGTGCCTTGATGAACTTGTGGATAGTATTACATGACGAATACAGGCATGCATCAGTGCAAGAGGACGTGCTACTGGGTATTAGAGGTACCCCATGTGTACAGAGATGTGGACCACCACCTCTGAAGGTCTCGCTATACGGTGGTACAACATGCAATGTTTAGTTTTCACAAGCAATAAAAAGGGCGGAAATGATGTTTGTGTTGATCTCTATTCCAATTTTCTATATAGGTTCCGGAACTCTCGGAACCCAGGTGACACCAAACTTTTTTTGATGTGTGTATATTACAAAGCCAAAGCCATAGAGTACTCTTTGTAAAACCGAATTGGGCTTCCATCCGGACCCAGTGATTTACTTGCTTTCAGATCTTTCAGTCGTTTCATTACGCCAAGGATACTTATTTCTATGTCGTCCGTACGGGCTTCTATCCGATGGTCAAATGACAGCATGTTTGCATGATTCTCCTGTGTGAACGATTTCTTGAACTTGAAACTTAAAACTTCGGCTTTCTTTTTACTATCGCCAACTGCCGCATCAGACTGATCTACAAAGAACTGAATGGAAGCTTTTGACCCCCTTAGCGATTTACACAGAACCAGATGGTCAACACTATCCCGTAATGGCATGCATACTCCCCTGCGGGAAAACAATTTGCCATGGCGGAGGTTTTGATGATTTGGACTCCCTAGTTACTGCCAGTGAGTTTCCGAATATTGTTTTGGGGTGACACTTTTAGCTTGGTGTTGAGACAGTGTGTATTGTTTGTTAAGCCTTGCACCACATTTAATGTTCTAATATGAAGTACTGGAGGAGAAAAGACAAAAAATATTTGACTCACTAATTTCTGAAGAGACTCTCTAATCAAGACCTAGAACTAGCAATGGGACACTCACGGATCGTCATGGGCTCTATCTGGCTTTATCTAGAATTATAGGGAAAGAAACTGCACAATGAAATCAGTTTCAGTGCCGAAAACACGTGACCATGGCCGCTGTTGCTTTGCTTCCGTGATTAAATCAAGGCAGATAAATTTTCTACGTCTGGAAATAGTTTAAAAAGTTCCATCTGCATACCATCAACGCAAAACGATAGTTGCAGCAACTGGAAAGATTGAAATTAGTAAAATTATGTCGAAAAAGGATAAATATCTATTGTTTGTGAGAATGAAGGATCCTCACACCTTCTCACGTATGAGTCTCTTTCAGTCAATGGGAGAACTGGTACGACTTCTCGGTCAGTATTTTTCGCTGTTGACAAGGAGAGGGAGGCTACGTATTTCCTTGTTGTTGGAAGACCTCGCTCTTATTTCGTTTTTAGTGACTTAGAGAAACAGCGGAAAATCTACATTTGTCAGGTCATATAGGAAGATGTAAATCTAGCTACCGTGGAGTAAAAGTCCCGTGTTGTCACATATCCCAAACGCATTCTGTAGAACGGTAGCAGATAAAATATCAGACACCTCGATATTTAGTAGGTGACATTAACGTGATAATTCATTTCCAGTGGATGTATTAATCAGATGTAATCACCTGCTAACTTATTCTGTGTATCGTAGACTGCACACGGTGTACGATGTAAACAATACACGAATTGATATCCCGGCATCTACCTACAAATTCATGTGTGTGAAATTCGAAACACCTCCGTAAACGTGACTGCATCACCACTCGAAACGTCGACGGAGCATTTTGCTGCCTTCACAAGTACAGAGCTCTTTGAATAAGCAGGACGTAGACTGTGATAAATTATTCTGCTATCGCGCTCCGAACGACAAAGACAAGACTGCAGCGGAAGGTAAGCGGTCGTTAATTTTGGTTGTTGTTGTTGTTGTGGACTTCAGTCCTGAGACTGGTTTGATGCAGCTCTCCATGCTAATCTATCCTGTGCAAGCTCCTTCGTCTCCCAGTACCTACTGCAACCTACATCCTTCTGAATCTGCTTAGTGTATTCAACTCTTGGTCTCCCTCTACGATTTTTACCCTCCACGCTGCCCTTGATGCCTCAGGACGTCCTACCAACCGATCCCTTCTTCTAGTCAAGTTGTGCCACAAACTTCTCTTCTCCCCAATCCTATTCAATACCTCCTCATTAGTTACGTGCTTTACCCACCTAATCTTCAACATTCTTCTGTAGCACCACATTTCGAAAGCTTCTATTCTCTTCTTGTCCAAACTATTTATTGTCCATGTTTCACTTCCATACATGGCCACACTCCATACAAATACTTTCAGAAATGACTTCCTGACACTTAAATCTATATTCGATGTTAACAAATTTCTCTTCTTCAGAAACGCTTTCCTTGCCATTGCCGGTCTGCATTTTATATCCTCTCTACTTCGACCATTGTCAGTTATTTTGCTCCCCAAATAGCAAAACTCCTTTACTACTTTAAGTGTCTCATTTCCTAATCTAATTCCCTCAGCATCACCCGACTTAATTCGACTACATTCCATTATACTCGTTTTGCTTTTGTTGATGTTCATCTTATATCCTCCTTTCAAGACACTATCCATTCCGTTCAACTGCTCTTCCAAGTCCTTTGCTGTCTCTGACAGAATTACAATGTCATCGGCGAACCTCAAAGTTTTTATTTCTTCTCCATTGATTTCAATACCTACTCCAAATTTATCTTTTGTTTCTTTTACTGCTTGCTCAATGTACAGATTGAATAACGTCGGGGAGAGGCTACAACCCTGTCTCAGTCCCTTCCCAACCACTGCTTCCCTTTCATTCCCCTCGACTCTTATAACTGCCATCTGCTTTCTGTACAATTTGTAAATAGCCTTTCGCTCCCTGTGTTTTACCGCTGCCACCTTTAGAATTTGAAAGGGAGTATTCCAGTCAACATTGTCAAAAGCTTTCTCTAAGTCTACAAATGCTAGAAACGTAGGTTTGCCTTTCCTTAATCTTTCTTCTAAGATAAGTCGTAAGGTCAGTATTGCCTCCCGTGTTCCAACATTTCTATTGAATCCAAACTGATCTTCTCCGAGGTCGGCTTCTACCAGTTTTTCCATTCGTCTGTAAATAATTCGTGTTAGTATTTTGCAGCTGTGACTTATTAAACTGATAGTTCGATTATTTTCACATCTGTCAACACCTGCTTTCTTTGGGATTGGAATTATTATATTCTTCTTGAAGTCTGAGGGTATTTCCCCTGTCGCGTACATCTTGCTCACCAGATGGTAGAGTTTTGTCAGGACTGGCTCTCCCAAGGCCGTCAGTAGTTCTAATGGAATGTTGTCTACTCCCGGGGCCTTGTTTCGACTCAGGTCTTTCAGTGCTCTGTCAAACTCTTCACGCAGTATCGTATCTCCCATTTCACCTTCATCTACATCCTCTTCCATTTCCATAATATTGTCTTCAAGTACATCGCTCTTGTATAGGCCTCTACATACTCCTTCCACCTTTCTGCTTTCCCCTCTTTGCTTAGAACTGGGTTTCCATCTGAGCTCTTTATATTCATACAAGTGGCTATCTTTTCTCCAAAGGTCTCTTTAATTTTCCTGTAGGCTGTATCTATCTCACCCCTAGTGAGATAAGCCTCCACATCCTTACATTTGTCCCCTAGCCATGCCTGCTTAGCCATTTTGCACTTCCTGTCGATCTAATTTTTGAGACGTTTGTATTCCTTTTTGCCTGCTTCATTTACTGCATTTTTATATTTTCTCCTATCATCAATTAAATTCAATGTTTCTTCTGTTACCCAAGGATTTCTACTAGCCCTCGTCTTTTTACCTACTTGATCCTCTGCTGCCTTCACTTCTTCATCCCTCAGAGCTACCCATTCGTCTTCTACTGTATTTCTTTCCCCCATTCCTGTCAGTAGTTCCCTTATGCTCTCCCTGAAACTCTGTACAACCTCTGGTTTAGTCAGTTTATCCAGGTCCCATCTCCTTAAATTCCCACCTTTCTGCAATTTCTTCAGTTTTAATCTACAGTTCATAACCAATAGATTGTGGTCAGAGTCCACATCTGCCCCTGGAAATGTCCTACAATTTAAAACCTGGTTCCTAAATCTCTGTCTTACCATTATATAATCTATCTGATACCTTTTAGTATCTCCAGGATTCTTCCATGTATAGAACCTTCTTTTATGATTCTTGAACCAGGTGTTAGCTATGATTAAGTTATGCTCTGTGCAAAATTCTAACAGACGGCTTCCCCTTTCGTTTCTTAGCCCCAATCCATATTCACCTACTATGTTTCCTTCTCTCTCTTTTCCTACTGTCGAATTCCAGTCATCCATGACTATCAAATTTTCGTCTCCCTTCACTACCTGAATAATTTCTTTTATCTCATCATACATTTCTTCAATTTTTTTCGTCATCTGCAGAACTAGTTGGCATATAAACTTGTACTACTGTAGTAGGCATGGGCTTCGTGTCTATCTTGGCCACCATAATGCGTTCACTATGCTGTTTGTAGCAGCTTACCCGTACTCCTATTTTTTATTCATTATTAAACCTACTCCTGCATTACCCCTATCTGATTTTGTATTTATAACCCTGTATTCACCTGACCAGACGTCTTGTTCCTCCTGCCACCGGACTTCACTAATTCCCACTATATCTAACTTTAACCTATCCATTTCTCTTTTTACATTTTCTAACCTACCTGCTCGATTAAGGGATCTGACATTCCACGCTCCGATCCGTAGAATGCCAGTTTTCTTTCTCCTGATAACGACGTCCTCTTGAGTAGTCCCCGCCCGGAGATCCGAATGGGGGGCTATTTTACCTCCGGAATATTTTACCCAAGAGGACGCCATCATCATTTAACCATACAGTAAAGCTGCATGCCCTCGGGAAAAATTACGGCTGTAGTTTCCCCTAGCTTTCAGCCGTTCGCAGTACCACAACAGCAAGGCCGTTTTGGATAATGTTACAAGGCCAGATCAGTCAATCATTCAGATTGTTGCCCCTGCAACTACTGAAAAGGCTGCTGCCCCTCTTCAGGAACACTGAATTCCGGCCAGCGCTCGGTTCACTCTAAGAGGCTGATGTAGAAATGAATAAATAAAGTCACCATTCTGCTTGATTACTGTGCAAGGAGGCGTTCCTAAGAACGTAACCTCTTTAAGGCGAAGCGTTCATGTGTTCTCTGTGGTTGCATGGCTACCCTAGTAGTCTGTTGTTGAAATTTATTTTCCTTTTGATTTGGCTACAAGTGCATAAGCAATTTGTTTTTGCTATCATTATTATCTCTGTACTATCCTATGGTATTTGTTAAGAGAGAATTTTGCCTCTTGCCGTACGCTGAGGTTGCGGTGCTAAGATTCTGTTTAATTATTCTCAATGGTCAGGTTTTAAATTGCTTTTCATGATCTCTGGAATTAATAAGTTAATAAATGAAATGGATGACGCTAGTTGCACCTTCAGCCAACACATTCAGCACAGAGATAGGTAACCGCTTGCTAAAAACATGTCCCTAATCAAGCTAGCACTGAACTGAACTATCGGAATTTTCTTAATTGTTTGACTTAATTTAATTTAACTTTGCTGCTACTCTTTTCTCTTATGTAGGTTATATGTGATTTTGAATCATTCAATTAAAGAGCGTGTTGGGAACTGTCATGAGCAACAACTAATTAGCACGAATGCTTTTACTGTATCAAACAACATTCTCATTCTCTCTGAATTCTAACTACGACACTTTAATCGAGGTCATTGCTAAATCGGGTAATATAAGCTTCAGTTATGTGGACTTACTAGCAAATGAACTTCTCTTAATCGGTCTCTTACTCATGAATTACCCTGCGGTCATACTGTCAGAAAGGCAACAGGGGGGAAACGCTCTCAGGACAACACTACATGGAATGACTCAGATACGCACATCGAAAGGAGCCACGCGCTACCGATACAGGGAGACAAGTTTCTTTTAACCAACATTAGACAAATTTACGAAGCTACTTCTTAACAATCTTTTGAATACACATTTCACTAATTCTGCTTTGAATTTTCATTTAACTATGGACAAAGATTATTTAACTATGCACATAGATTATTTCTCCTTTCAATTACAAGCCGTGTTGCCTTTGATTTGCATCGACCTTTGGGGGGGAAGGAAAATCTTGGAGAGTACGTGGTCACTACTACTATGCTGATACATGCACATGCACTAAGTTATCACTGAAATGCAAATATCGTAACTATTTCTCTATGCAGATTTTGTATGTGCAGTGGCTGACATCGATTAGGACTCGTGGCTGGTATCTCCAGCGCGAAGTGCTTGAATACGAAACGATTCATCTTAGAAAAGCTACACTCGTCACTAAATTTTCAACAAGTAGTTAAACATCGACACACGCTAGCATAAATGTTCAGCAATCGCAAAAACTGGCTACAACTCCCTCTATTAGCTTTCTCGTCGGTTGCAGTTTGAAACTATGCACCACGTGGCGGTTCGTAACGGAAATCTCGAATGGAGAAGATTATTCTTATATCGGATAAATTGAACAAAAATCAATAAATGGTTCTTAATTAATCAATCGCCAAAAAGCCTCTGATAAATAAATTGTTACATTTACCATATTTAAACATTCAAATACCTTTTCCTGATTTTGACGCAACGTTCTGAAGGAACGTATGGTCGCTTACCTGTCTTCCAAAAAACTCCCCGTAACCGTTGCGCGGCTCTTTTTTTTTTTTTTTTTTTTAGACTTTCGCACCTCTGGTCGAACCATCCTGTTCCTGCTCTTTGCCTTCCACTGCCCACTGACTATGTTAAAGTTGGTAGAAGATTCTGAGACCCACTACATCTCTGGTTTGTCTGCAACCACACTTAAAACATTCACACCTGACCACGTACTTTAAGGAGAGGTGGGGAAATGTAAATAGGGACACAGGTCGTGCATATTGTAATGAGAATAAAAGACTTTGATCCATAATTGTTTCTACATGCATGTAATTTTGGGCTGAGATTATTTCACTGTTCATTAATTATGTAAAGTAATTGAATTTATACTGATAATGTCTATCAGCTGATAGCAACATAACACTGATTTTAACTATGTAACGAAACCTATTGTGACGTTACAGCGTTTGTTGCAACTACCTCTCACTCATTATCTCATTGCACCAGAATAATAACAATTACATCGACATGTGACACAAATCAACCCTAAACAACATATCGCGAGTCCTATCCACAGTGATGCAACTCCTTTTTTTTTTCAACTTCTTACGACATACCGACTGGAGCTAAGATGCCGCACAGCTCCTCATTCCGACCCCGTAGCAGTAGTGCCGGAACATGGCTGCTTTCGGGAGACAACGGTTCCTCATTCAAACCACTGGTCTCCAAGTACCTGAAGGCCAACCTACGCCCTCTACTCTCTCTCGAATCGATCTTTCTGCAGCTTCCTGAGGTAAACTCTGTCCTTAGTTTTGTAACTATCTTTGGGTTATTCCTTCACTTAACTACATCCACATATATTCTCATATCATGCCCTCATACACATTAGGAGAGGAACAGCTGAAATCAGGATTCGTAGGACAGAGCGGATCAGGTTGCGGAAAAGAGCGAAGGTGAATTACTGTTAATTATACGCCGACCGCTGTGACCGAGCGGTTTTAGGCGCTTCAGTCTGGAACCGCGCGACAGCTGCGATCGCAGTTTCGAATCCTGCCTCGGGCATGGATGTGTGTGATGCCGTTAGGTTAGTTAGGTTTAAGTAGTTCTAAGTTCTAGCGTACTGATGACCTCAGATGTTAAGTCCCATAGTGCTCAGAGCCATTTGAACCATTTTGTTAGTTATACAAGAACACACACAACTTTATTCCTTAAGCCAATGGACAGTTTTCTCCTGAAAACAACAAAGATCAATTCACGGCCGAGGGCCCAAGTAAATTCTCCAGAATAAGTTTAAATGATTTCTTTTAAAACACCAGGATGTAGAGTAACGGCTGAAGGCCTTACTTATATAAAATTACAATATCTTCTTAGCTAATCGCCGAGGTAATATTTGAGGTCAAATAAGGAAATTCTTTAAAAGCGAGGCATTTACAAATTCCGGCTAAAGGCGAAATTAAGGAAAATTCAAGTTAATTCTTCGGCTGAAAGCCCAATTAAAAAAAATTTCTTTACATAATGAAAGAGAGACTTTAAAAATAAGCCTTTAGGCAGTACAACAGAAAAACATCTTAAGAAAAAATGAAGTATCTTGTCTGCTGAAGGCCCAAACAATTACTTAAGAATAACTAAAGACATCCTTAAGATAAACATTTACAGAACACAGCTGAAGGCCGTTTCAAGAATGCAAGTTAATTGAAGAGAAACCTTATAGACAAGGATTTGCATTTTAAAACCACAGATTCTGAAACAAACACGGCTGAAGGCCTAAATACAGAGCAACAAGAATTTTAAATGAAACACGACTGAAGGCCTAATTTTAAAGTTGTTATGAAGTTCGGCTGAAGGCCATATACTAAACACAAAACACACAATATTAATACACGGCTGAAGGCCTGGCACAGTATCTGCGACCAAACAAAATGACAATCACAAACAGTGGTGCTTAGAAGTGTTGGGGGGAGGAAACTCTAACAACAGGTTAGGTCAGACAGGCAGCCAAGCGTAGCACTAAATAATCGGGTGGCAGCACGACCTAGTGACGGTTGAAGAACCAACCAACAACCCAATCAATTCCCTTCAAACCCAACCAACGGCACGACAACCGAAAATGACTTCCTCGCTGCTCTGTCGCAACCGACCGACACCCTAAACCAGTACGCAGACAGTATTCATCTGCTCAATGAAAATACCGAAGCTACACACAGTTCCACGTAAACACTTGCACCAAGAACTGGAACAATCGTAAAAGCAATCACTATGGAACAACGAGGACGAATCAATTCGACACACAGAGAGTTTCGACAAGCGGTCGCCGACCAAATACGCGTCGTCCGATGACACGACCGACCGAACAATCAACCCAGGTCGTTCCCACTCAGGTTACGTGTGTAGGAAAGGGTGTGACTAGTCTTGGCCGTCCGAAGCTGACTGCAGCTCCAACCGGACTCAACTCCATGTCCGTTCGGAACTCGGAGACAACGCGACCCGGGCACTCTGGCTCGGACTCAACCATGCAGAGGGAACACTTGCCCATTGGGCAACTAACATCTCTGCATAAGGAAGGAACCGACCCACGTCCGGCGAGATGACCAACTGACGAGGCCCAGAAACGGTCAAAAGACCAAATGCACGTCACCCGATGCGACCACAGACCGAACGACCAACCAACGGTCGTTCCCGCTCCAATCTCCTTCCGTCGGACGGTTCATGCGTGTTGCCAGCGGTCGGCAAGTACTGGCTGTCCGCGCCTCACTGGCGCTCCGTCCCCGACTCAACTTCAGTGCTGCTGCGCCCCGAGTGACTTCCAGACACACCATGATCTGGAAATACTATCGGTCGCTCCAGAGGTGGTACGAGAGTGCACTTATCGATAAGCGCTGCTGCTGCCACTCACGGGAAGGTAAGGCAGGATGTTAGTGACGCCAGTAAATGGAATACGAAAACGAGGCGGCAGTACCGTAAGAGAAGATGGAGTGCACATGGGGTTTTTTTAGGTTAGAGAATTCCCTCCCTAGGATCGACAAGACGCCTCCTGAGACGCGACAAGGTAGGAGTAGGCAAAATGCAACAGGGAATAACAATATTAATGTGCTAATAGTAAACAGCAGGAGCGTCTATAGAAAGGTCCCAGAACTGCTCTCATTAATAAACAGTCACAACGCCCATTTAGTACTAGGGACAGAAAGTTGGCTGAAACCAGACGTAAACAGTAATGAAATCCTAAACTCAGATTGGAATGCATACCGCAGAGACAGGCTGGACAGTGAAGGGGGAGGCGTGTTTATAGCGATAAGAAGTGCAATAGTATCGAAGGAAATTGACGGAGATCCGAAATGTGAAATGATTTGGGTGAAGGTCACGGTTAAAGCAGGCTCAGACATGGTAATTGGATGTCTCTATAGGCCCCCTGGCTCAGCAGCTGTTGTGGCTGAACACCTGAAGCATAATTTGGAAAATATTTCGAGTAGATTTTCCCACCATATTATAGTTTTCGGTGGAGATTTTAATTTGCCGGATATAGACTGGGAGACTCAAACGTTCATAACGGGTGGCAGGGACAAACAATCCAGTGAAATTTTTTAAGTGCTTTATCTGAAAACTACCTTGAGCAGTTAAACAGAGAACCGACTCGTGGCGATAACATATTTGACCTTCTGGTGGCAAACAGACCCGAACTATTTGAAACAGTTAACGCAGAACAGGGAATCAGCGATCATAAAGCGGTTACTGCATCGACGATTTCTGCCGTAAATAGAAATATTAAAGAAGGTAGGAAGATTTTTCTGTTTAGCAAAAGTGACAAAAAGCAAATTACATAGTACCTGACGGCTCAACACAAAAGTTTTGTCTCAAGTACAGACAGCGTTGAGGGTCAGTGGACAAAGTTCAAAACGATCGTAAAATATGCGTTAGATGAGTATGTGCCAAGCAAGATCGTAAGAGATGGAAAAGAGCCACCGTGGTACAACAACCGAGTTAGGAAACTGCTGTGGAAGCAAAGGGAACTTCACAGCAAACATAAACATAGCCAAAGCCTTGCAAACAAAAATTACGCGAAGCGAAATGTAGTACGAGGAGGGCTATGCGAGAGGCGTTCAATGAATTCGAAAGTAAAGTTCTATGTACTGACTTGGCAGAAAATCCTAAGAAATTTTGGTCTTATGTCAAAGCGGTAGGTGGATCAAAACAAAATGTCCAGACACTCTGTGACCAAAATGGTACTGAAACAGAGGATGACAGACTAAAGGCCGAAATACTAAATGTCTTTTTCCAAAGCTGTTTCACAGAGGAAGACTGCACTGTAGTTCCGTCTCTAGAGTGTCGCACAGATGACAAAATGGTAGATATCGAAATAGACGACAGAGGGATAGAGAAACAATTAAAATCGCTCAAAAGAGGAAAGGCCGCTGGACTTGATGGGATACCAGTTCGATTTTACACAGAGTACGCGAAGGAACTTGCCCCCCCTTCTTGCAGCGGTGTACCGTAGGTCTCTAGAAGAGCGTAGCGTTCCAAAGGATTGGAAAAGGGCACAGGTCATCCCCGGTTTCAAGAAGGGACGTCGAACAGATGTGCAGAACTATAGACCTATATCTCTAACGTCGATCAGTTGTAGAATTTTGAAACACGTATTATGTTCAATGACTTTTCTGGAGACTAGAAATCTACTCTGTAGGAATCAGCATGGGTTTCGAAAAAGACGGTCGTATGAAACCCAGCTCGCGCTATTCCTCCACGAGACTCAGAGGGCCATAGACACGGGTTGACAGGTAGATGCCGTGTTTCTTGACTTCCGCAAGGCGTTCGATACAGTTCCCCACAGTCGTTTAATGAACAAAGTAAGAGCATATGGACTATCAGACCAATTGTGTGATTGGATTGAAGAGTTCCTAGATAACAGAACACAGCATGTCATCCTCAATGGAGAGAAGTCTTCCGAAGTAAGAGTGATTTCAGGTGTGCCGCAGGGGAGTGTCATAGGACCGTTGCTATTCACAATATACATAAATGACCTTGTGGATGACATCGGAAGTTCACTGAGTCTTTTTGCAGATGATGCTGTGGTGTATCGAGAGGTTGTAACAATGGAAAATTGTACTGAAATGCAGGAGGATCTGCAGCGAATTGACGCATGGTGCAGGGAATGGCAATTCAATCTCAATGTAGAAAAGTGTAATGTGCTGCGAATACATAGAAATATAGATCCCTTATCATTCAACTACAAGATAGCAGGTCAGCAACTGGAAGCAGTTAATTCCATAAATTATCTGGGAGTACGCATTAGGAGTGATTTAAAATGGAATGATCATATAAAGTTGATCGTCGGAAAAGCAGATGCCAGACTGAGATTCATTGGAAGAATCCTAAGGAAATGCAATCCGAAAACAAAGGAAGTTGGTTACAGTACGCTTGTTCGCCCACTGCTTGAATACTGCTCAGCAGTGTGGGATCCGTACCAGATAGGGTTGATATAAGAGATTGAGAAGATCCAACGGAGAGCAGCGCGCTTCGTTACAGGATCATTTAGTAATCGCGAAAGCGTTACGGAGATGATAGATAAACTCCAGTTGAAGACTCTGCAGGAGAGACGCTCAGTAGCTCGGTATGGGCTTTTGTTAAAGTTTCGAGAACATACCTTCACCGAAGAGTCAAGCAGTATATTGCTCCCTCCTACGTATATCTCGCGAAGAGACCATGAGGATAAAATCAGAGAGATTAGAGCCCACACAGAAGCTTACCGACAATCCTTCTTTCCACGAACAATACGAGACTGGAATAGAAGGGAGAACCGATAGAGGTACTCAGGGTACCCTCCGCCACACATCGTCAGTTGGCTTGCGGAGTATGGATGCAGATGTAGATGTAGAAACCATAAATGGGATGACCACGAGAAGCGCACGGCTCAGCAGCTGTACAAGGTGAACGTTAATAAAACCGAAAAACTGCAGGTACGGGTTGCTGACTGCAAATTGGGAAAAAAAAGTTGTACGGAGAGTGTCGGGAAATGCATCGTTGCTGGCGAATGAAAGTTCCTCTGACGACGTGCCGTTTGTTCCCCGTCTGTTGCAGGCTGTGTAACTGACGCAGCGTACTCTAAGGAGCAGAATGGTCCGGTATTGATGTCGGGAACAAGCCGAGATGGTGTTCATGTACTGCCAAGCAGATGGAACCGGTGAAGAGGCAGCAGGGCTACACCAAAACAAGTACCCTCTCAGAGACTATCCACGTCACACAACACAGCAAGCCTTTTCTGGGCGTTTATGTGATCGTGGATCCTTTCAGACCTATGAACTTACAGGGAGGCAGCGAACTGTACGTACACCAGATTGGAGGACCGGGTTCTACTGGATATTGAGATGAACCCTAGTGCAAGCTCCAGGCGAGTGGTCCGCCAATATGGCGCAAGCCACTGTCAGATTATTTCTATCCTGCATGACAACAGCTCCTATCCCTGTCACCTGGAACGAGTGCAAGGAATTTCAGCAGACAATTTCCCTCTACGGGAAGGATTTTGTCGATGGTATTTGCACCAGACCATCACGATTATGGGATTTTTGTCGTCAGTTGTCTTTACCGACGTGTGCATTGCATCTGAGGCCACTTTAAACATCTGTTGTGATGTGGATGCTGTGCGGCTCTGTTGTGTCTTTTCGGCTATTTGTTGTCTTTGCAGCGAACACCGTCCATCGTCGGACAAGTGTTCATACGACGTTTCTCTTCCATTTCCGCTGGCGGGGGTGGCCGAGTGGTTCTAGGTGCTACAGTCTGGAACCGCGCGACCGCTACGGTCGCTGGTTCGAGTTCTGCCTCGTGTGTAATGTCCTTAGGTCAGTTAGGTTTACGTAGTTCTAAGTTCTAGGGGACTGATGACCTCGGAAGTTAAGTCCCATAGTGCTCAGAGACATTTGAACCATTTGTCCCTCCATTTGCAGTCAGGAATCCGACCCTGTAGTTTGTCAAATGGATTAAATGGCTCTAAGCATTATGGGACTTAAAGTCTGAGGTCATAAGTCCCCTAAACTTAGAACTACTTAAACCTAACTAACTTAAGGACATCACACACATCCATGCACAAGGCAGGATTCGAACCTGCGACCGTAGCAGCAGCGCGGTTACGGGATGAAGCGCCTAGAAGCGATCGGTCACAGCGGCTGACTATAGTTTGCCGGTTTTATTCATGTTCACTGACAGAATGAGGAAGTGTGACATATAGGAGTACTTACCGACATAAAATACAATGGTGCATATGCATATCCATTGGCCGAAGTTAGTGATTACAAGAGAAGAATCACTTTTCAGTTCATAGATTACTTTAAACATGACCTAAGTTGCATTCTGATATCATTTGAATATCGATAATAGTCGTGAAACGCATTAGCAGTTCCGCTTCACAGTTACTGAAATTAACTTAATAGACCAAACACTGAAAACAGGGTAGCCAGCTGTTCTTTTCGATGCGTAAGAGAAGGAAATATAAATCGGTTCTTTTTATGTACACGTGACCGTTTATTTTGTTCAATTTTGCTGTCAATATTTCCCAGTGCCCTAAGATATCCGCAAAGGAGTCTCCCTTACCTGATGTATGAAGATATCAGTTGATACTGTAATCTCTACCCGCACTAATTTTTATAAGATGTCGTGTTCCTTTCTTGTATACACCAAAGTTATTGCTGAGACTTTTAGGCGTCAAGCTTCTATGAAAAGGCTTTTCGTAAAAACCTATTTTTTCCTCCATTTATGGCTCACATATCAGCTCATCTATATTCAGAAACCGCCCTCCAAATCTCAGAAATTTTAATCATTGAAATCACACGTTCTTTACTCCATCTTTACACTCGTTTTTCTCCAACTGTTAGTCCTTGAGTATTTGAAACGGTCATTTTCATACGTTTTATTTGTAGAATATCTCTTGCTGACGCCTTTTATCTTTCCCTCCTTTCACTTGTATGATCTGTTCCTTTGATCATACAAGCAGATTACTCTCCCTCGGAACAGAATCAAACTGACAGAAGATACACATGTACAACAATTCTTACATACAACTTCAAGTATTTCAGATAACACAGATACTACCAAAGAAAAAAATTATAAGAAACACGTCACAAAAAAATCTGACGCAGTCGCAGCAAAATAAGCAACTGATCACAATCTATAGTCGAGAAATATTTTCACGCAACAGTGTTATATTTAAAGAAAAAATAATTTGTTAACTTAAAAACATTTCGATGCAGATGGCGAGCTGTGTAGTACAGAATGTAACATTTTAGAGCTGTTGCTGTTGTTGTGGTCGTCAGTCCTGAGACTGGTTTGATGCAGCTCTCCATGCTACTCTGTCCTGTGCAAGTTTCTTCATCTCCCAGTACCTACTGCAACCTACATCCTTTTGAATCTGCTTAGTGTATTCATCTCTTGGTCTCCCTCTACGATTTTTACCCTCCACGCTGCCCTCCAATACTAATTTGGTGATCCCTTGATGCCTCAGGACATATCCTACCAACCGATCCCTTCTTCTAGTCAAGTTGTGCCACAAACTTCTCTTCTCCCCAATCCTATTCAATACCTCCTCATTAGTTATGTGATCTACCCATCTAATCTTCAGCATTCTTCTGTAGCACCACATTTCGAAAGCTTCTATCCTCTCCTTGTCCAAACTAGTTATCGTCCATGTTTCACTTCCATACATGGCCACACTCCATACAAATACTTTCAGAAATGACTTCCTGACACTTAAATCTATATTCGATGTTAACAAATTTCTCTTCTTCAGAAACGCTTTCCTTGCCATTGCCGGTCTGCATTTTATATCCTCTCTACTTCGACCATCGTCAGTTATTTTGCTCCCCAAATAGCAAAACTCCTTTACTATTTTAAGTGTCTCATTTCCTAATCTAATTCCCTCAGCATCACCCGACTTAATTCGACTACATTCCATTATTCTCGTTTTGCTTCTGTTGATGTTCATCTTGTATCCTCCTTTCAAGACACTATCCATTCCGTTCAACTGCTCTTCCAAGTCCTTTGCTGTCTCTGACAGAATTACAATGTCATCGGCAAACCTCAAAGATTTTATTACTTCTCCATGGATTTTAATACCTACACCGAAATTTTATTTAGTTTCTTTCACTGCTTGCTCAATATAAATATTAAATAACATTGGGGATAGGCTACAACCCTGTCTCACTCCCTTCCCAACCATTGCTTCCCTTTCATGCCCCTCGACTCTTATAACTGCCATCTGGTTTCTGTACAAATTGTAAATAGCCTTTCGCTCCCTGTATTTTACCCCTTCCACCTTCAGAATTTGAAAGAGAGTATTCTAGTCAACATTGTCAAACGCTTTCTCTAAGTCTACAAATGCTAGAAACGTAGGTTTGCTTTTCCTTAATCTAGCTTCTAAGATAGGTCGTAGGGTCAGTATTGCCTCACGTGTTCCAATATTTCTACGGAATCCAAACTGATCTTCCCCGAGGTAATAATCACAACAGAAAAAATACTTGCAGACCTAATTTTCGTTCCAGTCAATATTACATAAATAATTTACATTTTTCAGGGTGGAATAAAAGCACGCATTAACGATAACACAAAGATGATGAAACATGTTTAGCTATTAAAAAGAACAGTTATTTCCATAACAGGCGTACTTGAATTACTATGAAATTTGGTGTCAGTTTCGGAATGTCTGTATTGTCTTTGATGCGTTATGTGCTGCTCGCTAAATAGAACGCACTTTCGAATCTCAGCCAACTAGTGGCGAGTATTTCATCGTTGCACATGAGGGAGAAGTTCGCTGCAATAAAAACTAGTGTGTGCTGCATCCTATACAAAATTTGTCGTCAAAGATATGGATTCAATGTATGTTAAGCACACGAAACACATAGGTGTGCAAAATGTAAGAACGAAAATGACTTTTGCATGATGTGTCACTTTCAAGTAACCTAGCTCGATGAAACTTGGACCATATATAGAAACGGCTGCCACAGTATAATACAGAAGATAACTAAGAAATACGCAATGAGACGAATAGAAACGGCACTTTTATTCAAAGACAGTAGTTACACTGAAGCCACAAAGATTTGTGATCGTCCCCTGCAGCCTTCTTCTGTAGCCCCTGCAAAGTACAAACTGCGGGCCATCGTTCTTAATAGTGTGTGTTTGGCAAGCTCGGACGGTAACGTAAGCTCTGCTACGTCCTCCCATGCTGGCCGCAAGGCTGCTAAGTTCTTCTGGTAGAGTGTTCTATTCTTCAACAAGCGCGACTGGCAATTGTTGGGCGGGCAGTGTATAACACTATTATTTAATCAGTCATCTACTCTGTAAAAACTTTTGCTTTTAAAATTTATCATAATATAACTCTGATATACAAAGAAAATTTGGAATGAGAGATATATGTGTAGTTAGAGTGTTTGGCTGATGTATATTTTTAACCCTTGTAAAGAAATATGTGAAATGTATAAGTTACTAAATAATACGAGGGTTGGAACTTAAATAGTAGCAACTATTTATTCATAACCGATACAAACGAATTACATGTTTGCACCCGTTACTATCCTTCAGAGGAGTCACGATCGTTGTGTAGAGCCCGTTGCCAGCGATGTGGAAGGCGTAGCATACCGTTAGCAGTGCCTGTTCTGTTGATGGTGCGAATGGAGTGGTCTACTGCCTGTCGAATCTCTGGAACAGTTCTGAAGCGAATGCCACGAAGTGGTTCCTTCACCTGCGGAATCAAATCAGTCACAGGGACTAAAGTCCGGGGAGTATGGTGGATGGTACAGTACTTCACAGTCCGATCGACCGAACAGAGCAGCCACAGCTTGCGCTGTATTCGCCCGCGCATTGTCGTGCAAAATGATGGGTGGGTTGCGGAGAAAGTGATGCCGCTTCTTTCTCAAAGCTGGTCGCAAGTGATGCTCCAAGAACGAAGAGTAATACTATGCACTGACGGTCTCCCGTGGAGGAAAGTAATGCTGAAACGTCCCCTTAGAACAATTATACATGACTGTGCTTAAACTGACACGCAATATTTTTAGCGCAACGCAATCTGACTTTCAAAAATCCCTACAAAAGAATGGCTCTGACTAACATTAACCTATACCTTTCACAAATCACTTACCTCACAAAAATCTACGTTACTCGAACTACTGCGATATAGCGAGCGCCACTACTGCCAGCTAAATAAAAGATTCAAACTACGGAAGCCACTAACTACTGATAGGCATAGTTAGCAAATGAAAGATGTTAATAGAGAACAAACAATGTATTTACCTTAATAGTGTTGCAAAATCATAATATACATAACAGTTCATGACATACAGTCTTACAAATTTCAAAACTCCGCCATTTCTCTCCCCACATCCACCACTGCTGGCGGCTCGCCTCCAACTGCGCAACGCTACGCGCTGTTCACATCCAGCTGCCGCTGCCCAACACTACAATGGCAGACAACAATGGAAACTAGCCACAGACTGCACACAGCACAGCCAGTGATTTTCCTACAGAGCGCTACGTAACGTTGCCAATAACAAAACATAGACAGCCTACTTAGAATGCGTTAGGATAACACCATCACAGTCGTGCACGAGAATCACCAAAACTTTCACCATACTGGGGCTCTGACGCACTTTCGACTGTGGCGGCGACGCACAGTGCTGCCATTCGTTGGATTTGCGTTTTAGTTTTGGCTCGCACGATGTGGCCCATGTCTCATCCAGTGTTACGATACGGCGTAAGAAAGCCTCTCCTTCGCATTCATAGCGCTCCAAGTGCGTCTGAGCAGCGTCGTAACGCATCCATTCCCGCATTTCCATCAAGTCGTGCGGAGCCCATCGTGATGCAATTTTCGCATGCCCATGCTTTCCTTCAGGATGTGAAGCACAGTCGTATGCGCTAATCCGGTTTCGTGGGCGTGCTCACGAATCGTATGGCGTCAATCAATGTCCACTAACGCGGCAACAGCATGCACTTCTTCTTCAGAGACGCTAGGACGACCTGCCCGATGCATGTCTGCCACAGTTTGCCCACCTTCGTTGAAGGCTTTTACCCAACGTGCCACTGTTCTGTATGGCAATGCCAATTCCCCGCTCGCCTCTTGAAGACCTTGACGACACTGTCGTGCTGTACGACCTCTGGTACATTCTATCTTGGTCCAACTCCGTTGTTCCTGTTTCGAAAACATAGTGACACCGTTACGTTAGACCGCTCGCTCACAAGGGGGGACTGTGTTCCCCTCGATCGTGCGCCCGCCGGTGACGTGGGACGGGCGAGTCCATTTGCTCGGAGGTAAGGTAGGTATGCCAACAGCGTGTGCTATCAGCGACAATGGTAGATTTCATTGCATAGTGTCTCCACAGCAGTGTTGCCACTATTTAAGTTCCAACCCTCGTATTTTATCATGGATTAATGAAATGAAAATGTTCGTATATGTAATTTTACGTATTTGTCGAATTTGTCATTAGTACAAAATGGTACACGCTTAGGGACGATGTGTAGGATGTGTGTTATGTAGACGATGGAGTGCTTTCGTACTGTACAGAAGTTGCTGTGGGAAACGTGGCGCGCTACCTGTAGAGCGAGCGAGAACGAGAGGACACAGTCTGTAGTCAACAGAGAAAGAGGCAACACTCGGACGGAGCAGGCGATGCCTTGCCTGGAAACTGTTGCACATCAACATCGGATGATGACTGCTGAATTATTACTGCTTTGGTACAAGTTGTCGGGCTATGTTATGGACGTTAAAACGACACCAAGGAGAATTAATTCAATCCATGCTTCAAGAAACTTGTACGCCATTACTACCTGCCACACCCAATGACTACAGGCAACAGGTTACGATCTGTGTAACTGGATCTGTAGACGAATACTTTTTTTGAATAATTTTTGTGTTAAACATAAAATTTGATTCACCCAGTTATTTTATCCCTAATCATTCACACATATAGCGTCCATTACTGGTGTTTTACTGTTCCGAGAAAACTTGTAAAAACATTTGAAATGCGTTATTCAGTATCTACAAGCACTAATTTTCATAAATGTCAGAGTATAATTGTTGTGAACTAACTTTTAACTTGAAAATAAGACTACTGTGTGATTTACGCAGTAGAAGTGCTGAAGTGAAATTTTGCTATTAAGTTCAGAAGTAGATGTTCTCACACCAATTTAACGATTTTCATATTCTTATTCTCTTTGTGAGAAAGTGAATAAATAAGTTTTGCTAAAAAGAGCGCCTTCTTCCTAAATGAGTTCACAGTATTTGACCGATCGTACTAGTAGCAAATACGGAGGCAGACTTTTGAATTACTTTTGTCATTTCCCTTAATCCCACTTGGTTGCGATCCCTAACTTTCGAGTAACTTTCGAGAATGGGTTGTACAAGTGTTCTGTACATGACGTCCTTTGCAGACGAGCTACATTTTCCCAGAATTCTCCCAGTAAAACGAACCTGATCATTCGCCTTACCTGCAACTAGCTTTATGTGCGTCTTCACTTTCACATCACTTTACGACGTTAGCCCTAGATATTTAGCCAATGTGGCTGTGTCAAGGCCCATACCACTAACACTTCGAACAGTACTCAATTGTTTCCCCTACTCACCTGCATTAATTTAAAATTTTTACGTATTTAGAGCAATCTGTGATTCATCACACGAAATTGAAATTCTGTCCAAGACATCCACTTGTAACGCCGAAAATGCATATCCTTCTATTTCCATCTATTGTACTATAAATTTTTTCCCATTATTTGTTACCTGAAGATATGACATATCTGTGTCTTTATATATTGTAATTGTTTTACTATTTATGCATTTATGTCGATGTATAATTGGTTTGTTTTGTAAATATTATTTGTATTTTTACGCTTGGTCTGGCCTAGGGAAAACTATGCTATCGAACGACTACATCGATAGGTCGTGTGGAGAACCAAAGCGTTTAGGATCTTTGGTAGTGTTAACTCTGCCGCATGGAGCGCAGGCAGAGCGAGTCTGGCGGGAGTAGGGCAGTGGAGTAGGTGTGTTGTGTGACGCTCCCGCGAGTTGCCGGGCTTTCGGGGTTTGGCAGCATGTAATTGCGCTCGACTTGCCATGATAGTTTCTGACACGGTGTCGCGGACGGTAAGCGTTAGCTGGCACTCATCAAGAGCCCGTTTCGGCTGGAGACCGTGTCGAGAAGAAGGCGCGCCAACATCCAACTTCTGCAACAGCGACGGGCGACAATGAGTGACTGTCGCCACCTCCTCGATCGACGACTTCAAACCTTCAATCAACCAACAAGGAAGACTAAAAGCACGTAAAGTTTTAGAACTAACTGTATGGCAGACCTCAGCTTTTCAAACTGTTGCATTTTCATAACTAAAATTACAGCAACTTAGCATGAACATTTGTTGCTCATTGTCCCAATTGCATTACGAAGCAGGGTCCCTTCCTTTTCCGGAATGAACCCGAGTGTCGTTAAAATTCAAACGCCAGCATTAAAGTAATATCATTCCATTTCACTGTCTTAATTTCAAAGTTCAGTTAAAGTATTCATAGCTGGCTACAATATTTAGATTACAAAAGCACAAATTAAGAGTGCGAGTTTTGTTACCATATTTGAGCTTACCTGTGTCTGCAGCTCAGCTTGGTACGTAGTAAGTTTTACTATTGTTAATTGTTCAGAATCATTAAATTCAAGTTCAAAGTTAAATCTCTTATTTCTAAATTGCGTAGATTCAAGTAGCTTTTGAAATGATTGTTGAGGTAGCCCAAGACTAACCGTATTTTACTGAATTTCGATGTGCTTCAGAAATAAAGCTCACTATTAATTTCAGTCACTAAATTAACTTTCAATTTTCCAGTTTTATTAATTCTTTTGCTAAATTAAGTCAGAGTGTAGCGAAATTTATTACTTCTGACAAACATTCAGTTTTCACACAACCTTCAGTTGCCGTGCTTTTAGTGCTAATTATATGTGCATTTATCTTTCATTTTCAGTTGTTATAGTAGTTGTCCATAGGTCTGGCGACCGTAATTTTCCCCAAATCTCAAATATCGGATTAACGCCAATTAATTGTTAACGTAACGACCGCACATTTATTTTCTTTATTAATTTTACCCTTTTCTTAAAATTAATTTCCACCGATTTCATTTGGATTTTTCCTTTCATTTAGATGTAACCCATTCCTCCCTCTTTACCGACAGATTAACTTCGGTGACGATTGCTTTTCCCAAATTTCCATTAGGTACACGCGGTTTAATTTTTCACTGTCATTGAGGTCGATAAGCGAGGGGGAGGTTACACACTATCCTCCTACTACTACAACAAAGACAATTTCCCATGCACAAGAGCATCATCAGCGAAGAATCGCACATTGCTGTTCACCCCGTCTATCACATCGTTATTTATATAGAGAATAAGAGCGGACCTATGACACTCCCCCTGGGCACTCCTGCCGATGCCCTTGTCTCTGGTGAACACCCGCTGTCGAGGACAAAGTACTGAGTTCTGTTACTTTAGAAGTCCTCGAGCCACACTGTGAGGTAACGGGATAGTTGTGGCGCCCTGAAAATATTCTAAGTTCAGAGTTGGTGGCCACCTCTCGGGCCGTTCGGCTAGCGGGGCCTCGGCAGGCCGGCCGCGTGGTGCCGGACATCGATGGGAGCACGTGGTCCAGCGGCCGCGTGGCTGGGAATTCCGCTGTGACGAGGACGGTGCTTTGTGTCGATGAAGGAGACACGCCGAGAGTACCAAAGATGGCGGACATTGTGAAGCCTTAATGGCAGACATTTCACAATTCGTATAGAAATTAATAGTAGCCAGATGACTCATGATACCTCAAAAAGAAACATGTACATTACTATTATTTGCACGACGACTCCGATGGTGTAATTAGATTTTCAATATCTTTATTAGTTTAAAGTTTAGTATCTGACGGTAAATTATACAAGTAACACTCAGCAACGAATTTCCAAAATATAAAAGGTTCATCCGATTTTGTCAGTCGCCGCGTCTTTAGAAGGCTAATAGTGTAAACCTAAATTGGTACGAATTACAGGCATGTAACTTGAATAATACATGAGTTATTGGAGGTCAAAGTGGCCGATAACTATCAATCGCATCAGGCCGTAAATACTCCACGGTTACACGAAAAAACGGTAGCAGCATGCTTATAAACATATTGATTCATCCATATCTTTGTTACTATCAGATATATGCTATTCATGAAGAAACTGGTCAATTATTTACAGTGTTTTAGAAAGCATAGAGACATTAGGCTCCTTGCCTATCTTTTGCTTTCTTTCTTTTGATATATGTTTATTTAATTGTTTATGTATTTAATAATGTGTGTTAGAGCGTGTTTGTGGTCCAGCCGTAGGAATATTTATTTAATTTCAAGTATTTAAATGTGTTTCATTATGTTGTGTGGGTGCGTTGGCTTGAAGACATAGCGCGATCGCTCTAGCCAATCACAGTGCTTGTGAATGGGAAGACTCGATGGAAGTGAGTTTCCGGAGAGGACACGAGGGAGTTCTGGGCAGGACGACACAGGACTCGGTCGGTAAGACACGGCGACGGACGCCGAGTCGCGGAAAGACTTGGACAGTGTGGAACGATTTGCGCGTGGTCGCGAGACAGAAATACTTCGGAGTGCTGAGTTGTGTACTTGCGAGATTTCCGTGACTTCTACAGTGAAGACGTAGTGCCCGTTTAAAAGTGAACATCTCGCGAGCTATGTTGTCATTCATGACTAATGACGTGCAATAGGAATCTATTGTTTCCCTGTTATTCAGCTTATATTTTATTTAACTGCTGGACCGTCGACACCAATAGGTGTTTGCAGAAATATATGGCATTTTCAAAGCTCCTTCTGCTAACGTACTTATCATTTAAAGTCGTTAAAATAGCACCTGCAGATTTTATTTAATTACAATCTTTCATTTATAAATTTCTATACTAACTCGCAATTTCTGAGTGATAAGAACCTTTGACCATTCGATTCATTTGTGTATTCATATTGTATACTGTAGACTCAGCACTATTTGGCTTGTAATGCGGCAACTACGTATCCCATCCCCTAGACAACGAAACCAGCCAAAACTTTTAATGTTTGAACGTTGAGTCGGATGGTGCGTAGTTATTTTATAAAGCCCACAACTTACATATATGGAAACGTACTGCGTGTGCTCTTATCTTCGATGACAGTCTGCCGTGGGGCCCTGTGTAAAACCCTTTCCGAAATTCTAAGAATACGGAATTTTTCTGCCGCCCTTCAGCAGTCGTTCGTGGGATATCGTGTGAGAAAAGGCAAGTTGAGTTTTACACGAGCGATGCTTTCTAAATCCGTATTGACCTGTGTACAGAAGCTATCCTCTCTTTCATTGAAATTTATTATATTACAACTCAGAATAGGGTCAAGAAGATTCTGCAGCTTATCGAAGTTAGGGCTATTTGTTCGCAATTATGCTGAGCCGTTCTTTTATTCTTGGTAAATGCAGGAGTCAGATGCGCTTTTTTTCTAGCCTTTGCATGTACACTAGCTGGGCAGAAGTATCCGGACATGCCCATGTTATGTAAAACTGACCACCAGCTAGGGCCGTGCGGTTCTAGGCGCTACAATCTGGAACCGAGCGTCCGATACGGTCGCAGGTTCGAATCCTCCCTCGGGCATGGATGTGTGTGATGCCCTTAGGTTAATTAAGTTTAATTAGTTCTAAGTTCTAGGCGACTGATGACCTCAGAAGTTAAGTCACATAGTGCTAAGAGCCATTTGAACCATTTTTGAACCACCAACTACCACGAGACGCGGACCCGCCAGTATAAAAGGAGGTGGAGGGTATTGTGTTGTCAGTAGAGCAGCAGTAACAGCGGAAGGTGTCTGTGAGGAGAGGTCAACGACTTTGAACGTGGACGCGGTATTGGATGTGACCTCAACAACAAGTCCATCACGAAAGTATCAAACTTCCCAAAGCTGTCCAGGTCAACTGCTTGTGATGTGTTTGTGATGTGAATACGCGGAAGAAGCAGCACAGGCAGACCAAGAACTGCTGCAGGTATAGGCACAGTCGAGCAGTGCGAAGAGTGGTTGTAAAACAATCGCCTGAAGTCAGTGAGAGGAGTCACTCGTGGGCTATAGCAATGACTGCAAGTAGGGATTCAAAAAGGCAGGGGTACAGTGGTGGAGGAACTCCTCATAAGCCACGCATTTCTGCAGCCACTGCTAAACGACGCTTGAGGTGGTGTAAACAGCGACGTCACTGGACATTGGACAGCTGGAAACGTCTGGTTTGGAGTGGCAGTACGATGGAAGGGTTTAGGTGTGGCGAATTCCTGGAGAGCTTTAGCTGCCATTATCTGTAGTGTCAATGAGGTGCGCAGCAGGTGGGGATACAGTATGGATTTTCCACGGTTGGATGTTGTCGCATTATCGCGCTAAAGAAAACGCTAAGTGCGGGAGGGAGGATATGAACACATTCCACTGAAACATTTCCGAGACCATAATTGTGTCAGTACGAGAATACACTGTGTTATCAAGCAGAAACCTGTGAGGAAATCTTTTGCGGACGATAACATTCCTGTAACGGACTAGTCTGGCATGGATTCCCGACCTTATCCGGATTGAACACCTTTGTGGTGGCTGGTTGCAGGAGGGGGGGGGGGGGGGGAGGACCAAAAAGCGAGGTCATCGGTTCCATCAGATTGGGGAAAGATGGGGAAGGAAGTCGCCCATGCCTTTTCAGAGAAACAATTTCGGCATTTGCCTGAAATGATTTAGGGAAACCACAGAAACCGTCGACCTCCCGAAACCGACTCCAGGTGCTAAAAAGTGAGCCACCTCGCTTGATGAACACCTTTACGGTGAATCATAATGTCGACTTCGTTCTAGACCCTAATGTCCCAACATCAGTGCGATCTCTGGTTTTGACTCTGTGAGAAGAATGGGGTTTTATTCCTCCACGAACATTCCAACACCTCACTGAAAGTCTCCCCAGCAAAGTTGAAGCCGTCGTAACGGCGATGGGTGTACACACGTCATATTAACGCCCACTGACAGGCGCCCGAGTACTTTTGACCAGATAGTGTTTATTCGTATGCCTAGGGTAGACTTCCAAGCGCGTAATACGAGGTCTGTTCGAAAAATTCCGGAACATTCGTAAATTCACGCCAGTGGTGTGTTGGAGCTCAATGCGGTTGGCGTCCCTGCACTCGCCTGTGTTTAATGCGCAACTGCCGAAAGTTTCATTGTTGTATGTCTGGTAGTTATTGTCCAGTGCTGTATTGAGCAGAACGTTGTGAAGCACAGTTTGCGAATTTCGAGATGGCAGGATTAGAGGAGCAACGCGTCTGCATTAAATTTTGCGTCAAACTCAATAAGACGTTTACAGAGACACACCAAATGATGCCGGAAGCCTATGCTGATGAGTGGTTCACACGGTTTAAAAATGGCAGAACGGAAATTAAATATGACGCTTGTTCAGGGCGCCCTTCGACGTGTATCGACGATGCTCACGTCAGCACCCTCAACGAAAGATTGACTGCCCAAAAGATTGTAGAGGAATGTAGCACTTCAGTTGGATCATGTCATGAAGTCCTGACACAGCATCTCGGAATACATCGCGTTGCCGCCATTTTCGTACCACGTCTCATGAGTCAAAACCAGAAAGACCTCCGCCTCGCAATCTGTGAAGAGCTTTTCGATTGCGCAAATGACAACGAGATGTTCCTTAAGGGGGGTAGGACGTCAAACGGGCCGACTTGGAGCAGGAGAGGCACCACAGGACATTTTAATTTCCACTGTCTATACTTTTACAAGTAAATTCATAAAACTTTGTCAGCATGACCAGGAAGGATTCAGGATTCACACTCTGTAGCAGCGGAAGTTCAGAAACATAACAAAATAATTTTTTTACATGTGAAATTTCATCATTTTTTCACTTACTATTGGCTGCATTTGTTGCTATAGGTACACTTTTCTTCATAAGTAAGAGAGACTGTTCGATGAATTTTGCAGAGCATACAAACCATACTTACAGGTGTCTGAAACTCTAGAATTTATTTAATTTACGAAAAAATGAATGAGCTGTTACGTTTTGGACTTTATGTTTAGAAAAAATCAAATTTTGTAGTTAATTATCTCAATTTTTACCACAGTTTTTAATAGATTTGGAAAAATCTAGAGTTTCATACACTTGTAGGTATGGTTTTTTATGCTGTGCAAAATTCATCAAAGAATCTCTCTTACTTGTGAAGAAAAATGTACCTATAGCAACAAATGCAGCCAACAGTAAGTGAAAAAATGATGAAATTTCATATGTAAAAAAAAAAATTATTTTGTTATGTTTTTGCACTTCCACTGCTATGAGTGTGAATCCTGAATCCTTCCTGGTCATGCCGACAAAGTTGTATGAATTTATTTGTAAAAGTATAGACAGTAGAAATTAAAGCGTCCTGTGGTGCCTCTCCTGCACCAAGTCGGCCCGTTTAACGTCCTACCCCTCCTTAAGACAATCGTAACTGGTGGTGAGACGTGGGTCTGCGGTTATGATGCTGAAACCAAGGTACAATCTTCACAATGGCTTGGAAAAGCTTCTTCAAGACCAAAGGTCAGGTGAACTTTGAAGGATTAGTTCATCATGCATTCATGCCAGATGGACAAACTGTCGATCTGTGATATTCTCGGGATGTGTTGCGATGCCTGCGAGAAAACGTGAGAAGGAAACGGCTTGCAATCTGGCGAGACAATTCATGATTCTTGCTTCCCTATAACGCACCCGCACATTCATCCCTGTTTGTGCGTGCACAAAAAACGAAATCAGTGTGCTGCCTCATCTTCTGTACTGTCCCGACCTGGCCGCTGCGGACAATTTGCAAAGTTGAAAACCCCGTAGGAAGGACGGAGGTTTTCAAAGACAGACGAGATAAAAGAAAATTCGCAGACGCGCTTCGCACGATCCAGCAAGAGGCGTACCGAGACTGCTTCCGGAAGTGGAAACGGCATTGGGAGCTGTGTATCAATTGTGGAGGAGAGTATTTCGGAGGAGACCATGCACAGTAAGTAAAAGGTAACAGTAGAAAAAGTTTGTGGGGAAATTTTTTGAACAGACCTCGCACGTACCGTAGATCTCCGGGACGAGCGTGAAACTGACCACTGTTTCGGGGCGTGGCACACACTACCGGCAGGCGACACACCGAACCGAGCGACAAATTAGGCTCTCAGAGCGGCCTGCGCAGCTGGCTGGATAAAGCGGCCGGCTCAGAGCCTGCTGTAGCACGTGACAGGCGGTGCTGAGCAGCTTATAACGGAAGCATGCAGACCACTCTGGGCAGGGTAATTGGGGGTCACAGCGCAGTACGTGCCACAGTGTGTGTGTGTGTGTGTGTGTGCTGGAGAGGCAGAGGGGGCGCTGCACGCTGACAGGAGGATCCTGCCCGCAGGCCGGAGGTCGAAACCAAGACGCGACACGTCGCAGCTGCTCATGACGGCCGCTAATTATCTCCTAATTTACGTCACTACAAGCCACAACTTCGACGTCCCACGTACATGTTTATTTAACAATGAAATTAGCCGAGCAGCCGTGCATCTGAAATGTTATTTTATTTTCGCCATTAGTTTCGGCAATTCATTGTGCCATTTTCAGGCCCCTGGATAATAAAAAGAGTAAGCATCGATCCACCACAGAAGCTCTACAGGAAGTGATGGGAAGCAATTAATCCACTTAAAACTACAAAATGAAAGTGGCAGCGTTAAGACAAATACATACGGCACAACATAATAAAATACACTCCTGGAAATGGAAAAGAGAACACATTGACACCGGTGTGTCAGACCCACCATACTTGCTCCGGACACTGCGAGAGGGCTGTACAAGCAATGATCACACGCACGGCACAGCGGACACACCAGGAACCGCGGTGTTGGCCGTCGAATGGCGCTAGCTGCGCAGCATTTGTGCACCGCCGCCGTCAGTGTCAGTCAGTTTGCCGTGGCATACGGATCTCCATCGCAGTCTTTAACACTGGTAGCATGCCGCGACAGCGTGGACGTGAACCGTATGTGCAGTTGACGGACTTTGAGCGAGGGCGTATAGTGGGCATGCGGGAGGCCGGGTGGACGTACCGCCGAATTACTCAACACGTGGGGGCGTGAGGTCTCCACAGTACATCGATGTTGTCGCCAGTGGTCGGCGGAAGGTGCACGTGCCCGTCGACCTGGGACCGGACCGCTGCGACGCACGGATGCACGCCAAGACCGTAGGATCCTACGCAGTGCCGTAGGGGACCGCACCGCCACTTCCCAGCAAATTAGGGACACTGTTGCTCCTGGGGTATCGGCGAGGACCATTCGCAACCGTCTCCATGAAGCTGGGCTACGGTCCCGCACACCGTTAGGCCGTCTTCCGCTCACGCCCCAACATCGTGCAGCCCGCCTCCAGTGGTGTCGCGACAGGCGTGAATGGAGGGACGAATGGAGACGTGTCGTCTTCAGCGATGAGAGTCGCTTCTGCCTTGGTGCCAATGATGGTCGTATGCGTGTTCGGCGCCGTGCAGGTGAGCGCCACAATCAGGACTGCATACGACCGAGGCACACAGGGCCAACACCTGGCATCATGGTGTGGGGAGCGATCTCCTACACTGGCCGTACACCACTGGTGATCGTCGAGGGGACACTGAATAGTGCACGGTGCATCCAAACCGTCATCGAACCCATCGTTCTACCATTCCTAGACCGGCAAGGGAACTTGCTGTTCCAGCAGGACAATGCACGTCCGCATGTATCCCGTGCCACCCAACGTGCTCTAGAAGGTGTAAGTCAACTACCCTGGCCAGCAAGATCTCCGGATCTGTCCCCCATTGAGCATGTTTGGGACTGGATGAAGCGTCGTCTCACGCGGTCTGCACGTCCAGCACGAACGCTGGTCCAACTGAGGCGCCAGGTGGAAATGGCATGGCAAGCCGTTCCACAGGACTACATCCAGCATCTCTACGATCGTCTCCATGGGAGAATAGCAGCCTGCACTGCTGCGAAAGGTGGATATACACTGTACTAATGCCGACATTGTGCATGCTCTGTTGCCTGTGTCTATGTGCCTGTGGTTCTGTCAGTGTGATCATGTGATGTATCTGACCCCAGGAATGTGTCAATAAAGTTTCCCCTTCCTGGGACAATGAATTCACGGTGTTCTTATTTCAATTTCCAGGAGTGTATATGTACATACTTCTTACTCTCGAAACTATTTTAACATCATGAACTAATAAGAGAACATGCGAAACATTAAAAAGGCCAGAAATTCACAAGTACAATCAGAAGCACCCCTGATAAAAGCTTGTCAGTATTTTTTAAATATACACTATTGGCCATTAAAATTGCTACACCACGAAGATGACGTGCTACAGACGCGAAATTTAACCGACAGGAAAAAGATGCTGTGATACGCAAATGATTAGCTTTTCAGAGCATTCACACAAGGTTGGCGCCGGTGGCGCCACTTACAACGTGCTGACATGAGGAAAGTTTCCAACCGATTTCTCATACACAAACAGTAGTTGACCGGCGTTGCCTGGTGAAACGTTGTTGTGATGCCTCGTGAAAGGAGGAGAAATGTGTACCATCACGTTTTGATAAAGGTTGGATTGTAGCCTATCGCGATTGCGGTTTATCGTATCGCAACATTGCTGCTCGCGTTGGTCGAGATCCAATGACTGATAGCAGAATACGGAATAGGTGGGTTCAGGAGGCTAATACGGAACGCCGTGCAGGATCCCAACGGCCTCGTATCACTAGCAGTCGACATGACAGGCAACTTATCCGCATGGCTGTAATGGATCGTGCAGCCACGTCTCGATCCCTGAGTCAACAGATGGGGACGTTTGCAAGACAACAACCATCTGCACGAACAGTTCGACGACGTTTGCAGCAGCATGGACTATCAGCTCGGAGACCATGGTTGAGGTTACCCTTGAAGCTGCATCACAGACAAGAGCGCGTGCGACGGTGTACTCACCGACGAACCTGAGTGCACGAATGGCAAAACGTCATTTCTTCGGATGAATCCAGGTTCTGTTTACAGCATCATGATGCTCGCATCCGTGTTTGGCGACATGGCGGTGAACGCACATTGGAAGCGTGTATTCGTCATCGCCATACTGGAGTATCACCCGGCGTGATGGTATGGGGTGCCATAGGTTACACGTCTCGGTCACATCTTGTTCGCATTGACGGCACTTTGAACAGTGGACGTTACATATCAGATGTGTTACGACTCATGAGTCTACCCTTCATTCGATCCCTGCGAAACCCTACATTTCAGCAGGATAATACACGACCGCATGTTGCCGGTCCTGTACGGGCCTTTCCCTACACAGAAAATGTTCGACTGCTGCCCTGACCAGCACATTCTCCAGACCTCTCATCAATTGAAAACGTCTGGTCAATGGCGGCCGAGCAACTGGCTCGTCACAATACGCCAGTCACTACTCTTGATGAACTGTGGTATCGTGTTGAAGCTGCATAGGCAGCTGTACCTGTACACGCCATCCAAGCTCTGTTTGACTCAATGCCCAGGCGTATCAAGGCCGTTATTACGGCCAGAGGAGATTGTTCTGGGTGCTGATTTCTCCGGATCTATGCACCCAAACTGCGTGAAAATGTAATCACATGTCAGTTCTAGTACAATATATTTGTCCTATGAATACCCTTTTATCACCTGCATTTCTTCTTGGTGTAGCAATTTTAATGGCCAGTAGTGTAAAAATCCTACATAATTGCGAAATTGAAAGCACTGCATAAAACCGATGGAATGTTGCACAGATGTGTTGGGCAGTGTCTTTAGTGTGTCTGTCGATCGCTTCACCTCGCTCGTTTTAGTGCAGAGCGCTAAATTATCACGTAGAAATCCTGTCTCCCGCCAAGCATGTGGATCTGGTGAGAGATTTCGTCTGAAGCTATGCAGTCAACATAACGTAAATGTCATGCGCGTCTTTCTTCAAGACAATTTTCAGCCGCATTCTGTAGGGGCAATGGAGACGCTCCTGCAGAGTTTTCGATGGGAAGTGTTTGATCACCCACAATGCAGCCCTTTATTGCCTCCCTCCGTTGTTCGTCTCTGGTCAGATGTACAGCTGGCTACGAAGACAACACTTTGGCACAAACAACGAAAGGCAGACCAGCGATGAGAACTGGGGCAAAGCACAGGCGGCTGATTTCTGTGACGAGGGTACTGGAAAGTTTGTACAACGCCACGACAAATGTCTAAGTCGGAGCTGAGACAACTTGTAGCTGGAAGGTGTGACTAACTGCTGCGGATAAAACATTTCGGATTTTGACTGTGGTTTCCATTACGCGACCGATCGGACCTCATTTTCCGAAACGCCCTCGTATTAAAGCAGGTTACGTGACAGTCTGGGCATAAAATGCCACATAAAAAGATATTTCTGGAAACAGAACAAGTGATCGCTATGAAACTATTGATGTTACTAAAGAGCATGTGAGAAATACATTAAACAGTCTGAAGCAGAAGAAGTCGCCAGCAGAAGGTCAAGTAGTAATAGAGATGATCAAGGAGGGAGGTGAAGACCTCATTAAAGACTTGATCAGTCTAATCCGATTGGTACGAAAGAAGAAATTCCAAAAGAATGAAGCTAGCTGTCGTTGTGCCAATCCTTGTGAAGAGAAGCAAGAGAGATTGTAGCACATACACGGGGTGCCCCAGGAAGAGTGTCTAACATTCAGGGATTTGAAACTACCATTCGAAGCAAAAATATGCAGTAAACATGGACCATTGAAACGGATAGCTTGAGAACTACAAGCATGTACTCGTCTTCGGTACTGTGAAACAAATTTATTTTACTGTAGCCTTTTTGCGCTCCATATTTTGGGAGGAAGTAGTATGGACCAAAACAAGAAAAAATTGTATAGTAAACATGCGCTCTAAAATGGGTATTTCAACAACTATGAGCACTTGTTCATTAGAAGAAATGCGTTTCACAATACTGAAGATGAACGTGTGCTCATATCTCTTAGTCCATGCTACCAGCATTTAAAAATACGGAAAGCAAAGAGCTTGCAGTAGAAGAGATTTATTTCACCGTATCAAAGACGAAGTGCTCAGAGCTCTGCAGGTAAGAATTTCAGAGCCCATGTTTAGTAGACTTTTGCCTCGAATGACCGTTCCTGTCATATCCCTGAATATTGATCATCCCTCCTGGGACATTCTGTAGAGAAATATCACTGCTGAATATGAGTTATAATACCTGTAAAAGTGAAGTCATACGGCAAAGAAATAGTATGGCACTACCAAGCTGGAAAATCTATAATTGACCATATATTTACTATGAGATAGCTATGGAAAAAATTTTGGAACTGCAACAATATTCGCTACTTTCACAGATACTTCATAGACATACAAAAATATTCACAGAGCGATGCTCTACGTCATCCTTAGAGAGATCAGAGTACCTGAGAAATTAGTCAACGTACTAATAGCGTGTACAACAGAGAAGAAAGGTAAAGTAAAATATGAAGATGGAATGGCAAAGGAAGTGGAGGTAAGAACTGCGGTATGCATTGCCACCCACATTATTTAACCTTCTTCAAGAACAAGTTGTATGCAAGGTAAAGGGAGTCGGAAAGGGCATCAGTCTGAACGGAAATCTGCAGATGCTAGAAAGTGCAAATATGACATTTGTATCAGAGTCAACAAAAGAGATGATTACAACAACGGATGACATGAGCGGAAGTGCAGGGAAGGTAGGCTTGAGAAAAGGGACAGAAGACACGGCAGTGATGAATTAAGTAGGAGGAGGAACCATAATGTGCCGGGGGATTTACAGCTAGGAGAGATGAAGTTGAAGTTAGTTGAGAAATTTCAGCCGGTGGAATAACGTCCAGTTAGAAGTAAACCAAGAATTGTTAATGTTTTCAGGTCATATAGCAGCCGAAAATCAATCATGAAATAAAAGATAATCTCAACAGAAGTTAAAATGAAGACATATAATACAACAAATGCTGTTGTTATGTGGCATAGAGATGCTGAGTACCACCAACAGCGACAGAGGAAAACTGATGGTGTTTGCGAGATTGATAATGCCCAGTATTTTTGGAGCAGTGAAAGAAGGAACAGGGTGCAGAAGACTGAAAAATGCAGAAATAAACGCTTAATATTGTGCAAAGGATAAGCGGCTACATTGGGCTGGTCACGTTACAAGGATGACTACGTCCAAAAGTAGCGTTGGTAAGAAGGTCAGAGGGAAAATGCCCCGTGGACGACTACGAACGAGGTGATAGGATTAGCTAAAGGAAGACCTGCAACACCAAAGGTTCATCGGAAACTGGACAGAAGCTGCACATGGTAGGGAGTGGTGAAGGCAGTTGATAAGATCGGCATAGGATATTCAAGGTCCCTCATGTAAGTATGTAAGTTTCCCCACACACTGCAAGTGTTGGCCTTAAACAATTTGGCTATCCGTACACACTATCCACTGTAGAGATGGTTAAGGTAACAGCTGGTGATAAGCAGTAAATCTGGGTTCGAGTACCAGTCTAGAAAAAACTTTCCTATGTCAGTATTGGGCAATGGATCTACCCGTGTACCTACTACAGCTCAAGAAATTCGTAGTTAGTGTACTAATTTCAAAGGACACTCTAAGATCCTGGGACGGAAATCTGTAGATCTGATGAACATGTGCAGATAAACAAATTGTCCAATTTCCGAAAATTTGATTGACTCATTCAAGAACAAGAGTTTCAGGAACTGAGAAAAACAACGACGCATTCCTCCACTTTGGCCCTTAGCAGCAGTTATTCGGCTTGGCAATGACTGACAGAGTTGTTAGATGCCCTCGTGAGGGATATCGTGCCAAATTTTGTCGAATTGGAGCGTCAGATATTCTCGTTAGATCGCCAAAATCCTGAAATGGTTACAGGGCACTGCCCATAATGCTTCGAACGTTCTCAGTGGTGGAGAGATACGGCAACCTTGTTGGCCAAGGCATAGTTCGGTGAGCACAAAGACAAGCAGTAGACACTCTTGTGTTCGGGCAGGCATTATCTTGCTGAAATGTAAGACCAGGATGGCTTGCCATGAAGGTCATAGTGGGCATAGAACATCGTCGACGTACCACTGTCCTGTAAGGGTACCATTGATGACAACCAACGGGATCCTGCTATGAAAACCATCACTCCTGGATTTCGTGTCGTATGTCCGCCGACAGTCAGACTGGTATCTCACCACTGTCCAGGGCATCGCCAGACACGTCTTCGCTGGCCGTCGGGCTTAATTCGAAGCAGGACTTATGACTGCTCATCACTCCAGACAACTCTACTCCAGCTAATGGGATTCCAGGCTGAAGACGTATCTGGAAATGCCATAGATAACTTTAAGTCTGAAAATGAGTCCGTGATCGTATTGTGACAATTTATTTTACGGATCAGTCTTGATCCCACAAATTTTTACGCTTCGCTATTATACTAGAGCGCATACGCATAAATAAAATAAAAGCGCTTTCGGTACACATTTGGACAGAGAATAACAGTCGGCAGGAAACGTAGAGAATAATATGAAAGTGTTACATAGGGTACCAGAGGGCAATTACTGAACCAACTCGAGGAAATCTCCATTTATGGACATAGAAAACGACAACCGGAATTACTACTGAATGAACAGAACAGTTTAACCTCAATGCTTATTTTGATGTGTCGTGTGCGCCGGCCGCCAGCGACGAGGATGCCGGGACTTTCTCCGCAGGTTCCGCCTCAAGGAAACGAGATCGTCATACAGAGAAGCCACAAGGCGGTGCCATTGAGATCCTACACCGGATGTATTATCGACTATTGACTGTTTAATTAATAATCACTGTTTCGTTGATTACCTTACGCTTGCAGTTATAGTTAATTGTTACGTCATGCTGGCAGATTTCATTTTATTAACTTTTTACACTGTCTTTTACACAATTGTTTATTTTACTTTGCCAGGCTAGAAGCTTCACATTATTACTATTTGCACATTCTATTTGGTTTTTAAGTGTGCATCTAATTCCGTGTGTTGTATGTCACTACATGTTTTAGTGGTAGACGCTCATTTTTCCACGTGAAGTAATTTTAATTAATGACTACACATACTGCATTTTAACCATTACATTTGTAATACTGGCTACCCATGTACCCTAGCTATAGAAACCTCTGCTAGCTCCAGTTAATTGTATAAATACCAGACGCATCCAGCCCTTCACCAGCACTTACTATGTATCCACATGTATAATTTGACGTTCGTACGTACATCAGAATATTTTACGGTATGTATGGCTGGTATATATGATTGTTAATAATGTAGATACTTTTTATTTTTATGTAGCGCCAGGCCTTTTGTAAATTGAACTTAGTTTGTTAGACCCGGTCTTTTGCCGGCCGATGTGGCCGAGCGCTTTTAGGCGCTTCAGTCTGGAACCGCGCTGCTGCTACGGTCACAGGTTCGATTTCTGCCTCGGGTATGGATGTGTGTGATGTAGTTAGGTTTAAGTAGTTTTATGTCTTGGGGACTGATGATCTCAGATGTTAAGCCCACCATTTTTTTTTTATTTTTTTTTTTTTATTTTATTTATTTTTTTTTTTTTTTACAGATCTGAAGATAGCAGTGGCCGAAACCGGTAATAGAGTAGTGTAACAGTTTGTGTGATCAAGATGGACCTGTAAAATAAAGTGCGACACACAGCTGCAGAGCGGCCGAGCGCTTCTAGTCGCTACATTCTGGAACTGCGCGACCGCTACGGTCGCAGGTTCGAATCGTGCCTCGGGCATGGATGTGTGTGATGTCCTTAGGTTAGTTAGGTTTAAGTAGTTCTAAGTTCTAGGGGACTGATGGCCTCAGAAGTTAAGTCCCATAGCGCTCAGAGCCATTTGAACAGCTGCAGATACCAACCTGACTGTCATCCGGCGCGACAGCCAGGTGTGATAGTCTGGGATACCATTTCTTTTCCTAGCAGGATCTGTTTGGTTTTATCACACGTTTTGTTGCTATCCATGGAAAGCTATTCTGGACACTCTTTTCAGCAAGATAATGCCCACCGGTACATGGCAAGAGTTTCTACAGCTCGTTTTTATGCATACCAAGGCTTACCTTGGCCAACTAGGTCGCCGGATATCTCCTCAATCGAGAACATTTGGAGTATTACGGGCAAGACTCTTCACACTCCTCCGAATTTTGCGATCTAACGCGCCAGTTGGACAGAATTTGGCACAATATCCCTCATGAGCACAGCCAACAACTCCATCAATCAATGCGAACTGCCTGCGTAATTGCTAGAGGTCGACCAACGTGTTACTGACTTGCTCAATTTCTGAAGTTGTTTCTCCTCAATAAATGATCCAATTTTTCTGAAACTGTAATCATTTATTTGTCCATTCATATACATCACATCTGCTGCTTTACGTTCCATTCGTATAGTTCCTTCATGATATAACGTCCTTTTGGTCTTAGAGTATATTTCGTACAGCTGCAGATCGTTAACAGTGTCTGATTTGAGATATGCATGTAGGTAAATCTATCCTGCTGTATGCGTGTTTATGCTGATTACTGATCTAGTATCATCTAGTGTCATCAGCAAAAAGCACTAATCCCGCTTAGATGGAAAGTCGTTTACGTATATGACAAACAATAGTGGACCTTAGACTGAGCCTTGTGGGACCTCCTAAGTGATTTGTGTCCACTCAGAAGAATCTTTCCTGGGAACATTGATTAAATCATCAAGAACAAGTCCCTGCCTCCTTTTTGTAAGCTATGACAGGGTCCGTTGCTTGGTTATGCCATTAGTTCCATAAAACCTCAGTTTATGTGTGAGGTTATGAACAGACCTATACACAGCGAAATGGCTTCCCATACTTGTGCAGACCTTAAAGTGTCGGGTAGACATCCGCCAGTAAATGAAGCCTGTACCGTGTGACGACGCGGGCGAGCACGCACCCACGGCAGAGTTCTTGCAGGAAGTGCCGCTTAGGCGGCCTGGGCTGCCCCGAGCCGAGCCAGCGGTCATCAGGGGGGCATCGACTTTATAAGACTGGCGGTTCCGGGGCCCCGTTTCTCCGTCTAATGGGCCGCGCTGGCTCCTTTACGGCGCGTGATGCGATTTAGGTCGCCCTCGCTACGGCCTCGCAGACGCGCTACGGGCGATGGAGGCGGTAGCGATAGAGTTAGCTGCCGGCGATCCCGCCGGGTATTAAGGGCGCAACACCCCGCTTGCGTCATCAGCGGCTTTACTTTGTGAGAACTGCACGACGGATTAAGGGAAAACTGCGACCGCGGGGGCAAGTTTCATGGCCGGGATTTGCTGCACACATTACAAAAGTAGGGAAGCTCAGTCGGTTTTGCACGTTACCGACTGGACTGTTTAGGGGGTTATTAGGTCGGTGCATAAGTTCGTAGTGTTTATGTTTTGCATGCTGGATTACGGTGCCATAGATTCATTTATCGATTGCTATTTTTTATTTGCAGTTCACTGTTGCTATTTGACTTCACATATTGTCATCTGGAGATAATGAGTGGAGCTATGGACGCTAGAAAATAGAGAAAATGGAAAGTAGAGACATCGGAACACTTCCGACCTAACATATTTTTCTGTTTGAGTTCAATAGAGGTGTGACAGCAGCCGAGGCAGCCAGATACATTCGCGCCGTGCATCGAGATAATGCCATTGGACAGTGCACAGAAAATGTTTTTCTTGTTTTAAGGAGGATCGTCTTGACGTTAGTGACTCTACACATTTAGGAAGTCCTCTAAGGTTTGATAAAGATCGTTTCAACGCATTAATCCGCAATGATCCACGTCACTGTACTCGAGAACTGCCAAATGGGATGAACTGTAATTATTCCATCTTCGAGTGACGTATGCATGTTATGGGAAATTGTCAAAAATCGCGTGTATGGTGTACTGCACGCTCTAAGCCTCATAAAGATAATATCATAGCGAAGACTAAGCCTTCTAAAGGTAATTAGAGGACGTATAAGAAGAACACCCAACACACTGATCTACACCTATCAAACGTTTATAAGACCCGTCCTCGTATATGGTGCACCAACAGGGATCTCAAATAAATGTCAGGCAGAATGAAATATAACTACAGAAAGGAAAATCCTGCGAATGGCCACCAGGCCAAGTACTACAATTCACGACATTTATAAATCTATAATCATACTACCACTATAACGCCGACTTATCGATCTTACCAGCAATATAGGACAGAAGGACTTCACTTCGACTCTCTAACAACAAAAACGCTAAAAGGAGAATTTATGCACTTTAGCTTTCCACGTTATCAGTACAAATACCGATCACACACAATAGCACAACGCATTAGAGGAATTTACGAATAAATTGCTGAAACATTTCCACTTGGACCATCAGTGTGCTCCCTGCCGCCGTTGGATAAGCAGCTGCAGCAGCAAGTTGTATACTCTTAGCTCACTTATTTGTTACATAGTTTAATTCTTAATTTCTTTGCGTGTTTTTGGTATTTGCATTGTTTAATTCATATATTTCGGGCGTATTATAGTATTTGAGAGTTGTAGCATCGCGTTTTAGTACCTGAATAGTGTAAAATCGCGTAGTCTCCTTCCGCCACCGAGCAGTGTGTCAGCAGTTCAAAGTAGCAGCATTACTGCATTTACTAGCAATCTTGTATTTTAATAACCGTTTAAATTTTGTGTCGAATTGTTTGTGCTCTCTGTAGATTAGTTCAGACGTTCTTTGCACAACGGTTTTTAGCATGGATAGGGACTGCAACTGCTGTGTTCGGATGCAGGCTGGGTTGGCATCCCTTCGCTCCCAGCTTCAGGCAGTGTTGGCTTCGGTCACACAGCTTGAGGCTGTTGCCAATGGGCATCACAGTGGGGCTCCGGATGGGGGTTTTTTTGGGGACGGCCAGCTCGTCCCACGCATCCCCCGATCGGACTAAGACTGTGGCTGCCGGGATACTGCCCACATTGAGGCTGATCCCTCACCTGTGGTAGAGTGGGAGGTCGTCTCGAGTTGTGGCAGGGGGCGTAAGACATTCCGGAGGGCTGAACGGAAGGCCACTCCAGTTTGTCTGACGAACCGGTTTCAGGCTCTGTCTCAGGCTGATACTGATCTTCAGCCTGACATGGCTGCTTGTCCTGTTCCAGAGGTTGCCCCTCAGTCTGCAAGATCCGGGCGGTCGCAGAGGGTGGGCTTACTGGTAGTTGGGAGCTCCAACGTCAGGCGCGTAATGGGGCCCCTTAGCGATATGGCAGCAAGAGAGGGGAAGAAAACCAATGTGCACTCCGTGTGCATACCGAGGGGAGTCATTCCAGATGTGGAAAGGGTCCTACCCATGAAGGGTACAGGGTGCACCCATCTGCAGGTGGTCGCTCATGTCGGCATCAATGATGGATCGGAGGAAATCCTCTCTGGCTTCCGGCGGCTATCTGATTTTGTGAAGACTCCCAGTCTCGCTAGCGGGATGAAAGCAGAGCTCACCATCTGCAGCATCGTCGACAGGACTGACTGCGGATCTTTGGTACAGAGCCGAGTAGAGGGTCTGAATCAGAGGCTGAGACGGTTCTGCGACCGTGTGGGCTGCGCCATAGGGTGGTGGGATTTCGGGTTCCGCTGGATAGGTCAGGAGTCCACTACACGCAGCAAGCGGCTACACGGGTAGCAGGGGTCGTGTGGCGTGGACTGGGCAGTTTTTTAGGTTAGATGGCCTCGGGAATGTACAAAAAGGGCAGCAGCCTCAAAGGGTGCGGGGCAAAGTCAGGACATGCGGGGGCCAAGCAGCAATCGGTATTGTAATTGTAAACTGTCGAAGCTGCATTGGTAAAGTACCGGAACTTCAAGCGCTGATAGAAAGCACCGAAGCTGAAATCGTTATAGGTTCAGAAAGCTGGCTGAAGCCAGAGATAAATTCTGCCGAAATTTTTACAAAGGCACAGACGGTGTTTAGAAAGGATAGATTGCAAGCAACCGGTGGTGGCGTGTTTGTCGCTGTTAGTAGTAGTTTATCCTGTAGTGAAGTAGAAGTGGATAGTTCCTGTGAATTATTATGGGTGGAGGTTACACTCAACAACCGAGCTAGGTTAATAATTGGCTCCTTTTACCGACCTCCCGACTCAGCAGCATTAGTGGCAGAACAACTGAGAGAAAATTTGCAATACATTTCACATAAATTTTCTCAGCATGTTATAGTCTTAGATGGAGATTTCAATTTACCAGATATAGACTGGGACACTCAGATGTTTAGGATGGGTGGTAGGGACAGAGCATTATACTGAGTGCACTATCCGAAAATTACCTCGAGCAATTAAACAGAGGACCGACTCGTGGAGATAACATCTTGGACCTACTGATAACAAACAGACCCGAACTTATCGACTCTGTAAGAGCAGAACAGGGAATCAGTGATCATAATTCCGTTGCAGCATCCCTGAATATGGAAGTTAATAGGAATATAAAAAAGGGAGGAAGGTTTATCTGTTTAGCAAGAGTAATAGAAGGCAGATTTCAGACTACCTAACAGATCAAAACGAACATTTCTGTTCCGACACTGACAATGTTGAGTGTGTATGGAAAAAGTTCAAGGCAACCGTAAAATGCGTTTTAGACAGGTACGTGCCGAGTAAAACTGTGAGGGACGGGAAAAACCCACCGTGGTTCAACAACAAAGTTAGGAAACTACTGCGAAAGCAAAGAGAGCTTTACTCCAAGTGTAAACGCAGCCAAAACCTCTCAGACAAACAGAAGCTAGACGATGTCAAAGTTAGCGTAAGGAGAGCTATGCGTGAAGCGTTCAGTGAATTCGAAAGTAAAATTCTATGTACCGACTTGACAGAAAATCCTAGGAAGTTCTGGTCTTACATTAAATCAGTAAGTGGCTCGAAACAGCATATCCAGACACTCCGGGATGATGATGGCATTGAAACAGAGGATGACACGCGAAAAGCTGAAATACTAAACACCTTTTTCCAAAGCTGTTTCACAGAGGAAGACCGCACTGCAGTTCCTTCTCTAAATCCTCGCACAAACGAAAAAATGGCTGACATCGAAATAAGTGTCCAAGGAATAGAAAAGCAACTGGAATCACTCAACAGAGGAAAGTCCACTGGAGCTGACGGGATACCAATTCGATTCTACACAGTGTACGCCAAAGAACCTGCCCCCTTTCTAACAGCCGTGTACCGCAAGTCTCTAAACGAACGAAAGGTTCCAAATGATTGGAAAAGAGCACAGGTAGTCCCAGCCTTCAAGAAGGGAAGTCGAACAGATGCGCAAAACTATAGACCTATGTCTCTGACGTCGATCTGTTGTAGAATTTTAGAACATGTTTTTTGCTCGAGCATCATGTCGATTTTGGAAACCCAGAATCTACTCCGTAGGAATCAACATGGATTCCGGAAACAGCGATCGTGTGAGACCCAACTCGCTTTATTTGTTCATGAGACCCAGAAAATATTAGATACAGGCTCCCAGGTAGATGCTATTTTCCTTGACTTCCGGAAGGCGTTCGATACAGTTCCGCACTGTCCCCTGATAAACAAAGTAAGAGCCTATGGAATATCAGACCAGCTGTGTGGCTGGATTGAAGAGTTTTTAGCAAACAGAACACAGCATGTTGTTATCAATGGAGAGACGTCTACAGACGTTAAAGTACCCTCTGGCGTGCCACAGGGGAGTGTTATGGGACCATTGCTTTTAAAATGACCTAGTAGATAGTGTCGGAAGTTCCATGCAGCTTTTCTCGGATGATGCTGTAGTATACAGAGAAGGTGCAGCATTAGAAAATTGTTGCGAAATGCAGGAAGATCTGCAATGGATAGGCACTTGGTGCAGGGAGTGGCAACTGACCCTTAACATAGACAAATGTAATATATTGCGAATACATAGAAAGAAGGATCCTTTATTGTGTGATTACATGATAGCGGAACAAACACTGGTAGCAGTTACTTCAGTAAAATATCTGGGAGTATGCGTGCGGAACGATTTGATGTGGAATGATCATATAAAATTAATTGTTTTTAAGGCGGGTACCAGGTTGAGATTCATTGGGAGAGTCCTTAGAAAATGTAGTCAATCAACAAACGAGGTGGCTTACAAAACACTCGTTCGACCTATATTTGAGTATTGCTCATCAGTGTGGGATCCGTATCAGATCGGGTTGACGGAGGAGATAGAGAAGATCCAAAGAAGAGCGGCGCGTTTCGTCACAGGGTTATTTGGTAACCGTGATAGCGTTACGGAGATGTTTAGCAGACTCAAGTGGCAGACTCTGCAAGAAAGGCGCTCTGCATCGCGGTGTAGCTTGCTCGCCAGGTTTCGAGAGGGTGCGTTTCTGGATGAGGTATCGAATATATTGCTTCCCCCTACTTATACCTCCCGAGGAGATCACGAATGTAAAATTAGAGAGATTAGAGAGCGCACAGAGGCTTTCAGACAGTCGTTCTTCCCGCGAACCATACACGACTGGAACAGAAAAGGGAGGTAATGACAGTGGCACGTAAAGTGCCCTCCGCCACACACCGTTGGGTGGCTTGCGGAGTATAAATGTAGATGTAGATGTAGATGTAGATCCAATAACATTAGTCATTTGCTTACTGAAAGCTTAAGTGCAAATATGAAGTACTATAACGTACTAATAGAGAATTAAATTAACTACCACGAGATAAATATAAATGTAATTTCAAGCAAAACATAACGTAAGAGGGATTATCCCAGGAGGCGTTTAAAGAGGGCCTTCCCCTACCTGCAAAGCGAATGCCAGGATAAAACGCCATTCCCCTGAGGAATAAGGAAGATGACGAAAGTAGTAAATAGACGTAGAAGATATATATTAATGAAAGTGATGAAGAATAAAAAAACCGAATTAAAGTACGTATGGCTGAAAGGAGCTGAAATACAGATGCAGCCTCCCCTCACCAGAGAGGATGAAAAATATAAAAAAGAGAAAAAAACGCCAAACTCACAAAAATCATCAGGTGGTCATATGTGAATCACTCCATGCCCGTCATCAATTGGTTCGTGTACAACGCCGACCATTTCCGTTCCGTATCATTATTGGTGACGCGAAATGGTCTCTTTATGTTAACATAAGGAATGGCTGAGCCCAAACAAAGCAGCAACTCCTTGTGTGAAGAACTGCGCGCTTCTACAAAAGATAACGTTAAGCATCTGGCGGAAGACGGACAGTGTGGTGTACTACAAATTGCTTACCTGCTGTGTAACCATCACTGATCAGTTGTTGACAATAAATGTCAGCAGTAACACCTTGGTAAAGCAGACAAAAGGAAGTTTTTAATCTGTGGTGATCCCATTGTTAAATTTCTAAGAAATTCTGATAGGAAAAGTGAACCAGAAGTGTTGTTAATGACATGTAACTTCGAATCAATGATCAGTTTCCTTACACATACAGCTCAACACAGTAGCACTCTAATAGATCATGTTTTTTATGCAGCAAGAGAATGTAAAGATAACACATGCTTTCTCTGTGATAAATGGATCATCGGACCATGATGTACAATTGACTAACTTACAAAATCAAGCAGGGTGTACAGATCAGAAACCATCAAGTGAAAATGTAAGATTGCTCAATCTGGCTTCTATAGAGCGCTTCAGAGAAAGTTTAAGAAATGTTAATTGGGGACATGTATATAATGAGGCAAATGTTAATGATAAACGCAACATATTTCGTGATGAACTTATATCCATTTTTAAACATTGTTGACCAAAAAAGTCTCTAAATGAAACACCAAACAGTTTTCAAAGAAACTTTGGATAACTACAGGTATTAAAGGGTCTTCAGAAAGAAAAAGAAACCTGTATGAAACAGGAAGAATTAGTAAAGACCCAGAAGTAATTTTACACTATAAAAGTTATTGTAATATACTGAGAAAAGTTGTTAGAAAATCAAGAAATAAATTTGTCAGAGATGAAATTAACAATGCGGGCAAAAAAAAAAAAAAAAAGAATCAAATCAGTGTGGAATGTTGCTAGAAGGGATACAAGGAAAGTAACCACTGAGTAGGTAATACTGTTGTTAAAGAGAATGAGGCCATCTTAACCAATAGTACACATGTAGCTAATGTATTTAGCAACCATTTCTAAATGTAGGTGCAAAATTGGTGAAAGTAGTGCAAAGGAAAAAGCCAAACACTACATGGAAGAGTCAGTCTTCAGAAAGCTTATTCAGATTAAGTTTCACCTTACAACCTATTGTGAAATAAGGAAAATAATTAAATCTTTGAAAAATAAATGTTCTGTTGGAGTAGATGACATCTCTAACAAGATATTAAAACAATGTGGAGCATTTACAGCTGATGTTCTGAGTCAGGTATGTAATGCCTCACTAACTCAAGGTATTCTCCAAGACAGATGATAGGGCACCATTGTTAAGACTCTCTACAAAAAAGGGGACATCACAGATGCTAAAAATTACTGGGCAGTATCCTTGCTTACTGCATTTTTCAAAAATCGTCGAGAAATAACGTACTCAAGAGTGGTTACCCACCTCAACAGTAATGGGACACTTAGTAAATCACAGTTCAGATTTCAAAAAGACTGTTCCACTGAGAAGGCAATATACAATATCACTGTTCACATAATAGCCTTTAAATAATAAAATGTCACCAATAGGTATTTTCTGTGGCTTATATAAAGCATTTAATTGTGTGGAACATGGGATTATGTTACAGAAATTACAATTCTATGATATAAATGGAACAGCATACAAGTGGTTTAAGTCGTATCTACAGAACAGGAAACAAAGAGTTTATTTATATGGTTTAAGCGATTTAACGAAGTTTTCCACTTCATCTAACTGTGATGAAATTACATTAGGTGTTCCACAGGGTTCAATCATGGGTCAACTTCAGTTTTTGAAATGTGTGAATGACCTCCCTTCTTAACTGAAACAAGAAGCTAAACTGACACTGTTTGCTGATGATGCAAGCATAATTATTAATCCAGTAAAAGAAACTCCAATAGAAAATGACACAAATAATGTCTTGGGAAAAGTTATTAATTGGTTTTCTGTGAATGGGCTTGCTCTGAACTTTCAAAAATAAATAAATAAATAAAATAGAACACTCAATTCTCTGCTGCAAGGAGTAAAGTTCCTTCCATAAATATAACACATCAACAGAAGTCTGTAATTGGGCTAGAACATACTATGTTTTTGGGTATACATATAGATGACAGTCCTAATTGGAAAATTGGTATTTTGGATTTCCTAAAGCGACTAGGTTCAACAACTTTTGCAATCAGAATAATTGCCAATTTTGAGGATATAGAAATTGGTAAGCTAACATACTTTGCATACATTCAGTCCCTGATATCATAGGAGTAATATTTTGGGGTAACTCAACACTTAGGCAAAAAGCATTCACTGCTCAAAAGAAAGTGGTAAGAATAATGTGTGGGGCTCATAGCCGCACATATTGTAGTTACCTGTTTAAAAGGGTAAAAATTCTTACAACAGCCTCACAGCACATTTACTCAGTAATGAAATTCGTTCTCAACAACACGGCTAAGTTTAAAAACGAGAGTGACATTCATGACTGTAATACCAGAAGAAAGAAAGACTTGCACTATCCTCTACTTAATCTATCTTTGGTGCAGAAAGGGGTAAAATATGCTACTGTAAAACTTTTCGATGAATTACCATATGAAATAAAATGTCTGACAGACTGCAGTAGTAGTTTCAAAAATAAACTGAAATCGTATCTCCATGACAACTTCTTCTATACCAAAGATGAATTCTTGAATAGAAATAAATAAATCTATAGGTGCAACTTATGCATTTTGTGCCGTTTAAGGGAATGGGAGAGGTAATAAAAATTTTAAGCTGTAAAAAAATCCTCGATTTATAAGTGCATTTCTTATGCACTTGACACGTTGCACGTAACAGTTACCGTGAGATTGATCCATGGGGCACGTAACTAACTAACAAACTTCAGAGTACACCACACCGTCCAACTGAAACGTGTTGTAGATGCAATCCAAGAACAATGACGAGGAAGATTGGGTGAGGTGATGGTGCTCAACTATAACGCTTGTCCGCATTTTGATTGACTGAAAAAAAAAAAAAGAAACGCTATACGGGATTTGGGTTGGGAAGTCATTCCGTACCCACCTACCCATCTTATTCATCTTGCGCCCTCAGATTTTCACCATTACCACTCTTTATCGAACAACCTTCAAAGAACGTCCCTTCCGGACGAAAAGGCGCTCCGAACTTGGCTCGAAGAGTTCTTCGTCTCAAAACCGCGTGATTTCCGCAGCCGCGGAATGCAGAAGTTACCCCAACGTTGGCAGACTGTTGTCAGTAGTGAAGGAGACTATATTACTTGTAACTAAAAGTCTCTGTGTATCTGTTGTGTTTATTAAACTTACGGCAAACCCTACGAACTTACGCACCAGCCAAATAAATACAATAGTTTCATTAAATGAGGCGAGACAACAAATGTTGCCATAAAATAAAGGGACTGATGTTGTCCCGGAGAAAGTACGGAGGAAATAAGTACGGAGGAGTCAAAGATGAACGACCAAATGTTGAGAGGCCCGAAGCCTTCACAGTCGAATGCGGCATCTCGGGTGTTCGTCGACAAGTTAGTGTGGCCGTGGCATTCGTTTGTGCAAGAGCTGTTTTTTGTTTTGCAGGAAAAATGATGTCAGACTTATATAGATAAAGGATTATCGCAACAGAGTGCTTTGGAACAAGGAACTAACCGACGGAAGTTGTTAAGACACTTGAAAACTTTAAGAACATTGCAGTAATTCGAATTCCAAAAAAGGCAGCTGTCCACATTTCCGAATATTGAAGAACAGTCAGTTTAATGAGATGTGGTTGTAAGGTTCTGGCGCGAACTGTTTACGGCAGAATAGAAAGGTTGGTTGAAGCTGACATCAGCGAAGATCAGTTTGTACTCGGGAGAAATGAAGAAACGAACGAGGCGATACTGACCATATGTCGTACCTTACAAAACAGACTGATGAAAGGCAAACCTACGTTCACAGCATTTACAGATTTAGAGGAAGCTTTTGACAATATTCAATGGAGTACATGCTGTGCAATTATGGAGATAGCAGGGGCTCTGTGCAGTTATGGAGATAGCATGGGTAAAATATAGGGACCTAGAGCTTATTTGCAACTTTTACAGAAACCGGAGTCGAAAGATGCGAACCGAAGTAGTGGTTGACAAGGGAGTGAGCGAAAGCTGTAGCCGGCGCCCAATGTTATTTTACCTGTAGATTGAGCAAGCAGTAAAGCAAACCAAGGAGTAATCTGAAGGTAGTAAAAGTTAAGGAACAAAGATTCTGAGTTTGTGAAGGATACGAAGGATATTGGACTTCTGACAAAGACAGAAAAGGGCTTGGAGTATCAGTTGAACAGAACTGACGATGTCATAATAAGAGGTTGTAATATATATATATATATATATATATATATATATATATATATATATATATATATATATATATATATGTATGAACGAAAATAAAACAAAGTAATGGAATATAGTCATATGAAATGAGGTGGTGATGATGAAATTAAATTAGCAATTGGGACATTAAAAGCAGTAGATGAAACTTGCTATTTGGGCAGCAAAGCAACTAGGGATGGCCGAAGTAGAGATGATATAAAATGCAGCCTGGCGATAGGAAGAAACGTTTTTCTGAAAAAGAAGAGTAGGTTAAGATAGAATATAAATTCAAGTGTTGTGAAGTCTCATCTGATGGTATATTGTCTGGAGTGTAGCCTAGTACGAAAGTGAAACGTGAACGATAAGCAGTTCAGAAAAGAACGCAACGGGAACTTTCAAACAATGCTGAAGATCAGATGCGTAGATCGGGTAGCTGACGAAGGGGTACTGAGCTGAACTGGAGAGAAAATAAATTTATGGCACTACTTGGTCAAAAGAAGGGACAGATTTGTAAGACACATCCTGAGGTATCGTCGGAATAGTAGTGGAGGGAAGCGTGGGATGTAGAAATGGCAGAGAAGAGACCAAGGAATGCCTACAGGAAGCTGGTTCAGACGGATGTCACTTGCATTGTTACGCAGAGATGAAGAGGATAGCACAGGATAAAGTAGAGTGGAGAGTGTCATGAAACTAGTCATCAGACAGAAGACCATAACAACAACAACAAACAACTTATACGATAATGCAAGTATACAAGCTCATAAGCTGAGCTATGGTGTCAATGCAAGCAACACAACGGTAGATATAATTTTGCTTCACATTCTCGGATATTGCCGTTGTCTATTGCATTGTAAAGTTGGTAAGATTTTTGACACCTTATTGCCAATATTCAGTAAATTCTTTTAGATTTATATCTATATTAGATCACTGTTTATAATGCATGGTCAGATTACTAATCATTTTATTGGCTGATACTGGATAGCACCACGTACTAACAAGTTCCATGGTACTACATGTCCGGTAATTAATTAGAGCTAAACGCTGAGAGAAAGGGAACGAGGGCGATGCGTTCCTCTGAAGCCGCTGTGGGCTAAAGAGGGGCTGGGAGGAGAGTTGTGTTCTGCAGGGGCGGATATTTACTGCCCTGAGAGAACAGAGCGGCGAGGCTACGATTTACAGCGATGGAGGCCGCAGAACCCCCGTAGTGCGTACAATGCGGACAAGAGGTTGCACTCTAGTTGCCCGAAAAAAAAAAATGTTTTAAGAGTAGTATAACTGGCATAAGAGTGTTAGGGGTGGAAAAAGATGGAAATACATCCTTTTTTAGTCTTAAGGATGGCGCAGGGTTACAAAGTACGGTCACGAGCTGAACTCCAAGGAATCTTGTCACTGGAAGCGCCGAGGCATGCTTTCCACTGATAAGCAGAGATGCGTTTTTGATTTGCGGAATGCTAAGGAAGTAGGAGGGGAAATGGAAACGCTCAGAAAATCCTCTGAAAGGAGTATGAGCTCCAGGCGATTGGCTGGCAAATTCATGATCCATCTAGTGGGAGGTAATTTTTTTGCCTGAGCACAAATGTAGACACCGAGCGTACAGGAGCGAGCAGTTGTATGGCGTGGACATGCTTCCTTGCGGGGATCTATCGAAGACATTCCACTCTGGGGATCGACCTAGAGGCTTTGCTGGCGAGACACACAGGGCGGAATGTGATGGTTAGATTTTGAAAAGTGTTTTTGGAAATTTGTGGTAAGAACCTATGGGACCAAACTGCTGAGGTCGTCGGTCCCTAACCTTACGCACTACTCTCGTAAATCATAATTTGTGAATGTTTCATGCATAACGCTACTGATGAGCACTTTTTTGATATTTCTCACCTGCCATGTATGTGTTGATTTGTTATGATGAGACAGATGTGAAGCTGACGTCCGGCATGTTGGCTGCCCCAAACATTAGCTTCTGATGGAAGCTCGTTTCACTTAGGCACTTACTGATCATTCTGATTGTAGTCAAAATTATAAAGGAACCGCATTTCATTCGTAGGTGGACTGGTCCAAACGATATTTTCATTTTTATTCATAAACTTTGGCTGCGCTGTTTGCTTTTACTGTGTCGGTTTTATCTCTGTCATGTGACTTGAGATTTCATATCAACTAATCTCTAAACACTCTCTGACAGACCGAATGATGCGTGTCACCACTGGCAGGCCTGCCTTCTTCCAGAACTCAACATAAAGTGTCTTTAAGATCTTAACAGAATCGATGCCTTGGGAACATACCTCTGCACTTGACTCCAGTTTTGTTCCACCACTGCCTGCTTTTCCAATGGCTGAAGGCCATCTGCACCAAAAATAAATCGTTATTAAGTTCTACAGATATGATTTGACTCAACTTGACCATTTCCTGCACTAAACTAATATATTACAACAATATTTAAATAAAGAAATGTTATAAAGATTCAATCACACTCATTCACAATAATTATAAATAACAGTCTGTTCATAAATATAAAAGTCAAAATTATTGCTCCAGTGTACTCCCTTTAAATAACAGATTGTTTAAACTATTATTTATGCCTTCCTGACAGAAGTGTCTTTTGGTCCTCTTTTCAATTGTGCTGTCAGCTAACACGTGCCATAGACCACTTCTTAATTTACCATGATTTTGTAGTGGCACTTGTAATCAATATTTAAATAAATCTCTGGAAAAAATAGAAACATATTCTTTAAATAAATACACAAGTATGACAGGTTATGGGGTACTGATACTGCATTCATTTGCTGTGTTGTTGTGGAGAATGTGATGTTGTGACACATATCTTCATAATGAAAAAGATGTAAAAAACGTTGTAAATCAATAATTAAAGGAAACAGAGACATAGTTTTTAGAGATGATAGCTATATGTAGTGGTACCATGTGAGATATCCTTCATTGAATCACGAGAAACATTTAAAAGTTGTTAATTCAGAGGTTCACTGTCAAAATATTTAATCACTGTCAAATATTAACTTCTGTTGTCGAAGGTATTGAAATTATTGTTGTGCTATTGGATGTGCGTCATTTTTCTGAGATGGCAGATGTATTCAGATTTGCTTTATTATGTAACTGTGATTTATTCTCAAGTTTTCTAAATGCTGTAAGAGGCCCGTCCGAAACTCCGCCATTGCTGGTGCGATGCCTCTTCTTCAAAGTGTGCGACTGCTGTTCAAATTCGCCGCACCAGGACTTACCTACATCTGTCTTTCGGTGACTCCTCTTCATCCAGACTCACCTGTATCGCTCACTGCTTCTCGCTGGAGCTGCAGTGCTTCGTCTTGGGCGATCATGCCACGCCCTGAGCCCTCATAACTTAACAAACAAATTTACCTCACCTCCTATCAATTCTAGGTGGCTTAATACAGTAGTTCGCCTACATATCCATAGCGTAACACTGTTAAGGAAGATGCTGAATTACGAAAGCGGCCTTCTCACATCGTACTTCTCTCATTGGTTATTCGAAACACACAACGAAAACAAAGGTACATTAACGAGGCGAAATTCGTCGTATTACTGGATCAAATACGGATTAAGACCAGAATGACGTCTGAAAATGCCTTCTTGATGTTGTGTTATTCGGTAAAGCACTGGCACATTTTCTGTTTGAAACAACCACTGCATGCACACTCCAGAAATAAAGAACAAGAAGCAATCGGGCACAGTAGTCTAGTAATTTTTAGGGCATCTAGCATAGCAGCGCTGGCTTCACTGCAACGTACAATCTAAGCCTGTAGCGCCATCTCGCCTCATTATGCATTCATGATCGACATTATCTGTCTTTATGAAGCTTTGTGTCCTACGCACTAATGTCTCTGGTGGACACTAGTCACTTGTTTCCTGCATAGAGTAAATATCTCTGGAGTGAGCATTCACATGCGCAGAACAGATTTTGTGTTGTCAACATACATTGCCGGCCTGGCCACGTGTTCTCGGGACGTCGTGTGCTTGTCCGTATAGCGCCCTGTATATTTAGAATGTCACTACATCCCTAATAGACAGATTCTTTCCGTACGTGTCGTGGATTATTTATATATGTTGCACAGACATTTTAACAGTATCCATTTGATACCGGTAATACACCAGCTACGTAACTTTTAAGGGCAAGTAATATTACATCCTGCTTCTTTGCGATAGGTGCCACAGTTCAGATGCACTCGATTTTTGGTAGTTTTCGGTATGATACGGCACTTTATAGTGTTACAGAGCCTGACGTACATTTTTGCAGTGATAGTCTTGCAAAACGACTTGACAGTACGCTAGTACTTTTGCAAGTGTACGAAAAACACCGAATTTTCCACACATTAGCGATTATATCCCTGCTAATTCGTCCTCTTTTTCTGCTATTTCTGCGTATTTATTTTCTCGTTTTTGCGACCTAAAGCACAATTTTTATTACTGGTGACACATTGAAGTATTTATTTAACGCATTTTACGTACTTGCTCCCAGTTTATTAAATAAATAGTAGACTGAGTAATCTATATACATAATCGACAAGTCACTGATAAATGCATGGAGGATAGTATTTGATGAAACAACTAACCATTCCCTTTCCTGTTCCACTAGCAAATTTAAGAGACGAAGCGATTGTTTGTACACTTTTGTACGAGCCATAATATCTATTACATAGTCATAAAATCGTAGAAAAATAGGTCTACAGAATCAAGCCTTAATTATAATGCGTTTCCAAATTTTTAAACATATACAGTGTCTCTTACTAATATGATAACTACACTCCTGGAAATGGAAAAAAGAACACATTGACACCGGTGTGTCAGACCCACCATACTTGCTCCGGACACTGCGAGAGGGCTGTACAAGCAATGATCACACGCACGGCACAGCGGACACACCAGGAACCGCGGTGTTGGCCGTCGAATGGCGATAGCTGCGCAGCATTTGTGCACCGCCGTTGTCAGTGTCAGCCAGTTTGCCGTGGCATACGGAGCTCCATCGCAGTCTTTAACACTGGTAGCATGCCGCGACAGCGTGGACGTGAACCGTATGTGCAGTTGACGGACTTTGAGCGAGGGCGTATAGTGGGCATGCGGGAGGCCGGGTGGACGTACCGCCGAATTGCTCAACACGTGGGGCATGAGGTCTCCACAGTACATCGATGTTGTCGCCAGTGGTCGGCGTAAGGTGCACGTGCCCGTCGACCTGGGACCGGACCGCAGCGACGCACGGATGCACGCCAAGACCGTAGGATCCTACGCAGTGCCGTAGGGGACCGCACCGCCACTTCCCAGCAAATTAGGGACACTGTTGCTCCTGGGGTATCGGCGAGGACCATTCGCAACCGTCTCCATGAAGCTGGCCTACGGTCCCGCACACCGTTAGGCCGTCTTCCGCTCACACCCCAACATCGTGCAGCCCGCCTCCAGTGGTGTCGCGACAGGCGTGAAGGGAGGGACGAATGGAGACGTGTCGTCTTCAGCGATGAGAGTCGCTTCTGCCTTGGTGCCAATGATGGTCGTATGCGTGTTTGGCGCCGTGCAGGTGAGCGCCACAATCAGGACTGCATACGACCGAGGCACACAGGGCCAACACCCGGCATCATGGTGTGGGGAGCGATCTCCTACACTGGCCGTACACCACTGGTGATCGTCGAGGGGACACTGAATAGTGCACGGTACATCCAAACCGTCATCGAACCCATCGTTCTACCATTCCTAGACCGGCAAGGGAACTTGCTGTTCCAACAGGACAATGCACGTCCGCATGTATCCCGTGCCACCCAACGTGCTCTAGAAGGTGTAAGTCAACTACCCTGGCCAGCAAGATCTCCGGATCTGTCCCCCATTGAGCATGTTTGGGACTGGATGAAGCGTCGTCTCACGCGGTCTGCACGTCCAGCACGAACGCTGGTCCAACTGAGGCGCCAGGTGGAAATGGCATGGCAAGCCGTTCCACAGGACTACATCCAGCATCTCTACGATCGTCTCCATGGGAGAATAGCAGCCTGCATTGCTGCGAAAGGTGGATATACACTGTACTAGTGCCGACATTGTGCATGCTCTGTTGCCTGTGTCTATGTGCCTGTGGTTCTGTCAGTGTGATCATGTGATGTATCTGACCCCAGGAATGTGTCAATAAAGTTTCCCCTTCCTGGGACAATGAATTCACGGTGTTCTTATTTCAATTTCCAGGAGTGTATAATTAGAGCTACATGGTATGTACCCATGAAAAGTTACTATCCCTCCTTTCACATATTTATCTTTGCATCCGTAGCAACAACAGTAATTCGCCATCGCTATTACACTATCAACAAACGGTCAAACTCAACAAAAACTCTTGATATTACAAACTTCAAACGCTGAAGAAAGCACACACGCACAGCGAAGTCCCGAAAACGCGTGACAATCCTGGTTTAATGTTGACAACATGCGCAGAACTCAGTGCTCACTCTAGAGATATTTACTCTATGGTTTCCTGACGATGGAAGAATAAGCCGAATGTGGTTCGAAAAAAATGTAGGACAAAAACGCACATTGCTTTTCAAACTTAAATATGAAATTTTCCTAGGAACAAGTGACGCAGGAACTGCTCAATGAAACGTTAAAACACCCCTCCCCCACTTCGCTGTGTCAGCTACCTCGCCCTCTTGTTCACACCTCGTCTTTGTGCACGTGTTGCGCCAAAGTACGCTGGCCAGAAGCCGCCGGGAGGCATTTGACAGACAGGTGCGCAGCTGGTGGGAGCTGGCCAGCGTGGCGGCCGCTAATTACGTAGCGACAAAGGGTCGGTAATTGGGAGCAGCAGACAGCGTCCACAGCGGCGTGTCACCCCAAAAACGCCGTAGCCTCGGGCCAGCCACACAAATTTGGCATCTCGAGCGCCGCCTAGCGGTCGAAGCGGCTGTTGCTGAGGCGCCAGAGGGCGACGCAATTGGGGCTGCCGCTGCACTACACCCGGGCCGCCGAAAAAAAGAAAAAAAAAGAAACTTGATAGACTGCTAATCACTTGGTAATCATTTGTACACAGTTGTGGCTGTAGTAAGTTTAATTTTTAACAGTCAGGCATGACGTACCACAAGGGTCCATTCTGTGTCCTTTGTTGTTTCTAAAATATGCTAACGATGTTCGAGTTTGCAATAAGACAATTTTTTCGATCTTTCGCAAGACACGAGTATCGGAATAAAATTTCAGATATTCGCACCAGAAACAAAGAATGACAAAAAATACAATAATAGTACTTAATAACGAAACATACAAAAATACCAGCGAGAATTTTTCCAAATCACGGACGTTACGTGTTGCTGCCGTCCTACACAGTGTATCTTAAGGAGCGCTTGCTGCAGTTCATGAAATAGGTAGTGGTTTAATCGTCGCTACATTCGCAGAGTCTAGATGGGCTGGGACAGCCACACTTCATCTTACGCACTCTGGATCTGCGAACTACAGTAAGAAGTGTATTTGACGACTTACAGGTAGATCAGTGTTCCTCTCGTCCAGCCAGCAAGATGAGTGCTTCACGTCACCGCCAAGCATATTCTGCAGCAGGGTAGCACATAGCCGGTGCCTTAGTTCTCAAACTTTCTTGTTGTGTACCACAACTCGTTCCAGTCAATTTGCGAGGGACACTTTTTTTTTTTTTTTTTTTTTTTTTTTTGAGTTAGAGTGCGATCCACTTGTACGTCTAAATACTTCGGTGGTGGACAGTAATATGACTGAACGTCCTTCCAAGCTACCTGCAGTTGCTTTCAAGTTTACTTCTTCTTTAGATGGAGGACATATAAATGAGTTTTTAATCAGTAAGGCTTGAATTAATTTCCTCTGGCGTATGTTACACCGAAGCGTCAAAGAAACTGGTATAGGCAAGCGTACTCAAATACAGACATACGTAAACGGCCAGAATACGGCAACGCCAATATAAGACAAATGTCTGGCGCAGTTGTTAGATCAGCTACTGCTGCTACAATGGCAGGTTATCAAGATTTAACTGAGTTTGCACATGGTGTTATAGTCGGCGCACGAGGGATGGGACACAGCATCTCCGAGGTAGCGATGAAGTGGGGACTTTCTCTTACGACCATTTCGCGAGTGTACCGTGAATATCAGAAATCTGGTAAAACATCAAATCTCCGACGTCCCTGCTGCCGGAGAAAGATCTTGCAAGAACGGCACCAACGATCAGAGGTGCAACCCTTCCGCAAATTGCTGCAGATTTCAATGCTGGGTTATCGACATGTCTCAGAGTGCAATTCAACGAAACGGCATCGATATGGGCTTTCGGAACCGAAGGCTCACTCGTGTACCCTCGATGAATGCACGACTCGTCTGGGGCGGTCAACAGCGGCATTGGACTGTTGATGACTGGAAACCAGGTCGGAAGAGTCTCTTTTGAAATTGTATCGAGCCGATGGACGCGTGCGGAGATGGAGACAACCTCATGAATCCATGGTCCCTGAATGTCAGCAGGGGACTATTCAAGCTAGTGGAGGCCCTGTAATGGTGTGGGGCGTGTGCAGTTGGAGCGATATGGGACTCATGATACGTCTAGATACGACTCTCACAGGTGACACGTACGTAAGCATCTTGTCTGATCACCTGTGTCCATTCATGTCCATTGTGCATTCCGACGGACACGCCCAGAATTGCTACCGAGTGGTTCCAGGAACACTCTTCTGAGTTTAAACACTTCCGCCGGCCAGCAAACGATCCATTATTGAGCATATCTGGGATGCCTTGCAACGTGCTGTTCAGGAGGTATCTCCACCCCGTCGTACTCCAACGGAATTGTGGACAGCCTTGCGTTATTCATGGTGTCATTCTCCTCCAGCACTACTTCAGACATTAGTCGAGTCCTTGCCGAGTCTTGTTGCAGCACTTCTGCGTGCTCTTGGGGGCCCTACACGATATTAGGCAACTGTACCAGTTTCTTTGGCTCTTCAGTGTAGTTCAGATAGATCTTCTGATAACTCCTGCAATGTCGAAGTGACTTGCCTGAGTAGCAGCAGTTTCTTACGTCCACATATCTGAAGCATCTGCCACCATGTGGCAGGGGCTTGTCATTCGTATAAATATTTAAAGGACAGTGTCATTTGGAAGGACGCTCTTTTCTTTCTTCCAACCACGACTCTGTCTATGAAATTCGGAAAGGAACGTGCGATTTTGAATAAGATTGGAATTTAGGTTAGTACTTACGTCATACCCGCGGAACTTAGGATTTTTCGCGTTAGTAAGGTTGAAACTTACCTTCCGTTCGGAGTTTCCGTTGCTTCTTGCAAACTCCCACTTGCGAATCAGACTAGAGCCCACGCTCTCTTGGTCATGTGTGTGCTCCAGACAAACTGGGCCACGTATCGCTCTACGAATTTACTGGGAAGCGTTAGTCGCCAGACACGGAATAGCGAAAATGGGCTATTTATGATATGAAACAAAATGTTTAACGTTTCTTTATACATGCAAAGTAATTGATTTATTCGTAATTTTAATGTAGTGTAAGAAACTTTTTGTAAGAGGTATAACATATAAAGAATTTGATAAAAACGAGTTTTCAACATATCTGACACATTATAAAAGAGTATATTAAAGAATAATAAATAAATATGCCAATAGTTGAACGGCCAAAATAAAGGTTTCTGACCCTTCAGCCATGAAAACACACGACTGACCCTTGACCCTCTGAATAAAAAAGTAAAATGTATAAATTTGTATAACTCAATAAGAAAAGGAAATTTTGTACTGTACCAGATGACCCAGTCTATGTACACGAATCCATAGCCTACAGTGAGGGGTACCCGTAGTGGCACTTCCTGGATATTTCCAAAGAGGTACGCGTAAGATAAAAAAGGAAGCTATGCGCTGCAGCAGAGATGCTGTTAGATAAGAGAGATATGGCTGTCGCTCTTTGTTTTTTAAGTCGGCAGAAAGAGACGAGTCTGTATTGTGTGTAGATGGAGAAAGGACACGAAAAATTTATCACTTCTCTTGTAACAGTTTCGTTATAATATTGCCGGCCGCGGTGGTCTAGCGGTTCTAGGCGCTCAGTCAGGAACCTCGCGACTGCTACGGTCGCAGGTTCGAATCCTGCCTCGGGTGTGGATGTGTGTGATGTCCTTAGGTTAGTTAGGTTTAAGTAGTTCTAAGTTCTAGGGGACTTATGACCACAGATGTTGAGTCCCATAGTGCTCAGAGCCATTTGAACCATTCGTTACAATATTGGATTTTGGGTTAATATAAAATTCGTCAATTAAAATACAGAGCCTCTCTACTTATCTGATAAGCAGTTCACCTCACCGCATAGAAATGAGTTTCTTTCGTTGGGGGACACGGCCAGCAATTAGCAACTTCTACGGCGAGTGTATTCAAGACGGCCATAGCAGCAGAAAGAAGCGGTAAAGATTCCACTGAGAAGACAACACAAGTAAGAACATTTAGTGTTAAATTTCCTAGAAGCCTTACTGCAGATACCTTTGCTGGTGCCAGTTCGGCAGCCGGCCATAAAATCATTTCATTAACTTCCATTTATGACTCCACAGTTAAAAGTCATAAAACATTTCCAATTCAAAAACTCTAATTCATTATCCAGCCAATAGTAAAAACAGAATTAATAGACATCCATAAAAATTCCGTTGTTGTTATGGGACAGCCGGCTGGAGTGGCCAAGCGGTTCTAGGCGCTACAGTCTGGAACCGCGCAACCGCTACGGTCGCAGGATCGAACCTGCCTCGGGCATGGATGTGTGTGATGTCCTTACGTTGGTTAGGTTTAAGTAGTTTTAAGTTCTAGGGGACTGATGACCTGAGAAGTTAAGTCCCATAGTGCTCAGAGCCATTTGTTATGGGACATGAAGTTCACGATGGCTGCAAATGGTCTCCAAGTAGCCCAACATAGAAATTTACAATAAATGATCGGTTCAGTTAGAGCAGAGGACCCAGTCTATTAAAAAAATGCTCCAACCACTATGAGGCTTAACATCTGAGGTCATCAGTCCCCTAGACTTAGAACTACTTAAATCTAACTAACCTAAGGACACCAGACACATCCATGCCCGAGGCAGGATTCGAACCTGCGACCGTAGCAGCAGCGCGGTTCCGGACTGAAGCGCCTAGAACCTCTCGGTCGCAGTGGCCGGCCCAGTCTATTCCATGTAAACGCAGCACACCATTAAGGAGCCATCACCAGCTTGTACAGTGTCTTGTTGACAACTTGGGTCTATGTCTTCGCGGTGTCTGTGTTATATTCGGACCCTACCATCAGCTCTTACCCAACTGAAATCGGGAGTCATCTGACCAGCTCACGGTTTCCCAGTCGTGTAGGACCTTCCAAATGGTCACGAGCCCAGGTGAAGCTCTCCAGGCGCTGTCGTGCTGTTAGCAAAGGCACTCGCGTCGGCCGTCTGCTGCCATAGCCCAATAACGCTAAATTTCGCCGCACTGTCCTAACGGATACGTTAGTCGTACGTCCCGTATTGATTTCTGCTGTTATTTCATGCAGTGTTGCTTGTCTGTCAGCACTGACAACACTCCGCTAACATCGCTGCTCTCGATCGTTAAGTGAAGTCCGTCGGCCACTGCGTGTCCGTGGCGAGTGTTAACGGCTGAAATTCGGTATTCTCGGCACACCCGTGGCCATATGAATCTTGCAATACTTAATTCCATAATGATTTCCGAAATGGAATGCACCATGCGTCTAGCTCCAACTACCATTCCGCGTTCAAAGTCTGTTAATGCCCGTCATGTGAGCACAATCACCTCTGAAACCTTTTCACATGAATCAGCTGAATACAAATGACAGCTGCGCCTACGTACTGCCCGTTTGTGCACTGTGTACCCGATACTACCGCCATCTGCATATGTGAATATCGCTATCTCATGTCTTCTGCCCCCACGCCATTGTAGCTATGTGCCTCCTAGGACATGCGAGGCACCAGTTAACTCGACGTCTTCATTCACTCTCGACGACACTATCTCATCTTCGAGCCGGCAGCGGTGGCCGAGCGGTCCTAGGCGCTCAGTCCGGAACCGCGAGACTGCTGCGGTCGCAAGTTCTAATCCTACCTCGGGATGTACATAGGTTAGTTAGGTTTAAGTAGTTCCAAGTTCTAGGGGACTGATGACCATTGATGTTAAGTCCCATAGTGCTCTGAACCATTTGAACCATTCATCTCCGAGCAGAAAGTCGGCTATAAGTCCGGAACGAGCATCTTCATGCGCCAGGCAACAGGCTTCATCGGTTATTCTGCAATTCGCATCCGATACGTTCATTTCTAGTGTTCTAAGCCACCTCGGAAGTTCTGGGACTTTTACATCAATTCTGCCACAACTGTCTTCTCTCTATTGGCATCGTCCTCTCACTCAGAGTTAATTTTTTGCACCTTTCAAAGTTATTGGTGGTGTATTTACTGTATCACATAGGTCCTGCATAATGTGCTACACTCTCGGTGGGCAGCAGTAATTTTCTTTCCGTAGCTGGTGTTTACAATATTAGTTTTCTTCCTTTAGTTTGTACTTGTGGACTGTTCTGCAATTTTGCAAATGGAGTAAAATATTTTTAATACCTATTGATCCATTGTGGACGCGGGGAAGGGCTGGTCAAATATTTAACACATAAATTCGCCAACAGCAGTGAAGTTTGGGAAGTTATTTTATTTTATTTTCACAGCCAGTTTAGGCAATTCAGTATGCCATCTTCAGGCCCCACATGCGCCTCATGTACAGATATTCATACGTATCGGTATTGGCATACTGGAGCCAACAGTTTCTTGAAATAAGAATTCACGTCATCCAGCAACTGATGCTCCAGAATGCCAATATCGATACGTTTGAGGCGCATATGGGGCCTGAAGATGGCATGTTGAATTGCCGAAACTGGTTGTGAAAATAATTTAAATAATGTCCCAGGTTCCACGGCCGTTAGCGGTTTTCCTTGTTACATAAAATATTTTTTTACGTTCGAACCTTCTGAATACGTTACTTTTCAGTGAGTTTAGGCGGAATTGCTCCACACAAGCTTAAGTAACTTTATCATGCGACAGTAGTACTGTGTAAGAGACATAATTTGAGCATTTTCCTCCGCATTTTTTTGCTGCTATAAATCTGTAAGAAACTCATGCAGTTCTCCTTCTTCCTACTAAAAGTATTGACAGAAACGGCCTGTGGGTGACACGTTAGTGTAAATAAATCTTGAAAGCTACAGTTGTGCACAGTAACTACCTGTGAACTGGAACAGTGATGTAGCAGCGTGTAAACGTTGGTTTAATTATCTTGTCGTCCACAGAAACTAAATTAACTATGCTTGTTAAATGCCATGCGCACCCTGTCATTTAGTTCCGTGACAATTACATTCACCTCACCTGACGTGTTCAGCAGCCGTGAAATGTTAATTACGGGAGATATTATGATACATTTGGAAGAGCAGGAGTTTTCGAGAGATGGGCGTTGAGGTCAGAGGTGCGAATTGTGCTTGAATTATTCAGGCCTGGATTGTTAGGAAGCGGTAGCAGCGGATCCACGATGTCTTCACATTTTTTACTGCTATGAGGAAAGACTCAAAAATCGTTGTCAGAGACGATGGAGCAGTTTTTGGTCAAATGAATGAGCGGAGCAAGAACAATATTCTCCAGTAATTACACAACGGAGAAATTACACATTCTACTGTTATTTCGTAGCTAAACGAACAGTAGGGAAAGAGGGTAATAAAGACAAACTTAATTAGCAATTGGAGCGAAATTGTTTGTCATACTTTTCATAGGAAAACAAAGGATAAGAAATGGGCAAACTGGATATGAAATTGATTTAATTACTCGATAGTAATTATAGTATTTAAGGAAAAGTTAATTAGTGATTTGACGGAAAAATGAAACGTTTCACTAACAGCTGCTACTAGTTACTTATCTGAAGAATCAAAAAGTTCATTTCTTTAAGATCTAGCTGTTTTGTGCATAAAAAGTTATACTGGTGTGGTATTCAACCGTCAATAATGCTGTGCAGCAAGAAAAAGTCTCCATAGAAGTTACACAGTGGATTTTTGTACGAGTTTTAATAGCAAAATAATGATATAATTGGTTGAAAGTAATCAGGGAAAGTATATTATTTCGTGTTTTCTGGACCAACATCAGAAATTAAAAAAAAAAAAAAAACAACAACAGAGAAATCAAAGAATTTTTGCAATGATTTGTATGAAACAAGAAATAAAGTAGATTAGGAGATCATTTGCAGCAAATGGCGTGCCGATTAAGAATATAGTTTTTAATGTCTGACTTAGGATGTTCAGGAGTACAAGATGATATTGATCTTGTGGGTTATATTCGATTAGACCGTCCAGTCTGCTGTACAAGATTTCGAGCTTCATTCAAAGGAGTGTAAATTGTTTGTCGAATCTATTTTATTTCCTACTTTCAGACGAATCATTTCAGAAACCATTGTACTGTTTTTTTTCCAGTTCTTTTATTTTGAGCAGTAGTGCACACCGTTGTGATAGCGATATGCACGTGTACAGATAGCGGTAGTATCACGTACACAATGCATGAAAGAGCCGGCATTGAAGGTGTTGTCATTCGTACTCAGGTGATTCATGTGAAAAGGTATCCGACGTGATTATGGCCGCAAGTCGGGAATTGACAGACTTTGAACACGGATGGTAGTTGGGGCTAGACGCATGGGGAATTCCATTTCGGAAATAGTTAGTGAATTCAGAATTCCGATATCAACAGTCTCAAGAGTGGGCCGAGAATGTCACATTTCAGTCTTTCTCTCCCACCGCGTACAAATAGTGCTCGACAGCCTTCACTTAACGACTGTGAGCGGCCGCGTTTGGGTAGAGTTTTTGGTGCTAACAGACAAGGAACACTGCTTGAAATAGGCGCAGATATCAATGTGCAACGTCTAAACATTCTGCGTGGTGTCTGTTTGTTCTATATCGTGTCTCCCTACCACCTTCGCGCAACGACGCTCTGAGCGTGTTTTTTAGGGAATTGACTAGTTTGAACTGTTGCTGGTAAGGAGACGTCAGACCACACATGACATATAGAGTTCAGAAGAGTTCAGTGAGACTAGCGATGATATAACCAAATACTTAATGATTTCAGCGTCAGCTCCACTGCACTCCCTGTAAAAGAATCTTAATACTAACTAAATTTAGTGGAAGGGGTTCAAGGCTTTCCTATTTTTAGTTAGCTGGTAAAATAACGTCGAAAAAGCAGTTAAGTTTACCATTGGAAATTTTATTCTACTCACAAAACATTGTTTATAAATTGCACTATTGATAAAAGGAAATGTTTTAACACAGGATGGTAAAAACCGACTGCGTTCAACAAAAATGTGAACGAATATTCCCTGAATGGGTTTCCAAGTTCTACAATGGATCGAAGAATGACCTATGCCACATCACATCTATAATCTAGGTTTAAATTAAGTTTCACACGAGAGAAAACTATCAAAATGGTCTACAGTGACCCTCAATTATATATAACAGAAAAATCATCGCGTTTCAGATTTTTACTTCAAGTGGCAAATGTGAATACCATGAGCTTCAATTGACGATCGACACTAGTATTACGTAAAAAGGGGATGTAACAGATGAGACTTCTGCAGTTCTGAGTGAAGCCTTATGCGCTCAAAAATGCGGCATCGCGTGCGTTCATTACCTTGTCGGTGCTCGTCAGGGGGCGACGGGCAGCACAGCTCCGCTCACCTCGCCGTCTCCGAAGCAACTCTCTTCTAACTTCTCCTTACTACTATTTACCGAAGTTGGTTAAAAAAAAACTATCTGGCTGTGTTTTCATCTGACCAATCAGGGTCTCAATGTTAACCTTAAGCTCCAACTACAAAAATTCTGTCTATCCAATGAGAAACGATATACTTTTCGTGGTGGGGCAATGTTTTTAAAGTTTGCAACGTAACAGAGAAGCGAAAGAGTCTCACGCTAAAACTTGCGGCTGGTGTGGTCCTTTTAGCGTTATCGTAAGATCTATATTGTTCTTCTGGAGGGCTCTATCTTTTAACATGGCCTGGGGGTGGTCCTAACGTAACAGAGACGCGAAAAAGTCTCACGCTAAAAACTTGCGGGTAGTGTGGTCGTAGCGGTTAGCTGGCGACGTGGGTGTCCGTCCCTTATCGTAGGGCCTTCTCGCTTAACACGGTTCTGCTCTCGGCTTCTGTTCTCGTTTCTCCCCTCGGAACTGCGTCTGTCTCACGGTGGGAAGGTATGACATGCATTTAGGCATTCTTGTGTTAGTCTGTGGTATTCCATTTGCTCACTCGTTACTCGTATTAGTTTCGTTAATTTAATGTCACGATTTATTCGGAGCTATGTGACATACTACTGGATTTGCTTATCATGTCAGGGTTTTCATGGAAGGTGTTGGATTTGCCTGACACCTTACAAACGTACGACGGTCATATCCGTTAGGACTGTGTGGTTAATGGGGTCTGGCAGCAGACTACCGACGCGAAGACGTGGGCTGCAGATCGAGAAATCCATTGAAATAAGCTAAGGGCAGATTATTATTAAGCGGAGTCTGTGAACGTGTATCTCGAAACCGGCGAAGGTGGTCAAGTATTCACGTTTTACTGTAGGAATCAGCATGGGTTTCGAAAAAGACGATCGTGTGAAACCCAGCTTTCGCTATTCGTCCACGAGACTCAGAGGGCCATAGACACGGGTTCCCAGGTAGGTGCCGTGTTTCTTGACTTCCGCAAGGCGTTTGATACAGTACACCACATTCGTTTAATGAACAAAGCAAGAGCATATGGACTATCAAATTGTGTGATTGGATAGAATAGTTCCTAGATAACAGAACGCAGCATGTCATTCTCAATGGAGAGAAGGCTTCCCGAAGTAAGAGTGATTTCAGGTGTGACGTAGGTGAGTGTCGTAGGACCGTTGCTATTCACAATATATATAAATGACCTTGTGGATAACATCGGAAGTTCACTGAGGCTTTCTGCCGATGATGCTGTAGTACAAGGCTTCCCAACCTTTTCAGCTGGCGGATCTCTTCTTCAGTCGAAAATCCATGGTGGACCCCTAGTCAGTCAAGAGCACAGTAACTTTAAATTTCAGAGCGAAACCCATGGGAAGTGAAAGCTTTTTAATACAAGTGCCATGTTCCCAATGACTCCCCTTCCCCCCCTCCCCCCCCCCCCCCCCGAAGTATCAATAGTCTTTGGTTTAGAGATGAATGAAAACAACTTGAGATTAACGATCCAATTTGAATTCCCAATGTATCCAACACTTACTAGTGGATTTACTCGCTTTGTCCAACACACTATAGCCTGATTGAAATTACTTGGTAATTGACATTTCACACGTTGGAGCTGCCCTCCTCCAAGAGTAATGAATGTCACGTCCAAACTGTTCGCTGTTGACAAGCTGCCGCTTGTGGTCTGTTCACTTCCACTGTTTGGCAACTGTTGGCATGCATATTTCGTAACAGTCGTGTGTGTGTGTGTGTGTGTATGTGTGTGTGTGTGTGTGTGTGTGCGTGTGTGTGTGGTTTTTCGTGAAATCCGAAGAAAAATGTTCAAATGTATGTAAAGTCTATGGGACTTAGCTGCTGAGGTCATCAGTCCTAGTCTTACACACTATTAACCTAAGTTTAACTTCCGCTATGTACAATACACAGACACACGCAGACACACACACATACACACACACACACACAAGCATATGCCCGAGGGAGGACTCGAAGCCGGCCTGAGTGGCCGAGCGGTTCTAGGCACTACAGTCTGGAACCGCGCGAACGCTACGGTCGCAGGTTCGAATCCTGCTTTGGGCATGGATGTGTGTGATGTTCTTAGGTTAGTTAGGTTTAAGTAGTTCTAAGTTCTAGGGGACTGATGACCTCAGAAGTTAAGTCCCATAGTGCTCAGAGCCATTTGAACCATTTGAGGACTCGAACCTCCGGCAGGAGCGGCCGCGCAATCCACGACGACATGGCGCCTAAGACTGCGCGGCCATTCCGCGCGGCTGTGGAGAAAAGAGGCAGACCCATGATTCGGGATACAAACACATCACGAAAGAAAAGAGGCCAAGGAATTGCCTTTAAAGGACTATTGTGACACCTGTTGTGCAATGTGTGGGAATACATTCACCCAGTTTACATGCGTTTCCAAAACCGGATTTCGTAAGCCAATGGTCCAGTTCCGCTTTTGGTTGGTCAGGTAAACACTTCAGAACCGATTCTGGAAATCTGCTATTATAAAGCCATTTTCCAGTTCCACAATCGATTTTCGTACCCATGTAAACAGCTCGGAAAGACTAGTTATTTTTACGTCTTTGCGTATCTACTAAACGGCAGCTGTCAGTCCATAGTCAGCAACCAGCAGGCGGCGTTGCAACAGTGTACTGTCAGTCGGTAGCTGGCAACTGGCAGGCGGCGTGGCAACAGTTCAGCCACAACTGACGACTTCAACTACTTGGACACTATATCGTGGCAGTCAGCCTCGACTGTAAACAAATTAGGAAGACAAACAAACAGACTCTCTTATTTCTGTATAAGAAGACAAAGCATTTCACAGAACGTAAGACTTTTTTCTCAAAGGAAACAATTCTGGAAGAGGAGGTTTACCTCTTACAAGGTGGCACGTGAAAAGTCCTCTTTTGTTTACGCTCGCAACCAGTTGCCACAATATAATGTCAGAGTGATAGCAAGTAATTGTAATTGAAGTATAGGCAGGCCATATTTTTAACTGAAAAAAATTAGCTTTAGAGACAATTTTAATTTTCGTAACAAAAGTATCAGTGCCAACAGAATTCAATTAATAATTATTTTGTAAATGATAGAAGACAGAAACAAAATTCCTACAGAGTTAGAGTTCAGATACGTTCACTGAGCATCTACGAAGAAAAATGCTTTCTTCTTTACTGTAGATGAGTCTGTAGGAATAATAATGGAATCCTAATGTGATGGGTTAGGGTGCTTCTGCTGACACAATTTTGAAAATAGGATTTGATGATAGCATGTTCGGCTTTTTGGATGCAGTGAATGGGTTGACCACCCATTCGTATTTCTGCAGCCTGTCATCTTCAGCTGTTGGGAATTATGCTAAAACAATGACATCAAGCTTCGGAGATGTTCCAGGATTTGATGAAACAAATTCTTCCCAAGCACCAATGTTTTACTTTTAAAAAACTCCTCGAGAAAAGGAAAACACTCGACCTCCCCCTCCTCGACACTCTCTGCCCAAAAACTGATTTTCCTCTTGAGTGCTCGAACTTTGTCGATAGCAGTGACCTTTGTTTCACTTTGCCCTTGGAGTGAAATATTCATTTCGTTCATTTTGGAGAAAAGATGTGACAAATAAGCAAGAATACACTGACAATTTTCGTCATTAATAAGGTCTGCTAATTTGGTGTTATGCTCCAAAAGGAAAGCTAAGAATTCCAATCTTAATTCGTACAACCGAGAGAGTGCATTCCCACGTGAGAGCCACCTCACTTCTGTGTGGAGACGCGGGGAACGATGAAGGCTTCCCATATCTTCACACAGGACTGTGAAAAGTTTTGACTTCAACGGCCTTCATTTTATGTAGTTAATGATTTGAATGGATTCGTCTAAAACTTTCTTGAACGAAACAGGCATTTGTTTCGTAGCTAAAGCGTATCTGTAGAGAGCACAATGACTACTGCTGCAATTCTTGACGTTTTCTTTTATTTTCGTTATTGCTCCGACTGTAGGATCCGTCATAGCTTTTGCACCATCTGTGCACACAGCTATGCAATTAGACCATGAAACTTCGTTAGTTCTTAAAAAATCATCCAATAGACGGAGTATTTCAACACCTGTTGTGTTGGCAGGTAGTGGTCTGCACAATAAGAGGTCCTCCTCAAAACATCCAGAATATTCATAACGGACAAAAGCCAATAAAATCGCTAACCCTGCAACATCAGTGGATTCATCTATCTGCAGAGAAAATGAATTGTGTTGGATGCGAGAAACAAGAGTGTCTTTCACATCATTTGACATGTCAACAACGCGTCTCATCACACTATTGTTTGATGATGGCAGCGAAGATAAAAGCTTTACTGCCTTTTCGTCTTGCATGCAAGAAACAATATCATTAACACACGGCTTTATGAGATTTTCTGCAATGGTATGAGCTTTGCCTGTTTTTGCCACTCGATAACTAACCAAGAAAGAAGCTTTTAATGAATTTTCATTAATTGTTTTTGCATGAGTTTTGATGCAATGCTGAGAATCAGCTAGTTCAGCATTCTTCCTTTGGGAAACGATATCTTTAGCTGGGAAATGCGGGTGAGTACCTTCAAATTGACGGCGCAATTTAACTGGAACCATTGAACTGTTCGGAAGGACTCGCGCACAAATTACACACTGAGCTTTACCCTCCTTTGTGTCCATAAAGCCCATTTCTAAATAGCTTTCGTTGTACTTACGCTTCTTGGTTATTCCACTTCCACCGGATATTACAACCAATGGAGTACTTGCATCGTTTTCACATAATAAATCCGGCTGTGGAGCTTCTTGTGATTGTTCTTCCTTTGGTCGTCGTCCCTCCTCATTCACTTCAACTGGAAACTTTCCTTGTTGTGAAGGCGATGGAGAAACTGCACCCTTATTCAATGATCCTGACTTCAGCCACTGATCTACGTTAGAAATAATAAACTGGTCAAAAATCGACCTATGAAGTAGGTAGTGCACTGACAAAGCAAGTTTAACATTTAATGATATCTGGGACGGCATATGTGCCAGCGAGCGCTGTGATTGGTCGACAAAACTCGCTCCGCGCATGCGTAAAAGGTTTCAGCGCATCTAGCGCAGTGAGCCGGCGCACAAACAACCCCCGTATTGTTGCGAAACAGTCGATCAGTCGCATTCTCCGGCACTAAACTGTGTATGCGTTCTCACTTAGGAACCGCAGAGGCTGCTTGGGAATACGACCTGAGGTAAAAGTATACGTTTTTCACACGAAAAAAAAGTGATGAATTTGATTTTCACATTTTTATTCAATAATTTTACTCATTATTTTACACGATTTGGTGAAATGTGGCCGCGGACCCCCTAGAAAGAGCTGGCGGGCCCCTAAGAGGTCCGCGGACCACTCGTTGGGAAGCCCTGCTGTAGTATATCGAGAGGTTGTAAGAATGGAAAATTGTACTAGAAATGCAGGAGGATCTGCAACGAATTGACGCATGGTGCAGGGAATGGCAATTGAGTCTCAATGTAGACAAGTGTAATGTGCTGCTAATACATAGAAAGAAAGATGCTATATCATTTAGCTACAATATAGCAGGTCAGCAACATGAAGCAGTTAATTCCATAAATTATCTAGGAGTAGGCATTAGGAGGGATTTAAAATGGAATTACCATATAAAATTAATCGCCGGAAAGCAGATGCCAAACTAAAATTCATTGGAAGAATCCTAAGGAAATGCATTCCGAAAACAAAGGAAGTAGGTTACAGTACACTTGCTCGCTCCCTGCTTGAATACTGCTCACCAGTGTGGGATCCGTACAGATAGGGTTGACAGAAGAGATAGAGGAGATCCAAAGGAGAGCAGCGCGCTTCGTTACAGGATCATTTAGTAATCGCGAAAGCGTTACGGAGATGATAGATAAACTCCAGTGGAAGACTCTGCAAGACATACGCTCTGTATCTGGGAAAGAGCTTTTGCTGAAGTTTCGAGAACATACCTTCACCGAGGAGTCAAGCAGTATATTGCTCCCTCCTACGTGTATCTCGCGAGGAGACCATGAGTATAAGGTCAGAGAGATCAGAGCCCACACAGAGGCACGAACAATACGAGACTGGAATAAAAGGGAGAACCGATGCTCAAGGTACCCTTCGCCACACACCGTCAGGTGGTTTGTGTAGTATGGATGTAGATGTAGATGTAGATGTAGATACTGTCGTGAGCGTCTGCCGAAAGAGCTAGAAGGACCGTGAATCTACCACTAGGCGCGAGACGGTTGGACGTCCACGACTCTTCACAGAATGTAAGGTTCGGAAGCTTATCTGGTGTGTTAAGTAGGGTAGGCGGTGATCAGTGGCATCTCTGCCGGTGCACGCACAAGTGTCTCGGAGCACACCGTTCACTCTTGAACATGGAGCTCCGCAGCAGACCACCCCTGCACGTTCACACGTCGACCCAACGACATCGTCAATTACGATTGCAGTGGGCACGGGACCATAGGGATTGAACGGTGGATCAATGGAAACGTGTCATCGGGTGAATCACATTTTTGCTACACAATGTCTATGTTCGTCTGCACAAAGGCCATCACCAAGGTGAACGTCGGCTCGAAACGTGCAGCTCGCCACGGACGCTTGCTGGTGGGAGCAGTATTATGCTATGGGAGACATTCTCCTGCACCTGCATAAGAAGACCTGGGATAGTAATCGAAGATACGCTGACAGCTGCGAACCACGTGCATTCCCTCATCGGTGATGTCTTCGCTGACGACATTGTCATCCTTCAGCAGTGTAATTGTCCGCGTCTCGGAGCCTGAACCATGCTAGATTAGATTGAAGAGCGTTACAGTGAAGTCGTGTTGATGTCTCGGCAATCATAATTTAAATCCTATGGAGCTTATTTGGGTCTCTATCGGACGCCCTCACCTCGTACGCAAATCAGCCGGTCGTTATTTATGCGGTTCATGATCTGTGTATAGAGATCTAATGCCACATACCTCCACAAACTTACCAACAAATTGTCGGATTTCTGATCCGCAGAATCAGTGACGTATTTCGTTCCAAAGACGGACAAAAAGGTTATTAAGCAGGTGCTCTTAGGGTTTTGGTTCTTCAATGTGCATTTCCCCTTCAAACACCAGACGTATTTCGGCCACCTTCCGGCTTCAAGAGTTCGTGGCTGCACCCTTTGAGTGGCGTCACTGGTAGGCCACTGATTGGCAGAAACGTAGAGTGCAGATCAGCTAGCCGGAGGCTTAGGCCCTGTGCTGGGAAAAACACGGCCGTCAGCGTGGACTTGGAAGAGAATCCGCCTTGGCCGTCTTAACAGGGAAAATATCAAGTAAGGAAAGCTCTGATGAAGACTAAACCCAACCAATGACATAAAAGCCACTAGCATAGTTACAAAGACAAAATTTAGCATATACAGGGTGATAATTGTTGAACTACATGATATAAAATCGTCATTACTTCTGAACGGTTTGCGTTAGGACGTTCAAACTGCACGGTCGAACGCGGTGTATGATAGAAATTAGTTTGCGCATGTACGATTTGGTTTAGTGACGAAGCCCACTTTCATTTGAATCGTTTCGTCGATAAGCTTCACAGTCACTGCACGATAACGATGGAAATGTTACCGATGATGGTGTCATTAATGCGGAGTTACTAAATACAGTTTTCCGTAATTCCTTCATGAAAGAAGACGAAGTAAAAATTCCAGAATTCGAAACCAGAACAGCTGTTACCATGAGTGACATAAAAGTAGATATCTTAGGTGTTGCGCAACAACTCAAATCACTTAAGAAAGACAAGTCTTCCGGTCCAGATGGTATACCAGTCAGGTTCCTTTCTGAGTATGCAGACACAATAGCGCCTTTCTTAGCAACCGTATCCGACCGCTCACTTGTCGAAGGGTCTGTTCCTAAAGACTGGAAAGGGGCTTTGTCACACCAATATTCAAGAAAGGAAATAGGAGTAACCCATTGAATTACAGACCCATATCACTGACCAAAAATTCAGTAGGATTTTGGAGCATATACTGTACTCGAAGACTATGAATCACCTTGGAGAAAATGACTTATTCATACATAACCAACACGGATTCAGAAAATATCGTTCTTGTGTAACACAGCTAGCTCTTTATTTCCATGAAGTAATGAGTGCTGTCGACAATGGATCTCAGATCGATTCCATATTCCTAGATTTCCAGAAGACTTTGGATACCGTTCCTACCAAGCGACTATTAATCAAATTGCGTGCATATGGAGTATCGCCTCAGTTGTGTGACTGGATCCGTGGTTTCCTCTCAGCGAGGCCACAGTTCGTAGTGATAGACGGTAAATCATCGAGGAGAACAGAAGTGATATCTGGTGTTCCACAAGGTAGTGTCATAGGCGCTCTGCTGTTCCAGATTTATATAAATGATCTAGGTGATAATCTGAGCAGCCCCCTTAGATTGCTTGCAGTTGACCCTGTAATTTACCGTCTGGTAAAATCAGCAGACGATCAATTTCAATTACAAAATGATCTAGAGAGAATTTCTGTATGGTGCGAAAAGTGACAATTAGCACTAAACAAAGAAAAGTGCGAGGTCATCCACATGGGTACTAAAAGATATCCGATAAATTTTGGGTATACGATAAATCGCATAAATCTCAGGGCCGTCAATTCGACTAAATACCCAGGAATTACAATTACGAGCAACTTAAATTGGAAAGACCACATAGATAATATTGTGGGGAAGGCGAAACAAAGACTGCGATTTGTTGGCAGAACACTTAGAAGATGCGACAAACCCACTAGAGAGACAGCCTACTTTACACTTGTCCATCGTTTGCTGGAATATTGCTGCGTGGTATGGGATGCTTACCAGGTAGGATTGACGGAGGACATCGAAAAAGTGCAAAGAAGGGCAGCTCGTTTCGTATTACCGCGCTATAAGGGTGAGAGTGTCACTGATATGATACGCGAGTTGGAGTGGCAGTCACTGAAAAAAGGGCGGTTTTCTTTGCGGCGAGATCTATTTACGAAATTTCAATCACCAACTTTCACTTCAGAATGCGAAAATATTTTGTTGACACCCACTTACGCAGGGAGAAATTATCATCATAATAAAATAAGAGAAATCAGAGCTCGAACGGAAAGATTTAGGTGTTCCTTTTTCCCACACGCTATTCGCGAGCGGAATGGTAGGGAAGTTGTATGAAAAGGGTTCGATGAACCCTCTGCCCAGCACTTACGTGTGAATTGCAGAGTAACCATGTAGATGTGGATGTAAGCAAAATTGGAGCATTTGGGAGACTGAGTATCCGCATTTCACGGTAGAGAAGTCTCTTCACCCTCAACAGGTGACTGAATGGTGTGCAATATCCAGTCATGGAGTGCGATATTCCTTGATGGCACCGTGATTTCTGAACGGTACGTGAAGGTTTTGGAAGATGACTTCATCCTCATTACCCAAAGCAACACTGATATCGACTAAAGATGTGGTTCATGCAGGACGGAGCTCGGCCCCATCGAAGCAGGAGGGTGTTTCTGGCCTAGGCCAGCACTTTGGGGACCGCATTCTGTCTCTGGGGTACGCAGAAGCCACTGGCATGAGCCTCGATTGGTCGCCATATTCTCCGGATCTGAACACAGACGACTTCTTTATATGGCGCTATTTTAAAGATAAGGCGTACAGCAATAACCCCAAAACCATCGGCGTTCCGACACTTCAGCGGGTCATGCAGTTTGGGGACTGCATTCTGTCTCTGGGGTAGCCAGAAGCTGACATCTGGAAGAGGTAGGGCGTATGAGTGGCAATAAGTCGCATCGTGAGTGTATCAGAAATATTCCTAAGTAAGTGGTCGCGGGCTTGCGATTTTCGAGTGTTTCGATAATGAACACTCTGAAACATTTTCAGCTTGTGTGGACTTAAAAGATTTCACTTCAGGAGAACTGGTTACTTTGGAGACTTGTGACATTCACGTGAGTTGACACTGTAGATTTCGCGTTAGGTGACGTGGTCCCAACTTTAAAAACTGTTCTGTAATTAACTTTGAGAGTGATCTGCCCTTAGAATTTTGCTACTTCACGATTTCGGAGCTTTAGGCTTGTGCTGAATGAACTTTAATTATTTTTTGTGTAAATTCGGAAGTTTATGAAAATGTGTGATCCTGTTCAGTTCATTTAAACCCTCACGCAGATGGTTATCAAAGTAGTAATTAATGACTGTTAATTATGAAAATTGGTGTTTTATTATTGTTATTGAACTCACTTTCTTATTAAAAATTTCAAAATGCTATCAATAGTGAACATCATTTCCTGTCTGCATATATTGAACTTCTGACTGAATTTCTTTACGATTAATGTGACAGATGTGTTGGTTGCCCTTGGATAAAAATGAAGCCAACGTTTTCGAAATCCAATCACGTTTTAAGGAGGTTCTACAAACAATGTTTTATCCTTGTTTTCCAACTTTTTTATCTGTACTGATACTCTTGAGGGCTCACGAGTCATAATTTGCTCGAAGCACCAGGATTTAGCATCTCCACGTTAAAATTTATTCAACCATACCGAGCATGGGTTGGTCGCATTAGAATCGGCAAGAGAACAGTCTACGCTTCATAATAACAGTCCTAACTTAGCAGTTGGCTTCAGCTGTCGAAATGAGCCTCCGATGTCACGCAATGGTCGTTAACAGTGGAGTCCGCGTAACTGTTGCTGTTCCCTTCACTACCACAATGTCTACACAGTTACGAGTCACGTTATTTTGTATGGACCCTAACCGGTAAACATTGCGCGATTTGTAATGCCCTGCCCTTCTCCTTCTCCCTGGCCTCATCCACTTTCTTCCACTTCTTTTGCCTTTTTAGTTATATCTACGGGGTCTACATAGCTACGCATCGGTATTGCCAGTGTTATCTGCCTATCGGATGTTCCCCTGACGCCACCAACTCCGCTGGGAAGGAATCTACTTACCCTATACTTCGTCTGGTATAGGCGTCATGTTGAAGTGCGATGATGTGCCGGGTGGTTATAATTATACTTCCCCTATTTAACACTTTATAAGACGGAAACTAATTATCGTGCGAGTATGAAACTTGGTAGCATTAAAAAATTTGGAAATTTGTGGTGAGGTCTTATGGGAACAAACTGCTGAGGTCATCGGTCCCTAAGTTTACGCACTGTTTAATCTAACTTAAACTAACATATGCTAAGGACGACACACATGCATATACGAGGGAGGAGTCGAACCTCCGACGAGGAGAGCCGCGCTGACCGTGACAAGACGCCCTAGACCGCGGGGCTACCCCGCTCGTCGGTAGCATTAATGTCCAGCGTATGGGGCACATGATTTTCATGCGTCACAGCGCCAACGTCCATTTCCAAATATGGCCACCATGATTCATAGTCTCACACACCTGACAAGTTGCAGTTTACTCGCCGTGTCAACACGAGCTTGGAAGAAAGGAGCAGGGCATTATTGGTAGTGCTGCAGCTGCACTTCACAGAATATCGACGGCTGAAACGATTACGGAAGAGTCCTCTTTCTGCACCTGCTGTGCGGAGCATGATGAAGAAGTTCGAATCAACTGGAGAAATGGCTCTGAGAAAAGTCCGACAACCGGTTGTATACAGGTGGTTGATGAAAACGCTGTTGCTATGACAGACAACTCTGTGCGCAATTCCCGATCGTCAGGCAGTGTGCGTGCTGTGTCACGGGTGTTGGAAATCCTGTGGTCCGCTGTACGGAAGGTGCTTCGAACCGTTCTCAAATGGACGCACAACGACGTGTTGATTTCGCTCTACACATTCTCGCAAGGACTGAAGTTGACGAGGGCTGGCTCTGGACCATTCTATGGGCGGACGGAGCTCATTTTTCTCTGACACGTGAAGTGAACACACAGAATTGCCGAGAGAGGGGATCTTCACCACCCGTCACTGTGCATGGAGTTCCCTTGGATGTGGTATGGCTTCGTGGTTACATTCATCGTTGGCCCATTCTTTTGAACAAGTTGGCGCTCAAGGACCAAAGACGTGCAGTGCGACTGGCCAGCGTTATAGCGATATGCATTGGCAGCATGTCATACCCACCGTACAGAAGACGTACACATTGAATTCAACAGTTTTCATGCAAGATGGGGTCCCACCGCACATTGCTCGTGAAGTCCACCGGTTTCTCCGAAACACATTTGGAAGCGATCGAATTATCAGCCAATCGTTTCCAAATGCTTGGCTGTCATGATCCCCGGATCTCAGTCCCTGTCCAGCCGCTGTGGCCGAGAGGTTCTAGGCGCTTCAGTCTGGAACCGCGCGACCGCTACAGTCGCAGGTTCGAATCCTGCCTCGGGCATGGATGTCTGTGATGTCCTCAGGTTAGTTAGGTTTAAGTAGTTATAAGTTTTAGGGGACTGATAACCTCAGATGTTAAGTCCAATAGTGCTCAGAGCCATTTGAACCATTTTTTCTCACTCCCCGTGATTTCCGGATGTGGGGTTACCTGAAGGACAGCGTTTACTAGATGAAAATTCACGCATGTGCTGATCTGAAACGCAGCATATCAAGAGGGATAGCCAGTATACTTACGGACATGCTTCGTTCTGCTGTTCGGAATGCAATCTTCCGCTGTCAGACTCTTCTGAACACTGATGAGCGCAATCCTGAGCCCCTTTTGTAGCAGTAATGATACCGGTATGTAATAGTATGATGTACCGTAGCAGTGCATGAAAAGTGTTTCAGTTGAACTAATTCTGCATCAAATCTCTTTTCCATGTGTCTGACATTAATGCCACCAAGTTTGCTACTCATCCGGTAATTAGTTTCCGTGTTATAACGTGTTAAATAGGGACAATTTAATTACAGCCCGCTGGTAATACTATTTGCATATTACGTGCATGGGGCAGGATGCGACTACTTTGTAATCACCTGGTAGGATGTGGGAAACCACCAAAGCCACATCCAGGCCAGGTGGCTCACCAGCCCTCATCGTCAATCCGTGAGACGGATTCAGTTCGGTACTGGCTTGCCTCTGCATGTCCCAGAAGCACACGCGTTGGCGCTTGCTTTCTGGTATCCACGCAGTCCGAAAACCCCCTACCTTTGCTCTGAATTTATTACGGGGTTGTTTTCTGTCCATCGTTTTTAATACAAAGGTAGGGGCAGTTGCTAAGCCACAATTTGCTCTTGTTTGCCTCTAACTGGGTGTATCAGTGCGCGCGTTCCGTTCTGCCGGGTAATGTGTTAGCTGCGGGAGAGCACGGGCTGAATCCCGCAGGGTGCCCTAGCGGCCTGCGAGTTTTTTGACAACTGCCGCGCTGCACCGCGCCTCCAAATTGCGTTCCGCACGCGTCGCTGCGACCGCGGCGTTGCTTAAAGCTTGTTAACGTCGGCGGGCGTGGCTCGATAAATCAGGGGGGCGCCCTGGGGGCCGTAAAACTCCACCCCCCCCCCCCCCAACACCCAGTCCTGAACGTAGGGCGGTGGGCGCCAACAGCCGCTACACGGCGCTTCGGGGTGTGTGCTGCTGGAAGTAATTTGCGCTTCCTGCTGCAGGCCGGGTGAACGCGCCGATTCGAGCAACACGCACCCCGGGACCGCCAGAAGAGTTCTGTACCTAGGAAGCTGTTAATGCCCTCCTCCTATTTTCGTTTTTTTCCAGCTGCTTTCCAGAATCGTCGCTTTGAAATACTCGCAGTTACAGAATGTCAAATAAAACACCTTTAACCTGTCTAAATTTCCATACTGTTATTTAGTTGGGCTACGAGTTTTTTAGATAAATTACGCTATCTTCAGTCCACTGCTGAGTCCACTGCTGAGGTCATCAGTCCCTAAGCCTACACACTACTTAACCTAACTTATACTAACTTATGCTATGGACAACACACACACCCATACCCGAGGAAGGACTCAAACTTCCGACGTGGGGAGCAGCACAGACTGTGACAAGATGTCTCAGACCACACGGCTACCCTGTGTGGCAAAAACTGATGTCTGTAGACTTCTGATACAGTGATTACTTCAAGCGATCACTTCAAACCAGAACTGTGCTGGCGTAAGCTGGCGCCTGTACAAGATGCGGCAAAGAGGTTGCGATAAGGTCGACAGAGGCCAAAAACAGACTTGCAGGAAACGCGCTGCCAACGCCTTCTCGCACACCAGTATTTAACATCGCTGCTGCGGACCGGAGGGTCCCTCTATCGCAGTCTGTCACACTGAGTAAGTTTCAGTGTCACCAGTCGCAGCCCAGCGACAATCGCAGTTGCAGTTAGCTCCGCCGCTAACTAAGAGGCAGGCAGCACATAACAACCCTAATAGTGTACATAGCGGACTTTGTACTTCACCAGCAGTGATGCTAACGTGGACAGTACAGAGAGCTTGTACCACAACGACGATCTTGAGATCAGTAACTTTCTTTTCTTGCGAATAAAGAACCAAGTTAATCTATGCTTGTGGTTTGTGTTATAGAAAGAGGATACCGGCTACCAAACAACTTCCTCTCCTTGCTTCTCATGGTACAGCTCCACAGAGACAACATAAAAAGAGCAGTCTTTGACTGTTTATCTAACAATCAGCAGGTGATGTTTGAAGTGATCGCTGTATCTGAAATCTGTAGATCGAGTACTGACTCCTATTTTGATCGGAACCGAGGTTCGAATTTTCCTACAAGTCCGTCGAGGGACTTGAAGATGGTGTAACATATCGCCGAAACTCGCTGGCCAATAAAATGACAGTTTGCAAATTTGGACAGCTGAAAGGCGCTTGATTTGACATTCTGTACTGAACAGCCGAGGTGTCGCAACCGTCTCTGAAAAGATGGGCATACAGAGACTTGTAATTACTGTCAACTATGTTCGAGAAGTCCCCGTATGCGAAGTCTCACTGTCAAATCGTGGTTATCCGCTATGCCCTGACGGTAAATTTCGAGTTTATTATAAGGCCTAATATTTTTCACCTTAGCAGCTCTTTTATTGTATTAGAAGCTCCGTTTCCTCCCAACACTGCCATACAGCTTGATAAATTACGGAATACGTACAGACCTGCTGCAAGTCAACTGGAAAGTCTGAAATATGACACCAGGATAGTATACCCATACGTATTACACTGAGATGCATCAGCGAGTTGTCATTTGTACTCAGGTGATTCATGCAAAATGATTTTCGACCCGATAATACTAACACGACGCAAGTTAACAGATTTTGGAACGCAAAATGGTAGCTCGAGCTAAATATATGGGACATTCCATTTCGGAAGTCGTTAGGGACTTCAACTGATCAATATCGACTCGCTGAATACATCTCATGTCATTCCCATAAACAAATCGATGAAAATATGAGGTAAACCCGAATCGTATGGACCTTCCACCTTACTACCGTGTTCGGCGAAGGCAGTGGAAAGGATTATTAAGTGGTGCTTAGAATGGTCGACGAAAGACAGGAAAATATTACCGAGAAAACGGGATTCGAAAAGGAAAAGGAACAAGTGAAAACCTGAATGAGGTTTTCACTCTGCAGCGGAGTGTATGAAACTTGGTGGCAGATTAAAACTGTGTGCCCGACCGAGACTCGAACTCGGGACCTTTGCCTTTCGAGGGCAAGTACTCTACCATCTGAGCTACCGAAGCACAACTCACGCTCGGTCCTCACAGCTTTAATTCTGCCACTATCTCGTCTCCTACCTTCCAAACTTTACGGAAGCTCTCCTGCGAAACTTGCAGAACTAGCACTCCTGAAAGAAATGATACTGCGGAGACATGGCTTAGCCACAGCCTGGGGGATGTTTCCAGGATGAGAATTCTGGAAACTAATGAATAATGTAAACGCTTTTTAAATATGATTACTTTCCAGCAGAATGAAATTCCAATTTGTCATCTTTATTTGTGTTATGCAGTTATCAATGTTCTCCTCATTCAAAAGCCTGATGTACTTAATTTTATTGGAGACAGATGCTGGCTCTTTTGTTATCAATTTTAACCAAATGCCTTTATGGTCTGATAAAAAATGAGTATTGAATAGCCCTAGTTCATACCGATTGGTCTCAACATTTGTGATTAAATTATCAAGGCAGGCAGACTGTCTTGTTGGGTTTTCATTGATGCAGTGCCGGTCATGTGATCTTAGCATATTCAGAAGATTAAGTTGTTTAGGTGTGTTCTGCCTTATATCAATTTTTATGTCACCAAAAATTAAAATCCTATATTTAGGCCACTTATCGAGGTGTAGTATCAGTTTCTGTAAGGCCTGTGCAAATGCTTCAACATCATTATCAGGTGTGCAGTATACAGACACAATTATTAGTTTTAATATAGGCAGTAACATTGCTGCCATTTTCAGTACATTTTCTATACAGTAATCATTAACACTAAGGGCGCTGTAATCCAAGTCTATACCACTACTAACATATATAGAGGCTCCCCCATATTGTGTGTTGGTCTACAATAACCTGTTACTAAATCAATGCCTGAGGGTACATATAACTGCAGTTGGTCTTCACTTAACCAGTGTTCGTTGATACATAATATAATATTCTTATTCACTCCTAACAAAAAACTCAGGTCATTAGTTTTGTTTCGACCTGATATTTACATGTAAAAATAATAATGAGTCATCCTCACAAAGGGGTAGGTCTGGATTCCTCTGTAGCAGTGTATCAGTTTGTTCACTTCGCTTGTACATTCTTCTGTCACTTGTTGATTGTGTACTTACATCTTTGGCTAGTTTCTTGATCGTGTTGTATCCAGGTGATGACGAGATGATTTCCCTGGTGCCATCCATAAAAAATCACTGCTCCTCTGTGGAACTTTTCTCACTCTAGAAGACGCACGTACAGTGGCTTCTTTGTTTTCACTCATGTCTTGCGTACTTGCTTTTCTCAGTTTTACAGCTCACCCTGAGGTGATTTAAACCCGCAAACCACCCACCAGAGCGCTATTTCATCATGTATCAGCATTATCCTTAATTTATGAGTATGAGTGTAGCTCTTTATTCAGAATAGGTAATGCGTACTATTGGCAGGGGATCTCATGCTGATTCCATATTTCTAGATTACCAGAAAGCTTCTGACACTGTTCCTCAAAAACGACTTCTAATCAAATTGTCTGCTATTGGAGTATCGCATCCGTTGCGGTATTGGATTGCATTTCCTAACAAAAAGTTCGCAGTTACTAGTAACTGACGGTAAAACACCGAGTAAAACGGAAGTGATATTTTGCTGTTCGTGATCTATAAAAACGATTTAAGAGGCAATCCGAGCAGCCCTATTAGATTCTTTGCTGATGATGCTGTCATTTACCGTCTAGTAAGGTCATTCTGCATGTACCCAGCGCTGGTTAGCGTCCCCTCCAGAAACACCAGAGGTGAACGACAGCTGTAGTTTATCGCAGCCCTGACCGTAAGGCCTGAGGTGGGGGGGATGAGGGTACTGTACGAGACAGTCTCACCAGGTCTACATCGTACGCGCAAAGGACTATCAACTACGTGCGTACAGAGTCTGCTCTCATCGCTGAAGACCACAGCGCACCGTTCTATCTTTCAAGTGGTTCTCTGACGGGACCAGTCGATCCATGCACGTCGGTGCTGTTACGTGAGTTGAAGACGGGCTAGCGGTGTGCTAATAACCGCTTTTAAACAGTTCACGCTGACACGTCTGAGCTCATAAGCCCTCTTGTTTGTGCTGTGGTAGCTGACCTTACGACACGACGATTCTGGTGGGCGTCCAGAATCTCGTCTACAGGTGTGAGAATGTTCACGTGACCACTGATGCCAGTATCATTGTACAACTGGCGCAGTACGTCCAACTTGTGTTCTGCGAAAGGACCATTCCACCATTCGGAAGGCCAGATTTTGGCCTCTTTCAAACTCGCTCGTTTGGCTCTGGGAGGCACAAGTGCATCTCCTTGGCAAGATCGCCTACCTGGCTCACTATTTTGCATAACACTGAGCCTTTTTGCTGTGAGCATACCCTATTAAAGGGTAGACACAGATGGTAGACATAGATGGCGCTCTGGTAGCTGTTGGCGGACGATATAGAAACTATTATCTGTATATCTGTTATCCCATACCGGCATCGGATAAAAATCGACATCATCTTTGCGGATGAACTAATTTTGTTTTCTGGCAGTGTATAATAATGGTACTACATTGTAAGGTACACTACTGGCCATTAAAATTGCTACACCACGAAGATGAGATGATACAGATGCGAAATTTAACCGATAGCAAGAAGATGCTGTGATATGCAAATGATTAGCTTTTCAGAGCATTTACACAAGGTGGCGACACCTACAACGTGCTGACATGACACAAGTTTCCAGCCAATTTCTCATACACAAACAGCAGTTGACCGGTGTTGCCTGGCGAAACGTTGTGTGTCTCGTGTAAGAAGGAGAAATGTGTACCATCACGTTACCGACTTTGATATAGATCGGATTGTAGTCTATCACGATTGTGATTTATCGTGTCGCGACAATGCTGCTCTCGTTGGTCGAGATCCAATGACTGTTAGCTGAATATGGAATCGGTGGGTTCAGGAGGGTAATGCGGAACGCCGAGCTGGATCCCAACGGCCTCGTATCACTAGCAGTCGAGAAGACAGCCATTTTATCCGCCTGGCTGTAACGAATCGTGCAGCCACGTCTCGATCCATGAGTCAACAGATGGGGACGTTTCCAAGACAACAACCATCTGCACGAACAGTTCGACGACATTTGCAGCAGGTTCGGTTTACAGCATCATGGTGGTCGCATCCGTGTTTGGCGACATCGCGGTGAACGCACATTGGAAGCGTGCATTCGTCATCGCCATACTGGCGTATCACCCGGCGTGATGGTATGGGGTGCCATTGGTTACGCGTCTCGGTCACCTCTTGTTCGCATTGACGGCACTTTGAACAGTGGACGTTACATTTCAGATATGTTACGACCCGTGGCTCTACCCCTCATTCGATCCCTGCGAAACCCTACATTTCAGCAGGATAATGTACGAACGAATGTTGCAGGTCCTGTACGGGCCTTTCTCGATACAGAAAATTTTCGACTGCTGCCCTGGCCAGCACATCCTCCAGATACCTCAGCAATTGAAAACGTCTGGTCGATGGTGGCCGAACAACTTGCTCGTCACAATACGCCAGTCACTACTCTTGATGAACTTTGGTATTGTGTTGAAGCTGCATGGGCAACTGTACCTGTACACGCCATCCAAGCTCTGTTTGACTCAATGCCCAGGCGTATCAAGGGTGTTATTACGACCAGAGGTGGTTGTTCTCGGTACTGATTTCTCAGGATCTATGCACCCAATTTGCGTGAAAATGTAATCACATGTCAGTTCTAGTATACTATATTTGTCCAATGAATACCCTTTTATCATCTGCATTTCTTCTTGGTGTAGGAATTTTAATGGCCAGTAGTGTATTTTGCAGTAAAATCACTCTAAGAGGGACCGATGACTGTAGCGGTCTGTTCCCTTCAGTTGCACAAAGCAACCAACCAACTCTAAGGCTTTCGTGTACAAAATTTATCGAAAAAGCTGTAACAACTAGGTCCAGTGCCCAGCAAAGTTTCAACTTCTACAGCCACGTCTAGATGGATTCTCTGCAAATCACACTTAAGTGCGTGGCAGAGGGTTCATCGAATTACTTTCAAAATAATTCTCTACTATTCCAATCTGGAATAGCGCGCGGAAAAAACGAACACCTATATCTTCCGGTGCGAGCTCTGATTTCCCTTATTTTATTATGATGATCGTTTCTCCCTCTGCAGGTCGGTGTCAACAAAATATTTTCGCATTCGGAGGAGAAAGCTGGTGACTGAAATTTCGTGAGAAGATTCCGCCGCAACGAAAAACGCCTTGGTGTGCACCCCAAATCCTCTATCATGTCAGTGAGACCCTCTATTTCGCGATAATACAAATCGTGCTGCTCTTCTTTGAACTTTCTCGATGTACTCTGTTAATCCTATCTCGTAAGCATCCCACACAGCACAGCAGTACTCCAAAAGAGGACGGAGAAGCGTAGTGTAGCGGTCTGTTTGGTAGGTAAATTGTTCGTAATTGTAATTCCTGGGTATTTAGTTGAATTTTCGACCTTTAGATTTGACTAATTTATCGTGTAGCGGATTCCTTGTTGCACGCATGTGGATGACCTCGCACTTTCAATTTTTTAGTCTCAATTGTCAATTTTCGACCGGCCGGAGTGGCCGAGCAGTTCTAGGCACTTCAGTCTGGCACCGCGCGACCGCTACGGTAGCAGGCTCGAATCCTGCCTCGGGTATGGATGTGTGTGTCGTCCTTAGGTTAGTTAGGTTCAAGTAGTTCCAAGTTCTAGGGGACTGATGACCTCAGATGTTAATTCCCATAGTGTTTAGAGCCATTTGAACCATTTTTGTCAATTTTCGCACCAAACAGATATCTTTCCTAAATCGTTTTGCGATTTGTCTTCATCTTACGATGTCTTTACTAGTCGATAAACGACAGAATCATCTGCAAACGACGGCTGCTCGGGTTGTCTTCTAAATAATTGAAAAAAAAAAAATGTTACAATTGGGCCTGGTCTCCCCTACAGTTTTAACTTGTCAGGAATGTCCATTGCACTGTGTACTCTATCAACTAAAGAGTAAGAGCTTGTCATCTCAGACATAAACTGTTCTTCAACGTGTGACAAACACGACGGAGAAGAAGAGTTTTGAAGAAGTGAATTCATTACGGTGTATTGAAGGGCTCGACAGCTGCAGCGGATGCTGCTTGGTCAGTCTCCTTGTGTTTGTGTGTGTGTGAGTGTGTGTGTGTCTGAGAGAGAGAGAGAGAGAGAGAGAGAGAGAGAGGATGGGCGGGAGTGTGTGTGTTTGTATTTGTGTGTGTGTGTGTGTGTGTGTGTGTGTGTGTGTGTGTGTGTGCGTGTGTGAGAGAGCACGGCTGTGTTTAGCCGCGAAGAAGGACGCGGGGTTGGCGGCCAGGTTTGTTATGAATAGCAGCTCATTACGAGGAGAGCGCGGGAGAAAGGACGCGGACAGAAATTTAAATTAAGCGTCGCAGCAGGTACGCCCCGACCGGCTTCACATATTTCGCCCAACTTTAATAACACGGCTCTTTCGGGTCGGAGCCCTAGAAGGTGGACCATTAAAAATGTAGATCCCAGAAGCTTTGTTCAAATTGGAGCCTCGTTCTTGCGCCGGTTAATAAAATTTCAGGGAACCGGCACGTTTTCTCCTACACTTTTTTTTAGAATTTTTTTTATTTTAAAAAAAGAAGAAAAAGTTCGCGCGCGTAAGCACTGACGCACACGCGTACCCATTCGCGTCGGCGTTAAAATTAGCAGGCAGAATGCAGGAGGCAGCAAATGCGCGGTATTAATGTCCACTTTACATTAAAACAATGTAACGGCGGCGGCGCGGCCGGTGGAGCAGAAAGCGCCCGGGCCTAACGCGATTATCAGAACAAATGTCGCTGCCGACTCGCATTTGCTGCTCGAAACGCTAATTTATAGAGAGGGCCCTAGTTTGTAGCGCCGTAATCGAGTTCGCACCAACTGCGCAGCCGTCAGATGGCGTCACGGTTTAATGTAAACATGAATGAGCACTAAAAACTCACCAACTTGTATAAATTCCAAAGTATGTGTATATAATCAGGCACGGATGGTGAGGCAAGTGATGTTGCATCTGTAGTTTTATCGCATGACTGATGAATGATGTGCTTTTGGGTTTCCAGCCAAGTTAGTGATTCCATTTTTTTTTTTCATGACGTTTCGTTAAGCGACACAACGATCTTGTTCAGGTGTTGTGCGTAACGCTATTGTGTACTCGATTGCCTGAAGTCCAACGAGACTTAATTACTGTTGGTGTTCATAGCTAAGCTCGATTCCAGGTGTTCGCTACGCTTTTGCCTTTGTACCTCAGTTCTTGCTCTTTTCTTTTTTCAAAGCCCACTCTGTTATTCCATGAAAGACACATTGTTTAAGCCATTTGCAACTCTGACGGATGAGTGCGGGATCCCAAGCGATGCTTAGACTGAGACCTACGTAGTGACAAGGTTTTCTGCTATCTTATTGCCAGCCGTTGTGGTCGAGCGGTTCTAGGTGCTTCCGCCTGGCACTGCGCGACTGCTACGGTCGCAGGTTCGAATCCTGCCTCGGGCATGGATGTGTGTGGTGTTCTTAGTTTAGTTAGGTTTAAGTAGTTCGAAGTTCAAGGGGACTGATGACCTCAGATGTTAAGCCCCAAAGTGCTCAGAGCCATTTGAACCATTTTGCAATCTTCTTTTCCATTGTCTCGTTAGTTGCGTTGTCCCAGGAAATTGACCTTTATACCACGACACTGGTCTTGTCCCCTAGACGGAGAATATTTCTGTACGATTATATTATATAATATTATTGAAATTCTCCCTTTTCTGCTCAATAGCAGCGTCAAATATTTACTTTGGTTTGAGAGTGGATTAAAAACTGTTACAAGGTGTGAAAAAATTTAACTTCCCATAAATTATTAAGAAAATTGAAGATGAACGATATAAACCATCCAGAGATCTATTTTTGGCATTGATGGTCTAACGTGTGATACATTAACGGAAATGATTTTCCTTACGTTTGCTGTTTGAAGGAGTGTTTTCTCTGTAAATCGTCTAATAGGTAAGCATAGAGAATTTAATCACCCAACGTGTCGAGCTTTTATGGATTATGAAATGGCGTTCGACCGCTTGATAAAATTTAAGTTTTGGGAAATTATAGGGGTTGTGGCGTCTCCTGGAAGCCTATCAAATGTATGACGCGATTTAGTCAACTGCTATGAATGAAATCTAGAAAGAGAAAATAAGGCCTGTGATATTATAAGTCATTTTGTCGAGTCCGATAATACCCTGTGACAAATATTGTAAATATTTCCCATTAATCGCAAAGATAAAGGATACTGTATTTCAATACCTTCCATGAAAGCATGGAATTTCATGTGTAATATATATATATATATACACACACACAAGAGCCATGTGTTTCGCCCCTGTTTGTTCTCTGTTTTTCGCCCGTTTTGGTCTCGCTCTTCTGTGGGACCATGTGTGTATAAAGCGCTGCCTGTACTTTAATGTTACAATATATTGTTAATTGAAAGTATCTTTTGTTTCCTTTCAAAAATACCTCTCCCTCCACGTGAAATTTATTTAAAGATAATAATAATATTGCTGTCGATTGCCCATCTGGCTTCGACTGTTTCGGTTTCGCTGAGTCCGCCATTACGTGTATTGAAAGATATTTCAGTGTATGCCAGCTTCACTCGCAAAGAAAAATAATTCTAGCGGCTTGTTGATTTCATAAAGTCAGTTTCGAATATTAAAGTTAGTTAATATTTTTGATTATGTAACTTATTCAGAGATTTAACACGGGAAGGCTTAGGTGAGGCTTCACTTCAGGTTTAAAATATTTTAGTTAATTCAAAGGATTAAAGTTAACTCAGTTCTTAAAGACATGAAATTAAGGTAATTCTTTGCAATTATTTCCATAACACGCAGGTATTTGTACCTTCTTTCTTTCTGTGTAACAATAGATTAATTTACTGCTGTCATCTCAACGTTGTTAACCATATCCACAAAGAAAACTAGAGTTATGTCTTTTAGTGAAAGACCCTCTTAGAACTAAATCAACAACAAAATATTTGAGAAAGTCCGTATTATAGAGTATTCAACTACCTAGGCTCTGATCTTTGTTCCACATAACATAACGATGCTGAAAAGAAACTGGATACGTGGAATACTTGCACGTGTTAGGTACAGTTAATAGAAAGCTCCTGAACAAAACCAGGAAATCATTTATATTCTATGACTGCGCCGTTACTGCTCTATGGGTCCAAAGTATAGACTTCAGAAATGAGAGTTCTAAGACGTTTGGCCGGTTACTACGTGTGGATCAAAGCCAGGTAAAAGGAAACCTATGACTACAGATCCAGGTATGGAAGAAAGATAGGAGGACCACGAAGAAGATGGGGCATAGTCAAATGAAAACGATACAGATGAAAAAAAAGTAAGTAAAGTATTTATTGTTTCAAAACTAATCGTCGTTACTGTTAGCACATTTATCGCACTGTAAGACAAGACTGCCAATGTCTCTCTGTGAAAATGTTTGCGGTCTCCTGTGGAAGCACGATTACACCCACCCGTGCGCCTCTTCGTCTGAAGCAAATCGACGGTGACGATGTCTTTCTTCAGGGCTCCTGAAATAGGGATTCGCATGACGAGAGATCGGGACTGTATGGAGGACGTGTAATGACTTCCAGGCAAACTTGTTCAGTGTACTCAGAACAACCTTGGTGACATTTGAGCCCTCTGGAAAGCCCTTACAACCCTCCATACAGTCCCGAGGTCTCCCCATATTTTTGTACCCCTGAAGAAAGAGATTCGTGGCCTTCGATTTGCTTTGGACGAAGAAGTGCACGCCTGGATACAGTCTTGGTACTGTAGGAGACCGGAAACATTTTTGCATAATGATATTGACCGCCTTGTATCATAGTGCCATAAATACGTTAACTTCGTAGCAGCTCTCCTGCGAACGTTGCTGAACTAGTACTCCTGGAAGCAAGGATATTTCATTCTGGAACAGCTCCTATCCTCAAGTATCTTCAGTCACACAAGGGAATCACAGAAAGCTGTTTATAAAAGAAATTGTGTATTTACGATCCAAATTTAATTTGAATAAAACAAAGAAGAGTTTATCCCTCCTGGGTGCTGTTATACAAAATCTGCACACAAGCGGTAGCGTTATCGCTTTCCACGCCCGGGTTCCCGGGTTCGATTCCCGGCGGGGTCAGGGATTTTCTCTGCCTCGTGATGACTGGGTGTTGTGTGCTGTCCTTAGGTTAGTTAGGTTTAAGTAGTTCTAAGTCCTAGGGGACTGATGACCTCAGATGCTAAGTCCCATGGTGCTCAGAGCCATTTGAACCATTTGAACCATGCACACAAGAACACACAATACATACATGAGTCCTAAATGCGGAACAACTTGCCCAAGTGCACATTTTGCATAGTTCTTGATAAAATAAAACATCCATCCATCACGTATGTCCTCAATACACTCTCTCACTCTCTTCACATAATCCACACAACGAAACGTAACTGAATAATAATTTTCAAAGTGGTTACTATTAGGTCAGCAGCTACTGTAATGAACACAAAGTCTAGAAAAATAACTTGTGTGAACTGAATCCTGTTAGTTCCTAATGATATAGTAAATGAACGCATTACAATCCGTAACTCAGTTTTATTACACCCGAGAAGTTATTAAGCGTTGTAGGTAGTTTTTTATATCTCAGAAAGTGTTGAAGATATAGTTGAAGATATAGTTGAATCATTAATGCAAATCTGTATGTGAAATATGAATACTATCCAATAAAATTTAATACTATTACTTTAGATTCTTACGGAGTATGCGTAATGTATGGTACGCACGTGGTACATCTACATCTACATAGATACGTTGCAAATCGCACGTAAGTGCCTGGCACAGGGTTCATCGAACAAACACTTATATCTTTCTGTGCGAGCTCTGAACTCCCTTATTTTATTATGGTGATCATTTCTCGCTATATAGGTCGGCGTCAACAAAACATTTTCGCATTCGGAGGAGAAAACTGGTGATTGAAATTTCCTGAGAAGATTCCGCCGCAACGAAAAACGCCTTTCTTTTAATGATGTCCATCCCAAATCCTGTATCATTTCAGTGACTATTTCGCGATAATACAACACATGCTGCCCTTTTTTGAACTTCCTCGACGTACTCCATCAGTCCCATCTGGTAAGGATCCGACGCCGCGCAGCAGCATTCTCAAAGCGGGCGGATAAGCGTGGTGTAGGCAGTCTCATTAGCATTTTCTAAGTGTCCTGCCTTCCCCACAACATTTTATACGCATTCCTTCGAATTTAAGTTGTTTGTAATTGTAATTCCTAGGTATTTAGTTGAATTTACGACCCTTACATTTGAGTGATGTATTGTGTAACCGAAGTTTAACGCATTTCTTTTAGCACTCATGTGGACGGCGTCGCACTTTTCGTTATTAAGTGTCAACTGCCAATTTTTGCACCATACAGATATCTTTTATAAATCGTTTTGCAATTTGTTTTGATCTTCTGATGTCTTTATTAGTCGATAAACGACAGCGTCATCTGGAAACAACCTCAGACGGCTGCTCAGGTTGTCTCCCAAATCGTTTATATAGGCAAGGAACAACAAAGGGCCTATAGTACTAACTTGGGCGACGCCAGAATTAATTTCTGTTTTGCTCGATGTCATTCCGTCAATTACTACAAACTGTGACCTCTCTGACAGGATATCACAAATACTGTCATATAACTGAGACGATATTCCGTAAGCACTCAATTTCACTACAAGCCACTTGTGTGGTACAGTGTCAAAAGCCTTCTGGAAATCTAGAAATACGGAATCAGTTGGAAATCCCTCGTCACTAGCACTCACCACTTTTTGTGAGTAAAGAGCTAGTTGTGTTTCACAAGAACGATGTTTTCTAAATCCGTGTTGACTGTGCGTCTCTAGACCGTTTTCTTCGAGGTAATTCATAACGTTCGAACACAATATGTGTTCCAAAATCCTGCTGCATATCGACGTTAATGATATGGTCATGTAATTTAGTGTATTACTCCCACTACCTTTCTTGAACATTGGTGTGACCTGTGCATCTTTCCTGTCTTTGAGTACGGATCTTTCGTCGAGCGAGCGGTTGTATATCATTGTTACACTACTGGCCATTAAAATTGCTACACCAAGAGGAAATGCAGATTATAAACGCGTATTCATTGGACAAATATATTATACTAGAACTGACATGTGATTACATTTTCACGCAATTTGGGCGCATAGATCCTGAGAAATCAGTACCCAGGACAACCACCTATGGCCGTAATAACGGGCTTGATATGCCTGGGCATTGAGTCAAACAGAGCTTGGATGGCGTGTACAGGTACAGTTGCCCATGCAGCTTCAACACGATACCACAGTTCATCAAGAGTAGTGACTGGAGTATTGTGACGAGCCAGTTGCTCGGCCGCCATTGACCAGACGTTTTCAATTGATGAGAGATCTGGAGAATGTGCTGGTCAGGGCAGCAGTCGAACATTTTCTGTATCCAGAAAGGCCCGTACAGGACCTGCAGCATGCGGTCGTGCATTACCCTACTGAAATGTAGGGTTTCGCAGGGATCGACTGAAGGGTAGAGCCACGGGTCGTAACACATCTGAAATGTAACGTCCACTGTTCAAAGTGCAGTTCAATGCGAACAAGGCGGGTAACCAATGGCATCCCATACCATCACGCCGGGTGATACGCCAGTATGGCGATGACGAATACACGCTTCCAATGTGCGTTCACCACGATGTCGCCAAACAGGGATGCGACCATCATGATACTGTATACAGGACCTGGATTCATCCGAAAAAATGACGTTCTGCCATTCGTGCACCCAGGTTCGACGTTGAGTACTCGATCGCAGGCGCTTCTGTCTGTGATGCAGCGGCAAGGGTAACGGCAGCCACGGTCTGCGAGCTGATAGTCCATGCTGCTGCAAACATCGTCGAACTTTTCGTGCAGATGGTTGTTGTCTTGCAAACGTCCCCATCTGTTCCCTCAGGGATCGAGACGAGGCTGCACGATCCATTACAGCCATGCGGATAAGATTCCTGTCATCTCGACTGCTAGTGATACGAGGCCTTTGGGATCCAGCACGGCGTTGCGTATTACCCTCCTGAACCCACCGATTCCATATTTTGCCAACAGTCATTGGATCTCGACCAACGTGAGCAGCAATGTCGGGATACGATAAACCGATAGGGTACAATCCGATCTTTATCAAAGTCGGAAACGTGATGTTACGCATTTCTCCTCCTTACACGAGGCATCACAACAACATTTCACCAGGCAACGCCGGTCAACTGCTGTTAGCGTATGAGAAATCCGTTGGAAACTTTCCTCATGTCAGCACGTTATAGGTGTCGCCACCGGCGCCAACCTTGTGTGAATGCTCTGAGAAGCTAATCATTTGCGTATCACAGCATCTTCTTCCTGTCGGTTAAATTTCGCGTCTGTAGCACGTCATCTTCGTGGTGTAGCAATTTTAATGGCCTGTAGTGTAAATATGGAGCTATTGTATTAGCACACTCTGAAAGGAACCTAACTGGTATACAGTCTGGGCAGGAAGACTTTGTGTGATTTAAGTTGCTTCACTACACCGACGATATAGACTTCTGCGTTATTCATGTTGGCAGCTGTTCTCGATTCTAAATATGGAATATTTACTTCGTCTTGTTTGGTGAACAAATTTCGACAAGAAAAAAAATTCATTTGCTCTTTTCCCGGCTACATGGCAAGACACTTTTCCCAAGATCGCTTACTTCACTGCAAGACGGAAAGACTCGGAAGAATTTGCTGCACACAGAGGCTATAAGCCACGATGGTGTACTCGGTACGGCAACAGGCTTAGCATTAAGGCTACACTCACGGAAGCTACAGTACCATCGTGCAGCTGGATACAGCGGATTGCGCTAGACCCGGTTAATGCGGGGGCAATCTCCCGCACTCGGCGACCTCTGGAACACCACGGACTGGAGACCACAGACGGCGCTGAGGCCTGTCCAGATTACTGCGGACAGAGCAGCTCTCAGTTAATGGTGCGGACGCTGAACGCCGATGACGCGGGGCGTGGCTGGTTGGCGCAGTAATTATCCCCCACCCTTCTCCCGTCTTCCCTCTGCAGACTGCAGCTGCGCGGCGCTACAGACGTCCGACATCTTAGCTCAGCCTGTTCCTCTCACACAGTCCTGGGGAGCTCCCGTCGAAGGCATAGCTACAAACTCGCTCGCTTTCTGCAGGCTTTGTCGGAGTGTGCTGCAACAGCTTCTCCAACTTTTATTAACTGGGTTAATGGTAAGGTTATGAATGGGGGACGTACATGCAACACGCGATATTACAGATGGGCTAATACAATTTCAAATTCAGTTTTCAAAAATTTTATCCGAGTTTACAAACTGTTATAAAAGTATAAATTTCGTTTCTATTCGTTATACACTGCTGAAGCAATCCCTGCCAAAATGAGATTTTCACTCTGCAGCGGAGTGTGCGCTGGTATGGAACCTCCTGGCAGACTCGACCGAGACTCGAGACCGAGACTCGAACTCGGGACCTTTGCGTTTCTACATCTACATCTACATCCATACACCGCAAGCCACCTGACGGGGTGTGGCGGAGGGTACCTTGAGTACCTCTATCGGTTCTCCCTTCTATTCCAGTCTCGTATTGTTCGTGGAAAGAAGGATAGTCGGTATGCCTCTGTGTGGGCTCTAATCTCCCTGATTTTATCCTTTTATCCTCACGGTCTCTTCGCGAGATATACGTAGGAGGGAGCAATATACTACTCGACTCCTCGGTGAAGGTATGTGCTCAAAACTTCAACCAAAGCCCGTACCGAGCTACTGAGCGTCTCTCCTGCAGAGTCTTCCACTGGAGTTCCGTAACGCTTTCACGATTACTAAATGATCGTGTAACGAAGCGCGCTGCTCTCCGTTGGATCTTCTCTATCTCTTCTATCAACCCTATCTGGTACGGATCCTACACTGCTGAGCAGTATTCAAGCAGTGGGCGAACAAGCGTACTGTAACCTACTTCCTTTGTTTTTGGATTGCTTTTCCATAGGATTCTTCCAATGAATCTCAGTCTGGCATCTGCTTTACCGACGATCAACTTTATATGATCATTCCATTTTAAATCACTCCTAATGCGTACTCCCAGATAATTTATGGAATTAACTGCTTTCAGTTGCTGACCTACTATATTGTAGCTAAATGATAAGGGCAAGTGCTCTACCAACTATTTTTTTGATCTTATTTTGTTCGTGATTTTTCATTCTATTTGTTCGGGGCTGACGTCCCACGACGCTTGTTCAAGTTCATCGTAGTTCCATTAACAGTTTTTTTTATTTTTTATTTTTTTTATTAGAGAGGGCGGCTAACCCTCGGACCGAACACGCTGAGCTACCGTGCCGGCCTCAACTGAGATACCCAAGCACGACTCACAAACCGTGTTCACAGCTTCAATTCTGCCAGTACCTCGTCTCCTACCTTCCAAACTTCACAGAAGCTGTCCTGCGAACCTTACAGAACCAGCACTCCCCGCCAAAGTTTATCTGTCTCTTGTCTACATGAGTATAAACAAGTGTTCCCAAGCAATTTTGAATGTTTTTGACAAAAATATTTCGTCGTATGTTACATCTATTTGCTAGGACTTCGTGTGGGAGTCTGAGCACCTTCATCTACATGTCTCAGCTTAAACAAAGCTTTTCACAATTTGGCTCTGCATATTTGTTTGTTGTACTGCGAGAAATGAATGGGTCAAATGTTAAGGCACTGTATGACAAATGTCATGAGAGAAAACGCGCAGTGTTACAAAGTGTAGTTTCTGGGAACATGTATTTATGTTTACAGGTGGGGATATTCAGCCGCCAAATAATTGTCAAAATTCATGGTGAAACCTTCAACTGTCATTTATTTTGCACAATTAGCTACTAGTTTTGGTCAGTGAGCATTATCAAACCTAGTTGGCATAAACTACAATGTGGACAAAAGTAGTTTATTCTTTTAAGCCCATCATAGTACGTAGCCGGCCGAAGTGGCCATGCGGTTCTAGACGCTGCAGTCTGGAACCGCGAGGCCGCTACGGTCGCAGGTTCGAATCCTGCCTCGGGCATGGATGTGTGTGATGTCCTTTGGTTAGTTAGGTTTAACTAGTTCTAAGTTCTAGGGGACTAATGACCTCAGAAGTTGAGTCCCATAGTGCTCAGAGCCATTTGAACCATAGTACGTAAAAATTTCTCACAATAATAACTGTACGATAATTATCATCAAGAAGCAAGTTCACAATGACAGCTAGTAACACACTGACATCTGTGGTGGGATTAAAAGAGCAAATTACTTTTGTTCAAATTGTGGAATAATTTTCCTGCCGTTTATGCCAGCTAAGCTTGATAATGGTCATTAGCAGAAATTGTAGCGAATTATGCAAAATAAATGACAGCTGAAGTTTTCTGGCAAAATGAATTAAGTGGTTGAACTTCCATTTTCTACACTTATACCTTCTCGAAATGCTCCGGGACTGCACTCAAGATCTTCTTTATCCTCAAGACTTCTAACTTCTTTTCTTTTGTCTTTGCTAGGTCCAGAATAGAAGTTTCAACTCTAAGCATAGGTAAACGACGGCGGTAAATTTCGTTCGAATAGGTTGAATGTAGCAGCCTTGAAGAGTAAACACTGTAACACTTCTGCTCTCCCTGTTTCCACCATTAAAAACGATTACAGTATCATATGTTGCATATTTTAAGCTTTAGATGATCAAAAGTTGACTTGGGGCAACGTTTCCAAATAATAGCATTCAGAGACTCATTTGGAGTTTGAGATTTGCCATGAATACACTTCCTTAGTAGGTCAAGATTTTCCATGCCCCTAAATGTGGTCCTGCCAGCAGTCATTAGATATTCAGGAACGCATTACCTGCGGGTCCGTCGGTACAGCTGCAAATGTAAGTGTCGCCCGAAGACATTGAACAACATAGACTTTTTTTCATCACGTCCCAGGCGATTTTGAAAATGAAACTTTGTGAAACAGTCGTCAGTAAATTTTGCGACTGAATGCAAACAAACTTGGAAAACTAAATTTTTTGTCTCTTTTGCACTCGTCCTCCATTAATTATGAGCTTATAGGGTGGCAACTTTGTGTTTCAGAAGAAATATAACGGTCGACATACAAAGGTTTAATTACTCCCCGCGAAAAAGTTAATTTCAAATTGTTACTGAGTGATGGGAGAAGGGCAGCAACTGCAGAAAATTCTTTTTTGTAATAATTTTTGAAGAACTTTGTTTCACATTCTCTTCTAAGAACGTCCGAGCGACCACTGATCTCCACGATAGGAATGCAGTGGGAGCCCGGGACAATGCTCTAAGAGGCATGGGATCCACAGCACGCTTTTGAATATGCAACATAACTATAAACCGGTAATAATCGGTCATTGTATTGTATTCCTTTTGGACTGACATATATAGAATTGCAACAGAGCCATTCAAGTTATCACTGACATTTTTCAAAGACTGTTAGGAAGTTGTTTCTATGAGGTCCAATGCCTGTAATATTTCAAATATACATTTTAGTTCAGTGATCGGTGGTTTATTTTGCTTACTGAACTGATGTGATATGAAATTCTCCATAATTTTAAGGAGTGTGCAGTTTTCTTTTGAAGTAGTTACGTGAAGATTAGACAATATTTACTCTTTGTTTTAACATCTGGCATTCATTTTTTTTAGCGGCAGCACATTTTTTTTAAATACAGTCAGATGTGTAAAATTAATAGTAGGGAGCCATCACAGCAAGGGGTTTCAAAGATTTAAATATGTGTGTAGCATCATGTCGGGAGACGAAACAAGTAACTGGGAAATACAACAGCGAGTAGACCATGGGAAAGCAACAATCCAACAGCTGAATCCTCTGTTAGGGTCTTCTAAGACAGTTTGGAAAGTAAAGAAGCTGCTCTATAGAATCACTGTAGAGCCCATAGAGACCATGGACGCGAGTGCTGGGAGCTTACTGGAAAAAAATAAAAACAAATTGAGAACTGCAGAAACGGACTATCTAAGAAGATCGTGCAGAATAATCTCGGCGAGATCAGGTAAGAATTTAGTAGGGAAATGACTTAGACTCAATAACACATCGCAGATAGAGTAGTATCTGGTGGATGGTATAGAGGTACAATGAGAAAGACAGATATGACAGAGAACACTTGGCCAAAGGAGATCTTGGTGTACCGTCCTCATGGAAGAAGGAGACAAAGAAGACTGAAGGTTTCCTCGTTAAATGGGGTAAACGAGGTTATGAGAAGAAGAGGAACAAAAGCCGAGGTAGTATTGGGAAGTAGAAACCGACGGTGACAGATATGTGGGATGCAGTGATATCTGTAGGAGCTCTACAGAAGATAGAGAGAGAGAGAGAGACAGAAAGGAAGAGAGAGAGAGACAGCAAGGCAGGAAGAAAGCGAGCGAGCGAGAGAGAGAGAGAGAGAGAGAGAGGGGGGGGGGAGAGACAGAAAGGAAGAGAGAGAGAGAGAGAGAGAGAGAGTGAGAGACAGGAAGGAAGGAAGAGAGCGAGCGAGAGAGAGAGAGAGAGAGAGAGAGAGAGAGAGAGAGAGAGAGAGTAAATTAAATTTTCCAGGGGATGTTTTAGGCCTGTTATAGCGCTTATTCACTCCAGACAAACTGTAATAACTAAATTATTATTGCTCCTGAGGGTATTTTTGTTTCGTCGTTACAAGCATAAGAAAATGGGTTTCGCTTTATTGAAATAAATCATTGTCAGTGGTCTGTAATTAAAGACATTTCCAATTTTATTTGTTTTCTAGATCGAAAACCGGTTGGTTAAAAATTTTCGGTTTTTACTTACGGTAATTTCTCTTTGATTTTTCGCCTACGTCAAGGAAATGCCATCTGCTACCACGTCTTCGCTTTGTTTATTCGTCACGCACTGATAATTGTGGTCTAATATTACGCTGCTTTGAAGTAATATGCATTTTTCACGTTTTACACAGCATACTTTTTCGTATAGCAATATTTACTGTTTATTTGTATACTCGTAAATGTGTATTAGAGTACAATTATCAGTGCCTAAAAAAGAAAGATATGAAAGACGTGTTGTTAGACTGCATCTTCTGATGCAGGCGAAAATTTGCAGAAATTTCCGTAAGTAAAAACCAACAATATTTATCGAACTGTTTTTAGATCTAGAAAACAACTAAAACTGTAAATATCTTTAATTACAGACCACTGATGCTGCTTTACCTAAACAAAGCGAAACGCCCCTGATGAAAAAACCAGCATTTTCTTGTAGTTGTAATGACGGAACAAAAATACTGTCAGCAATTATAAGGCAGCAACGGACTATGAGGCCACACACATAAAGAAATTAAATTATTATTGAACTATAAGGCTCTGAACTGAATAACATTTAACTAACTTCAAGACCCCATTTTTAAGATGGGAGCCGCCACAGAATATCTAATAATTTTGATTTGACTCAGCTTTTCTGAATAACGATACCTAAACGTTTCATTTGAATTTAATTCAAAATAGCCACACCTCCCATAAGGTGACGTGTCCAAATATCTATACATAAACATAATATGTCTTCGTTAAATTTCAGTACTGGTAACTGCACGGAACACAATGGTCTCAGCCACCCGCATTCTCACGTGCGCCGTTACAAGAAGGCTGTCAGTCATGCTTGCACTCAAAGTCTGTGGGCTAGTACTACATAATAAATATTAATATGTTAACTTCTAAGCGTGGTGTTAGATCAACCTTCCAAAACAGAACGCGTAGTGAAGTTTCAAACTGAAAGGCTTGGTCGTCTGAAGGAAAGGAACTTAAAATTTCTCAAGTGACCACTAGGCTACCAGAATGAAAAAAAACTAGGCAAAAATCTTAAATCACTCACACGCAAAGCCAAACCTCAGAATGAATCGATGCAGCAGCATTTTGTCTAAAGAACACGGACTATCGATGTGTTAAATTTCATAGCCAAAATGCAGGGTGGACAAGAATTCCACAGACAAACTGAGAGTATGGACCGCGTGGTATTATGGCGTGGACAGAAATAAGAAAAAAAGAGTATAGTAAACATGGACTCTTAAATTCATACCTTAGGAGCTGTGAGTATTAGTTCACCTTCAATACAGTGAAACACATCGCTTCTACTATCATGTTTTGGGAGGAGATAGTACGGAGTAAAACAAGAAAAATACGATCCTTACATATCGGACCTAAAACGCGTAGCTCAAGATCTATGAGTTCGTGTTTAGTACAAAAGATGTTTTTCACAGAAGCTAAGATGAAAGAGTTCTCATAGCTCATAGTTGTTTAGAGCCTATGTTTACTGGACACGTTTTCTTGTCTTGGTCCATAATACCACCTCTGAAGAGCTGTCGGTGGAGTTCTGGTGCACCCTGTCTATACAGGGGATAGGCAAAGTAATGTGAACATCTGTACTTTCTTGGGAATGGTTTATTAGTAATGGGTTGGACTCCCATTTGCCCCAAATACAGGTGGGATTCTTCTTGGAATACTGCCAGTCTCCAGTAGAATGTTATGCCACTCTTTGATCAGAACCTCTTCTAACCCCTATAGTGACGAGGAAGGCTGAAATCTGCTCCGGAGTCTGCGCTCCAATACCACTCACATGGATCGATGATGTTCAAGTCTGGGGACTGTGCTGGACAGGGAAGACGTTGCAGTTCAGTTGCATGCGCCTCATAACACGACTGTGCTGTCCTGGCTGTGTGAATAGGTGCATTATCGTCCTGAAATATGGCACCATTTTTGGGGAACAATGTTTGGATCATGGGGTGTACCTGGATCACCTAAAATGTTTACATAATGGTTGGCTGCAACACTGCCTTCGGGAGTAATGATGGGACTAGCAGAATTCCCATGATATGGCTGTCAACACCATCACACTTCCGCCTCCATACTTAACCGTTGGAATCAAGCAATGAGGATTGTAGGCTTCTTTTGGCGTTCTCCTGGTGTAAACATATCCTGATGTTGGAAATAACGAAAACGTTGACTCGTCGAACCTTAAGACGTGTTTCCACTGATCAGCCGTCAAGGATTTATTCTACTGACATCATGTTTTACGCTTCTTTTAGTTGGCTGCCGTCACTCATAGTTTTGGTATAGCAGGTCGTTCATGAATATTGCTTTATGGAGTTCTCGGCGGACAGTATCGATAGATACAGGATCTCGAAGATGGCTATTGAGCTCTACAGTTACTTTAGCCGCGGTACTTGTGTGTTGTTTCAACGCAATTCGTGTTACCGTACGACGATCTCTGTCATTTAGTTTTGATTTGCGCCCACTATTACGTTTGCACAATGATGTCTTTCCATGTTTTATGTGAGCTGTCATGACTGTTGAAACAGTTGCTCTTGAAACGTTCAATAAGTTGACTACCCTGGCTACTGATGCTCCAGCTAATCGCGCCCCCACAATCTGCCCTCTTTGGAACTCTGTTAGGTCTTTCATTGCACGTCGACCTCGGCCTCTGAAAGTAAATACGAAGTGTGCACTACTCGTAAACAAAATGGGTCAAATGGCTCTGAGCACTGTGGTCATCAGTCCCCTAGAACTTAGAACTACTTAAACCCAACTAACCTAAGGACATCACACACATCCATGCCCGAGGCAGGATTCGAACCTGCGACCGTAGCGGTCACGCGGTTCCAGACTGAAGCGCCTAGAACCGCACGGCCACACCGGCCGGCTACTCGTAAACAACCTGCACTGATGCCTAATCCATGCTGAACACACATTGTCCAGCGCGACACGTGCCTTACCTGCGTTGTTGACCGTCAAACACAACCATTCCATTACTACCACTGTTGACATTATTTTGCCTATCCCCCGTACATTTTCACTCAACAGAAGTCACTAAATGACCGATACGTAACTTAATGTATATGTGTGCTGCACTAAAATGTGTTACTAACCACTAATTGTTGCAAACAGCACAGTCTCCAAATTGCGTTCAAATTTGTAAAAATACTTTGCGAATACTGGGGAAAACACTTTTATAGAACGTTACTAGACTCATTCGTCTGCTGTGCGGGGTGCTTACGTAAGAGCGTGGAAAAATATAACTGGACACATAGGATGCTCCCCTGAACAATTTGAGGAAGGACACATGGGTTCAGAGAAGACAGCTTAAGCAGATAATAGGAATGAAATCACAGTACGGTGTACTTTTTTATTTACATTAGTTTCAGTTAACTGCAAATACCATCACTGACACAATGAACGCACCGTTTGTACTATACCATACAAAATACGCTGAAACTGACGGCCATCAACCTCAATTCTAACATGACTTCGGCGAACAAAATTCTGACGCACCCTGACTAATATCCCTAGGTGCTTCGAATCACATCACAGGTAGCTATAGTTCTGGCAACTAATTCCTCGACTGTCCCGGCGGAGGTTCGAGTCTTCCCTCGGGCATGGGTGTGTGTTTGTCCTTAGGATAATTTAGGTTAGGTAGTGTGTAAGCTTAGGGACTGATGACCTTAGCAGTTAAGTCCCATAAGATTTCACATACATTTGAACATTTTTGAACTAATTCCATCTCGGCAACGGCCTTGACGCAGTGGATACACCGTTTCCCGTCAGATCACCGAAGTTAAGCGCTGTCGGTCGTGGCCGGCATTTGGATGGGTGACCATCTGGGCCGCCATGCGCTGTTGCCATTGTTCGGAGTGCACTCAGCCTCTTGATGTTAATTCAGGAGCTACTCGACCGAATAGTAGCGGCTCCGGTCAAAGAAAACCATCATAACGACTGGGAGAGCGGTGTGCTGACCACACGCCCCTCCTATCCACTTCGCCAGCTGAGGTTGACACGGCGGTCGAATGGTCCCGATGGGCCACTTGTGGTCTGAAGACGGAGTGCTTTTTAAGTCCATCTCTGTACCCACTGGGATCTCATACACAAGTGACTTTAGATATCCCATAGAAAATAATCGAGGGGATTTAGGTCAGGTGACCTCGCAGGTCATTGAATAGGACTTCCCCTTCCAGTCCAGCGACCAGGAAATACTTCCTAGTAACCCGGCTCGTCATCCTCTTTTCCTTGCAAGAAGTGAAGACTGTACATGTAAATAAACAGAACCGGCCGCTGTGACCGACCGGTTCTAGGCGCTTCAGTCCGAAACCGCGCTGCTGCTACGGTCAGGTTCGAATCCTGCCTCGGACATGGACGTGTGTGATGTCCTTAGGTTAGTTAGATTTATGTAGTTCTAAGTCTGGTGGACTGATGACCTCAGATGTTAAGTCCCATAGTGCTTAGAGCAATTTCAAATTAACAGCATGGCACGCGTAATATTGTACGCGTGTGAGTTCTAAATAATCTAGAAAACAGTAATGCTAGACAAAACGGTACACAAGTTGAAATCCATATCTCCCAAGTCGGCTTCTCCGACTACATGTTCCTTACGTCAAATCGCTCAGTGGAACGTATTCTACGTCCTGTTACATTTTTGGACGACCTTACGGAAACACACTGTATACCCAACCAGTGAGCCATAGTAAACGTTAGCTATTTTCGCAATCCACTTCGTGTACTTTCAACCCAATAACGTATCGTCACCACAGCAAGGATTGTTGGCTACCACATCGTAAGTTGACTTTTTGTGCTAAGGACAACCTTAATGTGGAACAAAGAATGTCACTTTCACTTTTGGCATTGTATTTACGTACATTATTGTTTCTTTTGTACTGCAGTGCTTCATTTACTAGCTTCATGACAGCAAATATGATAAGCTGTACTCAAAATTCCTAAAAGAAATTTCTTCAAGGACATGATGTTTACGAAGAATACGATATACTATTCTTACCGTGGTTTTAAGCACCGAAAACTTTCTTTCTTAAAGATGAGTTGCACCAGAACATTATTCCATATTATGTTATTTAATCAAAATCTGTAAAATTTGCTGACTTATCGATTTGTGTCTCCTCAAAATTTGAACTGTTCAGAAATCCAGATGTGGCTGAACTAAGGTGTTTTAGTTCGAATTTATATTTCGGTTGAAATTTTCAGTATGGACACCAAAAAAGTTTTGAAGTTTCCTGTTAGTTTCTCACCGTGTGCTACATTTAGCATTCGTGTAGTACGTCCGTATGTGTAGAGCTGAATGTCTCGAGTATTTTAGTTATCGAGAGTGAGACTACAGGGCATTTGTAAAATTCCACTAAGTGATGTTTTTCAGACCATTACTTACCTTTTCTTCTTTTGGCGTATGTATATTTTGATGATTATAATACTAGAACTAGTTCTGCTTGTTGTATGTTAGACAGAAGGTCAGATCGTTTACATACACTACTGGCCATTAAAATAGCTACACCAAGCAGAAATGCAGGTGATAAACGGGTATTCATTGGACAAATATATTATATTGGAAAATAACGGCCTTGATGCGCCTGGGCATTGAGTCACACAGCGCTTGGATGGCGTGTACAGGTACAGCTGTCCATGCAGCTTCAACACGATACCACAGTTAATCAAGAGTAGTGACTGGTGTATTAAGACGAGCCAGTTGCTCGGCCACCATTGACCAGACGTTTTCAATTGGTGAGAGATCTGGAGAATGTGCTGGCCAGGGCAGCAGTCGAACATTTTACGTATTTATAAAGGCCCGCACAGGACCTGCAACATGAAGTCGTGCATTATCCTGCTGAAATATAGGGCTTCGCAGGGATCGAATGAAGGGTAGAGCCATGGGTGTGTGTGTGAAATCATATGGGACTTAAATGCTAAGGTCATCAGTCCCTAAGCTTACACACTACTCAACCTAAATTATCCTAAGTACAAACACACACACCCATGGCCGAGGGAGCACTCGAACCTCCGCCGGATCAGCCGCACAGTCCATGACTGCAGCACCTTATAGAGCCACGGGTCGTAAGACGTCTGAAATGTAACGTGCACTGTTCAAAGTGCCGTTAATGCGAACAAGAGGTGACCGAGACGTGTAACCAATGGCACCCCATACCATCAAGCCGGGTGATACGCCAGTATGGCGATGACGAATACACGCTTCCAATGTGCGTTCACCGCGATGTCGCCAAACACGGATGCGACCACCATGATGCTGTAAACATTACCTGGATTCATCAGAAAAAATGACGTTTTGCCATTTGTGCACCCAGGTTCGTCATTGAGTACACCATCGCAGGCGCTTCTGTCTGTGACGGAGCGTCAAGGGTAACCTCAGCCATGGTCTTCAATCCGATAGTCCATACTGCTGGAAACGTCGTCGAACTGTTCGTGCGGATGGTTGTTGTCTTGCAAACGCCCCTGTTTGTTGTCTCAGGGATCGAGACGTGGCTGCACTATCCGTTACAGCCATGCGGATAAAATGCCTGTCATCTCGACTGCTAGTGATACGAGGCCGTTGGGATCCAGCACGGTGTTTCGTATTACCCTCCTGAACCCACCGATTCCATATTCTGCTAACAGTCATTGGATCTTGGCCAACGCGAGCAGCGATGTCACGATACGATATACCACAATAGCGATAGGCTACAATCCGACTTTTATGAAAGTCGGAAACATGATGGTACGCATTTCTCCACGTTACACGAGGCCCGCCGTCTGCTGTTTGTGTATGAGAAATCGGTTGGAAACTTTCCTCATGTGAACACGTTGTAGGTGTCGCCACCGGCGCTAACCTTGTGTGAATGCTCTGAAAAGCTAATCGTTTGCATATCACAGCATCTTCTTCTTGTCAGTTAAGTTTCGCGTCTGTAGCACGTCATCTTCGTGGTGTAGCAATTTTAATGGCCAGTAGTGTATATGGGAAACAATAGTGGTTCTAATATTAAACCTGGTGGAACGCCGTAACTCATTTCTTCCCAGTCAGAGTAATCTCTCGTGGCTACATCAGTTGAATTACTGTGTAAAACATTCTCTTTTATCTCAATATTATTCACAGCAGTCACCAGATCCCATCAGGCCATGACTGCAATTCCTAAGAATGCCACCGTGCAGCTGATAAACTGCAAAACGGCATTTGGAGGAGAGGTGTTTATCTTTGCCTCAATTTGTTATTCCCTTTGGCGACTGCACGATCCCGGTAGCGCAAGAGAGGGGAAAAAAATATACATCGAAGAGACGGAGTGGCAGATAGACGGAACTAGGCGGCCAAGTCAGGCGCGCTTCCTTTTGTTCCACTGTGCCCAGCCCCTCCCTCTGTGCCCTCGGTGCAATTTAAATGAGTTCCTTGAGGAAACAGGGCACGTCTCGCAAATGAGAGCGGGGCCGCTCCTCGCAGGCGACGGCTGGGACTGCGACGCAAGGCGGGCAGCGGCGGCGCGAGCGAGCTAACGAATTTCTAATTTCTGTTTTCCCTGGCGCCCGCCGGCAGCTGCACTCTACGTGCGCAGCGACCCAAGAATCGGTCGCGCGTTCGCACTCCGCCGTGACCTACACAAGGGACGGCGAAATAACGTCGCCCCGGCAAAAGTTGTTCTCTTTTTCTCTGTTTTTATAGCGCCGCGAGTTCGAGGAAAGAAAAGTAGCTCTCGGGGATTACTTTTTCTTCTGTGGAATCATGAATTTCTCTTCACATTTACGTCCAGAGCCTTACCACGCACCCTACCCTCTTTCAAAAAAATCTATCTATTGCAGTCGAGATGGATACGAACCAACCATAGTGGATGATATTTTTAAAAATAAAACCAATAATAGAATCACTACTCGTGGCACTTCTCTTAATAACGGACGCCATGAAATTTTTTTTTCCTTCTATTCCGTCTTTAGGGCCTTTATCTCGCAGAATTTAGAGTTTCCCCAAAAAAAGTACGACTGCAAAGTAACATTTTCTACTAACAATGGTTCAAAAATATAATAGTATTCAAAATTTCAAACTAATGGATTCTCCCTTACAAAACACAGATTTCTATAAAATTAGCTGTGAACCACATCCAGCTTATTATACATGAAGGTGATAGGTCATGGGATAGGGATATGCACACATACAGATAGCAGTAGTATCGGATACACAAGGTACAAACTGACGGAGGTACCCAGGTGATCCACGTGAAAGATTTCCGACGTAATCATAGCCAAACGACGGGAACTGATAGACTTTGAATCCGGAATGGTAGTTGAAGTTAGACGCTTGGAACATTCAGTTTCGGAAATAGTTATGGAATTCAGTATTTCGAGATCCCTAGCGTCAAGAGTGTGCCGAGAATACAAAATTTCAGGTGTTACCTCTCACTATGGACGACGCAGTGGTCGACAGCCTTCACATAACGACCGAGAGCAACAGCGCTTCCATAAAGTTTTCAGTGCTAATAGACAAGAAAGACTACATGAAATACCAGCAGAAATTAATATGGGACGTACGACAGCATAGACCAGCGAAATATGGCGTTAATGGACTGTGGCAGCAGACGATCGACGAGAATGCCTTTGTTAACAGTACGACATCGCCTGCAGCGCCTCTCCTGGGCTCATGACCATATCGGTTGGACCCTAGACGACTGGAAAGCAGTGGTCTGTTTGAGATGAGTCACAATTACAGTTGGGAAGAGTGGGTGGTAGGATTCGAGTGTAGCGCAGACCCTACGAAGCTATGGACCCAAGTTGTCAACAAGTCACTGTCAAGCTGGTGGTTGTTCCATACTGGTGAGTGCTGCGTTTACGTTGACTGGGTCCTCTAGTCCAACTGAACTGATAGTTTATCTTCGGCTACCTGTAGACCATATGCAGCCATTTGCGATGTAATTTTTATGGACGACAAGCGCCATGTCACCGGGCCACAATTATGCCCGTTTCATTTGAAGAACATTCTGGACAATTCGAGCGAATGATTTGGCTACTCAGATCACCTGACAGGAATCCCATCAAACATTTATGGGGCATGATCGAGAGGTCTGTTTGTGTACAAAATCCTCTACTGCGATCAATTTCGCAATTGTGGACGGCTCAAATGGTTCAAATGGCTCTGAGCACTATGGGACTTAACATCTGAGGTCATGAGTCCCCTAGAATTTAGATCTACTTAAACCTACCTAACCCAAGGACATCACACACTTCCATGCCCGAGGCAGAATTCGAACCTGCGACCGTAGCGGTAGAGCGGTTCCAAACTGAAGCGCCTAGAACCGCTCGGCCACACCGATCGGCAATTGTGGACGGCTATACAGGCAACGTGGCGCAGTATTTCTGCAGGGGATTTCCAACGACTTCTCGAGTTTATACCAAGTTCAGCTGCCGCTCTATGACGAGCAAAAGGAGGTCCGACACGATATTAGGAGGTGTTTCACGACTTTTGCCACCTTAGTGTACAGGAGAAGCAGAACGAATGATTGCTGTTATATAAAGTGAAGGAGGTACAAAAATATATAAGTCGTCCTTTGCCGACGATTTATTACTTACATGCCGTAAACCGATAGAAGTTCATTATGTCAGTGGCCTGCACTCATAGAAGAAACGCTTAAGTCTTGGTATCCTTGGAGAATCGGAAACTTTCAAACACCTTTCTCTTGATGACGGTTTCATTCTGAATGAACAGTTCTAGTTACGTAATAAAATTTCTTCAGGGGTATAAAGCCCTTACTTAGAAATGCCTAAAGTTGGCTCCTCTTTATCCTCGGGGAAGACTCTAAAATGTCGTCTTCCCCTCTCCCTTTTAATTATCACATTGTGATCGTTTTCATACAAAATATACAGAATAGTTGCTATTGCAATGTCCTGTATAAATTTCAGTTGTCATAATACTGGCTATTGACTTGTGGGATGAATACTTATATGCTGTTTAACATAATTTTTGCAATTTAAGCAGCTGATTTCTTCGGTTGTTAATAGGTGGTGCGATTTTTTTCGTGTCCACAAGTTAGACCTGAGAGCCTGTTAGTCAGACGCCACATGTAGTGCCTGTTTGATCTTACAGCCTTTAGCGGCCTACAGTGTGCTACGCTCGGTAGTTATAATTTAACTGACAACTAACAACTTTACGTCACTTACATTGTCTGTAATTTTATATGGTTTAAATATTTTCTGTGAAGTATTTTATATGAGTAAAACATTTTGCTTTTAAATCTGTTCATCTGTTACTACATGTGAGCATTGTCACTACATATACAGGGTGTTACAAAAAGGTACGGCCAAACTTTCAGGAAACATTCCTCACACACAAAGAAAGAAAATATGTTATGTGGACATGTGTCCGGAAACGCTTACTTTCCATGTTAGAGCTCATTTTATTACTTCTCTTCGAATCACATTAATCATGGAATGGAAACATACAGCAACAGAACGTACCAGCGTGACTTCAAACACTTTGTTACAGGATATGTTCAAAATGTCCTCCGTTAGCGAGGATACATGCATCCACCCTCCGTCGCATGGAATCCCTGATGCGCTGATGCAGTCCTGGAGAATGACGTATTGTATCACAGCCGTCCACAATACGAGCACGAAGAGTCTCTACATTTGGTACCGGGGTTGCGTAGACATGAGCTTTCAAATGCCCCCATAAATGAAAGTCAAGAGGGTTGAGGTCAGGAGAGCGTGGAGGCCATGGAATTGGTCCGCCTCTACCAATCCATCGGTCACCGAATCTGTTGTTGAGAAGCGTACGAACACTTCGACTGAAATGTGCAGGAGCTCCATCGTGCATGAACCACATGTTGTGTCGTACTTGTAAAGCCACATGTTCTGGCAGCACAGGTAGAGTATTCCGTATGAAATCATGGCGGTGAATCGAGGAAGTACAGTACATACTGACGAAACTAAAATGAGCTCTAACGTGGAAATTAAGCGTTTCCGGACACATGTCCACATAGAATCTTTTCTTTATTTGTGTGTGAGGAATGTTTCCTGAAAGTTTGGCCATACCTTTTTGTAACACCCTGTATATGTTCGGTATAATAAGCGTTTATTCTTGACGTTTCCGTGTGTTAATGGTTCTGAAACCTGGGGATGTTTCCAGAATGAGATTTTCACTCTGCAGCGGAGTGTGCGCTGATATGAAACTTCCTGGCAGATTAAAACTGTGTGCCGGACTGAGACTCGAATTTGGGCCCTATGCCTTAGCAGGCAAGTGCACTACCATCTGAGCTACCCAAGCACGACTCGCGCACCGTCCTCACAGCTTTACTCTCCTGCGAACCATGCAGAATTAGCTCTCCTGAAAGAAAGGATATTGCGGAGACAGGGCTTAGCCACAGCCTGGGGGATGTTTCCAGAATGAGATTTTCACTCTGCAGCGGAGTGTGCGCTGATATGAAACTTCTTGGCAGATAAAAACTGGTGCGCCGGACCGAGACTCAAACTCAGGACCTATGCCTTTCGCGGGCAAGTGCGCTACCAACTGAGCTACCCAAGCACGACTCACGCCTCGTCCTCACAGCTTTACTTCTGCCAGTACCTCGTCTCCTACCTTCCAAACTTTACAGAAGCTCTCCTGCGAATTCACATTTTGGAAACACCCCCCAGGCTGTGGCTAAGCCATGTCTCCGCAATATCCTTTCTTTCAGGAGTGCTAATTCTGCACGGTTCGCAGGAGAGCATCTGTAAAGTTTAGAAGGTAGGAGACGAGGAACTGGCAGAAGTACAGCTGTGAGGACGGGGCGTGAGTCGTGCTTGGGTAGCTCAGTTGGTAGAGCACTTGCCCGTGAAAGGCATAAGTCCTGAGCTCGAGTCTCGGTCTGGCACACAGTTTTAATATTGTAACCTCCCCACGAAAATATAAAATAAATAATATGAATAATGATTCTAATTTAGTGCAACCTCAAAACAAATTTCATTTACATTTAATCTCCCCACAAAATTCGTTCCAATTTAATGTAAGCTCAAAATTCATTCACATTTAGCGTAATCTCAAAACAGAAAAATTCCTAAACCTCTCAACAGTAAAAATTATAATTATGTCGTTCACATTCAGTATAACGTCCCAATACAAAAATAAATTCAGTAACCTGGTAATAAAACAATGTAACTAACCTCTCAATTAAATTGTCGCTCACTTATGACTTTTCAATAATTCACTGTGAATTTAACCTGGTAAATTTTGGACGACAGCAGTGCTGCGTCATGGCCCTGAAAGATCATTCTGAATAAAAAAAGGAAAAATTCTTACCTCAATGAAGTCGCCGGATATATCTGCTCTTACAATAAATTTTTCCGGCACAGCTCTGTGCAATGCTGGCCGACCTATCTGTCATTTATGAAAGGAAGTAACTGATTTTTCTATTGCAATAATCGGGATGATCATGGATGGGAGAAATTAGTAAATTCTTTAAATTGAAATGAATGGTTGTTAAAAGTTACTTTTTATGAGGAAGATTACTATTACGAGAGTTTTAAAACATTTACATGCGACTTGAGATAACATTACTACATATGCGCGAGGCTGCCTTTTACCTTATACAATAATACTCAGGCTCCGGCATCGCTGCACCGCGACCGGGCCTACCAACACGATACACCATACCAGACCAGAGCAGACTCCAGACTAGCAACAACTTATTGCTATAGCTACACAGTTCCTACTGCAGTCAACACTGCTCTCTGGTCAGAGACCTTGCATTTCGTTGACGTTCCTGACATGGGCGTCATCCTTAGACGTTGAAGGGAGTCGTGGACGAGGGTCATCTTTAACTTGCGTCCGGCCATTTTTAAACAGTGTAAACCATTCGAACGCCGAATACGACTTAAGCACTCATCTCCGTAGGCTTCCTGCATCATTTGATGTGTCTCTCTAAAGGTTTTCTTGAGTTTCACAGAAAAGTTAATGGAGACGCGTTGCTCCTCTAAGTCTTGACTTGCTTGACCTATTTCCTGTTCTTCCTGTAGGATCATAGGGTAGCAGTGAAGGCCTTCCGACTGGTTCTGTTGGCAGCCAAACATTTCACTTCTCTCCATGTCTTACTTGCTTTCAGACTTCTTCCTCCACCGTTCTTTTCCATGTCTTTTTCGGGCGGCCACGTCTACGTGTTTCTTGTGTGTTCCAATCCAGTGCTGCTTTTTCAACAGCTCCTTGTTGTTTGCGTATTGTGTGACCAGTCCACCTTCATTTTATTTCCTTTACTTGTTCATGGCTTGGTCGCTGGTTTGTCATCTCCCACAATTCGTCATTTGATGTAACATCTGGCCACCTGACATTTATAATCTGCCGAAGACACCGGTTTATGAAGAGTTTCAGCTGGTTTACAATCCTGTTTGTTACCTTCCATGTTTTAAACTATACAGGGGGACTGACTTTACACTGCTATTGAACAAACGCAGCTTGGTTCGTCTCGAGATATTCTTATTACACCGGACAGGATACAGTTGTACAAAGGCTCCATTTGCCATCTGCATCCGACTCTTTACATCCTCCTCAGCCCCTTATCTTTACAGACGGTACTTCCTAGATATACAAAAGAATCTACTTGTTCCAATTCCTTTCCATACAGTGTTAGCTTCGCTTGTTTTTCAGATCTCATTCTCATTTCCTTAGTTTTCTGAACATGTATTTTAAGTCCTGCATTTTCTGCTTAAGTCAAGGTCTTAAAGCCTGTCTTGCATTCCCCACTGAATACCTCTTCTCCTGCCATCAACAACGCATTTCATTACGCTCTCCAGTACCAACAAGAACAAGGCAGGTGACAGAATACATCCCTGCCTCACCCCAACATTTGTTTGGATAGATTCAATAAGTTTTCCATTGTGTAGCACCCTACATTCATATCCATCGCACATGGCTGTAATAGTATTTATTATCTTTGATGGTATTCCATATTCTTTCTAGGCATGCCTCATAACTCTTCTATTAAGAGAGTCAAATGCCTTTTCAAAATCAATAGATGTAAGGTAGAGTGTGTGCTGCCGTTCTGCACTCTGCTAAAGTATTATACGCAGTGTGTTGATGAGATCGACACAACTTCTGTGCTCTCTAAACCCAGCGTGCTCTTTTCTCAGTCGTGCCTCGACTGAGTCCTTGATACGAGTTAGCATCAATCTATAGAGTACTTTACTTGGTACAGATAAGAGAATGATGCCTCGCCGGTTACTACATTTGGTAGTATCCCTTTTCTTTGTCAACTTAATAATCATCCCTTCTTTCCAATCCTTTGGTAATTTCTCTTCTGACCATTATCTTCTCAAACAATGGATGTACTACACTCCTGGAAATTGAAATAAGAACACCGTGAATTCATTGTCCCAGGAAGGGGAAACTTTATTGACACATTCCTGGGGTCAGATACATCACATGATCACACTGACAGAACCACAGGCACATAGACACAGGCAACAGAGCATGCACAATGTCGGCACTAGTACAGTGTATATCCACCTTTCGCAGCAATGCAGGCTGCTATTCTCCCATGGAGACGATCGTAGAGATGCTGGATGTAGTCCTGTGGAACGGCTTGCCATGCCATTTCCACCTGGCGCCTCAGTTGGACCAGCGTTCGTGCTGGACGTGCAGACCGCGTGAGACGACGCTTCATCCAGTCCCAAACATGCTCAATGGGGGACAGATCCGGAGATCTTGCTGGCCAGGGTAGTTGACTTACACCTTCTAGAGCACGTTGGGTGGCACGGGATACATGCGGACGTGCATTGTCCTGTTGGAACAGCAAGTTCCCTTGCCGGTCTAGGAATGGTAGAACGATGGGTTCGATGACGGTTTGGATGTACCGTGCACTATTCAGTGTCCCCTCGATGATCACCAGTGGTGTACGGCCAGTGTAGGAGATCGCTCCCCACACCATGATGCCGGGTGTTGGCCCTGTGTGCCTCGGTCGTATGTAGTCCTGATTGTGGCGCTCACCTGCACGGCGCCAAACACGCATACGACCATCATTGGCACCAAGGCAGAAGCGACTCTCATCGCTGAAGACGACACGTCTCCATTCGTCCCTCCATTCACGCGCTTTCGCGACACCACTGGAGGCGGGCTGCACGATGTTGGGGCGTGAGCGGAAGACGGCCTAACGGTGTGCGGGACCATAGGCCAGCTTCATGGAGACGGTTGCGAATGGTCCTCGCCGATACCCCAGGAGCAACAGTGTCCCTAATTTGCTGGGAAGTGGCGGTGCGGTCCCCTACGGCACTGCGTAGGATCCTACGGTCTTGGCGTGCATCCGTGCGTCGCTGCGGTCCAGTCCCAGGTCGACGGGCATGTGCACCTTCCGCCGACCACTGGCGACAACATCGATGTACTGTGGAGACCTCACGCCCCACGTGTTGAGCAATTCGGCGGTACGTCCACCCGGCCTCCCGCATGTCCACTATACGCCCTCGCTCAAAGTCCGTCAACTGCACATACGGTTCACGTCCACGCTGTCGCGGCATGCTACCAGTGTTAAAGACTGCGATGGAGCTCCGTATGCCACGGCAAACTGGCTGACACTGACGGCGGCGGTGCACAAATGCTGCGCAGCTAGCGCCATTCGACGGCCAACACCGTGGTTCCTGGCGTGTCCGCTGTGCCGTGCGTGTGATCATTGCTTGTACAGCCCTCTCGCAGTGTCCGGAGCAAGTATGGTGGGTCTGACACACCGGTGTCAATGTGTTCTTTTTTCCATTTCCAGGAGTGTAGATTTACGGTGGTGTCAATGTCTGCTTTTAGCACCTCAGGTGCAATATTATCCATTCCTGGAGCCTTCCCGTTCTTTATCTGTTTGAGAGCTATTTTAATTTCAATCTTAGTCGGTGTGTTTACATTGATTCTGTCACTGGCATCTGGAAAACTACATTGGCTCTCCCTTTCTTCAGGTTGCTCTCTGTTTAAGACTTCAGAAAAATGTTCTCCCCATCTTCTGAGTTGGTCTTCTTCTGTCGTCAACTGTCGACCCTCCTTCCTTTTCACAGGTATGTTCTTGCTGAAACCTGTTTTGGACATCATTTTGGTGATGCGGTTCAGTTCTTTTCAATCACCCCTTGCTGCTGCTGCTTTTGCTACCAGAGCTTGCTCATCCATCCACTTTCTCTTATCATTCCTCACACTCCTCTTTATTTGAGAGTCAGCAGCTGCATACTCAGCTGATCAAATTCCATGTACGCTCAGACATCCAATCTTTCTTCAAATGGTTTTTAAAGCCAAGAACCTTTTTGCTCACATTGCAATAGACGTCCTTAACCTGAGTCCATGTATCATCAACACTATTTTCATCATTTTCCTGTGCTTCTCGGTGGCCTCGTAGCGGTTCCTTAGCTCAATACAGAAGGCTTCTTAATTTGCTGTTATTCTAAGTTTTCACACATCATATTTTTTGTTCGTTCGAACTTTCTATTTGTAGCCATGATTTTTAGTCTAAAATTTGCAACAGTAAGATGGTGATCACTGCCAACATAAGCCCCATGTTTATTTCTCACGTTCATCAGCGACCTTCTAAATTTTTTGCTTAGCGTTATGTGATCAATTTGGTGTTCCGTTCTGTGATCAGGCGATACTCATGTAACCTTACGGCAAATGTCGTGTGGGAATAATGTACCTCCAATCACCTCTAAGTCTGCTATACCGAATTTTGCAAACTGTGAGACACAACGCTCTACTCAACACAGCACTGAACAATGCTTGGCAGACATACAACAATGAAACTTCCGGTAGTTACACATTAAACACAGGCGTGGGTAAAGATGCCAAGTGCATCTCGCTGCGACACACCACTGGCGCGAAATTACGAATTTCGGAATTTTTTGAACAGATCTCGTATTGCGCAGCATGCTAGGAACACACATTTTTAAAATATGCACGAAGCACGAAGACTGGTATCATGCAGGTCTGCATGCTAGTCTGCCCTGTGCAAACCTTCCCCTCCCTGCATAACGACTGCAACCTACAGGAGGTGGACAAAAATATGTGAACACCGCGAGATTTGCTTGCCTGACCGGAAATTCGGTGCTGGCCACGCCTGCAGGTTGCTCTGCTTCACCACGAAAGACACCTCTGCAATGCCCTCAATACACTACAAGTGTCAGTCGTGGCCAGAACTGTGTTCTGTGTTGTCGTGAGTGCACTGGGGAAATTGTTGGTGATCGTATGGTAACTGCTTCCTTAACCAAGGGAGTCAAAGAGTTCGGTGTTTCAAGAGGCACCAATCGAAGATCTATACCGTGTACGGGGAAAGCGGGTAAACGTCATCCGCTGAGTCACAACGCAGAAGGAAGTGTTAGTTGAGGACTATGATGGAAACATAGCAGGGCGACAGCTGCAAAAGTCACTGCGCGACTGAATTTCGTATTCGCGAACCCACGTCATCACCAAAATAACAAGAATGGAGCTCGAGAAGCAGGTACTTGCACGGCGAGATGGGATTCGAAAACTATTCTTCAGATACAAAACCTAGCGGGTGTTGTCGCACAGATGTCCTCCTGTGATGTATTTGCCACTGCAGATATGTGCTGAGGACAGTAATATCAAAACTTCTTAACGAAGGATTGCTTTTCGCCACCTACCTGATAAGATACATTTGGAGCTCTACACTGTTCTTTTTCATCTTCAACTAGTTTACCAATATGGAAGCATATTGTCAATAAATGTTACAGTGCGATAATTTTTCCTGTATATTACGCGAGACACAGACAGAATTTTGGAATACGGCTTAGGTTGTAGTGTTAACAACATGTCGTCTTTTTTGACTTAGTATTTTACCATTCTATTCGTATGTTCTTTACGTTTTTAGAAAATATTTTTTAGATTCTACTTCGTACCAACATAATTTTGTAATTTTATACCAGTTGCCACATTTTTATTATAATTACATATTTATATTTGCAACTGGCGACGACAGCAACACGTAAGCTGTCTCTCAATATCGTCGTTTAACAAATTTCGGGTGTGCAAGCATTTTGTCAGTAAACCTTACTGTTGGATTATTTTCATTTACATCTGACGTTGTACAAAGATAGGATTTTGAAGTACGACTTTGGCTGTAGTATTGACGACATGTTGCTTTTTTCAACTTACCGATCTATCTCCATATTGTTACGTATTTCCTTTTGTTTGTAGACAATGTTTTAGCTTCTACCTGCTACAAAAAAAATTATAATTGTACACCAGTTATCACATTTGTATTAAAATTACATATTTCTGAAATATATATTGGAATATATTTTAAAATACATATTTAGCAGCACTAAATCTCAGTACATTCTCTAGTAACTTCGGCTATTTTTCAGTTCAGCGGCGCTCTTGGATGAATGATGCTCTACTCTGCGATCTGTAATAAGTGACGGATGCACGAGGTAAAACAGTTTTTAAATACTGGTTTTAACTTTGAACATATTGTATATATTGGTTTAACTATGACATGCCATTGCATCTTATGTCAACATTCCGGTAACTAAAATTTATGGTTCAAACTGGTCACATGTATTAACCTACACAGACGTTTGTGTAATAATAATTCAGTCTATGTTTTATATTAATGACATGTACGCTACGTTTCATAACGTAGTATGTTTGACAATTTATGTACACTGTTCACAGATCAGATGATGGTAATCTATATAGCGAAACCAATCTTAAATAAAGGTTTCACAACTGCGATCTTGGCTGAAAAGTTGTCCTTTAAATTGAAAGCTCATTTGGTTGGATGAGTCGTGTTGCACACTGTTTCTAATATCTGGCCAAGTTTACTTTCCAAGAGTGAAATATGGCGGGGTTTCGGTGATCATTTAAGTTGGTATACCGTGGTATTCCATGGGCTCCATACTAGCTCTGGAATGTCACATTACTGCCAAGGATATGGGTCCATTTTGTATGATCGGCTCCATTTCATGGTATAGTGTTTGTTCCCAAATGGGGATGCTGTGTCCAAAGAAGACAGGGCCCTTTCCACACATCTCGCATCGTCCAGGACTGGTTTTGTGAGCACAAGGATATATTGTCCCATCACCCATGGCCACCAGTCACCAGATCACAATATTATTTATCCTTTGTGGTCTACTTTAGAGATAAGGTTGCATCATCACTATCCAAAACACCGTGTTAGACGCGGTAATGTGTTGTGTTTTTGGTGTTTCCCTATTTTTACCCATTGCCTGTCTATCTTTTTGAACCGGTTCTCTACATTCAAGTCTTGATCTCCCTCTACAATTTATCAACAATTATTCCTTCCAACAAAAATGACAAATCCTCGGCAGACTCCGAATGTGTTGTATCAACCGTCTGCTTCTTTTAATCAGGGGTTGCTATTTTTTTCCCAATTCGATTCAGTATCTACTACTTGCTAATTAGAAATACCTATCTAACTTTCAACATCCATTTTTAGCACCACACTTTAAAAGCCTCTGTTCTCTTCTTGTGTCAATTATTTATCGTCCACCTGTCCGTACAAAGTCGCTCTCGATACAAATCCCTTCAGAAAAGATTTTCTATTATTTACATTTATACTCGATATTAACAAACTTCTCTCTTTCAGAAAAGCTTCTGATACTGTTGCCAGTCTTCATTCATCATTCTTTCTGCTTCGATCATCGTCCAGCATATTGCTGCCCTAGTAGAAAAACTCATCCACTACCTTGTCAGATTTCCTAATCTAAAGCCACGTTTCCGCGGGCATGACTTTCTTACACTTGCATACCCCCACCACTAGCGCATAAGTTAACTTACATGTAGAAACACCCAACCTATACACTATTGTGCCAACTTACACGTAAGTTACAAACGTTGAAAAGCATTCTGATTTCTTGTACGATGTCGCTTTCCCCACCATGGCTCACGAGCTTCAACAGTTGTCAGTGCGTGGATCTGCTCTCATTTCGCTCTTGACAGAGATCTAAAATCGTTTGTTTATGTACGTGGGTCCCCAGATTAAATGCCTTAGTCTTCAGGTAAGTAAATAAATTCTTTCTGTAGTGGCAAGGTGTTCCTAAACCATGCGACAGGAATAACATCCTAGCATTCACCAACTCCTTATATTCACTTTTTGTAACAGAGTAACACATTATCGTCTGAAGTAACGAAATTGATTCAAAGTACTGAAATTGAGTGTGTGAAGTTGCAAGATATTTTTTATTTCAGTATAATTATAATAATTTTTTCTTTGGACTTTGAGTGTAATTATTACTGTGAAATGGAAATTTATATGTGGCTTTGGAGATTTAAGATAATTACTCTTGACTCTCATTAAAACTCTGCGTAAATGTAAGTTTCCTGTCGTCGCTATCATTGAATAATGATTGTTCTGCAGAGAACTGCAATGTTTAGTTACAAAGTTAAGTACCACACCGATTAAAGAACATGTATTTATAGGATCTGTGACCGTTTAGGACCTTGTCTACCCTGCAAATAAAAACAACTGTTGAGACAAAAACCTTAGTTTACGGTGTACCTTCAGTGTATTGTAGATGACATCAAAATGTAGAAATAGTGCGCTTCGGGATGCGATACCTATATCACAGTGATTCAAGTCACCATATATATCAGTGTTACTTGTAATTTAATGAGAGCTGGTACTTCATCTCGCATACGTGTATTGGACGTCTGTACAGTTCCGGAAATGGGGCTCGAAAAGATTTCAATATCGATTTTATTCATTCGAAAATCGTTTTGGAACGAAACAGCGTCCTCGTAAGATTACACTTCATTAGCGTCTTTGATGTTCCCAAACGGGTCCTACGAGATGCTGATTTCCATATCCAATATCTGTGGGTACGTTTTTTCTTCGTTAACGTCACTATAAGCCTTTCGCCAACAATTCCCGTGTGAACAGTCCGACTTTCTGCCATCTTGAAAGTCGTGTAAGAAGCGGTTCCATCTCCGGCAAATGGAAATCTGTGCGTGTAAGGGTTGTGGTCATTAGATGAACGTTTAAGAAATTCATGTCTGTGGAAACCCTGCTTAGTCAGCATCAGCCGCTTTAATTCGGCGACATTCCATTACCGTTGTTGCACTTTTGTTGATATTCAACTCATGAACTCTTTTTTCCAAGGCCCTATCCATTTCGTTCAGCTACTCTTGCAAGTCCTTTCCTGTTTCTGACAGGATTTAAATGTTATTAGCAAACCGCAAAATTATTATTGCTTCTTGATGAGTTGTAATTCCTTTGTCAAATTTGTCCTTAGTTCCCATCATTGATTGTACAGGTTGAATGGCATCGGCGAGAGGTCACAACAGTTTCTCGCTTCGTTTTCAGCTCCTGCTTCCCTCTCACTCTACACGACTGTCATAAATTCGGTCTGGTTTCCATACAAGTTGTAGATAACTTTTCACCTTCTGTGTTTTGTCCTTGCTACATCCACAATTTTAAACAGTGTTTTCAGTCAACATTACGAAAAGCTTTCTCCGAATCTACAAACGCCATAAACATAGATTTGCCTTTCTTCAACGTATCTTCTAACATAAGTAGCTAGGCCAGCATAGCCACACGTGTTCCTACATTTCTTCGAATCCCAAAGTGACTTTCATATGGGACGACTGCTGCCAGTTTCTCCATTCTCCTGTAAATAATTCGTGTCAGTATTTTACAGCATGGTTTATTAAACTGATGGTTCGGTGATATTCACAACGATTATCACCTGCCCTCTTTGCAACTTGACCTGTCACACTCCTCCTAAAGTCTGATGGTATTTTGTCTGTCTCATATACCTTGCATACAGTGTGGATCAGGTTTGTCGTGGGTGGTTCTCCTTAGGATCTCAGTGATTCTCGGAGAATATCTTCTACCAATCAGTCACGATGTTCTGGCTACTCTCCAAAGATAAGGCAAACTTCCTTTATACGAGGTTCACTCCAAAAGAAATGCACACTATTTTTTTTTTAAAATACAGTTTTCATTTTGCATGTGCGAAAGTTTCGCAGTACGTAGATACATCCTTCCCGCTTGTTTCCAAAGTTAGTTCAACCTGTTCCCGTACGTGGCGCCGTCAAAGCATGGTTTCAAGATGGCTGCTGCACTTGACGTTCGTCAGAAGCAATGTGCTATCATAGAATTCCTGTGCTGTGAAAAAGAGACAGTGGGAAATATACACAGGATGTTGAAAAAGGTGTATGGAGATGCTGCTGTCGATCGCAGTACAGTTAGTCGGTGGGCAAACAGGTTACATGATGAAAGAAGGCACGGCAGTATTGAGGATTGCCCTCGCAGCGGCAGGCCTCGTACTGCACACACTCCAGACAATGTGCAGACAGTTAACGAATTGGTGACTGCTGACAGACGCATCACAGTGAACGAATTGTCACGCTACGTTGGGATATGGAAGGAAGTGATTGCAGAATACTTAAAGTGTTGGCGTTAAAAAAGGTTTGTGCCAGGTGGGTTCCCAGGATGTTGACAGTGGCTCACAAAGAAACAAGAAAAACGGTATGCAGCGAACTTTTGGAACAGTAAGAGAGTGGTGGAGATGAATTTCTTGGAAGAGTTGTGACAGGTGATGAAACATGGCTCCATCATTTTTCACCAGAGACGAAGAGGCAATCAATGGAGTGGCATCATGCAAATTCACCCATGGAAAAAAAAAAATTCAAAACCACACCTTCTGCTGGAAAAGTTATGGCATCGGTGATTTCCAATTCTGAAGGACTCTTGCTTGTGGACATCATGGCAAGTGGAACCACCATAAATTCTGATGCATGTATGACGACATTGAAAAAACTTCAAGCTCGACTGAATCGTGTTCGACCACATCGGCAAAAGCAGGATGTTTTGCTGTTGCACGACAATACACGGTCACATGTCAGTCAGGAAACCATGGAAGCAATCACAAAACTCAGATGGACAACACTGAAACACCCGCCTTACAGTCCTGACCTGGCTCCATGTGACTATCATCTCTTTGGGAAACTGAAAGACTCTCTTCGTGGAACAAGGTTTGAAGATGTTGACTGCCTTGTGCACGCTGCCAAACAGTGGCTCCAACAGGTTGTTCCAGAATTTTACCGTGTGGGTATACAGGTGCTGGTTCCAAGGTGGCGTAAGGCAGTTGAGAGGGATGGAAATTATGTGGAGAAATGAAAATATTGTTCCTAAAGGATGTATCTACACACTGTAAAACTTTCAAACATGTAGAATAATAGACGGATTAAAAGAAATAGTGTGCATTTCTTTTGGAGTGACCCTCCTAACACTCGTTGTCCATTAAATATTTTTACAGTTTCAAAAATTTACTAGAACTGGAACTGATGAAATAACTTCATCTGATTTGTAGTGTGCACTTAGCGCTTATTGGAGATTTTCATCATGTTGTATTTATGTGCATCAAGAACACTATTAATGGATCAGATACTGTGAAATGCATTCCATACAAAGTGGTTACTCATCAGTTAAGGGCCAGACATACAAGGATCAGCCAGAACATTATGACCGCCTACATAATAGCCAGTATGTCCACCTTTGGTACGGATAACAACGACGATGCGTACTAGCATGGGACGAATGAGACTTTGGTAGGTCGCTGGAGGAAGTTGGCACCACATCTGCACACACAAGTCACTTAATTCCCATAAATTTTGGGGATCGAGGCGATGAGCTCTGACGCCACGTTCTATCACATCCCAGATGTGCTCGATCGGGTTCAGATCTGGCAAGTTGGAGGCCTCGCACATCAACTGGAACTCGCCATTGTGTTCTTTGAACCACACCATCACACTCATGACCGTGTGAAAAATACCACTGGCGTCCGGAGACATGGTCATCAGGAAGGGATGTACGAGATTTCAGACAGATGTATATCCTCGTGAATATTCCCTGAGGCATAACGGAGACGTCGCCAGTTTGTCTCCGTCCCACATTACAGGTGTCAAGGATGGTTGGTGGGTTGGTTGGGGAAGGAGACCAGACAGCATGGTCATCGGTCTCATCGGATTAGGGAAGGATGGGGAAGGAAGTCGGCCGTGCCTTTTCAGAGGAACCATCCCGGCATTTACCTGGAGTGATTTAGGGAAATCACGGAAAACCTAAATCAGAATGGCCAGACGCGGGATTGAACCGTCGTCCTCCCGAATGCGAGTCCAGTGTCTAACCACTGCGCCACCTCGCTCGGTAGGTGTCAAGGAGTTGTTCCTCTTGAAGACGACGGATTCGCACCGTCCAATGTCATGATGAAGAAGGCATCGGGATTCATCAGACCATGCAAACGCTTGAGTTTCTAAATGAAAAATTTCGTGACTGTTGGATTGGAATGGTTGGCCCAATTCTCTGGCCTCATCTTTTACCAGATACCATTCTTCTAAAATTCTTTCTCTCGGTTTGTGTTAAAGATATCGAAGAACAGTACAGGATATAATTGCCTTCAAACATAGAGTTACTGATTCCATTGCCGCTAATGATTAGTGTCTGCAAGCTTCATGCAGCTATGTTGACCACATAGAGAGGTCTTAATTAGGACAAAAACACTCATTTTGTAATAAATTTTGCTAACGTGGCTTTCCATTTAACTACGTAGTAAATTCTTGAATTTGCAAGGAGCTTTTGTACGCAACTTGTACAAGTATTGCAGGTGAAAAGTTTCTCAGTAGCTCAGTAACTGTTTTGGGAAACTTCAGTATCAGCTACTCGTGCAAAAGTGAATAGTTATCTCCAAAGTATCTTGGCTGTAATTCGCGCTGTCCTAGACATTATAGACAGAATTCATGTAGATTGCAGACTGGTACTGCAGGAAACATTTTTTCGCTTGAAATTGCGTTTTGGGAATCACTTTGTTATTTTATTGATGATCTTTCAGTGCACAAAATGTGATCATCTAAACATTTACAGTAGTGAATGGCCAAGTTCATGCCAACCGAAGACCGAAGATATCAGCCACAAATGTTACGTAGTCTGTTATGTGGATGTACACAGCTTATCTCTATCTCCTCACAATGACAAGTAGTTACCACCATAAGTTGTTGCTTGCTTCTAGTATTCCACTGAAAGGAACATGTCGTTTCTGGCAACAGGGGACAACTCTTGAGTGACGTTATGCTTATCTCAACGCAAAATCAGACAGATGGCTAAACAAGATGATGAAAGTATTTTAATACATTTTCAATTGAATTTTTAGACACACTCAACTGACGGAGAGAAGTTTTAACAGCGTATGTGATAAAAATGACTAATTACTGATTCTAGGACGCTACCAAGGGAAAAGAAAGTTTATCTTTATTCTAAGTACTCCAAAGAAGTTACTTGTTACCTAATTCAGTGTGGAGCTTGTGGGTACAATAGCGTATCGAAAAGAACCCAGTACCAGTTACATGTGGGTATACTCACGGGAGAAGGCGAGTGTCGTGTGATGGATGCACTGTCCGGCAGGCGTGGCAACAACATGACAGACTCTTGTACATATTTGATTAATGGGGTAGCGATGTGTCGTTTGCTCTCACAGATACGCACCCACCCCATTGCGGATCGTGAGCCGCCAGGACGACAGTTTGCTGCCAGAACTATTGCTCTATAGACTTGAAGCCGCTAGACGGAATTTCACTGACTAATATGTCTTACTGAGTAGCGTTAAAAGGATACGATTGCAGAATATGAAGTCAAAGCACCAGGAAGACTCTGAACAGAAGTGCCATCTGTTCTTGTCTTTTTCTCATTTCCTCATCAGTGCACATATACTATAGACAATCTTCTCGACAAACCCTTCTGTATATTCTAAACTTCTCCGCCGCATCATATCAATCACATACTCTTCCACCCCATGCTATGTTAACTGTTCCCGAATGGTTTAGAAATGACGAGATTAACTTGTACGTTCTTCTCATTCTCTCATTAACTTCCGACATTACGTGTTGGCTTATTGTTTGGAAATTTTCCGTGGCAGTATTTTTCAATTATTTAGTTGTTCTCGATTTTTCTGAAGTGCACGTTTCATTTCCATTCAATGTTGTGCTACAGATATACCGTTTACGAAACTTAATTTTCGTGTCACTGTTTGGTAGCTGTGGACCTGTTTTGTTGGAGAACCCTTTCATCAAATGCATCAATCGATTTCTCATTCTTCATAGGTGTACTCTCCTTCAGTAATCATCCTTACTAAACACATTACCTGTAATGCGTTTTCCACAATTTCTATGTTTGGTAAGTAACTATATTCGTTTCTGCGTCTCTTCGTCATATTGGTCTTTGTTCCATTTACAGAAATATTCAGGCTGTAATGGCCACTAGATCACATATTGCCTGTAGGCTTCTGTCTCTGGTTCTTCGGCCGACGTTTGTTTCACGATTTTTCTGACTTTTCACCAGCACCAGTGGCTGGCATTGTCAAAGTTTTTCTGGCAATTTGCATAGTCCATTCTTTGCCATGTTTTTTTGATTTTAATAATTGCATAATCTTTTTATATTCTCAAAATTCTACCTGCTCTGTTCACTCACTCATGTATTCATTTCTCATATACCACCATTGTTGGAGTCCAGCCAAGGTCCAGAGATTGTACAGGTTGTAACGGCTATAAGTGTAGATATTTCTGTGCAGCCAATGTTACCCACAGATGTATTAGAATTAATAGCATTAGACTGGACTCTTGTTGAGAAGATTAGGATGTTTCTGCAATATTCTAGTAGCAGCTGATATTCTTTCTGAATTCATTAAATTATACCCAATGAGAAAGCCGCTGGTGAAGCTGTGTGTGATATGAAGATTAAGGATGATTTTCTAAAAATAAGTAAACCACGGTATCTTATCTCATAACGGTTCTATTTATTTCCAGGAAATGGAAAACTAGTATGGAAGTGCAAGGAATTGGACTAAAATACATTGCCACTTACAATACAGGTAGTAATCCAGCAGCAGGGCCTCCTGCAAGGGAGGGTAAGCCCAACAAATGTCAGACGGTCCTGTGTTTTGGGGAACATGTGGAAACAATTATATCTCTGTATATATTTTTCTTCCTTATTCAAATGTGATTTCTTTGCAGATTGAAAATTTTACTGAACTCTTTATGCTGGGCTATCGAACAAGCATATACGGTCAGTTAACAAAACCCAACATCCAATGTTTGGTGTGTTTGTCAGTGACAAACAATGATAACTTTTCAAAGGATCAACATGCACAATGTCAAGGGAGAGAATATACTTTGTGTCCACCTTTAGAAAATGTTGTAATCTAGTCAGTTATTATGTATTTAAAATATTTATTGTTTTTAATTAATTTTTCTACCATATTTCATATCTGTTGCAGATTTTTCAGTTAAACTTAATCCAAAAATTTAAGTCTTGACAGCAGATGCTGCTTACTCTAGTGATTGTCGTAATCAGTATTTCCAGGTTCACGATCTTACTTACGAGTCAGTATCTTTTTGAAGTCAACAACAACGAACGAAATTTAAATTTTAAATTTTTTGTGATATGTATACAGTTGGTACTAGACCCTACATTTTACTGAAAGGGCCTACATACTGCTAAGTGTGTGCTAGAAGGTATTTTTAGATTTTGGACTCTACATACACATCAGTACCTCTTTAAAAGTGTGTTAATACAATTCAACAAAAAATAAAGATTTTCATTTTTTAAATTCGTTTTGGGTGGGTATAAAGTACACCTTCTCCTGGTAAAGAAAGTTATAGAAAATGCATTGGTATTGCTGGGGTTAAATAAGCATTTATATATGGATTGGGAGACTTTGTAAAACTCCTTTGGTGACAAGAATAAAGTTTACAACATCGATAATGGGCCTACTGGATCTTAGAGACTGTAGCATTGTGATTGTGCTGTTTTCATAGAGACTGCGTTGACAACAATACCGACGAGCGTTTTCCCTCTTGGCTCCACTGCCAGGGTCCTGGTGTTTTATGTACAGTGTGTTTCAAATTTAAGTGCTGCTCTTATTTTCATTTATTCAGTTGATGCTGAGAGTGACGGCAGTGTGCAAGATATTTTCGTGGAAATTAGCCTTCCTTTCTTGTGCAGGCACTACAGGTATCCCGAATCTACCAAGTAATTATATTTATGTTAATTTTAAATTAAGGTAGGTTACAACATTTTAAAAATAATTTAGTACCACTAATTTCACTGTTATTTAAAGTTTTCGTTATTCGTGTAAACATATTTTAGTATGTATTTTAGCTATTTATTTCCGGGGTAATGATGGGTGACGTACGTAAATCTGGTACACGAAAGCGATCAGGAAAACATAAACGCCACGAAAAATTTGTGAAAGAGCTAAAGAAAATTAAAAAAAACTAATAGGTAGCTCCCTCTCTTTTAGAAAGATAATCCAGTGTCGAATGTCGAATCAGCAGAACCGGAAACTTGTTCTGAGGAACTAAACTAACAGCATCTGACGTAGACATTTTGCCACTAGACGATGGAGAGGTAAGTGATGTGGTGACCGAGTGTAATCCAACTGATCCTAGGCAACGGTCATATTCATAAAATAATAGTGATAGAGACAGAATTGTTAGGAAGGGCTTTTCAAATTGACCTTAGAACAGTTCAACATTTAGTAGACAAAGTAGAAAATTACCAAGCAACACTTGTATTCTAAATGTTCTAACAACAAATTTGGAGTAAGAAGAAATTAGTTAGAATGGAGTGAAAGCTAGAAACTACTCTTCTGTTGGCCATAAATATTACTTCAGAATGATCCCGAAAAGCTTGCTATGTCTAGGTTAGCTAAAGTAGATGAATAATTTGAACACACGAAAACAAAGTGGAAAGAGCTATACTCCATTTTTCCTGATCACGAGGATAATTTGTTGAATAAAAATAATTATTCATCATGGAAATATTATGAATAAAGCCTAATAGGATGTAAGGTACATTTCACGTTTCAGGAACTACGGCTCAAAGAAAGAGGCTTTTGATGTGAGCTGTTAAAAAGAATTGTAGATGTTACTATCTTCTTATCCTCGTGAATTCTGCCTTTTGGGGGAGTAGCTACCAGTTAGGAGAGCCAGATAATGGTAACTTACTACAGTTAATTGGGCTATTGACTAAATACAACCCATTTAAAAGAGAATATATAATTTATGTTTAAAGTTGTCACATGAAACATGAAAAGATAAACCACTGTTTATCTTGGAAAACACAGAATGAGCTTTTATCTTAGACATAGAAGAAAGTCACGAAGTTCTGTTTCTTCATTTATTTGCGATGTTACTCGTGATGTATCTAAGACTGAACAGACTACTATGGTTTGGTGGTGTTTTCTTTTAAACAAGTAGGAAAATAAATAGCAAATTCATAAGAGGTTTCTGGAATATTTTGATTTGAGAAAAAGACAGGTATTGCAATTAGTAATGCTAACATACATGTAATTAACAAACATGAATTTTATTTACAGCACTGTCTTAGTGATTTGATAATGGATTAAATATGGTTGGACAAATAAAAGGTCAGCAAGCAAAAATTAGATACAGTTATCCATGGGAAACATTTTCTACTTGTGGATCTCATACTCTGAAATTAGTAGGATAAGATGCTACAAGAAGTAATGAAGTAGTAGTTATACACATCAGCTGTCTGAACCAGACAAACAATTTCTTTAGTGCAAGCCCACTAAGATGGGAAGGGTTATTAAACTACAGTGGTGGTCAGTCTCTTCATGGCCTTTCTGAAACAATATGGAATGCAAGAATTGAGGCAATGAAGCCCATAGCAGAAAAATTACTAGAAGTAATAAAAGCTTTAAAATACAAAAAAGTCAATGCAGTTTGTTCCATAATAGAACAGCCAAAGTAAATGGACTGATAATTATTTCTTTAAGTTTGAAGCATTGATTATTTTGAATTTTTGGAAGGGAATTTCAGACCATATAAATGAGAAAGTTTGAATCTGCAGTCAAAATTTTTCCCTTGTTACTGGAATGAAAAATACTGATGATATTACTGTTGCCACAGTTAAAGATGTAAGAGCTCTATGGGCTGAATTCTTAAGCAGAGCTTAAAAAAGGGTTACTGAACTGGGACTGAGGTAGTTTTTTTAAAAAAAGAAGAAGGGAAAGGAAGGTTTTCTTTGATGAATCTGATTGGGATATTAGACCATTCACTTCTGAAACTCAAGCAAGATCAATAACTTTAAAAAGAGATTTATGACATAGTCATAAACAAGATTGTTTCACAGATGACTTCTTGGAATGAGGAAATGAGATATATTTGTACGACTTTTGAAGCCACTCTCAGAATAAATAGAAATTTTGATGATAGTGGATTAAGATATCAATTATAACTTATCCTAATCATCTAAGTGGCAATCTTACCACAGAAATTCAGACGATCAAGTCAATGAGTGCAGCTAATTTTCCAGACTTCACAAGGCAGCAGAAAACAAAAGGCTTCCATTTCTTCTTCTAAATGAAATTTGTATCCTTCCTCACCCTAGCATTACACTCTGGATTTTCATTCTCCTTCTCTGTGGCCGTTGCTTCAGTGGAGAGAGGATTTAGTGAATTAATGTTCGTCAAAAATCATTTTAAGACTAACTTTGGGTCAAGAGAAACTTACTCATCTAACACGTTAACAACAGACCATGAAGTTGCTTCTAAAATAAGCTTCTGTGACTGAGTGGATAACTTCACCAGCTGCGAGAATAGAGACTCAGGGTGCCATCTCCTGTTGTTCATAGCAGTTTAAATGGCACTCAAAGTTTCAACCAGACTTTTGAAATCAAGATAACGAAGTTCACTGCATAGTTATCTCACTAAATCTTAGGTGTGTCTCTTTTAGTGCATTCTTTTTAATACTGTGCTTTTTATTATTACTGTGTAGACTAACATTTGCATTTAATCACATACAGAACATAGAAGTAATAAATAGATAATTCACAGTGTACACACCATTTATTTACTGCTCAAGCGTAAAACAAAGTACTGGAGAATCAATATTTGTCATAACTAAGTCCTATTCGCTGAGAAGGCTTGGTGGCCCTCACAGACGTTTGTATAGGGGCCCATGAAATGTATGGGCAGCCCTGCCAGCAGATCCTTATTTGGGAGGGAATCAGAGGCTTTTCTGAACATTTTACCATTGGGGAAAATATGTTCGAGTAATTTAAAGTATATTACATAATTTTTCTGTTGGTTATTCAATCTTTTTCTCATTGTTACCTCCCACTTTGCCATCACCATTCAGAACCTGAATAGGGGACTAGACCTGAGAATTTCGCCAATGGAGAGATCAGCATAACACTTTTTCATTTACGGACATGTCCTGTGGATACACATTATGTGCCCTTAATTCAGTGGTTTCCATTGCCTTCTATATGCTCATGTCATTGATCATTGATGATTCTTCCATCTTTAGGGACAGTATCCCACCCAAAGGCAAAGAGAGTGCCCTGAACATTTGTCTGCTCCTTTGCCCTCTTTGACAAGGTCGTTAGCTGACTTCTTGTGCCAAAGCTCTTCAGCTGCCATTGCCCGTGACTTTTATTCAGATATAAGCAGTGGTAGGGTTCGAACCTGGGACCGAAGATGTTTTCATTACTATTCAAAGACAAAGGATGTTGGGCTTGAGAGTACAGGAATTACACCTATTAAAATTATGAAAGGAATAAAAGAGCCTGACGTTTTGTTTAACGTTAAGAGTGACATCTCACTAACAGCAAAGAAATGGCTCGACTGGGAGCTTTATAACCAGAGAGAAAATACATTATGAAAAGGGAAAACTAAAGTACAAGTAGGGGATCGCATGTTGGTGAAGTTAGTTAGTTAGTTGGTCGTGTGTTCCATTGATAAATCGCACAGTACAGTAGCCATTGTGATGTAAAACATGTCAAGTACACAAGAAATGCATATATGAAACTAGATTTTTTAATATATATATATATATATATATATATATATATATATATATATATATTACAATACAGAGTTAAGGATTAATATTTTTATTATTTATTCCACTACCTTGAATGGCACAAAATGCATATACTGTGTTTATAGATTTTCTGCTTCACTGTGATGTGGGGCAGGAATTCGTCGTTCGGTCTGCCGCCATACTCACGACATCCAAGGAAACCGACTCCAGTCTAGGCATTCTCCACTAAAGACCTCACAGGCTCTGCACCAAACCAACTTTAAAATAAATGACCGATGGAAAGAGGAATGAGAGAGCAGAACAGCAGTAAACTGCCACAGTATGCTGTGCATCTTTAGTAAACCAAAAGGATTTGATTGCCTTCGCAAAGTTTGGTCAACTCTTAATCGCATCAGAACCAACTGTGGGAGATGTGCCGACTCCTTACACAGATGGGGAAAACTTCCTTCGGCCGCTTGCGACTGTGGCGCTGAGAGACAGACGGTCAAACACATCGTGCAGGAATGCCCACTAAGGGTATATGAGGGTGACCCACAGGATTTCTAATGGCGACCCAAGAGGCAATCAACTGTATATTATCTCAGCTGGACGTCTGCTTGTGATTGCTCTTCTGTTAGTGTAAATTTACAATTGGTGGTGTCCTTATATACAAACTGTTATTTATTGCTCTGTTTATACATATGTAATTTTTTTAAATCGTGTTGTATCTGTAATTTTTACTGTGATGTTATGAGCCATGCACTAAATAAATAAATAAATAGATTTTCTTATTTCTATTCAAGAATTCATCTATGGTATAAAAGGAGTTCTCAAGGAGATATGATTTCAATTTATTTTTGAAGTTATTACTGCTGTCTGTCAGACATTTTATTTCATCTGGTAATTTGTCGAAAATTTTTAAAGCAGAATATTTTACCCCTTTCTGTGCCAAAGATAGGTTGAGTAAAGGATAGTGTAAGTCTTTCTTCTTTCTGGTATTATAATCATGAATGTCACTGTTGTTTTTAAGTGGTGCATGTTGTTAAGAACAAATTTCGTTGATGAGTAAATGTACTGTGAAGCTGTTGTAGGACTTCCCAATCTTTTAAAAAATGACTACAAGATGTGCGACTATGAACCCCACACATTATTCTAACCACTTTGTTTTGAGCAGTGAATACTTTTTGTCTAAATGTTGAGTTACCCCAAAATATTATTCTGTATGACATCAGAGAGTGAAAGTATGCACAGTAGGTTATGTTACTAATTTCTATATCCTCAAAATTGGCAAATATTCTGACTACAAAAGTTGCTGAACCTAGTCGCTTTAGAAGATCCAAAATATGAATTTTCCAATTAAGATTCTCATCTATGTGTACACCCAAAAATTTAGTAAGATATATTCTGTCAACTGACTTATGTTGATGTGTTAAATCAATTGAAGTTACTGTACTTTTTGCAGCAGAAAATTGGATGTACTGCGTTTTTTCAAAGTTTAAAGCAAGCCCATTTGCAGAAAACCCATTAATGACTTTTTCAAAGACATTATTTGCATCATTTTCAATTGGAATCTCTTTTACTGGATTAATAATCATGCTCATATCATCAGCAAACAGTGTCAGTTCAGCTTCCTGTTTCAGATAGGAATGGAGGTCATTCACATATATCAAGAACCCATGATTGAACCCTGTGGAACGCCTAATGTAATTTCACCCCTGTTAGATGAAGTGGCAAACTTATTTAAATCACTTGACCGATATAAGGAAACTTTTTGCTTCCTGTTCTGTAGGTACAACTTAAACAGTTCATACGCTATTCCATTTACACCATAGAATTGTAATTTCTGTAACATAATGTCATGGTTCACACAATCAAATGCTTTGGACAAGTCAAAGAAAATTCCTATTGATGACATTTTACTATTTAAAGACCCTATTATGTGGACAATGAAATTGTATATTGCTGTCTCAGTGGAACAGCATTATTGAAATCTGAACTGTGATTTACTAAGTATCCTCTTACTGTTGAGATGGCTAACCACTCTTGAGTACATTACTTTGTCGAAGATTTTTGAAAATACTGATAGAAAGGATACTGGCCGATAATTATTGACATATGTGGTGTCGCCGTTTTGTAGAGAGGGCAGACAATATCATATTTTAACCTGTCTGGGAAAATACATTGAGTAATGATTCATTACATATGTGACTCAAAACATCAGCTGTAATTCCTCACATTGTTTTAATATCTTATCAGAGATGTCATCTACACCAACAGGACAGTTATTGATAAAAGATTGAATAATTGGCTCTGAGCACTATGGGGCTTAACTTCTGTGGTCATCAGTCCCCTAGAACTTAGAACTTCTTAAACCTAGCTAACCTAAGAACATCACACACATCCATGCCCGAGGCAGGATTCGAACCTGCGACTGTAGCGGTCACGCGGTTCCAGACTGAAGCGCTTAGAACTGCTCGGCCACCAGCGGCCGGCTTGAATAATTTTCCTTATTTCACAATAGGTTGTTAGGTGAAACTTAACCTGACTAATTTTTTTTTTCACAATAGTCTCTTCCCTGTACTGGCTGGTTTTTTGTTTCAAACTGATCTCACCAATTTTTTCTCCTACACTTCGGAAATGGTTGTTAAATACATTAGCTACTTGTGAACTGTTGGTTAGGATGGTCTTGTTCTCCTTAATAGTAATACTACCTACCCCAGTGGTTACTTTTCCTGTCTCCCTTCTAACAACATTCCATACTGACTTTATTTTACTGCCAGAGTTGTTAATTTCTTCATACATATTTCTTACAACGTTTCTCATATGTTACAATAATTTTTATAGTGTAAGACTACTTCTGGATCTTTACTAGTTTTTGCTGTGTCATAAAGTTTTCTTTTTCTTTCTGAAGACACTTTAATACCTGCAGTAATCCAAGGTTTCTTTGAAAAGTGTGTGGTGTTACATTTAGTAATTTTCTTTGGGAAACAATCTTCAAAATGGGATATAAATTTATCAAGAAATAAGTTGCATCTATCATCAGCATTTGGCTCATTATATACATCTCCCCAATTAACATTTCTTAAGCTTTCTTTGAAGTGCTCTATAGATACCAGGTTGAACGACATTACACTTTTACTTAATTGTTTCCAAACTGTACACCCAGTTAAGTTTTGTAAGTTAATCATTTGTGCATCATGGTCTGACAATCCATTTACCACAGGGAGCGCATGTTTTTGTTTTACAACCTCTTTCTGTACAAATACATTATCTATTACTATGCTATTGTCTTGAGCTATATGTGTAGGGAAATTGATCACTGATTGTAAGTTATATGTTGTTAATAACACTTCTAGTTCACTTTTCCTCTCAGAATTATTTAGAAAGTTTACATTGAAATCACCACAGATTAATAACTTCTTCTTTTTGTCTGACAGGCAGCATAATAGAGAGTCAACCTTTTTTTATGAATAGCTCCCAGTCTCCTAATGGGGACCTGTACACTGTTGCTAATATCAATACTACATTATCTAGCTGAAGTTCACATGTACAAACCTCAAAGTGCTGATCAACACAAAATTTGCTTACTTCTACAGTTTTGCATTTATACCCTTGTTTTATGAAAATGGCAACTCCTCCTTTATCCATCCTAGATCTACAAGTGTTAGATGCTAATTTATACCCACTTATACTGACACTATCCATGCCCAGAGTTACATGGTGTCCAGACAGACAGAGTAAATCAAAATAAATTACCTCTGAAATTTGTAACTCTTTTCATAGGTGGCTGATATACCTCATCTCAATGTCTGTTGGCGGATTGTGCCTAAATGCAAAACAACATGTATAGTAAGAAATATATAAGACTTAGAACGATGTGAGAAATGAATACATGAGCAAGTCAACATAGTAGGTACAATTTTGTGAATATAAAGAGACCATATACATATTAAAATAGAGAAATTGTAAAGACAGTACTGTGCAAATAGCCATAAAAGATATAGGACAATCTTGTAAAAAATTGACTGTGGTTATTCAATTAAAAAACGATTGCAAAACCTTATTCTCAGTATCAGAATTTTTTAAATTTAGTAAAGTACAATCAGGGTATTACTAAACAAGAGGAATTGTGAGAAACTCAGTTTAGAATCTAGGGTCGACTGTATAGTTATTAAGATCTATTGTCTTTGTAATGGTAGGATTTCAAGTACATATTCTTTGTCTATTTTATACCTCTCATGTTAATTTTTAACACCCTTAGATTAGATTAGATTAGATTAGTTTTTCGTTCCATAGATCCATGCTGAGGAGATCGTCGTGGATGTGGAACATGTCAATTTATTATATTTTTTTAAGCTGAAATAACAATACTAATAGTATGAATATATACAATAAATCATTTGTTTCTATTAAAAAATTCGTCAATGGAGTAGAAGGAGTTGGCCACTAGGAAGTCTTTCAGGCTCCTTTTAAACTGATCTTTATTTGTAACTAAATTCTTTATGTTTACTGGCAAATTATTGAAGATGTGTGTTCCTGAGTAGTGGACCCCTTTTTGAACTAAAGTAAGTGCTTTTAAGTCCTTGTGCAGATCATTTTTGTTCCTGGTATTGTATGTATGAACTGAGCTGTTTGTTGGAAAAAGAGATATATTATTTAGGCAAATTTCATTAATGAGTAAATATACTGAGAGGCAGTAGTTAGTATACCCAGTTCTTTGAAGAGGTTTCTACAGGACGTCCGTGAATTTACTCCATAAATAATACGTATTTCACGCTTTTGGACTCTGAAAACTTTTGTTTGACTTGAAGAGTTACACCAAAATATTATACCATATGACATTATGGAATGAAAGTAGGCAAAGTACGCAAGATTTTTAATTTTTATGTCGCCTACGTCTGCTAACACTCGAATTGCAAATACAGATTTGTTAAGGCGTTTCTGCAGTTCTGTGGTGTACTCTTCCCAACTGAATTTCTTATCAAGTAGTAATCCCAGGAATTTAAGACTGTCAACCTCTTCTATCTGCTCTTCTTCGTATTTTATGCACATGATGGGTGGAAACCTCTTACAGGTTCTGAATTACATATAGTGAGTCTTTTCGAAGTTTAATGTCAGTGAGTTGGCTTTAAACCATTTATTAATATCCATGAAAATATCATTAGCCGATCTTTCTAGAACTACACTTGACATACTATTTATTGCAATACTTGTGTCATCTGCAAACAAAACGAACTCTGTTTCTGGCAGTGTAACTGATGAGAGATCATTAATGTACACAAGAAAAAGCAATGGCCCTAAGATGGATCCTTGTGGGACACCACATGTAATTTCTTCCCATTCTGATGATGACTGATGACTTAATTCACTAGTCCCTTGCACTGACACCCTTTGTTTCCTGTTAGTGAGGTATGACTTGAACCATTGTGCAGCACTGCCCGTGACACCATAGAATTCTAATTTACTTAAAAGGATGTTGTGGTTCACACAATCAAATGCCTTCGACAAATCACAGAAAATACCTGCTGCTTGTAATTTGTTATTTAATGAATTAAGTACATTTTCACTGTAGGTGTAAATAGCCTTCTCGATATCAGAACCCTTCAGAAATCCAAACTGTGTTCTTGATAATATGTTATTTGTGGTCAGATGGTTGAGCAGCTGCCTGTACATTACTTTTTCTAAAATTTTTGAGAATGCTGGCAAAAGTGAAATCGGTCTGTAGTTGGATGGTATCTCTTTATCCCCTTTCTTGAATAGAGACTTAACATCTGCATATTTTAGCCAGTCAGGAAATGTCCCAGTTATAATTGACTAGTTACACAAGTAACTTAGAATTGTACTAAACTCACAAGAACATGCCTTAATTAACTTTGTTGATATTTCATCATACCCACTAGAATGCTTTGTTTTTAAAAATTTTGTTATGGAAGTTATTTCTTTTGGTGAAGTGAGTGATATATTCATGTACTTGAAGCTATTTGTGAAGGCTAGTTTCAGATATTCAAGGGCATTATTTACTGATCCTGAAAGTCCCATTCTATCAGTAACAGATATAAAGTACTTCTTAAATAGATTTGCCACACTATGCCCATCAGTTACTAATGTGTCAACTACCCTTAGTGCTATTTGCTCCTGTTCCTTCCTGGTTCTAGCAGTCTGGTCTTTCACTATATCCCATATTGTTTTTATTTTGTTCCCTGACACTGCTATCTTCTTCTCGTAGTGCATTTGTTTAGATGTCTGAATTACTTTTTTTAATGTTTTACAGTATTCCTTGTATTTAGCTAAATCATCAGCATTGGAGCTATTCTTGGTCGACACACATTTTCCTTTTTGTCTTACAGGAAATCGTTATTCCTTGTGTAATCCATGGTTTTATTATAGACATCTGTTTAATTTGAGTAACTTTTACAGGAAAACAGTTCTCAAACATGGTACTGACATTGTTCATGAATGTGTTATATTTTTCATTCATGTCATGAGCACTATAAACATCTTTCCAGTTCATATCTTTGAGCAGTTTTCTAAAACACTCAATTTTTAGTTGATTGACTACTCTCCTGTACTCAGATTTAGCAGTCTTGATAATCTGCTTAGAATTTACATCTAAAACAAGGAGCTGCATGTCATGATCTGATAGTCCATTTATAACAGGTTTTATGATATGATTTTGTTGCTTTGATTTGTCTATAAAAATGTTATCAATGGCTGTCCTTGAGGATTTAGTGATCCTAGTTGGAAAGTTTACAGTATGAGTTAGATTGAAAGACAGCATTACTAATTGCAGTGAATGTTTACTGGAAGATTGCATTGGAAAATTTGTACTAAAGTCACCAGCAATCAAAATTTTTTTGTTTCTTCCTGTTAAATAACCCAAAAGAGCTTCTAGATGATTTAAGAATAGATTATAATTTCCTGCAGGTGCTCAGTAAATAGTTATTATTATATAGGATCAGTTATGGAACTCTACTTCTGTTGCACATGCTTCTAGATGCTGCTCTAAACAGAATTTATTAATGTCAATGTTCTTGAATTTATGGCAGTTTTTGATAAATGTGGCAACTCCTCCTCCATCCATATCTACTCTGCAGAAGTAGGAAGCTAGCTTAAATCCTGAAATGTCTAACACATCTATATCAGTGGTCACTTGATGTTCAGAGAGGCAGATTATGTCAATTTGGTTAGATGAATTCAGTTCATCGATACAAATGAGTAGTTCATCAACTTTATTTCTAAGTCCAGGAATGTTCTGGTGTAATAAAGATAACTGATACTGCATATTAGTGGGATTGTAACTGCTTTGGCGAAGATGCACTGGCAGTTTCTGAATAATTTCTGTTAAACACTGTTTAAAAGGAGGCTGTATGATAAAATCTGACTCCTGTTCATCTGTTTTCTCAAACTGAGTGTGTCTGCCAATCTCTCTTAAAACTCGTTTTCTTTCCCCCTTCCCTATCCTAAAAAAGGCATCCCTCTGACACCTGTGACCACTGGTATTTTACCACTTGTGCCAGTGTCCCCCCTTAAGTTTTCTGCAATCAACCCAGACAGTTTCCCTTCCCTTTCCTATTGAGATGAAGGCCATGCCTAGTGTAGTCCCACCTATCGATAGCATCCACAGGAATCAAACCAATATGGGACCCTATATCTGTCCTAAGCAGCCACTTCAACTCCAAGTTCACCCTCCCTACGGAAGAGTTCAAATGAGGCCGATCATGGCGTCTCAACACAGACACAAATCCCACACTTGTATGCTTCGTTGCTGATGCTATCTTCACCAGGTCACTCTCTATGGAATATTCAGAGTCTCTGTCAATGCTATCTTCCGGACCACCCACTATAACCACGGTATCCTCCTTTGTGAAATCCTTGCATAAAGCGCCTACATCCTCTGTTACCTGACTCAGATCTGCACTAGGCTTGAAAAAGTTCGTGACCTGGTACTCTGGACCTAGGTTTTCCTGCAGTAGTTGGCCAACACCTCTACCATGGGAACTACCTAACAAGAGAACTTTCTTTCTCTTTACAAATTTCCCTACCTTTTTCAAGTCCTTGAAAGCTTCTCGTGCCCTTTCTACTGCTTCAGCTACATGAGGCTCATCCGATTTTGACTGAGGCAACAGGTCAAATCTACTTTCAAGATTTATCACAAAGCTGTCTGATGCTCTCCTTTGCCTGTTCCCCCTATTGCCTGTTGCCACTTCCCACCTCTGTTCACCCTTTTCCCTCTTTAGCCTGTCCAGATCCTCCCTTGCCTTGTCTAGGTCAGCTTGAAGAGCTGCAATTTTCTCTTCCTGTTCCAGTATTTTCCTATCTCTACTGCAGATCCTACAAGACCACTGATGAGCCTCATTTATGTCCCCATTTCCCACGCCACTACATTCGCCCCAATGAAAGAAACTACAGCACCCATCACACCATACCCCGGAACTAACGATCCTACGGCATGTCACACACTTCTCACTCATGGTAAAAACAGAAATCGTATAAGCTGATTTAAGTAGTGACTAAAACGTAAACAAAGGACCCTAGAAACTATTCAGGCAGATATAAATAAATTGAAAGAGTACTGAATAAAAAAACTGGTGATTACATATAACTCACTGTTTACTTACGATACGCGCGCGTGAAATTAAGCCGAAAATCCGTGCTATAGGCGCGAGAAGGAAAATAAACTTCTTACCCCGTTTAATCTTCTTTAGCACTTCACTAACACTTCCACTAATTTAACAACACTTATATTATATTTATACCAAGTGGAAACGTTTATCTATAAGTTTAATTCACTGCTTACTTACGACTCGCGCGCGTGAAATTAGGCCTAGGATTCGTGCTACAGGCACGAGAAGAAAGATACGCTTCTTACCCCGTTTAATCTTATTTTATACTTCACTAACTCTTCCACTAATTCAACAACACTTATATTATATTTATAACACCTGTACACGTTTAAAAATAGCTTAATAACAACGCTTTTTATAATTATTTAGTGCAGCAAATACTCGAAGAGTCCACGTCGGCGCAGTGTTGCCACCTATACCCTTGATGGAATGGAGGGGAATATGTAACAATATTAATACTGCCAACTCCATAAAATTCAAAAAATCGCTTTTAATTTCTGGGCCTCTGTCTGAATGCAAATGTGAAGTGGCTACTAGCTTTGTGCATGCTTACACCGTCTAGTGGCAACTGTGAGAGCTAATGACTGAACTTTACGGTGCTGTACAGTGCTACCACCTAGTGACAAATACTATAAATAACTAGATGCATATATTATCATGTTTCAAGTAGCATTTATTTATAAGAAAAATGTTTCATACTTAAATGACATTGTGTGTAAAATAAATAATAAATCTTATTATTAAAGTATAAATGTAAAGGCTGTAGGGAGAACAGCTGTGTATGTCAGGGAAGCACCCATAGATAACGAGTTACTATAGCACCTTTCAAGCCTTCTTTGTGACTCTTCCTCATGAAGTTGCCAAGTGTGCTTGTCAGTGAGCAGTAATGGACTCAGCCTCTGATGTATCATATGAAAAATGATATTGATGCTCTTCGGTTAGGTTGCAGCAGAAGGCCGACGTCGTTTCTATAGTGGTTTAACTAAACTCAGATAATGATGAAATTAATATCACAATTTGCCTTAGGCTATTGATTGGCTAGCTACAATGATTAAAGGAATCAGCAGATTACATGAAATATGAGTTTATTGTATACAGATAGACATCTAGCCTACTGTAGCTATCTCAATTAGATAGCATCTACAACAGAGACACCATCCTGGTCATTGACATGACGACAAGTCTGAAGCATATTTATCACAAATCTTGTGCAAACAGTGAATTGAGCCACAGCCATTCAGAGTTAAGTGTTTTACTTTGTGGAGTCTAGCTCTCACAACTGTGAAGTGTTTTTTGTAGTATTTAATGCTCTTGGTTTTACATATTTCACTCAGTAGATAGTGAATGATTCCCAATCAAGTATTCCATGTGCTTAAGTCAGTTCACATTTCCCAGCAGAAGCTGGTACCAGATAAATTAACACATCCAGTATCTGAGAAATGCAGTGAATGTTTGATGTAAATAATAAACGAGTTTTAGGTGACAAATGTACAATATGCTGTGAAAGAGGCAACAAAGCTAACTTCAAATGGTAACAAGAAGAATTCATCATTATTCAGTAGATGCACTGTGTTGAATTAATTACATTGAAAACAGTTTCTTTCACTACATGTGACGTGGTTTGAATATTAATTGCACAAAGTTTACATTTCAGTTACACATTCAGTTATCTTTTGGTTTTCATGTTAATTACTGTAAAGTAAACTATTCAAAACCTCCATTTTCAAATTGAAATGTTGCTCACATAAATACTCAGATGACATGCCACCACAATGTGTATCGTACTTTCTGTGCAATGCAGCTTGCTCATATATTTAACCACAGAGTATTTTTATATAAATGTTCTTCATTATTATGTGCTTTACATGTTAACATCACCTGTTAATGTACATGCTTATGAGCTGAATTATTCCAGTTAGTGTGTCCCATTTGTAGTGTTTGTTCCCCGTCTCCAGTGATCTCGAACTTAGAATAAAAATCTCAGTAAAGTTAGCATCCTATTCACTCACTGTAGTTTCAGTATATCATTTCAAATGTAATAAATATCATGTACAATCTCATTATTATGCGTATAGTGCAACATTGATTATCGAGTGGCTTCCACATGCATTCGTTACCACTTCAGTCTGGTGACTCATGGTTAAAAAAAGTCATTTGTAATTAAGAAAGGACTAATTAAGTGAAACAAAATAATAGTGCTATCTGACCATTCGTATATGTCGTAACCTGAAGGTAGCTCGATCTACTACAACTAAGATGAGCTACCTGGATGAGAAAGTGTTTTGGAGTTTCTTTTATCTGAACAGTAGGAGTCTAGTCAGACACAATCAGCTTCTGTGGCTACGTTAAGATTACTACACTTACCGAGTGTCAAAGAGATGTTAGGTGTGTAGCCCAGTTCTAATACAGTTTCTCTGTTTAAAATGTTGTTTTTCATTGACAGCTACATGTTCGCCAATAAATCACATACTCATAAGAAACGAAGATACTTTTAAAATACATTTATTAGAAAACATCGAAGACAAAACTGATATGAATTTATCACTTACAGAACTGATTGGAGACTGGTGTACTGTGAGCTCTGCCACACTTGTATTTATGCTTCACATTTTCAATATTCTTGAAGTGATACGTAATTAAAATTACAAACAAAATTGACTAGTTTTCTTAGTTGTCAATACAAAATATGCACTCACATATTTTAGTGACAGTTTTAAAATGTCCGACATATTGAAATAAATCGGTTATCAAATCGACATTTTATGAAATACGTACTGCAAACAATTGAGTAATTACATTCTTTTATTTATTTGGAATTAGGTTACGACTTTCTGTGTTAACATGATTTTGGGGTCTTGAGATCGAGTACTGTCAGTGTTACTACTGCTTTCCGCATGCTGTGCTCACAAATAATAATCTTAGTGTGTATTTACAGTTGGTCTAACATAGTTTGAATTTACAGTGCAACATTTGCACGAGTTAATTAAATTTGTGCATTATATGCCTAATTTCATCACAAGCTAATCAGCTTTAATAAATGTGCCAAGTGTAAAGGAATAAAATTTAATTTTTGTACGTACAAGGGCGTGATGAAAACCAGAGCCTCCGAATTCTTTATTGCTTCATATTTCATGTCATGCATATTACTCGGTCGACTCCCCACTTTGCTGCTGCAAGTTTCAGCCCTCTGCCGCTAAAGGGATGTGGATTACAGCGCCCAACATGGTGGTGTATAACGTAACTACGTCGGCGCGTTCGTAATCGCAGAAAACGTGCCCCAAATTGAAATCCGCGGAAGAACGAAAACTGTGTACGGTGACGATTGTATAGAAATCGCTAATGTGTGGCATTGGGTTGTTCGTGCTCACTGTCATCAATCATCTTGCGTACTTGGTCCCATCGGGTTTTCGTCTGTTTCCATAACTTGAAGAACAACTTCGAGGTCGAAGCGGTGAAAGCAGAGGTCGGGCTGTGGCTCCTTCAGCAGAGTAAACATCCTACCGTGACAGTATCAACAAACTGGTCCCTCGTTGGGAGAAATCTGTTAGTCGGGAGGGTGACTATGTTGAGAAACAAAGACGTAGAATTTTAGTAAAATTTGTGTTATTTAAAAACGTTAAAAACTTTCAGATAAAAAAGATTCGGAGGTATTAATTTTCAGCACACACTCTTATACAGGGTTAGTCACGTAAGACGTAACACCCATTTTGTTTCCTGATATCGAAATGAGATTTTCAGCATTTGATAATATGCTGAGCGGCACACAATGTTTAGTATGGATGATGCTCTGAATTTTGATATCAACCGCGATATTGAAACAAGTATGCTTTGGTTTTTTACAGTAACCGTATGCTTTTCGTAACTTCGTTCAGTAGGTATTGGAAAGATGATTACAGCGATACAGCGCTTGTCAATATTGACGTCGAAACCTTTTGCAAAAAGAGTCTCAGAAAGGTACTGAAATTGGAAAACAATGCGGGCAGAGTCTGCTGCTGCGCCAAGCAGAGATGTATAGCAAAGCTCTGTCGTTCTATGCAAGACAGGCATACACTACTAACAAGGTACTCGTTGAGTGCGAGTTCGCAAGTTCAATCTACAGTAAGACTCATTTGAAACTGTTGTGTTAACAGCTGTAACAGGAAAAATATTAGCTGTTAATGATTCACGATGTGCATCAGGAGGACGACAGAATATAAGTGTCCGTGAGTGTCTGGAGGGTGGGAGGGGGAGGTGGTAAGTAAGGGGGGGGTGTTGCAGATATCAGCCATGGATGTATGTATTAAACTTCAGAAAATTGACATAATCGACATTCAAGAAATGTTCATAACAGACAATTAACTTGCATAATGAGCGCCGAATGCAAAATGAAGCGTCCCAATAATCACGAAGGTTCCCACCATCAAGTCGAAGGCTATTCCTTGGGGACTACAAACCATGCAGGACGTTCAACTAGGTATCCACTCTTAAAGAATGCATATATAATCATACTGGTGTAACGGGGTGATGAGAACTGATGGGATATGATGGCATGCAACCGAATGCGAAACACTCTGTCGTTGAGGCTATCGTGACACTGGCTATCTTTTTAAGGCGTAGCTGCGTATAGTGCGATGATAAGTTTCACAGGCGCGGAAAAAACGAACATCCTGAGGCTGTATCTGGCCAGTGGTACAAGCTGGTATGAGCTTCCATGTCACACACTTTTTAGGAGGGGTTATACACAGACAAGGAATCAAGCAAAAGCAAGTTGTTTTGACTAGCTGTTGGCCAAAAGCAGTGCTCATACCATAATAGTAGTTCTCTTATACCCATTTACCCACACTTGCTTGGAGTGATGTTATAATTCCCTATTGCTCTTGCAAGATCATGGACATGAAAAAGAACTGAAGGGGGCAGAGCACCTCCACCTTCTCGAACTACAGTAAATAACTTTTACCATCCACACTAACAGTCGGCATAATTTTATATGAATGCATAAGTTGATCCTGGTACAACTCTCTTAATACCGCTAATTTCCAGGGTTCCTTTCATACGCATTTCCTCTTCAAATCCTGATTAACTGGAGTTGAAAATAAATTCTTCAAATTCTGTAACACTCTTTGAAGTTGTGCAGGCGTCCACTGCTCCCCGTCAAACGACTGTAATCTATGTCACGCGCAGTTTGATGAGCATAACGTAGTAGGTCACTATCATGCACATCCCGTACATTGTACCGAGCATCCTTGAAACGCGCAAAGAACACTTTTGCAACAAGGGCGACTTGTCCTCCGCTGAATATCCGTACATTTTCTTATGCGGAATTATACTAAAGAAGTGCGTCTTCAGGCCACAAGTGGCACAGCGGGACCATCCGACCGCCATGTCATCCTCAGATGAGGATGCGGATAGGATGGGCGTGTGGTCAGCACACCACTCTCCCGGTCGTTATGATGGTTTTCCTTTACCAGAGCCGCTACTATTCGGTCGAGTAGCTCCTCAATTGGCATCACGAGGCTGAGTACACCCCAAAAAATGGCAACAGCGCGTGGCGGCCCGGAAGGTCAGCCATCCAAGTACCGGCCACGTGCTTAACTTCGGTGATCTGACGGGAACCGGTGTATCCACTGCTGCAAGGCCGTTACAGGAATTGTTCGAAATTGTTCATAGTTTTTTTACTGTGCTGCGGAATATCTTCTATGGGTGTAATTGTTTGGTACCCGCTCCTTGGACAACGATTGTCCTTTACCGCGTTTCACTGCAGACGGTAGTAGTGGTTCCCTCCTCCGACAAGCAGTCGAGCACATACGAGACCACACATCCGACTGACTCGTCTTGTAGATTGCCATTGCTGTTCTTCGTATCAACGCTGTAGCACTGTTGTGAGTTACTCGTCGACCAAGCAGTTCAACTACACTCCATAGCCTCATACTGTGCTCACCATTGGGTACCTCCGTCCCCCCCCCCCCTCCCCCCTCCTACTTCCTCCTTTTGCCATTAGCTGCGAATATTGTGCTTGCATGGTAGACAACATGTGGGGCGTCGAATGTTCTAATTTTCATTGACCTTTTGCGACCTCGCACTCAAGGGGTTTCCTATAAGGTAGAACCTCAGTTCCAATACGTCGTAGATACAGGGTCAGCTGTGGCTTCTGTACTTGTATCTATGCCATATATTAGCTTCTGGCACATCAGGTGGGGCTTAGGAGAGCTACTTCAGATGTGCATACTCTTCCAGATTTCTGTGGAAACAACTGTAGTTTCACCAGGAAGTTTTCCATTACCATTTCGACAGCATTTGTTTCACATTCGCAGTATAAAAGTAGCATGTTTAACTTCTTGTCAGTGGTGCACACAAGTAAAAGGTCTAAAGGCTTGAAACAACAGCCTAGCCTGGCATGAGTGTGTTTACAACGCAACGGTCGATTTCGATTTTAAAATGTTTTATGGATACTTTTGCGAAGAATTTCAACTTCAAAATTAGCAAGCATTGCATCACTATACTCGTCTTTTCAAGCACTTTCAGATGGATTTAAAAAAAGTACATCATTCTATTTAAGAAACTCATACTTTCTTCAATACCTCGATCGATAGAAAAGTCATGATTCTCTGTCAGATAACAAATTACATGCCCCTCCGTAACATCATCTGCTGGAAACCTCGTTTCGATGTATGGAACCGTTCATCAAATAAGAGGGGTGTGATGTGCTACTTGACTCACCATGTATGACATCGCGTAGTAATGTCGCAGTTTTGGCATAGATCTGTTCATTACGTGCTGTTCCATTCCGCTACATTGCACGAAAATCAAGTGACGTCAGATTCGTTTTAAGTGGGTTTGAAATTAAAACGCAGGTGTTTCACAATGTGTGATGTGAAGTTTCTATGAAACTGTACACTGAAGTGACCAAAGTCGTGTGATACCTCCTAATATCGTATCGGACCCCTTTTACACGGCGTAGTGCAGCAATTCGATGTAGCATGGACTCAACAAGTCGTTGGAAGTTTCCAGATATGCTGCCTCTCTAGCCGTCCATAGCTGCGAAAATGTCGTCGGTGTAAGATTTTGTGCACCAGCTAGCCTCTCTATTACGTCCTACAATTGTTCGATGGGTGCCCAAATCATTCGCTCGAACTGTCCAGAATATTATCCAACCCATGAGATAACAGCTATACCCCGGTGACATGGCGCATCGTCATCCATAAATATTTCATCGTTGTTTGGGAACATGAAGTTCATGAATGGCTGCGTGTGGTCTCCACGCAAACGAACATAACCATTTTCAGTCAATGATCGTTCCAGCTGGACCAAAAGACCGAGTCCATTCCATGGAACGACACCCCGCACCATTACGGAGACATCACCAGCCAGCACACTGCCTTGTTGACAGCTTGGGTCCAAGACTTGGTTGGGTCTGCACAGCAGTCGAACCCTACCGTCTGCTCTTACCAATTGAAAGCAAGTCTCATCTGACCAGACCATGATTTTGCAGTGTTGTAGGGTCCAACAGATATGGTCACGAGTCCATGTGAGGCGCTGCGGGTGATGTAGTGTTAGCAAAGGTATTCACGTCGGTCGTCTGCTGCCATAGCCATTTAACGCCCAAATTCGCCACACTGTCCTAACAGAGTCGTTGGTCCTACGTCCGGTATTAATTCAGGCTGGTATTTCACGCAGTGTTGCTTGTCTATTAGCACTGACAAATCTACGCGAACGCTGCTGCTGTCGGTCGTCAAGTGAAGCCCGTCGGCCACTGCGTTATCCTTGGTGAGAGGTGATACCTGAAATTTGATATTCTCGGCGCACTCTTGCCACTGTGGATCTTGGAGTATTGAATTCCCTAACGATTTCCGAAATGGAATCTCCGATGCATCTAGCTGCAACTACCATTTCACGTTCAGAGGCTTTTAATTCCCGTTGTGCGGCCTTAATCACGTGACAGACGACAGACCTTTTAACATGAATCACCTGAACACAAATGATAGCTCAGTACTTCGCACTACCCTTTATAACGGATCTTTTACGTTGGGATAAATTTGTTTTACTTTTTGTTAGATGTTTCCGTTAAATAGCTAAATGAATTGTAATTACGATTAATTTAATTAAGCAGAGTAGAAAAGATAAAGTCAAAGAGATGTTCATTGGGCGGATACTGTCGTAATGTAACGTCATTGCGTTGTTCGGTTGTTAAAACAGTCGTTTGTGTTCCGCTGTTCGGTCGTGCGCGTATCTGAAAGGAATTAATTCGGGGACTGTAATAAACTATCGCATAATAGTTACGATTCGTTGTTCCGACAAAAGGAGTAAACGTCAGTGTTAATTTGAAGTGTGGGCGACAGGATTAGTTTTGACAGATACGTGAAAACGGACGTAACGAAAATTGTCCGCATATCATCCTTGAAAGTGACTTTTTATTTAATTAACGATTGCGGGTTCAGTAAAAGCTATTATCTCATGCTTCGGATCAATCCCTCTTTCCTCCTAGATAGTGATCATTCATGTCATTTAAGACATAAGAAAAAGGATTATTAATAAAAGTGATGTTAAATGACAATTACGCGTTATTCCGTTAGTGTGGAACCGACGTAATATCTCTGAAATGACATTGACATAGAATATGTGTTAAATACTGAACTGAGATAGGAAGTAAATTGAAGTTAGTGAACATTTGATACTGAGACTATAGAAGCAGAAGCGCTTAAGGTTTCTCTTCTCTAAAATGGCAAAATAGGTACGAACTTTAACTCAATAGTCGACATTATGTATTGCAAAGACATTAGCATTTCATATTTACTTTGACGACGCGCTGTTAAACAAAGGAACGTTGAGTCTCTGTACTTGTAATAAAATTAAATCTAAAAACATAATTAATAACAGCGAACTCCGCTTTAACAAACTGTATTGCGTGTCGTCATCGGGCAATAACTGCTCAACCCTGGAGACTTGTGTGGTGAAATTAGAAGTCGAGCATATAAAACAAACTTAAAAATCCATTCAAGCTACAGTGGAGTGTGGACAACACGACGTGGGCAGTTACACCTTTTATACCTCGCACAGGCGATTCTGCCGCCATCTGCATATGTGCATATCGCTTTTATGACCTCAGTGTAGTTATTATTATTGATTTATTATTACAGTTCGTAATTCTGTTCATAGTATGATCTGTAGCCTGCGTCTGGGGTAGTAGACAGTCCATTAGAATGCAGTCTCCTGAAAAGTTTCGGTGCAAAGTGAAATGCGAAGCGCACTCCACTCTCTAGCACAGTAATTGCTCGGTTCACGACGGCCGCAGGTAATTACCTCCCCTTTGCAAGAGCCGCGGCGCTTGCAGAAGCAATCACCTCGCCATCCTCTCTCTATCTCTCTCTCTCCATAGAAACTGCGTGTTAAACGTAAACAGGGCGAGGTCGCCTGGAAACATAAAGGGAGGTGGGCGGCCTCCGGGTGCTGCGGTGTCTCGAAGAAGACGGAGGGGGGGCAGCGACGGAAGAGCAGAAAACAAAGGACTGCTGCAAGTTGCTCCTATTCCAGGGGGCGAGCAATAAAGCGAGTGGGCTGCAGCCGAAGTGGTGGGGTGGGGGAGGAGGGGCGTTGCAGCTGCAGTGGGGATGGGGGCGGCGTCGAAGCGGGGAGAACAAACGGGCGCGGCCTTCTTTTGTTCCCCGGGACGGCGAGGGGCGTGATTAAGACTCGCCGGCGTGGATAATTGTCCCTGAACGACGCTTATTCCTGCCCAGGAGGAGCTCCGCGGCAACTTCAACTTCCCGGTGCAGGGAAGCGTAGTCTCTCGCCGGCTGTTTCCCCAACACGAGCCGGCGACCAAACTGCAGAAGGCAGTTATGGATCGTCAGTTCACAGCTATCTGCATGTTACTCTCGACTAGGATGCGAACTAAAATGATGGTGAAGAGTTCGTTTTAAAACACGCAATACAAAAAAATCACCTGATAGAACAAAAAAAGTTGGCATGATTCTGTAAAAATTGCTGCCGGCCGGAGTGGCCGAGTGGTTCTACCCACTATAGTCTGGAACCGCTACGGTCGCAGGTTCGAATCCTGCCTCGGGCATGTATGTGTGTGATGTCTTTAGGTTAGTTAGGTTTAAGTAATTCTAATTTCTGGGGGACTGATGACCTCAGCAGTGAAGTCCCATAGTGCTCAGAGCCATTTGTAAAAATTGCTACGAAGATAAACTTAAATGCGGGCTCTTTTAAGACTAGGACATGAGAATGCAACGGATATGAAAGTATTGTTTCATGTAATATTGGATATTTCTGATGTGTTTTGCAGTTCACGTAAATTAATTACATACAGAATTTACTTTCTAAAAACTAAGAAAATTCAGTTTCATCTACAACAAATATGAAACATCCATCCATGTCATCAACACAAACTGGAGCTGTTCACTTTCTTGTAATACATACGAAATTTTCATTTTGGGACTACGCCAGTAGCCAGTGTTGCCTGTATATGAATTTATTTCAGTCTTCCTAGTAAACCTTCTACTGCCCCCTCTCCCGTTCCATCTTCTCCTCCCACTCTCTGTCCATCTCCTCCTCCTCTCTCTCCCTCTCACTATCTGCACCTCCTCCCTCTCACTCTCCATTTCTCCCTTCCCTCTGTCTGTATACATCTCTTGATCTTTCCTTTCTCCGTTCATCTCTCGTCCCACCTCTGACTACCCACTTCTTTCCCCTCTTTGTATCTCCTCCTGATACTCTAAGTCGATTGCCCACTCTCCCTTATAAGCATTTCTCCTTCTATCCTTCCTTCTGTCCAATCCCTCCTTCTTTTCTCTCTGTCAATCTCCTTCCATCCACTCCTCCTCTCTGTCTATCTCCTTCCCAACTTCCCTTTGTCCATCTCCTCCTACCCTCTCTCTATGTCGATTTCCTTCTCTTCCATCGGTTCATCTCCCCTCCCCCATTTTGCTCCTTTCAGCTCTGTCCCCTCATCCCCCAGGGGGATCACAGCTCTTTTGTGAGTTTGTGCTTGGGACATATGGGCCCCGAGCAATTGCAGCCCATTCTTTATTCCCTGGCTGCATTTCCTTCACCCTGCCCCCTCCCTCCCTATCCTCACTGCTTCCCCATTGCCACCTCCTTCCCCCTCTAGGTTTTCTACGTCGACCTGGCTATTCACCTGGCTTCTTGTATTGGTTGCAATTTTGTTCCTTCTCCATGTGCTTTCATCCTTTTTTGCATTTAAGTCCCCACTTAAGGTTTGACCTCCACTTCAAAATTTCCTGTTTTTAGTGTGAGCCATATGTGGAAGAACTCCCTTCCAAGGTTCTATGGTTTGGATTCCTCTGCCCCCTTCCTTCTCCTCTCCCTTCCCCACTGTAGCCCCCTCCCACCCTGCTCGGTCACCAGCACGTGTAGCTAGTCCTTGTGGTGTGGCTGTTACATACCCATGTGGCTGAGCTCCCTGACAACACAGGGATCACACTACTGATACCTGAGCTGTTGCCTCCTCATGTACGCCAAGGAGTGGATGCTTATCTTCTTGAAGCATCAGAACTCCTGCCAATTGGTTGCTGTACCAGATGGCCCTTGCTGTGGCTGGGTGGCACCCATGGGGAGAGCCCCTGGTCGGAGTGGTTGGGTATCAGGTCAGATGCTTGGTGCATGAAACGTATCAAGCTGCAAAAATCGTGCCGTTCTCAAACAGCTGTCTCTTCAAGTGGTGAAGGATCCCTGACTGCTGCTTCGTATGACCTGGCAAACTACTCTTCCCTAGCTACACTATGTGAGGAGGGCCAGACTCGCCTCTTGGGATGAAAACCTTTCCCCATTACCTCTTCTGTACTAGGACAGATGGGGACACATCATCACAAAAAAGCTATTGGTTTTCGTGGAAAATATTGAGGACAAGTTTGGTGAAGTGGAATCTCTTAGTAAGATGCGGTTGGATTCCCTGTTAACCAAAGCTTCTTCTGCCATGCAATCTGCAGGTCTTCACACCAGTGATCATCCTAGCAATGTCCCGGTGTCTATCACTCCTCACCAATCTCTGAATATGGTTCAGGGAATAATTTTTCATAGGGACCTTATCCTGCAAACTGATGAACTCCAGGCTAATCTGGAGTAGCATGACATTCATTTTGTTCGAGGTATGCAGAAGGGTTGCAAAGACAACTGCACCGATACTGGCACCTTTATTCTGGCTTTCTAGGGGTATACCATCCCAGAAAAGGTCAAGGTTATGTGCTACAGATGTGACATGATGCCATATGTCCCTCCACCTATGCAGTGCTTGCGGTTTGCGCATATGTCTTCCCACTACACAGTCCTCTCCAACTTTTCGTGGTTATCGGGGATTGTGTTGGATCCGTGCTGGTCCTGGGAAAGCATCTGGTGGGGTCTGCACTTTGGTTCACTCTGATGTCATTAGTGACTGGATCACCCTACATACCAACTTGGAAATGACAGTGGTTCGGGTACAAATGACTCTGGCAATCACCATTTTCAATGTCTACCTCCCTCCAGGTAGGCCACTTCCTTTTTGTGGCGGACCCTTTGTGTTGTGACTGTGGCCATCAAATCTATGAGGGGAGCCCACGTGTTCTGCCACCTGTGTGTGTCAATTCTGCTGACCACCACTCCCCTAGCTCACTGGATTAACTGGCTTACAAGAGAGAAAAAGAAGATCCAAGAACACAAGTCCCTGGATCACCTGACTTATGTTGAGGCTCGCCAAAAGTATGAGAGACTCCATCCAGTGTCCTATGTTCAACTTTTGCCCCTGTTACTTCATTCCCTCCTCCTCCCTTGTCCTTACTCCAGCCCCCTTCCTCCCTCCCCTCTCCCTCCCCTGCAGTTCCCATGGCCTCTAATCAGGGAGCCACTCCCACTCCCAGCTGAAGGAGTGCCCCCCTTCTTCGGCATCTGCTGGTGATCAGCTCCCTCCCAGGGCCCGTCTCTCAGGCTAGAAGATTACCACCACTCAGCCATGAGGTGTGCATCTGTGTACCCCAAGGTCGCCAGCTCTCTTTTGGTTCCAGATCTTGCAGAAGCCTGTCCTCCCCCTGTGCACTATCCTCCCCCTCCTCCAAAAACATAAATCCCTAGGCTAGGCGGTCCTGATGCCCCTGGAGGTGCCATCTCCCGCTTACAATCTGAGTCTCAGATCTTATTTATGGATGTTACCTCATCCTTGGTGATGTCTACTGACTGAGTGGCCTTTGGATTCTTCATGACTACCTAGGACTCTCGCCACACGATCATCCAGTGGCACTACAACAGATGCTATCGTCACCTACTGAGAAGGCAATGTCTTGCCTCCACCTGTTCTATATTGTGTCTTGTTCTGCAAGAAACCCATTTCTGTGATGACCACTCGCCAACTTTCCACGGTTATCATGCATTCTTTCTGTCAGAACAGTGCTGGCCCCAGGGTTGCATCTGGTGGGGTCTGCACTTTGCTTCACTCCGATGTCATTATTGACTGGATCCCTCTACATACCAACTTGGAAGCGATAGTGATTTGGGTACAAACGACTCAGGCAATCATCATTTACTATGTCTATCTCCCTCCAGGTAAGCCACTTCCTTACATTGCATTGTCTACCTTAACCCAACCATTCCCACACCCATTTGTCCACCTCGGGCACTTCAGTGCCCACCACCCTCTATGGAGGAGTCACTTCAACAGGTAGGGGTATCCTAATGGACCAACTTGTCACGGAAATCGATTTGTGTCTACTCAATGATGGTTCCCCCACCCACTTTAGTGGCACTCATAGCACCTTCTCTGCTATCGATCTCACGATCTCCTCCCCTGCCCTCGTGGCTTCCCTAAATTTGTCATCCCATGATGACATATGTGACAGTGACCACTTTCTGGTGATTCTGTCGTTCCCCTGCTGCTGCCAGGCAGACAGGCCCCCACGTTGGGCATTCTGCAGGGACAATTGGCCTTATATTTGTGTACTGTCCACTTTGACACCACCTTCTCCAATTCCATTGATGTTGTCATGCAAGGCATCTCTGCAACTATTCTTCATGCTGATGGCACTGCTGTTCTCCTACCTACTGGTCCACCTCATCGTCGGCCAGTACCATGGTGGACCAAGGATGTCACAGTTGCTCACCAGGACAGCCAACGGGTGCTGCAGCAATTTAAGCGACACCCTTCACAGGCCAACTTCCTCACTTTTAAGGGTCACTGTGCTGAGGGTCATTATGTTATTAAGCGGAGTGAAAAGGAATGCTGGGAGTGCTGTGTTTCCTCCCTGAGGATGTTGCCTCTTCATCACAGGTTTGGGTCAAGCACTGTAGCCTTCTGGGCTGCCAGCAACAGTCAAATGTTCAGGGTCTGAACCTCCAAGGTGCTCTATACACTGATCCATTGCTCCTCACAGATCAGCTCATGACACACTTTGTGACAGCGTCGTCCTCTTCATATCCTGCTGCCTTTCTCTCCCAGAAACGCAGAGTTGAACAGACACCCCTCTGTTTCATCTCGCACCACATTGAGCCCTATAATGCACCCTTCACTGAATAGGAATTGGTGCTGGCTCTTAGCTCACCACGAGACACTGCCCCAGGCCCAGATTCCATCCACAACCAGATGATCCAACACTTCGACATTCCCCAGAGGCAACAGCTCCTCAGAGTTTTCAACCACATTTGGCTCATGGGTGCTTTTCCATGACAGTGGCGAGACAGTATAGTTATTCTCATCCTTAAGCCCGGGAAAAACCCAACGTCTCTCAACAGCTACCGCCCAATTAGCCTGACAAATGTACTTTGTAAGATGCTTGAAGGGATGGTCAGCTTCAGATTATGTTGGGTACTCGAATCTCAGGGCCTTTTGTCCCCACATCAGTGTGGCTTCCAAGCAGGGTGATCTCCAAATGACCATTTACTCCGACTGGAATCAGCCATCCGATGGGCTTTTGCTCACCAGCGGCACATTGTTGTGGTCTTCTTTGACCTACGTAAGGCATATGATGTAGCTTGGCGCCATCACATTTTAGTTACCCTCCATGAGTTGGGTTTCCATGGTCCTCTTCCGATTTTTATCCGCTAGTTTTTATCTCACTGGCTCTTCTGGGTTCGAATTGGCACTTCACTTAGCGCCCTTCAGATTCAGGAGACAGGTATACCAAAGGGTTCTGTGCTAAGTTCACATTCTTCCTCATTGCCACCAATGGGCTTGTAACTTCCGATGGGCCTCTGGTCACCCTGGCATTGAACATCGACGATTTTTGCATCTGGTGCAGCTCCCACTCGGTAAGCCTGCTGCTCTAAGGTGCCATCTGACGGGCCTCTGCGTGAGCCACCACCCGTAGCTTCCAGTTTTCTCCCTCCAAAATGCGGGGTACGCATTCTTCTCGACGACCCAAGTACACCCCAATCCAGAACTTCATTTAGGCAACCAGCTCCTCGATGATGTATCACAGTCTCGTTTCTTAGGCCTTATTTTTGATAACAAGCTCACATGGGTGCCCTACATTCGCCACCTAAAGGCTACATGTATGCTGAAGCTTAATGCTTTCCATCTCCTGGCCCACACACCTTGGGTTGCTGTTCACCATTGTAGGGTGCATCTGGCTATTGATGCCTTTCGCACTAATCCTGTTGATAGTATCGTCATAGAAGTGGGGATTCCCTTCTAGACATCTGACATAGCTAACTCCTTGTTTCTTATGCAGTCGCCATTTGCCAATTCCCTGACTATCCGGTGTACCCTGTGCTATTCGTCAATGAGGGATGTCTCCCTCCTAACACCTGCCCATGTGTGGGGTTGCTGCTTGCCAGCTGTTGAGCCTGAGCGGTTCTAGGTGCTTCAGTCTGGAACCACACTGCTGCTATGGTCGCAGGTTCGAATCCTGCCTCAGACATGGTTGTGTGTGATGTCCTTACGTTAGTTAGCTTTAAATAGTTCTAAGTCTAGGGGACTGATGACCTTAGATTTTAAGTCCCATAGTTCTTAGAGCCATTTGAACCATTTTTGATTGCCGCTTGGCAAGCATCTCACTTCCTTCTGTTGGTATCTCCATCTCCACTCACTGGACTGCACCCCGTGTCTTTCATCCCATACCCCTCCCCCCCCCCCCAGACGATGGATTAGGACTGATCTATTCCAGGGTCCTAAGGTCTGTGTTGCTCCCATGGTTTTACAGCGTCTTGTATGTGCCATTTTTGTAGAGTTCCAGGGTGCCACCATCTTTTATGGTGATGATTCTAAGGCAATCGATAAGGTGTTATATGCTTTCACATCTCCCACTGGCTTTAAACACCATTTACTGCCAGGTTCATGTAGTGTGTTCACAATAAAGTTTCTAGCCATTCACAGGGCTCTCCCTTTTGTTTCTAAAGCCCCCCTCCACAGTGTTTTAATTTGTTCAGACTCCATGAGCAGCCAGCAGGCTAGCGACTGACGCTACTCTCGTCACCCTTTGATCTCTGCTATCCATGACCTTCTCCCTGCCTTTGAGCGTGCTGTCTGTTCATTTGTCTTTCTGTGGGTCCCAAATCATGTGGGCATCCCAGGGAATGAACTGGCTGACCTTTTGACGAGAGGAGCAGATACTTACCCCCCATTTCCTTTCATGATGTGGACATGCGGATCTACGTCAAATGTCTCTTTGCTCAAAAGTGGTATGCCAATTGGAGCACTTCTGCTCATAGCAATAAACTCAATATAATCAAGGAGTCTACTGCAGTTTGGCACTCTTCCTTCCATTCCTCTCGGAAGAATGTCACTGTTTCATGCCATTTATGTATTGGTAATACCTGGCTCACCCATTGTTTCCTCCTACATAATGACCCACCTCATAATTATTTCCACATATATAGTTCTCCTTTAGTCTTGGAGCAGGGCAGGCTGGTTGTGGTTGGTACTTCTTTTACAATCTTCTCGGTATGCGACTCCATGACTGCTGCCCTTTTTTCCAATTTTTAGATTTGGTTTCACCTTTTGTGCCTTTACTGTGTGTGTTTATAGCAGACCTTCTTTCTTCTGTGACTCACTTCAGAATTGCGGGACTGGTGAGCGCACTGTTTAGTCCCATAGCCCCTCTCAATCAATCAAGCATCTCGTCCATCACCTCCTCCTCCAGGGCCACATCCTCCTCTTTCTCTCTCTCTGTTCATCTCCTCCTCTAACCTCTCTCTGTCCATGTCTTCCTCTTCCCTCTCTCCACCCACCTCCTCCTTCTCCTTTCTTTCTCTGTCTATCTCCTTCTGTCTCCTGTCTATGTACAACTCATTTTCTAACTATTTCCCACTGCCCCTTCTCTATCCCTCTCCTCTCCCCCTTATCCATCTCCTCTTTCATCTACTCTGTCCTCCTCCTCCAAACCCCTTCTCTCACCACGTTGTCACCATACCAAAATAGCGGGTTACCATTTCTTACACACAAAGCACATCTCTCCAGCTGGTAAGCAGTATATGTACGACATCTGCTTGAAATCGATCAAGAGGCTTACGAGGGATTTTTACCTGTGGCTTTGCCCATGTACAGATCTGCAACATATATGTCAGAAACATTTAACATATTTCACACATTATTGTAGACATAGTTCACCCGTATCTCTAGCGAATTTTCCCCTCCAGTTTCGTGTTCACACAGTCCAATGTTTATGACGTCATATTTCCTGAACTATGTGTCGTACAGTGATCTAATTTTGTAAGTACATTGTGAAGGCATATGTGGATGCTGCCTGCAAAACATATTGCGAATAGTATTAATAGCAAATTAGTAATAAGTATAAATGTCATAGTTGATGTGCAGTTTTCACATATCTCAGTATGTATGACATGAAATATCCTGAACTATGTGTCATGCAATGATATAATCTTGCAGATACATTCATTACATCCATACTGTAGGCAAGAAGAGCCACAAAAGGATAATAAAACAAATAATAATATTAATAAAAAGAATAATAAAACATCATGCTTGATGCCGGATTTTAATGCATGAACATCGAAAATGTCGTAATCGTTGAATTTTTTCGGTTTATCATTATTTGGGGTTGTCAGAGAGCAAAAATTTCGTAAACGTTTGAAATTATATGTAAAGTTTATTGCAAGTCTCTAGGTGCTCTCATTCTCAAATATAGGATGAATAAAATCTGAGTATTTGCACATTATGGGCTACACTACTTTTTCAGCCCCACACCAACCTTCTTCATAGATATGGAGTTCTTACCCCTACAGCGATTCTTTCCAGGCAGTATGTGATGTGCATACCAAGTTTGGTTGAAATTGATCCAATGGTTTACCAGGAGATGTGGAACATCACTACACACATACATCAATTGTTATAATATATATGAATAATAAATATTCTATCGCAGCTGCTGAAAATCTGCTATTTAATTTCTCTGATTCACTGTGGAAGCCCTTCCAAACGATATATAAACAGAGCCCAAAATCATTTCAAGAAGAAATTAAAATCAGTTTGTGTTGCTTAAAACAAAAATTATGTTCTTATTAATTCAAGGTGTGCAGTAGCTTTGCCACTTATTTTTTATTCTTTTATACATATATATATTTTTAATTTCTTGCTTAATGACAAATTTGTTCCAAGTTGTTAACGAATATGTCAGCTATGGTTCCAACAACGCTACATCCCACCGCGAGTCATCTTTTTCTGTATATATTGTATATGTATTGTATTACTCGATGTAATTCTGGTGTAGGATAAGTTTTGTTGGTTGTAAAATTTCTGTAGAGTCTCGTATTGAGATTTTTCGGTATTTGATTAGGTTTTGCTCTATGATATCTGTTGTTTCCTGGATTGGGATGTTCGTGTATAGGGTTTTGTAATGTCGAAAGATACACATCTTCCTTTTGGGGGTATTTTTATGTCTTTGATATTGTCGCAGAGAAACTGAGCAAACACAGTAAACGTTGTGTAGTGATTATGACACTAGACTACTGCATGGCAGGTCACCTGAACTGCAAAATTAATTTCTATATGCGGTTCGAGTACATTCTAGAAGTATTCAAAAATGTCAAGAATCATAGTACTGGAATGTTCTGTAACCGTGTACAGGGTGGTCCATTGATAGTGACCACGAAATAAGCATCAGACAAAAAAAAAAAAAAAAAAAAAAAAAAAAAAACTACAAAGAACGAAACTCGTCTAGCTTGAAGGGGGAAACCAGATGGCGCTATGGTCGGCCCGCTAGATGGCGCTGCCATAGGTCAAACGGATATCAACTGCGTTTTTGAAATAGGAACCCTCATTTTTATTACATATTCGTGTAGTACGTAAAGAAATATGAATGATTTAGTTGGACCACTTTTTTCGCTTTGTGATAGATGACGCTGTAATAGTCACAAACGTATAAGTATGTGGTATCACGTAACATTACACCAGTGTGGACGGTATTTGCTTCGTGATACATTACCCGTGTTAAAATGGACTGTTTACCAATTGCGAGAAAGGTCGATATCGTGTTGATGTATGGCTATTGTGATCAAAATGCCCAACGGGCGTGTGCTATGTATGCTGCTCGGTATCCTGGACGACATCATCCAAGTGTCCGGACCGTTCGCCGGATAGTGATACATTACCCGTGTTAAAATGGACTGTTTACCAATTGCGAGAAAGGTCGATATCGTGTTGATGTATGGCTATTGTGATCAAAATGCCCAACGGGCGTGTGCTATGTATGCTGCTCGGTATCCTGGACGACATAATCCAAGTGTCCGGACCGTTCGCCGGATAGTAACGTTATTTAAGGAGAGACCCGGGCCCCTATCTCGACCATGTTAATTCACCAGTGTTAATGAGCCATTATCTCAGAGACTGTTGTAGATACGGATTTGAAATTTCTGCCATATATTAACTACTGATTCTTTATTCTACTGATCTACGATGGAAGGTTTTGCATCAAAAGAAAAGGTTCAAAAAATTTTTACACATTGCCTGTATTTTTTCAAAATTTTTGTTACCATATACATAAAAATAGCAGAGCTGAACGTATATTCTTGGTTGTGGATCCATGGCTTACTGGGTAGTTGTGCAGGACAGTGTAAAAATTTCAGTGCAATAGCATGAATAGTTTCTGAGGAAACGGGGCATTTGTAGTGAAAAATGTATAAACTGAGAAAAGGACGTTTAAAGTTTTCATATGAAACGTCTTATCTTTATTGTTACGTGAAGTTATTAAAAACACCCTGCTCCATATTCTAGGTCATCTTCACCACCAGTTCTATTAAGTAACAGCTGCCTTCTCCTTCTCCTTGCCTCTGTGGTCACATTTTTTGCTGAAACCTCAGTTTTTTCACTCTTCCGATGTCCACTTTGTGAAGACCTTCCACTGTATGCTTCCCCAAAATCACACCCAGCTTCTCAAGTACTCTGTCTGCCACTACATCCATTATTAAATGTGATTACAGTGTCTACGTTCCTAACTGTAGGGTCTTCATCCCAACAAATACACTTTTTGGTATGCCAGTCCAGAGAAGATTATTGAAAGATTCGTTGACGTTTTGTGTTTTCCCATGCAAACACCTTTTCAACAGAACTGGATGGGTCAGATTTCTAAATATAGGCTTCAGAGCCTCCATTACTGCTTGAGGCACACTGTTTTTATGATTAAAATCTGCCAGAGATCCTTCAGTTTAAGATTTTCTATATTTGCCTCAGGAGGAGGAGGACACAAACAATGTCTGGGGTTGTTATCAGTTGAAATTTTATGATAGTAGATAGCCCACACCGTTCTCACCATCTTGTGCAAATCATTGGTGTTGTCCCTGATAGCTTTGCCATAATAATCTTGAAAGTGATCTATCACCTTGTCAGTCAGTCTGCCAGGACCTTTCATTGTTTTACCATCTGATAGCTTTGCGTTGCCAAGTTTTATTTTCAACTGTCTGAGACGTGCACCCATGCTCTTTTTCACATGACCTACTACCTCTAGTTTAGTTATGGGCACACTGTAAGGTTTTCTGTCCACTACTGCTTTGAAAGACTTGCTGTCTCCATCTCCCAAGAACTGAATGTACCTGACTCCCCTTTCTTCCTCAGATCGCTGAAAAATATTTACTGCAACAGCCACTTCAATCCCTCCACTTGTTCCCTCATAATTTTTTCCACAGTTTGGTTTATGGGCTTCTACTCTCTCACCATCCACGCCAGCACATGTGCATCCTTGACAACATTTTGTCAAAATCTCAAGATCTAGGACTTTTCCTGTGTCAACACTTGTTGCAATTGCAACTCCATTCTTAGATTTGTGTCCTCGTCTCTGCTAGGAATCATCAAAGGCAATAATGATATCAGTGCAACCATCATTTGCTTCCACTGCTTCTTTTGTTGCAGATACCATGGAATCTGTAGCCACTTCCTTTACACAATCACCAATGACATTTGTGTAGTGTTCATACTGTGTAGGAGGATCTGGCAAATTCATGATGCTGCACAACATTTTCCCAGCTGCCCGACCCTTCCAAATGCACCTTAGTCCATATACTAATGTTACGTTATTAGTATACAAGTTGTTTTTGCACTTGCTTGATGTGCAAAACGATTTAGAGAATTCGCAGTTCTGACAGGAAATACGTAAATGACAAACAATTCCTATCTGATTCATATTCAGACAGTGTTACTGCACCAACACAAAGAGAACAGCTCACTGCTACACTTAGAACACGAGCCAAAATATCGAATTCCACAATTATCTTTGTATCCATGTCTTTTTCTACACTGAGCTCCTCATAAACTCTAAAGTCAACTTTCCTTTTTGAAGCACTGGGGGGAGAGGGTGTAGGCACTGCACTTTTATTGTCACTGCTGTCGCTGGTAGTTCCTTGTGATATACTCAAACAAGCTTCATCAGCTACACATTTTCGGTAAAACCTGTTACCTTTGTTTCTTCGCTTCTTGAATATTCCGTGTGGTTTTGTCATTTTTCTTCTGCAAAATGCTGTCAATGTGTGCTTGCTGCACGAACTAAAACCCACTAAACAGAATGTTATTCACGAAACACTTTGCGCCATTCAAACAAAGAGCTTCAGAAACAGTACACTGTGTAGAGCAGACTGTCAATTACGAAACAACAAAACCACATCTTTCTATAGTAAATAGTTTCGGAAACATGACCGTTCAAATGAATCACTGTAAGTCGCGAGGAGGAAAACTGACAAAGCAGATGTGCAGTAAAGGACGATAATAGCAACAAGATAATATTTCTACCAAATAAATAATATATCAGAATGTTCAGGGGATTCTGTAGATTTTAATGAAACAAAAAAATAAAAATGAATTTTTTTCGAGTTTTTGCCCCAGGTCTCCCCTTAAGGAAACAGGAAGTGTTCAGTCACATGTGAAAGGTCAACCATGACGTGCAACAAATGATGATACCCAAGTAGGTGTTTTAGCTGCTGTCGCGGCTAATCCGCACATCAGTAGCAGACAAATTGCGCGAGAATCGGGAATCTCCAATACGTCGGTGTTGACAATGCTACATCAATATTGATTGCACCCGTATCATATTTCTATGCACCAGGAATTGCATGGCGACGACTTTGAACGTCGTCTACAGTTCTGCCACTGGGAACAAGAGAAATTACGGGACGATGACAGATTTTTTGCACTCGTTCTATTTGGCGACGAAGCGTCATTCAGCAACAGCGGTAAGTTAAACCGGCATAATATGCACTATTGGGCAACGAAAAATCCACGATGGCTGCGACAAGTGGAACATCAGCGACCTTGGCGGGTTACTGTGTGGTGCAGAATTATGGGAGGAAGGATAATTGGCCCCCATTTTATCGATGGCAATCTAAATGGTGCAATGTATGCTGATTTCCCACGTAATGTTCTACCGATGTTACTACAAGATGTTTCACTGCATGAAAGAATGGCGATGTAGTTCCAACATGATGGATGTCCGGCACATAACTCGCGTGCGGTTGAAGCGGTATTGAATAGCATATTTCATGACAGGTGGATTGGTTGTCTGACGTCCCCAGATTTCTTTGTGTGGGGAAAGTTGAAGGATATTTGCTATCGCGCTCCATCGACAACGCCTGACAACATGGGTCAGCGCATTGCCAATGCATGTGCAAACATTACCGAAGGCGAACTACTGGCTGTTGAAAGGAATATCGTTACACGTATTGCCAAATGCATTCAGGTTGACGGACATCATTTGGAGCATTTATTGCATTGATGTGGTATTTACAGGTAATCACGCTGTTACCGCATGCGTTCTCAGAAATGATAAGTTCACAAAGGTACATGTATCACATTGGAACAACCAAAATAAAATGTTCAAACGTACCTACGTTCTGTATTTTAATTTAAAAAACCTACCTGTTACCAACTGTTCGTCTAAAATTGTGAGCCATATTTTTGTGACTATTACAGCGCTATCTATCACAAAGCGAAAAACATAATCCAACTAAAATATTCATATTTCTTTACGTACTACACGAATATGTAATAAAAATGGGGGTTCCTATTTTAAAATAAACGCAGTTGATATCCGTTTGACCTATGGCAGGGCCATCTAGCGGGCCAACCATAGCGGCATCTGGTTTCCCCCTTCAAGCTAGACAAGTTTCGTTCTTTGTAGTTTTTTCGTTTGACGCTTATTTCGTGAGATATTTGGCCCAGTCACGATCAATGGACCACCCTGTATCTACCGTATGTGTTCTGGCCAGAGGCAGTTCGTTCCGCGCTCTTGTATGTGCAAGTGGTGATGGACCTTCCTTAAGTGAAGTTAGTGGTCGTCATTCATCTGATTGTATCTTCTTCTACGTGACAATATTCTTAGCTAATATTCTAGAATGCCTTATTGTATATTTTTTGTTGTATTTGTAAAACTTATTAAGGTGGTTGTTTAATGTCTTGCTTATGTAATATGTGGGACTGTTAATATTTTCTACTGCAGGACATATAGGAATGAATTGTTTGTGTGTCTTAGGGTGTCCACGGAGCTTTGGTGTCATTAAAAGACGCATTTTGCACTGCTGGCCCCAAAGCACAAAAATTCTTGCTAAATATAAATATATAAAAGGTTGTTTGAGAACGGCAAACCTTTGAATCAGCATTTACAGAACGTTTCCATTAACCATATTATAGTACTACAGCAACATTAACACTTTCACGTAAAAGAAGTGTTTCGGTAGTAAATAGCCAAACCACTGACTCAGATTTCACGGGTTCGATGCCAAAAACTGTAGAATTTTCTTGTGCTACTTATCACTACACCCACCTTTGGATGTGTTTGTTAATAAGAAAAAAATGCGGTGTTATGTGGTTCATACTTACATTAGAACATAGGTCCTCCTCCAGCTGGCTAGTAAGACAATTCAAAAGTGTTAGGAAGTCAATAACAGACCATCGCCAGAAAAACATTGGCTAGTAAAGCACTGAAGCGTTCTATGCAATCTTTGGGCTAATGAAAGCTTTCCTTTTTACTAATATTGTGCGACATTCTTTTAGTGTGGATCTCTCATTCGTAACTGTACAGTGTAATTCGTTGATCGCCTTTGAGCTTTACTAGTTAATGCAGCTGGCTACTGGTATGGGACTGCTAGGTGATGTTCCTGGTGACTATCATTTTTTGTCTTTATATGATCTCAAATAGGATTCAATTATCCAACTGAATTCCACTGAGAATCTGTTTGGTTTGACAAACAGCAACACTGTCAGTTAAGTTGCCAAGAGACATCAAGTGGTACGGCATATAATTGTTGTACAGCTAGATGGCATATAATTACTGCTCAGAATGGTCTACAACATCGATTCTATTTTGAATTCGATATTAATATCGTGACTGACAAGTCTATCTAATGTCGTGCAACATTTTGCATACCACAGAACTCCAGAAATGACTAAACAAATAATTATTTTCAGTGTTGACTTTCTCTGGAATCAGGAACAGGATAGTGGCCTTCTCGATGTTATTTAGGCATCATATCGACAAAGTTGTGGTGGAAACCACTACGTATCATGAGAGGCTGCTACTATGCAGGCATAGCTACTCGTACTGGCGGACAGGGAAATCCTTCCACCGAAGGCACCAATCCACAATGTGTCATGGACACACACACACACACACACACGCACACACACACACAAACACACACACACACACACACACACACACACACACACACACACACACACACATACACACACCAGCGATTAGCCAGTTCACACCAGCCATTAGACAACACCATTCAGTGCTTGTAGTTAGCGCAGACAGTACTCCAAAGATTGTCTTCCAATGCAGCCATCGCTATTTATGGAGAGCTATGATCAGTGACAGAGTGTATGAAGCTATCATTATCAGCAATACAATGTCATAGACTGCCAAGAGACAGTAAAGTTAGTTTGATACCACTATATTGAGTATAGGGCATCAAGTGCCATTTATCAAACTGTATCAAAGCAGCATTTGTAACACAGTCTTAATGACTGAATTGCAAATTGTTGAAAGCAAATAAGTAAAAATTATCAATTTTCTTTTTTTTTTCACTGAATAGTACATTGAAGAGTATAGCTTATCGTTTGATGTTGAAATGAAACACGTCATGCTTATTTCGTTTCAACATATGCTGCTCGTTCGCGCGCAAAATCTGTCTTCCACCAATACTCCACATTGTTGGTAAAATCATCCACTTCCTTTGTTGTGGCACTGTCACTATTAATGTTATTTGAGCTGCGATTGGTTGTATCAGTGGCGCCGACTTAGGGGGGGGGGGGCAAGGTACTTTGTGCCCCCCCCCCCCCCCGAACAGTTAAAACTAGGGGCCTCGCCCCCCCCCCCCCCCCCAATATTCAAACATGCATTTCCCATCGCCCTCTCCCCCTTCCTCATCCTTTGCTGGGAAATTTGTTAAAACTTGCACATACATTTTTGCATAATAGTATGTAATGATTATGTAGGAAAAAAAATACCGATTTTACGAGCTATTACGTATTCCTTTCTGCTACTCCTCCAACCCCTGCATATGACGAACTGTCGTGACAGGGTTTGTCCCCTGCATCTGTACTATTCGCACACTTTTACTGTACGGAGGTACGCGGGGAACGAAGGCTCTCCCCGCGCTTTTGGCTGCTAGGACGAGCTCCACTTCCTGCCACAGCAGCCTGCTGGCAGCTTGTAAAAGAAACTAATGAGCATTAGTGACACCGTATTTGGTGGCGATCGCTAGAAGGACTAGGTAACGTTAAAGACTCTTCATTCATTTTTGTAAATTCTATTGACAATCACTAGGTACAACACCACACAAATCAGCACCGGCTCCAGCGATTTTGCCGCCCCCTGCGAACATGTCAAGCGCCCCCCCCCCCTCCCCAAAGTCCCTTTTTCCACAGAGTCAACTTTTCCCACAATATATTTTATGCATGACGCCTTATTTTCACATATCACACTCATTCGTCTCTTTGTTGTGAATATGTCTTTAAGACCAAAGCAGCAGCCAGTGATACGTTTACAATGCAATACATTTTAAGCCATTTTTCTTAGAGGAAACGTTTCTTTCGTAAATCGGAGCACACTGTTTCTGTACCACAGATAAGTTTCAGTAAGACCCTTGATTTTATGAATAATTTATATTTCCAGTTTATTCTCACATTCCTTCATTTACGCAAGATGGATTTGCCGCTCCCAAAAATCTGCCGTCCTAGGCGATGGCACGGTTCGCCCCTCCCCCCCTCCCCGCCCCCTCCCTAGAGCCGGACCTGACAATAATCAACACTATTGTTACATGACTACTTCTTGCTAGGCGCACAGTACTGTTACGCAGGCCGCAGCTAGTGTTGGCAGCGAACGCAAATATTACACAGCTGGGCATCGCCAGTGGTCAGTTAGTCTTACTGTGACTCGGTTCAGTTGTAAATCTTACGTCCCTTACTGTCCAGTTTAAAATGGACGAGTTTATAATTAGGAAGAAATGTGACAATGTGGCAAGTGTTAGTGATGGTGAAGCTAGAACCAGTGTTAGTGGTGCTGAGTGTGACAACAAAGACACAGATAGTGACGGAATTGTGGCGGTGACAAAAAACACTGTCCCCGGAAAAAAACAACGCTGTTATCAGTCCTCTTGGAAACAGCAATTTGCATGGATCGATTACAATAAGGTAAAAGATGTAATTTTTTGCAAAATTTGCAGATAAATGTTTGAAGAAAATCGTTTTCAGTTTTCTCACAAAGTGGAAAAAACTTTCATGGAAACTGGTTTTTCAAACTGGAGGAGAAAGGGGTAGAAAAGTTGAAAGCACATGAAGCATCGGGCTGCCACGGAAAAACTGTACTGAAATTCAAATCCTTAAAATCGAATGTCAATGTATCTAGCCAGATTTCCAAAGAAAAATTGAAGCAAATGAAAGAAAACCGAGCTTGTTTGCTAAAAATCATATCTTTACTCCGCTATTTAGCAGTGCAGGGGATTGCAGTACGTGGGTATACTGATGAAACAAGTGACTGACTATTTATTACGCCCTCGATGTGAAGATAACCAGCTACTTTTGATATGACTACAGCGCGAAACTTACAAATGGACAATCCATGATGTACAAAACGAAATTTTGCCCATTTTAAATCATACTCTTCTTAGAAAATTATTGGAGGATATCAAGAGTGCAAATTATTTTGCAATAATAGCAGACGAAACAACAGATTTGTTGATGCTTCGCTAGAGATAGAAGAATATTTTTTAGGGCTATACTCAATACAAAGTACCACAGCTAAGGCTCTGTTTGATATTATTATCGACATTTTAAGACGATTTGACTTGCCTACATCTAATTGTAGGGGCCATTCACTGAAGTATGTGACAAATATAGAAGATTGTATTATGAAACAATGGATACATCAATCAGCTTCTGGGAATCACGGTTCAAAACTCAATCATTCATGTTTGTAAATCAAATTGAACAATTTATTCTTGGTGATAACATACATTCATTCGATATTTTATCTTTCTACGAATCAGATATAGACAAAGAACGCTTGCTTCTCCACCGAAGCATGTTTCATGAGATTATCCAAAGTAGTGATTCTTCTAATACTAGTTCGATGGATGACATAATAAAATATCTAAAACAGGAAAACCACCTGTTTGTCCTACTGCCTGAACTAGTGAAATTCATATGTGTAGTGCTGACGATTCCGGTAACGTGCTGCACCGCTGAACGATCGTTTTCGTGTCTGCGGAGGGTGAAAAAGTATTTTCGTTCTATAATGAGGCAGAATCGTCTTAATGCCATCGCCCTTCTCAACGCCCATAGAGATGAGTCGATGAAAATCCGCCTTGATGCCGTATGTGACGAGTTAATATGCAGGAGTGATCTGAGATGGAGTACATTTGCCATCAAAAGTTAAGGTATGTTTCTTCAACTTTATTTATGTATTTGTTTTGTACCACTACTGACCAATACTCCGACTGAAATGACATTGTGATTGACGTTTTAGCCAGTCGAGGGGTAGGGGCTAGTCGCCAGCCAATCGTAGTTTGCATGATTTTCAGCTGTTTGCATTTTTCATTATCCTCACAATCTTTTTTTGTTTCTTGAAAGTTGTTATGCTGTGAGGGAATTTCCCAAGAATACGACGTCATAACTCAAAAGGGAAAGTATGCGTGCATAATACACCTCTCTCCTTCAGCACTTGTGTTATTCCATAAAATTCTCAATGCATAGGTCATTTTAGATAGCTTAGAATTTAAGAATGTGATGTGTAAATTCCATTTCAGATTGTCTTGTAAGTAAACAAAGCAAGTTTGTTTCAGTGACACTTAAATTTTTGGTTTTCCAATGAAATATTTGGTTTTGATGGATTTTTAATTTTGCGCTGTGTGGGATTGTATAGTGCCGGTTTTTTTTTTTTTTTTTTTTTTTTTTTTTTTTTTTTTTTTTTTTTTTTTAAAGGATTAATCAGTAGCTTATTCCTCAGAAACCACTCTGAAATCTTTTCATTTGTGACCTCAGCATACAGCCTAAGAGCCTTTCTACTTCCACCTTCAATCAATAGACTGGTGTCATCTGCAAATAGGACTGGTTTGGAGTGTCGAACATGTAGATGGAAACGCAAAGTTATCTGTCAACCGTAGTACCTAATAAAATGATTCTTGTCCCCCCCCCCCCCCCCCCAAACATTTTCAAGTCGGCACCTCTGGGTTGTATTACTATGACTCCAAAAAGGAAGAATAATACTGCAGATTATGACAGAAATAAGGTGAAGACAGCTCGTACCAAAGGAGTGCCTTATCGAAATTACAGAGGAGATTATGTTTCAAGGAAAGCAGTTAGAGGATCTTCCAGGTAAATCTCAGTCTTTCTCGGAAGAACAGTAGAAAACTGTATAGATGTAAATAATATCAATATTACCAGCAATGCCAATCTTATGTAATTAATTTCCTTTCAGCTCAAGAATGAAATGTTTTGACTCCATTGACGTAATTCAGCGTAATAATATTTTGGCAAAATTATTTGATCTCCCTACCAAAGATGCCCAGGACTTACATCTGCAGCGTCTTATTGAACAAAGGAAGTAAAACAGAAGCGTCCTCAGAAATCTGATCCAGAATGTTGTGAAAACTGTAGGGATGCAACATTTCCATATAATGCTTGGAAGTGAAAGGAAACTGGTTTGCAAGAAAGATTTCCTGCATATAAATGCACTGAGGAATTCGGGCGTGTTTCGAATCTGTAAATTGATACTTAAGGGAATCACACCTGTTGATAAACGCGGGAAAAACCCGAAGACCAAGCAGACACCAGAGAGTACCTTTGCACTCATTCACGACCATTAAAAATCTTTCTCAACAAAAACCTCACATTATTTACAAAAATATACAGCATATTTAAACTCTGAACTAAATGCGTCGATAATGCACAGTATGTTCAATGACCAATATGCAGATTGAAAGGTAAAATATGATGTTTGTCGTAATTAGTATCGGGAAAATTTTAATTATTCCTTTCGTACACGCCAAGTGGACGTCTGTTGTAAATGTGAAGAGCTTGAACTCAAACTGAAAAGCCCACATTTAAATAAAAGGGCCAAACTTGTCATCAGAGTGAAATCAAATGTTCATAAGCGTCGCAGTCCTAAATTTTACAACTCACTTTGGGATGGCAAAAGAAGAGTCCAGTCTATTGATAATGTGGGAGCCATAGTTTCTGATTATACGCAAAACTTGTCACTTCCACATAGCACGATCCAACAGATATTCTATCTGCGCCAACTGTGAGTGTACTGTTTCATCATACATGATTTGAAAACTGAACACTCCACTGTGTACTTGTACCATAAAGGCCTTGGAAAGAAAGATGCAAACGAAGCAGGAGTGTGATCGCGACTTTGGACAATATAAGAGGAAAATAGAAACTCATGGCCTCATTTACACCCCTTGCGAATTCGTGGAACTGATAATAAGCACTAAAAGGAATGTTACAGTAAAATTAGTTATTGTAGAGGAAATACTAGATTTCGACAACTAGTGGCCAAAATATTTTAAAAAAAAGTGTTGTTTCGTATGATACAGTGACAGAACAACAGAACAACAAAAAATATTCTTCGCTCCTAGTAGCTTCAGAGAAATACAATACCTTGATAGAGGAGAGATGATTGGCCTTCTGTATATCGATGGATTAGTAAGACATACCTTCCACTTGAGAGAAAGACATGTGCCGATCATTCCAGCATTAATGGACAGCATTCCAATGGCCTACCCAACATACCAAGTACCTATTTCGAGAATGAAGATGGCACATGTGTAGAAAGTAATTGAATATGAGCCTGTTGCAGAGAGACCATCCTACGAAGAAGTGCTTTCTTGGCCAATGATTGACTAAAATTATAGCTAATGTACAGCTAATCATTACTGCTGTTGAAATAATTCAGTCTGTTCTATTTTGCAAGATCATGCTAATGTACTATGAAGTGTTCATACAGTTAAATCCTAAAAAAGCAGAAAGTTTGTTCATAAACTGCTGAAACAAAATAAGTCAAAAAACTCTGAAATAGTTAAATATTGAAATTATATACCCTGAGTTAATTATTTCTGTCTCAATAAAAGCAGAGTGTAACCACTTCCAGTTTAGAAAAATTCCAGTAATATGGCAATAAAACATTTGGGAGTATTCAGTTTTTTGTTTCTCCTGAAAAGTGTAAAAAAATGACTTATTTGGTGTCAGCAATTGCCGATTCAAATGTTGTCTGTTATTTCTCAGTGTTATAGTGAAGCCCTGTACGACAAATGCTCAATAATCACAGCATGAACGACCTCCTCAAGAACTGTAGTAGGTTAACATTTTCCTGGATTGAATTAAGTACAACGTTCACTTACATTGGTCACAACAGAACCCATGGAAACTTATAAGAAAGGAATTAAAGTTCAAGGAAAATAAATAATAATTATTAGTGCGTCTATGACATTGTGTTTGTGTCAAGAGATGGTGAAGGACTTGGGGAAGCAGTTGAGTGGAATCGATGGTGTCTTGAAAGGAGTTTGTAAGATAAATATGAAAAAAATAAAACATAAGTAATGGTAAATGAGATATGGATTAAGAACGTGTGTTATGCAGATGACACAGTCTTAATTGCTGATGATATGAAGGACGTATAACACCTTGTTACTGTAGTGTGAGAACACAGCAGGAATACGGGCCTCAGTATCAACATCAAAAAGACAAAATTTATTCTAGTCACTCGCAGTTCAAAGGAATATCAAAATGTAGAACTAATGCATAACAATCAATCCCTAGAAAGGGACAATAGATTCAACTACTCATACGTACATTAAATGTACACTACTGACCATTAAAATTGCTACACCACGAAGATGACGTGCTACAGACTCTAAATTTAACCGACAGGAAGAAGATGCTGTGATATGCAAATGACTAGCTTTTATGGCATTCACACAAGGTTGGGGCCGGTGTCGACACCTACAACGTGCTGACATGAGGAAAGTTTCCAACCGATTTCTCATACACAAACAGCAGTTGACCGGCGTTGCCTGGTGAAACGTTGTTGTGATGCCTCGTGTAAGGAGGAGGAATGCGTACCATCACTTTTCCGACTTTGATAAGGGTCGGATTGTAGCCTATCGCGATTGCAGTTTATCGTATAGCGACATTGCTGGCACGTTGGTCGAGATCCAATGACTGTTAGCAGACTATGGAATCGGTGGGTTCAGGAGGTTAATACGGAACGCCGTGCTGGATCCCAAAGGCCTCGTATTACTAGCAGTCGAGATGATAGGCATCTTATCCGCACAGCTGTAACGGATCGTGCAGCCACGTCTCGATCCCTGAGCCAACAGATGGGGACGTTTGCAAGACAACAACCATCTGCACGAACAGTTCGACGACGTTTGCAGCAGCATGGACTATCAGCTCGGAGACCATGGCTGCGGTTACCCTTGACGCTGCATCACAGACAGGAGTGCCTGCGATGGTGTACTCAACGACGAATCTGGGTGCACGAATGACAAAACGTCATTTTTTCGGATGAATCCAGGTTCTGTTTACAGCATCATGATGGTCGCATCCGTGTTTGGCGACATTGCGGTGAACGCACATTGGGAGTGTGTATTCGTCATCGCCGTACTGACGTGATGGTATGGGGTGCCATTGGTTACATGTCTCGGTCACCTCTTGTTCGCATTGACGGCACTCTGAACAGTGGACATTATATGTCAGATGTGTTACGACCCGTGGCTCTACCCTTCATTCGATCCCTGCGAAACCCTACATTTCAGCAGGATAATGCACGACCATATGTTTCAGGTCCTGTACGGGCCTTTCTGGATACAGAAAATATTCGACTGCTGCTCTGGCCAGCAAATTCTCCAGATTTCTCACCAATTGAAAACATCTGGTCAATGGTGGTCGAGCAACTGGCTCATCACAATACGCCAATCACTACTCTTGATGAACTGTGGTCTCGTGTTGAAGCTGCTGTACCTGTACACGCCATGCAAGCTCTGTTTCACTCAATGACCAGGCGTATGAAGGCCGTTATTACGGCCAGAGGTGATTGTTCTGGGTACTGATTTCTCAGGAGCTATGCACCAAAATTGCGTGAATATGTAGTCACATGTCAGCTCTAGTATAATATATTTGTCCAATGAATACCCTTGATCATCTGCATTTCTTCTTGGTGTAGCAATTTTTATGGCCAGTAGTGTATGTGAGCTAAATCGCAGTTTAATTTTAGTTTAATAAAAGAATGATAAGTCCCGAAGATGTGCAGCAATCCGATCAATGCCATCATTTCACACGTAGTAATTTCTTCCTCTGGAATACTGTACACTTACCTTCTTACTATTCCAGCAATAATTTCCAGGCTAAGTATTGTCCATATAGCCTCTGTTTCACATTTAACCCCTCTGGCAACACGTTTACAGCTAGAATATATTTTTGCAACATTCTTTATTTTTGTTGATGTGATTAAATTAGCACATATTTTATTCCATTTAAATGTTTTAACCCTACCAATGAAAATATCACCACTGGAGAGGGACTGTTCTCTTTAAGAGCTTGAATTGTGATCCCTTGGTTTGATAAGTTCCTGGTTTTCCTCAGAATCACAATGTCTGATATGGTTTTGAACCCTGTCATTCCACCTGGAAGGAAGTACACGGTTTGTGTGGTCTGCAGTTCAACCAAGTCTAGACCGTCGATACCGCGGTTCGATAGCGTCTGCATTGTTACTTTGTGCCAGGAAGGGCTCTCAAGGAGGGAAGTGTCCAGGTTTCTCGGAGTGAACCAAAGCGATGTTGTCCGGATGTGGAGGAGGTACATAGATACAGGAACTGTCGATTACATAACTCGTTAAGGCCTCCCAAGGTCTCCTATTGCAGTGGATGGCCGCTACCTACGGATCATGACTCTGAAGAACCCTGACAGGAACGCCATCATGTTGAATAATGCTTTTCATTCGGCCACAGGACGTAGTGTTACGACTCAAATTGTGGGCAATAGGCTGCATGATGGGCAACTTCACTCCCGACGTCCATGGGGAGGCCCAACTTTGGAAACAAGACAATTCAGCGCGGTACAGTTGGGCGCAAAAACATGCCGAATGGACCGCTGAGGATTGGCATCACGTTCTCTTCACCGAAGAGTGTCGCATATGCCTTCAACCAGTCAATCGTCGGAGACGTGTTTGGACGCAACCCGGTCAGGCTAAACGCCTTAGACACACTGTGCAGCGAGTGCAGCAAGGTGGAGGTTCCCTGCTGTTTTGGGGTGATATTACGTGGGGCCGACGTACTCCGCTGGTGGTCATGGAAGGCGCCGTAACGGCTGTACGGTACGTGAATGTCATCCTCCTACCGATAGTGCAACCATTTCGGCAGTATGTTGGCGGGGCATTAGTCTTCATGGGCGACAATTCGCGCCTCCATTGTGCACATCTTTTGAATGACTCCCTTCAGGATAACGACATCGCTCGACTAAAGTGGCCATATGTTCTCCAGATATGAACCCTTTCGAACATGCCAGGGATAGATTGAAAAGGGCTGTTTATGGACGACGTGACCCACCAACCATTCTGAGGGATCTTCGCTGAATCGCCGTTGAGGAGTGAATCTGGGCCAACAGTGCCTTGATGAACTTGTGGATAGTGTGCTACGCCGGTTACAGGCATGCATCAATGCAAGAGGACGTGCTACTGGGTATTAGAGTGCCGGTGTCTACAGCAATCTGGACCACCAACTCTGAAGGCCTCGCTGTATGGTGGTACAACATTCCATATGTGGTTTTCATGAACCATAAAAAGGGTGGAAATGATGTTTATGTTGATCTCTATTCCAATTTTCTGTATAGCGTCCAGAACTCTCGGAACCGAGGTGATTCAAAACTTTTTTTGATGTGTGTATTTTCGTTCTGTTTGTCACCAGCCCAATGGTTATATTTAGAGTAAGAATTAATCTGGCCACTACAGGCTATCAGATATGACACATTCTGACTTGACGTGAAGGAGGCCTCTGCTTCCGCTAGACGGGCAAAGAGATTACAGGACGCTTTTGACTTCGTATCGAAGCGCCTCATTGGTCACGATTGTTACTTCCTTCGTCAGCTGATGTTGCTTCAACACAAATTAAGGTATATATTTCTGTGTACTTGTACTGTACATTTTGAGCTTTGTTTTTAATGTCCTATTATGTACAGTAATTATACATCCACTGTATTATCTATCGACTGTGGTAGTTTCAGAACGACTTAAAAATAACCTGAATGAGAACGCAGGAAATGGCCGCCGAGTTAAATAAATTACATACCAGCAACGGAAGGGGCGTTTCTTTAGTAACACACTAGTGTTCAGTATTGGTGAGATTAATGCCTTATAGTAGAAAACTTTGCTGCCTAAAGTGTGGTCCGCCTGCACCATCGTTGATGCTAATCGGGCGAAAGAGATCGGGTTCCTTTAATTTGGCTTATTTCTGCAGTTCAAAGGGTCTCCACCAGTAGCTCTCTTTGTGCTCTGCAGAGCCAATTCCTCTGCAGGCGCGCCTTTAATTAAATGCGGTAAGTCAAATATATTCGTTTCAATGCATGTACTGAAAGAAAGAGATTTATACGAAAAATCGTTTTTAAATGAATATTTCAAAGCATTTTATTCGTGAAATTTATATCCTCGGCAGCCCTGTTCGCTCATCAATCATTCTTTCATCACGTTGTTACTCGGTTATTGGAAGTCACTACATTATTCACAGAAAGCTGATAAAAATGGTGAAGTGCAAACAAAAATAAATAAATTGGCATGAGGTATGCGATGGCATTTTATGTTACTGCTTAGTCCACCGTGGGTTATTTTGCATCCAGTGCATCAGAATTCCTTAACTTAATCTACTTCGTGATCACCAATTCTGATGTTAAGTTTCTTGGTACTTTTATTATGCATTACCTTGACTTCTCTCACTCGACCTCGGCAACAGAATTTCGTTTGCTACTCTTGTACAGTATCTGATAGGCATATTACTCCAGTTTGAACCTAAATGTTATCAATCTTGCCCACGGATCTGATGTACTATCTACCCATGTTAGGGGTTTATGGTCAGCACATATCAGGGACTTTCTTCCAAATACAAAAGGTCTAAAATATTTTACTCCACTATAAATGGCCAACATCTCCCTCCAAACTGTATTGCATCCTCTTTCTGCGAATTTCACTGTCCTCGAGGCGTACACGTAAGGTAAGTGGCTTCCGATTTTTCCCTGATGTGAAACCGCCTAAATAGTTGGCTCGTTAGTGTCCGTGGTAATTATGAAGTCCTTTCTCATGTCCTGGTACTGTAGTAGAGGTGGATTGATTAGCTTCTCTTTCAAATGTTTGAAAGCGTTTTCTTGCTCGACACTCCAGCTATAAGACACTTCTTTCCTTAATAATTCATGCAGCGGATTCGCGATTTTGCTGAAGTTGCTTACAAAACGCTGGTAGAATCCAACAAGGCCTAAATAAGCCTTTAATTGCTTCGTTGTGTTGGGTTTTGGATACTTCTTTATCACCTGGAGCTTCTGTGAATCTGGCCTCAAGTGCTGGGCTGATAACATATCACCCAATTACAATACTGGCCATTAAAATTGCTACACTACGAAATGATACAGACGCGAAATTTAACCGACAGGAAGAAGATGCTGTGATATGCAAGTGATTAGCTTTTCAGAGCATTCACACAAGGTTGGCGCCAGTGACGACACCTACAACGTGCTGACATGAGGAAAGTTTCCAACCAATTTCTCATACACAAACAGCAGTTGACCGGCGTTGCCTGGTGAAACGTTGTTGTGATGCCTCGTGTAAGGAGGAGAAATGCGTACCACCACGTTTCCGACTTTGATAAAGGTCGGATTGTAACCTATCGCGATTTCGGTTTACCGAATCGCGACATTGCTGCTCGCGTTGGTCGAGATCCAATGACTGTTAGCAGAATATGGAATCGGTGGGTTCAGGAGGGTAATAAGGAACGCCGTGCTGGATCCCAACGGCCTCGTATTACTAGCAGCCGAGATGACAGGCATCTTATCCGCATGGATTGCAACGGATCGGCAGCCTGAGTCAAAAGATGGGGACGTTTGCAGGACAACAACCATCTGCACGAACAGTTTGACGACGTTTATAGCAGCATGGACTGTCAGCTCGGAGACCATGGCTGCGGTTACCCTTGACGCTGCTCACAGACAGGAGCGCCTACGATGGTGTACTCAACGACGAACCTGGGTGCACGAATGGCAAAAAGTCATTTCCAGGTTCTGTTTACAGCATCATGATGGTCGCATCCGTGTTTGGCGACATCGCGGTGAACGCACATTGGGAGTGTGTACTCGTCATCGCCGTACTGGCGTGATGGTATGGGGTGCCATTGGTTACATGTCTCGGCCACCTCTTGTTCGCATTGACGGCACTCTGAACAGTGGACGTTATATTTCAGATGTGTTACGACCCGTGGCTCTACCCTTCATTCGATCCCTGCGAAACCCTACATTTCAGCAGGATAATTCACGACCATATGTTTCAGGTCCTGTACGGGCCTTTCTGGATACAGAAAATATTCGACTGCTGCCCTGGCCCACACATTCTCCAGATCTCTCACCAATTGAAAACGTCTGGTCAATGGTGGCCAAGCAACTGGCTCGTCACAATATGGCAGTCACTCCTGATGAACTGTGGTATCGTGTTGAAGCTTCATGGGCAGCTGTACCTGTACACGCCATCCAAGCTCTGTTTGACTCAATGCCCAGGCGTATCAAGGCCGTTATTATGGCCAGAGGTGGTTGTTCTGGGTACTGATTTCTCAGGAGCTATGCACCCAAATTGTGTGAAAATGTAATCACATGTCAGTTCTAGTATAATATATTTGTCCAATGAATATTCGTTTATCATCTGCATTTGTTCTTGGTGTAGCAATTTTAATGGCCAGTAGTGTAATACTTCATTTGTCATGAATTGCAAGGTAAAAGAATACGTGAAAACATGTCATTCCTCGGTAAAATCTTGGATGAAACAGCAGACAGGCGTCAGACTCGGACCATGCACGATCATTAATATATTTCCAAAACACAGTCAGAAGATGAGCCCGGACAGCACGTGACAATTCACGTATGATAGTGTAAGACCATCGTCAAAATCAACGGGAAAAACAAAGGATGAAAAGACACACAATATATAGACATGCATGAAATAGAACTACACGTTACAGCACTAGCCAAGCAATCCTATAACTTGTGGCATGATAATTGCACGCTAATTCCACGACTTAATCCACATATGTCTCCAGACAAAAAGAGAAACTAGGCGTCACCACCAGCAAGCGGTCTAGACGCTCATTGACAATGGAGACTGGAGAAAGTCCGTCCAGTCAGCTAACATCTAGATGGCTGACTGGAAGTTCGAATGAGTTATGGGATTCTGGCCGGAAATAATCGAACAAAGACAGGACTTGAATATCTACATTCTTTAATTGCTCGTCTGAGCGAGGATTGGATAATGACTTGAACTCATAATTCTGTATAAAGTTTTAGGAGAACGGCCTCTTACTGTGATAAAATTATTTAAATGCAGCCTTGATCACAGCCGATGTTAACTTCTGACTGTTTTAGGCCTTTTAATTATGGACCGTCATCAGAGTTTGCACTGTCTCGATGACGACAATTCAGATGGTGCAAACTCTGATGATGGGCATAATTAAAAGTCAGGAAACAGTCAGAAGTTAACATTGGCTGCAATAAAGACTGCCTTCAAATTATTTTAAGGACTTGAACGACTGCAAAATCCCGTGGAAGGAGGTATGTGGCTAAGGATGACCACGAACATTGCCAGTGCTAACACTACAAGTCCAGACCCTGGGCCCGACCTACACAGACATCACTCAGGGTCTACTGATTGTCTGTACTGAATTCCCTCAAGGGCTGCGCCACCCCCACCTTTTACGTGTGTGGCAGACTACGTCGCCCCTTTCACATTGGTAGCTCTGGCCACCACCATTTGGGGGCTCAATGTGACCATATATGGTTCCCATAAATGCCTTGCCGCACCTCGAGGTGATACTTCATGAGTACATGTAACATTGCTGGCCAACGTCCAAGCCAACGCCTTTCCTGTGGCATCGCCTTTGTACTATGAGTACTTGCTAGAAAAAACTTATTCTTTCTGGTGTATGTTCGTGGTATTTTCTACATATGCGACAGGAGGGTCCGTGATCACGGCGTATTCTTGTCTTCACCTTGTTGATGATGGTCTCTGGTAACAAGGAATTGGCTTTACATTCTTCGATGACACAGTAGATGGAGACTGTGTTTGCACATCAGCTGATGGACTGAGATGTGGAGAAGTGTCAGTAATCTGGTAATTTTCTTTCTATTGGATCTGATAGTGCAAACTTTTGTTCTCCAGACTCATTTGCATTGAGCAGGAAAATACCACTCATTTCAAACACAGATAGGTGATTTTGCATTGTTGCTGTTCTGTTATATGCAAATCCGAACATCTGAGCAATTTGGTACTGGGTTGCCACTGTTCCTAGATGCCTAGTGAGCCATGTCTTACTTTCCTGGTCGTATAAAGAGCTTAATGGTCCCACCTGAAATGAAAATATGCCTCTTCAATAAGAGATTATTAATCAGATTATTAATGAGAAAAATAATCTAAAAACTGGCCCAAAATAATTGTAAATACTATATGCAATTATTGAATTATAGTTATTAAAACGTGTTCATACAGTTAGCGTACCATTAAAAGCGTATAATGGTTACGTCACACGTATAAGTTCCATGTAATGAAGTCATGGGGTAGTATCAGATAGTCCCAGTTAACGGTACGTTACCTGTAAAATTCTTTCTGCATAAGAAATAAGGTGGAGAATCGTTTTACGCGGCATATCTTCATAAAGACTGCTAAAAGTCCTATTCATTCTATCACTAGTGTCAGCCTGTAAGGCGACGGTATAAGTTCCTCATAGAACACGAAATAGCCAACCAAGATACACCACTACGAAAATTCCACAATTTCCTCAACAACAGCTCGTCTGACTCTACCAAACCTCATAGTATTACTGAAGTTGCCGGTTATCTACATGGTCTAAAGACCAAAAAACTTTGTTAGTAAGTCATATAGATGGTTACTGGTTACCCCCTTACCCGATTAAACCGCAGCTTCCCCTACATAGCCAAACAAAGTTTTATTATAATATTTAATGAATTCTAAAAAAACTGATCTCGTGTTGCCCTTGCAACAAGCAAATTGGGCTTTTGTATTAGATGTTGAAAAATAAACAAGTAACTGAAGACATCACTACTATTAGTGATGTGTCGACAGAAGTGCCGACACAGTGTGATTTTGAGGGGGCCGATATGCACGCTATAAGCTCACGCAGAATATCGTGACGTCTGAAACAGGACGCTCAATGAATGCTATAAAGAAAAGTACGTTGCTTTTGGAATACTTAACTTTAATCCATCCTTGTCGTATACATCGTTCTTGTTGAGACATGCTTTAGACGATAATTATCAATTGCTATGTAAGGCTAATGGCGCCTTGCTAGGTCGTAGCCATGGACTTAGCTGAAGGCTATTCTAACTATCTGCTCGGCTAATGAGCGATGCTTCGTCAGTGTAGTCGCTAGCAATGTCGTCCGTACAACTGGGGCGAGTGCTATTCCGTATCTCGAGACCTGCCTTGTGGTGGCGCTCGGTCTGCAATCACACAGTGGCGACACGCGGGTCCGACATGTACTAATGGACCGCGGCCGATTTAAAGCTACCACCTAGCAAGTGTGGTGTCTGGCGGTGACACCACATTCCTCCCCCGCAAATCGGCGAACGGTCGTGTGATAAGGCGTCCGCCCGCCGTGGGGAGGACCCCATGTTGACGTATGCGATGAGGTGGGGAGCCTAACAACCGGCGAGGCTGTGCCACTCGCACCCGGCCATTCGGTCCGAGGGGAGCTAGGAAACGCCTGAAAACCTAGTCCAGGGTGCACATCAACATGCGGTGTATTCGCCCGTAAAGAGACAGGAGGGACCGAAGGGTCGACCTCCATTGCGTCGGGGTATCCGACGCGCGATGACGTCATGTGGTCCGGAGCGGGCAAGAGTTCCATGGCGGAGGACAGCTGGTCACGGGAAGCGATCGGCGGCGCGGGACCCAGGGAAGCGCTTGGCGGCTGCAGCGAAGCGTCCACTGCGGGCGGCGCTGGCTGGAGGACAGGCGGCGGCGGCGGAGGCGGCGGCGGCGCGTCGCCAATGGGGCAAAATGGAAGGCATCGTCGGTAACACCTGGGGATGAGGCGAGCCAGTAGATGGGTCCCCAGGGCGCTGACCGGACGGCACCGTCGCTGAAAGCAGACGGGGAGCGGCAGAACCCGTGCGACGACAGAGACGCAGCTGATTGAGATGCCGACGCACCTCACCAGAGGCCCCCAAAACCAAATACATCGCGCGGCCGAGGCAGCGAAGAATGCGCCCTGCGAGCCAACGCCGTGAACCTCGATAGTTGCGATAAAATACAACGTCGCCTGGAGCAAAAGCAGAAGTCTGCCGCTGCACAGGAACCTGATGCGGCGGATGCAGCAAAGACATCAAGGTTCGATGAGGACGACCGTGGAGCAACTCAGCAGGCGAGCGACCATCTCGGGGCTGAGAGCGATACGATGACAAAAAGAGCAACAACGCGTCCTCCCGAGAATGTGACTCTTTCAACTTCAACATCTGTGACTTGAAAGTCCGGCCAATCGTTCAGTGGCACCGTTTGACTGAGGCGAAAACGGCGCGGATGTCAGATGTTGAATACCATTGGCCTGGCATAATGACTGAAATTCTGCGGACATGAATTGTGGGCCATTGTCGGAAACAATAGTCTGCAGAAGACCTTCAATGGAAAAGATAGCAGACAACGCTTGGATGGTGGCAGAGGACGTCGTGGAAGACATCCGGACAACAAAAGGAAAATTACTGAAGGCATCTACCAGAACCAACCATCGAGCATTCCAGAATGGACCAGCAAAATCGATGTGCAAGCGTTGCCAAGGGGAAGTGGCTTTTGGCCATGCAAAGACTTTCTGCGGCGGTGTGGATTGTTGTTCGGCACACGCCATGCAAGAAGAACACATATTCGTAATCGCAGCATCGATTCCGAACCAAGTACAGTGCTGACGAGCAAGTTGTTTCGTTCGCACTATACCCCAATGTCCTTGGTGAAGAAGCCGTAAGACAGAGGACTGTAACGAACGTGGGACCACGACTCTGGACTGATCATTATCAGAACGTAACAACAAAACACCACGTCGTACAAAAAGTCTCTCCTTATGAGCAAAAACTCGGCGAACCAACGGATCCTCGATCCGAGACTTTGACAAAGGTCATTGCGTAGCAAAAAAACGCAAAACGGTAGCAAGGACAGGGTCAGCAGCTGTGGCTGTAGCTACACGACGAAAATCAATCGGAAACGATTCGACCACTTCATCGGTTTCCGCATCAATGAACATGCAAGCAAGTTCGGAAGAATCGAATGCTTTATCCTCAGCAACAGGCAAATGGGACAACGCATCGGCGTTTCCGTGCTTAGCAGTGGACCGATACAAGATATCGTAGCGGTACTGCGAGAGGAAAATAGACCATCGAATGAATTTCTGCGCTGTACGCGGAGGTACAGGCTTGTTCGGATGAAAAAGCGATGTCAAAGGTTTGTGGTCTGTGATGATGGTAAAGTGACGACCATACAAGAAATCATGAAACTTAGTAACACCAAATATGAGAGCCAAAGCTTCTTTCTCTATCTGGGAATAATTTCTTTGTGCAGATGAGAGCAATTTGGACGCAAAGGCAATAGGGCGATCATGCGATCCATCTTTGTGCGCAAGCACAGCACCGATCCCGAAATCCGATGCATCTACCATCAACAAAAGGGGTTTCTGGGGATCGAATGGCGTAAGGCAAGTATTAGAAAGCAACGCCGATTTCAACTGGCGAAAGGCGCGTTCGCATTCCGTCGTCCAGACGAACGGAACACCTTGACGGCGTAAGCGATGAAGCGGAGCTGAAATGGAAGAGGCATTGCGCAGAAAGCGATGATAATAGTTAATTTTACCCAACAAACTCTGTAGCTGCTTCAAATTCTGCGGCGAAGGTAAGTCTTGTATGGCACGGAGGTGCTCTGGACTCGGATGTATGCCTTGGGCATTGATGACATGTCCCAGATATGGTAAGTCACGAGCAAAAAACACACATTTGTCCTTCCGCAAGCGAAGACCATTTTGTCGCAATACCTGAAATAATGTTCTTAGGTGTGCTAAATGCTCGTCTGCTGTCTTTCCGGAGATCACAATATCGTCCAGATAGTTCGCAGCAGTAGGGACCGACGCACAAACAGTTTGTAAATATTGCTGAAACAATGCAGGGGCGGATGCACACCCGAATGACAGTCTTTTGAATCGGTACAAACCAAGATGCGTGTTAACCACCAAGACGCGCTGGGATTCGGCGTCCACTGGGATTTGCAAGTACGCATCTGCTAGGTGCAGCTTCGAAAAGTATTTACCCGGGCACAGTTTATCAAAAAGATCTTCCGGGCGGGGTAAGGGAAAAGCTGCAATCACGAGTTGTGGATTCACTGTTGCCTTGAAGTCCACACAAAGTCTCAGTTTTCCGGAAGGTTTTGGCAAAATTACTAAGGGTGAGGCCCAGAGAGAAGCTTGCACACGTTCAATTACACCTTGTGATTCTAAATCGTGTAATGTTCTTGCGACCTCATCACGCAATGCGTGAGGAACATTGCGCGCTCTGAAAAATTTCCGTTGTGCTTTGACTTTCAGTTCCAAATGTGCTTCATAGTTCTGAGCGCAACCTAAGCCTGGTGCAAAAATGTCTGCAAATTCTTCACACAGGCGAGAAACACTGTCTGGAGGCACAGCCTGATTCACTGATAGAACCTGATTTACTATAGATATGTTAAACAATTGAAATAAATCTAAACCTAACAAGTTCACTGCAGTAGAAGAACGAAGAACGTAAAGTTTTGTTTGTCCCTTGTATGTTGCAAGCTGTCCTAACACAGGGATAAGCTGTCCCGAATAACTATGTAATTTAACATTCGCGGCATGCAACGGAGGTTTGCCCAGTTGTGTGTACGTGTCATGATTGAGCAATGAACCTGCAGCTCCGGTATCGAGCTGGAATGGTATGACCTTGCCATTAAAGTCCAAATCTACAAAAAGTTTATTGTCCTGCTGACGACAAGAGCGACTGTCTTGTGCAATTTGAACTGACACTGGTACAGAATCACTTGCTAATTGACGTGATTTCCGGCGACGTCGACGCACACTTTTCGTGGGACGAACACAGTCACTGTTAGAAAGAGTGGCACGGGGTGGAGTGGAATTAACTACATAATGTCCATGGGCGAAGGTTCACGAGCCTGAGTATTCTTGGTTCGATTCCGGCGCGAAGCAAAGGGCCTGGAATGGTTGTAATTGTGTGATCTGAGTTTTTTCTGGCAAACACTTTGGACGTGTCCTTTCTTATTACAGAAAAAGTAAATAGCTTGGCGTGACGGGCAATGTTCACGCGAATGTCTGGTAGCACACCGCGGGCAAGATTTCACTGCATTTATATGCTGGCGCGGTACATCTGGTTTAGAGTGTGGTGGCAGCTGCGTGGACGTGTGCGAGGGCAGTTTATCGGTCCGCGCAGCGTGCCCGGTGGGCCGGTTAATGTTACACACGGCTGGCGAAGTTGCAAATGAGTCCTGTGCAAAGTCAAGCGTGTCCTGTCTATCCAATATGTCTATCACTTGCTGAAGGGAGGGATTAACTAGTTTCAAAATCTGTTCCCGTATGCGAACATCAGAAACGTTCTGTGCAATTGCATCACGTACCATTGTATCTGAATAAGGGAGTCTACATTCACACTCAAAAGCACAATCCCTTGTAAGGCCTTGCAATGTTGCAACCCACTTCCGATTAGTTTGACCGGCCGTACGTTTTGTACGAAAGAAAGTATACCTTTTTGCAACTACATTAACTGTTTCCTTGAAATAGGCATCTAAAGCAGACAAAATTTCCTCGTAGGACAGAGTTGCTACGTCGCGTCGGGGAAATAATTTCACTATCACACGGTACGTTTGCACCCCTACACATGCCAATAAATGAGGCTGCCGCTCATTACCTTGAATTCTGTAGGCGGCGAGATGAAATCCAAACAGGCGTGACCATTCCGTCCATGTTTTCTGAGCTGGGTCGTAGGGCCTAAAAGGCGGTGCAACTGCGAGTTGTGGCTGCGGTAGCGGTGAATCGGCGGCTGCCGCATCGGTTTGCAGTGCACGTTGACCCTGGACGAGCTGTCCAAGGGCATCCAATAAAGCCTGCGTTTGCTGATTCTGCAAGCGATAAAATTCGGACAGTACATCTGGCGAAGCCATGACACAAGTAAATGTAAGCAATTAGAAAGAGCAAGACCCGTTTTTAACTCGTCGCCATGTGATGTGTCGACAGAAGTGCCGACACAGTGTGATTTTGAGGGGGCCAATATGCACGCTATAAGCTCACGCAGAATATCGTGACGTCTGAAACAGGACCCTCAATGAATGCTATAAAGAAAAGTACGTTGCTTTTGGAATACTTAACTTTAATCCATCCTTGTTGTATACATCGTTCTTGTTGAGACATGCTTTAGACGATAATTATCAATTGCTATGTAAGGCTAATGGCGCCTTGCTAGGTCGTAGCCATGGACTTAGCTGAAGGCTATTTTAACTATCTGCTCGGCTAATGAGCAATGCTTCGTCAGTGTAGTCGCTAGCAATGTCGTCTGTACAACTGGGGCGAGTGCTATTCCGTATCTCGAGACCTGCCTTGTGGTGGCGCTCGGTCTGCGATCATACAGTGGCAACACGCGGGTCCGACATGTGCTAATGGACCGCGGCCGATTTAAAGCTACCACCTAGCAAGTGTGGTGTCTGGCGGTGACACCACAATTTGCACTTTACAAGTTACTGAATTTGATGAGGAATCTGAGAAATAAAATAAAAATAAAAGGAATTGATTACTCTGATATATGTCACTGATGTGGAATATTAATAAGAGGTTTATTGTGCTTCTTCTTGTGATGTACTTTTTGTAGCACCCGTAACAGCTCTTTCACAGACCATATATGAGGCTGACAGAAACTCCTTGGCAAGCTTCATGACATCTCTGTATTTCTCACATTTAACAGCCAGCGCACTTTATAATGCTTTTCCTTTGGAAAAGTCACTGTAGTTGAGGCTTTCTGAATGACCAACAACATGATGGATAAGTTACATTAATGATGCACTACAGCGAACTACATCCATGTACCCAGTTGAGTGTCCTCAAAGAACCAGTACTTTGAAAAAAGTAAAGCTTTTATCACCTCTCCTGATTTTAGCCCAAAAGGGCTTTTTGGGTGGAACAAGAAAAATAGATCTTGTGTAACATTGAACACAGTGAACGCCTTGGATATACTTCACATGACAGAATCCGACTGCATTTTTTTGCTGCAGTAACAACGGAAGCCCTGGATATGTCTAGTTCTTCCCCCCGCCCCCCCCCCCCCCTCCCAACATCCGACGTCGACAAGTCTATTCCCTTTGTTATTCTGGATTGTTCCCATGGACAAGTCTCACTCTTGCACCGCACGACAGAGCAATTTTCATACAACGCAGTGGTAGTAAATTCCCATTTTAGGCAAAGAGTGGACATACCTAGTTAATGCCACCAATGCCGTATTCTTTTCACACCTCCGTAATGAAGGATTTTCGGATCCATGTTCATATGAACTTCTTCTAATTTTTTTATTTCAAGAATAAATCCATAAACTTCCTGACATGTTTTTATACACTCTGCATGTAAACAAGTTGTACGCTCTAAATAATAAAAGAGCCACCACTGCGTATGATCAGAGCATTACACCACACTAACAGGAAACGTGACATTCATCGTTCAACGGTTTGAACTCAGAAATAAATTTAGTTTTTGTTCTTTGCCTCTGAGAAAAATCTCTATGAAAGGAAATTATTCCACAGCTAGTTATCCCCCAGAGTGAAAGGTGGCGACTTCCGCAGTTTTGTTATTAAAATTAAGGAGGCAGTACAACGTCTGGAGTGGGAGCAGCCGAGATTTACTGAGACAGGCCGCTGCGGAGGACCCAGAAGTTTATCCGTCTAATATTTGCGCAGCGCAGGCGGAGACTGTGGAGGCGGCGGAGCAACGAACTCCAGATAAAGGCGACACCGTGGCGCCGCGAAGCTGACTCGCCTTCTTGGCGCTTTCTCTGCAGAGGTCTTCTCAGGCCGCAGTGCAGGGCTCCCCTTCGTGATTCCTCGATTTCTGCGCTTGAGTGTTCAGTTAGTGACTCGCGTCTCACTACTGGTGAAAAGCAACGTCGCACACACATGTACTGGTAGGCTCGAGTGAGTCACTTGATCGGAAGACGCTTGCCGATTACTGAGCAGTGATGTGGATGGTTGAGTTTACGTTGTCAGTGTACTTGTTACGCTTAAGGCTATTTGGAGCCATCAAGGGCACACCATGATAGAAAATCAGAGACACAATGCAGAGAGCAGGAAATAGTGTTAGCGTTTAGGTTACGGGAGTTAAATAGTAATACTAGAGCATTGGAAATTGCTCTGTGTCTGTCCCAAGGGAGATGTTTCACTTTAGAGAATTAACTGGTAACTCCATCCACCGCCTAGACGCTGTCGTAAGGCGTCATTGTAGAAGACGGCCACGAAAAGGCGTGTCTTAGCAGAGGCATCAAGCTTCACGCTTGCTACTGAGAACTCAGTCAGTGGGTTTACAAAGGTTAGAGTGTTACTACAGCAGCCCCACCCACAGAAGGGCAGAGGGCCATCCAAGTGACGTAAAACACTGTTGTTGCTGGCAATAATACAGGGTGGCGCACGAAATGTGTTACCATTTTGTTTTTGAATATAAACTTTATTGTCAATACAGTCTGAAAGGAACGTATACTACAATGAAGAGCCGTCCATGTAGATTTGTTCTAACTCAGCACATGCTCAGTATGTCCACCATTTCGTTTCCTAACTTCCTTCAAACGAACACTGAAGTTAGTGATTACCATACGACACATGAATTCCGTAATTTCACTGCAAACTTGAAGAATAAGTCTTCTGAGCTCCATTAAATCACGTGGACGTTTCGGGAAAATTTTTTCCTTTAGGTACCCCCAAAGAAAAAAGTCATATAGATTGAGGTCTGGACTACTGGGGGGCCAGTTTTGTTCGCCATTGAAGTGACCTGGAAACCTGAGTGAAATGGTCCGCATGTCGAAATGCTCGTTTAAAAACTCCAACACAGTGTTTGCAGTATGTATTCTTGCTCCATCTTGCATGAACCACTGCGTGTTGAAGGGCAAGGCAGTAGCAAGAAGCTGTGGAATGAATCTATTGCGAAGCATGCTCAAATAACGCTCGCTGTTCACAATTTGTTCAAAGAAAAAGGGACCAATAAGTCAGTGACTGGAAATTGCTGCCCACGCTGTAATCCTCGGAGCATAATGTTGTCGTTGATGAAGCACTTGTGGCTTTTCAGTGGCCCAAAGGCGTACATTTTGTTTGTTAACCACACCGTCTAAATGAAAATGCGCCTCGTCTGAAAACCAAACGTTGTTGAGAGTTTCTTCCCTATCCTCCGCCCACTGAGCAAACAGTAGTCTCTGCCGCTTGTGTTCTTCAGTGAGCTTCTGTGCACAGGTCATCTTGTAGGGGTACATATGGAGGTCACTTTTAAGAATGCGTTGAACGGAGCGTCTGGATATTCCCAGTTGCACTGCTGCCTTTCTACACAATTTCCCGGGACTTCTCTGTACAGCAACTCGCACCGCTTCAATATTCTCCGGCGAACAAACAGGCTTAGGCCGAGGTCGCTTCCCTTCCAATACTGTTCCTTCCTGTACAAATTTATCGTACAACCTGTGGATGCTCTTCTTGCAAGGGACCCATCGTGTGTTAAACTGTTGTCGAAAACGCCTCTGAGTCACAACAGGGCTTTTCGTTTCATGAAAAAGTAACAATTGCCGATCGTTGCTGTGTCGTCAGTCTTCCATTATCAGCCATTGCTGCTTACTAGTCTTCTAGCGGCAGTATCGTGAATTACACATTTCGTAACTCATTTCTTTTTACAAGCTCTGCTGGTACTGATGTAGAGATCCCAGCGGGATATCTAATGTGCGTCGTAAATTGTGAAAGAAACAATTTATAACACATTTCGTGCGCCACCCTGTAGGAGTGGCAGTGAAGTTCAACTTTCAGCTGAACGCTGTTGATACCAAACTTGGAATTTGTTTTAAGCATTCCTACCTACCGAGTAGGAGTAGAGGAGGAGTTTAAATGTGGTTGGCCAGATGCGCGCTGGAGGTGGGGAATAACTCGCCAGATTGGCCGAAGCTTGTCAGGATGCAGTACATCGGTAGGTCGACTTTGAGAAGGGATAAATCGTGCGCCGCCACGATTCTTTAAAAGCCCATGTTTTTGTTGTGGTGTCACCGCCAGACACCACACTTGCTAGGTGGTAGCCTTTAAATCGGCCGCGGTCCGTTAGTACACGTCGGACCCGCGTGTCGCCACTGTTAGTGATTGCAAACCGAGCGCCACCACGCGGCAGGTCTAGAGAGACTTACTAGCACTCGCCCCAGTTGTACAGCCGACTTAGCCAGAGATGGATCACTGACAACTACGCTCTCATTTGCCGAGACGATAGTTAGCATAGCCTTCAGCTACGTCATTTGCTACGACCTAGCAAGGCGCCATAGCATTTGATATTGAGATTATAACATGTACCGTCAAGAGCGATGTACACCAATTGTGGATTAAAGTTAAGTATTATATCAACTACGTACTTTATTTGCTACTATTAATTCCCTTAACTGTTCCAGACCTCATGCCAGTCAGCGTGTAATTAAACGCGTGCATTTCGACCTCCTCTAGCAACACAATGTTGGCTCTTCTGCCAACACTTCATTTGTAGTCAGAGGGAGAGGTCGCAGTCAGATCGTTGCATTACCGACACCGTGTCGGTCGTGGCCAGACTCGGTATTCTCCAACAAGTCTGGTTAGAGCGCTGCTCTAAGTTTGTACCTAACGTTCTGCTGGTGTTCGCTAATTCCGTTAGCACCAGCCCACTTTGCTTCAGGCGCTGACTTCCGCTCTGCAACCAGTTGCCTCCTTTCCTTTTCCTAATGGTCGAATTAGCCTTGAGTATAGCAGTTAGTGTGGTCACAAACAGTGCTAATCAGACCCCCGGATTCCGTGAATCTCCTGCTGCCAGCACCCTGCCGAGTCCTAGAATCTGCATCTCTATTAGGCGCCCTGTGACAGTATTTGGTGCTGATTCAAGTCATCATTCTGCCTTCACTGGGAATTTGTCTTTCTGTATTTGCTTCGCCCCTCTCGGAAATTGTAGACTGACATTAAACACTCTGCATTCCCCCTATCCTGTGTCAGGACACGACAACTTACCACTTCAGTAGACAATAGATTACTTCCAGTTTCATTCGCGTATGCCTCTGTAAAGATGACTTATCACGACCTACGGCAGGTCAAAATTGTGTGCTGGACCGGCCCTCGAACATGGGACCTTTGCTTCTCGAGTTAGGTGTGCTACCAGCTGAGTTACGGGCGGTAGTAGGCAAAGTTCCTGGGTTCGAGTCCCTGTCCAACACACGGGTTTAATCTGCCAGGAAGTTTCTTATCCTGCAAAAGTCTGGAAACTTCACTAACGTGTGAGGCGTTAGAGGAATATACTAACTCCTCACTTCACACACGTTAGTGACGTTTTCAGTCAGTTAAGAACCTTCCTGGCAGATTAAGACGGTGTGTTAGACTGGGACTCGAACCCGGCAACTTTGCCTGCTAGCGCCGGTAGCTCAGCTGGTAGAGTACCTAACCCGAGAAGCAAAGGTCCCACGTTCGAATCCTACTGCAGCACACAATTCTGATCTGCCAGAAATTTTCATATCAGTGCACACTCCGTTGCAGAGCGAAAATTGGAAATTTTCGCGGTGTAGTTTGCGTCTGTCGTCAAACGTCAGCCGGTTATGTTTTTTTCAATATTCTGGAACCATCCACAGTACATCAAATAAATCTGTGGCCATTGGTGCTGTCCCTCTCTGTATCCTATTTGGTATTCATCCCACGCAGATGAGCAATATTCGAGGAAGAGTCACACGCGTGTTATGTAAGCAATCTCCTTTATGGGCTGAATACTTTTCCCAGTAACCCACTGATGAACGGAATTCTGTCAATTGTTTCACATAAGAATGAACCTACGGCATCATTCCATTTCATATCCCTACAAACTGTTACATTCAAGTATTTGTACGAGCTGATCGATTCTAATTGTAAAGCACTGATATTGTAATCTTTTGATGTGCTATTTCTGCCTTTTGGTAAGCGCATAATTTTACATTTGTGAACACTTACAGCAAGTAGCCAGTTTTGACCACTCTGAATTCTTATTAAAATACGATTGAATATGGTTGTAGATATTTTCAGTCCGTACTTCATTGTTAATTAATGTATTATTTTAATAATCTGTAGCTGCTCTTGGTATTGCCTGCCAAGTCATTAATATGCAACAGGAACAGAAAAGCTCCCAAGAAATGTCCCTGCGGCACACTAAAAGTTATTTCCACAGCTGTTGATGACGTTCCATCCACAATAACATGCTGTGTCCTCACTAGCAAAACATCCTCCATCTGACCACAAATTTCTTTTGACACCAGAGATGGCCGTCAATAAGAGTTCGTGTCCCTGAATTGTATCTCACGAGGAGAAACACAGTTACGTAGCGAACGAGGTGGCGCAGTGGTCAGCGCACTGGGCTCGCATTCGGGAGGGCGACGGTTCCAACCCGCGTCTCGCCACCCTGATTGAGATTTTCTGTGCTTCCCCTAAATCACTTCAGGTAAATATCGGGCTGGTTCTTGTGAAACGGCACGGCCGACTTCCTTCCCCATCCTTCCCTAATCGGATGGGACCGATTAGATCGCTGTTTGGCACCCTCCCCCGAACCAACCAACCAACCACAGTTCCGTAACTGATAAATGAACGTGTGTTTCACGTGATCCGTACTAGGCAGTTCACCAGAAAAAACATGTGATGTAGTTTGGAGGTAAGCAATTTTTCTACAATAACCGGATTTCTAATATACGTTATGTACACTGAAGAGCCAAAGAAACTGGTATAGGCATGCATATTCAGATACAGAGTATGTAAACAGGCAGAAGAAGGCGCTACGGTCGGCAACGCCCGTGTAAGACAATAGGTGTCTGGCGCAGTTGTTAGATCGGTTATTGCTGCTACAATCCAGATTATCAAGATTTAAGTGAGTTTGAATATGGTGTTATAGGCGGCGCACGAGCGCTGGAACACAATGTCTGCGAGGTAGCGATGAAGTGGGGATTTTCCCGTACGACCATTTCACTATTGTAACGTGAATATCAGGAATCCGGTAAAACATCAAATCTCCGACATCGCTCTCGCCGGAAAAAGATCCTGCAACAACGGGACTAACGACGACTGAAGAGTAAAGTTCAACGGGATAGAAGTGCAACTTTTCCGCAAATTGCTGCAGATTTCAATACTGGGCCATCAGCAAGCGTCAGCGTGCGAACCATTCAACGAAACATCATCGATATGGGCTTTCGGAGCCGAGGGCCCACTCGTGTACCCTTGAGTGCACGACACAAAGCTTTACGCCTCGCCTGTGCCCATCAACATCGATATTGGATTGTTCGTGACTGAAAATATGTTGCTTGGCCGGACGAGTCTCGTTTAAAATTGTATCGAGCGGATGGACGCATACGGGAATGGAAACAAGCTCATGAATCCATGAACACTGCATATCAGCAGGGGACTGTTCAAGCTGGTGGAGTCTGTAATGGTGTGGATCGCGTGGAGTGGGAGTGGTATGGAACCCCTGATAAGTGTAGATACGACTCTGACACGTGAAACGTACGTAAGCATCCTGTCTCATCACTTGCATCCACTCATGTCCACTGTACATTCCGACTGACTCGGGAAATTCCAGCAGGAAAATGCGACACCGCACACGTCAGTAACTGCTATAGAACGGCTACATGAACACTGTTCTGATTTAAGTTAAATGAACAGTCGAGATCGCAATAATATTTGTGTATTAGCGCGGCTGGTCCCGGCGGAGGTTCGAGTCCTTCCTCGGGCATGGGTGTGTGTGTTTGTCCTTAGGATAATTTAGGTTAAGTAGTGTGTAAGCTTAGGGACTGATGACCTTAGCAGTTAAGTCCCATAAGATTTCACACACATTTGAATATTTTTTGTTTATTAACCGGTTTCGGCTTACGTACAAGCTGTCTTCAGAATTTTTGACCCCCTATGGCTGGTTCTAGCGGCTCCTCGGATTCCTCGCGATACCACGTAAGCCGAAACCGGTTAATAAATATTATTGTGATCTCGACTGTTCATTTAACTTAAATATAGCATGAGGCTGCTGCTCTCCGTGGGCTTTGTTGTCAAAATTTATGAGAGTCCTCTGAGTTTAAACACTTCCGTTGGTCACCAAACTACTCAGACATGAACATTATTGAACGTATCTGGGATGCTGTGCAACGTGCTATTCAGAAGAGGTCTCTTGCCCCTCATACTCTTAAAGATTTATGGACAGCCCTGCACGATTCATGGTGACAATTACTTCCTGCATTACTTCAGACATTAGTCGAGACCATACCACGTCGTGTTGCGACATTTCTGTGTGCTTGTGGGGACCCTACACTATTTTGGGCAGGTGTACCAGTTTGTTTGGCTCATCAGTGTATAACAATGTGTCCACGGAAAAAGATCATACTGAAATCCCTGGGCTAGTAGGACAGAGCAGATGAGGTTATATTTGTGGAAAGGGGCCAAAATAAGTTACTGTCAGTTCCACTCAACATACAGATTTTATTAGTTAAAAGACACAATCACACAAGCATGAATCAAAAACTCTCAACCTTTTAACGAAAGACCTCCTTTGATTTAATTTAGATCTGCTGAAGGTCACATCGAAAATCGAAGGCACAAGGCCTAACCAAGGAATTGAGGTACAGGAGTTCTTCTGGAGATTTCACTTCTTTAGAAAAAAAAATTATCTTCAGTATAAATAGGCTGAAAGCCTTGGCTTAAACTTTTCCCGTACAACTAAGCTGAAGGCCACACATTAATCAAGAACAATGTCACGGCTTAAGACCGAGACAAAGATTTTCAATGTTCAATCTAAATAGGCGGAAAACTCTGCTGAAGGCTGCATGTTAACAAAACAATTTAACGGCTTAAGGCCTAGGAAGAAGAGCTCTCAATTTGAAAAGGCTGAAGGCCTTATCTTAAAATATTTCGTGTAAAACTCGGCTGAAGGCCTCATACTAAGGAATAACAATCTTATGACTTAAGGGCAAGTCAAAGAATTTGAATTTTTAATTTAAGAGAGATTAAAACTCGCATGAAGGCCACACAACATGCAGAAAACAATTTTACGGGTGAAGGCCTAAAGCGTAGAGTTTCTAATTTTCAACTAAAATAGGCTAAAGGCTTTATCCTAAAATGCTTCACATAAACTCGGCTGAAGGCCATACATGCAACCCTTACAATCTCATGCGTTAAAGCCCAGACAAAGAAATTTCCAATTTTTAATTTAAGCTGGAAAATTCGGCTGAAGGCCACATACAAACTAGGAAATATTTCTTACAGCTTAAGGTCTAGACAAAATTTTTCAACTTTTGATTTGAATAGGCTGAAATCTCGACTGAAGGCCACATACCAACTTAAAACAAATTTACGGCCTAAGGCCTAGACATAAGAAATTTTCAATTTTAATCTTGAAAGGCTGAAACTCGGCTGAAGGCCACATAGAAAACAAGAAACAATTTTTTTATGGCCTAGGGCCTAAGAAGAAGCCTTGCAATTTTAATAAGCTAAAACTCGGCTGAAGGCCACACAGAGTACTTAAGACTAAAAAAGAAATCACTATGTAAAGCACAAGGAGCAGCGCTTAGAAGGTTCCAGGGGTCGGCCTTTGAAAGTAACACTAACACACGTTTAGGTGAGACCGGCAACCAGACTGACAGCCTCTTAACCGGAAAGCAACCCAACCAAAAGCCAGCTGATGAACCAACCAACATGATCAGTTCTGCTCTGCCCGAGCAGCAAAACGTCAACAAGATGTGACTAGCACAACGTTATGGATACTGGTGCTCAATCAGCCAAGTTAGATTACACGCCCAAAACTACCAACAACACCTCAGCTGTCGAACTACACGTCGTGCTGGATAGCATCAACACGACGAGGAAAATACGCTGCCGGAAACTATGTCAACGACAAGGGCAGGTAATCGGAACGTCAATAGCCACAGGGCAGAAGATACGGCTGGTACACTTCATTAATGAAGGAATGAAGGAATTAATTAAATTAAGTTAAACACCACACAGGAAGGCAGCTACAATTATAGCTGACTTCAATGCACACATGTTGTTGGTCGCGGGAATCTCCCCGAAAGCGACATCCAGGATCAAACAAAGAGATGTGATAGCGGTTGAGGCTTGACAGTAGGTTTAGTGAGCACTCAACTTCAGTGTCCACGACCGGTGGGCGACGAATTTCTCTTCACAACTCCAACTGTGCGTGCACGCCGCCAGCGGCACCAGCCTAACCACGCACCACAGACTTCCTTGCTGCTCTGCCTCAACCGACCGACAGCCTAGGCCCGGAAACGGTCAAAGGACCAAATACACGTCGGCTGATGAGACCACCAACCGAACGACCAACCAACGCTCCTTCCCGCTTTAGTGTCCTTCCGTCGGACAGCTCAAGTGTGTCGCTAGCAGTCGGCGAGGACTGACTGTCCGCACCTCACTGGCGCTCCGTCCCGTCTTCACTGCTGCTGCTCACTCCAGACACACGACGACCCGGAAATAATATGTCGCTCCAGAGATGGTACGATAGTGCAGTTATCGATAAGCGCTGCTGCTGCCACTTACGGCAGATAAGGCAGGAATTTAGTGACGCCAGTAAATGGAAGAAGAAAAGGAGGCATCAGTACCCTAAGAAAAGATGACAAACAATAAATGGCATGAACACAAGCCGAACACGGTTCACTTACGTGCCTGGGCTTGCGGTGTGTGACAACGTTCTATGAGTGATTGTTATTGATGTTGTAACCTGTGCCATTTCTCTGGCGCGTTGCGTTCCGGCACTACCGATAGCGGCTTGTATTTCTGTTTCCGTCTGGTTCGGCCTGCGCAGACGCTGAGGCGGCTACTGCCCTCTGGAGCGTTTTTCGCGGGGGGCCGCGCGCGCTCGGCTCTGCAGTTGGATTCGCACCGAGCTAGTGGTTCCGCCCCGGCACGGAGGTGTGGTCTCGTAGTTGGCGGGCCTCGTTGATTTGGGCGTTGGACAGTGTGGCGTGTTGATAATGTGGTGTAGTGGACAACTGATGGATCCTCGCACGCGATCTAACGAGGTTCTCCGCCTCTGAAAAGGGTTGTAAGGAGTACAGGGCAGGCTTTCTGTGTGTTTGCTCTGTCCGGTCTGCGTTGTTGTTGTGCCAGTTAGCCCTAAGATGATGTCAGACCTTGGTATCTGTCAACCTTATTTTGGCTACAAGAGCTCAGGTGCAATATTACCGGGCCTATCCCGGATTTGTCATTAATTGAGAGCCTTTTATACTGTATTTTTAGTAGTAGGTTTGGCAAGTGCACTTGCGTATGGCATTTATTGGTCCCCCCACCCCCCTTCTTCCTCTTTCGTGTAAACTGATTTTGGCAAGATTGCTAGGTGACTTGTGTTACTACCTATGTAAGTTTGTCCGCTGCTGTAGTCGTAACATGTATTGACCGACAAGTGGCCCATGTTGGCGAGAGTTTGAATGTGTTTTGCGCTGTTGATGTTGGGCTTTGCCGTTCATATATTTAGTCATGTACGTGTTGTTGTGTTAAGGATTTTAGGGCAATTTCAATTGAGATACCTGTTGGAAATTTTATCACTCTTTTAAAGAAGGTATAGGGAGTAACTTCAACTGAAAATTTAATTGTAAATTATACATTTGTGCTTCACATTTAAAAATTTAACTGTATTAGGTGAAAGTATGTAGTTTAATGCACAATGATTATTTGTTAATGTATCAAATTGTAAACAGTTTTGAAGTTTCCCTGACTACCTGTGGTATATAACATTTTTATTACCTCATATTGTAAGCAGTTTGATTTGTTTGTGTCACTGTAATTTGTAAGCCACAGTGTAATTTATTACAATTAATTAATTGTTTTGCGGAAATAAACCTTGAGTTGTATGTCCCATCTTCATTAACCGAATCCCATCCAAATCGTCCGCTCATGACCTATAGTACGTTTTACGCATGACGGCAATTCAGTGGCAGTATTGCTCGAAAACAAATGTATGGGGCGAGAGAGGTGGATTATTGGCTCTGAGCACTATGGGACTTAACATCTGAGGTCATCAGTCCCCTAGACTTAGAACTACTTAAACCTAACTAACCTAAGGACATCACACATATCCATGCCCGAGGCAGGATTCTAACCTGCGACCGTAGCGGTCGCGTGGTTCCAGACTGAAGCGCCTAGAACCGCTCGGCCACCCCGGCCGGCTAGAGGTGATATAGTGAGGAACTAGAGAGAGAGAGAGAGAGAGAGAGAGAGAGAGGGAGATACTTTACACACACTGCGCAGCAATATTAGTCACGCTTTTGAAACTCCATAACTGTCTCTTATTGCGATGGAGAAGTTTAAAATTTGTCTCAAAGGAGCCTACGACTGTCTTCTGTATTGGCGCATAAGTTTGGCTCCCTGCGATGTCACTTTCTGGTTTGAAGACACTTCAAACAGTCAGGTGTGGACACATGCGAAAGAACCACTAAACTTCACAACAGTACTACCCATCTCGCCACTGATGTTCACACCTGGTAGAGGGGGGGGGGGGGAGGGGGGGGGGGAGGAAAACATTTCAGAATTCACAGTAAAAGGCCTAAGGTGGTGACAGGGAACCCACCCGTTCTCTTCGGGCGTGCGTTTCCACACATTTTGCTGCCTAAAGCGGCAGTCTGCAGTGTTCTGTGCAACAAAACGACGTTCTTGAGCGACTCTGACACAGCTGACACCCTACAGACGTTTCAACTTCTGCCTGAAGACATCCTGGGGCTGCAACCCACTGAAAGTCATCATTCCTCTGGAGTGTAGCGCGCCTCGATTGTTGCTCAGGTATACAGAGTGTAACAACTAAGGACCGTCCAAAACCATTCGAAGAAATTTGAACGTTATTCTTTTTCAGCACCCCTGTTTGGGCACCTCACACGACAGTCTAAGCTTTGATATTTTCTTTTTCGAATATGTTGACATCTTGATGTTCGAATACACAGGAAGGCTGTAGGCACCTTAGAGGGAAATTTCAGACTTATGAATTGCAATGAGAGACAGTTACGGAATTAAAATAATTGACCTTTTCATTTTGTTGTGCAGTGTGTATGAGATTGATCAATGGTGGTATTGACGCTAATTAGCTGAGAGCTCGTTACGGCAAGGCTTTATCTGTCTTCTGTTTGCTGTGGCTGAAGTACACTGCACGGTGCTGTTGTAGGACGGTTTCAGTACTACCAATATCTGTCTCGTGGCATAATTATACCCAGGTGCAAATACAAAAGGTCTGCATGCACTGCACGTTAAATCTGCGGTGATGAATGTCACATTTGATTTTCAGATTGAGTTTTTAGACTAATTTTTCATTGGTGGGGCATTTAATAAAAGTAATTATTATGGCTTCCGTAACATTTAAGGAAAAAAAGAACAATTTCAGAATTGTTCCACTAATAAATATGTTTTCATATCCGTGATTACCACAAAAATATAAAACAAAAGTAGTCAATTGAAAAAAATAAAAGTGAGTCACAAAGATAATTGTTTTAAGTTCTCCTTGATATCTTAAACAGCTGCTGTTTCCAAATAACTGCCCAACGTGAATGACAGAAGGTGAAATTAATTAATTAAAATGACGATCAAAGCACATGGATAATATCCATAGTGCTTTGCCTTGACGAAATCAGATTTTGTGTCAGCAGCTCGTATTGTAGTTAGGGTTGCTGAATCCCCACGGGGCGCCGGTTTCGGTTCCCGGCCGGGCCGGATATTTCCTCCACTCGGGATTGGGTGTGTGCGCATGTTATCATAATTTCAACAACATCGACGTGCAAGTCACTGAAGTGGCGTCAAGAAAACACTTACGTCAGACAGCCGAACGTCTCAGATGGACCGATGACCTCACAGTTTGGTCGCTTCCCGCCCTCCTTTAAACCAATGAAGCAAGCAACCATCCCAGATGTGGTCTCTTGGCCAGTAATGTCATATGCGGATTTCACATTTCGTTGCAGTTTTCTGTACTCGCGTAATAAATCGCAACCGTCTAGTGTACGTAACAACATCCAATTCAAATTTTATTTAGTATATTTGTAACAATTAGGTTTTTTCCTTTTTTTTAGCTGTTCCGTCATCGTGATACCCGGTACAATTGACGCATTGTAAATACGATTCGCATCTAAACAGAACTAAGAAAGTACAAAATTTCCCGTTAAATTGGCTTTCAGTGCAATTTGAAATTCTATAAAAGATAACTAGCTTAGCTCCCGCTGCTCTGCTCGCGTAGGCTGTATGGCCTGCAGGAACTTTTTTGTTTTGTTTAATTCAATCTTTATGTTGTTCATAAATTTCTGCGCTTATAAGCTTTTCAGGCTAATTAAAGTCATATAAACATCGTCTTTTCCGAATTTACTTCTGAGCAAAAAGTGATTCCGGTAGCTGGAGTCAAAAGTGTTTGTTAATTATTCCTTTTGCGTTCTTATGGAGATATTTCCTAAGCAGCTGTCATCGCCTACAAAAATTTCTTTATATCTAACCGAGAAGTGAAATACCAATTTTTATAAATTTAGCTTTAAATTGTTTCAATTTAACGAAATATTTTCTTACAGAGTTTCATGCCCTACTGAACTCCCTTATGGGTTGAATTTCTGGAAACAGTGAAACGCATTTTTTTTTATTTGTAAAAGAGAATTCAAATCTATATCTACGTCTAAGTGATTACTCTGGTATTCACAATAAAGTGCCTGGCAGAGGGTTCAATGAACCACCTCCAAGCCGCCTCTACCGTTCCACTCTGGGAAAACAAGCACTTAAATTTTTCTGTGCGAGCCCTGATTTCTCTTATTTTATCGTGATGATCATTTCTCCCTATATAGGTGGGTGGCAACAGAATGTTTTCACAATCGGAGGAGAAAACTGATGAGTGAAATTTCGTGAGAAGATCCCGTCGCAACGAAAAACGTCTTTAGTTTATTGAAGAAAACTGATGAGTGAAATTTCATGAGAAGATCCCGTCGCAACGAAAAACGTCTTTAGTTTATTGATTGCCACTCCAATTCACGCATCAGTCTGCGGCACTATCTCCCCTATTTCGCGATAATACAAAACGAGCTGCCCTTCTTTGATATTTTTTGGTGTCATCCGTCACTCCCATCTGATGCAGATTCCACACCGCACAACAATACTCCGGAACTGGGCGGCGGACAAGCGTGGTGCAAGCAGTTTCTTTAGTAGACCTGTTGCTCCTTTTTTGTGTTCTGCCAATGAATCGCAGTCTTTGGTTTGCTCCACCCACAGCGTTATCTAAGCTCGTTCAAATTTCGGTGATTTTTAATTGTAATTCGTAACTATTTAGTTGAATTTAAAGCCTTCAGATTTGTGTGACTTATCGCAAATCGATATTTACAGAATTTCATTTAGTGCTCATGTGAATAACTTCACACTTTTCTTTATTTAGCTTCAATTACCACTTTTCGCACCATACAGATATCTTATCTAGATCATTTTGCAATTCGTTTTGGTCATCTGATGACTTTACAAGACGTTAAATTACAGCATCATCTGCAAACGATCTAAGAGGGCGACTCAGATTGTCTCCTACGTCGTTAATATACGTCAGGAACAACAGAGGGCCAATAACACTTCCTTGGGGAACGCCGGATATTAGTTGTGTTTTACTTGATGACTTTCCGTGTGTTACTACGAACTGTGGCCTTTCTGACAGGAAATCACGATACTCCTCAGGCAAGCAATTTTGTTAGAAGACGCTTGTGAGGAACGGTGTCAAAAGCCTTCTTTAAATCTAAAAATATAGAATCAGTTTGGCATCCCCTGTCGATAGCTCTCATTACTTCATGAGTATATAGAGCTAGTTGCGATTCACAAGAACTATATTTTCCGAATCAGTGGTGACTATGTGTCAATAAATTGTTTCCTTCGAGGTACTTCATAATATTGGAACACAGTGTATGTTCCAAAACTCTACTGCAAATCGAGGTTAGTGATATGGGCTTGTAATTCAGCGGTTTACTACTCTTTCCCTTTTTGGGTATTGGTGTGACTTGAGCAATTTTCCAGTCTTTAGGTACGGATCTTACTGTGAGCGAGAAAACGCGGCTTACTAACCTGTCAATATACCTGGATCGTTTAAACAGTAAGCTTACACTGAGGCGATAGAAGTCATGGGACAGTGATATCCACACATACAGTTGGCGGTAGTACCGCTCACACAAGGTATAAAAATGCAGTGCATGACAATTTTCACAGATGTAGCCTTAAAAGTCATTTATTACTTCTTTAGTAACTATTTATTTTTAGAAACAGTTTCACCCACTACATTATCCCCTTAGTCGCTGAATTTCCAAAACTGCTGAAACACGATCTATTATTTTCTGACTGAGAAACCAAGTACCAATTTTTGTACTTCTAGCTTCATAATTCCGTTAATAGCTACATACTTTCAAAAAGCCTTCCATCCTCTATTTCACCACATTAGGAGTGGAATTTCGGACAATTCCTTTTTAAACGCTGCGTGCTGTGTAAGATCCACACCCTCTGCTAACTTCAAGTTTCTATCGTAATCGACTGGGACTAAGCGACGATGAATCAGACCTTCGGGGTTGAATTTACAAAACCAGTGAAATATGTATTTTTTCATCTGTAAACGAGAAACCAAACACCAACACCTTAGGAGTTAAATTTCCAAAAACACTGACAAGCGTATGTGTTATTTCTAACAGAGGAGCCAAATACAAATTTTCACACATTTAGCTTCAAGAATGCTTGCACAATGAAATATTTTCATAATAAGGTCTCAGCCACTAGTTCATTCGAAAGGGGATGAATTTCTATACAAAGTGAAAAGCGTTTTTTTTTAATTTTTAACTGAGAAGCCAAATTTAAATTTTCATACATTTGGCATAAAAAATGCTTTCATAATAAAATATATTCGTAAAAATCTCTTCCCCTATTTCATGCCCTTAGGGGTTCAATTCACCCTGAAACAAGTATTTATTTTTTATTTGTGACCCAGAAGCCAGTTTGAAATTTTCATAGATTTAACTTTAAAAACGCTTTCATAATAAAATATTTCCATAAAAACTTTCATCCGTTTCGCCTCCATAGGGGGTTGAATTTACAAAAACTGTGAAATAAGTATTTTTTTAATTTCTTACTCAGAAGCCAAATTAAAATTTTCATAGGTTTAGTTTTAAAAATGCTTTCATAATAAAACATTTTCATAAAAAGTTTCATCCCCTGTTTCACCCTTAGGGGTTCAATTTCCAAAAGACCGAAAGGTCATATACCAATGTTCATAGACGCATGTTTAATAATACTTTAGTAGTATATTTTCAAAAAAAGCTTTCACCCTCTATTTCACCTCCATACGGTTAAATTTCTAAAACTGCTGAACCACGTAGTTCCTTATTTCTGACCGAGAAAACAAACACCAATTTTAGTATGTCTAGCTTCAAAACCACCTTATTAGCAAAACAAAAAAGTTTAATCTCCTCTTTCACCCCTTAGGGCTGTAATTTCGAAAAATCCAGTCTTAAACGACACCTACAGCACAAGATGCAGACCATCCCCAAATTTCAAGTTTCTGTCATTGGCAGTTTAGGATGGGCGCTGATGAATGAGTCAGTCAGTTAGTCATTGCCTATTCTGTGCAGAGATCTGAATCAAAAGACATTTTGTAATTACAGTGTACGGGTTGGCTGATGCCTTAAGAACTCCGTCACAAGCCGTCTTTAGTAAAGGACGTGACTCGGCTGATGGGGAACAGCTGCTGACAGTGCCAGCAGAGTGGCATGCAGTGGTTGGTCTGGCAGCGTGCGTCTGGAACTGTTTCCGTAATGAATAATGCTGCAGTACGAGCACTGACTTTGGTCCTTCTCAAGTCCTATAGATGGTGTTTCTGCGCTGGATGTTGGTGACAAACAAACATTCCGTAAAGCGTTCGTTCGATATTCAGTTCTTAATATAATCCCAGACATCAAAGGAAGCCGTGAACTCGTAACCCTAGACGAAACGACATGAGCTAAAAGTAGTGTCTACCAGAGTTATTGATCTGAGTATCTACTGATGGTGGTCTCGATTATATGCCAGAAAATAATTATAGCTAGATCTCAATGTAACCGACTATAGTGTTTGTGCTATTTACCGTTTCTTAGCCAGTTTCCGAAATGTTTAAGACTGAAACATCAGACTGCAAATAAAAGAATGTTCTTACAGAGAAAATATTAATTCTAATAATTAATCGTTTCTAGTGAAATAAACTCCTGACCTAAGTAAGGACATATAGTATGTCTATAATGAAAGTGAAGCTTAAGAGCGAGTTGTTTCTGGCGAAATACACTAGCGACATTATTTAATACAGTTATTAGCGGCATTTAAAGACTCTCAGTTCTTCTGACGACAGCTGCATTATTCCTAAAGATTAAAAAAATAAATAAAAAATAAACGAGAAAAAAGGGGCAAATCGCATATTCGCAAAAGAATGTCTATTTAAAAAACACAGTAACAGATTTCACTTGGTTTTGTAAGAAGCATGATTTACATGACTGAGAAAGGACGTAGATTTGTGTTTTATTTCGTATTACGTCCAGTACTTATATGAAACTTTCGCTTCGAGACGATTCTAGCACTACTCCGTTTCCTTTTTGCGAGTAGCCATTCAGAACATCATCTACCATGCCTCTCCCCCCCCCCCCCCCCGGGCCCCCCTCCGTTCTGTCCTCTTGCTGTCAAATGAACAGAACCCTTCAACCTATTCTCAGACAAACGAATGGCGGAAAGTCGCCTTATGGAAACTTGTCACGTTCCGCTACTGTACCCAGACAGAAGTTGCCACGTGCATGCAGTAAGTAACAGTCCAGTTGTTCCCATTTTATGCTGCACCAGTAGCAGCTGGACGCGGAACATTCGTGCAAACAACCAGAAAAATTGCAAGTACTTCTGCGCCGGTCGGACGAGGTCTGATTCACTAACGAAACGGACGAGGAATCTGCAGTCTGTGCACACGGAGCAGGCAGCACAGAGGGACTACGTTATCCTGCGTCCTTGGTAGGTTATGCACCGTCAGTTTGTGGCATGTTTTGGTAAACTAGACACTGTCGCTGGGGCCTCGCAAATAGCGTCTATCGTGCAGAGGAATCGGTTAACAGGGTAGTCAATATTTAATCAAAGTGATGTTTGCCCTGCTTTCGCGCTACGTTTTCAGATTTCAGAATTCCACGACGCGCCTTCTGGTTTTACGGGTAGGTCGAAAAGTAAACTTGAGGTACCGCCGTTAGTGCAGCTTGTCCATATAGTAATAAATGCACAGCCAAGAGACGGGCGTAACGTAGCAGCTACGTTACAGTTAATGCGTAAATGTTTTCCCTCTATTTTTCAGTTTTAATTTAATTTAAAAACTTCAAGAATAATATTTATAACAATGAAAGCATCAGGGCTTCACCCGTAGTTAAACTGAAACAATTCACGCCACCCATTAGGCGTCATGAAATATTTTATTTGCTTTATTCTCCAAACAAACGTTTCATTTCGAATGTGCAGGCGAGCGAGTGCAACTGTAGTTTCATCATTAAAAGAGCCCAGCGTGGCAGTGCAAAATTAACCGTTTACGAATACTCTGAGTGAAACCGGTATCCAAATTTTATGTGTTCCCAGCAAAGAAGTATTGTTCTACAAGTCGTTAAAGTATATCACATTTATCTAAGCAGTAGGGCCTGATTTACAGTGTACAATAATATAAACATGAATGGTGGAGTGTCATCATATAGCGCGGACCTGACGTTACTCTCATATGTGATGTTTGTCTCATATCTGAAAAAATAAAAGTGTGAAGTTATTCACATGAGTACTATAAGAAATCAGCTAAATTTCGATTATGTGATAAGTCACACAAATCTGAAGGCTGTAAATTCAGCTAATACTTAGGGATTACGATTGCAAATAACCTAAATTGGAACGATTACATAGATAATATTGTGGGTAGAGCAAACCAAAGACTTCGATTCATTGGCAGAACACTTAGAAGGTGCAACAGGTCTACTAAAGAGACTGCTTACACCACGCTTGTCCGCTCTATTCTGGAGTATTGCTGTGCGGTGCGGGATCCGCATCAGGTGGGACTGATTGATGACAAAGAAGGGCAACTCGTTTGTATAACCGCAAAATAGGGGAGGTAGTGTCACAGACATGATACGTGAATTGGAGTGGCAATCATTAAAACACAGGCGTTTTTCGTTGCGACGGGATCTACTCATGAAATTTCAACCAGCAGTTTTCTCCTCCGATTGCAAAAACATTCTGTTGGCACCCATCTACATAGGGAGAAATGATCATCACGATAAAATAAGAGAAATCAGGGCTCGCACAGAAAAATTTAGGTGCTCGTTTTTCCCGCGTGCCGTTCGAGAGTGGAACGGTAGAGAGACAGCTTGAAGGTGGTTCATTGAACCCTCTTCCAGGCACTTTATTGTGAATAGCAGAGTAATGACGTAGTTGCAGATGTACTCTGTTATTCGCGTGCTCTGGGATCCAACAACAGTCGCCCAGTTCTACAGTAATAGCAGTCCCTAACACATGTAAGACGTGCTTTCTTAGTGGACAATGCGCCTGTCAATTACATTTTCGTAGTCGTGGCAGATCCGTATTCTTATTTACAACGAACCTTTTCATATCCAAAATTACTTTGTTTATTGTTTCTTCCCACAATAGATAAGAGTAAGTGCGTCGAGAGCGGAAGAGCGCGACTACCTATGAGAGCAACATCTCTTCGTGAAGTATAAAGGACGTGGTCTGTGGTGCTCGCGACACTTAAAAAGACCGTAGGTGGCCGTTGGCCGGCTGCGTGCCCTAACTAATGTAATTTTTTTGGCACCCCTCCTCTCAAGTGATTAACCACTGGAACCGATACAGAGCAACAAAAATCAAAATTATTTTCATTACATTGCAGCAATTGATTTAGTCACTATGGTAGCCAAGTGGAATGAATCTCAGAGAGACTAACATTTCCACCGAGCCTGTTAACTTCCAAAGCGACGGGTTCTTTAGATGATTTAGGGCGGGTTTTAAACATCCAGAAACTTAAGACCTCCACCTTTCTTTTTAATGCGTGCCTTTTATATGAACGTGTGGTGTATGTTCTTTCGGACATGTCTAAAAGAATAGACACCACGCGGAATCTGCGACTGTGATACACAATATTTACATTGCAGGGATGAATGAGCTACCAAGGTTTTTTAACTGTCTTCTTACGTTTCATACCAATTATGCTCTAAAACTTGTAACCTACCCCTACCTAATCGGCCTACTGGATTGCGATATAACTGACCGTGATCGCATGTGCCTAATGAAACTTTACAGTGAGTAAGGCTATCGTTACCGAAGGAAAATAACACCGGTTGGTTAGAGGAGAGTGTACAACACTCTTCTGAAGGAAGAATCTATTCTAAACCTAAGCTAAATACTGAAGATAATTTTGAAATGGGTGGAAGGCAGTGCAATCTCTCGCTAACTGCACAGTGGGAAAAAAAGAGTACCACGTGGTATTTACTACAAAAATCACTGAAAACACAAAGAAAGCACTGATTACATAAAAGGGGGATAATTAAACGGTCGCCAGCCTGCTAGGGCAATGGATCTCCAGAACCTCGAGAAAGGTAGTGGCAAAAAATTTAAGCAAATAATCACTGGCGTCGCAACAGAAGGATGTCACGCCTGTCCACAGCACAACAGTCCCAGAGAAAATAAATGAATCATAAAGCACTGAGGTGGTGGTGGTGGTTAGTGTTTAACGTCCCGTCGACAACGAGGTCATTAGAGACGGAGCGCAAGCTCGGGTTAGGGAAGGATGGGGAAGGAAATCGGCCGTGCCCTTTCAAAGGAACCATCCCGGCATTTGCCTGAAACGATTTAGGGAAATCACGGAAAACCTAAATCAGGATGGCCGGAGACGGGATTGAACCGTCGTCCTCCCGAATGCGAGTCCAGTGTGCTAACCACTGCGCCACCTCGCTCGGTGGAAAGCATTGAGTTTTGCAGTTAATCTGAAATACTAATTTTGAATGTAAAGTTAAATGGAGTTACTGGTTAAATTAATAACTGGCTTAACATAAACTCTGTTATGTAAAAAAATAACTTTCAGTATCCTCAGTACAACATAATGCAAAATTTAAGAAACGGTAACCAATTTACTTCTGATTATTGAAAGACTGAATTTAATTTACTTTAAGAAAATGAACAACTGATTTTACTTTTAAAATAACAACAATAAAATACAGCAGACGTGACTCTCTAAGTTACAGAATAAATGAAATTGCGCACTCTTAATTTTTGCTGTACCTTTAGTTATTAGGTTTGCCAGTAAAATTTTACTTTACTTTAAGCAGCCTATGTTATGCAATACAAGAATGAACAATTACTGAGACAGAAAATTTTAAAGGGACCCTGCTAGGTAATAATCTCTGAGGATAATGACAACACAGGTGCTCTACAAGTTTTAACTATTGCACGTTATTATTCTGCTTAACAATACTTTGTGAAGGAAATGTTGCTGCGTAATGCCTACGTAAGTTTAAAATTTTTCACTTAACAGCCTTACGATTTTGTAGGTGTGCGGACGAAGAAGAATACAGTCGGCGCCAATGCTGAACTGCCGCTGTTGCTGCTGCTACTGCTGTTCGATGAGAAGAACCGCGAGTAGTCTCCAGATCAATGGACACTTACGGGATAGGCAATAGTTGGAATCGCAGCTTCCTCCGCCGCTGCTCTGCCTCCTCTCTGCTCGCAGAGCGACAGTGTGTCTCTATAAGCAAAGATAAACAACGGCACAGCTACTGCCATTTTGTCGTTGCTATCAAAACATTTAAACAAAGTTCCTTTGGCTATTGTCAACAATTTACAATATTTTCATTATAATTACAGAAATGGTCAGAAATAAATACAGTATCACATCGGTTTCTTATGAAATATAGTTTCTGTAATACAGCTTACAGGTTCACAATCAGAAGTAAAATACAAGTTATCGAAGTATATTAAACGGCGAAAAATTTTGAATGGTGCAAAAGGTATTTTATCTGCATTTCTCGTTGTTACAAACATACCATTTGTGGAGAATTTTGACATAAAAGAGGTTTGTAACTACGTATCGTAGGCGAAAGGGCATCATGTATGTGCAGCTTCATACCCATATTTTACTAAGGTAACTTATTAAACGCGATACTCCATTTTCGCCGGCCGGGGTGGCCGAGCGGTTCTAGGCGCTTCAGTCTGGAACCGTGCGACCGCCATGGGCATGGGGGTGTGTGATGTCCTTAGGTTAGGTAGGTTTAAGTAGTTCTAAGTTCTAGGGGACTGATGACCTCAGCTGTTAAGTCCCATAGTGCTCAGAGCCATTTGAACCACTTTTGATCTCCATTTTCATATTATCTTGTTAGTATATGCTTTGTGTACCTTGGAGGATCAGCACCATCGCTTGTTAATTTATTTGGTGTATAACCCTCAACTGCCGTGGAGACACTTTCTTCAATGTAAACCACGTCATGTCTAAGATTAGAAGGAATTGGGATTGCTTCTTAGGAAAGTGTCAAGACAATTTTTATCTATTTTTATTCAGAGTTTGTGAGTAAAATTTATCTTTCCAGGTGAGGCGTTTCAGGGGCTTAACTCCATTTTGTTGTATCTCCAGCTACTGGAGAATCTTGTGGCTCATAGGCTGAACTTGCGGTGCGGGATGTATTAGAGGAAGTTTCTTGATAAATAAACATCCCCTTCACCTCAAAAGAAAGTTAAACCAATTTTCAAACTAAATGTGTACAACTATGCACTGAAGGTTTGTTTTTTTAACTATGCACAATTTTACTATGCAATTGTACGATTTAAGTAGCTGATAAGTTTTTAAAAAATCAAAAGAACTAAAATCATTGGTGTATTCGCACGATTTATTTTTCATCTATACTCCGCAAGCTGCCTTACGGTGTGTGGCGGAGGATGCTTTGTATAACCCTGTAACTCCCCCCCCCCCCACCCTCCTCTTCCAGTCGCGAATAACTCGCAGGAAGAACGGTCACCGTTAAGCCTCCGTGCGGGCTGGAAACTCTCTAATTTTATCTTCGTTGTCTCTTCGTGGGATATACACAGGAGGAAGCAACATACTGGCTGACTATTCCATGAACGTACGCTCTCGGAAATTTAACAGTAAACCATACAGTGATGAAAACGCCTTTCTTGCAGAGTCTGCCACTGCAGTTGTTGGATCATTTAAGTGACGCTTTCGTGTTTGCTAAATGAACCTGTAACTAAACGTTCCGCTCTTGTTTGGATATTCTCTACTTCTTTTTTCAGTTCTATTTGGTACAGGTCCCAGACTGACGAGCAATGTTCAAGTATTGCTAGAACGAGTGTTTTGTAACCAACTTCCTTTGTTGATGGACTACTTTTTCTGAGAATTCTTCCCATGAAGCTCAGACTGGCACTTGAATTAGTTCCCATTCGCGTGGTCATTTCACATTAAATCGGTCCGTACATATACTTCTAGATATGTTATGTAATTAACTGCTTCGAGAGATTTTTCCGCATCTGTGTAAACCATACAATAAAGGCTCTTTCTGTCTAGTATTCGCAGTACAGCCTCCCCCTGGGGCACATCCGAAGCTACATTTACGTCTGAAGCCTTCTCTTAGTTGAGAATGGCATGCAGTGTTCTGTATGCTAGAGACTCTTCAATCCAATCACAAAATTGGTCTGATATTCCATACTGTCGATTTTTGTTCATTAGGCGGCAGTGCTGAACTGTATCGAGTGATTTCCGGAAGTCAAAGAACACGGGTCTACCTGGGCGCCGGTATCTGATTATTTTTGGGTCTCGTGAACGAACAGAACGATCTATGCATCACACGATCGTTGTTTTCGGAATCCATGTTGGTTTAACATCACTATGAAGAGTGTGCAAGATGTATGAGACAGGCGAAATATCCTCAGGCTAGAAGAAGAATGTAGTATTTCCAATTACAATTCCAAAAACAAGCAGTTGCTGACAGTTGTGAAAACTACCGAACTATCAGTTTAATACCAACATGAACTCTGTACAGAAGAATGGAAAAACTGGTAGAAGCCGACGTATGGGAAGATCAGTTAGGATTCTAGAGAAATGTTGGAACACGCGATGTAATACTGACCCTACGACTTATCTTACAAGACAGAGCAAGGAAAGACAAACCTTTGTTTATAGCATTTGTACCCTTAGAGAAAGTCTCTGACAATTTTGAGTGGAAACAGAAACCAGAGGGCAGTTTTAAGAGTAGAGAGGCATGAAAGTGGTTGAGAAGGGAGTGAGACTGGGTTGCAGCTTATGCCCGTTGTTGTGCATTATGTGTATTGAGCAAGCAGTAAAGGAAAAAAAAAAATTTGGAGCAAGAATTAAATTCCAGGTAGAAGATTTAAAAAGTTTGAGGTTTGCCGATGACTTTGTAATTTTGTCAGAGACAGCAAAGGACTTGGAAGAGCAGTTGAAGCGGAATGATAGAAGGATATAAGATGAACATCAATAAAGCACAACAAAGCCAACGAAATGTAGTAGTATTAAATCAGGTGATGCTAAGGGGATTAGATTATGAAACTAGACACTTATAGCAGTGGACGAGTTTTGCTATTTTGGCAGAAAAATAACTGATGATAGCCAAAGTAGAGAGGATACAAAGTGTGGAATGGAAATGGCAAGAAAACATTTCTGAGTAAGAGACATTAGTTTTACATACAATATAGATTTATGTGTTAGGAAGTCTTTTCTAAAGATGTTTGTCTGGAGAGTAGGCAAGCATGGAAGTCAAACATGAACTTTAAAAGTTTGAACAAAAAGAGAATAGAAGCTATCTAAATGTGGTGGTACAGATGAATGTTGAAGATCAGATGGCTCAAATGGCTCTAAGCACTATGGGACTTAACATGTGAGGTCATCAGTCCCCTAGACTTAGAACTACTTAAACCAAACTAACCTAAGGACATCACACACATCCATGCCCGAGGCAGGATTCTAACCTGCGACCGTAGCGGTCGCGCGGTTCCAGACTGAAGCGCGTAGAACCGCTCGACCACTATGGCCGGGTCGAAGATCAGGTGGGTCGATCACGTAACTGACGAGGAGGTACTGAATAGAGTTGGGGGAGACTAGAAATTTGTGGGACAACTTGACCAAAAGAAGGGGTCAGTCGCTAGGACACATTCCGAGACACCAAGGGATCAGCAACTTAGTACTGGAGGGAAGTGTGGGGAATAAAAATCGTAGAGGGAGACCAAGAGAGGAATACAGTAAACTGACTGAGAAGTATGTAGGTTGCAGTAGTTATTCGAAGATGAAGAGGCTCACATTGGATAGACTATGATGGAGAGCTGGATCAAAGCAGTCTTCGGAGCGAAAACCACAACAACAACAACAACAAAAACAACAACATGAAACCCTAAATAACTGTTTGTCCAGACACAAATTACAAAATGTTTCAAGCAAATGTTCTTTAGCCATCATGGGGACACCAACCAGCATGATTTCCTTCGTTGTAGCTTTTTTTGCAGAGATATGAACAGCGGTATGACTTTTTTAAATAGCACCCTGTAATTTTTATTTGATAATTCATTTCCTCTCCTAAAAGACCTATTCAAAAATGTACCACAGTGTACCATTCACTGAAACATAACATTTTTAATCACGTAACATTGACGTTGACGTTCTCAGTGCTTAGTGCAGATACTCGGGGCAATGGAACGCATCCAAGTGCTGTCGTTGACAGAGGACAAATATAATCATTCCGTCAACCATCGTCAGTTGAAGAGCTGCGGTGTGGAATGTACACCAACGAAGAGAAGGTAGAAATGCTACTCATCTATGGGGAATGTAAATAAGCAAACAGTAATTGCAATAATGTTTCCTTATGTACGGGTACGTTTAGTACAGTAGTTTAGTGCTTTTAAATACTGTTGTGTAGAGTAGGCAAACACTAAAGGGTGTGCTTCGCACCAACTGCATCGACATAACGTTTCTTTTATTGTTGAAGTTAGGCGAAATGCTACGCAGGTTGCAGAACTGTCCAGAGAGCGATATCATGACCAGAACCCACCTTCCTGACGGATGTTTTCTCGTCTTAATGCAACGCTTCAAGAAACGGGAAGTTTCAGTCTACGACACTGCAATCGTCGTAGCAGTCGCAGAGACGAAGCTGGCGAAGTTACTGTTTTCGCTTCCGTTGCTATGAATCCACATGTGAGCACACGACAGCTTGAACACGAGATTAGCATTCCTAAAACCAGTGTACATCGTATTCTTACACGTCACCGGTTCCATCCTTACCACGTGCTCCTACATCAAGAATAGCATGGGAATAATTTCCAGAATCGAGTACAGTTCTGTCAGTGGGCGCAGCAGTGAGTCGTGGCCAGCCCGAACTTCTTCTCCAATGTTCTATTTATCGATGGACGTTCCTTCTCGAACAAAGGACAGGTAAATACAAGGAACATCCATTATTGGCCCAGCTACAACCCACGATGGCTTAGAAAAGTGGAACATCAGCGTCAATGGAGAGTTAACGCCTGGTATGGGATGCTTGGTACTACAGTTATTGGCCTTTATTTCATCAATGGTAGTCTAAACGACACAGAGTGTGTCAACTTCCTCAGACGAATTCTCCCTGCTCTTTTGGATGAAGTGATGCTAAGAACCAGAATGCTTACGTGGTACAACACGATGGATGTCCAGCACATAATGTCTTGCGTGCACGTCGTGTTCTGAAACGAAGTTATTCTGCCAGATGAATTGCTCGAGGAGGAACAGTTACTTGACCTACTAGGTCTCCTGATTTAAATCCTCTGGACTTTTTTGTTTGGAGATGCATTAAAGACGTTGTCCATCGCGATACTCCAACAACTCTAGAGGACATGCAGGAACATATCGTCCTTGCTTGTAATTCTATTGAGCAGGCAGCACTGGAAGCAGCAAATAATTCTTTCATTCAACGAGTGCACCAATGTATGGGTGTCCAGAGTCACCAATTTGAGCACCGATGAATGCTCTACTCATGGACAATGGTACAGGAGAGTCAAAGTCAATTTTGTGTTATGTTTTTACTTGGTTTTCATTTGTTTTCTGACAACTCCAGCAAGTGGACGAGTTTGTGAGCCAGGCCTCAAAGTCATTGTTGTGTTACGTAATTAATAACGTTGTGTTTCAGTGAGTAGTACACTATGGTACATTTTTGAATAGGTCTTTAGGAGTGGAAATGAATTACCTATTAAAAAATACAGGGTGCCATTTAAGAAAAGTCATACCGCTGTTCATATCTTTGTAAAAATCTTTGTAAAAACCAAAGCTACAACGAAGGCAATCATGCTGATTGATGTCCCTCTGACGGCTAAAGAACATTTGCTTGAAACATTTTGTAATTTGCATCTGGACAAACAGTTATTTAGGTTGGTCAAGATAAGAAAATAAAAAGGCCCTAATACCTATATTCATTCCAAGCAAAACTCAGTGTTTCGGCTTTAAAAATGAGGTGAAACCGTAAGCAGATAGTAGAAGCGTAATTATTTTGACAATTTTTTTTTTGTAAAAATACAGTCATTTGCCTTACTTTAGCAGGTGTTTCCACTTACCAGCAGTTGGTTGTTCTGAGACGCCACAAACTTCCATGCTGCAAGTCTTCTTCCGACACAGCTGTCCTTTCCACGGCTTTGGCTACAGTTCCCACTCCACTTTGCCTTCAGCCTCCCTCGGCTCCTTCTCCCTGGCAGAGACCAGTTGAGTAAACAAATACTGCAGCCACCACTGTAGTTCCATCCGTCGGACACGTCGGCAGCTTCTCAGTGCTCTAACGTCGATCCTATCTGTGACCGGTGCTACCACAGCCATCCCCATAAATGCACCTGTAGTTAAAAAAAGGTTTTTCCAATTTCCTGCTATAACGCTCATGGGGATAGCGTGACATTGCAGTGAAGTGACGCGTCACTAAGTTGATAGACGTTATGGATCTGAAGGCAACTTCAGCACTTCACGTTTCCCTAGTGTCTTGTCAACAAATAAGGTTTTTTTTCTTTTTTCTTTTTGGAAACGGCTTTCCCCAGCTTCAAGAAATAAAGTATCCAAGTCTGCAGACGGGAAGAAACAAATATTTGGGGTCCTGCTTTGGATGAAATAACGAGTGGAATAAATCGGGTCCTCCCGAAATCGGTAGCAATTTAGGCAAAAAAATTGTTCAAATGGCTCTGAGCACTATGGGACTCAACTGCTGAGGTCATAAGTCCCCTAGAACTTAGAACTACTTAAACCTAACTAACCTAAGGACAACACACACATCCATGCCCGAGGCAGGATTCGAACCCGCGACCGTAGCGATCGCGCGGTTCCAGATTATAGCGCCAGAACCGCTCGGCCACCAGCGGCCGGCCGATTTAGGCAACTGGGCCACTGAAAGTGACGCCGTCTCCCTTGCCATCCAGTACTGCAAAGAATCGAACCATCGTGTATAATTCAGATTCAGACGTCGGATTTTAGAAATGAGTAAATGAGTAAAATATTTAAAGTTAAGCATGTCAGACCTTTCAGACTGAAGACGACGTTAATTATGATGGTTTTATTAGTTTCGAATTATTTACCCATACACTAAAGAATAATTTGAAATTATATTTGAAGTGTAACCATAGCCGACTTATTCGTATTAAGTTGCGTTTCATAGAGTGTATGTGTGTGTGTGTGTTTGTTGGGGGGGGGGGGGGGGTATGTTCTTTATTATGATAAAGGACTTTTGGCCGATAGCTTTGTTTGACGGTCTTTTTGTTGTGTCTATCAGCGACTCAACATCTCCGCTATATGGTGAGTAGCAATTATCCTTTTCGTAATATTATTATTCTATCCTGGTTTTTCCATTGTTTGATTCTACACAATTTTAAATTAGATGGCATGTTTCCATCACTCAGGATCATCTTCAGCGCTAAGTGGACGCAACTACTTACATCTGAAGATGATCCTGACTGATCGAAACATTTAATCCAATTAAAAATTGTGCAACTGAGGCGGAACAGAAAATGAGAATTGTCTTAAATATTTAAAGTGGTTGGGATTCCACTACTGGTCACATCTTCAAACTCTGTTATAGTGTCGTCTGGGTAATTTGCGTTCCGTTTTAAGGAAAGCTAGTTTTTCACTCATTCCAACGTCTATGAAGTCAAATATCCGGACCTATGCATCGTACGATAAAATTTTTGCTGTACATAAGTGATGTATGTGGATAACATCTGTGAAACGTGTTGCGAGTATAGCTACTAGTAAAGAAATGTTATATTAAAATGCCATGTATGGTGCTGAAGTTTAACAGCACGAACAGCAGTAGTAAACGATGAAATCTTTTCCTTTCATTATTTTGTGTCTATGAGTATGGGGAAGTGGTGGCTTCAGCGATAGAAGGGGTTCGTAAAATCTTGAAATTATATGTAAAGTTTGCCGCAAGTCACTAAGTGTCCTCATTCTCAAATACTGGATGAATATAGTTAGAATAGTTTGAGCACCAGGAGTTATGTTGCCTCATGACATATGCACTGTTTCTGACTTTCATACTTATTGTGTCAAATATGTAACGTAACGTTGTATCTCCTCATGACTAGGTCAAAAAATTGTAGATTTGTGGTAAGATCTTATGGGACCAAACTGCTTAGGTCATCGGTCCCTAAGCTTACACATTACTTAAACTAACTTACGCTATGGACAACCCACACACCCATGCCAGAGGGAGGACTCGAACCTCCGACGGGGGTAGCCTCGCGGATCGTGACAAGACCCTTTAGACCGCTTGGCTACTCCTCGAGGCGACTAGGTCATGACAGCATTTTAAATTTTTAATTCTTTGTAGCCGGCTCTGATAATTGTGTTTCTTGCTGTGGGGCGGCGTGCGTATTCACAATTTCCTTCATCTGGTGGCGCTGCTCTTCGTGTTTCTCGTGGTGGGGTGGCGTTTGTATTTAAATACCCTTCTATTCTGAAAGTGGAATAGAGCCATTCATTTAAAACAATGAAACATCACGTAAAATAGTTTTGCACCACATTAATCACAGATCATGTGATATCTCATTTATTCAAAAATCTCTCTCGTCGAAGGTTCACACAAAATTGCATTCGAAGCTGTTCGTTGCCCCTAGCTGATTGCTTGATAGCTAACACATCATGCGTTTGTGTACTGCTGGTAGCATAATTGGAAGTTTCGAGCGTAAGTAGTACACGCCACTGTGAACGTGTTGAATTAGGTCAATTATCTTATAAAATACTGAAAATAAAACTTTGTTGCTCTTGGAAGACGTTAGCTAGGCTACCTCTACCAGTAACTGCATGAGCTTGATCGTTTAAGCATTTTAATAACATGTATCAGCAGTCAACTAATTCAGCCGCGTAATGCTACATGCAGACATCTACAGGGTGTTACAAAAAGGCACGGCCAAACTTTCAGGAAACATTCCTCACACAGAAATAAAGAAAAGATGGACATGTGTCCGGAAACGCTTAATTTCCATGTCAGAGCTCATTTTACTTTCGTCACTGTGTACTGTACTTCCTCGATTCACCCCCAGTTGGCCCAATTGAAGGAAGGTAATGTTGACTTCGGTGTTTGTGTTGACTTGCGACTCATTGCTCTACAGTACTAGTATCAAGCACATCAGTACGTAGCATCAACAGGTTAGTGCTCATCACGAACGTGGTTTTGCAGTCAGTGCAATGTTTACAAATGCCCATTTGATTTATGGATTAGCACGGGGCAAGGTGTCCCGACAGGAAGACGTTCGAAGCAATTGCTTGGCGTCTTAGGGAGCACGGAACATTCCAGCCTATGACTCGCGACTGGGGAAGACCTAGAGCGATGAGGACACCTGCAATGGACGAGGCAATTCTTCGTGCAGTTGACGATAACCCTAATGTCAGCGTCAGAGAAGTTGCTGCTGTACAAGGTAACGTTGACCACGTCACTGTATGGAGAGTGCTATGGGAGAACCCGTTGTTTCCGTACCATGTACAGCGTGTGCAGGCACTATCAGCAGCTGACTGGCCTCCACGGGTACACTTCTGCGAATGGTTCATTCAGCAATGTGTCAATCCTCATTTCAGTGCAAATGTTCTCTTTACGGGTGAGGCTTCGTTCCAACGTGATCAAATTGTAAATTTTCACAATCAACATGTGTGGGCTGACGAGAAACCGCACGCAATTGTCCAATCACGTCATCAACACAGATTTCCTATGAACGTTTGGGCAGGAATTGTTGGTGATGTCTTGATTGGGCCCCATGTTCTTCCACCTACGCTCAATGGAGCACGTTATCATGATTTCATACGGGATACTACACCTGTGCTGCTAGAACATGTGCCTTTACAAGTACGACACAACATGTGGTTCATGCACAATGGAGCTCCTGCACATTTCAGTCGAAGTGTTCGTACGCTTCTCATCAACAGATTCGGTGACCGATGGATTGGTAGAGGAGGACAAATTCCATGGCCTCCACGCTCTCCTGACCTCAACCCTCTTGACTTTCATTTATGGAGGCATTTGAAAGCTCTTGTCTAAGCAACCCCGGTACCAAACGAAGAGACTCTTCGTGCTCGTATTGTGGACGGCTGTGATACAATACGCCATTCTCCAGGGCTGCATCAGCGCATCAGGGATTCCACGTGTCGGAGGGTGGATGCATGTATCCTCGCTAACGGAGGACATTTTGAACATTTCCTGTAACAAAGTGTTTGAAGTCACGCTGGTACGTTCTGTTGCTGTGTGTTTCCATTCCATGATTAATGTGATTTGAAGAGAAGTAATAAAATGAGCTCTAAGATGGAAAGTAAGCGTTTCCGGACACATGTCCACATAACATACTTTTATATCTTTTACAGTCCCAAAGGCCCGGGTCTCACTACTGAACCATAAATTTGGTATTTTGGATTTTTGTGGTGCGGGCTCCTAGGCTTGCAGCTTAGACAGCCTGCACATAAATAGGGCGCTGCCGGCATCAGCGGATGTGGAGGGCGGTGTCTGGAGTGAGCTGTGCTGTCGACTGTGCCTGAGCACGTACGCCCGGTCTTGGCTCTTGCATCCGAGTTAACGCTAGTGGACGGCGGAGCGCGGGCCGATGCCTCTCCACTGGGGCCAATTCCGAACGCCGCACCGCAGAGCACATATATCCCGGTCTGGCGACGCCGATGCGACAGCCCGTGCGCCACGCGCCGTATTGGAGGGGGGTCCTCAGAACTACCGCACTTAATGGGATCGGCGAGGGAGGAATCTCAGAATGCGTGCCGCGGTAGTTGCGGAACCAGTCGGGAAACGAGATTGCAAAGACGTGCCTGCACTGCGTCTCAAAATCCCCTTGCTAATTTCTTCAGCAAGTGGACTGATAAGATAACAAATGAAAAAGTTGTGCGCAGAATCGTCTAGAAACGGAGTGCATGGAAAATTACTCGGAGAAAGAAGAAGGATATATGTGTTAAGTCACAAGGGAGTAACTTCGGTGGTACTAGATTGAGCTGTAGAGTGAAATTGTGGTACTAAGCTAGAAGATAGAGATGCACAGTAAACAACTGAAGACGTCTAGTGCATATGCTATCCTCAAACGAAGCTATCAGCACCGACAGAAACCGTACATCATAAAAAATTTCAGTTTTGGTTTGTGAGTTCACTTGAGTACTACCGGTAACATGAAGGAGAGTACTGGACTTGTTTTGCAAGACAGGACTAGATACTTAGAGACAAATATTCCGTAACCAACTCTTCGAATTCCTCACTTCAGCTTCGGTATAGTTATTGTAAAGTTAATATCTAGTGATGTTGCAGTAAAACGTTTGTCGAGGCCTGACAACGGCTCTACGAAAGGGGGAACTCACCATGTGTAGAGTAGATTCGTTTCCATAAACGTAAATTCAGTTTTTAGGTCCAGAATTAATGTTTCATTATCCAGCGGAGCGAAACTGTAGTGAACTTTCTGACAGATTAAAATTGTGTCCTGGACCCTTTCCGTTCCTCGACAGTGCTATCCATGCATGACTCATATACGAGGGTTGAAGCTTATATAGTGGGAACTGTTTATTCACAACCGATCTAAAAGAGTTATATGTTTGCACACATTCCTGTCCTTCTAAGTAGCCACCAGCGTTGTGTACAACCCGTTGCCAGCGATGTGGAATGCGTAGTATACCGATGATAAAATCTTCTCGGGTTGACAGCTGGGTCAATGTGTTGTTCCCCAGCAACGTTTTAGCAAGTTTCTTACTTGCCATCTTCAGGCGAACAACCGGAGAATCGCTGAGAAAGCCAGCATTCTGATATAGCGTAGTCTACCGTTAGCAGAGCCTGTTCTGTTGTTGATGCGAATGGAGCAGTCTACTGCCTGTCGAATCTCTGGAACAATTCTGAAGAGAATTCCACCAAGTGGTTCCTTCAACTCCGGAATCAAATCAAAGTTCGGGGAGTATGGTGGATGGTACAGTACTTCCCAGTCCCATCGACCGAACAGAGCAGCCACGGCTTGCGCTGTATGCGCCCGCGCATTGTTGTGCAAATGATTGGTGGGTTGCGCAGGAAGTGTCACCGCTTCTTTCGGAAAGTTGGTCGCAGGTGATACTCCAAAAACGAACAGTAATACTGTGCATTGACGGTCTGCCGTGGAGGAACGTAATGCATTAGGATAACACCATGACAGTCGTACACGAGAATCACCATAACTTTCACCATACTGGGGCTCTGACGAACTTTAGACTTTCGTGGCAACTCGTAATGACGCGATTCGTTGGATTAGCGTTTCAGTTTTGGCTTCGTGACATTCGCTTCAGAACTGTTCCAGAGATTCGACAGGCAGTAGACCACTCCATTCGCACTATCAATAGGACAGGCTCTGCTAACGGTATACTACGCCTTCCACATCGCTGGCAACGGGTTCTACACAACACTGGCGAGTACTTTGAAGGACTGTAACAGGTGCAAACATGTAACTCTTTTGTATTGGTTGCGAATACATAGTTGCCGCTATTTAAGTTCCAACCCTGGAACAACACTCACAGATTCACTTCTGACAATACTTCTCTCCTACGTTCCAAACTTCATAGAATTTCTGCTGCATGCGTTGCGGAATTTGCATGTCTGGTAATATGAATAGCATGCGAAAATGGTATAGCCAAGGGGATTGCTCCCAGAAAGGACATTTTGTGAAGCTCAGGAGGTAGGAGATAAGGAACTGGCGGAAGTGAAGCTGTGAGAGTGGGTCGTGAGTCGAGCCTGGATAGTTCAGTGGGTAAGACCATTGCCACCAAAGGTAAGGTTGTGGGCTTTAGTCCTTGTCCGGCACACAGATTTAATCTGATAGGCAGTTCGAGCTTCTAGGCTTCTATTGTATGGATAAAGTCATGTAAGCCTCCGAATAAGAGCAGAAACTTATCATTGTAGCTCCAGGTGCTGCAGTAATTCTGATCCATCATATACCTGAGCATCTCTCATTAGTAAGAAGCAATAGTAATTTTCTACATTGAAAGGTGGCTACACTGAGCCACAGCGCCAGAGATTGCGCCAAAGAGTATTATTCAGCCGCCTCCACTGGCAGTACTTGTCGAGATGTGGCAGTAGTCAGTGCTTGTTGAGAAGTAGTAGGAGTCAAGTCGTTGTTGAGATGTCGTCGTAGTGAGTGCTTGTGCAGATCTTGCTGAGAGGATATTGATAGCTGTGCTATTTGTGGCCATGTTGTATGCAGTTGTTTGATGGGCTAGACAGCAGATGTTGTAATGATCAGAGTGCTTTTCGTCAATATATATGAAGGTAAAAAAAATTCCTTTTTTTTCATTATGTCTTAAACAATGCCTCGTCACAGGTTCAGTCAACAAAGCATCTGGCTCGTGTTCTTGTATTAGAGTGTAATTCTGGTTTTCTTGCGCAATTATAGTATTTCTATTTCTTTTAATTACTTCAGTATAAATGGTATTTAAAATGTCTTATTGAAGAAGAACCGTGCCAGATGTGTACGTTGAATCACACTTCCACACACAGAACAGTTACACTTGTGCTTTGGTTTCGTAGGTTTTATAGTTGCTGGGGACTTAATTAATTAATTGTATTAACTGAAATTTTCTTTCATTCTTTGTTGTTATTCTAAGCAGTCAGATTGCGTACTAAAACTAGTCAGGGCCAACCGTTTACGAGACTTCGTAATCGGACATACAGCGACTAAAAAAAATAAAAAAAATATTTGCATTTTTAATTTAATTAAGCCCCCATGCACGTGGCGACCGCTGCTTCGGATCGTCCTGTGGAATTCTTCTGATAGTAAATATAGCAGACAGTAGTATTGTTGTAGTAATTTGTAGTTTAGTAATTGTAGTCTATATTGCATGTGTAGATTTGGTAATTGTCATTCTTCTAATGGTATTTTTTGCAGAATTTAATTTTTGTTGTCTTGTACACGGGTTTGACAATTTTGTGCAATTATGAAGATTTCAATTGTTCGTTAATCCTGTTTGAGGGAAGCATTTCGTGTGAATGGTATTGTTGGTGATTACGTGTTATATTCTCTGTAATTTTCGTATTGTGACGAGTTTTGTATGTTTTGTAAATGATTACGCGATCGATGAAAAAGGCGAGAATGATGAATAGTGAGAATGGCGAAATTGTTAACATGGCGAACTCGCCAACACAGGAGAACAGTATGATGAATAATGAAGTAGAAAATAATTTAATAAGCAGGGAAAATAGTCCGGAACCAATTCAAAATTTTTCACAATCACAACATTTTCAGAATACGAGATTAACGATAGAAGACTCTGGAATAGTATCGAACACAGATAGCTTTACGGCTATGATGAAGGAAGTTAGTTTTACGGGACATGTTAGGAGCGAAAAGAATTTTGAACCAGTTAACATGGGGCAGTTGATGGGTGCAATATTAAATTTGGGATCGCAAATAGGAACAATTAAAACTGATATGGGAACAATGGAAACACGATTAAGATCTGAATTAAAAACAGAGATGGGAACTTTGGCAACACGGTTAGAAACTGATATGGGAACAATGAAAACACGGTTAGACTCACTGGGATCACAGTTGGGATCTGAATTAAAGACAGTGGGATCGCAAATAGGAACAATTAAAACAGAGATGGAAACAATGGAAACACGGTTAGATTCACGAATAGGGACATGTTTCAGAAACATGAAAGATGAATTAAAGAAAGAAATTAGAGAAGAAGTACAACCGATTTTGAATTCTCACAATAATAGATTAATTTCAGTAGAGATTAGACAAAAGGAACAGGATAGAGATCAGGAGGAAAGAGATCGTGTGATAGTACAGAATTTTTCAGAGTTAAATTTACAACATGCACATGATAAGGAAGAAATATTTGAGAGAATCGAGGAATCCATACCAAATGACAGATTAAAGAACCTAACACAACAGTATGAACAGTTAACTACTAAATGTGTTAATACTGAAACCCGAGTCGCGTCACTTACGGAAGACGTAAATAAACAGAAAGAACAATTAGGTGACTTATCAGAAAGAGTTGAGGAGATTTCAGATAAATTGACAAGTCTTAGCTTAAATGGGGACAGAGATTCGGACGATACAGCTCCATTACCATTTGCAGAAACTGAAGAGTACTAGAACATAAATAAGCATGTTGAAAATCAGGGAAAATTTAATGAACGCGTTAAAAGGGAAGTTGAGGCACTACGAAAGCAAGTCAAACAAATTGCTGGAGAAATCGTAGGAAGAGATAGCAGAAGAAATTTAGAATCACAGATAGCAGAGGGGTTTGAAGAAAATAATTTATTTCATTTACGGGATGCAACAAGAGAGCGCCAGGCGCGCGAACTTGGCAATAATCGACATTCGGACTGGGACAGACGCGGTAGGTCTTTGTCGCCACGAGGCGAAAACTTTGACTACAAAAAATTTTTGACTGTTCAGAAATTTAAGATCTTTCGCAATTCTAAGAATGACATACATCCATGTTCATGGATAGATCAATTTATGTACGCACTTCCACGAAACTGGCCACTAAGTCACAAACTGGAAATTATGTGCGGCTATTAAAGTCCTCAGGGGATTCACTACACTAAGTGAATATGTGCCGTAGCGTGCACAGGGCCCCGAGCTGTAGTGGTGCTATTTCCCTTTTAGTTTTCTGCACCGCTGCCTACTCTTCTACTATTCTTTGTATCTATCAAAATAACTCTTCAACTATCAATCTATCTAGAGAATTGGTAAAGAATAACCGGATATGACTGTTTTACCCAAAAGTGATTTCGGAAATTACCGTTTGGATTTATTGTATTTTATGCAGCATTCATTCGTAGTTTAAACGAAATTTTACCTGTTTATCTTCGTGACAATATGACTTCATATGTTGACGATATTCTTATTGCTAAACGTTCTTGGAGTGAGCACAACAAAATTTTGGATTCATTATTACGTATTTTTGCAAGAGTTGGCATTACAGTGAACTTGGAAAAATCTGAATTTGGTCGCTCTCAGGTGAAATTTCTTGGTCACATTATTTCTACAGAAGGTATTCTTCCTGATCCAGAGAAACTAGACGCTATTCGTAATTATGCTGTTCCTACCACAAAACGTGATGTTCGTAGTTTCCTTGGTGTATGTAATTTTCTTAGACGCTTTGTTAGATTGGACAATTTGGCCACACCTCGTTTATGTGAACTATCTGGAAAGAATTCTAATTGGTGTTCGGATGAGGTAGCTCAATCAGAATTTGAACAACTTCGTGATGCTTTAGTTGCTGCTCCACTTCTTTCACATCCGGATTTATCTAAAGATTTTTATATGGCGACAGACTCATCATACAAAGGCCTAGGTGCACATTTATTTCAAGAGATAGAAGAAAACGGCGTTGTAGTACAGAAGACTATTGCATTTGGAAGTCGTGTTCTCTCTAAATCAGAGAAGAATTATTCGATTACGGAACTTGAAGCTTTGGCTGTTGTTTGGGCTTTCACAAAATTTCGCATATTTCTGTATGGCAGACATACTAAGGTTTACACCGATCATCGAGCTCTGGAATTTCTTATGTCAACAAAATTAACACATGGAAGATTGTCACGATGGGCGTTGTATCTACAGGAATTTGACTTTAGTATTGTTTACATACAGTGTTCTTCAAATATCATTGCTGATGCTTTATCACGTGCACCTATGGGTTTGAAACAAAGTGATGAAGAGTACTGCAAAGAAAACAATTATTGTTTGATGTATATTCAAGGTGTTGCGTTTGAGAATTTTATTTCGTCTTCGCTCCAGGACATCGCTAAGGAGCAAAATAAGGATCCAATCTGGAACGACATTAAGGAGAAGAGGAGGAGAAAGGAAAGCGTAGCGATTAGACAGTATTATTTAGTTCGCAATGATATTCTTTTTAAACTAAAATCGGTGGACAACTCTGTTTGGTTAGTTTGTATTCCTGATGAGTGGATCAATAAATTGATTTGGTATACACACTTCAGTTATGCACACTTTGGTCCCAGAAAATGCTTTCATAAATTACGAGAAAATTGCTACTTCAGTAATATGGAAAAACGTATTCGATCTGTTGTTGCCAAATGCAAATTATGTCAAAAGGCTAAGCCGCCAACTATTTCTCACAGAGCACCGTTGTTTCCTATCATTCCAGCGAAATTAAAGGAGATGGCTGTAGTCGATTTGTTCGGTCCAGTGGTTCGTTCTACTAATGGTTTTGCGTGTATTTTGGTAGCAGTGGAATTGACATCAAAATTTGTGTGTTTTACACCTTTACGCAAAGCAACAGCTCGTTCAGTATCTAACGCTTTCATCAAACATTTTCTTAAAGAAGTGGGGCAGGTTGATAATGTTATATCAGATAATGGATCACAGTTTCGCTCTAAAATTTGGCTTCGTACTCTACGGCGTCGGAAGATTAAACCAATTTTCGTTTCACTTTTTCTCCCTCAATCTAACGCTTCAGAAAGATGGATGAAGGAAATCAATAAATTGTGTCGTCTTTATTGTCATCAGAATCAGAGACTTGGGATCAGTATCTTCATAATTTTCAAAACATTCTGAATGAACTTCCTAATGATTCAACTTCTTTACCGCCTATATTGATATTAAAAAATAAAGCACCGACAAATCGCATTTCTGAAATCGTTCCTTTTCCGCCTACACGGAAACAGCGGCATTCTGAAGTTGTCAACCTGGCTCTACGAAATATTGCATCTGCGGCTGCTAGAAGAGAGAAATCAGCTAAACGTCCTGGTCGTTTAAAAACCTTGTCAGTTGGTCAAAAGGTATTAATTAAGTCTCATCGTTTGTCTCACAAGGGAAAAGGCTTGTGTCGCAAATTTTTTCTGCTTTATAACGGTCCATATAGAGTTCGCAAAATTATTCATGATAACACCGTCGAAGTAGAAACTCTCAAATCTCGACGCTCTAAGGGAATACATCATATATCAACCGTTAAAATTTTTGTGGAGTGACATACTTTTGAGACATCAGCAGTTATACGTAAACACACGGAGAGTATAAGGATACCGGGCCGTGTTTTGGCGGCGGCACATACTCAAAGCAACAGTCAAGTCTGCGCGCCACACAAGGCAGTCGTTGACCGCAAACAGTTACTTCCTACGTCACGCGCCTACAGCTGATCGAGCGCTCAGTGCGAATGCACTGACAGCCGTAAACAAATACACAGTTTAATTTCTCTGATTAAATTCAGTATAAAGCTAGAGTGACTTGATGAATTATGTTATTAACTTTCAGTATTTTTCAGGATACGGTTGTATAAAATATTTAAGAACTTCGGGTAAATTCTGTGTGTGTCCGACGTTAAGAGGACTTGCTATCGAGAAATTTTCAGGAAGAATGTAATTTCGAAGAAGAAACTAATAAACTAAAAAGGTAACGATTAATTGAGTTTATTTTTCAGGTAACATATTTCCACTTAGGTACGTACTTTAGACGTAATTTGCTGCTCCCGATTACGTAATTCATACTTTGTGCTAAATTTCATGTTCTATGAATATACTCGTGAAGCGACGTGCTTGCGTACATTAACTGATTTTGACAATGATTGATTAATGAACAGGGTTGTTACTTGTGTATATTATGCATCGCTTGGCTGCACTGCTTTTTCACTGATGTCATATTTTTCTATTATGTGCCTGTTGTGCTTATTTATTTAAATTATAATTGTCACCTGATTAGTTGTGCTGATATGGTTATGTATGTAAGTTATACTTTGTGATTTATCTGCTTGCGCCTTCATGTTTACTTATTAAGATTACATATGAACATTTATTTGCTTATGCTGAAATGACGCTAATGACCTGTTTATTATGTAAGATACGTATTTGCTGCTTTGCGTATGGATTGCATATTTATACATTTCTGTTTTGTTGTCATAACTACTCTTTAATTTGGTATATAGAAATGCTGATATACGGTGTACAAACATGGAGTTTAGGTTACACTATGGTATTAATTATAGATTGTTTGCTTGGCAGAGCCTCGTTGTAGGGATTGTGCTACATCCACTTGTTGACATTCTGTTCTCTACTGGTATATTTACTCGCTGTTGCATGTTTTGCTTACGCTCAGTGCCTTATATTTTAAGATAAGAAAATGAACTGCTATAATTCTGCGAATGACATTGGTACAAGAAACTTCTTTGAAGTCACATGAGCTGGAGGTTTTATGGAAGCTGTATAAATTTATGCTAATAGAAAGGAAGCTAACGACATGACATACCAAAATTAGGTTTAGAACATTGACAGTTATTACACTGCATTCTTCGTGAGCAATTGAAATAGCTAGTGACACTTGACACAAGAAATACTCCAGATGTTTGCTTCGGTTTTGCCATGATTCTTGAAGTGGTGTACACACTGTGAAATATTACGATCATTAACACTCCGTAATCGTACTTACTTACTGAAAGTTATTCGAACTAAAGGCTGTTAGAGGTCATGTATGCATTTCTTTTGTTTAATGATGGACAAGGTAATGAAAATGTATCTTATAATTCATAATGAGTAGAAGATTTTGGTCAGATGGATTACACAGAGGTTGTGTGTGGACATTGTGTCTTCGGATTGTATGGGATGATGAATTGAAGTTTGCACTAGAATTTTATCTGCACTTGTTCGAGGAGACTGACTAGAGGAAAGAGTTGTTACGGAAGTGAAATGATATTGATGATAAGGTTTATATGTATCGACGTAAGAGGTATTATTGAAGTATTAAAATTATGTGATGCTGATGATTTTTGGAGTTTTGGTGGATAAGAAGTAAAGTAAGTGAGGAGCATATTTTTTTTGTTGGTTTATATGGAACAAGGAGGATGAAGATGGCAGACTAGAACACTCAAGTGGAAGGAAGATTGTCTACACACACAATTTGTTAAATCACTAAGCAGTATATACTTTTTTTTTTTGGAGAGAGGAAGCATTTACATATCTTGGCACACTGACAGTTGTTCAGCAACCGTACATTTTGATTTGGCTTGGCAAACATTGGTCTTGTCATGTTGAGTATGACGTTGACTAACTATTATTGACTGTTATACATTGCTGCCACTACTACTTGATACACACGTTGAACATCAAATCTTTGACAGAATTGCATTTACACAGTTAACACTATTCAATTACACAGTAGTACTTAATGTGGATGAAAGATGAGTGAATGTATTTTGTGTGTTTTTCTTTCCTAATCCCAAATAATTGGTACCGACCTATCCCCTAAATATTATCTTACTTGTTTGTTGTGGCTTGCACTGACACCCATAAATAATATAGGTTTACTGTTATTTGTGTATTGTAATAGTTAATATGACAATTATCTGATATCAATTGTGTGTTTATCATGATTTGTATGTTAAGTGTAAGAGCATTGATAATAATTTTGTAAAAGCAATTGCGTGTGCATTCAAACTGTTGTTCATACCTGCACTTGTTCAACATTGATTTGTGCCACTTAGAAATGTATAATTTCTGCTGATAAACTCTGATGAACAGTGTGATTAGTGATAGTGAATATTATGGACTGCTGTCTGCACCTGTTCAACATTACTGGGTGCCACAGATGGGACTGCTTCTACTAACATAATGTCACTTGTTGGTGTCTGCACCTGCTCAACACTGCTGGGTACCACTGATGGAACTGCTTCTACTGAATGATGTTACTTGTTGCTGTCTGCACCTGCTCAACATTGCTGGGTGCCACTGATGGAACTGCTTCTACTGAAATGATGTCACTTGTTGGTGTCTGCACCTGCTCAACATTACTGGGTGCCACTGATGGACTGCTTCTACTGAAATAATGTCACTTGTTGGTGTCTACACCTGTTCAACATTACTGGGTGCCACTGATGAACTGCTTCTACTGAAATAATGTCACTTGTTGGTGTCTGCACCTGCTCAACATTACTGGGTGTCATTGATTGAATAATACTTCTGTAAACTATTATGTAAAATCATATGTATGAAAGTATTTGTATTCCTTACTGTATTTTATATATTAGGTTATTGAAGGGTCAGTGCAAAGCCAAAATTTATTTAGTGAAGTGATATTTACTTATTAATATTATCTTTTAATTTTTGTCTGTATTTTTTGGACGAATTTGGTGGTATTTTCACCATCAATGCTGGCAAAAATACCATCAAATTCTGGCCCGTGGAGGAGGGGCATATGAAAGGTGGCTACACTGAGCCACAGCGCCAGGGATTGCGCCAAAGAGTATTATTCAGCCGCCTCCACTGGCAGTGCTTGTCGAGATGTGGCAGTAGTCAGTGCTTGTTGAGAAGTAGTAGGAGTCAAGTCGTTGTTGAGATGTCGTCGTAGTGAGTGCTTGTGCAGATCTTGCTGATAGGATATTGATAGCTGTGCTATTTGTGGCCATGTTGTATGCAGTTGTTTGATGGGCTAGACAGCAGATGTTGTAATGATCAGAGTGCTTTTCGTCAATATATATGAAGGTAAAAAAAATTCCTTTTTTTTCATTATGTCTTAAACAATGCCTCGTCACAGGTTCAGTCAACAAAGCATCTGGCTTGTGTTCTTGTATTAGAGTGTAATTCTGGTTTTCTTGCGCAATTATAGTATTTCTATTTTTTTTAATTACTTCAGTATAAATGGTATTTAAAATGTCTTATTGAAGAAGAACCGTGCCAGATGTGTACGTTGAATCACACTTCCACACACAGAACAGTTACACCTGTGCTTTGGTTTCGTAGGTTTATAGTTGCTGGGGACTTAATTAATTAATTGTATTAACTGAAATTTTCTTTCATTCTTTGTTGTTATTCTATGCAGTCAGATTGCGTACTAAAATTAGTCAGGGCCAACCGTTTACGAGACTTCGTAATCGGACATACAGCGACTAAAAAAAATAAAAAAATATTTGCATTTTTAATTTAATTAAGCCCCCATGCAACATATTTTATTCAGCAAAACTGTTTGCAGAACGTATTGTAAGTGTATTTCAAAATGGGCACAACAGACGTAACCTATTGTAATTTTAACTTCCTAAGTTAGCTACATAACTAGTAACGTTTATTTCAGCGTAATCTGCAAATAACCTTCTGTAAGTAAACACTATTAAAGGACAGGTATAATAGAAACGTTTTGAAGTGCATCTTTAGCATAAACAACAGTTATTTTAGCACTTAATGTGTCTGTGAGGGAAATAAAACTTAAGAATTATAATTACTTAGCACTTAGATTCTTTTTTGAAATCTTGGACATTGTTTTCTTGCAATGTTTGGTCCCTTTGTCTTAGGTCCCAAGTCTTTTGATTGAGGTAGTGAAAAGGCAATGTTTCATTGATTTGTTCGACATTTATTTTGCTTTCAAAAACGATTTCTAAAAAACGTCGTGGGGTATAGAACAACAACGGTCACATGCCGCATACAGTTGAAGTACAAATTCGTGTTTTCCTATTTGATGCGCTTTGAGTCTTTATATACGTTGTTGTTTAGTATGTGATATATTTGGAAGATTGCAGTTTTCTAATTACAATGCTTTGAAAAATTAATTTTCCCATTTTATTTATTTTTTGAACTTACTGTTTTAGTTTCCCCAAATAGTTGAATTTATACTTATAATTAAGTGCACTATCGAAAATGCGAGATGTGGTGGGTTTGTTTGCATGTCAGTTTTTATAAATTTTTCTTTTTATAAGATACAGGGTGTTTCAAAAATGACCGGTATATTTGAAACGGTAATAAAAACTAAACGAGCAGCGATAGAAATACACTGTTTGTTGCAATATGCATTGGACAATAGTACATTTTCAGGCAGACAAACTTTCGAAATTACAGTAGTTACAATTGTCAACAACAGATGGCGCTGCGGTCTGGGAAACTCTATAGTACGATATTTTCCACATATCCACCATGCGTAGCAATAATATGGCGTAGTCTCTGAATGAAATTACCTGAAACCTTTGAGAACGTGTCTGGCGGAATGGCTTCACATGCAGATGAGATGTACTGCTTCAGCTGTTCAATTGTTTCTGGATTCTGGCGGTACACCTGGTCTTTCAAGCGTCCCCACAGAAAGAAGTCACAGGGGTTCATGTCTGGCGAATAGGGAGGCCAATCCACGCCGCCTCCTGTATGTTTCGGATAGCCCAAAACAATCACACGATCATCGAAATATTCATTCAGGAAATTAAAGACGTCGGCCGTGCGATGTGGCCGGGCACCATCTTGCATAAACCACGAGGTGTTCGCAGTGTCGTCTAAGGCAGTTTGTACCGCCACAAATTCACAAAGAATGTCCAGATAGCGTGATGCAGTAATCGTTTCGGATCTGAGAAATGGGCCAATGATTCCTTTGGAAGAAATGGCGGCCCAGACCAGTACTTTTTGAGGATGCAGGGACGATGGGACTGCAACATGGGGCTTTTCGGTTCCCCATATGCGCCAGTTCTGTTTATTAACGAAGCCGTCCAGGTAAAAATAAGCTTCGTCAGTAAACCAAATGCTGCCCACATGCATATCGCCGTCATCAATCCTGTGCACTATATCGTTAGCGAATGTCTCTCGTGCAGCAATGGTAGCGGCGCTGAGGGGTTGCCGCATTTGAATTTTGTATGGATAGAGGTGTAAACTCTGGCGCATGAGACGATACGTGGACGTTGGCGTCATTTGGACCGCAGCTGCAACACGGCGAACGGAAACCCGATGTCGCTGTTGGATCACCTGCTGCACTAGCTGCGCATTGCCCTCTGTGGTTGCCGTACGCAGTCGCCCTACCTTTCCAGCACATTCATCCATCACGTTCCCAGTCCGTTGAAATTTTTCAAACAGATCCTTTATTGTATCGCTTTTCGGTCCTTTGGTTACATTAAACCTCCGTTGAAAACTTCGTCTTGTTGCAACAACACTGTGTTCTAGGCGGTGGAATTCCAACACCAGAAAAATCCTCTGTTCTAAGGAATAAACCATGTTGTCGACAGCACACTTGCACGTTGTGAACAGCACACGCTTACAGCAGAAAGACGACGTACAGAATGGCGCACCCACAGACTGCGTTGTTTTCCATATCTTTCACATCACTTGCAGCGCCATCTGTTGTTGAAAATAGTAACTACTCTAATTTCGAAAGTTTGTCCGCCTGAAAATGTACTGTTGTCCCAAGCATATTGCAACAAACGGTGTATTTCTATCGCTGCTCGTTTAGTTTTTATTGCCGCTTCAAATATACCGGTCATTTTTGAAACACCCTGTATGTATCACGTTTCAATAACAAATCGTTTATGATTTTGGATTTTGCGATTAATTTTGATTTCAAGATGTTCAACAACAGAAAATTCTGTTCTGTAAACGAACAGTTGTGTTCAAGATAATGACATCATTTGCACTTCTTCCTTCCAAAATGAAGTAATTATGAGATTATGAACTTTTTGTGGAACATAATATACTTACGTAATGCGAAACCAATAACTAAATGGAATGCTTACGGTAACTATTGTCAACTCAGAATGACGTGTTTAATTTACGTGGGCAAATGTATCGTGAAATACTAATACCATACTATATCGAATATTAAACTAAATTTCCGGTTTCAAAGACTTCTTAAATAGACTTTTACCTATTCAATGATACTTTTCACTATGTAGACAATGACGAATCCTCCGGGGAAAATCTGCTACGTATACGGAGCGACGATTCGACAAGTTCCTTGTTTGTCATTTTGTGGCAAAGTGTTTGGGTCCAGTGTGTAGATGCTGCTGCTTATTCGTTTGTGGTTGTAGCTTTCATCACTCTGTGCGGCAGATTCGAGCGCTCGAAAATGAGAGAACCAAAGGTAGAATGAAAGTTGGGGGAGGGTGGAAGAGTGAGGTGGTGGGGGAAAGGCCCGGCATCGATGCCCGGGACCGACGGTCCGTACAGTCTGCTGCTGGCCCTCTGACGAACTTTTGGTAGTACATTGCGATACAGTTCCAACGCCGACTGTGGCCATGCTGGATCCAGCAGACACGTAGCACGCACACTGAGCTACGACTCCAGCGGCCCTGGACTGCGAGCGCCTGCGGCAGCCTCTCACCAGTTTCGCTCCTGGAGCCAGTTCGCTATGGGACGCTAGAAAATACAAGTTAAGTAAATCTTCAGTTTTTTGTTGAAAGTTAGCTTATTATAATTATATCATTATTGATGTTTATTAAAGGTTTTACTTGCTGGCAGAGTAAGCTACCTGTAAGCATACGTAAACTTTCATCACAGAACTTTGAACGTACGAATTCGTCTGCGAGAATGCGTTGTAAAATCTGAGAATACCCATTCTTCAGAAAAACAGTCTGCAGGTGCTCCAGTTCCGTTTGCAAACTATCGGTGTCAGAGATGATGTGGGCTCGGTGAATCAAGGTCTTCAAAACACCCATCATTTGTGCCGGATGGTGCCAACTGGTGGCTTGCAAGTAAAAGTCTGTGTGAGTGGACATTCTGTATACTGAATGACCAAATGTGCCACAATCACATTTTCTTTAAGGGATACATGAAGAATGTTGTTTGTGTCACCAAACCTTCAACCCTAGGGCATCGACGTAGCTTGTCGTTCCTTGACACCAGCAACTTCCTATACTTTTCCTCACATACTTTTGCAGGTAATTTGGAAGACATCTCGAGTTGCGGATTCAGGAAAAAGCGCTATATTTCAAACTTCTCGCTTTAATGAACTTTCCGCTACCACAACAGCTAATACAGCATGCTGCATCCAGGCCTGAAATTTGAAGCCTTTCTAACTTGCTAACGAAAAGTGCTAGAAATTTGATTTAAAGTATTTTCTACATAGATGGATTAAATACACTCATGTTCACAAGAAACAGAACACTTTGAACAACTAGAGACAGTTTGACGTTCATATCAACATGACATGCTCATTAGTATGTTCCGCAGAAATGATTAGCATTTCAGTCACCTCGATTCAGCATGTGTCCTGTCACCTAGTAAGAATGGGGTGCGCCATGGGGCCTGATGACTTGTTCCATGCGTGATGGCATCGACGGGTACAAGGCGCGAATGGCGTCCTGTGGTATCCATGCTGCATTCACCTGGTTTCAAAGTTCATCTCTGGTGGTTGGCATGGGGTCACAGTGTTGCACCTGTAATTTCACCATATCCCGCACATTTTCGATTGGTCACAAGTCTGGTGATCCGGCTGGCCAAAACAAAAGGCTTACATCCTGCGACACCAAGAACGCGCGTGTTACTACAGCAATGTGTGGTCGTGCATTGTCTTGCTCAAAAATGGCGTCTGGGGTGTTGTGCTTAAAGGGTATCACTATAGACCGTAGAATGGCATTCAGGTACATCTCACTGGTCACAGTGCCCTGGACACGCACCAGCTGTGACTTATGGCTGTACCCAATAACATCCCACATCATAAGGCTTTGATTATGTCTTGTGCGAATGTAGCCACTGTGATGCCGCTCCCCCTGTCTGAGGCGAACCAAAATGCGGCCATCATTTTCAAACAAACAGAACCTAGATTCGTCAGAAAACTCTGTCTGAGGCCATTTATGTCCGCAGTGACGTCATTCTATACACCATTGCCACCTAGCAGGTTTCTTAACATTCGTCAAAGGTAGGCGAGAGAAGTGGACGATGTGCATGTAACCCATTACTTAATAAACTGTGACGGACTGTCACCCCTGATGCTGTAGGATGTGTTACGCTATTCCACTGCTGCACCAGAGCCGAGGAGGATGCGTATCTGTCCTGCAATGCCATTCGGATGAGGTGTCGATCTTCTCGGGGCGGGGGAGGGGGCAGTCTGGGTGGTGGGTCGGATGGTCCCGATGGGCCACTTGTGGCCTGAAGACGGAGTACTACCTCTAGTCGTTCAAGGTATTCTGTTGTTTCTGATCCTGAATGAACATCTCGTCGTTTTCTAAGGCCTTCCGTGAACCACCGTGTACGTACCCGTCACACTGCCGAAACACTTCCTTCCACACGGGAAGCAATTTCCAGGGTTAATACATCATATTCTCTCAGGCCAATAATGCGCTCTCTTTCAGACTCACTGATTTGAAGGTACGGTTGGAACATACGACTGCGAGGCATCCTGCACGCATGCTCAAGTCACACTGATCCAGTACCTTTGGTCTATATCGGCAACGAGAGCCGTAGGTAATTTTTACCGGTGGGTGGTGTTACACCGCGATGTCGATGTTGAACTTGAACCCGCAAGCCGACTGGTTCAGATTCTAATCATTTTTGCAGAACATACTAATGTACATATTTGGTGAATATGAACGTCCTACCTCTAGTCGTCTTGCCGCAGTGGATACACCGGTTCCCGTCAGATCACCGAAGTTAAGCGCTGTCGGGCGGGACCGGCACTTGAATGGGTGACCATCCAGGCCGCCATACGCTGTTGCCATTTTTCGGGCTACACTCAGCCTCGTGATGCCAATTGAGGAGCTACTCGACCGAATAGTAGCGGCTCCGATCAAAGAAAACCGACCGGGAGAGCGGTGTGCTGACCACACGCCTCTCCTATCCGCATCCTCCACTGAGGATGACACGGCGGTCGGATGGTCCCGATGGGCCACTTGTGGCCTGAAGACGGAGTACTACCTCTAGTCGTTCAAGGTATTCTGTTGTTTCTGATCCTGAATGAACATCAGCTACGTGATACAAAAATAATGTTCTATTTGAAAAATAATAGCTTGTTGCAGTAATTTTCTGGAAAATAATTAAATATACTGTGTTTATATATGTCAGAAAGATTAACGTTTCTTATGTTTACCTATCAAGATAAATATTCCTTTCTCTTATTACTTTTGTAGGTTAAAGAATTATTTGAAAATTGTAGATGTAGCTGTGGACGAGATAGTCCATCGTGCAAACTCACTGCTGTGCGTCGTTTAACCATCGGTATACGGGATGAACCAGAACTTTTACGGGTTTTTCAGGGTACCTTCTGACAGTTTTGGTGTGAGGAGCCACGGTCTCCGGCGGTTCGTCACAGAGTTTCTGCGTTTCGTTTGGACAACAAATGATTGGTCGCGGAGGACATGATATGTGGTCAGCTCTGACGTTGGACGTGACAGCAGTCTGGGAGCATATGAACAGCCCAATTTAAGAGACACCGGTCGATAATCCCACGGACTATCGCAGCTGCAGAAGTATAGTGCCAAACTCCTGAAAGTCTTTCGCGTGTGAGACAGTCGATAGTACGTCACTGCACATTCTACTCTGATCGCGTTGGTCGACAATTTGAACAATACGTCCAAAGGAGCAGTTACGTTAGTATTGTGTGCTGTACTGTACACCGACTGAACAGACTGACCACACTGTGATAAAAGTATACGTGTTTCGTGCGAGGATAGTTCCATTACGCTGTGTTGTGTGTTGCACGTTAAGGTTATTGCCTATTACACTCTTCTTCGCTGTAGTGAAGGTGATTTCACAGAAACGAGGGTGATTTCAGTAACAATCCGAATAAATCGGAATTATATTGTTACCTTGTAACGAGCTGACCGAGACCGTGTATCACTCATACCGAAATACTCAAAAGGTATCCGGAACAACATACGAAAGTTTGTTGATGGAGTTCTGGTTCAGCCAGTATATGTATCTACAGGGTTACAATTATTGAACTGTATGAAAAAAACGTAAATTAATTAAAAATTACTGCGCGCTCTCACTTCATTCAACATGTCACTACAGATGTTCGGATTTAGGTTATGACATGTTGAATATCCCTGCTGTCTTTGGCGATGATAAGGCGCAGACGATTAGCGAAATTTTGCATGACCCGCTGATGTGTCGGAACATCGATGCTGATGATGATCTCCTGAATGGCTTTTTTCAGCTCAGAAATTACTTTACATTTACTGCGGTAGACCATGTCTTTCATATAGCCCCACAATAAGGAGTAGCATGTGTTCAGACACGGAGAATATGACGGCCAATCGAGGCCCTTGCCAGTGGCCTCTGGGTACCCCAGGACCAGAATGCGGTCCCTAAAGTGCTCCTCCAGGACATCAAACACTCTCCTGTTTCTATGGGGTCGAGATCCGTCTTGCATGAACCACATATTGTCGAAATCAGAGTCACTTTGGATTATGGGAATGAAATATCTTCCAAAACCTTCACGTACCGTTCGACAGTCACTGTACCAAGGAATATCGCATCAGTTATTCCGTGACTGTACAATGCACAGCACAAAGTCCCCGTTGAGGTTGAAGAGACTTCTCGACCTCGAAATTCGGATTCTCAGTCCCCCAAATGCGCCAATTTTGCTTATTGATGAACCCATCCAAATGAAAGTGGGCTTCAACAACAAGACGCGTGCGCATGTGCATACTAATTCCCATAATGCCCTGCGGTCAACAATGGAGTTTGAACGTCCTAACGCAAACCGTTCAGAAGCTATGACGATTTTATTTCATATACAAGGCATAGGTAAAATAATGTGAACAGTGGTATTAATGGGATAGTTGTGTTTGACGGTGAACAACCAGGAAATGCACGTGTCGCGCTGGACTGTGCGTGTGCAGTACGGACTAGGCATCAGTGTAGGTTGTTGACGAGTAGTGCACACTTCGTATTTGCATTTGGAGGCCGAGGTCGACGTGCGGTGAAAGACCTAACAGAGTTCCAATGAGGGTAGATTGTGGGGGCGCGATTAGCTGGAGCATCAGTTACCAAGACAGCCGACTTATTGAATGTTTCAAGAGCAACTGTTTCAACAGTCATGACAGTCTACAAAAATGTGGAAACACGTCATCGTGTAAACGTAATAGTGGGCACAAATCAAAACTAAATGACAGCGATCGTCGTACGCTGACACGAATTGTATCGAAACAACACAAAACTACGCCGGCTAAAGTGACTTCAGAGCTCAATAACCATCTTCGAGACCCCGTATCTTTCGACACTGTCCGCCGAGAACTCCATAAAGCGAATGTTCACCGACGAGCTGCTATACCGAAACCATTAGTGACGGCAACCAAAACAAAAAAGCTTAAAACATGGTGCCAGGAGCACAAATCCAGGACGGCTGATCAGTGGAAACGCGTCATTAGGTCCGACGAGTCAACGTTTTCGTTATTTCCAACATCGGACCTGGTTTACGTTTGGAGAACAGCAAAAGAAGTCTACATTGCTTGATTCCAACGATTAAGCATTGACGTGTAAGTGTGATAGTGTGAGCAGCCATATCACGGTATTCCGCTGGTCCCACCATTACTCTCAATGGCCGTGTTACAGCCAACGATTATGTGACGGTTTTAAGTGATCAGGTACACCCCATGATTCAAATGTTGTTCCCTAACAATAATGCACCCATTCACACAGCCAGGACAGTAGAATCGTGGTATAAGGAGCATGCAACTGAACTGTAGCGTCTTTCCTGGCTAGCACAGTCTGCCGATGTGAACATTATCGAACCCTTGTGGGCAGTATTGGAGAGCAAACTCCGGAGCAGACTTCCGCCTCCCCGGTCACTACAGGAATTAGAAGACGTTGTGACCAAGGAGTGCCGTAACATTACACTGGAGACTCTACAATCATTATATGCCAGTATTCCAAGAAGAATCGCAGCTGTATTACGGGCAAATTGAAGTCCAAACCCTTATTAATAAACCATTCCCAAGTAAGAATAAGTTAAGTGTTCACAATATTTTGCTTACCCCCTGTAGTTCAATAATGGTCCCCCTGTAACTTAACAGTGATATGAAGCGGCAACGGTGCGTAGTTCGTCTACATCTACATCTGCATGGATACTCTGCAAATAACATTTAAGTGCCTGGCAAAGGGTTCATCGAACCACCTTCACCATTCTCTATTATTCCAATCTCGTATAGCGCGCGGAAATAATGAACACCTATATCTTTCCGTACGAACTCTGATGTCCCTTATTTTATCGTGCTGATCCTTCCTCCCTATGTAGGTCAGTCTCAACAAAATATTTTCGCATTCGGAGGAGAAAACTGGTGATTGGAATTTCGTGAGAAGATTCCGTCGCAACGGAAAACGCCTCTCCCATATTTCGCGATAATACAAAACGTGCTGCCTTTTTTTGAACTTTTTCAATATACTCCGTCAGTTCTATCTGGTAAGGAACCCACACCGCGCAGCAGTATTCTAAAAGAGGACGGACAAGCGTAGTGTAGGCAGTCTCCTTAAAAGGTCTGTTACATTTTCTAAGTGTCCTGCCAATAAAACGCAGTCTTTGGTTAGCCTTCCCCACAACATTTTCTATGTGTTCCTTCCAATTTAAATTGTTCGTAATCGTAATATCTAGGTATTTAGTTGAATTTACGGCTTTTAGATTAGATTTATTTATCGTGTAACCGAAGTTTAACCTTTTAGCACTCATGTGGATGACCTCACACTTTTCGTTATTTAGCGTCAACTGTCACTTTTCGCACCATTCAGACTTCTTTTCTAAATCGTTTTGCAGTTTGTTTTGATCTTCTAATGACTTTATTAGTCAATAAACGGCAGTATCATCTGCAAACAACCGAAGACGGCTGCTCAGATGGTCTCCCAAATCGTTTATATAGATAAGGAACAGCAAAGGGCCCATAACACTGCCTTGGGGAACGCCATAAATCACTTCTGTTGTATTCGATGACTTTCCGTCAATTACTACTAACTGTGACCTCTCTGACAGGAAATCACAAATCCAGTCACATAACTGAGACGATATGCCATAAGCACGCAATTTCACTACAAGCCGCTTGTGTGGTACAGTGTCAAAAGCCTTCCGAAAAACCAGAAATACGGAATCTATCTGAAATCCCTTGCCAATAGCCCTCAAAACTTCATCTGAATAAAGAGCAAGTTGTGTTTCACAAGAACGATCTTTTCTAAACCCATGTTGACTGTGTGTCAATAGACCGTTTTCTTCGAGGTAATTCATAATGTTCGAACACAATATATGTTCTAAAATCCTACTGGATATCGATGTTAACGATATGGGCCTGTAATTTAGTGGATTACTCCTACTACCTTTCCTGAATAATTGTGTGACCGGTGCAAATTTCCAGTCTTTGGGTACGGATCTTTCGTGGAGCGAACGGTTGTATATGATTGTTAAGTATGGAGCTAATGCATCAGCATACTCCGAAAAGAACTTAATTGGTTTGCAGTGTGGACCAGAAAACTTGCTTTTATTGAGTGATTTAAGTTGCTTCATTACTCCGAGGATATTTAATTCTACGTTACTCATGTTGGCAACTGTTCTCGATTCGAATTATGGAATAATATCTTCGTCTTCTTTTGTCAAGGCATTTCGGAAGGCTGTGTTTAGTAACCCTGCTTTGACAGCAGTGTCTTCGATAGTATCTCAATTGCTATGATGCAGAGAAGGCATTGACTCTTTCTTGCCGCTAACGTACTTCACATACGACCAGAATCTCTTTCGATTTTCTGTCAGGTTTCGAGATAAAGTTTCGTTGTGGAAACTGTTATAGGCATCTCGCATTGAAGTCCGCGCTAAATTTCGAGCTTCTGTAATAGATCGCCATTCTTTGGGATTTTCCACCTGTTTAAATTTGGCATGTTTGTTTCGTTGTTTCTGCGAAAGTGTTCTAACCCGTTTTGTGTACCAAGGAGGATCAGCTTCGTCGTTTGTTAATTTATTTTGTATAAATCTCTCAAATGATGCCTATACTATTTCTTTGAATTTAAGCTCCATCTGGTCTACACTTATATTATTAATGTGGAATGAGTGGAGATTGTGTCTTAGGAAGGCGTCAAGGCACAAACACAGAGACTCTTACCAGAAACACGTCAAAATCCGACCGCATGTAGATCACAGCTGAACAGGTTCAGAAATGAAGTGCCTCATGCTCTCTTTACTGACGACGAGTTGCAATGAACTTTTATAACATCTCGCATATTTTGCCCTCATGAGACACTGTAACTCAGATACTTCGGACACACTTAGATTCATGTGCCAAGTCCAATTCGCCGTCGTGCTAGCAGTGATATCTTTCCAATACAGCCGTTACGTCTTACTGCTTTAGCATAGCTTACTAGTTGCTAGCACAAAAAGAAACTTAGTGCACCTGTATTGATAGCTAGTGTAATGTTCTTCAGAACGTTTCGTATTTAGTCCGGATGTTTGTAAAGCAATGAACGTATTCCCTGCCAGTCCAGCGATCGATAACACACTGTAAACCTCTTCTGTCAGGAAGAGAGTAATACAGGGGCTTGTAGCAATTCGCAGCACAGCTTGTTCTGACGTCAAACTGGGGCGACTCAGATCAAGTGATTTTTTAGATTTGTTTGTCATATGCATATAGAAACGAGGTTTTGCACTCACATTTTATGGAAAATAATTCGAATAGCGAACGCTGAAAAAAATGTTTTCCGGGGATGGAGGTCGTCAATAAAAAACGAGTGATGTTTGCAGTGCAGTAACTAGAATTACGAGGCTGCTAGCGGCAACACCGCTTGCCAGCATTTCTCTGTCTGTTGATGAGAGTTCGTGTGTGTGTTTGTGTGTGTGTGTGTGTGTGTGTGTGTGTGTGTGTGTGTGTGTGTGTGTGTTTGTGTTTGTGTGTTGCGCACATGCCTGGGAATTTCATGCATAACTTTTAATTCCTCTCTAGCTAATTGGCTGCTTATTGGGTGGATGTTATAACAACAAATCTCGGACAGAACCCAGTGGGCACCGAAAATTGAAAATAAATATTTACGGCTTTTGATATATGTGTTAGCACAGAGTGGTAAAGCGCAGTCACTCCAGTAGCTCTTCTCTGTTATCAATGTACTATACTATGCTAATTCTTTGGCTTTAAGATGTTGTGTGGAGATACTTATGCGAACAATTTATGGGAGAGTATCAACATACCAACCAAAAATGAAGTTGCTTCACAAAACTGCTTTTTACGTCACTTTTATTCTATTGTAGAGACTTGTTTGGCACTAAGCAGTCCCTTGGCACGTAAATTCTATTTCTACCGCCATGGTACTTCATTTTCCGTAGGAGACCACTATCGGCACGTGACCAACTGTGTGATATGTGTGATATCAGAAATTTAATCCACGCTACTGCTTCGATGTCACTGAAAGCTTATGTTGAATGTGCCTCTTCGTATTGGAAGTGAACATACACAAATAACAATCTGTAAAGAAATACTTGTAATGAAATTCGTCGACCTATCTGCATCATCTTGTCGATAAACTGAAACGGAATCATGATACGGCGCTATTTCATTTGCAACAGAGAAAAATGAAATCAGAAAAATAAAATCCATAAATGATCACTCTGACAGTAATAAAGTTATATTTACCTATTAGACAGCTTTCATTCTGGATACAAAGATAAAAACTAAACTTGTTGTGGTAATAGTTTTATGACCTCGTGTCAGGACTATTACGTACAGTGCAGCCATTCATAGAGACATATAATCAAAACATAATAAAGCTGAATTGTGTTACATACTCACTTTTCCATCAGCTGTGTCAGACATGCAGTGCTGGCAACCATCGCATCTGAAATTCTGAGAACCTATCCTAAGAAATAGCAACTGATTTTCATACTTAGCTTACAGCAAATGTCCATTGCAAATCGACTGCAAAAGTAACAATTTGCTAAACATTTCGGTAAGCTGAAGATCAGATCACTCAAACACGACAGTAGTTGACATCAAATAACATTCAACGGCAGCGGCAACAACAATATTAAAGCTACTTTTATGAGACCGCATTATTACTTTGTAAAGCATGTGCACTGCTGCCGATGGACTGGCGATTTTAGCTCATTCAAAACGACAAAACCAAGAAGCAATGATGAAATCGATGTATAACAGGGTGAAATAGATATCGATAAGTGAAACAATGGACCGTCCGAAATCTGGAATAGAAAAGAATCGAAGCTTCTGAGATGTGCTACAGAAGAATGTTGAAAATTACGAGGACTGACGAGATAAGGAATGAAGAGATTCTCCGCAGAACTGGCGAGGAAAGGAACTTATGAAAAACACTGTCAAGAAAAAGAAAGAGGATGACAGAATACGTGTTAAGACATCATTCAAAAACTTGCATGTTACGGTACATGAGGGAGCAGTAGAGGGTAATAGGTATAGGAGAAGACAGACTGAAATACTTCCAACAAATAATTGAGGACGTAAAATACACTGATAAAAAAACTAAGGATGATACTTACAGAAAACTTCAGGAAGAGTGAGACTAACAAGGAGACCCAGCGGATCGATCCTCTTCGAATTTCTTCACACTTGTAGAATTCGAAGCTTTGTGTCTGGGCATCACTTTCCTGCATCAGTGTAACTCAGCTCTCAAAAACACTCGAAAAAATACACAATGGAAATCAAAAGATTTACTAGCACTGCTAATTTTAAAACATTTCTTATTTGTTCACATTGTCACCATTAGCTGAGTGCATAGCGTAAGGACTGTAGTCATGAATTCACTAGTAGTAACTTTTTAATACCCTTAATTTAAATTCCAATGTTATTAAAAAATTGGAAATGCGAATCAACAAATATTAAATGTGATTTTTAAAAGAAAAAGTACACTTCTTTATTTTTAATTACCAGTCATGTGAAAATGTGAGTAGAAACAAGTTAAAATTTGGTGTAATGAAGCGAAACATCAAGCAAATAAAATACTTTTTATTTCCAGCAATTGAGCTATATTATTACCGTGTATGATTTTTCATTTAACAATAATTTTTAGTTCATTTTTATAAGACCAGTATTTAAAATAATAAGATATTTTTATCTAAATTATCGTTCAGTATCTGTTAATTAATATTTATGTTTGTCAATAAATATAAAAATTTATTAAAAATCAAAGAGGGTGTGCCTCCACAGAGTTTCTAATAAGCACCTTTACGATTAAAAGACTTTCATCTTATGTCCTTTCTCTCATTTTTATTATGTTGAATTTTTTCCTGGCCTCCACACCAACACTTTCAGCCTGACCTTGCACTCACGAATTATACCTTCATTGGCGAGACTATCGGCAGTAATTTTTTTCCTCGTAAGTGCTTTTAATGCTTATTATTTTAGCACTTTTCTAATGTCCTTGCTCTTTAAACAGTGTTAATAAACCAATGAAACATTTCTTCATGACGCAGTTTAAAAGTGCCAGAACCTATCTGAAACTAATATCATTCTTCTCTACGGAGTGATAGATTTACTATGAAAGGAAATGAAATTTTTTGTTCACAGTAAATAAATTAAATGGTTCTTCCCTTCCACTGAAGCAAGGTACTTCATTTGTATCAGGTATCAGTTTGAAACAACGATAACGAAAAAATATCATTTTATTGACAGATAAGGCTAATAACTGCATGACTTAAAATAAGTAACATCCATCGAATTAAAATACTAAAAGAACTACAAACCAGTTTCTGATCCTGTTATTCTTAGGATATTTGCGAATTTTTCTTTTTACTTTTTGCTCTTATCTAGCGTATTATGTTGTGTAGTGAGACCTGTATAGTAATCTTCTTTGATTTTGTTTCTCTCTCTCTTAAGTAAAAAGTAGTGTGTTCTTTAATCCAATTAGTTGATTTCCTATTTTGCGTTTAGAAATTGCATCTTGTCTGGATTTAGTACGTCTTTTGGCTTTGTAGTGATCAGGGATGTTATACTGATGTAGGTGATATTTTATCTGATGGAGTGCCTTATTACTTCCACATTTTTGCGTTACTGTGCTCTTCACTATCTGTTAAATTACATATGAAACACATCGGTGAGTTCGCTAGATGTAAGCTGTGTAGTTTTGAGTTGGTAGCTATTTTATCAGGTAGATGGAACTTTCTGTTGTTCGCCATGGTGGTTGGTGGTTTCCAAATTGACGGATAATCAAAATTTGGTTATTTATCATCGGTTATATTGCTTTACTTGCATCCCATTAGATTCATAACTACCTCTCCACTTTGCTCCTTTCCTTTTTTGAATTTTTAGTTGGACATAGCTACATTCTATCAAAAATATTTGAGGTGAAACGTTTCATTGCGCAATTGGTGAACATTAGTAGGGGCATGAGGTTGCCAGGAAATACCTCTTAGAGCGTGTGGGCGTTATGCTGTTTGGTGTCTTTTTCCACTTTCTGTAGATTTGGCAAATATATATCGCTCATGACCTATTAAATAAACCAGTAAGGTTTAGTTCTTCTTTATTGGCAGGGTATTAGTCAACCATTTTATACCTTAAAAACCTTGTCTCCTGTCACGAAGCAGTCTTTTATCAGAATGACTCCTTTCGCTGTGCTCTGTGATAGTGGTAGGACTTGTGCTACATAATTAATTTTTGATGCCATGTATACATTAACAATGTTGGCTTTTGGATTTCATCTAGTCTGTCACCACTGTGCCCTTGTATACACTCTCATATGTCCTACAATTAGCAGTGATGCTGTGCTGTATGTTACTACATCTACACCTGCGCACTTCAGTTTTGACAGTTTTTTTGATTGTCCTTTTACTATGTATTTCAAGCTTTCTCCGGTACTGATTGTCCCTGACTACTTTTTCGTTTCAGATGTGAGTTCACACTTCGACGTAATCTCTAGAGCTGCTCGCACTCCTCTTCGCTATGGATCAAGAAGTCTATCGTCAGCATACACATTACACACAAATTTTCCTCACTGATAAGCGAGCCTTATAATTTTTCGTCTGTGTGACGAGTAAAGTTTCGACAACAATGGTGAAGATTGCCATAAAGAGCGAGCGTTTCTGTCTCGCGAAGTTATTTATTTTGATCTCTGAAAGAAGGTTTACAGGGCACAGTGCAGATGGGGTGAAAGAACCCAGTCCAGTTTGAGGGTAGACAGAATTTATATTTATTTATAAAAAAAAATTATGAAACAATACACAGTGTACACATACTCTCATTTCCAACTGCAATTTTATAAATGAATACCTATAAAATGTTCTGGCCTCACTGCCATTAAAAGTTAGAGTTAACATGCAGACAAAGAGTAGCAAGAAAACTTAACCTTGCCGGCTGCTGTGACCGAGCGGTTCTAGGCGCTGCTTCTACGGTAACAGGTTCGAATGCGGTCTCGCTCATGGATGTGTGTGATGTTCTTAGGTTAGTTAGGTTTAATTAGTTCTACGTCTAGGGGACTGATGACCTCAGATGTTAAGTTCCATAGTGCTTAGAGCCATTTGAACCAACTAACTTTAGAACAAATGCAGCAAGTTTAATTTAAATTTGGTTACCAAAAACCGTTAAAAATTGACAGGAATCAAACTTCAACACCATGAAAATTTAACTCCAATATTTTGTTTGAATTTATTTAACAAGTTAGCTAAAACACGTACATCTTCCTTCAGATTTATTGCAACTGACAAGACTTACTGGCAACAACTTAGTTAAAAAATTTACAGTCAACATGGATCACAGAGTTGTTGAGCCTGGCCTACTAACAGCATAAGCCGTTTAAGTAACTCGGTCACGTGACCTGACGCAACGTCATAAGCAGTATAGTTAGACTATCACCAGCTTGATTTAAAACACAGGAAAATGATATTAGTACAAGGCATCCATTACTGCATAAGAGCAGTAACTGACATTTTGACACAAGCCTTAAAACCTGTTATCAACAGAATACTTATAAAGAAATTCACTGGATAACTTATCACAACCATAACTAGCAACATATCTTTCAGACTTCCCCTTAAGTGAACGGAGAACCCCTAACTTTAGACATGATTTCAAAATTCTAATTAGTAAACATACATAAACTTACAAAGGTTATATCTTGGTAGTATTGCCTATTATGACAGTGCTTTTCTTCCCACTTGATATAACCACTGGTAATCTTAATATTGAAAAATAACTCGAAACCTTGATTTAATATCAAAACCTATTTCCCTTAAAAAATGACGCTCGTGTACTTATGCTATAACGCTTGTAACGAATCGACTCAAATAATTTCATGGAGGTCTCACAACGAAAGACATACCTGCCTTTAGCACATTATTGAAAGCCTTTAACGTAACTGACAGATTTCTACCAAATCTTCTGTATCCTCATGATTCGTAACACAACCAATATTTTAAACCATACAAGAGGAACATTCAAATAACACCCAGGTCACTGGCAAAGCAATACAGCGAGCCTGGACGAGGCACAAAGCCAGAAACACAACTAGTGATTTCAACACCATAAACAGCACACTGGCAAAGCAATAAAGCGAGCCTGGACGAGGCACAAAGCCAGAAACACAACTAGTGATTTCAACACCATAAACAGCACGAAGCACTAATCCACTTGAAGTTCAGATCTGCAGTAGGGAGGCAGCTCACCATTTAACACAATCTTGAGTAGATAGCAGCAGAGGCACCGCACAATCCCCAGGACAGGCTACTGCGGGCACAGGCAGGCAGAAACAGCTTCAAAATGGTTCAAATGGCTCTGAGCACTATGGGACTTAACATCTGAGGTCATAAGTCCCCTAGACTTAGAACTACTTAAACCTAACTAACCTAAGGATATCACACGCATCCATGCCTGAGGCAGGATTCGAACCTGCTACCGCAGCAGCCGCGTAGTTCCAGACTGTAGCGCCTAGAACCACTCGGCCACCGCGGCCGGCGCAGAAACAGGCCTCAAACAGCGACTGCGTCTGCCTTGCTTCCGCTGCCAAATTCCAGTTCCGTTACGAGGAAGACCCCACATAACGCTGTCCAATACAGCGGCGCCGCCAATGCTCTTCCCCTATGGCAACACTCTGCAATAACGCACCTTATCAGCTCACCCCATCCCCCTCGCAGCCTGTCACCGCTCTCTCCAAACCGCGGCCAACCAATCCCAGCGCCTCTCGCCAGACTCCTCAGCGTTTGGGCAGATAAACCCAAGGCGAGACAAGGAGACAAGATCTTGCGGATCAGTCTCTTTGCTTAGCTGTACATTGATCATTATTTTGGTTACACAATTACCTAATATATTTTATATTACACTGCTGAGTCGGTGTAGGAATCCCACTGCATGCACGGTGATAAGCAAATATTGGTGGTTTATTCTGCCAAATGCGTTCTTCAGAGCTAGGGACATCATTGTGCACTCTATTTTCAAGCTCCTGTGAACGATATTACGTCCCTGTAGTCGCATGTACCGTGGAGCATTATCATATATTTTCCGAAGTTCGTTTTATACCGTTCGATTTTTGTGTCAATCGTAGTTGTTAGTCTTTTCTCAGAGATGCACGTTATTACTTTATGGTTGCCTTTTCTTCGGGGGGGAGAGGATCTAAGACTGTCATTTCTTACGAGAGCTTCTTCGGAATTACACTTATCAGATTTATTATCACATTTAAAATTATTTGCAGTAGTTTGGTCTTTATTTCTAGTCTGAGTACTTCGTAATACTCCATGGGATACTGTACGGTCCATGTGATTTGTTTTTTGGACTTTGTAAAATAGCCTCTACGACCTCATCTTCATCCATTTCCCTCAGCACTGAGTTTTCCTAACGCTTGTTGCTAATTCCTACTGAGCGTATTCATTGATGGGTAGAATATTCATCAGTTCTGTGAAATGGTTAAACGTTACTGTCCTAATTTATCTTTATTTCGTGAAGGTTGTCCTATCCTTTACCTTAAGTTCAATGAATATTTTTGGATCTGCCCTATTACTCTCTCATATGAAATGACATATCGAAGCTTCCATTCCACTTTTTGTGTTGTGCACTTCAGATCTTATTTTGTTTGTTGCCCCGTCAGTGTTTTTAGTTGTACTGTAATTTGTTTTACCTTGTCATATTTTCTGTCACTCGTTCGTCTCATCTGGTATTTGTGTTTCGATTCCGTCAAACTATTCTAGAAAACTTCGTGGCAATCTGTGTCTTGCTGGTGTATGACGTAGGCATGAATACGGTAACGAGGGTCGAATGGATGTCATTTGCAGCTATTACTCAATGGTGAGGAGGTCTGCACAGGTGAGACTAATGTTGAGAGATGAATAAACAGTCTTTGGACTGAAGACTTGAAAACAACAACAGCAACAAGGAACTGATATTTTCCACATTGAAAATTACTTGGAAACTACATATTATTAGTTAGTCGTCATAATAACTACGTATTGGACCCCCCTTCCGCCCCCCTCCATTGTATTTTTCATTATGATGCGGGAGTAAACATTGTGTTCTGTTACCGCTCAATTTCTTACTACACCCAGATTTTCTGCTTACACATTCTTTGTATTCGCAAACTCAACCCCGAACTGTCACATTCCAACCTAATCTAGACCTCGGGCTGCACTACAGATCTGTCTGTCATCACAAACAAGATTTCAGGTGGGGGGGTTTGTCCAATACGTAGATTTAGCCCTTAAGTGTTTCAGTATAAATTAACACAATTTTCTTCTGAAAGCTTCACCAGGGAGAAACATTACATTCCCACTCTACAAGGACCGGACGGCCCAGCCTACTCCGCGATGGAGAAGGCAGAGCTTATGGCCACAACACTTGCAGCGTCTTTCATGCCGAATCTGGTTCCCTCAGACACAGTATTCACACTTTAAACGGACCAGGAGGTTACACGACTTGTAGCTCAGCCCTCACGCAACGAAATTAGACGCACTAGCACAAATGAAATCACGTGGGCTATCAAGCACACCAACGCTAGGAAACCCCTGGGCCTGATGGCATTCAAAACCGTGTCCTCCAGGAGTTCACGGATAAAGCCGAGAATACCTTACACACTTAACGAATGCCATCCTGAAACACCAACACTTCCCTGACTTTTAGAAGGCGGCCAAGATCCTGATGTTCAGGAAGCCAGGGACAGACCACTCCCTCCCACAAAATTAGCGACCCATCAGTCGGCTGTGTTCGCTCAGTAAGATTGTTGAGAAGGTAATATTAAAACCTATCACTAGGCACTGCATCGCCAATGACACCCTAAGACCGGAGCAATTCGGTTTTAGGAATCACCACTCGACAACACAACAACTCCTCCGCCTAGTCGAACATATAACACACGGCTACAACAGGAACAAAGCCACAGGGACCGTGTTCCTGGACATCGAAAAGGCTTTCGACCGTCTCTGGCACAATGGCCTCATACGCAAACTAACGAAGCTGGTTTCCCAGACGGACTCGTACGTCTCATACACTTATATCTCACGAACAGGTGTTTCAACACTAACGTGCAGAATAAACAATCAACACAATATGGTATCCAAGGCGGAGTACCGCAAGGAAGCATCCTAGGGCCCATCTTGTTCAACCTGTACATTAACGACTTCCCAGCAACACAAAACACGACGTTAGCCATCTACGCGGATGACACCGCCATCCTTGTGCAAGATTGGAAACCGTCGAATATAGACAGCACTCAGAACAGCTGAGCCTTGGTTGGAGCGATTGAGTATTAAAGTAAACGTCGACAATTGCGAAGCAGTTATGTATACACGTAGACCGAAACTACTGCGGAAACATCAACACAGTAGACCGATAACACTACGTACACGCCCAATACGTTTCCGAGAGAAAGTCAGACACCTAGATGTCTGTCTGGACCGGAAACTTACATGGGGGGACCACATCGAGTACGTTGCCAACAGAGAGCACGCGAGGCTCCACCAGGTTCCACCGTGACAGTTCTAGAATCATTCAAAGGGAGTCTACATTCTGTGTCGCAGAAGTACCGGGATCATGCTATATTAGTCGGAGGCGACTTAACCTACCTAGTATAGACTGGTATGTCTACGGATTCATTACAGGCGGTACAGACAAGCCGTCGTATGAATTACTTTTGAACACATTATCCGAAAACTGTCTTGAGCAGCTACGCGTAATGGAAATATTTTAGATCTGGTAGCCACGAACAGACCAGACCTCATCGGCGGTGTCAGAGTTGAGACAGGGATTAGTGATCATGATGTTGTCATTACGACTATGGTTATGGAATTTAAAAAGTCGGTCAAGAAGGCTACGAGGGTATTCTTACTAGAAAGAGCAGATAAGCAGTTGTTAGCATCCCACTTAGTGAATGCATCGACTTCATTTACGTCCAGTACGATGGACGTGGAAGAATTATGGGCAAATTTTAAACACATTGTAAATCACGCATTGGTCAAGTATGTGCCGAAAAAGTGGGTTACGGACGGAAAAGACTCACCGTGGTTTAACAGCGCAAACCGGAGAATGCTAAGGAAGCAAAGGCAGTTGCACTCGCGGTACAAGAAAGATCGGGAGAATGAGGACAGGCAAAAGTTAGTAGAGATTCGTGCTGCTGTAAAAAGAGCGATGAGCGAAGCATTCAACCACTACCACCGTCATACCTTAGCAAAAGATCTTGCTGAAAATCCAATGAAATTCTGGTCTTACGTAAAATCGGTAAGCGGGTCGAAGGCTTCCATCCAATCACTCACTGATCAGTCCGGCCTGACAACGGAAGACATAAAACGAAAACTGAAATTTTAAATTTAGCACTTGAGAAATCTTTCACCCAGGAGGATCGTACAAACATACCGCCCTTTGAGCTTGTACAGTTTCCCGTATGGAGGACATAGTGATAGACATCCCTGGGGTTGTGAAGCAGCTGAATGGGTTGAAAATAAATAAATCGTCAGGTCCTGATGGGATTCCAATTCGGTTTTACAGACAGTACTCTACTGCATTGGCTCCTTATAGCTTGCATTTATAGCGAATCTCTTGCCCAACGTAAAGTCCCGAGCGACTGGAAAAAAGCGCAGATGACGCCTGTATATAAGAGGGGTAGAAGGACGGATCCTCAAAATTACAGACCAATATGCTTAACATCAGTTTGTTGCAGGATTCTCGAACATATTCTCAGTTCGAATATAATGAATTTCCTCGAGACAGAGAAGTTGCTGTCCATGCATCAGCATGGGTTTAGAAAGCATCGCTCCTGCGAAACGCAACTCGCCCTTTTTTCGCATGATATCTTGCGAACCATGGATGAAGGGTATCAGACGGATGCCATATTCCTTGACTTACGGAAAGCGTTTGACTCGCTGCCCCACTGCAGACTCCTAAATAAGGTACGAGCATATGGGATTGGTTCCCAAGTATGTGAGTGGCTCGAGGATTACTTGAGTAATAGAACCCAGTACGTTGTCCTCGATGGTGAGTGTTCATCGGAGGTAAGATATCACCTGGAGTGCCCTAGGGAAGTGTGGTAAGTCCGCTGTTGTTTTCTATCTAGATAAATGATCTTTTGGATATGGTGGATAGCAATGTGCGGCTGTTTGCTGATGATGCTGTCGTGTACGGGAAGGTGTCGTCGTTGAGTGACTGTAGGAGGATACAAGATGACTTGGACAGGATTTGTGATTGGTGTAAAGAATGGCAGCTAACTCTAAATATAGATAAATGTAAATTAATGCAGATGAATAGGAAAAAGAATCCTGTAATGTTTGAATACACCATTAGTAGTGTAGCGATTGACACAGTCACGTCGATTAAATATTTGGGCGTAACATTGCAGAGCGATACGAAGTGGGACAAGCATGTAATGGCAGTTGTGGGGAAGGCGGGTAGTCGTCTTCGGTTCATTGGTAGAATCTTGGGAAGATGTGGTTCATCTGTAAAGGAGACCGCTTATAAAACACTAATACGACCTATTCTTGAGTACTGCTCGAGCATTTGGGTTCCCTATCAGGTCGGATTGAGGGAGGACATAGAAGCAATTCAGAGGCGGGCTGCCAACTGGTAGGTTTGATCATCACGCGAGTGTTACGGAAATGCTTCAAGAACTCGGGTGGGAGTCTCTAGAGGAAAGGAGGCGTTCTTTCCGTGAATCGCTACTGAGGAAATTTAGAGAACCAGCATTTGAGGCTGACTGCAGTACAATTTTACTGCCACCAACATACATTTCCCGGAAAGACCACACAGATAAGATAAGAGAGATTAGGGCTCGTACGGAGGCATATAGGCAGTCAGTTTCCCACGTTCTGTTTGGGAGTGGAACAGGGAGAGAAGATGCTAGTTGTAGTACGAGGTACCCTCCGCCACACACCGTATGGTGGATTGCGGAGTATGTATGTAGATGTAGATGAAGTGTAGATGTAGATCGGACAGGTTTGCGCGACCTTGTTGCGATGATGACAGATACCTCGCCCAACGATTCACTGTAGGCTTGTTCACTACCAGGTCCTCGCAGACATTCTGCAAACGCCTATGAATATCTGAGATGATCTATCTGGTTTTATGCTAAAACAAGCTCAGCAACAGCTCACTGCTTGGAACGCATCTACGTTACCGACGCCACTTTGAAGGCCACGTTTGGCGCCGCTACCTATCGGAACTTCATGAAACTGTAGGGGCTGAAGCAGTAATATCCCACGATATCCCACAACAGATTCCTCATTTTTTCAACTAAAACTGACGGAGAAATAAATGTGTAGCAATACTTATTGAACGCAACAGACATTAACGTTGAAAGCGGTAATGTGTTTTTCTGCTTACATGAGAACTTGTATGATAAATAGCATTTGAACCATTTTTTCATTAGTCGTTGTGGTCTATGAAGATGTTTACCATGTAAGTCGGCTGGTGTTTTAACTTCAATCAGCGATTCCTTGAAGGGTTTTACTCGCTGATAGATAATTTAATGAAATGTCGTGATGCACACTGCATTTCTGGGCAAGTCTGCTCTCTCTAGTCTCACTTGCTACACATAAGGATGTTCACGTAATCCACTAACCGTCTGGCCACGCCATGTTTGTGTAGTTGCAGGCGATGGCGCTCCTTCACAGTTTAAGGAGTCATCAGAGTGGAGTTCTCAATCTGTCTCTTTATGGTAAGGGAAACGTAGGAAAACATCATAAGTGATATTGACCACATTCACTAATTTCGAGATCCATTAGAGTGCATTACTACTCGCTCCGTCTCTCTTCTTTTCCTGTTAAACTTCCTACTTGTCCAAATGCCAGTTTAAATATGTGGTTGTTGACTTCACAGTTATGCTGCTACCACACAATAACAACTGCATTACTTGTGTTAATTCGTAAATCTGAATATTTTCGTTCAACTTAGGAGGCTTCATTCTCACAAACTAAAAATGTGGTATGAGAACTGAAAGGAAATTGAGGAACAACCTGAGTAGTTTCCACTATAAAAGGATTATTAGATTACGGATAATTACACTAAAATACTGCAGGAAAAGTCAGAATAATTTTTTGGTATTACTGAAAAATTTTGTCGTATATCCATAAGACTAATAGTACCCGATCGTTTCTCTATGTAGCTATAAATATCTATCTATTACATATAGTACACTTGATCATTTTTCTGTACTGGTTTCTCACTTAGAAAGTCGAACTCCATATATAAAAAAATGACTCAGCTGATTAATAGATATTAATCGTTATTTCGTTGGTCAATACGACATCTTGCAAGTTTCTCTAATTTTATTTTAGAAACCCACTTAGAATATCTCATAACGAACAACTGTGGTATCATACAAACATAATACCTGTTAGAATTTGTTTTCTTCTATCGCAAGCAAAAGTAAGTAATATTTAACGTGAGCTTGTAACGAATTTTAACGTTTCTGTAGGTCGTGTTTTGATTTCTTATAGTGTGTGAAAATGGCAGAATTTTGCGTATATTATGAGAATTAATTTTAGAATGTTGAAACATTTTATATCTTTATTTCAGTTGTTGTGAATGAGACTGGTGGGTATTTGAACTAAGTTCTTTAACTTATCACTAATTCGTACCTGAATTGACTGTTTCAGCAAGACTTCATTTCGCTCCCTCTACGAACAAAATTTATGATGGATCGTAAAAGCTGCCTTTAATTATTCGTGACGCCGCACCATCTTTCGTGGCAGGCTTTGTCTGTTCAGATGAGTTCGTTACTCGAAAATGAGATGTTAACGAGAACTCGCATTAGCTCTGGCAGAAGGTGAGTTTAGAGGTAATCCCGGCGGAGCGAGATGAGAATAAAGGGTCTCAGAATGGGTTTCCCCCTGCCAGGCACCCTGAAGGCGCGACGCCAGAGATTCGAAGCTCTTGAAGGACTCCTCGTCTACCTGGTCACTCTTGGATTCTCGCTGTTTGAAATCCAATCATCATTTTCGAAGATCATATACAGAAAATGCCATTTACCTTGATCAGCATTAATAACTTTTTACCCAGAAAAAAATATCATAAAGACACAGAATCATCAAAAACATCTGGGAAACAGAAAAGCCACCTGAAGAATGGAAATCAGAGCTAATATACGCTATCCACAAAAAAGAGGCAAACCTCATAACTACAGAGCAATTTCATTACTGCCTCTGACACACAAAATTCTATAAAAAGCGATGTTAAATCGAATAGAGAATCAAACAGATCCACAGATACGAAAATACCAATGTCGGTTCAGAAAGGGAAGGGCATGCAGCGAACAGATCTGTTGCCTGAGAACAAGAAAGTTTAGGAACACCACAAAAATTTCGTCGACTTCAAAAAGGCTTACGACTCCAAAGACAGAGAAACACTCTTCAACACAAAGGAAGAAATGAAGGTGGACAACGACGCCAGAAAACTAATCCAGGACACATTAACAAATACAACGTCCAAAGTGAGGTTTGTGAGACAGATCTCGTAACCATTCGAAATCAGAACAGGAGTTAGCTTGGCTGTCACCAAATTTATTTATTTCAGTTTTGGAAAAAATAATCAGGACATGGGATAAAGGAGTCAGTGAGGTAAACATAGGGAGACAATGATAGAAAAATCAACACAACATAAAATGTCTGGCCATCGCCGATGATAAAGCCATCACAAAAAATAACATAAGAGAAGCCAAGGAAACTGTAGAGACACTACGCAAAATCTCAGTCAAAACAGGACTACAAATCTCATATGAAAGAACTCAGTACATGGACATAAAATCTACTGGTTACACAGTGTGGAAAGATAACACAATTAGAAAATTTCAAATACCTCGGAGAGATTATACTGAAAGCGGGACTGAAGTCGTCATTCAATGATGAAAGGATCACAAAAAAAGCATACCAATCTAATTGGAACATTACAACAAAAGTATTTCCATCAATGCCCAATTAAGACAATACAGTACAGTAGTCATACCAATGGCTAGTAAACATAAACAACAGTGATCAAGGGAATAACGAAAATGCAGGAGTTGTAAAAAGAAGAGAGGAAAACACTGTGAAATATTTACGTGACATTTCAGAAAGAGGGGATGTGGATAAAGAGATCGACAAAAGAACTGTACATACAGACAAAGACGATTACAAATATCATCGGGAAAATAAGGGTAAAGTTATACGGACACATATAAGGACTGAACGAAAATACTTTGATCAAGAAAATTTTTAACATAGAGACAACCAATACAGTGATAGCCAGTTGGGTAAAGGAAACCATGGAAGACCTCAAGAAACTGATCATCCCCACAGGAAACATGACAGACGAGGAGAAATATAGAGAAAATATCAGAAAACAGAAATTTCAGCAAACACTCAAGGAAAGAAAATGGGAAAGAAGAGAAAGAAGTAGAAAGAAGACAGGAGGAAGAAACACATTGAATACAATAGAGGCTTTTGTGAAGAAAAAAGGAAACACAAAAAAAGGCCATGGAAATTGGTTGTATGTAAGCCCTCTCCTTAAGGGGTATTTAGCAATAATAATAATAATAATAATATACAACAAATGTTTTGTAGCTGCTAGTGGGACATTAAACATCAAGAGTGGGCTTCTTGCAACTTTATTAGCTGCGAAGGTGTGAACAGCAATACGTCTTGTTTAAATAACAGCCTATATTTTTAATCAGTTGTCCACGTTCTCTCCTTTAGGGCCTCCGGAAAGCCCTATCTTTCCAATGTTAAAATAGCGCTTATAAATTATATGCATTCTCGTAAAGTTTTTGTGCTAGGAAGTTAAGATTTTTACAAGTTGTTTATTGGAGTAGTGGTTACAACTTAACATAGGGATTTAAAAAAAAATTGAGTTGAGTTGGTAGAGATTAATTTTTTCTACTGTAATTAAAATTCACTACTTTTAAGTGCCATTTTTTGTTTATAAATTATACAAGTTACACAGAGGGGTCATCCCAGAAAATTTTAAGCAAATTGGTTTGGTAGATTCTGAGGAAACTTGTAATTTCTTTAAAAAAATTAAACTTTTGGGAATCGAGTGACAAATTTTGGATTACTTTTTAGTGCATTCCAGGTCCATAGGATGAATTATCTTAATATTTTGCAAACTCCTCCTCAAGCTTCCTCTTTGTCCTCCTCCTGCTTACTCTGGCTTGCATATCTAGGCTATTTACAACCCTGAAGTTCCTTGTCTAAAGCAAGCATCGTTCGTACCATGTTGAAACCCATCTTCACTTCACCACTTAGCAATGCCCTGCTGGACTTACACCAACTGTTTTGTCCTTTGGCACACTTAGTGATGGGGACTTTCATCGGTTGAAAAAGTACGAAAAAAAAAGAACCCCAAACAGCCTTCTTCATTTCATCGACTTTGTGTGTGTTTTGCCTACTAAAATTGCAACCAAGTCTTTTTTTACCAATACTTTACCATCATTGAGATTTTGTTTTTGTACAAAGCTTTCAGTCGCTGAAGTCTTGACCCCATTTGTTTCTGCACGTGTCCAATACACGCAAATTTCTGACACTACAACATCATCACCATAGGGCTTCAGTTCTTGAATATGTCTAAAACTTTTAGAACTACCATCACCAAGGTAATTCAAATATCGCACTTTATCACATATAGCAGAACATTGTAATCTACTAGCAACACCAGGCACTTCCATTCCTCCACTACTGCCACTATGTGCAGTTGTTTTCATGTGTATCTTTATTTTTTGTGGATACGTACAATAATTAGATATTATGGCTACATATAAAACTTTGCCTGTATACATATTGGTGGCACACACTTCACCATGAACAGATGTGTGCCCCCGTTTATGCCAGGTACTATCGAAAGCTACAGTCAAGTCTCTGTTACCACTGTTTTCTATTACTGTCTCTTCCACAGCTTTCTTCATAGATTGTATGGATACATCTTTTATTTTAGCCCCTATAAATCTATTAAAGTTTGTGAACTTGGTTGGGGATTTGGAAGATTCGTCATGCCACAGAAAACTGCACCTGCAGTAGTACCCTTACCAATTGCACGCAAAACATAAGCAAATCTAACGTTGTGTTCATAGATTTTGCTACCACTTTCTTCATTGGACTTACTGCAACACTATTCCAAAAGGTGGTCATGTATGAACACTTACCACATTTCAGATATATTTCACTGGCATGTCCTACATGATTTTTTATAGAGAGTTCCAGACCGACATCACTACACTGAATACATCTTATAAAGGTTGCAAAAATTCCGATGAGAATTGACATATTACTAACTGAACCAACCTTCTTCTGCGAAATACTTTCTTTCTCATTTTTGTTGCACTGGGGAGGTATACTAGCAATGTTAGATTCACACACCTTATTGTTTTCGATAGTAAACATATGATTTCTGGCCACTTTACGTTTATCGATGACTATCCTTCAATAAAACAGAGACTTCAATAAATCGAATGCACTACAAAAAATTTCAGGATTACAAAAGAGTAAATAAACATGAGACACACGACAATAGAGCAAGCGATATATGTCAAAATATCACAAGTTAGCCACAACATTTATTTTGTAACACTTATTTTTTCCTCACATCACTAAAACGTACATGATTAGCGTTTAGATTCATGAGTATAACACTTGACAGCAGTTTAACAGCGCCACAGCGCGTCACGCCCATGTAGAACATATTCAAAAATATTTTGAAAACAGTTGTAGTCTTCTGAAGTGAATAAATCATATATGAAGGTAGTTTTTAAAATGCAAAAAACTAAAAACTGAACATTTCATGATTTTGAACTTTTCCCGAGCCACTTAATACCTATTGTAACACCTGTCACAGTGCACCACTCACGTAAACGTGATGTTATGATTTTATTAAATACATGCCACAAAGCTGACTTTGATTCTCTTATATTACAATGCAATGCACATTCATTGGGCGGAGCTGACGCAAACAAATGGGAACACAAGAAACATATGCCGGTCATTCAGTCAACCGTCTTGAGATGAAGATTTGTGTGAATGCAATATGTAACAACGAAGAGAAGGCAGGAGTACTACTTGGCGATAGAGAATGTGAATTTGCATTTTCCTTGCGTTTCCACCTGTTTACTCTTACCTGTAGCTTGTAGTAGAATTACGCTACCCTAATACAGTAGAGTTCAAGTTAATTTTTGGTTACGCTTTCAATAATGTGAATAGTATACTGTGATACAATATAAAGATATACGAATAAAAGATATATGCTACTATCTAAAAACGACGTACTGCTGTTCATATCTTCGTAAGGAAGAACTTTACAAGAATGGTTGCTAGCATGAGTAGCTTAGAAGTACATCCTCTGAGCAGTGAAGCAACTTAAATCACGTAACAAAAGCAAGACTTCAGGTTCAGATTGTACACTAGAGTATGCTGATGCAATATCTCCAATCTTAACAGTCACGTACGACCGCTCGCTCGACGATAGATCCGTATCCAAAGACTGCAAAGTTGCACAGCTCACACCAATATTCAAGAAAGGCAATAGGATTAATCTACTAAATTACAGGCCCATATCATTAACGTCGATATATAGCTGGATTTTGGGGCATATATTGTGTTCGAACATTATGAATTACCTCCGAAGAGAACGGTCGATTGGCGTGTAGCCAACACGAATTTAGGAAACATCGTTCTTGTGAAACGCAGCTAGTTCTTCCTTCACACTACGTGTTAAGTGCTATCGAGAAAGTGTTTCAAATTGATTCCGTATTTCTAGATTTCCAGAAGGCTTTTGACACCGTACCTCACAAGCGGCTTGAAATCAAATTACGTGGACATGGAATGTCGTCTCAGTTATGTGACTGGATTCGAGATTTCCTGTCAGAGAGGTCACAGTTCGTGGTAACTGACGGGAAGTCATCGAGTAAAACAGAAGTGATATCTGGCGTTCCCCAGGGTAATGTTGTAGTCCCTCTGGTGTTCCTTATCTACATAAAAGATTTAGGACACAATATGAGCAGCTGTCTTACGTTGCAGATTATGCTGTCGTTTATCATCTAGTAAAGTCATCAGAAGATCTAAACCTGTTGCAAAACGACTTAGATAAAATATCTGTGTGGTGCGAAAATTGGTAATTGACCCTAAATAATGGAAACTGTGAAGTCTTTTACATGAGAGCTAAAGGGAACACGCTCAACTTCGGTTACACGATAAATCAATCAAATCTAAAGGCAGTAAATTCAACTATACACCTAGGACTTACAATTACAAACAACTTAAATTGGAACGAAAACATGGAAAATGTGGTTTGGAAAGACGAACGAAAGACAGCGTTTTATTGGCAGAACACTTATAAAATGTAACACATTTAAAAAAGAGACTGCCTACACTAAGCTTGTGCGTCCTCTTTTGAACTACTGCTGCGCGATGAGGCATCTTCACAAGATGAGATTATCGGAGTACATCGAGAGACATCGAAGAAGAGCAGAATGTTTTGTATTATCCAAACGTAGGGGAGAGAGTTTCACGGACAGGATGCAGGATTTGGGGTGGACCTCACCAAAAAAAGGCGTTTCTCGTTGGCGTGGTACCTTCTCATGAAATATTAGTCACCCACTTCCTTCTCCGAATGCGACAATAATTTGTTGATTCCGACCTACGTAGGGAGAAACGATCATCATAATAAAATAAGGGAAATAAGGGCTCACACGAAAAGATATAGATGTTCGTTTTTCCGCGCGCTGTTCTAGAGTGGAATAACAGAGAATTATTATGAACGTGGTTCGATGAACCCTCTACCAGGCACTTAAGTGTGATTCGCAGAGTAGCCATGTAGATGTAGATGTAGATGAAAGACAGTTAATGTCACCCTGGCAGCTAAACAACATCTGTGAGGCACATTTATACTCGTATATCAGTTTCTGTACCTTTACTACTCTGTGGTTCCGAAGTATGGAATTAAGGACAAAAGAATTTTAGAGAGTAGAAGAGGCAGAAACTAGACTTGTAAAACCCTTGGAAGCAAAAACTATGGCTCACGTGTCAAGGGATATGTGCAATATAGCTCTCGAATAATACTAGTCAAACTTGAAACTAAACCAAAGACCACTGTGTTGATACAAATGTACATGTCAACATCCAAAGGAAGCTGCAGTCGTTGACGAAATACACGAAGAAATAAGTAGTGCTATGAGACATGTTAAGGGAGATGAAAAACTGATTGCCATGGGCGACTGGAACGCGATTGTGGGTGAAGAACCGGAGGAAGGAATTGTTGGAAAATATGGACTTGGAAGAAGAAAATGAAAGAGGAGATCGACTAATCGAGTTCTGCTCGATGCACCAATTAGTTGCTGCAAACACACTTTTCCAACATCACAAACGAAGATACGCATGGAAGGCTCCTGGAGACCTGAGGAGGCAACAGTTTGATTACATTCTAGTGAAAGCATGTTTTAGGAACCAGGTAAAAGGTTGCATTAGCTATCCATCTGCAGACATAGGCAGTGACCATAACCTGGTCCTGATAAAAGTTCGCTCAGATTCAAACATTTGAAGAAAAAGCCAGTAAAACTTAAATGGGAACTAGAAAAACTGAAAACTGAGGGACTGGCAATGCGCTGTGCTCATGAAAGAGACAAACTAGCTAAAAATTTTCAACATGGTGGAATAAACGAATACTGGGATCAAATTAAATCTGGTATATACAAAGCAGAAGAAAAGATAGTTCGAAAAACTGAACCCAAAACCAAGAGGAAATGGATTACAGCAGATATTATTGAGCTTATGGAAAACGCAGATTATACAAAAATGCAACTGATGAACAAGGAAAAGCTGAATACAGCAGACTAAGGAATTTAGTTAACATAGAAGCTAGAAAAGCAGAAGAAAATTTCCTTCATGACTTGTACCGGGAAGTGGAAGAAAATATGCAAAACGGAAGAACTTACTTAGCCTACAGAACAGCAAATCAATTTTTTTAACAAACGTAAAACAACACTCTCAGGCACAATAGAAAATAAAGAGGGGAAAATGCTGTTTTGTGAAGACATGGTGAAGAGATGGAAAGAATGCATAGAGGAGTTGTATGCCGGAACACCTCTTTCGGATGAAGTAATAGGAAGAGAAGAGCAAGTAGACGAAGATGACAAGGGAGATGACATTCTGCATTAAGAATTTGACAGAGCTCTAAAAGAACTACGGGATAACAAAGCAACGCGTATTTATGACGTCCGTGCAGAACTAATAAAGAATGCTGGTGACAGCATGAACACGATGCTGCTTAAACTTATTCATCTACATCTATATCTGCATGGATACTGCGCAAACCACATTTAAGGGCCTCGCAGAGGGTTCATCCAACCACCTTCACAATTCTCTATTATTTCAGTCTCGTATAGCGCACGGGAAGAACGAACATCTATATCTTTCCGTACGAGCTCTTATTTTCCTTATTTTATCGTGGTGATCGTTCCTCCCTATGTAGGTCCGTGTCAACAAAATATTTTCGCATTCGGAGGAGAAAGTTTGTGATTGGAATTTCGTGAGAAGATTCCATGGCAACGAAAAACGCCTTTATTAAAATGATGTTCAGCCCAAATCCTGTATCGTTTCAGTGACACTCTCTCCCATATTTCGCGATAATACAAAATGTGCTGCCCGTCTCTGAACTTTTTCGATGCGCTCCATCAGTCCTATCTAGTAAGAATGCCACACCGCGCAGCAGTATTCAAAAAGAGGACGGACAAGGGTAGTGTAGGCAGTCTCCTTAATAGATCTGTTTAGCTAGCCTTCCCTACAACATTTCCTTTGTGTTCCTTCCAATTTAAGTTTTTCGTAATTGTAATACCTAGATATTTAATTGAATTTATGGCTTTTAGTTTTGACTAATTTATCGTGTGGCGCAAGTTTAACGGATTCCTTTTAGGAGTCATGTCAATGACCTCCCACTTTTCGTTACTTAGGGTCAATTTCCAATTTTCGCACCATACAGATATATCTTTTGTAAATAGTTTTGCAATTTATTTTGATCTTATGATGACTTTACTAGTCGAGAAACGACAGCGTCATTTACAAACAACCTAAGACAGCTGCTCAGATTGCCTCCCAAATCGTTTATATAGATAAGGAACAGCACACTACCTTGTGGAACGCCAGAAATCACTTCTGTTTTACTCGACGACTTTCCGTCAATTAATACGAATTGTGACTTCTCTGACAGGAAACTCCGGCCGAAGTGGCCGAGCGGTTCTAGGCGCTTCAGTCTGGAACCGCGCGACCGCTACGGTCGCAGGTTCGAATCCTTCCTGGGGCATGGATGTGTGTGATGTCCTTAGGTTAGTTAGCTTTAAGTAGCTTTAAGTTCTAGGGGACTGATGACCTCAGGTGTTAAGTCCCATAGTGCTCAGAGCCATTTGAACCATTTCTGACAGGAAATCACAAATCCAGTCACATAACTGAGATGATATTCCATAAGGTGCTTGTGTGGTACAGTGTCAAAAGCCTTCCGGAAATCCAGAAATACGGAATCTATCTGAAATCCCTTCTCAGTAGCACACTTATTAGATCCATCTGTAACACAGGAGAGATACCGACAGACTTCCAGAAATGTATCATTGTTCCTATACCAAAGAAGACAGCAGCTACAAAATGTGAACAGTAGCAAACTCTAAGCCAAATATCACATGCTCTTGAAGAGAATTGAAGGGAAGATGGAGGATATGCTGAGTAAATATGAGTTTGGTTTCAGAAGGGGTTGGGAACAAGAAAGGCAATTCTGGCACTGAGACTCCTTATCGAAAAGCAATTACAGAAAAATAAACCAACTTATAAATCGTTTGTAGACATGGAAAAGGCATTTGATAACGTTATCTGGCAAGAGATGTTCAGAGTGCTGAGGAAAATTGGAATAGAGTACAAAGACATCCGTGTGAAACTCAGTGTCTATAAGAACGAGGTGGCAGTGATTAGGGACTGTCACCAGGAACAAGATGTGCTCTCTCTCCTCTTATATTCAATGCTTACATCCAGGAAGCTATAGACCAAGTTTGAGAAATTACTGAGGTGGTGATCAAAATTAATGGGCAGAAGATAGACATGCTACGTTATATAAGTGATATTGCTATAGTCTCGGAGACAAAAAAAGATCTAGAGGAAGTCCTCAGAACAATGGAAAAAATTCCATGCAATCAGTATGGAATGAGAATAAACAAGAAACGCACTAAAGTGATGGTATGCAGTACAGGAGCAGAATATGAACCTCCGAGAATGAGAATTGGATGAGAGGAGCTGGAAGTGATAGAGGAATTTACTTACCTGGGAAGCAAAATCACAAGGGATGGTAGAAGCCGGAAAGAAATTGCGACCAGAATACAAAAGGCCAAAATTGCATTTAATCGGAGGAGGAACTTACTCACCAGCAACAACATCAGTCTGAAAATAAGGAAACGTATCATGAAAGGTTTCGTTTGCAGTGTGGTCCTATACGGACGTGAAACTTGGATAATTGGAAGAGAAGAGAGAAGACGGCTAGCTGCCAAGGAGATGTGGTGCTGTAGAAGGTTGATGAAGATCAGCTGGAGAGCCAAAGTAACAAATGAAGACGTGCTTAGAAGAGTACAGGAAACCAGATCTCTGTGGAGGCACATCCAAACAAGAAGAGACAAACTTGTAGGGCACATCCTACGGCACAACATCATTGGAACAACAGCAGAAGGAGCTATTGAGGGAAGGAATCGGCGGGGGCGATCAAGGATATAATACATGCAACAGATCATGAGTGACGTAGGACGTAACACATACGTGGAAATGAAGAGGAAGGCAGACAGAAGAGAGGAATGGCGCTCTGCTGAAAACCAACCTCAGGGTTGAACACTAAAAGAAAGAAGATTTTCTTTATTTTCTTCATATACAGAGATGCCATGATGCAGTAAAATTAGCAATATCACACTTTTGTTTTTGACAGCCACATAAAGTATAATTGTGAAAGTGTCTTTGAAACCAAAGTGATTATATCGAACTTTCTCTGGACGTGGACGCCATCATTTTTGGTTACATTTCCTTTTTGCGTTGTTACACTACTATTTAATGGAGCAGGAGGAATTTTCATGATATTATGAACGCATATTGTGCTAGTTGGTGGCACTAAGTTACTCTATTCAGCTCCGTCATGAACGATAAGGAAAGCACCAAAATGTAATCTGTATCATCTAATTCTTCGCTGCTTACTCTACTTGAGACATCAAAAGACGCGAATTGATTATTCTGGGGGCCATCGGTTTCTGAATATCTGCTATCTTCCTGACCAAAGAGAGCTCCATCTTCAAGTCTTTCAGTAATGAATAAAAATTTTGATCACTTGTTCTGAATTTAGATGCTATTCTTTTGTATCTTGCAGGTAGTATTGTTTGCCTGTTCTACGTAACGAATAAAAATATAATCACACTGTTTATGAAACTAAACTTACGCTCTTATGAAAGTATTTTGGCATTGAGCAACGCACGTAGCTTCAAAAGAACACTCAGACGTAGTTTTTTCCGTACTTCAGAACTCTCTAGAGAGAATATGACTGTGTGGAAGTTGTAACTATTATCGATAACGTATTACAAATAAAACAGTTTCTGCGACATTCACTCGTTTATTTTACCACTACGCGTTTCGATGTTTCAAGCCATCATCTTCTAGTGGAGAATTGTTTATTTACGAGGCTTGTGTTGGTGAAGAGTACAGCCTTTTTACAGTTGCAGACCAAGGGCAGTCTACGTTATTTTGCGTCTTTTAAGGTACAGTAGAGTTTTAAAAAGTCTGCATACTCGTCATTTTTTCTGTTTTCCATTTTTCCTTAGTTGCTTTAAAATTCGCGGACTTACGTTCCGTCTATGCATCTAACTGAAGGCATTGACGGGAAATGCCTGACAAGGCTGTACTTTCGTCATTTTTTCTGTTTCCCGTCTTTCCCTAGTTCCTTTAAAATTCCTGAATTGTGTTCCGTCTATGCAACTAATTGAAGTCCTTTAATTAGTTGCATAGACGAAACATACCTCTACAAAGTCTGCGCACTGTTGCAAAGTAACCTACAATGCCCGTGGTCTGCAACTGTGGAAAGACGTCTGTACTTTTCACCAACGCCAGCTGTGTAAATAAACAATTCTCCACCTGAAGCTGATGGTCAAAATAAACAATTGACTGACACAAAAACTGTTTTATTTGTCTTCATCAACAGTCTCACCCTCATAATGGCGTCCCTTATGGACGAAGTGGATGAAATATTCAACCTGACTTGCGACTTTAAAACGCCATCCAGATTAGTGACAGATAAACTGCTGAAAGACGGCTTGTTTCATAAGGGGACTGAAAGACATTGTCATCATTAGACGTACTGGAATACAAAATTCTTAAAATGAAATCAGTTATTTGCCTTACAACAAATAATGCGTTTTCCAAAGAAAATAAATTGTATTTTCAACGATTATACTGTATTTCAGCAAAACTAAACTAATTTTAAGGCTATTTATTGAGTAAATAAATAACTGACGGGTATAAAACACCCCTGTTATGCATCCAAAGGCTAACTGGTTAGACTCATCTTGTTAGGTTTTTTTTATTATTATTAGAAATATCGCTTTCAATGAATAATCAACTGGATCACTTCACTCGTTTGGTGAGGCTGCTGTACGGTCGGCCGCTAGCGGCCTTAGCACCGGAACGGTGTCAGTACTGTTGCACAGCGCAGTAATTTGCAGATCAGTGGATGTCGGCGCGGCGCTGTCAACCTCCTCCCCCGTCTGCTGTCAGCAACGCAACTGCGCGGCCCTCCCGCGGCTGGTGCAGGCAGCTGCTAGCTACTGTGCGGGCAGTTGGATCCATTAACGCCGGCGAGCAGGCAACCCGCCAAACTGTGGACAGGCGGACGGGGCTCCATAACAAGCATTGGCGCGGGGAGGCAAGGGGAGGAACACTGCCCGGCTTTTGTGATCGGCCCGTTAGTGGGGGGGGGGGGGGGGGAGGAGGTGGGGGGCGGGGAAGGATAGAGGGACGGCATAAATCCCAGTGGAGCGCACCCGCTAGAAAGCCATTATCCTCTGGTCGAGTAAATTGCCCGCGCCGCTAGAGGCGAAATGAGCGCTGCGGCAGGGCTGGAAAAGGAGAGAAAGGAGGCGAAGGACGGTAGCGGTTTTAAATGGGCGGCGGCGGCTGCGGGGGCGAATAAAAAGTGCCGAAGAGGCTCAACCCGGCTAACCACTTGCGGGAACACTTCCGTTTCGCCGTTATCCCCACCCCAGCGGCAGGTATCGGCGGAGACACGTTCGTTAAATGTAGCGTCCGTCCACGAGCAGACGCCGTGGAGCCCACTCGCTATATATGCATACAGTACTTCGCTTGCCTGCACGCATTCGAAAAGGATGCACAAGATACTAAACCAATCGAGAAAGGAAATTTTACGTGGGCCGTGTAATTCGAAATTATTGCCACGACTTCTGGAATTAGTTTTTGTTAACATGATTAGACAAACTGAAAAAAAAGTCGTCATAGTCTGAAATTCTAATAATACGTTTATTGAAGTCAAATGGTCATACAAGGTCAAAGTACAATTATTATAACACACGAAATTAGAAATTTTACTTGTTGTTGCTTGCGCAGTTACTTATTGACCGCGTCCTTTTGATCCAGAGTTCTCTCCCTCTTACTAATCGGCCTATCGTGCTTGCGATATAAAATATGACCATGGATCTCAGGTATACCTAATAGATTGTTTCTAGTTGGATAAGGCTATCTTTCCCAAAGTAGTGATACCGATAAGTAGGAGGAAAGTGTACAACCGACCCTTCTGATGGAAAGTCTACTAAAAATAAAAAAGTAATTAAACTGAACAGAGCTATAATTTGGAAAATGAAGGTTATTTTGTGCATTCACTCACGAACAACACTGGACAGAAAAGGGGTACTACTGGTCATGAATCCAAAAGTTACACTAATGAACGAAAAGGAACTAATTAACGGTCACCAGCCCACTAGGGCAATTTACATCCAAAATCCTGTACAAGATGATGGGAAAGAAAACCATGTATTATTAAACACTGACGTGGGAACTGAAGGTTGTCACGTTTATTGACATTAATTTTAAGTCAGCACGTAATGATGAATAAAACTGAGACGTCACTCTTACGTTATGTTTGGCATTAAATTTTGAAAAAGGCAATCGAGTAATGATTTGAAAATATGTAATTAAACTGTATGTTAGTATTGAACTTCGTTACGTGAACAATGACTTTCAGTGACCTCAACATAACGTCGTCAAAGAAATTTAGAAGAAAAAGCAAGCACTTTTTACTTTTCCGTTACTTATTTTGCAAATTGGATTTCATATTACTGTCTGAACAACTGAGCCTTTTTTCATTGACTTGAACAGAATTAAATACTAGAATACGTAACAAACCAAACAGCCATGAGCTCCAAGCTATATGTAAAAGAAATAAAACTTCCGTACTCTTAATTTGTGCGTTTTCTTTAGAACTGGATTCTTTCCAGTGATAGATTCTCAAACTTGATAAATGAAATTGCTTTACTTTAGTCATATACTGAAGCTTCTGTCGTACAACAGTTAATTGAAAGTAGACTGCCCTAGAACTCTTGAAAGTAAAATTATTCATTAATAAACTGGATGTAACTATTCAATTTGTTTCTTATGACACTCGGTTACCATATAAGGGAAAAAAGGAACAAGGACTAATAAACTGGCTGTAACTATTCAGTTTGTTTCTTATGACACTCGGTTAGCATATAAGGGAAAAAAGGAACAAGGATCCTCCTTGGTAATAATGTCTGGGGGCAATGAGGACACACTCGCCTGAGTTTAACTGATTATTATTTAAATAAATTTTATCAATCAAATCACATTCAGTTGTGCTGATGGGTTAGCCGTTAATACTTTCTACCAATGAACAACCTTACTTCAGTGCTGTGCATACGACGAAAGTCGGAGCCGACTACGAAACTGTGTTGCTGGAACTGCTGCTGTTGTTGAAGACGGTAGCATCTTGCGGAGCCACAGCTAATTACAGGAACGGACAATCGTAATTAATACAGACTCTTCCCCCCGTCCACCGTCCGTACTCCTGCTCTAGACATCTGGCCGGCGCGCGTACATGATGCCGCAGGAAATGGTGCTCTCTGCTGCGAGAGTGTTAACACCACACTTCCACACACTACAAGCTGTGGAATCCGTCTCTCTCTCTCTCTCTCTACCTAAAGCTTTTACAACGCACAAGCACTGCTATTATCGTTCCTAGTCGATGCAAACAACAATTCCTTTGGATTTTTCCCAGAGCTTATATGTTTCACAGTAAGACACAGATAAATACAATGAAACGTCAACAGACTTCTACCTAAATTTACACATACAGTGAAGCAATGTCCTTACTTATTAAAAGAAAGCATTTAAATTACAAATATTTACATACAATTCAGAAAAAATTATATATCGGTAGCAAATGTCATGCATCATGCATTTTCGGTGTTACAACTTCACCCTCTCACATTGAAGATGATTCATGATATTGAGGCGTTACTTTCGTTTTGCCTCAGGTTACAGTAGCAAGTAATTATGTTTTCTATATCGAGATATAAGTTTTTCTTTGATTGCTAGCAGCTTCAATACTTCGATGGGTGAAAGGAATATTTGACGCATTTGTTTATTTTTCATCATTTCACAAAGAGATCACACGCCGTTTATATGTAGCTCCTTGTTCCATCCTGTATGAGTGTGCATGGGTATGAATGGAAGTCAAGTGTAGCGGGAGAATGGACCACAGGGAACAGTTTAAGGGAATAGCAGTCATTGCCAACATTACAAGAATAACGACAGGTAGGCCAGAGCAGCAAACAAAGGTGAGAACAGGCACGAGGGTAGGTTACAAAGTTGGTGCGGGGGTGAGGTGAGTCTCCCCACCACCACGTTTGAATAGGAACGTTGGTCGGATTTCGGTGCGTGGAGAGCACTGTGGGGCCAGCCATGAGACGGACCGGACGCGGGAGCACAGCAGCTCGCAGATTTGGTGAGATAGAAATGAGGTAATATGGCTAAAAATTCACGACAGGGTATGCTCATAGCACGCATTCAACATACCTTCATCGGTACAGGTTACGGTTTTAATTTATTTGCACTAGTTTCTCTGAAATGTGTTTATGAAATTTTGCTTTGTGGTAGTGAGCATGCAACAGGAACCATCAGTTCATGTAGCTGTTTCCCGAGTTATAAGCTTCACTTTTAGCTCAATGAGTGCAGATTGCGTATCGGATGGTAGATCGAGAAATTTCTGTCGCTAAATTTAATTATTTTTGGTACTTTCTTTGTGAGTTCACTTCGCACTTCATTTTGGTGCCAATAGTACATCATTTTTGCCCAGAATCTTTCCTCTGATAGAGGTTATCTACCTTCAGCAGTGGCCTACCTTAAATTTCCAGTGGTGTAATTCATGCATGACGATAAGTGAGTCTTAAGGAATGAATGACGATTTTCCCGCTAAAGAAGGTGTGTGTGGTCCACTTATGTATTTTGTGTATTATTATGAAATTGTGTGTCATATATTTTTTGTGTTATTATGAAATTATGTGTCATATATGAAATTATTCGTGTAGCGTTTTCGTTTTGTCATTGTCCTACCCATGAGAGGTAACGCTGATTCAGACAAGTTTTGTAACTATTGAAAAATTGTAATGTGTCGGCTTCTAAAGTTTACATCAAAGTAGAAAATAAATCTATTAAATGAGAGTCAGCATTTCATTTAAGAAATATTCCCTCAGACACCTGACACATAAAATGAGTAGGATGTATCTTATTCAGTCCGATTTTCTGAAGTTAATGAAAGACAGAAATAATCTGAAATGTGAATTTAGATAGGCTACCAGCTGCTATAGTGACGGCTTTAAGAACAACCACCCCAGAACGCGTTATCTTAGAGAAACTCGCACCAGTTTCCGTTGCGCTCATTTCTGAAATAATTAATTTGTTTTCCAAATTAATCAAGTAAGGGTCAAAATATAGATACCATTTATGGGCCTGGTATATTAGCAGCCAGGACGCAAAGTCGAGAAAAATTCTCTAAGGTAACGCAAGGAGATGGTCACACAGGTTCAATATAAATTAAAAATATATAAAGAACCAGAATACAGCAGACGAGAAGTCATATAGCAATATGAGGTGTTGCTGCAAGTAAGGTAGTGAAAATCATGGACTGCCATTCTGGTGATTATGTGTCTCATTTAGAAAATTTCCTTTGTCCACGTTCGGTCAATGTGGCATTTTTATCCTGCTTGGTTTGGAACACAATAATGCGAGAGAGACAAATGAGGAAATGCTGTCTCTTGGCTGACACAGGAGTAGAAATCTCTGGTCTATATGCAAAATTCTTTTGAATGCACTGTACATATTGAAAGAGTACATGGAGAATCTATAGATCTCCACTCCGATAAAGAAATAGTGCCTTGTTAGATCGCCTGTTGAAGCAAATATCTCCGGTAACGATTCAAAAACGAAACGAAGGGAGGAAGGAAGGAAAGGAACGTAGTTTAACAATCCATTGACAGTACAGTCATGCGAGTCCAGTGTCCTAACCATTGTGTCACCTCAGTCAATGCGTGAGACAGTTAAGCTAATCGACGTCATATGGAGCGTATCACAGGTCAGTTCAGTGACTAGGTGCCATAGCACAAGGTCAGTTATTCAGTATATCCAGAGGATGTATTCAGTGTGCTAACGTTGTAGACGACACTTCCAGCGCCTCTGAAAGGTGAAGTTGGGACCAATCACAATGCTCAAAGGGCTTCTGGGGGTACAAACAAGACAGGAAAGAAAGGGCAAGTGATGTCATGGTTGCCCAACTGTTACACCTGGCAGCTCCAGTCCGTTATGGATTAAATGTCAAGAGTGCTGTCATTTGGTAAACACCAGCCACCTACGAGAACGAAGCCCTTTGTGGTGGCACTGATATGTAAAACATTTGCGGTTTTATTGACATGTCAATACTGTTTGATGAAACAGAAATTTTGACCCATGCCTCCACATACTGGGATCCTGTTATTATGGAGGCTGTTGAAATAAGAATGAGAGAGAAGAACTTTAACCGTGATAGCGAATATTATCTGAGTGGTGCATGGAAAGGAGTGCTCGATGCAGAGAAGCAGCAAAGATATTCCTTGCAGTGTTTACATTCCCACGGAAGCGGTAGCGCTACCAGCGACAGCAGTACGTAATCGCCGACCAACCACAAGCCGGCCAACCACAAGCCAGCCAACCACGAGCCGGCCAACCACAAGCTGGCCAACCACAAGCCAGCCAGCCACAAGCTGGCCAACCACAAGCTGGCCAACCACAAGCCAGCCAACCACAAGCCGGCCAACCAGAAGTCTGCCAACCACAAGCCGGCCAACCACAAGCTGGCCAACCACAAGACAGCCAACTACAAGCTGGCCAACCACAAGCTGGCCAACCACAAGCCTGCCAACCACAAGCCTGCCAACCACAAGCTGGCCAACCACAAGCCGACCAATCACAAGCCATCCACGGGCTATAAGGGCCACCACAGCAGCAGTGAAGACATTTAGTTGCTCCTGATGATGACAATGGAGGCTATTGTAAAAGCTCGATATTTTATCCCGAAATGATTTGGTAAGAAAACCGAGAATGTTTTATATACCAGCCTAATTTAAACTCTCAGACATCATCAGTTTCTAGTCATTAGGAGGAGGTCATCACTCATCTGCCACCGTAGTTGAATCAGCACACTGCGTCCAGACTGATATCATAGCTGCAGGCCACTGCCTGTGCTGAAAGCGATACTGCCAGCTCGGCAATTTCGCCCCATTGGGTCACCAACTGGGTGATTGCCGCCTCTTGATGGCCCTCATCCTTGTGACCTTTGAGTTCGAGCCTGGTCTGGACCATTTGCCTGCCCAGCCATCAGTGCCCATACAGGGTGAACACCGATGCTGTTCATCTCCCATGTGGTCATACACCTTTGCTTCCTCTCACCGTCAGGTGCAGGCACATGACACAAACATATTAAACTCTGGACCTCACTGTTTGATTCCTCATATCCCCGTACACGCCAAGCTGACCAATGAGTTAAGGTCACTACACCTCATCTGGTGCCACCCATGAGCAGCACACCCTGTTGGCAGCTGATACGGCCGTAGCAAGGTCACCACACATCGTCCTTCTGCATCTACATGGTTATTCTGCAAATCACACTTGAATGCCTGGAAGAGGGCTTATCGTACCACCCCACAATAATTCTCTATTATTCTATTCCCAAGCAGCACGCGGAAAAAAGCCTATATCTATCCGTGCAAGCTCAGATATTCCTATGCCGGTCGGCGTCAACAAAGTATTTTCGCACTCGGATTAGAAAGTTAGCGATTGAAATTTCGTGAGAAGATCCCGTCGCGTCGAGAAACTCCTTTGTTTCAGTGACTTCCACCCCAGACACTGTACTACGTCCGTGACACTCTCTCCCATATTTCTCGATAATACAAAACGCGCTGCCCCTCTTTGAATATTCTCCATGTAAACCGTTAGTCCTATATGGTAAAGATCCCATACTGCACAGCAGTACCCCAAAAGAGGACGGACAAGGGTAGTGTAAGTAGTCTCTTTAGTAGGTCTGCTGCATTTTCTAAGTGTCCTGTCAATAAAACGCAGTCCTTTGTTCGCCTTCCCCGTAACATTTTGTGTGTGTTCTTTCCAATGTAAGTAGCTCATAATTATAATTCCTTGGTATTTAGTTGACTTTACGGTCTTTAATTTTGATTGACTTATCGTGTAACCGAAGTTTAACGGATCCTTTTAGCACTCATGTAATGACTTGACACTTTACCTTATTTAGAGTGACTTGCCATTTTTTGCACTGTTCGGATATCTTATCTAGATCGTTTTACAGCTGGTTTTGATCTTCTGGAGGCTTTACTAGATGGTAAACTACAGCATCATTTGCAAACAACCTAAGACGGGTACTCAGATTGCTTCCTAAATCGTTTACTTAGTTAAGGAACAGCAGAGGGCCTATAATGCTACCGTGGGAATTCCAGAGATCACTTCTGTTTTACTTGTTGACTTCCCGTCAATTACTAAAAAATGTGACCTCTCTGACTTCCTGCAGACTACTTCTGACGCTTGCACGCTTTTCCTCTCCAACTGCGTCTGGACTAATGCAGTTGTTATGGAATAAAAAACTTATACATCCAGTATGGTTTCCATGAGGGATCACTGCCTGACACAAGCTACCACACGACTACAGCCACGCACTGGAAGGTAAACTGCTATACATACTGACCTATCACAGCCAGCTTCATGTGACACTGGAGGGGTCGCACACCCTGACTTCTACAGTCTTGAAACTGCTTGTATCACCATCGTATACTTTCAACTGTTGGGGGTGAACTGCCGTTCTCTCGACGAAAATCACGTGGCTCAGTTGTGACCGAGTGTCACATGTTGAAACGGAAAACGCAGAATGCCTTTTCTTCCACTAACAATCAATTTCAGATCATAATTATCGTTACCATGTGTGACTCGTCACATGTTGTGCAGTCAAGTGCTGTTGTAATCCTGTCTATCACATTAAAGTTTTGTACGTCCTTCTTTCCCCTAATTTCTAGAAAATGTCGTTACGTAATTTCTATAATTATCGCTGTGGATAGACCAGCACTAATTGTAACTTGTTACTAGCACACGTTACAGAAGCAGCCTGAAGTGGCTTCCTTTGCTGTTAATGTATACACATATTCGACGACTCTATTGCCGGATAGTGTTTACACAACATGACGTACATAGAAACGAACGAATGAGCCAATGCATTTTTGGCATTCAAAGCCTTTTAGATTCTCCAAAACGGAGATTATGTACAGTTCTCTAAACTTTATCATAAGTGTTACGTTTGTAATGTGATATGCAAAGTTAATTTAAATCGTTTGTACAATTTCCGATACAGTTTTAAAAAGCAGGGAGGACGAAGAACGTCAAACGGTAAAAGATTATTTAGTTATTTAACATGTTTCATTGAGAGTCCACCATTTCTGTCGAAACAGCGTGGAAGTGGACAAGTTTTATAACTACTTACAGGTGATTTGTTTGTGACTATGTGAAACAGCATTTTAACGGAAAGTAAACAGCTTTGTCTACTACAGCACGCAAACTACCATAGTTTTATTACATATTTGTCTGTAGAATAGGAGTTTCGCAGAAGGAATGATTAAGATTAGATTTAAATTTTTGCTGTGCTGCTTCTCAGACCTTCTGAATTATTTCGGTAAATGTCTCAAGTTTTTATGAGTGCGTCTTCAACTCATTTCCGAATGTGAGCAGTAGACGACCCCTGATACAAAACGTGAAGGAAAATATCTTTGTTACTCGAGACAGATCTTTTCTTAGCTTTGTAGCTATGGACGCTTCTGTTCTTCTGCTGGACCTAAAACGCTGCGCACCCTCAAAGGAGGAAACCAAATGAAACTTCATGGGTTGAGAGGGTACGTGCTGTTATTTCAGTGATTACAGTATTGAGTCAAATGTCTCACACGTAGTACAGGGGGTAAATCTGGGAATATTGGTGGCCACGCAACATCAGGGAGTCCTGAGAGCACAGGACGTCCGTCAAGTGCCCTTACAGCGTCAAGAGTCCTTTAGTCACTATTAGCCACCGATCGAGGTGGCGCAGTGGGTAGTCGTTTTCGGGAGGACGACGGTTCAAACTCGCGTCCGGCCCTGCTGATTTAGGTGTTCCATGATTGTCCTAAATTGCTTCAGGCAAATGCCTGGATGGTTTCTTTGAAAAGGCATGGGCGATTTCCTTCTCCATTCTTCCGTCATTCGATGGGACCGATAACCTCGCTGTTTGGTCCCCTCCTCCAAATCAACTAACCAACCAACCAAACCACTATCAGCCATGAGCTAAAATATTTCCCGATACTTATACGCACCATGACTGTAGGAGTATCCGCGCTGTGCCTCACCAAAACAGTGGAAAAACGGGGCCTCTCCACAGCTTCCAACCGAACACGCCGACCATGGTCATCCGGCGAAGAGCAAAACCCCGAATCTTGGCTGAACACCGCGCGGCTCCATACGTCAGCTGTCCATGTTTCTCACTACTTTAAACGCAGCCGTCTCCGTTGTGGTGTTTACAGCAGCCTACGCGTGGGATGATAGTTATGTAGTCTAGCTACAGCCGGTGTCAGACCTACGGTTTGGGATGAGACTTAATACTGCAGGGAGTCCGTTATTTGCTCCTGGATAGCAGGCCCAAAGGTGGAGGGGTTCTGATATGCTTAGTGCACTATACTGCGAGCATCCCTTGTGATGGGCAGACTTGGCCGACCGGTAACTTTACGACGCTTATGCCTGTCCTTAATCTTCCACGCAATCCAACATCGGGGTATAATAACATTCGAATGCCCCAAAAATCTGGTTAATTGGAGACCAAACAATGAGGCCCCCTTCAAACCGTGACCGGTGCTGACAGCCCAGTCTCCGTGGTAGATGGCACCTCTGTGGCTTTTAGAGTGATCACACTATATCTGACACTGTCCACGCCCCTTATGTACCGTACCAGGGCTGGTAACAACACTAAACACGAACAACAGTGATACAATCTGGTGTCTGTTCAACGTGTCACAGAGAACGGTAACTCTTAATCAACTACACACACGCCGTGTGTTCTTGTGAGAATTTATGTTGATACCCGACCATATATTCTGGGTGCTTCACGTTTCTTGTTAAGCACTGTATATTCGGATGTTTATTTGACACCACTAACGGTCATCAAGCCACAGTCACTAAAACAATGCCGGCCGCGGTGGTCTCGCGGTTAAGGTGCTCAGTCCGGAACCGCGCGACTGCTACGGTCGCAGGTTGGAATCCTGCCTCGGGCATGGATGAGTGTGATGTCCTTAGGTTATTTAGGTTTAAGTAGTTCTAAGTTCTAGGGGACTGATGACCACAGAAGTTAAGTCCCATAGCGCTCAGAGCCATTTGAACCATTTCAACTAAAACAATGAAATTTTAAAATGTTACATAATTAGTTTCGAAACTCTCAGTCGTCATTTTCAAACCTAGAACATTGCAATAATAATTCCAACCACACTTCTTTCAAATATTACGAAAAATACACTAAAATCAGTAAACAGAAACAAAGGCTCCAGTTGTCTGGTTGCACAAACGGGATTTAATGAGATTTTATGTGCAAACAGGCAATCGAAGCGATGTCATGCTTGCAGATTAGTCTTGTGTTAGCCCCAAATGAGAGAGCATCGTCTTTGCAATATTTCATTAGCAGAACATGGTTTGATTATATGCAATGTTCTCATTTTGGGCGCGGTCCGCGCGGCTCTCCCCCCCCTCACCCCCCCCCCTCACCCCCCCCCCCCCCCCCCGCGGCATGGGTGTGTGTGTTGTCCTTAGCGTAAGTTATTTTAAGTTAGATTAAGTAATGCGTAAGCCTCGGGACCCATGACCTCAGCAGTTTGGTCCCATAGTCCTTACCACAAATTTACAATTTCCATTTTCTAATTTTGGGCTTGCTGCGCGTTATAAGATTACGATGCATGAGCCTTTATTTGCAAAATGATCGTTGCATCACTCCGGGACGTAATGCAAGAGTATATAAAATCTTTCATCCCGATGCAGTTGTCATCTACGCTGCATTAAGGTGTGAAATGACGGATCAACCAAAAATTGTCATTACGTCTTGTGGCATGTTTCTGCTGCCTTAGCTTCAGTTTATTGGTTGTAGAGTATTTTTCGTAATATTTGAAAGAAATATGGTTGAGTTTATTGACGCAGTTTTCTGGGTTTGTGATTACATATGAGAATGACGAATGGGTGCTTCGAAACTAGCTATGTAACCTTTTAAAAATTTCATTGCGTTTGTGAGTGTGGCTTGACCACCGTTTTGATGTCAAACTTTTCAAATTTCATTCAGTCACACTCCTTTATAGCAATTATGTCGAAATACAAAATCAGCGTTGCTCCTCGAAAAGCTTCGTGTAAGGTAACTTTGGGTGATCACGCCGTACTGTGGTGGAAAATAGTCTCCAGTTTTGTCCTGCTCCATTCGAAAGAGTAAACTGACGTTTTTTTTGGGGGCGTTAAATCTGCTTCAGTTCATCACTGAGCGGTAAATGAGACGTAGTTATCAGTTTGATGCTTAAAAAATTGACGAACAGACGAGATAAGGGAAATAAATATTGTCACTTATTGCCTTCGTTGGTCACGATACATTCGTCTTCTATGTCGGATAAATGTTGCGCAATTATGATTTGTAAGAATATTGTGTCGTTATTAAATTCTGAGTACCGGTACATGTAAGAACGTCAACATAATTTATCTCTTATAATTTATAATTAAGGATCCATAAAATTTTACTAAACGCTCTATAACTTTATTTTAATAACGAGTTAACAAGGGTAACACTTTGTGCAAAGGTTAATCCATGGGCAAAAAGAACATATTTAAATTTATCTCTGTTATATGGAATCGTTTGAGGATTGCGACTGTATTGTAAATGTATGAAATAACTTCTACTGCTTCAGTCAATTTTTAATAATATTTAACTAGCACAACGCATATTGGCAACATGCTGCCATCACCAGATACTTATACATTCCAGTTACCTATATTACCCTGAAGTGAGATTAGTTTCATTTGCTGTGTGTCGCATTGAGGTTATGCGACGAAATAGAACCCTGTATAGTAACAGACTTTTTGCATTGTTAGATTATTTCATTGGTGCTTTTATTAACATTTTTGTTGGAACTTTAGTTATGCGGCAAGCAGGGCACCGTAACAAAAACGTTACACCTTACAACTTTCGCTTACAGATATCAATATCATTCCAAATAATCGTAACTGCTAAGATGAACTAGTTTAGATTACTAAGATAGGTGAAACCTTTAGTATTTAAATGCATATAAATGAACATTTAATGATCAAGTTTCCTCTCAGCGAGTACATCACGTCGCTTATGAAATGACCAATGCCTCACCACAAGGGTAAAGGAATCAGCGTACTTGGCTTGCACTTCTGATCTAAATAGTTTTCGACACAAAGACTGAAGGTCTTGAATAACAGCGTAAATAATGAATAGATCCCGAGGAATTGTCGGGTACTACAAAGATTTCGACATAGCTCAGCTTCAAAATCTGAAAGACTCATACAAAGACGCTAATCGTTTTGCTGGTTAACGTAAATATTGACTGTGCAGGGAGCTCGTATTGAATAAGCACGTTTGCTGAAGACAAATAATCAGAACAGAATTTTTATTGCAGTTTGATTTGCATCATAAATGAACACATGACATACTAAATCGTAAAATTTCAGCCATTAGTTTAATAGTGGTGTGTCAAATAAATGGTTATTTCAACTCAGAACACAGCTGATAGGACATGGAAGAACACAATTATTTCTTCAAGAACCCAATGGAGGTCTGCACCACTTCATAAAAAGGAATTTACCCAGAAAGTATTAAGAAAACCCATGAAAATACCGATAACATACGAGGGAAGTCTCATTGCAAGCTTGCACATCAATCTTCTTAAGGAACGTTCCAGGACAAAGCTTCCACATACAAGCCGAAGTAATAACCGCCACCCAGCCTGTTTCATCCAACTTCCACGCTACAACTCGCTTGTTCCCTCCAGACTAGATAAAGACTACTTTGTCTCGATCTGAACGCGGACCAAGTCGTACCGGCCACAGTTGCGCTTATCTCCAATTGCCGCAAACGTTACTTACCAAAGACCGCCGCTCAGACTAACCATCTCGACTGAGTAAAGACTTCATCTCAGACGTCGACTACTGGGCACAGAATAAGTGAGAAACGTTCTCGCTAGTCAGAAAACAGAGAGAACAGTGAAGGATGAAAGTTGAAATTTGTGACAAACCGCTTCCATCTTACACTTTAATTATGTACTACATTATTAGAAAGTAACGCTTCAATTTGTGGTTCTCGGTTGGTTGTATAGTAAGAGCAAAGGTTACATTATTATCGTTATGTATCGTGTGAAGTAATTGTAAAAGTACCAGGGTGAGTCATTAAACTAGTCACGAACGGCGGTAGCGACATTAGAGTAGCGTGTACGAGCCTGAAAGTTGTTTTTCTTTTCAACATACTCCCCCTGCAAACAACTTATCATAATGTTCGACAAGGAGTCAAAAGACTGCAGCGTAGATGTCTTGTGGCAGTTTTTGCATCCAACGAGTGACCTCTCAGGTTCATTTGGTTCCTTAAACTGCTGCAACCCACATGACCGGTGTGTCCTGGGGGCAACGAAACACCCCTAGACGGGAAAACGAGGTGCCATCACTGGTTGACCAGGGCAGCGAGGATTTTTTTTCTTGTCCTTTGCCGAATTCCTGTTCCAACTGAACACACATTTATATGAAATACCGTTCTGACAATATATCAGACGAATTTCACTATGGAAGTGCTCTGCGGGTAGTTTATCGGCTCACAAAAATTGCGCTGTTCTATTTGGGCACACACTCCTAACACACCTGCAAATTATTAACCACTGGCCACGGAATACAGTGTACGGCTAGATGCCAAGCGACATGTGCTGCCACCTTCTAATTATGTACAGGCACGAAATTTTAGAAAGTATGCGACATTATGCCGTTTGCGGCTTATGTATTGACTCACCCTTTCAATATTTCACTTTTATTATATTGAATTGCTGTAGTTTTTTTAATCCGTGACGTTGACAGAATCGCAATTCAAACGCTTTCATTAGAGTGGAGGTGGGTGGGAGGTTGTTCTACTACTCTGGAGACCCTGTAACAGAAGTTTACTACAGTTTCTTATTTCATTTTGACAAGACAGCATTCATATTACGTGTTCTGCAATCTTTTCCTGAAATCAAGAAATTTACTCTGGAAATGTGAAAAAATTACGTTGCCATCTACTTAAGAACTAATATTGTATTCATATTTAAATGTATTGTAGTCGAGAAAATATTGTGAATACTGTATTCAATAGTCCACGCGCTGCATTATTACTCTACTACATAAGCAGCAATCAATAAGCGAAATCAAATTAGGAAATATTATCAGAAATAAAATTTTAATATATTTAGAAATAGGAGCTATTGGCAACTGACCTAAATTTCTATTTTTCAGACGGGAAAAGTAGTTAAGACGTTAAAGAAACTCAATTTCTTTACGATTACCACACATTCTATGGTGGAAGTCCGTTTTCTGTTTCAAGGTTCAGGCCTATGCACCACTAACGAAATATGAGTTAACTGTGCAGTAGTTATGTAACGCGTCTTACAAATATACGGTATTTTACTTTCTATAAAACGTTAAACCTAAAGATTTAACAGTACATTCCTAATTACTTTAATATATTATGCAGCACATTAAGGTGTAATCCGAGAATTACTTACTACGGTTGTCTCTAGTGCCTATTACTTCGTGTGATTCTAAAAGGAATCACTATACTGTAGTTCCAAGCAAACGAAACGTCTTTTGTTCCTAGATATACTATCCTCCGGGTGCCACAGTCTCTAGAACAGTGAGAAACATGCTATATGATTTGAAGCGTAAGTCTGAACGTGGAACTTTTTCACGGACACGGAAGACGACGTTTTAATGGCCAAATGAGGGTAATAAGACAATCTAATGTGTGTACCCACGACACTCCTTGTTGCAAAAGTTGTTACCACTTCAGAGTTGGAGCGATTCTATCGCTCCAAGCGGCGAGAAAGCACAGTCACGAGGACGATGTTTGTTTTCATTCTTTTTCTACGTGATTTGTGAAAGATACATTTTATGTTTTTTGCCTCTAAAAGTTTGTGTAATATTAGGAGACATGGAATGATTGGCTAACAATTGTAAAATCAGCCGAATCTTACTGATTCAGTGACATAAGCTACAACTGACCCATGAAGAAATACTTGTGTATGTGCGGAACTGCTGCCTGCTCCGCTGAAAGCAAGAGGATAGAAAGACATTTCCTGCACGAGAAACATATTTTAGCTGTCTGTTTTTATCATGATATGGACTTTTCGTGAGACGTAAAAATTATGGGATGTAATGATTCGTCCGTTCTTACACTTCAGTCGATCTCCAAATATACTAATATTTTGGTCTATTTACTTACTTTTGCTTCACAAGTGAGTGTGTTGAAGAATCTTTGCACTTGTGGGTCAGATGTAGCAACTGTGAAATTGTTTTCTACATTGGAATACAGTTTTCTTGCTTTTGATTCGTTATCGCCATGTCTGTGTGATTTTCCCTCCAGCTACAGGTATGGTGGTTTATTTGGAACGCTAAATAACTTAGGTATTAATTCCATACATGTGTTATACGTTCCAAATTCACTAACTTGTCTGAAAGTATAGAAAACAAAACTTCTCGTTGTTGCGTGGGTGTACAATGTCTTTCTGCAAAATGTCAATTTTTCTGTTGTTTACTAGCAATTGTTATGAAAGACCATAAAATGACGAATGTGGTATCATCTTTCAGTTAGAGTCGATTTTTATTGAACAAGCTCCCTATTACAGGAACTATGTAACAAATCAATATAAACCATGCTAGTCACATTAATCCGGTATCTTCTTCCCAAATGCCGCTTGCTGGCCTGTAGTTCTGCGGGCGCAATGGGTAACAAAGAAAACCAGGCGGTATGTCGTGACTTATGTTAGAGTGTGGTAATATACAACAGAATTTACTATTTTCTTATTATGTTTCTCATCAGATGTTTTTCCTTTTGCATAAAACCAAAAACTATGTCGTTCATGTAATACTTAATGATAAGCCGAAGCAGATGTACCGCTTAAAAAAATCCGAATAGGGCTCATGCACGGAGCGTTCCGTAAAAAATTGGTTGTGTGTATAGAAAGCTCATTCAAATTCAACCATGGAATCGAGAGTCTCGACGATTTTTGTTTGTTACCAGTATCGATATTTCCAAGTCAGTTGTGTACCTGTTCCTGACAGAAATAGGAACCGTACCACACTAACAAAAAGACAGTTGGATAACAAATGACTATATACACATTGTTATTATTTATGTTATGTCTTTGAAGAGCGCATTTACACTAAATTTCATGTCCATTTCCCTGTTGTTTTCTCTTTACGTTCTGTCCAAGCTTCCATCATGCCTTTGCTGTGTTTCTGCTTCGATTCTTCGGTCCACTTTAGCGCCTGTGTTCTCTTCGGCTTCTCCTTTTTCTTGTTCGCCCAGTGTTCCTTCATCCTCTGGTTGTGTTCTTGTCCCTGTACAGTTCACTGTGTTCGTTTGTTGTGTGGAGTCTCTTGTACTTTGTTTCTTCTGATCAGGTTCCTAAGGAGTGTTTCGTTTTGTATTGTTTCCTGTGCGATGTTGAGTTGTTCCATGTTATTTCTTACTTCATTCATCCATTTGGTGTTTTTCCTTGTGCTAAACCAGTCCAACATCTGCCTCGTTGTCCTATGTGGTGCCATTCTGCTGAGGTGACCGTAAAACTGTAATCTTCGTTTCCTGATTTGGTCTGTTATTTTCTCTGTGTGTTCGTATAATTCTTCAGCTGACCTCTTTATCCATGCGCTGTCTTTTTGCATCGCCCCGAATATTTTCCTGAGTATTTTTCATTCCGTCTTCGTTATCAGTTTGATTCGTGTTTGGCCTTGTACTACTGTGGTCTCGGCTGCGTATATTGCTTCTGGTAGCACCACCGCATTGAAGAGTCGTATTTTGGCCTTTCGTGAGATGGCTTTCTTATTGTAGTGATTCCTAGTCGGATTGTAGGAATTCTCTAGCTTCGCTCTTCTCTCTTCACTAGATACCTTATTTTCTTCTGTAATCCGTATTATTACTCCTATGTACTTAAAATTTTCTGTTCTGTGTATTGTCCCATATTTTTGGTGTAGTGATGGGCGTTTTTGGGTGCTCATGAACTGTGTTTTCTCGTATGATATCTGTAGACTGGTCTTGGCTGCGATTTTGTGTATTTCCTCTATAGCCTTGATTGCTTTCATTTCTCGTACCGTAACGATGGCTAAATCGTCTGCAAACGGTAGGAACTTGACTCTTACTTTTCCTAACAGGACTCCTTTCTGCGTCTTTTCCAATTCCTTCACTATTTTATCCAGTACTATGTTAAAGAGCAATGACTCTTGTTCTGATTTCGAATTGTTCTGAGAGCTCTACACAGAACTTAACTTTAGATGTCATGTTTCTTAGTGTTTGCTGAATTATAGTTAGTGTCTCCCTATCTACTCTGTATTCTTTCAGGATTTTAAAGAGGGTTTCTCTGTCTATTGAGTCGAACGCCTTTTTGAAGTCGATGAAGGTGATGGTTATGTTCTGTTTGTGTTGCAATATCATGTTAAGGATCCATATCTGTTCAGCACACGACCTGTGTTTACGAAACCCAGCCCAGTATTCGCCAGTCAGATCTTCTGTAATCTATTTAGCAGCGCTTTCTGAAGTATCTTATGTGATAGGGAACAGTGAGATACCCCTATAGTTGTTTGGGCTCTATTAGTAGTACAGCAACAAGGACGTCACCCCACTCTCCATTGTTGCCAAATTTATTGAAGATGGCGGATCCAAGATGGTGGCATAGATATGGCAACGTCGCAAGGACGTCATGGCGGGAAGTTCAAATTTTGGCGGGAAGATTGGTCAATTGGGCTACCTCCACTAACCTAACCCCATCCTCCCCCCCCCCTCCCCCCAGGACAATGTAACACACCACGGCTACCTCCAGCAACCTAAGAAAATGGTGGGAAAATAGTTCAGTTTGGTTACCTTCACTAACCTAAATCATCCGAATGCCACATCTTCCCAGGAATTTTCTGGGAAAGGACTCAGCCTGTGCTGGATAGGATAGACGTAAGTCTTATTTTCAGGCTTTATTTTAAAAAACTTAATGCAGTAGCTCCATGCAGTGTGTTCACCATGAGGTCCAGAATTCAACTGACCTAGTACACAGTACTGTCAACCGAGGGTACTGTCATCATTTCTGAGACGTAATCCAAGATGATGGTCTGGAGGGGGGGATAGTGAGAACCAATAGGAACCTTTAATCCTGTCATGTGTTGGACTTCAGCCAGTAGGATGGCGGTATCTGGTAATGTCATTGGAGGAGATATAGGGTATGCTCAGCAGCTCTGGGACCTCAGTCCTGCTGAGTCAGTTATCAGCAGCAGCAGCAGCAGAAGAAGAAGAAGATGAACCATGTAGCGTCAACAGCAGTCGCAATCCAGCACAGCCCTGCAGAACAGGAAGAAGTGAAAAAGTAAGTATCTCATATCACATCTTTCTCTGTGGTTAGCATTATCATTATTATTGACTGTTTTCACATCTTGGTCCTTGCCTATGTGTAGCAGTAGCTCTTGATGCATCCACCCCTCAGGGTCGAGCGCCAACTCGCCGATCTCTGTCACGTCCAGACCTGCCATCTTGTTGAGACCAGCACCGACTTCTGGACCTGTGGCAGCAACAACCTCCAGCATGTCTGAACCTGTAGCGACCACATGGGATCTTGTAGATCACATAGCCCACTTGCTGGAGCAGGACAAGGAGCTGTTGTCGCCTGTCCCACTCATCGATTTGTGTGATGAAGACACGCGATCAGCTCCCAACACAACGAACGCTGCTGGTGGTCAAAAATTACAGAAAAGAGTATGAATTACATGTTGGACCTACTGAAGGATCTATGTGAGTTATTGCATGGGAAGAAGTTAAAACATAGTCCTCTTTATCTACAGGCCAATGGTAGAAAAGAACAGTACGTGAACAACTGGGAAGACGTTAAGTTACTATGTGAATGCACATTATAGTGACTGGAATACAAACTAAGGTGTGTCATATCAAAATAAAATTTGAAAGTATGCAAGATGGAGGACAGTACTGGTCATCAACATACGACCTATCCCAGCAGAACATCTCTGTGCTAGTGCAGCCCCAGAATGCAGATGCCATGGATAAGAAGGCATTGAGTGTACCGATGCTTTTCAGTTCTACATACAATTTAACTCCCAGTGGAACGAAAAGTGTAAACTTTGGGATAGAAGCACATCATGTCTGGGGTTTGCATGCGAGAATAGAAATTGAAAATGCATCGAAGGGTGTTAAAGCGCCAATTTCCGAGTTCAGCTGGGACGAAATATGTCGTGCAGAGCTCTACAGATGACTACAGAGTATTATCCAACTCGTTCTCCCCCAGACATTCGTCTTACTGGTGTGACGTTATCTATTACAACAGTGCATGATGACTTTGCACTATGCATGAAATCGGGTGACAACTGTGTTTATCTAAGGCACGCCTCATTTATGAAATTAAATGGCTTTACGTCTTGCTTTGGAGAGACTGAACCGTTGGTTGCCGAGCATAGACTCGGCATACAATGTTGTTGTAAACTTCCTACGTGTGCACAGTGTACATGTTGATGATTTGAAGCAGTACCTTGTACTATATTGTTTTGTATTGTATGTTAACCGGGGATCTAGAAACGACGGAGAGGCTCCGACCCCACCGCAGCCGCAGTGGTCCACAACCCCACGACGGCAACGCAGTCCACTTCACCCCTCCGCCGCCCCACACCGAACCCAGGGTTATTGTGCGGTTCGGCCCCCGTTGGAGCCCCCCCTCCCCCCCCCCCCCCCCCAGGGAACGTCTCACACCAGACGGGTGTAACCCCTATGTTTGCGTGGTAGAGTAACGGTGAAGTATGCGTACATGGAGAACTTGTTTGCACAGCAATCGCCGACATAGTGCAACTGAGGCGGAATAAGGGGAACCAGCCCGCATTCGCCGAGGCAGATGGAAAACTGCCTAAAAACCATCCACAGACTGGCCAGTTCACCGGAGCTCGACACAAATCCGCCGGGCGGATTCGTGCCGGGGACCAGGCGCTCCTTCCCGCCCGGAAAGCCGTACGTTAGACCGCACGGCCAGCCCGGGGGGCTGTAAGCAGTACCTTAGTTTGCACATCAACGCTGAACCGAAAGAGATACAGATTAAATGTGTTTGTGAAAAACCTAAGTACTGTGAGGCATCCATTGGCTTGAGGGAGATAAACGCTGAATTTATTGCGTGTCAAAAAGCTTTGTTTGGGAAATACTGTACAAGTGCGAAGAAGAGGATAAAGAGTCTGATGATTTTCTTGAAATACTGCATCCTATGTATGATATTTAAATAAATAAATAATGTTTGTAAATATAATCTCCAACTGTGTTTGTGTTTTGTTTCATTTCATACCTCTCTTATTATAGTAAGAGTATTACGTTTATTAATATCATCATTCTTCAATGCTACACCAGTTTTTGACAATGAATGATCGAGTTACTCTTCATGGGTGATTTCTCTGTGTAGCCAATATAGCTCAGTCGGTTAAGTGACGGATTTATAGTAGTTACACATACTTTTATCATCCCATCAAGTGTATCTTTCTATATATTTCAACTACTTCTCAGTACCTGGCGTAGTCAGTATCATGGTGGAGTGGGTGAAACATCCTCATTACAAGAATTTTTTAGTCGGTGACTGATCCTGTGAAGATGCAAAAGAAGACCTGAAGAAGAAGAAGAACAGAGTTCTCTTCCCTGATGATATACGAGTAATTATTGTAGGTCCATCCAATTGTGGCAGGACTAATTCTTCATGACGCTGCTGACCCATGTAGAAGTCGTCCGACTCGAACATGTTTCCGTATTCTCAAAAACACAGTTTCAACACAAGTATTAGCTATTACAGGAGATATTGAGCAGCGTAGATGGTGTTACATACACGACATTCAGTGAAAGCGGTGATATCTCTCCACCTGAAACAGCAAAGCCAAACACTGTCTTCATATTTGACGATGTTGCTGTGGAAAACCAAGACCAAATTCGAAAATATTTCTGTTCCGGTCGTCATATGGGCGCTAATGTATTTCATCTAAGCGAAAAATAATTCAGAATCCCGAAACAGTTGGTTAGGGTTAATGCAAAGCTCAATGTAGCCTCCAAACAAGAAAGTCTGAATCTGAAACACATTTACCAGGCACATGTAGGAACTGACATGTCGTTCAATGATTTTGTTAAGATATGTACCGATTGCTGGAGTCATTCACAGTATGGGTTTCTTGTTTTTGATAAAACAAGAAATTTGAGCGATGGTAGGTATACTTGGAAAAGGCTGGGAGATACAGGAAGATTTCAATTAGATTACATCATAGTCAGACAGAGATTCCGAAATCAGATACTGGATTGTAAGGCGTACCCAGGAGCAGATATATACTCAGATCACAATATAGTAGTGATGAAGAGTAGGCTGAAGTTCAAGACATTAGTCAGGAAGAATCAATACACAAAGAAGTGGGATACGGAAGTACTAAGGAATGACGAGATACGTTTCATGTTCTCTAACGCTATAGATACAGCAATAAGGAATAGCGCAGTAGGCAGTACAGTAGAAGAGGAATGGACATCTCTAAAAAGGGCCATCACAGAAGTTGGGAAGGAAAACATAGGTACAAAGAAGGTAGCTGCGAAGGAACCATGGGTAACAGAAGAAATACTTCAGTTGATTGATGAAAGGAGGAAGTACAAACACGTTCCTGGAAAATCAGGAATACAGAAATACAAGTCGCTGAGGAATGAAATAAATAGGAAGTGTAGGGAAGCTAAGACGAAATGGCTGCAGGAAAAATGAGAATACATCGAAAAAGATATGAGTGTCGGAAGGACAGACTCAGCATACAGGAAAGTCAAAACAACCTTTGGTGACATTAAAAGCAACGGTGGTAACTTTAAGAGTGCAACGGGAATTCCACTGTTAAATGCAGAGGAGAGAGCAGATAGGTGGAAAGAATACATTGAAAGCCTCTATGAGGGTGAAGATTTGTGTGATGTGATAGAAGTAGAAACAGGAGTCGATTTAGAAGACATAGGGTATCCAGCATTAGACTGGGAATTTAAAAGAGCTTTGGAGGACTTACGGTCAAATTAGGCAGAAGGGATAGATAACATTCCATCAGAATTTCTAAAATCATTGGGAGAAGTGGCAACGAAACGACTATTCAAGTTGGTGTGTAGAATATACGAGTCTGGCGATATACCATCTGACTTTCGGAAAAGCATCATCCACACAATTCCGAAGACGGCAAGAGCTGACAATTGCGAGAATTATCGCACAATCAGCTTAACAGCTCATGCATTGAAGCTGCTTACAAGAATAATACACAGAAGAATGGAAAAGAAAATTGAGAATGCGCTAGGTGACGATCAGTTTGGCTTTAGGAAAAGTAAAGGGACGAGAGAGGCAATTCTGACGTTACGGCTAATAATGGAAGCAAGGCTAAAGAAAAATCAACACACTTTCATAGGATTTGTCGACCTGGAAAAAGCGTTCGATAATATAAAATTGTGCAAGCTGTTCGAGATTCTGGAAAAAGTAGGAGTAAGCTATGGGGAGAGACGGGTCATATACAATATGTACAACAACCAAGAGGGAATAATAAGAGTGGACGATCAAGAACGAAGTGCTCGTATTAAGAAGGGTGTAAGACAAGGCTGTAGCCTTTCGCCCCTGCTCTTCAATCTGTACATCGAGGAAGCAATGATGGAAATAAAAGAAAGGTTCAGGAGTGGAATTAAAATACAAGGTGAAAGGATATCAATGATACGATTCGCTGATGACATTGCTATCCTGAGTGAAAGTGAAGAAGAATTAAATGATCTGCTGAACGGCATGAACAGTCTAATGAGTACACAGTATGGTTTGAGAGTAAATGGGAGAAAGACAAAGGCAAAGAGAAGTAGTAGAAATGAGAACAGCGAGAAACTTAACATCAGGATTGATGGTCACGAAGTCAATGAAGTTAAGGAATTCTGCTACCTAGGCAGTAAAATAACCAATGGCGGACGGAGCAAGGAGGACATCAAAAGCAGACTCGCTATGGCAAAAAAGGCATTTCTGGCCAAGAGAAGTCTACTAATATCAAATACCGGCCTTAATTTGAGGAATAAATTTCTGAGGATGTACGTCTGGAGTACAGCATTGTATGGTAGTGAAACATGGACTGTGGGAAAACCGGAACAGAAGAGAATCGAAGCATTTGAGATGTGGTGCTATAGACGAATGTCGAAAATGAGGTGGACTGGTAAGGTAAGGAATGAGGAGGTTCTACGCAGAATCGGAGAGGAATGGAATATGTGGAAAACACTGATAAGGAGAAGGGACAGGATGATAGGACATCTGCGAAGACATGAGGGAATGACTTCCATGGTACTAGAGGGAGCTGTAGAGGGCAAAAACTGTAGAGGAAGACAGAGATTGGAATACGTCAAGCAAATAATTGAGGACGTAGGTTGCAAGTGCTACTCTGAGATGAAGAGGTGAACACAGGAAAGGAATTCGTGGCGGGCCGCATCGAACCAGTCAGTAGACTGATGATAAAAAAAAAAAAATGGTACAGGCGAAACTTTCAAGAGTATCTGCATACATAGCACGGTAAGAGAGGTTAGTACATCAGTATACGCTGCACCATGGACAAATTCGCGCACATGTCTAGCTCTCAACCCGAGAGAATGGGTGTACACAGACAGAACATTCGCCTGTACATGGATGCGAAAATTCAGGCTATTGTGCATAAAGTTGGAGGTATGCGATACGAACTAGAGACGTATTACCAGCCTGTTCTGAGAACGCTGAATGCATTAAATGAGTTAGTAATGAAATAGGTAAGAAAGTAACCGACTCAACTGAGAAGTCGAGGCTGTTGAGGGGACAATAGATGTAGAGTTTCTTGTTGCAGAGAAGGGGGAGCAGGTACACAGTAAGAGAAAGAAGAAGAGTGTATATATAAAGCCTCCCGCTGCGCAGATGTCTGATTAGTATACACCGGGATGTCAGCGAAGCAGCGCGGAAAGCAGTTCGAGAGAAATTACGGTTGCTGAAGTTAGGGCGTAGGGATCGACAGCAAACACTAAGAGAGAGCTTTAAGCCGGTTACTGAATCTCTCAGTCAGCTCTCAGCAAAAACAAAAAGGAGCGATAACGATGGTATTACCATTAACGAATTCATTATCTGTCCGTCCCTTGTCAGATAGACAGAACTTCGGCGTTAGCAGGGGAATATCGTACATGCTGGGCATATATCCTATAATTATAACTGATGACACAACACAGATTAGTGATAGGCGGTTTGAGAGAACACCTGGCCTAATGAACCTTATTTTCCTAAGACCTACCAAAAAACCTATAAATTATTTGGTTAATGATAGGGAAACGTACCGTGAAATACTGCACATGACTGATGTACATAAGAGCGCGAAAAGCCTGAGCAACAAGAAATATAAAACCAATACTTGATCGCGGAAACAACAACAGCAGCAGCAGCAGCAGCGGTGATATTATTGACATTGAGCATAAAGCAGTGAACATTCGAATCCCACAGTATATATATATTAGGACGACCCCAACGAACTAATAGATCGACTACGGTTGCTCATGGCATCAGCTGCTGCAGGTAATACAGCTCATTCGAATGTGGCTGTCTCAGTAATCTCTGAGCTAAGAGAGAGAAGTATCACTGGCTAAGTGAGGAGACAGTAATTCGAGAACTGCACAAACGAGCAAGCAAAACATACCCTCGTAGGTTGTTGTTGTTGTTGTGGTCTTCAGTCCTGAGACTGGTTTGATGCAGCTCTCCATGCTACTCTATCCTGTGCAAGCTTCTTCATCTCCCAGTACCTACTGCAACCTACATCCTTCTGAATCTGTTTAGTGTATTCATCTCTCGGTCTCCCTCTACGATTTTTACCCTCCACGCTGCCCTCCAATACTAAATTGGTGATCCCTTGATGCCTCAGAACATGTCCTACCAACCGATCCCTTCTTCTAGTCAAGTTGTGCCGTGGAGCGTCTGAACAGAACAATAAAAAGTCGAATGTGGGTGCGTTTTTAACTTGCTGCTCATAGAAATGGATAGATATCCTCCCAGAAATAATTGCTCAGTATAATAGAGCCAAACAAACCACAATAAAAATGAGACAATTCGACGTTCGTGATATTGGACTCATGGATACGGCGGACTATCGCATTAAAATGCTGGATCCACGCAGACAGAAATTTACTGTAGGTGTACTATAGGCCTACCCCCATGAACCATGGACCTTGCCGTTGGTGGGGAGGCTTGCGTGCCTCAGCGATACAGATGACCGTACCGTAGGTGCAACCACAACGGAGGGGTATCTGATGAGAGGCCAGACAAACGTGTGGTTCCTGAAGAGGGCAGCAGCCTTTTCAGTAGTTGCAGGGGCAACAGTCTGGATGATTGACTGATCTGGTCTTGCAACACTAACCAAAACGACCTTGCTGTGCTGGTACTGCGAACGGCAGAAAGCAAGGGGAAACTACAGCCGTAATTTTTCCCGAGGGCATGCAGTTTTACTGTATGGTTAAATGATGATGGTGTCCTATTGGGTAAAATATTCCGGAGGTAAAATAGTCCCCCATTCGGATCTCCGGGTGGGGACTACTCAAGAGGACATCGCTATCAGGAGAAAGAAAACTGGCGTTCTACTGATCGGAGCGTGGAATGTCAGATCCCTGAATCGGGCAGGTAGGTTAGAAAATTTAAAATGGGAAACGGAGAGGTTGAAGTTAGATATAGTGGGAATTAGTGAAGTTCGGTGGCAGGAGGAACAAGACTTTTGGTCAGGTAATACAGGGTTATAAATACAAAATCAAATAGGGGTAATGCAGGAGTAGCTTTAATAATGAACAAAAAAATAGGAGCGCGGTTACGCTACTACAAACAGCATAGTGAACGCATTATTGTGGCCAAGGTAGACACGAAGTCCACGCCTACTACAGTAGTACAAGTTTATATGCAAACTAGCTCTGCAGATGATGAAGAAATTGATGAAAAATCGTTCAAATGGCTCTGAGCACTATGGGACTTAACATCTGTGGTCATCAGTCCCCTAGGACTTAGAACTACTTAAACCTAACTAACCTAAGGACATCACACACACCCATGCCCGAGGCAGAATTCGAACCTGCGACCGTAGCAGTCGCGCGGCTCCCGACTGAGCGCCTAGAACCGCGGTCGGCGAAATTGATGAAATGTATGATGAGATAAAAGAAATTATTCAGGTAGTGAAGGGAGGCGAAAATTTAATAGTCATGTGTGATTGGAATTCGAGAATAGGAAAAGGGAGAGAAGGAAACATAGTAGGTGAATATGGATTGGGGGAGAGAAATGAAAGAGGAAGCAGTCTGGTAGAATTTTGCACAGAGCATAACTTAATCATAGTTAACACTTGGTTCAAGAATCGTAAAAGAAGGTTGTATACATGGAAGAATACTTGAGATACTAGAAGGTATCAGATAGATTATATAATGGTAAGACAGAGATTTAGGAACCAGGTTTTAAATTGTAAGACATTTCCAGGGGCGGATGTGGACACTAACCACAATCTATTGGTTATGAACTGTTGATTAAAACTGAAGAAACTGCAAAAAAGTGGGAATTTAAGGAGATGGGAGTTGGATAAACTGACTAAACCAGAGTTTGTACAGAGTTTCAGGGAGAGCATAAGGGAACAATTGACAGGAATGGGGGAAAGAAATACAGTAGAAGAAGAATGGGTAGCTCTGAGGGATGAAGTAGTGAATGCAGCAGAGGATCAAGTAGGTAAAAAGACGAGGGCTAGTAGAAATCCTTGGATAACAGAAGATATACTGAATTTAATTGATGAAAGGAGAAAATATAAAAATGCAGTAAATTAAGCAGGCAAAAAAGAATACAAACGTCTCAAAAATGAGATCGACAGGAAGTGCAAAATGGCTAAGCAGGGATGGCTAGAGGACAAATGTAAGGATGTAGAGGCATATCTCACTAGGGGTAAGATAGATACTGCCTACAGGAAAATTAAAGAGACCTTTGGAGAAAGGAGAGCAACTTGTACGAATATCAAGAGCTCAGATGGAAACCCAGTTCTAAGCAATGAAGGGAAAGCAGAAAGGTGGATGGAGTATATAGAGGGTCTATACAAGGGCGATGTACTTGAGGACAATATTATGGAAATGGAAGAGGATGTAGATGAAGATGAAATGGGAGATACGATACTGCGTGAAGAGTTTGACAGAGCAGTGTAAGACCTGAGTCGAAACAAGGCCCCAGGAGTAGACAACATTCCATTAGAACTACTGACAGCCTTGGGAAAGCCACTCCTGACAAAACTCTACCATCTGGTGAGCAAGATGTATGAGACAGGCGAAATACCCTCAGACTTCAAGAAGAATATTATAATTCCAATCCCAAAGAAAGCAGGTGTTGACAGATGTGAAAATTACAGAACTATCAGTTTAATAAGTCACAGCTGCAAAATACTAACGCAAATTCTTTACAGACGAATGGAAAGACTGGTAGAAGCCGACCTCGGCGAAGATCAGTTTGGATTCCGCAGAATTGTTGGAACACATGAGGCAATACTGACCCTACGACTTATCTTAGAAAATAGATTAAAGAAAGGTAAACCTACATGTCTAGCATTTGTAGACTTAGAGAAAGCTTTTGATGATGTTGACTGGAATCCTCTGTTTAAAATTCTAAAGGTGGCAGGGGTAAAATACAGGGAGCGAAAGGCTATTTACAATTTGTACAGAAACCAGATGGCAGTTATGAGTCAAGTGACATGAAAGGGATGCAGTGGTTGGGAAGGGAGTGAGACAGAGTTGTAGCATCTCCCCGATGTTATTCAATCTGTATATTGAGCAAGCAGTAAAGGAAGCAAAAGATAAATTCGGAGTAGGTATTAAAGTCCATGGAGAAGAAATAAAAACTTTGAGGTTCGCCGATGACATTGTAATTCTGTCAGAGACAGCAAAGGACTTGGAAGAGCTGTTGAACGGAATGGACAATGTCTTGAAAGGAGGATATAAGATGAACATCAACAAAAGCAAAACGAGGATAATGGAATGTAGTCGAATTAAGTCGGGTGCTGTTGAGGGAATTAGATTAGGAAATGAGACAGTTAAAGTAATAAAGGAGTTGTGCTATTTGGGGAGCAATGTAACTGATGATGGTCGAAGTAGAGAGGATATAAAATGTAGACTGGCAATGGAAAGGAAAGCGTTTCTGAAGAAGAGAAATTTGTTAACATCGGGTATAGATTTAAGTGTGATGAAGTCGTTTCTGAAAGTATTTGTATGGAGTGTAGCCATGTATGGAAGTGAAACATGGACGATAAATAGTTTGGACAAGAAGAGAATAGAAGCTTTCGAAATGTGGTGCTACAGAAGAATACTGAAAATTAGATGGGTAGATCACATAACGAATGAGGAGGTATTGAATAGGATTGGGGAAAAGAGGAGTTTGTGGCACAACTTGACAAGAAGATGGGACCGGTTGGTAGGACATGTTATGAGCTATCAAGGGATCACAAATTTAGCATCGGAGGGCAGCGTGGAGGTTAAAAATCGTAGAGGGAGACCAAGAGACGAATACACTAAGCAGATTCAAAAGGATGTAAGTAATGGGAGATGATGAAGCTTGCACAGGATAGAGTAGCGTGGAGAGCTGCATCAAACCAGTCTCAGGACTGAAGACAACAACAACAACGTACTATAGGCATTAGAGAAATCATACCTGCCGAACTGGTGAACAGAGATATTTACAGTTTCAATGGTGCAAAGAACGATTCATAGAACTTACCTACTGAAGGATACTAAAGGTGAAGAAATTGCAGGCTGCTTCTACACCGAGGAGTTGCAGAAAAGCTCAGAACCGGATGTGTTTCTCGTGGAGAGAGTCGTAAGACTTCGGGGAAATAAACACTATCAAATGGCTTGGTTTTCCTGCTGCACGAAAAAGCTGGACTGATGCTAACGATATGCTATATAATGGGGACCCGCAGTTCACAACCACCGCAGCGGCATAACATGCGTGCTAGGAGACGCATTAGAGGAGGTGCTGGTATCCTAGACAAACTACCAGTGGAATTACACATCCCATGGTATAAATACTGTGGACCTGGGACAAAGAGCTACAGAAACGCTTGGCATCAGGTGATAAGGGGGTTAATCTGCTCGATGAAGCGTGTATGGAACATGAAATTGCATACACTGCAACTAAAGATGTATCAAGTCGTCACATTGCAGATAGGATTTTAGCTGATAGGGCTAAGGCGATACAGAGAAGAAAGGATATTGGTACAAGTCGACGCATCGCAGCATTTGCAGTTGGTAAAACCATGCGAGGAAAAATTAAGTTCAATTTAGGAGTGATGAATTTCAAGCGAGTTATGAATGCTGCACGTTGTGCATTAAACATGAAGGACAAGGGCGGAACGCAGAGCTGTTTGAAGAACTGTATCCTGACAGCGATGTATGCAGCTAAAAACGTACTGAAGCAGGAAGGTGCGGGGAGAAGAAGAGGATCAGTTAAAGCACCTCGAGTTCTACCAACGCCCAAGACATCCGGCGGTTTTCTTCCGTTTCTCATCCTGGACCTCTCGACGCTCTCTTCGGTATGGTCCCTCACTGGTGGTGCTGCAGCTATTGCTCTAACAGTCAAGAACGCACAAAACTCCCAAGCGCAGATAGAAGAGACAAGAAGATATAACCGCATGAGGGAAGCCGCAGCCATCGGAAAACGACTATACTTGAAACCGTACCGGAAAGGTCATGGTTTATTCATAAATAAAAAAGCCCATTAGCGGTCCTACCAGATCGACCACACACAAATACTGATCATCTTAAGTTTTTTAGAAACAAATTCAACTTTCCAAGATTCCGTGGTATGTTTATGCGGGATACATTATTGATGACTATGTGGAAAACTGGTGAATGTGGCATTATGAATTTAGATGTTGCTGCAGGCCCCGGCACCCACTGTGTTCTACAATTATCGGAGCTATCAGGACTTTAATACACACCTCTGTGGACATCTGTGCATGATATTCCTCCTGACGTTTACAAAGAAGAAGATGGTTCAAATGGCTCTGAGCACTATGGGACTTAACTTCTGAGGTTATCAGCCCCTAGAACTTAGAACTATTTAAACGTAACTAACCTAAGGACATCACACACAGACATGCCCGAGGCAGGATTAGAACCTGCGACCATAGCGGTCGCGCGGTTCTAGACTGTAGTGCCTAGAACCGCTTGGCCACCCTGGCCGGCCAAAGAAGAAGAAGCATGCTTACTATATAAGGAGGAGCTTTAAACATCCCTTCATCAGTTGAGCTTCAGATGCAATGTCGTACACTTTGTCGTTAAAAGAACGATAATTTGTATTGCGTGCAAGTTACACCCCGCTATTGATTTGAGCGTTGGTGAATCAAGTATTGCATTGATTGGGCTGGAGGTGTACAATGCAGCATCCCTAATATCACTGAGACTAACAACAAATTGTATCTGGATATTAATGGTTAAAAAGACATTGTGGAAACAGAACTGGATGCATACGATATCGATGATTAAACGAAGTCTTAAAACAGTCAGGAAAAGAAATTGAGCTACGTGCAAACATCAATACACTTAAATCTGAAATAAGGACTGTAAATGCAACGATTGACTTTAACCAGAAAGGTTCAATAGGGTACCTACGGGGTTTCACAAAAGGACAAGTTTTGAAAAAGGATCCACGCAAATGTTACAAGCCAGATCAGACAGTGGATATATTTCCCGTCAGCACAATCCGAGTTGAGTGTAACATTACAGCGAACTCCTACCTCAACGACAATCTGATTTGTACTATTTACGGATTCTTCCCCTCAATTGCAACGGGGTATGAGATTGTTGAGACCCCTGCCAATGCAATATACCTTCCAGTGACAGCTTACACACTGGACTATTTGGAGCTGCGTATCGTGGACTAGAATAAGCAACTTGTTGACTTTAGTGATGAGGAAATCATTGTGCGATTACATCTAACGCACGATGAGCGCACGGTTTAAAACAAATGCACGCAATCCACAGCACGCCACTTCGCTACCGAACAGCAAATTGATAACACGTGCGAACAACGAGTTTCTTAAATCAGTTGACTTGAAACCGCGCTTTGACGTCCTCACTCTATATAACCAGTCCAGTGGAGTATGATGAGACATTTATATGTCAGGAATACTTCTCTCTTAAACCTTACGAATCAACCACATTTAACAAGAACGATGAAATTAGGATTGTAATCCAGCACCAAGATGCACTGACGCTTCCATGCAAGAGTTTCATGTATCTAGAGGGGTCATTCAAGAAAACCGACGGCAGCGATACAGTGGGATCTAAGCTTACACGTAACACTTAAGCTTTCCTGTCCCAAGAGATACGCTATCAGCTCAGTGGGTCTGAGATAGACCGTACACACAATGTCGGCATAACATCAACCCTTCAAACATACGTCTCTGCATCACCAGTGGATTTGCATAGTTTAGAAAATTCGGGGTGGTTTATAGAGGATCTGGAGGATGGAACCGTTGCAGTATATATATATATATATATATATATATATATATATATATATATATATATATATATATATGGAATATAGGATGGAATCATTGCGGAATTCTGGAAGCTACAAAACTCGGATCTCACAGAACACATACACATCATGAGACAGATATGGGAAACAGAAGAGATTTCGAAAGAATGGCGCACAGCACTGATACAGCCTTTGTCGAAGATTAAAATTCAATTCGCACATCTATAAAAATGGTTCAAATGGCTTTAAACGTATAATTTTCGCAGAATGTCGAGGGTAGATTGAAGACACCTCCCATTATAATTATGTGAGTGGGGCACCTATTTGAAATGAGACTCAGGATTTCATTCTACTGTTCAGCAACTATAACTTCTGGGTCGGTAAGACGATCCAATCAATAGTTTAGTCTGATTGTTCAAATGGTTCAAATGGCTCTGAGCACTATGCGACTTAACATCTGAGCTCATCAGTCCCCTATAACTTAGAACTTCTTAAACCTAACTAACCCAAGGACATCACACACATCCATGCCCGATGCAGGATTCGAACCTGCAATCGTAGCGGTCGCGCGGTTCCAGACTGAAGCGCGTAGAACCGCTCGGCCACAACGCCCGGCAGTCCTATTGTCAAGTATACCCTCTACCCATACTATTCCGGAAAAAGTATCTACATCAATTTCACTATAAGGCAAACTACTTCTGAAGCAATGAATACTCCACCGCCCCCTGTATTTAATCTATCATTTCGGAACACTATTAGACAGTTTGAAAAAATTTCGGCTGAACTATTTTCCGGCGTTAGCCAGCTTTCCGCACCTACAACTATTTGAGCTTCAGTTTTTTCTATTAGGGCTTGGAGCCGTGGTTCTTTCCGAACACATCTACGACAATTTACAATAGCAATCGTTTCTACAACTACCTTATTGTGTTTTACCTGCTCCCTTTTAGACGGACGTCCTTTCTGTGGTTTCCTGGGACCCTCTAACCTAAAAAACCATCCAGTTCCTTCCACACAGCCCCCGTTACCCGCGTAGCCGCTTCCTGTGTGCAGTGGACTCCTGACCTATTAACCGGAACCCGGAAACCCACCACCCCATGGCGAAAGTCAAGGAATCTGCAGCCTGTACGGTCACAGAACTGCCAGTGCCTCTGATTCAGACTCTCCACTCTGCTCTGCGCCAAAGCACCACAGTCGGTTCTATCGACGATGCCGCAGATGGTGAGCTCCGCCTTAATCTCGGAAGCAAGACTGGCAGTCTTTACCATTTCCGATAGCCGCCCGAAACCAGACAGAATCTGCTCCGATCCAAAGCGACACACGTCATTGGTACCGACGTGAGCCACCACCTGCAGTTGGTCGCACCCTGTACTCTTCATGGCATCCGGAAGCACCCTTTCCACATCCGGAATGACTCCCCCCAGAATGCACACGGAGTGCACACTGGCTTCCTTCCCCTCCTTGGCAGCTGTGTTCCTAAGGGGCCCCATTACACGCCTAACGTTGGAGCTCCCCACTACCAGCATACCCACCTTGTGTGAATTCCTAGACCTTAAGGGCCGCGAGCTTCCTCTGGAACAGGGTGGACGACTGCATCCAGCTCATAGCTTCAGCAGCCACAGATAACGCCCGAAACCTGTATGTCAAACGAACCAGGGAGGCTCTATGATCGGTCCCTCGGTAAGCCTTCTGCTGCCTGCCAGACTTTGTAATGATCTCCCACTCGACCACAGGTGAGGGGTCAAACTGAGTGCAGGCAGTACCCAGGCAGCCATGGCCGTGGACCGATCGGGAGACACGTGGGACGTGCTCGACGTCCCTCACATGCCCGCGTCTGACCCCCTACAGTGATGCCCCTCGGCAGCAGCCTCAATCTGTGTGACGGAAGCCAACACAGCCTGGAGCTGTGAGTGAAGGGTCAGCATCTCAGCTGGCATCTGTACACAGCAATCACAGTTCGTATCGATTGCTGAAGTCGCTCCTGTTTGAAGCTCGTAAAAATATATGTACTCGGCTTATTAGCAGGAGGAATTCAGGGTGCTGCGTCACTGACTTTGTTACCGACACTGAGCTACACTAACGAAAACAACCCCTGTGTACATCCATGCCACTTTGTGAGCATCGTTTGCCCACGAGTGCGGGCACCACTTGGTGCTGAGATGAGGGAGAGCCCCCGTCGGTTCGCCGCCATCACGCCGCCGGCCCTGATGGCGCCCGCGTCAATACGCGCCACTGGAGGCCGCTGGAGAGAGGGGCTGTCCAGGCCTGGAAGGCAGCCAGCAGCCGGCGCCGAGTCAGCAGTCCGCAGCCAGCGACCACACACGGCTGGCGGTTCCAACACCCGCGTAGTCTGTCGTTAGTTGCTTGTTCTGTAGATTATATTCGTGATCAACGTAATGACGGGGATCGTGTTAACATAACGAACGTTGACCACACAAGGGACCAAGTCAACTATTATTACCAGTCATTGCTTATTTCCGCATTTCGAAGTAAACCCTAACCCTTTCACTGATGTGGCCGTATGTACAAGTCCTGCTAAGACATTTCACAGGTGTTATGGAAGTGTACACGCACGCCGTTTGGATTTTCCCACGGTGCTGTGGACGTCTGAACTTGTCCTGAGCTGCCACTCTCTCACTGCTGCAGACGAATTACTTCCATTTCTTGGCAAATAAAAAGGCTTCGAGTATTTATCATGCAGCATATGAACCACATTGCGTTCTATCATATGCAAAATAACACCCGTTTCGATATCTTGAATTTATTACGAGATATGACGATTATTATGGCCTCACGACACGCGATTTTCAAGGGCGTCAATGGGCGCATCGTGTGTGACCAATCTTCTGATATAAAACCGAATAACTCTAGAACGAAATAAGATATCCATCTGCACTCCGTTTCCAATCAAATCTCGATATTTTACCTTCATTCGATTTACTGCAACGTATGACCTAAAATCAACCATACACAAAGTTTATGGAAAACATTTTTTCTTCTGGGAACTTAATGTGAGACAGCGCAATAAGTATGATGTGAGGCAGCGCAATAAGTATGACGGACAACGAAAAGAAAATCAGTGCTTTTTTGAATAAAGACATCAGACTGTAAGATACGTGAAACCCAAATTTTTTCACCTAACAGTGTTTGAAAAATACGGTAATAAACATTTCATATCGTTCGGAACGCCTTCTCTCAGCACACGCACCAGAATTTCGCGAGCAGTACAGCCGTAACAAAAACCGCCTCAGCACAGAATGCAAAGAGCTCGAATGTGGCAGCGAAAGGATTAAACATCCATCAGTTAGATTAGTGTGGAATTAGTACAAGTGAGGGCTGCGTCAAGACTTTGGCGTAAGCTGTGACGCTGTCTAGCAGATAAAAACAAAACACAATTTCACTATGTGGCTTATAGATTTGCGGAGGTCTTTGAGAGAATGAACATAAATATAAAGGTGGAAGTAAAATGAAAATATCTTTAGTGGTCACCGGCGTCCTTTCCTTTCCGTGATATGTCATATACACCTGCAGAGTTTTCTGACACCGACGGAACAAAGATGGCGTATCGACTATAATAAGGGTACTGATAGTTCACATGTCATTTTAACGTCGAGTGCAGTATCGACAACCTTATGATCGGCTATCGACTTTATGACAAAGAGAAATATGAATGTTATTTCTCCTCGATTCACTCGCAGCAATTTAAGTGGTTCTCTCAGATTCCTGCCTAACCATACGCTCGGAAGTCGCTACATAATCGGAAATAAAGACCCAAATATTTGTAGAAGGAAGAATATCAATTCCGCTGTTGCTCGTTTCACTCATAGTAATTTAAACTGTCCTCTTAGGTTCCTGCCTAACGACATGCCCCCAAATCGCTAAATATTTATTTCCTCCTTCGTTTTCAGATCAGACTGAGAGTAAATAATATCCAGTACTGGAGAACAAACTTTAATTACATTCATAAGAAAGTAACTGTGGTGTCACCGCCAGACACCACACTTGCTAGGTGGTAGCCTTTAAATCGGCCGCGGTCCGTTAGTATACGTCGGACCCGCGTGTCGCCACTATCAGTGATTGCAGACCGAGCGCCGCCACACTGCCGGTCTAGAGAGACTTCCTAGCACTCGCCCCAGTTGTACAGTCGACTTTGCTAGCGATGGTTCACTGACAAATTACGCTCTCATTTGCCGAGACGATAGGTAGTATAGCCTTCAGCTACGTCATTTGCTACGACCTAGCAAGGCGCCATTACCAGTTACTATTGATGCTGTAAAACATGTACCGTCAAGAGCGATGTTCACCATTTATGGATTAAAGTTAAGTATTCCAGCAGCTACGTACGTTTTTTGCTAGTATAATTTCCTTGACCTGTTCCAGACCTCACGCCAGCCTGCGTGAGCTAAAAAGCGTGCCTTTCGGCTTCCTCTCATAGTGGGTTGGCTGTCTTGCCAATCCACGACAGTAACAAAATGTGTTAACAACGGTAACATGAAAAAAAATTGAAAGTAATGGAATTCGAACCAACAAGTTTTGGACTCCAGAAACTACGTTGTTATTCAATACGCTAGGACTTAACCATGCAATGTTTAACTCCAGTCTTGGTTATCATGTTCTATCTCGAAGGCTTGTATTGTTGATGCATTATTAAGTGACATTTAATGATAATGGTGATGTGTTTGTAATGAATTTCTGTGCTCCCTTACATTGAAGCGGCACAGTGCAAATCAAAAAACAAATGAGTTTCATTCTTAATTGGTAAATTATTGGAGATAATAACTCAATCCTAAGAGAGCAGTCTTATATGAAAGTGTTAAACGTAGATAAATCATTACTTGACATTTTATTATAGCAATAATGGTAATAAATTTTTCGAAGAATGACTTGTTTTTGTACATCCCCAGTATGCATTCATGAAATCTTGTGAGAGGCCCGTATCGAATGCTATCTAAAGCCGATAGCCGATCATGCGGTTGTCGATATTGTGTGTGACGTCAAACTGATGTCATATTTGTGGGATTGTTTGTGAAGTGAGCGTTACCCCTATAATAAGTGCACAGAACATATAGCAAAGAAAAAAGCACAAATTAGGAGCAAGTGTCAAAGCACTGTCGAGATCTTTGGTTGCATAGATGATCAAAAATGCAAATTACAGTTGACAGGAAACTTGTTACTTCATTCCATAGCAGTGAGAAACACAGCAAAGTTTTGATATTCAAAGAACTTAGAACACATATATCTCTAAAAAAGATGAAAAATATTACAGCCTTTTTCTATAAAAATGACTTTCTACTTCTCTTCAAAAAGAGTCTTTGTTATAGAAGGAATTGTTAAGGAGGAACGTATGTAATCTAAATTTGAAGACATTTCTTACATCTGAAAGACAATTTATTGCTATGGATAGCCTGTCAAAAACTTGGATTCGCTACCCCTTTCTGTGGAAAAATCAGATTCATTAAAGAGTTAACCAAATTTTCTTTGCTTATGCTTTTGCTCTTGTGAATACCTATGTCACTCTCAAACTCAAATGTATTCTTCGTAACAAATTTCATAACCGAATAAATGTAGCGTGACAGTATTGTTAGTATTCCAAAGTCAATGCTTTGAGTCCCAACAATGTAAAAGTAAACTGAACTTTAAAATTTTTCGCAACATTATCCTCTATCAACATAGTAAGCAACGAATGCTGGAAGAAATTGACGAAAGGTAAGCAATAAATTATTGTAAGAAGGTAGTTTCAATTTTATATATAATTTCATTTTATTTTTTCAAAAAATTAACCTTTATTGTCCAAGTAAGCAGCGAATACGAGAAGAAATTGGCAAAAAGTAAACAATGTTTTAAGAAGGTGGTTTAAAATGAAATGACAGTTTAAGAGGCTTTACTGGTCTCATATAGGTATGATTTTATGTATATAGACTGAAGCGGCGAGGGAAAATTCAGGGTCTCAGCAGTTCTGTACGTTTTTGCGGAGGAATTTCAAGTAGACTGGGGACGGCAGTGAGAATTCGGATCGAGGAGGGAGGTGTGCCAGGGTAATTCGCGCAGCTGTGTGAACTTCTTCTCCGTCTGTGACTGGACTTGTATTTGCGTGAAATCATTTTTCATTTATTGTGAAACTTCTTGCCTTTCTGGTGACTTATTGACTCGGAAGTTGTGACGGATTCAGAGCTTGTATGATCTTGATCTCTTCGCTCTGTTATAATTCACAACAGATCTTATCTGAGCTTTTCGAATTGATTCTTCGTTTTCGCTTCTATTCTCATGATGCGAGTATCATACCTCTTGAAATCCGCTTTCGTGATGCGTTTCTGCAGCACACTGCCTTCAACTATTTGTCGTGCTTTACCCGCTGTTTGGCGTGAAATTGCGTTAATCTGTTTGGTTAACTTTGCAATTCCACAGTGAGTTTCGTCACGTAATGCTTTATTGTCATTATGTAATGTTTTAATTTAACCCTGAGTGTCGTCACGCAACGTTTTTATTTCTGTCTGGATATCATCTCACAACGTCTGCACGTCCACTTGAACCTTGTCAGTATCTGTTCTTAATTCCGTGTGACCTGTTATTAAATTTTCAATTACCTCTTCCTCAATGTGACGTAATTGTTCTTTGAACTCTATGTCTCGTTTTTTAATTTCACGCAATTGTTTAGTTGTTTCTGAGTTTTGATCACGTATTTGTTGCAGTTGTTTCGCTGTTCCCACACTCTACTCCCACTGCTCACATATTTGTTGTTTTATGTTTTTGTTTTATGTGATTATGGTGCGCATTAATTGCTGGAGAATTTCCGACAAAATAACGGGTCCTATCATCTCTTCTTCCAATGCACTTCGTTGTGTGTTTGCGTTCTCGCGTCTGTCTACAACTGATTGCAGTGAACTATGCGGTGACATATTTCGACTGGCACTGCCAGTACTCGGTTGTGAAGGAAGGTCGTATTACAGGTACTATGGGTTCTACGTATTCAAGACGGTGCCCATCTTCCTGCACGTCTGCATTGTGTTGATCGCCCCTTTCGGCGCCCTGTTGTACGGTATTTACCTCCTGCTGCACCCCCTAACCTATTTCTCGTGGCATTGTGTCGTCTACTGTTCTGTTCTGAGGTTCCCGTACGTTATCTTTCTGGGTATCAAACTCAATTCGGTCAAGGTCTCGATCTGCCATTGCTAACCTCTCTGATTCCCGTCTTTGCAATTTTAATTGACATGTCTTACTTCGTGTAATCATGGATCATTCGACCTTACTCGCTGTATAAAATTATTATCTTCAGCCTCTCTCTACTGTTCCTAGTTGCCTTGACACAATAACAACACTCTACGACCGTCAAATACCAGTTGGGACAGAACCAAATTATCAACGCTGTGTCAGCCACCTGTGCGCTTGCAAGAAAAACTTAAAGCTAACAATGGCGTTACAACTATACTGTGGGTTCAAAAATGGTTCAAATGGCTCTGAGCACTATGGGACTTAAGTTCTAAGGTCATCAGTCCCCTAGAACTTAGAACTACTTAAACCTAACTAACCTAAGGACATCACACACACCCATGCCCGAGGCAGGATTCGAACCTGCGACCGTAGCGGCCATGCGGTTCCAGACTGTAGCGCCTTTAACAGCTCAGCCACCATCGCTGGGATACTGTGGGGATACTGCGTACACTACTCAGTGCTTCCTACTGACTTGTCAGACACAACAAAAAAATTTAATACCCAAATTATTTTTAGAGTATATTTTACAAGTCTGATAATTACATATGGCCGACCACTTTACCATGGTTTTACCATCCTGGCAGGGTCGCCATTATTTAGCATGTGTGAGACTGGTTTTGATCTATCTCCCTACCACAGCTGCACAAGGATGCTCTGTGAATGTTTTAGCAATTTGTACCTATGGCCTGCAAGATGGGAATACACCAGCTCACCATGCGGAGTTCAGAAGAGTACACCAGTATGGACAGTGATGTAATCAGGTAACGATCTCAGTGTTGCTTCTACTACACTCCCTGTAAAGAAAATGTTATCGTTAACAGAAGTTAGCGTACAGGTTCAGGCGAAACTATATGTTAGCAAAAAATGGAAATATTAGATTTTCCTTAGTATGTAAGGTTGTCAGGCAAATCCAACACCTTCCATGAAAACCCTGACATGATGGCAAATCCGGCAGTATGTCACATAGCTCCGTATAAATCCTGACATTAAATTAACCAAAGTAATACGATCAACGAGTGAGCAAATGGAATACCCCAGACTAACACAAGAACGCCTAAATGCATGTCTTTTTCCCACCGTGAAACAGACGCAGTTCCGTGGGGAGAAACGAGAACAGAAGCCGAGAGCAGAGTCATGTAAGCGAGAAGGCCCTACGATAAGGAACGGACACCCACGTCGCCAGCCAACCGCCAAGATCACCCCCGCTCATGTTAAAAGATAGAGCCCTCCAGCCCATGTTAAAAGATAGAGCCCTCCAGAAGAACAGTATAGATCTTACGATAACACTAAAAGGGCCACACCAGCTGCAAGCTTTAGCGTGAGACTATACGCATCTCTGTTATGTTGCAAACATTAAAAACATTGCCCCACCACGAAAAGTATAACGTTTCTCATTAGATAGAGAGAATTTTTGTAGGTGGGGTTTAAGGTTAACATGGAGACCCTGATTGGCCAGTTGAAAACACAGTCAGATAGCTTTTTTTAAACCAACTTCGGTAAATTGTAGTAAGGAGAAGTTAGAAAGGGTTGCTTCCGAGACGGAGAGATCTGTGGAGCTGCGCCGCCCGCTGCCCCCTGACGCTGCCTAAACACCGACAAGGTAATGAACGCACGTGATGCCGCATTTTTGAGCGCATAAGGCTTCACTCAGAACTGCAGAAGTCTCATCTGTTACATACCCTTTTTACGTAATACTAGTGTCGATCGTCAATTAAATCTCATGGTATTCACATTTGCTACTTGAAGTAAAAAATCTGAAATGTGATGATTTTTCTGTTATATAATTATTGAGAAGCCACATCATTTCTGTAATTTACGACAATTTAGATAAGTAATTAAAGATAATTGACCATTTTGATAGTTTTCTCTTTTATGAAACTTAAATCTAGATTATAGATGTGATATGGCATAGGTCATCCTTCGAACCATTGTAGAACTTGGAAACCCATTCAGGGAATATTCGTTCACATTTTTGTTGAACGCAGTTGGTTTTTGCCACCTTGTATTCAAATATTTCCTGTTATCAATAGTGCAATTTATAAACAATGTTTTGTGAGTAGAATAAAATTTCCAATTGTAAACTTAACTACTTTTTCGGCGTTATTTTACCAGCTAACTAAAAATACGAAAGCCTTGAACCCCTTCCACTAAATTTAGTTAGTATTAAGATTCTTTTACAGGGAGTGCAGTGGAGCTGACGCTGAAATCATTAAGTATTTGATTATATCATCGATAGTCTCACTGAACTCTTCTGAATTCTACATGTCATGTGTGATCTCGCGTCTCCTTACCAGCAACAGGTCCTAGGTTCAAACTAGTCAATTCCCTAAAAAACACACTCAGAGCGTCGTTGCGCGAAAGTGGTAGGGAGACACGACTTAGAACAGTCACCACGCAGAATGTTAGAAGTAAGGTTTATTCTTGCTCTAAGTATGACTTCATGACATATAATTATAATATATATGGGAGAGTAAAATATTGATATGAGGTGTTCACAACTGTGAAGGGAAATTCCTAACTATTGTAAGGGTGTTTAATAGTAAGGTGGTTGATGATATGTCTGGGGGTCGAAAAAATACAATCAAATAATACAGTTGGGGCCAGACAGATTAATTAAGCTAAAAATGCACAATTAAAATAACCAAAAAGAAGTACACAGTTAAAACAATTTAATAACTTCAGGGGTATGAAGCACTCTACAGTGGCTCATCAATTCTTTTCGTTGAATTGGATATTTCGCGTTTCTGCTTCAGTTAAGTTCGACAATAGTGAATACGTTTAACTACAGGTCATGGCTGAATGTACAAAAAAGAATAGAAGAGACGGAGACGATCGCAGTTCTGGGTGTCAATTGAATATCACTTGCTGGTGTATCGCGAGCGCGCATGTTTACTTTTCGTTGGCGGCGGCAGTGGCTGCTGTCGGAGCGAGCAGTGAATCTGAGAATCTACTCTAAATCTCTCTCCTCTGTTAAACACCAGTCTGATACATTTCCTCGGTCTTCGGTGAAGGTGAGACTCCTAGTTGTTCCCTAGCTACGTTAATTAGCATTGTAAAGCTATTTAGATGGGAATAGCACATACGTAATTGCCCTCAAATCGCTTGCAACCGTTAAATGTCAGTGCTCGGCGCAATTATCCATACTTGCAATTTAACTCCTTACGAGTTAAGACTAGCCTGTGAACAAGTGTTCGCATAATGTCTCTCGCAATCGTCTCAGCATGGTGCGAGTCACCTTGCTCAAACATTCGACAATTTGCTACAAAAGAAAGAGCGAATTCTTCTCTCTACATTTGCGTATATGAAAGCTGGTGGCCATGCATTGTCTATCTGGCCAATCAGAGCACTTGTACTTGTTATAACTCCAGGCACTACAATTTTATAGTCTGTCACAGGGACCATTTTTTCGTAGGGCCGAGTTTAACTTCTGCTACGCAATACTGAGATAAACAGTTGTTTCTTTCATGTGAGTTTTAACACAGTTGGGTACAAGAGTGACCAATGTTTTGAATTGGGTTTCTCTAGGCGTTTTATCTGCCATCTCTGGCCGTGTTCCTGTAGAAAGGCTTTCTGAAGGGTCGTCGTTAAAAGCAGGGACAAGGGTGGCTTTTGCCACCGCCGGTCTGCGCAGTGGCTCTGCCATCTCATTCTGTTCGCTAGATGTTCTGCTGTGACGTTTTCGGTCTATATGCGATGGGTTGCTGTCGCAAAATTCTCCTTCCCTCAGAACTGCGTCTCGTATCTCTGGTCTGGGAAATTACTTGCATTCAATTACTAGTGTGAGTGTTAGTGGTTTTTATTCACAAAATGCTGGCTTGTTTATTCGCTTTGTCTATCAATAATTCACTCAGGCTGGACGGATCGTTTGCAATGCCAATGCAGTGTCAGCAGTTGGGGACGTAGGTGGCAAACAAGGAGCTGCAGAGGCCCACTCCACAGGATGAGATCCTTGCAATTCAGATCGACACAAAAGAGTAGGTTCAAGCGCCACATCATCTGGGTCAACTGGTGCAATTTCATGGCCACAAATCTGGTCCATTGGGTACACAATAGTCGGGAGTTCTGTCATCAACTGAATTGTTGACAGCAAGGGAATAGGATCAAATGGTTCAAATGGCTCTAAGCACTATGGGACTTAACATCCGAGGACTTAGAACTACTTAAACCTAACTGACTTAAGGACAGCACAAACACCCATGTCCGAGGCAGGATTCGAACCTGCGACCGTAAGCAGCAGCGCGGTTCCAGACCGAAGCGCCTAGAACCACTCGGCCACAGCGGCCGGCGCAGAGAATAGGTAATTTTACGGGATTCTCAATTTGGTGCTGCTGAATCGTTGGAACATCGGAAGGCTCAACAATTTCCCCACCCATTGGTGATTCCAGAGGTGTTACTTCAGCTGCAGGAGGAACCCTAGGAGATACACTAGAACTCAGCAGCTGCTTTTGGGCTATCGACCGCATCAGAAATGCAGGGCTCGGCTCCAGAAGACATAAAGGGAAGGATGGATGAGAAATAAATGTACCTGTCTCCTCACCACTCTGGGTACTACATCTCTTATGTTGCACTGCAGATGCTACCCGTCTGGCAATAATAATTTCAGGCTAATGCTGCGAGAGAGCAGTACAGTATGCATCCCTCTGTTGCACCTGGAGAAGATGTGACACGAATTTTGTAAGCAGTAGAAACGAGATCAGCTTATATGAATTTTCTATGTGTTCACACTTCTGTGGGCAATTAGATCTAAGATGGCCGCTTCCACTGCAGAGAAAGCATGTCCACTACACGTCATACGTCTGCGGCTACCACATACCTGTAGATTAGAAGGTTTGTTACGCTTAACGTCCATTTTCACTGAATGGATTCCTCTATAATATTGCAATCGGTGTCGAGTGGACTAGATCCGCATCATATACCCTTCACTTCACGGAGCAATACTTTCTTCAGTAAAACGTCATCAACTTATTGCGTGAGGCTGAAAACTCGGACATTGATATAATCCAGTTCCATGTTAGCAAGAGGCACCATTCTTGCGAAACCATCAGGATGCTTCGAGGGAACTTGAGAACCATGACGCAAAATCAACATATCTGGTTGTAGTGGATTCAAAAACTTTACGAAAGAGACATATCAGAATTAAAATTGACAGTATGAACCTGATCAAACGATACATGAATTGTATGAACGAGCCAACCATGACTCTACAAAGATCAGAGCTGCACGGAACGCGTGGATTTATCGAAACTAAAGCTGACTGTACCTTTTCACAGAACGCACTTGGAACTCATGGAGGACACTATCAGTGGACTATACTGCTGTTAACGGACACACACAACAACTAACACTACGGACCACACAACAATGCGAGACACCCAAAGACACAAACAAGAATGAGGAAAAGCGCTCCAGGCACGCCCACTCGGCGCTCGAGGCGGAACTGACCACATCTACATGGTTACTCTGTAATTCACACTTAAGTACCTGGCCGAGGGTTCATCGAACCATTTTCATACTATTACTCTACCTTCCACTCTCGAATGGCGAGTGGGAAAAGGAACACCTAAATCTTTCCGTTCGAGCTCTGATTTCTCTTATTTTATTATGATGATTATTTCTCCCTACGTAGGTGGATGTCAAAAAATATTTACGCATTCGAAAGAGAAAGTTGGTGATTGAAATTTCGTAAATAGACCCCGCCGCAAAGAAAACCGCCTTTGTTTAGTGACTGCCACCGCAACTCGCGTGTCATATCAGTGACACTCTCACCCCCATTGCGCGATAACACGAAACGTGCTGCCCTTCTTTACACTTTTTCGATGTCCTCCGTCAATTCTACCTGGTAAGGATCCCATACTGCGCAGCAGTATTCCAGCAGAGGACGGACAAGTGTAATGTAGGCTGTCTCTTTAGTGGGTTTGTCGCATCTTCTGAGTGTTCTGCCAACAAAGAGCAGTATTTGTTTCGCCTTACCCTCAATATTATCTATGTGGTCTTTCCAATTTAAGTTGCTCGTAATTGTAATTCCTAGGTACTTAGTCGAATTGACCGACCTTAGATTTGTGTGATTTGTCGTATACCCTAAATTTATCGGATTTCTATTAGTACCCATGTGGATGACCTCGGACTTTTCTTTGTTCAGCGCCAATTGCCACTTTTCGCATCATACAGAAATTCTCTGTAGATCATTTTGTAATTGAAATTGATCTTCTGATGATTTTACTAGACGGTAGATTACTGCGTCATCTGCAAACAATCTAAGGGGGCTGCTCACATTATCACCTAGATCATTTACATAAATTAGGAGCAGCAGAGGAGGGGCTATGATACTACCTTGCGGAAAGCCAGATATCACTTCCGTTTGTAAGTAGGCTGTTTAGGTTTTTTTTATTGGTAACGACACGTAGCGCTCTGTACGAAAATCACTGACTGTGCTGTGTGCAGTCTGTGGCTGGTTTGCATTGTTGTTGGCTATTGTAGTGTTGGGCAGTTGGCTGTTAACAGCGCGTAGCGTTGCGCAGTTGGAGGTGAGCCGCCAGCAGTGGTGGATGTGGGGAAGTGAGATGGAGGATTTTTGAGAATGGATAATCTGGAGGTGTGTCTATCTGAAACAGTAGATTTGTAAGAATGGATGTCATGAACCGCTATATAAATTATGACTATTAAGGTAAATACATTGTTTGTTCTCTATTACAATCTTTCATTTGCTAACTATGCCTATTAGTAGTTAGTGCCTTCCGTAGTTTGAATCTTTTATTTAGCTGGCAGTAGTGGCGCTCGCTGTATTGCAGTAGTTCGAGTAACGAAGATTTTTGTGAGGTAAGTGATTTGTGAAAGGTATAGGTTAATGTTAGTCAGGGGCATTCTTTTGTAGGAATTATTAAAAGCCAGATTGCGTTGCGCTAAAAATATTGTGTGTCAGTTTAAGCCTAGTCATTTATAATTTTTCTAAGGGGACATTCCATATGTTCTACTCGCTGATTTACCGTCTGTTACTACGAACTGTGACCCCTCTGAGAGGAAATCACGAATCCAGTCACACAACTGAGGCGATACTCCATATGCACGCAATTTGATTAATTGGTGAACTACTGTACAACCACGTTGTTGTTTTTTGATTACTCGTTATTGCAAAGTTTTGGTCTCAGTGGTGCGAAATATTGTTATTGGATGCTGTGTATTAGTTATGATCTTCTGATTCTGTATGTTTGTTTGGGAACCTTTTTCCAAAGTTATGGAGTGTTATTTTATCGTACAAGGTATCAAGGCCGTTTGATACACTGGGCTATAGTTCCTGGTTTGTGTTTTCTCATCCATGCTCTCTGTATTCAGATTGTTTAGTAAAACTGATCCATGCCTATACAACCCCCAGCCACTTTCTACTGTTTGCTGCCACGCAGACTAAGGGCCGGAAAACTTATATACCTTTGCATTTGATCCTGGACTCAAATGAAACGAAGGTGTAACAGGGTATAAATCAGGTCAGTGAAAAATTAATAAAGAATTAGGCAGTTGGAGCTAAAAATGCAGAGATAAAAATGTGATAAACCTTTAAAAAAACACAGTGAGTTCGACAAGAATTACTTCATGAGAAGGTGAAAAAAACACATAAGAACTATCTAATATAACGAACACACATCTCGTAAAGGCGGTAGCACACACACATACGCACGCACACACACACACACACACACACACACACACACACACACACACACGCGACTGCTACGGTCGCAGGTTCGAATCCTGCCTCGGGCATGGATGTGTGTGATGTCCTTAGGTTAGTTAGGTTTAAGTAGTTCTAAGTCCTAGGGGACTGATGACCACAGCTGTTAAGTCCCATAGTGCTCAGAGCCATTTGAACCATTTTAACACACACACACACACACATACACACACACACACACACACACACACACACACACACAGACATTAACACACACATAGGGCCAAGTATATGCACGTGCTGAGAGCGGTAAACACTGTTACTGCTTGATGCTCTACATACGTATTAGCATATCTTCACTGCTTTTGGAGCCCTTTTGCAACGCAAAGCCTAGCTTTGATGTTGTCAATAATTTAAATGGGGCCCACAGTGTAAAGTCAATTAATGTTTCATTATAGGACGTTACCTCATTTTCATTCAGATATTATTTTGTCTGGAAAGGCTGTTGAAAATAACAATGTAATTCTTTTGAGTCAGACACTGTGTTGATGCCATTCATTTTACAGTTTGTACGTGAGCGCCTATTACGGAACTTCAAGTTTCCAAACACTGTACTTCCCTCATTACAGCCCGCTATTTACACGAGTCACAAGTTTTCTCTTAAAGTGGCATCTCCAACGAAGCAGTCTCTTTATTTGTCTGCTCGCCTCAACAACTTTACTTCCAGATCTCGACCATTAAAAAGTTTTTAACTATATTGCGCCCCTAGTCCTTAACTTCATTATGTCTCGTTACTGCAGCCTGAGAAAATTGATGTCTGCGTCTGCTTTAATAAGCGGCATCAGTTCCTTCACGGCTCTGTATTCCGTTGCCCCGGTTCCCGCTTATTCACTCCAGGAAAAAAGAAAGGCCATCGGCACCAGTTTTTCCATCAGCGCAGTCTGCACACTGTGTCTCTTGTGTGGTCTATTTAGTGCTTCAAGTAGAAATTAATGTTAAGTCATGGGATACCTTCTGATAGTGCGATGTAACGCCTGAAATTTACTATTCTCGGCGCACTCTTGCGCTGTGGATCTCGGAGTATTGAATTCCTGTTGTTGTGATGTTCTGGTCTTCAGTCCTGAGACTGGTTTGGTGCAGCTCTCCATGCTACTCTCTCCTGTGCCAGCTGATTCATCTCCCAGTACGTACTGCAGCCTACATCCTTCTGAATCTGCTTAGTGTGTTCATCTCTTGGTCTCCCTCTACGATTTTTACCCTCCACGCTGCCCTCCAATACCAAATTGGTGATCCCTTCATGCCTCAGAACATGTCCCACCAACCGATCCCTTCTTCTAGTCAAGTTGTGCCACAAACTCGTTTTCTCCCCAATTCTATTCAATACCTCTTCATTAGTTATTTGATCTACCCAAAAATGGTTCAAATGGCTCTGAGCACTATGGGACTCAACTGCTGTGGTCATAAGTCCCCTAGAACTTAGAACTACTTAAATCTAACTAACCTAACGACATCACACCCATCCATGCCCGAGGCAGGATTCGAACCTGCGACCGTAGCAGTCGTGCGGTTCCAGACTGTAGCGCCTTTAACCGCTCGGCCACTCCGGCCGGCTATGTGATCTACCCATCTAATCTTCAGCATTCTTCTGTAGCACCACATTTTGAAAGCTTCTATTCTCTTCTTGTCCAAACTATTTATCGTCCATGTTTCACTTCCATACATGGCTACACTCCATACAGATACTTTCAGAAACGACTTCCTGACACGTAAATCTATACTCGATGTTAACAAATTTCTCTTCTTCAGAAACGCTTTCCTTGCCATTGCCAGTCTACATTTTATATCCTCTCCACTTCGACCATCATCAGTTGTTTTGCTCCCCAAATAGCAAAACTCCTTTACTACTTTAAGTGTGTCATTTGATAATCTAATTCCCTCAGCATCACCCGATTTAATTCGACTACATTCCATTATCCTCGTTTTGCTTTTGTTGATGTTCATCTTATATCCTCCTTTCAAGACACTGTCCATTCCGTTCAATTGCTCTTCCAAGTCCTTTGCTGTCTCTGGCAGAATTACAAAGTCGTCGGCGAACCTCAAAGTTTTTATTTCTTCTCCATGAATTTAATACCTACTACGAATTTTTCTTTTGTTTCCTTTACTGCTTCCTCAGTATACAGATTGAATAACATCGGGGAGAGGCTAAAACTCTGTCTCACTCCCTTCCCAACCACTGCTTCCCTTTCATGTCACTTGACTCATAACTGCTATCTGGTTTCTGTACAAATTGTAAGTAGCCTTTCGCTCCCTGTATTTTACCCCTGCCACCTTCAGAATTTGCAAGAGAGTATTCCAGTCAACATTCTTAAAAGCTTTCTCTAACTCTACAAATGCTAGAAACGTAGGTTTGCCTTTTTTTAATCTAGCTACTAAGATAAGTCGGTGGGTCAGTATTGCCTCAAGTGTTCCAATATTTCTACGGAATCCATATTGATCTTCCCCGAGGTCGGCTTCTACCAGTTTTTCCATTCGTCTGTATGGAATTCGCGTTAGTATTTTGCAGCTGTGACTTATTAAACTGATAGTTCGGTAATTTTCACATCCTTCAACACCTGCTTTCAACGATTTACAATATCGAATGCGTGTAGCTCCAGTCACCATTCAGTTCTCAGTCTGTTAATTCTTGTCGTGCGGCCATAAATGAGAGCAAATGATAACTGCGTAATGCACTGCCCTTTTATACCACGGGTACGTGTACTACCCCCGTCTGTATAACACGCGCTGCCGGTATAACATGATTTTGTCGCCCCTGTGGATAAATGGACGACGGACGACGGAACACACACAGTAACCTAGCTTTCTGAGTGTAGATTGCCATGAAAGGTGGATATCGTCGTCTTATTCATCCATTAAAAACATTGGGTTCACTTCGAAATTAATTCGCTGACTGTGAATACTTCGGTATCAGCTGTATTAGGTACAGATATTGTGCCAGATCGATCATCACGAGTGGCTGCCTTAACCACCTCAGTTATCCGCAGTGTGACATAATGAAGTTTGACAGTAACCTACACGATAAGTTGTTAAGGCGACCACTGGCGAAAAGCGTGAAATCCCGGTTCGAGCCCTGCCTGTCACAACTTGTCATACGTCACTATTGGACTGTGTGTAAAACAACCGGTATCAGGGAACTGGTAGTCAGCGAATTAATTTTGAAATATTTGGTACAGCCGTGATCATCAAGAGTGCCTGTTCCTTCAGTCGCGGATGTAAATACTGGGCTTATTCCCATTCTGCGACAACACAAAGTGGTCATTCTGTCGAGACGATATACACTGCTGAAAAAAAAAATTGGTACACTCTTTTAGATGTTTCCAATTCACTCAAGAGTTATTGGTGCAACAGTGCATGTGGAGTACGTGAAATGATTAAATTTTCAGATGAGCAGCCCAAGCGGTTCTGAGGTACCAGGCATCGATCCACGCTGAAACACTCATGTTAGCTTGCGGTGTAGCCTCCACAGTCAGCAATGCAACCGATGGCTCTGGCATCCTGTCGATTGCCCTGGGATACGTTATGCCACGCCTGCTGAACCTGTTCACGTAGTTCTGTAAGAGTTGTTGGTTGATGCGTCGCACGAGTCACTTCACGTCGACACAAGACCAGAGATTCTGCTGGCCGGGTAACAGGAAAGTTTCTGCACGTCTTGCAGATAACGTTGAATTTCACACTCCGTGAGTGAGAGAGCATTGTCGTGTTGGAATAACATATCAGCTTCCTGTTGCAAAAACGGCAGAACGGGTCTAAACTGGTCTAACAACACTCTGCACGTACCGAGCGCTGGTTATCGTCACCTTGAGAAACATCGAAGGTGAACGTAAGTTTTAACTTATCGCACACCATACCATGAGGCCTGGGGTGCGGCCGGTGTGATTTGGACGAATATACTCTTTGAGACAGTGCTCACCAGAATGAGATTTTCACTCTGCAGTGGAGTGCACTTGCCCGCGAAAGGCAAAGGTCCCGAGTTCGAGTCTCGGTCCGGCACACAGTTTTAACTTGCCAGGGAGTTAGTGCTCACCAGGTCTACGACGTATGTGCAGACGACCGTCACTTACGTGCTTTCATCGCTGAAGACCCGGCACGTCATTCCATCTTCCAAGTGATCTCTTACAGCAGCAGAAGAATCGTGCACGTCGATACTGTGGCGTGAGAGGAAGACGAGACAGAGATGCAAAAGCCCGTATTCCCACCACTAACACCCGGTTCCCAACAGTTCGAGTTGACACGTCTGGGCTTGCAAGCCCTCTTATCTGTGCTGTGACAGCTGTACGAGCTGCCACTGCTGTCCTTACAGTAAGAAGATCCAGGCGGGCGTCTGTGCCGTGTAGGCGTCCAGAACCTCTTCTATGGATGTTCACGTGAACACTGATGCCTGCATCGTTACATAGGTGACGCAGCACGTCCAATTTGTGTGGAAGTTCTCCGAAAGGACCATCCCACCTCTCGGAAGGCCACAATTTGACGCCTTTCAAACTCGCTCAGTTGGCTGTTGGAAGCACCAGTGCGTCTCCGTATTATGGTTGCCTGATTGCTTCACACTTTTGCACCACACCGAGCCTTCGGGCTGTGAGCACTCCCTGTTGAAGGGCAGAGAAAGACGGCGCTCTGGTAGCTATTCGACTACACTGTATGTTGACAGAGGAGTTGAACTCATTATCAGTGCATCTACTATCCCCCAGGTGGCATATTCCGTCAACAGATCAAAATTGACGTCGCCTTTCCAAGTGTGCTAATATTTCTTTCCGGCAGTGTAGTCGACAGTCTCTCCTTCATGGAGGACAGTATTAATGTTCTGTATTTGGTGACACATCTCCTGTGTCCCGACGTATTAGTGATATGTTGGTTGCTCGTTAATTGGTTCTTTTAGTTCTTATTTGCTACATAGCATTGTTTTATAATATTTCCACTTTTTAGTTTGTTCATTAGTAATATTTTGACTTTTCACTTTTTTCATTAAGGTTAAAGGACTTGTGGAATCCTTTCCGTAGAGAGTCGCTACGGTATTTGTTTTTAAAGATGGACCATACCGCTATTTAGCAAATGGTCATAATGTTTTCGCCCATCAATGTAAATTTTCACCAGTACCCTGTAGCTAATGTTTCTTTATTACATAGTTTTTAACTGTTTTTATCATTATTTTACGATCATTCACATTTGCTGACATCAGAATAAAACTTGGGAGGCATAAAAAGCGAGAAAAATTTTAATTAATCATCTGGGAAAATGGATAAAATCAAATCCTATTCTTGTGGCATATATAGAGCGTGACTCGGTGGCTTAGAGTTCGGTGAAGTTTCAGATGAAAAAGTCTGAGATTCTAGTACTTTTATCCGTCACCTACCATTTCGTTCACCTTTGGCAAAGTTCGTTAATGCGAAAAATTCCGAGATGCGTTCTGGGTGGGAGCCCACGTAAATGTGTATCTCCCCCTAATTCCTGCGGATATAGCCATGAATTGCCCCATCATTATGACAGCATGTAACAGATGCTACGTTGGCATGAACTGTACTGCAGGCTTGGGTATGGAAATGATTAATATTTCAGGGCGACAGCAGAGGTAGGATTAACGGCATGTATAGCCGCTGAAACAATGTCTGTGACAGCTGGTGGCTGCGTTGCCAATGCTACTACGCGGCTGTTTGTTGTTAGGCCTTGTCGGTCGCCTGTCCGCAAATATCACAGCACAGAATTTTAGAGGTACGCCTCGGAGGCTTGGTGGTCGGTGCTAACCAAAGGGGACCGGATTCGATTCCTGGACGGATCGGAAATTTTCTCCGCTAGGGGAATAGGTGCTGTGTTGTTTTTACGTTCTAATCCTCGTAACGGACATGAAAATCATCTCCAAAGCGCTGACGTATGGTCTTCTCACTACTGTGACGGCTACATTGGCATCGACAGAAAGCCAATAAATCGAAATAAAAAACGATTATAGAGCGGTTGCAATGGAGTAGTACTGAAGCATGAAAAAACGCTAATAACCTGGAGGGATCGAAATCTCATCGTAGTTAAAAAAAAATTAGATATACACTACTGGCCATTAAAACTACTACACCACGAAGATGACGTGCTACAGACGTGAAATCTAACCGACAGGAAGCAGATGCTGTGATATGCAAATGATTAGCTTTTCAGAGCATTCACACAATGTTGGCGCCGGTGGCGACATCTACAACGTGCTGACATTAGGAAAGTTTCCAACCGATTTCTCATACAAAAACAGCAGTTGACCGGCGTTGGCTGGTGAAACGTTGTTATGATGCCTCGTGTAAGGAGGAGAAATGCGTACCATCACGCTTCCGACTTTGATAAAGGTCGGATTGTAGCCTATCGCTATTGCGGTATATCGTATCGCGACATTGCTGCTCGCGTTGGTCGAGATACAACGACTGTTGCAGAATATGGAATCGGTGGGGTCAGGAGGGTAATACGGAACGCCGTGCTGGATGCCAACGGCCTCGTATCACTAACAGTCGAGATGACAGGCATCTTATCCGCATGGCTGTAACGGATCGTGCAGCCACGTCTCTATCCCTGAGTCAACAGATGTGGACGTCTGCAAAACAACAACCTTCTACACGAACAGTTCGACGACGTTTGCAACAGCGTGGACAATCAGCTCGGAGATCATGGCTGCGGTTACCCTTGACGCTGCATCACAGACAGGAGCGCCTGCTGTGGTGTACTCAACGACGAACCTGGGTACACGAGTGGCAAAACGTCATTTTCTCCGATGAATCCACGTTCTGCTTACAGCATCATGATGGTCGCATCCGTGTTTGGCGTCATCGCGGTGAATGCACATTGGAAGCGTGTATTCCCTCAACGCCATACTGGTGTATCACCCGATGTGATGGTATGGGGTGCCATTGGTTACACGTCTCGGTCACCTCTTGTTCGCATTGACGGCACTTTGAACAGTGGACGTTACATTTCAGATGTGTTACGACCCGTGGCTCTACCCTTCATTCGATCCCTGCGAAATCCTACTTTTCAGCAGGATAATGCGCGACCACATGTTGCAGGTCCTGTACGGGCCTTTCTGGACACAGAAAATATTCGACTGCTGCCCTGGCCAGCACATTCTCCAGATCACTCACCAATTGAAAACGTCTTGTCAATGGTGATCGAGCAATTGGCTTGTCAAATTACGCCAGTCACTACTCTTGATGAACTGTGGTATCATGTTGAAGCTGCATGGGCAGCTGTACCTGTACACGCCATCCAAGCTCTGTTTGACTCAATGTCCAGGCGTATCAAGGCCGTTATTACAGCCAAGGGTGGTTGTTCTGGGTACTGACTTCTCAGGATCTATGCACCCAAATTATGTGAAAATGTAATCACGTATCAGTTTTAGTACAATATATTTGTCCAATGAATACCCGTTTATCGTCTGCATTCCTTTTCGGTGTAGCAATTTTAATGGCCAGTAGTGTACTAAGGATAACGATGTTTCAAGATTTTAATTCATATATTAAGCCATGGATTCATCTCTTACCAACATTTTACGGAAGAGAGTGAACTCCACAGTCCTCAAAGGGTGCGTCGTCATTACGCTGTCTTCTCCTAATCTTATTATTACGTCTTGCCCCTTGTTATGCCTCTTCCAAAATATGCCACGTATAATTGACAGCATTGTTACGTACTTCCCAATGCCTTAGCACTACAAATTCGACGTATTTTAATGTGAAACCCTTACTTCTCTCTTTGGAGCACATAAGTTCACTTGAGAACACACGAGCTGTATTGCATTGACATGGTAGAGATATGGTGGCAGGCCCAGCACTGTGTGACCCTTTTCTGCTACATTTCTGGAATTTCGTAAACGTTTTAATGTGATTCGTGCTCTTTCAAGGCTTCCAGAAGTGCTGACTATCTAACTTCCCTATCAGATAAATCTATGTCATTCTTCTCCAGCCAGTGCACTACGTCACTCTTCCTGCTGCTGCGCGTAAGTGCTTTGCTTAACTGAGTGGAGTGATATGGTGCATTATCGGATATTATATCGGAGTACTTTAGTACGTTTGGATGCAAAAAGTATGTGCACCACTCTTTCAATTTCGTTGCCGTCATTTCCTAGTGGTAATCCCCAGATTTATTTGACGTAATCAGCAACAAAGAGTTTGGTGAAAGGCCACCGATTGTACCAGCCTGTAAAGGAATGAACCAACTGACCTTTGCTCGTGGAGCTTTCATTGTTCAGTCCCCGCAGCCGGTGTAGAATGACCAACATTTACTCACATTTCACGAAGAAAACAATTTCGAGAGGTTAAGACTTGAATACTGCCCTCAAAACACTGCATCTCCACACAACGATATCCTCTCGTTCAGGCAGACTTGTTCTTGCAGAAAAACGTTTTCCATCGAAAACCTAACTTCTTTAATGCATCTGGAAAACTGGTTTTATCTCCGAAAAACAACTCACTGTCTCATAGTGAGAGAAGCAGCTTCTAGAAAGTGAGACATTTTTTCCGCGCACAGTAGTCATGTACTGTATAAGTCTCCGAGTTGCGTCCACTTGAAAATGATCGACTTCTGTCGTTTCAGTAGAGCGGCTTTTGCTGGAGTCTAATGAGAAGCACTTGGTTCCTGTAAATGTCCAGAACACTCCTCCGCCATTGTTTTCTTCAAAGAGGTCGTTTCAGAACTCAGAGCTGTAGCAACTCATTCAACTACTTTCAACCACTGTATATTTATTTATTTTTCATAATTACAGCCTGTTATCTGAAAAGCTAAAATAGGCTATACAAATCAAAATTCCTTGGATAGTAACAAATTATATATTAATTACTTATTTCTGGTATTGAATTTTTTAAAAAAGAGATATAAGTACTACTACTACGAAACTAAAATGAACCATTAACAAAATGGCTCTGAGCACTATGGGACTTAACATCTGAGGTCATCAGTCCCCTTGAACTTAGAACTACTTAAACTTACCTAACCTAAGGACATCACACACATCCATGCCCGAGGCAGGATTCGAACCTGCGACCGTAGCGACCATTAACAAATTACCCAACTACTAATCTCTACTACAAACACTACAGAATTTGTACTGTGTTTGTTCATTAAAGTAATATGCAGATTGTTCTTGTTTCCGCTGCTGGATCCGCCCTCATACTACCACGGTCAACACCCATTGTCTGCTAGATTCCTTGGGCGTTGGGCAACATGTCAGCAACGTTTCCACAGTAGCCAATAATTCCAGCCATCACTGTTACTTCTTTGTCCAAACTTCCACGATCACTTGCACCGACGCAATTTAGATTGTTAGGACAATATTTCATTCGGTGGTCGCCGACCTCTGTTATTTATCTCTTTATCTACAGAGCATGTTGTCTAGCTTGAATGGCTGCACGATGACGTATGGTTGAATGCGTCGTGAAGTCTCCCTTGGCCTTCCTGGATACTGCGTTTGCAGTATAGTCCAAGATGCGCCAGATCGACTCGCCCCTTAGTGCTGCTGTGGAATCCAACATCCTTAACACCTGACGTCCATTACTCGCTCCGTCTTTGTAGAGCACAAAGTGTGTTCTGGTGTGTCCACACTGCCACAGGTGCAGCTATCGTTCAGCAATCTTCTGATATTATACAGCCGGTCGGAGTGGCCGAGCGGTTCTAGGCGCTTCAGTCTGGAACCGCGCGACCGCTACGGTCGCAGGTTCGAATCCTGTCTCGGGCATGGATGTGTGTGATGTCCTTAGGTTAGTTAGGTTTAAGTAGTTCTAAGTTCAAGGGGACTGATGACCTCAGATGTTAAGCCCTATAGTCCTCAGAGCCATATGAACCATTTTGATATTATACAGATACCTAGTATCAGTCCATTCGACGGTATATGAGGCCCCTCTTATTCCTCAAGGAACCCCTCGACCCCCCCCCCCCCCCAATTCCGCAGCCCTCACCCGCTTTTCTGTGGCTAGAAAAAGAGGCCACATCACATACAATTGAAATTGGACGCTCTTTACAACGCACCATTAACACGAACTGACTCGGTAAGTCACGATCCGCGATAAATGGCGACCATGCAACAGATGCTTTGCAGCCACTGAGAAAGCATGGTACACACGCCATCTTGAGTGGTAAAGGTGGCAACGCGGCACCGTCACCATGGCAACGTTCACGAATTCCAGAGCTCGATTTGGCGCTAGAGTGTCCCCTCCACATTATGTGATTCGCGCGTGAAGTGTCAAGGACGTTCTTTTAGGGGCCTGCATTAAGCAACGAGCTTCTCTTTCAGAAACCGTACTTGAATGTGAGTTGTCTATGAGGAGATCGCGTCACAACTCTAAGTTTGTCTGAATTTGAAAGCTGTGGGTTCGCGACATCGTTACACGATGTAGCAGCACAAAGGTCTCATGAGCGTCATGCGAATACGGAGTGGATGGGCTCAGGATAGACATAGTCATCATCACCCTCGAACCCAGTGATCCTAGGTGATTAGCGGCACTCAGCAGTGCAGGAAATTGCAGCCACGGCATGGACAGTGAGTCAGGAAAGGGTCTAATTTTCAGGATGACAAGTTATCCACGTGCAAAATGCATCGACGTCTTGGGTATTACTGACTGATAGCAGCACGGCGACCAGAGTCAAGTATCTCTTTAAACCTTCGTACTAATATAACATCTGAAATAATATGCTGTATTGATTCTTTAAATTATTTTTGTTTGGTCCGAGGAGGCTGAGTACCGAAACGCGTAATCAGAAATAATAAAGTGCGTCCAAGACAGAAAGAAAACTGTGTTTATGTGGATAACAACTTTATTAGCGTGAGGTGTGGCGGCTGTATGTGTCAAACTGGTCTGGAAATATATACCTCAGGCGTACTGCGCGGGGTTTGTGTGGAGTGTGATTCGCACTGGCGCTGTGCAGGTTGCGCCTATAAAAGCACTATCTGAGTACTCTGCATTCTGCTCTTCCATTACTCGATCTGCTTCTTTCCCTTCTCCGCCTCCTCCTTCAGCTCCTCTCTGTTTATCTCCTCCTCTCGACTTTCTTTATCAATCTGCTCCTCACACCTCTAATTCCATTCCCTCCCCTCCCTTTTCACTGTCCATCATCTCCTCTCCCTCTAATTCCATCCACTCCTCTCCCCTCTCTTTGTCCATCTCCTCCTCCAACCCATCTTTGCCCAGGTCCTCCTCCTCTCTTACTGTCTTTTCATGTCCTCCTGCCCCCTTCTCTCTCCACATTATCATTCTGTACCAGGCTAGGCTGAAATTGTTCCGTGGGTTTAGGATGACTTTGCCCACGTACGCACGTCAAATATAGGTCACATATTTAACACGTTCAACATATTTCATGCGTATTTGTATAAATATTTCACCTATACCTGTAGCAAATTTCGCCCTACAGTTTCACTTTCATGGAGCTCAATGTTTATGACATCATACCTCTTGAACTATGTGTCATAGAGTGATATAATTTTTCTAGCATATTCAGTGGTATATGTAAATACGGTATGCAAAATCTGTCGCCAATACGGTTAAGTAGTAAAGAAGTAACAAATTAAAACGTCATGATTTATGTAGCAGTTTTACTACGTGAATACCGAAAATATAGTAAGCTTTAATTTTTTTCCTTTCACCTTTTGGTGGGGTCGTAAGCCAGAAAAAGTGTCGTAAAGGTTTTAAATAATGAGGAAAGTGTGTTGCAAATCTCTAAGTGCTCTCTTTCTCAAATACTAGATGATCGAGGTGAGGGTATTCGCCCGCGAACATAGTCGGCTACACTGTTTTCTGATCCCCATCACTTTGATAGGTAGGTGGTTCCTTTCCCCATAGCAATGTGTATCAAGTTTGGTTGAAATCGGTCCTGTGGTTTGGGACGAGATGTGGAACACGCATACATATATGAATGTATATGTAAACCCGTTTTTATAAGATGTGTGGATTTATTAACTCTCTAATGCTGACTGAAGCGAATTTGAATCGTAACAAATTTAGTAAATGGAAGAGAAATTGTTTTTTAGTGCCTCTGACGGTAGGTATAGAATCTACACGAAGGTGCCAAGCCTTTTCCTGGGTGTAACTGGTACATATAGAGCGACTTACTATCGTTACTGTCGGTGCCATTGTTTACGATACGCACGTACACACACACACACACACACACACACACACACACACACACACACACACACACGGACTTAGATCATGTTCGAGAGGACCTGGAACTAGTTTCCCTGTAGTTCTCTACACGAATCACAAATTGAAATATTTGTGTTTGAGAGATTTAATTAATTTTACTATTGTATGTTTAGAATAATGATGGAAGCTAAGAAATAAATTACAATTTTCGCCACAGCTGGAACTCGAACCCACGTCGCCTTCATTACTACGCAGGAATGCTTCAATTCACATCTTCAGATTCTTGAATTGATGTTTGTGTTGGAGAGGACATTGGACTCGGGTTGTCCGCTCAGCAATGTCAACTGTAGTCGTAGTGTAATGGTCAGCGTTATTATTGAGTAAGCCAGGACAATTGGGCACAAGTCCAGGCCGTGGCACGAATTTGAATTCATTTCTTCAGTTTCCATCATTATCGTAGATAAAGGTGAAACCCAAAAGTCTCGAAGAAAATTTAATTATGAGATCTATTGTATATTTATTTATTTTGCTTCATTGTATGGAGAATTACGGCCTTGCCGCATTGGTAACAGCGGTTCCGGTCAGATCAGCGAAGTTAAGTGCTGTCGGGCTGGGCTAGCACTTGGATGGGTGACTGCCGAGCGCTCTTGGCAACCTGGGTGCACTCAGCCCTTGTGAGGCAACCTGAGGAGCTACTTGATTGAGAAGTAGCGGCTTCGGTCCCTGAAACTGACATACGGCCGGGAGAGTGGTGTGCTGACCACATGCCCCTCTATATCCGCATCCAGTGACGCCTGTGGGCTGAGGATGACACGGTGGCCAGTCGGTACCATTGGGCCTTCCAAGGCCTATTCGGATGGAGTTTTGTTTAGTTTGGTATTGAGAATTACAGCTAGATACCGATGTTTTAAAAATTAGTTATTTGTTCTTAGTGATGTTAATCACATTTTGATTTAACAAATTAGTTGCATGTGCAAGTCGATTCGAAAGTACTAGTTCTCTGAAACAAGCACCAATAGGCGTTTGTGTACCTTTGTAGCTGGATAAAAGAGATGATATCAAGTGAACGGTGTACTGCTTTGATTAAATACAGCTAATATTTACGTCGAGAAATCCGATTATTAGCAGACTGTAACCGCTTACAGAGAGACACGCTGATGGAATTTTGTCCGTCATATACGATGGGCGACTTTCATTCTTTTTATTGTTCCTATGCACTTTTTCCCTAATCAGCCATTCAGTAACCCGGTTGCTGTTGGACACCATTGCTCTACAAGCTCACTTAATGTTATTGTCGTACTGAGTATAATAACATATGATCAGAACAAGTGTCAATATAATAACATACTATCAAGAAGAGTGCAAAGGCTGATGTAACGTGTTACTTTGAAAACAAATAATAACTCTAAGACAAAAAATTTAGTTATTCAGTGTACTCATTTCTGAGTTGTAGTAACCTAGATTACGGTATTATTAGTGTGCTCACTCACTGCGAAGTGGAAATTCGAAGGACTCGCTAATACTCTGACGTTTTAGTTTTCATGCCGATGACTCCCTGAGGTCTTATGTTTCACTAAATGTAAATGCACATTTCAAAACTTGTGTAAAAAGGCCTTTGCCTCTGCTATGGTGTATACTTAACTTACGCAAATATTTTATTCTGAGTCACATGTTATAATTTTATGTTACCAAGACCCTTTACCAGTGGGTATTTATTCTGAAGTAAGCTGAATGTAATTTGGCTGCTGTCTAAAGCCATGGCATGTGATAATTCTTGTTTTTATGTCAATTTTATGTACGACAAGAGCCGCTCGTCCGCCGTTGTTATCATCCAATGGTGGAAGACTAGTACAAATCTTCTCCAGCACCGGAATCAATGTGTCATTCAATTTCACGCCCTCCTCCTTTCTTCTGAAATTCATGGGGTGTTTTACAATCTCTATGGTCTCTCTGTACAGCGTTTCATGGTATCCGCTTGTGGCTTCCAGTACGTGAATCCCATTGAAAAATATATATGGTGGTCTTCTGGGTGAAAAGTATGTTCTATCAATGTCCTCTCTTCTGCAATTGCCCTTGGGCTCTTCTAGTAGTTTTTTAACCGTTCTTTTTGGGTATTACAAAAAGAACAGTCAAGTAACAACTAGAAGCGTTGTGGAATGTACAATTACAGGACTACAAGAACTGTAATAAGAAGCAAAGTATACTGGCTGAAATGGCTACATTTTTTAACAACTCCACAGCAGACATTTACCAGAACATCCACAATTCAAGGAATCAGGCAAAGTAGTTTTACAGTATAGATTTATTAACACAGAAAAACAAGTGAATTTATGTTTGAAAATAATCATTTTGGAACTCGGAAATGTGCCATTTAACTGTAAGTAATACAGATGTACCGTATCCATAATTTTACGTGCGTGGTGTTTGTTGATTATATTATACTGAATGTTGAAGAACAGATCTTCAGGAATTTACGAGTGGTTTCTTAAGTCAATACAAGTAAAATCCTTAAAATAAATGAATGCCCAGAAACGCTTTATTTATCAGATTTTTGTCCTGTTAGGCTTTTGAACTTCTATGGTTGTCAAGCTGAAATTGGTGTAGTTATTTCATCGTAATTGCTATTTTTCCTGATATTAAGGAGAATAAAAGTAGCTGATGTTAGAAATGTTAGTGTCACAACCAGTCTTGTCTATAATATTAATGGATTTACGAGTAGTAGTATCTGCAATGTTAGGCCTAGTTTTTTGTAAATATTAAGTGGGGTCCCTACACGTCCATACTAGCAAGGTGACCTTTCAAAAAGATCTATTGTCACCTCTGCTTTTGGTAGTATCTAAAACGAATTCCGTCAAAAATGCAGCGATTTATTTTTGCCTGGTTTATTAACCATTTATAAGTTTCAGAGAAGTGTCATGAGTGGCGAATTTTCAGTGAAACCTACACATTACTCTGGTTACCATGACAAAATTTGCTTGTTTTACTGAAACGCAGCGAAATTTACACTGTCTCACCTCACCAACATGTTGTGAAAACACAATTGGGAGAGAATTATGAAACAGTCGTTTATTAAGTTTATTAAGTGAGGAAGTGAGGAGAAGTAAAGTCAGTAGCTTATGAAAAAGCACAAAGAGTGTGCACACATGTTTTTCCAAAACCCACAGCCTTTCTCGTTTCATCAGCTGTCGATGGCCCTTAAAAATTACATTCTTTCACTGAAGTCTGTAGTTACTGGAATAACACGGTAGATAATGAAGTTTCAAATAATAACGATATGATAAAATACTGTCCTCTTTGCGTGTTGGCATTTGCTAAATCCTCATTTCTATATCTGGAACTGTTTACAAAATATGAGATATGTTGTGTATACATCAGTCTGCCTTTACCATCGGCGCAGTGAGATGGCAAGTGAGTGCACAACGTCAGATCAATCGGTGACATATAGAGACCTCTACTCTAGTCTACGGAAAAATTCAATTTGTTAACTAAATTATATACGCAAAGACGTATTATGTATTATGCACCAAATGCAACATCATAGTGACCTCAATTTTTCATTTCACACTTTCCACGCAGTGTCTTACTTTCGCGTAAATATCACAATAACTATGACCGTTAAGGAAATGATGTGCACATCATCATGAACCTGACATATAAAGCTTTAAGTAAAGCAAAAATGAAATTTTTTACCAAATAATTTCTATAAAATCCCGTTCGATTGCAGGGCGTGCGGGTCGATTCTGTCACCGCCGACCGGCCGAAAGGTAGCAAAAGCTTGTCGGCCTCTCCTTCTGAACAAGCGAATGAACTTGCTCTGCGCTCTGGGCGAAAACTGGTCACTGCACATTGGCCACTGTTTCCTGCGCGGGCTATAGCCATGTGCATCCTCTCGCGATGCGACCGGAATCCCAATGTGATGACTCTGTACACATCTGGTTCCAAAGTCATGGAGGTCAGAACATGCTGCTAGCTAAGAGGATGGCAGTCTCCACAACAGTTTCCATCAACTATCCGAAACCGTCAGTTTCATTACCTAGGTGATGTGCCTCGAACATTAGAATATAATCTCCACAGGCAACTCAACATTTTACACAGAGGCGACAGTAGTCATGGGATAGCGATATGCACATATATAGGTGGTGACAGTATAGCGTACACAAGATGTGAAAGGGCAGTGCATTGGCAGAGCCGTCGTTTACTTAGGCGATTTATGTGAAAAGGTTTCCCACGCGATTGTGGCTGCAGGTTGGGAATTAACAGACATTTAACGTGGAATGGTAGTTGGAGCTAGGCACATGGGACGTTCCATTTCGGAAAGCGTTAGGGAATTCAATATGCCGAGATCTACAGTGTCAAGAGTGTGCCGAGAATTCCAAATTACAGGTATTGCCTCTCGCCACGGACAAGGAAGTGGTCGACGGCTTTCACTTAACGATCGAGAACAGTGGTCGGTGCTAATAGACGAGCGACACAGCATGAAATAACCCCAGCAATCAATGTGGAACACACGACGAACGTATCTAATGGGACAGTGCGGCGAAATTTGACGTTAATGGGCTTTGGAAACAGACGACGATGCAAGTGCCTTCGCTAATAGCGCGACATAACCTGCAGCGCCTCTCTTGAGCTCGTGACCGTATCGGTTGGACCCTAGATAAGTGACGAAAGTGGTCTGGTCAGATGAGTTCCGATCTGAGTCAGTAAGAGTTGTTAAATAGGATGCGAGTTGGTGGTAGCTCCATAGTGGTACGGGCTGTTTTTACATGGAACAGACTAGATCCTCTGGTCCAAATGAACCAATAGGTTATTATTTTGGCTACTTGGAGACTGTTTCCTGCCATTCATGGCTTTCATGTTCCAAAACAAAGATGGAGTTTTTGTAGATGAGAATGCAACCTGTCAGCGGGCAACAATTGTTTACAGGTGGTTTGAAGATCGTTGTCGACAGTGCGAACGAACAATTTGGCCACCCAGATCGCCCGACATGAATGCCATCAAACACTTAAGAGACGTAATCGAGAGGTCGGGTCGCACATAAACTCTTGTTCTGGCACCAATTTCGCAATTACAGACAGCTATAGAGGCAGCATGCCTCAATATTTCTTCAGGGGACATCCAATGTTTTTTGAATCCAAGCCACGTTGAGCTTGCTACTCTACGACGGGAAGAATGAGGCCTCACACGATATTTGGAGGTATCCCATGAGTCTTATCACCTCAGTGTATATGAGTTGAGTAATTATGCGGCTGAAAGCAAGGGGAAACTACAGCCGTAATTTTTCCAGAGGGCATGCAGCTTTAATGATTAAATGATGATGGTGTCCTCTTGGGTAAAATATTCCAGAGGTAAAATAGTCCCCCATTCGAATGTCCGAGCGGGGACTACTTAGGAGGACGTCGTTATCAGGAGAAAGAAAACTGGCGTTCTACGGATCGGAGCGTGGAATGTTAGATCCCTTAATCGAGCAGGTAGGTTAGAAAATTTAGAAAGGGAAATGAATAGGTTAAACTTAGATATAGTGGGAATTAGTGAAGTTCGGTGGCAGGAGGAACAAGACTTTTGGTGAAGTGAATACAGGGTTATAAATACAAAATCAAATAGGGGTAAAGCAGGGGTAAGTTTAATAATGAATACAAAAATAGGAGTGCGGGTAAGCTACTACAAACAGCATAGTGAACACATTATTGTGGCCAACATAGACACGAAGCCCACGCCTGATACAGTAGTACAAGTTTATATGCCAACTAGCTCTGCAGATGATGAAGAAATTGATGAAATGTATGATGAGATAAAAGAAATTACGCAGGTAGTGAAGGGAGATGAAAATTTAATAGTCATGGATGACTGGAATTCGACATTAGGAAAAGGAAGAGAAGGAAACGTAGTAGGTGAATATGGATTGGGGCTAATAAACAAAAGAGGAAGCCGCCTTGTAGAATTTTGCACAGAGCATAACCTAATCATAGCTAACACTTGCTTCAAGAATCCTGAAAGACGGCTGTATACATTGAAGAACCCTGGAGATACTAGAAGGTTTCAGATAGATTATATAATGGTAAGACAGAGATTTAGGAACCACGTTTTAAATTGTAAGACTTTTCCAGGGGCAGATGTGGACTCTGACCACAATCTATTGGTTATGAACTGCAGATTAAAACTGAAGAAACTGCAAAAAGGTGGGAATTTAAGGATGTGGGACCTGGATAAACTGAAAGAACCAGAGGTTGTACAGAGTTTCAGGGAGAGCATAGGGGAACAATTGACAGGAATGGAGGAATGAAATACAGTAGAAGAAGAATCGGTAGCTTTGAGGAATGAAATAGTGAAGGCAGCAGAGGATCAAGTAGGTAAAAAGACGAGGACTAGTAGAAATCCTTGGGTAACAGAAGCGATACTGAATTTCATTGAAGAAAGGAGAAAATACAAAAATGCAGTAAGTGAAGCAGGCAAAAAGGAATACAAACTTCTCAAAAATGAGATGGACAGGAAGTACAAAATGGATAAGCAGGGATGGCTAGAGGATAAATGTAAGGATGTAGAGGCTCATCTCACTAGGGGTAAAATAGATATTGCCTACGGGAAAATTAAAGAGACCTTTGGAGAAAAAGAGAACCACTTGCATGAATATCATGAGCTCAAATGGAAACCCAGTTCTATGCAAAGAAGGGAAAACAGAAAGGTGGAAGGAGTATTAGAGGGTCTATACAGGGGCGATGCTCTTGAGGACAATATTATGGAATTGGAAGAGGATGTAGATGAAGATTAAATGGGAGATATGATACTGTGTGAAGAGTTTGACAGAGCACTGAAAGACCTGAGTCGAAACAAGGCCCCGAGGTTGGCCAACATTCCAGTAGAACTACTTACCGCCATGGGAGAGCCAGTCCCGACAAAACTCTACCAACTGGTAAGCAAGATGTATGAAACAGGCGAAATTCCCTCAGACTTCAAGAAGAATATAATAATTCCAATCCCAAAAATGCAGGTGTTGACAGATATGAAAATTACCGAACTATCATTTTAATAAGTCACAGCTGCAAATTCTAACGCGAATTCTTTACAGACGAATGGAAAAGCTAGTAGAAGCTAACCTCGGGGAAGATCAGTTTGGATTCCGTAGAAATGTTGGATTAGGTGAGGCAATACTGACCCTACGACTTATCTTAGAAGAAAGATTAAGGAAAGGCAAACCTACGTTTCTAGCATTTGTAGACTTAGAGAAAGCTTTTGACAATGTTGACTGGAATACTCTCTTTCAAATTCTGAAGGTGGCAGGGGTAAAATACAGGGAGCGAAAGGCTATTTACAATTTGTACAGAAACCAAATGGCAGTTATAAGAGTCGAGGGGTATGAAAGAGAAGCAGTGGTTGGGAAGGGAGTGAGACAGGGTTGTAGCCTCTCCCCGATGTTATTCAATCTGTATATTGAGCAAGCAGTTAAGGAAACAAAAGAAAAATTCGGAGTAGGTATTAAAATCCATGGAGAAGAAGTAAAAACTTTGAGGTTCGCCGATGACATCGTAATTCTGTTCGAGACAGCAAAGGACTTGGAAGAGCAGTTGAACGGAATGGACAGTGTCTTGAAAGGAGGGTATAAGATGAACATCAACAACAGCAAAACGAGGATAATGGAATGTAGTCGAATTAAGTCGGGTGGTGCTGAGGGAATTAGATTAGTTAATGAGACAAGTAGTAAAGGAGTTTTGTTATTTGGGGAGCAAAATATCTGATGATGGTCGAAGTAGAGAGGATATAAAATGTAGATTGGCAATGGCAAGGAAAGCGTTTCTAAAGAAGAGAAATTTGCTAACATCGAGTATTGATTTAAGTGCCAGGAAGTCGTTTCTGAAGGTATTTGTATGGAGTGTAGCCATGTATGGAAGTGAAACATGGACGATAAATAGTTTAGACAAGAAGAGAACAGAAGCTTTCGAAATGTGGTGCTACAGAAGAAAGCTGAAGATTAGATTGGTAGATCACATAACTAATGAGGAGGTATTAAATAGAATTGGGGAGAAGAGGAGTTTGTGGCACAACGTGACTGGAAGAAGGGATCGGTTGGTAGGACATGTTCTGAGGCATCAAGGGATCACCAATTTAGTATTGGAGGGCAGCGTTGAGAGTAAAAACCGTAGAGGGAAACCAAGAGAGGAATACCCTAAGCAGATTCAAAAGGATGTAGGCTGCAGTAGGTACTGGGAGATGAAGAAGCTTGCACAGGATAGAGTAGCATGGAGAGCTGCATCCAACCAGTCTCTGGACTGAAGACCACAACAACAACAATTATGCAGTGTGGCGAGAGTGTTCCATGTTGTAGTAACTATGAAAAAGGTTACTTACAAGTTGTGGTTCATGACAGACTAGACTGAGAATTGTTGCATATTAAATTGCTTCTCTATTTGTTAGAATCGTTTTATTTTCTAACTGATATAATTGGAGTCACTTTGCAATCTCACAGCGCTAATCAGAAAAAATTAATCTCTTGTTTTGTCAGTGAGTGCTTGTCGGCATCTCTCATAGCATACAGAATCTTTCAGTCTCTACTGCAACAAGCAGGAGAGGGTTTCATTAGATTTCTGTGTAGACAGTTTAGGGTCAGTGTAGCAGCAGGAATCGTTTCTAATGCTTGGAGGGCAGGGATGCTTCTTTTGATTCCAAAGCAGGGAGAATTAATCATGCTTAGGATATGAGACTGATCAGTCTGTCTTCCTTTCTTCTAAAGACAAGCATTGCAAACAAGGGAAACTCCAGTATTGGTCGTATAGATTTGAAACCGTTTTTTATTACTGCAGGTCTATTTTAGCCACAGAGTGATAGTCTTCAGTGCTAAAACAACATGAAGACACACACAAAGTCAAACCTAAAAGATAACTGTACTAAAATATGTGTCTATTTATGATAGAGGACACTGAGTTTTAAAGAATAAAATACTTACCAAGAGTAAGTGCAGTGGACTTACATAACCATGCAAAAAATATAGCTTCGTACGTAGTTGTTTACAGTGAACTAGCAGGTAAGATTCAAACTGAGCCACCTGCTTACAAAAATCTAGGCAAGTAAGCTCTATGTTTGTTTTCGACTTCAACTGCGTCCTCTTCATTGATTACATTTTCGATACACAGTATTTGTTAGCACAGTAGAACACAACTACTTGTACAGAGATTTATATTTATAAAATATATAATTAAAGAATTAAAACTATATTGCCATAAAAACACAGTGCACGATAATGCGAACACTACTAATACAAACTAGGACGTTGAAAGGAGTTACAAGTAATTTTTCTAGACATATACACTACTGGCCACTAAAATAGCTACACCACGATGATGACGTGCTGCAGACGCGAAATTTAACCGACAGGAAGAAGATGCAGTGATATGCAAATGATTAGCTTTTCAGAGCATTCACACAATGTTGGCGCCGGTGGCGACACCTACAACGTGCTGACATAAGGAAAGTTTCCAACCGATTTTTCATACACAAACAGCAGTTGACCGGCGTTGCCTGGTAAATCGTTGTTGTGATGCCTCGTGTAAGGAGGAGAAATGCGTATCATCACGTTTCCGACTTTGATAAAGGTCGGATTGTAGCCTCTCGCGATTGCGGTTTATCGTATCGCGACATTGCTGGTCGCGTTGGTAGAGATCCAATGACTGTTAGCAGAATATGGAATCGGTGGGTTCAGGAGGGTAATACGGAACGCCATGCTGCATGCCAACCGTCTCGTATCACTAGCAGTCGAGATGACAGGCATCTTATCCGCACGGTTGCAACGGATCTTACAGCCACGTCTCGATCCCTGAGTCAACAGACGGGGACGTTTGCAAGACAACAACCATCTGCATGAACAGTTCGACGACGTTTGCAGCAGCATGGACTATCAGCTCGGAGACCATGGCTGCCGTTACCCTTGACGCTGTATCACAGACAGGAGCGCCTGCGATGGTGTACTCAACGACGAACCTGGGTGCACCAATGGCAAACGTCATTTCTTCGGATGAATCCAGGTTCTGTTTACTGCATTATGATGGTCGCATCTGTGTTTGGCGACATCACGGTGAACGCACATTGGAAGCGTGTATTCGTCATCGCCATACTGGTGTATCACCCGATGTGATGGTATGGGGTGCCATTGGTTACACGTCTCGGTTACCTCTTGTTCGCATTGACGGCACTTTGAACAGTGGACATTAAATTTCAGATGTGTTACGACCCGTGGCGCTACCCTTCATTCGATCCCTGCGAAATCCTACTTTTCAGCAGGATAATGCACGACCACATGTTGCAGGTCCTGTACGGGTCTTTCTGGATACAGAAAATGTTCGACTGCTGCCCTGGCCAGCACATTCTCCAGATCTCTCACCAATTGAAAACGTCTGGTCAATGGTGATCGAGCAACTGGCTCGTCACAATACGCCAGTCAGTACTCTTGATGAACTGTGGTATCATGTTGAAGCTGCATGGGCAGCTGTACCTGTACACGCCATCCAAGATCTGTTTGACTCAATGCCCAGGCGTATCAAGCCCGTTATTTCGGCCCGAGGAGGTTGTTCTGGGTACTGATTTCTTAGCATCTATGCGCCCAAATTGCGTGAAAATGTAATCACACGTCAGTTCTAGTATAATATATTTGTCCAATGAATACCCGTTTATCATCTGCATTTCTTCTTGGTGTAACAATTTTAATGGCCAGTAGTGTATGTTAATGACAACATGGCATCTTCAACACCACTGTAGCAGACATTTAAAAATACGTATGTTTATTATTAAGATATTTTGTCTACCTGGAATATAATACGTTAAACTGTAGCGTACACGTATCAGCTGAACTGCTTGATACCCAGGCCCACGAGTCTTGTGCTCAGAAACTGATCTGATTACAACGTCAGCTGATCGATACCATCTGTAGAGGGTCATGATCTGTGACTGGATTTTATATCTATTGAATAATTCTGTGGTGTTTTTTTTTTTTTTTTTTTGTAAGTGCAGGACTCAACGTTCGCTAAGACCTTTCTAAGTGTGTGTGAAACATCTAGGACCGGTCTCAGGGTTGTATGTACTGGTAGGAGATGGCAGGGTGGGTGTGGGGTCGGGACGCCCTGCAGGGTCGGCAGGCGGCCTCACAAAGGAACTCGTTACGCCGCGCGTAATTGGCTCGCGTCCTCGGCTCTGGGCTGTGGATGTGGATGGTGCGGATAGGCTGTCCCCCGCCAGCGGTCGGGCTTCGTCAGCTCCTTCCTTTGCCTACATAGTCACCACCGCAGGGCTCCGGTATGAAATACGCTTCCTATTTTCCCCTCGCGCTCGGTTTTAGCTCCCGGTATTGCCAAAACGCCGAGAGGGTTCCGCGAAGCAGGCAGCATGCGTCACCTTTCCGTTCCACAGAGCATCTGTCTCCAACTCACAAGTAACTTGGCGCGTAAGGCGTTCTACTATCAATGGTGGCGACGTAGTCAATCGCTGGTCCTCTGCAACATCTGGAGCCGAAGGCAGCGGGAGGTATCGTCTTGCTGATACGTTCAACAATGACCCATCTCCACCGCTCGCCCTCCCTTATGCGAGACGAAGGCAGTAATCATTTACGCTTCGCGTGCAACGGTCGTTTTCAGTCGAATCGCATAAAACTTTTCTCGGTGGGTTGTGGCAATACTTTGATGTTGTTCCACAATCGAAATACAGAAACGAAATATCAGCGCCAGACAGTTTAGAGGAAGAAGACGGGTCGTCTGTGATTCGCTGGCGCTTCAGAAGAAATGTGTAGGCAGAGTAGTATGTGGTAACTGACAGCGGTGCTTGGGAGGCATGTTGAAATGGGATGTTCAGTACTAAGGAAATTGGATATTTTTTTTATTTCGTCCGTCTCTGTTGCATAAGCTGTAGCCGTAGTGGTTACCTACTTCGGGCTGACAACCCATTTTCAAACCACACATCTAGAAATTACCAAGTATATATCTTACAATAATGTGTACAAACAGTGTGTGTGTCCGTATTATAGGTACACATATGCTTATAGACATAGCTTGCTATTAACCGTAATCATTCATACAATACAGTGTCAAAAGGCACAGCAGAGTATACAGTGGGCAAAAATCACCTTCACTGATCTTGGACCATGTGACTGTTGCTACTGGCTGACTGACACAGGGAAACTGAGAAACATTACCTACAGTAGTCAACAGGGCACCTTTGTAGGTGTCATCCTCAAACATATGCCCATGGTCATGTGGCTGCCTATTGTCTCCTTATGCATTGTGTTGTATTAAACTAGGGACCTAGAAACGACGGAGAAGCCTTGTCCTGCTGTAGCCCTCAGTGGTTTACAACCCCACAACAGGCCACAGCAGTACACCTACCCCACCACCGCCCCACACCGAACACCGAACCCAGGGTTATTGTGCGGTTTGGCCCCCAGTGGACGCCGCCCCCGCCCCCCTTAACCCCCCCCCCCCCCGCCCCACCTCCCCCCCCCACCCCCGCTCCCGCGGGAACGTCTCGGTCGGGAAGCAGTGTGTTAGACCACGCGGATAGCTGGGTGGGCTGGCTGCCTATTAGTTTTTATGGTGCTGCCAAAGACATTGTCTTTTATTGATAAGATTTTAAAAATAGAAAAAAATATCAAATCCCTATTGTAGAAAACGCTGGAATTTTGTTTCACAAAACGACGTGGCATTCAAATGAAAAATATTATATTACAGGAAATGTTAATTGTTTACAAAATAATGTAGCCTCCAAATGGTAGATATAAAACCAGGAGGCAACGTATTTTCGCAGCAGGGTACAGTACCAAGCATTACTGGGAGTCGATACTAAATCCTAAAATATGCTGTTCATTATAATAATCGTAGGTAACATAACACTGTAAAAGAACATGTTACAACTATTATGCACCCTTATCAGGGGTGCAGTTTTGGTCATAAACATTTGCACAAGTGTATCAAATACTTATGTGTGCACTTACCCAAACTGCAATAGTAATATAACAACATATGCTTTTCGCTCAGAAAGAGATTAACCATAAGTACTACTGACACATACAGCACAGCACATTTTTGTGTGACCAATGCGTACTGTATAATAGAATTCCTGGGTTGTGTAATGGAACCCGTTACCATATTCTCTATAATGCATTAAAATTTTCTTACTAAAACAAAATCTCTTGTTTATTATAAGGTGTCATGAATAAAATATGAGTGTTTTGAAAAAATTTACTTCTTACATACAGTTACATCGTATGTGATACCTTCTCAAGTTTCAATACTTAAATAGTTATTATTTGCTAATTTCGATGTATATTAGTTGTAACGTGGCGCCTTATATTACAGCACTTTCAAATGCATTAACTTAGTTATTTCTAGTGTAAAATAGTCTACTGTATGGCGGTCATCTGCCCTAACGCTCATTACATTTGGACTTAGACTCCCAACCTCTTATATATCTGCTGCTGGCTACTATGTATCAGGAATATTAAACATCACTTGTTGTTTACACACCATTGTGAATGCATTTTCAATTATAAGTTGCTACCTATGGCGATACTACTTGGCATTAATAACCGAAACTACCTAACATATCAAATTTCATCCAGACATGAAAGCATGTATGCGCTGTGGACAGTGGTACACAAATTTGAGATCATAATGACAGTTAAAGTTCTAGTTAAGTGCCAAGGCATGAACGATGTCTACAGGCTAGTTACAGTCATGAACTCCATATCACACAAATATGGCGCCTACACAAACAATCATATTTGTTTGTTCCGACCAAATTAAAAATTCTTACACTGTCGTACCGGTTGCCTCGCAATTCGCGGTGTTGATTACTATATCATACAGCATTGCTTACGGGGCTTCGACGTCAACTCCTAAGCATATAATAATAACGTTACATATATATAAAGTATTTACAACTACTCATTACCTAAGTGCTACACATCTTATCTACATCATATCCTCAGACATGTGCATGTACTGGGCGCAAACCTTGTACTACCTCTAACGGTCCTAATACCTTGCAACTTCACGCTCAAAAGACGCCAGTGTGTAGTAAGCATCACATTTTAAATAACAGCACATTCCCTTACTTCAGTATCAGAACCACATACTTCATACATTGTAATATATTTTTTTTTAAAATTAAAAAGTCTATTATATTTAAATTCTGCCTGCTCATTTAGCAGTTTTTCAGGTTCTTTGACCTCCACCCTGTATATATCCAGTTCTTCGAGGATATATAATTTCGCCCCTTTTTTGCCTTGTGTAAAATGCTCATCGTGTTCACCATGGTACCTGGAACATGGGACTAAATTCTTAGATGTTGTCCTGATACATAGTAGCTAGCAGTAGACATATAAGTGGTAACGGGTTTGAGTCCAAAACTCGGGTTCGATTCTCAGTCCGGCACGCAGTTTTAATCTGCCAGGAAGTTTCATGTCAGCGCACACCGCTGCAGAGTGAAAATCTCATTATAATAACTGTTTATGTATCGAAACTTGAGAAGGTATCACACACGATGTGACTCTCGGTATGAAGTAATTTTTTTTCAATACGTTCATGTTTTCTTCATGACACCTTATAAGGAACAAGAGATTTTGTTTTAATAAGAAAATTTTAATGCATGATACGAAGGACGATACCGGGTCCGATTCCACAACCCAGGCATCGTATGCAGCAATGCACATTAGTCACACAAAAATGGGCTGTGCTGTGTGTATCAGCAGCACTTACAGTTATTCCCTTCCTGAGCGAAAAACGAATGTTGTTGTATTACTATCGTGCTTAGAGTTCGCGCATACACAAGTGTGTGATACACTTGTTCAAATGTGTATGAGCAAAATGTGCACGTCTCGTAATGACGCATAATAATTGTACCACTCTTTTTTTGTAATGGAGTCTTATGAAATATTATATTACCGTCATTTTATTTAATACGATTGCCTACGATTATTTTTATATGATCAATGCACAAATGTTTGACTTTGAATGCGGCCTTTGCGCCATGAGTGATGATTGGATTGGATGATGTTCAGTATGATGATGTGTATTTAATGCGTTATTGCGGGTTTGGTGCCAAAGGTTACACTAGTAAAGTAATGTGTAAAACTGTAACTGTTTTATTTCTTTTGCTTTATTTTATTTTGGAGAGCATTTGGCTAAAAAGCAATAATGATTAGCATATTTAAGGTTTTAGCATTGACTCTGTGTAATGCTTGGTACTGTATACTCCTAAAAAAAAAAAAAAAAAAAATACGGGGTTGTATGCAGGAGGGTGCGGATGTCGTCGTCTTTTATGTTCCATTTGGACGCTACTTTATTTTGTAAATAATTGTTGACATTTCCGGTAACATTTTTTTTTTTTCATTTGAATGCCACGTTATTTTATAAAACAAAATTTTAGCGTTTTCTATAATGTAAACATTGTACTTTTTTACTTTTAAGCTCGTGATTAGCCGAGCGTTCTATGGCGCTGCAGTCATGGACTGTACGGCTGGTCCCGGTGGAGGTTCGAGTCTTCCCTCCGGCATGGGTGTGTGTGTTTGTCCTTAGGATAATTTTAGTTGAGTAGTGTGTAAGCTTAGGGACTGATGACCATAGCAGTTAAGTCCCATAAGATTTCACACACATTTGAGCATTTTTACTTTTAAAATCTTATCAATATAAAGACAATGGTTGCGGCAGCACCTTAGAAACTAATACGAAGCCACTTTGGTATGCTCATATGTATGAGGACGATAGCTACAAAGGTGTTCTGTTGACTACTGCTAGTAATATTTATCAGTTTGGTTGTGTCAGTCGGACAGTAGCAACGGCCGCATGGTTTACATCAATGAAGGTTCTTGTGGCCCACTATACAGTGTGGTCCATTGATCGTGACCGGTCCAAATAGCACACGAAGTAAGCGTCAAACGAAAAAACTACAAAGAACAAAACTTGTCTAGCTTGAAGGGGGAAACCAGATGGCACTATGGTTGGTCCGCTAGATGGCGCTGCCGTAGGTCAAACGGATATCAACTGCGTTTTTTTTTAAAGAGGAAACCCCATTTTATTACATATTCATGTAGTACGTAAAGAAATATGAATGTTTTAGTTGGACCACTTTCTTCGCTTTGTGATAGATGGCGCTATAATAGTCACAAACTTATGGCTCACAGTTTTAGACGAACAGTTGGTAACAGATAGGTTTTTAAATTAAAATACACAACTTAGGTACGTTTAAACATTTTATTTCGGTTGTTCCAATGCGATACATGTACCTTTGTGAACTTATTATTTCTGAGAGCACATGCTGTTACAGCGTGATTACCTGTAAATACCACATTAATGCGATAAATGCTCAAAATGATGTCCGTCAATCTCAATGCATTTGGCAATACGTGTAACGGCATTCCTCTCAACAGCGAGTAATTCGCCTTCCGTAATGTTCGCACATGCATTGACAATGAGCTGACGCATGTTGTCAGGCGCTGTCGGTGGATCACGATAGCAAATATCCTTCAACTTTCCCCACAGAAAGAAATCCGGGGACGTCAGGTGCGATGAACGTGCGGGCCATCATCATTTGTTGCAGGTCGTTCAAAAATGGCTCTGAACACTATGGGACTTAACATCGTAGGTCATGAGACCCCTAGAACTTAGAACTACTTTAACCTAAGTAGCCTAAGGACATCACACACATCCATGCCCGAGGCAGGATTCGAACCTGCGACCGTAGCAGTCCCGCGGTTCCGGACTGCAGCGCCTAGAACCACACGGCCACCGCGGCCAGCCTGCAGGTAGGAAATCAGCATTCATTGCACCATTTAGATTGCCATCGATAAAATGGGGGCCAACTGTCCTTCCTCCCATAATGCCGCATCATAACCCGCCAAGGTCGCTGATGTTCCGCTTGTCGCAGCCATCGTGGATTTTCCGCTGCCCAATAGTGCATATTATGCCGCTTTACGTTACCACTTTTGGTGAATGACGCTTCGTCGCTAAATAGAACGCGTGCAAAAAATCTGTCATCGTCCCGTAATTTCTCTTGTGCCCAATGGCAGATCTGTACACCATGTTCAAAGTCGTCGCCATGCAATTCCTGGTTCATAAAAATATGGTACGGGTGCAATCGATGTTGATGTAGCATTCTCAACACGGACGTTTTTGAGATTACCAATTCTCGCGCAGTTTGTCTGCTACTGATGTGCGGATTAACCGCGACAGCAGCTAAAACACCTACTTGGACATCATCATTTGTTGCAGGTCGTGGTTGACGTTTCACATGTGGAACACTTCCTGTTTCCTTAAATAACGTAACTATCCGGCGAGTGGTCCGTACACTTGGATAATGTAATCCAGGATACCGAGCAGCATACATAGCACACGCCCGCTGGGCATGTTGATCACAACAGCCATACATCAACACGATATCGACCTTTTCCGCATTTGGTAAACGGTCCATTTTAGCATGGGTAATGTATCACGAAGCAGATAACGTCCGCATTGGCGGAATGTTACGTGATACCACGTACTTATGGGTTTGTGACTATTACAGCGCCATCTATCACAAAGCGTAAAAAGTGGTCCAACTGAAACATTCATATTTCTTTACTTACTACACGAATATGTAATAAAAAATGGGGATTCCTATTTTAAAAAACGCAGTTGATATCCGTTTGACCTATGGCAGCGCCATCAAGCGGGCCAACCACAGCGCCATCTGGTTTCCCCCTTCAAGCCAGGCGAGTTTCGTTCTTTGTAGTTTTTTCGTTTGATGCTTGTTTCGTGAGATATTTGGCCCGGTCACTATCAATGGACCACCCTGTATATTTGCTGTGCCTTTTGAAATCATATTGTATGATTAACTACAGTTAATAGCAAGGCATATGACTACGTAAATACTCGTATGCACATACACACTGTTTGTACGCGTTACCGTAATACATGTAGTTCGGAATTTCCAGATTGTGGTTTGAAAATGGGCATGCCAGGCCGCAAGCGTTAGCACTGTAGCTGAATTTTGTTTCTATAGATCTGACACGGACGAAATAAATTATCAACTTCCCTCACAACTGGCAGTGGTGCTGTAACTCTTTTCTTCCAATGGTGTAAACGCCATTTGTACACTGAGATGACGAAAGTTATGGGGCAGCGGCATTCACGGATACACGAGGCTATAGTACAGCGTACACAAGGTAGAAACGTGCTGTACAGTGGCACAAATGTAATTTGTACACAGTTGATTCATGTTAAAAGATTTCCGACGTGATTATAGCCGCACGACGAGAATTACCAGAGTTTGAATACGGGATTTTCATTCGAGCCAGATGCATGGGACATCGAATTTCAGAAATGGTTAGTGAATTCAATATCCCAACATCGACAGTGTCAAAGGGGGGCCGATTTCAGGAATTGGCTCTCACCACGGACAACGCCGTGGTCGACGGTCTTCACATAACGAGCGAGGGCAGTGGCGTTTGCGTAGAGTTGTCAGTGCTAACAGTCATGTAACGCTGTGTGAAATAACCACAGAAATCAATGTGGAGCGTAAGACGAACGTATCTGTTAGAACGGTACGGCGAAATCTGACGTTAATGAGCTATGGCAGCAGACGACTGACGCGAGTGGCTTTGCTAAGAGCTCGACATCGCTTGCAGTGTGTCTCTTGCACTCGTGAACATATCGGTTGGACCCTATACGACTGGTTAACCGTGGCCTGGTCAGGTGAGTCGCGAGTTCAGTTGGCAAGAGCTGACGGTAGGATTCGATTGTGGGACAGGCCCCAGGAAGCCGTGGACACAAATTGCCAACAAGACAATGTACAAGCTGGTCGTGGCTCCATAGTGGAGTGGGCTGTGTCTAGAATGGTCCACCTGAAATGATTTCAGCTACTTATAGACCATTCGCAGCTATTCATGTACTTGAGGTCCACGGTGACGACGGAATTTTTATTGGTTCAAATGGCTCTGAGCACTATGGCACTATGGGACTTAACATCTGAGGTCATCAGTCCCCTAGAAAAAAATGGTTCAAATGGCTCTGAGCACTATGGGACTTAACATCTGAGGTCATCAGTCCCCTAGAACTTAGAACTTCTTAAACCTAACTAACCTAAGGACATCACACACATCCATGCCCGAGGCAGGATTCGAACCTGCGACCGTAGCAGTCGCGCGGTTTCGGACTGTAGCGCCTAGAACCGCTCGGCCACCGAGGCCGGCTTTTATTGGTGGGAATGCGCTATGTCTTTGGCCCAAAGTTGTTTACAGTTGGTTTGAACATCATTCTGGACAACTGAAGGGTCTGATTTGGCCACCCACGCGGCCCAACGAAAATCCCATCGAACATTTATGGAACATCATCCAGTGGTCAGTTCGTGCACAAAATTCTGTACCGGCAGCAATTTTGACATTATGGACGGCTATAAAGGCAACAAGGCTCAGTATCGAGAGTGAAATTTTCACTCTGCAGCGTAGTGTGCGCTGATATGAAACTTTCTGGCAGATTAAAACTGTGTGCCGGACCGAGACTCGAACTCGGGACCTTTGCCTTTTGCGGGTAAGTGCTCTACCAACTAAGCTACCCAAGTACGACTCACGCCCCGTCTCCTGCAAGGTATGCAGGAGAGCTTCTGCGAAGTATGGAAGGTAGGACTCGAGGTACTGGTGGAATTAAAGCTGTGAGGATGGGGCGTGAGTCGTGCTTGGGTAGCTCAGTTGGTAGAGCACTTGCCCGCTAAAGGCAAAGGTCCCGAGTTTGAGTCTAGTTCTGGCACACAGTTTTAATCTGCCAGGAAGTTTCATATAAGGCACAGTATTCTTGCAGGGGACTTCCAATGACGTGTTGAGTCCATGCCACGTCGAGTGACTGTACTGTGCTGAGCAATAGGAAGTCGGACACGATGTTAGGACGTATTCCATGACATTTGTCTCCTCAGTGTCCTTCAGCTATTGATGACAGTGTTTGTGCGTTTATTTGGTATGAAGCATATTTGTTCTTACTAACAACACGGTAAACATTCTGCAGTTTTGTAATACTGTGTTAGTTTTTTGCTGGTGATCTAGTAAACGTAGATATATCCACATAAAATAAAAACTAAAAATTCTGCCCAAACTGTCCTTGAAGGCTCAATGGTACCGACCGGCCGCCCTGTCATCCTCAGCCCACAGGCGTCACCGGATGCGGTTGTGGACGGGTATGTGTTCAGCACAACACTCTCCCGGCTGTATGTCAGTTTACAAGACAGGAGTCGCTACTTCTCAATCAAGTAGCTCCTTAGTTTGCCTCAAAAGGGCTGAGTGTACCCTTCAACTTTTATAGTCCTGTCTTCCTCAGTTGCGTGTAATATTACGGTATATTAATAATTTTTACTTACGGACCGTTTGACAGCAACTGAATAAAACACAATTTTAGTGCCATACGCGTTTCGCCTTTATTTTCTGCAAGGTATCATCAGTGGCAGGTTGCGTGGACAGTTTGCTACATATTACCCTCCTGTTGCATTTTTGGTGTTGTTCTTCTTCTTATGAACGCCAATTTGCGGTTTTTTTCCCCATTCCACAACACTATGCACTGAACGCCAAGCGTTCAGCCAAGCGTGTTTAAAACAAGCATTCAGCGCATAGTGTTGTGGAATGGGGAAAAAACCGCAAATTGGCGTTCATAAGAAGAAGAACAACACCAAAAATGCAACAGGATCGTAATATGTAGGAAATTATCCACGCAACCTGCCACTGATGATGCCTTGCAGAAAATAAAGGCGAAACGCGTATGGCACTAAAATTGTGTTTTATTCAGTTGCTGTTAGATGGTCCATAAGTAAAAATTATTAATATACCGTAATGAGTGCACCCTGTTTGCCAACAGCGCTCCGCTGACTGGGTGGTCACCCATCCGAGTGCTAGCCCAGGCCGACAGCGCTTAACTACACTGATCTGACGGGAACCGGTTTTACCACTGCGGCAAGGCCGTTGGCATATACATAAACTGGCTAAAGAAAATAAAGCACCCTGAAGAAATGTTCAGATGTAAATGTAACTTCGTGCAGGTACACACCATCAGTTTGTATGTACGTTATCAGAGCTGCAAGTATCTGTGATATGTGGAATGACCACATTAGTGTTAGTAATAGGCTGGGTAGGGTATATCAGTGGCATGAACAGAGTCAGATGCTGAGTGATCGATGTGAAGGATGCGGAGGTATCGCATACAGCGTTATCAGCACCTGACAGCGTTTTGAAGGGGCCTTCTTGTGAGTCTCCATTTGGTCAGCTGGCTGAATGATGCGGTTATCAATTTTGTGCGGCATTCAGATGTTCCAGTGGCCCCAAGTCGACCTGCATGGAGATGTGACGCCAGGCATACTCGCTGTTAAGGTTCCAGCCAAACAGTGCGCAGCTCGTGGTCTCGCAGTCGCGTTCTCTCTTCCCGAGAACGGGGTCTTGGGTTCGATTCCCGGCGGGGCCAGGGATTTTCACCAGCCTCGAGACGACTGGGTGTTTGTGTTGTCCTCATAATTTCATCTTCATTCATGAAAGTAGCGAAGTTGGACAGAGCAAAGTTTGGGAATTTGAACAGGCGCTGATAACTGCGCAGTTGAGCGCTCCACAAATCAAACATCATCATCATCATCATCATCATCATCATCCAGCCAAACACGTCTGACCACTATCAGGGAGGATCGCCATATTGTGCACCAAGCGCATTGTAACTCTTTACATCTAAGCCTGTAACATTCTGTGTCATTCCACATCAACGATCGGAGACTAGCAGCAGTAGAACTAGGGAATAACCATCCTATGAACAGACTGCCGCTGTTAATACCACAACATTAATGGCTGTGTTTGGAGTGGTGATGTGACTGGGAAGCAAGGACTGCTGATGAGTGTTGTCACATTGTTGGTCAGTGTAATGTTTCGTATATTTTCAAGGTGCGCTCATCAGCCACCTAGAAGTGCTACGAGGTAAGAAGTAGTTGATGTATGGCTGAACGCTAGCAGCCTTGGGGCTCGGGGAAGACCACAGCATACACTCTAGTCCAGCCTTCGGCCAAGACTGAATGTATGTAAATCTATACAGAGTGGAGCTGGACAAAGGTCACTTGCTTAGCAGAATGCGGAATGACCAGCAATGATTGGCTCTGAGACAAACTGAGAGATGGCTTCTTACTGCTCTTCAAGAGTCTATAAGAACTTACAACCAAATGTTACTGTAAATCTGAATACATCAGTAATCCCAGAAAAATGAAGAGCATCCAATGAAAAAACACTATTACAATATCTTAAAAACTACAAAAGTTCATATTTCACAGTAAACAATCATTTAGGCAAGCCGATATGGCCGAGCGCTTCTAGTCGCTTCAGTCTGGAACCGTGCGAGCGCTACGGTCGCAGGTCCGACTCCTGCCTCGGACATGGATGTGTGTGATGTCCTTAGGTTAGTTAGGTTTAAGTAGTTCTAAGTGCTAGGGGACTGATGACTCTGATGTTAAGTCCCATAGTGCTCAGAGCCATTTGAACCGTTTACACAATGAACCTCTGAATTAACAACTTTTAAACGCTTCATGCGACATCAACATACAATATCTCGGTGATAGCGTTAGACTATAGTTATTATCCCTGAAAGCTACGTATCAGTGTCTATTTTATTTATTGATTTACGATGTCTTTTATTGCTTTTTCATTATGCTAATATTTGTCACAAGATCATATTATCCACATTTACACAGCTAACGAATACAGTATGAATACCTCACATATTGTTACACTTCTCTTTTTATTTAATGGACAGTTTACTATTTTCCCAGTAAATGTATTTAAATGTTGACTGCAGATGCTATTAAACAAAAGTGTGATAATTTAAAAGTGGTGAATTGCATATGTAAGCTGACGCCACAGTTGAAAAGAGAGCTAGAAGACACTTCTGTCAAGAAGGTATAAATAATTGTTTGGATAATATATAACGGCATCTGTTGCCATTTATCGTGAGTGCACGTGCGCAAAAATACTGGCTTATTTATGGACAAATCTTTATTTAAAAATACTGTAAATTATCTGAGTGTGAGAGAATGTTTATAACAGTTTTATTTACATATTGTTCTAATAGTTCAGTACAGGAGAGTAGTCAAGTTTAAATAAATCCTATCTGCAGAGCTTAAGAACGATTAATTTTTGGTGGGGACAGCATTCAACCAATGGAGAATCAGGCAGTAGCACAAATCTACGGGAGTCAAGTGGAGACTGGTTCTTTTCGAGTGAAGAGCTGAAGGTGCTCCTTTACGATTGTTCTTGAAGAAGGCAGACCTGCCTGTGATATAGTGCTTTATTCAGTTGTGTGGCTGATAGATTCTGGGTGGTGAACAGCCACTACGAGACTGTAACTTTTACATTACATCTCGAGGATGTAGGGAACTTTATGTTGAGTTACTGAAGAAGGCAGACCGGCCTGAGGTAACGTGTTTGATTCAGTCATATAGTTGTTGGATTGTCGTTGGTAACTGGCCATTTCCATACCTTAGCTTCTGAAGGGACTGTATTTCGAGACGTCTGAAAGTGCTCCAGAGTAGGACTAGCTTTTTCCGCTTGTACTACAGAACTGGGGATAGAAACAGTATGGGTGATTATTCTTTGCATTGTGTAGGTTAATTTGTAAATCATCATGTTGAACTCAGAAGTATTGTGCGCTGGTGAATACTACGTGTCTTGTGATTGGGAAATGATCCAAATTCTTGCGTATCTTTGATGACTATTTAATTTGGGGATTTTTCTACCTTTCTCTTAAAGCTCACAGCGTAACTTAATTGCATTTCATAAGGGTATTTCCTGTGTGTATTTTAAATCAATTTCATAGGACCACTTTCTGTTTATTCGAGATGTTCTTTTTTGTTTATTCGGGATGTCCTTTTTTGAATGAGCATTATTCGACACAGTTCTCTGTCGCCTATGTCAAATACAGGTGTTAGAGTAGAGCCCTTGTTATTAAATTATTCATTCAAGTTTTATTTTGTGTTTTTATGTATTTTATTAATTCGCAATTCTAGCCAATGCATAGACTATTTGACCACAGGATCACAGCTAGTGGTAATTATTCGCAGTAAATTAGCTGCAAGGCATGAAAGCGGGCACGTGTGGCTCAACCCTATGACTACATGGAGCTATTCTTTTTACAGTGCCATGCATAGCCAAAGTACCTAAAGTACGAGTAACTTGTGTGCGTGTATTGGATGCTGGATGGAAGAGCAACTAAACCTGCCGTAACCGTTAGGTACCGTCACATCAGGGATTACTAACTGAGCTACAGTCAGGGGCAGCCCAAGTCGTAATGTCTGTTAATAACGTGTCACATTGTGCCCAGTGATGAATGCTGGTTCTACATTATCCGACAAGCCCGTCGGCGACGGTTATGGCGGCGACCTGGGCGTATATCCCACTCTTCCTATGTTTTGGAGAGACACAGCGATGTTATTCTTGGCGTCATGACGTGACGAGGCATGAGGTATGACTTCAGGTGGTGATGATAGTGGTTCGGGGCCCAACAATACATCACCGGCATCATGCATCCACATCTGCAACAGTGTAATGTGCTGCGAATACATAGAAAGATAGATCCCTTATCATTTAGCTACAAAATAGCGGGTCAGCAAATGGAAGCAGTTAATTCCATAAATTATCTGGGAGTACGCATTAGGAGTGATTTAAAATGGAATGATCATATAAAGTTGATCGTCGGTAAAGCAGATGCCAGACTGAGATTCATTGGAAGAATCCTAAGGATATGCAATCCGAAAACAAATGAAGTAGGTTACAGTACGCTTTTTCGCCCACTGCTTGAATACTGCTCAGCAGTGTGGGATCCGTACCAGATAGGGTTGATAGAAGAGATAGAGAAGATCCAACGGAGAGCAACGCGCTTCGTTACAGGATCATTTAGTAATCGCGAAAGCGTTACGGAGATGATAGATAAACTCCAGTGGAAGACTCTGCAGGAGAGACGCTCAGTAGCTCGGTACGGGCTTTTGTTAAAGTTTCGAGAACATACCTTCACCGAAGAGTCAAGCAGTATATTTCTCCCTCCTACGTATATCTCGCGAAGAGACCATGAGGATAAAATCAGAGAGATTAGAGCCCACACAGAAGCATACCGACAATCCTTCTTTCCACGAACAATTCGAGACTGGAATAAAAGGGAGAACCGATAGAGGTACTCAGGGTACCCTCCGCCACACACCGACAGATGGCTTGAGGAGTATGGATGTAGATGTAGATCATTCGATATTATTATGGCGCAATTTTTCAACTGGATAATGCTCGACCACACAGCCAAGTGTGTGTATATGAACTGTCTGCGTGTTGTTGAGGTACTCCTAAGAACTGCAAGATTCCCAGATCTCTCCTCAGTAGAACATGTGTGAGAGGTGCTGTCCTTTTACCAGTATCCAGGATATCAAGAACCAGTTATAACAGTTGTGGTGGATCTGGCCTTAGGAGAGGATTTTTTTTTTGAATAATCAGTCTTCTGACTGGTTTGATGCGGCTGGCCACGAATTTTTCTTTTGCGCCCTTAAAACACACGTCATAAACAATTTAGTGGATGTATTCCAATCTCTGTCTTCCTCTACAGTTTTTTTTTGCCCTCTACAGCTCCCTTTAGTACCATGGAAGTCAGTCCCTGATCTTTTAACACATGTCCTATCATCCTGTCCCTTCTCCTTGTCAGTGTTTTCCACATATTTCTTTCTTCTCTGATTCTGCGCAGAACCTCCTCATTACAATGTTGTGCTCCAAACGTACACCCTCAGAAGCTTCTTCCTCAAATTAAGGCCTATGATTGATACTAGTAGACTTTTCTTGGCCAGGAATGCTCATTTTCCCAGTGCTAGTCTGCTTTTAATGGCTTCCTTGCTCCGTCCGTCATTGGTTATGTTGCTGTCTAGGTAGCAGAATTCCTTGACTTCATCTACTTCGTAACCTTCAATACTGATGTTAAGTTTATCGCTGTTCTCATTTCTACTACTTCCCATTACTCTCGTTTTTCTCCGATTCACTCTTGCCTGTGCGATAATTCTCCCACTTGTCAGCTGTTGCAGCCTTCGGAATTGGGCGCATGATACTTTTCCGAAAGTCAGATACTATGTGGCCAGAGTCATACATTCTACACACCAAAGTAAATAGTAGTTTTGCTGCCACTTCCCCCAATGATTTTAGAAATTCTGATGGAATGTTATCTATTCTTTCTGCCTTATTTTAAGTCCTCCAAAGCTCTATTAAATTCTAATTCTAATACTGGATTCCCTGTATCTTCCTCTACAGTACCAGACAAATCTTCCCCTTTGTAGAAGTCTTCAATGTGCTATTTCCACCTATCCTCTCTCTCCTCTGGATTTAACAGTGAGATTTCCATTGCACTCTTAATGTTACCATTCTTGCTCTTAATTTCACTGAAGGTTGTTTTCAATTTCCTATATGCTGAGTCAGTTCATTTCACAATCATTTATTTTGCAGTTTTTTCAGATTTTACATGCAGCCATTTCACCTTAGCTAATTATTTCATTCCTCAATGACTAGTATTTCTGTACTTCTGAATTTCGCGGAACATTTCTGTAGGATGCGTCGACTTTATGAAAGTCTTCGCAAATGAATGAATGCATCCAGGGGGGCAGCTAACAGGGACACTTTGCACCGAGGTATCAATCTGTCCACGTCAGTCAAACGCCTGCGTGCACTGTGCCTGGGATGACGTCAGAGCTAGGCACCTATCAAAAGCGTTTTCAATGAAAGTAGGAAGAGAACTCTAAAGGACTTAACACCGTGCTGGATCGCTTAGATTTCATGAACTAGCTGTCTGTGTGCCGACCGTAATATCGACAACACCGTGAGCACGTGAAGAGATTATTTTTCATTTTCAAGGAAAGCAATTAGCTTATGGTGATTTGAAGTCAGGGAGATTGACCATTTTACCTGGAACTTCCCGTAGAGGTCGCCTCTGTACTGTTAATAGTGCTGTTTCTGTCTATTAGGAATAATATTGTATTTTGTGCGTGTGAACATTTACTGTATATACCAAGGAATGAAAACTCAAAACTTTTATTCATACTCATTGTTCCTGATCCCGCCGATAAAACAGAAAGTATTAACATTTTCTTTCGCTGAGCATGATGAGTAATGTGGATTTGCAGGCTGAAAATTATGGTCAGTATGTAATCCATCGCTTGCTGGCTGAAAGTAAAATAGTTTTCAGGCTCTTATAAACGGTGAAAGTAGGTGTAAAGCAATCACAGACAACTTAAGTGTTTTCATTAATGACGTAACAGAAGTAGCAACCGTCTGATTATTTACCTGTCGCCTCAAATGTGAAGTTCCTTGTACGTTTCGTCCTCTCCTTCTGGTTGCTCCACTTTCTTTGTCAGACTGTGTATTTTCGGCTTACTTCGTCTCGCTGCGTGTCAGATGTTACTTGCATACGCCAATCTAAATACAACAGTTTATAATCAGGCAGAAAATTTTTCTCACCAAAAATAGAAACTTTATAAATGACAACGACGTAATTTGAGAGACTGAGTTACTAATGATTGGAACTGTAGAGGTACAGAGGAGTTAGGCTCAGCAACGGCGTTGGGAAATGCGTCTTATAGTATTCCAATGTAAACGAAGTGCAAGAGCAGTATCATGTGCAGGAAAGCAAACAGTCAACACAAGCATCTCTTTCGCTGTGTCTATAAGTAAATGTCCGTCTTCCTTTTTTGCGTAGCTTACATACGGCTGGCAAGAGGACTCTCACATACTTATGAGCTGAAAAGTAAAACTCGCTGATATTTTCCGTGTTTTTTTTTCTTCTTTTTTTCCCGAGAAAAGCAGTGTTTGTAGTTCTAGTCGAAATAACGAAGTATCAAAAGGAAAGAAGGAAGTCTGACTTTCCGGGAAGCCAGCTAACTGCGAAAACCAGCCATCTCCTGCAAAGAGCAACTCCGAGCGTTGAATAAACAGCTGGAAATCTCTGCTGAGGGCAACGAAAAGACGACACTGTGCTTGCGTGTTTTCTACTGCACTTAAGCACGAAACGGGGACGTTGTAAAGGAAAGAGAAAAAGTGAAGGGCACTTAGGCAGAACAGAACCACGTAGTGTGAAGAAACCTAAATGGACGCAAAGTGTCCACGGTCGAAAATTACTGTAATGAGCGAGCATTACGACAGAAAGTTATGTGAGTTCAAATCATTACCTATGATAGTTAGGTTTGGCGTCCAGTGACGATGACGAACTATGATACTACATAAAATAAGGATTGTTATAATTTCATAATACAGTCTCTGTTCTTATATAAATTGAAGCATAATTCAGGGTGTTTATAAATTGGTTGTACAAAAGTATCCGTTCATTGTGAGAAGGATAAAAACTCAGGGAACTGTTTTATACAGCACTGTTAATTCCTAACGTTCCAGCTAGGTGGCATGCGCGAATGAGTTGTATACTGAAGAGCCAAAGAAACTGGTAGATCTGCCTAATATCGTGTAGGGCCCCCTCGAGCATGCAGTAGATCAGCAACACGACGTGGCATGGACTCGACTAACGTCTGAAGTAGCGCTGGAAAGAACTGACACCATGAATCCTCCAGGGCTGTACATAAATCAGTAAGAATACGAGAGGGTGGAGATCTCTTCTGAACAGCACGTTGCAAGGCATCCCAGATATGTTCAATAACGTTCACGTCTGGGGAGTTTGGTGGCCAGGGTAAGTGTTGAAACTCAGAAAAGTGTTTATCAAGCCACTCTGTAGCAATTCTGGACGTGTGGGGTGTGTCATTGTCCTGCTGGACATGCTCAAGACCGTCGGAATGCACAATGGACATGAATGGATGCAGGTGATCAGACAGGATGCTTACGAACGTGTCATCTATCAGAGTCGTATCTAGAGGTGTCTGGGGTCCATATTAATCCAACTGCATATGTCTCACATCTTTACAGAGCCTCCACCAGCTTGAACATTCCCGTACTGCAAGCACGTTCCATGGATTCATGAGATTGTCTCCATGCCCGTAAAAGTCCATCCGCTCGACATCCATCCGCTCGATACAATTTGAAAAGAGACTTGTCCGACTAGGCAACATGTTTCCAGTCATCAACAGACCAATGTCGGTGTTGACGGGCCCAGGCGAGGCGAGAAGCTTTGTGTCACGCTATCAAGGGTACACGAGTGGGCCTTCAGCTCCGAAAGCCCATATCGATGACGTTTCGTTGACTGCTTTGCACGCTGGCACTTGTTGATGGCCCATTATTGAAATCTGCAGCAGTTTGCCAAAGGATTACACTTCCGTCAAGTTCAAAGATTCTCCTCCAGTTCTTGCAGGATCTTTTTCCGGGTGCAGCGATGTCGGAAATATTATGTTTTACCAGATTCCTGATATTCACGGTACACTCGTGAAATAGCCGTACTGGAAAATCCGCATTTCATATCTACCTCAGAGATGCTGTCCCATCGCTCATGTGAAGATTGTAACACCACATTCATATTCACTTAAATCTTGATAACCTTCCATTATAGCAGCAGTAACTGGCCTGACAAATGCGTTGTCAACCGCAGCACCGTGTTCTATCTTTACATATCTCTGTACTTGAATACGTATACCTATACTAGTTTGTTTGGTGCTTCAGTATATAACGTTGCAGAGCTCACGCAGCATTGTTTATGGTTTCATGAATCCAAATCCTCTACTACAGATCAGAGAAAATTCAGGACTAAATATCGCAAGCCACAAAATCAAAGACGAACTGTTACTAATCGGTAAAATCATTTCACGAAAACCAGCTGCATATCGCATAGCACGCCGGTACAGCGTCGGCCAGCAGTATTGGATGCAGCAATTGAACCAGTTCGGCAGACTTACATTCTTAGTCCGGGTAAATCAAAGAGACGTGGATGGTATTACAGAAACGCCTGTCATTCAAACCCTTCAAATTGGATCTATTGCAAGCCTCAAGAGAAAATTACAAAGAAAAACGAGATAGGTTTTGTGTAGAAATTATTGACAAAATGCAGACTGAAGATGATTTAGTTAATAAAATTGTGTTTAGTGACGAAGCCGCCTTCCATACCTACGGTAAAATGAATCGGCATCGAGTTCAGGTATGGGGTGAGCAGAAAGAACTTCACGCAATCGATCATATGCGAGACTCGCCTAAGGTAATATTTTTTTGTGCTGTAATCTTTATCAAGATGTACCGTCCTTCTTTTTTGCCGAGTCATCCGTAACTCTTATATCGTTCTTGGACATGATTAAACATTATCTAAAGTCTGAGTTACAACGCGATACAAACTTATTTCAAGGCAAGAAGACGTGTCACCACATTATCATCGAGAGGTTGTCGCGCATTTCTGTAGGCATGTGTCGATTTGATTGGACGTGATGGAACAATGCCATAGCCTCCATGATCAGGTGATTTAACCCGAATGGACTTCTGAGTATGGGATAACATTAAAGACAATATTCCTTCACTTCTGGAAAACGTCGACTAGCCGCGACGACGGATAACACAAGCAGTTCCCACAGTACTTCTAGATCTGCGTCACAGGATTTGGCAGGAAGTTGATTACAGATGAGACATTTTTCGTGTTACAAAAGGTAGCCACACTGAACATTGGTAAATGAAACTTGAAGATGTATCAAAAAATTTCTGTAAGTTATTTACCTTTTTCAGAACTGAAGGTTACTTTTGTACAACTAATTTACAAACACCCTGTAATTTACTCGTGTGTAGTCGATGAGGCGTAGCTGCGAGTTGCGATGACGCAGCTGCCCATGTAGGAGGGGGATATGGTGTGCGACCCTGCTACTGCCCATCTTAGAAATGTTATGATGTCAAAGAGCACAGACCTCTGTGTAAGACTATAGTGTGTTCAAAACTGCTTTAGGATTCAGACGTACGGAGCAAGTAGTAGGATGAGAATCGCGGAGTAGACACGGCACAACACGCATTGAGTCACTCAGAAGAGGCCTGTAACCGCAACAACCACTCGCGGTCCACCACCACCACAACTCTTGCCGCTTGTTTGTGCTGTGGGACTGTCCGTTGCGCACTGATGTTTTCTTTTCATTTCTTATAACAGAGGGTCTAATAAACTCATGCACAAAAATTAAGGTCACAAGTAATTTACATTACTGGATTAGGCAAATAATTGCGATCTTCAAAGGATATCATGTGACGATATGTACATTCGCTATGTTAAATGACATTATTATGTTGAAAGTGCTTAACTGTGTTTGTTTGTCTGTACGAATGTCTTTGTACATTAAGCACATCTGAAGATAGAATTATTTGCCGAAACCAGCAATGTGAATATTTTTTTATGTATCTAAGGCATCAATGACGTAATAAATTGTTACACGAACGTAACGTACGTCGTATACTTCCATTTGGCAATATGTCTTCATTACGGTGTTGTTGATGAGTGACCTGCCACGGGAAACCTCTCTCCAGACAGTTCTCAATCCATATCACGAACCCAGCATTCCATTTAACACGTCATGTAATTTTTCTTATCTTTGACTAAGGATGGCAGAGTCATCAGCAAATCTTATAATTCATATCATTTCACCCTGAATTGCAATTGTACTCTTGAATGTTCTTTTCCGACCTTGTTTCTTCGGTATATAGACTAAACACTAGGGAGGAAAGATTGCACCCCTGTCACACTTTCCTTAATCTTATTTTTCCGTCTTGGTTCCTGTAGATACTGTACTTTGTCACTCTTTCCCACTAGCTTACAATAATGTTGTGGAACTTGAGACTGTGGAACATCTTACACAATTTTGATCTATCGGTATTTAGACAACTATAGAAGGGAATGACTGTTGCCTCTAGGAATAGTTGACACTTTGTTTTCGAGTCGGTGTTTATAAACAGTATTCCTTGTTGTTGTTCGCTCATGTGGAAGACGAGCAGGGCTCGGATGAAAAAGCTGCTCATCTGGGAGGAGGCGGCTCCCAGGGGCGTGAATCTTTAATGCTGCGTCACGAGGCGGTCTGAGGGGGGGGGGGGGGGAGGGAGGGGGAGTGCCTGCTCTAAAGGTCACACAGCGCTGACGCGGCGAGCAGCGCGCCCGGCGTTCAATTTAGCCTGCACCACGTCATCGTCACAGGCCGAGCGAGTCTGCAGCACCTCAACCACGACAGGTAGCGACTACAGCAACATACCTTGCACCAAGAACTACGAATTTATGATTCTATCCATACAACGGTGTTTCGATTCTTTGCAGGCGCAAAACTGACGTTCCCATCTTCGATGATGATTCAGTTCTCACGTTTCCCGCAAAATGTGGACTAGCTGTTGCACTCTTCCCACACTATGTTGCTTACACTATATTGTTTGTGGTGTCCGCCCCCGGTAGCTGAGTAGTCAGCGCGACAGAATGTCAATCATAAGGGCCGGGTTCGATTCCCGGCTGGGTCGGAGATTTTCTCCGCGCACGGACTGGGTGTTGTGTTGTCCTAATCATCATCATTTCCTCCCCAACGACGCGTAAGTCGCCGAAGTGGCGTCAAATCGAAAGACTTGCACCAGGCGAACGGTCTACCCGACGGGAGGTCCTAGTTACACGAATTTGGTTTTATTTTGATGCTGTACTTGTGCAATGTGTGCAAATGTTGCTTCTAGTTGCCTCCACCCTTCACAACCACGGGCGTCCTTCGAAGGGTGGAATACAAGACAAAAGTGTCTGATAAAGACATCCTTTCCAGGGAACTGGGGAAATGTATAATCCACGTTCTACGAAAATAGATGCTTTCTAGGCAGGCCAGTCCATTTCAGGGATTGTATTGTCTACAACCATCGTCTCGCAGATATTCTTTTATTACAGGATGCATTGTCTGGCTGATACAATTAGTCATCTTCTTTGAACTAAACCTCTACCACATTCATTACAAAATGCTATACAATGTGTTTTTACCTCTAAAAATTTAGAGTTTTCTGAAGCTCAACAAGAGGATCTAACCGTAACTACGACAAGCACCGCTATACCACAGCACCACCTACTCTGAATTTCATTCGCACCTTCATGCTGTCTCTCTACCGTTCCACTCTCGAACGGCACTCGGGAAAAACGAGCACTTAAATTTTTTTGTGCGAGTCCGGATTTCTCTCATTTTATCGTGATGATCATTTCTCCCTGTGTAGGTGGATGCCAACCTAATGTTTTCGCAATCGGAGGAGAAAACCGGTGATTGAAATTTCATGAGAAGATTCCGTCGCAACGAAAAACGCCCATGTTTAAATGATTGCCACTCCAATTCACGTATCATGTCTGTAACACTATCTCCCCTATATCGCGATAATACGGAACGAGCTGTCTTTCTTTGTACTTTTTCGATGTCATCCATCAGTCCCACTAAATGCAGATCCCACACTGCACAGCAGTACTCCAGAATAGGGCTGACAAGCGTAGTGTAAGCAGTCTCTTTGGCAGACCTGTTGCATCTTCTACGTGTTTTGCCAGTGAATCGCAGTCTTTGGTTTGCTCTACCCACAATATTATCTATGCCATCGTTCTAATTTAGATTATTTGTAATTATAATCCCTAAGTTTTTAGTTCAATTTACAGCCCACAGATTTGTGTGACTTATTGTGTAATCGAAATTTAGCTGATTTCTTTTAGTACTCATGTCAATAACTTCACACTTTTCTTTATTCAGGGTTAACTGCCATTTTCGCAGCATACAGATTTACACGGTAAATGACAACATCATTTGCAAAAATGTGCCGCGCGGGATTAACCGAGCGGTCTCGGGGCGCTGCAGTCATGGACTGTACGGCTGATCCCGGCGGAGGTTCGAGTCCTCCCTCGGGCATGTGTGTGTGTGTGTGTGTGTGTTTGTTCTTAGGATAATTTAGGTTAAATAGTGTGTAAGCTTAGGGACTGATGACCTTAGCAGTTAAGTCCCATAAGATTTCACACACATGTGACCATTTTTTTTTTTTTTTTTTTGCAAATGTGTGGCTTATGAGAGACTATTCGAGGTTTTAATTATTAGTTTGGTTGGTTGGCTGGAGAACGCCGCAGCTGTTTTGTTGTAGGAAATTCGGTTTGTTTGTAATTATTCTCTGCAGAACGCCTTGACACACCAGCTACCAGCACAACATAACCGTCAGGCAGGTCCCGGATTGAGTAGAGGCCAGTCTGGCGGACATCAAGAAGAAACCAAGCCAAGTCGGCAGCCACCATGAAGCATGAGATACGCCGCTAGAGGTCCGACGTACACGAACTAGATTATTACACACAGATACCTGACTTAAAATAGTGCGTCGAGCATTTTGCTGCGGGCAGCCCATTTGAGGCCGCGTACAGACTACAGAAGGCAATCTTCACCAAGTAATCCACTGGGCCAGACGCTGAGAACAAAAGCTGTTCCACAATCGCAGCTTATTCCGGTGCATCCAGGAAGATGTGTCGTAGCCCACCGCCAGATACGTCACCGAGTCGTCCTCCCGGGGGAACCGCAACGTTCCAGACCATTAGCAGTCGACATGTGGCCTACGACGCCGTGTCAAGAGTTTGGACTAGTAATTAATGCTGTTTATTAACTTTGGCTACACTCGTCGAACTCACTATCTGCGATTGGTGTTCAGAAACAGTAATTGGCTTGCTTGTCAGTATCTGAGAATACCTTGACAGCCGTTAACCTAATTTCTATTGTTTTAAATTTTTTTCAATGCCGGCCTTCCACCACCACTCATCAATTGATGTAATAACTGTTGTTGTTATTAAAACTGGCTTCCTACCAAAACGTTATTTTGTGGTCTGGGCATTTAGACAGAAATTATATGTTCTGGTTGTTGCTAGCTCACAAGAAGGGTTGGGTTAATATTAAGGAAAAACGCATCCAAGATGAATGTTCAAATGTGTCTAAGCACTATGGGACTTAACATCTGAGGTCATCAGTCCCATAAACTTAGAAAAAACTTAAACCTAACTAACCTAAGGACATCACACACATCCACGCCCGAGGCAGGATTCGAACCTGCGATCGTAGAAGCAGCGTGGTTCCCAACTGAAGGTGACCCACATATTTCGTCATTTGTCATTTCATGAAATACATTTTATTGCTTAACAATAATAGTTACGATTACAAATTAAAAAACTTGTTAAAATGAGTGACAACGCTCACAATAATTTAAGGAACTTGAACATGATCGATTCATTAATAAAAAACTTTGACAATTTTTACCATTACAGGGCTTAAATCCAGGAATACACGTAAGTCACTAAATACGAGTAAGAAGTCACAACAACTGGGTTTGACTGCAAGCTGATTCAACAAACAAAGTTATATCAGTGAAATGAGTTACAAATGACTTCCACTAAAAGTACTAACATTTCCCAAGAATGGATAAAACTTTAAAGAAATAGACAACACCCACTCAAAATACAGAAACGATAAAGAGTTATGCCACTGATTGTGGCTGTTGGAAATCTCTTAACAAATTATAAACTTAATAAAATCCTATAAGAAATGCAATACATAGTCCTCCTAAATACAAGAAAAGCTGCGAAGGTATACAACTTAAATGTGACTCCCAGTTGGTATACACCAGCACACGTTCCAGAACTAGCTAATAGGGCCTGAAGTTTAAACGGTAGTAAAGGGCAAATAAATTCACAAGGAACTTCGAACTTGCAGAACACTCTTTAAGGCTTGTGTGCTTTCTCAACTCTCAATATTTGAATAGATCAAAGGTCCCGAAATTAATTGGCCGATGCTCCGCCGTGTCACGTACAAAAACGATCGAATTTTTTACTTAACTGGCGATAACGTGAGGCAGCTGACAGAGGTGCCTGGTTGTGGGCAAACTTTGACGCTACGCGACGACGGAAGTGTCGCCGCAGCAGCAAGAAAACCCGTCTCTTCGCCGGGCCCAGGAAACAGGGACGCGTCGTCCTGTGCCAGAACTACCCTGCAAATATGCATCAGAAAGAAAACAGTAATCTGCCCAAATAACGCTACAAACGACAATATCTCAGATACACTCCTGGAAATGGAAAAAAGAACACATTGACACCGGTGTGTCAGACCCACCATACTTGCTTCGGACACTGCGAGAGGGCTGTACAAGCAATGATCACACGCACGGCACAGCGGACACACCAGGAACCGCGGTGTTGGCCGTCGAATGGCACTAGCTGCGCAGCATTTGTGCACCGCCGCCGTCAGTGTCAGCCAGTTTGCCGTGGCATACGGAGCTCCATCGCAATCTTTAACACTGGTAGCATGCCGCGACAGAGTGGACGTGAACCGTATGTGCAGTTGACGGACTTTGAGCGAGGACATATAGTGGGCATGCGGGAGGCCGGGTGGACGTACCGATGAATTGCTCAACACGTGGGGCGTGAGGTCTCCACAGTACATCGATGTTGTCGCCAGTGGTCGGCGGAAGGTGCACGTGCCCGTCGACCTGGGACCGGACCGCAGCGACGCACGGATGCACGCCAAGGCCGTAGGATCCTACGCAGTGCCGTAGGGGACCGCACCGCCACTTCCCAGCAAATTAGGGACACTGTTGCTCCTGGGGTATCGGCGAGGACCATTCGCAACCGTCTCCATGAAGCTGGGCTACGGTCCCGCACACCGTTAGGCCGTCTTCCGCTCACGCCCCAACATCGTGCAGCCCGCCTCCAGTGGTGTCGCGACAGGCATGAATGGAGGGACGAATGGAGACGTGTCGTCTTCAGCGATGAGAGTCGCTTCTGCCTTGGTGCCAATGATGGTCGTATGCGTGTTTGGCGCCGTGCAGGTGAGCGCCACAATCAGGACTGCATACGAACGAGGCACACAGGGCCAACACCCGGCATCATGGTGTGGGGAGCGATCTCCTACACTGGCCGTACACCACTGGTGATCGTCGAGGGGACACTGAATAGTGCACGGTACATCCAAACCGTCATCGAACCCATCGTTCTACCATTCCTAGACCGGCAAGGGAACTTGCTGTTCCAACAGAACAATGCACGTCCGCATGTACCCCGTGCCACCAAACGTGCTCTAGAAGGTGTAAGTCAACTACCCTGGCCAGCAAGATCTCCGGATCTGTCCCCCATTGAGCATGTTTGGGACTGGATGAAGCGTCGTCTCACGCGGTCTGCACGTCCAGCACGAACGCTGGTCCAACTGAGGCGCCAGGTGGAAATGGCATGGCAAGCCGTTCCACAGGACTACATCCAGCATCTCTACGATCGTCTCCATGGGAGAATAGCAGCCTGCATTGCTGTGAAAGGTGGATATACACTGTACTAGTGCCGACATTGTGCATGCTCTGTTGCCTGTGTCTATGTGCCTGTGGTTCTGTCAGTGTGATCATGTGATGTATCTGACCCCAGGAATGTGTCAATAAAGTTTCCCCTTCCTGGGACAATGAATTCACGGTGTTCTTATTTCAATTTCCAGGAGTGTATATGAAATATTAACATATTGCAGAAGTGGCTGCACATACAAGTCACGAGCTCAGAAGCTCCTTAATATTTCTTACAAATTGACGACGAGATCTACCATTACCTGCAAATCCACATACCACGGCAGACCCTCTTTTAATAGTCTCCGACACAGACTTTATTGCAGTCCCACTTACAGCAACCCAATTTACATCAGAGAGCATGTGTATACTTGCAATGAATATGATCTGGAACACACAGATTAAAATCAGTTTCACTGACCGGTGACCATCCAGACAGTCACTCAGAGGCGTAATGAACATTCAGCATTAACACAGACGTGGGCCTACGATAGCAAGTACCAATAAAGATCAACACGTAACTCCACTCATGTGCGAAGGAATCATGACTTCCAGCATTCCAAGCTGGGGTATCTTTGCAGGTCATTTACAGGTGTCGTATTGTTTACGCCTCCAGAGCTGGCCCGGTGCTTGCTGACCAGGTTGCACATGGCGTCAGCTGTCCTTCCAGTAACTCGCCGCTATTAATACTTAATCCAGCCGGAAAACTTTGGCTGAGACCAATTTAACAATTCGCGACTTCACGGGCTCCACGCCCGGACAGCAGGAGTATCCGCAAAAACCAACTTGCCAGCCATGTGGCCTCCCGCTCATTGCGAGTACCATGATCTACCAAACCCAATAACACACCTTTCGACCAAAGACCCTAGCCGTAGCATATGACCAGGATCGATATCGGTTGTACAGCCACAGTCATTCTTCTAGCTGGAGTGCTGATTACAGTTTGGAAATCAGGATTGGTTTCTTCCACTGATTTCATGCAATTTCTTACAATAACCCTCCACAATGCTCGACGCACCGTCAGAGCTAGAGGTCTGGCTGGATACATGAACTGTTAAGCTGATTGTGCAATAATTCTCTCACTTGTCGAGTCTTGAAATCTTCGGAATTGTGTGATTGATGTTTTCCCCAAAGTCTGAGGGTATACTTCCAGCTCTTCCAAAGCTATTATCCATTGTAATACTGGGTCATCTATCTCATCACTCTCGACTTCTATTTCGTCTTCTATCGCGTAATCGGACAAGTCTTTCCCCTTGCCTTGAATGTACTCTTTCTACCTATCCCTCTCTCCCCTGCATTTAACAGCAATTTGCGACTGCCCGAATTATTTCCCACAGTCGAGCTTTTTTGGTCTTAACTGAGTGACCTTTATTACGCCATCCGCTTAGTCGATCAATTGACTTACACTGATCAGATCATTATGATCACCGACCTACTGTCGATGTAAACCAGTCCAGGCGAGAGCACCGTAACCTGGCGAGGAATTACTGTTAGTCACGCACACACACGGCTTACGTAGTATCAGTGAGCGTGCTGTCCGTGTGTAGAATGGGGAAGGTGGGCGATTTTTCTTAGTTGACCGAGGGCAAAGTCTCATGACCCGGAGGCTCAACCTCAGCATTTCGGAAATTGCACGACTCGTTTAGTGTTAGAGGACTACTTTTGTGAGTGTCCTCAACACGTGGCGAAACTGAGGGGAAACTAAGCTCAGACGTCAAGGGGTTGGGCGGCCACCTCACATTACAGGTATCGGACGTCGTAAGCGGGCAGACTGGTAAAAGAGGACAGGCGGCAAACTGTGGCGGAACTAAAATCAGACTTTAATGCCGGGCAGAGTACAAGTGAGTTTGAACGCGTAGTGCAGCGAATACTCCTAAAGATGGGGCTCCGTAGCCGATTATTAACTGCATGACATCGGCAACTACAACTGAAATGGTCACGTGACCATCGGCATTGGACATTGGTGCAGTGACAGAGCGTTGCATGGTCTGATATCTTCTTCATCAAGCCGATGGGAGGGTGCGAGTCTATCCTCTTCCAATGGAACAGCTCTTGACACGAGCACTGCGGGACGGAGACAAGCTGGCAGTGGCTTCATTATGCTCTGGGGAACATTCACTTGGGCGTCGTTGGTCCAGTAGCGCTCGTGCAAGGTACCATGATGGCCAAGGGGTAGCGTGTACTGGTTTCAGACTCCCTTCACCTCTTCACGACGATCATGTATCTCGACGGCAGTAACATTTTTCAACAAGATAATGCGCCATGTCACAAGTTCAGTAGTGTGATGGAGTGGTTCGAGGAACATAATGGCTATTTCCAATTGATGTGCTAAGTACCCCAATTCTGCAGATCTGAACCCGATGAAACACACCTGGGATGTAATTGATCGAGGTGTAACAGCTCATCGCCCCCTCCCCAAAATTTACGGGAACTAGGAGACTTGTATTTGAAGACGTGGCGACAGCGCCCTCCAGCGACGTAGAAAGGACACATTGCTTACATTTTATGACGGGTCGCCCTTATTATCCGTGAAGAATGCTGACATACCGGCTGTTGGGTAGGTGGTCGTGATATTCTGGCTGATAAGTGTAGAGACCTTGTGATTCCATGAGGCAACAGACTAACGATGACTTCATCGAGGTGAGAGGAATTTGCAGTGCTAAATAACTGATTTACTGGCTAAGCCGTGTGTGCCTGCAACGCATCTGACACTGGTTCAAATGGCTCTGAGCACTATGCGACTTAACTTCTGAGGTCATCAGTCGCCTAGAACTTAGAACTAATTAAACCTAACTAACCTAAGGACATGACACACATCCATGCCCGAGGCAGGATTCGAACCTGCGACCGTAGCTGTCGCTCGGTTCCAGACTGTAGCGCCTAGAACCGCACGGCCAGTCATGCCGGCCATCGGACACTCCTAGAGAACACAGACGAGTGGGGTGGCAGCCGAGGTCCAGCGCTTAATAACGACGGAGCATTCAAACGCAGAAGGAGTACTTTGTTTTGTTGACAGTGTACTCACTATCCCTCTTCAACGTTTTGTGTACAGCCTGCTGCATATACCACAAATAGTTTTCTTGTGGAAATCAATGGATGCCGTGGAGGACAGCATCCTTTCCTTTACGTGGACGTTTTATGTACTTCCCTGTGCACCAAAACGGTTCTCAATAGTATATTCGTCCGCAAAAACTGGATAAAGGTCATAATATGTCCAGTCATATTGATTTAAAAAACTTATTTAACAAATGTTATAATGTAACAGACCGCGATTCACCTAATTTAGTGTATGGTACATAAGTGCTGTAAACAACACAATGAACTGTATTGAGTATTATCTTATGCTTCGTGCTTGCAGAACCCTGCCTTGGTCAACGACATTGCCCGACTCTCCCCAATAGAGAACGTTCGGAGCATTAAGGGCAGGGACCTGCAAATATCTTGGCATTTTCAAGCTCTAACGCGCCAATTGGACAGAATGAGGCACCATAGCCCTCAGTAGGAAATCCAAGAACTGTATCAATGAATGCCAAGGCGAATCACTGCTTGCATGAGGACCAGGGCTGGAATAGCATGTAACTGACGTGCTCAATTTGAGAAGCTCTTTCTCTTGAATAAAACATCCAGTTCATCTGCAATTGTAATCATTTGTTTGTCTGTACACATACATCACATCATTGACTTCCATCCCATTTGGATAATTCATCGCGCCGTTTGATTGGTCCATTCTTCTCTGAGCGTACCGCAACTCGTGAGGTATATCTTCATGCGCTGCCAACATTGATTTTACCTGCCATCCGAGAGGTGTTTGGAAATGAAAGGTTTTACCTACAACAAGATGACGCTCCACCTCACTACGACAGAGATGTCAATTTGGATGAAAATCTACCCGGACGATGGATAGGTTGAAGAGGAGTACCCACTAAGGTCTCCAGACCTTACACCTCTTGACTTTTAGCTATGGGTGACCTTGTAAAATGTTTACCAATAGAAGCCAGCTTCACTGAACGAGTTGCGAGAAACCATTGAGGTATTCTGTGCGACTGTCACACCGGCGACACTACTAGCCATATTGCGGTCAACAGTTCAGCGGAATAGACGTTGTTTTGGTGCTAATAGGGGTCACTTTGAACACATGAAATGACATTCCCCACGTGCAAGAATAGTCATTTTGTTCCGTTAATATTATCAAAGGGTACGTATGTTATCCTGGACTCCTTCTTTGCCATTCAAAGCTACCATCACTAGCTAAACTTTCGGCGTTTCCTGATCTGTCAGAATCTGACAGCGGAGATTTACCTATCATCTGAGAGGTGTTTGGAAATGATTACCAAGATCTCTGAGTGTCAGTACAAAATTGATTCAGATATCTGTGCGCTGCGTACGTGTTTGTTACCTACTACATTCTGGAAAGGACTGCTGTCACTAGATCCCACACCACGATATTATAGTTCTCAGGAAGAGGTACAAAGTCAGACCTACTTCACCTTGTCTTATGCCGACCAATCAAATTAGGTGGTGTAAACAGGGAGACAGTAAGTCAGTGACCCGAATCTTTAGCATCTTCCAGTATCATTTTAACTGAGCGACACTGATTTTGTGCAAGGATCTGCCACCCTAACTCAAAGTCATCTATCGCTACGCGTACTGGTACTCAATACCAATGATGTAATGCATCGTGAATAGTTTATTTTCCCACCAGAGAGCGTTTGAAGCGGTCGCATCACATTTCTGCAAGTGGTTTCCATTTTCTGCACATGTACTGAGTTTAAGTAATTTGTGACAACAAGCTGATGACTGAATGTCTCCATGTCAGTGCGAAAATGTTTCCCAAATTACCGATGACTTACTCACCTTAACTTCCTGTGTTCGACTCTGCGTGGCACATCACAGAGAGGTCAGTTTATGTGTAAATGTGTGCAAATTTTTCTAAACACAAGTGGTGTTTTAGAGATCTATATCTATAAGCATACTCTGCAAACCAATGTGAAGTGCATGGCAGTAGGCGGTTCCCACCGTATCAATCGTTAGGGCTTCGTCTCGTTTCATTCACGTGTGGAAAGCGGGAAGACAGATTGCTTAAATACTTAAATACCCTGTGTGTGGCATACTTAATCTAATCTTGTCCTAGAAGATTCCTGTGGGAGCCGTACAAAGGAGGTTGTAGGTAATCCTAAATTTATCACTTAAGGCTGGTTCTTGATACTTTGTAAGGAGGTTTTCAGGGGGTGTAAAAGCCTTTAAGCAGCCAAGATTGCTTAAAATACTTCTTTATTCAAGACAACCGGTTTCAACAAACTTTGCTGTCATTTACAGGTCTGAAAATCTTTTTGTTGTAAAACATGTTCATTTTACGTTGAACCTCATGCACAAAATGTAAAACGGATGGAAATCAGCACCTTATCCATTTGACATCCTGTGCGTGAGGTTCAGCCTAAAATGAACATGTTTTAGAACCAAAAAAAATTAAGACCTGAAGTTGACAGCAAAGTCTGTTGAAACCGTTTGTTCAAAATGGCTCTGAGCACTATGGGACTCCACTGCTGTGGTCATCAGTCCCCTAGAACTTAGAACTACTTATACCTAACTAACCTATGGACATCACACACATCATTGCCCGAGGCAGGATTCGAACCTGCGACCGTAGCAGTCGCACGGTTCCAGACTGCGCGCCTAGAACAGCGAAACCGTTTGTCTTAAATAATGAAATATGTTATGCAATCTCGGATGTTGAATGGCTTTTTACGGTTAAAACTAACTCTCAAAATGAGAAAATTACATGGGATGGTTTGCACCTGTCTTCGAGTATCAGTCAATCCATTTTTTCAGCCGCACTGTGACGCCCTCCAGCGGATATAATGGATCTCACTCGTAATGTCACAGAGACGTACACATGTCAACCAGAAGATCTAAGACCATTTGCACAACCAAAGAAGACACAGGAATGTCGTTAGAAACAAGAAGACTTCGTAAGTGTCTACTTGTTTTACTACGTGCCCTTTATTATTTTAATTAATTTTCATCATCCACCCTGAGGGGGAGGGGGCATTTCGAGTAAAGACCCATGGTAGAGTCAGAAAGATTTTCTCGTTTCTGCTAGATCTAGGATTTCCGTATAAAAATTTTACTTGTGCGTAACATGGAAAAACACAAATCGTGTCTGCAAAATAAATAGCCGTCAGAGAATGAAAAATTACTACGTATGAAGTAATCTGTTATATTTTACTCTTTAGCTACACACTGGAAGAGTATGCAAACTTTGGAAATGCCAGAAGTACTGTAAAATTTGTATTACGGTTTCATGTAGCCTAAGACGCGGAGAACGTCCATCTTAACATTCATATTACCTATACGACTTTTTACGGTGTAGTTGAACAGCAAAGTGACGTCATACAGTCCAGTAGCATAACTTCAAGGCGATCGCCAATTATCTCTATTCCTGCCGATGTCTAATGAAGTCGAACTCTTGTCTTGTCGGCTCAGCCTCCTGCCAAGGTTTCATTATCGTAATTACCAACTTGCGACGGCCGTCACCGACCCGCGCGCAGCCAGTAAGAGGTCAGCTTAATTTCACTTTGCGGTCAAACAAACTAAGTTATCGGCGTAATTTCCAGAAGGAGAAAGTGGCAAAGTATTTAATTAAATACGAGTAGCTGGCTGGATTTAATTAACCCCTACAGAGCCTATGGAGTTGGCGTATATTATAATCTGGAGGAGCAATATCGCTTTTCATCGCCAAATATCCGCTCCAACTTCGTAGCAAGAACGGGGAAACTCTGCGGTTCTCCTCAAATTATACTCGCTGACGTCATCAAGGATATGCGATGCGGTAGAATGATTTCGTCCATTTCATTTGCTTGATTGTGTTTCACTTACGACAGAACATGGTTATAAAATGTTCGATTAATATGCCTACGCCAGCACACATTCCGCTAACAAAGCTAGCTCTTTTGTCAGATGACATCCTGAAAACGCTGAATGAAGGTAGTGAGACAGATAAGGTATTTCTTGACTTACGAAAAGCATTTTACCCAAGACCACAGACACGCTTGTTATCGAAAACACGATCGTATGCGTTACTAGGCGAAGTTTGTGACCGGGTTGAGGAGTTATTGGCAGGCTCTCAGAGTGTTATGTATGAAGGTAAAAGTAACTTGGGATGTGCTGCAGACAGGCGTGTTGGGAACTTTGCTGTTCACATTGTACACTGTGGTGGCAAAAGTCATGGGATATTTCTGCTCGCAATCCTTTCGGTCATGGTCCACGATGCTCTTCTCTTCCTAACGTTTCGCCCAGGCCTGCTCTGGACATCATCAGAGAGGTTGCTTCGTTGAGTCGGACGTCTGAGAGCGACATATACTACAGAAAAACGGCGTGATAAGCAGAGTCGGCAGGCAGTTTTGTCCCTTTTAGCCATGTATTCACATTTCTCTTGGTTGTTCTAATATGAACTTCACCACACGTACACGGAATTTCATATGCGCCACACGTTAACAGAGGAGAGTGTTTATCCTTTGCAGATTGGAGTGCTTGACCTATTTTATTTGTTGGTCTAAAAACCGGTTTAATGTCGTGATTCTGTAAAATCTCTACGATCTGATCTGTAACATTTTTAATAAAAGGGAGAGATACTGTATGCTTCCATGGCAGTTTTTCCTGCTTGTCCTTTGGCTTTCCATTATTTAGTGTTATAATTCTGTTTACTTCTCTCTCTGAGTAGTCACAAAGCCTTTTGGCTCTATCGACATGACTTTTAATGACACCTCTCTTTTGTTGTGGACGGTGATTAAGTATTTTGTGTAAATATCTGTCCGTGTGCTTTACCTTTCGAAAAACCTTTACGTTACAAACAACCAAGAGAAGTGTGAATACACGGCTAAAGGAACACAAAAGTGTCTGCCGACTAGGGAAAATACACATTTCGACTGTAGCAGAGCATGATCTTCAGTCAGGAAGTTATAAAGTGAAGTTTTCTGAAACAAAAGTGTTATCTGCGACGACGAACTGCATCCACGGCTATGTAGAGAATCCATTGAAATACATACAGGCGTGCTTTTAATAGGAAGGAAAAGAGTATGAAACTTAGCGACATATGGACAGTAGGTCTGCAGAATCGCTAAACAGTTTTTTATCTTTGACAAGACGACAATCGATAGTCAAGTTTCATCTTTCACAAGAATTATCTCTGCTTATCATGCTGAAACATTTGGTCGGTATATGAAGTGGAACGATGACATAGACTGAGTTGTAAGTAAAGTAGATTGCAGAATTCGGTTCGTTGGAGAAAATTAGGGAAATGGAATAAATGTCCAGAGTAGATTGCCTAAAGTGGTGCGTGCGGCCCATACTAGAATATTGCTCAAGTATGTGGGACCATAAACCAAATAACACTAACAGGGGATATCGAAACATGTAAAAATATGTCTGCTTGAATGGTCACAAACTTTTTTGACCCTTGGGAGAGGCTACCACAGATGCTGAAAGAATTGAGCTGTCAAATGGTTGAAGCTAGGCACAGATTATCGTATGGAAGCCGACTTCGTTAAGAACCATCATGAATCTAGGAATATACCAGGATCATCCATGAACTTGTGACAAAATAAAAGATCCACGCCCTCCTTGTGAATTTATTTTATTCAACGCGTTCTCCGCCGAACCACTACAGCACAACCTATGGAGATAGATGAAATCACGGGGGAGGAGGTAGGCACTGCGTTTATTCCATATACAGGCGCACTCTCGGGGAAAATCGCCCGCATTTTGAAAAAACACCGGGTCGGGACTGTGGTTTGTCCTCCGAATAAAACTCGTGCACTGGTGGGGAGCGCCTAAGATGACCTCGGTTTGAGGAAGGCCGTCGTGTACCAGATTCCGTGTCAGTGTGGCAAGTCGTATATTGGTCAGACGATGCGTACCGTCGAGGATCGATGCCGTGAACACCAGAGGCACACTCGACTGATGTATCCGAGCAAGTCGGCGGTCGCTGAACATTGTTTGTCGGAAAATCACGCTATGGAGTATGAACGCACGAGGATTCTGGTACAGACGTCGAGATACTGGGGCAGCGTTGTTAGAGAGGCAATCGAAATTCGCACCAATGACGACCTCATAAACCGTGACTGTGGCTATAATCTTAGCAAGGCTTGGGAACCAGCGATTGGGTTAATCGAGAGTAAATCGAGCAAACGTATAGTTGTGACGACCACGGCGGACAGAGCCATCACACCGACGTCATCTCAGACGCCGTCGCAATCTGTTCCACCGCGCTACCGTGGCGCGGGGCGCGGACGGCGGAGTGAGCGCGCCGCGGGCGGAGGGTATTTAAATCGGCCGCCGCCGCGACCGAATCCAGTTCCCCCGAGCAGTCATAGCGTACGGATCTCCGTGCAGACACGTTCACAGGAGCTCAGTCCGTCAGTTCACCTGATGATGGCGACATGTATGATCGTCGAAATATTGTGCCCGTTGGACACTGTAGACCGGCAGTACACCCGTGGATATTTTGATTATCAAAGTAATTTTGATTGGCGTCTGATTTGATAGTTATAAGCTTCATCGTTCACTATTTTAGAGGGCACCTTAATATTTTTGGATTTGCATTTTTGGTGACGTCTGCCTAGGATTCGTTCATCAGCTATCGCCTGACACAGCAGTCAGATTCGCGGATCTTAGAATTAACAGAAAGGTGTACGTTACTACCTTAAGAATAATTCAATTCTCAAAATAAAAAAATAGTTCTAAGTCCTAGCACATAACCATTTATGTACTTTTTCAGTGAATTAGGGGAGTATCTGTCCATCGTTGTCGAGCTGAAGTATCGCCATTGTAATTCTGGAGATGATTGTATTTATTATGTGTAAATGTCTATTGTACATTACGAGGGGAACGAATTTTAGTGCATGTGAGAAGATTGAGGAATTTAATGTTAGATTGATTAGCTTAGTTTTAAATGTCAGGTGCGTTTGTAATTTAATTTTTGTGCTAATCTCAAGGTTTACGAGAGGGAGGGCGAGAGTTTTAGCATTAATGAGTGAAACGGAGAGGGAAATTCAAATAATTCAGAAACGTTTAATGGATATTCGGATATGGAAGTGCCGAATGAAAGCACTGAGGATTAAATAACAGTGAACCATACGAAATAATATCTCAAGACGAAACCAACATCGTTGACGAACTAGATCAGGGATGAGGTAGTGACGAGATTTTGGAGATGAACAGAAATGTTAGAGTAGTAAGAAGCTTCATCTGCGGAAGAAAACGTAGAAATTACAGAACGTGAAAGAGCAGCACAGAATGAAGCTTGTCCTGAACACAAACCACACCTTCTGCGGAACTTGCTAATTTAAAACGGCTAATGAACAATTTAAGAAAAGCGGAGTGTTACTTAAAGAGAGTAACGAAAGAGATATAAGGAAAGCGAGCGAAAATGGGACACAATTTGAGAAAAATGAGCCACAATTCAAAAAAATAGAGAACGTTATAAACAAGTAGGAGCCGTAAACTATAAATTAGATGATGACATCATGAAATAAGAAGACCAGGGAAAAGCTTTAAATAAGAATTAAATTCAAGGGTGGAGACATTAACGCAGGACGCTAAAAGTATAAGCAATGTAGTAAGAAAAGATATAAATGCCAATAAAAAGGACACTGAAAGAATGAAATTATAGAGGGAAGAACAGATAGACACCACTGAGAACGTAGAAGAATGAAGTGCTAACCACAACAGTGAAGCAGTTATCAAACTGTAATGAAAAAACTTCTGACAGAGCAGTACCTGCAAATCTTACAACACGCCAAAATAAGGGAGTTGGTACAGTTTAAGACTGCACAAGAAACCATAAACCATAGCCACAAGGAGACATTTGACGCACTACCAAAAAGAAAGAGGGTAGTAGATTTTCAATAAGGTATAGCGGAAGAGAGAACGTGGCGAGTCAGGGAAAAGTAGAACACAACAGACAAGAAGAAGAGACTAACGATTTGACTGAAAGGTTATGCCGCTTCAGAGGAGTGTCGACGTACAATGATTCGCCAATAATTACCACTATGACTGTAGAAATAATTTCTTGCGTCATGGAAGAAGAGGAGTGTTGGAAGCAGTTCGTATCGGTACAGAAGTTTTCACCGTTTACGAACACCAAAAACCATCTACATCTGAACATGTGGACTGAAGCATTCCGTGAGACGTTACCAAAATCATAGCTACTGTTCTGAAAATCAGATTTTTATGTGCTTACTGCAGAGAGGAAGCAGCGTCGAAAACGTGAGAAATAATGGGACAATACAGGACATATGCACCCCGGAAAGAAAAGTGACATAAGTAAAAAAAAAAAAAAAAAAGCACTTTTTAGTTTTGTCACTGCAAACTGTGTGTGAAGTGTCCCAACGTGCCGTGAAAAATGTAATGGAATTTACTGCCAACACTAATTACTTTAAATTTAATAGAAGCTTTATAGAACTTATAATTTACGTCGTGATTTTCCAAGTAATGTATGTTTGAGACGTGACACTGTTCTTGCGGAGGTGCGAGACGAATTTACGCGCGTATTCTCGGAAGAGTGATGGTGCAAAGGAAAACGAGATCAAGTAAAACTAGGACTCACGATGATCGAGAACTATGCAGAACCAAGGTGTCATAAGTCACTGCAATATTTCAAAGTTATGATAGTGAAAAACCGATTTTTAGACGTGGTGTTTGAACTATGAGAAATAATAATACTTTACTTGATGAAGCTTCCACGTTAGGTTCAGAAGGAAATAAGGATCGCTTGCAGAAATATGCACGATGTTAAAGGATTCCATAAGATACAGGGTGAGTTAGCATGCGAGAGAATTTGAGAAGCAATAGAACTGGTGCATTTCCTGCTGGCAGACTTCCAGAGAATTAACAGATAAGGAACTAGAGAACTGAAGGGAGAGACACCGACCAGGAAGAAACTAAAATGGATGGAAAAGCAGAAATAACAGCCGTCGCTGGGGACCATAGTATCTGCCAGGCGGCTGCGGAAATAATTGGACACACAACGATGGAAGGAATAATGACGAGAGAATGATAGGTGAAAGGGAATAATGGAGATTGTGGAAGTGCATGGGCACACCCAAGTAAAAACCATAGGAATAAAGACAGAGATGACGCGCCACAAAGCTGACTTGTTGAAGACGCTCTGGCAACACAGCTAGTAATGGCCAGCTTATTGATGGCATTGTTCATGGATAGTACGGAGCTGAAATACACATTAGATGAAGAAACCAAGGAATTTCAAAAAACGGTAGATGACAGATATCCGACTTTAAGAGAATCCATGGTACGAAAAGAGATGCAATGTGTACTCGACTCAAGCAGTCAAATCTCGTCATTGGACAAGGAATCGTATGATTTGTGTCACCAGGATAAGCAGTGGCAATCATTCAAAAGGCACGGGATGGAAATACAAAGTGCAAAGTACGGCAAGTGACCAGAAATTAAGGAACAGGTACGGATAGACTTAAAATGTCACACTGAGGCTTGTGTGATGCCTGCACACGTAACAACAGTTTTTGGTGACTTTCTTATAGCACAGTAATTCGATGCATGTCGTAAAAGTCTGTTTCACTTCTGCCAGACTTTCGTGAATGTGCTATGACACGTGCATTAGATAACCTAGTTTAATATATTTTGACGATGATTTCGTTTATAGATGTGTAAGCATGTCCAACATTGCAGTATTTGAAATTGGTCAAGGCCGAAATCATGAGTGTAGAGTAGAACAAACGATCTGCCAGTTAAATGGCAGAATTTTCATTAAATAAGTACTTCTTCAAATGGCTCTGAGCACTATGGGACTTAACATCTGTGGTCGTCAGTCCCCTAGAACTTAGAGCTACTTAAACCTAACTAACCTAAGGAGATCACTGACATCCATGCCCGAGGCAGGATTCGAACCTGCGACCATAGCAGTCGCGCGGATCCGGACTGAAGTGCCTAGAACCGCTCGGCCACTCCGGCCGGTGGAGTACTTCTTCCTTATTTGTGGTGAGTCCTTATAAACAAACTTCGTGTTTTTCTTACTTATTCTGAAATTATTAGATGTAGAAAAATGTGTTTGGTCTTAAAGGAACTGGAAGAAAAAGAGCATTTATTAAAATTAAATGTAAATATTGTAATGTGATTATTTTTCGAGTGGTGCTCCATTTTTATGTATTATTAAGTACAACTTCATTGTAGAATTTGGTGGAGGGGAAAGCGAAATCTTCAAAGGGCATGCAAACAGTAGCTACTGGAAATTCTACATCTAATGGTCAGTCTGTGTAGATCAGTCGTGAGGTAGCACGTTGCTGAGCTGATAGTGATGTATCGGACTATTAAAAGTGACAGAATTTGTGAAGCCAGCACTGCGCGAATACTTCAAATATTTGTTCGTACTTATAATCGTTGTGACTCAAGTGAGACTTACAATCTGAGAACTCACTGGAAACTTAACATTTAGCGGGGATTAAACGATGGTCTAGATGAAACATTAACTTACTTCGGCTGCAATTTTAGACTTAATGCTGGAGAGAATACGAGTATCTACTCGAGAATTCATGTGTGCTAATTTGTTGGTTGCTATAAACGGACTTTAAGTGAATTGCTGAAGAAATTGTGTTTAGTTTAACAGATTGGGAATCTGTTTTGCACCTAGCACTGATGTTAAAATAGTATTTGTGGAGTCTGCAACCATTCTAATTACACATTTACGCACGCGTAACTGCTTTTAGGCACCGTCAAATCATACGTAAGGATTAACATTATTTTATTTCACATTTAAACGCTGTACTTGAGAGCCATCATTCTTAGCAGTTTCTACATTCGACTAACTGAATAAATCAATTCATTCAGTTTAAGCCCTTTGGCGTTGTCTACTTAAATTATTCAGTAGCATACAATGCTTTTATCAAATATTGCTAATGTTATTCAACTTGTTTACTTAGTATTTCGTATTACACGCCAGTGATAATTGAACTGCAGGATCACAGGTTAGTACCACTTTTTGCTAACAGTTTGGCTTATGGGCACGGAAGCAACCACGTACGGCTCGTCCCCGTGACTACAATGTGTCACAATCTTAAATACTGGTATGTATTTCCCAAGAATCAAGAATGAAGGTACAGTCGTACGCTGTCGGTGCTCCACCATTTAGATTAATTACTTTGTTTAACCGCCACTGTGCCTACTATAAGGCCAGTTTAATTAATAATTCAGTTCACTTAACTCAGTCTTTCACTTAGCAGTCCAGGCCAGGATTTGTAACTAAGACATAAGTACTAATCAGAAACATGTCTTTCACTTGGCAGCTCTTGCGGGGGTTTAAAATAATCACGCTACGTAGAAGAAAAAAACGCCTTTAATGTTAATAGTAATATTCGAGAAAACGTGTGTATTTTTGGTTATCTGTTCAGTTCCATGTCTTCTTTAGACTGAGTAATTGGAAGATTGTTGTTTATTACACTGTGATTGGGCCCTATTCCTTACTTTACTCTAAGAACTAACCTGTTTTACTCACCGAAAAGAAGAAGCGTATCTCCAGTGTGAATGATTTATAGAGATGTAGGTGCTCATGAAACTGTTTAGTTCTCTGAATATCCTTTCACAAGGGTTGGCAGAAGAAGAAAATTTTGAGATGAAAATGCGTTTAATGTTGTTGTCTTTCAAAAACTGTTTCCATTCTGAACTTACGTTTGGACAGAAAGGTAATACACAAAATTGATAGGTACGACCAGCAAAGATAAAAGCAGTATACTTCTTAGACTCAGGTGTGAGGAGTACCTGCCAAAATGAATTGGTCATGTCACGTAAAGAAACGTACTTTGAGTTCAAAAAATCGTTGTAGCTGTTCCTCTAAATTCTCAGGTTGTGTTCTGGCTGGTAATATTATCTGGTCAATAACTCTGGCCTCAAGTACCAGGTGTATTCTTGCATTAGGTTTTCTCACTACGTGTGACGGCCTAGAATAGGGTGAAGTGGATGGATCTATAATTCCTCATGTTAGAATTTGCTTTGACTCATGCCAAACTGCAAGTCGTAGAGATACAAGTACGTTATAAGACTTATGGAAATATATCTGGTGAGGCTTTACTTCGATGGTGTACGTGTAAGGTTTGATCACACAGGGTATTTTTGTAAATACATTCATATTTTTCAGTCGAATATCCTTTAGTTGTGACTTTTCCTCTTCATCGACCGCCGTGCATTCTTAAAGTTTAGAATTAATTTGTGTTAGTATGGCCTTGCATTCATACTCTGACTGTGACGCAGGTGTAGGTCTGCAGTGTTGATCAGTCTCGTGTATCATTTGCAGTTCATATCGAGTGCAGTGTTTGCCATGTTCAACTGTTCTCGTGTCTAATTTCACACAGATCTCACTTTCACTTAAAAAATAACGTATACCTTTAGACAAGTCTATAGTGGAGTCCTTCTCACACAAAAATCTATAACTAAAGTACAGTTTGTAGATACGTGTGCAACGACAAGGAATGGCCATTGAATAGTCCCATTGCCTATTGCCAACTTCACAAACACTTGTTTACGTACCCTAGACTTATTACCTAATGCAATGAGTATCTGAAAATTCTGAACAGGAAAGTCTGCAACTTTGGTTACTTCGTTCAGCTTCACATAAAAATTCTGTGATACTACATTAACTGCAGCACCTGTATCAATGACAATGGTAGTGGGTGCTCCTCTTACTGTACCTGTAGTGGATGGCAGCACAACTTGTTTCTTCTTGGATCGACACTGTGTGTTGTCACTCGTGACGTCAAGAGCCAAGTTTCTTGTTCGTTGTATCTTTAGAATAGTATGTGTGATTCATGTGGCGTGGATCTGATCGCATTACTGTGTGGTGTGTTAGAGTTTGGTGTGTCAAATAGTAATTGTGTGTCCAATCTGACCCCAAGCACTCCTCAGCCACGCCCTGGGGCACGGTAATTACTGCGGCTAGTTTAAGTCTTGGGTAGTTAAATTTTTTGTGTCAGTGTTAGGTGGAGGTAGCGTTTCGCTTTACATTACAATTATATTTACCTGTGGGTATTGGCGTCGCCATTCTCCGGGTTGATTTTGGTGTTGCTGTTGTGTATGAGATGGTGTCGGCATGTTGTTTCGATTTGCATAACTGTTCTGTTGTATCGGCAGCAGCGCTTTCTGCCAGTGTTGATTGTAGTGAAATTGATTACGTGGATAAGAGTTTTGGTTTTGCATGTGGTTTCGTGGTGCCGGGTCACTCGTATTATGTACCTGCCAATGTTTTCTGTTTGAAGGTTGTCCATTACGGAAGTTGTTACCGTTTTGTCTGTATTGGTTATGATTTGGTCTCTGAACTTATTAAATTTTCGTTTTTTGTATGGATTGTCCCTGCATATAGTTGTTTTGATGACTATAGTTATTTGCATTGTATTGTAGTGGTGAGTTTTGTAAATAGTTCTGTGACTTCTGTGGCTGCACGAAAGAAACGTTTGAGTGCGCGCCTGAGTTGGGTTGGCTAGCCTGCAAGTTCGGCATAGCCACTACGTAAATGTTATGATTTCTTTCCCGGGACTGGCGTTGTTGGTTCTCTTCGTAGAGTAAATCAATAGCGTCAAGTCTTTCTAAAAAGTATTCTGCGCCGTCGTCAAGGAGATAGACTAATTTTTCTTTTATATGAAATGGCCATTTGGATTTGAGTGAACGGATTGTGTCACGAGGTGCGACTGGTTGGTCGAGGAAGTGGATATGTTGCGATATTTCTCAAAGTGTCGTCTCAGGTTTCCGTTTTTTGGGTTGAAGAGCTCAGGTTTCATTACTTGTTTCCTAACGCGTTTCTGAATAGATATTCAGGAATGCATTTTCGAGTTGATCATATGCGTTAATTTGTCACTCTCTTTGTATGCCCAGACGGCAGCTTCGCCATGAATGTAATCATCAATGTGGGAAATGTTCTTTCTAACACTCCAAGAGCAAGAAAAGGCGTTTTTGAATGCCTTGAGGAATATCACAGGGTATAAAGTATTCTTTCCTGGAATAAAGGGTTGGAACTTTTGTGTTTAAACATGCTTTCTTCTTCCTTATAGGCATTGCGTCTGTTGCGATCTGAGAACGTGTAGTGTTCTTATGGCTGTTGTGAAACTGTCTTCTGAGCAGTAATTGTATTGTATTCTGGTGTCTTGTGTCGGTTGGTGTCACTGTTCATGTTCGGTGTTCCTGTGTGCTGTGTTTCATGACGATAAAATTGTTCGTTACCAAATCTTGTGCTGTGTAGGTGAAGGATTATACGTGTGTGTACATTGTACTGTGTGTGGTACATTGTACTGTGTGGTCGATCATCTGTTTGTTTTTCGATTTATAATCAATCACTGTGTCTTGCACTATGGCTGACAATTTCTCATTCAAATTTTTATCCTTCTGTGCTGTCCAAGTCAGAAATTGTTCATTGCAGTTTGAAAAGTATGTGTCAGTTTCTTTCTGTACACTGTCGTGTATATGTGAGTGTACCTCATTGAGCTTACATTCAATATCCTTCACTCTGGTGTGTATTTCCTCGTTTTTATGGTTATTGGTCTTAATCAGAGTAACCATATTTTCACAGACTGTGTCTATGTCTTTTATCTGCATTCACATCTGATACTGTCTGATCGTGCTGCAAAGTAAGCTCTGAGAATGTGTCCGACAAGTCGTTTATTTGCTTACTCAAACGAGTGTTAATGTTGTCAAGTAATCGCGTCAGTCTTTCTTCGGTCTTTGTTAGATTGGTTGCATTGTCTTTCACTAATTGCGAAATGCGTTCGTGATTCTTTGTGTTTTCCATTTAGGTTGGAAATGTCTTTCATGATTGTGCTCGATATTGCGATAAAATTTGTGTTAGACAATGGCGCTGCCCCCACCGCGTTATGAGCTGAGGCGTGCAAGCGTAAGTTTGGTTCGTAATTTGATCATTCTGAAGTTACAGCAAGGAAATGAAATTATTTCCTGTCACTATCTGATTTGGTATTTGGTTACTCATGGTATTGTTGTAGGTGTCGGTGTTGGTGTGTGTATCGGTATTCACGTTATCTAATTGTTGTTCCATTTTGTATTGTTTTCTGGTTTTGATCGTAATGAAAAAAGCGAAAAGAAAGTAATTAAATGCGTAAGTATGTAAAATGTGTGGGTAATCCCTGTATTAAAGTCACTGATCCTGTTAATACGAATAAATGGAACCAAATCTTGACAGGCAAAATTTAAATCTTGCTGGCTTATCGCCATGTTCCAGAGGTTGTCCCTCAGTCTGCAAGATCCGAGCGGTCGCAGAGGGTGGGCTTACTGCTAGTTGAGACCACCAACGTCAGGCGCGTAATGGGGCCCCTTAGGGATATGGCTGCAAGAGAGGGGAAGAAAACCAAAGTGCACTCCGTGTGCATACCGGGTGGAGTCATTCCACATGTGGAAAGGGTCCTTCCGGATGCTATGAAGGGTACAGGGTGCACCCATCTGCAGGTGGTCGCTCATGTCGGCACCAATGATGTGTGTCGCTATGGATCGGAGGAAATCCTCTCTGGCTTCCGGGGGCTATCTGATTTGGTGAAGACTGCCAGTCTCGCCAGGGGGTTGAAAGCAGAGCTCACCATCTGCAGCATCGTCGACTGGACTGACTGCGGCCCTTGGGTACAGAGTGGAGTGGAGGATCTGAATCAAAGGCTGAGACGGTTCTGCGACCGTGTGGGCTGCAGATTCCTCGACTTGCGCCATAGGGTGGTGGGGTTTCGGGTTCCGCTCGATAGGTCAGGAGTCCACTACACACAGCAGGAGGCTACACGGGTAACAGGGGTTGTGTGGCGTGGACTGGGCGGTTTTTTAGGTTAGATGGCCTCGGGCAACTACAGAAAGGGCAACAGCCTCAAAGGGTGCGGAGCAAAGTCAGGACATGCGGGGACCAAGCAGCAATCGGTATTGTAATTGTAAACTGTCGAAGTTGGGTTGGTAAAGTGCCGGAACTTCAAGCGCTGATAGAAAGCACTGACGATAAAATCGTTATACATACGGAAAGCTGGCTGAAGCCAGAGATAAATTCTGCCGCAATTTTTGCAAAGGCACAACGGTGTTTAGAAAGGATAGATTGCATGCAACCGGTGGTGGCGTGTTTGTCACTGTTAGTAGTAGTTTACCCTCTAGTGTAATAGAAGTGGATAGTTCCTGTGACTTATTATGGGTGGGGGTTATACTCAACAACCGAGCTAGGTTAATAATTGGCTCCTTTTACCGACCTCCCGACTCATCAGCGTTAGTGGCAGAACAACTGAGAGAAAATCTGGAATACACTTCACATAAATTTCCTTAACATGTTATAGTCTTAGGTGGAGATTTCAATTTACCAGATATAGACCGGGACACTCAGATGTTTACGGCGGGTGGTAGGGGCAGAACATCGAGTGGCATTATACTGAGCGTACTATCCGAAAATTACCTCTAGCAATTAAACAGAGAACCGACTCGTGGAAATAACATCTTGGACCTACTGTTAACAAACAGACTCGAACTTTTCGACTCTGTAAGCACAGAACAGGGAATCAGTGATCATAAGGCCGTTGCAGCATCCCTGAATATGGAAGTAAATAGGAATATAAAAAAAGGGAGGAAGGTTTATCTGTTTATCAAGAGTAATAGGAGGCAGATTTCAGACTACCTAACAGATCAAAACGAAAATTTCTGTTCCGACACTGACAATGTTGAGTGTTTATGGAAAAAGTTCAAGGCAATCGTAAAATGAGTTTTAGACAGGTACGTCCCGAGCAAAACTGTGAGGGGCGGGAAAAACCCACCGTGGTTCAACAACAAAGTTAGAAAACTACTGCGAAAGCAAAGAGAGCTTCACTGCAAGTTTAAACGCGGCCAAAACCTCTCAGACAAACAGAAGCTAAACGATGTCAAAGTTAGCGTAAGGAGGGCTATGCGTGAAGCATTCAGTGAATTTGAATGTAAAGTTCCATGTACCGACTTGACAGAAAATCCTAGCCGGCCGAAGTGGCCGTGCAGTTCTAGGCGCTGCAGTCTGGAACCGCGAGACCGCTACGGTCGCAGGTTCGAATCCTGCCTCGGGCATGAATGTGTGTGATGTCCTTAGGTTCGTTAGGTTTAACTAGTTCTAAGTTCTAGGGCACTAATGACCTCAGACGTTGAGTCCCATAGTGCTCAGAGCCATTTGAACCATTTTTTTGAACAGAAAATCCTAGGAAGTTCTGGTCTTACCTTAAATCAGTAAGTGGATCGAAACAGCATACCCACACTCTGGGATGATGATGGCATTGAAACAGAGGATGACACACGTAAAGCTGAAATAACAAACACCTTTTTCCAAAGCAGTTTCACAGAGGAAGACCGCACTGCAGTTCCTTCTCTAAATACTCGCACGAACGAAAAAAATGGCTGACATCGAAATAAGTGTCCAAGGAATAGAAAAGTAACTGAAATCACTCAACAGAGGAAAGTCCACTGGACCTGACGGGATACCAGTTCGATTCCACACAGAGCACGCGAAAGAACTTGCCCAATTTCTAACAGCTGTGTACCGCAAGTCTCTAGGTTCCAAATGATTGGAAAAGAGCACAGGTAGTCCTAGTTTTCAAGAAGGGCCGTCGAGCAGATGGGCAAAACTGTGGGCCTATATCTCTGACATCGATCTGTTGTAGAATTTTAGAACATGTTTTTCGCTCACGTATCATGTCATTTCTGGAAACCCAGAATCTACTCTGTAGGAATCAACATGGCTTCCGGAAACAGCGATCGTGTGAGACCCAACTCGCTTTATTTGTTCATGAGACCCAGAAAATATTAGATACGGGCTGCCAGGTAGATGCCATTTTCCTTGACTTCCAGAAGGCGTTCGATACAGTTCCGCACTGTCGCCTGATAAACAAAGTAAGAGCCTACGGAATATCAGACCAGCTGTGTGGCTGGATTGAAGAGTTTTTAGCAAACGGAACACAGCATGTTGTTCTCAATGTAGAGACGTTAAAGTAACCTCTGGCGTACAGCAGGTGAGTGTTATGGGACCATTGCTTTTCACAATATATATATATATATAAATGACCTAGTAGATAGTGTCGGAAGTTCCATGCGGCTTTTCGCGAATGATATTGTAGTAAACAGAGAAGTTGCAGCATTAGAAAATTGCAGCGAAATGCAGGAAGATCTGTAGCGGATAGGCACTTGGTGCAGGGAGTGGGAACTGACCCTTAACATAGACAAATGTAATGTATTACGAATACATAGAAAGATGGAACCTTTATTGTATGATTATATGATAGCGGAACAAACACTGGTAGCAGTTACTTCCGTAAAATATCTGGGAGTATGTGTACGGAACGATTTGAAGTGGAATGATTATATAAAATTAATTGTTGGTAAGGCGGGTGCCAGGCTCAGATTCATTGGGAGAGTTCTTAGAAAATGTAGTCCATCAACAAAAGAGGTGGCTTACAAAACACTCGCTCGACCTATACTTGAGTAGTGCTCATCAGTGTGGGATTCGTACCAGTTCGGGTTGACGGAGGAGATTGAGAAGATCCAAAGAAGAGCGGCGCGTTTCGTCACAGGGTTATTTGGTAAACATGATAGCGTTACAGAGATGTTTAGCAAACTCTAGTGGCAGACTCTGCAAGAGAGGCGGTCTGCATCGTGGTGTAGCTTGCTGTCCAGGTTTCGAGATGGTGCGTTTCTGGATGAGGTATCGAATTTATTGCTTCCCCCTACTTATACGTCCTGAGGAGATCACGAATGTAAAATCAGAGAGTTTCGAGCGCGCACGGAGGCTTTCCAGCAGTTGTTCTTCCCGCAAAACATACGCCACTGGAACAGGAAAGGGAGGTAATGACAGTGGCACGTAAAGTGCCCTCCGCCACACACCGTTGGGTGGCTTGCGGAGTATAAATGTAGATGTAGATGTTATAAGAAATGAACTTGAATATGACCATTTTGTGTACTGAAAAGAACCTACTGTTTAAGCTGATAACTATTGTCGTAATTTAGATGCAGTCGCGAATTGTCAGAAACTTAAATAAAATGAAATGAAACCGAATTTTGAATGAATTTATCACTGAATCTAAAGATTGATTGTACACACTGTAAACCGAATGCAAATGCGCATACGCTGCGTCTTACTGTACGCTGGAATTTGGATCTGGAGATTGCAATTTCAGCGAGGTCATGTCCGGGATTTCATGATTGTTTTACAAATAATGGTTGGTAATTGTTCCTCCAGTTGTGGTTATTGTCATGGAAAAGAGAACAGATGGCATGATACATGTAACAAAGTCCTGTCACTGTCGTCAATATAAATAATAACATTGATATTTTGCTTCTGCGTGTGAGGATGAGAATACAGATCAGATAATCAATAATGTTTCAAAGTACATTGTATGGTGCGCAAACAATGCCATTTTTGGCTGAGATCGTGCGTTTGCTTAGTAGTTTTGCATTACCGTGTGAAATATTGGACTTCTTGCAGTAAAATTGCCTTGAAGATTGACTTATGGGTCTTTTACGTTAGGACTCGTTAATTTTCCATCAGACTGCACACAAACTTTTGCAATGTCGCAGCCGCTTAAATTATTTTTAAAACTACTAAAATAACAAAAAGACATAGAGATTAATAATGTATAGATTCACATATGCACATAAGTTATGAACAGACACTTATATATAAATGATAATTGTTGCTTGACAGTATATTAATATAAATGAGTACGTCGATACGCCTCTTCAAATCTGCCTGTGTTCAATATGTAACAAAATGTTACGGAGCAATGACAAGATGACTCCGTACAGAAACAAATTACCCCACAACTCCAAGTAGCGTGAGAGGAATCAGAGCTGAAATAAAATATTAAAACGTTTGCTGTTTTTTTCACCGCAACTACGTATTGTTTATCGATAGCGCTTCATATCATGTCTTTGACAGCGTGAAAAAATTATATTATCGCATGCTGATGTGCCCTTAAAACACCTGCGCCACTGTCACTACATGGTGGCGGCTAGAAGTTGTGTGTGTATGTGTGTATTGTAGCTTGTCAAGGATAACTTCTAGCCAGCACCATGCAGTGACATACGCGTGTGTACGCGCATGTCTGAGAGTGTGTGTGTGTATGTGTTTGTACTCTAGCCCATCAAAGAATAAGTTCGAAAGCTAACAAGTTTTCCTCCTTTTGTGTCTACCTACCGACAACTCAAGGTTTTCAATGCTTCTGCTTTTCAGTGAATGGTCCCCTTCAGCCCTAAACTATTTAAATTCTACAAGAACTTCCCTGCAACATTTAACCTGTATTACAGACACATAATATTCCTTCGCTTTGGCTGCGGCCAGCAGAATGATCGTGCTGAGAAACTCGTCAGCCGGTAGCAGTATTCGCTTTGCATCGCACTACAGTCCGCTCCGTTCGCTAGCTACGTAAGCCGCTGGCAGAGCCGGCCTGCTGAGTCGCCAGGAGGAGGGCAGCCGGCTCAGCTAGGGCCTAAGCTGGCTGGCCGCTGGCTGCTCCAGATGGCCGCTCCCGCCTGGCCCCTAATCTGCAGGCAACCACCGATAGCTGCTGAGCCCCTGCCGGAGCCGCTACTGACCCGCGGTCGGGCTGTTCTATCGATCTGGCCATGTCCTGGCAGGCGGAATGCCTCCTCCTGAGCCCATACTCGTACAGGGCGGGAGAAGTATAACTGAACGAGAAAATACGCTGGTGGGCCAAACTGTCTTTCCCATTATGTGTCACTAGAAACATAGTTCGATGAAACTTACACAAAGCGTAGAAAGAATTGCTACGACTATATTGTACAAGAGGTAAATGAAAGATATACCCGCCATTTGGATATACAACCGGTTTTATTCCACAATCTAGATTTCACTGTGAGGCAATTATCAAGTATTCACAACCACTACGCTTGACACAAGTCATTTTCAATTTTTTTCTTTCCTTTATTGCATTTTCAATTCTCTATTCAGGACGGGCTGGCAGCAGCATAGGCGCTGCTCTTCAGCTGAGAGACGTGTCAATTGTCCAGGAGGACATTTAAAACAATATAAAGAAGAAAAATGATGGAACACAGATATAAAAAGGTGGAACATAACGGAAGAAAGCAGACAAAAAGGAATGACTCTAAAAAGGAGATAATAATCTAAAAAATTATTCAACACAAAAAAGGACTCACTGTATGGATTAAAAGACACAAGGCAAAGTATGGCCAGACCATAAAAAGTCGCAGAACGATTAAAAGAGCGGCGAGAAGGGCGGCGTAGAACAGAACAATCATGGATGGCACAATTATATGCAAGTCGAGCAAATGATTAAAACCACATCACCTGAAAACACTGTAGAATGGCACCAAACACAACACTGATGCAGCACACTCGATGATGAAAAAGAAAACTGGGAGCATCTGCCATGGGTGGCGATACATGGGAAAAGAAAAAAAAAGGGGCTAGAAGGTGGGAAAGAAGGGGGATAGAGGGATAGGGTGGGGGCGTGCCAAAGGGGTCCAAGGAGGGAAGGACCGGAGTGGAAAACAGCCAAGGAAGGAGTGGAGAGAGTCAGGAGTGGTGAAGGAGTAAAGCCCACTCAGGGGGAAGGACAGGACGGTGAAGGTGGGCGCTGGGGAGGGGGGGAGGGAACAAGGCCAGGCTACAGTGGGTTAGAAGTGAAGACATCATAGCAAAGTTCATCATCTGAGGTGGGGGGGGAGGTGCTGGAAATTGCCCTGATGGAGCATATGGAGGGTGTGGAGGTGGAGAGAGGGTGTGGTACAGTGATAGAGAAGCGGCAATTGGTGGGAGATGGAGATGAATGAGGACACCAGGGGGTGGGGGGATCAAGCCTGTGGACAGTTTAAAGAAAACAGATTTGTTGGAGGAAAAGGAGGAGGTGGGGGAGGCGGGTGAGTTTGTACGGGAGCCATGTGGGGGACGGAAGGCAGATATGGAATCAAGGTGGGGCATGTGCCATTCAAGGCCTTTTGAAAGTGGGGGGGGGGGGAGTGCAGATATCCAGGCAACTCTGGCATTACAGAGGATGGGACAGAGGAGGGATTTGTAGATGTGGAGGATGGTGGAAGGATTCAGTCCACATGTCCGGCTAGACAGGAGTTTCAGGAGGTGGAGGCAGGTGTGAGGTTTCTGCTGGATGGCCAGGTGATGAGGGGTGCAGGTGAGGTGATGGTCGAGGGTGAGGCCAAGGTATCACAGGGTAGGGGTGAGCTGGATGGGTTGACCATGAATGGTTAGGTGAAAATCATGGAGATAGAAGGAGTGGGTAGTGTGGTGTATGATGATTGCCTCAGGTCTTTGAGGGGTTGATACGAAGGAACTGCTGGTTGCACCACATGGTGAACTGGTCAAGATGGGTTTAGAGGGTTCGTTGGGACTGTTGAAGGGTAGGGTAGAGAGCCAGGAAGACGGTGTCATCAGCATATTGGAAGAGGTATACATGTGGTAGTGGCTTGGGCATATCAGTGGTGTACAGGAGATAGAGAAGGGAGACGATGGAGCCTTGGGGACGCTGGCGTTGGAATAAAAGATATGGGAGTTTGTATCACAGATGGTGACGTAGGAAGGATGGTGTGAGAGGAAGGAAGTGACCAGATGGACAAAACTGATCGGCAGGACGTAGATTTGGAGTTTAAAGAGGAGACTGGGATGCCATCAGCGATAGTAAGTATTTTGAAGTTCGTGGGAAAAAAATGGCACAGCGACGGGAGGGAGAGAAGACGGACGAGGTTAAGGAGCTGGTCTTTGGCGAAGAAGGAGGGTCGCAAGGAACACTCGGTAAGGGGGACGAGGTGGTTTTGATTGAGGTGGTGATGAATATGATGGGAGAGGATGGATTTGAAGACCTACTGAAGATGAAGATGAGACAAATGGGACAATAGGAAGAGGCAGCAGAAGGGGTTTGTTGGGTTTGAGGAACAAGAGAATGAAGGAAATCTTTCACAGGTCGGGGTAAAGGCTGGTGGAGTGGAGAAAATTGTATAATTCGGCAAGGACAATCAGGAAGGAGAAGGGGCACTCTTTGAGGTGGAAGTAGGTGACACAATTGTGACCTGGGGCTAAGTCGCATTTTGACCAGTTGATAAGTTTAATGTCTTGAACTGTAATGGGAGCATTGATGTCAGAGGGGAGCGAGTGGAGCGACCGAGGTATCAGCGCATTCCATAATGGTGAGGAAAAGGGAAAATTCGTAGTGGGGATCATCAGGGATAGAGAAGACCTTGCAAAGGTGGGAAGGGAAGTGGTTGGCCTTACTGAGGTTGTCGGGAGGGGGGCGCCAGTCCCGGCGTTTCTATGCTGTAATGAGGTACCAAACACGTTGCTGTAGTTGCTGGTGGCAGTGGAGTGTATCCCTGTGACAAGTGTGTAGGAAGGAGCGATACGGGTGGCAAGATTCGCAGAGGTGGAGGATGGCCTGTGGACTGAGAGTGGGATGATGGTGGTGGATGGTTGTAGTAGGGGCCTCCACGGCAACAGTAATGGTCTTCTGAAGGACAAGGTGTGGGTGATGTCAGAACAGTGATAGGTAAGAGGGTGGCTTTCGACCTGTGTGGCATGATGGTAGTCATGGACTACCTTGGGAGGGGTTGCAGGCCAGGGAGCTGGATGTGGGCAGTGAGCAGATGTTATCGTGAGAAGGACAGGAAGGTGGTTGCTACCCATGGGGTCAAGCACATCTCTGGCTACATGCCCAAGGAGGTTGACAGATGCAGTGACTTCATCATGGGTGGTGTTGCTTGCAGAACAGATATGCTGAGGAAGAGGAAGGTCACCTTGGATCGTTGGGAGGAAGTGATGCCACCGCTGAAGAGCTGCAGGGTAATGGCTATGGATATTGATGTCGGCAGCAATCACATAGGTGAAGAAGGTGCAGTCTGTCTGTGAGATGAAGTCATAGGGAGTAGGAGCAGTGGAGTGGACATACAAGGTGATGGAGGCGACAGTGAGGCAGGGGAAAATGATGCTAAGGATGAGGTGTTCTGTTGGGTCATTGAGAAGGGACTGTGACCAGATGGGGATGTGCTTAAGGTAACAATGGTGAGTCCACCTTGTGCTTGGGGACCAGGATGATTTGTTTGGTGGAGGATATAGGGAGAGGTGCAGACAGTATGGTAGGGCTGGAGAAAGGTTTCATTCAGGAAGAAGGTGTCAATCTGGTGTTGGGAGAGGGTGTTCATGGTAAGTATTTGTTGGTGTGGACGGAGCAGGTGTTCTGGAAGAGGATGCGACACTCTTGACATGCCATGGTGGGGAGAAAGGGGGGTGAAGGGAGAGGAGGAGACCCTTAAACTAGGGTGTCCAGGTGGGTGACGGTGAAATGGGCTTGGTTGTGGGAGTAGGTGACGAAGGTGTTGAATTGGAAGACAGAGCAGGTGACAAGGGAGATCTGTTGGAAAGTAAAGGGGCATTGGAAAAGGTGGATTTCTTGGAGGACTTTGATTAGGAAATGGATGATGTCTTCAGGATACCTGGAGGGGTTGATACGAAGGAACCATGGTTGCACGAAGTGGTGAACTGGTCAAGGTACGTTTGGAGGGTAGGTTGGGACCGTTGAAAGGTAGGATAAAGGGCTAGGATGGCGGTGTCATCAGCAACTTGGAGTAGATGAAATGGTGGGGGAGATTTGGGCCAGCGGTGTACAGAAGATATAGGAGATGGGAAACAACGATGGAGACTTGTGACACGCTGGCAGAGGGATAAAAGGTATGGGAGTAGTGGCATAGGTGGCGCACCGGGAGAGGAATGCAGCAACAAGATGGACGAAATAGATAGGGAGAACATAGGTCTGGATTTTGAAGAGCAGCCCGGGATGCAGACTTGGTCATAGGCGTTCTGGAGGTAAAGGGAAACAAAGATAGTGGAGTAACAGGAGTTAAATTGGAGGGAAAGAGGATAGGTAAGGTTAAGCAGCTGGTCGTCAGCTGAAAAGGAAGGCCGGAAGCCACACTGGGTAAGGGAAGTAGGTGGTGCCGTTTAAGGTGGCGGAGAATATGGGCGGAGAGCTTGGCCACGAAGACCTTACTGAACATGGAGGTGAGGCAGATGGGACAATAGGAAGAGGTATCAGAGGGGGGTTTGTTGGGTTTAGGGAACAGCAGGACACAGGAAGTCTTCTACTGGTCGGGGTAAAAGCCAGGAGGATATTGTACAGGGTAGCAAGCACAGCCAGGAAGGATGGGTGGGGATTTCTTGAGTTGGCTGTAGGTGACGCCATCATGACCAGGGGTGGTGTTGCATTTGGAGTGGAGGACGAGTGTGATGTCGTGTGCAGTGATGGGAGTACTGATGTCTGAGGGGCATAACTGAGCCAAGTACTGGAAGCTATGGGCGAGCAGCGGGACAGAGGTATCAGCGTGGTCAAGGGTGGTGGGGAAGAGGGAGTAATCAAAATGGGGATCGTCAGGAATGGAGAAGATCTCAGAGAGGTGGGAAGCAGAATGGTTACCCTTACTGATGTTGTCAGGGAAAGGGCGATCGTCATGGAGGGTAGGGTAATGTGGGGTCGTATGGCTACTAGTAAGATGGTGGAAGGCTGACCAGTACTTGGAGGAGTTGCCAGGGAGTCTAGAGTTGAGGTGTGTGCATGTTTGGCACCAGCCTCGGCGTTTCTTTGTTGTAAGGAGGTTCCGGATGTGTTGCTGTAATTACTCGTGGCAGATGAGTGTATCCTGGTCACAGGTGTTGAGGAAGAAGTAGTAGAGCCCGCAGGTTTCATAAAGAAGAAGGACGGCCTGCAGAGGAAGTGTAGGGGTGGTAGGGACATGGGCCTCCACCGCATCAGTGATGGTCTTCCGAAGGAAGGAAGAGGCACGGGTGATGTGAGTGGGATGGTGAAAGTGAGTATGTGGCTTTCGGCCTATGACTCAATAGTTTTCCGGTACACATCCCAGTCGGTGCAGTGGTACTCATGGCTAGACTTTGGAGGGGCAGTTTGGATGGTGGCTGCAGGGGGCCACTGGCAGAGGAGACAGTGAGAAAGACAGGGAGGTGGTCACTACCAATAAGATTGAGGATGTCCATGGTGATATGACCAAGGAGGTTGAAGCAAGCGAGGATAACATTGGGGGTGGAGTTATTTTCAGGATGGGTGTGTTGTGGGAGAGGGACAAGGTCACCATGGAGAGTGGCAAGGAACTGATGCCACCACCAAAGGGTGGCAGAGTCATGGCTGTGGATGTTGAGTTCAGCAGAAATCACATAGGTGGAGAAGATAACATGAGAAATTAAGTATTAGGGGAGAGGAGCTGCAGGATGGGTAGAGATTGTGGCACTGGTGATGGTGAGGGAGGGAAAAAAAGATGCTGAGGAGAAGGTGTTCATTTGGATCACTGAGGAGAGGTTGTGCCAGACAGGGAGATGCTTGAGGTGGGCAATAGCGACCCCACTTCGGGGGAGGGGAGGGGGATTGTCAGTGTGGTGATGGACTAAAGATTGTTCTAGCCCCAGACTGAAACGTACTTTGGTAAGTGTTGGACATTGTATTTCAAGAGAACAGTTTGGTAATTAGTGTATCATGTGATCCTTTCATAGTCTACGACAGTTATAAATTATCAAGCACTGCTACGGCAAAGGATTGTATCAAGTTAAGTAAATCCTTTTATCACTCGTGTAATAAAGTGAACTAACCTTTCAAATGTTGTAAGTAAGATGAGCCCTCTTCCAGAGCAGTCAAAGATCACACAGTTGTGGCCCCACGATTGTAGTTTCGTCTGGTCATAATAGGCACTCCTTCTCCTTGTGAGTTTGTGAGGGGTGCGTTCAGTCCTAACTTTATTGTTACGGATGACAAAGCGAGACCGCATCGAAGCGCAGATGTAGAAGCGCTTTGAACGACAGCATAGTCGGGGGATAGATTGGCATACCCACCCCCTACGATTTATATTCCTTTGAGCACCTGTGGGTGCGTTGGAGAGACGTACTATAGCACTTCCGCATGCACCGATGTCCTTCTAGCAGTTGGCGAACGCGCTGGTGGAGGAACGGAACTCCTTAACACAAGAATTCCTTACGGAAGATCGGGGCAGCATAGGAGCACGATGAAGAGCAAACATTACCGCCCATGGTGATCACACACCTTATTAATAAGCGTCCAAGGGACCATGATGAATCGCGGTTACTTCGTTGTACAGTAGTTACTGTCTCTTACGAAAGATGTCAGTTCTGTTCGTATCGTTGCGTATTTCTTTCAGTTTACTTTCTTTACAAAGGTACTATATACTATACCGTAGCTTTACAGGGCTATTACAAATGATTGAAGCGATTTCATAAATTCACTGTAGCTCCATTTATTGACATATGGTCACGACAGATACGTAGAAAAACTCATAAAGTTTTGTTCGGCTGAAGCCGCACTTCAGGTTTCTGCCGCTAGAGCGCTCGAGAGCGCAGTGAGACAAAATGGCGACAGGAGCCGAGAAAGCGCATGTCGTGCTTGAAATGCACTCACATCAGTCAGTCATAACAGTGCAACGACACTTCAGGACGAAGTTCAACAAAGATCTACCAACTGCTAACCCCATTCGGCGATGGTATGCGCAGTTTAAAGCTTCTGGATGCCTCCGTAAGGGGAAATCAACGGGTCGGCCTGCAGTGAGCGAAGAAACGGTTGAACGCGTGCGGGCAAGTTTCACGCTTAGCCCGCGGAAGTCGACGAATAAAGCAAGCAGGGAGCTAAACGTACCACAGCCGACGGTTTGGAAAATCTTACGGAAAAGACTAAAGCAGAAGCCTTACCGTTTACCATTGCTACAAGCCCTGACAGCCGATGACAAAGTCAAACGCTTTGAATTTTCGGCGCGGTTGCAACAGCTCATGGAAGAGGATGCGTTCAGTGCGAAACTTGTTTTCAGTGATGAAGCAACATTTTTTCTTAATGGTGAAGTGAACAGACACAATGTGCGAATCTGGGCAGTAGAGAATCCTCACGCATTTGTGCAGCAAATTCGCAATTCACCAAAATGCTGCGCCGAGTGTGGGAGGAACTTGATTATCGGCTTGATGTCTGCCGAATCACTAAAGGGGCACATATCGAACATTTATGAATGCCTAAAAAAAACCTTTTGAGTTTTTGTATGTGTGTGCAAAGCATTATGAAAATTTCTCAAATAATAAAGTTATTGTAGAGCTGTGTAATCGCTTCAATCATTTGTAATAACCCTGTACTTTGCGTGTATGCCCCAAGTTTCGTCAAGCTGTGTTACTTCACGGTGTAACATAGTGCGAAGGTTACTTTCCTCCTAAAGTTTAGCATACCAGTATATGTGGTACACGTTAGGACAGGGAAACAAACTTACATCATCCACAACTGGTGCCTAAGATGTAAGTTACTTTCCCTGTGATAAGGTGCATGAAATATTGCGCGGAACAGTTTTATTTTACCAATCCTGTATATAAGAGTGTAGTTATATAGTCTCGACCATCACCTCAGGAATATCGAACTGACAGCATGACACTGGGTGGTGCTAGTCCTCTATATGTTCTCCGGTAAGTGCGAAATATTTTTCACAATGATGAATGATTTGAGAGAGACTTCGGTTGCAGAAGTCTGCGTTTCGGCTGCTTAAGAAAAGTGGCGCCTCGAGATTCACCTTGTCCTCATTCTGGGAATGTATGCCATATACTTGTTATTTCATCTGTTCTTGAGGAGGAAGGCATCGAGTCCAGTATGGACAATACGGGGTATGGGGCAAAGTTTGGTAGTCCAAGTCGTGTAGATACCGGATGAGTTAGTACTTATTCATGGAGCAAAAACTCCCCCTTGTACAGCCACTGGCGCCGTTTCCTCTGGATAGACTTTCAAAACCTCTTCAAGAAATGTCGGTTGTATGCTCCTGTGACAGTGTGTCCCTCAGGTGCATATTGTTTTGTTGTTATTGTTATGGTCTTCAGTCTGAACACCGTTTTGATGTAGCTCTCCACGCTACTCAATCTCCAGATAACTAAATCAACCCACGTACATTTGCCCTATCTCTGCAACTTTTACCCCCTACACTTCCCTCAACACAAAATTGACATTTCCCTGATGCCTCAGAATGTGTTCTATCAACCGAGCCCTTCATTTTCTCAAGTTATACCACAAAATCTCTTTTCTCCCCAATTGTGGTCAGTAAGTCCTCATTAGTTACAGATTATACTCACCTAATTTTAGCATTATTAAGTAAAAACACATTGAAAATGCTTAACACCACGCAATGGCAGTCGCTTAAAACACGCACGGCATCACCCTGCTCGATCATGTTATGGACTCGCCGTTTTCGGCGGTGGAGGAAACACTAGTGCCTGCACTGATCTTTCGTTCCTGGGCCATAGTGAGAGACGCAGCAGTCATCCGTGGTGATTGGGAAGCTGAAGTTGTAACGTAGACTAAACTAACAGAGCTGCAACACACATCCACTGGTGGCTCGGTTCGGTGGGCGTTATAAATGAGATGAATGAGAGTGGGTGGTCTCGGAACCCAATATACGGTGACCTTTGTTATGTTCAAAATGTCCTGCAAGACTTTGAAAACATATCTGTGACTGATTTTTACTTTATCAGCTGTTGTGTCGAATATATTATGCCGGTATTCGATATCCAGGACCTCAGCTTCTCTTGTGGTTCTTCACGGAAGGGTGCTCCATTACTTGCTTTCTCGTCATTTAGACTTCTTTGACCACAATGGAAGCACCTGCACGACATTACCTCTGTGTCCTATGACGGCACATTCCTGCTGTACATTTCCAGTAACTGAACATGTGTTGCGGCAGCATTATTCTCCTTCATATGCAAAAAGCGAATTATCACAGGATACTCTATTTTACCAGAGGCCTGAGACATTTTGTTTTCCCTTCTCTACCAGCGTGCTGTCGTACTATGGGTTTACTGGAACTGCAGAAACTTGCCAGCAAAAATTAACAAAAAAGTGACGCTGAACGTGTATTTCGACGTTTGGAATCTGTAATTAGGTTATATTCTGTTGTGTTTTTCTGGAATAACACGGGTCCACGCGAGTGTCAATTTTTATTTTTATTCTGCTTTATTTCTTCTTTTCCGCGTGGCAGGGATCAGACAGTTCTAGACATAAAATGAACGATCGGCATCACATGTCTTCTGCATGTTGACAAACTCCCTATTTCCACTATGGTGTCCGTATTATTTCTAGAGTTAACAAAAGAAAAAGATCTCTTTTACAACATACGAAAAATCTACAGGTCTTGTTCAAATGGCTCTAAGCCATATGAGGTCATCAGTCCCCTAGACTTGGAACTACTTAAACCTAACTAACCTAAGGACATCACACAACCATGCCCGAGGCAGGATTCGAACCTGCAACCGTAGCAGCAGTGCGGTTCCAGGTTGATGCGCCTAGAACCGCTCGGCCACAGTGGCCGGCTACAGGTCTGAATACTACATTGTTTAGCAATATGGCATCTAACATTTTGTCGGACAGCACGACATACAGTTTCGTTTATGTCAACCTAAGAAAGTCAGAAGTCACACATACAGACATACATCTTCAAATAACTGAAGAGTTGCGAATTGAAGAGACTTTCAGACCGTTTATTTTTCCTAAAATAGGGAATCAAGTGACTGTTGACAATGTAATACAAGTCAGATAATTATTTACTCCATATATCGCCAGGTGTTTTGAGCGTTCTATGACTGAGATTCCGCTATGAGGATTACGTATCCGACGTTCGGAAAATAAATCATTTTAGCAGCGGAACCTGGTCTTCCTCACTCGCTCTAAACTCCCACACCTTACCCTTCTTGTCGTTTTATTGTGACCGTCGCAGCAGATAAATACACTTCATTTGGTTAACATATTCGAGGTCGAAAAGTAACATTGTTGCCATATTAGAGGACTGGTACCTGTCATTGCCAGTATGGTTCTCACTGATAGCGATGAACGTTTTAAGTCACATATATGCCGATTTATGAACCTGTTGCACTCAATAACCTAATTTTTCTGATTCTACGCCTGGTGCAAGTCTTTCGATTTGACGCCAGTGCGGCGACTTGCGCGTCGATGGGGATGAAATGGTGATGATTAGGACAACACAACACCCAGTCCCTGAGCGGAGAAATTCTCCGATCCAGCCGGGAATCGAACCCGGGCGCTTAGGATTGACAGTCCGTCGCGCTGACCACTTAGCTACCGGGGGCGGACCGCTTGTTGCTGGCTTGGGTTGCGTGCTGCTAGTTTCGGACACTGCTGTCTACGGTCCTCCGCTGCCTTATTGTCGCCTGCTGTACCCGACGCAAGCCATATAGGACGTCAAGCGAAAAGTTAAGTGAATTTGTCCGTGATATGTGACTACAGATTTGTCAGCATTGCCGTAGCGCTTAAAATATATCGAACATTTTTCATTTGGCTTATGGTATAATAAACTTACTGTGGTGTGAATGCATTCTGTGGATCCACTATTGGGTGTATTGCTGAAACCTTGGGTGTATAAGTTCTGAATACGTTTAGAGTGACATGCTATGTAATAATCCTTGTATGTAGGAATCATTTATTTAGTGACGTGTGTAATTCTTCTTTTACCATCAAATATGTATACTTCATTATATTGCCACAATTAATCCAAGATTCAGTATTTTTCATTCAAAATAGATGCACATATTTGTTAAAACTGATTTTGTGCCTTCATCTGTCAGCTAAAAGATAAGACCTGCCGTACAGTGTATTTATATTTGGAAGTTGAATAGCTGTGTCTGCATGGTCGTCATTCCAGAGGAGAAATCTTATAAATGTTAATTGAAACATTAAACACTTGATTTTAAAGAAGGCAGTGTGCCGTTTTATTAGTGAATAATTTAACTTGTTATTTAATATCCTTTGGTGGTTGTTGACATTGTCCCTGCTGAGCTGCTCTGTGTGCTTGTTAAATGTTACAGGACTTAGGTCTGAGATACCTGACGCACTCTCCCTTGTTCTAAATTTAGAACTGCCTCATCAACGTCAAATAGCAATGTCTAAGGATTTGTCGTTGACAGAAACATATTAGAATATTATTGAATTCCATATTACAGAGGTCGATATAGCTTCTCTGTGTTTAGTTTTGTAATGTTAAGACGAATTCATGGCTGCTCCTCTCTACAAAGTCAGAACTAGCTGACATACATAATGCACTGTGACTCATTTCTAATGCTAATATTTAACACAAGTAGGATATTTAAAGCCCATACGAGATCTCACTCACTCAGTGCTTACGTTATACTGAAGTATGTATTATTAAGAAGTAACTGAACTGAAGCACTTGATATTGAGCAATAGCCGTGTTAGGAACTTCGGTCTGTTAACTGGTTTACACAATGGGTTCACACTGATTGTGACCTGATAATAGAGGAGACGTTACACCTGTGAAGGAAATAAAATATTGCTTTGTAGTCCCTTCGTCCAAATACTGGATTCAATATGTGCTTATTAGTTAGAAGACGAGTGGAATGCATATCGAACTCTTATTCAAACGGACAGTCCTTGACCTTCCCATCCAAGTGAATGATAAATAAGATTTGCTTCGTGTTCTATGAGCAAACCATCCCTACTTTCTAAAAAAAATCGTCAGGTTGTATCAGTGTAATACAACTCCAGTGATTAATTTTGCATTTAATATTGCGATTTAGTTTAGTAGGAGAAACGCTTTATCCATTCCGTACACGACAGATGGAGTACAAATTCTTTTGCTGTGACATAATTCCGTAAGTCAATAAACCTACTCGAAAGTGATATTAGTTTTTAAGTAGCGTTAAAGAAAAACATCACGTATTTCGTCGTTTCGTGATGGATTTGATGTACAATACAAAAATATTCCTCGCGAATGCACACGATGGACTTCATTAATAGAGAATCCTACATAAATACTCAGCGTTTATGTAATAAAGTAATTGTAACGTAGCTACATTGCCTGAAAAGCAACAAAAATTTACTTGGTGGTTTGGGATAATTAGCGGTATTAAAACAAATGAATAAATTGGGAAAATAGTTCCATTTTCCTTTATTAGTATCTGAGAGCCACTATAACATAACGCAGAGATGATCTCCCTCGCTGAAACCGTGTTTTATAAAACCAACAAAGGATCATCCATAGCACAGTTTCAGATCGAATGAGGTATACATTAGAAAACTCGACTGAATATCTAGGTCGTCGCTGAGTCAGTATTTAACTGACTGTAGTGAAGTTTTCGTTCTCCACGAGGGAGGAAGAAACTAGAACACTGCTTGCAGACGTCAATCACTACCTTTAGATTATTTCGGATAGGAAACGGCTACATTACACATGTTAGTTTCTGTCTGTCTATCTGATCTTGCACATAATTCTTAGTGTTCCCCGAAAATTGTTGTGTCTGTAAATTCTGTGCTTTACTGTAAGTCAGGAATTCAAGATAAAACTAAGATCCAAATGAGACGACATGCGAAATCAAGAACAAATGCTTAATTTATTTTTTTAACAACTCTATAAATAAATTTTTCAGAGAAATTGTCATCGGGATAATAGCTGTCACTTTTGGTGTTATTCTACCTCTGCAAGAAATTTATTTCTCTCTGTAAACGACGTTACCCCGCTGTGTTTCTAAGCTGTTAAGCTGCAAATGATTTTACTCTTGTCAGTTCAGTAATTACATTAGGAATTTGCTCTACAGGTTCAGACCAGCTGATTTCGTAAAACATTATTTCGCTGCTGCTCGTTCCAGACTTAAAAGCAGTTCTCAAGTTTAATTGGATCGCAGATTTCTCTGCGCAACTTCTTCCCCAGGCAAACCGGCACCACAGCTTGTGCATCTTACTAATGGAAAAGTGGTAGATCACAATATGTGAGTTCGAAGAATCTTCCGAAAACTGTAATTATGATTTCAGATAGAGATTTAGGTATCGCTGTTATTTTTATTCTTCAGTATTCTAAAACATGAGGGTTAAGTGTAAATATAGTTTTATTTAAGTGGTAGAAGTGTAGAACAAGGAGGCTGAAAGCTTAGAGGTTAATGTCTTGTGGAGGTTTACACCAGCAGAGATAGAACCCAAAATTAATCAGGGAATACTTTGGGACGGATTAGGGCGTGCTGTTCGACAGGATCAGACCCCATTAGCCCTAATCGATTAACGGAAACCACAGGTGACATCAATCTCGAGGTCTCATGATACATCTGAGCATCTACCTTACCAAATTTGACGATCACTGTTTTAACGTCACTTATCCCAGGTTCAGCATAGTGAATTGCTGCAAGTGCGTAATATGAACCTGATATCAGGCTACTGATGTCAGAATATTATGGTGTAGTAGTTAAAATTTAATTTTGAGATTCTGATGTAGCCTTATTTCCAAGAGTTACGAATAGTTGACGTCATAGTACAATTTTTCAAGAAAGAAGATTATCGATTTTCGTAAACACTTCGGATTAGTACGTGAAATTCAAATTACAACCAGAATATCTCCGACGGCAAAATTATTTTTTCTTGGTGTGTTAATCCAACAGAAAATTTAAACAGAAATATAAATGAGCTAACCAACTGAAATGATATTTTGCAAGATCTTATTCAAAAGTATAGTCTCTCAAGATTATTGTATATATATTACTGAAACCCAACTTGCGTATTCGCTAATTCTTTGTTTGATACCATTTGTTTCTTATATTTTATTTTAATACAGTAAAGGTAAATAAATAAGAACGATGAATAACAATTTTCATACTGAAGTTGCTGTCAGTTTTTTGTTTGAGATCAAACTTTCCTCGACACTGAGGAGAAAGATAAAGCACCAGTTGAGCGGATATGAAGCACGTACACCAAACTGATTTTTGCCCTTCCTGATTTAACGTCAACAACAATTTAATTTGGTTTAGTTGCAAATAGAGATAGTAACAATCGGGAATGAGGTAGCACAGTCTTTAGGCACTGACTATGAAAGCCTTAATTACATTGTTATATAAAATTGCTTGGATCGATAAACTAATATTGCTACTCTCAATGAGGGCTACTGTTTCCATGTTAGATTTTTTTTTTGATTGGTCAGTGATAGAAAACTTACTTTAAAACTCCCGTTTAAATGTTAAATTAACATTTTGAATAAAGGCGATCCTACAAAGAATTTTGATTGCTCAAAAACATTATAGTCAGGAAATATAGATTTTGCAACTCTGAGTTTGCACTATGTAAAGTAGTACATTATTTTTAAACCCAAAGGGAGATAGTCGGCAACTTTCATTTACATGTCTACTCACGTGTAATTTCAGCACAGCTCTAAGACCTCGAAATATCGTCACATGTTGTTGTTGTAGTGCGCAAGTATGGTCAACACTGTAATACATAGGCCGGTATGGCTGATGCAAACGTGTTGATTGGAACTATATATTTAAACATTAAACTTTTGATAAAAACAGATACTCAGATACTTTCGTCACTAATTGTTATAATTACACCGATTTACTCATGGAGGTAAAGACACATACAGGCGATAATATTTTCAATCCACCACATCTCCTTACGCCATCACAAGAACGACATGACTTACTGAGCGGCAACAATACCATTCACCTAGCGAATTCACCGCTCGCCAATCGACATTGTACCTACTCACCATCTGTATTAGCAAGTTGTGATTATTCCTGAGAAAGGGATGGTGTATCCGTTACAATACCTCCAAGTGAAACGATGAAGATCATACTCTTATTGAAACAGAAGTCAAAGGAACATCGACCATATGAATTTTTACATTTAAATGACACGGTCACGTTACAGATTGGAGGGGTACCTGCAACTGAAATTGGAAGAAAAAGGTGATCGAAACGCCTCTACATACAGGACTTGTATCTCTATTGCACAGTACTGTATCAGACTTCTACAACTACAGTGCTTGTAAAGTTTAAAACTGTCCAGAGATATTTTTCGAAGAAACTAAAAAAAAATTTAATAGCGACTGAACGAATTGTACACAAGTGAGACTACCGCAGTGATATATTCGAGCTGAAACTTCATCAAGGAAAAAACAGATAAGCAGTGATCATCATCTACAATAGAACTAACGATTTCAAGAGATAGACTGCAGTCATTCAAGCGTATAAGTCGATGATGACGAAATAAGCACAGAAATCAAGGAAACGAGACAGTTAGCCAAGATTTGTAATACGTGTCGTACTGGTAACAGCTACCTTAAAGCTTTACCGCAGCACGTGGTGGCCGCGCGGTCTTGGGGGCTTTGTCACGGTTCGCGCGGCTACCCCCTTCGGAGGTTCGATTGCTCCCTCGGGCATGGGTGTGTGTGTTGTCCTTAACGTAAATTAGTTTAAGTTAGTGTGTAAGCCTAGGGACCTATGACCTCAGCAGTTTGGTCCCACAGGAACTTACCACTAATTTCAATTCAATTTAAAGCTTTTCCAGGAGCAGTTGCCTCGCACTACACTTCAAAGGGTCTTTTAATCACACTGTGAGAAACTTCTGCACGAGCATAATACTAAATTCGAAGTTTTAACGAACGACGACTGTACTGTACAACAGTACGGGAAGACGGAAAGTTGTCGAGTTCATTCAGTTCAATTCAGAGGTTTGGGTGCCTCAAACTGGTTTTACAGGACTTTCGGGAATGCTTTCCGCGACGCCGAACTGCGATACAGAAAATTAACTTCGTTATCGGTTTTCTGAAAGCCGAAGCAGCGTCTTGTGATCAGTAAAAGAAAGCCTCTGTCAATAAAAGCATACACTTTCAAAAAGAGTAAAAAGAATTGGTCTAGAGATACTACGTTATTATAAATGAATATTACAAAGACAAAAAAAAAAATATCCGAGTACCTTTCCCAAGCCTTAAGAAGACGATGTTGACTCGGTAAATAGAGCAAAAAAATGCTTACGGCACGCCGCCAGATGTTGTGCATATATTAACTTGCAGAAAAAGACAAGAAGCGTACTCGACAGAGTGACTTGAAAGTATGTTTTTCATTGTCATCGTTCCATTACGCAGGTGATGGTTGTCCGTATTCGCAACTGCGAATACGTTTCATGTTGTACATATACACTATTGTAGAAAGCATACATGACTATATTTGTAGATGATTTGGGAGAACAGGAATGTCATTTCACAAATTTTGTACCATTGCCGTACCTGTTAGAATGAAAGTAATAGTATTACTAGTATAATTTCACTGAAGTTCACATCGTTTTCTCTCTAGTGCTACAGCGGATACTGAGTTTATATGGAATTAAATAACAGCACCAGCTGAACATTTACTTTCGATCTCCACGATCGGCGTCAGCCTCCAAGATCAGTTTCAAATATTTATGTGTAAAATATAAAAAAACGCGGTGCAGTGCAGTACGTTGTATGAAGACAATTGCAACAATACATATCGGTAACCACGGACATAGTAAAATAGTAATACATACATATTATAAAAATGGATATACATATGTGCATATGTATGAACACATGTTTCACATCTCCTCCTAAAACAATGGACCGATTTCTACAACACTTGTTATACATATCACTTACTGTTTTGGTCAATCACTATCAGTGTAATAATCTACCGATCAAAGGGATTGGAGCTGAAGGCGAAAGGGAAGTGCGTCACATCACGCACGAATACACACACTTATTCACCCAGTATTTGAGCATGTGAGCACTTAGTGACCTGCAAAAATCTTTGAACATAATCTGGAACATTTGTGAAACTTTCTCGCAAATATAACCCCTCAAAATAATCAAAGGAAAAGAAGTTTATTGCTTACAAAATTTTCGTTGTTCATGCAGTAAAACTGCCGCATCGGGCAGGAACTTTTAATTTATTACTTATTTTCTACTACCTGTTCACGCCACAAACTTTGCAGACAGTATTCATATGTAACACTGAATGTACCTGCAACATTACATCGTTGTACGAGACACAGTTCAGGAGACATGGCATCATAAACACTGAGATGAGTGAAAAACTGCCACCTCATGAATGAAATTTAAATTTATTACTTCTTTGCTTCTAACTCTATTAGCAACGTATTTCGCAGACAGTATCCACATACGATGCGAAATGCACCTAAAACGTAATATCACTGCGAAACATATAGTTCAGCAGATATGACGTCTTAAACATTGAGCTGCATAAAAACGAAGCTGCACGGTGAAATTCGCTAGAGATACAGGTAAAATATGTGCACAGATATCTGTGAAATACGTTAAATATATGTGACATTTGAACATGTTGACAAAAGTCGTGGATAAAAATCTCCTCCTAAATTCCTGAATCGATTTCAGTTAAACGTGGTACACATGCTGCACACTATCTGGAAAGAAATTCTGTGTGGTAAAAACACGCAACCTCCTATTTGTGTGGTGGTGATGACTTGGAGAGAGAAGATGAGGAAGAGATGGAAAGACAGAGAGGGGGAAGTAGGAGGTGGCCACAGATTTCCAGGAGGAGGAGATGGACAGAGAGAGGGAAAGGGGGAGATGGACAGAGAAAGAAAAGAGGGGGAGATTGACAGAGAGAGGGGGAGGAGTAGATGGACTGAGTGACAGAGGAGGAGGACATGACGGAGGAGATGGACATAGAACGGGAAGAGGAGATTGGCAGAGGGAATTAGAGGAGGAGGTGGTCAGGGAGACGGAGGAAGAGACAGACAGAGAGAGGGGTGAGGAGGAGATGACCAGAGAGGGGTGATGGAAGGAGGAGATAAAAGGGGCGAGGAAGACATAGAGAGGGCAGGGATGAAGAGGAGAGGGAAAGAGGGGGGAAGGAGCAGATGGACAGAGAGAGAGGAGCAAATGGACAGAGAGAATGAAGAGGAGCAGATGGGTGGAGACAGGAGCAGGAGGAGATGGACGGAGGGTGGAGGAGGTGAAAAACAAGAGTGGGAGAAGACGATTGACAGAGGGGGCATGGAAGAGAAATACAAAGAGAGGAGCAAGGAGAAGATGGACTAATAAAATGGCAAGAATTTCATATGTGACCATTGCTGGGTACTCAGCTACTGTTTTATAAAAACTCGTTCACAAATGTGATCCAAATAAGATAATAAACTAAGTAATCTTATATAGAAACTTGGCTGCAAATTGTGAAAGTAAAATATGTAACTTCTTAGCCTTTCGTCGTGGAGGGGGGGGGGGGCAGAGGGGAGGGGGTACACAGAGGAAGACTCGTGAGAGATGTTTGTGAAAAATTTCTCAAATAGGGGAGTGGCTTGTTACAAGGAGAGCTTGTAAAGGGCAGGGAAGAGGACTGACAGAAACAAATAATAATAAGGACACAAATACAATAACTTGAAACTGTAGCAATAAAATAAATGGCTCTGAAAAGATTGAGACAGACAGATAAGGGAAAGCATCGTAAGAAGGAGTAATATGAAAGAAGTAAAGACAACAGACGACGCACAGATAGCCAAAACCGAAAGATTAAATCAGTGTTGCGCCATTTTGCATCCAAAAATGGCATTCATTACCCCACAGTTAGTGAAATGCGCGCGTTCTTCAGGTGGCTGCCCACAAATACAGTGATGACCCTACAGAGAATTTAGAATTTGTATTTTTCCATTTTTTTCATAAGCTCAGTGCATCGTTCCACATGTTCATTGGTAGAATTGATTTCAGGGCTGCTAAGACACTATGTCAGCTACGTACTAATAATAATAAAACAAGCAACAAGTTTGCTACTGCAGCTGTGTATATAATCTAATGTGATGACTGCAGGCTTTTTTACATCAGCCAGAAAGGCAGAAACTTCAAATCTTATTACAGGAACTTACAGAAACATGAAGAGGAACCCTTCCCACACTGTCACAGAAGTGTGCACTGTTACTAATATTAACAATAATCACACGATTTTGCACAAAATGGAGAAGGGTACTCCTACGGAGATCGTGAAAGAGATAGAAATTTATAACAATTTCGATAACAACAGGAAAAAATTACTGACGAAGAAAAAAATTTAAAGACATTGCTTTATTTGATGCTTTTCAGCGTGTATTCGATATGTTGCAATGTGAATAGAACGCCGTCACCTATCGTTACACAGAATGTGTGTCTCACTTTTAGACTTCATGTCGTGTGAGAATCTAGTTTACGTACAGAGATGCATTTGCTGATTCCACTTACTTACCAACGCTAACTTTTCAAGCTGTTGCTTTTACTTTTTTATATTACTAGTTTCTGCTCTGGATTCCCTTACGCGTCTTTCTAAATCTTTTAAATACCGCCTCTTTCTGTGTTTTGTTGTACTTTTAAAGCACTGTACTTATGTCCTTATTCGCTTCATACTGTCCATCTTTCCTGTCCTGTAACTCGCCTCGCCAGCATTTAATTATTGTCTCTTCACTAGTCTGACCAGTCTGTATGCTTACTCCGATGACGCTGGACTTGTGAATTCGTGTTATACATGTTACGTTCTTAAAATGTGGACAAGTTGCTATAGAACATTATTTATTTTATTATTCTGTTTTGAAGATGTGGACGATTTGTTGTACAACGTTATTTACATTATTATGCTTGTTTCGAAAATATATTTTTTTTTAGTTTCTTTTTTTTATAACTTACGTCACTGTCGCGGTTCAGAGCTGTTGCAGTGTACGACAGTCAGCATTCAGAGGCTCTTCAGAGTATTGTCGGAAAACATCTGTTTATAGTTAGAAAGTTCTCCAACATTGGTTGAAGGAACTCTGATATTTTACTTTAGTTTCAAAACCAAATCTAAGAAATGAGCACATTAAGTTCTTGACATCTTCAAAAGGACAAATTGTTCTCTCATTATAGATGGACATAAAGCACAATCAAATGAAACAGAAGTGAAATCTTAAATACGACATCATATTTGAAAAATTATATACAGGTCGATACCTATATGACGAAAAATTAAAAATTAAGTTTCCATTTCTATAACCGGAACATTTTGGGTTTTAGTACTTATGAACAATGCGTAGCTCATAAGTAAAGAAGGATTAAATGTCAACAAACTCTATGCATTACTAACAAGGAATAATAAAGTTAAATTAAACTGCCCATTGGCTGAGTGACGAAACTATTATAGGTGTGCGCAGTCTCATTGAGAAGGATGTCCATGGTGACTGTTTAGTCTCTGGGAAAAAGAAACAGATTCTCGACAAAACACACGCGATAAAAGTTTATTACTTCAAAATTCAGATAGTGATTAACAGCTGTCACATACCAATTTAAAGTAGCTGATTCTGTTACATTTTCTTCAGGAGAGTTCATTTGTACTGTGGCTGCTGATCGGAGCTTCGCGGTAAACGTAGCAAGTTGTAGTCATAGGAACTGCTGCCAACCTATAGGATCTAGCATTAGGTGCCGCTCGTTCAGTAATTTTTGCACAGCTGCGTTCATGTATCTCTTTCTATAATCACTACTGCAAATAAGCACCGCATTAGAGCGTGTATGTCTGTACAATGCGCCTTTACAAACAAAACCCAGGTGATCAGTATAGCGGGAGAGTGTTGACGGTAATGAATGGAGTTATCGCTTCATTTTTCCGTAGTCAACAGTGAACTGTGAGCAGTGCTGTGTGAATGTGGTTTACAATTTTGTGTATTATGAGGCATAAAAGTCCAGAGAAGAGAGAGAGAAATGTCTGATATTCGTAAGTTTGTTGTACCTCACAAATGATTGAAAAGCGAGGAAATCGAAAAAGATACTACCTGGGATGAAATATCACTAGAAAACCGTAAGTCAGAATCAAATATTGCTATTAAAATTCCCAGTAATTGTACTGATTGAGAAAATATGGGATTAGACAGTACCACCGAGCGTTGTGGCGCAGTGGTTAGCACACTGGACTCGCATTCGGGAGGACGACGGTTCAATCCCGCGTCAGGCCATCCTGATTTAGGTTTTCGTGATTTCCCTAAATCGCTCCAGGCAAATGCCGGGATGGTTCCTTTGAAAGGGCACGGCCGACTTCCTTCCCCTGCCTTCCCTAATACGATGAGACCGATGACCTCGCTGTTTGGTCTCTTCCCCCAAAACAACCCAACCCAACCCAACCCAGTACCATTGCCGGTTTCAAGTGCTTTAATAAAAAGGCTAGTAGTCTCATGGTCACTATGTGCCATGTCTGAAATTACCTTGCTAGAAAGGAAATTCCCTAAAGTGTAAAATTTTATTAAACCTATGGCAACCTGACAAAAATCGCCATTTAGAGAATTACATAGAAGACATCAAGAGGAAGTTTCGATTGTACTGATTGTCGATATATCCACGGTTGATTTATTCTGAAGCAGTTAAGGAGCACTTGTAAGTCGTGTGTCCTTTTCCGGCCGCATATAATATTCAGCAGTCATCATGGCGCATTCTTAATTCACCCACTCACTGATTTCAAAACGTTTCATGAATATTCAGTGATAATGCACTGAAAATGGCATAATGATGCAGAAGGAGCAATTTTGTTAATGTAGTGACAAACAAACCTAAGGGTTTACCGAAATCATAATGAATTTTTTTTCTTCTGTCATGTTTTGTGAAATGATATATCTGAAAGTAGGAAATAAAACAGACTATCTTTTTCCACATGGCTTATCCTGCATAATTTAGAGACATATATTGCACATATCTCTTCCCCTTTCTATGTCCACCTCTTCTTCCTTACACTGTTGGGGTGTTTTGTCGCCTTGCTCCATGGTCCATTTGACATGTGTATCAATCTCCTCCGTCCCATCTCTCTGTCCATCTCTCCCTTAAGCATCCCTCTTTCTATGTGCTCTTCCCCATTTCTCATTGAATATCTCCCCTATATTTGTACTCATCTTCCCCGTCTCTCTGAGCTTCTCTTCCTCACATCTTTCTGTTCACCTCCACCTCTCCACTTTCTCAGTTGACCTCCTCTTCTCCCCCTTTTCTGTCCATCTCCTCGTTTCTCTCTGACCATCTCCTCCCCTTCTCTCTGACCATCCCTCCTCTGCCTACTCTCTGGCCAGCTCCTCCTTCCCAATGGATCTCTCAACTTCCTCCTTCCCCATCTCTCAGCCCATCTTCTGCTGCCCAGTATCTGTCTTCCTCCTACACCTGTCTGTCTTCTCCTACTCTCTCTCTATCTGTCCACTTCCTCCTCCCAGTTTCCTCCTACCATCTCTATCAGCCCACATCATCCTCTCACATCTTCTTATTTCGTGCTCCTCACTCTCTCTGTCCATCTTCTCCTCCCCTCTCTCTATGTCCATTTCATGCTCTCCATATCTGCCCATCCTTGACTCTTCTCTTACTCTGTCCATTTCAACCTCTGCCTTTCTCACTATCCATCTCCTCCTCCCCTCCCTCTCCACATAGCATAGCCAAGCCTATCTGCACATGTAACCCCTGCTGTGCTTACCAAAACTGGTGTAGAATATGCTTGTTCTGCATGACATGTTATGACTAGAAAAAAAAAAAAATGTTTTTCGTCTGGATCTTTGTACTACTGCAACTACATGCTTGTAATCACCATAGTGCTGATTACCATCCAGTAATTAGTAAACATACCAAATTTCATTGTAATCGATCCAGTGATTTAGGGAGAGATGTTGGACCTTTATATGGATACAAGGATTGTAGAAACATTTGACACATCTTTGAATGATGACGGAAATCCAGTCTAGCAAATGACGTGCATCAAATGCTTCTGCAATCCATTTATTTCTAACTTTCGGACAATTCATTTCAATTACCATTTGACCGTTTTTCTTTCGAAAATTTATTTTTATTGTCAGGTTTTGCTCAGAAAGCGTGAAATATATTTGAATATCGATTGGTAGCCTGTTGTTATTAAGAATATGTAGAGCAAGAGAAAGAAGGAAATGTTCCATTTTACGGCATAGTTTGATATTTATTCTATTTTTTAACGTGAAAGAAAGTATTCCACAGACTCTACACCAACGTAATGTTTTATGTACAGAGTAGCTAGTCGCTGAAGGGATGAACTTTTTGACACTTTGCCAGGCATTTTATTCTGAATAGCGAAGCAATCACATAGATGTAGACATATAGATAACCACAGCTGTTAACGAAATTTTCAATTTTTCCTCAAAGCACTAATTACGTTTCCTTTAATTATGCTGATTACTTTAAAGAAATTACAATTTCCTCTCAAAACTAGACCTCATGTTGGTCAGTTTGATACCCCATTTGTCCTGTTACGATTTTTCATTTGGCTATGCAATTTTGTTTAAAAATCCATTATGTAATTTATAGAGAGTCTTGTTTTAGATTTCGTCAACCATTTGTCTGATGAGAATCTTGCGCCGGCCGTTGTGGACGAGCGGTTCTGGGCGCTTCAGTCTGGAACCGTGCGACCGCTACGGCCGGAGGTTCGAACCCTGCCTCTGGCATGGATGTGTGTGATGTCCTTACGTTGGTCAGGTTTAAGTAGTTCTAAGTTCTAGGGGACTGATGACCTCAGATGTTAAGTCCCATAGTGCTCAGAGCCATGTTGTCAATCTTGCGAAATTAATGCTAGCAGAAACTAATTCCGCCAAGTTGAAACCTATTACTTCTTTTGTATTGTTGTGTAGATAACATGACTTTCCAGTAAAAGAATGAGCCAATTCAAATGTTACTGTATGATTTATTGAAGTTGAAAGTACAGTGAAATTATGAAACATAATGGAAACATTTTGAAAAGGCCTCTAAAATGCCACATGTATTTTTCTCTTAGAATCCAAAATGATTTCACTTGGTGCTTGCTCCTATGTACTGAGAAATTATTTGATTAACCCCATTAATAATATCGTATAATTTTTATTTTTGTTACAAAATAAAAGATTTTGCAGGTACGAAAGAATAACGTGTGCATTATTGCTTGTAGCGTAAATCCAAGGAAGTCTTCTCTGAATATATTAGTTGCATGACCAAAATAACGTGCCTTAAGCGAAAGCGCAAAATGTGGGGAATGTTATCCATACGAATTTTTTAATGGACAGAAAAACAATTAATTTAATGAATACGGCTTACAGCAGGTGGAAATGCGGAAATGGCTAAAAAACGTAAAATCAGGCAATGTAAAAACAGGCTTTGTAATAATCATAGTGTTATTGATTGTGTTTATGGCTCTAACCGGGTACAAAAACGGCACTGGAGAGACTGATTTGAGAAAATGGTCAGCAGATAGAATATCCTCATAATTTGTAAATCAAATGGATGGAGAAAATGTCTTGCTCCTACTGACGTGAAAACCTGCAGTCACCCATGTACAGTTGCGCATCTTATATCATCATTTTGAACAGCGTGTGTAATATGCGTTAAGTATCTACTGTTACAGTTAATAACAGAATACTGAGGTGTCACCTGACAGAAGCCTACTGTGGGGAATAAAAGTGAACTGAGCAAAGATTGTGAACGAAAGGATTTAATTTTCGTGGACAAGTTTTTGAGCAGTCACAATTCCAGGTACGTGACATTCACTGATTAGCATTGACAGCACGACCAATATGACACATCGATTGAACTGAACTAGGATTTGTCAAAGCAGACTACTCGAAGTTAAACGAGCATGCCAAGGAAAGTAACAAATAGTAAGTCACGCTAGAATTTCTGTACTGCACATATTCCTTTCTGCTCACTTGTTTCTTTAAATATGTTTTAGCATGCATGTCATTGATCTCTCGGGGTTAAATATAGAAAGCTTGAATGGGTGTGAGTGAAAGCAAAATAATTTATGTAACCAACAGGACTTTTTTCATTACTGGGGAACATTTATTCATATAAAGTGAAAAGATTGGCGGCAGCAACTTATCTGAAATATATTCAGTACATTATATTCATAGTAAAACCACATAGATGTAATCATAATTGGATGATGTGATTGGGTCGCTTGAGTACACAGGTCTTTTGGCGGTGGGTAAATCCTTGGGTTACAGACATCACTTTTCAGCACTAAAGGGTAAAATTACATATTGACACATGCACTCATATAGTTAAAAAGAACAGGAAACAGTTTGTCCTACTAGTGAGCCAAGAAAAGAACGAATGTAGTGAGGCCACATCCAAGACAGATCATCATCTACAAATTTTTGAAATAGTCAAAAAAATACTCACCAGAGAGTAATTCAGGTTGCATGTGCAGTAGTCACTCAGTGGGGATTTTAACTTACTGCGTACTGCGAGATATTGCAGCTTACTGATTATGAAATCATGAACACGTGGGGTTCTACCAAACCAAAACCCACCCTAATAGTCTCCTAAAAAGACCATTGAAACAATATAAAATCATACACTAATTTCTCTACTCACCACACTAGTTACTGCTAACCAGAATTTAAGAAACAATAAACTTATAATGCTCGGGACATGGAATACATGAACACATATCGACGGCCTAAGCTTGCAAAAAGCAATGGCCATCAAATCACTCTCTACCACCAAAATTTAATATGGGTAACAGAATATAGGTTTTTGAATCTTTTCCCAGGTGGGGTGGGGGAGGGGGAAGAGACCCCATTCGGGCCAACCATGTGAAAAAATTAGATTGGCAATTGATCTATGCTAAATATGCAATACAGAATTTGAGAAATGGAGCTAATAAAGGGGCTTAGCGATAATGATTCTTACCATGCACCATTTGGAACATGTACAGGGAGGAGAGGGATTAGTTAATGGTACCAGAAGTATCCTCCACTAAACACTGTCACGTGGCTTGCGCCGTATGGATGTATATGTAGAAGCTCTTCTACTTGCGCATTTAAACATACCAATTCCAGATTCACTAATCTCCACTCACTCGCGACCAACGAACTTGAACACAGGGTCTGGAACTAATAATGTGGCACGTTCCTTCTCCAGACCAGGCTTAGCAAACGACAAAGCCTGGGAGAAGAATGTAAGGTATATGATAGGATAGAACTGCCTCGTGCTGTCGTCTGTCTGACCGAATATGACCTCTTCCTCCCACCTCTGAGATGAAAGTAGAGTCGTTCTTCTACGAGTCCGCTCTGTTGTCGGCTGAAAAGGTAATTGAGAACCAGAATAGCAGCTATGCAAGTAACGCAAAAATGCGTGAAATGTGAGACCAATGAAATGGCTTGAGGAATACTGTGCTATCTCACTCCAGTATCCCTTCGTTGCGCTACCAGCATTGCGTTATCGAGCTACACAGTCAGCAAAACACCGCACTGCCTCGAGGTCCGCAACATTAGTTGCACAGCGGCGTTGTTCTCGCACTGCGGCTAGCACCACAGCGAGGAGCGCGCGATCAAGTTTAACGCTTGTGCCACCCGCAAATATACTTCTGCCTACCCGGGGTCTGGGGTCTGCTGCTGCTGCGCTCTAAATCAGAGGCGTGGCCGCCGGGCAATAAATAGCGAGCGCTAAGCCCGCAGCCGGCTGTGCACTGGCCTCGCAAGCGTGAGATAAACACTGGCTGTGTGCCGCGCAGGGAAGCCGAGCGCGCCACCGTTAGGGGCTGGTCTGCGTGTTGCGCAGGGAAGCCTAACGCGCCGGGGCTAGGGCTGGGGGGGGGGGGGGGGGGTGAAGGGACCGAGCTGCGCAGGGAAGCCTAGGGGCCAGGCGGCCGCTTTGCGTGAGGCACCGTCCCCCCATTCTGTCTGGCCACCCACTCTGTCTGTGTCTGCTAGGCTCCCAGCAGACTACTCGCGGAAGAGAGGTCAGTGCTCCGGCGGCTTAACATGCGCAGGCTTTTGTGAGCTGAAGGCTCAAGCAGTGCTCGAGTCTCTAGAGAGTTCCTCTCTCTGGTCAAGGTATTTTAACATCCTTCGCGGCAAACCTCTCATACAGGCTTTACATCCTTTCATTCCGTAGTTTTGTGGCTCACAGGTCGTTTACCAGTGGTCGCCTGTCGAGGTAAACTAGAATTTTATGTGGAAGGATTTTCCGCTTTGGCATTATGTAAACGCAAGTATGGGACTTTTTCTTGAAGTGGTATCTTTTTGAATTTTGTGGCAAATCAGAAATTGCACTATGGGAAATTAATAAAACGTATCAATTTAAAAGGCCTCAAGCATAGCTAGCTGATTTTCTTTCTGAAGGTAAAACCACTTCAGCAGAAAATGCTTTATTTATAAGCATGATTGATTCTTCAGCATTTTACCTGCATCAGGTGCAACGAAATAAAATCATGTTCTGATCAGAAAAGAGAATGGATGACCAAACTTGATTTTATTGCACCTGATGGTGTAGCTAAAATGGTATGAATGCTTATAAACAAAGTACTTAATACTGAGGCGATTTTATCTTCAGAAAGGCATATCCAGGCTGTGGCTACCCTTAATACACATTCTTATACACAGATAGTTGAAATGAAGAAGTTTGAGATAAAAACTCTACATCTGGCATGAAGTTTTATTTTTTTGGCATCTTGACAACTTCACATTGTATAGCAAATGTGTAGCAAGGTGAAGACTTTACTTTGATGTAAGTAAACACCTAAAAGCCTCTTTCCCTTAAAGGGCGAACAGTCAAGGATTGATCAACAGCATGAGTATGCAAAAGGTAATAGAAACCATTGTATTAAAGGAACATACTGTATATCCAAGGTACATGTGATCTATAACTGGAAAAATGGTCTTGATGATCCCTCATTTGGATTTCCAGGGAGGGACTGCTAAGGAGGAAGTGACGATGAGAAAAAGATTTAGCAACCGACGAAAGATCAACGTTCTACGAGTCGGAGCGTAGAATGTCAGAAATTTGACTGTAGTAGGGAAGGTAGAACGCCAGAAAATGGAAATGATGATATCCAGTCTAGATATAGTGGGCATCAGTGAAGTTAAATGGAAAGAAGACAAGGATTTCTGGTCAGACGAGCATAGGTTACTAGCGATAGTAGCAGAAAATGGTATCATGGTGGTAGGATTTGTTATGAAGTGGAAGGTAGAACAGAAAGTGACTTAATGTGAACAGTTCAGTGATAGTGTGGTTCTCATCAGAATCGACTGAAAGTCACCAGACAACAATTGCTCAGGTACATGTGCCAACGTTGCTAGCATAAGATAAATATGTAGAAAAAGTACATGAGGATATAGAACGAATTATTCAGTATGTAAATGGAAGTGAAAATCTAATAGTAATGGAGGATGCAATGCGCATATAGAGGAAGTAGAAGAAGGAAGGGTTATTGGTGAATATGCGCTTGGTAGTAGGAATGAGAGAGAAGGAAGACTAATTGAGTTCATCGAGAAATTTCAGATGGTAACAGTGAATACGCTGTTCAAGAATCACAATAGAAGGAGGAGTAATTTGGACAGACCTGGAGATTTCAGTTAGATTTAATCATGGTCAGGCAAAGGTTCCGAAAACAGATACTGGATTGTAAGTTGTGCCCAGGACCAGATATAGACTCATATCGTAAACTGCTAACGATCAACAGTAGGCTGAAGATTAAGAAACTAGTCAGGAAGAATCAGTGTGCAAAGAGGTGGGGTGCAGAAGTACTGAGGAATTAAGAGGTACGCTTGTAGTTCTCTGAGACTATAGATAAAGCGATAACAGCAGAGTAGCTTATGAAGAGTAGACATCACTAAAAAGGGCAGTCACAGAAGTTGGAAAGAAAAACATAATTACCATGAAGTTAACTGCGAAGAAATGATGGGTAACAGAAGAAGTACTTCAGCTGATCGAGAAAAGAAGGAAGTATAAAAACGTTCAGGGAAATTCAGGAACACAGAAACGTAAGTCACTTGTGAATGAAATAAATGGGAAGTGGAGGGAAGCAAAGGCGAAATGGCTACATGAAAAATGTGAAGGAATAAAGAAATCATTGTTGGAAGGACTGATTCAGCATACATAAAATTCAACACAACATTGGTAATACTAAAAATAAGTGTGGTACCATTAAGAGCGCAACGAGAATTTCACTGTTAAATGTAGAGGAGAGGGCAAGTAGGTGTAAAGATTACATTGAAGGCCTCTGCGAGGGGGAGGACTCATCTGGTGACAAGCCAGAAGAAAAAAAATAGTCATTGGGGACGAGAGGGGAGATTTAGTAATAGAATCAGAATTTAGAAGAGCTTTGGAAGACTTAAAATGAAATAAAGCACAAGGGACAGATAACTTTCTATCGGAATCTGCTGAATGGAATGAAGTCTAATTGGTAGAGAATATGGACTGAGAGTAAGTCGAAGAAAGACGAAAGTAATGGATGAGAAGTAGCAGAAATAAGAACACTGATTAAATTAATATCAGGATTGATGATCACGAAGTAGATGAAGTTAAGGAATTCTGCTAACTAGGCATCAAAATAACCCATGACGGTAGGATTAATAAGGACGTGGAAAGCAGATTACCACTGGTAAAATAGGCATTCCCGAGCAAAAGAAGTCTGCTAGTATCAAACGTAAGTCATAATCCGACGACGAATTGTATGTTTGGAGCACAGCATCAAATGGCAGTGAGATACAGACCGTGGGAAAACTGGTACAGAATAAAATAGAGGCATCTGAGGTGTGGTGCTACAGAAGAACGTTGAAAATTAGATGAACTGTTAAGATACGTAATGAAGATCCTCTTTGCAAAATCGTTGAGTAAAGGAACATATGGAAAACACTGACCAAAAAAAGGGACAGTATGATGGACATAAGGCACCTACGTTAACAACGTAGGAGACAATCTGAGTAGCCCTCTTAGGTTGTTTGCAGGTGATGGTGTCATTTACAGTCTTGTAAAGTCATCACATGACCAAAACGAATTACAAAATGTTTAGATACGATACATGTACGGTGTGAAAAGTAGCAATTGACCCTGAATAAAGAAAAGTGTGAAGAAATTCACGTGAGTGCCAGAAAAAATTCGCTAAATTTCGATTACGCGATAAGTCACACAAATCTGGAGGCTCTAAATTCAGCTAAGCTATTACAATTACAAATAATCTAAATTGGCTCGATCACATAGATAATGTTGTGGGTAGAGCAAACCAAAGACTGCGATTCATTGCAGAACACTTAGAAGTTGCAACAGGTCTACTAAAGAGACTGCTTACACCACGCTTGTCAGCTCTATTCTGGAGTATAGGCTGTGTGGTGTGGAATCTGCATCAGGTGGGACTGACGGAGGACATGAAAAAAGTTCAAAGATGGGTAGCTAGTTTTGTATTATCGCGAAATAGGGGAGATAAGGCCACAGACATGATTCGTGATTTGGAGTGGCAATCATTAAAACAAATCGTTTTTTGTTGCGACGGGATCTTATCATGAAATTTAAATCACCAGTTATCTCCTCCGATAGTGAAAAACTTCTGTTGGCACCCACCTACATAGGGAGAAATGATCATTACGATAAAATAACTGAAATCAGCGCTGGCACAGGAAAATATAAGTGCTCGTTTTTCTCGCGCGCCGTTCGAGAGTGGAATGGTAGAGACCAGCTTGAAGGTGGTTCATTGAATTCTCTGCCAGGCACTTTATTGTGAATAGCATAGTAACCACGTAGATGTAGATATCTGTCAAGAGACCAGGGAATAACTTCCATGGCACTAGAGGGAGCTGTAGGGGGTAAAACCTATAGAGGAATATCCAGAAAATAAATGGGGAAGTTTAGCACCAGAGCGAAACTGGTGGTGGGCTTTATCAAACAGTGAGAAAACTGAATGCTAAAAAAAAAGCTCAAGTTTTACAAATTAATCCAGAATCCAAACCAGCTTGAAGTTATATGACATTTAAAAGCAATTAAACGAATCACCATATAAATATATGAACTTTTGTCAATATTTGCATTATTCATCCTTCCTAATTTCACCAATAATAAAAATATTTCCACAGCATAGACATTACATATCAGACAACGGAACTTCAATATTTCTCAAAGACATCTTCATACATTTCAACAAGTGGGACCTTAGAACATTATATATATAAATTAAAAATAGTGGTATATGATATGCATGAGTTCAATACAATTTTTATTGCGCCTGTCAATTTGAAACCATGTGTTGTCTCGTGATACGGGCATTGTATCTTCACTATCATCACTCTATGTTTATAACAGCTACTTTTCCTTTAATGTACAAATATACTATGGAAAATGAGACATTACCACCATTATGGGAGTGCGAAGCTCACTACAATTGTATTTGCCCGTTTGAAATATTGCACAGTTATTTCTGTCACTGGATGTGGGTAGCGAACATTGCCGAAATACGAGTTACCGCGAGAGGCACAATTCATTGAATTTCATTGAGGACACATTCTGGAGATACCTGAAACTAGATAGTCCTTGGAAAACATTTTGAATTTTGAGGTGAGGTTTGAGTTGTGTTTCATTGTCTACGGGTCTGCTGCGATGGTACATGCTAGGTCAGGTTAGTGATGTTGCAATGTAAGCAGTATCTATGGTCGCAAAGCGCACGCCTTTAAGAAATTATCCCACATAGTTTAATGCCACTGTGTTTAATATAACTTTGAATGTCAAGTAGTGAATGGCAATATGTCTGCACCTTCAGTACATGCTCGTAAATATAACCCGTGGACAATATAGTTATCGATTCAGAGCTAGTGTAATGCGTAGGCTGTTAACACGCCGTCATGTTTCATTGCACGATCATGGTCAAGAACCAAATGAGTTAAGATGAAATATGTCAATTCAGTTAGCGAAATAACCGGTGTTTCGTACACTTCTGTGCGTTTCCCATTCGTCTTCCTTCATCAGCACACGAGGTTGGACAAAAAACTAACGTCTCATGTGTCACAAAAAAATTAACAATTAATATACAGTCCGATTCAGCTGCCCCTACCGATAGGTTTTAATCAAGCTGTCACGCCTTCAGAAACCAAGTGTGAGATTTTTATACTCTCGCTACATGGAAACTATCCGTCATACAGAAAACATGAACAGGACCTTCCTGTAGGAAATTAAATGTAGTTCAATTTTTTACTTGGAGACGTTTTCTTTGGAGGCCACGGTCTTCTAGTTAATCAAGAAATACGCATTATTAAGTCATTTTCGTACGTTTTTCATGAATAATTCGAGGACTGTGCCCTCTAGTGAAAACGTATCCCAGTAAAAAATTTAACTTCATTAAACTTCCTGCAAAAAAGGTCCTATTCATGTTTTTCCCGTAGGACTATCAGTTTGCTTGTAGCGAGCGAGAGAAGAATACGAAAACCTTAAGTGTGGTATTTGAAGGCGTTGTGGGCCGCTGAATGATCAGCCCTCCACGCAACACTATCGATCTGTATAGTCACTATTCATCTCCAAACCGAGCGAGGTGACTCAATGGTTAACACACTGGACTGGTGTTCAGGAGGACGACGGTTCAAACCCGCGCCAGGCCGTCAATATTTATGCTTCCCGTGATTTCCCTAAATCTCTACAGGAAAATGTTTTGATAGTTCCTCCGAAAGGGCACGGCCAATTTCCTTCCCCATTCTCGACACAATCCAAGCTTGTGTTCTGTCCATAATGACCTCGGTGTCGACGGGACGTTAAACCCATTCTTCCTTCCTTTTTATGATTCATTCATTTGTACACACTTGCGCCGTCAACGAACGAGCGCATCAAAACCAGTTTGGAAAAACTGAGCTTTTTGCTTCCTTACTCATGATTTTAAAGCTGTATTAATCTCATACAAGTCACTGAATCTGTAACTACGTAGGTAGCCTTTCATAGGTCGAAACAGCCAGAAGCCAGACACAGCCAAACCAGGGCCACCTCTGACCAGTCCATTCTTGTGGTCACTTAGGTTGTGAAAAACGACGTTTGCGGGAGGGCGTTATTGCCTCCTTAAGCTTTTCAAGTATGGTCTTACAGATTTCACGGTTGACTGTCATCTCTAATGTGTCTATCTCGACGAATCACTTCATCAAACAATATTCCTTTGTCTGTCATCCGACCTTTTACGCAACGCTGCACATTGCTGAAGTTCATTACAGCATCGCCACATACTTTATTGATGGATGAGAAAACAGCTTTAAAATTATGGATCGTGAAATAAAACCCTGCATACTGCCAAACTGGTTTTAATGCCAGGGTTGAACGGTGGTGGAAATGTGTAAAAATGCGTAGTGACTATGTTAAACGGTAGTGTTGTCGAGAGCACAATTCAGGATATGATCTGTACTAATTCCTGAGTCATATGTTAATTATTAAATTTTTAAAGTACAGGTAGCATAACGTTTTGATCGAACGTCGTAGTAGTGGTTGGAACCCGTCTTATTTATCTTTCACAGTCCCAACAGTAACTTCAAAGTATATGAGCAGTGTATGTCACACAATCGCAGACCAGAGAGGTTGTTAGGAATTATTCAGCAAGCGGTAGCTATTTAACTGTGGGATCTCTCTCGAACTATCAGTACTGGTAGAGCGAAGGCCTTGCGGATAGTCGGCGTGGTCCGTCGATTAGCGAACGCCGCAGGTAGTAAACACAGGCGAATGCTATATATTCTCAGCAAAACATAATGCTTGAGAGACAGAAAGGCAGCAGTGCATAAATATTTTGTACTTAAACTTACGTTAGTGTACAGGTGTGTTGAACCGACTTAGTCTACACTGATTAATGAATGAACAGAAGTTAACCATCAGTATCAGTAAGACTGGGCGTGCAACGCCACGGTCCTCAATTGCATTAAAGTTTTTTGACTGGCATTAGGTCAAATTTGCATTTAGGCATTTGAGTTTGGTTTCTATTTGCAACTGAGGCTGACGTGTTACATGTATATGTGTTGCTTGTTATTCTCGAGCAGATTATAAATTAATTGTTCCGTTTGGGGACAGTAATTTTTTGTGTGGTGAAACAGGTGTGTTGAGAGTCAGTCAGGTTCAACCTAGATCAGATAGTTTTATAACGCCTCTTTCTTCTCTCTGCACAACACGGAAGGGATGTTGTTGGCTGTTACGGAGCAAATTGCGAGGTTAATTGATCAATTTTGTATTATTTGCTTTCTCTAAATATCCACTGGAATTACACTACTGGCCATTAAAATTGCTACACCAAGAAGAAATTCAGATGATAAACGGGTATTCATTGGACAAATGTATTATACTAGAACTGACATGTGCTTACATTTTCATGCAATTTGGGTGCATAGATACTGGCCGTAATAAGAGCCTTGATACGCGTAGGCATTGAGTCAAATGGCGTGTACAGGTACAGCTGCCCATGCAGCTTCAACACGATACCACAGTTCATCAAGAGTAGTGACTGGCGTATTATGACGAGACAGTTGCTCGTCCGCCATTGACCGGACGTTTCCAATTGGTGACAGATCTGGAGAATGTGCTAACCAGGCAGCAGTAGGACATTTTCTGTATCCAGAGAGGCCCGTACAGGACCTGCAACATGCGGTCGTGCATTATCCTGCTGAAATGTAGGGTTTCGCAGGTATCGAGTGAAGGATAGAGCCACGGGTCGTAACATATCTGAAATGTAACGTCCACTGTTCAAAGTGCCGTCAATGCGAATAAGAAGTGACCGAGACGTGTAACCAATGGCAATCCATACCATCACGCTGGGTGATACACCAGTATGACGATGACGAATACACGCTTCCAATGTGCGTTCACCGCGATGTCGCCAAACACGGACGCGACCATCATAATGCTGTAAACAGAACCTAGATTCATCCGAAAAAATGACGTTTCGCCATTCGTGCACCCAGGTTCATCGTTGAGTACAACATCGCAGGAGCTCCTGTCTGTGATGCAGCGTCAAGTGTAACCGCAGCCATGGTCTCCGAGCTGATAGTCCAAGCTGCTGTAGCCGTCATCGAACTGTTCGTTGAGCTGGTTGTTATCTTGCAAACGTCCCCATCTGTTGACTCAGGGATCGAGACGTGGCTGCACCATCCGTTACAGCCATGCGGGTAAGATGCCTGTGATACGAGGCCGTTGGGATCCAGCACGGCGTTCCGAATTACCCTCCTGAACCCACCGATTCCATATTCTGCCAACAGTCATTGGATCTAGAACAACGAGAGCAGCAATGTCGCGATACGATAAAGCGCAATCGCGATAGGCTACAATCCGACCTTTTCATAGTCGGAAACGTGATGGTACGCATTCCCCCTCCTTACACGATGCATCACAACAGCGTTTCACCAGGCAACGCCGGTCAACTGCTGTTTGTGTGTGAGAAATCGGTTGGAAACTTTCCTCATGTCAGCATGTTGTAGTTGTCGCCACGGGCGGCAACCTTCTGTGAATGCTCTGAAAGCTAATCATTTGCAAATCACAGCATCTTCTTCCTGTCGGTTAAATTTCGCGTCTGTAGCACGTCATCTTCATGGTGTAGCAATTTTAATGGCCAGTAGTGTATGTCATGTGAGTGTCCAAAGGTAATGCAACGGTCTGGAATGCTGTAAATTTGAACTTTCCGATGGGATACCCCTGATTACGTCGGTTCAGTGCAGCTATTGTTTGTACTGTACCCCTTCTAGTGGTATTGATGACTTCGCCGTTTACGTTTAGCCCCTCACCCCCCAGCCCCCCCCCCCCCCTCCCTCAATCAATCAAGCCCTTTCTGTAAGCTGTGGCTGCCCGAGTGGCCGAGCGGTTCTAGGCGCTACAGTCTGGAACCGCGCGACCGCTTTGGTCCCAGGTTCGAATCCTGCCTCGGGCATGGATGTGTGTGATGTCCTTAGGTTAGTTAGGTCTGAGTAGTTCTAAGTTCTAGGGGACTGATGACCTCAGAAGTTAAGTCCCATAGTGGTCAGAGCTATTTGAACCATTTTTTTCTGTAAGCTGTGCTGCCAATAGTTTCACTCATAAACGCAGCACAATTGATTCTATGGTATACTCCCTAGATCTTAAGAATTTTAAGGTACAATTTTCTTAAAAGAGTGTGTTACTCTATTTTATAGGCATGGGACATTCGATTCCTGTACAACAAATGTTATTACATGTTACACTTTTAAACATGGCTGTTACTCAGCAACCGTATACTTGTTTCAACATAGGATTATACAGCCAACCGGTTGCAAATAATTGTTTTGTACATTAACCTAGGTTTCGCCACCTACTAAAGGTGTCTTCATCCGAATGAAATTTTGGATAATTGGTTACAAATAACTGTTTAGTACATTGCCCTAGGTTTCGACACCTGCTAAAGGTGTGTTCATCAGAATGAAATTTTGAAAAACCGTAAAATTACATTGCGAAAAAGCAATGGTCAGAATTCAGAGCGTCTATGCTCAAGCTAAAAACAAAATAAAACGTTCCAGTCTTTGGCACGTGTGTCTATCTACGAACAACATTATTACGTGTTACATTGTTTCAATATGTGATCCACTTGTTTGTGACTAGGGCAAAACCAGAGTAGTGAAATAAATGTGTAAGTGGATATTTCCTCCTTAAAGAACGGCGTCATGAGGGGTGCAACTGTTATTAAATGCAAATGAAACAGTTTGTCCTATCATTCACTCTTTTATTTTCCCATTACGCGTTTCCATGGTCCAGGTTGTCATCTTGAGGTGGCATGTTATGTTTCGTCTTTTGTTGGTGATAAACCTGGTGTTAATGTTAAAAAATGAATTTGTGAAAAGAAACAGTACTTGCATAGTCAGTAGAGTCGAAAGGAATTTGGGTACTGCTATTGGCTGCATGTGGTCTCCAGTATACTTTATGTTTACACTGTCGCTCCGAAGAAATACATGTCAGACATAAGCTTGCTTACACTGAACACCAAGATAATTGAAAGGTGGAACTGCAGGAGCTTCACTGTTTGTTTAACGTACATCACAATTAATCTGTTATATAGTCTGTAGGTCGTTCATTCGTTTAGTTATTATAAGTAGTGCAAAAGCGTGACGCAACATTTCTTACTGCGATACACAATGCAGAGTGGTTTGTGATGACGTGAAATCATGACATAATTTTTATAAAGCTATTTTTTTTTGGGGGGGGGGGGGGGAATTCTCCTCCAGAAATGAAGGTACTGCGTAGAAAATGTGGGGGCTCTTCTGTTAGAAGAACTGACACGATCAAAAGAGACAGTCCAGAGGAGGGCAAGAAAATAGCGCGTGATTTTCGAACGTATTGTAGTGCCTATCTCCTCGAGAAAAACGGCTACATATATTCTATTACTTTTTCCATCAGGAAAGGTAGACCAGGTATTGTGACACAAGCATGGAAAAATGTTTGAGAAAATTTACGTAATTAACAAAAGAAGATGCGAGCCAGTAAGCTAGAGTCCCTCCACAGCCTCTGATCCTCTCGTGTGGTAGTGCCCACATAGTGTTGTGCGTCTCGTAAACCACTACCTAATCTGCTTTGCAAACGTGCTGCAACGTTACTGCGCCATCTGTGCAGCTGTCGTTAAGTCTCTGTATATCTCTGCTGGCACTCTGCATTTCCACGCCGCTCTGGCACGCATTTAACTGGACCACATATATGCTGTATTCGCAGCTAACAACTCACGTCGAATGAAAGGGATTCTGAGACACAAGTAGGATCGATCACCGAACGCAGTGCTTGTAATCTGCAAGCAAGTGTTTAAGCTTTGTAATAACTGAGCGCTGCATCTGTATACATAACACGAGGCAGCAGAAACGGAACAATGTCGGCTGTATTTTTCCGCAAGTGACTGAGCCTCATGACACAGTGGCAACAATGCTGCAGAGCAGCACAGTATCAGAAACGGTATAATATACTGTTGTAATTTTCAACTGTAATGGCTTCCTTGTTGTTGTGTCAAGCATAGCGTACGAGAAGGATTGTCACTAAATTAACACTAAGAAAATTATAATGGAGTACATTGTGGAAAACACTTGGGTGTGCAAAACTCAAGAACGGTAATAACATTTGTCGTATCCTCGTCGCCACTGTAGAGTCTTGTACCATAGTAATCAAGGAAGAGGATGTTGTTTGGGGGCTGGTATCCTCTCCCTATAGGGTTCTGTATTTACATGAACAGGAAGCTACTTATCTTTAAGAGAGTCCATGTGCTGTGGTACAAGCTCTTCCGTAACATTTCACGTTAGCCTCACTGCTGGTGAAGTACGAGTCCCAGGTGCGATGAATGACAGACGCCAAACTGGATTGCGAGTTGGTGCTCCAGTGACTGAGATAGTGACTGAGCGACTGCGCTTGTGTCTGAGACAGAGCCAGTGAGCTGGTGACTGAAACTGGGACCCTCTGGTCAGCGGCGGTGGCCTAAATACCTGAATTCTAGAGGGCGTTGGCGGCGTGTTGCTTGTGTGACTGTCTTTGGCCTCTCTCTCCTGATAGCCGCACTTGGTCCAGCATCCACTATCGTTCTTCTTGCTACATCTTTGCCGACCGGTGTGCTGGCGACAGCTTACGCCAGCACAACATTTGTATGATATATCTCTGCCAGTAACATGGCTAAATAAAATTCTGACTGTATATAGAAAGAATGCTATTGTTCTAGTACAAAGAGTAACTGCGCTGTGGTTCCTCATTTCACCTTCTCGCTATCGATAGTTTCTAGCTTCTCTAAATTGTCCTAACAACTCCTCCAAATCAGGTTTGTAATACCACAACTTTTATAACACAATAACAGCTACTGTTGCATTTATTTTGTTTCCATAAAATGTCCTTGCAAGAATGTCAATTTGAGCGACGGTATCAGGAACCAGGAAAGCAAGCCAGATACTATCAGGATAGTATCTGATATGATTTACCACCATAATTAAATTCAACATTAATAGTTTCCACAAACTGCGTTCGCCAACGACACATCTTCCCCAGAGTAATAGACGGTGTTATACGCCGACGCCTGTGACTCCATCGTCTCTTCCTGCGAATAACACGACGCTTCATCGGACGATATCTCCCAGACCGGCGTCTCAGGACTACACGGTGCCGACGAAGTGTCCATCTCCTCCTTCACAGACAATCAATGCCCGATATGGCAATTAGCATGAACAATATTTAGACGAGACAAAAGAGCCTCATCATCAATCGCCATTGCATTGGACACAAATATAACGAGCCACGAATGAGTGATTGTTAGACCTGGTTTATTTTTAACATTAACTGCCACAGGTCTACCTTCATCACTTCTCTTCAAAATGCCTGAATAAATGTATATTTACTGTCAGACATTAGGACTAAGTTGGAGTGGACGTTTGGTCTTATTGTTGGTGTATTTGACAGTATTTCACAGTATGGCGTCATTCTACGTATCCAGAGAGAAGAAAGAAGAAAAACGTAGTTCTGAAGGTGATGCAACGAGAACGAGGACAAACAAACGACTTTCACCGTCCTTAAATGCAAGCTGGGACATGCGTATTTTTAAACGGCAGATACGTATTTACTGTCAGACATTAGGACTAATTTGGAGTGGATGTTTGGTTTTATTGTTGGTGTATTAGACGTACAATCATGTAGAAGTAGGAAGACCCTTCTGCAGTTATCGATGTTCTGGCTAGGATTCAAAACCGACCGTTAGAACAGCAATGAAGAGGCCTTCGAACACCACAGTGCAGGCAGTTTATGCGCAGTCTTCGTGCAGTGTGGAGCTGGGGCCAGTGGCAGTGCTTGAGCAGCAGAAGTGCGGTGCGGATCGTTAAGACGTCTTTTCCATGTCGTCTTCCACTCTTCTTCGCCAGGACTGGGTAGAAGGCCAAAGGTTCGGTTCGCCTGTGCTGTGCGTATCTGTTTGTTCAGCTCTATGCACCGAACTTCCGCCTCGCAAGCTATTCGAGCTGATGTTTTCCGTTTATGTTCATTAAGTAAAATCATTAGGATGTTACAACTGTGTGTGGATGGCTCACAGGCAATAGCGAAATTCAGGGCATCCATATCCCCCAAATTCCCAATCAAAACAGGCTTGCAACAGAGAGATGCTCTTTCATGTAAGCTCCTCAACCTTGCCTTAGAGAAAGTGGTTCGAGAGTGTTATTTACAACCATATAATGGTCTCCAATTCGAACACAGTGAAGTAAAACTCCTGGCATATGCAGATGATATAGTCTTACTCATTGAATCAGAAGAACTGAAGGACTAGTACTGATCTCTCAGGCACAGTTCCAGCAAAATGAGACTTTTGATAAAAGTAGAAAAAAAAAACAGAATATGTGACAATAAGTCGAGAGTCATAAAACCAAATCCACACTGTGAAACTGACCACCATTCTAGTAGAAGAAAAGTTCGTCGGTTTAAATACCCTTGATCGCGCTTCAGCAGTAAAAATATCATAACGCTGGACATAAAAGAGAGAAGCGCCTCAGGATCACGATGTCTGTACTCTCTAAGCAGCCCACTCAAAAGTAGAGCATTGTCAGTCCCCACTAAGATGAAGATATATAACACCGTCATTTGGCCAGTAGTACTCTATGGTTCCGAAAGCTGGGCGCTTAACAAGAAAGAAAGAGAAAAACTGAATGTTTTCGAAAGAAAGAAAAGTGCTGAGAAAAACTTGGGGCCGTGTGTTGGTGAATGGCACATGCAGAGTTCGAAAGAACACTGAAATATATCAGTTAATGAAACAGCCCACATGCATCCAGAAATTAAAAAGTAGGAGACTGAAATGGGCTGGGCAGATGGTTAGAATGGAATCAAACAGAGTTCCTAAGAAGGCATTTGGGGGCACACCTCAAGCAACAAGACCATTGGGCCGACATAGCACACGGTGGAAAAACGACATAGAGAAGGACATCGCAGCATCAGGAATCCCCGTAGGGGGGAGGGAGACAGCGAGAGGTAGAAGATGGAAGCAGATCGTTGACGCAGCGCATGGTCTACAGGGCCTGTGTTCGCTGAATAGAAGAAGTCGTCATGCACGTCTTTGTTATTTGACTCCGTGTGATTCTAGTACAGATCTATTGTCCAGCCTGCTCTGAGCATTTTTTTGAAGTGACTTGTATTTGTCTGCTGGCCAGGGTTCTCTCTAAAATTTGCCATGGTTAATTATTCTTCCTATGACATGTTCATGTAACATGGATTTACCACATTCGGCCCGGCTTTAGGCTGTAGGGTTATGCCCCGGCATGTATTGGGCGGACACGCTTGCTCAAACTTACGGCTGTTTCTTTCAGGTATGTGAAATTTGGTGCCTTGCGTCATATCTGGTTGTCCTGGCGACTTATGTTACTATGTAATGTGCACAGCTTCCACGCAGGGCTCTATTAATTACCTAATTTGAAAAATTTGTTTTTCAATTGTTTTATGTAAGAGAACAAACTGTTTCTGGATTTTAATGCTTGTTTTAATTGGTTTTTAGAAGCTGGTCTGCTTTCTGATGATCCAGGCCTTTACATTTTCTGTGTTATGAGCTCTGGCTACTGGTAAGACCTTAGCGAGTACCTTCCTGGAAGAATTTACAGCTCGCTTTTGGTAGTTCTCTTTTACAACTTACATTTTTACCGACGCTTATTTCCTCGGGCGTATGACTTAATTGGAAAGGTTCTATAAGTGCAATCTTGGTTAAACAATAGCTTTCAGATGTAGTGTAATTCTGCGAGAGATTTGTGTTCGGTGTTTTTTGAGAGTACCTGCTAATTTTCCGGGAGAGCGTTCCGAGTCGGCAGCTTTCTGCCGTGTGGGCCTGGCTTGCTTATGGCTTTGTGGACGGCTTTAGAGCATATCCTAGAGCAACTTGCTGTTTGTTTGCAGTGACGTGTCGTTACTGTCTGTGATCGAGTTGAGTGTCTTATGTTACCTGACTTACACTGTAAACGAAATTCTGCTATCGGTCAAGGGGCCTTTATATGACTAATTGGCTTCACATATGGAATTTCCCTTTAATTTTATTGTTCTCTTTAATACATACTGTAACTTTGTTCTGAATTCTATTTTAAATTATTTGGTGTAAGCCAACTGAGTAAACAGTAAAGGCGATCAGTTATGACTTGCTAACTAGAGAATATTTATCTTTCAGGAGCGGGCGTAATATCTTTGTTTTAAGCTCGCTTACAAAAATTTATGAAGAGCTCAGATTTAATCACTTGCCAGTTTATTTGACTTTTACTTTAAATTTAAACTTTTTAAAGGCCATTGTCTCATCTTATTGCATCTTGTTTAAGGCCATTAAATGGATCTAATTGTAATTCGGTAACTCTGTTAATCACCATTTTCAACGCTTTTCTAGTGTGTAGATTTAAGATGGCAAATTAAATTGCATTTTTCCTAATTCTTTTTCTTAAAGGAGAACTGTTATTACTTTGAAAAATAAATGTCCGTTGTCAAAAGGATAAATGATGATAGTTAAATGGGCGTAGTCCTTCCATGTCATTTTCCTGATCTAGGTAATTATCGATCAGTAGCTGACTCGAATACTCATTGACATGAACAGAAATGACACTTTCGTTTAACGACAATAATTACAAAGAAGAAACCACCATCTATGATGGTCCCCTAGACATAAAAACATTCGGGACGTACTTTCTCAATAGGGTGGGTGATTATAACAGGTGTGCTTGCTTCGCAACGCTTTCCCACGGTGGCTACGAGGTTGGTAAGGAGTATTTCTGGTAGGGCGACCCATGCCTCAAATAGCGTGATTGACAACTGCTGGTTGACGGTTGGTGCATGTGGACTCGCTGTAATACGTTTCTCCAAAGCGTCCTTGGAAAGACGCTCATGGGCAATGAGTACGATCTCACAATAACTCTGACCAGTGATTGTACCTTGTTCTAAGGCTTGGAGATGAGTAAACATCATCTTCTTTTTCTTCCTCACGTATTACCCAGACTTCTGGTAACAGCACACATTTGTTGCATGGTCTTTCTTCTTTTCTTCTTCTGGTGCATTTACAATTTAGAGTTTTTACCGGGAACCCTTCTACACCCATATGATTTACACTTCCTTATATCTTCATTTCTTTAACGATCTTTCCTTGTACATCCTTCCGCTCTTAGAAATCTCATACCTTGAGACTAATCTACTTTCTTAGTGTCTTGTTGTCCAGGCTCCAATTCCATAAGTAAGGGTGAGTGCTGCTGTTGTTTTATAAAGCTTCAGCTATGTTTCTTCCTTGGTTTTATCTTGCAATCTTTTTACGATGGTTCCACAGAGAGAAATAAATTTACATAATTTTGGTTCACGCTATGATTATATTCGCAAGTGATATCGCACACTAGATATTTAAAATGTATTCTTGCTCCAAGATCTTATTATTCAAGACAGTTTTAGGTCTCACTGATAGTGTATCCTGAAATGCCATCACTTTTTGTTTTATCTAATGACAGTGTTAGGGTAAATTGAGGCATCTATTGCAATGTACACACTCTCATCTGAAGGTCGTCTTCATTCTTTGAACAAGCAGACGTCTGCTTGTGTCTGTGTATGTGCGGATCGATATGTGTGTGTGTGCGAGTGTATACCCGTCCTTTTTTCCCCATAAGGTAAGTATTTCCGCTCCTGGGATTGGAATGACTCTTTACCCTCTCCCTTAAAACCCACATCCTTTCGTCTTTCCCTCTGCTTCCCTCTTTCCTGACGAAGCAACCGTTGGTTGCGAAAGCTAGAATTTTGTGTGTATGTTTGTGTTTGTTTGTGTGTCTATCGACCTGCCAGCGCTTTTGTTTGGTAAGTCTCATCATCTTTGTTTTTAGATATATTTTTCCCACGTGGAATGTTTCCCTCTATTATATATATATATATATATATATATATATATATATATATATATATATATATATCTCAGCGTATTTGAAAAGTACTAACAGATTATTTATGAATACGTCTTTATCCGTAAATAATCTATTTGTACTTTTCAAATTGTTGAAGGTACCAGAATCTCAGCGTATTTTTACATTTCATTACGTTCATTTGCTCTAAATTTGCCTCTCATTTCTGGAATTAGTATATTTTCAACTGTGTATATGAGTCTTAGAGAAATACAGCATACTTGCTGGAAAATTTGAGGTATGTGTATAGACTCTTAATGGCATTTATTAGGTGAGATGAATATCCTCCTTCAGCCATGATATTCCATAGCATTTCTCTATTCACATTGTGGAAAGCTTTCTCAAACTCTATAAAAACGTAATAGGTTGCCCTGTTGAGCTCTTGTCTCTTTTCTGTAACTTGTTGTGATGTAAAACATTGTCAGTAGTTGACTGTCCTTTTCTTACACCTGATCGTTCTTCACATATTGACTTTTCTATTATATCTTTATGTTTTGCAGTCAGGACTTGGATGTATGATTTATAGGCTGAATCCCGGAGGCACATTTCTCGATAGCTACTGCATTTATTTTTATCGCCTTTTTTAAGACGGATATCAGTTTGGCTTCCACCTAGTCTTTTGGTACTTTCCTATTCTCCAACACTGATTAAAAACGCGAAGAAGTCTTAGAGGAAGGAATAACCCTCCATATTTCCACAGTTACATGTTAATAACATCTAACCAGTAGCTTTCCTATTTTTTGTAGCTTTTAGAGCTTCCATCAGTTCTACATCTACATCTACAATGATACTGTGCAAAGGACATTTAAGTGCCTGGTAGACGGTTCAACGAGCCACCTTCACAATTCTCTATTATTCCAAAGTCGTATTTCGCTCGGAAAAAAACACCTATATACCACAATACATATTCCATACTCCTGCTGCATATCGACGTTAATGTTATGGGATTGTAATTTAGTTGATAACTGGTACTACCTCTCTTGAATATTGGTGTGACCTGTGCTACTTTCCCGTCTTTGGATACGGTCTTTCGTCGTGCGGATGGTTGTTTATGATTGTTAAGTATGGAGCTACTGTATCAGCATACTCTGGAAGAAATCTAACTGGTATACAATCTGAACCGGAAGACTTGCTTTTGTTAAGTGATTTAAGTTACTTCGCTACTCCGAGTATATGTACTTCTACGTTACTCATGTTGGCAGCTGTTCTTGAATCGAATTCTGGAATATTTACTTCGTCTTATTTAGTGAAGGAATTTCGGAAGGGTGTGTTTAGTAGCTCTGCTTTGGCAGCACTGTCTTCGATAGTATTTCCATTGCTATCGCGCAGAGAAGGCATTGATTGTTTTTGCCGCTAACATACTTCAGATACGACCAGAATTCCTTTGGATTTTCTGCCATGTTTCGAGACAAAGTTTCGTTGTGGAAACTATTATAAGCATCTTGCACTGAAGTCTCGCTAAATTTCGAGCATGTCTAAAAGATCGCCAGTCTTGGAGATTTTGCATCCGTTTAAATTTGGCATGTTTTTTCGTTGGTCCTGAACACTGTTCTGACCCGTTTTGTGTACGAAGGAGGGTCATCTCCGTTGTTTGTCACTTTATTTAGTATAAGTCTCTCAATTGCTGCTGATATTATTTCTTTGAATTCTGACCATATCTAGTTACACTTACTTTGTTAATTTGGAAGGAGTGGAGACTGTCTTTTAGGAAGGCGTCAAGTGAATTTTTATCTGCTTTTATGAGCAGGTATGCTTTTCGTGTATTTTTGGAGGATTTGGGCGCTGCGATATTAATCTCATTACAACAACCCTGAGTTTACTAATCCCTGTATTCGTTTGGATGGTTCTTATTAGCTCAGAATCATTTGTAGCAAAGAGATCAAGTGTGTTTTCACAGCCATTTCCTATTTGCATGGGATCATCAACTAACTACTGGAAATAATTTTCAGAGGATGCCTTTAGCACGATTTCGGATCTTGTTTTATGTGTACCTCTGGAACTAATTATGTATTTTCACCAACATATCGAGGGTAAAAGTCACCACCAACCATACTTATATGAGCCAGGTACGTGTTAGAAACCAAACTCAAGTTTTCTTTCAACCTTTCAGTAAATGTACCATCTGAATCTGGAGGTCAGTAAAAGGATCCAATTATTATTTTATTCCGGTTGCCAAAATGACCTCTGCCCATACTAACTCACAGGAACTATCTACTTCAATTTTGCGACAAGGTAACTACTTCTAATAGCAACAAACACGCCACCGCCAACTATGATTAGTTTATCCGTTTGTTCTTCGTATTAATTTCATGTGACCGTATCTCCGGCTTCTCTTATGTCAATATTATCCAGGCCTTTTGTGTCATTTATTTCAAGTAATGTCTGAATTACAGCGTCATCATACTTTTTCGTTTCTGGCCTTCAAATGTTCATTTCTCTATGTTCCCTGTATTTTGTTTTCTTCCCCAGAACATCAACAGGTATGTTTGACATGGCTGCTTTTTAAGTTTTTCCAATCTTCTACCGCTTCTAATTTTGCTAAATTTTTTGTCATTGCTTTCGATGGCGATATCTTATACTGCTATCTCGTAAAAGGTATACTTTAATAGCTTGTTCTTCCTTTGGATACTAACAGCTCTCTTCGGTTTCCTCCATTTTGCGTATTTGTCAATTATTGACACCAATAAGAATTGATCTGATCCAGTATCCACTCCTCGATAATGTCTGGTATCTTTAACCTGGTCAGGATATCCCTCGTTTATTAATTTATAATCTACAATAGATCATTGCTGACCAGGTAAATTTATGTTTATCTTTCTTCCTAAAGAAACTATTAGTAATTTTCAAATTGTTGTAGGTGCAAAATCTTTGAGAATTTTTCCGTTTTTATTATGTACGTTTGCTCCAAATGTGCCTACTATTTCTGGAATTGGTATATTTACGATTATAACTTTGGGATCGCCCATAAGCAAAATCTGTTTTTTACTGTGTTTGGTTAAGATCCCTTGTAACTGTTGGTAAAAGGCATTGGCCTCGTCAATTTTTCCTTCTTCTGAGGCACTAATTGGTATTATTATTAGGACTCCTCTCAAACTTTTAATTCCTACTAGTACGACATGTTTATTTAGCAATTCCTGGTCCAATATTTTACCTTTCCATTTTCTATGAATTTAGATGGTAACACCACTACTCCTGCTTTACAGCGCCGTAGATCTTAATGTAGTTGTCTACATATTCAATTCCAGATGTTTTATTCTCTGTTTCTGTAATTGCTGTCAAATTTATTCCCTTTTGATTCAAAGTTGAGCTAATTCGATTTCATTAAGAGCATTCCCCTAACGTCCCAAGTGCAACTTTCCAAATTCCATTAAAGCTTTTTATCTTATTCCTATTTCTTGTCCATGTCCTATCCTGGTAATGTTTCCTGTTTCTGAGGATAGACTGAGTACTGCAAGTACGTTTATTGAGTTCCTGAATGGGGTAAGATTGGTGATGGGTCTGCCATCTCTGAGCTTTACCAGTCACAGCTCGTAACTCAGATAAGTGAGTATGGTATAGCATTTCCTCTGTATTCAGTGTTATGGCTATACCTGCGCATATCCAACAATATCACTCTCCACACCACAACATCTTATCTAGCAAAACGAATATGTTCAATAATGCACCTGCGTGCATTATGTGTTCCCACCTCTCGAGGTATGAGGGTATTTACTGCATTAATGTCCATAATCGCCTGTGCATCTCTGTTACTGCGTGGATGAGATGGACGTAGCATCCAAGCGGAGAACGACACTTGTTGTAAAATCACATTATCCACAATGATCCAGATGACTCCTCCAGGTTTGGTTTTAGAAATCACATCACGTATTGTTTCTAAAAGCCATTCAGGTGATACGGAAAGAGGATAGTTTACCTATGAACACACTGTGTATCTGGTCACGTCTATGAATGATTGTAGAATCAGGTGAAAGAACGCGTCCTAGAAACCGCCATAAACAGATTCCGCCATTTTCTACAATTTTGTTGTTGTTAGACATCGGTTGTGTTTGGTGCAGCATCTGTAAATATTTAGAGTTCTAAAAAATGCTGTACTATGTTTTCAATACGTTTTCATATGTGTTGCCTGCAGTTCAACGTAATGTCACTAAAAGAGATTTTAAGAATAATAGGTGACACTTGTCATCCTTGTCAAACTCCTTCGTTTATTAAAATTTCTTGTGTTCCTATTTCACTTGCATTTGTCATAATTTTTTGTTCTTTCCTTAGGCGCCTTCTGACATTTACTAATTGGGTGGACTATCTGTGTCTTTCTTTTTAGCGCAGATTTTGTTTTTTTTTCAGATTATGAAATGGTTTAATCAAATTTATGATTGTATTTTGTGTGTATTAAGGTTATGCTCTTGTCTTTTCTCTATTTCTCGTTGCAGAATAAATACATTCTCTGTTATTGATCTTACTTTTCTAAATCTAGTCTAGTCTTCACTTATGAGAATTTCCAAAACGCTTTTACATCTGCTATTTAATAATCGTGCATATAAAAGACGACAACAGGAAAATGACACACAACAACACACAGGCAGCTACTATAGTGCCCAAAGAACCATAGAAATCGAAATGAAATAAATTCTTAAAATTTCGAGATACTAGCAAAGAAAAAAAGGAAATGAAAATGTAACTGATGTAGTACTTTAATACTGAACTCATTAAAATCGTTGGAGTTCCGAAAAACGAATGCCGATCTCCATGTAAGTGGAAAAAAAAAACGCAAAGTAGTATACTTTTGATAAGCAATAGTTAAAACTGTGGGCGTATGTTCTATGAAATTGTCTGTTTTCAACTCAGTTCAATAATTTCTATCGGAAACTGATAGCAATAGCAGACAGTAAAATTTCGAACGCATATTTGCGTGTAAACCGGTTGCTACTCTCTCGCAGCCGATCGTGTCCAGCTACCTATCCGCTCCGTGAGGGGGCTGGAAGGGGAGGAGGGGAAGGAAGGAAGGAAGGAAGGAAGGAAGGAATCCAACTCAACCCCCGCTTGCACCACCCCCGCAGCCTTCCTGGAATTTGCTCCCGGACTGCATGGGGTAGCATCCACCTCCAGGAAATTCAATTAGGGCGGCGTTGTTAGTGCAGGCGGGAGCGACGAGAGTGCGCTGCAAGGGTGTGCTGTGATAGGAGGGGGGAGGGGGTTGGAGGGGGAGGCGCCCCACTGCACTGGCGTATTGTGTAAGGCCGTGCGCGGCGCCGCCGAAAGTGCACACGACGCTGGACTCTCGCCAACGGACGTTCTTCTCAAGTAGAAGAGGAGAAAAGACGGAATTCCGATGATTCAAAAGGACACATACCGAAGCGATTACTTGGCTCCTAATCCTTGCAGCTTTCACAGCTTTCCAACTGAGTGGGATAGGTTTCTTTTTTTCCTTTTTTTAAAATTTTAAACATTGAAACTCTTTTCTGGTCTTAGAACTAACAACCCAAAATCAAATTATTTTGCAATAGGGGCAGATCTAGTCAGTATACAACTCCGTAAAAAATGAAATAGCAGCTATGAGTAGCTCTACATATCAATGAGGAGCGTTTCGTATTGATTTACACCTATGGTACGTCATCTGACTTAACATTACAGTTGGAAGTACATAGTACTATAGTCTAATTGTAGGTGACAAGGCAATCACTGGGGGGGGGTGTAGTCCTTGCATAATACAACCCATTTTCCCAACTGCTGTCATTACGTGAGTGTGTGATCATTAAGGACAGCGGTGCAAGTAGTGGCTTCTGCGAAAGGGGGTGTAAACACCGCGGATATTCACAAGCAATTGGTGGCAGTATGTGGAGACTGTGCCCTGGCGCAAGAAGTGCTCTTGCAACGCGAAAATTCCATACGAGTCGGAAAATCACATCTGCCAATGCTGATGTGGGGTTCCAGATACTGCGACACCAATCTTAATATCCTGACTTGGCCTTTATTCGGGTCTTTGAAGAAACGTCTCCACGGACACCATTTCGCTGACCTCCAGAAACTGCGAGCAGCTGTCTTACGGTGGTCACGAGAGACTCCAAGACTTCTAAGAATACATCAGGAGCAAGGCACAGTACTCTAAATCTACATCTTCATATTACCTTCCCATAAAACTATTAGTCATTTTTGAGTGGAAATAGTCTCTACCAGACCACCCATCCACTCTATTTTGCTGCAGAATATCAACAAACAGCCGTTTGTTGTCAGATGTTGTTATTTTACTTACACGACCAGCTCCGGCATCTCAGTAATGCCATTTTCAGGGCTCCATGTATAGAGAATTAGATGCTTTGATGCATGCATAACCAGAGCCACCAATACCTAGATAATGTGAATTTTTCGCAGAGTGTGTACTTCAAAGACTTGATAAGAACTAGCAGCAAATAGCTGTCAGGGGTCCTAGACGCTGTTAGCCACAGCGCTGCCACCCATGCTCAGCCCGAGCCGCCTTCGATCAGCGGGACACCTTGTGACCTATGCTATAACCCCAGACGCGCACCACGCTCTTCGTCGTCATAAGGGACCCTACTTCAACTGCTGCTGCTTCGTATTCTTCCTAGGCGTGTGCAGCCGCTGGAGCGCCTACGCTTGTGCAGGCAATCTTATTGCTGCCTACTTGCTGCTCCGGTGGGCATACCTCACTGCTGCTGGCCACCCTCCTATCAGGAAGTCTCAGCACGATTCCAAAGACGGCACGCATGACTGCCGACTACTGCTGGCACCATGGCTGATGTCTAGAATCGTCTCACCACCTCAGTAACCCTTTACCGCTCCTGTTGTCACAGCAGCGTCTACAGCAGTAATTACCCCCAACCTAGGGCTAACTACCCACTGAGGGATAAAGTGAAATTTTCTGAAGGGCAAAGACAAAACGATTCGATTCTGTTTCAGTCACGAAACTAAATTATTTTCAAAATACCTTTACTACCACCACAGTTTTGTAAGACCTTAATATCGATTTTATAAGTTATCAATAATTCCTTTTTCTCAATTACTAACACTAATGTGGTGGAAGTTACAGGTTCCTCATATAGTCCACCCACCACACACATGCACATACACCTGCCTGAAAATAACGTACAAGTTTGTGGCGCCCTCCATCTGTAATGCTAGAATTCACTATAGTGTTAGCCCACCCTTAGCCTTGATGACAGTTTCCACTCTCGCACGCATACGTTCAATCAGGTGCTGGAAGGTTTCTTGGGGAATGGCAGCCCATTCTTCGCGGATTGCTGCACTGAGGAGAGGTATCGATGTCGGTCGGTGAAGCCTGGCACAACGTCAGCGTTCCAAAACATCATAAAGGTGCTCCATAGGATTCAGGTCAGAACATTCTGCACGTCAGTCCATTACATGTCCATTGTCATGTAACCACTCCACCACAGGCCGCGCATTATGAACAGGTGCTCGATAGTGTCGAAAGATGCAGTCGCGCTCCCCGAATTGCTCTTCAATAGTGGGAAGCAAGAAGGAGCTTAAAACATCAATGTAGGCCTGTGCTCTGATAGTACCACGCAAAACAACAACGGGTGCAAGCCCCTGCATGAAAAACACGACCACACCGTAACACCACCGCCTCCGAATTTTACCGTTGGCACCACACACGCTGGCAGATGACGTTCACAGGGCATTCGCCATACCCACAACCTGCCATAGGATCGCCATATTGTGTATCGTGATTCATCACTCCACACAACGTTTTTCCACTGTTCAATCGTCCACCGTTTACACCCCTTACACCAAGTGAGACGTCGTTTGGCAATTACAGGCGTGATGTGTGGCTTATGAGCAGTTGCTCGACCATGAAATACAAGTTTTTTCACTTCCCGCCTAACTGTCATAGTACTTGTAATGGATCCTGATGCACTTGGCAATTACTGTTTGATGGTCTGTATAGATGTCTGCGTAGTACAAATAACGACCCTCTTCAACTGTCGGCGGTCTCTGTCAGTCAACAGACGAGATAGCCCTATAGGATTTTGTGCTGTACGTGTCCCTTCACGATTCCACTTCACTATCACATCGGAAGCAGTGGACCTAGGGACGTTTGGGAGTGTGGAAATATCGCGTACAGACGTATGACACAAGTGACACCCTATCACCTGACCACGTTCAAAGTTCGTGAGTTCCAAGGAGAGCCCCATTCTACTGTCTCACGATGTCTAATGATTACTGAAGTCGCTGATATGGAGTACCTGACAGTAGGTGGCAGCACAATGAACCTTATATCAAAACGTATGTTTTTGGGGGTGTCCGGAACTTTTGATCACATAGTGTATGTTGTACTTTGTTCCATACATCGTTGACGATAAAAGTGAGACATATAGGTAACAAATGCTAAATATCTCAAGAAAATGTGTTCTTCAAGTTGTAGAGAGGACCTGTAGCAGTCCAGAAATTGATTCATTCCTCCCTTCGAAAAAGATAAATGAATTAATTGACAGCATGACACAGCCATAACTACGTAAGGGCTATTATAGTGCTGTACACAGTATTATTATTATTATTATTATTATTATTGTCGCTGTTACTATTTACTATTACTGGCTGTGGTCAGACACAAAGCATTCACATCCTGAAGTCTTCCACTTACTGACGGTTCAGAAGTAAGGGGTACAGCAATCAAGTGATTTAGGAGCTGTAAGTACAGTGTACACATCTTAACTTGGTCGATTTTGAATGCTGTTACAGTGTGCAGGTCACGCAAGTATCACAACAGAGAGGAGTAATGCAGGGGAAGCGTGTTCTGTAACAAGTGTCTACTCCCCCTGTGGATGGTTAGCTTTTTTATCTGAGGCTGAATTGTGGGTAGCACTTGCACCACAAATTCCGTCGTCATTCATTCTAAAACCTCCCCCCCTCCCAACATTCACACACACACACACACACACACACACACACACAGACACGCACACTCACTCACTCACACACACACACACACACACACACACACAAAATAAATCTCATTCATCTTTCATCATTTTAAAAATAAAAATGTTCCAAGAAAAGTCTTAATTCTACATTCTACCGTTCCAGTAAGTGTTAAGTTGGTGACAATATGTGTACTGTGTAGGTGCGGGGGGGGGGGGGGGGGGGGTTGCAACAGACAGCAGGGGGGAGTGTGGGCGAAGGTTCTAGCTAGTGCGTAAATGTACTCAGGGGTAATGGTACAAAACAGACTGAGAACCGCTAGTCTACAGTGTCCACGCACTAGCGTCAGTGGTTCTTGGCACGATGTATGCTTCTTCTGTCCTCCTGCTGCTAGCGGCCTGGAATGTCATCGCATCATCTGTGTTCTGTTGAAGAATAAATGGCTGGTTCTTTAAATCTGTCTCACTAAAGCACATTGTGTGTCAGACAGGCATTCATGACATATATGTTATATAGCAGGTACGTAAGATTCCATATTATTGTGTAATAATGCGCAAAGCCTCCAGTCTGCATAGTGGACAGTGGCCCCAATATTAGAGTCAGAAATTAAAATACCTTTAGAGCACTTGGGGGGCGGGGGGAGGAGAAGGCAGAATGGGTATGATCCAGTTACCAATTTGGTATTCAAAACAGGGGTCTTCGTTGCAAAATCGCGGAAGTTTTTTTCTCAGCGGTTCTGTACGTTTTTTGGGCTGCCGACTCCGAATTTTACATTTTACGTTTGCTGCCTCGTAGGAGGTTGGCTTCGCAACGAAAAACGCAAAGAAGCTCAGAATGTTCGCATTATTATCAGTTTTTCTGCCTGTATCTCGAAAAGCATGCGTTCTTCGCAGATGACTATTCTACTCACAGTTATGCAAATACTGATTGTGTCGGGTACTAAGTCGTAATAGCACAACGCCTTTGGTTTAGGTCAATGTTCTAATTACACTGGCTACAAACGATGAAATGCCTGTTCTAATTATGAATGGATGTCATTTTCAGAAACGTTTCTGAACTCATAATTGCCCAAACTTTAATCAAAAATGTTTATGATCTGAAAATGGCTATATTGTTAGCCCAAAATAGTAATCAAACTAAGTAAAGAAGATTTCTTGTGTGATCTTGGCTTCATGAGTTTCCAATTCCTAACATAAATTAAAACTGAATTTACAAAACGTTGTCTATCTCCTGCTTGACCATGTCAACATACGAGGGCAGTTCAATAAGTAATGCAACACTTTTTTTCTGAAACAGGGGTTGTTTTATTCAGCATTGAAATACACCAGGTTATTCCCCAGTCTTTTAGCTACACAACACTATTTTTCAACGTAATCTCCATTCAATGCTACGGCCTTACGCCACCTTGAAATGAGGGCCTGTATGCCCGCACGGTACCATTCCACTGGTCGATGTCGGAGCCAACGTCGTACTGCATCAATAACTTCTTCATCATCCGCGTAGTGCCTCCCACGGATTGCGTCCTTCATTGGGCCAAACATATGGAAATCCGACGGTGCGAGATCGGGGCTGTAGGGTGCATGAGGAAGAACAGTCCACTGAAGTTTTGTGAGCTCCTCTCGGGTGCGAAGAGTTGTGTGAGGTCTTGCGTTGTCATGAAGAAGGAGAAGTTCGTTCTGATTTTTGTGCCTACGAACACGCTGAAGTCGTTTCTTCAATTTCTGAAGAGTAGCACAATACACTTCAGAGTTGATCGTTTGACCATGGGGAAGGACATCGAACAGAATAACCCCTTCAGCGTCCCAGAAGACTGTAACCATGACTTTACCGGCTGAGGGTATGGCTTTAAACTTTTTCTTGGTAGGGGAGTGGGTGTGGCGCCACTCCATCGATTGCCGTTTTGTTTCAGGTTCGAAGTGATGAACCCATGTTTCATCGCCTGTAACAATCTTTGACAAGAAATTGTCACCCTCAGCCACATGACGAGCAAGCAATTCCGCACAGATGGTTCTCCTTTGCTCTTTATGGTGTTCGGTTAGACAAAGAGGGACCCAGCGGGAATAAACCTTTGAATATCCCAACTGGTGAACAATTGTGACAGCACTACCAACAGAGATGTCAAGTTGAGCACTGAGTTGTTTGATGGTGATCCGTCGATCATCTCGAACGAGTGCGTTCGCACGCTCCGCCATTGCAGGAGTCACAGCTGTGCACGACCGGCCCGCACGCGGGAGATCAGACAGTCTTGCTTGACCTTGCAGCGATGATGACACACGCTTTGCCCAACGACTCACCGTGCTTTTGTCCACTGCCAGATCACCGTAGACATTCCGCAAGCGCCTATGAATATCTGAGATGCCCTGGTTTTCTGCCAAAAGAAACTCGATCACTGCCCGCTGTTTGCAACGCACATCCGTTACAGACGCCATTTTAACAGCTCCGTACAGCGCTGCCAGCTGTCGGAAGTTAATGAAACTATACGAGAAGAAGCGGGAATGTTTGAAAATATTCCACAAGAAATTTCCGGTTTTTTCAACCAAAATTGGCCGAGAAAAAAAAGTGTTACATTACTTATTGAACTGCCCTCGTACTTGAAAAGGCACTTTACTTTCAACTTTCTGAACAGAAACTTGCCTGAATCCTTGGTCATTTTACCTAGGCAAGATACTTTCTCAAGTACTGTAGTATGACTCAGTGTTCTTTAAAAATTATGAAGTGTAGCTAGATGAGTAGCACTAAAAATAATGTGCTCATTAATGTTAACTCTAATCATGTATACATATTCTGTAAACTGACTCCTTCCACATCTTTCTGATAAAAGACTGGTTGAAATAATCTGTGGAACATCTAACTAACTAACTAACTTACTTAGGTACAGATTATTTATTGTTTTGATATTGCTCGTTTACTTCCGTGTTTCAGTAAATCTCAGGTGTTCAGTTAGTTTTGTTTCTGAAACATTCCACGTGATTTGTGTGGGTGAATAGTGTCAGTTTTGCAAAAGTGTGAATGCAAAGTCAAGAGCTAATGACACTGCTTAAACTTCATTCTTGCCAAAATCTTAGTTCAGTTTTAAGATTAACTAAGTGAAACAGTGATTATAAAAAAACTGATCCTTGATCATTACAGTTTAACTGCCAAAATGATGAATACCTGCTTCACAGGATTTTTAAACCGCTTTTTCACATATTTCCTTACAAAAGTGTATTCATATTGTGTTTTTCAGAAGTGATTGATCTCACTCAATTGATAAAGCAATTTATGGGCCCCAAACTAGCTGTTGAGCCAACATTACAAGCATTATTGCAGGGGAAACTGTTTGGGAAACGCATCCATCATTTCAATACGGTTTGTGTTCTTGAAAGATTAACTTGCTACAACTTGTTTGGACGGGAATAGATTCAGGGTCTCCACGTTTTACTTACGCGCTACTGAACGCAAAGAAGTAGATGCTCCTTTTGGAAACATATAGTATCCATAATAGCCAGTACAATAATTATCATTTATATGTCAGTGTTTTCTAATAGTTAAGCAGTAAAACTTCCTCATGTACAAATTAGTTGTGCTCCTCCATTTTGCAGTGATATTATGTATTGAGTATTTGCTTTCTTGCTTTGAATACATACAGTACATGTTATTGAGAGACCGTTTTCTGCCAAAACTGTTTAAGCTTTTATCTGTGCTGATCATCACAAACTACTTTTCCAATACTTTCTGGTTGTGCTACTGTTTCGCGTCTTATTTGCACCTCAAATTTCAGTACCACGTAACGTCATATAAAACAATTTATTTCCTTAATAAAAAAACGCAATAACTTGGTACCACTTTATCTGTGTTGATCATCACAAACTACTTTTCCAATACTTTCTGGATTGTGCTACTGTTTCGCGTCTTAATTGCACCTCAGATTTCGGTGCCACGTAACGTCATATACAACAATTTATTCCCTTAATAAAAAACGCAATATCCTGGTACCACTTTACCTAATTATACTGGCAGCCTTTTTCATATAAGTAATTATAGTTTACATTATAACTACCATAACCTTGGTTTGAAACCCGCTAGTTCAACTGTTCCTTCCTAATAAAATTAACCGTTCAAGTAACGAAATTTACTCCCATATCGTAAGCATTAGCACACGTGCAAGGTCAACCAAAATTCCCTGCAGAGGAGTAACATTATCGGCGAATTGCTCAGTTGGTAGTAGCCGGCAGTCTTATAGGCTTCTTTGAGACGCAGGGGATGACATAAGAAGAATTCCTCTCGGAATGCGTCGAACCAATGAGAAAAGGCATGATTCAAAAGAAAGTCCCATTTAAGTCATATACGACTTAAAAATATACTTGGATTGTGTGGTATCTCGAGTGGATATTAATTTACACATTTGAACGCCAAATTTCGGTCAGTACCAATCTCTCGTGGTTGTGCGAGATCGTGTACCACGTTATTCGCATCATTATATCTTCTGCTCGCCACTGCTATGTTGTCACAGAGAAATTTCATTCTCGCTGTCACCTCTCAGCCACCATGTGACATCTCGTATTGTATGCAAACACCTTTTCTGTGGAATGTACGGAGCCCGACTTTCATATAGCTTGTCTTCATATAATTTATATTGCGCACACTTCCGGCATTCCCCTGTTACTTTACTGTCAGTTGCGAATGAAATTTAATATCGCCATGACACAGACGGCGCAAAATGGCAGAATTAATAGTGGAGATAAGGGGAACAAAGAACGACTAGCCATATGTGCGCTCCCTTTGCAGAGAAAGGAAGCTTCCACTGGGAACGTTGCGGTAAAAAGAAGCGACCCATCTTTCCACAACCGGACCTCAAAGAGAAACGAGTAAAGGATATCGCCCTTGTCACAGAAAAGCTTGACCACTGCAAGTAAAAGCGTCGAGGGAATCACCAAAAATAAAGAACGAATATTTTCAGAACTTTGACGCACTCGCAAATGAGACATACTGTGTAAACAAGAAACGCACATTGACGAAAGATAAAAAAAGACCAGTAACAGAATTTATACCCTTTTCCATAGAAACTTCAGACACTAAAATAGCAGCACAATCTTCTCAAAAGCTTATATAGAGTTAACATCGACAGACAGAGCCAAATGCAACAACACCGAGCTATTAACAATCGAATGCAGCACCTTCACCATAACATCTGTGGATAATCCCCTTGAAGACAATCTCAACTTGACACTATCGCAGAATTTCTTTAACCAGGAAACACAGTTGGTAGTCGGGGACCTCAACTGTCACAGCACCACAAGAAACGTATGGCAGTGACAATATATTATGGGCGGAAACAACTTACCGCAATTGCTTGACCATAAATTATCTTGCTCCTTTAATAAAAGGTATGGAGGCGTGGATATAACGCTGAAAAAAGCTTCACAAGAGCAAAACCATAGATAAGCCTAATAGGCCTATTTTGCCACTAGTAAAATGACTAAAATAACATGCCGCAGAAAGTCCGGTTTATAATAGACCAAATGAATGCAGAATGAAGAAGACTTCACTGCAGGAATAAAGAAACTAGACCAATACCGGTAAATTACAAAATATTCGTAGAGATTTTCCAAATGTTTTCCAAGACACGTTTCCCGCGAGGCTGCCTACAACGTTTCATCACAGAAGAATCGAAAGCTTTCCAGCGCAAATACGAGACACTATAAAAGCAGGATTCTGTTAATGCGCTGCACTAATAAAGATCAGTGAAACAAGGTAGAAGAAGTGGATTGAAATCTCTTAATGAAAGGACCTACAGCATTGAAATGGCCTGTAACGTAGTTAAAAAAGCTCAGCTGTAACCCTAGATGTCTGTAGGGACAGATGTGTTAGTGGTGAATCTGAGGATACAGAAAATTACCAGTCCTGTCCTAACTGTTCCAGCAAATGTCGTCTCAACGAATTATGGCAGTGAAACGAGTAAGTATTATTAAAAGGTCAGCTCATTATGATTGGAAAGTGGAATAAAGTGGTATAAAGTGTTAGCATGTTATGTGAAAGGAATTTTATATATGTATAAATTATTATTTTGATTGAGCAATTATTCATTCATTCTGATTCAATTAAATTAGTCATAAATCTGAAGAGCTTTGTCTAATTTGAGGTCTTATTTTCTCATTTGTCAATATGCATTTACTTGCATGTCTTGGTACAGAAGAATTGCAAACATGCTAAACAGAACTGCTTTAGTCTGAAATTCTCGGATTTCTTCTTTGTTAGTTTGGCTACGGAACTGTTAACTACTGGGCGACATGCGCTATTAGTGAAAAACATTTAATCAGAAGGGAGGTTCTGAGACGTCGTCGCGCAGTTCAGTGTCGTAATGAAGTGCCGAATGAATCAGCAGTTCACAGACTTATTGTAAAGTTCAATGAAACGGGTTTAACTTTTAACGTGAAGAGTTCTCAGTGCGTTCTGACCGAAATATGCAAAACATAGTGGCGACTCATGACAGTGTGGCTGTTAGTCCAGTGAAGTCGATTCTTCACCGTTCCCAACAACTTCAGTATGGCGAGTTCTCCGGTATGAGTCCATTACCACGCTTACGGAATTAAGTTGGCACAGACGACAGGAAGACGACGATCTTACGAAGCACATCACCCATAGCGGCATGGTGCACTTCTAGTTAAATAGCTTTTTGAATATTCAGAACTGTCCTTTATGGGGGTCAGAAGATTCTTGCGTGGCTCAAGAAAGGGAAATACATCCACAGCGAGTAATGGTTTGGTGTAGATTTTGGGCAGGCGGTTGCAGTGGCCCTTACTTTTTTGAAGATGAGGTGGTTAGTTAGTTAGTAAGTTAGTTACAGGTTGCATACATCATTCGAAAATTTTTTTTATTAAAGTGATGTGGAACGTGTCAGTTTATAGGATATGTATACATTATTAGTGTTAAATTTAATGAATTCGTTAATTTTTAGTTCTACTGATGCAAATAAACTTTCTTTTTTGTTTTTATAGTCGCTACAGGTATTAAAATAAAAATTGGTAAGTGGAGTTGAAAGAGCTGTTCAGAAGAAATGATTCTAAGTAAAATTTAACACTTGCTTTGCAACTTGTCAGACATTTTATGTTTTTGGGCAAATGATAAAAATGTTTGTTTCTGTGTACTGAAATCCTTTCTGAGTCATTGTCAGCTCTAACAGTTGGTAGTAAAGGTCATTTTCCCTGTAGTGTTGTAGGTATAGACATCGTTGTTCTTTTCAAATTATTATGAATTATTTATGACGAATTTCTTTGGCGAAAATGTGTGTTGTGACGGCGCAGTTAAAATATCAAACTCCTTAAAGAAGTACATGCATGACGTCCACGAGTGAGCACCACGAATCATTTTTACAGCTCGCTTTTTTGCAGTCATTACTTCCTTTCTAAATTATGAGTTTCCTCAGAAAACTATTCCATAGAACATTATTGAATGGAAATATGTAAAATATGTCATGAGATTGTCGTTTGTTTTCAAGATTAGCAGTTATACGAAGAGCAAAACTAACTGACCTTAGGGCATTCTACCCTAGTTGCTGACTCTTGCTCATGACCAATATCAAGTTTGGTGTGACAATTTGCTGCACAGAACTTAACATACTATGTTTTTTTTCAAATTTTATGGAGAAATTATTTTCTGAGAACCATTTCATAATATTTTGGAAAAAATTTCAACCTCTTCTGTTGCTTCCACTGTAATGGAACTTCTTATGACATTAGTATAATCTGCTGAATGTATGATTCTGCTTGATGAAAGTTAAGTGGAACGTCAAGGACATGTCGGATCCAAAATTGTACCCTGTGGGACTCTCTTAGTGACTTCTCGTCAATCGCTACACATTTATACGCTTTTGAGATTGTTTGAACTATTCAGTCTACTTTTTACATTCCGTTTCTTAAGTGGAATTCAAAGCAGCTGTGTCTAAAGCCATCACTTCCATAGAACGTGAGTTTTTCTAACAGAGTAACTTGATCTACACAGTAAAACTCCTTGGAAAGACCACAAAAAATTAAAGCTTGTGATATCTTATTATTGAAGGCTTGTACTGTTTGGTGAGTGAAGATGAAATGAAATGTCTTGTGGCTAGGGCCTCCCGTCAGGTAGACCTGTCGCCTGGTGCAAGTCTTTTTGAGTTGACACCACTTCAGCGACTTGCGCGTCGATGGGGATGATATGACGACGATGAAGAAGAGTACACAACACCCAGTCTCTGAGCGGAGAAAATCTCCAACCCAGCCGGGAATCGAACCTGGGCACCTTTCCATGGCATTCTGTCACGCTGACCACTCAGCTATCGAGGCAGACGGTGAGTGAATGCATAAATAGCATCCTCGGTCAATCAATCCTTCTGGAATCCAAACTCTGGTATGTTTAGAAAATTATTTCTACTTACGTGTGAGACTGCTCTTGAGTGCATAACTTTTTTGAATAGTTTGGAAAAGATGTTAGTAAGAAAACTGGACGATAATTTTTAAAGTCTCTCTTGTTACCTTTCTTAGGAAGAGATTTAAGAATTGTGTACTTCAGCTTGCCTCTAAAAAATATATGTGCCAGTTATGTGTTATGTATATTGCTAAGGATTTACTTATTAAGCTGGAACAACTTTTTAGAATTCTGTTCGAAATTTTACCAACACGAGACGAGCTTTTGGTTTTTAGAGTTTTTAAAATTCTATTTATTTCAGTGACGGATTTCGGTGCTACTACTAGTTTCTCAGAGCTTTCTGGAATGACATTTTTTAAAATATTCTCTTGCTTCTTGAATGGAACGATTGAATTCTAGTCGCTGCTACATTTCGAAAGTGAGTGTTAAAAGTACTTGCAGCTAGTCAGTTATCAGTTGCAACAGTATCGCTCTGTTTAATTAATATAGCATGTTGTACACTGACTGGATGTCCAGTCTCCCGTTTGACAACATCCCATGTATTAGGTAGGTGCTAAGTTCGTAGCTTTCTGGCATAAGTTTCATAAACATGACAAATACACATAACAGAGACTTTCGTCATCAATGGTATATTCTCTATCACTATTTGCAGCACCTTGGTAACGTTGGCATAACTTCTCCATTCCGCGATTGTAGAAATCTCCTCTAGCCGTTTTCTGAGCGCATTTTCATCCGGAAAGGAAGTTCCTTGCAGATTGTTCGATAGGGAGAGGGAAATGTGAAAATCTGAAAGTATCACTTCACACAGACTTCTTGATAGCTGCTCTTGGACTGCGTCTGCAAGACGTCTCAGTTGCTGACAATAAATGTCAGTTGTGATGGTTACATCTCGTGAAGCAGTTCGTGGTACACGACACCATCGCTGTTTCACCAGATGCATAACATTATCTTTCGTGGATGCGCTCAGGTTTCTGTACCAGCTGCGTTGTTTGGGCTCAACTATTCTTTAGTTTCCTTATATTATCATAAAGACACCATTCCTTGTAACCAGTAACGAAAAAGGATAGGAATGGTCGGTGTTGTTCACGAGCCAATTTATGACGAGCAAGTAGAGATGCACATATGATCAGCCACTGATTTTTGTAATTTTGGGTTATAGTATGCAGTGTAAGGCAATCTCCTAACGAAAACTGATACTGCGTGACGAGACTTTTGTGGCCTCATTTAAGTGGAATGGACGTTCAAGAGTAGTGGTTTCAGCAGGATGCAGTCACTTGTCAAAGTCCCATGAGATATATGAGTTGCTCCAGCAGCGGTTTCTGTGTCATCTCGTCTCGCTTGCCTGTTGGTGACCAACAGCGAACAACAAGGTCATGTGATTTAATTCCTAGGGGTTTTATTTTGTTTGGGGTTCTCCTAAACCATCGGTGTATGTCAACAAACACCGAAAGATGCACTAGCTAAAGGAGGAAACTGGAAGCGTTATTGGCAAAATGCAGGTGGAGTCGTGGAAGGCAGTCATTGAGAGTTTAACGGAAAGAATTCTTATGTGCCAGCACGGTATAGGTGATCGACCGGCGCGGTCTTCGACATGAAATCGAAAACGTGGTCTAATGTATTTGCCTGTGTGGCTAAGCAATTGAATCCTTGGCTTCCCGCCAAGGAGCATCCGCGTTCTCAACCTCGATGAGTAAACGGTGATGCACGTAAGATCACATTCAGTCATTTTCCACCGGTAACTGCAGGATGTCCATTCAAGTGCTGCTTTTCATGAGGGACATGGACGCTATGAGCATTTGCCGAAGTTCAGAACCACTTTGAGTGGTGATGTGAGCCTCAATTCAGCCACCTTACGGGCCTGAGAAAGTAAGTCGCTCGGATTTGGTGGACGAAGGCGTTGGAACTTTGTCTGCTATTTGTGTCTGCGGAATGAAAGGGCAAATTAGGATTACTGAGTCGTAGTCATCGGCAATTATTGGACTTGTTGAGCAGGTCATTGTGTAAACAGCACGAAATGTTATTTGGAGTGTTGCAGGGTTCTTTACATCAAGTGTGTTATATTGTTTTAGGTTTTGGTTAACCGCGATACTATTTAATGAGTTTCAGTTGGACCACTTTTCTGCTTTGTACATACTTATACGTTTGTGACTATCTATCACAAGGCGAAAAAAGTGGTTCAACTAAAACATTGATATTTCTTTACGTACTACACGAATATGTAATAAAAATTGGGGTTTCTACTTTAAAAAACGCAGTTCATATCCGTTTGATCTATGGCAGCGCCATCTAGCGGGCCAACCATAGCGCCATCTGGCTTCCCCCTTCAAGCCAGACGAGTCTCATTCTTTGTAGTTTTTTCGTTTGATGCTTATTTCGTGAGATATTTGGCCTGGTCACTATCAATGGACCACCCTGTATAATGCAATTAGTAGAAAAACTAAACAGGCTTTACTTTGGGGATAGTGAAAGCGGTAAAGTTGATATGAATGATACAATAAACAGTCACCAGCCTAATTAGACACATAAATTTGAAATATTATGTTTAAGAAAATTCAGTACTAGTTGTCGAAGCGACTTTCGTTAAGGTTCCCTTTGTATACTCAAGAATACAGGACGATCTAAATTACGGGTAGCAGTAGTTACCATAAATGCACAAGCCAGTAATTATAGAAAGCCAAATAGTACTCCACTCATAATAATAACAGTTACAATCACAATCATTATGCAACTCAGTATTGAGATGTTACTGCAGGAAGCACTGGACCAAAGGTAGGTATGTCAAGGTATCTGAATTAACTGACGTATAAACAAAACAAATAGAATTAATTAATACCCAGTTACAGTGTTTATACTCCCATGCATGGAAATGTATAAGATTTCTTTAATAGCGATAATATCCCCAATATCTTTCAAATATGAAAGGAATATAGTGGGGTCCCATAAACTGATACTGTCTCAGTAGTCAAACTCTACGATTATTTCAGAAGCAAAGTTCGATTCAACCAAAATCAATTCTTACCCCACTGGGAATAATTTATGTTTCCATCGTTTAAAGAAAATTACCCAACACTCACCTCGTTTAACCTAAAAGAAAATCATTCATGAAAGCAATCAAGGCTAAATTACGTTTCAAATAAGTTTCATTCATGTGCCTTTTTCGTCCTCTGTGAAGCAGGTATTTTAGGCAGTAACATTTACACACTCTGGCACTGAATTTTTGTACATTTAATGCACAGAAACAAATCAACAGTTAGTTAGAAACAGGATACTTGGTTTTCTGTACACTTAGGAGGGGATCCTGCTTCGGTTCACGATTAGGATAAAGTTAGGGTTCAAAATTCAGGTTTATGGCACTTGGATTATTATTGAAATCACACAAATTAACTGGTCCTGGCTCTGATACATATCTGTGTGCCCGAAGCTGGCAGAGCAGTAGCGAAGTAGTGGTGGCAATCGACGTGGCGCCTAACTGTACTCAACGATCTTGATGTTTAATGCTCTTTACAATTTCTTATTGGCAGCGGATTTTTAGCGTGTTAGAACCATTCCGTATTTTTGAGAGTACTATGCAACAGCCAAATCCACATCCGAGGCTATATTCCATGCAAAACGACTTCCAAAAGCCTCCATTGGCATCCTCCGTGTATACCGTGCAACGGCAGGCCACTGACTGCGTTCCGTTCCCACCAAGTAGCCGCCCAGATCGACCGCCAAAACCACCTTTTACCTCGCGCCAAGCCACTTCTGTTGTCGAGGGAGTTCCCTGCTGCTTTTACATTTCACAATAAAAGTTCCCTAAGCGTGAAACAGCTTCCAATATGTGAATTTTTCTTTATGAACATACATATATTATAAAATTTCATTATTTTTAAACTTCATTTAGCTTTTACAAAATATATATTGCAAACCTTAAATTTCTTGTCAAAAATCAATGACCTTAATTAACAAAGAACAAACATTTCATAATCACAGATACACTTTTACGTAGTATAAACCTGTTTCTAATAGATGTTAGTGTTACACCTGGACACCTTTCAGCCGCTATCGGTACCCCTACCTCTGCCAGAACCAATTCGCAGCGATTGAATCAGGCTTGTTTGTATGCTCCGAAGCCTGTTAAATGTATTCCACTTCAACCACACCATCGTCGAGAAAGAATGGTTGGTGTAAGGAGCACGCTGGTTAGGGTCAGCAACAGTGGTCCAGAGTGAAGTTCTCCGAAGAATCCCGCCTCACTGTGGCAAGTGATTCTGGCCACCAGTTAGTGTGGAGAGAGAGCGGAACTCATTGCACACCGGAGAATGTTCACGAATGTCATCGGTATGGCCTAGGCATAATGGTGTGGGGAGGCATTATGCACGATGGCCGAACTTCACTGCGTATCTTTGTGCAAGGTAACGTTACAACACCGCGGTATTGCAAAGACATTATTCAGGGTCATGTCGGCCTCTTTATGGATGACAGTGCCCGCCAACAAGGACCGCTGAGGTGTCAAACACTCTGGAAAGTGAAGATATTCAACGTATGAAATGCCCTGCGTACTTTGCGGACCTGTACCCTGCCTCGGATGCTCTTGGCACTCGTTTTTCTCAACGAACACCACCTCCCCGGACTGTGCAGGAACTGAAAGCCGCTTTGAGAAAGGGGTGGGACAACATCTCCCAAGGATTCCTCAGTGCTTTGGTAGCCAGCATGATTAACCTGCATTAGTGCCCGAGGAGGCCATATTTCGTACTGAGAGTACCACATCGACCGTCATGTAGGGAGTCTGACGAGTGTCAAACGTTATCCTTATTTGTGTCTTTTATCCCACTTTCCCATGTGCTGCAATCTATACAGTTTTTCGTTACAATTTACCACTCCACCTTTGTTGCGTATGCACTCTCTTTCGTGTAGTTTATCATTGCCTGTGGTTATTTCTGTTCAGAAATGTCTCTGTTCCTTAGCAGTTCTCAAGTAGTGTATTTCGTCGTGAAGTCAAGCCTCGGCACACCAGTCGGAAACGATAGAGAAGAGATGGCTGGGAGAAGACGTCAGCCAATCGCACGCTGACCGCCCCTCTCCAGGAGGACAACGTGACAGCAGTGGCCTCTTTGTGAAGAGGACATAAGCGCCCCGCCCGACTGGTCACGGCCCAGTTGTACAGCAGCCTCAAGACTAGCGACTTGCATAGAAGCGTCAAAGCTCATTACTTCCCTTGAACCCTCTATGTGTCAGACTTTGGAATTATTATACTAGAGAGACGTGATTGTTTCATATGTTGCCCTTTGCTTGTGATACATCTGTGTAACACAAAGTTAAGTATTGTATTTGTTCATTTTATAATGAAACTCATTAATACGATTTGTTTGAACGTTGTCTAGCGATCCGAGAAAGCAAGTTTCCTAGACACCCCATATTAAAACTAGCCTGGATGTAACATACCTGGTACTTGAAAATTGCGTGTCCTTGTCTGCTGTGTTTAAGGGTGTTAACTATGTGTTAAATAATGTTTATTAATGCTTGATGTAAATGTTTCCTCGAACATGTGCTAACTGAAATGTTTTTCTGTGTGTTCTAGTAGAAGCTGAATTAATACTTCGCTTTATTCGATTTATTTTGAGGCAGAACCTCTGCGTAATGTCACGATTTATAACGACAACTGAAAACTGCTGAATTTTAAAATAATAAATTCTTATTGCATATTTTCTTGTCGTTATTTAAGTTTGTCAAATATCACCTGTTCAAAATTTTAATTTGCACTATTTGTTAAATAAAAATATTTTCCTGAGACCATACTACTCTCAGCCCCTCACGTACTAACATTCTTCAGAGGTCATAGCCTAGGCGGAAGAATCAGCAATGTTTAACGGCATGAGGATTCAGTAGGCAATGTAAATCACTGCATTAAAGACACATAATGTATAACCACAGGACATGTGGCCTGCAATTGAAGAAGTGTCATGATGATCTCTCCATTGGCAAAAGATTCCGGAACAGTCCCCCATCCGGATCTCCGGGAGGGGACTGCCAAGGGGGAGTTTACCATGAGGAAAAGATTGGATAATCAATGAAAGGATAACGATCTAAGAGTCGGGGAGTGGCATGTCAGAAGCTTGAACGTGGTAGGAAACCAGAAACTCTTAATACAGAAATGCAAAGGCTGAGTCTAGATACAGTAGGGGTCAGTGAAGTGAAGTGGAAAGAAGACAAGGGCTTCTGGTCAGATGAGTATAAGGTAATATCAACAGCAGCAGAGAATGCTATAACGGGAGTAGGATTCGTTATTAATAGGAAGGTAGGGCAGAGAGTGTGTTACTGTGAACAGCTCAGTGACAGGGTTGTTCTTATCAGAATCGACAGCAAACCAACACCGATAACGATAGTTCAGATATACCAGGTGATCAAAAAGTCAGTATAAATTTGAAGCCTTAATAAACCACGGAATAATGTAGATAGAGAGGTAAAAATTGACACACATTCTTGAAATGACATGGGGTTTTATTAGAACAAAAAAAAAAAGTTCACAAAATGTCCGACAGATCCCTTGCGCGCGTCGTTTGGTGATTATCGTGTGCTCAGCCGCCACTTTCGTCATGCTTGGCCTCCTAGGTCCCCAGACCTCAGTCCGTGCGATTATTGGCTTTGGGGTTACCTGAAGTCGCAAGTGTACCGTGATCGACCGCCATATCTAGGGATGCTGAAAGACAACATCCGACGCCAGTGCTTCACGATAACTCCGAATGTGCTCTACAGTGTGCTGTTAACAACATTATTCCTCGACTACAGCTATTGTTGAGGAATGATGGCGGACATATTGAACATTTCCTGTAAAGAACATCATCTTTGCTTTGTCTTAATTTGTTATGTTAGTTATTGCTATTCTGATCAGATAAAGCGCCATCTGTCAGACACATTTTTTGAACTTCTGTATTTTCTTGGTTCTAATAAAACCCCATGTCATTCCAAGCATGTGTGTCAATTTGTACCTCTCTATCTACATTATTCCGTGATTTATTCAGTTCTCAAATTTATACTGACTTTTTGATCACCCGGTACACGCTGACGTCACAAGTTGAAGATGAAGAGACAGAGAAAGCGTATGAGGATATTGAAAGAGTAATACAGTATATAAAGGGGGATGAAAATCTAGTAGCCATGGGGGACCGGAATGCAGTTGTAAGGGAAGGAGTAGTAGAAAAGATTACAGGAGAACATGGGCTTGGGACAAGAGATAAGAGAGCTGAAAGACTGAGTTCTGCAATACGTTTCAGCTAATAATAGCAAATATTCTGTTCAAGAATCAGAAGAGGAGGAAGTATACATGGACAGGGCCGGGTAATACGAGAAGATTTTAGATTACATCACGGTCAGACAGAGATTCCGAAATCATATACTGGATTGTAAGGCGTACCCAGGAACAGGTACAGACTCAGATCACTATCTAGTAGTGACCAAGAGTAGGCTGAAGTTTAAGAAATTGCTCAGGAATAATCAATACGCAAATAATAAAATTACAATGAAATCCAGACCATTATCTACTTACAGGCGTTGACAAATATCAACTGGGAAAGCTGAAAATGTGTGCCCCGACCGGGACTCGAACCCGATATCTCCAGCTCCGGCACGCTGCCCGTGAGACCCACACTTCCAACCTACTTTCCATACACTACATTTGTAGTGCCTCTGCCCACTGTACTCTTTACTCGCGGTAATCAATCTACCGATTCCCGTGAGAGTTCGGGCAATGTGAGTGCATCTGCACTGAAGAAGATAATTGACCGGTAAGCCTTATCTATATGAAGATGGTATCTGTTCTTATGGGACATGGCCGAAAGAACAGATACCATCTTAATACAAATAAGCAAATCAGTGCGATGCAGAAGTACCATGGAATGGCAAGATATGCTTGAAGGCTATAGATACAGCAATAAGAAATAGCTTAGTAGGCAGTAAAATTGAAGGAAATGGACATCTCCAAAAGGGCCATCACAGAAGTTGAAAAGGAAAACTTAGGTACAAAGAAGATAATAATGAAGATTCCATGGGTAACAAAAGAAATACTTCAGTTGATCGATGAAAGCTGGAAGTACAAAAATGTTCCTAGAAACTCAGAAATACAGAAGTACAAGTCGCTGAGGAATGAAATAAATAGGAAATGCAGAAAAGCTAAGGCGAAATGGCTCCATGAAAAATTTGAAGAAATCGAGAAAGAAATGATTGTCGGAAGGACAGACTCCGCATACAGGAAAATCAAAACAACCTTTGGTGACGTTAAAGGCAAGGGCGGTAACATTCAAGAGTGCAAAAGGAATTCGACTGTTAAATGCAAGGGAGAGAGCGGGTAGGTGGACAGAATAAATTGAAACCCTCTATGAGGGGAAATATTTGTCTAATGTGATAGTAGAAGAAACAAGAGTCGATTTAGATAAGGGATCCAGTATTAGAATCGGAATTTAAAAGAGCTTTGAAGGACTTAATATCAAATAAGGCAGAAGGGATAGATAACGCTCCATAAATTTCTAAAATCATTGGAGGAGGTGACGACAAAATGACTATTCATGTAGTGTGTAGAATGTATGAGTCTAGCGACATACCATCTGATTTCGGAAAAATATCATCCACACAATTCCGAAGACTGGAAGAGCTGACAAATGCGAGAATTATAGCACAATCAGCTTAACAGCTCATGTGTCCAAGTTGCTGACAATAATAATATACAGAAGAATGAAAAAGATAATTCAGGATTTACTAGATGACGATCAGTTTGGCTTTAGAAAAGGTAAAAGCAACAGAGAGGCAAATTTGACGTTACCGTTGATAAAGGAAGCAAGGGTAAATAAAATTCAAGACACGTCCATAGGATGAGTCGACCTGGAAAAAGTGTTCGACAGTGTAAAACGATGGCGCAGGATATTCGAAATTCTGAAAAAAATACCGTAAGCTACAGGGAGAGACGGGTAATATACAATATGTACAAGAGCCAAAAGGGAATAATAAGACTGGACGACCAAGAACGACGTGCTCGTATTAAAAACGGTGTGAGACCGGGATGTAGTCTTCCGTCCCTACTGTTCAATCTGTGCATCGAAGAAGGAATGATGGAAATAGAAGAAAAGTTCAGGAGTGGAATTAAATTTCAAGGTGAAAGGATATCATGATACTATTCGCCGATGAACAATCTAATGAGTACAAATATGCATTAGGAGTAAATCGAAGAAATACGAAAGCAGTGGGAAGTAGCAGAAATGAGAACAGCGATTAATATGAGGATTGAAGGTTTAGAAGTAGATAAAGTTACGGAATTCTGCTACCTAGACAGTAAAACAAGCAATGACAGACGGAGTATGGAGGACGTCAAAAGCAGACTATCGATGCTCCCTGCCGCCGTTGGATAAGCAGCTGAGCAGCAAGTCGTATACTCCTAGCTCACTCATTTGTTACATAGTTTAATTCTTAATTTCTTTGCGTGTTTTTGGTACTTGCATTGTGTAATTCATAAATTTCGGGCGTATTATAGTATTTGAGAGTTGTAGCATCGCGTTTTAGTACCTGAATAGTGTAAATTCGCGTAGTCGTTTGTCTACTGTTTTGTTTTGAACGGCCAGTGTCGGTTGGTCGCAGTCAGTGTGCTCCCTGCCGCCGTTGGATAAGCAGCTGCAGCAGCAAGTCGTATACTCCTAGCTCACTCATTTGTTACATAGTTTAATTCTTAATTTCTTTGCGTGTTTTTGGTTCTTGCATTGTTTAATTCATAAATTTCGGGCGTATTATAGTATTTGAGAGTGTAGCATCGTGTTTTAGTACCTGAATAGTGTAATTTCGCTTAGTCTCCTTCCGCCGCCGAGCAGTGTCAGCAGTGCGCAAGTAGCAGCACTACTGCATTTACTAGGCAATCTTGTATTTTAATAACCGTTTAAATTTTGTCGATTTGTTTGCGCTCTCTGTAGATTAGTTCAGACGTTCTTAGCAAAACAGTTTTTAGCATGGATAGGGACTGCAACTGCTGTGTTCGGATGCAGGCTGAGTTGGCATCCCTTCGCTCCCAGCTTCAGGCAGTGTTGGCTTCGGTCACACAGCTTGAGGCTGTTGCCAATGGGCATCACTGTGGGGGTCGGGATGGGGGTTTGTCGGGGACGGCCAGCTCGTCCCACGCATCCCCTGATCGGACTACGACTGTGGTTGCCCGGGATACTGCCCGCATTGAGGCTGATCCCTCACCTGTGGTAGAGTGGGAGGTCGTTTCAAGGTGTGGCAGGGGGCGAAAGACATTCCGGAGGGCTGAACGGAAAGCCTCTCCAGTTTGTCTGACGAACCGGTTTCAGGCTCTGTCTCAGGCTGATACTGATCTTCGGCCTGACATGGCTGCTTGTCCTGTTCCAGAGGTTGCCCCTCAGTCTGCAAGATCCGGGCAGTCGCAGAGGGTGGGCTTACTGGTAGTTGGGAGCTCCAACGTCAGGCGCGTAATGGGGCCCCTTAGGGAAATGGCAGCAAGAGAGGGGAAGAAAACCAATGTGCACTCCGTGTGCATACCGGGGGGAGTCATTCCAGATGTGGAAAGGGTCCTTCCGGATGCCATGAAGGGTACAGGGTGCACCCATCTGCAGGTGGTCGCTCATGTCGGCACCAATGATGTGTGTCGCTATGGATCGGAGGAAATCCTCTCTGGCTTCCGGCGGCTATCTGATTTGGTGAAGACTGCCAGTCTCGCTAGCGGGATGAAAGCAGAGCTCACCATCTGCAGCATCGTCGACAGGACTGACTGCGGACCTTTGGTACAGAGCCGAGTGGAGGGTCTGAATCAGAGGCTGAGACGGTTCTGCGACCGTGTGGGCTGCAGATTCCTCGACTTGCGCCATAGGGTGGTGGGGTTTCGGGTTCCGCTGGATAGGTCAGGAGTCCACTACACGCAACAAGCGGCTACACGGGTAGCAGGGGTTGTGTGGCGTGGGCTGGGCGGTTTTTTAGGTTAGATCGCCTTGGGCAAGTACAGAAAGGGCAACAGCCTCAACGGGTGCGGGGCAAAGTCAGGACATGCGGGGACCAAGCAGCAATCGGTATTGTAATTGTCAACTGTCGAAGCTGCGTTGGTAAAGTACCGGAACTTCAAGCGCTGATAGAAAGCACCGAAGCTGAAATCGTTATAGGTACGGAAAGCTGGCTTAAGCCAGAGATAAATTCTGCCGAAATTTTTACAAAGGTACAGACGGTGTTTAGAAAGGATAGATTGCATGCAACCGGTGGTGGAGTGTTCATCGCTGTTAGTAGTAGTTTATCCTGTAGTGAAGTAGAAGTGGATAGTTCCTGTGAATTATTATGGGTGGAGGTTACACTAAACAACCGAACTAGGTTAATAATTGGCTCCTTTTACCGACCTCCCGACTCAGCAGCATTAGTGGCAGAACAACTGAGAGAAAATTTGGAATACATTTCACATAAATTTTCTCAGCATGTTATAGTCTTAGGTGGAGATTTCAATTTACCAGATATAGACTGGGACACTCAGATGTTTAGGACGGGTGGTAGGGACAGAGCATCGAGTGACATTATACTGAGTGCACTATCCGAAAATTACCTCGAGCAATTAAACAGAGAACCGACTCGTGGAGATAACATATTGGACCTACTGATAACAAACAGACCCGAACTTTTCGACTCAGTATGTACAGAACAGGGAATCAGTGATCATAAGGCCGTTGCAGCATCCCTGAATATGGAAGTTAATAGGAATATAAAAAAAGGGAGGAAGGTTTATCTGTTTAGCAAGAGTAATAGAAGGCAGATTTCAGACTACCTAACAGATCAAAACGAAAATTTCTGTTCCGACACTGACAATGTTGAGTGTTTATGGAAAAAGTTCAAGGCAATCGTAAAATGCGTTTTAGACAGGTACGTGCCGAGTAAAACTGTGAGGAACGGGAAAAACCCACCGTGGTACAACAACAAAGTTAGGAAACTACTGCGAAAGCAAAGAGAGCTCCACTCCAAGTTTAAACGCAGCCAAAACCTCTCAGACAAACAGAAGCTAAACGATGTCAAAGTTAGCGTAAGGAGGGCTATGCGTGAAGCGTTCATTGAATTCGAAAGTAAAATTCTATGTACCGACTTGACAGAAAATCCTAGGAAGTTCTGGTCTTACGTTAAATCAGTAAGTGGCTCGAAACAGCATATCCAGACACTACGGGATGATGATGGCATTGAAACAGAGGATGACACGCGTAAAGCTGAAATACTAAACACCTTTTTCCAAAGCTGTTTCACAGAGGAAGACCGCACTGCAGTTCCTTCTCTAAATCCTCGCACAAACGAAAAAATGGCTGACATCGAAATAAGTGTCCAAGGAATAGAAAAGCAACTGGAATCACTCAATAGAGGAAAGTCCACTGGACCTGACGGGATACCAATTCGATTCTACACAGAGTACGCGAAAGAACTTGCCCCCCTTCTAACAGCCGTGTACCGCAAGTCTCTAGAGGAACGGAGGGTTCCAAATGATTGGAAAAGAGCACAGATAGTCCCAGTCTTCAAGAAGGGTCGTCGAGCAGATGCGCAAAACTATAGACCTATATCTCTTACGTCGATCTCTTGTAGAATTTTAGAACATGTTTTTTGCTCGCGTATCATGTCATTTCTGGAAACCCAGAATCTACTATGTAGGAATCAACATGGATTCCGGAAACAGCGATCGTGTGAGACCCAACTCGCCTTATTTGTTCATGAGACCCAGAAAATATTAGATACAGGCTCCCACGTAGATGCTATTTTTCTTGACTTCCGGAAGGCGTTCGATACAGTTCCGCACTGTCGCCTGATAAACAAAGTAAGAGCCTACGGAATATCAGACCAGCTGTGTGGCTGGATTGAAGAGTTTTTAGCAAACAGAACACAGCATGTTGTTATCAATGGAGAGACGTCTACAAACGTTAAAGTAACCTCTGGCGTGCCACAGGGGAGTGTTATGGGACCATTGCTTTTCACAATATATATAAATGACTTAGTAGATAGTGTCGGAAGTTCCATGCGGCTTTTCGCGGATGATGCTGTAGTATACAGAGAAGTTGCTGCATTAGAAAATTGTAGCGAAATACAGGAAGATCTGCAGCGGATAGGCACTTGGTGCAGGGAGTGGCAACTGACCCTTAACATAGACAAATGTAATGTATTGCGAATACATAGAAAGAAGGATCCCTTATTGTATGATTATATGATAGCGGAACAAACACTGGTAGCAGTTACTTCTGTAAAATATCTGGGAGTATGCGTACGGAACGATTTGAAGTGGAATGATCATATAAAACTAATTGTTGGTAAGGCGGGTACCAGGTTGAGATTCATTGGGAGAGTGCTTAGAAAATGTAGTCCATCAACAAAGGAGGTGGCTTACAAAACACTCGTTCGACCTATACTTGAGTATTGCTCATCAGTGTGGGATCCGTACCAGGTCGGGTTGACGGAGGAGATAGAGAAGATCCAAAGAAGAGCGGCGCGTTTCGTCACAGGGTTATTTGGTAACCGTGATAGCGTTACGGAGATGTTTAATAAACTCAAGTGGCAGGCTCTGCAAGAGAGGCGCTCTGCATCGCGGTGTAGCTTGCTCGCCAGGTTTCGAGAGGGTGCGTTTCTGGATGAGGTATCGAATATATTGCTTCCCCCTACTTATACTTCCCGAGGAGATCACGAATGTAAAATTAGAGAGATTAGAGCGCGCACGGAGGCTTTCAGACAGTCGTTCTTCCCGCGAACCATACGCGACTGGAACAGGAAAGGGAGGTAATGACAGTGGCACGTAAAGTGCCCTCCGCCACACACCGTTGGGTGGCTTGCGGAGTATCGATGTAGATGTAGATGTAGATGTAGACATTCATAGTCAAGAGAAGTCTACTAGTATCATACATAGGCCTTAATTTGAGGAAGAAATTTCTGATACTGTACGTCTGGAGTAGAGCTTTGAATGGAAGTGTAACATGGACAGTGGGAAAACTGGAAGAGAAGAGAATCGAAACATTTGAGATAAGGTAATACAAACGAATGTTGAAAATTAGGTAAACTGTTAGGACAAGGAAAGAGGAGCTTCTGCGAAGAACTGGAGAGGAAAGGAATGTATAGAAAACTGATAACAAGAAGTGACAGGATGACAAGACATATGTTAAGACATGAACGAATGACTTGCATGGTACTAGAGGGAGATGTAGAGGGCAAAAACTCAAGAGAGAAGTTGGAATACATCCAACAAATAATTGAGGACATAGGTTGCAAGTGCTACTCTGAGATGAACAGATTGGCACAGGAGATTGTGACGGGCCGCATGAAACCACTGAGAAGAGGCTTAATATCATTTTCCATGCCTGAAATAGGAATGTGTAATGAACTTGTTGCTGTGTTTTGTTAATGGTTTTGCCGGCTGTGGTGGTCTAGCGGTTCTAGGCGCTCAGTCCAGAACCGCGAGACTGCTACGGTCGCAGGTTCGAATCCTGCCTCAGGCATGGATGTGTGTGATGTCCTTAGGTTTGTTAGGTTCTAAGTTCTAGGGGACTGATGACCACAGATGTTAAGTCCCATAGTGCTCAGAGCCATCTGAAGCATTTTTTTGTTAATGTTTTTTTGAAAGAATATGTTCATAATGTTATACGATTGGTGAAGTTACATTTAGTATAACCGAAAATGGTAATGACGAATTAAGTAAAGACTTGACTACGGCTGTTCATGACTCATGTTTGAGGACCCTAGATACCCAGATCTCACTGCGCTTTCACTCGTGAACGAAAGTGACTTGTAATATAAATTGCTGAAAACGTTCTGTTATATACTTGATTTTATACATAAAACCAAAGTTAAAATGTCGGCCCAAGCACCTACTTACAGTATAAAAAAAAAATACACTAGAATTTACCCATTTCGAAGATCAAGTCTTCTTCACCAACATAGCCGTTCAATAATCTCTAAAACTGGCTAATAAAAACATAAACAAGAGCAATAATAATAAATACATTGTTGTACAATGAAATAATACTAGCTGCTCTTGTTTATGTTTTATGTTGGTCATTTTTAGAGATTCATGTACGGTTATACTTAGGATGATAGCTTGATCTTCGAAACGCGTAAATTCTAGTATTTTTTTACACATTAAATAGGTAGATGAGGCAACATTTTGACACTGATTCGTTATATCCATTGAACCAAAATTCTGAGAAGAGAATCATAGAACACACGGAAAAAAGGAGACGAAATAGTGTGACATAGAGAAGAAGAGGGATGGTGTAGAGCTACCTATCTTCGTGTGGCTGCCGGTGATCCATAAATTTTCGGCCGCTGCTTGTGAAGTTACAAATCAAGAGACTGTGAACGTCCAGCCAGCATTACGCTATTATGAATGGCCTTTCATTACAGATAGCCGTAAATAATCCGAAGGTGACGTGAGCCTGTTGGCCGGCCAATGCCGGCTGCGAGTGACGGCGGAATCCCCTACGTCAGAGAGCCAAAGCCACGCGCAGTGTTTGGAGCTGCCGGCGGCGGCGCTGCGGTAGGCCTGGATTAAAGCAGAGGTTAGCCAGCCACCACGCCACACGCCAGCCGCCCTCTCGCGAGCTTCATTAGCGGCTGCTCGGCATGCGACGTTCCACTGCGAGGTACCTGTCAGCTTTGTTACCTCGCAGTGTATACTGGGCTTGCAAATGGGACAGCGCAGTGTGGGATCCAAGTCTGCATCCAGCGTTATTCTCGATCCTTAAGCATTTTACGCGAATCCCTGTGAATTGGCTTCGGCTGGTATTACGATATCAAAATACTTTGACAAAGTTGCTTTGTCCAATGTACATTGATCATCCAGAACATATGGCCACCGACCTGCCGTCGATATAAATCCGTCCAGGCAATAGCAGCGTCACCTGGCGACGAATGACTGCTAGTCAGGCATACGTACAGAGCACGTACACTACTGGCCATGAAAATTGCTACACCAAGAAGAAATGTAGATGATAAACGGGTATTCATTGAACAAATATATTGTACTAGATCTGACATGTGATGACATTTCCAGGCAATTTGGGTGCATAGATCCCGAGAAATCAGTGCCCAGAACAACCACCACTGCCCATAATAACGGCCTTGATACGCCTGGGCACTGAGTTGGTTCAAATGGCTCTGAGCACTATGGGACTTAACATCTATGGTCATCAGTCCCCTATAACCTAGAACTACTTAAACCTAACTAACCGAAGGACATCATACAACACCCAGTCATCACGAGCCAGAGAAAATCACTGACTCCGCCGGGAATCGAACACGGGAACCCGGGCGCGGAATTGGCATTGAGTCAAACAGAGCTTGGATGGCGCGTACAGTTACAGCTGCCCATGCAGCTTCTACACGATACAACAAACACTTCATCAAGAGTAGTGACTGGCGTATTGTGACGAGCCAGTTGCTCGGCCACCATTGACCAGACGTTTTCAATTGGCGAGAGATCTGGAGAATGTGCTGTCCAGGGCAGCAGTCGAACATTTTCTGTATCCAGAAAGGCCCGTACAGGACCTGCAACATGCGGTCGTGCATTATCCAGCTGAAATGTAGGGTTTCGCAGGGATCAAATGAAGGGTAGAGACACGGGTCGTAACATATCTGAAATGTAACGTCCACTGTTTAAAGTGCCGTCAGTGCGAACAAGAGGTGACCGCGACGTGTAACCAATGGCACCCCATACGCTGTGTGATACGCCAGTATGGCGATAACGACTACACGCTTCCAATGTGCGTTCACCGCGATGTCGCCAAACACGGATGCGACGATCATGATGCTGTAAACAGAATCTGGATTCATCCGAAAAAATGACGTTTTGCCATTCGTGGACCCAGGTTCGTCGTTGAGCACACCATCGCAGGCGCTCCTGTCTGTGATGCAGCGTCAATGGTAACCGCAGCCATGCTCTCCGAGCTGATGGTCCATGCTGCTGCAAACGTCGTCCAATTGTTCGTGCAGATGGTTGTTGTCTTGCAAACGCCCCCATCTGTTGACTCAGGGATCGAGACGTGGCTGCACGATCCGTTACAGCTATGCGGATGAGATGCCTGTCATATCGACTGCTACTGATACGAGGCCGTTGGTATCCAGCACGGCGTTCCGTGTTACCCTCCTGAACCCACTGATTCCATATTCCTCTAACAGTCATTGGATCTCGACCAACGCGAGCAGCAATGTCGCGATACGATAAACCGCAACCCCGATAGGCTACAATCCGACCTTTATCAAAGTCTGAAACATGATGGTACGCATTTCTCGTCCTTACACGAGACATCGCAACAACGTTTCACCTGGCAACGCCGGTCAACTGCTGTTTGTGTATGAGAAATCGGTTGGAAAGTTTCCTAATGTCAGCACGTTGTAGGTGTCGCCACCGGCGCCAACCTCGTGTGAATGCTCTGAAAAGCTAATCATTTGCATATCACAGCATCTTCTTCCTGTCGGTTAAATTTCGCGTCTGTAGCACGTCATCTTCGTGGTGTAGCAATTTTAATGGCCAGTAGTGTAGTATCTGTGAGTTTTCTGGTTGGTTGGATGTGTTGGGGAAGGAGACCAGACAGCGAGGTCATCGGTCTCATCGGATTAGGGAAGGACAGGGAAGGAAGTCGGCCGTGCCCTTTGAAAGGAACCATCCCGGCATTTGCCTGGAGCGATTTAGGGAAATCACGGAAAACCTAAATGAGGATGGCCGTACGCGGGATTGAACCGTCGTCCTCCCGAATGCGAGTCCAGTGTCTAACCACTGCGCCACCTCGCTCGGTGCGTGAGTTTGCTGTCTGTGTGTAGCATGGGGAAGGTGTGCGATCTATCTGAGTTTGACCGAATGCAGATTCGGTACAAGCATTTAGGAAACTGCACGACCTGTCGCGTGTTCGAGGAGTGCTATGACTGTTGAAACAGGACAGGCGGTGAACGGTTTCGGAACTAACATCAGACTTTAATGCTGGGCAGAGTACAAGCGGGTCTGAACACAGAGTGCGCTATAACACTAGTAACGACGACATTGGCAACTTCGACCGAAACGGGCACGTTACAGTAGTCAATGGACGTTGGAGCAGTGGCAGAACGTTGCACTGTTTGATGAAGCCTGAGACCTTCTTCATCGTGCCGATGACAGGACACGAATCCGTCGTCATCCAGGTGAACAGTTCCTTAACACCTGTACCGCAGGACGGACACAACCTGGACGTGGCTCGAGTTTGCTCTGGGGGGCATTCACGTGAGCATCCATGGGTGTAGTGTAGTAGTACTCCGAAGAGGAAGGAGAAGCATACTGCTGGCAGTCTCTTTAGTAAATCTGTTGCGTCTTCTGTCCTGCCAATCAATCAATCAATGGCGTGTGACGAGGGCCTCCCGTCTTGTAGACCGCCCGCATTGTGCAAGTCTTTCGATTTGACGCCACTTCGGCGACTTGCACGTCGATGGGAATGAAATGATTATGATTTGGACAACACAACACCCAGTCCCTGAGCCGAGAAAATCTTCGACCCAGCCGGGAATCGAACCCGGGCCCTTAGGATTGACAGTCTGTCGCGCTGACCACTCAGCTACGGGGGGCGGACTGTCCTGCCAATAAAATGCAGCCTTTGGTTAGCCTTCCCCACTACCTGTTCCTTCCAATTTACGTTGTTCGTAATTGTAATTCCTTGGTATTTAGTTGAATTTACGGACATCAGATTTTATTGATTTATCGTGTAGCCGAAGTTTAATGGATTCCCTTTAGCTCTCATATGTATGACCTCCCACTTTTCGTTATTTAGGGTCAATTGCCAATTTTAGTACCATACAGATATCTTATCTTAATCGTTTTGCAATTGGTTTTGATCTTATGATGCTTTTAATAGACGATGAAGGACAGCATTATTTGTAAGCAACCAAAGACGGATGCTAAGATTGTCTTTTAAATAGTTTCTGCAGGTAAGGAATAGCAGAGGCCCTATAACATTTTGTTTTACTTGATGACTTCCCGTCAGTTACTACGATCTGTGATCTCTCTTACGAGAAATCACGAATTCACTCACATAACTGAGACAGTCTTCTATAAGAACATAATTTGAATACAAGCCACTTGTGAGGCACACTGTCGAAAGCCTTCTGGAAATGTAGAAATAGGAAATCAGTTTGAAATAACTTGTCAATAGCACTCAACATTTCGTGTGAGTGAAGGACTGGTTGTGTTTCCTTAAAACAAATCGACTATGTGTTAACAGACCGTACTCTTCGAGGCAGTTCGTAATGTTCGAACACAATATATGTTCCAAAATCCTGCTGCATATCGACGCTAATGGTGTGGGTCTGTAATTTAGTGGATTATTCCTATGGCCTTTGTTGAATAGTGGGTGTGACCTGTGCTACTTTCCAATTTTTGGGTACGGATCTTTCGTCGAGCGGGCGGTCGTATATGATTGTTAAGTACGCCGCTATTGCATCAGCATACTCTGAAAGGGACCTAATTGTCAAATAGTCTTGACGGGAAGACTTGCCTTTATTAAGTAATTTAAATTGATTCAGTACTTCTAAGTTACTCATGTCAGCAGCTGATCTTCTTTAGTGAAGGGATTTCGGAAGCTGTGTTTAGTAACTCTGTCTTAGCGGCACTGTCATCTACAGTATTTCCATTGCTATCGGGCAGAGAAGGCACTGACTGGGTCTTGCCGCTATCATATCTTAAATATGACCAGAATCTCTTTGGAATTTCTGCCAGGTTTCGGGACAAGGTTTCGCTGTGTAAACTATTATATGTAAACACCTCGCATTCAAGTGCGCGCTAAATTTCGAGCTTCTGTAAAAGATCGCCAGTGTTGGGGGTTTTAAATTCGTTTGGATTTCGATGGAAGGATGAGGAGAAGGGGAACGCGGCAGGACGCGCCACACCGCATTAAAGTCCTATTGAAAACTCTGTGATGAATTCTTTGATGTCTCCCCGATCTAAATAATCTTTCCTTTCATCGTCACAAATGATTTTCAAAATCTCCTGCCTATCTCTTTTCGAGTTTCTGCGAAGATCGAAATGAAATGCATCTCTCGGCAACTGCACTGACTGTGAATGAAAAAAAATCTTCTCTTGATCTTCGTACAAAACGAACATAAAACGAGGTCCCTACAGGAAACAAAGGAAAACTGTAAGACTGCAATTTCTCATCATTAGTGACAGGAAAGAGCGATCAATACCTCCTTCTAAGAAACTTTTAACAACCAAGAACGCATCCAGTAATTTTTTTTCTGATGATTGGCTTCAACAGCTGAGACTGTCATCTGACCTTCAAAGAACCGGTCCTGCACTGAAGAGCCAAAGAAACTGGTACGGCTGCCTAATATTCGTAAGAGTACGAGAGGGCATCCCAGATCCCAGATATGCTCAGTAATGTTCATGTCTGGGGAGTTTGGTGGCCATCGGAAGTGTTTAAAGTCAGAAGAGTGTTTCTGGAGCCACTCTGTAGAAATTCTGGACGTGTGGGGTCTTGCATTGTCCTGCTGGAATTGCGCAAGTCCGTCGGAATGCACAATGGACATGAATGGCTGCAGGCGATCAGACAGGATTCTTAGATACGTGTCATCTGTCAGAGTCGTATCTAGACGTATCAGGGGTCACACATCACTTAAACTGCACGCGCCCCACACTATTGCCGGCCGAAGTGGCCGTGCGGTTAAAGGCGCTGCAGTCTGGAACCGCAAGACCGCTACGGTCGCAGGTTCGAATCCTGCCTCGGGCATGGATGTTTGTGATGTCCTTAGGTTAGTTAGGTTTAACTAGTTCTAAGTTCTAGGGGACTAATGACCTCAGCAGTTGAGTCCCATAGTGCTCAGAGCCATTTTGAACCCACACTATTACAGAGCTTCCACCAGCCTGAGATCCGTTTCGCATGAACCACGTCCTGTCGAAATCAGAGTCACTTTGGATGATGGGGAAGAAATCATCTTCCAAAACCTTCACGCACCGTTCGGTTGTCACCGCACCATCAAGGAATATCGCACCGATTAGTCCGTGAATGAATATTAAACACCATACAGTAATCCGTTGAAATTGAAGTAATTTCTCGATCACGAAATGCAGACTCTAAGCCCCCCCGACCCCTCAAAAATGGTTCAAATGGCTCTGAGCACTATGGGAGTCAACTGCTGAGGTCAGTAGTCTCCTAGAACTTAGAACTAGTTAAACCTAACCAACCTAAGGACATCACACACATCCATGCCCGAGGCAGGATTCGAACCTGCGACCGTAGCGGTCTCGTGGTTCCAGACTGCAGCTCCTAGAACCGCTCGGCCACTTCGGCCGGCTCGACCCCCCAAATGAGCCAGTTATGATTATGAACGAATCCATAGAAATGGAAGTAAGCTTCGTCGCTCCGCCAAATCATGCTTGCGCATACTAATTCCCATGATTCCGCGCGGCCAACCGCGCAATTTGAACGTCCTAACTCGGACTATTCAGAAGTTACGACGATTTTATTTCGCATAGTCAATAATTGTCCCCCTGTAAACACCTTTCCTCGAAAATTTCTCTCTTTCATACCTCCTCTGTGTCACCACAGAGAACGTATCACTGATCTCATTGTACTAAGATTGCAGTACGCGTGAGATCCCTATTTGCTTCCACTGCCTGCCGATTTCTATAGTTGTCCATTGCGTGGAAGACAGCACGTATGTCGTGTATCCGACATCTTGAGGCTGTAAGAAACTATTAGCGAGGAACTGTTACTTTAGAAATACACTCCTGGAAATTGAAATAAGAACACCGTGAATTCATTGTCCCAGGAAGGGGAAACTTTATTGACACATTCCTGGGGTCAGATACATCACATGATCACACTGACAGAACCACAGGCACATAGACACAGGCAACAGAGCATGCACAATGTCGGCACTAGTACAGTGTATATCCACCTTTCGCAGCAATGCAGGCTGCTATTCTCCCATGGAGACGATCGTAGAGATGCTGGATGTAGTCCTGTGGAACGGCTTGCCATGCCATTTCCACCTGGCGCCTCAGTTGGACCAGCGTTCGTGCTGGACGAGCAGACCGCGTGAGACAACGCTTCATCCAGTCCCAAACATGCCCAATGGGGGACAGATCCGGAGATCTTGCTGGCCAGGGTAGTTGACTTACACCTTCTAGAGCACGTTGGGTGGCACGGGATACATGCGGACGTGCATTGTCCTGTTGGAACAGCAAGTTCCCTTGCCGGTCTAGGAATGGTAGAACGATGGGTTCGATGACGGTTTGGATGTACCATGCACTATTCAGTGTCCCCTCGACGATCACCAGTGGTGTACGGCCAGGGTAGGAGATCGCTCCCCACACCATGATGCCGGGTGTTGGCCCTGTGTGCCTCGGTCGTATGCAGTCCTGATTGTGGCGCTCACCTGCACGGCGCCAAACACGCATACGACCATCATTGGCACCAAGGCAGAAGGGACTCTCATCGCTGAAGACGACACGTCTCCATTCGTCCCTCCATTCACGCCTGTCGCGACACCACTGGAGGCGGGCTGCACGATGTTGGGGCGTGAGCGGAAGACGGCCTAACGGTGTGCGGGACCGTAGCCCAGCTTGATGGAGACGGTTGCGAATGGTCCTCGCCGATACCCCAGGAGCAACAGTGTCCCTAATTTGCTGGGAAGTGGCGGTGCGGTCCCCTACGGCACTGCGTAGGATCCTACGGTCTCGGCGTGCATCCGTGCGTCGCTGCGGTCCGGTCCCAGGTCGACGGGCACGTGAACCTTCCGCCGACCACTGGCGACAACATCGATGTACTGTGGAGACCTCACGCCCCACGTGTTGAGCAATTCGGCGGTACGTCCACCCGGCCTCCCGCATGCCCACTATACGCCCTCGCTCAAAGTCCGTCAACTGCACATACGGTTCACGTCCACGCTGTCGCGGCATGCTACCAGTGTTAAAGACTGCGATGGAGCTCCGTATGCCACGGCAAACTGGCTGACACTGACGGCGGCGGTGCACAAATGCTGCGCAGCTAGCGCCATTCGACGGCCAACACCGCGGTTCCTGATGTGTCCGCTGTGCCGTGCGTGTAATCATTGCTTGTACAGCCCTCTCGCAGTGTCCGGAGCAAGTATGGTGGGTCTGACACACCGGTGTCAATGTGTTCTTTTTTCCATTTCCAGGAGTGTAATTAAATTCCCAATCAGTTTTTTTATACGGAATGCCACTCGCTTTCTTTTTTTAGCAGGACATGAGAAACTGTAAAGTTACATTCCCTTTTAGAGTCAAGTACCTTCTGTTCTTCAACAAATTAATGAACTGTGCATTTCCGTAATTACAGCTATCACATGTGGGAACTAGAAAATGCAAGTTAAGTGTTAACTGATATCGTAGGAGACAACATGTCCGTCCGAGACTCCCGAGCCAGCTCAGACGTTTATTCAACGGATGCATCGCTAATAGAGTCTTAACTGACACCGACCGGGCAGACTACATGTCTGTCCTCCAAGACTGTCAGTCCAGTTCTCACATTTACAAACTAGATATTGCAAATTATGTCCTAACTAATACCGGGGCAGGCAACATGTCTGTCCTCCGACACTACCGAATCAGCTCTGACCTTACAACCGAAAAACTTCGCCCGCCATCCAAGTCAGGCGCGATACGAAGATCTCCAAAGTGCTTCGTCTGGCTTTTCATTTATCAGTTGTTTATTATTCTGCTGTTTATTAATATTTTTCAAATTATGGAAAGATAGCCTGCTACAAAAATGGTTCAAATGGCTCTGAGCACAATGGGACTTAACATCTGAGGCCATCACTCCCATAGAACTAAGAACTACTTAAACCTAACTAACCTAAGCACATCACACACATCCATGCCTGAGACAAAATTCGAACCTGCGACCGTAGCAGTCGCGCGGTTCCAGACTGAAGTGCCTAGAGCCACTCGGCCACATACGTCGGCAGCCTACTACAGAAGAATATCTTTTTTCTTATATAAATTGCAAGTAAACACATTGCTTAATTGGGTGTTCCCAAGTATGTGAGTGGCTCGAAGACTTCTTAAGTAATAGGACCCAGTACGTTGTCCTCGATGATGAGTGTTCATCGGAGGTGAGGGTATCATCTGGAGTGCCCCAGGGAAGTGTGGTAGGTCCGCTGTTGCTTTCTATCTACATAAATGATCTTTTGGGTAGGGTGGATAGCAATGTGCGGCTGTTTGCTGATGATGCTGTGGTGTACGGGAAGGTGTCGTCGTTGAGTGACTGTAGGAGGATACAAGATGACTTGAACAGGATTTGTGATTGTGTGACACCATAGCTCTAATGCTGTAGGGATTTATTTTGCTTTTTGCTTTGGTTTAATGTTATAACATTGAGTATCTGTAAATGTGTTTGAATCGATAACACAAAACTGTATACTCCTTTCTTTGTTAAAACTTTGATGTCGTGGTTTGATTCTATGCAATGTAGTATATCTGTCATATAAATTCTTTGTCCCATTTGGAGGGAACAAAACTTACTGTATATAATTGCATTTTCTGTGTGAATAATTTTTTGTAGAAATGCCAATATATGCAAATGTTCTGTTTTATGTAAAATGTTTGTTTGCTGTTATGTAAACTGCTGACCTTCACTTGGGATTCTTAGTTATTTTGTGTGTAAGGGATAGTGTGGTTTCCCTCGGGAACGGAACTTCGTAGCGCGCGCAAGTTGTGGTTGGCCTAAGTAGAAAAGGTGGAAGAAGAGTCAGTCGGGTACGAGCTACCAAACTGTGCACTACCATGTAAAAGTTGTATATTGTGCTGGTTCCGAGAGAGGCTTTTTCTGCCACTTTCCAATGCCTCGGATGGATGGATAAATTGCTGGAACCATTCTGGAATTGGTATCCATCATCGCCACCAAGAAGGGACAGAGTCCAGCAATTCTACCTACAAATCCACCTACCAACATGCAGTTGCCACCACATTGCGCAATCACTGTAACGGAATACTATAATAATGTACAGTGAAGGATCAGCTTATTGGATGTGTTAGTGTGCTCAAATATAAGGTAACTTCTAATTGAATTCATGTACCTATCTTGATTTTTCCCTATCGCAACACCTTTCAGGTCCCTCTACAATTAAACTATGATTACCGAATGTCCTAGTTTGTGGTGAAAAATGAATGCCTCAGAACATTAAATAATGTTGTTTGATCTTTGGTAAGAAGGGAGTGTTCAGATTTACTGTGGATTTAGTGAAATTGTGGGAGGTAGTAAATGTAGTCTTGTGAAAACCTCCCAGGGATGGAAACAGTCTAATTTAAAGTTTTGTGGAGTTTCAAAGTCTCCTATTTAACCATTTACTTGAAAGTAGAAGACTGTGGTAATAAAGACAATTTGCAGTTTCTTTTAAAGATTAAAAGCTCTTAGAACTGAGGCTTATAAAGTTTTGCTTACTTAATGATCATAGTGCTGTCTGTAGTGTATTGTACAAGGTGAGTCAGTTTCCTGCAAATTTTTCAAGATTATGTTTCCTGTGGTAAAAGTGGAAAACTGCGATAGTGGCTAGTTACATATTCATGTTTGCTAAGTGTTTGTATGTCTTGTGTATTGGAAGTACTTATTAATAGTATAACAGGATCCACAGTTTGTCAATTGTGCTAATGCTAGGTAAGAAGTAAAGGGAAGACCACTATTTATGAAAACAATAATTTCTTTATTCAAAGATAGTGAGAAGCAACCTGTTAGAGGATTCCAATTAACTTTCATTTTAAATAGTAAAGTATTTAACTGAGAGAGACTTAACCTATGTCCAATTTATGATTCTGCAGTGAATGTTAATGGTAACGTTTTAAAACTTATTTGGTTTGAATAAGCCTTGAAAGTAATAGTGTGTTCCGTTATCTGTTATATTTATGCAAATAGTCTGTCCTGCTCTGTCAGCTTCCAATCTTAACCGTGAACATACGCAAGTGCCAGAGTTCATTGCACTCGCTTGTGGTAAAGTATAGGTTGTGTTTGTCCGTTAAAGTTACTAATAACTATTTTCTTGAACAAGAATGTTAATCATTCTCTTGCCTAATTAGGCTGGCGACCGTTTTCCTTGTTCTCTAAACAGTGTATCTAGGTAAAACATTATTTGTTACTGTTTGAATAATTACGTAATTCTGACTTTCACTTCCGATAAGCTACCTCCGTTAGGTACAACGCGGTCAATATAACAAAATTCCTCTCAGAGTATAACACTGCTCTGCTTCTTCGTACTATAATTACTTGAATAAGAATAATTTCTTTATACGAACTGCCTTAGGCTTTGAGGTTATGGTATAGTAGTGGCAGACGGTAGTGTTATAATGGGTCTAAAGAATGGCAGCTAACTCTAAATACAGAAAATGTAAATTAATGCAGATGAATAGGAAACAGAATGTATGAATATTCCATTAGTAGTGTAGCGCTTGACACAGTCACGTCGATTAAATATTTGGGCGTAACATTGCAGAGCGATATGAAGTGGGACAAGCATGTAATGGCAGTTGTGGGGAAGGCGGATAGTCGTCTTCGGTTCATTGGTAGAATTTTGGAAAGATGTAGTTCATTTGTAAAGGAGACCGCTTATAAAACACTAATACGACCTATTCTTGAGTACTGCTCGAGCGTTTGGGATCCCTATCAGGTTGGTTTGAGGGAAGACATAGAAGCAATTCAGAGGCGGGCTGCTAGATTTGTTACTGGTAGGTTTGATCATCACGCGAGTGTTACGGAAATGCTTCAGGAACTCGGGTGGGAGTCTCTAGGCGTTCTTTTCGTGAATCGCTGCTGAGGAAGTTTAGAGAATCAGCATTTGAGGCTGACTGCAGTACAATTTTTCTGCTGTCAACTTACATTTTGCGGAAAGACCTCAAAGATAAGATAAGAGAGATTAGGGCTCGTACAGAGGCATATAGGCACTCATTTTTCTCTCGTTCTGTTTGGGAGTGGAACAGGGAGAGAAGATGATAGTTGTGGTACGAGGTACCCTCCACCACGCACCGTATGGTGGATTGCGGAGTATGTATGTAAATGTAGATGGAAAGGGAGCAATCTGCTAGGTCATCGGTCCAACTGCTTAGTGTTTTTAATAGTAATAACAGAAGGTTATCATTTAGGCGCGAAACTTCCGAACGCAGCAGCCAATCGCTGAGAAGGACCACAATTTAGGCGGTGTTCCTTACGATACCCCTACCGAACAAACCATCTGCCATTGGTACCTCACATCACATTGCGTCATCTCCCCACTGCTGCCTCCCCAACTGCTCTAAGAAGAGCTTCTGGTAGCCAAATATGATGGCTGTAAAGCTGGAAATATTACAATACTTGTTTTTATTTTTAACACAACTGTGTAATGTGCTACATGCCATCCGCTTTAATGTCAAAACGCTATGTTTATTACAGTCATAATGGAACAGGACGCGCAACAACAAGCTCTTTGAAGACCAGAAGATGACAGTCTTACTGCTGAAACCGGTCATCAGTAGGAAATCGTATTGAATACGATATCGGCTATTAAAAGTTTCTTCAAAGCTTTAAAATCCATGTGAAGAGGGATTTTTAATAAGTCTCAAAACGGTAGTGGTTTGAGTTAAACTTTCTGAAACCATAATTGTGGCTAGTCGCTGCTTGAATTATAAACCTGATACTTCTAATAAGACTGCGTTTCTCAACATGTCAAATTTTTACAAATTAGCATAAAACTCTTTGAACAGAAAATCAACAAAGTACGGCGGGAGCCAGATTAGAGTGTTGTCGAGCAACAGTCGGCACATAACCGTGTCTTATTGGGTGGGCGGTGGAACTTTCCAGAGGGGTCCAGAGTCGTAGCGGCAGTGACGGAGAGAGACAGTCGTCGGCCGCTACTTGGCGCTAACTCGGCTAACAGGCGGCTAAATGAGAAGTTTGAGTGGGGGCGGTGGCGGCGGCGGCGTTCCGCGCCCCCAACTAAATCAAGCCGCCGCCTCCGCCTTGGCGCCGCTGCTCCTGCTGTTGCTGCTGGGGCGCCGCTGCTGGTTCGGCGAGCTGTCTGCGCCTCCCGCTTCGTGCGAGTCTGACGATTCGTCGCATTGGACACCTATCTAGGACTGTCGATAAAATGTCGTTATATCAGTATTTCAGCATTTCTTCGAAAAAGTATCGATATACAGGGTGGTCCATTGACAGTGACCGCGCCAAATATCTCACGAAATAAGCGTCAAACGAAAAAACTAGAAAGAACGAAACTTGTCTAGCTGGAAGGAGAAAACCAGATGGCGCTATGGTTGGCCCGCTAGATGGTGCTGCCATAGTTCAAACGGATATAAACTGCGTTTTTTAAAACAGGAACCCCCATTTTTATTATATTTTCGTGTAGTACATAAAGAAACATGAATGTTTTAGTTGGACCACTTTTTTCGCTTTATGATAGATGGCGCTTTAATAGTCACAAACATATGGCTCACAATTTTACACGAACAGTTGGTAACATGTAGGTTTTTTAAATTAAAATACAGAACGTAGGTACGTTTGAACATTTTATTTCGGTTGTTCCAATGTGGTACATGTACTTTGTGAACTTATCATTCCTGAGAAGGCATGCTGTTACAGCGTGATTACCTGTAAATACCACATTAATGCAATAAATGCTCAAAATGATGTCCGTCAACCTCAGTGCATTTGGCAATATGTGGAACGACATTCCTCTCAACACCGAGTAGTTCGCCTTCTGTAATATTCGCACGTGCATTGACAATGCGGTGATGCATGTTATCAAGGCGTTTTCGGTGGATCAAGATAGCAAATATCCAACTTTCCCCACATAAAGAAATCCGAGGACGTCAGAGCCGGTGAACGTGAGGGCCATGGTATGGTGCTTCGACGACCAACCCACCTGTCATGAAATATGCTATTCAATACCGCTTCAACCGCACGCGAGCTATGTGCCGGACATCAAAAAATGGCTCAAATGGCTCTGAGCACTATGGGTCTCAACTGCTGTGGTCATAAGTCCCCTAGAACATAGAACTACTTAAACCTAACTAACCTAAGGACATCACACACAACCATGCCCGAGGCAGGATTCGAACCTGCGACCGTAGTGGTCGTACGGTTCCAGACTGTAGCGCCTTTAACCGCTCGACCACTCCGGCCGGCGTGCCGGACATCCATCAAGTTAGAAGTACAGCGTCATTCTGTCATGCAGTGAAACATCTTGTAGTAACATCGGTAGAACATTACGTAGGAAATCAGCATACACTGCACCATTTAGATTGCCATCGATAAAATGAGGGCCAATTATCCTTCCTCCCATAATGCCGCACCATACATTAACCCGCCAAGGTCACTGACGTTCCACTTGTCGCAGCCATAGTGGATTTTTCGCTGCCCAATAGTGCATATTATGCCGGTTTACGTTACCGCTGTTGGTGAATGACGCTTCGTCGCTAAATAGAACGCGTGCAAAAAATCTGTCATCGTCCCGTAATTTCTCTTGTGCCCAGTGGCAGAACTGTACACGACGTTCAGAGTCCTCGCCATGCAATTCCTGGTGCATAGAAATATGGTACGCGTGCAGTCGATGTTGATGTAGCATTCTCAACGCCGACGTTTTTACGATTCACGATTCTCGCGCAATTTGTCTGCTACTGATGTGCGGATTAGCCGCGACAGAAGCTAAAACACCTACTTGGGCATCATCATATGTTGCCGGTCGTGGTTAACGTTTCACATGTGGCTGAACACTTCCTGTTTCCTTAAGTAACGTAACTATACGGCGAACGGTCCGGACACTTGGATGATGTCTTCCAGGATACCGAGCAACATACGTAGCACACGCCCGTTGGGCATTTTGATCACAATAGGTATACATCAACACGATATCGACCTTTTCCGCAATTGGTAAACGGTCCATTTTAACACGGGTAATGTATGACCAAGCAAATACCGCCCGCACTGGCGGATTGTTACGTGATACCACGTACTTATACGTTTGTTACTATTACAGCGCCATCTATCACAAAGCGAAAAAAGTGGTCCAACTAAAACATTCATATTTCTTTACGTACTACACGAATATGTAATAAAAATGGGGGTTCCTCTTTAAAAAACGCATTTGATATCCGTTTGACCTATTGAACCGCCGTCTAGCGGGCCAACCATAGCGCCATCTGGTTTCCTCCTTCAAGCTAGACAAGTTTCGTTCTTTGTAGTTTTTTCGTTTGACGCTTATTTCGTGAGATATTTGGCGCGGTCACTATCAATGGACCACCCTGTATACGGAAGAGTCAGAGATACTTAATATCCTGTAGGGCCCCCGCGAGCACGGCTAAGTGCCGCAATATGACGTGGAATCGACTCGACTAACGTCTGAAGTGATTCTGATGGGAACTGATACCATGAATCCTGCAGCGTTTTCCATAAATCCGTAGTAGTACGATGTGGTGGAGATCTCTGCTGAACAGCACGTTGCAAGGCATTCCAGACATGCTGAATAATGTTCATGTCTGGGGAGTTTGGTGGCCAGCGGAAGAGTTTAAACAAGGCAGAGTGTCCCTGAAGCCACTCTGTAGCAATTCTGGACATGTGGGGTGTCGCATTGTCCTGCTGTGATTGCCCAAGTCTGTGGGCATGCACGATGGACTTGAATGGATACAGGTGATCAGACAGGATGCTTACGTACGTGTCACCTGTCGGAGTCGTATGTAGACGTATCAAATGGTTCAAATGGCTCTGAGCACTATGGGACTCAACTGCTGTGGTCATAAGTCCCCTAGAACTTAGAACTACTTAAACCTAACTAACCTAAGGACATCACACACATCCATGCCCGAGGCAGGATTCGAACCTGCGACCGTAGCGGTCGCGCGGTTCCAGACTGTAGCGCCTTTAACCGCTCGGCCACTACGGCCGGCCGTGTAGACCTATCAGGGGTCCCATATCACTCTAACTGCACGCGCCCGACACTATTACAGAGCCTCCACCAGCTTGAACAGTCCCCTGCTGACATGTTTCATCATGTTGTCTCCACACTCGTCCATCCGTTTGACACAGTTTGAAACGAGACTCTTTCCACCAGGCAACATGTTTCCAGTCAGCAACAGTCCAATGTCGGTGTTGACGGGCGCAATCGAAGCGTAAAATTTTGCGTTGTGCAGTCTTAACGGTATATGAGTGGGCTTTCGGCTCTGAAATGATGTTTCTTTGAATGGCTCACACGCTGACACTTGTTGATGGCCCAGCATTAATATCTGCATCAATTACCGGAAGGGTTGCACTTCTGTCACGTTGAACGATTCTCTTCGGTCGTCGTTGGTCCCTTTCTTGCAGGATCTTTCTGATGTTTAACCGGATTCCTGATATTCGCGGTACACTCGTGAAATGGTTGTAGCCGAAAATCCCCACTTCACCGCTATCGGAGAAGCTGTGTCCCATCACTCGTGCGTCGACTGTAACACCACGTTCAGACTCACTTAAATCTGATAAGCTGCGATTGTAGCAGCGGTAACCGATCTAATAACTGCACCAGACTGGTCTGACACGTCTTCATGCATTTGAAAGAAATCCGTTTTATAACTGCTTCTGGTGTTGGTGGCTGTAGAGTTAGTACTGGCTACAGAAGACCTATGGATTTCCTACAACCGCACTGCACAAGATCTTTTTCACTATCAAATCCACTGATGTACTTGAAAGTATTGCGGACTCAGTAGGAGGAAGGGATGCGAAATGGGCTGTTGTTCTGTATGCATACCTAAGTTAGCATTTATACCTCAGTCTGTTCAAAGTGATACTTTCCTTGTCAGTCAGTTTTTACTACGCAGTGAAAAATGTAATTCCAGAATTTGTAACAACGTCACGATGTACCGTAGGATCTTTAAAAATGTCGCTGGTCTAGGTTAGAGCTCCGTCTTTCTTGAGGTACAAAGAAACCTCATTTTTCCTACTTTGAACGAGGCTGAACCTATGTCACATCGATTCATGGCATCCAAAGTATATTGTCACTGATGAATTGTTCTCATTTGCAGTCAGGAGAAAAAGGGAGCTGTGAAAGTGCCCCTTGGTCCGGCTGTAGGAAATACACATTTGAATGTACACTTCGACAACGACCAATCACGATGACCAGCAAATCTCCATCTTCGCCCACAATAAATACAGACCTCTACTGTTGTGTAAGATCCATTGCTGTGATTACAATAAGAATATCCGTGTCATCTTGTGTCTGCTTTGTGTGAATGCCAGCTGCTGCAAAGTTTTCCTTTAGCACTGAGATGTGACGATTTTTAATTTTCATAGTCATTAGGAATTTTTCTAGTGGCACTGTCGGCATCATTATTTCGTCTAACATCACATCTACTAACATCTGTTTGCGTGGTCTTCTAGTTCGCTCAGCATATTTAGTATCTTCTTAAGGGTAAACATGGAAAATGACTACAACACTGTCCTTGTACTTGGACTTAATAAATGAAACATAACTTCTACAAATTGATAAAAATGACTGAGGCTTGGTCAACATGACTGTGTGCAGCAACTGTCTTCTGTCTATGACGTAGGCACACCCTTGCAGATTTGCCTGTTCAGATGGTGTGAATGCTTTGTATAAATCAGACTTGGTACCTTTTTTCATTCCATAGGCATCGGAAAGAGATAGGCATCGGAAAGAGATAACGGATAAGGGGCAGTTCATATTTTAAGAACAATTTCTTCATCAGACTGTTTAGCAATAGTGATTCTTTGAAAAATAATCGTAGGATTGATGCGGATGGTTTCATCATTTATTTCGATTTCATTGTTCATGGTAGAAAGTGGCGAAACTCCGACTTTCCTGTAGAATTCATCAGTTTCAAAGTCACCATCCAGATTTCGATAAACTACATGAAGTCCAGTCTCCTTGGCCATGTGCAGTTGATGGTACTGTCTCCTGCAACACCAGTGGTGAGAGATAAGACGTCTGTGACATCAGGAAAAGGATAGCGTTGCGTAAACTGGTCCATTATTTTTTTCGAATCACATGTATCTCTTTTAGTCCTTGATTCGCTCACTTCCACAAGCTGCTCTGAACCAGTGAATACACATCGTCTCCATTCCCTGACATATATTTTGGAGGGAAGTCATTCCTTTAGTTCACCTATACAGAATACTTTCACTAACCCCACGACCATGAGTCAGCCCTCTAGCTGTTTTCATTATCCTCAGTAGGGACTGCTCAATCGTCATATCGGTCTATGTTCCACATCAAAATTTGCTGGTCCTTCGTACTTTTAAGCTACCACCTGAGAGTATTTCATATTCCTAATCATATAACTTGGAGATTCCATTTCCCTGCACTTTCAGCTTCAATGTATACCTTAATAAGTCTAACCATTTCAAAGTACTTAATCCATAGCTTTGAAGTAGCACCACGGTTAGCTAAGGCTTGGATCTGTGGAGAAAATTTGGTTTTTGATTCCTTTACGTACTCTTTTTCGTATGCTAACAAAATCAGTGATCTGACTCCATCATTTATGAGTTCTGCAAGTTTTTCTAGAAGGTATGAGGCTAAATGCATTGTCACAAACATAATTTTCGCCAAGGTGATATGGGCTAATGTATGTGTTCTAATTGCTCTCAAAAAGGCATGTCCAGTCAGTATTCTCTCTGTTGATTGCAGTGCATATATTGAATCGAACAAGTCCTTCAACACACTGCCATCCATTAAGCAGCCTACACCTTTCAAGAACAGTATCAGAAGGTGAAACCCACCTATCCTAATGATATTATAAAAATCGGGATCTCCTTGTTGGCAAGCTGCTATAAATCTTACCTTTAAGTATAGAAGCTGGTTGTAGGTTTTCACAGTAGCTCGTTGATTGTTTCAAGTGGCTCTGAGAACTTTTGGACTTAACTTCTGAGGTTATCAGACCCCTAGAACTTAGAACTACTTAAACCTAACTAACCTAAGGACATCACACACATCCATGGTCGAGGCAGGATTCGAACCTGCGACCATAGCGGTCACTCGGTTCCAGACGGTAGCGCCTAGAACCGCTCGGCCACTCCGGCCGGCGTTTGGTGATTCATCAATTTGCTCTGCTCTACGGAGCTGAATAAACTGTGTATACGGTACTGTGATCAGAAAGTGCAGCGTTTATAAATGGCAGGTAAGCAACATAGTATGCCCACACACCCACCGTCGTCGCGACTGCACAGATATCGCTTCGCCGTTTACCCCATGGCAACGGAGCTGATCTCAAAAGTTAGTGTATATATTGTCCCGGCTAGTTAAGAACAATTATCTGCCGTATGGGTCGGGCATAAAACATCTCTGAATCACGTTGTGAGCCGCGCGGGATTAGTCGAGCGGTCTGAGGCGCTGCAGTCATGGACTGTGCGGCTGGTCCCGGCGGAGGTTCGAGTCCTCCCTCGGGCGTGGGTGTGTGTGTTTATCCTTAGGATAATTTAGGTTAAGTAGTGTGTAAGCTTAGGGACTGATGACCTTAGCAGTTAAGTCCCAGAAGATTTCACACACACACACACAATCACGTTGTGAATCTAGTCGTGTGAAAATTGATCACGGTTTTCCAGAGATATTTCATACACTTTCAACCACGACGGATCCAAAGACAACTTTGTTTCTGTTTTTATTACTCTGGTGTAAGATATTAATTGAGTTCCATTCTGTTTTTACTAATTTGTTTCCCTGAGTAATTTGATTTAGTTACTTTAGCAGTCTCTGTGCATTCGTTGAATCCTATTAAATCTGTTTGTAAAACGGTTTATCAGCTTCCTTCAATAACCCTTGAAAGTTCACAAACATTACTGCCTATGTACTAGCTGATTATGGAATTTAGTAAACACTGGGAATGTCACGTATATTTCTGTTTTATTGACACAATTAAGTTCTTAAATTATTGAGAGATGGCACCGGGGGATCAGTAAAATGAGAGTTGATCCTAGTGTGTATTGTTTCGGTATGATAACAGTCACTCAGCACAACATTCCTTCGTGTACCTATCACCAAAGATATGCTTTCTCATGAACTGTCCTTTACCATTAATGTCCGATAAATTATAAATATGGGTCTGGGCCTTACAATGTCTAAGCTTCTCAATACTTACGACACGGTATTAATTATGGGTTCGAATCCTTTCAATGTCTGTTCATCACAAGTTTAATCTTTTAACGGGCACTACTTTTCACTTCTCGTTTATTAGCGGAATCACCTTGACAACGAACGGCAAAGATACTAGTGTGATAAGGTCCAAACTATTTTCAGTCCCAATAGTCTTTAACAATTTGCATACAGCGAATAAAGTCCTAATTCAACATAAAAGTTTCCGTATTGCCAATAAATCTTTTCACAATCGTAAGTATACGATCGTAGCGTTTCGTTGAACACGTACAATCACCATTCACTTGAATATCAATGTTCGTACACCCAATCACTTCTAATTAACTCTGTCTCTGAATTTATCCTAAAATAATCTATTCTCTACCACTCCAGTGTCTAATCCAGTTCTAAAAATACAATTTAATAACGTTTCTAATCCCAAAACTCCGCCTACCACGGAAGAACTGCGAACACACTCGCCACCGCTGAAAATGAAATCTCAAGAGACCTAACAATGCTGCGCATTTGTTTATATATTACATTTAAAACAAAACGCAGTTCCGTTGTATCTTCCTTGGATTCCCTTTGTACTACTCTGCGTTACTCTATTTCGAATATCTACTCTTTGTAAAAATTTTAACTATTACATCGAAATACTACTACCGGTTTTTGGCTCTTAGGTCATTTCGTATTACAGAATTTAATCTAATATTCGTTTCTGTATAACCACTCTCTAAAGAGCGGTTTCAATAGGTTACGTCAAAGAGGAGACCATCTGTGGTTTTCTTCAAGAAACCACTCGAACGTAGAAACCCGGAGACATCTTTCCATTCAAATGGCTCTGAGCACTATGGGACTTAACATCTGAGGTCATCAGTCCGCTAGAACTTAGAACTACTTAAACCTAACTAACCTAAGGACATCACACACATCCATGCCCGAGGCAGGATTCGAACCTGCAACCGTAGCGGTCGCGCGGTTCCGGACATATCTTTCCACTAGCCAAAAATCCAAATCAGATCTGCCAAAGAGGATGTGATACTATCAGGTTAAGCAAATAGCCAATTGAGATTGTCGATATTGGTATTCATTAAGCAAAGAGAGCTCACTTTCTCAAAGTGTTTTAAGGATACAGCTACCACCTAGATGAGCTGGTATTGTTTTCTTTACTTCGACAATTCTTTTATCTGGAGCAATAGCCATTTCTAGGGATTATCAAATGTATTCCCTCCATTGCGTGGAAGGTATTATGTCCATCCAGTTAGCGAGTGTTGAATTCCGCATTATCATGAACAAATTGATGGAAAGCTGCTGGGCCTATTTGTAGTGGTGGTCACACGATTGCTGTTATTTCAAGACGGGCAGCTTCGGAATAAGAGGCGCAAAATCCCGAGAATTACACAGCGTCAATCAGTTTTCGTGACTTATAGAAAGAACCTGACAACTGGGCTCACAGCGCTAATAACACTGTGTGAAACGGCTAAAAGTTTTTTCTCCACTTGAGTACAAGTCTCTCTCAGAAAACTGTGAAAACCTCTGGAACAAGACTCTCATTTTCGTCCATGAAAGAATATGAAAGAGGACAGTCATCTATGGAATACAGTACTGATCGTATCTCTCCAAGAATTATATCAGCCACCGTCTCATCTAATCCATGACGTTCTTCCCGTTCTGATGAAAGTTTTTCGTAGTATCACGCATCTGTCAAAATTTTATTGCCATTATTTTTGAAACAAACGATTTTATACTGTTTTATCTTTGATATGATAACATCTTCTCCATATATTTTCAATGAATGTCGTGTTGTAGTTTTTCTTTGAGGAATGAGGTTGCCCTGTGTATGAGTCATCAGTTGATCATATGAAAAGCGAAATCCTCATCATTGCCTTCCACAACAGTGAAAATGTCATTCAGAGCCCTCTCAACCTCTTCAGCCTGTGACCAACCTGTTTTTCATCAGCCTTGGGTCTACGAATGTACACTTCACGTAAACATTTATCGTGGTTCTGACAATACGCAGCCACCATGTCTGTTATCAGCTAGATTCTGTTGGCAAATTCTGCACCAAAATCATCTCCACATAGCTGAGCTGTACCTTTCATCTCTATTTTCGTCACCTGATGAACAGAATTTTATGATGAGGCAGTTGTTATTGTCACCTTGCATAATTTGCAGGAACACCCATTCCACACAAAAAACAATGTTTTTTGAAGCAGAAATACTCAGGGATATCTTAATTCTCCCGAAGATGTGCTGTGTTCAGCAGCTTTCTTCCGGTAAGCAGCTACCATTCTTTCCTTTATATAACTTTTCTAAGACGAAACATGTATTCTCACAAATGTTTTAGCTGCCAAAACAGCTTTCTTGCTATCATTTCTGTTTGTACTAGCATCTCGTAAAGTTTCTGTTCCTGTTTCCTCGACTACTTTCACTGCACCGTCATTCAAGTCCTTTTGACGAATAAAACTCATATCAATGGACATTGTGACCGAGTCGTTGCAGTGCATCTCAACGAAAACACTCAGAAACGAATTTACTTCACGCCATTAAAGCGAGAGTTAAAGACATGGCCGCTGCAGTGAATGTAAACAAACGTTTAGGCATCAAAACCTATCCCACCACACAAAGAAGGACTTCTTCGGTTTGACAGATAAACAATGAGTGTTAGCAAAGGGAGGAGTGGGGAGTGGGGCGCAGGCAGAGAGGGAGAGAGAGAGGGAGAGAGTGGGGGTGTGCAGTTGAGCTACAGTATCACAAAGAACAAAAAGAAGAGCATTTTCTACGGTTTAGCCAACGGCCTTGCCACAGTGGTAACACCGGTTTCAGTTAGATCACCGATGATAAGCACTGTCGGGCTGGGCTAGCACTTGGATGGGTGACCATCCGGTCTGCCGAGCGCTGTTGCCAAGCGGGGTGCACTGACATACAGCCGGGAGAGCGGTGTGCTGACCACATGCCCCTCCATATCGGCATCTATAATCCGTTCATCATAAGAATAAACCTGATGTAAACATTGCGCTATGTATTCTTCCGCATTTGCTGGAACCTCATAGTATTTCCGTTTCACGTGGGACTGCGGTCAAGCTGTCTCGAGTACTGTCAAGTACAGTAATGAGGGTATGTTTTGTGCTGTGCGTTACCCGCACATCGACTTACCGATAATACGGGACAACAGCTATAGCGGCGCATTTAACTTGGACAGCACTGGCCGGTCAGCTGGTACAGCTAGCCTGCAGTGACGTGGCTATCTGTAGTTCACACGTAAAAAGAGACGAGCAGGTAAGCAATACAGCTTTAAATGTGATTTAATTTTTAAGCAGAATGAAATAATAAACTGGAAATCTCCCACAATGCGCCCCTTAGACCTTGTTGTTGTGTTGTTGTGGTCTTCAGTCCTGAGACTGGTTTGATGCAGCTCTCCATGCTGCTCTATCCTGTGAAAGCTTCTTCATCTCCCAGTACCTACTGCATTCATCTCTTGGTCTCCCTCTACGATTTTTACCCTCCACGCTGCCCTCCAGTACTAAATTGGTGATCCCTTGATGCCTCAGAACATGTCCTACCAACCGATCCCTTCTTCTAGTCAAGTTGTGCCACAAACACCTCTTCTCCCCAGTTCTATTCAATACCTCATCATTAGTAATGTGATCTACCCATCTAATCTTCAGCATTCTTCTGTAGCACCACATTTCGAAAGCTTCTATTCTCTTCTTGTCTAAACTATTTATCGTCCATGTTTAACTTCTCCTTAGACGACTGGACGAAAACCGCAACACGTTATCGTTTTCACCTAAGGCACTATTGTTAATAAAAACAAGAATGACGAAAATTCCTGACTTAACCGCAGTTTAATTTTTCTGCATAAGCTGTGTGTAATGTAAGAGAGTATTGGAGGATTTTACCGTATAGTTAAAAATTGAAGCCACTGAAGGCATTGCTCACAGTCAGTCGTCTGGTAATGTCTTAGCTCCTTAATAAATGAACAGCACCAGTCTGCTTTTGTTCTACAATATTACTTTTATTGTGTTAACCGGTTTTCGCTTACAAGACCATCTCCAGGCATTATCTCCTAGCTCCTTGCTTATCCGAATTAAAGAAATAGGTTCCAGTTTTGGAAGTGTCGCCTGCTACGTTGATAACGAGCCTACCAACAACAGAATCCACGAAGCCAACCAGGCGCAGCATTTTCTCTTCTTCTACCAACAACAGAATCCACGAAGCCAACCAGGCGCAGCATTTGGTCTTCTTCTATTATGACGATCGTGCTATACCCCGCCAGCGTTCGGCAGTGACGTGTGAAAAAGCTGCGAGCGTTAGTTCCAGTACGTCTGGCAACTTAACAGTCTTGCTACTTCACGGCACAAACCCCGCAGCTTAGCTCCAGATCAGTCCTATTGGGTTCATATTGTAATGGTACAGTAGCAAATGTAAAAATAAAGCATTTGTATGGTGTGCTCGATGCTGTGGAAATGATTATTTTTCATGTTTCTACGATACGTATATACCTCTGTGGTATAAAATGATGGACATAGTCTCAATTCAGAGGATTTGGTTCATCATTTTTGCCTTAAAAATTAAATTGTTATGTGTTTTTAATTTAAACAACTTTTATGAACAGTCTTTCATAAAACATCGATAGTTAAGAATTTGTATTTGAAATGGAAACAGAAATTTCGCGTCCAATATGTAGCTAGAAACAAGACGAGGTGCATTATTCATAAAAAATGATGATAACATTTATAATTACGAGATGTAGATATTTCACATCAAACGAGGAAAAGAAGAAGATACTAGGCAGATCTGAACTAACGCACAAATAACCGAATTTGGTTTACACCCCATAACGCTACCGCCTGTGCAACACGTTCTAAGACAATCTATTCGTCATCTGCATTATATACAACACTGGGAAAACTTCAAAGCCGATTATCTCCGTGAATTTATGAAAAGCAATGAGAACAGCCTATTTCTGGGCACTTTATAACCGTGTTCCAGGAGCGTATTTCACTACGGAACAGAAAGCAGCCTCATCCATTTTTATACTGCGCATTAACAGCGCCAAAATCAGAGCACAACGCTGCTGAGGTTGTAACAGTACAGGATTTTTGAAATAAATGCTACGTAGCTAAAGCGCGAGTAAAAAAAAAGAAAAAAAAACGGTGATAGCTGTTGACGTTTCAATATCTTAAAGTTTCATTTATCCTAACTTAGTAATAAGATATCTAACACATAAGTAGGACCTACTTCCAAGAGTGCAACAGCACCAGTGTACGTGTGCTACGACTTCTGACCAATCATCGCGTTTGTGTTTGTTTACAGCAGGTTTGTTCTTGTGATGGACGGATTGTAGTGACATCTGTTGGCTCAGGATGACTGGCCGCCGGTCGCCACCGTTGGGCCTTCATGGTCTGTTCGGGCAGAGTTTAGTTTCGTTTATTCTACGGTTTGCCAGGTAAACACATTTAAAGGCAAAGAACTCCAGGTGAAATAGTTCACTTGAGTGGAAAATTGCAACTCACATAACTTTTTTTGCTACTTGCCAAAAATTAACGACTTTCAACTATATTTGAACAATGTTTTGCGTGAAAACCATGCAGAATATGAAAAAATGTTACAGACATAATTTTTAGGTAGCTTGCACCGCTTTAATTTACTACTGGGTCACTTTTTGTGTAAAAAACTTACTTTGCAAGTTGTAAACTGAAAACCAATAAAAAAGCTTTTTTGGTTATAGATATTTTCTCATATTTTCGGGGAAAATTTTTGTTCGACAGCTTCAGACTCTCATTCAGCGCCGCAAGAAGCATAAAGTGATTCACTAAAAACAATTACACCAACATTTTCCACTTCAAACCGTTTTTGCGCTATGGCCTATGCAGACGTGTCCGGGCCACGTGGATAGGCCACGCACTTGCAGGGGTCTAGTTCCTCTATTCAAATTCCTTTTTCTGAATCTGTTTTTCTGCTCTGTACTACTAGTCAAATTGCTTTTCGGTATCCTGTATACTAAAAAAAATACGTAGCCTTTGCCCGTCTGCATGTTAATGAGAGTAACGTGTTGGAATTTGAAGTAAATCGCTCAAGAACATCTCGAGGAGTTTGCAAACAATGTTGAACAACGTCTTGTTTTTGTATAAGGTGTCCCTGGACGTTGGTCATTATTGAAAGATATGGCCGGAACGCTCATTTCAAGCAAAGAACTTCATGTGGACATAGTCATCTGTCCCACTGAGAATTTTTTCCTGGTGCATAATATTTAATGTGCAACTGTTTTTGAGTGAGCAGCATACACGTATGTGCCTTATCCTCACTAGATAACATCCAGAGGTACTCACAGAAGCAACAAACCGTGCCCTTCCAAGAGTGACCTAATGCACTGAAGCTGATGGTGGAATATTCATTCGAACATTTATTGTGTAGTGTATAACATCTGTAATGTTACGTGTACGATGATGGTTAGAGGTGAGTGTGTTAAAAATACATATTTTTCAGTGGATACTTCGTAAAACGCGGGCTGTAAATTTTACTAACTGTTGTGTATGCGTTTTACCTAGAACTAATAGTGTATTCGATATCAGAGAAAGTAAATAACAATGTACCGTAAATGTATTCTACACCGAAAACCATTCGGAATAGAGTATATGTCCATATGAAGTTTTTTGCTTTAAATGATCGTTCCTCTCCTATTCCTGAATAATGAGCATTTCTCCTCGGACACCATGTGTGGTAGTGTAGAGTACCCATAGTCAACATAATTTTTAAATGGCATTACGATTAAAAACTTTATTTACTAACATATTTTCATAGTATTTTAGCTAAACGTTTTTTGAGACAGTGCCACAATCACTGCGGAGATTCTTCCAAAATGAAGTTGTAAGATAAACTTTCGAGACCAGTCACTGTTATCGCTAACTACATTCGGCTCGCGGTAAACAGTCTGAAAATCTACAGACAATATATGTTTATTCTGAAAACAAGCGTGACTGCTTTTCTAGTAGGCGTGCCCTAATAGAAGCAAATGATACCGACACCAGTGAAGCAATTCCAAACCGCGAGCAGGAGAGAAAATATTTACCCTGTAAACACCAAACGCTGCACTGCGGCGAGGTTTAACGCCACACAGAGTCCATTAATATAGGACTCTGCGAGAATACAGTTGTTCGTTTCACCATATTTCGTCTGTAGACGGCAGAACAATTTTACTCTCCATTTTATCGCTCAACAATCTTTCTTTTTAGCGTTATTTTGTATTAGTGACCAGTCGGTAAGAAACTCGAAAAGGTGAAGATTGTAACGCTGTTATCGATGTTACCAATGTTTCTCTTAACTAACTCCTTTCTCTGTTTTTACTTAATGTGGCTGTATAACCATGTTCTGTGATGTGACATCTATTTAAAGGTTTAGTTTTTATTTATGACCAAGAAATGTATTTATAATTAACCTTTGGAAATAATTTCAAAAATAGCGTGTTGTAAAAGATTTAAAAAGTTAAAAATTCATTTGTAATACTTTTTCATGCATAGGAAAATTAAGTTCGTAATCGTGTAAAGCACGGAAAGAAGCCCCTATGCCACGAATTTGGTTTGGTGGGAATATAAAAGATGGAATTGGCTGTTGAACTGCGAGGCTCCTTTGTGGCATGTGTTAGTCGGTGGCTAGACATGATCCAGAACAGTTACTGGCTAGTAAACTGTTAAGATATAATTACTGTTCAGGGTTTTAAGTAATAGTGTTTGTAATATTATTTGTAGATAGTTAATAGTGTTTCTCATATTGTGTTGTAACTGAAGTATTCTGCCTTGATTCGAGTCTACTGATAGATTACTTTCAAGGTACCCACTTTAACTATTGGGCCAGATTTAAGTTTCATATTACAATTACTGCACTAATGAGTGAACTTGCCAGCTATGTAACATTTTTGCTATAGTAAGCAATGGGCTACAACTGTTCAAACTATACTGGATCCAAATACAACAAGTTCCATTTGAAGTAAATAGTAGAAGCAAGTAAATGCTCCTTGAGAATGCAAATAATAATAGTAATAGAGAACGTAGTTACATTTCAAGAACAGTATTTTCCAATTATTAAACTGACAAAAGAATCCTTTGTCCAAGTTAGTAGTGCTGCACCAGTAGTAATAATTTGCATATAATGATCTTTAGCTTCCTACTGTAATACACGAATAGTAAGAATTAATGAGAGCCAGATTTTACCTGAACCTGTTAATACTCCTCCTGTGTAGTTTCTGTCAAACCATTGGAACATTACTCACTACATCACGCTGCTGTCTTGTATGTTTTCATCAAAACTGAATTCTAATATCAAATAAAAGCCATCTTAATATTTAACTTGCTTTATTAACAGTGCTAGTTCTTGTTCAAACTTTGCCTAATTAGGCTGTTGACCGTTTCCTTCTGAGTAACTACAGTTTACTTTATTACTAATATAACCTTGGTTCGTTCTCGATTGTTTTTTATTATTTCCTTTCAATAGGAATCTTTTGAGAGACGAAAAACAGTCAGATACATTTCCATTACAGACAGTTACCGTCACAAGTTAAAATCCTTTCACAGGAGTAATGCCATCGGTGTATTGCTAAATTAGTAGTATCCGGTAGTGTTATGAGGTGAGAAAAGCTAAAAATAGTGGTCCATATTAACTGTAAAACCAGGATTTTTGCTCAGTGTGAGGGAAATGGAAGTTCCCTGATTAGAACAGTCACGTGATTCCAAGAAAATTAAAATCACTCTTTTATACCAATATCAACGCAGGAGGATTGCGTACGTAAGCTACTTTGACTATGAACACAGATGGTCAGTTCATGAGAAACGTAACAGAACGAACAGAGAAATATTTTGGGTATCGGACTTGCGGAAAGTAAAGTGCGATTTAGGAGTTATGAAATGTGTTGTGAAAAGCGATTAGCATAAAAGAAATTTGAGAAACGTAGCAACATGAAGGTGTAAGTAGTGGCATCTCAGAGAGACGAATAGGAAAAAAACTGATACAAAGCACCAGATTGTGTTGATTAATCAAGAACACTAAAAGTAAACTTAAAAACAATCAGTGCTATTTAAGTAAATAAAGTGCTGGCCAATACTATACGTCAGGATATACTTTTGCTAACACTCGTTAACAGAAATGAGAGCTTCAAAACCGTGTAATGCATTAAACAGAAGCAACAGTAATCACAGTCACATGTTATAAAGACGATTGGTTTGTCCATTAGATAGGTTACATTATGTACTAGTAGTTAGCCCACTTTTTGGCTACTGAATTCATTGATCAACGTGTGCCTAGCGAACCAAGTGATCCAGCAAAAGACCGAGAATGCCACGTATAAAACGGCGTGATAGACATTTCCATGTATAACACTTGTATTAGCGATTAAATTTATCAAAACTTGTACTATTGCTACAACACTTGTAGCTGATAATTTCTCATTCGCAAGAAACAAGGACATCTTAGTATCCTAAATTAATTACCATGTCAAAACAAATGAAACGTTTCAGTGATATTACATCGCCGTAGGCGTCTGGAAGTTTTATTCTACTGCTGCAAGCGAAAAGAAAAGCTATAATTGGAGGATAGCGTATTGGCACGGTTTTGGAAGAATGCGTATCTCTTATGCAAGAGTGATAAAGCTATCTTGATCATCTTTGAACTGAAGAGATATCAGATCTTTCTTTTCAGCCCATGCCGATCTTCGCAAAAGTTCAGTCTAGATTTCGTATCCAGTTTATTAGGGAACTGCGGTGTTCAACGAATAAATTATTTTCCTGAGAAAAACTACAATTCATAAGGATGCCAGAGAAATCAAATGAGGAGAAAGTACAATTCGGCAATCAAATAACACCTGCCTACCTGTTTGAAAAAGTGAACACATCCGTAAAATTTGTTCCATCCCATCTATGCGGCTGGTAAAGCAACCAGTCTAAGATTTGAGATGAAATATGAAAATAAAAACCTCCTTAACCAAGACTGAATTTGTATTTGGGCTGCAATTGTTTTATTAACATCTCGAGTAGAAAAGACAGAAAAACACATAACAGCTACTACCTTCAGATACCGTATGGTGTTCAGGAATTGATAAGAATATTTAACTAGTCTGAGGTTTGATGTAGTTTAATAATTACTTACGCCGAACAATCGAAACAATTGCCAGAAAAAGTGAATGACTGCCAAAAAAGGCTGGGTATTATTGTTGCCTAACGACTAATCAGACATAATTGCGATGGTAAAAGGAAAGCTAGTAACAGAATACTGTTGTAGGAGAGCGTGGTCAAAAGAAATGCCTCAGAATTTTTCATTCTGTTCTCAGCATCGGTTGAGGTGTTACATGCCAGGCGTGTTAATCGGTAGACTTCTCTCGCTTCGGTGACCCAGGTTGCAACTTTCTGCCGTTGGAGGATTCCGAATTATATCACTTAACATGGCGGTGTGTAACTCAACTGTGTCGATGTGTGAGAAAAAGCGTGTTGTAATCAAGTTTCTAACCGCAGTAAACTTCGTCCACAAATGGAGCACCATCTCCTCCTCTATGACAATGCGAGACCACACATTAGCGCCGCAACATCTTTAACAATCCGATGCCTTGGGTTCACCGTCGTCGATCATCCTCCACACAGACTCTGTTTGACCCTATTCGATATTCATTTGTTTCCAAACTTAAACGGCACCTTCCACGACATAGCTTCGCGAGTGATGAAGTGGTACAGACACAGGTAAGGTTGTGGCTCCAAATACACACACAAAATAGCTAATTCACAGAATAAAATTGAAACCATGTGGTCAGTTATGAAGGAACTGTCTTGTCAGCAGCACAATGTCGACGATATAAAGTCAGTTCGTAGTAAAAATATTTCTTTTACTGATAAATCAGATATACATGTAGAGTATTTAACAATCATTTTCTTAGGATTACTGGTGAATTGAATAAAAGTTTAGTTTCTACAGGGAATCATAACTCTCTTGGAAAATGCCTTTCCGAGATTGATGTCTGAAATACTCCTCTGTGATACAGACAAGGGGGAGATTGAGTCCATAATTAAATCACTGAAGACTAAGGACTCTCATGGATTTGATGGAGTGCCTAGCAGAATATTAAAATACCGTGCAGCACATGTTAGCCCTGTACTTAGCCATATCTGTAATGTTTCCTTTAAGAATGGTCAGATCCCTGAATGATTAAAGTACTCAGTTGTAAATCCGCTTTGTAAAAAGGGAGAAAGGGATAATGTAGGCTATTCTATACTAATTTCTAAGCCATCAGTGTTAGCTAAAGTTATTGAAATGGATGTGTACGTAAGGATAATTGATCATTTTGTATCACATAATTTGCTATAAAATTTACAGTTCGGCTTTAGAATTCCTTTAACTACTGAATATGCTATATTCTCATTTCTCTGTGTAGTACTGACTGTATTAAACAAAAGTTTTCGAACCCCAGGCATATATTTTTAATTAATTAAGGCGTTTGATTGTTTGTTGATCGCAAAATATTACTGCAGAAGTTGGACCATTATGGTATACGAGGAGTAGCTCACACTTGGTACACCTCTTACTTTAACAACAGACAGCAAAAGGTAGTTATTCACAGTGTAGAGAATAAATGGTTCAAATGGCTCTGAGCACTATGGGACTCAACTTCTAAAGTCGTCAGTCCCCCAGAACTTAGAACTACTTAAACCTAACTAACCTAAGGACATCACACACATCCATGCCCGAGGCAGGATTCGAACCTGCGACCGTAACGGTCGCGCCGTTCCAGACTGTAACGCCTAGAACCGCTCGGCCATCCCGGCCGGCTGTTGAGAATAGTTTGCGATGTGGGGTCTAAGTGGGTTATGGTCAAATTGGGGGGAGGGGGGTGGAGTGCCCTAGGGATCACTGTTGGGGCCACTCCTGTTCCTTATTTATATACTGGAAATGATATGTCCTCTCGTATTATAGGTAACACTAAAATATTTCTGTTTGTTGATGACATTATACCGAGTTGTGTGCAACATTGGATCGGTTTCAAACAGTGCTGTTCATGACAGAACTTCATGGTTTGTAGAAAATAAGTTAACTCTAAATCACAGTAAGACTCAGTTTTTACAGTTTCTAACACACAATTCAACAAAACCCGACGTTTTAATTTCACAGAATGTGCATATGATTAGTGAAACTGAACAGTTCTAATTTCTAGATGTTTAGACAGATTGTAAACTGTCGTGGAAAGCCCACGTTCAGAATCTTGTTCAGAGACTCAATGCTGCCATTTTTACATTTCGAACGGTATCTGAAGTGTCATGAAAATTAGTCTACTTTGCTTATTTTCACTCGCTTATGTCATATGGTATTATATTTTGGGATAACTCTTCCCATTCTAAAAGGATGTTTTTGGCTCAGAAACGGGCAATAAGTGGTGTAAGTTCGCAAACCTCTTGTCGATCCCTGTTCACTAGTCTGGGTATTTTGACATTGACCTCTCAATGTATATATTCTTTATTGTCGTTCCTTGCTAACAATATCAGTTTATTACCTAGAATAAGCAGCTTTCACTCAGTTAATACTCGGCAGAAATCCAACCTGCATTAGGATCGGACTTCCTTAACTCTTGTGCAGATACTGCTGCATCCATTTTCAATAATGCAACATAAGAATTCAAAAATCTTAGCAGTAATCCACTCGCTTTCAAATCGAAACTGAAGACTTTCTTCATGGGTCACTCCCTATTCTGTTGAGGAGTTCCTTGAAAACTTAAGCTGATTCTTACGTTATAATGCTGACTTCGTTTATTTAAACTTATGCTTGACTTCTCTTGGGTTCACAAACATTTTATTTTTATGTGTTCTTAGTTTTATGTTGTTATTTCGTGTCCTTCACGTTCCGTGAGCTTCGAGATTTGCTCCTGAATTTGGTCCCACGGAACTTGACGTGTAAATAAATAACAAAGTCAGACATTTTAGAGTGATGGTATCAATAAATTGGTTTTCCTTTGGGAGAAATTTATTCGTCCTTGGGGTGACAATTTATATATATATATATATATACATGAAGAACATAGACGTAGAACGTTAACAACGTTTGCTTTATTTTAAATTGACTTAAGAATTTTCAGGTACAAAATTCGGAGGCATTACTTTACAGTATGTCCTCGTATGTTAATCAGAGTTATTTATCTGTAATTCTTATAAACTTTTTCTTCATTTCTAGTGAACTGTTGGTGTACATTCTACTTTCCAAACTTGTGAGATTGTCTCATCATTTCAATATTTTTCAGATATGTTGATCAAAATTTATCATGATATATCTGTGTTCTCTCGAGGGGAACAAAGCAAGTGCCATAACGCTATTTCCCAGAAACTTCGTTCAGTGGAAGAGGAGTCATAATAAACGATCATATGTCTCCGCCTATCCGTAAAATCTCCACCGTTTCTGGGGAAATGATGGTCAAAGTTTTCGAGGTAATTTATATACCATTTAGATGGTGAATCTTCCAATTGTAGATGTGGTGCATTGGCTAGCAGCGGGATTTTAGATTTTGTGCTCCATGTTCGAAATACGATTATTACTTCTATTTTTTATTTTCATTTACCTACCCACATCCGTAGCAATGTACTAGGAGTATGTATTCCAAATCATATTGAAATGACGTTGCTGTTATTCGTCTACTAATTATATGTCTGATGAATGAATTTAAATAAATAAATAAATGGAAAAATGGGTGGGCACCCAATACATTTATTGGGAATTTCAAATTGATCATGCAGCAATTTCATACCCTAACTACAAAGGTATTTTTATTGTCCAAGTTGGGAAAGGTGCTAATATTGACTCTGACCATTATTTAACGCGAATAAAAGTAACACTTCACCAAGAAAACTCTTCTAACAAAATATGTTATCCACATTTTGACACTGCTAAAATAACGCCAACTGTACGAAACGAAATGGACATAAAACAATCGAACAGTTGTCAAAGCTAAAATAAAAGTTCATCAAAACAGTAGCAAATTTAATGTCGCTTCGAAAGAAACAGAAACACCCTTGGTGGAACACGGATTGTGAAACAGCAATTAAGTCTAAACATGAGGCATTCAAAAACTGTAATAGTAACAAAACTGATAACACGTACAAAACATTTCTAACTGTAAGAAAAGAGACATCTAAATTAATCCGACAGACTAAAAGACAGTAAGAAGATGCCCTACTTTTAGAAATCGAAAAAGACTTCCAAAAGAACAATGCCAGAAACTTTTGTAAGACATTCAAAACAAAACTAGCTGGTTACCAACCTCAAAGTCTTTGATTCTGAAATGAAAATGGCAGTTTGGGTCTTAACATCCAGGAAAATTATAAGGTACTTCCTAAATATTTTGAAGAACTATTAAACAGTCCAAAACCATGAATAAATTCGAATCACAGCAAACTCATAACTCCAACTCAAACTCTAAAGAACCTGACAGAATCGAAATAACTAAACAAATTCAGAGACTTAAAAACAATAAAACATCCGGAAAAATCAGCTGCCCCTAACCCTATAAGAGAAATCACTCAACTAACAGAATACATCTGGCAAACTGAGAAAACACCTGAGGACTCCAAAACTACCCTAATTCATCCCTTGCATAAAAAAGGGGATAGAACCTATTTTCATAATTATGGGGGAAACTCTCTTCCCCTGGTCACATACAAAATTCTACCGCAATGTTTACTTGATCGAGCCCAAGAATAGTTAGAACCTAAAACTGGTGAATGCCAAGCAGGCCTTATACCAAACAGACCCTGTCGGGAACAAATTCTTAACATAAAACTAATCCTTAGGCACCAAAGGATTTGTGGGTATTAAAAAGGCCTACGACTCAGTTGATCATGAAAATATTTCCCAAATTTTAATGGAACAAGGGCTAGACAATAAAACTCTAACACTGATTAAGGAAACGTTAGTCAACACTATCTCTAAAGTTAAATTCATGGGAGAAATTTCTGAACGATTTGGTATAAAGACTGATGTTACACAGAGAGCTGGACTCTTCCTATTACTATTTAACTGTGTTTTGGAAAAGGTAATTACAGAATGGCGAGATCAAGAGACGACTCAAAATATGGATCAATCAATCAAGTTAGAAGTAATGTTAGAGTAGATTGCCTCCCCTTTGCAGATGATCTGATAATTTTAACTAGAGATATTACAATGGCTCAAAAACAAATTGAAATTTTTAACGAAGTTGCGGAAAAAGCAGAACTACAAATATCATTCGAAAAAACGGAGTATATGATATGCGCCGGTCGCTGTGGCCGAGTGGTTCTCGGCGCTTCAGTCCGGAACCGCGCTCCTGCTACAGCCGTAGGTTTGAATATTTGAATACTGCCTCGGGCATGAATGTGTATGATGTCCTTAGGTAAGTTAGGTTTAAGTAGTTCTAAGTATAGGGGGCTGATGACCTCAGTTGTTAATTCCCATAGTGCTTCGAGCCATTTGAACCATATGACATGCAACAAACACAATATGTGGAAAAATAAAACGGTTTCCTCGGTATAAATACTTTGGGGAAATCGTATTAGAAAACGGCCTGGGGAAAGCTGCAAACGATGTTCGCTGTCAAAAAGTGGCAACTGCTTTCAGATTAACACAAAAAATTTACAATAAAGAATCACTTTCTAAATTCAGTAAATTTAGGCATTACCGCACTGTAATGCAACCTGAATGTCTTTATGGAGCAGAAATTTTAATGTTAAGTAGAAAGAGGGATATTGAAGAAATTCAAAAGAGCGACAGAAAAACTGTTAGGTAAATATTAGGCTCCACAATTAGTAATAAGGGAATAGAAGCATACACAGACACACACGGTGACATGAGAAATCGAAGACTTAAATTTTATGTATACATTAAAAGAATGGCACCCGACAGGTTGACAAAATAAATAGTAGAATTCTACGAAAAAAGAATTAAGACCAAAACTGAGCCAATTAAATGAATCGCTGCGATTAAGGAGGATCTTAAAGTAGCCGCTATAGCTCAGGCAGACGTTACAGACAGAAGAAACATTCAGACGAAAGATATTTGATTGGAATGTTCGTGAGAGGGAAATCAGAAAACAGGCTGGAACACTGTGGTCTGATGAAATAAAGAGACTTCATTCTGAAAGGATGAAACAGATCTGGACACAAAGGGAGGCCAACCATCAAAAGGGACATTGATTGATTGTACCTCGTGTGGTCCTATTGGGCCTATACTTGAGCAATAATAATAATAATAATAAATGGAAAAATTATTTGAAGAAGCTTTCGGTGAAATTCCGTTAGTGTATCTTGATTTATTATCAACTGCAAGCTCCAGTTTTGAAAAATGGTTCAAGTGGCTCTGAGCACTATAGGACTTAACTTCGGAGGTCATCAGTCCCCTAGAACTTAGAACTACTTAAACCTAACTAACCTAAGGACATCACACACATCCATGCCCGAGGCAGGTTTCGAACCTGCGATCGTAGCGGCCACGCGATTCCAGACTGTAGTCCAGTTTTCGCTAAAATGATCCGTTGTGTGGGATTGGCAGCGAAATTATTACCAACGTGTGATATCTTGAGCAGTGTTAGCGACGTTCCTTTCCCGAGTGAGATTCATACGAATAATGTCACTTAGCAAACTTGCCTTCGAGCGTTGCTAGTGGTGCTCGGAATTTCTGTGTTTCGAATGTTTTTACCATTGGTATCATCAGAGGGAATGCACCAAACCTTCCGGAAGACTCAACCTGAGAATAAAGTATGTGAATTAATATAAGAACTGATATAAGAATGAAATTCTCGAATATGAGAATTTAAAAAGACTCTAACTCCTGAAAATACAATCCGTTCGTATACTGTACAGTAACTGAATGACAGTTATTGTGAAACACAGTTGTAAATTTATTATTAATGATACGCCCTTGTAGCCCCTAACTTGATAAAAAACATTGGCGTAGTGACCTAAGGCGGACATTGATAGATAAAAGAAAAATTTATAAATAAAGTATATAAAATAAAAACAGTGGTCGACGCAAAAGTGAGAGGCAGCGTCGCTATCCACTGTGCTGCCATTTCGACTCAGATTAGTGGGTGCTAACAGGCATTTAATTACGTCGGAGACTTTGACCGTAGTTTCCTCGGGAACGGTCTCGTATCCACAGATAAGCCGAACCACATGTTCGCTTATTTTGACACCTCTTCCACCGAGCGAAGTTTTTGGGACATTGGATTGCGGACTTGTCGTGTTCTCCTCGTCATTATGTGGAGAGCTACTGTAGCAATAAAATCGAAGCGAAGAAAAAGGGGGGGGGGGAGAAATTCAGATGGGAAGTTGGAAAGGAGGCTGGCTTATCTGGAGCTCTTGACTTTCATGGAGCTCTTCCCTTCCTCCGCCTACCCTTCTACGTCCGCTGGACTGGCCCGTGTCGCCAGTAATCAGAGGTGTGCGCCGGTGCGTGAAACTGCTCCTGTTCTCCACGTAACAGGGATCCTGCACGGTCTGTCGCGCGTCTTCCCCGTAGCACGAACAGCGTACCGTGTCTTACATTATGTCCGTGCTGGTTGTCTGGGGAGGCGGGCGCAGCCAATAGCACGGGCGATTGATCGCCGCGTTCGCTGAACGAGCAGTAGATGGACTAGTCTGGACCGTCTACTTGACTCAATCATCTCAGTCGCTTTGCAAATAACATTGTACGTGCATTCTGAGGCGTGATCAAAATTACCATTAATTGAAGAGCGTACTTTCCACAGTAACGTGCTTCACAGAATTAAAATTTGCAGCGAAGCGATAGCTATTAAAGTTCAGTAAAAATTAGGGAAGGTGAAACGAAACGACCATTCACGTTGGTCTGTAGAATGTATGAGTCTGGCGACGTACCGACAGATTTTCGGGAAAATATAATCCACAAAATTCCGAAGACTTTAAGAGCGGACAAGTGCGAGAATTATCGCACAATCAGCTCGACAGATCATGCATCACTGTTACTTACAAGAATAATATGCAGAAGAATGGAAAAGAAAATTGAAGATGTGTGACATGACGATCAGTTTGACTTGAGGAAAGGTAAAGGCACCAGAGAAGCAATTCTGATGTTGCGGTTGATAATGGAAGCAAGAGTGCAGGAAAATGAAGACATGTCTATAGGATTTGTCGACCTGGAAAAAACGTTCGACAATGTAAAATGGTGCAAGATGTTCGAAATTCTGAGTAAAATGGGGGTAAGCTATAGCCGGAACGGGTAACATACAATATTTACAAGAGCCAACAGGGAATAATAAGAGTGGACGACCAAGAACGAAGTGGTCGGATTAAAAAGGGTGTAAGACAAGAATCAAAGAAGCAATGATGGAAGTAAAAGAAAGGTTCAAGAGTGGAATTAAAATTCAAGATGAAAGGATAATCTATGATACGATTCGCTGATGACATTGCTATCCTCAGTGAAAGTGAAGAATAATCACACGGTCTGCTGAATGGAATGAACAGCCTAATGAGTACAGAATATGGCTTGAGAGCAAATCATAGAAAGACGAAAATAATGAGAAGTAGCAGAAATATGAACAGCGAGAAACTTAACAGTGGGAAAACCGGAATCGAAGTATTTCAGATGTGGTACTACAGACGAATGCTGTAAATGAGGTGGACTGATAAGGTAAGGGATGAGGAGGTTCTGCGAGAGGAAAGGAATATGAGGAAAACACTGACAAGGAGAAGGGACAGTATGAGGACATCTGTTACATCAGGGAATGAGTTCCAGGGTATTAGAGGGCGCTGTAGAGAGCAAAAACTGTGAAGGAAGACAGAGACTGGAATACATCCAGCAAGTAACTGAGGACGTAAGTTGCAAGTGATACTCTTGAGACGAAGAGGTTGGCACAGGAGAGTCAAAAGACTTATGAGTCAAAAAATAAAAAATCCTAATTGATGTAATTTACACACAGCTTGTCTAGCACGTTCTCAGTTTATTCCAAATTTGGAACAACATCTACATACACAAGGATATTAACTGTTTATTTCTATTAATCTGTATACTAGAATTTACTTCCTATCGCCAGATCTTAAACAAATCATCTTTACATACATTAAAAATGTTGGTGACAGGCTACAGCCTTGTCTAATTCCCTTATTGTCAGGAATTTCTTTACTTTTATTAGTGCCTATTTTTATTATTTTTGTAGCCTTGTGTAAGATTTTAGATGTAGCTTTAATGAGATGTCCAGCTTTATTCCGTGTATCACATAGTTCCTTTCTGTTCCCAGGAACGCCAAGTAATGTTACTAGTTGGCGTTCCTACCTTGCGACTGCCTGGAGGCGGACGGTTTCTACCAACATGCAATGATTGGAGCTCTTGCATTACCTGGCCCGATCACTGTTATGCATTACCAAATACAATAGTTTCATACACCTGGAGATGCGATTTTAGAATCACGAAACAGGTCGGTGTTCGCGTAAATAATTAGTACAACTGAAATGAATCCCTCTAAATTATCAAGCGACAACAGTAGTTCATATATATGTTCCTACGTCGCAAGCAGAAGATGTATACATAAAGTATATGAGAATATCGTTTTGGAGAATGTATGAGGCAGTCCATGTAGCACACTACTGGAAAAACATCATCCACGCAATTCCGAAAATACCAAGGGACGTGGGGTGCGAGAATTATCATACAATCAGCTTATCAGCTCATGCACCCAAGTTGCTGAAAAGTCTAATATAAAGAAGAATCAAACAGAAAATTGAAGGTCTGTTCGATGGCGATCAGTTTAACGCTAGGAAAGGTAAAGGCACCAGAGAGGCAGCCCTGACGTTGCGGTTATTAATGGAAGCAAGACTGAGGAGAAACCAAGACATGTTCATAGGATTTCTCGAGCAGGAATATGCATTCGACATTGTAAAATGAAAACAAAAAAACCTCCGTCGTAGGAGATTTTTTTCTTATAGGTAGCACCCGGTTTCGGTTTATAAATTCAGACCATCTTCAGGCCGTGAACAACGTGATGGTGGCTTGTAGCGGTGGGCGGAGCAAGATCTGCAAGAGCACGGACGTCGACTCATCTGTTCAGTAGTGATATCCGTCTTCTTACCGATCTTGCTCCGTCCACCGCCATTGATTGTGGTTCTACGCTCGAGGAACTCAAGGAAGGAAGGGCCCCTGCATGACGAAGAAGAAGGTATTCATGACCTTACCGAAACCTGTTTAAACAGCCTTCGATGTCTTTGGTGGGGGCGATGTCGGAAGTTTCCTCTGTTGACTTTGACGTTTGGTCTCGGGGTCGAAATGGTGGCACCACGTAAAGTGAATGTCTATTTCAGTTATTTCGGTCGGGTGAGGAAGTAAAGGGAGTGGGTGTGCTTTTGGACCACGCTCTAAGAAAGTAGAGTTGATCGTCTCGCACCCCCCCCCCCCCCACCCCACCCCTCCGCGCGTAGAATAAATGCCTTAAACCGTTTGATGATTGCTTCTGAACGGAAGCATTCCGTGGTACTCGTACTTTAAACACGCCCAGAATCTCTTTCAATTTTTTTGTGCCAGATTTCGAGACAGAGTTTCGTTGCGGAAACTATCAAAACATATCGTATTCAAGTCCGCTATAAGTTCCGAGATTCAGTAAAACATCGCAGATTTTGGCGGTATTGCGTTCCTCTAAATTTGGCATGACTTTTTAATTGCTTCTTCAGCAGTGTTTTTGTCCTATGGGGAATCGCTACCGCCTCTTATTGATGTAATCGGTATAAATCTTTCAGTTGCCTTCGATGTACGTTTTCACTGTCCCCATAGCGTGTACGTACAAAGTAAGCCACTGAGAACTGCTGCCGCTGAACATTTTTCCTTATTTATTTGTTATAATTTCCTGGACCAAAATAGTATTATTAGCAATACTGTTCAGCTGAAGGCTATGTTTAGGATCGTAAAGCTTTAGTAGTCACTAGCTGACAAATTCGACCTTGCCCAGGTATTCATTTTTCCAGTTTTCTATTGGAAAAATTGTTCAAATAGCTCTGAGCACTATGGGACTCAACATCTTAGGTCATAAGTCCCCTAGAACTTAGAACTACTTAAACCTAACTAACCTAAGGACATCACACACACTCATGCCCGAGGCAGGATTCGAACCTGCGACCGTAGCAGTCCCGCGGTTCCGGACTGCAGCGCCAGAACCGCACGGCCACCGCGGCCGGCTTTCTATTGGAAACGTTAACAAAAACTACCAGTATTTTTAATGAAGTATCGAAAAAATTTCGTATACATGTATTCTTGAAAACGCCTTTGATATTATGAACAGTCGTACAAAGAAATGTGCAACAAAATGTACAAATGTTTGAGGACAATATCCAAATTAGGAAACATGATCACGGCCAGTTTCTATATACTGGGCGCAGCTGCTTTTTGCGTCTACAACCCGATTTTGTAAAAGTCTCTATCGAAAGGTCTCTTCATAGCTCTATAGATGGCTATTGTTCTCGCCTGCCGCCGTTTGCGCTTCGTATTTGAAAGCTGTGAAAAGCGGTGCCATATGTCGGGGATTTCCTTAAGTTGACCCGACTGTAGGAGTATCATCTACGTCTACATGATTACTCTGCAATTCACATTTAAGTGCTTGGCAGAGCGTTCATCGAACCACAATCATACTATCTCTCTACCATTCCACTCCCGAACAGCGCGCGGGAAAAACGAACACCTAAACCTTTCTGTTCGAGCTGTGATTTCTCTTATTTCATTTTGATGATCATTTCTAGCTATGTAGGTTGGGCTCAACAAAATATTTTCGCATTCGGAAGAGTAAGTTGGTATTTTTCCACGTACCTCAGAGTCTATGATATATACCTTGAACTATGTGTCTTACAATGACGTATTGGTGTAGGTACACTCAGCAGCATTTGTAGCTACTGTCAGGGAAATAATTTGCGAACAGAGTTAGTAGAAAAGAATTAATAAATTTAAACGCCATGCCTGATGCGGCAGTTTTTCGTGCATCTCAGTGTTTATGACATTAAATCTCCTGACCTGTGGGTCATAAAATGACATAATTTTCTAGGTAAACCCAGCGGCATAAGTGGATACACTGTGAAAATTGTGTTGCGAATAGAGTTAGCAGAAAAGCAGTAAAACACTTAAGATTTATGCACAATGTGGTAGTTTTTCACACATCTCAGTGTTTGTGACGTGAAACCTCCAGAACTATGTGTCGTACAATTATACACTAGATGCGTTTAGCGGCATATGTGGTTATTGCCTGCGAGATTTATTACTGACAGAATTAATAGTACTGGAGCAGTACATTTAAATGTCGTGCATGAGGTGGCAGTTTTTCACGCATATCTTTGTTTATGACGTCATATCTTCTGAACAATGAAAGGAAGGTTCACCACTGGCCATTAAAATTGCTACACCACGAAGGTGACGTGCTACAGACGCGAAATTTAACCGACAGGAAGAAGATGCTGTGATACGCAAATGATTAGCTTTTCGGAGCATTCACACAAGATTGGCGCCGGTGGCGACACCTACAACGTGCTGACATGAGGAAAGATTCCAACCGATTTCTCATACACAAACAGCTCACGTTGATCGAGATCCAATGACTGTTAGCAGAATATGGAATCGGTGGGTTCAGGAGGGTAATACGGAACGACATGCTGGATCCCAACGGCCTCGAATCACTAGCAGTCGGGATGACAGGCATCCTATCCCCATGGTTGTAACGGATCGTGCAGCCACGTCTCGATCCCCGAGTCAACAGATGTGGACGTTTACAAGACAACAACCATCCTCACGAACAGTTCGACGATGTTTGCAACACGACGGACTATCAGCTCGGAGACTATGGCTGCGGTTACCCTTGACGCTGCATCACAGACAGGAGCTCCTGCGATGGTGTACTCAACGACGAACCTGGGTGCACGAATGGCAAAACGTCATTTTCTCGGATGAATCCAGGTTCTGTTTACAGCATCATGATGGTCGCATCCGTGTTTGGCGACATTGCGGTGAACGCACATTGGAAGCGTGTATTCTCCGGATCTCTCACCAATTGAAAACCTCTGGTCAGTGGTGACCGAGCAACTGGCTCGTCACAGTACGCCAGTCACTACTCTTGATGTTCTGTGGTATCGTGTTGAAGCTGCATGAGCAGCTGTACCTGTACACGCGATCCAAGCTCTGTTTGACTTAATGCCCAGGCGTATCAAGGCCGTTATTACGGCAAGAGGTGGTTGTTCTGGGTACTGATTTCTCAGGATCTATGCACCCAAATTGCGTGAAAATGTAATCACATGTCTATTCTAGTATAATATATCTGTCCAATGAATACTCGTTTATCATGTGCATTTCTTCTTGGTGTAGCAATTTTAATGCCCAGTAGTGTAGATCATATCCTCATAGTGATTGTTGGCTGACAGTAAGTGATATGTGTACCACGTTTGGTTGCAATCGGTCCATTTATTTAGAAGTAGTTGTGGAAGACACACACACACACACACACACACACACACACACACACACACACACACACAAACAAACAAACATAAACACAAGCAAATATACGTGGATTACGTTGCCTCATTGTGTTTACAGAGTTACGGCCATCTCTAATACATTCAATGTTCTACCATTCTATTCCTTCCCGTCAAGAGCGTCCAGTTGCGTGTTGCTCGTCTGGTTGAGGATAAGCAGGTTGCGGTGGGTGTTTAATAGCTGATGCGGGCAGCCTAAAGCGCGAAGCCGCAGCAGCAGCAGCCGCCGCTGCCGGAATTCCTGAGGTTGCCGCTGGTCTGCCACTGTGTCCGCAGCCCTCACCACGGCGACCACACCCCTATCGGCCTATCGGCAGGTACCTCGTCTGGCGCAGCGTGCGCCGCTAATGGAGCTGACTACGTTAACACTCCATTAGTCGCGGCTCCCGTCCAGCTCTACCGACCGCGCACCACCTCTGAGATGCCGTTCTTTGTTTATGCTTAAATGAAACCACACAGTAAATTAAGGCACTTTTGGACGGAATGAAGACATGTGATTAACTGTATGAACCTTCATTAATCCTTCTTTCCTCACGAAAGTCGCAGTAACCTGTATAACAAACAACAAACACCAAAGCGGTGGCTATCATTAGATATTTGAGCCCATAACAAGTTCTGATAGCTCATCGTAATAAAACTAGTGATTTCCGTCGTCTTAAGGTTGTACATTTTCTGTCCTCACACTAGGTTTTGGATATTCAGGTACAGCGAAAGCTCACTATTTCTGGAAACTTAGGGCTACTTCCAGTCCAAATTACTAACAGGCCGAATTATAGAAATGTTATATAAAGTAGTTACCTGAAGGAAGAGAACCGCTTGGCTGCTACGGTCGCAGGTTCGAATCCTGCCTCGGGCATGGATGTGTGTGATGTCCTTAGGTTAGTTAGGTTTAAGTAGTCCTAAGCTCTAGGGGACTGATGACCTCAGATGTTGAGTCCCATAGTGCTCAGAGCCATTTGAACCATTTTTGAAGGAAGACCCGTCCTCGATGAAAATCGATTGAGTTAATTGCTTCACAATAACACACGCCAAACAACGCGGAAATTGGCACAAATTACGGAATTCCACCACAGAACCATGTGCGTCATTTGCATTCATTAGCATTTTGTTGTTGTCTTCAGTCCAAAGACTGATTTGTTCAGCTCTCTAAGCTACTCTGTCCTGTGCGAGCCTTTCCATCTCCGAATAGCTACTCAACTTACATATTTTCGAAACTGCTTAATGAACTCCTCTCTTGGTCTCCCTCTACAATTTTTACTCCCTACATTTCCCTACAGTACTAAATTGCACAATTTTTACTCCCTACATTTCCCTACAGTACTAAATTGCATTTATTACTCCCTCATTTCCCTGCAGTACTAAATTGCTAATACCTTGATGTCTCAGGATCTGTCAGATCCCTTCTTGTAGTGAAGTTACTGTGCAGGCACCACTTGCTTACAGAGGGTAGAGGCAGTACATTTTTTAAAATTCTTATGGAGAATTTTTATTGCTGTGTTAGCAACTTGGACGCCATGCAGAGCTCTCATAGCCTACCCAAGGCTTCAAGACGTGCTGCTGACCTGTTACCGCTCTCACGGCAAGGATTACTGATAGGACGCCTTCAATGGACTTCGTTCACCATCCCTGGCGAATGGGACTGCGAGAGAGGGTCACGTGGTGTTCCGTAGCGCTCTCTTCCACACAGGCGCCTTACCAGCTAACACGTCACTCTTCCACTCTCCCATGCCACCCTCAGAACTTTGATCGTAATGAATTTAGGGGCATAGCATTTTGTGTATTCAGTGGCTAAATAAAAAGTAGATGGACTGTCTTTCCTGGTGCCATATTTATTTTTGTTGAGGATTTTCGAAACAAGCTATATTTTCATTTGCCTTCTAGCTCTATGTCGAAGACAATGTCTTGTCTTCTAAGACAGGCGTCAGTTCTTTAGCAAATATCTCAATACATGTCAGCACCTTTTGTGTTGGAGACGATGTACCGTGTGCCGATTACGGGATTTGAACAGCTATCCAGCACTACCCATGAAAACTGTTTGACCTAATTTATCCCCAAATCTCTGCACTGCATCCTGTTATTCCACTTCTTTCACAGGGATTCTGGCAGAGGATTGCAGTTTGTGTACCTGCGTAATCAGTGTTTGTGAATTTTGGTCCAGTTGTCTGAGCCATGTTGCTGTAGTTGGGAGGGCCACAACCTCGTTGTCCACCGGAGTGAACACTAACTCAGTAATGAAACCTCCACTATTTTGAGATCATGCCGTTTGTTCCCTTGTTGCTGCTCGCAGGGTCGCTGAGACGAAGAGCAGCGAGTGGAGAGTTTGGACTTGGCGAAGTTAGTTAGCCATCCTCCGCTTCTTATTATTAATCATCGAATTCCTTGTATTTATTGGGTAAGTTCGACCAGCGGTAATTTTCTGCCTGCCCCAGTTACCTGCCCTGGAGTTAGTGTATTTTCGCGGAGTGTATCTTTCCTCGCCTTGCTGCTGCTGTCTGGTAAGACGTGTAGTTGGACAGCCTCCTTGATTATGGTCCGGATATGTTGTTTCTTTTGGACTACTTTGGTCGTAGTGGTTCCTTCTGCTTCTGGATCTTCTAAACACCGGAATCTGAAGACGCAGTTCTATCTGCCGGTTCCGCCTTGCCTGGTTTATTCCATCAATGTATTGGTTACCAGACGTTAGGTAGATTTTGCAAGAGTGTTGGTCTGCACTTAAATTGTCCCTAGTTTGAGTTGCCATCTGGTTAAGTGAATACAACTCTTGGCTGCCTGTCTCATCGTTTGCGAAATTGAGCGACTTCCCCAGGTTGATCCTTGGAGCACCGTCTGAGGCCCACTTCTCTCTTGATCTGATAAGATTGTGATGATTGTCAATAAGGCCTTAGCTGTGAATGCAATTTGTCTTAAGAATTTTTAATTTGATATTGTCTTTTAATATGATTGTCCTTTTTATAACATTTTAGTAAGAATTTTCTATCTAGGCATTCAGGTGCGGATGGTTTTGAGTTATTACTATTGGGGCCTTCAGCCGACAAATAATTTGAATTGCTGATCAATAAGGCCTTCAGCCATGAATGCAATTTGTCTAAAAAAATTTTATTTAGGAATCGTCTTAATAGTCAAGTTTGATAATTGTTTCTTATTCTCACCCTTATATGCATTTGGATCCAAATAAAGTGTACACTATTAAAAAAAAACTGTGCAACCAACGGTAACTGAGTAAGACTCCATCGACACCGAATCCTGCCTTTCCCAAGTACCATGTTTCATTGTCCATTTGCGCTTTCCGGCTAGTTGGTCTTGTTTGAACAAAAATTCTGACTTTTTTGTGATTCTTGTTAATGTCGTAAAAATTAGACTCAGCAGTACTAAACTTTGTCAAACCATTGCGGACAGAATAATTGGGTTGACAGGTACTCATTTTAATTTAAACTACTCTATTTACATCTACTCCTAACACTCATCTTGATTACTCTGTTGTCAGGCACGGCTCTCTAACCCACTTATATGCGATCACAAAGTTAGATCTAACACAACGTACCACGTCCGCTTCAGAAAGCGAAATGAGCAAATTTTTATTTATTTCCGTACTTGTTACCAGCAATAGCTACATTACAACTAGGGAGTTACCACCAGGATGAATTTTCTACTCTACAGCTGAGTGCATACTCTTTCGAAACATAGTGAAATGCTAAACACTTGTGTCAGAGAGTGAGCTGAATCATGACAATTCAGATGTGAAGTGTATCAATGTGCAAAGTCCGAGTTCCATTACAACAGTTTTAAACTGTCTGGAAGATTCACAAAAGCACACATTAAGGTGCAGAGTGAAAAATTAAATCTGTAAACAAGTAACAAAAACCTACTATTGTACTAAGTGGGAAGTTGCTTTTTATTAAGCTCTTCCGCTGTTAATACTCGGGGTATTATATCCATCAAAATTCAACAATAATTCCCGTTCCTGTACAGTCATATTCAGTGTAACATACACAAACAGTGAGTCGGTCTGCATTGGCTTTTCAGATTTTTCTAGTTAATTTCTGTTGTTTCAGTGATTTCCGTTAAATGACGAATTAATAAAGGTGAATCTGCCGGTATCCTACCAAAGTCTTCGCAATGGAATAATTAAAGATAAATAAAAATCTTGATAAAAAAATCTGTTACGCTTCACTGACAAATCACCGTCTCGCATTCAATGTTAAGTGAGATAGATAGACCACATCCGCATCTAATGGTCTACACCTACACCCATTCTTCACAAGCCACTATGCGGTGCATGATTGAGGGTACTGATACATGAGAACGCGTATCCAACCCTGTGCCACGTGACCAAATAACCAAAGGATGGAATATGCCGGTTTTTGAACATTTGCATACAGTTGATGGGTAGGTAACACACGCTTTATGTAACATGAAGTTGGTCTTGACAGTACAAACTAGTGGTCATTAACAATTTATGAATTATTTTAAAGCACTGGTAATCACCTATCCGCATAAAATTTTTCACACACAGCCTGTAGGGATAGTATAAAAATGAAACTAAGACGGAAATTCAACAAATTCCCAAAGCAAAACGCCAGAACGGCTGATTTTAAGGAACAGCAAACAACAACCAATAACGCCTGAAGGGGTGATTTAATGAAATTACCACCACCACAACCACTAACAGCTGTAGAACTGATTAAAAAAAATTGCTACTAACAACCAATGATGACGCTTGACTAGCTGATTTCAACAACTAATAGCAAACTGCAACCACTAACGCCTGAAGGACTGATTTTAAGAAATAGCAACTACAACCAATGATGCCTGAAGCGATAATTTAATAAATGGATGAATAATTAACTAATACTCGAAAAGTTAATTTTAAAACAGGCCTGAAGGGCTAGGTTAAATACACGCTATTTAACAAAAAGGTATTTGACTGAATTATTAATAAGACACTTTAAACAGAAGCAAAAGGTTTAACAAGGAATCACAGTAATAGGTAGACTTTAAAATTTCCAAAAATAATTAGAATCACCAACAAAAAAAAAAAAAAACTGAAGATTTGGTTCTGAACTCTAAATTAGTGCAAGCTGCTTCACATTTCGCTAGTAGATAACTTGTCCGGTACACTACAGCCGGTTCCCAAACCACCGGTTTAGGGTGGGAGTGTCCGCAGGCTGACAACAGACTAAAACATCCAATTACCAGCCGGTACTGACAAATACTATAATAACAGGAATGAGAACCTAAACTGAATTATGCTGTCTCCACGTTAATAAGTTGGCGCCGCAAGGAAACATCTTTGTTCTGAAACACAAGTTCAAGGCCCCAGCCGCCAATTCAACAAACACACGTGAGATACCAACACGTCAGACAAATCGTACACAGCAAACACTCTCTCCGTGAAGTTGTTAAAGAAACAGAGCAAAAATATCTTACTATGGGGAGGGGCAGATTGGGTCGGCACAGAGATCAGATCAATAAGTACAGTCAGGCAATTCAAATTGCGTAACGACTAACTGGAACGGCTGGCGAAAGAGGAAGAATCTTTAGGCGGTGGCACACACTTTCGTAGTAGTCTACAGAAGCAAGTAAGTAGCCGGCTGCTAGTTTCAATGCTGATCCAGCAAAACCGGAATGGATAGCCTCTAACGAATCCCGCCTGTGCGTCTCACACAAACACCGAGGCCATTATTCCATAATTCATTAAGGGTTTGCAACTAACAAATTGCACCTTGCCTACAGCCCGTACTGAAACCTCAACAACCAGCGAGTACGGCGTACTCGTTCCTCTCCAGTAAGGCCGGGCGTCCTTGTTTCCCCATACAGGCCACCACTTCCCACTAAACGCACACGCCTTGCAACCTACACGCCATCACGTACCAAGCCAATGCAGAAATCACTGCATGACCTTTCGCATTCACAGCCAAGGCGCGACCCTCTACTGCACACCCCTCCAAAGACCCTCCCCCTGCGCTCACTAACCTCTTTGACAAAATCACTAGCCGTGATGGGAAACATAAACTAGCCGATGGCTGATAGCCATCAGCGATCCGGCTGAGATACGTTGCACCCCTGCTAGTCGTTCTGTTTCTTGTCTCAGGCATAAACGGAGCGAGCGAGAAACGACTGTCTATACGCTACTGTACAAACCAGGACATCTCTTATCTTGTATTCACGGTCTTTATGAGAGATGTATATTGGTGGCTGTCGGATGTGTTTGCAGTCTGTCGTAAATTCCAGTTCCCTCAACTTTCTCAATAGCATTTCGTGAAAAGAAAGTCTTCTTCCATCAAGAGATTGCCATTTGCGTCCCCTAATCTAACAGTAAAAATCTAGCTGCATGCTACTGCATTACTTCATGTCTTTCTTTAAGCCGACATAATAGGGATCCGAAAGAAGCGCGCAATACTCAAGAATGATTCGTAGAAATTCTCTGCACGCGGTCTCCTTTATAGATGAACTAAACTTTCTTAGAATTCTCCCAATAAACCGAAGTCGACCATTTGTCTTCCCTATCACGGAGGTTACGTTCTCGTTTCATTTCATAACTCGTTGCGATGATACGGATAGACATATAAGTGACATGACTAGCAAGAAACACACCACCAATAACATTGGTTCAAATGGCTCTGAGCACTATGGGACTCAACTGCTGAGGTCATTAGTCCCCTAGAACTTAGAACTAGTTAAACCTAACTAACCTAAGGACATCACAAACATCTATGCCCGAGGCAGGATTCGAACCTGCGACCGTAGCGGTCTTGCGGTTCCAGACTGCAGCGCCTTTAACCGCACGGCCACTTCGGCCGGCACCAATAACATTACAGGATTGTTTTTCCTACCGATCTGAGATAATTTACATTTTTCCACCTTTAGAGCAAGCTGCTATTAATCATACCAAATACTCACTGGCCAGTCACAGTAGTTGTGACCACCGCCGATGTTCGACTTAAACGTGTGATAACTATTCAGAGATTGCAAGTGGCAGCATTAGCAGTGGAGGCCGGCCGGAGTGGTCGAGCGGTTCTAGGCGCTACAGTCTGGAGCCATGCGACCGCTACGGTCGCAGGTTCGAATCCTGCCTCGGGCATGGATGTGTGTGATGTCCTTAGGTTAGTTGCGTTTAAGTAGTTCTACGTTCTAGGGGACTGATGACCACAGAAGCTAAGTCTTATAGTGCTCAGAGCCATTTGAACCATTAGCAGTGGAGGATATTTAAAGCAAGGGGGGGGGGGGGGAGGGGGATGCGGAAAACTATGCGGTCGTTCTCGTAATGTGAAACAGAGCGATTTATCTGACGCCGAAAAGGGCATGATCATTGGATTTCGGGCCGAGGGTGGAAGCGTTTCCGGAATGGCCAGGTCTGTAAAATATTCATATGCCACCGTGGTTGAAGTATAACCTGCATGGCAAATTGGAACTATCCAAAACCGTGTCGAGGCCACTGTGGTACACAACGGGCCACAGATGACAGAGGTGAAAGACGGTTGCGGAGATTTGTAAGGGCGAATAGACGTGCAACTGCTGAGCTTGTTATCGCCCAGGTGATCCACGGGGCTACCAACAGCGTCACATCAATGACTGTTCAGCGAACGTTGCTGCCTATCGGCCTCCACAACAGGCTAGTGGTTCATGCACCCATCATGGCTGCTGTTCATCGCTGAAGAACGCTAGAATTTGTACGTCAGCGCAACACGTAGATGTCTACTGAGTAGTAACAGGTGGCCTTTTCGGATGAATTGCGCCTTATGCTCCATCGGGCAGATGGTGGTTGGTGTGGAAGGCGTGAAACGTCTGAAAGCAAACACTCTGCAACAACCCTGTGATGGGTCCCGGCCGGGGGAGGAGCGTAATGATCTGCGGAACGTTTTTGTGGCATTCCCTGGGTCATCTCGACATTCTGGAAGACAGTGGATCAACGCACGTATTTACAGGGTGTTTCAAAAATGACCGGTATATTTGAAACGGCAATAAAAACTAAACGAGCAGCGATAGAAATACACCGTTTGTTGCAATATGCTTGGCACAACAGTACATTTTCAGGCAGACAAACTTTCGAAATTACAGTAGTTACAATTTTCGACAACAGATGGCGCTGCGGTCTGGGAAACTCCATAGTACGATATTTTCCACATATCCACCATGCGTAGCAATAATATGGCGTGGTCTCTGAATGAAATTACCCGAAACCTTTGACAACGTGTCTGGCGGAATGGCTTCACATGCAGATGAGATGTACTGCTTCAGCTGTTCAATTGTTTCTGGATTCTGGTGGTACACCTGGTCTTTCAAGTGTCCCCACAGAAAGAAGTCACAGGTGTTCATGTCTGGCGAATAGGGAGGCCAATCCACGCCGCCTCCTGTATGTTTCGGATAGCCCAAAGCAATCACACGATCATCGAAATATTCATTCAGGAAATTAAAGACGTCGGCCGTGCGATGTGGCCGGGCACCATCTTGCATAAACCACGAGGTGTTCGCAGTGTCGTCTAAGGCAGTTTGTACCGCCACAAATTCACGAAGAATGTCCAGATAGCGTGATGCAGTAATCGTTTCGGATCTGAAAAATGGGCCAATGATTCCTTTGGAAGAAATGGCGGCCCAGGAGGATGCAGGGACGATGGGACTGCAACATGGGGCTTTTCGGTTCCCCATATGCGCCAGTTCTGTTTATTGACGAAGCCGTCCAGGTAAAAATAAGCTTCGTCAGTAAACCAAATGCTGCCCACATGCATATCGCCGTCATCAATCCTGTGCACTATATCGTTAGCGAATGTCTCTCGTGCAGCAATGGTAGCGGCGCTGAGGGGTTGCTGCGTTTGAATTTTGTATGGATAGAGGTGTAAACTCTGGCGCATGAGACAATACGTGGACGTTGGCGTCATTTGGACCGCAGCTGCAACACGACGAACGGAAACCCGAGGCCACTGTTGGATCACCTGCTGCACTAGCTGGGCGTTGCCCTCTGTGGTTGCCGTACGCGGTCGCCCTACCTTTCCAGCACGTTCATCCGTCACGTTCCCAGTCCGTTGAAATTTTTCAAACAGATCCTTTATTGTATCGCTTTTCGGTCCTTTGGTTACATTAAACCTCCGTTGAAAACTTCGTCTTGTTGCAACAACACTGTGTTCTAGGCGGTGGAATTCCAACACCAGAAAAATCCTCTGTTCTAAGGAATAAACCATGTTGTCTACAGCACACTTGCACGTTGTGAACAGCACACGCTTACAGCAGAAAGACGACGTACAGAATGGCGCACCCACAGACTGCGTTGTCTTCTATATCTTTCACATCACTTGCAGCGCCATCTGTTGTTGAAAATTGTAACTACTGTAATTTCGAAAGTTTGTCCGCCTGAAAATGTACTGTTGTCCCAAGCATATTGCAACAAATGGTGTATTTCTATCGCTGCTCGTTTAGTTTTTATTGCCGTTTCAAATATACCGGTCATTTTTGAAACACCCTGTATCTATCCTTGGGGACCACGTCCAACACTGGATGCAGTTTCTTTGTCTTTGACTCGATGACACCTGACAGCAGGTCAGTGCCACGTGTCGCACAGCTCGCAGTTTACGTGCATGGTTCGAGGAGCGCCAGAATTAGTTTACCTTACTCCCCTGACACCAAACTGCCCGGATGTAAAACCAATGGACAATCTGTCAGACCTCCACGATCGGGCTTTGCGCGCCGTGGTTCCTCAACCAAGAAACCTAGCGCATCTGGCTACGGGACAGAAGTGAGAAGGCCCCACATCCCTGACGGTGCGTTCCAGAATCTCATCGATTCTCTTTCAGCAACTCTGGCAGCGGATTGCTCTGCAAAAGGTGGTTGCTCAAGGTTTTGACAGGTGGTCACATCAATGTAACAGAACAGTGTATAATCTGCCCAAGTCATACTGCATTCTCCGACGCTCACTCACCGATGACGCTTACCGTCCACTGCAGCTTAATTCGTGAACAGACGGAGGCTCTCACTTACCCAGTGCGTCAGACTGAAATGAACATTGGAAGCAGTCAGTTACTTGTTTACCTATCCATAGATCATTTACAAAATTACATGTGCCGTATCACCTCAACCGAGGAAAAGGGAATACTTTTAAAAACAAGTAATTCTTGCATACAGTAATATTATCTTACGAAAAAAATTGTTTTCCTCTATACATTTACATCATACCACTTCTCATTGCCCTCAGTGCACACGCAGTACAGTAAACTACACTGCACTGGGCACAGCACTACTCCAATGAACACACACACACACACACACACACACACACACACACACACACACACACACGCACACACACACACATACCCTAACTCAGTCTATGTTGGTCACTTTTTAAGCCTCATTAGAACCCTAACCACCTATATTAGAATGGTGAAGTTTCTCCTTCGGCCCGCTGTTCTGTAACACTTCTCTGAGGCGCGTCTGCGTGACCACTCACCGTCCAGGACAACGCACTGAATTCCGTTACGTAAAATGGATCGCTTCACATATCTCAGAAACTATTCCGTGTAATCAGAACTTCGCTTTGCGGAAATGTGCTTACATGTAATCTGCCCGTTGCTCTTTATTCATGCTTCGGGAGGATATCATGCAAGAAAACGCAGTATCAGTTCCGCACCATTGAGGTTCTCTAAATCCGTGTTGATTTGTGGATAGAACTATTTCTCTGTGAAGGAAATGTTGTTATGTTCGAACTCAGAATACGCTCAAGAATTCTGCAGAAAGCCGATCTTAATGATATTGGTCTACAACTTTGCATGTCATTTCTGTCACCCACCTTAAATACGGGAATCACTTGCGCCTTTTTTCCAATCGCTTGTGTGACTCTTTTTGCTATGTGACTCATAATATTCAAAGAGAAAAGTGAGCACTTAAACCCTATCGACGAATCCTATACTCTAGTGAAGGCTTAGTACACACAAGAAATCTAGGCATTGAACTTCAGTAATACGCAGGATTCAAATGCTACTACACAATATCTAAGTACCCAGCCATTCACGTCTTACCCAAAACTAACTCTTGAATAAAATTACATACTAGGTAGACAAGCTGACGGCGCGCACGAACTTACAACATACCACAGATGATGTTATTCAGTTTCAAATCAGTAAAAAATAATAGAAAACGTCTAAACTGAAAGAGATTGCCAATAATCACTATTGTTTATATCATTTTCATTTGAAAAGCAATCAAAAGTCATCATGTAAACCATGACATAGAATGGTAGCCACAAGAAATGCAGTGTAATAGAGTTAATTATTCATTGACCGATAACAGTTAATGGAACAGAATATTTTATTCATATTACTTTTCAACTGTGCCACAGTTATTAAAAAAAAATGAAAATACGAAAAGTAAAGCCTCCTAATTTTTATGCAACAACTCTTACAGATTTTTACGTAAAACAAAAGTTATTAAAATTTTGCATCTTTACTCTTCATGTCTACATATTCGTTTCTCAATATAGTTATCATGGCGACGAACACATTTCTCCCAACGAGAGACCACTTCGTTGATACCGTCACTGTAGAATGTTTGACACTGTTCACGGAGCCACAACCTCAACTCTGCTTACACCGCTTCATCACTATCAAAAATTCTACGTTTTGGAAGCAAATGAACATCAGATGGGGCGAAGTCGGGACTGCATAGAGGATGCTTGGTAACAGTGAACGCAAGTCATCGAATCGTTGCAGATGTTGCAGAGGTCGTGCGTGGCCTAGAATTACACTCCTGGAAATTGAAATAAGAACACCGTGAATTCATTGTCCCAGGAAGGGGAAACTTTATTGACACATTCCTGGGGTCAGATACATCACATGATCACACTGACAGAACCACAGGCACATAGACACAGGCAACAGAGCATGCACAATGTCGGCACTAGTAGAGTGTATATCCACCTTTCGCAGCAATGCAGGCTGCTATTCTCCCATGGAGACGATCGTAGAGATGCTGGATGTAGTCCCGTGGAACGGCTTGCCATGGCATTTCCACCTGGCGCCTCAGTTGGACCAGCGTTCGTGCTGGACGTGCAGACCGCGTGAGACGACGCTTCATCCAGTCCCAAACATGCTCAATGGGGGACAGATCCGGAGATCTTGCTGGCCAGGGTAGTTGACTTACACCTTCTAGAGCACGTTGGGTGGCACGGGATACATGTGGACGTGCATTGTCCTGTTGGAACAGCAAGTTCCCTTGCCGGTCTAGGAATGGTAGAACGATGGGTTCGATGACGGTTTGGATGCACCGTGCACTATTCAGTGTCCCCTCGACGATCACCAGTGGTGTACGGCCAGTGTAGGAGATCGCTCCCCACACCATGATGCCGGGTGTTGGCCCTGTGTGCCTCGGTCGTATGCAGTCCTGATTGTGGCGCTCACCTGCACGGCGCCAAACACGCATACGACCATCATTGGCACCAGGGCAGAAGCGACTCTCATCGCTGAAGACGACACGTCTCCATTCGTCGATCCATTCACGCCTGTCGCGACACCACTGGAGGCGGGCTGCACGATGTTGGGGCGTGAGCGGAAGACGGCCTAACGGTGTGCGGGACCGTAGCCCAGCTTCATGGAGACGGTTGCGAATGGTCCTCGCCGATACCCCAGGAGCAACAGTGTCCCTAATTTGCTGGGAAGTGGCGGTGCGGTCCCCTACGGCACTGCGTAGGATCCTACGGTCTTGGCGTGCATCCGTGCGTCGCTGCGGTCCGGTCCCAGGTCGACGGGCACGTGCACCTTCCGCCGACCACTGGCGACAGCATCGATGTACTGTGGAGACCTCACGCCCCACGTGTTGAGCAATTCGGCGGTACGTCCACCCGGCCTCCCGCATGCCCACTATACGCCCTCGCTCAAATTCCGTCAACTGCACATACGGTTCACGTCCACGCTGTCGCGGCATGCTACCAGTGTTAAAGACTGCGATGGAGCTCCGTATGCCACGGCAAACTGGCTGACACTGACGGCGGCGGTGCACAAATGCTGCGCAGCTAGCGCCATTCGACGGCCAACACCGCGGTTCCTGGTGTGTCCGCTGTGCCGTGCGTGTGATCATTGCTTGTACAGCCCTCTCGCAGTGTCCGGAGCAAGTATGGTGGGTCTGACACACCGGTGTCAATGTGTTCTTTTTTCCATTTCCAGGAGTGCATAATGCCGAACGAGATTGTGCTCAATGTGTGGACAAAGCCTCCAAATTCAAAACTCGATAATAGCACACTACTGCTCACGCACTGACACAGTTGCGTTACACACCAACATGTCACACGCTACAATTCGGAGTCCTCTAGCAGCAGAGAGCTGCAAATATGTAGACTTGAAGAACAAAGATTTTATTGGACGTGATTATGCAGCTAAAATGGTGCAATACGGGTCGTACTTACCAGCAAAAGACTTACAACTGAAGTAGACATATCTTCAAAATGACATAGAGCGTTAATAAATTTCGTTTCATTTAGAATGCCTTGAGAGGTTTTGCTTAAAAATATGGAGACATTACTTTTCAGCAACCACTTGCACTTACAAGCCGAAGGTATCAGGAATAGGCACTGGAAGAAAGGGATATTACTATATACAAACAGAAGTAAGGCGGCAAGATTTTTCCAACATACATTTAATATTCTTGAAGATTTATATTTACACTAGATCATTGTTCATGATGCACAGTTGGAGTATGAGTCACTTCATTGGCTGATACTGCCTATCGCCATATGCTAACAATTTCTGGAGTACTGCATGTTTGGGAGTTAATTAGGGCTGAGCTCTGACAGAAGCCGCTATGTACTAAAGAGTGGTTGGGAAGTGAAGGGGCGAACATTTACTGCCCTAACAGAGAGCAGAAGCTGGCGGCGGCGGTGTATGATCCTGGAGATGGCAGAACCCCTGTAGTGCCGACAGTGTGGATGGAGGATTGCACTCCGGCGGGAAAGAAAAAATTTCAGAATAACGGACCTAGAGAAAGAGCATCAAAGATGGAAGAAGGCGAAACTATATTCCTCTAGTGTGAAAGAATGTGCGAGGAATCTTTTCACGAGCAACGCCAGGTCACGCTTCCTGCCGAAAAGCAGAGACGAGTTTTCTATTAATGGAGTGCGAAGGATGTAGGAGGGGAAATGGAACTTTCCAGGAAATTTTCTGAAAGGAGTATGATCTTCGGGTGGTTGTCCGGGAGATTCATGACACTTGTCATGGGAAGTTATGTTTTTGTAATGGCCACTTGGACTCGTCGCTAGGAGGGTGCGGAGTATCACTTGAGCAAGGATCCAGGGATCGATCGTGAGCACTTCCCTGCTGGTGGTAATTGCAGACGGCTCCTTCGGGAGTGAGAGCCAGTGTCGGGTATGTGGTGGTTAGATTTCGACAAGTGTTGCTTTTTACACAGGAAGTGCCTGAAGTCGTTTCTCAACGATAGAGTTGTTATTCTGTTTACACGAGTGACGATTCTTTACCTCTCTGTGGAGTCTGACAAATACAGAAGTTCTTCTTTACAGAAGAATAATCTCTCTTGAAATGAGGTTATTTCAGCCCTAGTAGTTTTCAGATGGCACAATGAGTCCTCTGTGTAGACAGAGAACTGCAGGTACGCCACATACCTCATCTGCACAGCAGACAACGTCTCAGTGGGCAGATCATCACCCCAGTAAAACGGCTGACCGTTCTGCATTAAGCACACTCCGCTACGTCAGATAGGGTTCCATTTGCTTGTTCACTGAGCGTTGTTTGGTGCCTGGGTGAAGGTCTTCTGTTTCGCACGGCTAAGCAATATCTGCCAACCTCGAAATTACATGTATGGTAGAATCCGATATTGTATTGTTCATCAATATATACACACATAAAAAAAGTTTTGCATCACCGTTTCCGAGAGTTCAGGAACCTGTAGAGAAAGTTGGAATAGAGATCAACATGAACATCATTTTCGAACTTTTTATTGCTCATGAAAACCACACATCGCATGTCGTACCACCATACACAGGTGGTATCTCTAACGCCCGGTAGTACGTCCTCTTGGATTCATGCATGCCTGCATTTGTCGCGGCATAATATCCACAACTTCATCAAGGCACTGTTGGTCCAGGTTTCCCAATCCTCAGAGTGGTCGGTGGATCACGTCGTCCATAACCAGCATTTTTCAATATATCCCAGCGATGTTCGATAGAGTTCCTGTCTGGAAAACATGCTGGCCACTCTAGTCGAGAGATGTCGTTATCCTGAAGGTAGTCATTAACGAGATGTGCACGATGTGGGTTCGAAGTGTTGTCCATGAAGACGAATTCCTCGCCAATATGCTGCCGATACCGTTGCACTATCGGTCGTAGGATGGAATTCACCTATCGTACAGCGGTCACGGCGCCGTCCATGACCACCAGCGGCGTACGTCGGCCCTACATAATGCCACCCCAAAACCTTCACTTTTCTACGCTTGCTGGACAGTGTGTCTAAGGCGTTCAGCCTGACCGTGTTGCCTCCAAACACGTCTCCAACGATTGTCTGGTTGAAGGTATATGGGACACTCATAGGTGAAGAGAACATAATGCCAATCCTGAGCGGTTCATTCGGCATGTTGTTGGGCCGGTGCATGGTGTCGTGGTTGCAAATACGGGCCTCGCCATTTACGTCGGGAGTGAAGTTGGGCATCATGCAGTCTATTGCGCACAGTTTGAGTCGTAATACGACTTCCTGTGGCAGCACTAACTGCATTATTCAACTTGACAGCGTTGCTATCAGGATTCCTCCCAGCCATAATCCGTAGGTAGCGGTCATCCACTGCAGTAGTAGCCCTTGGGCGGCCTGAGCGAAGCATCTCATCGACAGTTCATATCTCTCTGTATTTCCTCCATATCCGAACAACATCGCTTTGGTTCATCCGAAACGCCTGGACACATCCATTGTTGAGAGCCCTTCCTGGCCAAAGTAACAATGCGGACGCGATCGCACCGTATTGACCGTCTAGGCATGGTTTAACTACAAACCATACGAGCAGTGATCCTCCTTCCTGGTGGAATGAATGGAACTTATCGGCTGTCTGAGCCCCTCCGTCTTATAGGCGCTGCTCATGTATGGTTCTTTACATCTTTGGGGGGGGGGGGGGTTATTGACATCTCTGAACAGTCAGAGGGATTGTGTCTGTGTGTCTGTGATGCAGTATCCACAGTCAACATCTATCTTCAGGAGTTCTGGGAACTGGGGTGGTGCAAGACGTTTTTTGATGTGTGTTATAACAGCGCGACCAAAACTCAGAAATGAGTCAAAGTAGCCCTCTATCTCCCATCCATGAAGAATGTTCCCACTTTCACCTGAACGGCGTGCTTTTGAATTTTTGCCCTATGTAAATTTCTTGGACAATGCAGACCATTCGAGAGTACTCGAGAACGCTCCACAACATTCGATAATATTCAAGAGGATTCCAGAACATTACAGATTATTCCGGAATGTTCCACAATGATCTGGGATGTTCTAGAATATTCAAGAATAGTCTGAAACATTCGGGAACGCTCCAGAATGTTCAGGGCCATCCCAGGTCTTTCTGGAACATTCCAGAAAACTCCCGAATGTTGTGGAATGTTCTGGAACGCGGCTACCCTTTGGTAGGAGTATATAAAGAAAGACCTGTCGTGGGTTTGAACATCAGTTTCTTATCAGTGACGAAGGGAGGAACCGAAAACGTAGTGCAGTGAGTCACTAAAATAAACAGTTAAGTCTGAGTAGTCAAAGTAATACAGTGACTGAATGTAAAGTGTGTCAAGTGTGCTTAATGTATTTGAATAAAAGGTTGATTTGATTTATATTTCAGACAATGCTCAAACGTAAAAGACGAGGATAACCTGGCAGTTCTGAAGAAAAACGGCGAAAACAAGAAGAACAACGAAAAAACGAAACAGGCCAAAAGCGAGAAGCACGTTGAAATTCCCAGCGAATGACAATGATCACCGTGAAAAGCAGAGAAATTGAACAACAACGAAATGAACGGACTGAAGAATCAAGAACTGCGACACAATCTTATAATAAAAGACTCCGAACTCAAGCCAGCCACGAAAGTACCACTCTACGAGAAGGGCAGACGAGGACAAGTAACAGTACAGCCTATCACACTAAACATTCCACAACGACCCGACGAAAGAGTATAACAAACACAAACACGTCGTAATCGGGAAAATAGATGACATCTGCAAATTCTGGACAACGGAAAAATTAAGCAGAGACAGACGAGAACTCTGTTGCATGAATGTAAAAATCCGATTACGACCACTGGAAGCAACTTCGTAAGAATTTTTACATTACGTGACCGAGAAAATTCCATTACCGAAACACTCTCTTCAATATTTGAAAGCTTAAAACGCCTGCTTCCAAATTCCTTCTTTCGGTGTCACTTCGATCACAGTTACAGAAACGAAAACGATTATGTTTTATCCATCGCGGGACAAATCTGTCACAACGTGGGATCATTACTACCACTACCCAAAGATGACCACAAATTTCTGCAAGTATATTTCATCGAAAAAGAAGAAACAGAAATTGATCAACAATGCACAAATGTCAGATGATTGAGACGAGAAATAGTCCAAGATGTACAGAGGATCTTACACAAATACAGTCAACTGATTTATGTATTCAAAACAGCATTCTACCAAATGATTTATGATGACTATAAAGTTATATTTCGAGCCGAGAAAAGACCACCTCGAGAACACGAACGTCGATTTAATGCACCTCAGATAGGCGAAGTTGCCATCGTAATCGTGAAAAATGAAAACACAAGGCATGACACAATTGTACAACGAAAGAGAAGGACTACAACGCATTGCATAGACTCACCGTTCGTACGATGCCCACCAATATCCATTAATATTTCTGCACGGAGAGGCCGGATATAATTTTTTTAAATGAACACATTGTCGTTTATTTATTTACGACCCAGGATTCGGCCTTTTGTGCCATTTTAAAGTGATTGATTTTACATCATTTTAATGTGAAACAAGCACAACCTGAAACAGGAGTAGACACAAACCAAAGAAGTCACTTCTAAGGAGTTCTAAGCTTACTGCTTAATGAACAGAGACAACAAAACGTACAATCACATTCTCAACACTCGCCGTTCATTCCAACAATTCTTAGCAATCCTATCAAATATGTATGAAAAATAGAAATGGAACGGATGCTATACAGGAGACTTGTCAGACGAAACTGCTCACGGAAGACTACATCCACCTTCGAAACGCAATCATAAAAGACAGAAACAATGAAGATCTTGGAACAATGGTAATCTTAGTCTCATCATACAGAGGAAGTCCGAGAAATATGCACAATTATACTCAAGAGACCAAGACCTACATAAGAAAATATGGACTACGTTACCTCTTCATAACATTCACATGCAATTCGTCGGGGCCGGAAATCAAAGAACCATTAAGATCCGGACAAGCCTCCATGCATCGATACGACGTAATAGCCAGAGCTTTCCGACAAAAACAAATGAAATTTATTGAAGTCATTACAAAATACCACTCTTTGCAACCGTTAGATGCCGGATGTACACAATCGAATGGCAAACACGAGGACTACCTCACTCACACAATCTCACATGGCTACACGACAGAATAGATCCCACGGATATCGACAAAAATCATCCAAGCATAATTTCCAAACCCACAAGAAATCCGGAACTGTACAACATAGTAATGAGAAACATGATCCACGGAACATGAGAGCCATTAAGCACCAATTCGCCATGTATAAGTGATGGAAAATGTACCAAAAATACTCAGAACTATACTTGGACGACATCTTATACCAATTCCCAGAACTAAGCCGGGTAGTGCAGCTACTATTTATATAATTTCTTGCACTTTGCATTTTTTGGGAGAATAAATGTCAGACGCCCTGCTAAACTCGCAGGGCAGGACAGGTAGTTTAAATTGTGGAAAGAAGGCCAAAATAAATGGCTGTTAATTACACTCGAACATACAACTTTATTTATTTGACCAATCATTACAAGAGCGAAGAAAATTAAAAAAAAAAAAAAAAAAAAAGACTTAATTCTCATGCCGTAAGGGCAAGACCACTTCAATTTAAAATCGGCTGAAAGCCAGTAACTTAAGACTCAAACCAAAATCAGAAATTTAAAAGCAGGTGGCCTTATCTCAAATCAGTTCTTTCAGTTAGGCTGAAGGCCTAAACATTCTCACACCTTAAGAGCAAAACAACTTTAATTAAAAAAAAAAAAAAAAAAACAGCGGAAGGCCCATTTCTTAAGACTCAAACAAAAATTAAAATTTTAAAAGGCAAAAGGCCTTATCTTAAGACAGTTCTTTAATGAGGCTGAAGGCCCAAACAATCTCACACCTCAAAAGCAAAACAACTTTAATTTAAAAATCGGCTGAAGGCCCATCGCTTAAGACTCAAACCAAATTAAATTTTTAAAGGCCAAAGGCCTTACCTGAAAACAGTTCTTTAAATTAGGCTGAAGGCCCAAACAATCTTACGCCTTAAGGGCAAAACAACCTTAATTTAAAAATCGGCTGGAGGCCATACAAATACAAACAACAAGAACAAATAAGGAAAGGCAGTACACCCAAAGGCTCCCATAAGTTTCCGAGGGTCGACCTGGAGTTCAAACACTAACGCTCGCTTAGGTGAGACAGGCAGTCGGCCCAACCACTCTCGATCAGACGACAACCCAACCGACAGAGAGTCAACGGACTTACCAACAAGATAACTTCCGCTCCACCCGACCAGCACACAACAGGGAGTTCAATGGAACAACGTAGAAGGTACAGGCGCCCACAGCCAATTATACATTGAGCTGTCAAACTACACACCGTGCTGGATAGCGACAACACGATGAGGCAAATACACTGCTTGAATTTACGTCAACGTCCAGGGCAGGTAACCGGAACGTTAACGGCCACAAGGCAGAAGATTCCATTCCGCTGGTGCACTTCAATTCAAAATAACTAAATACAGTTAAACTCCACCGGAGGGTAGCTACAATTTGCCAACTTGAAAACACACGTTGTTGCTCGCAGGATTGTCCCAACAGCCGACAACGAAATCTAAACGACCCGGTGTGAACAGTAGTAACTTGCTGGTAGATTAAGTCAAAACTCAACTCGGTGTCCAGGGTCGGTGAGCCACGGACCTCGTAGCAATGGGAACAGCCCCTCACACTCCGACCGCGCGTGGACGCCGCCAGCGGCCTCGGCGAAACCACACACCGCGGAAATATCCTTGCTGCTCGACGCCAACCGACCAACTGCCCGCACACAGCACAGCCGGAAACTATCAGCGCCAGGCCAAAGACAGTACAAGGTGTGAATATCGATACACACTGCTGCTGCCACTCGTGGAGAGAGAGAGGATAACAGCATAATCGCTATAACCCCGGGAGACTAAACACATAATAGCAACCCAGGTTTAATCCAACGCATAACATGAGCCAGCCATAGCTCAATCTGTACCTTTCAAACTTAACACCTGAGCTACCTGAATTTAACTTGACTAAGGTGAACCCGATACTGCTTACCTGAACTGTTCTCCATGACCAACAGATTTACCGGGCCTAATATACGCACGATAACGCAAGGCCCCATAAAACGAGGAGTAAGTTTACTAAGATTCCTTCGTCGCACCTGCTTCCCAGGGAAATTGCGGACATAAACTTGATCCCCTGGCCTACCCTTAAAGGTTTCTCGATTACGATTATAGAGCTCAGCTTTTTTATTGTGAGCTCTTACTACGCCTGGCCCGATTCCGGTTTTCCTTGATAACACGAGGACTAATATCGGATGGAATAAGATCTTGAATTCACCACAAATTCGTAAGCGGGCAATTAACGATCAGGAAAGGATCAAGAAGGCGAGCGTTGCTCGCAAGGCTTCATGACTCACGGTATTAAAGGCAAAATTAAGCCAGGGAAGACTGGAGTCCCATTTACTAGAGGTTTTCTGAAGATAAATAATCAACGCTGACTTAAGGTTTCGGTTGATTCTATCCGTGAAAGACCCCTGGGGATAGTATGGGGTGGTCGTGACATGCTTGACACCGTTCTGAAAACAGAAGGCCTTGAAAGGAGCCGAAAGAAATGCAGGAGCATTACCGCTAACAAGCTGTTTGTGTGGGCAAAAATACTGAAGATGTTAGTTAAATGGCCGGCCGCGGTGGTCTGGCGGTTCTAGGCGCTCAGTCCGGAGCCGCGCGACTGCTACGGTCGCAGGTTCGAATCCTGCCTCGGGCATGGATGTGTGTGATGTCCTTAGGTTAGTTAGGGTTAATTAGTTCTAAGTTCTAGGGGACTGATGACCATAGATGTTAAGTCCCATAGTGCTCAGAGCCATTTGTTAGTTAAATGATAAATAGTGATGGCAGCGGTAATGTTATGGCTCGGGAGGAGTCAAGTAAATCTGCAGAACGCATCGATAGTAAGTAGTACACATCGGTGAGCCTTCTTAATAAGAGGTAAACGTCCTAAATAATCAAAATAGAGGTGTGCATAGGACAGGACGCTCGTTCAGAACTCACCAAACCCTGTTGAAGAGCATTCTTGGGTGTGGCTACATTACACAAGCGGTATTGGGATATCATCTCTTTCACGTCCCGGTCTATAGAGGGCCAAGTTAAACTCTCCTTGTTTTTTTGAGAGTCTTATAAGTACCTAAGGGGCCACGCACCAACGAATCATGAAAATAACGAAAAAACAAGTGCACCAAGGTTACAGGCAAACAGATCTTGCACTGCTCAGCATCGCCCACCCTCTCACAGAGAATACCACTCTTAACGACATACTCATCCGATAGCTCTCCGCCAACACACGTTGCTTAATGGGGGCCCAAACGGGGTCCTGATCCTGATGCTGAGCAACATCTTCAAACAAGAGAGGAATTTCACCCAACACCACACAATCAAGACTGTCTCCCTCTAACTGCTGGTTTCTGTCACTAGATGTAGTTTCGACGAATATCCGGCTGAGGACATCCGCTAGGATATTTTCAGAGCCCTTCACATGTTTAACTTCAAACTGAAATGCCGAAACGCGCACTTCCCACCTGGCAATGCAGCCGGTATTAGGCGGCCTAGCCAACACCCAGCTCAAAGCCTGGTTGTCAGTTTCTAATTGGAAAACCCGATGTTCAAGGTAGAAGTGGTACTTTTCTAATGCAAATAAAACGGCCAAGGCCTCGCACTCGTAGTCAGAGTACTTGAGTTCTGCGTCAGTCAACCGACGAGACGCATAGGCTAAAGACTGTCTCTGTCCCTTAACCTCCTGGACGAGAACAGCTGAAATATCCGCAGTAGAAGCGTCAGTTTGAACAACAAACCTTTTATTGAAATCGGGTACCCCAAGAACCGGAGGATTGGCTATTGCTGCCTCCTGGGCGGGTCTCCATTCATAGTGCACACCCTTCCGGCGTAACTGATTTAAGGGTACCGCCAACTGCGCAAAATTGGGAACGAAGCGCCTAAAGTAATTTTCCATGCCTGTGAATTTAGCAACTCCCCGCTTATCAGTAGGCGGAGGCAAAGCCCGTAAGGTTTTAGTTCGCTCTTGGTTAATGCGTATACTATGACCCGACATTATATAACCTAAGAAAGATGCCTGCTGCTTGGCTAGCGTCATCCTGCTAGGCTTAACGGTCAGCCCGGCTCCATGTAATCTCAAAAGAACTTACTGGATATGCTTCAAATGGTCCTCAAACGAACGACTGGAAGTTGCCCAAATATGTAATTATACACACAGACTAACTTCAAGTCGCCAAGGATATTATCCAACAAACGAGTAAGCACAGCCGCTGCAGTTGCTGGTCCAAAAGGAACTCTGTCAAACTCAAACAAGTTCCAATCAGTATAAAAGGCGGTATCATGTTCACATTCTTCAGCCAATGGAATCTGATAACAGGCCTGATTCAAATCAAGGACCGTAAACCAATTAGCGCCAGCAAACCAAGTATAAGAATTATGCAGGTCAGGTAGGGGTACCGATTCAAAAACGACCTTAGCGTTTAAACGGCGGTAGTTAACCACAGGTCTGAAATCGCGCACCTGATCTTTAGGTACAAGAAATATTAGGGAAGCATAAGCAGATGGAGGAGGCCTCATCACTCCTTGTTGGAACATCTAGGCCAACGGGCCCACCGACTAGATACCTTACGCTCCATCCGGCCAGCACACAACAGGGAGTTCAATGGAACAACGTAGAAAGTATTGGCACCCACAACCAATTATACATTGAGCTATCAAACTACACACCGTGATGGACAGCGACAACAAGATGAGGAAAATACACTGCCTGAGTTTACGTCAACGGCCAGGGCAGGTAACCGGAACGTTAACGGCCACAAGGCAGAAGATTCCGTTCCGCTGGTGCACTTCAATTCAAAATAACTAAATAAGTTAAACTCCACCGGAGGGTGGCTAAAATTTGCCAACTTGAAAACACACGTTGTTGCTCGTGGGAATGTCCCAGCAGCCGAAAACGAAATGCAAACGATACAATGGCTGTGATGGTTCAAATGGCTCTGAGCACTGTGGGACTCAACTGCTGAGGTCATTAGTCCCCTAGAACTTAGAACTAGTTAAACCTAACTAACCTAAGGACATCACAAACATCCATGCCCGAGGCAGGATTCGAACCTGCGACCGTAGCGGTCTTGCGGTTCCAGACTGCAGCGCCTTTAACCGCACGGCCACTTCGGCCGGCAAACGATACAATGTGAACAGTCGTAACTTGCTGGTAGATTAAGTCGAAACTCAACTTCGTTTCCAGGATCGGTGAACCACGAACCTCGTAGCTACGGGAACAGCCCCTCACACTCCGACCGCGCCTGGACGCCGCCAGCGGCCTCGGCGAAACCACACCCCGCGGAGATCTCCTCGCTGCTCGACGCCAACCGACCAACTGCCCACACACAGCACAGCCGGAAACTATCAGCGCCAGGCCAAAGATAGTCCAAGGTGTGAAAATCGATACACACCGCTGCTGCCACTCGCGGAGAGAGAGGATAACAGCATAATCGCTATAACACCAAGGTTTAATCCAACGCACAACATGAGGCAGCTAGGCTCAAAATACTTTACTTTTTCCATGTTATGAACCATTATAGTAGCATCCCGATAGGAGTCATTGGTTTGATATGCTAATCTGATGTGAAGTGAAACCATAATATGATACTCCGTTTTATAATCCCTACGTGTACGTTGTCAGTGGAAGGGTCATCTTAATGATTTGTAGGCTTGAGGACTCCGTTCTGGAGATAACATTAGACGACTACATATACATAAGTTGTATGATATAAATACCACGGAGGCACACAAATTTTAATTATAATTCAGTGTATTTTGGCATTTACTGACTGTAAAAGTAAAAAAAAAAAAAAGGGTGGACTTGCAGTGGAGTTAAACTGAGCCCATGTCATCCAGATGTTAAAGCAGCTCGCGGCTCACCTTCCAGTTGATGTCATCACGTCATCGTCTTCCAGTTCTGATATCGATTTCTTTCCAGAATCTTCAGCTGATTTAGTACACATTGTTTATATTGTGTAGCGGAGATCTCTTACTCAGTCTCCCTTCGAATAAGCCAAATCGTTCTTCTCTATACGCCGACCGCCCTCCAACGCATCCTTGACTACTCTCTTCCTTTGGGATTGCCTGTGTAACCTTCGGTATACGAGGTTATTACGACTAGTTTACATTCATCAAATATAACTCTGCCCGTCTTACACTTTTCTTTTAGGAGTCATAAGCCTCCTCACTGGTTCTATGTGGCCCACCACGATTTCCCTTCTTGACCAAGCTTGCGCTTGCACCCTACGTTCTCAACTGTTCGTTGGATGTTTTCCAGTTTCTCCAATCCTCTACAGTGTTTACCACCTGGAACTCCAAAAAATGGTTCAAATGGCTCTGAGCACTATGGGACTTAACTGCTAAGGTCATCAGTCCCCTAGAACTTAGAACTACTTAAACATAACTAACCTAAGGACATCACACACATCCATGCCCGAGGCAGGATTCGACCTGCGACCGTAGTGGTCCTGCGGTTCCAGACTGTAGCGCCTAGAACCGCACGGCCACCACGGCCGGCCCTGGAACTCCCTTTAGTAACATTAAAACTACTCCAGAGCGTCTTAATGCATGTCTTATCAACCTGCCTCTTCTTGTTGTCATTGAATGAGTATGGGATGTCAAGTGTCCCAGCTTGGGGTACTTTCGTGGTAAGTTAGTTGATTACACCCAGAAAACAGTTTATTGACACAATTATGTTCACCAATATAAGTTCTGCTATCCGTTAGCGCTTCAAAACAAATCAGAAAAGTCTTTCTTGAAAATCAAAGTATGACTTCTTGGCAAGATATTGGTACAGTCTGTATGAATTACTCGTCTTGCGCTCTTTCCATAGGCAAAGATTTAGCCACGCTTTATGAGTTTCGTGAGGAGCTGAAGGTTATCCAAATGGAGCAAAACATGTCAACGTCCGTAACCATTTACGATGTGTTGCATGATGGACAATGGCTTACAAAATTAACGTATGTTGCCGAAATTTTTGGAAAAGTCTAAGAAATTAATACATTTGTGCAGGGAAGAAATTTAAGTTCTGGATTACCTGCATAGAAATGGACAATATTTAATGTTTTCCACTTTTATATAATTTTCTGCAAGAAAATATATTGGAAGTACCAAATGAAATAACAAATATCAGCCGACCGCTGTGGTCGAGCGGTTCTAGGCGCTTCAGTCCGGAACCACGTGGCTGCTATGGTCGCAGGTTCGAGTCCTGCCTCGGGCATGGATGTGAGTGATGTCCTTAGGTTAGTTTAAGTAGTTCTAAGTCTAGGGGATTGATGACCTCAGATGTTAAATCCTATAGTGCTTAGAGTCATTTGAACCATTTTGAGAAATATCGTCACAGGCTATTTATCAAATCTGCTGAACTGTTTGTCAGATTACTTCCAGATACTGTATCGTTTGGATACAAAATACATTTATACATTAAAAGCCAACCAGCGATGCTAAACGTCCTGGAATACGAAACACTCATTCGTCTTCAAAGTCCATCCACATTAAAACTCACTTTGAATCTGTGTGAATGAACGATTTTTGTGTTATTCTTAAGAATGAATACCTTGAAGTACCCGAAAAGGCTGTCTTAACTTGAAACAGGTTTTTCAGTTTATACCTATGCAAAAAATAAGAATATATGTCGATAATGGATGATGCTCCAGATATGCGCATACAGTTGTCGGATATAATACCGAACTTTGAAACAGTTGTTAATAAAACAGTGAAACAGTACCATTTTTCACGCTAAAAGTTATCGCAAAGTGTGAAGAATGGAACTGTGCCACAGAGAAAATACTTCTAATAAAGGCTTTTCCTCTAATTTTAAATCACAGTGTGTTTCATTTATAATAATTTGATGTGGGATTCAAGAAGATAAAAGGGTATTTTTGATTGTCCCGTTAATTTAAAGTTGTTGGAACACAACGTAAGTAAATCTCTACGGGAGACTGTATTCCGAAAAGTTCTCTTGCAAACGGAACGGAGTATCGTCCTAGAGATCAACAGTAGGCAGAAAATTAAAGTGCTATCTCACGAGTACATCGAGGAAGCAATGATGGAAATAAAAGAAAGGTTCAGGAGTGGAATTAAAATACAATGTGAAAGGATATCAATGATACGATTCGCTGATGACATTGCTATCCTGAGTGAAAGTGAAGAAAAATTAAATGATCTGCTGAACGGAATGAACAGTCTAATGAGTACACAGTATGGTTTGAGAGTAAATCGGAGAAAGACGAAGGTAATGAGAAGTAGTAGAAATGAGAACAGCGAGAAAATTAACATCAGGATTGATGGTCACGAAGTCAATGAAGTTAAGGAATTCTGCTACCTAGGCATTAAAATAACCAATGACGGACGGAGCAAGGAGGACATCAAAAGCAGACTCGCTATGGAGAAAAAGGCATTTCTGGCCAAGAGAAGTCTACTAATATCAAATACCGGCCTTAATTTGAGGAAGAAATTTCTGAAGATGTACGTCTGGAGTACAGCATTGTATGGTAGTGAAACATGGACTGTGGGAAAACCGGAACAGAAGAGAATCGAAGCATTTGAGATGTGGTGCTATAGACGAATGTTGAAAATTAGGTGGACTCATAAGGTAAGGAATGAGGAGGTTCTATGCAGAATCGGAGAGGAAAGGAATATGTGGGAAACACTGATAAGGAGAAGGGACAGGATGATAGGACATCTGCTAAGACATGACGGAATGACTTCCATGGTACTAGAGGCAGCTGTAGAGGGCAAAGACTGTAGAGGAAGACAGAGATTGGAATATTTTTTTTTTTCTTTATTGTGATTTTAAACACCTTATACAAAGGCGGGCTGTCAGCAGCACAATACGCCGCTCTTCAGCCTTGAGTTTGACAACAAGTAGTACATAAAGGTGGCACAGAGTAGACAGTAAAAACGGTGGGCAAAAAATGTCGACACTACAAATAGAAAAAACATGGAGCCGTTCACGCTGCACGAGAAACAACACGAGGCGACACGGTGCACATAACATGGATGATGGCGACGGCACGTGAACGGTGGTGGCGTGACGGCGAACAACACTACACACAAGCGAAGGCACACACATGAAACACTGACGGCGATGATCTCTGGCGCGCGAATGTTCACTGAGCGTGTACGAGTCCGGGGACCTGCCAAGAGAGGAGGTGGAGGAGGAGGAATGGGAAGGGGAATGGGAGAGGGGAGAACAGAGATGCCATGGGCAAAGGAGAGAGGGGGAGGGAGGAAGGGGGAGGGGAAGCCCGGGGAGAGGGGAGGAGGGAGGGGGGAAAGGAAAGAGAAGGGAAGGGAAGGGAGGGAGGGAGGGTGCCTAAAGGAAAGGACACAGGAGGTGGGGGGAGGATCAAAGTTGATAGGAGGGGTAGATGCAGGAGAGGAGGACATCATCAGGGAGGGGGAGCTGGCGGAAGCCACCTTGGGAGAGGGTAAGGAGGGTGGAGAGATGGAGACCGGGTGGGACGTGCGGCAGCGGGCGGGGGTGGGAGAGGATTGGGGAGACGAGCGGGTGAGGAGGATCGAGTTTGCAGGATGTGTACAGGATCCGTATCCTTTCAAGGAAAAGGAGGAGGTGGGGGAAGGGGATGAGATTGTACAGGATCCGCGTGGGGGAGGGGTGACGGATGCGATAGGCGAGGCGGAGAGCATGACGTTCAAGGATTTGGAGGTATTTATTAAAGGTAGGGGGGGGGGCGGGGATTAAAGCCGGATGGGCATAACAAAGGATAGGGCGGATGAGGGACTTATAAGTGTGGAGGATGGTGGAGGGGTCCAGACCCCACATACGGCCAGAGAGGAGCTTGAGGAGACTGAGTCGGGAGCATGCCTTGGCTTGGATTGTCCGGAGGTGGGGAGTCCAGGAGAGGCGACGGTCGAGGGTGACGCCAAGGTACTTAAGGGTGGGAGTGAGGGCGATAGGACGGCCATAGATGGTGAGATAGAAATCAAGGAGGCGGAAGGAAGGAGTGGTTTTGCCTACAATGGTCGCCTGGGTTTTGGAGGGATTGACCATTAGCAACCACTGGTTGCACCAAGCAGTGAACCGGTCAGGATGGGATTGGAGAAGGTGTTGGGAGCGCTGGAGGGGGGGGGCAAGGGCAAGGAAGGCGGTGTCATCGGCAAACTGGAGAAGGTGGACAGGGGCTGACGGCGGCGGCATGTCCGCCGTGTACAAAATGTACAGAAGGGGGGAGAGGACGGAGCCTTGGGGCACACCGGTAGAGGGGAAAAAGGTGTAGGAATCTGTGTTATGGTTGGTGACATAGGAAGGACGGCGGGAGAGAAAGGAGCCGATCAGACGGACGTAGTTAATGGGAAGGGCGAAGGTTTGGAGCTTGAAGAGGAGACCGGAATGCCATACGCGGTCATATGCACGTTCGAGGTCCAGGGAGAGGAAGATTGCGGAGCGACGGGAATTAAGCTGTTCGCAAAGGAGATGAGTGAGGTGGAGGAGAAGGTCGTCGGAAGAGAAGGATGGCCGAAAGCCACACTGGGTAACGGGAAGGAGGCGGTGCTGGCAGAGATGCTGGTGGATGTGTCGGGTGAGGATAGATTCCAGGACCTTGCTGAAGACCGAGGAAAGGCTGATAAGACGGTAGGAGGAGACGGCGGACGGCGGTTTGCCAGGTTTAAGGAACATGAGGATACGGGAGGTTTCCACAGGTCGGGGTAGTAACTGGTGGACAGGACTACATTGTAGAGCCTGGCCAGGGTGGAGAGGAAAGAGACAGGAGCTTCACGAAGGTGACGGTAGGTGACACGATCGTGACCAGGAGCAGTGTTGCGTTTTCTGCGGAGTGTATCAATGAGATCCTGTGTAGTGATAGAAGCATTGAGTTCCGTGGTCCAAGTACTGGAAACCAGGAGCGAGGGGAGGGACAGAGGTGTCATTTCGATCGCGGATATCCGGGAAGAGGGAGTAATCGAACTGGGGATCATCGGGGATGGAAATTACATCGGAGAGGTAGGAGGCAAAGTGAGTGGCCTTACTATGGGTGTCAGGGAAAGGGTGATCATCATGGAGAAGAGGATAATAGGGGGAGGGTTTGGTTCCAGTAAGGCGACGGAAGGCTGACCAGAACTTGGACGAGTTTATTGGTAGGGTAGCATTTAAATGGGTGCATGTCTGTCGCCAGTCCCGGCGTTTCTTAGCCGTGAGCAAATTACAAATGTGTCGCTGGAGTTGCCGGTGGCGTCGTAGTGTGTCCGGGTCACGCGTGCGGAGGAAGGCACGGTAGAGACGACGGGATTCACGGAGGAGGAGGACAGCCTGTGGGGGTAAGGTAGGACGGTGGGGGTGGATGGCGACAGTAGGGACATGGGCCTCCACGGCCTCAGACAAGGTCTGCTGGAGAAAGGAGGCGGCATGGGTGACATCGTCAGGGTGGTGGTAGGTGAAGGGGTGGCTATCGACTTGGGTGGAAAGGGTATCCCGGTAGGCATTCCAGTCAGCATGGGAATAGTCATGGACATACTTAGGGGGAGGGTCATGACGAGGGTCGGGGCGGGGGCGACGACCGTCTGAAATGGTGAGGAGGACAGGGAGATGGTCGCTACCAATAGGCTCCAGGACATCCACTGTTATGCGGCCAAGGAGGTTGGGGGAGGAGAGGATAACATCAGGAGTGGAATTGGATTCGGGACGGGTGTGCTGGGGGATGGGGATTAGGTCGCCTTGAAGGGAGGAGAGGAACCGATGCCACCGCCGTAACTGGGCGGCGGAACGACTATGGATGTTGAGGTCGGCGGCGATCACGTAAGAGGAGAAGGTACGGTCGATGTGGGAGAGGAAGTCGAAGGGAATAGGGGCGTTGGGGCGGACATAGATGGTGGAGCAGGTAACGGTAAGGTCGGGGAAGAAGAGACTAAGGATCAGGTGTTCGGTGGGGTCAGGAAGGAGAGGTTGGAGCCGAACGGGGATCTGGCGGTGGTGACCAGTGGCTACTCTGCCACGCGCAATTGGGAGGGGATTATCGGAGCGGTGGAGGAGATAGGGCGAAGAGTGGATGGAGTGGTGGGGTTGGAGGAATGTTTCATTAAGGAGGAAGGCATCCACGCGGTGGGTGGCAAGGGTGTGCAAGAAGAGGTTCTTGTTGGCGGGAAGGGAGCGGTTGTTGTTGAAAAGGATACGTTGCTGTCACGCCATGACAGGGATTTAGACGAGGGTGTCAAGGCGGGAGAAGGTGAAATGGGCCTGGTTGTTGGAGTAGGTGGCCTACATTTTGAGGTGGAAAATTGAACGGGCGGCGAGGGATACCTGTTGGAGGGTGTGGGGGCGCTGAAAGGGATGGACATTCTGGAGGACGATGGTGAGGAACCGGATGATGTCCTCAGCGGTTGGGGGGGGACGAAGAGAATTTCCAGGAGTGGTGGGGGCGTCCAGAGGACGGACAGGGACGGTGAGTTCAGGAGTGGTCAGAGTTGGTCAGGCTTTACACTTTTGGGAGTAGGTGGGATGGGGGACATTGCAGGTATTGCAGGAAGGAGGGGATTGGAGGTTAGGGCACTGCCTGAGGAAGTGCACCTGCCTACAATGTGGGCAGGTGGGGGCCTTGCGGCACTCAGCTGTGGGGTGCGCGTTATAGTGCAGACACCTCTGGCAGTGCAGGGATTGAGGAGAGGAACGGGAGGGGTCGACCTTGTAATGCTGGTTGAAGAAGAGGGCACACTCCTTCAGGAGACAATCAATGGAGGGGGTGTCCTCGGAGAAAACCCGCGTAAGGCGGGTGGGGCCGGCCGAGTTGAAAATGCGGCGGACTGCCCGCACCTCCAGCATGGGATGCACCTTGAGCTCCGCCAACACCTCCTCCTCCGTGATCGACGGACTGAGCCGAGTGATCACGGGGGTGAGGGTCGGTGGGCGACGCGGAGGTTGGGGTTGGCGGGTAGGAGATGGGGAAGGAGCAGGGGTGAGGGAGGCGTTGGGGCCAAAACAGGTGATGGGGAGGTGGGAGAGGATGTCAGTATGGAGGGTGGGGCTGGGGGAGGAGATGAGAACGGAATCCCATCTGGGAGTGAGGAGAGAGATAGGTGCACCAGGGAAGTGTTGGCGGAGGAGGAGGGAGAGATTCCGGGCCTCAAGAAGGGAAGGATCGGGACGGGAGAGGAGGTATTTGTAGAAAGAGGGGGGGGAGGAGGAGGAGGCGGAGGAAGAGGCGGAGGGAGCAGGGCCAGGTGGGGAGACATCCATGGCACCATGGGGGGGGGGGGAAGGAGGACGGGGCAGGGCCTTTTTGGGGGCAGAGGAGGTGGTGGTGCCACTAGGGCGCTTAATGGCGGCAGAAGGGCGGGTGGTGACAAGAGGGACGGGAGCTATAAGGAGGTGGTGGGAAGGGACAGGTCCTGGCGTGGACGCAGCAGTCGGCGCCGGAGACGGTGAAGGTAACGGTGACGGTGACGGCGACGGCGACGGCGACGGGGAGAGCTGGGCATGGACAGTGGCCCGACGGGCCACCACCCTAGCCGGAGCTGCAGTGACAGGCTGGGGGAGTGGGGGGAAAGGATCAGATCGAGAGGAGCGTGCGGAAGAAGCTGGAGAGGGGGCGACAAAGAGCGAGGGCGAAAGGGGAGTGAGAAAAGGTGGGATGGAACGAGGGGATTGGGACTGGGCACACCACGTTATAGTGGTGGAGGCGGCAGAAGGGGAAGTGTAAACTATGGCGGTGGTGGTAGCGGTGGCGATGGTGGTGGGGGTGGATATGACGTCAGGGAGAAACAAAAATGCACAGAACGAAAAGGAAAGGACACAAACAGGGGACAGAGGAAGACGAGGACGGAGGAAGACGAAGACGGCCAAAGGACCAGGGTGGGACGGCGGCGGCGGCGGCGAGCACCGGCTGGCGGCGACCAGGCGGCGGCGACCAGGCGGCGGCGGCGACGGCGGCGGCGGCGGCGGCGAGCACCAGCTGGCGGCGACCAGGCGGCGGCGGCGGCGAACAGACGGACGGACGGACGGACGGACAGCAGGCAGCAGCGGTGATGGACAGCGAGCAGGCAGGCGGACGGACGGACGGACGGATGGACGGACGAACGAACAGCTACAGCAGTAAGCGGCGGGCAGACGGGCAGACAGACAGACAGACAGACGGACACAATCTTCGAAGACGGAGATTCCAACCTGAGAGTAGCCCAGGCTTTGCAATCTGACGCCTTCGAATGAGGGGATCCAACCCTCTGAAGAGAGATTGGAATACGTCAAGCAAATAATTGAGGACATAGGTTGCAAGTGCTACTCTGAGATGAAGAGGTTAGCACAGGAAAGGAATTCGCGGCGGGCCGCATCAAGCCAGTCAGTAGACTGATGACAAAAATAAAAAAAAAAAAAATCTCACGAGCAGTACAAGGAGTTCCAGCATCAAAATCCACGGCCGGAGCAGCGGGTCGCGATGCGCGTGGTTGCATGTAGCAAGGGCGACGTCGGCTCCGGTGGGCGGCGTACTGTTGGCAGAAACGGAAATACCTGCTGCTCGCCGCTAGAGGGCAGTTATACCTTCGTGGCGGACAGCTGTTGGTCTAGCGAAGAAGACTCGGATTGGCTGAGGAAAAAGGCTTGGCGGAAGCAGCAAAAGGTCCGTAGAAGCGGCAGCCTCTACTGATCTTGTACGGCCCTCTGAACTAGCCTGCTTTCTGCAGGTCAGGCGAAGTTCGGCTGACATCGGCCGGTGCGCCTGCTGAGTTTAGGCGATGACCCGCATAGCAGTGTTACGTTGCGTGATGGCGGCTTTGCAGGAGACTCCAGAAAGACGCTAGTATGTTCGCTTCTTTGCCGATGTTGCAGATCGCCTTTTTCATTATCGTATCAATCCGCGTACCAATATTGTGCTATAGCATCACATTTAAAACTTTTCATTTCCCTCCTTTCCGATTTTCGCACAGTCCATGATTCAGTACCTTACAATACCGTTTTTCAAAAGTACATTCTTAGAAATGTCTTCCTCAAATTGAGGTTTGTGTTTGATGGTAGTAGGCTGCTTCTACTAATCTTCTTTCTTTGTCCGCCTTGTTTCATGCGCTTTTTTTTTCCAAGACAGCAAAATCCTTTAACTTCGTCTATTTTGCAGTCGGCAATTTAGATGTTAAGTTTGTCGCCAATCTCATTTCTTCTATTCCTGATTCCTTTCGTCTTCTTCTGTTTACTCTGAGTCCATATCCCGTACTCCTTAGCCTGATCATTCCATTCAACAATTCTTCTATTATTTTTTCACTTTCGCTGCGGATGGTAATGTCACCGGCGTGTGTTATCACGCTGAATCTTAATCCCACTCTTGAAGCTTTCTGGCAATTTCCAGTTTCATTTCACAACACAGTCTGATTGCAAGAATACAAGAGGTTCGTTCCTATCAAATAAGTAACGTGCAGAAATAAGGCACAGTATACCTAGATTTGGAAGTTTGGGAGTTCCGTCGAGAAATTAACAGTAAATGCACGAGTGACTCAGGGAAGTGTGACAGGACCGTTCTTATTCTCTATATATATAAATGATCTGGAGACAGGATGAGAACAGTTAATGACAGTTGGCTGATGATGTATGAGAAACTAGGATAACATAAAAGGAATTTGTATTTGAACTGATGAATGACAGCTTGTTCTAAACGTAGAAAAATGCAAATTAATGCAGGTGAGTACGAAAAAGAATCCGGTAATTTTTGAATACAACATTAGTAGTGTGTTGCTTCAGACAGCCACATGGGTTAAATACTGTATATAGGAGAAACATTGTAAAGCAATGTAAAATAGAAGAAAGACATCATGTTGGTTGTAGGGAAGCCTAATTGTCGACTTTTTTCTATTGAGAGAATCCTGTGAAAGAGTAGCTCATGTATAAAAGAGACAGGATATAAAACACTAGGGTAACTCATTCTTGAGTACTGCTCCAGTGTTTGGGATCCACACCGGAAAATGTTGTAGCAATTCAGAGGCTCGCTGTCAGATTTGTTACCAGCAGGTTTAATTAGCACACAAATGTTACAGATATGCTTCATGAACACAAACTGCAATTCCTGGAAGGAAAACAACGTTTTTTTCGTAAAACACTGTTGAGTTTTAGAAATCATTCTGTAATCAGAACAAAGCAACGATCGATATAAAATGCTAAAAAATCAAATAAGAACAGTTTCGATCACGTTTTCAGATTTTTATTCCTTAGCAACGGGTTTCATTGGAGTTTTTCCCGCTACAATACAGTAATAGTACATATTCAGTATAGAGGGATGAAAATATGGCTAAAAACGTCTAAAATATCAGCTAAAATAATTAAAAAATACGACAATATACCCATTATGGCTGCTAATGGCGGCAGAGGAGCGAGATCCGTAGATGTAAGGATGTTAATGCTGAATAAGGCAATTTGTTTTCTTTATTGTTATATTGCACCTCATACGAGGTGGGCTGGCAGCGGAAAATTTTACTCCGCTCTTCAGCCACAAGCAGTACAATAAAATAGAAAACCAATGAAGACAAAAAAGTAGCACATGGCGGTTAAAAAACAGTAGATACAACAATTAAAAAACATGAAGCAGTTCACACTCGACGAAAAACAAGAAAACTGTCTGTACTGTGCACAAACACTGATGATTTAGACGACACACGTGAACGAAGGAGCGTGGGTGGCGAAAAACACTGAATCACAAACACGACAGCACACACACGAAAAACTGATGGCGATGATCTCCGGCTCGCGAATGTCCACTTAATGTGTGCGAGTCCGGGGACCTGCCGCGAGGGGTAGAAGGGAGAGGGGGGATGGAGAGGGGAGAACAAAGGTGCCAATGGCAGAGGAGATGGGGGGGGGGAGTGAAGGTATGGTGGGTAGGGGAAGGCTGGGGTAGGAGGGGGCAGGAAGGGAGGAGGGAGGGAAGGGAGAGAGAAGGGGGAGAGGGTGCCCTGAGGAAAAAACACAGGAAGTGGGAGGGGAGGATCAAATTTGATAGGAGGGGTAGATGGAGGGGAGGACGGCATCATCAGGGAGGGGGAGTTGGCGGAAGCCACCTTGGAGAGGGTAAGGAGAGCGGAGAGATGGAGAGCAGGTGGGACGTGGAAATACAGGTGCAGCAGCGGACTGGGGTGGGAGAGGATGTGAGAGACAAGCGGGTGAGGGGGATCTACTTTACGGGAGGTGTAGAGGATCTGTATCCATTCTAGGAAGAGGAGGAGGTGGGGGAACGAGATAAGGTCGTACAGGATCCGTGTGGGGGAGGGGAGACGGATGCGATTGGCGAGGCAAAGAGCATGGCGTTCTAGGATGTGAAGGGATTTGTACAAGGTAGGAGGGGTGGAGATCCAAGCAGGGTGGGCATAGCAGAGGATAGGGTGGATGAGGGATTTATAGGTGTGGAGGATGGTGGAGGGGTCCAGACCCCATGTACTGCCTTAAAGGAGCTTAGGGGGCGGAGTCGGGAGCGTGCCTTGGCTTGAATCGTCCAGAGATGGGGGTCCAGGAGAAGCGACGGTCAAGGGTGACGCCAAGGTACTTAAGAGCGGGAGTGAGGGCGATAGGGCGGTCATAGATGGTGATACAGAAGTCGAGGAGTCCGAAGGAAGGGGTGGTTTTGCCTACAATGATCACCTGGGTTTTGGAAGGATTGACCTTGAAGAACCACTGGTTGCACCAAGTGGTGAACTGGTCAAGATGGGATTGGAGAAGGTGTTGGGAGCGCTGCAGGGTAGGGACAAGGGCAAGGAAGGCGGTGTCATCGGCGTACTGGAGAAGGTGGATGGGGGATGAAGGCGGCGGCATGTCCGCCATATACAAAAGGTACAGAAGAGGGGAGAGGACGGAACCTTGGGCACACCGGCGGAGGAGAAGAAGGTGTAGGAATCCGTGTTATGGACGGTGACGTAGGAAGGACATTGGGAAAGAGAGGACCTGATCAGATGGATGTAGTTAATAGGAATAAGGCAACTTGAATGGAGATTATATACTGTAGGTTCCGCCCGTCGCATACAGCACTACATCACTGAAAACCCATCATGCGTGAGATATGCTACATTGATTGCTTTAGTCGAATTTTTAAGAAAAATGGGTACAGAAATAAATACAAAAACTACATATATAAAATTTTATGTGTCTAATTCTACCGTAATTTAAGTAAAATTATCACAGTCACGGGCATATTGTAATTGCTACTGTATGGAGACTGCCCTCTTGTGGGCATTTGTATGTACTCGTTGCTATAGCAATGGCTTGCTAGTATCGACAGTTCCACTTCAGCGAGGTCCAGCACATGCGCCATGGCAGAGGACAGAAAGCTGTGAAGGCGGCGGATGTCTGGTGGCTTGGAAGTCGACCTTCGTTCTTCACTTTTGCTGGACGGTAGTAGCGAAGACTCACTCCTGTGGTCAGAATAAACCGCTTAAGTGATCACTTCCATTGACTGTAGGTTACTGCCAAAGATCCTGGTTATAAACTTGGACAATACTGTCTTCAAAATTTATATGTATTGCTTAGTATTAACGAAATACTCCTATAATAAGATAGTACATTGCTCTTATACGCAAAACTGTGTAAAATGACGTCAAAGTAATGTTATCTAAAAATGTAAAACAATAAAATAAAATAATACAGTAACTGGAGGCAGAAAATTTGTAAATAAAAGAAGCAAATTTAGTATCTGTAAAATACGTGTCAAATACATTAGCAAATCAGTAAATAACTGTTACAGAAAACAGTTGATCCAAATCTGTAGTATATATCAGAATTATTGAAATGCTTGATGTTCTGTAAAAGTAAAAGAACTGGAGTGGCCATCCACGGGCATAACTATGGTGCAATAATATGTTCAGTCACAATTATCACTAAACATAGCTCTTGATTCCTTTGTTATGAAAGTGTAACGAAATGGCTGCAGCCACCCTAAAGAAATCGTCAAGGAGTTCGAAATAGTATCTTTGTCTAAATTCAAGATGTTCTTTCAACAGCGATAGTGGTTTATTTTTAAAATGTGCATTAATTTCCATCTCCTCAAGGGAGTTAAGCTGTAATCCCTTAGGTGCGTGATTAAGGATTCTCACATTATTATCAATGGAACCTTCTGAATGCTTACTCTGTGTGAAATGCTGGTCGAACAGTGATTTGTTGTGTGAGGCACCTACCGTACGTTCTTTAAACCGCAAGGTGAAATTTCTTCCATACTGGCCAGTATATTTCTTGTCATAGTCTTTGCATAATATTTTATATATGCCTGAATTCACACGATGGTAATTGCAATAATAGCTTTTTAAATTTGTGATGAAGATAAGACGAGAGAAGTTATGAGTAGTAGGGAGTCGTATAGACAGTGGTTGTACTTGGCACCCCCCTCTGTACGCCGTACCATGGCTTGTGGAGTATGCATGTAGGTGCAGATGGAGATGAGCATGAGGTCAGTGCCTAACTGAAGTCTGTGTGAACTCGAAATGGGATTCCTCTTGAATCGTGCGACTCTTTCCGCTGCTTAGCAAATCGAGGGGATGCCTAATTCTGTGTCCTCCGTACGGGTTGTTTGGTGGGGCAGACATACGGCGGCGTGTCTGCACGATCGTCCTGCGAGGTGACGTCAGCACTGGATGGCTGTACAAGACCGAACAGGCAGCAGCCCGCTTCCAGCGCAGCCCGGCTGTGTACTCACCTGTGTGCACTGGCGCGCATGCGCTGCACCGCACGGTATGTGGCGACCGCTGCAGGCAGCAAGTGTTTGCAGTGCACTCGCTCCGGCGGCGTCCAGCGCCGCGCCGGCAGTGACCGCCCGGCCGTCGTCAACAAGTCGCCCGCCCCCGCGGTAATTAATCGCCCTCTGCCAACACTCGCCTCGGCACGCTCCGCTGCTGCGAGATGTCGGTATAGACAGCACAGTGCGGCTACCTCAACCCGCCGCGCCGTCTTCCACAGCTCGTCCGATCCGAGGTGACGAAAATGAAAGGAGCCTGCCCGTGAAGGCGATGCGCGGTAAATGTTAACAAGGTCCCGGGATTTGAAGTTGACGTCCTATCTACACTCCTGGAAATTGAAATAAGAACACCGTGAATTCATTGTCCCAGGAAGGGGAAAGTTTATTGACACATTCCTGGGATCAAATACATCACATGATCACACTGACAGAACAACAGGCACATAGACACAGGCAACAGAGCATGCACAATGTCAGCACTAGTACAGTGTATATCCACCTTTCGCAGCAATGCAGGCTGCTATTCTCCCATGGAGACGATCGTAGAGATGCTGGATGTAGTCCTGTGGAACGGCTTGCCATGCCATTTCCACCTGGCGCCTCAGTTGGACCAGCGTTCGTGCTGGACGTGCAGACTGCGTGAGACGATGCTTCATCCAGTCCCAAACATGCTCAATGGGGGACAGATCCGGAGATCTTGCTGGCCAGGGTAGTTGACTTACACCTTGTAGAGCACGTTGGGTGGCACGCGATACATGCGGACGTGCATTGTCCTGTTGGAACAGCAAGTTCCCTTGCCGGTCTAGGAATGGTAGAACGATGGGTTCGATGACGGTTTGGATGTACCGTGCACTATTCAGTGTCCCCTCGACGATCACCAGTGGTGTACGGCCAGTGTAGGAGATCGCTCCCCACACCATGATGCCGGGTGTTGGCCCTGTGTGCCTCGGTCGTATGCAGTCCTGATTGTGGCGCTCACCTGCACGGCGCCAAACACGCATACGACCATCATTGGGACCAAGGCAGAAGCGACTCTCATCGCTGAAGACGACACGTCTCCATTCGTCCCTCCATTCACGCCTGTCGCGACACCACTGGAGGCGGGCTGCACGATGTTGGGGCGTGAGCGGAAGACGGCCTAACGGTGTGCGGGACCGTAGCCCAGCTTCATGGAGACGGTTGCGAATGGTCCTCGCCGATACCCCAGGAGCAACAGTGTCCCTAATTTGCTGGGAAGTGGCGGTGCGGTCCCCTACGGCACTGCGTAGGATCCTACGGTCTTGGCGTGCATCCGTGCGTCGCTGCGGTCCGGTCCCAGGTCGACGGGCACGTGCACCTTCCGCCGACCACTGGCGACAACATCGATGTACTGTGGAGACCTCACGCCCCACGTGTTGAGCAATTCGGCGGTACGTCCACCCGGCCTCCCGCATGCCCACTATACGCCCTCGCTCAAAGTCCGTCAACTGCACATACGGTTCACGTCCACGCTGTCGCGGCATGCTACCAGTGTTAAAGACTGCGATGGAGCTCCGTATGCCACGGCAAACTGGCTGACACTGACGGCGGCGGTGCACAAATGCTGCGCAGCTAGCGCCATTCGACGGCCAACACCGCGGTTCCTGGTGTGTCCGCTGTGCCGTGCGTGTGATCATTGCTCGTACAGCCCTCTCGCAGTGTCCGGAGCAAGTATGGTGGGTCTGACACACCGGTGTCAATGTGTTCTTTTTTCCATTTCCAGGAGTGTAGTATTCGACCGTGTAAGGCGTCAACAACGTTGCTACATGAAGAGAGTCCCCGATTTGTTGGACACTGGCTCAAAATGGCTCGGAGAACTATGGGACTTAACTTCTGAGGTCATCAGTCCCATAGAATTTAGAACTACTTAAACCTAGCTAACCTAAGGACATCACACACATCCATGCCCGAGGCAGGATTCGAAACTGCGACCGTAGCGGTTGCGCGGTTCCAGCTGTAGCGCCTAGAACCGCTCGGCCACCACGGCCGGCTTTTGGAAACTGTTAAAAATGTTAGGATCTCGTAGCTCCAATAAGAAGGAAATAATGAGTAACAAAAATCTAGACATGTTATAAAAATGTGTGTGTGTATGTGCGTATTCATTCCACATCTTCTCCTAAACCACTGGACCGATTTCAGCCAAACTTGGTTCACATATCCGTCACTGGCACGCAACAATCGCTGTGTGGGTAAGAAATATGTATATATCACAGTTTAGGACACGTGACGTAATAAACAATGAGCTGCTTGAAAAACTGCCGCATCATGCATAACGTGTAAATGTATAACTCCTATGCTACTAACTGTTTCCATGATGGTATCTACATTAGCCGCTAAATGCATCTGGAAAGTATATCACTGTACCACACATAGTTCAGAAGATATGATGTTATAAACACCGAGGTGCGTGAAAAGCCGCGTCATCGTTCATGACATTTACATTTGTTACTTCTTTGCTACTATCCTTTAAATTTACTACTTCTTTGCTATTAACTCTTAATTGCAACATAAGACACAGAATGGACCTACGTAAATACATTGGTGTCAAAAATTAAAGCAACAATCCGCTATTTCCCCGTCCTGTGTCTCATTCGCGATACAATCACACTAACTGTGAAAAGAGGTCCATACGATCGTGTTCTGCACGGAAGATGGCATTCCGGTCACGGACGACCACGCCAACGATCAGGGCGGTTATCAAACGGTATAATGTTTGCCGGGTACTCCCACACCCACAGTCGCAGTATATACAGACACAGACGGCGCAGTATAGCACAGAGGACACGCCTGCCAGACTCCGTGGTGGAGGAACATATAAAAAATGGAAGCAGGATAGTCGCAATCTGATGTGACCCGATGGCTTAATGTGAATCATTTTGTTGTTTCTTGGGTGTGGCGGTAGTTTATAGTGACCGAAACGGTACCCCAAAGACCAGGGCAGGGCCGGCCACATGTGACGTTAGAAAGAGAATACCTTTATTTAACTGTACAGGAACTATGGTAGAGCCTTGGTACTAGAGCCTTGGTACTGCACAGCAACTGGCATCTGACTTCGCAGAATCCACTGGACGTATCGAGCAAATGGGGCACAGCAGGCTTCAGAAGAGTGACCTTTACTGTCGGAGACCTGCTGGATGTGTATCTCTGGGGTGGAGTCGTTCAACATGCCTCCTGGACGATCAAACAGTGAGCCAATGTTCTTTTCACAGACGAGTGCCAGTTTGGTCTGGAGAGTGATTCATGGCGGATTCGTATCTGGAAGGAACTCGGAACACGATTTTGGTACCCAAAAACTGTGGAAAAACACCTGTACCGAGGAGGATCCTTAATGGTGGGGGCAGGGTTATGTTGACCACGCATGCATACCTGAAGGAGCGAACACTACGGATAATCTACAGCCATGTGAAATAGAAGAGATGTATTTGCAGTTTGCGAATACAGTTTATGAGTAACGGATGAAAATTCGTACCGGACCGAGGCCCGAATACCGACTTTCCGTTTATCACGTGCGGTCACCGTAACTATTTCGGTTATCCATGCACACCTTCCGGACCGTGCACGGTCCTAAGTGCTCACACACTTACTGTGATTCCCACAGAATGACAGACCTCATTATTATCGTCGTTTTGACCTTACCGGCCGGTGTAGCTGTGCGGTTAAAGGCGCTTCAGTCTGGAACCGCGTGACCGCTACGGTCGCAGGTTCGAATCCTGCCTCGGGCATGGATGTATGTGATGTCCTTAGGTTAGTTAGGTTTAAGTATTTCTTTGTCTAGGGGACTGATGACCACAGAAGTTAAGTCCAATAGTGCTCAGAGCCATTTGAAGCATTTTGGCCTGTCTTGGCATGTAATACAATTTTCCAATGTCAGCATTTTCACAGTCCTGAATAGTACTATGCAACGTCCTTCAGTGCGCAGTAGTACGACCAACCAGGAGAGAGAGTAATGAACCAAGAGTGCAGGTCAAAGGGGAGATACCGGTGAACACACTGACGGAAGATTTTGCAACACCCAGAAGTAATTAATGTAGAGTAATGAAATTTGGGGAATACATTTTTAAGTGATTAACACCGCAAGATCACAGGTTAATGTAAGTGCGAGACAAGCCATTGAAAATATGAAACGCTTGCACGTTAATAATCGATGTAACCTCCAGCGTGTTGAATGCGTGCATGCATTGTGCCGGATGTCAGTTTGTGGGATGGAGTTTCATGGCTGTTGCACCTGGTCGGTCAATACAGTAGGCCAAGGCAACACGTCGACATTCTGTAGAGCATGTTAGGTTACAACAGCGGTTGGAAAGCACCCCTGGAATGCTGTTCATGAACGGCTGCACGACAGATTGATTTACCAGATTAGCGTACAATTGTGCAGTTAGGGTGCGTGAGATAACCACGAGAGTGCTCCTACTGTCACTCGAAATTGCACCCCAAACCATAAACTCCAGGTGTACGTCCAGTGTCTGTTAATCAGACAAGTTGATTGCAGGCACTCAACCGGCCTCCTTGTAACCAAAACACAGCCATCACTGGCACAGGCGCGGAACCAGCCTTCATCAGAAAACAAAACAGACCTCCACCCTGCTCTCCAACTAGTTCTGACTTGACACCAACGAAATCGCGAGTGGCGATGGTTTGGGGTTCAGTGGAATGCACGCGAGCGGGGTCTAGCTCGGAGCTACGATTTATAATAGTTTGCCGTGAGACGGTAGTTCCAACTGCTGCTCAAATTGCTGACGCAGGTGCAGTATGATGCACCAGAGCCATACGCCGTACACGATAGTCGTCTCTCTCGGTAGTGCCACGGAGCCGCCTGGAGCCCGGTCTTCTTGCCACCGTACATTCTCGTGACCACTACTGTCTGCAGTCATGCACAATGTCTACATTCCTGGAGAGTATAAAGCTTTACATGTTACTGGGGCATAGTCACGCAGTATTTTTTTAAACAATAAGCCTCAGTTTGACTGTATATTAGTGTATTTATATTCTTTAATCTCTAGATTTCGGCTTTATGTCATTACCGAGTACAATGCTAGAAGTTCTTGTCTAGTGAAATGAAGTGTTAATGGTCTAAGAACCTCCAGCGTTGTAGTCGATAATGTCATAAAAGCCCAACTCTAGGTAGCACATAAGATAAACACATTAATATGCAGTGAAAAGTTCTAGAAACGAAAGAAAAAGAAATTGTTCTAGCCAAAACTCTGCAATACCGCGGAAGAAAAATCCAGCTTCTCGGAAGTCTAATATACGACCTCGTTCAAAATCGGTTGTTGATGGTGTCATCTTTGTTACCTTAAAGGCATTCTTCTCTAACATCAACTTCCCACGTCCGATCTCAACGCTCACGACCTTTACTACGTATATTTAGAGCAAAGCAGATTTGTTACTTAATTAATGTTCCCTAGATCATTTTGCACCGTACATCGTAATGATGTGGAATGAGTCATTTTACATTCACATGGCAAATTTATTTGTACATACGGTTACATTCTGGACATTTCTAACTTTCTTTTGTTAAAAGCATACACATATGTGAGCTAGTAATTCCTATGTACCACCTCTTACACACTACAGTAATGGAAATTCTTCTACGGAATGGAAGGAGTTCTCTAGGAGAATCTTTCAAAGTTTGTTACCTGTCAGACATTTTGTATCACTGGTTAAGTGATCAAAAAATTTTGTTGCGCCATTGTGAACCCCTTTTTGTGCTGAAGGCAACGTTAATATGGTGTAATGAATGTCATTTTCCGTTCTGATATTGGAATAATGTACCTCATTGTTCCTTTTGAACTGTAGTGGATTATTTACAAGAAACATCATGAGGGAATAAAACTGCTATGAATCAATAGTTAGAATGCCCATTTCCTTAAACAGATGTCTACAAGATGATCACGGGTTCGCACAACATATTATTCTTACCGCACGTTTTTACATTTTCACCCAATGAAGACTTTCTTTCCCAAGTATGAGTTACCCCAGAATAGCATTCGATATGACATTATTAAATGAAAATATGCAAAATAGGTCAACTTACAGATTTGCCTCTCTCCAAAATTTTGCAACGATTATAAGCGCAAATGTGCCTGAACTAACTTGTCTACGAGTTCCAGAATGTATCATTTCCAATTTGAATTCTCATTAACGTCAACCTCCAAGAAATAAGAAGTTTCCACCTTATTTATTATTTTCTCATCATGTGTTGCACTTATCATTGGTATACTAGATGTGCAGAACTGTATATGTTGTGTCTTTTTAAAACTGAGGGTGAAGCCATTCGCAGAAAGCCAGTCAATGGTACATTTAAGAACTTTGTTTACCATTTCTTCTGTTTCTCCTCATATATTTAGACTGACTACAGCATTAATGTCTTCCGCAAAAAGAATGAATTTTGCTTGTTGTACACTAGATGGAAGATCGCTTACATATATGAGGAACACTATTGGACCTAAGACTGAACCCTGGGGAACCCCATACGTGATTTCTCCCCATGCAGAATTATATCCCTGGACTATATTGCTTGAATTACTAGATCCAAGTGTCTGCATTCTTTTGGTCAGATATGACATAATCCCTTGGTTAGCTACACAATCAGTCCTGTGAAACTTCAGTTTATGTGGGAGAATATTGTGATTCACACAGTCAAATGCCATAGATTGGACACTGCAATAACCATATGCGCTATTTCATTATTTAATGTTTGTATAATCTGTTGAGTAAACATGTAAATGGCTTTATGAGTAGAGAAACCCTTCTGAAACCCAAACTGTGATTTGCTAAAGATACCGTTGTTGCTAAGGTGAGATACTACTCCAGAATACATCTTCTCAACAATTTTGATGAATGACGCCAGCAGTGAATCCGGTCCATAGTTACTGACATCTCTCTTACCACCTTCCTTAAAGATGGATTTAACAGGGGCATATTTCCATCTCTCTAGAAAATGCCTTGACTTAGTGTTACATTACATACTTCTGATAAGACTGGGCTTATTACATGGGAATAAATTTTTGCTATCTATCGGAAGCACTACCAAAACCAGTTGAGCTTTTATTTTTAAGAGAAAGTGTAATTTGTTCTGATGTAATCTCAAGCGGAGGAACGAAGAAAAGGAACGCAAGACCAGAGAAGGCGGTGAGGAAACGTCAGCCAATAGGTCGCTGACAAGCACCGAGGTGCGCCAGGAGCGCCCCTTCAAGAAGTGAATACAAGCGCCGCTCCTGCCAGCCTCGGGGCCCCCTGCCCCCGGTGGCAGCCCCCCCCCCCCCCCTTTGTGTTCAGTCTTCTTAGCGCCGAAGATCGTCACTAGTGTTTTGTGCAACAATGTTTTTCGTCACTACTGTGTGTCAGCGCTCTCTTCGGTGTGCTCCTTCGTTCGGTGAACAACTGACTGCCTTCGTTTGTGCGCTCTGTTGACCTTATTTATGTGTCATGTGCCTTCCACCGAACGCCCCCATCACATTCTTATGCATACCAACTGTTTTTAACATTCATGTCTATCTGTATTTATGTCTTCCTCTACGATTTCTGCTATACTATTGGCCGAAGAGCGGCGTCTGTTAGCCGATGCTGCCCCGCATCCCCCTTTTTCTATAAAGGGGAGGAAAAAACAGCCTCGGGACACAGATCGCCTAAGTGTACTGACATTAGTGGAACATATTTGCGGAGTGTGCTACAAGAACAACTAGTTGTGATCCTTATCAGTTACTTGTCTGGACTTTGACCGTGGCGATGACTATTTCTGTTGGCATGTTACTTGTGACACCGATGTATCTCCGACGTTAAGTACCGTCAATTGATTTACGGAAATAAAGCTACTAAAGTTATTTGTTTGAATTGTTGTATAGCATTCTGAGAACGCTGCATCCCTTAGGCACCCTATAAGTGACGAGCAGGCAAAATCCCACAATTTTCTCAATTTCAGAATGAAAAGCTGGTGATAGATTCATAAAATGGATTTTCGTGAAATGTACATTTTGAACATACTGCTGAGATTTTCATCTTCAGCTGTTTGCTCCTAGGCTTTCTATTATATTTAATAAATGATTATTAAATGCATTTACTTCCTGTGAGTCATCATAGCCCTTCCATTCAGGTTCATAATGCTACTGTCTTGTTCTGTGGCTGGTTGTGCTATGTACTAGCGCCACTAGGACTATTGTTATGCGACTGGCGCGAACTTTGAACAGAAATCATCTTTCAGACGTAGAAACAAGCTTACCAATTTCATTTATGTCGCTCAAATCGTTCTTGGTGTTGCGACCTTTTCCCCGTTAGCGTATTCCTCAATGGATGACGCCATAGGTTAGTGGTTGTGGTGCGAAACATTTGCACTTGTCGAGCCAGCGAAACAGCGAATGAACAATAGCAACACTGCTGCATTGTGTTGAGAGTGATGGACAATTAAACTGCTACAAACAGTAAGTCGATGAATTCCTGTAGCAAGACGCGTGCGTCCGCGACAATGCGCAGCAGGTCCGACTCGAAACTCAAACTGAATTTGCGCAGAATGGTAACCGTTAGAACTCTCATGGCTCGTTTGACGCGACACTCCCTTAAGCCTCCGACTTGAAATAAACTGAACCCTTGCCAACTTAGTGTCGCTCTTAGCAAAACAAAACTGACGGATGTAAAGATAAGCCGCACGGAGTGGCCGCGCGGTTAGAGGTGTAATGTCACGGATTGCGAGACCTCTTCCACCGGAGGTTCGAGTCCTCCCTCGGCCATACGTGTTTGTGTTGTTCTTAGCATAAGTTACTTTAAGTAGTGTGTAAGTCTAGGCATCGATGACCTCAGTAGTTTGATCCATTGGGAACTCACATACAACTCAAAAATGGTTCAAATGGCTCTGAGCACTATGGGACTTAACAGCTGAGGTCATCAGTCCCCTAGAACTTAGAACTACCTAAACCTAACTAACCTAAGGACATCACACACATCCATGCCCGAGGCAGGATTCGAACCTGCGAACGTGGCGGTCGCGCGTTTACAGACTGAAGCGCATAGAACCGCTCGGCCACCACGGCTGACTCACATACAACTATGTAAAGGTAATTTCAGGAGTAACCCAAGGAACTGTGACACTACCGTCATTGTATACTACAATATATCAGATCAAGCGGTTGTTTGTGAGAGGGCAATGAAGTCACAAGACTGTAGCGAATTGTTGGAAAACCTAAGAAGCTATGATGAATGGTGCAGGCTCTGACAGTTGATCGTGAACTCAAATAAAAAAAGCATATTGTGTATATGTAGGAGACGAAATAGACTATTCTACAACTACACAACTGTTGGCCAAACGTTCATCGATCTTGAAGTGCATCAGTACTCCACGGACATCCAGACCCTGATCTGCGGGTGCGGGAATTTTCTGCAAATGTCTGTGGTGGCACACAATCGACAGGTTGCGCCAAACATTTGCAACAACCGCTTGATACGTGCCTCTAGCTTCCCGCACGCCCGGAATAGGGACGTTGTTCAAACGGTTGAAATTGTTCAAAAGGAATACGCACTCGTCGGCAGGACATAGGACATAGTTGTACTGCAGAATGAATTTTAGGGGGACGTTGATGAAACTGACCAAAAATGTCAATTTTCAATTTATTTTTTATTTGTTAGTACAACTCATGGAGAATAAGTTCCCAAGGTTTCAATGTTGAAATCGCATCCAAAGTGCCTGAAAATTAATTAAAAGTGTGACGCGGCCCCCCCTGCCACGCCCACGTTTTGAAGCAGCACTTCAGTACCAGCTCAGTGAACAACGATTCTGTGTATTACTTTCAACCAAACGTGTGCGGGTACATCCAGAAGGTCTGACACTTACTCTTTGGTTATATAGATCATCTTTGACCGATCCTGCACTTCTCAAAAAGTGAGTTCATGACAAAACCCAAAATCCAAATGAGTGTTTGAATTCACTCATATGCAATCGATGCCCTAAAAACACATTTGAATCTGCTACAGTTGTCAGAATTGCAACTTATGATGCAGTGATTGTATTTAATGATGGGAGCGTCGGGAGGATGAAGGTATTAGAAATAATGAGCTTCAAGATAGGAAATTTTACTCAAGACATCCTGAGAAAAATGAATTGTACACATATTTCTGTAAACCTAATAAACGTGGTCTCAAGGGCAAATATTGAAATTCTGACTGAAAGCTGAGATATGGAGCAAAGTACTTGGACTTTTGCATTAATTTAAAATTGTACTTTTGGAACTATAATTAAAAATTATTGAAATTCTCTTGTTTGACCTGTTCCAAAAACCTCATGAGAGAAGCTTACAACATATATAGAGATGAAACAGAGAAGTTCTTGTGGAAATCTCTTGAATACTTTCTGAGAAAACGGATGATACATTATTTTTTGAAAATAAAATTTCAAATTTAATTTAAAAAAAGTTGAAAATATATATGATCGAAGGATTTTATATGTAAATGTGTTACTTTCATGTAAACCGCGGTACAAAATTTCATAGCCATATCTCCAAAACTGTGGATTTGATGGATTTTTGAAATAGTGTGTGTTTTTCATCAACGTCCCCCCTTAGCAAACACCAGTCCTCTCTAAACCCAACGAGTTACTAAGTGTAGGGCCAAAAAAGAATTTACGCAGACAATCCTTCAAAACGGCCAATACCCGATGATTGACACGAACGAATCACTAACAATACAGCCGCTCACTATCTGCGTATTATTATATTCAGGTGTCACTGAACACAGTCCTTGATGGCGCAGGGTGCTGTATTTTTTTCTGGCAGTGTACTATGAACTCGAGAATGAAGCCACGGAGAGCAATATGTATTTTGCAAGTTGACATTTATTTCACTAAGTGTTATTTCGGAACTGTAGAGAATGCCATACTGAATTCTAGGAACTTAGCAGACGCTTAACTGTCGCTATTTAAATTAGACTGTAGACATTCGAGACGTGTCCGCAATGCTGTTGAATTTTGCGTAGGGCAGTGAAGTCCTGGGGGAAGGTGCACAGGTAGCGGGAACCAGGGTAGTGTGTGGTGCGATGGGGTGGGATGGAGGGGGACGTTGGGATGGGACGGGCTGCGCAGCATTTCACGCATCTGGGGCTGGAGGCGAGGTGTTTGCTCTGCACTCGTGGCGTGGCGGCGGTTTTCGGCCACTCTGCCAGGCTCGGCGCTCGCCTCGTTTGCGACGTGGAACGAACGCGTGTGGGGAGAGCACAGCGGCAGTATGGTGATGGGAAAGGGGGGGGGAGGGAAGTGGTGAAGGCGGCCGCGGTTGCAGAGGCTGTCCGGTGTCGGCCACAGCAGAGACCAGGCCTGGTCTGCAAAAAGCGGGCTGCACGCCGACTGCGGATACTGACCCGAGGTGTTCTTTGCGACGTGGAGCTGCGACGTCTCGAGCTATTTAGTAACGCACTGATCTTTCTTTGGCGTTCAAAGCTTACGGCGGTTCTTACCACAGGGAGTCGGATATTGTACCCATTTATCCAAACATATATAAATGTATGTATGTATGTATCTATGTACGTATGTAATAATTGAAATTCGTGTGCCTCTACAAAGATCGATGGGTGAAGCTTACAACTACTACCACTGTCGTACGTCAACAAAAGATATTCTCGAGAAAGCTCCGGTCCTACATAAAATCACTAAGTGGGCATAAGGTAAATATCCAGTCACTCTTTGCCAGTCTATTGTGGCAGTAGAAGACAGCAAAAATAAAGCATAAATTTTAAATTTCCCGTTTAACATTTCATTCACGCAAGAGAAACATACAAAAGTACCATCATTTCACCATCGCACAGACTCCCGTATGGAAGACATAGTAATGAGCATAAGTGGTGAAACAACTGAAAGAGATGAAGGCAACTAACTCGCCGGGTCCTGATGGAATACTAATTAGGTTTCACAAAAGTTTTCTACAGCATTGGCTTCTCACCCAGCCCCCCTCCCCCCCCGCCCCCCCCCAACTCCTTCTTCCAGAGTGCAAGGTCTTAAGCAACTGGAAAAAAGAACAGGTGGGGCATCTGTATGTACGAAGGGTAAAAAATAGGATCCGCAAAATTACAGCCCAATGACCTTAACATCAGTTTACTGAAGAGTCTATGAACATATTTTCAAATGGCTCTGAGCACTATGGGACTTAACATCTATGGTCATCAGTCCCCCAGAACTTAGAACTACTTAAACCTAACTAACCTAAGGACAGCACACAACACCCAGCCATCACGAGGCAGAGAAAATCCCTGACCCCGCCGGGAATCGAACCCGGGAACCCGGGCGTGGGCAGCGAGAACGCTACCGCACGACTACGAGATGCGGGAAAAACATATTTTCAGTCCGAATACAACAAATTTCCTTGAAGAAAAAAGTTCGGGAGATATGCTGTCATAAACACTGAGATTGGTAAAAACCTGCCACGATATGCATGACGTTTAAATTTATGACTTCTTTGTCACTAACTCCTGACGTCTTAAGCATTGAGCTGCTTCAAAACGCAACTGGAAGGCTACATCCGCTAGAGCTACAATTACGGGTGAAGTACAATATTTTAAATATATGTGAAATACAGGGTGTTTCAAAATGAATGTACGGTTTTCATCGCTTTGTAGCATTTATTATACTTAACTTACAACCATAAATTGTACATCAAATGAAATAGCGACTCAAACAGTTTCGTTTGTATACCTTTGCGCAAAGGGAGTAGTATGGAATGACCAAGAATAACTGAAGAAGATGTTGAACGAGGGAGTCTTTCACGCGGAGTTCCAAGAAACACCTTCGGAAGGCTAGTCGTGAATTAGCAATTCCAGTAAGTCTGTGTGGAAACGTTTAACGACACGCTTAAACTACGTCCTTGTTATTTTCAAAGTCCTAAACCCTAAATCCTATAGTTTAAGTGCCAACTTTGACTGGGGGTCGTCCAGCTGCACACATTGGGTATGTTTCCCCAACTCCACTTAGGCGAAGTGTCGATTCATCGCTGAAGACGACACGGTCTAGAAGATCTTCATCGTCATACAGCAACTTTCGTTTGCAAAGTTAGCACAACTATAGTCTTTAGGCTTTAGAACTTGTAAGAACTGGAAACGACAAGAATGTAGTTTAAGCGTCTCGCTAAAAGTTTCCACACAGACTTTTTGGAATTGCTAATTCACGACTAGCCTTCCGGAGGGATTTCATGGGTCTCCGACTGAAAGACTCTCTCACTGGTTCAACGCGTTCTTCAGTTAATCTTGGTTATTCCATACTCTTCCCTTTGCGCAAAGATGTACAAACAAAACTGTTTGAGTTGCTGTTCTATTTGATGTACAGTTCATTATTGTAAGTTGAATATAATAAGTGCTACAAAGCGATAAAACCCGTATATTCATTTTGAAACACCCTGTGTAGAAACATGTCGTATACCGGCAAAGCAGCGGGTGAAAAGTTCCTCCTATATTACTGAATCGATTTCAACCAGATTTGGTACTCGTGCTACATACTAATTGGAAATAAATACTGTACGGGTAAGAACCAGCAACCTCGTCTTAGGATAGGGGTGACGACGTGGTGAGAGAAGGGGGGGGGGAGGCAGGAGGAGATGAACAGAGGGACAAAGGAGCAGGAGATTTTGGAGGATGACGAGGAGATAGAGGGTAACGAGGAGGTGCACAGAGGGGAAAGCAGCGGGTGGCCAGAGGGGGGAGGAACAGAAGGACAAGTTCCAAACTGTCTACTGCAGCAGGTGCAAGATCTAGGATGCGCTAGGCCGCACTAACGACAAGACAGGCGCTTTACAAATTGCTGGTTCTTACGATGTGGAATGTACACACCTGTGAGACCGGCAGACCGGCAGCAACACGCATACGAGAGCATGAGCGAAAGATTCGTCTGTAGCAGCACAGCAAGTCTGCAGAGGCCAAACACCGGCAAGAAAGCGCGAAGGAAAGCAAATTTGATAGACCTGCGCACTGCCCAAGGAGCCAGCGACGACGAAGCCCAAGATCAAAGAAGTCATAAAAGTAATAAAACAATCTAAGAACATGAGCAGAGAGGATTGATACAAGCTTACCTTATGCTGGCTGTCAACCCTCAAAGTGCAACAGGCCGCATCGACAACACGTGGCGCTGGCGCTATCGGCGAGTAGCAGTCTGGGTCCAGCAGGTGGGAAACAAGAGACCGCGCCTTACTCGCCGATGAGCGCCAATCATATCAAGCAATGCAAGAAGCAACAGACAACGGCAGATCCCCATTACCCGCACCATAGCAAGCTATTATGACAAAGTTCCCGCTCCTTTCATCTCAAGTGACCAATCATAACAACGACCTTTTCCAAATTATGACCTAACTCACGCTCAGTGAGCAGGATGGCTAAATAACAGCTACTCCACACAGCTAAAGCACATCAGTAAGAAGACGACAGCTGTACACGCGGCTTAAACGTTAGTTTCTCCAGTAGAAGTACACTATGACGCAGTGCGATACACATAAATCTTCTATGTCAACTGACTCTGACTGTTTTAGCCTGCGCCATTATGTAAACCCTAGGTTGTTTTTCTGAGGTATATAGAACCAGATGCCTAAGCAATGGTCACGCATTTATCTTAAATTACGGACCCCGGATTTGCGGACGCGGAACTGGTGCCTGATGTGTTCTGTAGGATTCAAATCAAGCGAACCTGGCGATCAAGATATAAATGTGAGTTCACTAGCGTCTTGTGTTCAAAACACTGTGGCACGATTCTGGGTTGTGATACAGACAGTTGTCCCATTGTAAGACTACTTCGCCGGAGCTGAAGACATCAAATATGAAGATTTGTGGGTAATCTGTAATAAGGTTCAAGTAGTCGGCAGCCGTTATGGTGGATTCTGTTACTACCACAGGTCCACCGAGCGAGGTGGTTCAGTGGTTAGCACACTGGACTCGCATTTGGGAGGACGACGGTTGAAACCCGCGTCCGGCCATCCTGACTTAGGTTTTCCGTCATTTGCCTAAATCGCATCAATCAAATGCCGGGATAGTTGCTTTGAAACGGCTCTACCGACTTCCTTCCTCGTCGTTCCCAAATCCGATGGGACCAATGACCTCGCTGTTTGGTCCTCTCCCCTAAGTCAACCAACCAACCAACCACGGGTCCCCTGGAAGCCTAAGTGAATGTCCTCCATAACGTAATACTGATCCCATCGGCCTACGTCCTCTGCACGGTACACGTTTCGAGCAGCCGTTCACCTGGACGAAGGCCGCTCCTTTCATCCACGGTCCCATCTCTATGATCCCACACCAACTGAAATCGCAAATGAGATGCCGCTGGGTCAACATTGCAACACGTAAGCATCGTCCATTGCGGAGCCTCGTGTTCAACGATCCGTCCTGATTGATTTTCTTCCACCAGAACCTCCGGAACACTTGCGCCTGTACCAACACTGTACTGTGTCGTCTGACCTGCCACAGATCACAGCCTATCGTGCAGCTCTCGGACGTTCACGTTCAGTGATGAGGTGCAGATGTTCAACAGTCACCTACACGTGGCTTCAAAAAATGGTTCAAATGGCTCTGAGCACTATGGGACATAACAGCTGTGGTCATCAGTCCCCTAGAACTTAGAACTACTTATACCTAACTAATCTAAGGACATCACACACACACATGCGCGAGGCAGGATTCGAACCTGCGACCGTAATAGTCCCACGGTTCCGGATTGAAGCACCTAGAACCACATGGCCACCGCGGCCGGCCACGTGCCTTCATCCCTGATTTACAATTGCTCACGACAGCAGCACGCGAATAGCCGATCAGCTTCGCGTATTCTAGTTGACTGTTCCCAGGCTCCAGAAAACAACAACCTGTCCTTCATCTAGGTCGCTTATGTGAGCGGATTCCTCCGTTTTCTGCCCGTATTTCACTATCGAGTTTCCCCTTTCATCGTTGCACATTTATATACACTACTGGCCATTCAAATTGCTACACCAAGGAGAAATGCATATGATAAACGGGAATTCATTGGACAAATATATTATACTAGAACCGACATGTGATTGCATTTTCACGCAATTTGGGTGCATAGATCCTGAGAAATCAGTACCCAGAACAACCATCTCTCGCCGTAATAACGGCCTTGGTAAGCCTGAGCATTGAGTCAAACAGAGCTTGGATGGCGTGTACAGGTACAGCTGCCCATGCAGCTTCAACACGATACCACAGTTCATCAAGAGTAGTGACTGGCATATTGTGACAAGCCAGTTGCTCTGCCACCATTGACCAGACGTTTTCAATTGGTGAGAGATCTGGAGAACGTGCTGGCCAGGGCAGCAGTAGAACATTTTCTGTATCCAGAGAGGCCCGTACAAGACCTGCAACATGCGCTCGTGCATTATCCTGCTGAAATGTAGGGTTTCGCAGGCATCGAATGAAGGATAGAGCCACGGGTCGTAACACATCTGAAATGTAACGTCCACTGTTCAAAGTGCCGTCAATGCGAACAAGAGGTGACCGAGACGTGTAACCAATGGCACCCCATACCATCACGCCGGGTGATACGCCAGTATGGCGATGACGAATACACGCTTCCAATGTGTGTTCACCGCGATGTCGCGAAACACGGATGCGACCATCAAAACCTGGATTCATCCGAAAAAATGACGTTTTGCCATTCGTGCACCCAGGTTCGTCGTTCACTACACCGTCGCAGGCGCTCCTGTCTGTGATGCAGCGTCAAGGTTAACCGCAGCCATGGTCTCCGAGCTGATAGTCCATGCTGCTGCATACGTCGCCGAAGTGTTCGTGCAGATGGTTGTTGTCTTGCAAACGTCCCCATCTGTTGACTCAGGGATCGAGACGTGGCTGCACGATCCGTTACAGACATGCGGATAAGACGCCTGTCATCTCGACTGCTAGCGATACGAGGCCGTTGGGATCCAGCACGGCGTTCCGTATTACCCTCCTGAACCCACCGATTCCATATTCTGCTAACAGTCATTGGATCTCGACCAACGCGAGCAGCAGTGTCGTGATACCATGAACCGCAATCACGATAGGCTACAATCCGACCTTTATCAACGGCGGAAACGTGATGGTACGTATTTCTCCTCCTTACACGAGGCACCACAACAACGTTTCACCAGGCAACGCCGGTCAACTGCTGTTTGTGTATGAGAAATGGATTGGAAACTTTCCTCGTGTCAGCACGTTGTAGGTGTCGCCACCGGCGCCAACCTTGTGTGAATGCTCTGAAAAGCTAATCATTTGCATATGACAGCATCTTCGTCCTGTCGGTTAAATTCCGCGTCTGTAGCACGTCGTCTTTGTGGTGTAACAATTTCAATGGCCAGTAGTGTACGTATTTCTCTACGTCATGGGCCTGCAGCACCACAAGGTGCCTTTCAGTCTCTCCGAGGACAGTGATCATTATATTTTGACACAACAGTGTTACTGTTCATTGTTGCCAGCCTTGCGAAATTTTTAAATAAACAGGTGTCCGTTGTGCATTTTCAACTTCTCGCGGCGTAATGAATAACCCATTAAATTTCGGGCATGCAGCCCCGCAAATAACATTTCCTCTACTGATATTTCGGCCGCGTATCGTCCGGCCATCTTCATAGCGAGGCACAAGACTGACGACAAGGTGCAAGCGGTGCCTAATATGCTCCACCCATGGTTTGTGAAGGGTGATGGCAGCTTCTGGCATGAAGATACAGATTTGTGTGCGTTGGTTTCCGATATACGGCATATCCTAATGTACCATCACTTTTATGGCGAACGACAACATCCAAAAAGGGGAGGCAGCCGTCTTTTTCTATTTCCATAGTCAATCTAATGCTAGCATGGATGGAATTCAGATGCCCAAGAAATCGATGTAATTCATCCATACTATGGGTGTCCTTAAGACCTTAGTGCATCGGGCGCACTGTACTTCAGATAAAGGCAATTTGCAAGGAGAGCTAACATACCTCAAGAGCATTTTTAAATTGAATGGAAATTCTCCGCAACAAATTCGTAGAGCATTCCATGCAAAACCTAAAAAGCAGGTATGTGATGGGCAAGAAGATAGTAAAGTCTTCAGATCTAGTGTGTTTTTGCCCTACGTGGGTGCTCTTTCTTCAAAGATAAGCCGTATTCTTGAGAAACACTGTGTTAAGGTGATCTTCCGGCCTCCCACGAAGATTGCAGCTTTACTCGGCTCTGTGAAGGACGATTTACTGCTTCGTAAGGCGGGTGTTTACCAGATTCCTTGCGGAAGTTGTGAGCAGTCATACATAGGTCAAACAACACGCATCGTTCATGAGAGGTGTGTGGAGCACCGAAGATACACACGCTTATTACAAATAGACAAGTCAGCTGTGGCGGAACATTGTATTGATACGGGTCATTCCATGAATTACAGTGATGTGAAGATTTTAACATCCACCTCTTATTTTTGGGAATCTGTATTCAAGGAAGCTATAGAAATTCGATTAGCCAACAATTTAATAAACACAGATAATGGTTTTAATTTGAACAAAGCATGGAATCCGGCACTTGGAGTTATTAAACTGCAGAGAAGTCGTCATCGTGTCACCGCCGCCGATCAAACATCGATAAGCGAGTTGAATGTCTGTACGCCTTCGCCACAGGCGGCGCATGTGTAAGCGTATGTCTCTGCTGCCGACCAGCCTCTGTGACCCCCATGCGCCGTACCGCCGCGGTGGAGAATATTAGGCCGCGCTTGGCACCTTGTCGTCAGTCTTGTGGCTCGCTCTGAAGATGGCCGGACGATATGCGGCCGAAATATCAGTAGAGGAAATTTTATTTGCGCGGCTGCATGCCCGAAATTTAATGGATTAGGTGTCCGTTGATTGACATTGGTGACCTAAGCACACATGCTTTTCCCGATTATTGTGATCTTTGAAATCGACAGTTTCGATACATGCGTAATCTTTGCCTGCGGAACGAATCTTTAACTCTGCAGTGCAGTGTGCTTTGACATGAAACTCCTGACACATTAAAACTGCGTGTCCGACCGGGACTCTAACACAGGGCTTTTTCCTTCCACGAGCAAGTGCTCCAACGACTGAGCTACCCAAGCATGATTCAAAACCGTCCTTACGGTCTTACTCCACCTAGTATATTTGCACCATGAAAATGTCACATAAATTTTCCTCAGAAACTTGCGGAACTAGCATTCCATAAAGGAAGTATAGTGCATACACATGTCTTTAAAAAAGCGCAGGTGACTTTAGTATATAAGAAGGGTAAAAGAACGAATAACCCTCCTACCTCTCCTGCTAATTAGGCTTTTCTATATGACCGCGTACATAAAGTCCCTAATTTCTGGGGAATAGGCATCTATCCGAAGAATAATGCAAAACGAGAGTAGATGAGGTTATAACCGAATTGCCACTGCTCAGTATTATTTATGATGATTAGAAAAATGTTCGGTTAACGTTATATATATTTTAATTGCGTAAACTAGTTTTTTTAATAAAAATTAGTTAGTGGAAAATTTGGAAGAAAGGTTTTCAAAGTATGTCATTAATAAAATAACCAACGGCCGCCAGTTCCTCGCCGGAACAAGAATAATTAAATTGAAACTGAACTTTATACTCGTAAGCAACCTTATGTAAGAATAGTCATTGGCGTCATAACGTAGGAAAAGCGCTTAACGCACACTTCACACCTCACATGTCACAGTAGTCAAATAATACAAAAACAGCAAACACATACAACATATTATATTAATTTGCAAAGGTCAATTAATGTATGATTGTTTACTGGCTCTGCCCAGAAACTTTTTGTTACGTTACTCACCGTAATACTGATTCTCGTAATTGTAGCAAGCAGAAAGATTGTTTGAATCTACCCATTGATAAGAACTGTCTTTTACCTAGCAGTTATCCTGATATTTCGTTGTAATAAAAGTTATAAATTATGCCACAAGCTATAAATTAGAATTGTGCTTTGACAGCGAAATTCATTGTTTACTACCAATTTTTTTATTATAAAACTTACTGCATTAAAAAAAAAATGAATTAATACTGGCTTTTGCATCATTCTACTTCTGCGGGTAAGCTACTAAAAACAGTATACTGAACGCATTATTGTGGCCAAGATAGACACGAAGCCCATGCCTCATACAGTAGTACAAGTTTATATGCCAACTAGCTCAGCAGATGATGAAGAAATTGATGAAATGTATGATGAGATAAAACAAATTACTCAGGTAGTGGAGGGAGATGAAAATTTAATCGTCATGGGTGACTGGAATTCGAGAGTAGGAAAAGGGAGAGAAGGAAACATAGTAGGTGAATATGGATTGGGGGTAAGAAATGAAAGAGGAAGCCATCTGGTAGAATTTTGCACAGAGCATAAATTAATCATAGCTAACACTTGGTTCAAGAATCATGAAAGAAGGTTGTATACATGGAAGAATCCTGGAGATACTAGAGGGTATCATATAGATTATATAATGGTAAGACAGAGATTTAGGAACCAGGTTTTAAATTGTAAGACATTTCCAGGGGCAGATGTGGACTCTGACCACAATCTATTGGTTATGAACTGTAAATTAAAACTGATAAAACTGCAAAAAGGTGGGAATTTAATGAGATGGGACCTGGGTAAACTGACTACACCAGAGGATGTACAGAGTTTCAGGGAGAGCATAAGGGAACAATTGTCAGGAATGGGGGAAAGAAATACAGTCGAAGAAGAATGGGTAGCTTTGAGGGATGAAATAGTGAAGGCAGCAGAGGATCAAGTAGGTAAAAAGACGAAGGCTGGTAGAAATCCTTGTGTAACAGAAGAAATATTGAATGTAATTGATGAAAGGAGAAAATATAAAAATGCAGTGAGTGAATCAGGCAAAAAGGAATACAAACTTCTCAAAAATGAGATCTACAGGAAGTGCAAAATGGCTAAGCAGGGATGGCTAGAGGACAAATGTAAGGATGTCGAGGCTTATATCACTAGGGGCAAAATAGATACTGCCCACAGGAAAATTAAAGAGACCTTTGGAGAAAAGAGAGCCACTTGTATGAATATCAAGAGTTCAGATGGAAACCCAGTTGTAAGCAAAGAAGGGAAAGCACGAAGGTGAAAGGAGTATATAGAGGGTCTATACAAGGGCGATGTACTTGAGGACAATATTATGGAAACGGAAGGGGATGTAGATGAAGATGAAATGGGAGATACGATACTGCGTGAAGAGTTTGACAGAGCACTGAAAGACCTGAGTCGAAACAAGGCCCCGGGAGTAGACAACATTCCATTGTAACTACTGACAGCCTTGGGAGAGCCAGTCCTGACAAAACTCTACCATCTGGTGAGCAAGATGTATCAGACGGGCGAAATGCCCTCAGACTTCAAGAAGAATATAATAATTCCAATCCCAAAGAAAGCAGGTGTTGACAGATGTGAAAATTACCGAACTATCAGTTTAATAAGTCATGGCTGCAAAATACTAATGCGAATTCTTTACAGACGAATGGAAAAACTGGTAGAAGCCGAATGACTTATCTTAGAAGAAAGATTAAGGAAAGGCAAACCTACATTTCTAGCATTTGTAGACTTAGAGAAAGCTTTTGACAATGCTGACTGGAATACTCTCTTTCAAATTCTGAAGGTGGCAGGAATAAAATACAGGGAGCGAAACTCTATTTACAATATGTACAGAAATCAGATGGCAGCTATAAGAGTCGAGGGGCACGAAGGGGAAGCAGTGGTTGGGAAGGGAGTGAGACAGGGTTGTAGCCTCTCCCTGATGTTATTCAATCTGCATATTGAGCAAGCAGTAAAGGAAACAAAAGAAAAATTCGGAGTAGGTATTAAAATCCATGGAGAAGAAATAAAAACTTTGAGGTTCGCCGAAGACATTGTAATTCTGTCAGAGACAGCAAAGGACTTGGAAGAGCAGTTGAACGGAATGGACAGTGTCTTGAAAGGAGGATATAAGATGAACATAAACATAAGCAAAACGAGGATAATGGAATGTAGTCGAATTAAGTCGGGTGATGTTGAGGGAATTAGATTAGGAAATAAGACACTTAAAGTAGTAAAGGAGTTTTGCTATTTTGGGAGCAAAATAACTGATGATGGTCGAAGTAGAGGAGATATAAAACATAGACTGGCAATGGCAAGGAAAGCGTTTCTGAAGAAGAGAAATTTGTTAACATTGAGTATAGATTTAAGTGTCAGGAAGTCGTTCCTGAACGTATTTGTATGGAGTGTAGCCATGTATGGAAGTGAAACATGGGCGATAGATAGTTTGGACAAGAAGAGAATAGAAGCTTTTGAAATGTAGTGCTACAGAAGAATGCTGAAGATTAGATGGGTAGAGCACATAACTAATGAGGAGGTATTGAATAGAATTGGGGAGAAGAGGCGTTTGTGGCACAACTTGACAAGAAGAAGGGACCGGTTGGTAGGGCACGTTCTGAGGCATCAAGGGATCACAAATTTAGCATTTGAGGGCAGCGTGGAGGGTAAAAACTGTAGAGGGAGACCAAGGGATGAATACACTAAGCAGATTCAGAAGGATGTAGGTTGCAGTAGGTACTGGGAGATGAAGAAGTTTGCACGGGATAGAGTAGCTACATTAAACCAGTCTCAGGACTGAAGACCACAGCAACGACAACAACTTCTGACGTTATTCATACTACACCCAAAGATTTCATTATTACGTAATTGTTCAAAAGTTGGATAAATTATGTTTTGATAATCTAATAATTTAATGTTCACTCCATTCTCAGTTCATTTTCTGATTATCTCTGTTCATATAAAGGGATACTACTGGGATCTTGACTGGGGAAAATTATTTACGTGACAATATGCACGAAAACGATGTTATTCAAGCATTAAAATTCCAACTACACTGGTCAGTATATTACACTTCTAGTTACAAAAGTCAAGATCTTACTTCACTTCATTATGCCGTCGGTTTGTCGAGTGGCTTCATTTAACGGTAAATAGGGCACAGGTTGATCTTCTTGCCGTACCATAGCAAGGGCCTGCAGTACTCTAGATGTTATGTGAATTACTCTTGCTGCCTTTGTACTGTGCCCAATAAATGCCATAGCTTGCCAATATTAAACATCCACCAAAACAACCACTTCAGTTTTCACTACTCCGCACTTCGGAAGCAGACGTTTTGTCTCCGCACTTTTACATAGCCACATCGGCGAATACACCCAACCAGCGACACCAATCGTGCCCTCGCTACTCCGAAATGCTGCTCTTCTGGCGCCCACGAACGCCCAGCGATAATGCATTTACAATTTATTATACTCTTTGACAATAGCTTTTCCCTGGCTAGGTCGTTGTGTCTACTTACAAAATGTTAACATTCCATGCGTATTCTCTTTCTTAAACAACAAATTGCATTTGTGACGTTACAACATATTTTCAAGAATAATATTAAGCACAACTGATAAAACAAACTTCGCAAAACATGTAGAAAATGTGTGATCATCCACAGAGCTGTGGTGTTATAAAAGGACCCATAAACTTATAGACCTATATCCAGAACTTCGGTTTACAGCAGAAGGCTTGGACATATTCCCAGCTCGAATATAATAAACTTTGTTGAGACTGAGACGCTTATGTCTACGAATCAGCATGCTTTTAGAAAGCATCGCTCATGGAAAACTCAGCATGCCCTTTCTTCACACGATATACAGCGAACTACGGATGAAAAACCACAGGCAGATTCCATATTTGTAGATTTTCGGAAAACGTTCGACACGGTGCCCCGTTTGGATGCTGTTAAAGAAGGAGTTCACGGATATATGAGTGGCTCGAAGACTTCTTAAGTAATAGAGCCTAGTATGCTGTCCTCGACGGTGAGTGTTCATCAGAGACAAGCGTATCGTCAGCAGTGCCCCGGGGAAGAGTGGTAGGTTCTTGATTTCTCTATATATATATGAATGTTTTGGCCAACACGTTGGGCAGCAGTCTGTGGTTGTTTGCTGATGATGCGGTGGTGTACAGTGAGGTGTCGAAGTTCAGTGGCCGTGGAAATATGTAAGACGACTTAGACAAAATTGCCAGGTCATGTTTTGAGTGGCAGCTAGCTCTAAACGTGGAAAAATGTAAGTTAATGTGGATGAGTAGAAAAGACAAACCTAAAATGATCGGTTACAGTACTACTAGCTTCCTGCTCGACACAGTCAAGTCATTTAAATATCTGATCGTAACGTGGCAAAGCGATACGAAGTGAAATGAGCATGTGGTACTGTGGTAGCAAAGGTGAATGGTCGACTTCGGTTTATTGGGAGAATTTTAGGAAAGAGACGTTCACCTGTGAAGGAGACTGCATATAGGACGCCAGTGCGGCGTGTTCTTGGGTACCGATCGAGTGTTTGGGATCCATAATAGGACGAACTGAAGGAAGACATCGAAGCAATTCAGAGGCAGGCTGCTAGGTTTGTTATCGTTAGATTCGAACATCACGTAAGTGTTACGGAGATGCTTCGGGAACTCAAATGGGGATCCCTGGAAGGACAGCAACGTTCTTTTCGAGAAAAACTGTTGAGAAAATTTAGAAACGGGCATTTGAATAAAGATGAGATTAGAGAAATTAGTGCTCTTACGGACGCAAATAGACGGTCGTTTTACCCTCTCTCTATTTGAGAGTGTAACAGGAAGGAAATGAGTATTAGTAGTACATGGTATCCTCCGTACTCACCGTAAGTTGGCTTGCGGAATATCTTTGTATATCTAGATGTAGAATCAGAGCCTGGGGGATTGTTTCTAGAAAGAATCTTTCACTATACAGAGTAAACACAGAATTTTAGTGTGTGACGAACGTTCAATCTTTGCCTCGTTATTAGCTATATTTCATTTCATTGTATTCGTATTTTCCGTAAGTAAGTGGCATCTAATATCTGAAATATTAAAGAAAGGTTTATTAATTTTCAAACTGACATTTTGTAATAAATTTAGTGTGAGAATGCTCATTAAAATATTTATTATTTGTACATAATACTGATGACGTATCAGTAATTAAGTGATAATTGTCATTGCTTGACATATTCTGTTGTTGGCAACCGAGGCTAGTAGTGCACCACGAGATGGAGTGGTAGTTCCATATCAACTTACCAACGATGAAGACTACGCAGAGGTATTGCTTGTAATGTGTAGCGGTTTACCGGAGAGGCTGACTGACGTTGTATATGATCTCAGAATCTATACAAAAGCAAATTCGTAGAATTTCAATAGCATGGTCGTACTGGCTTAGTCGTTCACTTTTTACAACATACATACCACCACTTCGACCACTAGTAACACGTCAGATTAGTACTGCTGAAGCAGGAAAATTTGTGAATGTGCCTTCTGATTAATTTCAAGCAGTAGCTTGAAAATACGTCTTATGTTCAAATCCATTTCCTCCCGTTGATTAAATGTTGTTTCTCCGAGACGCGTACCCTTAATGGGGATTAGAAGCGGTGGTAAGTGAAGTTACATGAGTGTTAATTTTAAAATAGCAAAATACTTATTATCATTGTCAAAGTTGAAAATACGAGGTTATCTAATTACTATTTCATGCTGCACTGCATTAAAAAACTTAGTTAAAAATGAGAGCGAAATTTAAATCACTACATTGCACAATCTTCGATTAATCTTGAACATGCTGAGCTTCACATTTCGATTATTTCATAGAATGATTCACCATTTCCCGTTCTTTGCTTTCCACATGTGAGTATTTTCGGATGACAACTGATTATATTGACAGGAATGTGTCTTCAACATTTATGGATTGCACTACATGTAAATGAAATAGATTTGCTCCGCTAGTCAGTGTGTAGTTTTAATACACGACCACGTCACATTACAATTTCCTCGGGATGCCCTAAAACCATCACCTGATTCGTCTACCAACCATTAATTTATCCAAGGTATTGATGGATGGGCCCCGTGTAACTGGATTAAATTACTTGGAGAAGAGATAAAGTGATCATACACTTTCCACACATCTTTATTCATTAAAAGAAGCGTTCGTGTTTTCACCCTTTCTCAATCGGCGTAATATGTTCATATTTTCAAGGATATTATGTTATTATAAATTACATTTTGAGCACTGCTCAGAATAACGATGATTTTAGCTATCTCGTTTCCTGCTTTACATATCAATAGAAAAACGTCCAACATAGACCTTTGTGGTACACCTTTTTTCATCGCTTCTAATTTCTGTGTGAACGATATGGAACAGATATAGCCCACCTGCCGTCATTCAGACGACGAACGTGCTGTGCCTTCGATTTCGTAATAGTTTAACCACAGCACTTTTGTGTCAGACGCATAATATTGACCATCATCATCTTGAACAGTTTTCAATCCCAGAGTGGATCTGTTAGGAACATAAGTCTCACCATCTAGTCCAGTTTTCTCACCATCTTTCTGTGTTCACTCTGGTCCAGGCCTCGCCTCTTTTCAACGCACTCCTCCACACATTTCAGTCATTTGTCCCTCGGTCTTCGGCCGCGGTGGTCTCGCGGTTCTAGGCGCGCAGTCCGGAACCGTGCGACTGCTACGGTCGCAGGTTCGAATCCTGCCTCGGGCATGGATGTGTGTGATGTCCTTAGGTTAGTTAGGTTTAAGTAGTTCTAAGTTCTAGGGAACTGATGACCACAGCAGTTGAGTCCCATAGTGCTCAGAGCCATTTTGAACCTCGGTCTTCCTCTTGGTCGCATGTTCTTAAGATCCCTCCTGTTTACCAATATTAAGTTCAAATGGCTCTGAGCACTATGGAACTTAACTTCTGAGGTCATCAGTCCCCCAGAACGTAGAACTGCTTAAACCTAACTAACCTAAGGACATCACACACATCCATGTCCGACGCAGGATTCGAACCTGCGACGGTAGCGGTCGCGCGGTTCCAGAATGTAGCGCCTAGAACCGCTCGGCCACTCTGGCCGGCCAATATTAAGTGTACATACCAGCTTAGCTTTGATGTTTCTATCCTGGTCTGCAAGGGTTCCTCTTTCAATATTTCCCTTTCCCCTTTATTCGTTATCCTATCTCTCCTTGACACTCGTAACCTACGTCTGAGGGACTTCATTCCACATGCCTGTAACCTGCTCTTTCCTTCATTAGCCATGTTTCAGAGGCATGGGTTAATAACGGGATGTAATCACTTCTTCGCTTTTTTGTGGGACCTCATTGTTCGAGCCCTGTCTCCTAACACTTCACTGAAATGCTTCTGCCTGTCTGTCACTTTCACTGATCTCTTTGTCATTTCTTCCATTCACTTCCAGAGTACTTGACATTTTCCGTCTTCTTCAATTGTTCACCTCCAATCCTTATTCTGCCAGTCGAACTATCTTCCTTTTTAATTGTAACCATGATGTCACATTTATTTACGTAAATTTTATCGCATACAGTCTCTGAGTTTCTTTCCAAGCATCCAGCTGTTTCTAAATCTATTTCTCCTTGTTTCCGTGGATCAAAAAATGATCTGCCATTGCTTTCATTTTGTCTTCTCCAGTTTCCTCTGTTACGTTAGCCATTATCTCATCCAAGAAGATAATAAAGAGGAGAGATGACAATGCGCTGCTCTGTTTCACACCACGTGTTTGCTGGAACCAATCAGTCCTTTCATTTCCCATTTTCAGGCAACTCAGACTTCCACAGTACATCCCCTCGACTCTCCCTGTTGTCTCTTTCTCGAGTCTCTTCTTTTCTAGTTCTTCCCAGATCTTTCTTCTGCGAACGCTGTCAAATGCCTTTGCAATATCGAGAAAGACCATCGCAAGTTTCCACGAATTCACATTAGTGCTTTTGGAGAGGCCTCACTGGAAATGTGAGGTCAAAAGTTGACCTATCTGGTCTGAAGCCATGCTGTTCCTCTAACTGTTTGCCCTTCGACCCTTGTTCGGATTTTGCTCTCCAAGATACTTTTATATAACTTGGCGCAATGTGGTACAGTGTGATTCCCCGGCAGTTTCTGCAATCCTTCCCATTCCATTTCTTGAACAAAGGGACAATTAGTGTCCTCTTCCAATCTTATGGAGTCTTTTTCTCAGTCCACACCACCCTCATCATACAATACAGCCACAGTTTTCCAACCTCCTCTGCTGTCTCCATCATTTCGACACTAACTTCGCCCATACCAGGTGCCTTTCCTCTTTTCATTTTGTACAGTGCCATTTCCATTTCCTGCCATGTCTGGTCGTTCCCCTGGCCCCTCCTCCCCCAAGAATTTATTTTTACCTTTTTACCTCTTTAATGTTTTATCCTCATCTCCAAGTCCGTCCGAATTTAGCAAATGCTCGAAGGACTCCTTCCACACAATCTCCAGAGTCTCATTGTCATTAACCTATGTCTAATTTCTGTCTATCATTGTTGCCTGTTCTTTCAAATTTCTCTTCTTTTTCACCGTTCCCTATAGTACAGGGTGTCCATAAAGTCCCTTAACAACTTCAAATGCTTTTTACAACGGCAGTTGTTGAAATATTTTAACAAAATTTCTTTTATTGTAATCATTGTTTACTAAAGTTTTTATATAAATTAAAATTTTGTGTTTCAGATATTATGTTGATGGAAGGAACTGAACCTCTATAAAATGGCAACTCCTCAAGAGAAGGCACAATGTGTGTCCTGGTTTATTGAGACCAAAAGGAATGTTCTGACTCATCGAAACTTCAGAACGAAGAGATCCACCATCGCGCCCTTCAATCCGTGCGTGGCACACAAACTTTATGGAGACATGGGCAGTGTTGGATAAAGTAAGGAGCGGGCGACCAAGAACCTCTGAGGAAAACATAGATCGCGTTTTAAACATCGTCACTCGTTCACCTACGAAGTCCATCCGCACTGCTGCCAGACAGTTGCAACTACCACGTTCAACTGTGCGTACGGTCCTCCACAAGAATTTACGGTTGTATGCTTACAAAGTGCAACTGTTACAGACACTTGAGTCAAACGACAAGCCAAAACGGACAGTTTGCACTCAACATGCTAGAACGCCTTTCGGAGGATGAAGCATTCCTCAAGCGAGTTTGATTTAGTGACGAGGCAACTTTTCATGTTTCTGGGATATAAGACAGAATGTAAGAATCTGGGGATCTGAATACCCCCATGTGGCTAGGGAGCTACAGCGGGATAGTCCAAAAGTGAAGTTGTATTGTGGAATCACGTGCAACGGAATAATTGCTCCATTTTTCTTCAACGAGTCCACAATTATTGCAGATGCTTACCTCGACCTTCTGACCGAATATGTAGCACCACAACTGATTAACTTACAACCAACTATCATTTCCCAGGAAAATGGTGCACCACCACATTGCGGACTGCAAGTTCGTCAGTTTCTCAATGAAACGTTTCCTGGCAGATATATTGGGACGGATGGGCCAATTCGTTCGCCAACGCGTTCGCCATATCACTCCTCTGTACTTTTTTCATGTGAGTATGTGAAAAATATCGTGTATTAAACACATATACGGATTCGTAATGCCAGTTGCCACCACTGACGATGCTATGCTGCAGCGAACATGGCAAGAAATCGAGTATCGTCTTGATGTGCTTCGTGTAACTAAAGGCGCCCATATAGAGGTCTATTAAACACTGTCAAAAAATTATAAACACTGATTACAATAAAAGAAATGATGTTAAAATATTTGAACAACTGCCGTTGTAAAAAAAATTTTGAAGTTGTAAAGGGGCTTTAGCGACACCCTTCATTTTCTTATTGCCTCTGATATCTTCTTCAATCATCTTTGTTCATTCTTCCGTCTACTTGCTTGTCTCCTCAGCCACTGTCTTACTTGCTAAACTTGATACTGGAAATAATTCTAATTCGTTTCACACGAAAGATGAAATGTTTAGTATGCAGTCTTCTCGGTTTCCATTAGTGTAGCTGGGTATTGCAATTAATAGTGTATGAAGTATCTGTACTATCTGTACCAGTACTTGGCTCACGGGCCAGCAACGAGAGCTGTGCTCCCGCCTGTGGTGTGGAAGATAGGAGGCCAGCTGCTGCTGGAAGCACGCGAGGCGTGCTTTAATATCGACCCCTGGCCTACAGCACTGGAACGGGACGTGCAGAGAGCCCGGCTAAACTGCCTCATAAACCGAGGGAGACAGATTAACCCCCGGCCCGGCGCTTGCACGTCCACGTCCCGTCACAACAGCGCTTCCAAACTACCGACAGCCCACGGCGCGGACCCTAATTTGGCGGTGGCGTACTGCGAGTCCCTGCTCCACTGCGCTGCCTAAGTAGGCTGCTCTGTCTAGATATAATAGGCGGATTTGTAGTAGTTCATAGCTGAAAGAGATCATCAGAAAGTTGTAACTGAAATGATGGTAGGAGAAGAGGAAGGACATGGTTGATCTGTGAGTGAACTCATATATATGTTCTAATTTATTTACCACATAAAATTTCAGTTCACAAAATGTAGTTAAAAGTTACTAACTTTGCATGAATCACCTGGATAGCCGAAACAACAACAAGAAGAACTTACTGAAAACTTCCTCTACAGGGGCCAAATGCAAGACAAAATAGCTTTTATTCACAACATCAGCAAACATTTTCACAAAAGAAACTTTATTTCTTTTTTAGTTTTAGGCACCTAGTGCTCGTCTTCGGAATTATCGCACTGTTAGAGAGTGTCGAAAATAAGCAGGTATATGCAACATATTAGTGTAGTTATATGGAAGATGCATGTGCAAATATACGAGGGGTGTTCAGTAAGTAATGCAACACACTTCTTTTTTCTGAAAGTAGGTTGGTTTTATTCAGGATTTCAGTACACCACATTATCCCTCACTCGTTTGTCTAAGAAACGCTATTTTTCAACATAATGTCCGTTCATTGCGGCGACCTTACGCCACGTTACTGCGATGGCATGTATGACCGCATGACACCTCTCTAGTCATCGACGTCGGTGCCAACATCTTCTTGAATCAATAAACTCCCCATCATCAACGTACTACTTCCCGCGGAGTGCATCTTTCATTGGACCAAACAGATGAAAGTGGAATGGTGCAAGATCCGGGCTGTAGGGTAGATGAAGAAGAACAATCCAATGAAAATTTGTAAGCTCATCTCGGCTGCGCAGACGTGTGTGAAGCCTTGCGTTGTCTTGCAGAAGAAGTCAGTTTCCATTGTTTTGGTGAAAAACAGGCTGAACTCGTTACTTCAATTACAAGAGGGTAGCAGAGCTATGTGCGGCCAGCCTGTCCGCAGGAAATCGGTCAGGTTAGAGCGACCTTGTTGCGATGATGAAGACGCCTCGCACAACGACTCACCGTGCTTTTGTTCACTGCCAGGTCTTCGCAGATATTGTGTGAGTGCCTGTGAATATCTGCGACGCTCTGGTTTTCCGCCAAGAGAAACTCAATGACGGCTCTCTGCTTGGGACACACTTCCGCTATAGACTTCATTTTGAAGACCACGTACAGAGAGGTTATCCATCCGAGCTTCATGAAAGTATAGGGGCTGAAGCGGGAATATTCTACGGTATCCACAACAAATTCTTCATCTTATAGAAGAAATTAGTCCAGAAAAAATATGTGTTGCGTTACTAACTGAACTCCCTTTGTATTATACCAAATTTGTACATGCACTATGATCCGTATGACATTTGACATATGACATTTGAAACTAGCTAATAATGTGATAGTTTTTGTCTCCTGAAGAAGGGCACTAAGTATCTGAAACCTTTAAAGAAATAAAATTGCTTTTATGCCAATGGCTTCTGATTTTTTCGACAAATATATTTATAGTTGCTGAAAATGGATAATGTACTACAACAGCGAGTAATTTAAATTCATGATGATTGTGGAACCGATAATCTTACCAGATAATAAATTTACCTACCCTCCATGAACCATGGACTTTGCCGTTGGAGCGATTGCTTGCGTGCCTCAGTGACGGAGATAACCGTACTGTAGATGGCAGCAGGCAATTTAACCCCACAGATGATAAAGAGATTAAATAAATATGTGATGAGGTGAAATAAATTATTTGGATAGTTAAAGAAGACGAAAATTTAAATGTGATGGGGGAATGGTATTAGATATTAGGAAAAGGAAGAGAAGGAGCAATTGTAGCTTAATATGGACTGGGGAAAAGGTATGAAAGACGAAGCAACCTGGCAGAATTACGCACAGAGTATAATGTAATCATCGCTAACACTTGGTTTAAGAACCATGGAAGAAGATTGTATACGTGGGAGGGACACAAACACGAGAAGGTTTCAAACTGATTGTATAATGGTAAGATAAAAATTTCGGAACAAGCTTTTAAATCTTTCCAGGGCCAGGTGTGGACTCTGATCACAATTTATTTGTAATGAACTGTGGATTAGAACAAAAGAAACAGAGAGGTAAGAAATTAAGGAGATGAGACCCAGATATGTTGAAAGATCAAGAGGCTGTTGAGATTTTCGGAGGGAGCGTTAGGCAACAATTGTTTAGAACAGGGTAAAGGAGCACAACGGAAGGTAAGTGGGTAGCTTTGAGAGATGAAATGGTGATGGGAACAGAAGCTCAAGTAGGTATGACAAGACTAGTAGAAATGCTCGGACAACAGGGCAGATATTGAATTCAATTGATAAGAAGAGAATATAAAAATCAGCAACTGAAGCAGGCGAAAGGGAACACAAATGTCTAAAAAATGAGATTGACAGGAAGTTCAAAACGGCTAAACAGGAATGGCTAATGGACAAATGTAATGATTTAGAAGCATATTTCAGTGTGGGAAAGATAGGTATCGTTTACAGGAAAATGAAAGTGATCTCTGCAGAAAAGAGAACCAGCTCTGTGAATATCAAGAGCTCAGATGCAAAACCAGCCCTAAGCAAAGAAGGGAAAGCTGAAAAGTGGAAGGAGTATGTAAAGGATCTATGAAAAGGAGATGAACTTGAAGAAGATATAGAAATGGCAGAGGATGTTGATGAAGATGAGCTGGCCAGTAAGATACTGCAAGAAGAATTTGACAGAGCACAGGAAGATTTAAGTCGAAACTAGATCCCGTGAGTAAACAACATTCTGTCACAATTACTGATAGCCTTTTTAGAGCCAGCCATGACAAAACTGTTCCATTTGGTGTGTAAGAGGTGTGAGACTTGCGAAATACGCTCAGACTTCAAGAAGAATGTAATAATTCCAGCTCCAATAAAAGCAGATGATGCTGGGTGTGAATATTACCGAACTATCGCTTTAACAACTCGTGGTAGCAAAATAATGATATTAGTCCTTTATAGATGAATGTAAAAACTGGCAGAAGCCGACCGCAGAGAAGATCAGTGTGGATTCCGTAGAAAATTATGAACACACAAGGCAATACGGACCCTACGACTTACCATAGAAGATAGTTCAAGGAAAGGTAAACATACGTTTATAGCATTTGTAAACGCAGATAAAACTTTTGACAATGTTAACCAGAATACTCACTTTGAAATTCTGAAGGTAGCAGGGCTAAAATACACGAAGCGAAAGTCTATTTACAACTTTTGCAGAAACCAGGCGACAGTTATAAGAACCTAGGGGATTGAAAGGGAAACAATGGTTGATAATGGGGTGGGAAAGAGCTGTATCTTATCCCAGATGTTATTCAACATCGAGCAAGCAGTGAAGGAAACAAAATAAAGATTTGGAGTAGGAATTAAAATTCAGGGAGAAGAAACGAGAACTTTTAGGTTTGCCGAAGACATTGTAATTCTGCCAGAGACAGCAAAGGACTCCGAAGAGCAGACGGACAACATTGATAGTATCTTTAAAGGAGGAATAGGACGAACATCAACAAAAGCAAAACAAGAATAATGGAATGTAGTCGAATTAAATCAGGCGATGCTGAGGGAATTAGGAGATGAGACACTTAATGTACCGCATGAGTTTTGCTCTTTGAGCAGCAGAATAAGTGATGACGACAGAAGTAGGGAGGATGTGAAATGTAGACTGGTGACGACAAGAAAACCGCTTCTGAAGATAATCCATTAGACATTTAAATGTTAGATAATTCGTGGAGCCATGCATGGAAGTGAAGCATGGACGATAAACGGTTTAGACAAGAAGAGCAAAGAAGCTTTCAAAATGCTGAGGGTTAAGTAGGTAGATCACGTAACAAGTGAGGCGGTACTAAGTAGAATTAGGGAGAAAAGAAATTCGTGGCACAGGCTGAATGGAAGAAGGGATCAGTCGACTGAGACATCAAGGGATCACCAATTTATTACTGGAGGTAATCATTGGGAGAAAATTGTAGAGGAGACCAAGAGATGAATACAATAAGCAGATTAAGAAGGGTGCTATTTGCAGTAGTTATGCGGAGATGATGAGGCTTGCACAGCATAGAGTAGCGTGGAGAGCTGCATCAAACCTGTCTTAGTACCGAAGACCACCACCACCACAACAATACTGAAAATAAAGAGAAGCCAAAAAGAATTCTACTGCACAATATACGCAATATTCAATAATAATTAAAATATTAAAAGCAGGAACTACACATAATAACATAAAAAACAATTACTGTAGAGTAATGAAGTTTCGGCAATACATTTTTCTAGGTAACGTATTTAAGGGATTAACGTTACAAAATGACAGCGTAATCCGAGAGCGACCTAAACCATAGGAAATATGAAGCGCTAGTATTTTAATAACAGGTGTAACCGTTAGAACGTTGAATGCAAGCATGCAGATGTGCATGTGTTGTGTTGTACAGATGCCAGACGCCAGTTTGTGGGATGGTGTTCCTTTCCTGTTGCGCTTGGTTGGTCAATACAGGATCGGTTCATTATGTTTGTGGATGACGCTGAAGTTGTCATCAGATGATGTCCCATGCTTCGGTTGGAGTTGGATCCGGTAGTTGAGCAGGCAAAGACAACATGTCGTCACTGTAGAGCATGTTGAGTTACAACAATGGTACGTGGGTGGAGCGTCAGGCTGTTGGAAAGTACCCACTGGAATGTTGTTCATGAAAGGCAGCACAACAGGTCGAATCACAAGACTGACGTACAGTTTCGCAGTCAGGATGCGAGGAATAAACACGAGAGTGGTCGTACTGTCATACGATATCGCATCCCATCCCATAACTCCAGGTGTAGTATCAGTGTGTCTAGCACGCAGACATGTTGGATGCAGAGCTTCGACTAACCACCTTCTGACCAATACACGCCCATCATTGGCACAGAGGCAGAACCAGTTTTCATCATGAAAAACAACAGACTTCAACCCGTACTACTATGAGCTCTCGCTTGACTCTGCAACTGGCGGTAGTTTGGGATCAGTGGAATTTACGCTACAGGGCGTCTGGGTCGGAATTTTTTTGGAAATTTCTGGTAAGCTCTTATGGGACCAAACTGCTGAAGCCATCGGTCCCTAAGCTTACGCACTACTTAATCTAACTTAAACGAACTTACGCTAAGGACAACAAACACGCCCATGCCCGAGGGAGGAATCGAACCACTGATGCGGGGGAGTCGCGTGGGCAGTGGCAAGGCTACCCTGCGCGGCCGTCTGGGTCGGAGCTTTCCTTGGAGTAACCGATTTGTAACAGTTCTTCAGCACTCTGTAGTGCCAACTGCTGCTCAAATTGCTGCTGCAGATATAGTACGATGTGCCAGAGCCAGGTAATGAACACGGTGGTCTTCCCTCTCGGTGGGTTGGCCGAAGTGGCCGACCGGTTCTAGGCGCTTCAGTCTGGAACCACGCGACAGCTACGGTCGCAGGTTCGAATCCTGCCTTGGGCATGGATGTGTGTGATGTCCTTAGGTTAGTTTGTTCTAAGTAGTTCTAAGTTCTAGGGGACTGATGACCATAGATGTTAAGTCCCATAGGGCTCAGAGCAATTTGAACCATTTGAACAATTTTTTTGAACCTCTCGGTAGTGCCACGTGGCCGTCCGGAGCCCGGTCTTCTTGCTACTGTACATTCCCGCGACCAACGTGGCCAGCAGTCATGTACAGTTGTTATATTCCTGCGAAGTCTTTCTGCAGTATCTCAGGAGGAACATCCAGTTTCTCGTATTTCTCGTAGCCCTACTACATGACCTCGTTCGAACTCAGTGAGGTATTGATAATGGAGTCGTTTTCGCCTTAAGGGCATTCTTGACTAACATCAATTCACCAAATCCAGCCTCAAAGATAACTGATTCTATAACCGCTACAGCTTGTATTTAAAGAAAACCTCAATTATATCCTCACGGTGGCACTACTAGTGCCACTCGTATATGCCTGGCACGTTTATGTTACACAGGACGCTTTGCGCTTTTACAGTGAATGTAAATGAAATCAAAGAAGCAAATAAAATGAGCCAATTATACACACAGAAAGTTCATTGTCAGCTAACAGAGACCGTGGTGCTGTTGAATTATACACTGCCTATTAATCGGAATTACCACGATGCCTGACATGTGTCGAAGTCTATTACTTAGATACGTTCGCAATGATAAGACAATGCCAGTTTGATACACTGATGGCCGTCTTGTAAATCTGCAGTCCAACTTAGGGCTTCTCTTCAAAATCAGTTTTGCAAGAATTTGATCGATGTGTAATTTAATATAGTGACACACAGCGATTCTACATATAGAGTACACCGTTCTGCTTTTTTACTTCCTGTAAAACAACAGAGTCTGTGTCACAGGCAGACGGACAACATGCAACGGAGCCTGGAGCTGCATGCACCACACACACACACACACACACACACACACACACACACAGAGAGAGAGAGAGAGATAGTTCAAGTCTAGCCCCCATTTCTCTCATTCCAACTGGAGGGTTGCGCTTGCCATCTGCTGGTTAGCGATTTTCTTTCTGTTTTGCACAATGTTCTATCTAAAGCGCAAGTTGGCCTCCCATACTGCCTCCGGACGTCGCTGACCTAGAGTTACTTCCGATAGTTCATTTCCCGCACTGCAGTAATAGCATGGCCGCAATCCTATTAGCCATCCTTCATTGCTGCGGAAGTGTGACGTTTATAAAATTGTGACTATCATCAGAGGAAGTACATGAAGAAATAGAGGAAATGTACATTTTTATGTTGCCCTAGTTAAGCAAAGAAATGTTTTTTCATCTGCGCGAAAGAAACATATATCGAGTTTTTGGGAAGATAGTGTTAGGTGTTAAAGTGCAGCTGACTTCAAAAAGGTGAGCGGATCATTCGTCTCTAGAGACAAGCAACTTCGTGACATGAAAAAGGACAGTTACGTTTCACATGAAAGTAGCACGCAATCCCACTTTGCAGATCTGCTCGCGAAAATTGATGGCGGAAAATCCTTTCGCGTGAAGCCGTGACAACTTTCGATTAGTGTCATTAGCTTCCGTAACAATGAGAACAAGAAGAGTGAGATAGTGCTGACAGAAAAGACCACCTAACGTGCAGTCACAGCTTAGCAGGCACTAAGTCGGTGGTGTGAAGCTAATAAGGGAAGTGACATGAACGCGGCGAGTGGAGCAACGTTCTAGTGTCTCTGCCAAAGCGGAATAAGAAAAACGCACGAAATAAATGTTTCACTGACGATCTAGACTGTAGACATAATTCTACGAAATTAGTACAAAGCAAGGAAATATAACTTTTGAAAAAACGTCAAAGCTCTTGTCGGACAGAAATGAACTTCCAGGCTAGCAAAGAACTCTGTGTGATATTGTTCCATCTGCCAGCTTTTATTTTTACCTTTCAGTCTACCTCCTTTTCTACATTCTGCTACAGTAGCACATTTCAGATGCTTCTATTGTCCTCTGTTCTGGTTTTCCTATAGGCTCTGTTTCAGTACCATATAATGCTGTGCCCCAAAAATAAATTTCTTCATCAAATAAAGGCGTATGTTTGACACAAGTAGACCTCTCACGGCCAGGAATGCCCTATTTGCCAACACTAGTCTGCGTTGTACGTCTTCCTTGCTCCGTCCATAATGCGTCATTTTGCTATCTATGTAGGACAATTCCTAAACTTTGCCTATTTGGTGATCACCAGTTCCGATGAAAAGTTTCTTGATGTTGTCATTTCTTCTACTTCTCATTACTTATGTTTCTTCGATTCATTCCCAGTACATATTCTGTACTCAATAGATTGTTCAGTCAATTCTACAGATTCTATAATTCATCTTCACTTTCGCTGAGGGTATTAACGTCGTCTACGAATCTTGGTTCTTGTACGTGTTGTATAACATTCTTCTTTCCCTACAAATTACTCCTGTTTTTTTTAGGATTTCGAACATTTTGCTTCGTTTTACAGTGTCGAACGCATTTGCCAGGTCGAGAAATCGTATGAACATGTCTTGGTTTCTCCTCAGTCTTGCTTCCTTTAATAACCGCAAAGTCAGGGCTGTCTCTCTGGTGCCTTTACCTTTCCTAGCGTTAAACTGATCGTCATCGAAAAAACTTTCAATTTTCTGTTTGATTCATCTGTATATTAGACTTTTCAGCAACTTTGGTGCATGAGCTGTTCAGCTGATTATATGATAATTCTCGCACTCGACGGCCCTTGCAATTTTCGGAATTGTGTGGATGATGTTTTTCCAGAAGTGTGCTATATCGCCTGCCTCGTACATTTTGCACAACGATATACTCATATAATTTATCTACCTCTACATCTTCTGCTTGCAACGTAGGCACATATATCTGAACTACTGTTGTCGGTTGGTAATTAATTTAGAGAGATCCCCTTCAGTTGTACTAATTATTTATGCAAACCACGACCTGTTTTGAGATTCTGAGAAACCCATCTTCAGGTTTATGAAATTACTGTGTTTGGTAACACATAACAGCGGTCGGGCCAGGTAATGCAGGTGCTGCAATCATTGTATGTTGGCAGAAACCTTCCGCCGCCAGGCAGTCGCACAATAGGAACACCAACTAGTAACATTACTTGGCGGTCCTAACGTACAGCTGGGAACAGACAGGAACTACAAGATATCATGAATGAAGCGGGACATCTCACTAAAGCTAAATGTTAAAAGCTTACACAAGGCTACAAAAATAATAATAAAAGTAAAGAAATCACTGACAATTAGGGAATTAAATACGGCTGTGGCCTGTCACCAACATTTTTTAATGCATGTGGAAGTGATTTGATTAAGATCTAGCGATAGGAAGTAAATTCGGGTATATAGATTAATATAACTATATACCTAATATCCTTGCGTACGTAGATGTTGTTCCAATTTTGGAAGAAACTGATAACGAGCTAGGCAAGCTGAGTTTAAATTTCATTAGTTTGGATAAGGGTAATATAATCTTTGAATATGAATGAACAAAACTAAAATCATGGTTCATTATGTGAAATACAGCAACCACTCAAAAATAACAATAATAGATGCGGCACCACTCAAGCAGGCCTCCAGCTTTAATTTTTTACGTTACGAAGTAACCTGTGATATGTTAGGAATATAGAAAATAAGATTAAAAAACAACATTCAACATGGGAAATCATAAAACATTCCAGAACAAAATACGGAAGGAAACAAAATTAAATTTTTATAACACCCCGGCTACAACTATATGAATGTAGGTCATGAATCCCTAAGAAGAGTGGTGAAAGTAAAATACAGGCAGTCGAAATCATGTTTCTCGGGACAATTAGAGGTGTTAACTGGGAAGACTATGTAAGAAACCAAAATATTAGCATTAAGCTAGATAATTATAGTATTAATAAAAACTGAAGCAAATGAAATCTTAGGAAACATCAGTTACCACCACTGGTGTAGAGAGAATCCCACATCACGCCATGGTGTACCAGCCAAGAGGAAGAAGGGACGTAGGAAAGCCCAGAAGGAGGTGACAGTGAAAGATGAACGCAGAACAGTAAGAGGCACAAGTGTCTAAACCTTGAAGTCCAGAGGAAGAAGAAGTTACAGAATAAACGTAAGCGAATGTAATTATCAACTTAAAGTAAATATATGTGCGTCTGTGGGTAACATGTTGAAACATACATAGTTGATGCACCAACAACGCACCTCCCATATAGTAAATTTTTCACTGTTGTTCCAGACATACTTCATCCTTACTCGAATATACCGATCAGCTAGACATTATGACCACCGATATAAACACATGCAGGCGATAGCAGCACCACCTGGCGAGGAATGACTGCTAGTCAGAAAAACGCACGGTGCATGTGGCATCGATGATGGTGGAAGGCGATCAATCTATCTAAGTTTCGCAAGCTGCGACATCGTAGCGAAAAAACAGTGACCCGTATATGTAATAAGTTTCCTTTAATTTACGTCTATGGAAAAAAAACTTTTTTGTTAACAGATTACCGGTTTCGGTCTTTAATGACCATCATCAGATCTGCAGCAAGAATGGGAAAAGACATAAATACACTTGCAAACTGTATACAGCTTAAGAACAATGTATAGACGATAATGAAAAGTAGTACTGACAAAATTTTCATTTGTGCGCTTTAAATATGAAGAGGCATGCCTGTTTCATAAAAAACAAAGTTCTAATGTACTGCAGCCATAGTGGCATCGTCAAATGTTAAATGCGGGATCAGCACCAGTATCGTCAAATACACACAAATAACATCACAAGCACGAGTCATGTTGTCAGTAGTACTACTGTTTAAAACAAGCTGCCGTACAATAGCCACAAGATGTTTGTGTTGTAAGTTAACCAGATGTCGCTAATGTCGGCATACACTAGTTTTCAATAATTAATAGAAACAGCGAAAATAAAGGGGGATACAATAGTTGAAGTCTGTAATAAGCTAATAACGTATAAAAGGTATTACAGTAATAAAAAGCAATAAAAAGAAGAACACGGCAAAAGTAATATTGTTAAAAAGAGGAAGAGTTAAGAAACAGTGGTTGACATGTGCTCTAGTGCCAAAAGTCTAGATAATGACATAAATATTAAACACCGTTGATAGTGCACCGGGTAATATTACACAAGCATAAAACAAATCGCTAAAGGAGCCACAAATGAAAGAAAACATAATCAGCGCCCTCTGTTAGCGCTAACGCCAGAATTCCGCACAGGCGGGAAGTGGTTGGAGGAACGTGACCGGCAGAGGGCCCCTCGTACCCGCTCACTGACGAAAGGTCTGTTCCTAAAGACTGGAAAGTAGCACAGGCCACACCAGTATTCAAGAAGGGAAATAGGAGTAACACATTGAATTACAGGTCCATATCACTGACCTCAATCTGCAGTAGGATTTTGGAGCATATACTGTACTCGAACATTATGAATCACCTTGAAGAAAATTACTTATTGATACATAACCAACACGTATTCGCCGGCCTCGGTGGTCTCGCGGTTCTAGGCGCGCAGTCCGGAACCGTGCGACTGCTACGGTCGCAGGTTCGAATCCTGCCTCGGGCATGGATGTGTGTGATGTCCTTAGGTTAGTTAGGTTTATGTAGTTCTAAGTTCTAGGGGACTGATGACCACAGCAGTTGAGTCCCATAGTGCTCAGAGCCATTTGAACCAACACGTATTCGGAAAATATCGTTCTTGTGCAAAACAGCTAGCTCTTTATTCCCATGAAGTAAAGAGTGCTGTCGACAAGGGATCTCAGATCGATTCCATATTCTTAGATTTCCAAAAGGCTTTTGACACCGTTCCTCACAAGCGACTATTAATCAAATTGCGTGCGTATGGAGTATCGTCTCATTTGTGTGACTGGATTGGTGATTTCCTCTCAGAGAGGTCACAGTTCGTAGTGATAGATGGTAAACCATCGAGTACAACAGAAGTGATATCGGGCGTTCTGCAAGGTGGGGTTTATAGGCCCTCTGCTGTTCCTGATTTATATAAATGATCTAGGTGATAATCTGAGCATCCCCTTAGATTGTTTGCAGATGACGTTGTAATTTACCGTCTAGTAAAATCATCAGACGATCAATTCCAATTACAAAATGATCTAGAGAGAATTTATGTATGGTGCGAAAAGTGGCACTAAACAAAGAAGAGTGTCATCCACATGGGTTTTAAAAGAAATCCATTAAATTTTGGGTATACGATAAATCGCACTAATCTAGGGGCTGTCAATTCGACTAAATACCTAGGAATTACAATTATGAGCAACTTAAATTGGAAAGACCACATAGATAACATTGTGGGGAAGGCGAAACAAAGACTGCGCATTGTTGGCAGAACACTTAGAGGGTGCGACAAACCCACTAAAAAGACAGCCTACATTACACTTGTCCGTCCTCTGCTATACTGCTGCGCGGTGTGAGATCCCTACCAGGTAGGTTTGACGGAGGACATCGAAAAAGTGCTAAGAAAGGCAGCCAGTTTCGTGTTATCGCGCAATAGGGGTGAGAGGATCACTGATATGATATTCGAGTTGGGGTGGTAGTCACTGAAACAAAGGCGGTTTACTTTGCGGCGAGATCTGTTTACCAAATTTCAATCACCATCTTTCTCTTTCGAATGCGAAAATATTTTGTTGACAGCCACCTACGTAGGGAGAAACGATTGTCATAATAAAATGAGAGAAATCAGAGCTGGAACGGAAAGATTTAGGTGTTCCCTTTTCCCACGCGCCATTCGAGAGTGGAATGGTGGAGAAGTAGTATGAAAATGGTTCGATGAATCCTCTGCGAGGCACTTAAGTGTGAATTGCAAAGTAAGCATGTAGATGTAGATGAACATCTTCACAAATTGTTGCACGCATGTATTTGTATGAGTTTACTGATTCAAAATTTCACTCACTGATATTTGCAAAATACACTTCAGTTTGTGAATGAGCAGTTTTGCCAGTAAGGTACATCTTTATCACCGGTCGCTTACTGAGTAAAACTGTGAAAGTATTCTGGATAAATAAAATAGTAAAAAAGATAGGCTGTGTTTCTACAACAGTTATCTTCTCATTACTTGTTCTTTTTGTTGTTGTTCGTGTTCTTCTAGCCCTTCTTCTTCTCCTCCACCAAGTCCTCTTAATACATCATGAAAAAGATTTCAGAAGTATGCTGGATTATGCGAAAAGAACATTTAGACAGCCGAAAAAGAAAAGTTTTTATTTAGTTCAAATGTGAGGTTCACTGGGTTTATCTTGAACGGATCTGCTTTGCCCGAAACACGATTTTATTGCGCAAAGCGAGGCGTTGGAAGATCCTGCTTAACTGAGAGGAAACTTCGCTCTCAGCAGTTTCACCCGTTTCTCTGAGTTTGCCAGAGAATTCTCGCTTCGCCGTGTAAATCGCAAAATCTCGCAAATGTTAAAGGGCTGCAGGCTCCACAGGCGCAGGGTCGGCCGGCCCGCAACACACCTCGCCTCCACCCTCGGTTTAGCGGTTAGCCGGTTCGTTTAAGCCGGCGAGGCCTCCATGCAAACCCGCGCTGATTCCGTAAACGTCGGGGGGAACGAATTTCTGCTCCTGTGGAGGCGTTAGTCACTGATGAGCGGTCGCGTCTGTCCCCTATACTCATCGTCCACGGCACCGGAATCACGACTGATACTTATTTGAGAAGCAAATTGCGGACGCTACAGTAATAATTCAGGTAATTGATTTGGAGGAATTCGTACATTATAGGTCAATTTGAACATTTCTGGTGGCTTATCAGTTATGTATCAGTAAACTGAACTACACGTGTAAAACGGCTTCAAACGTCTGATTACTTTACAAATGAGTTAATGTGTTGGACAGCAACTGCCCCGTCTAACTTTTTTAATTCTCTTTAACCAGCCTTTAACACATATACGACGAATTTAGTTCAAAACTCGCAAAACGCAAGTCGTAACAACACATAGAAATCATATTTGGTAGCTAAACAAAAAGGATCTACGCTTGCTTTGCATAGGAAGCATTTCCTAGCGAGACAAACAAATTAGGATTCCAGAGGTCGTATTTGCTTTTAGCGGGTCGCCTAACAAGAATCAGTTATAGGACAATTGTCTGAGATTCAACTCAAGTCTCGGTTTGACAAGCTAATGTGAAAACCACATTCGCCTCCAGAGCTTTGACCAAAGGCTTACGACAACCTTACCCAGAAACTATAGACCCCAACCCCAGGGGACCCACTTCCGTTCTCTAGAGTCCCTGAGACTTAGTTCCTGTGGCCAAATCAACTCTCTAATCCCCCCCCCCCCCCCATCATCTCGTTTCTTAGCAAGATAACCCCGAGCGTCCTTCCTGAGCTAGCAAGCCTTGTACTCACCTCACAAATAAGCAATAAATAAAAGTGCCATGTCATAGCGTTAAATATTTGATGTTAACTATGTATATGGGAAAAAAATGTGGAAAAGTTCTGGAATTACGTATAAAGCTTGTTGGAAGTCGTTACATGCTCTCACTCTCAAATACTGGATGAGTACATTCATAGCATTTGGGCGTGGGGAGCTATGCTGTCTGAACACGTCTAAGCAGTTTCTAACTTGTGTTGTTGTGTCAGACATGTAAGATTATGCTTCTTAATGGGTGCATTATGAAAGCATATAAAATTTTTAATTTTGTACAATAACTGTATTAAATATTGAAAATCAAATGTTTGTTGCCCATGGAAGCCATTAGAAAGGCAACCTGGAATGAGGACTGTCAACTATGAACCTTGAACCGTGTTCATTGGTTATTAATACTCTCGGCTGGAGACCTTGGTTCAGTATCGAACTAAGCACAAAACCTTGTTCTTAAACTAAACACTAAGACATCACAGGTCATTCTGTCCCGTCAAAAGATGGTCAGCAGATATTTTTGTAAAACAGTTCGTCCCCATCACTTCTTCATTGTATACTATTATCCAATAAAAAAACAGTAAGAGATTGTGGTACAGTTTTTAATGAGCGAGTAATGTAGTGAATCAAGAAATCTTTGATCTCTAGCATAAAATGACATGAAGAATACTAATTATACTGCCCCACGTTGGGAATCAAACATGTGGTGAGTTGAGATTGCTTTGATCTCTTGTATAAATTGACATTTAGATTACTAATTATGCTGTTAACTAATTAACATCAGTAATTATGTGAAATCAAAAAGCAAAAGGTTATGAGGGTAAGGGATTTACAAGCGAATGGACCATATTATTTGGATGACTACATTTCTTTCGGTAACTTTTACGCACATGGCAAAACATAAAATTAGTTCACGCCTCAGGGCCGATTTCGCTGGGGTGGACGCGACTCGATTATTCACGGGAAGGAGGGGACAATGAATCATTTAAACACTCTTCAAAGTTATCTGTCGTGTGTCGGTACGGCGCATTGTCTCGTAGCGGCAGTGGCAAGTCGACGACTCTCACCAGTGACTCGCGGCTTTTCGACGACTGGTCTCTGCCTTGTCACCGTATGTTGCTGTAGCTGTGGCGGCGATATCACGGTGTCTGCAGGTGGATGTGCGCGATGGGTGGAAGAGCCCCCGTATCCTCTTTCGTCCACGTTGTCTCCGTCCTCTTCCCTTCTCATCACCTTGCGAAACTCAACGACTTCTTGAAATTTTCACGCTCTCGGGGTTATCTTTTGCGGAGTAAATTTGCAATGTCGTCCAATGACTGACAGCTGTTTTGTAACCACGCCTCCAAGTGCTGGATGGAAATTTTCTACATTGTGTGGAGAATTGGCGCCTTTCTCAGATTTTCGCTTTCAGGGCTGCTTGCAACATTGGTTACACATATTTTTTGGCGTGTTTCTTCAATCATTTGGTGCTGTGAAACCAGCCACACAATATTTCTTTGTAACGGATTTCTCTCTGTAAGGCCCCAACAGTCTCATGTTCGTACTTCATCCAAGAATCTGCTGGAGTTCATGATTTATAAGCAATCTCCTCACTGTCCAAGAAACTTTTCTTTAAGCACACTTTTTTCCATAGTTGTTTAGTGTCAAACGCCACCCTGTGCGAATTCTTGGAACTTTGTGTCTACACTCTATCCTCGTATCTGCATGGGTCCCCCAGGTATTTGCACATTTCGCACTGACCGCCAGGCTCCTTGCAAGATGTTATTCCTTTAAGCGAGGCTAAGGCCTCCGCCAAAACCCCTGTGTAATTGCAAAACTCATCCCTGGCGCTTGCTCTAGGGGCTTCAAGTTCCAACTCCCACTGAGTCGCTGGCACTACGAGTCAGCGAAAGTGACTGACAAAGGAGGTATGACAGTAAACTGGAAGAATCTGTTGGAGCAGCATGCAAGAAATCTCGCTCTCTCTATCTTTGCTACGAGCAGTCCAGAGATGTAGAGAATGTTTCCATCTCAAGTTAAAGAAAATATAGTCCAGTCTTCAGTTCAGAGAAATCCTTACTATCATAGCTTATCAACTGTATTTGGTAAAAAATACGCCAGAGAAGAAGTGAACTGCAGCTGAGCAGCCGCAGGCAGACAAGAGTGTTATTTATTGTGATGCAAAACACGGCTGACAGATGTGAAGTGGGATCACCTGGGTGTGGTATAGCAACAGCTGACACTGCAGTACGCTAGGAGAATGACAGAAGTCTTTCCTCACTTGCCACCATCAAAGTGTTCAGGGTACATGCCTCAACACCTAAACGAGCATAGTCTGTGGCATATAAGTACTTAACCATTCGTGTACTAAATCACTCTCATCTCAGTATCACAGTCTACACCACAAGCCCGTGACACCTGGAGCGACATTGGAGAATGCGTTACGGGGTCTGCTGTTCGATTACGAGACAGGGCAGCCTGCTCTGAGTCACAACGGAACCACCGTCTCGCTGCAGGAAGTTCACGGCCATCGTCAGCTGTGCCGCTGTGCTGTCATCATGGCCGCAGCCGGGGGTGTCGGTGACAGTGGCATTCGAGGGACTTCATTCACGGTCCTTCTCTTTGTAGTGTCAGCAATGCCAGACATCTGCTTTGTAAGAGACGCAATTAGATGCCTCCTCCGAGCTGTTCCTGATGTACTATGACTGAGGTCTAGAATATACACTACTGGCTATTAAAATTGCTACACCAAGAAAAAACGCAGATGATAAATGGGCATTCATTGGACAAATAAATTATACTAGAATTCACATATGATTACATTTTTGCGCAATTTGGGTGCACAGATACTGAGAAATTAGTACCCAGAACAACAATCTCCGGTCGTAATAACGGCCTTGATACGCCTGGGTATTGAGCCAAACAGAGTTTGGATGGCATGTACAGGTACAGCTGCCCATGCAGCTTTAACACAATACCACAGTTCATCAAGAGTAGTGACTGGCGTATCGTGACGAGCCAGTTGCTCGGCCACCATTGACCAGACGTTTTCAGTTGGTGAGAGATCAGGAGAACGTGCTGGCCAGGGCAGCAGTCGAACATTTTCTGTATCCAGAAAGGCCCGTACAGGACCTGCAACATGCGGTCGTGCATTATCCTGCTGAAATGTAGGGTTTCGCAGGGATCGAATGAAGGGTAGAGCCACGGGTCGTAACACATCCACTGTTCAAAGCACCATCAATGCGAACAAGAGGTGACCGAGACGTGTAACCAGTGGCACCCCATACCATCCCGCCGGGTGATACGCCAGTATGGCGATGACGAATACACGATTCCAATGTGCGTTTACTGCGATGTCGCCAAACACGGATGCACCATCATGATGCTGTAAACAGAACCTGGATTCATCCGACAAAACGACGTTTTGCCATTCGTGCACCCAGTTTCGTGGTTGAGTACACCATCGCAGGCGCTCCTGTCTGTGATGCAGCGTCAAGGGTAACCGCAGCCATGATCTCCGAGCTGATAGTCCATGCTACTGCAAACCTCGTCGAACTGTTCGTGCTGATGGTTGTTGTCTTGCAAACGTCCCCATCTGCTGACTCAGGGATCGAGACGTGGCTGCACGATCCGTTACAGCTATGCGGATAAGATGCCTTTCATCTCGACTGCTAGTGATACGAGGCCGTTGGGATCCAGCACGGCGTTCCGTATTACCCTCCTGAACCCACCGATTCCATATTCTGTTAACAGTCATTGTATATCGACCAAAGCGAGCAGCAATGTCGCGATACGATAAACCGCAATCGCGATAGGCTTCTATCCGACCTTTACCAAAGTCGGAAGCTTGATGGTATGCATTTCTCCTCCTTACACGAGGCATCACAACAACGTTTCACCAGTCAACGCCGGCAAACTGCTGTTTGTGTATGAGAAATTGGTTGGAAACTTTCCTCATGTTAGCACGTTGTAGATGTCGCCATCAACGCCAAACTTGTGTGAATGCTCTGAAAAGCTTATCTTTTGCATATCACAGCATCTTCCTCCTGTCGGTTAAATTTCGTGTCTGTAGCACGTCATCTTCGTCGTGTCGCAATTTTAATGGTCAATAGAGTAGAAATTAAATGAACTAATCTACTGTCATCCTGGTGTCTCGTTTCACTCTCTATGGATGACAATCCAAAGGTCATATAACACTACTATAATTTTGGGCTTGGTGGTCTATGGATAGAGTGCGAGACTGGAGACTGTAAAGTGGTGGGACTGAATACCTGCCAGATGGCAGAATTTTTCAGTATGTCTTACCTCTCGATGATACGAAGATATGCCAATAGGAAATGTTTGAATATCACGTTAAACTGTACATCCCCTATCCCTGCCAGCATTACTTGGAGTAGGTTATAGGCAAGTTAGTGAAGTGGCATCCAAAGAACAATTAAACCAACTTGTAAACAGGTGGATGAACGTCTTTCTTGATGGACACCCAGCCAGTCATGGTATACGAACTACCTTTTTTTGTCGTGTAGTTCACAAATTATGAGATCTCGAAAACTTCAGACGATTCGAGCTAGATATGAATTACGCAGAGTAATGTGACAGGAGTGTGGTCGTTCCCTGGGCATGTAAGAAGCCAATAAACTTTAAAAATCGCTACTACACTCCTGGAAATTGAAATAAGAACACCGTGAATTCATTGTCCCAGGAAGGGGAAACTTTATTGACACATTCCTGGGGTCAGATACATCACATGATCACACTGACAGAACCACAGGCACATAGACACAGGCAACAGAGCATGCACAATGTCGGCACTAGTACAGTGTATATCCACCTTTCGCAGCAATGCAGGCTGCTATTCTCCTATGGAGACGATCGTAGAGATGCTGGATGTAGTCCTGTGGAACGGCTTGCCATGCCATTTCCACCTGGCGCCTCAGTTGGACCAGCGCTCGTGCGGGACGTGCAGACCGCGTGAGACGACGCTTCATCCAGTCCCAAACATGCTCAATGGGGGACAGATCCGGAGATCTTGCTGGCCAGGGTAGTTGACTTACACCTTCTAGAGCACGTTGGGTGGCACGGGATACATGCGGACGTGCATTGTCCTGTTGGAACAGCACGTTCCATTGCCGGTCTAGGAATGGTAGAACGATGGGTTCGATGACGGTTTGGATGTACCGTGCACTATTCAGTGTCCCCTCGACGATCACCAGTGGTGTACGGCCAGTGTAGGAGATCGCTCCCCACACCATGATGCCGGGTGTTGGCCCTGTGCGCCTCGGTCGTATGCAGTCCTGATTGTGGCGCTCACCTGCACGGCGCCAAACACGCATACGACCATCATTGGCACCAAGGCAGAACCGACTCTCATCGCTGAAGACGACACGTCTCCATTCGTCCCTCCATTCACGCCTGTCGCGACACCACTGGAGGCGGGCTGCACGATGTTGGGGCGTGAGCGGAAGACGGCCTAACGGTGTGCGGGACCGTAGCCCAGCTTCATGGAGACGGTTGCGAATGGTCCTCGCCGATACCCCAGGAGCAACAGTGTCCCTAATTTGCTGGGAAGTGGCGGTGCGGTCCCCTACGGCACTGCGTAGGATCCTACGGTCTTGGCGTGCATCCGTGCGTCGCTGCGGTCCGGTCCCAGGTCGACGGGCACGAGCACCTTCCGCCGACCACTGGCGACAACATCGATGTACTGTGGAGACCTCACGCCCCACGTGTTGAGCAATTCGGCGGTACGTCCACCCGGCCTCCCGCATGCCCACTATACGCCCTCGCTCAAAGTCCGTCAACTGCACATACGGTTCACGTCCACGCTGTCGCGGCATGCTACCAGTGTTAAAGACTGCGATGGAGCTCCGTATGCCACGGCAAACTGGCTGACACTGACGGCGGCGGTGCACAAATGCTGCGCAGCTAGCGCCATTCGACGGCCATCACCGCGGTTCCTGGTGTGTCCGCTGTGCCGTGCGTGTGATCATTGCTTGTACAGCCCTCTCGCAGTGTCCGGAGCAAGTATGGTGGGTCTGACACACCGGTGTCAATGTGTTCTTTTTTCCATTTCCAGGAGTGTATGTTTAGTTAAACACTTTTTACAACAGTGTATGTAAAGAGAGAATTAGAGGTTGTTGCTTCGGGCGTTTAAGGCTCAGTTAGTAAGTTTCCGGTGGCAAGAAATATCTCACCACTGCCGAGAGCCATAAACAGTATTGCAGTAGCGCTGGCACGACTAACTGCTATAAATTTCCTCAGTATCGCTGTTTAAGTACAGTACCTTCCTTTTGTAGACCGTCGCCGACTGAACCGTTCGTCAAAACGTCACAAACTTACGGCCGCTCCGGAGCGCATTCGTCGGCCAGCGCCCATGTTTGAGAGCGACACGGCGTGCAGATTAGATTTGCCTCTGCAATTACGCGGGCGGGCGTATCGTCGCCGCCACACAGAAGGCCCAATTAATTAGGAGGAAGCGGCTGCAGCGGCCTTGATTGATCTTCACGGCGCCGCCTTTGATGTTGCAGGGAAGAAGCACCGGGGAGCAAAGTAAATTACCACGCGAGAAGGGACTGCCACCTGCCAGCGACAGGGAATGGTGGAGAGAAAAGGGGGAGGGGCGGAGGAGAAGAGGGTGGCAGGTGGATGGGGAGGGGGGGATTCCCCTGCTGCAACCAAGCGACAATATGGCTCTCCGGCAAGATTGCATAATCTAAACGATACTAATCAACTTTGTTAGTCAATTACAGGTGTCTGTCTCTCAACTAAAAATTACGTTTGTCGAGTGTCGTGCTTGAAAAGCACTTTGTGAATAATGTGTGACGCCCGTAGCAGGTCAGAATTTATACTTGCTTTGTCAGCCTTCTTCCGTACGGGGTGTTTATAAAACGAGTTTATAAATACTCTGGATGTTCATGCAGACTTAATCGACGTTTCACACAGTTATTCATGCCGTAATTTTGTAGGAAGATGGATCAAGTTTTGATTCACGCAGAACGTTAATACGAATCATACCACTGCAAGCAGTAGGCCCAATTTGAGCAAACATTGCTGCTTTTACTTGTCCTGGACAAACTCGTTGTATTATTTCGGCTAGTAAATTGAAAATGTGCAACGTAATTTTTGTACAGAGTACAGTAAAGATCCTTCCAGTTTGTCAACCAACAAGCATATATGTTTCGTCAAACTTGGGGCTCGGTGATCCATAAACATCCCCAGGTTCTCCACTGGTGTCTGATGACTTTATAAAGCAAGTGTCAGCAAAGCCCTATTAATAGATTTACTAAATTAACCCAGGATATTTCTTGTGAGCTGGGTGTCTTACATGTTGCTGTTTGACACACAAACATCTCAAACGATAAAAATTAATAATCGCGTATGACCTAAAAAATCTTACGGGATTGCATATGACGACTTTTGTGTGGAAGTGTTACATTGATTGGTAAAAGATGAAAATCTGATTGGAAACAATATCTTAAGAGATGAGTTGACGTTTTAGTAATGCGGTGAAGTTAATGAACACGACTCTGGGAGTTGGGGAAATGAAAATCCACAACAACGTTCGTAATGACCCAGACTTTAACGTCTTTTATGCGCTGAGCAAGAAAAAAGTTGATGGCCCTTTCTTTTTCATATAGAATAGAATCTACAGATTAGTGAACTTAGATATGTTCGAAAAACTTTTGACCCTAACCAAGAACGCAGGAACACATCATGCAAGATGGCGCATTCTCATGCTACCTCAAGGACGTCGTAGGTTTCTTTGAAAACTCTTCAACATTTATATGCTGCGCCCACATTCACTGTAACTGACACATATGAATTTTACCTTCTGGGATTCATCAAGGATACTGTGCTTATGTAACAAAATTTCCATATTATGAAAAGATTGAAAAGCTACACATCATAATATGATTATGTCGCAGCGAATTTGGCAGAAAATAGACTTTCAGATTGGATGTGCATTGTATAATCAATTGCAGTCACATTCAGCTTGTTTTTCTGTACAACATAAAATATTTTGGGTTGTTTTGCTGTAAGAAAAAATGGAAGCCAGATCAGATGTGTAAGTCATACGAAATTTTCAATGCTTGTAAAAGCACTTAAGTATCATTGCTAACATCAGAATCGATAGTTGCCCTTTCGAGAGCACAAGTTGTCACTGTTAAGGAGCCGTTTGTAAGTTTTTGTTGGCCACACCAGGTATACGACGTTCGGCCTGCAAAAATGACAAGTGTTGTGTTGTTAGGAAAGGGTAAAATATTCACGATAGAAGCTGAATGTTTTATATTTGTCCTCATGAGTGACTGCATCTGTAAATTATCGTGAGGAGCCTACATTCAACATTCATGTGTTTGTTGTCAAGATAACTATCAGATGCATCAGCACGTTTGCTGAGAAAGATAGATGAATTTGATCATCATACAGTGAGCATTCTATAAGTAGGCTGTTCAGGTTTTTATATTGGTGGCTCTGAGCACTATGGGACTTAACATCCATGGTCATCAGTCCCCTTTTTATATTGGTAATGACTCGTAGCGCTCTGTATGAAAATCACTGGCTGTGCTGTGTGCAGTCTGTGGCTGGTTTGCATTGTTGTCTGCCATTGTAGTGTTGGGCAGCTGGATGTTAACAGCGCGTAGCGTTGCGCAGTTGGAGGTGAGCCGCCAGCAGTGGTGGATGTGGGGGGAGAGATGGCGGAGTTTTGAAATCTGTAAGACTGGATGTCATGAACTTTTATACATATTATGACTCTTAAGGTAAATACATTGTTTGTTCTCTATTAAAATCTTTCTTTTGCTAACTATGCCTATCAGTAGTTAGTGCCTTCCGTAGTTTGAATCTTTTATTTAGCTGGCAATAGTGGCGCTCGCTGTATTGCAGTAGTTCGAGTAACGAAGATTTTTGTGAGGTAAGTGATTTGTGAAACGTATAGGTTAATGTTAGTCAGGGCCATTCTTTTGTAGGGATTACTGAAAGTCAGATTGCGTTGCGCCAAAAATATTGTGTGTCAGTTTAAGCACAGTCATGTATAATTATTCAAAGGGGACGTTTCAATTCTAATTGTGAGAGACGAATAAATGTGCGTAGTTAAAATTCACGAGTGAATATATATATATATATATATATATATATATATATATATATATATATATGTATTTTTTTTTCGAGTAACGTGTCATGAGATCAACAGATAGCTGTGTCGCGAAAGAGTCACATGTACACTCGTGAAAGAGACTGACACCATTGTTACGATGAAATAGCGCTAATTACGAGAACCTGTGAAAAGTATCAAAAGCAGAGCTGTGTATCCGAACAGAGACTTGCAAATAATCGAGGAACTAATAAACAAACAATAAGTTGTAGTGAATCGCAAATAGACCACTGTGAGTGGAGCGTTGCTTACAACTTGTGACTGCTGTAATATAAAACCAGTTTACGAACAGTGCACCCCACACCAATAAATTTTAGTGGTAGAATACACGCTGATCTTTACCAGCTATTTTTAGCAGTAGGGATAATAGGTAATATACAAAAAAAAGGTTTGCGTCACCTCGTTTCCGAGAGCTCCGGAGCCTGTACAGAATATTTGATAAGATATCAACATAAACATCATTTATGCCCTTTTGCTGCTCATGAAAACCACACATTCCATGTTGTACAACCACACAGCAAGACCTTCAGAGATGGTGGTCCCGATTGCTGTACACACCATTACCTCTAATACCCAGTAGCACATCCTCTTGCATTGATGCATGCCTGTATTCGTCGTGGCATACTTTCCATAAGTTCATCAAGGCACTGTTGGTCCAGATTGTCCCACTCCTCAACGACGATTTGGCGTAGACGCCTCAGAGTGGTCGGTGGATCACGTCGACCATAACCAGCACTTTTCAATCTATACCAGGCATGTTCGATAGGTTTCATATCTGGAGAACAAGCTGGCCACTCTAGTCGAGCGATGTCGTTCTTCTGAAGGAAGTCATTCACAGATGTGCACGATGGGGGGCGATGTGTAGTCCATGAAGGCGAATGCCCCGTCAGTATGCCGCCGATATGGTTGCACTATCGGTCGGAGGATGGCATTCACTTATCGTACAGACGTTACGTCATCTACCATGACAACCAGTGGTGTACGTCGGCCCCACACAATGCTACTTCAAAAAAACAGGGAACCTCCACCTTGCTGCACTCGCTGGACGGTATGTCTAACGCGTTCAGCCTGACCGGGCTGTCTCCAAACACGTCTTCCTCAAATTAAGGCCGATATTTGATATATTTGATATTACACTACTGGCCAATAAAACTGCTACACCAAGAAGAAATGCAGATGATAAACGGGTATTTATTGGACAAATATATTACACTAGAACTGACATGTGATTACATTTTCACGCAGTTTGGGTGCATAGATCCTGAGAAATCAGTGCCCAGAACAACCACCTCTGGCCGTAATAACGGCCTTGATACGCCTGGGCATTGAGTCAAACAGAGTTTGGATGGCGTGTACAGGTACAGCTGCCCATGCAGCTTCAACACGATACCACAGTTCATCAAGAGTAGTAACTGGCGTATTGTGACGAGCCAGTTGCTCGCCCACCATTGACCAGACGTTTTCAATTGGTGAGAGATCTGAAGAATGTGCTGGCCGCGGCAGCAGTCGAACATTTTCTGTATCCAGAAAAGACCGTACGGGACCCGAAACATGCGGTCGTGCATTATCCTGCTGAAATGTAGGGATTCGCAGGGATCGAATGAAGGGTAGAGCCACGGGTCGTAACACATCTGAAATGTAACGTCCACTGTTCAAAGTTATGCCAATGTGAACAAGAGTTGACCGAGACGTGCACCCCATATCATCACGCCAGGTGATACGCCAGTATAGCGGTGACGAATACACGCTTCCAATGTGCGTTCACCGATATGTCGCCAAACACGGATGCTACCATCATGATGCTGTTAACAGAACCTGGATTAATCCCGAAAAATGACGTTTTGGCATTCGTGCGCCCAGGTTCATCGTTGAGTACACCATCGCCTGGGTTCCTGTCTGTGATGCACCGTCAAGGGTAACCGCAGCCATGGTCTCCGAGCTGATAGTCCATGCTGCTGTTCGTGCAGATGGTTGTTGTCTAGCAAACGTCCCCATTTGTTGACTCAGGGATCGAGACGTGGCTGCACGATCCGTTACAGACATGCGGATAAGATGCCTGCCATCTCGACTGCTAGTGTAACGCGGCCGTTGGGGATCCAGCACGGCGTTCCGTATTACCCTCCTGAACCCACCGATTCCATATTCTGCTAACAGTCATTGAATCTCGACCAACGCGAGCAGCAATGTCGCGATACGATAAACCGCAATCGCGGTAGGCTACAATCTGACCTTTATCGAAGTCGGAATCGTGATGATAGGCATTTCTCCTCCTTACACGAGGCATCACAACAACGTTTCACCAGGCAACGGTCAACTGCTGTTTGTGTATGAGAAATCGGTTGGAAACTTTCCTCATGTCAGCACGTTGTAGGTGTCGCCACCGGCGCCAACCTTGTGTGAATCCTCTGAAAAGCTAATCATTTGCATATCACAGCATCTTCTTCCTGTCGGTTAAATTTCCCTTTTGTAGCACGTCATCTTCGTGGTGTAGCCATTTTAATGGCCAGTAGTGTAGTAGACTTCTCTTGGCCAGGAATGCCTTTTTTGTCATAGCAAGACTGCTTTTGATGACCTCCTTGCTCCGTCCGTCATTGGATGTTTTACTGCCTAGGTAGCAGAATCCCTTAACTTCATCTAATTCGTGAAAATCAATCCTGGCGTTAAGTTTCTCGCTCTTCTGATTTCTACTACTTCTCATTACCTTCGTCTTTCTTCGATTTACTCTTAATCCAAACTCTGCACTCATTAGACTGTTGATTCCGTTCAGCAGATCATTTAATTCTTCTTCACTTTCACTCAGGATAGCAATGTCCTCAGCGAATCGTATCATTGATATCGTTTCACCTTGTATTTTAATTCCACTCCTGAACCTTTCTTTTATTTCCATCATTGTTTCTTCGATGTACAGATTGAACAGTAGGAGCGAAAGGCTACATTCTTTTCTTACACCCTTTTAAATACGAGAACTTCGTTCTTGGTCGTCCACTATTATTATTCCCTGCTGGCTGTAATACATGTTGTGTACGACTCGTCTCTCCCTATTGCTCAAACCTAATTTTTTCAGAATTTCGAACACCATGCGCCAATTTATATTGACGAATTCTTTTTCCAGGTCGATAAATCCTACGAACGTGTCTTGATTTTTCTTTAGTCTTGTTTCCATTATTAAACGCAACGTCAGAATTGCCTCTCTCGTGCCTTTACTTTTGTTAAAGCCAAACTGATCGCCATCTAGCGTATCCTCAATTTTCTTTTCCATTCTTCTGTATATTATTCTTGTAAACAACTTGGAGGCATGTGCTGTTTAGCTGACTGCGAGTCAATTCTCGCACCTTCCAGCTCTTGCAGTCTTCGGAATTGTGTGGATGATGCTTTTCCGAAAGTCAGATGGTATGTCGCCAGACTCATACAATCTACACACCAACGTGAACAATCGTTTTGTTGCCACTTCACCCAATGATTTTAGAAATTTTTATGGAATCTTATTTATCCTTTCTGCCTTATTTGATCATAAGTCCTCCAAAGCTCTTTCAATTTCTGATTCGAATACTAGGCCCCCTATCTCTTCTAAATAGACTCCTGTCTCTTCTTCTATCATATCAGACAAATCTTCCTACTCAAAGAGGCCTTCAATGTACTCTTTCCATCTTTCCTCTCTCTCCTCTGCATTTAACAGTGGAATTCCCGTTGCACTCTTAATGTTGTCACCCTTGCTTTTAATGTCACTGAAGCTTGATTTGACTTTCCTGTATGCTGAGACATTTCTTTTTCGATGTCTTCACATTTTTCATGCAGCCCTTTCGGCGTAACTTCCCAGCACTTCCTATTTATTTCGTTCCTCAGCGATTTGTGTTTCTGTATTCCTGAGTTTCCCGAAGCACTTTCGTACTTCCTCCTTTCATCGATCTAATGATGTATCTACTCTGTTACCCATGATTTCTTCGCAGTTACCTTCTTTTTACCTACGTTTTCCTTCCCAACTTGTGTGATTTCACTTTTAGGGGATGTCTCTTCAGCCGTACTGCTTACTGGTATTCCTTATTGCTGTATCTACAGCCTTAGAAAACTTCAAGCGTATCTCGTCATTCCTTAGTACTTCCGCATCCCACTTTGCGTATTGATTCTTCCTGACTAATGTCCTAAACTTCAGCCAACACATCATCACTACTATAGTGTGATCTGAGTCTATGTCTGTTTCTGGGTACACCTCACAATCCAGAATCTCATTTTGTAATATATATCTGACCATAATGTAATCTAACTGAAATCTTCCCGTATCACCAGACCTCTTCCAAGTATACCTCTTCCTCTTGTTATTATTGAACAGAGAATTCGCTATTACCATCAGAAACTTGTTACAAAACTCAATTAGTCTTTCCTCTCTCTCATTCCTTACGCCAAGCCCATTTTCTCTTGTAACCTTTTCTTCTACTCCTTCCCCTACATCTGCATTCCAGTCTTCCATGACTATTAGATTTTCATCCCCCTTTACATACTGTATTACCTTTTCAATTTCCTCATACATATTCTTTATCTATTCATGTTCAACTTGCGACATCCGCATGTACACCTGAACTATTGTTGTCGGTGTTGGCTTTCTGTAGATTCTGATAAGAACAACCCTGTCACTGAACTGTTCACAGCAGCACACTCTCTGCCCTACCTTCCTATCCATAACGAATCCTACTCCCCTTATACCATTTCATTCTGCTGTTGAAATTACCTTGTACTCATCTGACCGGAAATCCCTGTCTTCTTTCCACTTCACTTCACTGACCCCTACCCTATCTAGATTGAGCCTTTGCATTTTCCTTTTTAGATTTTATAGTTAAAGCTTCTGACATTCTCAACATCAGTTACTCTTTCCATTCGCTCCAGGTACTCAGTGAACCACAACGTCCCTACGTGCGGAAATGATTTTTTTCTGCCAATAACAAGGCAGCTTACCTTCGAGTCTCATGATCATCGTATCCGATTTCAACTTTCCTCTCAGATGTGAAAGCCGTGAAACACGTTTGAGAGAAATCTTTAACTGATAAGTTAACAGTCATTTAAACAACCTAAATAATGTCAATGGCAACGTGAACGCTAGAGGTATGGAAGTTTAGAATACACGACATAATTATCGTTGTCGAGGCTTGGTAGAGGTATAGGAGGTCGAAATCCACAGTGCTTCCGCAATAATTATTGTGACGAAGGCAGAAATAGAAATTATGTACCGTTGAGACAAGACGGAGAGCAGAATACTACCCGATCTGATTCTGAATCGAATTTGAATCGAATAGGCCGCGTGAGGGAAACTAAGTTCCGTCTACGAGGAAACTGGCACCCACAAGGCGGAAACAGTAACACAGGCAGTAAAGAAAGCGCAGACCGCAGATAGTCAGTACAGGCAAACCGAAAAGAGGGATGATGAAACAGATACAGGCAGTACCAGTGATGTACTAAACCGCTCTCATTATATAGCTGACAGCATTTTGGACACATTAGATACACGGGTCAAGAAGGAAATGGTAAACCCTAACGTAGTAGGGAGGGACAGATTAACTGGATTAAATCACATGAGGACGAAGATGAGGTAAAGGCTTACATGAAGGCAACAGTGGCAATCTGAAGACCAAAGTTTTGAGAGAGGAATAAGAGTGAATTTTGCAAGGTTTTGAAGAGCAAGAATTGTTAGATGAAGGGAGTAGCAATAATAATGAGGTTAGGGTACGTATTAGCTGTACTGGCTTGCCACAAACTGTAAAAAGAGACGACAGTATTATAGATACGAATGCCGCGCAGGATTGCCGTTGCTCAGAGTACAAATTTCCACTCGCCGCTTAGACTACATAGAGAACATTTGTTCCGTTTGTGATATATGCTATTGAGAAATATATGGAGTGTGACTGCAATGTCATCTTAATATGGCATGTTCGCAGCTTCCCACTCTTCTTTCTTGGAGTGCATGGTGTGGCGGGGAGGGGGGGGGGGGGGAGGATTGTATGCAGCCAGGCTGATCGGTATGGCACCCGAGGCGTCGAGTCATATGGTGATAGCAATAGTTCTATACTTAACAATAATATACAACCGCTCGCTCCAGCAAAAACTGGGAAGCTGCGTTGGTCATACCAGTATTCAAGAAAGGCAATAGGACTAATCCACTAAATTACAGGCGCATATAATTATAGTCGATATGCAGCAGAATTTTTGAACATATGTTGTTCTCTAACATTACGAATTACCTCGAAGAGACACAGTCAACACGGATTACGAAATGTTGAGGACTATTGACAAGCGGTTTCAAATTTGTTCAATGTTTCTGGAGTTCCAGAGGTCTTGTGACACTAAATCTCACAAGTGGCTTGTGATGAATTTGCTTGTTTATGGAATAGTGTCTCAGTTAGGCGACTCGATTGGTGATTTCCTGCCAGAGAGGTCACAGTTCTTAGTAACTGACGGAAAGTCGTTGAGTGAAACAGAAGTGATATCTGGCGTTCCCCAAGGTAGTGTTACAGGCCCTCTGTTGTTCCTTATCTATGAAAACGATTTAGGAGAGAATCTGAGCAGCCGATTTAGGTGGTTTGCAGACAATGCTGTCATTTATCGTCTAGTAAAGTCATCAGAAAATCTAAACCAGTTGCAAAACTATTTAAATTAGGTATCTTTATTTTGCGCAAATTGGCAATTGACCCTAAATAATGAACTGAGTGACGTCATCCACATGAATGCTGTGAGTCCTTTCACTTCAGTTACACGATTAATTAATCAAACCTAAGGGCCGTAAATTCAACTAAATACTTAGGAATTGCAATTACGAACAACTTAAATTGGAAAGAATACAGAGAAACTGTTGTGGGAAAGGCAAACCAAAGACTGCGTTCTATTGGCAGAACACTTAGAAGATACAACAGATTTACTAAAGTGACTGCAGACTCAGTTCCCCACAGTCGTTTAATGAACAAAGTAAGAGCATATGGTCTATCAGACCAATTGTGTGATTGGATTGAAGAGTTCCTAGATAACAGAACGCAGGGTGTCATTCTCAATGGAGAGAAGTCTTCCGAAGTAAGAGTGATTTCAGGTGTGCCGCAGAGGAGTGTCATAGGACCGTTGCTATTCACAATATACATAAATGACCTTGTGGATGACATCGGAAGTTCACTGAGGCTTTTTGCAGATGATGCTGTGGTGAATCGAGAGGTTATAACAATGGAAAATTGTACTGAAATGCAGGAGGATCTGCAGCGAATTGACGCATGGTGCAGGGAATGGCAATTGAATCTCAATGTAGACAAGTGTAATGCGCTGCGAATACATAGAAAGATATATCCCTTATCATTTCGCTACAAAATGGCAGGTCAGCAACTGGAAGCAGTTAATTCCATAAATTATCTCGGAGTACGCATTAGGAGTGATTTAAAATGGAATGATCATATAAAGTTGATCGTCGGTAAAGCAGATGCCAGACTGAGATTCATTGGAACAATCCTAAGGAAATGCAATCCGAAAACGTAGGAAGTAGGTTACAGTACGCTTGTTCGCCCACTGCTTGAATACTGCTCAGCAGTGTGGGATCCGTACCAGATAGGGTTGATAGAAGAGATAGAGATGATCCAGCGGAGAGCAGCGCGCTTTGTTACAGGATCATTTAGTAATCGCGAAAGCGTTACGGAGATGATAGATAAACTCCAGTGGAAGACACTGCAGGAGAGACGCTCGGTAGCTCGGTACGGGCTTTTGTTAAAGTTTCGAGAACATACCTCACCGAAGAGTCAAGCAGCATATTGCTCCCTACTACGTATATCTCGCGAAGAGACCATGAGGATAAAATCAGAGAGATTAGAGCCCACACAGAAGCATACCGACAATCCTTCTTTCCACGAACAATACGAGACTGGAATAGAAGAGAGAACCGATAGAGGTACTCAGGATACACTCCGCCACACACCGTCAGGTGGCTTGCGGAGTATGGATGTAGATATAGATACGCTTGTCCGTCCTCTCTTGGAGTGCTGCTGCGTGGTCTGGGATCCTTACCAGATAGGATTGATGGAGTACATCAAGAAAGTTCAAAAAAGGGCAGCACGTTTTGCATTATCGAGAAACAGTGGAGAGAGTGTAACGGATGTGACACGGGATTTAGGGTGGACATCATTAAAACAAAGGCGTTTCTCGCTGTCACGGGATCTGCTCACGAAATTTGAATCACCAACTTACAATGGAAAAATATTTTTTTTGACGCAGACATACATAGAGAGAAACGACAATCGCAATAAAATAAGGGAAATCAGAGCTCGTACGGAAATACGAGTATATAGGTGTTCGTTTTTTCAGCGCGTTGTTCGAGAGTGGAACAACAGAGAATTATTGTGACGGTGATTCGATGAACCCTCTGCCAGGCACTAAAGTATGATCTGCAGGGTATCCATGTACATGTAGATGTAGATGTAGATGCAGATTCAGAGAGCAAAGTAGGAAAATATGCCTTGAATTCTTCGTTCCAACAGGTTCGATTCAGTTACGATCTGTGTATATGTCATTGTATCTCGTGCAGCATAAGGGCCATCCATGTTTCGCATTGCTGTATTGGCCTGAATTGTCGTTAGACATCATGGCATGTGATTTCTTTTTATGTTTATGATAGACTGCGTATTTGTGCCGACAAAATATTTGGATAAATGGACGCTACACAGCAACAGCAACGAGATAACAACTTTATGGGACAATTCTGTCATTTGAAAGTTTATCAAATGTGCTATGGAAGGCACACTGAGTATTTGAGGAAGGTGAATGAAAGTGTTTACGCAAAATGTAACTGTAAAAAGTAGGCTATGGTTGTGTGTATTATATAAAAGTAGATTATTCTTTCTATTAAAAGTTCGTAGTTCTATGTTCAAGCAGAAATTCATCCAAAGTTTTATCTCCATTTATATAGAAGCTATGGCCTTCCGAAATCGGATGGATATTATTTCAATTACATTTTATTTTCTCCTGCATGAGCAGTTTATTTACGAGTCTAGCAAAAATAAATAAAATGCTGATATGTGACTTGTACCAAAGACTGTTATTTTAATGCGTTTTAAAATGTTTCAAACATCTAGAGATCAGCATAACTCTGAAAGAACTTTCCAGGCAAGAATTCTAATACTTTCCCACATTCGTTAGTCTCTTGTCAGAATGGACTGTAATTGTGCAGAACATGCTTTTGAGACGTTAAAACAATACTTCATGTATATTTAATTACCAGCAATGTCTCCATTCGGGAAGCCAATGCTTGGGCCTAATGAGCTTATAAGGATTAGTGAGATTACAGCGCATACTAATTAGCTAATGGGATAATTCTCTAATTGAAAATTATCACTGTCTGATGGGATGATTAGCGCTGGACTGTGGCAGAACTGATTGCACTCAGTGTACGTCATATCCTAGTTTAGATTCCCTGAATTGAATCGTTTCATTAATTTGTGAGATTTTGGAATCAATAACCTTTCATTGTTAGACAAATGAGTTTCCCTATGTCAACTGCTTTTAGGTGTGCTGCCCTTATTAATACCATCAATGGTCTCTATAAATTTCATCCATAATCCTGACTTGTATCCTCAAATGAAAATGAAACTTGTATTTTGTTGAAGCTGAGGGAGTTTGGGCAACACCAGTTAGGCGCAGTTTCTGATAAAAGATAAGCGATATTAGGCAGTCCCACAATTAAAAATTGTTCTGAGCATTTAAAGATTGTTGAAACGAACATCAAACTTCAGTCTTGCTTTATCCACCCGGAAGCATTTTAGAGGTGAATGTGACTTGTGACAATGTGCGGCGGTGCGGTTCCTTTTTTCCTTTTTTACCTGCACCTACCCATGAACTCGTTGCAGCAGATCGCTGGTAGGAAAGCCGAGCAGAAACCTACCGTACTGCACCTCGCACCAGGCTGCATACAACGTTACTATTTTAAGAATCGGGAAAAGGTTTTTATTTTGAATGAAGGGTGGAAATACTGGGAAAACTTTGGTATATTCTTAAGTCAAGAATTACACGTTCACTGGCCAAGCCCGTTCTAATCCTAACACAGTCGTGCACAAACTCTTTGACTCATATTAGCAAGTTTATGCTAACGTATTCCCGAAATCTGAACAGCTACTAAGCACGGATTGTTCTTAAATGAAAATGCTCACCACACTGTTAAGTTTATCGCTGTCTAATGCACTCAAGTTTTTAGTCCCCGATCTGATCAGTAGGCCACGGGGATTAATGTCTTTTCTCGTACACAGAATTACTTAGAAAGTCCATACTTTCTATTAAAAAAAATTAAAATTAAAAAGAAATAAAACCACTCCGGAATAAATATGCCTTCACTTAAAAGCACTGTTGTGGCATGTAGCACAACTAAAATTGGCTCACACTACACACGTCCGTACCATTGAAATGCTGGGCTCCGACTACTTTAGACTGCTGTAAGAATTCTCTATCTCCAAGACAAAAAGACGCGCAAAGAATATTCCGTTCTGACTAGTCAATTTTCTTTAAGGCCAATAGAAAAACATTATTTTCCCGCGTTAGTCCACGCTTCCCATGACTAACTAATCAACAAATAACACGCATTCGAACTGTATTTTTTCGCGAAATAAATATTTAAAATTCTGATATTTTTTTTATACTTGAGGTTATTAACTATTTTCATTTGCATTCGAGTTAGCTTTCCTTTTACCATAAACTTACGTAATATTGAATTGTTTTGGGGGAAGAGACCAAATAGCGAGGTCATCGGTGTCATCGGCTTGGGGAAGGACTGGGAAGGAAGCCGGCCGAGCCCTTTCAAAAGAACTATCCCGGCATTTGCCTGCAGTGACTTAGGGAAATTACGTAATATATAATGATACAAAATTCCCCATCGTCTGTATTCACAGTGTCTTAAAATTTCCCACGCTAGTTCGCACAGCGTTTATCTGTAGACTAATAATCTACGTAACGGGAGATCACATTCGCGCATACCTCACACTACTAAAACCGTATACAAAACTGTACAAACATAAATAAACAAAACAAAGCGTTCAAAAGATAAACAGAACAATTCACAAAAACATTCTGTTGACCGGTTTCTTGAGTCTCTCTGTCCGCTTCTGTCCCCTAGCAGATGAAAATTAGAACTACGTACTCGACTGAACGTGCTTCAGACCATCTGCCACTGTGCACGCACGAGTCATTCTCCCGATACACAGGCTCTAAACAGGAGCAATATAAGGCTTCACGCCTCAAACGGACGGTAATATCGTCGTGATGAGGCAGTTTTGTAGAAGTTGTACCGTTCTAAACGATGCAGCTCTCCTGTATCATTCTTACATATTATTAACTTATAGGTAATTGCTGAAGTGGTACCTGAATAAAACCGGAACCGTTTGACGTATGATAACGATTGCCATTCACTGTACGGCAGGAAAACACAGACCATTTATTAGATGAAATCTACATCTCCATATATTATGAACGCAAATGGTATCTGGCACATGTACGGCAGTATAAGTTTCACATAGGGTGCACTGGGCTCTAGAGAAAGTTTTAATATTTTGCAATTTGATGCTGAAAGTTAATAGATAGATCTAAACAGCATATTAAATAAACCATAAATGACAACAGGAAATATAGTTTAATCCTGACTTTGGCCATTTTGAATTAACTTTCATCTATGAAATAGGAGACAAAATCTTGAAACGTTTCTGGCATCTTCTTTCCGTATGAACTCTGATTTCCCTTATTTTATCGTGATGATCGTTCCTCCCTAAGTAGGTCGGTGTCAACAAAATATTTTCGCATATGGAGGAGAAAGTTGGTGATTCGAATTTCGTGAGAAGATAATGTCGCAACGAAAAACGGCTTTCTTTTAATGATTTCCAGCCCAAATCCTGTATCATTTCTGTGACACTCTCTCCCATATTTCGCGCTTATACAAAACGTACTGTCTTTCTTTGAAGTTTTTCGATTTGCTAGGTCAATCCTATCTAGTAAGGATCCCACACGGCGCAGCACTATTCTAGAAGAGGACGGACAAGCGTAGTGTAGGCAGTCTCCTTAGTAGGTCTGTTATATTTTTTAAGTGTCCTGCCAATAAAACGCAGTCTTTAGTTTGCATTTTCTATGTGTTCCTTCCAATTTAAGTTGTTCGTAATTGTAATACCTAGGTATTTAGTTGAATTTGCGGGTTTTAGATTAGACTGATTTATCGTGTAACCGAAGTTTAACGAGTTCCTTTTAGCACACATGTGGATGACCTCACACTTTTCGTTATTCAGGGTCAACTGCCACTTTACGCACCATTCAGATATTTTTTTCTAAATTGTTTTGCGGTCTGTTTTGATCTTCTGATGACTTTATTAGTCGATAAACGACAGCGTCATCTGCAAACGTCCGCCCCCAGTAGCTGAGTGGTCAGCGCGACAGACTGTCAATCCTAATGGCCCGGGTTCGATTCCCGGCTGGGTCGGAGATTTTCTCCGCTCAGGGACTGGGTGTTGTGTTGTCCTAATCATCATCATTTCATCCCCATCGACGCGCAAGTCGCCGAAGTGGCGTCAAATCGAAAGACTTGCACCAGGCGAACGGTCTACCCGACGGGAGGCCCTAGCCACACGACATTTCATCTGCAAACAACCGAAGACGGCTGCTCAGATTGTCTCCCAAATCGTTTATATAGAGAGGGAACAGCAAAAGGCCTATAACACTACATTGGGGACCACGAGAAATCACTTCTGTTTAACTCGATGACTTTCCGTCAGTTACTACGAACTGTGACCTCTCTGACAGGAAATCAGAAATACAGCCACATAACTGAGACGATATTCCATAAGCACGCAATTTCAATACGAGCCGCTTGTGTTGTACAGTGTCAAAAGTCTTCCAGAAATCCAGAAATACGGAATCGATCTGAAATACCTTGTCAATAGCACTCAACACTTCATGTGAAAAAAGAGCTACTTGTATTTCACAAGAACGATGATTTGTAAACAAATGTTGACTGTGTGTCAATAGACCGTTTTCTTCGAGGTAATTCATAATGTTCGAACACAATATATGTTCTAAAATCATGCCACATATCTACGTTAAAGATATGGGCCTGTAATTTAGTGGATTACTCATACTAACTTTCTTGAATATCGGTGTGACCTGTACAACTTTCAAGTCTTTGGGTACGGATCTTTCGTCGAGCGAACGGTTTTACTCTTTTATTTGACTCTTTGACTCTGACTCTTTTATTTGCAATTAAAACTTTCAGCTTTTTTTTTCTATGTCGATTTCTGCCACGAATGGAATGGTGTTAGCCTGGAAGGTGATCGCTGTAACTCTTTCTATTTACTGACCAATTACATTTAGGTAATCATTCAGGCACGATCTGCCTTCACAGCTCCTGGCTGTCCAAACCTACACTGGCCCAGTGAAGTGGGCCAAAGGCAATGTGCGTCTGCTGAGTGGGCACACGGGGTGGTGGGTCGGCTGAGAATGGAGCCATTCTGCGCGCCGAGTTTGCCCGGCTGCTCAGTGATTCTGGCCGCTCCCCGGCCATGCGTCGTAACTGCGCAGGTAGCAGCTGGCAGGTGTGGGTGGTCGGTGGTGGTAGGTGGAGGCGGCGGCTGCGGCGCGGGATATCGGCGGAGATGCTCCCAGCGACGCCTCGGCTCGTTCGCGGAAGCCATCCGGCCGACCGCGGCATTAGCATGCAAACGGAACCCGCGCGCACATGTGGCCCCAGGGAGGGTAGCTGGGCTGAGGGGCGCCGCAAATGACGACAGCCGCTCCCCTCTGTCTCCATCACACCTGGGCCGCACGCACTCACGCCGTTTCTCTCGAGTTCTCACAGCGCCCAGGCATCGTAAATACGCCGCCGTCTTCACTCCGAACACTTGTCTGATGTACCTCTCCACGCTACTCTGTACCGCGCAAACGAAGCCATGACTAATACATAACTGACCATTAAAATTGCTACACCAAGAAGAAATGCAGATGGTAAACGGGTATTCACTGGACAAATATATTATACTAGCACTGACATGTGATTACATTTTCACGCAATTTGGGTGCATAGATCCTGAGAAATCAGTACCCAGAACAACCACCTCCGGCCGTAATAACGGCCTTGATTCGCCTGGGCATTGAGTCAAACACAGCTTGGATGGCATGGACAGCTACAGCTGCCCATGCAGCTTCAACACGATACCACAGTTCATCAAGAGTAGTGACTGGCGTATTGTAACGAGCCAGTTGCTCGGCCACCATTGACCAGACGTTTTCAATAGGTGAGAGATCTGGAGAATGTCCTGGCCAGGACAGCAGTCGAACATTTTCTGTCTCCAGAAAGGCCCCTACAGGACCTGCAACATGCGATCGTGCATTATCCTGCTGAAATGTAGGGATTCGCAGGGATCGAATGAAGGGTAGAGCCACGGGTCGTAACACATCTGAAATGTAACGTCCACTGTTCAAAGTACCGTCAATGTGAACAAGAGGTGACCGAGACGTGTAACCAGTGGCATCCCATACCATCAACCCGGGTGATACGCCAGTATGGCGGTGACGGATACCCCATGACGTGTCATATAATCGCATACCAACTTTTAGTCAAGTTCTGCCATAAATGTTTCTCCCTAATTCTGTTCTCCTCATGTGTTATTCGATCTACTCATGTAATCGTCAACATTCTTCTGTAGCACCATATATCAAAAGCTTCCGTTCTCTTCTTGTCTGAACTGCTTGTCGTCCGTAGTTCACCTACATGGCAAGCTACACTGCATACAGACACCAAGGAAAGACTTCGTAAAACTTAATTTTATAATCGATGTCAACGAAATTCTCTCTTTCTGAAATCCTTTCCTTGCTATTGCCTTGCCACTCAGCAGTTTGTACCCTGTTTGGTCATCGTCAATTGTTTTGCTGCCTAGGAAGCTAAACACATCTCCCACATTCAGTGTCGCATATCCTAATTTATTTCCCTCAGCATCCTCCGAATTAATTCGACTACATTCTGTTTCCCTTGTATTACTTTTGTTGATGTTCCTCTTATAACCTCTTTTGAAGACACAGACGATCACAAATTCAGAAAATTTATTCAAGAGAAAGAGATTTACAAATTGAGCAATAACGCGTTGGTCCATCTGTGGCCCTTATGCAATCAGTTATTCGGCTTGGCATTGACTGATACTGTTGTTGGATGTCCTGAGGAGTATAGTGCCAATTTCTGTCCAAGTGGCGTCTTAGATCGTCAAGCCAATAATACTCCAAACTCTATCAGTTGGGGTGATATGTGGCAACCCTTATAGCCAAGGTAATGTTTTTCAAGCACGAAGACAGGCACCAGAAATTCTCGCCGTGTGCGGCCAGGCATTATTTAGCTGAAATGCAAACCCAGGATGCCTGCCACCAAGGGAAACAAAACGAGGCGTAGAATATCGTCGAGGTAAAGCTGTGCTGCAAGGATGCCGGGGATGACAACCAAACGTGTCGTTCTGTAAAAAGAAATGGTGTCCAAGAATATCACTCCTGGTTGTTGGGCCATATGACAGGCGACTGTCGTCCCATTGCTGTCTGGAAGGGGGGTTTCCAGACACATATTCACTGTTCAGCGGGCCTCAGTTCAATACGGCACTCACCTCCGAAGACAATTCTACTCCAGTTCATGTGATTCGACGTCGAATACATGTCTGGAGACGGCCTGGCCAATGGTGGGAGTCCAATATGATTTTCGCCCGAGTGATGGTCTGCAGTGCCATTTCTTTTCATAGCAGGTCCCATTTGGTCTTCCCTGTAAGTCCATCTTTATATGTGATTGTTGAGGGACCTCGGCTGTTCACTATAACATATCAAATAAAAATTCGAGGAGCCACCTAAATTTCCAGTTCTCTTTTATTTGTGCAACCAGTTTCAGCGTTACATTACACAGTCTCCAGGCACTACGACCGATGTGTAGAAAGAATCACACCTCTGATCCAGCCGAAATAGGTGCCAGCATTTAGTGACTGGTAACCTTAGATTTCTTCTTATCACAGCGATCCCTTCGATCATCACTTGGCGACTTTTGGCATGCATTTTTGGTACTGTGGCCATTACGTTTTACGTAAAATTAGGCCAGATGCATATATCTCATTACTCGTACTTGAGTGCCTTCAGCATGATGTGTGTGTGTGATCTACGTGACATATGACTGCCAGTAATTGTGAATAACTGAGAGTATTTTGAGAAGACCTTAGTATCTTGTATCTGGATCGTATGAGTAATATAGTTCTCGGCCTCTACAACTCCCTCTAGTACCAAGGAAGTTATTCTTTGATCTCTTAATAGATGTCCTATCATCCCGTCCCTTCTTCCTGTCGATGTTTTGTATATAGTCCTTTTCTCGCCGATTCTGGGGAGAACCTCCTCATTCCGTACCTTATCAGTCCACCTAACTTTAAACATTCTTCTGCAGTACCGCATTTAAAGGCTTCGAATCTCCTCAGTTCCTGTTCTCCAACAGTCCGTGTTTCACTACCATAATATTCTGTGCTCCAAACGTACATTCTTAGAAATTTAATCCTCAAATTAAAGTCCATGTTTGATACTAATACACGTCTCTTGGCCTTGTACGCCCTTTTCACCAGTAGTCTACTTATGATCTCCTAGCTATGTCCATCATGAGGTCTTTTTTGCAGAATCCCTTCACTTCGTCTACTTCGTGTCCCCAATTCTTATGTCGTGATTCTACCTCCTCTCATTTCTGTTACGACTCTCGTCTTTCTTTGGATTACTCTCAATCCGTATTCCGTATTCTTCCCCACTGTCAATGACAACTTATGGTTGATATCCATTCACCTTGAATTATTATCACACTATTGAACCTAACTTTTGTTGTCATCATTGCTTCTTCGATCTATACATTGAACAATAGGCACGAAAGATTACATCTCTGTCTTACACCCTTTTTCATCCGAGCGCTTCTTTCTTGGTCTTTTAGTCTTATTGTTCACTCTTGGTTCTTGTACATGTATATAACCCGTCTTTCCCTATATTTTACCCACATTTTTCTTGGAATTTCGAACATCTTGCACAATTTTACATTGTCGAACGCTTTTTCCAAGTTGGCAAATCCAATGAACGTGTCTTTATTTTTCTTCAGTCTTGCTTCCGTTATCAACCACAACACCTGTACTCCCTCTCTGGTGCCTTTAACCTCCATAAAAAAATGATCGTCATTTAACAGATTTTCTTTTCCATTCTTCTGTATATGACTCTTCTCAGTAAGTTGGATGCGTGAGCTGTTAGACTGATTGTGCGATAGTTATCGCACTTGTCGACCCCTTGCAATCTTCGGAATTGCGTGGACGATGCTTCTCTGAATGTCTGATGGTGTATCACCAGTCTCATATATTCTACACACCAATACGAATATTCGTTTTGTTGCCACTTCCCCAAATGATTTTAAAAACTGCGATGGAATTTTATCCATCCCTTCTACCTTATACGATCTTAAGCCTTCCAAAGCACCTTTAAATTCTGATTCTAATACTGCATCTCCTCTGTTTTCCCTATCGACTACAATTTCTACTTCTATCACGTCAGCAGGCAAATCCTCCCCCTCACAGAGGCCTCCAGTGTACTATGTCCACATACCCGTTCTCTCCTCCGCATTTAAGAATGGAAATTTCCATTGCGCAGTGAATGTCACCACCCTTGCTTCTTTTTACTTTCCTATATGCTGAGTCAGTCATTCTAATTCTTCACATTTTTCCTGCAGCCATATTGCCTTGGATTCGCCGCATTTCCCTTTTATTTCATTCCTCAGAGACTTGTGTTTCTGTATTCCTGAATTTCCCTGGACATTTTTCTAATTCTTTTGTTATTCATGATTTCTTCCAGTTACGTACTTTGTACCGATGTTTTCTTTCAACTTTTATGATTGCTCTTTGTTGAGATGTCCATTTGTCTTTTACTGTAATGCTTACTGAGCTATTCCTTATTGCAGTGTTCACAACCTTAAAAAACTTCATTCCTTAGCATTTCCATATCCCACATCTTTGCGTATTGATTCTTCCTGACTAATCTTTTAAACTTCAGCCTACTGTCCATCACTGCTACATTGTGCTCTGTGTCTATATCTTCTCCTCGGTACGCCTTACAGTCGTGTATCTTGTTTCAGAAACTCTATCTGACCATGATGTAATCTAAGTGAAATCTTCCCGTATCACACGGCATTTTTCAAGTATTTATCCTCCTCTTCTCATTTTTCAACAGAGTAATCGCTATTACTAGCTGTAATTTATTACAGAACTCTATTAGACTTTTTCCTCTCTCACTGCTTGTCCCAAGCCCATATTCTCCTGTTATCTTTTCTCCTACTCGTTCCCTTACAACCACATTCCAGTCCCCCATGCCTGTTAGATTGTCATCTCACTTGACGTACTGGTTCAGTATCTTCATATACTTCCTCCGTCTCTCCATCTACTGCTTCAGATATCGGCATGTGTAGCTGAACTCTTCACGGTGGCTTACTCTCCGCCCCAACATCCTTTTCACAACGAATCCTACTCCCGTCATACCATTTTCCGATGATGTTGATATTTTCTATACACATGGACTAGAAACTCTTATCTTCATTCCATTTCAATTCAGTGACAACCACTGTATCTAGATTCAGCCTAGCAATTCCATTTTCAGATTTTCTAACTTCTGTACCATTTTAAAACTTCTTATATACCACGCCGACATTTTTAAAACGTTATCCTTTCGTTGATTATTCCGTCTTTTTGTCATAGTCACCTCCCCCTCCCCACTGGAGTCCCCTCCCAGAGATCCGAATGGAGGTCAAGTCGGGAATATCTTGACAGTGGAGAGATCATCATGACATTTGCATGTTGTAACCAACATACAGCGAGACATTCAGAGGTAGTGGTCCAGACTGCTGTACACGCCGGAACCTCTAATACTCAGTAGCACGTCCTCTTGCATTGATGTATGCTTGTATTCGTCGTGGCATACTATCCACAAGTTCATCGAGGCATTGTTGGTTCAGATTGTCCCACTTCTCAACGGCGAATCAGCGTAGATCCCTCAGAGTTGTTGGTGGGTCACGTTGCTCATTAACAGCCCTTTTCAATCAATTCCAGGCATGTTCGATAGGGTTTATGTTTGGGGAACATGCTGGCCACTCCAGTTGAGAGATGTCGTTATTCTGAAGGAAGTCATTCACATGACGTGCACGAATTGTCGTCCAGGAAGATGAGTGCCTCGCCAATATGCTGCCGATATGATTGCACTGTCGGGCGGAAGATGGAATTCACGTATCGTAAGGCCGTTACGGCGCCTTCCATGACCACCAGCAGCGTACGTCGGCCCCACATAATGCCACCCCAAAGCAGCTGGTAACCTCCACCCTGCTGCACTCGCTGGGCAGTGAATAAGGCGTTCAGGCTGACCGGGTATATTTCATATACGTCTCCGGCGATTTTCTGGTTGAAGGCATATGCGACACTCATCGGTGAAGAGAACGTGATGCCAGTCCTGAGCGGTCCATTCGGCATATTGTTGGGCTCGTCTGTACCGCGCTGTATGGTGTCGTGGTTGCAAAGATGGACCTCTCCATGGACGTCGGGAGTGAAGTTATGCATCATGCAACCTATTGCGCACAGTTTGAGTCATAACACGACATCCTGTAGCCACACGAAAAGCATTATTTAACATGGTGGCGTTGCTGTCAGGGTTGCTCCGAGCCATAGTCCGTAGGTGGCGGTCATCCACTGCAGTAGTAGCCCTTGGGCGGCCTGACCGAGGTACGTCATCGACAGTTCCTATCGCTCTGTGTCTCCTCCATATCCGAACATCATCGCTTTGGTTCACTCCGAGACGCCTGGACACTTCCAGTTTTGTGAGCCCTTCCTGGCACAAAGTAACAATGCGGACGCGATCGAACCGTGTACCTTCTTATTGGTGGAATGACTGGAACTGATCTGCTGTCGGACCCCCTCCATCTAATTGGCGCTGCTCATGGGTGGTTGTTTATATCTTTTGGCGGGCTTAGTGACATCTCTGAACAGTCAAAGGGACTGTGTCTGCGATACAATATCCGCAGTCAACGTCTATCTTCAGGATTTCTAGGAATTGGGGTGAAGCAAAAGTGTGTATGTTGGGCAACTAATACCGTTCAGTTTGTAAGGTGGAAAGTTTACTTTATCTTCGTAAATAACCCTGAATCCAAGTTCAAATAAATATTGAATACGTATCTTCATATATTTTATCAAATTTTCAGATATGTAACCCTGAATAACGCAGATCTCAGTAAAATACCAACCAAAAACGTAATAGGATATTCGTGAGTGCCACGGGTTTGTTTTCTGCACAGCATTTCCAACTAGCTCTGAATATTATGCATATGTAGCACTTAAAAAATTACCGAGTGTGTACCTTATCTTCCTTAGAGCATCGATTCCTTGTGACCAAATTTGATTTCTATGTCGTAGAATCAGCTCTAGTAAATCTAAAAATGAATAAGCTGCTCCCCACAAGCTGCATTACTGCATTCTTACCTGATTGCTGAAAAATCTTACGAAAGACAGCTGGTATTTGCACTTAAAACTGTGTATGTGCTTCGGTTTTTGAACAGACTTCCCTGGAAATGGTGTTGGGTGCCACGAGAGCACCAATTATAAGTATGAATGAACACCACGTGGCAGTATGGGAGGCTACAGAAAAACTACATGAGGTCCGAGAAATCTAAGGAAATGTATACTACTGTGTTTGGGAATATAAAAAATTTGTACTCCCACATGGTCTGTATAGTCCACTTGCACACAAATTAACAAACCACTTAACTACTCAGCAAGAGCTATAACAAAAATTACACAATTTTCTAATGGGTTTTGTGGAAGAGAAGGAGATTTCTAAAACCACATCCACTTGATGATGCAGAAGTTATATCTGGGTCTTAGGACTCACATGTCAAGGTGGCTGAAATAGTTCACACCAGAACCTCAAAATTCCCATAAGAGTCATAAAACAAGCGGTTCGTGAAATCACTTTGAATGAACATTGCAAGATATATGTGTATGTAAAATGAGAATCCCAACCAAACCGCGAATTAAATGCGTGGTCAAGGCTCGCAACAAGCCACAGCCTAGCCCGTATAGTGAGCTGCAACCCCGACACAACACTATAGCCACCAACTGGAACACCCATTGGTTGTTACATGTGAAGTACCTGTCTCTACATGCTCTTCGCGTACGCTAGGATATAAACATCCAAATGTTTGTGACAAGGAAAAATATGCACGTTATTGGTCATCTTTTTACCTTCAGAAATTAAAGCTGTCCTCTAAGGTTCCTGCCTAACCACACACTCGGAAATCACCACATATTCAGAAATAAACACCCAAATATTTATTTTATCTTTCGTTCTATAACCTGAGGGAAATGTAAAAAATATTGAATACTGCAGAATATACTTTTTTTACATTCATACGAAAGTCCCCAAACGTGTTAACAATGTTTCTAGAGCGAAATTTTCACGCTGCAGCGGAGTGTACGCTGACATGAAACAGCCTGCCAGATTAAAACTCTTCCTGATCGAGACTCGAACTCAGGACCTTTACCTCGTGCAGACGTATGCTGTACCAACTGGGCGACACTGGTATGTCTCACAACCCGCGCTCACAACTTTACTTCTCCCAGTACCTCGTCTCCCACCTTCCAAACTTCACAGAAGCTCTCCTGCGGTACTTGCAAGACCAGCACTTCTGCAAGAAAGAGTACTGCGGGGACTTGGCTGAGCCACAGCCTGGAAGATGTTTCCAAAATGAAATTCCCATTCAGCAGCAGAGTGTGTACTGATACGAAACTTTCTGGCAGATTGGAACTGTATGCCAGACTGAAACTCGAAGTCAGGACCTTTGTATCGCGTTGTCAAGTGGTCTACCAAGTGAGCTACCCAAGTATGACTCACGACCTGTCCAAGAAATGTATCAGCAGTATCCTTTCTTCCAGGCGTGCTAGTACCGTAAGTTCCGCAGGAGAACTTGCGTAAAGTCTGGAAGGTAGGAGACCAGGTACTGGCGGAGGTAAGGCTGCGAGGATGGGACGTGAGTCGCGCTTGGGTAGCTCAATTGGCAGAGCATTTGCCCACGAAAGGCAAAGGACCTACGTTTGAGTCTCACTGCGGTACACATTTTTAATATATCAGGAAGTTTTATGGCTAGCAAGGATAAAAATATTTGCGTATAGCATGACACAAACGTACATCGTTCGACTGTAATCCTCGACATTATCCATTGTTCTAGGCTTCAGTCATAGAACTGCCATATCCTGCATTGGTTATAAAAGTATGTCTTGGAGGGTTTATATTTTGATGCGTTATTAACTGACATTTAGTGATGATGGTGACGTGTTTGGATAAATTTTCAATGCGACGTTGCCTTGAAACGGGAGCTGGAAGTTATAACACAAAACAGTTATTATGGCAAAATGAATATGGCACCTGCCGCATTGAATCAAAGATAGTACCAGTATGATATAAAAATCTCTGGTCCTAAACGGAAGTGGTCTAAGTCTGCCGTTAACGGATTCTCTGATGTACCGACTCTCCATGGTGCCGGGAAAGGCTGCCTGCCAAAGAGGTTGACGCAGAACTCCCCAAAACCCTTGATGAGAATAGGCCTCCTCTCCGCAGCACGCAGTACTGTGAATTATGTTCTCTGTGGCCTCCGCTAGTTATCTCTGACAAGCCCCACGACATCACGTGAGTGTACATTATCAGACGGGATAAGCTAACAAGACGCACAGCTTAAAGGTAAGTGATGTAAAATGAAGTGTCACTTGATGCGACGGACGCAATATCGATTTTGTCGTATTTCCCTGCTTTCGTGTTATGATTTCCAGTATGTCACTTTAAGGCAACGCCGGAGTGAAGATTTATCCCAAACACATTACCCTTGGTGCGATTTGAGCAATTAAATGAAAGTTAATGACATAACGGCAGTAAAACCTTCAGCAATAGTAAGATGAACAAAAATGAAGGTGAAAGTTGCATGTTTGCGGCTCAGGGTAGTAGTGAAGCACGTGGATTGTGAAGCAGAAGGAAGTTGGTTCGCGTTCTGCTACATGTTAACATTTTTATCTTAGTGTTTTAAACATTTCTGTGACTTCGCTATGAATGTAATTCAAGTATATTCTACAATATCGTTACGTAGACGAGCAGGATGTCTCAGATATGAGTTTCTTTAATTTTGTGACTTCTGAGTAATTAGAAATCAAAGTATGAAACTGCTACAAGTGAAACGAGCAACAATGACTTTCGTATCTTTGCTTGTCACAAATACTTGGCCGATTTTTCAGCGCATGTAAAGATTTCGGAGGTTGTGGTTAAGCAGGAACCTAAGAGTGCTGCTTCAATTGCAGCAAGTGAAATGTGAACCAATATAAATTTATGTTATTCTTAGTCACTAATGCTTGTCCGTTTATTTCTGAATATGATGTGATTTTCGAGGATATGAGTAAGCAGGAACCTAAGTGTACAACTTAAATTGTTGTGAGTGAAATATTTAGCTGTTGATTCTGGATTTCCAAGCGTCCAGTATATTTCTGTGTTCTGTGTGTCCTCTCCCACACGGGAGAAGATAGTATCAGTGTCACGGCTGGCTTACTCGAAATGTGCTGCTGGACACGGATGCATCATTTTGACGTCACTTCCGGGCAAGTCGGGCGTGTAAATAGCTTCACCCACAGACAGATATGTGCTTGTTTTCAGTGCTAAAAAAAATTGCCTGAGTGTGTGAGCTATAACCTCTGATCGGACCCTTCCAACTTACGCTACATTGTTGGATTCGAAAGTAATTCTTCGCTAATAATTACTTAATATCGACGATACGAAGCTAGGGTTGCGAGATATCCCGGTTTTCATGGACTGTCCCGGTTTCAGATTAAAGAAATCAGTGTCCCGAAAAATACTTTTAGGACAGACCGCAGTTTCTCCCTGATTTCGGATTTCAGAGAAATATTCTTAATATTATCTATCATTTCTCCAAGTTCTTACTTGAACCTACATTTCAACTTGAGCTCTTTACCTAAGAAACGACAGCTTCTGTTATCGCAGCTGACTGAGTCTCTTAAGGAGTATTATTGCACGGTAACGCTGCACAGTTTGTATTATTATCCCATATCTCAGATTAATTTTCGCTTTACAGCAACATGGTTGTCTATTTCTATGAGTCGTGTAGCGGGTAATTTGATGTTCAGTTGTTCGGCTGTTTGACGTAAACTGAAAATGCCAAACAGACAGTGTTCATTCCAAGAAAAGTATTCAGAAGAATGATTCTTCTTAAAACGAGGAAGAAGTGACTATGAACGAGAATGTGTAATTTATAAGAGGTATGGGTGCACATGGGGGGTATTAAGGATCATTTAACCTAGCGTAAAGCAAAAATCGAAGAGCTTAAAAAATGTTCAGTTATTTTGTTTCAAAATTCATTTAAACAGGGCGAATTAGTAACAGCAGCGGAATTAACGATGTGCTACAATTGGTTCAAACATTATGTCTTTTAAATTAGTCGATTGTGTTTCTAGGCTAAGCTGCAGGCGCGGAACAAAATCAGCAGCAACTGTGAAATCAGTGTTAGCACCCAACACTGCCAAACAAATGTGTTATGATATTTCAAATGTCCGTTATTCTGATGTAGCTACAGACGCTGGTAATCATGTGGGCGAGATAATATTTCCTTTAATTATTCAGTATTTTATAACGAAAAATAGCTTTTGAGTGAAATTACTTAAATAAACTTCTCTGCCACATGAAACTCTCTCTGTAATAAGTACATTTCGTGTCACTGTCACAATAGAAAACGAAACTGATAAAAGAGCGTACCGGTTTGCCGTAGCACACTAATTTTCAAGGAGTACAACGAGGTGGGACAAAGGATGTTTTGTGAAACTGAAAAGTGAAGTAAACATGAAGTAAACAAATATCTTGTAAGAGTTCCATTCCGGACTCACACACGCACACACACACACACACACACACACACACACACACACACACACACACATTGCATAATACTGCAAAGGCAGCCGCTGACGTGCTGAGTGTTGACGTGAAAACATTTGTAATTACACGTATCCACTCACGAAGTCGAATGGAGCGTCTAAAGGCCTAAAAGAATTTTTTGTGTTTGTTCACATAGAGTATCATACACTGCTGTTACAGACAAACAAAAACTGTTATCTTTGTTGCAATGGAGCGAGTACTAAAACTGCATGATGGTCGTAGGCTATTCTCCGTTTCATTACTAAACGCACTTTAATTTGTGACAGCTGTTTTTGAATACGCTGAATGAGCCATATTTACGGTTTCTGCACAGTGAGATGAGTGTATTTCAGAGACAACTAAATTTGAGAACGCACTGTAAGGGATTCGTGATCCCACGAACATAGATATTAGTATCCGACACCCAGGTCGATAGCAGACAGGAGTCGATTGTCGAGGGCTGCAGGAGGCAGTGAGATTAGTGTCGGGTGAAAGCAGTACTGGGAAGACGGACAAGAATAGCGTTCGAGCTGAGTACGGTGTCAATGGCGGGTGTGCCGAGTGAGGAGTAAATCGTAAATTCACCGGAGTGTGACAAATGAGCGCGTCCACTTATCGTCGTGGGGTTTACACTCATCAATACCCATTCGCGAGTGATACAAAACGTGTTTCGAGTCAACCGCGTCGGCCAGCAGCAACCATGGATTGTTTGTTAACCATCATCATTGCGTGTGACGAAGTACTTAAAATCAGCAACTAATAACACATATAACCGTAATTAAACGTGTAAGGCGAAGGTACCAACTGCCTCAGAATTTGTGTGTTAATAGAAAATACATATCAGTTTGTACATCGCAACCTTTTTGGTCTTTAATAATGGAAAAACTTTCAATCATCAAGTATTCCGTCTCAGAACATCCGCAGTCTGTTGAAAAAAACCCGAAACCACAGCAGAAAAACCGAAGGCCTTTCATCCATTAAGCACACGGTCATATATTCATAATAATTAACTCTTTCGCGGATTTGGTAAATCACACAAAACCCCATAAGGGACATAACGGTGGGTGTTTCAGCAGGTAGCAGGATTACAGAAGTATCTGCGATTTTGGAAGGCGTTGTGGGAATGTAAGTATGGCGTAAAGAGGAAAAATTTGTACCACGCAAAGTGACATGTACCTTGACACAAAATAGAGGTTGCATCAGCGAGAGAAATTCTGAAATTCCATCCTGAAATCGAAAAGTTTTAGGAAACAAACGTTCGCTCAACGAAAGATTCGTATGCAAAGACGAAAAGTTGCACAGGGCACACCAACATTCAAGAAACGTAGTAGGAGTCATCCACTAAATTATAGGCTGAAATAATTAACGTCGATACGCAGCACAATTCTGGAACATATTTGTGTTCGAATATCATGAATTAGTTCGAAGGGAACTGTCTATTGACACATAGTCAACACGTATTCAAAAAACATCGTTCTTGTGAAACATAAATAGCTCTTTACTCACACGAAGTGTTGAGTGCTATTGAGAAGGGATTTCAAATTGATGGCGTATTTCTGGATTTCGGGAGGCCTTTTGACACTGTACCACACAAGCGCCTTGTAGCGACATTGCGTGCGTATGGAATATCGTCTCAGTTACGTGCCTGGATTCGTGATTTCCTGTCAGAGAGGTAACAGTTCTTAGTAACTGACGGAAAGTCATCGAGTAAAACAGAAGTGACTGCTGGCGTTCCCCAAGGTAGTGCTATAGGCCCTTTGCTGTTTCTTATCTATATAAACGATTTGGGAGACAATCTGAGCAGCCGTCTTAGGTTGTTTGGAGATGACGCTGTCGTTTATTGATAATAAAGTCATCAGAATTTTAAAACAAATTGCAAAGCGATTTAGAAAAGATATACGTATGGTGTGAAAATTGGCGATTGACCCCAAATAACGAAAAGCGTCAGGTCATCCACATGAATGCTAAAAGGAATCAATTAATCTTCGGTTACACAATAAATCAGTCAAATCTAAAGGTCGTAAATTCAACTAAATACTTATGTATTACTATTACGAACAACTTAAATTAGAAGGAACATATAGAAAATGTTGTGGGGAAGGCTAACCAAAGACTGTGTTTTATTGGCAGGAAACTTATAAAATGTAACAGACCTACCAAGCAGACTGCCTACACTACGCTTGTCCGTCCTCTTTTAGAATACTGCTGCAAGGTGTGGGATCCTTACCAGATAGGATTGACGAAGTATATCGAAAAAGTTCAATGAAGGGCAGCACGTTTACTATTATTATTAGCTAAATAGGGGGGAGAGTGTCACTGAAATGATACAAAATTTGGGATGAACACCATTAAAACAAAGGCGTTTTTCGTTGCGGAGGAATCTTCTCACGAAATTCCAGTCCGCCGGCCGGTGTGGCCGTGCGGTTATAAGCGCTTCAGTCTGGAACCGCGTGACCGCTACGGTCGCAGGTTCGACTCCTGCCTCGGGCATGGATGTGTGTGATTTCCTTAGGTTAGTTAGGTTTAATTAGCTCTAAGTTCTGGGCGACTGATGACCTCAGAAGTTAAGTCGCACAGTTCTCAGAGCCATTTGAACCATTTGAAATTCCAGTCACCAACTTACTCCTCCGAATGCGAAAGCATTTTGATGACGCCGACCTACGATGGGAGAAACGGTCACCATGATAAAATAAGGGAAATCAAAGTTCGCACGGAAAGATATAAGTATTCGTTCTTTCGGCGCCCTTTACGAATTTGGAATGATAGAGAATTGTGAAGGTGATCGATGAACCCTCAGCAAGGCAGTTAAATGTGATTTGCAGAGTATCCATGTAGATGTAGAAACTTGTCCGGTTTCTTTAAAGAAATGGTAGAAGAATTCGACATTTTTAAAGACTGTTGCTGGACAGGGAGCTGGTTGCAAATGAAGTGACAAGGCCAGTAATATTTCTGCAACCTAAAGAATTATCAGTAGGCGACAGTGCATTCTTTGACCAGTTTTGGAACTTCATACAAGTCACTGCATCAGAAAGAATAGTGACAACTTGTCTAGTAAATCATGTTAGGAGAAATGGATCAATTTCTCCGAAAAGTGCGGACGCATAGAGCAGTATTTGCAAGTACTAAATCTGCGTATATTCGTGTTTAGTGTTCCAGGACACAATATTAACTTGGGAATAGTGCTCTCTCTTATCAGTGTCGAGCGGACTGAGGAACAGCATAAATAACAAACATCAACAGTCGAAGCAACAGTAAATTGTGTTTTTAATTACGAAATGAAGTGCTGTGACTTGTGACCATCTGGTATGCCGAGCGCTGTTGGTAAGCGGGGTGCACTCAACCCTTGTGAGGCAGACTAAGGAGCTAATTGATCGAGAAGTAGCGATTCTGATCTCGTAAACTGACATACGGCCCGGAGAGCGGTGCGCTGACCACACGCCCTATCATATCCGCGTCCAGTGACGCCTGTGGGCTGAGGATGACACGACGGCCGGTCGGTACCGTTGGGACTACATGTTCGGGCAGAGTTCAGTTTTTTTTTTTTTTAAGTCAGTGGAAGGATCTTACCTCGAAAGCTCAGAAACTCGATAAATATCAAATGTAGAGGAGAGCAGAGAATTTTAAATGAAATTGTGTTACTTGTGTACAGACAAACCTCTGCATTTCAACACATTTAAGTATTTAATTTGCGCCTAATAATGCAAAGTTGTTAAAAAAAGTAGCTGGGTAATTTATTATGTCGTCGCAAGTATTGTTATTATAATGTTCTATCTCTGATTTTATTACATTAATTATACTTAGTATTAAGTGTGATTTATTTATTTTACTAAATCAGCTGAATGAAGCTTTGGGTCTTTCGCGCGAGAGAATACGGGCTGGCTGTAGTTAGCTGAAGCGATTCTCAATACACGGGGTCAAATGAGAGCGTTCCACACGAGTGCTTCGGCTCTGCAGCTGGTTTGGCAGTTGTAAAGCGAATCGCCTGCTACTCGCATTACACACTGCGAACAAATTTATAACCGACTGATCGCAACTTGCAATGTTGAGCATCTGCGGTGTGCGCGGGCGCAATAATATGAACGTGCTAGTACGGATGAGCGATAATTCTAACAGTAACGGAATAGTGTCAGTACTAGATTCCGTACTTTTGAAATAACTTCTTGTAGACAGCCACATTGGAATGTGTAAATTTCTCTCTGTCTGATTTGTTAGGTGTCGTCTGTTTTTGGAAAAGAATTGGAAAAATACAGTTCAAAGGGAAGCCCCCAGCGGGGCGGTGTACTTCTCAAAATGAAATATACGATGATGCAGGTTAAGATCCCAGTTATCATACCCCGCAGGGGTACAACCTGGTGGCCCGTCGTTCGCCAGTAACAGACGAAAAAAAAAAAATTTTGATATTAGTGCGATACCCAATAGCGTTGAAAAAGCTAAATTAAATAGTCTGGTTGTGTGGTGTAATCGATAGGATAACAGCTTCACATACTTCAGGTTGTGGGATTAAACTCGTCAGTTGCTGTAATTTTTTTAAAAAATCTTTATCGAAATGACTTTGATCATTACTTTTATTCCGTTAATTGGTTTAAATGTACATTTTTATTTGTTTAATTTTTCTTTATATCATTAAGTTTCCAATCGGAATTTTTGGGAATATGAATTTAAATTGTCTTTATGTATTATAATATTTAAATATTTTGAAATACCGATCATCTAAAAAAAAGAGACCAAATAATCTACAAATATTGACTGTCCAGTGGTGTGAGAAATATATTTTTTGTTACCAGCTGTGCATTTTTTTGCATGGTAATCATCATACAAACAATTAAAACATAACCTAAATATCTATTGGACTATGAACAAAATAACGTAAATGAAGATTTAACTGAAAGAAGTTTTTAGAAGTATAAAAAAATTCAAAGAAAATGAGAAATAGATATAATCAAATATCCACACAATAATGTCAATGAAAGAACAGGGCGATAAAACAGAGTAAATTAAATCGAAATTAATACACAAAATTAGTTAAAAACACACGAATAACGATTTCAAGTGGAAAGATGATGATGATGATGATTGGTTTGTGGGGCAGTCAAGTGCGCGATTATCATCATCGACAGTAAAAATTCCGAACCTTTACTCAGTCCAGTCGCGCCACTTTCAGGAAGTATGATGAAATGATGAGGATAACAGAAACACCCAGTTATCTCGAGGCAGGTGGTAATCCTTGACCGCGTCGGGAATGGAACCCGGGACGCCCTACCCGGAAAGCGATAACTCGACCGCGAGACCACGAGCTGCGGACTCAAGTGGAAAGAGAGTAATAAGAAGCCAAATGAGAGCAAATGAACAAGTTGATATTATGATTAAAAGGATGTGAGAAAAGAATGGGGATAAAAGAACTACACGTAATTCAAGCAATATAATAGAGAAGATGATCGAAGTTATTTCGATAAAGATTTTTTTGAAAAAGAAAAAAGTTGACTGGACCTGGCGAGATTCAAATCCAAAATCCCTTGCGTGTGCACCTATTATCCTCCCGTTTACACCACAAAACCAGATAATTTGAACCACCTTTCTTAATGCTATTGAATGTCAAAAAAAATTCTGAAATTCTTTTTTTGCCAATTACTCGTAAATGAGGACCCACCAGGGTGAATGACTGCAATTTGTGGTACATGGGATCTTCTCCTACATAACCGCATAGATGGTTTCAAAAGGTCGATCGCACCACTGAGGACTTCTTGTTAGGCCTACCAGTTCACCAAAAAATTTTAAACTTGCGCATCATGAATTTCAGTACATATGGGTGCAGCTAACGGGCAAAACAATAAGTGTGCAATGTACCTTTGGATTAAATCTTTTATTCTGCTAAATGCTGTACAGTTTTGTGACAACTTTCCTCTCCTCCTCTTTCTCTTTTTTAAATACTCCTTCCCCCTCGAAAATAGTGTCTCACTCATCGAATGTCAGCTGTTGTGTGGTGTGTCTGCTCTGAGGATCTGCTTGTGTGAACTACCTCTCTCCTACCGTTAGGCGATCGCTGCAGTGGTTCGCAATCTCGCGACTAAAAGGGACAATTTGCTCTCATCTGCCACTTTGTGAAGCTTAAGAGATGTGTCCCTGTTTGTCCCGGTTTCTGCTTCCCAAATTACGTCAACTTTTAGTCACTTTAAGAGAAATGTCACTGTCTGCCGCACGGAAATTACGGGAACCCTACGAAGCACTCTAAACCCCTTCATGAGACGGTAATTTAGCACGGAAGACTAGGTGTTCTCAGAAATGCGTCCGACTCTTTTGATTTCCCTCTTCCTCTCATTTTCCCTCTCTTTAACAGACTGTTCCAAGCGTACTGGCAAGCTCTTATTGAGAATTTCCAGGAATTTTAACACGCCAAGAGACACGATGGGTCCATTTACTTTGACACTTTTGTCTCCACATCGAGCTAAACATTAAAATTTATCCGAATAAATGTCTCACCTCCCATTCATGACGAGTAAAACGGCTCGGAAAGGACAACATTTCACAGCGTTTCTGCCCTTTGATAAAAGAGACCTCTTTGTTGACTTCTGCATTGGGATAGAAAGTACTCGTTAATATATCAGCGAGTCGCAGAGTAGAATTACAGTTTCACATCTGAGAAAAGGGAATATTTCTAACTACTCTTCACAAGGCCTTTGTGCAATGTCAGTGTGTGGAACTTTTATGAGCAGAAGGGTCCAGTTATTAATAACACCAATTATCAAGGCATTAGGGGCTGGAAGTCGGTGCGTCTGTTTTAGTACTAATGAGAAATGTATATTACAAAAACATAAGTAGTATGTCGATTGCAAAGACACTTGTAATCCCCTAGTTCATCTTTTGCAGTACTGTTTGTTGGTTCTGTCAATTACGGTCTGTCAAAGATTGCAAGTTTAGGAAGATCTTATCTCCATGTTATCAAAGTAAATCTGCTATCGACTGAAAGGAACATTCACAAAAATTTGTAGAATTTTAAGTGAACATTTATGCAGTTTACAAGTTTGAAATTGGAGTCAAGATTCTACGAAGAACTTTCTGACTGAAGAGCGATTTTGAGACCTAAATTTATAAAGTTATTCCGTGCTGTAACATGGTTAGGCGGTAAAAGTTAATCGTACAGCGGTATTTCAAGCATTTACAGTAAGGTTTCTGAAAACAGCAGCACTCAGAAAGCGTGGTCCAAAACGATGGAAACCCAGACACTGATAAGGAAAGTTGCTATACGTCCTGTTGTCACCATCATCATCACACACATCTTCGTCTGCTGTTCGCACCTAACCCGGTCAAAGTTGTACGGGGGACCGTTTCATGAAGTTATGACCCGTTAATATTCTTGGCTTTCGACATTTAAAATAGTAGTACATATCTCGCAAGTGTCGTTCTAAATGTGTTCGTCGCGGTCGTTAAAATGTCGCTATCATTCAGCCAGGTCTTCTCTATCATATAATCTTTCGAATTATTGTCAACGAATTTTGTTTAAAGATGATTTTTGTTTTTCATACGGCCCTACCACTCACTATGTTGAGTTCCATGGCATCCATCCGACTCCTTTCTGAATAGATACGTTTTCAGATGCCGTCATTTTTCTGTTTCATCCTACTTTGCTTTTTGAAGACAAGACTGAAGAAACGGCATCTCAGCTCCCTGAAGGCGACTACTGATTCATGTTACCAATTTCGGTACTTACATGCCAACATTTCAAATATTTGGCCAAATACGTTTTAAAAAGTGCGATCTTCTAAAGAGACGGGAAAGCTCAATCTAACACTAAGTGACGAAACAGAATAGAAGATTTAGGAAGCTGCTTGAATTCTGTTTGCTATTTCTTGATTGATAGACCAGATTGAGAAAACAAGCTCGCTAAATATTTTAAGTGGTTTGTTCGTTCGATTTCTAGTACCTAAACTCTTAGTGAAGTGATAGATATTATACAGCTGCTGACATTCAGTCCCAGTTCGTAAAATTCTGTTTGCCAAAAATCTAATATGCCTACGATTCTCCTTCTGATTCCCCCTGTATGAGGAAGTGAATCAACGAAAGCCAAAGCATTTCTGATATGTTTTCTTCTGTTCATTCTAATGATCAAGAGAAAGTGTAACAAGCTGTTTGATTTTACTTCAAATTATATACCATTGTCCTCTTAGGAGGGTACCGTCAGGGGGAGGACTGAACAATCGACGATAGGCTAACACTCTACTAGTCAGCACGTGAAATGTAAAAGGTTGAATGTACTCCCGAGCGGTTGGATACACAAATGACAAAACGTCGTGGGACATGCACATATACAGATGGCGGTAGCATCGCATACGAAGGTATAGAAGGGCAGTCCATTGGCAGAGCTGTGGTTCCTAATTAGGTGATTCATGTGAAAAGTTTCCGACGTGATTATGGCCGCAGAATGGAAATTAACAGACTTTGAACACGGAATGGTGGTTGGAGCTAGACGCATGGTAAATGCTTAGCGAATTCATTGTTCCAATATCCATTGTGTCAAGAGTGTGCCGAGAATACCGCATTTCAGGCATTATCTCTCACCACGGACAAGAGGATGGCCGACGGCCTTCACTTAACGACCTAGACCAGCGGCGTTTGCTTAGAGACGTCAGTACTGACAGACATGCAACACTACGGGAAATAGCCGCAGAAATCAATGCAGGACGTACGACGAACGTATCCGATAGGACAGTGCTGTGAAGTTTGGCTTTAGTGGACTATGGCAGCGAACCACATATACGAGTACCTTTGGTAATGTATAACGACATCGCCTGCAGCGCCGCTGCTAATCGCGTGACCATATCAATTGGACTCTAGGCGACTGGAAAACCCTGGCCTGGTCCGATGAGTCCCAATTTCAGTTGGTAAGAGCTGATAGTAGGGTCCGAGTGTGTCTGAGACCCCAAGAAGCCACGGATCCAAGTTGTCAACAAGGCAATGTGCAAGCTCGTAGTGCCTCCATAATTTTGTGGGCTGTGTTTCCACGGAATAGCCTGGATCCTCCGGTCCAACTGCCCTGATTATTGACAGTGTGTTCGGCTACTTGGAGACCATTAGCAGCCATGCATAGACTTTATGCTCCTAAACAACGATAGAATTTTTACGAATGTCAATGCGCCATGCCACCAGGCCACAATTGTTTACAGCTGGTTTGTAGGATGTTCTCGACATTTCTAGCGTATGATGAGGGGCACCCAGATCGTTCTACATGAATCCCATCATAGATTTTTGAGAGATAACCAAGACGTCTGTTCGTGCACAAAATCCTGTACCGGCCACACTTGAGCCATTATGCACGGCTATAGAGATAGCATTCCTCAATATTTCTGGAGGGGACTTCGATCGACTTGTTGAGGCCATACGACATCAAGTTGCTGCACGACGCCCGGGAAAAAAGAGGTCCGACACGAGGTTAGGTGGTACCGCATGACATTTTTCATTTCAGTAGAGTTCTTCCGGTACTAACTTCATGTTCTCGGAGGATGAACCTTAGGGTATCAGACATTACTGGGTCAAAAGGATTTTACAAGCAATAATGAAAATGCCGCGCGGGATTAGCCTAGCGGTCTAGGGCGCTGCGGTCATGGACTGTGCGGCTGGTCCCGGCAGAGGTTCGAGTCCTCCCTCTGGCATGTGTGTGTGTGTTTGTCAGCTTAGGGACTGATGACCTTAGCAGTTAAGTCCCATAAGAATTCACACACATTTGAACATTTTTTGAATAATGAAAAAGGTCGTTGGTACACTCTCAACATATCGTAAGAACTACAAAATGTGAAATGAGAAGTCCTAAGGTGTTAAACGAAAAAGATGAGTACATTCTACTGCTGAAGGATTAGGTTATCCTGTTTCTGTAGGTGTCCATAAGGTATCTGCTCTTTCTGCCCTTTTGGTCATCGTAATATTTGACACGCTTCAGAAATTAGCACTTTGAATATTGCTGTTGTAAGTAGGCTGTTTAGGTTTTTTATTGGTAACGCCACCTCTGTATGACAATCACTGGCTGTGCTGTGGGCAGTCTGTGTCTGCTTTGCATTGTTGTAATACTCGCCATTGTAGTGTTAGGCAGCTGGCTGTGAACAGCGCGTAGCGTTGCGCAGTTGAAGGTGAGCCGCCAGCAGTGGTGGATGTGGGGAGAGAGATGGCGGAGTTTTGAAATTTGTCATGAACTGCTATATTTATATATGATGATATCAAGGTAAATACATTGTTTGTTCTCTATTAATATCTTTCATTTGCTAACTATCCCTATCAGTAGTTAGTGCCTTCCATAGTTTGAATCTTTTATTTAGCTGGCAGTAGTGGCGCTCGCTGTATTGCAGTAGCTTGAGCAGCGAAGATTTTTGTGAGGTAAGTGATTTGTGAAAGGTATAGTTTAATGTTAGTCAGGGCCATTCTTTTGTAGGGAATTTTGAAAGTCAGATTGCGTTGCGCTAACAAAATATTGTGTGTCAGTTTAAGGTCAGTCGTGTATAATTGTTCAAAGGGGACGTTTCACTGTGTGTCGATGTAAAGGCCATTGGCTTGAACGAGCTATGCTGTCCTTAAATTTTGTGTGAATAATATTTCTGTTCACACTTTTATATTCCTCCTGCTTCTGTAAAGAGGGAAGTAGTGTGAACCATCTGTGTGTGCACTGTGTAAACTTTATTCCGTCTGCGAACGTAATTTAAAAAAAAAAATCAAGAGAAGGAGGTTCCTCAATAAAGAAGTTATTCGATTTGGCATTGATTGGAAGAGGTGCTAGATGTGTTTCTGAGGGATATCGTACCAAATTCAATTTTACTGGCGTGACAGAGCGTCAAAATCCCGAGTTGGTTGGAGAGCCTTTCCCATAACACTGGAAATGTACTCGACTGGGGAGGGGTCCGGCGGCCTTTCTGGTCAAGGTAGGTTTGGCATGCACGAAGACAAGCAATAGAAACTCTCTCCGTGTGCGGGCAGGCATTGGTTTGCCGAAATGGTTTATCACGAACAGCAACAAAATGGAGCGTACGATATCGTCGAAATACCGTTGTGCTTTAAGGGTGGGGCGATAATTCTTGCACTCGTAGGCTCCTGAAAACTTAAGAATAGTGTGGATAAGGTTTTTCCAAAAGTCTGATAGTAGAGCACCAGCCTCATACAGTTTGCACGCCTACGTGAAACGCCGCTTTATTTGCAATTCTCCCAATTATTTTAGGAATATCCCAGCTACTTAGGGAAATATGACACACATCACAGACACTTGTGAATGTGGAGCATTCAGCACACTGGACCACATCGTCTGAGACGGTATTTTTTTTTTTCAGCTCATGAATTGCTAGCCTACTTGGATGAGAGGCAACCAAGACGAGGCCTTATACGATGACAGCGAGAAACGCCACGGCAGAACATCCACCTTCAACAACCTTCCGGAAGCAGTAAGGAGACGAGCCTCGGGGAGGACAAAGAAGGATTTTCTGAGACTGTGACAGCTATCTCCCAATATCTATACCCTTCCAGAAAAATGAGATATCTATCTTGATTATGATACCGAGCACACCAGTGTAGTGTAGTTCTGTGTAATGTAGTGGCCTACAGTAGTGCAGTTCAGAACTATAAATTACAAAATCTAGAAATGCAGTATAGAAAATGAATTCCAGATGAACATACATCTGCTCCAGGTGGTCAAAGGGTAATGCAGAAAAAAATTACTATTTTTTTCACGTAGATATTTTATGTAGAATTTTTTGTCCCTAAACACCAAAATGTTTACTTATGCTTAGACATTTGAAAATATGTTAAGATATTACGGACTACATTCGTGACAATTCATGCGAAACGTTTGATCTGTACTTGTATCTAGTCAACAGACTAAAATAAAATAGGAAATAAATTAAACATTAATCGAATATTTTCGTTTAGTGATTATATTGCAACTTTGGCACTGAAATGATTCCTTCCAGATGTCGATTCATTAACTGTTGTTTCATTACGGTACTGAGATAAATGGCTGGGCAAAGTCACGGTAAGAATTCGATAGTTTAATCTCAGCACTTATCCTTACATCATCCTTGCTAGTATGGTAGCAGTTGATTTACTTTCTATTGCCTTTGTTGCTTTTTTTATAATTTTGATGATTCCATCCTGTACATGTTGCAACATTTCACTCGTTTTGGTCTGAACACTGTCTGAATGACTGACTCGTTTAAGTGCGTAAGCACGTAAGTTAGCTCTTATTTTCAGATTACATTTCATTTTCTTGTTTCGCAGATTTACATTTATATCTCGCGTAGTAAGTTCAGTCAGAAGTGCTGAACCCATAGCGGGGTGTAAGGTTCTAGTTCCCACACTGGATGAAGTAGCCGCTGGACCATTCGGCGTTGATGGTAGACGCTTAGGTAAAGGGCTGTGGCTAGCTGTGAGAAAGACACTTACGCCAGATCACGACTGGTAGGGGAAGCACAGCCATTCTGCTGCGAAGGTCGTGATTTTGTTTAGTAAATATTTACTAATGAAAGCCACCTTTTCTGTTACATGTATTAGGAAAAGCCTGTTGGTCGTAAATACTTTCTTACAACAACATTACGACGGAAGAAAGTAGTCATATGAATAAACAAATGAACTAAGTTTAAAGTACTAATTGTACGAACAGATGCCATTTTCCACGATGTAAGTAAGAGCCACAATCACCAATCACCAATAGGATGAGTTCCAACCATCGGATTTTTTGTTAAGGGGATTCGATTTCAAGCTTGAACTGAGTTATAAATATTTTTTGTTGTACTCAGCTTGAACTGAGTCATAAATATTTTTTGTTGTACTCAGCGTTAGGCTATACGGAGCAATTTGGTTATAAAACTAAATATATATTTTCTATTTCAGATTGTGGTGAGGACTGTCCGCTTTTCGGCATCGCTACGAAACGCTCGCTTCAAAACCAAACAGCTAGAAATGTATTTGTCTGCTGTTAATGAAATTTTAGTAGTTTGTAAGCACATATACTGGTAGAGGAAATTTCAAGTTGCAGAAACATGGAACAAAACATGTTATTATGAATTTTCTAAAGTAGCATTTTCTTACATATTAACCTCCAGATGTCAGACACTCAGATGGGTTACCAAACGTTGAATATTGATAGAGTATCAACCAAAACACCGATTCAGTTTGTGCTATGTGCTGTCGTCCAGTACAACAAGCTTCAACGGTAGTTTAAAGTATCACCAGAGCTACGTAGCACAGGAAAAGCGTATGTGTGAGTAATTGTATGGTATATCTCGCGTGGATGCGAAGGTAGAGCGTTAAAATCCCACTGTAGGCAATTTTTTAACTTTTTACGCATGAAGCTGTTATATGGACGAAAATTTTCCTGATATGTAAAAGGTCTTTTAGGACATTGTAGAAATTTTCTTTTGGCAGTCTGGTTTCGCTTCGTTAGTTAAAAGTTATGTACTTTTTACTGATCTTACTATTATCTTTGTTATTAATTATTATTCTTACTATTTCTTCCGCACGTGTGATGTAATTCTTTCTTAATTTTTCTGTTCTGGTTGTATAATCTGTAAACTACAATTGTACTCTTCAGGTTCACTACTTTCAAAGAAACGAAGCGAAAACAGACAGCCAAGAGACCATTGCTGTAAACTCCAAACAACCTTTCTACACGTCATAAACACGTTGTTCCATGTAGCACTTTCACGCATTACAGTAAAATAACCGGTCGTCTTTGGGGTTTGAATCAAGGTTCTTTGGAACTACCAACTTCCCCACAGAAGCAAGAGCCGGCCGGAGTGGCCGAGCGGTTCTAGGCGGTTCAGTCTGGAACCGTGCGGCCGCTACGATCGCAGGTTCGAATCCTGCCTCGGGCATGGATGTGTGTGATGTCCCTAAGTCAGTTAGGTTTAATTAGTTCTAAGTTCTAGGGTACTGATGACCTCAGCTGTTAAGTCCCATAGTGCTCAGAGCCATTTGAACCATTTGAACAGAAGCAACATGTGGTAGTTACTCACAGTTACGCTTTTGATGTGCTTCGTAGTTCTGGTGTTCTTTTGACTAACGTTTACGCCAGTTCTGGTGGACGACAGCGCGTAGTCCGAACTAAATCAGAGTTTTGGTTGATACTCTATCGACATACACACGTTGTTTGGTACAGACCTGAGTGTCTCATGTGTGGAGGTTTGGGTGTTAGCCACGGGTAAACACATAACAGAAAGCTTGTGTTTGTTTTGATGGTCTCTTGTGTGGTTGTAAAAAGCTACAGCCACCGTGATCATACAGCATGACATGGATTTTTTAAACTCTGATAGTTAAGACGGGTTCCGTGCGGGCTGGGCCTCACGATTTACAGCGTGCAAATGAATTCGTCGTTGCCGCGAAACCCGAGCTGTTGGAAAACGGTTTGCCTGCGACTGACAACCGTAGCACCAATTTCACCCATTGCGCCCATTGGTACTCCCACGGTCCAGCACGCACAGAACAATAAAAAGCACTCTTTATAAAATACGTGTCACACTATAAAATCACAGTGGAATGGTACTATAAGTACGCTTCATGAACGCAAATGATGCCTTAGTTGAATAAATCGCGGTTGAAGGACGTCAGAAGTTAATCAACTGATTGCAGAATTACGTACCATATGATACTCATTTGTTAAGTCAGCAACCCAACTAAGGGACGTGGAGAAAGGAAACTAAGTGTTTTATTTCGATTTCTTTTTCAATGTCTCACATTTTCTCATCCTCTCTGTAGCTTTCCAGTACGTATAATGGAATGATGTTTGAATGTGTTGGGCTTGGAAACGTGAGGGGCTATTTAAAAAACTGTCAGTCGATGTAGTAGGCTTACCAAAAGAGGAAGCTAAGCACAGGGATAGATTGAGAGACTTCGGAAAGATCGGTTCTGAGAAGTGTAGAGTGCGGAGCTTGGCCTTCAGACAATAGAAACGTTGCAACTCGAACAACGGCCGTGGCTTGTGGGTTGGTAGCCTGGACGTGCTGAAGAGAGGCTGCAATGCGAAGACACTCCTTCTGGAAGGTAATAAGGTGTAATGAAATACGATATATCGTAGGTACATTTCGCCAACCAACGCCCCTCTTTGGCTCGTCTCAAGTGCGCGGTTGAAAATTTATGTACTCAGGCATCTCTTCAGGTAGCTTCCCAGCTCTGTGCGATTGCGCTTTTGCATTAATTTATAGAGTAGCGTCATTTTTCGCAGTGCTTCACGGTGTACTTCAGCGGGTCGCCGGATGGGAAGGTCTAGCTCTAGTGTGTGATAATGATTTTCCTGCGGCCTCCCTATAGTGTGACAATTGGTTAATGGTACGAGACCAATTAGATATTTCAGTACTTATCAGCACCGATTATAGAGTAGACCATTGATTCCAGATTATATTCAATTATGCTATCTTACTTTGTAATCAATTTCAGTCACGTAAAATCAGTGTTGGATTCTTCAAACAATTGTCTCTTGTATCCCCGTTGATTATTACAACGTCACATTCATAGTTATAAAAGACTAAGAACCTCCTTACTAGTTTATTAAATAATTCCAAACCAACTATACTATTTCCCCCTCATGAACCCCCAGTAGGAGTATGATCATAGGTTTGAATAATACTAGCGGCTACTGCTACCGTTACTGAGAGCGTTGGTTTTGGGTGTACGTCGCATTATTCGTTGGTTGCACTTGTGTTTTCTCAGTAACTAAAAATCAGGGGCGTTAATAATCGCCGGCCGTTGTGGCCGAGAGGTTCTAGGCACTTCAGTCCGGAACCGCGATGCTGCTACGGTCGCAGGTTCGAATCCTGCCTCGGGCATGGATGTGTGTGATGTCCTTAGGTTAGTTAGGTTTAAGTAGTCTAGGGGATTGATGACCTCAGATGTTAAGTCCCATAGTGCTCAGAGCCATTTGAACCGTTAATAATCACAAGGCGAAATTCTCACGCACACTCAACCACAGCATACATTAGAGGAGAAATATAGATAAGAATACAGTACCATCTAGTGAATGAGCACCAAACAAGCAGCAAGTAGCACAGGCAAGCACGTTCGGAAAGACGGTTACTGCGCACCAGTGGTTCTTGATTTTTAAAACTACAACAGAGACCTTCAAAACGAACCCAGTGTTTCTTTTGTATGTTTACTTTGGGCTGAGAAAAAATTACTTTAGAAAAATCATAATAACTTCTTTTGGGGTTTGTATGTAGTTTTGAATGAGCAGTTCGTAGTGAAGACGCCGAAAACCGGACGGTCCTAACTAAAATGGAAAATAGAAAATATGTATTGAACTTTCAAAGGAAAGTTGCTCCTTATAGCCCAACACTGCATAAAACAAAACAAAAAAAATCAATTCAAGATATTCCTATTGATTAGCCTCCCGGCCATGACGCCAAACGCTCATTTCCGTTTTTTTTCCTATTGATTAGCTTATAGTTAAAGCCTAAACTTGACTCTCCTAAGGGGAAAATCCAATAGGCCCTCGACGAGTTGGTAGTTCTGGGTTAACGTGTAACACATTTACGAACTTCCAGAATGTTGGGGTAGCTTGGTTCAGCAACTTCTTTTGATCAGTAGAACGGAAAACCAGTCAGAAGTTGCAAATTTTACTTTTTATTCTCTCGATTACTAGTTTCGGGACGAGACCCATTTTCAGACCATCGTAACTTAGTGGAAAATGGCTGTAATAGTTCGTTGTAAATTTTTGACATCTTCGGAAGTGCGATTTTTGACTATGTTACGATGATCTGAAAATGGATCTCGACCTGAAATTAGTCATCGAGTGAATTTAAAGTAAAATTTGCAACTTTGGACTGGTTTTTCTTTCTACTGATGTAACATATTGTTTCAGTTATTGTCAGATTATGGTGTTCTCGTAAATAAAGACCTCATAAGGACATCCAGGAAAATAATTTCAACTAATGTAAAGAACGTTTTCATCACTTAGTAACTGCAGGACATAGACTTTCACGTCCCAAAGAATGCGATAGTGCTGATACTGCTTCTGCACTGGACACCAACTAATAGAGCATTGCTGCAAAAGAGGTAAGAAGAAATCTTACGCGATGACTCACTAAGATAATCCAAAGACTGGTGGTCTAAATCTCTGTAAGTCTCGGATGCAAAAGCATTGCCAGTCATACTTACTGTACACCTCTTACGCCATCTTCTACGATCTCCCTAGCTAAAGTGAGACACTTGTAAAGGTTTTGTTCGAAGGGGAGAGGGGGGGACCTTACAAGCATTTTCGTAGATGTCATTTCCGTTTGAAGGGCTGTGTGGTTAAGTGTGAGTTGAGAAGGAACGTGTAGCTGTGGGGATAGAGAGAATCCACGTGGGACGGGCCGACGTGCTGGCGTGCTGGTGGTATTCAGTCGGTGGGGTGCGATGAGGTGCTCTGCGGGTTGCGGTAGGGCGCGGCGCGGCGCGGTGGTCCCGTATTAGCATTTAAACGGGATCGCTCGCGTCAGGACGCGGCTGATTTCCGGCACTCAGGCCCGGTCGCGACCTCCCCCCTCCCTCTTCACCCATTCCCCACCACTCCGCTCCAATATCAGATAGGGGGTGGGGGCAGATGTGCCGGCTTCTGCTCGAATGAGCCCGAATACCATCCGGTCCCGCTTCGTGGAGGGCTGTGCGGAGGAGGCACGTCTTCGGTTGCCGTGAGCCACCTAATGGCAGGTGCCACACGCTGTGAAGTTCTCTAAAGGGATTACCTCGAGCTTCAACTTACTAAGGAAACTTGAGGCAATGTTTAGCAGCCATCTGACTAGAAGTGCGAAATTTTATTTATTGTACAACTTACAATATGTACCGTCATTTTGTTTTCGATTAAAAATATAGAAAATATTTACAGAATGTTTTAAAAGCAACTAATATTTACTTTATGGTTCTATGCACCAATTACATACACTTAGAAATATGATTAAAGTTTACTGTGGAAAAAAATTATTTTCAAAATCCTTACTCTTTGTGAGACTAAAAATAGTTCCTAGAATAAGACCACTTCTGAAAATATTCATAATAGCACTGAAAAATTGGGGAAGAGAAATCATATCCCGTTTCCAAGCTAGTTACAAGAGACCATCTCCCATAAGGTTATAAACATTTCTCAGTCTTGTTTTTGCTGAAACCAAGAGACCTGCTAGAGAATACTTCTGTAGCCTTTTCTTCCAGCAAGTTTAGGTTTGTAGTGTTTAAGGAACTGGTTTAGGCATTTGGCCTTTAAGGAAAAGGTTAAGTCAGTGTTTATCAGCAATTTCGTCTTTGAAAGCGTGTTCAATGCTATTTCTGTTGGCCTGTTGTGTGGCCGCGCTTCACAAGTCATTATAAGTGAGCCAAAAGAAAGAAGGTTCCAAAGCAAGACGACACTAAACTAAATCATCTTTAAGATCCTTACCCAAAATTGCAGGTGGGCCTATTTTAGTTTTTCCCGCTTCCTCATGTCTAATGAACTGGGTGATCAAAAAGTTAGTATAAATTTGAAAACTGAATAAATCACGGAATGACACACATGCTTGGAATGACATAGGGTTTTATTAGAACAAAAAAAAGTTCAAAAAAGGTCCGACAGATGGCACTTCATCTGATCAGAATAGCAATAATTAGCATAACAAAGTAAGACAAAGCAAAGATGATGTTCTTTACAGGAAATGCTCAGTATGCCCACCATCATTCCTCAACAATAGCTGTAGTCGAGGAATAATGTTGTGAACAGCACTGTAAAGCATGTCCGGAGTTATGGTGAGGCATTGGCGTCGGATGTTGCCTTCCAGCATCCCTAGAGATGTCGGTCGATCACAATACACTTGCGACTTCAGGTTACCTCAAAGTCAATAACCGCACGGACTGAGGTCTGGGTACCTGGCAGGCCAAGCATGACGAAAGTGGCGGCTGAGCACACGATCATCACCAAACGACGCGCGCAAGAGATCTTTCACGCGTCTAGCAATACTTTTTTTGTTCTAATGAAACCCCATGTCATTCCAAGCATGTGTCAATTTTTACCTCTCTATCTACATTATTCCGTGGTTTATGAAGTTTTCAAATTTATACTGACTTTTTGATCACCCGGTACTTTGTGTTAGACAAGTGTTGCTTTTTTAACATCAAGCAGTTCACTCGCGTTCTTGCAGCCCATCTGCTTTGTCTAAACTCCATGAACAGCTTTACTAATTTTAGACGGACTCCGCATTATTTGATCAACCTTCCCCATTATCCTCTTGGAATCAGCATTAGATATCCGAGAGAGCGAGTGTGTGTACTACCAAAACAGACCCACTTTAAACTTGAAAAAGTAAGGGGTTCAGTTAAAGCAAGTGAATGGGAGCCCTGTTTACGTAGTTATATCTTATATTTAGTTAACCGTGTAAATATTTAACGAAACATCTAAATCAAATTGTTTGGTCATAAACATTAAACTTAAACTCTACTATTACGTAACTGAAAGCGGGGGAGGGAAAAAGGGAAGGAAAGGGAAGGAACTACTGATGTCAGCTGCATTGGAACTTTGTCCGGAATCAGCGGCGATGATTGAAACAGGTGTGCTGAACTGGGGCTCGAATCAGGGACCTCCTGCTTATTAGGCAGTTGTGTTAACCACTCAGCCACCTGGCAGGCCACCCGGCCGATCCACACTCCCACCAAGCGCCCCCTGTCCACAGTCTCCGCCCATGTCCTCCATGCTCACTACTTTGACATTCCTGCAGGAGGTCGAATGTAATTTGGCGTCCGAACTGAAGGAGGTGGATTCATGGCCCATCGAGACGAATCAATTACATGAGCGCATGGTGTCTGTTCTTTCTGACCTGTCCGAGAGGCAGGGACTGGACAAGTGGCAGTCGATGGGAATTTGAGTCGGCAAAGGAGCGTGCCGAGTTATTCAATGCATTTGCGAGAAATTTCCTAGAACATAGGAGATTCTGGGATCAGATGCCAGTCCAGTAACCGTTTTCATTCGTCGCCACAGGTTCCGCATAAAGTCCTGATGCAACTGATATCAATAGTTCCTTCCCTTTTCTCTCCTTTCTCCTCCCTCCACCTATAATTACATATGATATATCGGAGTTGAGGATTGCGCGTGGTATATGTTCTTTCGGGCATGTATATTATTATAATCAAACTTTTCTAGAATAATTAACTAAGCTTTATTATTGAAGAACAAATAGAAGCTGAGGAGAAATAACGTAGGAGAAATAACGAAGAGGATAGCCCAATGTAAACCTTTTTCCATTGTCAGAAGATGTAATGCTGTACTGATAAGCAACAAGTGTGGTAGCCAACTTGTATATTCTGCTACAGAGTGATCGTAGAGTAAACTACAGTTTACATTTGGTCCCGCTAGAGTTAAAGAGAACAAAGTGGCAACAGCGCAGGAGGTCCGCTTTAGAAGTGGTTCGGTGGGGAGTTCACTTTAGGGCACAGTCAAAAATGATTCAAACAGCTCTGACCATTATGGGACTTAACTTCTGAGGTTATCAGTCCCCCAGAACTTAGAACTACTTAAATCTAACTATCCTAAGGACATCACACACATCCATGCCCGAGGCAGGATTCGAACCTGCGACCGTAGCGGTCGCGCGGTTCCAGATTGTAGCGCCTAGAACCACTCGGCCACCCCGGCAGGCAGGGCACAGTCCTCTGCTACTTTTATCTATTAACAAGTTTCATTTAGTATCGGAAACTGCTGCAGGAATTCGATCGTTTTCAGTTGTGTATTCTGCAATAAGTTTTGCATGCATTTCAGTCTACTGAGCGCGTCTGAACACAAAAATGGTTCAAATGGCTCTGAGCACTATGGTACTTAACTTCTGAGGTCATCAGTCCCCTAGAACTTAGAACTACTTATACCTAACTAACCTAAGGACATCACTCACCTCCATGCCCGAGGCAGGATTCGAACCTGCGACGTAGCGGTCGCCCGGTACCAGACCGAAGCGCCTAGAAGCGCACGGACACTCCGGCCGGCGTCTGAACACACAACCAGACTATATTCGGATTCTGTTGGTGACTTAGTCTATCCAATTTTATGTTACTCCGTCTCGAATTACCGAAGTTCCTTATTGTATTCTCCTTTTTCAGTTCCCATCGTATGCATCTCCTTTCCCTGATCTTCACCACACTGCTCTGATTACTGTCCAAATACACTCCTGGAAATTGAAATAAGAACACCGTGAATTCATTGTCCCAGGAAGGGGAAACTTTATTGACACATTCCTGGGGTCAGATACGTCACATGATCACACTGATGGAACCACAGGCACATAGACACAGGCAACAGACCATGCACAATGTCGGCACTAGTACAGTGTATATCCACCTTTCGCAGCAATGCAGGCTGCTATTCTCCCATGGAGACGATCGTAGAGATGCTGGATGTAGTCCTGTGGAACGGCTTGCCATGCCATTTCCACCTGGCGCCTCAGTTGGACCAGCGTTCGTGCTGGACGTGCAGACCGCGTGAGACGACGCTTCATCCAGTCCCAAACATGCTCAATGGGGGACAGATCCGGAGATCTTGCTGGCCAGGGTAGTTGACTTACACCTTCTAGAGCACGTTGGGTACACGGGACACATGCGGACGTGCATTGTCCTGTTGGAACAGCAAGTTCCCTTGCCGGTCTAGGAATGGTAGAACGATGGGTTCGATGACGGTTTGGATGTACCGTGCACTATTCAGTGTCCCCTCGACGATCACCAGTGGTGTACGGCCAGTGTAGGAGATCGCTTCCCACACCATGATGCCGGGTGTTGGCCCTGTGTGCCTCAGTCGTATGCAGTCCTGATTGTGGCGCTCACCTGCACGGCGCCAAACACGCATACGACCATCATTGGCACCAACGCAGAAGCGACTCTCATCGCTGAAGACGACACGTCTCCATTCGTCCCTCCATTCACGCCTGTCGCGACACCACTGGAGGCGGGCTGCACGATGTTGGGGCGTGAGCGGAAGACGGCCTAACGGTGTGCGGGACCGTAGCCCAGCTTCATGGAGACGGTTGCGAATGGTCCTCGCCGATACCCCAGGAGCAACAGTGTCCCTAATTTGCTGGGAAGTGGCGGTGCGGTCCCCTACGGCACTGCGTAGGATCCTACGGTCTTGGCGTGCATCCGTGCGTCGCTGCGGTCCGGTCCCAGGTCGACGGGCACGTGCACCTTCCGCCGACCACTGGCGACAACATCGATGTACTGTGGAGACCTCACGCCCCACGTGTTGAGCAATTCGGCAGTACGTCCACCCGGCCTCCCGCATGCCCACTATACGCCCTCGCTCAAAGTCCGTCAACTGCACATACGGTTGACGTCCACGCTGTCGCGGCATGCTACCAGTGTTAAAGACTGCGATGGAGCTCCGTATGCCACGGCAAACTGGCTGACACTGACGGCGGCGGTGCACAAATGCTGCGCAGCTAGCGCCATTCGACGGCCAACACCGCGGTTCCTGGTGTGTCCGCTGTGCCGTGCGTGTGATCATTGCTTGTACAGCCCTCTCACAGTGTCCGGAGCAAGTATGGTGGGTCTGACACACCGGTGTCAATGTGTTCTTTTTTCCATTTCCAGGAGTGTACTTCCATTTAACTTTGCGCATGTTCCGTCAGTTCATTTTTACATGGCGTAATTTGATCTAGACCTGCAGATCTTGCAGCACATTCTCTTTATTCCTCCTGTTCCTTGTTTCACTCTATCTCTCGTCTCTTTTCTCTTTCCCCACTGCCTCTTTCTGTGCCCTCCCATATTTTATCTCTCTCCGCCGTTCGCTATATGTCTTATTTCAATCCTTCCCTCTTTTTTTTGGGTCCTTAGACTTCCGACTGATTTGATGTGGACCTCCGCGAATTCTATTACTGTAGCAAATGCTTCATCTCAGGGTAGCACTCGCAATCTTCTTCCTCAATTATTTGCTGGATATATTCCAGTGTCTGCCTTCCTCTACAGTCTCTAGCCTCTACAGCTCCATCTAGTACCAGTGAAGCTATTCCATGATGGCTTAACAGAAGTCCTATCATTCTGTCCCTTTTTCTAGTCAATATTTTCCACATAGTCCTTTCCTCGTCGATTCTGCAGAGAACCTCCTCACTCCTAAGCTTGTCAGTCCCTTTAATTATCATTATTCTTCTATAGCACCATATCTCAAATGCTTCAATTCTATTCTTTTCTGGTTTTCCCACAGTCTATGTTTCACTGCAATACAATTATGTGCTCCAAAAGTAAATTCTCAGACGTTTCTACCTCAACTTAAGGCCTACGTTTGATACTAGCAGACTTCTTTTAACCAGGAATGACCTTTTTGTCATTTTTAGTCCAATTGTCTTATATCTTCCTTGCCCCGTCCATCACTGATTATTTTGCTGCCTACGTAGCACATTCTCTCAACTTCAACGACTTCGTAATCCCCAAATCTGATGTTAAGTTTCTCGCTGTTCTCATTTCTACTACACCTCATTACTTTCGTCTTTCTTAGATTTACACTCAGTGCATATACTATACCCATTAGACGATCCTGTAATTTTTCTTTACATTCACTGAGGATGGTAATTCCTTGAGTGAATCTTATTATGGATACCTATTCACACTGAATTTCAATTCCAGTCCTGAACCTTTCTTTTATATCCGTCATTGCTTCTTCGAAGTATAGACTGAACAGCAGGGGGAAAAGACTACATCGCCGACTTACACAATTTGTAACCTGAGCACTTCGTTCTTGGTCTTTCACTCTTATTGCTCCCTCTTGGCTTTTACACACATTGTGTATTACCCGTATTTCCCTATACCTTACCTCTATTTTTCTCAGAATTTCTTACATTGTGCGGCATTTGACAATGTCGAACGCGTTTTCCAGGTCGACACATTCTATGAATTTGTCTTGTTTCCATTATCAACCGCAACGTCAGATTTGCTTCTGTGGTGCCTTTTCTATTCCTAAAACCAAACGGATCGTCATCTAACAGATTCTTAATTTTCTTTTCCTTACTTCTGTATATAATTATTGTCAGCAAATTTGATGCATGGGCTGTTAAGCTGATTGTGCGATAACTCTCGCACTTGTCGGCCCTTGCAGTCTTCGGAATAGTTTGGATGAAATTCTTCCGAAAGTCAGATGGGTTATCCCCAGACTCATACATTCCACACAAGAATGTAAACAGTTGTTGTGTTGTCACTTTTTTAGAAGTTCTTATGGAATGTTATTTATACCTTCATCCTTATTCGATCTTAAGTCTTCCAAAGCTCTTTTAAATTCTGAGTCTAATACTACATCCCCCATCTCTTCTGTAACGATTCCTGTTTCTACTTCTACCACGTCATCAGACAAGTCTTCCCCTTGCAGAGGTGTTCAGTTTATTTTCGCCACCTATTCACTCTCTCCTCCGCATTTAATAGTGGAATTCTCAGTGCACTCTTAATGTTACCATCCTTGCTTTTAATTTCACCGAAGATTGTTTTGACTTTTCTATATGCTCAGTCACTCCTTCCGACGATCATTACTTTTTCGATTACTCCACATTTCTCATGCATCAATATCGTCTTAGCTTCCCTGCACTTCCTACTTATTTTATTCCTAAGTGACTTGCATTTCTATATTCTTGAATATCACTGAACAGTTTTGTGGTTCCTTCTTTCATCGATAAACTGAAGTATTTCTACTGTTACCCGTAGTTAATTCACAGCTACATTCTTTGTACCTATGTTTTGATTTGCAACTTCCGTGACTGCCCTTTCTTAGCGAATTTGGTCGTCGGGACATCAACGTGAGTTCACTATAAATTTCCTCAAATCAGTGTAGCACGGTTATGACCCCGACACACGGATAGTTATAATGCTCAAAGATGACATTGACGGGGAAGTTATCAAGCATGAAGGGATACATCTGGTTCGAAGCTGTCAGCGTGTTTTAGATTACTACCACATGTACTATGCAACCGCAGGAGAATGTCTCCCATAGCATAATACTTCTCCCACCAGCCTGCGTCCGTGGCGCGCTGCACGTTTTGATTCGCAGTTCACCTCGATGACGGCGTTTGTGGGGACGACCATTGACCTAGCGTAGCGAAAATGTGATTCACCCAAAGAACTGACGCGTTTCCGTTGATCGACAGTCGATTCCCGATAGTCCCGTGCCCACTGAAATCGTAATTGACGATGTCGTTGGACCAATATGTGAACACGTAGAGGTGGTCTGCTGTGGAGCTTCATTTTCAACCACGTACGATGAACAATGTGCTCCGAACACATGTGCGTGCACGAGCATTGTGCTCTTTCGACAGAGATGCCACACATCACCATCAGTTCTACTTTACAGAGCAGACAAGCCTCCGAATCGCATGTTCTATGAAGAGACATTTAGCGCCAAATGGTAGTTTCATTGTCCTTCTATCTATTTCCGTAGATGCTCACGACAGTAGCACGTGAACATTCTACCAGATTCGCCGTTTTGAAGATACTCGTTTACATGTTCAGCTTAATAATAATCTGCATTTTGTCAGAGTCGCTTATCTCAGTGGATTTCCCCATTTGCAGCCCATATCTTCTCTAAGGTGAGCACTGCCCGTGTCTACTCCACTTTCGTACTTTTCGTACCGTGTCACACACACGCAACACCACCAGGCGGCATCCAGCGTCGCGATGAGCAGTGGTCATATTGCTTTGGCTAATCAGTGTATAGACAGATACTTGTAATTAACTTATATTGAGTGCGTGCGCTTGTAAGAGAGATGCCTGTTAGTTAAAAATCGAAACAGCACAGTACAGAATTCGACAACCACCATGACGTACTTCGTAAACAGCTGAAAACCTACAAAGAAACACAGTAAGCGACACCAAAATGAATAACATAGTAACATAACTGAGCTATTGTCTTTATAGTCCATATACAGTTTGAATTTACGTATTACGAACGGGCATCCACTCGAATACGAGGGTAAGTAAATTATTATCCGCAAAGTAGTTATAAAATTTTATTGTAATCATATAGGAAACTTACAAGGACATCATTTTTCGACATAGTCTTCTTGCGGTTCAACGCACTTGATCCATCGTTGTACAAGCTTCCTGATGCCTGCATTAAAGAAGGTTGAGCTCCGAGCCAGGAATCCATCGCTTCATTCACTGCTTCGTCCGACGGCTCCTTAATGCCTATTACAGTGGACCAAACAAGTGATAGTCAGAGGGGACACGATCGGGACTATATGGAGGATGATCCAGTACTTCAATTTTGAGTTTCTGGAACGTCTCAGCGGTGTGGGCAGCAGTATGCGGACGGGCATTGCCATGCAACAACACAACACCTTTTGACAGCAATCCTCGGCGTTTGCTTCGAATTTCAGGCTTTAGCCAGGCAGTAAGCATCTCACTGTAACTTACACTGTTTATTGTTGTGCCCCTTTCCCCATAATGTTCTAGTACTGGACCCTGTGCGTCCCGAAAAAAAGCGTAAGCATCAGTTTTCCTGCGAACGGTTTCTTGCACGACGAATTTGGATGTTTCCGTTCCATACTCTGCCGTTTAGTTTACAGCTCGTGATGATGGATCCACGTTTCGTCACCAGAAATGATACTGTCTAAGAAGTTGTTCCCTTCGTTACCACATCGATCCAAATGCTTTTTGCAGATGGCCAAGGGCGCTTGTGTATGCAACTGTGTGAGATGTTTTGGAACCCATCTTACACAAACTTTATGCAACCCTAGACTGTTGTGGATGATTTTGTAGGCAGAATCGTCACCAATTTGCAAAAAATTTGCCACTTCGTCAACAGTTAATCGTTTGTCTAAGAGTATCATTTCACATGAACGCTCAATGGTTTCTTCATTTGCGGCGGTAAACGGTCGTTCAGCTCCTTCATCGTGCGTAACACTTGTGCGACCATTTCGGAGTTTTTCAATCCATTCGTGGACACTCCATTGTGGAAAAACACTGTTCCCGTACTATACCGAAAGTCTTCGATGAATTTTGGCCCCTGATACGCCTTCCGACTACAAAAAACGGATCACTGAACGTTGCTCTTCTTTCGTGCAAACAGACAGCGGAGCAGCCATGATTAACAGCACGGCAGCGATAACGAAACTAACCTAGAAGCTTGAAAATGGCAAAGATATAACAACAAATAAACAAAGCATGCGTCATCAACGTAAAACGACAGTACTACCAAAATAAACAAAAATATAACTAAATTGCGGATAATAATTGACTTACCCTCGTAATTTTGTAATAAAAAATGGAATATTTCAGAGCCATGGTACATTGAATTAAAAATGTACCAATGTGTGACACAGACCAAGAAAATGAAATCAATATAATTAAAACAGTTGCTCATAATGATGGAGATAAACCCACAATTATAGAAAAACTCCACAAACAAAATGCAAATAAAAAACACAGTTCCACTAAACAGCAATCCACACAACACGCACACCAAGCCAAATCAGTGTGCCGCAGAAGCCAAACCTAAATATGCTGCTCTCCGATACATAGGCGCACTATCATACCAAATAGCAAACTTATTTAAAAAGAAAAATATCACAATTAGCTTTCCCACAAATAATAAATTATAACAAATATTGATCCATGATATAAACACCTCCAAGAGCCCCTGTAGTACATCAGGAATATACAAGCTCAAATGTGATACATGCCCAAAATTCTACATGGGACAGACTGGTAGAAGTTTTGAAGTTAGACACAAAAGACACATTGATGCTTTAAGGCTATCTGTATTTGCAGCCCATATTGCTGAAGAAAACCATTCAGTGAGAAACACTGAGAACAACTTAAAAATTTTACATCTAGCAGAAAAGGGAGACACTATGAATATATTGGAAGAAATACAAAGATACACACACAAAACAGCACCCCAGAATATTTCCTTAATGAACAAACTGAGCTGGCTAACACCCCATTCCTGAAAAATTTCCAAAAATTAATTTCCACCCTCCAGAGTAAATAGTATTCCTACCCCTATCTGCACATCAAGTAGCAAATTTATCTGTTACTACAATTCTCATGATGCTAAATGTAAATGAATAATGTCTTGTCTTACCCATAAAAAATAAAGAAAATAAAAAAAGCTTTGATGTGGGACATCTATATAATTATTGTAGCAGTATTCGCTCTAGTATTCACAAAATCTCTCTGTGCTAGCGTAAAAGGCGTTTCAGTTCCATAAGTGAATATATGATCTCTTCTCAAACATGTAGCATCTTTGTAATATTACGATATATCGTAGCATCTTTGACACTCATATGTTTGTAAACACTTCATATCTATCAAAACAAGCAGTGCATGTTAGAAGCTGAAGTGCTCAGTGATACAAATTTACGTGTGCAACGATAGAAATGTGATGGCAACGCATTCAGTGACAAATCTGAAGCGATGAATTATGCACGTTTATGTGTGCAATGATGTGAACGCGGCGAAAACTAGAAACGTTGTCTGCTGGACGAAAACTATGAAAACAAGTACTTAGAACCGACATTTCACGATAACTAATCAATAAAAAATGCAGCACATATTGTAATGAAAGCACAAAAGCCGTCTGACTATGAATCGTAATGATTCGAAACCGGTAACGGTACCCTTTGAATAAAAGAACTTAAAATAAATTTGTGGCTAGTTGCTGTCTCAACACCATCAACATTTGTCTGCAAATATATCAGCTGTTCTTAGGATGGAGTTGTTCAATACGCACTATAAAAGCTATGATAGGCTAATAACAGCAAGAGATTGTGGCATGCTGGTATGTCGTCAGTTAAAATACGAAGTAGTCGGCAGTCCACCGAAAGAAGAAAAACACAATTTTTGCGCTAAGAACGGCTTTCTTACGCAGTAGGTGAAAGAAGGTCATAGGAGACAGAAAATTATATGCTCTTTGAAGATTCTAACCTGCCTCGCGTTTTATTACGTCGAAATAACGATTTAGAATTTTTTTCTGACCTCACCAACATCTGCAGTGATTTTGTTTGTAGTACCTTAAAAACAAAACAAAGGAAACGTTATAGTGGGTGATTCAAAAAGAAAAGATAGAACTTAATGTTTGTTAAAAACACTCTACGAAAGATAGAAATACGTTGCCCTTGTCAGTGGACGACGGAGGATTCAAAGTTTTGACAGTTGCTTCGTTGTTTGTGTTTAGCAAGATGGCGACCGCATCACATGAGAAATCATTTTGTGTGTTGGACTTTGCGCCAAGTCAACCCATTTGCTCAGGGGCAACGTGCATTCCGTCATCGATTCAGCAAGAAGCTGCCTGTACACAACCAGATTAATGAATGAAATCCAGCGTTTTCGCAAGTTGGTTGCACATGCTCGTCACTTTCACCTTGAGGTGCGACGATAGCGTAACAACACCATCCCACAACGTTCGGCTGAAAGAGGTGATCAACCAGATATTGTTCATTGCCTTTGGCCTTCTGGGTCACCAGACCTCATGGGCTTTTATTTTTTTCTGTGATGGTACATAAAAGACAGATTCTTTGTTCCACCTATGGCTGCTACACTTCAAGAGTTGAGAAATCAATTCGTTGAAGCTGTCATTTCAGTAAACAGGGACTTGTTGATTCGCGAGTCGAATGAAATGGACTATCGTTTCGATATTTCTCGAGCAACGCATGGTGCTGATGTTGAGTGTATTGTATAGTGTCTGTGCGAACTTATCCAGAGACATGCGTATTGGTTTCTTATCTTTCATAGTTTGCCTGTAATAAGCAATTGAAATATGTCCTTCCTTTTTGAATCACCCTGTGTTCTCCATGTATTTAAATGGATGTTGTAACATGTGATGTTTTATTCATCTGCTGTCAGTTGTACATTAGTAATCATCTTTGTAAAAAGAGATCTACGGATGAATAAAGCTACTACTGCTACTACTACTACATTGTCGTCAGTGTCACAGTTGTCAATACGATTCCTCGGTGCAAAAGGGATTTGAAGGCTTAATTTAATTACATGTAAATGATTAAGTAAAATATGACAGTCTGTTGCCTCTATCTTAGACATTTTTAATTATTATTTACACATTAATACAATATTTCATATATACATTCAGACGACAAGCAGTGCTACTTGAAGCTCACACATACTACACATGGTATAACTCCTGCCGAAAATCTACTCCAAGTTACATTAAAGATAGTAATCTCAGTGAGCTCAATCACATATTTATCTGATTTTCAATACTTTTAATGATATCATTATCCTTGAATTATCACAACTAGACTGTAGGCAAAATTTACATGTGTATTTCATATTGATCTGTATGTCTGCATAACTGAAATGATAAGCTATAATCAAATATGTAGAAAGAAGAAGGGAATTGTTTATCAATTATTCATGTACCGTGTTGTTTACCAGTATGGTGTAATGAGCGTCTTAGGAGAAAATTAAAGAACGATTGACCATTTCCAGTACAAATGTAGCTTAAACAGATAACAGAAATTAAATCTCCAGATTTTTAGTGGAACGAGCATCAAGACCCCGAAGTAACTTTAATGCTATGTTTCAACTCTTTTTAATCTTAATGTTATTGTGTTTTTGAGGTCACAGGTAAACCCCCACCGAACAGAATCAGTATTGGCTTCCAAAGAGAATACGATAATCAATATGGGACAGCGTACCAGACAAGTAGATCACTATAACCACCGTAATAGCGAATATTACGCCGAATAGTCTGGTCCAGTATGCAGCGTTTGTGAGACTACACTCAGGATGATATTGCACCCGCTAACCGAGCGTTAGCAATGCTGTAAATGAGGCACAATGTATGCAGCGAGCTATCATACCTTGCAGTGTATTTAGAGCACCGAGTAAGCCAATGAGCTTCGCGGCTCGGGAGCAGCGTCGGAGGTCAACGAGTTTGCTGTAACGTTCATGGGTTGACGCCTGCAGAATAACTTTCAATGAGACACGAGGGAAAGGTTCGTTACAAACACCAAGATTCCTATATCGCACACTTAATGATGTATAACGTTTACATTTAATCTTTCAATTTCTATTTAACATGCATATTATACCTATCAAGACTTCTGAAGAGAGAGAAGAAAAGAAAGGGCTGTTTTACTATTAAATATGCTGTCTACGTCCGGGATATTGCAGACATAACACAACTATGGATTGGACAATGAAGGGAATGTAAACCACCCGCATTGCTTTCGAAGATTCATTGCAGAATTAACTTTCAGTTGTTTAGCGAAACGACGTAGTGGCTGCCAAGGGGTCTGAATACCGGTTTTCTGGATACTTGCCCGTCGTGCAATGATTTCAGCAGCACAGCAGGTAGTATCTAATGCAGCTACTTACACCCTAAGAATGTGAATTTCATCATGGTCAAGACGTCTGGCGCTAAATGAAAATTAGTGTGTTGGTAGAGCTGGAGAGGGGCTGCTACGTCTATATACACTATGGACTCTAAAAACAATTTAGGGGTTTTGTCAACGATATTTTGTGATTATTTTGGTATAAGAGACCACTAGTCTCCGTTAGTTCATTATAAAGTACTAACACTTTCTCCCTATTGGCCAACTAGGATAACGTAACAGCCTCTTCTTCTTTCCTTGCTATTTCCTATTTTTCCAGCACTCCTTCATCTTCTACTCAAGCTTTATTTTCATTTATTCTGTGTAACAGAAGTCTGTGGGCTACCAAATTTCTTCCTCCCAAGTTTTCTTTTCGATGTATTGTTTCTATGAATCGAAATTTGTAAATAAGTGAAAACAATTGTATTAATCGTCATTTTTATCTGTTTTCCGTCTTTCCCCTAGTTGCTCCAAATTTGTGGAGGTATGGACCATCTGTGCAACTAAATGTAGGCAGATTGTTTCTTGCCATACGAGTTTCGTATATTTTACTTTGGAAGCATCATCAGTGGGCTGAAATGCATGTTTCTTTCTATATATACAATAAACGTATTATCTGATAGATTTAATATTCTGATATATTACATTTTGTCGTGTTTTTCGCTGCCTTTTTAGATTAGAAGCAACTTTTGTAGCACAAGTTACGTATTTTGAATGTATCGTTCGGCGTTACTTATGATTTTCAGCGCTGTTATCACATGTGTGTGGTCCTAGAAATGTATTTGTTAGTCTTCATACTCTAGTTGGCCGTTTTCTGGCATTGTTTCAAGCCCATTTGTCACATCGCATGTTTCAATTTCACTTCCGTTTGGTGATCAACATATGTGTGTTTTCGGTGTGTAGTGTTGCCAATTGTTGTTGTGTGTTTGTCTGTCTTTTGTTTCTGTTGTATCTGATGTTTTTCATTTGATGTGTGTGTGTGTAAGTGTGTATGTGTGTGTATGTGTGTGTGTGTGGGTGTGTGTGGTTATTTTGTTGTGTATGAATGTATTTTTTTATAATAAATATGGGTTTATTTGTGTGTGTGTATTTCGCCGCGTGTATTTTTTTTTAGCTGAGTTCTTGTTCTTCTTTTTGGTGGGGGGGGGGGGGGGGAGGAGGGAGGTGACCATGATTATAGAGCGCCTCTACTGAATCACCTGCCTGGAAAAAATTTTATTCAAGATCTGGAAAACAGGTAACCAAATGGTTCAAATGGCTCTGAGCACTATGGGACTTAACATCGGGGGTCATCAGTTCCCTAGACTTAGAACTATTTCAACCCAACTAACCTAAGGACACCACACACATCCATGCTCGAGGCAGGATTCCAACCGGACTGAAGCGCCTAGAACCGCTCGGCCACCGAGGCCGGCAAAACCGGTAACCCCCCAATGTGGCGGTGCACGGTATTCATTAAACACTACCCGCGGTTGAATTTCCTGGAACTGTGACGCAAAGTAAAGTTGCAACATGTACCGGAGAAGTATTTCCGTTATCACACAGAAGAAAACATCACGCATATTTACTTTCTGGGAGATGTGTAAAGTCTTTTAATCGAAAAAAAAAAAAAATATGTAGGTGACAACTGTCTGCACTGAGTCGTTGGAGCATGTTCCTTGCAAACTATATGCGTGTGACCCTATCGTCTGGCTGCGAAGACTTGCAATTAGTATTCAAGGAAATTCTGCCAGTTGTGCAAAAATCTTCACGATAGTGCATAGCGGTATGTTTTTTTTACAGGGACTAACAAACACGTGGTTTTCCACGCAATGCTCTGAAACGTTGTACACATGGTTATCAGCAGTGTCGTCACTGACTCCATGACGACCATTTCGTCTCTTCACCAACACTACCAGTGTTTTGAAGCTATTGATACAATCCTTTAATGCTGTTAGCATCTGGCGGATGTCGACCATAGGCACCTTGGAACTTTCTCTGAATTGTGATAGGCGACCGTGTTTCATGAAACAGTGAAAACATTGCTCCTTCTTTTGCGTCAGTGTGACGGCAGTACTCTTAAATTACATTACCCGTAAGAACATAGAGAGGGAAAAATCAGATGCCGTCAGAGTGCTTGTGGAAGTGTGTCAATAAAAAGTTCACGGATTAAGCTACAATGTACTTCAAACCTTGTAGGTGTATACAGAACAGTTCCTTGGAAGGAAAGTATTGTAATCCGGCAACGATTTTGTTCTTAACTTTATGTTGTCTTTGGCACGCTAGTATTGACGAAGGCTCCTTAAAAGGCCTACTCCAGTGCTGCTTTGGGTAATAATTCTGCAATTGTCTTTCTGTTATGCGCACTGACAGTGTGTGCTCGTTCGCAAGCGAATTTTAGTACTGCAAATGCGCTTATGTGTATAGCACTTATCTTCAACCCGTTCATGAAGAATGTGTTAAGAGAAATCAAACGGAGCAACAAATGGAAATATCACAGACAAACAACAAAATATACTGGCCTATACATATGACATACACTCCTGGAAATTGAAATAAGAACACCGTGAATTCATTGTCCCAGGAAGGGGAAACTTTATTGACACATTCCTGGGGTCAGATACATCACATGATCACACTGACAGAACCACAGGCACATAGACACAGGCAACAGAGCATGCACAATGTCGGCACTAGTACAGTGTATATCCACCTTTCGCAGCAATGCAGGCTGCTATTCTCCCATGGAGACGATCGTAGAGATGCTGGATGTAGTCCTGTGGAACGGCTTGCCATGCCATTTCCACCTGGCGCCTCAGTTGGACCAGCGTTCGTGCTGGACGTGCAGACCGCGTGAGACGACGCTTCATCCAGTCCCAAACATGCTCAATGGGGGACAGATCCGGAGATCTTGCTGGCCAGGGTAGTTGACTTACACCTTCTAGAGCACGTTGGGTGGCACGGAATACATGCGGACGTGCATTGTCCTGTTGGAACAGCAAGTTCCCTTGCCGGTCAAGGAATGGTAGAACGATGGGTTCGATGACGGTTTGGATGTACTATTCAGTGTCCCCTCGACGATCACCAGTGGTGTACGGCCAGTGTAGGAGATCGCTCCCCACACCATGATGCCGGGTGTTGGCCCTGTGTGCGTCGGTCGTATGCAGTCCTGATTGTGGCGCTCACCTGCACGGCGCCAAACACGCATACGACCATCATTGGCACCAAGGCAGAAGCGACTCTCATCGCTGAAGACGACACGTCTCCATTCGTCCCTCCATTCACGCCTGTCGCGACACCACTGGAGGTGGGCTGCACGATGTTGGGGCGTGAGCGGAAGACGGCTAACGGTGTGCGGGACCGTAGCCCAGCTTCATGGAGACGGTTGCGAATGGTCCTCGCCGATACACCAGGAGCAACAGTGTCCCTAATTTGCTGGGAAGTGGCGGTGCGGTCCCCTACGGCACTGCGTAGGATCCTACGGTCTTGGCGTGCATCCGTGCGTCGCTGCGGTCCGGTCCCAGGTCGACGGGCACGTGCACCTTCCGCCGACCACTGGCGACAACATCGATGTACTGTGGAGACCTCACGCCCCACGTGTTGAGCAATTCGGCGGTACGTCCACCCGGCCTCCCGCATGCCCACTATACGCCCTCGCTCAAAGTCCGTCAACTGCACATACGGTTCACGTCCACGCTGTCGCGGCATGCTACCAGTGTTAAAGACTGCGATGGAGCTCCGTATGCCACGGCAAACTGGCTGACACTGACGGCGGCGGTGCACAAATGCTGCGCAGCTAGCGCCATTCGACGGCCAACACCGCGGTTCCTGGTGTGTTCGCTGTGCCGTGCGTGTGATCATTGCTTGTACAGCCCTCTCGCAGTGTCCGGAGCAAGTATGGTGGGTCTGACACACCGGTGTCAATGTGTTCTTTTTTCCATTTCCAGGAGTGTATTTTTAATACGAAATAACAGTGGTGAGATTGCGATGTTGTTCAAGAAGGTAAACGAGACCAACACAAAAAAACGTTTAGTAATTCATGACGGAAAAATAGGATATATGATCATACGGCAGGAAAATGTGACTAAAGGAAAACGTGATAATATTCAGACAGATTCGTGTAGTCAGTTGGATCAAGGCAGAATAATCCGTCAGATTTATGACAAGAAGATGGAAGGCTCAGGACCCCCTAGATCTAGAAGATCGAGAAGTAGATGGCAAGACGAGATAAGCTCACAATGCAGAGTCGGGTATCACTGAATTTCTGGATTCGGCACAAGACTGAAAGAAGTGGAGGAAGTGAGTGCAGCAAGGGATGGTTACGTCCCAAAGAAGTCAACGGAATGAGTGTAAAAGTGTGAGTGTATATTCGGAAAGAAGTCGTTCCACCATATATCCTTTTGCTTTCAATGTCTTTCCTTTTGTCAGCACTTCCTTTATCGGACGTTTCGAGCTTTGTATTACTGGTAGCGACACTCAAGTTGTTTCCATCAGCAATGTTTGCGGATAGTGTGGAAAACAACTGACTGAGATCGCTTGTACTCCTGCACCCGGACAGGTAAATGTTAACAGAAGCGCAAGAGAATGTCGTCAGCTGCCTCATATCTCCACGAACTCCAGATACTACAGGAAGTGCCATACAGTATTATTCACGCGCATGTTTCAGTTACTATAATTCCTTTCGATTACAGAGGATGAAGCGGTGAAGAACAGTGCAAATACACTAATTTGTTCGGTAGCTGTTCTGTGGCTTTATCTTCTGTTTATACGATAACTTCCTTGAGATAAAGACGTGTGTGATCGTATTTTTCTGCAACTGCACATAAGAATTTATAAAATACAATATCATATTCATCGCATTATTGCGAGTCCTTTATGGAGTAGCAAATATTTTGTCTTGCAGTATATGTGATATATAATCGCGATATTTTATTAATATCACGTATCGCATCTCCTCATTAGTTTCTAAGGGATTAGGCGTCGGTTTTGCAAAGTGGTATATGCTCTACGAGACAAGCGACACTAATTGTTTTCTCTTACACTGCATGTCCATTGATCTGGATGAGTGATACCGCAGTAGCCGCTAATGGACTTCCACCGGCGCTGATGCCTCTCGTATGATCCGCCATTAACTACACTCAATGTCATATTTAGTTTCTCCCTGGTGATCTTTTTTCGAAGAGAGTTATGGTGCTCTAACACTTCCTAGGTAATACCAGTGTCGCCCGCGGGGGAGGAAAGAGGGCATCTACACCTACAGAAAATTCACTTGGTTTACGTATATTAAAAAATACCAGTAACCACAAACCAAGGATTTTTATGACTTAAAATACCTGGACAATTATCACTGAAATCATCAGAAAATATTGATAAAATGACATAAAAATGAAGCAAAACGGTTGTGAAGTGAATTAAAAGTGAACTAGAGTAACTAAAAATTTTGTAAGAAGTAGCACAGAAATTACAAAATTTCAATGAATTCAAAGTTCCTTTGTTTTCATGTAAGGAATCTGATTCTTTGAGGATGCACGTAAATTGTTGCATAACCATTTTCGAACTACTGCGTTGTATGACAGTCAGCATGCAGAGTTTATTCAAAAGTGAGGGAACGTCTCTTGTCGGACAACAATTGCTTGTGCTTAGAAAGTCTACCAACATTTCCTGAAACAGTTGGAGCTAATCTAAAAATTCAACACACAGATATCGATGTTCCACAAATGTGTGATATTTATGGTAGAATATTGATGCAAATCATCGATATTTTTGTTTCAATACTCATGTGCCGTGCCTGGCATTAGTGAACAACGATACGTAACTCGATGACAGCAGTAAACAGATGAACATCAACCTATTTTCAACATGCACAATTCTCCAGTAATATGACATCACGATCATATTTTGCCCACCCGCCAAAATTGGGGCTTCGCTGGGGAATGTAAAAAATGACCTGGGGTACGAAAGCCACGTATTTACAACATACCATGCCAGAGTGAGGTGCCATACATTGGCCAGACCACCAGAACTGTGGACATCAGGTGTAAAGAACACCAGAGACACACCAGACTCAGACAGGCAACTAAATCAGCCATAGCAGAGCACTGTCTGGAACTTGGTCATTCAGTGGATTACAATGACACCAAGATTGTGACACAGAACTCAAGATTTTGAGACAATGTCATTAAAGAAGCCATTGAGATTAAGGTCACAGACAATGTAATAAACTGTGACTCGGGATACCAAATCAGCACTGCATGGAATCCAGCGCTTGAGCTTGTGAAAACTCAATGCAGGAGACTCCAGGATTCTACAAGAAATAGAAGTGGAGACCAAGAGAACAGCCGTGAGACAAGGTGTCGGACATCAGAGACCAGATCTGACACACCCCAGACCATGACTTGCCCATCCGCCAGTCGTAAGTCCCAAGAAGAGGAGAGTAACACAGGATTTACCTGACGGCATTGCCTGCATACGTCAGAGGTGAGAGATTGGGTTGAACTTCTTTATTTGTGGTATGGCATCGGGGTATGCGGGATTATAAAAAGTAGATCATGGGGACGGAGCCGCAAGCAGCGTCCGCTTGGTGCACCCCCGGGTTCTCATCTGTCGAGGAGTGCAACAGGCCGCTGATAGCGGTCACGAACATCTTGAGGAGCGCCAATGTCTCGAATGAGGGGATTGGCAGAGGCGTGCGACCGTCGGTAAAAACGGCTGGCAGTCTGCTGGATGCGGAGCATCACGTCCAATTCATCAGCTGCGTGGTGGAGGTAGCGATGCGGGAACTGCGGGTGTACATCCCAGACCATGAACTCGACTTCAGAAGACGTCCAGGCCGGGCGCGGACGGCGGTCGGAACACCGGCGACCAGAGAGGGACAATGTAGCCGCGTCTGGCGGGCGCGGACCCCAGACGGAACACTCGACGTGGCGCGGACCGATTAGGGAGCGCCCAGCACGAAACAGAAGTGGAAATCATAGTAACAGTCAGGAGATAGAGTATCCAACATCTCAGATCGGGTCTGACACATCTCAGATGACAACCACATCCGTTGAGGACGGCCAGAACGGGCGCCGACGGCAGTCAGAATATCCGCGACTGGAGGGGTCCATTGAAGCCGAGTCTGGCGGGTGCGGACCACAGATGGAACACTCGACTCGGCGCGGACCGATTAGGGAACGCTCAGTTCCTTCCAGTTCTAAATACTGGACTCGATCGACCCAAGGACCAGTGTCAGGTAGCACCTGAAGAAGACAGAGAGGCACGCTGTTGAAATATCGTGGGAGAACGACGCGAACATCCGGCTGGATCCCCGAATATCCGAGATGTCATAGAGGTTGTTCCTGAGCGACAACACGATATATTTTCCACATAAATAAAATTTAATGTAGGTGTTAGAGCTGTGGTGGTATTTCAAAAGCGTAAAACGTGGGATGTGTTATCCTTAAGTAATACTTCATAGCAGGGAAACATTTCATTGTTAGGACTGGGTGTACAACGGGACTGACAGAAAATAACGTAAATGGTGGGAAACCTAAAATCTGCGAATGTAAAAACAGATTTTTCTATAATTATGCTGATAGCTTATTTATGTTTGTAACACACTGACCAGGTGCTAAAAGTGCATTGTAGACAACCAACAGGAGAAAACTATGAGGAAATAACAACTTACTTGCAATTTGTAAATCACATAAACAGAGTAAATATTTTGCCTCTACTGTCATGAAAAGCTGCGAGCGCCCGTGTCTATTAATATATATATACCCCTCCTTTTATACGGTGTATCTATGTATTAACATTCATTTGCATTTACCTACATCTTCCGCCTGACCTTATTTTCTGAGGCAACGGTCTCGCGAGACAGTGAACATCAATCTAAACTCCGCTCATTAAAACTTGGGATTACTTAAATTGCGTTAACGGCTCTGGAAGGAGGAACAGCGGCCCACAAACTTCAGCTTCTATAATAAAACCCCACTGGCACACTCTACGTAACTTAATGGTTTTAAAGAAACCTCTAAAGGTGTGTTATTATTTCTCAGTAACAAAGTTAGTGACTACTATGAGTCAGCTTTAAGTATCCTCTTCAGAGTCATAGATAAGAAATCGTTTCAAGTTAATTTAATTAACAGATATGAACGTGTGCTTGTGAGATATGCTCAAAAGGAGAATAAGTTAGTTCGTGCTATGGATGTCTCATCTAACTCTGCCACCTAAAATAGCTCTGGGACAACAATAGATATTCAGAAACCGTTTTCACCAGCGTGCACTTACGGCAGGAAACGAAATACCATGAGAAATTTTAAACGTAAACAAATATTATTTTCTACACAAATTTGTTTATTTTTAAGTGGACACCCCTTATTATAGCGTATATAATCAATAGCATGAAAAATCACAAAAATAATGGCGTTGGTTGCATCGCAATACGTCAATTAAGTCCCGATAAATTGCGAAGAGAAATTGACATTTGAAATAAATGAAGCGCACAGCTATCTCACGTCCTGAGACTCAAGCATGCACCTCCCGCTGCCGGTAATCATGATGTAATTGATGTACTACGTCAGTGGAGTGTTAATGTATGGTGTGGTTTTGTATGACAACTCATCACTGGCCCATACTCAGTTGATAGCCCTCCTAAAGGGGGACAGTTTAGCCCCTCCTTGAGCTGTACCTTACTTGAACAGTTCCACCTCTTATAATGTTTCAAATAATGCGAGATCAGAATGATGGATGTCCTGCGCACAATGTTTATAGTTTAGAAATGACAATTAGTGGTAACACACTTGGTTTCACGTTACAAAACATCATAAGTTCTGAAATATGTGGCTTGTAAAGGATAGCACAGTCACAGTTTCTGACGTAATGCATCGCATGTAGTACTGTGCTCAGAGCAGGAGTTGCCTGCACTGGCGCCTGTATCCTGCCGTAAAAATTACAAATATCACCACGGAACGCACTACCTTCAAAGTACAAGTGTCTCCTAATCTGGTCTGCTGAACTGCTCTCATACTGTAACGCAATTCACATGCGTTAACACATTAAAACCTGTTTTCTTGTGGCTTGTTACATTTGCCATCATCCAGTCAATATGCAGGCCTTCAGTAATGAAGAAACACTGGATATTATTTTAGTTTATGGTGAATGTCACAGAAATGGCACCGCAGCCGTGACACTGTATGATGAACGCTACCCAGATCGGCGGTGTCCGTCACGTTGAACCATTGGCAACATCTGCAAGACGCTCACTGAAACATGAAGCTGGGCTCCCACAAAACGTCAACGTACAACGCCAGTGACTGCAATGGTAACGAAATAGACGTTCTGGTTGCTGTAGTGAACAATCTTCAGGTGGGTGTACGATAAATTGCATTAGGTGTAGGAATAAGCCATAGTAGTGTGTGCAGAATCTTGCATCGGCATCTGTTTCATCCGTTCCATATCTCACTGCAACAAGAACTGTACGGGAATGACTTTCAATTCCGCATTGCATTCTGTCGTTTTGTACTTCAGCAGTTGCAAGATAATCCAGTATCCCTGAGCCATACATTGTTTACGGACGAGGCTTCATTTACAAATCATGGTAATGTGGATCTGCGGCACATGCACTACTGGTCCGTGCAAAAGCCCCTCTGGATTCGCCAAGTTGCTCATGAACGACAGTGAAATGTCATTGTTTGGTGCGGTATCATTGCTAACTATATTGTAGGTCACTACTTGTACCGTGGGACATTGAATGGGCAGCGATATGAATCATTTCTCCAACACACACTAGCGCCTCTCATGGAGGATCTAGGATTGGAAACTTGTCTATCAATGTGGTTCCAACATGATGGATGTCCCGCACACAATGCGAAAGTTGCCAGAGACGCTCTAGATGCGACATTTCCAAACAGGTGGATGTGGCGGGAGGTACTGTGCGATGGCCAGCACGGTCCCTCGGCTTGACGCCATTAGACTTCTTTCTCTGGGGATCAGTGAGAGACAGAGTGTATCAAGAACCCCCAACGACAGTAGATGATATGCAACAGCGTATTACTGCGGCGTGTGCGGAAATATCAGTAGAAACTCTACAATCTGTTCAACACTCTCAAAAATGTTCAAATGTGTGTGAAAGCTAATGGGACTTAATTGCTAAGGTCATCAGTCCCTAAGCTTACACACTACTTAACCTAAATTATCCTAAGGACAAACACACACATTCATGCCCGAGGGAGGTCTCGAACCTCCGCCAGGACCAGCCGCACAGTCCATGACTGCAGCGCCTTAGACCGCTCGGTTCAACACTCTCTCGTTACCTGTTTGCAAACGTATATTGTTGCAAACAGAGGGCACTTCAAACATATGTTGACGTAACACAGTTTCATTGGTCAAGATGCAGGTGTATTTTCTATGATGGATGTAATGCACAACAATACAGTTTCTGTGGGCGACAGGGCACATGGAAATGTGATTAGCAAAGTGAATTCAAGTGTGTTATCTCTAATTGTAGCTCTATTTGTCTTTGCGCTAGAATAAACATAAATTTACAATTTCAAAAACGAAACTTTGCGTTGGACGTGTTACTTGTTTATTTTTGTAGATTGTGCATACCTCCTCATTGTGTGAGCCCCTGATACAGTCAGCGTGAGGCGCACGCTTCTTTCTGAGGACGTGCGCTAGCTGTGCGCTTAATTTATTGCAAGCGTCAACTTATCTTCGCAATTCTTGGGATGTAGTTGACGTATTGCGATGCAAACCACGCCATTATTTTTGTGATTATTCATACTATTGATTACATACAAAACAATAGGGGGTGACGATTTAAAATACACAAGTTTGTGGTGAAAACAGTATTTGTTTACGTTTTAAAATTTCGAGTAGTATTTGGTTTCCTAAGCTCCTGCCGTACGTTCATGCTGGTGAAAACCGTTTTTGAATATCTGTTGTTGTTCTAGAGCTATTTGAGGTGGCAGAATTACGTGGGACACCTTATATGTAGGTGAGACACCTATCAAAAAAGTTTTGCGTCACCCAGATTTCCAGGACTCCTGAAGATAGAGTTTGACTACACGCAACAAGCGGCTACACGGGTAGCAGGGGTTGTGTGGCGTGGGCTGGGCGGTTTTTTAGGTTAGATGGCCTTGGGCAAGTACAGAAAGGGCAACAGCCTCAACGGGTGTGGGGCAAAGTCAGGACATGCGGGGACCAAGCAGCAATCGGTATTGTAATTGTCAACTGTCGAAGCTGCGTTGGTAAAGTACCGGAACTTCAAGCGCTGATAGAAAGCACCGAAGCTGAAATCGTTATAGGTACAGAAAGCTGGCTTAAGCCAGAGATAAATTCTGCCGAAATTTTTACAAAGGTACAGACGGTGTTTAGAAAGGATAGATTGCATGCAACCGGTGGTGGAGTGTTCGTCGCTGTTAGTAGTAGTTTATCCTGTAGTGAAGTAGAAGTGGATAGTTCCTGTGAATTATTATGGGTGGAGGTTACACTAAACAACCGAACTAGGCTAATAATTGGCTCCTTTTACCGACCTCCCGACTCAGCAGCATTAGTGGCAGAACAACTGAGAGAAAATTTGGAATACATATCACATAAATTTTCTCAGCATGTTATAGTCTTAGGTGGAGATTTCAATTTACCAGATATAGACTGGGACACTCAGATGTTTAGGACGGGTGGTAGGGACAGAGCATCGAGTGACATTATACTGAGTGCACTATCCGAAAATTACCTCGAGCAATTAAACAGAGAACCGACTCGTGGAGATAACATCTTGGACCTACTGATAACAAACAGACCCGAACTTTTCGACTCTGTATGTACAGAACAGGGAATCAGTGATCATAAGGCCATTGCAGCATCCCTGAATATGGAAGTTAATAGGAATATAAAAAAAGGGAGGAAGGTTTATCTGTTTAGCAAGAGTAATAGAAGGCAGATTTCAGACTACCTAACAAATCAAAACGAAAATTTATGTTCCGACACTGACAATGTTGAGTGTTTATGGAAAAAGTTCAAGGCAATCGTAAAATGCGTTTTAGACAGGTACGTGCCGAGTAAAACTGTGAGGGACGGGAAAAACCCACCGTGGTACAACAACAAAGTTAGGAAACTACTGCGAAAGCAAAGAGAGCTCCACTCCAATTTTAAACGCAGCCAAAACCTCTCAGACAAACAGAAGCTAAACGATGTCAAAGTTAGCGTAAGGAGGGCTATGCGTGAAACGTTCATTGAATTCGAAAGTAAAATTCTATGTACCGACTTGACAGAAAATCCTAGGAAGTTCTGGTCTTACGTTAAATCAGTAAGTGGCTCGAAACAGCATATCCAGACACTACGGAATGATGATGGCACTGAAACAGAGGATGACACGCGTAAAGCTGAAATACTAAACACCTTTTTCCAAAGCTGTTTCACAGAGGAAGACCGCACTGCAGTTCCTTCTCTAAATCCTCGCACAAACGAAAAAATGGCTGACATCGAAATAAGTGTCCAAGGAATAGAAAAGCAACTGGAATCACTCAATAGAGGAAAGTCCACTGGACCTGACGGGATACCAATTCGATTCTACACAGAGTACGCGAAAGAACTTGCCCCCCTTCTAACAGTCGTGTACCGCAAGTCTCTAGAGGAACGGAGGGTTCCAAATGATTGGAAAAGAGCACAGATAGTCCCAGTCTTCAAGAAGGGTCGTCGAGCAGATGCGCAAAACTATAGACCTATATCTCTTACGTCGATCTCTTGTAGAATTTTAGAACATGTTTTTTGCTCGCGTATCATGTCATTTCTGGAAACCCAGAATCTACTATGTAGGAATCAACATGGATTCCGGAAACAGCGATCGTGTGAGACCCAACTCGCCTTATTTGTTCATGAGACCCAGAAAATATTAGATACAGGCTCCCAGGTAGATGCTATTTTTCTTGACTTCCGGAAGGCGTTCGATACAGTTCCGCACTGTCGCCTGATAAACAAAGTAAGAGCCTACGGAATATCAGACCAGCTGTGTGGCTGGATTGAAGAGTTTTTAGCAAACAGAACACAGCATGTTGTTATCAATGGAGAGACGTCTACAGACGTTAAAGTAACCTCTGGCGTGCCACAGGGGAGTGTTATGGGACCATTGCTTTTCGCAATATATATAAATGACTTAGTAGATAGTGTCGGAAGTTCCATGCGGCTTTTCGCGGATGATGCTGTAGTATACAGAGAAGTTGCTGCATTAGAAAATTGTAGCGAAATACAGGAAGATCTGCAGCGGATAGGCACTTGGTGCAGGGAGTGGCAACTGACCCTTAACATAGACAAATGTAATGTATTGCGAATACATAGAAAGAAGGATCCTTTATTGTATGATTATATGATAGCGGAACAAACACTGCTAGCAGTTACTTCTGTAAAATATCTGGGAGTATGCGTACGGAACGATTTGAAGTGGAATGATCATATAAAATTAATTGTTGGTAAGGCGGGTACCAGGTTGAGATTCATTGGGAGAGTGCTTAGAAAATGTAGTCCATCAACAAAGGAGGTGGCTTACAAAACACTCGTTCGACCTATACTTGAGTATTGCTCATCAGTGTGGGATCCGTACCAGGTCGGGTTGACGGAGGAGATAGAAAAGATCCAAAGAAGAGCGGCGCGTTTCGTCACCGGGTTATTTGGTAACCGTGATAGCGTTACGGAGATGTTTAATAAACTCAAGTGGCAGACTCTGCAAGAGAGGCGCTCTGCATCGCGGTGTAGCTTGCTGTCCAGGTTTCGAGAGGGTGCGTTTCTGGATGAGGTATCGAATATATTGCTTCCCCCTACTTATACCTCCCGAGGAGATCACGAATGTAAAATTAGAGAGATTAGAGCGCGCACGGAGGCTTTCAGACAGTCGTTCTTCCCGCGAACCATACGCGGCTGGAACAGGAAAGGGAGGTAATGACAGTGGCACGTAAAGTGCCCTCCGCCACACACCGTTGGGTGGCTTGCGGAGTATCAATGTAGATGTAGGTGTAGATGTAGATGTAGATATTGTATCACAGACACAGTCCCTTTGACTGTTCAGAGATGTCACTAAACCTTCCCAAAAATGTAAACAACCATGCATGAGTAGCGCCTATTAGACGAAGGGGGTCCGACAGCCGATCAGTTCCAATCATTCTACCAGGAAGGAGGTACACGGCTCGTGTTTTCTGTAGTTAACCATGCCTAGACGATCAATACCGCGGTTCGATCGCGTCCGCATTGTTACTTAGTGTAAGGGAAGGGCTCTCAACAAGGGAAGTGTCCAGGCGATGTTGTTCGGACATGGAGGAGATATAGAGAAACAGGAACTGTCGATGACATGCCTCGTTCAGGCCGCCCAAGAGCTACTGCTGCAGTGGATGACCGCTGCCGGCTCGGAGGAACAATGACAGCAACGCCACCATGTTGAATAATGCTTTTCATGCAGCCACAGGACGTCGTCTTACGACTGAAACTGTACGCAATAGGCTGCATGATGCGCAACTTCACTCCCGACCTGCATGGCGAGGTCCATCTTTGCAACCACGACACCAGGCAGTGCGGTACAGATGGCAGATGGTAAAACAACATGCCGAATGGACCGCTCAGGATTGGCATCATATTCTCTTTACCGATGAGTGTCACATATGCCTTCAACAACACAATCGTCGGAGACGTGTTTGGAGGTAACTCGGTCAGGCTGAACGCCTTAGTCACACTGCCCAGCGAGTGCAGCAAGGCGGAGGTTCCCAGCTGTTTTGGGGTGGTATTATGTGCGGCCGACATACGCCGTTGATGGTCATGGAAGACGCCGTAATGGCTGTACGATACGTGAATGCCATCCTTCGAACGTTAGTGCAAACATATCGGCAGCATATTGGCGAGGCATTCGTCTCATGGACGACTATTCGCGCCACCATCGCGCACATCTTGTGAATGATTTCCTTCAAGATAACAATAGCGCTCGACTAGAGTGCCCAGAATGTTCTCCAGGCATGAACCCTATTGAACACGGCTGGGAGAGATTGAAAAGGGCTGTTTATGGACGACCTGACCCACCGACCACTCTGAGGAGAGGGACAATCTGGACGAACAATGTCTTGATGAAGTAGTGGATAGTATACCACGATGAATACAGGCATGCATCAGTGCAAGAGGATATGCTACTGGGTATTAGAGGTACCGGTGTATATAGCAGTCTGGACCACCACCTCTGAAGGTCTCACTGTATGGTGGTACAACACGCAATGAGTGGTTTTCATGAGCAATAAAAAGGGCGGAAATGATGTTTATGTTGATCTCTATTCCAGTTCTCTTGGAACCGAGGTGATGCAGAACTTCTTTTAGGTGGATATATATATTCTACCACATCGCTCCTCTAGTTCTTACTGTCTCCATCTTTCCAGGACGGAAGTAAGTGGCCCTCAGTAAGGTTTTGTCTCGCAGACCCCCTCATCCCCGTAAGCCTCTTACGGCACTGCGTTGGCAGATATTCTGAAACATCCCGGTAATGGCTTTCCCCTCGGGACCGCGACCCTTTCTGAAGCTCTCGGGGATTCAACGGATGCCACCCGATAAGCGAACGAGACGATTCCAGCAGCTTTCCCTGTAATGGTGAGTGCGTTTATCTGCTGGCGCAGTCTGGCTTCTTTAAGTAATATGCCGCGAACATTAGTTTAGAAAACGTTCTTTCAGAGCTTTCCGCTACGTTTCATATCGCTGTGTAAATAAACCGACGTTCAATAGCTTCTGCAGGAAACGAAAGATGTCACTTGTAGCATGATAGGGCTGTTTCTTCGAATAGGGAAACAAAGAACTTTGTAACTGCCATTTCAGAGCAGAATTACCTTTAGCGCGTGTCTGCAGATAGGACATAAAATCTCAAGGAACGTTGGAAACATGGGACTAATTCTAAATCACTAGATTACCTTAGTACCTTAGAAAAGGATGATATTCTCCGACGTAATTCGGCTATTTTGCTGCTGAATGTTTGTTTCCCACAAACAATACCAGCTACGACATTTTAGGGCTAAATGTAAAGAGAAGATTTTTTTTATTTCTTGTGAAATACTGTGCAGATAGTGGAGTCCACAAAATACCAGAAAATTAATATTTGTAAGCAGCACATATGTATATAGTACAAGCATCAACATTGCTCTGCACAGTGTTCCCACAAGTGATTCAGATAAACCTCAGTAAACGAAATCGTATAGTACTCTAAAAAGTAATCATTACGTATAATGAGTCTTAGGGAAGGAGAACTGAAGAATTGGGTTGTGTGTTGTTTTGGGGAAGGAGACCAGACAGCGAGGTCATCGGACTCATCGGAGTAGGGAAGGACGGGGAAGGAAGTCGGCCGTGCCCTATGAAAGGAACCATCCCGGCATTTGCCAGGAGCGATTTAGGGAAATCACAGAAAACCTAAATCAGGATGGCCGGACGCGGGATTGAACCGTCGTCTTCCCGAATGCGAGTCCAGTGTTTAACCACTGCGCCACCTCGCTCGGTGGTGAACTAAAGAATCAGATTTGTTGTAGTTTACATAAAAAACAATTAGGATCAGATTATAAAGAAAAGATTACATAATTTTAATCTTTCGGCAATATGTAGGATGTTTTTAGGCATGCTGTATGGTGTCAAACATCTTCTCTGCATAGTTCGGTTCCTATTTTTGACCATTATTTAGAATTCAATATGAACTGTTAGTCTTTGAAGTTGGTCATGACAGTAGAAGGTTGATTTTGGTATAAATAAATAATAAGAACATTAATGTAAAGCTATGTAGCTACAAGACATATCTAGAGGAAGACTACTGACAGTTTAAGGTCTCCTCTGACAGTATATATGTAAATACTGTACCGAGTAGTTGCATGAGAGACTCTGGAAATATTTATTATTAACACATAAATAACGAAATAGGCTACCTGATCTGTCACTCAACTGGCTAATGCAAAAGCAGATGAAAAAAGTAGTATACTAACAATTGAGTTATAAGACATAAATGTAAAGTAAAATAAAGTTCAATGTGTATTATAAAGTAGATAAGCAATTGCATGTAAAAGAAGGTGAAAAAACGAGATCAACTAAGTCCATTAAACCTAGCACTGCCATGCATTTTCCAAAGAGGAGTCTTTGCCCCTTCCCCAAAAAAAATCTAAAAAGATTAAATTCTTTAATTGTTCTTGAATTATATTAACAAATCACTTTTTGAAGCGGCACTGACGAGTAATTAGGATCCAGAACCTGAAAATATTTTTTAATAGACCAATAGCACGTAGGAAAGGGAAAAAATAAGATCAGCGAAGTTCATTAACTATAGCAGTGCCAAGGTATTTTCCATAACATGCATTACCAAAGGGGATCTTTGCACCCATCCCTAAAAAAATCTAAAAAATAAAATTCTTTAACTGTTTTGAATTATATAACAACATACTTTTTAAAGAGGTGCTGATGTGTAGTCAGGATCGAGAACCTGAAACTATCTTTTAACAGACCCTTAGCAACATCATTGCACACTCAATAATGGGTACTTCCGATTTTACAAGCACCATAAAAATATAAAAATGCAAATTTTATTCATTATTGTTGACTTTTTCTCTCAACATATTTTTTCAAGAGATACTGCAGCTGATAATATTCTTCTCGGGTGTGCAGCCGGATCATAACATCTTGACACAATATTTCAGCGGTCCACCTGGCCGCCATCTTCATGTGACAGTGCTGGTACACGATGTCGCCGGAACTGACTTCTCAACGCAAGCGGCGGTCCCTATGTAGGCCGCAGAAGGCCCACAACGCGTGCACGAGAAGGTGCCGTAACTGCCCTCTAGCGTAAGTAAACATACAGCGCCCCAGTGGTGGAAACAGGCGAAATCGAGATATCGATATCAAAAATTATATTCTCACATTATGACGGTTCACCTTTCCATTTAAATGGAAGCGTGGAAGAAAACTGCCATCCTCCATCTTGTGAAGAACGAATTTACAGAACTGCACACGTTGTTGTTTGCTACCTTCACGAGAGGCTTGCAGTAGCTGAATTTTGTGTGGTTTCATGTGTGAACGTCGACGCAACACACGCCAGACGGCCATTGGGGGCATGTTGATCTGTCGAGCTGCACGGGAAACGGATTTCTGCGGAATCCTTGTGAAACTAGGGCGGGTCCGTTTGACGTTTGTGTCAGACACTCTGGGACGGCCCGGCGATTTGTCTTTACACAGACAACATGTTTCTTGGAATGATTGATGCCATCGTCTAATGCTCTGTGATGCAGGAGGATCCAAACCATACCTAGTATGAAAGTCAGTTATTACTGACCCACAATGCGCACAACGTAGAACACAAAATGATTTATGTTGTCTCTACACCGTTTTTCTAGAACTGAAGTAGGCGCACACTGCCGCTACCTAGCGGGAACCATGTAAAACTCGAGTGTTTGCTCTTTCCACCAGTACGTTGTTCACGCGCATATCTCAAATAATATAATAGTTATGATTTTTTAAAAATTTACTGATTCTTTTATTTATATCCTGTATATTGTACCAAATATTTCACGGAAACCAGTGTTAGGTATCACTTCCCTGCTCCCCTCCTATTCTATAATTGGACGTACTGCTGAAGAAGATCTCAGCAGTGGGTTTGAAACATCGATCTGGTGAAGAATTACACGACATTATCCAATCAACCACAAGATTTTGGTTAAATTTTTAAACTGTTACTAATTTTGAATAAAATTTGACGACATTGTGATCGGAAATATTGCAAAGCTATATCGAATAACATCTGCTCAATAGCTGTTCAGAAGCTAAGTAGTAGATTAGTTCGTTTCACGAGATAAAGATTGAGTATACATTTGTAGAATATTCCGTCGTAGTACCCCCATGAAAATAAGGGAAAAGTTGTAAGCTGGCTCGGTAATACCTGGTGGGAAAACGAGCGCAGTGGCTGAATCACTCATTATGACTTTCGTGATTCACAACTAAAAACTCGCTATGAATTTTAACTGCAGTTCGCGATTAACGTCGCGTTTTCAGATTCCACTCTGAGTATCTGACAGCAGTGCATAGCACAAAGTTAAGCGACACACGCGCTGCAGTAGCGCAACCGCTTTTGAAGCACAATCGTGTACACTGATGTAATAATCTGATATCTGCTTTTGTCATTGTATGCGCGGCATTCGCGCAATATCATCAGCCAATATGCAGCACACGCTAACCATTTCGTGCACTTCCGTGAACACCAGGAGCGCTTATTAGCACAGATTTCCATCGAGTGATGACTTGGAACGCTTGGAGATAGACATTCTGTCGTCAATTACTCTCTCACCATCGTTTCTAGAGCTCAATGAACACACTACACAGTCATTTTCACATTTAAAAGAGTTTTATTAAGTTGGAACGTTTCCCCTCGAAGATGAAACACAGATAGTTTGATGACTTTTGCAACATACCTTTGTGGGCACCATTCCTGTTAATCAACAGGCAGTGCTTCCAGTCTTCCAATCACGCTGCTTTCCAAAAACACATTACCCTAAATAAACCAACAATCAAATTAGTTTTAATTTTCATCTGAAATTAATCGGTAAATATTTTTTGGAATCATCAAAATGTGCAATATCAGTTTCTTTCCCTCAGCAAATAAAATTCAAGTCTCGGCAGTAGATGTTACAGTATAATACATGTGACTACGGCATAGAGTATGATCTCTTGTAACAACGGCGTTGAGTGCCCTTAAGCTAACTCTAGGGTAACATTTTACTTTTGTTTCCCAAACTACTGTACCATTTTTTTTCTTTATTGTGATTTCATTCCCCTGCCCGATATCAGGGATGGCAGCGGCACAATCCGCCGCTCTTCAGCCGAGGGTCATGACAATTAAGAAAGAAGAAAACTATACATATAAAGGCGATAAAAAGGGGGACATAAAAACAGAATAACTGGAGATAATGGGGTTTAACACTGAGATGGAGACGTTCATTGTGGGACAGTCAAGAAAGTCAACAAAAAGTTAAAATACACAGTTGACGATTTACTGTACTCCTGTTATCTTGATAGTAAAATGTTGCGTGGCTAAGAAACAGAATATGTTACTTGTTGTTGTCGTGGTCTTCAGTCCAGAGACTGGTTTGATGCACCTCTCCATGCTACTCTATCCTGTGCAAGCCTCTTTATCTCCGAATAACTACTGCAACCTACGAAGTTCAGTCAAATGAAAACCCTAAATATTATTTTTAATATTATTTATTTTGCAGAAGTGGTACAAAACTGTATCACTTTTCAATATAATCTTCCCCACGCTCAATGCAAGTCCTCCAGCGCTTACAAAGTGCATAAATTCCTTTAGAAATAATTTCTTTTGGTAGTCCGTGCAACCACTCATGCACCTTGTGGCGTACCTCTTCGTCAGAACGGAACTTCTTTCCTCCCATTGAGTCTTTGAGTGGTCTAAACATATGGAAATCACTTGGGACAGGATCTGGTGAATATGGTGGATGAGGAAGACACTACGAATACAGATCTGTGATTGTTGCAACTGTTGTATGGGCAATGGGCCCTGCATTGACATGTTGCAAAAGGACACCAGCTGACAGCAATCCACGTCGCTTTGATTTGATTGCAGGCCGCAGATGATTTTTTAGGAGATCTGTGTAAGATGCACTGGTGACAGTGGTCCCTCTAGGCGTGTAGTGCTCCAAAATGACGCTTTTTGGTCCCAAAAGAGTTTCAGCATAACCTTCCCTGCTGATGGTTCTGTTCGAAACTTCTTTGGTTTTGGTTATGAGGAATGGCGCCATTTCTTGTTCTCTCTCTTCGTTTCCGGTTGGTGGAAGTGAACCCAAGTTTCGTGTCCAGTAACGATTCTTGCAAGGAAGCCATCACCTTCTCGTTCAAAGCGCCGAAGAAGTTCTCCACAAGCATCAACACGTCGTTCTCTCATTTCAGCAGTCAGCTGCCGTGGCACCCACCTTGCAGACACTTTGTGAAACTGGAGCACATCATGCACAATGTGGCGTGCTGACCCATGACTAATCTGTAAACATGCTGCAATGTCATTGAGTGTCATTCGGCGGTTTTCCTTCACTATGACTTCAACTGCTGCAATGTTCTGTGGAGTCACAACTCGTTGTGCCTGACCTGGACGAGGAGCATCTTCCACTGAAGTCACACCATTTACGAACTTCCTACTCCATTCGTAGACTTGCTGCCGTGACAAACACGCATCACCGTACTGAACCTTCATTCGCCGACGAATTTCAATAGGTTTCACACCTGCACTACGCAAAAGTCGAACAACAGAACGCTGTTCTTCCCTGGTGCAAGTCGCAAGTGGGGCGGCCATCTTTATACTGATACTGCGACGGTATGTGTCGATCTGCACTATGCTGCCACCTACAGGCCATTCTGCACGCTGTTTGTAGCGCGCTTACCAACTAACAGGATAACGGCGCGAAATTTCGATTTGTTATTACAAATTTAATCATTTGACTCATCCTCGTTCATTCCTCTGAATTTGCATACTGTACTCATCTCTTGGTCTCCCTCTATGATTTTTACCCTCCACGCTACCCTCCAATACTAAATTGGTGATCCCTTGATGCCTCAGAACATCTCCTACCAACCGATCCCTTATTGTAGTCTAGGTATGTTACTTAACAAATCTAATTAGTATATGTCGGAACTGTTTAGATTAACTAAACTCAACTGCTTTGACCTAGACAATATATAGGTTGAACATTAATAAAACAGGCTAACTGCAGGGACAGATTCCTGATGACTGGGAATGGAGTGAGAAATGTCCTATGAACATGTGTTCGGAAACGCATCGTTGCGACGGTAGATGACGCTGACAAATGCAAGTTCCTCTGACCACGCGCCGTGTTTTCTTTGTGTGTTGCAGGCTGTGTAATTGACGCAGCGTACTGTAAGCAGCAGAATGGTCGAGAACAAGACGAGATGGTGTTTGTGTACGGCCAAGCAGATGGAAACGGTCGAGAAGCTGCAAGACTGTACGAAAACAAGTACGCCCACATACACCAATCACATCACACCACATTTCAAACCCTTTTAGGCCGTTTGTGTGATGATGGGTCCTTTACAGGGAGACGAACGTGCAGGAAAGCGGCAGACTGTGCGTACACCAGATTTTCAGGACCGGGTTCAATGCCTGTGACGCTATTCGGAGAGACACCGGAACTTGCGAAATGGTACGGCAATCCCTGATGCGACTTGTGAACGCGACCATTGCATGCGATGAAGGCCACGTAGAACATCTTGTAACACACCTGGGGGAGCAACTGGTGGGGGACCCTTAAACTGGTTCTCGCTCTGACCGTGCGTTCTGCCCACGACACGTATCTGGTACTCTTGCGGCAGTCGTACTATTTCTGCTCCAAACAGCTGCTATCTTGCCTGAAATGACTTATATGAATACACAAGCGGGTTTAGGGGAGCCACTCAACACTAAACACAACACTGTCCGACGTCTGGTACGAAAAATTATATTCTGAGACGATAAGAAAATCGCAGGTTGCACTTGTAACACTTCTGTCACTAAATGTAACTGGGTTTTCTCTTTTGATGCTAGTTAGTTGTCAGGATGAGCATTACTGCAAAGAGCTTTTGATTCTAAAGCATTATGTCAGGGTGAAAATACTAAATAAATTAATTTTTCTCTGTTAACAACATGTGGGCAGGGTGGGTTCTTCCTTGGCTCGGGAATGAGGTAGAATGAAACAGCATTTTTACATAAGATAACTTTTATTGAAAGTTTTGTACAACTGTTTCCTTACTCGATGTTATGGCTCTGAGAGCGGCAGCTGTGTCATTTGCGAAGCCTTCTGCTGCGGCAGCGGCGGCGTCTGATTACGCCTGGCAGTGTGTATCTTGTGTCGCCGTCTCGCCCAGTTGACTGGAGACGCGCATCGTGCTGTGGCCGGTTTAATTATTGAGAGCGAAGTCGTGCATCGGACGGTGATACCTTGGATGTGGTGTCCCAGTGTTCCTCTTCTCTAAACGGCTGCGTGTGTTGTGCGTCGGCCAGCGGAGTGGCGCGGCGGGGGAAGGCCAGTGTCCCGGACGCGAACAACGGACTCCCGCTTGTCAGTCTTCGGTTGTCAGATCTTCATTCCAGCTCACAGGTGACTGCTGATGTGAGGCCGTCTCCTTCCCGTCCTCACGAGTCACCCGGGTACGTAAAAATCAGACTTCAAATACCTTTTAACTTCTGTCTTCTGGTGCCGAGGCTGCTGCTTGCTATTCCATTACAGCGGCGGACTTGGTGCGTCTGTGTATGATGTAGTCTCTTCTTGCACGACGGTCTTGAGCACCGAAACTGACTGAAAACTACTGCTATTCTCTTCTCTTCTCGAGCCCACTACGTCTCGCGTATTTATTCAGGTCAGTTCGCTGGAGGTGAACGACTTCACGGTCATTGCCTCTTCTGTCACGTTGGAAAGCTTCTCGAAGAATCTTCTTAACGTCGATCATTGGCTCTTGGAATGTAGGCGAGGGCCGTTGATCGTATGTGACAATTGAGAAACACGTGAGCCGGTCGGGCGATGCCCTGACGGCAGAATCGACAGCTTCCGCTTATGCGGGGAGGGCGATGGCTTCTTCTGTCACGTTGAAAAGCTTCTCGAAGAATCTTCTTGCGTGAGCCGGTCGGGCGATGCCCTGACGGCTGAATCGACAGCTTCCTGAACGTGCTGACTTCATGGGCATTGGCTCTTCTGTCACTGCTGCTCTGCGCGCTGTTTGCCAGTGTGTAATTCTTCTAAAGTAAACTAAGTTTTTCATTTATTTTCTAATTTCTACTTCACTTTGCTATCACTAATTTATTTACTTATCTTAAGTACCACACAACACACTGTTTACACACTGAGTCGTAAGTGTTGATGCAAATTGACATTCTTGCTGATTTCATGAGAGGCGATACTTATCATTTCCTTATTACTGTACAGTATTCTTGACGATGTTAATGTCTGTCACTATTGTACTTTACGCCGTCACACGTAATTCGCAGTCTTACTCTGGCCGAACATTCAGTGCTAGATACACACGTAATCATGATGATTATCTGTCCAAATGCTGAAGATTAGATGGGTAGATCATATAACTAATGAGGAAGTATTGAATAGGACTGGAGAGAAGAGACGTTTGTGGCACAACTTGACTAGAAGAAGGGATCGGTTGGTAGGACATCTTATGAGGCATCAAGGGATCGCCAATTTAGTACTGGAGGGCAGCGTGGAGGGTAAAAATCGTAGAGGGAGACCAAGAGATGAATGCACTAAACAGATTCAGAAGGATGTAGGTTGCTGTAGGTACTGGGAGATGAAGAAGCTTGCACAAGGTAGAGTAGCATGGAGAGCTGCATCAAACCAGTCTCAGGACTGAAGACCACAACAACAACAGTTATCACCTGGACGAGCGTAGCGTAACCGTCACGACGCGGGTGATTGTTGATGCTGCGGAAGCCAAATGGTCGAACGAAAGTTCTCACGCTCGTCACACACACACAGATACCTGGTACCAGTCCTTCTTGACACTTGTAATAGTTAAACACTTTTCATAAAAGTTAATTTACAGTTCATTGTTCTCACTTTGTAAGTAAGCTGTTTAGGTTTTTATGTTGGTAACACCACGTAGCGCTCTGAATGAAAATCACTGACTGTGCTGTGTGCAGTCTGTGGCTGGTTGGCATTGTTGAAATATTCGCTATTGTACTGTTGGGCAGTTGGATGTGAACAGCACGTAGCGTTGCGCAGTTGGAGGTGAGCTGCCAGCAGTGCTGGATGTGGGGTGAGAGATGGCAGAATTTTGAGGGCGGATGATCTGGACGTGTGTTCACCAGAAAAAGTAAATTTGTAAGAGTGGATGTCATGAACTTATATATATAATTATTATTCGTAAAGCTCCCAACATGGAAGACGCTAAGTAAAGATGGTTCACTTCTGGGGCTTCTTATTCTTCTTGTTTGCTCACCAGGTCTTCATTCTTTGCGAGAGTTCAGCTTTTCTTTCTTCGCTCCATTTTGTTCCAGTTCTCGGCGCTTTTGTCTCTGGTTTGACCTCCCATTTGTCAACTTTAAGTTTGAAATTGTTTCTTTTGTTCATGTCTTCAGTAGTAATGTTGGCTAATTCCAGATCTTTCTTTACATTTTTGATCCATTCTACTCCATTAACAAGGGATGCTACATATCTTACTATTTTTTTTGTAAGTCTGTGATCGGGAAGTCTCATTATGTGGCCATAGAATTTTAGACGCCTCTTCCTCATGTCTATCTCTATGTTAGAATATTCTTCAGTTTTAGAATTTTTCTGTAATCTATACCCCTCTTTGGTCCATCTTGGTCCCAGAATTTTCCTAATGATTTTCCTTTCCTCTTTCTTCAGGTTTTCCATATCTGTTTTCCTTTTAAGTGTCAAGGTTTCGCTGGCATATAGCATTATTGGTTTAATTACCGACTTATAATGTTTAATTTTTGTATTTATAGATATTCATTTTTTATTGTAAATGTTTTGGACCAGCCCTAGACCCCTACGAGCTTTTAATATTCTTTCTTGTTGTGAGTATTTTTCAGAAATTATCTCTCCTAAATATTTAAAGTATGGTACCCTCTTAATTTCTCCATATTTGGTTTGTAACTTAGAAATTTCTAGATTTGTTGTTGTAAACACCGTTTTCTCAAAAGATATTTGTAGGCCAACTTTTCCTGCACACTCTTTTAAGGTTTCTATCTGTTTGACTGCCATTTCACTAGAATCTGCCATTATTGCAAGATCGTCTGCGTAGGCTAAGTAGGGGATTTGTAGGTCATCTTTTTTGGTTCCCAGTGATATTGGTTTCCAGTACTTTTCTTTTTTGAGTTCTTTTTCCCATTCTGCCATGACTCTATCCAGAACTATGTTAAATAACAGAGGTGATAATCCATCACCTTGTCTAACCCCAGTTTTTATCTCAAATGATTTTGAAAGTTTTCCCATGAATTTCACTTTGCATTTTGTATTTGTTAATGTCTGCTCTATGATGTTCCGTGTCTTCTTATCCAGTCCTTGTTCTTCAAGAATCTTAAATAGTGTGGGTCTGTGAATTGAATCATATTCCTTTTTAAAGTCGACAAAGACATATACTGTAGGCTTCCTTCGCATTTGTCTCATCCTTGTAATCAATTTCAAGTTTAAAATTTGTTCTGGACATGATCTGTTTGGTCTGAAACCAGCTTGGAAATCTGAGATTTTGGGTTCTAGCAGTTTTTGTGTTCTTTCAAGAAGACAAGCTGATAATATCTTGTATGTGACGGCAAGTAAGGAGATTCCTCTATAGTTGTTCCCATCCGATTTATCCCCTTTTTTATGCAACGGATGTATTAGGGCACATTTCCAATCTTCTGGTATTTCTTCAGTAACCCATATGTTTTGAATAATTTTAACTAGCTCATTTCTTGAGTTAGACCCTAGACTTTTGAGAAATTCGGCTACAATTCCATCTTCTCCTGATGCTTTGTTATTTTTGAGTTTGTTTATGTGTTTGATAATTTCTTCTTCAGTTGGCGGTACAGAGTCTTGCTGTTGCGGGGCTTTAGTGCTGGATATTGGAAGAGCTTCTGTTGGTTCTGGACAGTTTAGTAGCGTTTCAAAATATTTGGCTAATTCTTCACAGTTTTCTTCGTCGCTTAGTGCCAGATTCCCATCTGATTTCCGAAAACAGACATTTTGAGGGATATACCCTTTAATTTGGTTTGCAAAAGTTTTGTAGAATCCATGCGTATTATAATTTTTAAAATCTGCTTCTATTGATTCCAGTTGCTGAGTTACATACTTTCTCTTCTCTTGTCTAATAAGTTTATTTGAAAGTTTCCGTGTTTCTAAAAAGTTTTGAAGAGTTTTCTCATTTTTATTTGAACTGTACTTCGCAAAGGCTTCTGTACGAACTTGAATTGCCTTTTCGCATTCCATATTCCACCATGGATGTTTGTGCTTCTTCTTCAGTGGTATTTGCTCCTTCGCTATTTTTGCGATTTTTTCCTTGAATGTTTCCCAGTTGTTTGCGGGAGAATTTTCCCATTTTTTAATTGTTTCTGATTCTGTTAGTTTTTATAGGTCAAATTTTGGGATTGCTGGTGGAATTCTTGGTGTTTTCCTTCTTGGGGTGAATTGGACCCGAACTCTTGTGAGATAATGATCTGAGTCAATATTTGCACCTCTCCTAACCTGGATATCTCTGATCTCTCTTTGGAAGTTATATGAGATGGCCACATGGTCAATTTGAAATTCTCCCAATTGGCTTATAGGGGATCTCCAGGTCTTCTGTTTTCTTGATTTCTTATTGAACGACGTTGAGCTGATTTTCATGTTGAATTGTTGACAAAGTTGGATTAGTCGCATGCCATTTTTGTTGGTCAATTTGTGTGCTGGGTATAGCCTAACCGTCTTCCTGTATTTCTTTTCTCTGCCAATCTGTGCATTGAAATCTCCAAGAAGTATTTTGACATCATTCCTCGGTATCTTTGACTTTTCAAGTTCTAATCGTTCCCAAAATTTATCCACATTGTCTAGGTCCTTTCTATTGTCAACGTTGCAGGGTGCGTGAACATTAATTAGGGTGTAATATTTATTCTTGTGTTTCAACCTAAGAAACATTAGTCTATTGCTAATAGTTTTTACAGATTTTACAAATTTAACTGAGGATTTTTCGACCATAAAGGCCATACCAAGCATGTTTGCCCCTTTACCAATTTTTCTGTCTGTTCCACTTTTGAAAATTCTGAAGCCATTGTAGTCAGTGATTTGATTATCAGGAAATCTGGTCTCTTGTACTGCTAGGATTTGGATTTTCAGCTTCTTTAATTCTTCTGTTAATGTGTATAATTTTCCGGTTTGTATTAGTGTCCATATGTTTACTGTTCCAATGTAATCTTCATTTTTGGGGAGTTTTCCAGAGTGCTCCGATCCAGTCACAAGTCGTGTAGGTCCGGTCTCCCCAGAATCCGATAGACTGGTTGCCACCTTTCTGCTAGGTGGGTGGATTTCACCACCTGGGGTACTTTTGTTATTACATACACGAACCATGATTTTACTTGTAATTGTATTTTGGTCTGACATGTGCCAGTTGGTAGGATCAAGGTTGTGGAGCCATGAAACACAAATCAGCCGCCACTAACATGTGGAACAGACGCTGTTGGGAAACCGCCACTGACATGTGGAACCGTCGTGCCCTAGTTTGCTAGTTTTGGTCCACCCCGGGTATTTTATTTCCCCGGTACCCACCATATCTGGTGAGCATTCCCCTATCCGCCACCTGGGGAGGCGCCTGGTAGGAGACTGGCAACTCCCCCAGGTATATATATATATATATATATATATATATATGACGACTTTCGGACATTACTAAGGTAAATACATTGTTTGTTCTCTATGAAAATCTTTCATTTGCTAACTATGCCTATCAGTAGTTAGAATCTTTTATTTAGCTGGCAGTATTGGCGCTCGCTGTATTGCAGTTGTTCGAGTAACGAAGATTTTTGTGAGGTAAGTGATTCATGAAAAGTATAGGTTATTGTTAGTCAGGGCCATTCTTTTGTAGGTATTATTGAAAGTCAGATTGCGTTGCGCTAAAAATATTGTGTGTCAGTTTAGTGTTGATCAGAATAAATAGAGAGAGAAATACCTGAGTACGTTCAGTTATGCTCAGCAGTTTGAAAATCAAATAACGTTAGGGGTTTACGAGAACAGTAATTCATAAATTTTTCTAAGGGGACTTTTCATATGTCTCAAAATTCTGCCATCTCTCTCCCCACATTCACCACTGCTGGCGGCTCACCTCCAACTACACCTACATCTACATTCATACTCCGCAAGTCACCCAACGATGTGTGGTGGAGGGCACTTTACGTACCACTGTCATTAGCTCCCTTTTCTGTTCCAGTCGCGTATGGTTCGCGGGAAGAACGACTGTCGGAAAGCCTCCGTGCGCGCTCGAATCTCTCTAATTTTACATTCGCGATCTGCTCGGGAGGTATAAGTAGGGGGAAGCAATATATTCGATACCTCATCCAGAAACGCACCCTCTCTAAACCTGGCGAGCAAGCTACACCGCGATGCACATCGCCTCTCCTGCGCAACACTACCTGCTGTTCGCATCCAACTGCCCAACAGTACAACAGCGAATATTTCAACAATGCCAACCAGCCACAGATTGCAAACAGCACAATCAGTGATTTTCATACAGAGCGCTGCGTGGTGTTACCAACATAAAAACCTAAACAGCCTACTTACAACTTGTACAACCGTGCAAGTAACCGTCGCGACGCGGCTGATTGTTGATGATGCGGAAACGCGATGACCGAACGCATGTTCTCACGCTCTCTACAAGACACTGCACTTGATTGCTCTCCTATGTGGTAAACTATCTTACTGATGCACAACAGTTTCATTCTTGGATGCCGAACACGACGCAGACGATTGATGTACAGTACAACACGCAAAAGGGTGGACACTCAAATACGCTACCGGCGGCATGGCGCATTTTTAATTACTTCTTTACGCAATTTTCACTGAATCCACTTTCATATCTCATTACTTTACAGTAATACTACTTGCAGCCACACTTGAACTTCCACAATAATGCCTTTCCCTTGCAGAGCTACCCACGACACAACATAGCAGCCCCGTGTCCCATGCTCGACGATGCAAATGCAGCCGCTCGCGAAGATACTCCGCAACCAAGCCAGCGATATGACAATACGCTTACAATCTGTGGTGGCGTGGGTGCGATGCAGCTGTGTAGTGTGTTCCAGGAGGGTCTGTTGTCGTTGCACGCACATTGTCAATTCCCGCACACATTTTCACAGGATCTTTTTCCCGTATTTCCAGTCAGAAATGCGTCTCTGCAGTTTGCCGTTTTTTTATACTAATCACTTACAGCACATGCATCACTTCACAGCTATTCACAATTGATCACGTTGTAGTGACCGTTGTTGCTCAAATCATTTCAAATAACTACATTAAATAACTTTTTGTGGAATGCCATAGCAATATTAGGTACTCACTTTACTCATACATGTTTCAACTTTAACTAAGTAAATTGTAAATGTACGACTTTTTCAAATTAATCACTTACCTTATCACTACAAATTACTTTTTATGTGTCTTGTATTAATGGTATAAAATCAATTTCGAGCCCTTTCTTTCATTTTGTAGATCCTTCCAATATTACTATTTATACTGACGAAGAGATGACCTTTGATGTGAGAGCGCAGTTGTGACTTACTGTCATCGTATGTATGCTAATCATTGTTACGTTTTGTGTACAATTACGTGAAATTTCCTCATATTTGACTTGTTTACAAGTACAAAACGTCGCAGGTAACGCAAACTATTATTTTTTCTTTTTTTGTGTCACAATATGTCCAGTTAGCTGCCTGTATGTTTTGCATCTGAACATTTAAGCACACAGGGATGATCCAACCCAATTGGAGCCATATTGAATCACACACATTCTAGAGACACTCTAACCGTTACCGCTTTTGGAAGAAACTTACTATGTTTTTCGACGAAGAAGTCGTGTGGAGGAAACGAGTCGCTCAATGAGAAGCAAATAATAGAGACGTCTAATTGCCGTAGGTCTCTTGGACGTGGACCAGTCGGTATAAAAGCAGGCAGGGGGTATTCTCAACAGAAAACGGTAACGGCAGAATGGGTAGGTCAAGAGAGGTTACTCACTTCGAACATGGACTAGTCTTTGGGTGTCACCTGAGTAACAAACCCGTGAAAACATTTCAACCTTTCTATAGCTGCCCTAGTTTATTGCCAATGGTGTGATATTGAAATTTAAATGCAGATGAACAAATCACAGTTAAACCACGACCAGCCAGACCTCATGCACCAACGGACAGGAACCGTCGAGAATTGTGGAGGGTGGTTGTGAAAAGTCGCATGGAATCGACAGAAGGAACCACTCGTTAGTTTCTAAGTGCTACCATGAGTCGAGTTATCACAGTAACTATCAGCAGGGAGTTAAAAATACCTGGGGTACAGCGGTCGCGAAGCTCCTCATAAGCCATCCATTTTTGTAGTCAATGCTGAAGTGACTCTTGATACGGTTTAAAGTGTGACGCCAGTGGACATTGGATGACTGTAAAGGAAAGATTTGTTGTGATGAAATGTGCTGTCGCCTATGGCAGTCCGATGGAATAAATTTCTGAAGAACATCATTTCCTGTTATTAATGCTTATCAGTAAATAAGATCCCTAAAATAAGATTTCGCAGTAGACACGGTTGTCGACGCACGGCTCTATTTAGAATATCCGTCGTTCCATATAGACATAGCGTAGAGCTGTACATGTCTGCTTTCATGCCCAGCAGCTGAATTCGGTGCAAGAAATAGTTGCAACTTGGGATCCTGCAGTCTAATTATACAAGCATTAGCATGAAATGCGAATTATGAAGTAAAAATAAGTTACAATAAAATGGACTAATAAAAACGAAAAAGGATTACATTCTACTGGATAACTGATTCAGACGATACGAAATGGTTTATCTTAAATAAAATAATTTATTTAGTTGAACACAGAAATAGTTGAGAATGGTGATAGAACCATAATTCATTTAGACATATAATACAACGTAATAATTGTCAAGTGCACTTAATCTTGCTCAAATGCGTAACTGGATTGGTCGCAGAATCCCCAAATACTATCTAAACATTAGATAACCATTTGAAGAAGGAATGTTAACAGTACTGCCAGCTACATGTCATGTTTTCGTTTACATTTTCCTACACATCAGTGCTATGCAAAGGACAGTTCCTTTCCACTAAGCAAAATACCTGTTCTCCAGGCAGTAAAATACAGTATGGCAATCAACATATGAAAAGATGAAAAATATTAGTCTCCCAAATGCAAGAGGTACTAGTTAAAGTTCAGTGCCACACATCATCTAATGCTTATGAAATGTTAGAGTTCTAACCAGCTCTCACAGTCTGAACCCCATTTGGCTTGGAACTTTTGTAAGTATGAACGAATATTGAAGTAATCTCATGGTCGCTTGCCACCCAAGATCTATGACATTTGCATTTCTAAAACTACACAATCAGCTCGTCAGTGTGTTACCTAAAGGTCAATCTGTACAGGGTGACTGCAGGACGTAGAATGACTAGGAGCGACCGCTCACTATTGTTTATGAGATCTTGCTTCCCCCAATAAAATGCATACCTTACTCCAGCACAACAGGATAGTATTCTTCATACACGTAGAAAAATGTCAAACTTCTTCCTTGGCATTGTCAGAGGTGCAGCAGAATGGGTGATTGACGACGCAGAAAATATAGCAAATTGTTATCAAGGAAACAGACAGATGGTGTCACTGTGGTGACTAGCGTCATCGTGGTGACTGCACTAAATATCACAAGAAACTTTAATTCAGACACAAGAGTAATTATTCAGTCATTGAATATAAGACAAAAAGTGTGTGGTGCAGTTGTTGGATCGTCTACTGCTGCTACAAAAGCAGGTTATCAAGATTTAAGTGGGTCTGAACGAGGTGTTATAGTCGGCGCATGAGCAATCGAATACACCACTTCCCGGGCAGCGGTGAAGTTGGCATTTTCCCGTACGAGCATTTCGCTAGCATACCATGAATATCAGGAATACCGCAAAGCAACTGTGGCCGGAAAAAGATCGTGTAAGAATGGGACAAATGATCACTGAAGAGAATCGTTCAACATGACAGAAGTGCAACCTGTCCGCAAATTGCTGTATATTTCAGCCATGAGCAAGTGTCAGCATGCGAACCATTCAACGTAACATCATCGATAAGGGCTTTCAGAGCCAAATGCCCACTCGTGTACCCTTGATGACTACTTGACACAAAGCTTTACCCCTCGCTGTTGGACTGTTGATGACTGGAAATACGGTGCCTCGTCGGATGGATGTGTACGGGTATGCAGACATCCTCATGAATCCATGGACCCTGCAAGTCAGCGGTGTTATATTCAAGCTGATGGAGGCCCTGTAATGGTGTGAGGCATGTGCAGCTGGAGTGATGTGGGGCCACTGATACTTTTATATATGACTCTGGAAGGTGGCATTATGTCTAATCACCTGCATCCATTCATGTCCATTGCGCATTCCGACGGACTTGGGCAATTCCATCAGGACTGTGCGATGCCCCACACGTCTAGAATTGCTACAGAGTGGCTCCAGGAACACTCTTTGGAGTTTAAACACTTCCACTGGCCACCAAACTCCCCAGACATGAACATTATTGAGCATATCTGGGAAGCCTTGCAACGTGCTATTCAGAAGAGATCTCCACCCCCTCGTACTCTTACGGATTTGTGGACAGCCCTGCGAGGCTGATGGTGTCAATTCCCTCTAGAAATACTTCAGACATTGGTCGAATCCATGCCACATCATGTTGTGGCATTTCTGCATGCTCTTGAGGGCCCTACACAATATTAAGCAGGTTTACCATTTTCTTTGGTTCTTCAGTGTCTGAAATCCTAAACCGACCATGAGAGCTGACCAAGTGGGAAAACCAGAGTGAATGATGTCTTTACCACTTCACTGTAGCAGAGCAAACAAGCTCAGCCATGTAAATACTAGTTGCGTTGTTGTGGAGCTCGATTTAGTTTTAGCAGTTCTGATGAGTGGGGAGGCCCTTGTCAGTCGGCCCTCTGCTCTTCTAGTAGCCTTGAATCTACTATGGAGCAGTGAGTTTTGTCTGCAGAGACTTATTCGTTGTGAGCTGCAGCGTCAACTGCCAAGTCAAGACTGATGGGGTGCTATGATTGTCATCATCTAGCAAGCCATCTAAGGGCTAACCAGTAGGGCCTGAGGGCAACTCGTCATCCATCATCACGTGTGTGAGCCACAGCTGCTCCTTGCCTCTCGTTCTGTAGCAGATTCCCTACAGGAGACCCTGGCACTTCTCTCCATGGATTCAGATACTCTGAGCGTAGCTGGTAGATCCCTTCCCAACATTCAGTCTATGAGAGGGTCACGAGTTCCCTGGTCTTCTGCTCTGAGAAGCTGGTCGCCATGTTGAGCAGTCCAGACAGCATGAAGTGCTGACACCACATGCAGTTATGGCGTACCTGCTGCTACTGCTGCTGTGACTATTGGCGGCATTCGAGTCAGCATATACCAGGTGAGTGCTATGGTTTGCGCTTGTGCCCATGCTGGCTGCTTGGATGTTGAGGAGTCAACTGTCATGCTTTGTGGACGAGAAATTCTTAATATTGTAATATCGTTTTACTAATGAATTTGGGCGTTAAACAAGCATACCTCTGAGTCAGCAGACTCACATAACTGATGTGTTTCATCAACATGCTGACCTCGATCTGACATTGGCATACCAATCACCTCAGCATTCTGTCCCAAGGGCGCTACATTTGGCGCCAAAAGTGTTTCTCTCTCAAAATATGGTATCCCACATCAGGGCTGTAGTTGGAGCCAGCTGGGTCAGGATCACAACTGCAAACTCACCTAGTGGTCCTGTACTATTCATTGGTTAGTGCATCTTTGGCTAACTTTTCCTTTTGCTTGTTATAAACATGACTACTAGTCAGAATATTCGTTGTAGTTTCAAGGTGACTTTTGTAAGATCACCACAACCTGCTGATATGTCACATTTCAAGGGCAACTCTAGGGAATGGTACTTACTGCTTGTTAAGTGCAATATTGTTTCCAGTTTCCTTTAGAAGGTTTACAATGTAAGCAGCTAGAAAAGATGTTTAATTTTGTAGTCCATAATACAGCTGTCTACGTATTTCGGTAGTATTTGTATTTTTAAAGCCTGTTCATTTGCTTTACATATTATTTTTCATTTAAACTTCAGCAATATGTGATAAGTCTATTGGTCTGTTTTTTGCGAATTTCACAAATTCAAGACGTTACATTACTTCTCCTGATCACTTATGATTCATCAGTGGCAAATTTGTAGTGAAAAAGCAGCTGCGGACAATATTAGACATTGTGAGGACGTGTATTTTCCGTATTTCCGTGCAAAGGCTGGCGATCAGGACAATTCATGTACCCCACACTAAACGTGTTCAGACTGAGAGGAAGGAACCCCTACTCCTTATGCAGATGGGACAGTCGCACTACAGACAAACAATGATCTCAAAATACGTTACGAAGTAGAATATCAACTGTTGGAGAGAAATATATGCTATTAGATTCAATGTTGAACACAAAAAATTTTCCTTCTGCTTCAAATAAAACTTGGCACCACGAAACAGTTCATTAAATCCCCAACAAAATATGGCGACTCTCTCAGGTATGTGGCAAGTAAGTTATTGTGGCTGTCAGAATCTAAAACGAAAGGAAGGGGATTTTGTCAGTCCTGACGTTAGTAAATAAATAAAAGATGTAGCATTTGAAGCCACAATGAATCAAATTTAAAAGATAATCTTGGGTATCCTTTAAAAAGTAGTCAACATTGTTCTTGGCAACTGCAAAGACCTTGACTGTAGAAATTAGTACTAAACATGCTGGATGAGTCCGAAGCACTGAATTCCTCAGTGAGATTGATCCTGCCCTTTCTGGACTCCTCCGTCAGCTATAAGTGATTGATAGGTAGATAGGTTCCAAGCATACATTATACAAATGGATGGGTACCAGCGCCGATGGGATGCCAGCATGATAGTTGACTTCTGCTGGATGCACATGGGGTGTGCCCTCAGTCAGTGCACAGAAGAAAATGTAATGGTGGTTTTGGGACGGAAAAGAAGAGACGTTGGGGTATATGCCTTTATATTAAACCCGGAAAACGTAATACTTCATTACAATATTAGGAGTGCCTTATTTTATCATGCTATTGCTGTTGTTGTTATTATTATTGTGGTCTTCACTCGAAAGACTGCTTTGATGTAGCTCTGTCCTATGGAAGCATATTTATCTCCGAGTAACAACTGCAATCTACATCCTTCCGAATCTGCTCACTGTATTCACCTCTGGGTCACCCTTCACGGATTTTATCCCCCACATATCCCTCCAATGCTAAAATGGTGATCCTTTGATGTCTCAGAATCTGTTCTACCACCCATCTCTCCTTCTTTTCTCCCTGTTTCTAATCAGTATCTCCTCATTAGCTACATGGTCTACCCACCTAATTTTCAGCATTCTTCTCTAGTATCAAATTTCAAAAGCTTTTTTCCTCTTCTTATCTAAACTGTTTATCGCCCATGTCTCACTTCCATACATGACTATACTCCAGACAAATACTTTCACTAAAGAGTTAAATCTACGTCTGATGATAACAAATTACGCCTTTCTCGTTATTGCCTTTCTACATTTTATATCTTCTCTACTTTGGCTATCAGTTATTATGCTGCCCAAATAGAGAAACTCCTCTACTACTTTCAGTGTCTCGTTTGCTAATACAATTCCTCAGCATCACTTGATTTAATTCGACTACATTCCATTATTCCTGTTTTACTTTATTTGGAGTTCATCTTATATGCTCCTTTCGAGATACTGTTTATTCCGTTTAACTGTTTTTCCAAGACCTTTGCTGTCTTTGACACAATTACTGGTAAAACACAAAGATTTTAATACTTCTCCCTGTACTTTAATTCCTACTGCAAATTTTGCTTTTATTTCCGTTACTGCTTGCGCAACGTACAAACTGAATAACATCGGAGATCAGCAACACCTCTGCCTCCCTTCTCAACCATCGCTTCCCTTTCGTGCCCCTTGACTGTTATAACTGCCGTCTGATTTGCGCACAAATTTCCCTGTGTCTTACCCCTGCTACTTTCAGAATTTCAAAGACAGTGCTTCAGTGAAGATTGTCAAAAGCATATTCTATGTCTACAACCGCTGTAGACATAGGTTCGCCTTTCCTTAACTTATCTTCTAAGATAGTCATAGGCTCGTGAGTTCCTACATTTCTCCTGAATCCAACTAGTCTTCACAAAGGTCGGTTTCCACCAGTTTTTCGATTCTTCTGTAAGGAATTTGTTTTAGTGTTTTGCAGGCACGACTTTTTGAACTGCAGGTTAGTTAATATCCACACTTGTCAGACAATTGTTTCTTTGGAATTGGAATTATTGTACTTTTCTTGAAGTCTGACGGCATTTCGCCTGTCTGACATGTCTTGCGCACCAAATGGAAGAGTTTTGTCACGGCTGATTCTCCCAAGACTATCAGTATTTCTGACGGAATTTAATCTACTCCCGCAGGTTTGTTTCGACTTAGGTCTTTAACTGATCTATCGATTTCTTATGGCAGTATTGTATCTCCCACATCATTAATAGTTACGTCCTTTTACATTTCAGTGACACTGCTTCCAAGTTCATCTCCCTTGTATAGACCCTCTTGATACTCCTTCCACATTCCAGGCTTCCCTTCTTTGCTGAAGACTGGTTTCCATCCGTACTCATGATATTCATACATCTGATTTTCTTTCTCCAAAGGCCTCTTTAATTTTCCTGTAGACGGTATCTGTTTTCCTATTAGTGATATAGGCTCCTAAATTCTTACATTTGTCCTCTAGCCATTTTTCCTTAGCCATTTTGTACTTCTCGTCAGTGTCATTGTTCAGAAGTTTATATTTCCTTTTGTCTGCTTCATTTGCTGCATTTTTATATTTTCTGCTTTCGTCAGTTAAATTCAACGTTTGTTGCTTTATCTAAGGATTTCTACTAAGGCTTATGTTTTCACCTAGCTGATCCTCTGCTGCCTCCACTGCTTCGCCTGTCAAAGCTGTTCATTCGTCTTCTACCGTATTCCTTCCTCTGATCCAGCCAAGCGTTGCGTAACCTCCCCTCTGAAACTTTCAACAACGCTGGTTATTTCAACTTTTCCAGGAACCAGCTTCTTAATTTCCTAACTTTTTTTCAGTTTCTTCGGTTTTAATCTGCAGAATAGAATCAATAAATTGTGGTCAGAGTTCACATCTGGACCTGGAAATGTCTTACAATTTAGAATCTGGCCTTGGAAATATCTTCTTACAATTTAGAATCTGGCTCCGAAAACTTTGTCTTACCATTATATAATCAATCTGCAACCTTCCGGTGTCTCCTGATCTCTTCGAAATATGCAACCTTCTTTCATGATACTTAAAAGCGATGATTAAATTTAGCGACAAAAATGCATAGTTGGATGAAATAGCTCGGCAGCTTACCTCAACGTTTAAACCAAAGCGAGTGGGAATATACGAAGAAGTAAGTAATGAGGAAGATACAGATAAAACAGAAAAAAGCGAATGCACTCACAAAATAAGGCCACCTATTCCGAGAGAAACTGTGTGTGTGTGTCTGTGTGTGGATATATACAGGAGAGTCGAAAGCGCTTCGAACAAAACAGGAGCAGCTAGTGAACGAAGGAGTTAAGTTTAATGGGCAGGGAGCGCCTCGCGAAGTACAGGAGTAGCTAGTAAAAGTGAAATTGTTTGCAATAAAGTGAGGAACGTCGCAGTAGGTATCTACGGGAGCAGATGATTTTATCATAGCATAACAAGTGAAGCATTTCTATTCGGTAATGCCAGCTGGAAATAAAGGGAGAAAGCCACGGAAACCTTATTGAGGACTACTGTGTAGGGAAAATAGAAGCAAATGAGAAACTTACGAAGTATTAAGTTGAAGTTGAAGACTTAATAGCTGACTGTGATGAAAACTACAGAAAGAGATTGAAATAATAACAGGAGATAACATATTAGAGCCCCAACAGTGGCTCTCTTTGCAAAACCAAGAGACTGAAACTGAAGGGCAGTACATTTGCAGCACCTGATGGAAGTTGTTAAGGAAGTAGCAATTTAAAAATCGACTATGTCTCCAGAAAGTGCAACATTGAAAGTCTTTAATGTTTTTCGAAATGATTTTAGGAACGATGACAGTTTTTTATGAGAAGTTCTGGAAAATGGAGAGACCGAAAATATGAAACAGTCACTCACATCGATTCAAATATGCGATGTAAAACCACAAGTACAGTCGGATACAGGGTTTCAGATAAATACACTTTCACAAGCATTTTTCCGACACCTCGAAGACAAACATAGGCTAATCGCTATGCCAACCTCGTGGTGTGACAATGAATTTAAATGAAGCCATTTAGTGAAATACAGACGTAGGTTTCACAATAGAAGGAAAGCACGTCTGAAAACGAATTTCTAGCTGTACCAGAACTTCGTAACAAAGTTATTCTTGAGATCAATTTGTTAATAAAACAACAATGGTTATTTATTGAAACAACAAAGTAATTAAAGATCGACCAAATGGTTCAAATGGCTCTGACCACTATGGGACTTAACTTCTGAGGTCATCAGTCTCCTAGAACTTCGAACTACTTAAACCTAACTAACCTAAGGACATCACACACATCCATGCCAGAGGCAGGATTCGAACCTGCGACCGTAGCGATCGCGCGGTTCCAGACTGTAGCTCCTAGAACCTCTCGGTCACCCCGGCCGGCAAAGATCGAACAGTCCTTAAAGTTTTGAGATAGGATTTGAAGAGCGATAAATGTAGCTTGCGCTACAGTAGTATTAAATTATAACCAAATCCTGTAACAGTGTCACAGATCACGGTTCTGAAAACTGTCTTGTGCAGACTGTAACTGATGTAAACAAGAAACAAGACGAATCGACAGAAGTACTCAACAAGATGAAAGATTTTTGATAATGTAAACAAATTATATGACACTTCCTGGCAGATTAAAACTGTGTGCCCGACCGAGACTCGAACTCGGGACCTTTGCCTTTCGCGGGCAAGTGCTCTACCAACTGAGCTACCGAAGCACGACTCACGCCCGGTACTCACAGCTTTACTTCTGCCAGTACCTCGTCTCCCACCTTCCAAACTTTACAGAAGCTCTCCTGCGAACCATGCTGAACTAGCACTCCTGAAAGAAAGGATATAGAGCACTTGCCCGCGAAAGGCAAAGGTCCCGAGTTCGAGTCTCGGTCGGGCACACAGTTTTAATCTGCCAGGAAGTTTCATATCAGCGCACACTCCGCTGCAGAGTGAAAATCTCATTCTGGAAACATCCCCCAGGCTGTGGCTAAGCCATGTCTCCGCATATCCTTTCTTTCAGGAGTGCTAGTTCTGCATGGTTCGCAGGAGAGCTTCTGTAAAGTTTGGAAGGTGGGAGACGAGGTACTGGCAGAAGTAAAGCTGTGAGTAGCGGGCGTGAGTCGTGCTTCGGTAGCTCAGTTGGTACAGCAGTTGCCCGCGAAAGGCAAAGGTCCCGAGTTCGAGTCTCGGTCGGGCACACAGTTTTAATCTGCCAGGAAGTTTCATATCAGCGCACACTCCGCTGCAGAGTGAAAATCTCATTCTGGAAATTATATGACATCTTAAGTAAAGACAGTTAAGTATATCCTGAGGGTCTGTCAGGCATTATGATGTATTTCGAATACCAAAGTGGAAGTGGAAGCAGAGGAACATTTTTTTACACCCTTTGTGCTGTAACATATCCCTTTTCGTAAAGCGATATGTTACCGAACGTCTACAAAGCCGACCAATTTGATCGTTATAGTGAAAGGATTTATTATTAGGTAATTACTTTCGAATCATGAACTATTAGGAAGCTTCGTTGTTGAACGTGCATTGCATTGAGACTCTTGGACGCTGCTCATCTCCAAGACGGGATAACGATGCTATGCATTGCAGTACCTGCCGGTTTCGCAGTTACTTCGTGCTATGACGTCCCGGATCGGAGAAGTGGGGCCCATCACCCAATATAGAAACTCTTTGACAATGACACTGACGTCATGGCTCATATATGGTGATGCTATTCGAACTGTCAGATCTGTACAGAACTGCCATCAGTTTGGTCGGACTGAGTGTATGCCATACCACACGAAATGTATGAACATTCCTTGTAGATGTGATGTTCCCTTATATACTTGCTCTTATATTCTGCCTACATACTTTTTATAATTTACTGGGAAGGTCAGAAAAATAATCAGTCTTCTGATTGGTTTGATGTAGCCCATCATGAATTTCTCTCCTGTGCCAACCTTTCTATCACAGAGTAGCAATTTCAGAATAGGTCTTCGACCATTTGATGGATGTATTCCAGTCTCTGCCTTCCTCTACATTTTTTATTCTTCCTTAACAGTCTCTACCCTCTACAGCCTCCGCTAGTATCGTCGAAGTTACTTCCTGACGTCTTAACACATGTCCGATCATCCTATCCCTTCATCCTATAAGTGTTTTTTGCTCATATTCATTTCCTCGTCGATTCTGCGGAGATCTTCTCATTCCTTACTTTATCGGTCAACCTAATTTTCAACATTCTTCTGTAGCGTCACATCTCATCGTCTTTGATTCTCATCTGTTCCAGTTTCCCCGGAGTTCATGTTCACTTACATATAAATACTGCGCTCCAAACGTATATTCTCAGATATTTCTTCCTCAAACTAAGGCTTACGTTTGATACTAGTAGACTCCTTTTGGGCAGGAATGACCTTATTGCTAGTATAAGTCTGCTTTAGAAGTCCTTGATGCATTCATTATGAGTCATTTTGCTGCCTAGATAGCATAATTATTTAATTGCATTTACTTCGTGATCATCAGACTTTATGTTAAGTTTCTTGCTGTTCTTAGTTCTCATTACTTTAGTCCTTTTTCGATTTTCTCTCGGTGCGTATGCTGTACTCATTAGACAGTCCATTCAGTACAGGAGATCCTGAAATTCATCTTCACTTTCCCTGAGAATAGCAATGTCATTAGCGAATCTTATCATTGATATCCATTCACCCTGAATTTTAATCCCACTCTTAAACCTTTCATTTATTTTCGTCATTACTTCTTCGATGTATAGACTGACCAGTAGAGACGAAAGGCTGTCTTACACCATTTTTAATGACAGCGCCTCGTTTTAAGTGTTTCAGTCTTGTTGTTCCCTCTTGGTTCTTACAAATATTGTATATTACCTGTCTTTTCCTACAAGTTACACATATTTTTATTACACTTTCGAAGATGTTGCACTATTTTCCACTGTCGAAAGCTTTTTCCAGATCACCACGTCATAACTGCTTCCATCGTGCCTTTACCTTTCCTGAAGCCAAATTGATCATTATCTAACAGATCTTTAATTTTGTTTTCGAGAATACATAGTTTTCCATTTCCAGCACAAGAACAGCTGTAGCGAAGAAGAAGTCAATTTTCAGAATGACTACACTGTTCGTTTGAATAGTATTTCAAAAGCAGCAATTCTTAATTCGAGAAAAACGATCCCCCGCAGTCTGAACACGTCCACACTACTTCAGACTTAGGGAACACTGTGTCACACGCGATTACATTGTCAGAGAAGGAAGCAGTGCAGAGAAATAATACAATTGGGTGTGATTGAAATAAGTAACAGTCCATAGAAAAACCCACTTATTTTAGTAATCAAGAGTGATGGAGGAGGGAGATTTGTGATAGATGCATGAATACTAAATAAAAGAATGACTGTCTCGAACATATAATACAGAAATTTAATAACATATATAATATGACTAGCCAGGAGTTATCAGCAAGACAGTGCAAAAATACCGCTAGCCCTGCAATCTCGTAAATACAAAGTTTTCCAGTTTGCAGTTAACGTTATCGAGCCGTGCCATTTAGTTTACGTCTCTTTCTGTGTTCATATGTCCTTTAGATTTCGTCGTTGGGACTGAGTTGAACTCTTTGGCTGAGTACTTATGTAGATGATCCACTAATTACAAGGGAAAATTAGCCTGAGCACTATGGACTACCGAATAGAGTTTTTAAAACTCTTCAAGTACGTGGGATGACAGTAAAGCAGAAAAATGTGAATTTGTGAAAGAGGAAATTAAATTTTGAGGACACGCAGTAACTATGTGCTGGAATGATAAGGATCTTGAAAAACTGAAAACTATTTACAATCGTCCATCACCTAAGTTTACTGAAGATCACAAAGTTTTTCTCAGGCTGTGTGCGCTAAGAAAGGAATCTGGAAAGTAGCATACCTTCAGTAATAACAACTCGAATAATTTATTCAGGAAAATCATTGCTTCTATTGGGAAAGATAGATGCCATTCAGCTTTCGGGTCACCGAAGAAGGAAGTAATAGAAAATCACAAACCGTCCCATTCTGATACGTGAGTGCTTGGCAGTAGATTTGTAGCGTAGGTGTGGAGATTCTCAAAGAAGTAGATGATTCAGCGGAAAATTTTAACAAAGTAACTGCATTTTCGAGTAGTATATTGGCCGAAAATGATTATTTACCCCTTCTTGATGTAAAAGGCCTTAGCTATAATATGATGTCTCAAGTAATTCAGATATTATTTGGAGGGAATAAAGTGATTATACATAAAGACTGTACAGTACTAACTATCTTGAAAGAGTGTTAACTTTCACATGGGAGATTGATGTGATGGACAATATTCATCTAATAATTTATGAAATGTAGTGTATGAAAGGAACCAATAACCACGTGGGAGATGCTGAAAATTTGTAAAAATCATCTCAAGAAAATGATGAAAAAGGAACTTTTAAAATAAAATATTTGAAAAAGTAAAAAGATAGAATAGACATGATATATATAAAAACGATCAAAATGAAGATGAGTTTTGGATATTGATAAAAATGATGATAATAGGAAAGAATGCAAAGTGCATACTAGCAAATTCATACCTGTCGCACTAGAACAATGTAAACCTGAAGGGTACATATGAACATGAACAGTATAAAACACCGCAAGTAAGTTTCAGCTTGAGAGAGTCAATTGCTTATGCCGTAATGTTCCCTATATTGCTGACAGGCTCTTTTGTACCATTCCTCCAGAATTTCCAGCCGCCACATCCATACGCGCCTAACATTTGGGTCTAGCCACTCCTCACGCTGCTTCAACACCTGTGTCTCTTCAGTCATCCGACAGACATCCGCGTACATATCGTCGATGTTCTCCAGAACTTCCATCTCCCTTTCCCGCCACGCTGTTTTTCCCCTTCCGTCGTCCCTCTCCGATTCCAACAAATGGTCACGGTTGTGTCTGGCCCTGACTTCGCGAAGTGCGTCTTCTGCAGAAGCCGAATGACTTTCATCTTCAGTAAATTCCTCGTAGATGCCAGGAAGGCAGGTATTCCCCAGCTGATCACAAATGACAGCAGCACAGCGGTACGGACCTAAAACGCGGAGGTCAGCGTGAACGGTTCCGACCACTTCGCCTGTGGCCACTCGATACAACGCAAATTTTCCAGGCTCCGCCACCACAAAGTTCAACTCGGCTTGAACCAAATGAGGATCACAGCGGACCTTGTGATGACTGACGTTCATCATCGGTGGCAGTGCAGCTACTTGCTCCAAAACGTCTCCTCGGCGAGTGCAGACTTTCACCGTGCCAACCAGCGCAGATGGTGTAACGTTTTCATTCGCACTCTTAATAACGACTTTCGTTAAAACGCTTTGTTCTTCCAGTTGTGGATGCTGAAAACCAATGAACAGTATCCCGCACAGGGAATCGTCAAATACTATCATCTTCGTAACTGAATACCTTGCACGGTACATCAAATGTGAGCTATTACGTTCATGGTACTGTGTTGTTAATTTCTCTGTGTAACTCCATTTCTTCGGTGGCGTCTCATGGTGCGAAGACTTTTCAGCCGCAGTTGTTGCAGCATCATTGAAATCTCTTTTGCAGGTAAGACACGTGTTTGGAGTGATTGGTGACTGAGGCTGTGATTTTACAGCACAAGTTCCAACACGAGTGGGTGATTGCGTCTTTCCATCGCGTTTGTTTTGTTTTACTGACCAGCAGTGACTGCCGGTCAAACTCTTGTCTAAAGCAAGAGATGAATGACAACGAAATATGTCCTTGTTCGAGGAGGAAGGTAGGTCCATTTCTATTGATGTGACAGTTTCTGTATCATTCAAAAGGGGCGACGCCAATTGATTATCCAAGGAAAACGATTGTACTTTGTTGTAAGTGGTTCGAATGGAATCTCCCTCCTTTGTGCTATGTTTCTTCTTCTTCTTCTTCTTCACAGCCTTATAGTCACTGACATTCAAATCCGCGTCCAAAAGGAGATACGACTCGGATGAAGAAAACTCTTCAACAGCTGCATGTGAGTTTATTACTGGCGGCACGGTGCCTACGATAGCAGAAGAATCGTCAATGGCTGCCCTTTCTGTCAGACTTTGGTTTACAGGAAGTTTTCGTACACTTTTCGGAATTTCGCCAGAGGATGAGACTGGAGACAAATCTACCGATGAAGAGCTTCCACTGGCAATACTGGTTGTCCCGTCTGAGGCTCCTTCACTCCGTTCACCGATACTGGCTGTGATATGATATGGGGCGTGTTCTAAAATGAATCTTGTTTCACTGTCTGAAGGAGAAGGAGTACGCATGTGACCCGCTAAGCATGTGATGGATTGTCCAATCGTGTCACTTGCAGCTAATGAGGCAGTTACAGACGGTACAGATTCATCTGGAATAATGTCTGGAAAGCCTCGAGGCTTATCTTGGGTGAGAGATGATGGGGAGGAGTGCACTACAGGTCTTCCATCATCTGAGCGATATTGGGTTGGCGTTACTGGATAGCTACGACAGTGTATGTTGGACTGATCTGTAACTCCCCTAAATTTCTCTGCTGGAAGGCTTTGGCACGATCTTGAGTTGTTGGTTTGCTTTCTCCCCGAAGACACAGCAGGGTCTCCCGATTTGTCAACTGTTTCGCCTGTTGACTCTTCACCACACCCCAGTGTTAACCCTTGAGAACGACTGGTGGAGGGTGGGGAGTAGTGTGCTGGAGACGGAGAGCTCGAAGACCTGTGGCTGGCGCCTTCGTAGTGCTGGACAGCGGTGCAGTTGGTGGCGAACTGACCACGGTGCTCCCATTCGGAGAGGGAGATCCGTCGCAGAGACGCCACCACGGTGACGGTCGGCACCGACCCGTCGGCGCCCTTAGGTATGGAGCCCTGTTCGTCGCAAGCCATCGTCAGGACGTGTTCAGCCTCGAATATATTGCAAGCATCGCCGCCAGCGGAGAAATCTTTGAACAGCGGTCCGCTCAGCAGAGTGCTGAGTTGGAAGTTGGCGTGCCTGTTGAACGAAACGAAAAGGGCACTTCATCGTTTTGGGTCTGTTCAGACTAGATTAGATTAGATTCAGTTTTCGTTCCATAGGCCCAAAAAGAGATGATTCTCGTGGGTGTGGAACATGTCAGAAAGTATAACACAAAAAATATAACATTTGAATATAATATTTACTATCCTGATCATTTGTAAGAAGATTGTCAAAATAGATGAACGCAATACAGTAAACTGGAACAGCTAATACTTACAGAATTAATATGCTGTCAGAATGGAGCTTTGTTATGTAGTATTAATAAATTTATCTTGACTGTTGCAACCAAGTTCTGTCAAAACTGAAATCTAACAAACATTTTTACTTAAGCTGGCTTAACAGTCTCTGTTAAGATATTCATCTATAGAGTAGAAGGAACTGTCCGTCAAGAAGTCTTTCAAACTCTGTTTAGAACATGCTTTATCTGAGACCAAGTTACCAATGGTTGCTGGCAATTTATTGAAAATGTGTGTTCCTTTACATAAGACCCCATTTTGGATTTTAGGTATTTATGTAGGTTGTTCTTATGCCTAGTACTGATAATATGCATTTAGCTATTGGTTGGAAATAGAGATATATTACTTCCTACAAATTTCATCAATGAATAAATATTCTGAGAAGCAGTTGTTAGCATACAGCGTTCCTTGAACAGGTTTCTACATGATGTTCTTGAATTTACACCACAAATGATTCTTATTACATGCTTTTGCACATTAAAAACTTTTCTTCGGTTTGATGAGTTACCCCAGAATATGATCTCGTATGACATAATAAAATGAAACTAAGTCTGGAATGCAAGTTTCTTTAATATTTATATCTCCTACATCTGACATAACTCTCACTGCAAATACAGACTTGTTTAGGCACTTAAGGAATTCTATGGTATGCCCTTCCCAACTGAATGTATTATCGAGTTGTAATCCCAGAACTTTGGCACTGTGAACCTCTTTGATCTGGATGACTTCATATGTTATACACATGCTGGCAGAAAATCTCTTACAGGTTCTGAACTGCATACAGTGGGTCTTTTCAAAAATTAATGACAGTGAATTAGCTTTCAACCATTTATTTATGCCAGTGAAGATTTGATTGGCAGATATTTCTGAATCTGTACTTGACTTGATTTTCATGGAAATGTCTGTATAATCTGCAAATAAAACAAACTTATCATTTGGCAATGTAACAGCCGAGCGGCTATTGATGTACACAAGAAAAGCAAAGGACCCAAGATGGAACATTGGGAAACATTACAACATTACATGTAAATAATTCCCAGTCAGATGAAGACTGACTGTTTACTGCACAGGTATTTTGTAGTGACGCCTTTTGTTTCCTGTTAGTTAGATAAGACTCAAACCATTTCAGAGCACTGCCGGTGACACCATAATATTCTGATTTACTTAAGATAATGCTGTGGTTCACGCAGTCAAAGGCTTTCGACCGGTCACAGAAAATGACAGTAGCCTCTAATTTATTTTCTAATGAATTAAGTACATTGTCATTGTAGGAGTAAATAGCTTTCTTTATATCAGAACCCTTAAGAAACCCAAACTGTGACTTGGACCCAAGTGTGACAGGCTAATCAAACGCATTTTGAGCATGGCACCTAATAGCTGTGTGTTGCACATGGAACCAAACCTGAGTCATTGCCTTTCCATGTGGAATCTCCTGTCATTGGAAGAATGAGACGACGCCTTTCAGCCAAAACCATAGATAGAGTGGTACCGTTCCTCTGTCTCAAAGTTAGTTTGTCCTCAAAACGAAGTTTGGGTTGAGTATCGCAGTGTGTTAGCAGGCACGGCAAAGCTGGATGTGGTACATCCTTTTCTTCCTCCAACCTCTGAGTGTCTGGACAAAAATGTACAAACACGGCGAGAAATTACGCGTGAATATGAATGCAGACGTTAGACAAACATGCAGGTAGCTATGTTGTACTTGAGCACGAACGGCACCTGTGCAATGCCCTAAATACATTTCAAGTGTCAGTTGTGGCCAGTATAGTGTTTCGTGTGGTTATGTAATATTTGTATAGAAACATAAAACATTCATCTCCTCTGTATGAAAAAAGCGATGTCCTGACTGACTGACTGACTCATCAACAGCGAGCCCAAACAGCTAAGGACAGAAATTTGAATTTGGAGAGGGTGTGGACTTCATAGTGTAGGCGTCCTTTAAGAAGGGATTTTTCGAAATTTCAATTCTAAGAGGGTGAAATAGGGGGTGAAGGTTATTTTTTTTACTGTCACTATTAAGGAAATTTTGAAGCTACACCTACGAAAATTGGTAGTTGGTTTCTCAGTCAGAAATCAAGAAATATGTGTTTCAGAATTTTTGAAAATTAAACCCTATAGCGGGTAAATACTGGGCGAAAGCTTTTTTTGTTGAAAATATATCATTATTAATAAAGTGATAAAGTATTTTTAAAGCTACACCTATGAACATTGGTATTTGACGTCTCAGTTACAAATTTATAAAAAGATTACACGTTTCAATTTTTTGGAATTTGAACTGGTGAGACAGGGGATAAGAATTTTTTATGAAGATATTTCATTATGAAGGCATTTTTACAATTAAATCTATTAAAATTTAAATGTGGCTTCTCAGTTAGAAATAAAAAGATACTTATTTCACTGTTTTTGGAAATTCAGTCCCTATGAGGATGAAATGGGATGGAATATTTTATTATGAAAGAGTTTTTATAGTTTTTATGGAATGTTTTATTACGAAAGAGTTTTTACAGTTAAATCTATAAAAATATGAATTTTGTTTCTCAGTTACAAAGAAAGAGTACGTGTTTCATTGTCTTCGGAAATTGAACCTCTAAGAGGGTCAAACAGGGGATGAAATTTCAACATTTTTGGAAATTAAAATACTAAGGAGGTGAATTAGTGGGCAAAAGTTTTTTTGAAAATAAATAAATAATAAAGAACTACTAAAGGATAATTGAGGCAACACCTATGACAACAGGTCTTTGGCTTCTCGGTCAGAAATTAAAAAAAAATTGTGTTTCACTGTTTCTGGAAAGTCAACCCGTAAAGTAGCGTAGTTTGTGATGAAAATTTTAAACAAACTATTTCGCTGCATTAAAAAACAAGTTTAAAGCTAAATTTATGAAAACTGGTATTTCAGTTCTCTGACATATAGAAATATTTGTTAGGGTATGAAAGTTGCTATGGAAATATCTCCACAACAACGTAAAAGGCCTTATTCACAAAAACTTTGGTCTCCATCTACCAGGATCGGTTTTGGTCTCAAGTACATTCGGAAAAGATCATGCTTATATGGCCTTAAATACGGCGAAAAGCTTAGCAGGTGTTGCAGTTTGTGAACAACGAACAAATTCGTGTGAATAAAAACAAAATCTCAGTAACCCATACAATCTACATGAGCGAAGCAGTGGACGGTAAGCTATCATCATCATTTCCTTGGGCCTTTGTCCCTCTCCAGCGCGGGGTCGGCTCTGTTGCTGCAGATTTGGCAATGTCAGTGTCTGAGGGTAGCCGGATGCCCTTCTTGTAACCACCCTGTATCTCCCGGGATGGAAGCAGTGCACCCCAGCTGTCTGTATCTAATGTAAATCATGAAATAGTACAGACGTGTTCAAAGACAGTGGATGCTAAGCTAGTGAGTATATAAATATATATTTGCTCTTTTCTTAAGTATTACTCTCTGTTTACTGTTATGAATATTATCAAAATTTTTACGATTTAATTATTGGTATTCTTATTATTCCTATTTTTATGCTGACACATCACTTTGCATCCTGTAAAAAAGTAACAACTTCAAATAAATATATTAAAACATGTCTTATTATATGTTGAGAGAGATTAGGTCTAAAGGAAGCAGTAAATTAATTCAAACGTGAGGAAATTCTTGGTGGTCGGATGGTGGGTGCTTCCATAACCAAAGAAGCCGAAGTGTCATGTATGTCAAGAGGCACTGTATCAAATATATATAAAGCAACAGGGAAAGCGGGGAAACATCATACATCATCCGCTAGGACACTGCTCGGACGAATGTGTAATTTGAGTGATCGTGATAGAAAGCACTGAAGAGGATTATGAGGAAAAATAAGAGGACGATAGTCGTGGTCAGTTAAATGACGATATGAACTTCGTTTGTAAATGTGTAGGTTAGAAGCATAACTCACATGCTCCAAAAACATAAATTTTCACAAATTACTAAAAACGTGTTTTACATGTGTCGTGCACATGTCCCATATATTGACATCAGTATGTGCAAGAACAATGGCTGTAAATCATTATGTATATTTCAGATTATGTCTGCTTATTGAGAAATTACAATTATTTAAGATTATATTATGGACCATGTGAATTTTGTTAATGCGCTATGGAATATGTAAGTTTTGACAATCCCCATTTTGGATCTTGTGAGTTTTGGTACTGAGCTGTTTGAACGATGTTGGTTTTGCGGGAACTATCGTGTTGCGACAGGATATGCAACACTTTTTGGTTCCGACTGCAAGCCACTTTCTCTTCTACAGTGTGTATATAATATTACATTCTGATGTTAATCGTGATAAATACCAATTAATCATCTTTTATCGACTTTGCTTGTGTTAGTTTGCAAAAGATATTCTCTAGTTTGGAATACCGTTTGCAATTTCATAAAAGCAATGTCTACCATGCACACTTCTTCAGTTTAACGATCAAAGAAATTTACAAATTTTCCATTCATTAGAACTAATTATTGATCACAAAGGCGAGTAGAATATTATAATGAGGAAAATAATTCAAACTTGTTAAGAATTATTTGAGAAGAAAGAAACTATCAAATACCAAAAGAAAACAAGCTACCAAAATAAAACTGAATATCTGAAGGAGATTCACTTCTAAAACTGAAAATAATTTTACTCTTCTATGTCTATATCACAACATTAAGTTCCTCTTCAATCATGTCACACATACACTCATGATCAGTTTGATCCGATGAATTCTCATCAATGACATGCTTATAGAACTTGAGCTCCTCAATTTCTCTCCAGTTTTCCCCATAATGGGCAGTCAGAAGTTTTTCAACATCCATCCTTTTCTCTAAAGAGATTGAATTCTTTGGTTAAATGAGTTCTGCCGCCCTCCTGAAGCAGCCTCTCCGCTCTTGTACAAAACCTTGCTGATGAAACTGTTTAGTGGTATTATTTATTCTGAATCGTGACACTCCCAATACATTTATAAAGGTTGACATGCAAACTGGAACTTTATTTTTCTGTGTGCTTCGTATAAAATATTCCGTCGCTGCTGCGACTTTTGGTTTTGACTTGATTTGTCTTTTCTAGGTCGACGTCTGATGACATTGCGAATTTCCACATACTTCAATATGAACTGATTCTGATAATCTCTTTCCGTTGTTTTATAAAACAAATCATGAAAGTTTTTAATATCGTTCATAGAAAGTGAACAGCAATCAAATGCTCCTCCATGGTGTTTGCATGTCGGATACTGCGCAGCACTGAAGGTTTGTTTCTATAATGATAGAACAAACTACACTGTGAGGTTCTGTTTATTTTTCAAAAATGGACTTAAAATATTGAATTTGCGATTCCTCAGTGTTAAGTTCCAAAGAAAGGGTCCTATATATTCTTTCGTGGAGGAACAAATCAAGTCAATAACAAGAATCAGTTTAATTTGAAAACAATGAAGAAAACAGGATATTCTAACCTCGTTCGTTTGGCTTCCTGACTTTTCCACATTTCTAGATGGTGAGAATATTTCCTTGTCCTTCCTCTTCCTCCAACTGGTGAAACGTTTTCTTTCATGACTTGTGTCTCAAATCAGTTTTATTCCAACCACTATATTGAATTATATTCCCCAAGATAACTGAACAGAACAGAAAACACACTCCACTGGCATCAATATTTACTACTACACAAGAAAATGGCGCCGAGTGAGCTAATCGCTGATTGGTCAAGATGAGGTACGGGACAAAACTCACAAGATTCCGCGGATCATAAGACCATTGAAACTAATCATGGAATTTAATACCGGTTTTATCAAGGATCTTGTGACAAATGTTAATAACTGTTTCGTGAATTATGTTCTATGTATAAAGCTATATAAGAATTTGTCGGCATCTCAATTTTCATTATTTTCGAGCATGTGAGTTATGACTCTAACCTACACAAATGATGAGAAGATTGTACAGTTGGCAAGTTGGGGGACTTGAGTGGTATAAAAGTCGCAGAGCAGACAGTTTTGACGACTAGGATGACTGGAGTATAGCCGATGGTAAGTGCAATAAATCTGTCGGTAGGCAGTATGAGGGAGCAGAGGGTGAATTTTATAAACTGATTGACAGTTCATCTAGAGTTTGATAAGTGAGGCCAGAAAGCCAAGTATAGTGTACAATGTTTGAGAACGTTCACGGGGTCAAAGTGGTGATGCAGCACTGCACGCTAGTATTTTGTCTGTTTGTATGAAGTGTCTGAACCAACAAGTTGGATCTTCGATAACTATAATAATACACTGAGATGAAAATGTCACAGCATAGTGATATGCACATATACAGATGGCAGTAGTATCGCATACGTAAGGTATAAAAGGGCAGTGCATTAGCAGAACTGTCATTTGTGCTCAGGTGACTCATGTGAAAAGGTTTACGACGTGATTATGGACTCACGACGGGAATTATCACACTTTAAGCGCGGAATGGTAGTTGGAGTTAGGCACACGCGATATTTCATTTCGGAAATCGTTAGGGAATTTAGTATTTCGAGATCCACAGTGTCATGAGTGAGAGACGAATACCAAATTTGAGGCACTACCTCCCACTACAGACAACGCAGTGGCCGACAGCCTTCACTTAATGACCGAAAGCAGCGGCGTTTGAGTAAAATTGTCAGTGCTAACAGACAAGCAGCACTCTGTGAAATATCCGCCGATATCAATGTGGGACTTACGATGGACTTATCCGTTGGGACAATACAACGAAATTTGGCGTTGATGGGCTGTGACAGCAGACGACCATCACGAATGCCTTTGCTAACAGCAGGACATTGCCTGTAGTGCCTCTCCTGGACTTGTGACCATATCAGTTGGATCCTAGACGACTGGAAAACCGTGTGCAGGTCAGATGAGACCCAGTTTCACTCGGCAAGAGCTAATGGGTTCGAGTGTGGCGTAGACCCCACAAAGTGGAATCAAGTTGTCAAAAAAAAAAAAAAAAAAAAAAAAAAAAAAAAAAAAAAAAAAAAAAAAGAAAGGCACTGTGTAAGCTGGTGGTGGCTCCATAATGGTGTGGGCTGTTGTATATGGGAATGACTCGGTCTTCTGGTCCAAATGAACCGACCATTGATTGGAAATGGTTTTGCTTGACTTCTTGGTGACCATCTGAAGCCATTCATGTACTTAATGTTCCCAGACAATGGAATTCGTATGAATGACAATGTGTCATGTCACCAGGTCACAACTGTTAGCAGTTGAGTTGAAAAACATTCAAGATAGCCCGAGCGAATGTTTCCGCAACCGGATTGTCCATCCTGAGTCCCATCGAACATTTATGGAACGTAACGACTTCTGTCACCTCAGTGTAAAGCATGCTCAGGTCGTATGAAGGTGGTGATCAGGAGGTTCCCATGCAGCCTCTCTCGCGTTCTCACCCGATGCAGTTCCCGCGGCTGTCGACCAGTCGAAGTGAGACCGGCGAGCCGCAGGCCACCTGCCGGAAGCCGGCGACGCTGCCTCGGAAGCAGAGCGCGCTGCGGTCGTCTGCGGAGGGTTCTGCCAGTATGTTGGCCAGAGAGCCGGCGGTCAGCGCTGGAAATCCCGCCAGCGCGCACTCGAGGCGCAGGCCGCCGCCCCCTCCACGACCCCGGTGGCCCAGAACCAGTAGGTCCAGGTCTCTTGCCCCGCTCACACGCGTCTGCAACATGCATGGGAGCTGCAGCTGCTCAACTCAGAGGTTTATACTAGGTACTCTACTGTGTCCGAAAAGATCTACAAGGTACTGATCGATGTGGATTGCTCCACGTGCATTACACTTATCCCGAAGTATGGGCCATAATGTGGTGCACACTGACAAGGGAACCTCCCCATCGCATCCCCCCCCCCCCCCCCAGATTTATTTATAAGTTGGCACGGTGGATAGGCCTTGAAAAACTGAACACAGATCAATCGAGAAAACAGGAAGAAGTTGTGTGGAACTATGAAAAAGACAAGAAAAATATACAAACTGCATAGTCCATGTGCAAGATAGGCAACATCATGGATAATTCGTGCATAGGAGCGCCGTGGTCACGTGATCAGCGTGAGCAGCTGCGGAACGAGAGGTCTTCGGTTCAAGTCTTCCCTCGAGTAAAAACGTTTACTTTTTTTATTTTCAGACAATTATTATCTGTCCGTCCGATGGATTTGACGGTATACACACGGAAAAATTTGAAAGCGTTAAAAACATATGTTTTGACAGAGCACAGGGAAAACTGTGCGACTGTGAAACTGTTGCATTCATTTGTTGCAGTTTATGTGACAAACTCTTATGTTTTCATCACTTTTTTGGGAGTGATTATCAATTCCACAAGAAAACCTAAATCGAGCAAGGTAGAAGAATCTTTTTACCCATTCGCCAAGTGTACAAGTTAGGTGGGTCGACAACATATTCCTGTAATGTGACGCCATGCCGTCACCAGTGTCGTATGGAATATATCAGACGTGTTTTCCTGTGGAGGAATCGGTTGACCTATGACCTTGCGATCAAATGTTTTCGGTTCTCATTGGAGAGGCACGTCCTTTCGTCTACTAATCGCACTGTTTTGCGGTGCGGTCGCAAAACACAGACACTAAACTTATTACAGTGAACAGAGACGTCAATGAACGAACGGACAGATCATAACTTAGCGAAAATAAAGAAAGTAAACTTTTCACTCGAGGGAAGACTTGAACCAAGGACCTCTCGTTCCACAGCTGCTCACGCTAATCACGGACCACGGCGCTCTTCGGCTCGCACTCTCCTTGATGTTGCCTATGTTGCCCATGGACTACTCAGTTTGTATATTTTGCTTATTTTTTCATAGTTCCACACAACTTCTTCCTGTTTTCTCGATTGATCTGTGTTCAGTTTCTCAAGGCCTATCCACTGTGCCAACTTATAACTAAATCTGACGGGGGGGGGGGGGGGGGGGTGCGATGTGCGATGGGGAGGTTCCCTTGTCATGTCGGCACTAAGGTGTTCAAGCAACAAAAAATTTTACATGGAACATCTGCTTTAAAAGGATACTTCTTTTTTTAAGCCATCAGTTTTCTGACCAGTTTCATGCGGCCCACCACGAATTCCTCTTCTCTGCCAACCTCTCCATCTCAGAGTAGCACTTGCAATTTACGTTCTCAATTATTTGATGGATGTATTTCTATCTCTGTCTTCCTCTACAGCTTTTACCCTCCACAGCTCCCTCTAGTACCATGAAATTCGTTCCCTGATGTCTTAACGGAAGTCCCATCATCTTGGTCCTTCTCCTTGTCAGTGTTTTCCACATATTCCTTTCATCTCCAATTCTACAGAGAAACTATTCCTTCCTTGGCTTATCAGTCCACCTAGTTTTCAAAATTCGTGTGTAACAACACATCTCAAATGCTTCGATTTTCTTCTGTTCTGGTGTTTCCACAGTCCATGTTTCACTATCATACAATGCTGTATTCCAGACGTACATTCTCAGAAATTTATTCCTCAAATTAAGGCCTTTGTTTGATACTAGTAGACTTTTCTTGCCCTGGAATGCACTTTTTCCAGTGCTAGTCTGCTTTTGAAATCCTCCTTGCTCTACCCCTCATTGTCCTAGCTAGTAGAATTCCTTTACTTAATCTACTTCATGACCATCAGTCCTGGTGTTAAGTATCTCGTTGTTCTCATTACTGCTACTTCTCATCACTTTCGTCTTTCCTTGATTTACTCTTACTCCACATCCTGTAATCATTAGACTGTTCAAATCATAAGGCAGCTCATGTAATTCTTCTTCACTTTCACCCAGGATAGCAATGTCATCAGCAAATCATCTCACTGATATCCTTTCACCTTCAATTTTAATTTCGCTCCTGAACCAACCTTTTATTTCCATCATTGTTTCTCCGATGAATACAGTGAACGGTAGGGCTGAAAGACTATACTCCTGCCTTACACCCTTTTCAATCAGAGAACTTCGTTCTTGGCCTTGTTCTCTTATTATCCCCTTTTGGCTCTTGTACGTATTGTGTATTATCCGTCTTTTACTAAAGTTTACCCCTATTTTCCTCATAATCTAACATCTAGTACCATTTTACATTGTCGAAAGCTTTTTCCAGTTCGATAAATCCTATGAATGTGTCTGATGTTTCTTTATTCTTGCTTCCATTATCAACCGCAATACCAGAATAGCCTCTCTGGTGCCTTTACCTTTCCTAAAGCCAAACTGATACTCATCTAACACATCTTAGATTTTGTTTTCCATTGTTCTGTATACTATTTTTGTCATAAATTTGGATGCATGAGTTGTTAAGCTGACTGCGATATAATTCTCGAACTTCTCAGCTCTTGCAGTCCTCGGAATTGTATGGATGACATTTGTCTGAAAGTCAGATGGTATGTCGCCAGACTCATACATTCTACACACAAGTGTCAATAGTCGTTTCGTGTCCACTTCCCCTAACTATCTTAGAAATTCTGATGGAATGTTATCTACCCCTTCTGCTTTATTTGATCATAAGCCCTCCTAAGCTGTCTTAAATTCTTATTCTAGTACTGGATCCCCTATCTCTTCTAAATCGGCTCCGGTTTCTTCTTCTATTACATCAGTCAAATTTTCCCCCCTCAATTTACACTTCCCACCTATCCGCTTTTACCTTTACATTTAATAGTGGAATTCCCATTGAACTCTTAATTTTACTATGCTTGCTTTTAATTTCACCGATGGTTGTTTTGACTTTCCTATATGCTGAGTCAGTCCTTCCGACAATCATTTCTTTTTCGATTTCTTCACATTTTTCGTGCAGCCATTTCATCTCAGCTTCCCTGCATTTCCTGTTTATTTCATTCCACAACGGCTTTCATTTCTGTATTCCTTAATTTCCCTGAACATTTTTTTATTTCCTTCTTTCATCGATCAACTGAAGTATCTCTTCTGTCACCCATGATTTCTTTGCTGTTTACCCTCTTTTCACCTATGTTTTTCTTTCCAGCTTCTGTGATTGCCCTGTTTAGAGATGTCCTTTATTCTTCAACAATGCTGACTACTGAGATATTCCTTATTGCAGTATATATAGCCTTAGATACCTTCAGGCTTGTCTCTTCATTCCGCAGTACTTCCGTATCCCACTTCTTTGCGTAATGAGCCTTCCTGATTAAACTCTTAAACTGCGGCCAACTCTTCATCACTATTACATTGAGATGTGAGCTTATATATCTTCTTGGGTGTGCCTTACAATCCAGTATCTGATTTCGGAATCTCTGTCTGACGATGATGTAATCCGACAGAAACATTTCCGTATCAGCCGACCTTTTACAAGTATAACTCTTCCTCTTGTGACTCTTGAACAATATGTTAGCCTATTATTAGCTGAAATTTATTACAGAACTCAGTTATTCTTTCTCCTCTCTGATCCCTTGTCCCAAGCCCATATTCTCCTGTAACCTTTTCTTCTACTCCTTCCCCTACAACTGCATTCCAGTCCTTCATAACTATTAGATTTTTGTCTCCCTTTACTTACTGAATTACCCGTTCAATGTCTTCATGTACTTTCTCTGTCTCTTCATCTTCTGCTTGCGATGTCGGTATGAGAACCTGAACCATTGCTGTCGTTGTTGATTAGCTGTCAGTTCTGATGAGAAAAACCCTATCACTGAGCTTTTCAAATGGCTCTGAGTACTATGGGACTTAACATCTGACGTCATCAGTCCCCTAGAACTTAAAACTACTTAAACCTAACTAACTGGCAGAGCGGTTCTAGGCGCTACAGTCTGGAACCGCGCGACCGCTACGATCGCAGGTTCGAATCCTGTCTTGGGCATGGATGTGTGTGATGTCCGTACGTTAGTTAGGTTTAAGTAGTTCTAAGTTCAAGTGGACTGATGACCTCAGAAGTTACGTCTCATAGTGCTCAGAGCCATTTGAACCTAACTAACCTAAGGACATCACACACATCCATGCCCAAGGCAGGATTCGAACCTGCGACCGTAATGATCGCGCGGTTCCAATTTGAAGCTCCTAGAACCACTCGGTCACAACTGCTTGCTAAGTAATAATAGTGTTCCATTTACAGTTCTAACATTATAACCAGCAGATGAGGCAACCGTAAAAGATGGTCACAGTCACAAATGCATAGCTATCTGTAGCAATTTCATAGACCTTCCTGCATATTCGACTGTTTAGGAATGTACCGCAATGCGAGTTTATCTGTCATTACGGTGTTAAATCAACAAATTTTCTAGGTGTTCTGCCTGCGTCACCGGCCTCCCGTTGTCTTCTTATCATATTGGGCTTGTTCTATGGCCTGCCGGCCGCGGTGGACGAGCGGTTCTAGAAGCTTCAGTCCGGAACCGTGTGACTGCTACGGTCGCAGGTTCGAATCCTGCCTTGGGTATCGATGTGTGTGATGTCCTTAGGTTATTTAAGTTTAAGTAGTTCTAAGTTCTAGGGGGCTGATGACCTCAGATGTTAAGTCCCATAGTGCTCAGAGCTGAAAACGAGACGCGTAGGTAAATGTACGTAATCTGCGTGGTGAAACATCCAGCATTCCACTCTTCCAGAAGTACTGGCAAAGTGCATTGGTGCCAAATAGCGATTGGAAAGCTCTTGCGAATGGACGAATAACAAAACAATATTATCTATAACACATGAATAAGTAATGATATCTCTCTCTGACGATTACAAAAATAAATAAGAATAGGCTGATCAGTCGGCCCAATGTAAAGATCTTAGCATTTTGTTGCTGTATGCCGTTCTGGTCAATTGCCGAGTAAAACAAAGAAAACTGAAGCGATACGCATTGGTAGTCCAACGAGATCTCAGCCAGCAACTAGCCGAGACTACCGTGATGTCACGGAGAAAACATGATACTGTTTCGTTTAGCTTCCTGCCATTGCTCTGATGGTAGTTAATGCAGACATGAAATGCAAAATCACTTGTACTTTAAGCGTGGAGTGACCATTCTCGAATTTAAATTTACGTTCTCGATGTCACATAAACGCGATGACTATTCATATTACTTTATCAGTATGTAAAGAGAATATTACGGGCATTTAGCCGGATCACTCAGCGCCAGTCCTGAAACTGAGTGCACTACCATGAACTGATGAACATTGTTTATAGAAGTGCCAAGTCTCGACTGCAGAAGTTGTACGAAGAATTTAATGGAGAGATCAGAATGCCCTCACTGCTATCCGCAGCCTGCTCCTGCAGACCTCAGTGGAGCTGCGCTACCAGAGCCCGTTCAAGGGAACGCTGCAAACCAACGGCAGAGCATATCATTATAAAATACACTCCTGGAAATTGAAATAAGAACACCGTGAATTCATTGTCCCAGGAAGGGGAAACTTTATTGACACATTCCTGGGGTCAGATACATCACATGATCACACTGACAGAACCGCAGGCACATAGACACAGGCAACAGAGTATGCACAATGTCGGCACTAGTACAGTGTATATCCACCTTTCGCAGCAATGCAGGCTGCTATTCTCCCATGGAGACGATCGTAGAGATGCTGGATGTAGTCCTATGGAACGGCTTGCCATGCCATTTCCACCTGGCGCCTCAGTTGGACCAGCGTTCGTGCTGGACGTGCAGACCGCGTGAGACGACGCTTCATCCAGTCCCAAACATGCTCAATGGGGGACAGATCCGGAGATCTTGCTGGCCAGGGTAGTTGACTTACACCTTCTAGAGCACGTTGGGTGGCACGGGATACATGCGGACGTGCATTGTCCTGTTGGAACAGCAAGTTCCCTTGCCGGTCTAGGAATGGTAGAACGATGGGTTCGATGACGGTTTGGATGTACCGTGCACTATTCAGTGTCCCCTCGACGATCACCAGTGGTGTACGGCCAGTGTAGGAGATCGCTCCCCACACCATGATGCCGGGTGTTGGCCCTGTGTGCCTCGGTCATATACAGTCCTGATTGTGGCGCTCACCTGCACGGCGCCAAACACGCATACGACCATCATTGGCACCAAGGCAGAAGCGACTCTCATCGCTGAAGACGACACGTCTCCATTCGTCCCTCCATTTACGCCTGTCGCGACACCACTGGAGGCGGGCTGCACGATGTTGGGGCGTGAGCGGAAGACGGCCTAACGGTGTGCGGGACCGTAGCCCAGCTTCATGGAGACGGTTGCGAATGGTCCTCGCCGATACCCCAGGAGCAACAGTGTCCCTAATTTGCTGGGAAGTGGCGGTGCGGTCCCCTACGGCACTGCGTAGGATCCTACGTTCTTGGCGTGCATCCGTGCGTCGCTGCGGTCCAGTCCCAGGTCGACGGGCACGTGCGCCTTCCGCCGACCACTGGCGACAACATCGATGTACTGTGGAGACCTCACGCCCCACGTGTTGAGCAATTCGGCGGTACGTCCACCCGGCCTCCCGCATGCCCACTATACGCCCTCGCTCAAAGTCCGTCAACTGCACATACGGTTCACGTCCACGCTGTCGCGGCATGCTACCAGTGTTAAAGACTGCGATGGAGCCCCGTATGCCACGGCAAACTGGCTGACACTGACGGCGGCGGTGCACAAATGCTGCGCAGCTAGCGCCATTCGACGGCCAACACCGCGGTTCCTGGTGTGTCCGCTGTGCCGTGCGTGTGATCATTGCTTGTACAGCCCTCTCGCAGTGCCCGAAGCAAGTATGGTGGGTCTGACACACCGGTTTCAATGTGTTCTTTTTTCCATTTCCAGGAGTGTACAAATAAGCGGTTTTTACCGTCAGGAATCAAACAGTGACAGTGAAAGGAACTGCCACAGCCAACAATTGGTGTAGATAGCAGGACTCATTGTCAGTGTGGCGATGTTATATGTCTCATGTTGCGATCGGCGTGGACTCAGCGGCGGCTGAGTGTCGGCCAAGTTTAACGTCAAAGAGTGTACATACAGAACCCAAAAAGCTCATTCTTCTGCCCTACTGTAACGTGCTGTATTGCAAAATCTTGTAATTTCTATTTCTAGACTGCATTATGTTAGCCAACACTGCACTACATAATGAAAGTTGTGGATTAGAGCCGAGGAGCGTAAGTGCTACGGTCATTATGAAACAGATCTCTGATCATACAAGACGAGGGACTGCAATGCCCGTTCTTGTCTGTGAATTCTTAATGTAACTGCTCATTGAGTTTGCCCACAGTCTATAACATTAATGCCGCCAAAGTGAGAACGACAAGCTTAGATGTGCATCAGGATAGATTTACGATTAGTTGGTAGCCTCAACATGGAAAAGTTATAGGAAATTGTAAACGACCTTGGAAATGAAGTTGAGACTGACATTAGCAGACATGTCTTTGGTCTAGTAACTGACAAAAATAACGATAAAAGTTAATAGAGACCTCAGTTCTCTAAAACTCAAATCACATTAGAAAACGAAGGTAACAGTGTGGGGTGGCTAAAAATGAAGTATGAAAGACTTTATGGGCAAAGCACAACAAGATTTGAGCATGTGGGTACCTCGTGAAATCAAAGTAAAAGCTGTAACCAGATACCAACAAATTATAGCCAAATTAAGGAAGTGAAGTAATCAGTTAACAAGCCTCTCAGAATATGAATCCCAGTACCGCAGTTGCGACACATTTCCCCAAAATCAGAAACTCATGCACCATCAGCACCAAACCCTGCGCTTTGATCTACATCTACATCTTCGCCTACGCGATTACTGTGCAATTCATAATTAAGTGCCTGGGAGAGAGTTCACAGAAACATCTACAAGATATTTCTCTACTGTTCCACTCTTGACCATCACGTGAGAAAAATGAACACTTAAGGAGCTTCGATTTCTCTAATTTTATTCTGATGATCATTGCTCGCTATGTAGGTGGGCACCAACAAAATATTTTCAACATCTGAGGAAAAAGTTGATGATTTAAATTTCATAAATTTCATGAGAAGGTCCTCCCGCAACGAAAAACGCCTTTGTTTTAAAGATTGCTATCCCAGTTCGTGTATCATATCTGTCGTACCCTCTTCCCTATTTCACGATAATATGGAACGAGCTACTCTTCTCTGTATATTTTCGATGACCTCCGTCAATGCTCTATAAAGCGGATCCCACACTGCACAACTGTAGTTTAAGCAGTATCTGTAGTTGCCCCGTTGCATTTTCTAAATGTCCTCACAATAAATCACAGTCTTTGGCTTGCTTTCCTGACAACATTATACATGTAATCGTTCCAATTTAAGTTATTCATGATTGTAATTCCGTGGTAGTTAGTTGAAATTATCTACACAGAGGGGACAAACCAATGCTGTTGCCATTGTGAAGGACGAGAGTACCGTTTATTTCATAAAAAAATTGGGCAACGCTGCGGAAACTTCCCACAGTTGCTACAAGAAAGGCATCTTAATAAGAGTTTGATGCTGGGACGGAGCAATGTCCCATCAACCGGTCGGGTTTTGGGCGCCAAACATAGTGGCAGGATTTCTCTGTTCAACAGCATTTACAAAATTTTGGGGCAAATCGAATAGACCTCCCCATGCTAGTTCAAAATGGCTCTGAGCACTATGGAACTTAACATCTGAGGTCATCAGTCCCCTAGAACTTAGAACTAATTAAACCTAACTAACCTAAGGATATCACACACATCCATGCCCGAGGCAGGATTCGAACCAGCGACCGTAGCGGTCGCGTGGTTCCAGACTGACGCGCCTAGAACGGCATGGCCACTGCGGCCGTCCCCATGCTAGTTGGGTGGTATCTCGGGGTCTCGTCCTATGATATCAAAACAGAATAGGCAGGAACCACCTGCTCAGTTATTCTCTTGGGTGGCTCAATGCCATCCATTCAGAACGTGGAGAGACGCCAGCTTTGCCAACAGAAGCATGAAGGTGGCTATAGCTCCCATCGGACCTTCACCCTTCCTAACGAGATTCGCTGACTGCCTCCTGCCGACAAAGAGACCCTAACACCACTCCAGGAGAAAACCTTCCCAGTCAGAAAAACGCAAGGCTTTCCTCATAGCAAATATGCCCAGTACACTCTAAATAAAATAATCCACAGAATGGTAGCAGAAATATATCAGTTCAAAAACTGTTCAAATGTGTGTGACATCTTATGGCACTTAGCTGCTAAGGTCATCAGGCCCTAAGCTTACACACTACTTAACCTAAATTATCCTAAGGACAAACACTCACATCCATGCCCGAGGGAGGACTCGAACCTCCGCCGGGACCATCCGCACAGGAAATATATCAGTATTTGACAAAGTCACAACAGCACTCCACTATATTCGTTGGAGGACAAAACTAGATTTACTCACTGTGTTTTGGTGTGGTGAAGATTTCACAGGGGCTGGCTGCAGTGTCACTCCAAGGTACAGGTGGTGGTACACGGAAGCATACAAGTTGGCTGGCTCTGAGCACTATGGGACTGAACATCTGAGGTCATCAGTCCCCTAGAACTGAGAACTACTTAAACCTAACTAACCTAACGACATCCCACACATCCACGCCCGAGGCAGGATTGGAACCTTCGGCCGTAGCGGTCGCGTGGTTCCAGACTGAAGCGCCTAGAACCGCTCGGTCACACCGGCCGGCAGCATGAAAGTATCAGAGCTTTAATTTGTGCCCCAGATAATACGTAAGAGTTGATAGGCAACATGAACTACACACCGAAAAGCGATAGAGCTCATCCCTCGAGGTGGATGGCTCCATGCGGAAGAACTGCTTGTCGGCGTCCCAGACGAAGGCTACTGCGGGTTTCGCAGACTGCGGGCTGCTGTGTGCGGGTGTCTTCTCGACACCTGCAGGCGAGTGAGGCGAGGCAGTGAGGGGGCGGAGGTCGCAGGCGGCGGCGGCGGCGGCGGCGGCCGGCCTGAAGAACGCCCCCACCAGCAGCTGGGCGCCGCGGGGCCCGCCCACCAGGCTGCGCCACGAGTGCCGCTTCGGCTGCAGACAACCGCCTGCTGGCTGGAAAAGCTCTGCTCACTGCACGAAGCGAGGTCACCGTCACCACCAGGGAGAAAGCGCGGGAAGCTCTCAGTAACTGGGCACTGTCCTACGGCAGGTGGTACGCCACTCCCTTCCTCCGACTTTCGTTAAGAGTTATAAAGCCGCTTAGAGGACTTCTTACAATGCCATTTACTCTTTCGTAGAGCCATTACTTTATTCAGTCGGATGACACCTCAGTTGGACGATTCTGTAGCACCAGACTACGACGTCACAAGGTTGGATGAGGCAATGGAGACGAATGTACACTACTGGCCATTAAAATTGCTACACCAAGAAGAAATGCAGATGATAAACGGGTATTCATTGGACAAATACATTATACTAGAACTGACATTTGATTGCATTTTCACGCAATTTGGGTGCACAGATCCTGAGAAGTCAGTACCCAGAACAACCAACTCTGGCCGTAATGACGGCCTTGATACGCCTCGACATTGAGTCAAACAGAGCCTGGATGGCGTGTACAGGTACAGCTGCCCATGCAGCTCCAACACGATACCAAAGTTCATCAAGAGTAGTGACTGGCGTATTGTGACGAGACAGTTGTTCGGCCACCATTGACCAGACGTTTTTAATTGGTGAGAGATCTGGAGAACGTGCTGGACAGGGCAGCAGTCGAATATTTCCTGTATCCAGAAAGGCCCGTACAGGACCTGAAACATGCGGCCGTGCATTATCGTGCTGAAATGTAGAGTTTCGCAGGGATCGAATGAAGGGTAGAGCCACGGGTCGTAATACATCTGAAATGTAACGTCCACTGTTCAAAGTGCCGTCAATGCGAACAAGAGGTAACCGACACGTGTAACCAATGGCACCCCATACCATCACGCCAGGTGATACGCCAGTATGGCGATGACGAATACACGCTTCCAATGTGCGTTCAGTGCGATGTCGCCAAACACTCATGCGACCAGCATGATGCTATAAACAGAACCTGGATTCATTCGAAAAAATGACGTTTTGCAATTCGTGCACCCAGGTTCGTCGTTGAGTACACCATCTGTGATCCAGCGTCAACGGTAACCGCAGCCACGGTCTCCGAGCTGATAGTCCATGCTGCTGGAAACGTCGTCGAATTGTTCGTGCAGATAGCTGTTGTCTTGCAAACGTCCCCATCTGTTGATTCAGGGATCGAGACGTGGCTGCACGATCCGTTACAGCCATGCGGATAAAATGCCTGTCATTTTGACTGCTAGTGATACGAGGCCGTTGGGATCCAGCACGGCGTTCCCTATTACCCTCCTAAACCCACCGATTCCATGTTCTGCTAACAGTCATTGGATCTCGAGCAACGCCAACAGCAATGTCGCGATACGATAAACCGCAATCGCCATAGGCTACAATCCGACCTTGATCAAAGTCGGAAACGTGATGGCACGCATTTCTCCCCCTTACACGAGGCATCACAACAACGTTTCACCAGGCAACGCCGGTCAACTGCTGTTTCTGTATGAGAAATCGGTTGGAAACGTTCCTCATGTCAGCACGTTGTAGGTGTCGCCACCGGCGCCAACCTTTATTGAATGCTCTGGAAAGCTAATCATTTGTATATCAGAGCAACTTCTACCTGTCGGTTAAATTTCGCGTCTGTAGCACGTCATGTTCGTGGTTTAGCTATTTTAATGTCCAGTAGTGTAGCTGATATGGCGCACCGCTCGTGGGACGCTGCGTCAGCACAAGCTACTTTTCTTCTGATAGACGTCTCGAGTGAATACTAGAGGGGATAGTCTACTTATATTCAAGCCAAGTTTCTTGTTTTCATTAATTAATGGTAACTAACTAACTTCCATGTCCGCAGCTCGCGGTATTGTGGTAGCGTTCTCGTTTCCCGTGCACGGGGTCCGGGATTCGATTCCCGGCGGGTCAGGGATTTTCCCTGCCTCGAGATGACTGGGTGATGTTCTGTCGTCTTCATCATCATCATTCACCCCCCATTACGGTCGGAGGAAGGCAATGGGAAACCAACTCGGCTAGGACCTTGCCTAGTCGGCAGTGCGGGTCTCCCGCATCGTCGCCTGCGCTCCTCGGAGTATGGGACCTCATCATCACCAACTTACCTCCTACCCCCATGAACCATAGAGTCTGCATTAGGCAACGACTGAGTCGGATAGGGATAAGGAATAAAGCAGAATGCGAATGGGTAGCTTTGAGATATGATACAGTGATGGTAGCAGAGGATCAAATAGGTAAGCAGATAAAAATATATTCCGTCTTCAGGCTGGCCCATCGGGACCATCCGACCGCCGTGTCAGCCTCAGTTGAGGATGCGGATAGGAGAGACGTGTGGTCAGCACGTCGCTCTCCAGGTCGTTATGATGGTTTTCTGTGACCGGAGTCGCTACTATTCGGTGGAGTAGCTCCTCAATTGGGATCACGAGTCTGAGTGCACCCCTGAAATTGGCAACAGCGCGTGGCGGCCTGGATTGTCACCCATTCAAGTGCCGGCCACTTCCGACAGTAAGCAGATAAGGCCAAGTAGAGATCCTTGGCTAACACATGAGGTACCGAATTTAATTGACGAAAGGAGAAAATATAAAAATGAAGCAGGTGTAAGAGAATAAAAACGTTGAAAAATGAGGATGTGAAGAAGCGCAAAACGACTAAGCAGGAATCGACAGAGGACAAATCTAAGGATGTTGAAGTATATGTCACTAGAGTTAAGATACATGCCGCCCACAGGAAAGTCAAACACACCTTTGGCGAAAAGAGAAGCAGCTGCATGAACGTCAAGTGCTAAAACGGAAGACCAATCCTACGTAAAGAAGGGAAATCTGAAAGATGGAAGGAGTGTCTCTAAGAGGGAGAAAAACTTGAAAGCCATATTACAGAAATGGAAGAGGAGGTAGACCAAAACAAGGTGGAAGATACGATACTCTGAGAAGAAGTTCACAGAGCACTGATAGGCCGAAGTCGAAAAAAGATCCTTGGAGATGACAACACTCCTTTATAACTACTGACAGACTTATGAGATCCAACCATGACAAAATTCTTCCATCTCCCGTGCAAGGTGTATGAGACAGGCCTACTACCCTCACTCTTCAAGAAGAATATATAATTCAAAACCGAAGAAAATAGATACAAATACTGCCTAACCATTGGTTTAATAATTCATGGTTGTTAAATAGTGCCGAGCGAGATGGCGCAGTGACTAACACACTGGAATCGCAGTCGCGAGGACGACGGTTCAGACCCGCGTCCGAACATCCTGATTTGGGTTTTCATGATTTCCCCCTACATCGCTTCAGGCCAATGGCAGGGTGTGGCTAACACACTGGACTGGCAGTCGGGAGGACGACGGTTCAAACTCGCGGCCAGCGATCCTGCTTTATGTTTTACAAGATTTTCCTAACTCATTTCAGGCGGATTCCGGGACGGTTCTCTGAAAAGGAACGGCCGATTTCCTTCCTCATCCTTCTGTAATCCGATCGGACCGATGACCTCGCTGTTTGGTCTCCTCCCCCAAATTAACCAACCAACGACCAAATACCAACATGAGTTACAGAGGAACGGAGAAACTGTTAGAAGCCGACCTCTAGGAAGATCAGTTTGGCTTCTGGAGAAATGTAGAAACGAGTGAGGCAATACTGACTAAGAATTATCTTACAAAACTGAGCAACGAATCGTAATCCTATGATTATAGCACTTCTGAACTCAGAGAAATCTTTTGACAACGTTGACTGAAATATTCTACTGGAAATTCTAAACGTAACAGCAGTAAAACACAGGAAGCGCTTGGCTGTTTGCAGAAACCAGATGGCAGTTAAAAAGTCGAGGGGCATGAAAAAGTTCAGGGAGAAGAAATAAAAACTTTGAGCTTTGCAGATGACATTTTCCTTCTATTGGAGACAGCAAATGTCTTGCAATATCAGTTGGACGGAAAGGACGGCGTCTTCAAAGGAGAATATAAGATGAAAATCGCCACAAACAAAACAAGGACAATTAAATCAGGCGATGCTGAGGGTATTAGGTTATGAACCAAGACACTTAAAGTAGTAGATAAGTTCTGCTATTTGGGGAGCAAAGTAGCCCGTGACGACCGAAGTAGTGAGGTTATAAAATGTAGACTGGCAATAGCAAGGAAAGCGTTTTTGAAGAAGAGAAATTTGTTATCAAAAATGGCTCTGAGCACTATGGGACTTAACAACTGTGGTCATCAGTCCCCTAGAACTTAGAACTACTTAAACCTAACTAACCTAAGGACATCACACACATCCATGCCGGAAGCAGGATTCGAACCTGCGGCCGTAGCGGTCGCTGTTAACATCGAATATAGATTTTAGTGTTAGGAAATCCTTTATTAAGGTATTTTTGTGGAGTGTATTCGTGTGTGGAAGTGAAACATGGACGATAAAAGCTCAGACAAGAAGAGACTAGAGGCTTTTAAAATGTGGTGTTACAGTATAACGCTGAAGGTTACGTGGATAGACGGTGTAACTAACGAGGAGGTACCGAATACAACTCGGGAGAAAATAAGTATATGGCACAACCTCACTAAGAGAAGGGATCGGTTGACGGGACACATATTGAGACATCAAGGTGTAGGCAGTTTAGTATTGGAGGGAGAGATGAATACTTTAAGTAGATTCAGAAGGATGCAGCTTTCAGTAGCTATTCGAGATGAAAAGGCTGCAAAAACTCGAGTAGCATTTAAAGCTGTATCAAACCACTCTTCGGACTGAAGACCACAACCACAACTAAATTAATCTTAAGATGTATTCCAAAATACCGTGGGAGATCCTCTCAGTACTGTGCTACTACGACGTATTTACACCGTCATTTTTGAGTTACTTTAGATAACCAATTCATATATCACTGTCACTGTAGGAATGATCTGGCGAAGCGGTTCCTGCCAACAAAGCCCTATAGGAAGACGATATGTCGTTAAGTCTCGTACGATTGAGACTGTGACAAGCAGAATAAGGATACCTATGTGTTTGTGGAAAGAAAATGCAGAAGTTAAGAAGGTTTGCCAAAATCTGATGATCTGTTGATGCAAGTGTTATTAGCGAACGACGCGTTGGTGGATTAAGATGCCGGTGCAGAGCAGTGATTCGACAGCGACCTCAGAAACAGATGTAAACGGGTTATCTGAGAAGTCGTCATGGAGGTCTCTGAAGTCACTCGGGATTCCACCCTTGGTCCACTGCTTTTGTCGTTGCATTTCTACATCTCATTCGTGCTTCACTCCTGTAAAGATCACATCGATACAGGTGATATCTAATTAAATTGTATAACTCAGTATATAGCCACAAAATTAATACCTTTTGCCTTTCAATTCACTAAAATTTCAATGTACTTGATTATTATTATCATAATGATGGATTCTGCTTCAGTCTTTTACTTTTATTTTCATGTGGAAAGCGAAGGTGATATAGAACACCTCGTAAACTGGTCAGTGTTGGACCTGACACACCAGTCATAGATCGTAAGCAGATGAACTTCAGAACATGGATCAGACACTGCTCTTAATTTCTTCAATAACCTATTTTTTAAATTTTTTGTTTCTGTGAAAAGTGTTTGAAGGAATGAAAATTTTAAAACTTCATTTAGGGTCACAGAGAATAGGAAAGTCGTAGTTCCACGAATCTCTAAAACTTCTTGGCCGATTTGCATCAGATTTTTACACGATACTCTAATGAACGTTGGGACGGACATAGATCACACTTTTTGTATTACGTATATACAATATTGTAATAAAAATTCAAGTGGACATAGGCTACATATTTTTCAAACGAGTTTCCTAAAACCAACTGTGAGAAATAAAATGCTGTTCTACTCTGTACAGTGATATAGTGTGGTTTCGTTTTCTTTGTCTCAGTCAGTTTCAACTACGGTGGCAAACCATTTGAACCATTAGAATATTTGTTCCTCCTTGTACATAACGTTTTTAACAGAAAGCATGCAAGTTGTTTATCGCTTTATGGTTACAACACTACAACGGGATTTGTATCATGAGAAATTCTGTGATCGTACCGATTTGCACATTTAACTATGAAGAATAATATCATTGAACTTATTATCGTCACAGATACAGATGCAGTGGAATTCTGTCATACCCCGTACAGAAATGATTCCAAGCTTTTAACCCATTTACTTTAAACGGGTTCAATTTCGAACCAAGTTTGCGTTGACTGTAACACTAAAAAAAACAATGCTTCAGTTCAGCGAGAGGGGGAAGATAAGGTAGACAAGGAGGGGGGGGGGGGGGAGAAGAAATGGACATAGAGATAGGGAAGGATGAGATGGACACATGAGGGGAAAAAGGAGATGGACAGAAAGAGTGGACAGGGAAAGTTGGAAAGGAAGAGGGGGAATAATGGATCTGGACATATATCCAATCCCCCACATATTTAGTGATTACGAAGCATTGCCGTTTTCTTTAGTGTTTATATAAACAGTTCCATTAGGGCTGTAGTTATGTGAAATGAAAGTCATGGATTATGTTCACTAAATCACTACTTATTGAAACTAATCTTCTGCAGAATCGAACCACAACTGAAATCGTTTAAGAAGTGTTTTGAAACAGTCCCTGTAATCCTTTTTGGAACTGCATTTAGCGCCGCAGTTCAGTTTCCTTAGATATCCTTTCCTGCGTCAGACCGGTGTCCTTTCATTACCAATCTCAATTTGGGAAACAACCAGAAGTCGGCTGGAGCCAAGTTGGGAAAATATGACGGGTGATACAGAACTGTGGCCCATGTTGTTGTTTTGGTCTTTAGTCCAGAGACTGGTTTGATGCAACTCTCCATCCTACTCTATCCTGTGCAATCTTCTTCATCTCCCAGTACCTACTGCAACCTACGTCCTTCTGAATCTGCTTACTCTATTCATCTCTTGGTCCCCCTCTACGATTTTTAACCTTCACGCTGCCCTCCAATACTAAATTGGCCATCCCATGACGCCACAGAACATGTCCTAACAACCGGTCTCTTCTTCTTGTCAAGTTGTGCCACAACCTCATCCCCAATTCTACGCAATACCCCCTCATTAGTTATGTGATTTACCCATCTAATCTTCAGCATTCTTCTGTCGGACCACATTTCGAAAGCTTCTATTCTCTTCTTGTTTAAACTATTTATCGTCCATGTTTCACTTCCATATATGGCTACACTCCATACAAATACTTTCAGAAACGACTTCCTGACACTTAAATCTGTACTCGCTGTTAACAAATTTCTCTTCTTCAGAAACGGTTTCCTTGCCACTGCCAGTCTACATTTTATATCCTTTCTACTTCGACCAACATCATTAATTTTGCTCCCCAAATAGCAAAACTCCTTTACTACTTTAAGTGTCTCATTTCCTAATCTAGTTACCTCAGCATCATCCGACTTAATTCGACTACATTCCATTATCCTCGTTTTGCTTTTGTTGATGTTCATCTTCTATTCTCCTTTCAAGACACTGTCCATTCCGTTCAACTGCTCTTCCAAGTCCTTTGCTGTCTCTGACAGAATTACAATGTTATCGGCGAACCTCAAAGTTTTTATTTCTTCTCCATGGGTTTTAATACCTACTGCAAATTTTTCTTTTGTTTCGTTTACTGTTTGATGAATATACAGATTTAATAACATCGGGGAGAGGCCCCAACCCTGTCTCACTCCCTTCCCAACCACTGTATTTTACCCCTGCCATCTTTAGAATTTGAAAGAGAGTATTCCAGTCAACATTGTTGAAACCTTTCTCCAACTCTACAAATGCTAGAAACGCAGGTTTGCCTCTCCTTAATCTATTTTCTAAGATACCCATACGCTGGCCAAAAACTGATGCACAATCTTTGCTCTGTGGGCTGGGGTTTCATCATGGAGGAGCATCCAGGAACCTGCTTCTCGGTATTCGTCCAGAATTCGACGAATTCTGGCCCACGAAAGATCTGATGTGTTACTACTCCATTACCATTTTCCTATGAGTGCAAAACACTTGACTTTCTACATAGCTGTTTTTGAAACGTCCAGGGTGCGGTAGCGTTCTCGCTTCCCGCGCCCGGGTTCCCGTGTTCGATTCCCGGCGGGGTCAGGAATTTTCTCTGCCTCGTGATGACTGGGTGTTATGTGATGTCCTTAGGTTAGTTAGGTTTGAGTAGTTCTAAGTTCTAGGGGACTGGTAACCATAGATGTTAAGTCCCATAGTGCTCAGAGCCATTTGAACCATTTTTTTTGAAACTTCAAGGAAGGTAATGCCGCACTTCGCTACGAGATATCATTAAAGTTTGGAATTTCACACAAGCATTCCTAAAGGAACTCGGGCAAACTGTGTATCAGGAATTCTTCTTCTTCTTCTTCAGTAGCTCTACAGCCCTTGGTGAGCCTTGGCTTCTTGAACAATCTGCCTCCACACTTCTCGGTTATTTGCTGCTCTTTTCCACCCCCGGACTCCCATATTGCTGATATCCATTATTACCTCATCGATCCATCTTCTTCTAGGTCTCCCTTTTCGCCTAACTGAATGGATCATACCTTTCATCATTTTTTTTGGAATTCTATCCTCTTCCATTCTCTCCAAGTGTCCTAGCCATCGTATTCGCTGTGATTTAACAAATTTTACTATGTCCCTGCCTTGTATTAACTCCTGTAATTCAGTATTGTAGCGTATTCTCCAGCCTTCTTCCTCCCTTATTGGCCCATAGATTTTGCGTAGTTTTTTCCGCTCAATGCTTCTTAGAGCATTTTTATCGTGTTCTGTCAACGTCCATACCTCTGAGCCGTATGTGATAACTGGGCGGACTAGGGAATTATATATTAGCAATTTAGTTTTTCTTGTAACAAGGCTACTTTTGAAAAGCTGCATATTTGCAAAGTAAGCTCTGTTTCCTGCTTGTATTCTTTCCCTTATAGCCTTTCCAATACTGTTATTTGTTATTAGGGCTCCCAAGTAGTTAAAAGAGGACACTCCATTGAAGCATTTCCCATTGATGTTTAGATTTTTAGGGGAATTAAAAAGCTTAAAAATTAAATTTTGTCAGGACTAGCTGCCTTTTGTTTAAAACGATCACTGAACTTGGAATAAATGTGATATTGAGAAGGAGACATTACGATCTGCAGAGTGCAGATAGAGATGCAGAAAAGCTGTAACGAGACTATTAACGAGAGACGGTTCAGTTTGAGATGAATGTAAACCAAGTGGACCCAAGTGCCACTGCGTGGGCGGGCACCTTGCTCGGGTGGGCGAGCACGTCCTGAGCCTCTCGCAGACTGAGGTGCAGGAAGGCCAGCCTGGGCGCTGCCCCCGTCTCTGCGGACACCTCCACCCTGACGTCGGCAGAGCGCATGCGCGGGAGCCGCTGGCGCCGCTGCTTCCACACGTAGAGCAGCGGAAGCCGGCCGGCGCGGCGCGCCTCCCTGCAGCGGCGAGTCTCCTGGCTGGAGCCCTACAACAGTAGCGCACGTCTTTAGGGATTCGGTTTCTTAATTTGTCGTGCCAGAAACACATCTTTACTTAGAAATATGTAACAAAAGATTACACTGGTGTGCAGAACCTAACCCTTCGATGCGTAGCGTCTACTACAGAGCAAGGCAGTTAATGGTAGCTTCGGTGACGTTTTATATCAGTTCCAACTCTTCAAGTTGTAGCGTTGCTCTTGGGGGGCAAAAAGAAAAAGAATTGTTATTTGTTTTGAAAAAGTGTCGAAAAAGTGAATAATTTGGTGGGCCACTTGGCAACAATCAGGGATTGATTACACTATTATAATAACATACGTTGAGCATTAAATACCTGAATAAGAGAAACATTATCATTTCTGTGCATTTTTATATTCGCAATGTAGTCATACCCGGAACAACACTAAGGGACCAGAAGATTTATAGACTTTAAAAGAAATGCAACAATACACCATTATAAAAAAAGTTAGTTCAGAAATAATAGGAAAACGATAATGTTCCTTCCGCCTCATGCTGCGTTCGGCCCATCAGCGTGATCGTAAATTCTGGTGATGAACTAACACAAAATAATTATCGATTAAGGAAATGAGGAGATGGAAATCATCAAGGTTAATTTACTAAAATAAGCACACTTATCTTTAACACACTTTTTTTTAATGCTACGTACCTTTTCATATTAAATTACAATAGATGACCATTGTGGTTAAACACTTTATACATACCAGTCAAAATGTCCTCTTGATGTTATCTGTTCGTAATAAGTTACAAGAAACTACATGTTTTCTGACTGGAATATAACAATTAGCATGTTCACTCAATATTTTCACATGAAATATATAATACCGTTGCGGAACGCAGCAAGTCCGCGTCCGCCTTTCATGGAATACAAACAATAAAAGGAGAGGCGCCAAATGCCTCATTTGTCTTGAAACAACAGAATTCTTTTTTTTATATCATTAATCAATACATGTACAGGGTTATTACAAATGATTGAAGCGATTTCCAGCTCTACAATAACTTTATTATTTGAGATATTTTCACAATGCTTTGCGCACACATACAAAAACTCAAAAAGTTTTTTTAGGCATTCACAAATGTTCGATATGTGCCCCTTTAGTGATTCGGCAGACATCAAGCTGATAATCAAGTTCCTCCCACAGTCGGCGCAGCATGTCCCCATCAATGAGTTCGAAAGTATCGTTGAGGCGAGCTCGCAGTTCTGGCACGTTTCCTGGCAGAGAAGGCTTAAACACTGAATCTTTCACATAACCCCACAGAAAGAAATCGCATGGGGTTAAGTCGGGAGAGCGTGGAGGCTATGACATGAATTGCTGATCATGATCTCCACCGCGCCGAAAATTCAAAGCGTTTGACTTTGTCATCGGGTGTCAGCGCTTGTAGCAATTGTAAACGGTAAGGCTTCTGCTTTAGCCTTTTCCGTAAGATTTTCCAAACCGTCGGCTGTGGTACGTTTAGCTCCCTGCTTGCTTTATTCGTCTACTTCCGCGGGCTACGCGTGAAACTTGCCCGCACGCGTTCAACCGTTTCTTCGCTCACTGCGGGCCGACCCGTTGATTTCCCCTTACAGAAGCATTCAGAAGCTTTAAACTGCGCATACCATCGCCGAATGGAGTTAGCAGTTGGTGGATCTTTGTTGAACTTCGTCCTGAAGTGTCGTTGCACTGTTATGACTGACTGATGTGAGTGCATTTCAAGCACGACATACGCTTTCTCGGCTCCTGTCGCCATTTTGTCTCACTGCGCTCTCGAGCGCTCTGACAGCAGAAATCTGAAGTGCGGCTTCAGCCGAACAAAACTTTATGAGTTTTTCTACGTATCTGTAGTGTGTCGTGACCGTATGTCAATGAATGGAGCTACAGTGAATTTATGAAATCGCTTCAATCATTTGTAATAGTCCTGTACATAGAGATTTACAGGCACCGCGCAAGAACGGCAAAGATAAAGAATAGTAGATTCTGTCGCTGCTATGCGATGGTTCATTTCTTTTACTTTAAAATTGTTCGATAACTTTAGGCAATCAGGCGTTTACTATTGAGCGTATATTAATGCTTGTTAGGCGAAAATTACTAATATTACAAAGTGCACGCAGCGCTCTGCAAGTAGGCACTCGCCACAAGCATTGTACGCCCTGCATGAATCTGCAGCCTTATGACTGATTGGAAGCATCAAGTGAGAGGTGATCGTTAAAAGCTGTCCACTGCAGTGAAATTCGTGCCCCACACGGTTATGGTCCAAGATACTACTCCTGGCGGGTGTAAAACGAATCTGCGCAACGGAAAATAATAAACTCTAAAACAAAGATTTGTCAAGGTGTGACTACCCCCTGAAGTAGATCTTAGGATCCCCTAATTCTATAAATTACAATCTAAACTTAAATGAATGACGAAGGCAACTAATCCTACTAAATGACAAACGTTGTTTCTGCTTATATATTTATTTTAGATTAAAAAGAAACCCTTTGTATAACAAAGTTTACATTTTCTAAATAAAATTACTCATCAATTGCCCCACTCTGCGCCTTATTATGACTGCGCGGTCTAATATTAATAGCGCGAAATGATTGACATCATCTATGTACCAAACACTAGAAGATACTCCTTCCAAAGGTGATCTACGGTGGTGTGGAACTTCAGTGCATATAAACTAAGGTGATAACAGCTGTTTAGCTTTTATAGCCCTAATAAGTCGAAGCAATTTGCGATATCACCGTATGTACTGCGTCCGATGCGTCGAAGTGATGGTTTTCGTACTCGTCTGCGACGATGGAAGACCTCCAACCACAAATAAACTCTTTCAAACACTAGGACGGCAGAAGAATGTCCTCCGACTAATATACGCTAATACTGTCTTCTTCTCTCTGTGTTCTACAGACGAGAAACGCGAACTCCCAGCCACAAGGACGGAGTTTGGATAACGTCTCAACGTAAGTATAGGCAGAGGAAGTGCCCTCAATTATTAAACGCTGCGTACTGAACGACGACTTCCAACCCGGAGGTGAAGTCCAGAATCGTATAGGTTCGTAACAGTACAGTTTCTAATGGTCTAAGTATAAGCTCTACCGAGAGCAAATGTAGCAAGTCCGTCTGTATCAACAAAGCTGATATCGAGCGACCGTCACACACGGGAGCTCACAATGGAAGACCTCTTCTCTTCACCGCTGGCTTCCCAGCAAGGCTTGGCTCCCCACCACCGTAATTCTGAAAACGAATCATATTCCCGAAACCACGGAATATTCTCCCTCTCTACAGATTCCTCCGAACGCCCATCACCCATATTTTAGTCTTTTGTCGTCCAGTGCGGAAAGTTTGCGAGGAAAAACCTAAACTCGTACAATGGTACTCTCCTGAGCAAAAATCTTTGGAAATAACTTAGCCTGCGTGGTTTTCGAGGTCCTGCTTCTTCGTTCCTCTCACCTGCGTCCAAGATTTTCAGCATTCGGAAGTATTATCCTGTTATCCTTCCGGCGGCCGTCATCCTATTGTGCTCCAGAGCTCAGGTGCCACGACGTCTGTCTAGCTGCTTACTGTGTTTAAGCAGGACCAACACCTGTGCGGGCCTTCCACCCAGAGCTTGAGTTCTGCCGTTTCATCTCCACTGGCGTTACAACCTCTACTAGAATGGGCAATCATTCATTACTCCGTTTTTTACAATAAAGACACTCCGTCACCTTTCATGCAATAAGCGTTAACAATTAGTTACAAGGCGTACGTGACAATGTCAGTCGCCTTTATATATTCATATATACGACGTACAGCCTACCACCTGATACCTAATTGCGTTTGTAGATCACGGCAAAGTATGTGGATGAGTGGTTGTAAGATGCGAAATTATAGCCACCTTACAAAGGACGGAAGTGACTTTCACATGATGCGCCACTGCCGAGTAACAAAGCTCGATGTGACTTGACGTACACGGAAAGAACTGCTACAGTACAGCGCAGAGGATAACTAAAGGAAATACGCAGTGAGACAAGCAGCAATGATATTTATATTACGAGACAATCATCACAATGAAGTCGCAGAGATTTATTACGACCCCTTGGAGATTACAAAAGGCGGGACATGGTTCTTAATAGGGTATCTGATAACTGCAGACAGCAATACATGTTCTGCAACGTGCCCCGATACTGGTTTGGAGATGGGTGAAGAGCTCTTATGGTAGGCTGTTCCAGTCCTCCGACAACTGCTGGATGGTCGAGCGTACTAAACACCTTCTTCCAGAGCTGTTTCACAGAGAAAGACCGCACTGCAGTTCCATCTCTAAATCCTCGTACGAACGAAAAAATGGCTGACATCGAAATAAGTGTCCAACAAATAGAAAAGCAACTGAAATTACTCACTGGACCTGACGGGATACCAATTCGATTCCACACAGAGTACGCGAAAGAACTTGACCCCCTTCTAACAGCCGTGTACCGCAAGTCTCTATAGGAAGGGAAGGTTCCAAATGACTGGAAAAGAGCACAGGTAGTTCCAGTTTTCGAGAAGAGCCGTCGAGCAGATGCGCAAAACTATAGGCCTATATCTATGACATCGATCTGTTGTAGAATTTTAGAACACGTCATTTCTGGAAACCCAGAATCTACTCTGTAGGAATCAACATGGATACCGGGAACAGCGATCGTGTGAGACCCAACTCGCTTTATGTGTTCATTAGACCAAGAAAATATCAGATACAGGCTCCCAAGTAGATGTCATTTTCCTTGACTTTCGGAAGGCAGTTCCGCACTGTCACCTAATAAACAAAGTAAGAGCCTACGGAATATCAGACCAGCTGTGTGGCTGGATTGAAGAGTTTTTAGCAAACAGAACACAGCATGTTGCTCTCAATGGAGAGACGTCTACAGACGTTAAAGTAAACTCTGGCGTGCCACAGGGGAGTGTTATGGGACCATTGCTTTTCACAACATATATAAATGACCTAGTAGATAGTGTCGGATGTTCCATGCGGTTTTTCGCGGATGATGCTGTAGTATACAGAGAAGTTGCAGCATTAGAAAACTGGAGCGAAATGCAGGAAGATCTGCAGCGGATAGGCACTTGGTACAGGGAGTGGCAACTGACCTTTAACATAGATAAATGTAATGTATTGCGAATACATAGAAAGAAGGATCCTTTATTGTATGATTATATGATAGCGGAACAAACACTGGTAGCAGTTACTTCAGTAAAATATCTGGGAGTATGCGTGCGGAACGATTTGAAGTGGAATGATCATATAAAATTAATTGTTGGTAAGGCGGGTGCCAGGTTGAGATTCATTGGGAGGGTCCTTAGAAAATGTAGTCCATCAACAAAGGAGGTGGCTTACAAAACACTCGTTCGACCTATACTTGAGTATGCTCATCAGTGTGGGATCCTTACCAGGCTGGGTTGACAGAGGAGATACAGAAGATCCAAAGAGGAGCGGCGCGTTTCGTCACAGGGTTATTTGGTGAGCGTGATAGAGTTACGGTTTAGCAAACTCAAGTGGCAGACTCTGCAAGAGAGGCGCTCTGCATCGCGGTGTAGCTTGCTGTCCAGGTTTCGAGAGGGTGCTTTTCTGGAAGAGGTATCGAATATATTGCTTCTCCCTACTTATACCTCCCTAGGAGATCACGAATATAACATCAGAGAGATTCGAGCGCGCACAGAGACTTCCCGCGAACCATACGCGACTGGAACAGGAAAGGAAGGTAATGACAGTGGCACGTAAAGTGCCCTGCGCCACACACCGTTGGGTGGCTTGCGGAGTATAAATGTAGATGTAGATGTCCTCCACCCCAAAAACCTTGGACCTTTCCGTTGGTGGGGAGGCTTGCGTGCCTCAGTGATACAGATAGCCGTACCGTAGGTGCAACCACAACGGAGGGGAATCTGTTGAGAAGCCAGACAAACGTGTGGTTCCTGAAGAGGGGCAGCAGCCTTTTCAGTAGTTGCAGGGGCAACAGTCTGGATGATTGACTGATCTGGCCTTGTAACACCAACCAAAGCAGCCTTGCTGTGCTGGTACTGCGAACGGCTGAAAGCAAGGGGAAACTACGGCTGTAATTTTTCCCGAGGGCATGCAGCTTTACTGTATGATTAAATGATGATGGCGTCCTCTTGGGTAAAATATTCCGGAGGTAAAATAGTCCCCCATTCGGATCTCCGGGCGAGGACTACTCAAGAGGATGTCGTTATCAGGAGAAAGAAACCTGGCGTTCTGCAGATCGGAGCGTGGAATGTCAGATCCCTTCATTGGGCAGGTAGGTTAGAAAATTTAAAAAGGGAAATGGATAGGTTAAAGTTAGATATAGTGGGAATTAGTGAAGTTCGGTGGCAGGAGGAACAAGACTTCTAGTCAGGTGAATACAGGGTTATAAATACAAAATGAAACTGGGGTAATGCAGGAGTAGGTTTAATAATGAGTAAAAAAATAGGAGTGCGGGTAAGCTACTACAAACAGCATAGCGAACGCATTATTGTGGCTAAGATAGACACGAAGCCCATGCCTACTACAGTAGTACAAGTTTATATGCCAACTAGCTCTGCAGATGACGAAGAAATTGAAGAAATGTATGATTAAACATAAAAAATTATTCAGATAGTGAAGGGAGACGAAAATTTAATAGTCATGGGTGACTGGAATTCGGTAGTAGGAAAAGGGTGAGAAGGAAACGCAGTAGGTGAATATGGATTGGGGCTAAGAAATGAAAGAGGAAGCCGCCTGATAGAATTTTGCACAGACCACAACTTAATCATAGCTAACACTTGGTTCAAGAATCATGAAAGAAGGTTACATACGTGGAAGAAGCCTGGAGTTACTGACAGGTTTCAGATAGATTATAAAATGGTAAGACAGAGATTTAGGAACCAGGTTTTAAATTGTAAGGCATTTCCAGGGGCAGATGTGGACTCTGACCACAATTTATTGGTTATGAACTGTAGATTAAAACTGAAGAAACTGCAAAATGGTGGGAATTTAAGGAGATGGGACCAGGGCGAACTGAAAGAACCAGAGGTTGTACAGAGTTTCAGGGAGAGCATAAGGGAACAATTGACAGGAATGGGGGAAAGAAATACAGTAGAAGAAGAATGGGAAGCTTTGAGAGATAAAGTAGTGAAGGCAGCAGAGGACCTAGTAGGTAAAAAGACAAGGGCTAGTATAAATCCTTGGGAAACAGAAGAAATACTGAATTTAACTGTAGAAAGGAGAAAATATAAAACTGCAGTAAATGAAGCGGGCAAAAAGGAATACAAACGTCTCAAAAACGAGATCGACAGGAAGTGCAAAATGGCTAAGCAGGGATGGCTAGAGGACAAATGTAAGGATGTAGAGGCTTATCTCATGAGGTTTAAGATAGATACTGCCTACAGGTAAATTAAAGAGACCTTTGGAGAAAAGAGAACCACTTGTATGAATATCAAGAGCTCAGATGGAAACCCAGTTCTAAGCAAAGAAGGGAAAGCAGAATGGTGGAAGGAGGATGTAGTGGGTCTATACAAGGGCAATGTACTTGAGGACAATATTATGGAAAAGGAAGAGGATGTAGATGAAGATGAAATGGGAGATACGATACTGCGTGAAGAGTTTGACCGAGCACTGAAAGACCTGAGTCGAAACAAGGCCCCGGGAGTAGACAAAATTCCATTAGAAATAATGACGGCCTTGGGAGAGCCAGTCCTGACAAAACTCTACCATCTGGTGAGCAAGATGTATGAGACAGGCGAAATAGCCTCAGACTTCAAGAAGAATATAATAATTCCGATCCCAAAGAAAGCAGGTGCTGACAGATGTGAAAATTACCGAACAATCACTTTAATAAGTAACGGATTCAAAATACTAACGCGTACTGGTAGAAGCTGACCTCGGGGAAGATCAGTTTGGATTCCGTAGAAATATTGGAACACGTGAGGCAATACTGACCCTACGACTTATCTTAGAAGCTAGATTAAGGAAAGGCAAACCTACGTTTCTTGCATTTGTAGACTTAGAGAAAGCTTTTGACAATGTTGACTGGAATATTCTCTTTCAAATTCTGAAGGTGGCAGGGGTAAAATACAGGGAGCGAAAGGCTGTTTACAATTTGTACAGAAACCAGATGGCAGTTATAAGAGTCGAGGGGCATGAAATGGAAGCAGTGGTTGGGAAGGGAGTGAGACAGGGTTGTAGCCTCTCCCCGATGTTATTCAATCTGTACAATGAGCAAGCAGTAAAGGAAACAAAAGAAAAATTCGGAGTAGGTATTAAAATCCATGGAGAAGAAATAAAAACTTTGAGGTTCGCCGATGACATTGTAATTCTGTCAGAGACAGCAAAGGACTTGGAAGAGCAGTTGAACGGAATGGACAGTGTCATGAAAGGAGGTTATAAGATGAACATCAACAAAAGCAAAACGAGGATAATGGAATGTAGTCAAATGAAGTCAGGTGACGCTGAGGGAATTAGATTAGGAAATGAGACACTTAAAGTAGTAAAGGAGTTTTGCTATTTGGGTAGCAAAATAACTGATGATGGTCGAAGTAGAAAGGATATAAAATATAGACTGGCAATGGCAAGGAAAGCATTTCTGAAGAAGAGAAATTTGTTAACATCGAGTATTGATTTAAGTGTCAGGAAGTCGTTTCTGAAAGTATTTGTATGGAGCGTAGCCATGTATGGAAGTGAAACATGGGCGATTAGTAGTTTGGACAAGAAGAGAATAGAAGCTTTCGAAATGTGGTGCTACAAAATAATGCTGAAGATTAGATGGATAGATCACGTAACTAATGAGGAGGTACTGAACAGAATTGGGGAGAAGAGGAGTTTGTGGCACAACTTGACTAGAAGAAGGGATCGGTTGGTAGGACATGTTCTGAGGCATCAAGGGATCACCAATTTAGTACTGGAGGGCAGCGTGGAGGGTAAAAATCGTAGAGGGAGACCAAGAGATGAATACGCTAAACAGATTCAGAAGGATGTAGGTTGCAGTAGGTACTGGGAGATGAAGAAGCTTGCACAGGATAGAGTAGCATGGAGAGCTGCATCAAACCAGTCTCAGGACGAAGACCACAACAACAAAATTGTAGATGTATGTGGTCGCGCTGCAATGCGTCTTCGCAACGCATCCAACCCATCATCGATAGGATTTAAGCCGGAGGAACGGCCAGGGCATGGTATTCGTTGAATATCCTGTAGTTTCAGGAGCTCCTCTTCCTGAGCTGCTCTATGAGATGGAGCATTGTCCTCAGTAAAAAGAAGTCAGGACCGAATGGACCCTTGACAAGACACATATAGAAAGGGTCTGCATTGTCGCAATGTTGCTGGCCAGTGGCGTGAACGGTGTTCAAAGTTATGGAGGTCAGTAGGCCCGTACAACATTAAGCCTCCGCTCACCATAGCACCTGGACTACGAAGCGATCATAATCGACAATGTTCGTGATGTTCCTGGGTACATTACGTGTTCGCACCTCTCGTCACATGAGGGTACGGTCCATAATAACTACTCGGACTGAATCTCCTGTCATCCGAGAAGATCACTCTACCCCAATCCTCGTTGGTACAGATCGTATAGTCTCGGCACCGTCAGAAACGGTGTCGGCGCTGAGCGCGTGTCAGCAAAACACAACATACTGGCCGTCGGGCAGAGAGACCACTCACATACTGTGGAGGGTGAAACTGTTTGCCTCGCAGCCCTGTTATCTGTGGTTGCATTTGCACTCGCTGTTTGACGTGCACAAATTCTAGCCTGTTGCACAATTAGCGGACATCGGCCGCTGTATTTGATCGCGGTACACAACTTCCTCTCCTTCGGTCAGCAGTACGTGTGGTTCGCAATGCATCTAATACAATTGGAACAATGCTGTGACCAATACCAAATTCCGGGAGTGCACTCGTCACACTTCTTCCAGTTTCCCGATTATTTCGCGTGTGAAACCATCGAAATTTCGTCTGCGGGCCACGTTATAGCGCAGAATACGTCTGGAGTGCACTGTAACTGTTCGTTGATTGACAAACATTGTCTTTTCCCTGCATCATGTTGCATGGCCAGCCCCATGTGGCGCTATACTTACACTGACGTCATGCATTGTGACGTCCACCTTTCTGTACGAGACTATGAGACACCTGGAAACATACTTTCGCACCTCTCAATCATTTCCGCCTAGTAGTTAATATGTTGTCGTGCTTTATCCACCCTGTCCTCAAGTTTTCTAGAGAAATGTAATGAACAAAAGCTCAAAGAGAAAAATATTAGGGAGCTCTTAAAAGAGCACAGTGATCACTTTGCAGTGCTCTTGATGGTGTAAAGATCGGTCCCAGTCTGTGATGTGACCCTCGACCACCACTGACATCTGTCATGGTACTCAAGCGGTGTGTGTGTGTGTGTGTGTGTGTGTGTGTGTGTGAGTCGCTTGTTTCTTACCAATGCCGTAAGGTAGAACCTATGTGCGGACATCACAGAAAGGTGGAACGGGGCTAACGTGTAAGGACATGCCCAAGGTCTGACCGTGAATGAAACTGTTCCATTTGTTGTTGTACCAACAAGCACCGTCCATCATGTCCAAAGAACTGTTTACCACTGGCAGCCAATTGAAACGACGCAAGAACGCTGGTCTTAGAAAGTTCCGAAGCGAGAGTCATCGGACACGTCTAGTCCCACGACTTCTCAATGAGCAACCCGACAGGAATTTGAGCGGTCAGTGACTACAGGTTCGTGTAAACCCGTTTGCGAGTGAAAACTGCGAAGGAAATTGCTTGCAGTGTATATACTGATCAGCCATAACATTACGACCACCTACGTAATAGCTGGTATGTCCACCTCTAGCAGGAATAACAGCAACGATGCGTAGTGACGCGGAAGCAATGAAGCCTTGGTAGTTTGCTGGAGGGAGTTGAGACCATATCTACACGCACAAGGTACCTAACTCCCGTAAATACCGGGGATGGGGCAATGAGCTCAGGCGACACTTTCAATCGTATCGCAGATAAGTTTGATCGGGTACAGATCTGGAGAGTTGGACGGCCAGCACATCAAGTGGAACGACTCCATTACACTGCTGGCCTTATGACATGGGGCATTATCTTGTTGAAAAATGCCATTGCCGTCGGGAAACATGATCGTCATCAAAGGGTTACGTGGTCTGCAACCGTGTACTATATGGCCATCATGATGCCTTGTAGAAGCTCCACTGGACCCATGGATGCACACGTGGATGTTCCGCAGAGCATAATGGAGCAGCCGCCAGCTTGTTTCCGTCCCGCCATACAGGTGTCAAGGATCTGTTCCCCTGGAAGACGACCGATTCGCGCCCTCACATCGGTATGATGAAGAAGATATCGGCATTCGTCAGACCATGCAACGCTCTGTCACTGCGCCAACGTCCAGTGCCGATGGTCACGTGCTCATTTCAGTCGTAGTTGCCGATGTTGTTGTGTTAACATTGGCAAATGCATGGGTCGTCGGCTATGCAGACCCATCGTTAGGAGTGTTCGGTGCACTGTGTGTTAAGACACATTTGTCCTATGCCCAGCATTAAAGTCTGACTTTAGTACCACCACAGTTCGCCGCCTGTCCTGTTTTACAGTCTGCCCAGCCTACAACATCCGACATATGTAGTGAGGAGTGGCCGCCCAACTCCACAATGTCTGGACTTGGTTGAACCTTGGTTTCGCCACGATGTTGAAGACACTTACCACAGCACTCCTCGAACACCGGCAAGTCGTCCAGTGTCCGAAATGCTCTTGCCGAGCCTCCGGACCATCACAACCTGCCCTCGGTCGAACTCCGATAGATGGCACTATTTGGCACACCTTCCCTATTCTAAACACGGACAGCACGCTAACTCGTACTACATCTACCGTGCGTGGCTTTGACCAGAGGTCATTCGTCGCCAGGTGACGCTGCTATCGGCTGCACGAATTTATATCGATAGCATATCGAAAGTCTTAATGTTCTGGCTGATCAGTGTATTGTATAATTGACATATGTTCACCACGACGTTTTTGGCTGTGCTGAAATACTATTGATTTTTACATTCAGGGATGTGGTACACTTAACGGAGTAACTCGTTTGTAAATGCTGTTTACAAGCTTTTTACATGAGTGGTCGGCATTACACACATATGGTAAAAGATATCTCTTTACTTCTTTCATAACCCAACAAAGGAAACCTTTGTCCTTCACGCAGTGTCGGTAAAGCATTAGTTTTCCTTTGAATTCTTGACTGAGATACACAAAAGAGACATGAGTGCAGCTTATACGACTCGTTTATCAAAGATATTTGACGCTGCCTGTCAAACATTTGGGCATCAACGAAAAGGAAGACTGGGTACCCATTCCTAATCGGCCTACTGGATTGCGATTCAATTGACTGTGATCGCGTATGGCTAGTGAAATTTTAAGGTGCGTAAGGCTATCTTTACCGAAGGAAAATAAAACCGGTTGGTAGGAGGAAAGCGTACAACAGACCCTTCTGAAGGAAGAATCTGTTCTAAACCTAATACAAATACTGACGATAATTCTGGAACGGTTGGAATATAGTGGAGTCGCTCACGAACCACACAGGCGGCAAAGGTACCACGCAATATTTGGTTAACTTAACGGTCGTCATCTACTAGGGTAATGAATATCGAAAATCGTAAGAGTGATAATGGTAAAGCAAAATAAGCAAAAACTCTGGCGTGTCAACGTAAGGTTGTCACGCTTTTCCACAACACAACAGTTCGCGGGAAAATAAATGAATCAGACATAATGGAAAATTTACAAACTGGCAAACAATTTACTCTTGATTACTGAAAGACCGAACTGAATGCCCTCTAAACAAATGAGCAGTTTATTTTACTTTTAATATAACAACAGTAGAACACATACCAAGCCAGCAGAAGTCAGTCGCTCAGCTAAATACAGAATAAATGAAACTGCGCACTCTTAATTTGTACTGTATCTTTCGTTATCAGTTTCAGTGAAAGTAATAGTCGAAAATGGAAATTAGTTAAGCTTCTGTTAAGGAATACAAGGATGAACAGTTACTGAGGCAGAATAATTTAGCCTGAAACTTGTCATTAGCAAACAAACAAAACCGGCAGTAAGTAGTTAATCAGGTTTCATATTTTTACGATACCCGGTAATTACATGGAAAGGAAACGGACCATGCTTGGTGATAGTGTCTGAGGTGAATGACAACACAGGTGCCCTTCAAGTTTTAACTATTGCAGCTCATTATTCATTACAGTTAGTCGAAAATTGTGAAAGGAATACCACTGGGGAATGCCTGTACAATATTACTTATATTTTGTCACTCAACGGTCTTACGATATTGTAGCTGGTCGGACGACGAAGAATGTAGCCGACGACAATTATGAGCTGCTACTATTGCTGCTGCTGATTGAGTACCACGAGTATTCTCCAGAGCCACGGATAATTATGGGACAGGCAATAGTTAGAATTGCAGCTTTCTCCGCCTGCCCACTCATGTTCTGCTCTCAATACTCGCGGGCTAACAAAACACTTTCGCACTTTTTCAGCGCTCAAGCTGCTCTGCTTGCCCTCTGCTCGCGGCGCGACAGGCTCCCCATACCCATAGGTAAACAATGGAACAGCTACTGCTGTCGATACATTAAAATATATTATTTCTGTAACAAAGCTTACAGAGTCAGACTTAGCTGCACAGTGGAAGATATCAACGGAAAATGCAAAAAATTTTGCATGGTGCAAAGGTATTTTATATGTATTTTCGGTGTTACAAATGATCCGATGTACCGGAGCAGGCTTTGGAGCGACTGGAAAACGGGGAAAGGTGTGCAGATTCCGGATTGGAACTCTCAGTCGCCTGACGCTAATACCATTGAACGTGTATGATCTTACATCAAAACTAAGTTTCAACAAGAAAGTTCTTCACTTTGAAACAGCTGTCAATGCAGATGCGACACATTTGGAGGTCTCTTCCACGTGAATATGCGGAAAACGTAGTTTCAAGTATGCTTCGGAGATGTCAAGTGATTGTCGTCACAGCTTGTGACTGGACGTATTATTATCTGTAATTGTAGTTTTATTTTCTTTATACATGGACGATAACCAGTTTGGACAAGAAGAGAATAGAAGCTTTCGAAATGTGGTGCTACAGAAGAATGCTGAAGATAAGGTAGGTAGATCACGTAACTAATGAGGAGGTATTGAATAGGACTAGGGAGAAGAGAAGTTTGTGGCACAACTTGACTAGAAGAAGGGATCGGTTGGTAGGACATGTTTTGAGGCATCAAGGGATCACAAATTTAGCATTGGAGGGCAGCGTGGAGGGTAAAAATCGTAGAGGGAGACCACGAGATGAATACACTACGCAGATTCAGAAGGATGTAGGTTGCAGTAGGTACTGGGAGATGAAGAAGCTTGCACAGGATAGAGTAGCATGGAGAGCTGCATCAAACCAGTCTCAGGACTGAAGACCAAAACAACAACAACAATGTATAAGAATTAGTTTGTTGTCAAGTACATTTTTCTACTGATACATCTGGCCACGATCTTACTTAACAGACGGTGGCGTTGCAATTTAAACAGCGATCAGTGTAATCTCTACTCATCCGTAAGCTGTCCGTTAGAGTGTTCCGCATATCTTTTTTCTGCGCCCATAATACACACTATAGCGCTTTTGCTCCATAATGAGCAAGAAGCACATGCAGTTTCTGAGCGCATGGATATCCAAGACCTCAGAAGCTGCTTTGGCGTTTGGTGTGCGACAATTTTTCTAATTAACCGTGACCTCACTGAGCAGCTCGGTGGATTATCTTTATGAAAGCAGGTGACCGCGGATGCCTTCTTGCTCCCTAATCAAGCGCAGTGCCTTCAAATTAACTCCACGCCACTTCTTTCTTTTTCGGGCCGCTGCGGTGACGCCGGCAGAGCGGCGTTATTAAAATTAACGACCACGGGCTTTTTACTGCAGTCGCTCTCTCGCGATTCATAAGGCGTAAATGATTTTAGCGCTGCTGCTACGCAGCTCTACGCAGGCCGTAAAACGTAATGCCATTTCGACTGACGTTGTAGGCTGCTAGAGTGGAAGTGTTGCACCCATTACGGATTACATTAGAAGCAGTCTGAGCGAATAATCTGTTATGAACGTCGTACTTTATGATAAAACAATGAAAGAGCGAGCTTGCTCTTACTCGTTGTCCATACAGTCAATACCATTTTCATTTATATAATATGTGGAAACATAACAGTCTGTCACTGAGGATAATCCTGTTCGATGTGTAAAGTCGCTATTTCTCCTCATCTCTTGGCCAACATATCCCACGTATCACAAGAAACTTAAAATTATAAATGGCGCTGGCCATTAAAATTGCTACACCACAAAGAAGACGTGCTACAGACGCGAAATTTAACCGACAGGAAGAGGATGCTGTGATATGCAAATGATTAGCTTTTCAGAGCATTCACACAAGGTTGGCGCCGGTGGCGACACCTACAACGTGCTGACATGAAGAAAGTTTCCAACCGATTTCTCATACACAAAAAGCAGTTGACCGGCGTTGCCTGGTGAATCTTTGTTGTGATGCCTCATGTAAGGAGGAGAAATGCGTACCATCACGTTTCCGACTTTGATAAAGGTCGGATTGTAGCCTATCGCTATTGCGGTTTATCGTATCGCGACATTGCTGCTCGCGTTGGTCGAGATCCAATGACTGTTAGCGGAATATGGAATCGGAACACCGTGCTGGATCCCAACGGCCTCGTATCACTAGCAGTCGAGATGACAGGCATCTTATCCGCATGGCTGTAACGGATCGTGCAGCCACGTCTCGATCCCTGAGTCAACAGACGGGGACGTTTTCAAGACTACAACCATCTGCACGAACAGTTCGACGACTTTTGCAGCAGCATGGACTATCACCTCGGAGACCATGGCTGCGGTTACCCTTGACGCTGCATCACAGACAGGAGCGCCTGCGATGGTGTACTCAACGACGAACCTGGGTGCACGAATGGCAAAACGTCATTTTTTCGGATGAATCCAGGTTCTGTTTACAGCATCATGATGGTCGCCTCCGTGTTTGGCGACATCGCGGTGAGCGCACATTGGAAGCGTGTATTCGTCATCGCCATACTGGCCTATCGCTCGGCGTGATGGTATGGGTTGCCATTGGTTACACGTCTCGGTCACCTCTTGTTCGCATTGACGGCACTTTGAACAGTGGACGTTACATTTCAGATGTGTTACGACCCATGGCTGTACCCTTCATTCGATCCCTGCGAAACCATACATTTCAGCAGGATAATGCACGAACGCATGATGCAAGTACTGTATGGGCCTTTCTGGATACAGAAAATTTCGACTGCTGCCCTGGCCAGCACATTCTCCAGATCTCTCACAAATTGAAAACGTTTGATCAATGGTGGCCGAGCAATTGGCTCGTCACAATACGCCAGTCACTACTCACGATGAACTGTGGTATCGTGTTGAAGCTGCATGGGCAGCTACACGTGTACACGCCATCCGAGCTCTGACTCAATGCCCAGGTGTATCAAGGCGGCTGTTCTGGGTACTGATTTCTTAGGATCTATGGCCCCAAATTTCGTGAAAATGTAATTGCATGTCAGTTCTAGTATAATATATTTGTCCAATGAATACCCGTTTATCATCTGCATCTCTTCTCCGTGTAGAAATTTCAGTGGCCAGTAGTGTGAATACTAGGGCGTACTGAAAAGTATTACCTCCGAATTACTTATGAGAAAACATTTCAAGCTTCCGAAAGAAAACGAACTTTATTAACGTTTTAGATCTTTGTACTTCATGTCTACATATTTACAGCCTCCTGCCGCTAGACGGCTCAGAATTGTAGCGTGTAATATGGTGGTGTGTAAACTACACTAAGGTGACGAAAGTGTGGGATAGCGACATGCACAATTAAAGACATGGGTAGTATCACGTTCACAAGATATAGAAGGACAGTGCATTGGCGGAAATTTGCACTCAGGTGAGTCATGTAAAAAGGCGTTTAGCGTGATCATGGCCGCACAACGGGAATCAATAGATTCTGAACGTGGAGTGGAAGTTGTAGCCAGATGGATGCGATGTTCCATTCCGGAAATCGTTAGGGAATACAGTATTCTGACAACCAGAATATCAACAGTGTGTTGAGAATACCACATTTCAGGCATTACTTCTCACCCCGAACAATGTAGTCACCGACGGCTTTCACTTCACGACCGAGAATAGCTGCGTTAGCGTAGAGTTGTCAGTGCTAACAGACCTCAAAACTGAGTGAACTAACCCCTGAAATCGATGAGGGATGTGTTAGGACTACTGTCGGCTATGGCAGCAGACTGTAGCGGCACCACCGTTTAGGATTCGGGAAGTTAGTTTTGTGCGATATTCTGAGCACAAGTTACAGCCAGGTGTGGGCTGGATTGCAGTAAGTTACGCTGACCAGCGGTTGCTAAGTGGGATGGAGACCACAGGGGCCGTCGAACCGCTGAAAAGCGTAAACGCAACGGTTCACATGTCGCAAGCTATAGGCAGAAGGGGCCCACTGGCGCAACTGGGGTGTAGGGCTTAGGTGACTCGGTGCTATGCGTTAGAGAAAGAGGCGCACAGCCGAGTATAAATAGGTGTTGTTTCCTAACGAGATTCATTCAAGTGTGGCAGATCTCTTGGGCGGCCGGGCGTGTGATACTACCGGCGACACCCGGCAGCAGATGGGGCGACAGCGTCCCAGTCGATGGCGGATCGTTGGTTCGATCCTCTGAGGCCGACGCGGGGTCCGCAGCCAGCCAGGGTGGGCCACTCTTCGGCTCGCTACCGCGGACAGTCCTCTCGTCTCCCGACACACGCCGGAGACTTACAAGGTGAGGGCTGCAGGTTCGGACGCCGGAACGGGGCGGTCGTTGCCGCCGCGTTCCCAGCTAAGCCAGCCGAGGAAGAAGGCTGGCCAACGGCTCCCGGCGGAGCAGCGCGGAGCCAACGGGCTCGGTGGCCGCTGCGTCGGCCGCTGGCGCAGCCGTTCTGACGTAGTCGGAACTCTACAGTTGGCGAACAAGGCCGGCATGACACAGCATTGCTCTGCACAGGCCGCTGGGGGTACTTCCGGAGCAATGTGGGGCCTGTGACGCGGACCGAGGTCAACGAAGCTCTATAGTGGAAACGAATAAATCATTTGGAAAGTTCTCGCCGAGTTTCAATACGGCCCCTCCTGGCACCCATCCACTACAAGACTATTGACGCGAGTGCCTTTGCTAACAGCACGACATCGCCTGCGTCGCCTCTCCTGCGCTCGTAACCATATCAGTTAGACCCTAGACGACTGAAAAACCGTGGCCTCATCAATCACGATTTCAGCTGGTAAGAGCAGATGCTAGGATTCGAGTGTGGCAAAGACCTCACGAAGTCATGGGCCCACGTTGTCAACGAGCCACTGTGCAAGCTTCTGGTGGCTCCCTAACAGTGTGGGTCGAACTGAGCCGTCCATTCACCGCAAATAGTTATGTTCGGCTACTTAGAGACCATTTTCTGCCATTCATAAACTTCATCTTCCCTTACAACGACTAAATTTTGATGGATGGTAATGCGCCAAGTCACGTGTCCACAATTGTGTGAAGAAAATTCTGGTGAATTTGAGTGAATGGTTTGGCCACCCAGTTCGTCCGACATGAAACGCATCGAACATTCATGGGTCATAATCGAGAGGTCAGTTCGTGCACAAAATCGTGCAACGGCAACACTTCCGAAATTATGGGCGGCTGCAGAGGCAGCATGGTTTAATATTTCTGCAGGGGACTTCCAACGACGTATTGAGTCCATTCCACGTCGCGTTCCTGCACTAAGCCCGGCAAAAATCGGCACGACACGATTTTACGATATGTCTCATGATATTTGTCACCTCAGTGTATGTCGATGGGTGAGAAAAAGCGTGCTGTAATCCAGTTTCGAATTTTAAGATTTCGTCCACACATGTAGCACTCTCTACTTCAGCATCACAATGCCCGATCACACACTAGCGATGTGACATCTGCAGCAACCCGACGCCTTGTGTACAGTGTTATCGTTAATCCTTCATACCATCCCGACTGGACCCCATCCGGTTTCCGACTGTTTCCAAAAATTAAAGAATGCCTTCGACGAGTTCGCTTTGATAGTGATGAAGTGGTGCAAGTAGAGGTGTCGCGGTATCGGCGAATGTCCTCTCTATGGGAGTACTGTGGTCGTCGGCAGTGTACCTATGGTTGAGAAATAAATACGTGGACACAGAGAATAAAGGTGTAGACTATTAATAAAGTTTGCCTTTTTCAATAAGCCAAGCTTTAAGACATTCACATAACACATTCTATAAAGGCACATTTGCATGCCGAGCGTGAGTTTCCTCGGAAACGCGAGATATTAATTAAATAAATAATCAGTGACAAATAAATAAAGCCTATGGCACACAACTGCAGCGCTGTGTCGCTGATAAAACAAAAGCACAATTACGTTACTCGTATGTTTGATTAAGAGAGGAGAGCTCTGGTTGAAGTGGTGCGAGAAGCACGTATTTTAGTTTATTGTCTGGCACACCGCCATATTTCATGTTATAGAAAATTACTGCGAGTTGCAACCATACTAGGCACTCGATTCTGAAAAGAATTTATATTTATAAAAGTAAGTAGGATTATGAACTGTAGGCTTATTCATTGAATATATCTGATTTAACTAACTGTGTAATTTTTTGTTTAGTAGACAATCACCTCTGTACGACGTTTTGGCATGGCTGGCAAATTATTGTAATATTGAGATTTAGATTATGAGTCTGCACCTACCGCAGCAGTCTTTGGAACGATTTAATTACGAAGTCCGATTATTTCAGTTTTATTTCACGGTCAACTACGAGTAACATTGCCTTTACGAAAAAGCCATTGTCAAGCGTCTGATACCGAATAATTAAAACCTGACGACTCATAGGAGAGACAATCATACAAATAAAATAATTAATATTTAATTTAATTTAATTTATTTTATTTATTTTATATTGGCGACTGTGACAGGACTTGTTATTTTGTCATTTGTTACATTGTTCTCTTTGTTTCATGTGAAAAATCAACTTTCTGGACCTGGACTTGACTATATGAGAAATAACAAAAATCAGAAGATATTTGCCAATTATAAAATTTTTGCGGGAAGACGCAAAGAAGCTTCCAGCAAAATAAGGTAAGACGCAGCATCTTTGCATTAGCAGGCTTGACCAGACGTATAATTCAGTGTATTAGCTTTTCAGTAAAATTCTGTAGTGTTTCTTTTCCGCATAACAGTTTCAGTGATAAATTCCATTCTCAGTATTTTTCCTTAAACAATAACGTATGCAACAATACCAATACACGAGTGTACAATATGGCCGACTTCTGTACGATATCATGTAACATGGCCAGCAGCCATTACCAATAATCTCAAATTCAGTTTATATTTTTAAATTAACAGACAGCCATTGTTGCTACGACCGATTCATGCTCAACTGCATTTTATTTTAAAATCAGTGTCAAATATTTTCTTGAAACATATATCACGTGTGGCATGGTAATAACTAGAAAACAATACGCAAAAATGGAACAGCAAAGACGTACTATTCAGACGCAATCCGACTCGGACGAGAGACAAATGTTAGAAAATGACTTTACGACAGCAACCGGTAGTGACGATTCATCAAACATTGACTCAAGTGTTGACGAAAATTTTGACAATAGGCCTTCCACCACAAAAATTTCAAAGTCTCAATCAGAGCCCATGTTAATGCATGACGTCACGTCTAATGACGCGGCGGGGGCAGAGACCTTGCAAACGGTAAACATTGCCGACATGTTACAAATGCTAATGAAACAAAACGCCGAAAACATGGCAACCTTACAGACGCAAAATGAACAGTTAAAGACACAAAATGACGGAATCAAATCTGATCTCATAGCACTCAAGACAGGTAATGACACTTTATGTAAGCGTGTGGAACTTATAGACGCCACACTGACCAAACAGATGACTGAACTCAGTGCTAAATTTTCCCAGCTTAATACGAGACAAGAAAAGACTACAACTGACGTAGCACTTTTACAGACACAAGTAAAAAACCTTAATGTCACGTGTGAAGTTCTTACTGAACAAATTCAAACATATCCTTCAGTACATGACAACCTTGAAAAACGAATTACTGACGTACAGAATAAATTTGACAATGTTGAACAACACCTGACTGACATCTTACAATCTGATGCCACAGCTCATTTTCAAAATATTAATAAAGAATTTCATGATTGGGTAGTGAACAAAGACAAACATTTTGATAGATGCTTACGTGAAAATTTACCAACAATTGTGCACGACTCCGTAGCGCAATACATTACTAATAACAAACAGCTGATCAGTGACGCAATACAATCCGTCACTGCACCCATGAGACAATTCACCGATCGACCACAGTCTGAATGTAACGAAAATATCAGTCAAAATGCACAGTTCAGGAACCAATATACATTCGAGTATGACACACACATACCGCACACGACAAATACACAAGAACAAAACACACCACGACTACAACACATACCACGATGTGGAGACACAAACACAAGCTATTAGCATGGTAAACCACAGCAACATTATCGTAATTACTCGCCAGCTGGACATAGCAGTAATTACAGTGGGACAAATCCATATCATAATGCAAAGGAAGACGAAAGCTTAATGAAACACAGGCAATTTCAGATTTTTATCCCAGAAAAACGAACCATTCATCCGGTGATTTTTCTCAAATCTTTTAGTAACGCATTTCCACGCACTTGGAGTGACCGGAAAAAGATTTCATATATTGTCGGTTACATCCAAGGCGATGCAGCTGTCTGGGCATACAGTCAAGCTGACGTATGTACCACGTACAGTGAGTTTGAGCGTGCTTTTCTGAACAAATTCTGGTCGCAATCCGTTCAGGAGCGACTCAGAAGACAAATTTTAGAACCTGAAACTTTTAACAGTAAAAATGGTAACTTACGCAGATATTTTGAAAAATACTTGAACATGGGACACTTTTTAGACGAACCAGTCGCAACGCGAGATATACTCCGTGCGTTGAAGGCCAAATTGCCTTTCAACATTAAAGAAAAACTCTTACATATCCCGGATGACGATTCAGATTATTTTTTAACAGCTTTAGATTCGGTTGACATGTTACTTGAAGATCAGCGCTTCGAGCGGCAAAACAGCAGCCACAATGTTTACACTAGTGGTATGCAAAACATGCAAGCTTGCCAACACAATTCTGGCGCGCCCACAGTTGGATACGCGGTACAACAAAAACAGCAAACTCACATGCCGTCTCAGTACGGAAATCAAAATCAACACGCGTATTCCAATACAAACAATAGTTACAACAGTAATAACATTTCATGCGGCAATCCACACAAAAGGCACCGCGGTAATAACTACAACGGTAACAACGGATACAAAGGTAATAACAAAAACACAAACAGAAATAGAAATAATAATAACTACGAGCCAAGACAGCATCAAGGTTGGACTCGTAACGATCAGTACTTTCATTCAAACTCTGCTTTACCACAGCAGCCACCAGGTCAAAATTGGAGCATACCTTACGACCGACAGGTAAGTTATAATGGGCAACAGCAACAACAACCGCAAAAGTTTGGAGATCATAATAGGCAATATCCGAATGCGAATATAATAGAAATGACACCTGATGCACAACCTCAATTTGTGTCAGTACCTAGTACAAATGCTAATCCAACAAACTAGAAACAGTCACTACTTTGCCCCAGGTCGTGGCTGAAGAATCCTTGGGGGGCGGCTTCAATGTTAATCAGTTATTTGACATCACACTTGAACAACGGAATAATGATATGCCGAGTAATTCTAAACAAAAACTACCTGTTTTATTTATAAGATACAACCACAATAACAATATATCAGATGAACTTTTACAAGACAGTACACAATGTCGTTTAAACACAAATGAAATTGTTTTAGCATCCACTACTGGTGTAGTAGGTGGGATTCCAACTACTATTATCCTAGATACAGGTGCAGCTGTGAGCGTTTTATCTTTTAATTTTTATAAAAAGATGTGTGAATTGGAACCTGTGCCTGAGTTTCCTGCCCAAAACTGTAAAATAACTACTGCACTAGGTAATAAGTCATGTAGGGTTACGAAGCAAGTTTTTGTAAACGTTAAAATAGGTAATGGAACCGTACAATGGCCATTCCTGGTTGTACAAAACCTTGTGACAAATTGCATATTAGGAATAGATATTATGAGCGAGAAGGACTGCATTATAGACTTCTCCAAAGGTAAATGTATTTTAAATGATAAAAGCAGGGTAATTATTATTGATTTGGACAGGAGAACTCTAAAGCATGACAAACACTGTACAGGGTACAAGGTTCAGTTAGTACTTGACAAAGACATTCAAGACATGCAAACACACTCATCTGACGCAGAGCTAATGGACTTGAAAACATTGCTTGATCATAAGATAAGTGAAGCTACAGCTCTCAGTGTACATGAACGTATAAAACTACAGGAAGTGTTATCCAAATATTTACAAGTTTTTACCAAACGATTAGGTGTTATCAACACGTATGTGTACAAGATTGAAGTTAAGCCTCACAAGATCTTCTACCATAAGACATATAACGTACCGTTATCTCAACGACCTGCTGTGTGGCAAGAATTAAAACAAATGTTAGACTGGAAGGTCATTGAACCATCCACCTCACCTAACTGTAGTCCTCTACTTGTTGTCAAAAAATCAAATGGAAGCATTAGGTTAGTGTTAGACGCACGAGCTATTAATGAAATAATTTTACCGGTTCACACAAAACCTGAAAATTTAGAAGAGCAATTACAGAAATTTCTAGATGCAAAATATTTTTCCACAATAGATCTCGCTAATTCGTTTTGGCAGGTGGGTATCACTCCTGATTCTCGGAAATATACTGCATTTATGTTCGGGGGGCGAACCTATCAGTTTTGTGTTCTACCCTTCGGACTGAATGTCAGCTCTGGGGTATTCATTACAGCCCTGGATACCGTGCTTGGCGACGATTTAGTTGAGACAGTCACACACTATGTAGATGATATACTGATAGCTACACAATCCTGGAATGAACACGTTGACACACTTCAAAGAATTTTAGAAAAATTTGCACAAGCTGGAGTCACAGCCAATCTTAGAAAATCAAAGTTTGGTTGCAGTGAGATAAAGTATTTAGGACATATCATTAATTCACAGGGCATACGTCCGGATCCCAGTAAATTAGATGCTATCAGAAACTTTCCTAGCCCTCGAACTAAAAAGCAGTTAAAATCATTCCTTGGGCTATGTTCATTTTTCAGACGTTTTTTGCCACAACCACTTTTGAACAGTAAACATCTGCTAAATCTACTCAGAAAGAATCAAGTTTGGATCTGGTCGGAACAGTGCCAGAATGACTTTAATACAATTAAACATGCTTTAGTGAATGCTAACATATTGAGCCATCCAGATTTCAATTTAGATTTTTGTATGACTTGTGACGCTTCACGTACCGGCTTGGGCTGTTGCTTATTCCAAGTTGTAAAGAATAAAGAGGAGGAACAGATAAGAATTATTGGGTTTGCGAGTCGCACTCTAACTGAATGTGAGCGTACATACTCCACTACTGAGTTAGAAACACTTTCCATAGTATGGACATTCAAGAAATTCAATTATTATTTATTTGGAAAACATACAGTAATTTACACCGATCACCAGGCCCTGACATTTTTGTTAACTTGTAAACTTGTACATCCTAGACTATCACGATGGGCAGTTACACTTCAGAACTACTCTTTTGAAATTAAGTACATAAGAGGTAAGGACAACACCATTGCAGACACTTTGTCTAGACTTCCACAAGGTATGAATGATACCAACAGTGACTTAGAAAATATAAATGACTACAGGATTCTCTTAATGCAAGACAAGCAGTATCACCAATATTATATGGATATGTGCAGAAACATGGCTGAATTACAAAAATCTGATCCTCACTGGTATAAAATAATAACATTACTGGTAGAAAAACACAATCATCCTTTGACTAAGTATTACAAGTTACACAATGATGTGCTATTTTATCGACGACATCCAAATGCTACTAACTGGTGTGTATGCATTCCCAAAGAGTCTGAACGTAATTTAATTTGGCACACACACTTAGTATGGGGTCATTATGGGACAAAAAAGTGTTTAGCGAAGCTCAGTACATACTGTTATTTTAGCAAAATGAGAAGAAAAATTTACAGGGAACTGAAAACATGTGTCATATGTCAAAAATCAAAACCCCAGAATTTATCCACAGAAACAGATTTACATTCTATTTTACCTAGTAAACCCCTGGAAATTCTGTGTACTGACATCAGTGGACCGCATCCAGCAAGCTCTGGAGGCGTCAAATATATCTTAGCTTTTTACGATATATTTTCTAAACATGTTAAACTTTATGCTTTAAAATCCGCCACTGCAAGTGCTATAATACGAAGATTCTCAAGTGATTACCTGACGCACGTGGGAAAACCTAAAGCGATTCTATCAGATAATGCAGCATACTATTCTGGGTACAAATGGAGAAATTTCTTGAAGGACAATAACATTAAAAGTATATTTATTTCGAGGTTTAGTCCACAATGTAACGCGACCGAGAGACTTTTCCGAGAATTAAACCGTTTCATGAGGACCTATATTTCATCAAAACATACTAATTGGGTGTCCTACCTAAGTCTTTTCGAAGACGTACACAATAACTTAAATATTTACGATACAAATTACACACCTAACGAGATCATGTTCAATTGCAAACAGAACGATCAGTGGATAGAACCATTACCTAAGTTGTCAGACAAGGAAATCACACCTGAACAGAAAATAAAAGAAGTATTGACTACATTGACACATCACGCACAAATACGAAACAAACATCACAGAAACATAATAAAAAGAAAACAAAAATTCGAGGTAGGAATGCTTGTACTACTTCGTACTCATCATAAATCTGTTGCACTCAAACGACGCAACGCTAAGTGGCGTCTGCTATATGAAGGACCTTATATAATTGTTAACATACCGCACCCTGGTGCGTATCTGTTACAACATCGTAGAACTAACAAAATTATTGGGCTATACGCACACCGAGATCTTAGAGCATTTCATGCTGAATAATGTCAAAGTCATACCCATCAAAATATTGCTAAGCAACTCGAAAAACTCTGTTGCTACAACACAGATAATAAGTAGTATAGAAATTTTCATTTCAGCGTTCCAGAGTCGCAGTTGAAGACAGAAGAACTTTTCTTTCAACGCCGCGGCTCCACCGAGGAGACTGAATATTAAAGTAAAATTTATGATTACGTAGCAGTGAATGATATATTAATTTTTCACGGAACATTTGTTATTGTAGGTACCACTGACTTGGTATGACACCTGACGAACTGACAGACGTCATCTGTGAAGCGATCTTTTACTTTGAGAAATAGATTAGACGCACATCTCTCAACACGAAAAGCATCTATCAGTAGTCAAGGCCACACAGACACTCTACACACACGCACAAAACGCGAGGAATCGAACATTTTCTCTCTCTTACTATTTTGAATATTTATTGAGTAGTGAAAACACCTGGTCTTGCCTACTGATGTAATGAATGTTGTGTCTAACCTATCTTAATTTCAGATGACATCACAAAAAACATCGATAATATCCCAGCAAAACCGCTAAAGAGGATGTAAATATCTGCAATTCATGTAATCAAATGTGACAATGTAATAACCTATAGCGATGTAAAGATGATGTAAACATGTTTATGTGCAACTGTATTATGTTTATACTAAGAAAATATGTGACGTGTGTATGTATAATTACTTTTTTTTTTAACTGATGTATCATGTAAAAATTTGAACAAAACGAGTGCCAAAAAGACATTGCATAGTGAACCTCTGTTCACGGACATTAACGAACATTACTAACTCTGCAACTACGCAGAAACCTATGTGAAGGAAACGGTTAATGCCATTCATTATGCATCGTACCTATGTAAACGCGATGAACGGTTTCCTTGATTAATAACTACGAACATTTAGGTGAGCTATATTCAGCAAAAAACTGAAAATGTGAAGTGAATAATTCGTGCATCGTCTAGTGACATTACTACAGTACCCAACTTCAAGATGTTAACTGGATTAAATGGACACAAAGTGCCTGTCCAGGAAACAACACGACGGGTGGAAGAATTTTGGTTGGAACTTCAGGGAATGAAATGTTCTCGAAATGTGACGGACACTCTTACCTGGACTGTCCAAGGATCGACGCCAGCTATGTGCCGTCCGAGGTTCTGCAACCAAGCTTCCACGGAATGTAAAAAACGAACTGCACGTGGACCAATTACTCGACGGGTCACGTCTGATCTGTAATAAGCAATGCTTTTACTCACTACGAACTGCATCACAACGACTATAATGGAAACAGGAAATGGACACGCTTGTGTATTAATCACATTGTTATACAACGATGTTACTGTGATCAAAAAACTTTACCACGACGATACTAACCTGTATAAAATTATTGTGCAGCAGATGAATATGAACTGTGATGACACGATGTGTATAGGTCAACGCACCTGAAAAATACGGACATTTTTCTTTGAAGTATTTCAAAACAATACTATGTAACTAAGAACATTCAACAATCTAAGTTGCATTGTGTTATAACGAATATTGTAAATTTAAAACTAAGTTACCTGTCATAGAATGTAGTCTTCATATGTAATCTTGGTTGAATATTTTCTTTGTGCAACGACTGAGAAACGCGCGCACACGAACAATATGAACTGCAATACTGTGCCGCGTGATCTAACTGTACGACATAACGGCAGTCACACAGACTCTTCTGCGCATGCGCGCACTCTATCTGCCAACATAAGAACTTTTACGGCGCACTCGCGTCATTCAAAGTTGTATATAATGTGTATAATGTGTATAATGTAGGTCATGTAAATAGTTGTAGATAACTTAGATTTTCTTGTGCCTTTAGGTGAATTGCTCGCCTGCAGGTGTGTCCTTTCGCCTCGCAATTCAGGGGGCAATATAAAGGCACATTTGCATGCCGAGCGTGAGTTTCCTCGGAAACGCGAGATATTAATTAAATAAATAATCAGTGACAAATAAATAAAGCCTATGGCACACAACTGCAGCGCTGTGTCGCTGATAAAACAAAAGCACAATTACGTTACTCGTATGTTTGATTAAGAGAGGAGAGCTCTGGTTGAAGTGGTGCGAGAAGCACGTATTTTAGTTTATTGTCTGGCACACCGCCATATTTCATGTTATAGAAAATTACTGCGAGTTGCAACCATACTAGGCACTCGATTCTGAAAAGAATTTATATTTATAAAAGTAAGTAGGATTATGAACTGTAGGCTTATTCATTGAATATATCTGATTTAACTAACTGTGTAATTTTTTGTTTAGTAGACAATCACCTCTGTACGACGTTTTGGCATGGCTGGCAAATTATTGTAATATTGAGATTTAGATTATGAGTCCGCACCTACCGCAGCAGTCTTTGGAACGATTTAATTACGAAGTCCGATTATTTCAGTTTTATTTCACGGTCAACTACGAGTAACATTGCCTTTACGAAAAAGCCATTGTCAAGCGTCTGATACCGAATAATTAAAACCTGACGACTCATAGGAGAGACAATCATACAAATAAAATAATTAATATTTTATTTTATTTAATTTATTTTATTTATTTTATAATTCGGAGGCATTACTTTCCAGCAGGCCCTTGTAGCTTAGTTTGGTTAGTAGCTTTAGTGACATGAAGTATGATGGATGAAACCGCTACTGTAGGAAGATATCCTTTCTGTCAGTCACTTGAGAGAGCCGATCGGTGGATTTCCACAAAAAATTCATCTGTTTTACACACAGAAGGTTTATTCCTTCGTCAGCAATCATTAGCAGACTCGGCTATTATCGCTAACAAAGAACTAGTACGGATGAGGAAACTTTCCAGTGGTCGAAGAGTACTTCTTCTAGACAATCTAGACTCGTCTAAGTATCAAAAGATTTTTCCAGGACTTCACGGCAAATATTTATTTTTAAGATGAAAGTAGTGGCAGCATCGCTACCACAGGAGGCCAGACTGGCTGAAAGACTCAGTTTTAAACAATTTTGTGGACTTGCTGCACACTTAGATACCAAGGACTTAATAACAGTTCCTCAGAATCGTAGGACGGGGTCCTGAAATTCACTAGTGAAAGTTATATTTCCGGAAGATGGGAATCCCCGAGGCAGATGTTGTGATTTAGCCCAAGCGCAACATTCCTTTTTGTTGGCAGCTGTGTGCTACGTTGTAGAGCCGAAAGAAAAGATTTTGTTTTGAAGACTTCTAAGGATTGCTACCAGATATGAACAGCAATACGTCCACGGAAAGCGAAGTGACTATTTCTGTGTGAGGAGTTTACTTCTGTGCTGTTTAACTGTTATCCCAAGAATTCCATTTTCATACAGTTCGACGACTTTTCAGGAGAATGGTTATGAGTAGAGTTGGCTAGTTGATTTGGGGGAGGGGACAAAACAGTGAGATCATCGGTGCCATCGCATTAGGGAACGATAGGGAAGAAAGCCAGCCGTGTCCTTCAAAGGAACCATCCAAGCACTTGCCTGAAGCGATTTAGGGAAATCACGGAAATCCTAAATCAGGATGGCCAGACGTGGGCGAATGCGAGTCCAATGTGCTAACCACTGCGCCTGACCTCGGTCGGTTTCATGTTGAACATCAGCACTTTCTTACCTTCTGGTTGCATAGTTCAAAATTTCTTTTGTATTGCCTTGTAAATCTTGCATGAAAGAACATCGAGAACTATTAAGTCGAATATTGGGTCTTCTCACTGTGGTACTGCTCTTCCTGTTCAACTAAGTCTCACCTACATCTCCATGGTTGCCTTCGATCAGCCAATGTTCAAAGTAAATTGAAAGTGTAGGGCCGCAACAAGGTGCGTGTAGATTTTTCTTTACTTTGCACGTTTCATTCCACCAAAGCGAGCATCTTCAGAAATTGCGTGGCCGAGCAATCGTTACAAATATCTCTGAAAGCACCCTCGTTGCTCGACTGAAACGTGTAAAATGAACAAACAGTTACATGCGACTTGTGGCGACTCTACAATTTTAATTTCTAACTGTCGCTGTGACTCTACAGGCAAATTTCTGCGCTCGCTAAATGTTCAAAGTGACCGCTTGATTCACATCTGCAACTAGGTTTCTAAATCCGCGCGGTATGACATGGCCTTCATTGGGTGCCATTTCTTAGCAGAAGCCACGGGAAAGCGAGGTGCAACTCAAGTTTTAAAAGCAAACAGATGATACCGAGAGAAACAGTGAAAAATCAAGAACATGAAAAACGATATCGAGATAATCACTTGACGTGTGGAGCCCAACTGAAAAAACTGACAGCAATACAGAAAACTAAAAAACCGATACCAATACGGACAGCCAAAAGGCTATACCAATACACACAGCCAAAAATCACGAGAACTAACAAAACGTCGTATTAAAAATATTACTTTTCCTATATTGCTCAACTTAGAAGGCTATAAAATGGAACAAACCAGAAACCAGTAGCAGCAACAAAATCCAAAAGGCTGAACCTATACACATAGTCAGAAACAGTGGAACAAATGAAACGCTGAACCTAAAACAGCACTTGACGTATTTATCAAAGGATTAATTGTTTAACATCACTGTAATACACAAATGTATTCAAAAGGAAAATGTATTCATAACTCATTGTTCAAGTGAATTGTAAACACTGTTCTCCCTCGTTACTAGGACAAACAAAGATAATGTTTAATCTCTGAATGATTACGAGTGTAAGATCGTTGCAACAGTACTATCACTGCCCAAAGCCGACACATGGTACCGAAAGCTGATGTTGCCCCGTAGTTGTTGCTAATGACGATAAGCACTAAATTACGAGTTCAATATTGTTGAATAGTTTTTAGGTGAAAGAGGACTTGTAGTACTAACCATCTATTACGACGTAATGGTAGTAGCTGCTATGAGGTCAAGTCTTGGCGCGCTTTTTAGAATCACTTTCTTTGTAGCCTTGCTGGATACCGTTACGATAGAATTACTTTTTTAAATTTCTGGTGCGTATTATAAACAGCCACTGTCTCTTCTCTTTCGAGGAGTATTCTAATATTGCATCTCTTTTTCAGTCTTTTATCATTACTAAGAATATCCACCACAGGTGCTATTTTGTAGTTTCCTTTTGTATTAGTAGTGAAATTTCTTCTTACGATGAACGTTTTGTTTTATTTCTGACACATACATGAATTCCTAACTGCGTCTCGTAGTCCACACTTAAACTACATATCTTTTGCGAAACTAGCTTCTCGACTCTGTTTCTTGATGTTCGTTACGGCTTACATCATAGTTTATTGAAACATCCCTGCCTTCGTCCTGAATATGTTATATCGTCAATACCAGGCGAGTCGGGCAACTCACTTCTGGACGTAAAAAAAAGAAAAAACACATCGGTTAATTATAAGTAAGTTAGCCAAGAGGGTAAGTAAATTTGAATATATTCGAGGAATGGTGCAGCAGAGTCGACTAGAAAAAAATTGAATAAGGGATAAATTAAGAGAAATAATTTGACAAAGCATATCTACAAGAGTAAGTGCATATTTAGAAAAATATAGCTAAAACACTATATGACAGTGATGAGATCAGAATATTTGTGAGCATGAGGACGTCTAACGATGAACTATAAGCTGGACAGGTTAAGAGACGCTTGACGAATTATCAGAAATAGTAATAAATGAAATACAAACTACAGATGTTTGGAAAAAGAGAAGTAATGAGCAGAACAGCGAAAGTGTACTGAAAATATCTGAAGTAATGGCAAGGCCAAGATGACTTTTCTTTGGACACCTCTACTGAATGAATGAGAAGAGCCTTGTGGTGACACAACATCAGAAAAGTAAAGACAATAAGTGAGTGTGAATACTGTCGGATATTTTGTATCTGTTCGTTTTAGTTCAGTTCTTTTTGTTTCCGTCCATGTGTCTGCAGCAACTGTTTTCAAGTTGATGTTGTAGTAGATGTGCAAAATAAATTGATTTTATTCTCCTTGTATGAGTTACATTCTGTTTCTGTTATGGATGCTTTTTTCCACAAGCCGTGATCTCACAGCAATGAACAATGAACCGCGAATAGTGCATAAAATGTGAAGCTACATGTGCCGGTTGGAACAAATAGTCTTTCACTGGGATTCACTAGTGCGTTAGTTAGAGTTGAGGTGTTAATTGTATTTAATTTTATCCTTATTTTGCAGCTGCAAACGTGAATGTATTCAGTACATTGCGAGTATGAATTAAAAAACGAAATGCACCGAGCAGTTAATAAAAAACGAAAATTTGTGACTGAAGACGTTTTTTAATTATACTTCAAATGTTCATTGTAGCTGGATTCAAAAAAGCATATAATAGAATCCAATGAGACGCGTGGACGACAAATTGCGTATGTCCTTATAAGATTTTTGTGCAACTGACGCTTTATTAACTTGTTTTATTTAAATCGGGAGGAACTTGTTTTGGCATTTTCAAGTGATCTAACAGTAATGGTAGAATCTTTTGTTACATAATACGATAGAAATATATTGCCGACGTCTATGTTTGTACTTGTTTGTTCTACAATATATGCCACAATATGTTGTGCTACAAGAGTATATGGCATAAGCCTTTTCTAATGGTAGTTTAGTTTACGTTTCAAAATAATGCAATGTAGAATCATATGGCTTACATATAGGTTAGCAGTTGTTTGCTTTACATCTCAGGTGTTATCACGTATGTTACAGCATTGGACACTGGAGTACATTTTTGCTTCTCTCTTAGTTTTGTGCTGTTGGTAATTATTGTTTGTGATCAGTTTTATAACAGCACTTATATGTGTTTCACAGTTTACAACGAATTTTATTCACAGAAAATCAGCGATAATAAGTACATTACGAAGGTTCTAGAAGTATCATTTTTAATTATGTAAAAAAAATATTTGTGTTCAATAATCTGTTTACTATGTGGTAAATTTATCCTTTTTCCTTTAGAATGTCAGCAACGATTTCTAGGTGATTTTAAGTTTTAGTCATGTTTGCGCATTAAAAATTTCGTTTTCGTATACATCTGTGTGGGTGTAAATTTCCACCTCTTCCAGGATACTATTGAATGTCCTTTGCGTAGCCTAAGTAGAATTTTTACTGGATTTACTATTTTTCTGCTCTGTGTCTTGAGTTTCGTAGGTACATGTAAAATTTAGATTGATTACTCTCACAGTGATAGGTGTGTTTCTCGAAATTTATTCTAAAATTTCTATATCTTTGTTAGACGTGGAATTTGCTGCAGTCGTTGCGGAAGATTTTACAAATTCCTTGATTTAAAAAACTAGGTATTTTGGTTTTCGTGACAGAATTTTCATTTTCAAAATGTTATTGGTAAGAAATATTAGTTTCACTTTCGTCTTCTAAGTAGATTTTTCATGTTTCTTGATATCTGGCCATTGTATGGTGCTGTGACATGTTGTAGGTTTGTTTATTTGTGAGATCTTTTCTCCATTTTTATCATTACTTGTCAATGTAGGTCATGTGTATTTGGCTGTTTGCACTGCTATGGGGTTTCAAGCTTTCTTCTGTGTTATGTATTCTAATATTTTAATTTCCTTTTGTAGTGATTCTTTGACAAATAGTAGATGATTCTATTAATTATTGATATTAAGAAGGCAGTTTTATGCGAATTTAATTGGTAGGAGTGCATTTTTTTGACAGTGTCTGTTGTGGTGGGTTTATTATATATTTTAAATCGATGGTACTATTATTTATTGTTCAGTCTACAAAGTTCATTGACTTGTTATGTTCTGAACAGTGAATAAATTTTAACTGCCAAGGTCGCTAAAATATTTTATCCATATAGATGACCGGTTTCAGGAATTCTTTGCCGCCATCTACGGATCTATGTCCCCCTTCAGTACAGTAAGTGATGCCATATAATGTATGTCCCTTTTGGTATATAGTTCACGATACCAACTTGGATATAAATTGTATAACACGACTGACTGTATTGAAGGAGGAGATTATGTAATCATGTAAACATAGGTCCTAAATGACAAGAGAGCATGACCGAAACCGGTCATCCGTATGAATAAATGATTTTAGCGACCATAGCGGTTGAAAATTTATTCATTGTTCATAATACTACAGATCGGACACACGCTCACGCTGTCAGAAGTGCTTTATTACATTCTACGTCCATTGTGAACTTCATTTTTAGGGTTCACGGTTTTTAGTTGTTGATGGATCATTTATGTGTCATTGTCATTACTGTCTACCAGTAACAGAGTGTCGTCTGAGTATTGTTATATGACTGGTGGAGATGGGTTGGGTGTGTGTGTGGGGGGGGGGGGGGGGGGGCAGGGTCACCCCAAGGCAATAATTAAACAAGTTGTAATTTCAAACGCCATATTACGGCACTACGCCGTAGCTCACTATACAGGAAATGGTAGCTTGGCTTCTCCATTCAGCGGCCTAGTGCGTGTCGCTACACAATGCTGACAGAGTGGAGCGTTAGCCGCCGGACAGCAGACCGTGATGCAACTGCTCCTGTCAGTGGCGACCCCCAAAGCCATGAGAACTTGGATAGCTGCGACACACCTCATGCTGTCCAGACACTTCATCTGTGTCAATGGCCGGCGATCTACTTCCCAGGCCTGGTGATGGCCCACTCTGGAGGCATCTCCGGGACATGCGGTCTCAGGGCACACTGCCATGACGCAGAATCGAACAGCGGACCACGAATAGTATTCCATATGACGAGAAAGTGACACAGCCCCATGGTGACGGAGCTGCGATTCTATAAAAAATGACTTTAGTGTATATATCTAGGTAATAATAATGAGCGTATGGCATTGGTGGCCGGGAGACCCCTCGCGGGACGGTTCGGCGACCACTCCACAAGTAATTTAACGCCACTACGGCGACTTGCGAGTGTACGAGAGTGAAATGATGATGAAAGACACACAACACCCAGTCTTCTCGAGGCAGAGAAAATCCCTGACCCCGCCGGGAATTGAACCCGGGACCCCGTGCGCGGAAGGCTACCGCAAGACCACGAGCCGCGGACTATGTCTAGGTATTTATGTGCTTCCAAGCTGCTGTGCTGTTTTGGCCTTTGATATGCCTCGTGGCAAGTATGCTAAACATTTTGGTAGCCGCTGTGAGGAAGGGCTTATGACATCCACTGGTTGGGTACTGCTGTGCCAAGCGTGTCCATACGTTGTCATGCTGACAGGCCTTGCAACACGCCAAGGTCGTCTTATGTTTTGTAAACCACAACACGTGCACTTGCCTATGGCATGTGCTACTGCAGTTCACTTACAGCTTCAGACATTTAAGACCAAATATCGTTGGTGCACTAGAATATCGAAGGTAGTAAATAACTTTATTAGAAAATTCCCAATTCGAAGTGACAAATTTCTCATATCTGTATTAATAAAAAATCTGCGATTTTGGCTGCAATGCTATTACGCACTGCTTCAACATCAGAGTATTTGGAAATTTTATTCTGGAATTCAAAATACACTGTAACACGAAGAAAAACAAACGAAACGGCGAACTACGAAGGAATTATCCAGAGGGTACAGAAATCGGTTTGAGTGACGTCCATGTACAGACAAACAAATGTGAGAGCTGGTTTCTCAGTATGGGGCAGGATAAGATTACTGTTGTGGAAGGGGCCGAATCAGTTACTCTCGGTTGCGCAACAAATACGTAAGCTTTATTTAAAGAAATTAAAATTTTAAAAGAAACTTAAAAAAGCACAATTGACTGTATGACGGCTGAAGCTCTTATCACAGAAAAAAACAATAACGTCAAACAACAAATGGCTGAAGGCCTGAATTAGAAGTCAGGAAAACACTTCCAAGTAGCACTCTTAAAATAAATCCCTTGCCTTTAAAACGAGTTTTCTTAGAAAAAAACTTATTGCAACACGGCTGAAGGCCTTATTATGAGAGAAGTGAAATTATTGCTCTGCTGAAGGCCACACCAACAATGATTAAAAAATTACAAATATCCTTGAAACCAACATCACAATATAAGGGCCGGCCGCTGTGGCCGAGCGGTTCTAGGCGCTTCAGTCTGGAAACGCGCGACCGCTACGGTTGCAGGTTCGAATCCTGCCTCGGGCATGGATGTGTGTGTTGTCAAATGGCTCTGAGCACTATGGGACTTAACATTTTTGGGCATCAGTCCCCTAGAACTTAGAACTACTTAAATAACTAACCTAAGGACAGCACACAACACCCAGCCATCACGAGGCAGAGAAAATCCCTGACCCCGTCGGGAATCGAACCCGGGAACTGTGTTGTCCTTAGGTTAGTTAGGTTTAAGTAGTTCTAAGTTCTAGGGGACTTATGACCATAGATGTTCCATAGTGCTCAGAGCCATTTGAACCATTTGAACCTAATACGGATCAAAGCTGGACCTTCGCCTACAGCGGAAGCCACGAGCTAAGCAGTAGTGGCGCCACAGGCTGAACAGCTTTCGCTGCAAGCGGATGCTGCAGCGGTTTCACGGGAACAGTTGCCATCTCCTTTCAGGGCTAGCAGTGTGGTAAACAGACACGCCTTTATACTCGAAGATCCGCTCTGCCAAAGGTGGGGTGGGATGGGGTAGGGAGCTGGGTCTTCGTCGTGACACAGAAATCAGAACGAAAGACAATCGCTGCGATAGAATAGTGTGAGATGTCTCTGTGTCTGCTCACCTTCGTTCTGTTCTCCTTGTTTCCTATCAAAATGCCGTAGCAATTGATTTGTTGTTGTCTTATATTTTCTTGCAGAAGTGCAAAATAAATAGCTTTTATTCAGCTGTATGAGTTTAATACGATCTTCTAGTGTGGATAGTGTTCCCACAACCAATGAAACAAATATTCCTGTATTTCAGGGAAAAGGAGTCGACAGTAGCATGCATTTCAGAATTAAGAAATGAAATAGAAAGGAAAAAACATCAATGAATCGAAAATAACAGAAATATACCTTTTCGAGAACAAAATACAAAATTTAGTAGGTTTTCGGGGCAGAAGAAATAAAAAATCGGAACAACACGGACAGATGAAAGGAAAAGACAATATGAAGAGAAAATTAAGAAGTATTGCAAATATTGGAAACAGCAAAGAAAGAAGAGGAACTGAAGATGACATGTGATCCTGATTCCAACCAGTCAACAAGAAGACATTTTTTAAGAAAAAAAAGAGGCAATGAATTTCTGTCTGGGGAAAAGAGTGGGGGGAGGTGTATTACAAACTGTAGACCTATTTAGCGATACTCGACTTGATGAGCATCATAGCCTGTACTACAAAAAATTTCCATTCCCGTGTCAATAAATTCTCCTGATGGGACCTTTTTTGTGTAAATTTCTAAATATTGGCAAGGGATATAATGTCAGAGTCGGCGTATTGCTCACGCCATCTGACACATGTTCACTACGTAATTGGTGGAAGACCATGGGTAGAATAGCAAGTCCTCTTATATTGTAAGCTCTTCGTACGGAATTAAAATTTGATGACCCTCAGAATACACACTTTTCAGTCGAGTTACTCTTAGATTTTTTTCTGGAATGATGTAGAAAACGAGTATTCGTCGTTACGTTATCATTTATGTTCTTCCATCATTCCAGAATTAATAACCGTAGTAGGATACAGACAGCGATAGGAGGGCAAAGAAACGCTGAAGGAGACAGACACAGCGAGAGAGAGAGAGAGAGAGAGAGAGAGAGAGAGAGAGAGAGAGAGAGACGAAGGATAATAGTTCCAAATGTGAGAAGAAACGTAATCGAATGATGCTAAATAGTGAGCAATTTCAATCATTTCATCCGTCGTATTCCACAACTGTCAAATTGTTTCCGGTTTGCCCTCTCTTAATGGACTTTCTAACCAGACCACGTCGAACGCTTTTCAAACACCTTTGTTTCTTTTTATATTCGATAGATTTGCTTGTACACTCTAAACGCTGACAAAAGAAAAACAAACAATTTCTGATCTTTCTCTTTTTTTCCCTTTAGTTCTGTTATCCTCAGGAACATAGTTGTAGAAAATTTACTCTATTATTCTCCTCTGTGTTGGTTGAACAGCTGCATTCCAATTTAACGTTTTCTCTTAAAATCATACTATAGCTGAATTATTTTAGTCGTTGTACTAGAAACCGCCAGACTGAAACAGAAGTGAAATTTACTTGTGTTTCCATGCATAGATTAGAATCTGAATTTATTATGGACTACTCCTTTTATTTAAAATTCCTCAGAATAACATGCAAATAATACTGCCTCGTTGTCTAGAATTTAGAGAAACTGAGCTAACTTTCAAATTAACTGAATGTGTATCGTTTTACGACATACCACTAAGCCGTACGTTCAGCAATGATGTGGAAAGCAACTTTCACGTTTTAAGTATTCCTGTAGGGCGTTTTTTAGATTTATTTCATGTAGCCTGCATTTCCTTGCCCGTGGCGTATAAATCTCCGTGCTACTACTTTCTTTCATTAAGAAGTGCGACGTTCCAGCGATTATAATTTCCTGTCTTATTTCACTAGAACGTTGAGTGCATAGTTTAAACGCACAAAGAACATTTTAATGCAAACTCTCTGGAGCAACGAAACAAGAAAATCAAGACCTGTTTGAAACATCATCACACTATGCTTTTCTGAGAAGTGAATAGTTTAACGTTGCTGAGGGGACACGGTAGTGCTCGGAGTTCGTAATGTTTATTTGTAAATCACTGAGTAAAATATGTGTTGTACTTTTGAATATTTACTGACCCACAGAAAACTTAATTCATCTGCGGGCATTTATGCGTCATTTCTAGCTAAATTTTAGACTTATATCTGATCACATTTATTTCCGTGTTATCCGTAGTCTGCAAATGTAACATGTGATTTTTAGTAAATGCTAGGATGGACAGCAAATTAACCAGTGTTAATACTTCCGTTACACACACGGAGGAACGTCAACAGCTGCCATTCTGCGGCAACAGCATTTAGTAACAAAATAACAAAATATAACTTTGATTGACAACTCTCTATGAACTTATAATTCAAACCTCTAAAGGTGGTCTTCAGTCCTGAGACTGGTTTGATGCAGCTCTCCATGCAGTATTAAATGATTTAGCTTAATTATGTATTTTTAGCTTCAATCAGGTTTCTCATTTTACTTTTATTCGTCAACAGTTGCTTGCAGCCATATGTTGTCTTTCTCAGTATATATAATACATAAACTGTTTAGTGGTGTCATTACGACACTTAATACTTTAATGCGATGTTAAAAGATATTTGGCGTTAATTGTTGAGTAGCGTAGGGAAATATTGCACTCGTTAAGGAGCTCGAAATGCACCAAGTACAACCGTAAGAATTTATGCCCCATATATCTTAGACAACAGGCAAGAGAGAAGCTCGGAGAAATAAGGAAGTATGTACGGTCTTGCACATTACAATGCACTCGCTATAGCCACACAATTTGTAATACCCAATAAATTAAAGCATGCAACATATGGCTGCAAGCAACTATTGACGAATGAAAGTAAAATGAGAAACCTGATTGAAGCTAAAAATACAAAATTAAGCTAAATCATTTAATACTGCATGGAGAGCTGCATCAAACCAGTCTCAGGACTGAAGACCACAACAACAACAACAACAACATTTAATACTATCCACAGAACTAGTTTCTTCAGTTAACGTCTATGAAGGAGCTTTGGGCCATTGTACTTGCACAACGAAAGTATCATAGAATGTAAGGGGGAAAGAATCACAAAATTCACGTGACTTAAGTGCATAAGTAGAACTTGACTTGTATGGAAGGGAAAGGAAACATTATACGCTCTGGACCAGATTGTACTATTTAGGTGAGGTCTTTAGGTGAACTGAAGGACACCTTATAAGTCAGTTATAATACCGAATCCAGCTGGAAACAAAAGTAAGATAGTGTAATAGCATATAACCTCTCCTTCGAAAAATGTGGCGTTCTTTTAAAGATGATTTTCATGGAACTGTTTGCATTTCACATGATAATGAACGAGTCGACTGATATCAGATAAATAATACAAAATACCCACCAGTACAACAAATTTCTCGGCTGCACACCAGTTATTAATTATGATTAAAAGCCATACTGTATACCTGTATCTCCGCTACATTTTTCTGTCCTCTACGATGTGCGTATAACGCTGAGTTTTTATGTACAGATTGAAAAAAAAAATGATCAGCTCTACATACTGCAATCGTACGAGACTGAAAACTACAGTGCTGTTATTACACAACACGGCAAATAGGGTAATTTGGTTTTTGGTACCTGAAAAGTTGCTGTTATACAGAAGTCTCCGAAAGACGCAAGGCATTTCCAGTCCTTCACCTGTAGCTGTATCACCACATCCTCGCAACCGACCATTACTGCGTTACACGACACATACCCACCAGACTAGTTGCAAAGACAGTTACGCATCACTATCAACAGACAACAGACCACAGATGATAGATCCCACCTGACGTCATTATTCTGAAATCAACAACTCAGTCAGCTGACTACCATTTGAAGGTGACTTCTGAAATCGTGTTCAGTTGATCTTAGTTATAGTATTTTCTTTCAATATTTCTTTATTACAATGGTGAAATCTTTTGCGGCGTTTGGTTGCACCGAAAGACCTCTGAAAGTATGAAGTATATCGTTTCAAGGTAAAATTTATTTTTGAATCGCCACAAATTTGCGTACACCTCTTAGGAGAGTAGTTCAGTGTCTTTATAAGCTAACGTTAAGGAGTGAATCGTTACCAAGCAGATGGGAATGGTCTTCCATCTTGTGAGTATTCATTACGTTGATTAAGGGTCATCGTACGTGTATCTCATAAAACTATGCTCAGATTTAACGCTCAATGAATGACGAAGATTTAGACACTACATGATGTTACTATCTAAATACTACAAGAGATATCTCTATAATCAAAATGTAATATTTTACGCTTCTTCTGCTGTACTGTTTCACTTCCAGCGCTGGATTAAGCAAATCTGCTAAAAAAAATGAACACTTATTCTGCCTAATAACCGGGCACTTGGTATAAACTATTGTATTTTTTTTATAGAAGCATACTGAAACATTTTACACGTACTTTTGAGGGTGAAACCTGGTAATTAAAGAAGGCAGGATGGGGTTAAGATTGTGGACGGGGCCCGAATCAATTACTATTCCTTTTTTTCTGCAGATTCACTCATTTATTTTAATAAATAATTTTTGAAACCAAGCCAATGAGGTCGCAATCAGACTTTTAAGGCACGTAACCACAATCACGGTTGAAGGCCTTTAACCCGAAAAATGGCAATTACTTAAAATTTCACAAATACATAAAATACAGACAGCCAATAATTTTGAAGACAAACCAATGTGGTCGCAATCAGAATTTCAAGGCAAGTAACCACAATCACAGCTGAAGGCCGTTAACGCCCAAAATGGTAATTATTAAGAAATTTAGGAAGCAAGTATAAAATACAGGCTGCAAATAATTTAAAAACAACCCAATGTGGTAGCAGTCAGAATTTTAAAGCTAGTAACCACACTCATGGCTGAGGCCTTTAACGCCAGAATGGCTATTATAAAAAAATTATACAAACGTAAATAAAATACAAACAGCAAATAATTTTGGAAAGCAAGCCGATGTGGTCGCAATCTGAATTTTAAAGCAAGTAATGACAATCACGGCTGATTGCCTTTAACCCCAAAATGGCAACCAGAAAAAATTTAACAAATATACTGTCATATGGCGAATGGCATAGCAAAAGTTAATTTAAAAAGAAAAACATACAACAGATTACCAAACAGGTGAGACAAATGATAACTTAATAATACAATAATAAAATAAAACACAAGGGCCAGTGACAGACGGTGCTCCAGGAATCGACCTCTGAGTAGGACGCACCAAATGTTTTTGGTGCGAAGAGAAAGGCAGCCAAGAGAGGCATTCAGATCATAAGATGGTAACTCGGACAAGTGGCAGTCTAACGAGCGACTAATGATAAACTTGGTGAGGCTACCTGACATCCAACAAAACAAATGCCAAATGTAAAATTACGCCAAAGCCGGAACCGGCGGTCTGGGCTCCGCCCGTAGAATCAAGAAGGAATGACTCCGACTAACGTAGAGGAATTGCTAACCAACCAACAAACACAACTGTCACCTCGCCCTAAGAGTACGTTGAGTAAAATCTGTGGCCCAAAACCACAGTACAATAAAACCACAGTCACAGGAGAATCGCGAAATTTCACAATGGTGAAGATTTCTCTACGCGCATTGAAAACGCGTGGTCCGAGTACGGGGCTCACAACCCAAACCGCACGCCACTGTTAAGCACTAATGAAGGACTGGGTCCCTTACTTCGATTGCACATAATTCATTAAGTCAATACAACACATTTATTTCAAATAACATAAATGAAGTTACATTTGGATCTGACATTAAACAGGAATAAAACAAACAATTTCATTATCAGCTGATTTAGTTCGTGAAGCGCGAGTTAAGCCAATAACCAGGTAAACTAAATTTGAATCTGTCTGTCATTAAACAGGAATTAAGAAATCAATTTTTTCTTTATGTGTTTAAATTACAGCATTAAGGAATTTCAAATCTTTCCCTTTTCTAGGCGGAGGCTGACCCAGAAACACAGAATGCCACAAAAACACAATTTTGCTGTGATATCTTACAGGACACCCGGAATCAGTAACAGACAAGAGGTCGGCAACCACAAGTAACACAGGCTAAGAGTAAAAAATGGCTCTGAGGACTATGGGACTTAACAGCAATGGTCATCAGTCCCCTAGAACTTACAACTACTTAAACCTAACTAACCTAAGGACATCACACAACACCCAGTCATCATGAGGCAGAGAAAATCCCTGACGCCGGGAATCGAACCCGGGAACCCGGGCGTGGGAGCTAAGAGTCAGGCCGGAAGCACATCCTACGGGAACTTGTTCACACTATGCTCACCACAAACTGTAGACATTCCGGCCGAACATCCGCTTGCGGTGGCTGCCATAAGGACGAAGCAACCGACAGGCCCACACCGTGCTTCTCACACAGGCACCTCAGTTTGTACAAACATCTAGGCCAACACCAACTCCGGACTCCCCTCTCACTGCGAGGCTTGGCACAGCTTATACGAAATGCCTTCCAGGGAACCAGTAACCGCCGCAGGCGTTTCACGATTCGCAAACAGCCCCAGCGTAACAGACATCACACATGTGCTTACGCCCGAGCCGCAACTCCGCCAGTCTCACCGGTCGCCCCACACCCGACTGCCTCTCGCCGTCCCGCGCGCCCCAGCCGAAAACGCAAAGATGCTCATGCCCGGGGACGCACCAAAGATAACAAGCCGATCGCTGATGATCGACCAGCGATCTGGTTCAACGCGCTCAACCTAAACTTGCAGGATCCTGTTCCGACGAGGTCGTGCACTCTCGTGAGCACAGCCCTTCGATGCGGCAGTGCGTACACGTCCCCAGCGGTCTCGGCGTGTTATCGCTCCACGCGGAACTCGCTGCTCCTGTGTCCGCAATCGAACTCCACACTCACACCACACGGAAGAAGCACGAGGTCGCCCCAAAGATAGGGCAGCAGAACTACATATCGATCAGTGCAGCTGCTGCCACTAGCAGACAGGCAACCCTTACGAAACCGAGTGGCTCCGGTGAACACGAGAAGGAGACAAACAAAGCAACCATGCCAACTAAACGATACGGTCTGGTAGAAGCCTACACACGGCACCAAAGCGAGCCGCAGCACGGCTCAAAGGAATTATCAGAAAACTAAATGTTTCTCACCGAAGATATATTTTTTCTTCTGCTCCTGTGAGTATCAGTGCAACAAATACGGGAATTTTTCGAAAAATTGTCGCTTGTGCAGAGAAAGAGCTGTCAATGCAGTGTTTCAGACAGTTACGAATTCAACTGATAAAATGTAAAAAACGGTAACTGTCGCAATAATATCTAGAATTTCTACTGCATGTTTAATAACAATACAAGAAGCTGTACAACTGTTAAATTCAGCTGTAAACCTAAAAATGTATAGCTGTCGACTCCGCTTTGCATAGCGCCAAAACGGCAAGAAGTCAACTATATGCCTTTCATCGTGTGACTTGTATGTTGGTTTCAAACCTTAACACGATAAATATGTCGGCGCGCGTTGTTTATATGTATCTGTGTCCTAACACCCAACACTCTAGATGTCAGACAGTCAGATCGGTAACATACGTTGTTTGTCGATAGAGGATCAACCAAAACACCTATTTAGTTGGTGCTACGTGCTGTCGTCCAACAGAACATGCGTAAAAGGTAGTTAAAAATAATACCGGAACTACGGTGTACAGGAAAAGCGTATCTGAGACTGATAGTTTCGTAGACCTCGTGTGAGTTAGTTGGTAGAGTGTGAACTCATCGCACCAAACGTCCCACGTTTAAAACCATCTGATGACAATATCTTTTAACTATTTACACTGGACACTGTTATATGTGACAACATTGTCCTCACATGTAAAAGGGCTTTACGGACTTTGTAGCAATATCTTTTCGGTTTGCTGACGCTACGTTAGTCGAAAGCAGAAAACCATTTGTATAGATATGTGCGGTGTTCTGTCGGTCATGTGTGACAGAACGGACACCACTCGTGAAGTACTTAGTGCATTTGTAGTCTTACAGGATAAACATAGGGGATCGGAACAGTAGAATAAGTAAACAATTGCGTCACATATGCGGAAGTATGAATTGTCCTGCATAACATTTTCACTCATAATACAGTAAAAATAATAAAGTGTCACCATTGGGGTTTGTACCCCACATCCCTGGTACGTCGACCTAACGCTCTACGGACTTCTCCAAGGAAGCGACCCATGCCAGCTGCTCACAGCTATATATGAACCATCAGCAGCGCAGCGCGTCAACAATCGTTAGTTAATACGAGGGCAGTTCAATAAGTTATGCAACACATTTTTTTCTGAAACAGGGGTTGTTTTATTCAGCATTGAAATACACCAGGTTATTCCCCAATCTTTTAGCTACACAACACTATTTTTCAACGTAATCTCCATTCAACGCTACGGCCTTACGCCACCTTGAAATGAGGGCCTGTATGCCTGCACGTTACCATTCCACTGGTCGATGTCGGAGCCAACGTCGTACTGCATCAATAACTTCTTCATCATCCGCGTAGTGCCTCCCACGAATTGCGTCCTTCATTGGGCCAAGCATATGGAAATCCGACGGAGCGAGATCGGGGCTGTAGGGTGCATGAGGAAGAACAGTCCACTGAAGTTTTGTGAGCTCCTCTCGGGTGCGAAGACTTGTGTGAGGTCTTGCGTTGTCATGAAGAAGGAGAAGTTCGTTCAGATTTTTGTGCCTACGAACACGCTGAAGTCGTTTCTTCAATTTCTGAAGAGTAGCACAATACACTTCAGAGTTGATCGTTTGACCATGGGGAAGGACAGTAGTATATGGGTACGTATGGGACAGACAAATAATAATGGTCCTCACCAACCATAAAAAATATACTCCAAAAATAATAGTTCAAGTAACCATAAACATCCAAACAACCATTAAGTGGCTCCCACCAACCATAAAAAATATACCATAAAAATAATGGCTCCCAGTGACCATTAACCATCATCATACAATCATTAAGGTGCCAATCAACCATAAATGACATCAAAAAATATAGGTCCTAACTTATAGTACTAAAGAACCATTAATTTCAAAATAAAAACAACTGAGAAATGGTACTAAAGAACCATAACTTGAGGAACAATTTAAAGGTTTGGAACAACCACTAATTTAAAAAACATATATTTCAAAATGTAAGATAAATTACTTTTTAAGGTATGAAAGAACCATTAATTACGCAGCCATTAAGAAGGTAACAAAGAACCATAAATTTTTTCCAAAAATAAAAATGAAATTTCAAGAAATTCCATATAATGGTTCAAAAGACCATTAAAATTTGAAACACTATTGAAGTCACGTATAAAAGGTACTTAAGAACCACAAATTTTTATCTAACACCTTATTAATTTAAAGGTCACCCCAAACCATAAATTTTTTATCCAACATCTTATTCATTTAAAGGTTACCCCAACCATAACTATAAACTATAGGGTCAGTTTATAAGAATAAAAATTAGTAAATAAAGACACAATGAATAACAGTCAAAATGGCAAGCGTCGTAATGACAAACGTATTAAGTCTTCAGTGGTGATGTATAACAGTAATGACGTAAGATCCTGTGTAGAATACATTAAGAACTTCCTGAAAATAAAACTAGAGACTAGTTGGATTCCGATGGTAGGCTCAAAAGAGGAATATGTCAGAATAATTAAAAGGAATTTTGGTATTGAACTTGACATTAACAGGATTAAATTCAATCTTGCAAGACACACCGTCGCCAAGTGTTGTTTGAATCATAAGTTGCATGAACTTGGTCAGTTGATGAATGTGGAATATACAGAGATCATCAATGATCCACAAAGGTGGTATGATCTATTACTAGATGATAAGATTGAGATAGCTAATGTCGTCATCATCAGTGAAAAACTTCTTTTGGTTAGTTACGAAAAAATGAAAGAGAAAACAAAGAACACAAAAAAGATGAGGAAATAAAAAATGAATGGTAACCACTCTGTCGTACAATGCTGAGGTTCTGGGTACATTTATTTTGTACGCGGTCAGAAAGTACGATACAGAATGCCACCCAACGGCGGTCAAGGTTGTGTTAGAGATACGCGATTTCCGCAATCTGCAGTGAAGGTCAGTTTGGTGCGTGTGACGTGACGTAATCTCACTGCGTCAGCGTTTGAGTCACTCAGTAACCAACAGATGGAGTTACTTATGTTGTGTGTGAGTGTGTGTGTGTGTGTGTGTGTGTGTGTGTGTGTGTGCTACTAGTACTCTATCTGAGTGGAATAGCTTCGCCGACGCGGTAGCTCAGCGCGTTCGGTCAGAGGTCTGGCCAGCCTCTGTAATAAATAAACTGAGTACACTATTCGTCGTGGAATTTTGAGTGACGTCATGAGACGTCCGCACAGATCCGCTCTCCCTCATCAGCCAGAGATGCATGGGACGAGACGTGGAAACAAAGAGGAAAAACCCTGTGGGGCAGAAGATGGACGACGACAACGACAATGATGACAGAAAGAAAAGACCCCACAGGGTTCCTTGGCGCCAAGGTTTTGCTCTTTTAAACAATTTTTAGTAACCCAATATACTGAAAATGAGAAAACTTCTGCAGTTGGGTCAGAAAAAGAAGAAAAAACGAGTAAAAAATCATTTTTTTCAATTTAAATAATAAAGTAAATAAATAATTATGAACAATCAACTAGTACCTCCTTGTAGCATGACGAGGATAATGACAGGCGGCGACAAACCAGCAGTACTTCCTTTTGATATAAATAAGGTGCCTGAAGGTGTAAAAGGTATCGTTTTTGACTATCTAAGAAGGCTTCAGTACCTACAGCTGACAGTTATGGAATTAGTGGAAGACAATCGTGATCTCTGCAAAATAGGTGAAAGCATATCACAACTCGAACAAGAATTTGAAAAGCTGATAGCTGGACTCATTGAAAAACCTTAGTATCTATTCAAATATTGTATTTTTAATGGCACATTGAACCATTAAAAGTAAAAATCTATTTTTTTTCTTCTGACCCATACTCGTAGTTTGTACGACTTTGAATCACTAAAAATTTCTCATAATCTTTAATATTATGAAATTCATGTACTATATTTTTAAATCTTTCACAATACAACGTTATCTTTATTTAACCAAGTATTATGCGAGCTATCAAATCCTAACCATTTGACATAAACTTTATCTCCTTTCCTTTTCAAAATCTTTGCAACGAGATACATATCTGGATAATCAGTTTTCTGAATCTCATATTCGTAAAAGCTTCCTTTAATTTCTTCTCCATCTACTGCCTTCAATTTGTATGTAATCGGATCTGAATATATTACATCATCAATTATAAATAATTCTGTCGACCAGTTGGCTGTATACCCTTTCTCAAACAAACCTTTCAGTTTACTGATTCTTACTTTGTCACCCACTTTATATTTCGGCTTTACAACAGTGTATTCCACATCCTTAAGCAACTGTTTTTTGTAGGCTTTATTAACATCCTTGGGTTTCATTTTTATGGTTCTGTGTGTTGTATTATTGTAATCATTAATTAACTTTGGTACTAACTCAACCCACTTATAATTTCCTTGAAGGTCGAATTGTTTCCACATCTTCTCTTTCAAAGTTCTGTTAAATCTCTCTACTACAGCGGCTTTCATTTCTGTAAAAGTGGAATAATGATTGATACCACACCTTTTCATCAACTCTTTAAAGTCTTTATTGTAAAATTCTTTGCCATTATCTGTTTGTAAGTTTTGTGGCTTCCTCAGTTTTAAAATTAATTTGAAGGCCTCAGCAACATTCTTACCCGATTTGTCTTTAACAGGAACTGCCCAACCAAACTTTGAAAACACATCAATAACTGTTAATAGATACTTGTATCCTTTATTAATCTTAGATATTCCTTTAAGCTTTCCAGAGTCCATTTCAACCAAGTCAGCTTGCCACAAATCATCTATACCTTTAGTTATAACCCTTCTTCTCGGAAAATTTTTTCTCATTGGGGCGTGTAGTTCGTTTACAATACCTTCACGAACAGATGGTTGTTCCTTAGGAACGTTACCTCCTACATTTTCTACATCTTTTTTTTTACAAATCTACTTTTCCTGCTTTTACACTCACCACAAATTCCTTCGATCCTGTGACGGCCGTTTTTAGTCACCACTCTGTGTGGATGAAGTGTGTTAGTAAACCTTTTACACTTTAAACACCAAATATGATAGTCGTTCATTTATTATTTAAAAAATCATATTTTAAATAATTTAAAATGTTTCTTATCGGTACACACTTTTTAAAGATCCAATCGATCGTTAAAAAATAATATTAACACCACTCAAATTAATTCTCAATATCCTCGACAACTGGTATCAGTTCACCATAAATTAGAAATTTCACGTTAACAGGTACAGTTTTAACAGTATCTTTGAGTCTTACAGTGAGAAAATTTCCTTCATTTATTGTTATTGAATGGTTTCCACTACCAATTAGATGTATTTTGTCATATACACTTACTGCCATATCAAAGTCCTTAGTTGACAGACGTCCATTAACGTTTTCACCAATTGCAACGACTCTTCTTAACTGAAAGGTGTATTCAAAGGTGTGCATTTTTTGTTCGTCACCTGTCACAAATGTGAATTCAACTGTTTGTTTATCACATAATCTACTCTCAGACCCCTCAATATACGGCTTCAAATCAGCCTTAGTAAAATAATCTGAAAGAACTTTCTCAATCTCTTTCTTGCTGTAATAATTACTGAACTGTGTTAAAAGTCCAGTGTATTGTGCACTACTCTCTACAAGATTTGTTTGCAGAAACCTCTTGTTAACTACATCCATATCATCAACAGGATCATCGACGTTGACTAATCTTCTACCTAGAAAATTAATATAGCGCTTTGATTTCTTCAACACATCTGTGAAATATTTTTGAAATTTCATAAAGCTCTTTTCGACATTTTTTATCTTATCTAACTCTTCTTTCGTCATTTGAAACGTTACATCAGTAGCTACAGCTAGTTTATTCCCAAAAACGTCCATTTATTACATTCAAAATTTCGTTAAAATTCCAGTGATGTGTAAATAGCTTCAGTACCAGAATACACAGGTGACCACAAATATACTCGTCATAATACTGTATTCTTTCTGAGTTGTAGAATATGTTCTTTGAACCTAGGTAGCGAACCAGTTCGTTAGGTACATTTCCTCCAAATGAATCAAAAACAAATTTTTCGTCGCTTTTTTTGAAGTAACAGATCCAGTGTGAACCGATATGCTTAGACGAATCTAAATTAACAATTCCTGATTCGTACTTTAATGGTTTATTAGGTAACTCATCAATCATGTAAACACCTCTGAAAGATTCAATTTTCAAATCTTTTGCTAATTTAGCTATGTCAAAGTTGCTTAAAGCATGAGGGTAGTCTGTGATAATTTTTTTGAACTTTTTTTTTTCATTCCAGATCCCTTCTTTTCCATTGCTAGATTGTGTCTCTTCTGTTCAGCCAATTCTGCATCCTCCTTCTGTTTTTTATGAACGGCACTTGTAATGGCCGCAGCACCACCTGCTAAAGAACCGATCGCCCCCAACGCAGCAAGTATCAACGGTAGGAACCCACCTTCGTGTTCACTCAACCCTGACCCCTTTTTCTTATTGAGCAGGTGATGATACATTTTTTTCAAAACGGGTATAGCAATTGTCAAAAGTAGACTTCCGCCTTTAGCAATCTTTGTTGATTTTTGCTTCTTCTGAGTTTCTGTGAGATAAGCATCTAGAAAATCGTGGTTTTTGAGATCGTCATTTGACAGTTTTATTTTAATAGACTTTGCTCTCGGATTCCCACTGGAGGGAACACTGTAGTCAATACTAAATCCTTTCATTTATTAATTCAAAAATTTTAATGCAATTGCTGCATTAAAATTACACTTCTTCACAATGCCCAGCCATTATCATCTAAGCCTAGCCCCAGTTTTCTTTTCCCAAACATTATTCCAGCAACTGCTGTTGAAGCTAATCTCTCTCCAAGTGAAGCATCTTTACTGAACATCCTTTCCTTTGCAGCTTTTTGTAGTTCTTTGTCAGCTACGTGTCTATTCTCCAAATCCTTATGATCCCTGTAAGCAATGTCATGTTGTTTACAAGCTTCGTCTAAAGGATTGATTCCTGCATCTCCTCTAGCTAATCTTTCTTCTAATTTGGTGCCAGGGCCGCAATAGTTGTATCCAGGAAGGTGCAATTCAACCGGGAGATTATTAATTAGCGTGTTCACTAAACCTTTCCCACCTCTTTCTGACTTCCAGAAGGTGTGAGGGAGGTTGTTTAGAAATCTAATTAGGTAAGGTATCCCTTTTGGATTATCGATAATAAAGTCATTAAACTTATTACTGAGCATTTTAGTTATTGCAACTTTTTCATTGTGGTAGTTGGTGTTCCCAGCATTTTCTTCCCCGTGGATAACCATAAGTCTATCAATTAGGTCCCGGACGTCATCCATCCAGATGTATTCAATCGGTCTGTCGCTGTATTTCTTAACAAACCCCATTCCAGTCTGAGAGTTACCACGTTTCTTCTTTATTGAGTTGTATATTGGTTTAATTAATTTGTTGTATTTTTCACTAATGCTTGATTTTGGTCCTTTCGTGGGATCGTTGTTCTGATATATAGCATTTGTTAATTTTAATATATCTGCATAATTGTCATGGTCATCAAGTGGTATTGTATCTCCTACATCTTTCTGTGTTAGAAGATTCATTAACCCTTCAGTAGCTTTAATTCGTTTATCCTTGATGATAATGTCGTCATTCTGAAAATTAACTTCTGAATCACCAATATAATGCTTACCATTATCAAATCTTAAACCAAACACCTTATCATGCAGGCCGCCTAAATACTTGGACACTACAGGGCCTAAATATGTTGTTTTATAATTGGTTATAGCAGCCTTTGGTGTACTAGTTGATAATTCACCCTTCCTAATCATCTTTTCTCTTTCGTTCGCTTCAATATCTGCTAAGGTTGATTCTAATCTTTGTTTTGTATTTGGAGAGATATCACTGTCATCTTTGTCTTTAAATATACTCTTTTCAAATGATGTTTCGTCAGGTGTTGAGGGAATAGGAAACATGTCTTCGAAATCTGTTTTTTTATATGGAACCAGCTGCTTTTCTACTTCTCTGTTTAGTTCTATTGCTTTTATTACATTATCACCTAAACCCTCCAATTCTCCCTTAACCTCTTTAATTGCATCGATAACAGGCTGGTCTTCTTTTTTATACTTTTCATACTCTGTTATTGGTTGCTTCTTCCACGATTTAAAACCTTCCCTGAGTTCTTCAAACTTTTTTCTGTTCTTCCGCGCATTCTTAATAGCATCAGGATTATATTTTGCAAACATCTTTATTATATGTGATTTTTTATAGTAAACGTAGGCGTTAGACGTTAAGCGTTGGACGTTAAGCGTTGGACGTTAAGCGTTAGACGGTAGGCGTTAGACGGTAGGCGTTAGACGGTAGGCGTTAGACGTTAAGCGTTGGAAGTTAAGCGTTGGACGTTAAGCGTTGGACGTTAGGCGTTGGGCGTTAAGCGTTGGGCGTTAAGCGTCAGACGTTAAGCGTTCATCAGTTTAAGAATGTTTTGATCTTATTTCTGTACTTGCCATCACTAGATTTACGTGTTAAGTCTAGTGTTATGAAACCAAAGTCGTCTTCATTCCAACAATTACTACACATGGTTTTGAATTCTTCGTATCTCATATCACCGCCAACAAATTCATTAAAGATATGATTTAGATTCCTGTTGTCTTGTCTAAACACATTCAGGAAGTTCAGATTATCACGAACCAGTTGTTTCGGTATCTTGGTGTATGTTTGTGCTAAGTAAAAACAGTCTACTCCTTTGTGCCTTCCTCTGGTGAAATTTTCCCTAACTATATCTTGGTTCTCCAAAATAAAATCATCAAATATCACAACAGAATTTTCCGTACATTCATCTAAAGGTATGATATCTTCATTGTTGTCAATGAATGAGGCTATTTTTATATTTGTTTTTTCTTCTAGTTTGTCACACATTTTAATTAGTTCTTGATACTTTGATTGATCTAGACTTTTTGAATATATGTATACATGATTCACTTTGTCCCAGTTCAACCACCCTGGTGCAAGAAGGTAATTGTCGATCATTAGTGTTGTTTTACCACATCCGCTTGGACCGATAACTCCACAACGTATCGAATTAGGTAAAAGCTTCCCATGCTTCAATTTTCTTTTCCTTTCTGGTATTCTAACTTTAGGTTCCCAGTCTGTCTTCATTTTTTCCTTTCTTTATTCTCTATTTAATAAATGACCAGATTACTTAAGTTGAGTGGTAGGTCCTCTGTACTAGAAAAGAGATTGACAGTTCCGATTAGAGACCACTTTAAAGGTGTGGCCTTAAAAGGATTTTACACGACGTTCTTGACTCCAAATGTAACCACAAAGAATAATAAGCTATACTATGAGAAAGATGGTGTGGTTAATACGTTAAATATTCCTTCTGGACAGTACAGTATACAAAGTTTAGAAAAATACATTCATACCAAAAATACTGAAATAAGTATTAAAGCAGACAAGGTTTTAAACAGAGTTGTTATAGAAAGTGAAGTGAAGCTATTTATGGACAGAGAAGAAAGCATAGGAAGTGTGCTGGGGTTTAATAAACAAGTCATTGAACCAAATACAAAGACTATTGCTACTGGTATTCCTAAAATTATACCTTTCGAAACGATTAATGTTCATTTCAACTTGGCAGATGGTATGTTAGTTAAGGGTGGTGAACACTACCACAGAGAAACTAATATTATAGCTTCTTTTAAAATCGGTGTTGAGTTTGGTGGCCCTATTATTTATGAACCACAGAACCACTCGTTTGTCCCCCTTCACGATAAAATTCAGGACTTGCTAGTAACTGTAACTGATGAAGACAATAATTTGATTGATTTTGGAGGAGCCGATGTCACGGTAATTTTAGAAATGCAATAAAAATTTTGCAGCTAATAAATGAACAAGATAGAAAGTTACCAGTACCAGTCTTTTCCCGTAAACGAGAAGACGAAATTTAATCTCAACGTACCAAACAAAGATGTTGAAATAGACATCAAAGTTGGTGATGGTTGGATTGATAGTAAGAATGCTTTTCTTTACATGAATTTTAATGTAACTCATGTTAATGGGTCTGATTACACTAGCTACGATGGAAAATCTAACGTAAAGCTGATCGACAATTTTGTGTCACAGTTGTTTTCAACAATCACTATAAAAAAGAAAGGAGCCATTATCTCTAGAATTGAACATCCAGGTATTTCTTCAACGGTTTTGTATCACCTTACGTCTTCAATTGCTGAGGATGTTATGCATGAAGGAAATTTTGTAAGCAATGGTAAGTTAAGGTCAAAATCAAATGAACTATTGTACCCACTAAAAATGCTCGGTGGGTACTTTAAAGACTACAAAGAGATTATGTGGGAAGGAGATCTTACTGTATCTTTTACTTGGAGTGCAAGTGCTGGTGATGCATTGGAGAGATGGTTTTCAAAAAATGCTGCTGGTGTTGATATTGACGGAACTCGTCCAGAAGAGGGAAAAGTAACAATTACGAGTATGGAAATAAGAATGCCTGTAGTTAAATATGAGCCAACGTATGAGCTTGAACTAAGAGATAAAATATTTAAAGAACCTAAAATCCCCGTTTCATTCTTTGAACTACAAACACAGGAGATTGCAGGTGTCAGTGGAAGGAGGAACTTTGATATTGACATTACTAACTACTACACATCCCTAGAATTTGATATGCCTTACTTTATTTTTGTTGTATTCCAGACTAACCGGAAAGGTAACCAAGAAAGGGATTCATCTCAGTATGACCACTTTCATCTTCAGAACATTAGCCTGAAAAATGGTAGAAACGAAATATTTCCTGAAGAGGTGTGGAACATTGCTCCTCCTTCAACTTACTTAAAGGCATACAACGCATTCTTAGACTTTAAACGAATAACCGAGTTAAAATCTGATTCAAAAATCAGTCCTTATGCCTTCATTAATTCTTATCCCATTTATGTCATTAATATGAGCAGAAGGAGAAATGTTGTAGCGACAAACAAAACCAGTATGAAGCTCTGTGCAACTTTTAATACTAATATACCAGAAAACACTACAGCTTATATTGTGATGTACACCAAAAAGAATTTGATCTATGATGCAAAGCACGGAATAGTAAATGAAAGCTTTTAGATTGTCTGTCTAATTGAAGTATTTTTAATGCCTGTAAAGGCATTAAAAATTATATAAATTCCATGATGTGTCTCGGTTTTGGGTCATCTGTCATACCTTTATATACCAATTTCAGTCCTATAATAGACCTAGAGTCTTCCCAACTTAGGATTTTGTTGTACCTTTCAGGCAAAATAACTTTAAATTGAGCATCAAGTTCTAAAATGTATCCGCTACGATATTTCATTGTCTTGAACTCTACATCTGTAATAAGGTATTCATAATCTATTTCGAGATCTCGCAAACGAGAAAACGATGTTTGCTTATTGGAACTATTGAGTTTTAGTAGAAGTTGATGTTGTTGGCTGTTCATTTATTATATGGAAAATTTAAATTAAGAATTCATTTGTTCTAACAGGGTAAGTGTATTTTTTAGAGTACTTATTATTTCAATGAAAGAAGATGACTGCTTAGGACAATTTATTTCAAACAGAGAAAGATCCATTTTCCCAGCTCTAACTACAGAATTAGTAAATTCACTGTACTCGTAGAATGTTTCCCCTTTGAAGAAATATAACAATCCATTTGTATATCTAAAAGATGAATCAATGCTTGGAGGTATTCCTGGAAATTCTCTTGTTATTCTTCCATATCTTCTGCTTATTCCCTTACATTCGTCAACTTCTATATAGTAAACATCGTCAAAAAATATGAAACTCTTACCAGAATAGGAATTTATTGCTGTGTGTAACACTACATTTTTTCTTAATGAAAGGTTTGATAATGATTGTGGATAACCATATTTTAACTTAAAGGAGGGTATTTCCATTACATACAGTTTGTTATCAATGAATAAAACAACATCTCCAGATGGTCTTTGATAGGCTGCAGTAATATTTTTAAAGCCTTTGGGAAGAAATGTTAACCAATCACTTATGAGTTGTGGTTTAGTGTGCACATTTAAATTATCCAAATCCATCACCCAAACCCATTTTTCATAGTAAATATACAGAACCTTATCAACAATTAAAAAGTTTTTTATTTTCTTATTCAGTTTGCATAGTTCTGGAGGATCTGAATCTTCTTCCACTTCATCATTATTGTCATTAGATTCATCTTCACCATCTTTCTCGTACAAACTTTGTATTCCTAGAATATCGTCTTTACTTAATTCAATATTTGAACTATTGTAGATTGGATACATACTTGATGTATTCATAGTTGAATGAGCAAGTCCTAATGTGTGACCAATTTCATGAACTAAAACTGCATAAAAGTTTATCTTTTCCTTTGGAGTGTTTGTATCGATCTCAAAATACCAATCTTCATCTTGATCCATATGAATTTCTACAGCATTGTTATTAATATCTGGATAAAATGCATGACCTAACACACCTCCTGTGCCATCGAACGGTTTTGAGCAAAAGTGTTGACCACTAGTTTCTTTCCTGTGTAATCGTCTTTTATTTGAAATAATAATGTCACTGTTCGATTGGTCTTCTTCAAAAGTTAAATCTGTATGTTCTTTCCAAGTATTAAAAGCTATTTCAGTTAATTCTTTCATTCTTTTTGATGAACCTGCGTAATACCATTTAATATTTTTCTTATTCCATTTATCAATATGTGAAGTAAAAGATAGTGCATGATCTTCAACGCCACATCTAGGTCTCCTTATCAGTTCTGAAGTTTCATCACTTATTTCACCTGTGGGTTTCAAATTAAACTTTTCTTGAAATAGTATTAGTGCATTCCTTATATCTGAAAGTTCTGGAATATTTGTAGAATCTTGTTCAAGATACCCAAAATCATGTAAATATTTGATTACTTCTTCATTAGCAGAGACAACTCCACAAAATATTAAAGTTAGGACGGTTGCTTTCATTTATTATTGGTATATTTAATTACTTTTTAGTACCCCCAGGGTAGAGTGTCAATTATTCCATCTGTCTCCTTCAAGACCATTCGTTTGTCATAGGTTACTTTGAACTCCTTTTCCACACCCTTATTGACAAGGTTTTTTGTTTTCTTATTCCTGGTTATCATTTTGTTGTTTGTAGTTATACTGTCACTTTCGCCATGTATTAGTTCACTCATTGTTTCCATGTTAATTTTCAAACTATTTTCATAGTTGAGACTGAAGCCTTTTACTTTGGTACACCGATTGCCTTTGTGAGAGTAGTAAGCATAGCTTTTTGGGCCTGTACTTAACCATTCAATAATGGTATCATCTTTGCCAAGTTCATCAGTCCATTCGCCTAGCATGCACCCTGTCTCAACTGTATTTGTCCCATCATCGATGTAGACTACACTATCAGTATCGTAGTAGACAACTTTATCCCCAAGGCGATCAAGCATTTCGTATAATCTTATCCTGGCATTAGATGTTGTGAAAGCTGCAATAAATATATTTGTAGCAGTACTATCCTCGATGTACTCATCAGTATACTTGTAGCTAACCTCAATCATATCTTCATTGATGAAGATGACATTAGATATCTCTATCTTATCATCTAGTAAAAGTTCATACCACCTTTGTGGATCGGTGATGAACTCACTTTGTGTCAAATTTTGTCTTTGGCCGAATTTACCCCACAAAGAGTTTAGGCAGATCTTGGCGACGGCACGTTTTCCAGGGTTGGGTTCAATTCTGTCAATGTCGAGCTCAATGCCTTGTTTTTCTTTAATGGTTTGGACGTATTCCTCTTTTGTTTCGTAATCATCCTCCCAAGGACTAGTTTCCAGCTTGATTTTCATGAAAGTCCTAATGTAGTCCTTGAACAGATTGTTGCTCGTCTGAGGGAAGTGCCATACCTCGTAAGTTTCAAGTATCTTGTACCCCTTTTCAATAGCCTTATTCAGTTCAACCGTAGACCATGTGCCTGCAAAAGCTCTCTCTTCATCAGTATGGTTACAATGTCCTACCTTTTCCTCTGCACACCTTGCGCACAAAGCAAATACCAGTTTTTCTTGCTTAATAGGAAGTACAGGATGGTAAAGACCTTTAGGAGCTAGTACCTTGCATTTGACCAAACCAAACCATTCCTTGTTGTATTCTTCTGGTTTGAATATTTTAGTGGGGTGACCTACAGGGTACATATCGTAAAACATGACCGTTGGATACAAAGAGCATATGTCTATATACCGCATTTTCTTTGCAGTCACTTTCAGCTTTGCGGCATTTGTTCGCCCACCGAAAAAGGCATCTCTAGGCTTTAAGGGTTCCACAACGTTGATTGTTTTATTTAGGGCTTGTTTGTAAGCTTTGGATTTCTTCCACTCGCAAGACCACACCTCAACTACGTTGTAGCCCGCATTTCTCAGTGTGTTAGTCCGCTCCATTGTTTTAGTAAACAAATCGTCCATGGTTTCATTGTTTACACTATTGATTGTATCGGGGTTGTAGCAGTCGGGGCATCCATGCCAGAAACAGCCATGGTATTGGTAAACTGTTTTAGTTTTGGGATTGTAACCGTCAACTTTTGCTCCGCATATCGCCACTTCACCACCATTCAATGCATGGCGTACACTTTCGAAGGTATTTAACCATGCTATAGATTCTTTACTAAACATTTCCTTCTTTTCTTCTTTCACGACTGCAATAGTATTTTGTTGGAGGAATTTCGATCTGTAGATAGCCATACAAACACTAGCGATGGTTATGTATTGAAAAGGATCTATATTGGCGATTTCTAAGAATATCTTCCTAAATTCAAGGCATCCACGTCTAAGAATATCGACGTCTGAGTGACAATACTCAGACAGTTCCTTGTTGAAGTCAAACGTGTAGTTTTCTTTAACCCTGTCAGCGTGCCATTTCAAAAAGTCTTTACGCTGGCTTTCTTTCATCGTGTTGACACCAAAATATTTTGTGGATGGTATAGGTCCTACGTAATTTTGATTCGCTTTTGAATTGAAAAAATGCGGAAAGTATCCTTTTTTAAGTTCTTTAAGGCCAAACGTTTTCGGGAAAGAAGCTAGAGCGCCTTGAACAAAATTAATGCTATCGATTATCCTGAGTCTCAAACTCGGTATTGCGAGCTGCATTATTTTAGAGCCTGCGTATATAGTCTTTGGTCTTATCCCATTTTTAACACAGTATTGTAGAATAAAGTACGAGTCGTAACCTTTAGAATTATGAGCAACACAAGTAAACCCTTTGTGTGCATCACTAATAAGCCACTCACAAAATTCTTCATTTGAGTCGAAATCACGTCTATTTCCATCGAAGCTGTGAACAGCTATATAATTAGGGTTGTGTACGCCAGTGTCTTGCTCAGCTTCGTAATCGAAAAAGTAGTATTTTTCAGTGTAACTACAGTTACCATGTTTCTTCTCCGATTTTCCATTGCAAGTGCAATCTTCTTCACAGATACCACCCTTATTGACTTTGGGATGGATGTAACACTCATGGTCAGTAATCTTCACGGAATCCTGACAATTTTTGCACCATACGTAACCACAACGATGCTTCTTTTCCCTTAGACAGAATTTATTGCAAGTTTTGCACTTGTAGACTACCTTACAAACTTCTTCGTGGTTTTTGAAACAATAATGGCTAAAACAGTATCTATTACACTTATTGCAATATAATCTAACACGTTCTTTACCCGTAATTTTCTTGTGCTGTGGTCCTTTGCACAAATTACATACTTCCTTCTGGTCCTTTTTACACTTGTGTAGATCTTTGTTGTTATAAGGTTTGTCACACTTCTGACAGTAGTACGAGCTTCCGAGAAAGGCTTTCATGTTATTTATAGCGTCATAGTGATTGTTGTGGTGGTATAGGTAGATGACAGTATCCCTTTCTTTTCCTGAATGAATGACCGCGTTGAAATGAGCAGCAGAAACGACCTTAATTTGAACATTCAAAAACTCTTCAGCATCCTGGATATCTTCTAAGGTGAACATATCTTCGCAGTTCTTCCCCAATCTGATACACAGTTCTTTAGCCAACTCTTCTTGCAAGTTTCTACCTTTCCTTATATAGATTAATTCGTTACTAGTGAGTTCCCTATCAAGAATGATGTTTGTTTCGTATGTCAAGGCTGTAACTATAGCTCTAGGTCCACACATGTTGTCCTTGTTATTTATTTTGTTAACACATCTTTTAGTATTAACGTCTTTATTAAGGTTGACTACCTTTTTACCTTTAGTACCGGCACCTCGGGGTATTTTGTATACTTGAAATTCAAATCTGGTTCCATTTACGTCTACATTTTCATTAGATGTAACAATTCTCTCAATTTGGTTAAGTATAAAAGAGGCATTGACTTTCTGATGTCTTTTAGTCGAGATTGTATGGTGAAAATTTTCATTCTCTGCAACTACCTTCATCTGATCGCCAGGACTGTAATTACTCATTTTTTTTATAGCCTTTATAGTTGCATGGACGGCTGTCCTAACAGCTTTCATTTGTTCTACAGCTGTTCCTTTCAATTCTTTTACATAGATAGTGTAGTTAGTTTGCCAAATGTTGAATGTCTTAAGATATGCACGTTCTCCTTCATGAATGGCGAATGTAGGTTTTTGCTCGACAAGTTTATCGAACAATTTTTGTTTAAAAGGGAAAATGTGGCCTAACTTTTGTGGTTGATATTGTTGTGTTTGACGTCGTTGTTGTCGTTGAGTGGTTCCTTCGAACAAGTCTTCAGCGAAGTTGTAGTGTCTGATTTTATCCAAACGTTCCTTCTCACCTTTTATCAAAGCCGTCAACCTATTCTTCGAATGAACCATCGAGTAACCCTTAATTCCGTTTTCCTTAGCAATCTGCTTCAGTTGGCGAACAGTCATTGCTGACAGTTCTTCATTTGCATAATTAAATAAAGCATTATTCATATCCGTAGACGTCGCATTGATCAAAGCTTTGGAGAGATCCTCCTTCTTCATCTTGTAGTAGCCTTTGATTTTGAGCTCTTTAGCCTGAGCTCTTAGTTCTTTAACAGTTGCGTCATTACGACGCTTGCCATTTTGACTGTTATTCATTGTGTCTTTATTTACTAATTTTTATTCTTATAAACTGACCCTGTAGTTTATAGTTATGGATGGGGTAACCTTTAAATGAATAAGATGTTGGATAAAATTTATGGTTTGGGGTGACCTTTAAAGAATAAAGGGAATTTGATGAAAAGTTATGGTTGGGGTAACCTTTAAATGAATAAGGTGTTGGATAAAAATTTATGGTTCTTAAGTACCTTTTATACGTGACTTCAATAGTGTTTCAAATTTTAATGGTCTTTTGAACCATTATATGGAATTTCTTGAAATTTCATTTTTATTTTTTCGAAAAATTTATGGTTCTTTCTTACCTTTTTTAATGGCTGCATAATTAATGGTTCTTTAATACCTTAAAAAGGAATTTATCTTACATTTTGATATATATATTTTTTAAATTAGTGGTTGTTCCAAACCTTTAAATTGTTCTTCAAGTTATGGTTCTTTAGTACCATTTCTCAGTTGTTTTTATTTTGAAATTAATGGTTCTTTAATACCTTAAGTTAGTACCTGTAATTTTCGATGTCATTTATGGTTGATTGGTACCTTAATGGGTATATGATGATGGTTAATGGTCACTGGGAGCCATTATTTAACCATTATTTTTATGGTGTACTTTTTATGGTTGGTAGGGGCCACTTAATGGTTGTTTGGATGTTTATGGTTACTTGAACCATTATTTTTGGAGTATATTTTTTATGGTTGGTGAGGACCATTATTATTTGTCTGTCTCATACCTGCCCATATACTACTAAGGACATCGAACAGAATAACCCCTTCAGCGTCCCAGAAGACTGTAACCATGACTTTACCGGCTGAGGGTATGGCTTTAAACTTTTTCTTGGTAGGGGAGTGGGTGTGGCGCCACTCCATTGATTGCCGTTTTGTTTCAGGTTCGAAGTGATGAACCCATGTTTCATCGCCTGTAACAATCTTTGACAAGAAATTGTCACCCTCAGCCACATGACGAGCAAGCAGTTCCACACAGATGGTTCTCCTTTGCTCTTTACGGTGTTCGATTAGACAACGAGGGACGCAGCGGGAACAAACCTTTGAATATCCCAACTGGTGAACAATTGTGACAGCACTACCAACAGAGATGTCAAGTTGAGCACTGAGTTGTTTGATGGTGATCCGTCGATCATCTCGAACGAGTGTGTTCGCACGCTCCGCCATTGCAGGAGTCACAGCTGTGCACGGCCGGCCCGCACGCGGGAGATCAGACAGTCTTGCTTGACCTTGCGGCGATGATGACACACGCTTTGCCCAACGACTCACCGGGCTTTTGTCCACTGCCAGATCACCGTAGACATTCTGCAAGCGCCTATGAATATCTGAGATGCCCTGGTTTTCCGCCAAAAGAAACTCGATCACTGCCCGTTGTTTGCAACGCACATCCGTTACAGACGCCATATTAACAGCTCCGTACAGCGCTGCCACCTGTCGGAAGTCAATGAAACTATACGAGACGAAGTGGGAATGTTTGAAAATATTCCACAAGAAATTTCCGGTTTTTTCAACCAAAATTGGCCGAGAAAAAAATGTGTTGCATTACTTATTGAACTTCCCTCGTATATTAAAAAATTAGAAACCCGCTTCGATTACGTAAAAAGCACCTAGTGTTAACCTAGGTTTCGGCGTAGATAACTACACCTTCTTCAGAACAATAAAGCCCACAAGTTCCTAAGAAGACCTTTGTCAATGATTAAAAGAACACAATAGCTATACATTTATAAACGAATAAAAGGGAAAACACAAACAGTACATGTGTACAAAGTCTAGACCACTACTTAACATAGGCAATATAAGTTACAAATTGGACCGTTTACTCAGAGCCCATAATTTCAGAGTCGCCTATTCTACTGATAATAGTTTACATAGGAATTTAGTCCACTCCTTGCACAATAAGAGCGATAAACTTTGCCAATCAGGAGTATACAAAATTACATGCGGGGATTCTCCAAAATTTTACATCGGGCAAACGGGACGAGCTCTGGGTCTCAGGTATAAAGAGCATATTCCTACTAGAAGCGGTGACGGTACTAAGGGCTCTACTTATGCGGAACACCTTGTGCAAACGGTTCGTCCGCCGAGCCCTCCAGTTAATATCGAGTTACTTCATGACGAGGTTAAGGGCTTAAAACTGGATGTTTTCGAAGAAATGCAGATCTTTAAGCATCTGCAACATGATAAAGACAATATCCTTAACGACAACTCCTTCTAAGAAACAGAAAATTTTTTGAGGGCTCGCACCTTTAATTTGTTCTTCATACTGGTAAATCTGATGATTTGGGGATTTTACATGCGTGCGCTGATTGGCGAGCGCGGTTGGTCAAGCTGTTCATCTTTTTTCTTTTTTCCTCATTTCCTTTTACGATGAAGATGATTTTAGCCCGTTGAACACCTCACGTTTTATCCCTATATCTTTCTTACCACGACGTCTTTAGATTACGTCCCCTCAGCCCCCCCCCCCCCCCCCCCAGGCTGACTATTGGCTTTAGGAATAGTTTTAAGAGTTCCTCCTGTTGTCATAGGTAGCTTCATATATGTTTCTTTCCTAGCATAAGCAACCGTGTGCGGCTATTTTTAGGCTTCATCTCCTATTCAGCTCGTCACTTATTCTGTCTATTCTATTTTTTGATATACATTGATCCACGGTTGGGAATATAAGGGTTATTTAGCCACGACCCATGTATAAACTTTCACGTATTCGTATGCACATGCGCATTCAAGTAACTTCCCTCGTCTTGCGCATGTGCATAGGTAGCGAGTCGGGCGTGTAAGCGAGCGACAATTTGTAGGTGCAGTTTATGGCGGGTCATGGCCCATCGAACATAGGCCGGTGTGAGGTGGAGGTTACACCATTAGCTTAAGTAGTGGTTTAGACTTTGTACACATGTACTGTTTGTGTTTTCCCTTTTATTCGTTTATAAATGTATAGCTATTGTGTTCTTTTAATCATTGACAAAGGTCTTCTTAGGCGCTTGTGGGTTTTATTGTTCTGAAGAAGATGTAGTTATCTACGCCGAAACCTAGGTTAACACTAGGTGCTTTTTACGCAATCGAGGCGGGTTTCTAGATTTTTTAATATGCTCAGAGCTATGCTTCTCCTGTGCTCCTTAGTTCTAGTATCACTTTTAATTAACGTCTACGCTCGTTCTGCTGGGCAACAGCACGAATTAAATTGGTGTTTTGATTGGTACTCTATCAAAACAGAACGTTTGGTTCCTATCTGAGTGTTTGACATCTGGAGGTTTGGGTGTAAGCAACGGATGAATGTTGAGCCCCACACCAGTCACAGTACTTCACAGAATACTGTAACGATTATGACTGCATGGAATACTCTTTTGCGGGACTCTGTTAACAATAATTTCGTGTGGCTTTATGGCCTGGTGCAACTATTGCAACTGGACGCCATTCGGTGACTTTCACGTCCCTTACGTAATCTAATTATACAAACGTAGAAAGGAGACTTACAGCTTAATACGGGAACTAACCCACGTCTCGTTTCTGGCAAATTGACACATCATAGTGCGGGCTTTCAATAAAAAAAAAAAAATGTGATCCTCAACCACGTACCCTCAGACTCAGAGTTGAAATACTAAAAGTTTTGGTTGGTTTCGTTGTCTAGGGGCTGGGATACGTAGTTGCCGTATTACAAGCCAAATACTGATGAGTCTATAGTATACAATATGAATATACACATGAATTGTCGAAGGTTTCTATCACTCGGCAGTTGCGAATTTCTAATGTAACATAGAAATTTATAAATGAAAGATTGCAATTAAATAAAATGTGCAGGTACTATTTTTAACGACTTTAAATGATGAGTACGGTAGCAGAAGTACCTTTAAGCATGCCGTTTATTACTGCAAAACACTTAATGGTTAAACGAAATATTAGTTGAATAACAGGGAAACAATAGATTCATACTTCACGTAATTAGTTATGAATAACAACATAGCTCACGAGATATTCACTTCTAAATGCATACTAGATCTTCACTGCAGAAGCCACGGAAATCTCACAAGTGCAAAAGTCGGCACTACGAAATATTTCTATTTCCCACGACCACGCGCAAACTGCTCAACACTCTCCAAGTATTTCCTGCGACCGTCCATCACGCCTTCCCGTCCAGCACTCCCCCGTGTCCTGTGCGACCCGTTCCTCCTCCCCCACTTCCATACAGTCTCTCCAATGACTTCAGCTTACCGTAGTAACGAGCGCTGTGATTGCCAAAGCGCTCCCGTCATGTCTCCAAGCCTACACACTCACACAAACATATTGAAACACATACGAAATACTCGATTTACATTTAAATAACTTGAAATTATATAAATATTACTACGGCTGGACCATAAACATGCTCCAACACACATTATTAAATACATCAACAAATTAAATAAACATATATCAAAGGAATAGAAGCAAAAGTAGCCCAGTAGCCTAATGTTTCTCTGCTTTATAAAACACAGTAAATAATTGACCAATTTCTTCATGAATAGTACATATGTTGCTGACGAGCCGCTGCTTGCCGAGCGGCCCGTGCGGCCATGCCGACTCTGAACTTAGAACATTTTGAAGGTGGCCACAACTCGCCCGTTACCTCACAGTAGAGAAGTAAATGCTAGGCTAAGGGCAGACTCAAAAATCCGTGTTCCGATCGGGTTTCGATCCAATGAATTTTAATCCAGCGACCTTACGATTTCCAGCCACGAGCTTCACCGCTAGATCTTTTTCATGTTATTTTTTTCTCCAGTTATGGTTTCACTGAGGAGATGCAGCGAGATGTTTTATTATTATCTTTTTAGTTTCCTTCGAACACAGTGACAGTAGTTTCAACTTCAAAAGTCTATGCCTCTTTACATGTGGGAGTAATAAATTAGGACAGGGCCGGCCAAACGCTGCACAGTGTGCAGACGTGCGGAAGTGCTGCACATGTGCGCACGTGTGCGACAGCGAGCGACAGCGTCATCTGTTATTAGACATGTGTCCTAAATGAACGGCGGCGGCTTCACTTCCCTGTTCATGTGGTACAAGCAAGAGCGCAACATACCCAGTCTCGTTTACCCCTGGTAACCGTAACCTTAACAGAGAAGTACTGAGAAATGGCAGGTACTGTGAAGAAGCAAAGGACGGGAGATCTATGTTCTCAGTCGTTTAAAAATGACTGGGAACTGCAATTCTTTTTTGTAGCCGTTGGTGAGAACTCACAGTGTTTGCTATGCCGTCGAATAATAGGCAGCCAGCGTAAGTTTTAAATTGAAAGACACTACAATACATACCACAAAGACGAGTGTAGTGTACTCAAGAGTGAAGAACAGCAAGCAAAATTAAATGTCCTTAAGAAAATGGATGAGACACATCAACTCGATTATCATCTCTCATGACCAGTGATAAACGTGTTTGGATTTATTCCTTTCGTAATTAAAAATTATTGTTTACTAACTATGCATTAGTGCCTCATTCTGCTCCATGTTACATTATTATCAGGAAAGTTAGTCATTAAACCGATCGTTCCAATGTATACTTACATTTACGGTTTTTTTTAATGTGTGAAGGTCTACGCTCAGCTGAAGCCGATAAAACGTAACATTCATCTAATTGTCGGTTATTATGCAGATTTCAGACGGAGCTGATGAAAGATGTAGCAATAATGGTATGGAAATAACACGTAATCATCGAGAGGTCTGCGGTTATCATTCTGTTCAGAGGTCAGTGAGACAGAAATTATGTGGGTGTAACTGAGGGTTCCCACGCCCGGGTTCCCGGGTTCGATTCCCGGCGGGGTTAGGGATTGTCTCTGCCTCGTGATGACTGGGTGTTGTGTGCTGTCCTTAGGTTAGTTAGGTTTAAGTACTTCTAAGTTCTAGGGGACTGATGATCATAGATGTTAAGTCTCATAGTGCTCAGAGCCATTTTTTTTTTTTTTTTTTTTTTTTTTTTTTTTTTTTTTTTTTGTAACTGAGGGCACCGAGAATTAGTTATAGGAAACCTTGCATTAGTTTAATGTTATTTGAAATCATGAATAAGGTTCGTTGGAAGTCGCTAAGTGCTCTCTTTCTTAAATACTAGATCAACAACCCACGGTTGTTAACTGTATTACTTCTCTTACTGGGTTAAACTGTTAACATAAAAAGTGGACGTCTCAATGAGTAGACTGTGACAGTATTTTAAATGTTTAATACGCGAAATACCTTCCCATGGTTGGCTTGCAAGCTGTGGAAAGAGCACTAGAACGCCCCGGTACAGAGTATCCCAGCAAGTGGATAAAGCGACATCTGTGCGTAGAAACCTTCACTACATGAACGCTGACGGCTGCGGCGTGCACGCTGTGACCCGGAAGTTGCACATGTGCAGGAGCACCGCACGCGTGCAGAATTTCTGGCCGGCCCTGAATTAGAACGTCTTCTTGAAGTAAATAACATGTTCTATGTATTGTTCCTACTTTTAGCAGTAAACATACACTGAGGTGAGAAAAGTCATGGGACATCGAATGCATACAAACAGACGGCGGCAGTATCACGTAGGCGAATTACAGGTGTAAAAGGGCAGTGCACAGGCGAATCTGTCGTTCGTACTCAGATGCTTCACGTGAAAACATGTCCGACTTGTTTAGGGCCCCATGATGGGAATTAACACACTTTAAACGCGGAATTCTAGTTGGAACTAAATGCATGGGACATTTCACTTCGGAAATCACCAGAGAATACGGTATTCTGAAATCCACAGGGGCAAGAGTGTGTAGAGAACACCGAATTTCTGGCATTACCTCCCACCATGGACAAAGCAGTGGCCGATGGCTCCACTTAACGACTGTGATCAGCGGCGTTTGCGTAGAGTTGTCAGTGCTAGCAGACAAGCAACACTGCTTGAAGTAACCCCAGAAATCAATGGGGGACGAATGAAGAACGTACCCCTTGGAACAGCGCCGCGGAATGTGGCGGTAATCGGCTAAGCAGACAACTGACGTGTTATGGGCCTTGGCAGCAGACTACCTGCGCGAGTGCCTTCGCTGTCCGCAGCTCGTGGTCGTGTGGTAGCGTTCTCGCTTCCCGCGCCCGGGTTCCCGGGCTCGATTCCCGGTGGGGTCAGGGATTTTCTCTGCCTCGAGATGACTGGGTGTCGTGTGATGTCCTTAGGTTAGTAAGGTTTAAGTAATTCTAAGTTCTAGGGGACTGATGACCATATATAGTGCTCAGAGCCATTTTGAGTGCCTTCTCTAACAGCGCGACATCGCCTGTCCCGGGCTCGTGACCATATCGGTTCGATCGTAGATGACTGGAAAACCGTGGCCTGGCCGGATCACTGCCGATTTAAGTTGGTAAGAACTGTTGGTAGGGTTGGAGTGTAGCGCAGACACCAAGAGGACATCAACCCAAGTTGTTCAAAAATGGTTCAAATGGCTCTGAGCACTATGCGACTTAACATCTGAGGTCATGAGTCCCCTAGAACTTAGAATTACTTAAACCTAACTAACCTAAGGACATTACACACGTCCATGCCCGAGGCAGGATTCGAACCTGCGAACTGCTCGGCCACCGCAGCCGGCAACCCAAGTTGTCAACAAAGCTCTGTGGAAGTTAGTGGTGGCTCCATAATAGTGTGGGCTGTGTTTGCATGGAATGAACTGGGCCCTCCGGTCTAGATGAACCGATTATTCTTTCTCTTCAGTAAATTATCCAATTTTTCTGAAATTATCATTTATGTCTGTATATGTACATCACATTTACCGATTTCTACCCAATTCAGGTAATTCCTTTGTGGTGAGTACGCTTTTTTGTCTTAGAATTTTTGTGGCTACTACTGCCACCGTATGTATCAGGATGACCAAATGTAGTGGGAAGATACCAAATGCAGTGGCTGGGGCCAGGAGGTGCCGTATTAAAACTCCGCAAGAACTTTTCAAATGATTTATTTGTTTCCACTACAGTGCTCCGTTCACCTCGGTCTGTGTTACAGGGCCCCACAGTGCTGAGGAAGCACCCCAGTGGCCTGTGCAATGCAACGCTGTGCCATGCTGGTCTTGTAAGACAGCTGCAAAGTTCCGATTACGTCAGGATGGCTGCGCCAGCAGCCGACTCAGTGGCCACAGTCCGTGTTGACTTCACGCTGCTCCTCCAGGAGCCGTAGGCTGGTCCTGCCGCTGCTTCTTCCTCGCTGGCGTAGCTGAGAATGCGGCAGCAGTGACTGCCTGTGATCCGGCGTTCGATTCTGCGGCATTCGCCTCAGAAGTCTATGTCGTGTGTTGGGAGCTGAGACGACTGCCCGCAGTAGCGAGTCGAAGAGTGGCACACCGTTGGCTGGCTGCAGACGCTGCATCGGCCTCAGAGGGTCAAACCAAAGACCCGCTGTGGACTAGGACGTTATCGCCCCATCTGTTGCTGCGTGTAACCCGGCAGTGTGACACGCCCCGCTGACCAGGAGAGCTGCCACACTTGAATGAATCTCGTTAGAGAACAGCACCTATTTATACTCGGCTGTGCAGCTCTGTTTTGCTAACACGCCGCTTTGTGTCACATTTTCATAACACTTAGGTTGACCAGTGGCCCTCTTCTGCCTATGACTTGCGCAGTGGAAACTGCTGTGTGCGCCCTCTCCAGAAGTTCTATGCCCCTGTGACCGCTATTCGCTTTTGCAACTGCTGGTATGCAATGCGGCCCATACCTGGCTGTAACTCGTGGTCCGAATATCTCGCAAAACTAACTTTCCCTATCCTAAATAGTGGTGTCGCTACAGAGTCTATTTTATGAACTGATGGGAAAAACTTCAGATACTAACGACTTCAAATCAGTTCCAAATGATACATGAGATGTCCCATTCTACCAATGGAGTGACGTATATCAACTTTTTGCACACACCTTTTATCGCCCACTTTCGACTTCCATATTAGATTACACTTCATAAAATATCTTTAGAAAATGTCTCAAAACATTTGAATTCATATTCGATCCTAACGAAAAACTATTTTTCAGAAACACTTTGCTTGCTGCGGCCCATCTGCAAATCCATCCTCTCTTCTATGGTCATATTTAATATCAATAAAAAGAAGTCCGAGCCTTCACTTAACATACCCCAAGCAGTCCATAAATCAGATTATTGAGTTCTTGAATATATTGTAAAGAATTTTTTGGCTGCAGTGGATTCAGTTTCTCCAGCCACAGAGTTGTCCTGTGTGTCAGGTTTAGTAACTATGTGAAATGTAAATACTGATGAATTAAAATTGAATTAAAGCTTGTTATTATGGTTCAGTATTTACTCATGTTTTGTAGAAAACTATTAGAAACTGTTTGTGACACATCAGACATGTTGTTCTGGTATCTACTGACTAACTGTTCCTTTTCAAAACAATCATTTAATTGACTTTGAAACTTACACAAGAGCACCTTTGTTCATTTGTGATGCAATTTTGGAATTAGGGAAACAGTTTGGTCACCCATGAAAGATATTATCTTATTACGGTCTTTAGTGGCTACAGATCCTCAATTCCTGGCAGCAAAACTGAACTGATAGAGAGCTAAGATCTGTTAGTAGCAAGGTAGTGAGCGAAAGTCAAATATTAGAAGCAAAATTATTTATTGGTTCGTCACAGAAGGTGATTATTTGTTATTTAAAAAAGTAAGTCACATCTGTTCGCCGCCGAGGCTAAGCTTGAAAAAAAATTCGTCAGGTTCTGAGAAATAACCACAATTTATCAAAATTTTATTCAAAAAGATTCTGTAATACATATAGGCAAATACCCGATTCAGGAAATCAGGAAACACCATATACACGCCTGTGAAGAATACATAGTAGCATCAGTAAACGCCAAAACTTTAACATAAATCACATATACAGTTGGAAAAAAAGGACCGGACATAATAGTTCTCACTAGTTGGGAAAGTAAGGAATCGTGGGAAATTAAATCAGTATATGCGTTTCTCAAGGAGAGTTTTGGACCTAGTAATACCAGTCACCAGATAGAAAAATTAGTCGGCTTTGAAGCAGCTGAAAGGAATTTCTGTTGGCTGATATTTATATAAACCAATGTCTACGTCTATGAAGAAAACTTTAGTACCAATAAACATCAATTTCATAAAAGCTGAATTTAAAAAACGGAAAAATAACCTTCACGTCTGTGAAACAGGTTTTTGGTTCAACAGATTCAAACACACAGACAAAAAAATATTGTTACATACAAGGCTGTGAATCAGCCAAACGAAACTGCTATTTCATTAAAATGAAAATTTATACCTGACAGTGAATTTAAAATAATATATATGAGTGTGAAGCAGACATTTGCTTTTGATTTTACATACATGGCCGTGAAGAGCCTATTTTACTAATATATGTAATCACAGAAAATGGGAAATTTAAAATAATGTGTTTTTCTATGATGCAGGCTGAGCGGTTTACCAAGTATTTTTATAAGCAAAGAAATTACGGGCAAGTGAAAAGACTGAAGTAGACGTATTAGGAACATACCGTACGGTTCAATTTCGGCTGCTGATACACACAAAGGCATCGGCCAAAAACGGCCAGTAGAAAGATTCAAACCAGTTTAATGTTAAAATAAACGAACGATATTCAGAGTGACTGCACAGTTAGTGGGTGTCGTCTCCTGAATTGACGACAATTGACACTCGCAAAATATTGGTCAGCCTCGTTCGTGTACCAGGCAAAAGTAAATGGTAGACAGTTCATGTGGCCCCGTCCACCAGCTATGGCAGCAGAAAGAAACCCCAACTTCAGAATATTGCTCTTAACTGCGCAGGCAGGACCAAAGTTGCGGCTCCCCAGCAGACAAAGCCTCGGCCTGCGATGCAGCAATCAGACGTGGCGACACGATGAGCATCCACTGCGGCTCCGAGGTACGAGCCAGTACACTGAGCGAGTTTCTGTCAAGACAGCGTAACCCAGCCGATCACATCTGAGCTGGGCGCGTGCCTAAATTCCTCGCGGAGTTTCCCCAGCTGCTAATAAACGGGACGCCAAGAAAGCCATAGCTAAAAAGGGAAACGCCCCATCGCATCCCCCTCAGATTTAGTAGTAAGACGGCCCAGAGCACAGCCCGTCAAAAACTGAACACAGATCAAGCATGAAAACAGGAAGAAGGTGTACTGGACTAGGAAAAAAAGAAGCAAAATGAAAACAGTAAACGACCCAAGCTCAAGACGTGTAACATCGAGCGAATTTGAATATCTACGGCGTCGTTGTTGTGTGGTCACCGTGTTACACTACGAAGGAGGAGATCCGTGTTCAAATCGTCATTATGACACTGTTTTCTTATAAAGTTATGAACTGTCCATTCAGTCGTTGACACGTCTGTTGGCTGTATTCAAATTTGTGTCTGTGTCGTGGTGTAACGTTCGCTTACAAAATGGAGGTCTAAGGAAGGGGCCTCCGAACCTACGTACAACCTATGTGTTCTGCACTAGCACCACTCTTGTATTCCGTTTTGAAACTTTTGATTCTTGAATTCCTTTGTTGTAACATAGTTCACATCCGTTAATTCGTTGCTTTCATTTAGTGAGAGGTCTATGCTGAAACTCGCCCAGCCCCAATATTTATCACATTTACTTGCGATGGTAGTAATTCTTACTGAATGACTCATATTCTATAGTCAATCTATAGTATGACAATTGCCGAGGCTACAGAAGAAGAACAGACACGTCAATAGCCGGACGGAACTTTCATAGTTTCTTGAAAAAAGTTGAGAACGGGGTACGGTTGACCACGAATCTTCCACTCTGCAGTCCAACACTGTGGCCGCACAACCACGACGCCGCGTTTCTTGCAGTTAGCTCGATATTGCACATCTGGAGCTTGGACCGTTCACTGCTTCTGCGTTGCTTCTTTTTTCACAGTTTGGTACACCTTATCCTGTTTTTCAAGCTCGATCTGTGTTCAATTTTTGACGGGCTGTCAACTGGGTCGTTTTAACCCTAAATCTGATCGAGGTGCGATGGGGAGTTCCCCTTCTATGTACGGCTAGGCGAAGATACAAAGACATTACCTGCTATTGGGCATTGATTTATCTCAAGGGGGCAGGTTGGAAATCTGCTCTGGACTAGGTTTCGAATCCGGGTCTCCTTCTTACTAGACAGATGCGCTGACCACTACACCATCCGGACACTGTGGTCACCGCGAACGCATGGGCTACGCTAGCATTGCTCCCATCAGACCAAAATTCTCAACTTATACCACATACTACTGATGTGCTGCCCCTGCTCGTTAGCCTTACCGATTTCCGTAAGAGTTGGAGCTAGGTGTGCACCTGCATGGCAATTGGCGAGAGCCTGTGAGTGACGGGAGGCGTGCTGGGGTAGGAACTACCGACCACTGTGTCAAGATGGCGTAGTCGTCAGCGCATCTGCCTAGTAAACAGGAGACCTGCGTTCGAATCCCTGTCAGCTACAAATTTTCAACTTTCCTCATTGTTATAAATCAATGCCCACTGGCAGTTAAGGTATGTAATTCCTCTGTGTCTTGGTTCATAGTGGCTGCAGGATCAAAATGCGGTCTGTTCTTTCGGACATGTCTTAAAGAACAGATCAACATATATAGAAGCTGGACAAAGATTTTACTCAAGCACAAGGATCTTATAATCATGCACTTGGCTCAGGTGTATATGTGGGGCAACGTGTTAGCGTGTTTCAACATTCTCACAGTAACTGTGAAATTCAACTTTGGGCGATTGTATCACATCAGTACTTTGAAATTTTGCTTCTTGCCAAAATTTATAATTCTAGGTGAAGGCGAAGTATCCTACATGGTTTAATGAGTAAATGGTCATATCTTTTGGTTGCACTGACTTAGAAGGTAAACTTTTTATATCACCAAGGGACCACATAGCTCATATGTGACAGAAATGCCAATCGGATATGTCCACCTGTTCCTGACGAAAAGGCGTTTTAACAGACGAACTTACAGAGAGACAATCGGATAACAAATGACAAAAATGATTTTTTTCGTGTGACGTAATTACAAATTAATGATTGTAGGATTATTTCCCTCGGTTGTACAGTGAAACCTTGTTTTTTGCCAAAATTCATGATTCTACATCAACGCAAAGGACTCTATAGGTTTTCATGGGTGAATTTGCGAGTATCAAGATTTATGACATAAGCAACTGTATCTTTTGATTGCGTTGACTTAGATTCTAAAGTTTATTACACCGCCAAGGGGCTACAGATTTTAGTGTGTGATATAAATGTCAACTTGATACATTTACCAATTCCTGTGAAAACCGGGTCTTAACAGATGGATGGACAGACACACACTTGTACAGCAAACGGCAAAACTTTGGTTCGTGTGATGTAATTTGAAATAACCAGTTTTCGAATTTCCACATACTTTGCCGTGATATCCAAACACAATTAGGTATCATGTGATAGGTTGTACATCGTATATATGAATATATAAAGGTGACTGACATTTTCACGTATTGTAAATAATTGTTAACGCTTATTGCATGAAAGGTGATGGAATGTCTTTATTATCATATTAAATGGAATGACAGGCGGAACTCAAGCCCTGGGTGGGAGGCCCACACAGGTGTGTTGGTCCTGCTTAAACACAGGAAGTAGCAAGACGGATGTGGGGACATCTGAGCGCTGGGGTGCAATAGACTTGCAACCGGCCGGTATTGTACCCGGACGGGAAGGATTAAACTTCGGAAACTACGAAAATCTAGGGCGCAGCTGAGAGGAACGAGTAAGCGTCACCCAGACTTGGTTATTTCCTAGGATTTTTACCCAGAAGCATACCATTGTTCCGCACCACCGTAGACCATCTTTGAAAGTAATGTCTTCAAGTGTTTGGTACGTGGATGATGTCACTCATTTCGCGTTATTGATATTATATCGCGCAGTCATAATAAGGGACGGAGTTGGGCAACTGATCAGTAATTTTATTTAGGAAATGTAAACTTAGTAATATGAAGGTTTTTTTTATATCTACCATAAATATGTAAGCAGGAACAACGTTTATCATTTAGTAGGATTAGTTGCCTTCATCATTCAATTATGTTTAGATTGTAATTTATAGAATTAAGGGATCCTAAGATCTGCTTCAGTGTGTAGTCAGACGGGGCCATATCTTCATATTAGCGTTTATTATTTTCCGTTGCGCACACTTATTTTTACACCCGCCTGGAGTAGCATCTTGGAACCTTCAAAAAATGTTCAGGACAACAAAGTTATTCTACAATTGTCGCCTAAAATCGAATTAACTTGTCATACATTTTGGTGAGGTTCAGAGAGTTGATGTTATAGGCCACGATCGACTTTGCTCTGATAATCGGTCACGAAACTGTTACCATACTCGTCACTATACTAAGTTGCAGTGATGAATATGACTACGTGTTCGTCGAAGTTGAAGACTAAGATTACGTCAGATGGGACGGACGCCACATCAAGCATCTTTCGCTCGCAGCTGCGTCCCCGGCGTCAACTGGAAGCCCTGCTTGGGGGAGGAGGTTTTCTCGTCAGCAGGGAGATGAGGCGTGATCCTCTCATCTCGTTACCCGACACGCCGCGCGCTCCAATTACCCTGTCGACAGGCAGCTGGCTGGCTGGCTGCCTGTAATGAGCTGCCCTACACAGCTTGTCGCCACCCCTCCCTCCTCGCCGCTCACCACTCCTTCCCGCCCGCCAGCCCCTCACCATCCTGTAAGCCGGCCGCAGTAGTCTGGCAAATGTTGCCGTATCGCGAGGCCAATTTGCCGCTCGGTCCTGCGTGTCACCGGCCGATAATGTGCTCCGTTCCAAACAGCTATCAGCATGAACACACGTCCGACAGCATAGCTGTGTGGGTGCGTGTGTGTAGTATTATGCATAATCGACGCTCCGCCCTTTGCAGGTATCGACCACACACAACGGCGGAGATGTATCAGCCTTACGGTCTCTTAATGCTTCCACAACTTTAGAACTCAGAGTGCTGAAAAAAAAAAATCTCTCCAGACTCGCTCTGACTACATTTTGCATTTTTTTTTGAAAGGGATAGTGCTTTTCTTTGAGATAATTCTCATTTATTTTTTCAGTTGCACATTTTTTAATTAGCTTACGTGTCTCGATCACTCACGATTTGTGTAAACCCTCGTCGCCAGTTTTGCAAAGGCCCCTTCGCTGCTTCTGTGGAGGTCGAGTTGCCACTGTTGTTACAGTAGGCCGAGTTTGTGAGTTCGTGAAACGGCTTCTTACACCGCTAAGACAATTGCTCCTTGTCATTACTACACAGCTATGCCTCAGCGTCAGGTAACAGGATAGGAGAACGAAGGTTCTACAACACTCCAACAAATTAGTAACAAAGTCACAAAATCGAGTTAAAAACGTTTACTTGTGACTCGTTGAATAACGAAATCCGCAACACTGCATGTAATATAACACAAAAATGGCCATCAATGACTAAGTGCGAATAACCTTAGGTAAACTTATCAGTACATAGCGAATGCATTTACAACTGTCCGTTCACTTCTAAGGGTCCGCTAAACGATGTTTCCTGTCAAACTCGGCCCTGGACGACGACATAACCAAGTGGGCCGGCCGAAGTGGCTGCGTGGTTCTAGGCGCTACAGTCTGGAACCGCGCGACAGCTACAGTCGCAGGTTCGAATCCTACCTCGGGCATGGATGTGTGTGATGTCCTTAGGTTAGTTAGGTTTAAGTAGTTCTAAGTTATAGGGGACTGATGACATTAGAAGTTAAGTCCCATAGTGCTCAGAGCCATTTGAACCATTTATAACAAAGTGGGTGAGAGCTGCTCTTCTGTCTTCCGAGTAGGTCTCTGTCCGTTGTCGTCCGGTGATTGGAGGATTGTACTCGTCCACCAGCTGGCCGAGGCGAAGTCAATACCTTCTTCTTTAGCGCCACCCGTGGCGCTGTTGGAACTCGCGCAAGTGGTGAGTCTCTATGGCACTGGCATCAGTTGGCGTCTTTGCACCTGTGGCGCTTTTGCCCTGGCTGTGTCTTGGGTCAAATGGCTATAAGCACTATGGGACTTAACATCTGAGGTCATCAGTTCCCTAGACTTAGAACTATTTCAACCTAACTAACGTAAGGACATCACACACGTCCATGCTCGAGGCAGGATTCGAACCTGCGAGCGTAGCAGCAGCGCGGTTCTGGACTGAGCCTAGAACCGCTCGGCCACAGCGGCCGGTGGCTGTGTCTTGTTCGGACGACACAGCAAGGATCATCCTCGGATCTAAGTAGTTGCGTCAGCAAGTCATCTCGTCTATTCAGAACCACATATCAGAGTACTCTGAAATGTGGTACTGAATAGACGAGAAGGGGATGAGGCGATTACATAGGTCCGAAGATGATCCCGATTGATCGAAACATTTCACCTGATTAAAAATAATGTTCAACTGAGGCGAAACAATAAATGAGAGTTATCTTAAATACCAATTCAGTTGCTGAATCTGTCGAGACGAATATGTCTGTTGTAGTGAGACTGTTGGAACTTTGAACACCTTTCTAACTTTCACCTCTAGTTAGCCCTGTAATTTTCTTATTCCATTTCTAAATTATGGGATTCAATTTTTATGTGGTGCTTCTTTCTCGTGAAGTTAAAAAACTTACTCTGGACAAGTAAGGTTTAAGTAAATAGGAAAACTTGCTCCGAGGTACAACAAATATTAGATTACAATTTAAAACGAATGTAATTACAAAATTTCAGAGACCTTACTCGTCTCATTCACATATGATTTTATGTACATAGACTGAGGTTGCTAGTGAAAATTTGTACCAAGGCCGAGAATCGAATTGTGTCATTTCATTTGTATAAATACCTGCACCTGGGTTTCAGGCTGTGTCCCCCATCTACGTTGTATGGTGAGGTGCTATTCCAGAGCCGGCCGTGGTGGCCGAGCGGTTCTACGCGCAACAGTCTGGAGCCGCGCGACCGATACGGTCACAGGTTCGAATCCTGCCTCGGGCATGTATGTGTGTGATGTCCTTAGGTTAAATGATAATTGAATTGACACCCTAGCTGCAACCAGGTGTTGATATACTTCATTGGGGGACATGTTGAAAATGTGTGCCCCGACCGGGACTCGAACCCGGGATCTCCTACTTACATGGCAGACGCTCTATCCATCTGAGCCACCGAGGGCACAGAGAATAGTGCGCCTGCAGGGTCTTATTCCGTGCACGCTCCCCGTGAGACGCACATTCCCAACATGTCCACACCACTACATTCCTAGTGCGCCTAAAGATGTTTGCCCATCATATTCATTACTCGTGGCAGATTAATCTGCCAAGTCCCGTGCGAGTTCGGGCATAGCGTGTGCGTTCGCACAAGAAGGTCAATGGCCGGGAAGCCATATTTTAGCTATTTATGACGGTAGTATCTGTTCCCGAAAGAACAGTTACCGTAGATGGCCACGCAGCTTTGCTAGAAATGAATCAACGCCTGGTTGCAGCTAGGGTGTCCATTTAATTATCATTTCATTGTAGCAAAGCTGCATGGTCATCCATGGTAACTGTTCTTTCGGGAACAGATACTACCGTCATATATAGTCCTTAGGTTAGTTAGATTTAAGTAGTTCTAAGTTCTAGGGGACTGATGACCTCAGAAGATAAGTCCCATAGTGCTCAGAGCCATTTGAACCATTTTGCTATTCCAGAACATGGACAGCCTGTTCGTGCGGAAGGAGGAAATTAAAGTAGAGTGGGCCGGCAGTGAGAATTTGGATCGAGGAGGGAGGCGTGCCAGGGTAATCCGTGCAGCTGTCTGGAGGGCTGTCCCAAGGTGGCTTAGTGGCTAACACACCTGACTCGTAAGCAGTAGACCTGGCTTCGATTCCCGGCCTTGGTATACATTTTCGCTCGCTGCTTCAGTCTATGTACATAAAATTTAAAAATAATCTTCTAACTGTTGTATTTATTTGTCTATCTATTACAGTATTGGTCTACTACACACCAATAATCAGTCACGGAAATCAAAGTATTTTTGAAAAGTAATTACAAGTTAGTTACGTGTTGTAACTGAAGCTGTTGGAAACAAACACAAATTTCAGTTTTCAAGACAGATACACTTGCTACGACATTAAAGAAACTCAGTCCGTTTGTAAGTATCACTTGTTCCACGGTAAAAGACGTCCTTCGGTTTCCAGACGGAAGATGGACCACGACTGACAAAGTATGGCTCAAGAGTACAAATCTTATAGAGGGTGCCCGAAAACAGTCTGAAAAGCTTATAATAGTATTGGAAAGTAGGTTGTGCTGCGAAATAACTTTTTAAGAAAAGAAATGTGCACCTTGTGCATTTCCGAGTCAATTAGCATTGAAGTTAGCCAGTTAGGCTGTTGCGCGTGCGATTTCAAGCGGTGTCTCCAGATGTGTTCTTCGTTCGGTTTCCTAAAAACTGACCAGTGAGAGACACAAAAACTGGACTTACGACGGTAGTAAGGACCGAATTCGAGCCAAAGGATGAGCAGTCTCATGCACAATTATCTGGCTATGAGACAAGCTGTTACTAATTTTATATTGAATTTGTGCTTCGAATCCTGCCTCGGGCATGGATGTGTGTGATGTCCTTAGGTCAGTTAGGTTTAAATAGTTCTAAGTCGACCTCAGATGTTAAGTCCCATAGTGCTCAGAGCCATTTGAACCATTTGCGCATACAACGGCAGGATTGGCTAACTTCAATGCTAATTAACAAGGAAACGGCGCGAAGTATCGAATTTTTTCGGAACAATATTTCTCAGCACAAATTACCCTGAAACTCCATTACAAGGTTTTTCAGACTTTTTATGACCAGGCTGTACAACTAGCTTTAAAATTCTTCAGAATTTTACATGGTGTAAAATCTATAACTTATCTACAGGGTGTTTCCGTAAGAGCGTGAAAAACATGTAACAGGACATAGACAATGCTCCACTAAACAATTTGAGGTAGGGGACCCGAGGTCGGAGAGGCCAGCTTAAGGAGATATGGAAGTAAACGTGTCTACCGCTTTGTCTAGCAATTCTCTTCTCCAGCTTATTCAAAACTAACATGGGTACAGGTTTGCACGTAGTGTGCTGTTTATTTACATGTACATTCTATATTTCCTGCAAGGGAACAAGGAGGACGATCCTGATTACCAGGAAGTTATGATGCAGGCTTTTTTGCTTTACATGTTCATAACGTGGCTCTGTTGTCTCGTATTTACATTATCCAATGACAGAACGTGCTGTGAATAAGCGATAGACCCATTTATTAATCAATGGTGTTCTACATCTACACCTACATCTACATCTACATACATACTCCGCAAGCCACCATACGGTGCGTGGCGGAGGGTACCTCGTACCACAACTAGCATCTTCTCTCCCTGTTCCACTTCCAAACAGAACGAGGGAAAAATGACTGCCTATATGCCTCTGTACGAGCCCTAATCTCTCTTACCTTATCTTTGTGGTCTTCCCGTAAAATATAAGTTGGCGGCAGTAAAATTATACTGCAGTCAGCCACAAATATTGGCTCTCTAATTTTTCCTCAGTAGCCATTCACGAAAAGAACGCCTCTTTTCCTCCAGAGACTCCCACCCGTGTTCCTGAAGCATTTTCGTAACACTCGCCTGATGATCAAACCTACCAGTAACAAATCTAGCAGCCCGCCTCTGAATTGCTTCTATGTCCTCCCTCAATCCGACCTGATACGGATTCCAAACGCTCGAGTAGTACTCAAGAATAGGTCGTATTAGTGTTTTATAAGCGGTCTCCTTTACAGATGAACCACGTCTTACCAAACTTCTACCAATACCGAAGACGACTATCCGCCTTCCCCACAACTGCTATTACATGCTTGTCCCACTTCATATCGCTCTGCAATGTTACGCCCAAATATTTAATCGACGTGACTGTGTCAAGCGCTACACTACTAATGGAGTATTCAAACATTACGGGATTCTTTTTCCTATTCATGTGCATTAATTTACATTTATCTATATTTAGAGTTACCTGCCACTCTTTACAACAATCACAAATCCTGTCCAAGTCATCTTGTATCTTCCTACAGTCACTCACTCAACGACGACACCTTCCCTTACACCACAGCATCATCAGTAAACAGCCGCACATTGCTATCCATCCTACCCAAAAGATCATTTATGTAGATAGAAAACAACAGCGGACCTACCACACTTCCCTGGGGCACTCCAGATGATACCCTCACCTCCGATGAACACTCACCATCGAGGACAACGTGCTGGGTTATATTACTTAAGTGACGTGCAGTATTCCCTGGTCGCTGAATTGGATGGGGAGGTCCTATCCCGTGACCTGCGAGGTCACCTGAGCTGAATCCCCTTGATTATTTCCTATGAGCATTTCTAAAGTTACTTGTGTATGACACTCCAGTGGATACGGAAATGGAATTAGTTGCCAGAATGGTAGATGCCTGTGATGTGATTCGAAACACACCAGGGATATTTGTTAGAATCTTTTCCGCCGATGTCAAGCTTGCATTGAGGCTGATACCGTCAGTTTCACCACATTTTGCAAGCTACAGTACAAATGGTGCGTTCGTTGTGTCAGTTAACTAATGTAAAAAGAAAAGACACAGTAATGTGATTTTATTCCTATTATCTCCTTAAGCTGGCTTCTCCGACCCCAGGTTCCCTGCTTCAAACTGTGCAGCAGAGCATTCTCTATGTCCTGTTAAATTTTTGCACGCTCTTACGGAAACATCCTGTATAACTGAGTAGTTTCCAAAATATTGAAAACTGCTTTAGTACATTTTCAGCACACAAATCTGTAGAACTCGAAATAGTTACAAATGCTGTACAAAACACAATCTCATGTCTCACAACAATAAAAGCGGAAATGCCGGAAAGCTTTTATGACGTTCCTTCATATGTTTCGAAAGTCAGTCACTAGACTGAAGCACCGTCCACAAATCATCATATGTCCCTAGGTACACTATCCTTTAGGTACAACACACTCCCCTACTAACAATGAAAGCCGTAGGTATAAAACTTCTGTTATTAAACAAGGTAACAGAAAGCCCAACCACTGAGATTTGACCAGCGAAGTAGGCACTGTAGGCGCTATTCATACCATTAAAATCCTAATGCAAAATGGAAAGATGTCAATAACGACTTCCATCTTGCGTTGATCGAACTTGAAAATATCTTCGACTGGGTAGTAAGAAAGCTTATACGGCAGGCTCTTCGCACACAATGGGTCGGAAATTACTATATCTAGCGTATATAAGAATATCAATATGAAAGATGTAAACCCTGCAGCTGTCAGCGAAGAATTCGGGGTAAAAGTTAGGGTCCAGCAACGGTCTGCCTTCCGTCCGCTGCTGTTCAGTCTATTCACAATCTTTGTCAAAGAACATTTACAGAAACCAAATACACAGACGCTTTTATACGCTGTCGATATAGTTCTAGTAACAGAATCTCTACGAGAAATTCAAAACGACCTTTGTTCCAGGTGGGCAGTCCTAGAACGTGGAGAATTTAAGAGTAGTTACGGCCAAGAACGACGCCCAGTTGTAAACCGCATTTCGATCTACACAATTCCCATGTAACATCAACTGATCAGACCAAGTACCTCGGGTCGACAATAACTTCGACAGCTTCAAGAAACAAAGATTTTGAAAGCAGTATAAAAACTGTGTCGATGAAATTCAGGTCACCAAAGTGTGTCAATCGCGGAGCAAACTCGCCTATCCAAGCCAAAGGAAATACACGGAGTGGAACAGAATCAGGAAATACCAAAAATTCAACACATTAACATTCCAAATAAGGTATGGATAAATACATATCATTATGGTTTACAATGGAAAATTGCAGCATTCTTCCTGCAAAATAGTGGAAAATTCGGGTAACGATGACGAAGATCGATAGCGATCACGCACACTTCTCTCCAAAGTAGACCACAAAGGCTCAATACATGGAGATTTGTTGACTTTGTCTGGCAGGGAAAATGCGTCAGTTCATTCTCGTGGTCACAAAACCAGTCCTGGACGATGCGAACGAGCTGTGTGAACAGGGGTGCTGTCGTCTTGGAACACAGACTCACCATTTGGGAACAAACACTGCACGACGCAGAGCAACTATCTACATCTACATCTACATGGATACTCTGCAAATCACATTTAAGTGCCTGGCAGAGGATTCATCGAATCACCTTAACGATTCTCTATTATTGCAATCTCGTACAGCGCGCGAAAAGAATGAACACCTATATCTTTCCGTGCGAGTTCTGATTTCCCTTATTATATCGTGGTGACAATTTCTCCCTATGTAGGTCGGTGTCAACGAAATATTTCCGCATTCGGAGGAGAAAGTTGGTGATTGGAATTTCGTGAGAAGATTCCGTCGCAACGAAAAACGCCTTTCTTTTAATGATATGCATCCCAAATCCTGTATCATTTCAGCGACACTCTCTTCCACATTTCGCGATAAAACAAAACTTGCTGCCCTTCTTTAAACTTTTTCGATGTACTCCGGAAGTCCTATCTGGTAAGGATCCCACATCGCGCAGCAATATTCTAAAAGAGGACGGACAAGCGTAGTGTGGGCAGTCTCCTTAGTAGATCTGTTACATTTTCTATGTGTCGTGCCAACAAAACGCAGTCTTTAGTTAGCCTTCTCCACATCATTTTCTATGTTGTCCTTCAAATTAAGTTGTTTGTAATTGTAATTCCGAGGTATTTAGTTGAATTTACGGCCTTTATATTTGACTGATTTACCGTGTAACCGAAGTTTAACTGATCCCCTTTTAGCACTCATGTGGATGAGCTCACACTTTTCATTGTTTAGGGTCAAAGGGCCTATAATACTACCTTGGGGAACACCAGAAATCATTTCTGTTTTACTCGATGATTATCCGTCAATTACTACGAACTGTGACCGCTCTGACAGGAAATCACAAATTCAGTCTCATAATTGAGACGATATTCCAAATGGTTCAAATGGCACTGAGCACTATGGGACTTAACTTCGGAGGTCATCAGTCCCCTAGAACTTAGAACTACTTAAACCTAACTATCCTAAGGACATCACACACATCCATGCCCGAGGCAGGATTCGAACCTGCGACCGTAGCGGTCGCGCGGTTCCGGACTGTAGCGCCTAGAACCGCTCGGCCACTACGGGCGGTGACGATATTCCATAAGTTCGCAATTTCACTATAAGCCGCTTGCGTGGTACAGTGTCGAAAGCCTTATGGATATCCAGAATACGGAATCGAACTGAAATCCCTTGCCAATAGCACTCAGAACTTCATGTGAATAAAAAGGTAGTTGTGTTTCACTAGAACGATGTTTTCTAAACCCATGTTGACTGTGTGTCAGTAGACCGTTTTCTTCGAGGTAATATATAATATATAATGTTCAAACACAATATATGATCCATAATCTTGTTACATATCGACGTTAATGATATGGGCCTGTAATTTAGTGGATTACTCCTACTACCTTCCTTGAATATTGGTGTGACCTGTGCAACTTTCCGGTCTTTGGGTACGGATCTTTCGTCCAGCGAACGGTTGTACGCGATTGTCAAGTATGGAGCTAATGCTTCAGCATATTCCGATAGGAACCTAATTGGTACACAGTCTCGACAAGAAGACTTTCCGCATACGACAAAAATCTCTTTGGATTTTCTGCCAGGTTTCGAGACAAAAGTTTCTTGTTGAAACTGTCATAGGCATCTCGCATTGAAGTCCGCGCTAAATTTCGAGCTTCTGCACAAGATTGCCAATCTGGGGGATTTTTCGTCATCTTTCTTTATTTGTTTCTGCAACAGTGTCCTGACACGTTTTGTGCACCAAGAAGGATCAGCTCCGTCGCTTGTTAATTTGTTTGGTATAAATCTCTCAATTTCTGAATTTAAGCCACATCTGGTCTAAACTTATATGATTAATTTGGAACGAGTGGAGATTGTCTCTCAGGAAGGCGTAAAGGTAATTTTTATGTGCTTTTTGTAGTAGGTATGTTTCCCGTTCATTTTTGGAAGATTTGGGGATTACAATATTCAATCTCGCTACGACCACCCTGTGTTCACTAAACCCTGTATCTGTTTTGATGATCGTTACTAACTCAGGATTATTTGTTGCTAAGCGGTGAAGTACGTTTTTACAACCGTATACTATTCGCGTGGGCTCATGAACTATCTGCTGGAAATAATTTTCAGAAAACGCGTTTAACACAATTTCGGATGATGCTTTATGCTTACCTCCGGAATTAAACATGTATTTTCGCCAACTTATCGAGGGTAAATTAAAGCCACCACCAACTATTATGGCATGAGTCAGGTACGTGTTTGATATCAAAATCAAGTTTTCTTTGAACGTTTCACCAACTGTATCATCTGAATTGGGAGGTCGTTAAAAGGATCCAATTATTATTTGATTCCGGTTTCCAACAGTGACCTCTGCCCATACTAACTCACAGGAAGTATCTACTCCAGTTTCGCAACCAGTTAAACTACTTCTTACAGCAACAAATACGCCACCGCCAACCGTGTTTAGCCTATCCTTTCGGAACGCCGTCAGGTTCTTCGCAAAAATTTCGGCTGAGCTTATCTCCGGTCTTAGCAGTCTTTCAGTGCCTATAACGATTTGAGCATCAGTGCTTTCTATTAGCGCTTGGGGTTCTGATACTTTCCCAACACAACTACCACAATTTTCAACTGTTATACCGATGGTTTCTGTATCTACGTCGTTCCTGAGTTTGGCCTGCACCCTTTGTGGCTGAAGCCCTTCTTGTCTTTTCCCGAGACCATCTAACCTAAAAAGCCGCCCAGTCCACGCCATATAGCCCCTGCTACCCGTGTAGCCGCCTACTGAGTATAGTGGAGCTGATCTGTTCAGCAGAACCCGAAACCCAACCACTGTTTGGCGCAAACCTACACGGTCACAGAACCGTCTGAGCCTATGATTCAGACCCTCCACTCGGCTCTGTACCAGAGGTCCGCAAGCGGTCCTGTCGACTATGCTGCAAATGATCAGATCTGCTATTATCTTGAAGGCAAGACTGGGAGCCTTTACCACTTCTGTTAGTCGCTCGAAACCAGAGAGAATCTCTTCTGATCCAAAGTGACACACATCATTGTGTGCAGTTGGCAGTTGGCTGAACCCTGTGCTCTTCATGGCTTCCGGGAGGACCCATTCCACATTTGGAAAGACTCCACCCAGTATGCACACTGAGTGCACATTCGTTTTCTTTCCCTTCTTGGCAGCAGTGTCCCTATGGGGCTGCATAACAAGCGTAACATTGGAGCTCCCAACTATCAATAATCCCACCCTCTGTGATTGTCCGGATCTTGGAGGCTGAGAGGTTTCCTCTGAAACAGGCCAAGCGACAGCCTCTGGCCCAGGGAGTGTGTCAGCCACAGACAGCACCTGTAACCCGTTTTACGTGCGGCGGCCTGGGAAGTCTTTCGCCACCTGCTACGTCCCGGGACGACCTCCCACTCGACCACAGGTGAGGGGTCAACCTCGGTGAGAGCAGTAACTGGGGTGTCCACCGGTGAGGACAAATCGGAGAACTCGGCCGTGATGGACGTCGGCTGGACGTCCGTTGCATCCCCACGGCCGACCCGCAACAGTGGTGCCCATCCACTGCAGCCTTACGGTGTGTAACCCAAGCCATCACAGTATGAAGCTGAGAGGAAAGTGTCACCAACTCACCTCGCATCCATACACAACAATAGCAGTCCCTGTCCATACTAAAGGCCGTGGAAAACGTAACGCGTTGCGCAACTCTACTACAAACACTGACGGAAACGAAGGAACTGTGTCTAATAATTTAGGTTAACACCCAGTGATTCAAAAACACAACTATCGAAGCACTCAGGTAAAGCTAAATAGTTCGCCCCCGATTAGGAACTTGTAATATGTCACAAAATCGATTTACTTTCAGACGCAACAGAGAACGCGAGAACTGTGGCTACTAGATATTAAATAAACACACAGAAACACAAGAAACTAAACTATTAAAGCACACAGATGATGTTATAAAATTCTCTCCTGCGTTGGAACTCGTAAAAGTCACAATATCGGTGACTTCCCTGTTGCTGCGTCTGTCTCGGCCGGTTACTGCTGCCTCACTGACCATGGGATCGATCACGATGTGGATACCCAAACCACCATCGAACTCAATTTTTTACTCCTGGGCAGCAAACTCGGCCAGAAGTTGGAAATAGTGTGCAAGAAGACTAATCTGACCAAATTACATTCCTCCGTTGCTTCAAAGTCCAGGTTCTATTGCTTCAGCGCCACGTTTTACTGCTACGGGCGTTTGCATCACTGACGAGTGGTTTTGGAATTCCAGCGGGCCCTATAATTCCCTGCTTATGGAACTGACTTCATGTTGTTTTGGTGCCGAAAGTGTTCGCGTGTGCGACATTCAATTCTGTAGTGACTTCTGCAGCTTTCGTCCTCCAGTTTTTCGTCACTGTAGTCTTCAGTGACTGACTGTCACGATCACTCTAACACGTTTTCTTCCACCTTGTGACTTAATGGAAGATGCTTTGCCTGTATTCGATATAGATATTCGATACGGTGCCCCTCGAAATTCCAGACACTGCGGCTACCTCCATTACGGAAACACCCACCATACGGGCACCAACACGTTGCCCGCGTTCGAAATCACTTAGTTCCGACACAGTGCACTCTCAATTACACAGAACACTGCGTTGACTACGAATGACTCTTTAAACGTGTTGAGTGTATTGTAAAGGTGCCATTCGTGGTTAGATACAACAACGCCACCCTCAGGCATTTGCATTTATGTTCAAGCATCCATTTCTAGCGGTTTCTCCTTATTTTTGTCCACCCCGTGGACTTTTAAACGAGCGAAACGTCAAGCTCTAAGGTACCATTCCGAATAATGGATCAAGCGCAAATTCGAGAAACGAAAATTCCACGTTACGCAGAAAAGAATGTTGCGCTGCCCTGGAGCTGTGACGCTAAGAGACAGAGTAAAAAACGATCACATCCTAGGCACGTTGGAGGTAGCAAACGTAACAGAACAGATTCAAGACGTACCATCTATGCTGATGCGGGCAAGTCATACGCGTATCAACGTGGATGGTATGTCTTAAGGCTTCACTGGGCATGTCATGCACAGTAAACATAATCATAATGAAAAGACAGTAGAACCAAAAAGAGTCCCTGAACGCTGAGAGAATACATGGATTTTGATCCTAAAACCGACCGAACCTATGCTAAAAAAACATTCAACAACCAATATCGCATAAAATATTTCTTTATTTAAGACAACCGGTTTGAACTGACTTTGCTCTCACCTACAGGTCTTAAAATCTTTTGTTATAAGACACTCATTTTTCGCTGAATATGAAGTACAAATGTCAAAAGAACATAAATCAGCAACTTTTGAAAGCGATGACAAACCTTTTGTAAGTTGTCGCCGATTTTTATGCACTTCATATCATGTGCGTGATGTGCAGAGTAAAATGAATATGTTTTACAAGAAAAGATTTTAACACATGAAGATAACAGCAAAGTCTTTCGAAACAGGTTGTTTTAAATAAAGAAATACTTTATGCGATCTTGGCTGCTTGTTACCATTAACACAGAGTTGTCTTGCGACAGCCAGAGCGAGAGCACCAGCAGCAGCGAGTACTGTTTGTATAAAGCGTTTATTTTGCATTTTGTTTACGACCTTCCACTAAGGAAGGGATTCTATTTGTGTTTATCTGCTCTGCATAGTAACTAACAGTTCTAGATAAAACTTTACGTAGTTTTCGTGTTAGATTTCTTAGTGTTTTCTTGATCGTTTAGAACAGAAAGCGCCCTAAAACCGTCTTTTGTTTGTTTCGCGGCCGTTAGCCACTAGTCACTTGAATCAGCAGTTGTCTTGTGACAGCCAGAGCGAGAGCACCAGCAGCAGCGAGTACTGTTTGTATAAAGCGTTTCTGTACTTATTTGCTGCGCTTAGCTTTTAAATAGTTTTTCTGGGAAAACCTAGCGTAGTTTCCGCGTCTCGTATTTCAGTGAGTGTTTCTTGATTATCAGAGTAGCTCATCAGAAGATTATCTTGGGAATTTGTCACCGTATAGAGTAGGGTAAACATAGTCATGTGTAGGGACTGTGGTTGTTGTGAGCGGACGCAAGGAGAATTGGCCACTCTTCGGGGGCAGGTGGAGGCTTTGTCTGTTAGGCTCATCGAGCTCGAGGCGCAGGCGTCGGCTCGTAGTGGCGTTGGGGCAACTGTGGTGAGACCTATGCCTACTTCGGTGGCCTTGGAATCAAATGGAACCCCTGATGTCGCTGCGTCTTCCGGCAGTGAGCATCTTACCGGTCAGCCATCACTCCAGGGTGAATGGCGGACAGTGGTGGGCTCGCGCGTGCCTGGCCGAAAGGCGAAGGTGGGATCTGGCCGCGTGGCAGCTGCCTTACCCCTTTCCAACAGGTACGGGGTGCTTCCTAGTGGTGATGACATCGTTTCCGAGCCACCACAGGATGCCTCGCCTGTTGGGCCAGTGGCCGATTCTCCGGCAAGGTCCCGACAGTCACAGAGGGCGGGCCTATTAGTTATAGGGAGCTCCAACGTTAGGCGGGTTATGGAGCCCCTTAGGAAAATAGCGGGTAGGTCGGGGAAGAATGCCAGTGTGCACTCGGTGTGCTTGCCGGGGGGTCTCGTCCGTAATGTGGAGGAGGCCCTTCCGGCAGCTATTGAACGCACTGGGTGTGACCGGCTGCAGATAGTAGCACATGTCGGAACGAATGACGCCTGCCGCTTGGGTTCTGAGGCCATCCTTGGTTCCTTCCGGCGGCTGGCTGATTTGGTGAAGACAACCAGCATCGCACGCGGAGTGCAAGCTGAGCTTAATATCTGCAGCATAGTGCCCAGAGTCGATCGCGGTCCTCTGGTTTGGAGCCGTGTGGAGGGTCTAAACCAGAGGCTCAGACGACTCTGCGACTATAATGGTTGCAAATTCATCGACCTCCGCTATTGGGTGGAGAACTGTAGGGCCCCCCTAGACAGGTCAGGCGTGCACTACACACCGGAAGCAGCTACTAGGGTAGCAGAGTACGTGTGGCGTGCACACGGGGGTTTTTTAGGTTAGAGGGACCCCCCCTTGGGAGAAACGATAAAATGCCTGACGGCTTACCAGAGAGGACATTATCATTGTTGATAAAGAACGTCCGTCCTCAGAGACCAAAAACAGGAAAAGTTAACGTAATATTGGTAAACTGCAGGAGTATCCAGGGCAAGGTTCCTGAATTAGTATCTCTTATTGAAGGAAATAGTGCGCATATAGTATTAGGAACGGAAAGTTGGTTAAAACCGGAAGTGAACAGTAACGAAATCCTAGACACAGAATGGAATATATACCGCAAGGATAGGATAAACGCCAATGGTGGAGGAGTATTTATAGCAGTAAAGAATTCAATAATATCCAGTGAAGTTATTAGCGAATGCGAATGTGAAATAATCTGGGTTAAGTTAAGTATCAAAGGTGGGTCAGATATGATAGTCGGATGCTTCTATAGACCACCTGCATCAGCAACCGTAGTAGTTGAGCGCCTCAGAGAGAACCTGCAGAACGTCGTGAAGAAGTTTCGTGATCATACTATTGTAATAGGGGGAGACTTCAATCTACCAGGTATAGAATGGGATAGTCACACAATCAGAACTGGAGCCAGGGACAGAGACTCTTGTGACATTATCCTGACTGCCTTGTCCGAGAATTACTTCGAGCAGATAGTTAGAGAACCAACTCGTGAAGCTAACGTTTTAGACCTCATAGCAACAAATAGACCGGAACTTTTCGAGTCCGTGAACGTAGAAGAGGGTATCAGTGATCATAAGTCAGTGGTTGCATCAATGACTACAAGTGTAATAAGAAATGCCAAGAAAGGAAGGAAAATATATTTGCTTAACAAGAGTGATAGGGCACAAATCGCAGAATATCTGAGTGACCACCATCAAACGTTCATTTCTGAGGAAGAGGATGTGGAACAAAAATGGAGAAAATTCAGGAACATCGTCCAGTACGCCTTAGATAAGTTCGTACCGACTAAGGTCCAAAGCGAGGGGAAAGATCCACCGTGGTATAACAATCATGTACGAAAGGTACTACGGAAACAAAGAAAGCTTCATCATAGGTTTAAGAGTAGTCGAATCATAGCTGATAAGGAAAAGCTGAACGAAGCGAAAAAGAGCGTAAAGAGAGCAATGAGAGAAGCATTCAACGAATTCGAACATAAAACATTGGCAAACAATCTAAACAAGAACCCTAAAAAGTTTTGGTCATATGTAAAATCGGTAAGCGGATCTAAATCCCCTATTCAGTCACTCGTTGACCACGATGGCACCGAAACAGAGGACGACCGAAGAAAGGCAGAAATACTGAATTCAGTGTTCCGAAACTGTTTCACTGCGGAAAATCGTAACACGGTCCCTGACTTCAGCCGTCGCACGGACGCCAAAATGGAAAATATTGAAATAAACGATATCGGAATTGAAAAACAACTGCTATCACTTAGTAGCGGAAAAGCATCCGGACCAGACGAGATACCCTTAAGATTCTACAGTGATTATGCTAAAGAACTTGCCCCCTTTCTATCAGCAATTTATCGTAGATCGCTGGAAGAACGTAAAGTACCTAGCGACTGGAAGAAAGCGCAGGTCGTTCCCATTTTCAAGAAGGGTCATAAATCAGATGCGAATAATTATAGGCCTATTTCGCTTACGTCAATCTGTTGTAGAATAATGGAACATGTTTTGTGTTCTCGTATTATGACGTTCTTAGATAATACAAATCTCCTTCATCATAACCAACATGGATTCCGCAAACAGAGATCATGTGAAACTCAGCTCGCCCTATTTGCCCAAGAAATTCACAGTGCCGTAGACACTGGCGAGCAGATTGATGCCGTATTCCTGGACTTCAGGAAGGCATTTGATACGGTTCCGCACTTACGTTTAGTGAAAAAAATACGAGCTTACGGAATATCGGACCAGGTTTGTGATTGGATTCAGGATTTTCTAGAAGAAAGAACACAACATGTCATTCTTAACGGTTCAAAATCTGCAGATGTAGAGGTAATTTCGGGAGTACCGCAGGGAAGCGTGATAGGACCTCTATTGTTTACAATATACATAAATGTCTTAGTTGACAACATCGGTAGCTCCGTGAGGCTATTTGCAGATGACACGGTTGTCTACAAGAAAGTAGCAACATCAGAAGACTCGTACGTACTCCAGGAGGACCTGCAGAGGATTAATGCATGGTGCGACAGCTGGCAGCTTTCCCTAAACGTAGATAAATGTAATATAATGCGCATACATAGGGGCAGAAATCCATTCCAGTACGATTATGCCATAGGTGGTAAATCATTGGAAGCGGTAACGACCGTAAAATACTTAGGAGTTACTATCCGGAGCGATCTGAAGTGGAATGATCACATAAAACAAATAGTGGGAAAAGCAGGCGCCAGGTTGAGATTCATAGGAAGAATTCTAAGAAAATGTGACTCATCGACGAAAGAAGTAGCTTACAAAACGCTTGTTCGTCCGATTCTTGAGTATTGCTCATCAGTATGGGACCCTTACCAGGTTGGATTAATAGAAGAGATAGACATGATCCAGCGAAAAGCAGCGCGATTCGTCATGGGGACATTTAGTCAGCGCGAGAGCGTTACGGAGATGCTGAACAAGCTCCAGTGGCGGACACTTCAAGAAAGGCGTTACGCAATACGGAGAGGTTTATTATCGAAATTACGAGAGAGCACATTCCGGGAAGAGATGGGCAACATATTACTACCGCCCACATATATCTCGCGTAATGATCACAACGAAAAGATCCGAGAAATTAGAGCAAATACGGAGACTTACAAGCAGTCGTTCTTCCCACGCACAATTCGTGAATGGAACAGGGAAGGGGGGATCAGATAGTGGTACAATAAGTACCCTCCGCCACACACCGTAAGGTGGCTCGCGGAGTATAGATGTAGATGTAGATGTAGATGTAGACCGCCCTTCAGTACTCTGAAAATGAGAAAACTCAGTGGACCTACGCAACTGCATACTGAAATGACTCAGATACGTTTAGAACGGCGTAAAAAGAAGAAGAGGACTGTCTTCAAGAGACATGTGAAATAAGGCACGGAAGAAGAAAGGGAAGAAGGCGTCAAACTTGTACTAGCTTTGTTAAATTGATATAGTGTATCTTTCAAAAATTTAATCATTAAGCTGGCAGAATGCTGAATATACTAAATCGTATTCAGGAGAATTGCGGCATAATTCTTATCCAGTTTAAATTGAAACTCTTGAGACTCAGCTCGCTCTCTTCGACCATAAGATCCACAGCACTGTAAGTATCGGCATCCATGTTCATGCCGAACACATTGAGTGTAGAGAGGTATTTCCTACAGTTCGACATCGCCATTTAGCTTACCGAGTATCGGGCCATATTTGTGGCAGGACAGACCTCAACACGTCGCTCGTAACGCTATAAAATCGACAGATATAAAGCTAATATCACTAGGAGCGTTATTGTTTACAAATTAGGTTGCACACAAATTGTAGAGATGATAGAGGCATCGAAATGTACCAGAACCGTAATAAGGAGTCAATGGTTTTGCAATTAACCCTGAGCCAATGGCTGTAATTGAGGAAGCTACCATAGCAAGGAATACCACAGCTTGGGTCATCAAATGTGAAAGGTATCACCAGTGACAGGATACCCTCCGTTTAATTTTCTCGCTAATTACAAAAATGGATTTTAGTCAAGGATACTGGATGAGATGGAAATTAAATTCGTAAAACTGTAGGGGATGCTCAGCCGTCGCAAACCTAATCAAAAATTCGTTTACTGGTTTTGGATTATTTAGAGGTGTGTTCTAGATGCGTTCTCGGAAGAGGAGAAGCAAATACGACTTCAAAACGAGTTTTGAAAAGGAACCATGTTACAGGAATGGTGGCGTTTCAGTGATTGAAATTTGGTTCACACAAACTGAGCAATGGGTGTGTTGACAGAGGTTACAGTGCTCTAAAGACGATTTACAGATATTTTACATGCTTTCTGCATAGTCCAACAAAGCCGATCGACGAATATTTTGAAATTTTTAGAGAAGCTCGAGTGGGTGGTATCACACGAATAACACAATTTTCATGAGAAGCAGAGCAACGGAAATCAAAATAAGCATCAAGTTGTTTATGGGAACAGCTACGCGAATAGGAATTTTAAGCAACGTAATAATCATAACAATTTTCAATTCTGAGATCACGATCAACAGTGAAAGCCTGACGGACCAGTGATTCACAGACCATAAAATCAAGACAGGAATTCAGAAAACTACGATGCGCTGCATCTCAGGTATGAAAATGGAAAACTAAGTCACTGACAAGAAGAATGCAGACGATGGAAGTGAAGGCATTAAGGATGCCGGGATCTTGGAGTGGTAAGTGGGTGAGCTCACACTTAACAACAAACAATTCACAAATTGACTTGACTTAACCCAAACACTTTACATAAGACTAAGCACATTTAATTATTTACTTTACTTTACATCCAAACAGGGAAACCTGCCACGTTTCAAAAACAACACCCTCCACTGTCCTGGAAATCGTTCATGTATACCTGGATGCCAGCACACTCGCTGCCCATATCCTACGTCCGCTACTCTTTTTTTGTACAGCATATGGGCGTCTCCTTTGAATGTGGCACATGTGTAACTAGTGTGCTCTCGCAGTATGACAAAGAATTGAAAGTCAAAGCACTGCTGCTACCTTACCCGAAATATATCGACACGAATGTATCAGGAAGAACCGTATCAATGTCATAAGCGTGCAACAAAGGGCTCAAACAAATTTTAAATTGTGCAAAGCAGATTTGCCCCTCCCCCCCATCCTAATTAGTCTTTTACACTCCTAGTTACAATAGCTAGGATCTGTAAAAGCTTTTCTTTCTTGTTGTTATTCTTCCCAAAAACTGTGATGATAAAACCCTTATCTGAGCACACATTATATGAATTTACAAACAAATGTAAATTAATTTTCCCCGTGAAACCTATTTATTCAGATTATGCAGTTCACTATTTCAAACATTTTATATTAATTAATTTCACCAGAAATGATGTTTATCAAAAGTTGCTGTGTTTCAAAGACTTCTACCTAGAAGGTATCCATAAACATCTATTAACTAATAAACAGACTCAGAAAAGTAGATTATCTCTAAACTGTAGACCAATGTTTGCTCATTTCCAAGACAGGTTTACTGTTGTTCAATCCTAATCATTTTCCAGAGATGTAATAAATGCTTTTACTTTGACCAAACGACTATAAATTTCAGGAATATATTAACATACTATTGATGGGCCAAATTTTCTGTACTCAATGATACTCATAACAAATATGCAATTGCCACAATTAAAAACTGCATAATTTTTAAAATCCGAATTTTAATAATCAATGTGGATTCCATACCGAAAAGTCAGAAATTCGCCAGGATAGCCAAGAACGCTAGTACGCTGCTTACAGGTACTGGACTAGGGTAGGTGCGCCAGCCCTGGATCAAATCCGCCCGGCGGATCAACGACGAGGGCCAGTATGCTGGCCAGCCTGAGTATGGTTTTTAGGCGGTTTTCCACATCCTGCTAGGTGAATACAGGGCTGTTCCCCACGTTTGGCCTTCGTTACACGACGCGCAGACATTTGCAACACGTTTGCACTCTTCCATGGCTTACACTGGATGCAGACAGCTGGGGTACACTATTTCCGTCCTGGGGGAGTTCGGGGTAGCGGCAGGAAGGGCATCCCCCCACCCTCTGCAACTGACATTGCCAAATCAATAGTAACAAGGCCGACTCGCATTGCAGCGGGAATAAAGCCTCAAGAAAGAAAGAACCCAAAAGTCATAAATTCATACAGTGTAAGCATAAGTTGGTTAACAGCTACTGCTCATATCACTTATTTGATAAAGAAAATCTGGCAGGGATTATTACATTTTTTTAAAAAGGATTAATTTGACCTAGCGGAATTAGAAATAATAATCAAATAATCAAAATCACATAATATTCCAGCGCGCATTTACAACGAGGTCATTAGAGACGGAGCGCATGCTCGAATTAGAGAAGGATGGGGGAAGGAAATCGGCCGTGTTGTTTCAAAGGAACCATCCCGGCATTTGTCTGAAGCGATTTAGGGAAATCACGGAAAAATCTAAATCATGATGGTAACTTGCTCCGAGATTTCAGTATTCTCTACACTGTGTGCTCTAGTCTTGTTGTCTGGACTAGCCTCGGGATTATTCGAGCATATGAGCAGTGACTATTAGACTCAGTGGTAGGCTTAACAAGTAACATTCGTAGACATGCCTCTGTGCCTTGAGAAACTATTATCATTTGTCTGCCTGGTAGACAACTTGTTGATCTGAAATAGAAAAAATTACTTTATGGGTCAATTAATTCATGATTCTTATCCTTTTGCTGGAATGTATTTTAAAGTTTTCCGTCAAAAGTGAGTACATGGAAACCTGCATAAACACTTTTGATTTGTAAAGAGGCCTGGCTTTTAGTGATGCGAGTAAAACTTCGTAAGTAAGTATGCGAAGTGATTTCTTGTCAACATTTTACAAGCACTACTAGACTCCCCTTCTCATTTATATAGAGATACAATCCCATCTCGTACACTTTTAGCTAAATGACCAGTGACGCAGCTACCGAGAGGCAACATTAATACAAAGGTAGGTTTCCCTGGTATCCTTACAAAATAGACGCTTTTTTATGTGATAATGAATTCTGGAGAAGTCTGAAATTACAGAAGTGATAATGGAACCGGTTTAATCACCTAACGTTTCACCGCAAATATTTCGGAAGTAGAGGGAGCTATCGATACGCGGTTTCCACAGAATTACATTGCAGGCAAGACCCCGTACTTGCAGCCAGTAAATAGATTTTGAGACGTTTAAGAAAGTGCAGTTATTCACAGCAGTTACCACTTTTTAAATGGGACAATCCTTATTGACAATAAAATGCTAAAAATAGCAGAAATGAGAATGCTTTTGGTGTTTGTTACAGGAAGCTAGTGTAAGCACTTTACGAGTTATCATGTTGTGAACTTTGTAAAACACCGACAGTTGTTTGTTGCATCCGGTCTATGTTGTTTTTGTTTACAATGTGTTTCGTTGCACACAGATTGTACAGTGACGGTTTTGTCAGTTATTGTGTGATAGTGGGCGCGATAGGACGTGCTCGAAATATGGTATTTCCTAATGCGGAAGAAGCTGATATGCTCGTTGTTAATGGTGAATGTAGGACGATGCCGTTCGTTCGTATACCATACATGCCGAATGACATCTCAATAGACGTCAACCATAGAGACAATTGTTTTTGAACCTCTTCAAACAGTTACGAGGTAGTGGTAGGGTAACGGATGAACTGAGTAACGGAACGAAACGTGTGACTAGATAGGAGACTGACATTAATATTCTGTCTACGTAGCAGTAGATCCGCAACGTGCTTTCCGTACAATCGCACAAGCAAGCTGCGTGAATTAACCGAGTGTACAATGCGTTCTCCATTGTCATTAGTTTCCATCAACATCACGTCTGTCTCCATGGGAACGATTTTGCGAAGTGTGGAATCTTTCGTATGTGGGCATTAAGACATGATACTCCGGACGTTTCATGTATTTGTTTACCCAGGAAGCAACACTTACTAATCATGACCAAGTAAATCTCAGGAACATGCATTACTGGTCTGCTGACAATCCCCGTCCTTCATCAGGTGGAACGTCAGTGACCATGGAATGTGGTTTGGAATAGTGCACCATCACCTCATAGGCCATTGTTCGTAGAAGGAACACTAAATTCGCACAAGCATCTCAACCCCCTAACGGATCATCTTCCACGGATGTTAGATGTTCCCCTTCAAACAAGGAGGAACATATGGTACCAACATTATGGCTTTCCAGCCCACAGTGTCGAATTACAGCTGCGTGATTTCAGGTATTGTTTCCAGATCAATGGACGCAGAGGACCTCTCCCTTGACCAGTCCGCTCCACAAATCTGGCGCCATTGGATTCTTTTTCTTTCGGGGAAAGCTATCTGCGAAGACACATTAACGAAACCGGATGATGTGAAACGGCTTATTACACCTCCCTGAGCTGCAGTTTCAGCTGAAACAATAGAACGTGTCCAGCAGCCGTTGCGTGGCAGGCTGCAGGCTTGTATTTACGCTGGTGGCTTTCGTTTTGAGCACAAGCTTTGAGGGTACATTGGTTCTTTGCGTGTAAGACCCCACAGAGGTACTGTATTTAGTTTTGTTTGCCTCTCGTTTGTCATACGTTATGTCCCATTTACCATCACGGCGTCTCCGGAAACGTATTAACATCTGTGTAAGGCTGCACGCACGCACCCATGCATAATTCACATTCCTTGAGCTACCACATGGAACAAACAACAGTCGGTGTTTATAATGTTCAAACTGCAATATCTCGTAAACTACTTGCACTAGACTCCTGCAACCAAACCATCACTTTCTAATTCACTCTACTTTGATCGTGGTACTGACCGTAAGCACTGTTCCACTGAAATATTTATACCTTTTGTAAATAAATGTACGTTCTAAACTGATGACACTCTTCACATGGGTTGCAAAGCTAGGCTCCTGCCTACAGTTCTGTGAAATCCACATGTCGATAGTGCCTTCAATTCCAGAAATAATTTCGGTGCAAGTTGTAGGTTATCCACCCCATCTAACTTTAATTTAGATATTGAGTCTATGGAGTTCGATACTACATTCAGTTTAGGGGTAGAAAAGGTAGCGTGGGTTCAATATGGGTGGAAAATTTCGTATGCGAAAGGGATTTAGGAGCGAATCTTAGCAGAAATTGGGTGTGTTGAGGAGTCTTATGGAGTACGATGTAATGGTAATAATATTAATGATGTGTGTGGAAGTGTATTAGTGGAGAATTCTGATGAGGTACTCTGTAGTGGCAATAATATTGGTAGTGTATGAGAAAGTATATTAGCGAAGAAGTCAGTTAAGAAGCCGTTGCCGTGGGCTCGTTAGCTGGACACGAAGTTATTATGCGTAAAGTTACAGCTAGTGTACGAGAGATATGTCATCTTATCTATTAAGTTTTCGACAAAAGCTGAGTTGTGGTAGTATTTTATTTCACGAGGCTAGTTTAGGGCGTTGCCCATCATCAGAGAGGCAAATCTGCTTTCACTGAAGTATACTAATGAAAATTTTAGATGAATATTGTACGACCTTCCAGCATGCAGCAGTAGCTTGGGTCAGCAACTTCCGTTGATCAGTGGTGCGAAAATTAAGTCCAAGTTGAAAATATTTTGCTTTCTGTTCATTCGAAGACTATTATCTGGGCGAGACCCATTTTCAAATCAGCGTAAGAAAGTCGAAAATGCCAAAAAAATGTGCACTGTACATTTTTTGACATCTTCGGAAATGCCATTTGCGACTTTGTTGTGTTGATTTGAAAATAGGTCTCGACCCGGAACTAGTCATTGTATGTATAAAAAAGTAAAATATTTGCAACTTGGACTGGTGTCTCGATCTATTGATGAATTTTTTTATTATTTTCGATTGGTCTATTCGTTGAAAATCATGGTTCAAATGGTTCTGAGCACTATGGGACTTAACTTCTGAGGTCATCAGTCCCGTAGAACTTAGAACTACTTAAATCTAACTAACCTAAGGAAATCACACACATCCATGCCCGAGGCAGGATTCGAACCTGCGACCGTAGCGGCCTAGCGGTTCCAGACTGTAGCGCCTAGAACCGCACGGCCGCTACGGCTGGCGTTGAAAATCATGTCGGGGTATTTCGCTATACGTGTGTATGAAAATTTCTATTTCTTAGAAGATATATAGTAAACTACATTTTTAGTTTGGTATATGCTTAAGAGAACAAAACCACCCAGCCAGTGACATAACACAGTGTCCATCAATTCCGTGTACGTGTACGCCCGTAAACGACAGTTTGCTAAGTACTCGTATTTGGGGAGAAATGGAGACTCACAGCTATGTAACGAAACATCATGACACTACTCTTGTTAGTATCCTTAACGGAAACACGTTTCTTTCTTATACTAAGAGGGATAATACTAAGTAGAAGTAGCATTATGTGTATTCTGTGACGTATACCGAAAGTTATCTTTGCATGCACAGCATTTGCCAAAGATACGTACGAAATTTCCTTAACCTGATTACATAAATGTACATTACGTATTTATAAATACATAAATGATGTAATCGTACTATTACATGAACACTATTAAATACTGTCAACGGGATATGCCAGAGAATATTGCATATACGGAAAGACCAATTACAGTGAATTATGTAAAACTAGTGTAAGTAACTTATTACAATGAATATGTGTCTTTTGTTGGATACTGACACCGCTGATGATGAGCAACGTCCGAAACCAGTCATTTGAAATAAAATACTATCACCAACCACCTTTTTCAAATTAATAAGATGACATATCTGCAAAAACAATGAACATTTTGCATTAAATCACTCGCCATTAAGTGTCTGTACACTGAAATTTAGTTTCATTACGTCCGTACTGCTACCTGCAGGACTGTAAAGAGACAACTGCTGATTCAAATAACGAGGCGAAAGAGCATTTCGTCGTGGGCGTATTGGCCCAGCACAGAAGGTGAAACGCGGGCGAGCGAGCGTTTGATTGCCTGCCGGCTAAGCGGTTTTGCCGCCGGTAATTGCTACCGGACGCCCGGCGGAGTGGGAGGAATCGCGCGGCATGGGTGCTGGCGCCGTTAGGGGGCGTGGCGCGAGGCGCAACCAGGTCGTGGGTCGTGGTCGGCGACATCGATCACCGCAGAGCGCGCGGGCAGTCGCGGCGGCTGGGCGGGCAGCGAGAGAGCAGGCGCGGCACCAGAGTTGTTAAATTAATTACGGCAGGCGGCGGCGGGATTACGGCGGAATTTGTGTGCAGCGGGCGGTCGGAGCTCAGGACCAGATCCGTTCTCTGTGGCGGGGGTGGGAGGGGGTGGGGGGGAATCACACCACTGGTACCGGTGGAGGGCCAGCACCCGTCTGTGCGATCGACGCCGGAATATATGTGGAGAGCTTCATCCAGGATTCCTCTGCCGTGAAGGACCAACAGTGAACAGGGCAAAGGAACAGCAGAACGCTTGGCATTCCTGGATGCTACCCAGTTCGCTCACTTTATTTTTCTATTGCACTTCATTCTAACGGCGACTCTTAACAAGAATACATCTACATATATTCATACTCCGCAAGACACTGTACTGTGCAATACGGAAGGTTTCTTCTAGCACTTGTAAAGGAACAGGTTTACCTTCACACTTAAGTAGTGTGTTGTCGCTATCGTAAATGATTTAATAATGATTATTTGAGGTGTTATGAGGAGTGTTCTCAAACTGATGTCAACATAGTAACTGAATGCTACTATTAATTCAGCACAAATATCCGCAATAGCAGAAAAATGTTAACGGTAGTCGTTGCACACTATCATTATTATGTAAACATTTGCTGTGACAGGGAGCTCTACAACAAAGACGTGGAAACAAAATAAGAAGTAACAAACAACACATATAGAGAATATGATAAATAATGGCACTTTGGTACTCTATGACGCATGACACTTGTTGTTCCTTGACAACCCCAACCATATTTAGACCATTACCCCTGAGTGCAATCAGACATTAGCTAGTACTCCCTCCGTCCCACCTCCGTCTTTTGCCCCCTTGCCCCCTCCCCTCCCCCTCCATCGCAGTTCCCACAATAGCACCACCGTTAGCACCTGACGAAATTGTAGAATGAAAGACGTTTCTTAGAACACTTTCATTTTTAAAATGATGAAAGTTGAACGATCCCTAGTTTGTGTGTGTGTGTGTGTGTGTGTGTGTGTGTGTGTGTGTGTGTGGTGGGGAGGAGGAGTGAAGGACGGGGGATGCTAGAGTGAATGACGAAGGGATTAGTGGTACACTGCAAGTGCTACCCACAAGTCCTTCTCTGATGAGAAAGCTAGCTACCCACAGTGATGGTAGACAATTGTTACAAAACATACACCCCATCCCTTAGTCCCCTGCACTGCGGGACTTGCTTGACCTGTACACTACAACCCCATTTAAAATCAACCAATTTAAAATGTGTGCACTTTATTTACTAGTCGTAAATCATTTGATTACTGCCCTCCATACTTCTGAACTGGAAGAAATTGGACGACTTCAGGCTGTTAATGCTGTGTCTGTCTACAGCCATTAACAGGAATAGTAAAAATAATACTGTGTGCAGCACTATAGCAGCCCTTATGTAGTTATTGCCGTATCGCGCTGTCAATTAATTTATTTATCTGTTTCGAAGCAAGTAAAGAAGCAGCTTCTGGACTACCGCAGGTGCCGCCTACAGCTTGGAGAAGACATTTTCTTGAAATATTTAGCACTTGTTATGTATATGTGTCACTTTTATCATCAGTGATACACGGGACAAAGTACAGTATATGTGTGTAGTGCGTGGAGATCGACTTATATAATCCAATAATATATAATAGTCTTAACAAATGCGGTAATGGTAGTGAAGTTTTGAAAATAGTTTTGGTTTCGTGACTGAAGCAGAATCTAATCATTTAGTTTTTACCCATAAGAAAATTTCATTTAACCCCTCAGAGAGTAGTTACCACCAGGTTGCCATCTGCTGGTTTATCATATGTGAACTATCACTGATACTGACAGACAAGCTGTTACTGGTCGTAGTTCTCAGTAAATAGCGACTGTTACTTCAATACGCAGTCTTCAGAGCACTGTCTAATTGCAGGCACTGAATTTAAAGGTCTGACTGTTGGTGTAGAACAGACCGAGTGTATGTGGTGTGGCGTGACTTGGTGTCCGTGGGCTGCAGAATTTTTAAGCCATCAACACAAGGCGGAAGCCGAGTAGTCCGTTGTTGACAGCGTTTCATATTGGTTGTCTCCACTATTGGTGGATGTTCATACTACATGCTAACTATGGCATATTACATCTCCATACATTCATACTCCGCAAGACACCTTAGTGTGCAATGCTCATTTGTAATGGAGTGATGTCACTTTTACAATTACGTCGCGTGTTGTCTATATCTCAATTGATTCAGCAGTGATTATGTGAGGTGCTATGGTGAATAACTGTAATGAAACTGTTGTGAATGTACACTGCTATGAGGACTTGGGGGAACGTGGTATTCGTCGTCTCCCACACTCAGCTGACCAATAATTGACGACTGGCTATGATGCAAATTATATCTCTATCTTTCACAAATTAAGTAGACAACGAAACATCATTACATACTCGAACGTCCACACAAGAGTAACTGAAATCCGCGATGAGTGTCGAAAACTAAATGGAAATAATCATTCATCCCGTCATCCTGAATGCTTATCATTGGAGTTTCAGAACTTCAATAATGGGTAAGACCTGCATGGGCATTTATCTCTCCCTCACCTGTACGTGGAATGTCCCATAAAAGACTACGGAGGTCAGCTTGTAGTACCCACTTGCACTCTTCAATGAGAGCCCAAGAGAGTTCTGTGACAGTCTGTGGTGGTACAAGACGACCGTAACACCTCTGCAAACCATGACCCACACACGCACGATGGGGCTTTGGTCGGGACTCATTGCTGACCAATCCATTACTTTTGAGACGCCCTGCTAAACCTGCAGGATAGGACACGTGGTTTAAATTGTGTAAAGGGGCCAAAATAAGCGGTTGTCAGTTAAACGCGAACATACAACTTTATTTATTTGACCAAACATTACAAGACCCAAGAAAATTTTTAAATAAACACAGCATTAACTTTTGGAACTTAATTACCCGCTGAATGCACCTTACAATCTCATGCCTTATGGGCATTTAAAATCGGCTGAAAGTCAATAACTTAAAACTCAAACTAAATTCAGGAATTTAAAAGGCAGAAGGCCTTATCTTAAATCAGTTCTTTCAATTAGACTAAAGGCCCAAACAATCTCACACCTTAAGAGCAAAACAACTTTAATTTAAAAAAAAAATCGGCTGAAGGCCCATCTCTTAAAATTCAAACCAAAATTAAATATTTAAAAGGCAAAAGGCCTTATCTTAAAACAGTTCTTTAATTATGCTGAAGGCCCAAACAATCTGACACCTTAAGAGCAAAACAACTTTAATTTGAAAAACGGCTGAAGGCCCATCACTTAAGACTCAAACGAAAAAAATTAAAAGGTCAAAGTTCTTTAAATTAGGCTGAAGGTCCAAACAATCTTACGCCTTAAGGGCAAAACAACCTTATGCTAATTTAAAAATCGGCTAGAAGCCATACAAATACAATCAACAAGAACAAATAAGAAAAGGCAGTACACCCAACGGCGCTCAGAAGTTTCCGAACGTCGGCCTGGAATTCAAACACTAACGCTCGCTTAGGTGAGACAGGCAGTCGGCCCAACCATTCTCGACTGACGAAATCCCAACCGACAGGCAGTAAACGGACCCACCGACAAGATAACTTCCGCTCTACCCGACCAGCACAACACAGGCAGTTCAATGGAGCATCGTAGAATGTATTGGCGCCCATAACCAATTATACATTGAGCTGTCAAACTACACACCGTGCTGGGCAGCGACAACACGATGAGGAAAATACACTGCCTGAATTTACGTCAACGGCCATGGCAGGTAACCGGAACGTTAACGGCCACAAGGCAGAAGATTCCGCTGGTGTACTACAATTTAAAATAACCAAAAACAGTTGAACTCTACCTGAGGGTGGCTAAAATTTGCCAACTTGAAAACACACTTTGTTGCTAGCGGGAATGTCCCAATAGGCGACAACGAAACTCAAACGTCACAATGTGAACCGTCGTGAATTGCTGGTAGATTAAGTCAAAACTCAAATTTCGTGTCCAGGATCGGTGAGCCACGGACCTCGTAGCAATGGGAACAGCACCACACACTCCGACCGCGCGTGGACGCCGCCAGCGACCTCGGCTAAGTCCGCAGCTCGTGGTCGTGCGGTAGCGTTCTCGCTTCCGACGCCCGGGTTCCCGGGTTCGATTCCCGGCGGGGTCAGCGATTTTCTCTGCCTCGTGATGACTGGGTGTTGTGTGATGTCTTTAGGTTAGTTAGGTTTAAGTAGTTCTAGGGGACTGATGACCATAGCTGTCAAGTCCCATAGTGCTCAGAGCCATTTGAACCATTTTTGACCTCGGCTAAAATACGCGCCGCAGAGATTTCCTCGCTGCTCCACGCCAACCGACCAAGTGATCGCACACCGCACAGCCGGAACTATAAGCTCCACGCCAAAGATAGTACAAGGTGCGAATATCGATAAACACCGCTGCTGCCATTCGCGGAGAGAAAGGATAACAGCATAATGGCGATATCCGCGGGAGACTAAACACAGAATAGCAACCAAGGTTTAATCCAACGCACAACATGAGCCGACCACGGCTCAACTTGAATGTCCAGGCTTCTCAAGACATCCTTCTCCGTTGACCTCTGCCACACGAATCCTAGCATCATAAGGAATTCAGGTTCACTACCGTATGCACGAAAAGAAAATTAAAGATGTATTAGATGACGATCAGTCTGGCTTTAGGAAAGGTAAAGGCACCAGAGAGGCAATTCTTACGTTGCGGTTAGTAATGGAAGCAATACTAAAGAAAATTTAAGACACGTTCACAGAATTCGTCGACATGGAAAAAGGGTTCGACAATGTAAAATGGTGTAATGTCATCAAAATTCTGAGAGAAATAGGGGTAAGCTGTAGGGAGAGACGGGTAATACACAATATATACAAGAGCCAAGAGGGAGTAATGAGAATGGACAATTAAGAACGGAGTGCTCCGCTTAAAAAGGGTGTAAGACATAGATGTAGTCTTTCATCCCTACTGTTAATCTGTACATCCGAAAATAATAATAAAAAAAGGTTCAGGAGTGGAATTAAAATTCAAGGTGAAAGTATATTAATGACACAATTCGCTGATGATATTGCTATTCTGTGTGAAAGTGAAGAAGAATTGCATGATCTGCTAAATGGAATGGACAGTCTAATGAGTATAGAATATGGATTAAGAGTAAATCGAAGAAAGACGAAAGTAATGATAAGTAGCAGAAATGAGAACAGTGAAAAACTTAATGTCAGGATTGATGGTCACGAAGTAAATGAAGTTAAGGAATTCTGCTACCTAGGCCGTAAAATAACCAATGATGGACGGAGCAAGCAGGACATCAAAAGCAGACTAGCACTGCCAAAAAGGGCATTCCTGGCCAAGAGAAGTATTTTAGTATCAAACGTAGGCCTTAATTGGAGGAAGAAGTTTTAATAGTTTAGGATTTACTGTTAAAGTGAAATTCAAAAGTTTTGTAACAAACACCTGAAAGCTAAAATCTGAACACTTTAGTTGATCTTAACTATCGACATTTCATATAGAATTGCATCACTAAAGTGACACATGTTGTAAATATCAATTCTGTAACTTTGTTTGTTTAAAAGATATAGTAAATTTAAATTATCAGTATTTTCAGTTAAGCATCAGATCATCATTTACCCCACACTGAACAGATTTAACGATGACAGCATGACACTTTATTCAACTATTGGGTGATAGAATATTTGTTGCAAAGTCTAGTGCATAATAGTTACTTTTGTTCTTTGTTTATTTATCAGAAAGCACATTAGTGCAAGGCTACTGGCCATGACATTCAAAGTTAAGAAAGAAATTGTATTGGTTTTACATCAAAGAATATAACATTTATTACGTATTGGATATTATTGTTACTTTATTTAGAACAGGGAAGTGGTGAAGCTTTGATTACTTAAATACGTTAAAATGTAAAATAATGTAAAATAAGCTGCAGCCAATCAGATGGACAGTTCAACAGGATACACCAAAGTGAACAGATCGGATGCAGATGCGAAACCGGACGGTCGGTCTTTAGAAGATAGAAAGTGAAACGACATAGAAAATTTCGTGTTGTGTGGTATCGCGGGACTCTCTGAGCGGTGAGCAGCCGCGTGCATGGTGTGAACTCTAACTTTTCGTGTAAATGACGACGTGGAGTATCGGATTTGTGTTTCGCGATGGGATTGTGAATGATCGAACTGCATTAAAGGGATATGCGCTCGAGTGTAACAGTAACTCTAAATACGACCACTTTCACTACTGTTTACTTTCTGAATGAACATCATGCTAACCAAAACGCAACTGTGTGGCCTGCATCATTTATGGATCGTTAATTTAGTTCCCGATATAATTATTACTGTTATTATATGTTACATCAATTTTGTATTTCGCAAACTTGCCATCAGCCAGACAGTTTAACCAAAAGTTCACAAATGCCTAATTTAGGGCGTGTAATGCGACAAGTGCGGTTCAACCCTTTGACGAGTTTGAGCCAAGACATTTCGACGAAGGCGAACATCACGTGAGACCGAACATCTTTGCGATGTTAGCTCACAATTGGGGCTTATCCGAGATAGGAATTTCTAAAGGGTTAGTTGAGGGGTGAGAATCCTGCAAACTTCTGGAACAGGATTGAATTTTTGAAAATGTTTGTTGCGAAATATGAACTCTGGAAAGTTTAGAATTGGATTTGAATTCTGCAAAGTGTTTCCAAAAGTATTATCTGAACTTCGATAGGCAGGACCTCTCGCCAACGTTAAATCTGAGACTGGTTCATGACTGAATGTTAGGTTTCTTTAATAGCTGTGAAATTATAATTGTAGTTTTCGGAGTTAACGACATTCTGTAACTTAGGTCCCAAGTACTTGGCAGTTTAGGCAGTTTGCGTGGGGGCTCAGAGCTACGAATTTTGCAACAGTTGTGTGCACCGAGTTTTGGCAGTGGTTAGGAGTGATAAAAAGTAATGCGGAAGAAGAGGCGACATCGAAAGCACGTGGTTCCAGCAAGCTGTGGCATCGTCAATGGCGAACTATCGCGCAGCGTGTAACCTCCCCCTCACTTATCGACCTCACTGACAGTGGAAAATTAAACCGCGTGTACCTAATGGAAATTTGGGAAAAGCAATCGTCACCGAAGTTAATTTGTCGGTAAAGAGGAGGAAGGGTTACATCTAAATGAAAGGAAAAATGTAAATGAAATTGGTGAAAATTAATTTTGAGAAAATTTTAAGCTTAATGAAGGAAGTAAATGTGCGGTCGTTACGTTAACAGTTAACTGGCGTTAATTAGATATTTGAGATTTGGGGAAAATTACGGTCGCCAGTCCTACGGACAACTACTATAATAGCCGGCCGCGGTGGTCTCGTGGTTCTAGGCGCTCAGTCCGGAACCGCGCGACTGCTACGGTCGCAGGCTCGAATCCTGCCTCGGGCATAGATGTGTGTGATGTCCTTAGGTTAGATAGGTTTAAGTAGTTCTAAGTTCTAGGGGACTGATGACCACAGATGTAAAGTCCCATAGTGCTCAGAGCCATTTGAACCACTTCTGAACTACTATAATAACTGAAAAAGAATGGTTATTGCACATATAATTAGCACTAAAAGCGTGGCAACTGAAGGTTGACACGTGTTGTGTGAAAACTGAATGTTTGTCAGAAGTAATAAATTTCGCTACTCTCTGACTTAATTTAGCAAAAGAATTAATAAAACCGGAAAATTGAAAATTAATTTAGTGACTGAAATTAATAGTGAACTTTGTTTCTGAAGAACTACGAAATTCTATAAAATAAGGTTAGTCTTGGGCCACCTCAACAATCATTTCAAAAGCTACTTGAATCTACGCAATTCAGAAATAAGAGATTTAACTTTGAACTTGAATTAAATGATTCTGAACAATTAACAATAGTAAAATTTAGTACGTACCAAGCTGAGCTGCAGTCACAGGTAAGCTAAAATATGGTAACAAAACTCGCACTCTTAATTTGTGCTTGTGTAATCTAAATATTGTAGCCAGCTATGAATACTTTAACTGAACTTTGAAATTGAAGCAGGGAAATGGAATGATATTACTTTAATGCTGGCGTTTGAATTTCAACGACACTCGGGTTCATTCCGGAAAAGGAAGGGACCCCTGCTTGGTAATGCAATTTGGACATTGAGCAACAAAGGTTCGTGATACGTTGCTGTAATTTTGTGAGGCAAGTGGTCCAATTTTAAAAGCTGAGGTCTGCCATACAGTTCTAAAACTTTACGTGCTTCCAGTCTTCCTTGTTGGTTGATTGAAGGTTTGAAGCCGTCGATCGAGGAGGTGGTGACAGTCACTCATTGTCGGCCGTCGCTGTTGCAGAAGATGGATGTTGGCGCGCTTTCTTCTCGACACGGTCACCAGGCGAAACGGGCTCTTGATGTGCGCCAGCTAATGCTTCCCGTCCGCGACACAGTGTCAGAAACTATCATAGCAAGTTGAGCGCAATTACATGCTGCCAAACCCCGAAAGCGCGGCAACTCGCGGGAGCGTCACACAACACCTGCTCTACTGCCCTACTCCCGCCAGACACCCCCTCTGCCCGCGCTCCATGCGGCAGAGTTAACACTACCAAAGATCCAAAACACTTTGGTTCTCCACACGACCTATCGATTTAATCGTTCGATAGCATAGTTTACCCTAGGCCAGACCCAGTGTAAAATACAAGTAATATTTACAAAACAAACCAATTATACATCGATATAAAGGCATATATATATATATATATATATATATATATATATATATATATATATATATATATATACAAATAGTAAAACAATTACAATATATAAAGACACAGAGATGTCATATCTTCAGGTAACAAAATATGGAAAAAAATTATAGTACAATAGATGGAAACAGGAGGATATGCATTTCCGGCGTTACACGTGCCCCACATTGTCTGAGGATGTTCGTGTAACCTAAACAGACTCAGAAAATGTCCCAAAAAGGAAAAAAAACAAAGGAAATGGATATGCTCAAAACAACAAGAAAATTTAGCATTAGTCTAATTAACCATAAACCAATTTTTAGACCATAATAACTGAGTGGAGACACTCCTAATCTTATTCCACTCTGTCATCTTACACAAAAGAAAAACAGGTTGACAATTTATTAATATTCATAGAAAACATAGAAAATGGTTTAGGTATTCTAAAATCAACAAAATTCCTATCAGTATCAAGAAATGGAATACTATTTACAAAATTAATCAGAGTACATGGTCATAAAAACAGGTAGATCAAAATACGCAAATTAATAATTAATTACATAGAATACACATTTTTATATAACCTTTTCATAATTAATATTCTTGTCATGAGAGTCCACTTAACGCTGAACAAGAAAGTAATACACAGCAGATCGAAAAAAAACACACATATTTACAGCAGAATTCTTTCACATCAGCTGTCCGGGAAGAAAATCAACTTCGCCTTCCGTACCCGCAAGTACAAAGAATGCCGATAGCGGCACAAGAGCCGACAGCGGCTCCACCTCGCCAGTACTGTTGCGCCCGCCTGTGCGGCACGCTTGATCTCACTCGCCTGTGTAACGGCATTTCCAGAACGTCCGTTTCACTGAATTCTTTCGGAAAAACTCACTCCCGAATAATCTCAAGGAGTCCATCAACACTATCACAGTAGATAACTCAACACTATCCATCATCACACGGATGTACTAGCCTGAAACGTAAAACAGCGTCTAAGCACATCGGCAATGACTAGTGAATCACATATTCATGAAATCTTACAGCTAGCCGTTTCACTGAATTCTTTCGGAAAAACTCACTCCCGAATAATCTCAAGGAGTCCATCAACACTATCACAGTAGATAACTCAACACTATCCATCATCACAAGGATGTACTAGCCTGAAACGTAAAACAGCGTCTAAGCACATCGGCAATGACTAGTGAATCACATATTTATGAAATCTTACAGCTAGTTACAAAATCGTATTTACATTCCTTAATATACTGTGACTCAGCTGAAAACTTAAACTAGCAGCTTGGATTTTTGAATTGATTAATAATCAGTTACTCTCAAATCATTTAGTCAAAATTAATTAATTATTAATTACAAATTCTTTTATGTCCTCTTGGTCAGGAAAAAGCATGGCAATCTAAGAAATCGTTAAATATGACACTCTATATTTACATACTGTACAAATTACCCATTCTGTGGTATTAATCAATCCTAGGTTGGTACAATTTCTAGTCTACAATATTCCGTATACCGAATAGTTTTCCAGAGCTTGGATACTCTAAGCAATAAGCATTTGTGTGAGGTATACCAATGACTTTATATGGTCCATTATAAATAAACTTAAATTTAGAGATTTCATTGTCTATCTCGCTCGATTTCTCATGAGCTTTTACAAGTACTAAGTCTCGGATTTCACGACGTATGCCAGCTTCTGCTTTTAGCTTCATTATTTCTCGCAAACGATCTTTTTTCACACCAACACTAACGTCAATCCGTGGAGGGAATTTGATGATCTCTTCCACAAGTCCCGGTTTGTCTGAAAACACACTCTTATTCCTCATTATTACTTCACACATGGCTCGTCTTTGTTCGTGTGTTACGTTCGGCACACCGTCTACAATACTTTCCAATTCAATTTCTGCACTATTGTCAATGCCGAGATTCCTCACGTTACAGTAATTCAAATTTATACCTACGTCAATAGCATCCGGCCGGTTAACAATGTGTATGGCTGGTATTGCCTATGCACACCATCTTCTGTCTCGTCAAAACTAACTACTATTGTTTTATCTTGTGACGTACATGTCAAAGTTTTGCTTTCGCAATTAATCACTGCACGGTACTTTAATAGCCAATCTAACCCGATAATTACTTCCGTAGTTAAGTCTGGCACGACGAAAAACTCTTGTTCAAATCTTGCCCCACATATCTCGAAGTTGGCAAAAATCTGTTTTGTGACCGGTTTACTGGCCTTCCCAGTAGCGCCGATAATTTTCACTCCTGTTACTGGCATAACTACGATACCAGGTCTGTCTTTCAGTAACTGAAATATTTTCCCAGATACAGCACTCAATTCTGCACCGGTGTCAATCAACACGCTTAGTTGTAGGCCGTGTATATTAACAGACACTACTATCTGTCTACACTTATCCTCGAATGTTTCTTTATTTTCCCACAATAAATCCTCGTCTATATCCAGGTAATTCCAGAAAAAACCATCCGGCTTTGATCCTAAATCCGGCTTATCTGGCGGCTTTTTCAGCCTCTGTTCACATACAGTTTTAATTTCAACACGTTTGTCCTGAGGCTTCGCCTGTAGCTTCGCCTCCAATACTGAAACCTTTTCCTGTAACTCGTCAACTAGTGAGTGTTGCCTTGCTATCAATTCACTAATTGTCACCTTCGTTGATTCCTCTTTGGGCAGATTGATCTCATCTGCCAATCTACCTGGAGGAATGTGCCCAGTAGTATCTGCAATTACTTCCTCTGGATCTACGCAACCCACACTGTTACCGTCCGACCGTATAACGTCGGCTCTAACCTCATACATGCTGTAATCTACGTGCTTTTCTACCAATTGTGTCCGGCTATCACTAAAATTTTCGTAATCTTTCTCCTTAATACTCTCGCAATGTTTAAACTGGAGTTTTGCGTCGGATGGGTCGGCTACTTCTGCCACTATAACTTTCGGTAAGGTCTGCCGGTTAGAGCCAGAACTTCCCGTTACTACTTCAACATCCAACTCCTGTGGAACAAAACACGACGAGTCTTGCTCGTGCTCCCCATTAACATCAACTATTTCTGGTAAAGTCTGCCGATTAGGGCCAGGACTTTCTATCACTTCACAAACACTATCTTCCTGCGGGACGACACGCGGCAAATCCTGCCCGCGCTCCCGATAAACACTTCTCTCGTACAGGCCCCTATAATCCCTTAGTTCGTCGTATAAGCGACCGAACTGCCTTAACCAGACCTCATCCCTCTCTGCATCCCCTCGATCGATGACGGACGTGTTATCCGACATCTGATCTTCTCTCAACAATTGCGAATCATTCTTAAACTCAATCTCCAGTTCCGCTGTGGGTGTTACAGCTGCCACTTTATAATCGATTTCCGGAACACTACCTAAATTTTTCTCACTGGCAGTGAATGTATTTTCTACTGCTGTGTCTACAGCTGATCTACTACTTGTGTGCGCACTCCTTTCTCTTAACACTGGCACACTCTCCCGCCGTTGATTATTCCATACGGAATTTTCATAACGACGACACCTGGGTTTTCTCCTGTTGTTAGGCCGCCAAAATTTCTCCACGCCCGGTCGGCCCCTCACCGGCGCGGCTAATGGTTTCCCTGTCTCTTCCTAGCAGATCTGCTCCCCAGATGCTGCTGAGGCGGCTTATCACACCCTCTGGCGTTATTACTATTCTGCGAAGCCCGTATCACGCTAGTATGAAACTGGTTTCCGTCATTCCTGTTATTATTTGCATTGTACCGATTGTCATTACGGTCCGCACCATTATTGTTATTGCTGCCATGGTTGCGGTATTCACTATTCCCAAGGTTATCGTTGTTGTGGTATCCGTTGTTGTTACCACGGCCTCTACCACTGTCGCGATTATAGCGCCAATTGTCCTCGTCCTCAACTCTTTCCAGGAAATCATTGATTGTCTTGTAATTGCTTCCTACGTAGCGTTTTGTATCATCTGGAAGCTTCTTGTAGAGTACCCAGACTATTTCGGATTCCGTGCGGTGATCACGCAAATATTCTAACTTGCGGAACTCCTTCATCGAGCCACGCGAATTCGCATCGAAAGGCCTCGATACGACAAATTCGCACCAGAAAATTTGTTGATTTTGCTCTGACCAGTATTTAGCCAGAAACAAATTTTTAAACTCGTGAAAAGTCAGGTTCGTGATGTTGAGGTTTAAGCCCCAACGCTTGGCATCACCAGCCAACACGTCAAGAACCGTATTAATTTTTCTCTCATTAGTCCATAATCTGGGGAAAACTCTTTCACAATTTTTAATGAAATCCGTCGCGTGTATACCGCCTTTTTTCAAGGGGTCGAACCGCTCCCCTTTCGTCAACAGTTCCGAACTATGTGCACAGATTGGCACATAGCTCTGCTTTTCGTAAAGTTTCTTTTATAATTCCGACACTCTCGTAATTACTTGGCAAGTGGTTGTCGCAAGCGTTTCTACTTCCCTCTTTTTCTCTTCGCAGGTATTAGCCTTCTTCCTCACTTTAGTAGTACTTCGGATACTAAAGCCTTTAAAGTTTCCACCTTCTGTTGATGCACTTTTTTCACTAATTGAATTTGTTCCATCACCTTATTCTCGATGATCGGAGCAACTGCTTCTCCTACACTTTTCTCGATTCTGCATATTTCGGAATCAAAACGAGTATTTATGCTCGCAATTTCCACCTGAACGCCTATCATTTCCTGTTAAAGATTACTTACAATATCTTCTTTGATTTCATCAACTTTTGTGTTTACAGCTCCAACATTGTTGTTAACAACATTAATAGCTTTGTTCTGATTCTCTAACTTCCGTTCAATTTTTTCAGACTGAGCTTCTTGCTTGGCAGACTGAGCTTTAATTTCTGCCGATTGACTCTTGATTTCGTCAATCAAAACAGTCAATAAATCAGTTAAATTCCCGGAAACTACCGGTTTTACTTCCGTAGCGGCTTCCTCTTTAATTATCCCCCCGTATTCGTCATCAAGGCATTCAGATTTGATTTTCACTTCCGATTCCGAAACATTTTCTAAAGTTTGGAATTCCATTTCTGATCTTTGTTGTGTTTCGGCGGTCGCGTCTTTCATTCTAGCCGCCTGGCCCTGAACAATGGGTTCCGGGGTGCGCGTTTCCCACAGTTCGACCGATTGTTCCGTACCCCAGTCTACCAAGTTCTGGTAATTGTTGCCTTCACTAATTTTACAAATTATCAATATAAATGACAAATCTCAAACCTAATTAGGATTCCTCCCACTACTTATTCTCGCTGACGTAATGACCTGTTCGTAACAAGTACTTTGTTACGAGATTTGCACAATGCAAAATTCGTGTCCAGAACAACCTCAAATCCGAAAATTGTCCTGTCACCAGGTCGCCAAGTGTAACCTCCCCCTCACATATCGACCTTAATGACAGTGAAAAATTAAACCGCGTGTACCTAATGGAAATTCGGGAAAAGCAATCGTCACCGACGTCAATTTGTCGGTAAAGAGGAGGAAAGGGTTACATCTAAATGAAAGGAAAAATGCAAATGAAATTGGTGAAAATTACTTTTGAGAAAATGCTTCTCCTACACTTTTCTCGATTCTGCATATTTCGGAATCAAAACGAGTATTTATGCACGCAATTTCCGCCTGAACGCCTATCATTTCCTGTTAAAGATTACTTACAATATCTTCTTTGATTTCATCAACTTTTGTGTTTACAGCTCCAACATTGTTGTTAACAACATTAATAGCTTTGTTCTGATTCTCTAGCTTCCGTTCAATTTTTTCAGACTGAGCTTCTTGCTTGGCAGACTGAGCTTTAATTTCTGCCGATTGACTCTTGATTTCGTTAATCAAAACAGTCAATAAATCAGTTAAATTCCCGGAAACTACCGGTTTTACTTCCGTAGCGGCTTCCTCTTTAATTATCCCCCCGTATTCGTCATCAAGGCATTCAGATTTGATTTTCACTTCCGATTCCGAAACATTTTCTAAAGTTTGGAATTCCATTTCTGCTCTTTGTTGTGTTTCGGCGGTCGCGTCTTTCATTCTAGCCGCCTGGCCCTGAACAATGGGTTCCGGGGTGCGCGTATCCCACAGTTCGACCGATTGTTCCGTACCCCAGTCTACCAAGTTCTGGTAATTGTTGCCTTCACTAATTTTACAAATTATCAATATAAATGACAAATCTCAAATCTAATTAGGATTCCTCCCACTACTTATTCTCGCTGACGTAATGACCTGTTCGTAACAAGTACTTTGTTACGAGATTTGCACAATGCAAAATTCGTGTCCAGAACAACCTCAAATCCGAAAATTGTCCTGTCACCAGGTCGCCAATTGTAACCTCCCCCTCACACATCGACCTTAATGACAGTGAAAAATTAAACCGCATGTACCTAATGGAAATTCGGGAAAAGCAATCGTCACCGACGTCAATTTGTCGGTAAAGAGGAGGAAAGGGTTACATCTAAATGAAAGGGAAAATGCAAATAAAATTGGTGAAAATTACTTTTGAGATAATGGTAAGGTTAATAAAGGAAGTAAATGTGCGGTCGTTATGTTAACAATTAACTGGCGTTAATTAGATATTTGAGATTTGAGGAAAATTACGGTCGCCAGTCCTACGGACAACTACTATAATAACTGAAAAAGAATGGTTATTGCACATATAATTAGCATTAAAAGCGTGGCAACTGAAGGTTGACACGTGTTGTGAGAAAACTGAATGTTCGTCAGAAGTAATAAATTTCGCTACACTCTGACTTAATTTAGCAAAAGAATTCATAAAACCGGAAAATTGAAAAATAATTTAGTGACTGAAATTAATAGTAAACTTTGTTTCTGAAGCACTACGAAATTCTATAAAATATGGTTAGTCTTGGGCTACCTCAACAATCATTTCAAAAGCTACTTGAATCCACGCAATTCAGAAATAAGAGATTTAACTTTGAACTTGAATTAAATGATTCTGAACAATTAACAATAGTAAAATTTAGTACGTACCAAGCTGAGCTGCAGTCACAGGTAAGCTAAAATATGGTAACAAAACTCGCACTCTTAATTTGTGCTTGTGTAATCTAAATATTGTAGCCAGCTATGAATACTTTAACTGAACTTTGAAATTGAAGCAGGGAAATGGAATGATATTACTTTAATGCTGGCGTTTGAATTTCAACGACACTCGGGTTCATTCCGGAAAAGGAAGGGACCCCTGCTTGGTAATGCAATTGGGACAATGAGCAACAAAGGTTCATGATAAGTTGCTGTAATTTTGTGAGGCAAATGGACCTATTTTAAAAGCTGAGGTATGCCATACAGTTCTGAAACTTTACGTGCTTCCAGTCTTCCTTGTTGGTTGATTGAAGGTTTGAAGCCGTCGATCGAGGAGGTGGCGACAGTCCCTCATTGTCGGCCGTCGCTGTTGCAGAAGCTGGATGTTGGCGCGCCTCCTTTTCGACACGGTCACCAGTCGAAACGGGCTCTTGATGTGTGCCAGCTAATGCTTCCCGTCCGCGATACAGTGTCAGAAACTATCATAGCAAGTCGAGTGCAATTACATGCTGCCAAACCCCGAAAGCGCGGCAACTCGCGGGAGCGTCACACAACCCACCTGCTCCACTGCACTACTCCAGCCATACTCTGCCCTGCCCGCGCTCCATGTGGCAGAGTTAACACTACCAAAGATCCAAAACACTTTGGTTCTCCACACGACCTATCGATGTAATCGTTCGATAGCATGGTTTTCCCTAGGCCAGACCCAGCGTAAAATACAAATAATATTTACAAAACAAACCAGTTATACATCGACATAAATGCATATATATATATATATATATATATATATATATATATATATATATATATATAGAATAACAATTACAATATACACTGCTGGAAATGGAAAAAAGAACACATTGACACCGGTGTGTCAGACCCACCATACTTGCTCCGGACACTGCGAGAGGACTGTACAAGCAATGATCACACGCACGGCACAGCGGACACACCAGGAACCGCGGTGTTGGCCGTCGAATGGCGCTAGCTGCGCAGCATTTGTGCACCGCCGCCGTCAGTGTCAGCCAGTTTGCCGTGGCATACGGAGCTCCATCGCAGTCTTTAACACTGGTAGCATGCCGCGACAGCGTGGACGTGAACCGTATGTGCAGTTGACGGACTTTGAGCGAGGGCGTATAGTGGGCATGCGGGAGGCCGGGTGGAAGTACCGCCGAATTGCTCAACACGTGGGGCGTGAGGTCTCCACAGTACATCGATGTTGTCGCCAGTGGTCGGCGGAAGGTGCACGTGCCCGTCGACCTGGGACCGGACCGCAGCGACGCACGGATGCACGCCAAGACCGTAGGATCCTACGCAGTGCCGTAGGGGACCGCACAGCCACTTCCCAGCAAATTAGGGACACTGTTGCTCCTGGGGTATCGGCGAGGACCATTCGCAACCGTCTCCATGAGGCTGTGCTACGGTCCCGCACACCGTTAGGCCGTCTTCCGCTCACGCCCCAACATCGTGCAGCCCGCCTCCAGTGGTGTCGCGACAGGCGTGAATGGAGGGACGAATGGAGACGTGTCGTCTTCAGCGATAAGAGTCGCTTCTGCCTTGGTGCCAATGATGTCGTATGCGTGTTTGGCGCCGTGCAGGTGAGCGCCACAATCAGGACTGCATACGACCGAGGCACACAGGGCCAACACCCGGCATCATGGTGTGGGGAGCGATCTCCTACACTGGCCGTACACCACTGGTGATCGTCGAGGGGACACTGAATAGTGCACGGTACATCCAAACCGTCATCGAACCCATCGTTCTATCATTCTTAGACCGGCAAGGGAACTTGCTGTTCCAACAGGACAATGCACGTCCGCATGTATCCCGTGTCACCCAACGTGCTCTAGAAGGTGTAAGTCAACTACCCTGGCCAGCAAGATCTCCGGATGTGTCCCCCATTGAGCATGTTTGGGACTGGATGAAGCGTCGTCTCACGCGGTCTGCACGTCCAGCACGAACGCTGGTCCAACTGAGGCGCCAGGTGGAAATGGCATGGCAAGCCGTTCCACAGGACTACATCCAGCATCTCTACGATCGTCTCCATGGGAGAATAGCAGCCTGCATTGCTGCGAAAGGTGGATATACACTGTACTAGTGCCGACATTGTGCATGCTCTGTTGCCTGTGTCTATGTGCCTGTGGTTCTGTCAGTGTGATCATGTGATGTATCTGACCCCAGGAGTGTGTCAATAAAGTTTCCCCTTCCTGGGACAATGAATTCACGGTGTTCTTATTTCAATTTCCAGGAGTGTATAAAGACACAGAAATGTCATATCTTCAGATAACGAAATAAGGAAAAAAAATTTATAATACAATAGATGGAAATAGGAGGATATGCATTTCCGGCGTTACAAGCGGCGGTTGCAGTAACTCAGCAAAAATGTAAATGTCTTGTGACTAGGGCCTCCAGTCGGGTAGAACGTTCGCCGGCTGCAAGTTTTTCGATTTGATGCCACTTCGGTGACTTGCTCATCGATGGATATAGAATAATGATGATTAGGATAACACAACACCCATGCCTGAGCGAAGAAAATCTCCGACCCAGTCGGGAATCGAACCCGGGCCCACTCAGCTACCGGGGGTGGGCATTACTACCGAAGAGACTGAAAGATCTTCTATGTCGGCTTCAACTGCAATATCGGCAGCAATATCATGACAGAAGGATCCAACACGAGAAAGCTAAATACCTGTGCTGATAGCGACATTATGTATGAATCTCTATTTCAATCGCCAGTAATAAACGTCGCTAATATTAAGTAGTTGGCCAGTTTGCGTGGGTCCGAAAATAGTAGCGAGCCGCTTAGCCGTAAGTCGGAGCGGGAGAGCGTGATCAGCGGTGAATTTACCAGGGCAAAGAGTTCGGAATCAGGCAAGGGAGATGAATTTGGGGGAGACGGGATGTCGTAATTAATGCAGATAAGAAGAGGATTGGGATCCAAAATTTATTCTGTTAAAACCGATATGTTTGACGCAAATTTAAAAATTGAATCAGTTCAATCCGACAGTTGTCAAATACGAAGTAGGTAAACTGTGTAGTGGAATCGAGGAATTGATAGACGGAAAATTATAAACCATTCGGGATGAAATGGGCAAAATTTCTGATGAAGTTAGGATACTTGACGCTAAGGTAGATCAATCAGAGAAAAATTCAGTGATAAGATGGAGAAGTTGAAGGCACCTCATGTTCCTGTTGCTAAAAAGGCGAATACACCGTTCGTTTGTTGTATATTTTTACGAGCTACCAGCAGGAGCGACTGATTTATTGACAGATACCTGTGAAGCTACTAGATTATTTTTGTAATTTCTTGTGTGTTCGTGTGCTTACTAGGCACAGGCTTTTATTTTAATAACAGTGTAGCGTACCATACCGCCATTGCTATCGACCCTTTCATCGTACAGGCTTTTGTTTGTTTTTGTTAGAATAGCTCAGTGTCAGATAGACTGTCAGTGACAGAGCAGCTTGCGTTCCTGCTGCTAAGAAGGCGAGTACAAAGTTCGTTTGTTGCAAATTTTTACGAACTTCAAACGGGAGCTACTCCAGTAATGGATGTGTACAGATGCGAGCTGAGTTGGCGACCCTTCGCTCACAACTACAGGCTGCGTTGATTTCCGTCACACAGCTTGAGGCTGCTGCCAAGGGGCATCACTGGGGGGGGTGGGGGTGGAGGGGAGGGGGAGGAGGGGGGGAGGGGGGGATGTGAGGGATGTCGAGCATCTTCCACGTGTCCCCCGTTCGGTCCATTGCTGTGGCTGCCCCAGATACTGGCTGTGATGAGGTTGACCCCTCACACCTGTTTGAGTGGGAGATCATTGCAAAGGCTGGCAAGCAGTGAAAAACTTTCCGAGGGACCGATCATAGGGCTCCCTTGGTTTGTTTGACGATCAGGTTTCGGCCGTTATCAGTGGCTGACGATGTCTCTGAGCCGGATGCAATCATCCACCATGTTCTAGAGGAAGCTTCTCAGCCCGCAAGGTTCACAGAAAGTTTGTTTCCTGTCAAGGGGGGGGGGGGGGGGAGGAAGCCAGCGATCACTCCGTCCGCATACCGGTGGGAGTCATACCGGATGTGGAAAGGCTGCTTCTGGATGTCATGAAGAGTACAAGGTGCAGCCAACTGCAGGTGGTGGCTCATGTCGGTACCGGTGACGTATGTCGCTTTGGATTGGGGGAGATTCTCTCTAGTTTTGGGCGGCTAGCGGAAATGATAAAGACTGCCAGATTTGCTTACGAGATTAAGGTGGAGCTCACCATCTGAAGCATCGTCGACAGAACCGAATGTTGTCCTTGGTGGAGAGCCGAGTAGAGGGTCTGAATCAGAGGCTCAGGCGGTTCTGTGACCGTGTAGGCTGCAGATTCCTTGACTTGCGCCATCAGGTGGTGGGTTTCCGGATTCCGATTAATAATTCAGGAGTCCACTACACACAGGAAGCGGCTACACGGGTAGCAGGTTCCGGGGGCTGTGTGGAAGTGACTGGGTGGTTTTTTAGGTTAGAGGGCGTCAGGGAACCACAGAAAGGGCGTCTATCTAAAAGAGGGCAGGTGAAACACAGTAAGTTAGTTGCAGAAACTATTGGTACTGTAGTTGTAAATTGTCATAGCTGTGTTAGGAATGAACCAGAACTTCAGGTCCTAATAGAAGGCACTGAAGCTCAAATAGTTACAGGTACAGAGCTGGTTAAAGCCGGAAGTAAACTGAGCAGAAATTTTTTTGTAACTATTTAACAGTGTTCGGAAAAGATAGATTAAATACAGTTGAAGGTGGAGTATTTATTGCTGTCAGAAGTAGTTTGCCTTGTAGTGAAATTGAAGTAGATAGTTCCTGCGAAATAGTATGGGTAGAGGTTATACTTGACAATCGGATTAAAATATTAATTGGGTCGTTTTACCGATCCCACGACTCAGAAGATACAGTCGCTAAACAGATCAAAGAAAACTTGGAGTCTCATTTCAAAATTTAATGCAATTATCATCGGTGGTGACTTTAACCTACGCTCGATATGCTGGAAAAATTATACGTTTAAAGCCGGCGGTAGGCATAAAACGTCATCCGAAGCTGTACTGAATGCTTTCTCAGAAAATTATTTTGAACAATTAATTCATGAGCCCACTCGAAGCGTAAATAGTTGCGAAAGCATACTTTACCTCTTAGCAACAAATAATCCTGGACAAATAGTGAGTATTGTGACGAATACAGGAATTATCGACCACAAGGCAGTTGCTGCTAGGCTGAATACCGTAACTCCCATAACCATTAAAAAGAAACGTAAAGTATATATATTTTAAAAAGCTGATAAAATGCTCTTAACACCTTTTTAACAGACAGTCTGTATTCCTTCCGATCTGATCATGTAAGCGTAGAAAAGTTGTGGAATGATTTCAAAGAGATAGTATCGACAGAAATTGAGAGATATATACCACATAAAGCAATAACTGATGGTACTAATCCCCCATGGTACACCAAACGGGACAGATCGCTGTTGTAGAAGGAACGAAAAAAGCAAGCAAAATTTGAAAGGACGCCAATTTCCCAAGATTGGCAAAGTTTTGCAGAAGTTCGAAATATAGTACGTACTTCAATGGGAGATGCTTCCAGTAATTTCCACAACGAAACTCTGTCTCGAAATCTGACAGAAAACCCAAAAAGATTCTGGTCATACATAAAGCAAACCAGTAGCAAGACGCAATCAAGATCTTCACTGTGCGATAACAATGATGAAGTCACTGAAGATAGTGCCACTAAAACAGAGTTGTTAAACACGGTTTTCTGAAACTCCTTCACCAAAAAAGACGAAGTCAATATTCCTGAATTCCAATCAAGAACAACTGGAAAGATGAGAAACATAGAAATAGATGTCCTTGGTGTTGCAAAGCAGCGTAAATCACTAAATAAAGCAAGGCTTCCGGTCCAGATTGTATACCAGTCAGGTTCCTCTCAGATAATGCTGATACAATACCTCACGGAAAGATCCGTACCTAAAGACTGGAAAATTGCTAAAGTCACACCAATACCGAAAAATGGAAGTAGGAGTAATCCATAAAATTACAGGCCCATATCACTAACGTCGATTTGCCGTAAGGTTTTGGAACATATACTGTATTCGACCATTATGAAGTATCCCCAAGAAAACGATTTATTGACACACAGTCAGCACGGATTCAGAAAATATCGTTCTTGCGAAACACAACTAGCTCTTCATACTCATGTAGTAAAGAGTGCTATCGTCAGGGGATGTCAAATTGATTCCATATTTTTAGATTTCTAGAAGGCTTTCGACACCGTTCCTCACAAGCGTCTTCTAACCAAACTGCGTGCCTAGGGAACATCGCCTCATCTGTGCGACTGGATTCGTGATTTCCTGTCAGAAAGGTCACAGTTCATAGTAATAGAAGGAAAGTAATCGAGTAAAACGGACATAATATCCGGCGTTCCCCAAGGGAGTGTTATAGATCCTCTATTGTTCCTGATTTATATTAACGACATGGGAGAAAATCTCAGTAGCCGTCTTAGATGGTCTGCAGATAATGCAAAGTCATGAGATGCCCATAACGAATTTCTAAATGATTTAGATAAGATATCTGTATGGTGCCAAAAGTGGCAATTGACCCTGAATAAAGAAAAGTGTGAAGTTATTCACATGAGTACTAAAAGAAATCCACTAAATTTCGATTAAGTGATAAGTCACACAAACCTGAAGGCTGTAAATTCAACTAAATACTTAGGGATTACAGTTACAAATATTTAAATTGGTATGATCACATAAATAATGTTGTGGGTAGATCCAACAAATTGTGATTCTGTGGCAGAACACTTAGAAGGTGCAATAGGTCTACTAAAGAGACTGCTTACACCACGCTTGTACACCATATTCTGGAGTATTGGTGTACTGTGGGGGATCCGCATCAGATGGAACTGTCGGATAGCATCGAAAAAGTAGAAAGAAGGGCAGCTCGTTTTGTATTATCGCGAAGTAAGGAAGATAGTGCCACCGACATGATACGTGAACTGGAGTAGCAATCATTAAAACAAAGGCGTTTTTCGTTGCGACGGGATCTTCTCATGCAATTTCAATCGCCATGTTTCTCCTCCGATTGCTAAACCGTTCTGTTGGCACCCACCTAAAAAGGTAGAAACGAGCATCACGATAAAATGAGAAAAATCAGGGCTCACACGTAAAAATTTAAGTGCTCTTTTTTCCCGCACTCCGTTCGAGAGTGGAACGGTAGAGAGACAGCTTGAAAGCGGTTCATTGAACCCTCTACCAGGCACTTTAGTAGTTAACAGTAAAGTAATCACGTAGATGTAGATGTAGATCTGGGAGGCAACATAAGAAATTGTATGAGTAGAGTAATATGCTGTAATGACTGAGGCGACAGGGGTTATTAGCAACTTATCCGATCGAATAGGTAAAGGGGAAAAGTGAAACGTCCCCTTTTGAAAAATTACTGACACACAATATTTTTAGCGCAACGCAATCTGACTTTCAAAAATCCCTACAAAAGAATGGCCCTGACTAAAATTAACCTATGCCTTTCACAAATCACTTACCTCACCAAAAATCTTCGTTACTCGAATTACTGCAAAACAGCGAGCGCCGCTACTGCCAGTTAAATAAAAGATTCAAACTACGGAAGGCACTAACTACTGATAGGCATAGTGAGGAAATGAAAGATTTTAGTAGAGAACAAACAATGTATTTACCTTAATAGTGTTGAAAAATAATAATATACATAACAGATCATGACATCCAGTCTTACAAATTTCCAAACTGCGCCATCTCTCTCCCCACATCCACCGCTGCTGGCGGCTCACCTCCAACTGCGCAACGCTACGCGCTGTTCACATGCAGCTGCCCAACACTACAATGGCAGACAACAACGCAAACTAGCCACAGACTACACACAGCACAGCCAGTGATTTTCATACAGAGCGCTACGTAACGTTGCCAATAAGGACACATAAACAGCCTACTTACATAGCCCCCATGCTTCCCACAAAAAATTTTACAAATTGTTTTGGGCAGTGGCCAATAATGATTTGATAAAATTTTTCTTAATTACAATAACAAAGATATCAAATGCACACACTTATTGATACAATGTTGGTCAAAAGCTAAAATTTTCTCACAGTCCATAAAGACAGTTCTAATCATTCATCACAGCAAAATTGTAGTGTTTTTTTCTCGCAAAGTCTGAGTAGTAAAAGAAAATGCTCACGGAAGTAGTGGATTTCCATGCAATCTTGAAGAAGTAGTGTTGTCCTTCCAATGGAAAGACAGTGCTGACTCTTGACATGCAGGCAGGTATTGGTCCACAACAGAGCAAACCCACAGCAGAGTCAGTCGAAATTTTGAAGAATATTGGTAGGTAGGTCATCACAGAGCAGACCCACAGTAGTGCTGGTAGAGATTATGGTATTGGTGGGCCACCAGAGGTGCAGACCCACTGTAGTCCTTGTAGAAATAATGGTATTGGTGGGCCATCAAAGATGCAGACCCCCTGTAGTCCTTGTAGAGATGGCTAGCAGCCATCTGTTGTGACTGTGCAGGTGCACAATCACCATCGAAGATTCTTGCAGAGAATATAGCAAGTCCATAAACCACCACTTGTGCACGCACAGAAAATTTTTTTTGAAATGTCCTTAGAACCAGCAATGCTGTTATCCAGTCCCTTACTGAATTATTAACACACATGCAAACACTATCAGTCCCTACTTCTCACATATTGTCCATATACTATGATCAACAGAAACGTGTGCAGTGAAATGTAACTTAATTTGAAGAACTGGTGTCTATACAATTATAAATTTACAACATGAAAATACAATTACAAAGGTACAAAATACATCATTAAAGAACATAATAATACAGATAACATTTGTAGTAAAACAGGCTTTACAAAAGAATAGAAATAAACATATACATCAGCGTTACAGGAATTATGAAAAAATATCAGAATAACTTTTGAAACATCAACTTCACACATGAGCATTAAAACAAAACAGAATAAATAATGTCTAAACATCTTTACAAAGTAAATAACATATTATTAGAAAAATTCTACAACATAACTCTTATTAGCTAAACACATAAAGACAGGAAAAACAGAAATATACAAGAGTACACAAACACATAGGGGGATAACACAATGGAAGGGATAGGGTTCGTTTTCAGTGTAACATTTGGTACTGCAGTCCAACCCAAAACTTCATTCCATATCTTTCGTCTTATTTCAACATTTGTTTTCACCAAAACATCCTATCCAAGCATGCTTTCTGTATTTATATGTTCACATATTTCTTACCTCATTATTTATTTTCCATTATCTTACATCATTTATTTCCAAGAAAATCCTACCTAAACTTGTTGTCTCTAAACCCTACTTTTTTGTTCATCTCCTCTTTCAAAATACTTTTTTTTTTGGCCAAACCATATTCTTATAACTTCTCAATGCATTTCTTCCAATTCATCACAACTCATTCTCTTATATGGTCTACCCCCTCTTAAGCTAACTTAAATCTACTGAGCTCAGATGCTAAACTAAGGGATGAGGCAATGCGGCAGCACAAAACAATTAATACAAATAGCAATGACAAAAAAATACAAATGGGCAAAGCAATTGCAATATTACAACTAATATAAGGCACTGTGCAGCAAACAAGAAAAATAAATCAGTAGTAAAACTGGCTTAACAGAGTAATACAAAGTCAAATTCAGTAACACTATGCCTGGCGAACAGCAGCAGCAAATGCTATAACATACCTAAACATGAGAAAGCTCAAGCAGAAAAAATAGTACACTAAAGACAACAATGCAGATAAGGGAAATGTCTATTAACATCTTAATGTCTATGTAATTAAAGTGGTGCACCGCAACTTATTCTACAAAATAAATTACCAAGTACTTGAAAAGAAAATTATGAATGCAGTTCCTGTGAAGGTAAATGTCTTTTTGTGCTCCCTCATTTTTTTTTGTAAAAAATTATTATTTACTCAATCTGTAGACAGAAAATATTTATATTAGTACATCCATAAAATTTTATTTTAACCAATGCTGCAGTGCAGCTAGAAACTAGATATTAAACAAAATGAGCAATCTCTCAACTAGAAAGACAATGGATGTAAAATGTTTCTCATCATTTCATTAGGCATTTTAGTAAATATCATAAAGTAAGAGCTCCACAGCGTAATCATATGTTTTCAAGTTCGAGCGTGTCGTATTTGCGATGCTTTCTACAAAGGAATGTCAATAGCAAGGATAATGGCCTCTTTTTTTTTTTGCACCTAATGGCTTTCTTTTGTCAGACGTCTACCTCTCAGCTGGGCGCCCAAAACGCATTACGCCAAGGTCACTTACCTTTCTTGCTGAAATATTTATGACGGCAGTTTCCGCTACAGTGACAATCTCATATAAGAATATTTCACAGGTCAAGAATTTGGGTTTCAAATCTGTAGAAACAAAATCCTATTGATGTAACAGTGTCCAAAAAATTTCCGTCGGCATTGTAATACATTCACGCATTTACATACATTTCATAACTCTTAAAGTACGATTCTTGGTTTCCAACAACCTTTTTCACAAACCAGAGTCCCTAACCACTACTCATTATTCCTTACCTTATTCGTCGACACTTCTTCAATATTTCATCATAACATACGTAGCATAATCATCAGCTTATTGATCATAAACATACCGCAACAGCATAATACACATTGTCGTAGTAAAAATAACATCATAACACCTCAGTCAAATCTCAAAAACGTCATAGCTTTCGGCAATAATGTCAAAACCTAAAAAAATTCTCTGCTCATTTCAATAATGTCATCTACCTCAAACGTACTTTAAAAATCATGATCCCATACCAAACACATCATTCAAAGCTCTAATAGTATCACACTGGTTGCGAAAAAATATGAACAGTTCACAAAGTACAGACAAAATACAATTTCATATGTGCGAAGTTATCCAACTGTGTAATTGCGTAAAAATCTGTCACTGACGTAGTAAAGAAAATGTTTGTCTCTCTCAGTTAAATGATAAGATAGCTGTGCATTTTATGTGTTAGAGAAATGTGGTACCGATGTGTAAAGTTGTATAAGCAAATACCATATTAGCTAGGGCTCCTTGTGCTTGCCAAACACATAGTACACAAAGTAGGCGTGTACCCCCCTGAGGATCAATGTAATTATACCCTCAGGTGTTACAGATTACAGCAATGGAATGAAATGTATCACAGAAAACCTTTGTATCATTGTACTTCAAATATCTTTAAAAATAAATGATTTAAGTACAAAATTAATCGCTCAAATACGTGTCCTGTAGCGCTAAATGTGCGTCTTGCTGTAAGATAATCTCTGTGGAAGTGTCGTAGTTATCGTCCTCCGAAAGCTAAGTTCTGCAGAAGCCAATGTACTTATCTCATGATACACCAAATTTCCAGTAAATCAAAATGTTGCATTAAAATCTCATTAGCAGTACTGATAAATGTTTTAAGTATGTGAGCCTTATAGTCGTTACGTAACCGTACAACTAACAAGCAAGAATGTACAAATAACAACATTGTGTTGTCTGTTCACTATAACAATGCATTCATAACTTCTGTTGAAATAAGTTCTCTTGGTTCTTGACTGGATATTTAACTTCAAACATTGTTGCATATTAACAGATTCTAAGTCTGACAAAGCATACTAGTAATGTAAAGTGAAAAGTTATATGGCAAAGACAAAGTTAAAAAAACAGATTATCTCTCAATAAACGGTTTTACATGTGAAATGTGGTGTAAACCTTTACTCTTCCTAGTACGCAGCGTTTCAACTTCAACGCAATTATCATGTGGTATACGTCGGATTCTGTAAGGTCCATTGTAAACTAGAAAGAATTTGTGACTCAAGTGTTTCTTCTTATGTGACAATGAATGAGCTTTAATGAGAACTTTCTGACCAATATATAATTTCTTTGCGTTTGCTATACCGTGTAGTTTTCTCCTTTTGTCTGCTGCAGATTTTATATTTTTAATAGCCAAATCAATTATGTCTTTGTGTCGAAGTTTACGTGTATTCGGGAAAGGTACAAGCTCTCTGATTCTGTTCAGTGGTTCTTCATTCTTCAGTACAAGAGTAGGTGGTAAAGCAGTGGAATCATGAGGCATTTCGTTCAGCACATTTTGAAATAAGTGTAAATATCTGTCCCAATACTGATGCTTTCTGTGACAATAAAAACTGCAAAGCTTATTGATTTCTTTCATAATCCGTTCAGACGGGTTACAATGTGGTGAGTACAATGAAATAAAAACAGGTTTGATTTTATGATTCTGAAGCATGCGTGACCAAACAGCAGATCTGAATTGCGGTCCATTATCTGAAATGACTTTAGCAACGTGGCCAACTTCATGTAAGAAATTTTTAACAAAGGCGTTGGATACAGACCGTCCAGTGGCTTTACGTAATGGAGTGAAAGAAACAAATTTTGAAGTAAGTTCAACAGCGACTAGAACGTACGAAAATCCATTAGATGTTCTGACAAGCGGTCCCAAGAGATCAACAGCAGCAAATTCTTTTAATTTAGAAGGAATAATAGGAAACAACGGAGCACGATGTGAGATAGTAGATGGTTTCGCCTTTTGACAAAGTTTACAAATAGACAAGACTCTTCGAATTCTCTTTTCCATATTGTTAAAATAACAAGTCGTTCGAAGAATATGATAACATTTTCGTGGACCAAAATGTGCGTAGCTGAAATGAATGTACCAAATGAGCTTATTAACAAAATCGTCTGGAATGCAAAGTACCCATAGCTTGTCATCAACAGTGCAGCGTTTGAAGAGTATGTTGTTTCTAATCAGATAATAATGCCTAATCTGAGTGTGTGTCGTTTCATGCCATTTACTTTTGATGTCTTTCCAAATCGAATCTTTATCTTGTTCATGAGCAATATCCTTTAAAGATGTGGTCATGAAGTTTTCAAAGGCGACTTTCTGAATGTAAAGAATACTGAAATTTTTCTCGAGGTTGCCTTCTGTGTTACTTTTCTCAAGCCCAGCCGGTGCGCGTGACAGTGCGTCCGCAACAATGTTGTCTTTGCCGGGAATGTAGACTATTGTGAAGCGGAATTCTTGCAGAAACAATGCCCAACGTTTTAACCTGTCATGATTTAATTTTGAAGACGTAAGAAATTGTAATGCACGATGATCACTGTATACTTTTACGTGCATACCAGAAAGAAAGAAACGGAATTTGTTAAATGCCCAAACGATAGCTAAAGCTTCTAATTCAGTATCGGAATAATTTTTTTCAGATTTTGTTAGCACTCGGCTAGCAAAGGCAATGGATTTCTGACCGGTAGTGTCATTTTCTATGGCTTCTTGAAATGAATGGGCACCAAGACCGACTTTAGAAGAATCCGTGCTAAGGCAGAAATCTTGTGACAGATCTGGATGAGCTAGTATTGGCGCGTTAAGTAGCGATTCTTTCAAAGAATTGAATTCCAACTGTGCTTGTTCGTCCGAGTTCCAAAAAGTATTTGTTCCAGTGAGAGAACAAAGTTTTGGTGTAACTAGAATTTGCATATTCAGAAAACGACGGTAAAAATTGACGAGACCTAGAAAACTGCGGACTTGTCTTTTTGTGGATGGAACTGGAATGGCTCTGATTGCTTCTAACTTTTCAGGATCCAGCTGAATGCGTTCAGAAGAAATAATATGTCCCAAAAACCTCACCTTTGACCTACCGAATTCAGACTTTTCCAAATTAACTGTAATTCCAGATTCTGCAAAAATACGTAACAAACTGTTGAGTATGCGATTATGTTGTTTCCATGAAGCTTCTGCTATTAGAATATCGTCCACATATAAGGTGATGTGACGTTTTAAGAACTCCGGTAATATGGAATTTAGCCCGCGAATGAATGCTGCTGAAGAAATGTTCAAACCAAAGGGAAGTTTCCGAAACTGATAACAAACGCCGAAACAAAGGAAAGCTGTGTATTTTCTACATTCTGGATGAAGTTCGATCTGATAAAAGCTGGATCTGAGATCAATGGAAGACAACACTTTCACACCATTAAAATTTTGAAGAAGTTCTTCCAACGTTGCGGCCTGTCTGTTTCAGGAATAATGATAGTATTAATTTGTCTCGAATCTAAGACAAGTCTGATCGATCCATTTTTCTTCTCAACAACATGTAATGGATTGTTGTATGAGCTTACTGCAGGCTCAATAATGCCCTCGTCAAGCATAGATTGTATTTCTGTTCTAACGCGGTCCCTATAATGTGCTGGAATTACGTATGGTCTAACACAAAATTTAGTATGCTCACGAACAAGAAATTGGTATTGAAATCCCTTGATTGTTCCTGTTTTGTGAGTAAAAACTGTGGAATGTGCTTGTAAAATCTCAAAAAGGTCCTGCCTATCAGTGTCATTACAATTCTAAATTGTTTGAATTTTATTCTGAATTAACTCATTAATTTCAAATATGCCGTCGATATCAGTCCTGTCAGTACTTGCAGAGTGATTGTTAGTGTCTAGTTCCGTAGAAAATTCCGAACTGTTGTCTAACAGAAGGTAAAGCCGATTAATTTCCTCGTCATGGTTTGAGAGCCAATCTTCAAATTTCAAAGCTATTGACTTACCTTCCTTCTCTAAACTTATTTCAGCATCGTGAAAGTTTAAGATTGCTTTGTATTCATTCAAAAAGTCTACTCCCAATATAATTTTCGTCGACAATAATGGAACAATAAGAAAGTTCATAGAGAAGCTATGGCTTTGGCAAAAGAATTCTAAATTGGTTTGTTGGCGTACATCTACACTTTTTCCAAAGATTGCACCTTGTAATTTAATCTTACGTAACGGAAGTGTGGGGCAATCGTTCGATATGTTGCATTTTCTAAAAGCTGTTTCACTAGTTACTGAATTGGGACTGCCAGAGTCAAGTACTGCCGTAAATTTTACGTCATTTACAGTAATGTGAATCACGGGATATGCAATGTTGTTATTTATTACGTCGTGTTCCTGGAGTAAGATGTCCCTAATGTCTTCCATTTTTACGTAATTACTAGCTACGGCAGCTGCGTCGTCAGTTTCATAAGTACGTTTTGTGGCTGCCAGCGGTATGAGTCATTGCCTATTGTGTCTTTGTTGGCGCGCGTCGTTATTGGGATTTGGAGACCTAACTTCTACAAATTCACCTTGTCGAGAGGGCTCTGCTCTGTTTGAATCCCGCCAGTTCTGATGCAATTCAGGTCTTTCGTTACGATCATATCGTCTGTCGTCATGTCGGTAGATTCCATAGTTTCTTTCTTGTCGGTCACGTGGTGGAGAATTTCTCCCTGAATCATAACTGCGCGCTGGACCGTTGCATCTGAAGTTATTCTGTCTCCCTTGATAATAATTATTTTGGTTCCCATATTGTCTGTTTCTCTGATTGTCTCTGTGATAGTCATTACCACAGAGAGGTGATCTTTCCCTGTAATTATTACTACTCTGCCAACGGTTGTCATACGGGTGGTGCGTGTGGTGTCTGTTTTGGTCACGATTTGTGTTGTGAGAATAGCCTTGTCGTGTCCAGTTATTATTTCTTTCATCATGGAATTGCGACAGATGTGACCTGTAATTGTTGTGTTCCTGTTTTCGCATTCCGCGATTGTCAGTGTCAATTTCTAATTCTTGTAAGAGTCCCTGCAAAGCTTCAATGTCGTCTTCGCAACGTCCTGCCAAAATAATGTGTCGTAAATGTTCAGGTAATTTGATTAAGCAAATGCGGATGAGTTCTGAGGGGCTGTACGGGTTTGAAAGATACTGATTCTTATGCAACATGTCTTCAAAATATTTCATAAGACTGGAAAATTCAGATTGTTCGAAACGTTTCATCATTATGATGCTATGTTTTACTCGGTCTTGTGTAGCTTGAGACCAATACGCTGAGAGGAAGGCATGATAAAATTCTCCTTCACTGTGACAATCGTGAATGACCGATCACATTCTTACAGCTGGTTCATTCTCCAAATAGCCACACATAAATTCTAATCTGTGCTCTAATGACCAATTGGGAGGAAAACAAAGAGAGAATTGACGGAGCCACGCTTGTGGATGAATGTTGTTGCCAGAATTCTTAAATGTTTTAAATTTACCTGTAGTAATGAACAGCTTATAGTCAAAATCATCATGTCGGCGAGTCGCATATCGGTCATTGTTACGTCGTTTCGGCAGTTCCATTTCAAAATTCGGTGCACCTTGCCAATTTCTTTCATAATTTCCGAAATGCGCTGTGTTATTATTTTGTGGCTGTTCCGTATTTCTATGTCCCTCTTCCCGTATTGGGGCGCGAGTGTCCTCTGAAACACGTAATTCTTGTATTACCTGTGTCAGCTGATCTTGTACTTCCCGGATTTCTCTTTGGTGTTGCGTATTAATTTGATTCTGATTTTGTTTGAATTTCCTAATTTGTTCGCACTCTTCTGTGTCATTAAAGACTACCGGTTTTGTGTCATTCAGATTATCATCTACCTTCGTAGATAAATTATTTAGCTGATCTGAAAGTTAAACTACTGTCTCTGATAATGAACTAATTTCCTCCATGTGTCTTTCTGAACCAATTTTCAGAGTATCTACTGCGTCCTTTAAGTTTTCCTGAGATTTTGCAAGTTGTGTAACCGAATCGGTAGATGCAACTGAGTCAATTTTAGCTTGCAAGGTCTCATGATTTTCATGAACAATAGTTTGCAGTTCTTTTATGGCTGGCCGGCCGAAGTGGCCGTGCGGTTAAAGGCGCTGCAGTCTGGAACCGCAAGACCACTACGGTCGCAGGTTCGAATCCTGCCTCGGGCATGGATGTTTGTGATGTCCTTAGGTTAGTTAGGTTTAACTAGTTCTAAGTTCTAGGGGACTAATGACCTCAGCAGTTGAGTCCCATAGTGCTCAGAGCCATTTGAACCATTTGAACCATTTTATGGCTGCTTCGTGATTCTGTAATGCATTTTCATGCCGCGAAAAAATAGGTTGAAAGTGCTCACAAATTTGTGTTTTTACGTCATTACAGACTTTTTGACATTTCAATTCAATATTATGTAACTCAGTAGTTAAATCTTCACGTGTTTGTTCAAGTTTATGTTCCACTGAGTCTAAATTTTGAAGCTTTTGTTCCATTGCGTCTAACTGTTGCTGTGTTTGTCTCTGGTGTTGTTCCATTGTGTCTAACTTTTGAAGATTTTCTTCCATTGTGTCTAACTTTTGAAGATTTTGTCCCATTTGTTTCTGATTTTGTTCAAGCGTTGTGTCTAACTTTTGAAGATTTTGTTCCATTGTGTCTAACATTTGTAGCCTTTGTCCCATTGGTTGCATTAATTGTAATAACAATGCACTGGTGTCTGAAACATGTTCCTCAGCGCTTTTCGGCAGTGCATTTGCACCGGCAACATTCACATTTTGAGAAGCGGAAAATGTGTCTTGACTCACTTGAGAAAATGGTGAGAACCCAACACCTGAATCTGCAGTATTTGCAAAATTGTGTCCTGTCAATCCCGATTCCTGAGGTGAGCTGTTGCCGACCGATCGATCGATAATGCTTCCCCGTTCACTAATTGTTTCACTGTCTACACCATTGTTTGCCGCCCGCTCCATTTTCCTATGCACAATTACCAAATTACTACTTTGAACATTAGTTAATTCATTACACGGTGGCGCTAACGCACTGCTTTCGTCTTCACTGTCATTTCTCAGTTTACTTTGGAGCCTAGTATTGCGTTTTTCACACGGCATAATTGTCATAGTATTTCACACGATAACACAGAAAAACACAATTTAAAGAGCAAAAATAGGAGAACATATTAACATATCACTGAAAATAATATCTAGTTAATTGCAAGCGCAGTTGCGAAATACTTGGTGCAAATATACATGCATGCCACCACTGTTTTACTGTACAAGAATGAAAAACTACAACTACATAGGCAATTATCTCTACAATTACACACTAGCAATAAACAAAATCTACACTAATTACACAAACTAGAAGAAAAAATCAGAAGATTCCAGTGAGGTATCCTGGCAGGGTCACCATATGAAATGTCCCCTTTTCAGAAATTACTGACACACAATATTTTTAGCGCAACGCAATCTGACTTTCAAAAATCCCTACAAAATTATGGCCCTGACTAAAATTAACCTATACCTTTCACAAATCACTTACCTCACCAAAAATCTTCGTTACTCGAATTACTGCAAAACAGCGAGCGCCTCTACTGTCAGCTAAATAAAAGATTCAAATTACGAAAGGCACTAACTAGTGAGAGGCATAGTTAGGAAATGAAAGATTTTAGTAGAGAACAAATAATGTATTTACCTTAATAGTGTTGAAAAATCATAATATACATAACAGATCATGACATCCAGTCTTACAAATTTCTAAACTGCGCCATCTCTCTCCCCACATCCACCACTGCTGGCGGCTCACCTCCAACTGCGCAACGCTACGCGCTGTTCACATCCAGCTGCCCAACACTACAATGGCAGACAACAATGCAAACTAGCCACAGACTGCACACAGCACAGCCAGTGATTTTCATACAGAGCGCTACGTAGCGTTGCCAATAAGAAAACATAAGCAGCCTACTTACAAAAGAAGTCGATAAAATAAGAAGTAGAATCTGGCATTAAAATTGAAAATATATACTAAGATGGTATCTGTCATTTCGGACATGTCCGAAAGAAACAGATACCATCTTAGTATATATATATATATATATATATATATATATATATATATATATATATATATATATAGTTCAGGCTCATCAGCCACTTGACCATCTTCTTCTTCTGTGCGAATGCACAAACAGTGCCCGAACTCTTACGGGAATCGGCAACGCACCGCGAGTAATGAGTATAATGGGCGGGGGCACTACGAATGTAGTGCGGGACAATACGTTGAGAATGTGGGTTTCGCAGGAGGCGTGCCAGAGATAAGTCCCTGCAGTCGCGCTATCCTCTGTGTCCTCGGTGGCTCAGATGGGTGCCGGCACGGTAGCTCAGCGTGTTCGGTCAGAGAACCGGGTGGCCTCTGTAATAAAAAACTGAGTGGAAAGATCAACCGCCGAACTTGAACAGGATGTCTTGCGACGTCGCGACGTCCGCAACGACCAAACACAACGATCAATAACGAAAAAAAAAGGAAAAGAAAAGATGGATAGAGCGTCTGCCATAGTAAGCAGAAGATCACGGGTTCGAGTCCCGGTCGGGGCACACATTTTCATCTGTTCCCGTTGACGTATGTCAACGCCTGGAAGCAGTTAAGGGTGTTCATTTCATTGTATAATTGAAAATAGTGACGTTCAAAAACAAATCAATGAAATAAAAACCGAATTGAATTCTTTAGCTGCACATCAAACCTCTACAATGGTCAGTGTTCCGTGGATGAAATCGGGTTCGGTCAAATGTTTTGGAGTCGACGGGAAGTATCACCCAGTAAATTTTACAGCAGCATGCAGGAATGGTATTATAAGGGGAATATCCGACGAGCCGAAGATAAAATTCATGAAAAGACATTTGGAAGGTGAGCTGCAATCGTGGGCAAATATACACAGCAATACGTTCACTACCTACGAAATACCTGAAAGCAGTTTTCTGAGCAAGTTCTGCAGTGGAGCGAAGCAAACGCAACTCCAAAATGCGCTTCTGAACGGGCCAACGTTTACATCCACATCTACATTTATACTCCGCAGGCCACCCAACGGTGTGTGGCGGAGGGCACTTTACGTGCCACTGTCATTACCTCCCTTTCCTGTTCCAGTCGCGTATGGTTCGCGGGAAGAACGACTGTCTGAAAGCCTCCGTGCGCGCTCTAATCTCTCTAATTTTACATTCGTGATCTCCTCGGGAGGTATAAGTAGGGGGAAGCAATATATTCGATACCTCATCCAGAAACGCACCCTCTCGAAACCTGGCGAGCAATCTACACCGCGATGCAGAGCGCCTCTCATGCAGAGTCTGCCACTTGAGTTTATTAAACATCTCCGTAACGCTATCACGCTTACCAAATAACCCTGTGACGAAACGCGCCGCTCTTCTTTGGATGTTCTCTATCTCCTCTGTCAAACCGATCTGGTACGGATCCCACACTGATGAGCAATACTCAAGTATAGGTCGAACGAGTGTTTTGGAAGCCACCTCCTTTGTTGATGGACTACATTTTCTAAGCACTCTCCCAATGAATCTCAACCTGGTACCCGCCTTACCAACAATTAATTTTATATGATCATTCCACTTCAAATCGTTCCGCACGCATACTCCCAGATATTTTACAGAATTAACTGCTACCAGTGTTTGTTCCGCTATCATATAATCATACAATAAAGGATCCTTCTTTCTATGTATTCGCAATACATTACATTTGTCTATGTTAAGGGACAGTTGCCACTCCCTGCACTAAGTGCCTAACCGCTGCAGATCTTCCTGCATTTCGCTACAATTTTCTAATGCTGCAACTTCTCTGTATACTACAGCATCATCCGCGAAAAGCCGCATGGAACTACCGACACTATCTACTAGGTCATTTATATATATTGTGAAAAGCAATGGTCCCATAACACTCCCCTGTGGCACGCCAGAGGTTACTTTAACGTCTGTAGACGTCTCTCCATTGAGAACAACATGCTGTGTTCTGTTTGCTAAAAACTCTTCAATCCAGCCACACAGCTGGTCTGATATTCCGTAGGCTCTTACTTTGTTTATCAGGCGACAGTGCGGAACTGTATCGAACGCCTTCCGGAAGTCAAGAAAAATAGCATCTACCTGGGAGCCTTTATCTAATATTTTCTGGGTCTCATGAACAAATAAAGCGAGTTGGGTCTCACACGATCGCTGTTTCCGGAATCCATGTTGATTCCTACATATTAGATTCTGGGTTTCCAAAAACGACATGATACTCGAGCAAAAAACATGTTCTAAAATTCTACAACAGATCGACGTCAGAGATATAGGTCTATAGTTTTGCGCATGTGCTCGACGACCCTTCTTGAAGACTGGGACTACCTGAGCTCTTTTCCAATCATTTGGAACCCTCCGTTCCTCTAGAGACTTGCGGTACACGGCTGTTAGAAGGAGGGCAAGTACTTTCGCGTACTCTGTGTAGAATCGAATTGGTATCCCGTCAGGTCCAGTGGACTTTCCTCTATTGAGTGATTCCAGTTGCTTTTCTATTCCTTGGACACTTATTTCGATGTCAGCCATTTTTTCGTTCGTGCGAGGATTTAGAGAAGGAACTGCAGTGCGGTCTTCCTCTGTGAAACAGCTTTGGAAAAAGGTGTTTAGTATTTCAGCTTTACGCGTGTCATCCTCTGTTTCAATGCCATCATCATCCAGGAGTGTCTGGATATGCTGTATCGAGCCACTTACTGATTTAACGTAAGACCAGAACTTCCTAGGATCTTCTGTCAAGTAAATACTGCAACGGGTCGATGCGAGAATTTTGTAAATGTGAATCTGCGAGATTAATGCTTCTGAAACGTGCATTGGGAGTGCTTCCTGAAATTACGACGCTGAGAAGACAGTTAACGGAAAATTTGCAGTTAGATCTAGTGCACAGTTCTAGTACCTTTACAGACGAATTTTTGGAATTTGTAGAAAAATTAGAACTGACGTTGAAATTTAAACCGCCAGGTAAGCACACAAATAGTTCCAAGAGTGAAAATCTTAACTACAGACCGAGTAACTACTATGAAAGCCATGTGGAAAGTTATCAACGGAACGCAAACGGCAGTTTTGATAAGGGAAACGGTAACAAAATGGCTCTGAGCACTATGGGACTCAACATCTGTGGTCATAAGTCCCCTAGACCTTAGAACTACTTAAACCTAACTAACCTAAGGACATCACACACATCCATGCCCGAGGCAGGATTCGAACCTGCGACCGTAGCGGTCACGCGGTTCCAGACTGAAGCGCCTTTAACCGCACGGCCACACCGGCCGGCGAAACGGTAACAGGAACACATCCAATTATAAATTTGAATGGGGTAATGGGAATGGATACTTTCGCGACAGTTACCGACACCAAGAACATAGATTTGAGGAACCGGCACCAGACGAAATGAACTAGCATAATGGGAGATCGGGAAACGAAATTTCGTCGCAACTCAGGTCCGGAGACGGCAAAATAAACCGGTAGTTTATAGGACGTGAACGAACGGAAATGCGAAAGGTGTGAATAAATCGGCAGAAAGGCGTCAGAATATTGAAATGAAACTAGTAAGAGATGAGAATCAGATAGGTAAATTTTCATATCAGATCGTACATGAAAGGCGTCATCGTAAGATAATGAAAGATAACGATAAAGGCGATGACGACTATTTAGGGCTAAATGATTTGTTTTATGAATGTGAGACAAAAGAGTGTGTAAAAGTTAATACAATGAAAGATTCTATGTGTCAAAAGGAGGCTGAGTTGGAGATCAATTTGGTGGAGTTAGATGGTAGAGAAAATTCTAAAGAGGTACTAAACAACGGTAACGATTATTGCGATAAAGGTGATGATGTTTCAGGAGATATTGTGGCGGTGAAAGTTGTTAAGGAGGTTAGTAAGGGTGGCGTAGCATTAGTTTCGTCAGCTGCTGGTGAATCTGTGTGTGTATGGGCGGATATTGGCGAAATAGTTTTGATGGAAAGCAGTAATGATGTTTTATGTGCTGAAGTTAAGAAAGTTCAAGCTGCTGATATTGATACTTCAGAGGAAGCAATCTGTGCGTATCTTTCTACTAATGGATCAACCCGAAAGTCTGGATGGATCTGTGGATCTTGAACGTTTGAGAATGAATGTGGATCTGAATTTGCTTCACGATCTGAAATTAATTTGGTGCAGGAGTGTGTAGGAGAGGAAATGATATTATGCTCAGGTTTAAATCAAAACGCAGCGGAATTTAATAGTTCTGTTGATTTGAAAATTGAACGACGTTGTAGCTGTAGTTTATGTGATGTAATGGCAGAGGGCGGTGAAACTATGTACGCTTCTTGTATTCGTGATTTGTCGATGGAGGTAAATGAGGTTTTATGTAGCGAGTTGTCTGATGGATCAGTGGCTGTTGACAGTGCTGTTTGTGGAGGTGTTTGCAATGACGTGGAAGTAAATGACAATGATGTTGCAGCTGCTAATGATGATAATTTTAAGAGGGAATGCAGTGAGTTTGATTGTAATATAGAAAGTAATATTTGGACAGAATGGCATCTTAACGAGGAATATGATTTTACTGTAACTGATTGGCGATGGTACAGAAGAAAATTACGATCGTTACTGCCTCATTTGTGGATTCGAGAGAAGTTTCAGATAGCGAGAATTTTAGAAGGGAGAAAAAATGAAATTGGGGTGAAAGAAGCATTTAATAAATTTTTTTTGGGATGAGTACGAAATTGAGGGATGGATTGAACAGGATATGTGTACTCTAGAGATGGAAGAGAAGGGGAAAGAGGTTAAGAAATAAGTGTATCTGTGTTTAGATTGTAATATTGTATACAGGGGTAATTTGCAATGTTTTATTTCAGGATTTACTGTAGCTTGTTTGCTGTTTTGCTGCATATGGAATTTATTGGCACAAGGTCTGTGCAGTTATAAAGAGATAGTTTAGATGCACATTTGCTTGCGAGGAGGTTGGAGAACTCAGTTATTGGTGAATGGTACCAAGTAAAAAATCAGTGCTCACTATGCATATAAATTAGGTTTTGGGTGTATATAAGGGTTTTATTTATGTATATGCATGAATCATGGACCTTGCCGTTGGTGGGGAGGCTTGCGCGCCTCAGCGATACAGATAGCCGTACCGTAGGTGCAACCACAACGGAGGGGTATCTGTTGAGAGGCCAGACAAACGTGTGGTTCCTGAAGAGGGGCAGCAGCCTTTTCAGTAGTTGCAAGGGCAACAGTCTGGATGATTGACTGATCTGGCCTTGTAACAATAACCAAAACGGCCTTGCTGTGCTGGTACTGCGAACGGCTGAAAGCAAGGGGAAACCACAGCCGTAATTTTTCCCGAGGGCATGCAGCTTTACTGTATGATTACATGATGATGGCGTCCTCTTGGGTAAAATATTCTGGAGGTAAAATAGTCCCCCATTCGGATCTCCGGGCGGGGACTACTCAAGAGGATGTCGTTATCAGGAGAAAGAAAACTGGCGTTCTACGGATCGGAGCGTGGAATGTCAGATCCCTTAATCGGGCAGGTAGGTTAGAAAATTTAAAAAGGGAAATGGATAGGTTGAAGTTAGATATAGTGGGAAATAGTGAAGTTCGGTGGCAGGAGGAACAAGACTTCTGGTCAGGTGACTACAGGGTTATAAACACAAAATCAAATAGGGGTAATGCAGGAGTAGGTTTAATAATGAGTAGGAAAATAGGAATGCGGGTAAGCTACTACAAACAGCATAGTGAACGCATTATTGTGGCCAAGATAGATACGAAGCCCACACCTACTACAGTAGTACAAGTTTATATGCCAACTAGCTCTGCAGATGACGAAGAAATTGAAGAAATGTATGATGAAATAAAAGAAATTATTCAGATTGTGAAGGGAGACGAAAATTTAATAGTCATGGGTGACTGGAATTCATCAGTAGGAAAAGGGAGAGAAGGAAACATAGTAGGTGAATATGGATTGGGGGACAGAAATGAAAGAGGAAGCCGCCTTGTAGAATTTTGCACAGAGCACAACATAATCATAACTAACACTTGGTTTAAGAATCATGAAAGAAGGTTGTATACATGGAAGAACCCTGGAGATACTAAAAGGTATCAGATAGATTATATAATGGTATGACAGAGATTTAGGAACCAGGTTTTAAATTGTAAGACATTTCCAGGGGCAGATGTGGACTCTGACCATAATCTATTGGTTATGACCAGTACATTAAAACTGAAGAAACTGCAAAAAGGTGGGAATTTAAGGAGATGGGACCTGGATAAACTAAAAGAACCAGAGGTTGTACAGACATTCAGGGAGACCATAAGGGAGCAATTGACAGGAATGGGGGAAATAAATACAGTAGAAGAAGAATGGGTAGCTTTGAGGGATGAAGTAGTGAAGGCAGCAGAGAATCAAGTAGGTAAAAAGACGAGGGCTAGTAGAAATCCTTGGGTAACAGAAGAAATACTGAATTTAATTGATGAAAGGAGAAAATACAAAAATGCAGTAAGTGAAACAGGCAAAAAGGAATACAAACGTCTCAAAAATGAGATCGACAGGAAGTGCAAAATGGCTAAGCAGGGATGGCTAGAGGACAAATGTAAGGATGTAGAGGCCTATCTCACTAGGGGTAAGATAGATACCGCCTACAGGAAAATTAAAGAGACCTTTGGAGATAAGAGAACGACTTGTATGAATATCAAGAGCTCAGATGGAAATCCAGTTCTAAGCAAAGAAGGGAAAGCAGAAAGGTGGAAGGAGTATACAGAGGGTCTATACAAGGGCGATGTACTTGAGGACAATATTATGGAAATGGAAGAGGATGTAGATGAAGATGAAATGGGAGATATGATACTGCGTGAAGAGTTTGACAGAGCACTGAAAGACCTGAGTCGAAACAAGGCCCCCGGAGTAGACAATATTCCATTGGAACTACTGACGGCCGTGGGAGAGCCAGTCCTGACAAAACTCTACCATCTGGTGAGCAAGATGTATGAAACAGGCGAAATACCCTCAGACTTCAAGAAGAATATAATAATTCCAATCCCAAAGAAAGCAGGTGTTGACAGATGTGAAAATTACCGAACTATCAGCTTAATAAGTCACAGCTGCAAAATACTAACACGAATTCTTTATAGACGAATGGAAAAACTAGTAGAAGCCAACCTCGGGGAAGATCAGTTTGGATTCCGTAGAAACACTGGAACACGTGAGGCAATACTGACCTTACGACTTATCTTAGAAGAAAGATTAAGGAAAGGCAAACCTACGTTTCTAGCATTTGTAGACTTAGAGAAAGCTTTTGACAATGTTGACTGGAATACTCTCTTTCAAATTCTAAAGGTGGCAGGGGTAAAATACAGGGAGCGAAAGGCTATTTACAATTTGTACAGAAACCAGATGGCAGTTATAAGAGTCGAGGGACATGAAAGGGAAGCAGTGGTTGGGAAGGGAGTAAGACAGGGTTGTAGCCTCTCCCCGATGTTGTTCAATCTGTATATTGAGCAAGCAGTAAAGGAAACAAAAGAAAAATTCGGAGTAGGTATTAAAATTCATGGAGAAGAAATAAAAACTTTGAGGTTCGCCGATGACATTGTAATTCTGTCAGAGACAGCAAAGGACTTGGAAGAGCAGTTGAATGGAATGGACAGTGTCTTGAAAGGAGGATATAAGATGAACATCAACAAAAGCAAAACAAGGTTAATGGAATGTAGTCTAATTAAGTCGGGTGATGCTGAGGGAATTAGATTAGGAAATGAGACACTTAAAGTAGTAAAGGAGTTTTGCTATTTGGGGAGCAAAATAACTGATGATGGTCGAAGTAGAGAGGATATAAAATGTAGGCTGGCAATGGCAAGGAAAGCGTTTCTGAAGAAGAGAAATTTGTTAAGATCCAGTATTGATTTAAGTGTCAGGAAGTCATTTCTGAAAGTATTCGTATGGAGTGTAGCCATGTATGGAAGTGAAACATGGACGATAAATAGTTTGGACAAGAAGAGAATAGAAGCTTTCGAAATGTGGTGCTACAGAAGAATGCTGAAGATTAGATGGGTAGATCACATAACTAATGAGGAAGTATTGAATAGGATTGGGGAGAAGAGAAGTTTGTGGCACAACTTGACCAGAAGAAGGGATCGGTTGGTAGGACATGTTCTGAGGCATCAAGGGATGACCAATTTAGTATTGGAGGGCAGTGTGAAGGGTAAAAATCGTAGAGGGAGACCAAGAGATGAATACACTAAGCAGATTCAGAAGGATGTAGGTTGCAGTAGGTACTGGGAGATGAAAAAGCTTGTACAGGATAGAGTAGCATGGAGAGCTGCATCAAACCAGTCTCAGGACTGAAGACCACAACAACAACACATGCATGTGTTAGACTTAAATTTTTGTGTGGATTTATATTAGTTGTAATTTCCAATTATAAGTTATGGTCATAGCAATTTGAGTGCATGGAGTTCGGAGAAATTTAGAAAATTAAAATGAATAATACTTCCCTAGGAATACAGATGTATGTTTGTCTACTTATTTGAGAATATTCTGGGGGGATCATTTATTATTGTATGGAGTAACGAAATGTGTACGCAGCTTCACTGCACAGACTTAAACGAGGGGTGTGATTTGTTCATATTTATTGTTAGTTTTGAGTCTAAAGGAGTTATTTAAAATAAAAGAGAAAATTTGCCGACGAAGTCGATAGGGCATCTGTCACGAGATGCATGTCTCTAGTGGGACTTGAATAACGTGTCAGAATCATTGAAGAGTTTACGAGCATCTTGCAAACGCTGTAAATCAATTGTTTACTGTGTAGTTTGGATCTGTTTGTATCGTTTCCACTGGGGAAAGCGTTCAGTGTAGATCGTGGGTGGCTTCGAAAAGTGTTTGTTTTCTGGTATCTACGCCCGATTCGGATTTCAACAGATTTGTTCCTGAAAAACGATGGCGATGGAATGCAGAGCCATACAGAATTTCGGCGGGGTACTCGGCTCCGGATCTGTGGAGCGCCGCTGGAGACTTCGTTGTGACAAAAAGGTTCTGTGAAAGTGAGCGCAGAGGCGCTGATACTTCTGCGGCATTTCAAAAGACAGTCGATTTTGATAAATTTACAGCTTTATTTGGCATTAATTAATATGCTGCAATTCATAATTCATGTCGCATATAGATTTCTTTAAATTTAAAGCATGCTGCATCAACACCACTACAAATAATTACACTATTGATCTGGCTCTTAGGATATTTATGTCGTTGTATTTTGAATTGGTGTCTTATAAATTTGGGTGCTACTTCATAATACATATGGCACGCCGACATCTCATGAAGTGGAGGTATGTGAGTTAAAGAGCATTTCGCTCCCATTCAAGTACGAGTATATGGCCAAAAGAGTCAGCCTCGAGGAATTGTGAAACAAACCCTGTCGTCCAGGACCACAAAGGGTGCAAATTCATCACGAGATGGGGAAATTCGCTGGCGTTTATTGTCTATTGATGCCTAAGTACTGCAGTGTGTGATTGAGACAGACGAGAACCATATCATAGGGAAACCCAGTAGAAGGCGTTTGTGGCCAAGGAGATGTATCAGTGTTAAATATGGCGGACCTAAAATCGGCCATAAAGGGAAACATTAATGGAAACCATTTAATTCTGTAGTAATGCAGGGAATGAAGCCACAGTAATTTTAATCTACCACCCTACACAAATTCTCATGGTGATCCCAATAAAGCTTGAATACTGATCGAATCTATAATAGTTTAGGATTTACTGTTAAAGTGAAATTTAAAAGTTTTGTAACAAACACCTAAATTCTAAAATCTGAAAGTTTTACTCGATCTTAACGATCGACATTTCATATAGAACCGCATAATTAGAATGAAAAAAGTTCTAAATATCAACTCTTTAACTTTATTTGCTTAAAAGATATAGTACATTTAAATTGTCAGTATTTTCAGTTAAGCATCAGATCATCATTTCGCCCACACAAAACAGATTTAACGATGACAGTATGACACCTCATTGAATCATTAAGTGATAGAATATATGTTGTAAAGTCTCGTGCATAATAGTTACTTTTGTTCTTTATTTATTTATTAGAAAGTACATTGGTACAACGCTTCTTGTCATGACATTCAAAGTTAAGAAGGAGATTGTATTGGTTATATGTAAAAGACTTTAACGTTTATTATGTAATGTATATTATTGTTACTTTATTTAGAACATGAAAGTGGTCAAGCTTTGATTATTTAAATATGTTAAAATGTAAAATAAAGTGGAATAAGCTGTAGCCAATCGGGATGGACAGCCTTAAGAAAGGGAACTGCTGTAGGCAGTTGTGCGAGGATGTTCGGCGCGCGGAGAACGCGGCCGAGGACGTGCAGAGGGACAAAGCCAGTGCAGACCCGAAAGCGGACAGTTCGGCTGGAGACACCAAAGTGAACAGATCGGTTGCAGACGCGATCTTTAGGCAGATAGAATGTGGAACGACTTAGAAAATTTCGCTTTGTGTGGTATCGCGGGACTTAGTTTCTGAGCAGTGAACAGCCGTGTACTTGGTGTGAACTCTAACTTTTCGTGTAAATGACGACGCAGAGTGTAACAGTAACTCAAAATACGACCACTTTCGCTATTCAATTACTTTCTGAATAAACATTATTCTAACCAAAACGCAACTGTATGGTTCATTAATTTAGTTCCCGACATTATTATTACTGTTATTATGTGTTATATTAACTTTGTATTTCGAAAACTTGGCATCAGTCAAACAATTTGACCAAAGGGTCACAAGTGTCTAATTTGGGGCGTGTAATGCGACACGTGTGGTTCAACCCCTAGATGAGTTTGAGCCAAGACATTTCGATGAAGGGGAACCGATTGTGAGCCCGTACATCTTTGGGATATTAGTTCGCATGCTATAATGCATGACGTCACAAACGTGACTTGCAATTCCTACAGAGAAAACTAGCATAATAAAAAGGCTGTATAAAATTATGAATCGAATTGTGAAAGAATAACGAAACAAGATATTTCTGCAAAAATCACCTGTAAATTCACGTACTCAAAACTGCCTAACAGATTTCTAAAAACTGAATAACCCCCATGCAGATGTAGCAGTACGGAACAACTGTGTGCATATGAAATGATAACTGAAATAAACTTCCCCTAATCTGGCTATGATAACAAATTATAATACACAAAGCTGACTGTAACCTTCCTGTATTGTAAAACTGGTTGTAACAATTTTTTTTTGAAACATTTGAAATTACGAAGTATTGGCACACTTAAAATTTCTATTATGAATTACACAATACAGTACCGGTTACTATGTTTATTCCTGGATTCATTTATGAAACAGTAATCGAAAGTAATATTGTGACAGAAACCAGTAGAAATTTATTTAAGAAAAATAGTAACCTCTTTGTAATACGGTTATTTCCTTGGAGTGTGAGAGTCGTAAGCGGCAGCAAGCAAGCTAAATAAGAAGGAAAGACCAGCGCAGTGCATGAAACGGGTGTAAAACTATTCTAAACGGATCACGCTTTGTGTTTAGCCACTGTGTTCCGCAGAGTGCAGTGCGGCGACACGCAAAATCATAAAATAAAATTTCTTGTGAGGAGATGATGCTACAGTTTGAACATGTTGAAGGACTGAAGTTAGACTGACCTTTAAGAAAACTGTATTTGTGAGGAAAAGCTTATCGCCTAGCTATAACAGTTACCTTACATAATTTATCCTTTATAACAAATTCTACTCGGCCAAAAATATTTACTGAAATGGCAAAGGCGTGATAAATCTATAATTTCTGAGAGCAAGTGTGAATTGATTAGTTATTCAAGTCTAAGCAATAAAACTGACTAACTCAAACTAATACAGAGAGATTCCACTAATACCTTCGGTTATTCATACCCACCATAATTACTCGCAAGCAAGCAATGCAGTGACACTATACCGCAAAGAACCTTCACTTGTCCACTTAATATCTACGAGAATCGTAATTCATAGTTCATTCTTCTGTGTACCTTTATGTCTTGGCTCTGCAAGCCATTTCCAATCGCTCAGTAGCATAGCCAATACCCCCCTCTCTATCTAGCTACTCTTAGAATCTTATTGCAACGATAACGCTACTAGCAACCAAAGATCACACTGCTTGTACTCAGAACGTCTGTGGCGTTACATATCGACTACTGAAACACAGTGTTAGAAAAATACCCATTGTACACACGTGAAATATGGCACATTGAATGAAAATAGAGCTTACATAACTTTTCTTCAGTACCAGAAATAAACTACATAGCTTACAAAGTCTATGAGATCCAACAGCGCATGATTAATTTTTTGTTTTAAATATCTGTGACAATTTGCCTGTTACGTGAAAATAGATCAATATGGCAGCATGTTATTGGTCAAAATGCTTATCGCTGTTGGTGGTAACCATACCTGATTGTGACTGGCGCTCAGCCTCTAACGTGACAAGTTTCGTGGCAGATCTGTAAATACTAATTCTTCACTCTGCAACGATAACCACTAGAAGTACCACATGGGTAATTTTTGAGCCACGAGGGTTTTTAGAGGGCCCGACCTCTCTCCACAATCATCGCATGACCAAACGCTCCCGTGTCTTTTCATACTTTATGGGATTGTACAACTCAACTAAATTTCATGTCCCTAGCCCGCCTAGAAGTATAAAAAATTTACCTGTTATACCAGTAACACAATGTGGCTCATTTTTTACTCACACGCATTCTAACACAGTTTGATATCAGTAAGACCAGTTATGAGACACTAAATAGTTTCTTGGCGTGCCTCACGGTTTTCATGAGATGTTGGAGTATATTATGACACTTTGAACCAAAATGAATGTGAAATACGAAGAATTCTAAGGTTGGACGATATTTATATCAGCACGGCTATCCATTTCCTACGGACTGGTGACATGCAGATCTACGAAATGACACTGGCAATTCACAGAACAACAAATTATACAATGGTGAATCCCCCCAACCACCACCACTTTCTGGGGCTCTACTAATAGTTCTGTTATACGACAGCAGATGTCAGGAGCGTCGCGCTAACGGAAATTTCCTCGAAGTATATCTTTGGCTGTGGTCAAGACGAGCGTGTTGAAGCAGTCCCGACGCCAGCGACTTGAGTTCTCCGTTTATTTTCGCGACTTCGCATCATTGAGGCATCGCTGGCAAGACGACGTGGTCTTACGGAGACCGAGATTCTCTACTATCTGGAGAACATTTCACCGACACAATTGAGTGATGAACCCGGTAGTGAGACGAATGTGAAAGAGGACAACGATTTTGTTCCAGTGGAAACTGGTGCCACAAGTGATTCAGATGCATCAAATCAACAGCAAGTACAATCTGATCTATGTGACGATGAGCTACCCTTAGCACAACATAAGCATGAAACACTCTTACTAAGGTTTTGAACCAATCAGCGCGCAGTTAACTGTGCGACTTTGTTTCTCTTATTCTTTAGGTGTAGCATTTGCGGATTCCACCTGAGGGCACGGACATCTCTCCCAACGACAAGCCAAACGTGTGTGCAATGAAGGATGTGACCTTCGACAAGGACGAGGACGGCGGGGTGAAGGAGTTACCGGTCAGTTACCTGATGGGGTCGGTAAGTCACTGATAGTTAAATCTTCATTCAAAACTCAAATGCAATATCTCTTATTATCTAATGTAAACGCATAATTCATATTACATCATGGCCTGTCTTTTGCCGTCACTCCTTTCCTGTCACGAGTTACAGAGAATATTGACATACGATTTTATTTGCAGCTGATAATGACGATGATGTAGATACTGTGATAGACTCACGAGACGGCGGTTGCCTGGCGGTCGATGCAGATGACGGAGCGGTGAGCGTTGGCCATAGTCGCGCTACGTTGGATGTCAGACGTGGCGTGGCAGCTCCGTGTGGACGAAGAAGAGGAAGCGCCTTACAGAATCCACTGCCCAGCGTGGAAGTGGACAGTTCAGAAATATGCAGCCATCAAGAAGACGACATTAGGAAACTGATAAATTTTGCCTTGCTTTAGAAGTATGGAATCTATTCACTGACAACTGCGTTGCTTGCTACAAGCCAGACGAGAACATGACTGTTGACGAGCAACTGCATCATTGCAAGTGTAGGTGCCCATTTATAGAGTACATACCAAATAAACTTGGTAAGTAGGGGACTGCCTTTTATGTGCTGCTGGCAAGTGCTACATCCTGAATGGATTTGCTTACCATGGTAGAGATGAAACTCGTTATCAAAGCAAGGGTCTTGGTCACCATGTCGTTATGAAGCTGGCACAGCCACTCCTCTACTGTGGTCGTAGCATCGCAATTGACACTTCTTCATCTCCGTGATACTGGCGGCTGAGCTGAAACAAAAACTGAGAAGTTTAGTTGACGATCTTGGGAGATCACTCACAAAGGTCCCTCCTACGGCGTGAAATGGAGACGATGCATTGTAAGCAAAACACATGTACAACTCAGGCAACAATCTTCTCACAGTGTACCAACAGAAAAAGAAAAAAAGTCCTTTCTCTGTAACATGCATGCTGGATGTCAGGTGAACGACAATACTGATAGGAAACTTCCCGGAACTGTGAAGTTTTATAATGAAACTAAGGGTGGAGTGGATGTAGTTGACCAACACCGATGACCAATGCATGCCTATTACAATATTCTTGACCTTGCTATAGTCAATGCTCGCACAGCTTTTAAGTTACGCCGAGACTTTATCTTCAGAGTAGCCGATGAGCTTGCTTCCCCCTACAAACTGCAGGGAGGAGCCATGCTCTCCTTGCAGACACTCGATACCGGAGATGGCCAATATGAAAACAGAAGCCGTTGTCAAATTCAGGTTTCCAGCAAACAACAAAGAGGAATAAGACATCAAACGTATGGTCACAGTATAACAAGTATGTGTACAAATGCTGGCAATCAAAAACTCTTGTCGAATGACTGAACTGTGAGTCCTTCCCACCTTAGACAGTTCTGCCACCTTTTTGTTCCTAAATATTTCCAAATATTTATAATTATAGACTGACATTATTTGTTCTCATGCTCTTGTTCCTTGGTTGCAAGAAGCAAGAAAACATTCAAAGTGTTTTAGGCACCTGCTGCGTTTTAAAATCTTTCACAAATACTCCGGACTTACCTTATTTGTCTGTAAAAGTACTATTAGTGCTCATAAAAATAGAAGTTTTGACTCTGTTTCCATATTTTTATAAAGAAAAAGGTCGAACATTGTTTTATTTACTTGTTCTAACGAAGATTGATGGAAGACTGTGGAATTTCTTCTGTCAAATTCAAAATAAGAAACGTTTATCTCTGAAAATTTATGTATGACAGTGTACTATTCATTTTCGAGAGCAAATTATCATTTGGTTATACTTACAAGTCTTCCTGGACGTATTGAAAACTAGGGGACACTCAATACATCACTCAAATAGAAATAAAACGTTGCTTCCCTACTGTGGATCAAAAATGACTCGCATGTTTCTACTAGGGGTATGGCGTGGTCCGGTATTTCTAATGTTAAGGGGGGTAGGACGTCAAGCGGGCCGAGTTGGAGCAGGAGAGGCATCACAGGACATTATAATTTCCACTGTCTATACTTTTACAAATAAATTCATAAAACATTGTCAGCATGACCAGGAAGGATTCAGAATTCACACTCATAGCTGTGGAAGTTCGAAAACATAACGTATTTTCTTCACATATGAAATTTCATCATTTTTTTTCACTTACTAATGGCAGCATTTGTTGCTATAGGTACACTTTTCTTCATAAGTAAGAGAGATTCTTCGATTAATTTTGCACAGCATAAAAACCATACTTAAAGGTGTATGAAACTCTAGAATTTTCCAAATCTATTAAAAACTGTGCTAAAAATTGAGGTAATTAACTATAAAATTAGTGTTTTTTCTAAACATGAAGTTTAAAATATAACAGTGCATTCGTTTTTTCATAAATCAAATAAATTCTAGAGTTTCATACACCTATGAGTATGGTGTGTATGCTGTCCAAAATTCATCGAAGAATGTCTCTAACTTATGAAGAAAAGTGCACCTATAGCAACAAATGCAGCCATTAGTAAGTGAAAAAAATGATAAAATTTCGCACGTAAAAAAATTATTTTTTATATTTTCGAACGTCCACTGCAATGGGTGTGAATCCTGAATCCTTCCTTGTGGTGCTGGCAAAGTTTTATGAATTTATTTCTAAAAGTATAGACACCGGAAATCAAAATGTCCTGAGATGCCTCTCCTGCTCCAAGTCGGCCCGTTTGACGTCCTAACCCTCTTAAGAAAGATCGACGGTCCAGTAGATGGAAAAAAAATGACAAGAAAGTGTGAGACAAGTGGGTAATACAAAACAGGAACCAATCAGGAGTGCTGCATTTTCCACCTCTGTATGTAATTGCCGTCCGTAATCAGACAGAGACGAGTGCGGGGATTCCTGTGACTGCAGTAACGAAGCGAAGCCCAGTCCCCGGTTGCGGTGCCCTTTGGTGGCCGTCCTCCACGGCCTCAGGGCTCGGGGTGGGACGGCGTCCGCCAGTCCGCCTGCCCTTGCTGGCGGCGGCACTTAACCACGCCCGCCCTCAGTGCGGCGCGGCCGGCCAGATAATCATTTTGGGCGCACAATGGCCCTCCACACAGCCCTCTCCCACTCCTCCCCCTCCTCCCAAGCAGGCCGGCAGCGGACGCTGACGAGGCGGCACGACGGTTGCTGCTGCTGTCTCAGCCCTCACTACGATGACCCTGTACAGCTCCCCAAAACAACACAGCACTGCACTTGTAACGGGACACACTCCTCTAGCAGTACTTTTCCTCAACAGTAGTTGTCGATACCAGTATTCTTTTTCGAATTTTGGACAGGTCAGTATTATCTCAGTGTTGGCAGGTTCAATGGTTCAAATGGCTCTGAGCACAATGCGACTTAACTTCTCAAGTCATCAGTCGCCTAGAACTTAGAACTAATTAAACCTGACTAACCTAAGGACATCACACACATCCATGCCCCAGGCAAGATTCGAACCTGCGACCGTAGCGGTTGCTCGGTTCCAGACTGTAGCGCCTAGAACCGCACGGCCACTCAGGCCGGCAGTGTTGGCAGTATTGGTTAGAAACAGTCTTGGTTGCAATTTTAATTTTTTTATTTTTCAAGGACGCGTTTCGCCTTATTTAGGCATCTTCAGGTTATCTTTTCTAGATGGACGCGAGTGACACCAAGATCTGCATAACACGTTGCCTTTCACAGGAGGGCGCAACAGAATCTGTTTCTGTTACTCGCTGCTGAGAACGGGAACGCGTTATGCAAATCTTGGTGTCACTCGCGTCCATCTAGAAAAGATAACCTGAAGATGCCTAAATAAGGCGAAACGCGTCGTTGAAAAATAAAAAAATTAAAATTGCAACCAAGACTGTTTTTAACCAATTATGTTAAGCACCGGTTTGCTGTATGCCACATATGGATTGGAAGAGTTTCTATTACGTCAGTCGAGTTTCTGAAAACTTTCCTATCACGTTATGTTACATAGGACGTTATATTTCATACTAAAATTTGTGAAAATGAATTACTTTATAAAATCTTTTAGTCTCGATGTTATAATCGAAAAGTACTGCTTCTGAATCTACAGTTAATTTTTTTAGAAACATTTGAAATTACGAAATATACACACACTTAAAATTTCTATTATGAATTACGCAATAGAGTATTGGTTATTGTATTTATTCCTACACTCATTTGCGAAATAGTAATCGAAAGTAATATTATAAAAGAAACAAGTAGAAATTCACTTACTCAAAATTGTAAACTCTTTGTAATACGGTTATTTCCGTAGAGTGTGAGAGTTGTAAGCATGCTTCTGATGGGATCGGACCTATATTTGTATTTTGTGCGGAAAATATAATTTCGGCTTTGTTAACATCAAAAATCAAAATACTGTATAATACACTAAAATGTGACAAAATGTATTTACCTTAAAAACAGCCACGTGGCGTAGCCGCGTAGTCTGAGGTGCATTGTCACGGTCCGTGCGGCTCACCCCGTCGGAGGTTCGAGTCCTCCCTCGGGCATGGGTCTGTGTGTTGTCCATAGCGTAAGTTAGTTTAAGTAGTGTGTAGACTTAGGGACCGATGACCTCAGCAGTTTTGTCCCTTAACACCTTACCACAAATTTCAAAATATCCTTAAAAACAAAAATTCTGTAACAACAACCTTCAAAAATATTTAGTTCAATTCAACTGTGAGAATCTAAAATGTAAGAATTTCTGCTTTAAGAATAAGACCCCTTGGCAAGAAGAACTGGAGTTAACTCAACATGACCAGCTAAGTAAACTAGAAAGATTACTGTAATCTTCGCTCCTCTCCAACTTCTCATAAAATACTTTGCTTATTGTGGCCAATAGCTGCAAGTAAGACGGAGGGGGTTGATTACACACTGAAGTGGTCGATTTCGCATTTACCAAGTATAATATGTTAATTTTATTTGAGTGCGCCATTTACTTACGTAATTAACGGATTGGCATCGTCAACCGGAAGAATATAACTAGATTGGTCACAATCACTTATTTTGACAAGCAAAACAGTTTTACACCACGGCTATCCCTATATACACTGATGGAACAGAGAGTCGCCTCACCAGGCAGTTACGCGACATAAACGATAGAGGGTAGGCATGTATCTCCATCTGAAAAATGACGTCTATTCAAGTTCCTTACCAGTTCCATAGCAGTGCCGCTACGTGTGTCGCTGTGAGGTTGCAAAGCAGGTTTCCTTTAGACACACGCAGTAACGCTCGTGACCGTTAGTTACCCTTCAGACTGGGCGTGGTGAGTTGATGTTAGTCAAGAATGAATTTAAAGTGACAGTGCCGCTATTATCAACAGCCCACTAAGTTTGAGCGACATCGTGTAATGTGGCTCCGAATGGCTGGACGTTCCTTCTGCGATACTGCAAAAAGACTTGGCAGGAATGTAGCCACCGTATGCTCTGAAAGGGGTTGTTACGAGAATGTGCGGTCGCAAGAAGACCAGTCTCCGGACGGCCCTGTTGTACTACAGAGAGGAATGACCACCCATCGTGTTCGGCGTATGGCTCTGGCTGAAGCAGCAATTTGAGTAGCAGTGGCCACAACGAACTGTTACAGATTGGTTACTCCAAGCCACTTGCCCTGTAGCGTGCATTTCACTGTTCCCAAACCACCGCAGGTTGCAATTTCAGTGCTATCAAGCAAGAGCCCGTTGGAGGGTAAGATGCAGGTCTGTTGTGTTTTGTGATGAAAGCTGGTTCTGCCTCGGTGGCAGTGGCAGTTAGTAACAGGCTAGTTGAGGACCTGCAACCAACCCCTCTGAGTGGTAGGCATACCTCGAGTTATGGTCTGGGCTGAGATTTCGTATGAGAGCAAGAACAGTTTCGTGTTTACCCCTGGCATCCTGACTGCAAATTTGTACGTCAAATGGTCAAATCTGTGTGAAATCTTATGGGACATAACTGCTAAGGTCATCAGTCCCTAAGCTTACACACTACTTAACCTAAATTATCCTAAGGACAAACACACACACCCATGCCCGAGGGAGGACTCGAATCTCCGCCGGGACCAGCCACACAGTCCATGACTGCAGCGCCCTGGACCGCTCGGATTTGTACGTCACTCTTGTGATTCGATCTGTTGTGCTGCCATTTATGAACAGCATTTCGCGGGGTGTTTTTCAAGACGATAACACCCGCCCGAATGCCATTGTTGCATCCGAGCATGCCCTGCGGAGTGTCGACATGTTGCCTTGGCGTGCTCGATCACCAGACCTGTCTCCAATCAAGCACCTATGGGACATCATCGGGCACAACTTTAACCGTCCCTGCATCGACTGATCAAATGCAACAGGCATGGAACTGAAGCCCAAAAACTGACATCCGGCACCTGTACAACACAGTGATTGCGAGTTTGCAAACTTGCATTCAACATTCTCGCGGTTACAACGGTTATTAATGTACTAGCGTTTCACATTTGCAATGCCTTATCCCGCGCTGTCATTCACCCGCGATCTTGCAGTTTTAATCACTTAAGTACGTTGCCTACTCAAATGTATTCCCGAAATTTTATTACTCCACATTAATTATTTTTGGTGTTGCGATTTCTCTTCCCGTTAGCGTGTTTATCAAATAACTATTACTTATGAAATAACATAACAATGTGAAAAAACAAACAACAAAAAACATCTCAGTTTCATTACCAGTGTGCTAAATCGTGTTTGCTAAGAGAAAAATTACCACCGTGCGAGTAGCACTCGCGCAATAAATCTTCTGTACAAACTTCGTTATGTACGTGGACAATTAACCGCGAGTCTCGACGATTTTTACCGGTTGTCGACGTTGATACCGGCAAGATACCCGTTCCACAGATTTCAAGATGTTGAGAATTTCAATTCTGAAGTACGATAATAAAGGACAAAAAATATTTTTGCGTGTGACATAATTATAGCTTAACAGTTCTCTAATTTTTTTCCGTCACTTGCACTGTGAAAAGTTTCTCGTTGCCAAATGTCGTAGTGCTACGTCAACGGAATGTACCCGATAGGTTTTATGAGTGAATTTGCGAGTACCAAAATATGTGACGTAAATCACTGTGTATTTTGGTTGCATTAACTTAGAAGCTTACAGTTACCGTCAAGTGACTATATACCTTAGTACGTGACAAATGTCTTGATACATGTATCACGTCCTGAGGAAAAATAGGGATTAACACACGGACGGACAGACAGATAAAAAAATGACAAAAAATTCTTTCGTGTTTTGTAATTAGAAATTCACAACTTTAGGGTTTTTTTCCTTCACTCATTAGTGAAACGAACTTCTTAGGAAATGTAAGGATTTTTAACTAACGGCAAGTACCCTAAAGTTCGCGAGTTTCAAAATAAGTGACATAAATAGCCATTCATGTGTTTTGACTGCACTGACTTAGAAGTTAACGTTTTGTTACACCGCCAATGGACCATAGATCTTGGTGTGTGACACAAATATAAACTTGATACGCCTATCCGATCCTCAGAAAAAGGGATCTTAGCAATCGGATGGACAGACAATCGGATAACAAATGATAAAAATTTTTGTTCCTATGACATAATTACAACTTAATAATCTTGTGAGTTTTTTCCTTGCTTCTATTGTGAAACTTTGCTTGTTTCCAAATTTCATGATGATAGGTCACTTAGAAATGTGGTAAACAGAAAGTGTAGGGACGCTAAGGCGAAATGGCTGCAGAAAAAAGTCAATAAATGAAAATGAAATGACTATCGGAAGGAATGACACAGCATATAGGAAAGTCAAAAAAACCTTCGTTGAAATTAAAAGCAAGGGCGGCAACATTAAAAATGCGGTCGGAATTCCATTGTTAAATGCAGAGAAGAGAGTGGATAGGTGAGAAGAGTATACTGAAGGCCTCTATGAGGGGAAAATTTGTCTGATGTGATAGATGAAGTAAAAAGGGTCTATTTAGAAGAGATAGAGGATCTAGTATTAGAATTTAAAAGAGCTTTAGACGACTTAGGATCAAATTACGCAAAAGGTAGAGATGATATTCCATTCTAATTTCTAATATCATTGGAGGAAAGAGCAACAAAACGACAACTCACGCTGCTGTACAGAATGTATCAGTCTGGCGATATACCATCTCACTTTCGGAAAAACGTCATCCACATAGTTCTGAAAACTGCAAGAGCCGACAAGTGCGAGAATTATCAAACAGTCAGCTTAACAGCTCATGCATCCAAGTTGCTGTCTAGAATAATATACAGAGGATCTAAAAGAAAATTAAGGATGTTTTGAATGGCAGATAATTTGGCTTTAGGAAAAGTAAAGGCACCACAGAGGCAAATCTGACGTTGCGGTTGCTAATGGAAGCAAGACTGAAGAAAAATCAAGGCACCGTCATAGGGTTTTCCGAACTGGAAAAAGTTTCAACGATCTCAAACTGTGCAAGACGTTTGAAATTCTTAGCAAAATAGGGGTAAGGTGTAGGGAAAGACGAGTAACATAAAATATGCACAAGAACATAGAGAGAATATAATAGTTGGAGATGAAGAACTAAGTGCTCAGATTAAAAAGGTTGAAAGAGGAATGTAGCCTTTCGCCCCTGCTATTCAATTTATACATGGAGGAAGCAATTACGGAAATAAAAGAAAACATGGGTAGAATTAAAATTCAAGGTGAAAGGATATGAATGATAACATTCACTGTTGACATTTCTATCCTCAGTGGAAGTCGAGAAGAGTTACAGGATCTGTCAAATTGAACGAAGAGTCTAATTAATATATAGAATATGGATTGAGAGGATATCGAAGAAAAACGAAAACGACTAGAAGTAGCAAAAATGGGACCAACGAGAAACTTAACATCAGGATTGGTGAAAGGAAGTAGATGAAGATAAAAAATAGACTAGCAATTCTATAAAGGGCGTTCCTGACGAAGAGAGGTCTAGTGGTAACACAGACCTTAATTTGAGCATAAAATTGCTGAGGACGTACGTTTGGAGCACAGCATTGTATGGTAATGAAACATGGACTGTGGGAAGATCGGGAAAGAAGATTATGGAAGCTTTGGAGATGTGCTGCTACGGAAGGATTTGGGAAATTAGGTGGAGTGATAGGGAAGTTCGTTGGAGAATCGGAAAGAAAAAGAATATATAGAAAACTATTACAAGGAGAAGGGACAGGATAGTAGGACACTGTTAAGACAGTAGGCAATAACTTCCATGGTACTGGACGGAGCTGTAGAATGTAAGAGCTGTAGAGGAAACCAGAGATTGGAATATATCCAGCAAATAAGTGAGGACGTAAGTTGCAATTGCTGCTCTGAGGAGACCATGCTACCACAATACTGGAGGGGGGAGGGGGGGGGGGATTTTAGATATCCAATGGTGATCACAGTATGAGACTACGGAGCGTAGTTGAACTGAACTCAGAACAGTGCTATAGTGCTAGTGCTGTTAATACAAAGCAGAGTAAAGGGAGCGATATTGAAAGCATAGTTGCAATATGTCTACAAAAACAGTTGCTGATGTTTATATTTCATTAGAAAGGAACCGAGAAAATTTCGCAGAGAAAGAAGTTGCAGATGAAATATTAGAGTTTTTTGAAGTTGAGTCAGTAGGATGTGTTGTCTTGTATAAGTTCTAATGTGGAGACAATGTACATGACGAGTACAATGATGATGATGTGTGCTTAAAAGTGAAAGTGATACTGAAACAGATGCCGAGCCATGTCGTACATCATCCTCGTCGGCCAGTGATCCACAAAACCCGTCTCCAGAGAAACGTAATGAAGGACAACTGTAGTCCAAGGAGCGGGTACTAAACATCATTATATACGTGGAATATCATCCGCAGTGTAGTAAAAAAAACAGTTATGAACAGATTTAAAATAAGTCCTCAGCAGTATGACCCAGCGGTGCGTAAGAACGCTACGGATAATCTACGACAAAAAGGCGCATTGTTACAAAACTGGTTTCTGCGCGTTTCAGGAATGCTCAGTACGATTTATCGGATGCGCATGACTGTGACCTAGTACGTCATGCAAATCGAAATTCGCGCGACAGAGATTACAATGATTTCAAGGGAGGCAGTGGATATCTTCAAACAGTGCTACATCATTGGAAGACGCAAGATGACGAAATTTCGAACAATGCGTCAACTTGACGACGCACAGCAAACTGCGGAATCGGCATGAAAATTTGTATATAAGGTAAACAATCTCATTCCATAGTTCAGTAAGGAGTTCGTATTCAATTCTGATCAATTGGGTTTGAAGAGGAAATGCATTTGAAAGGAACCCTAGAAATCAACAGTACAAAGAGAGCTCTATCGAGATCATACTATAACGCATTCGTATACAGTTATTCTGTCTCTTAGTCTGTATGCTAAATTGGTTGGAAGATTATTTATTGTGTTGCAAGAAGTTGGACGTATTCTGCCTTCTGCGATTCCTTCTAGTGTTATAATTGTAAAGGGCAGTAGGGAATATTTACTTTACAGCAAGGAAGTGTAGGATGATGGGCGTAAGAGAACTACAACTATGGTATGAGCACTGCTTTAAGCCAATAAGTGATCAAAATAACGTTCTTTTTCATGATTCCTGCTCTGTGTATAAAAATCATACTCAACTAAACTAACACTGTTTTTGGCTTTGTTTCACAATTTTATTCACAATGTTATTGCACCACATAAGTTTCGGATTATAAGCCCATTTTCAGTACTTGAAATGGGCTTATAACCCGAAAACTTAGTACATTACTTACAACAATGTACTTGAAAATGGGCTTATAATCCGAAACTCATGTGGTGCAATAACATTAATGATAAAATTGTGAAACAAGGCCAAAAGCAGGTTTCATCAAGAAACCACAGTTGATTCAATTAAAATCATTCCCCTTTACAGCAAATTATCCCTCCTGAAAAGTGTGTGACAATGCAGTTCATACACCTGCAAGCACCGGACAAATTAAGGCCGCGGGTTTTTGTTTCATCCGTGCCTATAAAACATATTATCGCACTATCTACAGCTCCACCTTAAAGGATAGCCGGCTTCACGAAGGACCGATGACCTCAGCAGTTTGATCCCCAAGGATCTTACCACAAATTTCAATTTCCAGTTTCACGATAAGCTCCACAACAAACTGTTTCGCATTATGTTGCATGCCACCACATTCCATCGGTTCTGATCACCTCGTTCCATCAGTATTATTCTATATATATTCTTTCAGAGTGTTTACCTAGCTGAGTGACCTGCGCAGTATGCAATTACCGAGGAGTTAACCTTCGATCTTGATCGTGCGAACCGGCCGCTGTGGCCTAGCGGTTCTAAGCGCTTCAGTCCGGAACCACGCGGCTGCTACGGTCGCAGGTTCGATTCCTGCCTCGGGCATGGTTGTGTGTAATGTCCTTAGGTTAGTTAGGTCTACGTAGTTCTAAGTCTAGGGGACTGATGACCTCAGATGTTAAGTCCCATAGTGCTTAGAGCCATTTGAACCATTTTTTATTTATTTATTTATTTTTTTATTGTGCGAGCCATTATGATCACTGTAGCGCGAAATTTTTCATCCAGTGTTCATGGTGCAAGTTAATGGTTTGTTTTGAACGCTTCTCTAACGTCGACCATGTCCATTGGGTTAAATGTAATACATACATCCCACAGAGGTTTCATCTTTCCACCTCCCGGACAAATTTTCCGTCGTCCTCCTGATGCACATGGTGTGTCATCAGCAGCTAATATTTTCCCTGTCATAATTGTTAACACAACACTTTCAAATGAGCATCAGAAACGAAGGAACTTGCAACCTCGCACTGAAGGGATTACTTGTTAGAAGCTTGAATTACTTACATCACCGAGGCGTTGTAGATCTTAATATGTCACTCACATTTCAACTTGATACGTCTACCCTTTCTTAAGAAAGAGGCTTTTGAAAAGTCGGACAGACAGACAGACGGACAAAAAGTGATTCCAAAAGTCTTCTCCTTTTATCGGTTGATGCACGAATCCAAAAAACGGGAATGGCGGCAAGACTTCCATAGGAGTGTTCTCGGGTAAGTCACTTAGCAGTGAGTGGTCGAGCTGCTGAAGGAATGGTTGTGCATGTGCGGAGTCAGCTAACATGTCTCGTGGCGGTAGCTTGGAGACTCGGTGGCGGGTGTCTTTGGCTGCGGCCAGAAATAGATGTCTGGCGTTGCGTCAGTGGTGCTCAGAAGGCAAGTTTCATTCATCAAGCCCATCACCGACGTCCCTCCTCTGTTGTCTCCAAGTGGAATGTCGGCTGTCGATTCTCAAGAGGAAGTGCCTAATTTGCGGTCTCGAAGTCAGTTGTAGAACTAGGATGTTCTCTTTGCTAGCATTCTGCTGTCGTTACTCTGGGTGTGGCTATGCACCCAGTTGTTGCCCAGCTCAAATTCTTCTTCTGGCCAATCAAATTAGTTTTCAGCAAAGGGAGTTATTCCTTGAAGGCATTTCAGCGCTTGGCAAGTTGTGTGGGTTTCTTCGTGTGGGTTTCTTCAAGAGATGCTCAGCATCCCATTCTCTGCGGATGTGAAAATTTGTCACCTGCTCCTTTACGTTTGCAAACGTTTGCCTTAACTCCTCCCTCATAATTTGCGTTACGGTCCACAATCGCTCCGATAGCGGTTCGGACATATAACGGGGGCTGGGAAAACCCAAGACAGCATCTCTCAGTGTGTGACTCCCAACTGCACAGTTGAGTACTGGTCTTGGTGTCAGGCACTTATTGACTCTAAATGGCAGGGTGAGCGTCTCATCTGGCCGATGCATTACAACACTTTATAAGAAATAACACTGGTGTGTGTCACAATGCCACTAACATTAGGTATGCACGAGAGTGACGGTGATTCTGTTTTAGGACTCTCAAGGTCATGGTCGTCATCGAAACCATACTAAGGCAGTTTAAAATTACGTACGAAAAACCGTACTACGACAAATATTTATTTACTAGGTGCATTAAAAAAGTGATGAGACTTTTTAGCCACCAAAGTTTTTATTTATTTATTTTTTCCAAGAACAGTATTGTCCCCTTCAGAGTAGTTCCCTTCGGCAGCTATACGAAAGCGGAGTCATTGTTATCAGTCATTGTAGCAGCGCTGACGAGTTTCAACTGGAGGGCCTTCAACATCTCGATCAAATTCTTTTGAATGTTCTACAGAGGGCAAAGTGACGTCTTTTTAAGACATTTCTCAGTTTTGGGAAAATAAGAAGGTCACATAGAATCAGATCAGGGGAAGAGGGGGAGGGACTGTGGAATAAGAGGAGTGCCTTTTCAGGTCCAAAATTCCTTGAAGAAGGCCACCGTTTGACATGGGGCGTTGTCATGATGCAGCATCCACTTGTCTACAATGTCTGGTCTCATTCGATTCACCCTTTTCCTCAGCTTTTGTAGAACACCTTTATAGAATACTTGACTGACAATTCTTTTCTGGAGGAACAATCTCGCAAAAGAACGCATATGCCTGACGTTTTCGTCAGTTTTTGAAAGTCTCAATGAGCGAGGTTCTTTGTAAACGTGTTCTCGACCTCCTAAAGGTGATTTATGCCAGCGAGAAAGTCGTGCTCTTGCTAAGGAATGTTCCCCATAAGCCTGCTTCAACTTCTAAAAAAGATCACACTCGTAAATTTGCCAAGTGTAGCACGAAACGTTGCTCTAAATTTCGCTGTTCCGTTTTCGTAACAAAAAACAAAAACACGTCTCTGATGGCACACTCAGAAATCACTGATGGCTGTACGGAACTGAAACTCGGATTGAGCGTCTGGAAGGGATGAACGTCCCGAGCATGCTCAAGTAAAACAGTACAGTATTGCAGGATCGCCTGCAATGTTGCCAGTCTCATTAACTTTATCGCAGACTACGTCTTTGCTACATGAACGTTGTGGTCCACAGTGTGTGTCTACTATGATGGGCTCTCAAACTTATTAACTACATAACTATCAAACACAATTTCAATAAAGAATTTGTGCTCAATTTTTACATTTATTTACAATTGTCTATAAAATATTGTTTCATAGTATAATGAAAGAGTGACAGTTTTGTTAGTGTTTTGTACTGTCTGTTGATATTTGATCCAAAATTTATGAATTATGCAGAAGAATTGAGGATGTCCTACTAAAAGACACTAAGAGGAAAGACAGAATAGTAAACATGAATAGCTTTGTGAAAGTACACATCGCAGCATCTGGCGGTTGTTACGTTGCATTACACGTCGAGTATAAAGCCTGAAACGTGGCAGTGATCTGCTACATCACTGACTATACACATTTCCCACTGCATATGTTATGTATTCATGCAAGTAGAGTAAGAAAATGGATGTAGTGGAACATATGATTAATGTGCTTTCTGTAATTTGGGAAATCCGAACTTCGAATAGATAGGTGCTCAAATTTCAGTTGAGTGCTAGCATGAGAATTCGTTGGAGCACGCGATGGCCGAATCCGACAATTCTATAACGGTATGATCTCGTAGGGTCCGAAAATCGCAAGTCACTCGTGGTAGGGCCGGAGCAGAGCATGGGAAGGGTTTTCGTGCAAGGTTACGAAGGGAGAGAACTAAAAGTGACACACAATTTGCAGGGGCAGACGTTCCTTAGCAACAAGCCGTTGGACTCGTCTCAAGCACTGAAGCAAAGGAGAAGAAAAAATAGTCCATCTAGAAAAGTACGTTTGTAAGGAGATAGTTTCATCGCAAAACTACACTTACGAGAAAAAAACCACGAAGAAGAAGTTGTACGATATAAATCAAAGTCGCTTGTTTCTACATCTGAATGATGCTGTCTATTAACATTTTGTGCCACTTGCGTATGAGTGACCCTAGTAGCGCCACAATGAGAATGCAGAAGAGGTTTGCTTTAAATGCACGTTGCAGCGATCGTGAGAATTATTACTTTTTAGTCTGGACGTGGTGAGTTGGTGTTAGCCAAGAATGCCTTTAAGGCGACAAAGACGCCACTATCAGCACCTCACTGAGTTTCGACAAGGTCGTATAACAGTGCTAGGAGAATTTCTATGTTCCTTCTGCAATATTGCAAAAAGACTTGGCAGGAATGTAGCCACTGTACATGATGTCTGATGGCGGTGGTCACGAGGATGTACGCTGGCGGGAACACCGAGCTCCGGCCGGACATGTGGCACTACCAAGAGGGAAAAAGCATCGTGTCCGGTGTATGGTTCTGGAGCATCGTAGTGCATATGCAGCAGCTACTGAGCTGCAGATGGTACCACAGTGACACAACGAACTGTTACAAATCGGGTAATCCAAAGACAGCTCCGAGCCAGACGCTCAGTAGCGTGCGTTCCACTGTCCCCAGCCATCGCCATTTGCAACTTCAGTGGTATCAAGCGAAAGCTCGTTGGAGCTCAGAATGGAGGTCTGTTGTGTCTTCTGGTGAAAGCTGGCCTGCGTACGTGCCAGTGACTGCTGTATGCTGATTAGACGGAGACCAGTTGTAGGCTCGCATCCAAACTGTGTGCCTGCTAGGTACACTCACTATTCACGTTATGGTCTGAGGTGCGATTAAGTATGACAGCAAGAACACTCTCTTGGTTATCCCACACACACTGGATGCAAATTTATTCATCAGTCTTGTGATTCGACATGTTGTGCTGTCATTCATGAACAGTGTCCCAGGGGTGACGCTCGATCATATATCGCTGTTGTAATCCAACATGTCGACATGTTGCCTTGGCCTATTCGATCGTCAGATCTCTCTGCAATCGAGCAGATATGGGAAATTTATCCGACGATAACTCCAGCGTCATCTACAAACACTCTTAACCGTCAGTGTATTGACCGATTAAGTGCAACAGGCATGGAACTCCAGCCTATAAATACATCCGGTACATGTGCAGCACAATGCGTACACTTTTGCATGCTAACTTTCAACATTGTAGCTGTTACGCCTGTTACTAATGTACCAGCATTTCCCATTTGCGATGGCTTATTTCGCTCTTACATTACTCTGTATCTTTGCAATGTTAATCACTCACATATGTTACCTAGACAAATTTACTCACGAAATTTCATTATTATACATTAATTACTTTTTGGTGTTGTGATTCTTTCCCGTCAGTATTTTTAGAGCTGATTTACTATTGGAGGACCCAGTGTACCATATAATGACGTCAAACGTATATATGCTAGGAAAAGTGATGCATCTGACTCCACAGTTGCCAGATAAGTTGTAAACGGGGGCAGCAGATGATTGTTTGAGACGGAACGCGTCGGATGATGTCCGAGACAGGATTAGTAGGAGGAGGAGGAGGAGGAGATTAGTGTTTAAAGTCCCGTCGACAACGAGGTCATTAGAGACGGAGCACAAGCTCGGGTGAGGGAAGGATGGGGAAATAAATCGGCCGTGCCCTTTCAAAGGAACCATCTCGTCATTGGCCTGAAGCGATTTATGGAAATCACGGAAAACCTAAATCAGGATGGCCTGAGACGGGATTGAACCGTCGTCCTCCCGAATGCGAGTCCAGTGTGCTAACCACAGCGCCACCTCGCTCGGTCAGGATTTGTAGCTGATGGCAGTGTCACCCCAGTGGCGCAATATGCTTCGTAACTCAAATGGCTCAAATGGCTCTGAGTACTATGGGACTTAACTTCTGAGGTCATCAGTCCCTTAGAACTTAAAACTACTTAAACCTAACTAACCTAAGGACATCACACACATCCATGCCCGAGGCAGGATTCGAACCTACGACCGCAGCGGTCGCGCGGTTCCAGACTGTAGCGCCTAGAACCGATCGGCCACTCCGGTCGGCTTCGTAACTATTCACTGTATGTTGAACTAGTTGGAATATGAACTGTGCCATAGGTGTTGCGAATTTAAAAACTTAGAAGTTGATATCGTAAATGAAGAAAGGTTATGCGACATTGTTATGTCATCTCTACCTTGCGGCCGCGCGGGGTATCCACGCAGTCTAAGGCGCCTCCCTCGGGCATGGGTGTGTGTGTGTTGTTTTTAGCGTAAGTTGGTTTAAGTTAGGTTAAGTAGTGTGTAAGCATAGGGACCGATAATCTCTGTAGTTTGGTCCCATAGGAAATTACCATTATTTTTATACATTGCTGACAGTAAGGCAGACAATGTTTATTATCTGGATGTGAAGTTTCTTAGTGCTGAATTAAATCGTCGCTGATGACCTTCCGGTCGCGAATGTGCGAATCAATAGTTAGTGTATATCGTCTTGGAGAATATCTTGGGTGTTGTAGCCAAGCCGATTCAGAATTAACCTGCCGTTTCGTTTTCCAAATCCCGCATGGCAGTAGTTGTATTGAAACTTCCTAGCAGATTAAAACTGTGTGCCGGTCCGAGACTCGAACTCGGGACCTTTGCCTTTCGCGGGCAAGTGCTCTACCAACTGAGCTACCCAAGCAGGACTCAAGCACTCCTGAAAGGAAGGATGTGGCGGAGACATGGCTTAGCCACAGCCTGGGGGATGTTAAATATCGTTTCTTTCAGGAGTGCTAGTTCTGCAAGGTTCGCAGGAGAGCTTCTGTAAAGTTTGGAAGGTAGGAGACGATGTACTGGCAGAAGTAAAGCTGTGAGGACGGGGCGTGAGTCGTGCTTGGGCAGCTCAGATGGTAGAGCACTTGCCTGCTAAAGGCAAAGGTCTCGAGTTCGAGTCTCGGTCCGGCACACAGCTTTAATCTGGCAAGAAGTTTCATATCAGCGCACACTCCATTGCAAAGTGAAATCTCATGCTGGGAGCAGTAGTATTATTGTGTGCTTAAATGTAAGTCGCCAGTGATCTAAATTTAAGAGTATTTCAGGTTAGTTAGAATCATCGGCAGCCGTGTTCTGTGAACTGTAGTGTGTGGCGATATGGTGTTAGGGTATTTCTTGCTACTAATGTATACCAAACTATTCGGAAGACATAGGGCCTCAACAATATAGTGTGTTTTTACCAGAATAGTATGTTATTTATTGACTGGTGTACGAACCTCTTCCTAGGTTGAGATATTGAAAATGTTAACGATGCCATACCAGATGGAGCGCAATGTAATAACGACTGCGGATCAGGGAAGGGTACGTGGAGTTCATGTGGATGACCTCTAAGTACACAGAAGTGCTGGCAGGGATGGCCGAGCGGTTCTAGGCGCTACAGTCTGGAACCGCGCGACCGCTATGATCGCAGGTTCGAATCCTGCCTCGGGCATGGATGTGTGTGATGTCCTTAGGTTAGTTAGGTTTAAGTAGTTCTAAGTTCTAGGGGACTGATGACCTCAGAAGTTAAGTAGCATAGTGCTCAGAGCCATTTGAACCATTTTTTACACAGAAGTAAACAGGTAGCTCCTTGTTATCACTTGATAACATCCCTGTTATTTCTCTTCTTACTGTAGCAGGCAGTTGCTTACATGTTTCAGGTATGCTTTTGTGCATTTTCCTTTATTCGTTTAAAGCAGTGTACTAATTATTAATGGCTACAGAGTGTGAGAGACTTCTGGTGAGTGTAGTGTTTATTCTGTGCACTAAGAATAACCTAATGGTTCATTGGTAGGGTCGAATAACGTTACAATCGCACAACTAGTTACCTACTGTGCTACTTTTTCCACTTCTTTGTGATCTTGCAGGAGTAGATTAGATCTAGATCCTCTGTTCTTGTTACTGGGCAGTTGTTAGTACTACTATAATTAGGACATTATGCAAAAAGTTACAAATATGAACTATCCCTCTATTTCATTAACAGATTAAAACATCTTGAGACTAATACACACCTCAACAAAAGTTTGGAATATCATAGAGCTTACTACGATCAAACCTATTGAGGTTTGTATAATACCATATTAACAAAATAAACATAATTCCTTCTGAAATCAAGAAAGATTTAGGTTATTTAGAAAAGATCATTACAGAACAAAATAGGCTATCACCAAAGCGTACATCTTGAAAATAAAATTAGTGAAAATTTATATCTCGTGGTGATGATCATCAATCTTTAGTAATGTGTATGTCATCCCCGAACACAGATGAGTTGTCCCACTCTGCGGGGCGTTATTCAGGATGAGACCATCAAATTCATCTTGAGATATCAGGTGCCATTCCTCAATGGTAGCTTCAATGAAGTCCTGAAGAGTGTTATGTGGATTTCGACGCTGTGCCATAGCCACTTTCAGTAGGTTCCATACGTGACAAACTGCATTCATGTCTGGGGATCTTCGAAGTGACCGAGACACTGCTAGAGTAGAATGCGGTCTTGCATTGTCAGTGACTAGGATGAAGTTGCTACCGACTTCACGTCTGTAGCGCCTAACAATCGTTTGTAGGAATTATCAGGGACCAGTCAAATTGCCATAGATGGGAACTTGAGGGGGCCACCGTCCCACTGTCCCATCATTACTGCCACCCAGAACATTACATTTCAACCTCCAAAGTGATGCACTTCCTGAACGTATCGGCGTTCCTGATGTCGTCTAGCGCTTCTACAAACCCTAACACTTCTGGTTTCCGGTCGCAAACAAATCCTGATCTGTTCAGAAAACATGACATTACTCCATTCTGCAAGGGTATGAAGTTGACGTGCAAAAGCCGAGGTGCTTCAACTGCGTCGGTTGCCTTGGTTCGCTGCAAAACCTCTCATTGGTCTTCTTGAATGAAGACCAGTCTGAGGCAATCTTCTATGCACTGTTTGGTCTGAGATACGAATCCTTGTCGCCCAGGAGAAGTTATTCCCAATGTTTCTGGCAATTGATGCTGGGTGCTTGCGAGCCCACAATTGGAGGAAAAGATCCTGCATTGGTGTAGTCACACCAGGACGACCACTGCGAGATATGTCATTCACATTTACCGTCCCTCTGTACTTTCTCCACACCTTAGACACACTACTTTGAATGACATGCAACCGATCGACAAAATATTTCCGTGTATGACCTACTGAAAATGAAGCCACTATCCTGATTCGATCGAATTTTTGTACGCCTTTGCGTGGCATGTTACTGCAGGGCTCAACACAAACTGAATGAAGCCGTTGTTGATACTGGACTGCTCGCAGTGTGCCGCTGCTGCAGATGTATGTTTACATGACTGGGAAACGACCACAAAGCATGCCAGTAGTAAACTCCGTCCAGTATGTGGGCTCTAGCTGGATAAGGCATGAAACGTCTAGATCAATGAGACCTCTACCATCGTAGACTACATTTTATGACAGTATTCTAAAGTTTTGTATAACGTTAAAATTTAAACAAATTAAATACAGCCCAATAAAAATTGTGAAAACAAGGGAAAGGACAAAATCACGTTGAAACTCGGCAGAGGCCTCCTCGAAGGCTGCCATCTTACTGTGGTGAGGAGATTTGCTTGTCCTTTTACCCTGAGAGCTACGCTGGTGGGAGCTTAAGCTCATTGCAGGGTCACCGAAGGCAGGCAGGTCGAAGTGTTGGGACCAGACGAAAAGTAGACCACAAGGAGGCCCCTGATGGATTCTGATTAGACGCACTCTAGCAGCGCTCAGAACTAAGACAGGATGGAGAAGTTGGTGAAGACAATCCTCCTAGGGTAAATAACACCGAAGAAAAATTAAACAGCTGCCGCCCTGCAATTACGTGATTGGCTTACCACATGCCGTTGTTGTTGTTGTGGCCTTCAGTCCTGAGACTGGTTTGATGCAGCTCTCCATGCTACTCTATCCTGTGCAAGCTTTTTCATCTCCCAGTACCTACTGCAACGTACATCCTTCTGAATCTGCTTAGTGTATTCATCTCTTGGTCTCCCTCTACGATTTTTACCCTCCACGCTGCCCTCCAATGCTAAATTTGTGATCCCTTGATGCCTCAAAACATGTCCTACCAAACGATCCCTTCTTCTAGTCAAGTTGTGCCACAAACTTCTCTTCTCCCCAATCCTATTCAACACCTCCTCATTAGTTATGTGATCTACCCATCTAATCTTCAGCATTCTTCTGTAGCACCACATTTCAAAATCTTCTATTCTCTTCTTGTCCAAACTAGTTATCGTCCATGTTTCACTTCCATACATGGCTACACTCCATACAAATACTTTCAGAAACGACTTCCTGACACTTAAGTCTATACTCGACGTTAACAAATTTCTCTTCTTCAGAAACGATTTCCTTGCCATTGCCAGTCTACATTTTATATCCGCTCTACTTCGACCATCATCAGATATTTTACTCCCTAAATAGCAAAACTCCTTTACTACTTTAAGTGTCTCATTTCCTAATCTAATTCCCTCAGCATCACCCGATTTAATTTGACTACATTCCATTATCCTCGTTTTGCTTTTGTTGATGTTCATCTTATATCCTCCTTTCAAGACACTGTCCATTTCGTTCAACTGCTCTTCCAAGTCCTTTGCTGTCTCTGACAGAACTACAATGTCATCGGCGAACCTCAAAGTTTTTGCTGCTTCTCCATGAATTTTAATACCTACTCCGAAATTTTCTTTTGCTTCCTTTACTGCTTGCTTAATATACAGATTGAATAACATCGGGGAGAGGCTACAACCCTGTCTCACTCCTTTCCCAAACACTGCTTCCCTTTCATGCCCCTTGACTCTTACACTGCCATCTGGTTTCTGTACAAATTGTAAATAGCCTTTCGCTCCCTGTATTTTACCCCTACCACCTTCAGAATTTGAAAGAGAGTATTCCAGTTAACATTGTCAAAAGCTTTCTCTAAGTCTACAAATGCTAGAAACGTAGGTTTGCCTTTCCTTAACCTTTCTTCTAAGATAAGTCGTAAGGTTAGTATTGCCTCACGTGTTCCAGTGTTTCTGCGGAATCCAAACTGATCTTCGCAGAGGTCCGCTTCTGCCAGTTTTTCCATTCGTCTGTAAAGAATTCGCGTTCGTATTTTGCAGCTGTGACTTATTAAACTGATTGTTCGGTAATTTTCACATCTGTCAACACCTGATTTCTTTGGGTTGGAATTATTATATTCTTCTTGAAGTCTGAGGGTATTTCGCCTGTCTCATACATCTTGCTCACCAGATGGTAGAGTTTTGTCATGACTGGCTCTCCCAAGGCCATCAGTAGTTCTAGTGGAACGTTGTCTACTCCCGGGGCCTTGTTTCGACTCAGGTCTTTCAGTGCTCTGTCAAACTCTTCACGCAGTATCTTATCTCCAATTTCGTCTTCATCTACATCCTCTTCCATTTCCATAATATTGTCCTCAAGCACATCGCCCTTGTATAAACCCTCTATATACTCCTTCCACCTTTCTGCCTTCCCTTCTTTGCTTAGAACTGGGTTTCCATCTGAGTTCTTGATATTCATACAAGTGGTTCTCTTCTCTCCAAACGTCTCTTTAATTCTCCTGTAGGCAGTATCTATCTTACCCCTAGTGAGAGAAGCCTCTACATCCTTACATTTGTCCTCTAGCCATCCCTGCTTAGCCATTTTGCACTTCCTGTCGATCTCATTTTTGAGACGTTTGTATTCCTTTTTGCCTGCTTCATTTACTGCATTTTTATATTTTCTCCTTTCATCAATTAAATTGAATATTTCTTCTGTTACCCAAGGATTTCTATTAGCCCTCGTCTTTTTACCTACTTGATCGTCTGCTGCCTTCACTACACCACATGCTAGAGGAAGTAAACTCGACCAAAAATTACTGACAAGTGATGATGCCAAAAGATGGCAGCCCCACCAAGTGTCTAGCCTGTAAGGAGGACTTTAATTTTACTCATAATCTTCAAAGAAACCAGTCGCGCGTGTTAAATAGAAGACGACGCAAGCAAGGAAAGGGCAGACAATTTGGAATAGTGGAGAAGCTAAACATTCCGACTTGGAATCTGAGAACACTGCACTAAAAGAAACAGACGTATTTAAAGAACTGGAACAAAGAAATATTAATATTGCAATAATTAAAGACGCAAAGAAAAATCTGAGAGGAACTGCAGATTTAGATGGCTACGTAATTATTTACACCAGTGCAGGAAGTGACAAAAGAGCAAGTAATAGAGTTGATATATTAGTAAAAGGGTTGGAACTTCAATAGTGGCAACTATTTATTTACAGCTCGTACAAAATAGATAAGTGTTTAAAGTTTTACTGACCTTCAAAGTAGTCACGAGCATTGTGTATAACCCGTTGCCAGCGATGTGGAAGTCGTAGGATACTCTTAGCAGTGCCAGTTGTGTTGACAGTTCGAGCGGCGCGGTCTATTGACAGCCGAATTTGTAGCATGTCTGAAGCGAATGCCGTGAAGTGTTACGGCAACACTGACTCAAAGGAAGGCCTCGGCGCTTGTTCGTGACGTCACGTCAGCTAGGCACGGCGAACGCCAGGTCTGTTGCAGGCATACTCATAATGGCGGTGTCTCCCTCTCTGACCCAGGAAAATGTGAAACTATCGGCGCTAGTTGATCAACTCACATTGTTCTGAGAGATTTCTGCAATCAATTAATTGTCCAATTCATTACACTTCTTAACAAATAGTGTACTCCTGAACTTAAATTTCCACTTGTTTTAAGGATTGACATACAAAAACAACTTCATGGTCCAGCAGCAACAGAGTTCGTGCTTCTTTACCTTATTTGTAAATCTGAGGAAGTTTCGTTTGTACTGGGTTGCTTTTACAAGAAACTGTGAACATTTTGGTGCTCTTCTTTAGGTATCTTGGTTGACTATGGGGGAGGAGCACTTAATGTTAATGAAATATCTTGCGATTGTACACGTTGTGGGAGGGGGTGGGGGACAGAAGAAGAGGCAAAAGAGAGATACTTGTTTTATCAAATGAAATTTTTGTATCTTATAAAGTTTCTCCTTTCAGTTGCAAGAGGAGAATTTTTAGCTTTTCTAATGTGCATATTTAAAAAGTTTAAGCTCAGCAGTATTTTAGATGTATGAAGCTATCTTGTTTCCTGTTTAGAATTCCTTTCGTTGAAAGCGACTGTAATCTAATGACTGGCAACAGTTGGGCATTTACACATGTAAATTAGTTCACATTTCCAATGACGACGTCAAACGAAAATAAATATATAAATAAAAGAAATGAGTTAATTGTAAGGGGGTTGGGGTAAGTTTCGATAACAAAATGGATCAAGTAAATATAGTAACTTGAATGTAAAATTTCCGAAGCTTGCAATGGGGCAAAGCATCTTCTCATATTGATCTACGTTTGTTTCGACAGGATTCAGTAATACAGAACTATGATCTTCATTTGTAGCTTTACGATAGTAAGAAAATCTTTCATATAAATAAAACTGCAGAATTCAAAACAATACCCAACCTTTTGTCCAAAAATAAGAGATTTATAGTGATAAGCACGCCCAGGCGTTTCTGCCTGCAACAGACGTGGCGTTCGCCGTGCCTAGCTGACGTGACGTCACCAACAAGCGCCGAGGCCTTCCTTTGAGTCGGTGTTGGTTACGGCCGCGAGGAGTGGTCGTGCTGTTGGAGGCGCCAAGTCATTGTCTGCGCGGCTACTCTCTTCGGAGGTTCGAGTCCTCCCTCAGGCATGGATGTGTGTGTGTTGTTCTTAGCGTAACTTAGTTTAAGTAGTGTGTAAGTCTAGGGACCAATGACCTAAGCAGATTGGTCCCTTACGAATTCACACACATTTGAACATTTGAAGTGTTTCCTTCAGTTTAGAAATGGAGTTGAACTTACGAGGACTTAATTCAAGGGAGTGCAGTAGGTGGTATAGCACTTAGCAGTCCCATCAGTCAAACAAATCGGTAACAGCTTGCACTGTACGTGCTTGAGCATTGTCTTGCAAAATGATGGTCGGGTCCTACAGAAAGAGACCGCGCCTCTCGTACAGTCAACACAACTGGCACTGCTAAGAGTATCCTCCAATTTCCACATCGCAGGCAACGGGTTATACACAATGCTCGTGACTACTTTGAAGGTCAGTAAAACTGTAAACACCTATCTATTTTGTACGAGCTGTAAATAAATAGTTGCCACTATTAAAGCTCCAACCCTCGTAGATAATAAATGGAAATCTAGAATCTAATATTATACTTACATAAATGACAGAATAATAACATCGAGATTCAGAGTAGATCGACGGAGTGTAACAATGACTGGGGTGTGCGCTTCTGACGGTGGAGAAAAAAGAAGAGACTGAAGCTATTTAGGAAACCCTACAGAAAAAATAGATACCTAAAATAAAACGGGTCACCTATTAATCTGCTGAGATTTAAATGCCAGAATAGGAAATAATCGAGTGCCTCCAACGGTGGGAACTCTCGATGAACAGCACATTTGACCTCAAGTAATGGGGACGAAAATTACTAATTCTGTTTTTAGGAAGGGAGATATACGTAAATACATATTGAGCACTATGGGACAGACATCAGTAACAGACTATGTCATGGTCAACGGTAAAAGTATGCAAGCAAGTTCAGGATGTCCGTATTTACACAGGTAGCGACATTTACTCGGACAACTACCTAGTGGTAGAAAAAATAGCTACGCTCGATAGGTGGAAGAAACCAAAAGGAGTTGAAACAAGAAGGTAAGCTGGTTTTAAGGTCTATCTATTACACGATGAGAGCATAAAACTTCTGTGCCAAATCAGACTGAATCTCTCCCTAAGCCGTTTCACGAGGTAGACGCGCGGCCTAGGGCGCCTTGCCGTGGTTTAAGCGGCTCCCTCGTCCGATGTTCGAGTCCTCCTTCGGGCATTGGTGTGTGTGTTGCCTTTAGCGTAAGTTAGTTTAAAGGCCCGTCTACACGCAACGATCTGTCTGCGCAAATGTCTGCGCACATCACATCTGCGCAGACAGATCGTTGCGTGTGGACGGGCCTTTAAACTAACTTGAGGTATGTGCAAACCTGGAAATTGGAGTTGGAGGCTTGAGCGAAACCTCTCAAATCTGTGGGTTCAAACCATATCTGCGCAGACAAGTTGGAGCGTGTGAACAGGAGATCGCCGCAAACCCGGCGCGAAACAGCTGTTTGCTCAGTCTAGTGTTTGTATTTGTGCGCACAGGGCATTAAAATGGCTGATACTCATCAGTGTTCTCGAGAGTTTGTGAGTTCATTGAAATATATAGAAACTACCCATGTTTGTGGAAGATTAAAGTAAAGAATATAGTGACAGAGACAAAAAGACAGCATACAATGCTCTAATTGAAAAATTGCGGGTATTATTTTACTCAACTCTTGTTTCGATATTGCGGTTGAAAATTCCAAATCCTTGTAGCTCCTTCCTGTTGCTAGGAATCTTTATGTTACCGCCAGCCGTTCATAAGGAGAAATTGCCCTTCTCTATACAAGTATTTTGTCTCATAATATGAGGGGTTACAAGCTTTAAGAGATAATTATAAGTTTCGACATCCATCCGCAAATAATTTCACCAGTCGTTAGGTTGGCCCTGCAACTCTCGCTGTAAATTTACGTGAGAAAACTGTTTTCGCTTTACCAGCCACTGTCTACACCATTTTGACCGCTTTCTCTGTTTCCTGCGGTTGGTCTGAATGCTTTTTTGCAGCACAAGTTGCGAACACAAACCACAACAGAACTTCCTCCATTTCTATATTTCAAAATAACTGAATTAAATTTTTGACGTTTATGGGGAGCGTAGTCGCTTACCACTGATATTTCTTTTCTATACCGACAGATGGCAGGCGAGTAGTAGATTGGGGTTTGTGTCGTGTGCACACACCACGTTTGCGGCGATCTTTTGCATGTACACACATTTGCGCCGATGTCTGCGCAGACAGATCGTTGCGTGTGGACTGGGCTTAAGTTAGATTAAATAGTGTGTAAGCCTATGGATCGATGACCTAAGCAGTTTGGTCCTAATTTCCAAATTTTCTCTCTAAACCAGACAGAAACAAAAGACAGTTTAGAAACAGAATGAGAAAATATGAAACTTGTATTGACAAGTCACAAATGAATCACTGGAAAAAACAAATCCGTTGAGAAAAGGAAGTGAGCACATCACATATATTTACGGACGAATACAGAATCTGTGAAATCGGATGCAAGGAGAAAAGAAAGAAAGTAATAACTATTGTCAGGCAAACAAATGAAGAATGGTGGAATAATTTTGTGCACAGAACTGAACACGATATCCATAGAAGACAGTCTATAGGTTTCAAGATGATAAATCATTTAAATAAAATTGAAGAGAGACAACAAAACTAAATTTAATACCAGAATATAAATAGCTTGCACATTATAAACGGCTCTGGTGTAACGAAAACCATGCATTAGGGTAGGAGCTGCCCGTAACGGACAACCCACATGACGGCGACCAAACGAAATCCATAAACTAAACGCCGCCGTGAAGAAAACTAAAACCGGAAAGCAACGGGACTTTAATCCATAAATGCAGATTTACTTGAACGTGGTGGATACTTCTTCATTTATACAGCACGTGTTGGCAAAGACACGAAACTATGACTGCTGCAGAAGTCAATCTTTCAAAAAAGTAATCGAAGTGAATGTAGTAATTACCGTGGTATTAATTAGCAGGCACAGCGTACAATATTTACGTCAAGAAATAAATCAAGGTCCAGAAGTTTTTTTCTGAAAATCTGTTATCTGAAGAACAAAATGCTTTCAGAAAAGGAAGATCCTGTGCCGATAACATTTGCACACTTAAACAAATTATGGAGAAAAAAAGACAGTCGATAGGTAAAACACACAATGCATTTATAGGCTTACAGGAAACCTTCGAACATGTAGATGGGAAAATTTAATGGAACATGTTACACAAGAAAGGGTTGATTGATTGATTAATTGAGAGGAATTCCGAAGTGAGTCACAGAAGAAAGAGGGTCTGCTAAAAGTGTACGGATCCAGTCACGGCAGTTAAATTACAAAACAATGATAATTAAACACACACAGTAAAGGTATAAAAGGTGAGACCAAAAGTACAGACTAGAAAAATGGGAGGTAGCCATGGGGTCACAGACTGAGAAGACTGTAAAGGAAGTCCCAACCACAACCAACCTGCCCTGCACCAAGACTAAAGTAGATCCTTATATCTGAAAATAAAAAGCCACTTTCACGGAGGAAACTGAGGACCAGTTCAACCACCAGAGGATCGTCTGCAAATATTAAATATAAGGAATCGAGAAGACTATACTTAACACGAAGGAACAAAAGAAAGGGACATTCCACCAACATGTGAGATACCCGTCAGTCTGGCTCCACAAACACATTCTGAGGCTGGGTCGTTACATAGGAGGAATCAATGGGTGAGCTAGGTATGACCAATTCGTAAACGGCATAAAACAGTGGACTCCTTCCAAGAGAAGCGGAAGGAAGAGCGCCTTGATTGTACAGAGGTTATTACTATGAGCAGTAGTGCTCCACATGGCATTCCACTTTTGGGCAAAGAAATAGCTGTAACCAGAAACATTTTTAGTTATTAAGACTGTTATAAACGACCACAACACGCTCCACATTACGTATCATGGCCACACTGATCACAGTTTGGTACAGGAAACGTGTAAAACAGGAGGTGAGCATACATGTAACAAGAAACATAATGATATCACAAACAAACAACTCATCCCGAGTTCGGTATTGCACAGCACAATGGAAATAACTATAATAAATAAAAAGTTATAAATAGGAAAACTTTAAAACTCAGTTTTACGTCAAATATAAACAGCGTCCCTTAATGGGGCCGCAAAACCACTCAACCGCTACTTTAATTGAAAGAGGCGAAACACTCTAGCAACCGCCGTCCAATAACAAACAATTAGTTAGCGGCTGCTGTGATAAGATAATAAACGAGAGTGTCTTTCGATAACTAATGCCGCTTAAGGCAACTCAGTAAAATGGAAATCACGCAAAGCTTTAAAAGTGATTTTAAGACACATATGATAAAAGACGTTTTTTAAAAAGCAATTAGCCAATTGAGATACCAAATTCAAGGCGAATAAAGCTCAGTGCAGTTAGGATCAGGGCAAAACACACTGAATAATTGAAACACAGTAAATGCCAAAGTTTTACAGACCTGCAGATTGCAACGAGATACACTCCTCTAGCATTACTTTTTGTCAACAGCAGTTGTCGATACTAGTATTATTTTTCCAATTTTGGACAAGTCATTATTTTCACAGTGGTTTTTCTGAAAATTTTCACATAATTTTATACAGATTATGTTATATTACAAAATAAAATGTATGAAAATGAATTACTTTATAAAATGTTTTATTCTCGATGTTATGATCAATAAGTACTAGTTCTGAATGTACAGGTAAAATTATTGTCATTTTAGAAACATTTGAAATTACGAACTGTTGACACATATAAAATTACTATCATTAATTACGCAATACTGTACTGGTTACTATGTTTATTTCTGGATTCATTTATCAAATAATAATCGAAATTAATAATGTAACACAAATTAGTAGAAATTCATTTGTTAAGAGAAACTGTAAACCTTTTGGAATGTGTCTATTTCCGCAGAGTGTCAGTGTCGTAAGCATGCCTCAGATGTGATCGGACGTGTTTTTATATTTTGTGCTAACTATGTAATTTCGGCTTTGTTAATGTGAAAAATCAAAAGACTGTATGATATACTAAAATATGATACAACAGATTTACGTAAAAAAAAATTCTGAAGCAACAATCTTCAAATTTATTTAGATCAATCCAGCCGTGAGGGCCTAAAATGTAACATTTTCTGTTTCAAGAGTCAGACCCCGTAGACAGCAAAAACTGGGACCAACTCTACATGACAATCAAAGTAAACTAGAAAGTTTATTGTAATCTTCGCTCCTCTCAAATTTTCGTAAAAGACAAAGTGGACAATAGATGGAATTAGGAAAGCGGGAGGGGGGTGGGCGAATTGGAAGATGGTTACGCACACTATACATACGCAAAACCAGTTCTGTTCAACCACATAGAATACCTTCCATCATAGTACAATCTCTGGCTTGTGTGACAACTAAACGCTCTTAACACTGATCGTATTTCACTTGTAGCTAGCCAACAAATGCCGACGCCCAGTGTGGATAAAACCGAAAACCCCACCCGCTCCAACGACGAACTTGCTTGACGCCGACCGCTGTATAGGCCCTTACCCGACGGCTTAACAACACGTCATAACATTACTCAGCGTACACTGCTGTCTACTGCGAGTGTTAAAGTATACTGCCGCACAACGCCAGCTAGTGCCTGTCATGAACTCAGCTTCGACGTAACACTGCAATCCACTCGGGGGTAAACCACCACACTCACATGCCTGTCCGCAACTGTCTCTCCACAGGCCCGTGCATTTTCTCCTTTAAAAAACATCTCGGCAAATGATTATTCACGGTCCAACAGCAAGATTCTCTGCAATCCATTACGGACTTTATGTTAAATCAGTGCAAAGTAAATGTTCCTCTAAATACAAAATAAAATGTAGCTACTGTTATTGAACTTTAACAAAGTGTCTGGCAATTCATATTATAGGTTTATACTAGCTATAGAGGGGACTTAAATGGTTCAAATGGCTCTGAGCACTATGGGACTTAACTGCTGAGGTCATCAGTCCCCCAGACCTTAGAGCTACTTAAACCTAACTAACCTAAGGACATCACACACATCCACGCCCAAGGCAGGATTCGAACCTGCGACCGTAGCGGTCGTGCGGTTCCAGACTGAAGCGCCTAGAACCGCTCGGCTACATCGGCCGGCTGTTTCACATTATATTTGGAATATAATTATATAGATGTCATAAAATTTTGTCAACTCTGAGAGCGATGTGTGTTGTTATATCGTTCGCAAAAACCAGGTTCGCCAAGATCGCTTGTAAATGTTTTCATTAATTACCGGATTCGACCCGATTTGTGCTGTCATCATCGGATCTTGTAACACATTAACATTTCAAAACATGCAATCCACAAAGTGAAGTTGCGTCTTTTTACAGTAAACGTTAGCAAGGAACATCGACATAAGATATTACAAATATAAACCACAATATGATTTTCGGTGTGTCCCGTAGCTGTGTACAGATCAGATGCCATTTACAGATAATAAAAATTCTTGTTTAGTGTTGGTGCCGTTACGGTTTCAAATGTTGTTCAAATCTTTCTTAAAATGACATTAACGAAGCGTGACATACCGGTAATTAAAATTAACTTTTCATATGTTCGGCACCAGTGTAATTGAACGATGGTCATAAAACAAAAGCGTTACGCCGTTACAGCTTAGTAACTCACGCAATCAGTACTAAATGATGTAAGTACTGATTTTGTTAGTACTATATGATTGTATCACTTATTAAGTTTTAAGAGCCCAACACTTTTGTTTTATGATCACTATTCAATTACAATGGTCACGAACTATGAAAAGCTGATTTTAATTACATCATGTATGGATGATCTCATTTTAAAAAAACATTTTAACAATGTGTGAAGCCGTAACGGCACCAACACTAATCAACAACGTTTTATGATCTGCAAATGGCTAGATTGGAAGCCGACACTAGTAATCAATCTTGTGCAGTCTTGAGTTTTCATGGGTTTTGAATCCCTAAAATAAATAAAAATTTACAACAGATCACGTGTCGTCTGCTCGACAATATGGACAAACTTGGCTGTCAGAATGTTCTGTCAGAAGGTGTTAAATATGCGCAGATGCCTGTCTGCCTAAGCTTGATTCGTTCACGATGAGTGGTAAAAGAAGTGTGACCTGTGAAGAGATGTATCACGTCTTGATTCTGGGAATGAGTGACGTCCTTGTCATTATCAAGGCAGAAATGAGAGATCACTGTGCATGGAAATTTGTACCTTCTGTCGGCCGAGCTATGGCAACCAGGAAACTAAAAGACGGCGTGTGCAGAAAGGCGACACTTAGCGTCAACGGCTAACACCGCCACACAACCAAAGATAACTAACACAGACGTCGCGCGAGTCCGCCGCTCGTGGTCTCGCGGTTGCGTTCTCGCTTCCCGAGCACGGGGTCCCGGGTTCGATTCCCGGCGGGGTCAGGAATTTTCACCTGCCTCGAGATGACTGGGTGTTTGTGTTGTCCTCATCATTTCATCATCATCCAGGAAAGTGGCGAAATTGGGCTGAGCGAAGGTTGGGAAATTGTACGGGCGCTGATAACCGCGCCGTTGAGCGCCCTACAAACCAAACATCATCATCATCATCACAGACGTCGCGCCGGCCGAAGTGGCCGTGCGGTTAAAGGCGCTGCAGTCTGGAACCGCAAGACCGCTACGGTCGCAGGTTCGAATCCTGCCTCGGGCATGGATGTTTGTGATGTCCTTAGGTTAGTTAGGTTTAACTAGTTCTAAGTTCTAGGCGACTAATGACCACGGCAGTTGAGTCCCATAGTGCTCAGAGACATTTTTGAACAGACGTCGCAGGTACTCAAATATAACGTAACAGGGGGTGTCCAAGTAGCGTTCTCCCTTTTCCTCTGTAGTCTGAGACAGAGCAGCATTCCAGTGAGAATTTAAGCAAGACTGTTGTCTCTGTTTATAAGGTCAGTTACTGGTTCAATCTCAACACAACGCTTAACAACACTATCCAAGTACCTGGAATCGTACGCCAGAACCTCTGCGTTGTTATATGGGCTGAAAATTATTTAAACCAAGAAATCCTGGGAGCTTGCATGGCACACCAAAACAAATATCTTTCTCTAATGGCATAACTTCCTGTGAGCATTATTTAATCCAGTAGAAGGAATATTCACTCTGCAGTTGTAATGACTAATTTGTGGTCGTAAAGATTCTCGTTGTATTGGTAGAGGGGGATACTTCGCTCTTCAGTTCTAGAAGCTGATTACATTCACGTTTCGTTGTACGTCTTGACCCAGCACAGTATTTGATTACTGATGGAGCGACACACCTGGTGTGAGTACACCGATATGCGTGGAGCTTACTACGTGTCGAACCACGATGGGCGAATACCACAAGGGTTTTTGCAACACAGTATCCCAATCGCCGTACCTCACATTGTTGGACGTTCAATGCTGTGTATCAACGTCTGCGTGAGACGGGTTAATTTGCCAGATAAAACGGATAGGGACACAGTTCGATCTCTGTAATCTGAGCTAGCTGTTCTACAGCATTTGGAGAGATATCCTTACATCAACACTCGTGCGACTACCGATAACACGGGGACAAATCAGCCGAATGTAATAAAGTCTCTGTGTGTCCAACTTTCTTACAGATGGTTGAAGCCTTGGGTTTGATTTCATTGTTTGTCTAATAGTCGGCAGGTGTTGTTTGAAGTGATCACTGTCACGGAAATCTACAGATACCAGTCACTGAATGCTGGCCCGTGTTTTAAATTGACCAGATGTGGGAATCTTCCTATACATCGGCCAGGGGTCCTCAATATGGGTGTAATACATCGCGGAAACTGGTTGCTAAATAAAATAACAATTTTTAAATTTAGACCGCTGAAAGGTGTTTTGATTTGGCATTCTGAATGTAAGAAACGACCTTCATGAGTAATTTTTACACCCATTTCACTTATAGAGTGTGCACAACCTGAAACCAAATGACAGTTTTCGCAGTGGTACTTGGAACAGTGTGAAATGCATCCTACAATTCCATCCTCCGTGCTGTTTACAGATGAAGCAACGTTTGGGCGTGACGGGGTCTTCAACATCCACACTTCGCATATTTTGGTTGTTGTAAATCCACATGCCTCATTAACTCGCGCTCATCAGGTGCGGTTCTTCGTGAACGTGTGGGCAGATGTCGCTGGTGCTATGTAACTGGACCCTATCTCCTACCTAGTCCATTACATGACAAGCACTGTTAAAATTGTGACTCTTCAGGCTTTCCCGGCGATCTAATGACATCTTGGGTTGTCGGGTGTTCTGCCGGATATCAGCGTCGTACTTGCACGATATTTCGATCACGTAGCACGTAACCTTCAGCAGGTGCGACCTGAGTCTCAGATCGCACCTGATGAAGGTTACGAGCTACGTGACCGAAATATCGTGCAAGTACGACGCTGATATCCGGCAGAACACCCGACAACCCAAGATGTCACTGTTAAAATTTCCTAGCCGGAGGATTGCCAGAGTTGCTGGATGACGTACCACTCGCTTCAAGACAGCGCATGTGTGTCCAACATGACGGGACGCCTGCACATTTCATTTGTCCTATGTGTCGATCCTTCTACCGACAGTTTCCAGGGAAGTGGATTGGTGGATGTGGTCCTTTATCATGGCCTGCTTGATCCTCTGTTTGACTGCTCTGTTTTGTGGAACGAGAGATGTGTAGCCTTTCTTTATAAAAGCCCTGTGGAATCTGAAGAGGATCGCTTGTCCGGACAGTAACAGCGGCAGGAGATATTTTGTACATCCTACAAGGCTATGGATGCCCTATACCGAAGATGACCTTCCGGTGTACGCTTTGTTTACAACTCAAGGTTCAAATGGTTCAAATGGCTCTGAGCACTATGGGACTTAACATCTGTGGTCATCAGTCCCCTAGAACTTAGAACTACTTAAACCTAACTAACCTAAGGACATCACACACATCCACGCCCGAAGCAGGATTCGAACCTGCGACCGTAGCAGTCACGCGGTTCCGGACTGAGCGCCTAGAACCGCTAGACCATCGCGGCCGGCAGAACTCAATGGAAACAATTTATAAGGTCTACTTTAATCGAAGAACTGTGATATCTTAATGTTCCTGTCACTTGGTAATTAACCGTTGTTTTGTTACTTTTTGTCTCCTCTGGGTAGGATTTGATGTCCTCGGAAAAAGGTTTCTCACAGGAAAACATGTTAGACAAAGTGCTTTGAATTTTCCGTCTATCACCATCAATTTTCATCGAGAGAAAAAGAAATTGCTCAAAAGAAAATATGACATTAGAGAAAACTATTTGTTTTGGTATCCCGTACATCCTCCCGAAGTTGGTCGGTTTAAGTGATTTTCTCCCTGTATTCCATCGAATGACTGGTAGCAAGACAATGCTCTACCGTCACATACACTATGTGGTCAAACGTTTCCGGACACCCCCAAAAACACACGTTTTTCACATTAGGTGCATTGTGCTGCCACTTACTGCCAGGTACTCCATATCAGCGACCTCAGCTGTCATTAGACATCGTGAGAGAGCGGAATGGGGCGCTCCGCCGAACTCGCGGACTTCGAACGTGGTCAGGTGATTGGGTGTCACTTGTGTCACACGTCTGTACGCGAGATTTTGACACTACTAAATATCCCTAGGTCCACTGTTTCCGATGTGATAGTGAAGTGGATACGTGAAGGGACACCTACAACACAAAAGCGTACAGGCCGACTTCGTCTGTTGACTGACAGAGACCGCCGACAGTTGAACAGGGTCGAAATGTATAATAGGCAAACATGTATCCAGACCATCATACAGGAATTACAAACTGCATCACGATCCACTGCAAATACTATGACAGTTAGGCGGGAGGTAATAAAACTTGGATTTCATGGTCGAGCGACTGCTCAAATGACACGAGGCACGCCGGTAAATGCTGAACGACGCCTGGTTTTATGCAAGGAGCGTCAACACTGGACGATTGAACAGTGGAAAGATGTTGTGTGGAGCGACGAATCACGGTACACAATGTGGTGATCGCATCGCAGGGTGTGGGTATGGCGAATGCCAGCTTGTGTAGCGCCAACAGTAAAATTCGGAGACGATCGTTTTACGGTGTGGTCGTGTTTTTCATGGAGGGGGGCTTGCACCCCTTGTTGTTTTGCGTGCCACTATCACAGCACAGGCTTACATGGATGGTTTAAGCACTTTCTTGCTTCCCACTGTTGAAGAGCAATTCGGGGATGGGGACTGCATCTTTCAACACGATCTAGCACCTGTTCATAATGCACGGCCTGTGGCGGAGTGGTTACACGACAATAACATCCTTGCAATGGACGGGCGTGCACAGAGTCCTGACCTGAATTCTATAGAACACCCTTGGGATGTTTTGGAACGCCGACTTCGTGCCAGGCTTCACCGACCGACATCTATACCTCTCCTCAGTGTAGCACTCCGTGAAGAATGGGCTGTCATTCCCCAAGAAACCTTCCAGCACCTGACTGAACATATGCCTGCGAGAGTGGAAGCTGTCATCAAGGCTAAGGCTTCGCCAACACCATATTGAATTCCAGCATTACCGATGGAGGGTGCCACGAACTTGTAAGTCATTTTGAGCCAGGTGTCCAGATATTTTTCATCACATAGTGTATTTGTCAGGCTGTAGTAAGCGTGTGTGACGCTTTTGGTGAACACACCGCTCCTCCGCGGTTGTGACGGATATACGACACGCGAAAACAGCAGACGATTCCGTAGACACTCACCGTACGAAAACCAAAATCATCCGGAACCTCACCAAGTCACTTTAAAGGCAGACATCTGAGAATGGAAAGGAAGACTAGTTAACAATTTCCGGTCGAGGACAATGTTATTGGAGATGGGCTACAATCTCAGGTTGCGTAATGGATCGAAAGGAAATGGGCTATGTCTACTCAAAGGACTTACTTAGGAATACCACGGAAAATCTAAAACTGAATACTGAATAACCGGAAGCCATTCGGAACGCCCATCCTCCCGATGTAAGTCCAGTGTGCTAAACATTGCGGAACCAGGCTCGGTGAAACACATCGAAGCAATTCAGAGGCTTTCTGCCAGATTTATCACCAGCACGTTCGATCAATACACGACCATTACGGAAATGCGCCACGGATTCAAATGGGAATCTCTGCGCGGAAGAAGACGTTCTTTTTTTGCGAATTACTATTCAGAATAGAGAATCTCCATTTGCGGCAGAGCGCATAACGATCCTACGGCCGTCAATATCCATCTTTCGTAAAGGCGGTGAAGGTATCTTGCGAAACTCAGCTCTCTCTTTTCCTCCATTAGATCGATAGCGCTGTAGACACGGTCGCTCAGGTTGATGGCGCGTTCCATGACTTCAGGAAGGAATTTCACATCGTCCTCCATTGCCGTTTAGTGAAAAAAAATACTAGCTTACAGCGTATCGGACTTCCTGGCAAATAGAGTTCTCTACGGAACAAAATCGATAATTACAGGAATACCCCTAAAAAGGTGTGGTGGGACCATTACTATTTACAGTGGCTATAAATGTTCTAGCAGAAAGCGTCGGAAGCTCTTTAAGGCTTTTCACAGATGATGTGGCTGTGTGTATAAAGGTAGCAGAGCCAGAAGGCAGTAACAATCTGAAGAATCACCTATAGAGGTCTGATCAATAGTGCTGGTACTGGCAGTTTACCCTGAGTGTATGAAACTTATTGTGCATACACAGGAAAATGAATCGATTACTGTACAACTGCACTACTGGTGAACAACTGCAACAAACAGTATCTACCATAACTATCCGGAGCGACCTTAAATGGAATGACCACAAAAATCGATTAGTAGGAAAAGTAGATTCTTCGCAGGAAGAATCTTAAGGAAAAGTAATTAATCCACAAAAAAAATTTCTTACGAGACACTTGTAAAACCGATTCTTGAGTATTATTCATCAATCTGCAGCCTTTACCATGTAAGACAGGTAGAAGAGACAGAGAAGATCCAAAGAAGAGAGGTGCGTTTCGTCATGGCATCGTTTAGTCGGCGTGTGATCGTTACACCCAAATATTCAACGAACTCCAGTGGCAGACGCTACAAGAGAGGCGTTGCACATCAGGAAGAGATTTAGTACTGAAATTTCGAGAGAGTATTTTCCGGAAAGAGTCGGACGACATATCACTTCCTTCCACATACACCTCGCGAAATGACCACAATGAGGAAGTTCGAGAAATTAGAGCCAATACAGAGCCTTATCGACAGTCATTCTTCTCAAGCGACATTCGCGAATGGAACGGGGAAGGGGGGATCAGTTAGTGGTGCCAGAAGCAGCCTCCGCTACAGATTGTCAGGTGTCATGCGAAATGTTGATATAGGTGTAGTTGCATAAGAAAATATAAGACAAATTATTGCTCGTATGGAATCACAGAGACAGTACTTTTCCCCATGCTCCACTTGGGCGTAGAGCAGGACAGAGGACGACTAGTAGTGGTGAAAGGTACCCTCCGCCATGTGCCGGATGGTGGTTTGTGAAGTATGCGTGTATCTGATACTAACAGTGTAGATAACTATCCGCATGAGGCCACCAAAATAACGTTCTGTCCTCTAGAGTAAATAGTTTCACGAGTAAGTTTTCTTACCGACAGCGGTAGACACACAACCAGTACCTATGTGTTACCTTAGATTTTGTACAGTTGAACAGACGCCTGCAGGACCTGCTCTCTTAATGATGCGACAGGGATTTGCGGCGGCGACCTCTTGTTACTATTTGATCAAACTCCACATACGTTAAACTGTGCAAGTCCATTTCGAAGGCTCTTACCAATAACAGAACAACGAAAGAAGAAGATTTTGGAAATAATTTAGGCATAATCTCAAGGTAAGAATTGAATCCTCTGCCAAGTTTCACTATGTGAAGAAGCAAGTACGTCCCACTCCACAATTCATTCACCATGTTCCTGATAAAATCGAGTTTTTCATAATCTTGGATTCCAGTGAAAATGGAAACTGTGAACTGAACATTCGGTTCCTTGTGTAGTCAAGTATAAAAGCATCACACCGAAATCACTGTTTAAATATATTATTTTCTGAGCCATTTCGTAAAATGTGAAATTTGAAGGGAAACCACCCGTTTGGCTTAACTCACAAATTAGTACATTCAGCACCATATTCCGCATATAACATAATAAAGATATACCACTTTTCAAGTAACATGTCAAGTAATATTTCAAGGTACAAATTGTTCATAATAGGCAGTTTCGTAAGTTAAAGTTTAAAGAAGTTTCATTTTAAAATCATAGTACCGAAATTTATTTGAGAAGAGGTTTCAAATTCATTCATCTTGTCTTCAGAACCGTCCTGCATTGTAGAAAGAAACTTATGTCGGATGGTTAACCGTTCATGTTTTGTTTGGAGGATATATATATATGTGTATATATATATATATATATATATATATATATATATATATATATATATACACTAGTACGTTACCATATGTCGTATTTCGGTACGTTTTAGCGTGTCACCTGTTTAAGAAGCTGTATGGGAATAAAACTTTCCACTTGTTGGGAGAGCAAACTTACAACTGACGAAACTGACCAAAATTTAATGAAATTCGTAATTCTGAACGTGGATAGAATATATGACTTTCTAATCTGAAGGGTGGCAGATCCTGGGACTTATTTCGTTGTGAAACGATTTCTTTCTGTAAGGAATTGACGCTTCCCGTAAATAAACAGACTTTCATGTCTTATCTGGTTTATAATGATTCGTTAATTTAATTGCTTTCTTATGTATTATTGTCATGTATTTTTACTTCGTTACCCATTACTGGCTCACCATCACTGTCAAGTTGTCCTAGCACCTGCCGGATTCAGTCTGTTTACAATTGTCGTCATGGTGGTGCAAAACCTAACGGTGTTTGACTGAAACAAGTTTCAGTTACTGGAGATTTACATATTCTAGATCATAGACGTATGCTCTTCAATTATTGTTAAGTTGTCCTTAAATGGGTGATGGTTGGTTTCTAATTGATTGGCCCAGCGTTTGCTTTTGCTGGAGCTGTCTACTTCATCTATGTGCCAGCATTGTGTACACCTTCCTGTCTTTTTCGTTGAGTTGTCTATTTCATGCCGTCTTTAGTTAATTTGCGGAATTAGTACTAGAATTAGAAGTTTAGGTGTCTACACAAATTTGTATTTCTTTTTTAAATGTGTTCTACGTTTGTGCCCACCTACTGTGTTTCATTACTTTTTCTTCATTTTTCTTATAGGAGTAATTAAGTTGAGGTTATTTATTTTCCTTGCGCTCTGCAGTTCTCTCAGTCGCATTTACTTTAAGGGTCAGGTGTTTTTTCGATTTTGCATTTTATGTAAGATGTTGAGCTTATGTCTAATTGTTGGTTTTGGGTGCAAGCAAAATTTTCGTTTTTTTTTTGTGGTCATGTACACTGATTTGCTAGATTGTGTTGCTGAAAAATATCTATAAACTTGACAGCTATTTACTTCCCAACAAAGCCCCAACACTTACCAATTTCAACGTTTCCTGCACCACATTACAAAGACTAAATCCCTGGTAGTTTTAGAACTGAACATTCGTCCTGCAAAGGGAAGTCAGACTGACAGAGGAACATTAGTTAATAAATGCACATCCAGATGAGTTACATACTCTTCAGTGGAGGTGAAACTGAATGTTGAATTATAAACGTTTTCATACCTCACATCAGACAGACTTCTTCAATTTGCTATTTAATTGTAGCTGTCACACTGGAAACTAACTTTCCTTAAATACTCAACAGAAATTTTGAAACATCTTTGAGACTGATGTAAGGCCATTTTTCAGGCAAAACGGTGTGATTACCGTGTGTGACTCGAAAAATTTGGTGACAAACGGCTAAACTTTCTCAAGCGCAATGCAAATTTCGCTGACACGTGTATTTGTATGAAGTATTTGCATGAAGTTTCGATTTATGTTTTCCATATTAATTAGTGTTACTACGAAAGCTTGGAAAGCTAATGGATGCTTCTGTAGTGAGTCCCATCTCATACATGAAGACACGTGCAACGCAAATATCTTTCTGATTTGTACGATCTGAATCTAAGTATACAATAAAATCAACTTTGAAACCATAACAACTCTCGACCGAAATATCTAAGAGGGTTGATTTGAAGTCGCTAATGTCGGTGGAACAGCATTCAGTGACAAATCGCAAAACCTACTGGGAAGCTGAAGATATTAATAAGACAACGAATAATGCGTGGTGGAGCAAAACCGTGCGTTTCTTGTTTGTAACGGAATTGTTATAAGGAATCAAGAGTGATAAGAAACCCAGTACTGATCGCGAATAAGCAAAGGCACGTGGTTTCATGCTCACACAAAAAGAAATTTTAATACAATGAAGAGATGCTGATACTGTTTGTAGAAACGATCTAATATTCTAGTACTTTTATTGCCCTATATGGGCAACTGTAAAACGTCTCAAATGTCGCTCAAAATCTATGAAGTTCCAAATATCTCTACATAAGCACAAAAGAAAAGTGACATGACCAGCGTAATCTGCTTATTAATAGTTAAGAGAGAGAAAATCTAACTGACACGGGGCCTAGGGATGTGACAGACTCAACTGTATATCTGGTCTCACGATCTCACACTTGTCAAAAGTATGATTTAAGCCAAGCGTTTGTAGCGATCTCGCGTTAGTATATGCTGCAGCATGACACGAAACAACAACACAGAATCCAAACTAAACACGGTTGCCTTTTGCAACAGAATGTCACTATTAATTCAGCCCAAACATCCACGATATCGGAAAACTTATTTCCACTATACTCCACTAAAAAGGTGGCACTATGCATGCTGCACAAAATCTGTTGAACACTTCCTTGAAAGTGTGGCACTAGGACAGAAATATTGAAACACAATAAGAAATAATCGGTAACACGTATTCGTATTAATAATAGTGGTACAAGATCTTACGTAACTTGCTGTCCTGTACATAATGCAATCAAAATTTGAGTACGTAATTAGCTACCAGCTATGAGACATTTATAGAAAAGCATTTTAATTTGCCATTACTTGTATTTATTAAAAGTATTATTTCAACCATTGTGAACTGGAAATCTGAAGAAACAGAACGTATGTAGTATGCACAGACTAAAAATTCGAAAAACAAATATTGTACTTTTGAATACCAACACCATATACAATACTATAAAAAGTATAACATCTGTTGATTTAAAAATGCATATTTCTCACAGAAGACAATGGTCGTTTATACAGCGCTATTATTATATCATGGCTCTTACGTTAGTTTCATATGCTCATTTTACTTGATTGAAGTTTTCTGTGAGATTGCGTCGTTTAGCCTTTGTTTTTCTTATTTTACACTCGCATAACATAGCAACAGCATAGTTCCAACGTTGAATATAGTCTTGTTAACTAGTACAGTATTTGTCTGACAGATCCTCTTACGTTTTCTCTTTGTCATATTAGACTCTTTGGTCATTTGATGTTAGGAAGGCCTGAGATGGGAGTCGTCTGTTGTCAGGAATGCATATTCAACTTACATGAGTTTTTCAAGTTATTGTCAAAACATTGTTATATTACATTGCTTGTTTTGTCATTGTTAAATTTGATATACGAAAGTGACTCATATGAAAAATATGCATTTTTAAACCAACAGATACTATAATTTCGTAGGTCCCTTATATAATGCTAATGTTCAGAGGTACAACTCTGACATTTATAGTTGTCTATCAATACTATGCATATTTTTTCTGTTCTTTTCAGTCTTTCAATCGGTGGAGTACAAATTTGATATAGACACCTGATGGCAAATGAAAATGGTTTTCTATAATACAATGAAATCTAAATAACTTTGCTGTGTCTTGACAGTCTACAATAATGTCACTATGACTTAAAATACTGTGCAGACATTTGAAGCTGACTATTCTTATTGCTTCATAAAAAATTAAGTTCAGTATTCTTATTGTTCCATAAATGATGACTTCTAAGTCAGAGATATGGTGTTCTAAAAGGAAATCAAGGGATGGTGGTCAGTATCATAATTTCCAAAAAAACTCCAATGTAGGAACTAGGAAAACTGTAACTGTAACTGTAAAAACTACCGGTGCTGCAGGAACTGGGAGAGTGTACACGGCGAATCGACTTTTGGGCCTGTTCACTGTTGGATCTCCATCCATGCCAGTACTGGGAGGAAGGAAAATAGTCCACATTTGACACCGCTATCTCTGGCGATTGGCAACACTATTGGTGGACGAATATGACACGCTAATGGACATGGCGCCCGAATCAGCAGGTAGACCTAATCAGTGAGTGCCATCTGGAGGCTGCCGCTCAGAGCTAAGAAGGCGCCAGGTGAACGGTCCCTCTCGGGCGAGGGCCCGTCGTGTTATTTTTGTGTATCTCTTGAGCCTCGTACACTATAAAGAGATTCCAGCGACCAGCGACCATGTGTGTCAGCAGCTTTGGCAACACTAGAGCTAACTTCATTTCCCGCTAAGGCCTCCAAGTGGCTCTCGCAGTGGATAGTTGTTGAACTCAAGGAGACAAGTCACATGGTTCTATGAGAAGATGAGGTGGCAGCCAAATAGGCTTTTCAGCCTGTCAGAAGTACGAGAAGAAATCGGACTGGTGAGCTGTACACCTGCAGTGCTTACGAAACAAATCGGCTTGGATAACAGACATGTTTCAACAAGCAATAGCAACTTTCAGTTATTCATTAATTGTAAATAGTACCAAGAGTGTGTCAATACATTCTTTAAAGCACATTACAAACAGCACAGAACGGAGTCTGTAGACAATGTTATTTACACGACCACCGTCTTCAGAACGGAGTGAAATAAGTATAGTGAGAGCCTTTTCCTTCACTGTGTGTTAGCCATGTTGGATTGCAGTGGATGACAGAGCGATTGTCGTTCGTCGAAAATGCACTGAGGTGACAAAAGTGATGGATTCCTCCTAATATCGCTTGGAACCTCCTTATAACCGGCATAGTGCAGCAGTTCGACAAGAGATGGACTCAACAAGTAGTTGGAAGTTCCAGGAGAAAAATTGAGCCATGCTGCTTCTCTAGTAGTCTATAATTGAGAAAGTGTTGCCAGGGCACGAAGTGCCCTCTTCATTACGCCCCATCCACTTTCGATGAGATTTATATTGGGCGACCTGGGTGGCCAAATCTTACTCTCGAAATGTCCGGAATGTTCTTCAAAACAATCATGTACAACTGTGGCCCGGTGACAAAGCCCATTGTCATCTATAGAAATTCCATGGTTTTTTGGGAATATAAGGTCCATGAATGACTGTTGATGATCGTCAAGAGGTTCTGTTGGACCCGAGCAACCGGTCAACTGAGTGTAACATGGTCCACACCATTATAGGAGCCACCACCAGCTCACGTAGTGCCTTGTTGACTAGGCCACGCTTTTCCAGTCTTCTAGGTTCCAACCAATACGGTCATGAGCCCAGGAGAGGCCCTGCAGGGCGATGTCGTGCTTTTAGCGTGGGCATTTGCGTCGGTCGCCTGCTGTCATAGCCCATTAAGGACAAATTTCACCTCGCTTTCCTTACTGATACTTTCGTCTTACGTCCTACATTGATTTCTGCTGTTATTTCGGGCGGTGTGGCTTGTCTGTTAGCACCAACAACTTTACGAAAACGCCGCTGCTCTCGGTCGTTAAGTGAACACCTTCTGCCACTGCATTGTCCGTGGTGGGAGGGAACGCAGAGATTTGGTATTCTCGGCACACTCTTAAAGCTATGTATCTCGAAATATCGAATTCCGCAACGATTTCTGAAATGGAGTGTCGCTTATGTCCTGCTTCAGCTATCAATACGCGTTCAAAGTCTATTAATTCCGGTCGTGCATCCATAACCACGTGAGGAACCTTTTGGAATGAATCATCCGACAAGGGTAGGCCATAACGTTAGTATCTCAGATTTACTTCAAACTTTGTACGTCTTCTGTAGGTCATTAAAACAACATAATGCACAAACAGTAAGGTACACTACTCTGTAAATTCCGAGAAAACCGCAAGAGAAGTTTTATGCTCGTACTATGTGACTATGTACCTGTGCGTAGGAGTCGGACATAAAAGTTCATTGTCAGCAAGTGATTAGCGTTCAAGGTTCGTGCAATGAACTTGTAGGAGGTGATGGTTCGACTCAAACTCAACCTCAGTTTTTAATCTATTTTTTTCCATCGGTGGTCATATTATTTAATTTATACGATATTTAAGAGGTAATATAATGAAAAAACCACGTGAATTTGCATGAAGTATTTGCGTGAAGATTCAATATGTTTTCCATATTCGTATGAAAATTACTATCCCGCAACGTATGATATCGAGAGGACATCCGGACGTATAATTGCACATTACCCTTGTGGTCTGGTACTGTTGTGAATAACATCATTCGCATAATTATTTATCGAGCTTTGACCTGGGCTTTCCAAGCCTGTCCCTCGTCCTTGAAAATCTAACTGGAAATACACTCCTGGAAATTGAAATAAGAACATCGTGAATTTATTGTCCCAGGAAGGGGAAACTTTATTGACACATTCCTGGGGTCAGATACATCACATGATCACACTGACAGAACCACAGGCACATAGACACAGGCAACAGAGCATGCACAATGTCGGCACTAGTACAGTGTATATCCACCTTTCGCAGCAATGCAGGCTGCTATTCTCCCATGGAGACGATCGTAGAGATGCTGGATGTAGTCCTGTGGAACGGCTTGCCATGCCATTTCCACCTGGCGCCTCAGTTGGACCAGCGTTCGTGCTGGACGTGCAGACCGCGTGAGACGACGCTTCATCCAGTCCCAAACATGCTCAATGGGGGACAGATCCGGAGATCTTGCTGGCCAGGGTAGTTGACTTACACCTTCTAGAGCACGTTGGGTGGCACGGGATACATGCGGACGTGCATTGTCCTGTTGGAACAGCAAGTTCCCTTGCCGGTCTAGGAATGGTAGACGGTTTGGATGTACCGTGCACTATACAGTGTCCCCTCGACGATCACCAGTGGTGTACGGCCAGTGTAGGAGATCGCTCCCCACACCATGATGCCGGGTGTTGGCCCTGTGTGCCTCGGTCGTATGCAGTCCTGATTGTGGCGCTCACCTACACGGCGCCAAACACACATACGGCCATCATTGGCACCAAGGCAGAAGCGACTCTCATCGCTGAAGACGACACGTCTCCATTCGTCCCTCCACTCACGCCTGTCGCGACACCACTGGAGGCGGGCTGCACGATGTTGGGGCGTGAGCGGAAGACGGCCTAACGGTGTGCGGGACCGTAGCCCAGCTTCATGGAGACGGTTGCGAATGGTCCTCGCCGATACCCCAGGATCAACAATGTCCCTATTTTGCTGGGAAGTGCCGGTGCGGTCCCCTACGGCACTGCGTAGGATCCTACGGTCTTGGCGTGCATCCGTGCGTCGCTGCGGTCCGGTCCCAGGTCGACGGGCACGTGCACCTTCCGCCGACCACTGGCGACAACATCGATGTACTGTGGAGACCTCACGCCCCACGTGTTGAGCAATTCGACGGTACGTCCACCCGGCCTCCCGCATGCCCACTATACGCCCTCGCTCAAAGTCCGTCAACTGCACATACGGTTCACGTCCACGCTGTCGCGGCATGCTACCAGTGTTAAAGACTGCGATGGAGCTCCGTATGCCACGGCAAACTGGCTGACACTGACGGCGGCGGTGCACAAATGCTGCGCAGCTAGCGCCATTCGACGGCCAACACCGCGGTTCCTGGTGTGTCCGCTGTGCCGTGCGTGTGATCATTGCTTGTACAGCCCTCTCGCAGTGTCCGGAGCAAGTATGGTGGGTCTGACACACCGGTGTCAATGTGTTCTTTTTTCCATTTCCAGGAGTGTAGTAAATAAGTCAAATAACATATGAAATTTACTACAGCTGAAATATACTACAAATTAACGAAAATCTCATGTAACTTAAATAATGTGACCAATAATGAAATAAATGGTTTAAAAAATAATTGACGATCGACACTAGTATTACGCAAAACGGGGATGTAACAGATGAGACTTCTGCAGTTCTGAGTGAAGCCTTATGCGCTCAAAAATGCGGCATCGCGTGCGTTCATTACCTTGTCGGTGTTTAGGCAGCGTCAGGGCGGCGCAGCTCCTCACATCTCGCCGTCTCGGAAGCAACTCTTTTCTAACTTCTCCTTACTACCATTTACCGAAGTTGGTTTAAAAAAAACTATCGGGCTGTGTTTTCATCTGACCAATCAGGGTCTCAATGTTAACCTTAAGCTCCGCGTACAAAAATTCTGTCCATCCAATGAGAAACGTTATACTTTCGTGGTGGGGCAATGTTTTTAAAGTTTGCAACGTAACAGAGACGCGAAAAAGTCTCACGCTAAAACTTGCAGCTGGTGTGGCCCTTTTTGTATTATCGTAAGATCTATACTGTTCTTCTGGAGGGCTCTAGCTTTTAACATGGGCTGGGGGGTGGTCCTAGCGGTTAGCTGGAAACGTGGGTGTCCGTCCCTTATCGTAGGGCCTTCTAGCTAAACACGGTTCTGCTCGCAGCTTCTGTTCTCGTTTCTCACCTCGGAACCGCGTCTGTCTCACGGTGGGAAGGTATGACATGCATTTAGGCATTCTTGTGTTAGTCTGTGGTATTCCATTTGCTCACTCGTTACTCGTATTACATTGGTTAATTTAATGTCACGGTTTATTCGGAGCTATGTGACATACTACTGGATTTGCTTATCATGTCAGGGTTTTCATGGAAGGTGTTGGATTTGCCTGACATCTTACACAAGTCTTGAAACTGTGATATCGTAAAAACTGTAAAATAGTGGAAAGTTGAGGAATCTGAAATATAAAAACATGGCGTTGACGATGCGGATGAAGATACACAGTAAGTAGACAGGCACAATTAAAAATAACATGGCGACAGTCTAGTTTCTATTCACATGAGATAAAAAAACACAACTAGTGATAGTATGGTGGCTGTTTGCAACACTGACAGGGGATGTACAACACTGATCATTTACTTCAAACAGCACCAGCACTGTAGAGGCGACACGGTGGCAGATGCGGGCGGGGGGAGGAGCCCGACGGATGAGGGAAAAAGGGGGGGAGGCGAGAAAAAGGAAAAAAATGGGGAGCCGATGGAGGGGGGCAGGTGGACGCGAGAAGGAATGGGGAAGGCAGTGGAGGGGAAAGCAAAAGGACTTGGGGGAGAAGGGAGTCAGAGAGGGTAGTTGGGGAAAAAACAGGATGGAAGTGGGGGATAGAGGGAGCCTGGGAAAAGGACAGTGGGAGGGAGGGGCAAGTGATGATCGGAACAGATAGGAGTTATAAATGGAGAGAGAGAGGGCATCATCTGGGAGTTGATGGAAGCCACCTTGGGAAAGGAGATGAAGGGTGTTGAGGTGGAGGGTAGGGGGGACACAACTGCGAAGACGTGGCAGGGGGCGAGGATGGGAGAGGAGAGGAGCAACCAGGGGATGAGAGGGATAAAGTCTGTGGGAGGTTTAGACGATGTGGTTATGTTTGAGGAAAAGGAGCAGATGGGGGAAAGGAATCAGGTCATAGAGGATCCGAGTGGTGGATGGGAGGTGTATACGGAAGGTGAGACGGAGTGCATGGCGCTCTAGGATCTGGAGAGACTGATAGCATTTGGGGGGAACGGCTTTACCAATACACTGCCCTTTTATATCTGGTGTATGCGATACCACCGCTATCTGTATATGTCCACATCGCTATCCCACGACTTTTGTCATCTGGGTGTAATGACGGGAAGACACAGTGGGGCTCTTGGCGCACAGGTGTTCCCCTGCTTCCGTGTTCGGTAGCCCAGGCGGGCTAACTCACCTGCCAGCCCCGGGTGCTGTGCGGGAGGCTAACGCTGTTATCCTGTAGCCGCGCTGCCGCGCCAGCGAGGGCTGCGCCGCTACCCCTGCTTGTAATACGGCTATTCCGCACGCCAGCCGGCTGGCAATGTCGTTACGTCAGCCAGTCCGCTGCATAATCAGTGTCGCGCCAAATTACTTTCGGTTTCGTTACGGCACAGTGCGGTGCTCGGTACACAGTGGAGCAGCACGAACGTCCTGTCAGGTTTCCAACGGATTCTGCGTGCTTACGCATCGCGGCTTCGTAGCTGGTCCGCTCGTTCACGTTTACGCTGTGGCTGCGCGATCTAATTATCGATAATAATAATAACAGCCAGCGCCACCTACCCTCTACACCCACCCGAAAAGTAACCACTGTACGTTTCATTCCGAGCAGTACGTAAAATGTGCTTCCGAGAGCGGTATCCCCGCCACCACTAAACTAGGGGGTCGTAATCCGTTTACAAACACAGTGCCGCACTAGCTTTACTAGGAAATTCTACTTGTACGTCGATATTTCCGATCTGCTGTGCGAAGTGAAGCATATTGGATTAACTTCTATGTGATGCATGTCCCTCGTGACAATGTTTCCTCTTCGAATTTGATTCCACTAGTTTCGCTTGGAAGACTAAGGCTCTTAACTAAATTTGGCATCCTGATTGGATGATACGATCCACGTCATATTCCAGAATAATTAATTTCAGAATCTATATCACTGCAGGGCGAAAACTGTCACCTCTTCACTCACACCAATACAGATAGCTTACCTAAAGACTTCCAGGGGTTACGAAAATTCCATTTTCAGTATTTGATGTGGCTATAGATAGAACTTAAAAATTTAAAGTACTATAATAATGTACTCATTAAAATACATAATATCAAGTTAAACCTAGCAGTAGCGGGGGGAGGGGGGGGGGGGGAGGGAAGGGATACTTTATGCCAACCTTGGGTAAATATTGTACTTCATATTTCAAAATTTTGAAAGAAAACGTTATTTTTAATTAATTCTCTTACAAGATCCTATAATTTTTGTAGTTTTTTCAGTTATATTTATTCCAAAAATGTAAGTGGCGGATGTGACTTTCCACAACGAATGTGATATTCAGCACTTTCAGAAGGCTTCAGAAGGCCCCTACCTACATATCAATACCTCTTTAAATAGAATGTTGTTAAAAGAAATCAACAACAGTCAACGAAACTGTTATTATTTAAATTTTGCGGAGTAGCCTTAAAGCACGGCCAACGGCCTTGCCGCATTGGTCACACCGGTTCCCGTCAAATCACCGAAGTTAAGCGCTGTCGGGCTGGGCTAGGCACTTGGACGGCTCACCATTCGGCATAGTGAGCACTGTTGGCACGCGGGGTGCACTCAGCCCTTGTGAGGCAAACTGAGGGGCTACTTGATTGAGAAGTAGCGGCTCCGGTCTCGGAAGCTGACATACAGCCGGGAGAGCGGTGTACTGACTACATGCCGCTCCATATCCACATCCGGTGACGCCTGTGGGCTGAGGATGACACGACGGCCGATCGGTACCGCGGGGTCTGCCAGGGTCTGTGGACTGATTTTACGTTTTTACGTTTACAAGGCATAAAGTACAAACCTCAACTCATCTGATAGTATATATTATTGAATACGCTTTGTTGTTGGTAAGACAAGTTCTGGGACCTGGTTACACACCAGTAAACCATTAGTAAGTACGTTTTTAATGAAATAGAAATACAATTCTAAAAATTTCTTTTTTTTCTGGTCGTATAGTACCCATGCACGCCAAACCTCTCCCCCCCCCCTTCCCCCCTCCCCTCAGTTGGTGGAGTATATTATCGATAATGGGTAAGTATTTCTAGAGTTATACAGTTAGCCATTTGTTATAATTATAAACTGTGGAACTCATGAGGCGTAAATTACTCAGAAAAGTGAAATGTCGTGTGGCGAGGGCCTTCCGACAGGTAGATTCGATCGCCTGGTGCAATTCTTTTGAGGTTACTCCACTTCCGTGACTTGTGCATCGATGAGGATAAAATGAGGCTGATGAAAACGACACAAACACCCAGTCCCCGAGCGGAGAAAATTTCTAACTTCGCTGGGAATCGAACCCGCCTCCTCCCCCCTCCATTTCCACTCCACCTCCCCCCCCCCCTCCCCCCCGGTCCATAACAAGCCGGTGCGCTGTCCACTCATCCAATTTTTGAGCTCTACGGTACTTTCTCACTTACAAGAAACTTTACACAAAATTTCAACTTTTTCGAAATTTTTGTGTGACACCCCTCACAATATAATGAAAGTAAAGATGTTTACGGTTTTGTATGTTTTCACTGTTTATATAGTGAAACTTCAGTATCCGGCATGGAATTTTAATATGATGTAATATCTTCTGAACTACAGTTCATTGATATGCTTCTAAAATTAGCTATTTTATATATGTGAGGTCCGTTGTTTAAATGATCTGGGAGTAGAGCGAGCATTTTGTGCCTATGCCCTCTTTCACTATACTAGAGAAATTTGTTACATACTCGTAGGACGCTTTTCAGTTCATTCCACATCTCACTGTAGATAAAAATATCAGCTTGTTCTTCAGTTATACTTGTTGATGTAACAACATGAAATGTAATATACTTCTAAATTATTACGCTGCATCATCAGGTACCTTTCTACGACATTCAAGTCCAGATTTACAGGGACAATCCAGTTTACGTTCCCTGCGGACAATTTTTACCTATGCTCATTATCAGGTGTACTGAGCTTGTATCTTACAATGTCACTCGGTATATACCTCATTTACTGGTAGCCTCCACGATATCGATGCGGTGGTTCTTCGACGTTAGCTGAAATTAATGAAAACAAAAAATGTTCAAATGTGTGTGAAATGTTATAGGACTTAACTGCTAAGGTCATCAGTCCCTAAGCTTACACACTACTTAACTTATATTACCCTAAGGACAAACACACACATCCATGCCCGAGGGAGGACTCGAACCTCCGCCGGGATCAGCCGCACACTCCACGTCTGCAGCGCCTGAGACCGCTTGGCTAATCCCTCGCGGCCTTAATGGAAACACACTTATTAAGTAGTTACTGCGTATGAAATCCATTTGTAAGGAACGAGGGGAATGCTGGTGTTCACAGCCCTATCGAGGATGCTTCAAGGAGTGTAAGTTTTGTGACGCTTCCTCCGTGTGCCACGCCCCAAATTAATAGAAATTTTGCGAACAGAATCTTCAAATTAGTTAAACATCAAAGCTGGGAGATACCCTTCGTAATAGTTGTCGGAAGACACACACACAGATGCTTTGAGAACTTGGCAGTTTCCACTACTAAATGCAATATTTACTCTTTATTTTTAAATTAATGAAATATCCCAATAGCAGAGGTTATAAAATTCAATACGGGTCCAAATGATTTTTCTTTTCACCAGTTGTTTGTACCAGGACTGCAGACACATACCTGCTAATGAAAATAAAACAATTACCTAAGTTCACTACTTCGATGCAATAACTAAAATTCTGTGACTTCCGGTCACTGCAAAGATTACCTTAAGCCATTAGCGCTAAACATTACATTAAAGGTATGCCTGGCAAGACTCAAGACTGGTAGTTTCGTGATTTTATAAGCCAGCAGTGAACTTTTATATCTTCTTGTGCTCGTTTATGGACTGTTTTATATTTGTTATTTCATCTTGTGTTAGTAGTTGTGAGCCTTTTTACTTTAATTAGGGCAATTGGAAAGGGAATTTAAACATCATTTATACAGCCTTAAGCTCATCACAGCATGAATTTAGAGTAACTATAACCAGTAAAATAATTTTTCATCCTGCTTCAAAAACTGTCAATAGTTACTTACTAAACCAAGAATCTCATGTCATTTATTTCGGTTTATGGAATTTTACTTCTATCACAGGGACCCATGCTAAATATTCAGTATTAGATAAAAGTGACGCTACGCGCTAATGAGCTTCAATACTTTTTATACCATATTTTACGTTGTTTATTGTTGCTGTAATTATTCTTAAATGACAAGGTTTTGTGGACACTGGGAATGTGAGGAAAACCATCTTTCCATCATCGTTGAGGGTGTATTCTAACATTAGTGTGGTGTGTGTGTGTGCGTGTGTGCGCGCAAGCGGGACCGAACTGCCGAGGTCATCGGTCCCTAAGCTTACGCACTACTTAAAGTAACTTGAACTAACGCTAAGGACAACACACACAGCCATGCCCGAGGGAGGACTCGAACCTCCGACGGGGCGAGCCGCACGGGCAGTGACAATAAGCCTTAGACCGCGCGTCTGTGGATGGGCTCAAAATGGTTCAAATGGCTCTGAGCACTATGGGACTTTTCTGAGGTCATCAGTCCCCTAGAACTTAGAACTGCTTAAACCTAAATAACCTAAGAACATCACACACATCCATGCCACAGGCAGGATTCGAACCTACTACCGTAGCGGTCGCGCGGTTCCACACTGTAGTGCCTAGAACCGCTAGGCCACCCCGGCCGGCTGTGGATGGCTATCCGACCAATAATGACAATATAGCCTTATCGACACCAAACCTTAAGTCTCCAACAACGTTGGCTGTCAACAGTTCTGTACCACTGTGGATGGGCATAAGACCGGTAATGACAAATGTGCCTTTTTAATTCACCAATATCTGTAAGTGTGGCTTCATCTCAAAACATTACTAATGTGAACGTGTCTTCATACAAGGCTTCTTCGAACTTCCGAGGCGTTAGTTCTTGGTTCAGTCTGATATGGTAAGCATGAACTTCGCATGATTTTAACAGTCTGAACCATTGACTTCTATAATCGTGTCCACCTGCTTAGCTAAGTGGTTACGTGCTTGCCTACCATGCAGCGGGCCCAGGTTCGATTCCCGGCCGGGCTGGGCGTTGTGTTCTCCTCATCGTTATTTCATCCTGATCACCGGCATGCGAGTCGCCCAATGTGACGTCGACTGAAATAAAACTTGCACTCAGCGGCCGAACTTCGCCGGGTGGGGCCTCCCGGCCGACAATGCCATACGATCATTTCGTTTTAATTCTATAATCCTAATTCCGTTTAAATTTGGCGTGAAATAGCATGTGGACTTGCTGGACCATTGCAAGAACGGATACAAAGCCATTGTCATTTCCCCATATTCGTGATGACGACGTCTACGACTTAACCGTCCATCCCGGGCTCTATTGAGGTGAGATTGCGAAAAGTGACGTTACTTGGGTGCCGTCCTTTGGGAAAACGTCTAGCATAAAGTGTGGCCGCGTGCGACGTAAACACCTCAGCACTCTCGTAAAATCGTAATCATATCCACAATTTCGTTTGAAGTGTAGCTATGTGACTCAACCAAATAATGCTAGAGTCGCAGTTTTGACAAACTGGTCACTCACATTGGTAGTGAAAGAAGAACGGTGTCCCAGAACGAAGACGTGGGCGACACGTCTCTCCCACGAGGATTGAGCGCTGCTGTCCCACACGACCGCCATCTCGTCCGCTCTGCCAGCGGCGCTATCCAAGATCACCAGAACAGACTGTGCGACGATCTGCAGCAAATCGACCATATAGTTCTAGTTAATAGTTACTCCATTTGATGAAAAACTAGTAAGTAAATCAGCCTTTTATCCACATTGTGTTACAAAGTAATGCCGGCAGCTCATCATTGTCTTCTCGAACTAAACACAGTCCACAGGAATTTGTTTTCTTTGTTCAGAAAGAATTTCATACTTAAAATCATGGAAAAAAATCCTGTTTAACATAAAATTGTCTGGAAAGCCATGCTTTAGTTGGGTCACCCCACCCCCACCCCCCACCCCCCACCCCCCAACCCGCACCCCCAAACATAAAATTGTCTGGAAAGCCACGCTTTAGTTGGGTCACACCGCCCCCACCCCTCACCCCGCACCCGCACCAACAAAGAAAAAAAAAAGAAAACACACAAACGCAAAGTTGTCTTGAAAGTAACGTTCAAAGTCACATACATTAGTAGCAAAGAGCGAACTTCTTGCCATCCACAACTCTCATCTAAGAGATTACGCTGAATCTCATCTCTAATGAGTTATTTCCCATTGCGGACTGGAATGGCTTGCTCTGTATACACATTGTATACACAAGGTGATGAAAAAATGACGCACTTGAGTTCGGCATGCGATTCCTCATCCAGATTCAAGACAAAAGTTTGTGTTGTAAAATCGGGCACATTATATAAACACGTGTATGAAACGATGACTTGGCAACACTGGCACATCATGTGGCACACCTTAACTTACAGAAAAACGTGTATCACTCCGCACTGCTGTGCCAACCATTGTAGCCTACTTAGTACTACTTAGTAGACTGCTGGAACATAAAACCCATATCCACCAGGGACCTGTGAATCGAATCCTCGGCAGATTTCTTTCTTATTTTACAGGCGTCCGTTCATACGCAAGATATCATTTTTTCACATGAGAATAGACGGTCACATGACTGTGAGATCCATTAAACTGCATGCGTGTGTCTACTAGCCGTGCAGTGCACAACCACAACTGGTCCTGTCAATTCATTTAGGACGGCTTCCAGATGGAGTACACAATCTATGAATGCGTCGATACTATTTTGGTGCTGGGTGCATCTGACAACCAAGCTGCTGCTGCCAGTATGCTGTACGGTTTCCTCCACGGTGCCAGCCTGAGAAGAATGTTTCTCGTAACCTGGAACAACGCCTTCGAGAAACCGGTAATCCTCGACCATAAGTAATGGACAGAGGTCATCCAAGAACTAGACGTACTCGACAAACAGAGACCATGATGCTTGAAATCGTTCACCAGTCACCTCGGCGAAATACCCGTCATACTGAAAGGCAGTTCCAGATACCTCAGAGACTGATTTTCGAAATGTTGCCCGATGAGTAAATGCACCCATATCATTACACGGTAACTCCATACCAGCGGCCAAAAGACAGCATTTGGCGAGTACACTTTTGTGAATGGCTTTTGACCATGGGGAAGATAACGAACATTTTATAAATAACATGACATGGACTGAAGAATCTAGCTTCACTCGTGAAACTATTTTCAACCTCCAAAACAGTCACGTGTCACCCGTGAACATGGCTGTCTTACAAACCTAGGCACTAGCCTGTGGGCTGCAATCGTGGGAGGAGTCCTTTAGGACCTTACCTGTTACTCGGAGTGGTGGACGCGCCCCTGTAGCATACGTTTCTTTGCAATACTTTCTCTGGCTTGATAGGAAACGTTTCACTTGGTGTTCGGCGACGACTATCGTTTCAGCATGGTGGTGCACGGCCACACAATGCAATGAATGTTCGTAACTATTTAAATGAAGTGTTTCCGGGAAATGGACTGGTCGTGGAGGTTCCAGTGATCTGGTCTCCACGTTCCCCGGACCCCAATCAGCTAGATTTTTATTTGTGGGCACACTTGGACACTTATACGCAAAAGTTTATATACTCCATCCACGGATGTACAGACCTAACAGCTCTCGTGCATTCCGCTTCGACAGTAGTGGATCCAGGTGTGTTGTGTAGGGTCCAGCAAAGTATGAGACAGCAAGTGGAGAAGTGTTTGGAAATACAAGGTGGTCGCTTTAAACTTCTCTAAAGTGAACGTTTCCCGTACGTGTGCGAACAGGCTGTGTGAAGATAAGCCTCGACGTCAAACGTACAGAGTGAAATTATCGCGTATAGCGTAAGCTGCAAACAAGCATAGCTTACCTGTCGTGTTTCTTTGGATGCAATGTCACTGTATCTACTATTGTTTTTTATTGGCTTTATTTATATCACGGACGATACAAAGTGGTCATTCTACTAAGATCTACTAAGTTCTTGTTCTGTCTTAATGTTAAAAGAAGATAACAGTAACAGAAAGAAACACAGAAGCTACCGCTTTGTGGAGGTGTAAACTAGATAAAATCTGATGCTCTAACTGAAAAAAAATATGTTTCGCGCGAACGCTACTGGGGTATCTACGAGTACGTATATCCGTGCCCCACTGCTTTTCCTCCTCTCACTGAGATAATGGGACAGATCTACCTAAGCGCAGAGTTCATGCCACTTGTTCTTGACCATGATCTGCGTAGTTACAGCGTTGCCAGAGCATTCTTTTCTTTGTTTAAATCGCACTTCTACACTCCTGGAAATTGAAATAAGAACACCGTGAATTCATTGTCCCAGGAAGGGGAAACTTTATTGACACATTCCTGGGGTCAGATGCATCACATGATCACACTGACAGAACCACAGGCACATAGACACAGGCAACAGAGCATGCACAATGTCGGCACTAGTACAGTGTATATCCACCCTTCGCAGCAATGCAGGCTGCTATTCTCCCATGGAGACGATCGTAGAGATGCTGGATGTAGTCCTGTGGAACGGCGTGCCATGCCATTTCCACCTGGGGCCTCAGTTGGACCAGCGTTCGTGCTGGACGTGCAGACCGCGTGAGACGACGCTTCATCCAGTCCCAAACATGCTCAATGGGGGACAGATCCGGAGATCTTGCTGGCCAGGGTAGTTGACTTACACCTTCTAGAGCACGTTGGGTGGCACGGGATACATGCGGACGTGCATTGTCCTGTTGGAACAGCAAGTTCCCTTGCCGGTCTAGGAATGGTAGAACGATGGGTTCGATGACGGTTTGGATGTACCGTGCACTATTCAGTGTCCCCTCGACGATCACCAGTGGTGTGCGGCCAGTGTAGGAGATCGCTCCCCACACCATGATGCCGGGTGTTGGCCCTGTGTGCCTCGGTCGTATGCAGTCCTGATTGTGGCGCTCACCTGCACGGCGCCAAACACGCATACGACCATCATTGGCACCAAGGCAGAAGCGACTCTCATCGCTGAAGACGACACGTCTCCATTCGTCCCTCCATTCACGCCTGTCGCGGCACCACTGGAGGCGGGCTGCACGATGTTGGGGCGTGAGCGGAAGACGGCCTAACGGTGTGCGGGACCGTAGCCCAGCTTCATGGAGACTGTTGCGAATGGTCCTCGCCGATACCCCAGGAGCAACAGTGTCCCTAATTTGCTGGGAAGTGGCGGTGCGGTCCCCTACGGCACTGCGTAGGATCCTACGGTCTTGGCGTGCATCCGTGCGTCGCTGCGGTCCGGTCCCAGGTCGACGGGCACGTGCACCTTCCGCCGACCACTGGCGACAACATCGATGTACTGTGGAGACCTCACGCCCCACGTGTTGAGCAATTCGGCGGTACGTCCACCCGGCCTCCCGCATGCCCACTATACGCCCTCGCTCAAAGTCCGTCAACTGCACATACGGTTCACGTCCACGCTGTCGCGGCATGCTACCAGTGTTAAAGACTGCGATGGAGCTCCGTATGCCACGGCAAACTGGCTGACACTGACGGCGGCGGTGCACAAATGCTGCGCAGCTAGCGCCATTCGACGGCCAACACCGCGGTTCCTGGTGTGTCCGCTGTGCCGTGCGTGTGATCATTGCTTGTACAGCCCTCTCGTAGTGTCCGGAGCAAGTATGGTGGGTCTGACACACCGGTGTCAATGTGTTCTTTTTTCCATTTCCAGGAGTGTATTACAACTAACCCTGTACAGTCTGTTTCTGTACAAATGACATGAACATTTCTTTGTTTCTGCGGAATCAAATAGAATTTACGAGAAACCAGTAAGTAACGTTAAAAAATATACCCAACAATGAGGAAAATGGGTCGAAGCTCTTCGACCCTCCATCCTGACAGAATACAGGAACATAGGTGGAACTGATGGTCAGGATGAAAACGTGAAACGGTATAGTACATATATCCGTAACCGGTTGGTTGACTGAGTTGGTGGAGGGGACCAAAGATGGAGGTCATCGGTCCCATCGGATCAAGAAAGGATGGGAAAGGAAGACGGCCGTGTCCCTTCAAAGGAATCATCCCGACATTTGCCTGGAGTGTTAGGGAAATCACGGAAAAACTAAATCAGGATAGCCGGTCCTGGTTTGAACCGTCGTCCTCTGTAATAGGAAATGGTGCTGGACTCCTGTGCAGTTGGCTGTTATATTTCACTAAATACAATGCCTTGATACTCTACCGCGAAGATGGAAATACAATCTGTCATTTAAAATTTTCGACGATAAGTCGTGCAGGTGTATTCGAGGAGGTATGCAATGCCACCAGAAAGACCTGGAGGAACAACGCATTTCAGTACTGTAGCTGATAAGCTCCAGTTTGATGGAATGAACCATCGGATTGTAAAAATACAGGAACTCAAAAGAAGATAATGAGTTCGAATAAGCAGCAAGACTTCAGCATTCACCTGTCGAAATAGCCTTTACACATAAATATAAAACATTGTTCTGTAAAGTAATTAGCGTTAAATATGTGGCAAGATAGCCTCTATTAGAATTAGAAAGGTTAAAACCACTTTTCCACTTTGAATTCTTCTTCTTCAATGTAACCTTTGAGGGGCGTTCAATAAGTAATGCAACACATTTCTTTCTGAAAACAGTTTGCTTTTATTCAGAGTTACGATAGACCATATTCTTCCCCACAACACTGTTTATCAAAACAATCGCCGTTCCATGCGACGGCCTTACGCCACCATACTAGGAGAGCTTGTATGCCTGCTTGGTGCCACTCAACTAGTCGACGTCGGAGCCGACGTCTTTCTGCGTCAATAACCCCCCCCCCCCCATCATCGACTTACTGCTTCCACGGAATGCATCTTACATTGGGCCAAACTGATAAGTCGGAAACTGGGAGATCCAGGCTGTAGGCTGGATGAGAAAGAGCAGTCCAATGAAGTTTTGTGAGCTCCCCTAGGCCGCGCAGACTAGTTTGTGGCATTATGTTGTCATGAAGAAGGAGAAGTTCGTTTGCTTTTCTGTGGCGAAGAACACACTGAAGTTGTTTTTTCGATTTCCTGAGGATAGCACAGTACACTTACAAGCTGATCGTTGCACCATGAGAGGGGACATTAGAGAGAATAAACTCTTCAGAGCACCAGGAGACCGTCGCCATGACTTTACCAGCAGAGTGTGCGGCTTTCAGTTTTTTCTTTGGTATGGCACCTCTCCAAGGATTACCATTTTGTTTCCGATTCAAAGTGATGCACCCATGTTTCATCGGCTGTGACGACGTTTGACAAAAATTGACAAAACCAGCCTCATAACGAGCAAGCAATTCCTCACAGATATTCCTTTGTTGCTCTTTATTACCCTCTGTTAGGTGTAGGAACCCAGTGGGTACTTACCTTCTAGTGCCCCAACTAGTGGACGAATGCCCAGCTGAACACTGAGGTGTCTCATTGTTATCCGTCAAGCACCTCCAGTGAGAGTGTCCGCACGTTTCACTGTTGCAGGAGTGTGCGGCCGCCCGGCACACAGTAGATCGGCAGTTTTACATGACCTTGTTGCAACGATGACAGACGCCGCACCCAACGACTCACTGTGCTTTTGTTCACTACCAGGTCTCCATAGGCATTCTGCAACCGCCTGTGACCGCCAAAAGAAACTCAGTAACAGCTTTCTGTTTGGAACGCACCTCCGTTACGGACGCTATTTAGAAAGCTACGAATAGTGCCGGCACCTATCAGCATTTCATGATACTCTAGGTGCTGTATCTGGAATTTTTCACAGCAAATTTTTTTTGAGAAAGAAAATGTGTCGCTTTACCTACTGAACTCCCCTCGTACTATCGCTTGAGCCTTGTCCCGCAGTTATACAGGGTCAGCCATCGTTAATCGGATTTGGCATGTTAATGTTTAAGGGGTGGCCGATGCCCTTCCTGCCGCCACCCCGTACCCCCCCTCCCCGGGACGGAAGGAATTAGTGTACCTCAACTGTCTGTGTTTAACCCATGGAATAGTGCAAATGGGTTCAGATGCCTGCGAGCCCTGTAACAGAGGCGGAACATGGGGATCAGCCCGGTATTCACCTAGCGGGATGTGGAAAACCGCCTAAAAACCACATCCAGGGTGGCCGGCACATTGGTCCTCGTCGTTAATCCGCCGGGCGGATTCGATCCGGGGCCAGCGCACCTACCCGAGTCCAGGAAGGAGTGCGATAGCGTTCTAGGCTACCCTGGCGGGTTGAACTACCCTCGTACAAGGTATAATAATAAACATAAAAAATTAAAAACATTATAGTTAATGTTTTTTCTTTTTGTTATTTGCTTTAGAAGTAGACTAGTGTGAAATGTCCACATACGAATATATAGCAACAACAGTACCTCTGTCCTCGCGGGGAACGTGTCGCTGTCGAGCAGTCGAAAACGCCGACCTGGCGCTATTTTGCTTCTACAACGCCGCATGTTTAGGCTGCCCGCATCACAAGCACCGTCAACACAGTGGCGTGCAGGGCAGCCGCCGGCGCGCGCACCTCCACACGCGTGGTGACACAAAGGACGAGGCCGCTGCAGAGCCTGCGGACAGTTTGCGCTCCCGTCGCGACAAGGCGACGCGCGCGGCCCACTTAGCCGCACCTGCCCCATGAATAAAAGATGGCGGCACGGCCCGGGAGGCGCCAATTTGCATGGGCGGAGCCGCTACCTGGCCGGCCGGCGTGTTCTGTCCCGAGGGCGAACACGGCGACACCGGCCGAAACGTGCTCCGTAATTAATCTGGCCGCCGCCACTAGGCGACGGCAGCCACCGGCAGAGCTTACACGTAACCGGGGGCTACTTGTGCACGATATTGCACGCAGAGCCCAATATGAAATGTTAACACACCAAACGCTATCCTGCAGGTCAAAGAACAAATAAGCACTTCTACTGTCTAATTAATTATTATCATGAATAAGTATAACCATGGACCTTGCCGCTGGTGAGAGATATTGAATTTAACTGATGAAAGGAGAAAATATAGAAATGTAGTAAATAAAGCAGGCAAAAAGGAATACAAACGTCTCAAAAATGAGATCGACAGGAGGTGCAAAATGGCTAAGCAGGGATGGCTAGAGAGCAAATGTAAGGATGTAGAGGCTTATCTCACTAGTGGTAAGATAGATATTGCCTAAAGGAAAATTAAAGAGACCTTTGGAGAAAAGAGAAGCACTTGCACGAGTATCAAGAGCTCAGATGTAAACCCAGTTCTAAGCAAAGAATGGAAAGCAGAAAGGTGGAAGGAGTATGTAGTCTATACAATGACGATGTTCTTAAGGATAATATTATAGAAATGGAAGAGAATGTAGATGAAGATGAAATGGGAGATATGATACTGCGTGAAGAGTTTAATAGAGCCCTGAAAGACCTAAGTCGAAACAAGGCCCCGGGAGTAGACAACATTTCATTAGAACTACTGACAGGTTTGGGAGAGCCAGTCCTGACAAAACATTACTATCTGGTGACCAAGATGTATGAGACAGGCGAAATACCCTCAGACTTCATGAAGAATATAATAATTCCAATCCCAAAGAAAGTAGGTGTTCACAGATGTGAAAATTACCGAACTATCAGTTTAATAAACCACTGCTGCAAACTACTAACACAAATTCATTACAGACGAATGGAAAAACTGTTAGAAGCCGACCTCGGGGAAAATCAGTTTGGATTCCGTTGAAATGTTGTAACACGTGAGGCAATACGGACACTACGACTTATCTTAGAAAATAGATTAAGGTAAGACAAGCCTACGATTCTAGCATTTATAGACTTAGAGAAAGCTTTTGACAATGTTGACTGGAATACTCTCTTTCAAACTCTGAAGGTGGCATGGGTAAAATACAGGGAGCGAAAGGCTATTTACAATTTGTATAAACACAGAGGGCAGTTATAAGAGTCGAGGGACATGAAAGGGAAGCAGTGGTTGTGAAGGGAGTGAGACAGGTTTTTAGGCTCTTCACAATGTTATTCAATCTGTATATTGAGCAAGCAGTAAAGGAAACAAAAGAAAAATTCGGACTAGGAATTAAAATCCACGGAGAAGAAATAAAAACTTTGAGCTTCGACGATGACACTGAAATTCTGTCAGAGACAGCAAAGGACCTGAAAGAGCAGCTGAACGGACTGGACAGTGTCTTGAAAGGAGGATATAAGATGAACATTAAAAAAAGCAAAACGAGAATAATGGAATGTAGTCGAATTGAATCGGGTGATGCTGCGGGAATTAGATTAGGAAATGATATGCTGAAATTAGTAAATGAGTATTGCTATTTGGGGAGCAAAATAACTGATGATGGCCGAAGTAGAGAGGATATAAAATGTAGACCAGAACTTATTTAAAGACCTGGAACTCGTTCGTTCGTACATTCTTACAATGCATTCCGTAAACAGTGAACACGAGTGACTGTGGAGTGTTTGGGAAACTAATGAATTTTCTTCCAACACTTACAGCAGGTATATTTACTTTATTATGCTGATGAACTGATACTCGGTGAAATGTTTATATGTTGCGCGACGCGGCGAGCGATCGGCGGTTGTCCTGTCTGGGCAGCGGACGCCGCGCCACGCCCACCGACCGGCAGCTGTTCGCGCCTACGTCACTGCTTGGGCCAACGAACCGGCGCCGGCTGCAACAAGCGATTACACTCGCTACCGTCTACGCCAGCAGCCATGCACCGCCCGACCAGCAACAAACCGACGTTGGCAACGTTTACTTCGAACAGATCCAAAAATGTTGTAGTCGACGATGAATTGATATACAGATCCGAAAATGTTGTAGTCGACGATGAATTGATATACCATGTAAAATTGTAACAGTCAAAAACACAAAGACTAAAATAACGATCTGTACAAAAAAAAAGACTGTAGGACGTTATGTAATTTCATGTTTTAGTGATGATTTTTTGTAATGTAAATGTATACGTATATATTTGTCTGCTAATTGGTGTGCACATGTTACACATTCAATGTAAATCAAAATTAACCGTAATAACAATCCGAAGGCTGCGGGCGGTTTTTTTTTTTTTTTTTTTTTTTTTTTTTTTTTTTTTTTTTTTTTTTGCCCGTTATCTTCCCTTACGCCTGTAACCCGAATGGGGGAGCGTAAGTCAAAGTGCCTCGGGCTGCAAGATACAGGATTGTTCCTATTCATAATAAAAAAGAAAGACGAATTGAAATAGATGGGCCAAACATAAACTTTTGGCCGTCCACAAAACTGAACTAAATATAAAACCGTAGTGAGTCTGTACATAAACAGTGGACTTTATTACGTACACCCTCAATAGGGGGCCCATGTGACGGTACATCACATAAATATTTTACACTGATTTAGCATAACTGTAGTTTTAAGCCAAGTGTTCACTTGATCGCAGTACGCACTGTCGCTATGGTGAGTGTTCAGTTGAGTACGTCACGGTGGCACTTTTCGCTTCATATCACTTGGCCTGCGTCGCTTCTAGCGTGCATCTGCCGGTCGGGAAACCACAGTTCGCTGTACGCTACCTACAGCGTATTTTCACAGTCCACTGCTATGGCTGCGTTTATCAGAAGTCCCACTTCTTTGCCGAAACATTTATCCACACTGTGAATGTCTATCATGTTTCGCATCTAAATTGTTTTCTGGGAATGGCACACCATTTGAGCTATTAATTTTTATTCTTTTGCTCACTACACTTTCAGAACAGTCTTCCACTGTTAAACACAGTCACACATGTCATGTTCTTGCATAGTTAACTGTTCTCACTTTTGTGTCGTTCCAATTCGTGGTTCAGTTCGCATAGTCACTTTTAAATTGGAACATGGTTTATAGCATTTTACTAGAATTACATAATAAATTTGCTTTCCATTTTACATGTTAATATTATATATATATATATATATATATATATATATATATATATATATATGGTACAATTAGAGTTCCTTCTAGGTCCGTTTATCACTTAGTATTCAGTGATTGACCTAGCTGTCACCTCTGATTTAAAGTGTTGACCAGTTGGTCATACTGGACCCGTGAGTTCAGTACGTTTTATAGCATGTGTATTATTTATTCATTCAACACTGATTCACAAACTTTTGTCATTGTTGCATTTGCAGCTGCCTTGCTTACGCGCGGGTGTACCTGCAAGCGCCTTCAAGCTGGAATCAGTGTGGAAGTTAAGAGATATTATTCTATTTGAAATTTTTATTAGGCGAATTCTGGCGTTTGTACAGCGATTCGCTGTTAATTTGCGTGTCCGACGACCATGCACAATGCTTCTTCCCTTTTCAAGGTTTATCCTGTGCAGATCGTCCTTACGCAGATACATTTGCTAATCTCCTTTCTGTCACGGCACTTGTTTAAGTGCAGAATTTTCCTTCTGTCACAACTCTTTCATACATACAGTTAGCAACTAATATATATATATATATATATATATATATATATATATATATATATATATATACACTCCTGGAAATTGAAATAAGAACACCGTGAATTCATTGTCCCAGGAAGGGGAAACTTTATTGACACATTCCTGGGGTCAGATACATCACATGATCACACTGACAGAACCACAGGCACATAGACACAGGCAACAGAGCATGCACAATGTCGGCACTAGTACAGTGTATATCCACCTTTCGCAGCAATGCAGGCTGCTATTCTCCCATGGAGACGATCGTAGAGATGCTGGATGTAGTCCTGTGGAACGGCTTGCCATGCCATTTCCACCTGGCGCCTCAGTTGGACCAGCGTTCGTGCTGGACGTGCAGACCGCGTGAGACGACGCTTCATGCAGTCCCAAACATGCTCAATGGGGGACAGATCCGGAGATCTTGCTGGACAGGGTAGTTGACTTACACCTTCTAGAGCACGTTGGGTGGCACGGGATACATGCGGACGTGCATTGTCCTGTTGGAACAGCAAGTTCCCTTGCCGGTCTAGGAATGGTAGAACGATGGGTTCGATGGCGGTTTGGATGTACCGTGCACTATTCAGTGTCCCCTCGACGATCACCAGTGTGTACGGCCAGTGTAGGAGATCGCTCCCCACACCATGATGCCGGGTGTTGGCCCTGTGTGCCTCGGTCGTATGCAGTCCTGATTGTGGCGCTCACCTGCACGGCGCCAAACACGCATACGACCATCATTGGCACCAAGGCAGAAGCGACTCTCATCGCTGAAGACGACACGTCTCCATTCGTCCCTCCATTCACGCCTGTCGCGACACCACTGGAGGCGGGCTGCACGATGTTGGGGCGTGAGCGGAAGACGGCCTAACGGTGTGCGGGACCGTAGCCCAGCTTCATGGAGACGGTTGCGAATGGTCCTCGCCGATACCCCACGAGCAAGAGTGTCCCTAATTTGCTGGGAAGTGGCGGTGCGGTCCCCTACGGCACTGCGTAGGATCCTACGGTCTTGGCGTGCATCCGTGCGTCGCTGCGGTCCGGTCCCAGGTCGACGGGCACGTGCACCTTCCGCCGACCACTGGCGACAACATCGATGTACTGTGGAGACCTCACGCCCCACGTGTTGAGCAATTCGGCGGTACGTCCACCCGGCCTCCCGCATGCCCACTATACGCCCTCGCTCAAAGTCCGTCAACTGCACATACGGTTCACGTCCACGCTGTCGCGGCATGCTACCAGTGTTAAAGACTGCGATGGAGCTCCGTATGCCACGGCAAACTGGCTGACACTGACGGCAGCGGTGCACAAATGCTGCGCAGCTAGCGCCATTCGACGGCCAACAACGCGGTTCCTGGTGTATCCGCTGTGCCGTGCGTGTGATCATTGCTTGTACAGCCCTCTCGCAGTGTCCGGAGCAAGTATGGTGGGTCTGACACACCGGTGTCAATGTGTTCTTTTTTCCATTTCCAGGAGTGTATATATATATATATACTCCTGGAAATTGAAATAAGAACACCGTGAATTCATTGTCCCAGGAAGGGGAAACTTTATTGACACATTCCTGGGGTCAGATACATCACATGATCACACTGGCAGAACCACAGGCACATAGACACAGGCAACAGAGCATGCACAGTGTCGGCACTAGTACAGTGTATATCCACCTTTCGCAGCAATGCAGGCTGCTATTCTCCCATGGAGACGATCGTAGAGATGCTGGATGTAGTCCTGTGGAACGGCTTGCCATGCCATTTCCACCTGGCGCCTCAGTTGGACCAGCGTTCGTGCTGGACGTGCAGACCGCGTGAGACGACGCTTCATCCAGTCCCAAACATGCTCAATGGGGGACAGATCCGGAGATCTTGCTGGCCAGGGTAGTTGACTTACACCTTCCAGAGCACGTTGGGTGGCACGGGATACATGCGGACGTGCATTGTCCTGCTGGAACAGCAAGTTCCCTTGCCGGTCTAGGAATGGTAGAACGATGGGTTCGATGACGGTTTGGATGTACCGTGCACTATTCAGTGTCCCCTCGACGATCACCAGTGGTGTACGGCCAGTGTAGGAGATCGCTCCCCACACCATGATGCCGGGTGTTGGCCCTGTGTGCCTCGGTCGTATGCAGTCCTGATTGTGGCGCTCACCTGCAAGGCGCCAAACACGCATACGACCATCATTGGCACCAAGGCAGAAGCGACTCTCATCGCTGAAGACGACACGTCTCCATTCGTCCCTCCATTCACGCCTGTCGCGACACCACTGGAGGCGGGCTGCACGATGTTGGGGCGTGAGCGGAAGACGGCCTAACGGTGTGCGGGACCGTAGCCCAGCTTCATGGAGACGGTTGCGAATGGTCCTCGCCGATACCCCAGGAGCAACAGTGTCCCTAATTTGCTGGGAAGTGGCGGTGCGGTCCCCTACGGCACTGCGTAGGATCCTACGGTCTTGGCGTGCATCCGTGCGTCGCTGCGGTCCGGTCCCAGGTCGACGGGCACGTGCACCTTCCACCGACCACTGGCGACAACATCGATGTACTGTGGAGACCTCACGCCCCACGTGTTGAGCAATTCGGCGGTACGTCCACCCGGCCTCCCGCATGCCCACTATACGCCCTCGCTCAAAGTCCGCCAACTGCACATACCGTTCACGTCCACGCTGTCGCGGCATGCTACCAGTGTTAAAGACTGCGATGGAGCTCCGTATGCCACGGCAAACTGGCTGACACTGACGGCGGCGGTGCACAAATGCTGCGCAGCTAGCGCCATTCGACGGCCAACACCGCGGTTCCTGGTGTGTCCGCTGTGCCGTGCGTGTGATCATTGCTTGTACAGCCCTCTCGCAGTGTATGGAGCAAGTATGGTGGGTCTGACACACCGGTGTCAATGTGTTCTTTTTTCCATTTCCGGGAATATATATATATATATATATATATATATATATATAACAAGCACAAGTATAAAATCAAATAAAGATTAAATAAATCTTACTAACTAGGCATACAACTTACATCTACTTTTACACACTACACATTATAGACTTAAACACTTAAGTATCCCTGGATATAAACGGTGTTATGTCCTTGTGCGGGAACAAGCCTCTTCTCTTTCCTGTGTCCGGGTGTGCCAACAGGTAACACCCGTCATGTGGTATCTCTAAAATCCTATGTGGTCCTGTACACAAGAGTTGCCACTTTCTGTTGACTTTTTTGATACTCGATGACTCTGGATGACTCTTGAGCATCACCAAGTCTCCTCTGTTGTACGTGTAGGGTTTATTCAATATGCGATCGTACCTCTTCTTCCTAATGGTTGCATTGTGTTGCATTGCGAGGAGGGCTTGCTGTAGCTTTTGCTCCCTGTTTACAAGTCGTGGAATTCGTGGCAAAGGGTTTAACCACTCCTCGTCGGGTGAATCCCGTGTCATGAGTTCATTTGGTGTGCACCCAGTGGATTCATGGGGTATATTATTATGTATTTTCTCGAATTGAGGTACTAACTCAATCCACTTCGTTTGATGATTTGCCGCATATGTGCGAACAAACCTGTTGAACTCGCGGAAGCAACGTTCGACAGGGTTCGCGCTCGGGTTATACAATGACACACAAACATGCTTGATGTTATGTTCCCAAACAAACACTTTCTAGTCGTGACTTTTAAAATAAGTAGCATTGTCAGTTAATAAGGTCATCGGCTTTCCGACGTTCGGTATGTAATCTAATACCATTTTCCTCACTATTGCTTTTGTGTTAGACATTTTTGTAGGAAACAACTTCAAATGTTTTGAAAAAAAGTCCAATGCTGCTACAACATACTTCAACCCGCCTCTTGCTATCGGCAAGGGTCCTGTCACATCAAGAGCAACAATCTGTGCTGGTGCTGTCGGAACTCTTGGGTGTAGCTCGTGTCTCGCGCTACGAGTGCGCGGTTTTGTCTTTTGACAAATAAGGCTAGTTCTCACTAGAGCCTTCACCCTACGATGTAAGTTTGAGAAGTAGCAGTACCTAGACAATAAGTCTGCGCATTTCTTTCCGCCAAAGTGTCCCCAAGAATCGTGTGTGTACCATATTAAAATTCTCTACTGACTGTGTTGGTATACACACACACTAGTTTCCAGATGTTTCAGCCCTTCGGTGGTACAAAATATAATTTTGTGTCATATACAAATTGGCAAGTTCCCCATACGGATCATTGCTTAGAGAATCCATTATTCTACGCCACAACGGATCATCATGCTGCATGTGTGCGATCTCTCGACACATACGCACATATTTATTCCGCCGGATGGAATCTCGCAGTAGCCGGCCGCGGTGGTCTCGCGGTTCTAGGCGCGCAGTCCGGAACCGCGCGACTGCTACGGTCGCAGGTTCGAATCCTGCCTCGGGCATGGATGTGTGTGATGTCCTTAGGTTAGTTAGGTTTAAGTAGTTCTAAGTTCTAGGGGACTGATGCCCACTGGTGTTAAGATTCATAGTGCTCAGAGCCATTTGAACCATTTGAACCAATCTCGCAGTACCAAGATTTTGAATTATGTAGAATGTTCTACAAGCCCTGCAAATTCTGGTAATGCTCGGGGTAATCTAGACAACGCGTCTGCCACAACATTGTCCGACCCTTTCACATGTCTGATTTGGAAATCATAGTCCTGTAGAGCTAAAATCCACCTCGTGAGTCGGTTGTGCAACAAACGGCACGTAGGCACATAGCTGAGCGCCTGGTGGTCGCAAAAGATTATGACTCTTTTGCCATATACATAGTAGTGAAATTTCTTCAAGGCCCAAATTACTGCAAGCGCCTCTAATTCCGTTGCAGAATAGGACCGTTCACATGAATTTAACACTCGGCTTTACTTATGTTTGCTGGCCATTGTTGTCTACTTGGAATAAACAACATCCCAGCCCGCAAAAACATGCGTCTGTTGCTAGACAGAAATCTCGTGACACGTCAGGGTGGTGTAGGATTTCTGCATTCATTAATGCCGCTTTAATTTGGTAGTGGGCTCTCTTGCAGTTTCAGCTTCTTTGGGTTAGGTAGAATCCCCACCGGAGAAACAATATGTCCTAAGAACTTTATTTCTTGCCGGCCAGATTTTGACTTTTCGAGGTTGGCAGTAACCCCGACGGCTGCAAATCTTGCCAGCACACGGTACAAAATCTCGATGTGCTCAGACCAGGTTTCTGTGGCGATGAGAATGTCATCGACATACACCGTTACCCTTTCAAGAAGGTCAAATCCTAACACGGAGTCCAGAGCTGCAATGAACACGCCCGCACTTGTATTTTGTCCAAACTGTAGAAATCGAAATTGATAGCTTCTACTGGCGAATATAAACGCGGTATATTTTCTTGAATTTGACGGTAACGGCACCTGCCGGTATGAACTTTTTAAATCCAGGCTTGTTAAGTACTTAACACCTTGAAATTTCTGAATTTGTTCGTCTATATTTTCCGACCGGGTCCGATCAGGTATTATTATATTATTAATATCCCGCGCGTCCAGCACCAGCCCAACGCTGCCGTCTGTTTTTGTAACCGCCAACAGCGGGCTACTATATGGTGATGTTGACGGTTCTATTATTTGCCACCGCAGCATTCTCTGAATTTCTCTCCCCACGGTTTGTCTTTTCGACCATGGTATTGAATAGGAGGCACGGCAGAAAGTTTGGTGAGGTTTTACTTGCATGTCGAACTCATACTCTTTTATTATCCACGGTTTTCTGAAAACACTTGTACAAATTGGTTCATCACTTGGCTCAAATCAGATTGCTGTGACAGGCTGATGTACGAAGATTCGGCTACATTTGATGCAATATGTTGCTTAATAACATCATTTTCCCGTTCCCAACCGGGTTCCGGTTCTCTGCTGTCTTAATTCACAACACAGTTGTGATTCAACGCGTCAGGATCCTGTACAGTTACCCGGACGTTCCGGCAGTAGTTCACATACGCGTCCGGAGTCCTCATTAATGCCAGATCAATTTGTTGGTTTAGAGAGGTTAAGGTGCATCTGGCTCGGGGAAGGTCAATTTTTGCCTTCAATTCCCTAAGCGCGTCAAGGCCCAGGATGCAAGGTAATGTGAGATTTTTGACCACCAGGAATGAGCACGGTATGGCTTCGTTCTCCAGGGCAATGTCTGCCTGCACCTGATTCTTTATTAGCTGCACCCTGCCCCGTAGGGCACCTACTATCCTACAATTTTCTGCTGGCAGGCTCGGCAACTTTTTCACACGATCCACGCACTTGAATAACTGCTCATCAATACAAGAAGCACTCGACCCTGTATCCAAGATTATTATTACTTCGACCCCATTTATCTTTGTCACAAAGGCAGCCTGCACATGTTCTATTTCTTGTTGGTCCGCAGGTCGCGGATCAACAGTTAGTTCATCTTTCATCTCGCATCCGTCATAGTAGCGGAGCATATTCACCCCCACATTCTGCCTGCCCCCCCTCTTTCATCTTGCCGACCATCTGGGAAGGGCCTACAGAAGTCGGCCAGAGTTTGACGGCCTATCGCACCCTGGCGACACGTGATCAGACATATCGGTTATTCGAACATTATCAGTCATAATTGGTGACGTGCACTGCGGTGCGTACACGTGTGACTGATTGTTCGGAGGCTGAGGTGGAGGCGGTGGCATCGGGATGACATGGATGTGATTAACAGGCACATGAGCTGACGGCATGTTTTGATGTGCCTGCCAGGTTGCTGGCCCTGCCCGTTGCCAATGCTCATTGTTAGTTCTCGTTTTTTTTGGCGAAGTTGGAGTTTCCTCCCCCTTCGCCTCGTCTCTTTCGATTGTAGTTTTCTCCACCTCTTTTTGGTGAAGACGAGTTTGACTGGCCCTGCTGGTACGTACTGTATCCAGTGCTGTGCCAGTGACCATCCACAGTGGGCACACTATTCATGGTGTTTCTTTTCTTAGTTAAGTTTTCCCATTGCAAATATGCGTCACTCTTTGAATATCCGTTCTTACGATGGCTATTAACGGATTAGTTTTTTCCTTTACCGTTCACTTGTCCGTTGTTTGTACACCCCTGTTCTCCCTGCCTGGTATCATCGTGTATTAAATCGAGGGAGTCTACGGTTGCCATAAACAGCTCCAAGTCCGTGTCAAGGACGTGTACGAGTTTCTCTCTTATCGTTATAGTCAGTTTACCCTTCAAAATTCTTACAAGGGAACCTCCCCATCGCACCCCCCTCAGATATAGTTATAAGTTGGCACAGTGGATAGGCCTTGATAAACTGAACACAGATCAATTGAGAAAACAGGAAGAAGTTGTGTGGAACTGTGAAAAAATAAGCAAAATATACAAACTGAGTAGTCCATGGGCCACATAGACAACATCATGGAGAGTGCGAGCTCAGGAGCGCCGTGGTCCCGTGGTAGCGTGAGCAGCTGCAGAACGAGAGGTCCTTGGTTTAAGTCTTTCCACGAGCGAAAATTTTACTTCCTTCATTTTTGCATAGTTATTATCTGTCCGTTCGTTCATTGACGTCTCTGTTCACTGTAATAAGTTCAGTGTCTGTGTTTTGGGACCGCATCGCAAAACCGTGCGATTAGTAGACGAAAATGTGGTGTCACCGCCAGACACCACAGAAAGGACGTGCCTCTCCAATGGGAACCGAAAACATTTGATCGTAAGGTCATAGGTCAACCGATTCCTCCACAGGAAAACACATCTGATATATTCTATATGAGACTGGTGACGGCATGTGCGTCACATGACAGGAATATGTTGTCGACCCACCTAACTTGTACACTTGGCGAATGGGTAAAAAGATTCTTCTACCTTGCCCGATTTAGGTTTTCTTGTGGATGTGATAATCACTCCCAAAAAAGTGACGAAAACATGAGAGTTTGTCACATAAACTGAAAATAAAAAATTAAACTTTTCACTCGATGGAAGATTTGAACCAAGGACCTTGCGTTCCGCAGCTGCTCACGTTACCACGAGACCACGGCGCTCCTACGTCCTGTCTCCTTGATATTACTTATCTTCACATGAACTACTCAGTTTGTATATTTTGCTTATTTTTTCACAGTTCCACACAACTTTTTCCTGTTTTCTCAATTGATCTGTGTTCAGTTTTTCGAGGCCTATCCACTGTGACAACTTATAACTAAATCAGAGGGGGGTGCGATGGGGAGGTTCCCTTGTTAGAAGGTCCCTGGCAGGCATGGGTTCGTCCCAGTATCTGGTTTTGTTCAGGTAACTTTCAAAATATTTTCTCAAGTTTCCTGAACGGGGATTGAATGGTTCCGGGTTGTACACTTGTTTCCGGAGACGCTGCTGAACAGACCTGGACCAGTATCTGACAAGAAATTTACTTTCAAATTCAGACAACGACGGACACTGCTCCGCGATTTCCCTCGCCCACAGTGCCGCGTCGCCTGTGATGAAGGAGATCACAAACTGAAACTTTTGGTGCTCAGTCCATGATGCCGGGAGTACATTCCGGAAACTTTTAATAAATGTTACGGGATGGACATTCTTTTTCACATCATTAAACGTCTGGAACTGCCTGTGTTTTAATAGTGATTCCTTGTGCTATACTTGCGCTACAGTCGGTAGCGCTACCTCTCCGTTCGCGGTGACAGCGCCTGAACAATTGACTGGCGCGTACGGTTGCACTTTCTCGCAGTCAGCTTTCTCCACTCGGCATACATTTATCGGCACATTTCCGCCTCGCAGTCAGCTTTCTCCACTCGGCATACATTTATCGGCACATTTCCGCACTGCACGTTATGATTGTGTGACGTGGGAATCAATGACCTCTAAACGAGCAACTCTCTGTGTGCCTTAGTCATCAATGTTGATTATTTGATATGTGTTCGGCTGTTTCCTCGATATAATGATCAGTTCTGAGCACTGAAAAGCAATAGCACACACTCAACATTTGCAGACCACCTAGTAGCACACAACCACCACCCAACAAACATTGAAACTGACCTTCACATCCTAAAAACTAGCAGCAGCTTATACCAAAAATTAACTATAGAAGAAAACTACCACATCCAAAAATCAATAGCCGAAGGAAAGAAAGTACTCAATGAATACACATCACTGTGCAACAAAACTCTCTTCGCCACAATAGAAGAACTATACAAGTAAAAAACACACACACAAATCCTCTCTCTTTTCTTTCTTTATTTCTTTCTTTCAGTCTCTCTCTCTCTCTCTCTCTCTATCTCTCTCTCTCTCTCACACACACACATACACTCTCTCTCTGCCCCAGTACTCATCACACACAGGCAAACCCACATAAACCACACACAACTAACACCAAATACAATTCAAACTCGCGCGCCTCAGCCAGCAGAACACGCTACGAAACAAATGAACGCCACACAGCCACAACAACACGTAATGGCAGCGAAAACTCCGCCTATGTTTTGAGTAATCGAAAAACTGCATTACCACACGAACACAGGCAAAGAATTAAGCCCATTTACTTCGCCAACACAACAGGAAAACGTACCACAACTTCAAAACTGTAAGTTACAGAAAGAAAAAGTGATACAGTCTTATTTCCATTCGAAATTACGTAACAAATAGAAAATAAATTACGTTTTGCTGTTTGCAGATGACATGTTGTATATTGTGTAGCATAACAGCTACCAAAACAAGAGGACAATAATATAATGTAAGGTATGTAACTTTTCGCCAATTAAGTTATAAATGCAACTTTTACATAATGTTGTAAACGACGAAAATGTTAATATGTTAACAACAAATTTACAGTTAAAAATAAAAATAGAGCCCACCGATGATAGCACAAAAGTGCTGTAACATGTATGGGTGAAACAAAAGAAAAAAGGTGTCTTGCATAAGGCGGAACTTCTCATCCCATTTTCTTAGCAAGCACGGAGACAACAAGAAGAACTGCACCACAACATGATTATTCCTGGATATTTTTCACTTGAATTTATAAGACGCTATGCGCTATGTGTAATTGATCTACGCGTTCGTTTATTTGCATTACCTTTTGCGGAATGTATTTGTTTTGTTCAACTAATTCAGCCAATTGCTGTTTTACTACATCGATCTCTTGTGACAAATATGACACTAGCGCCTTGTCACGTAGTTAAAACATTTCATTCATTTTTGCCAGTAACTGAGCATCACGCCCCTGTTGCCTGCGCTCGCGTTCAAGGCGTTCCTGTCTTTCCTTTTCCTCACGTTCGAGACGTTCTTCCGCTAAAATGTCCTTAACTTGGTTAATTAATGCCTGCTCCCGTTGCTTGTCTATCATGTCTAATTGTGCCATCAGCACCGTTAGAAAATCGGTCGTTGGTACAGGTACTTGTACAACATTCGCTGTCGACGCAGTAGCATCCTCCTTCCTTGTGCCAGTAATCGAGTGGATTTCTTTGCTCAATTGAGCTTGATCCTGATCAGTGCCTAATATTTTGTCCGTTTCAGGTTCCTCAGCTTCCGGTTTTGGAAGTTGAGAACCTGTCATTGTGGGTGGGTTCCACACTGGAAACTCTTGTATATTTTCGTCTGTGTCATAACCTGACAGATCTTTGTCCTTGCGTGTCTTCACCATTTCGACTAGTATTAATCCTGACTGGTAAGACACGAGTACACACAAAATCTATTTTCCCCCAAAAATGACACACAAAATATACTAGCTACACAATTCACATACAAAACACTGAAATCAAGTAAAGCAAAGAAGCTACCTACTACTATTACTACTGAAACTAACATATACACTTTCGTACTCGTTATATCTCCGTTGCACTGTGAAAAATTTTACCTCTGCAAAAATATTACTTTGTCAATCAAGTGCACTAGCATTTATTTGATTCAGACAGCTCATTGTGTGACCTCAAATCCAGAACACTAATCACTGTCTCAAAATTCTAACACTGATTTTTGTTCAGTAGTAGTAAATGAATCTGTTTCACTATCCACTGACGTTAAAACAAATTGCATAAACACTTTTGCCAAATTTTAACTCAAGAAGATAAACACAGTGCGTGGCCCCCGAATCCTTTCTTCCTTTAGTTTCGAGCTCAGAAGCGCATGCATATACACCCTTACCTTTATTAGTTATTGTTTCTTGGTGTTTTCTTTATTTCAGTTGAGACAATGGTACGCATCTAATCAGCTTCATGTCCATTTATCTTCACTGGTTGGAACTCGTACAAGTTTTGTATTTTTGGTACATGGAAATAGATTACATATATGGCATTAATTTCACATACATATAATTACATAAATAAAAATTTTCTTTTAAATATAGTTTTCTAGACGGACTACCATATCTCAGTCATTTCTGTGTACTTAATATTGGTACATAAAATTTCGGGCCCTCACGTTGTTGGGCGCCACTTGTGACGTCACTTTGGGATTCGTGACGTCGTATATAAAAAAATTATTTATATATTTTTATTTTTTAATTTATCAGCATGATTCTTTCTCTCAGGGATATTGTCTTTTCTTATCACTTTTACTTACGTGCCTAAGTAAATATGAAACGGGTTCTTGAAGGGCCTCAGTTATTCATGTACCAACTTTAGATTTTGAACATGATGACTAAAATATAGTTGCCGTTAGCTGAATTGAATGTAATTTTGTTAATTTCTATTTATTGATTGCAAAGCAAGGCTTGAGAGAATTTCGATTGTTGCCGTGGAGCGGCCAAGATAAAAGTTACTGAACTAATGGAATCTGTATACTTTAAAAACATGAACTTTAACGTAAATTAATTATCTGTTGCAATTTAAAAAGGTTCTTATAACAAAATCTCTCGCATTTACAGTTACTGTTAACACTGAAAAATAAATTAATACTTCGGCGCGTTATGGCCGACCAGAGGCTGCATCGGAAAATGAGCTTCTCGCAGCGCAAATTACTGAAAAAATGCTTATTAAAAAATAATTAGCCACTGCGAGCATTTGAGGTGACATCGATTACAAAGAAATTCATTTTGTAATAATAATAACAAGTTTATTTTAGGAATAAATACGAATAACTTACATAAAATATGTGTAGCCGCTCAATGGCTGGCTTCCGTATAGCGAAACAAAACAGTGTGTCTACCACAAAATACGTCCTTCCTCCTCGGCCGTACAATTGCGTCTCTTTCGATTCCTTTTTATTTTCATAGACATTAAATAAAGATGCTATCGCTGCATATCAGTTGTTCCCAGAACGTTAACTATATCTTTTACACTAATTATATTCATAAAATACGTAATCTACGATTTACAGCCGCTAAAAATATCAATATTTATGTGACATACCGTCACACAGAGATTCCAAAATGAGATACTGGTTTTTAAGAGGTACCCACGAGCAGATATAGATGCAGATCACAATGTAATAGTGATGAAGATTAGGCTGAAGGAATGGACATTTCTAAAAATGGCAGTTAAAGAAGTTGGAAACAAAAACATAGGTACAATAAAGGTAACTGCGAAGAAACCATGGGTAACAGAAGAAATACTTTCGTTTATCGATGAAAGAAGGAAATTCAGAAGCGTTAAAGGAAATTCAGGAATACACAAATACACGGCGCTGAGGAATGAATGAAATTGGAAGCACAGGGAAGCGAAGACAAAAAGGCTGCATGAAAAGTGGAAAGAAATCGAAAAAGAAATGATTGTCGAATTCAGCATATAGGAAAGTCAAAACAGCATTCGTTGTAATTAAAAGCAACGTTGGTAACATTAAGAGTGCAAAGTGAGTCCCACTGTTACTGTCCCAATGCGGAGTAGAGAGAGGATAGGTGGGAAACGTACATTGAAGGCCTCTGTGAGGAAGAAGGTTTGTCAGATGCATTAGAAGAAAAATAGGAGAGATTTAGAAGAGATAGGGTATCCAGGATTAGCATTTGAAAGAGCTTTGGAAGCCTTAGGAAGAGCTGTCAGTGTCTCCTGAAAACGATTTTGTAGTGCTGTGAAAAATGTAAGGTTTGCTTCCAGCCACTGAGACAAGTTTGTGAACGCATTTGTTGTCAGATTTAGAGACTGCTGTCGAGCTTATAAAAGTCTAAAACTCAAGAGCTTAAAATATAGTGTAAAAAGAGATGAGAGTACTCTTATTTTATATAAAAAGTAAAAGTAAATGTGGGTCCCATACTTGTTCAGAATCTTGATTCTTAGTGAAGGCATCACCCCTAAGTCTCAGCCGAGGAATCTTCAACAAAATATTACCTTGTCTTGTTCTGAATCAAGAATTTGCGAGTAGGAAGTGTAATGGACGAGTGACGCTTCAATACACTATGCGATAAGAGGAGAATTTGCGTGAGACGAGAGGTGTGTCTGGTAAGCCAAGATGGTGAAGACAACCGTTCTAGAGGAGCGGACCATATGGGTTCAAGTCCTGGTCCCAAACAAATTTTCATCTATCGCCATTGCAATATCACAACGTCCCGTGTGGCTGGAAGTAATGATTTTCCACCTACCCCTTTCCCATTCTTTCCCTTCCTCTATTTCAGAAAATCATCACTATCATCGTCATCCACTTCCTGTTTTGAATTCGTATCATCATCACTTCATGTTACGTAATCTGGTTCAGTATCACTTTCAACCAAAACTTTATTCATCGGTCCTTCCAAACAAATCTCGAGCTTTCGTTCATTTACTCTCAAGACTTGAGAATAACTAGTCTGTTCAGTATGTTTTGAATGGTGAGATGGACGTGGCAGAGGCTCGATATTGATTACCAGACATTGTCAGTAATAACCAATACATGCACATCAAAAAAAGTTTCCCATTTCCCCGGTTCCCAGAACTCCTGAAGATAGACGTTGACTGTGGATACTATATCACAGACACAGTCCCTTTCAGTGTTCAGACATGTCACTAAACCCGCCAATAGATGTAAACAACCATGGATGAGTAGCGCCTGCTAGACGGAGGGGGTCCAACAGCCGATCAGTTCCAGCCATTCCACCAGGAACTGCAGGAAGGAGGTACACGGCTCGTGTTGTCTGTAGTTCAACCATACCTAGACGGCCAATACTTCGGTTCGATCGCGTCCGCATTGTTTCTTTGTGCCCGGAAGAGCTCTCAACAAGGGAAGTGTGAAGCCGTCTCGGAGAGAACCAAAGCATGTTGTTCGGACATGGAGGAGATACAGAGAGACGAACTGTCGATGACGTGCCTCGCTCAGGCCGCCCAAGGGCTACTACTACAGTGGATGACCGCTACCTACGTATTATGATTCGGAGGAACCCTGACAGCAACGCCACCATGTTAAATAATGCTTTTTGTGCCACAGGACGTCGTGTTACGACTCAAATTGTGTGCAATAGGCTGCAAGATGCGCAACTTTACTCCCGACGTCCATGGCGAGGTCCATATTTGCAGCCACACCATGCAGCGCAGTACAGATGGGCTCAACAGCATGCCGTTTGGACTGCTCAGGATTGGCATCACATTCTCTTCACCAATGAGTGTCGCATATGCCTTCAACCAGACAATGGTCGAACACGTGATTGGAGGCAACCCGGTCAGGCTAAAAGCCTTAGACACACTGTCCAGCGAGTGCAGCAAGGTGTAGGTTCCCTGCTGTTTTGGGGTGGCATTACGTGGGGCCGACGTACGCCGCTGGTGGCCCTGGAAGGCGCCGTAATCGCTGTACGATACGTGAGTGCCATCCTCCGATCGATAGTGCAACCATATCGGCAGCATAGTGGAGAGGCATTCGTCTCATGGACGGCAATTCGCGCACCCATCGTGCGCATCTTGTGAGTGACTTCCTCCAGGATGACGACACCGCCCGACTAGAGTGGCCAGCATGTTCTCTGGACATGAACTTATCGGACAAGACCGGGATGGATTGAAAAGGGCTCTTTATAGACGACGTGACCCAATTACCAACCTGAGGGACCTACTCGAGTCGCTGTTGGAGAGTGGGACAATCTGGAGCAACAGTGCCTTGATGAACTTATGGATAGTATGCCACGAAAAATACAGGCATTCATTAATGCCACTGGGTATTAGAGGTACCGGTGTGTATAGCAATCTGGACAACCACCTCTGAAGGTCTCGCTGCACGGTGGTACAAATACAGAGTGTGATTTTCGCAAGCAATGAAAAGGGTGAAAATGATGTTTATGTTGATCTCTATTCCAATTTTCTGTAGAGGTTCCGGAACTTTTGGAACCGCGGTGATTCAAAACTTTTTTGATATGTGTATATTACACCATAATTAGCTCAATTAAAACGAAATTTTGATAAACACGTCTAACGAAAAATGATAATGCAACTGGTATCATACGTTTGCCACGCATCGCGATTTCTTTACTGTGGATTAAAAGACGGTCAAATGATGTAAGGTCACACCACATTCACAACACGAAGCCACCACTCCAGCTGAAAGGTACAATGACATTAAAGGTGAAACGATCCCGGAAGGGAAGTGGTTGATCACCAGGAAGTTCGAGAGCTGTCTCACAGGTGTAGGATATCAGTAAAGTGATAGACAGGTTGTTGAGAATTTCTCATTACAAACTTCTGGGACTTGTAGGATCGACAGTGAATCGCGACTGCAGACAATGTCCGTAACTTGTTTTTTCGACACGAAAATGACAAATATCAGGATTCGACACTTGCAAAATAAGACCTCTTCCCAAACCCACTTCTTTCTTGGTCTTCCATTCTTACTGCTTCCTTTTTGTTCTTGTACATATCGTCTATTATTCCTCTTTTCTTGTAGCCGACCTCTATTTTTCTCAGAATTTGGAACATCTTGCAACATTGTATGAGTTCGAAACATCTTGCAACATTGTTTACTGTCGGACACTTTTACCAGGTTAACATATTCTTTGAACGTGTCTCGATTTCTCTTAACTCTTATTCCAATAACCATTCACAACTTTCTGAACTGCCTCTCTGGTGCTCTTACCTTTCCAAATACCAGGCTGATCTTATCCTAATAGGTCTTCAGTTTCTTCCATTCCTCTGTACTATATTCTGGTCATCAACTTGGATGCACGATCGTTTAACATTTTTTTCTTTTTTCCGGTCATCAGTGTTCTGACTGGTTTGTTGGGAACTACCATGAACTCCTTTCCTGTGACAACCTCTTCGTCTCATAGTAGCACTTGCAACCTACGTCCTCAGTTACATGCGGGATGGATTCCAGTCTCTGTCTTCATCTTCAAATTTTTACCCTCTACAGCTCCCTCTAGCACCATGAAAGTTATTGCCTGATGTCTTAACAGATGTCGTTCCCTTCTTCTTGTCAGAGTTCGCCACATATTCGTTTGCATTCCGACTCTGTGCAAAATCTCCTCATTCCTTACCTTATCAGTCCACCTAATTTTCAACATTCGCCAGCCGGAGTGGCCCTCCGGTTCTAGGCGCTTCAGTCTGGAACCGCGCAACCGCTACGGACGCAGGTTCGAATCCTCCCTCGGGCATGGATGTGTGTGATGTCCTTAGATTAGTTAGGTTTAAGTAGTTCTAAGTTCTAGGGGACTAATGACCTCAGATGTTAAGTCCCATAGTGCTCAGAGCCATTTGAACCATTTTTTTCAACATTCGTCTATAGCACCAGATCTCAGATGCTCCGATTCTCTTCTGCTCCGGTTTTCACATGGTCCATGTTTCAATACCATAAAATGCTGCGCTCCAAACGTACAATCTCAGAAATTTCCTCCTCATATTCAGCCTTGTGTTTGATATTAGTAGAAATCTCTTGGCTAGGAACGCACTTTTGCCAGATGTTGAGTTGCTAGCTCTTCTCGTTTCTTCTAGTTCTCATTATTTTCGTCTTTCTTTAATTTAGTCTGTAACCATTCTCTAATATCGTTAGACAGTTAATTCCATTCAGCAGACCATGTAATTGTTCTTCACTTTCACTTTCACTCAGGACAACAATGTCATTAGCGGATCCTATCATTGATATCCTTTCACCTTGAATTGCAATTCCGTTCCTGAACCTTTCTTTTATTTTCGTCATTGATTCTTCGATGTATAGGTTGAACAATAGGGGCGAAAGACTACATCCTTATCTTACACCCTTCTTAATCCATTTCTCCTTTCTTGGTCTTCCACTTTTATTAATCCCTTTTGGCTACAGCTTACCTCCATTTCCATTATATTTTCGACTATCTTACGCCATTTGACATCGTCGAACGCTTTTTCCGGGTCGACAAATCCTATGAACGTGTCTTGATTTTTCTTTAGTCTTGCTTCCATTATCAACCGCGATGTCAGTATTGCCTTTCTGGCGCATTTATCTTTCCTAAAGCTGAACTGATCGTCGTTTAACACATTCCCCCCATTTCTTTTCCATTGTTCTGTGTATTATTCTCATCAGCAACTTGTATGCGGGAGCTGTTAACTTGATTGTACGATAATTCTCGCTCTAGTCAGCTCTTGCAGTCTTCGGGACTGTGTGGATTATATTTTTCCGAAAGTCTGATTGTATGCCGCCAGACTCATACATTCTACACACCAACGTAAATAGTCATTCTGTTGCCACTTCGCCGAATGATATTAGAAATTTTGATGGAATGTTGTCTATCCCTTCCGGCTGTAGTATAGTATCTGGCAACGAATCCGTTGAGAAACTTGTAGTACTGTTTTTGTGCCATGTACGCACAGAAGTAAGACATACTCTTGTCCACGGCAATACAGTGTAAAATGAAGCTGGAAGCTTAAGATACATGCTAAAATATGACGCAGGGTTGAAATTTGCCTATGGCATAGATAATAAAAAGAACCCATCCTACTTGGACCAAATTTTCATTCTACTGCATGTATATGAGAGAGAGTGTGACGGATATAAGTGCAGATAACTTTAAATGTGGTACATTAATATACATCAGTATGTTACTTGTGTTTTACTTGCGGTGAACAGTCTGCCCACAGACACGTCTCAAACGTTACGACATGATGTTATTTGCATGGTTGTAACTATACCACGTGGTGGACTATGCTTCTTATGAGAGGCTAACTTGTGAATCCACACTTTATCGCCTGACATGTTGGCCACCAAAAGAAATATCTACACTTATACACTTTACGTCCTATTTCAAAGACCATCATTGGGCTACCTGTAACAACATTTGATTAAAACGAGTGAAGATCACAACGTTTACTTACATTGATGTCATTATTGCACTAAAGAGCTGTAAGAATTAAACACTGCCATTCAGTAATACCTATTTGTCGTCATATTTTAGATATTTACCATGATAAGAAATCCAAGTTTTATGTGACGACATCCTTGTGTAAAGCATTCTCAGTGTACATGTGGTGCCCAGTCTGGTAGCAGTTTTCAGCTTTAGACGAAATACCCCCCCCCCCCCAATCATCACAAAAATCTGGCGGTCGCAGCTGCGATCACTGCAGCATATGTAGGCACAAATAATGCTACATAAATTGAGGAGACTAATTTCTTCAATAATTTAACAATGCTCCTAGATGACATTAGCCATATCAAAGAGCTGTATCTTTTAGCTAATTTTAAAGGATGAGTGGGTAACAAGGTCCAACCAGATAGTAAACAAATTTAGAGAGGATACTGTGAGTGATAATGGAGAGAGGAAGGTAGAAATATGTGGACTGTACAGTCTTAAGATATGGAAAGTTTTTCTTTAAGACAGGGATACAACATACAAGGAAGTTACACTCTGTAATGGTTTATATAGCAGGGAAAGAGAGTAATCGTACTGAGGTGTAAGACTAAAGAGTTTGCCGGGGGTTGGGACGTTGATCTGACTCTTTTGGTGTGCACGTTCGCTTCTGTTGGAAAAAATTGTGAGATGCCAAAACAATTGTAATGAGAATGGAGAGAAACTGGACCGACCACAGTATAAATTGCCTTCTTGTGCAAATTTAGATTGGGTGGGAAGCTATATCAGACTAATGATACAACAATGCAAAGAGCGTGTAACCGCAGTTGTGAGAACTATTCATGAATCGGCCTGTGGAAGCGCCTGAGAAGCTGGGAGCACATCTGTCATATTTAAAAGTGATTGGTGAAGTGATGGCAATGCAGCAAAGGGGAACGATAAAAAGGCGTATAGCAGAAGGCTTATGAGCAATAAGACTGATGACAGAAGTAGGTGTGACGAGAGGCGAGGCAAAGAAAGCAGTGATTAGAGCAGGAAATGCTACATGGGAAGTTAAATACAAAGAAGTTAATGACTGCATAGGTAGTTAAAAGTCCAAAGAATTATGCAATGTAGCAATAAAAAGAAATGGCGGTAGCAGCATAAATTGTCGGCTGATAAGCTTAAATAGATAGAAAACATAATATGAAGAACTTTTACTGCAGATAGATCCGAATTTCAGAATATACGTTCTTTTGCAAGCAACGAATACGGCACAGATAGCCTGGAGGTAACAGCAACGGGGATACAGGAGACAGCTAAACCATTGAGTAATGGCAATGTACCAGAATCTGGAGCTGTGTATATGGAGTTGTAGAAGGAGATACCAAACGTATTATTTGAAAAACTCGGGAAGTTATTTAATTTCTGTCTTAGTGGAGCGGTAATCACTGTAGAGTTTAGAAAACAGTTGAGCTTAAACATATTTAAAAAGGGAAGCAATGATGACTGATCAAATTATGAAGAAACTTCCTGGCAAGTTAAAACTATGTGCTGGACCGAGACTCGAACTCGGGACCTGCAAAGAACTGAACAAGGATGTGGTTTAGTGCCCACCCTCTTCAAAATATTTAGGAACGGATCTCTTTAGACTGGAGATGAAGTGCAAAATCTTGGGAACTAAACTGGGCGATGATATTACGTTCTCCACAAAATTCACCGATGATCAGGTCTTTTTCGCCGAGAAAGGAAAGGACTTGTATTTTGTTTTAAGAATGCTTAAACTAAAATATAAGTATTTGGGTATGAAAAAAATAAACTTCACGAAGACTGAATACGTGATTGTCGGAGATTCAGGAAGACATTTAGATAACTAATTATAGGTGATGGACTATCATTTCGGACAAGGGTAGGAACAACTAGGAAATAAAATAAATTTCGAATTAAAATACGCCAAAAAAATTTAAAAGGATGACGTGGTTGTTGTTGTTGCCGTCTTCAATCTGAAGGCTGGTTTGATGTCTGTTCACCTGTGATTGTCTCTTGGTCTCCCTGTATAACTTTTACCTCTCCTCCCATCCCCCCCCCCCCCCCCGGCCACTTCCATACTTCCATCCAATGCTAAACTGGTGATTCCTTGATGTCTTAGAAAGTGTACTACCAACCGATCCCTTCTTCTAATCAGGTTGTACCATAAATTCCTTTTTTCTCTCCAACTCTATACGGGACCAGTTTCGTAATCTACACACCTGATCTTCAGCATTCTTCTGTAACACCACATTTAATAACCTTCTATTCTCTTCTATAGTGTTTATCGTCTATGTTTCAGTTCCATGCATGGCTACACTCCATAAAAAAGTACTTTCAGAAAAGACGGTCGCTGAACTGTGGGAAGTCGCCAGAGTAACTGAGATGAAATTAATGGCAATGGAAATGGAATTTTGGAAAGGAATCTGTGAAATAACAAGAGGAGCCAAAATAAAAAACTAAGAGCTACGAGAGCGGATGGGAGTTACCATGGATATTGTAGGTACATTTGAAATCAAACGCCTGAAATGGTAAGGACATTGTAGAACTGGGCATCTAAAATATGGAACTGAAGACATTCACGATACAGGAAAAGATGAAGACGCCTGCTACGTTCCAACGATGCAGAGAGGAGTGCGATGCAGGACAGAGCCATACGAAAAGAGGATCGCCAATACAAAGGGAGGTGGAAACTTGGGTACGAGAGGCGTCTTGTGGCGTAGAAAACTTGTTAAAAGAACAGGGAAGACGGCTATTTACTGATCGTCGTACTGAACACAATCTCTAACAGCATGACGTATTGATGATATGCTGTCTACGGATTGAAAATGGTTACTGTACCAACAACCACGACCATTAATTGTTCCGCACAATGATGAAATAGGAATTCGTCGAAAACTCAAAACTCTACCCAGAATTAACGCGACAAGTGATCCTATACTGTTTCATACGTACACCGTGACAAACAAACGTTTAGTTTGAGGAAAGCTTTACCTTTTTTTAAATGCTGTTTTCGTTGTTACTTTTGAATCGCTGTTGTTGTGGAAGAACAAATATATTTCCAAAGCACTTAGGCAACATAAAATCGGAGCGAGATGTTGCAGTAATTCAAGATGCTTATGGGTCTGCATCAGAGTTAACGCTAGCTGCCAGAACGAAAAGCAGTTTGTGTGTGTCGAGCCCACCAGAGGGAAACACATGTACGTAACAAGCCTCCTGCTACAGCTGCCCTGGGCAGCACGTTTGGTTTCCCCAGAAATGAGAACACAGAACTGCGGTTGTTTGATCGCACCGCTCCTGACGCGGCCGGAAGTGTTATTACGTCAGCTGGAAAACTTGTCCTCGGGACCAGAAAACCGCAACCGAATTCTTCCGCCCCCTCCACCCCCACCGCACTTCATTCCCTCCCACCAACCGGTCGCGTGAAAACTGTTGCCCGTTTTATTGAATCGGAAGCGAGGGTGCGTGGTGCTGGTGGCGGTGGTGAGGGAGGGGGTTGAAATTGGAGAAGGCGGGGAGGGACACAGCGGAACGGTACCAGCCGTTGTAAAACGCGACCCGGTGCGACGGCGAACTCTACAACAGACAGGAAACGCAGATTGTGGGAGGAGGGCAAGAGGGACGGTGTGCAGAAGGGAGAGGGGAGAGGGGAGGGCGTGGTATCGGAAATCATTTGCCCTGCGGCACCCTCCGGCGAACCGTGAAACTGCGACGATCACCGGAGGGCGCTGGGACACCCGGGGGGTGGAGAGGGTACCGAGGGAAGCGATTTCGATGCGGGCAGAGCACAGCGGGCATCAGCAGGAGCGGGCGATACGTCTGTGGAATACCTGCGGACTCTACGTGCAACATGGAGGAGACTACGGTACGTTAAGTAGTGTACGCAGCACAAGACTATGCACCTTTTCATGTGGAGCTTATATCACTACAACACAGAGTTTCATAATCACCAATTATTTCTTTTTGCATTTTTATATTCTTTTCAACTATATAAATGCACGAGGGTCGTTCAGTCAGTAAAGTAATACATTTTTTTGCTGAAAGCAGGTTGGTTTTATACAGGAATCCAATACGTGGTACTATTCCCCAAACTTTTGGCTACAAAACCCACTGGTCAACATAATCTCGTCCGCAGCTCGTAGTCTAGTGGCTAGCGTTATTGCCTTTGGATCACTGGGTCCCGGGTTCAATTCCCGGCCGGATTGCGGATTTTCTCCGCCTGGGGAGTGGGTGTTTGTGTTATCCTCATCATTTCATCATCATCATCATCATCATCATTCGTGACAATGGCTAGGTTGGACTGTGTAAAAAATTGAACTGTGCAAGAATTGGACTTTGTACAGACCCTGATGACCGCGTAGTTGAGCGCCCCACAAACCAAACATCAACATCAACTAATCTCCATTCACTGTGACAGGGTCACGCCACCTTAATGGGAGGCCCGCACGCCCATATGGTACCATTCTATAGCGGAGCCAACGTCTTGCTGCATCAGTACACCTCCCTATCTTTCATGTACTGCTTCCCGCAGACTGCATCCTCCATTTGGCCAAACAAATCGGAGTTTGAAGTTGAGAGGTCTAGACTGTAGGGTCAATGAGGAAGAACAGCCTAATGAAGTTCAAGAATGGTCCAAATATCTCTGAGTACTATGGGACTTAGCATCTCACCTCATCAGTCCCTAGAACCTAGAAGTATGTAACGTCCCCTTAGAAAAATTAATCAATTACTGTGCTAGTAAACCTCTTACATTATTTAATTTTCAAACAGCTGAGCAAAACTGAACGTTCTCAGACATTACTCTCTTTACTTATTCTGATCAACACTAAACTGACACACAATATTTTTAGCGCAACGCAATCTGACTTTCAATAGTCCCTACAAAACAATGGCCCTGACTAACATTAAACTACACCTTTCACAAATCACTTACCTCACAAAAATCTTCGTTACTCGAACTACTGCAATACAGCGAGCGCCAATACTGCCAGCTAAATAAAATATTCTAACTACTGAAGGCACTAACTACTGACAGGCATAGTTAGCAAATGAAATATTTTGATAGAGAACAAACAATGTATTTACCTTAATAGTGTCCAAAAGTCATAATATATATAGCAGTTCATGACATCCAGTCTTACAAATTTACTGTCTCTGATGGACACACGTCCAGATCATCCTCTCTCAAAACTCCGCCATCTCACTCCCCACATCCACCACTGCCGGCGGCTCACCTCTAACTGCGCAACGCTACGCGCTGTTAACAGCCAACTGCCCAAAACTACAATAGCGACTATTGCAACAATGCCGACCAGCCTCAGACTGCACACATACAGTCAGTGATTTTCATATAGAGCGCTACGTGGCGTTACCAATAAAAAAACCTAAACAGCCTACTTACATAGTGCATTTCATTTATTTGTTATTGTAATTGTGAAAAAATTTAAACAAATATGTATTGGCCAGTGCCCAAAACAATTTGTAAAATTTTTTGTGGGGAGCATGTGGGTTGCCATTCCATAGATTGCCGTTTTAATTCCAGTTTGAGGTCGTGAACCCATGTTTCATGGCCTGTGACTATTTTCAACAAATGTTATCACGATGAGCATAGTGCAGTGCTAGCAGTTCTGCACAGATGGTCCTTATATAGCTTCTTTTCTGTGTTTACTTCGTACATTCTTACTTAAATTGCGTGTGAGTTTCGTATAGGAGGTGTAATTTCGAGTTTTAGTTATTGTAATCGTAAATTCAGGCAGGTTGTAGCGCAGTCGTTAGGCATTTGTACGGGTTAGTTCATACATTCTTTGCGTGTTTCCCTTGCATTATCTAGGCACGGACTCGTGTTTCAGTAACTGTTGGTCAACATAGATTAGAATGGACAGGGACTGTGATTGCTGTGTTCGGATGAGGGCTGAGTTGGCATCCCTTTGTTCACAGCTGCAGGCGGCGCTGACTTCGGTCATGCAGCTTGAGGCTGTTGCCAATGGGCGCCACTGAGGGGAGCCGGACTTGGGTATCATGGGGATGTCAACCTCGTCCCGTCTGTCCCCAGATCGGTCTGCCGCTGTGGTTGCCCCAGTTGCTGCCCACAGTGGGGCTGAGCCCTCGCCTGTGGTTGACTGGGAGGTCGTTCCAAGGCGTGGCAGGCAGTCAAAGACGTCCCCAGAGGCTGATCAGAAAGCCTCCCTGGTGCGTCTGACAAACAGGTTTAAGGTACTGTCTCTGGCTGAGCCAGATGCAGCTCCCTGCCCTGTTTCAGAGTATGATTCTCAGCCTTCAAGGTCCGGGCAATCGCAGAGGGTGGGCTTATTGGTAGTTGGGAGCTCCAATGTTAGGTGTGTAATGGGGCCCCTTACGGATATGCCAGCTAAGGAGGGGAAGAAATACAGTGTGCACTCCGTGTGCATTCCGGGTGGAGTCATTCCTGATGTGGAAAGGGTCCTTCCGGATGCCATGAAGAGCACAGGGTGCAGCCAGCTGCAGGTGGTGGCACATGTCGGCACTAATGACGTGTGTTGCTTAGGATCTGAGGAAATTCTCTCTGGATTCCGGCGGCTATCTGATTTGGTGAAGGCTGCCGGTCGTGCTTACGAGATGAAGGCAGAGCTCACCATCTGCAGCATCGTTGACAGAACCGACTGCGGACCTTTGGTGCAGAGCCGGGTGGAGGGTCTGAATCAGGGGCTCAGACGGTTTTGCGACCGTGTTGTCTGTAGATTCCTTGAGTTGCGCCATAGGGTGGTGGGGTTTCGGGTTCCGCTGAATAGGTCAGGAGTTCACTACAGTCAGCTGGCGGCTACACGGGTAGCGGAGGCTGTGTGGCGTGGACTGGGCGGTCTTTTAGGTTAGAAGGCCTGGGGAAAGTACGGGGTGGGCTGCAATCTCAAAGGGTGCATGGCAAATACAGGACGTGCTTGGATCAAGGAACAGTCGCAATTGTAGTTGTAAATTGTTGTAGTTGTGCTGGGAAAGTCCCTGAGCTTCAAGCGCTAATAGAAAGCACAGAAGCTGAAATCGTTATAGGTACAAAAAGCTGGCTAAAGCCTGAAATAAGTTCTGCAGAAATTTTTACAAAGTCTCAGACAGTGTTCAGGAAAGATAGATTAAGCAGAATTGGTGGTGGAGTGTTTGTGTCTGCCAGTAGTGGTTTATCTTTTAGTGAAGTCGAAGTAGATACTCCGTGAGAATTGGTAATTGGCTCCTTCTACCGACCTCCAGACTCCGATGACATAGTTGCTGAACAGTTCAGAGAAAATTTAAGTCTCGTAACAAATAAATACCCCACTCATAAGGTTATAGTTGGTGGGGACTTCAACCTTCCCTCGATATGTTGGCAAAAATACTTGTTCAAAACCGGTGGTAGGCAGAAAACATCTCCCGAGATTGTCCTAAATGCTTTCTCCGAAAATTATTTCGAGCAGTTAGTCCACGGACCCACGCGAATTGTAAATGGTTGCGAAAACACACTTGACCTCTTAGCCACAAACAATCCAGAGCTAATAGAGAGCATCATGACTGATACAGGGATTAGTGATCACAAGGTCGTTGTAGCTAGGCTCAATGCCGTTTCTTCCAAATCCACCAGAAACAAACGCAAAATAATTTTATTTAAAAAGGCGGATAAAGTGTCACTAGAAGCCTTCCTAAGAGACAATCTCCATTCCTTCCGAACTGACTATGCAAATGTAGACGAGATGTGGCTCAAATTTAAAGACATAGTAGCAGCAGCAATTGGGAGATTCATAACTCATAAATTGGTAAGAGATGGAACTGATCCCCCATGGTACACAAAACAGGTCCGAACGCTGTTGCAGAGGCAACGGAAAAAGCATGCGAAGTTCAGAAGAACGCGAAATCCCGAAGATTGGCTAAAATTTACAGACGCGCGAAATTTGGCACGGACTTCAATGCGAGATGCCTTTAAAAGGTTCCACAACGAAACATTGTCTCGAAATTTGGTAGAAAATCCGAAGAAATTCTGGTCGTATGTAAAGTGCACAAGCGGCAAGACGCAGTCAATACCTTCGCTGCGCAGTGCCGATGGTATTGTTACCGACGACTGTGCCGCTAAAGCGGAGTTATTGAACGCAGTTTTCCGAAATTCCTTCACCAGGGAAGACGAAGGGAATATTCTAGAATTTTTAACACGAACAGCTGCTAGCATGGGTTTCTTAGAAGTAGATACCTTAGGGGTTGCGAAGCAACTCAAATCGCTTCATACGGGCAAGTCTTCAGGACCAAATTGTATACCGATTAGGTTCCTTTCAGATTACGCTGATACAATAGCTCCCTACTTATCAATCATATACAACCGCTCGCTCACCGATAGATCTGTACCTACAGATTGGAAAATTGTGCAGGTCGCACCAGTGTTTAAGGAGGGTAGTAGGAGTAATCCATCGAACTACAGACCTATATCATTGACGTCGGTTTGCAGTAGGGTTTTGGTGCATATATTGTATTCAAACATTATGAATCACCTCGAAGGGAACGATCTATTGATACGTAATCAGCATGGTTTCAGAAAACATCGTTCTTGTGCAACGCAGCTAGTTCTTTATTCGCACGAAGTAATGGCCGCTATCGACAGGGGATCTCAAGTTGATTCCGAATTTCTAGATTTCCGGAAAGATTTTGACACCGTTCCTCACAAGCGACTTCTAATCAAGCTGCAGGCCTATGGGGTATCGTCTCAGTTGTGCGACTGGATTCGTGATTTCCTGTCAGGAAGGTCGCAGTTCGTAGTAATATACGGCAAATCATCGAATAAAACTGAAGTGATATCAGGTGCTCCCCAGGGAAGCGTCCTGGAACCTCTGCTGTTCCTGAACTATATAAATGATCTTGGTGACAATCTGAGCAGTTCTCTTAGGTTGTTCGCAGATGATACTGTAATTTACCGTCTAGTAAGGTCATCCGAAGACCAGTATCAGTTGCAAAGCGATTTAGAAAAGATTGCTGTATGGTGTGGCAGGTGGCAGTTGACGCTAAATAACGAAAAGTGTGAGGTGGTCCACATGAGTTCCAAAAGAAATCCGTTGGAATTCGATTACTCGATAAATAATTCTCATGGCTGCCAATTCAACTAAGTACCTGGGTGTTAAAATTACGGACAACTTCAGTTGGAAAGACCACATAGATAATATTGTGGGGAAGGCGAGCAAAGGTTGCGTTTCATTGGCAGGACACTTAGAAGATGCAACAAGTCCACTAAAGAGACAGCTTACACTACACTCGTTCGTCCTCTTTTAGAATATTGCTGCACGGTGTGGGATCCTTACCAGGTGGGATTGACGGAGGACATCGAAAGAGTGCAAAAAAGGGCAGCTCGTTTTGTATTGTCACGTAACAGGGGAGAGAGTGTGGCAGATATGATACGCGAGTTGGGATGGAAGGCATTAAAGCAAAGACGTTTTTCGTCGCAGCGAGATCTATTTACGAAATTTCTGTCACCAACTTTCTCTTCCGAATGCGAAAATATTTTGTTGAGCCCAACCTACATAGGTAGGAATGATCATCAAAATAAAATAAGAGAAATCAGAGCTCGAACAGAAAGGTTTAGGTGTTCGTTTTTCCCGCGCGCTGTTCGGGAGTGGAATGGTAGATAGTATGATTGTAGTTCGATGAACCCTATGGCAGCACTTAAATGTGAATTGCACAGTAATCATGTAGATGTAGATGTAGATAATTGCTCTTTACAGTCTTGTGTCAGGCAGCAAAGAACTCAGCGAGCACATACCTGTGAGAACCCCCAACTGTTGGAGGAGTGTGACGGCACTACCAACTGAAACGTTCAGTTGTGCAGTGAGGTGTACGATTGTCATCTGTCGATCACGTCGAATGGAAGTGTATTGCAGGGGTCACAGCTGTGAGCGTCTGGCCAGCACATGGGAGAGCGGACGGATATGTGCGACCATTTGGGAACGGTGACAGATGCCTCACCCAAAGGTTCACCGTGCTTTAGTTCACTGCCATGCCTCCGCTGACATTCTGCACAAACCTATGAATTTCTACGATGCTCTGGTTTTCCTCCAAAATAAACTCAATGCCGGAGATCTGCTTGGAACGTACCTCCGTTACAGAAGCCATTTTGAAGGTGACGTACAGCGCCACCACCTATCGGAACTTCATGAAACTACAGAGGATGAAGCAGGAATGTGCCACCATGTCCTACAACAAATTACGTATTTTTCTAACCGAAACTGGGCGGCCCTCGTACAGAGGCCTATTTTATTTCTTTCTTGTCAGTACTTATTACTTGGAGGACTGGAAAGTAAACTTACAACAAACTGTTTAAAAACTTTTCAGTAAGGAATGTAGTAGATACAAGGGTAGAATCGCCCGCAGCTCGCGGTCTAGTGGCTAGCGTCGCTGCCTCTGGCACAGGCGGAGTCCCTGATTCGATTCCCGGCCGGGTTGGTGATTTCCTTTGCCCGGGGACTGAGTGTTTGTGTTGTCCCCATCATTTCACCATAATACGTGAAAGTGGCTGTATTGGGCTGTGTAAAGATTGGGACTTTGTACGGGCGCTGATGACCGCGCAGTTGAGCACCCCACAAACCAAACATCATCATCATCATAATCAACGCTAGAATCAGGTCTTTACAATGGGTAGTAACTTTCTCTAAGCAAAGTTACTGCCGGTATGGCACAAACATCTACATCTACATACCTACTCCGCAATCCACCATACGATGCGTGGCTGAGGGTACCTCGTACCACAACTAGCATCTTCTCTCCCTGTTCCACTCCCAAACAGAACGAGGGAAAATGACTGCCCATATGCCTTTGTACGAGCCCTAATCTCTCTTATCTTATCTTTGTGGTTTTTCCGCGAAATATAAGTTGGCCGCAGTAAAATTGTACTGCAGTCAGCCTCAAATGCTGGCTCTCTAAATTTCCTCAGAAGCGATTCACGAAAAGAACGCCTCCTTTCCTCCAGAGACTCCCACACGAGTTCCTGAAGCATTTCCGTAACACTCGAGTGATGATCAAACCTACCAGTAACAAATCTAGCAGGCTGCCTCTGAATTGCTTCTATGTCCTCCCTCAATCCGACCTGATAGGGATCCCAAACACTCGAGCAGTACTCAGGAATAGATCGTATTAGTGTTTTACAAGCAGTCTCCTTTACAGATAAACCACATCTTACCAAAATTCTACCAATGAACCGAAGACGACTATCCGCCTTCCCCACAACTGCCATTACGTGCTTGTCCCACTTCATATCGCTCTGCAAAGTTACGCCCAAATATTTAATCGACGTGACTGTGTCAAGCGCTACATTATTAATATAGTATTCAGACATTACGGGATTCTTTTTCCTATTCATCTGCATTTATTTACATTTATCTATATTTAGTGTTTGCTGCCATTCTTTACACCAGTCACAAATCCTGTCCAAGTCATCTTGTACCCTCCTACAGTCACTCAACGAAGACACCTTCCCGTACACCACAGCATCATCAGCAAACAGCTGCACATTGCCATTCACCCTATCCAAAAGATCATTTATGTAGATAGAAAACAACAGCGGACCGTCCACACTTCCCTCCGATGAACACTCATCATCGAGTACAGCGTACTGCGTTCTATTACTTAAGAACATCTTTGGCATGCGACAAGAACAATGAAGAGGCGCAAGTTAACAGATAATGATGTCAGACGTGAGTAACTGCGAAACCACGCTCAGAACATACAGGAGTTGGACAAAAACATGCCATTAAATTCTTCATTTGTGTGGCCATAGTGTCCGTAGTTGCTTTACAGTTATTGAGGGTATTTTGTTCTGTCTTTGGAACTAGAAAAATGCATGATTTTTTCACAAGACCCGTTTCGCATTATTGAGGTAAAGCATCATCATTGGTGATGATTTTTCTCTTGATTCCTCGCTTACTTCGGGAAATACCGTCTGCTAGCACATCGTTGATTTTCTGCGCGAGACACTGATAGTTTCGACTTAATTTTTATCAGTGTCTAACGCAGAAAATCAACGATGTGCTAGCAGACAGCATTTCCCGAAGTACGCGAGAAATCAAGAGAAGAGCACCACCAATGATGATGCTTTACCTCAATAAAGGGAAATGAGTCTGGTGACAAAAAATCACACAGTTTTGTAGTAGCAGTGACAGAACTAAAATACCCTCAATAAAAGTTTGGAAACAACGAAAGAAACGTACGCTTGCCAGGAGTTCTTTTGCTGCTGTAGCTGCGGCCAGTAATAGTGACAAAAGTAATTATAATAATGATGAAAATGATAGCTACAGATAAAAAAAGAATTTATATGTGTACGAGATACATGTTTTATGATGTATCGCGTTTTGGAGAAAGGAAACTTAAGGCGAAAGCACCGGCTAAGAACACTGGGAAAGGACGAAGATCTGGTTGGAAAAAGGTACGTCCCAGAGTAACTAGTGCGTTCAGGGACAATGATATCCTTACTGTTGTTTTAGTAGATATGGCGTTAGTGTCTTTTGAAGCATCAAATGTTATTTAGTTCTCTAATATAATGCGGAAGGTTATTCCAGTGTGTCCGCCCCGATAGCTGAGTGGTCAGCGTGACGGATTGCAGTCCTACGGGCTCGGGTTCGATTCCCAGCTGGGTCGGGGATTTTCTCTGCTCAGAGACTGGGTATTGTGTCTTCATCATCATCTCATTCCCAACCGGCGCGCAGGTCGCCCAGTGTGGCGTCGAATGTAATAAGACCTGCACCAAGGCGGCCGGACCTACCCCGCAAGGGGCCTCCCGGCCAATGAAGCCAAACGCTCATTTCCGTTTCCATTCTAGAGTCAGCTCCTGCTACAGAAAAGAACTTCGAGAGAGTGTCTGAACTATGGTGTGGGACAGAAAGGATTTTGTTATGATGGAAACGAGCGTTTATTCATGTTATTCAGATAAGAGTGTTAATGTCAAGAAGGAGAGATATGAGGCACAACGTTCGTTGATGAGACAGTGGAGAAGACAGAAGGTGTGGAAATGTCTGACCTGGTCTGCGCCCACCAGGATAACTGTGTATATGACAGTGAAATGTGATCAAAGAGACGAATATGTGTAACTAACACAGGTTTTCATAACCAGTTTCGGGCATCCCTGAGTTTTCCTCAAAAAGGTGTTGAAAAGATAATATCACTGTAATCAGTAAGTGGAAGTGGAAGTGTTTCTGCAAGATCCTTTTACAGGAAAAGAGGGAAAAGGTTTTTGTATTTTTGTAAGGCATCGAGAAAAGGTGACGACTTATTGCACATTGCAGTTACGTGCTCAGTCCAGTTTAGATTTTCATCTGTTACATTACTCTTACACTGTTTGCTGAAAGAGAGATGTCGATATTCCCCTCATTTAGGTTTAAATGTCATATCGATTCCAGACATTTCAAGCTAATGGTCCTAGAATGGCTAATCAGTAGCGTTTGGGTTTTGAATGGGTTGAGAATTAATCCTGAATCCTGCCCACATTTTTGTTGCTCACACAGGTCTGCACTGACAGTCTCCATAGCTGTCTTCAGGTTTATTGGTTTTACCATTTGATACAATTGGAGGTCATCATTGTACATATAGTATCTCCAGTAGAACAAAACTAATGAAACATTATTTATGTTCAGTTAAAGCGTATAGAACCTAATGTGGAACTTTGGTAGACATCTGATACCATTTGCCTCTACTGTGACTTTAAGGTGCCGGACATGACGCATTGCTGGCGGGACGTCGGGTATGTGCGAAACCATTGCACTGAACTTGGAAAGAAACTTAGGCTGCTGAATTTTTCAACGAAAATGTCTAAGGTGACAGTGTCAAAGGCTTTTCTAAAAGCTAAGACAGACGTAATAGTTGCCTCTTGTACATTCATGGTAAGCTTCAAGTCATCTTTTACCTTAATTAAGGCAGATCTGACTGGTATTCGTCTAGTAGTTTGTTTTTAGTTTCGCAGTTTGTTAGCTGATCGTGGACTATAATTCTAAGGTCATGCACAGTGGAGGATGAACGCAAATAGGCCGGTTATCATTGGGTGTTGAGGCAGCGTCCTTTTTAGCTAAGGCCTTAACCAGTCACTGTTTCCAGATCTCAAGAAAAACAGTTGTACTTAAGAGGTGGCTAAAGACATCTGTTATAGTGGGCAATAGAAGGTCAATAATAAGCTTCATAGTTTGAACTATGATGCCATAGTGTTTAGCAGATACTGATCTGATACTTATGTGCTTTAGATAGAATTTTTCCTCACTACAGTTGTTTATCCAATGAAACAATCAATGAGTCTTTGTTTCGTTTGTGGTTCAGTTACGGCTGTAGGTAACGTAATACACCCGGTTCAGTTCTTCGGCTGGGACAATGGGATCAACAGCAGCGTTTACTTTGCCTACACCAAGACAACGTAGGTTTTTCGTAGGACAGCTGGTTTGATTGTGTTGACAGTCAATCTTTGGTCATGCCTGAGTTTTGCATTTCTCACAGATTGACTGACTCTGTTCCGCTTCTGCTTGTGAGCAATATGATTTTCAGGCGTGGGGCATAGTTTGTACGTCCGTTGTTCACCGTCTCTGAGATTCATGTGATGTTTTAGTTCTTCAGTTAGTCAAAGTGGAGGTTTCCTTCTTAATTTTCCGGTCTTTATGGGAGCATAGTTGGAATTGTATTCCATCGAATTAATCTTTTGTTAGATCGTAATCTCTTCTTTCTTCACTTGCTCATCGTAATCCAAAAAAAAAAAAAAAAACAAATTAAGTGATATGGTTCCTTAAAGTGGTGTTGTCTTCTTTTTTTCCCATAAACTTCATCATCAACAAGGAATATTTATACACAAAATAATTCGTGGGTGGACTTTGGAATGTAATAAGTTGTAACATTCGTAACACCTAAGTATATATAGTGGCTAACGAGATGCTACACACGAGGAAGGTGGATTAGATTCGTAGCACCAATAAGGAATATCACTGGAGGTGGATAAAACGGGGATCAGAAGCTAAATTCTGCACGTTGGATGGAAGTCAAATAATTCTCCTGAAAAATAAAGGTAAATGGTGGCTTTCTCTTATGTTAAATAGTAAAGCAAAAGGTCCGATGTCCTTCTACCTTCGCTTCTTTCTTTATCGTTTCTCAGACGGGTAAATCCATTTTGTTCCGCCTTATCTTCATAATATTGCAATTTATCACTTCCATTTTGCTCTCCTCCGTCAACCTCTACTCTCATATTCATTGCAGATAGCTGTCAAGGGTTACACCTACATTGGCGTAATTTGGCTCTAAGCACTATGGGACTTAACATCTGAGGTCATCAGTCCCCTAGAACTTAGAACTAATTAAACCTAACTAAACTATGGACATCACACACATCCATGCCGGAGGCAGGATTCGAACCTGCGACCGTAGCGGTCGCGCGGTTCCAGACTGAAGCTTCTAGAACCGCTCGGCCACACCGGCCGGCGGCGTTATTTGTTTCTATTGCAATACTTCACGTGAAGGAAAGTGACCTGTGTTTATTTTTCTGTGTCTCTGTTCTGTAATGATTACTAAATGTTTTATAATGTTGTATACTAGATGTAACTGATAATACTGTAACGAATGTAATGCAAAATGTGTTGACACCCTGGTTAGATATTTGAGAAGGCTTGGTGGCCGTACGCCTGCCAAGTGAAATGAATAAATATAAAAAGAATAAAAACACAATATCACTCCTTAAATCCTTCAGAAACAGCTTTTTAAAGGGACATTAACTTCTACAGAATTTCATATTGTTAAAGTGAGAAATGTAATTTTTTCAGACTACAGGCGATTTCTTTTAAACTTACTGATTACATACAATATTATTTAAGACAATATTATTATGAATTTGCATATTGTAACATATTTAACTGAAATTTAGCGTCTCGTATTATACTCGTATAATGATGTGTCTTTCCATGACTGCTGTCTAACCATTAAATTAACTTCAGGCAAAAAATATTCCATTTGTCTTGTAGCGTTTAACCTGGTTTTTTCTCGACCTGCTTCATATGAAAAAGTGCGGTATTTTTTGTGGAGCGTCGTGAAATAGTCCCGCTTCAGTCCCCACAATTTCATAAAGTTCCGATAGGTGGCAGCGCTATACGTACCTTCGAAATGCCATCAGGTAACCCCGGGGCGCTCCCCGGAGGCAGCTGTCACTGAGTATATTCTGGTGCAAAACCAGAGCATCGCAGACATTCATAGGCACTTACAGAACATCTACAGAGATCTGGCAGTTAACAAAAGCGTAGTGAGTTGTTGGTCAAGGAGTGTCTCATCATCGAAACAAGGTCCCGCAAACCTGTCCTATTTCCCACGTACAAGCCTGTCGCACACAGCTGTGACTCTTGCAATTTTAGAACGTGCGGACACTCTCATTCGACAGCTGGGGTACTCAAAGGTGAGTGACCGTTGGGTTCCTCGCAGCCTAACAGAAGACTACAAAGAGCAAAGAAGGACTATCTGTATGGAATTGCTTGTGCTCTACGAGGCTGATCGTGACAATATTTTGTCGAAGATCGTCACAGGCGAAGAAACGTGGGTTCATCGCTTCGAATCGGGAAAAAATCGGCAACCCGCGGAGTGACGCCACACCTCTTGCCCTCATAAGGGGAAGAGTAAAGTCACGGTGATCGTCTTCTGGGACTCTGAAGGGTTACTCTGTTCATGTCCTGCCTAACGATGCAACGATCAACTCTGAAGCATACTGAGCTTCCGATAGTAAATTGCAGAAACAACTTCAGCGTGTTCGTCTTCACAAAAATATGAACGAACTTCTCCATCTCCACAACAACGCAAAGCCTCACACAAATCTTCGGCCCTGAGAGGGTCACAAAACTTCATTGGACTGTTCTTCCTCGTCCATCCTACAGCCAGGATCTCACACCAACCATCCTTCATCTGTTTGGCCCAATGCAGGATGATAACTCCGCGATAAGTAGTACGCGGATGATTGAGAGGTTACTGATGGAGCACGATCTTGGTTCCGACGTCAACTAGTAGACAGGCTATCCCAGTTCGATGGCGTAAGGACGACGCATTGAGCGGAGATTACGTTGAAAAAAAGAAAGGGTTTTCCAGTCGACAGAGTCGGAAATACACTACTGGCCATTAAATTCGCTACACCAAGAAGAAATGCAGATGATAAATGGGTATTCATTGGACAGATATATTATACTAGAACTAACATGTGATTACATTTTCACGCAATTTACGTGCATAGATTCTGAGAAATCAGTACCCAGAACAACCACCTCTGGCCGTAATAACGGCCATGATAGGTCTGGGCATTGAGTCCAACAGAGATTGGATGGCGTGTGCAGGTACAGCTGCCCATGCAGCTTCAACACGATACGACAGTTCATCAAGAGTAGTGACTGGCGTATTGTGACGAGCCAGTTGCTCGGCCACCACTGACCAGATGTTTTCAATTGGTGAGAGATCTGGAGAATGTGCTGGCCAGGGCAGCGGTCGAACATTTTCTCTATCCAGAAAGGGCCGTACAGGACCTGCAACATGCGGTCGTGCATTATCCTGCTGAAGTGTAGGGTTTCGCAAGGACCGAATGAAGGGTAGAGCCACGGGTCGTAACACATCTGAAATGTAACGTCCACTGTTCAAAGTACCGTCAATGCGAACAAGAGGTGACCGAGACGTGTATCCAATCGCACCCCATACCATCACGCCAGGTGATACGCCAATATGGCGCTGACGAATACACGCTTCCAATGTGTGTTCACCCCGATGTCGCCAAACACGGATGCGACCATCATTATGTTGTAAACAGAACGTGGATTCATCCGAAAAAATGACGTTTTGCCATTCGTGCACCCAGGTTCGTCGTTGAGTACACCATCGTAGGTGCTCCTGTCTGTGATACAGCATCAAGGGTAACCGCAGCCGTGGTCTCCGGGCTGATAGTCCATGCTGCTGCAAATGTCGTCGAACTGTTCGTGCAGATGGTTGTTGTCTTGCAAACGCCCCCATCTGTTGACTCAGAGATCGAGACGTGGCTGCATGATCCGTTACAGCCGTACGGATGAGATGCCTATCATCTCGACTGTTAGTGATACGGGGCCGTTGGGATCCAGCTCGGCGTTCCGTATTACCCTCCTGAACCCACCGATTCAATACTCTGCTAACAGTCATCGGATATCGACCAACGCGAGCAGCAATATCGCGATACGATAAACCGCAATCGCGATAGGCTACAATCCGACCTTTATCGAAGTCGGAAACGTGATGGTACGCATTTCTCCTCCTTACACGAGGCATCGCAACAACGTTTCACCAGGCAACGCCAGTCAACTGGTGTTTGTGTATGAGAAATCGGTTGGAAACTTTCCTCATGTCAGTACGCTATAGGTGTCGCCAACCTTGTGTGATTGCTCTAAAAAGCTAATCGTCTGCATACCACAGCATCTTCTTCCTGTCGTTTAAATTTTGTGTCTGTAGCACGTCATCTTCATGTTGTACCAATTTCAAAGGCCATTAGTGTAGTTTAGTGAATTGTGAAAATGAATAAAACCAACTAGGTTTCAGAAAAAAATTATGTTTTCCTTATTGTATGCCCCTCGTACATTAGGAAGAAGTACTGATCTTATTTTAATACTAAGGCCTTAGAAGCCTATCACACTGTGCGTAGGAAATGAAAACCGAAAGCAAACTGTAGTATTGTAGAGTTGTAGAGAAACCGCCACAGGCGAGATTTTAGCTTTCAATACCAAAGTAAAGTGGAACTTCAGCAGTGAGACAAAGCCAGTGAAGGAACACAGATCGCTTGCCACGAGCAAGCCAAACCTTTATTGCTTTTCGTTAATTGCTGTCTCCAGAGGATAGACTTTCATTGCCCCGTCATTCGAACAACAAGGGGATCATGGAAAACGACTGAGATCGATCCGTTCTCTCAGCTACCGGACGCCCCCGAGCCGAAATGAAAGGTGTGGGCGCGCTCTGGAGGGCGAAGCCTTCCGGCTTTAATCTGATCCGGCCCTCACCTCTCGGCTCTCAGCGCAGGGAGGAGAGATTGTGAGCCTTGCGACAAAGGGGGAACAATATTGGAGGAGCGACACAGGCAGCATCCACAGGGAGGCGAGAGCGCACGTGGGCGTTCGCAGCGCGTCAGCCCAGCCGCGACCACGTCCACATAGCATCCACCTGTCTGGCACTCACCACGACCATCTGTCCGCCTCGACGTGGGCGAGAAGGACGTTTGTCACGCGTCCGGCATTGGCCGAAGATTCCAGGCATTTTAACTTCGTCCGAATTCTGTTATGCTTTCTCGCGATGAAGTAGAAAACATACGACCAAGGCCCGTTCCAAACCGATGACCTAAGCATAAGAAACACACAGGGTGGTCCATTGATCGTGACTGGGCCAAATATCTCATGAAATAAGCGTCAAACGAAAAAACTACAAAGAACGAAACTTGTCTAGCTTGAAGGGGGAAAACAGATGGCGCTGTGGTTGGCCCCCCAGATGGCGCTGCCATAGGTCAAACGGATATCAACTGCGTTTTTCTAAATAGGAACCCCCTTTTTTTATTACATATTCGTGTAGTACGTAAAGAAATACGGATGTTTTAGTTAGACCACTTTTTTCGATTTGTGATACATGGCGCTGTAATAGTCATAAACATATGACTCACAATTTTAGAGAAACAGTTGGTAACAGGTAGGTTTTTTAAATTAAAATACAGAACGTAGGTAAGTTTGAACAGTTTATTTAGGTTGTTCCAATGTGATACATGTACCTATGTGAACATATCATTTCTGAGAACGCATGCGGTTGCAGCGTCATTACCTCTAAATACCACATTAATGCAATCAATGCTCAAAATTATGTCCGTCAACCTCACTGCATTTGGCAATACGTGTAACGACATTCCTCTCAACAGCGAGTCGTTCGCCTTCCGTAATGTTCGCATATGCATTGACAATTCGCTGACTCATGTTGTCAGGCGTTGTCGGTGGATCACGATACCAAATATCCTTCAACTTTCCCCACAGAAAGAAATCCGGGGACGTCAGATCCGGTGAAAGTGCGCGCCATGGTATGGTGCTTCGACGATCAATCCACCTGTCATGAAATATGCTATTCAATACCGCTTCAACCGCACGTGAGCTATGTGCCGGACATCCATAATGTTGGAAGTACATCGCCATTCTGTCATGCAGTGAAACATCTTGTAGTAACATCGGTAGAAAATAACGTAGGGAATGAGCATACATTGCACCATTTAGATTGCCATCGATGAAATGGGGGCCAATTATCCTTCTTCCCGTAATGCCGCACCATACATTAACCCGACAAGGTCGCTGATGTTCCACTTGTCGCAGCCATCGTGGATTTTACGTTGCCCAATAGTGAATATTATGCCGGTTTACGTTACCGCTGTTGGTGAATGACGCTTCGTCGGTAAATAGAACGCGTGCAAAAAATCTGTCATTGTCCCGTAATTTCTCTTGTACCCAGTGCCAGAACTGTACACGACGTTCAAAGTCGTCGCTATGCATTTCCTGGGGCATTGAAATATGGTACGGGTGCAATCGATGTTGATGTAGGAATCTCAACAGCGAGATTCCTGATTCCCGATTCTCTCGCAGTTTGTCTGCTATTGAGGTGCGGATTAGCAGCGCCAGCAGCTCAAACACCTACTTGGGCATCATCATTTGTTGCAGGACGTGGTTGACGTTTCGCATTTGGCTGAACGCTTCCTGTTTCCTTAAATAACGTAACTATCCAGCGAACGGTCCTGACACTTGGACGATGTCGTCCAGGATACCGAGCAGCATACATAGCGCACGGCCGTTGGGCATTTTAATCACAATAGCCATACATCAACACGATATCGACCTTTTCCGCAATTTGTAAATGGTCCATTTTAACACGGGTATTGTATCACGAAGCAAATACCGTCAGAACTGGCGGAATGTTCAGGTACTTATACGTTTGTGACTATTACAGCGCCATGTATCACAAAGAGAAAAAAGTGGTCCAAGTAAAACATTCATATTTCTTTACGTACTACACGAATATGTAATAAAGAATGGGGGTTCCTAATCAAAAACGCAGTTGATATCCGTTTGACCTACGGCAGCGCCATCTGGGGGGCCAACCACAGCGACAGCGTTTCGTTCTTTGATGCTTATTTCGTGAGATATTTGGCCTGGTCACTATCAATGGACCACCCTGTATATTGGGAGGAATAAACGGTCAAACAGTGAGGGGCTCAGAATACAAAATACTTGTATCGTAGCACAAACATAAGGCTAAGGTGACGCAGACAGAGCTGGAGATGTAAATTAAGCAAACTAGTTTTCCGCTCATCCAGCAGCTTCAAAGACGTTTAAATCAAAACATCTTGACGTATTGGCACATTGTTTATTTATTAGTATTAGCAAATTTGTAAATTTGTGGTAAGGTCTTATGGGACCAGAATGCTGAGGTCATCGGTCCCTAAGCTTACACACTAGTTAATCTAACCTAAACTAACTCACGCTAAGGACAACATACATACCCTTGCCAGATGGAGGACTCGAAACTTTGACGGTGGGAGCCGCGCGGACCGGGACAAGTCGGCTTAGACCGCTCTTAGTATTAGTTACCATGTCATTTAGTATAACCTACATCTACATCATACTCGGCAAGCCACCTAATGATGTGTGGCGGAGGGTACTTTCGATACCACTATCTGCTCCCTCCAACCCTGTTCAACTCGTGAATAGTGCATGGGAAAAATGACCGTCGATAAGCCTCTGTACTGGCTCTAATTTCTCGAATTTCCTCCTCGTGGTCAATACACGAGATGTATGTGGGGGGAGGGGGGGGGGAAGTAATATGTTGTCCGACTCCTGCTGAAATGTGCTGTCCCGAAATCTCTCCGTGATGCACAACGCCTCTCTTGTAACGTCTGCCAGCAGCGTTTGTTTAGCATCTCGGTAACGCTCTCTCGACAACTAAACGATCCCGTGACGAAACGTGCCGCTCTTCGTTGGATCTTCTCTGTCTCTTCTGTGTCCTACCTGATAGGGATCCCAGATAGAAGAACAGTACTCAAGAATCGAGCGAACAACCGCCTTATAAGCCACTTATATCGTGGATGAGGTACATTTCCTTAAGACTCTTTCGTTGATTCTGAGTCTGGTGTCTGCTTTTCACACTGTCTGTCTTGTACTGTCATTCCGCTTAAGGTCGCTCTGGCTAGTTACTCCTAGATATTTTACGGCAGACGCTGTCTCCAGCTGTTTATCATCAATAGAGTAGCTGTACAGTAGTGGATTTCTTTTCCAATATATGCGCAATATGTTACATTTATTTACGTTCACTGTCAACTGCCAGAGCCTGCACCTTTCATCAATTCTCAGCAGGTCGTTCTGCAAATTCTTACAATCTTCTGGCGTTGCTACTTTGGTACAGACAAGTGCATCATCTGCGAACAGCCTTAAAGAGCATCCGACGCTTTCTATTAGATCATATATATATATATATATATATATATATATATATATATATATATATATATATATATGTATATATATATTGTAAACAGCAACAGCCCTAGCACACTTCTCTGTGCTGCTCCGGATATTACCTTTACAAACGTCGGTTTAGTTCCATTAAGAGCGACGTGTTGAGTTGTATCTGAAAGAAAGTCTTGAATCCAATACTCCTTGAGCTCGTATTGTTTTCAGTAAACGGCAGGGCGGGACGGTGTCAAATGCCTTATTGAAATCAAGGAAAAATGGCATCAACCTGAGCGCCGTTGTCCACTGCTCTGTGGATCTCGTGGAGGAACAGAGCAAGCTGAGTTTCGCAGGATCTCTGTTTGCTGAATTCATGATTAATTTTAGAGAGAAGATGTTCATTTTCCATAAACGTCATAATCGTTGAGGATAAAACATGTTCCATAATTCTGCAACAGATTGACGTCAACAATAAACCACATTTCTATACTTCTGTGGATCTGTCTTACGACCTTTCTGAATGCATCGTGTCAAGTAAACTAACATGATCCATGATGTCATATCGTATGACACGACACATGCCATCGTGGCCTCCGACACGGTATTTGTCATGTCTTGCTATGTGACACATTGCGTCATTAAAGTTTAGGAAGCGAGCATCGTCTCTGTGGTATACTTCCTATTATAGATGCACCCCCATTCTCAGATATTTCCTATTGTAGGTATATCAGACACTCTAGAAGCACGTAAGTTTATGATGAAGTCTTCTGGGGTTATCAGTCGAGTCAAGACGTCCTTCGGCGGCAAGATTTCAACACGTTTCCTACTTGTCATCTTCAGGCGAATATGACAAGTAGGGAACTTGTTAAAGCGTTGTCAGCCGGCCGGAGTGGCCGTGCGGTTCTAGGCGCTACAGTCTGGAACCGCGTGGCTGCTACGGTCGCAGGTTCGAATCCTGCCTCGGGCATGGATGTGTGTGATGTCCTTAGGTTAGTTAGGTTTAAGTAGTTCTAAGTTCTAGGGGACTGATGACCACAGCAGCTAAAGTCCCATAGTGCTCAGAGCCATTTGAACCATTTTTTTGAAGCGTTGTCTCAGAACAACACCTTGACTGCTAACCCGAGGCGATATCATCATCGAGATTCGCCCAGAATGTCTAAATTCGCATTTAGCACATACATTTATCTCCCTTTGTCCTGACACCCTCACCATACACTGAGGTGGCAAAAGTAATGGGATAGCGATATTCGCATATACCAATGGTGGTAGTTCCGCGTACACAAGCTATAAAAGGCATTGCATTGGCGGAACTGTCATTTGTACTCAGGTAAAGGATTTAGACGTGATTATGGACGCTCTATGGGAATTAACAGACTTTGAAAGGCGGATGGTATTCGGAGCTAGAAGCATTGAACGTCCTGTTACGGAAACCGTTAGGGGATTCAATATTCCGAGACCCAGAGTGTGAAGAGCGTGCCGAAAATATCACATTTCAGGCATTACTTGTCACCAGGGACAATGCAGTGGTGATGGCCTTCGCATTATGACCGAGAGAGTCGTCGTTTGCTTAGAGTTGTCAGTGCTAACAGACAAGCAACACCGCAGAAACCAATTAGCTACGTACGACGAACGTATTCAACCGGACAGTGTGCGAAGTTTAGCGTCAATGGGCTATGGCAGCAGACGACGGAAGAGATTGCTTGCAGCACGGCATCGCCTGCAGCGCCTCTCCTGGGATTGGCCCCAGACGTCTGGAAAACCGCGACCGGGTCACGTGACTCTCGACTTCAGTTGGTATGAGCAGATGGTAGGGTTCGAGTGTGGCGCAGACCCCACGAAGCCATGGGCCCATATTGTCAACAAGCCACCACGCAAGCTGGTGGTAACTCCATAATGGTGTAGGCTGGACTAGGTCCTCTGGTCAAACTGAATCCATAATTGATTGAAAATGGTTATTTTTGGCTACCTGAAGGCCATCTGCAACTGTTCATGGTCTTTATGTTCCCAAATATCGATGGAATTTTTGTGTATGACTGTGTGCTATGTCACCGGGCCACAATTGTTCGATTGGTTCAAATGGCTCTGAGCACTATGGGACTTAACATCTATGGTCATCAGTCCCCTAGAACTTAGAACTACTTTAACCTAACTAACCTAAGGACATCACAAAACACCCAGTCATCACGAGGCAGAGAAAATCCCTGACCCCGCCGGGAATCGAACCCGGGAACCCGGGCGCGGGAAGCGAGAACGCTACCACGCGACCACGAGCTGTGGACACACAATTGTTCGCCCTTGGTTTGAAAATTCTGGACTATCTGAGAGAATGATTGGGCTACCCAGATCGTCTGACATGAACCCCATCAAACACTTACGTGACATAATCGAGAAATCAGTTCGTGAACAAAATCCTGCACTGGCAACACTTTCGGTATAATGGACGGCTATAGAGGCAATACGGCTCGTATTTATGCAGTGGACTTTCAACAACTCAGCCACTTCGTGTTCCTGCACTAAAATGGGCAAAAGGATGTCCCACACGATATTAGGAGGTGTCCCATGGCTTTTGTCACCCCCAATGTGGATAATCCATAAATATGGCTGGTAGGTGCCTGCCTTTAGCCGATATGACCGGCGTTTTGTCCGGTTCCTGTTGTGCCTTTTATCGATGAAGTAGCGAACATACGACTAATGCTTAGTCCAAGCTAGCAACCTGAGCATAAGAAATAAATGTCAATAAGAATAAAGGAATGAATCATAAGTGTGCCAGAACGTAAATGCTCCTATCGAAGCACAAAAAAAAGTAAATATTTCCTGGGCAGATTTAGGGATGAAAAGAGTTGAACGAGCTTTTCGACTTATCTGGCAGCTTAATAGACATTTTAATCAAAACATCTTCACATATTCGCACTTTCTTACTTGTTGGTATGTTATGTAATATAATGAATCGTGTTAAGTAAAGGAATATGGTACATGATGTCATGTCGTGTAAGTTGGATGACATGATGGCATTTCCTGCGATATGACACAAACTGTTATTAAAATTTGATATGCATACGTCCGTACTCTGGGATACTTCTTATCGTATATGCAACACTGCTCTCGGATACTTCCTAATGTAGGTGTAGAACATAAGTTTGTGTCCGTTTGTTCTTGCATCCCTCACCATAATCGTAACTATGGGTGGGTGTGACACCCAAACCTCCAGTTGTCAGACAGTCAGATCGGTACCAAATGCTGTATGTCGTTAGAATATCAACCAAAACACCGATTTAGTTCGTGCTGCGTGCTGTTGTCGAGTTGAACACGAGAAAACAGTAATTATGAGTATCACCAGAACTACGGAGCACAGGAAAAGCGTGTCTGTGAGAGATTGTATTGTAGATCTCCCCTGGGTGAGAAGGTAAGAAGGTAGAGCGTTGGGTCCTGTACCAAAGGTCCCACATTCAAACCTCAATGATGACAATTTCTTTTTAACTGTCTACTCGTGAAACTGTTATGTGGGAGTACATTTTATTGAGATGTAAAAGGACTTTTCGGAGTTGTTTTGGCAGTCTGCTTTTCCTTCGTTAGTTGAACGTTATGTAATTATTGATGATATTATTATTTTGTTTATTGTTATTAATAATATTACTTCTAACCGTGTGACGCAAATTGTTTCTTTATTTTTCTGTTCTCATTATATATTCTATGAAAGTACAAATGTACACATTAGGTCTACTACTTTCAAAGAAACTCTAAACAGCCCTTTTACACGTCATAAATACGTTGTCCCAAATGACACTTTCAATCATAAAATACAGTAAAAGAATTTGTCGTGGTTGGGGTTCGAGCCAGGGATCTTCGGTACGCGGAACTAACGCTCTACCAATTTCTCCACAAAAGCAACATCTGTTACGTGCTGACAGTTATTCTCACGGTTATACTTTCGGTGTGCTCCGTAGTTCTGGTGTTTCTTTTAACTAATATTTATGCCCGTTCTGCTAGATGACAGCACATAATACTAAGTAAATCGGACTTTTGGTGGATACTCTAACAACATACAACTTTTCGTACCAACCTGCGTGTCTGAAATCAGGAAGTCTGGATGTAAAAGAGCTCACTGTGCTGCGGAAGTAGCGTTAACTCCTAAAAGACCGCGAACATGTGAAGACAAAAATGGTTCAAATGGCTCTGAGCACTATGGGACTTGACATCTGAGGTCATCAGTCCCCTAGAACTTAGAACTACTTAAACCTAACTATCCTAAGGACATCACACACATCCATGCCCAAGGCAGGATTGAACCTGCGACCGTAGCTGTCGCGCGGTTCCAGACTGAAGCGCCCAGAACCACACGGCCACACCGGCCAGCTATGTGAAGACATTTTTATGTAAATTTCTTTGAAGTTACCAGACAAGTCGAAAGGGTGGTTCCTTTCCTGTAATCCCTATCTCCACCCACGACATAATCGCCTTATTGTGCTGCGAGAGGAGCACTTTTCGTTCTACTTCCCAACCTTTTTTCGATCATAATTTTGACATTAGACCGCCTTATCAGGCAACCGATGTGTCTTTTCAGAAAACAAATTGACAACCATTAACTGTATGTATCTGTGCGCCTTGTAGTAAAAATTTGAACCGAGAGGCACGCATTTGTGACACAGAAGTGGCGCACATAAAACACCTCACAAAACACGTGTTCTTAGCCAGTAAAACTCCAATGAAGCAGTATTTTTTGAAAGCAAGTTCTCAATTTTATCATAAGAATGAATTTTTTTACTGTTTGATTCACTGGAAATCGTTTCCGATCATTCAGTTAAAGTAAGAACGAATTTTTGTCCTAAATGTAGCTCGAATTTAAACCATCGTATTTACATAACGGATAAAGGTAATTGGATCCAAAAATTTCGTTTTCCCTTTATCCATTTACCTGCCTTCGTGTAAAACTGTACACGATACGTAGAAGCCGAAATTAAAGAAGTGGTGTGCTTTAAAAGCCTCCCAGGAAACGCACGTAAAATCCGAACGGTGCACATGTAAATGGTGTCATTTGCTGAGTTTTAATTTCAGTTCAGTTAAAATCTTTTTCCAAAGTAATTAATCGATCCGCAAAATTTTCGTGGGTGCCAACTCCAGTTCGTCTTTCAGACCTTACTTAGTATAGTGAATCATAACTACAATGACACAGGTTATCGAAAGTCTATGCAAATGGCCGCTGATACGTGTTAAACCGAAAACTTCGTACCTTACGCTCCTAGCTGAAATAGGAACCGAGCACCAAGACCCGCGCAAACAGCGATTGTGTGTGCCGCCTTGTCAGACATATTTATTACAGCGTTTCCGCGCTATAACGATGACGATATGCTATTCTTATGTCAGTGTTCTGTTTCCTTTTGCCGGCACAACTAGGCTATCACACACACACACACATACACACACACACACACGTCACAACCACGCTACATGCAGATCGGGTGAGGTAAAGCAGATCTTGTCGATCAGCCGATGCATCCTGACACGTTCGGAAGTCTTTCCTATCCGTGTTGAGACACACAAGTGCAGCGAGAGTTATCCCACGCTGCGCCAGCACTACGAGAGCGTAGAACGTGCTTTTCTTACATGAGATCATTCGTTTTGTCATTAAACAGTACACCTAAATTTTGGTAAGATGCTGTTTGTAATTTTCTTTGTTCTAGTATCAGATTGTGATTATTACCTGCTATTGTTCAACTCTAACATAACCTAAAAATGGACTGATACAATTTGCTAACTCGTCTTAAACCCTTTATGGTGTTTTATAGTAATATTTCCTTTCAAATTTACCTAGGTTGGAGAGAAAATTTATATTTTCTGACAGTTTGCAAAGTCAACGCAAAATATTTAAACTGAGGAAAGAGCCATGCGAAGCAGTGTCTTATCTGTCACAAAACAATTCTCATGGCTGAAGAAGGGAAAGCTCACTCATAAAAATACTGAATAACAGCAGAGCAGCGTCTAGTTCGAAAATGCAAGTTCTCCAGTGATGGAACGCCTAATCTCAAAATTAAATTTCTCAAAAACTAAGATCTATAGACGATTGCAAAAAAGGTATATTCATTGTGAAAGGTTTAATAATTTTATGCAGAAGTTATACAGTAGTACCGCAACATTTCGAAAAGCTTTAACAGATGACGCTGTACTCCGTGCATCGTACAATATGGGCAAAAAGACTACATCACTTACTTTTAACGAAGTAGGGCACCTCCTTCATCATATCATGCAGGCTCCCTCTGTTGAGTGAGAAGAATATTACTCTCTGAAGCTTGCCAGTTTTCTGGTGGCCTTCACTATTTTCAGGAAGGATGTCATTTATTGCTCATAAAATAGATACAGACGAATTAATATGATACGTAAACATCAACAGAGAAGGTGTTGCGCAAATGTTCAAATGTGTGTGAATTCCTATGTGACCAAACTGCTGAGGTCATCGGTCCCTACACTTACACACTACTTCAACTAACTTCATCTGACTTATGCTAAGAACAACACAAACACCGATGCCCAAGGGAGGACTCGAACGTCCGGCGGGAGTGGCCGCGAAATCCGTGTCATGACGCGTCGAACCGCTCGGCTACGTGTTGCCCAAGTGCTTCATGAATTCCTGTATTAAAAGCATAATATAAGCAGCTGACAGAAGCGCCACTCCTTACCTGAGATTGAAGATAAAAAAAATAATAAGAGAGGATTTCAAATTACGCTGGGATTCGTTAGGTAAAAGTCGGCTGTGTTTAATAACGTGTGGTCGTGATATGAGAAACTCTATTATTGTGGCAAAGATATCTTAAATGGTCATGAGAAATGTGGACGGCCGAAAAACAGGAAAGGCTTTGGCAGGTGCTGGACGGTAACTCGGGTGTCATTGCTTTACTCAGAAAGAGATAAACAAAACGAGTAAACTATTTGTATAGGATAGCTGCCGTCTTTAGCAACTGTAAACAGACACGCAAAATAACGAGAGGGCAGTGAATGGAAGTGTAAATGCGTTAAGTGCAGTGAAACTGCTGTGTGAAAATGTAAATACTCAGCACATACACATGGAAGACGAAGATGAATGGAATTAACAACAACAAAAACTGACCAATAAAGCTAAATGGCAATGGTCTGAACATGGCTTTCATTACAGTTGCTAAAGACGGCAATTTACATATACAACTTGTATATATGCAACTGCGGAAAAAGAGGTCAAAAAACAGGAGAGGATACATGTAAAATTAGCAAAGGCGTCAACCTCAACAAATATATGCCTATTAAAAATTTTTGCACTGGGAAGAGGCCTCAAATAATCGACAAAACGCTTATGCCCAGAATTCCCTGGAATGCAAGAAACTTCGCCCGCTGTTTGGATTAGGCTTAAACATGCTGCAGTTCTGACAAAGAATGACAAATTTCCTTACATCGCATTTCAAAACGTCTCAAGCTAGATGCTCCGCAATTTTCATGACTGCTTTGTACGCGCCTGAATGGTCCCCGCATGATGATCGATGAAAATACTTAATGACAGCTGGAACTAGTTCTTCGGGAGAACAAATCTTCAATTTGCCGTCATAGTGTGTGCGGCAATAGAAAAGACCTTTGTTAATAGAATACCATAATATCTGTCGATCTTCCTCAGGTTGCTGTTTAACTCAGCATCTCGATTCTGTCCTTCCATCAAGTCATCAAACAACTACGATATTTAATTAAACTCAGGAATGTAGAATTTCACGCGGGTGTCTGGCAGGCTCCTGGTTCTTCATTTAATTCCGGCTCAGTTTGAAAGATACGTCTGAGTCCATCTGGTATACGATTATTGGTAACCATGCAATTAAAAACACATGTAACTTCATAACTTTCATTATCTCTCAGTTCTGTGTCGTCGACACTGTATCCTGTATTGGACAGTCCTGCTTTGCGCATGTCGCTTTCGCTAGACGTTTACTCAAAACAATGGTGGTTCTGGACGAACCTTTATTGAATCTTACCCTTGCATACATATTAGCGCTGTGTGGTCGTTACGGGTTGTTAAATAATACCCTTCTTGTCATATTTTTACCGGTTTAATAAAGAATTTACACTTATTTTTGTCGTACTCTTTTGCGCGGTGAAGACATATTCGCCGAGTTGCCTGTTTCGTATTTTATCGAGCTAATTCTTGAGGAATGCGAGACACAATGGTCTGATTAACCACCAGAGTGTACATTCTCTCCACGTTCTTTTGCGATCTAAAGTGTGGGCTGCTTTGCCTCCACTGCGTAATACTCCGCCTTGTAGTTCTTCAGACCTTACGTAACTGGAAACGGGAGATATCATGCAGCAACTGAATTACACATCTGAACCTACTTGTAGTAACACGCTTAAGGCCAGCTCGTCATTCAAGAACACCATCTGATCAGTTGTATCCAGATGGCCACTTGTAATGCGAAATTGACCGCCAGGTGTCACAGGAGGCGGAATAGCCAGTGTAAAAGCAGGACTTAAGTATTATGTTGTCAGTAGCGAAGCAGTATCATCAGAATGGGTCGGAGACAACAGCTCACTGACTTCGAACGTGGACTGGTAATTGGATGTCACATGAGTAATAAATTCATCAGGAACATCCCATTTATTCCAAAGCTGCCCCAGTCGACTGGTGGTGGTATTACTGCGAAATGGAAACGCGAAGAGACACCCACAGATAAACCTACGTCAAGTAGACGCCTATAGTGACGGATAGGGACCGTCGAGCACTATCGGAGAGTGGTTGCAAAAATCACATGAAATCAGCATGCTCCACTTCGTGCTTTCAAGATGATATACTCAGTGATGAAACAAAGCAGTAGGCTTCACCAGAAATATCAACCCTTAAACAATGTGTCCAATAGTGTATTTTAAATACGAGAATATGCCATCTTAGGCACTGTATAGCACTTAAAACACTTGATAATGGCACTTTGAAGCCGAAATCGTGATTGTGTAATTGTAAATGTAACACTGCAAATAAACAACAGTGTAATGGCGGTACTGACTTTAAAGAAATATGTTGTGACTGTGGCCCCGCATTATGAAAAAATTATTGACTGTATAAGCGTGACAATGGAACCTGTCGTAAATCGACATATGTGAGGCCGTGGTATGCGGACAATAACGTCCCTACATTGAACTGGCATGCACAGTCTCCCGACCCAAACCCAATGGAAGATCTGTCAGGTGAGCTCGTGCGTCGACTTTGCTGCAGATTCAAGTGTTCAACACATCTACCTTCTGTAATTTCGGCTCATGAGGAAGAATGGGCTGCCATTCCTCCACAAACTATTAGACATTCAACTGAAAGTGTCCCAAGGAGAGAACAAGCCGTCATATATGTCGAATCGTCCCATACTGAGACTTTTGATCGTATATTGTATGCTACTCTGTCGTAAAGAAGACGTGACACTCTCAATTTAGCTTCATACGTGATCAATAGAAGCTGCAAATGTTGTATGAACATCTACCTAAATCACTTACAACAGCTGGAAACGTCAATACGGAAGTTAGATGGAAGAAACGGATGAGATTGGAAAAGAGACAGGAACATACTGAGAGAGAGAGAGAGAGAGAGAGAGAGAGAGAGAGAGAGAGAGAGAGCTGGAGCATGTTGAAGCCAATATTACTCTTCAGTAACCGTGAAATTAATAAAGTGCATTTGTTTTAGAGGTATTTCAGAATCCAATCAAATCCGCATCCGCCAATCCGGGTGCAGAATATCAGTTCCTAACGAAAGAACAGATTCAGAAACAGGCGACGCGTAAGCAGTTGATATATTCTGGAACTGGAAGCTATGAATAATTAATGATGCGAAAGAGTGCCTAATCACGTTGCACGAATGAGATTATCCGAGACAAAACAATTGGTCCATGTATTTATGGATGTTTGTTTGGTAAGCTACTCTGCATAATGGCTACCAATATTAATTCCTCATTAATTTGCTTCACGCATGATTTACATTTGCAGGTCATGATTGCATACTCTGCTCATTCCGGCATATGCTCACGACGCAGAGCTATCACAGGGTCGACCACCGTACACAGGTTTTCCTACCTGGCTGAGTCCGTGACCTGAGATTTCATTCCATATGAATTTTCCTGACAGAAGAGCAATGCGTCTAATTGTGTCTGAACAGCTTACGTAATCCACAAAAAAAATCATAAAAAATTAGGCTGCATTAAAATATTGCATATATTATACGACACTGTTTACTTTCGTTAACGTTTCTTACAAATATACATTCTGCAATAACTTACATGGTGTTACTGTGCACATCTGCTTATAATGAAACAGTTAGGATATCACAGTACTTGAAGATACAGCTAAAACAATTTACCACGTGATTCCAGATATTTATAAATATTCGTTTAAATATTATTGCTAATAAATTGAAATAAATATTTTCAAAATTGTGAGGATTAAATCCCAAGTTACGTAATCCTCTTACTGTATCACTAGAAGAAATATAAGAAAAACTGTTAACTGCGTAATAAGGAAGTTAAACAAACAACTCCTCAACGATTTCCTTACTTATAATGGTTATTAGGTGTGATGTACTGTTAACTAAAGTTCCGCATTGCCATTTAGTGCAGAGAAAACGAGCTTACAAAGTACTGAACCAGATTTGTGACTGAATGCATTACTTCCTTGCAGACAAAAGTAAACAAGCCGCTCTTAAGGCAAAGGAATCGACGGGTCTATAGGTACTTGTAACTTCGTGTGTACACCAAGGAAGTGTTGCCGGACAACTGCTGTTTTCAGCTGATACTAATGGTTTAGTAAAATTTGGAAATTTGTGGTAAGCACTTTGGGACCAAACTGGATTACTCACTTCTTACGAGAAGGACGACACACACACCTATGAGTGAGGGAGGCCTCGAACCTCGGATGGGGGAGGCGCGCAAACCGTGACCAGACGCCTGAGACCGCACGCCAGCGGCTCCGCATGATGCTTTAGTTCCACACAAAAGTTACTCACATCTCAAATATGTTAAAAAGAACATCAAAAGTGTGAAATAACCTGCTTGAAATAACCCCAGAAATCAATGTGAGACGTATGACGAATGTATCCCTTAAGACACTACGGCGAAATGAGGGAAACGACTGTAATGAACACTAATGGTAGCCAATATCTTGACCCGTTAATCATTGACTACCACAGGAGCAATATGCTTCCCCTTCCTGTACCTGTTTTTCAAATATCTTTCATTTCATGTTCCTTCGTGTTTAAAGAAACTATGAATCCTGTCGACAAAAAATGGTTCAAATGGCTCTAAGCACTATGGGACTTAACATCTGAGGTCATCAGTCCCCTAGACCTTAGAACTACTTAAACCTAACTAACCTAAAGACATCACAAACATCCATGTCCGAGGCAGGATTCGAACCTGCGACCGTAGCGGTCGCGCGGTTCCAAATTGAAGCGCCTAGAACCGCTCGGCCACACCGGCCGGCTCCTGTCGACAATATGAGAACTTGTGCAACAGGCGAAACATGTGATAGCGATAAGTACATTTTCAGATGCGGTAGTATCGCATACACAAGGTATAAAAGGACAGTACATTGGTGGAGCAGTATTTGTGCTCTGGTGATTAATGTGAAAAGGTTTCCGACTTGATTTGGGCCCCACTATGGGAATTAACAGACTCCGAACGCAGAGCAGTAGCTGGAGCTAGACGCACGAGACATTCCACTTCGTAAATCGTTAGGAAATTCAGTACTCCGAGATCCACAGTGTCAAAGGGTGCCGAGAATATCAGATTTCAGGCATTACGTCTCACTAAACGACCGAGAGCAGCGGTTTCTGCGGAGAGTTCCCAGTGCTAACATACAAACAAAGGTGCGTGAAATAACCTCAGATATCAATGTGGGACGTACAACGAACGTACGCGTTAGGACACTGAGGCGAAATTTAGCGTTAATGGTATATATCAGCAGACGATCTACTCGAGTGACCGTGTCAGTTGGGGCCTAGCCGTACGGAAAACAGTGGCCTGGCCAAATGAGTCCCGATTTCAGTTGATAAGAGCTGATGGTAGATTCGAGTGTGGCCCAGACCGCAAGAAGCCATGGACCCAAGCCGTCGACAAGGCACTGTGCATGCTGGTGGTGGCTCCATAATAGTGTAGCCTGCGTTTTCATGGAATGGGCTGGGTCCTTTAGTCCATACCATTAATATAGACCAGAAATATTAACCGACCAGGTACGGCTAGCAGCAAATATAATTGCTGGACACTTATTATTAACCTTATTAGGAAATACGGGGACATCTACAGCTATAAATTTAATTTCATTACTAATTATTGGACAAATACTTCTACTAATTCTATAGTCAGCTGTAGCTATAAATCAGGCTTACGTTTTCTCAATTCTAAGAACTTTATATTCTAGAGAAGTCTACTAAACTTATGTTAACAACTCACTGTAACCACCCATTCCAATTAGTAGATTATAGACCCTGACCATTAACAGGAGCAATTGGAGCAATAGTTCTAGTATCAGGATTAGCAAAATAATTCCACCTATTTAATAACAACCTACTCATAATTGGATCTGGAATTACTTTATTAACTATAATTCAAAGATGACGAGATGTAGTCCGGGAAGGAACATATCAAGGATTACATGCAGTATTTGTATCCACTGGATTATGATGAGGAATAATTTTATTTATTGCATCAAAAGTTTTATTCTTTGTATCTTTCTTCTGACCCTCCTTTAGCAGAGGACTGGCAGCAACAATTGAACTAGGAATACTATGACCTCGAACAGGAATTTAACCTTTTAATCCTATACAAATTTCATTACTTAATACGGCTTTTCTTTTAGCCTCAGCGGTGACCATAACATTAGTAAACCACAGTCTTAAAGAATCTAATCATTTCCATGCACTACGAGGACTATTCTTCACAGTACTATTAGGATTATATTTCACAATACTTCAACCATGAGTACTGAGAAACACCATTTACTATCGCAGACGCAGTATACAGATCAACATTCGTTGTTGCTACAGGATTCCAAGAACTCCGTGTAATTATTGAAACAATTTGTGTTAACAATGACGCTGGTTGTTGTGGATTTGTTGCTTTGCGGGCATCTCATCTTCTTTGATAAAGGAAGCAGCGAAATGTAAACAATGTGATAGTGTAGGCTGTCTGAAAGTAACCGAACAACAAAGTAGCAGGAAGAGTTTAGCGTCAAAATTAGTTGTTCTGTATAGATGCTGCAATAAATCTACCTCGAAAATAACTTAGCATATTGTGCATAATTCATATGATGTGAATTTAAATTTAGTGTATGCAATATGTGCAATAGGAAAAGGAAAAAAGGCTCCTCAACTCTAGCGCGGGATTTAGCCATCCATATCGCCCGACTTGAGTTCCCATCGAACATTTATGCACATAATCGAGAGGTCAGCTCGCGCACCAGTAACACATCGCAGTTCTGAACGACTGTAGAGGGAGCTTGACTCAGTATTCCTGCCGGGGACTTCCAACGACTTATTGAGTGGATGGCACGTGGAGTTGATGTACTAAGCTGGCGAAGGTGGTCCGACACGATGTTCGGACGTATCAAATGACTTTTGTCACCTCAGCGTACAATTGAAATAGAGAGGGTGCTCTCTAGAAAATGCAGAAGACTTCCTTCTAATTTTGATATTACGAGGGACACAACTGTAATGAATTAGGCCTTATATGGTCTGAGATTTTGTGGAGATACTGAATGAAAATGCCACAATACATTATCGTAGGCGGACATCTTGATAAATTTGTTACTCACAGAAGTATGTGCTATTATGTAAGAGTTTTGAGCTGTTATTGTGACTAAAATTTGTTACGGACTGCTATGACTGATTTTAAGAATATAAGGTATTAAGTTTCAGTTACGTGTCCATAGTTTTTCTTGCAATTTTGTGAACTTTAGTTTTCATATTTAAGGATACAGGGTACATATAAATGGTGGAAAAATCGAATTTTTAATGACTTTATTAAATTCTATAGTGTTTCCTGGTATTGATATATACATTATAGGGTTTTAAATGAAAAATGACCTATATATACCAAATATTTTAAGCTACGGTCATGTATGCCACCACGCCCCCTTTACTGCAAATAGACCTTCTTCAGAGTTGTTATGGACTGGCCATTAGACGAACTGCACCTCTGAATGATGGTACAGCAATGGAAAAATCTGTATTGGCCACCTACTTTCATAAGTTGTCCTCAGATGATCACCCTGGCTACCAAAAAGCAAAAGAAAGAGGACAAATATACCATCATAAGCATACTCTCCCTGAGCCTGTTATGAATGAAATAAAACCAGTATTCAGAGACCTGAGTGACACTGTTTTGCTTAGTAAATGTCTTCAAGGGAGCATCCAGAATACAAATGAAAGTTTCAACCATTGCATATTGGAAAGATTACCCAAGAATGTTTTTGGAGGACTAAATACATTAGAAGTTGGGGTACTAGATGCAGTCATACGTTTCAATAAGGGAGTGATAGATAGGTTGGAAGTCCTGAAAAATTTATGCATAAAATGAGGCTTAATATGGAAGATCAATGGCTTGTGTGTGACAGACAGCAGGTGCGTGAAGCTGAATGATTCGCTCTTCAAGTTACCAAAGAATTAAGAAATGCTAAAAGTAATGCTAAGAGGAAGCTTGAAGATGAAGAAATACTGCAGGATGAAGACCATGCTTCAGGAATGTTCTGAGGCACATATTAATTCGACTGCTATCTTGATACGCAATTTTCTGCAAGTTGTTTTTCTCAGAATTCAGGTACAAATATTTCCTAAAGTTTATAAAGCATTGCTCTAATTTTTTCTCTTACTTGCAATAGTCCATACTTATGTAGTATACCTAAACTTTATTGCAGAATCAACTAAACTGTAGAAGTAATAACATTTTAGTAGGAAAAAGATTATAATAATAAAAATGTAAGAAGTTGTAATTTTTATCCTTGTAATATATATAATACGTGGAATTAAATAGGTCTAGTACCTCAGCCATCATGTCATGGATATCTCGTGAAAATTTGGTCTCCATTAATTGTATAACATTTTATTAAAGGGTACCTCAATTTGAGAAAGCATTTTGGAAAAAACTGCGTCAATTTCTTTGTATTTTTAATAACCCTAAGCAGGTTCAAAAATATTCAAAATACTTCTAATTTGTTTAGAAAGTATATTGCATTACCTGATATCAACAAATAATCTACAAATCATATACATTACAAACAGTACCTGAAAGAAATAGATGTTGATTTTTACATAATATTGAGCTGGAAAAGTACCCTGTAGCCTTAAACATTTATTACTGCGTAAATTGTGGGGGTGTTTGAAGGATAACAGGTTAAATAGAGACTGCATCATGATCTTTATGTTTTGATCAACTCATTTGATTAGGCAATATCATGTTGTAAGTACTGTTAATTAAGGACCTGTTCACACTCCACGAGAGCGCCTCAATGGTGCAGATGTGAATTCGCTGTTACGAACAGTCATCTTTCAGAACTGAAGAATGAACACTTTTGGTAATATGCTACGATTAGCGCATATCAGCTCTGATGCAGTAGAGATTCGCTGAGCACATAAAGCAGAGGTACTCAGACTGGATTTGAATGGACGGAACGAAACTTCAGTAGCAGTTTATCGAACTTAAATAATATTTTTTTTGCTGTTCTATTCACAAGAGAATGAGAGAGAGAGAGAGAGGGGGGGGGGGGGGGGGGAGGGAGAGGGAGACAGAAAGATCTTACTGCACCAAGCTAATTTAGTTATACCAACAGTTAGAAAAATCTGCATCAGGTTATATATTATTGTAGAAATACGATAGTGGCTGGCTTGGAGAAGGTTATTCTGTTCCAGTTAACTCTTGGTTTTGGGAATAGCATCAGATGCTTATAAATCAACAGTATAAAACTGTTGTTGTTGCCGTAGAGCTCATATCGAACTATTCTTCACCGTCGCATTTTCAGTTTTGACAATCCAAATACTTTTGCTTCAGTATACTGCTGACCTAAAAGTTATTACAAATTTGTTTGTGATGCGTTATTCTGTCCCAAGTCCGTCTTCTAGGTTTATGGTCTAATTGCTGATATTGATATAAGTTTATTTTAAAAGCATATGTAAGTATTTTCATAGCTCTTGCAAACTAAAATGAAAATCAATATCTTAAAAAAAGTGATTGCAGAATATATCATTGCTTCACGTTCCTTAGGCTCGCAACCCCTGTTTCTTATCTGATTTTACTCCTGTTCTAAAATGTTCATACAATATTCACATCAGGCAGATAAGCTACTAAAAGAATCCAGTGCTCTGAAATATTGGCCACAACTTTTCATATTTGATATTCTGTAATGTGTGCGTAGAAACATAAACGTGGTCCCATTCGCTACATTTTGTATACAGGAAAACATTAAATCTCAAAACATCCTGCCACGTAAATTTCAATGGTTATGTTAATAGAAATGTCGGTTGCATTCGTGTGTCATCGACGATTAATGATCAGGTGTATCGTAAACTGGTCTTTCGATATAATTACTGTGCATTATTATCTGAGTTGGGAGCCGATATTGAAATGCGTTTTATCAATACAGCCTGTACATCCATTAGTAATATACAAATGCTTCAGAAGCTTCTGATAGAGCAGTATTTAAATTCCTCATATATTTCACTGTAATTAGATTTACCGACATAATTCACCTTTTTTCTGAGGCAGACCGATAGAGTTTGAAACTATTAATCGTTCTACAACCCTAAAGCATAGTTTTGAATACCTGCATTACATTTATTAGAAAAAGACGGACTATAAGAGAAAGTATATTAATTGTTATTGTTGTCCAAGATGCCACTGTGCTTCGTTGGCACGTTGTCGGGAAGGAAAGTTGATCTTGTAGTACTCGTGTAAATATGGAGGGCGTGGAACTAGCTTTTGTGATTAATTGCATATATTGGGTGGGAGCGTGCAGACACACGCATTTCAACCGGTAGCTAAAATAGTGACAATTTTCAAGTAATAAAACAAATCCTGGTATCATTTGTTACGATTATACTTGGCGGTCACGAATAAGAATTAACAAATACAGATTACAGAGAGTTTCAAAAAGATTCATCCGTTTTCCTATAGCTACAGCTTATAAATGAATGAAGACAGAACCTAGAAATGAATTCGAACTCAACGAAGTTAATAGATGACCTTTGTAAGTTGCTGGTTGATGTGGTTCCTAGTTAGCTTGTTTATCACAAAATTTCGAGAACAAATCAATAATAGTATTATTCAACAGTTCAGTGCACCTCCTCTGGGGCAGCTGCAAGGAAGGTCCCCTGATCTCACCATATGTGACTTTTTTGTGATTTTGGGGCGGTGGGGGAGGGAGAATATGAAAGATTCCACCTACTTGTCCATTCCTCCAACAACTCCACGTGATGCACTTTTGTCAAATGAAGACATGTTAGGAGACCATAGCTGTTCTGTGATACACATTGTTGGTGATGTACTCCAAAACAAATTCATCTCCCACAGAAGCTAAACCTATTCATATTCCCATTGACACACCGTATATCAAACTTATTCAGAAAGAAGGATATTGAAAGCAGCTTCTCTACTAAAATTAAATTACAACAAAAAGTTTTTGTACTTTCAACATTGCAGCCCAGTCAGAAATCGTGATAATCTAATATATAAGAAACTATCACCCTCAATTGCGATGATGAAACGAACCTTTACCTAGGTTTCAGCTCAAATAATTGTGCCTTCTTCAAAAGATATACCTGAATCTATAATTTGTCTAAGAGAGCATGCTGTACGCTGTTTTAGTTTTATTTCTAGACCATGTCCTCTTAGACAAATTATAGATTCACGTCCATCTTCTGTAGAAGGCTCAATTATTTGGGCTTAAACCTAGGTAAGGGTTTGTTCCATTACTGCAATCGAGGCTGATAGTTTCATATATACAACAAAAATCATTCCAAGGCCGCCTAAAACTGAACATTCCTCAGACACCCAGAAGTTTTGAGGTTAATTGTGAAGCACACCTTGACGCTTTTAGCCTTGGCAACCTAAACTCATCTTCATTATTTTGCAGTCCAAATTGCTGAAGAAAGCCATTCAGTGAGAAAGATTGAGAACTACATGAAAATTGTACACCTAGCTTAAGAAAAGGTCACTAGGAACCTGTCAAAAGAAATGTAAATACATACAGCACACATACACACACACACACACACACACACACACACACACACACACACACACACACACACAAAGCGACCTCCTGACTATAGTCTTAATGAGCAAACCGAATTGGCTCATACTCCTTTCGTGAAAAGCATCCAGGAGGTACTGTCCACTACTGTCCACGCTACAACGCAGCGCTTCCTCCCCTGTTTGCAGATCATTAAACAGATATTAGAGTATTTTATGTACCTATTGCAGTAAGAAAAATTTGTGGGACTAAACATTAATAAATCTTAATTTACTGTCGTTACCATTGTTTAAATCGCACATTGCACATGAGGTTTTTACGTATCTTCTTTTCCACATTTATTTGTCTATGGTCCCGCGGAATAGGTCTGTAATATTTTAATTTACTAAATTCCATCAACGTCTCTGCATTTAAGGTCCTAGAATAAATGTAAAACAAATTGTCAACTTAATGGAACAGTATTACGCGCCTCTTTTCCTCGAAATGTCACCAACACGTAATGTATAACAATTACAGTATCTTTGACACCCATGTATTGCTGTAATCACTCTGTATCTGTTCCATATGTTATATGTGAGAGAAAAGAAGTGGTGTGGTTTCGTAATTTTGTTTGTGGCTTGATGAAAACGTACAGTAATGGAAAACGATGTGTGGATGTGTGACAACACATGAATATGATTTGTTGCAGAAAATTGTGGAAAGAAATGCTCCAGGCACATATTTCACTGAATCTGCAGCTCTCTAGCGTAACTATGTAACGTACCTACATCAAATAAAGCCTATGATCGTCTGTGAAAATGGACTCGATAAGCAACCTGAGCTATCAGTAATCTGAATCTAATCTGCATAACACTGTGTGCGTGTTGTGTGAGTGTCAGTTTCACTGTCATTTAAGCCCTCAACAGATCGTTACATGAAAAACTTAAAACTAACATTTAGATAAGTTATCTGACTGCGTATTTGAATATGAAAAACTACAGGAACAAATGAACCTGTAACAATAAATACCTAAGCTATCTGACTGTGTGTTTGAATAAGACTTCACAAGTGATTTAGAATCTAATTTGTGCAACTGAATTTTGTGGGTTAGAGTACATGACGTGTTACGGTGAGTCAGTATCTCTGTTTTGCGTTCAGCTCTATAGATGACTGCCTTTTTCCACGTTGTTTACAGCAATTCGCAGCAGCATGCAGCAGCAGCGGCTAAAGCTTATTGTTACTAAGAATGAATTAAATAAAAAGGAGATTTGTTGGGTCCTGTTAACTATTAAATAACTTGTAAGAAAGGATTTCCTAAATTGAGAGTATCTAAAAACTTCTGGAATCACCAAGACCAATAATAGTCTGACAAGTAATAACAATGGCGAAATGCCTGACAGTAACCTTATAAGTATGGATAATGCATGAGTGAGAGATTAATAAATTATTTCAATTTCAAAGTTACATTAACATTTAATAACCACTGCATCTTTATGAATTAGATGTGGAGAGTAATTATTATTATTATTATTACACTCCTGGAAATTGAAATAAGAACACCGTGAATTCATTGTCCCAGGAAGGGGAAACTTTATTGACACATTCCTGGGGTCAGATACATCACATGATCACACTGACAGAACCACAGGCACATAGACACAGGCAACAGAGCATGCACAATGTCGGCACTAGTACAGTGTATATCCACCTTTCGCAGCAATGCAGGCTGCTATTCTCCCATGGAGACGATCGTAGAGATGCTGGATGTAGTCCTGTGGAACGGCTTGCCATGCCATTTCCACCTGGCGCCTCAGTTGGACCAGCGTTCGTGCTGGACGTGCAGACCACGTGAGACGACGCTTCATCCAGTCCCAAACATGCTCAATGGGGGACAGATCCGGAGATCTTGCTGGCCAGGGTAGCTGACTTACACCTTCTAGAGCACGTTGGGTGGCACGGGATACATGCGGACGTGCATTGTCCTGTTGGAACAACAAGTTCCCTTGCCGGTCTAGGAATGGTAGAACGATGGGTTCGATGACGGTTTGGATGTACCGTGCACTATTCAGTGTCCCCTCGACGATCACCAGTGGTGTACGGCCAGTGTAGGAGATCGCTCCCCACACCATGATGCCGCGTGTTGGCCCTGTGTGCCTCGGTCGTATGCAGTCCTGATTGTGGCGCTCACCTGCACGGCGCCAAACACGCATACGACCATCATTGGCACCAAGGCAGAAGCGACTCTCATCGCTGAAGACGACACATCTCCATTCGTCCCTCCATTCACGCCTGTCGCGACACCACTGGAGACGGGCTGCACGATGTTGGGGCGTGAGCGGAAGACGGCCTAACGGTGTGCGGGACCGTAGCCCAGCTTCATGGAGACGGTTGCGAATGGTCCTCGCCGATACCCCAGGAGCAACAGTGTCCCTAATTTGCTGGGAAGTGGCGGTGCGGTCCCCTACGGCACTGCGTAGGATCCTACGGTCTTGGCGTGCATCCGTGCGTCGCTGCGGTCCGGTTCCAGGTCGACGGGCACGTGCACCTTCCGCCGACCACTGGCGACAACATCGATGTACTGTGGAGACCTCACGCTCCACGTGTTGAGCAATTCGGCGGTACGTCCACCCGGCCTCCCGCGTGCCCACTATACGCCCTGGCTCAAAGTCCGTCAACTGCACATACGGTTCACGTCCACGCTGTCGCGGCATGCTACCAGTGTTAAAGACTGCGATGGAGCTCCGTATGCCACGGCAAACTGGCTGACACTGACGGCGGCGGTGCACAAATGCTGCGCAGCTAGCGCCATTCGACGGCCAACACCGCGGTTCCTGGTGTGTCCGCTGTGCCGTGCGTGTGATCATTGCTTGTACAGCCCTCTCCCAGTGTCCGGAGCTAGTATGGTGGGTCTGACACACCGGTGTCAATGTGTTCTTTTTTCCATTTCCAGGAGTGTATTATTTGGAGGATAAGGAGTTTTCTTTAACTGACAAGCAAAACATGGGATTATTGCTGACTCGAACAAACAGTCACGAGCCTAACCACGGAATTGCGCTTTACGCGATGCTTGCGAATTTTACCTTGAATTCCATTTTCAAGCGTAGTTAAGCCACCTAAATCTCTCCTGGCCATATAAATGAAGTCAGGCCTTGAGTGTGGTAAGATCTGTCATCACCTACGTGAGGGCAGCGTGATACGTCTTCTGTCTCCGAGCCCTAGACCGATACTACTGGAATTTTACTCTTACAGGGAGACCTCGACTCACAACAATGATTAGAATCGTGCTCCCATGTTTCGCCCTCAGATTGTTACTATCGATATCTGAGTGCTTATTAATTTCCAGTCTCACATAATGCAAAGAACAGCCTTAAGTTGGCTGTGTTTTTATCGTTACTCAGTGCAATATTTATGTAATGGAGAGTTCTCACACACTCCTTACAACCATCGTTATTATACCTACATAAATGTGAATTATAAAAAATTAAAATGCTATTTGACCAAAATATGCAATCCGTCCGATGATGAATTGTACCAATTAGATTACGGTAAGGACCATCTTTCAATAAAAATAATAAGAAGCATTTTGCGGCTGGTTGCACCTGCACACCATCAACAAGTTCTAACTTTAGCACGCTCACAGCAACAGCTGTGGAAGCAGTAGCTGAAACATGCTCGCCGTGTTATGGGACTACAGTGACTGTCGTCTGGATGTTAGCCGTACGTCCAGTGAAGGGAAAATCAAACGTTTGTGAAATGTAATTGAAAACGTTTACCCTAAACGAAAAGGTAAAACTGACGTCACGGCGGAGCGTTCAAGCAGAGAAAAGTATATCACTTTAAAATAGGAAATTTCCTTCGAAAATTAAATTTTTTTAGCCCATAGAATAAGATACAATTTACAAGTCTCTATATTTAGTCATGCAGTCTTGTAACATCATAGTGCTAGTGGTGCCATATTATACCTCTTCCCATTACGGAGGGGTAAACACACATTCATGGGTCGATTTATTCAAGGTAATAAGTCACAGATAATTAATATATGTACAATCTAAGACAGTAAAAAAAGACATACTATGAAGGAATTATCAGAATGGGATGGAAAACGGTAGTGTGGCCTACATGTACACACAAGTTGTTACTATTTCTGATAAATTGGATTCTTTACTCATCATAAAGAGCTCCACAAATTCAGCAAGTTAACGCGTTGGCCCACCTCAAGCCATTATGCAAGCAATTATCCAGTTTGGTAATGATTGGTGGAGTTGTTGGATCTCCTCCTGCAAGATATTGTTCCAAAATCTGTCCAGTCAGGGCGATAGATGGTTGATGAACCCTGCCCATAAACCTCCAAACGTTCTCAATTGAGGAGGGATCTGGCGACCTTGTTGTCCAAGATATTGTTTGGCAAGCACAGAGACAAGAAGTAGAAACTCCCGCCATATGCGGGTGGCCATTACCTTGCTGATATGAAAGCCTAGTATGGTTTGCCTTGAAGGACAACCAAAGGGGCGTAGAATATTGTCGACGTACCGCTGTGCTGTAAGGTTGCCGGAGATGACAATCGACAGGGTCCTGTTATGAAAAAAGAAAATGTCACTGTAAAGCATCACTCCTGGCTGTTGAGCCGCATGGCAGGCGAAATTCGTGTTTGTATCACACTGCTGTCCGAGGTGTCTCCAGACACGTCTTCGCTGGTCGTCAGGGCTCAACTCGATGTGGTCCTCATCACTGAAAACAATTCCTCGCCATTCAGTGAGATTCCAGGCCGAAGACGTGTGTGGATACACCCTGGACATTGGTGAGCTACTGACCATTCTGTTTCCCGCCATACTGCCTGACAATTTGGAAATAATGTTCAAATACGTGTGAAACCTTATGGGACTTAACTGCTAAGGTCATCAGTCCCTAAGCTTACACGCTACTTAATCTAAATTATCCTAAGGACAAATACACACACCCATGCCCGAGGGAGGATTCGAACCTTCGCCGGGACCAACCGCACAGTCCGTGACTGCACCGCCTTAGACAACTTAGATGGATGGCCTGGGGTGTCATTTCTTTTCATAGCAGGACCCCTTTGTTTGTCATCTGCGGCATCCTTACAATACAGCGGTCCATGGTAACGATATTATACCCCTCTTTAAGTTACCCTCGTGGCATGTCAACCTGCGCTTACATTTCAGCACACGGCGAGAGTTTCTACTGATTGTATTCGAGCTTGCCGAAACTTACCTTGACAAGTAAGTTCGCCGAATATTTCCACAGCTGAGCACGTTTGGAGCATAATGGGCAGGGCCTTAGAACCAGCTCGAGGTTTTGATGATGCAACGCGCCAATTGGACAGTATTTTGCACAATACCTCTCAGGAGGATATCCAACAACTTCATCAATTCCAAACTGAATAATTACTTAAGTAGAGACAAGAGGTGGTAGAACCCTACCAACATTATTGTAATTTAGTGTGCTTTTAGCAAAATAACAAAACCCTGTCTCTATGTTGCCACATATAACCCTCTTACTAAATTTAGCTTAGTTTTTAAATAAAGTACACTATGGGAGGATAGTCCTGCCAATATGAAAAGCTAATCAATAGAGTTACCCTTTTTACAGGATTTGACGGTGTGTTGTGTCTAATGGATAAGTAAATCAGACTACTAAATTCTTCTCCTAAGAGCTTACCACCGTTTAGAAAGAAACGCAGGATGAATAGTATTATATTAAATCTAGGACAACTCAGTTCCAAGTTCATTTAATGGTTTCAGACATGTACTAACTCTCGCCAGTTTATCCGGGTAATGAAACAGTGAAGTATTGGAAAAACAGAAGTACGGATTTTGCCTCCTTTCTTGCTACTGTTGAAGTTGCTTCTTCAGTTAAATATTACTCCACGTAAATAATGTTGGACTACACCCTCGTGCATTACGTTTTCGGAAGAGAAAAAGCTCAGTACATAACTTCAAGGAAGCTAAAAAAATTTGACCATGGGTGACCTTTAGCAAAGCACTTTCCATAATCAACAGATACTACAATACTTAGATACCAAAGCACACTTTTTATACTAAACATTTCACTTCAAGAAAACTTTCAAAAGCTATTATTCCCTGAACTAACTCTGTATAGTCGTTCAATAGATTCTAGTAACTTTGCTTCACTCTGACTGAATTTACGTAAGCAAACTTTTACTATAACACTTTGCAATAGTCAAGAAAACTTTCTCATTATTTACACAAAAGCAAATTATATGGTGCTTCTTTATATTAACTTGGCACTTCATAAGTCTGTAAAAAAAGGATACTCATAATAATCAAACATCGGAAAGAAACCCTATGTAGGTGTGTGATTAGGATGAAATAACAGGGTAAACCAGTTCCTTTAAAATTCAAGAACGGTTACCGAAAGACAGTTAAAATTAATGGTTCACGCTGTACAAAACTAAAATAAAATTAAATCTTATCTGGTGGATGTAGGCTAGGGCGTGGCCAACAATTATGGCGGCTACAGTACCCACAGTACGGCCTGCAAGTATCTTGCTGTAAGGCTTCAATTTCTCATCTTGGCATCGTTCAATTTTACATGCAGTGACCCAACTACTCGCAGGTATGCTGTAAGCCGTTTGCGGTCTTCATACGAGGCAATTTTGTGCAAATCTGCTGGCAAAGTTTCTCCTGCTCCGCAAGGGCGTTGCCTCAATCACTGCTGCCTACAGACTGCGTGACTTACTCGTACTTCCCGCGCTAGCTCTAGGTAGTGTGCCAATTCGCCCTTGCCACCTTTTCCACTCCCGAGAGCCACTTTCGTTTCGAACAAAATCATACTATCTTTAACATAACACCTGTTCGTTACGTTGTTCCTAAGTGTGGTCATTTCTTAAAGTCGTCATACTTACATCAGCATGAACAGTTTTAATATTTTAAAATACAAAATGTCATCAGGAAATTATTTAACGTAATAAACAATTTATATAGTATTTTACATACATTACTCACATAAATTCAAAGAACTTCAACCTCCAGTATAGCACACATTACTTTACATATACAGAAAATATAGTACCAATATGCGAAAATTTTAAAGAAAAAATTATAAAACTTTAGATTAACCATAAACAAATAGTATTACAATGAACCAACGAATTCCGGAATTACTCAGTTTGCATACACATCACATGTTCAGAACTCCGTAGTACTCGGATGATTCCATCGTGGTGTGTAAGCTTTTGTTTCCTTTTTTTTGTGAATGTGTAACTACAGCCTGTAGAAATTTTGGAATGAAACTATTCGTAGTCAACTTCCTCTGACCCTGAGACTTTCCAAACTCCTTACCACACAATATTATAATTATTATCTTGACAGCTAGTACAGTTTCTGAATTTTGAATGGATCATGCTACTGAAATTTGTAATTTATAGCTTACCTCTAAAGGTTCTAATGGCTCTGAGCACTATGGGACTTAACATCTGAGGTCATCAGTCCCCTAGAACTTAGAACTACTTAAACCTAACTAACCTAAGGACAGCACGCACATCCATGCCCGAGGCAGAATTCGAACCTGCGACCGAACTTACCTCTAAAGGTAAAATATCGTTTTTGATGGTTTTGTACTACATTTGGCATTTTTAGGAAAAAGTCGAAAAACAAGAACTATATTACGACAGGGTTTTTGGGAGTAACGGTTTCATGATAAGATAAACCTAGTATTGAATTTTTAGGTTTGTATATTTTAAACATCATCTACCTCCGTAGCTTAGTCGATAGCACGACATGCTGCCATGTGGCAGACTCGGGTTCGATTTCCAGTACTGCCACATATTTTTTTCCCTCAGGCCGCGGTATCCAAAGCTAGTGGGACCCTGGGCTGGCGCTGCAGCCAGTGGGATCTCCGGTGCAGACGAGCGCCGAGGTATCGACTGGGTGGGGCGGCCGGATCTCCCTGGGGCGGCAGCCACCTCCGCCTGCGCCGCCCCCGCCACCGATCCGCCCCACTTATCCCGAAATATGTATCCCTCTGTTCGCCGCTGCGCACGACTTTTCTTCCAGCCGTACCGCAGTCTGACGCGGAGATAACTGTACATTCCGGACGTGCCCCTTTCGGTAAGGCAGGCAGTACTTAGTTTCCTTCCAAAATAAGCTCTGTCGCTTGAGAACTCTATCCAGAAATCCGGCAGAAAATCCAAAGAGATTCCGGTCATATGTAAAGTACACGAACGCCAGCCCACAAAAAAATATCCTCATTGTGCGATAGCAATCTACATCTACATTTATACTCCATAAGCCACCCAGCAGTGTGTGGCGGAGGGCACTTTACGTGCCACTGTCATTACTTCCCATTCCTGTTCCATCCGCGTATGGTTCCCGAGAAGAACGACTGCCGGCAAGCCTCAGTGCGCGCTCGAATCTCTCTAATTTTACATTCTTGATCTCCTCGGGAGGTATAAGTAGGGGGAAGCAATATATTCGATACCTCATCCAGAAACGCACCCTCTCGGAACCTGCACAGCAAGCTACACCGCGATGCAGAGCGCTTCACTTGCAAAGTCTGCCACTTGAGTTTGCTAAACATCTCCGTAACTCTATCACGCTTACCAAATAAGCCTGTCGTGCTGTAGCGTTCTCGCTTCCCGCGCCCGAGTCCCGGGTTCGATTCCCGGCGGGGTCAGGGATTTACTCTGCCTCGTGATGACTGGGTGATGTGTGCTGTCCTTAGGTTAGTTAGGTTTAAGTAGTTCTAAGTTCTAGGGGACTGATGACCATAGATGTTAAGTCCCATAGTGCTCAGAGAGCCAAATAACCCTGTGACGAAACGCGCCGCTCTTCTTTGGATCTTCTCTATCTCCTCTGTCAACCCGACCTGGTACGGATCCCACACTGATGAGCAATACTCAAGTATAGGTCGAACGAGTGTTTTGTAAGCCACCTCCTCTGTTGATGAACTACGTTTCCTAAGGACTCTCCCAATGAATCTCAACCTGGCACCCGCCTTACCAACAATTAATTTTATATGATCATTCCACTTCAAATCGTTCCGTACGGATACTCCCAGATATTTTACAGAAGTACCAGTGTTTGTTCCGCTGTCATATAATCATCCAATAAAGGATCCTTCTTTCTACGTATTCGCAATACATTACATTTGTCTGTGTTAAGGGTCAGTTGCTACTCCCTGCACCAAGTGCCTATCCACTGCAGATCGTCCAGCATTTCGCTGCAATTCTCTAATGCTGCAACTTCTCTGTATACTACAGCATCATCCGCGAAAAGCCGTATGGAACTTCCGACACTATCTACTAGGTCATTTATATATATTGTAAAAAGCAATGGTCCCATAACACTCCCCTGTGGCACACAATGGTGTCGCTACGGATGACAATGCTGCCAAAGCAGAGTTACTAAACACAGGTTTCTTTAATCCTTCACCAAAGAAGACGAAGTAAATTTTCCTGAACTCGATTCAAGAACTGCCAACATGAGTAAGTTAGTAGATACCCTCGGTGTACGAAGCAGCTTAATTTACGTAATTCAGGTGAGGTCCTCGGTCCGGACGGTATACGAGCCAGGTTCCTTTCAGAGCATGATGATACAATAGCCCCATACTTAGCAATCACGTACAACCGCTCCTTCGGCGGAAGATCTGTACCTAAAGACTAGAAAGTATGATACGTATTTCTAACAAGTAAGTTCGGGCACAACCGGAAAGTAAGTACCGTTCAGGAAAAAAAAAAATAATAAAGACAATTTTGTCAAACCAAAATTTATTTTTGGAAGGAAGAGCATTTCTTAAACTATATTTCTATATAGTTTCCACAATTGCTCAGATATTTCAATAGCAGGAAAGCAGCTTTTCTATGCCCTCTTCATAGAAAAATGCCGCCTGCAAATACCGCCGCCTGCAAATACCGCCGCTGCTGAACACGGCGTTTTTGCGTTGTCATCGCTGTTAAAGCGCAATGAAATTCAAGAACATGTTGAAACGCCCCGTTTGGAAAATTTATGAATTACTGTGCTGATAAACCTCTTACGTTATTTGATTTTCCAACAGCTGAGCAGAACTGAATGTACTCAGACATTTCTCTCTTTACTTATTCTGATCAACACTAAACTAACACACAATATTTTTAGCGCAACGCAATCTGACTTTAAATAACCCCTACAAAAGAATGGCCCTGACTAACAATAACCTATACCTTTCATGAATCACTTACCTCAGAAAAATCTACGTTACTCGAACTACTGCAATACAGCGAGCGCCAATACTGCCAGCTAAATAAAAGTTTCTAACTACTGAAGGCACTAACTACTGATAGGCGTAGTTAGAAAGATTTTGATGGAGAACAAACAATGTATTTACCTTAATAATATTCAAAAGTCATCATATATATATATATATATATATATATATATATATATATATATATATATATATATTATGTGCGATTGGACCCATACGGATCACGCAAAGCTTTTCCGATTCAATTTTTTAATTCTCCAAACGTCTCTCATTCTTTCCCCAAGAATTCTCTTTCTTTCCTCTGTCCATTTTGTCCCCTGTCTCTTGCAAACTTCATTCTCGGGTTGTACTTTCCCACTATTGATTTTTAGCCTGTATACATTTCTGTTTATAACTTCTGAAGAATTTATTTGTGCATTTGCTAGATCTGTTTTGGTTTCTTGTATCCAGGGTATGGTTTTCCTTTTTTTCAATGTATATTAAAATTTTGTGGGAGAGTCTGGGTGTTGGGAGTCTGTGGATATGACCGTAAAATTTTAGTCTTCTTTTCCGGATGTCTGCGGCGAGGTTAGATAATTTTTCTGTAGTTTTCCGAGACTGTAACCTGTATCCATCTTCCGTTCTTTTTGGGCCAAGAATCTTTCTGATAATTTTGCGTTCCTCTTTCAGGATGCCTTCCAGGTCGCCTTTTCTATGGAGTGTGAGTGTTTCGCTGGTATATAGTGCTTCGGGCTTGATTACTGTATTGTAGTGTCGTATTTTTGAGTGAATGGAGAGACACTTTTTATTGTAGATGTTGTGGGTTTTCCAGTATGCTCTTTTCAGTTTTTGCAGTCGAACTTTTTGTGCAGTTTTCTCTCCCCCTGTGGGTTCTAGGACCTCGCCTAAGTATTTAAAGAATGGAACTCTCTCAATTTGTCCATATTTTGTAGTCAGTTTTTGAGTTTCAAATTTTGAGCAGATGAATTTGGTTTTTTGGAAGGAAATTTGTAGCCCAACTTTTTCGGCGCATTCTTTGAGAATGTCTATCTGTTTAATTGCTGTGGTCTCGTTTTCTGCTAGAATGGCCACGTCATCTGCAAATGCCAAGCATGAAATTTTAATACCATCTTTAGATCTTCCTAGTTGTATAGGCTTCCAGTAATTTTGATTCTTCAGTTCTTTTTCCCATTCTCGGATGACTTTGTCTAAGACAAGGTTGAAGAGGAGTGGAGACAAGCCGTCACCTTGTCTGACGCCGGTTTTGATCAGGAAGGGCTCTGATATTTCACCGAGGAATTTTATCTTAGAAGTTGTGTTTGTGAGCGTTTCTTTGATAAGGTTTAGGGTTTTCGGATCGAGTCCTAGCTCCTCAAGGATAATAAAAAGAGATTGCCTATCGATTGAATCATAAGCCTTTGCGAAATCAACAAAGGAACAAATGATCGGACTGTTTCTGACTGCTTTGTATTTTAGTGTTGTCTTCAAATTGAAAATTTGTTCTGCACAGGATCGGTGAGGGCGAAAGCCAGCTTGGTATTCACCAATACTGTGTTCGAGTTGTTCTTGTGTTCGTTGAAGAAGACAAGCTGAGAGGATTTTATAAGTGACTTGGAGGAGGGAGATTCCTCGGTAGTTGTTTATATCTGCCATGTCTCCCTTTTTATGCAGTGGATGAATTAGGGCGCATTTCCAATCTTCTGGTAGTTTTTCTGTCTGCCAAATGTCTGTGATGATTTGAGTGAGTTCTTTGAGGGAATTTGGTCCAAGATTTTTAAGTAGTTCTGCAGTGATATTATCTTCTCCGGATGCCTTGTTGTTTTTCAGTCCATGAATATGTCTTTGGATCTCCTCTAGTGTAGGTGGTGGGGATTCTGGATTTGTGTAGATAGCAGTTTCTTGAGGGAATCTTGAAGAAGGTTCAGGGCAATTGAGGAGTCCGGAAAAGTATCTTGCCAGCTCCTCACAATTTTCCCGATTTGTGAGCGCTAGTTTTCCATCTGGTTTTCTGAAACATAGCTTTCGTGAGCCGTATCCATTGATTCTCCCAGCAAAGGTCTTATAGTTACGGAAATTTTCTTCAATAGACTCACACTGTTCCTTGAGGTACTTCCTCTTGACTTGTCTGATTGTTTTTGCCACTTGTCTTCTGGTGTTGTGGAAGTGATCTAGATTTTCTGGGGATTTTTTACTGTTATACTTCAGAAAGGCTTTCTTTCTTTCTTCCAGCGCTTTTTCACATCCAGAGTCCCACCAGGGGTGTTTCGTGTTCTTTTTCAATGGGATCAGTTCTTTTGCCTTCTTTGTAATTTTTGTTCGAAATTTTTCCCAAGAGTCAGCTGGTTCCTTTTCCCACTCCTCCTTCAGATTGGTTTCTTTGATTGTTCGTGTGTCAAATTTCATCATGTGTGTTTTCTTCGGATAGAACTTTTTTGCGGTGAATTTCACTTTAATGCGTGTTAAGTAGTGGTCTGAGTCAATGTTCGCCCCTCTGCGGACTTGGACATCATGGATCTCTTTCTGTACGAAATAGTAGATGGCAATGTGGTCAATCTGATATTCGGCGATCTCTTGTATGGGGGACCTCCAGGTCTTTTGTTTTCTAGGTTTTTTTCTCAAAGATGTAGACATTATTTTTAGATTATTTTGTTGGCATAGTTCAATAAATCTCAGTCCGTTTCTGTTGGTGAATCTGTGTGCTGGATATTTTCCTACAGTTTTTTGCTGTTCTTTCTCTCTGCCAATTTGTGCATTGAAATCACCCATTAAGATTTTGATATCATCCCGGGGAATTTTGGCCATGACATCTTCAAGTTTAGTCCAGAATTTTTCAGTTTGTAGTTGGCGTTTTTTGTTGTCTGTGTTTGTGGGTGCATGAACATTTATCAATGTGTATTTCTTGTTGGCGCACTGGATACGCATGGTCATGAGGCGATTATTTACGGAAGAGACCTCTCTAATTGAGCCTAATATATTTCTGTGCACCGCAAATGCCATGCCCAGGAGTGGCGTACCATTGGCAATTCGTTTGTCAGTCTTGCTCTTGAAGATACGATAGTTTCCATAGTCTATTGTATTTTCATCCGTGAATCTAGTTTCTTGTAACACTAAGATCTCAATTATTTGTTGGTCTAGCTCTGTTACTAAGTTGTGTAATTTTCCAGGTTGAATTAGGGTCTGAATGTTAAAGGTACCAATGTACATGGGAACCTTGGGACGAAGTTAGCTTGAGAACTCTGGTCGTGATGGCCCCGGTTCCCCAGAATCCGAAAACCCAGTTGTCGTCTGTCGACGAGTGGATTGGTTACCACCTGGGGTAATTCTGTCATTACTCTCACGAATCATGATAGCTTGTAAGTTTTGGTCCAGTGTTTCCACTGGGTGTTTAGAACCAGGGATTGTCAGTTCCTGGAGCGTATAATACAGCCGCACCTACTAGATGGACAGACGCTGACCTCGCTGCCGCTCGACTCGAGTACAGACGCATTGAGGATTTGGGATGTGAGATTTTTTTCAAGGTTTTCTCCTATAGATCCGCCGTGTTCTGCGTTAACAGGGTCACCTCGTGTAGGATGTGGCTCTTCACCACGCACGGACGGTCTTATATATATAGTTCATGATATCCAGTATTACAAATTTACTCTTTCTGATGGACACACGTCCGGATCATCCGCTCCCAAAATTCTGCCATCTCTCTCCTCACATCCACCACTGCTGGCGGCTCACCAACTGCACAACGCTACGCGCTGTTCACATCCAACTGTCCAACACAACAATAGCAAATATTCCAACAATGCAAATCAGCCACAGATTGCACACGGCACAGTCAGTGATTTTAATACAGAGCGCTACGTGGCGTCGCCAACATAAACACCTAAACATCCTACTTACAAAGTGACAGACAGAAGGTGTGAGATTGGGATTGTACAGTAGGTGACCGAACTGCTTCGAACCGATTTGCCGAAGAATGTTCTGAGTGACAACAGCAGAATGGGGACGTGCGTTATTATGGAGCAACAACGTGCCGCAACTGAGCGGTCCGGGTCTTTTGTTTCTAATTGCGACGGTTTCACCTCTGTAAAGGGACTCAACAAGCAAACTACGATTAAAAAACCGGTGATCAGCAGTGGATGTCTTCAGTGATGGCGTCTGTCTACGAAGAGGGCACAGAAAAGTAGGGTTCCCGCTACGTAAAAGTCTGGACTATAGTGGCGACCATGTATACTCTTTCACGCAAAAATAAATTTTGCTTTGAAGAAAAGAATTTTTATCAGTTCTTTTCCAAAACGGTACTTACTTTCCGGTTTTCCGGACATGCCTCGTGTACAATCGGTTATATGCAACAATTGTTATAAAATACCTTTGACGGCGGTTAAAAACGATGGATAATGACTGAGGGCACGAAAATCGGTCTGAACGATAAAGCGAAAGTTAACGCTGAATCGACGGTTTTTACCGACAGAACACATAAGTGAAGATTCCTAAAACTTCGAAAGAAATGTTGTACATCTAAAAAAGCTAACTCTGTATGAGTAACTGACTGGTGTTCAGTGTCATATTTGCATTTTCAAGAGGCTGAGTTAAGCTTGTTGTTTGTTGTCTTCAGTCCGGAGACTCCAGCTCTCCATGCTACTCTAGCCTGTGCAACCTTCTTCATCTCCCAGTACCTACTGCAACCTACATCCTTCTGAATCTGTTTAGTGTATTCATCTCTTGGTCGCCCTCTACGATTTTTACCCTCCGAGCTGCCCTCCAATACTAAATTGGTGATCCATTGACGCCTCAGAATATGCCCTACCAATCAATCCCTTCTTCTAGTCAAGTTGTGCGACAAACTTATCTTCTCCCCAGTTCTGTTAAATACGTCTTCATTAGTTATGTAATCTACCCATCTCATCTTAAGCATTCTTCTGTAAGACCACATTGCGAAGGCTTCTATTCTCTTCTTGTCCAAACTTTTTATCGTCCGTGTTTCACGGCTACACTCCATACAAATACTTTCAGAAACGACTTCCTGACTCTTAAATCTATACTCGAAGTTAACAAATTTCACTTCTTCAGAAACGCTTTCCTTACCATTGCCAATCTACGTTTTATATCCTCTCTACTTCGACCATCATCAGTTATTTTGCTTCCCAAATAGCAAAACTCATTTATTACTTTAAGCGTCTCTTTTCCTAATCTAATACCTCAGCATCACCCGATTTAATTCGACTAAATTCCATTATCCTCGTTTTGCTTTTGTTGGTGTTCATTTTATATCCTCCTTTCAAGACACTGTCCATTCCGTTCAGGTCCTTTGCTGTCTCTCACAGAATTACAATGTCATCGGCGAACCTCACAGTTTTTATTTCTTCTTCGTGTATTTTAATTCTTACTCCGAATTTTTCTTTTGCTTCCTTTACTGCTTGCTCAATATACAGATTGAATAACATCGGGGAGAGGCTACAACCCTGTTTCACTCCCTTCCCAACCACTGTTTCCCTTTCATGCCCATCGACTCGTATAACTGCCATCTGGTGTTTGTACAAATTGTAAATAGCCTTCCGCTCCCTGTATTTTAGCGCTGCCACCTTCAGAATTTGAAAGGGGGTATTCCAGTCATCACTGTCAAAAGCTTTCCCTAAGTCTACAATAACAGAAACGTAGGTTTGCCTTTCCTTAATCTATTTTCTAAGACAAGTCGTAGGGTCAGTTGCCTCACGTGTTCCAACATTTCTACGGAATCCAAACTGATCTTCCCCGAGGTCGGCTTCTACCAAACCGCTTATTTTGCGAGTACGCGTGATATCAGTCGATAACAGTGTTATACGAAACAAAAAACAAGACGCACCACAAAGGAATTATCCGAATGGGACGGAACTCGATGTATGTGATGCACATGTGCCGAAAAGCAGACGACTACAGTCAGAGAAAAACTGGATGATTTATTCAAGAGAAAGAGCTTCACAAATTGAGGAACTCAGTAAGGCGTTGGTTGACCTCTGGTTCTTATGAAAGCGGATATTCGGCTTGACCTTGGTCGACAGAGTTGTGGGATAGTCTCCTGAGGCATATCGAGCCAAATTCTGTCCGGTTGACTAGTTAGATTGTCAAAATCCAGAGATCGTTGGAGGACCCTGTCCACAACCCTACGAACGTTCTAAATTCGGGAGAGATCCGGCGACCTTGCTGGCCAAGGCGGCATTTGGCGAGCAAAGAAACAAGCGAGACAAGCAGTAGGAACACTCGCTGTGTGCGGGCGGGCATTATATTGCAGAACTATAAACCCGGGATGGCTCGCCATGAAGGGCAACAAAATGGGGCGTCGGGTCTCGTCGACGTATCACTGCGCTCTGAAGGTGTAGCATATAACAACCAAAGGATTCCTGCTATGAAAGTAAATGGCATCACTCCTTGTTGTCGTGCCGCACGGCGGGCCACAGTCAGGTCGGTTCCCCACCCCTGTTCGGAGCGTCTCCAAATACGTCTTCGACCTCGAATCTAATTCACTGGAGTATCTTCAGTGATGATTCCCGCTTCGGACTGAGCCCTGATGACCAGTGAAGACGTGCCTGCGGACGCGGTGGCATACCAGCCTCACTCTAGCCTTGCGTGCGGCACGACAGCCAGGAGTGATGGTCTGGAGTGCTGCTTCATTTCACAGCAGGACGCCTTTGGTTGCATCCGCGGCATCCATACAGCACAACAGTACGCCTAGGATATTCTACGGGACGCTTTGTTGCCCTTCATTTCAAGACACCCTAGTCATACATTCTAGCAAGATAACGCCATTACACAGACTGCTTGTCGTCGTGCTAGTCAAACTGTACCTTGGCCTGATAGGTTGCCGGATCTCTCCTCAACTGAGAACTTTTGGAGCATTAAGGGCAGGATCATGAAACTAGCTCGGTAATTTGACGATATAATGCGCAATTGCACAGAATTTTACACTATATGCCTCAGGAGCACACGTAACACTCTATGAATCAATGTGAAACCGAATAACTGCTTGCGTATGCTTAAAAGTGGTGGGCATTTTTTTTCTTGTCTTAGTATATATGTTTCTGTTGCAGGTAACTATTGTCGTGTCCCACTGACGAGTCCTGAGAGGGAGTGGAAGGATTGCAAGAATGTGCGTCAAAGAGCTTACTTGGCAGGAGGTCTCGTGGTCGTGGGCTGCCTTCTGTGCACTTGCTGCACTGGAAAGAGGGCTGTAGGGTGAGTTAGAATACACGTCTCACCTGTTGGTAAGTAATACTCAGTATAGACAGCTTCTGGCGTTGCTCATCATTGGCGTACTTGGTCGGCCTAGTCCTTCCACAACGATCTCTCGTTTCACGTGCTGAAATGTTGTCAGTTGTGGAAGACGTCACTGGCTGCATTCCTGTACGTTGTTCAAACAGGGGTGACGTTTCTACGCGTGTAGAATCGGAAACACACTGTGAGCAGAAACATTACTACTGTCCACCACTAGACTGAATGCTGCCTATGGGATAGTATATAATTGGAATAGGGACAAATGGAAAATAATTGTAGCGACTATGCGGATCACAAACAGGAAAAAAAAATCAATGCCAAAATGACTTTCACAAATGGCAGGTTGGTATGATCTGGATCCTGGGAAAGTGCACCTCAAAAATGACGAAGCTAGTCGACTGTTTTCGTGCTATAGACATAAGCAGGGCGGTACTGGACGTGTATGGAAGGGGGAGGTCTAAAGCTGCCCGGTCTACAGCCATGGTCCAGTACCTAGCATTGCTGCCTCTTGATCATGGGATCCCAGATTCAACTCCGAGTCAGGTAGGGGATTTCCTCAACCCAGGCACTGGGTATTTGTATAGAACTCATCATTTCATCATCATCTTCATCATCATTCATGACATTGGTAAGACTGGACAGTGTAAAAAATTGGACTTTGAAAACAATTGGGATTTTGTATGGGCGCTGATGACCATGCAGTTGAGTGCCCCACAAACCAAACATCATCATCTAAAGCTGCCCCGTCTGTAAATCAGGACATTTAGCAGTGTGTGGTAGACCTCATGGCAGAGCAGAATTCTGGTGCTGGCACAAGTGTTTTTGAACAACTGTTGAGAGTGCACATTTTTGGAGAGCGTACATTGTTGGATAGCGCACATTGTTGGGTTCAGCAGCAGACGATCCCTATGTCTCCTATTGTTGATGCATCGACATCGTCCATTAAGATCGTAGACGGCGCGATATTACGATGATTAGATCTTGATGAGAAGAAACGTATTGCCTCGTCGAATGAACCATGTTTCTTGTGACACGAAGTCGTGCCTAGATACGCAGTTATTCAGGGGAATGATGGCCGAAATTCGCACTGCTCCAAGAACATATTGGGATGGGGCCATTATTATCCCTATAGGAGCCTTTCACCTGGGGATCCATTGGACCTGCAGTAGTAAGCCAAGTCACTGTGACAGCTATGGACTGTTGTTGTTGTGGTCCTCGGTTCGAAGACTGGTTTGATGCAACTCTCCACGCTACTCTATCCTGTGCAAGCCTCTTCACCTCCGAGTTACTACTGCAGCCTACATCCTTCTGGATCTGTTTACTGTATTTATCTCTTGGTCTCCCTCTGCTATTTTTATCCCGCACAGTTCCCTCCAGTACTAAACTAGTGATCCCTTGATGTCTCAGAAAGTGTGCCACCAACCGATCCCATCCTCTAGTCAGGTTGTACCACAAATTTCTTTTCTCCCCACTTCTGTTCAGTACCACCTCATTAGTTACGTGATCTATCCATCCAATCAGCATTCTTTTGTACCACAACATTTCAAAAACTTCTATTCTCTTTTTGTCTATACTGTCTATCATCCATGCTTCATTTCTACACATGGCTTCACTTCATGCAAATACTTTCAAAATAGACTTCCTTACACTTAAATCTATATTTGATGTTAATAAATTTCTCTTCTTCGAAAACGTTCCCATTGCCAGTCTACATGGACTACGTGAACATTTTTTGTGGGCCACCTGCATCTGTTCATTATTGTTGTCTTCCCCGATGGCGATGGTATCTTTCCGAAGGAAAAGCGTCTTTATCACTAGGTCGGAATTTTGATATAATGGTTTGAGGTGTGTGACGATGTGCTGATGATTCCGTGGCTACCTAATTTCCCTGCTTTGAATCCAATGAAGCACTTCTTGGATGCTACCGTTGTCACCTCCGCGGCACACAAATCTACGGTCCGTAATTTACGGCAATTGCGTGACCTGGATGCACAGGTGCGACACACCTCTACAAACCTACCAGGGACTTACCAAATCCATGTCAAGAGGAACAGCTTCTGCATTTCGTTCCATAGGTTGACTAACATGTTATTATTCAGGTGGTCATAATTGTTTGTTACACCAGTGTATGGAGGCAGTACTGGTCCGGCTACCAGGAACTCTGACTCGGACGTGGTTACTTTGCCATCACTACAGTGCCCTCTACATTATGCAAAGTGTGCCAGAATCACCCTTAACTACTGTCCGAGAAACTTCACATCCTGCTAACTCTGGACACAATACCCGCCTCCAGAGCTCCGCACATCATCGCCATGTAACAGCTGACGTCATTAAAATACACCGGCGATATCAACTTCACATGTTACATTTCCCTCGGGTCCCCGGGGCAGTTTCGTTCAGGCTTTGACAGATTAACAAATCATCACTCGTCATATTTTAATAACGCTTTTCACATATCGCACACTGCAATTTGCATCACTCGCAATGAATTCTATAGAAGCTTTGACGTAGTAAAATATAAATGGCGGCAAGAGTGAATCAAAATGAGTTTTAATACCTAACAGAGTGATCACATAACGTGGACTACAATTTTTTTAGGATTCTGTGCCTCGATCATTAAAAAAGGAACCCATGTAGGGGCCACTTTGTTGTTCTTTTGTCTGTCTGTCTGTCCGACTGTTGAAAACGCTTTTTCTTAGGTATGAGTAGATGAATCAAGTTAAAGTTTATGTCACATACTTAGGGATACGGCGCTTCTCGGTCTAAGTAGTTATGCTACTAAGTCGATGCAGTCGAAGAATACGGCTTTTTATATCACGTAGTTTGACACCCGCAAACTAACTCATCGGAATCTACGGGTACTTCTCGTTCACCTAGAATCATGAACTTCGGCAAGAGGCAGGATTTCAAACAACAAACAAAGAAAAAATACGAAAACTATGATTCTGTAATTATCTCACCGAAAGAACATTTCTAATTTGATGGTCTGTTTTTCCATCCTTCTGTTAAGGCTGTTTTTTCTCAGGAACAGGTGGACTTACCTAGTCTAAATTTACGTCATGTTTTGCAGTTTATAATCTTTTGATGGTGTTAAAATGTAAAGCTTCTAAGATACGTCAGTCAAAATATACGGCCGTTTATGTCACATATTTTGATATTCGCAAACTCACACCTGTAGGGTGCTTCCTCATGTTGTGGCTATACAAGTAAAGGAAAAATCCAAAAACTGTTAATTTCTAAGCATACCACAAGAAAAAGTCTTTCTGTTGTCATTTGTTATCTGACTTAAAACATGAAATTACAACATCCTCAAGTTTTTGAATCCCTTGGACCGATATCTTGCCATTATCAATTTCGATAACATGGTGCTGTAACAACGCTTATTATTCACAACCTATCTTACGACGTGTGGCCGCGCTCCAACTATCTGAAGCCTCCTCCCCCCCCCCCTTCCTTGCTCCATTCACAAACATGACTGCTAGTAGACAATCACATTATCACCTTAGTTCAAATTTTTCGAATTTTTTAATTTTCGTCAGTTCGTTAGATGTATTTGGGACGAACTGTTTGGTGGAGATAGGATATTACTCCAACTACGTATGTAATGTGTTCCTAAGATGCCTTTCCGGCCGGTGTGGCCGAGCGGTTCTAGGCGCTTCAGACTGGATCCGCGCGACCGCTACTGTCACAGGTTCGAATCCTGCCTCGCGCGTGGATGTGTGTGATGTCCTTAGGTTACTTAGGTTTAAATAGTTCTAAGTTCTAGGGAACTGATGACCTCAGATGTTAAGTCCCATAGTGCTCAGAGCCATTTGAAACATTTTTTTAAGATGCCTCCTAGTTACACTCCGCCCTCAGGAACACTACTTTGATTGTAAGCAAAGGATTGATGACGCAAATTAAGTGTGAATGAGCATTATCAGTGTCTTCATGAGTGGACACTTTCACATAATTCATAATCACTGCCTGATATACCGCCAAAATATGGCATTAAGAACAGTATTTACCATGGGTTAGCCTAGTTCTGTAATGACTGATGGTTTGAATATAGAAATAGATTTATTATATAACAACATATCATTGGTACCACAACATGTAGAAATAACTTCACTTACACTGCTGACACTTGATATATATATATATATATATATATATATATATATATATATATATATATACTACACCCAAACAGGTTATATAGGCCCGTTGGTACCACCAGCCACTGTGTCATCTTCAGACCACATCACTGGATGCAAATATGGAGGGGCATGTGGTCAGCATCGGCAAACTAGTCTCCCATCCGTATGTCAGTTTACGAGACCGTAGCCAATACTTCTCAGTCAAGTAGCTCCTCTGTTTGCCTCACTGGGGTTGAGTGCACCTCACTTGCCAACAGCACTCAGTAGACTGAATGATCACCTATCCTAGAGATAGCCCAGCCCGACTTCACTGAACTTCAGTGACCTGATGGGAACCAGTGTTACCACTGCGGTAAGGTTGTTGGTGTACAGGTGAGGTGCCGTTAAAATGCACAACAGCCTGAAGATGTACCTGCAGACTGACTGCCACAAACAAGGGAACCTCCCCATTGCACCCCACTCAGATTTAGTTATAAGTTGGCACAGTGGACAGGCCTTGATAAACTGAACACAGATCAATTGAGAAAACAGGAAGAAGTTGTGTGGAACTGTGAAAAAATAAGCAAAATAAACAAACTGAGTAGTCCATGGGCCTCATAAGCAACATATTGGAGTATGAGAGTTTAGGAGCGCCGTGGTCCCGTGGTAGCGTGAGCAGCTGCGGAACGAGAGGTTCATGGTTTAAGTCTTCCCTCGACTGAAAATTTTACTTTCTTTATTTTTGCATAGTTATTATCTGTCCGTTCGTTCATTGACATCTCTGATCACTGTAATAAGTTTAGTGTCTGTGTTTTGCGACCGCATCGCAAAACCGTGCGATTAGTAGACGAAAGGACGTGCCTCTCCAATGGGAACAGGAAACATTTGATCGCAAGGTCATAGGTCAACCGATTCCTCCACAGGAAAACACATCTGATACATTCTATACGACACTGGTGACGGCATGTGCGCCACATGACAGAAATATGTTGTCGACCCACCTAACTTGTACACTTGGCGAATGGGTAAAAAGATTCTTCTACCTTGCCCGATTTAGGTTTTCTTGTGGATGTGATAATCACTCCTAAAAAAGTGATGAAAACATAAGAGTTTGTCACATAAACTGAAAATAAAAAATTAAACTTTTCAGTCGATGGAAGATTTGAACCAAGGACCTTTCGTACCGCAGCTGCTCACGTTACCACGAGACCACGGTGCTCCTGCGTTCCCATCGTACTTAATGTTGTCTATCGCCCTTGAACTACTCAGTTTGTATATTTTGCTTATTTTTTCACAGTTCAACACAACTTCTTCCTGTTTTCTCAATTGATCTGTGTTCAGTTTTTCAAGGCCTATCCACTGTGCCAACTTATAACTAAATCTGAGGGGGGTGCGATGGGGATGTTCCCTTGTAAGTATCTCAATTAGTCTTACTGCTCGCTTGTGTGCAACCAATACTTTGCAAATGATGAGTTAGCTAAAAAATTATCCTGCAAAACAAAATTGAGTTGAAGTATGCAGAACCTGTTAGGAAGTTGATTCACTGGTTTCGAAAGACTTGTAAGAAAATGATACGAGTACTGACAGTAAGTATATCGTCCGCTTACTTGTGGAATTTAATTGCAGACGGTCGGATGCTTCCAGCTTACATTGTGCCCCGGTTCTAATAGCATGGCTCACACGTAACTGTGGCTTTGACCTTCATATTCGGTGTGCTGTAGTTGGAAGGAATGGGGAGGGTCATCTGGTGCGAGCACCAGAAAGACGTCCGCGCGTGGTAGCTGAATGGTCAGCGTGACGGATTGTCAATCCTCTGGGTCTGGGTTCTATTCCCGGCTGTGTCGGGGCATTTTCTCCGCCCAGGGACTGGGTGTTGTACTGTCGTCATCATCATTCTATCATCCTCATCGAGTGCAGGTCGCCGAAGTGGCGGCAAATTGGAAGACTGGCACCCGGCGACCAGCCTGCCCGACGGGGGCCCTAGCCATACGATTAAATAAATAAATGAACCAGAAAGACACGGCAGTGCATCGATACTATTACGGCGGCAGAGGTTACGTGGGTCAGGAATAACTGTAGAAAGGCTCTAGGCATCCCACGCAGGCGGAGCGTACTGGCGCCTTCCCTCTGAGTGAGGTGGGGGTCTCTCGGTGACAAATGGCGAACCGGCCGACACTGTGCGCCCCTCATTTCCCCTGGGTCCAATTACGACGAGCCACCCTCCCCTCCCGTCCCTACTCCCCGACACCCGCCCCTCCAACACCCCCGCACTTTACGTTTCAGCAGACGCGGTGAAAGCTGGCAGCGCGGAGCCTCGGGCCGTCTGCAGAATCTCCACTGGCGCCAGCCTTTAACCTCCAGAAAGGAGCCCCCCAGCAGCGGTATAGGATGGGAGGCGGCGGGAGGGTGGGGGGTGCGCTGATTGATGAGAGCCGGGCGGGCGCGGGGCTTAGAAACAAATCGTTCCGATGACGGAGGCGTCGGAGACAGCGAAACGTCGCCTTATCGCACCTCGTAGCCAGCTCTTTTTGAAACTCCAAGAAATCGATTACCATTTCCGTCCACCCAGCCTTTCCTCCCCAGCAACTTTAGAAACTTTCCAACAACAAAACTTTGGGGTTGAGGCGATCCCAGCATTAAACGCAAGGAGCTTCGAAAACAGTAGAAAAGCGATGTTCAGTTCTCTAAATCCGACTGAAACATACACAGACAATCAAGCATTTAAAACGCACACACACCATCCATGCACACATCAATGTGCACAAACACACGAACACACACACACACACACACACACACACACACACACAAAAGCACCTAAAAAAATAAAGCACCTTAACAGAGCACACGCATCGCTACCATATGGCCACTTGCACTTGACTAGTTTGTCTGAAGTTTAACTAATGTACTGGGTTATAGTTCTGTTTTATGTTGTTGTGGTGGTGTGTACGTATTATTGTGAAACGTATGAAAATATAACAGCAAGAATAACAATACTAGCATTATTTGAAAGAAAAAATAATCTCCGATAAATCTTATTTATGCGCTGCTGAGCCCGACTACAATGAATTATTTTGTCATACCTTATCACTACAAATGAATATTGAAGTGCTGCTTCACTAATTCAGTAGCTGACATTAAAATGTATGCACCAAATAATTAATATATCACACCACAATCTTTTCGCATAACAATACTGGTGTCGTAAATATTTTTATTTAAAGTCACTGATAAATTACTCTGATAAAAATTATTCTTACTCACCGACCTCAAAAAAATATTTCATTTCCTTGAAGTCTAATATTGTTCTACTGAATGCTATTTTCGCTGCTAGGATACAAAAATAACCAATTTCTGTGGGCCCTTGTCTTCGGAGTTCAAATATTGTAATAACGATCGAAAGAATTAATGTCTGATTATTTCTGCAGTTTGAAATTGTCACTCCATACGCTCACGCAATGGTGGCCGACAAAGCACAATCTGGACTGCTGTGAACACTAAACTTAAAATATTCATATTCGGTTACCTGATTGCAAATAAAAGTCCGTACACTAGAATTCCATTTAGCAAATTGTACGTTATATTTTTCTTTTGATCACTTATGATTACCTTTCACAATATTGAAAAGAACAGACCTCAGCTTATATTCGATCTCATCCGCTTCATACAACATAGAGAACAATAGAAGAAGGTAAGTTTCACAGACAACACACTGCCAATACATTCTTTAAATGGCTCTGAGGACTATGGGACATAACTTCTAAGGTCATCAGTCCCCTAGAACTTATAACTACTTAAACCTAACTAACCTAAGGACATCACACACATCCATGCCCGACGCAGGATTCGAACCTGTGACCGTAGCGGTCGCGCGGTTCCAGACTGTAGCGCTTAGAACCGCTCGGCCACCCCGGCCGGCAATACATTCTTTGAGTGCTATTATCTTTTGTTATATGATTATTTTCTGTAGAAAACTGGTTATAAGAGTAATAAAACATATTGTTCCCAGAATGAGATTTTCACTCTGCAGCGGAGTGTGCGCTGATATGAAACTTCCTGGCAGATGAAAACTGTGTGCACTCCGCTGCAGAGTGAAAATCTCGTTCTGGAAACATCCCCCAGGCTGTGGCTAAGCCATGTCTCTGCAATATCCTTTCTTTCAGGAGTGCTAGTTCTGCAAGGTTCGCAGGAGAGCTTCTGTAAAGTTTGGAAGGTAGGAGACGAGATACTAGCGGAAGTAAAGCTGTGAGGACAGGGTGTGAGTCGTGCTTCGGTAGCTCAGATGGTAGAGCACTTGCCCGCTAAAGGCAAAGGTCCCGACTTCGAGTCTCGGTCGGGCACACAGTTTTAATCTGCCAGGACATTTCAAACATATTGTTGTTCGAAATTATTTAAATTTCATAATATAATAATAAGCCACAACATTATAATAAGTCATTCCTCCGTTTTCACATATAGGCTCAAAAGCCATTTCTGGAAAAATATTCATCAGTTCATAAATCTCGAGCACTGTCGCATATACTGGTGACACAAAATATTGGCTTTAAAATTGCACTATTAACAGGAAAAGAGTCCGGGAGCCTCATTGTCGAATTAATTTATATGAATCACACCCGCTGAAAATCTAGATAACTTAAAAATATTAGCAAGAAAGTCGGGGAAGTTCAATTAGAGGTGAAAAATGAGAAAACAAAATTCACAAGGGTAGAATGAAGCAGTATGCCCTTCTCCTCCTCTTTCCTTCCTATATCCATTTCCTCTTCCTTCTCTTCCCTATCCACTATCTCCTCTTCCTTTTCTCTATCCATCTCCTCCTCCGCATACTGCGGGAAAGTAATAGATGAGCAGGGAGAGGGAAGGGGAGAAAATGGAGAGAGAGGAAAAGAAGATGGACATGGAAAGGAAAGAGGAGAAGATGGACAGAGAAAGAGGGAGAGGAGATGGACAGAGAGAGGGGAAGTATCAGATGGACAGACAGCGTGGCAGAAAGGGACAGACGGAGTGTTTTGCCGGACGGGGGAGGGGGGTGGTAGGAGGGGGTTTAGAGGACCTGGTGCCACAAACCGCCGTCAGTTTTTGGTCTTCTCAGACAGCCTCCTCTACTGTATCCAGTCCTTGGCGTCTTTTTCTCTTGCTCCAAGCTCCAAGTATATGAAGATCCTTGGGCACCTGATCTCTGTCCATCTCGTCCTTCCATCATATCTCCTGAAGTATGTGTCGTACAATGATATAACTCTATAGGTAAATTCATCAGCACACGTGGATGTGGTCTGGTAAATGTGTTGCGAATATAGGTGGTATCAAAGAAGTTATAAATTTAAACGTCTTGGCGTCATGTATGATGTAACAGTTTTATTACATGAACAGCGAAAGTGTTATAAGAGATTAACTTATATCCTCTCATCATTTTGTAAAGGCTTGAAATTATCTGGAAAGTATGTTGAAAGTCACTAAGTGCTCTCTTTCTCAAATAATGGACAAATAAAGTCTGAGTATTGGCGCGTCTTGGGCTACACTTTTCTTTCAGCCATACCTCTTTCAAAGGTAGGTGTTACCTTCGTCCATTACCTGCACCTACCTGTGAAATCGTTGCAGCAGATCGCCGGTAGGAAAGCCGAGCAGAAACCTACAGTTCTGCAAGTCGCACCATACTGCATACAATGTAACTATTCTAAGTATAGGGGAACAGTCTTAGTTTTCAAGGGGAATTGGAAATACTAGCCAAACTTCGGTAGATGCTGAAGTCGAGAATTACACGTTCACTGAAAAGCCCGTGGTAATCTTAACACAGTCATGCACAAACCATTTCATTCGCGTTAGCAAGTTTATGGTGAGATATTTCCCGAAATCTGAACAGCTACTAAGCACGGATTGTTCTTAAATGAAAATTCTTGCCGACTATTAATTTTATCGGTGTCTAATGCTCTCAAGTTTTTAGTCACCGATCTGCTCAATATGCCACGCAGAACTACTGTCTCTTCTCATACACAAAATTAACTAAAAAATTCGTACTTTTTAAAAAACACACTGAAATAATTATGCCTTCACTTTAAAACACTTTTGAAACATGTAGCACAACTAAAGCAGCAAATTACTTATATAAGTTCCTTCGGAGCTCATACTACACACGACCGTACCATTGGACAGGCTGGGCTCCGACTGTTAGACTGCTATAAGCATTCTCTATCTCCAAGAGAAAAGACGCGTGAAGAATACTCCGTTCTGATTGGTCAGTTTTCTTTAAGACCAATAGAAAAAACATTATTCTCCCCCGTTTGTCCGCGCTTTTCATGACTAACCAATCAACAAATAATACACTTTCGAACTGTACTTTTTTCTGAAAGAAATATTTAAAATTTTGATACTTTGTTTATAATTTACGTTATTAACTATTTTCATTTACACGCGAACTAGCTGTCCTTTTACTATAAATTTAGTTAACAAATTATGATACAAAATTCCCCATCGTCCGCATTCACACTGTCTTAAAACTCTCTCAGACTAGTTCGTACAGCGTTCATCATGATCTGCATATTTACTTTAGGGCACATTCACGAATCATTCACACTACTAAAAGCGTATGCAAAACTGTACAAACATAAATATACAAAAAAGCGTTCACGAAGTAAACGGAACAATTCACAAAAACATTCCCTTGATCTGCATTTTTAATATCTCTGTTCTCTACTGGACTCTGGTGGTCAAAATCCTTAACTACATTGTAGTTTTTCTGTTTAGTTCTGTCCGCTACTGTCCTCTAGCAGTTGAAAATTTGAACTATGTAGTCGACTGAACATGGTTCAGACCATCTGTTACTGTGCACGCATGAGTCATTCTCTACGACAGGAGCGATATAAGGCCCCAAGCCTCAGGGAGTTTTTACTCCCACAGCAATCCATTCCACGCACTAAATGATATGTGTACCAAGTTCGGCTGAAAACAGTTCAGTGGTTACACGTTATATAACATGTACATTAAGCAATTAATAATGTAGCAGTATCGATTAAAAACATTGAAGATTCTATAAGCATTGTATTCATTACTTTGAATCGTATCACATAGCAACTATCGACCGATAAAAGCATTTTCGTACATATGATGAAGTTCGAAATTCAAAGAATAAATAGCTTCTTCAAAGTGTAAATATAGTTTCCTGCTAACGGCCTTGCCACATTGGTAACACCGATTCCCGACAGATAACCGAAGTTAATCGGTGTCGGGCTTGACTAACACTGGGACAGAGGACCGTGCACGGTTGCCGACCGCTGTTCACAAGCGGGGTGCACTCAGCCCTTGTGAGGCCAATTGAGAAGCTACTCGACTAAGACGTAGTGACTCCTGTCACGAAAACTGACAACGGCCGGGAGAGTGGTGTGCCCAGCACAAGCCCCTCCACATGTGCAACCAGTGACGCCTATCGGATAAGGATGCCGCGGGGGTCGGACAATACCATTGGACTTTTCTGTTCGGAAGGAGTTTATTTTATATTTGCGCTATATTCTTCAAATCAATAAGTATCTTGTACGACCAAATATCTAAAGCTTCTTCTTCAGTGTTCAAGCTACCTCCTCACCAGACTTAAACGTCATGCATGATATGGCAGTTTTAACACATCTTAGGGTTTACGGCGTGGTATCTGACTACTTGTCATACAATGATGTTATTTTAGAGGTACATTCACTGATATATGTGACCACTGTCTCAAAATGTGTCGAAAATACTGTTAGTAATAAAGAAGTAATGAGCTAAAATGTCATGTCTGATGCGAAAATGGATAGCGAAACTGTTGTGAGCGATAAACGTTTTCCCTTTTATAAGTTTTTGAGGATTGTCAAAGAGAGAAAATTTTGTAAGGGTTTGGAATTATGTGTAAAGTTTATTGTATGTCAGTAAGGGGTCTCATTTTCAAAACAGCAATGAGCAAAAATTGAAATAAACTGCAAGTTATCCGCGGAGTTATAACACACGAGGAGTTTGTTTATCAATTGTCACTTTTTATTTGTAGTTCACTGTTGCTGTTTGAGTTTACGTTTTGTCATTTTGAGATAGTGAGTGGAGCTGTGGACACTAGTAAATGGAGTGCCGAGTGAGGAAATCTGAACATTTCCGGCTTGTACTCCAGTTTGAATTCAATGGCCGGCCGCGGTGGCCGTGCGGTTCTAGGCGCTCCAGTCCGGAGCCGCGCTGCTGCTACGGTCGCAGGTTCGAATCCTGCCTCGGGCATGGGTGTGTGTGATGTCCTTAGGTTAGTTAGGTTTAAGTAGTTCTCAGTTCTAGGGGACTGATGACCACAGCAGTTGAGTCCCATAGTGCTCAGAGCCATTTGAACCATTTTTGAATTCAATGGACGCTGACAGCAGTAGACGCAGGCAAGCATAATTGCGCCGTGTATGAGGACAGTATCATTGGACCGAACTGAACATGGAAATGGTTATCTTCTTTTAAGCAGGGTTGTTTTGACATTAGTGACTCTCCAGACACTAGTGACTCTCCAGGAGACCTAAGAGATTTGATCAATATCGCATAAATACATTAAACGACAATTGTCCACGTCAGTGTACTCGAGAACTGGCTGATGTGATGAACTGTGATCATTCGACACATCTTGCGACATTTCCATGCAATGGGGAAGGTTCAAACATTGGGTGTATTGGTATCGCATGCTCTAAGCCAAAATCACAAAAATCAGCAGATGGCCATATGTGCATCTGCTAGCTCACCATCAAGTGGTTTGTGAACAAATCCGGCCATTCCTAAACTGTATCGTTACTGGTGCCGAGAAATTGTCCTTTCATGCGAACGTAAGGAAAAGAGAGCAGAGCAAGCAGCAACTTTCCCTAGGAAGACCTGTGCACGTCCACAAAAAGATAATATTATGCATCTAGTGGAACAGCGACGGTGTGCTGTACTACAAATTGCACCTTACATGAGTCCATTTAACGTGACACTTTGGTTCAAAATGGCTCTGAGCACTATGGGACTTAACATCCATGGTCATCAGTCACCTAGAACTTAGAACTACTTAAACCCAACTAACCTAAGGACATCACACAACACCCAGTCACCACGAGGCAGAGAAAATCCCTGACCCCGCCGGGAATCGAATAACGTGACACTTTAGGTTTTGTCGGAGTAATACTCTAAATTAAAGATTTTGCGGAAAGGCAGTACGTGAGACAGAGCTCAGCTACGTCCCCGCCTAGCCGCTGAAGGCCACGGCCTGACGGTATGAATGGTGAACTGGGGGATTTCTGTAATTCGTTTAGAGATACCACAGGGGCCGCCAAACTCTGAGGGACGTGCGGCTGCTGGTGTTCAAGTGTTTATCAAAACATAGCAGTGGATAGCTGTGCGTGCTCTCGCCTATGTCCCACTAATTGTACACCTTCGAGTAAATCAAGTGGGGCAGACAAAGAGTTCCAAATAACAAAGTTTCGATGCAAGAATCTGTGTTCGCTACGATGGGGAATCTTGCCGGGAAAATCTCGAGTGGTCTCTTGGGAGAAAACTTCCAGTAAACGTGTTATTGCCCACAGCTGTGTTTCTTCCCAGCCGCCATGGGTGGAGTTTACTTGTGAAATTTTGTAGAAATAACAGAATTGTGGAAAAGAGTTCTGTTCCCAGGCTGTACATTGGTCGGCACTGGCAAACTGGGTATTTTGAGAGCTTCTAGTGATGTGATTCGCTCGATAAAAGTTGAGAAAACAAGGGTGAAGAGCGATCTTGCTGGACTCTCGGTCGTGGTCTTCCGTTCTGGGCTCTCGTACTGAGAGGACGTTAGCGAAGTCGTCTCCCCTCTTGGTCTTTTGTTCTGAGAAGACGTTAGCCGCACCAGCTCATTGCTGACGGAATCATTGTCGCAATTAGAGAAGTTTACGGACAGAAGCCTGGTGTTCGAATACTGTAGGATTGTACTTTCCGAGACGTCACACTCCGACGGCATGACCGCGCTGTCGCCATTGCAGACCGCCTCTACAACAGGAATATTACGGTGAGATCGCTCCCACTTCGGCGTGTGTTAGGAGTAACGTTAAACAGTTGGATCAATTGCAATTGCTGTTTCCACAGAGGTTTCACGGTACTTTTGAGTGTAGTGAGTCTTCATATATATGTTATAAGAGATCACGTTTTGAACCGATTTTAACACAGTTACTGCCAATTCCAGTTGGGAGGATAGTTTGTAAATTGTGCGTTGTGTTTTATTCAGTGTTGATCTAAAGGTTATAATAAGACGATTTATTATCATAAGGAGATTTCATTCCGTGTATATGTTTGACGAAATGAATTTATATTCAGTCAAAAATAGTTAATGTATGTAAAATTTTGTACATGACGAATATTGTAGAAAAATAAGTTCCTTATGTAATGTCATTATGTAAATGTGTGAGCAGAGAATTCAGAGGGGGTAAAGTGAGGCGACATGGAAATTGGCGAACCACACTTTCAATGGCACGGGAACGAGGACGGTGGCAATCGGGAGATGAAAGAACAGCTGGTCGAAGGAATGCAGACCATCTCCTGCAATGATGGATGCTCTGGTACACCAGCCACTCATTGAAAGCTAACATGCAGAGGTCCATGACGTGCAGCTGGGATACACCTGGTCCCTGTATGCACGCGGTGGATGGGAGGCCAGTTCGGAGAAGCATCATCGGTCACTTCTATTTGTTGCTCGCCGTGTCTGGTCGTGCATCATTACTGCAGAACCTCTTTGTGTCTTACGGCACCTTCAATTAGGACCTGAGCCAGGCAACGGCTCACATCTTATGGTATATCCTCCCTACCCAGCACTAACCAAAGAAGGAGTTCGTCTTGCTGCCTGTATGCATAAGCTCTCTGCAGATGAGGACAAATCAGAGAATCACGGGGGTCTCTCGTGTGAGGGACATCGACGCCGAGCTCTAATGAGGGAGTGGTCCTTCCAGCTGTGGAGCCAGAAAGTATCCCACTACACGCAGCAGCACTGTGATTCACACAGTCGGTACTGTTGCCTCCGCATCAAGAAGATATGGGTCGCCAAGACGACATCTTGCTACCATTGTTGGTCTCACTGGGCTCTCACGTGCTCCTGATCGTGCTAACCGGTTTCTTCGTTCCTCCCGTTCCCGCCACATAAACATTACAAATAAGGGCGTGTGTGTAGCAACAAACAATTGGACACCAATGCGGTGAAGCTGTCCCTCATAAATATGATAAAAAGAAAATAAATAAAAATTAAATTAACTCCGACAGCCAGGCAATCCTGAAACGATGTCCATTATAATTATCCGGGCTGTTATGCCGTGGTCGGTTGATGAATTGTGAGGTGATTCCCAACGTTTCGTCTCCGACTGCGGGAGACATCTTCAAGGGGGTCCGTAGCTTGATGGAAGGTCCAACACACACACTGGCTCGCTACTGACTGCCGCTAAATTCCGCGTCGCGATCGACGGCGACGGACAGCGGCCAATTGCACTGACGTTTTCAAAACACGTGACGTCACGCCGCGGCGCGGGGGCGCGCGGACACGGAATTTAGCGGCAGTCAGTAGCGAGCCAGTGTGTGTGTTGGACCTTCCATCAAGCTACGGACCCCCTTGAAGATGTCTCCCGCAGTCGGAGACGAAACGTTGGGAATCATCTCAGAATTCATCAACCGACCACGGCATAACAGCCCGGATAATTATAATGGACATGATATTTCCGGCCGTGGAAGTTTACATTTTAGTAATCCTGAAACGACTTACATCTTTTTTAAAAAACTTTGATGTTTGATAATCTGAGACAATCTATGTATTATGTCTTAAGTGTGATTTTAATTGTAATTGTATTCCACATGTACATTTTATCCATATTGTCTTGTTTTGAATGCCTATGTTATATTAATACACAAAATACTTATGTGGCCGTTCCATATTACATAAATATCGAGAGAACTTGTCAATTTTGCTCCTATGTGGATTTACACAATTGTACATCAGCCAAGCAGTGGACTTGGGCAGATATTGCTAGGACTGTATAACTAAGACATTTACACCACAAACAAATAAATGTCCAGCAACAGTGACACATAGTGTGTTTAGAGACTGTACTAACGGCTATTTGCCTCACCTTAATTGTAAATGAACGACCATGACATTACTGTCACTCTGATTTACATTAAGGTTATTTCAATTTGTATAGGGACGGACGTTTGAGATTTCAATGGACCTTCAGTCAAAACCATGGGTTTGCCATTCGGATGAAAAGCACAAAAGTGAGTACCTATGTAAATTGATTTTGCGACGTGAGTCCAATTTATATTTCCTTTTTACTTTGGCCATGAATTGTCCATAACTGGCTGAGAAATTACAGTCAACAATAACAAAATTAATGACCACATCAATAAATGTAAATTCCATCAACAAAGGCATTATCCCAGGTATGAGTGAAAGAATGATTGAGAAAGGGCAGCTGGCAGTCAATTCTCCATGAATAACACTCTCGAAACGGTTTTGAATCATTAAAATGATCAACATACTAATTTTGTAATACAGGAGATGACACAAAATGAGTCATCACCTATACTCCAAAATTGTCTTGAAGGAGGGGGCTATGTAAGGTGGCAACGGCCTTGCGCCTTACGTGAGTCCATATAACGTACACTATAGGTTTTGTTGGAGTAATACTCTAAATTACGTTGTAGGAAATCTGTGTGGAAATGCATCCGCACGCGAGAATTCCGCGATTTTGTAATTACAAGATTTTGCGGAAAGGTAGTACACGAGACAGAGCTCGGCTATGTCCCCACCTAGCCGCCGAAGGCCACGGCCTGACGGTATGAATGGTGAACTGGGGGATTTCTGGAATTCGTTTAGAGAGGCCACAGCGGCCGCCAAACTCTGAGGGACGCGCGGCTGCAGGTGTTCAAGTGTTTACCGAAACACAGCAGTGGATAGCTGGACGGGCTTTCTTGTGCGTGCTCTCGCCTATGTCCCACTAATTTAACGCCTTCGAGTAACTCAAATAGGGCAGGCCAAGAGTTCCGAATATCAAACCTTCAATGCATGAATCTGTGTTCGCTACGACAGGCAATCTTGCCGGGAAAAACTCGAGTGGTCTCTTGGGAGAAAACTTCCAGTAAACGTGTTATTTCCCATACCTGTGGTTCTTCCCAGCCGGCGAGGGCGGAGTTTACTTGTGAAATTTTGTAGAAATAAAAGAATTGTGAAAAACTGTTCCCAGGCTGTACATTGGTCGGCACTGGCAAACTGGGTATTTTGAGAGCTTCTAGTGATGTGATTCGCTCGATAAAAGTTGAGATGAGAAAACAAAGGTGAAGAGCGATCTTGCTGGACTCTCGGTCGTGGTCTTCCGTTCTGGGCTCCCGTACTGAGAGGACGTTAGCCAAGTCGTCTCCCCTCTTGGTCTTTCGTTCTGAGGGGACGTTAGCCGTGCCAGCTCATTGCTCACGGAAACATTGTCGCAATTAGAGAAGTTTACGGACAGCAGTCTGGTGCTCGAATACTGTAGGATTGTACTTTCCGGGACGCCACACGCCGTCCGCACGGCCGCGCCGTCGCCGTCGGAGACCGCCGCTACAACAGGAATATTACGGTGAGATCGCTCCCGCTTCGGTCTGTGTTAGGAGTAACGTTAAACAGTTGGATCAATTGCGATTGCTGTTTCCACAGAGGTTTCACGGTACTTTGGAGTGTAGTGGTTCTTCGTACATATGTTGTAAGAGATCGCGTTTTGGACCGATTTTAACACAGTTACTGCCAATTCCGGTTGGGAGGATAATTTGTAAATTTTGCGTTGTGTTTTATTCAGTGTTGATCTGAAGGTTATAATAAAATTATTGTGATTCAGTAGAGCCTTTACTTTCAGTAGTTGATCCTGAATTGACCCTTTTGCTTTATTTTATTTTTGTGTATGTGTTTGATGTTATTTAACACCCTAAGTGTTCGTGATCGTTCACGTTTGCAAGTAAAAATAGGTGTGATTTATCGTCAACATTACCATCGCAGATTAATTAGGGGTGACAGGGCCACATTTAAATCCAGCGTTATGCATTGTTGCGTACAGTTCCACTCCCAGTTTCTCTGTAAGTTGTTAGTCAGGGGCGAACACATGCAAAAATCGGACAAGCAACGGGTTGGGTGCTACAAATTTGTTGCACCGGCTTGTAACCGTCCCTGCTGACATTTATTGCCAACAACTGAGACTTCTTGCAGACGGAATCCAAGAAGTATGACCAGGAAGACTGCGAGAGATGATACTAAAAAAATAGTTCTAATAGTTCTAAGCACTATGGGACTTAACATCTGAGGTCATCAGTGCCCTAGACTTAGAACTACTTAAACCTACTAACCTAAGGACATCACACACATCCATGCCCGAGGCAGGATTCGAAGCTCCGACCGGGGTTCTAGACTGCAGCGCCTAGAACCGCTCGGCCACCCCGGCCGGTGAGATGATACTACTCCACGATAACACCCTCCCACATTCCGCTAGACTGACGAAAAACACTCTACAGAAGTTGAGTTGGAAAGTAATTCCGCATTCACCTTATTCAGCTGATCTTGCGCCCCCAGATTTTCACCTTTTCCTCTCTCTATCGGTCGACCTTCAAGTAACTACCTTTTCAGATGAAAACGCGCACCGAACAAAACTCGACGAGTTCTTCGCTCAATACCACGTGATTTCTACAGTCGCAGAATCGAAAAGTTACCGCCTTGTCGACAGAGTGTTGTAAGTAGCGAACGAGGATATATTAATGACCACTAAAGTTTCTGTTATGTGTTCCTGTTGTGTTTTAAGTATGGAAAAAGCCTATGAACTTATGCACCACCCAATATCTGTCGGCATGCGAATACATCTTTTTCCTTTCGTAAAATATGACTGCGTGCGAAGTTATGTAAAATGTCACTATCGAAACAATGTATGGGGTTCATTGGCATGAATGACAGACCAACTATAGTATTTATGGCTCTGTATAATTGCGCCACGCTGTGGAACCGAACTTACTGCTAATTCTGACACCCCCGTCAGCGTCGATGTATTATTCATATATCCATACAAATCACCTCTTTTGCCATTCATTTCGCCTGGTTCGCCTCTGGGTGCGGTGTAATTTGCTATTCAGATAAAGAGCGAATTGTATTAGAATAAAAAAGCGCTGTTCTTTCGAGACGGCGTCCGGAATTCTGCTGCAGGCGGAATTATTCAGAAAACGGCAGCGCGGAAAAGAAATAAATGAAAATGCTGCGAAGTAGCCCTGAAAATTCCCTAGCGGAAAAAATACAAACTTTTTTTTATACATCTGCTTCTCTGCTGCAGTTTGGAAGCGTCGAATACTTTTTATTTGCAGAGAATCACTCAAGGCAGTTTCGTGAGAGTAACAAAAAACTGTAGAGTATCTACACTCCTTAGTACCTCAAATATACTCACGTGTGCAACAGATTGCAATCGAATGTACCACTACACCTGTTTTCAGGTATAACAAGGTATAAACGTCGGTGAAGGAGCTTAGTCATAGCAACTTAAAATTCCAAACGATTAATTTGTTGCTCGTTGTGCACAAGCGGAAGAATGTGAGTGATACGCCACATAGGTCAGCTTTAGGATTCATAAGTAGGTCTCTGACGTACTATTCTGATTGAACGATTGTTGCTAAGCACCCATGGGAGCTCAATCATTCACATTCTATCTTCATGTCCTTTTCGCAAGGCACCAGTAAACTACAGGTTCTCGAAAGAAATGAACCTCGATGTACAAAACCGCTTCCTACTTCTGATTACTTTAAAAATAAGTTCGAGTCCTAAATATCTCTCGCGCAATACATAATCGAGTAAAAGTTGAGAAAAGGTTTGAATCTCCATCCAAGGTTTAATGCAAGTCGACAAGTACTCTCATTGTCAAGTACTGGGTGAGTACAACTTGAAAAATTCCGGTTTTAAACGAGGTAACGCAACAGTTTTATCTGACAGTGAGCCTCGGTTGAAAAATGGGAAATTCCTTGTGGGATATTGCGGAATATTTCATCGCCTATAGTTTCATGAAGTTTCGATAGCTGGTGGCGCTATACTAAGGCTTCAAAATGGCTTCTATGACGGAGATACGTTCCAAGCAAAAGTCTGTCACTGAGTTTTCTTTTGGAGGAATACCGGAGCATCACAGATATTGATAGGCGCTTACAGCATTTCAGCTGAGACCTGGGAGTGAACAAAAGCCAGGTGAGTCGTTGGGTGAGGCGTCTACAAGGTCACTCAAACATGTCCGATCCCCCGGCTGCCCGCACACAGCTGTGAGTAATGCAATGCTGGAACGTGCGCACTCTCTCATTCGAGGTGATTGACGGATCACACTCTAAAACCTCGCTGCAGAACTGGGCGCCTCCGTTGGTAGTGTTGACAAAACGCCATTGGGCTATTCTTCCTCACTCACCCTACCGCCCAGATCGACAAACGTTCGACTTCCATCTGTTTGGCCTAATGAATGATGCACTCCGTGGGAAGCTACACATGTATGATTGGGAGGTTATTGATGCAGCAAGACGTTTTCTCCGACGTCTAACGGTAGAGTGGTACCATGTGGGCAAACAGGCCTTCGCAATAAGGTAACGTAAGGCCGTCACATAAAACGGAGATTATGTTGAAAAGTAGGGTTTCGTAGACAAAGGAGTGGGGAATTATATGGGGTATTGTAATCCTTAATACGTCCAACCTACTTTCGGGGAAAATGGGTTGCATTACTCTATATTACAGAAGGATCCCACGGATCGCTTTTGAAGGAACTCATTACCTCAGGACACTTATAAAATACTTCGTCCTGGTACGGACGTTCCACCTATATTATACGGGTTGCCGAAGGTCCATAAAGATGGAAAGATGGGGTCCCATTACGCCCGATTGTTAGTATGTCGTGCACCGACATATAATTTGGTAAAATATGTAGCGACAGTCCTCTGCTCTCATATGGACAAATGTGGACACCATATTTCCAATTCGATGAATTTTATTCAGCGTTTAAAATCGCTTCGTCTTGATCCCTCTGATTTACTTGTCAGTTTCGATGTGGTGTCTCTTTTCACTCGGGTCCCTCTTGAAGATTCACTGATTTTAATTAATGAAAAACTAGATATGGAAGTGATGAAGCTCTGCCGTCATGTACTGATTTCTACTTATAAAAATATGTTGAACTCACCGACTGTGTGGCTATGGCAAGTCCTTTATCCCTCATTAGTCGCTACTATTTTTATGGAGGGCTTTGAGGATATGGCCCTGAAAACACCTTTTCTGAAGCCTTATTGTTTTTTGAGAAATATTGACGGTATGTTTCTTGTTTGGCCACTTGGGGATAGATTCTTTGCATCGGTTATTGGACTGTTTTAGTTGTTTACATCCTAACATCAAATTCACGACTGAAGTTGAAAATGAGGGTAACCCTATTTGGACTTCCTGGTTTATAAAAAGATGACGGAGCTCTTGGACACAGAGTTTAAAGGATAGCCACACATACTCATAGATATTTACATGCTGGCAGCTGTCATCCATTGTTTCAACATACAGGAATCCTACGAACCTTGGTCGAAAGAGAGTATGCTATCTCGGATGCTGAGAATTAATCACAAGAACTGCAACATATTAAGGACGTGTTTAAACATAATGGCTACATGGGTAAACAGATTCGACGTTTTTTTAACTTTCGACCACTACCTAAAATAGCTGAGGACACGTTTAGTTCTGTAGCTTTCCTTCGATATGCTGGGAACGTGTCTCCCAAGATAGGTAGGAGTTTGAAGAAACATGATGCTAGATGTGTATCCCGTCCGCCAGGTAATATTAGAGAGCACTTCTTGTCTCTGTTAACGACTATTTGGGTTTGAGGAAGCCTGGAATTTACAAAATACTATGTGACTGCGGCAAAATATACACTGGCCAAACCATTCGCACCGTCAACGACTGATGTGTTGAACATCATGGCGGATTTTCATCTGGCGTAAAATAGGAACCAGATACCCACCCCTTAATGTCCTTGAAAGGGACCTGTGTGGAGGTCATGGTTTGATGGTATGGGGTGGGATTATGAGTGGTGTACGTACAACCCTGCATGTCTTTGACAGAGGAACTGTAGCAGGTCAGGTGTATCGGGAGGTCATTTTGCACCAGTATGTCCGCCTTTTCAGGGTTATGCGGGTCCCACCTTCTTCCTGATGGATTATAACGCACGGCCCCACCGAGCTGCCATCGTGGTAGAGTACCTTGAAACAGAAGATATCAGGCGAATGGAGTGGCCTGCCTGTTCTACAGACCTAAACCCTATCGAGCACGTCGGGGGTGCTCTCCGTCGACGTATCACTGCACCTCCTCAAACCCCTAGGACACTTCAGGAGCTCCGACAGGCACTGGTGCAAGAATGGGAGGCTATACCGTAGCAGCTGCTCGACCGCCTGATCCAGAGTATTCCAACCCGTTGTGCGGCCTGCGTACATGTGCATGGTGATCATATCCCATATTGATGTCGGGGTACATGCGCAGGAATAAGTGGCGTTTTGTAGCACATGGGTTTCGGGACGGTTTTCTCAACTTATCACCAATACCGTGGACTTACAGATCTGTGTCGTGTGTGTTCCCTATGTGCCTATGCTATTAGCGCCAGTTTTGTGTAGTGCCACGTTGTGTGGGACCACGTTCTGCAATTATCCTTAATTTATGAGAATGAGTGTATATTAACCACGAACACGGTTAGTCGTTTCGTGTAATACGGGGTGAGTCATCAACTATTGCTACCAAGAATAACTCCGAAAGTATGATAGGAGCTAAAGAGTTCGTGGGACAAAAGTTGCATGGAACAACGGGGCCTTAATATGACGTTGGTTTTCTGTTGCTAGGTGAGGTCGCTTCAGAGATATGGAGGTCAACTTTGTTTTTATAAATGGTATGCTATAGTTTGGTACTTATTTTCTGATAGCGGCTATCGAAGCGAATCCAATAATGTTTAACAGTAAGGTCTTTGAAGGTCAGCGAAGGTCACAAAGGTGGCATGAACGTCCATTTACAGAAGGTGTTCGAAGTGATGACCATTGGTATCAATGCAGTCAGCAATCTTCTTAACAGGGATTGAGTGGTATTCTTTATCACATCGGCACTTATCGAAGCACATGCTCTGACAATTTTCTCTCGAATATCTTCAGGTGTAGATGGAATGTCTTTATAAACATTGTTTTTTTACGAATCCCCACAAGAAAAAATCCAGAGGCGTCAAGTCTGGCGAACGAGTCGGTCACGACATATCTTCTCTACGTCTAATCCAACGATTTGAAAATTGTCTCTGCAACTCATTTCTCGCCATCAGCAAAAAATGTGCCGGATACCCATCGTTTTGATACCGCATTCTGTTCCTTGTTCCTGAAGGTATTTCTTCCAATAACAGACCTAATGTTTCTTGCAGGAATGTGGTGTACTTTCCACCATTAAGATTTCCTTCGATGAAATAGGGGCCTATAAATCTGTCCCCCAGAATACCACACTATGCATTCACCGTCCATGGTTCTTGGTGTGCAGCTTGCCGCAGCCAACATGGATTTTCAGTTGCCCAGTAATGCATGTTGTGCAAATTAACATTTCCATGGTTGTCAGTAGATAAAATCAAATTAATAAATGTGTCATCCTTCTGAATCTGCAGTTGAGCCCATCGGCAGCATTCAGTGTGACGCATACAATCCGTATCAGTTAATCCTTAGTGAAAACTGATATGGTAAGGATGATATTTATGGCGATGCAGAGCACGAACAACACTACTATGTTTCATGCCAGATTCCCTTGCGATTTGACGCAAACTAACAAAAGGATCGCGGACCACAGTGGCAAGAGTACCGTTTTCCGTTTCGCTGTTAGTAGCTTTCCTTTGTCGGATATGTTTTAGATGTGTTAAAGTTCCAGTTGTTCCCAAGTTTTGGTACACATATTTAAATGAACTACGAGTGAGTACGTTGAGGATATCTTTCAGTGTATAAATCTCTTGCTCTCACTGAATTTCGTTAGCATTCTCCGTAAATGAGAAGCATATCGACTTATTCTTCGAAGGAATACATCATACACATTCGCTTGATTCGACGATACTAGTCTTACTGCTTCTATTAGTGTTGTATTGCGAAACCGTCGAATGGTGTTCACATGTCAATGGCACTTTAGACGGATACGCCGTTTTCGGCTAATATTTACTATTTGCACGATATACGAGAGAGAATTGTCACAGCGTGTGTTTCGATAAGTGCTGAAGTGATAAGGAATACCATTCAATCCATGATAAGAACATAGCAACACTGCATTGATATCAGTGGTCATCACTTCGATCACCTTCTGTAAATGGACGTTCATACCATCTTTTTCTCCTTCGTTGACCTTCAAGACCTTACTATCAGAAAATAAGTACCAAACTATAGCATCCCATTTAGAAAAACAAAGTTGACTTTCATATCTCTGACGCGACCCACCTAGCGACAAAAAACCAACGTCATATTATGGCCCCTGCTCTCCCATGCAACATATGTCCCACAAACTTTTCAGCTACTATCGAACTTTCCGAGTTATTCTAGGTGGCAATAGTTAGTGACTCGCCCATTATATGCATGTATTGGTTGACTCTTCTAGCAACGCACACTTTCGGAGCTACAACAGCTAACCACAACGTAATATACAACTATTCTCTTTTAACGTCTGCCACTGGAGTTGGGTGTACACATCCTACGTCTTAATTAAACAACGAACATGAGTCAATGGCTCAACTTCTTCGGAAGAGTCACAATAGTTTATGTGGAGATTGGTAGTCTAATTTAGTTTACTGTATGCATCTTTTCTGCTACGCTAGACAGTAATGGTATGAAATACTGTACGGATCATTTGGAAATGGGGCGCAGGGTAGTATCATAATTAGCATTTCTGTAAACGTTAACGCCACTTTACCGGCCAAAAAAGAAGCGTTTCCTTGATAATTTTTTGCGTGTAAGTAATGGTGATAGAGAAATAACACTTGTGGTAGTTATTTACCTTATATGTGAGTATATTACAAAATATTTTGTCGGAAAATCTTACAAAATGGCGAAAATGCAGCAAATCTCCTTAGGCACGTTGAATTTGAGGCGATCTGTGACGCGCAGTTTCACTGGTGTAAATTTGAATCTGGAGAAAAGAAAAAAAGATCTTTACAGTCTGCATGAGTGTAGTTAGAAATATTGATTGTTTTCTTATTGACGAGTGCTTGAATAAAGTCCTTCAATTTTCACCAAAAATTAGACAGTCATTTGTTACTAACTACAGTTTAAATTAAACGAAAGTCCCGAACGTTGTTCAGCGTGAAATGTTATTTCAAAGTCATGGTTAAAGTTTCAAATAAAAAATATTGAAAATTATTGCTGTGTGCTATCTTAAGAAATCATATTCTCAAAAAAAAGCGTTTGCAGTTTTGAAATATGCTAGATACATGAAAAAATGAAACAATTTCAATTTTAGAAATTTTTTTACCATTAATCTTCTATAACAGGACTGACCTCTGATGCCATTGTCGTTGCGATCGAAACTACATCCACTAGTTTACCATAGAACGTTAGAAATATTGATCGTGGCAGCACCACAGAAGCACAAAACTTCATAATTCTGTTTAGCACTGCTCCAAGCAGTTGCAGTGGTAAGACAGTTCGGCGGATGATTTCATATGTGTAAGTTTAAACTTACTACTTGGCATAATAACCTCTGGGCAGTTTCCACAAGCAATAATTGTTATGAAACCTAAGCTTCGAGAATTTCGTCCTTCGAACGTGATGCACGTTTTGCATTTCACATGTTGAGAAATGACACAGAAAATGGCAAAAAAATTTGTTCTCCTCTAGCTCAGTCCGTAATTCGCATCAAAATCCTCATCACTGTCTTTAAATTTCTTAGTAGAAACACTGACTACTTCCTAACTACTCTCAACTTCACGTCTATTCATTGGACGCTTGGATGACATACTGCTTGGACGCCCCTTGGATACGACGTTTTCCAACTTTTTACTGTATGAGTACATATTCTTACAACTCATTCTTACTTGAAACACAAAACTGTATACAATAACACCACAAGTACACTACCAGCTCAATACTGCACACAAAAAACAAGACTGGAAGAGAAAGAGTTGTCTTTTTGATACACGTACTGACACCTGCTGACGCCAAGCTAAGGTAATCAGTTTTCTTACTGGTTTGAGAAGGCCCGCCACGATTTCCTCTCCTTTGCCAACCTCTTCGTCTCAGTAGCAACTGCAACGTCCGACTTCAATTAATTGCTGCATGTATTCCAGCCTCTGACTTTCTTTACAGGTTTTACCCACTGCAGGGCTCTCTGGTACCACGAAATTATTCCCTGATGTCTTGACAGAGTTCCTATCATCCTGTCCCTTCTTTTTGTTAGTGTTTTCCACATAACGCTTTCTCTCCCATTCTGTGCAGAACCTCCTCATTCCTTACCTTACCAGTCCACCTAATTTTCAACATTCTCCTGTAAAACCACATCTCAAATTCTTCGAATCTCTTATGTTCCTGTTTTCCCACAGTTCATGTTTCACTATCATACCGTGTTCCGCTCCAAACGTATCTTCTCAGAAATTTCTTCCTCAAATTAAGGATTATGTTTGATACGAGTAGACATCTCTTGGCCAGAAATGCCCCTTTTGCCAGTGCTAGTCTGCTTTTGACGTCCTGCTCTCTCCATCCATCATTGGTTAGTTTACTGCCTTGATAGTAGAATTTTTTAACTTCATCTACTTCGTGACTATCAATCCTGATGCTAAGTTTCTGGCTGTTCTCATTTCTACTACTTCACACCCAAACTCTTAATCACACTATGGGGTAGGACAAGGAAATCAAGAAAGGGTAGACCCACAATAGCAACGTCATTTGTCGTTTCAAAGTTTACGTTTATTTTACCACCCCATAATAGTATGAATAAATAAATACAACAACCATGAATAATTATGAGCGACATGGTAAGGTTAATTAGTTGCTTGTAGAATTAACTGAATTTAACGAACCATAAAACATACAAAACAGTAACTTTTTTTAAATCAAAGGGGATCTTAATATACAAAAGGGCAAATACATTGCCAAAATCACCATAAAATCTAAGGTAAATTTTATCAAGGACCAAAATAGCCTAATGGTTTAATATTGCGCGCACGTGAGGCAAGTGCAGTCCTAATTTAGGCTCATACCAGTAATTATGGTTAAATTATTTGGAAATATTCGTCCGATATAATAATCAAGACAGTACTTTGCTTAGTCTAGTTGAGTTGTAGAACTTGAAGTAAAACCTTAAATAATTTTCCATAGACCAGAACATTAAGTAATACGACTAGTACTTAAAATTATCAGCAGGCAGGGCGACAAGCGAGCTAAGTCATAAGGCAATCGCAGACATGCATCAAACACATAGGTGGTACGTAACAGCAACAAGCCCCTGCAGCCACCAAGCACTGAAAAATCGGCTCCAAGCTCAAAACACTAAGAAGGGCCACCAAATTTCAAAAAATTATCTTTAAAGAGTTTTACAAAACATTAAAAATGTGTAGTAGTGGCGAAGGTAATGTCTCTTAAACATTTAGCTCAAAAAAATTTGAAGCAGTGCCTCCTTTTGTGGTAATTAGACATGGAAATTTACAACAGAATTTTGCACATGTATTGAATGCAGGATATTTCTTTCAAAGCAAACATGTAAAATAGAAGATTAAATGCAAAATCCTTAAAAGCACTTACGATCACTACTTCACTTGCACATGTTTGCTACAGCTTATTACCATAGCACTTCACCAGAATACTACGGAACAAAAAAGCCGGTGGCCATATTAATGGGAAAATCTTACATTAAGATTTACCACTGAAATTTGTCTTTCACAATGCATTTAGCCATCACAAATGCACTACAATGAATCTCTCGGTGATACACAGATATTCTCAATACAAGCACGATTACATATACAGCCAAATATTCGAGAGATCGGAAGTACAAATAATCTGAAGCAGCAGAGACTTCGCTCACATAATTACGCTCTAGCAGAAGTACTGACCATAAATCCACCATGTAGCAGATATTTTAAAACCCGGGAAATATCCAGTGCCACTCCCAGCACTCTTTACTGCACGGGATGGAATATCAAAGCTGGACAAATCAGCTGGCATGGACAAAAGGAAGTCCTACTGACCTCAGTGTGGCATCTCCGACTCCACCGGTTACACCAAGTCTCGACATAACCAGAGCTAATGGCGGACTGACCCACTACGTCTGGAACACGGCGCGTGACTCTCTAGTCCGCTGTTACTCTCACCCTAGCTCTTACTGTTTCAACAACGCTTCTCAAGGCCTATTTTAGCACTTGCTCTGTCAGAGATAATCAGCGACAAGATACAATAGATTCATCCTGCCAGTAGTGGCGTCAGTGAATAATACCCGAACTGTAGGCACGCGAAATCCATTGCGAGTCCCCCACGGCTCACTCACTGCTTTCGTCTTTATTCGATTTATACTCATCAAATTGATCATTCCATTCAGCATATCATGTGGTTCTTCTTCATTTTCACTCATAATCGCCATGTCATCAGTGAATCGTATCATCATATCCTTTCATCTTGCGTTTTAATTCCACTCCTCAACGTTTCTTTGTCTCTATCTTTGCTTCTTCAATGTATAGAATGAACATTAGGGGCGACAGAGTACTTCCCTGTCTTACTACCTTTATAATCGGAGCACTGCATTCTTGGTCTTTTCTTATTCCCTCTCCGCTCTTGTTAACGTTGTACATTACCCATCTCTTCTTATAGCTTACCCCTATGTTCCTCAGAATTTCAAACATCTTGCACCATTTGACTTTGTGTAGCGCTTTTTCCAAGACGACAAATCCTATGAACGTTAACGTGTCTTGATTTATCTCTAGTCTTGCTTCCATTATCAATCGCAACGTCACAATTGCGTCCCTGCTCCCTTTACCTTTCCCGCAGCCAAAATGGTCGTCATATAACACTTCCTCACTTTTCCATTCTCCTGTGTATTATCCTTTTGAACACCTTGGTTGTACGAGGTGCATTCAAGTTCTATGGCCACCGATTTTTTTTCTAATTAACTGCTCACCTGAAATCGATTAAACTGGCGTTACTTCTCGACGTAATCGCCCTGCAGACATACACATTTTTCACAACGCTGACGCCATGATTCCATGGCAGCGGCGAAGGCTTCTTCAGGAGTCTGTTTTGACCACTGGAAAATCACTGAGGCAGTAGCAGCACGGCTGGTGAATGTGCGGCCACGGAGAGTGTCTTTCATTGTTGGAAAAAGCCAAAAGTCACTAGGAGCCAGGTCAGGTGAGTAGGGAGCATGAGGAATCACTTCAAAGTTGTTATCACGAAGAAACTGTTGCGTAACGTTAGCTCGATGTGCGGGTGCGTTGTCTTGGTGAAACAGCACACGCGCAGCCCTTACCGGACGTTTTTGTTGCAGTGCAGGAATGAATTTGTTCTTCAAAACATTTTCGTAGGATGCACCTGTTACCGTAGTGCCCTTTGGAACGCAATGGGTAAGGATTACGCCCTCGTTGTCCCAGAACATGGACACCATCATTTTTTCAGCAGTGGCGGTTACCCGAAATTTTTTTGGTGCGGGTGAATCTGTGTGCTTCCATTGAGCTGACTGGCGCTTTGTTTCTGGATTAAAAAATGGCATCCACGTCTCATCCATTGTCACAACCGACGAAAAGAATGTCCCATTCATGCTGTCGTTGCGTGTCAACATTGCTTGGCAACATGCCACACAGGCAGCCATGTGGTCGTCCGTCAGCATTCGTGGCACCCACCTGGATGACACTTTTCGCATTTTCTGGTCGTCATGCAGGATTGTGTGCACAGAACCCACAGAAATGCCAACTCTGGAGGCGATCTGTTCAACAGTCATTCGGCGATCCCCCAAAACAAGTCTCTCCACTTTCTCGATCATGTCGTCACACCGGACTGTGCGAGCCCAAGGTTGTTTTGGTTTGTTGTCACACGATGTTCTGCCTTCATTAAACTGTCGCACCCACGAACGCACTTTCGGCACATCCATAACTCCATCACCACATGTCTCCTTCAACTGTCGATGAATTTCAATTTGTTTCACACCACGCAAATTCAGAAAACGAATGATTGTACGCTGTTCAAGTAAGGAAAACGTCGCCATTTTAAGTATTTAAAACAGTTCTCATTCTCGCCGCTGGCGGTAAAATTCCATCTACCGTACGGTGCTATCTCTGGGACGTATTGACAATGAACGCGGCCTCATTTTGAAACAATGCGCATGTTTCTATCTCCTTCCAGTCCGGAGAAAAAAAATCGGAGGCCTCAGAACTTGAATGCACCTCGTAAGAGCTATTAAGCGGATTGTGCAACAATTCTGTCACTTGTCAGTTCTTGCATTCTTCGGAATTGTGTGTATGGTATTTCTCCGAAAGTGAGACGGTATATCGCCAGATTCATACATTCTACACGCCAACGTGAATAGTCGTTTTGTTGGCACTTCTTCCAATGATTTTAAAGATTCCGATGGAGTTTTATCTATCCCTTCTGCCTTATTTGATCATAAGTCTGCCAAAGCTCTTCTAAATTCTGAATCTAACACTTGATTCATTATCTTTTCTATATGGACTCCTGTTTCTCCATCAACCACGTCAGCAGATAAGTTTTAGACCTCATAGAGGCCTTCAATGTACTCTTCCTACCTATTCGCTTTCTCCTCTGCATTGAGTAGTAGAATTCACGTTGCACTCTTCATTTTACCAACCTTGCTTTTAATTTCACCTAAGGGATTTTTTTGCTTTTCTGTGCACTGAGTCAGTCCTTCCAACAATCATCCCTTTTTCGATATTTGCACATTTTTCATGCAGCTATTTCGTTTCAGCTTCCCTCCACTTCCTAATTATTTCGTTCCTAAGTAACTCGTGTCTTACCGCGTGGCATAGCCGCGTGATATGAGGTGCCTTGCCGCGGTTCGCGCGTCTCCTCCCGTCGAAAGTTCCAGTTCTCCCTTGGGTATGGATATGTGCGTTGTCCTTAGCCTAAGTTAGTTTGAGTCAGATTAAGTAGTATGTCAGCCTTCATCAATAAATGTTTGAGGACTATACTGGGAGTACGCTGGCCGAATGTTATCTCAAACCAAGAACTATGGCAACGCACCTAACAACGGAAAGCCGAGAAAATCGCAAAAGAAAGTAAATGGAGATGGATTGGACATACCCTGAGAAGAGGCCCGAAACATATTCCAAAGCAGTCTTTAGAATGGAACCCACAAGGAGCAAGGAGGAGAGGCAGACCGAGGTCGACCTGGCGCAGGACTGTTGAAGCTGAGGTGGCAGCCGTTGGCCACTCCTGGAGTAACATCAAGAAGATGGCAACGAACAGGGTCAGATGGAGAGCTCTAACATGTACCCTACGCTCCACATCGGAGTAAACGGAATTAAGTCAAGTGAAGCCTAGGGACCGATGACCTTAACAGTTTGGTCCCACAGGTACTTACCATTTACCCTACTTGTGTTTGTGTATTCCTGAATTTCCCTGTACACTTTTGTACTTTCTTCTTTCATCAATCAACTGAAGTACTTCTGTTACCCATGCGTTCTTCGCAATTACCTTCTTCGTACCTATGTTTTCCTGTGATTGCCACTTTTTAGAGACGCCCATTCCTCTTTGACTCTACAGCCCACTGAGCAATTACTAATTTCAGTATCTACAGGCATAGAGAACTTCAAGCTTATCTCTTCATTCCTTAGTACTTCCGTATCCCAGTTCTTTGTATATTGAAAATTCCTGGATAATCTCTTAAACTTCAGCGTACTCTTATTCATTACTGCGTTGAGTCTATTTTTGCTCCTTTGTGCTCCTTACAATCTGATTTTCGTATCTCTGTCTGACCATTATGTAATCTCACTGAAATCTTCCCATATCTCCCTGCCTTTTTCGAGTATACCTCCTCCTCTTGTAATTCTTCGAAAGAGTATTCCATATTACTGCTGAAATTTATTACAGAATTCAATTAGTCTTTCTCCTCTCTCAAGCCTAGTACCAAGCTTATATTCTTCCGTATCCCTTTCTTCTACTCCTCCCCTGCAATCTCCTTCCAACCTCAATGACTAGTAGATTTTCATCTCCCCTTACGTACTAAATTACCCATTCAATATTCTATTTTTTTTCTGCCTCTTCATCTTCAGCTTGCGACATCGGCATGTACACTTGAACTATTTCTGTCGATGCTGGTTTGCTGTCGATTCTGAAGAGAATAACCCTATTGCTGGACTGTTCACAGTAACACTCTCTCTGACCTATCTTCCTACACATATAGAATCCTTTTCTTGTTTTACGATTTTCTGCTGCTGGTGATATTACGCTATTACCATAAATCCTTGTCTTCTTTCCATTTCACTTCACTGGCCCCTATTATATCTAAATCTAGCTTTCTATTTCCCTTTTCAGATTTTCTAGCTTCCCTGCCACGTTCAAGCTTCTGACATTCCACGCCCCGATTCGTAGAACGTTACACTTTCAGTCTTTATCTGATGGTCACCTCCCTGTTTGCAGTCTCCTGCCGGAAATCAGAATGGGGACCTCTTCTGGACTCTTTTACCAATGGATAAGTCATTATGACACTTTTTCAATTACAAGGCACATGTCCCGTGGAAATACATCGTGTGTCTTTAATGTAGTGATCACGAGGGTGAATTTTTGCATCGCCTCTGACCACTGCAGTCACAAGATTACAACATTATTGAGCCTTCGTGGTATACTTTGGAGACAAGGAGGCGTCATCCCTATCCACCTCCGTAGTCGTTAGCTCAACTTGCATCTATTTTGGCTGACCTCAGATGTTAAGTCCCATAGTGCTCAGAGCCATCTATTTTGGTGGCATAATGGTATTAGATTCTCTTGTAAGGATAACCTGTAGCTTATACCCCAGAATGCTTTATGAAGCGCTCTTCTTTGGTGTGGTTATGGCCAAGTGAATTGTAAGTCTGTTTTTCATCACTTCATCGGCCTTCGATTTTTCGTTGAGTGCACAGCAGGAAAAATATTGCTAATGTAATTTTCTTAAAATTTTTGTTGTTATTACTCTGCGAGAGTCCGAAATTTACTGTTATCCACTGAATTTGGCCAGCGACGCAAGTGTTCTAAATTTGTTGTACCGACTGTTTTTTGGCGAGAGCACTAACAGAATCCAGACGTATAATTTATTCAGTAAATATACCGGCTTGTGTAAATTAATTTACGTCTCATGAGTGATTTTCCCCGAGATATAGTAATATAGTCTCCTTCACCATTACCAAATATCACCGTAGGTCTATGCCATGCCCCAGGTTTTCTAATAAGTAAAACTGATGATGGAATCCTCTGTTTGCTGCAGCCTTCTGCAGCATCAAAGCTATTTTACTCAATCGTTCTGTATAATTTTCAACTTCGTGGCGGTACATTAACAAGATGTGACAAAAGTGCGATACAAATCTTTATATGTGAGTCATCAATGGAATTCAGTTGGGGTCTATGGAGACAACCAAAGTTTTATCAATGCTTCATGGTTTTTGGTTTCGTATATAAAGCAGTATCGGTGCATTATGATAGTCAGATGCGTCTATAAATTTTAAATTACTTATACGTAGTTTTTACCTGATCAGAAAGCACAAACATGAACTTTGCTTATGTTGAACAGAGGCTGATTGTTTTACTGTTTTGTAGGTGATAAAGTATTAATCTTCTTCCAGAAGTGTTTTGCACGTTTAAATTGAAGATGAGAGCCTGCTCTTGAAATATGTCACAAACCTTGCGACTGTGTCACGAATTTTAATTAGTTTGGTCAAATTTCATTCTGTATTGGTGTACTCTAAAACAGTAATCTGATGCAAGTCGTAAGTTGCCTTTCCCATGGCTCCCAGAAGCAACAAATAATTGATTTTCAGTATTTCATATAATTACCGGGCGAGTTTAACGTTTTTTAATGGTGCCATAATCTACTCATTTAAGAGCTAATATTTAGGATCAAGTTTGCATATAATGCACGAAGGCGTGTGAAACTTAAGGACTAAAGTCAGGTCCACATGATGTGTCATTGCCAAGTGACATAATTCGATGTAATTTAGGTAAAAACATAGCCTGCAGCAGTGGCCGAGCGGTTCTAGGCTCTTCAGTCTGGAACCGCACCACCGCTACGGTCGCAGGTTCGAATCTTGCGTCGGGCATGGATGTGTGATGTCCTTAGGTTAGTTAGGTTTAAGTAGTTCTAGGGGACTGATGATTGGTTCAAATGGCTCTGAGCACTATGGGACTCAACATCTGACGTCATCAGTCCCCTAGAACGTAGAACTACTTAAACCTAACCAACCTAAGGACATCACACACATCCATGCCCGAGGCAGGATTCGAACCTGCGACCGTAGCGGTCACGCGGTTCCAAACCGAAGCGCCTAGAACCGCACGGCCACACCGGCCGGCAGGAACTGATGACCTCAGATGTTAAGTCCCATAGTGCTCAGAGCCTTTTCAACCATTTGGTAAAACGTAGAATTAATTGCTATAGAATGGTATAGTACAGTATAGTATTGTGTGGAACAGAAAGCAAATGAAAGAAGTATATAATTAGACGAATATATTTGACTGTTTTATTCAAAGACACCGTGATTTTATGGTGCTCCGCTGCACGTTACGGGAGGTAGGCCGTAGTTCTTAATAACGTAGTTGATCACCAAGGCGGCAGTGCATGTTATGCAGTGTGCTCCCATGTCGATCACGTGGTTGGGAAAGAGTTCTTATGGTAGGTCGTTTCATTCCTCTATCAGTACGGTTGACAACTGCTTGTTTGTCGATGGTGCATGTGAAAGTGCTACAGTACTTCCCAATGCGTCCCACTCACGCTCGTTGGGATGTAAATCGGGGGAACGGGAAGGCCAGTCCATTCGCTGAATATTGTCTCGTTCCAGACCCTCCAGCTGCACTGTTCGATGCGGTCCCGTATTATCATCCACAAAAATGAAGTCAGGCCGGAATGCACCTCTGAAATGACAGAGTCACAATAACGTTGACCCGCGAGTGTACAAGGATTAGGTCGCGAGTATGCCCATGCAACGTCTTGCCTCCCCATCACATAAAATGTGGACGGTCAAAACGATTACATTGCATAATGCTCCTGGATGTATAACGTAGCCTCATATGGTGAGAGGTGTAACTTAAGTGTAGTGTCCCGTATGGTGAGATATCTGACTTTAGTGTCCTTGAATTTCATTTCCGTTCGTGTCGATGCGTTTTCTTTTTCCTTTTTTTTTCAGTTACCTCCTCGACTAACCTGTATCAGTTCTTTCCACGTATGATCCAAGTTTGATCGAGCTGTGTAGCTTGACAGTGACAGGACATGTGAATGTTACTTTCGTCCTTGTTTTGCACACTGCAGTGTAAAAGTTACAAACTGAGTACTCATGAAGCAGCGCAACTCTTGGAGCACAAAATACTCGGACTATACTTAGGCAGTATTTGAGAATGCCAGCTGTTAGTGACTAACAGCAAGCTTTATACGTAATTTCAATCCCTTTCTAAGCCTTTTCCTCCCTGACATCTCCCACAAAATAATGAAAGGAGAAAAGTTTATCGCCTACTACTTTTTCTCTGTTCATGCAGCAAGACTTTAGCGTCAGCCATGGCGTTTTAATTTATAACTTCTTTGATAGTAAGTTTATCCGTAACACACTTTGCAAACGGTATCCACATACACCACTGAATGTACCTACAAAATTATGTCGCTATACGACACAGTTCGGGAGATATGACATCATAGGCATTGAGATGCTTGTAAAACTTGCTTTGATTTCGATATTTTCATTAGTCAGTAGGTGAATAATCCAAAACTAGTAGGTGAATAGTCCAAAGCTAATGAACCCAACGTAACTACGGTTTAGCATATTCAACCATAGAGGTCTACATATTGGAACGCGTATAGCACGGACATCACTGTGGTAGATGGGAGCAGCTTCCTGTTCTGTAGAGCAGATGGGCCGAATCATGCGGCTGTTACACGACAGTCATTCCGAACAACTAAATGTTGAAGGGAATTTGCTGCTCTGAACTGGCATCGTTCATTGCTTGTTGTCACTATGTTTTGCCGGAAACTTAACTGGAGTTGAAGCATCATGAACTTTAATGTCACTCAATAACGGCTTACTGCTCATAAACTGTTCCTGCTCCCGAACCTAATCGCATTATCCTCTCTATGAAGGTTTTGTTATCATAATTGTTAAATGTGATATTAACGTTTTAGTAAATGTCATCCTGCACTCATTTTCCGAGTTTGAATAGTTGAAATTCCACAGCACAATATTTAAAGTCAAATTTTTTGCACATTAACTCATTTTTAAAATAATCAGATGTTTCAAAACATTTCTACATTGGGGTTCGATTCTTTAAAGATTCGTCACTAGGAGGACTACTGTTATTTGACCAAAGTTTCACAACCGGTATCCCACTTCCACCTAATCTGAAATTCTGATTAAAGATAATTTATTAATGTATACTCTAGGAACTGCCTAGGACTAACCAAGGCCCTCTCAAAATGAAATGGTTATGACAATCATTCCTCATTCACCAGCTCTTCAGATTGGGCGCAGCAGGTAAAGCTATCTATGTAGCGAGCACCAACACACACAAGACTAGATAATGTCGCGAGAAGACTCGAGTGAGATATCGGGCAAGTCTTTATTCGCTCCGTCTGGAGGGTGAGGAAGTGCTTCGCTCGTTACCGGCGAGGCAGTATAGAATACCACTCCAGCCACCGGCGCCTCGTCGCCGAATAAGTGAGCAGATAGGGTTGAGGCGGCGGCCTGATCCTCCTAGAGGTGCCCGGAGCGAGTTTTTGCCGCCGCGTCAGCAGATCCTTCGCCTCCCCTCCCCAGCACGCCTCTGCCCGCAGGCGTGCCGCTCGTTACGGTTTACGACTCGCGCGGAAGAGGCCGGTGGCCCACCGCTGCCTCACACTACACAACCCCTCATCCCCTCCCCCCAGTCGGTCCGTCGCCATCATCTTCCCCTCCCCCTCCCCCTCCCCCTCCTCCACCCCCACCCACACCACCCTCACACCGCCGAGGCCCGCGCCTCCACCTGCGGGCGCGAGAACGCGGCGCAGCCCCTGATGAATATGCATCCCCCCTTAATCCTGTGTACAAAGTGAATTTTGAAAGGAGCTGCCGCACGCTCTCTGAGTGCAACAACAAGAGGAGCCCGGTCGCCGCGGTGGCGGTGGAGGGAGAGGGGAAAAGGGCCAGCGTGCCGAAACAGAAGCAGGCGTGACCCGAGGTCGACGCTGCGCCGTTAAGTACACTCCTCTGTGCGTGCTTCCGGGGCGTGTCCAATTAAACCTCGACTACTGTTTAAATTATTCAAATCCGGCGACGTACTTCTTTCACTATCCAGGAATCAGTAAAATTAGAGACTCTCCACTTTTGTGCACGTAAATAAAGGAGCGAGTAATTTATAAACGCTCTTACACAGCGGATAACGCATTCTCCGATGAATCCTTCCTCCTTGGTGCGCTAGCTTACTGAGGGAAGCCCAGAACAAGTGTCTGAAATATAGGTCAAATTCATTTGTGGATTAGAGCTTCAAAAGAAGGAATTATCAAATAAGTTCTTAACCTTTTACGGCTAGTGTCATTATTGATCAAATAATTGTGGATATTAGGCCACGCTGTTACGAAACTCTAAAGCAGACACTAGGTGCTCAATAATATTGCAAAGTAATATGTACAATATTATTTAGAAGCTGCCTAGAGTGCTCAATAATATTGCCAAAAACATGTGCACTGTTTCTGTGGTTTGGAATGTTGCACGATAAAGATGCTATTCTGTGATAACTCCTCTATTATGTCGGAAGCAGAAAGAAAGTTGGATGAAAGATTGGCTCATGGTGCGTTAAAAATCACTCAAGGAAAGGTTACTTATTGAGAGAATTAAAAAGACAAGGAACAATAAATTAACATAACTTCTTTGTGTTGAGGTTTCGACATTTGATACATTACTGAGAATGGTTTTGCCCATACATTCTCACCATTCTCGGATAAATTTCTACCGACACCCATATCCCCATCATCACAAAACAAAATAATCCAATGAGGGAAACTATTTCATCAAATGAAGATTTCTCTATTACGCCACGATTCCTTGCCTCTGGCAGTTCTTTCGAAGAGTTGAAATTTATCTTAGAGTATTTGAGTTGTAGTTATGCAAACGTGTCTTGTAATAATACATGCACTAAAGGACTATATTCGGGTAAGTGATGTATACTCATAGATAAATGTTTATACACAATTTCATATATAGCTTTGCAATAATTAATTTTTTAAAGACGCCTTCCTTCGTTGCCATTACTGTATTTCTGAGCAATAAATCATATGATTCATCATTCAGAACACTTTTCTGTTTTTGTACTCATTTGCCCTAGCACCTCCCAATGCCCGTAACAATTTATACATTTCGATGGACTCAAGTAATAATGCTCTATCGTCGTGTTTTGAACTCATTTTCCACACAGAAACAAAGCTAACCTAATCTTGGTCTGCGTAGCACGCGAGCCACTGTCAAGGAACCTTCGATACTGCACACATACGGAACAATATTTCCACAAGGTCCAGTATATTTCAAAAGTTTACGCGCAACCTCTCAATCTCGTCGTTACAGTTCAACATTATTGCGCATCAGAAAACATTCCGCAATGTTATTGACCATATAAGGGGTGCTCTAAGCATGTAACATCCGACGTTTCGACCGACTTTGTAGCTGTCCTCTCCAGGACGGTTAATGTCGCACACTACATACTGTTTGTTTCGATTGTCCAGTGACTACCGACGCCACATATCTGGGATGTCGCAGGAGAATTTGAAGAGAGGTACTTTGGAGTGGGTTAACTGTATAGTGGGCTGCTGCCTGTAGTGCTGTGGTGTCTGACTGGAAGGAAGCTCCAGAAGCTGCCTGGTAGGAGGCTGTGCCACCCTGCTGGCCGTGGTGGCCACGCGGTTCTAGGCGCTGTAGTCCGGAACCGCGCGACTGCTACGGTCGCAGGTTCGAATCCTGCCTCGGGCATGGATGTGTGTGATGTCATTAGGTTAGTTAGGTTTAAGTAGTTCTAAGTTCTAGGGGACTGATGACCTCCAATATTAAGTCCTATAGTGCTCAGAGCCATTTTTTTTGTGCCACCCTAATAAATGACATAGACAGCTCTCGTGGCTGACTGGAAGGCAACAGCAAATCAACAGTTTGTATCCAGGGCACAGTGTTTCGCTTCAGTGAAACGTTGAAGCCCCACGACGGTTCTCTCGTGGTCGCTGTCTATGCATTTAAACCTGGGTCAGATACAGCTGGTGGCTGGCAAACACATGCGGTTCGGTGTGCTGGAATCGCTGGAATCGTAGGTAACCAGTAACAATTCTCTCTTGTTGATGCTGTTTTAGAGCTTTTAATTATTTCGATAGCCGCTCTTGCTTTCCGTTACGACATTCACTTTTATGTCCGGATGTTGCATGGTAGTATGTATGCGAGATGCCGGGGATAGCAGTGTATGTAACACTAAATTCTTCTAGAATCTTCAGAAGAAAATGATGCTCTAAGCCCCCCCCCCCTTTTGTAACTCCGACTTTTGCTGTTGCACACGGATTAAGAAGACACGCGAACTGATACTAATCAACCCTGCAAGTGGATTGGGAAAGAGTTTGGCACCTGCAATAATTTTATTTGATAAGTAAGTTTCATTAACCTGGTGGGAAATGAAAGGGTTGCTCTACCGATCTACAGAATGAAAGTTCTGTCCAAAATAACTATTTGATTTATTATGACTAAACTCAAAACAATAAACACAACGCATGAAACATTTACAATACGTCAAATTGGATACTCAAACAAATGCTGTGAAGGTGAAGTTGTCCGTGAACTAGCTTGTGACGTTTATGACCAAGTGGTATGTGGAGCCAATTATTTGCAACTCAAATCTTAGGAGAAACACCCAACCAACCCAACATTAATTGCTGTTACAGTAGTGAGAACTCAGACAATGAACACACTAGACAGAACCACGTAAGAAAAGACGGGAACAGGTGCGCTCTGCTGAGCTCTGATTATCACAGAGCAAAATTCCCTACTCTGCCGGTGCTGCGGACATACATTACCAAGCTGTCTTCTCAACTGCAAAGACGCAATCTGGTGTATCGGAAGCGATGGCTGGTTGCTTCGACGTCCAGTCGTGGTGATGATAATGCCACGAGTATAGTTCGAAACAAATTATCCTTGTTCCAGACTAAGGACTTCCTATCAGTACAAATGCGCCTCTGAGGGAGACGAAGAAGGCTCGCCACACAATCACTGATGGTACAGTGATTGATTTTAACAACCGAAGTCACACAGTAACTCCGATACAGTCAACTTAAGCCAAAACTGCTCAAGACGGACAACATAGGCCTCTTGTACGCAGAACACTCAATTACCAACTGTACTCGGAAAGTTATGTTGAAGTCGAAACTTCAGTAACTTCGTAAAACAGTTACAATTAAATGAAAGTATATTAGACAGCCAAAGGAAGACAGACTGTCCAGAGCAGCGAGAGCTCAGTCTTGTAACCTACTCCGACCGAAAGACGAGAGCCGACCTTCTCAAGAGCACCTGTACAATCCGAACACCGAACATTGCCGCCCCCACGACAGTGGCCATGCTTACACGTTCCAAGCCGGCCGAAGTGGCCGCGCGGTTAAAGGCGCTGCAGTCTGGAGCCGCGAGACTGCTGCGGTCGCAGGTTCAAGTCCTGCCTCGGACATGGATGTTTGTGATGTCCTTAGGTTAGTTGGGCTTAACTAGTTCTGTGTTCTAGGGGACTGGTGACCTCAGCAGTTGAGTCCCATAGTGCTCAGAGCCATTTACACGTTCCAATCAGCAACTCGAAAACCGGCGGAAAATTCCACTTTATTGCCGATGCACTACTATTGCACAATGGAGATTCTTGGCCCCAATTTATGCGCCGATTTTGCTACGTAACGCAGCTATGCCCTGAGCAAGCCAATCACAGTTACGATGTTGCATAAAACGCAGGAATTTGCCCTCCAAGACCGCCTGGGAGCACAAGTCATTCCCACGCCTCGCTAGTAGCCCGCCAGAAAGTGTTTTCACTAAGTTTCTGCAAAGTAACGGAATCTCTAGCCCAGCCACCCCTTCTGGCCCCTCTGGGCGTGTCGCTACCGCTATTATGACAATGTTGGCGTCTGGAAAGCATCCACTCGACTCTCTCACACCCCTCGGCTTAACCCTATCAAGCTCAGCGGATCTCGCCTGTCACCAAACCACCTGGGTGATGAGAGACGCTATGTGGGAAGTCCGCATGTGAAGGAATAGCAACCTTTCACTGCATGCAATTAGAGAGGAAAATCGGATTACTCAGATAGAAATATGAGAGGGGGCTCATGCCACCTCTCATGTATTGGAGTGACTAATGATTCCACTGTTTGTTTGACAACTATTGTTTATTGGAGTCTCACCATCAAAGAAGTGAAATTCCATATTATAAAACGACAATGGAAGTGGTGGTCCTTGATCAGTATGAACGTAGCAACGGCGAGAGATTGTCGTTATCTGGATCGTGACGTAGCTCGTGATGGTGGTCGGGACGTAGTCGCTGCTACGCAACAATGAGTCCCTGCGAAAGCTGATGGCTTCTGGGCGGCGCAACGCCCAAATGCGGCACGGTGCAGTCACCTGTCTTCCAACAAGTGAGACACCTTGAGCGATCAGAGGAAGTGGCCTGGAACGGAACTGCGATTGCAACTGGACGGTGGAACGTGCGCCTGTAATTAAATACACCGTGGTGACGGAATATCTGCCGGCTCACGAGGACCACGTGATCCGTGGGTGTGAGGTAGTCTGTGGTAGCGAGGCTGCCGTTGTTGCTGAGCGATGGTAGCAGCTCATGGTGGTGTTTGATAGCACTGAACCTGTGAACGGAATGTTTACAATCAGCGCCGAAAACAAGCACAGGAAGTGATGGCGAGACGCATCACTGATTGCCTCCGAAGGGGGAGCGCCTGCGGGAGTCAGGAGAGGCAACACGCAGTTCAGCAACGTTGTGATGGAACAGGAGTAGCAGGGGACCAGCCCTGCGTATACTGCATCCGCGGCTGTCGAGCGAGAACGCTAGGTTCTCGATAACTACTACAACGGCCACATTAAGAACTGGAGTTTATTGTTCGTTAACTTTATTTATTCATTCATAATAATCCGTGGGACTGTTGGAGCCAAGGCAACACTGCTAACCATTAAAAATCTAGCACCGTGAAGGCAGCATTCAACACGCGTTGAATACTCAAGAAGTGTACTAAATGCTTAGGTATGCAAAGACTTAGTATTACGGAGAATCTCCACAAAGCGGGTGTGAGTAATGCTACATACATTCCGTGTTGACGGAAAGATTGAGCAGTGGGTTTCTCATTGAGATATCACGTGTTTGTTTCTGAGAAGGTGTGTTGTTTCTTATGTGAGAAAATGTACAGGTACCTGCCTGAATTCGAGAGCGTTACAGCATGGTCGGCAATCTACATTGTGGTTTATCGTTTCGCACTATGCTGCTTGCTTTGGTCTGGATCTCATTACTACCATGCGCGTATGCAGTCGATATGTTGAGGAGGGCCTTTCCAGTACCATGCACAATCTCAGTGACCTGGAGCAAAAAGCGCCTCAGAGACCAGACATATTGTTCCCTGAGATCTGCAGCCTCATACAGCCACGTCGCAGGAGTTTCGAGGTAGACAAGTGTCCACATGGACAGCATGGCGATCTCCTTAGCACCATGGACTGTCAATAAGGCGACCATTGGACATGTAGTGGACCAGTGCGTCAGAATGTATTTTATTTCACAAAAAATGTTGCATAAAAACGGATTACCACTGATAACTAAAATCGAGGCAACAACAGATTTGGCTTATTGTTTATGTATCACGTGTGGAATTCCATCGTTGAGTGCTAAAGATTCATATAACAACATTGCTACCCTCAAAAATCTTTTAAACATTAACTGATTTAAAGTTAAGTTCTGTGCCCGACAGTTTAAGTAATGGTGCATAACAATTTAAGTAAAACACATTTTACCATATTATCAGCTGAACTGCAAATAATTAAACAGAAAAATTGGAGTCAGACACCGTGTCACAAAAACATTAACTCTGTGTTTCTTTGGGAAATCATTAAGACCAGAACATGACCTTTTTTGTCTTCAGTCTTTTGTAAGTAGCCTATTTATATGTTTGTATGTTGGTAGCGCTATAGACTGCATTAATATCAATGACAGCTCTGTGCGCCCTCTGTAAGAGACTCTGTGACTGCAAGGACTCGCAGTTAGAAGTTAATAGTTAGCAGTAATGGAGGTTGGCTGGGAGCCTACAGTAGCTAGAATCTTTTTATTTATCTGGCTATATGCTTGCTGTATTTGCTGTAGTTCGTGTAATGAAGATTTTCTGCGAGGTAAGTGACTTACGAAATGTATGGGGTATTGTTAGGATCTCCTCTAACTCAGGGCCATTACTTTGTGTTCATTACTTTCCGTCAAATTGCGTTGCGTTTGTGTATTGTGGGCCATATATGAATGAATAAGTTTGAGTTGTATTTGTCAGGGAAAATTTATGTAGGCCAGTGTTGAAATGATAAAAACAAGTAAAGTGACTGTAGGTTCAGTTTCACCCAGCAGTTTAAGGTTCAGTTGCGTTCAATAATTTAAGCTAAAACGCGGAAGTTTCATATTGATTGGTTTGCTGCGGCCACCTTAGGATTTCTCTCCTGTGTCAACCTATTTATCTCAGGGTAGCACTTGCAACTTACGTCCTCAACTACTTGCTGGATGTATTCCAGTCTCTGTGCATGACCTTAAATTTCGTTCATTTGAGTGGCTTAACAACTGTCAGAGATAGCAAAGGACTTGGGAAAGCAGTTGAAGGGAATGTAGGTGTCTTGTAAGAAGGAAATAAGATGAGCATCAACAAAAGCAAAACCAGGATTGTGGAATGTAGTTGAATTTAATCACGTGATGCAGAGGGAATTAGATTACGGAACAAGACACATAAAGTGATAAATGACTTTTGATATTTGGCCAGCAAGACAAATGATGATGACCGAAGTAGGGAGAATATAAAATGTAGACTGGCAATAGCAGGAAAAGCATTTGTTAACATCGAATATAGATTGAAGTGTTAGGAAGTCTTTTCTGGAAGATTTGGTATGGGATGAAACGTGAGCGATAAATAGTTTAGACGAGAGCAGAACATGAGCTCTTGAAATATCGCACTACAGGAGAATGGTGAAGGCTTTATTAGATTTTTTATTTATTTTATTTATTTATTTATTTATTGTTCCGTGTCACCAAATTAAGGAGAAGTCTCCATGGTCATGGAACGAGTCAATACATGAAATTATAACACGATAGTAGAAACAGATAAAATGAATTACAAGAAACATATTCAGGCGACAAGTCGTAAGTTTAAATAAAGAAAATCAACAATGTAACACTGGAATTTGCTTAATTTTTCAGCTCTTCCAGGAGCTCCTCGACAGAATAGAAGGAGTGAGCCATGAGGAAACTCTTCAGTTTAGACTTAAAAGTGTTTGGCCTACTGCTAAGATGTTTTAGTTCTTGTGGTAGCATGCAAATAATGAAACGGTATTGAGTAGAACTGGGAAGAAAGAAAAATGCGGCACAACCTGACTAGAAGGAGAAGTCGGTTAGTAGGACGCATTCTGAGACATCACGCGATCAACAGTTTAGTACTGGACGGAAGTGTGGAGGGTAAAAATCGTAGAGGGAGGCCAAGAGATGAATACGCAGATTCAGAAGGATGTAAGGTGCAGTAGTTACTCGGAGATGAAGAGGCCTGCACAGAATAGACTAGTATGGAGAGCTGCATAAAACCAATCTTTCGACTTGAGACCACAACAACAACAACAACAGTAAGTATTAATTAAGCTTGGTACATCAGTGCAATGAATAAAATTGTAATATCGAAGGAGCTGCGTATTCAATTGACTCGCGCTACCCATCTCATACATTTGAGAATACACATAGTCGGCCTGTGTAGACAAGCGGTTCTAGGCGCTTCAGTCCGGAACCGCGCGACTGCTACGGTCGCAGGTTCGAATCCTGCCTAACTAACCTGTTAGGTTTAAGTAGTTCTAAGATCAAGGGGACTGATGACCTCAGATGTTAAGTCCCATAGTGCTCAGAGCCATTTGAACCATTTTTTGAGAATACACATACACTATAAGCAAGCACCGCAACTTCACATAGGGCTACCGAATATTGCCTGCAGCTCATAATAACGCTGTCAAGTCTTACTTACTCCGGTATATTTAACGAAATCTATTGGTGACTGCACAATTCCAAAAAATGCAGTTATACCTCGGATCATGTCGGAAAATGTACACCATGAAAATATCTCTTACTGTAGTAAGTACCATAAAAACGCAACCATTACCCGTTTATCCAACTAAGGCTCATCCAGTCATAGTTTCGCTATGGCACTAAAATGTTACTAGATGCACATATAAACGTATTACCACTTTAACAGTTCAAAATTATGAAAATGTCAATGGGATCAACTCAGCTTTATCAGCATGGGGTAACAGTACAATCATTCTCAGCATAAATGCCACAGCGACATCAAAACATCTACACCGCCCTAACGTTGGCTTGAGTAGACACACTATCAGATAATCATAACATTACATTAAAAAATATTTCAATAAACCAATATAGTACACAGTCATTCACCAGTTTATGAAATATTCCAACCATATACGATACTTAGAAAGTACAGTAACCCCTTGTCTAAGATACCAGCCTTCTACCGCGTGTTGACATCATATTGTTTCTGTCAAACCACCTTGTTTTCATTGGTGTAGCTGACAATCCACTAACGACGCTCGTCACACAAAGGGCACACTCCCAGAGCTAAGCTCTATCAGTGCCGTTGAAAGGCCATATTTGTTGCCATACTTTACTTCTGTGGCACGTGCTTTACCTTGAAGCTGCATGTCAATCGTCATGGATGTGTGACGTGTCATGACGGCACACCCTCCCCGCTGCACAACCCAAAGGCCCTGGAGGGAAGAATCGGGCTAATATCTCGCCCACGCTCGTTAATAATAATGTAATGATCCCATTTGTTCACATAAAAGAAAAGAAAAAATGTAGAGTTACTAAATTAAAAGAAAAAGGAATAAAAATTAAACAAAAGCTGTCTGAGTTTAAGAATATAGGTGGTATAGGTGGTAATTTAATTGACTTGGTTTATTACAGATTAATGTTGAGAACAGCAAGGGAAGTGTCTTCACTGCTGTCACAATACCCTAAACAACATAAGCCATAAGGCTTTATACAGAATGAACATTAATAAAACAGACAAACTGCAGAGACGGATTCCTGATTGGAAGTGAAGAAAAAAGGTCCGAAAATGTATCGTTCCACAGTAGATGACACTGTCGAATTAAGTTCCTCTGACTACATTCCCTGTGTTCCACGTGTGCTTTCTTCAGGTTCTCTTATACTACACTGGTCAATTGAATTGTTTCAGTTTTGGTTATACAATAGATTTCGAGGAATTCTACAACCGAGGTGTTAATCTGGTTGGTCAAGTTCTTTTAAATTCCCATAGAACTTAACCCTGATTTTTTTCATATCTGGATAAATGATGGTATAGGTTTTAACCCTTTTAGTGCCAAATACGATCTGATCGTGATCCAGATTTTCGGCGAAAAATGCCAGTAACGATCTGATCGTGATGCCTTTCTCATTCATTTTTTCCGCGCTTGAAGGCAAAGTTGTTAGTATTTCCTAGCGAATGAGAAAGGCATCACGATCAGATCGTTACTGGCATTTTTCGCCGAAAATCTGGATCACGATCAGATCGTATTTGGCACTAAAAGGGTTAATTTCCTTACCTACTCCTTCCATGTTCCTTTCTTTTAGGATCTAACGTTTTCCTGATTAGTTTACGTTCTCTATTTTGGATTTCTCCCATGCTTTTCCTTCTGTCTAAAATGAGTGTTTCAGCTTCATATAGACGGTCTGGTTTATTGGCTATTTTGTAGTGTCTCAGCTTGGTGTATTTTGCAATGCAGTTTTCATTACGTAACCGACAAAAATTTTTGCATTTTGTGACAAAGAATTTGGTAACCAATCTTTTCTTGGCTGGTTTGCTGACTGGTCTTCCCTAAATATTTGAACTGTGAAACTTTTTTGATTTCAGCTTAAGACTTTAACGCCTTCTAAAATATACTAGATGATAAAATTTCGTTTCCGACACTTGGTATAATAAATAAGAAGGTATTGTTCGCTCAATTACACACTTCAATGTGTGCATACCTGCTGGCATCGATTAAGTGCAGTCGGCATTCTACTTATCTCCTTGTAAGCTCCAGAAACTTCACGGAGTTATATTAAAATACTTTGTAAATACGTTCTTTTGATCCTTTAACCTTACTTCGGTACATCTGATCCCTTACGAAACCCTACAGGAAGAAGTCTAGCGGTGTGAGGTCACGTGATTGTGGCGGCTACCGAATCGGACCATCTCGTGCCATCCACCCACTTGGGAGCTTCACATCTAGAAACCGACAGACATTTAGGGAACAGCAGGGTAGCACCCCATCCTGCTGGATTATAACGTCAAGTTACAGGCGTGGCATTAATATAACAAGCCAGGTAAACATAACAGTTGACGGTACTCTCGCTAAAAAGTGGATTAATGACGCAATCGTACGTAAGTGCGCATTACACATTTTGACACTATTTTTCCCATATCACATGTAACGTGAACACACTCTGATCCTCATATACGTACATTACAACCATTCTGTTTGCCGGATACACAAAAAGTTAACTCATCGGAAAAATAAATCTTTCCCAAGAAGTTATTTTTTGCGCCCGTCCTGGTTAGCATATCCACTGCAAACTGTTGGTGCTATTGCATTTGCTCACGTAATACCTCAAGCAGGACTTGGTGGAATACTGATCGTGGCATTTTCAGCTCTGTTTCTGGCTAAGCACTGATTTTTTCGGACTCCTTGCAAATGTCCACTATCATGTCGTCTGAAGCAGGTGGACGACATGGGCCCTGTTTAGAGAGAATGCTAGCTGTTTCCATAAGCGACGTGCTGCACTCCTAAGTTCCGTTTCCCTCGAGTATCGGGCACCGTCTCTATGGACCAGAATACACAGTGAGATTTTTCCTGTGGTATCGATATTTTTAGCGAAATCTGCTGCTCGTTGACAATAAAAATTAAATAAATTACTATTTATCTCTCCATATGTCAATAATCTCTATTTATTATGTAGTATTTCAAGCTAAATTGTTAAACTGGAAGATAATTCCTGGGAACCATGCACTATATTATATCTTTCCTTTTATAGTGTTAGGCATATGGTCAATTCCATTCTGACACTCTCTTCTTCAGTCTTCCCACACTTCTCTCACTCCATATCTTATATTCTATGGCCAGCATAGGAAGTCCTTGTTGAGGCATACGAAGTATATATTTTGTCTGTTTTTCTTTGTACTGGATTACTTTTTGGGCTACTGGTTTCATTCCTAATTCTACTCTTTTTACTTCCCTTCTAATTTTGTGTTCTCTAGTGCAGCCTGTTAGAGATTTCTGTTAGAAAATACTTATTCCTCACCTTCCAGCTTTCCAACGCATATAAATATAACAAAGTGCGCACTGCCATGATTTTATAAAATTTCAATTGTTTCTTTTTCCCTTGTTTTACTCTTGAGTGCCACCCTTACTGCTGGTAAGTATTAATTTTATCTCTTTGCATCCATATCTTGTTCATACGACATGTGACACGCTTAATGTCGGAAATGGGCTATATGTTCTGTCACTTTATTATTGAAGACTATTTTTATTTGCAATTGATGAATACCTAAAAAGGTCTTTCTTTTAGTTTTGTTTAAGGAAATAGTCTGAATGTAGATTGTACTTATTTCACACAGCTTCTGTAATGTTATCTGTAATTCATCTTCGGTGCTGTGTGTACTAACTTGGTCATCCGAGAATAACATATGTTAATATGTTTATTCTTACCAATATTTATGAATGACACAGTTCTCTGTTCCAACTGATCATGTCACCCATGTAAATATTGAATAACGTTGGTAACAGGCTGCATCCTTGCTTTACTCCTTAATTTGTTTGTATTTCAGGAGATATCTCTATATCTGCGTCAGTTATAATTTGATGTTCATATATAGGCTTTTGTATGGCTTCGATCGGATGTCTGAACATTTCTCTTTTTTCCATGATTGCCCATAGCTTATCTCTGTGAATTCTCCCAGTCTACAAATATTTCGTAAGTTTCGAAATTAAATTCTTGTCTGTTTGGTATTATCTGTTTCGGTTCGAAAGTGTCGCGTGACTATGATCCGCCTTGACACTTCCTCCATTAAAATAATATGCAAGATATTTTGAAACCTACCGTAACCGTCACTTGGATCTGTAATTGCCTGTGCTTGCAAAACGCATGAAAGTGCTCTGTCCTTAAAACCAATACAATATGGTGGTATTAACGGAAATGTTATATTTTTGAAGAGGTTATTGCGGCAGAATTAATAAGAAAGCATTTATTGTCATATTGTGACCTTTGTTTCAGTATAATATGAAATACAGTATTATAAATTATGTTGCAACTTCCCTGAGATTGGGTATCTAAATCTCAATTTTACGGGTCCACACCTGAAGATATTCTCATATAAACAGCCTCTCAAATGGCTCTGAGCACTATGGGACTCAACTTCTGAGGTCATTAGTCCCCTAGAACTTAGAACTAGTTAAACCTAACTAACCTAAGGACATCACAAACATCCATGCCCGAGGCAGGATTCGAACCTGCGACCGTAGCCGTCTTGCGGTTCCAGACTGCAGCGCCTTTAACCGCACGGCCACTTCGGCTGGCTAAACAGCCTCTCTTCATAAATAACTTCACTGTGTTCCTGGCTTATATTTTTTGTGCAGGTGTAAAATGTTTGAGCACTTTTCCTGTCTATTCGATTTGGCACTCGAAGCATCGTCGTTTTGGTGACCCTGTAGTTTCCGCGATCTTCGCCTGACGTGGAGTCGTGTTGAAGCTTGTAGAACTTTCTGTTCTCCATATGAGAAAAATTCTCCATTTGTCATATCTTCCTTCCATGTAGATGGAAAATCGCTGTGAAAGTAATCTCAAATATGCTATTATATGTAATACATTTACCCATAAGACAAAATATCATCTACTTGATTGTTCGTTCCAAGAGTATGTACATACATTCAGGCCAAGACAACCATGTCTTGATTTACACTCATTACAGAATGAAACATTCTCGTAGTTGATGTTACGTCCACTTATACTGGTGCTGGGGCACAAGGGAATTACCAATATGACATTTTTGTTTCTCTTGACTACATAACATATAATTGACAATTTTTCTTTCAAGCCAAAATAATTGTGATGAAAGTGCTCTACATCATTTCTAGTGGAATTTCCTTTTTGTTTTGTTACACTACCTCTTGACGAGGCAGGAAGAATTTTCATGACATTGTTTACCTTTTTTTTATTTTATGACTATTTCACGGCGTATAAGGAAATCGGCAACTACATAGTTCGAAACATTTTATTCTTTATTGCATACCTTGCTTGAGACGCTAGTCCGAAGCTCGTGGCCGTGCGGTAGCGTTCTCGCTTCCCACGCCCGGGTTCCCGGGTTCGATTCCCGGCGGGGTCAGGGATTTTCTCTGCCTCGTGATGACTGGGTGTTGTGCGCTGTCCTTAGGTTAGTTAGGTTTAAGCAGTTCTAAGTTATAGGGGACTGATGACCATAGATGTTAAGTCCCATAGTGCTCAGAGCCATTTGAACCATTTTTTTGAGACGCTAGAGGAGGCGAGCTGATCATCCCGGAGGCCTCAGTGTGTGAATATGTGCTATCTTCCTGTTAAGAGTAAGCTTCACCTTCAAGACACTGAGTAATAGTTGGTCCAAGATTTCCATCACTTGTGCTGACTTCAGATGATGTTCTTTTTTCTCTTACAGATAGTATTATATTACTTACCTTTGTAAAGAATATTAGAAACTTGCATAATTATCCTGTTTGTGAAACTAAACTTGTGCTCATCTGAAGCCTTCATTTCTTTGTTTTGACAATCAGCAATGTACTTACTTCAAAAGAGTTCTTAGTTGCAGCAGTTATAGTACTTCTGAATTTAAAACACGGAGTATAATTGTGCAGAACTGGTAAGTGTTTTGAGTAACCTATAACACACCGCTCATATCAGTGACAAACGTATTAGAAATATGCCTTCTTTCCTAAGGATTATGCAGGACACGTGCAATGCATACATATGCAGGACAACAAAATTCATGAAATAAAATGAGCAACTATATTTGCAAATAATAATGTTTTTCTCCAAACAAATGGAACTGTATTTCCGACGATTACACAGGGCGTCGTCTAATTAACTAATTTTAAGACAATTTATTGAGAAACTGGAAGGCTGCCAGGACTAAAAGACCCCTCATGCATCCAAGGATTATTTTGTACCTATTGTGTTTTATGTTACACTTATTGAAGGTACTTGTTTACAGTGTCTTCTTTTCATTTTTACTGTTGTCACTTGTAAAAGTTCGCTTTCCGAAGACGTGACTTTGATAGCAATAGAGACAGAGCTGCTGAAACGCCTCGGACTGTGTACGGAGTAAACGTAGGCGAGTTGACAAAAAATGACCTCCCAAAATCAACAAAACAAATTGTATACAAACAGCAGTCGAGCCACATTTTGTAAACAATCAATTATACGCTAGCCAGCATGAGAATACACGAACCATAATCAAAAATGTTGAGCAAATATGCACGCGGTAATTGAAATTTAGTCCCTGAAAGTTCCCACGCCACTGACCGGGGCTTATACTAGGTCATACGGAGATTTGACTGCTCAATTCTGCGATGACAACTCTACCAGCTTGTTAGCTCACGGCGTCTGGTGAACAGGCACTAATCAGTTATCACGACTTCTCTTTTAATTTTCAATTGCATTTTTCACTTCTGGTTTATTTTAGTTAGCGGCAGACAGTAATCACGTTGTACCTCTCTCCCTCTATAGAGTCAATAAATTTTATTAGTCTGGTCCTTCAACGAACCACTATTTGCGTTCGGGTTTACGACATTACCGTACTTTCACGCTCTGCCTGCAAGTGAAAATCCTAATTTGTTTCTCTGATGAATGACAAGTGTGTCACTTCACATAATCACGCAAGGACTATGGATAAAGTACGTACATGTATTCATAACTGCTAATAATGATTTACCACGAGTGGCGATAGCGACATTTTACGATAAAATCCGCCAGTATTAGGAACTATTGTTAGACTAAAAAGTGACTGTGTTAGAATGTAAAACTGTCGACACACGGACGAGGCAGCTAACGTTAACGTGTATCCAGATAGGATATCCCACGCCAGCACACGACACGATCTGGTTGACATGAATTTGCGCACTCAGCACTCTACAGCGGCAATTGCTGGCTTTATTTGGATTGCAAAACATACAGTTTGCTCACAGAAATGGACACGAGTGGAATTCTTCGTTAGCTCTATTAATACGAACATTTCTTTTGCTGACCATATGCTAGTCATATTTCTCTGTCTGCAATATACATAAATAGTAACTTAAATATTCGGGAATGTGCAATAACACAAAAATGAAAGATACAGGTCCACTCAGATAAGACATCAACTTGTCAAAATTCACCAAATGAAACAAACTGGCACCTGACACAGCGAGACTTTAGGGCTACATAACATGAAATTTAGCAAAACTTATTTCTCTTAATTTCATACGAAACTTCCACCAGATTTTAGAAAAAGTGAAGATGGGAAAAGAAAACTGGATACCGCGAAACGTGAATGCCCAACCCGTCTGTTCTTGGCTCTGTATCAGGTGCATCAACTATTTACAATAAACCATAACTTGGTATACAGTAACCTCGGCCGGCTGGGGTGGTCGAGCGGTTCTAGGCCCTACAGTCTGGAACCGCGCGACCGCTACGGTCCTGCCTCGGGCATGGATGTGTGTGATGTCCTTAGGTTAGTTAGGTTTAAGTAGTTCTAAGTTCTAGGGGACTGATGACCACAGCAGTTAAGTTCCATAGTGCTCAGAGCCATTTAAACCATTTGAACATCCATACCTGAGGCAGGATTCGAACCTGCGCCCGTAGCGGTCGCGCGGTTCCAGACTGTTGCGCCTAGAACCGCTCGGCCACCTCGGCCGGCATAGTGCTCAGAGCCATTTGAACCACTAACCTCGTTTCGTGTACTTTAGTCGTTTAGGTGTTACCGACATTTAGTTATAATGAATCCTAATAAGAACGACACGTTGCCTTGAAACAGCTCGCTCTCATAACAAGCGTATTATTACGCGGAAATAGCTAATTTCAAAAATTCTGTAGCCACCAATATGACGTTTCCCGTCATTTTATTACCACAAATCATACCAATAACAGTTCGGTCTCGAGGTATTCAATGTGCTTGTGCCTGGAAGCAGAATATATTCGTAGGGTGTAGTGTATAACATAACACCCATCGAATATGGGCTTCTACTGAAGGCGACAAATATAGCATGCCGTCTTGCTTCCTGCTTGTAACGTAGGAAGCTTACTAACTTCCTACAGGTTATACTTTACGTGTCACGTTGCCGAAATATCGTAGAACACATTTTGTGTTTCACGTGACGAAGTGGCTTCTCAGCGAGGAACAGCATCGGGGCCGAAGAGATACACGGGCCCTGAAACGACGACCTTGTGACGTCACGCTAGTCGGCTTGACCGACACACTCCGCGAACGCTCGGCTCCGTGCAAGGTCCACACAAAATAAATTCTTACGTGGAAACGTACCCATTAAAGATCTTAACCCTTTAACTGCTCTGGACGTGTTAACGCACGCTCCTTTGTACCTGTCCCTGTGTGCTCTGAACGTGTTTACGCGCACCACCAGTCCTTCTACCTGGTACTCTGAACGTGTCTACGCGTAGACATACTGTTTAAAAATGTCTTTTTCTGTTAATTTGTAGCTATGTTATAGGCCATTTTAGTTGTTTAATTCTGATGAAGGCACTCTCAGAAGTGTTGAAACCTGGTCAATAAGACAAAAAAAAATTGTGACCGAGGGCTGATTTGTTTCAATTATATCTGTATCGGGTGGATATGTGTATTTGAAGGACACATGCTACATTTTCAGCATTTCATCAAAGCACTAATGAGAGCATTTTGATAATTCTTACTTCTGTTTTGACTGCCTGTTTACAAGTTCCAATTGGTTAATTTTTCTTGAACAACTGGGTTTCCAGAGCACTGGGATTGTGAAAGAAAATTGTATCCCACAAAATTGTTCCCTTCCAAAGAAGAAGGCGAAAGGAACGATGAAAGAGTTTACTATTCATTCTGCCATACGAAACAAAATTGGTCTGTTTCTGTGTAAACAGCATAACAACTTCATTGGTTCTAAGGCACTAAATACAGCTGGTGCCAACGGGGTAACTAATCAATACAACTAAAAACCCGCCAAAGTTGAAAATTTCAGGTTTTTTTATTCACGCGATGACTAGTTTCGGGCCAGGATTCATTTTCAGTCATCGTAGCATAGTCAAAAAAGGTATTCCCGAAAATGCAAAAGCCACGTCACAAATTGGCAAGCAGTTACAGGCTTAAAGAATCTGTATGGGCTGTAACATGTTTTTTGAATTTTCGCAGATACCTTTTCTGACTATGTTACAATGATTTGAAAATGGGCCTCAGCCCGAAACTAATCACCGAGTGAATAAAAGAAGATAAATTTGGAACGTTGACTGGTTTTTCGTTGTAGTGATTAACCGAAGTTGCTGACCAAGAATTATTCCTGCATGCTGGAAGTTCGCAGATAAATGATGTTAGACGATATTCTCAGCGGTCAAGGAAGCACATCGGAGTTCGTCGACGCTCCATACTGACAGAATACGGCAAGAACACGGATTGAACTGGTCCAATGCATCAAAATGTGGATCAGTGCAGGATAAATAGTCGTAACAGGAAACAGTACTGAGCTCTCTTTAATTTTTGTTGGATGTCGCTGTACACACTGCCTTGATACTTTATCTCAAAAGTGGAACCACGGTCTCTCATGTGAATTTTCGAAGTGATGTTGTGCAGGTATGCTTGAGGAGGTACGCAACGCCTCCGAAATGGCCTAAAAGAAACCTGCAAAGCAGGGCTACATCTACATCTACATCTACATCTACACCTACATGACTACTCTGCAATTCACATTTAAGTGCTTGTCAGAGGGTTCATCGAACCACAATCACACTACCTCTCTACCATTCCACTCCAGAACAGCGCGCGGGAAACACAAACACCTAAACCTTCCTGTTCGAGCTCTGATTTCTCTTATTTTATTTTGATGATCATTCCTACCCATGCAGATGAGCTCCGGCTTTATGAAGTGAAGCCTCTGATTGTGAAAATACAGAAATTAAAAACTTAAAACGATGTATTGGACTAAACTGCAAGAGTTCAGCAAGTATCCAGTGCAAGATATGCAAAGTGGGACTGTGTGTTGAATGCTTTCCTGTTTATCACACCAATGAATTCGTTGTTATTGTTTCTTAATCGTAATTTGTAGTGACTTATATTTCATTCAATACCAAAATCTGTAACTCTTCATATATATGTTTTTTTTTCCTCTCAGAAGGGCTCATTGTTACATAGAGAATGTTCAGGGATAAGACAGGAACGATCATTCGAAGCAAAATGAGTCCAGTAAGCGTGGGTTCTGAAATGCGCACCTTAAAAAAGTAACGAGCACTTCTTCATCTTAGGCATGCTGAAACAGATCTCTTCTACACAAGCTCTTTATTTTTTATATATTTGGAGGAGATACTACGGATCAGAACAAGAAAAAATTATCAGATAAACATATACTCCAAAAGGCGTACCTTAGAAGTTATACGCGCTTGTTTATGGAAGATATATTTTTCACAGTAGTGAAGATGAACAATTTCTCATAACTGTTAAGGTATGCGTTTTAGGGCAGACGTTTACTCGAGTGTTTTGCTTCCAATGATCCTTCCTGTCATATGTCTGAATATTGACCATTCCTCCTGGGATACTCAGCCAACTAGAAATGTGAAAAATGGCTTACAACTTCACATGCTTCCTTTTCAATGAATCAAAGAAGGTGAAAATGGTAAATATAAAAAATTAACAAAAAATCCATTGGGGCATTAATGAGTTATCTGATTTTACCCATTACAAATGGTTTTGCGAAAGTTGCGACTGTGAAAATAATGGGTTTGTTTATAAATAATCTTTCCGCTTGTCACGATTTTACAAGACGCATTTCGCGAAATGATTCCCATTTCAAGTGCGTTTTCTCTGTGCACTACGAAAATTTTACGTAATGTTTATGATGTGTGAGGTCCTGCTTTGTTTTGCTGACTTTATTGAAATATATAAAAATACGCGCAATTTTAGTTAGTTATCGATGATTCACTTTCACGTTTCTCGTTCAACATTTTATCTTCGTATTTCCTGCAATGTGAATATATATCCAGTTCTTCGAACAAATCGATTTTATGCTCTTCGTTTGTTAGAAGAACAGTAGATACATTCACATTGCGGAAAATATGAAGGTAAGATGTTATACGAAAAACTTGAAGCGAATCAGTGAATTTTGTACATGCTTTGACATTATACTTCAATGAATATAGTATCACATAGAAATAAGCTGCACTGTAAAGCATATGTAAGCAAATTATGATCCAGGCTGTTAAGATAATCACCTCTACACAAATGGACCTTAAAGGAAACTGTATGTACAAATTCTTAGAAATTAACTACATATAAACGTCATCATACATTGCAGCAGAGTCAATAAAACGAAGCAGGACCTCACGTGTCAAGAACCGTCGGAACAGATCTTGAAGGCCCAAGGGCGCCAACCGGCCGCCATGTCGTCCTAAGACCTTAGGCGTCACCGGATGCGGGGCATGCAGTCAGCGCACCTCTCTCTTAGCTGTTGTCAGTTTCCGGGACCTGTACCACTATCTCTCAATGAAGTAGCTCCTTTACTGTCCTCATAAGTGGCGAATGCACCCTGCTTGCCAACAGCACTCTGAAGACCTGGACGATGATCCATTCAAGTGGCAGCCAAGCCCGATACCGCTGTACTTCAGTGATCTGATGGGAACCGGTGCTACCACAGCGGGAAGACCGTTGGCTAACGTATCAAAAAATGACAAGTACTTAAAAATGTTAATAATTTTATGAAACGAGTCGTATAACATACAGGTTGATAATTATTGAACTGTATGAAATAAAATCGTGATAGCTTCGGAAAGGTTTGCGTTAGGTCGTTCAAACTGAGCGGTTGGCTGCGGCGATTGATGTAAATTGGTATACTCACTGCCACGCGGGATTAACCGAGCGGTCTAAGGCGCTGCAATCATGGTGTGTGCGGCTGGTCCCGGCGGAGGTTCGAGTCCTCCCTCGGGCATGGCTGTGTGTGTTTGTCCTTAGGATAATTTAGCTTAAGTAGTGTGTAAGCTTAGGGACTGATTACCTTAGCAGTCAAATCCTATAAGATTAAAAAAGAAGTATGCTCATTGTTTGTTGCTTTAGTGACGAAGCCCACTTCCATTTGGATGGTTTCGTCAATGAGCAAAATTGACGCTTCTGGTGGACTGAGAATTCGCATTTAGAGATCTAGAAGTCTCTTCACCCCCAATGGGTGACTGTGTGGTGTGCATGTACAGTAATGGATTAATCGGTTCGATATTCCTTGATGGCACGGTGACTACGGAACGACGCGTGAACGTTTCGGAAGATGATTTCATCCTCGTTATCCAAAGTGACTCTGATTTCGATAATATGTGGTCTTGCAAGACGGGGCTCAACCTCATTGAAGCAAGAGAATGTTTGATGCCCTGAAGGAGGACCGTATTCCTGGTCTGGGGTACCCAAATTCTACTGGATTGGGCCTCGATGGGCCGCCATTCTAAACACATGCCACTAGTTTTTGTGTTCAGCAATAGCTCCAAAACCATCGCTAAGCTGAAAACAGGCATTCAGGAAGTCATCGATGGCATCGATGATCCGATCCGTTAGCGCAGGCTGTTCCAGCTCGTTGGCTCCGTTGTGAGCCGCGGAGCGCTCCCTGCTCCAGGGAGCCGTGTCGCTCGCTGTGACCATTCAAGTGGGCTGGCACGTGGCACGGCTGGCTGAGGCAGGCGGCAAGGCAAGCGTTTTGATGTGCCAGCTGCGTCTTACAAGATCGACAACCTCATACTCGTAGCTGCTAAGACGTGGTGACATGCTGCACCTGGAAATAACAAGTTCGGGAAATAAATAAGAAACAACTGTTTTACAAGAAATTGCGTACTAAATTTATCGGGCCTCTGTAGCTCGACATTTTCTTTTCATTACAAGATCGGAAATATCAGGCGTCAAAGTGTTTGCAGCATTAATGCGGAGGATGGCCTTCATTGTCGCATCCTGAAGAAACGATCGTTCCTTACTTTTTCCTCTTTTCATTGCTGAGAAAAGCTTCTCACAACAATACGTAGATCCAAACATGCACATGACGATACCATCGTGACAAATCCAACGTGTTGTAGTACCTCTCTTTCAACAAAGTTGAATTTTTGCAAATCAATAATCTCCAATTGAAGTGACGATGAGAAGTCATCGGGGGAAACTGAAAAAGGAGGGCTGAACACCTGAAGTTCTATTTCGAAACTAGTGAGGAAATCGTGTTTCAAACGACGTGATGAGCTGTTTTAACTTTGCTTGGTAGTCGCCGAAACTAGTACCTTCAGGTTGATTTAAAGAAGCAAGACGACTGAAGAACGTTAAATGACCATTACTCATCTGCCTCGCAAATAAACGTAACTTTTCCATGAACTCTTTGATCTGGTCGTGCATGTCAACGATTACCTGCCCTTTGCCCTGCATTAACAGATTGAAATTATTCAGATGCATAGTTATGTCAGCTAGGAACGTCTGGTCTGATATCCATTTTATATGTTTCAGACAACGCATTTCTTCCCCTTTCATTTCGAGAAAAAGCAATATTTCCTCACGAATTGCAAAGAAAACATCAAGAACTTTTCCCCGAGTCAGCCAACGAACTGTACTGTGGTAAGGTATATCCCCATACTCCGCTTCCATATCTTTCAGGAATCCTTTGAATTGGCGATGATTCATACCGTGACGCCGCACAAAATTCACACACTTGACGACATCTTTCATTACGCCACCTAGCTCTACTGTTTCAGCACACAGTGCCTCTTAGTGAATAAAACAATGAAGAGTCAAAATGTCTTTCCCGAATTCGTCCCTGAGTTTGTTTTTCAAACGAGAAGCAAAACCTTGGTGACGCCCGATCATTTGTGGTGCACCGTCTGTCGCTACAGAATGGAGCTTATCCCATGTCAAATTCATATTGTCCACTGATTCACAAACAGCTTCAAAAATGTCACGTCTTGTTTCGGTGTAATCGAGTGGTACCACATCCAAGAGTTCTTCAGTTACTTGCAGCTCCATGTCGACACCACGCACAAAGACTGCAAGTTGAGCACAGTCCGATATGTCGGTGCTTTCGTCAAGCGCTAGCGAAAATGCAACAAAGCTCTCCGCCTTTCTCCTGAGCTGTGTCTCTAAATACGCTGCCATGTCCAGGATTCGACGAGACATTGTTTGCTTCGACAGGCAAACCCCTTCAATTGCCTGCACCTCCCTTGGAAACAAACATTCTGCGATTGCTACCATGCACGATTTTACGAGTGGTCCCACCGAAAACGGCTTGCCACTCGTCGCAATGATGTGAGCGACCCATGTAGCTTGCTCGAATTGCAGTAGTGTTTTCTCCGCTCTCATTCGCCTGAAAATTATAAACGCATTACAGAACATGAACTATATTGCATGTTTTGATACCCTCCGTATTACGAAACCGTTTTGAAACGTACGTCTCTTGGTATGTAGTTTTTAAGCCTGGCTACTAGTTCTCTGCGTGCAAAGCCTTCTACCTGATCGTAGTGCGCTGCGTGAAGACATGTATAATGTTGTTATATATTGTACCTCTTCGCAGAATTAAATACTTTATGACATACAAGACACTGTGGGCGACCATCCCTCTCAATGAATAGAAAGGTATTCTCCAATAGAGGTACAGGGCTCCCGCGGTTAGTCATAGCTGTCATTGAACACGGGTTATTCCGTCAGTGGCGGCTGCATGCGGCCAGGGGGCAGAGAGTTCGCTTTCTCCCTCCACGCGGGCTCCGAGCTGTCGCAGTGAGCGCTCCGGAGCGTTCCGGCTCCCTGGAGCTCGGTTGGAACAGCCTGCTTTAGTGGGTTACGCAGAATTTCGCTATTCGTCTGCGCCACATCGTCGCCCACGATGGCAGGCATATCGAACATGTCATAACCTAAATCCGAATAGCCGGCCGCGGTGGCCAAGCAATTCTAGGTGCTTCGGTCCGGAACCGCGCCACTGCTTCGGTCGCAGGTTCGAATCCTGCCTCGGGCATGGATGTGTGTGATGTCCTAGTTAGGTTCAAGTAGTTCTAAGTTTTAGGCGACTGATGACAACAGATGTTAAGTCCCACAGTGCTCTGAGCCATTTTTTTAATCCGAATATCTGTAGTAACGTTAACAGGTTGTATAAAGTGTGTCCACGTCATAGTTTGTAACTAATTTAGTTTTTTTCATATAGTTCTGTAATTGTCACCCTGTATTAATAAAAGAAAATTGTGACGGGTAGCAGAAGAGTTATCTATAAATCAACCCAGACTCAAGGTAGACTCAAATACTTCTGCCGAGTTGAAGATATATGGTCAGCTATCCCTACGAACACCGACAAATCTATGCGAAAAGACACGTCTCCCTCGGTATCACTAGCGTCGTTCCACACATGCCTCTCTGGTTAGGTGAGCGACATTTCATTCGCTGCTTTTGCCTACGTGTAACGGTAAAGCGCGCACGGCGTGAACGTGGGCGTTTTAATTAACGAGTCAGGAACTGTCGCCTCAGCTACTGATGGACGCCTCACAGAACGGTGCGGGGGTTGGCGGTTCGCTGAGGCGTGCGGCTTAACGCGGGCCGCGACAGACTATAGACTTCACGGCCCAGTTGCCGCAAAGTCTGTTAGCGGGCGCTCATCGTACGCCGGCTGACACGTGACACACGCGATGTATGTAGGTCGCTGCGGGATTACTGCTCTCCGCGCGCTCTCCTACTAAATTCCTGTCGTTCGGCTGCGCTCGCGTGTCCGCGTTCCGTCTCGTATTGCGACAGCTGGAGCTGTTCCGAGAACCTGATTCCAGTCGTCTGCGTTCTACTTTTCGTTTCTTCTTTACTACAGACTGGTCGATTTCAGACAGACCGTTTCATCGTAAAACTGCGAGTCACAGCTTTACTGGTAAACAACGCCTTGAAAATTTTTGCGGAAAGCAAATTTAGGCACTCCGCCAAACGTCAAAGTGAAGTGAAAATGTAGCGGTTGCTACGTCTTCCGAAATAATTAAGAAATTTGGGTGATACGTGGAACGTTCCTGCAGTGACACATTTACTGCGTCTGACATGCTAACAGCACAAGTTTTTCTTGCGAGTCGTCTAATGCGGAGAGCTGCGTTGAGTAATTCGTGAGAAAAAATCCAATATTTTCCCCCAGTCGCCTTCTAGCGTGAGTTGGGAGAGGTGTGTTAGGCTCGTGTGTTGTATAATTGTTACGTTCTCCCCACTAGATTTCTCCTACGTCTGCTTTCGTTACCAACTCGAATTCGTTAAAAAGTGAATCTTAGGTGTAGCGTGTGTCAATATTCGATACTACGATAATGAAAATTCAAAATACTGGGATGTCACCTGAATTTTATTAATTTGTATCTCAAAAGCGGGAAGCGAGATATATATTCATTTTTAAGATCCAATCTAGCATCAAAGATTGCATAATAAATAAGCCAATCTATTTATCGCTTTTCGTAATAATAACTTTATATATCACAACAGTCATCACACGAGTTTGTCGATACTTAGAAGTTGCACAAGAATGTTCCCGAGGCAGTTCTAAGTAAAAGTCAGTTTTGTGCAAAATAAGATAAGATCCTCCCGGAACGAGTGTTGCATCTCTTAATACTATCCGTTGACTATTTAAAATGTGTTCAGAGGCTGGTTTAAACTTCACTTCTAAGTACACGATACGAGAATTTGTAACGTTCGCATACTACCAGCGTTAAAGCTAGTCACGAACTGTGTGGCGCGCCGGCCAGAGAGGCCGAGCGGTTCTAGGCGCTACAGTCTGGAACCGCGCGACTGCTACGGTCGCAGGTTCGAATCCTGCCTCGAGCATGGATGTGTGTGATGTCAAAATGGCTCTGAGCACTATGGGACTCAACTGCTGAGGTCATTAGTCCCCTATAACGTAGAACTAGTTAAACCTAACTAACCTAAGGACATCACAAACATCCATGCCCGAGGCAGGATTCGAACCTGCGACCGTAGCGGTCTTGCGGTTCCAGACTGCAGCACCTTTAACCGCACGGCCACTTCGGCCGGCTATGTGTGATGTCCTTAGGTTAGTTAGGTTTAAGTAGTCCTAAGTTCTAGGGGACTGATGACCACAGATGTTAAGTCCCATAGTGCTCAGAGCCAACTGTGTGGCGCACTACATTCTTACTCCGCACACAGCTCCTCGCCCTCTGAAAGTGTGTCTTAGACTGATTAAGTGAGCTGGCCTGCCTCTCAGAGCGCGGACACGATTTTTCGATTCAGTCCACCAATGACAAAGACCATAAAATAAAACCTTTAATTAGTTTGGGAATGTGATATTAGAGTTACTGAAATCATATTTAGAAAGCCAGAAGTATGGATACGTTCATCAACACAGTTGGAATTCTATACAAACATTTAAACAGTAAACGTAAATAAAATTAGGTGCTTGGTGCCGATGCTTTCTCTGTGTACGCTTCAGCACGACTCGGCCTAGTTCCCACGCTCTCCGGCCGTCTGTCATTTAAGGAATGCGGTACTCTACGCATCCTTTCTGCTTACCAACTCGCAGCAACGTCTGCCACAGTTAAGAAGAAGATAAAGTCTTCCCGTGGACCGCAGCTTCGCTACATGTGACACGAGCTGACCCTTGTCGCTGATAATCCTCAGGAAGCACAATTGACGATAGCCAAAAGTTAGCAGAGATTGGTGGTTCTGTACACATGCGAGTACTTCAGTGTGATAGTGATGAACCGGTGCACGCATAAGTGTGGCTGTGGCTCCGTCAAGAAAGTCAAACATATGGTAATGACCCTGTATACAAACTGATCTGTTTAGTTTAAGTAGTTCAAAGTTCTAGGGGACTGATGACCTCAGAAGTTTAGTGCCATAGTGCTCAGAGCCATTTGAACCAATCTACATCTACATCTACATGGTTACTCTGCAATTCAAACTTAAATGACTCGCAGTGGGTTCATCGAACCATATTCATACTACTTCTATGCCACTCCACTTTAGAATGGCGCATGGGAAAAGGAACACCTAAATCTTTTAGTTGGAGCACTGATTTCTCTTATTTTATTACGATGATCGTTTCTGACTATGCGGGTTGGTGTCAAAAAAATATTTTTGCATTCAGAGGAGAAAGCTGGTAATTGAAATTTCGTAAGTAGATCTCGCCGCAAAAGACCGCCTTTGTTTCAGTGACTGCCGCCTCAAATCGCGTACCATCTCAGTGACACTCTGATCCCTATTGCGCAATAACACGAATCGAACTGCCCTTTTTGCACTTTTTCGATGTCCTCCGTCAATCCTACATGGTAAGGATCCTACACCGCGCAGCAATATTCCAGCAGAGGACGGGCAAGTGTAATGTAGGCTGTCTCTTTAGTGGGTTTGTCGTATCTTCTAAGTGTTCTGCCAACAAAGCGCAGTCCTTGTTTCGCCTTCCCTACAGTATTATCTATGTGGTCTTTCCAATTTAAGTTGCTCGCAACTGTAATTCGTACGTATTTAGTCGAATTGACTTGTGCGATTTATCGTATAACCAAACTTTATGGGATTTCTTTTAGTACCCATGTGGATGACCCCGCACTTTTCTTTGTTTAGTGTCAATTGCCACATTTCGCACCATACATAAAGTCTCGCTAGATTACCTGTAGTTAGAATTCATCGTCTGATGATTTTACTGGATGGTAAATTATAGCGTGATATACAAACAGTCTAAGGGGGCTGCTCAGATTATCACCTACATGATTTGTGTAAATCAGGAACAGCAGAGGGCCTACATTGCAGAACGCCAGATATCACTTCTGTTCTACTCAATGATTTACCGTCTATCGCTACGAACTGTCACCTCTCTGAGAGGAAATCACGAATCCAGTCACACAACTGAGACGATATCCCATATGCACACAATATGACTAATAGTCGCTTGTGAGGAACGGTATCAAAAGCCTTCAGGAAATCTAGGAATATGGAATCGATCTGAGATCCCTTGTCGACAGCACTCATTACTTCATGTGTATAAAGAGCTAGCTGTGTTGCACAACAACGATATTTTCTGAATCTGTGTTGGTTATGTATCAATAAGTCATTTTCTTCAAAGTGATTCGTAATGTTCGAGAACAGTGTATGCTGCAAGAACCTACTGCAAATTGAGGTCAGTGATATGGGTCTGTAATTAAATAGGTTATTCCTATTTCCTTTCTTGAATATTGGTGTGACCTGTGCTACTTTCCAGTCTTTAGGAACAGAGCTTTCGTCAAGTGAGTGGTTGTATATGATTGCTAAGAAAGGCGCTATTGTGTCTGCATACTCTGAAAGGAACCTGATTGGTATACAATCTGGACCGGAAGACTTGCCTTTCTTAAGTGATTTGAGTTGTTTCGCAACACCTAAGATATCTACTTTTATGTCACTTGTGCTAACAACTGTTCTGGTTTCGAATTCTGGAATATTTACTTCGTCTTCTTTCGTGAAGGAATTACGGAAAACTGTATTTAGTAACCGCGCTTTAATGACACCATCATCGGTAACATATTCATCGCTATCGCGCAGTGGCGTTATTGACTGCTTTTGCCACTGGTGTACTTTACATACGACCAGAATCTCTTAGGGATTTCTACCATATTTTGAGACATTGTTTCATTGTGGAAACTACTAAAACATCTAGCATTGACGTCCACACTAAATTTCGAGGTTCCGTGAAACTTAACCAGTCTTGGGAATTTTGCGTACTTGTGAATTTGGCACGCTTTTTTCGTTGCTCCTGCAACAGTGTTCTGACGTATTTTGTGTACCATGGTGGATCAGTCCCGTCTCTTATGAATTTATGCGGTATGAATCTATCTATTGCTGTCGATACTTTACCTTCGAATTTGAGCCATATCTGGTCTACACTAACATAATTAGCTTGGAAGGGATGGAGACTCTCTCTTAGGAAGGCATCAAGAGAACTTTTATCTAGTGTTTTAAATAGATATATTTTGCGTTTATTTATAGTGGGTTCGGTTGATATGGTTTTGAGCCTCGCTATAGTGACGTTGTGTTCACTAATCCCTGTAAGCATCATGACGCAGTCTATTAGATCAGGATTATTTGCGGCTAAGAGGTCAAGTATGTTTTCGCAACCATTTACAATTCGTGTAGGTTCATGAGGTAATTGTTCAAAGTAATTCTGGGAGAAATGTGTTTGTCGTGCGGGTGACTATGTGTGTTGCTCTCGAGCAGCGGAGGCGCGCGCATCAGTGATGAAGAGCGCCATCTGTGCTTGGCCAGAAGAAGAGCTGCGAAGCCATGCTCCGACTGTGGCGTGACACTGAGCAAATTGTCGTGCGTGGTTATGATGACACAGCAAAATTGTCGTGTTGTCGCGCCACAGAATGGGCAGAAACGGGCAGAAGAAGAAGAAGGCAGACACGGCGAAGCAGCCTTCGACACCGCAATCCATTGGGAAAGCAGAACGGAAGCGCGATGAGCATCATGTGCCAGTCCCTCCTCTGTACATTCAGTGCAGTAGAGGGTCGTGGACGGAGATGTCATAGCCAGCTGCTGCAGGGAAGATGTAGGCGTAGGGTCCCTGGACTCAGAGGCCATCGTCCAGCTGCAGGCAACGAGCGTGGCCGACCACCGCGCACTGTAGAGTGCTGTGGCCGCCGACATTGTTGATCCACCTACTGTGGAGAAGACGAACGCGCCGAAACAGCGCGAGAAGTAATCCAAGGCCCTAATCAGAGGGCTGCCTTGGATATGTGATGGAAAAGTCGGTCCAAGAGGGGCTGTCACTAGCTGGACTCAGGCGTGCAACTACTTAGCTGCGCAACCGGAAGAATAAGAAACCGAGTGAGGTGGCGCAGTTGTTAGATACTGGACTCGCATTCGGGAGTACGACGGTTCAATCCCGCGTCCGGCCATCCTGATTTAGGTTTCCCCTGATTTCCCTAAATCGCTCCAGGCAAATGCCAGGATGGTACCTTTGAGACCGATGACCTCGCTGTCTGGTCTCCTTCCCCAAAAACAACCCAACCCCAATCCCAACCCCAATCGAAATAAGTGTCCAAGGAATAGAAAAGCAACTGGAATCACTCAATAGAGGAAAGTCCACTGGACCTGACGGGATACCAATTCGATTCTACACAGAGTACGCGAAAGAACTTGCCCCCCTTCTAACAGCCGTGTACCGCAAGTCTCTAGAGGAACGGAGAGTTCCAAATGATTGGAAAAGAGCACAGATAGTCCCAGTCTTCAAGAAGGGTCGTCGCGCAGATGCGCAAAACTATAGACCTATATCTCTTACGTCGATCTCTTGTAGAATTTTAGAACATGTTTTTTGCTCGCGTATCATGTCATTTCTGGAAACCCAGAATCTACTATGTAGGAATCAACATGGATTCCGGAAACAGCGATCGTGTGAGACCCAACTCGCCTTATTTGTTCATGAGACCAGAAAATATTAGATACAGGCTCCCAGGTAGATGCTATTTTTCTTGACTTCCGGAAGGCGTTCGATACAGTTCCGCACTGTCGCCTGATAAACAAAGTAAGAGCCTACGGAATATCAGACCAGCTGTGTGGCTGGATTGAAGAGTTTTTAGCAAACAGAACACAGCATGTTGTTATCAATGGAGAGACGTCTACAGACGTTAAAGTAACCTCTGGCGTGCCACAGGGGAGTGTTATGGGACCATTGCTTTTCACAATATATATAAATGACTTAGTAGATAGTGTCGGAAGTTCCATGCGGCTTTTCGCGGATGATGCTGTAGTATACAGAGAAGTTGCAGCATTAGAAAATTGTAGCGAAATGCAGGAAGATCTGCAGCGGATAGGCACTTGGTGCAGGGAGTGGCAACTGACCCTTAACATAGACAAATGTAATGTATTGCGAATACATAGAAAGAAGGATCCTTTATTGTATGATTATATGATAGCGGAACAAACACTGGTAGCAGTTACTTCTGTAAAATATCTGGGAGTATGCGTGCTGAACGATTTGAAGTGGAATGATCATATAAAATTAATTGTTGGTAAGGCGGGTACCAGGTTGAGATTCATTGGGAGAGTGCTTAGAAAATGTAGTCCATCAACAAAGGAGGTGGCTTACAAAACACTCGTTCGACCTATACTTGAGTATTGCTCATCAGTGTGGGATCCGTACCAGATCGGTCTGACGGAGGAGATAGAGAAGATCCAAAGAAGAGCGGCGCGTTTCGTCACAGGGTTATTTGGTAACCGTGAAAGCGTTACGGAGATGTTTAATAAACTCAAGTGGCAGACTCTGCAAGAGAGGCGCTCTGCATCGCGGTGTAGATTGCTCGCCAGGTTTCGAGAGGGTGCGTTTCTGGATGAGGTATCGAATATATTGCTTCCCCCTAATTATACCTCCCGAGGAGATCACGAATGTAAAATTAGAGAGATTAGAGCGCGCACGGAGGCTTTCAGACAGTCGTTCTTCCCGCGAACCATACGCGACTGGAACAGGAAAGGGAGGTAATGACAGTGGCACGTAAAGTGCCCTCCGCCACACACCGTTGGGTGGCTTGCGGAGTATCAATGTAGATGTAGATGTAGATGTAGAAATAAGAAGAGGCCGCCGCTGTACATCGTCGTAGTGGGAACTGCGAAGGATGACAGCGACATCTTCGGGATAAGGAAGCTCATAGGCTTCCCTGTGACTCCCGCTCTCCCCCTAGGCATGGACCCTAAGTCACGTTGCCTCAGGTACCAGCTGAAGGGCATGTGGCAAAACACTGCAACAGCTCGCCGTGGTGCTTAAGGTGGGCCGGCGCGCACGATACCCGCGCCTATGACAGGCGACGAGAAGAGGCGCCAACTTGTGTTCGCTACAGCAGGCCTCCTTTGGCATACTGACGTCGCTGCCCGGCTTTCGTCAGCGATGGCTGCGCTAGAAGCAAGGCGCAAACCGAGAAGCCACGACGACGGCGCCGTAAGCGCCGCCGAACGAAGACGCAACCGGAAGGAGAGAAGACAGCTCCCACTGCCCACAGGCGGCCGGAATATCGAACCAGTGAGAGTGGCGCGGGGGACCGGCCGCCGGCGGTACCAAAGCAGGCGCCGCAAGTGCAGGCGATGCGCGCCTTGCTAGAGGCCGCGGCGGAGGAAGCGATTGCGGCCTTCAAAGCCGCCATGGACGTAGACAGGGCAGTCTTTAAGGCAACCCTGACTGCAGAGATGGAAGAGGCACGCAGCCAACTGTGGCAATAGCGGTCACAGATGCCACAGACGAAGAAAAGGAACCTGCCGCCGCTCCCCTTACGGAGCAGCCGGCGGAAGGACACGCCGCGGCGGACACACCGAAGAGGAAGACGCGAGCCGCCGCAACAACGCCGAAGCCCATCGGTTCCGAGCAGCTCCACTTCGGCGAGTGGGCTACCACAGCGGTCAGAACGCTCAGGGATATGGGCTACTTTTTTTGTGGTTTTAGGGCGCACAACTACAATCGTCATTAGCGCCCAGACTAAGTTAGGAATGCACTGCGAGGCACAAGGTTAAAACAGCAACTAAAAGGGAGAACACTATAAAAGACATATTAACAGGCATAGGATTAAAAAAACAACAACAGCATAATCAAATGTCCTTAGACAGGTTTATCAAATGGATGAAACGAAGAACGCGAGCAGCTGCTCCTGCGTCATCCGCTGAAATGGCATCCAGAGTACATGGAAGGCCAAGATCAACGTGCAGTGTATTAAAATTCGGACAGGACGTTAAAATGTGGCGTACCGTTAGCAACTGCCCACATGGGCAGAACGGCGCCGGCGCAGCCGTCAGCAGATGGCGATGGCTGAACCGGCAGTGTCCAATTCGTAACCGGGCCAAAACGACCTCCTCCCGCCGAGAATGGCGTGAAGGGGTCGTCCAAGCCGTGGGAAGAGGTTTCAAGGCCCGAAGCTTGTTGTCCGTAAGTGTAGCCCAAACGGCACGCCACAGCGATAAAATGCGCTGACAAATGGCCCTGCTACAATCTGATGAAAGTACACAACAAGAAGCTGTCCGAGGCTGGAGGACCGCAGCCTTGATGTGGGCTACGTCATCCGCTGTGTCGGGCAGACACTGCCGCGGCCCTTACTGAGCCTGTCAGCGCAGCCAACGAGTGAGCAGTGGTGCCGCCACGCGACCGCACATCTCCGAGCGCTTGACTTCGACGCTTGCCCACCAGACACCTACGAGCGACCTGCGCCTTCCCCCGCGAAAAGTCACCACTGACCCAGCGCGGCAGGGGGCTCTCATAGCCTGAACTGCAGCACATGGACTTCTCTCTTATGATGAACATATGGCTTCACTCTGTGAGGTAACAGGCGAGTTGAGGCGCCCTGAAAATATTCTAAGTTCGGAGTTGCGTGGGCACGCGGGCCGCTCGGCAGGGCTGCCGCGTGGTGCCGAACGTTCGCCGGGGTCCAGGCCGATGCGTGGCTGGGAAGTCCATGGTGACGCTCTGTCGATGAAGACACGTCGGGAGTGCCAAAGATGGCGGACTTTGTGAAACCTTAATGGTAGACATTTCACAGTTCGTATAGAAATTAATAGTACCCAGGTGAATCATGGTACCTCAAAAAGAAACATGTACATTACCATTATTTTCACGACGATTCTGATGGTGTAATCAGATTTTCAATGTCTTTTTTTAGTTTGAAGTTTAGTATGTGATGCAAATTGTACAAGTAAAACCAAGCAACGAATTTCCAAAATCTAAACGGTTCATCCGATTTCGTTGATCGACGTGTCTTTAGAAAGCTATTAGTTTAAACCTAAATTGGTATGCATTTCAGGCATGTAACTTCAATAGTACATGAGTTATTGGAGGTCAAAGTGGCCGATTGCTATCCATCGCTTCAGGCCATAAGTATTCCACAATTACGTAAAGAAACAGTAGCGGCAAGCTTATAAACATATTTATTCGTCTATGTCTTTGTTTATATCCGATATATACTAACCATGAAGAAATAGGTCAATTATTTACTGTGTTTTAGAAAGCACAGAGACATTAGGCTGCTGGCTTACTTCTGTTCTATTCAGTTGATATATATTTATTTAATTTGCTGATCTATTTAAAAATGTATGTTAGAGAGTGTTTATGGTCCAGCTGTAGGAATATTTATTTAATTTCAAGTTATTTAAATGTAAATCCAGTATTTAGAATGTGTTTCATTATGTTTTCGAGTGTACGTGGACTTGGAGACAGGGCGGGAGCGCTGTAGCCAATCACAGCGATCGTTACAAAAAGGACACGTGGAGAGACTGTATGGTGGTGGAGGAGGAGCATCGTTTCGAGACAGAACAGGGGGATTCTGAACAGTGCGGCGCCTGGGTCTGTACGGGAGAGGACATGGTAGAGTCCTGGACAGTACGGCGCGACGGACGCACAGTCGTGGGAAATACTTGGAGAGTGGAGTAGTTTGCGCGTGATAGTGGGAGATAGAAATATTTCGTAGTGCTGACTTGTGCACTTGCGGGACTTCCGTGGTTTCTGCAGTGAACTCGTACGAGTAGTATGCGGTTAGAAGTGAATATGTCGCGAGCTATGTTGTTGTTCATAACTAATTGCCGGCCGGAGTGGCCGAGCGGTTCTAGGCGCTACAGACTGGAACCGCGCTACCGCTACTGTCGCAAGTTCGAATCCTGCCTCGGGCATGGATGTGTGTGATGTCCTTAGGTTAGTTAGGTTTAAGTAGTTCTAAGCTCTAGGGGAATGATGACCTCAGCAGTTAAGTCCCATAGTGCTTAGAGCCATTTGAACCAAACCATAGTGCTCAGAGCCATCTGAACCGTAACTAATTACGTGAAGTAGAAATGTATTGTTTCCCTGTTATCCAACTTATATTTATTTAATTGCTGGACCATCGACACCGATAAGTGTTTTACAGTAATAAAGGGCGTTCTTAAACGTACTTCTGCTATCGAACTCATAATTTAAAGTCGTTAAAATAGTACCTGCAGAATTTATTAATTGCAATCTTTCATTTGTAAATGTACATGTTACGTTCAAAAGTCGCAACTGCCGAGTGATAGGAACCTTCGACCATTCGATTCATGTGTATATTCATATTGTATACTGTACATTCAGCAGTATTTGTCTTATAATGCAGCAAGTATGTATCCCAGCTCCTAGGCAACGAAACCAGCTAAAACTTTTAATATTTCAAATCTGAGTCATAGGGTACATATTTGAGGGCCACACCATCATTTTATTTTTTCCGAAAGCCCGCAACACGGTATCCGCTTGCATGCTACTCACTGCTAACTTAACCCATCCTTGCATGACCTCTCGCAGTCTGAAAGATTCCGCTACTGCAATTACTAGCCGACCTAACGATCGTAGAGTATTTTTCCCCTTGGCTCTTGCCTTGGCACTTTTTCCCCTCTGTCCTTCAAACCGCTACTCTTCGTTCCACTTTCGACCCAATCTATCTCCAGATGAGCACGTATTAATGGTCAATCTTAACCAGACGTACGCAAACATCGCAGTACCCACATCCTGCGACACCTCATATTAGTGAAAACTAACCCTTATGCAGAGATGGCAGTAGACCTTTTGAGTTGTCCATCATGCCGGTGTGGGCGTGGAGCGGCTCCACCTCTAATGAAATATAAAAAAAAAATGATAGTTGAGTTTATTTTACTTAAGAAGCTTTGAGAGCTTCACGTAAAAAAATTCGGAGACATTACCTTTCAGCAGGCTGTCCTAGATTTATCTGAGATATAGCACTCACTTGGAGATGGGTAACGGTTATCAGCCGCAGTATCGTGGCAAGATGTTGACGTCATCCGGCTGCAGCCAATAAACTTCACAGAAGGTCAGAAGTATACTTTTCTAGTTCAGTGTTATTGGAAGCCATATTGGTTCCCGCAGAGTATGCGTAAGTACAAATGAAAGACATGTTCCATATTAAGGAATATACCGAGATGAAAGGTCATTAGTTTGACTTTTCAAACCTGTACGCGAGTTTGCTAATGGATTTGAACTGTGCAGTGTTTGAGTCGCTTGAAGCATTTCTTTGTCCACGGAAACCGCAACAGATTGCTATTAAAATGTTGCCCAATTTAAGTACGCGTAATAAATGGTGTGGCAAAATTACGTGTAGGTTTTTAATTAATAATATCTCTTGTACAACAAAACATTTTAATACATTTTTCGGAGGGACATATTAGGGTACTCCCTTATTAAAGTGCAATACGAAAAAGGCCCATAGTAGAAGCCTAAGGATACGATAATTATATGATCAAAGAGCAGTTCACTTTTTTGCTAAGCAAGCCTCCGCTCCTACTGAATGCCTCAAAATAATTCCCTGCCCAATTCCTTTAAATTCGTCCAGTTTATGTTGTCGGTATAAGGACTCTCTCTGCCCAACCTGACAAAAAAAAGAAATAAAAATTTACCAAAATTTGAAAACGATAAGTTAACACGAAAAGTTAAAAATGGTTGCATGGGGTGAGGTATATATTGATGCTAATATCAAATTCAGTATATTCCACATTAAAACTGTTGCAATATTAGAAACTATCTTTTCTTGAAGGTATTCATGAAATCCATAAAAGGCAAGTAATTTATAATATTAGGAGCCAAGATTGCTTGATGTGAAATAAAATAGTTTATTTCATTAACAGTTTCGACAATATCTAGCTGTGAACGTCAGACTCTGAAGTGTTACAGGAATATAGTTACACATCAGTCTCGTCGACATAATGAGAACGTGCTCCACACTAGTTTGTCAAATATATAAAGTTTCTATGTACAAGTAGGCGGCAGGACTAAAGAGTGGAGGAACGAAAACAGGTACATCAGTAAAGAGGATGGGTCGACGACGTTCAAAAAGACTCTTGGATCTTGACAATGGTGCCAGAGGGAACGTGAACCACTCAATGTGTAAGCGCATCAGGCAGTAATAAATCAGCACCTTCCTTTCCTTTGTGTTGAGTTAAACCACAAACCCTTACGTGCCTTACTTGATTCTGGAAGGCCGGCCGAAGTGGCCGTGCGGTTAAAGGCGCTGCAGTCTGGAACCGCAAGACCGCTACGGTCGCAGGTTCGAATCCTGCCTCGGGCATGGATGTTTGTAATGTCCTTAGGTTAGTTAGGTTTAACTAGTTCTAAGTTCTAGGGGACTAATGACCTCAGCAGTTGAGTCCCATAGTGCTCAGAGCCATTTTTTTTTATTCTGGAAGCAGTCTCTTATTACTGGACCACGACTAGTTTAGCCCCTTACGAGCTACGGTCGAGAGATGTCATAATGTCAATGGGCAGACGTTGCGTTTGTTGGGCTGTTAGGGGGAGTCTTGGTGTTCAACATTTTTCATGGCCAGCAGCGTTGATAGTAGTTAAGAATCGGTCAGTCAATTTGCTTTGGGATGTGACTTCACTCAGCTAACCAGGTTGGTTCCAAATTATGCTAATAGGTGTTCTTGTCAGAATTTCAAATCTGTTGTTGTGAGTGGTTGCAGTTAATCGTCAGTGCTATAGCACTCGGTGCGGGGTTTGAGGTAAGTTACTTGACTCTCTTCAAGCTAAGGAACTACTAGAGGTGCTCAGTAGATTCACAGACGTCTCATCCAACGAAGTACGGGTACGATTAGGATTAAAAATAAAATAAGGTTGACCAATGATATTCCTATCTTACAACCCGTGTACAGGCTGTCACCCAAGTAGATGAAAGCCTTGTGTCAACTTTTGTATTACACGTTCCACGAAGGCGTTGTGAGACCATCTACCTCGGCATGCAACTCACCGATGTTCTTAGCCCCAAACGGTAGACGTTTGAAATATTATTTCCGTTTACTTGTTGAGGCTTGGCCCTCACACCCAACAGCTAATTATGCTGACGCAAATTTAGGATACCACTCCGTAATGAATTACTGGAAGATATAAATTTAGAGAGAATAAAATATGCGCCGCCCGAAGTGGCCGTGCGGTTAAAGGCGCTGCAGTCTGGAACCGCAAGACCGCTACGGTCGCAGGTTCGAATCCTGCCTCGGGCATGGATGTTTGTGATGTCCTTAGGTTAGTTAGGTTTAACTAGTTCTAAGTTCTAGGGGACTAATGACCTCAGCAGTTGAGTCCCATAGTGCTCACAGCCATTTGAACCATTTTTTTGAATAAAATATGCCATTTTTCAACCTCTATATAAGAAACCAGCTACTCTTCGAGACCCTGAAAGCCCATGGGATGTCAACCGGCCACCGAGTCATTCTCTGCCTGATGAGGTCATTTCGACGTTTTATGGAGGGGCATGTCGTCAGCTCACGGCATTCCCGGCCGTTTTTCCGAATTTTAGATCTTGGAGCCGTTACTCTTCATTCAGGTAATTTCTCATGTGGCATCGCGAGGCTAATTGCACCCATACCAGTCCTACCACCAAGGAAAAATTCCTGTCAATGCTGGGAACCGAGCGCGAGTGCTCTGCATAGCAACCATGTACGCGGACAACTCAGCTATGGAGCACAGAAGATACAAATAATTATAGTACACTTTCTATAGTAAAGTTTTCTTCCGAAATATTCGAAAAAGTAACGACTCATTTAAGTAGAAAAAATTTCCTCAGCACATCAGAGTTCAATTCCAGAAGCGTTGTTCGACTGAGAATGATTTCATACATTCACTCACCAAATGTTACGAGCCTTAAGTAATTAAATATCACCCACTGGTATTGTCTGTGATCATTCTAAGGTACTGGAGTGCATAGATCGTGTTACTCTCTTACAAAATCGAAGCTCTGTAGAGCCGAGGGTTTTACAAACAACTGGTTTGAATCGTACGAACAAAACAGAATGAAAAGACTTGTGCTGAATGATTGAAACATGGTTAGTAACGTAGAAAAATTTTAGCCATACTGAAGAGAAATCAGGAACATAATCCCATGGGGTTCAATTTTGTGTCCACTTCTGTTTCTTGCATATGTGAATGACCTTCTGCATAACATGAGCAGTCGTGGTTGCTGCTTTATGGAGACGACAGTACCATTATAATAAATTTCATTACAGAGAAAGTAACTGCTCTTGTTAACACTATGCCGTCCGCCACAGTGGTGTCGTGCGCGAAATAGCGGTCAACGGCTGGCGTCACCACAGTGATGTCATCTGCATAGTATCGCGCAGTGGCCGGCGACAGCAGTTTAGTATCTTTTGCATTCTGTTGGTGTTTTGTTTAGGTAACAATAAGTTACACACGTCAACAAGTATTTTGTTTTTATAATTACTTGTACACTTTCATCATGGCGGACGAAAGACGTTCCAGACGACTTGGCCGATTGGGAAGTGAAGCAGAATTGTAGGAAGATACTGAAATACGTCCAAGAAGAATTCGGCGAATGCTACGATTGCCAACTGATTCAGCTGAATCAGACGAAGAAGACAGTACACAGTAGTCAGACTTTGACTTGTCGAGGACCAATAATAAATTTGGAGGCTCCCCGGGTCCAAACCTATTTCCCAAAGATACACAGAGCGTCAAGCATATCGTACAATTATATATTGGGAACGATCTATTTGAATATATTAGCAACGAAACCAAAAAGTACTACAGTCAAAATTGCAATAGAGGTAAACTGGATTACAAAATGCCAAATTTGTCGACGTTACGGACCCGAACTTAAAAAAATGGTTTGGGCTTGCTATCCTTATGGGAATTGTAAGAAAAGCAAGGATCAATGATCATGGGTCAACGAAACCGATGATAGACACACCGATATTTCGCAAAACGATGTCCCGCAACCGATTCAGACAAATATTATCATTTCTATATTTTTCCGACAGCAACAATAAACTGGAAAGTTAAAAATGGTTCAAATGGCTCTGAGCACTATGGGACTTAACATCTATGGTCATCAGTCCCCTAGAACTTAGATCTACTTAAACCTAACCAACCTAAGGACATCACGCAACACCCAGTCACCACGAGGCAGAGAAAATCCCTGACCCCGCCGGGAATCAAACCTGGGAACAAACTGGAAAGTGCCGACTGGCTTGTCAAAGTGCAATTCGTAATTGATTATTTTCCCAAACTGTTTAAAGAAACGTTTAATCTAAGTCAAAACATCTCAATTGATAAATGAATGATACCGTGGCGTGGACGGGTAAATTTTAAAGTTCACAATCCGTCGAAAGTTGGGAAATACGGTATACTCATTCGAATGCTGTGTGATTCGAGTATGGGATACATTTCCCCATTCAAGATATATTCCGGTGCTGGACAGCTTTAAGCAAAAACAGTGACGGAACTATTGACACCTTCTGATGGAAAGTGGCAACACCTCTGCATGGATAATTATTATAACAGTGTAGAACTTGTAGAGAAGTTACTTGAAAAGAAAATTCGAGTTTGTGGAAAGATCCGGCAAATGGAGGATTTCCGGAAAACTAAAGCGGGCAAAGGTCAATGTGTTTGAAGCTCGTCGTCAACGGAAAGGTGACAAGCGGCCGGAGACAAGCCGAGTAATCCGAATTAGCGCTGCCGGCGCCAAGCGAATAAATTTGTACGAGACGTACGGATGGGAAAGTGTTAATGATCGTTTCTCAAAAAATTGTTACATGTTTCCATAATGAAATTTTCATTCTGCAGCGGTGTGTGCCCTTATATGAGACTACCCGGCTAATTAAAACTTCGTGAAAATTTCATTCTGGAAAATCCCCCAGACTGTGGCTAAGCCATGCCTCCACAATATCCTTTCTTCCTGGAGTGTTAATCTTGCAAGATACACAGGAGAAAGTCTGTGAAGTTTGGAAGTTAGGAAGAGAGGTACTGGCGGAAATAAAGTTGTGAGGACGGGTCGTGAGTGGTGCTTGGTTAGCTCAGATGGTAGACCTCTTGTCTCCGAAAGAGGAAGGTCTCGATATCGCGTTTCGGCACCAGTTTTAATCGGCCAGGAAGGTTCAGTTGCTAAGAGGTTCTCTGAAAATTTCCAGAAACATACTGTACTCACTTCTGGACACCATCTACTCCCTACCAACAGCTAACGTAGTACATGAAAATGAGGCTGGAATGCTCCAAATTTTAGGACATACACAGTGGTGAAACTTTAACTCGAACCTCCGGCGGGAAGGGCCGCGCAACCCGTGACGTGGCGCCTCTAACCACGCGGCCACTCCTCGCGGCTAAATACAACACAAACATGAACAATAATACTGTTATTGTTTATCGAGAGACGTGTTCAGTGATAGGGCAGTAAAATCTTGCCCGTTTTCGCAGTGAGATGTAATTGTGTTCCAAGTCAGATTCCAGTGTCAAGATTTTGCTCACGAAGCAGTCGAAATAACTGTCACTGTCAGTGTACAGGTTGTCCAGCGTGAACACTATCAAGGAAACTGTGCGTATGTGACATTTGTGTCACGTAACAAAGGCGTTATTTTTTGTCGCCTCTAACACTTCCACAAATTGTGTACATAGACTTTTACACGCTTTTTATATTCACTTACGAAATTGATCATAAACTATGCATCACCGTTTGAGAAGAATACAATCGGCGATCAAAAATCTTACGTTTTTGGGCGTTGCTGCAGCTTATATGCAACATAGCGCGATTCTGGTACGAATGTATAAGCACCGACATATAGGCCAGGGAGTGGTTTGGTATTTGTGTTTCTCTGCCTCGTGATGACTGATTGTTGTGTGATGTCCTTAGGTTAGTTATATTTAAGTAGTTCTGAGTTTTAGGGGACTGATGACCATAGATGTTAAGTCCCATAGTGCTCAGAGCCATTTGAACCATTTTTTGGTACTTGTGTCTTACTGATGCGCGTGCGGTATATGCGGAATTGTGAACTATGGCAACGTTTCCCGAATGAGATTTTCACTCTGCAGCGGAGTGTGCGCTGATATGAAAGTTCCTGGCAGATTAAAACTGTGTGCACCGACCGAGACTCGAACTCGGGACCTTTGCCTTTCGCGGGCAAGTGCTCTACCATCTGAACTACCGAAGCACGACTCACGCCCGGTCCTCACAGCTTTACTTCTGCCAGTATCTCGTCTCCTACCTTCCAGCTTCATATCAGCGCACACTCCGCTGCAGAGTGAAAATCTCATTCTGGAAACATCCCCCAGGCTGTGGCTAAGCCATGTCTCCGCAGTATCCTTTCTTTCAGGAGTGCTAGTTCTGCAAGGTCCGCAGGAGAGCTTCTGTAAAGTTTGGAAGGTAGGAGACGAGATACTGGCAGAAGTAAAGCTGTGAGGAGGGGGCGTGAGTCGTGCTTCGGTAGCTCAGATGGTAGAGCACTTGCCCGCGAATGGCAAAGGTCCCGAGTTCGAGTCTCGGTCGGTGCACACAGTTTTAATCTACCAGGAAGTTTATGGTAACGTTGTTACCAAATGTGTTGAAACAGGACGAACGTGCTGTTACTTTTTTCTTGGCTGCCGAAGGACAAACACCAGTAGACATCCATCGGAGAATTAAGAATGGTACAGCATTTATGCCACTTTTCTGGCATGGTGTGGCGAGTTCCGTTATGGTCGCAGTTCGACACAAATGCCGGTTGATCTGGGAGTCCAAACTCATTCACCAACTCAAGTGCGAGACACTGGAGCATTCAGCCTATAGTCCTCTTCTCTGCCCACGCAGTTATCACGCCTTCGGTACCTTAATAAAGGAGCTGAAGGGTCCGCGCTTCCTGTCACACGAGGACGTGCACCAGGCAGTAAGGGCCTTCTTCATGTGGCAGGACGTGGTGTTCTACCAAACGGCTATGTTCAAGCTGGTGTTGGCAGGATGATTGCCTAAATGCTCACGGTGACTCTGCCAGATTGGCACACCGATTCAGGACTGTAGGGTATTCGAACGGAAACTTTTAGATCACCCAGTACAGCTACGTCCATGCCTACAACAGTGGAGAAAAAAGTGGCTTTTATAACGCATTATTAATGGTGTCAGTGCCTCAGAAAGGAAATCCAATATGTAGCAAAAAAAAAAAAGTTTGCCCGTTTATGAATAACATAACATGTGACAAGCAACCAAAAATAACTTTTTTGAATTTAATGCAAAATAATTTTTTTCTGAACAATTGCATTGCTTGGAGGTATATTTATTTTAAGACTTGCAGACTGGAAAAACAAACTTTTTAAGTATGTTTGCGTAAATAGGATGGGAAAGTAGTACACTAATAGGCCAAAGCATTATGATCACAGCCCACCGCGACGTTGGATCCGCCTGGAGGCTTTGCGGAGACGCGAGGAGGTAACAAAAGTATGTAAACGGCGCAGACACCGGCGAGGGATCACTGTAGCGAAGATAAGGGCTGAAAATGGTGAAATCCGATGAGATAAGCGACTTTGACCAAGGGCAGGTTATTATTACACAGAGCCTGTGTACGACGAATCTGGTCGAATGTTCACGTGCTACTATCGTCAGCGTCTACAGAAACAGGTAGAGGGACAGTGAAACTACCAATAGGCGCGCTAAATGGTTGAACGTACACGAATCTTCACAGAACGTGGGGTTCGGAGGCTTGTATGCTCTGTAAACCAGGAGAGGTGGTGATCTGGATATCTCTGCGGAAATAACACAAACCTAGTGCAAGCGCAAGTGTTTCGGAGCACACCGTTCATCGTACGTTGTTGAACGTGGAGCTCTACAGCAGACCGCCACTGCGTGCTCACACGTTGACCCGACGACATCGTCAATTACGTCTGCAGTGGGCACAGGACCATCGGGATGCGACCGTCGGTCAATGAAAACGTGTCGGCTCTTCGGGTGAATGACGTTTTTGCTACACTAGGTCGATGGTCGTCTCCACAAAAGATGTCATCGAGATGAACGACAGCCCGAAACGTGCAGCGCGCCACGGACGCAGGCTGGTGGGAGAAGTATTATGCTATGGAAGACGTTCTGCTGCGCTTGGGTGGAACTGTGGTCGTAACCAAAGATACACTGACAGCTGCGAAACAGCTGTATCCCTTCCTCCTGATGTCTGCCCCGACGGCGACTTCACTGTCCGTGTCTCGGAGCCATAACCGTGCTACAACGGTTTGAGGAGCTTTATAGTGAACTCACGTTGATGGCGACCAAATTCCCCTGATGGAACCCATGTGGGTCGTTATCGGGCACCCCCACGATGAACACAAATCAGCGGCCCTTTGTTTACGCCAGTTGCATGACGTACACTGGGACACATGGCACATACCTCCACAAAATTATCAACAAACTCTGAGATCCCTGAAATGCAGCATCAGTGATGTATTTCGTCCAAATATGGACAAACAAGCTATTAAGCAGATATGTGCATTAAAGTAAAAAATCATGTATCTATATTTCCTAAATTGACTCGTTCCACATCAATTCCATAAAAGAGTAGTTCAAATGGTGTATGGAACTCCTGTATAACCGACGAAACGAAGTAACTGTTTCCACGACAAAAGCACAGTGTCTACAGCACTGCGGCTCCTGGTCTACTGCAATGCATAGTTATCCTCTACTGAAGAAGTCGTGTAATATGCAAGTTATTATTAACAGCAGTATAATTTTTTCCGTTTCCCTACAGTGCCACAGCAATTTCATTGCTCTTAAAAGCCTTATTGATTTAAATTTTTCAGGATCACAAGAATTACACTTTTATGACTTGAACATTGCATACCTGTACGATTCAAAACACTGGCCGCGCGGGCACTCGCGACTAATCCCTCAGGCATATGGCTGCCTCCCCAGGAACATCGCATACCGGTGCTCGTACAACATGTATTGCACGCACGGCTAACTGGCACGAATTACGTATTAATGGCGGGCGGCCCTCCGTGCTATTACGAGCGCATTTTTAATGCATCAGCTACCTGTTTGCCAGCACGCGTGCATTATTGAGGCCGTGTTTGGACTGCCGGACCACCAAGCTGCGCCCCCTGGGTCTGAACGATGGGACCGGGGTCGCCACGAGCTACCAATGTCCGCTCGTCAACTCTAGGGGCAAGCCAGTAATGGCACAAACTATCGGTACTGCAAGATGGTGAAAAAATAAATAAGGCTGGACTCAAAGATTTACTCCCTAGCGATGTCTGTCTGATTCATTTGTAGACGTTCTGACATGAGCAATGTGGTGCAACAACACACTCAACATAAGTAACCTCATCCGAAGTTGACGAGGTGATAGCTGACGACTTGACTGTCAGCACAGGCAGAAACACCTCTAGAGCTCTATGATAGGCTGGTCTCGTTGTCCTGCGATTCTGATGTGTATGTGTCACAAGGCTACGTCTGCGCGACTCTGTCATTTTGCTAACAACGAATTAACTCTCCTTGGTGGGCAGATTTCCCATATAGTCGTACGCTAAACTACTTGGAATCTAATGTGTAATCGTCATTTCGTGTAAGTAACAAATAAGGTGGAAGAAACTACGAATAGAACAAGAGGAGTTACTAGAATCTGGTGGAGAGCAGAACGGGCGATACATTTGACACTTTATAAGGTACTGTGTGTGTGTGAAATCTTATGGAACTTAACTGCTAAGGTCATCAGTCCCTAAGCTTACACACTACTTAACCTAAATTATCCTAAGGACAAACACACACATCCATGCCCGAGGGAGGACTCGAACCACGGCCGGGACCAGCCGCACAGTCCACCACTGCAGCGCCCTAGACCGCTCGATTAATGCCGCGCGGCATATATAAGGTACTGAGCGATTCTCTGTTCGACTTTGGGAGCATCATATACCGCAGTGGATAGAAATCTGCTGAAACTAGATACTTTCTATTAAAGAGTGATACTTCTAACCCAGTCAGCCACGAAATGAACTCCCACAAACGCAATTAGAGGAAGCTTCCGAAATGCAGATACAAAGATGTTACCAGATTATACGTTGCCAGATACATTTCTCAAGAGTCATTTATCGGTATCTGATCATCTAAATGTGCAAATGCCGTGACAAATTTCTCAGGAACTAACACAAGAACCTCACAGACAAAGCACAAACCGAACTCATCTTCTAGCAAGAAGCTACAGAAATTGCGAAATATCTTACCAATATTCCTACAAGAGGCAAAATTCGCTTGCTAGCGTTATCAGTTTGACATCATATTTAATCCTTTGGCTACAACTGTGTTTCAAAAACGTTAATGTACGACTACTTTAATTAATGTGTTTTTCATATGTAACTATAGGCCTATGAAAATACTATTTCTCGCCATTTAGTTTTACAAAGGGGTTGGGCTGTTGGTTGGTTGGGAGGATGATATTTGGGCTGGTATTAGACACATGCTTATTCCTAAGTACCTCCAGGCTTTCAGAAGACGACTACGCAAAACATATAAGAAATACCGAGAACAGACATACACTGTGTGATCAAAAGTATCCGGACACCCCTAAAAACATACGTATTTCATATTAGGTGCTTTGTGATGCAACCTACTGTCAGGTGCTCCATGTCAGCGACCTCAGTAGTCATTAGATATTGTGAGAGAGCAGAATGGAGGGCTCTGCGGAACTCACGGACTACGAACGTCTTCAGGTGATTGGGTATCACTTGCGTCATACGTCTGTACGCGACATTTCCACACTCCTAAACATCCCTAGGTCCACTGTTTCCGATGTGATTGTGAAGTGTAAACGTGAAGGGACATTTACAGCACAAAAGCGTACAGGCCGACCTCGTCTGTTGACTGGCAGAAACCGCCGACAGTTGAAGAGAGTCGTAATGTGTAGTAGGCAGACATCTATCCAGACCATCTCACAGAAATTCCAAACTGCATCAGGATCCACTGCAAGCACTACGACAGTTAGGCGGGAGGTGAGAAGACTTGGATTTCATGGTCGAGCGGCTGCTTCTAAGCCACACCTCAGGGCGGTAAATACAAAATGACGCCTTCATTGGTCACAGGAGCATAAACATTGAATAGTATAAAAACGTTGTGTGGAATGACGAACCGGTGGTGTTATGGTGTAGTCGTGTTTTTCATGGGCGGGGGTTACACACCTTGTTCTTTTGTGTGGCACTATCAAAGCACAGGAGTACATTGATGCTTTAAGTACCTTGTAGCTTCCCACTGTTGAAGAGCAATCATGGGATGGCGATTGCATCTTTCAAAACGATCGAGCACCTGTTCATCATGCACGGCCTGTGACGGTGTGGTTCCACGACAATAACATCCCTGTAATGGACTCCCTGCACAGAGTCTTGACCTGAATCATATAAAACACCTTTGGGATGTTTTGGAACGCCGACTTCGTTCCAGGCCTCACCGACCGAAACCGGTACCTCTCCTCAGTGCAGCACTCGGTGAAGTATGAGCTGCCATTCCCCAAGAAATCTTGCAGCGCCTGATTGGACGTATGCCTGCGATAGTGGAAGCTGTCATCAAGGCTAAGGGCGGGCCAACGCCGTATTGAATCCACTATTACCGATGGAGGGAGCCACGAACTTGTAAGTCATTTTCAGCCCAGTGTCCTTATACTTTTGATCACATAGTGCACACCGATGGACAGCGAATCTCTCCAAGTTTGTTACTCTCACTTCAGGTGCTCAGTATGGCTTCGTTCGTGATACGGCAGGCATCAATACTTGGGTTAAAGCCATTGGCGTCATGTGGACTGGAAGGGGTTAATGCAACCAGCTTTGCACATCTAGTAATTGGCCTGCCTACCTGAAGGTGCGAATTAATTCGATGTGACGATACGGTGACGAGGATTAACAATAAAACTCGAGAACAGCACAACATACACGTGCACTCTGTAATTATAATATTTCCGCTAACTATTAGTAGGCCCCCCTTTAGCAGTCGGACATATACAGGGTGATCCATTGATAGTCACTGGGCCAAATATCTCACGAAATATGGTTGCCCCGCTAGATGGCGCTGCCGTAGGTCAAACGGATATCAACTGCTGTTTTTAAATAGAAACCCCCATGTTTTATTAAATATTCGTGTAGTACGTAAGGAAATATGAATATCTTAGTTGAACCACTTTCTTTGCTTTGTGATAATGGCGCTGTAATAGTCACAAACGTATAAGTACATGGTATCACGTAACATTCCGCCAGTGCGGACGGTATTTGCTTCGTGAAACTTTACCCGTGATAAAATGGACCGGTTATCAATTGCGGGAAAGGTCGATGTCGTGTTGATGTATGGCTATTGTGATCAAAATGCCCAACGGACGTGTGCTATGCATGCTGCTCGGAATCCTGGACATCATCCAAGTGTCCGGACCGTTCGCTGGATAGTTACGTTATTTAAAGAAACAGGAAGTGTTCAGCCACATGTGAAACGTCAACCACGACCTGCAACAAATGATGATTCCCAAGTAGGTGTTTTAGCTGCTGTCGCGGCTAATCCGCACATCAGTAACAGACAAATTGCGCGAGAATCGGGAATCTCAAAAACGTCGGTGTTGAGAATGCTACATCAACATCGATTGCACCCGTACCATGTTTCTATGCACCAGGAATTGCATGGCGCCGACTTTGAACGTCGTGTACATTTCTGCCACCGGGAGAAAGGGAGATTACTGGACGATGACAGATGTTTTGCACGCGTTCCATTTAGTGACGAAGCGTCATTCATCAACAGCGGTAACGTAAACCGGCATAATATGCACTACTGGGCAACGGAAAATCCATGATGGCTACAACAAGTGGAACATGAACGACCTTGGCGGGTTAATGTATGGTGCGGCATTATGGGAGGAAGGATAATTGGCCCCCATTTTATCGATGACAGACTAAATGGTTCAATGTATGCTGATTTCCTACGTAATGTTCTACCTTTGTTACTACAAGATGTTTCACTGCATGACAGAATGGCAATGTACTTACAACTCGATGGATGTCCGCCACATAGCTCGCGTGCGTTGGAGGGGTAATGAATAGCATATTTCATGACAGGTGGGTTGGTCGTCGAAGCACCATACCATGGCCCGCACGTTCACCGGATCTGACGTCCCCGGATTTCTTTCTGTGGAGAATGTTGAAGGATATTTGCTATCGTGATCCACCGACAACGCCTGATAACATGCGGCAGCGCATTGTCAATGCATGTGCGAACATTACGGAAGGCGAACTACTCGCTGTTGAGAGAAATGTCGTTACACGTATTGCCAAATGCAGTGAGGTTGACGGACATAATTTTGAGCACTTATTGGATTAATGTGGTATTTACAGGTAATCACGCTGTAACAGCATGCGTTCTCAGAAATGATAAGTTCACAAAGTTACATGCATCACATTGGAACAACAGAAAAGAAAATGTTCAAACGTACCTCCGTTCTGTATTTTAGTTTAAAATACCTACCTGTTACCAACTGTTCCTCTAAAATTGTGAGCCATATGTTTGTGACTATTACAGCGCCATCTATCACAAAGCGAAAAAAGTGGTTCAACTAAAACATTCATATTTCTTTACGTACTACACGAATATGTAATAAAAATGGGGGTTCCTATTTAAAAAAAAAACGCAGTTGGTATCCGTTTCACCTATGGCAGCGCCATCTAGAGAGCCAACCATAGCGCCATGTTGTTTCCCCATTGAAGCTAGAAAAGTTTCGTTCTTTGTAATTTTTCGTTTGACGCTTATTTCGTGAGATATTTGGCTCGATCCCTATCAATGGACCACCCTGCATATACCAAAAACATGCTACAAATTCAACTCCCGAATGTAAACCTTCCAGTCGTATACAGTTGACAAAATGCTCTCAGGATTCCAGCCGTATTGTAGCATTAAACAACTGTGACGTTTCGACGAGTGAGATACTCATCCTTTCTGGCGAGGTCTTGCGGATGACAGCCTATTTATATCTGCGGTATGAAGGGTATCATCAGGATACGTACATTCTTGCCCAGTTACTTCCGTGTAAAGCGAATACGCTCTATGACTATGGCCACGCCAGCTCGTCGTGAAATTCGGTACATGGAGGTACAGAAACGGCGTGCTGACGTAAAACAGTTCGGGAGCGCAGTCTGACAAGTATCGCAGCTTCCTGACAGACTATCGTTCCACAGATACTGCAGACTTTCCTCTGCAGACTAGGATGAACCTCTGGAACAACACGATAGCTGTCCAGCTCACAGTGAACTACGTACTACATCACGTCTTCACGAATTGTTTCCCAATCGTTGGATTGGACGCAGAGGACCTGTAGCTTTGCCGGTCCACTCCCTGGATTTTGCACCTGTAGACTTTTTTTTCTGTGAGGAAAGCTGAAAGACGCTGTCTACAAGGACTTACCAACTACACCCAGTGATACGCAACGACGTATTACTGCAGCCCGCTCAAACATCTGCTTTGAAGTGCCAGCATGTGTGCAGCAGTCGTTCCATACCAGATTGGAAGCGTGTACTGCCGCTGCCGGAGGTCATTTTGAACAAAAACCTGTGATAGTCAATTGTCTTGTTATTCGTCAGAATACAACTAACTAGTGTACGCACTTGTGTTGCACTTTAGTGTGTGTTGCCGCAGGTATTGTAAGCGTTTCGGTACGAGAATGTTTCAAACTACGATATCGAATAAACAACTCGCACTGGAATCTTGCAACAAACACCACTGACATTCTAATTTACCATACTTCTAGTCTCTTATCGTCAATAGAGATTGTTCCATTTAAAAACGTGTATGTTTGTACAAAAATACACTTTCTAAGTATTATTACAATCCACTCAATGGCTAACAATACAAGCCCCTGACTACCAATCCATTGCGTGAAAAGCGCACGTTAATAGCACTTTTCATTTCCGCAATATTTCGGTGCAAGTCTTAGGTGATTCACCCTGTATATCACATGCGAATATGTTCGACATCTCCGACTAAATTCTTGGACAGCATTCAACGAAACTTATACTATTCACCATTTAGAAAGAAGTACTGTTGGGATAGAAACACCAAGTTCCAATTGGGGTTGGAGGTGGGTGTGGGCCTTTCGCTGATGAGGGGTTCATGTACGCAGGAGGAGGGGAGGTGGAGAAAGGGAAGCCGGCCGAAGTGGCCGCGCGGTTCTGGCGCTGCAGTCTGGAACCGCGAGACCGCTACGGTCGCAGGTTCGAATCCTGCCTCGGGCATGGATGTGTGTGATGTCCTTAGGTTAGTTAGGTTTAACTAGTTCTAAGTTCTAGGGGACTAATGACCTCAGCAGTTGAGTCCCATAGTGCTCAGAGCCATTTGAACCATTTTTGAGAAAGGGAAGGGTGGTGAGGAGATGGGTAGGTACACAGGGGATGGATAGAGTGATGGGGGAGGAGAAAATTGGGAGGGAGGTGGCGGAAAGATGGACAGAGAGAGGGGTGGAGATGGACGAGAGAGGGAGAGGAGGAGTTGGACGAACAAAAGGTTGAGGTAATTAAAATCAAGGGCAATGACGGATTTCTCAGTTAGCATGATATAAAACAGTAAAAACAGAGAAAAACCTTAAACATCGTCTGCACTTCTATCGGATCAAATGGCTACCTAGCAGTTAATAATCCTAACCACTGGCATACCTCCGAGTTAAGGAAGTTGCATTCGTTAGGAAGCCGCTGTTGCAGATTTCTGCGTTTATGACCCATCCTAACATTACTTACATGAGTCGCCGATTGCTGGGGCAACATAATATATCTCTAGTAACCCCCGTCCTCTCTCGGTAGTTTTAGGGTCTAGATCACCTTCAAATTATCTCGTACCCACCGTGCATCAGCGCTGAGAAGGGGCCACAGGTGATCCTACGCCATTATCCACAGTCTCTGTGGGATCAGACAATGAGCCTTATCACTTAACAGATTGAACTTCCCTCCACAGCTTTCTCTTGATTGGTGTCTCACATTAGTCGCCTTCAAGTTCTCGTTGATTGTGCTAGTTCTGCCATAGCTGCCACATTGTTTGCCACAAATCGATTATTCCTGTCGATCTCTGTTTATGAATTAATTCCACCATCGGCGAATACTCAGCAATATTAACTGCGCTAACAGTATTCTCCTCGCTGCTATTAGATACAATTAGTTTTTCTTTCTATGTGCCTGTATTTTACAAACATTTTCTAAGTTCCTTCCTTCACCTCTTTTTTTCTACATTTTTTTGTCTGTAAAATGTCGCTTAATGGAGCAGTGCCTTTTACTTGAGTCTTAAAATCTTCATAGGAAGGACACTCTAGTACAGTAGGGTCTCGCGCACCAATGTCTCCACAAGCACGCATATTTGTCAAACCTTCCCCTATCCTATACTAATATTAAGGGTATGCTCCATAGCCTGACATGCTGTCAGTTACGTCTCTTCACTTATTTACATGGAAGTATCTTCACCTTGATACTTGGAAATGTGTACCATACTTTGCTACGTGTTGCGATTGTGGTCTATAATTTTAGCCTTGATTTGGTTGTTATTTCTTGGCCAACTATTCCTCTCAACTTGGGAAAATTCTCTTTAGGAGGCCAGTATAGAAATCCTCTGCATCTGACGCTAACATCTACTGGAACAGTGCGGCTGGTCCCGGCGGAGGTTCGAGTCCTCCCTCGGGCATGGGTGTGTGTGTTTGTCCTTAGGATAGTTTAGGTTAAGAGTGTGTAAGCTTAGGGACGGATGACCTTAGCAGGTAAGTCCAATAAGATTTCACACACATTTGAACATTTGAACATCTACTGGGAACACGCCTAGTATAACTATTAGTACCTCCACCGTTGATGTCCCACAGGCTCTCCTGAACCTGAGCAGCAGACTCCCCTGTGTTCTCCTTACTATTTATTTATACATACTGACAGATAGATAGGTAGATAAAGTTCCCTGTTCAGGGCCTAGACGCACCGATCAGGCGCGGCCGACCGCCGGGCCATCCTTTGTCGATGGCAGCATTAGATGTGGTATGCAGATGCATGTGCTCAGTACACTGCTCTCCTCGCCGTTGACTGGTTCCTTGACCTTGGAACCGCTAGTAATCGGGAGTACTAAGGAATGACGAGATACGTTTGAAGTTCTCTAACGCTATAGATACAGAAATAAGGAATAGCGCAGTAGGCAGTGCAGTTGAAGAGGATTGGATCAAATGGCTCTGAGCACTATGGGACGTAACATCTATGGTCATCAGTCCCCTTGAACTTAGAACTACTTAACCCTAACTAACCTAAGGACATCACACAACACCCAGTCATCACGAGGCAGAGAAAATCCCTAACCCCGCCGGGAATCGAACCTGGGAACCGGGGCGCGGGAAGCGAGAACGCTACCGCGCGAACACGAGCTGCGGACAAGTTGAAGAGGAATGGACATCTCTAAAAAGGGCCATCACAGAAGTTGGGAAGGAAAACATAGGTACAAAGAAGGTAGCTGCGAAGAAACCATGGGTAACAGAAGAAATACTTCAGTTGATTGATGAAAGGAGGAAGTACAAACATGTTACGGGATAATCAGGAATACAGAAATACAAGTCGCTGAGGAATGAAATAAACAGGAAGTGCAGGGAAGCTAAGACGAAATGGCTGCAGGAAAAATGTGAAGACATCGAAAAAGATATGATTGGCGGAAGGACAGACTCAGCATACAGGAAAGTCAAAACAACCTTTGGTGACATCAGAAGTAACGGTGGTAACATTAAGAGTGCAACGGAAATTCCACTGTTAAATGCAGAGGAGAGAGCAGATAGGTGGAAAGAGTACATTGAAAGCCTCTATGAGGGTGAAGATTCGTCTGATGTGACCGAAGAAGAAACAGGAGTCGATTTAGAAGAGATAGGGGATCCAGTATTATAATCGGAATTTAAAAGAGCTTTGGAGAACTTACGGTCAAATAAGGCAGAAGGGATAGGTAATATACCACCAGAATTTCTAAAATCATTGGGGGAAGTGGCAACAAAACGACTATTCACGTTGGTGTGTAGAATATATGAGTCTGGCGACATACCATCTGACTTTCGGAAAAGCATCATCCACACAATTTCGAAGACGGCAAGAGCTGACAAGTGCGAGAATTATCGCACAATCAGCTTAACAGCTCATGCATCGAAGCTGCTTACAAGAATAATATACAGAAGAATGGAAAAGAAAATTGAGAATGCGCTAGGTGACGATCAGTTTGGCTTTAGAAAAAGTAAAGGGACGAGAGAGGCAATTCTGACGTTACGGCTAATAATGGAAGCAAGGCTAAAGAAAAATCAAGACACTTTCATAGGATTTGTCGACCTGGAAAAAGTGTTCGACAATATAAAATGGTGCAAGCTTTTCGAGATTCTGAAAAAACTAGGGGTAAGCTATAGGGAGAGACGGGTCATAGACAATATGTACAACAACCAAGAGGGAATAATAAGAGTGGACGATCAAGAACGAAGTGCTCGTATTAAGAAGAGTGTAAGACAAGGCTGTAGCCTTTCGCCCCTACTCTTCTATCTGTACATCGAGGAAGCAATGATGGAAATAAAAGAAAGGGTCAGGTGTGGAATTAAAATACAAGGTGAAAGGATATCAATGATACGATTCGCTGATGACATTGCTATCCTGAGTGAAAGTGAAAAAGAATTAAATGATCTGCTGAGCGGAATGAACAGTCTAATGAGTACACAGTATGGTTTCAGAGTAAATCGGGGAAAGACGATGGTAATGAGAAGTAGTAGAAATGAGAACAGCGAGAAACTTAACATCAGGATTGATGGTCACGAAGTCAATGAAGTTAAGGAATTCTGCTACCTAGGCAGTAAAATAACCAATGACGGACGGAGCAAGGAGGACATCAAAAGCAGACTCGCTATGGCGAAAAAGGCATTTCTGGCCAAGAGAAGTCTACTAATATCAAATACCGGCCTTAATTTGAGGAAGAAGTTTCTGAGGATGTACGTATGGAGTACAGCATTGTATGGTAGTGGAACATGGACTGTGGGAAAACCGGAACAGAAGAGAATCGAAGCATTTGAGATATGGTGCTATAGACAAATGTTTAAAATTAGGTGGACTGACAAGGTAAGGAATGAGGAGGTTATACGCAGAATCGGAGACGAAAGGAATATGTGGAAAACACTGATAAGGAGAAGGGACAGGATGATAGGACTTCTGCTAAGACATGAGGGGATGACTTCCATGGTACTAGAGGGAGCTGTAGAGGGGAAAAACTGTAGAAGAAGACAGAGGTTGGAATACGTCAAGTAAATAATTGAGGACGTAGGTTTCAAGTGCTACTCTGAGATGAAGAGGTTAGCACAGGAAAGGAATTCGTGGCGGGCCGCATCAAACCAGTCAGTAGACTGATGACCAAAAAAAAAAAAGTAATCGGTCGAACAGCTGCTCAGTTGACTTTATGAAGCTGAGTGCGCCCCGTTCCAGGAAAACTCCCTGGCAGTATTGGGAATCGAAATCGAACCCAGATTTCAAGCGTGGCAGCCAGCCGCACTGACCACCCAGCTATGGAGACGGACAATAAGTAGAGTGAAACTTCCTCGCAAATTAAAACTGTATGTCGGATCGAGACTCGAACTCGGGACCCATGCCTTTTGCGGGCAAGTGCTCTACCATCTGAGCTACACAAGCACGACTCACGACACAACCTCACAGCTTCAGTTCCGCCAGTACATCGTCTCCTACCTTCCAAACTTCACAGAAGCTTTCCTGCGAATCTTGCAAAACTAGCACTCCTGGAAGAAAGGATATTGTGGATACATGGCCTTACCACAGTCTGGGGGATATTTCTAGAATGAAATTTTCACTCTGCAGCGGAGTGTGCGCAGATATGAAACTTCCTGGCAGATTAAAACTGTGTTCCGAACTGAGACTCGAACTCTGGACCTTTGCCTTTCGCGGGCAAGTGGAAGTTTGGATGGTAGGTGACGAGGTATTGGCGGAACTGAAGCTGTGAGGTCGGGTCGTGAGTCGTGTTTGGGTAGCTCAGATGTTCGAGCACTTTCTGGCGAAAGGCAAAGTTCCCGAGATCGAGTCTCGGCCCGGCTCACAGTTTTAATCTGCCAGGAAGTTTCGTATCAGCGCACACTCCACTGCATAGTGAAAATTTCATTCTTGGATAATTAGAGTAATAAAAGCAGAAAAGTTCCAGTGAAAATGGATCCACTAGAGAGCCACTTGCAAGACAAATGTGAATGTGTGATTAAGACCAGCAACAGAGGACAGTGTTGAGAGAATGCAAAATTCAGAATGGCAAGAGAATGAACAGTAGACTTAAGACAATAATCCTTTCAGTTGATTGAAGCATTTAGATAATCAGTTTGAGACATTTTCCAGCTGGGATCAGTTGAGGACGAAGAGATAATCAAAGAAGGGTGGGGAGATTCGTCGTGGCATAGTGTACTGACTGCTGGACCGTAGGAGGGTGTACAGAAGATGCGATACTGCGCAGGTATTTTCGTTGTCATGACGGTTGGGTTCCGTGGTATTTCCACGTTTTTCGAGTTACCTGAAAACATTACGTGTGACTTGACTATTGATAACAGCGTGAATTTGACTATTGATAACAGCGTTAATTCCTCACAGAGTTTATTAAATGTTGTTCACTACCTTTGGAGTTCAGAGCCTACAGATTTTCACCATACAGAAATTCCTGGTGTGAACATTCATTCATGTACCGCAAAGCGCCCACAAGATGCAGTATATTCCAAGTATAAGTCTCCGCTATAGCAAAGAGCAAGATAATGAAGCTTGAAACTTCCACTGCTTTTAGCAACTACACTACTGCAGTGCTGCCAAGCCGTTATCATGTACAACCACACTTACGAACGATAGGAGTTGTACACATGGAGTGGAGAAACATATTAATATGAAGCTGTATTTCGGAACTCTTCTTGGGCTACAATTCTTTGGTCAGCTACTGGATTGAATAAGGAAGTTTAGAAGAAATTTATATTACAGTGTATGAGCTGCCAAATTTTTTTTAAAATCATCATGTCATGACAAGATTCATACAAGGAAGGTAACGTATTGGGCTCCTTTACATTATCAACATATAAACAAAGAGGTAGTTATTAATAATGTACTGCAGTATAACAAGGGCGCAACGGCTGCCATTGGTGCTTTTTAAGCTACACACAGCAGTGCCTGGAGCGTTCGCACCTGCGTGGATAACAAGGATGCGTGTGTGTGCACTTGCTAAGTGGGTCAATGATGTCTTAAACAAAATAGGAGAGGACACTGCATCAATTGTTAGTTCATATGAAAGAATAAGGTGAGCTTTTCGTAATTATGTATCGTCGTTTGTGGCGCTATGTAAACAACAAATAATAAGATTAATTAGCCTCCATGACAATCGATGTCAATGGTAAATATCCTCGATTGGGACTGGGATCCACGTTTAAACCATATGACAAGTGTCCTCTCAGATCTACAACATATTCATTCATAGATGTGCAACAATGAGGAAAGATCGACATGACAGTAGATGGGACTTTACAACCGACCAACAAATTCTGTCGGTAGAAAGACATAAAAAACTCTAAAATCCTCCAGAATAGGCCGTGAAGGCCTAACGGTACCGACCAGCCGCCGTGTCATCCTCAGCCCATAGGCTTCACTGCATGCGGATTTGGAGGGACTTGTGGTCACCACACCGCTCTCCCGGCCGTATGTCAATTTCCGGGACCGGAGTCGCTACTTCTCAATCAAGTGGCTACTCAGATTGCCTCACAAGGGCTGAGTGCACCCCGCTTGCACAACAGCACTCTGCAGATCAGATGGTCACCCATCCAAAGGCTAGGGCGGCCCGACAGCGCTTAACTTCGGTAATGTGAAGGGAACCGGTGTTACCACTTCGGCAAGACCGTTGGCGTTGAAAGATATTACTTTCCGAAAAACATGAAGACTTTCCCACTGTACCGACACGACAGTTGTGTCGTCTAAAAATTCATTAAACTGCTAGGAATATGGAACATAGTTACTTTCCTTGCAAATCGAATAATCGTTTTTACATTATCGGGAGAAATGTACACCTGTTAGCACTTTCTTCCGTTTTACTGGGCTTTTCCTTGTATCTTCGAAATAGTTCGCAGTGTCTGGTCAATAGGGTGCATTTGCACACCTTAGTATCACTTCCATTTAAGTACCTACAGTGAGATTGTTAATCTTTCAAAAAGTTGTTGACATATCCAGCTTAATTTAATGCTTATCTGGCTATCAGTCAGCTACTGGAATATCAGTCGACATTCCTTGGTGCCGGCCGTGGTGGCCAAGCGGTTCTAGGCGCTCCAGTCCGGAGCCGCGCTGCTGCTACGATCGCAGGTTCGAATCCTGCCTCGGGCATGGTTGTTTGTGATTTCCTTAGGTTTAAGTAGTTCTAAGTCTAGGGGACTGATGACCTCAGAAGTTGAGTCCCATAGTGCTCAGAGCCATTTGAACCATTTTTGTTATTCCTTAGTACTATTTTTCATCGTCATCTGACATGTTACAGATCAAATAGCTGTGTTTATGGAGGTTGTAAGTATTAAAAGCGACAGATGTAGATGATGACTACAAATACGAGCGCCCTTCTCACTTCTGTCCTCTAAGATTCATGAGTGTGTGAGACATAGTACGCGCATAAATCTGCATATTTATCGATATCACAATACTTGAAAATCTTTGATTACAATCTGTTGTTTAAGCAGTTCGTGTGTTCTGCTGTAACCCACTGCATCCAACAGTATATAATGGTTGCAATCAGATTGCGAACGGTGATTAATCTCTTGTGTGAGGGACATAAAATCCTCTAAACTGTGCAGGCATTTGCAGTTATTGGTAATTATAAAGCCGCTATTTGAATTTTTCGATAGGAATTTTAACAATTGCTTGTACTCTTAATGCATGGAATTCATTACAGTTTCATTAAATTTCCAATATACCACCAGCTGGAATAATTTATAATCCCTACTGTGTAATGGAATGTGGACGGGGGTGATGATTAGAAATGTGCTCTTCCGTATATCGTCTCATTCGCTAATAAGTATTCTGTAGCACGAATTTATGTCGAGGATTTATCGACGGTGAAGTGTCGTCGATTCGAAAAACTGGCTTCGGGTTGCCCGGGCAACATTTTCATCAACGATTTTAGGAGCTCTTGCTTACTTTATACTCTGAACAAGCACATTTAGGTAACAGACAGAATGAAACAATTATTGGTACTTTTTCTTCTGCGAGCTACATTGGATACAGAATGGAAGTCGGTGATTGGCAATCCGGATTGGCAGTGGAATAATATTATTAGAACTATCAGTTTTAATCTTTATTAGAAATCTGTATCTTAGTAACAGACTGAAGAAACGTAAGATGGTCTGAGGAATTTCGCTCGATGCCTTTAGCTGGTGAGCAGTTTCATGCACACCAGTTCTTCTTCCATAGTACAGGGTGATTCAAAAAGAATACCACAACTTTAGGAATTTGAAACTCTGCAACGACAAAAGGCAGAGCTAAGCACTATCTGTCGGCGAATTAAGGGAGCTATAAAGTTTCATTTAGTTGTACATTTGTTCGCTTGAGGCGCTGTTGACTAGGCGTCAGCGTCAGTTGATGCTAAGATGGCGACCGCTCAACAGAAAGCTTTTTGTGTTGTTGCGTGCGGCAGAAGTGAATCGACGACAGTTGTTCAGCGTGCATTTCGAACTAAGTATGGTGTTAAACCTCCTGATAGGTGGTGTATTAAACGTTGGTATTAACAGTTTACAGAGAATGGGTGTTTGTGCAAAGGGAAAAGTTCTGGACGGCCGAGAACGAGTGATGAAAATGTAGCACGCATCCAGCAAGCATTTGTTCGCAGCCCAGGAAAATCGACTCGCAGAGCTAGCAGAGAGCTGCAAATTCCACAATCAACTGTATGGAGAGTCCTACGAAAAAGGTTAGTTATGAAACCTTATCGTCTGAAATTGGTTCAAGCACTGTCTGCAGCTGACAAGATAAAAAGAATCAATTTCTGTGATTTTATCCTTGCTCAAGTGGAAACAGATGAATCTTTCGTTTCAAAGATTGTGTTTAGTGATGAAGCAACTTTCCACACTAACGGGAAAGTCAACCGTCACAATGTCTGTATATGGGGCACTGAGAATCCGCGGGAAACAACTCAGTATGAACGTGACTCGCCTAAGGTGAACGTTTTCTGTGCCATTTCAGCCAATAGAGTTTTTGGTCCCTTTTTCTTCGAAGGTGCTACTGTAACTGGACTACAGTATCTGGAGATGTTAGAGAATTGGCTGTTCCCTCAGCTCGAACAAGAAGCACAACAATTCATATTTCAGCAGGATGGAGCGCCACCACATTGGCACTTATCTGTCCGTAACTACCTGAACGTCAACTACCCGAGGCGATGGATCGGCCGCCAGGCAGCCCGTGACAGAGCACTTCATCACTGGCCTCCAAAAAAAATGGTTCAAATGGCTCTGAGCACTATGGGACTCAACATCTTAGGTCATAAGTCCCCTAGAACTTAGAACTACTTAAACCTAACTAACCTAAGGACATCACACACACCCATGCCCGAGGCAGGATTCGAACCTGCGACCGTAGCAGTCCCGCGGTTCCGGACTGCAGCGCCAGAACCGCTAGACCACCGCGGCCGGCTGGCCTCCAAGAAGCCCTGATCTTACCCCCTGCAATTTTTTCTTATGGGAGTATGTTAAGGATATGGTGTTTCGGCCACCTCTCCCAGCCACCATTGATGATTTGAAACGAGAAATAACAGCAGCTATCCAAACTGTTACGCCTGATATGCTACAGAGCGTGTGGAACGAGTTGGAGTATCGGGTTGATATTGCTCGAGTGTCTGGAGGGGGCCATATTGAACATCTCTGAACTTGTTTTTGAGTGAAAAAAACCTTTTTAAATACTCTTTGTAATGATGTATAACAGAAGGTTATATTATGTTTCTTTCATTAAATACACATTTTTAAAGTTGTGGTATTCTTTTTGAATCACCCTGTATATTGAACCCCGCTACATTGGCGGCAAAAGTGCTGCTGAGCACCGGTGGAATATTTTTGTTCAATTATGTGATGGCGTGGCGTCTGTTCTTTCGGACATGTCCGAAAGAAGGGGGAAGGGGGAAAGAGACGAAAAGGGAAGGGATTACTGATTTCAGCTGCATAGGGACATTATGCAGAATCAGCGGCGACGTGCGAAAATGTGTCCCGAGCCGGGATTCGAAGCCGGGATCTCCTGCTTACTAGGTACATGTCATTACAATTGCGCAGATTCCGCGTAATGTCTCTACGCAGCTGAAGTCAGTTACCCATTCCTTTCCTTTCACCCCCACCCTCCATCTTCTACTTACATATAATTTTGGTAAATAAAGTGCAGACTTGGCAGAAAATCCTAAGAAATTTTGGTCTTATGTCAAAGCGGTAGGTGGATCAAAACAAAATGTCCAGACACTCTGTGACCAAAATGGTACTGAAACAGAGGATGACAGACTAAAGGCCGAAATACTAAGTGTCTTTTTCCAAAGCTGTTTCACAGAGGAAGACTGCAATGTAGTTCCTTCTCAAGATTGTCGCACAGATGACAAAATGGTAGATATCGAAATAGACGACGGATAGAGAAACAATTAAAATCGCTCAAAAGAGGAAAGGTTGCTGGACCTGATGGGATACCAGTTCGATTTTACACAGAGTACGCGAGTGAACTTGCCACCCTTTTTCCAGCGGTGTACCGTAGATCTCTAGAAGAGCGTAGCGTTCCAAAGGATTGGAACAAGGCACAGGTCATCCCCGTTTTCAAGAAGGGACGTTGAACAGATGTGCAGGACTATAGACATATATCTCTAACGTCGATCAGTTGTAGAATTTTGGAACACGTATTATGTTCGAGTATAATGACTTTTCTGGAGACTAGAAATCTACTCTGTAGGAATCAGCATGGGTTTCGAAAAAGACAGTCATGTGAAACCCAGCTCGCGATATTCGTCCACGAGACTCAGACGGCCATAGACACGGGTTCATAGGTAGACGCCGTGTTTCTTGACTTCCGCAAGGCGTTCGATACAGTTCCGCACAGTCGCTTAATGAAGAAAGTAAGAGCATATGGACTATCAGACCAACTGTGTGATTGGATTGAAGAGTTCCTAGATAACAGAACGCAGCATGTCATTCTCAATGGAGAGAAGTCTTCCGAAGTAAGAGTGATTTCAGGTGTGCCGCAGGGGAGTGTCGTAGGACCGTTGCTATTCACAATATACATAAATGACCTTGTGGATGACATCGGAAGTTCACTGATGCTTTTTGCAGATGATGCTGTGGTGTATCGGGAGGTTGTAACAATGGAAAATTGTACTGAAATGCAGGAGGATCTGCAGCGAATTGACGCATGGTGCAGGGAATGGCAATTGAATCTCAATGTAGACAAGTGTAATGTGCTGCGAATACATAGAGAGATAGATCCCTTATCATTTAGCTACAAAATAGCAGGTCAGCAACTGGAAGCAGTTAATTCCATAAATTATCTGGGAGTACGCATTAGGAGTGATTTAAAATGGAATGATCATATAAAGTTGATCGTCGGTAAAGCAGATGCCAGACTGAGATTCATTGGAAGAATCCTAAGGAAATGCAATCCGAAAACAAAGGAAGTAGGTTACAGTATGATTGTTCGCCCACTGCTTGAATACTGCTCAGCGGTGTGGGATCCGTACCAAATGGGGTTGATAGAAGAGATAGAGAAGATCCAACGGAGAGCAGCGCGCTTCGTTACTGGATCATTTAGTAATCGCGAAAGCGTTACGGAGATGATAGATAAACTTCAGTGGAAGACTCTGCAGGAGAGACGCTCAGTAGCTCGGTACGGGCTTTTGTTGAAGTTTCTTCACCGAAGACTCAAGCAGTATATTGCTCCCTGCTACGTATATCTCGCGAAGACACCACGAGGATAAAATCAGAGAGATTATAGCCCACACAAAAACATACCGACAATCCTTCTTTCCACGAACAATACGAGACTGGAATAGAACGGAAAACCGATAGAGGTACTCAAGGTACCCTCCGCCACACACCGTGAGGTGGCTTGCGGAGTATGGATGTAGATGTAGAAGGCTACCGTGGTTACTGGTGGAAATGAGGGCACTGGTTTTGTAATTGTCCATGGTCTATGTGAGCAGTTTAGTAGCACTGTATTCTTAACGGTAGAAGATGATCTAAAAGCTATCGATGAATTTTAAAAAGAGGGATACATGCAAACGGTTACTATCCTGATACGGATAACTGGGAAAGAATACGGAGATTACGAGACAACATGAAAGAAATATATAGTGGAACTGATGTACTTATAAACAATGCTGCTGTAGCGACTAAGAAGCAGAACAAGGTCCATTTAGTCAGCAAGCAGAAAATACAATATAAGCGAATTATTTTGGAGTTCTGGAGACATGTAAGACATTGTTCTCTCTGCTATGTTCTCATGCTGGTATTGTCAGTTGGTCAATTTAGGTATCTTCTAATATTCCAGGAGTGAATGCATCACTCGCAACTGGAACATGAACAGGGCGATCAGTTACTGCTACCAGAAGTACCCTCCACCATACATCATCAGATGGCTTACGGAGTACTGATGTAAAAACAGAACCTTAGAAAGATACTTGTGGCTCCTAAAGTCACTGAAGAGCACCGTTTTAAACTTGTGAAACAGTTAGATGGGTAAGCAAAGTGAAAGATACGTGTTGAAGAAAGCTGCAGCAATTACATGTGTGTTTTATCCAAAATTGGGGTTACTGTATTCCGTTTCATAAAATATAAAAATTATATGATAGGGGACCTGAAAAAATGCCTAAATTTGTAAACGCTGTACTGACATGACAAGTCGGAAGATACCATTAAATATAGAGAAAGGTGCTGTTACGTATTTATGTTGCGCTGTTCTACGACCTGGAATAAAATCGAGTCGTGGGAAATATATCTGATGTACTTGCCTTTTTTGTTTCTAATGATCATTCCTGTCATATCTGTGAATAATAACCATTACTTCTGGAACACTGTGTGGAAGGAAAACTACTGACATCACGGGTTAGTAGACTCTGAACCTATTATGTGAAATTACCTTTCGAATCTCCCATCATCGTACATTTTGGAACCAGTTGGGCATGTCGTATGATTACAATAAAGGTCCGGGTGGAGCAACGTTACAACACCAGTGGGAAACTCTTGACCCACACAGTCATCAATAGTGTCATTTGCCGAACAACGGAGCATTTTTTTGGGCTCTCACGTCATAAATTTCTTGAGAGAACAATATAACTTCTGAGTGATACAATACAGGGACTCCACAACTACTGACTGAGTTAAATCCTGGTTCCAATTTTTCTTCGGGGTTCCAGAAGGTGTGTGTAGCCGATCACGTTAATATTATGTATCCCAGTATTCGGGAAGTTCTGCTGGTCTCCATACTGAAGAAAGCACGATAGTGTTATTAGAAATTTCATCACCTGAAGATGTGATTATTAGGACCAGTGAAACTTGCTGTCAGATTAAAACATTGTATTGGACCAAGACTCGAACTCGCGACCTGGGAAATGTCCCGAGTTCGAGTCTCGGTTCGACAGACAGTTTTAGTCTGCCAGGAAGTTTCATATCAGCGCACACTCCGCTGCAGAGTGAAAATTTTATTCTGGAATATGAGCAGTGTACCACAGGTTAGATACTCCGACGTAACGATACTACAATTTCTAGAACGACTGAATTGTGAAGAAGTGTGGCTTTGGCAGTCCAGTTCATAGTTCTCTGTTACTGCAGTCAGATCTTGTACACGTAGTAGCTTAAAGTCAAGAATATCCGAATCCATTTTTCGCAATTTCCCTTCTTGTAACTAATTCGCTAGTCGACAAAGATTCAAAAGCTGTTGCTGGACGACGTGAAAAATAGATTCTGTGACATCTACACCTCAGATGCTTTCTACGTACATATGAGGTGAACGTGTAGGACAGCGAAGACGAGCTACCAGTCGGCCCTCGAAGAAGACTTGGAACATGCTCGTCACACGTACTCGAACACTCAAATGCGTCAACACAGCTGGTGGACATCCTTGAAAGGGAGACTGTACCTCGGACTGTAAAGCTTCCGTGAACTATCATTCTACCTTCAGATTACCTTCAGGACCCAGGATGCGAGACGCGATGTTGTATCCATAGGCGCCCCAAACTATTTTTTTACGGGATTAGAAATACTTGCCTTGCAGTCAGTATTTTGTTACGTATGAGGTACAACTGATGTGAAAAAATGTATAAGAACATTGCTTGACCTTAACAGCTCATAAATGGCCACCGGTATAGTCATTTTAGACGCTTTCTACGTGATACACCCAACTATATACTAATGAGCCAAAACATTAACACCACATGTAACAAAGAAAATGCATGTAATATGTATTCTGTACCATCCAAAATTTTTCGCAGTTTAATATCCGTCGACAACTTGTACTGTACTTCTAATTCTGAATCTGTAAGCTGTATTACAGAAACTGTATTTAATATGTAACGAATGTCATAGTGTATTTATTTGTGAATGTACATAACTGATTGTAATTATAACGCAAATATTGTAACTTGCTGGTTAATAGCCATGGGAAATTTATTTAAATGCATCGATAGCAACGACGGAATGGCAGTAGCTGTGCCGCTGTTTATCTTTGCGTATGGAGAGGCTCTGTCGCTTTGCGAGCAGAGAAGAGGCAGAGCAGTTTGAGTTGTGAAAGAGTGCGGAAGTGTTTGTTGGGCGCTCCCGCAGACGCGGTGTGTAGCTATGCTCGCTCCAGTGTAGACCCGCCGGATTCGTTAGCCCGCGAGTATTGGGAGCACGGTAGGAGTAGCAGGCAACTCTAACTACCGCTTGTACCATAATTATCTGTGGCTCTGGAGACAAGTCATGGTTCTCAACCAGCAGCAGCAACAACAGTGGCAGCTCAGTATTGTCGTCGACTACATTCTTCGTCGTCCGCACAGCCACAACATCGTAAGACTGTCAAGTGACAAAGCATAACTAATATTGTAGAGGCATTACCCAGTGGCCTTTTTTTCGCAACGTTTGACTAATTTTCTTGAACAGTAACCTGCAATAGTTAAAACACTTAGGGCACCTGTGTTTTCACTAGCCTCAGACATTATTACCAAGCACGGTCCCTTTCCTTTCCATGCAGTCACCGAGTGTCGTAAAAAATGAATATTGATTAACTATATAAAACCAGTCTTGTGTGAACGGTAATGACCAGTTTCAGTCTAAATTTGTTGCCTCAGTAACTGTTCATTCTTGCGTAGTATAACAGAGGCTTAACAGATTCGCAATTTTGAGCGTTAACTTCATTAAGAGTGCTCAATTTCGTTTATTCTGTAATTAGCTCAGCGAGTGACCTCTGCTGGCTTGGTATGTATTTTATTGTTCTTATGTTAAAAGTGAAATCAATTACTCATTTTCTGAAAGTACATTCGATTCAATCTTTCATTGATTAAAAGTAAATCTCTTGCCTTGCGTTACGCTGAGGCTACTGAAGTCAATTTTTACGTAACAAAGCTTCAGTTAGTATTTCAGAATATCTCGACTGAAAAACGTCCCACAGTTGCACTAATTATGTTTACTCTAAACCTCGACCGTGGTTTCTGCAACAATATTATAGCCTCCTTCAGAAGTCATAAGCTTTTAAAAATGAAAAACATCTTAGCCCAGCGCCTGCGTCAAGACCATAAAATAACTTCGACGGACATAAGTCTGTTTCGATCATAAGTAAAACTACATATGGTACCGTATGTCCTCCGCCATACTCTTATAGTGAGAATAACAGATGTAGTGACGGAGGACATACGGTGCCACGTGTAGTTTTACTTGTGATCGAAACAGACTTACGTCTGTTCAAGTTATTTTATTTTATTGATCTTGACGCAGCCGCTGGGCTAAGGCATTTTTCATTTTTAAAAGCGTATGACTTCTGAAGAAGGCTCTATTATCATAGCAGAAACCATGGTCAAGGTTTAGAATCAACATAATTAGTGCAGCTGTGGGCTGTTTTTCAAAAATTGGTTCAAATGGCTCTGAGCACTACGGGACTCAACTGCTGTGGTCATCAGTCCCCTAGAAACCTAACCTAAGGACATCACACACATCCATGCCCGAGGCAGGATTCGAACCTGCGACCGTAGCAGTCGCACGGTGGCTGTTTTTCATTCGAGACAATTTCGTAACGGTTGCTGGTGGTGCTGCCATGACGAAAATAATATTTCTGAATAAGTAACTGCAAAATCAGTGATTTCTGATTCATATATTTTCTCGTGAACTGTTGAATTGTGGAAAATCATAACAATATTCTGTTGCCACTCCAGTGATTATTTGCATAAATTTCTTGTCCATTACCTGTCTTAGGATTTTGGACATTCATTATCCTAGTGGAATGGGGACTGTTTAATTATCCTCTTTTTGCTATTCGGTACTTTTTGTATTAAGTATTACGTGCAAAGTCTTTTACACCTATGTGGTTGGTGAGCGACGGCACTATTCTCCACCCGTTTCAGAACTATTAAAAGTACTTAGATTAGGTTTAAAAAAGATTTTTCCTTCAAATGTGTCTGTTGTACAATTTCCTCCTACTATTTTCCTTTGGTAACGATAGCCACACTCACTGCAAAATGTAATAGGCATACTAGATCACGGCCATTTATACCTTAATATAATCGGCCGATTAGGAAGGGGAAGTTATACACTGTTCACCGCGTGACTGAATGGCATAGTGATGGCGTTACTGGATCGTGACTTGGTCACCTAACTACACACATAAAAAAAAAATTCTGCATCCCATCGGGTCCGAGAGTTCCGGATCCTGTACTGAAAATTGGATTAAATGTCAACATAAACATCATTTCCGCCCTTTTTATTGCTCATGAAAACCACACTTTACATGTTGTACCATCATACAGCGAGACCTTCATAGGTGGTGGTCCAGACTGCTGTACACATCAGTACCTCTAAAACCCAGTAGCACGTCCTCTTGCACTGATGCATGTCTGTATTCGTCCTTGCATACTATTCACAGGTTCATCAAGGTACTGTTGGTCCAGATTGTCCAACTCCTCGACGTCGATTCGGCGTAGATCACAGAGAGTGGTTGGTGGCTCACGTCGTCTATAAACAGCACATTTCATTCTATCCCAGGCATGTTCGATAGGGCTCATGTCTAGACAACACGCTGGCCAGTCTAGTCGAGCGATGTCGTTGTCTTGAAGGACCTCATTCACAAGATATACACGATTGGGGCGCGAATTGTCGTCCATGAAGACGAAAGCCTCACCAATATGCTGCCGATATGGTTGCACTATCGGTCGGAGGATGGCATTCATGTATCGTACAGCCGTTACGGCGCCTTCCATGACCCCCAGCGGCGTACGTCGGCCCCACATAATGCCACCCCCAAAACAGCAAGGAACGTCCACCTTGCTGCATATGCTTGACAGTATGTCTAAGGCGTTCAGCCTGACCGCGTTGCCTCCAAACACGTCTCCGACGATTGTCTGGTTGAAGGCATATGAGACACTCATCGGCAAAGAGAACGTGATGCCGGTCCTGAGTAGTCCATTTGGCATCTTGTTGGGACCATCTTTACCGCGCTGCATGCTGTCGTGGTTGCAAAAATGGACCTCGCCATGGACGTCGGGAGTGAAGTTGCGCATCATGCAGCCTACTGTGCTTAGTTTGAGTCGTAACACGACGTCCTGTGGCTGCACGAAAAGCATTGTTCAACATGGTGGCTTTGCTGTCAGGGTTCCTCCGAGCCACAATCCGTAGGTAGCGGTCATACACTCCATTAGTAGCCCTTGGGTGGCCTGAGCGAGGCATGACATTTACATTCCTGTCTCTCTGTATCCTCTCCATGTGCGAACAACATCGCTTTGGTTCACTTCGAGACTTCCTGGCACAAAGTAACAATGCGGACGCGATAGAACCACGGTATTGACCGTCTAGGCATGCTTGAACTACAGACAACACGAACCGTGTACCTCCTTGCTGGTGGAATGACTGAAACCGATCGGCTGTAGACCTCCACCGTCTAATAGGCGCTGCTCATGCATTTTTGTTTACATTTTGGGGCGGGTTTATTGACAGCTCTGAACAGTCAAATAGCCACAGTCAACATATGTCTTCAGTAGTTCTGGAAACCGGGGTGACGCAGAACCTTTATTGATATGTGTATATAAGCGGAGCAAAGAAGAGTGAGAAAAATGATTCTACCGCTGATAAGGGCCACAAATGGATAAATTAAATGATGTAAACCACTTTAATAAAGGACAAAATGTTATGGCCCTGCACCTTGCTGGTGCGTTGACAAGTGTTTCATAGCACAATGACCAACGTGGGGCTCCACAGCAAGCGACAGTGACGTGTTCGCATTTTGACCCAACATCATCGTCAACTACGATTATAGTGAGCTTGGGATGATCGAGATTGGGCTGTGTAGCAGTGAAAACGTTCGTACCTGTCGGACGAATCACGTTTCTGGTCTCTGCGATTCGTAATGTGCAGCCACTTTTCAGTACAAATGATGTTCCCAATGCGTCAACTGAGAAACTAATCACCGAAAAATTCGAACGCACTGGTTAAGCTGAAGGCGTAACGTGACACAGGCTCGAAACAGTCGTTCACTAGAAGACATTGTGGCAGAACTGTGTCGCCGATAATACAGGAATCTCGATTCGTCAAGGTACACAACAACTGGATGTTTCAACAGTCACTCTTTGCCGTATTCTCACTAAAGATTAGCATCTCTATGCTTACAATATCCGATTGATTCAACAGCTTCTGTCAATAGACCATGCACAGAGATCAGTCAAGTTTTGCGACTCCAATTGTTAGCCTGAATCTTCCAGCAGCAGCCGACGCAAGGTGGTAGCCAAACTTAGGTGGACAGCGAACCTCCTATCAGCTAGTGTACCATCACCTTACTCCAGTGCCCACGCTGGTACCTTCCTCCGCGTGTAGACCTTAGACACACATGCCTTCTGGAAACCGTGGCTCTTAATCGTCACGAGGTCTAGTCTCTAGACCTGCTTCAGCGAGACACCATCTCCCGACCGCGCTAGCACTACAGAAATAAGATACCTGTTGTAGCACTGTTAGCATTTTTGTAAGTGTAATCAAATTTAAACTAGTAAGTAAATAACATAATAATACCTTAAAGAAAAAAGTCTATTGAAACATAGTCAAACGGATCTAGAAAACACCGCTCTTCTGAAACACAAGTAGCTCTTCACTCGCACGAAGTGTTGAGTGCTATTGACAAGGGATTTCAAATTTATTCCGTGTATCTGGATCTCCATAGGGCTTTTGACACTGAACCACACAAGCAGCTTCTAGGGAACTTGCGTGCCTATCGAATATCGTCCCAGTTATGAGACTGGATTCGTGATTTCCTATCAGAGAGGTCTCATCTTAGTAACTGACGGAAAGTAGTCGAGTAAAACAGGCGTTTTATAGGTCCTTTGCTGTTCCTTATCTACATAAACGATTTCCGAGCCAATCTTAGCAGCCGGCTTAGGTTATTCGCAGATGACATTGTCGTTTATCGACCAGTAAAAGTCATCAGAAGATTAAAATGAATTGAAAAAGCGATTTAGAAAAGATATCTGTGTGGTGCGAAAATTGGGAACTGATCCTAATTAATTGAAAGTGAGAAGTCATCTATGTGATTACTAAAAGGAATCCGTTAAACTTCGGGTACACGATAAGTCAAGCAAATATAAATGCCGTAAATTAAACTGAATACCAAGGAATTATACTCACGACCGGCTGACATTGAAAAGAACACATAGAAAATATTGTGGCGAAGGCGAACCAAAGCCTGTGGTATAATGGCAGAATACTAACGAAATGTAACAGATCTACCAGACAGACTGCCTACACTGCGCCTGTCCGCTTTTGGATTACTTCTGCACGGCGTGAGTTCGTAACCAGTTAGGATTAATGGAGTACACCGAGAAAAGTCAGAGAAGGGCAGCACGCTTTGTATTATCGAGCCATAGGGGAGAGAGTGTACGGACCTGATACAAGATTTTCAGTGGGAATCATTAAAACAAAGGCGTATTTCTTGCGGCGGAATCTCCCCACACGAAGTTCCAATCACAAAGTTTCTCCTCTGAATGCGAAAATATTTGGTTGATGCCGAACTGCATAGGAAGAAACAATGACGATAATAAAATAAGAGAAATCAGAGCTCGCACGGAAAGATACAGGTGTTCGTTTCTTCTGCGTGCTATATGAGATTGGAATAATAGAGAATTATGAAGGTTGTTCGATGAACCCTCTGCCAAGCACTTAAATGTGCCACAATAAAAAGCTAAATTAAGAAGTGAAACGGTGTCATTTAGTAGTGAACACAAAACAGTAAGAGACGAACAATATATCATGTGTAGTAAGTATAACATTCATCTGTGTTTAAACTTTTACGAATAAGGTTTTATTATAATACGTGTAATAAATTATTTAAAATGTATGTCACCATACATTTATAATTTTTAATCATGTAAATCCTATCAAAGTATCATCAAATGTTAAATAAAAGTCTTGTTGTAAATGAAGTATAGTAAGTCCTCCATTTCTCAAATGTGTGTTGCCGCAAAAATACGACATACCCAATCAAACCTGTCAGGTGTAGCATATCTTTGGTTTGACCTTACATACGCTAGAACACTTCATTACTGTTTACAAAATATATATTTTTTTTCTTTTTAAAGCAGAAATTCACTCAGTATTTAATGGGCTAATTAACAAATATTTTATTTTCAACATTTTTCTTCATCGCTGTTTGTATTCCTGAACAAAAGAGTTGTTTAGATAATATCTATATATTGCATTAAATATCACTTCGCAATAACTGGTGTACGTCCAAGATAAAGATACCACCAACAATACTTATAATAGAATAGTAGTGTATTATTTTCATTTACGTCTATATGGGTACACAATAAATCAAACTTTTGTGCCTGGCAGAGTGTTCATCGAACCACCTTCACACTAATTCTCTAATATTCCATTCTCGAACAGTGGGCGGAAAAGAAGCACACCTTAATTTAACCTTGTTAGGCCGCATTTTCCTTATTTTGCTATGATGATCTTTTCTTCCTATGTAGGTCAGCACCAACAAAATATTTTTGCATACGGAGGAGATTGAAATTTCGTGAGAACATCGCGCCGAAACGAGAAACGCCATGGTTTTAATGATTTCCATCACAAATCCTGTATCATGTCCAGGACAATCTCTTCCCTATTTATCGACGATACAAAACGGCTGCTCTCCTCTGAACTGTCTTTCTATAGCCTTTAATCTTAACTGGTAGGGATCCCACACCGCGCAACAGTACTCCAAAAGAGGAAGGACAAGCGTAGAGTAGCCAGCCTCTTTGGTAGATCGGTTGTATCTTCTTAATTTTCTGCCAATAAATCTAAGTCTTTGGTTCGCCTTCCCACAATATTTGCAATTTAAGCTGGTCGTAATTGTAATTCTTGGGTATTTAGTGTATTTTGTTGAATTCACGGCCTTTAGATTTAATAGATTTGTTGTGTAACCGAAGTTCAGAGGTTTCCTTTTAGCACGCACTTAGATGACCTCACACTTTTAATTAATTATGGTAAATTCTCAATTGTTGCACCACACAGATACCTTTTCTAAATCGTTTTGTAAGTGATTTTGATCTTCTGGTTGCTTTACTTGTCTATAAGCAACAGCGTTACCTGCAAACAACCAAAGATCGTTGCTCATATTGTCTCCTAAATCGTTTATAAAGAAAGGGAACAGAAGAGGGCCTGCACCACTACCTTGAGGAGCGCCAGAAATCACTTCCGTTTAATGCGAGAACTTTTCATGAATTACTGCGAACTGTGACCTCTCTGAAAGGAAATTATGTATCCAGCGGCATATCTGAGACTATATTCCATGAACACCAAATTAGATTAGTGAATTACTGTGTCAAATTCCTTATGGAAATCTGAAAATACGTAATCAATTTGAAATCCCTCGTTGACAGCATTCAACACTTCATGTAGTAGAGAGCTCGTTGAGTTTCACAAGAGCGCTGATTTCTAAATCTGTGTTTACTGTATGTTAATAGACCATTCGAAGTAAGTCAATCTTTTCGAACACGATAGGTGTTCCAGAATCATGTTGCATATCGACGGTAATGGTATGGGTCCGTAATTTAGTGCATTACTCATATTACCTTTCTTGAATTTTAGTGTGACTTACGTAAATTTCCAGTCTTCGGGTACGGATATTACGTCGAGCTAGCAGTTGTATATGATTGTTATATATGGAGCCATTGCGTCAGCGTAGTCTGAAAGGAACCCAAATGGTACACAATCCGAACCAGAGGACTTGCTTTTCTTAAGTAATTTAAGTTGCGTCACTACTCCGAGGATACCTACTTCTAAGTTACTCATGTTGGCAGCTGTTCTTCATTTGAATTCTGCCATATATACTTCGTCTTCTCTGGTGAAGGAATTTCGGAAGGCTGTGTCTAGCAACTCTGCTTTGGCAGCACTGTCTTCGATAGTATCTGCATTGCTAACGTGCAGAGAAGGTATTGATTGTGTCTTCCCGCTAGCATACTTCACATACGAACAGAATCTCTTTAGATTTTCTGCCAGGTTTCGAGACAGTTTCGTTGTGGAAACTATTACAAATATCTCGCATCGACGTCCACACTAAATTTCGAGCATCTGTAATAGATTGCCAATCGCAGATATTTTGCTTTGGTTTGAATTTGGCATGCTTGTTTGCGTTGTTTCTGCAACAGTGTAGTGACCCGTTTTGTGTACCGAGGAGGACCAGCTCTGTCGTTTGTAAATTTATTTGGTATAAATCTCTTAATTGCTGGCGATACTATTTCTTTGAATTCAAGCAAGATCCGGTCTACACACTTACACCGTTAACTTGGAAGGAGTGAAGATTGTATCTCAAAAAGGCGTCAAGTGAATTTTTATCTGCCTTTTCGAATAGGCGTATTTCTCGTTTAATATGGAGATTTTGGGGGTTACAATATACAATCTCGCTACGTCAGCACTGTGTTCACTCATCTCTGTATCCGATTTGATGCTCGTAATTATTGAAGAAAAATGGCTCTGAGCACTATGGTAGTTAACTGCTGTGGTCATCAGTCCCCTAGAACTTAGAACTACTTAAACCTAACTAACCTAAGGACATCAAACACATCCATGCCCAAGGCAGAATTCGAACCTGCGACCATAGCAGCAGCGCGGTTCCGGACTGAAGCGCCTAGAACCGCTCGTCCACAGCGACCGGCAATAAAAAACAGTTCTGCAACGTTTAAGAAATATCATAACCAGTTGCTGTATCAGGCAGCTAACAATGGAATGGAAGCAGTATTGTAATGTATCATGTTGTATACTAGTCAGATTTATCACACACTACAATGTGTAAGTTTCGGTCTGTAACGTCTTCTACTAATCAGGGGTATTCTTTGTCGGGAATTCATAAACGTATTATCACAGAAGGAGCCTGAAAATGGAACAGTTTTGAAGGAGGCGTGGACTTCCCATTGTTCGTCCCTTGTTACGCAGGCAGAAACGAGCTACACACTTTACCGGATATTCTGCTTATCTGCTGGCACCGACAGAGCTTCATATCGAGCGCACAGCCACGTGTAGCGGCGGATAAGCCGTACTTTGTAAGGGCACTGTCCTGGCTGTCCGCTGATGCGCCCTTTATCGCCCTGCGTCACCCTTGAGACAAAAACGGAGCTCAGTGAAAAACTGCCTGCCGCCCTGGCTTACGTCCTCGCCAGAAGCGGCGTGATAAATGGCCTGCGAACTCCATGAAACACTGGCCAAAAAACCTGGCCGTCGCACCTCCGCCGTTAGATTATAGTGGCGAGGTGGAGGGGAGGGGGTCCAGACTCTCTTAATTTGGCGGCGCAGTGCCGCATCCAGCGCTACAGTTCGCCGGCGAATTCCACTTCCACACGTGGCGTGGCTGGTCTGTTAGAGGCGACGTGAGCTGCGCGTGAAATGCGGTTCGGCTGGCATTCGCGGCGCATGCAGCACACGGAGCATTCTAATGTGCGCAAGCGTCCAAACGGCTGAGCTCTTTCATGCTAACGCAGTCCCCCGCCAACGTAACAGTTTATACCCAGACGTACCGGACGATGACGAACAAGCAACTTCGTGAGAACGAAAATAGAAAAGTTTAGCAAAAAGTGCAATGAGGAAGCTCAATAACAGATTCCGTCTACTGCCATTGAAACAGCGTATTTAATGTTTGTGAGCTATCCTCTGGCTCATTTCTTTGCTCTCCTTGTCAGTTATTGATTGCATCTTGATTGCAATTATATGATGATTGGTTGAGTGATGTCCATTATTTACCATTGACCGGAATGCCACAGTTAGTTTATTAGATCCTTGGAGGGGACCGATTATTCAAATACAGTAATATTATGATGTGCCCTACGGCAGTGTGTTGAGACCCTTGGCGTTCATGTTGTATATTGTTGATCTTTCAGACAGTATTAATAGTAAAATCAGGCTTTTTGCAGATGATGCAGATATCTATAATGAAGTGCTACCTGAGAGAAGCTGCATAAATACTAAAGCATATCTTGATAAGATTTGAATGTAGTGCAGAGATTAGTAACTAGTACTAAACATTGAGAAAAGTATGATTTTGCACTTCACAAAACATAGTATCCTATGACTATAATATCAATGAGTCACTGTTGCAATCGGCCAACTATGAAATGGAATGATCACATAGGTTCAGTCGTGGGCAAGGCAGGTGGAAGGCTTCAGTTTAGCGGTAGCCTACAGGGGAAGTGCAGTTAGTCTACAAAATAGTTTGCCTACAAATCAGTCACGCTACACATCCTAGAATATTGCTCAGGTGTGTGGGACCCGTACCAGGTAGGACAACAGGAGATATTGAACTAATACAGAGAAGGGCAGCACGACTTGTCACAGGTTTGTTTAATCCACGGGAGAATGTAAAAAAAAATTGTTCAAATGGCTCTGAGCACTATGGGACTTAACAGCTTAGGTCATCAGTCCCCTAGAACTTCGAACTACTTAAACCTAACTAACCTAAGGACATCACACACATCCATGACCGATGCAGGATTCGAACCTGCGACCGTAGCAGTCCTGTGGTTCCGGACTGTAGCGCCTAGAACCGCACGGCCACCGCGGCCGGCGGAGAGTGTCACAGAGATAATGAAGGAACTGAACTGGCAATCTCTTGCACACAGACGTAAATTATCCTAAGAAAGTCTCTTAACAATGTTTCAAGAACCGGCCTTAAATTATTAGTCTACGGATATACTACAGCCCCCCTACGTATCGCTCACACAGGGATAGTGAGGATAAGATTAGAATAACTACTACACACAGGGCCTTTCGGACACTCATTCTCTCGCGATCCATACGTGAATGGAACAGGAAGTAACCCTAATAACTGGTGCAATGGCACACACCCTGTGCCTCGCACCTCACATTGTTTTTCAGAGTACAGTTGTGGATGTAGATATGGTAAGAGACCGGATTAAAACTTTAACTTTCATGAATACTTCAGTCTTGGACGATATCTCTTAATTGAAAATTACACAGGACAACGAAGGAAAAGCTTTATTGTTGAAAATACCTTATTCTTATTTTTTTTAGGGTGGGAAATCCGAGTATGATACTTAAAAACCTGTATCACCCACCATTTGTTCGAATTTTACAGTTAAATTTATTAAATTAAGCGATTTTTTAAAGAATTTAACTGCTTTTATGTAGTTAAAATAATTTTAAAAGGAGGTGTAATGAATGTGGATGACGTTGGTAGCACTGCTGATAAACATTTTCTGGCAAAAAAAGGTTGATTCTGTTTTTGTGTTAACAGATGGTGTTTCGTTTACTGTCAACGTAACGTCACTTTCCCGTTTCCTGTACATGTGCTCAGTACAACGTCTAATCGTGGTTGTACAAACTCTGCTGACAGTTTTTGTTAAATTTGTGGTGAATTTGTAATTTAAAATCACCAAAGAAACATTTCGGACTTTGTCAAAAAGGTTTATCTATCATACTTTCGATCTGAACTTGGTGGTCAAGATAAATCTTGGGCGCCGCATAAGGTATGTTGTGTGTGTGATGAAGATCTGAGAAAATGGTCCAAAAAGGAGTAAAAAGTCTTTAGATTTGCTGTTCCTATGATATGGAGGGATCCAAGAAGTCATTCCGCTGATTGCTACTTTTGCAGTGCTGTATCACTGTTAATAATTCGAAAAACACGAAGGTAATAAGCTACTCTAATCTTCCGTCCGCCATACGACCAGTAGGGCATGGTGTAGATTTGGCGGTTCCTGAACCACCCGATGATTTAAATTTTGTTCCAACAAAAGTATTTGTTGATGTACAATCTGATCTAGATGAACTAGATGATGATGAATTCCATTGTAATACAGAAAGTCTATAGCACAAATTGTTTACTCAGACCGAGCTTAACAGTTTGGTTAGGAATATGGGCTTAACGAAAGAAAAAGCTGAACTGCTTGGCTCTACATTAAAATGGCAGTTGGCACCAGCATATACAGGTACAGAAAGAGAGATCAGCAATTTACCAAGTTTTTTTAAGAAGAAGGTGATTTAGTGTACTGCTCAGACATTCTCAGTCTGGTGACTGTGGTTAGTATTGAATACAAAACGGAAGACTGGAGGCTGTTTATTGATTCATCCCAAAATACTGACGGAAAAACGCTACCGAGGCCACTGGAACACCAACATGATGGGGAACTGCTGTTGGTCACTTTAACGAGAAGTTCAGTAAGTGACTCATCGTAGTAAAGGCTACACAAGAAGCTTCAAAGAGAAAAGAGAAAGAAAATACAAACCAATTCCAGCTGACAAGTGAAATCTCTATTAACACATATCATTGTTTTAAGTAGCCTACTGAAAATACAAATCATGCTTATTTTGTAACAAAGCGTGTCTTTGATTTCCCCGTTTACCGTATAGCATAGGATTTTTATACTATATAATAAAAAGCATATTGCTCGAAAACAAAAAACTAAGTCTAGATTTGGATTCAACTCATGAAAATCTATAAAGATCAGCTATCAAAGTAAAAAAAAGTTTTTCAAAAAAATTTTTCGTTGACTTGTGTTATTGAAGATGAACATGAACGTAAGTAATAGAAGGGCAATCCAATGATAGCGAATTAAATCAAGTGATAACAAGGGATTTCATTAGGTAATGAGATACGAGATTAGGAATTGATGAGCTATCTGGGCAGAAAAATGTCTGATGGTGACCGATGGCTGTAGCGAGGATATAAAATGCACAACGGCTGTAAAAAGAAAACTTTAAAGCCTAGGAAATCTTTTCTAAATGTATTTACTCGGATTGCAGTCTTGTATAGCAGTAAAACGTGAATGTTAAGCGGTACAGACGAGAAGAGAGTAGAGGTTTTGAAATGCCATGCTGCAGAATTTAGGCAGTCCGAGTAACTAGTGAGGAGGTACTGAACAGAACTGGGGAAAGAATAGATTTATGAAACAATTAGACTAAAAATAGAGGTCTGTTGAACGAACACATAGAGAGGCATGAAGAAAGCGTCTATTTTGTAGTGGTATTTTGTAATGGAGGGAACTGGGACGCATAAAAATTGTAGAGGAAGTAGAAGGCTTCAGCACAGCAAGCAGCTTATATTGGTGTAGGTTAGAGTAGTCTTGAACACGATAGAGCAGAGTGAAGAGCTGTGTCACGCCAGTCTTTAGACTCAACAAAACAAAAACAACAACATTATTTCATCTGACACAAAATTCAGTACAATATTTACCCCCATTCGACTACACTAGTGTACAAATCTTAAGAACGAAAAGTAGCTTTCGAATGATGTGTCGCTGCTTAGTAACAAAGCTCAATTAAACTTCGGCTAACCATAGAAAAAGTGATACAGTGTAGTACAGAAGATATTTGAGAAAAATACTCAATGAGGCAAAGAGGAATTACATTTTCTTTCAAAGATAGTAATTGCACAGAAGACACTGTGATTCATGATGGTCCCCTGGGCAGTAAAAACGGCAGGGCAGGGTTCTTAATAGCGCGTGTGATCATAACAGACAGTAACCATTAATCTGCGAAATGCTCGCGTCCTGGTCACAATCTCTGTGAGGAGTTGTTGGGGGTAGGGCGATGCTTTTCTCCACCGGCTCTGTTGACAAAAATGGTTCAAATGGCTGTAAGCATTATGGGACTCAACATCTGACGTCATCAGTCCCCTAGACTTAGAATTACTTAAACCTAACTAACCTAAGGACATCACTCACATCCATGCTCGAGGCAGAATTCGCACCTGCGACCGTAGCAGCAGTGCGGTTCCAAAATGAAGCGCCTAGAACCGCTCGGCCACAACGGCCTGCCCGCTATTGACAACTGCTGGATGATCGTTGGTGCAAGTGCGCGTGCAGCGATACCCCATCAAAACGCATCCCACAGGTGCTCGATGGGATTTAAGCAGAGGGAACCGGCATAACATTCTTTTCGGACAATATCCTCTCGTCCCAGGAGCTCCTACACCTGCGCTGCGTGGTTAGACACTGGACTCGCATTCGGAAGGACGACGGTTCAATCCCGCGTCCGGCCATCCTGATTTAGGTTTTCCGTGATTTCCCTAAATCACTCCAGGCAAATGCCGGGATGGTTCCTCTGAAAGGGCACGGCCGACTTCCTTCTCCATCCTTCCCTAATCCGATGAGACCGATGACCTCGTTGTCTGGTCTCCTTCTCCAAACAACCAACCAACCAACCAACCTGCGCTGCTCGAAGTGGTGGCGCACTGTCATCCATAAAACTGACTCAGGGCCGAGTGCAACCCTCAAGGATGAATATGGGGAAGGAGTACAGTGGCGCAATGATGTAGACCAGTGACTGTACCGTGTACAAAGATTTGGATTTCAGTGGCCCCTTTACAGCATTATGCCTCCCCACGCCATAACACCTGGACCACCAAAATATTCATGTTCGACAATTCTGGACACGTAATAGACACAAGAACAGTGTCGAACATGATGACTGTTCGTCCAGTTACTGACATCCAAATCTTTGAACGCGGCTCATTCATCGCCCAACGTTATCGTGAAACTGCAAGCCTTCAACATGTTCCACTCTTCAGCAATGTTTTCGGTGCTGTTTTGAATTTTATAGATGACATTACGCCACCACATCGATCATATATTTAATCTGGTACCCTAATGACTTTTTTTATTAATGGGAGGAGGTTACATAAAGTTTACTTTTAACCGTGAACTAAGTGCCGTTGATTTACTTCACTGATAGAAACTAATCACAGATTAAAAAAGAAAAAAAACTCTTATTTGGTATATAGTCTTTGGCCTACCAAACTGAGGTGTACTTTTGCTATATTTTGAAACTACTTTTTTAGCCAAAATGATTTCAGTGCTTGCTTTCTACAACGGCCAGGGATGCTAGGCTGACAGTTCATAATATGGGCCGATTATTGAACAAAGGACTATCGCTGCGGTGCACTACGAAGCGATTTAACAATTATCTTTTATGAATACAGTTTCAAAATGAATCGTTCAAGATTAGTTAAACTGATTTTTCACAAAACTAGTCTTCAATTGCACTTTAAATAAAACTGAAACTCTTTCTTAGTTAACTATCTTCATATTCCGTCTTCATAACACAGATAGGGTATTTTTCAGAAACTAAAGTTTGTCAATCCTTTTGATCTCATATATTTTCAGAAACTCAAGGTACATGTCGCTCACATCTAACACTGTAGCAAAACGAACACTCAATGAGGAAACAAAATGATCGAAACAAAATGAGCTATCAGAATGATCTGAACAAAATGAGAGCGAAACACTATTGTCTCTGTCACTTATAGATTAACACAAACAAACGAATTCTAATCTACAATATCCTTACTCTTATGTCCAGGCGTCTCTGAATGAACCAAAGCGATGTTGTTTGGAGATGGAGGAGATACAGACAGGAACTGTCGATGACATGCCTCGCTCAGGCCGCCCAAGAGGTGTTACTGCAGTGGATGACCGCTACCTATGGATTATGGCTGGGAGCAACACTGACAGCAACGCCACCATGTTGAATAATGCTCTTCGTGCAGCCACAGGACGTCGTGTTACGACTCAAACTGTGCGCAATAGGCTGCGTATTCGCAACTTCACTCCCGACATCCATGGCGAGGTCCATCTTTGCAACCACTACACTATGCAGCTCGGTACAGATGGGCCCAACACATTCCGAATGGACCGCTCAGGAATGGCATCACGTCCAGCGAGTGCAGCAAGGCGAAGGTTCCCTGATGTTTTGGGGTGGCATTACGTGGGGCCAACGATCACCGCTGGTGGTCACAAAGGCGCCGTAACGGCTGTACGATACGTGAATGCCATCCTCCGTCCGACAGTGCAACCATCTCGGCAGCATAGTGGCGAGGCATTCGTCTTCATGGACGATAACTCGCGCCCCCATCGTGCACACCTTGTGAATAAATTCCTACAGGATAACGACATCGCGCGAATAGTGTGGCCAGCATGTGCTCCAGACGTGAATCCTATCGAACATGTCTGGGATGGATTGAAAAGGGCTCTATATCGACAACGTGAACCACCAAACACTCTGAGAGATCTACATCGAATCGCCGTTGAGGAATGGGACACCGCGCGACCGCTACGGTCGCAGGTTCGGATGCTGCCTCGGGCATGGATGTGTGTGATGTCCTTAGGTTAGTTAGGTTTAAGTAGTTCTAAGTTCTACGGGACTCATGACCTTAGAAGTTAAGTCCCATAGTGCTCAGAGCCATTTGAACCATTTGAGTGGGACAATCTGGACCAACAACGCCTTGATGAACTTGTGGATAGTATTCTACGACGAATACACGCATTTATCAATGCAAGAGGACGTGCTACAGGGTATCAGTGGTACCGGTGAGTACAGCAGTCTGGACCACCACCTTTAAAGGTCTCGCTGTATGGTGGTACAACATGCAATGTGTGGTTTTCATTAGCAATATAAAGGGTGGAAATGATGTTTATGTTGCTCTTTGTTCCAATTATCTACAGGTTCCGGAACTCTCGAAACCGAGGTGTTGCAAAACTTTTTTGATGTGTATATATTTACATTTAAATGAAGCGTGTTCTAAGATTTTTTGCCTTCAAATGTAACGCAATCACCATTCGAGAGATAGGTGAACGGTGAAATTGAATTGGATGATATTGCTTACTGTAGCGATACGATGCCACACATCGTCCGGCGTAGTTGGGACTTCATGATAGACTGCATTTTCCAGTGCTCTCTATAGAAAGAAATGAATAGGTGTCAAATCAGGAGACGTGGCCATCCATTGTATTGCCACATTCCGTCCCATGCAACTGCCATGAAAGTTTGTATTCAGTATTTGCGTTGCAACATGGGAAGTGTGAGCTTGTCAGCCGTCGTTTCGGAACCACACACACTGCCGATTATCTGTTGGTAGAGGGTGACAATTATTGAACTGTATTAAATAAAATCGTCATAACTTCTGAGCTGTTTGCGTTAGGACGTTAAAACTGCACGATTGGTCGCAGTGCATGATGGGAATTAGCATTCACTGTATGGTTTGGTTTAGTGACTATTCCCACCTTTCATTTGGATTGGTTCGTCAATAAGCAAAATTGGCGCATATGTGGGACTGAGAATCCTCGTTTCGCGATAGAGAAGACTCTCTACCCTCATCGGGTGACTACGTGGTGTGCAATCTCAAGTCAAGGAGTAATTGGTGCTATATTCCTTGATGGCGCAGTGACTACCGAACGGTACGTGAAGGTTTAGAAGATGATTTCATCCGTATTATCGAAATCGACCCTGATTTCGACAAGATGTCGTTTATACAAGACAAATCTCGACCCCATCGAAGCAGGAGAGTGTTTGATGTCCTGGAGGAGCACTTTGGGAACCGAATTCTGGCTCTGGGGTACCCACAGGCCACTGGCATGGACCTCGATTGGCCGCCTTATTCTCCGGATTTGAACATATGCGACTCTTTTGGTGGGGCTGTAATGTAGACAAGATGTGCAGCAATAACCACAAAGCCATCGGTCAGCTTAAAACAGCCGTTCAGGAGGTCACCGACAGCATCAATTTTCCAACACTTCATCGGGTCATGTAGAACTTCGCTATCCGTCTCTGCCACATCATCGCCAATGACAGCAGGCATATCGAACATGGCCGGCCAGTGTGGCCGTGGGGTTCTAGGCGCTTCAGTCTGGAACCGGGTGACCGCTGCAGTCTCAGGTTCGAATCCTGCCTCGGGCATGGATGTGTGTGATGTCATTAGGTTAGTTAGGTTTAAGTAGTTCTACGTTCTAGGGGACTGATGACCACAGATGTCAAGTCCCATAGTGCTCAGAGCCATTTGAGCCATATCGAACATGTCACAATCTAAATCCGAATATCTGTAGTGACGTTCATATGTTGAATAAAGTGTGTGCCCTCCGTAGTTCGTAACTAATTTACGTCTTTTTTTTAAAGTATAGTTGAATAATTTTCTCCCGGTACCTCTTCTACAACAACACATAGATAATCCTAAGACAGTGTGCATAGTTATTTGCAATTAACATCCCTGGGGAGAAGTAAAGTCTCTACAGTGGAGCCGGCCGCTGTGGTCAAGCGGTTCTAAGCGGTTCAGTTCATAACTGCACTGCTGCTACGGTCGCAGGTTCGAATCCTGCTTCGGGCATGGATGTGTGTGTTGTCGTTACGTTAGTTAGATTTAAGTAGTTCGAAGTCTAGGGGACTGATGACCTCAGATGTTAAGTCCCGTAGTGCTTAGATCCAATTTTCCGCAGTGGAATTCCCTATAATGCTGCACCGTAAGTTTGCGGTCTTTGTTGTTGTACCTTACGAAGCCAGCGTGGATATTCAGCTGCTTCGTAGTCCACGTTCCGTAAATTTACATTACCGTGGTTAGTACACATTACTTCGTCGGTAGAGAGCCCACGTTGGATGAACACAGCGCTGTTCCCCTAGTGACGCAGAGCAAACCAACATTTTGCTATACGACTTTCAACAACAAGACTGCCTTGTGCCTGATGTAGCGACAGACGATAAGGGTGCAATTTCTGGGGATGTCAAATGCAGAATATACTCGTGTGGCTGACCCCCATTCCTCGGCAGTACACCTCGTGCCACCATTCGCCAAATACAGTAGCGTGTCTAAATTCACCTCATTAGCGTACATGTCTGCCTGCGAGGAACGTTGAAGCACAAGTGGCCTGCCGATAGACGACACGCGTCGTGCTACTTCTGCAGTGCAGACAAGTGAACAGGCGAAAGTCCTGATACAGATACGTGGCCAGGTAAGAGCTGTGTTGACAACGCTATAGTCCTTCCTATTCCGTTAGTTTTGTCTGTCAATTATAGAATATTTCTCGTATTCTTTTGAAAAGAGTTTCAACTCTAACATTAGCAAAAACTATTTCACTGTACTCGTATTTTCATGCGCTTTCGCACATCGTTTAAAAAAGTGTATATTTGTATTAAAAATCATACCTCCTTCAATACCTCGACCGATACAACAACATACACCAAACTACAGTGTACTTCATTTGCTGGAAACCTTGTTTCGATATCTGGAACCGTTCACGAACCAAACTATGTTTTATGTCTTACTTGACTCACACTACATATAAGTAGATACAAGACTTGTTTTTAAGACTGCCATGCTTCTTGAAGAAATTCACAGCGTATTCTTCTCAGTTTCCTTAGGAACAAATCCTGCACAGGCTCAGCTGCCTAACTAACGGCTCCCAGAGCCAACAATACATACAATTTCTAACACAATTATAGACATTGCCTATAATGATCCTATCCAACTTCTTTGTCTTTTCTCAGTTAAGTGCCTTACGTACAACGAAACACTTTGATGTAGCATCGATGTAAATGTTTTATTCAGTATTCGTGATAATTTATACAATTTTAATTAATCTACGGATGTAATTTCAAAAGTAGTGCGCTGTAAAAAATGTGAAAGTTAAAACTTTAGTAGTAATACTGGTTGATGTGTATGGAACGTAGGTTTGTAATCTTGTAAAACTCGGAGGGAAGCCCCTCTGCAACGGAACTAGCTAAGCAGAAATAAAAGGTTGATCTGGCGGTAGAAGTGCAAGGCTCCTGTCTGGCAAGAGTCAGTCGGTGGCTAGCACGCGATAGATGAGTATCTTGTGACCTGAAAAAGGCGAGAAGTAATGCGGAAGTAGTTCTGCTTACTGTTCATTGTATACTTTAGTTAGCTCTGTACAATGAAAATCCGACGCTAAGAAGATAATTTTCCGAACTTGTTATCCAGGAAGAACCGTCGACATGTTTGCCACCTTTTCTGAAAGGCACAGGAAAGAGACGCTGCCACCACCTTCACCTAAAATTATTAGTTGAGTATTGCGTAATTGCGTGTACAGGTTATATGATTTCGTTTTCGATAATAAGTTCGCGTTCTGTAAACTTTGCGTTGAGCCACCGTATTTTATCCTTAGTCATTTAGCCAGACATGTTTGCAACAGAGGAACTCGCGTCAAGTATTATAAAATAGTGTCAGCACAAACATTTGACCTTTTTCGTGCTGCTGAAAGGAAAAATGTGAACTAGTGAGATGTAGTCAAGACATATCAGACCAGTTCATTCCCTGATCTTCTCCCATCAAGTACCGGTTAGTGGTGTACTTATCACATACCCAAAGGTGTTTCTTTATTTTTACCGATCGGAAATACGTATAGACCTGCACAATCTTTCAGCCACACTTGTAAACAAGCAGAATCCGCGTTTTAAAGTCTTAAGGCTTGAAATCTTTGAATCCGTTGCCCTATATTTCAAGAAAGTCCCATACTGATATGATTGCACATCGAACGCTTTTATCAGATTAAGCACAATAACCTTTTTTCCCATAGTGATAATAAGATCGATCAACCAATGCCCGACACCTATTACCCAAGTCAGCACTTTACGGTCCCTTTCACGTCGTCGTTTTCCGAAAAGACGTTCGCTTCTTCAACGACACAAATGATTATTCACGCCTTCACACCAGAACCTAAGGAATTTGCCATCACAAGAGACAGGTAATTCCGTATTCCGAAGAAAGGATGAGTTACGTCTTGTAACCTCCCCCTCACTTATCGGCCTTAATGACAGTGAAAAATTAAACCGTGTGTACCTAATGGAAATTTGGGAAAAGCGATCGTCACCGAAGTCAATCTGTCGGTAAAGAGGGAGGAAAGGGTTACATCTAAATGTATTATACATCGATATAAATGCATATATATACAAATAGTAAAACAATTACAATATACAAAGACACAGAAACGTTATATCTTCAGGTAACAAAATAAGGAAAAAAATTTGCAGTGCAATAGATGGAAATAGGAGGATATGCATTTCCGGCGTTACAGTCTCCCGTGCATGCCGGAGTCTGCTGCAGTTGATGACGGATACGCCAGCACTCCAGTTCATTTCCCCAGCGTCCCAGCAGCAACCCCCCCAACAGACAAGACTTGCCGGCCAGGTGAGAGCAGATGCACGGCAGGTTTCCAGCGCTCATATCCTCTGCAAGATGATGTCTTCCATTAACGAGATTAAAGGTGCCCGTATCTTTCTCTCAGCTCTCTCCTTAGGAATATGCGACTTCTCACTTAGGTGTCGTCTTCTTTACCTCCTTTACCGAATCATCAACACCAGATGATGGCTTAAAAATAAGTTCCATGAGCACCAATGAGCTCATGTACTTACCGTATCTTAAATACGATGCAATATCATCTAACCTGAAAGAAATTTTTTTTCGCTATTTTTTCCACTGCTATGAAATTCCCCTTCACACTGAACGTTTCAGAATTCTTGCGTCACACAAGTAGTATTTCGAACAGCGTTGGTCCTATATATATTGTGTGGATGCGTGTTTTTTGACCAAAATTAAAGATTAGAACTTTCTTAAGGGCTGTTCATGTAGGGTCTCTCCATTCCCCAGGCCACTGTGACCACAGCAACACATTCGCGGCCAGTGGGTTGCCGCAGCCCTAGGAATTACCCACCGAAGCCTCCACAAGTGGCAGTCCAAATTCTGCTTGTATACATCGCGTGCTCACAGTGGCAGACAACTGAAACACGCCACTCAGTGTACACGCCAGAAAACACGAATATGTGTCTCTCTGTACAAGCTTGACTCCAGTGGACTCCAAGAGAGGATATCGCCCACCATCGGCATCCACAGTCGACCTCAGCACTGTGAACACGGCACCATTCTGTCTCCACGTCGAGTGACACACATCCACAGGCCACCCCATGCCACAAGAAAATCATTCTGCCGGGCTATTCAGCACAATGCAAAACCATTGACTGAAAGCATGTGGCCCACTCTCTGGGCTCAACAACGGCTGTTCCCTGCAGCTTATCTGTCGATAGCAGTCTTCAGCAGCAATTCTCAGCATGGCCTCGGACTCCCACGAAGACAGTGACCATCCTGTTCCTGACCGAGGAGGACACCAAATTGGAAACCCGTCTGGACACCATTTACTACATATTTTAGGCCAACTTTTAGGACAATGTCTGGTGTATCATCTAGGGCACCATCCAGGACACCATTGAGGACACTGTCCAGGACACAGCCTAGGACACTATCTGTGGCACTGTCTATGACACTGTCTAGAAGAATGTCTAGGCAGTAGTGTGTAGAACAATGTCTAGGACATTATACGACGCTGTTCAGGACAATGTGTAAGACACTAGGTAGTGTCCAAGATAGTGACACCAGCTAGGACACTGTTGAGGACACTCTCTAGGGCATTTAGACACTGCCTAGGACACTGTGTAGCACACCATGTAAGACATAGTCTGCGACACTGACCTGACAGCCCAAATGCAGTCTGGATGCTGATAGAGGGAACTGATTTGGACAATAGTAAGAGATTTGGATATGGTATCTGTCCTTTTGGACACTCTCACTATTATCCGAAAGAACAGATACCATTGGTGATCTTGCAGCTCTCGAAGAATGAAATTATAATGAAATCCAAACCTTTAGCTGCTTACAGGCATTGATAAATATCAATGGAGACAGATGAAAATGTGTGCCTCGACCGAGACTCGAACCGGGGATCTCCTGCTTACATGGTAGGTGCTCTATCTGTCTGAGCCAATGAGGACACAGAGGACAGAGAGACTGCAGGGACTTATCTCTGGCACGCTCCCCGTGAGACCCACATTCTCAACTTATTGTCCACACACTACACTTTTAGTGCCCCTGCCCGCTATACTTATTACTCGCGGCAGTCAATTCTCCGATTTTCGTAAGAGTTCGGGCAATGTGAGTGCATCCGCACTGAAGAATATGATGTTCGAAAGAACAGATACAATCGCCATATAGATAAGGCGTACCGGCCAATAATCTTCTTCAGTGAGGATGCCCGTACAGCACTCGTGGGTGCCGAATCGCGGTCGCGAAGTGGGGCCGAGGCAGTTTCAGATAAGTTTTTACAGTCTGACGATAAATTTTGGATTTGTAGTTTTACCTTGACGATATACACTATGGACAAACGGTAGTTACTTTTATTCTGAAGAAGGTTGGGTTACCCCGACTGAAGCCTAGGTAAATTCTAGGTAAACGTTGCAACTGAGGCTGTTGGTTATTAATGATGAAAATATTTAAATAAGCGGTCTAACCTCCAGAAAGTCGAATGAAAGCATCAAAACCTGCATGCATTTTACTGTAAAGGTGACTGATGTCAGTTCCATGGCTGTTTGCACTATGTCGATTAATCAGGGGCCGTTAGTGCTGTTTGTGGATGACGCTGGAGTTGTCGTTCGGTGATGTCCCAGAGGTTCTTGATTAGAGACGTCTGGTGACCGAGCAGGCCAAAGCCACATGTCGACGCTTTGGGCCAGCGGAATGTGGTTGAGCAACCCCGGGAATGCGGTTCAAGGATGGCGGAACTACAGGTCGAACCAACTGACTGACGTGCAAATCTGCAGTCAGGGTGTGTGCGATAACCGCAGGAGTGCCACTGCTACCATGTGAAATCGCACCCCGGACTGTAACTACAGGTGTACGTCTAGTGTTCCAGGATGTCCAGAATGCAGACAGGCTGGTTGCAGGCCGTCAACTGGCCTTCTAACGAACACACAGCCATCGCTGGCACCGAGGCAGAACCAGCTTTCATCAGAAAACATCTTGCCCTCCAATGAGGTCTCACCTGACATTACTGAAGTCGCAAATGGCGGTGGTTTGGGTTCAAAGGACTGCACTTTACAGGGCGTCTGACTCGAAGCTGTCCTCGCAGTAATCGATTTGTAATAGTTTGTTGTGTTGGTCCCAACTGCGGCTCAAATCTCTGCTGCAGCTACACTACGATGCGACGGGCCATACGCCGAACACGATGGTTTTCCTTCTCGTCAGTGCCACGTGGCTGTCAGGAATCCGGCCTTCTTGCGACCGAATGTTCTCGGTACCACCGCTGCCACTATTCATAGACAGTGGATACATTCCAGCTAAGTTCTTTTAAAATATAGCAGAAGAAACATTCAATTTCTCATAGCCCAGTTACACGTTCTCGTTCAGTCTCAGTGTTGATAATGGCATCTTTTTGGCCTTCAAGGCATTCATGACTAACAAACTCACCGCGTCTGATCTGTAACTGCCGCTCACGACCTGATCTGTAACTGCCACTCACGATCTGATCTGTAACTGCCGCTCACGACCCTTGCGGCGTGTATTTCAAGCAAACCTGATTTACGTTCTCACAGTTACGCTACTATCACCACTCTTCTGCGACTGGGGAGAAATTTTAGCAGACATGATCTTTCACAAGTAGGAACATGCCTAATAGACACATGCCTACCAACTTTCGTTTATGTCGCACAACTCCTTCTCCGTGTTGTGATTTCTTTTCCATCAGTATGTGCTGAAGAAAACAATGCCTTGTACTCAAACACAATATAAAGTCTTTGTGACGAAGAATTTTTAAACGGTTTGAGGAACGAAACGGCGGTGCAGTTCTCTTTCGCTCTGTGTAAGGTCTGATATGCTAAATGTCGACGAACGTCCCTACTCGTTTCGTCAATAAAAATGAGTTTTAAAGCTAAGTGTTTAATCAACTGAGATTCGGAAATCACCATCCAATTCACGTCATTTAATCACTATGAATGACAGCCATTTGCCTGAAAACTTCGAGTACAGATCACAATATCATTTTTTTTTATTTCAGTCATCAGTCTTCTGGCTGGTTTGATGCTGCCCACCACGAATTCCTCTCCAGTGCCACCCTCTTCATCTCAGAGTAGCACTTGCAAATTAAGTCCTCAATTCTCTGATGGATGTATTCCAATCTGTGTCTTCCTCTGCAGTTTTAGTCCTCTACAGCTCCCTCTATTACCGTGGAAGCCATTCGCTGATTGTTTCGAATGAAAAAGAGCCCACAGGTCCACTAATTTTGTTTGTATTAAATCTTGACCATTGTTTCAGCTATAATAATGTAGCCTTCTTCATAAGTCCTAAAAAGTGATCAAAATAAAATTTAGACCAGTATTACAACTTCCAACTTGCAAAATTACGTATCTGATAACATATTACTTACATAAGCTTTAAGAAATGAAAAAAGTCTTAGCCCAGCGGCTGCGTCACGATCAACAAAATAAAATAACTTCACTAAACATAAGCCTGTTTCGATCATAAGTAAAACTATATACGGCCCCGTATGTCCTCCGCTACTAGGCCTACATCTGTTATAGTAGGCGCAGCTCGTATTGGGTACAGCAGCTAGGCACTAGTGGTGACTTGTTTGTGCCATAGTGTTGTATGGTTATTTGAGGTAACTACTGTTTTAGGACAATAATCCAGTAAGAAATTGTCGTAATGGGGGATGAGCTGTTGTTATGTTAACAGTAGTTTGTGTTGAGACAGTTACGTTAATGTGCCTTTCATTGTATTGGGCCATGTTACCGCGCTTACGCACTAGACTGCTGTTCGTAGAACTATCGTCATTCCTTAGTAGTGTGCCCATGTACAACGATTTACGTCGGCTGGTAGAATTAGCCCTATAAGCTGTTAGAGCGGATGATGTAAGCTGAGTTTTATTTGCATATAATAGCCCCGTTTTTAAATGATGCTTCAAATAGTGATGCAAACTTTGTTATATGAATTTGTTATTGTTTGACCACTTCAATGATCGTACGCAACAGCATTTTAACTGTTGGACTTTTAGGCTTGTGATTAATATTTTATCGTAGTTATCGACTAGGTTCCTGTTAAACGGTGCGTTGTAGCTCAATATGTGGAGCGCCACCTATGGCCCACGGGATGTAGCACATTTGACGACCATGTGCCTAGTATAACAGATGTAGTGGCGCAGGACTTACGGTGCCATATATAGTTTTACTTATGATCGAAACAGGCTTAAGTCTGTTGAAGTTATTTTATTTTATTGATCGTGACTCAGTGACTGGGCTAAGATGTTTTTCATTTTTAAAAGCTTATGTAAGTAATATGTTATCATATAAGTAATTTTGGAAGTTTATGTATAGGTTGTATTACTGGTCTAAATGTTAACTGATCACTTTTCAGAACTTCTTAAGAAGGCTATATTATTATAGTTGAAATCATGGTCAAGATTTAGTATAAACATAATTAGTGCAACTGTGGACTGTTTTTCATTCGAAACAATTTCCTACCGGTTGCTGGTGTTGATGGCATGATGAAAATAAATCATTCCCTGATATCTTAACAGATGCCCTATTATCTTGTCCCTGTTGTACACACATCACTTCCCTCTCTGATTCTGCGCAGAACCTCCTGTTTCTCTACCTTGTCAGTCAATCTAGTTTTCAACATTCGTCTGTAGCAACACATCCTAAATGCTTCGATTCTCTTTTGTTCCATTACTCCCGCAGCCCATGTTTCACTAGCATTGAATGCTGTATGTACATTCTCAGAACCTATGTTTGATACTGGTAGAGATGTCTTGGTCATAAATGCTCTTTTTCCAGTGCTAGTCGGCTTTTCATGTCCTCCTCGCTCCATCCGTCAGTGGTTATTTGCTGGATAGATAGCAGAATTCCTTAACTCCATTTACTTCGTGACCATCAATCCTGATGTTAATACTCTCGCTGTTGTCATTTCCGGCCGCTGTGCCCGACCGGTTATAGGCGCGTCAGTCCGGAATCGCGCTGTTGCTACGGTCTCAGGTTCGAAACCTGCCTCAGGCATGGGGTGTATGTGCTGTCCTTAGGTTAGTTAGGTTTAAGTAGTTGTAAGTTCTAGGGGACTGATGACCTCAGATGTTAAGTCCCAAAGTGCTCACAGCCATTTGAACCATTTGTTGTCATTTCTGCTGCTTCTCATTACTTTCGTCTTTCTTCGGTTTACTTTTAACCCATCTTCTGTACTCAATAGACTGTTCGTTTCATTCAGCAGATCATGTAATTCTCCACTTTCACTCAGGAGAAGCAACGTCGTCAGCGAATCGTATCATTTAATTTCACTCCGGAATATTTCTTTTATTTCCATCATTGCTTCTTCGATGTACAGATTGAACAGATTGAACAATAGGAGCGAAAGGCTACATCCGTGTCTTGCACTCTTTTTAATCCGAGCACTGTTCGCCCCAGTAGCTATGGGTGTTACTGCACAAATCTCCGTTAACTGTCAACTGACAAAAAAAAAATTGAAATAAAAAGGGGTGTTACGCAAGGAAGTCCCTTATCCATGCTCATGTTCGTTATATCGCTGGAACCTTTCTTGAGACAGCTACAGCACAGGCTGACAGGCATTACCATTCAAGGAACAAAGACCGTGATTGGTGCTTACGCGGACGATGTAGGCGTAATCATCAGAGACCAAACAGATGTGACACAACTAGAGATGATACTTGCAAAATACTGCTCCGCATCAGGTGCGAGGGTAAATGAAAATAAAAGTAAATTTCTAAATATAAAGCGGCTTGCTAACTTACGCATTGAGTGGGCGAACCATGTTAATGAACACAAAGCTCTTGGAATGGCATTGACGACGTCCCTTTTAAAAATGATAGCAATGAATTGGCGGGAGGTGGCAAGAAAAATCAAAGGAGCTTTGATTGAAAACTGTCAACGTAGCATAGACCGGTTCCAGAGAATACTGTTTATCAACACGCATATTTTATCCAAGGCCTACTACATAGCACAGGTTCTCCCCATTCCATCAATAGTGGCGAAGACGATCATGTCCACCTTAGCAAAGTTCTTGTGGAAAGGGGAATTGTTTCGAGTGCCGGTGAAGAAAGCAGTTTTGTATCCAAGCAATGGAGGAATGGGTCTAACCGACATCAAGTCTAAAGCGATGGCATTGTATGTCAAACGAACATGGAGCATAACTATACGATATTGTCAGGCCAGAAAGTGTAGAGCCGCCGATAAATATACAAAAAATAAGTTTTAAGCTGAAACACATTAGGGAGTATTATCTTGAACTAAGTTATCTCAGCAAAAAGATTTTAAACTCCAAAAACGTTACAGCAAAGGTGATTTTAGCTGAACGACGGAAACATGAAAGGAAAAATAACATAGAAGCCAAATATGCTGGAATAGCATGGAATGTGGTCTGGAAAAACATCAGTAGTGATGTTCTTTCGTCTGACGTGAGAACAGCGTGGTACAAGGTAGTCAATAACATTATCAACACTAATGAGCGTCTCTTTGCCATCGGTTTAAGTGACACAAACCTCTGCAGCAAATGCAACCTCGTTGATAATGTGCCTCATCGTTACACTTGTGGAGATCGGATTATCAACTGGAGGTGGACCAGGGAGAAAATTGCTCAAATAACAAGAACTTCAGCAAACAATGAACCGACTAACATTTTCTTCAGACCAGAGGAAAGTTACTACCCTCAGGCGAAAAATAACGCGGTGATTTGGTTAATGGGCAAATATACAAGCTATGTTTTTAACAATATTGGGAGCGATGAACATATTGAATACAAGATGTATATGGAAAATGAATTCGAGAAAATACTCAAATATCAGAATCACGATAAGAAATATGGTAACATGCTCCGAATTGTCTTCAACCGAATGGGTATAGGTTAGGAACTGGATTCCTAGTAGAGAGGGAATGGATTGGGTCACGTTCCCGACCCTAACCTCACCTGCAAGTCACACATGAAAAATAAATCAGCAGTACATCAGATACAAGAATATGGCGAGAAACATCTGGTGTCTGATATAAAGGAAGATCTTGAACTCCCTATAGATGCGTTTAGAAGGCTGGAACTGACAAAAATAACAAGGCCGTGAAATATTTTGCGATGTCGCTGTTCGGGACTTCTCTTCTGTCCATGTAATTTAGCCTGGAAGGAACACACATCAAGGATTTACTGAATGATTAATTTGGGTCTGGGAAATGATGATGAGGAACCTCAGGCTGCAGAAGAAGAAAATGTGAATGCTGAACTGCCACCAGTTGAAGGTGACAGTGAAGGTGCTAAATTGTGCTACTGCTAAAGACTCATCTTTTCAATGCTGTAATTTATGACTGCAGTTATCTGTCACCTTATTTATGTCATTTCATTGTAGCCATTTTTGTTACTGTTTTTGGTGAATAAAAAAATAATAAATAAATAAATAAATAAAAAAGTAGCTGCGTGGTCAGGGCGACAGAATGTTAATCCAAAGGACCCAGGTTCGGTTCCCGGCTGGGTCGGAGATTTTTCTCCGCTCAGGGACTGGGTGTTGTGTTGTCCTAATCATCATCATTTCATGCGCATCAACGCGCAAGCCGACGAAGTGGAGTCAAATCGAAAGACTTGCACCCGGCGAACGGTCTACCCGGCGGGAGGCCCTAATCACACGACATTTACATTCATCCGAGCACTTCGTTATTTGTCGTTCATTCTTATTATTCCGTCTTGGCTCTTGTTTATTGTGTATTACCCGTCTCTTCCTGCAGCTTACCCCTGTTTTTCTCAGAAATATGTATTCTGCACAATTTATTGGAATTTTTCAGGTATTTGGATTAGCAAAACTTGCTTCGACGTGCTTAACACCTTCCGATCTGTTACGTCGTTTGTGGAACACTCACAAGTCGTTGCTGCGCCGCTGTTTCGTTTTACTCCTGCCAGCGCCCTGACGTCCTTTCGAAAGCGGACGGTCGCGTCCCCCCGCCGCGGCTTCATCATAAATGCAATTACGAGCCGTCCGCCCCCGGGGCGGACGCGGCGGCTGTCTTAATAAACCGCTCGCCTGCGACGCCGCGCCCCGTGTCACTGGGACTTAATTCCCGCCTATTAATCTTCAACCGGGGAGACGGGGAAACGGCTGCGATCCTTCCATCTCGTGGCAGTATTCCTCCGCTCCCTTCTCTCTCTGTCTTACTGCTTTTCTTTCTGCAGACCTTTGATCTCTGCTTCTTTCGTTGGATTCCATTCTCTAGATGTCGAATTAGCGAGTTGGGGAGACTGTCATACCTAGTGGATAGTGCTTCTACGAACAGACGATGCTAGTTCAAATGGTTCAAATGGCTCTGAGCACTATGGGACTCAACTGCTGAGGTCATTAGTCCTCTAGAACTTAGAACTAGTTAAACCTAACTAACCTAAGGACATCACAAACATCCATGCCCGAGGCAGGATTCGAACCTGCGACCGTAGCGGTCTTGCGGTTCCAGACTGCAGCGCCTTTAACCGCACGTCCACTTCGGCCGGCACGATGCTAGTTTGTCGGTACTTCAGTGTAGTGACGTCTGTTAGAACTGCATGCGCACTAGAGATCGCCATAAGCAGTTTACTTCATCTTCTACAAATTTTACTCATTTGTATTTTCTGCTGCCAGTTACTCTTATTTATTTTATGTGTAACTCAACGTATTTCAAAGCGGTTCGAACATGTTTTGCTCATCTTCAGGTGTTTATACATACAGAAAATTATAGTTTATAAATAAACTGTCAGAAACTGAATTAAAGTCGGATTTTTGTTATTTTTTGCTGTTGGTGTGCCTGTTGGGGCATTTTCAGGATGTGGGAGTGGGTCCTGGTAGACCAGAAACTGATGTCCAGTGATGTCTTCTGATGAGGTTGAACTGTGTCACAGCTTTTGTGGCATGCAAGTGTTTATGCATCAATTGCTATTGTACGGAATTCGTTGAAACACTTTTTTAATTTGACAGTTGTTCGCTTACGATTTTGACGTGCCAGAAGTTCGTTTGCACCATTGCTACACTGGGGAGCTGTTGTAGGACTCTCTGTTTCTCAACGTAATTCACTGCACAACTTTTTCAATTTACATATTAACATTATACATTTAATGTAATTTGGCGGCCTTGTAGCCTGTGAATGGACATCCATGACCGTATTTTACGTCTATATTCGCGATGCTGACAGTCTGGTAGTCGTTTGCTCATATTCACACACGTTAAATCCGTTGCATAGCAACTGGCTATTTCATTGAGAATACTATCTCCATATTTAGTATTATGAATGAAAATTTCCACTTCGTACATGACATCGATTCTTTTGCTTTTTACGATTTTGTGTAGAATTTTGAGACTGTCTTCGATTTTCGCACAGGCCATCCTTTCAGACATTCTTAATGAAATTGCCGAATTGAAGAACTCAAGACTTCTTCAGTAGCCTTAAGCCAGTTCTATTGCAATAGATTTAAGGTGTGCCAATAGGAAACAAATACGACTACCAGACTGACAGTATCGAGAACATCTATGTAAAATGGGATAATCGATACTTATTCACTCGCTGCAAGGCCACCTATTGTATTACACTTGAGGTGTTAAAATGTATCTTGAAAAATTTGTGCAGTGAATTACGTTGAAAAACAACTCCAAAATAAATAGTGCAGTAGAGTAATGTATTCCAACAGCTCTGCCAGTGTACCAATAATTGAAACGATACTTTGGGACGCCAAAATCGTAAGTGAATAACTGTCAAATAAAAAAGTGGATCACACTATTTTCGTATTATAACAGGCTGATGCAAAACTATGTGCAGCCTACAAGGACTATGGCATCAGTCATAATAAACAACGAGACACAGCTCCACATCAGCAGAGGACATCACTGGACGTCAATTTCTGGCCATCCACTGCCGGCTCCCCTTTCCTTCAAATGCCCCAGCAGGCACACCAGTAGCGATCAATAAACAAAAAGTCCTACGTTAATTTAGTTTCAGACATTTTACATTAAGTAACAATCTTCTGTATGTATAAACACCTACGGTGCGCAGAATGTGCTAGAAACACGTTGCAGTACGTTAAACTAAACATGACACAAAACAAGGGGACTGGTAGCCGTAACCACAAATAAGTGATTATGCCGCACAGTTACGGTTTCAAACGTAACCAGTATGGCCACAAGCAATTCCACAATTTATGCCGTTGTGATACGTGAGGTTGTTTGACGTACCATTTATAAGTATTTCGCGTTCTGCACAATTAAATTGTCTACAAAATATTAAAGCTAACTGAAATATAATGTTAGTTCTTTAGGTTCAGAGTTATATGATAAGCAGTATAGTGTAACTTTTTAGAACTATTTATATAACATGTGTACAGGTAAGCCACGATTTGTCGCTCGTGCACTATCCTATACCTTGAAACAGAAGAAGGTTTCCTGCCATAGAACACGTCAGATTTGCTAATAGACCGAATTTCTTTAATGTTTTACCCATTTCGCCCAATCTTGAAAATGGAATTTTGTCTATTTTCCAATATCTTCTATTTTAAACTGTATGTATCTTGAAACTGGTTTCTGGTAACGCATCTTCTTAATTTGATTTCATTTACTGATAAGAGGTTTGTAGAGGAGCAATAAAGTTAAAGGGTAAATTATTAAACAGAGTATTGACAAGGTCTTCGCTATGGTAATGCTTTCAAATTTCAGTCCAGCATATATTCCTGAGTACATGCCTGTGTTGTACCTTCAAACATGTTTTCACATTCGGAAAAACCATATTTTTTCGAAGTAATTTCTCTGATTTCAGAAAAAGACTACAGCACTATAAAATTGAAGCCATCAATTAAGAGAGCCTCAAAAGTGTACCACGTACATTATCGCCTGTAAGATCAAGAAACATATGTTCATGTTGAGGAATGAAAAGACAAGCTTGAAATGAGTGGACGCTGTTGTTTAATTTCTATGTTGAAGGAGTGAAGAAACGCATGGAAGGTTTTTGATGGGTCAAGAATGAGGATTACAGGCAAAGAGATACCAGTTCTGTGGTTCACAGAGGTCGTAACCCACTTTGAAAAGGAGCTAACTGGAAACCTAAATGAAGGTCAATTAAAATTAGTCAAAAATTAAATATCAAGCAGTTAAACTCCTGATTCGGAGAAAATACTTAAGTATAAAAAATAAGATTTCACGCTGAGGAAATACACGAAAGACGATAAAAGAAATATAGGTATCCCAAGCAGACTGAAGATGTCAAAATCTCTTCTGGTATTAAATATTATCTTGGATGTGAGGAAGGTTTTTGTGAATCTGTGTATCTGAAGGACATCTGCGAAAGTTTGTAGTGAAAATGTATGAATACATCTAACATACGGTACTGGAGAAAGACGTCCGTAAATAGGTGGATATACAAGATAAGAGGAGGACAAAAAAATTTACCCAAAACTGTAATCAGTAGAGATAAGGTAATGAGCACATTCATTACGAAACGAAGAAGCAAATAGAAGCTTGGAAAGCTTTGAAAGAATCCATGATCATGACTGCATTTTGAAGCTTCTTACTATAAGAGTAAGTGCGACCTACGTTACAGACAGATCACACTTGTGTCCTCACCTTGGAAGCCTAACGCCTCTCCACGAAAGACCGTGAAACATACCAATCACAAGCCACGCGGGGTTGGAACACAGGCACCAGTGTGCGTTACAGTTCCAGACAGTCAACGCGGATCTGGACGAGGTTAACATGGCTCTACTCATAAAAATCAAGTAAGAAACAGTCTCGATCGCCTTTTCAGATTTTTTTTATTTCTTAGAAAACGGCTTCGGTCCTTTCCTCTCACCATTTTCTGGCTTTTGACCGCCATTATGGCTGCTGGGGTAGCCAGACAAAGCGAAATCCTTGGATGTAAGGTTGTCAACGCTTTACTCGTAAAACTGTTTAATCAGCAACAGAGCTGCCGATCTTTGGCAGTACCGACACATTAAAGGATTACGGAGAGGTCCTCTTTCTGCTCCGGAGCTGAAGAACATGATGCGGAAGTTCAAATTAACTGGCGATTATGTCACTGCTTCTGGGAGAGGCCGATGGCAAATTGCTCCTCAAGTTGTTAAAGAATACACTGTTACCATACCTGAGAACGCTAAACGCAGTGTGTGATCTCAAGCAGTGCACCAGTTGTGTCACGAAAGTTGAACATTCCATGACCTACCGTTCGAGACAGTGTTGCAAGCAATTGTGAAATGGTATCTATACGAACTTCGCAATACTCCCCAACTTCTACTACGTAACGCACACATTCGAGTAGACTTTGCTCTTACGTTTCTTGCAGAGGTTGAATTTATCGACATGTCGGCTTGAAACGTTTTGTGAACTGATGAAGCACACGTAAAGCTCACTGTGCCAATGAACGCTCACAGTTGTTGCATCTGGGGTTCACAACCGCCAACGAACGTTCAGGTAGTTGGTAAAAACCATTCTAAAGCCAAGATCGCACAAAATATTTTTTTATTCGCGACAACCGTTGTTAACAGTCTTAGCTGTCATCTTCAGGTCTTAAGCATTATTTTGTAGTAAAATATGTTCATTTTACGCTCACCTCATGCACAAGACGTCAAATGGATGAAAATCAGCACATTATAAACGTTTGTCATCTGTAAAATATTTGAAAACACACAGCAACTTGTCCAAAAGGCCATGTCCACATACATATTATTCACAGATGCTTGCTACAGAGCAATATGTATATTGGCTTGGCCTTTTGTACAAGATGCGTGTTTTTAAATATTTTAGTGACGACAAATTTTTATAACGTGCTAACTTCTATCCACTTGACATCCAGTGCAAGAGGTCAGCGTAAAATGAACATGTTCTATTACAAAAAGAAGTTTGTTGTCGTTGTTGTTGTGGTCTTCAGTCCTGAGACTGGTTTGATGCAGCTCTACATGCTACTCTATCCTGTGCAAGCTTCTTCATCTCCCAGTACCAACTGCAACCTACATCCTTCAGAATCTGCTTAGTGTATTCATCCCTTGGTCTCCCTCTACGATTTTTACGCTCCACGCTAGCCTCCAATACTAAATTAGTGGTCCCTCAATGCCTCAGAACATGTCCTACCAACCGATCCCTTCTCCTAGTCAGGTTGTGACATAAACTCCTCTTCTCCCCGATTCTACTCAATTCCTCCTCATTAGTTATGTGATCTACCCATCTAATCTTCATCATTCTTCTGTAGCACCACATTTCGAAAGCTTCTATTCTCTTCTTGTCCAAACTATTTATCGTCCATGTTTCACTTCCATACATGGCTACACTACATACAAATACTTTCAGAAACGACTTCCTGACACTTAAATCTATACTCGATGTTAACAAATTTCTATTCTTCAGAAACTCTTTCCTTGCCATTGCCAGCCTACATTTTACATCCTCCCTACATCGACCATCATCAGTTATTTTGCTCCCGAAATAGCGAAACTCCTTTACTAGTTTAAGTGACATGTAAGGTGGGTTAATGATGTCATATTGGCACCAAACAAACTATTCAAAAGCCAAGATCGCACAAAATACTTTTTACTCTAGACAACCTGCTTCAGCAGTCTTAGCTCTTATCTTCAGGTCTTAAACAACTTTTTTGCAGCAAAAGATGTTCATTTTGCGATGGATCTCGTGCACAAGATGTGGGGTGGATAAAACTCAGCACGTTATAAACGTTCGTCATTGCTAAAATATGTAACAACACATAGCTCCTTGTGCAAAATGCAATGCCCATATACAAATTGCTCGCAGATGCTTGTTACGTGATACTAATATGCTACACAGTAGCACATGTAAGCAAATGTGCTTTTGTTGCTCACAGGCCTAGTTAGATGTTACAAATATGGTACACAATAGCACATTTGTTTACATGTGCTACTGGCTACCACGCTAGTATCAGGTAACGAGCATCTGCAATATGTACGAGCGTTGGAACTTAAATAGTGGCAACTATTTATTCACAGCCTATACAAAAGAGCTACATGTTTGCACCTGTTACCTGTTACTGTCCTTCAAAATAGTCATCAGCGTTGTGTAGAACCCGTTTCAAGCGATGTGGAAGGCGTAGTATAACGTTAGCAGAGCGTGTTCTTTTGATGGTGCGAATGGAGTGGTATACTGCCTGTCGAATCTCTTGAACAGTTCTGAAGCGAAGGTCACGAAGTGGTTCCTTCATCTTTGGAATCCAATCAAAGTCACAAGGACTTAAGTCCGGGGAGTATGGTTGATGGTACGGTACTTCCCAGTCCTACCGACCAAACAGAGCAGCCGCAGCTTGTGCTGTACGCGCCCGCGCATTGTCGTGCAAAATGATGGGTGGGTTGTGCAGAAAGTGTCACCGCTTCTTTCGCAAAGATGGTCGCAGGTGATGCCCCAAATACGAACAGTAATACTGTGCATTGACGATCTGCCGTGGAGGAACGTAATGCGTTAGAATAACACCATCACAGTCGTACACGAGAATCACCATAACTTTCACTATTCTGGGGCTCTGACGCACTGTCGACTTTCGCGGCGACCCATAATGACGCCATTCGTTGGATTGGCGTTTCAGCTGGCTTCGTGGCATTCGCTTGAAAACTGTTTCAGAGATTCAAAAGGCAGTAGACCGCTCCATTCGTACCATCAACAGAACAGGCTGTGCTAACGGTTTACTATGCCTTCCACATCGCTGCCAACGGGTTCTACACAACGCTGGTGAGTAAAGGACAGTAACAAGTGCAAACATGTAACTCTTTTGTATCGATTGTGAATAAATAGTTGCCACCATTTAAGTTCCAACCGTCCTATATAGGCATGGTCTTTTGCACAAGATGCTGTGTGTTTTTAAATATTTTATCGATTACAGACGTTTATGATGTGCTGAGTTTTATCCAGTTGACATCTTGTGCATGTGATTCAGAGTAAAATTAATAAGTTTTACTAGAAAACATGTTTAATATCTGAAGATGACAGCTAAAACTGTTGAAACCTGATGTCTTGCATAAAAAATATTTTGAGCCATCTTGGCTTTTGAATGGTTTTTAACAGTTACAAAAGATCAGTACTCCCATAATGAGAAAATTGAGGCAGCAGATTTCACCCAAATTCTGCCCAATGCCAACATGAACGTGTTGCACCCCTTCTTACTCACATGTCACCCCTTCTTTTGCCGTCTCTACAGTGGAGGTCAAAACCTAGACACCCAGCGTTGAAATCACACGGTTTTCATATCAGAGCGCGAAGAATACATGCCAGGCACACCACCTCTCAGAATCGCAGAATCGACATGAAAAGGCCGCATGGGGTGGCATAAAGCGCGTCATTGAGCCCATTCTTTTCTCTGGGTCGTTGATTCCCACACATTTCGCAGTCGATAACGACAATTCGCAGTGCGAGGAGGGATAGGAAGACGTTATTAATAACCTTCGACACTGCTGACATCTTCGAGTATTTCAACGCTTCTGTGAGGACATTGTTAGGTTGCATCCTCATCGAAGGTAATCGCGACTGTTCGAATCACAGCACGACCCCAGTTTTTTCCATTGTGTACAGGCTGGAATCACTAGGGACCATTCAAAACCACTGGACAAAATCTGTACACGATTCGAAGCAGCAAACTGTGTTTATACTTCTCTAGCGCTCCTATTTTGAATCCACCTGTGACGAGGTCACAGATGGATGAAACATTAACACAATAAAGTGGCAAAGGGTCTCCCTAGTTTGGCAAAGCCCTCGTTGGCATCCACCAACGTGTTTTGAGTATTTTAATAGTGTACCTGTATAGACGGGCAAAGGCCTTACCGCAGTGGATACACTGGTTCCCGTCATATCACTGAAGTTAAACGCTGTCGGGTGTGGCCGGCACTTGGATGGCTGACCATCCGGGCCACCATGCGCTGTTGCCATTTTTCGAAGTGCACTCAGCCTCGTGATGCCAAATGAGGAGCTACTCGACCAAACAGTAGCGGCTCCCATCAAAGACAACATCCTAACGACCGGCAGAGCGGTGTACTGACCACACGCCCCTCCTATTCCCATCCTCAGCTGAGGATGACACGGCGGTTGGATGGTCCTGATAGGCCACTAGTGGCCGGCCTGAAGACGGAGTGCCTTTTTTTTTTTTTTTTTTTTTTTTTTTTACCTGTACAGACAGAACCATTGACGAAAGCCTTGGCGTTTCCGGACCCGCAATCCCTTCGACATCCTGCGATTGCGGATGGCCTACTATCAGGCGCAAGAGCAGCGATGTAGTCTGCATTCTTGTATCTTGGACTCAGGTCACGAGTTCTGTTTGTAATCTGAATTTTAAGATTCTGAACAAAGGTGAGTGCCTGGCACCGAGGCTTTTGCCGAGCTCGGGCTCTTGGAAGGAACCTTTGCCGTTTTATTTATGAATGTGTCAAAAGAACAGAAAGAACAGTCTTAGCTGCACAAGATAGGTATTTTAATCTTCACATGTGTTACGTTTCACCTGTTCTAGGTATCATCACACAATCGATGTAAACTTCTGCTAATAGTAACCAACGCGTCGAATGTAATTAAGAGTCCCATTGAACTGGGAGGTAACAGCCAGATAGCCACAGTCTAGTCTAAGGATCTACTACGGTTGCTGCAACAGTGCCATTTTGCTAATCATGGAGTGCAGCGATTTTAATGTGTCAATATCTCACACCCCTGTGACCAAGCCACTGGAGGAGATTTTGCTGCTACGGATCTTTTTTCTAATTTCATCGAATGGTTTTGAATGGTGGATAGTGGTACCAGCCTATATATTAGAGCAAAAACTTCGGTAACATTTTTCTCCAAAGGGGCTGGATCACGTTTAATTTGAATGTAGCCCTACGATGTACTTACAGAAGGATTGAAACGTCCGAGAATGTCAGTAGTCACCAAGGTAGTAACGTCTTCCATTTCCCCTTCGCATTGTGAACTGTCGTTTTCAACAGCCAAGGGACATAACGCCCCAGGGAAATGGATGGTTCCATTGACGCCCTTTATGCCACCACCTCCGGCCTTTTCGTTCCGATTCTGAGCAACGATATGTCATGCAATAAAAGAGAACCACTTGATTTCAACGCTGGGCGTCTCGGTTTCGACCTTCTGACCTCCATCGAACAGACGTCAAATGGAGGAGTGAATTGTTGGTGAGACGGGATGTGACGATGTTACGATCGTCGACATGTCCGCAGTGGCTACGGACCGAATTTTGGTGACATGTGGTGCCAATGTAACATCAATTCCCCACCTTAAACGCCACATGAACTTCTGAGTTGCGGCCCTTTTTCGCGTCAGGCGCAGTTAGAAGCGTCGTCGAGTCCTAAGAGTGACGTGTCAGGGCTTCAAGCTTTTGCAGCACTAGAGAGGAAGATTTCAGGCAACTTTTAACGATATTTCAAACTTAAGAATCGCAAGTTGTGGGAATTGCGGGGCTTTGAAAAAGTGATACATTAATTCTGTCACACAATGTAATTCGTGCTTATACTTTCATGGCAATTATATTGTAGTTTAGATGTTCTGATTAAGGGTTGCACCGAAACGCATCACCAAAGATAATTTTTGACAAGGGATCCGTTGATTTTAGCGACCTTGTAAATCAGTGTACAACACAATTACGAGTCATCTAAATTTATAAAAGTAATTGCAGTTAAAATTTGTCGTAGTATAACTGTGATATGCAAAGATTATTTGAAAAGTGTGAGATATGTGATGTTAGAGTGCTTTGCTAATGTATGTTTGTAACTTATGTAAAAAAAAAATTAGAACTGTATAATCTACTAAATAATATTTCGTCACAGATTAATGAGATGAAAACGCGTGTCTGTGAGTGCACTTTTATCTATTCGTGCAAGTTGTCATTTGTGTAAAATGGTACACGAGTAGGGACAGTGTTTAGGATACGTCTTATGTAAAAGACGGAGTGGTTTTGTGCTATACGGAAGTTACAGTGGGTAGCATAAAAGGTGGCCTGGGTTTTTGGCGCGCTACCTGTAGAGCAAGCGAGAAGGAGAAGACAGTCTGTAGGCAGCAGTGAAAGAAGAAACACTCAGACGGAGCAGGCGACACCTTGAATGAAAATTGTTGCACGGTAGCCTCGGGTGACGACTGATGAGTTATTACGGCTTTGTTACAAGTTGTTGGGCTATGTTATGGACGTTAAAACGAAGTCGTGAAGCATTAATTAGCCCGTACTTCAAAAAACTTGTACACCACACCATGGACACTGTAGCCGCCATTACTATGTTCCACATACACGCCTGCAGCCCACAGGTTACGAACTATATAATTACAATTGTAGACACGTGAACCATTAATTCAAAATTAACTCTTTTGAATAATCACTGTGTTAAAATTTGTTTCACCCTGCTATTTTAATCCTAATCATTCACCTCCAAAGTGTCCTTTCCAGGTGTTTGATAATTTCGAGTAAATCTATTATTAAAAAAATATTTGAAGTGTTTTATTACTGAGTAAAGCACTAATCTTAAGCCTTGAATAAATGTCTGAAAATAATTGTAATGAACTAACTTTCAAAGTGAAGGTAAAAGTTCTGTAAGGTTCTCGTTAAAGAAGTGCTGCAGTGAAAATTCGCTTAAGTACTGAAGTAAATATTTTCAGACAGTTTCAACAATTTTATTATTCTCATGCTCTTTGTGGCAACAAGTAAAGCGAAAGTGAGTAAATAAGTTTTGAGTGAAATATAGATAAAATTATTTCACATAGAAATAAAATTTAGTACAGACCAAAGAGTTATGAAAAGAAATTTTCTTATGTGGCTCAGTAACACAGAAGTAGGGTTGCATATAATTACTGAATGACAATATAGAGTGACCTCATTCTCAGTACTTTCCGCTTTTGTTAAAAGAAACATATACACAAGCTGTCTTAATAAATTTAAATGTGTCTATTAGGCTATTAGAATATTTAAGTATTTAAATTGTTGTTCATACAAAATGCAAACATAGAAGCCCCCCCTGGCCAAATTTAGTGAAAATAAAAAATTCGTGGCCTCTCTAGATCAGAACTATATAGGTATGTACGAGGGTGTAGTAGCTTAAAGATTCCTGTGTCTTTCTCAGAACCATATCATCGAAGCTACATTTATTGGTGAAGCTATAGAACAGCCAGAAACTAGGCCAAATTTACTTCTGCTTTTCTTAAACTTAACCATTTCTTTGCCTTGATAGCCTGGCGACGTAAATTCATTACAGAAACCGCTTAATGAACTTGGTACAGAAACGTTCTAGATTCAATATTACTCCATTTATAATGCATTCTTTCTAACAGCTAGAAAACTCTTAGAAAAAAACTATTAGTCTGATTTCCACATCCATTACTCGTACATCACGCTCAGATCCTGTAAAAGAGGTAATATTAAACTATATGCACAGTTCCTCATATATTGGTGCCAAAAGTGGCTTTTCCATTGGCAGGACTATTTGTTGTATAGAGGCATAGTGTTACAAGTGAGACTTTAATCCGTTTAACACCGCCTGCCACACCATGCTCCTCTGAGGCTCAGATGGTCACTCAGACCTGTCTAATCCTGCTCCAACACAGCTGGAGGGGGCGTGAGCCTCATGTAAGCCTCCTCTAGTGACCAGAATGAGATTTTCACTCTGCAGCGGAGTGTGCTCCTCTAGTTAGTTTTCTATGAGCTAGTGTACAGTGAACAACACTTTCGTCCTTAGCACACTCCGCTGCAGAGTGAAAATCTCATTCTGGAAACATCCCCCATGCTGTGACTAAGCCATGTCTCCGCAATATCCTTTCTTTCAGGAGTGCTGGTTCTGCAAGGTTCGCAGGAGAGCTTCTGTAAAGTTTGGAAGGTAGGAGACGAGATACTGGCAGAAGTAAAGCTGTGAGGACGGACGTGAGTCGTGCTTCGGTAGCTCACATGGTATAGCACTTGCCCGCGAAGGGCAAAGGTCCCGAGTTCGAGTCTCTGTCGGGCACATAGTTTTAATCTGCCAGGAAGTTTCATATCAGCTCACACTCCGCTGCAGAGTGAAAATCTCATTCTGGAAACATTCCCCAGGCTGTGGCTAAGCCATGTCTCCGCAATATCGTTTCTTTCAGGAGTGCTGATTCTGCAAGGTTCGCAGGAGAGCTTCTGTAAAGTTTGGAAGGTAGGAGACGAGATACTGGCAGAAGTAAAGCTGTGAGGCCGGGCGTGAGTCGTGCTTCGGTAGCTCAGATGGTAGAGCACTTGCCCGCGAAAGGCAAAGGTCCCGAGTTCGAGTCTCGGTCGGGCACACAGGTTTAATCTGCCGGGAAGTTTCACTTTCGTACTTGTCGTCCCGTTCAGGTGAACAACTAGGTCTCCCAGACCTCTGGTGTGGCTTACAAGTAAAGAGTCCCTAGGCTTGGAAGGTCTATGGTGTGGCTTACATGGAAATTGTCCCTAGGCGTGGGAGGTCTATGGTGTGGTTGAACATACGTCAGTATCTAGGTCTCAAAGGGTTTGATGTGCTTGTCAGTGGTCCATATTTTATCTTACAGTATCACTCTTTTGACTTTTTTCCTGTTGGCTATAATAAACACGTATTCTTTCAATGGACAGAATCTTTAGTTTTTCCATTCTGTCAGCTGATTAATTATGCTGTCTTCTAATGCAGGTGTTCCTACTTTGCAAGAATGGATTCTAAGGGAAAAAAGCTATGCTACACTGATGATGAAATGTTAGCAGAATTGCCAAAACTTTTGTCAGATGATGACTGTGCCTCTGAAGTTGAACCATTGCTACAGGACGGAGATTGTGATACTGAAGTAGAAGAACGTTCCAATTCGGTATCAGCACACTTTTCAGGTGACGATCCTGAATTCATCCCTTCAGATGATGAAGAAGCAGTTAGAGAGACTGTGCAACGACGTGTCATACCCGGAACTTCCAAAAAGGACACTTCATCGTCTTCACAAGCTTTACAACCACGCAGAAAGTGGAAGAAAGAATGCAGCCTTCAGGTAAAGGGTAAACCACGTGTAGCTGATGAAGCTGAGATGATGGTAGTGGAAAAGGAAGCTGAGGGCTTGCAAATTTACATCGACGGATAAGAGGTTGAAGGGAAGAAAGGCCTCACAGTTAGGAAAACCAGACCCACGATAACGACTGCGACGAAGACACTAAAAAGATATAGTATATGTGAACGTTAAGACCCTTGGTCCCGCTGCTGATGCTAAGACGCCTCTTAAATGCTTCAGAGCATTTTTAACACCTTCCGTAATACATCTTGTAGTGAAATACACTAATGAAAAGATGGATTAGGGTAAAACTCATTTTTCAGCTGAGAAGAAATGCAAGTCTCCCTTCAAACCAGTTGTTGTAGACGTACTGGAAGCTTTTATTTGTCTCCTTGTTTTGTTTGGAGCCACGAAAAACGATCATGTTTCCTTGGAAAGGCTGTATGACCGCACGATGAGTGAAGATAGATTCCAAACTACACTGTCACGCTACCGCATTGTTTTCATCAGTAGCAACGGTTTGACGATTCCCAGACGCGAGAAGAAAGACGAAAGGTAGAGAAATTCGCGTTAGTCTCTGAAATTTGGAATATTCTAATTGAAAAATGTAAGGCCAATTAGCAACTAAGTTCGTACATTATTGTAGATGAACAGTTAGTGGATTTTAGGAGTAAGTACCTATTCAAAGTGTACACACCTAAGAGGCACAACAAATATGGGATTAAGACCATAATGATTTGCGATAAAGCAACTCGTTTTCTAATAAATGCTATTCCATACTGCTGTATATTTTACCAAACTACTTACCAAACCAGTTTACGCTACCAATCGTAATATCACCGGGGATAACTAGTTTATTGGTATGCCTCGAGCCGTTGATTTGCCGAAAACCCACCACCTGACGTATATCGGGATCATAAAGAAAAATAAAGATGACCCCCCCGGAATTCATCGATATGAAGTACAAGTACCGCAAATTTGGAACATCGCTTTTCATATTCTGGGTTTCGTATAAACCCAAGAAAAATAAAATGGTTACTGTCATCTCAACCATGCATGGAAATGATGCGGTACATCCCGGCTCCAAAAGACCCTACATGATTCTCAACTACAATGAAATCAAATCGGGTGTCGACGCGTTTGATCAAATGTGTCAGTACTGTAACACTGGCCGAGAAATACATCGATGGAATGTATGCGTTTTTTAGAACATGATAAACCTTGCTTGGATAAATGCCTACACTGTGTACCTCCATAATTTTTGCAAAAATAGACGGAAAGAGAGAAACAACAATCATACAAAACAACTGTCTCGACTTGATTTTATGCCGACGCTTTCTGAATTGCTTACAGCACCTTGGATGAAGACTAGGCTTGACACATCAATTCCCCATGACCTACGGGACAGTATTTATAGATGCCTAAACATAACTCCACCTGCAGAGGCAGCTCGTGAAGAAATTGAGTAAGGAGCTATTCCCAGAAGAACTTACTGTAAATTTTGTGACTATCAAAAACAAACAAAAATCAAAAGTGTGGGGTGATTTATGGATTGATGTAAGTTGCCAGCGTGTAGTGACCACCACAAAAAAACTTATCCAAATTGAACCGGTAAAAACTGAGAAACTTCCACTGAATTTTGTGATATGGGTTTTAGTTCTGAAAACATTATTAACTGTACGTGATTTTCTAATATGATGGATTTAGTTATATCAAGTATAGACTACTATTGTTTAATTTTTAAGAGTTTCGTTGTTTTTTTGTTTTTTGAGGAAAAATATATTTGTTTTATATTATTCAAGATTATTTAATGTATTATACCCTAACCCCTATCAGGAAATTGAAATTATTTTAGTGTTTTTCATTATTATATTTCGTGTAGGCCTCTGAGGCCAATGGTGTGGTCCAGACGTAGGAGAATGGTGCTGTGGCCAGCAGGGTTAAAATTACTTGATAGTTGACGTCTGTCACTCGCCGCTATAGTGCTGCCCCATCGGCCGCCAGCTACTACTTGGTTAAAGGTAAGTGGTAACACACAAGCACAGGCCACTTGACAATAGCTGTTAATGTGTAACGCAGAGCAATGTTGCAAGTGGGCGCCGCGAGATATGATGGAAATGTGAGATGCCATGTCAACGCATTACTTTAAGTGACCAATCGTGAAAAGCGGCAGGAGACGCGTTTTGCAGCACTGGTCATTCCTAAACTAACCACAGCCTCGTGATGTGCAAATGTACAATCTGCGGCAGGAATAAAATCGCGATTGCTTTGTTCACGGCTATTGAAGCTAAACTCTGCGAACAAACTCAACACAGAAAAAATTACGTTTCAGTGTTAAAAGCAAACTGCAGTTTCTCACACTCATTAGTTACATGGAACTGTCCTCTCACTTTCTACACAAGCTATCACGTTAGCAACTGATGAACGGTCAGTGATGGCACTTGGTTGCAGGTTAAAGGCGACGCAGGCTGACACCAGACGAAAAAATAATGATAGGTAAAAGAAAGAGGACGTAAAAAAGTTAGTACAATGACGAAAATGATGTGACAAAGAGTTAGAAAAAAATACATCTAAACCATTTAATTGAATAAAAAATGATAATCGAATTCTTTTTATTAGATTTAGATGTAAAAAGAAAACGGCAGGTTATTACGCTATCCGTTACGGCATATTTCGATTGATGTACTACATGTTTCTATACGACAGTCTCATAAACTCACTACGGTACACACTGTGTCAACCTAGGTATTCTTGGCTGCGATCACCCTGTCGTAATGATGAATTTCAGCCTTTAAAAACTCGGTTTCTCGTCATGTCGTGTGAAGCTTATCTAATGTAAGCCGATCTTTGTGGTTTTGATAGCTGTATATGTGACGCCGAACCGCGTCTTGTTCGGAAGTATCCAATAGTGTTTAGATATTGCTGTGTATAAAACGCCTGTATTTCATTAGGCTCTTTATGTATGGTGTATTTGGTTAGTTGTTATGTATGATGAAATAAGAAATAAAAGCGCCAGACTTATGATTCGGAAGAAAGAAAGCTGGACAAGTCACTTAGGAATGAAATGAAAAGGAAGTGGAGGAAAGGCTGCTTAGGCGGAATGTCTGCGTGAAAAATGTGAAGAAATCGAAAACGAAATGATTGTCGGAAGGACGGACTCAGCACATAGAAAAGTTAAGCAAAGTTCGGTAAAATTAAAAGCTAGAGCAGTAACAGTAAGAGTGCAATGGGTATTCCATTGTCACATGCACAACAGAGACCAGGTAGGTGGAAAGAGTACAATGAAGGCCCCTAAGAGGGGATGACGTGATAGAAAAACAAACAGGAGTTGAAGGGCAAGAGATAGTGGATCAAGTACTGGAATTAGGATCTGAAGAGCTTTGGAAGACTTAAGATCAAATAAGACAGGAAGGATAGAAAGAATGTCTGATAAGAGAGCGAACTTGCCAGTTGTTGTGGCTGTCTGGCAACGGCGAACCGTTCGGTCGTTACGTTGAGTGCTCTGATTGCAGGAAACCAGCTACAACGCGTGAAGGGTCAACTATCAAGTAATTTTAATCAGACTATAGACATGCTCAGGCTATATTCCATAAGCCATTGCGGCAGGTGGAATAGGGCGCATAATATAGCAAATTAACTTATTTCTCTTCCAATTTCATACGCGAATGGAGCGTGGGAAGACTGTCAACACACTATCAGTATAACACCTAAGGACTGTAATTTTACAATGGTTCCGAAGACGAGCTACGTATGCACCTCCACCAGTGTGTACAGCTCCCTGCTGAACGAAATCAACTTTTATTGGCCCTGCAATCCTCCATTGTAAGAGTTTCCTCTTACTTAGCGAGACACACGGCGCGCCTCGGCAGATCTCCCCCTGGGGCAACACACAGACACAGATATCGCCAGCGCGGAAGCCTTACTCGGGGAGCGAGCCGGAGCCACCTGAGCGATAGACCTCTCTGCAGAAGAGGGCGCCCGCCGTAAAGGCGGCGATGGCCTCTTGCGCCGCGAGTAGCACTCTGATCGAAAGCGAGCGGCAGTTCCGCGCAGCACGGGAGGACTCATCTAAACTGTCTCCCCGCCTCTCCACGGCGCCGTTCCGGCCAGAAATATCGCACCAGTAATCGCGTAGAGAGGTTTGTATCACTCTGCACTGGCCTGGTACCACTGGCGGCTCGACAGTCGACAGTACTCTCTCCCGCGGCTCGCTTAGGAGCTTCATTTCTTGATTTTCTTTTACCAGTATCGTGTACACAATGGGTCTTGCATTCATAAAGTTCCTCGTTATTCGAACGTGCAATCTCATGCAGTTTTCATCAACACACCATCATGATTACTCTACGAGAGGCCAATAGGTACTGCAATACTGTTTATCTAGCCAATTCCGGTTGAATAAAGGCAGAATCTCTCGTGCAACATCGTGGAATATCCCCGTTTCAGCCCCTAAGCTTCACTGTGTTCCAGTAGGTGGTGGTGCTATACGCAGCCTTCAAAATGCTGTGTGTAACAGATGACAGTCATAGAGTTTCTTCTTGCAGAAAACCAGAAGTTTTATTTATTTATTTTTTTAAATACATCCTCAGTTATTCCCTGGATGTATCCTCCATCTCTCGTCTAGTACCATGGAACGTGTCCTCCTACGATCCGTCCCTTCTAATTCCCCAGTGCTTCACGTATGTTCCTTTCCTCTCCGATTCTGCGAAGGATCTCTTCATTCTGTACCTTATCACTCCACTGATTTTCACCATTCTTCTGTAAGACCACATCCCAATGGCTTCGATTCCCTTGTTACCGTTTTCCCCAAACTCCATGTCTTACTATACAATGCTGTGTTCCAAATGTGCGCTCTCAGTAATTTCTTCCTCAAACTAAGACCTGTGTTTGGTACTAGCGGACTTCTCCTGGCTAGGAATGCCCCTATTTCCCAGTGTTAATCTGCTTTTTATGCTGAACTTGCTCCGTCCGTCAGGGCCTATTTTTCTTAACTTCGTGATCCACAATTTTGAGGTTAAGTTTTTCGCTGCTATCATTTCTATTACTTATCATTACTTTCGTCTGCTTCAGTTTACTCTCAGTCCATATTCGGTGTACTCATTAGACATTTCATTCCATTCAACACATCCTGTAATTCTTCACTTTCCCTGAGGATTGCAATGTCATCAGTGAATCTTATTATTGACATACTTTCATCTTGAATTTTAATTCCACTCTTTAACATTTCTTTTATTTTCCACATTGTTTCTCCGATGCATTCATTGAGCAGTGATGCTAAAAGGCTACCTCACTGACTTACACCCTTTATAATCCGAACACATCTTTCTTAGTCTTCCAGTCTTATTGTTCCTTCTTGGCATCAGATATCTTGCACCATTTTACATGTTTCCAGGTCGACAAATCCTATGAATTGTGTCGTTTTTTCTTCATTCTTGCTTCGATTGTCAACCGCATTGTCAGAACTGCCTCTGGTGCCTTCACCTTTCTTAACGTCGGATTGATTTTTATGTAATAGATCCTCAATTATCTTATCTATTATTCTTCTGTGTATTATTCTTGTCAGCAACTTGGATGCATGAGATGTTAAGTAGATTGAGTGATAATTCTCGCACCTCTCGGCTTTGCTGTCTTCGGACTTGTGTGGATGATGTTTCCGAAAGTGATGGATTATTGCCAGTGCCATACATTCTAAACACTAACATGAATAGTTGTTTAGTTGCCGCCTTCCCCAGTGATTTCAGAAATTACGATGGAATATTATCTATCCCTTTTGTCTTATTTGATCTTAAGCGTTTCCCAGCTCTTTGATCCTGTGTCAGTAATACAGGATGCCGCCTGTCTTCCTTGTTGACCCCTGTTTGTTTTTCTATCACGTCATAAGATCAGCCTAGTCTTCCGCCTCATAGACGCCCTCAGTGAACTCTTTCCACCTGTCGGATCTCTCTTCTTCATCTAACAGCGGAATTCCCACTGCGCTCTTAATGTTACCGCCTTTGCTTTTAATTTAATCGAAGGTTCCCTTGACTTTCCTGTATGATGAGTCCGTCTTTCGGATAATCATTTCTTATTCGATCTCTTCACGGTTTTCAAGCAGCCATTCCGCCTAAGCATCCCTGCACTTCCTTTTCATTTCATTCCTAAGTGACTTGTATTTCTGTATTCTTGGATTTGTCTGATCATTCTTGTACTTCCTTCTTTTGTCGATCAGGTGAAGATTTCATCCGTTAACCATGGTTTCTTCGCAGTTGCCTTCCCTGTACCTACGGTTTTCTTTCCAATTTCTGTGGCTGCCCTGTTTAGAGACATGCATTGCTCTTCACCTGAACTGCCTACTGAGCTGTTCATTATCCATCTATAGCCTCACAGAACTTCGGCCGTGTCTTTTCATTCCCCACTACTTCCGTACCGTGTCTGATCATTCTTGTACTTCCTTCTTTCGTCGATCAGCTGTAGATTTCATCCGTTAACTATGGTTTCTTCACAGTTGCCTTCCCTGTACCTACGGTTTACTTTCCAATTTCTGTGGCTGCCCTGTTTAGAGATATGCATTGCTCTTCACCTGACCTGCATACTGAGCTGTTCATTATCCATCTATAGACTCACAGAACTTCGGCCGTGTCTTTTCATTCCCTACTACTTCCGTACCGCACTTCTTTTCTCACTTCATGTCTCTGACTGGTTTCTTAAAATCCAATTTATTCTTCATCATTTACAAATTGTTATTTGAGTCTATGTCAACTCTTTGGTATGCCTTAAAGTCGAATATCTGATTTCGGAATCTGTACCTGGCCTAGATGTAGTCTAACTGACATCTTCTGCATGGACGTCGCCACAAAAATGCTAAGGATCCCCTCCCTCTCCATGACAACGAAAGGCATCACACAAGTCTGCGCATCAGATAGGAGCCCACAGAACGTCATCGGATTCTTCTTCTTCTTTTTGGCGCAATGAGCGATGCACTCCGTGAGAAGCAGTACGTGTATAATGGGGAGGTTACTGGCGCATCAAGCCGTTGGCTCTGACGGCCATACATGTCCTCCCAATAAGGTGGCGTAAGGCCGTCGCATTGAACGGAGATTATGTTGAAAAATAGGCTTTAGTAGCCAAGAGAATGGGGAATAATGCGATGTATATGAATCCTGAATAAAACGAAACTGCTTTCAGAAAAAAAATGTGTTGCATTTATTATTGAACGACGTTGGTATGAATATGTGGTATTACATTACCTTCTCTGAATGTGCAAGGTAGTTGAAACACACTTCTCTAAAATATACTGACGACTTAAACATCGTCACACCAAGAAGGAGTTGTGCGACATAAACGGAAGTTGGTAGGCGTATTTCTGCATCTCTGAGGATAAAAATCAGGTTTGTCTTAAATAAAAAAAACTTTGTCGTAATGTACCCACTGTGCACGGTTACTGACAGCGATGGTCACGCTGTACGGTAGCAATAATGCCGGGATCTGGATGGTCACGTGGCACCGCCGAGAGGGAAGACCATAGCGTTCATCGAATGGCTCTGCACCTGCAGCAGGAATCTGAGCAGCAGTTGTCATCACAGTGACACAACGAACTGTTACAAATTGATTACTCCAAGGACAGCTCCGAGACAGACGTCCTGTAGGAAGCATTCCACTGCCCTTAAAACACCGTCCTTTGCGACATCTGTGGTATCAAGGGAGAGCTCATTGGAGGACAGGGTGGAGGGGTTGTTCTTCTGATGGCAGCTGGTTCAGCTTCGGTGCCAGTGACAGCCGCGTGCTGGTTAGGAAGCCAGTTGGCAGCCTGCAGCCTGCAACCACTCTTAATAGGTCATGAGTCCAGTAGACACAGGAAGCGGCTATACGTGTAGCGGGGGCTGTGTGGAAGTGACTGGGCAGCTTTTTAGGTTAGAGGGTCTCAGGAAGCTGTGTTGTCGTAGCTGTGTTGGGAAAGAACCAGAGCTCCAAGGCCTAAGAGAAAGCACTGAAGCTCAAATAGTTGTAGGTACGGAAAGCTGGCTAAAGCCGGAAATAAGTTCATTCGAAATTTTTTCAAACGATCTAACAGTGTTCAGAAAGGATAGATTAAATTCGGCTGATAGTGGAATTCTTATTGCTGTCAGAAGTAGTTTACCTTGTTGTGAAATTCAAGTAAACAGTTTCTGCGAAATAGTATGGGTATAAGCAACACTTGACAATCAACTAAACTATTAATTGGATCGTTTTACCGACCCCCAGACTCAGAAGATGTAGCTGAACAGTTCAAAGAAAACTTGAGTCTCATTTCAAATAAGTACCCCACTCATACAATTATAGTCGGTGGTGACTTCAATCTACCCTCGATATGCTAGAAAAATCAAATGTTTAAAGTCGGCAGCAGGAGTAAAACGTCATCCGAAATTGTACTCAATGCTTTCGTACAAAATTATTTTGAACAATTGGTTCATGATCCCACTCGAAGCGTAAATCGTTGGGCAAGCATACTTGACCTCTTAGCAACAAATAATCCTGGACAAGTAGGGAGTATCGTTACGTATACAGGAATTAGCGACCACAAGGCAGTTGCTGCTAGGCTGAATACTGTAACACCCACAACCATCTAAAATAAACACAAAGGTAATCTATTTAAAAAAGCTGATAAAAATGCTCTTAACGCCTTAGAGAAAGTCTCCACCACTTCCGTTCTGATCTTGTAGGCATAGGAAAGATGTGGAATAACTTCAAAGAGATATTATCGACGGCAATTGAGAGATATATGCCACATAAATTGATAAGTGATGGTGTTGATTCCCCATGGTACACAAAACGGGTCAGATTGCTGTTGCAGAAACAACTAAAAAAGAATGACAAATTTAAAAGGACGCAAATTCCCTAAAATTGGCGAAGTTTTCCAGATGTTCGAAGTACGAGTATAACGCGTACTTCAATGTGAGATGCTTTCAATAATTTTCTCAACCAAAAACTGTCTCGGAATCTGGCAGAAAACCCAAAGAGATTCTGGTCGCACATGAAGCACACCAGTGACAAGACGCAATCAATAACTTCACTGAGGGATAGCAACAGTGAAGTCACTAATGACAGTGCCACTAACCCAGAGTTATTAAACACGTTTTTTCAAAACTCCTTCACCAAAGAAGACGAAGTAAATATTCGTGAATTCCAATCAAGAACAACTGCCAAGTTGAAAAACGTAGAAGTAGATATCCTCGGTGTAGCAAAGAAGCTTAAATCACTTAATAACGGCAAGACCTCCGGTCCGGATTGTATACCAGCCAGGTTCCTTTCAGAGTATGCTAATGCAATAGCTCCATATTTAGCAGTTATATACAACGGCTCGATCAGAGAAAGATTCGCACCTAAGGACTGGAAAATTCCTCAAGTCACACCAATACCCGAAAGCGAAGTAAGAGTAATCCGCTTAATTACAGGCACATATCACTAACGTCAATTTACAGTAGGGTTTTAGAACATATACTGTGTTCGAATGAACAAAAGTACTTGGTGCGAAAGCAAATCGTTTCTCTTTTCTCTTCTCTATTTTTGTAGTAATAACCAAAAAAGGCATTGGGAGCATTTCACAAAACAGTAAAAATTAGCAAATTATTTTCCCATTTCATATATATGTATATAAAAGGTGATGCTCTGACTAAATCATCATCGCCCTGCCAAAAGCGCTAAGAATAGAAACCTGAAATTTGGATAGACGGTTGTGCATATACTGTAGGAGTTGTATAAAAAGGGATTCTTCTAAATTCCATCCCTATGGTGGTTAAACAGGGGATGAAGTGTTTTTTGAAAATAAGTTGCTATTAACGCAATTTTGAAGCCGGACCTACGAAAATTGGTATTTCACTTCTCGGTCAGAAATAAAGCAATAAATGTTTCAGGATTTTTCAATTTAAACCCTATGAGCGAAAAATAAAAGGTGAGGATATTTTTACGAAAATAAATCTTTGTTAAAAAGTTATTAAAGTAGTTTTAAAGCTACAGATATGGAAATTGGTATTTGACATCTCGGTTACAAATAAAAAATTAATGTTTCAGTGTGTTTGTAAATTCCACCCCTAAGGGTATGAAACAGGGAATCGAGGATCAAAGTTTTTGTGTAACTATTTCATTATTCAAGCATTTTTGAAGCTAAATCTATGAAAATTTGTATTTGACTTCTCTGTTAGAAATTAAAAAAAATGCATTTCACTGTTTCTGGAAAATCAACCCGTACTGCGCTGAAATAGGAGACGAAAATTTTGTGAGAAAATATTTTATGATGATTTAGTCAGAGCATTAAATTACAAATTTTTAAAAGCTCTATGTGTTAAAACTGGTATTTCGTTTCTCAATTAGACAAAAAGAAATACGTGTTAGGGGATGAAAGATTCTATGGAAAAATCACCACAATAACGCAAAAAGCGGGATTAATGAAAACCTTGTACTTCTGCTACCAGAACTGCCTTTTACCAGGAGACATTCGGAAAAGACTCCGCTTCCATGGCCTTTAATTAGCGTGAACGGTTTAGAATGTGTTTGCAATTTGCGAAAAAACATAAAAATCGATTAAAGAAAAATAAAAAAAAGAAATCTGAGCAGACCATACAGCCTACGCGAATAAGGCAGCGCTCGCTAAGGTAGTTAACAATAAAACATTAATATAGGTTATGGTTGCGGGCAAACACAAATAAACGACTGGAAATTTTGACCAATTATTTCGTCGAAGATGAATGCTTAATTTAAACAAATGGAGCAGTTACTGGTCCACTATGAACAACGTCTGTCTTCAACCAACTCCCTTTATCAACTGTGTTCTATGAAGTTTAGAAATACAGGTGGAGCAGCAGGAAATCAGGAGGATCCCATATCCTGAGACGTCATGTTAATTACTAGTTCTTTGCATTTGTCCTCCTATTCCTTAGTTTGGTGCATGACGAGCATCGACGGTCGTTCACAAAAAGCTAATTGAATTCTATACGGTAGTACAAAGAAGCTTTGTCTGCTGTCAATGTTCTTTCTTATTCTCGTTTTTGTTCCCCTTGTGTGCACACTGTCCACTTTAGTTCAGTCGGTACCAGTTGCTCGGCAAGGCTTTTCGAATGCAGACATCTCAAAGAGTGCGTATAAATTTGCCCGTGTAAGAATCTCTAGATTAGGTTCGGCTAAAACACTGGCTCAGTCTCGATTTCAGTTCAGAACAGCACCTCGAACTGGTTGCTTAGGGGGATGGTTGTAACATCCTAGTATTTTGCTGCTCCGTGTCTTCTCTGTACAGGACACCAACACCTCCCCTGACACGCTACAAATTATTGCAAGACATAAATAAAATTCTTGAATTTACCATGTTTGAAAGAAACATCGGAAGTGGTACAACTCGTAATAGGTTAACTGAGAGTGTCATAGCAGCAGTGCCCCTCCTAATAGAAAGGGCATCATACAATCTCAGCAACTAAAACGTGCAGCAACATCTTGACCTGTGTCCTTCCAGTACAGATGTTCTACCTCGAGTAATCAATGCAAAAAGCGAATTTTCAAACAATAGCTGGCGACGCTGTGACATATCGCCAATACAAAGAACTCCAAGAGACACTACTGTCGATATTCCGTTTATCTCGCCAAAGATAGTCCCACAAGGCATACCATAACTCGTGTGCATATCCTTTGAAATTCGGTCATGTGGGGCCTGCAGCAACTTGCGCTTCGTAATGAAATGGGGGGAAGCAGCAGTCAGGGTTTCGACATGACATGGTTAACCCCTAATAGTTCCTTGCAGACTATTTTTATCTCACTGAATCCATAAAGCACTGTGCAGTATTTAAGGCTCAAAAAATCGAATTTTTTTTAGTCTTAATCTATGCTCCAATTATTTTGCTACAAAATGGCGTTTGTTTCATACAAATCTGATTACTAGATTCGGAGTTATTAATTTGTTCGTGGGGACCTGACAGCTGGTGCAAATTCAACAATCCAGCTGCATCTTCCAGCTATAAGCACAAACATTCAACTCCAGAAAAAACCCTGCTAGCTGTGAAACCCATTTTCAGAGACCTTAACCAAGAAGAGCTCTTTGAAAAAGTGTCTCCATGGAAAATGTCAAAACCCAAATGAAAGTTTGAATTCTGTCATTTGGACAAGGCTACCAAAAAACTGTTTTCGTTAGAAAAGAAACACTAAAATTTGGTGTTCATGATGCAGTGATGTGCTTCAATGCTGATATGTCAAAGAAGACTGATGTATTAAGACTCTTGGGAACAAAGGATGGTTGTTGTTGTTGTGGTCTTCAGTTCTGAGACTGGTTTGATGCAGCTCTCCATGCTACTCTATCCTCTGCAAGCTTTTTCATCTCCCAGTACCTACTGCAACCTACATCCTTCTGAATCTGCTTAGTGTATTCATCTCTTGGTCTCCCTCTACGATTTTTAGCCTCCACGCTGCCCTCCAATACCAAATTGGTGATCCCTTGATGCCTCAGAAAGTGTCCTACCAACCGATCCCTTCTTCTGGTCAAGTTGTGCCACAAACTTCTCTTCTCCCCAATCCTATTCAATACTTCCTCATTAGTTATGTGATCTACCCATCTAATCTTTAGCATTCTTCTGTAGCACCACATTTCGAAAGCTTCTATTCTCTTCTTGTCCAAACTATTTATCGTCCATGTTTCACTTCCATACATGGCTACACTCCATACAAATACTTTCAGAAATGACTTCCTGACACTTAAATCTATACTCGATGTTAACAAATTTCTCTTCTTCAGAAACGATTTCCTTGCCATTGCCAGTCTACATTTTATATCCTCTCTACTTCGACCATCATCAGTTATTTTGCTCCCCAAATAGCAAAACTCCTTTACTACTTCAAGTGTCTCATTTCCTAATCTAATTCCCTCAGCATCATCCGACTTAATTCGACTACATTCCATTATCCTTGTTTTGCTTTTGTTGATTTTCATCTTATATCCTCCTTTCAAGACACTGTCCATTCCATTCAACTGCTCTTCCAAGTCCTTTGCTGTCTCTGACAGAATTACAATGTCATCAGCGAACCTCAAAGTTTTTATTTCTTCTCCATGAATTTTAATACCTACTCCGAATTTTTCTTTTGTTTCCTTTACTGCTTGCTCAATATACAGATTGAGCAACATCGGGGAGAGGCTACAACCCTGTCTTACTCCCTTCCCAACCACTGCTTCCCTTTCATGTCCCTCGCCTCTTATAACTGCCATCTGGTTTCTGTACAAATTGTAAATAGCCTTTCGCTCCCTGTATTTTACCCCTGCGACCTTTAGAATTTGAAAGAGAGTATTCCAGTCAACATTGTCAAAAGCCTTCTTTAAGTCTACAGATGCTACAAACGTAGGTTTGCTTTTCCTTAATCTTTCTACTAAGATAAGTCGTAAGGTCAGTATTGCCTCACGTGTTCCAGTGTTTCTACGGAATCCAAACTGATCTTCCCCGAGGTTGGCTTCTACTAGTTTTTCCATTCGTTTGTAAAGAATTCGTGTTAGTATTTTGTAGCTGTGACTTATTAAACTGATAGTTCGGTAATTTTCACATCTGTCAACACCTGCTTTCTTTGGGATTGGAATTATTATATTCTTCTTGAAGTCTGAGGGTATTTCGCCTGTTTCATACATCTTGCTCACCAGATGGTAGAGTTTTGTCAGGACTGGCTCTCCCAAGGCCGTCAGTAGTTCTAATGGAATGTTGTCTACTCCGGGGGCCTTGTTTCGACTCAGGTCTTTCAGTGCTCTGTCAAACTCTTCACGCAGTATCATATCTCCCATTTCATCTTCATCTACATCCTCTTCCATTTCCATAATATTGTCGTCAAGTACATCGCCCTTGTATAGACCCTCTATATTCTCCTTCCACCTTTCTGCTTTCCCTTCTTTGCTTAGAGCTGGGTTTCCATCTGAGCTCTTCATGTTCATACAAGTCGTTCTCTTATCTCCAAAGCTGTCTTTAATTTTCCTGTAGGCAGTATATATCTTACCCCTAGTGAGATAGGCCTCTACATTCTTACATTTGTCCTCTAGCCATCCCCGCTTAGCCATTTTGCACTTCCTGTCGATCTCATTTTTGAGACGTTTGTATTCCTTTTTGCCTGCTTCATTTACTGCATTTTTATTTTTTCTCCTCTCATCAATTAAATTCAATATTTCTTCTGTTACGCAAGGATTTCTACTAGCCCTCGTCTTTTTACATACTTGATCCTCTGCTGCTTTCGCTACTTCATCCCTCAAAGCCACCCATTCTTCTTCTACTGTATTTCTTTCCCCCAGTCCTGTCAATTGTTCCCTTATACTCTCCCTGAAACTCTGTACAACCTCTGGTTTAGTCAGTTTATACAGGTCCCATCTCCTTAAATTCCCACCTTTTTGCAGTTTCTTCAGTTTTAATCTACAGGTCATAACCAATAGATTGTGGTCAGATTCCACATCTGCCCCTGGAAATGTCTTACAATTTAAAACCTGGTTCCTAAATCTCTGTCTTACCATTATATAGTCTATCTGATACCTTTTAGTATCTCCAGGGTTCTTCCATGTATACAACCTTCTTTCATGATTCTTAAACCAAGTGTTAGCTATGATTATGTTGTGCTCTGTGCAAAATTCTACCAGGCGGCTTCCTCTTTCATTTCTTAGCCCCAATCCATATTCACCTACTATGTTTCCTTCTCTCCCTTTTCCTACACTCGAATTCCAGTCACCCATGGCTAATAAATTTTCGTCTCCCTTCACAATCTGAATAATTTCTTTTATTTCATCATACATTTCTTAAATTTCTTCGTCATCTGCAGAGCTAGTTGGCATATAAACTTGTACTACTGTAGTAGGTGTTGGCTTCGTATCTATCTTGGCCACAATAATGCGTTCACTATGCTGTTTGTAGTAGCTTACCCGCATTCCTATTTTCCTATTCATTATTAAACCTACTCCTGCATTACCCCTATTTGATTTTGTGTTTATAACCCTGAAGTCACCTGACCAGAAGTCTTGTTCCTCCTGCCACCGAACTTCACTAATTCCCACTATATCTAACTTCAACCTATCCATTTCCCTTTTTAAATTTTCTAATCTACCTGCCCGATTAAGGGATCTGACATTCCACGCTCCGATCAGTAGAATGCCAGTTTTCTTTCTCCTGGTAACGACATCCTCTTGAGTAGTCCCCGCCCAGAGATCCGAATGGGGGACTATTTTACCTCCGGAATATTTTACCCAAGAGGACGCCATCATCATTTAATCATACAGTAAAGTTGCATGCCCTCGGGAAAAATTACGGCTGTAGTTTCCCCTTGCTTTCAGCCGTTCGCAGTACCAGCACAGCAAGGCCGTTTTGGTTATTGTTACAAGGCCAGATCAGTCAATCATCCAGACTGTTGCCCTTGCAACTACTGAAAAGGCTGCTGCCCCTCTTCAGGAACCACACGTTTGTCTGGCCTCTCAACAGATACCCCTCCGTTGTGGTTGCACCTACGGTACGGCTATCTGTATCGCTGAGGCACGCAAGCCTCCCCACCAACGGCAAGGTCCATGGTTCATGGGGGGATGGTATCAATACCGAAAGGGGACTGTAAAAGATTGACATGGACCGTATCCGTTACGTGGATATTTCTGCAGGCAATACTACCAAGGACGCCAGGATAGCCAGAATATCAAAGAAAAGAAGAAAAGAAGAGAAAGATCAAGAAGCTGAGCCACAGTATAGCCATGGAATGTTTTAAAAGTGTGTCTGTATGACATTGTACATTACTTTCTTGCACGTAAAACTTTAATACCATTTTTCTCAGAACTACATTTTTTGACCTTCTGGTACACTTTTCTCAAAAACTATGACTGCTACAGACATCAGACTTACAGTATCTCTTTTTAATACAACTATGATTAATTAGATAAAAAATAGACCAGTAGTGATAAAAAGAACAGATTTACAAGCTCCAAGTTGCTTAGAAAAGTTTTAATTTTTTGTCTTATAGAACAAGAAAATGATTACTCATGAAATATATGAAATGGATTAACCGTTTTTATGTGATTTGAGGCTGATGTTTCAGCTGTACACTGTAAAAGTTTCAGGTCTTTGTCTCCATTAGTTACTTCAGAAAGTGTACCTGACGTTTGCTTGTTTTAGCATTGATTCCTTATGGGTGTTCCCTCGCGACTGTGTCCCCTTAAATAAAATATAGAATCAGAATTGCTATTTTGCTCGTGTGTACAGTGTATGAATATACTCCACCACTTCTACGGATTCCTTTTTTCGAAACATAAAATTATATACGAAAAAATACGAGTTCTCAATTACATTCAAGGCGATTTTGTTTCCTACACACACACACACACACACACACACACACACACACACACACACACACACACATAGCAGCTCAGAAATTTGATAATAGAATCAGGTGCCGCTGGAGTACATTTATAATTGACTAATCTGTCCATCACCAGAATTTGTTTAACTGTTGTTGTTGTTGTCGTCGTCTTCAGTCTAAGAACTAGTATGATACAGTTCTCCACTCTACTCTCTTCTACTCTGCACCTCTACTGCACCCTACATCCATTTGAGCCTGCTTACTGTATTCAAGCATTGGTCTCCCTCTATAATTTTTAATCCCCACACTCACTTCGACTTCCAAATTGCCGGCCCTTTAAGCCACCTCTTCTTTAGGAAAAGAAAAAAACAGTTCAGGTTCCAGTGGCAGCAGAAATTTTGTTGGTGTGTTTCTCCTTTTTGAGGCATCCTCAGAATTACCTGCAGTTCTTAAGCAAATTCTGAAGCTGCCTCAAAAAGATGAAACGCGTCAATAAGGTTCCTGCTGTCGTTGCAACCTGGACCTTTTTTTTTCACTACTGAAAATATACCACGGTTGCTGCACCATGGCCATAGACTGGGACGATTTATATTGTGTATGGCAATTTGTTTGGCTAGGTGATTTTTTAAAGCACCTTATATTCAATAGTTAAAGAAAATGAATTCGAAACATGACAAATGTGGAAAAATACCTAAGAAAGGGAGGCTCAGTGAAAAGAGAAAAACTGCAAAAAGTGTACATACACTGTGTTTACACTATTCAAACTTCGATAACAACTAAGGAAACAATACAGGACTTCAGAATACGTAACGGGAGGCAGAGATATCGTAAGTAAAATGTGTGCTAATTTTATAAAGCCTACTGTTTTTATTACATAAATAGCAACAGAGAAACAACTCAAACGTTTTATAAAGGAAAGTGAAAGAAATATTTAATTCTAGTAACCAGCTGATGGAAAAGGTCATGCAAACAAACATGTTAAGAAAAATATAATTATGATCGATGTTAATTACGTAACTGTAGGGCAGTGCATTGTTCAGTGGAGCAGATGGTGTATGTGACTTCTGAAATACATGACAGCAGGCTTGAAGTGTATGGCGGTAATGGTGTTGATATACTACTACACGGTCTGCACTCGTGCCACTTTCGACTGTTTGACACAAACATTGTACGGGACAAGAGAACAAGGGCATGTAACGTAACAGCTGACGGCATCCCCGGTGTATCCAACGCAGAGTTGAGCCTGGCCTTCGTTTCTAGTTTGCTGTACTCGCTCGCTGCTGTGACGCTATAGACAACACGTTCGCAAACACACACACACACACACACACACACACACACACACACACACACACGCACACACACATTGTACAACAGCAGTTTGGGAGCATATTGAATTGGTCACTATCGAGCGCAAACCACCAGACCGTATCTTCCACAGATATAACACCACGAATTTTGGCACTCGAAAACTGTGGGATGTAGAAAAAAGGATTTTTTAAGGTTATTAATAACTTGAGGCCTGTCGAGCCGCCCGGAGCGGCCGAGCGGTTCTAGGCGCTACAGTCTGGAACCGCGCGACCGCGGATGTGTATGATGTCCTTAGGTTAGTTAGGTTTAAGTAGTTCTAAATTCTAGGGGACTGATGACCTCAGAAGTTAAGTCCCATAGTGCTCAGAGCCATTTGAACCATTTGTGGGCTGTCGATGACTGTAACTTCTTGGTTGGGCTTTATTAATTAATAATATTCCATCGTCAGGCACAAATTTTTAATTTAGTGATTGCTGTTTAACGCGTTTTGGAGCTACAACTCCATTTTCGAGGACTGTATGAATATTTAAAAATGAAAATGTACAGTCACAACCGCAAGAAACTTCTTTCCTTATGAGTTTACCGGTTCAGTCTCTTTTAGACCATCTTCAGACCTACCATCATGTCGGTGAAAGGAGCAGGCGCTAACTGCTTCTTGGAGACATAGTGCCTGCTTCTTTCACCGTCATGGTGGTAGATCTGAAGATGGTCTAAACAGACCGAAACCTGTATCTTCAAAAAAGAATAAAAAGTAAGTTTCTTGTGGTTGTGAGTGTTCATGTTCATTCTGAAGTAATAAAAAAGACCACTGTTCAGACGCTCTCAAGTACTACTATACTGATATGCTGGCCCTTACATCTGCTTCAGTTTTTCACCAAATGGTGAGAGGACGACGTAGCCGTTACATTTAATGAGATAAACCGTACATCAAGCGCGGTTAATGAGATAAAGCAAGAATAACTATAGAAATGAAGCGTAGTAATGTGTTTGCGACGTTTGAGCACTTGAGTTTTGTCTCCTGAATTGGTGAAAAACTTCCACATTTAACTTACATTTTTAAAACTATGTAACATGTTTATGTTTATTAAAGTATCGTATGTCTCAAATGATGCATGTTAATTGATGTTACAATGATGTGATGGAGTATTAGTTTTACTGTTATTTCCATTTATATAACTGATGAAATAAGATAAGAAATCTAAAAATTATTTTGGGGACGGACAGTTAACAGTGGTAATGGATATGTTCATATATTCAACGCGAAATTTGACGTGCAGTTTTACATATAGAGTGATTGAAAAATCATTGCCGTTCACTACTTCTGTTCCTAAGTTTGTAATTTATTTTTCTTTAATAGTAACATCACAGTATCTTAGTTATGCGTGAAGGAAATTGCCTGCAAAGTCAGAGTGAGTAGGTCGTAGGACCTGAGGATTGTGGGGGGCCGGTGAGTGGAGTGTGTTTGTGTGCGTGATTGTGTGTGTGTGTGTGTGTGTGTGTGTGTGTGTGTGTGTGAGTCTGTGTGTGTGTGTGTGTGAGAGAGAGAGAGAGAGAGACGTTATAGCCGTCGACACACTTGTAATCTTTATATATCAACATCACTGCATAGTCCTCGTAATTCAGCACTCTGTTATATCTATCTGGTAAAAGAATCTTAAACTCGCCACGGAGCACTAGAGATGTTTTATGTCATTGTATTTACGTTGTCGGCGTTTGTAATTGAATATAAACGTCCTTATTCTAAGTCACTAAGCTTCTTATGACACAATGGTGCGTTCAAGTTATTGAGTTTGGTTAACTTATCTCGTTCCATTTTATTATACGAAGTACATATTTTTTAGGGATTTATCGCTTCTGGTTGCGCCACAGTATTCTTCAAAGTCTTCGCTATTGCTTTGAATGAAGAAGATGTCTTTGGGCCATTTATATCAAACAATGACAGCTCAAATTTACCTCCTCTCACTAGAACGTTCGAGAATTGATTGTCTTCTTAGAATAAGCCGTCCTTGAAGAAGTACAGCTTGCCGTTTATGTACCTAAATACTAAGTCTGAGGCAGATGGCTCGCCAGGATGAAGACGTTTTACTCTCGATCCGAAAGCACGCTGAGTACACAATTAAAGAGATGTATCATGGCCAACTAACTCTCTTGGAAAATTTAAATCTAGAGCACATTCAAAACTTACGTGAACTAATTGATACATCTGTAGAACTTATATGTAACAAAAATGAACGAATAGATGCAATATTACCGCATGTTGTGCCTCAAACAAATGATGAAAATTTGAGTCACATGTTTGCTCTCTTGAAACTATTTGACAATGGTCGCTACTATGCTTACTATGTCATCAGAATACAGAGAAGAAATTTTCAAAACCAATTGTACAGAATCATAGACAGACATCCTAACTGCGAAGAAATGTTGAGACTTGAGTACAATCCAAACTCAATAAATTTGTATCAAAGAATGAAGGAAAAATTGAGGATTGTCCATCGACACAGTTATTTCAATACCAACGAACTGCTTAATGACAACAAAAATCTACATGAGGCAAAATAGTCATACACACAAAGTTATTCAATGGTTTGTGAACCATTGAAGGTTTCCACTCAAATCATCATTTTTCCGTACAAAAGTCCTGCTCCTGCCTCGTGTGGAGAAAACCCTGACGACACTTTCCAAATTAAAAAAAAAAATAAAGACCAATATTGAGCAGGATTCGAACCACGTAACGTCCATAGGAAACAAAATCCGCTCGCCTAACGCCCAGAGCTACCAACGCAAGTCGGACGTTTTAAACGTAAATCGTGTATATATCATGCTGTACTGCCCGAGTGAGCGAGAGAGAGTGATTGCCCGTTAATAGGAGTCTGAACAGGAAGGGCGTGGCTGATTGCGCTTGGCTGCACCATCTGGACGTTATCATTTCCTTTGTGGAAACCTTTTTCGTAGGTTTCATTGTTGTTGGTGTCGCGTCTCGGAAAACTTAATTAGCGAAAACTGGGTTTAAAAATTTATATATTGCTTAATAAAATGTAAACGAAAGAAATTAATGCAAGTGTTAAGAATCTGAAAGCTCTTGTAATAGAGCTCAAGATGAAAGGTTTGTACAAAATGAAGAAAGCTGCTCTTGTTGAAGCTGTAGCACGAGCTTGTTCAACCATGGCGACTTGGCTTAGAAAACTGTTCGTGAAATAAAGAAGATAGCAAGAGAAAACAGGGTCAGAGATTACTCTGTACTAAATACAAACTAGGAATTGTTGGAATTGGTAAACTCAGAGAAGGAACGTTTGCAGGGAATTTAGCACTTCCAATTTTCTCCAGAAATAGTCGTAGAGAAACAACAACGACAGCAACGACAACCGCGAGGCTCCAGGAAAATAGAAAAACAAGGTCAAATTTTTCCCTTTCAAAAGAAGTGTTCACTTCAGTGAAACAGAAGAAGCTGCCGTTCAAGATTCGACCATGTGATCGTACAGTATTGCTCAAAAAATATAACGCTTGGCAGACCATTAAAATCAAAGACTTGAAGAATGGCGATCCCGTGGAACAAATGGAAGCAGTCAGAGAGGCTGTACACGCAGCCATCAAGGCGGTGAGAAACTTAACTGATTTCAAGCGAGGCGACAAAATGAAAGTAGTTGCTGATAATGATCAATTTAACCACGCAATTTTGTCAAAAACAAAAATTAAAAGTCAACGCTGCATGCCTACTTGACCAGATTGAGACAATAGTGACATCTAATGGGAATGTTGATATAAACAACACCACATTTCACTTTGACGTCTACAAAATACCTAGAGGTAAAGGCACGAAGGGCAAGAAAATAGTCAGTATTACTGAAGATATAACTGGCAAGAAAACCATAAACAAAATAACCAACATTCAGTGTGGTCCTCGTGAAATAATTACAGCTTTAATCTATGTAACTAGAAACATACTAGGCAATAAATTAACGGATAATGAATTTGTCTTCATTAGGAAAGGAAAAGCCCTGCAGGAAGAATTAGCCAAAGAGTTGTGCACAATTCTCGGAAAAAATTTCGAAGAAGGTTTCACTCTGGATGACGTTAACGATGCAGCAGAATTTTTGAATATTCAAATTAAGATTGTTTCAGCTGTACAATTTAACAGGGTAATAATCTATTTGTACTTGATTAACGACCACTATGATGTCATCAAAAATATGAGGGGTTCTCATGGTAGTGTGTACTATTGCTAGTAAGACAAACACATGTGTAAGAAAGATAAAAGAACTGTGTGGAATTTGTGTTTAAGACCAAAGCATGGAGGTAAACAACCAAAAAGTCCAACAGATATTGCTTTGATAAATAATGCATGGATAACCACAAACGAGTTTGTGAAAAAGTTTACAAGTGCGAAAAGTGTGAAAATATATGCAGAAGAAACCTCAGTGGACACAACTGTGGTATCTCTGATTGCCGTAACTGTGGCGAAGAATGTGTGAAGATAAGTGAACACAAATGCTACATGCAAAGAAGAAAAGGACGCGGTGGTTACTGTGATGATTTTTATACTTGTAATGGAAGCGGCATTAAGCGACTTATAACATGCACTTACACAGAAAAGTACTACTTTTCGATTTCGACACAGAGTAAAAGACAGGAATACACACGCCAAACTTTGAGGCTGTGCACGACCTTAAAGGAAACAGGTACGAGTTTAGAAATAACAATGATTTTAGTCAATTGTTGACATCACGCGAGAACAGAGGCTATACGTGTATAGTACAAAATGCAAAGGCCTATGATGCGTACATCATTTTGCAGTATTGTGTCAATAATGGCATTAAGATCAAAACCAATTTCCAAGGAACGAAGATCATGGAACTAAAAATACCTACACTAAGACTCAGAGTAATCGACAGCATAAATTTTATCCAAGTTGGTCTTCCGACGTTTCCCAAGACATTCGGCTTGAAAGAGTTGAAGAAAGGGTACTTTACGCACTTCATCAATAAGTATAAGTAACGCGCTGTTCAGAGACCACGTTAAAACCTTCATGAAGATCAAATTAGAAAATAGCCCTTGGGTAGCTGATTACAAGTCGAAAGAAGAATACGAGCGAGTTATCGAGGAAAAGCACGATATAGCGCTCGACATTAACAATATTGAACCCAATGCTGGCAAGCGAGCTGTTGCCAAAATATGCCTCAATTCCCTCTTGGAAAAATTCAGCCAGGGACAGAACTTGTCACAAACAAAATTAATAGACAACATTGAGCGATGTACGAGCTGCTACTCGACGACTAATTAGAGATAACTAATGTGAAGCTAAGGAAATAATCGAGGCGGCCTACCGCTACGATGACTTCTACGTCGAAGATAGCACTAGCAAAAATATATTTGTGGCCGCCTTCACCACAACCAATGCTAGAATGAGGCTGTATGGTATGCTCGATAGAACTGGCGATAAAATTGTGTACTACGACACATACATTGTTGTTTACATAGTTGATGGCACGAGCACCGTGAAAACAGGTTGTGTGCTCGGCGTGTGGACTGGCGAGTTTGGTAAAGACTATTACGGTGTTGAATGGATAAGAACTGGACCAAAGAGTTATGCGTACGAAACATGAAGGCAAAAGAACTACGGAAATTAAAGGTTTCACTGTCAGCCACCGTAATGCTAAATGTCTGAATACGAAAACGATGGCTGAGCTAGTGGACGGCTCGAAAGACAAAGTCATCATAAACAACGATATGATTACGAGAGACAAGAAAACAAAGAACTTGGTAAATAAAGCTATAGGTAAGAAATTTAACTTTAACTACGACAAACGTATGGTTCTAGTAGAGAATGACGGAATATATAGATGGAAGGAGAGTTTACAGAACGCATTGATGGCACTGAGCGTTGGTACGACCGAGCGAGGTGGCGCAGAGGCTAGCACACTGGATTCGCATTCGGGAGGACAACGGTTCAATCCAACGTCCGTCCTGATTTAGGTTTTCCGTGATTTCCCTAAATAGCTACAGGCAAATGCCGGGATGGTTCCTCGAAAGAGCACGGCCGACTTCCTTTCTCACCCTTCCCTAATCCGATGAGACCGATGACCTCGCTGTTTTGTCTCCTCCCCCAAAACAACGCAACCCAACCCGTTGGTACGAGCTGCTGATGGATGATAATAAAGAGATAATTGAAGTGGTACCTATTAACGAGGAAATAATTGAGGTGACTTACAAGAACATCACAACAGTATGATTTTAAAGGGTAGACACCCTTTAAAATTTTCGTGTTTTGTCTTTGCAAAATAATCATTGCAAAAATGTGCTCACCGAAAGGTGACCACAAGAAAGCGGCCGCCAGAAAGCGATCACAAAAAAGTGCCCACAGAGCGAGGACTGGGCGCTGCTTGGAAGTCGCAAAAAGCGGCCGTCAAAAAGTGGTCTCCAAAAAGCACTCACAATAAAGTTTCCGCGATCTTTTGACCAAAAAGATGCTGGCTCAAAGACCCGAATACTTTTCCCGTAAGGTCGTCAAGATTTCACAAGAAAGTGCTCGCCAAAAAGTGCCCGTCTAAAAGCGCTCGCCATCTTTTGCCCAAAAATACGCTGTTTAGAAGGCCGCCCTACTGTCTCCAAGATTTCACCATAAAGTGCCCGCCATAAAGTGCTCGCCATTTTTTACGCAAAATGTTGAGGGTTTAAAGAGCCGACCACTTTTACGTAAAATGTTTTAAAAATTTAAAGTGAAAAAGATGTGAAAAATTTTTATGCGGAAACTCTGTGGAAATATTTTTTATGCGGAAACTCTGTGGAAATATTTTTGAGTGGAAAACGTGTGGAAATAGTGAAAGTAGGTTTATCGATAAAGGTTTCTAACAGAAATTTAACAGGAAATTTCTTAACAGGAATTCAACAGGAAATTTTTTAAAGCGGAAGGTATGAGGAAATATTTGTAAGACAACATTTAAGTAGAAATTTTATAAGACAAAAATATTTGTAAGAGAAAAATGTGTGGAAATATATTTAAGTGAGAAGTACGTGTAAATATTTTTAAGTGAGAAGTATGTGTAAATACTTTTTAAGTGAGAAACATGTGGAAATATTTTTAAGATAAAAAGATGTGGTGTCCCATACCTACGCCTATACTACTGGTAAATAAAAACATACGCGTAGTCTATTGGAAGTTGTGTCAAAATTTAAAAGCGTTCGGCCAAAGCGATCAGGAACATTCACTTTTTCTATACACGTAACTACAAACGTAGATGTTCCTTTCTTCAAAATATCATACTTCACAAAGCTATTTACGGATTACTTTGAAATTTTGGAAGTTGTGTCAAAATTTCAAAGCGTTCGGCCAAAGCGATCAGGAACATTCACTTTTTCTATACACGTAACTACAAACGTAGATGTTCCTTTCTTCAAAATATCAAACTTCACAAAGCTATTTACGGATTACTTTGAAATTTTGTCACAACATTGCACTCGATTACTCGAGTGCCTTTATGTTGTTGTTGTGGACTTCAGTCCTGAGACTGGTTTGATACAGCTCTCCATGCTACTCTATCCTGTGCAAGATTCTGATCTCCCAGTACCTACTGCAACCTACATCCTTCTGAATGTGCTTAGTGTATTCATCTCTTGGTCTCCCTCTACAATTTTTACCCTCCACGCTGCCCTCCAAAACTAAATTGGTGATCCCTTTATGCCTCAGAACATGTCTTACCAACCGATCCCTTCTTCTAGTCAACTTGTGCCACAAACTTCTCTTCTCCCCAATCCTATTCAGAGTGCCTTTATATCCCTACTAACATGTCGTCTGGTGTATACAGGGTGGTCCATTGATCGTAACCGGGCCAAATGTCTCACGAAATAAGCGTCAAACGAAGAACTACAAAGAACGAAACTTGTCTATCTTGAAGGGGGAAAGCAGACGGCGCTATGGTTGGCCCACTAGATGGCGCTGCCATAGGCCAAACGGATATCAACTGCGTTTTTTAAATAGTAGCCCCCATTTTTATTACATAATCGTCTATTACGTAAAATAATATGAATGTTTTAGGTGGAGCACTTTTTTCGCTTTGTGATAGATGGCGCTGTAATGGTCACAAACATATGGCTCACAATTTTAGACGAACAATTGGTAAAGGGTAGGTTTTTGAAATTAAAATACAGAACGTTGGTACGTTTGAACATTTTCTTTCGGTTGTTCCAATGTGATACATGTACCATTGTGAACTTATCATTTCTGAGAACGCATGCGGTTACAGCGTGATTACCTGTAAATACCACATTAATGCAATAAATGCTCAAACTGATGTCTGTCAACCTCAATGCATTTGGCAATACGTGTAACGACATTCCTCTCAACAGCGAGTAGCTCGCCTTCCGTAATGTTAGCACATGCATTGACAATGCGCTGACGCATGTTGTCAGGCGTTGTGAGTGGATCATGACGCAAATATCTTCCACTTTCCCCACAGAAAGAAATCCGTGGACGTCAGATCCGGTGAACGTGCGGGCCATGATATGGTGCTTCGACGACCAATCCACTTGTCATGAAATATGCTATTCAATACCGCTTCAAACGCGCGCGGGCTATGTGCCGGACATCCATCATGTTCCAAGTAAAAAAAATGGTTCTGAGGACTATGGGACTTAACATCTGAGGTCATCAGTCCCCTAGAACTTAGAACTACTTAAACCTAACTAACCTAAGGACATCACACACATCCATGCCCGAGGCAGGATTCGAACCTGCGACCGTAGCAGTCGCGCGGTTCCGGACTGCGCGCCTAGAACCGCTAGACCACCGCGCCCGGCTGTTGCAAGTACATCGCCATTCTGTCATGCACTGAAACATCTTGTAGTAACATCGGTAGAACATTACGTAGGAAATCAGCATACATTGCACCATTTAGATCACCATCGATAAATGAGGGCCAATTATCCTTCCTCCCATAATGCCGCACCATACATTAACCCGCCAAGGTCGCTGATGTTCCACTTGTCGCAGCCATCGTTGACTTTACATTGCCCAATAGTGCATATTATGCCGGTTTACGTTACCGCTGTTGGTGAATGACGCTTCGTCGCTAAATAGAACTTGTGCCAAAAAATCTGTCATCGTCCGATAATTTCTCTTGCGCTTGGTGGCAGAACTGTACACGACGTTCGGGGTCGTCCCCATGCAATTCCTGATGCATAGAAATACGGTACGGGTGCAATCGATGCTGATGTAGCATTCTCAACACCGACGTTTTTGAGATTCCCGATTCTCGCGCAGTTTGTCTGCTACTGATGTGTGGATTAGCTGCGACAACAGCTAAAACACCTGCTATTGCATCATCATTTGTTGCAGGTCGTGGTTGACGTTTCACATGTGGCTGAACAGTTCCTGTTCCCTTAAATAACGTAACTATCTGGCGGACGGTCCGGACACTTGGATGATGTCATCCAAGATACCGAGCAGCATACATAGCACACGCCCGTTTGGCGTTTTGAATAGCCATACATCAACACGATATCGACCTTTTTCGCAGTCACTGAACGGTCCATTTTAACACGGGTAATGTATCACGAAGCAAATACCGTCCGCCCTGGCGGAATGTTACGTGATACCACGTACTTATATGTTTGTGGCTATTACAGCGCCATGTATCACAAAGCGAAAAAAATGTGGTCCAACTAAAACATTCATATTTCTTTAAGTACTACACGAATACGTAATAAAAATGGGCGTTCTTATTTAAAAAAACGCAGTTCATATCCGTTTGACCTATGGCAGCGCCATCTAGCAGGCCAACCGTAGCGCCATCTGGTTTCCCCCTTCAAGCTAGACGAGTTTCGTTCTTTGTAGTTTTTTCCTTTGATGCTTATTTCGTGAGATATTTCTCCCGGTCACTATCAATGGACTACCCTGTATATAATACACATTCATTTTCAGAAAAAAATAGAAAAGTTCGAAAGACTAGAGACAGAACGTTCGTATTCACAGCATATGTACATTACTGTGATCTGTAGAAATGAGTGGCATTTCAGTCACCTCGGTTCAGCTTGTGTCCTGTTGTCTAGCAGTCACAGGGTTCGCCATGGGTCCCGATGGTATCGACCTATATAAGGTGCGAAAGGCGTCATGCTGCATTCACCTGTTTCCAAAGTTCATATGTGGTGGCGGGCACTTGGTCACATCACTACAACCTTTGATTCACCATACTCCACACTTTTTCAATTTGAGATAAGTGTGAAGATTAGGCGGGCCAGTGCAAAAGGCTGACATCCTGTGAGGCCAAGAAGGCACGTGTTCGTGCAGCAACATGTGGTCGTGCATTGTCTTGCTGAAAAATATCGTCTGGGATGTTGTGCAGAAAGCGTATGGCTACTAGTGGCAGCATGTCATTCAGGTAGGTCACACTGGTCACATTGCACTCGTCATGCACCAGATTGTGATTTGTGGTTGTGCCCAGTAGCACCCCAAACCATAAAGCCTTGAGTTGGCGATGTATGTCTTGTGCGAATGCAGTCGCTAAGATGCTGCTTCCCCTGTCTGTTGCCAACTCAACTGCGGTCATCATTTTCAAACAAACAAAACTAAATGCGTCCGGAAACACTATCTCAGCCATTCTTGTCCCCAGTGACGTTGTTCCATAGACCACTGCCGTCTAGATTATTTCTGTACATTCGTCATTGGTAGGCGGAGAAATGGACGATGCGCACGTAACCATCGCCGTAACAAATGGCGATGGACTGTCACCCCGATGGTGACTGTTCTACTGTAGATTTAGAGCCGAGGAGGACGCAGATCTGTCCTGCCTGCAATGCTATTCGGATGAGGTGTCGATCTCCTCGGGGAGTGGTCTGGTGGTCTTGTGGTTCGACCTAACCCACGTCCGTGAGCCATTCTGCACACACCCGTTGCACGACCGAAACACTTTGTCGCACATGAGAAGTACCACATTCTCTTGTGGCAGTAACGCGCCGTCCTTCAAACTTCCTGATAAGTCGGTAAGGTTCGCTCTTACGTCTGCGAGGCAACCTGCACGTCTGTTCAAGTCACACAGATCCATCACCTCCAGTTTGTACATCTACATCTACATACATACTCCGCAATCCACCATACGGTGTGTGGCGGAGTGTACCTCGTATCACAACTAGCATCTTCTCTCCCTGTTCCACTCCCAAATAGAACGAGGGAAAAGTGTCTGCCTATATGCCTCTGTATGAGCCCTAATTTCTCTTATCTTATCTTTGTGGTCTTTCCGCGAAATAAAAGTTGGCAGCAGTTAAATTGTACTGCAGTCAGCCACAAATGCTGGTTCTCTAAATTTCCTCAGTAGCGATTCACGAAAAGAACGCCTCCTTTCCTCTAGAGACTCCCACCCGAGTTCCTGAAGCATTTCCGTAACACTCGCGTGATGATCAAACCTACCAATAAAAAATCTAGCAGCCCGCCTCTGAATAGCGACAATGAGAGCCACTGCCATATTTTGCCGGTAGATGGCGTTGTGCCGCGATACCGATGTTAACCTAGAACCCGCGGGCCGTCAAGGTTCAAAGGTTAATCATTTCTGCGGCACATGCTAATGTACATGCCCGTGAATATGAACGTGCTATATCTAGTTGTTCTAGGTGTTCTGTTTCTTCTGAATATGAGTGTATATGTAGCAAAAGAGGAATCACTATAAAAGTGCAAATGTTAGTTTGTTAAATATCTCCGAAAGTTCTTGACCGATTAAATTCAAGTTCCGATGCAACGTTGAATTCTAATATAGATGTGTTTCTGAGTGCTTAATTCTTTAATATATATATACTTTTAATACATATAACATACAAGTATATGTATGTAATACATAAAGGGAAAACATTGCTATCAAATATCACAGAACGTGCGTTTCCGATTATTTTCAAGTTTTTATACGTTAGCAAAATAAACGTCTAAACACATACAGACAACATAATTTTTAATATATAAATATATATTTAAAATATACAACAGTGAAACAATGCTAGAAAGCAGGAAAATTGTATTCATGGCTTAATGGTTTATTATTACAGTACTGCTACAGAATCTTAATTAGCAGTAACGATAAAAATGGCTTATGGTCGAGAGAGGGAGGAAGAGGAGATAGAAAGAGGAGTGGAAAGAAACTGACGTAGACAACGGGAAGGAGGAGATGAATGGGAGAGGGGGAGGAGGAGATGGAGAGGGAGGAGGGTAGGGTAGGAGGAGGAGATGAACAATGGCAGGGAGAGAGGGACAGAAACAGGAGAGCAAAGGAGAGTAGGACGTGTACCCCATTCCCATAGATATTACGAACATGTGCTTTACCTTTTCTTTATTTTCCACTGAGCCTCAGGAGAACGTAGACAGGTACAGCTAGTTTCGCTATATAGCACAAGCCGTAAGAAGAGTCAAGTGACCATTCCTGAAATTACACCGCTCTTCTCCATCTACAGATTCCAAAATTATTTCATATTACTTGTTTATTATTTAAACGCACAATGTTCACCATAAATTTGGGAACTTTGTTACTCAACGAATGTGTAATTTCACTCTGTCGTCATTTTCTAACAATCATGACACCTCCTTACGTTACACATTCTTTTTCCATTGTAGATCTGGCCTGAGTGATAATTATAAGATGCAGTAATTTGCATGTAATATAACTTCATAACGTATGTCGTGACCTGCACTAAAGCACAAATGGAAGCAACGAATGTTGGGTAAACAGGTTTCAAGCTTTTCCGCTGTAATGTTTTAGTCATATGTTCGCCTGAAGATATGGCTTGTAGTGCCGCGAAACCGGTAGTGATACAGTAATAAAGGACTTAAAAATACAGCTGAAGCGGTTATTAATACCCAAGATGACTACTCATAGCTGTGGTTGCCCCACCCACAACGTTGTCTGCAGGAGAAAAAATATTCATTTCCGACACTTCATCAGAAGTGGGTACGTTGCTGATCAGTGCACTGCCCACTAAAGCTCCCATTTAAGTAACTGTGGTCATTGGAATACATCCAGGAAATAATTGAGGACATAGGTTGCAAGTGTTATTCTGAGATGAAGAGGGTGGCACAGGAGAGGAATTCGTAGCTTGTCGTATCAAACCAGTTAGAAGACTGCTAACTCAAAAAAAAGGGTCTTGGCTGTGACTCCTGAACTGAGAGCCAGTGACAATGCGGAGGGTGATCTATCGATGGAGGGGACGCTGAATCTGTGGGCCCTCAGTTCAGTTCTTGGTGTAGGCTATGTACCGTCAACAGCTTTCACATACTGACTTCAGTGTAAAATAGAAAGTACACTACTACACTTTGGGCTAGCTTATCTTGATGTATTCCATGGGTATTGAAATCCCTGGTGGAGAAAGAGATAGACGCTTGCCCCATTTTGCGGGCGCTGTAAATGTCTACATGTTGCCGGGACTTTAAACTGCTTACTATCAAGTACTCGATCGTGTAAGGCGTCGGCAACGTATGGTGAAACAGGACCCGCCTTGAATTTTAACCTCACTAATCATTAACGTGATATCTAACAAAACTGCAGGAGCCCTGACACGTTTCCCATCGTTTCTCACGTGTGTAAGTTTTGAGGTAACTGAAACCAAGAATACTTAACTTTTCGCAGGATTAATTGAATGTTAAGATCACACATGCAAGCCAGATTCATAAAACTATAACACGATAAGTATTTACATATCTGTCAAAATCAAAAAGATTGCTCTTAATAAAATATTTCACTGAACACTCCGGAATACTGGTGGTAAGTTACTGTCTGCAAGCGTAGTGGTACAGAGTGCTCAATGCGCGTATTTGATCGTCACTGGACAATAACCCACACGAGAATTAGCACAAAACATGAGAACATGGAAATGCTGATAAACGTTCACAAATAAATTTCCATAAGCGACTAAAAAACGAATGAAATATGAAGATTGATTAGCATTTCTCTCATTATTAATAATAATAGCAGCTATTTGTAATAACTAGGACGGTAATGGAAGTTAATAAGTTTTAACGGTTATGTGAAAAAATGATTTAATGAACGAAGCAAATTTTCAGTCATTATTCTCAATTGTACTGAAAAAAAAATATTTCAGTTCTGTGTGATATTATACAGTTATGTAAATTCAGTGTAAAATGATTAACTGCCACCGCGTTTGCGAAAAATCTTTGCAGCACTATATATAAAAATAGTTCACGAGAGTTCAATTTTTACGACAATGCTCCTTACTGTCTCCACCAAGAGCGCCCGTACGATTGTTTGTCGGGGGAGGGGGGAATGGGAGTGCTAGACATGGAGGGAGTATTTTCACTGCTTTGGAGGTCACATGGTGACTTTTAAATACCTCCCCAGTTAAAAATCTGTATAATGTCGACATTTGTATCATTGTCTTGGAAGAAAATCACATGAAAGACTACTTTTCTTCTTTCCTAGTGCGTTAACGGGTGCCGTGGCGTCCCTTTCCCCGTGTATGAGAACCCTTGTTCTCCAAATTACTAGTGATGTCAGCGAATTGTCAACGTCCGCGTTCGTTGGTTCATAACCAATCGTGTATTCCAGTAATTAACGTCGTTTTGCAGTTCCTCTCGTCCGTACCCGCCCACTGCGACTGTAGGAGGATTGCGCAATCTTTGTAGAATTATCTTTGAGCAGTCCCGGCTTTAATCTTGGGAACATGGCATTCCGCTGGAGCTACTATGTAGTTGGGTTGCCGATATAGATTTCATAGTGTTTCGCGAACTAAGGTCTTTCGTAGAAGTTTGTGTATTGTCGGTTCTTCGGGGCCTGGAGAGACAGTTGGCTGGGGGTCACATTGAAGCTTCTACATTTTTACTTAAACTGGTGAATGAAACTGAACGTACTGAGTGCTACTGGGTGAAACTGACCCTACAGTCACTCTACTTGCTTCTATCATTTCAACACTGACCTACAGAATTGCAAAAATTATATAATCATCAATAATTCCATTATCCAAACATGTGTGATTCGTATGAACAATGAATGATCTGCAGTTTCTTTATGGCTGCCTCATAATTCTGTAATACTTTATCATGTCACAAAAAATAGGCTGAAAATGCTCAAAAATTTGTTTTCTTACATCTTCGCAAATTTTTTAGTATTTCGATTCGATATTAAGTTAGTCAGCGGTTAAATCTTCCTGTGTTTGTTCGAGTGTTTCATTAATTTCGTCAGATGTCAATAACTTTAGAAGTTGTTGTTATGTTTGTTTCCGATTTTGTACCATTTGTTCCTGTGTTCGCAGCTGATTTCGTTCCACTGTGTCTAACTTTTGAAGCTGTTGCTGCGGTGTTTTTGTTTCTGATTTTGAATTAATTGCAATAATAATGCATTAGTGACTGAAACGTGTTCCTTTGTGCTTTTCGGCAGTGCGGTTGCATCGGAATTATTCGTATTATGAAAAGCAGAGAATGAGTCTGGACTTAATTGAGAAAAGTGTAATGACGCAAAACCTGACTCTACAGTATTCGCAAGACTTGGTTCTGTTACTTCACATTACTAACGAGAGCTGTTACTGACTAATTCCATGTTCACTGATTGTTTCACTTTCTACACCACTATTTACTACCTGTTCCATGTTCCTATGCACAATTATCTAATTACTGTCTTGAATATTTGTTAGTTAGTTACTAGGTGATGCTAACACGTTATGCTCGTCTTCAATGACAGTTCTCAATTTTTTACAGCTTTGTGTTGGGTTTATGATACGCCATGATTATCACAGTATTTCACACGATAACACACAAGAAATAATTTGAAAAACGAAAAAAGAAGACACTCTAAAGCAGCACTGAAAATAATTAACATATAATTAGTTGCAAAAGAGGCTGCAAGATACTCAGTGCAAATACACATGCAAGCCGCAAAAGAATGGCGTTGAATTAGAAGAGTTCCTAACAATAACTAAATAAAAAGATTCTATCTACTTTTGGCTCTAACTACTAGTAGGCATATCGTAAGTAAACGAAAAATTTTGTTGCAGAGCAAACAATGGATTTAGCAGATTTTACCTTACTCATGTGACATCCAGTTGCAAAAACTATATAATCATCAATAATTCCATTATCCAAACATTAGCAGATAAATCAAGCAACATTTTACAATCCATTTCCAACCAACATCAAATCTCCATGGCAGACACACTTCCAAACCGTCTGCTCGTGCTATTATTTCCACCGCTAACACTGCTAACTATTAACTCATAACTGCGAGTCCTTCCAGCCACAGAGTCTCTTAGCGAGGGCGCAGAGCGCTGTCAATGATATTAATGCTTTGCATAGCGCCGCCAACAAACAAACATTTAAACTGGCTACTTACATAGCCCCCCTGCTCCCCTCAAAAAATTTCACATAGCGTTTTGGGCAGTGGCCAACATTAAGTTGTTGAATTTTTTATGTTATTAACAATATCAAATAGATCAGATGCACACAATTTGTAATAAAGCAAAAATTCTCCTCACAGTTGCTAAGATAGTCCTAATCGTACATCAGAAGAAAAGTCTACGATAGTTGTATGCAGAAAGACTGAGCAGTAGAAGAAAATGCACACATAAGTAGTGGACCACCATGCAGTGTTGATGAAGAAGTGTTGTCCTCCCAACGGAAACATAGTGCTGACTCTTGACATGGAGACATGTAGATTGGTAATAGGCCACAACAGAGCAGACCCACAGCAGAGTCAGTCGCAGTCTTGAAGATTATTGGTAGAATTTGTGGGTCACCACAGAGCAGACCCACAGTGGCCCTTGTAGAGATTATGGTAGTAATGGGCCACCAAATGTGCAGACCCACTGTATTCCTTGTAGAGATGGCCAACAGCCATCTGTTGCGAATGTGTGCATCCACGATCAGAATTGTAGAATCTTGAGAATAATGTAGCTAGTCCATAAACCACCACTTGTGCACTCACAAATTTTTGTGCTGTGTCCTTCGAACCAGCAGAGCTGTTAACCAGTCCCTTGCTGAATTATCGACGCACACATAAGCACCAACACAGCACATAGTCTCTGATATTGCTACATACAGTACGACCAAGAGTCAAATGTGTGCAGTAAAATGAATCCCGGCAATGTACCTAACTTGAAGAATTGGTGTCTATACAATTACAATTTTACATCATAAGAATACAATTACAAAGGTAAAGAAAACATCATTACAGTAAAGAACATGATAATACAAATAACATTTATAGCAATACAGGCTTTACAAAAAGGATAAAAATAAACATATACATGAGTATTACGGGAATTGTGACAGAAGTAAATAAATGAAAAATGAGAATATTCCTTTATACATTAACTTGACACATGAACATTGAAAGAAAACATAACAGAATATATAATGTCTAAACAACCTCAAAAAATAAAGAATGTGGTATATAAATATAGCTTAGACTTGAGGATAACAGTATTCTCTGTCATAGTGAATGCAGCTTAGTATTAGAATGTAAAAAATACTACCAAATTTATCTTATCAGGTAAACACACAGAGGCAGGGAGAACACACACACACACAAGGGTACACATAAACATAGCAGAATAACACAAAAGGAACGAACAGGGTCTGTTTTCAATGTAACATTGAGTACTGCTGTACTTGGGGTGAGCATTTTATACCTCTGTTTCATTTTTTTTCCTCTCAGTAATATCCTTCATGCTGATATCTCTTTAACTTTCAGCCAAAACTATTTCATTTCCAACCAAAACTTCACTTAATTCTGACAGACCTCCTCTTAATTCAACATTTGTTCCCACAAAAAATTCTATCTAAGCATGCTACTTGTATTTATACTTTCATGTATTTCTTATCTCATCATTCATTTCCCAAAAAATCCTACCTAAAACTGTTATTACTATACCCTACTTGTTTCTATTCATTTCCTCTTTCAATATAATTGTTCCTCATTATACAAAACTCTTTTTCGCCAGACTTTTTCTAATAGTTTCTCCCCTACTCATAACAACTCATTTTCTTATATAGCATACAAAACAATTGACACAAACAGCAAAGACAAAATGTAGATTACCTAAGCAAGCAGCAGCATATCTAAATCAGCAAAGCAAATGCAATATTACAACTAATATATGGCAATATGTAGCAAACAAGTAAAATAATGACTGCAGTATATTAGGACTTCATTTTATAAAACAGATATGATGATGGTCATTATAGACAGAAACCAGTTATCTGTTAACAAAAAAATTTGTCACCATAGACGTAAATTAAAGGAGTAATAAATCAATGGTAAAATTGACTTATCACAATAACACAAAGTAAAATTCAGTACGACAATGCCTGACCAATAGCAGCAGCAAATGCAATAACTTATACCTAAACACGACAAAGCACAAGCAGAAATGAGATGTTACAGTAAAGGCATCAATACAGATAAAGGAAATACACATGTGAACTTACAATAGCATATGTGCATCTGTGATAATCAAAACTCCCATGTGAAATACAATGGTTCTATGTTACATCTTAACACTAAAATAATGCACCACAACAACTTATTCTACCAAAAAACTACGAAGTCCTTTAAAAGAAAATTATGTATGCAATTCCTGTTACTAGTCCCTTTGCTTTCTTATTGTTCTTTCCTTTCCAAGTGCTCCTTCTTTTAAGAATGTGTGTCATAAAATTATTATTTAATGGATATGTGGACAGAAAGTGTCCAAGTTAGCATACATATTAAATTTTATTTTATAAAACCAATGCTGCAGGGTAGCTAGAAGCCAGATATAAAGAAAATAAGCAAATATATACAAAACAAGGAATAAAAAAACATAATTCAGTAGCCATGTGGCATTTCTTAAGTCAGTAAAAATTCTCACGACTCTTCTAGAGAAATACTTGTCATAATCAGGTGTGAAGATGTAAGAAATTTCTCATCAATTCATAAGTCTTTCAGTAAGTAGCACAAAGTACAAACTCCAACGTGTAATCATATGTTTCCAAGTAATAGTGTGTGTCTTATTTGGGGTGAATTCTACAAGGAAATGTCAATAGTGAGGTCAATGGCCTCTCTTTTCCACAGCTGTGCGAGCGCTTGCAGGAGTGTGTGGAGCTTAAAACCGGCTGACGCAACACCATTAAATTTGACAGGTAAGACAACAATGGGTTTTTCCAGGTGACTAACGCGCAGCCAGGAGCAGCAGAGCATTACATAAAGGTCACATATTCTTTCCAAAATGTTTATGACAACAGTTTCTGCTACAATGACAGTTTGATACAAATAAAAAATTTCACAGGTGGAAAACTTACAGTAGAAGTGTGTAGAAACGAAATCCCATAAATAACAGTATCGAAAAATATCCGTCGGCGCTCTGTTACTTACATTCACATATATATTCACTTTCATAATGATCATAACCGTATCTTGCCATCATAATGCACATCATTGTAGTTAAAATATCGTCATAACACATCAATAAAATCTCAAAATACTCGTAGCTTCCTTCAGTAATCTCAAAACCTTAACAAAATGCTCTCTGCTCGTTTCGGTATTGTCATCTACTTCAAAAACATACTTAAAACGTCATGATCCCCTACAATATACGTCACTCAAAGCTCTTGCAGTGTCACAATGGTTCCAAAAATATATGTGAAAAATTCTCAAAATACAGACCTTTTGTAAATACAAAGTAATCCACCTTTGTAATTAATTGGACATGTTAGTGACACAGTAAAAAAAAAAAGTTCAATGCTCCTGCTAAATGTCCAGATAGCGGTGTAATTCTGTGTTAGAAAAATATGGTACCAATGTATAAATGTGTATAAGCAAATACCATATTGGCTAGGGCTCCTTGCGCTTGCCACATGCGTGGTACACAAGATGGCGTACCCCCATTAGGGATATTGTAATTATACCTCAGGTCTTACAGATTAAACTGCGGAATGAAATGTATCATTGAAAACCTTCTCTGTACCATTGTAGTTCAAAAATATCTCTAAAAATGTTCCAAGTACAAAAAGTAATCCCTCAAATACGTGTCATGTAGCGCTAAGCTATGCTTCTTGCTGTAAGAAAGTTTCTGTCACTGCTTAACGGTAAAAAGTGCCAAGTTCGTAGCTATCGTTGTTCAAAAGCAAAGTTATTCAAAAATCAATGAACTTACCTTGTTATATACAAAAGTAAAGTGCTGTTTGTGTAAATGTCACAATTATTACGTTCATTGCCGTGACCTTGAAAGTGCCGTACTGTAACATATAGTTGTGTTACGAAACTGTCTCGTTCTAGCCATGCCACAAAAGTCATTACCAAAATATATTTTACTTTCCAGAAGAATTTAGGAAAACTGAGCTGATATGAAACAGTACAGCTTAAAACCAATAATGAAGATTGTGTCAATCCTAAGTAGTGTCGAACTTCAATCATTTAGCTGTCAAACAAACCAAATACTGTCTCGTCTGTGATCCCCCAGAAGGTACTTTCAGTGCGAAATGTTTTTTCAAGTAAACCACAATGTTACCGTAAAATCTCTTTAGCAGTATATGTTCCAAGAATGTGAGCATTATAGTCCTTACGTAATCGTGCAATTAACAAGCAAAAAAGTACACAGAATAAGACTGTGTCGTCTGTTTCCCATAAAAGTGTTCTCGTAAGTTACTGTATTAATTGATATTCATGCCAGCTAAGTCGTCAGTTTCATAGGTACGTTTTGTGGCTGCCTGCGGTGCGAGTCTTTGCCTATTATCTCTTTGCTGTAGCGCGTCGTTACTGGGATTTGGAGGTCTAATTTTTACAATGTCAGCTTCTCGAGAGGGCCCTGCCCTATTTGAATCACGCCAGTATTGATTACATTCAGGTCTGTCGTCATGACTACAGCGTCTGTCGTCATGTCGGTAATTTCTGTAATTTCTTTCTTGTCGATCACGTGGTGGAGAATTTCTCCCAGAATCTTAATTACGAGGTGGACCATTGCATCTGAAGTAATTTTGTCTCCGTTGATAATAATTGTTCTGTTTCCCATATTGTCTGTTTCTACAGTTATCTCTGTCACAGTCATTGCTACAGAAATGTGACATTTCTCTCTTTTATTATTCTGCCGATGGCTGTCAAACGGATGGTGTGTGTTTTGATCACAATTTGCGTTATAACCGTTGCCTTTTCGTGTCCGGTTATTATTTCTATCGTTAGGGGATTGTGATGGATGTGAACTGTAATTATCGTCGTTTTCCTGTTTTCGCATCATCCAATTGTTCGTGTCGATGTCCAGTTTTTGCAAAAGTCCCTGAAAAGCTTCAATAGCATCTTTGCAACGTCCAGCCAAAATAATGTGTCTTACGCGTTCAGACAACTTAAATAAGCAAATGCGGATAAGTACCGAGGGACTGTACGGGTTTGACAAACACTGTTTCTTGAGTAATATAACTTCAAAATAATTTACAGAAATGGAAAATTCAAACATTTCGAAATGTTTCTTCATTATAATACTGAGACCAATATGCAGATAGGAAGCCATGATAAAAATCTCCTTCATTGTGACAGTCACGAATAACCGATCGCATTCTTACAGCTCGTTCATTTTCTAAATAGCCACGCATAAATTCTAATCTATGCTCTAATGAACAATTACGGGGGAAACACTGAGAAAATTGATGAAGCCAAGTTCGAGGATGAATGTCATTACTGTAATTCTTGAACGTTTTAAATTTACGTGTTGTGGTGAAGAGCTTACAGTCAAAGTCATCGTGACTCCGAGTTGCAAATCGTTCATTCTTACGTCGTATCGGCGGTTCCATCTCAAAGCTCGCTACACCTTGCCAACTCTTTTCAAAATTTCCGACGTACTCTGTGTTATTACTTCGTGACTTTTCCTTATTTCTAAATCCCTCTTCACGTGTCGTAGCGCGAGTATTCTCTGAAATATGTAGTTTTTGTATCACGTATGCCAACTGATCTTGTATATCCGGATTGCTCTTTTATGATGCTTATTGATTTGTTTCTGACTCGGTTTAAATTTACTAATTTCCTCGTACTCCTCTGTGTCAGTAAAGGATGCCGGTCTTATATAATTCAAGTCCTCATCTACCTTCGTAAAAAAATTTCTTAACTGATCCGGAAGTTCGGCTGCTTTTTCCGATAACGTACTGATTTCCTGCGTGTGTTTTTATCAATAAAATTTTAGAGTGTCCTTTTGTGTCGTAATGGTATCTACTGTGTCCTTTAAGTTTTCCAGATCGTTTACAAGTTGTGCGATCGTATCGGTAGGTATAACTGAGTAAATTTTAAACTGAAAATTGTCGTGATTTTCGTGAACAATGAATGATCTGCAGTTTTTTTATGACTGCCTCGTAATTCTGTAATACCTTATCATGTCGCGAAAAAATAGGCTGAAAATGTTCACAAATTTGTGTTTTTACATCTTCACAAATTTTTTGATATTTCGATCTGATTTTAAGTAAGTCAGTGTTTGTTCGAGTGTTTCTTTAATTTCGTCAATTATGAATAACGTTAGAAGCTGTTGCTGTGTTTGTTTCTGATTTTGTACCACTTGTTCGTGTGTTATCATCTGATTTTGTTCCATTGTGTCTAACTTTTGAAGCTGTTGCTGCTGTGTTTCTGTTTCTGATTTTGAATTAATTGCAATAATAATGCATTAGAGACTGAAACATGTCCTTTGGTACTTTTCGGCAGTGCGTTTGTCATGGTAATATTCGTATTTTGAAAAGCAGAGAAAGAGTCTGGACTTAATTGAGAAAAGTGTAATGACGCAAAACCTGAATCTACCAATGTTTGGTCTTGCCACGGTCAGCGCGACTTGCCCCGTCGGAGGTTCGAGTCCTTCCTCGGGCACGGGTGTGTGTGTCGTCCTTAGTGTAAGTTAGCTTAACTCAGATTAGGAAGTGTGTACGTTTAGGGACTGATAACCTCTGCAGTTTGGTCCCATTTTATTTCGCATTCCTTAGGCGAACTATTACCGACCGATCGATCGATAATAGTTTCCAGTTCACAGATTGCTTCACTTTGTACACCGCTATTTACTACCTGGTCCATGTCCCTATGCACAATGATAAAATTATTGTCTTGAATATTTGTTACTTCCATACTAGGTGATGCTAACATGCTACGTTCATTTTCTCTGTCATTTCTCAATTTGCTTTGCAGCCTAGTTTTACATTTATCACACGGCATGATCATCACAGTATTTGACAGGATAAGACATAATAAGTCAATTTGAAAAGCAAAAATAACGAAAACACACTAAAATAACACAACATTAAATACCTAATTAGAAGCAAAAGCGTCTGCGAGATACTTAGTGCAACTGCACATGCACACCACAACTGCTTTGCTTATTGCAATTCAGTACAACAATTAGTAACTACAACTACAGAGGAAATTCCATATACAATTACGTGCTAGCAGTAAACAATAATTAGTTTCTAATCATGCACTAATTATTCAAACTACAAGAAAATCAGAAGATTCCAGTGAACCATCCTCGGCTAAGGATCGACAGGTGAAACTTCAAAGTTTTAATTTCTGAAACTGCTGAATACTGAATGCAACTGAATGTTCTGAAACTGCTGAATGCAACTGAACCTTCAGTCACTTAATTTGTTTTCATCATTTCAACACTGACCTACAGAATTTTCCATGACAAATACAATTCAAACTTATTCATTCATATATGACCCCCAACATACAAACGCAACGCAATCCGACTGCAAATAATGAACACAAAAGAATGGGTTTGAATTAGAAGATATCCTAACAATAACCGATGTTTTGCAAGTCACTTACCTCACAGAAAATCTTCATGACACGAACTACAGCAGATACAGCAAGTATACAGCCAGCTAAATAAAAAGATTCTATCTACTATAGGCTCTAACTACTGGTAGGCATATGTTTAGCAAAAGAAAGATTTTGTTGTAGAGCAAACAATGTATTTAGCAGATTTTACCTTGTTCATTTGACATCCAGTTCCAGAAATTATATGATCGTCAATAATTCCACTATCCAAACACTAGTAGATACATTAATTATTTTACAATCTATTTCTAGCCATCACTAAATCTCCATAAAATGGTTCAAATGGCTCTGAGCACTATGGGACTCAACTGCTGAGGTCATAAGTCTCCTAGAACTTAGAACTACTTAAACCTAACTAACCTAAGGACATCACACACATCCATGACCGAACCAGGATTCGAACCTGCGACCGTAGCGGTCGCGCGGTTCCAGACTGTAGCGCCTAGAACCGCTCGTCCACTCCGGCCGGCTAAATCTCCATAACTGCGAGTCCTTCCACCCACAGAGTCTCTTAGAGAGTGCGCAGAGCGCTGTCAGTGATATTAATGCAGTATATAGTGCTGTCAACATACAAACATACAAAGAGGTTAATTACAACGTGGCTGGGAAGTTGCTGCTTTTGGGGGACTCCGCTGTCCGGCGTGGGTCTCTCAGCAAGGTCACATGGGTAGGGGGCCGGCCTGGCCAGCCCTCTTAAGGGTTGGTAACGGCGGTCTGCGGGAAGACCAGCCGACGTGGCGGGTAACCTGAGCGCCAAGTTTCCTGCCTATTCTGCAAGCTTACATTTTACAACTCCTCGACAACGGCCTGGACGGATTGGAGGTAATAACACCCCGGCCAGAATCCTACAACTCAGGGCTCTTTCATACCTGAGTGGAGTTAAGCGTTGTTTTCTTGTTTCGAATAATTGATATTGTAAGGCCATGTCTGTGTTATGTGGAATTGGACCTGTTATGTTAATACGCCTACGAGTGATTGAATGCACGATAGGGGTCAGTGTTACTGATCGCAATTTGTGTTACAGGCCATATGTCGTGCAAGTTTGCGGGTATTTCCTGTAATTAGTTCTATGGACGGAGTCAAACAGTAACAATGTTCGTGGGAGGGAAAACAACATTTGTAGATGAGTACGCTCTAGTTACTGCACCAGCAGGTGCTGATATTTTCGTTTCTGAATAATAATAATTTTAACGAGTGTTGAACTTGTAACCTTTATCGGTGGCCGCATGTGCCATAAGTTCAAATTTTCTACCCGTTTTGCATCCTTGTGAGTAGCCTTACTTGTGCAGATTACTGTTCCCATTTGATGTATGTCGGCGCGGTAGCCCTGGCAGCAAGCCATTCGTTCCTGTTTCCTGGATCAGCAGCAGAAGCGTGTTTGCATTTTGCCACGACAGCACTTCATCGCCGCACGGCGTCTGGGTTGACCGGCAGTCTGGTGCCCCTACCAGAGGCGCTTTAGTCGCTCAAGCTAAGTACAGTCGATCGTTTGATGTGTGCCATGGCGGGGTGTCGTCAGCTAAGCGAGAACCAGTAGTGTGCTCTGTATGGTGAATTTAATAAGCTCAGCGCCTCTTTGCCAAACCCGAGGTTCCTCCTCGTATACCTCTTTAAATATTCGTTTAAATCTTGCATTCTGATAACTGCTTCTCAGCCCATTAAGTTATTTATCAATATAAACTGTCGAACCTTACCTTGTTCAACAGTCATTAGCTAACTCCACTTATTGTGAAACTTGGATGCTCGTTCCTTGTTGGCTGTGGTAGCCGTCTGCTGTAGCTCTCAGCTTACACTGAATTTTGCGCAATTGTGTATTTATTGAAGGTTATTTTCAACGTTTATGCTGATTTGTACCAGTTGGAACTACATTTCAATTACATGTATTCCACACTTATCTTGAATTTTAGGGAACTGTATGTTTATCAAAGGTCATTTTCAACGTTTAGTTGAAGTGTAACGGTTGGGATTTATATTTAAATTTTATACCTTCCCAGTTTTTCTATTTTGAGGGATTTAGTGTTTTTTTTAAAATTAAGGCTTGCTAAGCGCGCTTCCAACAGCTACAAACATTGGCATGACTTTTGATCCTATTTGGATGAATGTTTTGCGGCTGCGTAACGGTTACTTAAGCCTGGAAATTGTTAGTACATTTAATGGCTGTCATTGTAATTCATTGGGTTGATAAAATTGTTTGTTGAGCCACCTTGCAGCCACACTCAATTGTTGCGACCTTCTCCTTTTTTGGGAACTGTATGCTTCCTGTTTCAAGCCCTATTCTTAATGTTACAATTCTTAAAATTTATTTTTAGTGAATTGAGCCTGGTCATGTTTTTATTGTCAAAATTCTGATCCTTTTAATATATCTTTTCTTAAACTGTAATAATAATATTGTTGTCAAGTAATAAAAAGTGCTACATGAATCAACAAATCACAAAATATATGGGTAGACTTTCCACGTGTTTTCCTTAAATCTATTCCAATGCTATATATAGCGGCGAAAGTAAGACACACTTCGTTCAATAAGCACGTGCCGTATCCCGATGTCATAATGTGTGTTATCTGCTATCCGTCACAGTTTCAGATTTATGGATTTCCGTTCGATGACGGCTAGGCACGTTTCGTAGTAGAACCGCCTCCACTACGAAAGAAGATGAATACCCTCCACAAAAAAGAAGAAAAATTAATTCACATGAAAAGACAACGTCGGTTTCGACCCAGTGACGGCATATGCCATCTGGGGGATAGTACGTGTACTGATAATGGTTTCAGCGTCGTCCATCAACTGGTAATGTAGTGGCGTAGCTAACAGGGTCTATTCTTTGCTAGGAAGTGTGCACTGTCAGTAGGTTCAGTGTGGTGCAAGCGTGTAAAGCAAGTACGCAATCATGCTACGGAGACGCACTCGTGCTTCCTATAGCCAACTGAGAGAGTTTGAAGGGGGTCAAACCGTGGCCTTCCGAATGGCGGGGCGGCCCTTTCGAATAGCTGTTACGCAAGTTGGACGCGCTGGGTCACTTGTGAGACGATGCTGGTAGCAGTGGTCACGTGAACATTCTAACATTCATAGACGAGGTTTTGGACGCCCACGCAGCACCGGCACCCGACAGCGTCGTCGTATAGTAAAGACAGAAGTGGCAGGTCGTGAACCTACCACAGCACAGGTAAGAGGGCTTGTGAACCAAGACGTGTCAACACAAACTGTTGCGATCCGGTAATTACCAGTGGAACAGCTCTAGTCCAGCTTCCACTGACGACATACCATCGATATGGATTGCTCGGCAAGTGACGTCAGAGGATCACTTGGAAGACGGAACGGCGCGCCATGGTCTTCAGCGATGAAAGCAGATTCTGTCTGCATACAAGTGATAGTCATTTGCCCGTACGACAACCATCTGGTCAGCGCTGTTTAGTACAGTGAATTCGTCCAAAACAGACTGACCGCAGGACTTATGGTCTGTGGTACGATGAGCTACAACTCTCGTTCACCTTTGGTGATTCTGAAGGGAACGCTAACCAGAACTCGGTAGGTGTAGGAAGTTGTTGGACCTGTTCTTTTGGATTTTCGCATATGGAAGGTGACGTGTTGTTCCAACAGGATAATGCTCGTCACTCACAGACCGTGAAGCTCAGTAAGTTCTACGAAAGGGCAGCATCTTCCTTGGACGGCTGCAATGGAGCAAGTACGGGATTTGACGGGGCGAGAAGTTACTCGTCCGACTCGTCAACCAACAACTCCCAGATAACTTCATGACCCGGTCGAGCAGGTGCGAAATAACATATCCCTGGACAGCATTCGCGATCAGCTATCGACTGGAAGGTTTGCCGCCAGTGGAGGCTAAACCACGTACTAGTATGGGTCGATATCTGGTACATCAGAACCGCTTGTGCTATTGCTCTGCGAAAGTAATCATCTCATGTATTCCATATTCACTGTTGCAGTAGATACACCGGCTCCCGTCAGATTACCGAAATTAAGCGCTGTTGGGCGTGGCTGGCACTGGGATGGGTGATCGTCCGGGCAGCCATGCGCTGTTGCCATTTTTCGGGGTTCACTCAGCTTCATGATGACAGTCGAGGAGCCACTCGACCGAATAGTAGTGACTCCTGTCACAGAAAACCATCATAGCGGCGGGAGACCGGGTTGCTGACCACACGCCCCTCCTATCCGCATCCTCAGCTGAGAATGATACGGCGGTCAGATGTTCCCGATTTGCCGCTTGTGACCTGAAGACGGAGTGCTGCTGCTGCTGCTGAAACAATAAATCTTGCTTGATCCGGAAACCTCTAGAGTGTAGTACTAATTTTTTTCCGGCCGAATATATTTATAATATTAGATTAAAAGTCTGCGGTATGCACAGAACAATCCGTAACATGCACAAATGTCACAGTAATCTCGAGGCGATTGGCACACTGTAAATTCCCCATTAGAGAGTTCGTAACGTTAGTTCACGACAGGGAAATGCGTTATCGCTTTTCTGTTTGATTTCACTGTCCGTAGTATGCACTAAACAGTCTACGAAATCTACAGTAAAACCCGTGTACTTACAGCGTTCGCGCACTTTAGCGGTCTGCACATCATTGTTTTTACGATTAATGTGTTGAGTAGAAGTTCCGAATAATAAATAACGCGACATATGGTTATTAAATGCTTGTCAGCGGTACACACCGAAAACTCAAAACACGTCACTGTATAAGCAGTTACTTTTTAATCGACCACGGACTCAGTAACAGAGTAGCGCACATGCGGCATGACAGGGACCTTTCTGTTCTCGCTGCCCATTCTTTGTTGGATTTTTCTCTGTTCACCTATCGATATCTTTCCACACCACTCAACTCATATCACTTCACATTAAGCCTTACAAAATTCCAAGTACATCGGTTTATATCACATTATTCAGCTCATGGAAAATGAATTTAAAACATGTTAATAAATGAGGAAACATACAGCAGCAGAACTAATGAAAATAGCAATTACATTCATGACCACTGCCTGACGTAAACATAAAAACGGTTGTACACGAAATAAGCTGCCAAAAGTGCCCTTGAAGTAACACTTTCAATGTATCACGGAAATAAAACAGAAAGCAAGAAAAAGCAAAGTATAGGAAAAAGTGGAAAAGACTCCATGTCTTTCTTCAGTGCTATTTTGATTTTACCTATGACATTAAGTTTACTCCTAACGTTAAGATACTTGGGCACGGAATGGGCAATTTTAGCTCTGGAAGTCTGAAAACGTGCCTGAAGTGTTGTTAATTACAGTTTCACTACTGTGTTTATTACGGAAGAACGGTACCAACCTATGCACCAATGTAATATTTGAAACAGGAGAGTCTTCCACTAGGCGATAAATGACGTAGTTATTTCGTTCAATATTAATGATTCTCACAGCATGAAGTCATAGCCGTAGTAAACGTGAAGTTTAATGACTTGCTTCAAGCGGTAGAAAACTGTACATGAAAGGTTTTTACCAATATTGAAAACTCGATTATTTATTTTACGTAATGTTTATCCTGGTGCAGCAAAGAATGCGAGAGTAACAACAAGTGACATCAGGAAACTATAACTATTGAGAATAGTAATATGAAATATTGTCCACTTATCAACAAACTGGGTAATTCATTTTTACTAGAATTAATCAGATTTTCAGTCTCAGACATAATTACTTTACTTATACATTACGAAGTAGTGAAGGCCGAGATCGCGCTGATATTCCACGAAATGTGGATTCCCAACTCTGGTGGGTGTGATGGCTGCGATTTCTCAACAAATTGAGTGCCGGACCCCAAGTGTCGCTTAAACTGATACCTCTATTCCTATCTATTAGATTTTTTCGGCAACTTAAGTATCGGGCTCCATAATTACGCTGTACCAAAACCTCGAGTCTGCTCACCGATACGTGTCTCCTCGTATTTCACTTCATTTTTATTTTCGAGGCAGTGCGCCGGCCGAAGTGGCCGTGCGGTTCTAGGCGCTGCAGTCTGGAACCGCGTGACCGCTACGGTCGCAGGTTCGAATCCTGCCTCGGGCATGGATGTGTGTGATGTCCTTAGGTTAGTTAGGTTTAACTAGTTGTAAGTTCTAGGGGACTAATGACCTCAGAAGTTGAGTCCCATAGTGCTCAGAGCCATTTGAACCATTTTTCGAGGCAGTGCTCAACGACAGCTGGTTTGATTGGTTGTTAAAGTCACGTGGGTCCCTGATGTTCCTTGAATTTCTACTCGGTTGTTCCAATAGCCCCCACGGATGAGATGAGATAATGGCGTGGAACGTAGTACACATCCCCCTTTCGGAGACCTAGATCGTCTTTAACATTACAAAGACGACTTCATTATCTTTGTTGATGACAGCGAAATACGCTGGATATCATGTTTCGGTTGGTGTCTACCGATAGTACCGGATAACGAGCCCTCTTAAGGTAAATAAGCAATTGTCGGCCTCTGTTTCACTGTTTCATTCTCCTTCTAATTCTCAGGCATTCTTTGACTGCAACGCTCGCTCAGTTTGACGATGCGAATACTCATTCCTTCGGTACACTATCCGTAGATATAATACATCTGGGAAGCTCTCATTTAAGGTATTTGAACTCTATGGAGCAGGATCTTTAGCACTAAACTTTCTTTTTGACGAATGGTGATGGGGCGAGGAATAGAGACAGGGGACACTGGACGTGGAAACAACATCTCTGCTGTACATCCGGCAGCACATCATTGGTCTGCAGAATTATTTGGAAAAAACTGCAGCTTAAATTCGAATGCTAGTGTTACTCTCTTACAGTCTTATGCTGGAATATGTGCTGATGTTCCCACAGACTGCAGGCTTTATTGCCGAATTGTGTTTTTCAAGCGGAAATCATACAAATTCTCGTGCGTCGCCTAGTGTTAATGATTACCCACGTACTGTATTTTAGTGATCACAGGTGCTGGAAGCAGAAATTTTGATCTTGAGTGAAGCATACTGCAGCTCCCCTAGACGACCAAGAGTAGAAAAATTCATTTGAGGCCAGAAATTGTTCCAACAGCCTTGGTTCTGACAGCAAACATTATTCACACGAGACTGCAGTTGGATGACATCATGAAGTACGCAGGGGCACGTATATCTGATGACTGTAACCTATGCAATGTTATAGAAAAGACATTTATCGAACAGAGGATCTCAAATGGCTGATGATGATAAAGATAATTATGACGACTACAGAGAACTAAGACGTGTTGCCATTACATGATGCCCATTTGTTAAACATTTAAAGCATCGATTATAGTGTCTTTAGCAGTCGATAGGTTTATGGTGATCGATGGGCTCCGTAGCGTGCATCTGTAGGACAGCGACTGCCGCAGTTGTTACTTTGGGGACCGCGAAACGATAACAAGCAAGTGCGGGTTGTATCTGGGGCAGGGCATGACGGAACATGTGCTCAACAAGTGGGGCTATGGCAATCGGTGTTCTGCGACTGACGTGGAAGTTTCTAGTCTTTACTGTGATTTAGTCTGTGGCGACTGAGTCACAGCCTTCAGGGAGGAACGGAGCCCGTATAGCATGGACATGGTGGTATGTTGCTCTTTATTGAACCTGGTAGATGGGAGCAGCTTCCTGCTAAGTTGTACGCAGGGGACGAGTCAAGGGGCTTTCATGTGGTAGGCATTCTGAGTAATTCTGTATGCAAGGGAATTTGCTGCTCTGAGCTGATATGATTCACTGCTTGTTGTTACTATCTTTGTCGCAAACTCATGGACGGAGTAGTTAGACTTTGCCTTGGGGCCCCTGTGCACTATAGAACGCACATAACGGAACACAAGTTATCGGTGATTGCTTGCCTACCCGGTTAATGGGTACGCTGTGGCGCGAGTATAAAGTCAACAGTACGGTGATATGGTGACTGGTGTATAACAAATTTCTGGTATCAACTAATTTTTACCTAAGTGTGTAGTGCTGACTGTGTGGTCGGACTTCACGTGGACTTTTCTATGTTTTCCCGTGCAGCAATGTTATCTGTGTGGACAGTAAACAGAAGGGCTCGAACAGCTAACGGCGGTTAGATGTACCACGCTGGTGACGTAAGATTCAACAGCATGAGGCACTTCGCCGATGCTCCCAAGTTACGTGAACCTTGATGACAGTTACGTTGTATATCAATGTGATTTTAAATTTATTAATGAATAAATTAGATTGTGTTCCTTCGATTTTAGTACTGATTTTGTTGGTTTCAGATTTTAGTAATGCTATCAGTGTTAGTAAGTGAAAATTTTCAAATCAGAGTGCAGGAGGCCCTCTGTAGAAAATAATAATTCAGAGTTGTGTGGATGTAGAATGACTGGTGAATGTTCAAACTGAATGTTTGAATATTTCTGAGCTGCACTCGCTTTGGAGTCATGTGTATCCTGTTAGTATTAAGGAGTTGTCATTTTCATTGTGAAATGTGGCGTAACTTACAGGACAGGAAATAGCTGTTAAGGAACCCATTTGATATTGCTTTTGTATTTAAGTGCAGGTGAATCATAATGAACTTTTTCTGTAACGTGTAATTGCGCGTACTACGGAACCTAATCGTATTCTTTTTTGTATGAAGCTTTTGTTATGGGGATTTTGGTAACATGCTAGACAGATGTAATATAATAGTTTTCATAAATGTCACTCAGCACTTATCTACTTAGTTCAATTTCAGTAGTTGCAGTTCCAAGGCCGAACAAGCAGGATGGTAGGCAGTACGAAATAAGAAAACTGAATAACCAGAAGAAATACTAAGTTACGCAACGATCCGAATAAACAGCATGGTTGCTGTTGCTGTCAGACTGTCGAACTAGCTCCATGCTGACGCCTTCTGCAACGCCCCCATTGTTACAATCCACCGGTTCTGGTACCATGTTTAAGTCCTATCTTATTCTTCTTAGATACTGCAAATTCTCCTTCTATATTTATCACTCCTAAAAGTATTTCTCTTAGTTCCTGGCTTTACTTATGCTCAGCTCTTCGCTCTATGACATACTGGAAACTTATCTGTCTTTCTTCAAGTCATAGATTTTTATAGCATTAATTGTAGAGGTTAGTGCACGCATGGTCGGATTTGTGAGGTGCTAGCTGCGAGAGCTACATAGGTCGTCGCCTGTCGAACCTGGACACTGAAGTTGAGTGATCAATTAGCTTGTTATGAAACCTCAACTACCGTGACATTTGTTCGTTCATTGCTGGTTGTTGCTCCCTGGGCCCTTCCTGCAAGCAGCTGGTGTGTTGGAGCCGGCGAAACTTTGCAGCCGTCTTTGTGTATGGTTTTTAACTATTGAATTGCTTGTTATTTATTAGTGAATTTCTCAGCGGTATTTTCTGCCTTGTGGCCGTTATGTTCCAGTAGCCTGCCCCCGTCATCAGCGTAGTTTTCTGGCAGTGTGTTATTCCTCGTTGTGTTGATGCTGTCCGACACGGCATGCGGCATGTAATTCGACAGCCTTCGTATTGTTCATATTTTTGAGTGGTTATTGTGCCTTGAATGTATTTAGACGCCAGTTTTCAACACTTGGGGCTGCTGGTATCTTCGTCCTTGCTGATATTAAAAAACAAGTTGGAATCTGGTATCGCAGGACAGAGCGGATCAGGTTATGGTTGTGGAAAGGGGCCAAAATGAGTTACTGTCAGCTGGACAAAACACACAAACATTATTTTCCTAAAAACACTTAATCACACATGCCTTTAAAAGGATTCAAAACAATGTGGCTGTTAAGCCCGAACGCAAGTTATTACAATTGCTTTAAGGAATACATGCACCTGCAGGCCTTAATTGAAATATTTCACGTAACGTTACGGCTGAAGGCCACATACTGAACATAGAACAATTCAAGGCTTAAGGCCTGGATAATAAGGATTTCCAATAGAGAAAAATGCCCCTTTTTATAAAAAAGAAAATTAATTTAAGCAAGAATCTTAAAACTTTTAATTTAAAACGGCTGAAGGCCTTATCTAAAAAATATCTCACGTAAAAGGTCGACTGAGGGCCACACACAGTACTTCAGGCTTAAATGAGAGTCACAATCTAAACCAACAGAACACTAGTGCTCAGAAGTTTTACAAGGGTCGGCACGAGGCCCGAGAAGGTAGCTCAAACGTAATGTGAGGTGAGACAGGCAGCCAAGAATTGAAGCTAAATAATCCAATGGCAACCCAAACTAGGGACGGCCCAAGGACCGACCAACAGTTTAACCATTTCCCTTCCGTCCGACCCATGGCACAACGAAGGAACATATCAGCCGAGGACGAGGATACGAACAGCACTAAGTCTTCAATAATTGGCGTCTAAAAACAGCCCAGGGAGCAACAACCCGCAAATCAACGAAGAGATTTCACAATAGTTGAGTTTTCATAACAGGTTAACTGATCACTCAACTTCAGCGTCCACGTTCGGTGGGCAACGAACTTCGTCGCTCTCGCAGCTAACGCCTCACGATCCGACAGCGCGTGCACGCCGCCAGCGGTCTGGGCCTGGGATCGCACCGTGGAGACTTCCTTGCTGCTCCGTCCCAACCAACTGACCGCCTCAAGCACACAGACAGCATTAAAATAGCTGCTCAGTCAACCCACGCAAGCTACACATGGTTCCAAGAAACACTTCCACAAACAACTCGAATAACACCAAAGCCAGTGACTGTGGAACCACAGGCACGAATCACAAGTCGACACACTCGAAGAACCCAGAAGTGGTCGGCGCCCAAATACACGTCGTCCGATGAGATGACCGACCGAACGACCAACCGAGCTCGTGCCCACTCAAGTCCTGTGTGTCGGTAACTGTCGGGCGAGTCATGGCTGTCCGGACCTCAATGCTGTACTGTCCCAACTCCCTTGATGTCTATTCGCAACTCGCACACACGACAAGCCGGAGACACTGGCTCGGACCCAACCATGCAGAGGGAACACCGACCCATTGGCCACCCAACATCTCTGCACAAGGAAGGATCCGACCCAAGTTCCGCAAGATGACCAATTGAAGGGGCCCAGAAGCGGTCAGAAGAACGAATACACATCGACCCATGAGGAGACTGACCAAACGACCAACCAACGGTCGTCCCCAATCAAGTCTCCTTTCGCCGGACAGTGCATGTGGGTCGCCAGCGGACGGCGAGTACTGGCTGTGCAGACCTTACTGGAGCTCCATCCCGACTGAACTCCCGACACACGACGGCACGGAAATACTAGCGGTCGCTCGAAAGATAGTACGACAGCGCTCTTATCGATATGTGCTGCTGCTGCCAGCCACGGGCAGGCAAGCCAGCACTTAGTGACGCCAGTAAATCGATTAGGAACGGAACGGCAGTACCGCCAAGACAAGATGTAAAGTAATAAACGCCACGTACACGAGCCACGCATAGCTCAGTGCTCAGCTCTTCGCTCTATGACATACTGGAAACTTATTGGTCTTTCTTCAAGTCAAGGATTTCTATAGCATTACTTATAGGGGCTAGTGCTGTATCTAGCATGTAGTGTACCAAAGAACACTGTTTTCTTGGTCGTTACTTCAGTGTAGCGGCTGTCACGGCCTACTTGAGCAGTTTCCACCATTTCCTCAATTTTTCGTTGCTGCTAGGTGTAACTGTGTTTTACGAAGTATTTGTATGCACTTCGTGTTCTACATATTTAAGTACTGTGTAATATATTGCTGCTATTTGGAATACGTCGATAATTACTCATTTACAGATTCTTTGCCGCGCATGGTAGCTGCGCTGTCTGCGCGCCTTGTCACGGTCCGCGAGGCTGCTTCCGTGGAGGTTCGGGCATCGGTATGTGTGTTGTCCGTAGCGTTAGTAAGTTTAAGTTAGTTTAATTCATGTGTAAGCCTACGGACCGATGACGTCAGCAGTTTGGTCCCATAGAACCTTACCACAAATTACCAAACAGATTCTTGTGACAAGTAAAATCCTACATACAATATTTTCGAAGCTAGTTATACACTACCAAGTCACGTAAATGTGACCACCACCGGTGTTCAACGTCAACCTGCAATAAACATTCAGAAATTGCAGGTGGCAGCACTAGCAGTGGGGGGTTCATAGAGGATGTCCGAGGGACGCAGGAAACAATGCAATCGTTGTCGTAATGCGGAAACGGAGAGATTTATCTGACGTCCATAGGGCATGACCTTTTGCTTTCGGGTCAAGGTTAGAGCATTTAGGAAACAACTAAGTTTGTAAACTGTTCGCGTACCGCCGTGGTCGAAGTATTCTGTGCACGGGAAAATGGCGCTAACTAACATTGGCAACTGTGGTGCATGACTGGCAGTAGACAACAGGGGTGAATGACGGCTGAGGAGATGTGTACAGGCGAATAGGCTGCGACGTAACGCGCTCTTTCGCACATCGACGGCGGTTCGGCAACATAAATTGTTCGATACTGCTGCAGATCTGTACACGTAACTCCTGACTGCAGCTACTTAAGGGATCTCAGCAAAGCAGTGTTGATGAAGCTGAGATTTCATAACTACACGTTGGAGGCCGCTATAAGTACAAAAAGCTGAAAATAGTCTTGTGAACTCTAAAGAATAAATCGGAAATGGGTTGCTGTTCAAATTTCTAAGTCCAAAGGTCCTTTTAAACTTGCATTAGTATGTTTTTATTGCTATTAAGCAAGATCATCAGCCCACATGTGTTCAAATCATTAAAGTTCCTGTTCACAGTCATCGTCACACTCAAACAGCCAGAGCTTTTCCTATCCAATTGCGAAATCATTTACGACAGTAACACTGTCTATAAACTACTATTTACTTTTGCACTCGGCATTCAGTGGTTGTCTTTAAATAACGTTTTTGCTCGCCGCAAATACCCAGTAAAAAAATTTACTTATTACCGCCACGCTTTTAGTTCAAAGTTTACACACGCGATTTTCTCCACGAAAAATATCCCTCGACTCTTAAAATTTCACAAATAGTTAATGGTAAACACCAGCTACCTTTATCACTGTACCGAAATGCGGAAGTCACAATATCACTTTATTTTACACATAATGCGTTCGGACACTTTCAGCATGACCGGCTCCTTCGAAAGCTAGTCCACCTCCTCCTCGTTCTCTCTGCCTCTCCAAGCACCTCTATCTCATGCGTTAGGTGGCAAACCGTCTCACTTCTTATTGGCTGTACAGAATTACGGCCAATTTGAACTGACTGTCAGGGCGCGGTTTGCGCCAAAATCTAGCAAGAGCCAACCACTGCTCTCAGCTCATTGGCGTCATTAAAATAAGTAACTCAAAACTCTCTTGTTAAACAAATAAAATGAAATAAACTTGAAGCTGTACTTTACGTCTGGAATATAACTACTCGTATATAGTCGCGAACGTTCTGGCTGCCTCTTACATGTTCAAACATGCTTCGACATCCGTCATCCACTAGTTGGGGAACCACTGGTGGATTCGTTCCCACGATACAAAGCTGGAACACTTGCAAGTTCCTGTAGAGAATTAAAAGCTAAAATTTAATATATGCGAATGTCCCACATACACTCACACAAGTACTCTCTCTCACACTCACCCTAACACATGACATAAATATCTACCTGTAATTATTAAAGTTATTACTACAGCAAAATTACGAAAGGTTTTCTAAAATGAGAACTTTCTAAATTTGAATCTAAACACTGAAGGTGTTATCATATCTTTTCAAGTAGTCACAGTTGGTGAACTATTAACATACATATGTATATATTGATTTAGTTTTTTAAGTGTCGGATGATTACGTTTTTTACTGACTTTTATTTTATTTTTTGTGACTTCCAAATTATGACAGTTATTGACTTCAGATTTTGACAGAATGTTCCTTTACACAACCGAAGGTTATGTACGTAACATGAAGTTCCTCAGGCTATTTCTAGATCAGTTATTAATTTTTATAGTTCCAGAGAATGAAACTACTCTGTAAGCGCCTCTCCGCTACTTTCACACGCTGCAGTCACGCTATATGGTCATGACTCACGTCTGCAGGACACAGCTCGCCCGTTGCAGATCGTATAAGATTCTGACTGCTTACTTTCATACAAGAAAGCTTTAATAGACAAATTGGCGAACGCGCCTTAGCTACGACGCATCAAGGCGTGCAGCTGTTGAGCAACTGACCGCCCAAGTGGACCAAGGGGCTACCAGACAGTGTCTCTTCAACAACCGTTCAGTGAGCGTAGATCCGTAATGGCCTCCGCAGCAGGTGCCTGGTTCATGCACCGTTACTGACTGCTGTTCATTGACAATTTGCACACCAGTACACAACTGGATGTCCACTGAGTTTCGACTGGGGGACTTTTCAGATAAATTACAATTTATGCTCCGTCGGTGTGAAACGTCTGAAAGCAAATAGCCTGCAACAATCGTTGGGAAGGCCCACGCCGGAAGAGGGAGCTTTGTGGTCTGGGGAAGGCCTTAGTAGCACTCCCTGTGTGATCTGCTCATTCTGAGAGGCAGAACGGATCAACACAAGCGTGCATGTATCATCGGGGACTATGTCCACCGCAGCATGCAATTTGTTTTTCCTCGGCACGATGGAATGTACCAGCGGGAGAATGCAACGTGTCACACAGCTCGCAGTGTACATGCCTGGTTCGAAAAGTACCAGCATGAGTAAACAGTATTCCCCTGGGCACCAAACGTCCCTGATTTAGATTGAATCGAGAATCTGTGGGACCATCTTGATCGGGTTGTTCGTGCCATGGATCCTCTGCCATTGATCCTCAACCAAGAAACCTAACGGATCTGTCCACGGCATTGGAGTTGGCATGGCTCCACATCCCTGACGGTACCTCCCACAATATCACTGACTCTCTTCCTGCCCGTCTCGCAGCTATCCGTGTGCAAAGGGTAGTTACCCTGCCTTCTGACGAACGGTCACATTAAGCTGACCGGTCAGTGAATATCGCGCAGACCTTAAACCCCCGCTTTATCGGCTGTGCGCTCTGTTGCACCATGAAACAGAAGATGTCCTTTTACGATAGCACATGGAATATTAGCGAATGAACTGAGTTTTGTTATTGTATTTACCTCCCACAATATCACTGACTCTCTTCCTGCCCGTCTCGCAGCTATCCGTGTGCAAAGGGTAGTTACCCTGCCTTCTGACGAACGGTCACATTAAGCTGACCGGTCAGTGAATATCGTGCAGACCTTAAACCCCCGCTATATCGGCTGTGCGCTCTGTTGCACCATGAAACAGAAGATGTCCTTTTACGATAGCACATGGAATATTAGCGAATGAACTGAGTTTTGTTATTGTATTTACCTCCCACAATATCACTGACTCTCTTCCTGCCCGTCTCGCAACTATCCGTGTGCAAAGGGTAGTTACCCTGCCTTCTGACGAACGGTCACATTAAGCTGACCGGTCAGTGAATATCGCGCAGACCTTAAACCCCCGCTTTATCGGCTGTGCGCTCTGTTGCACCATGAAACAGAAGATGTCCTTTTACGATAGCACATGGAATATTAGCGAATGAACTGAGTTTTGTTATTGTATTTACCTCCCACAATATCACTGACTCTCTTCCTGCCCGTCTCGCAACTATCCGTGTGCAAAGGGTAGTTAATCTGCCTTCTGACAAACGGTCACATTAAGCTGACCGGTCAGTGAATATCGCGCAGACCTTAAACCCCCGCTTTATCGGCTGTGCGCTCTGTTGCACCATGAAACAGAAGATGTCCTTTTACGATAGCACATGGAATATTAGCGAATGAACTGAGTTTTGTTATTGTATTTACCTCCCACAATATCACTGACTCTCTTCCTGCCCGTCTCGCAACTATCCGTGTGCAAAGGGTAGTTACCCTGCCTTCTGACGAACGGTCACATTAAGCTGACCGGTCAGTGAATATCGCGCAGACCTTAAACCCCCGCTTTATCGGCTGTGCGCTCTGTTGCACCATGAAACAGAAGATGTCCTTTTACGATAGCACATGGAATATTAGCGAATGAACTGAGTTTTGTTATTGTATTTACCTCCCACAATATCACTGACTCTCTTCCTGCCCGTCTCGCAACTATCCGTGTGCAAAGGGTAGTTAATCTGCCTTCTGACAAACGGTCACATTAAGCTGACCGGTCAGTGAATATCGCGCAGACCTTAAACCCCCGCTTTATCGGCTGTGCGCTCTGTTGCACCATGAAACAGAAGATGTCCTTTTACGATAGCACATGGAATATTAGCGAATGAACTGAGTTTTGTTATTGTATTTACCTCCCACAATATCACTGACTCTCTTCCTGCCCGTCTCGCAGCTATCCGTGTGCAAAGGGTAGTTACCCTGCCTTCTGACGAACGGTCACATTAAGCTGACCGGTCAGTGAATATCGCGCAGACCTCAAACCCCCGCTTTATCGGCTGTGCGCTCTGTTGCACCATGAAACAGAAGATGTCGTTTTACGATAGCACATGGAATATTAGCGAATGAACTGAGTTTTGTTATTGTATTTACCTCCCACAATATCACTGACTCTCTTCCTGCCCGTCTCGCAACTATCCGTGTGCAAAGGGTAGTTACCCTGCCTTCTGACGAACGGTCACATTAAGCTGACCGGTCAGTGAATATCGCGCAGACCTTAAACCCCCGCTTTATCGGCTGTGCGCTCTGTTGCACCATGAAACAGAAGATGTCGTTTTACGATAGCACATGGAATATTAGCGAATGAACTGAGTTTTGTTATTGTATTAACAATCTGACTTGTCTTGAAAATGAAATTTCTTTAAATTCCATATAGCTTCAGTCTTAAAGTGTATTTAACTTATAACTGGTTTTTGATAATACTTCTGCCTAATTTCATTTCACTTACTGATATCGGTGGGTAGTAGAGTAATAACGTAACAGACAGACGACTAAAGTCGCCATTGACAAGTTTTTATCGAATTCTGCGCATCTGAATTTCAATAGCACATTTGTCCCTAAGTACACGACTTACAAGACCATGTTGTACCATGAAATATGTTTCTACATTTTCTAAAATCTAAATTATACTGAGTAATTTTTTGTAATTTTTGAAAAAGATACAGCACATAAAAAGTGAATGCTGTCATTTGAAAATGGATTAAGAGAATTTACAATGTATAACACTCTCTTCTACATATTGTAAATTCTCATTACAGTGTTAGCCACTCTCTTCAGTACAAGCCAGTCGACTGTGGTGTTTCCGGTTCTTAAGAAACCACAGTAGGGAACGTAGAGATACCACAAGGAATCTTCAAGCATTAATGTATTTAAAAAAAAAAAAAAAATCTCGGAAACGTTGGAAAGAGACGATAAGCGGTTGAAGATATTTTCGAGTATCATGAAATGCTGTTCAAACTAGTTACCATGCTTGTGTTAAAATTGATTTAATTCATAGGTAATAAAACACGTTAGATGTAACAGCTATGTGTTCCTCAAACTGTCTGTAGTACATAATAGCCCATGGTGCCGCTACGTATCACACCGTGAGATTGCGGTATGGAAAAACTGGCAGTTTTTGTCGTCTTAGTATTGGTTCAAATGGCTCAGAGCACTATGGGACTTAACTTCTGAGGTCATCAGTCCCCTAGGACTTAGGACTACTTAAACATAACTAACCCAAGGACATCACACACATCCATGCCCTAGGCAGGATTCGAACCTGCGACCATAATGGTTGCGCGGTTCCACACTGTAGCTCCTAGAACCGCTCGGCCACTCCGGCAGGCTCTTAGTATTGGAAATTTGGCTTATTAATCAGACAATTCAATCGTAGATGAACTTCTCATTCGAACCAAAGCTTCCTCAGATATGTTTACACTAATATAACAGGGAAGATATGATGCACAAAATTTAGATCCCCCATAGCAATTTTGTTCTCACTTAACCGATGGAGACGTAAGACAACAATGGCAGTCGAACAGTTGACATCGGGTTTTTTCAGCTCTTGCAGCCTCTGTGTTTTTTCCTAGTGCATAGATGCTGCGCCATCGTTTTGCATGTTTTATTTCGTAATAGAGTTATCTTACTCGACTTGTTTGCAATATCGTCATCACGTCGGTGGCGCTTTCAATGAATGATATTGGTTTCATGGTCGGTCTTTTCAGCGTACATGCGTGACGCATCAAACTTCTCTTGCAGTATAACAAAGCAATAATCTCTTTCTCGGAAATGAATCTATATTCTAATCAATGGAGAGCACCAAACAGTGCTGCCATGCCATAACAGACTGATTTTAAAACAACAGTCCTTACAGGTTCTTTAATGGTTAACGAACTTTTCAGCTCCGTTAGAAGCCACAGGGTAATAGTGTTCGGGCACTTGAATCCTCACTACAAATATTGAACAATTCTGATAAGCATTTGAGATAGCTTTAACCTTAAAATTCTTTTCCTTTCCTGTTTAGAAATAAAATTTATAACTAAGTTAGATTTTTAGTATCAGTCTTTTGTCTCGTTTAAGTAAACATCAGTTTCAAGGTGTAGACGTATGATTTAATTCTCCACATTTTTGTGCGTTCTCTTAACACAGGTCGTATGCATTCTAATGTTGTGCTGTGGAGTAGTGCCTATTTTATATCTGAGATAGTCTTTTTAAAATTCCTTGCTGAAGTTGTCTTGGCCAGCAGATTTTGTTACAGACTATGCCTTGATTGGCTATTACTGTCGTGGACTGATGTATTTTCTTTTATATCGGAGAGATGTGTTGGGTGAGAGCACTGTGTGTAAAAAATCTAGCACACAACCAATCCACTTCCGCATAGTGTTGAATATTCATAAAATTTAGCAGCGTAATCAAAATCTGCATTTCATATTTGACCTTCATATGGTTCTAAACCTTAATTAAACAGCAGCACTGCTCTCTGTTGATTTGCATAGCTTGCATAGGTGAAGATCATTCATTTAGCGTTTTGTCCAGTCTGTGTTAACAGAGCCACAGGAACTACAACTGACAAAGCATCCGTGGTGTATATACAAGTCGCCGTAAGTGGGTGGTGAGAAATACTGAGTAAAGACTAGTTGCCTTGGGCTCTGCTATTTTAAGATATTTCCCCACTTTGTCACCAATTTCATATCGCGGACTGGAAGGCATTCGTTTATTTATTTTAACTTCCAGAAAGAAAGAAGAAATCTCCTTCGTGAAGGTTTTGAAATAAAACCCACGGATTCATCAAGGAACCTTTAACAAATTTTTCACAGAACATTCTTCGACCTGGAAAGTCATTTACTGGTGTGGAATTGACTTCAGTGATCCAATTAGAATTGAGTCCCGGTCACCAGCGAAGACGTGTCTCGAGACGCGCTGGACAGCGGTGGTATACCAACCTTACTGTCTCTCGACATATGGCCCGGAAATGAGGAGTGATGGTTTGGCGTGCCATTTCTTTACACAGCAGGATCCCTTCCGTTGATATCCGTGGCACCCTTACAGTACAGGGGTACGTCGACCACACTTTACGCCCCGTTTTGTTACCTTACAAGGGGATCCATTCTGTGCTTACGTTTCAGCAAGATAATACCATTGGGAATTTGTGCAGCTTGTCTTTGTGCTTGCCAAACCGTACCTCAGCCAACAAAGTCGCCAAATCTCTACCCAATAGAGAACATTTGGAGCATTATTTGCAGGGCCGCCCAAAAACATTGGGATTTTGACGATCTGTCTCGCAACTAGGACAGAATCTAGCACGTTAAACCTCAAGACGACATCCAACAACTAAATCAGACAATGCCAAACTGAACAACTTCCTGCATAAGGGCGACAGGTGGACCAACACGTTATTAAGTTTCTCAGTTTTAGAAGCTCTTTCTCTTGCATAAATTATCCAATTTATTTCTGAAATTGTAATCATTTCTTTGTCTATACATGAGCATGTACCCATTTCCGTCTCATTTGGATACTTCCTTTGTGGCACGTCGTTTTTATTGTGTTGTAGTATACTTGTTGCAGAAAATAACCTTCACCAGTAAAACTTTTAACTCTGAGGTGGCCTACTGCTATTGGCGACTCTATATCGTCTTTTGGGTAGTACTAAATGGACTAAGTTTAAGTCATCAGGAGTTTAGTCAAAACTGATCAGTAATTTTCCTGATGTTTCATCTATTGTTCCTACTATTGCTCCACATCTATTGTGCGTGATTATTATGTTAAAGGTTCCAATTTCTACTTCATCACTGTGAAGTAAAGCATCAACCATCTATGTCAAAAGAAGAAGTGGTCCGAATATTTGATACTGCGGAAAAAGTGTGATCATTTGTCTCAGTAAAAGATTCGTATTTTAAACTGCAGGGTAGCTTGCTTAGCCTTCTGTTTCTTGTTAGTTAAATATAATGTGAACTTCTAACAAAGACCATTGATTTGATTGATTTCTGAGTAAAGTCTGTATTGGTTGGTGCGTTTTGCCATAAGCTTAATAAACACAAGAGATACACACAACAGAATTTAACCATCAATAAGATACTTTTCTTCACTATTTACAACAGTGTACTACCACTTGGGTAGCTTTTTAATCAGTCGGCTGTAGAAATCACGTGATTTTGAGACGAACAATTCGTGGTGCCATGTTTTCATCCGGAAAGGAAGTTCCTTGAAGGTTGTTCAATAGAATGCGGGGAAGTTAAAAATCAGATGGTGCAAGATTAGGTGAATAAGTTGGGTGCAGAATGACTTCCCAACCAAACTCCTGTATAGTGTTTTTTTTCAGTCAGGCAGAATGAATTTCTCGAAAAGTGCAGTAGACCATTTTAATGAAAATTTATTATACTTTAATTTTTGGCAATAACTAATTGTAATAGCTAAGAAACTACCTACTGTGTGAATGATAGAATTAATGAAAGTAGATGTAACTATTAAACCTGTAAATATTAGACGTTTAATTTTAATTTATGTACAATATTTTACTGAGGATCATTAAAATTACTGAAATTCTAGTTTTTTCTAATTTCATTTTTGTAATGTGTTTATCTGACATCTTCCACACCCAGGAGGGTTCCCTCTTTTGTGGGTCTATGGAATGAAAAATTAATCTAATTTAATCTAAAAGGCGTTATAGTGGACTAGCACCACTTCACGCACTCTACCTGGTCGTTGTTCTTCTATTGCACCTGAAAGACGACTCAGTTGTTGACAATAAATGCAACGTTGATTGTTACACCGCGGGGTAGCAATTCGTAGTTCACCATACCATCACTGTTTTTGAGGATGTGTGCAGGACTTTGTACGGCAAGTTGCTGCTTTGTTTCGGGCAACCATTCCTTTTTTTCCTTATGTTAACATAAATACACAATTTCTCGCGACCAGTAACGGTACAGGATAGGAATGGTCGGCGTTGTTCACCAGCCAATTGATTATTGCAAGCAGGGTTGCAATATGGCCGTTCGCTGATTTTTTTAGTGTTGGCTTAGAGCATTCGGTACTCACACACCCGATTTTTGAACCTTCCCCACTGCATACAAATGTCGCACGTTGGTGCAATGACCACAGTTCATTGCATTTTTCGTTTCCTGGTACACCGTCGCGGTTCATTGTCGGCTAATGCGTTTAAACGATATTTGTCGAACCCTGAAGGCCTTCCTGAATGTGGAGACTCTCTATTACGAAATAAATCCTCTTTAAAACGAGAAAAGCTTTTTCTGTGCAATGGCATTATCCCCATACTCGGCGAAAATCTGTTTGGCTTCATCCGCTGTAGGCATCCATGTACTGAAATCAAACCGAAGAATATGTCGGAAATGATTTGATGTCGCCACTTCTGACTTCATTTTACAGCGTTCACAGCTCCACTCACCATCTCCAAGTTACAAAATTACAATATGCAAAATTAAACAGCAACATTGAACTACAAATATTTAATGACAATCGGTAAATAATCCCATAGCAACCGAAATACTAAGACGAAGAACAAAAGCGCTACGAACGTATGCACGAACTTTATATATGGCGTTAAGCTTTGCCGTTATGTAACATATTTTATGTTAAATTACAGTGTTCGCTCATGTATGAATAATGCAATGATGGGTGTTCCTGCACATGTGTGCACTCCCTCAGACAGCTCTTAGACAGATGCAATATAACTGAGTAGAGTTGCGACAAAGTGTAGGCCTGCAAGCCTTTCAAGTCCTGTGCCGTGCTGTGAGCTTTGAGCAGACTCTGTTACTGTCCACGCCGCCCATCAGCCACCGCTAGCACTCAACCCGATGAGCGTCCTGTTGTGTCCACATGTTTCGCCGCCGCCTCTTACCTGCAATACGCTTTACTCTTCTTTCGGTGACTGCAGACGAGGATCAGAGAGTACCGTCTCCGTGCTCTCGTGAAAAAACTTTATGCTCCGTAAGGGTACTCCACTGTTAAAACACTCTGACGGGTATTTTCGACTGGTGCTCTACATACTTTTTAACGTAACTTATTATTTTACGATGTATTAACCACTATGTTTCTTTTCACGAGGTACACTAAAATCTAAGTAATTAATAAAATTGCATTCATCTTAACATTTAATTTTTACCTACTCATTTATTCGTTCAAAACAACTCAAATAACTATCAGCCTTTTGCATGAGGCACTGATATTTGCTTTCTTCGACGCTCTAAATTTTTCATTACTTTTTTTGTCCAAGGGTTACCATGTCTTAATTAAAGTTTCTTTTAGTGGAGTAGCTTTCTGTCGGAAACGTCTTCGGGCTTGATTTCTAATGTTTGGAGCTCTTCCATGGAGCTTTCAATTCTTGGGTTTTGTGGTGAAAAAGCCGTAGGTCTTTTCAGCCCGCCTGCTGTTTTTTCTATGGTCTCTGTAGGTGGCCATAAAATTGTGCCTGTGTTTTGCAGTTCCTTCCTGAAAGATTTTTCCCCTTTCTGTAAACTTTTTTGTTTGAGTTTTAGTGATTACCGTTGTTCTGATTTGATTGTTGTGATAATCTAGCACAATTCCTTCCACATGTCTTCGGGAGATCCACTATTGCCACATACGCTCATGGTTTTGCCTGTATACAAAACTATTTATTTTAGAAGTGCTTTGCGCTGACTGCTCCTGATATTACAGCTGCATTATTGTAAACTGTTTTGGAAGGCCGATTGGTTACACGAAGTAGCATGTTGTTTCTGAAGGCTTCATTGTTAAAACCATCTTCGTGATCACCTCCATTAGGGATACAAGTTCTTCTACTGTACATGTATCTTTGTATTTCGCGGAGAAACCTTGATAGTAATCATTACTTCCGATTTCTCGATGGATATGTGTGGGTCACTCCGGCCATCGATTAACTGCAGCATGGTGATTGTGATGCGCATATGGTGGAGGGAAGAAAAAGTGTACTGATACAAAAATCACTTCCAGGCTTCAAAAAGCAGCTAATGGCTTATATTCTCTAACAATAGCTATCTCTCCCACGTACTGGCTTGCAGCCCACACTCTTCAATCCCTCTTCCCCCTACAACTTTTCCCTTCACCCCGCATACAGAGTTATCTACTTAAATCCGCTCATAACAGCCACGATTGTCATTCAGATTTTCTTGTTCTTCATCCTTTCCTTTTATTTCTTTTCTTTCTCAGACGTTATACCTGATTAAAAATGGAAAGTGACGCGGACCTTGATCAAGCGTGACTTCCTTTTAACTGTACAGTATATGTTACATTGCATTTAGGAACTTTCGGGTAATTTAACATGTATCAATAATTACAGATTTCTGTAGTTGTATATATATGTTTGGATGTAACTGTATTGCGTTGATGTACTAGTGGGTATTGTGTGGTATGACTCCTGTAGTTGATGGTATAGTTGATATAATGTCAACTTTATCCTGATGCCACATGTCCTTGACTTCCTCAGCGAGTTGGATGTATTTTTCAATTTTTTCTCCTGTTTTCTTCTGTATATTTGTTGTATTGGGTATGGATATTTCGATTAGTTGTGTTAATTTCATCTTTTTATTGATGTCACGATTGTTACGTGGTGTTGTTTTATCTGTTATAATGGTTATGTACCAGTTTTTTTTTTTTTTTTTTTTTTTTTTTTTTTTTTTTTTTTTTGCCATCAGTCTACTGACTGGTTTTATGCGGCCCGCCACGAATTCCTTTCCTGTGCTAACCTCTTCATCTCAGAGTAGCACTTGCAACCTACGTCCTTTATTATTTGCTTGACGTATTCCAATCTCTGTCTTCCTCTACAGTTTTTGCCCTCTACAGCTCCCTCTAGTACCATGGAAGTCATTCCCTCATGCCTTAGCAGATGTCCTATCATCCTGTCCCTTCTCCTTATCAGTGTTTTCCACATATTCCTTTCCTCTCCGATTCTGCATAGAACCTCCTCATTCCTTACCTTATCAGTCCACCTAATTTTCAACATTCTTCTATAGCACCACATCTCAAATGCCTCGATTCTCTTCTGTTCCGGTTTTCCCACAGTCCATGTTTCACTACCATACAATGCTGTACTCCAGACGTACATCCTCAAAAATTTCTTCCTCAAATTAAGGCCGGTATTTGATATTAGTAGACTTCTCTTGGCCAGAAATGCCTTTTTTGCCATAGCGAGTCTGCTTTTGATGTCCTCCTTGCTCCGTCCGTCATTGGTTATTTTACTGCCTAGGTAGCAGAATTTCTTAACTTCATTTACTTCGTGACCATCAATCCTGATGTTAACTTTCTCGCTGTTCTCATTTCTACTACTTCTCATTACCTTCGTCTTTCTCCGATTTACTCTCAAACCATACTGTGTACTCATTAGACTGTTCATTCCGTTCAGCAGATCATTTAATTCTTCTTCACTTTCACTCAGGATAGCAATGTCATCAGCGAATCGTATCATTGATATCCTTTCACCTTGTATTTTAATTTCACTCCTGAACCTTTCTTTTACATCCATCATTGCTTCCTCGATGTACAGATTGAATAGTAGGGGCGAAAGGCTACAGCCTTGTCTTACACCCTTCTTAATACGAGCACTTCGTTCTTGATCGTCCACTCTTATTATTCCCTCTTGGCTGTTGTACATATCATATATTACCCGTCTCTGCCTATAGCTTACCCCTACTTTTTTCAGACTCTCGAACAGCTTGCACCAATTTATATTGTCGAACGCTTTTTCCAGGTCGACAAATCCTATGAAAGTGTCTTGATTTTTCTTTAGCCTTGCTTCCATTATTAGCCGTAACGTCAGAATTGCCTCTCTCGTCCCATTACTTTTCCTAAAGCCAAACTGATCGTCACCTAGCGCGTTATCAATTTTCTTTTCCATTCTTCTGTATATTATTCTTGTAAGCAGCTTCGATGCATGAGCTGTTAAGCTGATTGTGCGATAATTTTCGCCCTTGTCAGTTCTTGCCGTCTTCGGAATTGTGTGGATGATGCTTTTCCGAAAGACAGATGGTATATCGCCAGACTCATATATTCTACACACCAACGTGAATAGTCGTTTTGTTGCCACTTCCCCCAATGATTTTAGAAATTCTGATGGAATGTTATCTATCCCTTCTGCCTTATTTGACCGTAAGTCCTCCAAAGCTCTTCTAAATTCCGATTCTAATACTGGATCCCCTATCTCTTCTAAATCGACTCCTGTTTCTTCTTCTATCACATCAGACAAGTCTTCCCATTCATAGAGGCTTTCAATGTATTCTTTCCACCTATCTTCTCTCTCCTCTGCATTTAACAGTGGAATTCCCGTTGCACTCTTAATGTTACCACCGTTGCTTTTAATGCCAGCAAAGGTTGTTTTGACTTTCCTGTATGCTGAGTCTGTCCTTCCGACAATCATATCTTCTTCGATGTCTTCACATTTTTCCTACAGCCATTTCGTCTTAGCTTCCCTGCACTTCCCATTTACTTCATTCCTCAGGGACTTGTATTTCTGTATTCCTGATTTTCCCGGAACGTGTTTGTACTTCCTCCTTTCATCAATCAACTGAAGTATTTCTTCTGTTACCCATGGTTTCTTTGCAGCTACCTTCTTTGTACCTATGTTTTCCTTCCCAACTTCTGTGATGGCCCTTTATAGAGATGTCCATTCCTCTTCAACTGTACTGCCTACTGCGCTATTCCTTATTGCTGTATCTATAGCGTTAGAGAACTTCAAACGTATCTCGTCATTCCTTAGTACTTCCGTATCCCACTTCTTTGCGTATTGATTCTTCCTGACTAATGTCTTGAACTTCAGCCTACTCTTCATCACTACTATATTGTGATCTGAGTCTATATCTGCTCCTGGGTACGCCTTACAATCCAGTATCTGATTTCATGGTCAGACAGAGATTCCGAAATCAGATACTGGATTGTATGTTCCAGTATAATTTGTATTTATCAATCTCCAGTACATTTTGTGGTGCATACTTGTATGTATGAATGTGTTGTTGTATTAGTTTATGTTGTATGGCAAGTTGTTGATGTATTATTTTTACTACATTGTCATGTCTTCTGGTGTATTCTGTATTTGCTAGTATTGTGCATCCGCTTGTGAAGTGATCTACTGTTTCTATTTGTTGTTTGCAAAGTCTGCATTTATCTGTTGTGGTATTGGGATCTTTAATAATATGCTTGCTGTAATATCTGGTGTTTATTGTTTGATCCTGTATTGCAATCATGAATCCTTCCGTCTCACTGTGTATATTGCCTTTTATTAGCCATGTGTTGGATGCGTCTTGATCGATGTGTGGCTGTGTTAGATGATACAGGTGCTTGCCATCTAGTGTTTTCTTTTTCGAATTTACTTTCTTCGTATCTGTTGATGTTATGTGAACTAAAGGGTTGTTGAAGTGGTTATGAAATTGCAATGGTGTAGTCGATGTATTTCTATGAGTGACTCCTTTGTGTATTTTGCTAGTCTCTGCTCGTTCTAAAAAGAATTTTCTTAAATTGTCTACCTGTCCATAATGTAGGTTTTTATGTCAATAAATCCCCTTCCTCCTTCCTTTCTGCTTAAAGTGAATCTTTCTGTTGCTGAATATATGTGATGTATTCTCTGTTTGTGGCATTGTGATCGTGTAAGTGTTCTGAATGCTTCTAGGTCTGTGTTACTCCATTTCACTACTCCAAATGAGTAGGTCAATATTGGAATAGCATAAGTATTTATAGCTTTTGTCTTGTTCCTTGCTGTCAATTCTGTTTTCAGTATTTTTGGTAGTCCTTGCCTATATTTTTCTTTTAGTTCTTCTTTAATATTTGTATTATCTATTCCTATTTTTTGTCCATATCATAGATATTTATAGGCATCTGTTCTTTCCATCGCTTCTAAGCAGTCGCTGTGGTTATCCAATATGTAATCTTCTTGTTTAGTGTGTTTTCCCTTGACTATGCTATTTTTCTTAGATTTGTCTGTTCCAAAAGCCATATTTATATCATTACTGAATACTTCTGTTATCTTTAGTAATTGATTGAGTTGTGATTTGTTTAATGCCAGTAGTTTTAGATCATCCATGTATAACAAACATGTGATTTTGCGTTGGTATGTTCCAGTAATATTATATTCATAATTCGTATTATTTAGCATGTTGGATAGTGGGCTCAGAGCAAGGCAGAACCAGAAAGGACTTAATGAGTCTCCTTGGTATATTCCACGCTTAATCTGTATTGGCTGTGATGTGATATTATCTGAATTTGTTTGGATATTAAGTGCGGTTTTCCAATTTTCATTGCTATGTTTAGGAGCTGTATCAATTTAGGATCTACTTTGTATACTTCCAATATTTCTAGTAACCATGAGTGGGGTACACCATCAAAAGCTTTTTGGTAATCAATGTATGCGTAGTGTAGCGACCTTTGTTTAGTTTTAGCTTGATATCTCACCTCTGCATCTATCATCAGTTGCTCTTTACATCCTCGTGCTCCTTTGCAGTAGCCTTTTTGTTCTTCATTTATAATTTTGTGCTGTGTTGTATGTGTCATTAATTTCCGTGTAATGACTGAAGCTAATATTTTGTATATTGCTGGTAGGCATGTTATGGGGCGATATTTTGCTGGTTTTGCTGTGTCTGCTTGATATTTAGGTTTCATATAAGTTATTCCTCCTGTAAGTGTATCAGGGAATGTGTATGGGCCTGCAATATAAGTGTTAAATAATATAGTTAGATGTGAATGTGTCGAGGTGAACTTCTTTAGCCAGAAATTTGCTATTTTATCTCTTCCAGGGGCTTTCCAATTGGTTCAAATGGCTTTAAATGGTTCAAATGGCTCTGAGCACTATGGGACTCAACTGCTGAGGTCATTAGTCCCCTAGAACTTAGAACTAGTTAAACCTAACTAACCTAAGGACATCACAAACATCCATGCCCGAGGCAGGATTCGAACCTGCGACAGTAGCGGTCTTGCGGTTCCAGACTGCAGCGCCTTTAACCGCACGGCCACTTCGGCCGGCTTTCCAATTATGCATAGAATTAATTGCTCGGGTGACTTCATGTTGCAAAATTATCACTTCAGGCATTTGTGGTATCATCTTGTATGTGTCTGTTTCTGCTTGTATCCACCGTCCATGTCCGTTATGTTGTACCAGGTTTGACCATATATTGCTCCAGAAGTGTTCCATGTCTGTTATGTTTGGTGGATTGACTGTTCTAATGTGTGTGTTATCTATTGTATAGTAAAATTTCTTTTGGTTTGTGTTGAATGTTTGGTTTTGTTTTCTTCTATATTCACTTTTTTTGTATCTTTTAAGTCGTTTGGCCAATGCTTGTAATTCCTGCTTCTTTTCATCTAATTGCTCTATCGCTTCTTGTTGTGAGATTTTAGCTAACCTTTTTCGTTTTTTGTCTGATATTTCATTTCTTATAAATTGTGTTAGCTGTCTGATGTCTTTTCTCAGTTTTTCTATTCTCATCTGTAGCATGTGTTGCCATGCTGATTTTGTGGGTTTCTTCTGTGTGTTGGTTGGTTCTAATCTCTGCCTAGTGTGTATATTTAGTGTAGTGATTGCTCCTATATAAACCAGTAGTTGTAACTCTTCGATAGTTGTATTTTCATTTATTTTGTGTATTATTGTATTGATAGTTGTTACTGTTGTTTCGACTTGTGAGTTATTTGGTGGTCTATGCAAAATGGTCTAAAGTCTGTATTTGTGTCTTTGTATTCTATATATGTCAGCTGAAATTTTTCTTCTATATCTAACATGTGTGTCACCTCGTGTTCTGTTTGTGCTTGTTGTGGTGGCTGTCTTAAGATTTCGTTTTCCTCTGATTGTTTAATTGATGCGTGTTGTTCTTTGTTTGTTTGTGCTGGGATGTTTGAGTCCATTACTGCATTTTCTTCTTCTTCTGATTGCACATTATTTTGTTCCAGTATTCGTTGTACTTGCTGTCTGATGTTTTCTAATTCTGACTGGGGTATCCTGTTATTTTTTATTATTGCACGGATCTGATCAGCTAGTCGTTGTTCTGTTAAAAATTTTAATTCCGGGTATCTGGTAATAAATGTTGTGTATACTTGTGAACTGTATCCAGTTGTGTTGGTTCCTAAGTTTGTTGCTTGGTAATGACAGAACATGAGGTGTCGGTTAACTTCATCTGACCATCTCATCCTCTGTCTTTGTTTTCCTTCTAGAGTGGTTGCAGGAAGCGTATCCTGCAAAACACCTCTATTTGGATTTAAATCATTTTCCGTGTGGCTAGCAGTGTCGTTACTATTGTGGACAGGCATAGGGTTCAAGCGTCGTCCCAGACCATGACAGCACTTGTCCGCGGCTTCATTAGTTCTGTCCTGAACCAACTAATTACATTAAAAGGGGGATTAGCCCTATTAGTGGTTTGTTCTTCTCATCACCTTTTACGACTGGCAGAACATACCGGAGGCCTATTCTTTTCCCGGCCCTCCACGGGATTTATTATTATTATTATTATTATTACTATTACTATTATTATGCTTATTACCATCTCTAAGATTGTTATCATTGTCATGAATGTTTTGGTAATATACACTCCTGGAAATTGAAATAAGAACACCGTGAATTCATTGTCCCAGGAAGGGGAAACTTTATTGACACATTCCTGGGGTCAAATACATCACATGATCACACTGACAGAACCACAGGCACATAGACACAGGCAACAGAGCATGCACAATGTCAGCACTAGTACAGTGTATATCCACCTTTCGCAGCAATGCAGGCTGCTATTCTCCCATGGAGACGATCGTAGAGATGCTGGATGTAGTCCTGTGGAACGGCTTGCCATGCCACTTACACCTGGCGCCTCAGTTGGACCAGCGTTCGTGCTGGACGTGCAGACCGCGTGAGACGACGCTTCATCCAGTCCCAAACATGCTCAATGGGGGACAGATCCGGAGATCTTGCTGGCCAGGGTAGTTGACTTACACCTTCTAGAGCACGTTGGGTGGCACGGGATACATGCGGACGTGCATTGTCCTGTTGTAACAGCAAGTTCCCTTGCCGCTCTAGGAATGGTAGAACGATGGGTTCGATGACGGTTTGGATGCACCGTGCACTATTCAGTGTCCCCTCGACGATCACCAGTGGTGTACGGCCAGTGTAGGAGATCGCTCCCCACACCATGATGCCGGGTGTTGGCCCTGTGTGCCTCGGTCGTATGCAGTCCTGATTGTGGCGCTCACCTGCACGGCGCCAAACACGCATACGACCATCATTGGCACCAATGCAGAAGCGACTCTCATCGCTGAAGACGACACGTCTCCATTCGTCCCTCCATTCACGCCTGTCGCGACACCACTGGAGGCGGGCTGCACGATGTTGGGGCGTGAGCGGAAGACGGCCTAACGGTGTGCGGGACCGTAGCCCAGCTTCATGGAGACGATTGCGAATGGTCCTCGCCGATACCCTAGGAGCAACAGTGTCCCTAATTTGCCGGGAAGTGGCGGTGCGGTCCCCTACGGCACTGCGTAGGATCCTACGGTCTTGGCGTGCATCCGTGCGTCGCTGCGGTCCGGTCCCAGGTCGACGGGCACGTGCACCTTCCGCCGACCACTGGCGACAACATCATTGTACTGTGGAGACCTCACGCCCCACGTGTTGAGCAATTCGGCGGTACGTCCACCCGGCCTCCCGCATGCCCACTATACGCCCTCGCTCAAAGTCCGTCAACTGCACATACGGTTCACGTCCACGCTGTCGCGGCATGCTACCAGTGTTAAAGACTGCGATGGAGCTCCGTATGCCACGGCAAACTGGCTGACACTGACGGCGGCGGTGCACAAATGCTGCGCAGCTAGCGCCATTCGACGGCCAACACCGCGGTTCCTGGTGTGTCCGCTGTGCCGTGCGTGTGATCATTGCTTGTACAGCCCTCTCGCAGTGTCCGGAGCAAGTATGGTGGGTCTGACACACCGGTGTCAATGTGTTCTTTTTTCCATTTCCAGGAGTGTAGTTCAGATCCACATGCTGAAAGAATTATTAATATGCTGGTATTAGGGCACGACAGTACATCGGATGATCAAAGTTGGAACAATAACTGTGCTAATGGGTTCAAGGAGACTGTAAAGCAAATGTCTGATACTGAGCTGTTTCAGGTGTAAAACTGATGTTGTATTGCAGTTATGTGGACTGACTTAGACTAAAGCTGATCCCTGTGGACCTTGTAACCTCTCAACAGTAAAAAATATATTATTATATCATTCACATTCAGTGTAACCTCCCAACAGATAAAAATTCCTAAACCTCCCAACAGTAAAAATAATATTAATTATATATCATTCACATTTAGCGTAACTACCCAACAGTAAAAATATGTATAGCGTTGATATTTAGTGTAGCCTAGCAACAGTTTACTATTCCGCAACCTACCAATAGTGACGTGACTAATTTCTCAATAAAATTGTGGCTAACTTATAACCCTTCAATTATTAACTGTGAATTTAAACTGGTAAATTTTGGACGTCAGCAGTGCTGCGTCATGGCCCTGAAAGATCATACTGAATAAATTGAAAATTCTTACCTCAATGAAGTCGCCGGATAACGGATATATAAATCTGCTCCTATAAGAAATTTTTCTGGCACAGCCCAGTGCAATACTGGCCGATAGATTTGTCATGCATAAAAGGAAACAACTGATTTTTTTTTACAATAATCGGGATGACCATGGATTGGAGAAATTAGTTAATTCTTTAAATTGAGATGAACGATTGTCAAAAATTAATTTTTATAAGAAAGATTATTATTAAGAGATTTTTTAAAAACATTTACATGGGACTTGATATAACAATACTACATATGCGCGAGGCTGCTTTTACCTTATACTACACCTCTCGGTCTCCGCCATCGCTCCCCACGACCGGCCCAGTCAACACGATACACTAGACAGGTAGCTACTACTAACTCCTACTGTCACATAGTTCCTGCCGTTGACAACACTGCTCTCTGGTCTGAGATTCTCTTATAGCCTACATATCGTAGGTAGCACGTGAGCAACCATCGAAATTACATCTGCTGGAGCGCGCTAGCAACAAATTCCTTAATCATGGACCTCTTACAACCTGTTAATGATAAAGCAGTGGCCAGGACACGAGTCAACGTTTACTAAAAAGGGAAGCTATGTTACAGCTCAGATTATCTACTACCCAGTGAACATTAACATGTAGTGCTATAGATCACAGTGTGAAACTGTTCATTGGTTACTGACTTGTTTTGGTCTCAGTTGCCTGTTTTGTGGGCCTCGTAAGTCAATCTGAGAGGGGAAGTTCTTTACTATTTGCGTAAAGTAAACGCTGTTGTAATTTATTGTAGGATAAAGTTACAGACACTTCATTAAATTTTTATTTATTTGAGAGGCGGTTGGTTTCTTTCTAAGATTTGTTTCTGAACTAGGGTCTTACTTTTAAGTATTTGCTTCTGAAAGTAACTGTTGTTTCAATGTTTAATACTGTTACAGTAATTGAGGACTAGCCTAAAAGGAAATCAGCGACCCAAGATTTATGTAAATGTTTTAAGGAACGCAGACCATAAATCGCTCCACCCTTTCCCACTGTGGCTAAGCTATATGTATCAATACAATATTTTACATCATCAGTCAATCTCGAACTTAACAGCACATTGCAACCGGCATCTCCGGTCAGCTGCTCGCATCTTTCTGTACGGCAGAAGGTGTTCAAACTGACTGTCATTCTGCAGACGACACATCTTATGACGGCGACGGACGCTGCTGGACACTGTCTGTGACGTCGCTGTTGGTATTTCTGTACAGGCTGTGATGATATGCTTCTGCATGTCAATTAATGTGCTAGTTTTTCTACACTGTAGTCTTGAGGTGCCCCCCCCCCCCACCCCGCCCCCAACAGGAAGAAGTCCAGTGGAGTCAGGTCTGGATTCCTAGGTAGCTATTCCCCCGAATCAGTTTACGAATCCAATGCCCAGGAGGAACCTCACCTTCCGAAGTATGGAGGTGCGCCATCCTGCTGAAAGAAAAACCCACTTCTTCGTTAGATAGGCAGGCCGTCCCAATTGGGTATTAATGTTTCCTTAAAACGATGATTCTAGCGTGTAACATTGAGCATGCCTTTAAAAAAATATGGAATATCCCAATGTATGCCACATCACACATTTAACCTACGCTTTGTCATCGACTTTTTGAAATTATCTCTACAGTGATATATCCTAAGATCCTAGGTATCACACACAGCTGCCATTCCCCCTGGTGCGCCTTCGTTTGCGAGAAACTGACTAAGAAAAACACGTAATTTTGTGTGGCACTCAACAACATTAAACAGGGATGCTTCTGTAATGTGATTGATTGGTGTAGTGGATAAAATAACACTTTGACATGCCGCACGTTGTGGATTCGAACCTCGTCAGATGCACTAAATTTAGTTTTTATTTTTTCATTTTCATCGAAATGACTTCGATCTTTAGTTTTTCCAGTTAACTAACTTAAATGTAATGTTTTACTTCTATTTATTTGTCACATTATTTTAATCACTGTATGAATTTTTTTATTTGTTTCATTTTTATTTACATCATTCTTTTAAAATCGAAAATTTTCTGGATGTTAATTTAATTATACTTCTTTATTATCATTCTGAATTATATGAAAATACCAATCTAGCTGTTAAAAATTAAAACACAAACTAATCTATGTTCGTCGAGTGGAGTGAAAAATGTATTTTTGTTATCATATGTCCAATTTTTTGCGCGGTAATAGCCATACAAACATTTACGACATAGCCTAAATACATGATGCACCATGGACAAAATAATGCAGATGAAAGTTTAAATAACAGACTTGTTTATTCATAAAACGAAACTCAAGCAAAATGAGAAATAGATATAATGGACGCAATAATGTGGCCGAGGAAACAGGGAGAAAAAAATTAAATCGAAATTAACATATAAAATTAATTAAAAAAGGTTTCAAGTGGAGAAAAAAAGATGGGGACAAAAATGAGAGCTGATACGATAAAAATTTAAGAGCAGAATGAAAGCATCTGTCTAGATTCGAAGCCACAACCAATCCTTTACACAACGCAGTCATACTCTACAATGCAACTACACACATCAAAAAAGTTTTGCATCACCTCGGTTCCGAGAGTTCCGGAACCTGTACAGAACAATGGAATAGAGATCAACATAAACATTATTCCCGCCCTTTTTATTGCTCATGAAAACCAGACACTGCATGTTGTACCACAATACAGCGACACCTTCAGAGGTGGTGGTCCAGATTGCTGTACACACTGCTACCTCTAATACCCAGTAGCACGTCCTCATGCATTGGTGCATGCCTGTATTCGTCATGGCATACTGTCCACAAGTTCACCAAGGAATTGTTGTCCCCGATTGTCCCACTCCTCAACGGCGATTCGGCGTAGGTCCTCAGAGTGGTTGGTGGGTCACGACGTCCATAAACAGCCCTTTTCAATCTGTCCCAGGCATGTTCGACAGGGTTCATGTCTGGAGAACATGTTGGCCACTGTAATCGAGCAATATCGTTATTCTGAAGGAAGTCATTCATAAGATGTGCACGATGGTGGCGCGAATTGTCGTCCATGAAGACGAATGCCTCGCCATTATGCTGCCGATATTGTTGCACTATCGATCGGAGGATGCCATTCACGTATCGCACAGCCGTTACGGCGCCTTCCATGAACACCAGCGGCGCACGTCGGCACCATATAATGGCACCCCAAAACAGTAGGGAACATCCTCCTTGCTGCATTCGTTGGACAGTGTGTCTAAGGCGTTCAGCATGACTGGGTTACCTCCAGACACGTATCCGACAATTGTCTGGTTGAAGGCATATGCAACACTCATTGGTGAAGAGAACGTGATGCCAATCCTGAGCAGTCCATTCGGCATGTTGTTGGGCCCATCTGTATCGTGCTGCATGATGTCGTGGTTGCAAAGATGGACCTCACCATTGCCGTCGGGAGTGAAATTGAGCACAGTTTGAGTCGTAACACGTCCTGTGGCTGCACGAAATATATTATTCAACATGGTGGCGTTGCTGTCAGGGTTCCTTCGAGCCATAATCCGCAGGTAGCTGTCATCCACTGTAGTAGTAGCCATTGGGTGGCCTGAGCGAGGCGTGTCATCGACAGTTCCTGTCTTTCCGTATCTCCGCGATGTCCTTACAACATCGCTTCGGTTCACTCCTAGACGCCTGGACACTTCTCTTGTTGAGAGCTCTTCCTGGCACAAAGTAACAATGCGGGGGCGATGAACCGCGATATTGACCGTGTAGGCATGGTTGACCTACAGACAACACGAGTCGTGTACGTCCTTCCTGGTGGAATGACTGGAACTGATCTGTTGTCGGACCCCCTCCGTCTAATAGGCGCTGCCCATGCATGGTTGTTTACATATTTGGGCGGGTTTAGTGACATCTCTGAACGGTCAAAGGGACTGTGCGACACAATATCCAGTCTACGTCTATCATGAGGAGTTCTGGGAACCAGTGTATGCAAAACCTTTCTTGGTGTTTTTATTAGACGCTACTGAATAACACACAAAATTACAAATTCTTTTTTGTCAATTACTCGCAAGTGAGGGCCCAACACCGTGAGTGGCTGCAGAGTGTGATACCTGGGATCTTAACCAACATCACCGTATAGATAGTTTCAAACAGTCAATAGCACTGCTTGCTACCTCCCGTTAGTCCGAATGTACACCTCGACAGCGAGACGGGGTTTGTTGTTTGCTCAACAGATGGAGCTAAGTCTGTTCACGTTCTGGTTCAAATGGAAACTAGCGTCATCATCGAAGAAAATTTCAGCTTTAAGATTCTGCTCGTGAATGGTTCTTACTACAAACCATTCACAGAACTGCGCCCGCTAGTCAAGATCATCACTGTGGAGCTCTCGCACAAAGAGGATTCGGCAGGAATGGAATTAATTAGGGGGCAGTATTGTGTACACGAAAGCTTGGCTGACGCTATGCCACCTTTCTTGTTGACTGAGTTAAACTCACTACCTCCTTGTTCCTGCTGTGAGAAATTCTGATGCCCTACTGTTCGTAAGAAAGAGGCAACAGAATACCTGTTACCAGAAATTTTTCTGCCCTGCTGTTCGTAAGAAAGAGGTAGCAGAGAATCTTTAATAAAAGGCAATGTTAGGAAAATAAAATGTTATTAACGTTCTGAAGGTTGACATTAGTGTTAGCAAAAGAGGGGATTGAAATATAACGTTTAATTATGTTATATGGGTACAATGCTCTGTGTTTAAAATATTTTGTTTGTAAGCATTAAGTAGAAAATAAATCGATACCTTCAGCTTTCCCTAGTAATTTTTCATTTCTTTTTGAAATCCACACGTGTCCGGATAAATTGTAACCCCAAAGTACCCTTACAGGAAAAGATGATTTAGAAGAGACGAAGCAGAATTATTATGAACCATCTGCTTAACTACCTGGGTAAAAATTAGAACAAAAGACCAAAAGCTGTAAGGTGCAGACAGTTTTACACACTCCTCTCAAAAGTGCTGGTAGACATGTGAGGTTTCTCAAGTAACCGATTCCTATGTAAACTTCTTTGTATCTCACAGCATATTGTGGAATGGTCTTAATAGAAGGGATGTTTGTGCTCTTACCAAAAATACACTGATCCTGTAAAACTCTCTGGAATGACAGTGTCCGAGCTGCTTTTGCTAATCGTCGAAACGTTTGCGAAAGGAATCCATCGAGAGCAGTAGTGTTTATGGATTTCATAAATTGAGTTTCATTTGTGTCGTTAGCCAGCACGAGAGAAATGTTAAAGGCTCTGGTGGAAAATAAAATGGAAGCTTGGAGTACGCCCCAGACCGCATCGTCCTTTCTTTAGCTCTTCTGTATCACGGTACTGAACAGCGTCACATCTGAAGCTTTCCCTTTCGGAATGGAAAGCTTAAAATTCCTAATCGCTTTCAGTACTTCACGAGTTGATACAGACCGTAACGAAATATATTTATTCCTGTCTGTTTATTTATTCGATATCAATATCACAAACAGTGGGATAACCACCATTAGGTAACTCAAATTTGAATTTCACTCACTTGTCCCACATCTAGTCTGCAACAACATTCTCACGACGAAAGTCGTATACTGTGAGTGCCTTTATTCCTTCGATAGCTACCTGATCTACAAGTGTCAGTGACACATTGCATTACGATCACAGTGAAGTTGTAAATCTCTTGTGAGTGCCGTGCAGTGTTAAGTAATTACGCCTAGAGACGCAAATTGTGAATGACCGATATTGTTCTTCTTCACACATCCGGCTCAGTTATAAGCGAATGATGGATAAAGAGATCTAATCACTTCAGAAAATTTGTGTTGCGGGTACTAGATCACTTCATGATTTTACAGAATCTGAGACTAATATAACGCTATTAACGTAAACAAATTCTTTTGAAATATCTGTTTGCAGTTTCATCATTCCCAATATTTCGGCAATGAATTGAAATGCAGTCTAAAGGAACATGTCATCATAAACACGTATTCTATCTCGGCTCACCAGACAAAAAGCTAGTCACCCCTGTGTGCACGCACAGATGCGTTGTTACTCTTTCACGAATAGCACAGCGATCAAGTACCGTGCTCAACCGCGGGCGCAATACCTCAGTGAGCATAAGGCGTTAGCGATCAGAGAGAAGTTCATGTTTAAAGCGGATATGGTATGTAAACATACACTCCTGGAAATGGAAAAAAGAACACATTGACACCGGTGTGTCAGACCCACCATACTTGCTCCGGACACTGCGAGAGGGCTGTACAAGCAATGATCACACGCACGGCACAGCGGACACACCAGGAACCGCGGTGTTGGCCGTCGAATGGCGCTAGCTGCGCACCATTTGTGCACCGCCGCAGTCAGTGTCAGCCAGTTTGTCGTGGCATACGGAGCTCCATCGCAGTCTTTAACACTGGTAGCATGCCGCGACAGCGTGGACGTGAACCGTATGTGCAGTTGACGGACTTTGAGCGAGGGCGTATAGTGAGCATGCGGGAGGCCGGGTGGACGTACCGCAGAATTGCTCAACACGTGGGGCGTGAGGTCTCCACAGTACATCGATGTTGTCGCCAGTGGTCGGCGGAAGGTGCACGTGCCCGTCGACCTGGGACCGGACCGCAGCGACGCACGGATGCACGCCAAGACCGTAGGATCCTACGCAGTGCCGTAGGGGACCGCACCGCCACTTCCCAGCAAATTAGGGACACTGTTGCTCCTGGGGTATCGGCGAGGACCATTCGCAACCGTCTCCATGAAGCTGGGCTACGGTCCCGCACACCGTTAGGCCGTCTTCCGCTCACGCCCCAACGTCGTGCAGCCCGCCTCCAGTGGTGTCGCGACAGGCGTGAATGGAGGGACGAATGGAGACGTGTCGTCTTCAGCGATGAGAGTCGCTTCTGCCTTGGTGCCAATGATGGTCGTATGCGCGTTTGGCGCTGTGCAGGTGAGCGCCACAATCAGGACTGCATACGACCGAGGCACACAGGGCCAACACCCGGCATCATGGTGTGGGGAGCGATCTCCTACACTGGCCGTACACCACTGGTGATCGTCGAGGGGACACTGAATAGTGCACGGTACATCCAAACCGTCATCTAACCCATCGTTCTACCATTCCTAGACCGGCAAGGGAACTTGCTGTTCCAACAGGACAATGCACGTCCGCATGTATCCGGTGCCACCCAACGTGCTCTAGAAGGTGTAAGTCAACTACCCTGGCCAGCAAGATCTCCGGATCTGTCCCCCATTGAGCATGTTTGGGACTGGATGTAGCGTCGTCTCACGCGGTCTGCACGTCCAGCACGAACGCTGGTCCAACTGAGGCGCCAGTTGGAAATGGCATGGCAAGCCGTTCCACAGGACTACATCCAGCATCTCTACGATCGTCTCCATGGGAGAATAGCAGCCTGCATTGCTGCGAAAGGTGGATATACACTGTACTAGTGCCGACATTGTGCATGCTCTGTTGCCTGTGTCTATGTGCCTGTGGTTCTGTCAGTGTGATCACGTGATGTATCTGACCCCAGGAATGTGTCAATAAAGTTTCCCCTACCTGGGACAATGAATTCTCGGTGTTCTTATTTCAATTTCCAGGAGTGTATTTAAATGTCAGGAAGTGACAGAGTGGCAAGAAGAGACAATTCTGTTTGGCCGTGCACATGGCCATCAAGAACATAGCCAGGATATTGTCAAAATGGGGGTTCTATTTGTTAAAGAGGACTTTAAAAAGTCTCATGCTTTTCATTTATTCTCAAAATTTCCGTAAAGATCGATAAATCATTTTATCCGACAATGATCTCGGGGTTTTCACCAAGCGGAGATATAATCTCATTAATTAAGAGTGCTGTATGTTGGCAATTATGCTCCAATTTCCCTTCACCTTCCATGGTCATTTTACACTATTCTTCTATCAGTCCGGATTTGAGCTGAGGAAGCGATCAGAAATGGACGACTGCAAATTTTTTGACACCGTGATTATTATCGACTGGGGTTTTGGAATGAAGAAATATCTGTTCGACAGAGAAGCTAGAACAATTTTTGGTGGCGAAAATGCAAAGGATTCAGAAATATGCAACCTTACAATATCCCAGATTTCCTCATTTATCTCTCACATCTTGCGATGAAAGAAACAATATTTTCTGTATTAAAGCATGTCCCAGCAGACGCATGAGCCTAAATAACGAGAATTTGAGTTATTATTTACTTATTATTTAGCTTTAATTTCCAAGATTCTCCAAAGAGATGTTCGGCTCTCCTTCGATGGAACTCTTTTCATTTAAAAATAAGGGCTGCATCTTTAAGTGCACTAGAATCTTTCGGGAAAGATAGGTATTCGGGAGGAATTGGCTTTGGGTTATAGTAAAGGACCAACCCTCAAAAATGGCTCTGAGCACTAAGGGACTCAACTGCTGAGGTCATTAGTCCCCTAGAACTTAGAACTAGTTAAACCTAACTAACCTAAGGACATCACAAACATCCATGCCCGAGGCAGGATTCGAACCTGCGACCGTAGACCAACCCTCGCATATGCCTCAATTGAAAATGGGAAACTACAGAAAACCGAATTCGGGGTTGCTGACGGATGGATTCAAACCACCTCGCCTCCCGACTCCGGGGATTGCTAGCTCAGCGGTCCAGCACAGAGAGGTACGCCACGCCGGTGGAGAATTTGGAAAAACTGGCGGTTGTACATTGTTTTAAGGGGACATTGTGAGTGAAATTCGTTGAAAGTTGACATTTTTTGTTTTCTACTCCATAATGTAGTTTGGACTTTCCTGAACATTTTGGTATATAACACATTAAAATCAGAAAATTGTGAAACCTTCCAATAATATTTTGAATATTGACGCTGTTACGCGTATACTCCCACAGTTGAGCAATCATATCATGGGAACTTCACAGTCTAGAAGTCTGTGAATTGCTTTGTTTTGTGTCCATTTGCTACGCCTGAGAAGTTGGCATTACGAATAAACAAGTAAGTCCTTTGTTTCTGATGCTAGTTTTCGTTGAAAGTAGTGTGATTATCGGTTATTTTTGTAGTAAACTAACTTCTATTACTTTTAAACGTAAGTAAAATGACTAAAGGTCAAAGTATCTTCAAGAAACGCAAATTTAGAGAAGATGAAAAGAGCTCTGTGGAGTTCGAATATGAACAGATGAAAAGCCATGTCTTGCTTTGTGTCCACGTTCACCAAACACTTGGTGTAAATATAGGCAAGCTGACTTTTCTGACATCCTGCATGAATTTACACATAAACGTTCTCTTACTTTAGCAAGAATGGAGGCAATGAAACCTATTTACAGAGATTTGGCAAATCCTGAGATATTAAAGAAGTGTTTACATGGGAAGGCCCAGAATGTGAATGAGTCCTTCAATAATGTTGTGCGGTTCCGTGGGCCTAAAAATGTATTTGTTGGCCTTGTGACTCAAATTAGCAGTGTCTGATGCTGTAATAGCTTTTAATGGTAGAAACTATAAAAGACTTAAGGGTCTGGAGAGGTTAGGGGTAAGATTTGGACAAAACAGAGCTAAAGGACTGTGGGAACTAGATGAGCTTCATGTAAGTGAAGCAGAGTTAGCTGCTCAGCAAATGACAAAAGTAGCAAGAAAGTAAAGGAGGGGGCAGCACTGGCCTGTTGTGACACTGTTGTGAAACTAATGGCCAAGGCAATTCTAGTGCATAAAAGACGCAGAAATGTAAGTCTGTATAATAATTTATAATAAAAAACTTCTAAAGCTCAATATCTTTGAAATACATTTTTTTGCAATAAATGACCGGTTTTCTAAAAAAGTACTGGTGACAGAGACATGAAATTTTCACAGAATGCTAAATGCGAGATTCAACACATATGGAACTAGAATAAATAAAATATCCTGAGTTTTTTTGTTTTTGTGTTCATTTATTTACAAAATTCTGTCATAAATTTGAGTGTTTAAAAAAAACCACAGTACAATTTTAGTAAAAATTCTAGTTCAGTGTATCTAGAAAAGTCCATTCAATAATTATCGAAAGTTGTAAGTTGGCATCATAAAAAGTTTCCATGAAATTGGTCACAAAATTCGATAATTTAACACTGGCGGCATACGACATATGATGTCCCCTTAAAATAAAATAAAACGCATCACAAAAAAAGATTGAATTCTGACCTTCCATGCTTAGTTCTGCATGTATAGTCATTTGATAGTGTGTGAATGCATGCATATTTTAAGATTTGCTGGATTCAGTTATTACAGCATTACAGGTGCGTAGTTAGATTTTGGACGGAAGGAGAAGGGAAGGATGCAGGACGCAGTCGACTCAGAAGAACTTAAGCGGCCGGCTGAAAAAATCTTTTAGAAACGAACTAACTATAGAATTTGCTGGCATCCCGTACCTTTCCCGCTCTCCACCCCTCCAGACACCTTCCTATCTTTATGTATCGGAGCTGGTTTTCGCAATTGACTGACGCTGAGGGTGACAAGACTGGCGACATATTGCCATTTGGGCTACTAATTACAGAATGGTGAGCAATTGTTTTTAAAAAATGCAAACATCGCCGTTTGGGCGATATTTTTGTTGATCAGCGCGATTCTTGGCCACACAGACAAATCCAAGCGTATGTCTATGCCCTGATTTTAATTTAGTGCTATTTGTGATGGTTTTACCGCTCCACAGCTTCGTCAAATACTAAAAAACTAACCTCAGAGTTCTACCAGCCTCAAAATAACGAATCCAGCGCTAACATTAAACTGCTATAGATAGGTGATTAGGGCTTATACTAATGGGTCCATATTTTTAATTTACCACAACGCTAGCGATTAATCACAATCGAATATCCGCTCCTTTTTTGTTACGTACTTATCGATAATTAGAAAGTATAACAACAGCACACAGCACAAAAACAATAAGCGGCAGCTTTTACAATAAATTCAACAGCACGTAAGAACTGAACCGATTAATAAACCAACAACTGAGTTCAAGCAAGGCCAGCAATTGGTCTTCGCTAAAACAGGGATGGGCGGTAGCCGACAGTGCTATGGATCTATAGATGTTTTAAACCTATCGTTGGCATTGCTGACTATAGAAAGTGCTTATCCCTATTACGTCGTATTGTTGACAATCAAAATTTGTTTCAGTTTCACTACACGACAACTAGGTCACGTGTAATTTAGATGATAGGAGGGATCAGGAACCCTGAAACCCCCCTTTGGCTACGGCCTTCTGGCCAGAGCTGTGGTAGGAAAAAAATCCTGACTGATCGGGACTGCAGGTACGTATCAGGGCTTGGGAGTCAAAATCGCTTCCATATCCAACAGAAATTGCTGCAGGGAGTAAATGAAGGTTCATGCCAACCAGTTAGCGAGAACACTGCGACGGGAACTTTGTGCAATGAACATTTAAGTCCGTCACCTTGCAAGAGGCCTCAAGAGGCCTTTGCTCACACAGTAACGTAAAGGCAACAGCTAAGTTCACCGGTCTAGAATAATCTGTGACTGTCTCTCTGAACGCTCTTCCACTCTCTCACATCTGGACCGCCTTGCAAAATCACCTGACATGAACCCCACAGAAAATCCTTAGGACATGTTGGAAAAGCGCTCATATTGCTGGCATCAGGATTACCGCAAATTGTTGGAACTGCGAGATCAAATCCTCAGAGAAGGGTCTAAACCGTATGCGACTTACCAGCGCAAACTTGTGAGCCCACTTCGTAACCGAATACAGGTCTTTATCAAGTCCATGGACAGAATTACACGCTATAAACCAATTTTTTAATGATTTATCTAGGGTGAGTAATTTTTTGTCTGGTGACCTTATAAAATAAGTAATGGCTTGGTTCTTGTAAGGATGCAGAATTACACTTCATTTAATAACTGAAGTTGAATACTGGCTGGAACAAGATGACGATGAAATAAATATGCCTAGACCAATGGCGCAGTTGACAAGCCTGAACAGTGAGTTTCAGAAAGGTAGATAGAAATACGTATGTCGGTAGAATGGTTCCCAACGCGGCAGTTTGTCAGCGACCATAACTCTGGTCTTTTATCGACACATACTCCTTGCAAACGGTAATGCGTTCGTTGGCTACAGTCTAGTTTCGTCAGGTAATACCTAAAGACAAAAGAGAGAGTGCTAAAACTGTCGTAAAATAAGCTCTGTTCCTGTTTTATTGTCGTTGGGAGGATAATGTTTTGTTTGGCAAACATATGTCTAGAAAATTAACGTCAAACCATCAAACCACTTCGTCGTTACCTATTGCACCAGAATCTCAGAGTGGGTAAAATCATGACTGTTCGATGTAGTCGCCGTAGCACAGTCATGAATTGCCAGTGGAGGCACGCCAGAGTAGAGAATCAAGCTATGGAATAAGGCCATTTACTTTCGCTAAAGAATTGATATCAATCTGCGATCTCGATAATGTTAGTAAACTTCCTTGTCCAAGAAGCGAGTGTACTCAAATTAGTCCCCCAATGTAGGTAAAGTTTCTGATTTCCTGCAACAGTGTGACACACAGAAACATTACGGCGTACTTTTCTCTCCAAAGTAAAACGTTATTTCAAAAAATGACCCATAGGCCTCGTATAAACTAATTTTCCTTTTGAGGTTTGGTAGTTGAGAAGTTGATCAAACAAGCGGACGTTCAAATGGTTGTAGGGGAGAGGTACTGGCTGTTCTAAGCTGTAAGTCATACCACGAAACTTTCCCTGGTCACTCGGCTGCAAAGCAAGGTCCTGCATTCGAGTCCTAATTTCGCACTAACATCTCCTAACACTCCCACAGTTTTTGCTGTTTACGTATGTGAGAGAGTGGTACACTCTTAGCTGTGCATACTACATTCTAATTTTATCCTGTCGTCCTTGAAACTTTTTTCGATGTAACTCATAATGGTGGCACATGGCGTTGTGGAGTCTCAGAAACTAAAGTTATTTTCTCGACGTTAATGTCTAACAGTCGGTAACTCAGATACTCGCATTTTAACGGAATCAGTTGTTTACTGTTGAATACTCACATAGATGCATACATACACACATTAATACTTGTTCCATAGATCATGATTACGACATTTCGTAATGATGGGGAGCGTGTCACTTTAACAAAAGTGCCCGCAGCTCGTGATCGTGCGGTAGCGTTCTCGCTTCCCACGCCCGGGTTCCCGGGTTCGATTCCCGGCGGGGTCAGGGATTTTCTCTGCCTCGTGCTGGCTGGGTGCTGTGTGATGTCCTTAGGTTAGTTAGGTTTAAGTAGTTCTAAGTTCTAGGGGACTGATGACCTTAGATGTTAAGTCCCATAGTGCTCAGAGCCATTTTAACAAAAGTTTTCTTTACTCAAATTAATTAATTTTCTTCTTTTTTCTTTTTTTTTTACAGTTACTACTTCACACCTAAAAATTCATCTATTGAGTAGAAGGAGTTGTCATCCAGAAATTATTTTAATTTTTTTTTAGTTGGTTGGCTATCTATCAGACCTTTAATGCAATTTGGCAAAAGAGCAAAGATTTTTGTAGTAGCATAATTTCACTCCTTTCTTTGGCAATGTCAGATTTAACCCAGAATAGTGAAGATCATCCTTTCTTCTAGTGTTGTAGCTATACACTTCGCTGTTATTTTTGAACTGGGATGGGTTATTAATAACAAATTTCATAAGTGACTATATGTATTGCTTTTGTGCAATGAATACTTTCTCTCCTAATGTTGAATGACCCCAAAATATAATTCCACATGAGTGAAGAGGCTCCGTAAGTGAAGAGACGACTGTCGAGAAAAGGCTAATGAAAAAACGCTGCGTAAATAGAGCAAAGTAAAGAAACAGAAAAGATTTTGGCTCAGCAAGCCATCGTTCTTTTCGTGATTTCTGTATTAAGTAGATATAGTATCGTTGTTTACGGTGCATCCGTTAGCATAAAATATGTAGTTAGTTAATGTAGGATTAATAAAACAAAACCGGTTCAGAAAATGCTCCATACATCAAAAGACAAATATGACTATGAGAGACAGCGAAGAACTTGGAACAGCAGTTGAACGTAGCGGTAGGTGTTTCGAAAGGAGGATCTAAGATGAACTGTAACGAAAGGAAAACACGCTTACCGTTATGTTGAGAGAATTAGTTTACAGTAGCGTTCTCGCTTCCCACGCCCGTGTTCCCGGGTTCGATTCCCGGCGGGGTCAGGGATTTTCTCTGCCTCGTGATGACTGGGTGTTGTGTGCTGTCCTTAGGTTAGTTAGGTTTAAGTAGTTCTAAGTTCTAGGGGACTGACGACCATAGATGTTAAGTCCCATAGTGCTCAGAGCCATTTGAACCATCTGAATTAGTTTAGGTAACAAGACATTAAAAGAAATACGTGAATTTTGCTGTTTGGGCAGTAAAGTAAATGATGATGGCAGAAGTAGAGAGGATATAAGATGCTGGATGGGAATGGCAAGAAGAGCTATTCTGAAGAAGAGAAATTTATTACATCGAATACAGATTCAAGTGTTGCCAAGTCTCTTCTGAAAGTTTTTGTCTGGAGTGTAGGTCTGTATGGAAGTCAAACATGGACGATAGACAGTCCTGACAGGAATATAAGCTTTTGAAACATGCAGCTGCAGAAAATTCGTGAAGATTAGGTGCGTAGATCACGTAACTAATGATAAGTTGCTGAATAGAATTGGGAGGACAACAATTTGTGGTGCAATCTGACTAGAAGAAGGAATCGGGTGTTAGAGCACATTCTGAGACATCAACGAAAGTGTGGGGAGTAAGGGAGATCAACAGTTGAATACAGTCAGCAGATTCAGGGTGTAGGCTCCACAGGATAGACTTGCAAGGACGGCTCATCAAACGAGTCTGCAAGCTGAAGACCACAAAAACAAGACTGCCAAAGCAGCTTACATCTTCTGCATCAAGTGCATGAAATAACCTATGTGCCAGGTTTATTTTGTATTGTATTTGTTGTAATTTTGCACTGACAGGAAACGGTTTATTTTTCATTTAATTTCTTCAGCCTGCTACAATTCTTCAGTCACAGTCTGAATGCCAATAAATGGAAATGAAATACGGAATTCCCATGGTAATTTCAACCTGAGATTCAATGCCAATAGTGTGTTAAGGAATTACGATTTTTTTTTTCTCCTAACAAGCAGACATACATTTTCGTCAAATAGTGGTGATAAGGGCTGCACAATAATAAGGTCAAGATCAATTTACTAGAAAGTTCTTTTTTTCCAGAATGAGATTTTCACTCTGCAGCGGAGTGTGCGCTGATATGAAACTTCCTGGCAGATTAAAACTGTGTGCCGGACCGAGACTCGAACATGGGACCTTTGCCTTCCGCAGGCAAGTGCTCTTGGGTCCCGAGTTCGAGTCTCCGTTCGGCACACAGTTTTAATCTGCCAGGATGTACCTTGTTCCTTTTTTGTTTTTGCACAACACTATTTTCAGAAATCTAGGTTGTAAAATCTTTGAAGGAACGGATGCTGATTGATACAATGATACACCTTGCAGGGCACAGTTGTCGTAGACAGGCAGAAAGTCAGTGCATAGTGGGTCCAAGCTACACCGGATCGTAGCACAAAGTTTATAAATGAAAAAGAGAGCTGAGACGGAGCTGATTGTTCATGTACTAACCCATTGTAGAAACGATGTAATTTCAGACGCCAGAACAGCCGGCTCAGTGGCAGAATCTGTCCAAACTGGACATGTTTAGGAGGGGTTTAGTGTACCAGAATTTGCCGTACGAAAAAGCGAAACACAGAAACGTCTTGATCAGAAGTGTGTAAATAAGCCATGTTTAGTTTAATTCTAGGCGTACTCTCGGAAAATGGAAGGTAGGGGATGAAAGTGGGTCTGCTTCACACACAGGGTAACCAAAAAGTCCGTTAATATTTAAAAATGCATTAATTCAGGAAACAATGTAGATAGAGAAGTAAAACTTAACACATTCCAGAAATGACATGGGATGTTATTGAAAAGAAAGAAAGACTGCTGTCAGCAGATGGCGGGTGCACAGGTTCTGTCGTCACCCATAACTGCAGAATTTGGCTACCGAAAATCTATAACTGTCGTGGAAACCCCATTACATGACAAGAAAGTCACGATGTTGTGAATATTTACCACGTTAATCGTGATCGGACACTTTCTCATTGAGGAAATAATGGATGCTGATACTTTTCGAACTGCCAGCGTGACGAGTGCGAGGTACGCCGATATGTAACAGAACTGCATCATCCGTACACATGAAATGTATTCGCAGCTTACGAATACAAATTGCAGTTACCTGTATTAGAGAAAGTACGACAATGAAAATTTGTGCTGGACCGGGACTTGAACCCGGACTTCTAGTTTTAAGCGATCGGTAGCCTTAACCGGCTATCTGCGTATGACTCACGGCCAGGCCTAAACTTTCATAAATCATCGATCCTGCGTCACAACATGAACTCGTGCACACATTATATAATTCCCAAACAGGGGAGAACATTTTAATTGAAATTCGCAGCCTGGTATCGGCGCATAAATACGATATCGCAGTACCTATGTTGTTCAAATGACCGATAACATGTTCCTGAACATATGCATGCTGTACGGTGCTCTTCACAACATTGTCCTCCAACTGAAGGTATTATTGCCGGCCGGGGTCGCCGAGCGGTTCTAGGCGCTACAGTCTGGAACCGCGCGACCGCTACGGTCGCAGTTTCGAATCCTGCCTAGGGCATGTATGTGTGTGATGTCCCTAGGTGAGCTAGGTGTAATTAGTTCTAAGTTTTAAGAGACTGATGACCTCAGAAGTTGAGTCCCATAGTGCTCAGAGCTATTTGAACCATTTTTGTATCATACGAAGCGCCATGTGTTGGTCATTTTGACCACCTTTTTTGGTTTCAGTAAAACACCATGTCATTTCAATCATGCCAGTCAGTTTCTAGCTCTCGACCTACATTATATCCGGCAAAGTATTTAATTTTCAAATGTTAGTGGGCTTTTGCGTCATCAAGAGTAAAAGAAAAGTATAAGAAGTATAAATGCATTGCGTCATGCTTGGTTTTAGATAGCTTGTGACTCCTGTTTCTGTATTTGTTACCGAAATCAGTGTTAGTTATTTGCTGTTGCAATAGTTCTTTGATAAGACATTAAGTACTACTATATTTTTAAACAACACAAGCGTATTTCTGAGTTAGCCATGTGCGTTGACAACACGAGTTATTTGTTACAACCCAAACTAGTACCTTTATCCAGAGCTATTTGCCTACGTAGCAACATTGGTGATTGTTAGCGTATATTTTAGCCGCTAACACGAGTGTGTGAAATATCCGCGACAACACGGCTCATAAATATTTTCACAAGCTGCGACATGATCGCGAATTAAACATTGACCCGAATATTAAATAAATTTCCTTTACTTTACGTCTGTGCTCACAAATGTTTTGTCATCAGACTACCGATTACGGTCTATAATGACCGCCCCAAATCTGCAACAATATATGGGAAAACGGAAATACACTAGCAGATTGTCTACAGCTTAAAACAATACCATAGAGCATAATGAAAAGCACACTGACATACACGTACGCTTGTGCGATTGAAGTATGGAGAGGCATACCTGTTCTATAAAAACACGTACTAATGTACCGCAGCCATAGTGGCATCGTTAAATGTTAAACACAAAATTACCACCACCATCGCCAAATATATATAAGTAACAGCACATGTAATAGTCATCTTGTCACCAGCACTACTGTTCAAAACAAACAGTCGTACAGTAGCCAGAAGTGGTTGTATTCCAAGTTCACCAGATGTCACTACTGTAAGCATACATATATTCTTCAATAATTAATTGAACAACATAAAATAAAAGGGTATAGTATCGGTATTTTAAGTTGTTCAATTATTGAAGAATATGTGTATGCCTAAAGGGGGATAATATCGGTAATCCCCCCACTCCGCTCCCCCCCTCCCCCTCACCCAACCCATGAACCATGGACCTTGCCGTTGGTGGGGAGGCTTGCGTGCCTCAGCGATACAGATAGCCGTACCGTAGGTGCAACCACAACAGAGGGGTATCTGTAGAGAGGCCAGACAAACTTTTGGTTCCTGAAGAGGGGCAACAGCCTTTTCAGTAGTTACACGGGCAACGGTCCAAATGATTGACTGATCAGGCCTTGTAATACTAACCAAAACTGCTTTGCTGTGCTGATACTTCGAACGGCTGAAAGCAAGGGGAAACTACAGCCATAATATTTTACGGGTGCGTACAGCTTTACTGAATGGTTAAGTGATGATGGGGTCCCCTTGGGTAAAATATTCCGGAGATAAAATAGTCCCCCATTCGGATCTCCGGGCGAGGACTACTCAAGAGGGCGTCGTTATCAGGAGAAAGAAAACTGGCGTTCTACGGATCGGAGCGTGGAACGTCAGATCCCTTAATCGGGCAGGTAGGTTAGAAAATTTAAAAAGGAAATGGATAGGTTAAAGTTAGATATACTGGGAATTAGTGGAGGAACAAGAGTTCTGGTCACGCGAATGAATACAGGGTTATAAATACAAAATCAAACAGGTGTGATGCAGGAGTAGGTTTAATAATGAATAGGAAAATAGGAATGCGGGTAGGCTACTACAAACAGCATAGTGAATGCATTATTGTGACCAAGATATATACGAAACCCACGCCTAACACAGAAGTGCAAGTTTATATGCCAACTAGCTGTGCAGATGGCGAAGAGATTGATGAAATGTATGATGAGATAAAAGAAATTATTCAAATAGTGAAGAGAGACGAAAATTTAATAGACATTGGTGACTGAAACTCGATAGCAGGAAAAGGAAGAGAAGGAAACGTAGTAGGTGAATATGGAATGGGAGTAAGGAATGAAAGAGGAAGCCACCTGGTAGAATTTTGCACAGAGCATAACTTAATCATAGCTAACACTTGGTTCAAGAATCATAAAAGAAGGTTATATACATGGAAGAGGCCTGGAAATACTGGAATGTGTCAGACAGATTATATAATGGTAAGACAGAGATTGAAGAACCAGGTTTTAAATTGTAAGACATTTCCAGGGGCAGATGTGGACTCTGACCACAATCTATTCGTTATGAACTGTAGATAAAAACTTAAGAAACTACAAAAAGGTGGGAATTTGAGGAGATGAGACATGGATAAACTGACTAAACTAGAGGTTGTACCGAGTTTCAGGGAGAGCATAAGGGAACAATTGACAGGGATGGCGGAAAGAAATACAGTAGAAGAAGAATAGGTAGCTTTGAGGGATGAAGTAGTGAAGGCAGCAGAGGATCAAGTAGATACAACGACGAGGGCTAATAGAAATCCTTGGGTAACAGAAGAGATATTGGATTTAATTGATGGTAGGAGAAAATACAAAAATGCACTAAATGAAGCAGGCAAAAAGGAATACAAACGTCTCAAAAATGAGATCGACAGAAAGTGCAAAATGGCTAAGCAGGGATGGCTAGAGGACAACTGTAAGGATGTAGAGATGCATATCACTAGGGGTAAGATAGATACTGCCTACAGGAACATTAAAGAGACCTTTGGAGAAATGAGAACCACTTGCATAAATATCAAGTTCTAAGCAAAGAAGGGAAAGCAGAGAGGTGGAAGGAGTATACAGAGGGTCTATACAAGGGCGATATTCTTGACGACAATATTACGGAAATGGAAGAGAATGTAGATGAAGATGAAATAGGTGATATGACACTGTATGAATAGTTTGACAGAGCACTGAAAGTCCCAAGTCGAAACAAGGCCCCGGGAGTAGACAACATTCCATTAGAACCACTGACAGCCTTGGGACAGCTAGGCCAAACAAAACTCTGCCTTCTAGTGAGCAAGATGTATAAGAGAGGCGCAATACCCTCAGACTTCATGAAGAATATAATAATTCCAACTCCTAAGAAAGCAAGTGTTGACAAATGTGAAAATTACCGAACTATCAGTTTCATAAGCCAAGGCTGCAAAATACTAACACGAATTCCTTACAGACGAATGGAAGAACTGGTAGAAGCCAACCCTCGGGAAGATCAGTTTGGATTCCGTAGAAATGTTAAAACACGTGAGGCAATATTAACCCAACGACTTATCTTAAAAAATAGATTAAGGAAAGGCAAACCTACGTTCCTAGCATTTGTAGACTTAGAGAAAGCGTTTGACAATGTTGACTGGAATACTCTCTTTCAAATTATGAAGACGTCAGGTGTAAAATACAGGGAGCGAAAAGCTATTTACAATTTGTACAGAAAGCAGATGGCAGTTATAAGAGTCGAGGGGCATGAAAGGGATGCAGTGGTTGGGAAGGGAGTGAGACAAGGTTGTAGCCTTTCCCCGATGTTATTCAATCCGTATATTGAGCAAAAAGTAAAAGAAACACAAGAAAAATTCGGAGTATGAATTAAAACCCATGGAGAAGAAATAAAAACTTTTAGGTTCACCGATGACATTGTAATTTTGTGAGAGACAGCACAGGACCTAAAAGAGCAGCTGAACGGATTGGACATTGTCTTAAAAGGAGTATATAAGATGAACATCAACAAAAGCAAAACGAGGATAATGGAATGTAGTCGAATGTAGTGATTATGATGGAATTAGAGTAGGGAATGAGATGCTTAAATTAGTAAATGAGTTTTGCTATTTGGAAAGCAAAATAACTGATGATGGTCGGTGTAGAGAAGATATAAAATGTAGACTGGCAATGACAGCGAATGCGTTTCTGAAGAGGAGAAATTTGTTAACATTGGGTATAGATTTAAGTATCAGGAAGCCGATTCTGAAAGTATTTCTATGGAGTGTAGCCATGCATGTAAGTGAAACGTGGACGTTAAATAGTTTAGACAAGAAGAGAATAGAAGCTTTCCAAATGTGGTGCTACAGAGGACTGCTGAAGATTAGATGGGTAGACCACATAACTAATGTGGAGGTACTGAATAGAATTGGAGAGAAGAGAAATTTGTGGTACAACTTGACTAGAAGAAGGGGGCGGTTGGTAGGGCATATTCTGAGGCATCAAGGGATCACCAATTTAGTATTGGAGGGCAGCGTGGAGGGTAAAAATCGAAGAGGGAGACCAAGAGTTGAATACATTAAACAGATTCGGAAGGATGTAGGTTGCAGTAGATACTGCGATACGAAGAAGTTTGCACGGGATAGAGTAGCATGGAGAGCTGCATCAAACCAGTCTCTGGACTGAAGACCACAACAACAACAACAATATCGGTAATGTCTGTAATAGGCTTATAAGGTATAAGAGGCATCACAGTAATAAGAAGTGATGAAATAAAATACGACATAAGTTAGATAGTAAAAAAGGGGAAGAGTTGAGACAGTAATTGACATATGCTCAAGTGCCAATATTGCAGAAACGTTATAAATAATAAACAGATTTCTGAGTGCACCGAATAATATATAAAACTATAAAACAAATTATGGTCTATTTTATTGTTTTAAGCTGTAGAAAATCTTATTCCCGGATACATATTATTTTGGCTCGTGGAATTCATTCTAATTGGCTAAAATAGTTCATTATAAATTCCCCAAATATATTTTAGCAAATTCGAAGATCTTTTTTCATATGACGTTGATGAAAGAAGTACATTTTCGTTAGAAGAAGCTTTTCTTTTGTACTAATCTTCCTTCGCGATACGTTCCATACCACCACAATGTGGATTTTAATATGCACTGAGCCATTTTTTTCCTATTTCATTAATGTTTTCCCTAAGCTTAGAAAGAGTGTATACTCTTAAACGGCCACAATTTCTTAGCACACTAGTTAGCCAATAATTCTTTGTCCTCTTTCAAAATATTTCTGGAGTGAGGAAACTGCTGGTCAAATTTTCAAACAAGTAGTAGCACACACAAGGCTCCGCAGTGAGTGGTTCAAATAGCTCTAAGCACTATGGGACTTAACATCTGAGGTCATCAGTCCCCTAGACTTAGAACTACGTAAACCTAACTAAACTAAGGACATCACACACATCCATGGCCGAGGCAGGATTCGCACCTGCGACCGTAGCATCCGCGTCCCAGTGAGTGTTTAGTAACTTTTTACCCAATTTGCACTTCGAGGTACTACAGATTTATTTGAAGCTGCCTCATAAACACACTACAATAAATCCTCACCTGGTGGAATTTCGCTCTGTTTCGTGACTGGTATAGATTCCCGGATTCACCTCATTCTCCTTTAAGTTTGGTTTGTTCATTTTACTGTTCCTACTGTTGCGATAACTGTTCTGCAGTGAACCTACCTGCGCAAATATACACCTGGCTAGTCACATTGGATTGACACCGCAGCCTTTTGGCTGAAGGGGTACCGTGAAGCTTTACAGGCTAGCGGAAACCCAAGATGGAACTGCAATAACCACTGTGCGTCAGTCTAGATGTACTCCTCTGTCTCCGTAACACCTGCAGCTGAGATAGGGGCAAGCAGGCTGTAAGGAGAATTTGTACCCCTCTGGCCGTGAATTCATTTCTGTGAATAATAATGCGAGACCGCCTTGGAACAAGAAGATATTCGACGAATGGACTGGACTGCCCGTTCTTCAGATTTAAATCACACGGAGGACGTGTGGAATGTGTCGGGGAGACGTGCTGGAGGATATCCACATCTGCCGATGACTATCTTGCAGTTTTCAACCGCGCTGGTTGAGGGATGGAGTGCTGTTAGCTCAAGAACTGCTTACCAACCTTGTCGAAACATGGGAGCACGATGTACAGCGTGCATTCTTGCCATAGTGATCGCAACCTGTTAAAAACATGTCGTGCTTTTTGTAAAGTCCAGGAGACGCTAACGTAATCATTGCCTTTGAATAAAAGTGTCAGGACTGCTAAAATTTCGTCTCGCAATAGACCACGCCGCTCGAACTGTCAACACAACTGCCACTGCTAAGAGTATCCTATGACTTCCACATCGCTGGCTACGGGTTATACACAACGCTGGTGATTTCTTTGAAGATCAGTAAAATTTAGAAACACGTATCTATTTTGTACGAGCTGTAAATAAATAGTTGCCACTATTGAAGTTCCAACCCTCGTATGTAGCCTCTACCTCATGTTACATATGTAGAATCCCACCCCTTTTCTTATCACACACTGTCTGTTCCACTAATGGCCTTAAGTGTGGTAGCAGACCTCAGTTTGTATTCGAAATAACTTCTAATTTCTATTAGAACTAACAGTATCGTACTATCAATGTCTTGTACTCTGCCCTCTGTATTACTTTTGAACTTTCCAGTTCTCACTTTTATCATTTTGTATAACAGCAATCACAACAGTCTTCTCCCAAAACTACATATGAAACGCTTTAGTGGACAGGCTGTGTGACTGGCGAAGGAGTGCAGCTTTCTGGTACTGATTCGCCGTTTGTCGTAACTTGAGTAATAATAGTAGTATCTATTGTGTGCTGGACTGAGTCTCGAACTCGTAACCTTTGCATTTTGCGGGAATGTGCTCTACCGACAGTGCTACTCAACCACGGCTCACGACCAGTTTTCACAACTTTATTTTCGCCTTAAAGTACTTCAGTGAAAATCTCATTCTTGAAACACACCTCAAGTTGTGACTAACCCATGTTTCCACAATATCCTTTCTTCCAGGAGTGCTAGTTTTGCGGGTCCTGCAGGAGAACGTCTGAGGAGTATGGAGGTGGTGGCGGAACTATAGCTGTGAAGACGGGTCGTGACTCGTGTATGGGTAGCTCAATCAGTAGAACTCCTGCCCCCGAAAGAAAAGACTATAAGTTCGTGTCTCCGTACGGCACACAGTTTTAATGTACCAGGAAGTTTCATATTAGCGCACATTCCACTGAAGGGTGAAAATTTCATTCTGGAAATATCCCTCCAGCTGTGATTAAGCCATGTCTTTGCAATATCCCTTCGTCTTGCAAGTTTCGCAGATGAGATTCTGTCTGGTTTGGAAGGTAGGGGATGAGGTACTGGTGAAAGTAAAGCTATGAAGAAGGGTCGTGACTTGTATTTGAACAGTTCAGTTGGTATGGCACTTTCCTGCAAGAGGCGAAGATCCAGAGTTCAAGCCTCGATCTGGTACACAGTTTTAATCTGCCAGGAAGTTTCAGTATGTACTGTTGTTGCTTTTGTATTCGTATTATTATTATCAGTTCTTTGCCCGTAAGGTTTCTTCGTACATCCTAACCTACAAGAAAATCGTCCTTCTACAGTTCCTGTTTTTATTAACTGCAGTGTTATTATTATTATCATCATTATTATTTATTATTGTTATTATCATTACTCATTTTTGGCTCCATAACAGTGATTAAGTTGTTAGATGGTTATTCCTTTTTTCTTGTTTCCTTCTTTTTCTCTTCCCATAACGCCTTCATTCTTTGGCTATGTTCCTGTTTCCTTTGTTGGGTCATATTTTGCCTATTTTCTGCTTTTCTTTTAGTTCAAATTTCTTGTTCATCATTTTGTATCTGAATTTGTCTCATTCATTTCTCATTTCAATACAGATCCCTGCTTTTTCTAGACCTTCTTCTATTTAGTGAAACCAATTGGTTTTTCGATTGGACTGTTTACTACACCAAAAATCCTCTTTGTGGTTCTGTTATTGTTCATTCTAGGTATGTATCCATAGAATGTTAGCTGGCGTTTTCTGATCGTGTCTGTAAGTCTATCTGTACGTTCGTATAATTCTTTGGTTGGTCTCTTCATCCATATTGCGTCTCCACGTACTGGTCCAAAAACTTTTCTGAGCATTTTACGTTATATTTTATCTGTCTCTGTGTTGCCTGATTCTCGTATTGTGGTCTTTTCTGATGTGTAGAGTGCTCCTGGGAGTACTACTGCACTGTAGTGGCTGAGTTTAGCCTATCTTATCACTGTTTATTTATAGTGATGAAATTACATTTGTCTCTGAAAGGAGACCTGAAGGTTCTAACATTATCAAACCACAGAAGTAACTATTTAGATGTATATAGAATGTCCTTCTCGGGTACTGCACTCTACATCAAAAGGAATTGGTCCTTACATATTTATTACACAGTAAACTGACGTGATTGGTTGCTATGGTGAACATGCCGTGCTACTAATCAACTGATTTATTAATCAGGCAGAATATGAGAAATGTTTTTCCTTTTCATTATTTTACAAAAATTAAAAATTAATGTGAACATTACTATTTAGAAATAACAAATAAAAGAATAATCTAACCACTAATAAATTATGAGAATCATGTGTACTTATTATTCAATAACACATTCACAAAGGCTGGCATCATAAGCCCTGTGAGACAGACGGAGCAGTTAGTGGAGAAGTGAAAACGACGTAAGCCGTAGTAGAGCTGTTTCAGATCTTCCGCATGCATTGTAACAGAGAGCCGCCACACCAGGGGTTGACACTCCATAATGGAAGCATCCCGCACGCGTCGCTGGCTGCGGATTGGTGACTGGGGAGGGGGGTGGGGTTGGGTGAAGCGGCTGTATCTGCCTTAGCCAGTCGAAAGGGCGGTGGGCTGAAGAACGCACAGAGATCGACTACACCAGCTGGGCGTTGCCGAAGGCTTGGCTAGATATCTACACTTCGTTTAACAATGATTTATTAACAACATACCATGCAACTGTACTCTTTAAAATGTTGATAAAGAAGACTTTACATTACTACACTTGTAAGTCCGTCAATCATTTTGTAACTGTGCCCGATCCTTTATACAAGATTATGAACCAAGTTTCTGCCCTAAAATATGTATCCGCAACTGAATATGAGGCAGTCAATACCCAGACTGACTGCAGAAAGGTTTTGGAGACGGCTATATTTACGCAAAGTGTAATGAAATGGGAGGTTACCAGGATGTAACAGAGCTGAGTTTGAAAGTATAACGTAGACAGCAAATCTCAAACTATTCTGTCCGAAACTGTACTAGTATGAGAATTATAAGCACAAATGTGTTGTTATCTGTTGCCTAACACTAACTAATGACCTGAAAATGAAGAGCTTGTGGGTTGGAAGCAACAATATGCAGTGATGCCGTCTGTCTCTGTCATCGTATGGCTCCAAGAAGTGCACTAGCGACGCTGTAACTGAATTGGCGAGAAGTTCTTACAGAAGGTAAAGGCAACAACTATACTTTGCTTAGCTTCTGAGCAAACTATAGTATAAGTGAAAGGGACACATTTTGTATTAAAGAAATGTTAAGTGCTCACTGAATGTAACAGAACTGCAAAAATTCTAAAGTGCAAAACTTCATATGGTGTTGACGAAATTTCCAATAGAGTTCTAAAATGTCCTACTAACTTAATACTGTAAGTAATGCTTGGTAGAATATATAAAGCATCACTGGCATAAGGAATTTTCCCAGGCGAGTTAAAATATGCAGCTGCCAAACTTCTTCAAAAGAAAGGTACATCTACATACATACTCTGCAATCCACCATACGGTGCGTGGCGGAGGGTACCTCGTGCCACAACTAGCATCTTTTATCCCTGTCCCACTCCCAAACAGAAAGAGGGAAAATTACTGCCTATATGCCTCTGTACGAGCCCTAATCTCTCTTATCTTATCTTTGTGGTCTTTCCGCGAAATGTAAGTTGGCAGCAGTAAAATTGTACTGCAGTCCGCCTCAAATGCTGGTTCTCTAAATTTCCTTAATAGCGATTCACGAAATGAACGCCTCCTTTCCTCTAGACACTCCCACTCGAGATCCTGAAGCATTTCCGTAACACTCGCGTGATGATCAAACCTACCAGTAACATATCTAGCAGCCCGCATCTGAATTGCTTCTATGCCCTCCCTCAATCCTACCTGATAGGGAACCCAAATGCTCGAGCAGTACTCAAGAATAGGTCGTATTAGTGTTTTATAAGCGGTCTCCTTTACGGATGAACCACATCTTCCCAAAATTTTGCCAATAAACCGAACACGGCTATCCGTCTTCCCCACAACTGCCATTACATGCTTGTCCCACTTCATATCGCTCTGCAATGTTACGCCCAAAAATTTTAATCGACGTGACTGTGTCAAGCGCTACACTACTAATGGAGTATTCAAACGTTACAGGATTCTTTTTCCTATTCATCTGCATTAATTTACATTTATCTTTATTTAGAGTTAGCTTCCATTCTTTACACCAATCACAAATCCCGTCCAAGTCATCTTGTATCCTCCTACAGTCACTCAACGACGACACCTTCCCGTGCACCACAGCATCACCAGCAAACAGCCGCACATTGCTATCCACCCTATCCCAAAGATCATTTATGTAGACAGAAAACAACAGCGGACCTACCACACTTCCCTGGGGCCCTCCAGATGATACCCTCACCTCCGATGAATACTCACCATCGAGGACAACGTACTGGGTTCTATTACTTAAGAAGTCTTCGAGCCACTCACATGTTTGGGAACCAATCCCATATGCTAGTACCTTAGTTAGGAGTCTGCAGTGGGGCACCGAGTCAAACGCTTTCCGGACGTCAAGGAATATGGCATCCGTCTGATACCCTTCATCCATGGTTTTCAAGATATCATGTGAAAAGAGGGTGAGTTGCGTTTCGCAGGAGCGATGCTTTCTAAATCCATGCTGATGCATGGACAGCAACTTCTCTGTCTCAAGGAAATTCATTATATTCGACCTGAGAATATGTTCGAGAATCCTGCAACAAACCGATGTTAAGGATATTGGCCTGTAATTTTGAGGATCCGTTCTCCTACCTTTCTTATATACAGTAGTCACCTGCGCTTTTTTCCAGTCGCTCGGGACTTTACACTGGGCAAGAGATTCGCGATAAATGCAAGCTAAGTAAGGAGCCAGTGCAGTAGAGTACTCTCTGTAAAACCGAACTGGAATCCCATCAGGACCTAGCGATTTATTTATTTGCAATCCATTCAGCTGCTTCATGAACCCAAGGATGTCTATCACTATGTCCTCCATACGGGAATCTGTACGAGACTCAAACGGCGGTATGTTTGTACGATCCTCCTGCGTGAAAGATTTCTCAAATGCTAAATTTAAAATTTCTGCTTTCGTTTTGCTTTCTTCGGTCGCCAGGCCAGACTGATCAGTGAGTGACTGGATGGAAGCCTTCGCCCCGCTTACCGATTTTACGTAAGACCAGAATTTCCTTGGGTTTTCAGCAAGATCTTTTGCTAAGGTATGACGGTGGTAGTGGTTGAATGCTTCGCGCATCGCTCTTTTTACAGCAGCACGAATCTCTACTAACTTTTGCCTGTCCTCATTCTCCCGATCTTTCTTGTACTGCGAGTGCAACTGCCTTTGCTTCCTGAGCATTCTCCGAATTGCGCTGTTAAACCACGGTGGGTCTTTTCCATCCGTAACCCACTTTTTCGGCACATACTTGTCCAATGCGTGATTTACAATGTGTTTAAAATTTGCCATAAATCTTCAACGTCCATCGTACCTGAAGTAAATGGAGTCGATTCATTTACTAAGTGGTAATGCTAACAACTGCTTATCTGCTCCTTCTAGTAAGAATACTCTCCTAGCCTTCTTGAGCGACTTTTTAACTTTCGTGACCATAGTCTTAATGACAACATCATGATCACTAATCCCTGTCTCAACACTAACACCGTCGATGAGGTCTGGTCTGTTCGTGGCTACCAGATCTAAAATATTTCCATTACGCGTTGGCTGTCGATTTAGCTGCTCAAGACAGTTTTCGGATAATGTGTTCAAAAGTAATTCACACGATGGCTTGTCTGCACCACCTGTAATGAATCATTGGACATCCAAGTATATACTTGGTAGGTTGAAGTCACCTCCGACTAATATAGCATGATCCTGGTATTTCTGCGATACATAACGTAGACTCCCTTTGAATGATTCTGCCCGGTAACAACACCCCACAATTAACTTTATTTCCCCTTGCCCTGTTAAACGTGTCCAGATAACATATTAACAGATAAGATAATATGAGAGACATACAGTGTAATATCGTTACCGACATCTTTTTCGAAAATATTCGAGAGACTAACGTACTCAAGATTCACATGATATTTGCAAACAACCAATTTACTTAGCATGTCGCTGTTTTTAGTGCAGAACGAATGCCATTCTAAGAGTGCTATTTATAAATTCACTCGTAGAATATTCTCAAGCCTTAAATAATGAAACATTACCACTTGGTATGGTTTGTAATCTTGGCTTTTCTTGTGATCTTTCCAAAGTGTCTGATTGTGTAGTTCATATTACCGTCTAAGGAAAACTCGGGTTTTACAAAATTGAAGGCCTTCCACAAGACTTGTTTGAAATGTACTTAAGGTACACAATGCAACAGTTGTGATGAATAATTCAAACAATATTAGAAGGGTATGAAAGTTTAGGCACTGGGGAAAAGTTACAAAGGGAATCTCACAGGATTCAGCTGTCGATCCATTCCTATTCCTTATACAGGGTCTCCAGAGAAAATGTTCCAGTATTTGCAGAGGATGTAGTATGCATCAACGGAAGAAACACCGAGCGAGGTGGCGCGGTGGTTACCACACTGGCTCGCATTCGGGAGGACGAGCGTTCAAACCCGCGTCCGGCTATCCTATCCAGATTTAGCTTTTCCGTGATATCCGTAAATCACTTCAGACAAATGCCGGTATGGTTCCTTTGAAAGGCACAGCCAGTTTCCTTCCCCTTCCTTTACTACTCCGACGGGACCGTTGACCTACCTCATAACAAAGTTTTATTTTTTTATGGGACCAAACGAGAGGTCATCGGTCCCTAGGCTTACACACTACTTAATCTAACTTAAACTAGTTTACGCTAAGAACATCATACTCACCCATGCCCTAGGGAGGACTCGTACCTATGACGCAAGGAGCCGCGCGAACCGTGACAAGATGCCCTAGACCATCATACCGCTACCCCACGTGGCCTTATAACACTATCCCCTAATACCTGAACCTTTAGTTCTGTCATGGGAAAGGCTACGTATAACCCTAACGTTCCGTGAAACACTCTAATGTTACCCTCTGAGAGTATTTAAAAATTCGACTGTGCGTGTTTTTAATGGCAAAGGGTATCGGACTATAATTTCGAATTTTGTAAGGTTGACAATAAACCAAACGTGAGACATGAGTTTCTCCTGGCGTATACAACTTTCAAATAACTTCCGGGAATTCAGCAAGTTAACACTTTCAGCGACAGCCGATATTTCGGCGGGAGAACACCCCACCATTTTCAAGGCAAACAGCAACGGACAGGCGGCGTACATGTAAATTTAAAACCTCGGTTCTCGGACTGCCTCCGTTAAGGATGATCTTGGACTGCGTAAGGCGGGTGTATATCGCATTCCTTGTAGCAGCGGCATGGCATATATTGGTTAAACTATCAGGACCGTGGAGGACCGATGTACTGAGCATAAACGGCACACACGATTACAGCAGCCAAATAGATCTGCTATTGCCGAACATTGCTTGGATACTGGTCACCCCATGTTATATAATAACACCGAGATATTGGCATGCACGTCCAGCTATTGCGACAGTGTTATTAGGGAGGCAGTTGAGATTAAATTAGCGGGCAACCTCGTAAACAGGGATGGAGGTTTCTGTTTAAATTCTGTTTGGAATCCGGCTCTCTCCCTTGTCAAAAAACAGAGGGACAGAGTCAATGCTACCTAACCTGCGAATTCATAGTCTCACTATCGATAGCTCTGACTTTGGTCGTCTTTGGTGACACTAGTGTTCAGTGTCTGTGTTATCTTTCCTGCTTCAGTCCGAGAACCTAGGTTTTAAATTTGCATGTACACCGCCTGTCCGTTGCTGTTTGCCTTGAAAATGGAGGGGTGCTCTCCCGCCGAAATACCTGGCTGAATTCCCGGAAGTTATTTGAAATAAACCAAAAGGGCCTTAACCTTTGGAGTTAACAGAAGTGGTAAAACTATAAGTGAATGGAAAGAAATGAACGGTCGCCAACCTACTTACGCACATTAATTTGGAAATATATATTTGAGAAAATTGGATCTTAGTTATTGAAGTTAATAGGATACAAACTGACACAGTGTACTCTGTACTGTGTGTAGCAGCAATTACCAATAACACAGAGACTAGTGAATTATGGGGAACAAAATTGCACCGAACTCATACCAATGACGGCCACTTAATCGAAACACTGAAACATCAGTGCTTGAAGTGCAGAACTAATTTTGGACATGAGGGTTTCTATCTTGACTGACATGAGTAACAGAAATAAAGATGAATAACATCTTACATAAACTGTTTAAGCTCCTCTGAATATAGCATTTTTCCTTAGTAACAGTAATAGTTCATTTCTTCTTAATAGGAGGGTAGTATGATGGGGACCCATAAACTGTTATAGTTTCTTTGATTACTGCAAAAGTAAAAAAATGGTTGAAATGGCTCTGAGCTCTACGGGACTTAACATCTGAGGTCATCAGTCCCCTAGAACTTAGAACTACTTAAACCTAACTAACCTAAGGCATCACACACATCCATGCCCGAGGCAGGATTCCAACTTGCGACCGTAGCGGTCGCGCGGTTCCAGACTGAAGCGCCTAGAACCGCTCGGCCACTACGGCCGGCTGAAAAAGTAAAAATTATCTCGAAAATCTAATTATTCACTTAAATTACTTTGCTAATAAAATGAAACGCTGGACTTAATTAACTTCAAAAGGAACCATTCATTATGGGTACCAAAACTACACTATCTTTGAAAATGTGCAAAACTTCACTTCTAAAAGTACTGCCGCAAATCAGTTCATTAACGGTTTATATGTACTTGTACTTGAATCACCTGTGAAGCAGGTATTCTTGGCAATAATATTTACACAATCTTGCACTGTAATCCTACAAAACTATATCTTATAATAAACTAAGGACACTTCAGCAAAAGCCTGTCCAAGTCAACTTTTAAGGTCTTAGCTTTTAAATAATTAAGGTTTTCACTTTCCTGTTGATTGATCTTTATATTTTGCACTTAAACTACCTACCTTAACAATTTTGCTGGGAGTGGTCCATAAACAAAGCAATCAAATTATACTCATGCTTTATCTTTTGCTACTCCCTTTACTTTTGACAAAAAAAAATCACTTTTATACACATGAATGCCAGATATGTTCATTCAAATCAGGATACTCGGTTTTAGTAGCATTTAGATGAGGACCCTGCGTAGGTTCCAGATCGGGATTGAAGTTACGGTTTCGAACACGAATTGACGTTTCATGTGATTATTATTGAAACAACACACGAATTAACTGGTCCATGCGAAGCAGTGGCGAGGATTAGTGGCAGGCGAAATGGCGGCTAACTGTACTCGCGGCTCATGATGTGCAGATGCTCTATAAAATCTCTTCTTGGCGTCTGATTTTCAACATGTTAGAGACATTCAATTATGCCGTGAATACCAAATAATAGCCAGATCCACATCCGAGGCAAATCCATTCTAATGAAGCTTGCAATCGCCTCTCTTAGCACCGTCGAGGTGTACCGTGCTAAGGTACACACAAAGGAGCCGCACAGTCCGACCACCAAACCCACTTTCGTTACGGAGGGACGTCCCTACAGCGTTTACATGTTACAAATACGAGTGCCCTAAGCATGAACCAACTTTTAACAAACATACTGCCGGCTGTTGTGGCCGAGCGGTTCCAGGCGCTCCAGTGCGGAACCGCGCTGCTGCTACGGTCGCATTTTCGAACCCTGCTTTGGGCACGGACGTGTGTGATGTCCTTAGGTTAGTTATGTTTAAGTAGTTCTAAGTCTAGGGGACTGATAACCTCAGATGTTAAGTCCCATTGTGCTCAGCGCCGTTTGAACAAACATACTTCTTTCATAAACATGTTCGCATTACAATATTTTAAAATTTCAACATATTATTTTGCTTTTTTATATATATACATTACAAAACTGTAATTTTTGCCATACATCAAGGAGTGCAAACAACACAGAATGCACAATTGATAAACTGCAGATACACAGTTACCTAAAATAAACCTGCTCCCAGTCGATAAAAGTGTTACAAGTTGTTTGGTCCCCTCCCCTCAAATCAAGCAACTAACCAAGGGAAGGAAGGAATTTCCTAAACACTGGTTGTAAGCCTCATATCTTCGGAGTTATTGCCTACATGTGTACGTGGAGCATCTTACACACCGAGCTGTTTGAAACGAGGCAAGTGAGGAAACAGTGTATGTAGTAGACTTTCCTCCAGTGAAACGTGTTTAAATTGGTGTCAAGCAGTCACCATAGACAAGAACACTTACAGTGTTCGACAGCGTCCTACAATATGTAGTGTATCTTTCAGTGATCTAGTTTTATCTGGTGTAACGGTAGTACTCATATGGCACATTACTTGTTGTGACACAGCCGTACATTGCCGTAATTTGTTTCTGTGCACGTCACTGGACGTACAGCTCCCAATTCAACACAGGAGATGACAGATACGGTCTTCTACTACAGGCAAGCCCATGGAAGCACAGAACGTGTTTTCATTATCTGTGATGCAGTCCGGCAACAGCCTGAGGTGTTACAGCGAATTCATGAATACATGAGATGTAGGGTGGAAAGTTATGTTGCAATGGATCGCAGTCAGGGCGAGCACATCTTGTGAACAGTAGGGCAGAGACGTGATGATTGACAGTAATACTAATAGTAGTAGTATTAGTTGTAGTAGAGACTAAGGTATGAGGTTCACCGCTAATATTTATATGGCCTTTTTTCTTCCCTTTTTGTATACTACATTCTCTATAAATATTAGAACATTTTTCCAGACGAACTGTACATGTGAATGACATGTCCCTTAACTTTCAGCAAGCAAAACTGGTGCTTTTATCAGATGATGCTGGTGTTATAATAAATCCCTCTAAAGAGGGAGAGCAAAAGAAGAAATTTTTAATTATGTTTTCCAAAGAATTATTAAGCTGTTCTCTGAAAATACTCTTCCTCCAGTTTGAGAAAGCACACTATACTCATTTCTGCGCAACAAATAGTCATGGCAACAGTTCATGTAACATGTGAACAGTATAGGGTAATATGCTCCAGCTTTTTGGGTGTACATTTTGCAGTTAACTTAAACAGGAAGAGGTATAATACTGAAATTTTCAAACACTTCAACTACATTTGCTCTTCTTTGAAGAAACGAATCGATCTCCTGACGTATTTTACGTATTTCCACACTGTAATGTGTTATGGAATACTTTTCTGGCGTATCTAACAACTTCGAAAATACTGATTACACAAAAGGGAGCAGTAATAATAATGTGGGGCGATCACCTGCAGACATCATGTAAGTGCCTCTTCAAGAGTTAGGCATTTTAACTGCATCGCCACAGTATATATATTCGCTAACGAATTTGGTCATAAATAATCCGTGACAGTTTGTGTCTGTGTGAAATCTTATGGGACTTAACTGCTAAGGTCATCAGTCCCTAAGCTTACGCACTACTTAACCTAAATTATCCTAAGGACAAACACACACACCCATGCCCGAGAGTGGACTCGAACCTCCACCGGGACCAGCCGCACAGTCCATGCCTGCAGCACCCTAGACCGCTCGGTTAATCCCGCGAGGCGTGAGTGTTTGGTGCATATACTTACAACACTAGAGATAAAAGACTTTTATTACGCATTAATAAAGCTGCCAGTGGCTGAGAAAGGAGTTCAACATGCAGGAAGAAAAATTTTTTATCATTATCCCAATAGGATTAAACAATCATTTCTCTGGAACATCTCCTTCTGCTCAATGGACGAAATTTTATTTAAAAATTTATAGCCTTTAAAAAAAGAACGGAGGAAAGACAAAGAAGGACACCTAGCTTTTAAGTATAGTTGCATGAGTAGGACTAAAGATAATGTTAACATTAATCATGTATACATATTCTGTAAATATATTTATTCCACAGCATTTCGTTATTGGAATAGTGCAGTGAAGTAGCTAAGTAACTAACTAACGACGGTAAGGGGTATGTTATGGAATTTGTGAGCGAATTAAAGTGTAAGATAATGAATCCACAATGCCCGGACGTACAATTAGTCTAGTGTAACGCATGAATAAATGAGGCTTACGAAGTCAGCTGTTATGGAGACAGACAGACATCTGAACACAACATTTATCAACCACTCTGAAGCATCATAGCACGAAAATTCCGTAGAAACAAATCTACAAAAATCTGAAAAATCATCATTCAGATGAGACAATATTTCTTTTCCCTTAAATCTGAATTGCTTAACTCAGAAACGTATGTAGACCACTATGTGTTCTGATGAGATCGAGAATAAAAACAAAGGCATAACATTTTGCGCGAGGTCCGAAAGTTGAATGAAACCCGAAAAGTACACGATTTTACGTAATTCCAATACTCTTACCCTTTCCTCTGATCCTGTGAATGTGTGAATACCACCCCAAAGCTTGCAGTTCGCTGCGGATGGTCCCATATGAAACACAAAAGAGAAGAACCTTAATTAGTTCTGCTTGGTGTTCTGTCCATGGTAAGAGAGACGACAGACACTGTGTACGGTTCCCTCGCTTAACAGTTCTCGATAGCCTCTTCGGGTTTACCGCAGAGTCCCAAAAACAACACGACTCGATATCTCTACGATCCACCTGTCCGCCATATCTTGAGAGGTGCTGCTACTGTTTAGCCTCCTGAAGATGGTGGTCAGATGGATCGCCGAAATATCGAGACGTGTTGATTTTAGGCTCCAGCAGCAAACCTGAAGAGGCTTCAAAGACAAGAGTGCTTCGTACCAAAAACTGCGCGAGATGTACAATCGAAAAATACGGGCCCGGCACTCTGTATGGACAGCACTGCTCTTTTCTGTTATTGCAAAGATGTGCGGCAGCACTGGACAGGTCGGCTAGTGACTCATCGTCTGTGACTGGACAATGGCCTTAGAACGTGGTGCGCGGGTGGACGATTTACAATTTGCGCTGGCGACAAAATGGCTGTCTCTAACAATGGGCAAAAAATTTTTATTCAAAATTTGTAAATTACTTACACCGGTGTTTCAAAATGAATATAGGGTTTTAAGGCTATGTATCATTTATTACAGACAGTTCAACATCGTATTTCCCTAAAGATAACGCAATCAACTAATCTTGCAACAGTGTTAACCGGGCATCGTAAATTAATGTCTTGCTACCATAGGTTCAGGCTAGACCCAAGTGCTACTTGTAGGTGCGAAGACGATGATCGTACAATAAATCTCCTGTTGTGGGTTTTGTCGCGAACTTAATGCAAAGATACCCTAAGGAAGAGTAATGCAGGGATGGAAGGGAGCTGGCCCGTCGATAAACCAGTATTACTAAAGCTATACACGAACGAATTTCACAAGTGTTGCAGTTCAGTAACGTTACACAGCGTATGAACATGTATATTACTAAACGCTAAAAAACATAATGTTCCACCTGGAAACCTTACATCAATCATACGGAAGTTTACTATTGTGAATACATGTATTAGTATACTTTTCCCATGTTTTATCTGGAAACCTTACATCGATCATATAGAATATTTCTATTGTAAATATTTGTCATCCATACTATTGAAACTCGTTATAATTGAACTTCTTCTTTATGTATTCGAGTATCTAAACGTGTAGTATTACAAATACTGTGCTGGAGCATGCTGTTCATTTTTGGATCACAACCTACGACCATCTTAGAGACAGAAGTGATGACACTTTCTGCAGGACCTGACCATCATTTTGCAGGACAATGCTAAAGCACGTACAGTGCAAGCTGTTACTGATTTGTTGGACTCATGGGGCTGCTAAGTGCTATACCACCTACAGCACTGCCCTGACTTAAGCCCTCGTGAGTTCAGCTCGATTTCTGAACTGAAAGAAGCACCTCACGGCATTCGCTTCAGAACTGCTACAAATTCGTCGGGCAATAGACCGCGCCGCTCGGACTGTCAACAAAACTGGCACTCCTAAGAGTATCCTACGACTTCCTCATTGCTGGCAACGGTTTATACACAATGCTGGTGGCTACTTTGAACGTCAATAAAACTTTGAAACACGTATCTATTTTGTACGAGCTGTAAATAAATAGCTGCCACTACTACAGTTCCAAACCACGTACATCCACTGTTCCTGCGAGTCCTCAAGAACATTCGTAGGTTTTGCCATATAATTAATTCGCGAACGCATTTTTCTGTAGCAAATCAGCGAAGATACCTTTTTTGCTATCCTACTAGAATTGTGATAAACTGATCACATTTATGTTTTTCAAATTTTGTTTTTGTGACTTAGGACTAAAAACTATGATGCTACATATGTCATTATGGCACCTTTGTGAGGTATGAAAACTCTGGTGGTAAACAGATTTCCCACATTCCTCTCGTGAGCTGTTTTGTGTTGCCATTACGCGAAATATAGTAATGAACAGTGTTTTCTGCTTTTATTTTATGTTTTCTTTTATTTTACTTTAAAATATTTGTTACCATATTAAAGTTTACTTACCACAATGTGAAAACAGTCCTTGAAACTTTATCACACAATAAAGGTATGAGATGATACAGGTCACATTAATGTATATTGCAGAAGCGAAGCTATGTGTTCCGAGAGCAGTAGTGATCCCACGAAAAACAGAAACTGACACCCATGCCCAAGGGAGGACTCGAACCTTCTCCGGGACCAGCCGTGCTAGGGAAACCCATAAGTTTCTGGTAAGAATGCTTCCCAAGGACCACAAATGACAGAAACTACTTTGGTGTTAACCATACTTCTCAGTAATCATTAAGGCTCCGTATTTTTGATGGGATGTATACTTCCCACAGTTCTGAAGGCTTTATTTCACAAAAGAATTTAACCACAGCTGGTGCAGCGGACTGCCACCAGATTCCAGGAACGTGCAGAAGTGGTAACAAGTATTTCCTTAAACGCTGTACAGAAATACTTTTGGTGGGAAATAAATTCCCCACGGCTCGCGAAAGGGATAAACCGGGTGTTGGGTTTTCTCATTAGACTTTTGATAGATGTAGGAAAGTTGGAATTACCGAAGTGTTTGATCTGTGGTAACGGTAAAAGAGACTACTTGAGCTCCTCCACGAATTTTATCTGTTTTTGACGGATTGCCCACTTTTTCCATCAGAAATTTTTCTAATAAATGTCAAAACGTATGAGGAGATGTCGACCAGACTGTTTCGTGACTATAAAAAAAAGTTAGGATTCAGATTTCAAAGGCCTCGTATTACTCTAACATCTTGATAAATAGCACAGTAAAAGAATGTAAATAACAGAGTGAGTAGCATCAGAGTAGATATTCTAAATATGAAATAAACAGGACGTATAAAGATGCAATATTAAGATGCGTTCGAAAGGAACTTGCAGTGAGCTTAAAAGCAAAATGATGGGAGTAACGAGTCAGGATCTTGGAGCAAGAAATGGCACATCTGTTGAACACATGTGGTTAAGCAGCTAAAGGGGCAGAGTTGGCCTGCCGTTGTGGCCGAGCGGCTCTAGGCGCTTCAGTCCGGAACTGCGCTGCTGTTATGGTCGCGGATTCGATTCCTGCCTCTGGCATGGATGTATGTGATGTCCTTAGGTTAGTTAGGTTTAAGCAGTTCTAAGTCTAGCGGACTGATGACCTCAGATGTTAAGTCCCATAGTGCACAGAGCTATTTGAACCATTTTTTTGGGCAGAGGTGTCCCTCGTCATTCAACAATAGAACAGGGGGATGTTTCTAAATTCCCACTACAAGCTTCTGAGTATTTTGAAGGGGACTTAGTAGATAAAGTTTTGACAAGGAACTGATGTCCAGAAATGTACTGTTTTCGGATAAGTTTGAAGATTGGACCACTTTTTTCTACAGAATCTCACAGCAGTGGTTGTGTTTGAAGTACTCGTCGTCGGATTCTCTTCCACGTGGCGAAGGAAATCCTCATCAAGGTCGAGTCACAGTCAACCCTAGTAGTTGCGAACGTGCCAGTTTCTCACAGTCGTATCTGAGATCGGACCCAAATGGTTTGTGGTGGACTGAGGGACCACTAAAGTTACTCGATACAGCAGTGTTGAGATCCTCCATTACATACTGTTCTCTAAAGCAGGAGTACTGAATATGATCCGAAGTTGAAACTCATATCCAAACGACCCATTTCGGGCATGGGTTCCTTGCAAAAACTTTACATTGCAAGTCGTCTCGACAACCGCTAGAGGCCTGTGTAAGAAGACAGACGAACGATTTGGCAAAAACTTATGAGCGCTGGTTACTATGAGGGCTATTCTCTTTTTCAGGATTTGTTCGGCAGCAGAATGAAATCCACAGTGAAACTGAGAAATATTTTGTTTGGGGTATTCGGTCAGCCTTCCAGGCCAGGTAGTTCTGTACGTAGTCGCCGCTCCGACTTAGGCAACTGTCAAAGCCTTGTACCAACGTCCCAATACAATCATTGTAAGAGGCATCCACTTCTGCTTTGAGCCAATTGTTTTTGCTGGCCTGCACCTGGCTGTCTACGACAAAATGCTGTGTTCACAGCCAGCGGTTCATGTGAATAAAGAGATGAAAATCAGAGAGAGCCATGTCTGGACTGCATGGTGGGTGATCAAACACTTCCCATCGAAAAAGCTGCCGGAGCGTTTTTGTTGCAGCTGATTTGAGTGCCGAGGGTTGTCAAGACAGGACTTGGGTGTCACAGATCACAGCTACATTACGTGGGATGCGTGATATCGGACGGAACTCCTCAGCTTGAGCACATGGAATGGCATCGCGTACAACACACTTGGTGGAAGACGCTGTTGTTGTGGGCATCTCTACGTGGTCACTGTGCACTCAGAATAGTTAGTTAGTTGATTGGTTAGTTACTTGTTCCATTGATCAATCTCACGGTAACCATGTGATGTGGAACGTGTCAAGTGCTTAAGTAATTCACACATGAATCAAGGTTTCTTTGTTTTAAGCTTAAAACTCTTTTTACCTACCTCATTCTTATTCAAGAATTCATCTGTGGTATAGAAGGAGTTGTCAAGGAGATATGATTCCAATTCATTTTTGAAACTGTTACTGCTGTCTGTCAGACATTTTATTTCATCTGGTAATTTATCGAAAAGTTTTACAGCAACATATTTACACCTTTCTGTGCCAAAGGTAGGATAAGTAGAGTATAGTGTAAGTCCTTCTTCTTTCTGATATTATAATCATGAATATCACTGTTGTTTTTCAACTGGTCCATGTGTTGAGAACCAATTTCCTTACTGAGTAAATGCACTGTGAGGCTATTGTAAGAATTCCTAAATTTTTTAACAGATGTCTACAGGATGTGCGACTACGGGCCCCACACATTACTCTAAGTACTTTCTTTTGAACAGTGAATACTCTTTGCCTAGGTGTTGAGCTACCCCAAAATATTATTCTGTATGACATCAGAAAGTGAAAGTATGCAAATTATGTCAGCTTATTAATTTCTATATCCCCAAAATTGTCAATGATTCTGATTGCAAAAGTTGCTGAACCTAGTCATTTTAAGAGTTCCAAAATACGAATTTTTCAATTAAGTTTCTCATCTATATGTATACCAGAAAACATAGTGTGATCTACCCTGACTGCTGATTCCTGTGAATGTGTTATAATTATTGAAGAAACTGCACTCCTTGCAGTAGAAAATTGGATTTACTGCGTTTTTTCAAAGTTCAGAGCAAGCCCATTCGCAGAAAACCAATCAATAACTTTTCTAAAGACATTATTTGTGTAATATTCTATTGCAGTTTCTTTTACTGGATTAATAATGATGCTTGAATCATCAGCAAACAGTGTCAGTTTAGCTTCTTGTTTCAGGTAAGGAGGAAGGTCATTCACATATATCAAGAACAGAAGGGGACCCAGGACCGAACCCTACGGAATACCTAATGTTATTTCACCCCAGTTAGATGAAGTGGGAAATTTCCTTGAATCACTTTAACCATATAAAGAAACTTCTTGCTTTCTGTTCTGCAGATATGACTTGAAACAGTCATATGCTGTTCCATTCATACAACAGAATTGTAATTTCTGTAACATAATGTTACAATGTGACGTGGTGCAATCGACTGGCGTACTGGCCACACTGCGCAACATATTTGCGCAAAGCATCATCGTAGTTTCTTGAAATAACCTTCGTATTAATTTGACAGCGGACTGCAGGGGATACGGGAACCAGAACGAGAAGTGACCCTCATTTATCTGTCTGGGACATACTGACAGCAATTTCAAAGAATCGTATTCCCAATATTTGTAATTGGTTCTCCTGCTTAATCACTGTTAGCTCGCAGTGGCTGAAAACAGCTGATCTCCAGCTATCTCTACCAATATGGGTAAAAGATGGAGAATATTAAAAACACGCGAGGTGTCAGTCACGTATGAGAGGCAGTCAAATGAAAATCAAACAATCGGCACTACGGGACCATGGAACACTACCATTTAAAAGTGATCAGCACAAAAGTTAAGTAATTTATCTCACAGGAAGATGAGGTGATCAATCCCTGTTTCGTAGAACGATGTCGGTAGCTGGCGCATCCACAACCGCGTCCACTCGTTCGACTGAAACCTACGACTATGCATGTCTTTTTTTCATATCGACAAAGATGTGAAACACACACTGTGAATAATCCGGGATGTACAGAGGATGTCGCAGTGTTTACCAACGAAATCGCTGACGCAAAGTCTTCGCCCGATCGGCGGTGTGGGGGCGGGCATTATCATGCGAGAGTATGGTTCTGTCAAACAGCATTCATCGGCATTTTGATTTGATGGTGCGTCGCACTTTTTGGAAAGATTATTCCCAGCACTGCACTTTAATTTTGGTTCAACGCTAGAGAAACTTGACGTGCAAGGGAGGCACCGCAGTCACAGAAAAAGGTCATCATGACGTTACTTGGTGCCGACTTTTCCAGACCTAGGGCAAATGGCAGACACTGAAAGCATCCTACATCTCAGAAATCCCACATCAAAGAAATCCAAAACTGTTCACACACGTTCCGGTAAGTTTGAGGATAATGCCAACACCATCATTGTCAATCGGACGAAGGATACATTACTGTGATTTGGTCGGGAAACACTGTACCATCCTCCATACAGTCCGGCGCGTGTACGCTTCTCATTTGACTGACCTTTATACAATATACTGCGTGGTCCCAAAAGTCATGGGATACCTCCTAGTATCGTGTCGAACCTCCTTTTACCCGGAATAGTGCAGCACTCATCGTGGCAGGGGCTCAACAGCTCGTTACAAGTTCCCTGCAGAAGTATTGAGCCACGCTGCCTTCATAGCCGTCCATAATTACGGAGGTGTTGCCGGTACAGGATTCTGAGCACGAACTGACCTCTCGATTATGTCCCATGAATGTTCGTGATGTGAGTGGCCCAGCCATTCACCCGAAATGTCCAGAATGTTCTTCAAACCAAACGCGAACAATTGTGGCCCGGTGACATTGCGTATTATTAGCTATAAAATATTTCATCGTTGTTTAGGAACATGTCGTCCGTGAACGGCTGTAAACTATCTACAAGTATCCCAACGTTTGAGGACCCAGTCCATACATATAAACACCGTCCACACAATTATGGGACCATCACAAGATTGCAAAATACCTTGTTAACAACTTGGGTCCATTCCTCGTGGGTTATGCACCATCAACTTTTACCAGCTGAAATTGGAACTCGTCTGACCAAGCCACTGCTTTCCGATCGTCTAGGATCAAACCGATGTGGTCAGGAGCCTAGGAGAGGCGCTGCAGACCATGTCGTTCTGTTAGCAAAAGCACTAACGTCGATCGTCTGCTGCTGTAGCCCATGAACTCGGAATTACGCCTCACTGTTGAAACGCATGCGTTCGTCGTATGTCCCACGTTGATTTCTGCGGTTATTTCACGCAGTGTTACTTGTCAGTTAATGGCTGTCGTGCGTCATTATGACGTCCAAAACCTTTTCACATGAATCACCTGAGTACAAACGACAGCTCCACCAATGTACTGCCCTTTTGTACCCTGTGTCAACGATACTACCGCCATCTGTATATGTGCTTATCGCTATCCCACGACATTTATCACCTCAACCAATACTGAAAACGTTTCTCTTGAAAGGAATAGCTAGCCATTTAGCTGGGTCTTTTTCAAACAATCAGAGACAAAATTTTAAATATATGAAACGATGACTACAATTACTGCAATGTTAAAAGTTTATCATAGCGAGCATTAACGGACAGCCATCAAACCGCAAACTCAACAGACCATACAAGGTGAGCATAAAGTCTTTCCTGGCCACAAAAATGTATTCCAAAGGAAGTTTTCTAGATATTGTTATGCAGTTTGTTTCTAATAGTAGCTTAAAATTTTTATTGCTGCAGTACAGCATATTATCCATGCTTTGCATGTGCAACTTCTGGGCTACGATCAATTTCTGACCATGTCTGTGCCAACATCTCTTCCGTCCCATTCTCTGAAACATCTCGTATTAGTGCCATAAAGTTATTCGTATCCGGAACAGCTTAACGGCTCGCACTATCGTCAGTTTAACCCCACATGAAGGAGGAGCTGTACTACTATACTACACTCCACCCGAATAGGCCATGAAGGCCAAACAGTACCGACCGACCGCCGCGTCGTCCTCAGATCGCAGGCGTCTCCAGATGCGGATATGGAGGGGCATATGGTCAGCACACCGCTCTCCCGGCTTTATGGCAGTTTACGAGACCTGAGCCGCTACTTCTCAATCAAGTAGCTCTTCAGTTTGCCTCACAGGAGCTGAGTGCAGCCCACTTGCCAACAGCGCTCGGCAGACAGCATGGTCACCCATCCAAGCAATAGCCCAGCCCGACAGCGCTTAACTTCGGTGATCTGACGGGAACGGATGGCACGTAAAAGACGGACTATGATTGGTGAACGTGTTGGCCAAGATGCTGGATCGTCTCCACCTATGTAATTGCTTCGGAACCCTGCAGACGCTGCACTTTATATGGGTGGAAATACAGCAGCTTGCGTGAAATCTTAATCATAGCGTTGTTGGGACTAGATGTTCCTGCTTCTGTGTGCTTTGACGTGTTGCAGTCACGATACTGACATTGTCATCCATCAGTCCATGTCTGCCGCTTCTTGCTTCGTCACCAACACTACCAGCCTCTTTAAACTTTTCATATCATCCTTTGATGACCGTCACACCTGGCGGATCTCGACCATGAGAACTTTGGGACTGTCGCTGAACTGTAATAGGTGACCGTGTTTATGAAACCATAAAACCCATTGTACTGTATCCTGCATTTGGTCAGTAGCACTTCTAAATTACTCCACTTGTAATAAGAGAGAGACGAAAGAAACCAGAGCACATATAGAAGTGTAGCCATAGAAACTTCATGCATTAAGAAAACATCTGGAACAAAATGGTTCAAATGGCTCTGAGCACTATGGGACTTAACATCTGAGGTCATCAGTTCCCTAGAACTTAGAACTACTTAAACCTAACTGACTTGAGGACAGCACCCACATCCATGCCCGAGGCAGGATTCGAACCTGCGACGTAGCGGTCGCACCGTTCCAGACTGAAGCGCCTAGAACCGCTGGACCACAGCGGCGGCCATCTGGAACAGTCTACGTAGCTCTATCTATCGCAGTTCCTAAAAAATAAATTTTTTGTGAGTCACAGGAAGACTCTTTGCTTACTCTTTATTTCTACTTACTTAATATGGCGCAACTGAACGCTGTTATTCTGCCGCCGCCTACGGTCGTAAGGAATTTTTATAACGGGACCTATGGCAGTCGCAGTCATCGTCAGTTCATGAACGCTGCGACGCCGTATACCCTCATTCATAATGTTCGGCGGGGTAAGTAGGCTGTTTGGTGGCACTGAAGCTAAACCATGAAGATCAGAAATACCCCTTCCAAGAATTCATCATCATTGACGGACGATCAGTAAATTTATTATGCGGGGTGATGCCGATAACGTCCACGAGCGCAACACCACATGCTGACCCGTAACATTATACGCATTTCGCTTTTTACACGCTTTGTTCATGCTTCAGCATCATTCCCAAATAAAAGAAGAGCAGTCACTTATATATTGTGAACGATCGTGAAGAGTACAATCTCTACTCAGATTTAATAATTGTATGAGACCTGAATACATTGCTAGCGAATGGTGACATCATCTTTACTGTATATGTTGATGTACATCCTCTGTAACACTGAATATTCGAAGGTTTTTGTGAATGAGTAATATACATGAAATGCTTTACATTGGAATTAAAAAAAAATATTCACAGGGTTACATATGGCAGGAAAAGATCTGCCGTTGACCTATTGGATATTTATGAAACTGGACAATTTGAATTGTTAGAGGCAAATGTAATGAATATTCAACTGTTAGATTCAGTGCTCTGTCTGTCATTAAATGGAAAATTAATGGTAATGGCTATTCAAAAGTGAACAATTTCTCGAAGCACACAGGTATAATAATTACTATTACACACTTATAAGTGAAGAGCCAAAGAAACTATTAAAGCTGCCTAATATGGTGTAGGGACACCGCGAGCAGGCAGAAGAGCCCCATCGCGACGTGGCACCAACTCGAATAATGTCTGAAATAGTGATCTAGGGAATTAACACCTTGAATCCTGAAGGGCTGTAAATAATCCTTAAGAGTACGAGGGGTGGAGATCTCTCCTGAACAGCACGTTATAAAGCATCCCAGATGTGCTCAATAACGTCCTCGTCTGGGAATGTTGATTGCAAGTGGAAGAGTTTAATCTCAGGAGAGTGTTCCTGGAGCCACTCTGTAGCAATTCTGGACGTGTGGGGTATCGCATTGTCCTGCTAGAATTGCCAAAGTCCATCGGAGTGCACTATGGACATGAATCGGTGCAGGTGATCAGACAGGATGCTTACGTACGTGTCAGCAGTCAGAATCGTATATAGACGTATGAAAGGCCCCATATCATTCTAATTGCACGCGCGCGACACAATTTACAGCTTGAACAGTCCCCTGCTGACATGCATGGTTCATGGGGTCTCCATACCCGTACTCGTCCATACGCTTTGAAACGAGACTCGTCTAAGCAGGCAACATGTTTGCAGTCATCAACAGTCCAATGTCGGTGTTGACGGGCCCAGGGGAGGAGTAAAGCTTCTTTGTGTCGTGCAGTCGTCAAAGGTACACGAGTGGACCTTCGGCTCCAAAATCCGTTATCGATGATGTTTCGTTGAATGGTTCCCACGCGGACACTTGTTGATGGCACAGCATTGAAATCTGCAGCAATTTTCGGAAGGGTTGCACTTCTGTCACTTTGAACGATTCTCTTCAGTCGGCGATTGTCCCATTCTTGCAGGATCTTTTCCCGGCCGCAGCGATGTCAGAGATTTGAATTCAAGGTACACTCGTGAAATGGTCGTACGGGAAAATTCCCACTTCATCGCCATCTCGGAGATGCTGTGACCTATCACTCGTGCGCCGGCTATAACACTACGTTCAAACTCACTTAAAACTTGATAATCTGGCATTGTAGCAACAGTAACCGATCTAAAAACTGCGCCGGACACTTGTTGTCTTATATAGGCGTTTCAGACCGCAGCGCCGTACTCTGCCTGTTTACATATCTCTGTATTTGAATACGCATGCCTATACCAGTAACTTTGGCGCGTCAGTGTAATAACATTACCTCCACATGGATAACCACCTTATCACTGGTGAATAGGTTTATGTGTCTCGATGACCCACTGACCCAGCTGGGAGGAGCCACGCCCCTGGCACGGTCACCCATGCCAGACTGGTGAGTTTGTGAGATTCCAGACAAAGTGTAGTCCCTTTACGGCACTCTCTTCTTTGTAGTATGTGAGTGGCAACCGCACGGGCATCAGCTTTCTGACTTTACTTCTGTTTACTTGTGTCAGGCTTCTTCTGTTTTTTGTTTTCTGAGGGCCTCCCTTGACCAACTCTTGTTCTAACGATATTAGCTTTCAAGGCATGATGGTGTCTTTCATTTTCCTTTTCCCAGAGCCTGTTTAGGTTACCGATAGCTGTACAGAATCAAAACTTCGCGAAACTTCCAGTGAAATTTGATTAACCAATCAGAGCTTGAGAAATTCACGCAGCCCTGCCAGCAAACTCTAAACCACGTTCAAGAAAACATGAGTCGCGTAACCTCTGCTCAATCCATGGCGTGCAGTGGTTGTACGCTACGTAGTCAACGAGGGGGGGGGGGGGGGGGGGGGGGAGTATGAAAGGCGAGTTTCCTTTAAATATCCAAAACGTATCCAGGCCCTCCTAAAAAGAAGAGCGAGCAGATGTTTGGTAACCTACTTTCGGAAAATCCCCGTTAGTCCTAGGAACCTAAGCAGCCTCTGAAAGAGGATGGATTCAAAGGTCAATGACAAAACTGTGAAAACGGAACAGGGAAATGGGTCAATGATTATATCAAAGTAGCAAACCTGAAATGTGATAAGAATTTCCCAGCAAGAGACAGAATTAGCAAATATTCTAAAAGACATGAATATCGATGTTGTAGCAATCACAGAAACGATAGTGAAAGTGAGAGGTAGTAAATATGCAGGCGATTACCTTATGTTCTATGGTGGAATCAATAAAAATGAACGAGCAAGCATAGGTGTGGCTTTACTCCTGCGTAGGAGGTGGGAAAATGAGATCGAATATTGCACATACATGAGCGAAAGAATGCTTACAGTCAGGCTGAAACTAAGATGAGGTATCGCCATCATTATAAGAGTATTTGCACCAGAAGAAGAAAAACTACGTTGAGTCTACTACCTTCTAAGAAGAGCTACAGAAGACTCTAATAAATAGAGAGCTACTGATCATATCGTTATGGTGGGTGAGTTCAATGACGGAATAGGAAATATCCGCGTAACGAATAGTGTAGGACCTTTGGAGAATCGGTATGTAATGAAAACGGAAAACACAAAGAGATTTAGCCACTTACAATAATCTAACAGCAGTAAACTCACTTTTGAAGAAAAAAGATACACAAAAGTATATTTGGCCCTGTAGTGATCTTCTGAGATACATTTTAGTAAATTATAAGCTAGAGGGTCAAGCCAGAAATACCAGAGTTTATAGAGGACAGGATGTAGGATCACATTGTTTTCTACTAATATCGAGAACAGATCATTTTGTGAAGTCGAAGGAAATGACAAAATAAATAGGTCAGTAACAAGATCATAGTGATTATAAAAAACATTTTATGTTTTCGAAATTTCGAATATAGACAACTGTCAATAGAATGACGACAACGAGAATTTGTTCCAGACCGGGACTCGAACCAGGATTTCCCACCTATCGCTAGTGGTCGCCTTTCCATTTGGCTATCCGAGCACGCTCTGCGGCCAACCTAACCTAACCTAACCTAACCTAAAGAGTCATGAGGACGAAATGAGGATGGGAACCCGTGTATGGAAACGTCATTCAGTGACGCTATGGAGAGCCGAAGTTATAGAGTTATAGGCGGCGGCGCCTATATGTGATTCCATGATGATGTTACAGACTTCCAGGTATGATAGAGAAGGATCAATTTGAGATATCCAGCCCGGAAACGAGTAAGTCGATAGTTGTTAGCGAAAGTCTTCTCAAACTTCGATATACAGGGTGTTACAAAAAGGTACGCCCAAATTTTCAGGAAACATTCCTCACACACAGAGAAAGAAAATATATTATGTGGATATGTGTCCGGAAACGCTTACATTCCATGTTAGAGCTCATTTTATTACTTCTCTTCGAATCACATTGATCATGGAATGGAAACACACAGCAACAGAACGTACCAGCGTGACTTCAAACACTTTGTTACAGGAAACGTTCAAAATGTCCTCCGTTAGCGAGGATACATGCATCCACCCTCTGTCGCATGGAATCCCTGATGCGCTGATGCAGACCTGGAGAATGGCGTATTGTATCACAGCCGTCCACAATACGAGCACGAAGAGTCTCTACATTTGGTACCGGAGTTGCGTAGACAAGAGCTTTCAAATGCCTCCATAAATGAAAGTCAAGAGGGTTGAGGTCAGGAGAGCGTGGAGGCCATGGAATTGGTCCGCCTCTGCCAATCCATCGGTCACCGAATCTGTTACTGAGAAGCGTACGAACACTTCGACTGAAATGTGCAGGAGCTCCATCGTGCATGAACCATATGTTGTGTCGTACTTGTAAAGGCACATGTTCAGCAGCACAGGTAGAGTATCCCGTATGAAATCATGATAAGGTGCTCCATTGAGCGTAGGTGGAAGAACATGGGGCCCAATCAAGACATCACCAACAATGCCTGCCCAAACGTTCACAGAAAATCTGTGTTGATGACGTGATTGCACAACTGAGTGCGGATTCTCGTCAGCCCACACATGTTGATTGTGAAAATTTACAATTTAATCACGTTGGAATGAAGCCTCATCCTTAAAGAGAACATTTGCACTGAAATGAGGATTGACACATTTTTGGATGAACTATTCGCAGAAGTGTACCCGTGGAGGCCAATCAGCTGCTGATAGTGCCTACACACGCGGTACATGGTACGGAAACAACTGTTTCTCCCGTAGTATTCCCATACAGTTACGTGGTCAACGTTGCCTTGTACAGCAGCAACTTCTCTGACGCTGACATTAGGGTTATCGTCAACTGCACGAAGAATTGCCTCGTCCATTGCAGGTGTCCTCGTCGTTCTAGGTGTTCCCCAGTCACGAGTCATAGGCTGGAATGTTCCGTGCTCCCTAAGACGCCGATCAATTGCTTCGAACGTCTTCCTGTCGGGACTCCTTCGTTCTGGAAATCTGTCTCGATACAAACGTACCGCGCCACGGCTATTGCCCCGAGCTAATCCATACATCAAATGGGCATCTGCCAACTCCGCATTTGTAAACATTGCACTGACTGCAAAACCACGTTCGTGAAGAACACTAACTTGTTGATGCTACGTACTGATGTGCTTGATGCTAGTACTGTAGAGCAATGAGTCGCATGTCAACACAAGCACCGAAATCAACATTACCTTCCTTCAATTGGGCCAACTGGCGATGAATCGAGGAAGTACAGTACATACTGACGAAACTAAAATGAGCTCTAACATGGAAATTAAGCGTTTCCGGACACATGCCCACATAACATCTTTTCTTTATTTGGGTGTGAGGAATGTTTCCTGAAAGTTTGGCCGTACCTTTTTGTAACACCCTGTGTATGTACTCGCACTGTTGTTTCTAAGATGTAGATGGTGGTGGTAAGTTCCTATGGGACCAAACTGCTGAGGGTATCGGTCCCTAGGCTTAAACACTACTTAATCTAACTTAAACTTACGCTAAGGACGACACACACACCCATGCCATAGGGTGGACTGTAACCTCCTAAACCGAACGGCTAACCCGCGCTCTTAAGATTGTAGGCAAGGAAACTTTCAGAGGTGCTAGTGTGGAACAAAACAAGAAAAAAGTTGACAATAAACCTTAAGTGCTGTGAGTACTTATTGAATAGAGGAGATCTGCTTTACAAAAACGAAGATGAAAACAATACAACCCATTACAATTTAGTTCACAGTCTCATCCGCTACTCAACAACAAGTAAAATAATTATCTTGGGTTGAGCAATGAAATTTGCTAAAATGCCTTGAATGTACCTAGTGGTTTCTTCTACCATATATAACTAAAACGAACAATAATGGAATCTGAGTGTTTGTTACAGATAAGATATGGGCGAACTCCAGCGTAGTAGACTTATCAGTAATATCAAAGTCCAGCACATGATGCGACCACTTATAGATGTCACATATGAAACAGATAAGTGAATTCTTACGAGTTTTCTTACGATAATTTTCGTCGCTCCGTGGTCATACCACACTAGACAATGATGCATAAGAAAGGTCCTTAATAGTTTTTCAGCTTTTCCTGTGGTGCATTTGATATCAGTCCGGAAAATAGGTTCTAGTTTCTCGTTTTTACATAATTGTATGGCACAATTTTAATGTTTTCTCTACTATTGATTCTGGCAAATGACTGGAGACAAAAAATTAAAGCTACATTGACTATAACTGTGTCAACAAGTGTATGCTACCAAACGAGCACAAAACGGTGGAAATAAGTTCTTCATATACGTCATAAAATGTACTATGTAGCCTCCGTCCCGTCACGTCTTACTGATTCTTAATAGTAACAGTTTCCTTTTTAAGGCGATAAGACACATGTATGTGGTGGATAACTGAGAGAACACACTTCGAACAAATCTTGATCTCGTTGCTTTAAACGAAACGGGCCTCTTTCCTTAACGAACATTTGGTAAATATCTCCAATTTTAAGTGGAAAACGGGAGCTGTGAACGGATAACATTTCGTAACACTTGTTCTACTTATTCAGTCAATAAGTAACACATTTCCTAACAATGGCTAGACGCAACATAGTTTATACTAATAGATAAATTCAGTTCACCTTGTAACAGGACATCCACCTCTTGCATTTTCAGTACTTTTCCTCAACAGTAGTTGTCGATACCAGTATCAATTTTCGAATTTTGGACTGGTCAGTATTATCTCAGTTGCTTTTCTGAAAACCTCCATATAATTTTATACACAGTATTTTATATTACAAGTTAAAATTTATGAAAATGAATGACTTTATAAAATTGACTAGGTATAAAAAAAAGTGAAATAAGAGGAAACATCTATGAAATGAAATTTTGGGTTGGACTGCAGTACCAAATGTCACACTGAAAACATGCCCTGTCCTGTCCTTTTGTGTTATTACACTATGTGTCTGTGTACCCTGTGTATCTGTGTTTTTACTGTCTTTATGTGTTTACCTGATAAGACTTATGTTGCAGAATTTTTTTAATACTCAGCTACATTCACTATGATGAGGAATACTGTTATCCTCAAATATAATTTGCATTAATAATATGTTATTTTCTTTGTAAAGATGTTTACAGACATTATTAATTCTGTTCTGTTTCAATGCTCATATGTGAAATTAAGGTTTCTAAAACTATTCTCATTATTTTATGTATTTACTCATGTCATAATCCTGTAACACTGATGTATATGTTTATTTCTATTCTTTTGTAATGCCCATATTACTACAAATGTTATCTGTATTATTATGTTTTAATGATGTTTTCTGTATCTCTGTAATTGTATTCTAATGTTATAAAATTGTAATGGACACCAGTTCATCAAATTAAGGAACTTGTAACCATACACTTCACTGCACACGTTTCTGTTGGTCATAGTATATGCACAATATGTGAGAAGTTGGGACTGTTATTGTTTGTACGTGTGTTAATAATTCAGCAGGGGACTGGTTAACAGCATTGCTGGTTCTGAGAACAATTCCAAAAACTTTGTGAGTGACCAAGTGGTGGTTCATGGACTTGCTATATTGTCCTCAAGACTCTTCGATGGTGACTGTGCACCTGCACGGTCGCAACAGATGGCTGCTGGCCATCTCTACAAGGACTACAGTGGATCTGCATCTTTGATGGCCCACCATTACCATTATTTCTACAAGGACTGCAGTGGGTCTGCACCTGTGGTGGCCCACCAATACCGTAATCTCTACCAGGACTACAGTGGGTTTGCTCTGTGATGGCCTACCTACCAATATTCTTCAAAACTTCGGCTGACTCTGCTGTGGGTTTGCTCTGTTGTGGCCCATTACCTGTCTGCATGTCAAGAGTCAGCACTGATATATATATATCAGTTCATGACATCCAGTCTTAAAATTTACTGTCTCTGATGGATATATATATATATATATATATATATATATATATATATATATATATATATATAATGCCATTTGAACACTATTAAGGTAAATACATTGTTTGTTCTTTATCAAAATCTTTCATTTGCTAACTATGCCTATCAGTAGTTAGTAACTTCAGTAGTTAGAATCTTTTATTTAGCTGGCAGTATTGGCGCAGTAGTTTGAGTAACAAAGAATTTTGTGGGGTAAGTGATTCATGAAAGGTATAGGTTATTGTTAGTCAGGGCCCTTCTTTTGTAGGGACTATTAAACGTCAGATTGAGTTGCGCTAAAAATATTGTGTCACATTAGTGTTGATCAGAATAAGTAAAGAGAGTAATGTCTGAGTACTATCAGTTTTGATCAGCTGTTTGAAAAGCAAATAATGTAAGAGGTTTATCAGCGCAGTCATTCATAAATTTTTCTAAGGGGACATTTCAGTATTAGTCTTAATGTTATGATTGATAAGTACTATATTCCTTTCATCATAAGAATAAACCTGATGCAAACAAACACAGAAACCACGACTGGTCAGAAGCCGTAGCATACGTACACTGCTGTTGTTACGCTCTTGGAAGTACGTCCTACTAAAGTGTTAGATAAAATATTACTAACATACCTTTAATGAAACTTTAAGATATTCAAATCTATTAACAGCAATCAACGTTTTCCTTAATTACGCTTTGGTTATGTACATTATATTTCAAAAGTCGCGTATAGTCACGGCCTCTGCACTATTGAGAGCAAATTGTCGCGCTGTTAATGCGCAGTATGAAAATGGCTGAGGCTGTTTCCTGTTCCGTAGTGAAACACGCATGTGGAACACTGTTAGAAAGTGCCGAGAAGTAGATTGTTCTTAATGTTTGTCATAAATTTACAGATAAAATCATTTTGAAGTTTTCCGATGGACTGTATTAGATACAGTTGCAACACCAAAGCAAGGTAAACTACTGCGGAATCGGTAGCGTAATAACTTCATTAATTGTTACAGCACATGGTGCACTGGTTTAAGTCCCGTTTGAGCCAATTTTTCTTCTCGTTCAATTTGAATTATTTACATCTCATAATTGTAAAATTCATCATCATTTTTCAAGAATAATGCTCATCTTCTTGTTTTTGATTACATATTGCAAGCGAAATTCCTGTTTTCATTTCAAATTCTCAGTTATCGACATTTTATGAAATCCTGTTAATTGAGGTTGCTTAAATTAAGAAAATATGACACTTTGATTTTTTTAAGGCAAAAATGAAAAACTGAATACTTTTAATTTGGACTACGTCCATTGTTTTATACCACAGATGTGTCGTTGAAACATGAAAAACAATCATTTTCATAGCATCGAGCACACTATACAAATGCTGCATTTTTACATTTCCCACTGTACCATTACAATATGAAACCAACAGAACTGATCTGGAGCCAATATTAGGGCTTTAGCCCGATAAATAACAATACTGTTAAACTACCAGACGTAGTAGATTTAACGCACGCAGCTTTTTCGTGTCACTGCGGAACGTTGGCGGACATAGAATGACATGTCATGAGAGAAGAGGAGAAAATGAGGCGCCTGGGTGGCTTCGTGCATTCTGTAGTTGATCAACGCGCTATCAACGTAGCAAATGACAGTCCCGTACTGAAATGTATTTCTCGGATTTGGATAAGGAAGGAGCTAAGAGACTGCCTGACGACTGACTGTAATTAATACTTTAAGTGGCTACAGTATTCAACGGTTCGGTGATATCCCTGCAGTATACTTTTGCATCGCCCATGGCTCGCTCCTATGTCGGCGATTGCTGCTCAAACACTGTCTCCCCTTCCACGTACACCATAATTACTCTACCACGCCAATAATTGGGGCTACGCTTGTCTGGTATTTCCGGGAGGGGGGGGGCGGGGGGGGGGGGGGGGAGTTCACTGGAGGCCGACCCACACAATAACCCTGGGTTCGTGGGTTCGGTGTGGAGCAGCGGTGAGGCGGGTGGACTGGTGTGGCCTGTTGTGGGGTTGTGAACCACTGAGGGCTACAGCGGGACGAAGCCTATCCGTCGTTTCTAGGTCTCCGGTTTAAATACACAATATAGGGCCGGCCGGAGTGGCCGCGCGGTTCTAGGCGCTACAGTCTGGAACCGAGCGACCGCTACGGTCGCTGATTCGAATCCTGCCTCGGCCATGGATGTGTGTGATGTCCTTAGGTTTAATCAGTTCTAAGTTCTAGGCGACTGATGACCTCAGAAGTTAAGTCGCATAGTGCTCAGAGCCATTTGAACCAACACAATACACAATACAATGTCTCGCTCCGAAAAAAACACCCTGCGTTTTAGGAATTTTCGCCACTCTTGTTTGAGATTATACTACTACGTCAAGTGAGAACCAGAGCATTTTATGCTTTCCGTCTGGTCACCTAACATGCGCGCGGTGTTGCCGGAGATTCTCCGAATATTATTTCAATTTAAAAATTAAACGACATTCGAAGCTGTGATGTTTCTTTGCTCGTCTCTTTTTACGTCTGAACTGCAGCTGCTCACATCATTGCAGGGTCGCTGGACCGCTGGCTGGCCAGTGCTGTTGTCCAAGCTAAATGCGCCGGTAAAGCTGTCTTCCCGCGCATCATCGCTCAATCTATGTGCGTATAATGCAGTGTAAAAGGCATCCTTATGATCGTACTTCACTGTACTGCTCACAACTTGGCTTCCGCTCTATGTGAAACGAAATCCAATGAGATTCAAGCAAATGCGGAAGAATACATGGTATAATGTTTACACCAGGTTTTTCCTTATGATGAACAGAGTATACTTCTGAGTGTACAATTAAAATTATTTGTTTGGAAAAAATTGAAATTACGAACTGTTGGTACACTTATAATTTTTATTATTAATTACGCAATACTCTACTGTTTACTACGTTTATTTCTGGATTCATTCATGAAATAATAATCGAAATTTATAATGTAACAGAAACTAATAGAAATTCATTTTTAAGAGAAATTGTAAACCCTTTGGAATATAGTTAATTGCGCAGAATGTGGGAGTCCTAAGCATGCATCTAATGGGACCGGAGGGTTTTTTATATTTTCTGTAAGCAATGTAATTTCGGCTTTGTTAACGTGAGAAGTCAAAAGACTGTATGATATACTAAAATATGAGGAAATACCCTAACATCAAAACATAAACTCTGCAACAAAAATCTTCAAATTTATTTAGAACAATCAAACCGCGAGGACCTAAAGTGAGTCAATTTCAGCTTCGAGAATCAGAACCCTAGACAGGATAAACTGGAGCCAACTCTACATGACGAGCTAAGTAAATTAGAAAGTTTATTGTAATCATCGCTCCTCTCAAATCTTCATAAAAGACTAATGTTGGCAATAGATGGAATTAGGAAGGAGGGGGGAGATTACACACTTTCATATTGAAGTCTTCCATCGCTCTATTGCTGTTCTAGATTAAAGTGTCACGCAATAACCGTTAATCTACCCCTATTCTTTAGATAATTTTTCAGGTGAAAAACTTAAGGGCGATGCAGCTAAAGTAATACAACATACTTAGCGCTATGTGGAAATGAACGAAAATGCGGGAGATTGTTGTCAGAAGTCTCTCAGTCGTGCACAGAAACCTGGAGCTCACACTGGGGGAGGTCAGCGTGACTATAACTTGAAGCGGGGCTAGCCCAGCAACACGGGGAAGATGAGTAGCTGAAGGAAGGAGAAAAAGACAACATGTGACAGTCAAAGAGCAGTTACGGTGCACTGCGGTTGGGTTCTTCACAACAATAGCATCCGCAGGCATCTCGATGATGACGCCACGCGGGAAAAATCGTAGCGAAAATGGAAGAAGGAGGATGTGTGACAAGTAAAGCCCAGGAGACTGGTACCGCTCACATTTTAGTTTGACGTGTAGGAGGAGCATTCCGAACCACAGGCAAGGGGAGGAGGTGGTCGGTCAAATTCAACTACAGCTTCACGAACGTAGATGACCGTTGCGTTGTGCCGCAATAAAGAAGGATCCACGTCAATGAGTGGTGCAGATCGAGCCTTATTAAATAGGCCTGCAAGGCACGCAATGTCAGGCTGCAAAGTGGCACAGCGCCCGACGATCAATGTTCTGGTACCGTTTGGCATTTTGGGAAATCATAGGATCTGGACCAAGAGGAGTAGGTTGCGTGCTCTTCTCGCATAAGAGACGGTTCAGGCTGAGTAGTAACCTTATATGGCGTGTGGTAGGAGCACGTAATGTACCCAGGTACATACAGGGTTTAGGCGAAATAATGTGAATACCTGTACGTACATGTGGCATCCGTCTTTGGTACCAAATATTTCAAATAGTTCCTACCGATTTACTTCAAATTGAACACGACACACTAGTAAACTTTCAGATGGGTATGGCATCCACCTATTAAACATATATGGTATATAAATGTGTATATACTACATAAAGCGGAAAATGTCCACAGGTCTGTAATTCGAAACCAGTCATGATGATCTCTCCATTGGCAAAAGATCCCGAAATCGTCCCCCATTCGGGTCTCTAGAAGGAGACTGCCAAGGGGGAGGTGTCCATACAAGAAGGACTGAGTAACTAACGATAGGATAACGTTCTATGAGTCGGGGCCACAACTGTCAGAAGTTCGAACATGGTAAGGATTTTAGAAATCCCGGAAATGAGGATGTAAAGCCTCAATAATACTGGAGGAGCAAGAACGAAGTGCTCAGATTAAAAAAAAAAATGTAAGACACGAATGTAGTCTTTCGTCCCTACTGGTCAATGTATACATCGAAGAAGCAATGATCGAAATAAAAGAAAGATTCAGGAGTGCAATTAAAATTGAAGGTGAAAGGATATCAATGATAAGATTCGCTGATGATATTACCATCCTCAGTGAAAGCGAAGAAGAATTACATGATTTGCTGAATGGAATGAACAGTCTAATGAGGACAGAAAATGACTGAAAGTAAATCTAAGAAAGACGAAGCAGTGAGAAGTAGCAGAAGTGAGAACGGCGAGAAATCTAACATCAGGATTGATAGTTACGAAGTAGATGAAATTAAGGAACAGTACTACCCACACAGCAAAAAAAGCCAATGACGGACAGAGCACGGAGGAGACCAAAAGCAGACTAGCATTGGCGAAAAGGGAATTCCTGGTCAAGTCTGCTGGAATGATTTATAGGACTTAATTTTAGGAAGAAATTTATGTGAAACTACGTTTGGAGCTCAGCACTGTAAGGTAGTGAAACATGGATGGTGAGAAATCGGAACAGAAGGAATCGAAGCAGTGTGGTGCTGCAGACGAATGTTAAGAATTAAGTGGACTGGTAAGGTAAGAAACGAGAAGGTTGTGTGCAGAATCGGTGAAGAAAGGTATATGTGGAAAATATTGACAAGAAGAAAGGACAGGATGATTAGGTCATCTGGTAAGACATCAGAGAACAGCCGTCATGGTACTAGATGGCACTGTATAGGTAGAAGCTGTAGAGATTCGAATACATCCAGCAAAGAATCGCGGAAGTAGATGGCAAGTGCTACTCTGAGACGAATAGATTGGCACAGAAGAGGAATTCTTGGCGGGCCTCGTAAAACCAGTCAGTTGACTGATGGCCCAAAACAAGTAAATAAAGTAAATAAATAAACGCATCTCCTTTATTTCTAAGGAGGCTGAAAAATATGTTCCTCGTTAGAAAAAGTTTTCTCTGTATGCAATGATGTACTTAAAACTGCTCTCTTCTCGAGTGGATGATGGTGTGCTTACTGCACACTGAGTGACAGAGACGTCAATCTGTCATTCGGGATCCAAAAAACATCTAAAAATGGCAGCTGTCCTTCTTCCTTTGTGTCGACAGTGAACTGAATGTTTGGATAACTGCTGCTTACACGTTCAAACAAGTGCTCAAGAGGGTGTACGCCACGTCGCCGCACAATAAACGTGTAGCCAACAAGCCAATAGAATGAATATTGACGCATGCAAGCCAAACTTAATGTATGTTCTCAAAAAAGTTCCATAAAAAGTTGGTCTTTGCTTTAGACAACGGAGGAACCATTGCTTTTCTGTAAGTCATTTCATAAAGTTTGCTGCTGGTCTTAATAACATGTCGGAACACCTGCGAACAATTTCAGCATGTCACTACTGGAACTTATATAATAAGTGAGATCTCATCCAGACTGATTAAAAGTCCACAAGGAAAGTATTCCATTAAGAAATTTTTTTTACTACGGGCTAGCTAAATGTTTAGCTAAGTAGATGACTCCTTTAGCTGGCCACTGCGTACAACGGATGTTCTTTGAGAAAATTAAACACGTTAGATCTGGCAGTGCAATAAGAAGTCGGAGAGCGTTTTATACAAAAGTACTGCCACAAAATACTTCGTCCTCACGAATAAAATTTGTTGGAAACCAATAAGTGCAGTCATTCCCAAACGACAAATATCGTGGTTGTAATTTAGCGGTGAGCTATGTTGCCTAAGGACTTGCACACTGAATTGACAAAAGTCATGGAATACCTCCTAATATGGTGTTGGATCTCATTTACTCCGGCGCGGTGTAGCAATTCATCGTGGCAAGGACTTAACAAGTCATTTGAGGTCCTCTGCAGAAATATTGAGCTGCACTGCGTCTATAGCCGTCCATAATTCGAAAGTGTTGTCGGTGCTGAATTTTGAGCACGAACTGACCTCTCAATTGTTTTCAATTTATGTTCGATGGAATTCACATGGGGCTATCTGTGTGGCTAAAACATCTGTTTGAACTGTCCACAATGTTCTCGAAACCATTCACGAACTATTTGACCTTGCGACATGGTGCATTGTCAACCGTAAAAATTCCATCGTTGTCTGGGCACGTGACGTTCATGAATGGCTGCAAATAGTCTCGAAGTAGCCCACACCATTTTGTACTCAGCACCAGCTTGCACAGTGCCTTGCTGTCAACCTGTGTCCGTCCGCAGCTCGTGGTCGTGCGGTAGCGTTCTCGCTTCCCACGCCCGGGTTCCCGGGTTCGATTCCCGGCGGGGTTAGGGATTTTCTCTGCCTCGTGATGACTGGGTGTTGTGTGATGTCCGTAGGTTAGTTAGGTTTAAGTAGTTCTAAGTCCTAGGGGACTGATGACCATAGATGATAAGTCCCATAGTGCTCAGAGCCATTTGAACCATTTTTCAACCTGGGTCCACGGTTTGTGGGGCTGCGTTGCACTCGACCCCTACCATCAGCTTTTAACAACTGAAATCTGGACTCATGAGACCAAACCAAGGTTTTCTAATCGTCTAAGGTCCGACCGATATGGTCACGAGCCCAGGAGAGGCACTGCATACGACGTTGTGCTGTTAGAAAAGGCATTTGCGTCGGTCTACTGCCATAGCCTATTGAGCCCAAATTTCGCCACATTCTCCTGTTCGTCGAAAGTCCCACATTGATTTCTGCGGTTGCTTGTCTGTTAGCACTGACAACTCTAAAAAGACACCTCTGCTCTCGGTCGTTAACTGAAGGCCTTCGGATCCAGCGCAGACCGTGGTGAACCGCCGTGGCTGAACTAGCATTCTGTGTTCGACGTCTGTTAAATCCCATCGTGCGAGCATGATCACATCGGACACCGTGTCTCAAGAATCATCTGAGTATAAATGACAGCTCTGGCAATACGCTGCCCTTTCGTACCTTGTGTGCGCAATACTACTGCTATCCGATGAATGTATATCCCTGTCTCCTGACTTTAGTCACCTTTGTATACATCTCAGCACCAGATACTCTTAATGATTAGATTCTTACGGGATGTGAAATTTTAAATTAGTTCAATACTGTTATAAAACATGGAAAATAAGAATGTTGTTTCCTTGGTAAGTTTTTAGACAAGCGAATTGCAACTGGGACTGTTTTAGGTGTTTAGCTATATGAATCGTATCACCTCTAAGTGCCGTAAGTATTACATAAAGCTGTTGCTCTCAACCCCTAAATTAAGCTTGTATACGCATTTGTGATTTCTGTTTTTGATCACAGCTCATTTACTCTGCAAGGTGTTTGTCAGGTAACTTCAAGACGCTTGGAACTAGTGAAGAGCGGCATCGCACGATGTGTCTGACTCTCGTCATTTTTTCCGTATTTCACCATATTATGAACATCTACCCTGGGTATGTGGAGAGAATCGCAGAGACATCCACAAAATCTGTGTACTCTGTCGTCCGATCGACTAATACAGTAACTCCTGTCACTCAGCCTCAAGACTCGTAACTGAACAGTTTAGTAGAAGGCAAAGATACAGTTTGCTTCACTTCCTGATGCGAGCACCATTCTCTAAAACATTATAGGTAGCCGGATTAGGCCCTTTGAATAATTTTCCTCAGAACCTCAGAGAACTAAATCACATTCCTGGTTTTAAAAGACAGGCGTTAGTGTATCTTCTAAAGCAACAACGTCTTCTGCTGTTTTGTACGCACCTTCTATCCCTTTGTATTACCTTCGGCCTCCGTTTCACAATAAGTTTCTGCCTATTTCAGAATGTTCGTACCTGGGGCATTCGATCTAAATTTCTCTCTTTTATAAGCTCTTGCGTAATAACATCACAATTCCCATGATTACATTAGCACATTGCACTGTCTTACCATTGTTATTGTTTGTATTGCTTTTGAGCAGTAGTAGCTGTTGTTGCAATATCGCTATTATTAATAATACGTAGCTAATACTACTATTCCAAGTCGTCTAAGCTATTTGCAAGTTATCCTTTAATATCTATTATTACCGTTACACTTTTTAAGTGCAGTATTATAATTACTATCATTACTTAATTAATAATAGAGTTCAGGACAAAGACCGGATGGATAACAAATTAAAACGGCGAAACAAAAATAAATTAAAAAATAAAGGAAGACAGATGTCTCAGTGTCGTTTCTTTAAAATAAAATCATTCCCAAGCTTATATTTACGATCAGTGTGTAGTATCAGTCATGAACACTAGAAGTGAGACATGGAATTCTAATGCAAAAACCCATTAAACTGTCTACTTTCGAAAATCTGTGCGCGGTGTATTAATATATATGTAACTCTTCGAAACTAAAATGATATTTATTGCTCTAGTTATAAACTTAACACAATTTGTCAGTATTACCTACACCTCAAAACATTATCGAGCACATTGAAAAACTCTTTTACTTACATATGATTATGAAGTTGTATATACGGTCACTATCCACCTTCAAAGACCGTGGTTGGTGTCTCTTAAGGAATGTACCACGGAAAAATACACCTCATTGATTAGTGTCCTGACGATAACATAACTATTTCTCGACTACACGGGTCAAGCAGTGGGAATAACTAATATTGTTCACCCACAATTATGTACTCTTTTCCATGTATTTAAGTAATATAAACAACTTTTCGCAATCTACATTCGCTAATGAAATCTCCAATAATTATCCTATAATTTTAGAATGGGATTAGAATAGAAGAAATACCTATAGTGGCTCTGCAGCGGGTCAAACAGGCAGCTTCAAATATCTTTGGTGCATTGCCTAGTAACATAAACGTCGAACTGACAGCGAACCATATTTTGAAAGTAAAAATGAAAATCGTATTCTCTCCTCTAATACTTCTACACTACAGAGAAATTCGGGCTCAAAAACAGTAAATAGAAGACAAATATGTGTACGTTTGTTATTAAACAGCAGGTAATGGCATCGTTCACAATGTCGTACACCAAAATGTATACAAGTACGTCATTTAAGCGTATAGGTAACAACCAGTTCTATATTATTTTCACGGAAAGCGTAGCAATGGCAGTGGCTGATTTTTGCTGGCAAATCAGCTAACAGCGAAACTCATTCAGCAAAGAGCGCGCACGCGGTCCTGTGACGTGTGCCGTTGTAAGAGATGATACGGTTTATCGCACACCTCCATTACACATAAACTCGTGCCCTGGAAATCTGTATCGAGATATAGGCTTTTATCGCTAGGAACATAAAAACAGCATGTGACCGTAAATGACATCAGAGTAGTCCTTTGATAGTAAATCGCGACGTATGATGACATTTACAAAATATTGTACGTGACTGAAAGTCAACAGTGTGAAGCTAAACATGTACTATCTGTACTCCACTGTATGTACTCTTGATAAGGCTTCTCTCTCTACACCTTGTGTGAATCGTTGCATCGATTAACAAAACTGTTATTTGGTTTTGTGAAAAACATCAGCATTCGAACAATATCCAAGCGAAAGCGGATGTTTTCCACAGATGTTCAGATCACACAGGGATGGGTACAAAGGCACGCGCGTTAACACGTCCAGAGTAGTAACAGGGTTAATGTCCAGAGAATGGAGTGTATGGTTTCCATGCATCACAGCGCCACCATCCTGTTCCAACTATGGCCACCACGTGCCGTGATCAGTCTTCGTGTTACATCGTCTCACACACCTCTCCAGTCGCAGAGCACTTGTTGACACGTCATTATTTTCCTTATAAGTGAGGTGATCACACACAACTGCCGATTGTGGGGAACTTCACCTCCAGTCACTGTGCATGAAGTTCCTCGAATGGTGGAAGTGTCACTGTATGGTGTGGCTTCACGGCTATGTTTGTTATTGGCCCATTCTTTCTTGAACAGGTTGGCGCTCAAAGACCAAAGACGTGCAGTGTGACTGGTCAACGTTACTGATATGCTTTGCCAGTACGTCATATCCACCCTGCAGGAAAGAGACGCATTGAACTCAACAGTTTTCATGCAAGATGGGCCGCACCGCACGTTGCTCGTGAAGTTCACCTATTTCTCTGAAACACATTTGGGAACGATGAGCCGACCGTTCCCAAATGAGGGAACATTCACACAAGCGCTGATCTGAAGCGCAGCATGCCAACAGAAGAAGCCAGAATACCTAAGGACATGCTTCGTTCTGCTGTGCAGAATGTAATCCTGCACTTTCAGACTCTTCTGGACACTGATGGGCACCATATTGAGCCCCTTTTGTAGCAATAGGGGTTCCGGTGTGTTATAGTGTGATGTACCGCAGCAGCACATTAAAATTGTTTCAGTTGAATTGATTCTATATTATTTCTCTTCCCCATGTCGTTAACATTAATGCTAACATGTTTGTCCTGGTACGGTAATTAGTTTCCATGTTGTAGATGTTAAATAGGGTAAGTTTGATTATAAAGTTTCCACTCAGAAACTACCTATCCTTTAATAGCGCAGTTAACCTGCAACTCCTGTCAATACAATTAGTACCGCTACCTCTGCTACAGCTTACCCAGTCGAGCATCGAGCAACACTGATTTGCTTCCCAACAGGGAAGAAGAAGAAATGACCGCAAGGAGAGTGGATATTTTCTGTAGAACTGACAGTTTTAAGCAAGTCGTTGCAAGGTACCCGACTTCGACGGCAGAGCCCGCCACTTTGGCAAGACATCGTACACAGCCACATCAACGAACGTCTTGTTACGTAATCTCTTAGACTTTCCCAGTAACTGATTGTCATCCCGTTGACATAGGGTGTTCCGCCGATGGTCCGAGTCTTCCCGACACGATATTTCGACGCTGTAATCCGACTTCTTCATCAGGTGTTTCCTGGGACCGGCTGCCTGGCTGACAGTGGCCCGCATTCATGTCTGGATGGTGCCTGGAACTTCAGGAAGGTCGTGCTGGGTCGAATTATGTGCCGTTCAAGTTGTGCCTTCCCGCTCCCGCAGGTGGCATTATCTAGCAACAATGAGTTTTTTTCTTTTGGTGATGTGTGAAGGAAGACATGGTTTACGCACTCCCATTTCCGCAGGACATACCAGCAGCTAAGACACCGGATAATCGGAGTGGTAACTACTCTGTTTGACATTTGCTAAGGAACAGAAACATTTTTGGACAGGAATAATCTCACGCAATGATGAACTGCATGAAATTCAGTACATGCGTAACAGAGGCAGAGTGATATATTTGTAGTGAAAAATGGTACAGATGTCAGTACATGGGAAAGCAGGGTAACAGACGTAAATAACGTTCATGTTTGACATAGGTCGGACTCCCAACATAATGGTCGACATCGGACTCTCAGTAAGGAATATGGCCTCTTCGGGCACTAATGTACATTTTGCTCCTGTTATTCATACTGGCCACCAAACCGTTGAAGAGTACTTAAGCGACAACGGCCCACGCCTGTCATAAGGCGGGTTTCAGTTGTTTCACGATACAAACATGTCTGCAAAAAACATGCCAGGCATGTCCAGAAGAAATGGTTCAAATGGCTCTGAGCACTATGGGACTTAACATCTAAGGTCGTCAGTCTCCTAGGACTTAGAACTAATTAAACCTAACTAACCTAAGGACATCACAAAACACCCAGTCATCACGAGGCAGAGAAAATCCCTGACCCCGCCAGGAAGCGAACCCGGGAACCCGGGCGCGGGAAGCGAGAACGCTACCGCACGACCACGAGCTGCGGACTGTCCAGAAGAGTTTAGGTCTGGTGAGTACGCAAGCCGTTCCATACGTTCAATATCTTCGCTTTATAATATGTCCGACGCTTCATCAGTCCTGTGTGGACAGACACTGTCGTCCATAAACAGAAAGTAGGGACTTAACACAGGTTTAAACATACGGACAGCATCTAGAATAATATCCATACAATACCGCTCTGCTACAACGGCACGTCGTTCAAAGATGTGCAGCCGTGTTCGGCCCTTATGCGTAATGACTGCCCACACCATCACGCCTCGGCCATACCAATGACATTCTGGGACATTATAATGTGTGTAACGTGTTCTTTCTCTCTCCACACTAACTAGTGTAAAAGGAATGTAAAATCTTAAACTTAAATAGGCGAAGATATTCAATACTAGGCTATTGATGAGAAAATCACTGGAAACACGGAATAACAGTTAAATACCTGACAGTAATCGTATCTTGCGTCTTTCTCAAACACGAGCAGGTAAAGAAAAGACCGAAATACAGATAGTAAGCGGAATTTTATTCCCAAAATATACACTGTCTCTGTATGACAAGTGAAACAAATGTCATTTCAGTGTGATGCATTGTGAATTACCCGATCGCTTCGTTTTGTATCATTAATAAAGAGGATGATATCGACTGAACCCGACCTATAAGTCATTCACATCCAATTTCAGCGGTCTTCTAACATGCTTTGCTTCCTAGTTGTGTATTTATGCCGACCGCTCCTAAAAACCCACAATTTTTAACCGTCTGATGTACAGCCCCCTGTGAAATATTTGATGCTTTCAATGTACAGAACGCCTCTGTATTCCTCACAGAGAATTCACTATTTAAAAGTATAGAATGAGTGAAACATTGTTGCTATTGTGTAGCAAATGATAAATTGTCCCACAAATCAAACAGCTGCGAAAGGCTTCCCCACCCTTCTCGGACGAGCTATAGATCCGGTTAACGCTTTTGGAGCAAATACCTTCGGCTTCACTTTTTTACTGATATCTTCGGTAACTAGAGACAAGCTATTATTGATAATCGCAGAAAATTTTTTTAACGTATTACGACGTAATTAAAGATATTATTTTATTCAAACATTTAATAGGTTCCCACTGTTGCTTATAATGTTTGACCGCAGCGATTTTATAGAATTTTCGCAGATATACAAATGTTGCGGATAACTATGATTCTACAAAAGTCACAACTGTGACCTCCATCTATTTATTATACATATTAATTTATAGTATTCTGACTGATATGTAAAAACGACGCCTTTTGTCCAGTTCTTTCCGTTATAAATTTTTCCGACCTTTGTTCCGATTTTTTTGCCTGGAGCCTAGTTAGCGAAATAAATAATTAGTTAATAGTTCTAACCAGCTATCCACTGTGAAGTCAAGAGAAACTGTTATGATATAGAAAATTATTTTCTTTTTTGTAGTGTGTGTATTAGTAATTAGAGATACCTTGCAACATTTTATCACACTTTCTGCTGTCATGGTTAAGAGTTTTATTATACTGAATGTTATTAGCAATCAGGATGTTCCTTATACTTGTCTTGTTAAAGAGCTATTGATATTCCGATTGGAAATACCTCTTGTTAATTCTAATCTACTCTCGAGTGTGGACTTGTAAACTTTTATTTATTTTATGCTCACATGATGGACAACTGCTTTTACTTCAGTGTTCCAATAGTCAAATTCTTTACTTGGTGCGATTTGGAACTTAAATACGTAAATTTTTTTTTGTAATGGAACTCCATTGTGTATACAATTTTCAGGGACAGTGTAAACTTGTTCGATTGCTATCGAATAACTTGAAGCAGGTGTAATTGGTTGTGTTGGCACGGAAAAATGTAGGCACGCTGGAGGTACCTTTAGTAACTCATGTAGTATACACTCCCAAAGACTACTCTTTCTCCTACGTGACAGACTGTCCTGAGAACAAAGTGGATTACTTGTAGGTTAGTAATGTCGGTCTTTGTAGCACGTTATTGCATGAGGTGGAGAACCAAGCTACACTGTTTTTACGATACTAAACATGAGCCAGTTTATTTGTTCTATCTACAAAATATCAGAATTAGTATGGCGACGAATTAAATGCATAAGGGGATGAGCCGCGTGAAATCTTAAAAAAATCAGATGTTGATGTAAAAATTTCTTCAGTAACATAGCCTTTCTCACAAATACGCCAAAAACATTAATGATCTGTACCAGTCCTGGAACGTTATCCGTGCCACTGTGCACAAGGACAGAAGCAACGAAATGACCAAATATACTGCTTGGATATGGCAAAAAGTAGTTGACCTGCAGCAAGGTTGAATAAGGAAGCGTTTCTCAACAGAAATTTTTCGTGTCATTGGACGTTTATAGCAATTGTCAGAAAATTACAAGAGAATGAGAGGTAGTAAGTAAATGCTGTACTTCTTGCCAGTAGCTGTTTTAACTTACGTTGTGGCGTTTACTCACAGAAAAGAGAGTATTCTGCACTTGTTACGTTTTCGGTTCGAACAGTTGCCTCTAAAGAGGACATTTAAGAATATTTCGAAGAGGAAGCGGCCAAGTGTTAAAAGTCTTGCTCACACCTCATGCTGTCAGCGAGTGAAAGCTACTTCCGTACCATCTGCAGAAAGTATAGACAGTAAATTCTGGTCAGCATTAGGCCTATTTACAGCACTGCATTGACCAGCTACAACCCCCGACAATGGTGCTATTTACCAATGAAGTCACGGTAAACTCGAGCGACATTCTCATTTAGGACTACGGGAAACAGAGAGCGAAATTGGACGCACCTTACCAACGTATGTTTAGTGTGAACTTACACTAATGAACCAAGGCATTATGGTCATTGGTCACTGCGAGGAGGAGTGGTGCCTGGTGTTTTTTTGGGAACATGATAAGGTAAAGTGTTTCGGGTACACGATCCCGTAAGGACAGTAAACTTTGGCTACTTGAGGGGAACTCCCTGATAAACAAATGACCGTAGGAAAGAAACATTATGGAAACATTTGTATGGACGCGTAGAAGAGAAATAACGGATAAACCGTTGATAGAAACACTTTAATTTTTACATGATAGGGTGACATTTCTTAACTGTGCGCCATGTTTACGTTCAAGGTTACAGACGTTGCTCGATGTGACGATCATCTGCATCCACAACAACCTGGAATTGCACTAAAGATACCACTTCCCATCTGTTCGCAGCACTTCTCGAACGGTGGAGTACTGAATGTTCAGTTCTCGTGACACACCTTGTGCACTGTTAGGAGATCGCACAATGCATCCAGAATTCTTGGACATGTCAACACCAATTTTTTTAACAATTTTTGGCACAATGGAAGGTCAACCTCTCTCAGGATTAATTCCCAAATCGCCAACTAATTCGAACATTCCCAATCACAGTGCAAAAAGAGAACCTCTGTGTATTCCTTTAATGTGTCGATAATCGCGACGAGCGGCAACGTCATTGCTGCTGCTGTGGTAATACAGCTTTATGAGTAATGCCCCACCCTGCTCACCTCGTTCGGACAGATGCTGGCTGTCTGCAACTGCAAGCCACACCAATGTTTGTGTTTGAAACCATCCGTTGCCGTACCTCTATCGGCGACAAAGGGCAACTCAAGACACTAACGCTACTAACATCGCAAATCCTGCACCGCGCAGTCTGAACATCAGTTCCCTTAAAGTTGAGTACCCTTACAGCAAATACTCTTTTGTCTACACTGCTCCAAGTAGCGACTGTTCAATTATGACTACCGTTAATTATTTATTACTAATTTCTGCTACCAGTCATTTTTTTTTATATCTAGCATAATACAACGCGTTTCGAACATGTTCTATTCATATTCAGGCGTTTATACATACATACAGAGAAATGTTACTTAAAAAGAAACAGTCTTAAACTAGATTAATCAAGAACTCTTTGTCTGGTGTGGTATTTTGGGGGGAAGGAGGGGGGCAGTGTATGGCTAGAAATCGAAATCAGTGATGTGTTCTGCTGGTTTTCTTCCATGTGGTTGACTACTTGTATGTATGATATCACAGCCTGTATAGGATGCAGATAGATTTGCATCAGTTATGTGTTACGAAAATAGTGTTAAAGGCTTTTATATGACCGTTGATCACTTACGATTTCTTCGTCTTGCTGCTTCACTTGCATCACTGGTTGATTGACATTACACCATTGCACATTGTATTTTGTCACTGACTGCCAACGTAATTCACTGCACATATTCCTTCGACATTATGCACACTACACAAGATGGCGGACTGCAGCATGTGAGTCTCTATCGACTATCGAGGTTTTGTATCGATATTATTGGTACTGACAGATTTGTAGTCAATTATTTACGAGTACATTGACATATCTGGAATCTGTTGAGTTAGAACTGGCTTAAGACGAAGTATTTTGAGTTTTTGAATTCGGTTATTTCATTAAAAATGTTATCTCCATGCTTTGTATTATGTATGAAAATTTCCATTTCTTCCATGATATCCATTCCTTTACTTTTTCCTATTTTGTGTAAGATTTCGAGATTGTCTTCGATTTTCAAAGGGTGGCATGTGTCTGTAATGTGAGTTGCTGCCGATTTGTTACATTTATGAAGCCTGTAGCAGTTTAAATTTTCTTGTCTGGTTCTGAAATTTCTGCCTGTTTCGCCGATGTAATATTTGTTACATTGGCTGACGGTAATTTTGTAAATGCCAGATTCAAATCTTGATGTACCTGTGTACCGACTCCTGTCTCTACAAACACATCCAAGACTACTCCCATTACAACTATGATGCCTACACGGAATTCATTCCTACCGAACTCGGAAGCCGTCCCTTATCCTATCTCTTGAAGGCCTTCATGACACGTACCACAACAGACCCGGTCAAACTGCATAAAGCACAACACTGCGACGAAGCGCATATACCCACACCGTCCCACGCTCCCTCCAAGCGCTCTTCCGGTTCTCTGTGAATCCTGTAGCATTTACCAATCCTTCCTGCAACCCGTGACCGCGATACGCCTCCGACAACTACAAGGAGACTTCCAAAATCTGATGACCGCAAAGAAACGCCGCGTCTGGTGCCAAACACGCATAAAAGTCAATGTCACAGTGCACATAAAGTTCTCCAGGTACTGGCCAATGTACCGGGTGGTTGTAATTGAAGTACAGCTATTTCTGGTGCTGTGGTGTGGGCTGTGATTATAGTATGACAACAGGGTTTGGTAAAACCGAATTACACATGAAAATATTTGTTTTCAATTCCGTAATTTTCGCCAACAGGTGCAAATTTGGCCTTGTGGATGCAAGAAAGACGAGTAGAAATTTTTCCATATACGTATATGGATTAGGAATGGGACATGGGCAGAAAACATCAAGCAAGTGAGAAAGGCATAATGTTGGTTTTATTATTAACTATCGTGAATGAAAACAGTGGGTTCCACATACTTCTGCTCTTTCAAAGCAGGAATCACATGCATTACAAGGAGGTATCGATAATGTGTAAATGTGAGAGAACATTTCAGAGGCCTTCTGGGTATATACTCTCCGAAGAAGAATGGACCTGGAGCAAAGGTGCTTGTGAATCCACACCAACCCTCACAGTCATATACAGCAAGTGCAGTAGCCCTTCCTATCCGACACTCTGTTTAACAGTATCCAAAACTCGGCAGCTCTGTGTATCCACAATGCACCTTTCACTTCATAAAAAGATGCCTGGCCACATGTCATCAATCTTGGTATATGCCCAACATCGAAGAGCAAGTTCAGAATGTTGCTGTGAATCACGTGATTTCAGTAGTTGAACTGTCTGGATCTTGTACAGGGTATCAGTGTAATAAAGATTGCTAAACCTTCCATGCAGTTGACTGTGGGATGAACCATTTTCATGACGCTGCATGAGCGCTATCACTACCCAGGACACTTGCTACGTGTGAGTTACAGCAACAGCAACCTCGTTAATAAATTCCACCAGGATAGGAAGGCTCCCTTATTCGGTTCCCACAGCAGGGTCACCCGTGTTTTCGAATTTCATTATCATCTTAATTTAACCATTTAATGACATCGAGCCTCCCCTCAGAACTTTCAGTCAGCGACCTTATTTTAATGTGCACTGCAATTGCTGCCATTCACATAAAACAGTTTCACTAACAGTGCATGGTCTCTCTTTCCGATAGCCATACTGTTCATTCACTTTACGGCTTGTCAATAAACAGATGAATGTCATACCAACATTGCATAGCGCAAGATTTCCATCTAGTGGTCAAAATTGGAACTAATATATTCTAGATTAAACCAATTCGACATTAACCAATTAGTATATTGAGTGGCTCGTGTTGATCCCGTTTGTTCTTTTGCATTTTGTCACAATCGAGTCGCGTCTTTTTCGCTGAGTTACTACCATAATGAATGCTGAGTTGCCTCCGTCAGTGGCAGCAGCAGCGCTTATCGATACTAGTAGTGATGTGCCATGTTTGGTGTGACCGCTATATTTCCGTGTGGTGGTGTGTGTGGCAGTCTGTCGGTTGAGACAGAGCAGCGAGGAAGTCTCTGAGGCGCGAGGCCGGTACTGCTGGCGGTGTGCATGCACAGTCGGGTTGTGAGGTGCTAGCTGCGGGAGGTACAAAGTTCGATTCCCACAGAACCTGGACACTGATGAGTTAACGTACTATGAAACCTCAGATGCTGTAACATCTCTTCGTTCATTGCCGGTTGTTGCTTCCTGGGGCTTTCCAGGTAGCAGCAACGTATTGTGTTCTGGAGTCGGCGTAATTTTGCAGCCGTCTTCCTGTATGGTTTTTAACTATTAAATTGGTTGTTACTCATCAGTGAAGTGCATCAGCGGTATTTTCTGCCTTGTGGCCATTAACGCCCCAGTTACCTGCCGTGGCAGTGCGTTTCTCCTCGCCATGTTGATGCTGTCCGGTACAGCATGTAGTTCGACAGTATTTTAGTTGTTTGTTCATATTTTTTCTTATGAATGGTTATTGTGCCTTGGCGGATGTTGGACGCCAGTTTTGAAGACGTAGTGCTGCTGGTATCTTCGTCCTTGGCTGATCTTTTCCATTGTCGTACTGTCGTACTGTTGGTCGTGACGAAGGGAATTGATTATATTGTTGGTTTGGTCGGTCAATCAGCCGTCACTGGGTCGGAATGGCATCCGATTACTTAACTTTACTCTTGGTTGCCTGTCACACCTCTTTATATATATATATATATATATATATATATATAGAGAGAGAGAGAGAGAGAGAGAGACAGAGAGAGAGAGAGAGAGAGAGAGAGAAGCTAGTCCGTCAGGTTCTTAACGCTCGCGAGAGAGAGAGAGAGAGAGAGAGAGAGAGAGAGAGAGAAGCTAGTCCGTCAGGTTCTTAACGCTCGCGATGTCAAGCACTTGCAGGCCACAAAATGCGTTAATACACGGACATGTGTGGGTCCATGAGTTTCTACTTGTTCAAATGCTCATTAGCAATTATAATTTGTCTTTGCAGTTATTCCAAGATTCACGAAAAATTCTTCACCGAATTCGGTCAAACTTTTACATAATATTCTAATACACATTAAGACAGACATAGGCTGTATACTTTATTTAAACAGTGTTTTACAGTTTTTCTATTAAAGACACGAAATATTGTGCTGTGCTGTGAGAAAGAGCGGTTTCACATTTTCTAGCAGTGTGTTTCATCCACGATGGCAGGTTATTACACCCACTAGCTAAATTGTGTCTTCCTTGAGTATAATTTTAAACGAAAGGTATATGCACAGCAACGTGCTGTTTTGCTTTCGTCCGCGTCGTCAGTTTTTAAAAGAAAACAGTGAAGTTGTATTTATCGCTTTTCGACCTATAATTGGTACTTTAGAAGCTGAATCGTTCGACACTTTACAACCCTACCTGTTCACAGATTAAGCCTACACAAAATCCTGTTACTGAAGCATCGGTCCTCACAGAGCCAGCAGCTGGAGAAATGTCTCCGGTATGCGATACACCAATGATCCCAACCGACTTACCATTTCATTTTAAGTGATTTCAGTTCTCAATAAACGTATTTTTTGCAATAACAATAAACAATTCTCAAGGTCAGATGTAGATATAGAGGTGGGAAGAGGACAAGGGGGGGAGAGGAGGAAGTGGACGTAAAAAGGGGTAAGGAGGAGAACGTGGACCGAGAAAAAGGGTGAAATATCAGCAGCTTAAGGAAAATTATCTTGCTGAACTGCAGGTCACCTGGAGGTGTTCATTTAAGAGTGGCATTGACTGTGGCGTAATAATAAACGTACCTGAAATACAGCTTTGGTGGTTTTTATTGGTATTTACATTATTCACCTGCAGAGCATAGAATGATCAGGGTTATGAAAAAAATACATACATTAGATTAACAAAGTGAGCAATGCTATTCATTTCCCCAAAACACGATGTGGCTGGAAACCTGCAGTGATTCGTGCTGATGATTAATTCAGATTACGTGCCTAAAATTACTTGGTGTTAGCATGCATTAGTTTTAGATGTGGCTGTAATTCTAACTACACAGGCGAACGATGTTACACCTTGACGACGGCTTTTCCCACGTTCTCGCCTCTGAGCATATTGATGAATGCTTGTGGCGTCTTCTCGAACCCCTCCGTGACGGTCTCGCGGTATTTGAGTTTCCCCTCCTTGATCCACGGCGCCATCTCCTTGAAAGCCTTGTCCCACTGGTCCAGCCACCGGGCCACAATGAAGCCCTCCATCTTGAGCTCGCTCCTGATCAAGTGCATCTGGATGACTGGCGCCATCGGCACTTTGGTGGCGTTGTAGGTGGAGATGCAGCCGCAGACGGAGATGCGGCCGCGGTGCCGCATGTTCCTGATCACTTCGTCGCTCTGCTCCCCTCCCACGTTGTCGAAGTAGACGTCGACTCCGTCCGGAGCCGCCTCCTTAATGGCCTCGTCTACGCTCACCGTCTTGTAGTTGAAGGCGTGGTGGAACCCTAGCTCTTCTTTCAGCCACTTGACCTGCAGGAAGAGAGAAATTTATCATGCAGGTAGAGCAAGACGGTGAAATAAAATTATTGATATGCCACAATAGGAAAAACTGCTTGCATAATACACAGTAAGTATCTTGAAGAATGTACATCTGTACCTACAGTAACAATAAAACTGCTAAAAACGTCCTGTCTCTCTGTCTGTTTGAACACACTAATCTCCGAAAATAATAGGTGAGTTTTTGAGGGTTTTCACAGGTTACTTAAGTAGCTTGGGGAAACATATAGTCTTTATTTCATCACTAGCTGTACCCAGCTACACTTTACTAAGGCTCAGTGTTATTGAATGGAAAAGAAAGAAAAGAAAAGGCACCAGTTTCTAATATGTGTGGGAATTATGTGCACGCCGTAATCTCCTTTCTCCTCTCTCTGTCCATCTTACCCTTTCTCCTTCCCCCCTTGCCCCCCCCCCCTCTGTGTCCATCACCTCCTCCTCCCTTAGTCTGTCCATCTTCTCTATCCCCCTCTCCCACCATCCCCTCCTGTCCTCTTTCTCTTTCCAACTCGTCCTTCCCATTTTCTATCTCCATTTCCTCTACCCTTCTGTCCATATCATATTCTCCCCTGTCTCTGTTCTCGACCCTTTCTTATTGTTACTGCAGATTCAGATTCATTAGTATCATTCTATTTATAAATCAATATGCCACAAGCAGAAATACAGATTTCTTGTTTGTTAACAATATTTCACTTTTGTACACACACACACTATCTTAACGTTTATTACAGTGATGTGAAAAAATTTGAAACAAATCTGAATGGAAAATGGAAATGAGGTTTCGGCGTCACTGGCCGGGAGACCCCTTGCGGGGCAGGTCCGGCCGTCTTGGTGCAGCTTTTTTTACGTTCGACGCCATATTGGGCGACCTGGGTGCCGGATGGGGATTAAATGATGATGAAAGCAACGCAACACTCATTCCCTGAGCGGGGAATATCTCCGACCCAGCCGAGAATCGGAACCCGAGCCCGTACGACGGCAATCCGTCACGCTGACCACTCAGCTAACTGTTTTTTTTTTCGTTGTTGATCGTTGAGTTTGGTCGTTGCGGACTTCACATGACATCCGTTAAAGTTCGTTTGTTGATCTTTCCACTCAGTTTTTTTATACAGAGGCCAACCAGCTCTCTGACCGAACACTCTGAGCTACCGTGCCGGCGGTATCGGGGCGGACAACAAATCTTAATGGTACAGGGTCACACAGAATAACGGGGTATAAAACAATTATAGTTTGCTAGCAGCGAACAGGGTATTTCGACCTTTTTATAGTTTAAGACGTCATGATGCCGTTCCGTCGAAACACGTGACAAAATGTTGGATTAATAACTTTGAAGAGACTGGATCTGCCCTTAAGAAGAAATTAACAGGAAGACCAAGAAGTGTGTGTTCTCCAGCGAACATTGATGCTGTACGAGAGTCTGTGTTACGGAGCCCACGGCGTTCAATTCATAATCAAGCAGCAGTGGTTAAATGTCCCGGGAGAGTGTTCGCAGAATTCTTCATCCTGATTTAAAATTTCATCCGTACAAACTACAGATGGTGCAACAACCGAAGGACAACGATTAGCGCCGGCCGAAGTGGCCGAGCGGTTCTAGGTGCCACAGTGTGGAACCGCGCGACCGCTACGGTCGCAGGTTCGAATCCTGCCTCGGGCATGTATGTGTGTCATGTCCTTAGGTTGGTTAGGTTTAAGTAGTTCTAAGTTCTAGGAGACTGATGACCTTAGAAGTTAAGTTCCATAGTGCTTAGAGCCATTTGAACAACGATTACCGGTTACGATTAGGATTCTATCACCAAATGGTAACAAAAACAAACAATGACGGTGAATTTCTAAACAAGTTGTGGATGTCAGAGGAGGCACATTTTCGTGTCACAGGTTACGTGAATAAACAGAGCTACCGTTACTGGACAAATACAAATCCTAATGATAGTCAGGAGCTCCCTTTACACGCTAGTAAACTGACAGAATGATGTGGTGTTTCATCACATGGTATTATCGGACCGTATTTTTTCGCAAATGAAAAGGGAAACACAATAACTGTTAATGCCGCCGTTCCGAGGATATGTTACGAAATTTCGTTGCACCTGCATTGAACAACTTTCGAATCTTTCAAGAAGCCTGGTTTCAACATGACGGAGCGACATCACACACTGCAATAAGTGGGATATGTGGGAGAATTGTTTGGCAACCGTGTGATCTCACGATTCGGTAACATTCCCTGGCCCCCTAGATCGCCAGATTTATCCGTTTGTGACTTTTTCTTGTGGGGCTACCTCAAGAGCAAAGTCTACGCGACTCGAACAAGAACCCTGGATGAGTTAAAACAGAGAATTCGGGATGTAATTCACAGTAACCCAGCTGAGATGTTGCAGCGGTCAATGAAGAATCCCAACAGCAGATTTCCCGAATGTATTCGTACAGGACGACGTCATCTAAAGGAAGTAATTTTTAAAAAAACCTGAAAACCATTAGTGTTTCGTAAATGGCAAACTAGTACGGTTTCAATTACAATGAACGCAATTTACTTCCTTCACCACTTCTAGTTTTATTGGATTGAGGAAATGTTCGCGTTTTCCTTTGTCACCTTGTACATTTTGTATATATAACATGTGTGTGTGTGAATGTACATATCATATGTGTTAAAATAGACATATCTTACAGAGTTAGGTACCTAAAAGCTTTCCTTTATTAGAATGAAATTCTGTATCAAAATTTCAAAGCAATTGGTCAAGAACTGTCGGAAATTTACGATTTTGAACAATCGACGTTTAAATTTTTGTAATGTTTCCTTTTCTATTACATATACATTTACGTATATACCAGACGGCGTTCCAGTAAGCATATAAAAAAACGACAGTATTCGAATGCAATTTTGCGTCAACATTTCAAAGCAATCCGTGGGAAAATTTCGGAGATTTGGGGTTTTGAAGAAACAAACATGTACGTTTACGCTTTCACAGAAAATGCAGATGCTCTTAATCGCAAATTTACGAATGTTTTTGACCGATTACTTTGAAATTTTGGCACAACGTTCCATTGGTATACCTGTATGCTTTCATTTACCATCCTTTAAATACATGTGATACATAAATTCAAATAAATTTAATAATAGGGAACCGTTGTTAAAAAATTTCAATTCCTTTGAAATTCTGCACATCGTTGTATTCTAATACAAGCGTGTTCTTAGGTAGATATTTCTTTAACATAAGTAAGCAAACAGGTATCTAAAAGGCGCCGGTATTAGAATGCAACAATGTGGCCGAATTTCAAAACAATAGGTCAAGAACTTTCGGAGGTACACGATTTTGAAAAAACGAACATTTATATTTTTAATTATATAGATAATCGGATCATGGAAGGAAAAGATACCGTAATCTAAAAATTTGTCTAAAATTATCTGCTCAGCTCACAAAAATAGTTCAAATGTTAAATAATCATTGCACAATACACAAAAAATACAAAAGATGGTGCTCTTAGTTTCGAACTACATGGACTAACCAATAGCCGGTGTTATTAGCATTTCTTTTTTTTTAATTCAGTGACAAATGTATTTTTGAAAGTTCACATCAGTCACAGAACTAAATGTCGCAATCATATAATTACAAATACAAACTAACAGCCAATTATATTGGCTAGGATATACAGATTTCCTGATCTTGCTTTGTGTGTTAAAAACTTAAGGAGATTGCTTTGCTTCTTTCAATTGGTTTTATTTATATTGTTGCCTGGGTAGGAGATTTATTGAGTTTGATTTCTTATTTGGGTTGGTGCTCGTTTCATTTCTTTTTGATTAGAATAAAATGAATGCAAAATGGTCGAGCCTTGATAAGTACACCACAATAGCTAACAGACCATGTGGTTCAAGGATCCAGTGAAACCAATGGAGACTTGCTGTGGCTCGAGAATATCATGCTTCAACCTGCTCTTAGGAAACTCATTCCAAAAGCGAGACGCTTTGCATCTGTAATTGCAAATTCGTCTGTACAGAAGCGAACTCTATAGAAGAGTATGTCTTTTTAACAGGTAAGAAAAAGCTACAGTGTAGTCAAGTGTACTATAAAGATAGCCAAGTGTACTATAAAGATACTACGGAAAGAAGTTTTTATGTTGACTTCCTTTTACGTGTTTGACCAATCTAAGTCTGTGCTATCGGTTGTTAAGCCACTGTACAGCTGTCTAATGAACCAGTACAAGGAATGTTACACAGCAGTTGCATTAGCAGGGCAGATGGTGGACATCACCTTCAACTCACATGAAACAGCTGTTTTAGAGAAAATTGTTTAATAGTATGATAAATTACAAGTTTACGGAAGATATGTAGTGTACTAGGTATCAGAGGAAGTACAAGTGTACAGACGATATGTAGTGTACCAGGTATCAGAGGAAGAAATAAATGAATTGACAAATGGTTTCAACGAATTGCATAAGAATATGCTATTAACAGAGTATAGTATTTACACAGTACAGTATTTACAGGGATATCAGTATTATCTAAATTTGATGATTGTTAATAAGTATAACAACCTTTAGATGGGAATATTTAGGTAACTGACATTCACAGGTACAGTAATAAATAGAACCTCATGCCACCCACATAAACATACTCGTAAAATACCATTTTTCATATACACTGAGCACAGGGATAATTCGATCCCACTAAGTACTAAGAAGAAGAGCGAATAAATGATACCGTTTAGGTACAACTTGGTACTAAATTGTTTTGAGACAGGTTTAATGGATTAGAAAACAAGATTCCTAATTTGTTCCACTTGTAGATATTTAGAAAATTAAACATAGTGTGTTCCTCTTCCGAATTTCCATTCTTTTAATCCAATACTAGAGCAAGTCCTATTGTTGAGGATGGCATTGTTTAAATAATTTTGTAGCATACTCTTTAGGCTATCTACATAAACAAATATTTAAATCTCAAAATCGTAAATTTCTGAAAGTTCTTCACCTATTGTTTTGAAATTTTGACATGACTCTGCTTTCCAATACATGCTTGTTTTTGTATATTTATTGGAGCACTGTAAGTTCTACAAATATATACAAACAATATATAAATGGGAAACGTTATTAACAAAATCCTCAAGTTAGTTTCTTGAACATCACATGTCTCTGGAAGTACTTCACCAATTAGCTTGAAATTTGCACACAATGCTGCACTCGAATACACGTGAGTTTTATAAGCCTCACAGCGTGCTACATATAATATATAATTATAAATCTATAATTATAGTAGAAATCTAAATAAAAATATAAATGTAACTCGCTGGAAGTTCATCATTGATTGCTTCGAAATTTTCAAACAACATTGCGTTCGATTACAATTATGTTGTTATATACTTATTCTTTAAATATATGTTATATATAAATAAATTAGTATGTAATAAATAAACTGGTAGCGTTATTACCAAAACAGTCGAAAAGTTCATGACTGATGCACATTAAATTTTTACATAAGCGCTAACAAACATTTGAACAGACATAGGTTATATATTTTTAATATACATAATATATAAATATATATAAGAAGTGTAATGGTGAAACAGCAAACAGGAAGGTTGTATTTATGTTTTACTGGTTTATGATTATAAAACTACCAGAGAATCCGAATTTGCAATAACGTTAACGGAGAATTAAGGGCATAGATAGGAATAAGATAGACAGAGGGATGGGAGGAAGCAGAAAGGAGAAGATGCAGGGTGGGGGGCGGGGGAAGGAGAAGATAGACATGCAACGTTGGGGAGAAGGTGATTGACAGTGGTATGTTGATTGGAGGGGGGGGGGGGCGGCAGAAACAAGTGGAGTGATGGGAGTGGAAGATGAATAGAGAAAGCAGCAGAAGGTGATTACACAGAGAGTGGGAAAGAGGTGGAGGTGGACAAAGAGATGGGGAGCAACAGATGGACTGAGAGGGGGGACAGGAGAGTAGGATGTATTTGCAGTTCCAGTACGTATTATAAACATGAGTTTAACCAGACTTAGCCATAACAACAGATGACCTGGAACAGATAGTAACAATTAAGATCTCAAATATCATAAAACTGGCAACTGTCCCCTATCACACATCTGACAACTCGTGTACCATCTTCAGTACTGACACTAGTGGTGGACTATTTCATTCATGGCTGCCACTGAAATATTTTGGGTCCTTAACGAGGCAGTCTTCACTATCTGGAAGAAGTTGAATGGAAACAGGGAAAAATGCAGTGGGATGTACAAACACAAAATGCTTACCTTTGCGTCAGAGCCAGCAATGCCGATGACCTTGCAACCTTTGATGCGTGCTATCTGTCCCACTATGGAGCCCACAGCACCCGCTGCGCCACTGACGACCACCACCTCCCCCGGCTTTGGGTGGCAGATGTCGAGCAGTCCGAAGTAGGCTGTGGCTCCCGGCATTCCCAGCACCCCCAGCGAGAGCGACAGCGGCAGGTCCCCAATGTCGGGCACAGGCATCAGTGGCTGTACGTCGTCACCCTTCGCCGCGACGTTGACCACTGTGCGGTTACGCCAGCCCCAAGACCCGACCACGTACGTCCCCACTGCGAACTGTGGCGACTTGCTCTCGACGATACGCGCCACCTGTAATGAAACCGCAAGCAAACTGAGAATCTGGAAACAGTGGAGGCGTTTATTCAGGCTAACCACAGCGAGAAAAAAAAACAGGGCTATTGACACTTTTAACTGCGTTTTTATTTTTAAAAAATGTGAATGAATTGACAGTGTCTGTTTCACAATATTGTGAGCCGCACAGTAATTTACTTTTCTGGACAGCGTCCAGACCATTGAAACGTTTTCTGCCGCTGCAATTGGAGACATTTTTTGATGCTGTTTTTCAGGTCTTCGTCAACGCCAAAGTGCTTTGAACCAAGCCACTTCATGTCTGTCATTAGTTCGTAATCGTAAAGTGCCGTTCAGGACTGTAGGGAGGGTGACCGAATACTTCGCCATCTGAACTCTCACTCTTCAGCCGCAGTACGTCCATGCGTTCAGGTGTTGTCATGTGGGAAAATCACGCCATCGCTCAACATGCCACGACCTTTGTTTCGAACGTCCCCTGTCGTGTTTTTTTGTGTGATATAGTAACTTTGAGCCTGAATTGTGACACATCTCACCGAGAACTCCACTATTAATATTCCATTTCTCAGTTGGAAGACAGTTGCCAGTAGTATCTTGCTGGAAAGTATCGTCGAACACTTTGTGGGGTTTAGCGGTTACACAGTACATCGAGTGTAGTTTTGCTTCTACATTCATATACAGCACCCACGTCTTGCCTCTTGCCACAGTCTGATCGTGAAAAGCGTCACCTTCTCTTTCGTAATGAAGGACCAACGACAGTATAGCTGCCATAGTCTGTGTCTTTTGCTCCTCAGAAAGAATTTTAGGCACAAATTTGGCATTTCATCTCCGGTAGCCCAAATCATCTGTAGTCAAAAAAGGAAGAGGAATTCACCAAAGAGTCGCTGTCCAACCTATATTGCACTGCAGATCTAGATTTCAGCTATTGAATAGCCATCTCCACTGTGTTTAAATCGAGTCGTACAGACTAGTTAAGCTCGTGACAGCACATGTTACTTTAGACTTTAACACATACATAGTCAGATTCTAACTACATCTAGTTACAATACTGGACAGCGACTAATTGTTGAATTCCTTTTCCTTTTCTCGGCGCAAATGTTCTGATGGAATCTAAGTTGGCTACAGTATTCTCTTTGCTCAGGAAAGTAAGAGTAATCAGTGTAAAATTAACAGAAATCTCCGAAATGGTTTTCTCTAACCCTTTCGTCAATCAGTTGAATCAGATTTGCATTCGATAATCAGTCGACTACTTTTCTGTTCACCATGGACATTGGTTCACGCATTTTTTGCACATACGGCACGATTGTCTTACAACACATTCACTCATTACTTTTCCTCAGGAAACTTTGCGAAATGCGCAACAGATTTCAATAGATACACAATTTTTTGCCAGAAAGAACCTTATTACAGTATATACTGATATCGATATGGTGTCTGTTCTTTCGGACATGACCAAAAGAACAGACATCATTGATGACCTGCAGCCGTCTAGAATGAAATTAGAATTAGATTAACACCTTCAACTGCTGACGGGCGTTGATATATATCAACGGGGACAGGTGAAAATGTGTGCCCAGACCCGGACTCGAAACCAGGATCTCCTACTTACATGGCAGACGCTCTATCCATCTGAGCCAACAAGAGCACGGAGGATAGCACGACTGCAGGGACTATCTCGCGCACGCCTCCCGCGAGACCCACATTGTCACCTTATATGTCCACACACTACATTCGTGGTGTCCCTACTCAACACACTCATTACTTGGGGAAAACATTCTTACCAAGTCCCGTAAGAGTTGGGGTAGTATGTGAGCATCTGCACAGAAGAAGGTCATGGCCGGTATTGCCAGGACTATATACTTATATGGATATGGTGTCTGTTCTTTGCATGCACACATATTAACCGAACTCTTACGCACTTGGTAAGAATGCTTTCCGCAAGTAATGAATGTGTTGGGTAGGGACACCACGCATGTAGTGTGTGCACATGTGAGGTGAGAATCTGGGTCTCGCGGGAGACTTGCGCGAGATAGTCCCTGCAGTTGCGCTATCCTACGTGCCCTTGTTGGCTCAGACGGACAGAGCATCTGCCAGGTAAGTAGGAGGTGGTGGGTTCGAGTCACAGTCGGGGCACACATTTTTCCTCTGTCCCCGTTGATATATATCAACGCCTGTCAGCAGCTGAAGGTGTCAGCTGATCTTAGTTCTCCGCTGCTCACAACCTACTGGTTGAAGGTGCGTTTCACCGAGGAGCCACTGTCACCACTATTACGCACGCTGTACGAAAACGGAAATAGCTTCGTCAAAAAATCTTCTTTATTTTCGACAGAACCGTTTCCAACAGACATTGGCTGCATCTTCTGCTGATCAACAATTTTAGTTTCAAAACGTGTTCATTGCTGAGTTGGAACCACAATGCAAGCTATCGTATCAGAAGTTAAAAAGTAGCATATTATACAAAGGATCGTAAGAAGCAAAAACTTGACTATCAACTGGTACCTTGTGCACATGGTCGTATCCGTATATTTAGTGTCACACACTATTGCTAAGTCTTAAAAATCGGCATATACTGTGAAATTGCAAATTAGCACATCGGTTTACGTTAGCTAGACATGTTCCGTTCATTGATGATCCACCTTAGACGGCGTATATGCAGAGTTTGTACAATCCAGTTGTCCAAAATAAAGAAGTATTTATGTGATTTTGACTGGAGAAACTTTTTTTACCAAGTAACACAGATCGCTCCTTGTCATTTCTCAACATGAGAATATTCAAGGAAATTAGTTGATGAATAGCGCTCGTATTTTTTCTATATGTAGATCTGCATAGACACTCCCCAAACCACCATTTGGTGCGTGGTGGAGGCATCCTGTACCACTGCTAGCCATTTCCTTTCCTGCTCGACACCCAAATACAACGAGCGAAAAATTACTGTCTGCGTGCCTCCGTACTAGCCCTGATTTGTCGTATCTTTCCTTCGTGGTCCTTACGCGCAATGTATATTGGTGGCAGTAGAACAGCATGGCATTCGGCTTCACATACTAGACTCTAAATTTTTTCAGTAATGTTTCTGGGAAAGAAAGTCGTCTTTCCTGCAAGGATTCCCATTCTAATTACCGAAGCATGTTCGTAACAATTACGTTTTATTCACACTCACCGGTAACAAATCTACAAGCCCACCTCTGAATTGCTTCGATGTCTTCCTTCAATCCGACGTGGTACTGATACCAAACACTTGAGCAGTACCCAAGAATAGGTCGTACCATCGTCCTATATGCGGTCTTCTTTACAGGTGAACCACTCTTTCCTAAAAATTCTCCCAATAAGCCGAAGTCGACCATTCGACTTGCCTGCCACAGTTTTCACATGCTTGTTCCATTCCGTGTCGCTTTGCAACGTTACGCACAGATACTTAAACGACTTGACTGTGTCAAACAGGACAATAGTAATTCTCTCATACGCATTAAATTGTATTTTTCCACTTTAACAGCTAGTTGCCATTCATCATAACATTCATTACACATTGTCTAAGTCGTCTTGCATTTTCCTACAGTCATTCAGCTTCGACAGAATACCGTACACCACAGCAACATGAGCGAACACCCGCAGATTTCACGCTGAGGAAGCATCACTCCATAACACCACGTAATATCGCTTGTAATAATTATATCAAATCGGTGAGGAAGAAGCCACAGGCTTTTCTAGGCATTCTATATCCTTTGCAGCAATTCACTGACGTTTTCGTCTTGGAGGACAAGAATGTCTGCAGTACACCCATCGCAAATGTGTTGAAGAAACGCCAACAAACCGACACCGACAGTTTAAAATAAATAACCAAATTCATGTAAACGTAGGCTTTAGCAGCCGTTGTAACATTCAATTAGATTCTTCTGGGTTTGAGGACGCATTGTCAACTACAAAATTTTGACGTTTCGGCGACTATTGCAAGTCGCCATCCTCAGGGTGTGCTGCTAACTGACAATGCGGCCTCAAACCCAGAAGAATTTTATTAGCCTAATACATGTTCAGCGCAGTCTAAATGAGTGGAGCCAAGTCATAGCACGAAAACGACCCTTAATACAACAAGGAAACACCTCTGGCATACGGGTTTAATGCTTCATTGCGACTCATTAATAAAAATAACTTCTTCGCAGTTTCTGATTTGGCCCGTTGCAGACATGCAGCTTCATGCACCTTCTGCGATATACCCAACTCCATATGGCCACTGAATGCACTTTTCTTTGCCTTGTGCTCTCGGAAACTGTGTGTAGGATCGTTTTAAGACCACTGTTTTGTACGCCAATGCGAATGAAACATCCTTTTTTATAGATTTGTAAAACAGAGTCTGCGTTGATACACCAACAAATTTACCATCGTCGGTCACGATGTGGTCATGGGTGCGTCCAAACACGATAGATCATTTACTGTCATGACACACACGCCAGTGGTGGTCCATGGCTGCCTGATGGTAGTGCCACGGCGTCTGCAGTGTTCAGAATTGACCAGTGTCTACTATTAAGCGAGTAACTAATATTTTACACATAGAATTAATAAGCACATATTATTTTAGTCTATTTCGTACCCCATGCTGGTGTCAATTGCTTCTAGTGATTTTACAGCACGTAACGGTCATTTTTGGAGAATTAACAATACTCTGTATTACAGTGTCAGGGCTATAAGCAATTCCATTCTAACCAAACTAAGTCCTGAGAAATCAAAGCTACATAAGTCAAACCCTAACATGGTGGAGTTTACTAAAATTATGTCAGGAGAATCTAAGTGAAGAAATAACCTGAAAATTAGTAACCATGTTTTTTTAAAAAGAAGAACATTGTCAGCTCGAGGTCAATGAGCAATAATTCATGACACAACAGTTAACAAGAAAACACCGGTACTGATAAACGATACAAGAGTATAATGGAAATGCGACGTCAATATATTCCCACCATTATTTAGTAACTATTAATAAATTTATTCCGTTGTGAGACAACATGGTCAGTGCCTTCGTGGAAAAATGTTCGCAGTTGCCTCCAGAATCATGATTTTACCCAGACATGCACCTCTTCATTCGAAGGAAATCAGCGTCTGCAAATGAATTTTTGCAGGGCTCCAAAAATATGGAAATCGTGTGGGGAGAGATGAGGTATCAGGAGATTGATTAAGAGCTTCCCAACGAAACTTTTGCAGCGTATTCGAAACAATCTTAGTAACACTCTGTTGCAGGGTAATGCACAGCTACATGTTGCCAAGATTGTTTCTAGTACGCTGCAGAAGTTACTCTGGGAAGTATCCTCTAAGGGGTTCTGATATCTTGCCACCCAGTTTCAAATTTTTGGAGCCCTGAAGAGTGACATTAGCTGCTGTTAATTTGCTGCGGCTGAATAGGTGCATGCCTGGGTACAATCATGGTACCTTAAGCTACTCCAAATATTTTTGTAATGAAAGCATTGTCGGTTTAGTCTCACAGTGGAATAAATGTATGAACAGTTACGGCTATTGCTTTTGAAATAAAAAGCAGTTTACTTGATTTTTTCCATCGGTCTCATTTTCAGTTGACTACCCCTTATATATATATATATATATATATGTGTGTAAAGAATGGTGATCATTTGTTTGTTTTTTGTTTGTAATTCAAACAAAACTACAGTTTTATTTCGACGTTGATGAAATTTTGCACATTTTACCTTCGCAAAAAGAAGAAGATTACAGTCTACATATGATTTCTTTATCTGAATTGAAACACATATGTTTTAATATATCAAAGTGACAGGTTGTTACCAAAAAAATCTGTAAGTTCTCGGCCGATTTCTTGAAATTTCTACACGATTCCCTAATAAACATCTGGATGGACACAGGCTATATATATTTCACTACACTGAATATATAAACACGTATATGTTTTACAAAGGAGAAACATTGTTAAGAAACATCTCGATAAGTACTTGACCGATTTAGTTCAATACGTATCGATCTGGAACATTTTTGTGTAGAATTAAAATGGAAAATGGAGGAGTCGTGACATATGTAGAAGTTGGACATAAACTCAAAACTATTGAAACAAATAGTTTTTATCTTGATAAGAACCTTTATGCATACGCTTGTGAGTTATTAATGCAGAATTGTACTCTGATAAATGAAACAGTCTACAGATGCCCTCTAGGAAACTGTCAGGTACTTGTGAGAAATCTAGATGCATTATTGAGGTACCTGACAAAAAAATTCAATGTTATTTAAATAGTCTATTTTCTAACTAGTGTGTAGCAGAACAATAGGACACTTATTGATAAGATTTTACAGAAGGTTTTCAGGCTGAAACGACGAATGTACACCAAATTTCTAATGGACTCTCTCTTCATTATGCAAGATTAATGGAAATTAAAAGAACGTACATTAAAATCCGGAGGCAGGTTCATACAAAGCAGTGAGGCTTATTAATTGGAACATGATGGACTGTGTTAGGGGTAAACTAAAAGCTGTAGTATGAGATGAGGTATAAGTAAAAAGAGATGCTAATTTCACATTCAATTTACTGTCCTTGTTTCGATTCCATATAAGGCTACACTTTGGCCAACTACTTTTAGAAAAGGTTTTCTAAGACTTAAGTTTATATTCGCTATTAACAAATATCTATTTCTCCGATACTTTTCTTTTGCTATTGCCAGTCTTAACTTCTATTTCTCCTTACTTCGATCACCAATGGTTATTTTTCAGCCTACGTAGCCAAACTCATCTATTATTTTTAGTGTCTAATTTCCTGATCAAATTCAATCGTAATCTCAGCCTTCTGACCACCTTCTTCATTCATGAATTACTTTCGAGGAGCCTGTTCCGACTCTAATTTTTTACCTCCAACGCTTCCTGGACTGATTTACATCTCTTACCACTTTGGATATGTATTGGAAAGCTTTCTTCAGTTATCTGCCTTGCTGTATTCTTACATGTTCCTTCCACTTCTACTTATATGCGACAGTTTCTTCTGTTATTGAAATTTCCATTATCTTCTTTTCTTAACCTATGTTATAGTTTACGTACTTTGACTGAACTATTTTATTTCTGAGGTCTCAGTTCGATTCATGTCTTCCTTGTTTGATATCAGAGCCAAAGATCAACATCAATTCCGATTCTTTTCTTCCCTTTCGCTTAATGATCTTTTTATTGTTACACAGAAACCCTGAAATTTTGCTGTCTTATTTTTTAAATGCCACAGGCCGTGCATTATGAACAGGTGCTCGATTGTGTTGAAAGATGCAATCTTCAACAGTGGGAAACAAGAAGATGCTTAAAACACCAATGTAGGCTTGTGCTGTGATAGTGTCACGCGAACAACAACGGGTGCAAGCCCCCTCTGTGGAAAACACGACCACACCATACCACCCACGCCTCCGAATTTTACTGTTGTCATTATACACGCTGGTAGATGGCGTTCACAGGGCATTCGCCAAACCCACACCCTGCCACCGGATCCCCACATTGTGTTCCGTGATTCGTCACTCCACACAACGTTTTTCCAGTGTCCAATCGTCCAATGTTTACACTCCTTGCACAAAACGAGGCATCGTTTGACATTTACCACCGTGATGTGTGGCTCACGAGCAGCCGCTCGACCATGAAATCGAAGTTTTCTCACCTCCCGCCTGGCCGTCAAAGTACTTGCAGTGGATCCTGATGCAGTCTGGATAGATGTCTGCCTATTACACATTACGACTCTCTTCAACTGTCAGTTAACAGACGAGGTCGACCTGTATGCTTTTGTGCTGTACATGTCCCTTCGCGTTTCCACTTCACTATTGCATAGGAAACAGTGGACCTAGGAATGTTTAGGAGTGTGGATATATTGCATGCAGACATATGACACAAGTCACCCGCAATCACCTGACCAGGTTCGAAGCCCGTGAGTTCCGCGTAGCGCCCCATTCTGCTATCTCAGTATGTCTAATGTAGGGCCGGCCAGAAATTCTGCACGCGTGCGGTGCTCCTGCACATGTGCAACTTCCGGGTCACAGCGTGCACATCGCAGCCGTCGGCGTTCATGTAGTGCATGTTTCTACGCATAGATGTCCCTTTATCCACTTGCTGGGATACTCTGTACCGGCGAATTCTAGTGCTCTTTCCACAGCTTGCACGCCAACCATGGGAAGGTATTTCGCGTATTAAACATTACTGTCACAGTCTGCTCATTGAGACGTCTACTTTTATGTTAACAGTTTAACCCAGTAAGACAAGCAATACAGTTAACAACCTTGGGTTTTTATTAAGGCAGCTTGACTGACGCCACGTAAATACGCATGATGTTTTTGATCTAGTATTTAAGAAAGAGAGCACTTAGCGACTTCTAACGAACCTTATTCATGATTTCAAATAACATTAAAGTAATGCAAGGTTTCCTATAACTAATTCTCGGTGCCCTCAGTTACACCCACATAATTTCTGTTTCACTGACCTCTGAACAGAATGATAACCGCAGACCTCTCGATGATCACCTGTTATTTCAATACCATTATTGCTATATCTTTCATCAGTTCCGTCTGAAATCTCCATAATAACCGACAATTAGATGAATGTTACGTTTTATCGACTTCAGCTGAGCTTAGCCCTTCTCACATTAATAAAAGCTCCTAAATGTAAGTATACATTGGACCAATCGGTTTAATGACCAATTTTCCTGATAATAATGTATTATGGAGCAGAATGAGGCAATAATGCACAATTAGTAAACATAATTTTTAATTATGAAAGGAATAAATCCAAACACGTTTATCACTCGTCATGAGAAACGATACAGTTAACATCGGGCGCAAAAGCACGGCTCATTGACAAACGCAAGCAGTTGTGAAGATTTCCATCACTTATGCTTGATTGAAACCTTGATTTATTCATTTTCATCACCGAGAAAAATCTTTCACAAACAAGCTCTTGCATGTACCACATAAACAGGGAAGTGGAACCGCCGCAGTTCATTTAGGACACATGTCTAATAACAGAAGTCGCTGTCGCACATGTGCGCAAATGTGCAGCACTTCCGCACGTCTGCACACTGTGCAGCGTTTGGCCGGCCCTGGTCTAATGACTAATGAGGCAGCTGATATGGAGTACCTGGCAATAGGTGGCAGCACACTGCACCTAATATGAAAAACGTATTTTTTGGTGTGTGTTCGGATACTTTTAATCACACAGTGTATCTTCAAGACGAGTATTGCTGCTCTAATCTATTCTCGTGATAGGAATTACAGTCTGTTTAAAGGGATATATTTTATTTGTTAAACACTTAATTTTCTTCGTTGTTTCATCTGACTAGAAACTTGAAGTAAATCGGCCATGAACCTAGTTAGTTAGTTATATATTCCGTAGATCATTTGAACGACTCTTTTATCGAAATGACATGGAGCAAGTCAGCTTACAGGATATTTATACATGATTGCGTTAAGATTTTAGAACACATTATCAATTTATTCCTACTCCTGCAACTACACTTACAACAAGTTATTTTTATTTAATTATTTATTTATTACCGGCAGCCAGTTTTAAGTAAAAATTCGTGAATCGAATAGAAGGGGTTGTCCAAGGGCCATGACTTTAAATTAGATTTAAAACTTGCCTGACACCGTTTCGGATATTTTATATTATTGGGTAAATGATTAAAATTTTTTATTGCTGCTTATTGAACTCCTCTCCGTGGCGCCGACAGCTTCTACAATGGTTACTAAAGGTCACTCTTTCCTCTAGTTTTGTATGTGTGTACATCACTTTTCTTTTCAGATTGTGGCATATTATTTATGATGAATTTCACTAGTGAAAGTAATTATTGTCACGGAGTAATTATAATGTGTATGTTCTAGAAGAGGTGCCTAGCTGACGTCTGTGGATGAACACAACATATTATTCTTCCTGGTCGCTTTTGTGCACCCAATTCTTTTTTTCTACGTGATGAGTTACCGTAGAAAATTGTTCCTCACGACATTATTCAGTGGATATAAGCAAAATATGCCAACTGGTTGATACGTTTGTTTCCGAGATTAATAATTATGAGAAGAGCAAAAGTTGTTGTACTTAATTGTTTGAGAAGTTCAGTATCATGATTCTTCTAGTTGAAATTTTCATCAAATTGTATACCTAAAATTCTGTAGCATTTTACCCTACTTACTGACTCCTGGTCATGTGGTACATTAGTTTTTGGTAGGACTCTGTTCTACGGAGGTGAATTTAGTGTGTTTTCTTCAAAATGTAGACAGAGCGCACTTTCAGAGAACCACTTAATAATAATTTCGATAAAACCATTTACTAACTCTTCTGTTGCTTTCTCTCTAATTGGATTTATTATAAAACTAGTATCGTCTGGAAAAGGTACCAAATTTGCTTGTTGAATGTTAAGTGGAAGGTTATTCGCATGTACAAGAAACAGAAGTGGATCCAGAAATAAATGCTGTGAGACTTCCTTTGTGATTTTTAGCCCAAGGATTAAAATTTTCCTATCCTTCAACAATTGTAAGACTATATTAATTTTAAGGAAGGATATTGCTGCTATCTCTAGTTGCTTAAAGTTTTATTGAATATTCGTTTTAATATTGTAAGCAGACTGTTTAGGTTTTTATATTGGTGACGCCACGTAGCGCTCTGTATGAAAATCACTGACTGTGCTGTGTGCAGTCTGTGGCTGGGTGGCATTGTTGAAATTTGCTATTGTAGTGTTGGGCAGTTGGCTGTTAACAGCGCGTAGCGTTGCACAGTTGGAGGTGAGCCGCCAGCAGTGGTGGATGTGGGGAGAGAGATGGCGGAGTTCTGAGAGTGGATGATCAGGACATGTGTCCATCAGAGACAGTAAATTTGTAAGACTGGATGTCATGAACTGATTATATATATATATATATATGTATATATATATATATATATATAATGACTTTTGAACACTATTAAGGGAAATACATTGTTTGTTCTCTATCAAAATCTTTCATTTGCTTAGTATGCCTATCAGTAGTTAATGCCTTCAGTAGTTTGAATCTTTTATTTAGCTGGCAGTAGTGGCGCTAACACATTGCTTTCGTCTTCACTGTCATTTCTCAGTTTACTTTGGAGCCTAGTGTTACGTTTTTCAACGCCATAATTATCACGTATTTCACACGATAACAAGAAAAGCACAATTTGAAGAACAAAAATAAGAAAACGCATTAACACAGCACTGAAAATAATACCTAGTTAATTTCAAGCGCAGCTGCGAAATACTTGGTGCAAATCTACATGCATGTCACAACTGTTTTACTGTACAACAATGAAAAACTACAACTACAAAGGAAATTCTCTCTATAATTATGCGCTAGCAATAAACATTAGCTACACTAATTACACAAACTTCAAAAAAAAAAAAAAAAAATCAGAAGATTCCAGTGAGTTATCCTTGGCTAAGGGTCGACACATGAAACGTCTTGATAAACCTCTTACATTATTTGATTTTCAAACAGCTGAACAGAACTGAACGTACTCAGACATTTCGTTCGCTCTTTACCTATTCTGATCAACACTAAACTGACAGCCAATATTTTTAGCGCAATGCAGTCTGACTTTCAAAATGGTTCAAATGGCTGTGAACACTATGGGACTCAACTGCTGAGGTCATTAGTCCCCTAGAACTTAGAACTAGTTAAACTTAACTAACCTAAGGACATCACAAACATCCATGCCCGAGGCAGGATTCGAACCTGCCACCGTAGTGGTCTTGCGGTTCCAGACGGCAGCGCCTTTAACCGCACGGCCACTTTGGCCGGCAGTCTGACTTTCAATAATCCCTACAAAATAATGGCCCTGACTAACATTAACCTATACCTTTCACATCACTTACCTCACAAAAATCTTCGTTACTCAAACTACTGCAATACAGCGAGCGCCACTACTGCCAGCTAAATAAAAGATTCTAACTACTGAAGGCACTAACTATTGATAGGCATACTAAGCAAATGAAAGATTTTGATAGAGAACAAACAATGTATTTACCTTAATAGTGCTGAAAAATCATAATATACATAGCAGTTCATGACATCCAGTCTTACAAATTTACTGTATCTGATGGACACACGTCCAGATCACCCGCTCTCAAAACTCCGCCATCTCTCTCCCCACATCCACCACTGCTGGCGGCTCACCTCCAACTGCGCAACGCTACACGCTTTTAACAGCCAACTGCACAACACTACAATAGCAAATTTCAACAATGCAAACCAGCCACAGACTGCACACAGCACAGTCACTGGTTAGGGACTGTGGTTTGTGAAAATGGTTGTTGGAAACCAAGATTCGTACGTTAAGAGTTATGAAATGTATGTACATGCGTGAATGTATCACAATGCCGACGATAATTTTTTGGACACTGTTATATTTATAGGATTTTGTTTCTACACATTTGTAACGCAAATTCTCGACCTGTGAAATATTTTATATGAGACTGTTACTGTAGCGCAAATTGCTGTCGTAAATATTTCGGTAAGGAAGCTAAGTGACCCAGGTGGCGCCCAGGTGTGCCAGTCACCTGGAGAAAAAGCCATTAGGTGAAATAAAAAGGAGACCTTTAACCTCGATATTGACATTCCTTTGTAGAAAGCATCGCAAATACGACACTTTCTGAAATTTACTGAAATGACTAATGAAACGATGAGAAACATTTCACGGCTATTGTCTTGCTAGCTGAGAGATTTTTTACTGCCTTATGAAATGCTATATGGCTAGTGAATGACGTTTCACCCCTTGCTTTATGTATTTATTTACTCATTTTGTTTAATATCTAGTTTCTAATTGTACTGCAGCATTGCTTAAAATAAAATTTAATAGATGTACTAATATCGCTATTGTCTGTCTACAGACCCAGTAAAGAATAATTTTATGATGTACTTTCTTAGAAAAGAGAGCACAAATAGACATTTACCTTCACAGGAATTGCCTACATAATTTTTGTCAATGACTGGGTAACTTGTTGAGTAGAGTAAGTCAAGGTGATGCATCACTCTAGTGTTAAGATGTGACATAGTTATCAGACATTTCCTATCTTTACTGTAATATTTTTTCTGCTTGAGCTTTGTCATGTTTAGGTATAAGTTATAGCATTTGCTGCTGCTGTTTGCCAGGCATAGTTCTACTGAATTTTACATTGTATTAAGCCAGTTTTACTACTGATTTATTTTTGTTTTTGCTGCACATTGGCTCATATTAGTGGTAATGTTGCATTTGCTTTGCTAATTTAGATGTGCTGCTGCTTCCTTTGCCAATTTGCATTTTTTTGTCAGTGCTGTTTGTGTTAATTTGTTGTGTGTTGCTGCATTGCCTCGTCCCTTAGTATATATGAGCTCTGTTGATTTAAGGTAGCTTAAGATGGGGAAGGCTATATAAGAGAACGAGTTATGATGAATTGGATGAAATACATTGAGAAACTATAAGAAAAAGGTTTGGCCAGAAAAGGATTTTGAAAGAGGATATGAACAAAAAAAGTAGGGTTTAGGGACAACAGGTTTAGGTAGGATTTTCTTGGAAATAAATGATGAGGTAAGATAATGGAAAATAAATAATAAGGTAAGAAATATGTGAACATATAAATACAGAAAGTAAGCTTGGATAGGATTTTTTTGGTGAAAACAAATGTTGAAATAAGAGGAAAGATCTATGGAATGAAGTTTCGGAAATAAGAGGAAAGATCTATGGAATGAAGTTTTGGGTTGGACTGCAGTACCAAATGTCACACTGAAAACAAACCATGACCTGTCCTTTGGTGTTATTCCGCTATGTGTTTGTGTACTCTTGTGTATTTGTGTTCTTCCTGTCTTTATGTGTTTATCTGATAAGACTTATGTTGAAGAATTTTTCTAATACTCAGCTACATTCACTATGATGAAGAATACTGTTATCCTCAAATATAATTTGCATTTATAATACGTTATTTACTTTGTAAAGATGTTTAGACATTATTTATTCTCTTTTGTTTTTATGCTCATGTGTAAAGTTCATGTTTCGAACGTTATTCTGACCTAATATGTATTTGCTTATGTCATAATTCATGTAACACTGATGTATACGTTATTTCGATTCTTTTGTAAAAAGAAATGTTATTTGAATTTTTATGTTTTTTAATGATGTATTTTGTACCTTTGTTACTGTATTCTCATGTTATAAAATTGTAATTGACGCCAGTTCGTCAAATTAAGTAACTTGTATGCATTCATTTCACTGCACATATTTCTGTTGGTCATAGTATATGCACAATATGTGAAAAAAAAGAGGACTGTTAGTGCTTGCACTTGTGTTAATAATTCAGCAAGGGACTGGTTAACAGTATTGCTGGTTCTAAGGACAATTCCAAAAACTTTGTGAGTGCACAAGTGGTGGCTTATGGACTTGCTATATTGTCCGCAAGACTCGTCGATGGTGATTGTGCACTTGTACAGTCGCAACAGATGGCTGCTGGTCGTCTCTACAAGGACTGCAGTGGGTGTGCACCTCTAGTGGCCCACCAATATCATAATCTCTACCAGGACTACAGTGGGTCTGCTCTGTGATGACCTACCTACCAATATTCTTCAAAACTTCGACTGACTCTGCTGTGGGTTTGCTCTGTTGTGGCCTATTACCTGTCTGAATGTCAAGAGTCAGCACTGTCTTTCCGTTGGAAGGACATCACTACTTGTTGAAAACTGCATGGAAATCCACTACTTCTGTGTGCATTTTCTTTTGCTGCTCAGACTTTGGAAAAAAAAAACACTGCAATTTTACTATGATGAATGATCAGGACTGTCTTTATGGACTGTGAAAAAATTTTAGCTTTCGACCAACATTGTATCAATAAATGTGTGCATTTGATTTCTTTGTTAATGTAATTATGAAAAATTTTTTCAAATCTGTATTGGCCACTGCCCAAAACAATTTGTAAATTTTTTTGTGGGGAAGATGGGCGCTATGTAAGTAGGCTGTTTAGGTTTATATATTGGTGACGACACGTAGCACTCTGTATGAAAATCACTGACTGTGCTGTGTGCAGTCTGTGGCTGGGTGGCATTGTTGAAATTTGCTATTGTAGTGTTGGGCAGTTGGCTGTTAACTGCGCGTAGCGTTGCGCAGTTGGAGGTGAGCCGCCAGCAGTGGTGGATGTGGGGAGAGAGATGGCGGAGTTATGAGAGCGGATGATCTGGACGTGTGTCTATCAGAGACAGTAAATTTGTAAGACTGGATGTCATGAACTGATATATATGTTATGACTTTTGAACACTATTAAGGTAAATACATTGTTTGTTCTCCATTAAAATCTTTCATTTGCTTAGTATGCCTATCAGTAGTTAGTGCCTTCAGTAGTTTGAATCTTTTATTTAGCTGGCAGTAGTGGCGCTCGCTGTATTGCAGTAGTTCGAGTAACGGAGATTTTTGTGAGGTAAGTGATTTGTGAAAGGTATAGGTTAATGTTAGTCAGGGCCATTCTTTTGTAGGGATTATTGAAAGTCAGATTGCGTTGCGCTAAAAATATTGGCTGTCAGTTTAAGCACAGTCATGTATAATTTTTCTAAGGGGACGTTTCAATATAGTCTCTTGCTTCTTTAACTAAACCATTGAATCCTATATTTGCGGCTACGTCTTGAAAGTGCCGACGGCCTTGCCGCAGTGGTAGCACCGGTTCCCGTCAGATCACCGAAGTTAGGCGCTGTCGGGCTGGGCTAGCTCTTAGATGGGTGACCATCGGGTCTGCCGAGCGCTGTTGGCAAGCGGGGTGCACTCAGCCCTTGTGAGGCAAAATGAGGAGCTAGTTGATTGAGAAGTAGCGGCTCCTGTCTCGGAAACTGACATACGGCCAGGAGAGCGGTGTGCTGACCACATGCCCCTCCATATCCCCATCCAGCGACGCCTGTGGGTTGAGGATGACACGGCGGCCGGTCGGTACCGTTGGGCCTTCATGGCCTGTTCGGAAGGAGTTTAGTTTGAGTTTAGTTTTGAAAGTTATTCTTAAACGTACTTGCAACTTATAGGTAATGTCACAACATTGGGATTTAGTTTAACTGTTATGGAATCTCGTACACTTACTGGCTGTCCTGTCTCCCGTTTGACAATGTCCCATGTAGTTTTAATCTTATTATCTGCATTGCTTATTTCTGTCAGGATATGCATACTTCTGGACATTTTAATGACTTTCCTTAAAATACTACATGAGGTTGACCTACAGTTTATGGCTGACTCCAAACCACAGGGAAAGTTGGAATTTTTTACGTATGCAAATCATGGCATGCAGTTAAAAAAAAAGAAATGGTAGTGACTGAAAATGTACTCGAACTGTTTAAGTATTGGATCATTGAACATCAGACTTTTGAATTTGTAGTCTGTCATTTATCCACTTAGATACCTAACCTTACTGCAATTTCCTACACAATTACTACTCCACTGTGCCGTGAATATGAGGATTAGTCGGTACAAAATAAAAATAAGGCAGTCGGCGTAACAGTCTTCTGCGGAGAAGGAATACAGACATGTATAATAAACAAAGGTGTTTTGGAGAAGCAAAGACAGTAGTTCATTGACGAAATGTGTCGGGAAATACGAATAAATTGGCATTAAATTGAGTCATCGCTTTTTCTGTACGTCTTCTTGTGTTACTTCGCAGTTGTTCAGAGTAACTGTATAGGCTGTGAGACAGACGTTTCCAGGTACATACGTCATATGGCCAAATTATAAAAGCTATGATTTTTCTGTCAGAATGTACTTGGCTTGTAAGTTATTTCCGCTACTATCTTACAGTCATATGAAACGTGGTTGATTCCTAAGCCAATGATAGTATTGTTTGTAAACCGAAGGAACTGTTTCTTTTCTATTTGAACAGATGCTATAGTTGTCAGTGTCCTTCAGATATCTTATATGCGGTTGCGCTGATCCTTTGTTAAGAGACACAATTGCATCCATAACTGTCGTTGGGCTGAAAACTACTTGTGTTGTATTTACAGGAAATGTGATGAGACTGTTACGATGATGATCCAGTCAGACGATTAAGATGGTCATGTAACTGATCGATCAACGTACCATCCTTGCGATATTTCCAGATGAAAAGTTTTCATAAAGAAGACTACAACATTTTATGTAAACACCGCCTCCTACAGCATTGACAAAGAGAAGTAATTATAGTTCATAAATAATGTTTCTCAGTTACTATATTCAAAATGATTTTAATTTTTGTTAGTGGCCCTATTCGAAGACTGAAGTGAGTGATCTGTTCTTCCAAGTGCCACAGTAGAAACGGATACTGTAGGCAAGGAAATGTTCAGACACACCTTCAGAATATTTCATTAACAAATAAGACGTCTTGCTCTTACCAGACCAGTTAATGAAAGACAGTGACGCTACGAGCGTAAAACCCGTAACAACAGGACATTTATGATGGAGATGTACAAGTGTAGACTTCTGCGATGTTTGCCAGCTCCGACAAGAGTTTATCACCGTGTCATGATACACCGTATTCCAACCTCATCCGGTACTGAATGTGGTGTTCATCAGGAGGGAAAGCTATACAACAAGGACTCCACAACATAACTCTTAAGAAGCAGTTCAATCCAACGAAGCCCGGAGAAGGAAATGGCCGTAAAATTAGTAAGATTAGAAAAGGAGAATCTAAACGAATGGTGCCCTATCGGAATCGGAGTTCTGTTTCTTCCGAATCTAAATCCAGCGTCTTAAGAAAGGCGCTGCCTAGTTTGGTTCCTATATTTAGCGCCGCTGTATGCAGCAGAGAAAGGCATGCAGCCAACCTCTAGATTGACCGTCGGTTGGGAGTAAATTATATCTGACGTCAAGAGGTCAAGCGCGTCAAGGGCACTCGCTACAGCCGCAGCCTTTAGGAACCAGTCGGCCTTGAGCTGGCTCGCTCTTCCGTCGTTGCACCGCAGTGAGCCGTGAGAAGCTGCCCCGTAAATTTCGCTTGTTGTCTACTTGTCACTCTCCTAGATATTGTTTGCATTGTAACGAAGTGTTTCGAGTGGTTCTCAAATCCCAGGTCGACCACGGGTAACTGCCACCCTGTTGCCCTACGATTGAGCCTATGTGATCATTGTAGTTGATATTCTGACATTTACTGCACCCATTATTTATTCATGAATAAACTACTGTCGCAGTAGTGATATACTTTACCCACGGTATAATCCGTTTCGGCGTTGTGTGAAGTGCATACTTTTACAGTCTTGAACATTTTAAATCAAGGTGCAAAACTTTGCAACTCCTTGAAATATTGTCGGGATTTGTCAATATTTTGTACCATTCTTCAGATACTACTACATTATAGATAACTGTATAATCTGCATAACTTCTAAGGCTACTCTCAATGTTACCTGCCAGATCCTTAACATATAAACAGCCCCACACACAGGATCATTTTCTGGGGACAGGTGGGAGCGGGCCAAATCGGAAAGCTAATTTTACCTATTGTCACTTTTTATATTCTAATATAAATACAAATTCGATTAAACCTTCTAACAGATGAGACAGGCGTACAAGAATTGATTTGCTGTTTTCATTCGTCTTTAGTCATAAATGAAATTGTTACCAGCCTAAATTTCCGGAAAACTACAAGATAAATAATTATATAATTTACAGCATTGTCACTCAAGTGTAAATTTTATTAGCCAGTAGAAAAGCAAGTAACTCGAAAAAATTTATGGAAACTAACAGAATGTTACACAGTAAAGTCAAGCCGTAGAGAGGATCTAAAACATTCGAACATTGCTGCAAATATTTGCTGCAGTCCTTGTATCAAACTGCAGTTTTGAGCGAAGCTTTACCTGCCTGCGTTGACTAAAAACTTCACTTTCGCTCGACAATGAATGGCTTGGCACGCCTCTTCATTACCTGACATATTAAATGAACTACGACGTTATAACTGACATTAGTGTACACACAACTCTCAAATTAGGTCATTGAGAGGGGGGGGGGGGGGGGGGAGGGAGGGAAGGCGCTAAATTTGTTCGTTTTGTTGCAAGGATGGATACGAACTCTGTCGGATGTTATGACTGTGAATAACCAGTGATCAAACTTCGGTCACTACGATTGAGAATTAGCACGTAGTCTACTTGAAAACAGTGTGATCCAAGGCGAACTGTGATCTATGGTGAGTATTTTGTACACGGAATCGATATTAAGTAACGACTGTTTGTTTGGCAGAGAGTTATGTTTTTATCTCGTTAAATAATTTTTTCTGGCTTAGAAATGTTTATAGAGTGGATGAAATGCTTAACGGCATTTCACTTTTGAAGCAATTAATCAAGGAATTAAATGATTCATATTACTCTCAATAATTTCAGTGACTGGAGATGCTATGACAACTCTATTTCTACACTCCTGGAAATTGAAATAAGAACACCGTGAATTCATTGTCCCAGGAAGGGGAAACTTTATTGACACATTCCTGGGGTCAGAAACATCACATGATCACACTGACAGAACCACAGGCTCATAGACACAGGCAACAGAGCATGCACAATGTCGGCACTAGTACAGTGTATATCCACCTTTCGCAGCAATGCAGGCTGCTATTCTCCCATGGAGACGATCGTAGAGATGCTGGATGTAGTCCTGTGGAACGGCTTGCCATGCCATTTCCACCTGGCGCCTCAGTTGGACCAGCGTTCGTGCTGGACGTGCAGACCGCGTGAGACGACGCTTCATCCAAACATGCTCAATGGGGGACAGATCCGGAGATCTTGCTGGCCAGGGTAGTTGACTTACACCTTCTAGAGCACGTTGGGTGGCACGGGATACATGCGGACGTGCATTGTCCTGTTGGAACAGCAAGTTCCCTTGCCGGTCTAGGAATGGTAGAACGATGGGTTCGATGACGGTTTGGATGTACCGTGCACTATTCAGTGTCCCCTCGACGATCACCAGTGGTGTACGGCCAGTGTAGGAGATCACTCCCCACACCATGATGCCGGGTGTTGGCCCTGTGTGCCTCGGTCGTATGCAGTCCTGATTGTGGCGCTCACCTGCACGGCGCCAAACAAGCATACGACCATCATTGGCACCAAGGCAGAAGCGACTCTCATCGCTGAAGACGACACGTCTCCATTCGTCCCTCCATTCACGCCTGTCGCGACACCACTGGAGGCGGGCTGCACGATGTTGGGGCGTGTGCGGAAGACGGCCTAACGGTGTGCGGGACCGTAGCCCAGCTTCATGGAGACGGTTGCGAATGGTCCTCGCCGATACCCCAGGAGCAACAGTGTCCCTAATTTGCTGGGAAGTGGCGGTGCGGTCCCCTACGGCACTGCGTAGGATCCTACGGTCTTGGCGTGCATCCGTGCGTGCTGCGGTCCGGTCCCAGGTCGACGGGCACGTGCACCTTCCGCCGACCACTGGCGACAACATCGATGTACTGTGGAGACCTCACGCCCCACGTGTTGAGCAATTCGGCGGTGCGTCCACCCGGCCTCCCGCATGCCCACTATACGCCCTGGCTCAGAGTCCGTCAACTGCACATACGGTTCACGTCCACGCTGTCGCGGCATGCTACCAGTGTTAAAGACTGCGATGGAGCACCGTATGCCACGGCAAACTGGCTGACACTGACGGCGGCGGTGCACAAATGCTGCGCAGCTAGCGCCATTCGACGGCCAACACCGCGGTTCCTGGTGTGTCCGCTATGCCGTGCGTGTGATCATTGCTTGTACAGCCCTCTCGCAGTGTCCGGAGCAAGTATGGTGGGTCTGACACACCGGTGTCAATGTGTTTTTTTTTTCCATTTCCAGGAGTGTATTTACAGTACACCTGAGGAAAGGATGCGAAAGACTGAATGCATTGGCTAACCAAACTGTCATCTTCACTGATAAAACACACACAATATACCGAACAAACTGAAAATTTACTCCCAGTACCTAACTGGGTCGAGAGCTGTCTTATAAGTTGACAGATGAAAAATCCCCAGTTATCTAGTGTCTTCATTTTTTTATGTGGTTGGAGGTGTTACTTGATTTGATCGGACATGTGCTTGATCACTGTCACTTTGGTAGGTCTATTCCACTCCACGTGACCCTTCCTGCTGAAATCATTCGTAAATTTTTTCTACTCGGAAGGCATCTGTTTACTTTACAGAAGTTTTCGAACAAAGATACTTCCCTTGAGTCTACTCTGTTCTGTTCCGAAATAGCCCAGACGAGGCCATATTGCCCCTAAATTTTTCCTTGTATGGCACAGACTGTAGACAAAGAAAAGCTAATTAGCTCAAAGCTGTCCTTGGGTGATCTGGAAATCTTTACTCATCTCGATATTTAGTAATACTAAGAAGGTGCTCACGACCTACTCTGCTTTGCAAGAGTTGAAACCACATATAAAATGGGTCAAATGGCTCTGAGCACTATGGGACTTAACATCTGAGGTCATCAGTCTCCTAGAACTTAGAACTACTTAAACCTAAGTAACCTAAGGACGACACATACCTCCATGCCCGAGGCAGGATTCAAACCTGCGACCGTAGGGGTCGCGCCGGTCCAAACTGAAGCGTCTAGACCCGCTCGGCCACTCCGGCCGGCAAACCACAAATAGTTTAGTGTATCTTCTTCTGCTGTTTTTCATCAGCTTCTTTATACCTGAAACTTCTGTCACTTGACTTTCAGTCATAATCAAGAATAAATTATGTTAAGAAAGCTTAGCAGTAGGAAATTTCCATTGTATCTGATATAAGCACAGATATTTCGAGTGCGGGGCTGCGTACAGTATAAACACCATGGTTCACAAAGATCTCCCCAGAACCAAGCCTGAAGCTGCCTTCCATCCCAGATGACGTGTTGTGTCTGCCTTAACAAGAAATTCCTAATGCAGTCATCGTTTGATGATATTACTGTCGGCAACAAGCCTTGGTGTACTACCTTCCGAAAAATGTTTCGCTGCTAATACAATAATAATTGCTCGTTTTTCTCAGTAACTATTAGATGAACTAATAATTAATGCTGTTACTAAGTCACTACTGCCGAGATGACTCTGGAAACAGCATGTAGGACTCACAACTTAAACAGAAGAAATATTTTACGGGAAAGTGTGGATGGCTGAGAATCTTAGGCTACATCTGACGCTTTCAGCATTTTCATACTACGACGGAAAAAGGCTTATCCACAAATATTATAAAAAGGGATGTATGTACGTATGTGCGAATGTCGCCGCAAGTTCTAACGCACTGCTTCTCGAGCGGGAAGGCGTGCCGGTCCCTGGCACGAATCCTCCCGGCGGATTTGTGTCGAGGTTTGGTGTACCGGCTAGCCTGTGGATCGTTTTTAAGACGGTTTTCCATCTACCTCGGCGAATACGGGCTGGACTCCCTTAATCCGCCTCAGTTACACTGTGTCGGCAATTGCTGTGCAAACACCGTTTCCACGTACGCGCACACCATGATTTCTCTACCACGCAAACATTTGGGGTTACACTCGTCTGGTATGAGATGTTCCCGGGGATGGTGGGGGGTGAGGGGGGGGGGGGGGGGGAGAGAGTCCACTGGAGGCCGAACCGCACAATAAACCTGGGTCGGTGTGGGGCGGCGGTGGGGTGGGTGGACTGCTGTGGCCTGTTGTGGGATAGTGCACCACTAAGGGTCACAGATTTAATACAATGCAATATAATACAGGGTGATTCAAAAAGAATACCACAACTTTAAAAATGTGTATTTAATGAAAGAAACATAATATAACCTTCTGTTATACATCATTACAAAGAGTATTTAAAAAGGTTTCTTTTCGCTCAAAAACAATTCAGAGATGTTCAATATGGCCCCCTCCAGACACTCGAGCAATATCAACCCGATACTCCAACTCGTTCCACACTCTCTGTAGCATATCAGGCGTAACAGTTTGGATAGCTGCTGTTATTTCTCGTTTCAAATCATCAATGGTGGCTGGGAGAGGTGGCCGAAACACCATATCCTTAACATACCCCCATAAGAAAAGATCGCAGGGGGTAAGATCAGGACTTCTTGGAGGCCGTCCAGAATTTTTCCTTTTGCACAAACACCCATTCTCTGTAAACTGTTTATACCAACGTTTAATACACCACCTATCAGGAGGTTTAACACCATACTTCGTTCGAAATGCACGCTGAACAACTGTCGTCCATTCACTTCTGCCGTACTCAATAACACAAAAAGCTTTCTGTTGAGCGGTCGCCATCTTAGCATCAACTGACGCTGACGCCTAGTCAACAGCGCCTCAAGCGAACAAATGTACAACTAAATGAAACTTTATAGCTCCCTTAATTCGCCGACAGATAGTGCTTAGCTCTGCCTTTTGTCGTTGCAGAGTTTTAAATTCCTAAAGTTGTGATATTCTTTTTGAATCACCCTGTATAATGTGTCAATGTGTGTATGAATGTATGTACATATGTACGGATGTTTCACAGCTCCTCCTCACTCGACCAATTTCTGTCAAACTTTGGAACGGGTGTCACTTACTGTCTGCAAACAATGGCTGCGGAGGTAAGAACCACCTGCCCATCAAAGCAGTGCTGATATTTGAATCTCAGAGCTCTTCGTGTATTTCAACTAGCTCTACATATAACATCAATCCCTTACGAAACTTTTTCTTGCTGACATCCCCCACAAAATGATGAAACGGAAGAAGTTCATCGCTTATTACACACATCAAAAAACGTTTTGCATCACCCTGGTTCCCAGAACTGCTTAAGATAAGCTTTGACTGTGGATGTTGTGTCACAGACACAGTCCCTTTCACTGTTCAGAGATGTCACTAAACCCGCCCAAAGATGTAAGCAACCATGCATGAACAGTGCCTATTAGATGAAAGGAGTCCGACAGCTGATCAGTTCCAGTCATTCCACCAGGAAGGAACTACACTGCTCGTGTTAGTCTGTAGCTCAACCATGCCTAGACGGCCAATGCCGCGGTCCGATCGCGTCCGCATTGTTACTTTGTGCCAGGAAGGGCATTCTACAAGGGAAGTGTCAAGGCGTCTCGGAGTTAACCAAAGCGATGTTTTTCGGACATGGAGGAGACACAGGGAAACAAGAATTGTAAATGACATGCCTCGTTCAGGACACCAAAGGGCTACTACTGCAGTAGATGACCGCTACCTACGGATTATGGCACGGAGGAACCCTGACAGCAACGCCACCGTGCTGAATAATGCTTTTCGTGCCGCCACAGGTCGTCATGTTACGACTCAAACTGTGCGCAATATGCTGCATGATACGCGATTTAACTCCCAACGTCCATGGCGAAATACATCTTTGCAACCAAGACACCATGCAGCTCGTTACAAATGGGGCCAACAACACGCCGAATGCACCGCTCAGGATTGGCATCACGTTCTCTTCACCGATGAGTGTCGCCTATGCCTTCAACCAGACAATCGTCTGAGATGTGTTTGGAAGCAGCCCAGTCAACCTGAACGCCTTGGACACACTGTTCAGCGAGTGCAGCAATGTGTAGCTTCCCTGCTGTTTTGGGGTGGCATTATTTGGGGCCGAAGTTCAGAGCTGGTGCTCATGGAAGGCGCCGTAACGGCTGTACGATACGTGAGTGCCATTCTCCGACCGATAGTGCAACCATATTAGCAGAATATTGGTGAGGAACATCTTGTGAATGAGATCCTTCAGGATAACGACGTCGCTCGACTAGAGTGGCCAGCATGTTCTCCAGACATGAACCCTATCGAATATGTCTGGGACAGACTGAAAAGGGTTATTTATGGACGACATGACTCACTAGCCACTCTGAGGGATCTACGTCGAATCGCCGTTGAGGAGTGGGACTTTGGCTCTGAGCACTATGGGACTTAACATCTATGGTCATCAGTCGAGGAGTGGGACTATCTGGACCAACATTGCCTTGATGAACTTGTGGATAGCATGCCACGACGAGTACAGGCATGCATGAATGCACGAGGACGTGCTTTTCATGTCCAATAAAAAGGGCGAAAATGATGTTTATGGTGATCTCTAGTCCCATTTTCTGTTCAGGTTTCAGAACTCCAGGAAACAAGGTGATGCTAAACATTTTTTGATGTGTGTACATTTTCGCTGTTTCTGCAGTAAAACAATCACATCAAGTAGGCCGTTTTAATTTATTAATTGTTTACGTTTGACTGCTTTCACAACACTTTATGCAAACAGTGTTTACATATATCACTGAGTATACCAAAAATATTATATCATTGAACGACGCATAGTCCGGAAGACATAACGTTACAAGCAAACCCAGCGTTCTTTTGCAATAGCTAATCGATTTGACACACACCATAAAGCCCACCTTCTTCTCTGTGTCGTCCCTCCCCCGCCCGCCACCCCAGCTCCCCACCTCGCGTCTCTACGTCCATTTCCTCTCATCCTCCGCCTCTCTCTGTCCTCCTACACCTCTCTCTGCCCTTGAGCCTTGTTTATTGTTATTGTAAACGGAACCTTGATAGGGAACTGAAGTCACTTAAAATGAAAGTGTAAATCGGTTGGTACCATTGATATACGGGATATGGAAAAAGTCTCCAGCTATTTGATCAGTGATGATAGTAGTTTCAAAGACAGTATTCTGCATATGTTTAATCTGTGAAGGTGTGGATTTACGAAGTTACTGACGATTCAGATTCCACGACCGATAAGCCGTAAACACAACCTTTCTGTTTGCTGTAAAACCGACGGCTAACCATTTTTATTCAGACTTTTTGACAAAGAAAAAGAATTTGTATGGGGAAAACTATCGTCTAAGGTTTACATGGCCTGTCACATTAGCTGAAAATAATTGCAAGAAAGAAAATACAACTGCGCATCTTCACTGCACAGTTTTGCTCTCTCTTTCTCGCAGTCGGATTTAAAATGAAACCTCTAAATTGTGACAGAAGCATGTATGTATCCTTTGTTTGTCTCTAAATGTGTTGATGCACAATGCAAATATAAAAAGGTGAAGTAATATTCTCTAGACCTTTCCGTGATTTTTGTGACAACTTTTACCCTTTACTAGTCGCATTTGTATTTATATGTCGTATATATCAAAAAGTGGTATATAGTCCACGTCTGTTCGCATTTTCGTAACAGTATCGTGTAAAATTATGAAGTAATTTGATGAAGAACTTTTCGAGATTTTTGCTAACAACATTTCGTCTTTCTGTAAAAATATGAAGTAATTTGATCAAGAACTTTTCCAGATTTTTGCTAACAACGTTTCGTGTTTCTGTATTAAATATATTTACATATTATACACACTAAAAAAAAGTAGCCTATGTTCGAATGTTCATTAGAGTGTAGTATGAAGTAATTCAGTCCAGAACTATTTGAGATTTTTGGTAACAAGGCTTCCCTCTTTATGTATTACATATATACTTATTTATTGTGTATGTAAAAAATACACAACCCATGTCCATCCGAATGTTCATCAGAGTATCGGGCAAAAATCTGAATTAAATCAGTCAAAAACTTTCGAGGTTTTTGGTAACAATTTTTCTCATTTACATACTGTCGAAATAAAGATCTGCCGCATCAAAAATATTTAGAGCTACGAAATTTCAGGAATACATTTGTCTAGGTTAAATGTGCAAGTGATTAAAATTGCAAGCTCATACGTTAATGTTAGCGCCATATAAGCCGTTGCAAATATAAAGTGCTGGCACATTATCAGTCGGTGTGGCCGTCAGAATGTTGAATGCAAGCATGCAGACATGCATTTATTGTGTTGTACAGGTGCCGCAAGTCTGCTTGTGGGATGGAGTTCCATGCCTATTGCATTTGGCCAGTCAATAAAGGAAGGGTTTGTGAATGACGCTGAAGTTACCGTGCAATGATGTCCCATTCATTCTCGATTGGGGATATGTCCAGCAGGCCAAGGCAACACGTCTACACACTATGGAGGATATTGGTCTACAACAGTTGTATGAGGGTGAGTGTTATCTTGTTGGATATCTTGGAATGCTGTTCATGAATGGCAGCACGACAGGTTGAATTACCAGACTGACGTACAAATTTGCAGTCAGGGTGCGCGGGATACCCACGAGGGTGTTCCTGCTGCCATACGAAATCGCAACCCAGGTCATAACTGCAAGTATGCGTCTAGTGCTTATATCAAGCAAACAGGTGGGCAGCAGGCCCTCAAGTAGCCTAACCTAGTCAGAACAAGCTTTTATAAAGAAAATGAAAAAATTAAAAAAAATAACAAAGAAACAATAGACTGGCTGGGTGAGATTAAGATATGTGAACACAAAATAAGCAGTCTTGCATATGCGGATGACTTAGTTGTGATGGCAGATTAGATTGAAAGTTTGCAAAGTAATATTTCAGAGCTAGATCAGAAATGTAAGGACTATGGTATGAAGATTAGCATCTCCAAACGAAAGTAATGTCAGTGGGAAAGAAATATAAACGGATTGAGTGCCAAATAGGAGGAACAAAGTTAGAACAGGTGGACGGTTTCAAGTACTTAGGATGCATATTGTCACAGGATGGCAACATAGTGAAAGAACTGGAAGCGAGGTGTAGCAAAGCTAATGCAGTGAGCGCTCAGCTACGATCTACTCTCTTCTGCAAGAAGGAAGTCAGTACCAAGACTAAGTTATCTCTGCACCGTTCAATCTTTCGACCAACTTTGTTGTATGGGAGCGAAAGCTGGGTGGATTCAGGTTACCTTATCAACAAGGTTGAGGTTACGGATATGAAAGTAGCTAGGATGATTGCAGGTACTAGTACATGGGAACAATGGCAGGAGGGTGTCCACAATGAGGAAATTAAAGAAAAATTGGGAATGAACTCTATAGATGTAGCAGTCAGGGCGAACAGACTTAGATGGTGGGGTCATGTTACACGCATGGGAGAAGCAAGGTTACCCAAGAGACTTATGGATTCAGCAGTAGAGGGTAGGAGGAGTCGGGGCAGACCGAGGAGAACGTACCTGGATTCGGTTAAGAATGATTTTGAAGTAATAGGTTTAACATCAGAAGAGGCACCAATGTTAGCACTGAATAGGGGATCATGGAGGAACTGTATAAGGGGGGCTATGCTCCAGACTGAACGCTGAAAGGCATAATCAGTCTTAAATGATGATGATGATGATGAAAAAACCAATAGACCTCCAATCTCCCCTCCAAGTAGCTCTCCCATGACGCTGTTGTAGTCGCAAGTGGGTTGGTCTGGTGTCGGTGGAAAGCACGCTACACGCCGTTGGGCCCGGAGCTGTCCTTGAAGTAATTGTGTGGCAACAGCTGCATGAACTGCTGCTGCAGATGCAATACTATTCGCCGGAGCCACACACCAAACATGATGGTCTTCCCTGTCGGTAGTGCCACTTGACCGTCAGGACGCCAGTCCTCTTGCGAGCGTGCATTCTCGTGATAACCGCTGCTAGCAGTCAGGTACAGTTGCTACATTCCTGCCAAGTCTTTCTGCAATATCGCAGAAGCAACGTACGGCTTCTGGTGGCCATGTTACTTGACCTCGTTTAAACTCAGCGAGGTGTTGATAATGGCATCTTTGTTGCCTTAAAGGCATACTTGACTGAGATCATCTCACCACGTCAGACCTCAACGGTATCGAATGCTCACAACCGTTACAGCTCGTATATAAAGCAAAGCCGTGAAATTTGAACAGGCATCATCTTTTAGATTAGAAACACGCCCTCGTTTAGTCGCGCAATTGCTCCCTCGTATTGCGATTCATTCTCCGTTTGTTTATATTACATATGAACTTACATGTTGTATATATTAATAATATAAATGTCATATGTCAGATCGATTTCTCATTATGGTATAGTGTAAAAACCCTAAAGTGAATCGGTCAAGAACTCTTTGAGATTTTTGTTATAACGTTCACCATTATAAATTACATACTAGCGGAGAAGCACGTCGTTCGCTAGGTATTTATTTATTGCTGAGCGTCCACGCCTGTATCACTCAATATCTGGCCTGGTGCTTAATATTTATGACGTCATGCCTAATGAATTATGTGTTGCACAATGATATAATTTTGTAGGTGCATCGAGCGGCATGTGTGAACACTGTCTGTGAAAATTTTAGTGACTAGAGATAGTAGCAAAGAAGTAACAAATTTAGAAGTCATGAATGATGCGGCAGACTTTCAAGCACCTCACTTTTTATGACATCAAATCACCTGAACTCTGTGTCGTAAAATGGTATGGTTCAAATGGCTCTGAGCACTATGGGAGTTAACTTCTGAGGTCATCAGTCCCCTAGAACTCAGAACTACTTAAACCTAACTGAGGACATCACCCACATCCATGCCCGAGGCAGGATTCGAACCTGCGACACTAGCGGTCGTGCTGTTCCAGACTGTAGCGCCTAGTACCGCTCGGCCACCCCGGCCGGCTATAATGGTATAATTTCGCACTTAAATCCTGTGTTATTTGCACATACTGTCTGTAGAATGTATCGCGAGTACTGTTAGCAGTAAAGAAGTAATAAATTACAATGTCATGCCTCATGCAGTTCTTTGAACCGCGGAAAAATCATTCTGCAGGGATTGACGGAGAGGAAAAATTTCATAAGGGTTTGAACTAGTACATAAAGTACGTTGCACATCAATAATTCCTCTCATTCTCAATTAATGGAAGAATAAACAGTGGGAATTCACATGTTGCGTGCTAAAGACTTTCATTATCCCCACCCCCACCCCTTTGATAGGCGGGTGGTCCTTATCACCACATCGATTATGAGCTGACAGTAAGGTATATGTGTAGGAAATTTGGTTGAAATCGGTCCCGTGGCTTAAGAGGAGATTTGAAGCACGCACGCACACACACACACACACACACACACACACACACACACACACACACACACACACACACACAAAACCACACATTTTTGTATAATAACCATGCATCTATTTATATACCGTATATCTTAAAAATATATAGTCTATGATCGTCCGAATGATCGTTGGAGTACTGCGTGGAAATATGAAGAAAATCGTGGAAGTACTTTTCGCTATTTTAGGTAACAACGTTAAACAACGAGTTGTCTTTATGTAGTAGTATACATACACTCTGAGGTGCGAGCACATTTCTAAAGCAAGCTGGCGTTTGAAACTGTTTTACACACGAGAGTTCGATTCTCTAAAGAATCGCGGATGAGGTCAGTGATACGCGTTGTAATCCAGACCTAAATACAGTGGAAATGAAAGATAATGACGAACGCCAGAAGAGAACAAAAATCCACTACTGCATTTAATGTAATACATGCAACTACAGATCCCAAGAGCCACTGTCGAGACTGAAGCATCCGAGGAATACACTGAATCTTTGAGCAAATCGACACTGACTAAGCTTCTCGTATGTGAACAGGGTTACTGGACGAAACAGGCAAGCAGAGAAAATGGTGCTAAATGGACGGTGTATCCTTTGGTTAAATTCTAAGTCGCTTATTATCGCTATATGAGTCAATAAGTAGAATCAAATGCGAACATTTCAGATTAGACTCAGCTGTGACCGTTACGAATGTTGTTGTTGTGGTCATCAGTCCGAAGACTGGTTTGACGCAGCTCTCCACTCTACTTTATCCTGTGAAAGCCTCTTCATCTCAGAGTAACTAACGTAATCTATATTCTTCAGAATCTGCTTAATGTATTCATCTCTTGGTCTCCGAATTTTACCCCTCACGCTTCCCTCCAGTACTAAATTGGTGAGCCATTGATGCCTCAGAATTTGTTCCCTCAACCCATCCCTTCTTCTAGTTAGGTTGTACCAAAAATTTCTCGTCTGCCCAGTTCTATTCACTATCTTCTCATTAGTTACGTGAGTTGCCCATTTAATCTTCAGCATTTTTCTGTAGCACCAGAACAGATTAATGTATGCAATGACTCTATTACGTTATGCTCAGGTCACAGTTACATTACATCTCTATTCCATCTTTTGCGGCAGCAACTGAAAGCAGTGACATATTTTCTAATGAAACTTACGTTTTTAAATTAAAAACTACTCTAAGCAGCCACATTTATTATTCTTTGCAGAATGAGTTTTGAGGAACTATATTTCTATCATCAGGTAGATTGAAGTTAATGATTAAGACACGAATGGATAGTATGTACGATTTGTGGCAACCTGTGTCACTGACTTCCAGTGATCACTGATCACAATCTGTTTTCCCAGTCATATTTACACCATATACACTCTGTACAAATGGAATGAAAATCAAGCAAAGGTGTGCTAAGCTGTGCTTGGTTCAGTTTATATAAAATGTGCGTCACGTAAATACGCCTGCAAAGGCCGCCTGTTAGTAATGAAAGGCAGTGCCAAAGGTTAGTTAACTGTCGTACATACAATACACCCATGTCTTGATGACTGACATAAAATCACCTTATGATGGAGGTATAATTCTCCGAAACGCCCTGTGAAAAGAGAAATAAATGTGACTGATTACAGCAATTTGTCGTTGCATTTAATAAGGAGCAATCGTATCAATTTGTTCTTTTAAGTCACACATTGTCATTTGAAGGTTATATCAATTACCAAAGCAAAGCCGATCATGACAACAAGGAACTCTTTGAACATAACAAAAATTTAAATCACATTATATCCAGTTCTTGTACGTAATATGATGCGGTATTTACGTAATTTGTAGATAATTTATATAAATAAATGAAGACTGCCTGCTTGTTGATTCAATCGATACCATACGACCTTCACGAAGTGGTGCTTTTGGTTTCTTGTAAGTAAACTCAAATTTCGAATATGAAAACAACTTTAATTCTTTACCCAATATTTTGTTACCATAAAGTGAACATCGACTGCCGTTAAGAATCGTATTAGGACAATAAGTTTCAAGGTTGACCAACTCATTTCGTTAATGTCAAAATTGTATCAATTACGTGTAAAACAGAAAACGGTGCATAATAATCAGATTCAATAAAAGACTTTTTCGGAAGTGACATTTATTCAGCACCCGCCGGAAAAACCATATTTTAATATACAATAGTAATCCAAACGTATTGCCTTCATTAATGCCATGTCTGAAATAACACAGACTCGCAAAATCTAAGACCAATTTTGGACTCATCACGAACATTCCCGTAAGATGAGACATATTATATACCATTAAACAGCTCTTCCTAATTTTGTAAAAATTTCACTTATTTTATTTTTCTGACATGGAAGTCAAGTTTTACGACATATCAATGCAGTCAAAGCTGCTATCAGAATAGTACGCGTTAATATATATTAACTATAAATAAAAACAAACTGTTTTAATTTAATGATAATATAAATTAAATTAGAGCTGTCGGTCAGGTAACACAAATTAATTATTGAACAGTTGTTCATACTTCGTTTTGTGGCAGCACTTTCCTTTAACTAGTAGGACAGAGAAGTCTTTAAAAATTATTTTTCTAGACGCCAAGCGTAACTTGAAAGTGAATTGCTGTTGTGTTGGGTCAGGCCGATCTATAATTATTTTAATTTTTACGGAAGTCCGGCAAAAATAAGCTGGCACATATGTGAAAAAAATGTACGATAATAGTTACGAGTGAATTCTCATAATTGCTTAGAAAAGCAGTTACTGAGCTATGAACACACGTTTTCGTTTACCAATATTTTCATCACAGATAGTTACACAACTGATAGTACAAGTGAAGTTTAGGAGCAGAAATCTGTAATCTAGCGCTACTATCGACTTCACCTCACTACGACGAGGAAATCCACGAGTGGAACTGTGGAATACTTGTGCTATGTTTAGTTGTGGCAGGGGGGGGGGGGGGCTCAACCATACATGTAGCGCAACATGACACAGAATACCAACTGGAAATGCAACTGTTAACCACGGTCGACCAGTGACAGTAAACTTACATACCTGTGATCCGATCATGGTAGCCCCAACCTTGTGCTTATGCGTGTACGCCCTCTGGTAAGGGTCGACGCTGATGTACTCCGCCTCGCACAGTATCTGACCATCCTGCAGCGCTGGCAACTCTTCTTCCTCGATCCTGAAGTTGTCGACTTTCGGCTCTCCGGTGAAGAGACTTGCGATGACAATCTTGCGTGCCTTCGACATAACTTGCTGCGAGAAATGCTTCCGACACGAGTTTACAAGTTGTTCAGCTGACAAGAAGGGCTCAAGCAGGTGTTGTCTCGGCTGAGGTGCCCACGTAGCTGCTGCCAGTGCGACGTCTTCTGCAAGGCTACGTCCCGTATCCGGTCTCATATATAAGACGGCGCGAAAGTCAAGGACATTCCGGAAGCGGGATAGCGCCCGCCGTCTGGTGTGCGGATCAGCAATGAAGGAACCGCTGCGTCATTCATGAACGCCAGTGAAGTCCCTGGGACGTGTGTTATTTAATAATACAGTTTATTTACAGGAATAACGGTAACTAATACATGATTAAAAATCCAAATCACATTTATATTTACTGGAGTAAACCTTACTTTCTTCCCTCAACAACTCATAGGATTAGCAGGCTTTAAGCTGTCGGCGCATGGGAGTTAGCTAGCGTTGACGTCCCGCTCTAAGAGTTTTGTGACGTCACGTCCTGGTATTTCAGGTTGAGGAGCCATTTTGCCACTTGAAACTCAAAATAAGTTCTGCGATATTTCGGCAACGTGGCTCTTAAAGCAGAACCTATAGAAAGCAAGAACGCTACCTATGTCACAAGCAGAGAGTAAGAAACCATACTGCATTTTCCGTGCTCGGTAGAATCCCATTACGGAAGGTTTTATGTTATACATTCCACCTTGTGTATACAGTGAACGGGCCAAATATCTCACGAAATAAACATCAAACTAAAAACCTACAAAGAAGGAAACTCGTCTAGCTTGAAGGGGAAACCAGATCACAATAGCCATAGATCAACACGATATCGACCTTTTCCGCAATTGGTAAACGGTCCATTTTAACACGGGTAATGTATCACGAAGCAAATACCGTCCGCACTGATGGAATGTTACGTGACACCACGTTCTTATACGTTTGTGACTATTACAGCGCCATCTATCACAAAGCGATAAAAGTGGTCCAACTAAAACATTCATTTTTCTTTACGTACTACACGAATATGTAATAAAAATGGGGTTCCCATTTAAAAAAACTCAGTTGATATCCGTTTGACCTGTGGCAGCGCCATCTAGCGGGACAACCATAGCGCCATCTGGTTTCCCTCTTCAAGCTAGACAAGTTTCATTCTTTGTAGGTTTTTCGTTTGACACTTATTTCGTGAGATATTTGGCCCGGTCACGATTGATGGACCACCCTGTATGTGCTGTTTCTAAGCACCAGCACATTGAATGTTTAGAGAACGACCCGTTATTGGTACGATTTGTTTTAATAGAATGACGAGAAGCGTGGTTAAAGAAATTTTCGTATTTAGTTGTTCTCGAATTACAACTCGAGTATTGTGAGAGTAAGCCGTTTTAAGGTAGTGACCGGTAGAAGATTAATGAAAACGTGTCTTTTTTCTTAACATTTGTTGTAAGTAAGTGTCAGCTAATAACTCTAATCCGACTGAAGCCTTTATGAGACTGTAAAATAAAATATGAGGTCTAACATAGGGTTATATGGCCAACCGGTTGCAAATAACTTTTTGGTACATTGACCTTGGTTTCGACACCTACTAAGTGTGTCTTCATCAGAATGAAATTTTGAGAACCCCTAAAATTACATTACCAAAAAGTAGTGGTCAGAATTTAGACCAGCTGTGCTCAAGTCGAAAATAAAATAAAACACGTTCCAGCTTTTGCTACGTGCGCCTAGCCCAGTGGCTTACATTTCGGCCATGTTTTCGTGGCAGCAAGGTAAGCCACTGGACCGATCAGTCTAACGTTGTTCCTAGTTAGGCGCACATAGCAAAGGCTGGAACGTATTTTATTCTCTGACTTCAGAGTACCTGCTCTAAAAAACTCATTCTGATGGAGACACCATTAGTAGGTGTCGAAACTTATGTCAGTGTACGAAACAGTTACTTGCAACTGGTTGGCTGCATGCTCCTACGTTCAAACTACGAGGGTTGGAACTTCAATAGTGGCAACTACTTATTTACAGCTCGTAAAAAATAGATTAGTGTTTCAAAGTTTTACTGACATTCAAAGTAGTCACGAGCATTGTGTATAACCCGTTGCCACTATATGCATGTCGTAGGATACTCTTAGCAGTGCCAGTTGCGTTGACAGTTCGAGCGGCGCCATCTATTGCCCAACGACTTTGTTGCAGTTCTGAAGCGAATGTTGTGAAGTGTTTCCTTCAGTTTAGAAATCGAGCTGAACTCACAAAGACTGAAGTCAGGGGAGTGCAGTAGGTGGAATAGCACTTAGCAGCCCCATCAATCAAACAAATCAGCAACAGCTGGCACTGTACGTGCTTGAGCATTGTCCTGCAAAATGGTGGTCAGGTCTTGCAGAAAGTGTCATCACTTCTGTCTCTATGCTGGTCGTAGGTTGTGTTCCAAAAATGAACAGTATAGAGAGAGAAGTGATTACACTTTCAGCAGGACCTGACCATCATTTTGCAGGACAATGCTCAAGCACGTATAGTGCAAGCTGTTACTGATTTGTTTCCGTGATGGGGCTGCTAAGTGCTGTTCCACCTTCTGCACTCCCCTGACTTGAGCCTTCGTGAGTTCAACTCGATTTCTAAACTGGCATTCGCTTCAGAACTGCTACAAATTCGTCGGGCAATAGATTGCGCTGCTCGAACTGTCAACCCAACTGGCACTGCTAAGAGTATCCTACGACTTCCACATCGCTGGCAACGGGTTGTACACAATGCTGGTGACTACTTCAAAGGTCAGAAAAACTTTGAAACACGTATCTATTTTGTACGAGCTGTAAATAAATAGTTGCCACTATTAAAGTTCCAACCCTCGTAGTAAACGTTTGCTAAGAAATAGCCATGTTTAAAAGTGTAAGGTATGAAGTTGTTACCAGCTGAATTTCAGCATAGCGAAGTCACTTGAGACGATATGTTACAGAACCTAGGATAGATAAGCAGAGGCTTTGCGTCCTGCTGTAAACAATTCTTTTTCTTTTATCTTCGCGTTTTCTAGAAGACTGTGGGGCTTTCCAATTAAATTAATAGAAGTAATTTCTTTAACTCTATCAGGGCTGAGTTTGTTCGATTTCATGTACTTTTGTAAGCTGATATCCTTGTTCAGTGGATACGTTTATTTCATTTTTGTGTTATTGCATATTCAATGACAATGAAGTTTTTGTTTACGTATACCACAGACGGAACAACATGACTTGCATATTGCCAAGAAAGGAAACGTGCCGTTTAGTAGGGTTAATTTAGTAGAGTTAACGAAAAAGTTCTATACATGCCCTTTTTGTGAATCAACTGAATTTTTTTTTTAATAAAGCCGACATCTGCCGCTGGAGAGCACTGAGAGCGCAATATTACCTTAACAAGATCATCCTTTCTGCCGACGACGCTATGTGTGCTGTCTACATATACATCTACATTGATACTCCGCAAGCCACCCAACGGTGTGTGGCGGAGGGCACTTTACGTGCCACTGTCATTACCTCCCTTTCCTGTTCCAGTCGCGTATGGTTCGCGGGAAGAACGACTGTCTGAAAGCCTCCGTGCGCGCTCTAATCTCTCTAATTTTACATTCGTGATCTCCTCGGGAAGTATAAGTAGGGGGAAGCAATATATTCGATACCTCATCCAGAAACGCACCCTCTCGAAACCTGGCGAGCAAGCTACACCGCGATGCAGAGCGCCTCTCTTGCAGAGTCTGCCACTTGAGCTTATTAAACATCTCCGTAACGCTATCACGGTTACCAAATAACCCAGTGACGAAACGCGCCGCTCTTCTTTGGATCTTCTCTATCTCCTCCGTCAACCCGACCTGGTACGGATCCCACACTGATGAGCAATACTCAAGTATAGGTCGAACGAGTGTTTTGTAAGCCACCTCCTTTGTTGATGGACTACATTTTCTAAGCACTCTCCCAATGAATCTCAACCTGGTACCCGCCTTACCAACAATTAGTTTTATATGATCATTCCACTTCAAATCGTTCCGTACGCATACTCCCAGATATTTTACAGAAGTAACTGCTTTCTGCGTGCACGTAAACCTCTGCTGCCTCGCCGTATGCCGGCCGCTTTGGACTGTAGCGTCATATGAGGTGACCAAAGTCATGGAAGTCATGGGATACATATACAGAAGGCGGTAGTATCGCGTGCACAATCTACACTAATGTTCAGAGAAAACAGAACACCTTGAACGACTAGCGATAAGATAGTCATATTCACAGGACATGTACAGCAGTATGCCCTGCAATAATGATTAACATTTCAGTCACTTCAGTGCACCATGTGTCGTGTTGCCTATTAGGCAAAGGGTCTGCCCTGGGCCGGTCCCCCTGTCTGTGGGAAACAAAATGTGGCCCCCATTTTCAAACAAAGAGAACATGGATTCGTCTAAAAATTATCTGTTGTCATTCCTGTCCACAGCGACGACGTTCCATACATAATTGCCGTCTAGCATGTTTCTGCACATTCATCAAAGGTCGGCGGAGAAGTGGACGACGCACACGTAACCCATACCGTAATAGACGGCGACGGACTGTCACCGCTGATGGTCTACGATGTGTTCCACTGTTCCGTTAGAGCCGAGGAGGACGCACATCTGTCCTGAAATGCCATTCGGATGATGTGTCGATCTTCTCAGGGATGGTGTGCGTGGTGCGACCTGACCCATCTCATCGTGTTCTACAGCCTTCGTGAACCATTCTTCACACACCCGCTGCAGTGCCAACACACTTCGTCCTACATAAGTAGCAGTTTCCCGGATGGATAAGTCACATTCTCTCACGCCAATGATATGCCCTCTTTGAAACTCACTGATCTGACGGTACGGCTTGCACATACGTCTGCGAGGCATCATGCACTTCTTTGGTTACACTGCTCCATTAACCACGTTTTATAGCGACAACGAGAGCCGCAACCAAACTTACCGGTAGGTGGTGCTGCGCCGCGATGTCGATGTTGACCTGTAACACGCTGGCCGATATGTACATGTCCTGTGAATATGAACGTCCTACCTCTAGTCGTTCATGGTGTTTCTGAAGACGGGATTATTGCCGCGCGACAGGAATTAACAGACTTTGAACGGTGAATGTTGGTTGGAGCTAGACGCATCGGGCATTCCATTTCGGATGTCGTTACCTAATTCAGTATTCCGAGATCCACGGCGACAAGATTGTGCCGAGAATACTACTTTTCAGGCATTATCTCTCACCTCTCACTTAAGGACCGACAGCAGGTGCGTTCACGTAGAGTGCTCGGTGCTAACAGACAATCGACACTGCGTTAAATATCAGCAGAAATCAATCTGGACTGTACGACGAACGTATCCGTTAGGACATTGCAGCAATATTTTCTGTTAAATGGGCTATGACAGCAGACTAATAACGTGAATGACTTTGCAAACAGACGACATCGCATGCAGCGCCTTTCGTGTGTTTGTGACCATATCGGTTGGACACCAGAAGACTCGAAAACCGTAGCCTTGTCAGGTGAGTCCGGATTCCAGTCGGTAAGAGCTGGTGGTGGAATTCGAATGTGGCGCAAAGCCCACGAAGCCAGGACCTAAGTTGTTAACAAGGCACTGTGTAAGCTGGTGGTGGGCTGTGTTTACATAGAATGCACGGTCTGCTCTGATCCAGCTGAACCGATCATTGACTGAAAATGATTATGTTCGGCTACTTGGATACCATTTGCAGTCATTCATCGAGCATGAGAATGTGCCATGTCACTGGGCCACAGTTGTTCTCAATTGGTTTGAAGAACACTCTGGATAATCTGAGAGAATTATTTGGCCACCCAGATCGCCCGACATGGTTCCCATCGAACGTTTATGGGTCACTTAAAAAAATAGAACAGCTTCACCTGTCGTTTAGATGTTATTTTATTAAATGGCAACCAGTTCCGGTGAATCAGTACACCATATTCTGTCTTTAGATGATGCCGAGGGGGTGAACTCCGATCGTGTACACAATCACATCAGTGGCCAAAATCTATGAAATGGCTCCCATAGAATGTTGTGTCTGCAACCATCAGCTACCAATTATTGCAGACACAACATCGGTGTTACAGTATTCTACGGAAATCAATTCGTAGATGTTGGCTACTGATTGGATCGTGTATACGATGGTAGTTCACCCCCTGAGCTAAGGCAAGAACAAAAATTGAACCACAAATATTTGTCAGTCATATAGGAATGCATCTACTAAATTCTGTCAGTTCACGATGGTACTTCGTAGTGAATAGGGAGATCTCAACAAGCTGTAAACTCCATGCACTCCGGCTAGCAATTTCACCTATGTGTGCCACATGCGATCTAGCCGATAGCGACGACCATAGGTTCGTGTGCATAGACACAGAAGCATAATCATCAATCGAACGACGTAAAGTCGTGTAAGAGCTGCAAATGTATTAACACCAAATGGAAGACAGTATCCCGCGACCGAAGAAACACCACAAATTGGTTACAAGTGCACACGACGCTCTACCATTTAACAACAGAAGACAAACGTGAGCAAGACTTTTTTGGTTTATTTGGCGGCTGAGCAAAATGTAAGAAAAATTTCGCATATGTTATGGGCAGAACAATAGTAAGACTCACTAAAAGGAATGCAGTTTGCAGGTCGCACGTGAAGTGAATCCCCATTTCAGGTATATTTACGTCATATCTAACTTCTGAGTCAATATATTTAACTTTAAGATCGTTTTTAACTATCAAGAAGATATCGCAGTTATTTAAAGAAAAAAAAAACAATACCACCATATTAGAGAAAGATACACGCAGCAGTTCTTCAGTTACATATGAAAAGAAATCTTAGTAGTCAGTTCTGCTTTAGTTCAATACAGCAGACCCACCCATTTACGACTTAAACCAACTGCAGAAGATATTTATTTGTATAACACCTGAGTTACGACCGCTTATTGTGGCAGAAGACGCTGATTTATTTTCTTATATCATTTACTGTTACAGTTCACCGACACGGTAAGTAGTAATGGTAGAAGTACGTTTCCTCTCGAAAGCAAAATGGTGCAAACGAGAGCATCTTCAATGCCATGCCACAACACAACTTTGACCGTTTCAGTTTCGGTAGCGATGTGGCAGTAGACGCCAACTGTTTTAAATTGCTCTCCAATCGTCTCTAAGAAGAAATGTGAAATTAATGGAAAGGTTTTGCTTCAATTGATCAAAGGTTCACAAAAATTCTTTCGTTTTCAAATTTGTCCAGAGAAAAAGCGCTCTAAGGCAACAGACTCAAGAGTTAGTGTAGGCTGCAGAAGCAGATTGAGCCTACTCGTCATCGATTGATAGCATGGGTTCGAATCCCACTCAAAAACAAGGGAGTGGGGGAGACAGCGTGTTGAATTACTAATCAAAATGTCCCGTGTTCGAAACCAACTACTGCTTAATTTCTGAAACAGATCGGAGGACAAGGAATGGCTCAGGACTCTCTCTTGCCATTACAAAGGGAAACCGTCCATAAAGGCGCCAGAATCAGCAATTATCAACGGCATTAGGATACACAAGGCAATGGAAGGCACTGAATTCAATACACATGGCGTGCACCTACAGGACATGTGGTCTGTAAGTGCAAAAAGTTCGTAATGACCTCGGCATCGGCAAAAGATTATGGACTAGTTCTCCAATCGGACATCCTGGAGGGGACTACCAAGGAGGATGTGACCAAGGAAAAATCGTTCACTAACCAACGAAGGGTAACGCTCTACAAGTCGGCGTGGAACGTCAGAGTTTTCGACGTAGTAGGGAATCTAGAAAATGAGAAAAGTCAGATGCTGTGTCCTATTCTAGATGTAGTAGTTGTCAGTGGAGTGAAATGAAAAGAAGTTACGAATTTCTGGTCCAAAGAATGTAGGGCAGTGCCAACAGTAGGAGAAAATGGGATAACTGGAGTAGGGTACGTAGAGCAGAGAGAGAGTTACTGTGAACATTTCACTGGTAGAGTTATCATCACATTCGACAGTAAACCAATACTGACAATGATAGCGCGGGTATACAGGCCAACGTCGCAAGCAGCAGATGAAGATATAGAGAAAGTACGTGAGGATCCTGAAATGGTAATTCAGTATGTAAGGGATCGGGGAAATCATTTATGTGGGATTGCAAATGTGGTTGTAGGGGAAGGAATAGAAGAGTGTTTCATGAGAATATCGGTTTGCTAGTAGGTATGAGAGAGGACGAAGAGTTCTGCCACAATTTTCATATGGTATCAGCGAATATTTTGTTCAGGAATCACAAGACGAGGATGTATAATCGGGAAAGATCGGGAGAGACGAAAAGGTTCCATCTAGATTACTTCATGGTCACACAGAGAGTCCACAAACAGATATGGAGCTGTAAGGCGTACCCAGGTGCATTTGGGACCTGTGGAAGGTAGGCTACATTAATTATTTGTTTCTGTCATAAATATTTGTCATGTATTATTGTTTTTTTCTGACATGTTCTACATCCTGGAGGACCTCCTCACTACGGAGCAATTGGAATGAAAGTAAATGTAATCTAATCTAATAGTTGCCTAGAGTGATTGAATATGTCCGCACAGCAGTAGACACAGGTCTCAGCACCGCCATGGACCGTGTTAAAGAGTGTCATAGTATCCTGAGGCAGTACGAATACAACACTGGTTGAGCAATAACTCTCTCAAGAAAAAGAATTTGGTAGTCCTCTCTTCTTGGATATGCGGCGAAGGTCGTTATCAAACAAATTTTGTTCCCCGGTCGTGATCTCTATGTTTTTATCGCTCGATGATCGATTTTTCACAGCTCAGTAAATCATACACTTTTTGGATGCCAGACTAGGAATGACAGTCTTCACTGAGTCGAATGTTAATGAGTAGTGTTAGACCTCTTACATTATGCAATAACACAGCACTAGGCTTGCGTGAACTGCCCGGGAGTGAGACGGCTACCTGGTGTACTGCTGTGTTGTGGCGGTTGCCCCCATTCTAGGCGGGACTGCATTTCATTGAAAGTACTTCATGATCAGTATGAATAATAGCCAGATAGACTGCCCCGTAAATTGTTTTTATTTTATTTTATATCTCTCACTTGTCGGCATATTGCCATCATCGGGTGCTCTGTAAATACATAAGTTAGGGATGATCGTAATATATTGGTCTATAACTCTGATTAGAAAAGAGGTAACAGATCGTTAGGTATTTTTACCGTACATGTAACATCGTTGCTGTCAAGTCCTGTCTTTTTAGAATTATTACCTTCTCCTAGATGTACACAGGGGAAGTATATCCGATTTTAGTTGGTTTCTATGTATGCTACTTTTCTGACAGCTTGGATCACAGTCGATCAGCGATATTACAAGTATACACAGTTACCATTATTGATACGTGATGTGTGGAATTCAGTTGTTTTTTATTATTTTTATAGGATTTGTTCTAATGAAGTTTCCGCCTGGACCTTATTTTATTTTTATTTCAATTTTTTTTTTACATTTTTAATTTTTTCGTAATAGTTTCGTCATTGCCTATGATTTAAGTTGGTCTTACGTTTCTGCTTTATATTCTTCATGTTGTTATCGCTGTTACTATGGGTATGTGTTCTTTAGCGTCAATGATTTATTACTTTGCCCGTTTTCCTGATTTATAATGTGAATGTGTGCATTAGGTCGATTTCTTCGTTCATTATATTTGTGTGGTTGCTGTATGCATGCAAGTATATCTCTAGCTTCTCAAGGATGTTCACGAATGTGCCCTTCTGCGTTATATGGAGGATTTCTAGTTCTTCGTTTATAGGTTTTACGTCATGTTTTTCCGTTTGCAGATGTTGAAAAAATGTGGATGGGTTGTTCTCACTTTCTTTGATGTGCTCTTTATATCTAGTTTTGAAGTTTGTCCTACGTAGAATTTGTGGCACTCGTTAAACGAAATTTCAGTTTAATTAATTATTTAACTTTATCCGATTAGGGCTATCGGGCCCGGGTTTCACACTTACAGCACCTCTCTTTAAATCGTAATTAACTAAGAAATAACCATTTTTATATGACAAATAGTATTAAATAGACTTGAGTATTTATAATGACAGTGTGAAAACATATTACACCTGTGATCTACATCATTATGAACACCGCATACTTAGACTGTTGAGGCCGCATGTTGTCCCAGACATATTAACTGGGGATTTACGCGAAGGTGATCAAAATTGTGAAAAATTTTAAATTTTGACTTCATTTACTACACAGTATTGAAATTTGCGTTCCGCAATATTACGTTCCAATTCCATTCCTAAGTCTGATAAAAAATTATAATTAACAAAAGCTTGCACCGGGCCTGGTTGTTTTGTGTTTCCTCATATTCTTTATTTCTACGGTGTTTTCTTCCAGTTTTATGCAGCCTTAAGGCGGGGAATAGTTGGGTATTTAGTTGGGTTTTGAAGTTCTTGCACGAAAAAACTGCAGGGTGGATCCCTGACTGAAACTGGAGGAAGAAACTTTCTGTAAACAAGTGTCCGGAAATGCTTCGTTGCCACTGTCGATGGCGGTGACGAGTGGTAGTACCTCTGACCACGCGCCGTGTCTTCCTTGTGCGTTGCTGGGTGTGATTGACGCAACGTACAATTAGCAACTGAATGGTTCGGTATTGCTGTTCGGAACAAAAAATGGTTCAAATGGCTCCGAGCACTATGGGACTTAACATCTATGGTCATTAGTCCCCTAGAACTTAGAACTACTTAAATCTAACTAACCTAAGGACAGCACACAACACCTAGTCATCACGAGGCAGAGAAAATCCCTGACCCCGCCGGGAATCGAACCCGGGAACCCCGGCATGGGAAGCGAGAACCCTACCGCACGACCACGAGCTGCGGACTGTTCGGAACAAGCCAAGATATAATTTGTGTGCGGCAAGGCACATGAATACAGTCGAAATGCAGTACGGCTCTACCAAAACAAGTACCCTCATAGACACCGACCACATCACACAAAATTTCACGTCTCTTTTGGGCGTTTGTGTGATCATGCGTCCTTTCAGACAGACGAACGCGCAGGAAGGTGGCGCACTGGAGGACCCGTTTCTGTAGGATATATAAACAAATCCTAGTACAATCCCCAGTACAGGTTCAAATGGTTCAAATGGCTCTGAGCACTATGGGACTTAACATCTTAGGTCATCAGTCCCCTAGAACTTAGAACTGCTTAAACCTAACTAACCTAAGGACATCACACACATCCATGCCCGAGGCAGGATTCGAACCTGCGACAGTAGCAGTCCCGCGGTTCCGGACTGCAGCGCCTAGAACCGCACGGCCACCGCGGCCGGCCTCCCAGTACAGGCCAAACTACGATTGTCTCTATGACGACCGCTACTATCCCTATCACCTGCAATCGCGTGGGAGCCAATTTGATCATCATTTGTGAGATGAATGCGATGCAGCTCTGTACTAAATTCAAGGACAATTTGTAGTCGTTGCACTCACAACGTCCATTTCTGGTCACATATTAATAGGGCCTTTTTTCTTCCATTTCCAGTCAGGATTTTGTCCCCACAGTTTGTCGGTTTTATTAATGTTGATCCTGTATTGATTTTAACTTTCCTAAGCTTGGCAGACTACAGACCCTACAGAGAGGCAAGGATTTCATCCAGGAGCTTTCACATTGTCGATACTGAAGGAAATCGATAACAGAAGAATTGATGCAGCTGGAATTACTGTTCCTCAATTTGAAAATTTGGTTAACGTAAGGGGAAATTCAAGGAAAAGACTTCTTCACGATGAAGGGGAGAACGCTTATGATTAGCACTAGTTCACCCTCATAAGGTAAGGCGTAATACGAACTCTGTCAAATCTTTCATTGAGGTTTCCCGTAACTTACATTTTCACAACTTTATGTAGCTTTTTCTCACAAACCTCTGACATTTTAGTACTAAAGTTTCGCAGTACTACAGTGAAACATTCTGTGGAAGGAAGTTTCATTTAATACAATAGTAAGACATTTATGTACGCGAAAATCCATAAGATTTGGTATATTTTTTCACAGAAATTTGGAAGACTGTAAAAACTCCAGCAATATGTTCCAAAGATGTTTTTAATAATGGTATATCAAGAGTTTGTACAAAAATACATTAATTTCGTTCTGACAGATTTTTCAAAAAAGGGGCATTAGTACTTACATTGAAAATATTTCAATTGTTTATAATTAGAAACGTATGACTACAATAAGGTTGAAAACGTATGTGTGGATCCACATAGCAGTCCTTAACAACTGTTCCAAATTTAGTTACATTGCCTTGTAAACTTTGGACTTTATAAGGTTTTTCCCAAAGTATTGGAACTTTGCATAAGTCTCCCCTTACGCTAAGCTAAGCTAAAGTGAGTGGGGACTCATTTTAGCGATTTTTTAAGGGTAGTCTCCCTCTACGCCCGAACCGGCATGGTGACTATCTCAGAAGTTCTACAGTCACCTCTGTGTTTCTCAGTAATTCCATCGAGGAGTTCACAGGAAGAGGGACTGTGATGTCTGTACCTCTGGGTAGAATAGGCCTATCAGGCGGTAGGAGTGCCAGAAATTTGTTTGAGGAAGATCAGTTTTTAGGGTAGCGGTGAAAAAGGGCCTTAGCGAGTGCCATGCGAGAGAGACGTCTGAGGCAGTGTGGGCGGGAAGTAAGAACAGAAGCGGATTTCTTTCTGTCTGCGACGGATCATGCAACAGTATGGTTATGGTAGCAACGGGTATCGTACCATGCTTGGTGTCAATTTCATAGTCAACGTCCGTCATCATAAGACGCCAGTCTGGTCGACGAGAGGTACTGATGTAACTGGGCACCGACGATACATCCGGCGTCAGCTTTAGCGTCTGCATAGCTACAACAAGCCAAGTCGTTACCTGAGGGGACGGTCTGATTATAAAATCGGTCTCTCTGAATGAAATATTGACGGTGATCCAGCTTTTCATACGTCTTCGGCTTCCCTGCTGTTGCCGGTTTATGGATCGTATGTACTGAGCTGGCAGTACCATTACATTTGTTTATTGCAGGGGCGGGCCGATATTGCGTTGTTTATGTGTGGTTACATTGAGCTTACCATAGGTGGTTAATTAACCCTATGGAGGACTGACTGTATTTGGACGATTAGGCTTCAACCTATCGCTGTAATGGTAGCTACGTAGATTAAGTGTCTTAAATTTCTGTACAGTCGTGTGGCACGTTTTCTGAATACTGCCGATAGAGTTTAAAGGCGGTACTCAGTTAAACAGTTTTTTAGAAATAAACAAAATGCAGCTGAGTCCAAAATCAAAATGGAATAGTATTGTATAAGTAAAAAGACATAGCAGAAAGGTGGAACCAATACTTTGCAAAACGGTATGCGGGAAATGATGACGATCTGGAACTAGAGGATGCTGAAGAAATCGATCTGGAAGAAGAGGAAGACTCTATCATGCACGGTGAGCTAGATCTTACAGTCATGCAGCTAAAACCCGGGAAAGCCACTGGTCTCGATGACATACCAGTAGAGCTCGCCAAGGGTACTGGAGTACATCTACATGAAGAACTGTTCCATCTCATACAAGTTATATGCGAAACCAGGGAGCTCCAAACAGACTTTAAGAAGATGTAGCACAGAGCCAGTAACAAGGAAAGCATCTGAAAACACACGTCAACAATATGGGACCCAAAGTTTGATAAAACACGCCTCAAAGATCTTGACCTCTCTCATTCAAACCCCCAAAAAATGCTGGATAGATGCAATGATTACGGAAAAGTCGAGAAATTTGGCTTTAGAGAAGATGTAGGCACACGAGAAGAAATGTTCTGCTTAAAGAAAGGCTAAAGAAGGGTCAAGACACAGATATTGCTTTCATACACTTGGAAAAAGAAACATTTGAAAGGGTATACAGATGACTGCTTCTGAAGATGCTGAGAGAGAGAGAGAGAGAGAGAGAGAGAGAGAGAGAGAGAGAGAGAGAGTGGCGTGAGGAGTAATGCAGAGACTGTATAGAAAAGAAGTGGCTGTGATAAGGTGTGGAGATCATCAACAAGAAGTTACTACTCGGCAGGGTGTACGACAGAGCTGCTCACTCTGTTCTGTCTTGTTCAGTGGATGCATTCAGAGGGAAAAAGATGAAGATACGGTGGAAGTAGGAGGTATAGGAGGAATTAAAATATATGGTAAGAAAACCAACAAGCTGAACTGTGCTGATGACGTCGCAGTGATAAGTTAGTAACGATGGTAGCCTAGATGTAAACCACACTCAAGTTAACAAAGGTAGAACCAAAATCTTAGTGGTGAGCAGACAAAATATCGTTTCCCAATGCTCACTGAAAAATGGAGTGGAGACTGTCGATTCCTTTAGCTACCGAGGGAGTAAATTACATCGCACGGAAGATCAGGAAAAGATATTGCAGCCCGAATCCACTAGACGAAAGCTGCTTTTAACAAGAGATGAAACCTTTTCACGTCCAGCAGCCTAGGCGAACGTCTCAAGAAAGATCACATAAAGACGTTTGTTTGGAGTGTGCTGCTGTACAGGAGCAAAACATGAACACTCTGAGAAGCACAAAAACATAAAGTAATAGCCTTAGAGATATGGTGTTACTACAAAATGCTCGAGATATTAAATGAGTGAATGAAAAAGAGGCTTGCGCCCAGAAAGTAATAGAACGCTGTGGGGACACATGAGTCGACAATCTGCTGAGACAGGAGAGTATCATTAAATGTGTCATTGGAGGAGCAGTAGAAGGGAAAAACAAAGGAGGCAGGCCGAGTGTGGAATACATCACCTAGATCATGGAGGACATTGACTGCATCATCTACGCAGCTCTCGAGAGGAAGGCAGAAGGCAGAAACGCCTGGCGAATCGCTGCGAACCAACCTGATGGTTGAAGACCTAAGAAGAACACACACTCTGCAAGATCGCTGCGCGTGTGTATTATGGGGATTTGTTTATGATACGTAGCAGATTATTCTGTATGACATACGGGCTGTGCACATTTTAGCGACGGTACGTGTCACAAATGGGAAAACGTATTAACAGAAGAGACTTTGACAACGGGGGGACTGTTATGGCACAACGACTGGGAAGGAGCATCTCGGAAACACACAAGCTGGTCAACCATTCGTGTGCTACTGTCGCGAGTGGCTGAAGGACAGTGAAATCCCATATAGCGATAAGGTATTGGAGGTCCAAACCTCGCCATTAATCCTGGAAGTCTGAGCTGGCCTCTGTTGTACAGCACATGCTCGAGGTCCACACCTTACCATTGATCGTGGAAGTCTGAGCTTGCCTGCTCTGCACAATAGAATGTTGGAGGTCCATACCTTACCCTCGATCATGGAAGTTGGAGCGTGAATGGTTTGTACAGCAGCTTGTTGGAGGTCACCACCTCACCGTTGATCGTGGAAGTCGGAGATTACCTTCCCTACACAGCAGCAATCTGAGGCAGATCTGACAACAGAGAACAATGCTGGTCCAGGCACAAGTATTTCGGAGCTCTCTTAAGAGCACATGCCTGAGCGCGGGTCTCCACATCAGGCTACCTCTACCTCTAAGAGTACCTAGGTTCATCCTAAAACATCAATACCTATTTAAGCTGTGTTAGTGGATTAATGGTTACGTGTTACTTGGTCGGATGAACCACATTTGTTGCTTCACCACTTCGATGGGCGTGCCAGGATAAGCTATCATTGGGGTGGCTGTGTGCTCGAAACGTGCACCGCGATACGGTCGCAGGCCAATAGGGCTGTTAAGCTATTGGGGACTTTCATACATGCTTCTATGGTTCTTCCGGTAGCAATTGAAGGCAGTGTGACAACTGCAAAAGACCTTAACATTATTGCGGTCCATCTGCAAATAACGGTTGATGTCTTCCCAAATGAAGAGGGCATTTTTCCAGCACGATAACTGCCTGTATCACAAGGCCAGAATTGTGCTACAGTGATTCGAGGAGCATGATAGTAAACTTACATGGCGTGAACTGAGATATGAGACGATTGCTGGTCTTGTCGAAATCGAAAAATGAGGCGACTATAGAAAGTGTGATAAACGTAATTGAAAACACATAGCATGGAGAGCACGTACTGGGTAGTCGGGGTGTTAAGTAAATATATCAACCGCTCCCTTACGCCTTCACAAAAAAGCAGCTATAGGGACTCGAGCCCACTTTACATACACCAATTCTCACCTACTGGCTATAAATGAAAAGTAGATTACTAAAATCTCCAAATCTATCAATTTACCCGTGACTTTAGTGTGAGTCTAGTGTATAGTATCCATGATTTTTTTTTCAAATATTGATGTCTTCCAGAGATTGTGAGGACAATTATGACTGTCACTTTATCCACTGGTAACAGGGAGACTTGTTACGAATACACCCTTCCTTCAGTTATACGAGTTACACACTGCCAATACTCTTTCATAATAGTGTCTTAGTACTTTATAACAAATTTCTGTTAATCTTTCCACACCGTGTAATTTGGCAGCTGTACATAATTTTTTCAAAATCTGATTCTTAGATAACTACGCGCATTTCTGGCCACATGTGTATGTAACGATTTAGTATCCACTAGCTAGGTGGTGGAGCGGAGAGAGCCAGGATTGGATAATAAACACATACATTTATTACAGATAAAATTTTCCAAAAAATAAACAGGATCTTAAGGACTTCATCAATTGATAACGTCTGGAATGGGCTTAAGCACTACAGAGATAAACTCAATCACAACTTCTCATTTAACCTTGAAAAGCTCAGTTAACGTTGAACTCCAGAATGTTACTCGGGCCATAGGCAAACAGTTCATACAGTGACGAAATTTACCATCGACCAAAGTAAAATTGCGAGACACTAACAAAGTAAGATACCAGTTAAAATCTTACACAGCATTCTATTTAATGAATAATTTTTTTAGCCACTTAAGGAATTACATTTGAAACATTAGTAGGGCTGAAAAGTTTAACAGTAATAACAGACCTAGGCATCACGCTCAGAACCGGTGGGCGTAGCTGCTGGCATCAAATGACGGAATAATTACATGGGGCAGTAATGAGGAACCACCAAGCCATGACATACGTAATGGTCACCAGCCATCAGTACAAGCTTTAGAATTTACAAGTGCAATTATCAATTCGTGGGGTTATGTTCTGCCTATGCAACTAATTGAAGGCAGTTTGTTTATTTGTCATATGCGTTTCGTTTCGTTTATTTGTGAATCATCTTCAGTGGCCTCTAATACATGTTTCTCTTCATACATGTAATTAATGTATTATGTGGTACTTATGATATGTTGCTATGTTACATTTTCACATCTTTTTCTCTTTTTTTTAGGTTGAAGTCAACTTTTGTGGCACAAATTTCGTGATGTGAAATTATCGTTCTGTGTTACTTACGATTTCCAATGCTCTTAGAACATGTGTGTGTTCTTGGAGATGTGTTCATTAATCTCCAGTTGACAAATTTCGTACGTTCTTTCAGCCACATTTGGTTCAACACATAGCACTCATCACTTGCTCTTTACATTTTGCATTAAACATGTGTTTTGTGTGTGTAGTGTTGCCAACTTTCGCTGTGTGTTTATCACTCGTCTTTTGATTGTGTTGTGTGTGTAGTTTGATAATTTCATTTGTTTTTAGTGTGTGTGTGTGTGTGTGTGTGTGTGTGTGTGTGTGTGTGTGTGTGTGTGTATGTGTGTGTGAGGGAGGGAGAGGGGGAAAGAGAGAGAGAGAGAGAGAGAGAGAGAGAGAGAGAGAGAGAGAGAGATTTATTAATTATTTATTCTGGTTATGTTTCGGATCTCTGTTTGTTATTGTTTTTGTGGATAACATGATCATAAAGTTATTGCTTATATGGATTTGATCATTGAGTACCTTCTCTGTCATTGCAATAGGTCTTTCAATGTGAAGGTTTTCTTGCAATGTCAGGATCTTTTTATTGTGATTATTCACTGTAATATTAGTCATGTCCTGTTTCATGTTTTATGGCTCGTGTCTATGTTTTATTAGGTGTTCAGCGAAGGTAGAGTGGCTACCTTCGCATTTCCCACTTCTTGTATCTTCTTTACGGCATGACATGATGTGACAGTTATTAGAGTGAATAATCATAACAGGAGGTTCTTGGCATTGCAAGACAACTTTCTCACACAGAGAGCCATTGCAATGAAAGAAGAGGTACTCAATGACCAAATCCACAAAAGCAATAACGAACAGAGATCTGAAACATAACCAGAATAAACAATTAATCAATCTTCCTCTTTCCCCCTTCTCTCTCTCTCTCTCTCTCTCTCTCTCTCTCTCTCTCTCTCTCACACACACACACACACACACACACACACACACACACACACACACACACAGACACACACATACACACTCACACACATACATACATACACATGCTAAACAAAAGGAAATATCAAAGCACACACGCAACACAACCAAAAGACGAGAGATAAACAACAGTGAAAGATAGCAACATTACACCACGAAAACACACTCATGTTGAACACAAAATGTAAACTGTGAAAGACGCATGCCACGTGTTGCATCAAATATGGCTGAAAGGGTCAACTGGACCATGGAGACTAATGAACACATCTCCAGGACCACACATTTCTTCTAAGAGCGCTGTAAATCGAACGACAATTTCGCATCACGAAATTAGTGCTACAAAAAATAGTTCTATACTAAAAAGCAAGAGAAAAACATGAGAAAATGTAACATAGTAACATATTATAACTATCACATAATATATTTATTACACGTATAAAAAAACGCGTATTTCAGACCAGTGAAGATGCTTCACAAATAAAAGAAGCGAAACGCGTGTGGCAATAAACTAACTGCCTTCAATTAGCTGCATAGACGGAACATTCTTCCACGAATTCTGAAGCAACTAAACTAGGGAACGACGGAAATGACAATTATTAAACTACCGGGAACACACGAAAGAAATAGAAGCACAGGGGTCAGAACAAATAAACACAAACAGAATACAAGGAACCCCTTCAGATTTTCACAAATGAAACAGATCTAACTACTTGGGCTTCAGTACCTATCGTGAGAACTACGAAAACGACTCAAATGACCGTTTACATTTATCAATTGATTCGACCAGTGTCTGACACACTCAGGTAACCTGTGACAACCTCAGTTACCCAGCTTGCCTGCGCTCAGTATGCTTTAATTACTGCATAAGTATCAGAAAAAGTTGTATCACAGCCCGGATTACTGCGCTCAACTCGCTCCCGGACTATCTTCCTTTTTATAAAATAAAATAAAAAAATAAAATAAAATAAATTAAAATGACTTCATTGTGACAGACAACAAAGGTGTTATAAGGCTTCCCCACAATCGTAATACCTTCGTTAGGAAATTGTAAGAGCCTCGCAATTAAACAAAGGAAATATTCGGTGCAAGCTGACAAATCAAGCCGGATCCCGGCTGTTCACAGTCTAGGAGAGAGGCACTGCCGTATCACAACACTCATGGCTCCTCCCAAACTGTGCAGCAGAGGTTACCGTCCGCTATGCCCCTGGCCACCGAACCCCCACTCCGCGACGCGCTTCAAAACACAATGGAAACACAGACGTGCCCCATCCGTTCGCCACTTAAACGCGTAGCATGAGAGCACCAGAGAGTCACATCGTCTCAAGCAACACCATGCAGTCCTGTTTTTCTCTGCTTGTCGCTCACGAAGCGAGCCCTCCTGAGCTTCCACTTCCCTCAAACATACCCCCCGTGAGCAACCGAAGAGTTTGGCCGCTTTCGATATATGGGACAAAGAGGATATTCGTGCCAAGATAAATCGTACTGCCACGCCGCAACCAAATCCACCTCCCCTTAAAGAAAACCAAAGCGCCTAAGAACTAACGGGCAATTTCACACCACCCTCCCATCACAATGATTCCCGGACACCTTGAACTGGCTCAAGGAGCTCACATTTGATTACTGGAAGTACGGTCTTCGATCAAATAACACCCTGACGATAACTGTTTAATCACCTCATAGGGGCGCAGGAACCGCAGTAACATTTTCCGCGATACCTTCAGTTGCCCTTTACTTTAGCCCATTGTCGTTTTTTTTTTTTTTTTTTTTTTTTTCATATACATCTGCTCACTTATTCTGAGTGTAACCGGACACCAGGCTCCCTTCTGTGAGCGATGGAAATGTTATTCCTCTCAGCTTCCTAATTCCTTCGGATCTCATCGGGATTATTATCCACCGATAGCAGATAATTTATCGACCACACTTTAGATAGTGGAGAGTTGACAGAACAGGTGAACTTCAATTTAGCACGTGATGTGCTATGACTCACATGTACTGCCATATTGAACCCAAAATTAACCCAGTGAACAGTCTAATTCCATCTCATTTGCGAGTTACCATTATATAGATTGCAGAAAAAATGTGTGACGAAATTTTAACCCTGCATAGCTGATGCCAGTAGGAACCAAAAATACTAATGTTGTGTAGGTCGACAACGCACCATTTTTTTTAAACTACGGAAACTTGGCTCCACTCTTAAACAACGGAAACCTGGCGCCACGCTCTCCGATTGGCCGCGGGATTGCCCTTTTTCCGGATACTCTGCACAACGCACGACCGCGAATGCTTTGCCTGCCGGAGATCGCGAGGTACCCAAGGCTCGGTCGGTGGTAGCGAATCCGCAGCAGTCCCGACACATCCATTGCAGTTTCATGATAAGACGTACCGGGAACAAACTCGTCTACAGCTGTTAGTTCGTGTACAGAAAGTCTATTACAAACTGTGTCGCCCCTGAAAAGGGCCTTTTTTTGTAGGTAGGGCATTGTTTACTTGAAGCAGGCGCTCGAACTGGCGACCGTCTCACGCGACACAAGCTTGGTAACGTGCTACGGTGTTTTAAGGAACTCTTTCAAACAATGCTGGCGTTTCCCTGATGTGATTGGCGGCATGTTGAATGAGATTCATTAATTCTTCGTTTCTAGGTGGTTCGCGTCCGCATGGGTGAACTAGAACCTGGAATAATCACCAGAGGAAAAATTCCGATGGCGTGAGGTCTGGTGATCGCGGGGGCCATGTCTTACTAGCACATCTGCCAACTACCAGGCCGTCGAAGTGTTCATTTGAACTGACAACCATAGCGCTGCCCGTTAGCCGACGAACGGCAACAGGGCAGTCCCGCTGCCAATTGGAGCGCGTGGAACCAAGTTTCCATAGATTAAAAATGGTAAGTTGTCGACCTACGCAACATTGTTAATTTTGATTCCTATGGGCATCAGCTATTCAGGATGAAAATTTCGTGACACAATTTTTCTCCACCCTGTATATAATCGAGTCTGACTTCAGGTTCCCGTTTAGATTTTCAGCGAACAAAGGCTGTGACTGATGTGGTATGGTAGTGATGCATGAGATTGACCTCCCGAAACAAAATCTTTTAAACGCCGTGGATACAAAAGCTGACGCATTATCACTAACAAGAGCTACGATCAACGAAGGTAGCAAATATCTTACTTAGATATTTCGTGGTTACAGCAGTCTTAGTACACCTCGTTGCAACAGACGAAGTAAACCTGGTGAAGGCATCAAAGACAACCAACTCGTAGCGAGTTCCTTGTCTGGAACGAGGCAGAGGTCCCGAATAGTCAGTGAAAATTTTATTTAGTGATGTTAGGCCCGATTACAGCTAAGTGCTCTGGTACGAGAATATTTATTTGGCTTTGCGAACTTGTTCGACACCCATCTATAAACTTCATGACATCACGATACAAGGTGTCCCAAATCAGATGTTCTTTTATTTTGTTCAAAGTCTTATGTAACACCAAGTGTCCACCACATTTGGAGCTATGAAAGTATTTAAGCACTGACAGTATAAGCTCCGAGGGTAAACATATCTTTATTATCTCTATAAAACATAGACGCTTTCCTAAGTGCATCTCCGGTACCTCCCCACCTTGTTTAGTCCGTCACTTTGTTTCACTCAGCCTACCATCATTTTAATGCTTTTATTGCAAATTCATATAGAGCTCTCGAATTTCTATGTCATCGAGACTTATAGTTCGTCTTCTAACACGTGCATGCTACTCATCATCTCAGGTTCTTCGTTTTCCTCTTGCTCTTGGTACATACGACTAAGCTGATCAACGATAGTATTTTTCGTGCCTTTAACATGCTCCAACTGAAACCTAAAAGTCGAAATTCCCTAGGCCCATCGAGTGATCCTCCTTGTTCGTCTAGGACACGCTAATACCCAGGAAGCCCCTGATTATCGGTTTCTAATTTAAAATACTTACATTCCAATTAAAACGTGAACCTTGCAAGTCCAAACAAGCACCTAGAGCTCATATACAGACCATTTGATCTCGACTGCAGACATGATCTCGAGGCGTAAGCTAAAGGTCACCTATCTCCCTCCTTTTGCTGCATCAGTACGGCCGCTGTTTCTGAATTCCAGGCGTCGGACAGCGAAACTGACTCACTCGCTAGGGCGTTTCCCAGCGCTACAAACGCTGCCTGTTGATTCTGTCCATTTAAATAACGCACCCTTTCATCTTTGTTGATTCAACGGGTCAGCTACACGGACGAACTAAGGTCTGAATTTTCTTAAAAAAATAGAAAAGCCATATCAATAAACTTCGCTAATGCCTTTCTATTCGTAGGTGGCGGGAAGGAATGGATTACCCGGATACGGTTAGGTTTATCCTGATACCTGTAGCTGACAGAATGTGCCCCAGGAACGAGATCTCCTTGAGAGCCGAATTCCCTAAACCTGAATCACGAAAGTGCCTCACGAATTGTTGAATATGATCCTGGTGTTCGTCAAAGGAACGACTGTAAATAACAACGTCGTACAAATAATTACAAACACAGTTAAATTTCAGATCACTCAGGACAGAATCCCACAATCTAGCTAGACAGCACTACGGCACCTGTTACAAACGCGAAATAGAGTCGATTGTACTCGAACAGGTTTCAGCCCTTACTGAAAGCTGTTACCACCTTCGATCCATCCACCAAGAGCACCTGATGATATTTCTGATATATGCCCAGGATGGTAAAATATTTTGTTGCCCTGAACCAAGGGAAACAATTACGAATATCAGATAAAGGAACTGATTTCACTACATCTTCATCTACATACAAACTGCGAAATCCACCATACGGTGCTGGCGGAGGGTACCTCGTACCACAACTAGCATCTTCTCTTCCTGTTCCCCTCCCAAACAGCACGAGGGAAAAATGACTGCCTATATGCCTCTGTACGAACCCTAATCTCTCTTATCTTATCTTTGTGATCTTTCCCCGAAATGTAAGTTGGCGGCAGTAAAATTGTACTGCAGTCAGACTCAAATGCTGGTTCTCTAAAGTTCCTCAGAAGCGATTTACGAAAAGAACGCCTCCTTTCCTCTAGAGACTCCCACCCGAGTTCCTGAAGCATTTCCGTAACACTCGCGTGATGATCAAACATACCAGTAACAAATCTAGCAGCCCGCCTCTGAATTGCTTCTATGCCCTCCCTCAATCCGACCTGTTAGGGATCCCAAACGCTCGAGAAGTACTCAAGAATAGGTCGTATTAGTATTTTATCAGCGGTCTCCTTTACAGATAAACCACATCTTCTCAAAATTCTACCAATGAACCGAAGACGACTATCCGCCTTTGCCACAACTACCATTACATGCTTGTTCCACTTCATATCGCACTGCAAGTTACGCCCAAATATTTAAACGACGTGGCTGTGTCAAGCGCCACACTACTAATGGAGTATTCAAACATTACAGGATTCTTTTTCCTATTCATACATTTAAATATTTTTCAGGGATGAAAGCTAAATAAAAAACTCTTCTATCTGTAAATGAGGATGCATCTTGTATTTTGAAGAAGATGACTACGACCTTTTTATTTAGTGAGAGGTAATCTACAACAGGTCGATAACCTGTACCCCCAGGCTATTTAGCCAAGAAAATCGAGGATTTGTATGGGAAAACATACGGTCTTATGAGTCATTCGGACAATTACTGATCGGCTATTTTTATTAAAAAAATGGCTATGAGCACTATGGGACTCAACATCTTAGGTCATAAGTCCCCTCGAACTTAGAACTACTTAAACCTAACTAACCTAAAGACATCACACACACCCATGCCCGAGGCAGGATTCGAACCTGCGACCATAGCAGTCCCGCGGTTCCGGACTGCAGCGCCAGAACCGCACGGCCACCGCGGCCGGCGCTATTTTTGTTAACTCAAGCATTTTGAGTGGGGATAGCCTGCATGGCGACTCCCTTACTGGAACTTCATTAGCAAGCTGGATCTTATATTATTTGTTGTTACTCCCAATCTATCTGTCAGAACCTCAACAACCTTCAACAACGCCTCACTCTGATGCTTCTCCAGATGCCTAGTCTGAACAATAATTCTTCTCTCTTCACACTATTTATTTGCCCACTTGAACCATGCTTAGAAAATTTAAATATTTTTCATGGATGAAAGCTAAATAAAAAACTCTTCTCTCTGTAAATAAGGATGCACCCTGTATTTTGAAGAAAATGACATGCTAACGAACCTGGCGTGGAAAATCCCTTCACAACCATAAAATTCGTATGTTACGTAAACCCCTAGATTCCAAGCCTAATTCTGAAAAAAATGCTTCAAATGGCTCTGAGCACTATGGGACTTAAATTCTGAGGTCATCAGTCCCCGAGAACTACTTAAACCTAACTAACCTAAGGACATCACACGCATCAATGCCCGAGGCAGGATTCGAACCTGCGGCCGTAGCGGTCCCGCGGTTTCAGACTGTAGCGCCTAGAACTGCTCGGCCACTATGGCCGCTCCTAATCCCGAGTTTGCTAGCTGCGAACGACCTTTCACCATGTATAGATCTGCAAACCACAGTATCATTACTTATCTAACCAATTTACAAACATACCGTAACCTCTTATACCATTTAAAATCTAACAGTGGCACATTACTCTCAGACTCAATTAACAAACTAGTTCATGGTTAAGGCAAGCAAATATAAATGGTAGAAACAGACGGTGAACTTCTTTAACCATCTTGGCTTCCCTGAATAGCCCATCCACGTTGTTTGCCTGAGCTCCATACTCCTGGCATCAGCTTTTTCGACTCCTTTCTCTTAGCTTCCTACAATATTGCACCAAGTTACCATACCTGTTACACCTATAGCATAGTCTTTGCTCATTGCCACCCCTCCTTGCCATCCGTGGTTGTGAAACTTCAGAGCCATTCAGTAACCCGCCCGTATCCGCCTTCTCGCTACGTTTCTCATAACTGAATCTAATGGTTTCAATATTCGACACCATTTAATCTAAATCTTGATAACTTTCATGTTTTGTAACAAACATTCCTTCTAGAACGTCACTGACTATCTGACTCCGCACATTCTAGTCGCAATGCTCAAATTGCTATTATAATATCTTCTATATAGTGAGAAAGTATTTCATTCGCCCCTTACATCTATGAAAATCCTGATTAGCCGATTCATTTCTTACCCTGTGATTACGAAGGCTTTCCCGGCGTAATAATTGATAATTTTCTTCTCTGGTGTGCAGCCGGATCATAACGTCATCTTGACACAATATTTCAACGGTCCAACTAGCAGCCATCTTCAGGTGAGAGCGCTGGTACACGATCTCGCCGGAATTGCCTGAAGATGACGGCCAGTTGGAGCGCTGAAATATTGTGTCAAGATGATGTTATGACCCGGCTGCACACCCGAGAAGAATATTATCAATTATTACCCTACGTGACAAAATTTTCCGGCACCCTATTACGAAATTCACCCAATCATGCTTGTTTATGTAAAACTTCACTAATTACTCTTCGTAATTTGCCCTGAGCTAAAGGATACATGAGTGGATTCACAAGTCCATAGCCTGTTTTTCTAATCACAAAAAAGTGGTTCAAATGGCTCTGAGCACTATGGGACTTAACTTCTGAGGTCATCAGTCCCCTAGAACTTAGAACTACTTAAACCTAACTAACTTAAGGACGTCACACACATCCATGCGCGAGGCAGGATTCGAACCTGTCACCGTAGCGGACGTGCGGTTCCAGAGTGTATCGCCTAGAACCGCTTTGCCTTCTATTCACACCGAGAACCACAAAACGTCGTACAAGATTTGGTCATTGGTATCAGTGGCTAAATTTTCAATTTTCAATTTTTTGCAGTATCGAATACTATGGAATTGGTAGTTTCTCGAACGTTTAGCACTTCTAATGGCTATTCATTCCCAGAGGAGTGTGGCCTTCACACGGACCACCTGCGCAGGAAGTGAACCCACTACGAGTTCTGTACTACCTCTCCAACTAAATAATCTGTTTACAACTGTAACATTCGCAGTTTTTCCACTCGTGGTTTTAAATTGGAATCCGTATTAAGCTTGTATAAATCAGGTACTAGATCAGACACTTAGGTCTGAATTCGAAAACCCTGAGCGTGAGGGGAAACACTATTTCGTAATAATTCCACATTCACACGAGCACCGGAGAGAAAAATGTCGCCAACAGAGAAAGCGTCACTCGCCTGGCCAGTAATACAACTATTGAACTATATGGAAAAAAAACGTAAATTACTTACAAACTACCGTTTGCACACTCTTTATTCAACTTGTGAACGTCACTACAGATATTCGTATTTAGGTTATGACATGTTAGATATGACTGCCATCATTGACGATGATACGGTGCAGTCGAATAGCGAAATTCTGCATTACCCGCTGAAGTGTCGATTACCTCCTGAATGGCTGCTTTCAGCTCAGCAATCGTTTCGGGGTTATTGTTTTATGCCTTGTCTTTAATATAGACCCATAAGAAGGAGTCGCATGTGTTCAGATCCGGAGAATATGGTGGTCAATCGAGGCTCACATCAGTGGCCTCTTGGTACCTCAGAAACGGAATGCAAGCCCCAAAAGTGCTCCTCCGGGAGAACAAACACTCTCCTGCTTCGATGGGATCGAGGTCCGTCTTGCATGAACCACATTTTGTCGAAATCAGGGTCATTTTGGATAATGGGCATGAAATCGTCTTCAAAAACCATCACGTTTCGTTCGGTAGTCACCGTGCCATCAAGGACTATCGTACATTGCACACCACACAGTCACCCGTTGATGGTGAAGAGATTTCTCGATCGCGAAATGCGGATTCTCAGTCGCCCCAATGCACCGATTTTGCTTATTGACGAACCCATCCCAACTAAAGTAGCGTTCGTCGCTAAAGCAAACCATAATGTGCATACTAATTCCCATCATTCTCCGCAGCTAACAGTGCAGTCTGAATATCCTACCGGAAACTTTTCAGAAGTTATGACTATTTCATATAATTCAATAATTTTCAATCTGTAGTTGTTGTTGTCAAGGGTTGACTCACTGCAACACGCAACCTTTGGCCCAGTTCAGCTTCGCTTCCTTCTGTAGGCATCGATCTAACTGCCAATTCGTAATTCATTTGCGACTTACTTGAACGAGAAACCCTAACACTCGCCTCTGACCTACTACTGCCTAAACTTACGAGCTCAAAAATTACAGCAAAGCAGTATCCAGAGTCTAAACACTTTTCCCTACATGTACAGCTACATCTACGTGATTACTGTGCTATTCACAATAAAGTGCCTGGCAGAGGTTTTAATGAACCACCTTCAAGCTGTCTCTCTACCGTTACACTCTCGAACTGCATGCGGGAAAAACGAGCACTTAAATTTTTCTGTGCAAACCCTGATTTCCCTTATTTTTTCGTGATGATCATTTCTCCCTATGTAGGTGGGTGCCAACAGAATGTTTTCGCAATCGGAGGAGAAAATTGGTGATCGAAATTGCATGAGAAGATCCTGTCGCATCGAAAAAGCCTTTGTTTTAATGATTGCCACTTCAACTCACGTACCATGTCTGGGGCACTGTCTCCCCTATTTTGCGTTAATACAAAACAAGCTGCCATTCTCTGTACTTTTTCGATGTCATCCGTCAGTCCGACCTGATGCGGATCCCACACCGCACAGCAATAGTCCATAAGAGGGTGGACAAGCGTGGTGTAAGCAGTCTGACCTGTTTCACCTTCTAAGTGTTCTGCCATTGAATCGCAGTCTTTGGTTTGCTCTACCCACAATGTTTCTACGTGATGGTTCCAATTTAGGTTAGTTGTAATTGTAATTCCGAAGTATTTAGCTGAATTTACAGCCTTCAGATTTGTTTTACTTAACGCGTAAACGATATTTTGTAGTTCCTCAGTATTTAGCTGAATTTACAGCCTTCAGATTTGTGTTACTTAACGCGTAAACGAAATTTAGCCGAATTCTTTTAGTACTCATGTGAATAACTTCACACTTTTCTTTATTCAGGGTCAATTGCCACTTTTCGCACCATACAGATATCTTATCTAAATCACTTTGCAAGTCGTTTTGATTATCTGATGACTTTGCAAGACTGTAAATGACAGCATCAACTGTAAACAATCTAAGACTGCTATTCAGATTGTCTCCTATGTCGTTAATATAGATCAGGAACAATAGTGGGCGTATTACACTTCCTTGGGGAACGCCGGATATTGCTTCTGTTTTACTCGATGACTTTCCGTCTGTTACTACGAACTGTGACCTTTCTGACAGGAAATAATGAATCCAGTCGTACACCTGAGGCGATACTCCGTAGGCACGCAGTTTGATTAGAAGACGCTTGTGAGGAACGGTGTTGAAAGCCTTCTGGAAATCTAAAAATATGGAATCAATTTGACATCCCCTATTCATAGCAATTATTACTTGTGTTTCACAAGAACGATATTTTCTGAATCCGTGCTGACTATGTGTCAATAAATCATTTTCTTCGAGGTAGTTCATAATGTTCGAAAACAGTGTATGTTCAGAAACCCTACTGCAAATCGGTTTCAGTGATATAGGCCTGTAATTCAGCGGATTACTCCTACTTCCCTTTTTTGGGTACTGATGTGACTTGACCAAATTTTCCAGTCTTCAGGTACGGATCTTTTTTTGTGACCGTGTTGTTGTATATAATTGCTAAATATGTAGCTATTTTATCAGCATACTCTGAGAGACCGAGCGAGGTGGCGCAGTGGTTAGACACTGGACTCGAATTCGGGAGGACGACGGTTCAATCCCGCGTCCGGCCATCCTGATTTAGGTTTTCCGTGATTTCCCTAAATCGCTCCAGGCAAATGCCGGGATGGTTCCTTTCAAAGGGCGCGGCCGACTTCCTTCCCCGTCCTTCCCTAATCCGATGAGACCGATGACCTCGCTGTCTGGTCTCCTTCCTCAAACCGACCGACCTACTCTGAGAGGAGCCTGACTGGTATACAATCTGGATTCGAGGCCTTGTCTTTATTAAGTGATTTAGGCTGCTTTGTTATACCGAGGATATCTACTTCTATGTTTCTCATCGTGGCAGTTGTTCTTGATTGGAATTCGGGAATATTTACTTTGTCTTCTTCGGTGAAGGAGTTTCGGAAAACCGTGTTTAATAACTCTGCTTTAGTGACACTGTCATCAGTGACTTCACCGTTGTTACCGCGCAGTGAAAGTATTCACTGCGACTTGCCACTGGTGTGCTTTATGTACGACCGGAATCTCTTTGGATTTTCTGCCAGATTTCGAGACAGAATTTCGTTATGGAAATTATTAAAAGCATCTCGCATTGAAGTACGCGCTATACTTCGAACTTCTGTAAAACTTTGTCAATCTTGGGGATTTTGTGTTCTTTTAAATTTGGCATGCTTTTTTCGTTGTTTCTGCAACAAGGATCTGACCTGTTTTGTATACCATGGGAGATCAGTACCATCAGTTACTAATTTATGTGGTATATATCTCTCAATTTCTGTGTATACCATCATTCCACAACTTTTCTACACTTACATGATCAGATCGGAAGGAGTGAAGACTGTCTCTTAAAAAGGCTTTAAGAGCATTTTTATCAGCTTTTTTAAGTAGATATACTTTGCGTTTCTTTTTGATGGTTGTAGGCGCTATAGTATTCAGCCTAGCAGCAACTGCCCTGTGGTCGCTAATCATTGTATTCGTCACAATACTCACTATTTATCCAGGATTATTGGTTGTTAAAAGGTCATGTATTCTTTCGCAATCTTTTACGATTCGAGTGGGCTCATGAACTTAGTGTTCAAAATAATTTTCTGAGAAAGCATTCAGTACAATTTCGAATGACGTTTTATGCCTGCCGCCGGCTTTAAACGTATAATTCTTCCAGCATATCGAGGGTAGATTGAAGTCACCACCGACTATAGTTGTATGAGCATGGTACTTATTTGAAATGAGAGTCAAGTTTTCTTTGAACTGATCAGAAACTGTATCTTCTGAGTCAGGGCGGTGAAACAATCCAATTAATAGTTTAGTCCGATTGTCAGGTATAACTTCTATCCATACTATTTCACACGAACTACCTACTTCAATTTTGCAACAAGGTAAACTACCTCTGACAGTAATAAATACTTCACCACCAACTACAACTATTTGAGCTTCAGTGCTTTCTATTAGGTCTTGGGGCTCTGGATCTTTCCCAACACAGCTACTACAGTTTACAGCTATAATACCAATCGTTTCTACAACTACCTGACTGTGTTTTACCTGCCCACGTTTAGACAGACGCCCCTTCTGTGGTTCCTAAAAATCCGCCCAGTCCCTTTCCACACAGCCCCTGGCATCCGTGTAGCCGCGTCCTGTGTGTAGTGGACTCCTGACCTATTAAGCGGATTTCACAAGTCAAGGAATCTGCAGCCTACACGGTCACAGACCCGCCTGAGCCTCTGATTCATACCCTCCACGCGGCACTGCACCAAAGGACCACAGTCGGTTCTATCGACGATGCTGCAGATAGTGAACGCCTTAATCTCGAAAGCAAGACTGGCAGTCTTTACCATTTTCGCTAGTCGTCCGAAACCAGACAGAATGTGCTCCGATCCAAAGCAACACACATCATAACTACCGACATGAGCCACCACCTGCAGCTGGCAGCACCCTGTACTCTTCATGGTATCCGGAAGCACCCTTTCCACATCCAGAATGACACCCCCCGGAATACACATGCAGTGCACACTGGCTTCGTTCCCCTCCTTGGCAGCCATGTTCCTAAGGGGCCCCATTACGCGCCTAACGTTGGAGCTCCCAACTACCAGCAAACCCACCCTCTGTGAACGCCCAGACCGTGCGGGCCGGGAAGCTTCCTCTGGAACAGGATGGACGACTGCATCCAGCTCAGAGGCATCGTCAGCCTATCTAAGCATAACGCAGTATCTCCCCACTCGCACACTCAAAACCATGTTAACTGCAACCACAAGAGAAACGTAGTAGAGTGGTGAGGGGCTGTATAAGTCAATAAAGACATAATTCTTTAAAACACTTTTATTGCAGGCGAAATTCTCTAAGGATGAATAAGATCTTAATGACAATTTTAACTGATGCCTCCACAACAGACTTAAACAAGCAATCATTACGGAGCAAAACTTTATCGAAATTTCTCATTGAACCTTGAACTGTTTAATTAAGTTTAAACTCCAGAAAATTACTGCGGCTACAAGCCGAAGACTTCTTACAGTAACAAAATTTACTATTGACCAAATTAAAATTGCAAGACACTCTCAAAGTTAAAAAACCAGTTTAAAGTTTACACAGCATTCTATTAAGCGAATTATATTCTGAGCGAATCAAAATTTCGCACATGTGTAAAGCTGCAAAGTTTAACAGACTTTGGCGTCGCCTTTACATTGGCTTCAGAAGAGTCTCAGTGACAATGAGTGATGGCTTGATTTGGCGTTCCACATCAGCTCAACTTGGTGAGTGAAAAAAAACTGTTTATTTGACTACTTTCCATTCGAGTCCTCGACAATGGCGAAACGACTGCATTGGGGGATCATTTTGATTCTTCTATTCGTGAAAGTGTACTCTGACAGTGACTTCAGTGAATTCAAGGTGAACCCTAGGGAAACTGATGCACGTTTAGTCTCAATTAGGTGCGGGTAATGTAATTTGGTGGGCCGTAGCGCCCATGCTCTCAATATTAAGAAGTGAGGTGTTTTAAATGTAGAAAACCGGGGCGCTGTGCCAGACGATTCAAGGAATGTCGCCTGGTTAATGCTTAGACGTGCCGACTAGGACTGTCTGCAGTCGAGAGTGTGATGGTGATCTCGGGCTCAGAAGTGTGGGTCAGTGGCTGGCCCACCGTGTATGACAGTGCACATCCCTGATGGTAGCACCACTATCCAAATGTCTCCCTATTCTGGTGAATCAATGGAGAGGGTGTGTTAGTGTTTGAGGACAATGTATTGAGAACCGTAAAGCTGGATGGTCCGTCGTAAGGACGGCTGTTGCATAATGTCAAATTACTCTCGGTAGAACATGCAGAAATGTAAGTGAGGTATAGTGAGCGGTTAAGAACATTCAGTCACTTCACGTTCTAGGGAAAGGCTTGTTAGTGTCATAGGAGAAATAACAGTTGTGACATTACAGGGAGCAAGTAAACAGTGTTTCACAAGGATATAGAGTGGCCATCGAGAGTACTTCTTCTTCTCTTCAGGCATCAACTTACATAATTTCTAGCTTTTAGGAGTCAATCACTCTCCATTATTTCCAGATGTTTGTTTCATTTTCCCTATAATCTATAATTTCACCATTTAGATTAAATGCTCTAATATCTTGAATCCTGAGTCTCTCTCAGCAATGTCATTTCTTTAGCTTGGGTACGGATTTCTTGCTTTTTTGCTGATTACCCAAGTCTTGCTTCCAAAGAATGTGTCAGGAACGCAGCTATTTTGTAGAATTTAATTTCAGTATCTTACTTAGGTTTCTTTTTAAGGTTTCTGTTGATTGTTCCATATACCTGCCTAAACTGACTAAGTTTAACTTCTATATCATTGCTATAGCCATACCTCTCCTCACATCCTATGTATCTGAAGTGGTTTACTTGCATTGAAATCTTTTGCTCTACCACTCTTTCAGTTCTAATCTGCTCATTCCTCATGAAGGCGATTGCCTTAGTTTTTGCTGTTGAGATCTCCTTGTCAAATTTCGCGCTTATTTGTTCCAGTAAGTAAACTACTTTCTGAGTTCTCTTCATTGTCTGCTAGGATCACTGCATCGTCAGCGTATGTATACGGCTGCTGCACTCTTAAACGTATATCGCAGTATCCCCAAAGACTGAAAGATTACTAGAATGACGTCAGTTCCTTAGGAAAGAGAGATAAAACCCTATGTAGCAAATGCAGAGGAATTAGTTTACTAGGACCAGCATACAAGATATATACTAAGGTCTTAAGCACAAGACTTAAAAACATGACGTAAGTAGTTATGCATGAGAAACAAATGGGTTTTAGGAAAGGCCCTCTACGATAGATGCAGTCTATTTTTTAAAACAGGTAATACAAAAGCGCAGAGAAGAGGTTGAAAAACATCTGCCAACCAGTTGCAAAATAAAGGTTTGTTAACCCTTGATCTAGGTTTCGATATTTCTAAAAATATCTTCTAAAGAAGAAGTGGCCCTTGTTGATTCGCATGATGGTACATTAGATTAGCTGAAGTCGAGAGTCCCTGGTCATATATAAAATTGACAAAACGAGAATTATCCTAAGTCATGGCTTTAGATAGCAGCCAGATAACATTTAGCGTACTTCAGAATGTAATCTGGCTGATATCTATAGCCATGACTTGGGATAATTCTAGTTTCGTCAGTTTTATATATGACATGAGCCGCTCGGCTTCAACAAACTTAATGTACCATCATGTGATTCAACAAGGCCCACTTCTTTTGAAGAAGCTATTTTTAGAAATATCAAAACCTAGATCACGGACTAATAACGCTTTGTTTTGCAACTGGTTAACTGATTTTTTCAACCTCTGCAGATTTACGCAGCTGCTGTTTCGCAGCCACATTTAAGATTTTAAAACGCAGAGAATAAAGAAACACGCGTGCCTTTACTCATTTTTTTTAAAAAAAAGCTATTTTGATCCAGCAGCCATTATGGCTTCATTGTTTCTCAATTATACGGAAAGTTGTTTAAAAGAGTACTCCAGTCTCGGTGTTTACGTTTTAGAAATTCTGTTTTCCATGTATGAATTATTTCAGGTATGTAAATGTCAAATAAATTTGGGGATATGCAGCACCCATGTCGTGTTCCATTGTTAATTGGTATCTCATCCGTAATGTTTCCGTTGACATCAAGGTTGATAGTCGTGTTCTGATACAAATTTTTTTATCGCATTTATTAGATGTTTCGAATATCGATTCGTCATTAAAGTCCCAAATTTGTGTCTATTGACATAGTCAAACGCTTTTTTGAAAATTAATAAAGGCGATGTACCTTTCTTTATTATATTTTCTGCGTTTTTGTATTACCTGTTGTAAAATATAAACTGCCTCTATTGTCATTCGTAGACCCCATTTGTTTCTCATGCGTTAGTACTTGTGTTTTCTGCTTAAATTCTTAGCATGTATTATGTATGCTGAGTAGTAAACTTGTTCCTCTCCATACTACATACGGGTTTACCTCTTTTTTTAAAAAATCGATATCAATCTATCAATCTTCCAGTCTTTGGGGATAGCCTTGCTCTTCCGACATACGTTTAAGTGCGTAGCAGTCGTAAATGCAGCACCATTCCTCCATATGTTAGCAGTTCTGTGTTAATACCATCTCTTCGTGTCGCTTTTCTGTTCTTAACTGAGGTTGGGGCAGATTTTATTTTGTCAGACTACATTTCATCTAATCCCTTGTCATTTGTTTTATCAATTTCAGTTTCTTGTGCTGTATTATTATACCGTACTCCTTTGTAATAATTCATTCATTTCCTTCTTCAGTGTAGCTTATTTGCATCGTCTCTTTCTCCCTAGTGTTTAAAGTTTTTAAAACCTTACAGGCCATTTCTTATCTTCCGTGAACATCATTCTCGTTATTAGAAATAAATTTATCCCATGGTTTTTGGTGTGCCTTTCTTACTATGTATTTAACAATATATCTTAACTTATTGAGGGATTGCATCTTTTCAGCTCTGTGCAGCCTGCTTTTCCGTAACAGCTTTCCTTACATCCACAATCTAAAGCTTTAGGTACTTTGTTTTCCTTAGTTTTTCTTTTTACTGAGAGCTTATCCTGCTAGTCTATATATCGTACTCTTTATATATTGTAACTATTTTTCTATATCTTTAGTTTGCAAGTTTGCTGACTCTTTAATTAGTCTGCTTTGGTAAAAATCTTTGATGATCTACTCTTCAAGAAAGTCTATTTTACAAATGCTTTCTTCTGGCTGGTTACTTATTTGTTTTGTCATTTTGTTCCATTTCGCAAAGAGGTCTATTCTGGAGATTAGTGTAAAATGATCTGATCCTACGTCTTATCCCCTGTCAACTCTTGTATCCCTTACTTGACCCGCTGTCTCATCATTTAGTAAAATGTAGTCAGTGATCTAAGACCACTAGTGGCCCAAGTATACTTATGTATATGTCACAAGATTTGCTAAGAAGGACATCCTCAACTGAGAGGCATGATAGGTAATTTGGACAGATCCGCTTGAGTTGTACTAATATTTATTCAGACCACGACTGGTTTCGAGATTTTAAAATTCCAGCATCAGGTGTACGAAATTATTATATCTGGTAACACGGAACATGCGGTCGGGCCAATAAGTTCAAGAACTTCAATCATTTTATATTGACGGTAACGGTCTGCCCGCGGGCATCCGCACTGAAGGACCGCAAACCACGCACAGATTGGCCCAAACGCATGTTATGTGTTACCAAACACAATAATTTCATACACCTGACGATGGTATTTTAAAATCGCGAAACCGGGCCCCGTTTGAATAAATGGTAGTACATGAAGCGAATCTCTCTAAATTAATTATTGTGTATGTATCCTTTCTTAAAAGGAAAGGTTGTTATTTTTGTATTATTGCAAGTGAGAAATCCTCTTAGAATTTTTCCATTTTCATTACATACCGGTTCTTCAAAAGGCTCAGTAACATTCGTTACTGGGATATTTCGTATTCTTTCATCGAAATCACCAATCGTAATAATGTCATCAGTGGCACTGTATTTATTCAGAGTTTACTGTAGCTCTTCATAGAAGTTTCTTAACTCTTTTTTTCCTTCTTCTCGTCCGTATACGCTTATTGTCTCTTCTCAGTTTCAGTCTAGCTGTGAGTATTCTTCCGCTTATGTATGTACAATCTTTTATCTCTCTTTCCCATTTCATATGCAGGAGTGATGCCACACTTTTGCTTGCTCTTTCATTTTGTTCGACTCCTTTTCAGAACATAATGTAATCGCTTACGTATTTATTACCTCTCACTTTCATTTTCGTTTCTGTGGTTGCCACAGCATCTATATCCATGTCTTCAAGTATAGCTGCTAATTCTATTTCTTTCTGGGAAATTCCTTGTCGTTCCAGGTGACTACTCTGACATATCTGATGACCCGTCTCTTTTTTTCCTTTTTCATAGCTTCGTCACTGACCTTTAAGACCATACTGTTTCCGAGGTTCCTTGTGGTACTAGGAGTAGTGTGCGTTTTCCGAGAGCTGGTTACATCCACTTGGTCAACCCCCTTTCTAGGAGGCCCAGGATTTTCTTTTGGGGCTAAATCCCTTAGCCGATATGTTCTAGTTATTTGAAAGCGCCGCAAAATGCGCCTTTCATCCTGTCCTGTTGCCTACATAGCGTGCAGACACTGTACGACTTGCATTGAGCAGAGGTCACGCGACTCTCATGTCTTCTTGGACTTAGGAGTAGGAGTAGGAATTCTTCAAGGTCTGATTCATTCACCAAATTTCGGTGGACGTTTCTCAGAGTTCTGATTCCTAACAGGTGTCGGCAGATTGAACAGACTCTAGGATCCTCTGGCCATTAGCGATAGAAAAGGAAAATGAAAGACACACGCAAGCCTCGAAACCCAATACCGTTGGGGCTCGACAAAAAAACACGAGTTGGCTAAGGGAAGCCGAAAGAAAAGGAAAAAAATAAACAGAAAAGAATTGTGGACAAATTTAGGAAGCTTAATGTGAAAGCATGTGAGATACACAAATAAGGTTTTTAAGCAGGATGCAGAACAGAGAGCCTTAGCAGTTTCGCGAGGGTTACTAGACGTATCGTGGAAGGAAGATGATGAAACACGGCTACAGCGTTATAGGATGTAGACGCGGTGATCCGAGTCCGCGATAAAAGGGAGACTTTTGCTACTGACGGCAAGTATTACATTTGTGGGAGGTCAGGCTGCATACGGCGATTCTGCCGTCAGGGGCAGCGTAAGAAATTAGGAAAAAAAGGGCACCAGGAACTGATCTGTAGGCCCAATAGGAGGTATGGAGGAAAAGCGCAGAATGGTAACGGTAACCGAGCGTCAGACAGCAATGAGAGCACCAGAACAGAGGTGCGCGCATGTCTGCAGAAAGTCTGAATCTCGTGATAAAGAGCAGTTAAGCCTATTACAATGCAAGTTACGTGGAGAGGGTCGTAATGACGTGCATTCGCTGGCGTCTCCGAAAATAAGTTTGCAGGTGGGAGTAACACATTTCTGGATATACACTCCTGGAAATGGAAAAAAGAACACATTGACACCGGTGTGTCAGACCCACCATACTTGCTCCGGACACTGCGAGAGGGCTGTACAAGCAATGATCACACGCACGGCACAGCGGACACACCAGGAACCGCGGTGTTGGCCGTCGAATGGCGCTAGCTGCGCAGCATTTGTGCACCGCCGCCGTCAGTGTCAGCCAGTTTGCCGTGGCATACGGAGCTCCATCGCAGTCTTTAACACTGGTAGCATGCCGCGACAGCGTGGACGTGAACCGTATGTGCAGTTGACGGACTTTGAGCGAGGGCGTATAGTGGGCATGCGGGAGGCCGGGTGGACGTACCGCCGAATTGCTCAACACGTGGGGCGTGAGGTCTCCACAGTACATCGATGTTGTCGCCAGTGGTCGGCGGAAGGTGCACGTGCCCGTCGACCTGGGACCGGACCGCAGCGACGCACGGATGCACGCCAAGACCGTAGGATCCTACGCAGTGCCGTAGGGGACCGCACCGCCACTTCCCAGCAAATTAGGGACACTGTTGCTCCTGGGGTATCGGCGAGGACCATTCGCAACCGTCTCCATGAAGCTGGGCTGCGGTCCCGCACACCGTTAGGCCGTCTTCCGCTCACGCCCCAACATCGTGCAGCCCGCCTCCAGTGGTGTCGCGACAGGCGTGAATGGAGGGACGAATGGAGACGTGTCGTCTTCAGCGATGAGAGTCGCTTCTGTCTTCGTGCCAATGATGGTCGTATGCGTGTTTGGCGCCGTGCAGGTGAGCGCCACAATCAGGACTGCATACGACCGAGGCACACAGGGCCAACACCCGGCATCATAGTGTGGGGAGCGATCTCCTACACTGGCTGTACACCAGTGGTGATCGTCGAGGGGACACTGAATAGTGCACGGTACATCCAAACCGTCATCGAACCCATCGTTCTACCATTCCTAGACCGGCAAGGGAACTTGCTGTTCCAACAGGACAATGCACGTCCGCATGTATCCCGTGCCACCCAACGTGCTCTAGAAGGTGTAAGTCAACTACCCTGACCAGCAAGATCTCCGGATCTGTCCCCCATTGAGCATGTTTGGGACTGGATGAAGCGTCGTCTCACGCGGTCTGCACGTCCAGCACGAACGCTGGTCCAACTGAGGCGCCAGGTGGAAATGGCATGGCAAGCCGTTCCACAGGACTACATCCAGCATCTCTACGATCGTCTCCATGGGAGAATAGCAGCCTGCATTGCTGCGAAAGGTGGATATACACTGTACTAGTGCCGACATTGTGCATGCTCTGTTGCCTGTGCCTATGTGCCTGTGGTTCTGTCAGTGTGATCATGTGATGTATCTGACCCCAGGAATGTGTCAATAAAGTTTCCCCTTCCTGGGACAATGAATTCACGGTGTTCTTATTTCAATTTCCAGGAGTGTATATGAAAGTTTTGCCTCGTATATCCAATTGTTACTGTGTCATCTCAAGATTAAGTTTTCCAATATTAACACCACGCTTAAGCTGACCTGGGACAGCGTACAGAAGAGCTCCATCGGACATCGTTTCACCTGTGGATAGCTGCTGCCAGTAGCATGCTGCCGTATGGTTCATCTCCCACGAGAGGGGAGTAAATTAAACAGTGCACACGCCCTATGAGTACTATAATGATCACAAAGGATGTTTTATTTCATTATTGTTTGAGTTTTAGTAGACCATCTTGAGACCAGTGGGTGACGACAAGGTCGACACGCATATACGATGAGGCACGCCGTCACTAGTCTGAAGATACTTCACCAAGACCTAAACCGGTCGCCAGCAACGAAATTAAACTTAATATGCGGTCATGATTCATTATTTCTTTCAGTCCTGGTACACCTGCCTAATATCGTCTGGGAACGCTGTGAGCACTCAGGAGTGCCGCAACAAGACGTGGCACGGACTCGACTAATGTCTGAAGTAGTGCTGGAAGGAACTAACACCGTGAATCCTGCAGGCCTGTCCATAAATCCGTAAAAGTAAGAGTGGGTTGAGATCTTTTCTGAACAGCATTTTGCAACGCGTCCCAGATATGCTGAATAACGTCTAGGTCTGGGGAGTTTTTTGACCATCGGAACCGTTTAAACTCTGAAGAGTGTTCCTGCAGCCATTCTGTAGCAATGCTGGACGTGTGGGGTGTCACATTTTCCTGCTGGAATTGCCCAAATTCGTCGAAATACACAATGGACATGAATGAATGCATATGATCAGACAGGATGCTTACGTACGTGTCACCTGTCAGAGTCGTATCTAGACGTACCAGGGGTCCCATATCTCTCCAACAGCACACGCCCCACACCATTACAGAGCGTCCATCAGCTTGAACAGTCTCCCGCTGACATCCTGAGTCCATGGAGTCACTGAGTGGTCTCCATACCCGTACACGTCCTTCCGCTCTATACAATTTTGAACGAGACTCGTTCGACCAAGCAACATGTTTCCACTTATCAAGAGTCTAATGTTGAAGTTGACGAGCCCAGGCGAGACGTAAAGCTTTGTGTCGTGCAGTCATCAAGGGTGCACGAGTGGACCTTCGGCTCCGAAAACCTATACCGATGATGTCTTGTTGAATGGTTCGCAAGATTCTCTTCAGTCGTCGTTGGTCCCGATCTTGCAGGATCTTTTGCCGAACGCAGCGATGTCGGAGATTTTATGTTTCACCGGATTCCCAATTTTTACGATACGCTCGCGAAATGGCCGTATTGGAAAATCCCTACTTCATGCCTACCTCAGAGATTGTGTGTGCCATCACTCGTGCGCCGCATCTAACACCACGTTCAAACCTACTTATACCCTGATAACCTGCCATTGTAGCAGCAGTAACCGATCTAACAACTGCGCCAGACGATTGTTGTCTTATATAGGCGTTTCTGATCGCAGTGCAGTATTCTGGCTGTTTACATGTCTGTATTTGAATGCACACTCCTATACCACTTTATTTGGCGCTTCAGTGTATTTGTCTGGAGGCACAAGCCAAAGGTAATTTATGAAGACGCAATCCCGTTAACCAGTATTGAAGTAAACCATCGTTTGCGGTCATGACTCATTATTTTTATTAGAGTAATATATAGATGGCTGCTGTTCCTGACTTCAAATAAGGTTAATTTGTGCGATTAAGTACCGCAAGGCTCAGGGAAACCAGTATGCCTGAGTGTAGGAACTGGCTTGCCGGTAAAAGTGTTATGTATGACTGAGGTATGGAAGGCGAATGATGAATTGGACAAAGCACAGTCCTTGGTACGCCGGAGCACGCTACAGACAGACAGTGTGTAAGTAAAGATCGTCAGAATGAATAAGTTCGAGACGAAGACATGAACTTGTCTGAAGGTTTGTAGGTTGTGAATTTGGACGTTATGAATGAGGATGATTTAGATACAATAAATTCGGACCCTGTGACAAAGCAGTTTGACCTCCACCATCTTGCTTGGTATACACTCCTGTTTCATGTATTAAGGTCATTACTAAATTTTCCCTAATTTTATTTTCAAAATTCCGATATTAAGATATATACATTCATATCATGAAAATTATGCAGTTGGTACAAACAATTCCCCCGTCCACAAAACTTCAGCATTCAGATCATAGAGTTTCTTTTCCTGGCTGCAATGAGCTAGTTAGTTACAGCAAAATTATGGCCACCAAAAGTTAATGCAATTATCAGTTTTAGCACAACTAGGGGTAGGGAAGATCTTATGACATACTAAGTAAATTCAGAGGGGAAGGTTACTTCCAAATCAAAGAGTTTCTTTTCCTTTTTTCACTAAAGTGTTTACTTCAGGCCAAACATAAATAGTTTTAGAGATATTGCTAGTTACAGAAATCACCTACTCCAAACTTTCACTGCCGACTATATCCAAACTACTGTAAATTTCCGTCATTTATTGATATACTTTTGATCGCCTGATTTTTTCTGAAACTGTTCAAATGGCTCTGAGCACTATGGGACTCAACTGCTGTGGTCATTAGTCCTCTAGAACTTAGAACTACTTAAACCTAACCAACCTAAGGACATCACACACACCCATGCCCGAGGCAGGATTCGAACCTGCGACCGTAGCAGCAGCGCGGCTCCGGACTGGAGCGCCTAGAACCGCACGGCCACCGCGGCCGGCTCTGAAACTGTTGACATGCGTATTAATAAACAAGAGTTCTTAATTTAAAATTTCTAAATTTTCAATAGCTAAATTTTAATATGCATGATGTATCCCATGGTCATAAACTCGGGAGTCTCAGTGCGTATGCATAAATTACTACTGCTTATTTTAATAAATGTTGCTCATAATAAATAATACGCCAACAAAATATGAAGACAAATTCAACAGCCAATGTAAAATGAACTTTCTGACCCACAGAATTTGTAAACAGTTACGGAATAAATCGAAAAATGTCCTAGCGCTTGTCTTTTTATGACCAATGCTCACCCATTTCAGTCAGGTTACTCAGTCTGCTGTTAGGTTTCTGTCATTCTGTGCATTCTGCTTTTAGTCTTCGTGCCGTATAGCTTCACATTAGCTAGTCCGTATTATTGACCAACCCCGGATCCACTTCTGTTGTCTCTCCTTTCGTTTAATTCCAGCTGACAAAATAGTCGTATCTCCAGGAGCAATAGGTACTAAAATGTGTTTCGGGGTTCACTGGACTAGGTTAAGTGACAACCCTAAACTTAAACAAGTCCCCATTTTAACTCCGTTACAGAAAAAGTTAAAAGAGAAGAAACGGAAAAATTACAAATGACGGAATTATTGTTAGAGTTTGAAAATCTGCTTAACCCTCATGGACCTTCTCCACTGACTTGAGGAAACACAGCACAAATTTCCAACTGGGAATCAACCACCTGTGTACCATAAAGCGTACCATTTGCCATGTGTGTGTGTTTGTGTGTGTGTGTGTGTGTGTGTGTGTGTGTTTGTCTGTGTGACAGTGGCTATCAACGCCGGTCAAGTGAGCCTGAACAATTTTCTTCGAAATTCTGAACTCAGGAAGATAGACGTTTTCTGTGGATATTGTATCACAGACGCAGTCTATCTGACAGTTCAGAGATGTCACTAAACCCGCCCAAAGATGTAAACAGTCATGCATGAGCAGCGCCTATTACACGGAGGGGGTCCGACAACCGATCAGTTCCAGTCATTCCACCAGGAAGGAGGTACACGGCTCGTCTTGTCTGTAGTTCAACCACGCCTAGGCGGCCAATACTTCGATTAGATCGCGTCGGCATTGTTACTTTGTGCCAGGAAGGGCTCTCAACAAGGGAAATGTACATGGGTCTCGGAGTGAACCAATTCGATGTTTTTCCGACATGGAGAAGATACAGAGAGACATGAACTGTCGATGACGTGCCTTGCTCAGGCCACCCAAGGGCTACTACTGCAGTGGATGACCGCTACCTACGGATTATTATGGCTCGGAGGATCCCTGACGACAACGCCACCATTTTGAATAATGCTTTTCGTGCAGCCACAGATCGTCGTGGTACGACTAAAACTGTGCGCAATAGGCTGCATGATGTGCAGCTTCAATCCTGACGTCCATGACGATGTCCATCTTTGCAACCACGACACCATGCAGCGTGGTACAGATAGGCCCAACAACATGCCGAATGGACCGCTCTGCACTGGCATCAAGTTCTCTTCACCGATGAGCGTCGCATATTCCTTCAACCAGACAATCGTCGGAGACATGTTTGGAGACAAACGGTCAGACTGAACGCCTTAGACACACTTTCCAGCGAGTGCAGCAAGGTGGAGGTTCCCTGCTGTTTTGGGGTGGCATTATGTGAAGCCGACGTTCACCGCTGGTGGTCATGGAAGGCGCCGTAACGGATGTACCATACGTGAATGCCATCTTCCGACCGATAGTGCAACCATATCGGAAACGTATTGGCGAGGCATTCATCTTCATGGGCGACAATTCGCGCCCCCGTCGTACACATCTTGTGAATGACTTCCTTCAGGAAAACGACATGCTCGACTAGAGTTTGTAGCATGTTCTCCAAGACATTAAACCTATCGAATGTGCGTGGGATGGATTGAAAAGGGCTGTTTATGGACGACGTGACCCACCAACCACTCTGAAGGATCGACGCCCAATCGCCATTGAATCTGGACCAAAAGTGCCTTGCTGAACTTGTGGATAGTATGCCACGACGAATACAGACATGCATCAATACAAGAGGATGTGTTACCTGGTATTAGAGGTACCGGTGTGTACAGCAATCTGGATCATGGTACAACATGAATGTGTGGTTTTCATGAACAATAAAAATGGCGGAAATGATGTCTATGTTGATCTCTATTACAGTTTTCTGTAGAGGTTCCACAACTCTCGGAACCGAGGTGATGCAAAACTTGATGTGTGTATTTTTTAAGTGCAAATACTGTGATGTTTGTAATACCTTTCTGTCATATGGCGCCAGTTTACATAGTTCAAGTGAAGTTTAGCCACATTTTTGACTGGAAAACACTGTAGCATCACAAAGCGGATTTAACCGCATTTGTTCTCTCCGCTGTGGCTTCTTTGCTTGCTGTTCTGTACGGCTGTTCAGCGAGGACAGAGGTCCAGTCTCTCATGAAACGGATGTTGGTCCTTAATTGTGAAAACTGTGCCTACGCCATTCGAAGGTCCGCAGCTCGTGGTCGTGCGGTAGCGTTCTCGCTTCCCGCGCCCGGGTTCCCGGGTTCGATTCCCGGCGGGGTCAGGGATTTTCTCTGCCTCGTGATGACTGGGTGTTGTGTGATGTCCTTTGGTTAGTTAGGTTTAAGTAGTTCTAAGTTCTAGGGGACTGATGACGGTAGATGTTAAGTCCCATAGTGCTCAGAGCCGAGCCAGCCATTCGAAGGATCACTCCTTTCCGTTGACTCTGTGGTCGCGAGTTCGTGTCTTCAGATTCGGTACGTTTGTCGTTTCTACTGCTTCGGTTAGTGGATTCCTGGTTGCCGGTATTTAGTAAGCAGCCAAGGGCCGGCGTAGAAGGTAAACCGTGAACACCTTTAGTTAGTTGTGACTGAAGTACTATTTGTGAAGGGCCGTCGTAGAAGGTAATCGTTGAGCACCTTCTGTTACGTGTGACTGAGGTATTGTATGTGATTCCGAAACTCCTCTTCTCTGAGCGAGGTCTTGGTGTAGAAACTAAGTTGGGTTCTAACACGTAACGGTTATATTTGTCTTAGTCATCGATATGGATCGGTCTTTCCGAGTTACCAGAAGATGTCCGAGTAACTCGTAAGACCACTTGTGAAAAAGAATACTTTACCGAACCGAAACTCTCATTATTTCCTTCAGATATGGTTTGGTATAGAAAGACTTGATGAATTTGGAATTTTGTCCTTCCTTTGCAAAGGGCTATGTGCTTGTGAAAAAGAATACTTTACCGAACCGAAACTCTCATTGTTTCCTTCAGATATGGTTTGGTATAGAAAGACTTGATGAATTTGGAATTTTGTCCTCCCTTTGCAAAGGGCTATGTGTGATGTCACGAAGAGTTAATCTTTTCGGATAATTTGTTCCCTCATGTGTTAAATTCCCACTATTGCGTTTTTTAAATCAAGATGATGTGGGTGAAATGTGAAAAGCGCACGATGTTCACAGTTAAGTTATGAGATATTTCTGCCTGCGTTCTGGAATTCATATCTCTTGTTGTCTTCTTGCAGCTAAGTGGTTTAAGTTTTTGGCCTCTATAGATTTTCGGACACCTAATCTGAGCTAATAAAGGGACAGAGAGATGTGTGGCTTAAGATAATACTGGTCCCCTAATGCCAAAGCCGGATTATTAACCAAACGTGTTTGTTTTCAGTTCTTTCAATGACAATTTAATACTGTTAACGCTTTCATTGTTTATGTATCAATTGGGCATTCTGTTGACTCATCTGCAGAATAACGGAAAATTGTTGATCAGTCTGTAAAATCTTTAAATATTGACTCTCCTAGTGTTTATGGGATCTGAAACGCAGACGTGAAAATTTTAAAATTATGCTTCAATCTTTTGACTTGCCCTCGGGAGAGCCTGTAACTCCTAGAGGGCGCGTCCCCAGGTGGCGGATCGGGGAACGCCTCCCAGATATGGGTGGTAGGAGGGAAATCAAATACCTCCCGCGGACCAACAGGCCGGGCAGAGCAAGTTCGTTAGCTGAAGTGAAAGCAACTGCTCTAGGTGTAGGCATCCCCGAAATCAAGACCCTGGTCCTCCAGGTTGGGGGTTGTGCTTAGGGCCAGCGACCCTATCACAGGATCCTGTAGGAGAAAATGGATTGCTACGAATCAGAATGACAAGAATGCTGGGCCACCAAACTTGATGACGAACTTGCAAAATTTAAAGGTTATGAATATGGGAACATGGAATGTATTAAGTCTCTATAGATCAGGATCACTGATAAATGTCATACAGGAACTTGAAAGGTATAAAATGGATTTAGTTGCAGTACAAGAAACCAGATGGACGGGTAATGGAAGTATAAACAAAAATAAGTATACAATAATGTATGGGGGAAATGATACACAAATACATGCACTAGGGACAGGATTTATAATAAACAACAAATTGTTACCTTTTATTAGGAAATTTGAGGCAGTGAATGAAAGGATATCTCACATTACGATTCAATGCAAATATAAGACTTTAAATGTTATAAATTGCCATGCTCCAACAGAGGATAAAGAGGACAATATTAAAGAAGAATTTTACAACAAATTGGAACAGGTATATGATACATTCTCGAAAAATTCAATTAAAATAATTCTAGGAGATTTCAATGCCAAGTTAGGACATGAAAATCATTATAAACCTACAATTGGACCTCATAGTCTACATCAGCAGAGTAATGAAAACGGAACAAAACTTATTAGCTTTGCCACTTCCAAAAACATGTTGATCAAAAGTACATATTTTGCACATAAAGATATACATAAACAAACATGGGCTTCAAGAGATGGCATCACAAAAAATCAAATTGATCATGTATTAATCGAAAAACAACATCATAAATGCATACATGATATCAGAAGTCAAAGGGGAGCAGACTGTGATTCGGATCACTTTCTTGTAAAAGCCAAGTTCAAGATCTCACTCTCAAGACATAAATGGTCTAAATTAAATGGTGTTCCTAGGTTTAATACAATGAAACTGAAAAACCCAAACATTCTCAACCAGTACATTAGAGAATTAGAAACACACAAACCTGAAGTGGAAAGTAAAATTAACAATGATGATACTAATCAAGCCTGGAACGCTCTGAAAGAAAATATCACACGAGCAACTACCTCAGTTTTGGGACATTTTACTACAACTAAGAACCCCTGGTTTGATGCCGAGTGCTCGAACGCTATCGAAGATAGAAAATTAGCAAGGGAAAAATTCCTACAAAAACCAATAACACAAAACAAACTTATTTTTGAAGAGAAACAGAAACTTGCCAGGAAACTCATTAGGAAAAAGAAAAGGGATTTTATGAATTACAAATTAAAAAGAGCTGAGAATGACCGTACCACAGACTCCAGAGGATTTTTCAAGAGCATAAATATGTTTAAAAGTGGGAATATAAAAAATTATGGACAGTTCATAACAGACCCAGATGGCTCCTTGCTAACAGAAAGAAGTGACATTGCTAACAGATGGAAGGAATATTTTAATGAGTTACTAAATGCTCCAACTATAAGCGTCTCTCAGGAAGATGACAATGAATATCTTACTGCTGACCCATCGGACGAAGAGCCCAGCTTAGCAGAAATTAAAGAAAGCATCAAGAAGCTGAAGAGACATAAAGCTCCTGGAAGTGATGGTATAGACACAGATATATGGAAGCTCAGTAAATTTCCTTTTGTAAACTGCTTACACAAAATCATCACCAACATCTGGAAGCAGGAACAGGTCCCACATGATTGGAAAGAAGTAGTTGTGTGCCCTATATACAAGAAGGGGGACCCAACAAATTGTTCAAACTACAGAGGAATTGCGTTACTAAACACAACATATAAAATTCTGACAAATATACTGTTAGCAAGGATAAGCCCTTACGTTGAAGACTCCCTAGATGATGCCCAATGTGGATTTAGACCTAACAGATCGACTATTGACAATATATATGTCCTAAGGATGTTGGGTGAAAAGAAATATGAATTCAATCAAAATGTACATATGCTTTTCATTGATTTTAAAAAAGCTTTTGACAGTATCAACAGGGAATATTTATGGAAGTGCATGAGGCAGATTGGCATCCCTAACAAATTGATAAATTTAATAAAATCTTGCACTTTAAACTCAAAATACAAAATAAAAGTAGCTAGCAAACTTTCTGAAGACTTTGAGGTTAAAACTGGAGTCAAACAAGGGGATTCACTCTCACCAGTTCTTTTTAACATAGTAATCAATAGAATAATCCAAAAAGTAAAGCTACTACAAATTGGAGCACAACTGGAAAGCAAAATTAACATTGTAGCATACGCTGATGACATTGCATTATTATCTGACAGTGAGAATGATTTGAAGCTTCTTACAGCACAATTAATTAAAGCCACAAATGGCACAGGCCTCCAGCTGAATACAGACAAAACAATGTACTTTATCTTATCCCGCTATCCATCAAATAATAATGTACTGCAAATTAATAACACAGCTTTCACAAAGACAAATGAATTTAATTACCTTGGTACAATAGTAACCTCTGACAACTCCATAAAAATTGAAATAGAATCACGAATTCAGAAGGCTAACAAATGCTACTATAGTCTCTTGACAGTTTTCAAAAGCAAGTTAATTTCTAGGAACACCAAACTACAAGTATACAAATCATTGATTATACCAGTACTCACCTATGGATCTGAAACCTGGACTCTCACAAAAAAAGAGGAAAACAGATTAAGAGTATTTGAACGAAAAATTTTGAGAAAAATATTTGGACCCATAAGAGATAGGATCAGTGATGAATGGAGATTGCTAAATAACAATGAAATTTACAAATTATATAAAGACTCCGATATAGTGGCCAAAATTAAAGCCAAAAGACTGAAATGGATAGGGCATGTCATCAGAGCACCACCAAACAGGACCATCAAGAAAGTGACTGAAGAGATTCCCACCGGAAGACGACCTCTTGGACGCCCACGCATGAGATACTTGGACAATATTCAAGACGATCTCAGAAAACTAGGACATGACAGACAGTGGCAAATTACTTGTAAAGACAGAGCAAAGTGGTTCAACATTGTCCATTCTGCAGCAAAAAGCCTTCATGGATTGTAATGCTTAATAATAATAATAATAATAATAATAATAATCTTTTGACTTGAGTATCATTCTGATTAAGAGCTTCATTAGTAACCTTATGGCGGGTCTTTCAACGTCTGCTATAGAAAAAAACAAAATAATTCTCAAAATACTATTTTCTCTGGAATACAGCTGTCCATTGTTGTCAATATTTTTCGAATGCCGCTTAGGCAAGTACATGTTTAAAAAAATTTTTTTCTGGATGCGTCGAGTTCTGTAGTTTACCACTCCCTGTTCCATGTGACCAGCCTTATCATAAACACAGCTGAACGGCAAATTAGTATGAAAATGACCTGTTCGCTCGGAAAGAGAATACTTCATGGCTAATGTCTTATTTATCATGTGATATGGGTGCAGCAACATTCATATGGATTCTCAAACGTTAATTATAGTGCAGCATATGAAACTCAGAAAGTATTGGTGTGCACTTAACTGTTCCTATGAATGTAATTAAGTGTTCGTTACTGAGTTCTGTATTACCGGTACCTAAAACGCCGTCCTCCAGAAATCGACTGGCTCTTTTTGATGTGTACGCGTAGGAAAAGGAAGACAACGACAGTAAAGTACCCTGAGTGATTAGTCAGCATGAGCCCCTCTCCTCAGAGCCGACCGGAGTGGCCGAGCGGTTCTAGGCACTGCAGTCGGGAACCGCGCGACCGCTACGGTCGCAGGTTCGAATCCTGCCTCGGGAATGGATGTGTATGATGTCCTTAGGTTAGTTAGATTTAAGTAGTTCTAAGTTGTAGGGGACTGATGCCCACAGCTGTTAAGTCCCATAGTGCTCAGAGCCATTTGAACCATTTGAACCTCTCCTCAGAGATGACTCACCAGGCAGAGGGAAAATCCATGTACGAGACTAAGACTCTTGTAGAAGGAGGTGTTGCTCTACATGAAGTCAGCGTGAAGCAGCAGTTCTATTCCGTGCCTTTGCCACTCCGTCCAGATATTCGTTGCTACTGAAATACCCGGGAAGCGTCATTCGCTCTGTATCTACCGGCCTTGCCACAGGTGATACATGAGAATTGCTGTCTCATACACGTGTCGCTTCCATCAGACCATGGCTAAATACATAACCGAAATACCACTAAAAATGTGAGATTGTGTGTGCAAAAACAAACTGTCATGAAATTAAAATCGCTTCCACTTACATCAATTTTCCGCGGAACGATCTGAGTCAAAGCCATTCGGTGATGAAGCAGGTCATTACACATCTCACACAGTGCTAATATAAACAAAAATACGAAACCAAGGTATTTGAGAAAGCCTACACAAAAAGGTAACACAATACCTCGGATCTAAACCTTGGTGCTGAACTCTTGATCAGATATAATGACTGTACTAGAAGGAAGAATTCCTACTTCAACTGGTGTGTATAGGAGCGAATACAAGTGCTGGGTTCGCTGTTTTCAGAGAAAGTTCTCGTCGTCTTCGCTTCGGCGCTAATGATACAGAAAGCTTCCGTCTGATATCCCATCTACTTCTGCTGCTGAGAAAGACCATAAATTCATCGGGTACTTGCATCTGTGGGAAGTGGAATATTTACAAACTTCGGACTTATGTTTATTAAAAAAAGGGAAGCACAATACATTTTCTTGAAAGAAAAAAATTGCTGATATACAGGGTGTTTCAAAATTACACCGGCACACTTCGCTCGAGGGGATTTAGGAGGTGTCATGAAGAACAAAATAAGGATGGGAACTCTTTTTTTCAATTATTCCAAAAGTATTTGTAAAGTTTGCTGTTTTCTATCTCGAGTTCCGTGGTACTTCTTTTCGTTGGTATAATACATGAATAATAGCAGAGTTTTGAATAAATGAACGAAATTTAATTGAAAGTAGAGTAGGAGGAATACATTGTCCTTAGAGATAACTTGTAAACCACTCCCTCACTCAAAAATGGTTCAAATGGCTCTGAGCACTATGGGACTTAACATCTGAGGTCATCAGTCCCCTAGAACTTAGAACTACTTAAATCTAACTAACCTAAGGACATCACACACATCCACGCCCGAGGTAGGATTCGAACCTGCGACCGTAGCGGTCACACGGTTCCACACTGTAGCGCCTAGAACCGCACGGCCACACCGGCCGGCCAACTCCCTCACTAATCAGTGTTACATTTTCCATGGGAAACGAAAGCTTTGCCAAATTTTACTTTTTGTTAGGCACACCCGAAAGCGGTCAAACATATTTTCTCAAAACCCGGTTATGTAAAGGGGGACGTAACAAGTGATGACAACAGATACGAGACTAAACAAGAAGTCAGCTATGCGAGAAAATGCGGTTACTCGAAACGACACAAAGCTGCGAAAGGCGCCGTCGCATGGCGCTTTGTCACCGTGTTGACACAAAACAGAAGGCCTGCTATCGTTTGAATAAAAGTCGTACTGACTCATGCGTAAATAAAGCCGTTCGCAGATATGCTCGAATGACGCAGCGGTTCCTTCATTGCCGGTCCTTACCCAGGTGGCCGGCGCCTCGCAGCTTACCGCAGCGACCTTGACTCACACATTATCTGACATTTCATGCAACAAACCGCCTGATATAATACGAGACCAGACTCACCGTATAACATCACAGAATACGTCGCATCGGCAGCAACTACATGCGCTTGTCGGCTGGTACACCACCCTGTTGATCCCATCTTAGGACAACTGAACGAGGACTGACATAGCTAATTATGGCGAAGGCACGCAAGTTCGTCCTTGCAAATCTCTTCAAAGGAGAGCCGAAAGTCGACGACTTCAGAATCGAGGAAGAAGACCAGCCACCGTTGCAGGATGGGCAGATACTGTGCGAGACGGGGTACATCAGCGCCGACCCCTACCAGAGGGGGTTCACACATAGGCACAAGGTCGGGGAGACCACGATTGGATCACAGGTATGTAAAGTTTACGGTCGGCAGTCAAGTACAGTTAAATTACAGTTCTGTTAAATCGTCTGTAACATGTGTCGTCACCTCTGCTTGAGGTCAATAAATGTAAGGGCTGAATCTCATTAAAAATAGTACAAGTGTTCCACACATCCCACTTGCCCCTTTCGTCATATTAAGCTAATGAATCTGATGGCTACAGTCGATTTCTTCTCTTTGGTTTTGAAGTTCACTTGCACTATCAGGTTCTGCGATGTGCGTTGTAAATATTGGTAAAACCAAATATGTCTTCACATTTCAGTAGTTCTTTTTCCAATAACTCTTAAAAGTCCCTCATGACTCTAACTAGACCAGTTTTTCCGTATTCACAAACCTGCATTTCCTTGAATATCACAAAAAAATAAAAGAAGTTTAGATCACCCTGACCCACTGCAACATCAGCTCAGTCTCAAGTGGCGCCTGACATCTACAAAAAAGTTATTGAAAAATTCTTTCTGCCCACTAACTTTAGGAAAGTCTTCTCACAGAACGAACTATAAGCATTACACGTACTTGCAGTTGCGAATATGGACAATCATCAGCTGTATAATGGAATGACGATAGTAAAAACTTTGCGCCGGGCCGTGACTCGCTTATCGCGAGCGGTCGCCTTACAATTTGGCACGGCACACTGCCTGACTCAAACTTCCATACTCTGTATGTCTATATTTTCAGAAATGGTTGTGGGACTCGGCTGCTCGATACAGGAAGTCAAATAAAGCACCTTTCAGCCGTCTAGATTCCAAACTTATTTTATTTGGCTGCTAGCTCCGGCGATTTACTACGCCATCTTCAGGCCCGTGAGAGACGTGTACGAAGATTCCACCTCGGTTCTGGTCAAAATATTGGCCAGCGATACTGGTATTAGCAGATTTCTGCTCTCTGTAGCCTCTGTTTTGACCAGAACCGAGGTGGAAAATTCGTACACGTCTCTCATGGGCCTGAATATGGCGTAATAATTCGCCGAAACTGGTAACCAAATAAAATAAGTTAGGGAACTAGACGGCTGAAAGGTGTTTGATTTGACATCGAAACTTCCAACGTTGGCAACCAGGGTACTCTAACCTATATGCTTTGGCATGTGGTTTTCCTATGATCCTGAAAGGTCCTTGGTATACGAACACGAATGTCTTTGTTTCTGCATTTATTTTCTTTGATTTTTCCTTGGTTTTGACAAGGACTAACTGACCTATTTCAAAACTAGTGGGTACAGCTTTTGCGTCATGGCGCTTCTTCCTTTCCAATGCTCTTTTTCTTATATTTGCCCTAGCCTTTAACTTCTTCTCGTCTGTGGATATTTGCGTTAGAATAGGGAATTGTACCATATCTGCAATCACATTGTGCGGTTCTTGGCCAAACATCAATTAGCAAGGCGCAAAGCCAGTTGCATCATGCCTTTTTAAAACCTGTCTCAGTTCTTCCTTCTGATTGGCTGAAATTTTATCGATTTCCTGCAATTTAGCTTCTATTTTGTCCAAAATAATTGCTTCTTCTTCTTCTGTGTTTAGCTTACTTTTACTAAGATTAACACCTTCGTCCCAATATCTCCTATTTTTCAGAACTCGTATAGGCAGCTCCCAAGTTTCATCATTAGTTAGTACATGTTTATCTATAAAAGGTACCGTAATTACTCCGGTTATCGGTAAGACCAATTTTAACTGTCTTCTTTCCAAGTCAACAACACTCTGATATTTCGACAAGAAATATATGCCAATTAAAACCTCAATACCGAGATTGTTTACAATTAAGCATGGATGATCAATTAAATTAACATTAATGTTAAAGGGCAGCAGAGCTTCTTGTTTTACCGTTTTTGACACCTTGCCAGTAGCAGCAATTATTCTTAGTCCTGATATCCTCATTACGGTAAGCTTGTCTTTACTAGATAATGCATCAAAGAAGGACTGAGATACTGCCCTCACCTCACTTCCACTGTCCAAGAGACAACGTACATTGATACCCAACATATTCACTATTATTATACGGTGGCTTATTCTAGTTTGTACAGGTGGTTCCTCAAACTCATCCAATAGTTCCTTTTGGATTTGTCTCCAACTAAAGTGATCGACATTTGTCTTCATTACATTTAGGTCAAAGTGTGTAGGGGTTTCCTGAACTACATTTTCAGCTGCATTTTCCAGTCGTTCTATTAATTTCAAATCGAAACATCGCACGACTTCATTACATTTAGTTTGCTGAACATGACCCAAATTACTGTAGTCTGAGCGATTCTGCGCCTCCAGACCGGGCATAACACTAGTTACAGCTAAACCTCTTTCATTATTATCGTCGTGTTCCTTCTCAAGTGACAACTGGTCACAGCTACTGGGTTCATCGACCCCGAACAGGCTATCCTCTACATTCTCACTTACCTCCTGTCCTAAATCTATTAGTACAGTATCAACATCCTGCACAGGCACTTTAGATAAGAACACATCAACCTCATCGTAAATATAAGCATGTGTTTCTTCTGCTTGTTCACCTGACAATTCAGTATTTTGTAGCTCTTCCCTACCGTTACACTACTGCGCCTTCTCTTTCTCTTCCCACTTAGAAAGCGTCTCTAACACGGTATCTATCAAATACTGTGAGTGATCTAATAATTCTGCTGTATCCTTAGATGCTACCGACCCCTCATCCACATGTTCAGTCTGAGTATTGTGATCTGTCTTACCAATTACTGTAATTACTGGCTTAGGAAAAGTAACCGCCTGGTGAGCGCCAGTGTCCTCATAGACGGGAACTAGTTTTCCTGTCTCGGCCTACTACTGGTTCCTTTATTTCCATTATAGTTAACTGGCTCAGCATTGCTTTCCGCACTGTTGTTTACCTGCATAATTTTGTTCGGAACAAAATTACTATCATTTGGATGCCGTTGTTGGTTCTGATAATTATTTCTCCAATTCCTACCTCTCTTAGGATGGCGAACACCTACTGTTCTGATGTTTACATTGCCATTCTGCTCGTTCTTAAAGTTACTACTAGTGTTATTAGCATTTCTGTTATTATGTGCTTGTTCCTCAGTGGCAGCCACACGCTCTACACGTTCCAAATATTCAATGAAACGATCCATATTGTCTCTAGGGGCAGATATAATTCTAGTTTGCCAATACCATGGCAGTTTGGCTTCAAGACCTAGTATTATCATTTCAGGTTTTAGCTTTTCGGTCAAATGTGACAAACGTGAGATCCATGACCTAGCAAACTCTTTAATAGATTCCTTGCCTACATTGAAGCGTTTTCCACTCCAAAATTCTCTCAACACTTCATTTTGCTTATTGCTAGACCAATACTCATTAATGAAAGCTGTTTTAATTTCCGCTAATGTTTTAAACTTCAACATAACATCAGCTGACCAATGCATGGCGTCACCTGCTAAATGGCTTCTAATAAATGAGATTTTCTATTGTTCAGACCAAGTTGGTGGAATCACATCTTCAAAATCGTTCCAGAAATTTAGCGGATGGATATTTTTATCCGGATCGAACCGCAAGAACTGCCGACACCCGATAAAAGCGGCGTTTGCAGCTACAACTTGTTGTATACTACCATTACCAGAAGTTACTGAAGCTACTTTACTCTCAATGTTAGCAGTGTTAGTACTAATATTTTCTACGCTCATTTCAACATTATCCACTCTTTGCACAATATGAGTAGTATCAGTTTTGATTGCATCCACTTCTGTTTGACATATGTTTACTTTTATATTAACAACTTTAAACCTATCTGAGCACAGTTCAGATTCCGCCTCGATCTTTTCTGTTAACTTGTGCTCCAGATACAAATGGTTCAAATGGCTCTGAGCACTATGGGACTCAACTGCTGAGGTTATTAGTCCCCTAGAACTTAGAACTAGTTAAACCTAACTAACCTAAGGACATCACATACATCCATGCCCGAGGCAGGATTCGAACCTGCGACCGTAGCGGTCTTGCGGTTCCAGACTGCAGCGCCTTTAACCGCACGGCCACTTCAGCCGGCTGCTCCAGCTTCACATCTTCCATTTGGAAGTCTTTGCGAGCCTCAGCAACTTCGGATTTTACTGCTTTATACATCTCAGAAAATTGCTGAGCAACTTTTTTCTTAATATCCTCATGATTGTAATCAATTTTATAATTCAAACTGTCCAGATCCTCTTTCAACTTGTTGCAACCAGCCTTGAAGGTATTGTCCATTACCTCCAATCGTTTATTAAAACTAGTTTGGCTGGCCACAATCTCATACTTTAATTCAGTTGTCATTTTAGCATTACTGGCTGACATTTTTGCATTACTGCTTTTGACCTCAGTTATTTCAGACTTTAATTCAACTGTCATTTTAGCATTACTGGTAGCTATTGCTTGTAATATAACATTTAAATCAATAGCCCCAGTATCTATGGGTTGCTCACTAGCTGGCTTTTTATCACACTCAGGCGACGAAAAACTAGCTCCAATACCAGAATCATCAAAACTAAATGAAACTTCTGATTGATCAGTCATATCTAGCTTATCCTTTTTAAACTCTACCACCTCTGATGACTGTTTCGTTTTTAACCCATCAGATAAACTATCATCCAATAAATTAACAATTTCTGATTTCTGCTTTACTACAGGGGTCTATTATTGAATCATTACCCCTTTTCACATTACTGTCAGGAGACAATACTTCATATTTCACTTTAACATTACTATTTTCATGCATATTTACACTTGAACCGTTGTCTGGATTTACAGTTCCCTCAACAGACATAGGTTCTGATTTAAGTTTAACCTCAGTTTCTTCTGGCGGTTCAATCGCCGACAGTCTTTTAGTGCAGGTTAGCATAATTTTTAACAGCTTTTCACTTAACTTAGTTCCTTCTGCACGACGTATGGCGTTGCCGACGTGGCATACCAGGATTACTGATGCGACATGGTGCGTTGAACTGCAGACGGCACTTCGACGGCTGCTGTGTGTTTGCGTGGCCCGCAACTGCAGGTGCGGCTCCGGTTGCTCCGGCGGACGACTGCGGTGAGGCGAAACTGGCTTCTCGCGATGCCAGAAGTGCCGCTAGACTCAGTGCCAGCTCCGTTAATCCAGATGCATTGTTAATCCAATTGCGTCTTCCACATACACACGTAACACTATCACTGTTCTATTATTCAGTTGCGCGTCGCATTTCACTCCCGAATCCGAATATTTAAAATCACTTTCACTTTTGCTCAGTTTCTTTCGCTGCCGATGCACCATATGTGGGGCATCGGGTGGAATAATTGTCATTAAATGTTTTGTATTTATTTATTCAATGGTGTTGTTTGCCGTTCTCAATAGTGGCTCCCTAACTACAATATTGGCAACCAGAAAGTGATTAGCAAAACGTGAAGCCTGTAATTAGAATTCCTAGTGCCCACTTCATCTGAGAAATACATTTATAGCTCCAGCTTATAGCTCTGAGGAATTAGGAGAATGTCTGGGATTCATAATCAAAAACCATTTTCTCTAAAATGTTCACTATATTCTGAAAGTCACAGACCAAAAAGAATCCACACAATCCAACCACCAGAGCAGTTCAGAGTCTAATGCGCTGATGCCACTATAACTGTTCAAATTAAATGTTTAAGTGAATGCTCGCCATAATTTGATGTTAAAGTTCATCAAACGCCATGCTAAATAATGGTAGAATATCTGTCCCGCGACGGCACGTGAAAATACGACATATTCAAACTGAAAATAGATCATTAAAGTCATCTCAGAATTAACACTTCACTCGAAAACGATTTCATGGTTACGCGTATACCAAGTAACTTATTACGGCATCCGAGGCTGTTTATAGCAATGATACCGACGCGACGCGACTCCCGGCACAGGAGGTGTGCTAATCAGCGTCTGGAGAGAACTGGGGCCATTCTTTCTCCCGCAGCGTTCTTATATATAAAGCCGCGGTGCGGACGGCTAAGGGAACGCCTGATCAAATCCGCTCTCCCGACTAGCCGCTGGGCTAGTAATGCACCACTTTAAGTTATCGAATAAATCATTGCTTCTTCTGCTGATTGCCAATGAAGCTCTCAATTTAATTGTGCAATCAGCACACAGGTAAGTAATCATAATAAAAGTCTGACGTGGCTAAGTCAAATATTTTGGGCGAGAGAATTTATTTAATTACACTACACGCAGCAGTCGAGCTCTGAACTTGCCCTTTGGAGATACGCTATCGCTTTAGTTTTATAGTTATTCAGTTGAAACTTCTCACATCTTTATGATTATAGCGGATCTCGCTTCTACTTAAATTTAAACATCCTAGCCTTATTTATTCGCCAACTTAATCTATCTTGCTTCCTTAATTTCTAAGACAAAAACCAGAAAATCATGAATTTCAACAAAAATTTTAATTTGTGAGATCCAGAATACTGTTTCTACTAAATTACTATGCGAAAGGAATCTAAATATAAATTTTCAAGTTTCTAGCTCTTTTCTGTTACGCCAATGATTTTTGCAGAAATATGTCCAAATTTCGAAAATGGTCAAAGTTATTGAACTGATACTCAACAAACTGCCTATTGGCTTCTGTCTCGGGTTCTTCGGCCGACGTTCATCTAATGACGTTTCGCCAGCACGAGTGGCTGGCATTGTCAAAGCTTCACCCTCCATTGCCGGTGTTGAACTGGAGCCGAGCTCGCAGCCGCACACTAGATGTACCTGGCGCGCCAACGTCCGAGGGCTTCTCCGCAGTCATTTCCGGTGCGGTTGTCCTCTTGCTACGTGCGACGGTCGTTAGCTGCAGTACGGGAAGCCAGGATCCGTTTACCTTAAGGCTTTCCTCTTTCTAGTTCAAACTGTTCGCATGTTTTTGTATTTCTATAGCTTCTCTGAACAAGTGCGTGTGATAGTGCTTCTCTACAGCCAGAACTTCCGTGTCGGCGAATTTTATTATGTGCTCGGTCTCATTCAGTGCGTGTTCCGCCATGGCCGATTTCTCCACCTGCCCCAACCTGCAATGTCGCTTATGCTCTTTGATCCTGGTGTTAATGGATCGCCCAGTCTTTCCGACATAAACTTTTCCGCATGTGCATGGTATACGGTATATTCCCGACATTGCAGGTGGGTCTCTTTTCTATTTCGCCGATCTAAGACACTTTTTGATCTTCCTTGTCGGTTAGAAAATCATCTTTACGCCATGTTTGCGCATTATACGGCCGATTCTGTCCGTCACTCTTCATGGAACAATTCGAAGCACAGGCACTGGACTCGGCGAATTGCAAACCGAAGGTGTGGTACAGTTACGTCGATGATACTTTCGTGGTGTGGAGCCATGGTGAAGAACAGCTCGGTAACTTCCTAAGACACTTGAACAGCCTTCATGCCAACATTACATTTACCATGGAAGTAGAAAAGGACAAGAAACTGCCATTTCTAGATGTACTGGTCACAAAGGACGGCGAAAACCTGGGACACAGCGTGTATCGAAAACCGACACACACAGACCGATACCACACAAACTACCACCCGAGCCTGAAAAGAGGCATGATTAGTACGCTCGTAACGAGAGCAGGACGAATATGTGAGCCGCAACACCTCAAACGAGAAATGCAACACCTGAAAACTGTCCTGAGGAGCAATGGGTACTCCACAAATTATATTAGAAGTGTATCAGAGCCAAACACTGTGCGAAGTAAGGTACCAGAAAAAGAAATGTCGGATACGGCCTTTCTGCCATACATTCCCAGAGTGACGGACAGAATCGGCCGTATATTGCGCTAACATGGCGTAAAGATGATTTTCAAACAGACAAGGAAGATCAAAGAATGTCTCAGATCGGCGAAGGAGAAAAGAGACCCAATTGCGTTGTCGGGAATATACCGTATACCATGCACATGAGGAAAAGTTTATGTCGGAATGACTGGACGATCCATTAACACCAGGATCAAAGAGCATAAGCGACATTGCAGGTTGGGGCAGGTGGAGAAATCGGCCGTGGCAGAGCACGCACTGAAAGAGACCGAGCACATAATAAAATTCGCCGACACGAAAGTTCTGGCTGTAGAGAAGGACTATCACACGCGCTTGTTCAGAGAATCTGTAGAAATACAAAAACACGCGAACAGTTTGAACGAGAAAGAGGAAAGCCTTAAGGTAAACGGATCCTGGCTTCCCGTATTGCAGCGAACGACCGTCGCACGTAGCAAGAGGAGAACCGCACCGGAAATGACTGCGGAGAAGCCCTCGGACGTTGGCGCGCCAGGTACATATAGTGTGCGGCCGCAAGCTCGGCTCCAGTTCACCACCGGCAATGGAGGGTGAAGCTTTGACAATGCCAGCCACTCGTGCTGGCGAAACGTCAGAAAAATCATTAGATGAACGTTGGCCGAAGAACCCGAGACAGAAGCCAATAGGCAGTTTGTTAACAAGTGGCCACGAAGGCCTTAACAGTTTTGTGATATTCAACATATATTGATTTAGTATTACTATTGACATGCTAGAACGTTTCAGGTTATTTAGTTGATTTTTAAAGTATTGCGCAACATTTTTGATGTCAGAGCTAGTTACAGCGGACTAGGCTGGCACACAATGGAAAGACTGATGTGAATTTTATACTGTGTGAGTAGGCTGCTTCCCTACAATATCAATGATAAGATTCCCTGATGACATTGCTATCCTCAGTGAATATGAAGAATAATTACAGGTTCTGCTCGATGGAATGAAGAGTCTAATGAGTACAGAATATGGATTGAGAGTAAATCGGAGTAAAACGTAGTGAGAAGCAGCTGAAACGAGAACTGCGAGAAACTTAACATCAGGATTGGTGTTCACGAAGTGGATGACGTTAGTGAATGCTGCTACTTAGGCATGATGGACGGAGCAAGGGGGGCATCAAAAGCAGAATAACACTGAGAAAGAAGGCATTCCTGGTCTACGGAATTATACTAGTATTATAGGCCTTAATTTGAGGAATAAATTTCTGAGAATGTACGTCTGGAGCACAAAAACATAAAACTAACCCCCCCCCCGCCCCCTGAATAGGCCATGAATGCCAAATGGTACTGATGGTACCGACCGGCAGTCGTGTCATCCTCAGCCCACATGCGTCACTTGATACCGATAAGGAGGGCATGTGGTCAGCATACCGCTCTCCCGGTTGTATGTCGGATTACGATACCGCAGCCGCCACTTCCCAGTCAAGTAACTTCTCAGTTTACTCCACAAGGTCTGAGTGCACCACCCTTGCCAACAGCGTACGGCAGACTGGATAGTCACCCATCCAGGAGTTAGCCCAGCCCGACAGTGCTTAACTTGGAACAACTGTTACCTCTGCGGCGAGGCCGTAGCACAGCAGAATATCGTAGTGAAACATGGAAAATATGGTAGTGAAACATGGACTGTGGGAAAACTGTAAAAGAATCGAAGCATTTGAGATGTGATGCTTATCAGTCGATAAGGTAGGCAGTACAAGATAGGGCCACGACTGCAAAACAGTGGTACGAACCGCACACGGTAGAGTGTGTGTATTGCCGCGCTCACAAACTTTAGTGTGGCAAACTGAGATATAAGAGGGGCATTAGTGCGGCAAGAAGTACCCAGGTTGAGCGAATGACCGTCTTATGGCACATTTTCGAAAAAGAAAAGTTTAAATCTAGTAATTAAAATACCTATAAACAAACCAATTCAGAGATGCATAAAACCCAAAAATGAAAACGCCCCCATATAACGCACAAAGAATAGGTAAAATAATTACATGAAAAACAACGATTAAAAATGTCATTAAAACTCCGTCATACGGAGTAAAACAGCTAAATTTTGTACTACATCCATAGCGTATACATTCTGAATCGATAAAACTTCAAGATACCTGGATCTGGTGCAGTCTTTTGCATTGACAACAAGAGAAAAAAACATTCTTAGTCGTTGAAATAAGGAAACATAAGTTGTAAAATGTAGACTTATGAATGAGTTCTGCAAGGTTCGCAGCAGCGCTTCTGTACATTTTGGAAGGTAGGGGACGAGGTACTGGCAAAAGTAAAGCTGTGGGGACGGGGCGGGAGTCGTGCTTGGGTAGCTCAGTTGGTAGAGCACTTGCCCGCGAAAGCAAAGGTCCCGAGTTCGAGTCTCGGTCCGGCACACAGTTTTAATCTGCCAGGAAGATTTAGACTTATGATAGTCCTACAAAATTTTCTCACCACATGTTTGCACTTTCTCTGTATTATTCGGCTGTTTCTCTTCTTTCACTAGATCCACTTTATGGTTCAGAAATTTCATAACGGATGGATTATACACGAAAGAGCAAAAGAAACTGGTATACATTCCTAACATCGTGTAGGGCCCCCGCGAACGCGCAGAAGTGCCGCAACACGAAATGGCATGGACTCGACAAATGTCTGAAAGAGTGTTGGAGGGAATCGACACCATGAATCCGGCAGGGCTGTCCATAAATCTGTAAGAGCACATACGGCTGTATATCTTTTCTGAAAAGCGCATTCCAAGGCATCCCGGATATGCTCAACAATGTTCATGTCTGAGGAGCTTGGTGGGCAGTGGGGGTGTTTAAACTGCGAAGAGTGTACCTGGAGCCACTCTCCAGCAATTCTGGACGTGTAGGGTGTCACATTGTCCTGCTGTAATTGCCCAAGTCCGTCGGAATGCAGACTGGACATGAATGGCTGTGGGTGATCAGACAGAATGCTTACATACGTGTCATCTGTCAGAATCGTTTCCATATCACTCCAACTGCACACGCTCCACGCCATTACAGAACCTCCACCAGCTTGAACAGTTCCCTGTTTATAGCCCAACCACTACTATTGTCCTTTAGTATGCTTTTACCTAAATAACAGAAAACCCTGTCTCTATGTTGCCATGTATAGCCCTCTTACTAAACTTAGTTTAGTTACCAAACAAAGTACATTGCGAGAGGACAATCCTGTGAATACAAAAAAACTAATCACTAGAGTTACTCTTTTCACAGGATATGACCGTGTGTTGTGTCTAATGGATAAGTAAGTCAGATTATTTTAGTCTTTTCCTAAGATCTTACCTAGCGGTTGACGCAGTATGAATACGCGTAGTATTATATTGAAGCTAGGACAACTCAGTTCCAAGTTCATTTAGTGGTTTCAAATATGTACCAACGGTCGTCAGCCTATCCAGGCAATGAGACAGTGAAATGTTGGAAAAACAGAAGTATGAATTTTGCCTCCTATCTCGCTACTGTTTAAGTTTCTTCTTCAAATAAATATACCTCCATGTAAACTATGTTGGTGCAGACACCGGAATTTCTTTTTGACTACCACACCCTTATGGATTATGGTTTTAAAAGAGGTAAAAAACCAGTAGATAATTTCAATGAGGCTAAAACTTTTTGGCCAGGAGGGACTTTTAGAAAAGAACTTTCTATAACCAACCAATTTAAATACTAAAATACTTAGATGCTAAAGCACAAATTATTTATACTGAACATTTCATTTCAAGGAAACCTCTTTATATCTGGAATTTACTTTCAAAAGATATTATTCTCATTATTTACATGAAAATAATTTAATTGGTGCTTCTTTATATTAAGCTGGCACTTCATAAGTCAGTAAAGTAGGATACCTGGATTAATAAAAAACACCAAGAAGTAACCCTATATAGGTGTAGGTGAACCAGTTTCTTTAAAGTTCAAGGAAGATTATTCACTAATAAACCAAAGCTTAAATTAATGGTCCACGCTGTACAAAAGTAGTGAGAGGCACCCACATGCCTTGCTCATACTGTGGCATCAAGCAGTCAAGCCTGCAAGATGAGTGGTCTGACAAGCGAGTGGATTCATTCTTATTTATCGAGTAACATGAACTCTAGTACTCACACTTAAGTTACAAATTATCCTCCTATATGATTAATACGCAACGGAAACACGCATCTGACTATCAGTAATTTACAGAACTCTGACTGTACACTACGCACTGGCAATACCACATTTTCTTTCCCTTTTTATTTAACGGCTTTTGTCAACAAGTGGCCACCGCACTGAATATGAATGGCGCACACATTATAAATTCGGGACATTCTGACAACATACAATTCGAAGGAAAAGTCCATCAATCTTTTTCTTTTCACTATCTTATTTATTCCGATAAATTCTCTAACCTAAACACACAAATTCTATAACCTACAACAATAACACATGAGAAATTGCGCCCAGTGGGCATGGCTTTACATTGGTGAATCTCTATATTATGGTCTCGTAATTATTTTTAACGCTACAGTGCACTTTCTGGATAGGATGGTGGATCTTTTATTATGCCTCACACTTCGACTCTCACAATCATCATCACTAAACTTTCCTCCAGACCGAGCAGTACCGAAGGCACAAGCATAACCCACTAATCTTTTGAAACTACCTCGCTACTCTCCCATGCAAACCACACATACCCAAATTACATGACATACACCACACTACAACATGAAATACTACACAGAGAATGGTCACAACATTATCAGTTTCAGCTTTCCCACTTCAATTAATATTTATCCCAGTTTCACACGACACTGCCCCACTTCGTAATTCTACTTTCCTACTATGAACTCTGGAGATATATGCACGTCTTCCTGTGCAATGCAAGCGAAGTGGCGTTGCTGGATAGGCGGCCGACTCACCTTGATTCTCTCTCAGAGTTTACATCTAGCGTCACACGGAATCATATCACGCAATGTAACATTAAGAACATATTCATCACACACGCGAGTCCTCAACTGATACCATGGACGAGTAATTCGCTTTATCTTTTGTCTCATACACAGTTTGAGACTCACACAGTACTCACCACGTGGAAGTACTCGTCTCTAATTTCAAGTCCTGCACACGCCATTTCTTAAATATTTCAACTTATGATACACACGCTAGTAATTCAGCTTAACTTAAGCACACGGAAGTATTTCAACTTATTGCTACACGTGGTTTCATTGTGACCGTTGGTCACTTCCAAAGATTACTACAATCCCATTAACATTACCTGCCTGACATTTAATTCACCCCACAAAAGTTCCTGAAATAGAGAAATTATTATTTCAAACTACTCTTAAATATTCCACATGCATACCGTGTCTCCACTCTTTTGTCATTACGGAGCACAACTAAAACAGGTCTTAGCAGCACAAGATCCAGCGGCAGAGTGCTGAAACATGGCCGTTCTCGAGGTCCTCTCCACCTCTGCTGAAGTGGGGGGAGCACCTTTCTACCGCATTGGTCAGCCACATTTCAGGCGCTCAAAGCTCAGGCAAATTTCATCTCTTTGGTCGCACCAAAGGTGGCCAAAGGATCGACTCAAAGATGATCATATATTCACATTCACTATCTGCGGTTAGCAGACGACCATACATTCATTCATTTCACAGATCTCACCAAACTGGATGTAGGGATTTACTTTGTGGGAGTGCACATGTGATCAATTAAATAAATAAATTGTCATTCTTTCCCACACTGGTATCCGGCTTCGCTGTATTAATTGAAATTGAGTTATTTTACAAAAAAATGTGTTCTTCTGACAAAAATAATGAAGTATGTTGTATCCATTTTCAATGTCGGGCGGTACTGTACCCTTTCAGTAGAATACCAAAAAAAATTTTATCTGCTGGCTGTTGGCTTGCGTGTGGAGAACAATTATCGCGGCTACACTACCCACAGTACGGCACGCATCTACCTTGCCGTATTGGCTCAATTTCTCTACTTGCCGTTAGTCAGTTCAACATACAATAGCCCAACAACTCGCAGCTATGCCGCAAGCCGTTTGCAGTCTTCGTACGAGGCATTTTTGAGCAAATTTGCAGGCAAAGATTCTCCTGCTCCATAAACGTGTTGCATCAGTCACTGTTGCCTAGCCGGCCGGTGTGGCCGAGCGGTTCCAGGTGCTTCAGTCTGGAACCGCGCGATCTCTACGATCGCAGGTTCGAATTCTGCCTTGGGCATGGATGTCTGTGATGTCCTTAGGATAGTTAGGTTTAAATAGTTCTAAGATCTAGGGACACTGATGACCTCAGATGTTAAGTCCCATAGTGCTCAGAACCATTTGAACCATATGAACCGCTGCCTACTGGGTGACTTACTTCCCACGCTTGCTCTAGGTAGCGCGCCAGTTCGCCCTTGTCGCCTTTTCCACTCCCCAGAACCACTTTCGTTTCAAACAAAAGCACACTGGCTTTTACATAACACTTATTTCTTACATTATTCCTTAAATTGTTCAATTTACTTCAACGTGAACAGACCATACACACAAATATTTTTAAATACAAAATGTCAACAGAAAATTATTTAACGTAATGAACAATGTACCTATTATTTTACATGCACTATTCTCATACAATGCAAAGAACTTCAATCTTCGGTAGAGCTCATTTTATATATGTAATAAATATAGTATCAGTATACGAAAATTTTAAAGCAAAAAATTACATAAAATTTAAATGAACCATAGACACATGTGTTGTATGCTGACATGCAGGGTCCATGGATTCATGAGGATGCCTCCGTACCCTTACACGTCCTTCCGCTCGATACGATTTGAATCGAGACTCCTTCGACCACGCAATTTTTTCCAGTCATCAATAGCCTAATGTCTGTGTTGAGGGGTCCAGGTGAGGCGTAAAGATTTGAATTGCGCAGTCATCAACGGTGCACGAGTGGGCCCATATCGATGATGTTTCGTTGAAGGGTTTTCACGCTGTTGTTTGTTGATGGTCCAGCACTGATATCTGCAGCAATTTACGGAAGGGCTGCACTTCTGTCACGTTGAACAAATCTCTTCAGTCGTCGTTGGCCCCGTTCGTGCGGGATTTTTTTCTGGTCGCAGCGATGTCGGAGATTTGATTTTTTACCGTATTTCAGAAACTCACTGTACACTAGTGAAATGATCGTAAGGGAAAGTCCCCACTTCATCGTTATCTCGAAGGCACTGTGTCACATCGCTCGTGCGCCGACTGTAACACCTCGTTCAGACTCATTTAAATGCAACAGTAACCGATGTAACAACTACGCCAGACACTTGTTGTCTTATATAGGCGTTGTAGCGCCGTATCCTGCCTGTTTCAGTACCATTGTATTTGAACATGCACACCTACACTAATTGTTTTGGAATTTCAGTGTATATCCGGTTATCTTGGTGTCTATTTTACATTATATGTGGTTTTATGACTGATTCGTGACGTATCCAGCTACTTTTACGTTCACATTGTCTGTATAGCCGTGCAAGATAGGAGCATCCCCTTTTCCTCCATTTGTATGTAACTGATTTTTTCTTCTTTTTATGGACAATCTGATGATGCCCCAAAATAGTGAAACGCCTCATTGACATTAAATGATTTCGCAACCGACACTGTTTTTGTTCTGAAACATTTTATATTCTGTTGATGCTACGTGAAACGAATATTCTAACAAAGAAAAAGTATAGTACGTTTTTGGAGGCATTTTAATGTAGTTAAATTTTGTCCTGAGACAAGTTTTCGCTAGAGGCTACAGTTTTAAAATTATTCAAGAAAAAACGTACAAAAAGGACCTTCAAACGCACCTCTATTCCACACGTATCCCTCACGACTTAGGATTTCTGCTATGTTGTTCGTGGGAATCCCTCCTACCACTGTACAAATATTTCCGACTAGATAAACTGTTCCCGATATTCGACCTTTTGTGATCTCTATTGATTGGGCTATTGTGCCAACAAGATAATTCGTTAACGTGACCCTTAGAGCTGCGGAAGAAAAATGAGTTTTTTTAAACTTTGCTCTAAAACTAATGACTCTGACAATTCGATGCAGTCTTACACCTTACGACCAAAGAACTTCTGTGGTACGAAGATTGACGAATACAACTATGTAATTGCTTATCGTATCTAGTAGAATTCACAAAAGTATTATGTGAAACCTAGATAAAACGTCAGTTTACAATTTTAGGTCCTCGACTTGTAACGCCGGAAATGCATATCCTCATATTTCCATCTATTGTACTATAAATTTTTTTCCTTATTTTGTTACCTGAAGATATGACATTTCTGTGTCTTTATATATTGTAATTGTTTCTCTATTTGTATACATATATTTATGCATTTATGTCGATGTATAATCGGTATGTTTTGTAAATAGTATTTGTATTTTTACACGAGCATAAATACTCTTTTTCATTCCGAAATTAGCAGAATAGAGAAAAGTGTAGGAGAAGTAGTTGCTCTGATCGTCGAGAACAAGGTGACGGAACAAATTCAATTAGTGAAAAAAGAGCATCAACAGAAGGTGGAAACTATAAAGGATTTAGTGTCCGAAGTAGATACTAAAGTGAGGGAGCAGGCTAATACCTGCGAAGAGAAAAAGAGGGAAGTGGAAACGCTTGCGACAACCACTTGCCAAGTAATTAGAAAAGCAACTTGACGAAAAACAGGGCTATGTGCCAATCTGTGCACATAGTTCGGAATTGTTGACGAAAGAGGAGCGGTTCGACCCCTTGAAAAAAGCCGGTATACACGCGACGGATTTCATAAAAAAATGTGAAAGAGTTTTACCCAGATCATGGACTAATGAGAGAAAAATTAATGCTGTTATTGACGTGTTGGCTGGTGACATTCGACGAGTTTAAAAATTTGTTTCTGGCTGAATACTGGTCAGAGCAAAAAAACAAAGTGTCTGGCGCGAATTTGTCGTATCGAGGCCTTTCGATATAAACTGCATCTCAATATTAATGGTGAAAAAGATATTCTTGAAATAGAATCTGGTGCATACGATATTGACGATTTAAACGAACTCTTAAAACAGTCTGGAAAAGGTATTGAACTACGTGCAAACATCAATACACTTAAATCTGAAATAAGGACTCTAAATGCAACGATTGACTTTAGCCAGAAACATTCAATAGGGCCCCTGCTTGGATTCACAAAAGGGCAGATTTTGAAGAAAGATCCAACTTAATTTTACAAGTCCAATCAGTCTGTGGATATACTCCCAGTCAGCACAATACGTGTCGAGTGTAACATTGCTACGAATTCCTATCTCAACGATACTCTCATTCACACTATTTACGGATTCTTCCCCTCAGTTGCAGCGGGGTATAAGATTGTTGAGACACCTGCCAATGCAATATACCTTCCAGTGACTGTTCAGACATTGGGCTATTTGGAGCTGCGTATTGTGGATCAGAATAATAAACTTGTCGACTTTCGCGGTGAGGAAATCATTATACGATTACATCTAAAACAAGATGGGCTTGCGGTATAAAACAAGTGCACGCAATACACAGCGCGCCACTTCGCTACTGAACAGCAAACTGATAACACCTGTGAACTACGAATTTCTTAAATCAGTTGGTCTCAAACCCTGCAATGACGTCATCACTCAATATAACCAATCCAGTAGAGTATGATGACAGAATTATACGTCAAGAATACTTCTCTCATAAATCTTACGCTTCAACCACGTTTAACAAGAACGATGAAATCAGGATTGTCATACAGCACCAGGACACACTCACTCTTCCGTGCAAGAGTTTCATATATCTCGAAGGGTCATTCAAGAAAACTGATGGCACCGATACAGTGGGGTCCAAGCTGACACGCAACGCATTGGCATTCCCCTTCCAAGAGATTCGCTATGAACTGAATGGTTCTGAGATTGATCGTACACGCTATGTTGGTCTAACATCGACCCTTAAAACATACGTCTCGGCATCACCAGCAGATCTGCACAGTTTAGAAAATGCTGGATGGTTCATAGACGATGCGGAGGATAGAACACCCCAGGAGTACAAGCGATTTACTGCATGCATACCTCTAAAAATACTTATGGGATATTTTGAGGATATGAGACAGATTATTATGAACGCTAAACAGGAACTTATTCTGGTGCGGAGTGCGACAGACAATAACTCGTACATTCAAGGAGCTCAAGAAGAGAATAGGATCACAATCAACAAATTAATATGGAAAACGCCTCACGTCAGTGTATCCGACGAGGAACGATTGAAACTTTTGAAAGTGTTGAATTCAGGTACATTTCTGTCACTGACCTTCCGCTCATGGGAGATCTTTGAGTATCCAGTGTTACCGACCGCGAGCAGACAAACATGGGCTATTAAGACCTCCAGTCATATCGAGACACCCAGATTCATTATACTTGCGTTTCAGACTGATAGAAGAGCAAATACATCAAACGATTTCACCGTGTTCGATAACTGCAAGTTAACTAACGCCAAAGTCTACCTTAATTCAGAATTCTACCCATATGACAATCTACATCTGCAATGGAATGAAAATGTATACAGCCTCGCGTATGACATGTATGCAAGGTTTCGTCCTTCTTACTATGAAATTGCTGAAAGGGAGGGAGGGGGGTGTCTACTGAGTCCTCGTAAGTTCAAAGAGCTTTCACCGATCATTGTAATAGACTGCTCTAAACAGAATGAGATAATTAAGTCTGGACCTATAGACGTTCGAATTGAATTTGAATCATCGACAAATTTCCCAGAACACACCGCTGCATATGCATTAGTCCTACACGACAGAATAATCAATTACTCACCGCTCACAGGTGTTGTGCAACGAGCTGTATAAATGAAAATATGCTGTCCTGTGCATTGATCATTTGACGATGGCAACTCAGCCTGTGAAGATTCCATGAAGGATTCCATGATGGAGAGCGAAGACAGCTCGTATTTAAACAAGTTGCTTTTGTGGCCTACACACAAGACGCAGGAATAATTGAAACCTTCTCCGCAAATATTCGATCACCAAGACCGTTCACGCAAGTGAAATCTTGTAAAACACGGACCAGTGCATTGTGGTTAACTAATTTTTATCATGGAATTCACTGGGATGATCCCGGCATACCCTATAAAGATGTGGTGATCGCACTTAAATTATTCGATCACAGGGACACCATCGTTTACGTGAAGGGAAAGGACAAAACCTCCTGGATGCGTCAAATATTTAAATTTGCATCTATTCAAGACCTTGAATGGTACGGATGTCCATCCATCCATCGACTGAAGAACGATTACCAAAAAAGTGCTTTTGTATCTGCATATGAGAATGTAAAATTACTTTTCACTTTTATTAGAAATAAATAATAATTTATAAGATTGAGTGTTTTTTCTTTCTATGACATCCAACGTCCCTAGTATTGTAAGTTTATTCTTTTTATATTGTATATGAAGGGAACAGTCCGAGAGAGACACATACCCCGGCCTTTGACGTGGAATGAGCCTACTGTCATAGTTAGGCGCGGATGCGTCAGATGCCGATCTCGCGACCTCCGTCGAAATCGACAGACACGCGCAGCCGCTGACGCTTGGTAGGGGGTTGCACCAGTTGCCGGCCTCGCAGCCGCTGTGGAAAGCGATGCGTCAGATTACGATCTCTAAAGTATCTGTTGACGTAGGACTGTAAGAGATAGCGCTGCAGTGGGCTGTGTGTGTTCGTGACAACTAGCAGAAGTCCGGCACTTGTGATTAAAAGCAGGAAACCTTATAACTTTATGCATTGCGATGTGGCTGTATGTACGTATTCTGCATACACAATAAATAAATTTATAATATTTTTAATAAAAAGAATAATCATTATTAGGGTATCAAATAATAACAACATTTTTTTAGAAGGAAATAACAGAGTTTATTATTGAATTCAGAATTTAACATTTTTCACATTATATATAAATATGAGTTTACAGATATAAGATTGGTTTTTAACCAAAAATCTGAAATTCCACATCTTTTTAGATAATTTTTTTAACAATTTTAGATAATTAAGAAATATATATAAGCATTCTCTTCAGATAAATTATATATATAATTTTAGAGCTAATGCAGAGGTACTACCCTATCTTACAAAGTAACTAATATCGCTAATGAAGTTCTACCAGAAAAACAAAGCACTTTTAATTAATACCAAACCTATTTGCTTCAAGTCAATGGCTCTAAACATTTTCGAAAAGAACAACAACAAATTGAATATATATTTTTTTCCAAGTAAGTCGATTTAAAGATTTTCAACTAGAAGAACAAGGTGAACATATATATTTTTCTTTAAAGTGGACGTCTAGAAACATTTTCCGCTAGAACAAGCAATTGAACATATAGAAAGAATTTAATTAGTGGAACTCATACACTTAAAAACTAGTTCTGGCTGGGTGGCTAGCGGTAGGTGAAACTTACAAACTAAAATCTAAGCTCTATAATGACTAGAAGTGATGCATATATTACGTGAGAAAATTTTATTATTTTTTTTGTTCATACAGAAGTTAATTGGCTAAATTTATAGCTTTTCATATATATATATATATATATATATATATATATATATATATATATATATATATATATATATATTAATAATGGTCAGCAATATGTAGATATAAAGACTATTTTATTTATTATGATTTTCTTTGAAAAAATAATGATTATATTTACATACACACACACTTAACACAAGTTCGCGCTCATTCGCACACTCAGACATGCATGGAAGCACGCAAACTGATACACGCAACAAAACACTCTCATCAACTATTTACACTATGATAAAAGAGCCATACTATTTCCACGCATAGCCCACATTCGTAACATTCACACGCTCATTCCCTCTCTATCACTCAACTAGAGTACCCCACCCCTACTTTCGTTTCAAGTAAATAGTGTGAGTATGGGAGGGTTCCCACCCCATCCTCACAAATGACTCTTTTATCGTCATGAGGAGACAGTCCGACTTTAGACTGCAGCACAGTGTACACCTCGTGAGCTCGTGATCGAATGCTAGTTTGTTGAACCATGTGTGGATGAGCGCCTTCAACGCTACGACCGTACAGGCACTGCAAGTAGTCCTCGACCGTAAGCGCACGAGACGCGATCCGTCTAACACCCTTTGCCCGTCTCAGAGTGCTCCCGTCTACTGTGCGATATGCATACATTTTCGATCTCAGTCCCACAAACTCTACAATTGGTAAACCATTCGACTCGTCTTTCATGAGACCGATAATCTTCTTGTTCTGTGGAACAATACCATAAGGATTATTGACCTCATAAGAAGAGGTGTCGAATTCTTTACCATTGCACCTAATTACTTCATATGGATCACAGTTCTTGATCCAGTAGATAAAGCTGTCTGTATCCACATGAAGTAATTTTGGATCTACGAAATGAGGTTTCGCAAACTCATAGTGGAATCGGTACATGTAGAATTTGGAGATATCAAGTATACACATCCCCAAACAGATGGGTTTCATAAACTCTACTGCAGTCTTCGACATCTCCACAGCAACAAAGTTTTCATTGAAGATGGTGGCACGCTTAAAATTTGGCCTGGCTATACATTTTCTCACGCCGTAACGCCCTTCCCATGCGGTTCTAATAACAATATCGCGTTCATTTCTTACATTTTGCGTAGTTTTCCCGAAAATGGAATTATTCATTAATTTATAAAAGTCTTTTTCAAAATCATTACTCGCGACCGCCCTCTTTTCGGTATTTAGTTCAATATACTCCTTCAACCTGGGGGATTGCTTGAAGGAGATTGCCCGGGTGATTTTAATGAGCTCCATTCCTAATCTGAGACACTGCTGGAGGTTACGATAATGAATAATATACCTCTGCTTATCCCCAACAGTGGCCATCAGTTTAGGGATGGTGCTTCCTCGTGGAATTTGTTGCTCTGGACATAACGGCAAGTCGCTTGTCTCTCCATGCAAATTATTAGGGTACGCGATGTCTGCCTCAAGCACATACCCTACATCAGAATCGGCCGCAAGACCCATTATCTGTCCACCTAATCCCTTCAATTCGTCTTCAGGCACCCATTGGAACCCGGCAACCGGCAGCGGTTGCTTCATAGCATGCCCATATAAATTGTTAACAGCTAAGTACAAAATGTAACTAGAATCAAGGGATGCGTTGTACTCGACACCCATCCGCGGATTATTTGCCCTGGCGTGTCTGTGAACACATTGACAAAGTCCACCGCGGATCCCTCGCTCAAAAAATAGAAGCATTGAAGCATCAGTCAAAAGTTCAATGTTGCAATCCGTTTTTTTGAGCATAGCGTCCCAGGACAACCCAGGTGCCGTGTAATAAAAGGCAGGGTCCAGAGAGTACGTGGTCATACATACACTCCTGAACTTTTTGAAAACATCTGCAAGCAAACGAACGTCCGTGTCCATGTATAACCTTGCATATTCTCCCAAATTGGGGATGTTGAATTCCTGCCAGACATTAACGGCATGCTCATAATCTGTGATAGTTATGGTATCGCCAGTGAGAGTACTGGTAAAAGAAGTTATGTCGGGAAGCCTGGTTTCATTGAGTTTTGCCATACTATCAAGATACTCGTACGGGAAAACTCCTTTCCTCGTCGCAAGTTGAAACTATTCCTCATCGGTAAATGCAGATCGAGTGATATGTATATCATTCCGAGGTAAAGTCTCAACCAGTTTCTGAAGCGAAGTTTGCATAAATCGTAGAGAGTCAAGGAAGCGGAGCGTAATTTTCGGCGTCATTCGTTTTGAAAAAGAAATGTACTTTTCCACACTTTCAGGCAGGGTATTGACCTGATCATTCTTCATACCGAACTTAGCCAAGTGCTCAACGAGAAAATGAGCGTCATACCCGCTCAGATTATGAAAAAAGCCGGGTATGTGTGTAGGTAACTGATACTTCAAGTTGCATGCATTGTGGGCTGCACCGCGGAACTTACCCGTAAGATGACAATGGTCTCTAGGAGGAGTCTCCGCTTTTCTATCTAAGACCAGCCCGCAAATATGACAATTAACAGACTTTTCATACAAGTCATCATTTTCCTTTGATTTGGTCATGGGAATATTGATGCTGTAGAGTTTGTGAACTTGCCAAGAAAGTTTTTCAAGCTCTGTGAGAAGCCAAACCGCCGGGTCGTTCCCTACATAAGACTGATAGCTATTAAGTTTACAATCATATGCGCATACAACTTGGAACGCCGCCGCATAAGGTACGTGTTTTTGTGTGAAGGTTGTGTGTGAGGCTAAGGGGTTCCCTTCACAACGAGTAATAGGAGCCAGCAAGCATTCAAAATCGGCGTACACAACAAAAGGACAACGCTGCTGGTGGTGAGCATTTTTAAATTTAATGAAGTTATTTTCCTCAGTGGGCATAACAACACGTACCGGGTCCTTGCATGCACAATCTAATAGATGTGTTGCTAATAACTCTTGAGATGAAAAATAATTCAAACACCTTATACAAATATGTTGTTTATGATCATTTTTACTTAACTGGGAGGAAATGAGTCGGGACATGTCTTTGATCCAGACGTAGTGATAATTATCACGTTCGGAGAAGAGCAGCATGTTGACATGCAACTCTCGCTCACCTGCAAATTTTGAGAAATGGAGGGGGCCTACTACTGTATGCTTGTTCTGCTCATCTGACTTGCTTTCCTTCTCCAGGCCATAAACGTGGACCGATATTGCGGTATTCTGAGCCTCAAACTTAGGTATGTCCTGGACTCTTAAAGGGAACTCTACTCCGTCAAAGTTATACTGTCTCTTAATATCTTTGACTTTGTAACTGCTGGGACGCTCGGGATGATGTTTGTAATTGTAATTTCTCTCGCAAGCCAGGACTGACCATGCAAAACACGCGTTATCATACTTATTTTGAACATTAATGCATGCTTGCTTTTTCTCAATATCTATAGGGAGTTTAATATAACTGGACCCTCCATTCATTGGATCATAGACATGTATATGGATGTCGAGGTGTGGTATACTGCTGAGCGCTTTAGCGGATCCACGTACTTCCATCTCGGAAAATCGGGCCATAATAGCGCTCAAGGTGGATTCTCGATACCACTCAGCAATCGATGTGCTCCGAGAAATAACGCCATTGTCACCCCATATATAATGTAGAGTAGCCGTCTCCGCGTCACCTTGATGTTTAGGGGGGTGACTCAGTTCACAGCATAACACAACACTGCATTTAAAGGCATTAAATTCCGGATCTTCTAAGAGTTTGAGGAGCTCGGTCTCCAAGACGGGGAGGCACGCCTCCAAAAACCTTACAGGATCGCGATACCTCCCGCCTGGATTCTCAATTCTGGTGAAAGAGATTCGCCCCTCAAACCCTCTAGCAACTGCTGAGTATTCTAAGGGAGTCATTACGCCGTTATTCTGATCGAATTCGTTATCGATAGGACGGGGGAGAGAACTACCGCTAGCCATAAGGAAATTACTATTATTACTGTTGCTACAACTAGGAGTCCACCCGATAGATGAATGGGCTGGTGATGGGTGATCGTAATCATCATCATTTGCGGGGAGAGGTATACGTCTCGGAACGCATACCTTGCGTGGGCGGCGGCGGCGAGCTGCTGCTTCTAGAGGAGGAGGGGGTGACAGCCGGTTTGAAGGGCCAGGCTGTGGCGACGGCGGACGGGCTGCGCAGCCAAACGGTTGCGACAGCGCTGGGGGAGGAGCTGGCGCGTGTTCTGCATCCGTCTCCCGCGAAGCCCTTATAGGGGCTACGCAAGGCGCGGCGTGTCTTTGCGGTTCGGTGCGCCCGAGTCCCGCCCCCGCAACCACCGCTCTAGGAACACGGCCTACGCCGTGTGATATACCTGTAAGATAAATAAGGAAAAAAATTAATTTAGTGATTTATATTTAAAAGAGCGATAAATAATAACAATAAGAGTAGATAATGGTGGTTATGTGAAGGAATGTTAATGTTTAAAATTATTCACCTTCTCCGCTCTGACTCCATGGTTTGAGCAACTCATTGCCAAAATCAAGTAGATCCTCAAACCACTCAGGTAGGTTGATCTCCTCAAATGGGTCAGGCAGGTTGGTCTCCTTCTCCTCTAAAGACTGAGTGTCCTGTGTGGCGGGCGCCGTTTGAACGCTACCGTCGCCTCCTTGAACGTTTTGGGTGGTTGAACCGAATGCTGAATTAGGCGCATCTACAAAGAAAAGACCGGCTTATGAGGACTAAATGTATACAATCAGGAAACGGGTATATATTAGATGAAATTATTTAATTTTAAGAAGTATGATTGTATTATAAATGTACTTACATTCGAGCTGCGCTTGAGCCCTGTCCATCTCGATCTGGTTGTCTAGATCAGCCGTGATTTGCTGGAAGAAATCTAGAAAGATGGAGAAGACTGCATATAATATCGCATATGGAAAGGGAAGTGTGCTTTCAGTTAAGTGATAGAGAAATAAGCGGAGCAGCAAATTAAAAAAAAAAAAGGAACGAAATGAAATATTTACAAAGAGCACTGCACAACGAATATAACAGATACACAACACGTGGAAGCTCTATCTTTATAGCGGATACGGTAAATTAATTATAACACATACAACATGTGGAAAGTCATTCTTTACATAGAGATGTCCAAAACGGATATAAGACTTAACACATACACAAACATAGAATCCGTTAAAAGACTTAGTAAACTTTAGAGAGAGAGATCGAAAACGGGTATAACACGTAACATACAACACGTGGATGAACAATATTTATAGAGAGCAGTACAAAACAAATGTAACAGTTAAAATAAAAGATTCAGACACCCAAGTTAGAGGTAAAAAAAAAGGCGTGGATAAGCAATTTTTATAGAGAGAGAGATTCAAAAGGGTACAAAACGTAAGCCGGAACACACACAGAACAAGTGGAGGAGCGATCTTTATAGAGAGCATTATAAAAGATATGTAGCACTCACGCACAAAGTTAAAGGGTGTAGATATCAGAATACTGAAAATGTACTTACCAGGGAATGGAACTTCGTCCACATGAGCACGTTTGCTGCTGCTGCTGTCACTGGCGGTTCGTGATCGTTTCATTTTTACACGTTTAATTACGAAGACGTGACAAGTATTGGATGAATGAAGTATACGAGCAGTGTGAGAGTGAGGTAGGTCGTGCATTGATTTATATAGGTCCTGCCTAGCGCGTGTATGTATGCGCGGGGTTGCGACATAGAGAGAGATGGCGCTAACTCTCTCTCTATGTCACAACCCCGCGCCGGTAATAAAGACTAGAGAGTCAACACGTGCCGGATACACTGCGTGCGACCTTGTTGTTGTCGACTAACGATGCTTTGGAATGGACTCTCTCTATGTCACAACCCGCTACGGTAATAAAGACTAGAGAGGCAGCACGTGCCAGATACACTGCGTGCGACCTTGTTGTTGTCGACTAACGATGCTTTGGAATGGACTCTCTCTAAGTCACAACCCGCTACGGTAATAAAGACTAGAGAGGCAACACGTGCCAGATACACTGCGTGCGACCTTGTTGTTGTCGACTAACGATGCTTTGGAATGGTGACGGTGTTATGAAAACATTTCATAATGACTCTGACGTCATGGCCGCCATCATGGATAACAGTATTTTGGAATGGGACTGGCCTTGTTACAATACTACCGGGTGTGGAGAAATTTTGGCGGCCCAATAACGGGAGAAAATCCAGGAGTCGTCGTTATGAAAATTCCGTATGGAATAATCAACGGCGGGAGAGTGTGCCAGTGTTAGGAGAAAGGAGTGCACCCACAAGTAGTAGATAGAGCTGTAGACACGGCGGTAGAAAATACATTCACTGTCAGTGAGAACAATTTAAGTAGTGTTCCGGAAATCGATTATAAAGTGGCTGTAACACCCACAGCGGAACTGGAGATTGAGTTTAAGAATGATTCGCAATTGTTGAGAGAAGATCAGATGTCGGATAACACGTCCGTCATCGAGCGAGGGGATGTAGAGAGGGATGAGGTCTGGTTAAGGCAGTTCGGTCGCTTATACGACGAAGTAAGAGATTATAGGGGCCTGTGCGGGAGAAGTGTTTATGGGGAGCGCGGGCAGGATTTGCCGCGTCTCGTCCCGCAGGAAGGTAGTGTTTGTGAAGTGATACAAAGTCCTGGCCCTAGCCGGCAGACTTTACCATAAATAGTTGATGTTAATGGGGAGCACGAGCAAGATTCGTCGTGTTTCGTCCCGCAGGAGTTGGATGTTGAAGTAGTAACGGACAGTTCTGGCCCTAACCGACAAACCTTACCGAAAGTTATAGTGGTAGAAATAGCCGACCCATCCGACGCAAAACTCCAGTTTAAACATAGCGAGATTATTAAGGAGAAAGATTATGAAAATTTTAGTGACAGCCGGACACGATTAGTAGAAAAGCACGTAGATTACAGCGTGTATGAGGTTAGAGCTGACGTTATACGGTCAGATGGTAGCAGTGTGGGTTGCGCAGATCAAGAGGAAGTAATTGCAGATACTACCGGGCACATTCCTCCAGGTAGATTGGCAGATGAGATCAATCTGACCAAAGAGGAATCAACGAAGGTGAAAATTAGTGAATTGATAGCAAAGCAACACTCACTAGTTGACGAGTTACAGGAAAAGGTTTCGATATTGGAGGGGAAGCTACAGACTGAGCCTCAGGACAAACGTGTTGAAATTAAAACTGTATGTGAACAGAGGCTGAAAAAGTCGCCAGATGAGCTGGATTTAGGATCAAAGCCGGATGGTTTTTTCTGGAATGACCTGGATATAGACGAGGATTTACTGTGGGAAAATAAAGAAACAGTCGAGGATAAGTGTAGACAGATAGTAGTGTCTGTTAATATGCATGGCCTACAATTAAACGTATTGATTGACACCGGTGCTGAATTGAGTGCTGTATCTGGGAAAATATTTCAGCTACTGAAAGACAGACCTGGTATCTTAGTTATGCCAGTAACAGGAGTGAAAATTAACGGTGCTACTGGGAAGGCCAGTAAACCGGTCACAAAACAGATTTTTGTCAGCTTCGAGATATGTGGGGCACGATTTGAACAAGAGTTTGTCGTCGTCCCAGACGTAACTACGGAAGTAATTATCGGGTTAGATTGGCTATTAAAGTACCGTGCAGTGATTAATTGCGAGAGCAAAACATTGATATGTACGACACAAGATAAAACAATAGTAGTTAGTTTTGACGACGCAGGAGACTGTGCGAATAGTCAATACCAGCCTACACACACATTGTTAACTGGCTGGATGCCATTGACGTAGGAATGAGTTTGAACTGCCGTAACATGAGGAATTCCGGCATTGACAAAAGTGTAGAAAGTGAATTGGAAGAGATAATCAAATTCCCTCCACGGATTAACATTAGTATTGGTGTGAAAAAGGATCGTTTGCGAGAAGTAATGAAACTAAAAGCCGATGCTCGCATACGTCGTCATGACGCTAAAGCGCGTTTTGCTAAGTTTGCAATCGGAGACTTAGTACTTGTAAAAGCTCATGAGAAATCGAGCGAGATAGACAATGAAATCTCTAAATTTAAGTTTGTTTATAATGGATCATATAAAGTCATTGGTATACCTCTCACCAAAGCTTATTGCTTAGAGTATCCAAGCTGTGGAAAACTATTAGGTATACGGAACATTGGAGACTTGAAATTGTACCAACCAAGGATTGATTAATACCACAGAATGGATAATTTGTACAGTATGTAAATATATAGTGTAAGATTTAAGGACTTGCTAGGTTGCCATCCTTTTGCCTGACCAAGAGGTCATTAAAGAAGTTGTAATTAATAAGTATTTAATTTTGATTAAATGATTTAAGAGTAACTGATTATTAATCAATTGAAAAATCCAAGCTGCTAGTTTAAGTTTTCAGTTGAGTCACAATATATTAAGGAATGTAAATATGATTTTGTAACTAACTGTAAAATTTCATAAATATGTGATTTACTAGTCATTGCCGATATACTTAGACGCTGTTTTAAGTTTCAGGGCAGTACAAGCGTGTGATGATGGACAGTGTTGAGTTATCCACTGTGGTGGTGTTAATGGACTCCTTGAGATAACTCGGGAGTGAGTTTTTCCGAAAGAATTCAATGAATCGGACATTCTGGAAATGCCGTTATACAGGCGAGTGAGATGGAGCCGCTGTCGGCTCTTGTGCCGCAATCGGCATTCTTTGTGCTTGCGGGTACTGAAGGCGAAGTTGTTTTTCTTCCCGGACAGCTGAGGTGAAAGAATTCTGCTGTCCATATGTATGTTTTCTTCGATCTGCTGTATATTATTCTCTTGTTTAGCGTTAAGTGGACTCTCATGACGAGAATATTAATTATGAAAAGGTTATATAAAAATGTATATTCTATGTAATTAATTATTAATTTGCGTATTTTGATCTACCTGTTTTTATGACCATGTAGTCTGATTAATTTTGTAAATAGTATTCCATTTCTTGATGTTGGAATGTTGGTGATTTTAGAATAGCTAAACCATTTTCTATGTTTTCTATAAATTTTAATATACTGTCAACCTGTTTTCTTTTGTGTAAGATGACAGAGTGGAATAAGGTTGGAAATTTCTCCACTCAATTATTATGGTCTAAAAATGGTTTATAGTTAGTTAGCCTAATGCTAAATGTACTTGATGTTTGAGCATATGCATTTCCGCTGTTTTTTTTTCCTTTTTGGGACTTTTCTGAGTCTGTTTAAGTTACACGAACGTCCTCAGACAATGTGGGGCACGTGTAACGCCGGAAATGCGTATCCTATTTCCATCTATTGTACTATAAATTTTTTTCCTTATTTTGTTACCTGAAGATATGACATTTCTGTGTCTTTATATATTGTAATTGTTTCACTATTTGTATACATATATTTATGCATTTATGTCGATGTATAATTGGTTTATTTTGTAAATATTATTTGTATTTTTACGCTGGGTCTTGCGTAGGGAAAACTATTCTATCGAAGGATTACATCGATAGGTCGTGTGGAGAGCCGAAGTGTATAGTATCTTTGGTAGTGTGAACTCTGCCGCGTGGAGCGCGGGCAGAGCGGTGTCGGGCTGGAGTAGGGCGGTGGTGCAGGTGTGTTGTGTGACGCTCCCGCGAGTTGCCGCGCTTTCTGGGTTTGCCAGCATGTAATTGCGCTCGACTTACTATGATAGTTTCTGCCACAGTGTGGCGGACAGGAAGCATTAGCTGGCGCACATCAAGAGCCCGTTTTGCCTGGTGACCGTGTCGAGAAGAAGGCGCGCCAACATCCAGCTTCTGCAACAGCGACGGCCGACAATGAGTGACTGTCGCCACCTCCCCAATCGACGACTGCAAACCTTCAATCAACCAGCAAGGAAGACTGGAAGCACCTAAAGTTTTAGAACTGTATGGCAGACCTCAGGTTTTTTAAACTGTTGCATCGCAAAATTACAGCAACTTAGCATGAACCTTTGTTGCTCATTGCTCCAATTGCATTAACGAGCAGGGTGCCTTCCTTTTCTGGAATGAACCCGAGTGTCGTTGAAATTCAAACGCCAGCATTAAAGTAATATCATTCCATTTCATTGCTTTAATTTCAAAGTTCAGTTAAGGTATTCATAGCTGGCTACAATATTTAGATTACACAAGCACAAATTAAGAGTGCGACTTTTGTTACCATATTTTAGCTTACCTGTGACTGCAGCTCAGCTTGGTACGTACTAAATTTTGCTATTGTTAATTGTTCTGAATCACTTAATTCAAGATCAAAGTTAAATCTCTTATTTCTTAATTGTGTGGATTCAAGTAGCTTTTGGAATGATTGTTGAGGTAGCCCAAGACGAACCTTATTTTATTGAATTTCGTAGTGCTTCAGAAACGAAGTTCACTATTAATTCCAGTCACAAAATTAACTTTCAATTTTCCGGTTTTATTAATTCTTTTGCTAAATTAAGTCAGAGTGTAGCGAAATTTATTACTTCTGACAAACATTCAGCTTTCACATAACACGTGTAAACCTTCAGTTGCCACGCTTTTAGTGCTAATTATATGTGCAATAATCTTTCATTTTCAGTTATTATAGTAGTTGTCCATAGGACTGGCGACAGTGACTTTCCCCAAATCTCAAATATCTAATTAACGCCAATTAATTGTAACGACCGCACATTTACTTTCTTTATTAATTTTACCCTTTTCTCAAAATTAGTTTCCACCAATTTCATTTGCATTTTTCCTTTCATTTAGATGTAACCCTTTCCTCCCTCTTTACCGACAAATTATCTTCGGTGACGATTGCTTTTCCCAAATTCCCATTAGGTGCACGTGGTTTAATTTTTCACTGTCGTTAAGGTCGATAAGTGAGGGGGAGATTACAGATTAAACCAGTAGCGTAATGATGCGAGCCAATTAAGATCCAAATTTGACAAATTTGGGAAATAATCCGTGCAATTGCAAATATTCATACAGTGGTTGATAGGGTTATGGTGAACAACAAACTAGAAATCCTAACCAGTGGGGACGGAATGCGTTTGGAGGTCACTTTTGTACGTTTCCCTCGAATAACTCGTAAACTACGGCCTCTGGCGATAACATTGAATTTCCTACAAAAAGGTTTTGTTTATTTTTTCCGTGGGACTAATAGTTTTCGAGCAGCGAGCGAGAAAATATGAAAATCTCGCTCGTGGTTTACGAAGGCCACCTATAACATTTCGGGTTGCGTATAATAACAGTGGTAGGGGCAACTGATTCACACTGTATATTTTTTAGTGTCAATATAAGAACGACCAAAAGAAGAAGGCAACAAGCGTTAATCATCCTCAAGCTTTTATCCAGGTAAGGTGGTGCAGGCAGGTATTCCTCAGTCACTTGATAACAAACTGGATTCTTTTTTCTTCTTTGCCTCTGACCGTTTCAGATTTCTGCCTATCGTAGAGGTCCCTTATGTGCAGCCAGTCAGTCAACTGAGACCTGGACAAGAGGGTTCTCGACTGGGTATATCGAGAAGGTTTTCATGTTACCTTAGTACCTTGAAATTTTTCCCACAAATCATTGTTAAAGTCAAGATTAGGAAATAATTTTGATTTATAGCTAGGACAGTTTTCTTTCAGATAAAAATACTTGAGCCTACTTGTGTTTGGGGAGCTAGTAGGAGAGTGGGGAGATAATAATCATTATATTTGATTTGTGGGGAGCTCAACTGCCCAGTCATCAGCTCCCGTACAAAGTCCCAATTTTTTCACAGTCCAGACAAGCCATTGTCACTAATAATGAGGATGATGATGAAATTATGAAGACAACACAAACACCCAATCCCCTGGTAGGGAAAATCTCCAACCCAGCCGGGAATCGAACCCGGGACCCCGTGATCCAGAAGTAGCAATGCTAGCCACTTTTTTTTAAATTCTTCTCACTTTTATTTGATTTTGTTCGTTGCATTTGTTCGGTGCTGATGTCCCATGACACTCTTTCAAGTCAAGTTGACTCAGTTTTTTATTACAGAATGCAGCTGCGAACTGGGCGGGGAGAGAGTTAGTGTGTTGCCTAAAGAGATGAGTCGATGAATTGTCCGAGATGTTCTGGCCTAACGAGTGGTGTGCAGCGTGGCTGTTTTTCATTACACTTCCAATGACAAGTATCAATGATATATGTTAGTATATGCAGATTGCTTGACAGATGATAATTACATGTGTAGCTTATAGTCAATTAGAAATTTATTGATTATTTTTAAAGTTTTTTACATTTCTATATTCTCTGATATGAACCTTGTTTTGATATTGATATAGAAAATACAGGGTTGATAAAAATCTGGAAACACCACAAACGCAACACCTTATCATGTAGAAAACAAGTTGGTATTCCATATAGCTTCCAGTCATGTCGGTATGGATAAATACAGGTCCTGTATGGTCTTCAATCGTATACGCCTTCCATCAAAATAGTGGCAATCCGAGACAGCGATTATGGGGGAGGATAGCGATCAAACACCTTTCTCTCCAAATGTAGGCTTAATAATTCCGAAATCGGCTGACTGTGGTGGCTAGGGGAGACGAAGCAAATCATCCTGTGCTCACTAAAGAAGTCCTGTACGATGTAAGCTGTGTGAACAGGGACCCTGTCATATTGGAACAAAGCATCATCATCATTATCATCATCATCCTCCTCCTCATCATCGTTATTCTGTAGAATGGACCTGAATACCAAAAGGGCCACATACTCCTCGGCAGTAATGCGACTTTTCAGGGTACACAAAATGGCTCTGAGCACTATGGGACTTAACATCTATGGTCATCAGTCCCCTATAACTTAGAACTACTTAAACCTACCTAACCTAAGGACATCACACAACACCCAGTCATCACGAGGCAGAGAAAATCCCTGACCCCGCCGGGACAGGTTACACATATTGGCCTCGGAATACCGTGATATTGTTGCCCAAATTATGACCGAAACCCCGCCATGTTCCACTCTTGAGGTGTAAACTCGGTCAGAATTTCGAAACAACGTTCCACAAGAATAATCAGATCAAATAACTCTTCCATTGCTGGAAAGTCCATGTTTTAAGGCTTCGGAACCACGTTTTCCTGTTACAGGCATTTGCGTCACTGATGAGTGGTTTTGGAATTCCAGCTCACCCTGCAATTCCCTGCTTATGGAGCTCCCGTCGTATTGTTTTGATGCTGACAGACTTCATCTTTAGAAATTTCTTGGATGCCAGAAACACCGACTATATCAGTTCATGACTGTTACTGGCTGGAGGCTGCTATGAAGTTATACGTTACCCCAACATATTCCAGACATGCTCTATGTTTGTCAAATCAAGGTTCTGGCATGAATATCAGGAACCTCAGTGCTTTTGTGGTGTGAACCGCGCTGTTGGTTCCTGTTTGATCCGTTGGAGTGTGTCATTTGGTATACTGGTCCAGAATGGTACGACAGCAGATTTCAACAATCAGGAAAAATACAGTTGAGCAGTAAGCCTCCCTTTCAATGAATAGTAAATCAATTCAGTTCTTGTATCCAGTAGTTGCTTCCTCACATATTTCAGCAAATAGTCTACAGTCACAATTATCTGACAGCACAAGCAAGACTCACTGTTGAACAACACAGAATGTGAGTTATTGTTGTAGTTGCGTTTTCTATGGTTTCGTGTAATCGATAAACGTCAGTTTGGGAACCGAAATCTCAATCCATCTGCAAGCAGTCGGTTCCCGAAGATTCGCAGTGACACACTGCTAATACGTAACCTCCGTGTGGATTCATTATTATCACCTCGCTATTCGGATCAAGTCGGGTGCTACTACTATCTTCTCATGGTATTATTCCTTGTGGTAGCACAGGTGCCAAACTGCTATCGTGATTCCATCACCTCATCTCACATTCTGCAGTGTTAGCACTGCAGCCAACTACCTGGGTGACCTTTCCGATGCAGGTAGTGGACAAAAATAATGAAGCACCAAAAACACAGCACAATCTATGGCTAATACCCTGTCAAGAAACCGCTGAAAAAAAAAAATCATTCATTCGTGTTCAGTACATAAAAACAGATCCCGTATAGTTTTCAGTTGACTGGTAGCCATGGGGGATCCGGCTATTGATTCTCGTGGTCAAATAACCAGTCCTGGACTATGCGAGCTGTGTGCAAAAGGACCCTCTCGTCCAGGAACACATCAGTATTCGGGAGCAAAGATTGTAACATGGGATGGACCTGATCAGCCAAAATGCTCAGAAAATCCTCGGCAGTAATGCGACCCTGTAAAGTAACCATGGGGCCCGTGGAATACCAAGATATGGCAGGCAAAACCTTCATCGTACCACCGGCATGTTTTCGTTTTGGGACGTATAGTCGCTCAGAAATTTAAAACAGCTTTGGGAGGAAAACGGATCCTGAAAATTGTTGTTGTTGTTGTGGTCTTCAGTCCTGAGACTGGTTTGATGCACCTCTCCATGCTACTCTATCCTGTGCAAACTTCTTCATCTCCCAGTACCTACTGCAGCCTACATTCTTCTGAATCCGCTTAGTGTATTCATCTCTAAGCGTCCCTCTACGATTTTTACCCTCCAAACTGCCCTCCAATACTAAATTGGTGGTCCCTCGATGTCTCAGAACATGTCCTACACAACCGATCACTTCTTCTAGTCAAGTTGTGCGACAAGCTCCTCTTCTCCCCAATTCTATTCAATACCTCCGCACTAGTTATGTGATCTATCCTTGTAACCTTCAGCATTCTTCTCTAGCACCACATTTAGAAAGCTTCTATTCTCTTCTTGTCTAAACTATTTATCGTCCACGTTAAACTTCCATACATGGCTACACTCCATACAAATACTTTCAGAAACGACTTCCTGGCATTAAAATCTATACTCGATGTTAACAAATTTTTCTTCTTCAGAAACGCTTTCCTTGCCATTGCCAGTCTACATTTTATATCCTCTCTACTTCGACCATCATCAGTTATTTTGCTCCTCAAATAGCAAAACTCCTTTACTACTTCAAGTGTCGCATTTCCTAATCTAATTCCCTCAGCATCACCCGACTTAATTCGCCTACATTCCATTATCCTCGTTTTGATTTTGTTGATGTACGTCTTATACCCTCCTTTCAAGACACTGTCCATTCCGTTCAACTGCTCTTCCAAGTCCTTTGCTGTCTCTGACAGAATTACAATGTCATCGACGGACTTTAAAGTTTTTATTTCTTCTCCATGGATTTTAATACCTACTTCGAACTTTTCTTTTGTTTCCTTTATCGCTTTCTCAATATACAGATTGAATAACGTCGGGGATAGGCTACAACCCTGTCTCACTCCCTTCCCAACCACTGCTTCCTTTTCATACACTTCGACTCTTATAACTGCCATCTGGTTTCTGTACAAGTTGTAAATAGCCTTCCGCTCCCTGTATTTTACCCCTGCCACCTTCAGAATTTGAAAGAGAGTATTCCAATTAACATTGTCAAAAGCTTTCTCTAAGTCTACAAATGCTAGAAACGTAGGTTTGCCTTTCCTTAATCTTTCTTCTAAGATAAGTCGTAGGGTCAGTATTGCCTCACGAGTTCTAACATTTTTACGGAATCCAAACTGATCTTCCCCGAGGTCGGCTTCTATCAGTTTTTGCATTCGTCTGTAAAGAATTCGTGTTAGTATTTTGCAACTGTGACTTATTAAGCCGATAGTTCGGTAATTTTCACATCTGTTAACACCTGCTTTCTTTGGGATTGGAATTATAATACTCTTCTTGAAGTCTGAGGGTATTTCGCCTGTCTCATACATCTTTCTCACCAGATGGTAGAGTTTTGTCAGGACTGGCTCTCCCAAGGCTCTCAGTAGTTCTAATGGAATGCTGTCTACTCCAGGGGCCTTGTTTCGACTCAGGTCTTTCAGTGCTCTGTCAAACTCTTCAGGCAGTATCATATCTCCCATTTCATCTTCATCTACATCCTCTTCCATTACCATAATATTGTCCTCAAGTACTTCGCCCTTGTATAGACCCCCTATACACTCCTTCCACCCTTCTGCTTTCCCTTCTTTGCTTAGAACTGGGTTTCCATCAATGCTCTCGATATTCATGCAAGTGGTTCTCCTTTCTCCAAAAGTCTCTTTAATTTTCCTGTAGGCAGTATCTATCTTACTCCTAGTGAGATAAGCCTCTACATCCTTACATTTGTCCTCTAGCCATACCTGCTTAGCCATTTTGCACTTCCTGTCGATTTCATTTTTGAGACGTTTGTATTCCGTTTTGCCTGCTTCATTTACTGCATTTTTGTATTTTCTCCTTTCATCAGTTAAATTCAATATTTCTTCTGTTACCCAAAGGTTTCTACTAGCCCTCGTCTTTTTACCTATTTGGTCCTCTGCTGTCTTCACTATTTCATCCCTCAAAGCTACCCATTCTTCTTCTACTGTATTTCTTTCCCCCATTCCTGTCAACTGTTCCCTTATGCTCTCCCTGAAACTCTGTACAACCTCTGGCTCTTTCAGTTTATCCAGGTCCTATCTCCTTAAATTCCCACCTTTTTGCAGTTTCTTCAGTTTTAATCTACAGTTCATAACCCATAGATTGTGGTCAGATTTCACATCTGCCCCCGTAAATGTCTTACAATTTAAAACCTGGTTCCTAAATCTCTGTCTCACCATTATATAATCTATCTGATACCTTTTAGTATCTCCAGGGTTCCTCCGTGTATACAACTTTCTTTCATGATTCTTAAACCAAGTGTTAGCTATGATTAAGTTATGTTCTGCGCAAAATTCTACCAGGCGGCTTCCTCTTTCATTTCTTAGCCCCAATCCATATTCACCTACTATGTTTCCGTCTCTCCCTTTTCCTACTCTTCAATTCCAGTCACCCATGAGTGTTAAATTTTCGTCTCCCTTCACTACCTGAATAATTTCTTTTATCTCATCATACATTTCATCAATTTCTTCGTCATCTGCAGAGCTAGTTGGCATATAAACTTGTGCTACTGTAGTAGGCGTGGGCTGCGTGTCTATCTTGGCCACAATAATGCGTTCACTATGTTGTTTGTAGTAGCTTACTCTGAAAGTTACTGGCAGATTAAAACTGTGTGCCGGACCGAGCCTCGAGCTCAGGACCTTGTGTTTCACGGGCAAGTGCTCTGCCATCTGAGCTACCCATGCACCACTCACGACTCGACCTGACAGCCTCCATTCCGCCAGTGCCTCATCTCCTACCTTCCAAACATCACAGAAGCTCTCCTGCGGACCTTGCAGAATTAGCACTCCTGGAAGAAAGGATATGACGGAGGCATGGCTTAGCCACAGCCTGGTAAATGTTCGAGTCAGTCCGGCACACACTTTTAACCTGCCAGAAAGTTTCATATCAGCGCACACTCCGCTGCAGAGCGATAATTCCATTCTGAAAACTGATCCTACCAAGTGGCTTACTTCCATTGCACCATTTTTTCCGGTTATACGGTCTCAGTACTACGTTTTCCTTTTACGGACTTCCCTCTTCTTGCTGACAGTTTTCACAATGCTTATGACATTCAGTTCTACAGTGACATTTTCAGCCGTCATCGTCTTACCTTTCGTCACAATCCTCTTCAGTGACCGTCTGTTACGGTCACTCGACACACGCTTTCATCAGCATTGACTTAGCGGATGACCTTTTGCAGCTTTCTCTATATGCAGTATAAATCTTCGATACGACGCCATTTCAAACATAAAATATTTGATACACCTTATTTACAGAAGCATCCGCCATCAGAGGACCACCAAATTTCACTCATTGTAATTCACTTATCTCCTCCATACTGCACTCAAAAATACACTGAACACCTTTGTAATCACGACTGACAACTGCAGCGTATTGGGTACATTTGACATGTGCCATTCGTGGTCAAACACAACAGTGCAACGTGAAGGCTTGGCTAGCATCCGAAATTATGATCAAGCACTCATTACCCTAGTGTTTTTCTCCCTCGTACGTACTTCGTGCTTCTAAGCATCAACGCACCATGTCTTCACTTTTTTTTATTTCAAAAATGGTTCAGATGGCTCTGAGCCCTATGCGACTTAACTTCTGAGGTCATCAGTCGCCCAGAACTTAGAACTAATTAAACCTAACTAACCTAAGGACATCACACACATCCATACCCGAGGCAGGATTCGAACCTGCAACCGTAGCGGTCTCTCGGCTCCAGACTGTAGCGCCTAGAACCGCACGGCCACTCCGGCCGTCTTTTATTTACTTATTATTTTATTAATTTATTATTTTATTATTATTTTGAGCTTTTCCTCATTACAGAGGCTTATCTCCAACATAATAATTTACTTGGGAATTACAACACAAACAATCAACGTTCTTAAACTAAAGTCTCAAAATATTTCTCAAGGTGTTTCGATCTTGTGTGTCTTCTTCCTCTGCGCCCATTCTCCTCATTGTGTGCTGTACATTTTGGAGCCAGGTGGTCATAGGTCGTCCTCTTCTTCTTCTCCCCTCCGGCTCCCACTCCAGTATCAATTTTGGTATTCTGGTTTTCTCCATTCGTCGTACATGCCCGTACCACTGTAATTTCTTCCTATCCATTACGTCATATATTCTTTCTTTTATTTCTATTCTCCTTATTACTTCGGTGTTCCTTATCTTTTCTTTCCTGGAGATTTTTGCCGATGTTCTCCAAAAGTCCATCTCTCGAGCTTGTAATTTTTTAACGTGCTTCATGTTAATTGTCCAGGTCTCCGTTCCATACAGAACCCCACTCTCTAATATGGATTTGTATATTAATTTTTTAGTTCTGCTCATTACATTCCTGCTCCATAAGACTGAGTTAAGCATCCCAATGACCCTCCGTCCGCTACTAATTCTTTTATTGATTTCTGACTCTGATTTTCCATCGATTTCTAAAATGGATCCCAAATAACAGAAAGTGTTTATCTTTTTGATTTTCTTTCCTTCAATGTATAGGTCATCTGAATCATTTGCCAAGTATTCTGTTTTTTGGTAATTAATCTTCAAACCCCAAGTTTTGTATGCTGCAGCTAGTTGATTGCACATATAGCTAGCATCCTCTCCATCTTGTGCTACGACTACTTGATCATCAGCAAATAATAAGTGATGTAGATAAACTCCATCTCTTATTTCTATTCCCATACTATTACATTTACGAGACCATGTTCTAAGGCTAATATCTAAATAGATTTTAAATAATGATGGTGACATGGGACAGCCCTGTAAAAGGCCTTTGCTTGTTCTAACTTTCTGTGAAAGTTTATTACCAACTTTCACTTGGCAAATGTTATCTTTATACATCTGTTGTATTATTTTAATCAAGGAAGGGTTTATGTTTGGCATATGTAGTGCTCTCCAAAGTAATTTTCTTGGAACAGTATCATACGCTTTTTCTAGATCTATGAAAATTAATCCTATATTTTTTCATTTTTCGCTATGTTTCTCCAAAATCTGTCGTAATGTGAAAATATGGTCTACACTTTTATTGCAGTTTAATAATTTTCTCCCTGTGTCTTATCCTATTTCCAGGTCAAGTGGCTGAAGGAGGAGCTAGGTTTCCACCACGCCTTCAACCACAAGACGGTGAACGTGGAGAAGGCGCTGAAGGAGGCCGCCCCAAATGGCGTCGACTGCTACTTCGACAACGCGAGAGGCGAACAGAGCAATGCGGTGATCAGCAACATGCGTCAGCGCGGCCGCATATCCGTGTGCTGCTGCATCTCCACCTACAACGTCACCAAGGTGGCCATCGCGCCCGTCGTCCAGATGCACATGGTCGGGAAGGAACTCGTAATGGAGGGTTTCATGTTTCATCGGTATGCTCAGGGGTGAAAACCTTGGGAAAGCTGTCAAGGTGTGACGTCATTCGTATGTTTGGCTGGAATTTGAGGATTACATCACTGATTTAAGGAAACTGGGAGGAAATACTTGTGATAATTAGGCACATACTACAAATGGAAAGACAGTCACCAGCTAATATTACAGCGGGTTTCCAGCAATACTGTGATTTTTGTAAGTAAGCGGCATAGTTGATTACATTAGCCCGTTGTGTGGATGTAAATTTGTTATTTCTCTCTTAGAATAAAGAATAACTTTGTAATGACAGGTGAGTCATTTCCAATTTACTCCACACATTATTTTGTCTTTCCGTTCTCCCTATCCTAAAATTATTTACTTCTTTCCTCCCCATTTATGTGCTCTTACTTTGGAACAACCCCCCTAGTCAAAGTGGACAGTTCGTATTTTTAAAATGATTCATTGCTTACACTTGGTTTAAGAATTATGAAAGAAGATTTTATGTGTAGAAGAGACCTGGTGTCACTGCAATGTTTCAGTTTGATCATATAAAGGTACGACCGAGATTTCGAAATCATACTTTTAACTCCAAGACATTTCCAGCGGCAAATGTTGATTCTGACCATAATTTATCGCTCATGAACCGCTCATCTGAACTGTGGAAATTGCAGAAACGTAGGAACGTAAGAAGATGGGACCTAGATAATGTGAGGGAAACGTTGTTGAGAGTTTCAGAGGGAGCATCAGGACAGAATGGGCTGAAACGGGGAAAGGAATACAAAAGAAGACGAAGGGTTGGTTATCAGAAACTAAATAGGAAAGTCAGCAGAGGACAGATGGAAAGCTCCATCAAATCAATTTTTGATTGAAGTCCACGACAACAATAACAACATCTACAGTGGAAAACTATAGTATATGGTTTTACAATTTGTGTACAAATACTTCCAGATTTAGCAAACAAAAGTGAGACGAAAAAAGCCGCTACGGCATTACGCTAGTACTGTTGAGACTCCCACGTGGTCATTCACATATGTTTAGTGATATATTGCTCGCAAAAGGTATATCGAAAACAGAAAAATCAAGCAAAATAACGCTACTATATCCTCTGAAGCTACTCGTAGTATAAGGTTTCCCCATTTTAAGCACCCGATGTAAATAACTAACACTGGCAATAGTGCAAAAATGTCCTGTGTCACGCAGACACTATGAAGTTACCAATAGCACTGGACGAGAATGGTGGTATACCCCTCCCATCCAAGCGATACGAAGCTCTTTGTTCGGCTCATTTCCAAAAAGTGTGGTTGGCCTACGAAGTTGAAGAAATCTGACTGGATGAGCTGTTGTTGGGATTTGTCTGAGGTAAACATTTGCACTGGCTTAGAAGCTCTCTGACTGGTCTACTTCCAATGAAGAGTGCGGAGTCTAGAGCTAAGAAATGTAATTAAATAGTGAAATATTGAGATGTTATTGACAGAGCATACACAGGTGCCAGGAAGGTACCTGCAAAGAAATAACACCGGTAACAGGAGAAATACTTCACTTGATCGAGGAACTACAATTACAAAAATATTCAGGGAAATTCAGAAATACAGAAATATACGCCACTCAGGAATATAGTGTATACAAAATGAGGGAAGCTAAGGCTGAACGGCTAAGTGAAAAATGTGAAGAAATCGAAAAAGAAATAATTGTCGGAACGACTGACTCAACATAGAGAAAAGTCAAAGCAACCTTCGATGAAACTAAATGAAAGGGCGGTAGCATTAAATGTGCAATGGTATCTCCGCTGTTAAATGCAGAGGATAGAACGGATAGGTGGGAAGAGTGCACTGAAGACATGTCTATGACAGGGAGGGGGGGAGTGGAGGGGAAGAAAGAGGGAGGGGATATAGTATTATAATCGGAATTTAAAAGAGCTTTGGACGACATAAGATAAAATAAGACATACGGGATAGATAACATTCCGTTGGAATATCTAAAACCATTAGTGGACGTAGCAACCAAACGACTATTAATGATGATGCGTAGAATGTTTGAGACTGTCGATATAACACGAGACTTCCGAAAAGGCATCATCCACACAGTTGCGAACTTAGCAAGAGTCGGCCAGTGCGGGAAGTATCGCAGTCAGTGCAACACCTCATGCATCCAAGGTGCTGACAAGAATAATATACAGGAGATTGAAAAAAAAGAAAAAAAAAGCCACCGGTAACAGACAGTCAGTCCTGTCACTGCTCGTGATTGTGGCAAGGTAGGCGAATTGTCGACTTCGGATTACTGGGAGAATTGTAAGAAAGTTTGGTTTTTGCGGTAAAGGATCCCGTTTATAGGACACTGGTGCGATCCGTTCGTAAGTACTGCTCGACGGTTTGGGACCGGCACCAGGTCCGATTAAAGAAAGAAATAAAAGAAACACACAGGCAGGTTGCAAGATTTGTACCGTACGTTCGGACAACACGAAAGTATTAAGGAGAAGCTTCGGGAGTTCAAACTGGAATGTCTGGAGGAAAGCGACGTTCTTCTCGACGACCACTGTTGAGAAAATGTAGATAACTGACGTTTGAATCTGACTGCAGACTGATACTACTGCCGCCAACATACATTTCACTTAAGGACCACGAATATAAGAGAAATTAGAGCTTGTACGGAGGCATGAAGGATGTTGGAACATATATTATTTTCGAACGTTATGAATTACCTCGAAGTGAACGTTCTATTGACACAGAGTCAACACGAATTTATAAAACATCTTTCTTGTAAAACACGACTAGCCCTTTACACACACAAAGTGTTGAGTGCTATTGACAAGGAATTTCAAATTGATTCCGTTTTTATAGATTTCAGAAAGGCTTTTGACACTCTACCGCACAAGCGACTTGTAGTGAAATTGCGTGCTTAGGGGAATATCATCTCATTTTGTGACTGGATATGTCATTTCTTGTCAGAGAGGCTACAGTTCGTAGTAATTGACGGAAAGTCATCGAGTAAAACAGAAGTGATTTCTGGCGTTCCACAACGTATGTAACAGCCCTCTGCTGTTTCTTATCTATATAAACGATTTATCAGGCAATCTGACCAGCCGCCTTAGGTTATCTGCAGATAATGCTGTCGTTTTTCGTCTAGTAAAGTCATCAGAAGATCAAAACAAACTGCAAAACGATTTAGAAAGAATGTCTGAATCGTGCGAATACTGGCAAGTCACCCTAAATAATTAAAAGTGTGAGGTTATCTACATGAGTAATTTCGGTTACACGATAAATCAGTCTAACCATAAAGCGGCAAATTCAACTGAACACCTAGATATTACAGTTACGAACAGTTTAAATTAGAAAGAACACATAGAAAATGTTGCGGGGTAGGCGAACCAAAGACTGCGTTTTATTGGCAGGACACTTAGGAAGTGCGACAGATCTAATAATTAGACTACCTACACTACCCTTGTCCATCCTCTCTGCTGCACGGTCTGGGACCCTTACCAGATATGATTGACGGAGAACATCGAAAAAGTCCTAAAAAAAGCAACACGTTTTGCATTATCACGAAATAAGGGAGAGTGTGTCACGGACATGGTTCAGGATCAAAATAAAAGCATTTTTCGTTGCGGCAGAAATCCCCACGAGTTTCCAGTAACCAAGTTTCTCCTCTGAATGCGACAATATTTGGTTGACACCGTTCTTCATAGGGAGAAAAATTCATCATAATAAAATAAAGGTAGTCAGATTTCGCATGGAAAGGCATTTGTATTCGTTTTTTCCGTGGGCTGTTCGAGAGTGCAGTAATAGTGAATTGTTGTGAAGGTAGTTCGATGAATCCTCTGCGAGACACTTAAATGTGATTTGCAGAGTGTCCACGTAGATGCACATGTAGTTGTAGATAACTACAGTCATTTTTCCCTCACTCCAACTCAGAGTCGAATATCAGAGGAAATGACCTCAAAAGACATGACGTCTTAAGCATTGAGAAGCGTGAAAACTAGCTTCTCTTAAATCGAAGGGCGAATTAAAAATACCATACTCATCCAGTGTTTAACAATGAGAGCACTTAACGACTTCCAACAAACTTTAGAAACGGTGTTTTATATATGGGAGATAGATTCCTTGAAGACCTGGCGGTGATGTGGTGCTACTGCTAACAATACATGGGAGACTGAACGAGATATCATCACTGCGGTACAAGGAAGTTGTTCGAAATGTTACAACGCTCAATACGGCACGTCGCAAGGGGACTTCGGCTTGTGTGGAGGACTTGGCTCGCTGATATGCTCGAATGACGCAGCGGTTCCTTCTCTGCCGGTCCGTACACAGATGGCAGGCGCCTCGCAACTACCCTAGTGTCCTTGACTATTGCATCATCAAGCCACCTGATATAAAGAGACCTGGCTCGGCGTATAACCTTGCAAAAGACTTGGCGTCGGCAGCAGCTAAGTGAGCGCCTCAGCTACGACAACATCCGATTCATTCCATCTTAAGGCCGCTAAAGAAGTCGCGAATATTACCGTACTTAACTGACGAAGCAGCTATCTATGTCGAAGGCACGCAAGTTCGTCATTGCAAGTCTCTTCAAAGGAGAGCCGAAAGTTGACGACTTCAGTATCGAGAAAGAAGAACTGCCATCATTGAAGAATGGCCAGATACTGTGCGAGGCGGAGTACATCAGCGTCGACCCCTACCAGAGGGCGTACACGCAGAGGCACAAGGTTGGGGCTACCATGATCGGATCACAGGTACGCACTATTTACACTTGTTTGTCAAACTCAGCTAACAGTAGCACTAAATTCCTATTCATTCTTCTGTCCCATCTGACGTCACCTACAGAGACATAACTATTTCACAAGCCCACCTTAAGGTTTCCTCTTTCATAATGTGATGAATTCGATGGCAGCATTCGAATTCAGGTCCGTAATCCAGAAGTTCACTTGTGCTATGACTGTTGTCACCATTATCAGAATTTTATGATTACTAATACTGGGTACGGAAACTATCAAAATTGACATTAGTCTCACCTCCAAATATCATGTGAGGGTTAGCCCGTTTACACGTGCATGCCTTCAATTATAGATCAGCCTGGTCTACCGCAACACTAACTCACTGTCAACTGAAGCTTGCCGTCTACAAGAAATGTTTTTAAAGACGTGTCTCTCCCCACCAGCTTAAGGAAAGCTTTGTCACAAAACAATGTAAAGACAAGTATTAAATAATATAATTAACCTACTTGAAGGCTTTTTTTATTTATATTAATATTTACTTTAGTTTTTCTGTTGTATATTATTATTCATATATAATAATGTGGTAGTAACCATAGTTGATTCTCACTTGTCACATGTTATCAAAATTTAAGAAGTGAATATCTCTCGAAATTGAAAGGGATCCCAATTTACGACTGAAGTGCCTCATCTCAAACGAATTTCGGTGCTGATTCCAAAACAGCTCTTGAATTTTGAGAGGCGAAGCTATATTAATTCATCTAGTGTATTTGGATTACTAACAAATGTGCACTGCATGATCTTTTTGTCTTCCAGCATCTGCTGAGTAAATGTTAGGTTTCATATCAGGCTTTTAATTCAATTTGAAATCATGTAATAATTTCCGTTGGTTTGTATGTGATATAATTTACAAATGAGCCAAATGAGTTGGTCTCATATGGAACTCATTATCATACTAAGGTGTTAGTTGCAGTCGATACTCAGTTCACGGTAACAAGATATGGGGTGATGAATTAAACTCGTTTCCACTCTTGACATGTGAACGCTAACCACTATTTCATAATAAATTCGTATAAATTCAGAAAATCTCGTAATGACTTTACCTAACAACAAATACTTCTGCTATGCCAGTGTTACTAAAATCAAAACACATGAAATGCTTGCGAACAGGTTAAGAAGTTTGTAATAGTCACTTTACTGAATTAAATGTTCAATTCACCAGCAGTTTGAAATTATTACTATTTTGCTCATTTTTACTTAGCCCTGGGGGTCCCAGTATGAGCTCTACAATGCACATTGAAGTTTAGTTAGTTAGCACTGTATCTAGTTTTACGAACTGACTGAATTGAAGTTAAGTGTGTGATGAAAATGAGTCAGTAGTGTAACCAAATTAAGCCCTAACATGCTGCGTTCCTTAGTCCTGTCGCAAACTGAGCCATATGTGAAGAAAATGGTTCTCGGGGATCTACTTTGCATGACTTTGGCAGTGAATTTCGGTAATTTAAACTAACAAAAAATCGTTTTCGTTTCAAACTTAACGAAAGTAACCACGCCAAAGTTTGGTAACAAACACCTAAATAACGTAAAACACGAAAACTCCCTCAAATAAATTCGTATTAAATAAGGAAATGCCTATAATTTTTTACAGTTATAACTATAGCAGCCATTTAAATCCGCACTTGCTTATGAGTAGGTTGCAAAATACGGTCTTCTTGAATGTAAACAACTGTCAGCTGTTCAAATGGCTCTGAGCACTATGGGACTCAACTGCTGTGATCATCAGTCCCCTAGAACTTAGAACTACTTAAACCGAACAAACCTAAAGACATCACACACATCCATGCCCGAGGCAGGATTCGAACCTGCGACCGTAGCAGTCGCACGGTTCCGGACTGCGCGCCTAGACCCGCGAGACCACCGCGGCCGGCTGTCAGCTGTCAGATTGGAATGTCCCACCACTACCGTACGTCGCAACAATGGCGGACTAGCCGCCTAACCTGGACTGGTTAGCCGGCCGGTATGACCGAGCGGTTCTAGGCGCTGCTGCAACGGTCGCAGGTTCGAATCCTGCCTCGGGCATGGATGTGTGTGATGTCCTTAGGTTAGTTAGGTGTAAGTAGTTCTAAGTCTAGGGGACTGATGACCTCAGATGTTAAGTCCCATAGTGCTCAGAACCATTTGAACCATTTTTTTTCGGACTGGTAGTGGCTCAGAATTTAATGGTAATGTCCAGCACAACATAGGCGGACATACCACAACAAAACACGTAAATGCGCCAGATGCGCTCGATGAAATGGATACACACAAGCATGAGAACACACCCCACAAAAATAATACATGATACACCTTCAGTAACAACCACAACAAAATGAATAAGGAAGGTGTTGGTAGTAAGTGGCAACAGCTAATATTAATGGTGGATCAAGAATGTCAGTCATAGATAGTAAACACACTTCACTGAAATTACACTGATTTCTAAGGAAAACAATATTGCGAAAAGTTTATCGCAACAGAGAAAGACATTACATTTGAAACTAAACGAAATTCTTTGTGTCTTTAAAGGGACAGAGAGCTTAGCGTTGCAGCTTATCTTTTTGTAGACGATGCACTGTGACGTCAGCAGCCTCTCGGTGATGCTGGCAGCCTAATTATTGTAGCCTTATCAGCAAAGAAATTTCAATGGATACATCTTCAGTTTATGATTATATTATCTTGTGCTGCACCTGTTTTGTCATAAACCAGTTAGACGTATTTGTTGCTGTATAAATTGACATTAATATGTGTACGATTACAACATTCTTTACACCCGCGTTTCTGTTTCTAACGTCCCGTATACAGATTCAAAACAGTGTAGAAAGCACATTTACTCGCCGATGGCGAAGTTACAGTCCGTCCGATTTTAGCAGTAACAATCGCAAATTCAAGGTCCTGGCGGAAACAGTATCATACGTTGTAAACACTTGAGAAGTCCCCCCGACAAACAGCCATGCTTTAACGCACGAGGCAGCTCATTAAGTTCCACACAAGATAATAAGTTCAAAGTACATTAACTCGTGGAAATCAGTTACGTGCAAAACAGTACTGTTCTAAGAGCGATATTTACACTCCATTCGCTTGAGTATTATCGCTGCTATTTATAGTACTCAATGACGCTCACAGTATTCATTGTCCTCCACTTCGTTTCGTAACGTCCACGGAGAAATTTAGTTTATACAGAGATCGAAAAAATAAGAACGGAGCCGTAGATTTTCAACTGCTTCTTTCTAGAACGATTGCACAACCCAGGCGTGCACACAACGACGATGCACTTAATGTCACTCTTCGATTGCAATCTATCGATATTGCTCCAGAAACGCAGTGCACATAGCTGTGCTGCATATTACGTACGTTTTCACGCACAGCGCATTTCACAAAAGCATTACAAAGAAGATCAAATATATGTTGACACTTTTGCATACTCAGGTAAAAGAGACTGATGTAGCAATATTAATTTAAAAAATCAATTTTTCGTTTCGTATTATCGAAAAAACAACAAATATTCTAAATCATCAAAGACTAAACGAAGTAGAAGGAGGAAAGAAGAAAAAGATAAAAAATATCTCTCGTAATTATCAATACAAAATAAAATTCCGGTCTTGGGTGCAGAGATTTTTATTTTCTAACTTCAGTTACTCGTTTCGCGAATGGTAGACATCTACCACACCCGTGGCCTAGGGGTAGCGTCTTTGATAACTCCTCGCTGCCGGCTTTGAAACCCGCCCCGATAAAGTTTGATTAATACGAAGCATTGGCGACCGAAAATTTCCAGCATAAGAAGTCACCCTCATGCTGCCGGCGTCCTTGTCAAAGAGGACGGAGGAACGGACAGAGGTTCAGTGCACTCTCTTCTCCTAGGTGTGGGAGACTTCCCTTAAAAAGGGAAGAATCGGCAGTGATTAATTCGAAGAGGGTGCAGGAGGCTATGGGAACCACTGCATTAAAGACGCATAGTGTGTAACTACAGGACATTTGGTCTGTGATTCGAAAACTATCATGATGATCTCTCCATTGGCAAAAGATAACGGAATAGTAGCCCATTCGGATCTTCGGCAGGGGCTTGCCAGCGGTGAGGTGACCATGAGAAAAAGATTGAATAACCAACGAAAGGATAACTTTCTACGAGTCGGGACGTGGAATGTCAGAAGCTTGAACGTGGTAGGGAACCGAGAAAATCTGAAAAGGGAAATGTAGATGCTCAATCTAGATATAGTACGGGTCAGTGAAGTGAAATGTAAAGAAGACAAGGGTTTCGGCAGATAAGTATAGGGTAACAACAACAGTGGCAGAAAACAGTATAACGGGAATAGGATTTGTTAACAATATTAACATAGGGCAGAGAGTGTATTACTGTCAACAGGTCAGTGATAGCTTTGTTCTTATAAGAATCGACAGCAAACCAACACCGACGACTGCAGTTAAGGTACACATGCCGACGTCGCCAGCTGAAGACGAAGATATAGAGACAGTATAGGAGGATCTATTAAAAGTGTAATACAGAACGTAAAAGGAGATGAAAATCTAATAGTCATGTGGGACTATTGTAGGGTAAGAAGTAGAAAAAAGTTTACTGAAAAATTTGGGCTTTGGGCAAGGAATGAGAGGAGGGAAAGAGTAATTCAGTTCTGTAATAAATTTCAGCCAGTAATAGGGAATACTCGGTACAATAACATCAAGAGGGGGAGGTATACTTGGAAAACGCTGGGTGTTGAATGAAGATTTGAGTTAGATTACATCATGGTCAGACAGAGATTCCGAAATCAGATGCTGGATTGTAAGACGTACGCAGGAGCAGATACAGTCTCATCACAATGTAGCAGTGATGAAGAGTAGGCTGAAGTGATAAGTCAGGAAAAATCAATACGCAAAGAAGTACTAAGGAACAACGATATACGCTTGAGGTTCTCCAAGACTGTAGATACAGCAATAAGGAACAGCTGAGAAAGCAGTACAGTTGAAGAAGAAGGGACATCTGTAAAAAGAGGAATCACAGAAGATGAAAAGTAAAACCATAGATACAAAGAATGTAACTGCGTAAAATGGCTCTAAGCACTACGGGACTTAACATCTGAGGTCATCAGTCCCCTAAACTTAGAAGTTCTTAAACCTAACTAACCTAAGGGCATCACACACATCCATGCCCGAGGCAGGATTCGAACCTACAACCGTAACAGCAGCGCGGTTCCGGACTGAAGCGCCTAAAGCTGCTCGGCCACAGCGGCCAGCAAACAGTGGGTAACAGAAGAAATATTTCAGTTTGTCGACAAAGGAAGGAAGTACGAAAATGTTCAAGAAAATTAAGGAATACAGAAATACAAGTCATTGAGGAATGAAATAAAAAGGAAGTGCAGAAAACTAAGACGAAGTGGCCACACGAAAAATGTGAAGAAATGAAAAGAAATGGTTGTCGGAATGAGTGATTCAGTCTGTAGGAAAGTCAAAACAACCTTCGGTGAAATTAAAAGCAAAAGAGGTACCATTAGGAGCGCAACGGGAATTCCACAGTTAAATGCAAAGGAGAGAGCGGATAGGTGGAAAAATTACGTTGAGGAAATCTATGAGGGTGAAAAATTGTCTGATGTCATAGGAGAAACGGAGACGATTTGGAAGAGATGACGGGGTCCAGTATTAGAATCAGAATTTAAAAGAGCGTTGAAGGACTTAAGATCAAATAAGGCACAAGGGATGATAACATTCCTCCAGAATTTCTAAAATTATTGTTGAAGTAGCAATAAAACGAATATTCACGTTGGCGTATAGAATGTATGAGTCTCGGGACGTGCCATGCGACGTTCGGAAAAATATCATCCACATAATCCCAAATACTGCAAGAGATGACAAGTGCGAGAATTATAGCACAATCAGCTTCACAGCTCATGCATACAAGTTGCTAACAAGAATAATATACATAAGAGAGGAAAAGAAAACTCAAGATGTATTAGACGACGATCAGTTCGGCTTTAGTAAAGGTAAAGGCACTAGAGAGAGAATTCTGACGTGGTGGTTGATAATGGAAGCAAGAATAAAGAAAAATCAAGACACTTTGATAGAAATTGTCGACCTGGTAAAATCGTTCGACAGTGTGAAATGGTGGAAGATGTTCTGAATTCTGAGAACAATAGGGGTAAGCTATAAGGAGAGACGGGTAATAATATACAAAAAAGCCAAGAGGGAAAGATAAGAGTGGACGACCAAAAACGAAGCGCTCGGATTAAAAAGGGTGTAACACAGGGATGCAGTCATTCACCCCTCCTACTCAATCTGTATATCGAAGAAGCAATGGTGGAAATAAAAGAAAGCTCTGGAATGGGATTAAAATTGAAAGTGAAAGGATATCAGTGTTACGATTCGCTGATGACATTGATATCCTGAGTGAAAGTGAAGAAGAATTACATGATCTGCTTAATGGAATGAGCAGTCAAATGAGTACGGAATATGGATTGAAAGTAAATTGAAGAAAGACGAAAGTGAAATGAGAACAGCAGAAACTTAACATCAAATTGAAGGTCAGGAAGTAGATGAAGTTAAGGAATTCTGTTATTTAGGCAGCAAAATAACCAATTACCGACAGAGCAAGGAGGACATGAAAAGCAGACTAGCACTGGCAAAAAGGGCGTTGTCGGCAAAGAGACGTCTATTAATATAAAACATAAGCTTTAATTTGAGGCAGAACGTCCTGAGAATGCACGTTTGGAGCACAGTATTGTATAGTAGTGAAGCACGGACTGTGGGAAAACTGGAAGAGAAGAGAATCGAGTCATTTGAGATGTGGTGCTACAGACGAATGTTGAAAATTAGCTGTATTGATAAGGTAAGAAATGAGGATGTTCTGCGCAGAATCGGAGACGAAAGGAATATGTGAAAAACACTGTGAAGAAGAAGAGGTAGGGTGATAGGACATTTGTTAAGCCTTCAAGGAATGTCTTCCATGGAACTAAAGGGAGCTGTAGAAACCAAAACAGTACAGGAAGACAGAGATTGGAGTAAATGCAGCAAATAAATGACATAGGTTGCAAGTGATACTCTGAGATGAAGAAGTTGACACACAGAAGTTTGCGGAGGGCCGATCAAACCAGTCAAAAGACTGATGACACAAAAACAAGAAAAGCAGAGAAAGGCATCTTCACATTACAGAAACTGGTCACTGCACACGCAGTCCATAAAAACGATTATACGATGCGAATAATTCGGCAAAATGTGATTAATATACAAAAAGATGAAATATAATCCTCCGCAACAAAGATCGTATTTTATCTCAGTTCTTACACTGTTTACTGTATCAGCGGCAACGATGTAAATGAACGGATTATCAATATCTTCACAAATTTCAAGTGCTATTAAATATCTTCCAGTTGCAATAATATTATCCCTTACATGGGGGAGTGTTGTGATCATACAGGTTGCGTGCCGTGTTAGTCACTTCGTCGTATAAAAAGAATCGTTAGCGCCGAAATACAGTGTCGAAGCTACAGTCTACTTTTGGTTTCTTTTCTTATAAAAGACATCTTATTTCAGTTTGATTCTACACAACCAAATACTTGCGAATGTGATGGTGATTTGCGTATTGAATCTTTAGTTTCTCTTCCTCGGTCTTTTCTGATACATTATTAAGTCGTCATCCTAAATAAAGTGTTGAACACGAAATTAAGTACCACCGAAAATGGGAACGTAGGTGGAGCTGGTTGTAATTTCAGCTCGATTGGGGTGGGTCTTTTTCCAAATTGTGTAAAATGCATTTGAAAAATAATATCGAAGCTCTGCAAGAAACTACGAAAGTGTTCATTTCTGTACCTTTGACTAAATTCCTAAAAGTTACTGAAGCAGGGGAAAACTGGAAAAGCACACCAAGTCAGAAAGACCTACCAAACCCTTTGCATCTGAAAATTCTGAATTACAGGGATTAAACGCTCCAATTCGTGAGCATATAATTAAATCAAATGAAACTGAGAAAGTGTTACATCGCCAAACAGTGTCTTCTTTAGTCCGAAACGTGTATCTTGCCAGTAAGGAAGAAATTCTCCACAAAACAAAATATAAACCTCCAGTTCCCAAGATAATACCAAAAAGCGACATTAATCTTGAAAAGTGAATTAAATTTTAAAATGAAAGATCGACATATATTAGCAAATATTCTGTTTCAGAATTGGTAAACTGGATTGGTAAGGTTGTAGATAACCAGTATGAAACAATTCTCCATGATAAATACTTTTACTTAATGAAAAAAAATCAACAAGTGTTTCTAATCGGAGTGACCAATGTTTGATAGTTTCTTATCTTGTGCTGCCTCCGTCTTTAGAAGTGGAGTAGAGGTTTTAATCTCTGGTTTAATTGAAGAGTATTACAGTTGAATCTATGTTTACATTAATTGTCAGTGAACTGCATTGAGGAAAATTTTCTAACGGTCAACTAGTAACATGCCCTTCCGATGGTGCTGCTAACTTTAATGGATCTGCCGCTGGGGGTCCGTGTTCGGTTATACTAGAGAAAAGGAGGCACGAGCGCCGCACATTCACTGCAGAGCACACTTTTTCTCAGCTGCTGCCACCAACTGTAATAAGAAACCTCCTATAATAAAATGCTCATAACATGTAGTAAGGTCATTTATAAAAAAATTTTCATGTTTCTAAACGAGAAAATGTAACACATGAAATTCAGTGTGCTTGAGACCGAACTCTTTTAAAAGTACCCGAAGCTGTCGACATCCACTTGCTGACTACCAATCGGACATTTCATTCTACACTCCTGGAAATTGAAATAAGAACACCGTGAATTCATTGTCCCAGGAAGGGGAAACTTTATTGACACATTCCTGGGGTCAGATACATCACATGATTACACTGACAGAACCACAGGCACATAGACACAGGCAACAGAGCATGCACAATGTCGGTACTAGTACAGTGTATATCCACCTTTCGCAGCAATGCAGGCTGCTATTCTCCCATGGAGACGATCGTAGAGATGCTGGATGTAGTCCTGTGGAGCGGCTTGCCATGCCATTTCCACCTGGCGCCTCAGTTGCACCAGCGTTCGTGCTGGACGTGCAGACCGCGTGAGACGACGCTTCATCCAGTCCCAAACATGCTCAATGGGGGACAGATCCGGAGATCTTGCTGGCCAGGGTAGTTGACTTACACCTTCTAGAGCACGTTGGGTGGCACGGGATACATGCGGACGTGCATTGTCCTGTTGGAACAGCAAGTTCCCTTCCCGGTCTAGGAATGGTAGAACGATGGGTTCGATGACGGTTTGGATGTACCGTGCACTATTCAGTGTCCCCTCGACGATCACCAGTGGTGTACGGCCAGTGTAGGAGATCGCTCCCCACACCATGATGCCGGGTGTTGGCCCTGTGTGCCTCGGTCGTATGCAGTCCTGATTGTGGCGCTCACCTGCACGGCGCCAAACACGCATACGACCATCATTGGCACCAAGGCAGAAGCGACTCTCATCGCTGAAGACGACACGTCTCCATTCGTCCCTCCATTCACGCCTGTCGCGACACCACTGGAGGCGGGCTGCACGATGTTGGGGCGTGAGCGGAAGACGGCCTAACGGTGTGCGGGACCATAGCCCAGCTTCATGGAGACGGTTGCGAATGGTCCTCGCCGATACCCCAGGAGCAACAGTGTCCCTAATTTGCTGGGAAGTGGCGGTGCGGTCCCGTACGGCACTGCGTAGGAGCCTACGGTCTTGGCATGCATCCGTGCATCGCTGCGGTCCGGTCCCAGGTCGACGGGCACGTGCACCTTCCGCCGACCACTGGCGACAACATCGATGTACTGTGGAGACCTCACGCCCCACGTGTTGAGCAATTCGGCGGTACGTCCACCCGGCCTCCCGCATGCCCACTATACGCCCTCGCTCAAAGTCCGTCAACTGCACATACGGTTCACGTCCACGCTGTCGCGGCATGCTACCAGTGTTAAAGACTGCGATGGAGCTCCGTATGCCACGGCAAACTGGCTGACACTGACGGTGGCGGTGCACAAATGCTGCGCAGCTAGCGCCATTCGATGGCCAACACCGCGGTTCCTGGTGTGTCCGCTGTGCCGTGCGTGTGATCATTGCTTGTACAGCCCTCTTGCAGTGTCCGGAGCAGTATGGTGGGTCTGACACACCGGTGTCAATGTGTTCTTTTTTCCATTTCCAGGAGTGTATATTCCTGTGCTACAAGTCAATTATCATCCACGAGAACATTTACACAAGGATGCGGATTTAGCAGGCATTGCGGGAGGAATCCTGTTAGAAATGATATGTTACAATGTCACTGCAGCTTTAGTGAATTTGGGTAATACGTTAAATGACGTTTCAAAGTAAAGTTTTGCAAAACAGTCACTCTCAAAACTCCGCAATTCCTTGTGCTTCTTTTCCACAACACTGGTACATTAAAGCCACATAAGCTCCCTTTGCTATTGCGATGAAGACAAAATGGGAAATGAGACACCAAACAAAATCAAAAATCTACATGTGGAGGCAACGGAAGTTGAAAGTGTGATATTCACGGAGAACTAGAATCAACCTATGAAGAATAAGGAAATCTGTGGAAAGTATGAGTAATAAAATTGAGCAACTGGTTAATGACAAGGATGTGAAAATGACAGCACTAAGAACATGTTTTGAAATTTCAAGAATTCTGTGATAATGATTGCAAAGAACGATGCTTGATGGTAGGTCTTAAAAAATAAATATAAACGCTGTTAGTACAGACTCGCGTTCTTTTAAGTATGTTGTTCATAACAAATCAGAGGAGTCGTCTTCTGATGTTTCTTCTTTTATCTTAAAGTACGTCATCAGTTATGAAGTACCAAGCACACTCTCTGAACGTGTTCTGTGTACTCCCATTTCCACTTCCAGTGCATCATTAATGATGTCATCAACACATATGCCGTAAGAATGGCTCAGCTTATTGTTGTTGTTGTGGTGCTCAGTTCAAAGACTGGTGTGATGCAGCTCTCCACGCGACTCTATCCTGTGCAAGCTTCTTCATCTCCCAGTACATACTGCAGCCTACATTCCTCTGAATCTGCTTAGTGTATTCATCTCTTGGTCTCCCTCTACGATTTTTACCCTCCACGCTGCCCTCCATTACTAAATTGGTGATCCCTTGATGCCTCAGAACATGTCCTACCAACCGATCCCTTCTTCTAGTCAAGGTGTGCCATAAATTTCTCTTTTCCCTAACTCTGTTCAATACCTCCTCATTAGTTACAATGATCTACCCATCTAATCATCAGCATTCTTCTGTAGCACCACATTTCGATAGCTTCTATTCTCTTCTTGTCCAAACTATTTATCGTCCACGTTTCACTTCCACACATGGCTACACACCGTACAAATACTTTCAGAAACGGCTTCCTGACAAATATATACTCGATGTTAACGAATTTCTCTTCTTCAGAAACGCTTCCCTTGCCATTGCCAGTCTACATTTTATATCCCCTGTACTTCGAACATCATCAGTTATTTTTCTCCCCAAATAGCAGAACTCATTTACTACTTTAAGCATCTCATTTCTTAATCCAATGCCCTTTGCATGACCCGATTTAATTCGACTACATTACATTGTCCTCGTTTTGCTTTTGTTGATGTTCATCTTATATCCTCCTTTCAAGACACTGTTCATTCCGTTAAGCTACTCTTACAGGTCCTGTGCTGTCTCTGACAGATTTTCAATGTCATCGGCGAACCTCAGAGTTTTTATTTCTTCTCCATGGATTTTAATTCCTACTCCGAATTCTTTTGTTTCTTTTGCTGCTTGCTCAATATACAAATTTAACAACATCGGGGACGGGTGGTAGGGACATTATACTGAGTGCACTAACCGAAAATTACCTCGAGCAATTAAACAGAGAACCGACTCGTGGAGATAACATCTTGGACCTACTGATAACAAACAGACCCGAACTTTTCGACTCTGTATGTACAGAGCAGGGAATCAGTGATCATAAGGCCGTTGCAGCATCCCTGAATATGGAAGTTAATAGGAATATAAAAAAAGGGAGGAAGGTTTATCTGTTTAACAAGAGTAATAGAAGGCAGATTTCAGACTACCTAACAGATCAAAACGAAAATTTCTGTTCCGACACTGACAATGTTGAGTGTTTATGGAAAAAGTTCAAGGCAATCGTAAAATGCGTTTTAGACAGGTACGTGCCGAGTAAAACTGTGAGGGACGGGAAAAGCCCACCGTGGTACAACAACAAAGTTAGGAAACAACTGCGAAAGCAAAGAGAGCTCCACTCCAAGTTTAAACGCAGCCAAAACCTCTCAGACAAACAGAAGCTAAACGATGTCAAAGTTAGCGTAAGGAGGGCTATGCGTGAAGCGTTTATTGAATTCGAAAGTGAAATTCTATGTACCGACTTGACAGAAAATCCTAGGAAGTTCTGGTCTTACGTTAAATCAGTAAGTGGCTCGAAACAGCATATCCAGACACTACGGGATGATGATGGCATTGAAACAGAGGATGACACGCGTAAACCTGAAATACTAAACACCTTTTTCCAAAGCTGTTTCACAGAGGAAGACCGCACTGCAGTTCCTTCTCTAAATCCTCGCACAAACGAAAAAATGGCTGACATCGAAATAAGTGTCCAAGGAATAGAAAAGCAACTGGAATCACTCAATAGAGGAAAGTCCACTGGACCTGACGTGATACCAATTCGATTCTACACAGAGTACGCGAAAGAACTTGCCCCCCTTCTAACAGCCGTGTACCGCAAGTCTCTAGAGGAACGGAGGGTTCCAAATGATTGGAAAAGAGCACAGATAGTCCCAGTCTTCAAGAAGGGTCGTCGAGCAGATGCGCAAAACTGTAGACCTATATCTCTTACGTCGATCTCTTGTAGAATTTTAGAACATGTTTTTTGCTCGCGTATCATGTCATTTCTGGAAACCCAGAATCTACTATGTAGGAATCAACATGGATTCCGGAAACAGCGATCGTGTGGGACCCAACTCGCCTTTTTTTTCATGAGACCCAGAAAATATTAGATACAGGCTCCCAGGTAGATGCTATTTTTCTTGACTTCCGGAAGGCGTTCGATACAGTTCCGCACTGTCGCCTGATAAACAAAGTAAGAGCCTACGGAATATCAGACCAGCTGTGTGACTGGATTGAAGAGTTTTTAGCAAACAGAACACAGCATGTTGTTATCAATGGAGAGACGTCTACAGACGTTAAAGTAACCTCTGGCGTGCCACAGGGGAGTGTTATGGGACCATTGCTTTTCACAATATATATAAATGACTTAGTAGATAGTGTCGGAAGTTCCATGCGGCTTTTCGCGGATGATGCTGTAGTATACAGAGAAGTTGCAGCATTAGAAAATTGTAGCGATATGCAGGAAGATCTGCAGCGGATAGGCACTTGGTGCAGGGAGTAGCAACTGACCCTTAACATAGGCAAATGTAATGTATTGCGAATACATAGAAAGAAGGATCCTTTATTGTATGATTATATGATAGCGGAACAAACACTGTTAGCAGTTACTTCTGTAAAATATCTGGGAGTATGCGTGCGGAACGATTTGAAGTGGAATGATCATATAAAATTAATTGTTGATAAGGTGGGTACCAGGTTGAGATTCATTGGGAGAGTGCTTAGAAAATGTAGTCCATCAACAAAGGAGGTGGCTTACAAAACACTCGTTCGACCTATACTTGAGTATTGCTCATCAGTGTGGGATCTGTACCAGATCGGTCTGACGGAGGAGGTAGAGAAGATCCAAAGAAGAGCGGCGCGTTTCGTCACAGGGTTATTTGGTAACCGTGATAGCGTTACGGAGATGTTTAATAAACTCAAATGGCAGACTCTGCAAGAGAGGCGCTCTGCATCGCGGTGTAGCTTGCTGTCCAGGTTTCGAGAGGGTGCGTTTCTGGATGAGGTATCGAATATATTGCTTCCCCCTACTTATACCTCCCGAGGAGATCACGAATGTAAAATTAGAGAGATTAGAGCGCGCATGGAGGCTTTCAGACAGTCGTTCTTCTCGCGAACCATACGCGACTGGAACAGGAAAGGGAGGTAATGACAGTGGCACGTAAAGTGCCCTCCGCCACACACCGTTGGGTGGCTTGCGGAGTATCAATGTAGATGTAGATGTAGAGAGGCTACAACCCTGTCTCACTCCATTCCCAACCACTGCTTCCCTTTCATGCCTCTCGACTCTTATAACTGCCATCTGGTTTCTGTACAAATTGTTGTGTCTAGACAAGACAGCCTAGACACAATGAGAGGAAGCCGAAAGGCACGCGCTAAGCTCACGCAGAATAGAGATAGGTCTGCAACAGGATACGTAATGAATGCTATAAAGAAAAGTACGTAGCTCCTGGAATACTTAACTTTAACCCATCCTTGTGGTACATAGCTCTTGATGATACAAGTGAGACTCTTTAGATACAAGCTATGTAAGGCTAATGGCGCCTTGCTAGGTCGTAGCCATGGACTTAGCTGAAGGCTATTCTAACTATCTGCTTTGGAAATGAGCGAGGCTTCGTCAGTGTGCATCGCTAGCTACGTCGTCCGTACAACTGGGGCGAGTGCTAGTAAGTCTCTCGAGACCTGCCGTGTGGTGGCGCTCGGTCTGTGATCACTGAAGTGGCGACACGCGGATCCGACATGTACTAATGGACCGCGGCCGATTTAAAGCTACCACCTAACAAGTGTGGTGTCTGGCGGTGACACCACACAAATTGTAAATAGCCTTTCGCTCCCTGTATTTTACCCCTGCCACCTTCAGAATTAGGCTGTTGTAAATGTACATTACTGCATCAATAATCTTGTTTTATTGATCTTTATGATTTTATTCTTTAAATAATTAACTGTTTAGTAGTTATTCGTAATAGAATTAAATATCAGAGATTAAGGTACATTTTTACATATTAGTACCATTGCTGCTTTTTCTAGCATCACAAAAGTTTGAATCTCTCTCTCCCCCCCTCCCCCCATCCCACTACCGTCAGGATTAATAATGGTGGGAGGAGGAGATTAGTGTTTAGTGTCCCGACGACAACGAGGTCGTTGAAGTGGAACACGAGCTCGGATTAAAGGAGGATGGGCAAAGAAAGCGGCCGTGCTCTTTCGCAGGAAATATCCCGGGATTTGCCTTAAGCGATTTAGGGAAATCAGGCAACACCTGAATCAAGATAGCCGATCACCGGTTTTAACCGTCGTCCTCCCTAATTGCAGTCCAATAGTCCAATGTGCTAACCACTGTTCTACCCTGCTCGGTCGTCGAGCTTATTGTCTCTCCGCGCAGAAGAAAGCAGAAGCATTCATCGCTGCAAGCAGAACGCAGCACCTGGAAGTTGATTGTCCCAGGTGTGGCTTCGTGGTGAAGCGTCGGGAAAGAATGATTGGTTCAGTAAAACGATGCCGTCGTTAAGTACTCAGGCGAAGCAGTCTGGAGGAGGAGTGGTTCCAAATATTTCTTGTAAGTCCTGAAGTCGAACTATGCTCGACACTCGCCTCCGAGATTGATGACGAAGGGCTCACGCCAGCGCACTTCTTACCATAGTAGATGGGAGAGTTAATATTTTCGCAAGAGGGATCGAGCTCTCAAACTCAATTGATTTGGTGAAAGAATTAAAGCTCCAGCAGAAACTAACAACAGGCTTCTGGAATCTTTAGAGCAAATAGTAATTCATGAGCTACACAGGAACTCTCATTACAAGCAAGAGGATTAGAATAGTCGTCATCGACCAAGAAACGTTTCTCCAACATACGCAGCAAAAGACGAGGACAAAGGACTTACGAATTTCCCGGCAAGGAGTTTATCGGACTTTTATTCTCACTACTTCGGAGCGAAGAAAGTTTGTGAGGCTAATCCAACAGATTATATCTTGCGAGGTGTCCAGTGTAACACGATAGCTTATTATAAAGGGGAGAGACACTTTATCCAGTCACAAACATGCGACCGCGGATCCACAGGTGGCGGCTAAGATCTGGTCATACTCGTTGACAGCTGAAATCAGCTTGGCGAGAAGCACGTGGAGGGCCAGTTTCACACTGTGGTCCACTGATAGGGTTATCTCTGGGCGTCCACCGGCCGCTAAGGTGACCGCGTGACTGGGAAAACCCTTCGGTTGGGCAGCACAACGGTTGCTCGTCTCTCACGGCCGCTTTTCTAGTACAGTAAAAAAAATAAAATAAAAAAAACACTTGCCCCAAAATTAATAAATATTGAACCATATACGTGTGAAGACGCGCCTTCGATATCTGCGCAGGTTTATAAGTTATTGCAAGTTAAATGCTATAAACAATTCCTGAACAGTGGAAGTGAATACCTCGGCAACGCATTATGCGGCTGAAGCTAACGAGGTGTCTACGGGTACATCTGGTACAACTGTATCGTACTGTGATAGTATATAGTGAAATTATTCACACATTTAGATGAGAGGCCGAAAAGTGGATTTCACACAGTTAAAAACAGCTTTTCTTACTGAATAAGCAGAGAAACATTAAAAGTAGCGGCAGTACTGTAAATTTTAGATACATGGGAAATTATTTAAAGTACAATTTAAATTGCTTGTTAATACTTACACTTATAAACTCGAAAACGGAGGAAAATCATAGAAAGTATTGTTTATAAGCAAACTAAGGCAGACAAAAGATAACTGACAAGAGAATAATATTTATCGGAAAATTTCCGTGTGATCTGATGTGTTGTGTGTGTATAAAAGGTTAAAATTAAGAATTTCAGCAGTATTTATGTTCAGTAGTTGAACCGACTTCAGTAGTCCTTGACCGAGGTTTCCTGGGTGACCAGCGGCATTTTGTAGCTTCGGACGGCGTTGGACGTTGTCAAGCTGTGTTACTCTGTGCTTCGAGAGAGTTTTATCTGATGAGCTATAAAATAGCCACTAGTTTGCGTTTGTGAATTATTCAGAGTTCCTGCTTTCGAACATAGAAACTTTTCAGCATCTAATGGACTTGTCATTTTTCGGATTGCATGTGATACAAGCTACACTTAGAATGTTTCAGTGTGCAGCCATTGTGGAATTTATAATTTGAGATACTGCAGAACTTCAACGGTTTTCTAAAGAAAACTCACGCAATTACACGTGTTTTATTCAACCGCCTCCAAGATCGTAAGAAACACGGTCAGGCTCTGAAATTAATTTACTGTGAACTGTGACTTCCGCTTTTCATATGTCCTTATTGGAAATAATCTCGACACTGTGATACTTTAAAAAATACGTGAACGTGTAAGTGAATTTTGCATAGCAAATTCCGCCTGCTTTCATATTAAATACTTTTGTCGAACATTGTGTACATTGCGACGAATGTGATTTGGTGCCCCATAGACGAAACGTAGCCAAACTTCTGAAGTCCAACAACATCTATGGGGGCTCATTGAAGTGTTCGCGCTGTGTAGTTTGTGGGTAAATATTTTCGTGAAATAGCACGTGGGGGCTCCAAGCTGATACAGCACCTGTGAACAGTTTAGAAATTTTTCAGCAACTTGGTGAAAGATATTGTGTTTTATTTCGTCACCCACACCACTTGCAGATTCCAATACAGCCCACCAGGGTGCGAAGGAGGTCGCAGCCCATTGAGGTTAAATATTATTTTCCGTTACCCAGTATTGCACGGGTATGTACTTATTCAAATCTTCTAACCCATCTCCTTCTTCCCACTCTGTCCATATTCACTTCTCAGCACTCTCCGTCCATTTCCTTCTGCCCTTCTCCCCGCTTATCTGCTCCCTCCTCCACTCTCTCCCCATCACCTCGATCACACCTTTAAATTCATGTCCCCTTCAGCCCTCTTAAGTTCATCTCATTTACCCCTCACTAAGTTTCTCAACCTCAAATCCCTGCGTCACTCTTCTCCACCCTCTTCTACCTATCAACCTCCTCCTCCCCCTCTTTCTGTCAACCTCCTCGTCCCCACCTGTCTCTGTCCATCTCTTTCTGCCCTCCCTCTGTTCATTTTCCCCTCGCCCTCTCGCTGTGCGTCCCAACCTCTTCCCTATCACTGTCCACTTCCTCTTTCCCCTCTCTCTGTCCAACATCTCCTCATCCCTCACGAAGTTATCACACCCACCACAACCGCAGGCTTATGGTTATTACGCGGACAGTACATCTTTCCAGAAGTAAGTAATAGGTGTACCAACTTTGGTTCAAATCGATGGAGAATATTAGGAGGAGCTTCTTTCCCATGCCTTGCCAAAGTGCACACATGTCACACATAGAGGATGATAATTACTCAATTACTCGTTTACGAAAGAAAACGTAAATTTGTAACAAACTACGGCGTGCACACACTTTATTCAGTATGTAAACGACATTACATATATTCGGATTTGGGTTATGACATGTTCGATATGGCTGCCAACATTGACGAGTATGTGGCGCAGACGAATAGCGAAAATCTGCATGACCTACGGAAGTATCAGAACATCGATGCTGTCGATGACCTCCTGAATAGCTGTTTTAAGCTCAGTAATACTTTTGGGGTTATTGCTATAAACCCTTTAATGTAGTCCCACAAACAAAAGTCACATACGCTCGGATCCGCAGAATGTGGTGGCCAATCGAGGGCCATCCCAGTGGCCTCTGGGTATCACAAGGCCAGAATGCAGTCCCCAAAGTGCTCGTCCAGGACATCAAACACTCTCCTGCTTCGATGGGGTCGAGTTCCATCTTGCGTGAACCACATCTTTGAGAAATCAGGGTCACTTTGAATAATGGGGATGAAATCATCTTCCAAAATCTTCGCGTACCATTTGGTAGCAGCTGTGCCATCAAGGAATTTCCCACCGATTATTCCGTGACTGGACATCCCACACCACAGTCTCCCGTTGAAGGGAAGAGGCTTCTCGATCGCGAAATTCGAATTCTCAGTCACCCAAAAGCGCCAATTTTTTTTATTGATAAACCCATCCGAATGAAAGTGGGCTTCGTCGCTGAACCCAACCATATTCACATCAAAATCTTGTTCGTCAATTCTGTGGGCAATAGTGTTGGCTAAACACAACTGCTGTTCCATGGCCCTAGGGCTTAATGGCTGACGGATTTGAATTTTGTGTAGGAAGAGTTGCAGACCTTCAACAATAATTTGTCGCAGTGGCTCCCAGTTGATTCCAATCTGTTGTGCAGTTCGTCTGATCGGTTTCCTAGGGCTGGTTTCAAACACAGCGTTTGTCTTCTCGATGTTTTCCGGCGTTTTCACCCTTTTTGGTTGACTGACATTGCCAACACTGTCGTCACGAACGCTACCCATTCTCTCAAACTTGATTGTTAGCACACTTGTACCGGTTGTCTTCAGCTTGAACTCGGTTGCAAATTTCCTTTGTGCCGCAATTAGTCTGTTATTGCTCGCATAGTAGGCCTTCGCAAGCGCTATACTCTGAGGCGCGTTCTGCCGTGACACTTTCAAGTTCAAATGGCCGAAACAACTAATTCCCATCGTGCCCTGCGGCCAGTGGTATAGTTAGAACGTCCTAGTACACTGTTCAGAAGTTATAATGATTTTATATCATATAGTTCAATAATTGTCACGCTATATACCTGATCCGTAGCGAATTTCACTGTGCTGTTTCGTCTTCGTGAGCTCAACATTTATGACGTCATATTTCCTGAACAATGCGTTGCACAATGATATACCATAAAGTCATGCATGATGTGCAGTTTTTCGCCCATTTCAATTTTTACGACGTAATATCTCCCGAACTAGGTGCCGTAAAATGACGTAATTTAGTTGGTACATCTAGTGGTATGTCTGGGTACCGTCTGAGCAGTGTGTTGTGAATAGAGTTAGTAGTAAACAAGTAATACATTAAAACGTTGTGCACGATGCCACACTTTCCCAAACATGTCTGTATTTGACGTCATATCTCCTCCACTACTCTTCGTACTATGATTGCTTTCGTAGGTACATTCAGCGGTGGATGTGTATACTGTCTGCGAAAAACGTTGTGTATAGAGTAAGCATCAATGAAGTAAGAAATTTAAACGTCTTGCGTATTGCTGCAGTTTATCACGCGTCTCGGAGTTTATGAAGTCATATCTTCTGAGTTATATGCTGTTTAATGATATAACATTTCTGGTGCATTCAGTGCTATATGTGAACACCGCCTGCAAAACGTGTCACAAATATAGACAGTGGTAAACAACTTATAAATTAAAACGTCGTGCATCATTCAGCAGTTTCACTGCATGAACAGTGGAAATGTAGTGAGCGATAAACTTTTTCCTTTCATCATTTTGTGGAGGGTTTTCGGGGAGAAATAGTTTCCTAAACGTTTTAAATGTTGTACAAAGTTAGTTGCAACTCACTAAGCGTTCTCATTCTCAAGTAATGCATGACCAAGTTAGGGATATACCCGCGTCGTGGGATACACTTGTTTTTCATTCTCATCCTAGACCCTCTGAAAGCTACATTGTTCTAACCCCCACAGCGGTTCTTTCCAGACAGTAAGTGATATGTGTACCAAGTTTGGTTGAAATCCATTGAGTGGTTTAGGGGATGTGGAACATACAGACATACATACATATACATACATATACAGGATATTTCACAGCTAACTTTAATGAGGGGACATAGTAGAGAAAGGTTGTCATACGAACCCACATCCAGAAACGTCATCCATCGATACTACAAAGCATGAAAGTTATTGGACCAGTCGCCTGTAAATGTATGTATGTGCAGGGTGATACTGTGATGATGTTACAAACTTTCTAGGATGATTGAGAGGGATAAATGCATCACTTTGAGGTAAGGGTCTCACTAATAGAAACGAACGAGGCGAGAGTTATAAGCGGAAACGTTCTCATACCTCTGACAGTGGAATACAGGGGATGGGCAAAATAATGTGAACACCTGTGCTTACTTGGGAATGTTTTATTAACAGGCTGTTGGACCTCCATTTGCCCATAATACAGCTGCGATTGTTCTGGGAATACTGGCATATAGTGATTATATAATCTCTAGTGGAATGTTATGGTGCTCTTCGATCAGAACCTCCTGCGCTCCAATGTCCTCCACAATGGTTCGATAATGTTCAAGTCTGGGAACAGTGCTGGCCAGAGAAGCCGCTACAGTTCAGTTGCACGCCTTCATACCAAGATTGTACTGTCCTGCCTGTGTGAATGCGAGCATTATCGCCCTGAAATATGGCATCATTGTTGGGGAACAACATTTGAATCAAGGGGTGCACCTGGTCACCTAAAATGCGCACATAATTGCTGCCTGTAAAATGTCCTTGAGAGTAATGAGGGGACCAGCTAAATACTATGATATGGCTGCCCACACAATCACGCTTCCACCTCCATACTTCACCGTTGGAATCAAGGAATCAGGATGGATGGGATTTTTTGGCGTTCTCCAGACGTAAACCCGGCCAGATGTTGGAAATATCGAAAACGTTGACTCGTCGGACCGTATGAAGTGTCTCCACGAATCAGCCGTCCAGGATTTGTGCCCCTGACACCATGTTTTACGCGTCTTTGCGTTGGTTGTCGTCGCTTATGGTTTCGGTATAGCAGCTCGTCCACGAATATTCGTTTTACGGAGTTCTCGGCAGACAGTGTCGTTAGGTACAGGGTCTCGAAAATGGCTATTGAGCTATGCAGTCACTTTAGCCGCCGTAGTTTGGTGTTGTTTTCACATAATTCGTGTTAGCGTACGACGAACTATGTCATTTAGTTTTGATTTGCGCCCACTATTACGTTTACCTGATGATGTCTTTCCATGTTCTGAGTAGGTTGTCATAACTATTGAAACCGGTGCTCTTGAAACATCCAATAAGTTGGCTTTCTTGGTTACTGCTGCTCTAGCTAATCGGGGCCCCACAACCTGCCCTGTTTTTAAGTCTGTTAGATCTTTCATTGCACGTCGACCTCGGCCTCTGAACGCAAGTACGAAGTGTGCACTATTCGTAAACAATCTGCACTGATGCCTAGCGTGTATTGAACTTGCACAGTCCAGCGCGACACGTGCCTTACCCTCGTTGTTGACTGTCAATCACAACCATCTCATTGCTACCACTGTTTTTACATTGTTTTGCATATCCCCTGTACATGTTACGGTACTGTTGTTGTCAATGTAAGGTATGCAACTTTCAGAGGTGATAGTATGGACCAAGCCAAGACAAAATATTTAGGAAACATGAGCTCTAAAAGACATACCTCAAAGAGCTATTTGCACTTCTTTAATAGAGATGTTTCACACTAGCGAAGATGATCAAGTGTTCCTCAGGTATACATTTTAGAGCGATATTTACTGGACATCTTTTCTTCTTTTGGTCCATTTTAGCACTTCTGTAAGTTTCATACCTTACATTCTTACTGACAACAGTACCGGCGGTACATTGTCGATGACCTCCTCAATGGCTGTTTTCAGCTTATCAGTGGTTTTGGCGTTATTGCTGTACACCTTGTTTTTTAATACATCCCCACAAAAAGGAGTCGTTATGTTCAAACCATCCTTCTCGACGAACATCCGCAACTGAACATTATTCTAGACGTTGAAAATACCGCTTCAGTTGTAAATTACTTTTACAAGGGTGAGTCAAATGAAAACCATGAATTTGTAATAACAAATTGAAATTTCATTCCGCTATCCTGTAAGTTGGTAAGCGTGCTACAAACAGCTTGCAGAATGGCCTGTAGGTGGCAGTATAGTGTAGATGCACACATACCGCCGCAGTGTCGGTATAAAGATGGCCGCCCCACTTGCGACTCTCACCAGTGAAGAACAGCGCTCTGTTATTCGGTTTTTGCGTAGTGAAGGTGTGAAACCTATTGAAATTCATCGACGAATGAAGGTTCAGTACGGTGATGCATGCTTGTCACAGCAGCAAGCCTACAAATGGAGTAGGAAGTTCGCAAATGCTGTGACTTCAGTGGAAGATGCTCCTCGTCCAGGTCAGGCACAACGAGTTGTGACTCCACAGAATATTGCAGCAGTTGAAGTCATAGTGAAGGAAAATCGCCGAGTGACACTGAATGACATTGCAACATGTTTACAGATTAGTCGTGGGTCAACATACCACATTGTGCACGATGTGCTCCAAAGTATCTGCAAGATGGGTGCCACGGCAGCTGACTCCTGAAATGAGAGAACGACAATGCTTGTGAAGAATTTCTTCGGCGCTTTGAACATGAAGGTGATGGCTGCCTTACTGGGGACGAAATCTGGGTTCACTTCCACCAGCCGGAAACGAGTGTCTTCCTCATCCACCATACTCACCAGACCTTGCCCCAAGTGATTTCCATTTGCTTGGACGACTCAAAGACGCAATAGGAGGAAAGAAGTTCCGTTCTGATGAAGACGTACGCCACGCGGTGCATGAGTAGTTGTGCGGACTACCAAAAGAATTTTTTTCTAAAGGTACTGATGCACTTTGTAAGCGCTGGAGGACTTGCATTGAGAGAAGGGGAGATTGTGTTCAAAAGTGATACAGCTTTGTACCACTTCTGCGCAATAAATAATATTTAAAAAATATTTAAGTTTTTCATTTGACTCCACCTCGTAGTATCACGACCGGTTCCGGACTATCGTAAGCCCATCCTCAGGTGTCGCAACTGTACTATGGCCCCCGAGCCCCACGGTGGACGCGTAATAGGTGCGGCTTGCTACCTATGAGCGCAGAACAGGCAGTTACTGTTCTGCACTCATAGGTAGCAAACCGCATACCATAGGATGGTCTTATGAGAGCCCGAAACCGGTTGTGATAATAAAGGAAATTTATTACTGAGGCCGGCCGCGGTGGCCGTGCGGTTCTAGGCGCTCCAGTCCGGAGCCGCGCTGCTGCTCCGGTCGCAGGTTCGAATCCTGCCTCGGGTATGGGTGTGTGTGGTGTCTTTAGGTTAGTTAGGTTTAAGTAGTTCTAAGTTCTAGGGGACTAATGACCACAGCAGTTGAGTCCCATAGTGCTCAGAGCCATTTGAACAATTTTATTACTGAAGCAGTATTTTCAACATCTAGCGCTTATGTTCAGTTCCGGAAAATACGGTGGCCAATCGAGGTCCATGCCAGTGGCGCCTGGGAACCCCAGAACAAAATTGCGGTCCCCAAAGTGATCCTCCAGGACATCACTCTCCTCCATCGATGGAGTCGAGCTCCGTCCTGCATGAACCACATCTTATCAAAATCTGGGTCACTTTGGATAATGAGGATTATATTATCTTCCAAAACCTTCACGCACTTTTCGGTAGTCACCGTGCTATCAAGGAATATCGCGGCGATTATTCCGTGACTAGAAGTTGCACACCACACAGTCACTCGTTGAGGGTGAAGAGACTTCTCGATGGCGAAATGCGGATTCTCAGTCCCCCAAATGCTCCTGATTGGCTTGTTTACGAACCCATCGAAATGAAAGTGGACTTCGTCGCTAAATCAAACCATAGAGCGCAGACTAATTCCCATCATGTGCTACTGCCAACTGTGTAGTTTTAATTCCCTAATGCAAACTGTTCAGTAGCTTTGACGATTTTTTTTTTCCATATAGTTCAATAACTGTCACCCTGTATATATCTGTGACGTTTCTGGACAGGGTTACTATGTAAAACTTGATGTACTATGTCCTCTCTTCAGCCTGGGTAAGTGTGTAGCATGAATTGTAAAACAGCCTGTTATAAATATAAATGTACTTACTTTATTATTATTATTATTATTAATGTATGCATCAATTACAGTAATACACATTTACCAAAACATATATATATATATATATATATATATATATATATATATATATATATATATATATAGGGTGAGTCACCTAACGTTACTGCTGGATATATTTCGTAAACCACATCAAATACTGACGAACCGATTCCACAGACCGAACGTGAGGAGAGGGGTTAGTGTAACTGTTTAATACAAACCATACAAAAATGCACGGAAGTATGTTTTTTAACACAAACATACGTTTTTTTAAATGGAACCTCGTTAGTTTTGATAGCACATCTGAACATATAAACAAATACGTAATCAGTGCCGTTTGTTGCATTGTAAAATGTTAATTACATCCGGAGATATTGTAACCTAAAGTTGACGCTTGAAACCTCCGACGTTCAGTTGCGTGTTGTTACAAACACGGGCATCGTCAGCGCTTTCACCCGTTTCATGTGTCGCTACATCAGCAATTACATGGTGATGACTTTAACCATAGAGTGCAATTCTGCCAATGGGCATTAACAGAGAATGCGTTGCAGTTCTACCTGTTTACCGATGAAGCGGGTTTCACAAACCACGGGGCAGTGAATCTACGGAACATGCATTACTGGTCCGTGGACAATCCTCGCTGGCTCAGACAGGTAGAGCGACAGCGACCGTGGACTGTAAATGTATGATGCGGAATCATTGGCGACCACCTCTTTGTCGTCACTTCATTGCAGGGGCCCAAACAGCTGCAACATACATCGAGTTTCTACAGAATGATCTGCCAACGTTGCTCGAAAATGTCCCACTGCAAACGCGTCGGCGTATGTGGTATCAGCATGATGGTGCACCTGCACATTCCGCAATTAACACTAGGCTGACCCTTGACAGGATGTTCGACGGGCGTTTCATAGGACGTGGAGGACGCATAAATTGGTCAGCTCGTTCTCCTGATCTTACACCTCTGGACTTCTTTCTGTGGGGTACGTTAAAAGAGATATGCCTACAACCATAGAGGATATGAAACAACGTATTGTGGCAGCCTGCGGCGACATTACACCAGATGTACTGCGGCGTGTACGACATTCATTACGCCAGAGATTGCAATTGTGTGCAGCAAATGATGGCCACCACATTGAACATCTATTGGCCTGAAATGTCGGGACACACTCTATTCCGCTCGGTAATTGAAAACGGAAACCACGCGTTTACTTGTACCTCACCCCTCATGGTAATGTACATGTGCATTAGTGAAAAAGACCAATAAAAAGGTGTCAGCATGTGGACGTAATGTGCTGTTCCAGTCTCTTCTGTACCTAAGGTCCATCACCGTTCCCTTTGGATCCCTACGTAATTCTGTGTTCTCCGATACACACAATCGAACAGCGGAGGAGTGGTACTCAAGCGTCAACTTTAGGTTACAATATCTCCGGATGTAATTAACATTTTACAATGCAACAAACAGTACTTATTGCGTATTTGTTTATATGTTCAGCTGTGCTAACAAAACTAACGGGGTTCCATTTTTAAAAAACCTAGGTTTGTGTTAAAAAACGTACTTCCGTGCATTTTTTTATAGTTTGTATTAACCAGTTACACTAGCCCCTCTCCTTACGTTCGGTCTGTGGAATCGATTCGTCAGTATTTGACGTGGTTTACGAAATATATCCAGCGGTAATGTTAGGTGACTCACCCTATACATATATATTACCACTCCTCCGCTGTTCGATCGTGTGTATCGGAGAGCACCGAATTACGTAGGGATCCAAAGGGAACGGTGATGGACCTTAGGTACAGAAGAGACTGGAACAGCACATTACGTCCACATGCTAACACCTTTTTATTTGTCTTTTTCACTGACGCACATGTACATTGCCATGAGGGGTGAGGTACACGTACACACGTGGTTTCCGTTTTCAATTACCGAGTGGAATAGAGTGTGTCCCGGTATGTCAGGTCAATAGATGTTCAATGTGGTGGCCATCTTTGCTGCACACAATTGCAATCTCTGGCGTAATGAATGTCGTACACGCCGCAGTACATCTGGTGTAATGTCGCCGCAGGCTGCCACAATACGTTGTCTCATATCCTCTGGGGTTGTAGGCACATCACGGTACACATTTTCCTTTAACGTACCCCACAGAAAGAGGTCCAGAGGCGTAAGATCAGGAGAACGGGCTGGCCAATTTATGCGTCCTCCACGTCCTATGAAACGCCCGACGAACATCCTGTCAAGGGTCAACTTAGCGTTAATTGCGGAATGTGCAGGTGCACCATCATGCTGATACCACATACGTCGACGCGTTTCCAGTGGAACATTTTCGAGCAACGTTGGCAGATCATTCTGTAGAAACGCTATGTATGCTGTTTGGGCCCCTGAAATGAAGTGAGGACCAATGAGGTGGTCGCCAATGATTCCGCACCATACATTTACAGTCCACGGTCGCTGTCGCTCTACCTGTCTGAGCCAGCGAGGATTGTCCACGAAACAGTAATGCTTGTTCAGTAGATTCACTGCCCCGTGGTTTGTGAAACCCGCTTCATCGGTAAACAGGCAGAACTGCAACGCATTCTCTGTTAATGCCCATTGACTGAATTGCACACGATGATTAAAGTCATCACCATGTAATTGCTGATGTAGCGACACATGAAACGGGTGAAAGCGGTGACGATGCAGTATGCGCATGACACTACTTTGACTCAGTCCACCGGCTCGCGCAATGTCCCGTGTACTCATGTGTGGGTGCATGGCAACAGCAGCTAACACACCAACTGCACCCACTTCTCCTGTGATGGGCCTCTTACGGACCCGTTTGCGTGCTACGAGCATACATGTTGCATACAGTTGGAGGTAGATGTTTTGCAATGGGCGGCACTTGGATGCTCTCTGTCCGGGTACCGTTCTGCATACACCCTGCGGGCTTCAGCTGCATTTCGTCGACACTCGCCATAGATGAGTATTATCTCCGCCTTTTCAGCGTTAGAATACACCATGGTCACAGTTCCTACAACACTACACTATCACAGACGTCTGGTAACACGGTGTACTACAGTTGGTCCGCGTTCGGAGACAAATGCAGAATAACAATAGCAGCAAGCGCTACATACGGACACTGCGATAGCTAGACCAAACCACAACAGTGCACTACAGCCACACTCGTAAACACGGTCGTCATCGTAACCATGTCCCTGCAGATGTTGCTCGCCGGCCGTGGCCCGTGTTTGTTACAACACGCAACTGAACGTCGGAGGTTTCAAGCGTCAACTTTAGGTTACAATATCTCCGGATGTAATTAACATTTTACAATGCAAAAAACGGCACTGATTACGTATTTGTTTATATGTTCAGATGTGCTAACAAAACTAATGTGGTTCCATTTTAAAAAAACGCAGGTTTGTGTTAAAATACATACTTCCGTGCATTTTTGTATGGTTTGTATTAAACAATTACACTAGCCCCTCTCCTCACGTTCTGTCTGTGCAATCGGTTCGTCAGTATTTGATGTGGTTTACGAAATATATCCAGATGTGACTCACCCTGTATATATATATATATATATGAACATGGGAAATTATGTACAGTACACGAGTTTTAAAATGGCTCAGACTACACTCGGATGTTGATGGACTCGATCCAGCGGAGTGCCTCGTGGGATTCTTGACGGAGCTTCTCAATGCCACCAGGGAAGCGTTTGATTGGACAGTCATTCACAATGTGGCTCATTGTTTGGGTGTCACCACAGTCACACACACTGTCACTTGAAAAGCCCCACTTGTGCATGTTGTGTCTGCACCTACCCTCTTCAGTTCGATATCTGTTTAACTGCACCCACACCGTCCTTCGTTGGTGGAAGCCTGGAACTGGAACTGTTGGATTGTCTGCAAGTTCGTTGTTTCAGGTTCTTGTAGCTTGCCACTCGCGTTTCCACTCTGCGTCCTGATCGAATCCTGTGGATAGCATTTGGACACCCATTTCATATGCTGGTCTTCTACGTTTAAGGCGTTTCCTGGGCAGTGATAGCAAATCGTCATGAAGAGGGAACGAGTTGTTTTCAGAAACTTGCTGACAGAGGTTGTAAAGAGCAGCCTTTCGACGGGGGTCTGGTGACAGATGTTTTAAAGCACTGGTAGCCGGCAAGTAGGTGTAGATCGGACTGTACCACTAATTACTCTCACAACTGAGTTCAGTTGGATGTCTACTTTCACTACGTCGGCGCTTCAGAGCCAAACTGGTGCACAGTATTCAGTTGCAGAATATACCAGTGCAAGGGATGCTCCTCAGAGGACTGATGTGGTTGCTCGCCATGTACTGCTTGCCAGCTTTCTCACATGGTTCACTCGTGTTTGTATCTTCTTTGCCAGGTTGGAAAGGTGTTTTTTGTATGTTAAAGTTCTGTCCAGAGTGCCTCCCAGGTATTCTGGGCTTTCGTTATATCTGACTGTGCCAAGAGGGCCGAACTGTGATCTTTGCTGATGAAAGGCGATTATAGAGGTGGAACAGGCTTACCTCGGTTTTAGAAACATTTGGTCTCAGTCGCCATGTCTCAGAATACCCATAAAGCTTAGTAAAGCTGTTCGTCAGGTGTTCTTCACATTCAGATAGGTCTTCACTCTGATATGAAATTGTGAGGTCACCTGCATACTGAAATTTTCGGCGGGTCAAATTCGGCAGGTCAGCTGTGTAAAGGTTGAATAACACTGGATCAAGAACACAGCCCTGAGGTAGTCCGTCACTGAGTACATGCCAACTGCTTTTCTCTTCTCCTTGATGTACTTTAAACCGCCTATTGCTTAACATGTTACTTAAGAGGTTGCCTAGAGTTCTGTGAGGTATTGATAATTCCAACAGTGATTACGAAATTAACAACACTATTAAAGTTATACAAATGGCACTGTTCAGGGCCAATCTGGAAACGTACTTACTATATAATTGTTATAGTATGTATGGGTAATATGGTCTCAGTAAGCGAGCATGTTGTAAATGTAAGTGGGGTGTCTTACTTAACATGGAGCTATACCAAACAGAGGCCATTTCAAAAGCCCAATACCGTATTATACATACGTGTGGTCTCCTGCAGTTGAATTTTTTTTTTTCAGGATTGGTTCCACTGCTGTCAGACTGGCAGCTAGTTTTCGGTCTGGTTGGTTACAGGTGGCGCGCATCGTCGAGAGCCGTTCGCCAGAGTACCCGGTTGGACGTCACGTGGTCGCATCATTAGGATGGCGTGACCAAACAGTGATCAGCGTGGCGCCGACGGATGACGACACCCTGCCGCCGGTTCTGGTGCCTGACCTTGGAGACCTGCCACTATCGCTGGCGCTGGGAGTATTGGGCATGCCGGGAGCCACCGCCTACTTCGGACTGCTCGACATCTGCGACCCCAAGCCTGGGGAGGTGGTGGTCGTCAGTGGCGCGGCGGGTGCCGTGGGCTCCATAGTCGGGCAGATAGCGCGCATCAAGGGCTGCAAGGTCATCGGCATTGCGGGCTCCGACATAAAGGTAATCATTTAGTGTGAGTTTTCCCATTTACTTCTTTTCCCTTTTTATTTGGCAATTTCCTAAGAGTGAAGACTACTTCGTTAAGGGCCGAACAAATGACAGTACCATCCATGGAAGAGATATTTCCGGTATGAAATTTTCACTCTGCGGCGAAGTGCGCTCTAATATGAAACCTCCTGGCAGATTAGAGCTGTGTTAGGGACTGAGACTCGAAGTCGGAACCTTTGCCTTTCGCTGGCAAATACGCAACCAGAAGGGCGTCTGTGAAGATTGGAAGGTAGGAGACGAGGTACTGGCAGAATTGAAGCTGTGAGGGCGGGTTGTCGATCGTGCTTTGGTAGCTCAGTCGGTAGAGCACTTGTCCGCGAAAGGCAAAGGTCCCGAGTTCGAGTCTCGGTGTCTCACACGGTTTTTATCCGCTATTAACTTTCATGGAAGAGGTACTTTAAAACAGGATGGGGCATATCAGCAGAAGGGAGTTACATTCTGATAATTACAGACTGGAAATGGAAACTTGACTCCATTGTATCGTTACGACATGTGGCACACTGCGTATGCCAGGAGGAATCAATAATATTCAGGTGTACAAAGGGACGACCATTTGAATCGAAAAACTTCACCTGGACATATGCCCAGTTCCGAATGGTTTCCAAGATTGAACACATTTATCGTCCATGTTTCGCTTCAATATATGCCTACACTCCTTACAAATGCTTTCAGAAAAGACTACCTGACACTCATGTCTATACTTGATGTTAACAAATTTCTCTTCTACAGAAACGATTTTCTTGTCATTGACAGTCTGCATTTTATATTCTCCCTCCTCAACCTTCATCAGTTATTTTCCTTCCCAAATAGAAAAACTCGTCTTCTACTCTATGTACTTCATTTCCTAATCTAATTCCCTCAGCATCATTTGATTTTAATTCCAGTACATTCCACTATTCTCGTTTTGCTTTTGTGCATGTTCATCTTATATCCTCCTTTCAAGACACTGTACATTCCGTTCAAATGGTCTTCCCTGTCCTTTGCTGTCTCTGACAGAATGATAATGTCATCGTCAAACCGCAATTTTTTTTCTTCTTCCTGGACAATAATTCCTACTCCAAATGTTTCCTTTGCTGCTTCCTCAGTATACAGATTGAATAACATTGGGGATAGACTACAACACTGTCTCACTCCCTTGTCAACTACTGCTTTCCCTTCGTGCCCCCTGAACTCTTACAACTGTCGCCTGGCTTCTATACAAATTGTAAATAGCCTTTCGCTTCCTGTATTTTTGCCCTGCACCGTCAGAATTTAAAACAGACTATTCCAGTCAACATCGCCAAAAGCTTTCTCTAAGTCTACAAATGATATAAACGGAGGTTTGCATTTCCTTAACCTATCTTCAAAGATAAGTCATAGGGTCAGTATTGGCTCAAATGTTCTTACATTTCTACGGAATCCAAGCTGGTCTTCTCCGAGGTCAGCTACTATCAGTTTCTCCATACATCTGTAAACAATTGGTGTTAGTACACTCCTGGAAATGGAAAAAAGAACACATTAACACCGGTGTGTCAGACCCACCATACTTGCTCCGGACACTGCGAGAGGGCTGTACAAGCAATGATCACACGCACGGCACAGCGGACACACCAGGAACCGCGGTGTTGGCCGTCGAATGGCGCTAGCTGCGCAGCATTTGTGCACCGCCGCCGTCAGTGTCAGCCAGTTTGCCGTGGCATACGGAGCTCCATCGCAGTCTTTAATACTGGTAGCATGCCGCGACAGCGTGGACGTGAACCGTATGTGCAGTTGACGGACTTTGAGCGAGGGCGTATAGTGGGCATGCGGGAGGCCGGGTGGACGTACCGCCGAATTGCTCAACACGTGGGGCGTGAGGTCTCCACAGTACATCGATGTTGTCGCCAGTGGTCGGCGGAAGGTGCACGTGCCCGTCGACCTGGGACCGGACCGCAGCGACGCACGGATGCACGCCAAGACCGTAGGATCCTACGCAGTGCCGTAGGGGACCGCACCGCCACTTCCCAGCAAATTAGGGACACTGTTGCTCCTGGGGTATCGGCGAGGACCATTCGCAACCGGTTCCATGAAGCTGGGCTACGGTCCCGCACACCGTTAGGCCGTCTTCCGCTCACGCCCCAACATCGTGCAGCCCGCCTCCAGTGGTGTCGCGACAGGCGTGAATGGAGGGACGAATGGAGACGTGTCGTCTTCAGCGATGAGAGTCGCTTCTGCCTTGGTGCCAATGATGGTCGTATGCGTGTTTGGCGCCGTGCAGGTGAGCGCCACAATCAGGACTGCATACGACCGAGGCACACAGGGCCAACACCCGGCATCATGGTGTGGGGAGCGATCTCCTACACTGGCCGTACACCACTGGTGATCGTCGAGGGGACACTGAATAGTGCACGGTACATCCAAACCGTCATCGAACCCATCGTTCTACCATTCCTAGACCGGCAAGGGAACTTGCTGTTCCAACAGGACAATGCACGTCCGCATGTATCCCGTGCCACCCAACGTGCTCTAGAAGGTGTAAGTCAACTACCCTGGCCAGCAAGATCTCCGGATCTGTCCCCCATTGAGCATGTTTGGGACTGGATGAAGCGTCGTCTCACGCGGGCTGCACGTACAGCACGAACGCTGGTCCAACTGAGGCGCCAGGTGGAAATGGCATGGCAAGCCGTTCCACAGGACTACATCCAGCATCTCTACGATCGTCTCCATGGGAGAATAGCCGCCTGGATTGCTGCGAAAGGTGGATATACACTGTACTAGTGCCGACATTGTGCATGCTCTGTTGCCTGTGTCTATGTGCCTGTGGTTCTGTCAGTGTGATCATGTGATGTATCTGACCCCAGGAATGTGTCAATAAAGTTTCCCCTTCCTGGGACAATGAATTCACGTTGTTCTTATTTCAATTTCCAGGAGTGTATTTCGCAACGGTGACTTATTAAACTAATAGTTCTGCAGTTTCCACACCTGTCAGCACCTGATTTTATTCGGAATTAAAATTCCAGTTATAATTTAAAAATATTTTGAGGCAGTACCTACTCCCAGGTAACATAAATTTCCATTTTAAGTACACGGAAAACTGGTTAGACATCGAAGAAACATAGTTCATTTCTAAGTATCATATGTTCCATGGTAAAAAGCCTACTGGCATTTCAACATAGAAGATGGTGCACGTCTGAGGAAGTATGGATTAACCACCCAAAATATGGCTGCCCAAATCATAACCGATCCCCACCATGCTCCACACCTTGGACGTAAACTTGGCCAGAAGCTGGAAACGATGTGCAACCAGACTCATCAGTCCGAATATCATTTTTATCTTGCTCTATTGACAGTGTTTTAAGGTTTCGGCTGCATATTTTCTGCTACGGTAATTTTATTGTGACTGATACCTGGTTTTGGAACTACGGCTCGCCCTACGAGTCCCTGAATATGTTGTTTTGGTGCTGACAGGTTTCGCGAGTGGGACATGCAGTTCTGCAATCCATTTTCCGTCACAGTTTTCTTCAATATCACAAGCTGCGACATTGTCGCGAGTAAAACAATGACCCGAATATATAATAAATTTCCTTCACTTTAGAACTTTTAACATGGCAGTGCGTCAGCAATCGTGAATAATTTAATGATTATAAAGAATGCGCCTCGACTGCAAATTGAAACCGGATGTTGACCTCGGTTTCGGCGCGGATAACCACGGTTTCCTCGGAACACACTAAAACTACAAACTGCCTATCGAGGCATGGTCCAACATGAATACAGAACGCCCAAAAGGCAAAAGACTCGCATAAGATGTAAAATAAACGGTACGTGTGTACCATGTCAATAGCTGTACTTACAAGGGAACCTCCCCATCGCACCCCCCTCAGATGTAGTTATAAGTTGACACAGTATGAACACAGATCACTCGAGAAAACAGGAAGAAGTTGTGTGGAACTATGAAAATAATAAGCAAAATATACAAATTGAGTAGTCCATGCGTAACATATGTAACTTCAAGAAGGGTCTGAGCTCAGGAGCGCCGTGGTCCCGTGGTTAGCGTGAGCAGCGGCGGAAGGAGAGATCCTTGGTTCAAGTCTAACCTAGAGTTAAAAGTTTCTTTTTCAGACAATTATTTTGCGAAGCTGCATAGGTAAACAAAGCAGTATTGTTTTCGTGATCGTTTGTCAATTATCAAACTTCAGGCACTCACACATAATCAACTTCGCTCTCCAAAATTCCAGGACATGTTCAGATTTGCTTGGACATATGCAGCATTTGACGGTCTACACGCGGAAAAATTTGAAAACGATAAAGACATATGTTTTGAAAGAGCACAGGGAAAACTGTGCGACTGCGAAACTGTTGCTTTCATTTGTTGCAGTTTATGTGACAAACTCTTACGTTTTCATCACTTTTTTGGGAGTGATTATCACATCCACAAGAAAACCTAAATCGGGCAAGGTAGAAGAATCTTTTACCCATTCGCCAAGTGTACAAGTTAAGTGAGTCGACAACATATTCCTGTCATGGGACGCGCATGCCGTCACCATTGTCGTATAGAATATATCAGACGTGTTTTCCTGTGGAGGAGTCGGTTGACCTAGGATCTTGCAATCAAATGTTTCCGGTTCCCATTGGAGAGGCACGTCCTTTCGTCTACTAATCGCACAGTTTTGCGGTGCGGTCGCAAAACACAGACACTAAACTTATTACAGTGAAAAGAGACGTCAATCAGCGAACGGACAGATCATAACTTTGCGAAAATAAAGAACGTAAATTTTTCACTCGAGGGTAGGCTTGAACCAAGGATTTCTCGTTCCGCAGCTGCTCACGCCAACCACGGGACCATTTTTCTTTTTTTTTTCTTTTTTTTTTCTTTTTTTTTGAAAGAAAACAAAGACTCCGATTATACTGGTTTCTCCTTCCAGTATACAAAAATGAGTCTCCTTCGTCTTGTTGACGAAGAAGCAATCCTTTGGAACAAAAAAAAAAAAAAAATTTATTTTTTCTTTTTTTTTTTTCTTTCAAAGCCAAAATCAAATTTCTTTTTCCTTTAAGAACAAACTATGAGGAAGAAATAAGGAAAAGCTGTTTAAGTCGTCATGCGACTTGTAGTTAAAGTCTAGTTCTTACAGGAGCTCCTGAAGTGTATCCGCCTACAGCATGCCAGCTCGTCCAAACGTGTCTTCTCATGGCGTAAGCGTGAGTTCTGGGTAGCAGATCTATTCAGTTCGGTTCGTTTTATACAGTTTTCAGCTTCTCAGGGCTTGGACGTTCCAGCTACTAGGTGGGTCATCGAAAGTGCTCCGTAAGAAATGAGAAAAATATTGTTTATAGCGTGGGTTGCGTATCAGGACGTAGTGACGTTCGTTGAGATAAGTCCAATATCCTATCGTAGACTTGTCGCCTGAAGTAAAAAGATAGCGGATCGTGTGGCCACAGATCCAATTCACAGAGTTAGTTTTGGCGGAGCGGTAGAAAGTCTTATCGGGGTACAAAAGCATGTGGACGTCGATCTGAGCCGGTGTCTGGCGAGTAAGAAACGCCAAAATTCGCCGCGCAAGTGTCCAGACGTCTAGCGCTGTGCCACAGTGGAACCGGTGGACATCCGTGTCATCCACGCCACAGTGGGTGCAGAGGGATGAATCGGCGAGATGTATGCGGTGCAGACGATCTCGGTTAACTTGTTTGCCATTCACGGTGATGTACCACGCTGATTGAACGTCCGATTCGAGAAAACGCGCATGGATCGCCTTCCATATGTGTCGCCACACGTACTGTGGATACTTACGTTCGATGGGGTTGGACGGGCGGCACTGTTGTAACAATTCGGAGACTGTTTTCGTGAGGTACAAACGTGGAAGTGGTAAGGACCGGTAGATATAACTGAACTCCAGGAAAAATCGGTGGATGTAATAAAAGGGGGTTGGAATGGTCGATATCAGTACTGGGGCGGACAAGGAGGCCGGTGCAAAGTTGTGAAGCAGGAGGCTAGTAAGGCTCTGCGAGGAACGATGCCAAAGTTTGAGTTGGAGCTGACGTATAGTGCCTTGACACGAGTCGGCAGGTGGATGAGTCCCACCCCGCCACGATCTCGTGGCAGTGCAAGGGATTCATACTGCACCTTGAATAACATCCCCGAGCTGACGAAGGAGCCGAAAGCCATCAACAGTCGTCGCACCAGGAGATTTGGGACTGGTAGTACTTGAGCCACGTGTGGTATACGGGAAGCATGATACATGTTCACGTATTGCGCGCGTTGGATAACGTCGAGAGCTCGTAGCCGGTGATCTGCGAGATTTGCTCTGATTGTCTGTAGCAAGCGTCTACCATTGATAGCCGCTGAGCGGCGCAGGTCTGCTGCGAAATCAAGTCCAAGACACCGTATGGTGGCGGCGACACTAAGGGGGGCAGCGCATCTCTCCGGCAAGCCCTCACCAATGAGCAGGACCTTGGATTTTGACTCGTTGAGGCAGCTCCCCGACGCTTCGCCGTAAGTCGCCACCCATGTCAGTGCTGCTCGTACTTCATCTTCACTGCGCAGATATAGTACTATGTCGTCTGCGTAGGCTGTACAACAAAAACGGTGGCCTTGCACAGCCATGCCTTCCAAACGTTGGCGCATGCCCTGGAGCAGGGGTTCCAAGGCGAAAGCATACAAAATCGTGGAAAGAGGGCATCCTTGCCGTACAGATCGTGCGATGACCAGGGACGGTGTAAGACGACCATTGTACATGATTTTAGAGGTTGCACTACTCAACAGGCGCATAACCACTGTTACAAAACCGCCAGGAAAACCCATGTGCTGAAGAACTGTCCGTAAATAGAAGTGGTCAACACGGTCGAAAGCCTGGCTAAAGTCCAGTGAAGCCAAGGCGCCAGGGAGACGCTGATGATGCGCTAATGCTATCATGTCTCTGTAACGGCAAAGGGCCGTACGGATGTTGTTGTCGCCTCCTAGGGAAGTCTGGTCGCAGGATGTGACGTAACGTGCGACCTTCTTGAGTCGCGATGCCAGTAGCCGTGTGAATATTTTCATGTCGCTGTTGAGCAAAGTAATTGGTCGATAGTCCTGGACCCTCGATAACCCGCGCGGTTTATGTACGGGGATAATAATTCCTTCTAGAAAGGCGCTCGGGACCACTGTCCTCGGTGACATCAGCTCTTGTGCGATTGCCGTCCACGTGGAAGCCAACAAATACTGAAAACTTTTATAAAATTCGATGGGTATACCGTCAGGTCCAGGAGACCTGTTATCGGAACCCGCCTTAATAGCATCTACCACTTCATCTGTGGTTACGTCGTCTTGGAGGTCATGCACAGCATCCTCCGGAAGAGTGTTCGTAGTGAGCTGAGCGACTTCTGTGATCGGTGCTGCAGAATGCGGTACGGCTGCGTATAGCCCGGCAAAATGAGCATGGAGAGCACGACCGATGCTTTGTTGGGTGTCGTGCAGGCGCCCTTCCACACCAGTGAGGACTTGGATCAGAGCTCGTCGTCGTCATTGTCTTTCCTGAAGGAGGTGGTACATCGACGGACGTTCTTGAGGGATTCGATTAGAAGCTCGAGAACGGACTACAGTGCCTTCCAAGTTACGACGCATGATCAAGGAGATCTGCGCCTTCGTGCGATGGACCATCGACTGCCGGGCTGGCGAGAAAGGCATCGTCGCACAGTCACGTAGAATGGTGTAGTAGAAGTGCAGGGTATTAGTTTGCCACGCCTTTAATTCCTTCCCAAAACTCATCAGAGTCTTCTTGAGGGTCGGCTTTGCACAAGAGAGCCACCATGATAAGGTGGAGTCATAGGCTTCTCGACGTTGGTGGCAGCGTGCCCACGCTTCTTCGACCATATGGCGACAGTCTGAGGAGGTCAGGTGAGCGACATTGAGTTTCCACAGACCACGACTATGCCACACTTGCTGTCGGGCGAGAGTGACGTCACAGAGGTATGCATAATGGTCTGAAAAGGCCAAGGGCCAGACTTCCGCATGACGTGTGCCATCAGCAAGGGAGCGGGTAACGTAGATGTGATCTATGCGGCTTGACGAGTGAGAGGTGTAGAATGTATAGCCCGGTTGAATTCCGTGGAGCTTCTTCCATGTGTCAACAAGTCGGAGACGGTCGATGACCACTGAGAGAGAGGCACAAGGGGAATGTCGCGGGAGTTGGTCCGCGGGCTCTTGTGTCGAGTTAAAATCCCCACCGAGTACCAAATCGTCCTGCGGACCGGTGAAGAGGGGTGTGACGCTTTCGGCAAAAAAAGTTTGTCGGTCATGACGGCGGCCAGTGCCGGACGGAGCGTAGATATTAATAATACGCACGCCGAACAGTGTGAGGGCCATACCTCGCGCAGTGGGGAGGTAGATGACGTCCTCTGCAGGGAGTCCGTCGCGTAGCAGGATGGCGACGCCGCTACCGGTATCGGATGCGGGGGAAACATGGGCGTTGTATCCGGTGAGAACTAGGAAGTCAGCCACAAACACCTCTTGTAAGAGTGCTATATCCACATCCGCAGAGTAAATAGTGTCTCTGAACATGGCCAGTTTGTGGGGGGCACGAATGGTGGCAAGATTCATCGTGGCGATACGATGTTGCTGCGCGCGGCCATCCTCAGTATGTGCAGAACGTGCGGTAGAAGTAGCCGGCAGGTGGAGACCCGCCGGTGGTCCCGCAGTGGTGATAATTACTGGCGGGGCGCCAGTCCCAGTGTCGCCGAGGTGGACTCCTGTGCAGACACGCTGGCAGTCTGTTCCGCTTCTTCTTCAACGTCATCGGCCCAGGAAGCTGACGACGTGGACATGTGACGGTCACGTACTTCCGTAACGGGTGTTGTGGATTCCGCAATATGAGTGGCAGGGGGACCGCCGTCATCATTCGTTGACAACGGCGAGGACACGTCCCTGGCTGGGAGAGTAGGCGTCACAGGAGGGGCTCCTGTTGCTGCCACATCGCGTGACTGGACGCAATGTGGGAGATCACCGTCAGACATCAGGTCGACATCTCGTGGGGCCATCTGAGAAAGGGCGTCATCGGAAGGCGTTCGTCGTCGTTTCCTGTGTTTGCGAGGCGACCGCTGTTTTCTGATGTGGCCTTCTGAATCAGAATGTGGTCGCCCGTCGTCTGACGCCGAACCCGTCTGGACAAAGGCAGACGTCGGCACGACACCGAGGTCGACGTCCATGGTTCCAACAGGAACATCGGTTTCGGCCTGCAAACCGGACGGTCCTGAAGCGAGCACTGGAGGTGACGCCGTGCTTGTGTCCTCGGCGCGTTGTGCTGCGGCGGGTGGCGTTGACGATGCTGCTGGCGCAATCGAGATTGGTACGACGGGGTCCTGTGCAACCTTGGCGTAGGTGATGGGTAAGGACGTGACCGTCGAAGCCTGGGTCTCTTCACGTAACGGCGTCTGTATTAAACGGCGGTGTAAGCATTCGGAACGTACATGTCCCTCCTGGCCACATCCTGCGCACGTTCGTGGCTGTCCATCATACATGACGATGGCCCTCACACCGCCAATCAGCAGGTACGATGGGACATGTTTCGTCAGCTCAATTTTTATTTGCCGGACGCCATTTAATACGGGGTAGGTCGTAAATGTTTGCCACTTCTCCGCGACGTGACCCAAGACGGTGCCATATGGTTGGAAAGCGGCAATGACCACATCCTGAGGCACCTCGAACGGGAGTTCAAACACCCGCAATGTCCGGAGACCGAATCCAGCATGGGCGACTGTCACAGCACCCATATGTCCATCAGAGTGTTTAAATTTTAGTCCGGTGGCATGACGGTGAATTATGTCATTGCAAATTTCCTCCGTCGACATCTTGATGTAGACAACACTTCCAGTGATGGAAAAATGTATGCCGAGTACGTCCTGGGGGTTCAAACGTAGATCCTCACGTATGAACTGTTCGACTTCGAAAGCTCTGGGTCGTGGATGTTCGGCCTGAAACGTTACTTTGATCTATTTTGGTAAACATTTTTGGAATGCAGTGATCAATAAATTGTTATATTTAGATTAAAGTTCAGTCTTGATCACGTTATGTCTGTTTTAATGAGTGATCAAGACTGAACTTTAATCTAAATGTTACTTTGATCGTTGCACGGCGGTACGAGTGCGCCATGGTGTACGTTAGTACTGGACTCGATAGATACAAACACCGCGACGCGGAAGTAAACACCGCCAAGAGCGGAGCGTCACACGGCGCGCGGAGCAGCTCCGCACGCTAGCACGGCTGCGAGCCGACTGACCACGGCGCTCCTTAGCTCACGGTGTCCTTGTTTTTGCCTATCTTGCGCACGGACTACTCAGTTTGTATATTTTGCTTATTTTTTTCATAGTTCCACACAACTTCTTCCTGTTTTCTCGATTGATCTGTGTTCCGTTTTTCAAGGCCTATCCACTGTGCCAACTTATAACTAAATCTGAGGGGGTGCGATGGGGAGGTTCCCTTGTTAGCTCAAACGTCAGAAGCGTGCTTCCTCACCGGAACAAACGTTCGGTGGGCCGCGAGCTCTCAGGTAAACTCTACCTGAGAGCTAGTACAGCTATTGACATGGTACACACGTACCGTTTATTTTACATTTTAAGCGAGTCCTTTGCCCTTTTGGGCGTTCTGTATTAATGTTGGACCATGCCTCTTTAGGCAGTTTGTAGTTTTAGTGTGTTCCGAAGAAGGCGTGGTTATCCTCGCCGAAACCTAGGTCGACATCCGGTTTCAATTTGCAATCGAGGGGGATTCTTTATAATCCTTTACTTTACGTATATGATCACAAACTTTTTGTCAACAGATTACCGGTTTCGGTCTATAATAACCATCTTCTGATCTGTTTTATAAAAACAATGTCCTATGGCAGCAGTACATTAGTTTCCTTCAACGACCATTTGTCACGATCAGTCACCACATACATCCGTCCGCGTTGTCACTTAGCAGATGATGTTTCTCCACTTTCCTTGTATGCGGTATAAATCCAGAATACGGTACCTCTTGAAACTCCAGCAACTTTAAGTATGGAAGCACCCATCATACAACCACAAACAGTTTGCCCACGTTCGATTTCACTCATCTCCAGCATAATCCACTCGCGACTACACAGACCAGTGGTTATGGTCACGACTATCATTTGTAACGTTTTGAGGAGATTCACAGGTGCCGTTCGTGGCCAAATACAACAGCACAACAAGCGGGTTTCGCTAGTACTTGCACTTAAGTTCAAGTATAAATTTCTCGCTGTGTTTCCAAATTTTTGTCCAACCACTGTATTTTATAAGGTCTTCACACTACTAATCGTGCATGGCGCATGAATTTCTCCTTTTTTTACATGTAAATAATTTGTTTTCTCTGTTGCATCCGATCTGCAGGTCAAGTGGCTGAAGGAGGAGCTAGGTTTCGACCACGCCTTTAACTATAAGACGGTGAACGTGGAGAAGGCGCTGAAGGAGGCCGCCCCAAATGGCGTTGACGTCTACTTCGACAACGTGGGAGGCGAACAGAGCAGTGCGGTGATTGCTAACATGCGGCACCGCGGCCGCATATCCGTGTGTGGCTGCATCTCCACCTACAACGCCACCAAAGTGGCCATGGCGCCCGTCGTCCAGATGCACATGGTCGGGAAGGAACTCAAGATGGAAGGCTTCATTGTGACCCGGTGGCTCGGCCAGTGGGACAAGGCGTTTAAGGAGATGGCACAGTGGATCAAGGAGGGAAAACTCAAATACAGGGAGACGGTCACAGAGGGCTTTGAGAACACGCCAGAGGCTTTCATCGGTATGCTCAGGGGCGAGAACCTGGGTAAAGCTGTCGTTAAAGTGTGACATCACTTGTCCGTGTAACAGGAATTCAAGAATTGGAGCACTATTTTAAGGAAACTGAGAGCAATCGCTTCTCCAAAACAGGCACATAATCTAGAGGGAAAGAGAGTCGCCAGCTTGTATTACAGTGGGTTTCCAGCCATATCACGACTTTTGTAAATAAGTGGGATTGTCGACTTCGTCAGACCTTTGTATCACAATTAATTTGTTATTTCTGTGTGGATATAAATAGAAACTTTGTAATAACACAGGAGTCGTTACTAATTTACCCCTCACACCACTTAAACCTACATTCTACATATACTATAATTTATTTATATTTTCTTCACCATTTATATACTCTTCCACTAAAACGACGTTTTCAAACAAACTTAAGGAGCGTAGTAATTACTTTTTAAGTGCTTTATTGCCTGGCACAGTCAGACGAGTTACGGAACAGTACAAAGCTTCATGTTTGAGGTTTGTGTTAATTCTTCACAAATGCTATTATCAATGTGATTTACAGTAGAACGTCGATTATCCGAACGTCGGTCAACCGAACGACCGCTTAACCGAACTGTGTACTCGCTCGCACCTGTTACTCTCCCACCCTACCGTCCATCATCCCCCTCACTCCCAAACTCAGTTTCCCACAGTAGTCGCCGCACTGGGCCACCGCTGGCGGAACATTGCTTCTAATGGGGCCTTCACAAGGCGCTGCTGACCGGCCAAGCCGCCAGTCGCAGTGTTTCAACAATCAGCACACTTCTGTAGGCTTGGCACTGGCAGTAGAAGTAGCGGCAGTATCAAAGCTGTTCACAGCAACAGCTGCGCCAGCTTAAGGCCTGGCCAGACAGAATCCGGCCTGCCGCTGCGACGGACGGCGCAGCGGTGGGCCGGACCCTTCAGCGGCCAGGGACGCCGCAGCTACTCTTGATGCGTCAGCTGCGTTACACTGTGGAAGGGGCCGAACCCCATTGTTAAGCTTGCATGCGTAGCGCGATTGTCTTGCGTTAGACGATTTGGAAGCTTCACGCGGGACACGTTATCTTTGTGCGAGTTCATTTTCTTTTTTTTTTTCTTTTTAATTGCAGAAATGAGTAGCTTGCACTAGCGATACGAAATGGCACCAAGAAGAGGAGATGTTGGGTAAACGACATTGATAGCAAGAGAGAAAGCTTAGGAGGATACCATCCTCTGTGTATTGATCTAGAGTCTGACGAAGATAGGTTCTTCAAATATTTTCGTATGTCGCGAGAATGTTTCGAGGAAATGCATCGCCTGATAAAAAGGTAGCACCGAGAAGTGCACAACGAACTGGAGAAAGCCAATTGATACAAGGCACAGGCTAACCATTTGTTTGAGGTACGTTTTACCGTTTGTAGCCTCTTTGTGCTTCAAACAGAAGTCATACAAATTATTCCATTTCAGTTTTGCTGTATCATATGGAAGGTTCGGCGGAAGAAAGTTCTATCTCACAACGTAGTTACGAGTGGAGTGATAAATTTATTTGCAGTGTTTCCGAATACAGCAAACGATAGTAACATATAGTTCCGTATGTCCCGCTAGAGAGACCTTTCTACTTAATAGTTTGTTTTGTTTCATGGTATTCATAACATTGCCATCGAATTTAAACAAACATATCTTTGGTCGTTAACTTATCCATTCGTTCTATCGGCATAACAGATTTTAATCTTTTCCAGATTCTTGACTACAGGCGACAGTCACCAGGCCATAGCTTTTTCTTTTCGGTTAGGACGTTCAACAGTCTCAGATATTGTGAAAGAAGTGTGCCAGGCAATATGGACTGTTCTACAGCCCAAGTATTTATTTACATACTCCTACAACAGAGATGTGGAAGAAATCTGAAGAAGGATTTCTAGAACTTTGGGGGTTTCCGGACTGTCTTGGAAGCATAGACGGAAAGTCTATCAGGTTAAAATGCCCGAAGGATAGTGGATCCCAGTTCTTCTGTTACAAACAGTTCTTTTAGCTAGTTCTCCTGGCGATCGTTGATCCAGACTACGGAGTTTACAGTAGTTGATATTGGAAGTTATGGGCATCACAGTGACAACACTATTTCTGAGAATTCAGCTTTCTATCAAGAGTATATCGAGGGCAAAAGTATTCTACCTCCAAATCAGGATCGCGTGTATCACACAAAAAGTTCTATTCTCTCACCTCCTCTGTAAGTCTTTGTGTGTCCATGATGCGTGCACTACGAGCTGCAAGACAAAAACCGCCTCACGCCGCTGCTTCGTGTGACAGCAGAGTTGAGTGCGCCAACAGAGGCAAGCAGCCGTTCCGGCTTGCGGCGAATCTGTAATCTGTGACGACCCGGCGGCGGCCGGTGCGGCAGGCCGGCTGCCGGTGCGGCAGAGCCGCACTCTGTGTGACCGCCGCCATACATACAGTAACGAGCGATTCAACAGTGCGGCCTGCCGGCTGCGGTTCAAGGCCACAGGCCGGACGGCCAGGCCGCATTCTGTCTGGCCAGGCCTTTAGAGTTGAGCCTTGCCGCTCCGCGCAGTTTGTAATACTAAAAGAGATGCCTGTTTTTATGAATAAATTTACTGTACAGTACTTGTTTTTGGCAAATAAACATGTACAGTTCGATTATCCGAACAAACAAACCAGTTTTCCGGACACCCATGTCCCCCAATTACTTCGGATAATCGACGCTCTACTGTATTAAGATATTTGCTGGTACGAATGAGATTGGGCTTTTGCGCTGAGGCCTTCAATTTTAAGTGGATAAGTTGTTAAACTGAATTTATTTTCGCTCACGTGGCTATTTTCATAATTTGCATCAGTTCCTTGTACTGGTGTTTGGTGAATAGCTGCTTTTGTATGGTGTTGATTGTGTTGCTGTGTGGGATTAAGGTGTACATGTTGGGCATCAAAAGATACCAGTTTTCACATTTTAGATCTATACATCTTATATATTGTGGCTTAATTCGGCAGAGTTTTGTATACTTCCGTTCTTCTCCATTTTTTAATGTGCAGTTAAATGTTAGGGAGTGGACTTTGCAATGTGGTGTGTTGGAGGGCTACTGGAACTGATTACTAGGCTCATGGGGCTATTGCTATTACGCAATTTGGGCTGAGACATTTTACGTTTTGAGTGTTTTTTGAGTTTCATTTGGACTCTAATAACTGGATCAGAATTTATTTCTTCAACAATGTATTCTGAAACATATCTTTGTTTTATTCATGTATTCTTTTACGTTTATGAATATTTATGTGTCATATTGTCATATTCTGTGGCTGTCTACTCTTTTCCCTGTAGCTTACTTTTTCTTTATTAACTTTATTGATAATGATTTTTTGTTTATCTTCCTGATTTTTTATATCAGTTTTCTTCCTTTTGATAAAGCCATTTACCTATGGAAGCGTTGACTATTTCCATGTACAGATGTGAGGGTTATAAGTGCCGATATTTTTGTTCATTACTGAGGACTGTGTAATGAACAACGTAACATCGGTATTTACTTCATTCACAGACTAATAATTATAACTTTCTGGAGTAGTATGTTTTTAGGTTGGGTAGTATCTCTGAGTACATGTGGCAATATCAAGCCACCAGTTCTTATTTTCCCCTGGACAGCAGGTAAGTTCTTGAAGTGTGGTCACGTGCAAGCAAATATTGTAAGTCTATACTGCCAGGTGTCGTCCACTTAGTGGTGAAGTTATGTCCATGCAGAAAATGTTAGGAAGTAAATTATTTAACATGTTTGCAAGAGGACTTTTAGACACAGGGAAGAAAGAACTATAACACTGAAGTGGGTAATTATTGGGATCCCAATGGTCACAATATCTCGGCTTGTACCCCAAACACACACACACACACACACACACATACACACACACACACACACACACACACACACACGTGCGCGCGCGCGCGCGCGCACTCATACACACAAGCGCGTGTGCACTTATTCTCTCCTGAACATATTTAAATTTTTTGTGTTTTCTGCTGTTGTGTTGATATATTCTTAGTTACCTTAGCTTCTTTCCCGATCTTATGGAATAAGAAAGTAATGTTGTAATGGTAAGTTGCTACCTGTAAGTTCAAACTATGTAGTTTTTATAGTTCAAACTTTTTTCATATTATTGTCTAATTTGAATATTTAATATTTACTTATAATTAAAGTTAAACTTTCAAAACGCTGTAGAAATAACACCACTTGTCAGAATGACGTCAAATTTCAACGGAATATTATCGGAGAAGGGGGAAAACGTATGGTATCAGAAAAGTAAATTGTTCAAAATTTAGCAGTAGATGGCATGGTAAGCATCATAATTTAATAGTGGTCGACTCCAAATAACAAACAAATTATACAACAATGCCTAAGGTGTACGTTTGACGTTAAACAAACAGTACTACTCAGTGTGGATGGGTGTACAGGTGTGATACTGCTAGTTACTTAAGTCAATCCCACACGGCAAGGCCATATCACATCGGATGGGAAAAATCGGTTTTTGATTGTCCTGAGGCCAAGAACCCCATGGAAGGCAACACTCACATCGGTTTTTAATTGACCCAAGGCCGAAAACCGCACAAAGAGCATGAATCAAAATTGAATCGGATTATTAATTTCCATGTGAATGGCTCAAAACATGTTCTGTATGTTGTCCACTGTTTTCTGCAACAAGTTGAAATCGAGGAACAGCATGTTCCACAACCGATAGAAGTGTTTCCGGGGTCACGTTCAGATTGTGTTGCGCAGTGCGTGCCTTCAATGCAGCTAAGTTTGCAATCGGAACACTGAACACAACATGTTTCAGACAGCCCCACAGCCAGAAGTCGGACGGATTAAGATCAGGTGATCGGGACGGCCAGGTTGTAGGGAAATGGCAGCTGATAATTCTAGAATTTCCGAAATGGCGCTTCAGTAGCTGCTTAACTGGATCTGCAATGTGCAGATGTGCGCCACCTTGCATAAAAATGATCCCATCCACATGTTCACGCTGTTGGAGAGGTAGAGTGACGTCGCCGCGCAAAATACACTCCTGGCGCTTACCAATGGCGATACAGGTAACAGGACCGGAAGCACCTGTCTCTTAGAAAGAATATGGCCCTATAATAAATGATGCCATAAACCCGCGGCACAAAGTGACCTTTTCAGGATGAAGTGGTACTGGTTGATTTGCGTGTGAATTTTCCGTTACCCATATTTGATCATTCTGTGTATTGACGTATCCTGTCAGATGGGCGTGGGGTTCGTCTGTCCACAAAATCCTCCACGGCCAATCATTGTCCACTTCCATGTGAGCAAGAAATCCTAAAGCAAAGGTGTCCCTTGCTGGCAGGTCAACAGGAAGCAAATCGTGCACGTAGGTAATTTTGAATGGATAGCAACGAAGGATGTTTCGTAGGATTTTACGCACCGTGCTCACGGGTGTGTCCAATTTTCGGGCAATTCTCCGTGCACTACGCGTTTGCACATCACCACTCATCTCCTCCTGCATTGCTGTGACCACTGCTTATACTGACGTCGAATAAAATCGTTTCCTCCCTCTACCAGGTTGCGCACCAAAAGAACCCGTCTTTTCGAATTTCCGAATCATTTTCTCCAGACCCAAGGCAGTCATCTTTTTTTTTTTTTCTTTATTGATTTTCAATTCCCCCCGAAGGGGGCGGGCCGGCAGCAGCTTACTACGCTGCTCTACAGCCTACAGACTTTTTTTAAATAAAGAAAGAAGAAAGGAACAAGGAAAAACAGGCGATAAAATGGCGATTTAAAGTGTAAAATGGCGTAAAATTGCGGAAAGTTAAAACAGAAAGCAAAAGGGGTTGGCAATGTAGATAAAAGACACAGGAATCAGACAAGTAACATAGTAGACACACAATTAAAAAACATGGTGACAGTCTGGTTTCTGTTCGCAAGTGATAAAAAGCACACCCAGCGACAGTATGATGGCTGTTCGCTACACTTCCCAAAAGGCACAACACGGTGCACGCACTGGAAAAACACACTGTAAAACACTGCACGAAAAAGGCGGCACAAAGATGGCACTCCCGATCCAAGGCAGATGGGGGGGGGGGGGGGGGGAGGGGGACCTGGAGTAGGTGGAAAAACAAGTAGGGATGAGAGGAAAAAACGAAAACGGGGGGGAAACCAAGGAGGGAGAGGACTAATAAAGGGGGAGGGCAGTCATCGGGCAAACACCTTTTTTCATACTCTTCAGTGTCCGGAACCTCTGCAGAGCACGTGTACACAGTCATCATTCTTGTAATACAACTTTACGAGCAGAGCGCTATCCTGCGTCGAGATAGTCATGGCGAACGTCGCATACGCGAAAAGAGGAAAAGCCTTGTACCCGGCGCGTTTATACCAACTTCAGTGTATCGCGCGTATGACAGGTGTTTTCGTTTACGTATTCTAACACATACAGCGCCATCTGTTGATCAATTTTCACACTATTTTTTTCCTCTGCCATATGTTTTCCACCTTCTCTTATAATATTGTGTTGAAATTTGCCTTCATTGAGACCAGTGGTGTTACCTCTAGAGCGTTTTGAAAGTTTAACTTTAATTATAATCACCCAGTTGATCTATAGATGTCTGTGCTCCTAACTTAGCTTTGTGATGCAGGGAAATGCTAGTTACTTTTACTGAAGTACAACTTGGACCTGAATGATTTTGAGTACACATTTCGTTGTTTTTTGCCTTGTGGAGTATGATGATGGTCATCTTGTAGGTGTTGTAGGGCGACAGTGGAAATGCTTGACAGGCAGTAATAACAATGTCAATTTCTGCAGCTTCTCTTCCTTAGTTGTTACTTTAATTATGTATGTCTCTTATGTAGATAAGAGTAAGACGTTATCCATCCTGGTGTTTCGTAACTTCAGGTCTGACTAAAATCGAAAGTAACGAAGTAACATTAGTGTGACCACCTGTCAAAAGCTTGAAAAGCCACTTTTGCAGCACCGATCACGGCAGGATGTTCAGGAAGAGAGTCATCTAGGTTCTGCAAGATACCGAGAGGAATGTGAAGTCATGCCGATTCCAATGCCGTGGCCAACTGCGCTCGATATCTCAGGTGAGGACCCATGGCGCGAACCGAGGTGGTTCCACATATTCTGTTTATATCTGGGGAGTCTAGTGGCCAGGGCTGTACGGTACACTCATTCTAATACTCTACGAACCACGACAATTCACTGCGAGAAGTGCGACGTGTTGCACTGGGCCGCTGGTAGATGCCAACGTGCTGAGGAAAACAATCTTCATGAAGTGGTGGGTATGGTCGTGAAGGATAGGTGCATGGTTGTGTTGATCAACCGTATCTTCAGAATGAGAACATCACCGACTGAATGCCGCGAAAACATTCCCAGGCCATGATTCTACCTCTTCCGTCATGGAGCCCTCCGAAGGTTGTGGCAAGTTGTTTTCTTTTTCCGACGGAGCCTAAAAAGTGAGTCATCTGAGAAAACCATCTGTCGCCACTTTGCAGTACTGGCGCGTAAATTCCAGCCTTCGTCGCCGATGGACATCAGTCAGCATGGGAGCCCAGATCACGTAAGAAACAGATTGCCCAATCGCTTGGTCTAGCAGGCAACCCTTGTAAGGGAACGGCCACCAGGTGGCAACAGCGTCACACCCCTACTTGTGGAATCAACCACTAGATGGCACTCCGTTCTGTGAAATATGTGGCAACATCGGCCGAACGCGTGCAGCTTTCCACTATTTGGCGTCTGTGAAGTACAGCTGTTTCTGACAAACCAGTGGTAGTGGATCGAGTCGTCATGTCGAGGGCCTGCGAGTATATCAACTGTGGAAGGAGTAGACAGACAAATCCTGAACTAAAAATGTTCAGATTCTCGTCAAAAATAAAGAAAGATTACGCGAGTGGATTTTAAATTCAGGTAAGTCTATAAATTAGTTACGAGTATGAATTAATAAAGAGCCTTAAGCATTCGATCCTATCTAAATTTTGTCGATCTTCTATTCTGATATAACGTGGCAGCCCTTCCTGTACAAGAATCATATCATATAATTTTTAAATGAAATCTTTGCTGCGATTTGGACTTTTTTTAAACTGTTTATTCACTTCACTATCGTAATTTTGGCTGTAGAGGCGTTTTTGTGTGCAATGTGAAAACTGAAACCAATATAAGATATGGATAACAAAAAGCAAAGCATAGTGTGGTAACATTTGGTAAACAATATAAGAAGCATTACCTTACAAGACCTTTCCCTTGGTACTTGAAAATGGCTCTAGAGCTGAGATCGCAACAGTGAAATAAATGAATAATAGCCGTCATCTAACTGCTAGGTCATCGGTCCCTCTAAATCCTGGTATATACTAGAGCGAACGAAGTGAACGAGTGTAAAACCTCGTTTACACTACTGCAAATGAGTATTCATAGATAATTCACCAATGTTCACTGCCATTCATTTATACATGTGAACAAACGTTTATACTGGAATGAAGGGAGGAGGATAGAAGAGAACGAGCATAGCATGCAAACTATAGACACTGCCTATTTTAATTTTTTTTATCTGTGCGCCAATAATCCTCACACAGCTTTCTCTCGAAAACAACACTGCCTATAGTAACAGGTATGCGCGAGTGCAGATTGTGTATTACTTTTCATTTCGCATATGATTGTGAGAAGTATCCCTACAGTAGAAATAAACTTGGTTTGCAGAATTACAGCAGCTAATCTACATTCTTCGATTGAAAACTCGGGAAAAACCATAGCCGATCATGGTCTACAGTCAGCTGTGTGACGAATGCATTTCGCGCGCAGCGCTCTAGCCGAAGACAAATCAGCGTCATTCACGTCACCGAAGATACAGCGTTGCCAATTCCGCGACATGGACAGGTCAGTTAGCATTGTAGCGTCGCCTGCGACATCTGTTGACCGACGGGAAAACTATTTTTACGGTTGCCTGTTCAGCCGTAAGGACGGTCAATCTGTTTCTTACGTGATCTGGGATGGGAGTATGATCCATGCGCATGCTGTAAACGCCCATACGCAACAATGTTCACTGATACGTCGTTGAGGAGACATTGTTCGTAGCTCCTTGGTTCATATGGGCTGCCAGTTGCTCAACAGTTGCAGGTTTCTTTGCATGTACACATCTCCGCAGACGTCATTCACCCTTGCTATCTTTGGCCCTTAGTGAACCCCAGGTGCCTCGGTCTCAGTTTTGGACAGCGCCATTTCGCAATTTACGGTATACTTTAACCACGGCGGCACGCGAACAGTTTATAAACTTAACCGTTTTGAATGTGCTTCCTCCCTTTGCCCGAAAGCCAATGATCAAGCCTTTTTGGGCTTCACGTAAATCGCTCATTTTCCACAATATGACAACGACTGCACTGCTTTCCGTGTCGACCAGGCGCGATTTATATTCTCGATAGCTAGTGCAGCCACTTGCCATTTGTCAGTGGTTACTACACGCTGACGCCAAACATAGGCGGACTTCATATTAATGTGCCTCGACCTTGTATGTTAGCCAGTCAACAACGGCAGTTACATTTTTCTAATGTGGAACGTTATCTGTTAGCTTTTATTCCATAAAATGATGTTTGGTGAAGTTAAACTGTACTGAAAAACTTCTAAGAAAATCAGGCGTTTAAGGTTCCTTGAATATTACGAGGGCTATTCGGAAAGTAAGGTCCGACCAGTTGCGAGAAGGAAACCACTTTAAAAATAAAATATGTTTTATTTGCAACAGTTAGTTGCACCTTCAAATTACTTCTCTACTTAGGCATTTGTCGTAGCGTTGTACCCACTTTCAAAGACCGTCGTCATAGAAGGCAGCCACCAGCGCTTTCCGCCAATTCTCTATGCTCGTCTACAGTTCGTTGTCTGTGCCAAAATGTTGTCTTCATAGCCAACTGTTCAGCTACGAGCTGTACTGAGGGTGATCAAACTGCCACATCAAACACGCTGCGATAACTTCTTCTACACCCCCTAGAGCTCGGCCGAGAATTGGCATGAAGAAGGAAACGCTTCAGAGTTACGTTTTGTGGGTTGCATAACATCAGGTGAAATCTCTCACCAGGCCCTCATACAAGGCGGGAGACACAATGTTGTAGGCAAGTTTACGTGCTCACTATGCTCTCAGAACTGAGAAGAGCGATGTGACGTTATCGACAGATATACTAGAGCCACTGCCCACCACATATGTGCCAAGGATCATAGAATTCTCACTGTGGGTTCCATTTCGCGCCAGATCGGACCTTACTTTCCCAATAGCCCTCGTATGTCCAAGAACAGACTCTGCAAGCACATAGCAGACGACATTTTCATCAAATTTTATCGTATTTTACTTGGAATACAGTAACTTAACAGCGCCAATATGTGTTGGAAGGGCTCAATATACGTGTGTGTGTGTGTGTGTGTGTGTGTGTGTGTGTGTGTGTTTGTGTGTGTGTTCTCCTGCATTTGTTCTTTCATGAGGCCATTTAAAATCTCTTAATGTTTTCTGCTGTTCTTTTGATATTTTCTTAGCAATCTGTTCTGCTTCGCTTACCATGTTTCATAGGAATATAGCACTGTTCCATGAACCATGGAACTTACTCCGAAGGGGACGCTCACATACCTCATTGACTCAGGCAGCCATATCACAGGTGCAACTACGTTAGTGGATTATCTGCAGAAAAACCAGACATACTTGTGATTCCTGAAGCAGCAGCCTTTTCAGGGGCTGCAGCGGCAACAGACTGAATAGCTGACTTATCTCCTCTTGTAACATCAACCAAGATGGCCTTGCTGTGTTGGTACTGCGAAAGGTAGAAAGTAAGGGAAAACTGCACTCGTTATTATTTTTCCCGAGAGCACGCAACTCTATCGTACAGGTTAATGATTACGGCATCCTCTTGGACAAAACATTCTGGGGATTAAATAGTCTCAAATTCTGCTCTCTGAGCAGGGACTACTATGGAATATGTCGTGATGAGGAAGAAAAACTAGCGTTGTAAGGATCACGGCATGGGATTTTAGATCCCTTCATCGAGTAGGTAGGTTAAAGAATGAAAAAAAGGATGTGTTGACGTTAGTTATACTGAGAATCAGAAAAATGTGGTTGGAGGAACAATAAGACTTTATGTCAACTCAGAAAGGAGCTATGTACACAAAACCAAACGGGGACAGTGCAGGTGTAGGCCTAAGACTGAATAAGAAAATGGGTAATCTGCTATCAGCGGCATAGTGAATGCATTATCGTAGCCAAGATAGACATAGAACATGCTTTTTTCGCTACTAAGTAGCTCTAGAGAAGACAAAGAGATTGACAAAATGTATGATGAGATACAGAAAAATATTCATATAGCTAAGAGAGACGACAATTTAATTGTGATGGGTGACTGAAATTCGATAGTAGGGAAAGGAGGAGAAGGAAACCCAACAGGAAAACGTCGCTTGAAGCAAAAGAATAACAAAGGTAGAAGCCTCCTAGAATTTTGCTCAGAGCATAATTTAGTCATCCCTTAGAAGGAACATAGCGACACTGGAATGTTTCAATTTGGTTACATAACGTTTCGACAGTGATTTCGAAATCACATTGTGAACCCCAAGACATTTCCAGGAGCAGATATGGCTCTGACCACAATTTTTTGCTTATGAATTGTAGAGTGGAACTGAAGAAATTGCGGAAAATAAGGAACGTAAGGAGATGTGATCCGTTATTCTTTTTGTATTAGGTTTCTTCAGAGGGACCATTAAGATAGGATGAGCTGAAACAAGGGAAGGGAATGCAAAATAAGTCGAAGAGGTAGATTTGGGAGATGAAATAGGAAAGGCAGCAGAGGGATCACGGAAATAAACAAGCAAGGCATTTCAAAGCAGGAGGTATATAATTTAACTGATAAAAATTGCAAACATAAAAATGCAGCAAATGAGTCAGATAAAAGAGAATACAGCCGCCTAAAAAGTGAGATTGGCAAAAAGTGCAAAATGGCTAAGTGGGAATGTCCAGAGGACAGATGCAAAACTGTAGGGAGATGCGTAAATAGGGGAAACATAGATTGTCCACTGACGTTAGTGTGACCGCCTGCCAAAAGCCTGAAAAGTCACCTTCCGCAGCGCAAACCGCTGTGTGATGTGCAGGAAGAGTCAGTGAGATTCTGGAAGGTACCGACAGGAATGTGGAGCCATGCTGACTACAGGACCGCGCCCAGATGAGATATTTTACTGGGTTGATGATATGTGGCTCGAGCAGCCCGATCAAGGATGTCCCACAGATCACGAATCTGGTAGATTTAGTGAGCACGGAAGCACTGTAAACCCACCCCGGTGCTGCGAGCTGTGACACGTTGCATTGTCCATCGCGCCGAGGAAAAAGAAACTGCATGACGGGGTGTCATAGTTCCCAAGGATAGGCGCAGGTGGAAGCATGTTCCGGAAACCACACAATTAACTACCTCCTTCTCCGCCCTGTCCAAGGTATATCAGAGCATATGCTAACCTAAAATTGCTTTCGTAGGTAACAGTGTCCGTTTTTTTTTTTTTTTTTTTTTTTTTTTAAGGAGGAAAATTAAAAATTATAGCACACGAATAACAAATTAATTTATAAGTCACAAGCTATTCCCACACTTCTTTCTTCAACAACACTCATGCCTTTTGCATTTTTACAGCTAAAACATGAACAGGAAAACTTTATAGCCTGGCAGAGAAGCTGTATATAAATACATCTGAATCCAGTAGCATCCATACAACATCATTCACTCACCTGTTCAGTTCTCCTGTCCCAAGTTTCGATGCTGAAGGTGAGAGCTTACGTTCTTCATTTCGCGCTGCTTCCTTCTCTTTGTTGGTAAACCGATTTCCAAGAAACCTCAGTTTCATAAACACAGTTCTTCCATCATCCATTATGCATATATCTCGACTTCCACGTGAGGGTTTGAGAATTCAACCTTCCACCTACTGATACGTATCAGTGTTGTCAAAAAGTAACTAAGTCACATGCAAGAAAGTTTTCCGACAAAGATATGGATGTCAGTCAGAGATACAGATGTCAGCCAAAGATATCGAATTAAAATAGCCTACACACTGACAAAAATTCCGCTCAAGCAAGCAGTTTCCCAAATATCGGAAGAGGTGGTAGTGGCCGCCAGTGCATAGCTAATCAGTTTAACAATTTGAAGACATTTTTAAAGCTGCTATCACGATTAAACTCACACACAAAAAATATTAACCTGTGTAGATCAAGAAAATAATATTTTTGAAAAATCGGTTTTTTTGGACCAAAATCCATTACTATATATGAAGATAGTAGCTGCTCTCGAAAGAACAGATACCACTGATGAACGTGCAGCTTCTCTAGAATAAATGATAATTAACTGAAACCCTCAGCTGCCGACAGGTGTTGTTGATATACGTAGATGGGGACAGCTGAAAATGCGTGCCTCGACCGGGATTCGAACCCGGGATCTCCTGCTTACACGGCAGACGCTCTATCCATCTCGGCCACCGAGGATACGGATGAATAGAGCGACTGCAGGGACTTATCACTTGCAGGCATCCCGTGGGACCCACATTCCCAACTGTCCACAATCTACATACGTAATGTACCTAATACGCATTTTCAGCTGTCCCCATCGAGGTTGGCAGCTGAGGGTTTCAATTAATTATCATTTAAAATACATTACATCCCCCGTTAAAGCTATGAAAAATAAATTGTAAGAAATGTTGGCCGGCCGAAGTGGCCGTGCGGTTAAAGGCGCTGCAGTCTGGAACCGCAAGACCGCTACGGTCGCAGGTTCGAATCCTGCCTCGGGCATGGATGTTTGTGATGTCCTTAGGTTAGTTAGGTTTAACTAGTTCTAAGTTCTAGGGGACTAATGACCTCAGCAGTTGAGTCCCGTAGTGCTCAGAGCCATTTGAACCATTTTTAAGAAATGTTGTTGCCAGGCTGAGATTCACAGAATGTTAAGACATGTAACTGATCAACGAAAGAAGTGACTTACCAAACATTTGTTCGGCAGAGTTTTAAATATTGTTCATCAGTCTGGGCCGCTAACAAAGTAGGATTAACAGAAGATACAGAGAATACCGTATGAAAAGCGACATGTTTCGTCACGGAATCGTTTACTAAGAGCGAAATCATGTTCGAGGCCCTCAACGAACTCCAATGCTTGTCGCTACAATAAATGCATCTTTTATAGCGGGGAAGGCTACTGATTAATTCCGAGATTAGGATGAGTCAATAAATACTGGGATTGAGAAGTCAGAACTGAGTGCACAAGCCTGAAATTTGTTTCCCTTTTCTGCATATTCCCCTTGTAAAGTTAAACACTTATTCATCATTCGATAAGGCGTTAAAAACCGGCAGCATAGAATTCCTGTGTCTGCGTTCACATCTAACGAGTGATCTCTCGAAAAGTGTGAACAGCATTTGGTGCCTCAATTTGCTGCAACCTACAAAGTAAAAAAATTTCCCGAGTCGGGGAAGTGATGTGCCATCACTCGATAACCATGACGACCAGTACGCTCCTTATTTTTGACTTTTTCTTTCCTCTAGTTGACCACAGATATCCGTGAAATACAATTCTAACCAGACACGGGAGAAATTTCACTACTAGCGTGCTCTGCTGACACTCCCTCGGCTCACGAAAATAGCGTTATTCTAGACCGGTGCACACACACACAGCACACCTGCTCTGTTGTTCTGGCTGCAGGACGTCAACCACTGACCGCGGAATTCTGTGTATCAGCTACTTTCCATGTGACATTTGCTGCCACGTTCTATAAATGTATAGGCACGAAATTTAACACGATATGTATTACTGTGGCATTATCGACTTATTTATTTACTCACTCTCGTCCTTTGGAAGAACAGTTGGCCAACGTATTAATTCTTCCCGCATACCTCTCGCGAAATGAAAAATGGCTCTGAGCACTATGGGACTTAACTTCTGAGGTCATCAGTCCCCTAGAACTTAGAACTACTTAAACCTAACTAACCTAAGGACGTCACACACATCCATGCCGGTGACAGGATTCGAACATGTGACCGTAGCGGTCGCACAGTTCCAGACTGTAGCGCCTACAACCGCTCGGCCACTAACGAAATGACCACGACGAAAAAAAAAAAAAATCACTGAAGTTAGCGGTCATACGGAAATTTGTGTACAGTGTTTCTTTTAAACTACATTCTAGAAGTGGCAGAGAGTGGGAGAAATAACAGTGGTGCAGAGTCAGCCTCTTCCGACTATCGCTAAGTATCTTGCGGAATGTCGATGTAGATCAAGAGAAATAGAGGAATCTACGTTACCAGCTACCACACCACTTTCTGTTAGTCAGCAGTGACAGAGCGACTGTGAAAGCTGAACCATTGTCGGCGCCTTCCTCATGCAGTGACTCCACTGATTCGGAGCTATATGTATCTCATCAGTGTCGCCCGGCAGGAAATGTCAAATGCTCGATAAGCCCCAAGAGCGATAACAAGAAAGTCCATTCAGACACGTCGCTCAGGAAGCTCCAAATCGTAACGCAAACCCATTACGCCATATCAGTTTTGGAACTTGACGTCGGGATATCTCACTACGCTGTGGGTGCGTGTATACGTTACTGACAAGGGAACATCCCCATCGCACCCCCCTCAGATTTAGTTATAAGTTGGCACAGTGGATAGGCCTTGAAAAACTGAACACAGATCAATCGAGAAAACAGGAAGAAGTTGTGTGGAACTATGAAAAAATAAGCAAAATATACAAACTGGGTCGTCCATGCGTAGGTGACATTTCTGTAACGTATACTACGAGGTGCGGTCTCTGCGACCGCTCTATTTAAACAGAGATTTAAGGCAAAAATCATATGAAATTTTTAATTTATGCTGTATAAGATTTATTTCTGCAAGTATTTAAGTGTTGTTTAAATGCTCCTAGTTCGTTTTATTGCAATAAACGAAGCCTGCAGCATATTACTATTTATCACACAAAAGCATATAATTTTGTGTGGTTCTTTTAAATAGTGCACTTAAATGGACTGTTTGAGTACTGAGTTTCCGGATAAAAATTCCATCCGATAGATACAAAAAGAAAGTCTGTCAAATTGACAGTCATTGCTGGGAATTACATTTTTCTTATCACCACTCAGAACACAATCGGGTTTAACAGACACTAAATATTCCATTGAAGAAACAGATCCCCAACAAAACTTTCCTGGAGTTCTTCCTCTGAATGATATTCTTTTCCGATAGCAGTACTGTGATCAACGGTTAATGTAAAATCGTCGTTTTTTCCGTTTATTTCTTCATCCATGTCACTGACACCTTCCTCCACAGTCCGACTAACAATGTGATCGAACTCGGGAACGTTAAAACCGACACATTCGTGAGAACACATTTTGAGCTGTAGGGTACCGTACTGAAGGCGCGGTCTAGGAGACTCCAACACCTATCAATAACACGTGTCCACACACAGAGAAGGCGATACCGCAACCGATAACAAAACATAGTAAGCTGGCGCTGCAAAAAAGTTTTGCACCACTGCGATTTGTCTTGAAGGTATGCTGCTATTGTGATTGTTTGCAAGGGGACAGGGGGAGTACAGAAGTATTCCACCACAACTGTCCTTGGAGAGCGAGTACAAAATTTTCGCGCCGTCTGAATCACCACACCTCGTGAGTTAAGGGGTAGACACCCTGTGACAGTTTTTCATCCTGTACAGGACACAGGCAACTCTAAAGACAAAAAAAGATGTTTATTCCAAGTATTTTTCTTCAATTATTAAGCACACCCATCTTTTGCGGATGGGATGTACATTATGTGTCTTTAATTTAATGGTTTACATAATTTTCTAAATCATCATGCTGCTGATCATAGATCCGAGCTAGAAGAATCACATCTATCCTGTAACACTATCCGTCCTGTGCTCTCTTTGAACAGTCCGTTTGCAGAAATATGGTGGCTCGTAATGTTGGAAAGCTTCGGTCACCATTTATACATACTTAATAATCTAATCTAATGTGAATGTGATAAGCGTCAATGAGTCATTCAGTTAGCTTTTCATTGGGAACAAAGCTAATATAGCTTAGATTTATTGTATTTTGTCTTATAACGTCAGAAATAAATATGAGAAAATTCACGCAGTGTTCCGTTTTATAACCTTCAGTGTCGAAACTAGCGAACATTCGCGTTATGGATCGGCTCCACTTACTCCAATACGCCACAAAATGATTATATTCTATTTCAACAAGAAATATATTATATGCCTCATGACGTGAGCAGCAAAGTCAGCCAAAATATCGCGACAGAGGCAAAAAATAAAGAAAAAAAAGACAATGTTCTTCTTAGATGTCGTCGATAGCGCACGTAGTGTCGAAACTATTCGAGGATCGGAAGGCCGGCAGTCACGGCGTCGGGTTCTACTCCCTAATTTCAGGCATGTTGTTATCTAGCGGGAAAAGGCGTGAATATCCCACATCCGAGTTGGAACTGGTTGATTCGTTCCTTAGGTTCGGCATACGTGAGAGAGTGAATGTCCACGGCGATAATGCACTGTCGTATTCTTGACAGGGGCCGCCACATCTTAGGCACAGCTATGGATTGGAGCACTTTTGCACGGCAAGCATTCCTAGCTAACAGAACCAGTTGCTGGCATGGCAGACTGGTGCAGATATGCAGCGAGAGAGAGAGAGAGAGAGAGAGAGAGAGAGAGAGAGTGCTGGCGGCTTGCAGAAGCAGCAGCTGGTGACAGAAGCGACGGCTTCCTCGCATCGAATTCTGGTCAACGATAACCGGCTGGTGGTGTCTGGTGCCACTAGAAGATTGGGGGTTGATGACCAGAAGGGCTCCAGTTGTACCTTTTGCCCATAGGAGTCGATGCTAGTGCGTATACAGCAGGTGGTCCCGTGGGATGACGGACAATGATGGCTGCTCCGGTGGACGGCGTAGAACGACAGTACATCTACAGGCCACGTAGTTCTAGCATGCTCCGCAGCGGTAGCCCATTTGGTGCCTCCTGTCGGCAAAGTGGAGAGCCTTCTTTAGTAATAATCGCTTGGCTACTCTCGTAAATAATTTATTTGACGACCGGATTCGTAGCCTGGGAGCCACATCAGCATATTAAATCTGTCGAATTACAATAAACGTTCTGCACAATTGCGCTCGACTTACAGTTACAATCAATAGTGAGAGAGAAAATTACTTACACGTTGAATCATGACATTGATCTGGCAGTATGGACGGGACTGAATATTTCTTGCTGTAAATAAATAACGCAGTTAGCTGATCGTCAACCTTTAAAAACCGTCAAGAAATAGCCTTCCAACCCATCGCAATAAAAAACCAATAATTGGCTAGAAAACCAATCCAAAAATTAAAAATTAAAACCACGTACCAAGAATCCTAGCCGACGACAAATGGCCGATTTTAACCGGTTAACTATTGGATATACAAGCACAACCCACCCAGAGTGCCTAAGAATTAATAAAATGTGGGAAGTATGAACAAGAGCCCACATGGTAACAATAACAGTATGAAATTAGAATTATATTAATCCCTTCAGCAGCTGACGGGCATTGATATATCATCTACGGGGACAGGTGGAAATGTGTGCCCCGACCTGGACTCTAACGCGGGATCTCCTGCTTACATGGCAGATGCTCTATCCGTCTGAGAAACCGAAGGCACAGAGGATAGTGCGACTGCAGGGACTATTTCCCACATCCACATCTTGTACGTCCGCACACTACATTCGTAGTGTCCCACCCCAACACACTCATTACTCGTGGAAGACATTCTTACCAAGTCCAGTAAGAGTTCGGGGAATATGTGTGCATCCGCACAGAAGAAGAAGGTCATGGCTGGTGTTGCCAGAACTATATGCTTATATGGATATGGTGTCTGTCCTTTCGGACATGTCCGAAAGAGCAGACACCATATCCGTATAAGTATGTAACAGCATGAAGACAAATCTGTTTGGGAAATTTGTGTGATAATGACGTACTATAAATAGAGCAGATCGCAGTGCATGGACAAGCAGACGGAAAAGTGGCCAGTTATGGACTGAGCGATAAGCCACGTCGGTGGCGGAAAACGGTTCTACGCTGGTGAAGTGGGGCAATATGCCAATAGAAAATTTGTGTGCCGTGGTCACATTCACCGACAAAACAGATAGGATCCTGCCCCGAATAACGTAATACGATTACAGGCAACAAAGAAACATGAGCAGGAAGTACACTGACACACAAAGAAATTGCAGCAAGAAGGAATTGTGCGACAAAAACGAAATTTGGTAGCGTGTTTGTACCCCCGAAACACGATGTAATTTCCGATTTTGCTTCAGTCGCCTAATAGGGACTCTAGCAGCACCACTTCGAGGATGGAAATTATTTTTGCTTTCAATACACGTTTTAACGCTCGTGCGAGTTACTTGCCTTCGACACTGAACGTGGTGAGTCGATATTAGTCAAGAATGTCTTTAAGCTGCTATTATCAACACCCCATTGAGTTTGAACGAGGCCTACAAGGAGCTGGAAGTTCCTTCTGCGATATTGCAAAAAGACTTGGCAGGAATGTAGCCGCTGAACATCACTGCCGGCAGCGGTTGTCACGAGAATGTACGGTCACAAGAAGACCGGGCTCTGGATGGCCACGTGGCACTACCGAGATGGAAGCCGTTGTGTTCGTCGTACTGTATCTGCAGCAGAAATTTGAGCAGTAGTTGGCATGAAAGCGACACAACCAACTGTTACAAATCGTCTGCGAAAAAAGCCTTGCGGCATTCATAATACTGATCCCAGACCACCGCCACTCCTGAATTCAGTGGTGTCAAGTGAGAGCTCATTGAAAGGCAGGATGGACATCTGTCGTGTTTTCTGATGAAAACTGATTCCACCTCGGCGCTAGTGATGGCTGTGTGTTGTCTAGAAGGAGGGCCTGCAATCAACCTGTCTGCTTTCTAGACACACTGGTCTGAAATTTCTTATGACATCAGGACCACAGTCGTGGCTATCCCACACACCCTGAATTTGTAGGCCACTCTACTGATTCGACCTGTTGTACTGCCATTCGTGATCAATATTCCAGAGAGTGTTTTCCAACAGGATAACGGTTGTCCGCACACCGCTGTTCAAGCCAAACATGCTCTGCAGAATTTATGGATGTCCTTTTTATTGCAGGGACGAGGGATTTCAACTGACGATATATATCAGAAGACGTTCTTCCACAGCTATATCTTGAGAATGTCTTTATTATAACATACGACTAGTTTCTGCGGCACATTACCGCCATCCCCAGGTCCCACCACTACCAAAAGAGTGATATACTTGGAGCATTTACTGTGGGATCCTCGTTACTAGCACACGTGCACTAGCTTTTATCAGCAGTCTAAACCCGATACAGTGTCAAGTATAGAGTCCTAATGAGAGTTAGTGAACGTGTGCTAGTACTTAATGTTATAAAAGCTGTGTCTACATAAAACCAAACTATAAACGAAAATGCAGGTGTGCTGAAGCCATAATACAGGACAAGTGATTGCGTCCTTGCTATTTATCTACAGATTTAAACTAATGAGTAGACAGTATTCCATTAGAACTACAGGAGTAGACAACATTCCATTACAACTACTGATAGCCTTTGGAGAGCCAGCCCTGACATCTACCATCTGGGCAGCAAGATGTATCAGACAGGCGAAATGCCCTCAGACTTCAAAAAGAATATAATAACTCCAGCCGGCCAGAGTGGCCGAGCGGTTCTAGGCGCTACAGTCGGGAACCGCGCAATCGCTACAGTCGCAGGTTCGAATCCTGCCTCGGGCATGGGTGTGTGTGATGTCCTTAGGTTAGTTAGGTTTAAGTAGTTCTAAGTTCTAGGGGACTGATGACTTCAGAAGTTAATTCCCATAGTGCTCAGAAGCATTTGAAGCATAATAATTCCAATCCCGAAGAAAGCAGGGGTCGACAGATTTGAAAATTACCCAACTATCAGTTTAATAAGTCACGGATGCAAAATACTAACACGAATTATTTACAGACGAATCGAAAAACTAGCAGAAGCCGACCTCGGGGACGATAAATTTCGATTCCGTAGAAATGTTGGAACACGCGAGGCAATCTGACCCTACGACTTATCTAAGAAAATAGATTAAGGAAAGGCAAGCCGACGATTCTAGCATTTGTAGACACAGAGAAAGTTTTTTCAATGATGACTGGAATACTCTCTTTCAAATTCTGAAGGTGGCATGGCTATAATACAGGGAGCGAAAGGCTATTTACAATTTGTACAGAAACCAGATGGCAGTTATAAGAGTCGAGGGGCATGAAAGGGAATCAGAGGTTGGGAAGGGAGTGAGACAGGGTTGTAGCCTATCCCAGATGTTATTCAATCTGTATATTGAGCACGCAGTAAACGAAACAAAAGAAAAATTTGGAGTAGATATTAAAATCCAAGGAGAAGAGATAAAAACTTTGAGGTTCCCCGATGACTTTGTAATATTGTGAGAGACAGAAAATGACTTGGAAGAGCAGCTGAACGGAATGGACAGTGTCCTGAAAGGAGGATATAAGATAAACATCAACAAAAGCAAAACGAGGATAATGGAATTTAGTCGAATTACACCGGGTGATGCTACGGGAATTAGATTGGAAAATGAGACGCTTAAAGTAGTAAATGAGTTTTGCTATTTGGGGAGCAAACTAACCGATGATGGTCGAAGTAGACAGGATATAAAATGTAGACTGGCAATGGCAAGGAAAGCGTTTCTGAAGAAGAGAAATTTGTTAACATCGAGTATAGATTTAAGTGTCAGGAAGTCGTTTCTGAAAGTATTTGTAAGGAGTGTAGATATGTATGGAAGTGAAACGTGGACGATAAATAATTAAGACAGAAACAGAATAGAAGCTTTCGAAATGTGGTACTACAGAAGAATGCTGAACCATGGGTAGATCACATAACTAATAAGGAGGTATTGAATAGAATTGGAGAGAAGAGAAATTTGTGGCACAACTTGACTAGAAGAAGAAGGAATCGGTTGGTAGGACATATTCTGAGGCATCAAGGGATCACCAATTTAGTACTGGAGGGCAGCGCGGAGGGTAAAAATCGTAGAGGGAGACCAAGCGATGAATACAGTAAACAGATTCAGAAGGATGTAGGTTGCAGTAGGTACCGGGAGATGAAGAAGCTTGCACACGATAGAGTAGCATGGAGAGCTGCATTAAACCAGTCTCTGGACTGAAGACCACAACAACAACAACAACAACAACAACAACAAACTGATGAAGTGGCTCCTAGGCAAGGAAATCGGTCGTTAAATAAATTATTTGCAAAGGACACTCAAGCGGTCGTTATTGGTTCAAAAATGACTGCTTCTGGCTGCGGTTGATCCTCATTACAAGATAGGTTCGAGAGCACTTACATATGTAAGGGCCGGGTGAGCTGACATGCAAATGCCCATGGTTTCACGCACCTGACCTATTGCAGTGCTGCTGAAGTTCCCTGGAATTTTCATAACACCGCTGATTGCCGATCGATTGGTTGTGCAAACTTACAGAGACGGACAATGATGGTCTAATGTTGTGACAGCTGGCCACCGTCTCTACAGATAGTATCCAACTCGTGGAGGTAACTCACTTGGTGCCAAACCGTCACCGCAGCCTTTACTAGTTACTAATAAACAGACATATGAATGAATGTTTTTCCTTTATTTGCAAGGTAATGATTAATCTGTGTATTTAATGAGCAGAACATAATGGTGAATCGGAAGTGCGTGGGCCTCACCAATTATCTAAAGGAAGGCTGTGACCTTCATTCTCTTGGTGGAATCTTACAACAGAAACAATCTCGACTATACGTTTCCAGAAGTTACACAGGCCGCCGTGCTGCTGATGCGCATACAGAGATAAGCGGACTCACCTAGGCAGGCGGTGTGTGCGTGACTTATCTGCACTCAGGTGCAGGACGTTATCGTCTTATCGCAGCAGACGTGGGCATAAATAACTGGGCAGCAGCTGGCGAGCGAGTACTTCACGCAACACGACACCGCTCTGTTAGTCGGTTAACAGCTCCTTGACATCGTTGTTATTCCTACTGCAGACGCCAGAAGCCGTCAATCATGGTGAATGCTCGGAAAATCGTCATCACGAGCCCCTTCAAAGGAGAGCCCAAAATTACTGATTTCAAAATCGAGACCGAAGAGCTCCCAGCGTTGCAGGATGGCCAAATACTGTGCGAGGCAGAATACATCAGCGTGGACCCATACCAGCGGGCGTACTCCCAGAGGCATAAGGTCGGCGCCACCATGTTAGGATCACAGGTATGAGTCATCAAGAAGATGATACGAAGCGATGCACATTCGTATTTCATCCTCACCACTGGATCTGACTTGTACGTCTTTTGGGTGTACTTCTTGTTGCGTCATTGACGCTGTATACTTTCATCAAATAAAAGAAAAATCACGCTCAGTGTACGTGCAGTAAGTATTCTTCTATTTCTGCCACATGAAAGCTGAGCGGATATCTCTAACCCTTCAGGAAAGGGATCAGGGAATGATTATCGGGAAGCCGTCTCTGGCCTAAAACTGTCATTTCTTTCTCAGACTTGTCTCGACCAGCTTAGCTGATGCAGTTTATGAGTGCCTTCCAAACCGATGACATTCCACTGAGTCGTCGTTTACGTGTATCTGCAAGTGTTTCAGAGGACAAGGTTTGCAATACTGTTTCTTTACCATATTACAGGTGTCGCGGATAGTGGAGAGCCGGTCACCGGACTATCCAGTAGGACGTCATGTCGTCGGCTACTGGGGCTGGTGCGACCGCACAGTGGTGAACCCAGCAGCGAAGGATGGTGAAATTCTGCCACCGATGCTGGTGCAGAACTACGGAGACCTGCCGCTGTCTCTTTCGCTGGGAGTGTTGGGCATGCCTGGAGCTACAGCCTACTTCGGACTGCTGGACATCTGCGACCCTAAGCCTGGAGAGACGGTGGTCGTCAGTGGCGCGGCAGGCGCTGTAGGGTCCATCGTCGGGCAGATAGCTCGCATCAAGGGCTGCAAGGTCATCGGCATGACAGGCTCTGACGTAAAGGTAATCACTAGACATTCCCATTATCTGTCGTCCCCTTTCCTTGGCTTAAACTTTTGGTCTTACCACAGCCACCTCCCATACTTCATTAACCTTTGATACATTCCATCCATCAGTTGAGGTTGCCCTTTATTCCTCTCTGTCACTATCTTTCTCCACATCCCCGTTCTCTGCCCACTGTTTCGCTCCATCGCACTCAAACCCCACCCCCACCCCCAACGCCTTTACGGAATATTGCCAAACACAACTGAATGATTGTAAGAAAATGAAACACCTACAGCTATCCTTATGATCTTATTTATTGTGTAGCTATCAGTTTCGAAGCTCAGTGCGCCATCTACAGGTCTTAACTTGATGCTAAATGGGATATCACTATCCATATCTACGATGCATCAGCGACCAACATAAGTTTACACAGACTATCTGTAACACTGTGATGTCGTCTCTCCAACCATCAACTGTCAAGTGTTGAACAGATAGTCTGCTTCAACCAGTTATATAAGCCAGTGATGCGTCGTACACTATGTGATCAAAAGTATCCGGACACCTGCCTGAAAATGACTTACAAGTTCGTGGAGCTCTCCATCGATAATGCTGGATTTCAATATGGTGTTGACCCACCCTTACCTTGATGACAGCTTCCACACTCGCCGGCATAATTTCAGTCAGGTGCTGGAAGGTTTCTTGGGGAATGGCAGCCGATTATTCACGGAGTGCTGCGATCAGGAGAGGTATCGAGGTCAGTCGGTGACGCTTGGCACGAGTCGGCGTTCCAGAACATCCCAACGGTGTTCTATAGGACTCAGGTCAGGACTCTGTGCAGGCCAGTCCATTACAGGGACGTTATTGTCGTGTAACCACTCTGCTACAGGCCGTGCATTATCAACAGGTGCTCGATCATGTTGAAAGATGCAATCGCAATCCCCAAATTGCTCTTCGACAGTTAGAAACAAGAAGGTGCTTAAAACATCAATGTAGGCCTGTACTGTGATACTGCCACGCAAAACAACATGGGGTGCTAGCCCCCTCCATAATAAACATGACCACACCATAACACCACCGCCTCCGAATTTTACTGTTGGCAGTACACGTGCTGGCAGAAGACGTTTTGCGGGCATTCGCAAACACCGACACTCTGCTATCGGTTCGCCACATTGTGTACCGTGATTCGACACTCCCCACAACGTTTCCCCACTGTACAATCGCTCTATGTTTACGGTCCTTACACATAGCGAGGCGTCGTTTGGCATTTACCGGCGTGATGTGTGGTTTATGAGCAGCCGCTCGACCATGAAATACAAGTTTTCTCACCTCCCGCCTAACTGTCATAGTACTTGCAGTGGATCCTGATGCAGTTTGAAATTCCTGGGTGATGGTCTGGATAGGTGTCTATCTACTACACATTACGACCTTCAACTGTCGGTGGTCTCTGTCAGTCAACAGACGAGGTCAGCCTGTACTCTTTTGTGCTGTACGTGTCCCTTCACGTTTCCACTTCACTATCACATCGTAAACGGTGGACTTAGAGATGTTTAGGAATGTGTAAATCTTGCGTGCAGAAGTATGACTCAATTGACACCCAATCACCTGACCAAGTTCTAAGTGCGTGAGTTCCGCGGAGCGCCCCATTCTGCTCTCTCACCATGCGTAACGGCTACTGAGGTCGCTGATACGGAGTATCTGGCCTGGCATACGGTGGCAGCACAATGCATTAAATATGAAAAAGTATCTTTTGGGGGATGTCCAGATACTTTTGATCACATAGTGTATATATGGATCGTGATAATCCCTTTAGCATCAAACAGGATCTGCAAATGGCGCACTGAGCCCAGGAACTAGTAGCTCCACAATAAATAAGTTCACAAGGACGCCTGTAGGCGTTTCAATTTCTTACAATAGTGAACGGTAGTGTTCTCGAAGATCTCCAGCGAAACGGATGGACATACAAAAACAACTCCATGATATTCTCAGATTCCTGCTTCCTTCAGGTTTCTGCCTCTGAAATTGAGGTTACAGTTACGTTAATTTTGCTGCTGAATAGGAAATTCTGTGTCTGTGAATGTCATCGTAGAAGTGCACGGTTCCCTCTACACACCTTGGATGATTAATTAGTTGGAACAGTGATAACCATTTAGAAATATGTTGCCAAAATATGTTGCTTTTCTGCGTTTGCTTATAGGTATGGATTTCAGACTATTTCCAGAATCTTACTGGTAATTATTGTAAACAACACTAACCAGTCATTAGATTGAGATAAATGACATGAAAAAATCTGTGACGGTTTGTCGCCAATACCATGTACACTCCGGGGATCTTCGATGTCTATGTGGTTAGAGATACAGGATGCTTATAATTACTAATCTAATAAAAACAGTGTAGATCGCATAAAATATTCCATTTAAGAAAATGTTGACCGGTTTCGATCAATCGATGATAATCTCGAGACCTGTACATATTCCTTGCTGATTGCTGGAGCTAGTAGCATGGAGTTGTAACTACTCCAGGTTGGTGCGAGCTGAACTTTCGCTGCTTGAAGCAGTGTAGACGGAATGATGTTTTGCACTGCAGGATTTGCGTCGTTAGCAATTTTAGTGCCATAATCTGCCGTTAGACGCCGGTACTAGCATGGCCACTCGGGGTTGGAATACAGGCACCAGTCTTACTGTTCCAGACAGTCAACGCGAATCTGGACGAGGTGAGCATGGCTTTACTTGTAAAAATCAAATATGGAACAGTCTCCATAGCGTCTTCAGATTTTTTTATATGTTAGCAACCGGATTCGGTCCTTTCCTCAGACCATTTCAGGATTTTGACCGCCATTATGGCTGCTGGGGATAGCAGACAAAGCGAGATCCTTAGTAGTATGGTTGTCACCGCTTTACTCGTAAAGCTGTTATATTAAAACAACAGCAACGGAGCTGCCGCTCTTCAGCAGCACCGACACATAAAACCGACGCATAAAAGGAATACGGAGAGGTCCTCATTCTGCACCGGAGCTGAAGAACATGATTCGGAAGTTCGAATTAACTGGCGATTAGGTCGTTGCTTCTGGGAGAGGCCGAAGGCCAATTGCTCCTCAAGTTGTTAAAGAATATACTGTTACCACACCTGGAACGCTGAATGCAGTGTGTGATCTTCAAGCAGTGCACCAGCTGTGTCACGAAAGCTGAACATTCCATGGTCCACCGTTCGAGAAAGTGTTGCAAGCAAATGAGAAATGGTATCTGTACGAACTTAACACTATTCCCCAACTTCTACCACGTCACGCAGACATTCGAGTAGACTTTTCTCTTACGTTTCTTGCAGAGGTTGAAGTTATCGACATGTTGTCTTGAAATGTTTTGTGAACTGATGAAGCACACGTAAAGCTCACTGTGCCAATTAACGCTCACAGTTGTTGCATCTGGGGTTCACAACCGCCAACGAACGTTCAGGTAGTTGTTAAAAACCATTCGAAAGCCAAGATCGCACAAATTTTTTTTTATTCAAGACAACCGCTTTCAACAGTCTTATCTGTCATCTTCAGGTCTTAAACATTCTTTTTGTAGTAAAATATGCTCATTTTACGCTCATCTCATGCATAAGACGTCAAGCGGATAAAACTCAGCATATTACGAACGTTTGTCAACGCTAAAATATTTGAAAACACACAGAAATTGGTCCAAAAGGCCATGTTCACATACATATCGTTCACAGATGCTTGTTACAGAGCAATATGTATATAGACATGACCTTTTGTACAAGATGTTGTGCGTTTTTAAATATTTTAGCGATGACAAATTTTTAAGATGTGCTAACTTTTATCCACTTGACGTCTTGTGCAAGAGATCAGCGTAAAATGAACATATTCTATTAAAAAAAGAAGTTTAAGACCTGATGATGACAGCCAAGACTGCTGAATCCCGTTGTCTTTAATAAAAAAAAAAATACTTTGTGTGAACTTGGCTTTTCAATGATTTTTAACAAACAAAGCAAATCGCCCTTCAAAGCTCTTGTAATGAGAAAATTCAGTTCATTGTGTTCTTCTGCATAGAGAAAGCGTCGTCATTTGCTGTGGCTTCACGGCACGGTTCATAATTGCTCCACTCTTCTTTGAGGAGCTCAGATCCCAACGACATGCAGCGTGAACAACACACGTTACTATCATCTCAAACGTTACTACCATCTGTCTCGCCAACATGTGATCCCTGAGCTACGGGAGAACGGTGCTTTGGTGTCAACTGTTTTGATGTACGATGGAGTTCAATCTCACATTGCTCGTGAAGTCACTCGGTTACTTCGTAAAACATTTGGAGAAAACCAAATTTTAGGATTACCGTTTCAAATTGCGTAGCCAACAAGATTCAATGTTATTCTCTGTCGTCTACATCAATTATACATGTTATAACAGAATCATTGTCATTAAATGATACATTGAACTTTTATTTAGTTGTTCTGTGTATTTTATTAACTAACAATTCTACCCAATGTACATACTATTTGACTGTAGGATCATAGTTACAGATTACGAGCCTTTCTTCTAAACAGAGCGTTGCGTAGCCCAAGTACCTAACATACGAGCAAACACAGATAAACAAGCAACTGGTTTGGTCATATGGACGCTGTTTAGAAGACCAACCTCAGTAGCAGTAACCCCTAGGTGTCGTCACAAGTAGCAAAATTTTATTATAACCACTTCCAATAATACAGAACCAACTGAAAATGGTTCAAATGGCTATAAGCACTGTGGGACTTAACATCTGAGGTCATCAGTCCCCTAGACGTAGAACTACCTAAACCTAACGAACCTAAGGACATCACACACATCCATGCCCGAGGCAGGATTCGAACACGCGACCGTAGGAGCAGCGCGGTTCCGGACTGAAGCACCTGGAACCGCTCGGTCACAGTGGCCGGCGATCCAACTGAATTTTTCACTTTGCAGGAGTATGAGCGCAATTTTTCGAAACTTCGTGCCGTATTAAAATAATGTGTCTGACACCGACTTGAGCATAAAACTTTTCTGCAGGAAAAATTCTTACAGACTGAACAATCTAGACTCAACTAATGACTTTTAATCACAGCTTCAATTCTTGCAGCATCACCATCTCTCTTTCGAAGCTTCACCGTATGTCCGCTGCACAAAATGGAAGTTTTCTACTGCTCAAAGAAATGGTATCATGGAAAAATGGCATAAGACAGGCTTTTTTTTTTTGAGAATGGATTATTCATTCTGAACGGTTAAAATTTACTCTTTTCTCTTTCCCTTCTGTTTTTTATGCTTCCTGACATGTATCCCCATTCCTTTCAATTAGAAGAGTTAGGCATTGAGGTGTACAGCCAATCTTCTAAGTAGCTTGGAATGTGGGACATATATACTGGTGTAATTTAAGCTGTTCTCGAATAGTTCCTTCAGTACAAACATTGTTTATGAAGGGCAAGGTTGTTGGTTAGAAAAGTGACTGCTACACATTTGTTTTGTTTAAGACTAAATGATAGTATGGTATTGATGACCGGGAGACCTCATCTGGGGTAGTTCGACCGCCAAGTTGCAGTTCTTTAAGAGATGACGCCACACCGGGCGACCTGCATTTCGATTTTCATGAAATTATGAGGACGACAACCAAACACCCAGTCCGCGAGTGGAAAAAATCTTCGACACGATCGGGAATCCAAGTAGAGCCCACTGCAGGGCAGTCAGGCGTGCTGACCACTCAGCTAAATAGGCGGACGTTTGCTTGATGTAGAATATATACAACAAACGAGTGGAACCTACTGGTCCTTCATGAAGGTAATGAACAAATGTCGATGAGCTCTGCTGATATTCATTTTCAGAGCACTGCGTGTTATATTGTTAGTAGTTTGAGTCTTGGAAGATAAAGGCATAAAGGAATTGAGATCTAGACATCATACATGTTGGTAGCATTCGCTTCCTCGGTCCTTGACACGTTCAGTAAAACTTTATATCACCGCCTCATGATGTTAGTAGGTACATAAAATATTCTACTACTGTTTTCAGTGTCCTCCTTGAGAGAGATGTATTTACATATAATTTTCGAAGGAGATAAATTGTTTTTATGAAAATAACAGAGGACAAGGTGCACTTCTACATCTACCCCTATATCTACGTAGATATTCCACACGCCACCGCAAAATGCGTGTCGGCGGATGCCGTGTACCACCGCTAGTCCTTCCATTTCCTGTTCCACTCGTAAATAGGACGAGAGAGAAACGACTGTCTATATGCCTCCTATCTTACGTTCAAGGTTCTTACAAGCAATATATGAAGACGGGAGTAGAGCAGTTTGGCAGTCAGCTTCAAATGCCGGTACTCTAAATTTTCTCAACAGTGTTTCTCGAAAAGAACGTCACCTTCGCACCAGGGTTTTCGATTTGAATCCCAAAGCATCTTCTAACACCTACGTGTTCTTCTAACCTACTGGTACCAAATCTAGCAGTACGCCTCTGAATTGCATCAACGTTTCCTTCAATTAGACCTGTTACAGGTCCCAAAGCGTCGAGTGGTACACAAGAATAGGTCGCACCAGCGTCCTATATTCGGTCTCCTTTACAGGTGAACCACTCCTTCCTAAAATTCTCCAAATAAGCGTAGGTCGAGGATTCGCCTTCTCTACCACATTTCTGACACGCTCCCTCTGTTTCATATTGCCTTTCGACTTTGCGCCCGGATATTTACACGACTTGACTGTGTCAAGCATGAAACTAGTGATAGTGTATCCCAACAATACAGGTTTGTTCTTCCTACTCATCCAAATCAACTTGCATTTTTCTACACCTAGAGCTAGCTGTCATTCATCACACCAACTGGGAATTTTGTCTGAGTCGTCTTGTAACTTTCTACTGCCACTTAACTTCGATACCTACCTTACACCACAGCATCATCGGCAAACAGGGATAGATTGCTGCCCAACGAGTCCGCCAAATCATTTATGTAAAAATAGTGACATGGTGAACAACAGCAGTCCTATCACACTTCTTTCACGTATATTGAACTATCAGTAAAAACACATGATGATATTCTACCTCTTTCTATTTCATTGTCGTTCTTTCTATTCTGTCACTGTCGTTACCAATAAAAAGTTCTGTTTTTAGTCTCAAACATTTTGTTCTTTCCAGGTGGCGTTAGTGTGCCACATGAGCGTGGGACGTGAATACTTAATTTTTCTCTATTCATTCTCAGGTCAAGTGGCTGAAGGAGGAGCTAGGGTTCGACCATGCCTTCAACTATAAGACGGTGAACGTGGAGAAGGCGCTGAAGGAGGCTGCCCCAAATGGCGTCGATGTCTACTTCGACAACGTGGGAGGCGAACAGAGCAGTGCGGTGATCGCCAACATGAAGCACCGCGGCCGCATCTCCGTGTGCGGCTGCATCTCGTCCTACAACGAGTCGAAGGTGCCCCTGGCACCCGTCATACAGAGGTACATGGTGGGGAAGGAGCTCAAGATGGAGGGGTTCTTCGTGGGGCGCTGGTTGGACAACTGGGACCAGGCGTTCAACGAGATGGCGCAGTGGATCAAAGAGGGCAAACTCAAGTACAAGGAGACCGTCACGGAAGGGTTCCAGAACACGCCGAAAGCTTTCATTGGCATGCTCAGGGGCGAGAACTTGGGCAAAGCGGTTGTCAAAGTGTGAGTTGATTTTCACGCTTGATAAATGCTCCTCGCTCCATTGAAGATATGAAGGACTCTGGTGATTCAACGAACTGAAATAGTACGTGTTAAATCATCAGCAAAAAGAATAGAATTTGCCAGACATGTTTAGTTGTCTTAGCAATAAAATGTTATTTCTGTAAAATTATTGTGTAGACCTTCACTCCATAAACAACAATAATTTTTACGTATATTATCCTCCTATCAGCTAGCCGATTACACTGGTGTCGCTGGTGCCTATTATTTCATCAAATTCGTCAAGTAGCCGTCACATTCAGCGACCATCGATTTCTGATACTTTTCTGTTCCATCAAATTACATCACCAATGTCTCAAGAATACACTATGAGGAAGAAATGGCTTCATTTTCCTCACATTTCCACGCTGGAAGTCGCAACCGCCTGTACATCCAGAGGGCTCGACAGTCTGGAGCGACCCAACCAAATATTAACTTCGCACAAAACAAAAATTAATGTCGAGGGAAGTTGTGCGCAACATTAGGAAACGAGGATGAGGGACAGATAATTGTTTGTATAAAATAATATTAATTTTTTAGTTTATTCTAGGTCCCATTAATACTTTTACAGTCTGCTATCGATTTCATTGAACACGGTAGCAGATAACCATCGATCTATGCTCGAAAAATACGACATAGTTCATTCTAAAAATACCTCATTATTGCTTTGAAGACTGGAGCCATAAAACATTTAGAAGACGACACTGAAATCAAAATATGTTATTTCACTGGAACACTTATTTCTGTCGAAAAATGATTGATGAACACATGTCCTTTGGCGCTTTGCTTACAACTCTGGGACATTTTGTACATCAAACAATCAGAATTACTGTGTTCGCCAGGTTAGCTTCAGCTACACTGAACATAATTCAAATCAGTCTAAAGACACAGTAATCTTCAATTTCTCCATTAAGTCTTTTTCCACAGTAAAGCAAAATTTTGGACCACAAAGAGAAGGGAGAGAAACTCTTTAAGTCATAAAAGTGTAAATCCCAAGGCATAGGAAAGAACAACCAATAATGAAGCAACATTTTTACAATATCATTGCAACATTCATTCGTCACTCATATATGTAATAGAACAACATAATACGTGCATATCAGAATCCCTTCAGCAAGAAATAGTATCTGCTATTAAGAACTATGCAAAACTAGCAAGGAATGTATATAATGTTGATAATAAGTGCGTTGCACGAATTGGTTGTTTATTGTACTGAAGGTACTAAGTTGTATCCTCAGGTTAAATTCAGTAAGGAACACATCTATCATTAAATTCTCATTTTCGTATGCTATCTAAAATCACTGTTACTTTAACAGTTTACTGAATTATACAATAAACGAAAATTCGAAAACACCTTTTTTCACCACAATGAGGCTATCACTGTGCAGCGGAGTGTGCGCTGATATGAAACTTCCTGGCGGATTAAAAGTGTGTGCCGGAGCGAGCCTCGAACTCGGGACCTTTGCCATTGGCTGGCAAGTGCTCTACCATCTGAGCTACCCAAGCACGACTCACGCCCTCTCCTCGCAGCTTTATTTCTGCCAGTACCTCGTCTCCTACCTTCCAAACTTCACTTCACAACTACACACACTCATTCCCACTACATTAAACTCTACAATTCCACTCTTAACCTCTACAATGTGATTATTGCGCGTCTTGCGTAAATTCTCAGGAACTCGTTTCACGGCACCATCTACAAATACCTCAGTCTTCACACTCAAAAGACCATCCATCCAGGATCGATTTAACTACACTAACAGAAGTCGGACGTTATGCAGGAACAAGCAAACAATACATAAGCCTACTCTTCCCCTTCTCAGCTTCCGCTTTCTCACTACACTCTACTTCTTGTCATTCCCTCCTTTCCATCCTCAGCGTAATCCACATATCCTTGACCTCCCAATCGTTTTCGATGATCCATTCATTGTGCTCTCTCAACAACTTCTCTCTATACGCCTATATTTTCGAGAAACTATTTCCTTCTCCTCAGCCTGAATCGCATTCCATCTCTTTGACATCTTTTCATTTTCCAGTTGCATCTTACCTGCTTCGTCTCTCAAAATTCTCAATACCCCTTCTGCGGTAACCTACTCTGGTATCGAGAATCCTGCTCCCTGTGGTACTGATCACGACATGACTACCTCTTATTAATTACGCAAACAGAACAGGAAAGAAACACTTAAACATGCCACTATTCCAACATTTCCTATTACCTTACATGCTTAAATACCTAGACATACTCTTTTCTGTGCACAAAACAAAATCAAATTACGAAAAGACTTCACCATAAAGGTAACATAGCATTTCTTATTCGAACAGATTTTGGTGTTGCACTTGGTCGCCGTAAATTTCACTCGATGATATTTCGACTGGACACCTGCCAGTCATCTTCATTTAAGCCATCAAAGCTGGCGAAGTTCGAAGAGAAATCTCTTTCAGTCTCCAAATCTCTTCGAACTTCACCGGGAAAATTTTAAATTTCACGTAGTATTTCTCACTGTAAGTTAACTAAAACCCCTGAATGGCTGCTCATAATTAGGTCTACAGATCGAAACCACGAATAAACTTAGCTCCACCTCCCGAATCACTACTAATGGTTAATAACTTATATGCTACTAGACAGCGAGCTACACCTCTTGCTCGTGACACCAATAGTGCCATATCAACCGAGTGAATATTAACACTCATATTTACGCTATCTCAAAAATACTGTCTGTGGTCACCTGTCACATACTGAAACCACAAGCACTGTCCGCCAGCTTATCTGGGTGGTAACGCCCTTTCCTCCCATGTAAGCGGGCCCAGGTTCGATTCCCGGCCGGGTTGGGGATTTTCTCCGCTCGGGGACTGGGTGTTGTGTTGTCCTCTCCATCATTTCATCCTCTTCACCGGCGTGTAAGTCGCCCAATGTGGCGTCGAATGAAATAAGCCTTGCACTTGGCAGCCGAACTTCCTCGAATAGGGGCCTCCCGGCCAACGACGCCATACGCTCATTTCCATTTACCACAACTACTACATCAGCGCCAGCCAAAAACTACTGATTTGCCATGATCTCGCACTCAAACGGAAACAAAACAAGGAGACTGCACCCGCCCTAGCACGAGTCGATAAAACTGTACACCTGCAGTAATTCAGGCATCTTTCTTGTTCATTAATGGAGACTGTAAGCGTTGTCTGTCACCAAGTGGCATGGTGACGGACTAGAAGGTCCCTCTGCTGACACCACTGAAGAGCGACAGATTTGAATGCACGGCGTGATGCGTTCTGGGGGCCCTGAGATATGCTGTTGACAGAGAGACATGTTTTATTGAACTACAGATGTACATTACAACATTAATACTGCAAGGTCAACAATCACCACTCTGGCGACCCTGACTGCATCGGTCCACGGATGGGTGCTTGCAGGCGGCCAGAGTCGTGCACGCATTGGGGTTCTGTGCTACTGGCGTCAGGTCAGGAAGCGGTCGTTGGCCTGTCAACATGCCATGGCCCTGACATTAGCGACACGTTCCCTCTTCTTCTGCGACTCTGTTCTGCTGCGGAACGGCCGCAGACAGTAAGTCAGGCCCTGCACACATCGACTGCACATACCGGTGCAGACTGTCATGCGTGGGAGGTGAACCGTTGATCTGTGGCAGGACCAGATGGAAGGTCAGCGGCGCTTTGGCACCAAGCCCTGCAAGGAGACACATAGTGGACGTGGCGGCTGGCCCGACCCAGTCTCGAACCCATAGCTGCAGCTGGCGGAACCTAGTCGTCCCGTTGTCCGGCATTGGTCTGCATCATGATCGTGCTGCTGTGTAACGGTCCGGACATTTGGATGATGTCGTCCAGGATACCGAGCAACATACATACCGCACGCCCGTTGGGCATTTTGATCACAATAGCCAAACATCAACACGATATCGATCTTTTCCGCAATTTCCACTCTTGAGCTGAATGTTCTTCTTTTATGTATTTTAGGTCTGTGGTGGAAATGCTTGCCAAGTAGGTATGATTTTAGAAATATTCTCAGCCTTTGATGTGATTCTTGAGTTTCTCCTGGCGTATTTGATAATCAAAATATCCACGGGTGTACTGCCGGTCTACAGTGTCCAACGGGCACAATATTTCGGCTATCATACATGTCGCCATCATCAGGTGAACTGACGGGCTGAGCTCCCGTGAACGTACCGGTACGGAGATCCGTACGCTATGGCTGCTCAGGGGGAACTGGGTTCGGTCACGGTGGCGGTCGATTTAAATACCCTCCGCCCACGGCGCATTCCCTCCGCCGTCCGTCCCCCGCGCCTCGATCGCGCGGCGGAACAGATTGCGACGGCGTCTGAGATGTCACTAGAGTCACTAGAATTGATTAGTCAGAAGTTTGACGAGAAGACCACTTAACTTTTTAGTGATGTCTTTTTAATGGAGAATACTACGAACAAACGGAGGGAGTCGCCATGGGTAGCCCACTCTCACCGGTGGTAGCGAATTTGTACATGGAGAACTTCGAGGAGGAAGCCCTGTCGTCATCCAAATGGAAACCTACTTGCTTTTTCCGATACGTGGACGACACGTTCGTCATCTGGCCACATGGTATGGATAAACTTCTTGACTTTCTTACACATCTAAACTCCATACACCTCAACATCAAATTCACTATGGAGACCGAAACGGAAGGTAAATTACCTTTCCTTCACGTCTTGGTCAAGAGAAGGGCTGACGGCACTCTAGGTCATGGGGTGTATCGGAAGACAACGCACACTGATCTGTATTTGCACGCAGACAGCTGCAACCACCCTTCACAGAAGAATGAGGTACTTAAAACTCTAGTACATAGGGCGCGCACTATCTCTGACGCAGTCTACCCCAGGAATTGGAACATCTGAGAACTGTATTTCGAAAAAATGGGTACTCAGAGTGGCAGATTCAACGTGCTCTCCGCACAACCACTACAGCACAACCTGTGGAGATGGATGAAATCACGAGGGAGGAGGTAGGCACTGCGTTTATTCCACGTACAGGCGTACTCTCGGGGAAAATCGCCCGCATTTTGAAGAAACACCGGGTCGGGACTGTGTTTTGTCCTCCGAATAAAACTCGTGCGCTGGTGGGGAGCGCCAAAGATGACCTCGGTTTGAGGAAGGCCGGCGTGTACCAGATTCCGTGTCAATGTGGCAAGTCGTATATTGGTCAGACGATGCGTACCGTCGAGGATCGATGCCGTGAACGCCAGAGGCACACTCGACTGATGTATCCAAGCAAGTCGGCGGTCGCTCAACATTGTTTATCGGAAAATCACGCTATGGAGTATGAACGCACGAGGATTCTGGTACAGACGTCGAGATACTGGGACAGCGTTGTTAGAGAGGCCATCGAAATTCGCACCAATGACGACCTCATAAACCGTGACTGTGGCTATAATCTTAGCAAGGCTTGAGAACCAGCGATTGGGTTAATCAAGAGTAAATCGAGCAAACGTATAGTTGTGACGACCACGGCGGACAGAGCCATCACACCGACGCCATCTCAGATGCCGTCGCAATCTGTTCCACCGCGCGACCGTGGCACAGGGCGCGGACGGTGGAGGGAGTGCGCCGCGGGCGGAGGGTATTTAAATCGGCCGCCGACGCGACCGAACCCAGTTACCCCTGAGCTGCCATAGCGTACGGATCTCCGTACCGGCACGTTCACCGGAGCTCAGTGCGTCAGTTCACCTGATGATGGCGACATGTATGATCGCCGAAATATTGTGCCCGTTGGACACTATAGACCGGCATTACACCCGTGGATATTTTGATTCTCAGCCTTTGTTTCTCATTTTCCTACTGTAATACAGTAGAAAGAACAAACATTATATGTCCCAGCGTAACATAATCTAAAGTAGACTAGTGAACCTCTCGTTCACGTGGCACTGTGGCTTCGATCATCAACACGCTATTCGTCGGCTGATGAACGGAAGGATAATGTCATACAAACCAGAGAGCTGTGGACACCAGTTTGCGACTGCAAACAAGATTTGATCCCTCGGATGCACTTTGATCAATGACCCTGAAGATGGTTTAATGGAATACCGAAATTTGTTGTGTATATAAATCAAATGCGAAAGACGCGGCACCAGTTGTTTTACTTTTCATTCCAGACTTGACACATTCAGCGCTATGGACAACAGTGGATTCGACGGCTTCTCAAGCAACGTCGATGACCCTATGCAACCTCTTCCCCATGACTTCAGATTCTTGTTCACGCTTACCCTGAGCAATCATTGAACCATCACCCCCTTCCGAGCCTTCTTGCAAATTTAGCATATTACTGTCTAGCGGCGAACGAATAACTTTGTTACTCAACTCTTCAACTTGCTAGCTTGCGCTTGTAGGTGATGGAGAAACTTAACATTTATAATGTCATCTCTCTTGAACGCTTAAGTGCTACTTACGACAATTTTGTAAAAACTGCGTGTTGTAGGCAACTACTAATATCACCATTGTTTGCCTTGATGTCGTAACCTGTATGTGTCCTAAGATCCGATGATGGTGGCTTTAGTTTCCCCGAAACCGTTAATCGTGGAATAAAAAGAATTCCTGCGAACTTGGGTACCAGTTTATTGTTTTACAAGAAACTAGATCGCTCACACATGAGCACAATGTGCTCCCTACAAAATAGTGATTCAATTCAGAGACGCTGCTCTCGGCTTCACCCGATGTACGGAAAGCTCGTGTTGTAATTGTCCCTTCGTTAAACACGAAAGGGCCACTGTGCCTTCCTGTCCCGTGGCACAAGGAACATTACGTTTACCTGAAACTTTGAAAAAATATGCAGTACACACATTGAAATCTTCTGTGTTACGACACCGGAGCACACTGCCAACTTAACATCACCAAACTTTGCTACCACTGACATGGCAGGGAGCGAAACAGTTTTGAGCTGAACCCAGTAAAAACTGACTATCTTTTGGAAACAATAATTTCTAGCCATATCCACAGGACAAGTTAGTACGTAACCGCACATGACATCAAGTATACCATACTGATACATTTTAAAAAGCTATCTTATATTCTAAGGCAATTTAACTGACACACTAAACAACATACATGATCAACTGAGCAAATTGAGGTTTCAAGCAGTTCTGAAAATGCTCAGTAAATGAATATGAAATGTATGACCTGATAAGAAAGCATTCTTATGTAAACTGGTGTGTAATCACACATGACATTAAATATAACTCATTAAAACTATTAAAGATGCAGTCTTACATTCTAAGGTAGCTTAACTTTCACACAAAACAATGTACATGATCAATTGACAATATGAGGCTTTCAACAGTAATGAAAATACTTGATAAATGGAACTCGAAATTTATGACCGGAGAATAAATTTTGATTATGTAAATTCAAGGTGGAGGGCGGGGACTCGAAGCCGGGAACACATTTTTGCTCATCACCGCCGATTCCGCATAAATTCCCGATGCAGATGATATTATCAGTTCCTTCCCTTTCCTGGGAAAGATACATCACAGCTGCGGATTCTGCGATGTGTCTGTTCTTTCGCACACGTCGGAAAGAGCAGACACCACGCAATTTTTAATACGGTAAACAGTTCAAATGGCACGATAGTTTAACTAGTGAGTTTCCTTTACACTAAAGCAAGCATATTGTATTTCCTTACATTTGAGATGCCACAGCAATGCCGAGACCCACAATGAATTGCGCAAAAATTGTAGCATGACTTTATTACGAGCTAATGCAAGCCACATTTGTTGGGTCAATACATTAGTATAATTCGCCAGCAACGACTCAATATTTTCCATTAAGCAGAGAGCAATCCACTTACAAAACCAGCTGGGCCTGAAATACGTAGTCTTATAGTAACTTGCATAGGACACGAGAAATAATTTAAAAAATCATTCCTTCAACGAATAACACAGGCGAAGCAAAATACCAATACGCAAATTGCTCTCGCAGATCTGCGGCTGCATATAAGTGAGACTTACTATGCTTGCAGGTATTCTGCCAATAATAATACTGTCGCTTATCGACAGTACAGTACAGAACGTAAGTGGAGAGAGACAGAACTACAGGGGGGGGGGGGGGGGGGCAGTAATCACCATTTAATGGACAACGTCCACAAAACTTCAAGCCAATACAAGGTGTATGGCACAATATTACCGTCCAGTATTTTGCGTGTAGTCGTTCCAGTATCGGCTTTCTTATGAAGCTCTGCCCAGCACCATATTACAGAACAGAGACCACAGGGCAGGTCTGGCACGAGACAACACGCATCACCCCTTCCAGCACAACCATGGACTCACTGCCGATATCAACAATGCACGGACAGCCTGGGTGCGCACTCCGCATTCGCACTTCCTCGTCCAGGAGACCATCCACTGTACTGCGTATGCTATTTCTTAAATATCCATTCCTTCACGGACACCACAACCTACAAAACCGAAAGCTCGTTCTGGCAGAAGAAACCAGAGAGCACAAGCTAAGAAGTATCAATGCTAGAAAAGTTGTTGCAATAATTCCTGCTGCACGACACATAAAGAAGCAAATCATTTCTCAAGGACAACATCGTCTGGAAAAAGATAGCTTTCACATAAACTGATGGTTCGTGTGAGTTCATAGGTCATGCTTCTAGGACAATGTGCATCTACATCGATACTCCGCAAGCAAACGTATGGTGCGTGGCGAAGGATTCCCTTTACCACGACTAGTCCTTTCCTTCCCTGTTCCACTCGCAGATACAGTGAGGGAAAAACGATGTCTGTAGGCCTCCGTATGAGCCCAATTTCTCGTATCTAATCTTCCTGATCCTTACGTGAAATGTAAGTCGGCGGCAGTAGAATTGTTTGGCAGACAGCTTCAAATCCAGATTCTCTTCACATTTCCTCAATGGTGTTTCTCGAAAAGAATTTCACCTTCCCTCGAGGGATTCCCGTTTGAGTTGCCGAAGCACCTGGGTATACCTTACGTGCTGCTCTAACCTTCCAGTAATAAATCTAGGAGCTCGCATATGGTCGCGCGGAGTGGCCCCGAGGTTTGAGGCGTCATGCCACGGACTGCGCGGCACCTCCCGCTGAAGGTTCGAATCCTCCTTCGGGCATGTGTGTGTGCGTGCGTGTGTGTGTGTGTTGTTCTTAGTATAAGTTAGTTTTAGTAGTGTATAATTCTAGGGACCGATGACCTAAGCATTTTGGTCCCTTAGGAATTCGCACACATTGCATTTTTTGTTTTTTTTGTTTTTGTTTTTGCTCTCATCTGAATCGCTTCGATGTCTTTCTTCAGTCCGATCCGACCTGGTACGGATCCCAACCACTTGAGTGGCAGTCAAGAATACGTCGCACCAGCGTCCTATATGACGTCACCTTTACAGATAAACCAGTCTTTCCTAAAATTCTCCCAGTAAACAGATGTCAACCATTCGCATTTCTCACCACAATCCTCGAATGTTTGTTCCATTTCATATAGCTTTGCAACGTTGCGTTCAGATATTTAAACGACTTGAATGTGTCCAAATGGACACTAGTAACACTGTATCTGAACATTACAGGTTTGTTCTTCCTACTCATCCTCATCTTACATACATCCATTCATCACACCAACTGGAAACTTTGTCTAAGTCGTCTTGTATCTTCCTGCCGTCGCCCAAATTCGACATCTTACCGTACACCACAGCATCGTCAGCAAAAACCCGCAGATTGCTACCCAATCTGTCTGCCAAATCTTTTTTATATGTAGAGAACAACATCGGTTTTATCACACTTCCCTGTGACACTCCTGGATGTACCCCTGTCTCTGATGAACACTCGACGTCGAGGACAGCATGCTAGGCTCTATTATTCAATGAATCTTCGAACCACTCACAGAACTGCTAACTTATTCCATATGTTCGTACCTTCCATACAGACTGTAATGTGGCACTGTGTCTAATGCTTTCCGGAAATCTAGGAATATGGAATCTGCCTGTAGCCCTTCATCCATAGTTCTCAGTATGTCACGTGAGAAAAGGGCAAGCTGAGTTTCACAAGAGCGATGGTTTCGAAAACCATGTTGAATCGAGGACATAAGCTTCTCAGTGTCAAGGAAGTTTATTGTACATCTACGTGAGTACTCTGTTATTCACAATTAAGTTCCTAGCAGAGGGTTCAATGAACCACCCTCGAGCTGTCTCTCTAGCGTTCCACTCTCGAACGGCGCTCGGGGAAAACGAGCACTTAAATTTTTCTGTGAGGGCCCTGATTTCTCTTATTTTATCGTGATGATCATTTCACCCTATGTAGGTGGGTGCCAACAGAATGTTTTCGCAATCGGAGGAGAAAACTGATGATTTGAAATTTAATGAGGAGGTCACATCGCAACGAAAAACGTGTTTGTTTTAATGATTGCCACTGCATCATGTCTGTGGCACTATCTCCCCTATTTCGCAATAAAACAAAACGAGCCGCCCTTCTTTGAATTTTTTCGATGTCATCCGTCAGTCCCACTTGATGCGGATCTCACACCGCACAGCAACAGAATAGGGCGGAAAAGTTATATTAGAACTGAGAATATATTCAAGGATTCTGCAGCAAACCCAAGTTAGGGATATTGGTCTCTAATTTTGCTGATCCATCCTTTTACCCTTCGTATATACTGCCACTTTTTTTTCCTGCGGGTTGTGAGTTTCTGCTGGGCAAGAGATTCACGATAACTACAGATTAGGTAAGGGGACAATGCCGTACAGTAACGTTCTGCCCCCCTTTGAACTGTTGTGTGTCACTGTGACGGCAGCGAAATTTAGAACGCAGTGGTTCAATTAACTTTCTGAAGGCATAGAGCTGACAACCTGCAGAATGGTGCACATGCCATGTCTACGTGTGGCGAGATTCTCAAAATGACCCAACAACGCAGTATTACGCCAACCAGTGGTCCACCCTTCGTAACCAGTCAGCCAAACAGTCACTTGGCCGTCGTTTATACCCGCCTTTCGAGCCCCTTCAGGGGAATGAAATCATCTACCGTAACCAGCAGACACTCCACCTCCGTTGGATAGCCGTTGTTGTCTTCAACCCTCTTAACTTTTTGTAGGCTGAGGTCCTGAGTTTAGGGAGATATAACGCACTGGCTGCAGCCGCCCTGTGCTGCATGCTTCACTTACCAGTACTATCTGGGACGCGAGGGCCTAGACCGCCGGCTGCCATCTCAGACTGTCGTGCCGCCACGCTGCCGCCTGGACAAGGGCCCCCAGGTCAGCGGACGTCATGTGTGCCTGAGAGAGATGCCTCACCATAACTATGGTACATGGACGCCGTGGGGCAACGTCACATAAAGGCGAGCCGTTGGTACTGATGTAGCTTATTAGAACAGCGAAAATTTCTCATGCACCCCATCTGTCTCGGTGCAGCCACCATCGACTCTGACAGGCTCCCGTAGCCCTCGCCAAGCTACTGAACTCACAAGCCCCAGGATGGAGAGCTGAATGCCATTCTGAAAACTACAAGAACGAATTACTCACCCCTGTGTAGTGCTCACTGCACTCGCGGTATGGTACACTGTGTGTGCTGGACTACCTGCCTACCTGTTTCTGCACCTTAAATGGATGCTGTGTGGATCAAATGGCTTTTTAAGGAAGTTGGAAGAACTAACCTGCCTTTAAACCGTCTATATCTTGTTCAGACTGCAGTCCTCTTCTGAAATCTGAAGAAGTGCCTGCACCTTACAGAAGAATTAAAAATCTTATTTTCTTATTATTTTGCCTTTCTGTTAAATCAGGTAAGCTTGGTTTGCGTAACTTAACTTCCTTGCAGATCATGGACAGGCTGTAGTAAGATCCCTGCTCTTTTATCGCTACCTTCGTCGATTCTGCGACGGGAAAATAAAATAATTGGATAGCGTGAAACAATTAATTATTTATCAGAGAAAATTTATATTAGTACAACCCATAACGGAAAGGAGGAATCTAGCGTTTTAAACCACAGGTTTCCCTGTTAGGGCAAAATTTTTATTACAAATTCCATACACATGAAAGTGAGCAGGAACTGCATACATGCTGAATGGAATGAACAGTCTAATGACTACAGAATATGGACTGAGTGTAAACTGAAGAAAAATGAAAGTAATGAGAAGTAGTAGATATGACAACAGCGAGAAACTTAACCTCAGGATTGATGCTCACGAAGTAGATGAAGTTAAGGAATTCTACTACATAGGCAGCAAAATAAATAATGACGGATCGAGCAAGGTGGACATCAAATGCAGGCTAGCACTAGGAAAAGGAGAATTCCGGTTAAGATAAATCTACTATTTTCAAACATAGGCCGTAATTTGAGGAAGAAATTTCTGAGAATATATGGTAGTGAAGCATTTGAGATGCCGTGTTACAGACGAATGTTGAAAATTAAGTGGATTGATACGGGAAGGAATGAGGAGGTTCCGCGCAGAATCGGAGAGGAAAGGAATAAGTGGGAAACACTGACAATGAGAAGGAACGCGATGATAGGATATTTGTTAAGACATCAGGGAATGACTTCCATGCTACTAGAGGGAGCTGTGTAGGGTAAAGAGTGTAGAGGAAGACAGAGGTTGAAATACGTCCAGCAAATAGTTGAGGTCGTAGGTCGCAGGTGCAACTCTGAGAAGAAAGGAATTCGTGTCGGGCAGCATCAAACCAATGAAGCACGGAAATGTAAGCGTCAACAATATCCATGATGCGCTAATGGCGCGAACGTCCTAACCTTATGGTCTCTTAAATACGATATGCACTTGGATATCGGTGGTATCTATGTTGCTATACTGGGATTGCGGTGCGAAATTCAAGCACGAATATCTAATCCCCCGTCAGCCCACGAGAATGGCCATGTAAACGCGAAGTTAACGTTAACAGTAGCACAGACACGTTACACGGTGATACATCCTATTGACTGCTTCACACGCGCACACGTTCATTCCTAGTCTGAATTTCGACAAGACCGTGTAACGTCTTGCACTTTCGTGCGGCCATCGCCACTTTAATAAATGGCAATAATTTTAATCAACATCACGTACCTTTTTATTTTATTTGTTTTATTTATATGTCAAGTTCCGTAGGACCAAAATAAGAAGCAAATCTCCATAGTCATCGAACGTGTCAGTACATGAAATTACAACGTAAAAGTATTAAGAGATAAAAATAAAATGTTTATGAACCTCAAAAAAGTCAGGTCATAATTTTAAGTAAACGCAGTCAACAATACAACAAGAATCAGCTTAATTTTCAAAGGAACTCCCCGACAGAATACAAGGAGTGACCCATGAGGAAACTCTTCATTGTCCATTCGAACGCGCGTGGATTACTGTTAACAATTTTGAAATGGAGTGGTAACGTATTGAAAATGGATGCAGCAGTACACTGCATATCTTTCCGCACAAGAGTTTAGTAAGTCCTATCCAAATGCAGGTTTGATTTAGGCCGAGTATTAACTGAGTGAAAGCTCCTTATTCTTGGGAATGAGCTAATATTGTTAACAAGAAATGACGGTAAGGAATATATGCAACGAGAGGCCAGTGTTAAAATACCCAGACTCGTGAACAAGGGTTGACAAGAGGTTCGTGAACTTACACCACTTATTGTCCGAACCGCCCGTTTTTGAGTCAAAAATATTCTTTTAGAATGGGAAGAGTTACCCCAAAATGTAATCCCATATGATTTAAGCGAATGAAAATAAGCAAAGTAGACTAATTTTCGTATCGAACCATCACTCACTTCAGATCCCGTCAGAATAATAACAATGGCAACATTAAGACTTTGATCAAAATCCTGAACGTGGACTTTCCACGATAATTTACTGTCTATCTGAACACCTAGAAATTTTAACTGTTAAGTTTCACTAATCATATGCCCATTCTATGAAACTTAAACGAGAGGTTTTGTTGAATTGTGTGTTAGAAATTACAAAAACTGAGACTTACTGTGATTTAGCGTTAGTTTATTTTCTACAAGCTATGAACTTAAGTCACTAGCCGCACTGTTGGAAACCGAGCCAACTTTACGCACAAAATCCGTTAGTACCAAGCCAATGTCATCAGCAAAGAGAAATATTTTAGAGTTACCCGTAATACTAGAGGGCATATCATTTATATAAATAAGGAACAGGAGTGGTCCCAACACTGAACCCTGGGCCATCCCTCTCTGTACCTTACCCCACTCAGACCCACATCATAGCCATTCTAAACACTGTGAATAATGACCTTTTGCTGTGTGTTGCTGAAGTAAGAGGTGAACCAATTGAGAGCTACTCCCTGTATTCTGCAGTGGTCCAACTACTGGAGCAATATTTTGTGATCAACACAATCAAATGCCGTAGGTAAATCAAAAAACATGCGTAGTGTTCGAAACCTTTAGTTCAACCCACCTATTATGCCACAGCGAACAGGGAATGTAGCATTTTCTGTTGTTAAACGACTTTTCGGACCAAACTGTGCATCTTATAGCAAATCGTGTGATATAAAGGGATCAATTATCCTTATATAAACAGCCTTTTCAATAACTTTAGCTAAGACTGATAGCACAGAAATAGCTCTAAAATTGTCTACATTGTTCCTTTTTCCCTTTTTGTGAAGCGGTTATACTACTGAGTACTTTAATCGTTCACGAAACTGACCATTCCTAAAGGAAAAATTACAAATATGGCTAAATACAGGGCTAACATGTGCAGCACAGTACTTTAACATCCTGCTAGGCACACCATCATATGCATAAGACACCTTAATCTTCAGTGATTTAATTATTGACTCAATCTCCCCGTTGTCGGCATCACAGAGGAGAATTTCAGACGTCACTCTCGGAAAGGCATTTGCCAAGAGAGTTATAGGATTCTCTTTAGAAACTAAATTTTTATTTAATTCACCAGAAATGCTCAGAAAATGATTGTTAAATACTGTACATATATCTGATTTATCAGTAATAGAAATATTTTTACTACGAACTGACTTTACATCGTCGAACTTGTGCTGCTGACGAGACACTTCCTTCGCAACTGACCATATGGTTTTAACCTTATCCCGTGAATTAGCTATTCTATTTGCATACCACATACTCATTGAATCCGTAACAACATTTTTAAGCACCTTACGGTACTGTTTGTAACGGGCTACTGTAGCTTGAATGTGACTACTTCTAACATTTTGATATAATTACCGCTTTGTTCTACACGATATCCTTATACCACTAGTCAACCAACCAGGCTGCCTTTTACTGCTACCCCGTTCACAACGCCCTAATGGAAAGCAACTCTCAAAATCTATGTTATCGGCACTGTAAACTTCCTACCACTCTTGTTCCTTGACGAGGTTTAAAAACTCTCTGTTGCCATTGGATTAACTTTCCTACAAAGTTTGTAATTATGTGTGACATTTGGTTGAGTACAAAAGCCTTTTAGTTTTATAATTTGTGCATCACGGTCTGAAAGGCCATTCACCCTTTTACTAACAGAATGCTCATCTAAATGGTTCAAATGGCTCTGAGCGCTATGGGACTTAATTTCTGAGATCATCAGTCCCCTAGAACTAAGAACTACTTAAACCTAACGAACCTAAGAACATCACACAAATCCATGGCCGAAGCAGGATTCGAACCAACGACCGTAGCGGTCGCGCGGTTCCTGACTGTAGCGCCTAGAACCGCTCGGCCACTCCGGCCGGTTGCTCATCTAGTAATGGAGAATGAATAAATGAATGAAAATATTGTCTATGGCTGTGCTGCTGTTCCCCTGCACCCTAGTTGGAAAAAAACACAGCATGTATCAGATCATATGAATTTAGGAGATCTACCAACATCCTTATTCTTGCACCATCATATACAAAATTTATATTGAAGTCACCACATACAACTAAACTCTGGTACTTCCTGTAAAGTGAATCAAGAACCCTCTCTACCTTTAGCATAAATGCTCTGAAGTTTCGCTAAATTCAACTGCCCTTCACAATATTCGAATATCTGTTCAGTGCAGTGCCGTGATATGTCTATGACCTCAAACGGAATACTGTTTCTTATGCATATGGCCACTCCCTCGCCCCGCAAAGGACTCCTTGAAAAACAGATAGCTTATCTGTATCCTGGCAAAGGAAGCCTCCGTATTGTCAAATTATTTAAGTGGTGCTCCGATATACCAATAATTTCAGAGTCAACATCTGTAAGCAGTCCTCTAACTTTATCTGCAATACCTCTTATGTTTTGATGAAACGACACGCTCTTGGACTATTAAAAATCGTCCCTCGCATTTAACTCATCTGAAATTCCTCAAGAACGATCCGCATGTTCCATGCTTTACTCACCCGCACTTATCTTTCTTGGCCTAAATTAAATGCAAGATTTCACAAGATTTACCTATTCTTACTAAAATTATGATGTTGGCGGTCATATCTCCTTCTGTGGTTGCCCACGTTGACAGATAGGAGACAATGACCAACTGTAGAAAAGCCCAATAAGTAGCAGCTTCATTCAAACGCTGTTATTTCTTAAATATTTCACGTAGATAACACTGTTTCCCTAAATAGTTGCACACATGCTGTGAATCATCTAAGGAATTGAAATTACGACTACATGGTTAGTTCAGACAACGGGTGACGCCAAATTTACTAACAAGAAACTCAGATCTTTATCAAAACTGCGAACATTAAGTACTAAGATCAATTGTGCTTAAGGCATCAAAAGACTGACTTGCACCTGAAACCGAAAATCCTAATAGCTGACATTAACACTAAAAAATACTACATACGCTGGTGGTAACAAAAATTTAAACGTCAGTCTCCAGTAAAGAATGGATTAGACACAGAAATGGTATAACACCTCATCCCTCTTGACCACGAAACTTCGTACTGCGGATACCATCACTGGATCCATGTTCATCATTTGCCGCAAAAGTGACCAAAGGATGGCTACCATCCCCAGCGGTCGCTCTGATTTGCCTGAAGAGGAAGGAGAGCTGCTACCAACCCCTGAAGTCTAGAAAGAAATAGGTGCCTCTTTGACTGAAGTCACATCACTACTCATCTTTGATACTCTATCACCCAGCAGACGACACAAGACAAATCAACATTTAATAATACATAGCAACATAGAGGGAAAAGTGTAGGATGTGTACACTGTGAATTACGATAAGGATATACAGTGACGTGCATTCCTTCACCAGAGGTTCACAGAATAATATGAAATAAAAGAGAGTAACTATTTACGCCTTTGAGGCCATAAAATTGTTAAGCCCTCGTCATGTAATGAGACTGAATAACTGGTCCCGTTTCAACCTAGTTCATGGCGTTGGATTCCGTCCCCAAATAGAAAAGATAAAAGTGGTTACAAAGTTTCCCACTCCTCGCCATATTCGTGATACAAGTTTTCTGGGAATGTGCTTGTACTATTGGCGATTCATAAAATCCTTCTGTACCAAGTAAGATTTTTGCAGGAAATTCAGCAGGAAGATGCCATGTTTCCTCGAACGAGTTGTGTGAATGAAATATCTTTTCCTGTCCTTAAGGAGGAGCTAACATGTATACAAAGAGAATGCCAAGACTGAATTGCACAGTAACAGAAGCAGTTATGGGGTAGGGGCAACTCTAGTGAATATCCAGAGAGATAGTGGAAAGGTGATAACTTACGTTTTCCAAGTACTTCCTAAGTCCGCGACGAATTACTTAACACCAGTTCCATGCAGTTGTTTGGCCCATTAACAATTTCCTGCTGTTTTTTTTTTTTTTTAGTAAATCATCCACAGTTATGACGGATCGCCATTTTCTAGGTTGGCTAACTAGCCTGATGGATCCATGTGTTCGACTGGCGAGATGAACACTGAGGCTTCGTGAGTACTACGTCGCAGTGGAACACGAAGTTGACGCAAGCATAAGGACATCGACTTCATATCAGAGAAATATGTTGCGGAACTCAACAGTGTGGGTGAAATTTCAAACAACTGCTGCATTAAATAATATTTCTGCTGAATAGGTGGTAGATCCAGCGCTGCTGAAAACCATAGAAGCCTCGAAGAAGGGAGAAAGGACCAATGGAGAGCTCTACACTTCTCTTTCTCTCTCTTTTTCTTTTCAGTCACTAGCCTTCTGACTGGTTTAATGCGGCGCGTCACAAATTTCTCTCCTGTGCCAACCTTTTCATTGCTCTTACAACCTATGTCCTCAATTATTTGCTGGACATATTCCAATCTCTTCTTCCTCTACACTCTTTACCCATTCCAACTCCCTCTAGTACCGTGGAAGTCGTTCCCTGAGGTCTTAAGAGATGTCCTATCATCCTGTCCCTTCTCCTTGTCAGTGTTTCCCGGTTTTACCGCTGGCCGCGGTGGCCGAGCGGTTCTAGGCGCTTCAGTCCGAAACCGCGCGACTGCTACGGTCGCAGGTTCGAATTGTGCCTCGGACATGGATGTGTGTGATGTCCTTAGGTTAGTTAGGTTTAAGTAGTTCTAAGTTCTAGGGGACTGATGACCTTAGATGTTAAGTCCCATAGCGCTCGGAGCCATTTTTGAACCGGTTTTACCATAGTTTCTGTGCTCCAAACGTACATTCTCAGAAATTTCTTTCTCAAATTAAGGCCTTTGTTTGGTACTAGTAGACATTTATTGGCCAAGAACGCCCTTTTTGCGAGTGCTACTCTACTTTTGGTGTCCTTCTTGCTCCTTACGTCATTGGTTATTTTACTGCCTAGGTAGGAGAATTCCCTAACTTCATCTACTTCGTGATAATAAATTCTGATTTTATGTTTCTCGCTGTTCTCATTTCTGCTATTTCTAATTACTTTCGTCTTTCCTCGATTTACTCTCAATCCGTATTCTATATTCATCACACTGTTCATTCCATTTAGCGGATCATGTGATTCTTCTACACTTTCACTCAGAATAGCAAATTCATCAGCGACTCGTATCACATTTCCTTCCACCTCGAATATTAATTCCACTCCTGAACCTTTCTATAATTTCCATCATTGCTCCTTCGAAGTACATACTGAACAGTAGCGGTGAAAGACTATATCCCTGTCTTACACCTTTTTTAATCCGAGCACTTCGTTCTTGGTAATCCACTTAATAAACCGAGTATTGTATAAGAAGGAGCCAATGGAGAGGAAGTAGTTGCTCGTCATCCCAGCTCATCTACGGACAGCTGTCCTGCAGTATCTCCGCGGTGCTTCAACGATTAGTCAGCTGGAATTTTTGCAGAATGAGACTTAGATATCACTGGCCAGGTTGTACCATTCCCTTAAAAACTATGTGAGAAACTGCTACGAATGCCAGATGTGGAAGCATCTGCTGCAATTACATCCAGGACATCTGGTAACATTCCCGCCTGCAGGAGTGTCATCCACCGAATTACAATCAACCTCTTCGGGTAGTTCCCAGAGTCGACAAATGGGAATCGATGTATAATTGTACTGACTACTTCACCTTCTACCCTGCAGCCACAACCGTGCCGATTGCTGAAGCTCTACGAAATTCCTTCTAGAATAGTTAATGTTGAAGCAGGAAGTGATGATCTCTCTTCCGGTCTACAAGCCTCACAGAACGCTTTAACAGGACCTAGAGGATATATTTCGCTGTATGGTGATGTCAAGTAGAGGGACTGCGATGCAACACTATCCATCGTGACATTCGTAAACAATACAACTCAACGATGCAAGACACAACTGACCTTACACCATTGTTCCTGCACAACAGTCGTGATGCCGAAACGCCACAGCAAACATTGTTCCCGTTTCAACCGGTCGATACTCAGGATGACTGCTTGAAACACCTTATCACTGGACTAAAGAAAATGGATCTATATAAAATGTTACTAAAACGCCGTATCGTATCCTTCTTCGCTGTCGGACGTCACATACGAAATGAAGGATTTACATTTACATTTACATTTACATTTACATTTATACTCCGCGAGCCACCCAACGGTGTGTGGAGAAGGGCACTTTACGTGCTACTGTCATTACCTCCCTTTTTTGTTCCAGTCGCGTATGGTTCGCGGGAAGAACGACCGTCTGAAAGCCTCCGTGCGCGCTCGAATCTCTCTAATTTTACATTCGTGATCTCCTCGGAAGGAATAAGTAGGGAGAAGCAATATATTCGATACCTCATGCAGAAACGCACCCTCTCGAAACCTGGCGAGCAATCTACACCGCGATGCAGAGCGCCTCTCTTGCAGAGTCTGCCACTTGAGTTTGCTAAACATCTCCGTAACGCTATCACGGTTACCAAATAACCCTGTCACGAAACGCGCCGCTCTTCTTTGGATCTTCTCTATCTCCTCCGTCAAACCGATCTGGTACGGATCCCACACTGATGAGCAATACTCAAGTATAGGTCGAACGAGAGTTTTGTAAGCCACCTCCTTTGTTGATGGACTACATTTTCTAAGCACTCTCCCAATGAATCTCAACCTGGTACCCGCCTTGCCAACAATTAATTTTATATGATCATTCCCCTTCAAATCGTTCTGCACGCATACTCCCAGATATTTTACAGAAGTAACTGCTACCAATGTTTGTTCCGCTATCATATAATCATACAATAAAGGATCCTTCTTTCTATGTATTCGCAATACATTACATTTGTCTATGTTAAGGGACAGTTGCCACTCCCTGCACCAAGTGCCTATCCGCTGCAGATCTTCCTGCATTTCGCTACAATTTTCTAATGCTGCAACTTCTCTGTATACTACAGCATCATCCGCGAAAAGCCGCATGGAACTTCCGACACTATCTACTATCACTTCTTTTATGATCATGAAGAAGAGACGTCGTCCATGTCCTCTGTATGAAGTCCCAGTAAAGTCTTAGATGATCGCTAGACTTCGACGTCAAGGCTATCTTAGAAACTCATCATACTGAAGGAGATTTTAAAACATGACCAGAAAGTGATGATCCCCCATTCCTGCGGTACAGAGGACCAATGACGGGATCTTGATCTACGACCTTCTGGTCGCCTCCACTGATAACCGTTGAATCAACGGGATGCAGTTTTTCCAGGAGAGAGAGCAGCACTGTACGGTGAGTGTGTATTTGTCATTTATAGAAACTTTTCGAATTTTTTAGTGCTTGTAAAGTTAGCTCATTCTGAATAGTCGAAGTCTGTACAAACAATAGCACCTTCCGCTCAGGAAGCAAATTTTCTGTTCTGTCTTAATGTTGGTGTTAGCACAGTATCTGACGTTTTCTGATGAAAGAACCATGTTCAGAAATTTTGAGCTTAGTACTGCCACGCCAATACCGTAACACCCAGACCACCATACCATCTTTGACAATGTTTCTGGGTGAATTACTCCTTTCCGTATGAGGGTACGTTCAGCTTTGCTGAACATGATTGTGGTGACCCTGGCGTTACGGTGTGGGGAAGTGTAACGTTCCATGGGAATAAGGATTTCCAAGTCTTTGAACACAGCACACTCACCGATCAACGTTACTGTGACGCTGAATTCCTTCCCCATGTGTGTCTCTTCATAATGGCTTTCGGCCCTGACTTCACTTTTATGGATGACAATGCGCGACCGCATCGTACTGGACAAGCGCAGGACGTCTTAGAATAAGACAATATTCGGCGAATTTACTGGTCTGCCCGTACCTTCTACTTAAATCATATCGACCATGTGAGAGATGCGATGGGGAGACGTATTGTGACCCGTCCATACACACCAACGACCGTCCATCACCTGTCAACCGCGCTGATAGGGGAGTACAACGCCATACCAGAAGACCCCCACCCCTATCATCCATAGACTTGCCGTTAGTGGGGAGGCTTGCGTGCCTCAGCCATACCGTAGCAGCAGTCACAACGAAGGGGTATGATTCCTGAAGAGGGGCAGCAGTGTTTTCAGCGGTTGCATGGCCAACAATCTGGATGATTCACTGATCTGGCCTCGTAACAGTAACCAAAACAGCTTTGCTGTGCTGGTACTGCGAACGGCTGAAAGCAAGGGGAAGTTACAGCCGTAATTTTTCCCGAGGGCATGCAGCTTTACTGTATGGTTAAATGATGATGGCGTCCACTTGAGTAAAATATTCCGGAGGTAAAATAGTCCCCCATTCGGATCTCCAGGCGCGGACTACTGACGAGGATGACGTTATCAAGAGAAAGGAAACTGGCGTTCTACGAAACGGAGCGTGGTATATCAGCTCCCTTAATTGAGCAGGTAGGTTAGAAAATTTTAAAGGGGAAATAGATAGGTTAAAGTTAGATATAGTGGGAATTAGTGAAGTTCGGTGGTAGGAGGAACAAGACTTCTGGTCAGATGAATACAGGGTTATAAAGACAAAATCAAATAGGGGTAGTGCAGGTGTGGATCGAATATTGAATACAAAAAATGGGAGTGCGGGTAAGCTACGACACTATTAACAGCATAGTGACCACATTATTGTAGCCAAGACAGACACGAAGCCTGTGCCTACCACAGTTGTACAAGTTTATATGCCAGCTAGCTCCGCAGATGACGAAGAAATTGAAGAAATATATGATGGGACAAAAGAAATTATTCAAATAGTGAAGGGAGACGAAATGTTAGTAGTCTGGGGGACTGGAATTCGATAGTACAGGAAGGAAGAGAAGGAAAAGTAGTAGGTGAATATGAAATGGGGGTAATGAATAAAAGAGGAAGCCGCTTGGCAGAATTCTGCACAGAGCATAACTTAATCATAGCTAACACTTGCTTTAAGAACCATGAAAGAAGGTTGTATGCATGAAGAGGCCTGGGCATACTGGAAGGTTTCAGATAGATTATATAACGGTACGACAGAGATTTGGGAACCGGGTTTTAAATTGTAAGACGTGTCCAGGGGCAGATGTGGACTCTAACCACAATCTATTGGTTATAAACTGTAGATTAAAACTGAAGAAACAGCAAAAAGGTGGGTATTTAAGGAGCTCGGACCTGGATAAACTGAAAGAACCAGAGGCTGTAGACAGTTTCAGAGAGAGCATTAGGGAACGATTGAGAAGAACGGAGGAAAGAAATACAGTAGAAGAAGGGCGATGTACTTGAGGGCATTATTAAACAAATGGAAGAGGAAGTAGATGAAGATGAAATGGGAGATATGATACTGCGTGAAGTGTTTGACAGAGCACTGAAAGACCCTTAGTCGAAACCAGACCCCGGGAGTAGACAACATTCCATTGGGAGTGTCAGCCATAACAAAACTCTACCATCTGGTGAGCAAGATGTATGAGACCGGCGAAATACCCTCAGACTTCAGGAAGAATATAATAATTCCGATTCCAAAAGAAGCAGGTGTTGACAGGTGTGAAATTTACCGAACTATCAGTTTAATAAGTCACAGCTGCAAAATACTAAAACAAGTTCTTTACAGACGAATGGAAAAACTGGTAGAAGCCGTCCTCTGGAAAGATCACTTTGGATTCCGTAGAAATATTGGAACACGTGAGGCAATACTGACCCTACGACTTCTCTTAGAAGAAAGATTAAGGAAAGGCAAACCTACGTTTCTAGAATTTGTAAACTAAGAGAAAGCTTTTGATAATGTTGACTGGAATACTCTCCTTCAAATTCTGAAGGTGGCAGAGGTAAAATACAGGGAGCGAAATCCTGTATACAATTTGTACGGAAACCAGATGGCAGTTATAAGAGTTGAGGGGCACGAAAGGGCAACAGTGGTTGGGAAGGGGTAAGACAGGGTTGTAGCCTCTCCCCAATGTTGTTAAATCTGTATATTGAGCAAGCAGTAAAGCAAAGAAAAGAAAAATTCGGAGCAGATATTAAAATCCATGGAGAAGAAATAAAAACTTTGAGGATCGCCGAAGACATTGTAATTCTGTCTGAGACAGCAAAGGACTAGGAAGAGCGGTTGAACGGAATAGACACTGTTTTGAAAGAAGGATGTAAGATGAACGTCAACCAAAGTAAAACGAGGATAATGGAATGTAGTCGAATCAAGTCAGGGGATGCTGAGGGAATTAGATTAGTAAATGAGACACCTAAAGTAGTAAAGGAGTTTTGCTATTTGGGGAGCAAAATGACTGATGATGGTCGTTGCAGAGAGGATATAAAATGTAGACTGGCAATACAAGGAAAGCGTTTCTGAAAAAGAGAAATTTGTTAACATCGAGCATAGATTTAAGTGTCAGGAAGTCGTTTCTGGAAGTATTTGTATGGAGTGTAGCCATGTATGGAAGTGAAACATGGGCGATAAATAGTTTGGACAAGAAGGGAATAGAGGCTTTCGAAATGTGGTGCTACAGAAGAATGCTGGAGATTAGATGGGTAGATCACATAACTAATGAGGAAGTATTGAATAGAATTGGGGAGAAGAGAAGTTTGTGGCACAACTTGACTAGAAGAAGGGATCGGTTGGTAGGTCATGTTCTGAGGCATCAAGAGATCACCAATCTAGTTTTGGAGGGCAGCGAAGAGGGTAAAAATCGTAGAGGGAGACCTAGAGACGGATACACTAAGCATATTCAGAAGGATGTAGGTTGCAGTAGGTACTTGGAGATGAAGAAGCTTGCACAGGATAGAACTGCATGGAGATCTGCATCACACCAGTCTCTAGACTGAAGACCACAACAACAAGAACCAAAAGAACGCCTTACCTACCTTGTGGTCAGTGTGGAAGCACTTTACAGAATATGCATTGCGATGTTAATCACACACCCTAAGCCGGCCGGTGTGGCCAAGCGGTTAAAGGCGCTACAGTCTGGAACCGCGTGGCCGCTACGGTCACAGGTTCGAATCCTGCCTGGGGCATGGATGTTTGTGATGTCCTTAGGTTAGTTAGGTTTAAGTAGTTCTAAGTTCTAGGGGACTGATGACCTTAGAAGTTAAGTCCCATAGTGCTCAGAGCCGTTTGAACCATTTTTTCACACACCCTATTAAGAATATACACTCCTGGAAATGGAAAAAAGAACACATTGACACCGGTGTGTCAGACCCACCATACTTGCTCCGGACACTGCGAGAGGGCTGTACAAGCAATGATCACACGCACGGCACAGCGGACACACCAGGAACCGCTGTGCAGCATTTGTGCACCGCCGCCGTCAGTGTCAGCCAGTTTGCCGTGGCATACGGAGCTCCATCGCAGTCTTTAACACTGGTAACATGCCGCGACAGCGTGGACGTGAACCGTATGTGCAGTTGACGGACTTTGAGCGAGGGCGTATAGTGGGCATGCGGGAGGCCGAGTGGACGTACCGCCGAATTGCTCAACACGTGGGGCGTGAGGTCTCCACAGTACATCGATGTTGTCGCCAGTGGTCGGCGGAAGGTGCACGTGCCCGTCGACCTGGGACCGGACCGCAGCGACGCACGGATGCACGCCAAGACCGTAGGATCCTACGCAGTGCCGTAGGGGACCGCACCGCCACTTCCCAGCAAATTAGGAACACTGTTGCTCCTGGGGTATCGGCGAGGACCATTCGCAACCGTCTCCATGAAGCTGGGCTACGGTCCCGCACACCGTTAGGCCGTCTTCCGCTCACGCCCTAACATCGTGCAGCCCGCTTCCAGTGGTGTCGCGACAGGCGTGAATGGAGGGACGAATGGAGACGTGTCGTCTTCAGCGATGAGAGTCGCTTCTGCCTTGGTGCCAATGATGGTCGTATGCGTGTTTGGCGCCGTGCAGGTGAGCGACACAATCAGGACTGCATACGACCGAGGCACACAGGGCCAACACCCGGCATCATGGTGTGGGGAGCGATCTCCTACACTGGCCGTACACCACTGGTGATCGTCGAGGGGACACTGAATAGTGCACGGTACATCCAAACCGTCATCGAACCCATCGTTCTACCATTCCTAGACCGGCAAGGGAACTTGCTGTTCCAACAGGACAATGCACGTCCGTATGTATCCCGTGCCACCCAACGTGCTCTAGAAGGTGTAAGTCAACTACCCTGGCCAGCAAGATCTCCGGATCTGTCCCCCATTGAGCATGTTTGGGACTGGATGAAGCGTCGTCTCACGCTGTCTGCACGTCCAGCACGAACGCTGGTCCAACTGAGGCGCCAGGTGGAAATGGCATGGCAAGCCGTTCCACAGGACTACATCCAGCATCTCTACGATCGTCTCCATGGGAGAATAGCAGCCTGCATTGCTGCGAAAGGTGGATATACACTGTACTAGTGCCGACATTGTGCATGCTCTGTTGCCTGTGTCTATGTGCCTGTGGTTCTGACAGTGTGATCATGTGATGTATCTGACCCCAGGAATGTGTCAATAAAGTTTCCCCTTCCTGGGACAATGAATTCACGGTGTTCTTATTTCAATTTCCAGGAGTGTATTACACCGTTCGTTATTTCGAGAAACCATCATAAATTACAATGACTTCAGTGAAATTATTGTTTGTTACTAACATGTCATATCTGATCGTCTGGTTGCACATTTCTTTCAGTTATTTTATGCACTAAACCTTAGCAATTCTTCAAATGCATTATCCCAGTTTCATCCAGCTACGTTACTTCACATTGACATATGAATCGATCCTGAGTCCGGATTAGGACTCGATTTTTGTTACTCCGTAACAAAATACCCATTGATTAGCCAGGACATTATGACTACTGACCCACATTCGATGTAATCCCGTCCAGCCGATAGCAGTGTCACCAGGCGAGGAATGACTGCTAGTCAGGCACACGCAAGGTGCACTTAATGTCAGTGAGCGTGTTGTCTATGTGTAGTGTGGTGAAAGCGAGAGATAAATCTGAATCTGGCCGAGATCGGATGGTGATGGCCTGGAGATTCGGCACAAGCATTTCATAAACTGCGCGACCTGTCGAGTGTTCGACGGATGCTGTGGTGGGTGTCTTGAACACGTGGCGAAACAAAGGTGAAACCACGTCCATACTTCGTGGGGTTGGACGGCCACCGCTCATTACAGACTTCTGACGTCGTAGGCTGAGCAGACTTCTGAAACAGGACAGATGGCTACCTGTTGTTGAACTAACGTCATACATTAATTCTGGGCAGAGTACAAGTGTGTCTGTATGCAAAGTGCACCGAACACTCCTAATGATGCGCCTCCGCAGCCGAAGGTCTATGCATGTGCCAATGTTAAATGCACGACATCGGTTAGTACGGCTGAAATGGGCACGTAACCATCGGTACTTGAAGTTGATGAAGTTGCAGAGCGTTGCATCGTCTGATGAACGCCAAAATCTTCTTCATCATGCCGATGGGAGAGGGTGACTCGGTCTTTTTCCAGGAGAACAGCTCCTTGACACTTGTACTGCGACACGAACATGAGTTGTCGGCGGCTCCTTTATGCTCTGGGGAAGTCCATAAGTCCAGCGAAGTTGATACAAGGCACAGTGGTGGCCAGGCAGTATCGTACGCTGTTGGAAGACCGTGTACATCACTTCATGATGCTGGTGTTTCCAAAGGCAGTGGCAGTTTTAAGCAAGATAGTTCGAAACGTCACATGTGCAGGTGTATGGTGGAGTGGTTCTAGCAACACACTGGCAAGTTTCAATTCGTGCACTGACCATGGAACTCACCAAATCTGATCCCGATCCAGCATATCTGGAATGTGATTGAACATGACGTCAGAGCTCATCTCTCCCCCCCCCCCACCCCCACTCTCAACGAAATTTGTGGTATTTAGTTGACTTGTGTGTGCAGGTGTGGTGCCAACTCCCTCCAGCGACCTACGAAGGCCCCATTGCTTCCACGCAACGACGGTCGCCGCTGTTATCCGTTCCAAAGGTCGACATATCAGCTATGGTAGGTGGTCATAACGTTCTGGGTAATCAGTCTATAAATGATCTCGTATGCATAAGTTGGGAAGCTGTTTGAGGCTTATTGAAGACGGAAGTTCCCTACAGGAAGGGTTCCAACACCAGAGGGTTGCAGTGAAGTGCAGGAAGATCTGTGGAGATTTGACGGTAGGTAGACGGACCGGCAGTAGACCCTAAACGTAAATAAACGTAACGTATTGCACGTAGACTTGGGAGAAGATCCATTACTGCAGGATTACGCTATTGGCGTAAAATCTCTGTAAGGCTGAATAACATGAAATAAACCGCACAATAAGAAAATTCCAGACAGAAATTGATTGGAGGGATCTTAAGAAAACTTAGTACATCCACGAAAGATATGGCTCACAAAATATTTTTCAAGAGATTCCTAAGCACTGTTCATCAGTCTGGTACTTAGTATGACGTATTAACAGAAGACGTAGAAAAGCACTATGAAGAGCAACATATTTTGTCATGGTCGCGTCAGTAAGCGTGGTATCGTTACGAAGATGCCCAACAACATTCTATTCTAGCCCCAACAAAAGGGGCACCGTGTATGGCGGAAAAGGTTACTGCTGAAACTTCGAGTCTGGCAACAAATTAATTCGTCACACTTACGTCTCACGAAATGAGCACGTCGAAGAAATCTGAAAAATTAGAGCACACCCCACCATTCGTAAATTGTGTAGAAAAATGGAAAATGCGAGTGGTACCAAAAGTATTCTCTGCTACACACCCTAAGATAGCTGGCGGAATGTTGGTGAAGATTCATTGAAATAGATTTTCCTCGTCTGCTGCAACATTGCGACTGTGAGTGAGAAACCGGCGTCTTCTCTCTGTAGTGGCTCCACAGATTCCTATTTATATACGAGTAGGTCTCACGAATGTCGTGCGACAGAAATGACAACAGCGCGGTAATGCCTTCTAGCGATAAGGAGAGAGCCCATTCAGACACGTCGCTCAGAAAGCCCTGCATTGACACAAGTGTAACAGAAATATCAGAACGTGACTGAAGAGGAGTTTTTGGAACTTGATCCTCGGAATATCCCAGTTCGTCTTGAGAGCCTTTCACGCCTGAATGGGCGAACCTCTTGCACCACTATGCGTAAACTGTCCCCCATTTCTCATTTGCTGCAGTTATTAGTGATTACGCTGGTAGCCAGATTTCAGATTAAAACGACTATACGGTTTCAGTAGCCAATAGTAGCTGTTATAATTTCTAGAAGACATCAAACCTTCAAGTGCATGAACGTATCGAATTCTACATTCAGTCGTATTCAAACTCTTAATATAATTAGAAACTGAAGTTTAGCTGAACATTTATTCAGTACAATCCTCCCATCTTGCTGGCTAGCTATTTCACTCATCGAGTGGAGGTTGTAATAACATTCCTGGAAGGTTAACGCCTTTTCGGCCTAATCCTTAAGTTGATTTATCTTTTGCCTTATGATTAAAACATTAACCTGCCAATATTTAACTCGACTTTTCTCATTATAAGAGTATTTAAGTGCGATTTTTCTAATTGTTTAAAATCACTCAAAAGCCACGATCGCATAAAATATGTTTTATTCAAGACAACTGGTTGCAGCAGTCTTAGCTGTCATGCTCAGATTTTAAGCATTTTTTTATTTTACGCTGAACTTCATGCACATGATGACAAGTGGATAAATTTCAGCACATTATAAACTTTTTAGTAATGGCAAACGCTTATGAAGTGCTGAGTTTTATCCACTTGACATATTGTGCATGACGTTCAGCGTAAAATGAACATGTCTTACTACCAAAACATTTTTAAGACTTGAGGATGACAGCTAAGACTGTTGAAACCGGTTGTCTTGAATAAAACTTTTTGTGGAATCTTAGCTTTTGAATAGTTTTCAATATTTAGCTTGTTTTTGAGCATAGAGTGAGGGAGATTTCAGATTGCGAAACAATTATTAATATTTTCATCTTTTGCTGGTAAGACCAACGTTAATTTGCTGTTTAAGTATGTGCATGTACAATGTTCATGGAAAACTACTCGTCTAACGAGATACTACAATTAAATGTGAATAACCTGAAATGATTTCTGATACATAGTTGTCCCCAAATAGGATACAACATTCGTAACCAACCAGAAAGCTATGCATTACTTACCATGTAACGCGTTTCATGATTTGGTTTGATGCAGCCTGCTATTACTTAAGTTCAAAGTCGTGGTCACCTCTCCTCGACCAGTCCCCTTAAATTTTTTGCCGATAGAGACAATATTATCGGATCTGTTTCAATAAAAATCCACGTTCGCCGTGAATGCGTATTACATGTGTTAAATGGCGTGATTTCCATTGACATCTCTATCCTCATGTTGTGGATCAACGATAGTGCTTCCACCATTAGGGGCAGTTTTCCAACCTACGAGAAAGATGGTGCCCGGAAAATCTGTCGGTACCTCTGATCTCTTTGGAAAGCCACTGGTAAAATGAGGCAGGCTTGTAATACATGAAGGACTCGTTATTGCTGTGATAACTACGTTTCAATTCAACGTGAATCAGATAAAACGAAACTTTCGGTTCAGTCCCCATTGCAAACAAGGTTAATATACCACGAATTTGCTGTGTTACTGCGTATAACTTCGTGAATTAAAATTGTAATACTTCAGTTTCACCTACCTCAATGTTAAAATCAGCGAGTATTCACGTGGTGGAGTGGATGTACTTTCCTTCATTGCATCACAAGCTGATTATACATTGAAGCACCAAAGAAACTCGCATAGGCGTACGTATTCGGATACAGAGATATTTACACAGGTAAAATACGGCGCTTTAGTCGGCAATGCCTACGTAAGACAACAAATGTCTGGCGCGGTTGTTAGTTCGGTTCCTGCTGCTACACTGGCAGGTTATCAAGATTTAAGTGAGTCTGAACGTGGTGTTACAGTCGGCGCACGATCGATGGCACACAGCATCTCCGAGGTAGCAATGAAGTGGGGATTCTCCCGTACGACCATTCCACGTGTTTACCATGAATATCAGTAAATTCCGTAAAACATCAAATCTCAGACATTGCTGCGGCCGGAAAAAGACCCTGCAAGAACGGGGCCAACGACTGAAGAGAATCGTTCAACGTGACAGAAGTGCAACGCTTGAGTCAGTTGCTGCAGATTTCAATTCTGGGCCATCAAAAATTGTCAGCATGCGAACCATTCAACGAAACGTCATCGAAATGGGCTTTCGGAACTGAAGGCCCACTCGAGTTCCATTGGTGAATGCACGACACAAAGGTTTACTCGTCCCCTCAGTCCGTCAACACCGACATTGGACTGTTGATGACTCGAAACATGTTGCCTTGTCGGACGAGTCGTGTTTCAAATTGTATAGAGCGGATGGACGTGTTCGGGTATGGGGACAACTTCACGGATTGATGGAGGCTGCATGTCAGCAAGGGACTGTTCAAGCTGGTGGAGGCTCTGTAATGGTGTGGTGTGTGTGCAGTTGGAGTAATATGAGACCCCCCATACTGTTAGATACGACTCTGATAGGTGACACGTACGTGAGCATTCTGTCTAATCACCTGCATCCATTCATGCGCATTGTGCATTCCGGCGGACTTGGGAAGTTCCAGCAGGACAGTGCGACACCCTACATGTCCAGAACTGCTACAGAGTGACTCCAGGAACACGCTTCTGAATTTAAACACTTCCACTGGGTACCAAACCACCAATCATAAATATTATTGAGCATATCTGAGATACTTTACAACGAGCTGTTCAGACGAGACCTCTACCCCATTGTACTGTTACGGATTTATAGACAGCCCTGCTGGATTCATGGTGTCAGTTCTCTCCAGCACTACTTCAGACAATAGTCGAGTCAAGGATACGTCGTGTTGTGGTACTTCTGCGTGCTCGCTGTGGCCCTTCTATAATAGAAGGTAACCTACCTTATAAATCATGTGGTGCCAAACCGTTGTTCAAAATTTTACATGTTACTAGTAAATTTTGAAATGTATGATATTTTAGTTAGAAATTTGCCATTTTTTTGTCAATTTTAATTTATTCGAGGGGCAAGTAGGCGGATCTCAAGAATTACGTAAATGAAAGCCGCGACATTCATTCGCTCGACAGGATCATCAAGCAATCTGGAGCATACATTTACGGATGTCGCGCACGCTTCTGCCTGTCGTGCTATTGTTACAGAGAAGTGGACTGATATGGGCAGCCGGTGAATGCGTGACTGTCGACTTATCTAATATGGGGCGCTCTACGTTATCTCCTTATCTCACTAAACGCCGGCATAAAACCTCACGCAAAGTAACTCGGCCGCTGGTAGCGAACCAGTGCGTCATCTTAACACGACACCGTACCGATAGTCGGTTGACAACTGCTTAGCTTCGTCGTCTTTCCTACCGCGCAGGTCAGAAGCCACCAGTGATGCCGAAGGGACGAAAAATCGTCATCGCGAGTCTCTTCAAGGGAGAGCCCAAAGTCACCGACTTCAAAATCGAGACCGAAGAACTGCCGACGCTACAGGATGGCCAAATACTGTGCGAGGCAGAATACATCAGCGTGGACCCGTACCAGAGGGCGTACTCACAGAGGCACAAGGTCGGCGCCACCATGATCGGATCACAGGTATGATTCATCAAGAAGATGAAACTAAATGATGTCCATTCTTATTGTCCTGACTAGAAGCATTAGGCTTCCAATTCTTATCGTACTTGTGTACTTCCCCCTTCTTTCTCTGTAATCTTCAAATATTGTTACAGCAGGCAAGAAGCACAGAACAGTTGCTGGTTATTTGAAAGACTAATGTTTCCGTCAGATTTATTTAGAGGAGTAAAATATTCTCACTTATGAAAAAGTCATTTCTTCTGAAGGTCTTAAATGCACCCGTCATAGCAGAAATACACATGAGACTTTATCAGACCTGTCGAAATGTAGGAATCTGAGTTTCATTGGAACCATGACAAGTTAACGAGAGAGTTAAGAAGACAAAACACGTAGTTTAAGTTCAGACTTTTAGGGAGCAACACAGGACGAATACTGCCAATACATATCAACGTGGAACACAGTGAATTCGCTGTCACCAGTCCGGTGTGAGCAATGTAAATGTCGTGTCACTGCTTCGCGTTTTATGATTTTCAAAGACATTCAACATAAGCACTTGTGGAGTATCTAGCAACATAGTTTGTTATTGTCTGTTATGTGTGACTAAGCAAGCAGTATCCGTTTCACGGACACTATGTGCGCATGGTTTATTCTTGTCATCCTTAAATGAAGAAACATGCATTTTTAACATAGAGGAGTGGGTAAGTTGTATAGGAAAAGATGCCTTCTTCAGAAACTGAGCACTGCTAATTTTAGTGAAGTTATAGTTAATGAAGCCGTTACTTCGTTCAAAGAATATTTAATTAAAATGACCTTGCTGCTGCAAAAACCACACGTCGTGTTCTTGTAACGGAAATCTACATCTGCATCTACACTATGTGATCAGAAGTGTCCGGACACCTGGCTGAAAACGACTTACAAGTTCATGGCACCCTCCATCGGTAATGCTGGAATTCAATATTGTTTTGGCCCACCATTAGCCATGATGACAGCTTCCACTGTTGCAGGGATGCGTTCAGTCAGGTGCTTGAAGGTTTCTCGGGCAATGGCAGCCCATTCTTCGCGGAGTTCTTCACTAAGTAGAGGCATCGATGTCGGTCGGTGAGGCCTGGCACCAGTCGGCGTTCCAAACCATCCCAAAGGTGTTCTATAGGACTCAGGTCAGGATTCTGTGCAGGCCAGTCCATTACAAGGACGTTATTGTCGTGTAACCACTCCCCCACAGGAGGTCCATTATGAACAGGTGCTCGATCATGTTGAAAGATGCCATCCCCGAATTACTTTTCATCAGTGAAAAGCCAGAAGGCGCTTAAAACATCAGTGTAGGCCTGTGCTGTAATAGTGCCACGCAAAACAACATATGGTGCAAGTCCCCTCCATGAAAAACAGGACCACACCATAACTGCACCGCCTCCGAATTTTAGTGTTGGCAATACACACCCTGGCAGATGACGTTTACCGGGCATTTGCAATTGACACACCGTGCCATCGGATCGCCACATTGTGTACTGTGATTCGTCACTCCACACAACGTTTTTTCACTGTTCAATGGTCCAATGTTTACGCTCTTTACCCCAAGCGAAGCGTCGTTTGGCATTTACTGGCTCGATGTTTGGTTTATGAGCAGCCACTCGACCTTGAAATCCAAGTTTTCTCTCCACCCACCTAACTGTTCAAATGGTTCAATTGGCTCTGAGCACTATGGGACATAACATCTGAGGTCATCAGTCCCCTAGAACTTAGAACTACTTAAACCTAACTAACCTAAGGACATCACACACATCCATGCCCAAGACAGGATTCGAACCTGCGACCGTAGTGGTCCCGCGGTTGCAGACTGAAGCGCCTAGAACCACTCGGCCACACTGGCCGGCACCTAACTGTCATAGTACTTGCAGTATATTCTGATGTCGTTTGGAATTCCTATGTAATGGTCTGGATAGATGTCTGCCTATTACACGTTACGACCTTCTACAACTGCCGACGGTCTCTGTCATTCAACAGACGAAATCGGCCTGTTCTATTTTCTGCTGTATGTGTCCCTTAACATTTCCACTTCACTATCGCCTCTGAAACAGTGGACATAGGGACGTTTAGGAGTGTGGAAATCTCACGTACAGACGTATGACAAGCGATATCTAATCACCTGACCACGTTCCAAGTCCGTGGGTTCCACGGAGCGCCCCATTCCGCTCTCTTACTATGTGTAATGGCTGACAGGGTCGTTGATATAGAGTACCTGGCACTAGGTGGCAGCACAATACACCTAATATGAAAAACGTATGTTTTTGGGCGTGTCCGGATGCTTTTGATGACATAGTGTACATCTATACTCTACAAGCCCTCTTATGGTGCGTGGCGGAGGGTATTTTGAGCACAAGCGTCTGTTCCAGTGGCGAGTGGCTCGCGGGAAGAATGATTGCTGGTTAGTTTCTCTGCGGGCTTCAGTCTCTCCCGTTTTATCGTCATGCGCTTTTCGCGAGATCTATATAGGAGGAAGCAATGCATAGATTGACTCGTCTAGGAACGTACGCTCTAGGAACTTAAACGGCAGACCACACCTGTGATGCGTTCGCCTCTTTTACAGCGTCTTCCTTGGCATTTGGCTGAGTACCTCCGAGGGAACTAAATGAACCTATGATGAAATGTGGGGATCTTTTTTGGATCTCCTCTGTTTGATATGCCAAGCATATCCGACAGAGATACAAGGCCGCCAAACAATAGTCAACAATTTGTCAAAAGATGATTCTGTAAGCTACCTCCTTTGTCGACGGACTAAATTTCCTGACACTTCTTCCCTTGAATCTCAGTCTGGCATCAGCGTTACCCGCGAATAATTTTGTGTGGACACCGCCCTTTAAATCGTTCCGTATTCGCACTCCTAGATATTTTATGGAATTAACTTCATCAAGTGATTATTCTGCAGTCGTGTAACTACACAGTTTCGCGTAGTATTAAGGTCTTATTTGATTCACTAGGTGGCAGTGCGCAAATGTATCGAAAGCCTACAGGTAGTCAAGAAACACCCGAGCTACCTGGGCGAATGCATCTTCTGTTTTTTGCGATTCGTGCAGGAACAGAGCAATCTGGGTGTAAAACAAGCATTGTTTTCTGGGCTATGTTGATTCCTACAGATGATATTTCTGGCGTCCACAAATTTCATAATACAGGAGCACAAAACGCGTTTCAGAATCCTACAACAAATCAACATCAGACACACTTGTCCTTAGTTTTGTGTGTCCATTCGACGGTGCCGGCCGCTGGTCGCCGAGCGGTTCTAGGCGCTTCAGTCTGGAACCGCGTGACCGCTACGGTCGCAGGTTCGAATCCTGCCTCGGGCATGGATGTGTGTGATGTCCTTAGGTTAGTTAGGTTTAAGTAGTTCTAAGTTCTTGGGGACTGATGACCTGAGATGTTAAGTCCCATAGTGCTCAGAGCCATTTTGAACCAATCGACGGTCCTCCTTGAAAACGAAAATGATCTGTTCTTTTTTCCAATCATTATGAACGCTTCCCTCCTCCAGAGACCTACCGTACACTCTCGTCACAAGAAGTGCGACTTATTTCGTATATTGTCTGTGGAATCGTATTGTTATCTCGTCGGGTCCAGAGGCCTTCCCTCTGATGCACTATTTGACTTACTCTTCTGTCTCCTGATCACTAACTGCCATATTGTCGTTCGCGCGATTATTTTAAGGAGGAACTATAGTTTGAGTTTTCTTTGTGAAACTATTTTCGGAAAAGACGTTCAGTATTTCGGAGTTTCTAGTTCATCCTCCGTTTCAGTGTCTGAACAGATGGCCTCAACCCGTCCGCTGTTTTAACAGAAGACGGAAACTTCTTAGGATTTCCTGAGAGGTTAGTAGAATTTTACTATCGAACTGCTAGAACGCATTATACACGCTGAAACTGTAAATAAAATACTGCTAATCAGGCTGCAGCACGTATGTGCCAACTTGTAGACACGTCCGGTGAACATCAAGTAGGCCATAATAAAGAACCAGAACCTTCGAAAAATGCTGTTTCTATAAAGCCGAAACGTTGCCATATTATTTTCGATTTTAAACCATTGACTAGAGGAAGGCCATGCATGAGTAAAAAGAAAAATGCGTACTGGGAAGCGCAATTATTTTAACAGAAGCACTCCGTCTTCAGGCACAAGTGGCCCATCGGGACCATCCGACCGCCGTGTCATCCTCATATGAGGACGCGGATAGGAGGAGCGTGTGGTCAACATACCGCTCTCCCGGTCGTTATGATGATTTTTCTTGACCGGAGCCGCTACTATGCGGTCGAGTAGCTCCTAAGTTGGCATCAGGAGGCTGAGTGCCCCCCGGCAAATGGCAACAGTGCATGGGGGATGGCGGCCCGGATGGTCACCCATCCAAGTGTCGGCCACGTCCGGAAGAGCATAACTTCGGTGATCTGACGGGAACCGGTGTATCCACTGCGGCAAGGCCGTTGCCATTTGTTTCAATAAAATTACCTATAAAATAGTGTTGATTGTTAAGGAAGCAAACAATGAGGAGTAAAACAGGTTAAAACAATAAAGATAATATTCTGATGAAAATATAGTGCAATGTCTTGTATGTGAAATGCGTTCTATGCTGATCCCCCATCTGAAGCCTCGACAGTGTGTTGCAAACGCTGCACCTGCTGAGATGATGACATATTTTAAATGCGATAATTTGTGGTTGATTGTTGTTGATGAAAAACTCTTTTAGTGATATATTAAATTTCAACACTATAATACTTTCACTGAAATGCAAAAGTAATATTGTCTCATACGTTCTAGGAATAAAAACATATTCATTCGATTTTTAACAGTACTTTTGTAAGTATTTTGATCTTGGTTTAATTCTGCGTTAAGATGACGATTTCGCATTAATGTGTAAAATCGGTTAAGAAATTGAGGGTTGATTAAAATAAAAATTAATGCAACTAGATACAACGCATTTTAATAGGTGCAAAGCAAAATAAGTTATCTTTAAAATGAGTTTATGAATAGGAGCTAACCGCTAAGTTCATCAACTTTCGCCTGTCTCCCCTGCCGGTGTTTTCATATCTACATGTTCATGACGTACAAGGTGTACTAAAAAGTTGTATCAACTCTAAGAAAATCAAGATACGACACTGATAAATAATGATGGTTTTAGTCCTTTACATATTACCCATTTCAATGTGACATACATTTCTGAATGATGCATGGTTTGGCGCAGTCCTTGGTTGTAGAAATCTGCCTTAGAACTATTTCACCTTGTAAATTACCCCCATGTCTTCGTGTAAATGTACCCCACGCCAGGGTTTCTCCATCCTAGATGACAGAGGAATCATTAACTGCTTGCCAGGCAAGTAAAATACATATCGAGAGTCAAAATTTGACAGCCAAAAGATGTGGCATGTGTGGCTGGGTCCTGACTGTACTGAATGAGCTGGGACGTTGTCATGGAACATATATGCTCTCTTGGACAGCTTCCTTCGACTTGGTTCAAATGGCTCTGTGCACTATGGGACTTAACATCTGAGATCATCAGTCCCCTAGAATTAACCTAAGGACGTCACACACATCCATGCCCGAGGCAGGATTCGAACCTGCGACCGTATCGGTCTCGCGGTTCCAGACTGAAGCGCCTAGAACCGCTCGGCCACACCGGCCGGCTCCTTCGACTTGTTTTGACAGTCTTCCATATAACCTCGTCGAGAGATTTCGGTGGTATGTTCCTTAGATGGTTTATTCCTTACAAGACTAACCTGTTACCGTAACACCATGGAGGTTCCAAGAAACACACGCATCATTACCTTCCCCGATGACGATTGTGTCTTCGTTATTCTCGGCGGTGCTGTATCCACATCTTACCACTGCTTCGTTTCTCTCTTGCCTCGGCGTCATAGTAACAGACTCAGTCCCGTCTAAGGGTGTTAGGTGCCAAAAGTGGTCTCATGGATTGGCCTGACATACCTCCAACGTTTCTACTGCTTGATCGGTTAGCTTTTTGAATGGGATTCAACAGTTGTGGTTCAGTAAGTTGTACGGAGTGTTGACAATTAACTCATAACTGATTTTCATTTTCTCCATCATAGATTTAATCGTGTATTGTTGCCATATACTCCACCAGTTTAGCCTGGATTTTGTAACTTCGTTCTTCTTCAAATGTAGAAAGTCAGTTACGACATGAGACTCCTGTTTATCATTTTGCTACGCCATTTTTATAGCTATCTACAGCACTTTCTCGTCGGTGTTTCAGTGATTACTAGAATTCCAGAAATAAACCTGTAAACGTAAAACCCATTACGCAACTCTTTTTTGTTAATGCTAGTTAAAGCTTTATTACGGTACTTGTAAACACACAAAAAACGACGTCCTAGGATTGACGTTTATAGTCGGTATTTCATTTGTCTTGACATTACCAGTAGTACATACGCAATAAAATACACCTAGTAATGAAACATTGTGTTACGTTGTTGAACTTATTAGACGTGAGGTAACGGCACTGACTTGCTGCATAGTATGAAATTTTCAACACTATATTTTGGTATCTTAACCTCTTTATGAAATATTGCCGGAGATTACGTTACTTGGGACACCTTTTATTGAAGGAAAATTGTCAACAGATGGTCACAAACGTGTAGTGTGGTTAATGGCGTATTAAAATATCCGCTAAACACGTATTCCCATATCTGCCTGTCTCCAGTTGTATTCGTTACATATAATGTATAAAATAAACGCCCTAAAATACTGTGTGGGTCTGGGCAGCCAAACAAGTCAACTCAACAGTTTCACTAAAATTCAAATAGTCCCATAACTTCGTCTACGGATTTTATAGCGTTGTCTTGTATCTCTGGAAACGTATTCTAATACCTTTAGGATAGTAGTATTGTTTACAGTGGCAACCACCGCTTCGTCTATTGTGATTGCCTTATCTCTGTAGAAATTTGTCTTCTCCCATTCTTACAGACTCGATAAACCAGCTTTATCAGTGTGCAATCAGTGACGATAACTTGGGCATCAACTTAAGTCCCAGTGTCAATTTTCACTGCCTGGTAATGACGAGAGGAATACAGGATACTCTGACGCAGTCTTCACCGTGCTTTCTTATGTAAAAAATGGATGTGAGTTTCAGCACTTTCAGTATTTGCTGAAGAGGTACTTCCTACCGACTCGATAATAGCTCCTCCTTTCCTTAACTGGATGTTCAGAAAAAGTTCGTTAATGGGAAATGAGAGCTAAGAACACTATTAGCAGCTTGGTCTCAAGCGCCTTGTCACGGTCCGTGCGGCTACCCATGTCAAAGGTTCGAGTCCTCCCTCGGGCATAGGTGTGTGTGCTGTCCATAGCGTAAGATGGTTTAAGTTAGATTAAGTAGTGTGTATTCTTAGGGACCGATGACCTCAGCAGTTTGGTTCCATAAGATCTTATCACAAATATCCAAAATAACAACACTGTCCGATCAGCGACGAAATCATTAAGGACAGTGAACAAGAACAGATTCGTAAGAATGAGGATGATATCTGACTGTGACGTTGTTCGAATAAACCTTCTTGACATGCGTCTGAGGTTACTCATGGATACCGCGAGATCCGTATGAATGTATTCCCTAATGCTGTTCCACGGTTCAGAGATTTTAACAGATCGCTCGCTACATGCCTTGTCAACTGTACCTCACAGTCGATATTTGTTGAATGCACGAAGACTAATCACTGCGGTGCTGGTATAAGACCATCTGCGAATTTCGAAATGTGCTCTGGTATTCAACAGGGTGGCGTCCAACAAAAGGTATTTCGATATTTGCGTTTTTCAGTCTTCAGGCCGTCATCACAATGGCAAAACGCCAGCTTCCCGCAATAATTCACCATTTTTACGTCACCAGCATTAATACCACGGACCATTTCGAAAACAATGGTGCTCCAGGAATGTACGCATCTACGTATTCTTCAGGAGCTGCGAAAGTCCTTTCCGTTACAAAACGCCTAAGGAAGTTCACATCAACTCCTGAAAACACATACTGCATTATTTTAAATGCGCACAACTACTAGCCATCCGTTTCAGACATACATATAAGTAGGAAACGAATGTGTAACACTCAGGGATTTATTGCTAAACAACACACAATAGCCTTCTTCCAGGAAATAAAAATATTTCAGTAGTAAACCTAACTGCACACGATTACCAAGCCACACCTCCAGCTGATGAGGAAACGAGCGAAAAAAAAACCTAACGAATGATCATAGTACCCTCTGACGAAGAATGTGAAGCAGTAAAACAGATAGTTTGACAGAATCAATTGTTTAAGTATATACGAACGGAATAACCGATAAGAACGCTATTGGTCTGTCGAAGAAATCTGTGCCCACCACTAGGCGGGCTCTGATGGGTATACCCTCTCCACCTTGTCGCTCGTTCATTAAGACGGGTGATATACTGGTTTCTGCCGAGAAAAACTGGCTCACGTAAGACCGCCCTAGAACGAAATTTGAGAAAATCGTTTCACCATTTTGTACAGTGAGATGATGATCCTGAAATGCTGTTTATAATGAAGAATGATTTTGCTTATCGCCGTGGGTGAACTCGCTGAAGAAGAGACTTCCGAGTTCTAAACCACGTGGTAACACCGACGAGACGCATTACCAATGACTGATCTTCCAATGACCGGCACGAAGTAACAGTATTGTTCACACATCAATCAGAAGTTATGGTTTGTTGAAAAATATCGCTTCCATAAACTGGTGTTACACAAAATGCACACCATCCTCCAGTCTATAATGACTGGTTAATTCGGTATTCCAACGTAACTGTCTAAAGCGAGAGAGCTATGGCTGTGGTACAGAAGGATGGAAACGAAGTGTGCTAAATTTACTTGTCCGAAAATACCAGAAAATGGACGTGAGAGAAATTTGTGGCCCAAAAATTAAGTAACATAGAAAGGAACTTTTATGAAATTATGCCCATTGCGAGAGGATAGGAACAGGCTCTTCTCAATAAACGAAATCCCCTGCCGTGAACGTAACTAATTTAAATCTACGTTTAAATTTACATCTATACCTTGAAAAACTATGAGAAGTCCTTAGCAGAGGGTAATCCCATTTTGCAAGTTATTAGGGTTTCTTCCTGTTTCATTCACGTGTGTACCGCGAGAATGATGAGCGTTTCAACACCGCGCGTAATGCCATTACCTCAATCTTGTTATCGTTATCCTTACGGGAGCGATAGGATGGGGTTTGTCCTACATTCCAAGATCCATGAATTAAAGCAACTTACTGAAATAGGCTTTCACTTCTAACGTGAACCGTTTCCCATTTCAATTTCTTCAGCATCTCCATGACATTCTCTGTATTCGAAACAACTAACACATTCGGGCTGTCCTTCTCCGTAGATGATGTTATTGTGGGTCCTACTTGGTACAAGTCACCTATACTTGAACAATATTCTACGATGGGTCACAATAATATTTTTGCAGCCATCTCCTTCGTAGACTAAATGCATTTGCTTAGTATTCTACAGACAAACCGAAGACCAGCATTTGTTATACTTCCGACTGAGCCTATGTGATCGCTCCTTTTCACATCCCTACAAACTGTCATACCCAGGTAACTCCACGAGTTGACCGATTCCAACAGTGGCTTATTGATGTTATAATCAAAGAACACTACGTTTCTTTATCGTTTTATGATGTACACAGCATTACATTTCCTTTCACCACTTTGAAATATTAACAAGATCCGAGTAAATACGAGGGTCGTTCACTAAAAAATACAAAACCTTATTTTCTGAAAGCAGGTTTGTTTTATTCAGGATTCCAATGCACCATATCATTCTCCACCATTTTGGCTACAAAATCCTGTTTTCGACATGATCTCCGTACAATACGACTGCCTTACTCCACCTTACTGGAAGGGCCAGTATGCCTGCGTAGTACTACCCCACTACTGGTTGACGTTACAACCCACGTCACGCTGGTTCAATACCCAGTAATCCATTTACTGATCCCGTAGATTGCATCCTTCATTGCGCATTTGTGTAGCGACGAACACGCTGAAGTCGTTTCCTCATTTCTCTGAGGACAGCACAATAGACTTCATAGTTAATCGTTGCACCATGAGAGAGGGCATCAAACAGAAAAACCCCTTCAGAATCCCAGAAAAACTTCGCCATGGCTTTACCGACAGAGGGGGGGCTTTGAACTTTCCTTCGCAAGAGAAGCAGGGTGACGTCACTCCATGGATTGTCGATATGTTTCTGGTTCGAAGTTCGTAATCCATGTTTCATCACCTGTGACGATTTTCGATAAAAAAATAGTCATGATCAGCCTACTAAAGCGCAAGTAATTCCGCACAGATGGTCCTTCGTTGTTCTTTGTGGTCTTCTGTCAGGTGGTAAGTAATCCAGAGAGGTAACTCAACTGATGGACGAGTGTGTCAGTACTGCTATGAGAGAAGTAGAATTGTGCTGCAAGGTGTTTGATTTTGATACGTCAGTCATGTCCCATGAGAGTGTCCGCACGTTCAAACATTGCAAGTTGTGTTCACCCGGCCGGTACGCGGGAGGTCGGACCAGTTTACGCGACTCTTGTTGAGATGATGACAGACTTCTCGCCGAACGACTCACCGTGTTTTTGTTCACTGCCAGGTCTCCATAAACATTCTGCAAGTGCCTATGAATTTTCGCGATGCTCCGGTATTCCGCCAAATTCTGCTCTGTGACAGCTGTTCTCTTGGAACGCACATCTGTTACAGACGCCATTATGAAGATTACGTATAGCGCCACCAACTAGCAGAACTTCATGTAACTATAGAGGATGAAGCGGGAACATTCCATAACGTCTCTAAACAAATTATGCCTTTTTTTCAGCCGACGTTGGCCGAGAAAAAAAAAGGTGTAGGATTACGTATTGAACTCCCATTGTGTATGTGAACCTGTTTTCCGAGAATACTACCCTTTGATAACTCTAACATCTGCGAAAGGTCTTGTAACGTCCGCCTTCCCTTCTATCGACAATGTTAGAAATATATGACCGTGTAAGCATGGGCCTAAACAATTGGAATAAATTTTTGAAAAGCCTATCGTTCCGAAGATTCAATATAAAGTCGATAAATAAGGGGGAGGTTAACAACAAGATGCCTTCTACGACAACTTAATCCGCCTACTTAATCACTCTAAAATTTAGTATGGTTCTTCGAAAGGTTTGTGCTATCATTCACTTACTGTGCCAACGAGAAGGGGTACCACGTAGATCGGAACAGAATAATAAGAGTTACTGAAATAATTACGGCTAAAAGAAATACGGTCGCCAGCCCAATTGGGCAAAATTTCTGCTCTGTAGGTGAATTAATGAGCCGAACAGGCAATGTCAAGAATTACTCGAACACGCGCGGCCGCAGACAGCTGCACGCACGTTAGCAAAAACAATTGAAACATTTACGTAATAAACCGAGAAAGAAAATAGTTAGCACTCGAAATATCATTAACTAATAGAGCTGAAATTTTGAAAACATACAAGATAACACTTAGATTAATGGTTACTTACTGTTGTAAGTGACAATGGCGCTACCTCACAATAACGTCTACTATTTTCATATGAATTTTGGAAAATGGCAGGAAATAATTAAAAGAAACTCTACTGACTTCTGAACACGGAACTAGAAATTGATAACTACCGTATCAAAACGTAATCATTATACTTTAGCACGACTGCAACTCAAAATGTGAACCAGAACTTTACTAACAACAAATTACAATAATCACTGATATTTGCACTCACTAATTAATTCTAGTTAGTGCTTTTGTTTATATTGCCAGGAATCATTTTAATTTGATTAGTTGATTTACTATTTGCAATAATTAGATCGCCTCAATTTAAGTTCAAATTTAAAGTTAGTGAGACTGAAATCACTGAATGCTTTAAGTTCAAATCTTTAATCTAACTGAATCATTTAGTTCACAGGCAAAATTAACTGGCACTACAATTTTCATTTTTCATAAACGGTACTCGGATTATTGTAACAATAGGACAGGACAGGAACCTACTTCGTGAATTATTTTAGGAGAATTACGGGTAAACAGTTTTGATTAAACTATGGTAATTATTCACTCGCAAAACACCACAAAGCTGAGTAACGCCGTTGCAAAGCTAGTTGACAATAAGCAGTGATGCAGCAATCTTACTTCAGTCCATTCTCGCCGTGACGAAGTTGCTGACGATACTGCTGCTGGCTCCTTTCCATGATAATTATCGAACACGGGAATTATCGGCAATGATATTGGCTTGTCGGGTTCTTGATGTTGCTGCATCCAATATTACCACCGCCCACGCTCATCACTTGCCACGTGCCGATAAACAATCACTTCTCCAGTACAGTGCACGCCATCCATGCGTCCGCACTTCACCAAGTTCTCTCTCTGTGTAGCGCGGGCTCTGACGTAACATCCTGCTGCGTCCAGAGACGCCGCTACTCCAACGATACTTATTCGTTGACAAAAACCTAACGTTTCCCTAACATTCCCTCAGCGATTACTCAGCGATATTTACATAATATACATAATTGATTATACAGCAAAATAAACAAATTAATTCATATATCGTGTATATATAAATTTACATAAAGATAAAGATTTACATAGAGAATCAAGTATATATACAATTATAAATGGTCAAAGAAAACATCGGCATGAAAGTGTTAGTCTGACGTTACTGTTAATATTGTCAGCAAGTATCATTCATCTACAACATTAACAACAAGGACCCAACTCAGTTGGATTCCCAGAGCAAAGCACTGTACTCCAAAGCGGAGCGTAAAATCTGATACAGAAAGCTAGAGGGATTTGAAACGTGACACAGCAGAAATATGTCACCAGTTAAGTGAACAGATAAAGAACTCGAAAAATCAACCGTCGATAACAGGATTCGAGAAAAAAACATCTAGAGGAGGCCTCTGTTTCATAAGCCGGACGAAGATACTCATAAACTGACACAGATAACGTCTCTTATTTAATATCCAATAAGACGGTCTCATGATAAAGTGCAACTCGACAGAAGGGCTTGGAGCTACTATGAGGACGATTTTACTCACAAGCATACTTCGGGTACACACATTTCTTTCGAGGCTACAGTAACTCCGAGTAAATGATATCAGACTTTCCGCCTATTAGTTTATACTGTTGTTTAGCTTAGTTGTTTCTATGTCCCATTGCCAAAAATTGTGAAACAAACTATTTTCTGCAGCCTGTCAGAAAGTTCACAAATATACATACAATCAATTAAAATATATCTACATGCTGACCAGTAACCGCATCAAATTTATACTCATTTTATTTTTCAATAAAATTTAATATATTCAGATTTTCAGCTTCAGAGTAGCAGCTCTCAAAAAGAAATGATTTCAATTCCTCTTAAAGTTTTCTTTCTTCACATAAAATCAGTGTAATTCACAACGGAGGCGATCAGATATTTCCGCGGTGGAGTATTTTTCTCACTTCTGTGACAGACTAAGGTTCAATTAAGGAAACAAGACAATTTCTCTAGACCACTAGTGTTATATTTATAAATACAGTTATTGCTCCTATTTTTAAGCTGTGATTGGCTCTTCGCAATAAACTTCGGTTAAGATGAAACGTATTTTGAGCCAGTTTTTAGAATGCGTTGTTCTTCATTCAGGCATGTACAAGAACGTCGAAGGTGGATGCGAGATATAAAACACTTACACCGCGTTTCTATCTACGGGTATCTAAATTCTTGGTCGCTGGCACACGTAGTGCCATTATGATGGACTGTACTTTGGCGTACATTTGCAAATAGCTTCACAGCAGAAAATGTACGTTAACAAAACCAAGTAATGGGCAATTTTCCGTCAGCAAGTATGATCACGCTGATAAGAGTTATCGTTTAGAGAAGTCGTGCAATATTTTAATTTCGAACTTACTTCAGGAATAAGATACTGCAAGGTACAGACAGTAGCAGCAAAATAAAAATGTGGGTGAACAACAACCTAAATGAATTAACAAAACATATTTTAAACGTGGCAACTTATTGCCATATTAATTGCAACATTTGATTACATCAACGTACATACAAATGTATTAATGAGTAGACAGAGAGCAATGAAGCGATTTCAATGTTTGTGTCTGATTGTGCTGGCAGGTTTAAAGAACGCATCCTTTCATGTCATGAGTGGTATTACATGTTCTAAAAATGCTCGAAATTTTTTAAAAATATAGATGGCGCAACTGCGGACGGGTAGTATATTTTCAGTAAGACGTTCTCCAATGATACAGTCATCAAGAATTTCACGCCACTCATAAATGTTTCACTATCATCGAAATTCCATTTCTCACTATCAGCGAAGACGCTACAATCCAATACAAAGCAGAGCGTAAATGTTTCCTGAATACTGCTTCGTCAGCAAACAACATCTTGAAGGAATTCTTCTTGAAATTCCAGTGGAAGACTCTGCAGGAGAGACGCTTAGTAGCTCGGTACGGGCTTTTGTTGAAGTTTCGAGAACATACCTTCACCGAAGAGTCAACCAGCATATTGCTCCCTCCTACGTATATCTCGCGAAGAGACCATGAGGATAAAATCAGAAGGATTAGAGCCCTCATTGAAGTATACCGACAATCCTTCTTTCCACGAACAATACGAGACTGGAATAGAGGGTAGAACCGATAGAGGTACTCAAGGTACCCTCCGCCACACACCGTCAGGTGGCTTGCGGAGTATGGATGTAGACGTAGATGTAGAACATCTATCGACTATTACATCTATCAACGACTGGTGATAACTTATTTGTAAAGCATGATATTTACATTGGTAAAGAATGAAACATATGTTGGAGAAACACTCGAAGAATGATCGATTCGTTGATTTCAGCCCCAATACCTATCGAGCATTTTGAGGCTATTTGAAGACCTATATTGTTTAATGACGTACAATGTTTAAAGACGTCTACTAGTAGAAATTATATCGTCGTTCCACACATGTATTTGTTTCATTCAAGGCTTGTTCTGGTAATTAACTCTTTGAAACAGGTTTTTTTACAAGTATTATTTTGCTTTTATTACAAATGGCGGTCATCTACAATCGTTTAAATGATTGTCTGTCGCTTTTATTTGCAATTTTGGCACTGGATCCTTTTACAAGTCATTCATTACTACCAACAGAAAGTCGCTACAAGGCTCACAAGTTCTAGCTATTGTCTGTTGTGATATGAGCTGCCGATTAGGTTGCTTCCAGTGTACACTTTGACAACCTATTTGGCTTTCCTGCCACTTTCCTTGTATATTTCTGCGAAACTAGAACTAGCGCTGGTGAATTTGGTACCCCATTTGTCCATTTAGCAGCTTTTCTTTGGCTATGCGCATTCTGACAAACATTTTCCTCAAGCCTCTATTTCTTAACTGTCCTCATCACTTGCAACTTAGCAACCTTTTCCTTTTTCCGCAAAGCTGTGCATCACGATGCTCAGTTCGATATGTCATTTCTCCATTTTCCACTCCTCGTGTGGCTACGAGAATTCGGACAAGAACTAGTTGTGCAATTTATAGGGAGTCTTCATTTTTGTTCCGCTCAAACATCTAACCAATAGGGAGGATACAATGTCTAGTGCGAACTGTTACGGAAATTTGCTATTGCTGTGACCAGCTACGTATGAACGATGAGGTGAGGTGTTCCGCCTCCCGTTTGGTATTCTGATTTACATTATTACCTACCCATTTTTTGGAAGGAATGAGCAATGAGAATGGAAGAGAAAGAATGAAGTGCTCGTATTAATAAAGGTGCAATGGAGGGATGCAGTCTTTCTCCTCTACGCTTTAGTATCCACATAGTAGAAGCAATAATGTAACTGAAGGAGAGGTTCATAGACGGGATTACATTTGAGGACGTAAGGCTACCAATAGTAAGATTTGTTGATTTTGCTGCCGTCAGCGAACACGAGGAAAAGTTACGAGGAAGAGTCACAGTACACATTGCAAGTAATGAACAGTGTGTTGAACATAGTATATGGACTGAGAGTAAACGGAAGAAAAATAAACGTAATTAGGAGTAACGGAAAAGAGATTAGTAAGAAGTTCATCATTAAATCTGAAGACCAAAGAACAAAAAATTATAGGATTTCTGCTACGTGGAAACAAAATAACGCATGAAGGATGAAACAAGGGGGACATAGAGAGCAGACTGGCACAATCGAAGAGGAGATTTCTTGCCGGAAGAAGTCTACTGGAATATAACATCGGTCTCAGTTTAGGTAAAAACTGCCCAGAATATATGGTTAGAGCACAGCACTGCCTGGTAGTGAATCATGGATTGTGGGGAAACCGGAAGTGAGGAGAATCGAAGCGTTTCTGTTGTAGTACTACAGAAGAATGTTGAAACCCAGGTGGACTGACAAGATAAGGAATGAGGAGATTCTACGCAGGAACAGTGGGAAAAGGAAAATATGGAAAACACGGACAAGAAGACGGGACAGGATGATAGGACATTTGTTAGGACATCAGCAAATTACTTCGATTGTAACAGAGGTAGCTGTAGACTGTGAAAGCTGTATGGGAAGATAGGAAAACATCCAGTAAGTAAGAGAGAACACAGCGTGAAGGGCTACTCGATTATCGTTGACAAAAGAGAATAATTTGCGGTGGGCCTCATTAAACCAGTTACATTACAGACAATTGGCAAAAGAATATAAATTGGGAAATTTTCACCACAAACCCAAGGAGGAGGTATATCACTGCACTCCTTCCTAAAGTTTTTGAAGTAGGGATTAAGTCCACTGAAAAAGTCGTATTTGTTGCAGCATCTATGAAGGTAACAAATAGGCAAGTTTTACCACCATATAAAGTTTTATACTGGCCTGCAGACCACTGGAAATTCGTTTCAGTACCTAGAATCATTTGCAGAATGCTGTGGGTCAAATAAATATTAGGGACCTAATGGTACTACATACATAGAATGTTGGTTTCCTGTACTGACAGTATTGAAAAAAGTTATTTTACTTATTTCGAAATTGCACTTTCATCGTCACATAGCTCATGTGGTTTCATCAAAACCATCAAACCAATCGAAGCCAACCCAATACCATGCGTTTTGATGAAATCGCGCAACTGTCTAACAGTTAGTGTATACATACGAAAGATGATTTCACATAAAGTAAATCGAATGAAATTGTAGCCAGTTGCTTCGGTACACTTTCAAAATTCTGTTTACAAAATATTCTTGTTTCTAAGTTCAAAGTAAAATGAACATGTTTGAGAAGAAAAAAATATTTAAGGCCTGCAGATAACAGCAAAATCTGTCGAAACGGATTGTCTTAAGTTATGAAATATTTTATTCGATCTAGTCTGTTGAGGGTTTTTTTCTTTTTAAGAAATATGCGTTTTGTATTCCAACAGCGGGAAGCTTCTGCCGTGTTCTACTGTTTTTTTTTTTTTAAGTGGTATTCTGGTTTGTCAGAGTGCAATCTCATAGTGTCATCCCCTCTTATGTGGAGCTTTGTGGAAGGTTGAGAGTTGAGGGCAGAGAAGGAAGTTCTAGCAGTGTTCATCCCACAGCCACAGTCTGATGCTGACTGAAGCTTTTTATCTGAGTTTCAGGGAAATGTACATGTCGCAATTGAGGTAGTGCTATCCGCAATCCTAGCAGCTAGCAATTCAGTTGTTATGTTACTTGACATAGCTTAGATTCCAAAATCCCTTGATTGTGCAACCGTTTTTCCATTGTTAGACAACACACAAAAGCGAATATAACCTGTTGGATGTGAACACAGTTGTTCTTATTGTGAAAGTGTTTTATTTGAACAGTGACCAAACACAGCCAACAGCTGGCAGAAGTTAAACAGAGATCCTCCTCGACCTCAGCTGTCTTTAATTACCTTAGACTTCGATCAACTACTCCTTTAGAATCCCAACCTGTATCATACGTGTATATGGTGCAATTTATGACATCTCGAATTATACGATCCTGTTCTTAAATATACATTTACATCCTTCTTGAGGTGTATCTGGGAAAAGGTCTTGCGGCACTGTTGTTGTATGACATTCCAGGTGGCGCGTATTGTGGAAAGTCGATCGCCAGACTACCCAATAGGGCGCCACGTGGTCGGCTACTGGGGCTGGAGCGACCGCACGGTGGTCGACCCTGCACCTAAAGGTGAGGAAGTACTGCCCCCGATGCTGGTGCCTGACCTTGGAGACCTGCCGCTGTCGCTGTCGCTGGGGGTACTAGGAATGCCGGGGGCCACTGCCTACTTCGGACTGCTCGACATCTGCGACCCCAAGCCTGGGGAGACGGTGGTCGTCAGTGGCGCAGCAGGTGCCGTGGGTTCCATAGTGGGGCAGATAGCCCGCATCAAGGGCTGCAAGGTCATCGGCATAGCTGGCTCCGACCTAAAGGTAATTACCACACACTTCATATCAGTCCAGCACTCCTCCTAATAACTCTTGGTGTTGTCAATAACCCTCTTGTCTGTAATTATATTTACATGAGTGACTTAGTCGTTCCAAATGGACACAAACGTTTATTGACATAAATTGCAATAATTATTTATTTATCATGAGATATTAAAAGTATGAAAACTGAAGAAATGAATTAAAATTTGTACCACAGATGGAATTCGAAACTGGGTCTCCTTGTCAACTAGGTACAAATACTGTCGATTACACTGCTGCAGTGCCATAGTCAAAAGTGTTGCATCAACTACACGAGTCCATAGCCCTTATAGCCCTACCACTACTACTGTAATTTAGTAAGCTTTTACCTAAACAACAGAAAACACTGTCGCTGTGTTGCCACATATAACCTTCTTACTAAATTTAATTTAGACTCTGAGAGGATAGTCCTGTTTATAGAAAAAACTAATCAATAGAGTTACCCTATTTACAAGATTTCACTGTATGTTGTATCTAATGGATAAGTAAATCAGACTATTCAATTGTTTTCCTAAGATCTTAACCAGCGATTAAAAGGAGACACAGTATGAATAGTATTATACTAAAGCTAGGACAACTCAGTCCCAAGTTGATTTGGTGGTTTAAAATTTGTACAAACGATACCCAAACTACCCAGGAAATGAAACAGTGAAGTACTGGAAAGGCAGAAGTATGATTTTGGCCTACGTTCTTGCTACTGTTTAATGTGCTCCTTCAAATAAATATTGCTCCACGCAAAAATTGTTGGACTACACCCATATATATATTAAGTTTTTAAAACTGAGAAAGCCCAGTAGATAACACCAAGGAAGCTAAAAAGCTTTGGCCATGGGAGACTTTTAGAAAAGCACATTCCATAATCAACAAACTTAAGTACTAAAATACTTAAATACTACAAGCACATACTTTTTATACTGAACATTCGACTTCAAGAAAACCTTTCTAACTGGAATTTACTTTCAAAAGCTATTATTCTTTGTACTAATTTTGTATAGTCATGTAACAGATTCTAGTAGCTTTGCTTCACTCTGACTGAATTTTATGTAAGCAAACCTTTACTGTAACACTTTGGAATACTTAAGAAAACTTTCATATTATTTACACAAGAACAATTTAAATGGTACCTCTTTATTTTAGCTTGGCACTTCATAAGTCTGTAAAACTGGATACTAACATTAACGAAACACCAGGATTATAGGATGAAATATCAGAGTGAAACAGTTTCTTTAAAGTTCAAGACTGGTTATCCACTAAAAAAAACAGTTTAAATTAATGTTTCACACTGTACAGAAGTGTAGTTTTTGTTGTTGAGGTCTTCAGCCCTGAGACTGGTTTGATACAGGTCTCCATTCTACTCTATCCTGTGCAAGCCTCTTCATCTCCCAGTACCTACTGCAGCCTACATCTTTCTGAATCTGCTTAGTGTATTCATCTCTTGGCCTCCCTCTACGATTTTTACCCTCCACGCTGCCCTCCAGTACTAAATTGGTGATCCCTTGATGCCTCAGAACATGTCCTACCAACCGATCCCTTCTTCTGGTCAAGTTGTGCCACGAACTCCTCTTCTCTCCAATTCTATTCAATAGCTCCTCATTAGTTATGTTATATACCCATCTAATCTTCAGCATTCTTCTGTAGCACCACATTTCGAATGCTTCTATTCTCTTCTTGTTTAAACTATTTAACGTCCTCACTTCCATACAAGGCTACACTCCATACAAATACCTTCAGAAACGACTTCCTGACAAATTAATACTCGATGTTAACAAATTTCTCTTCTTCACAAATGCTTTCCTTGCCATTGCCAGTCTACATTTTATATCCTCTCTACTTCGACCATCATCAGTTATTTTGCTCCCCAAATAGCAAAACACCTTTACTACTTTAAGTGTCTCATTTCCTAATCTAATTCCCTCAGCATCACCCGACTTAATTTGACTACATTCCATTATCCTCATTTTGCTTTTGTTGATGCTCATCTTATATCCTCCTTTCAAGACACTGTCCATTCCGTTCAACTGCTCTTCCAAGTCCTTTGCTGTCTCTGACAGAATTACAACGTCAATACAAAAAAAAAAAGAAAACAGCTTATCTGGTGGCTGTAGGCTTGGGTGTGGCGAACAGTTGTGACGGCTACACTGCCCACAGTACGGCCTGCAAGTATCTTGCTGTATTGGCTCAATTTCGTTTTGCGTAAAGCAGCCCAACAAATCACAGTTATACCATAAGCCATTTGCAATCTTCATCTGAGGCCATTTTGTGCAAATTTTCAGGCAAAGCTTCAACTGCTCCACAAAGGTGTTGCCTCAGTCACTGCTGCCTAGAGACTGTGTGACTTACTTACTTCCTGCGCTTGCTCTAGGCAGCGCGCCATTTCGCCCTTGCCACCTTTTTCGACTCCCCAAAGCAACTTTCGTTTCAAACAAAAGCACACTGTCTGTTACGTAACACCTATTTCTTACATTGTTCATAAGAGTGACCGTTTCTTACAGTTGTCAAATTTATATCAACATCAACAGTTTATACACACAAATATTTTTAAGTACAAAATGTCGTCAGAAAATTATTTATTGTAATAAACAATTTACATAGCATTTTACATACATTATTCACTTGCAATGCAAAGAACTTTAACCTCCAATACAGCACACTTTACTTTAGGTACACAGAAAATATAGTACCAATATGCGAAAATTTTAAAGCAAAAAATTATAAAAATTTAGACTAACCATAAGCAAATAGTGTTACACCCTCCCAAACACAAACTTCAGTTCATTTCTTCATTTATTTGTCCCTATTGCTGAGGCTCTCTGGCGTTGGAATAGCACCCCAGCATTGGACGTAATTGAGAAGTCCTGTATCTCAAGTGATCTTGCAGACCTGAGACATGTAAGTGCCATCTTTATCTACGATAATTATGAAAGCTGAAGACATGAATTAAAATTTGTGCCATGGCATGGATTGGTACCCGGGTCTCATTGCTTAGTCAATAATGCTAAACATTAAACCACTAAGCACTACTGTAACATTGCTGCATGGACTCCTCAACTTTAGTTCATATCTTCGGCTTACTTTCCATTATATTGTCATTATAGGGATAATAAAATGAGGAAATGAATTAAATTTTGTGTTGGGGAGGGCAGTGGAATTGTGCAGTCAGTGCAGCAGTGGTGTAATAGTCAGTATCTCTGTCTTGGAAATTAGGGGACCTGGTTTCGAGTCCTGTCTGTCACAAAAACTTTAATTCAGTTCCTTGGCTTTCATCCTTACCGTAAATAAATATGAGACGTCTCGAGGAAAACTGAATTATATATTAGAAGTACTTCAGTATCTTACCAATCTGAATAATAACAGCAAAACTGGGAGACACTAATTACTTAGTTACACGTTCTGTAGAACATCTAACGATTCTTATATTGAAATGATGCAGAATGAACGAGTCTACAGCGTCTGTATACATTTTCACTGTTAATATTAGTGAACACATGATTTTTACCCCTGCTCATGCAACAACACTTAAATCAGCGTTTTTTGGAATTTTTTTAGGAAAAAGTAGAAATTCCTCTGTGGAATAGAGGCAGATGTCCAGAACAAATGATATTAAGTTAGATTTAAAAATTGCTTTGCTACTATTCAGATATTTTAGATTTTGGGTAAATGATAAAAATTGTTATTGCTGCGTACTGAAATGCTTTGTGACCCACTGACAGCATTAGTAAGGGGTAATAAAGGTAATATATTCCTTAGTGTTGTAGATACAGACATTACTGTTCTTCACTAATTTCATTAGCGATTAGGTGTACGAAGGTGATCTTAAATCTTATCTGCCTGATAGTGAAACCAACAATTTATGCTTTCAAAGAAGATTTATTTTTGAACACAATGAACTTTAACGTCAGTACATTTCATCCAGCGCTGTTCCATTGCCATTATCCCCACTCTGCAGAGTCCCTCCGACTATGCTGCAAAGTACCCATCCACACCCGCAATGCTACGTGATTGAATGAAAAGTGCTGACCAGCGAGGAATTTCTTCAGTTTTGAGAACAAATTGAAGCCCATGGGAGGGAAATCAGCGGAATAGGGCGGATGTTCCAGCACTTCGTAGTGAAAAGCCTTCAATCTCCACACTGTCAAGACTTTTTTGTGGGAAGATGCTTTGTCCTTGTGAAAAATGATATTTTTGTTCTTTTCTTAGCCGTGTCTGTATTCACGAATACTTTCGTCCAGTTTTATTAGAGTAGAAATCTCCAGTTATTGTTATACACTCACGCACCAAAGTAACTTGCATAGGCACGCGTTTTCACATGCAGAGATATCTAAACAGGTAGAATACGACGCAGCGGCCGGCAGCGCCTACATAAGACAACAAGTGTCTGGCGCAGTTGTTACATCGATTACTGCGGCAACAATGGCAGGTTATCAAGATTTAAGTGAGTTTGAACATGGTGTTATAGCCGGCGCAGGTGCGATGGGTCACAGCATCTCCGTGGTAGCTATGAAGTGGGGATTTTCCCATATGACCATTTCACGAGTCTAATGTGAATATCAAGAACCCGGTAAAACATCAACTCTATGACATCACTGCGGCCGGAAAAAAATCCTGCAAGAAGGGGACCGAAGATGACTGAACAGAATCGTTCAACGTGACGTAAGCGCAACTTTTCCGCAAACTGCTGCAGATTTCAATGCTGGGCCATCATCAAGTGTTAGCGCGCAAACCAGTTAATGAAACATCCTCGACAGGAGTTTTCGGACCCGAAGGCCCACTCGTGTATCATTGATGATTCAACACGAAGCTTTACGCCTCGCGTGGGCCCGACAACACTGACATTTTATTGATGATGACTGGAAACATGTTGCCTGGTCGGACGAGTCTCGTTTCAGAATGTATTTGTGGTGTCACCGCCAGACACCACACTTGCTAGGTGGTAGCTTTTAAATCGGCCGCGGTCCGGTAGTATACGTCGGACCCGCGTGTCGCCACTGTCAGTGATAGCAGACCGAGCGCCACCACACGGCAGGTCTAGAGAGACGTCCTGGCACTCGCCCCAGTTGTACAGCCGACGTTCATAGCGATGCTACACTGACAATTACGCTCTCATTTGCCGAGACGATAGTTAGCATAGCCTTCAGCTACGTCATTTGCTAAAACCTAGCAAGGCGCCATAGCATTTGATAATATTGTGAAGCTTGTACAGTAACGAGAGATGTTCACCAATTGTGGACACCAATTGTGGATTAAAGTTAAGTATTACAGCAACTGCGTCTGTTTTCTACGTTCTCATTTCCTTTAATGTTCCAGACCTGACGCCAGCCTGCGTGAGCTAAACGCGTGCCTTTCGGCTACCTCCGAGTGGCTTGGCTGTCTTGCCACGCCACTACAGTATCGAGCGGATGGATATGTACGGTTATGGAGGCAATCTCATGATTCCATGGACCATGCATATCAGCAGCGGACTGTTCAAGCTGGTGGAGGCTCCGTAATTGGAGTGTTATGATACGACTCTGACAGGTGATACATATGTAAGCATTCTGTCTGATCCCCTGCATACATTCATGTCCATTGTGCATTCCGACGGATTTGGGCAATTTCACCACGTCAATTAGACACCCAACACGTCCACAATTGCTACAGAGTGACTCCGGAAACACTCTTCTGAGCTTAAACACTTCCGCTGGCCAGCACAGTCCCCAGACATGATCATTACTGAGCATGTCTGGGACGCCTTGCAACGTGCTGTTCAGATGTGATCTCCACCCCCACGTACGGATTTATGGTCAGACTCGCAGGATTCATGGTGTCAATTCGTTCCAGTCCTACTTCAGGCGTTAGTCGAGCCCATGCCACGTCGTGTTCCATGCCGCGTCGTGTTGCGGCAGTTCTGCGTGCTCGCTGGGACCCTACACGATATGAGGCAGGTGTACCAGTTTATTTGGCTCTTCAGCGTATCTTTTTCAAGGTAGCCGGTCAACAAAACTACATTCGCACCCCCAAAGCACCGACGACACGATCTTTCTCGCCAATGGCACCATATTTTGGAGATGAGAAACCCGCCTTGAAACGTCCACTGTGCTAATAAACCTCTTACATTATTTGATTTTCAAACGGCTGAGCAAAACTGAACGTACTCAGACATTTCGCTCTTTACTTGTTCTGATCAACACTAAACTGACACACAATATTTTTAGCGCAACGCACTCTGACTTCCTAGAATCCCTACAAAAGAATGGCCCTGACTAACATTAACCTATACCTTTCACAAATCACTTACCTCACAAAAATATTCGTTACTCGAACTACTGCAATACAGCGAGCGCCACTACTGCCAGCTAAATAAAAGATTCAAACTACTGAAGGCACTAACTACTGATAGGCATAGTTAGCAAATGAAAGATTTTAATAGAGAACAAACAATGTATTTACCTTAATAGTGTTCAAAAGTCATAATATATATAGCATTTCATGACATCCAGTCTTACAAATTTACTGTCTCTGATGGACAAACGTCCAGATCATCCGCTCTCAAAACTCCTCCGTTTCTCTCCCCACATCCACCACTGCTTGCGGCTCACCTCCAACTGCGCAACGCTATGCGCTGTTAACAACCAACTGCCCAACACTACAATAATAGCATATACTCCAACAATGCAAAACCAACCACAGCCTTCACACAGCACAGACAGTGATTTTCATATAGAGCGCTACGTGGCGTTACCAACATAAAAACCTAAACAGCTTACTTACAGCCTCTGTGTAGACTGTTTTTTTAGATTCAAGTGTGTTTTTGGGAATCCACGTTTCATCAACTGTCACATATCGACGCAAGAAGTCACTTCTTTTTCTATTTTTTTTTCTTAAAACGCATCAAGCACTTTTCGGAAAGTATCGTGCGAAAGCGTTTGAGGTTCGCAGTGAGCATGTGTGGCACCCATCTTGCACAAAACTTTCTCATGTTGAATTCCTGGTCCAAGATGTGAAAAACGCGTTCCTTTGATAGCCTTAGAGTGTTAGCAATTTCACGTACCTGTATACATCGATCTTTCAAAATCATATCATGCACTTCAACGATAATTTCGCTCATGCTTGTACTTTCTCGACGTCCTTCGCATGGATCGTCTTGGGCACTTCCATGGCCACGTTTAAACTCGGCCGCTCATTTCATATTGCGATTGTACCGTTAAAATTGCTAAGTAGTATTTGATGACTGACTCCTGTTCCTGTACTACATCAGTTCTTCCTACGACTTTTATCTCTATTGTTGTTTACACTGTACTGGGATTTATAATAACATTAGCACCATTTCCAAATTAAACCTATGGACTCCTATTGCGATTTCTTCCCACTGACTAAAATTTGGTACTGTCCCAGCGAAATAGCTGTCCCTTGTCATATAACTGTCCTCACAATGCAGCGAACGGAAGAGAAGGTAGACGGAGATTGTCAAATTTCGCCCACACAGCGTCTCTGAATTCTAAATCGACCATGAGAAATGTACCCTAACACCGCAGATCATGGTCCCTCCGCATAACGTGCACTCTTTTATTCAGTGCATCCATCCTTTGGGCATTCACATTTGTCTTAGTCTGACTCTCTGTGCTTCCGTTTCTGTGTCTGGCTTCTCCGCTCAGAAAGGTTTCTGTTTTTCAGATCAAAGTTCCGATGTCATTGACGTTGGGGCGTTAACAGAGATCATGTGAAATGCAATTCCTTTGTGTACAATCTCATGATTCCCTCTCCAATTCGCTGTAATAAGAATTTGCATTAAACAATATTTTCAATTTCTAACTGTATGGGCAAAGTATGGTTAGGGCGGTAAGCTGTTGCCAGCATGGTTCAGTCCATTATCATTGACTACATTATTCTGTGATAAGATTATATTGAGTCTTTTAAATCCGTGTGTGCAAGTGTAAGAAAATGTGCATTTTATTTCACCAAACGTATTTTGTTTTTTGAATAAAAGAAACACAATTCGTTTTGGTATATTAGATACTATTTTAACAACCATAAGGAGTACCATCTGCTTGCACCTTTTTGAAGTGTTCCCTCGTTTGGAACTGTTATTTTGCGCCTAATCCCACATTGGTTTCTGAACCACACATTTATCGATGTGAATCACAATACACTGCAGACAACCAGTGGACAGTTCTGCTCATAAGCAGGTTGTCCCCTCTTGTCACTGATCTCAGCGTTCAACATAGATTAATTGATGGTTAATTAGTTACTTGGTTCAAAACTGCATACATCATTTGATTGATACTTTTATCAAAATCATGTGGTACGAAAGTGTTTTTTAATCCTACTTCCACTAAAAATGAAACCTCCATTTTTCTCTTTTTAACAAACAATCAATATCGGTAATATTGGTGGAGGGTAAAATCGTAGAGGGGAGACCAAGAGATGAATACACTAAGCAGATTCAGAAGGATGTATGCTGCAGTAGGTACTGGGAGATGAAGAAGCTTGCACAGGATAGAGCACCGTGGAGAGCTGCGTCAAACCAGTCTCTGGACTGACATTAATACTTAAATAGAAACTCGTTCAAGGAATAGCTGCAGTTTTCCAGGAGGAATGATTTTAGTTTAGATTTAAAAATACCTTTGCAACTTGTCTGACATATCATGTCATTGGCCAAATGATGTAAAATTTCTGTTGTTGCACTTTGAATACCTTTTTGAGCGACTGACAGATTTAATAATGAGTAACAAAGGTCCTTTTTCTTCTAGCGTTGCTAGTACAGACATTACAGTTCACACAAATTGTGATGGTTTAATTATGACGAAGCTCACTAGCGAAAATATATTAAGATGAAGCAGCTAAAAACCCTAACTTCTCGAAGAGGAACCCATGTGATGATCGTGGTTGATCACCACTTATTACTATGTCTGCTTGCTTTTATGCAATGGATTTCTAAGTGATGAGTAACGACAGAAAATTACTTCATAAGACATTATTGAGTGGAAATTTGCTAAATATTTCAGAATGCTTATTAATTTCGTTCCAAGACTAACAGTTATACGAAGAGCAAAAGCAGCTGAACTGAGTAGTATGATTTTACCAGTGCAAATTTTCATCAATGTGTACACTTAAAAATTTGCAGCATTCTACCCTATTTACTGAGTCCTCCCGACATGCTACATCTGCTGTTGGTGTGACACTATTTGTTGAAGAGAATTCAAAAGAATTTGTTTTATCATAATGTAAACATAGACCACTATCGGCGAACCACTTAATAATACTTTGTAAAACGTCGTTAACATCCTCTTGCAATGGGATATACTATAGTATCGTCTGAAGGAAAGTGCAATGCTGTTTTTTGAATGTTTAGTGGAAGGTCATCCTCAGGTATAAGGAACAAGAGTGGAATCAAAACTGAACCCTACACAACACTCCTCGTGATCTGTACTTAGTCACTAAACTTATCTTAAATCTGTCTACTTCTTCCAAATTTTGTCTGATTTATTCATAAAAATTTTTGCAATCTCTTTTGTCAGGTATGACTCTAACCACTTTCTCGCAAAGCCTTCAATTAGATAAAACTTTATTTTATCCCAAGAGCGTAACATGATCTACACAATCAAATGCCTTGGAAAGATCACAAAAGAGACTAACTGGTGATCTTCTATTATTTCAGGCTCTTAATATTTGGTGGGTGAACGTGTCAGAGAATGTTGTTGTGGTCTTCAGTCCAAAGACTGGTCTGATGCAGCTCTCCATGCTACTCTATCTTGTGCAAGACTCGTCATCTTCGAGTAACTACTGCAACCTGCACACTTCTGAATCTGCTTACTGTACTCATCTCTTAGTCTCCCTCTACGATTTTTACTCTCCATGCTGCCCTCCAGTACCAAACTGGTGATCCCTTGATGCCTCAGAATGTGTCCTACCAACCGATCCCTTCTTCTAGTCAGGCTCAACGACAAATTTCTCTTGTCCCCAGTTCTATTCAGTACCTCCTCATTAGTTATGTGATCTACCCGTCTAATCTTCAGCATTCTTCTGTAGCAGTACATCTCAAAAGCTTCTACTCTATTCCTGTCTAAGGTTTTCATGTTTCACTTCCATACAAATACTTTCAGAAAGGACTTCCTGACACTTAAATCTATACTCGATGTTAACACATTTCTCTTCTTCAGACCTTGCCAGCCTACATTTTATATCCTCCTTACTTCTGCATCTACATCTACGTACATACTCCGCGATCCACCATACGGTGCGTTGCGGAGGGTACCTTGTACCACAACTAGCATCTTCTCTCCCTGTTCCACTACTAAACAGAACGAGGGAAAAATGACTGCCTATATGCCTCTGTACGAGCCCTAATCTCTCTTATCTTATCTTTGTGGTCTTTCCGCGAAATATAAGTTGGCGGCAGTAAAACAGTAATGCAGTCAGCCTCAAATTCTGGTTCTCCAAACTTCCTCAGTAGCGATTCACGAAAAGAACGCCTCCTTTCCTCTACAGACTCCCACCCGAGTTCCTGACGCATATCCGTAACACTAGCGTGATGATCAAATTTACCAGTAACAAATCTAGCAGCCCGCATCTGAATTGCTTCTATGTCCTCCCTCAATCCGACCTGATAGGGATCCCAAACGTTCGAGCAGTACTCAAGAATAGGTCGTATTAGTGTTTTATAAGCGGTCTCCTTTACAGATGAACCACATCTTCCCAAAATTCTACCAATGAACCGAAGACGACTATCCGCCGTCCCCACAACTTCCATTACATACTTGTCCCACTGCATATGGCTCTGCAGTGTTACGCCCAAATATTTAATCGACGTGACTGTGTCAAGCGCTACACTACTAATGGAGTATTCAAACATTAAGGGATTCTTTTTCGTATTCATATGCATTAATTTACCTTTATCTGTATTTGGAGTTAGCTGCCATTCTTTCCACCAATCACAAATCCTGTCCAAGTCATCTTGTATCCTCCTACAGTCACTCAACGACGACACCTTTCCATACACCACAGCATCATCAGTAAACAGCCGCACATTGCTATCCACCCTATCCAAAACGTCATTTATGTAGATAGAAAACAACAGCGGACCTACGACACTTCGCTGTGGCACTCCAGATGATACGCTCACCTCCGATGAACACTCACCATCGAGGACAACGTACTGGGTTCTATTACTTAAGAAGTCTTTGAGTCACTCACATATTTGGGAACCAATCCAATATGCTCGTACCTTAGTTAGGAGTCTGCAGTAGGGCACCGAGTCAAACGCTTTCCGGAAGTCCTGGAATATGACATCCGTCTGATACCCTTCATGCATGGTTCGCAAGATATCATGTGAAAAAAGGGCGAGTTGCGTTTCGCAGGAGCGATGCTTTCTAAACCTGTGCTGATGCATGGACAGCAACTTCGACCATCATCAGTTATATCTATAGTCAATTCATCTCTGTGTGTTCACAGGTTAAGTGGCTGAAGGAAGAGTTAGGGTTCGACTACGCCTTCAACTACAAGACGGTGAACGTGGACAAGGCGCTGAAGGAAGCGGCTCCTCAGGGTGTCGACTGCTACTTCGACAACGTGGGTGGGGAGCAGAGCGGCCAAGTGATCGCCAACATGAGGCACCGCGGCCGTATCTCCGTCTGCGGCTGCATCTCCACCTACAACGCCACCAAAGTGCCGATGGCGCCCGTCTTGCAGATGCACATGGTCGGCAAGGAACTCAAGATGGAGGGCTTCATGGTGGGGCGCTGGTGGGGCCGTTGGGACGAAGCTTTCACGGAGATGGCGCAGTGGATCAGGGAGGGCAAACTCAAGTACAAGGAGACCGTCACTGACGGCTTCCAGAACACGCCGCAAGCTTTCATTGGCATGCTCAGAGGGGAGAATCTAGGCAAGGCGGTTGTCAAGGTCTGAGTTGATTTCCACCCACGATAAATGCTCTTATTTCCAGGAAGATGAGAAGGACGCTGATGGTTCATCAAAGTGATCTAATATCTGCCAATTCATCAGTACAAGAGAATAGAGTTACTCATAAAATTATTGTATACTTTCAATAAAATAATATTGCTTCAACATGTTACTTACCATACCAACAATAATACTACACTACTGGCCATTAAAATTGCTACACCAAGATGAAATGCAGATGATAATCGGGTAGTCATTGGACAAATATATTATACTAGAACTGACATGTGATTACATATTCACACAATTTGGGTACCTAGATCCTGAGAAATCAGTACCCAGAACAACCACCTCTGACCGTAATAACAGCCTTGACATTGAGTCAAACAGAGCTTGGATGGTGTGTACAGGTACAGCTGCCCATGAAGCTTCAACACGATACCACAGTTCATCAAGAGTAGTGACTGGCGTATTGTGACGAGGCAATTGCTCGGCCACCACTGACCAGACGTTTTCAATTGGTGAGAGATCTGGAGAATGTGCGGGCTAGGGCAGCAGTCCAACATTTTCTGTACAGGACCTGCAACATGCGGTCGTGCATTATCCTGTTGAAATGTAGGGTTTCGCGAGGATCGAATGAAGAGTAGAGCCACAGGTCGTAACATATCTGAAATGTAACGTCCACTGTTCAAAGTGCCGCCAATGCGAACAAGAGGTAACCGAGACGTGTAACCAGTGGCACCCCATACCATCACGCCGGGTGGTACGCCAGTATGGCGATGACGAATACACGCTTCTAATGTGCGTTCACCGCGATGTCGCCAAACGCGGATGCGACCATCATGATGCTGTTAACAGAACATGGATTCATCCGAAAAAATGACGTTTTGCCATTCGTGCACCCAGGTTCGTCGTTGAGTACACCACCGCAGGCGCTCGTGTATGTGCTGCAGCGTCAAGGGTAACCGCAGCCATGGTCTCCGAGCCGAGAGTCCATGCTGCTGCAAACGTCGTCGAACTGTTCGTGCAGATGTTTGTTGTCTTGCAAACGCACCAATCTGTTGACTCAGGGATCAAGACGTGGCTGCACGATCGGTTACAGCCATGCGGATAAGATGCCTGTCATGTCGGCTGCTAGTGATACGAAACCATTGGGATCCAGCACGACGTTCCGTATTACCCTCCTGAACCCACCGATTCCATATTCTGCTAACTGTCATTGGATCTCGACCAACGCGAGCAGCAATGTCGCGATAAGATAAACCGCAATCGCGGTATGCTACAATCCGACTTTTATCAAAGTCGGAAAGGTGATGGTACGCATTTCTCCTCCTCACACGAGGCATCAAAACAACGTTTCTCCAGGCAACGTCGGTCAACTGCTGTTTGTGTATGAGAAATCGGTTGGAAACTCTCCTCATGTCAGCACGTCGTAGATGTCGCCACCGGCGACAACTTTGTTTGAATGCTCTGAAAAGCTAATCATTTGCATATCACAGCATCTTCTTCCTGTCGGTTAAATTTCGCGTCTGTAGCACGTCATCTTCGTGGTGTAGCAATTTTAATGGCCACTAGTGTACTAATTTTCCTGTATATTTTCAAATTATGTCCTAGCCAATCGCTCAGAAACTCTTTCTTCACAGTATCATCTAATGCAGGGGCACACGAAAAAGCGGCTCGATTACAGGATGCTCGCCAACTTACCGCGAATTGTTGCCGCCACGGGCAGATATAAGAACGAGGCATGCGAAATCAAACATAGACACAAGTAAACAGTCAGAATACGGCGCTATTGTCGGCAACGCCTATGTAGAACAACAAGTGTCTGGCGCGGTTGTTACATTGGTTACTGCTGCTACAATGGCAGGTTATAAAGATTTAAGTGAGTTTGAACGTAGTGTTACAGTAGGCGTACGAGTGATGGGACACAGGATCTACGAAGTAACGATGAAGTGGGAATTTTCCCGTACAGCCATTTCATGAGTGTACCGTGAATATCAGGAATGCGGTAAGACATCAAATTTCCGACATCACCGCGGCTGGGAAAAGATTCTACGAGAAAAAAAGATCCTACGACAACCCGGAGCAACGACGACTGAAGACAAGCGTTCAACGTGACCGAAATGAAGGGTTCCGCAAATTGCTGCAGATGTCAATGTTGGGCCATCAACAAGTGTCAGCGCGCAAAGCATTCAGTGGAACATCATTGCTAGGGCTTTCGGAGCCATAGGCCCACTCGTGTACCTTTGATGACTGCACGACACAAAGCGTTACGCCTCGCCTGTTCCAGTCAACACCAAAATTGAACTGTTGATGAATGGAAACATGTTGCCTTTACGGACGAGTCTCGTTCCAAATCGTATCGAGCGGCTACACGTGTACGCGTATGGAATCCGTGGACCCTGCGTGTCAGAAGGGGACTGCGCAAGCTGGTGGGAGAGTTGGTAATGGTGATGGTGTGTGTGCAGTTGGAATGCTCTAGAACCCGCGATACATCTAGATACGACTCTGACAGGTGACACGTACCTAAGCGTCGTGTCTCATCACCTGCATCCATTCACGTCCATTGTGCATTCCGACGGACTTGGGCAATTTCAGCAGGATAATGTGACACCTCACATGTCTAGAATTACTACAGAGTGGCGCTAGAAACATTCTTCTGACTTTCAACACCAAATTCCCCACACATGAGCATATCTGGGATAATGTGACACCTCACATGTCTAGAATTACTACAGAGTGGCGCTAGAAACATTCTTCTGACTTTCAACACCAAATTCCCCACACATGAGCATATCTGGGATGTCTTGCAAAGTGCTGTTCAGAAGAGATCTCCACCTCTCGTACTTTTACGGATTTATGGACAACTCTGAAGGATTCAGGGTGTCAGTTCCCTCCAGCACCACTTCAGACATCAGTCGAGTCCACGTCACGTCACTTTGCTTCACTTCTGCTTGCTCGCGGGGACCCTACACGATATTATACAGGTGAACCAGTTTCTTTGGCTCTTCAGTGAATGTCTTAGCCAACTTCTCAGGAAACTAATACTTCAATACAGGGGGTGTACGAAACCCGACTCGAGTATTGGTTAGTAACCATTTAAGTACGAATTGTGGCCGGCCACAAGCAGATAAGACAACAAATAGATAAACATGTAATATTTAGGTAATAAAGAAATAACACGTAAGTCAATGCAAAATTCCACATTTACTGAATACATCTCGTCCTTTATTTTACACCTGTTGCTAAAAAGACACCTTTGTGTTTCAATGCACTTTTGTACGCTCCCAAACATGTCAATATATACTTTGCGCAACTCTGCCAAAATTTTGTTGCGAATATTGCCCCTCGAGTCTTCTAATATTATTGAGTTACCTGCGTACACTTTTCCTTTTAGAGTGCCACTCTCCGCCCCATCCGCACTCCCCCATAAAGCTCGTAAGTGATAGGTCCCGCGAACGTGGCGGCCACAGTCTTTTCCTGACAGTCCTTTCTTCTGTGATTTTTTCATGAATTCGTGAGACTGTCCCGCAGGAAGTATGGCACGTCGCCCCAACCAGTTGAAGGACAGCATACGTACGTTATTGAGGGGGCAGGGGGGGGGGGGGATGGTCAAGTTCGGGTAAAGTTCATCAAAGATTCATATATACGTAGCAATATTTACGGTTGTGTTAAAAGATAATTGGACCCACAATCCGACTTGCTGAGACGCTACAACACACTGTGATTTTTTCACCGTGAAGGAAAGAAGAAAGGAAGATCGGATTTAACGTCCCGTTGGCAGCTAAGTTGTTCGAGACGCAGTAGTAGCTCCGTGCCAAGGACGGGGAAGGAAATCGTCCTCCAGAACGCGAGTCCATTGCGCTAACCAGTGCGCCACCTCGCTCGGTCAACCGCGAAGAGGTTCCCCATTAATCCTCAACGAATTTTTTCTTGACCTGCTACGGGTGTTCCGGGTTAATTACTCATCAAAAACGGGAGCGGATCCAACATTCCACTCTCAACTGTTTGACACAGCCACACTCAGTAATTCACACTTCTAGAATTATCTCCCCCTTTTGAGTTCTTGAACACATGTCATGTTTTATTTTACACGTCTAGATCTGTAGGACCAAATTGAGGAGCAAATCTCCATGGTCATGGAACGTGTCAGTACACGAAATTACAGCATAAATCGAACAACTGACATAATTAAATGTTAATGAACCCAAAAAGAGACAAGCTATAAGTTTAAGTAAACGCAGTCAACAATATAACACAGGAATCAACTTAATTTTTCAACGAACTCCTTCCACAGAATACAAGGAGTGATCCATGAGGAAACTCTTCAGCTTAGTTTTGAAAGCACATGGACTACTGTTAAGATTTTTGAATTCTTATGGTAGCTCACTGAAAATGGATACAGCAGTATACTGCACACCATCTACACAAGAGTCAAAGAAGTGCGATCCAAATGCGGGTTGGAGTTCTGCCAAGTTTTAACTCAGTGAAAGCTGCTAATTCTTGGGAATGAGCTCATATTTCTAACAAGAAATGACAGTAAAGAATATATATATTGAGGGGCTATTGTCAGAATACCCAGACTAGAAAACAGCAGTTGACAAGAGGTTCGCAAAATTACACCACCCCATTTCTGAGCCAAAAATATCCTTTGAGAATGGGGAGGGTTACCCCAAATTATAATACCATAGGACATAAGTGAATGAAAATACGCGAAATAGATACCGTTCGAACAGCAAAAATGGCAGCATTAAGTTCTTGAACAAGATCCTGAACGTGGGATTTCCATGACAGTTTACTGTCTGTCTGAACACCCATAAATTTGAACCGTTCAGTTTCATTAATCGTGTGTCTGTTATGTGGAATTGTTGAATTGTGTGTTAGAAAGTGTAAAAACCGAGTCTTACTGTGATTTTGCGTTAGTTTATTTTCTACAAGCCATGAGCTTATGTCATGGACACCATTATGTGAAGCAGAGCCAGTGTTGTACACAACATCCTTTACTACCATGCTAGTGTCACCAGGAAAGAGAAATATTTTAGAATTACCTCTAATGCTAGAGGACATATCATTTACATACATAAGTAACAGATGTGGCCCCAGCACTGAACCCTGGGGTACCACCCATTTGATTTTTCCCCACTCAGCCCCACGTTCACAGCCACTGTTAACGCTGTGAATAATGACCTTTTGCTGTCTGTTGTTAAAGTAAGAGGAGAAGCAATTGTGAAGTACTCCCCGTATTACATAATGATCCAACTTCTGGATATTTTGTGATTAACACACTCAAACGCCATAGTTAAATCAAAAACGATGCCTAGCGTTCGATACCTTTTGTTTAATCTATCCATACCTCACTGAGAAAATCGAATATAGCATTTTCAGTACTTAAATCACTTCCTAGGCCGAACTGTACACTTGATAGCAAATTATGTGATATAAAATGATCAATTGCACTTACATACAGAGCCTTTTCAATAACTTTAACTAACTGTTGGCATAGAAACAGGTCCAAAATTTTCTGCATTATCCCTTTCTCCCTTTCCATAAAGCGGTTTCATCCATGTATGGTGTAATACAGGTTGACAAGACTTGCACGAAAGGTTCACTTGTTGTGACAATCTACGTCTCTGAATCATTCGAGCTCGAATATCCTCGACTCCAGCAAGTATACGAATGGACGGGTTTCGTTTCGTTTTCGAGCCGTTTCCAACTGACCCTGTAGTTCTCCAACACCACTTTGTCACCAAAACGTGTATATTGTATTGTTTTCTTTTGGTATGGAAACACCAGGAAATTTCTTTGCAAAAATGTCCCTAGTTTCCTTAAACGAAACAGTAGACACATAAGCCTCCACTATTGAGACTCATTGTTGAAGAGATTACATTTTTCTTCAAACGCCTTAACCCAGTCGCAACTGCTTTCGCGTTGACAATACAAATTTAGTCGCAATAGCTTTGAAACAGTAGATGACAATAGGTGGGCAACAACGAGCAGTGAAGTACTCGGGGCCCGTTTTCCGTGCGCCACTCTGTACCAATAGTTCAATGGCTCTGAGCACTATGCGACTTAACTTCTGAGGTCATCAGTCACCTAGAACTTAGAACTAATTAAACCTAACTAACCTAAAGACATCACACACATCCATGCCCGAGGCAGAATTCGAACCTGCGACCGTAGCGGTCACGCGGTTCCAGACTGAAGCGTCTAGAACCGCACGGCCACACCGGCCGGCTCACCCGGTACCTTTTTATATTGTGCTACAATTCACAGTCAGCCCGCATGGCCTCTCGAAAACAGCTTTATGCGACGAATGCCAAATCATTGACTCCGAATCCCACAGATCTGTACGCAAGGAACAACTCTAATCATGAAAATGGATCAGAGAAAAGCTATCCAGCATCATCGGAACGAATCTTTCTATAATTACAACAGATAATATCACCAAACCGGACTCATACCTGCGCTCAATGGCCAGTGGCGTGGTTGCTAGGACACTTCGTGCCTTAGATACGAGAAAATAAACCTCCCTCTTACTTGAACTAGAAGCAATTTTTAATCACCGAATGTTGGAAGCCACATCAAATTCCAGACGCAGAGAGTGCATACGGGATTGCCTCAGCAAAAACCTCCGTCATTAAAGTTTCGTGAAGCGCGCAATCTGATGTGTCCCGACGAAACTACCACAGTCACGCCACAACTGTGAGTTCTTCGACTGCTTGGTGTGGTGGCACATGAAACTAGAATAAGTGAAATATTAGTTCATTTTATTACATAACGGAATAAAAAATTTACTTACCTTGACACAGATCTTTTCCAGTGCATTGCATGGTAAGCTACACATGTTACTGGTTATTAAAAAAAATCACTTGATTGACAGATTAACAAACTGTTCTCCTGCAGTACAATGTTCCACATTTAAATAAACAAGTCCTTCAAAACTTTAACAACCACGTTAATCTTGTACTATGATGCTGACTCCTTTAGATGACGTCACAAACTGGGGCTGAGCTCTTACGTGCTCAACAATATATTTACCTCAGTGTGAGGGAGCTGTAAAGTTTACAGGGGTGGCGTGGTCTTGGAATATCCCCTCCCACATGTCATCGTAGATTGCATTGAACTCTCGGTAATATTTGTGGTATTGATTCGTATTGTTAACTTTAGTGTGGCAAGGTGGTTCTATGTCATACCACACAATCTACTTCGGAGTATAACATGCCAAATTAAGAGTGGAGGAGCTAAGGCTAAATATGTGCTGGATCTTGCTCATTAAATCGTCTGAGGCCAGCATGGAATGGAAGAGGACTCAATTGCAGCATTTCAACAAATCTCATTCTCAGGAGAATCTTTCTCATGCTGGGCAAAATAGGAAGTTTTTTTTATTTATTTACTTAAAAAGTGTGCTTTATTTTAGTCACTTTGATGACAAGACACTTTGTTCCCAGTGTGATTGGTTTCTTTTTTTTTCGTTTTTCTCCAACAAAACTGATAATTGTTATAGTTTCCTGAATAACAGCGAGTGCCAAAGTTTTTCTTTTTTTTAAGTTGCAGGAAAATACTGTTTCTCTATAATTTAGCTCTGAACATTAAGTTGGTCCTGAAGGGGACTTCATAAGAAGTTGAACGATTTTATTTGACAAAGGATTTTTATGCAGAAATAAGGATTTGTTTCGCTGTCAACGCTTATAACAAGACTAGAATTGGGTGGTCGTAATTAAACTGCAGCTACTTGTAGAGTTCCAATGTGGGCTATAATTTTAGTGTGACTGTGAAAATTGGTAGATACGCTTATGCGTTAAAGTTTAACCGATTCATACTGAAAAAAATTAGATCGAATTTTGGTCACCAGGATGAAATCTGGCGCTGTACACTCTTTATATAGCTGTGTGACTTTCGAGCTGTCATTTGACACGTTGTAACGAGAGTGAACAGTACGGCTATCGAGAAGAGAGACCCTACGCTGTTTTATGTCGTTGGAAGCAATGGAGTATAGGTGACTGAAAGGCCGGAAAAGAGGTCCAAGGTTATTAAATGGTTTAAAGAAGATCATAATGAATTCGAAAACACAATTGAGCTTGGTATGGCACCTAGAATATGAAGGCGTCCCATCCGGTTCACGTTACTGAGGAGGTTGATGGGAAGTGCTAGTTCTCATGCAGTGTCACGAGAATTTAACCTACGATCAACATTACGGAAAGTTTTGCTGTTCGTTTTACTCTGGTACCCTGGCACAGTGGCATGTTGGTCTAGATGGTGCAGCGACTGAAAACACATGATCCGCAGCGACGTTCTGAATTTCTTGTTTTTTCTAGCACTGATCGAAGATGATGAATTGTGGCCCTCCTTGCATCCTATGATGTGATTATTCACATTTTACACTACAGTGCATAATGAATACACAGAACTGCCGAATCTGGAGTGTTGCTACCGCGTTTGTGCACGAAGAGCCACTGTATTCGCTGTATGTGTGGTTTCACAAGAACTTTTATTCTTGGTGTGTTATTCTTCGAAGAGAATACACACATAGGCAGTGTCAGGTGTACCGTGATGCCTGCGCTTTAGCGATTCCTCCTTGTACAGAACGTGATTCCAACTTTGGAAGAGGGCAACTGTGTGGGGAGCACTGTTTTCATGCAAAATTGGGCGACACTGCATAACCCGTGAAAGATCTGCATAATGTAAACTTACACGAACGTGTCACCTCTAGAGGTTTTCCAGATGTATAGCCTGCAAGATCTCTGGCTTTGGGGATATCTAACAGAAGGCATTTACTAGGATCAGTTTCGGTCTCTACGTGATCTGAAGGCCAGTATACAGGAGCACGTTGCTCAGCTACCACCGGAACTTCTGCCAGCAACTGTTCGTCACGTCGCTTTACTCATGCAGTATCTCGTCGATGTATCCGATGCTCATACTGAACAAACGGTAGTTACGAATGAAATCAACATTACACCTCTCTCACTTGTCTGATCTTTTCTTCCCAGATACTCCTAACACATTGCATATGGACACATATTTCTATTCGTCTTTCTTGCATTCACAGTGTCAGATCGGCACCTCGAGGCAAAAATTGGAACAAATTTTTCCAGCGTAAATCGCTTCCACATTATCGCATTAGAATCTTTACCAAGTTGCGCTGTGATGCGATAAATATAGCCCTCACTGGACCTCTGTAAGTAGCTGTGATTTAATTACAAGCACCCAGCATTTTCCATACCAATCACGGAGAAACCACAGCAAAGAAGCTGATCTTATCGAGTGAAACGATAGTTCCAAGGGTAGGGGGGAGGATAAGAAAGCTAAGTGGCCAGTGTGGTTTACTGCCATGTGAAGGACCCGGGTTCGGTTCCTGGAGCTGTCCAGCGTATTTCGTTGGTGGGAGGACTGGAACGGGGCACACTCAGCTCCGTTATGGAAACTGAGGATCTACTCGACCGAGCAGAAAGCCGGAAGCGGCCAGGACAAGAGTGTGCTATCGCCACACCCCTCCGTACCGTATCCGATGACGCCATTGACAGAGGGCGAGACGCCGATCGGTCAGTAACGATGGTCCAGCCAAGGCCTGTAGACGGAGTACAAGTCGTTGAAGATGTTTGGGTGTTCTAATTGACCGGACTTGTGAATAGTTAACAGCTGGTCGCTCCTGGCCTATATATCAGCATTTCCGCTCATCAGACAACCCAAACTTTTATATTACTGTGCATCCTCATATTTTAGCAGAGCAATGATTGTTCCAAAAAATTTCGGGCGTGTAGCAGCATACATTTCACTTATTCGTCTAATATTGGACAGACGACACCTATAGTCTATGACATGCATAGAGAACGACATGCCCACTCAGCTCTTACAACTTAATAAATCGTCGGTGGAAGAGCACTATATTGACACTGGGCACCCTATGGTGTGTCATAACCACGGAATTTTAGCCTCGACTTCATATTTCTGGGACTCGGTAGTGAAAGAAGCAACTGAAATTCGGTTGGCGACGAATTTAATTAACAGAGTCAGCCGCTTTAGTTTGGAAATCATGGAATCCGGCACATTCTGTAATAAAGTCACAAAGACGTTGAGCCATGCACGGCACGTGTTAATGCCGTTTACTGCTTGGCATCTTGTCATTGCGGTTACGGCATCTCGTTTGTTATTCGATTTACTGGCGTCACTAAGTTGCTGGCTTGCCTGCCTGCGAGTGGCAGCAGCAGCGCTTATCGATACGTTACTGTTGTACTATCTTTGGAGCGACCGCTATTATTTCTGGGTCTCGTTGTGTGGAGCAGGGAGTTGCGAACGGACTTGGGGCCCAGCAGCGAGCAGGTCAGTGCAGCACGAGGGCAAAAAATCAAATGTGTGTGAAATCTTATGGGACTTAACTGTTAAGGTCGTCAGTCCCTAAGCTTACACACTACTTAACCTAAATTATCCTAAGGACAAACACGCACACTCATGACCGAGGGAGGACTCGAACTTCCGTCGGGACCATCCGCACAGTCCATGACTGCAGCGCCTAAGACCTCTCGGCTAATCCCGCGCGGCAGCACGCGGGCAAGCCGGGGCCACTGGCGGAGTGCTGCCACTGCTGGATCGAAGAGAGCTATCTGCGAGGGCGACTTCATTACACACAGAATCCTAGACGTTTAAGCTGGGTGAAGAGTTAACTGCTAATGCAAACTCGACTATTCTGAGATCTCGCCTTTGGTCGGCGGGTTGTTGCTGCCAGGGCCGCTGAGCCTGGCAGCAACGAGTGAAGTGTTTCGAGGCGGTGAAATATTGCAGCCGTTTCTCTATATGTTATTCATCGTTGAAATTAGTATTATTCTCATTAGTGAAGTGCAAACCAGCGGTATTTTCTGCTTTGTGGCCACTAACGCCCAAGTTACCTGCCATGGAGGTTAGCGTACTCTTCCAACATGTACCTTTCCTTGTCGTGTTGATGCTGTCCGACAGCGCATATACACTCCTGGAAATTGAAATAAGAACACCGTGAATTCATTGTCCCAGGAAGGGGAAACTTTATTGACACATTCCTGGGGTCAGATACATCACATGATCACACTGACAGAACCACAGGCACATAGACACAGGCAACAGAGCATGCACAATGTCGGCACTAGTACAGTGTATATCCACCTTTCGCAGCAATGCAGGCTGCTATTCTCCCATGGAGACGATCGTAGAGATGCTGGATGTAGTCCTGTGGAACGGCTTGCCATGCCATTTCCACCTGGCGCCTCAGTTGGACCAGCGTTCGTTCTGGACGTGCAGACCGCGTGAGACGACGCTTTATCCAGTCCCAAACATGCTCAATGGGGGACAGATCCGGAGATCTTGCTGGCCAGGGTAGTTGACTTACACCTTCTAGAGCACGTTGGGTGGCACGGGATACATGCGGACGTGCATTGTCCTGTTGGAACAGCAAGTTCCCTTGCCGGTCTAGGAATGGTAGAACGATGGGTTCGATGACGGTTTGGATGTACCGTGCACTATTCAGTGTCCCCTCGACGATCACCAGTGGTGTACGTCCAGTGTAGGAGATCGCTCCCCACACCATGATGCCGGGTGTTGGCCCTGTGTGCCTCGGTCATATGCAGTCCTGATTGTGGCGCTCACCTGCACAGCGCCAAACACGCATACGACCATCATTGGCACCAAGGCAGAAGCGACTCTCATCGCTGAAGACGACACGTCTCCATTCGTCCCTCCATTCACGCCTGTCGCGACACCACTGGAGGCGGGCTGCACGATGTTGGGGCGTGAGCGGAAGACGGCCTAACGGTGTGTGGGACCGTAGCCCAGCTTCATGGAGACGGTTGCGAATGGTCCTCGCCGATACCCCAGGAGCAACAGTGTTCCTAATTTGCTGGGAAGTGGCGGTGCGGTCCCCTACGGCACTGCGTAGGATCCTACGGTCTTGGCGTGCATCCGTGCGTCGATGCGGTCCGGTCCCAGGTCGACGAGCACGTGCACCTTCCGCCGACCACTGGCGACAACATCGATGTACTGTGGAGACCTCACGCACCACGTGTTGAGCAATTCGGCGGTACGTCCACCCGGCCTCCCGCATGCCCACTATACACCCTCGCTCAAAGTCCGTCAACTGCACATACGGTTCACGTCCACGCTGTCGCGGCATGCTACCAGTGTTAAAGACTGCGATGGAGCTCCGTATGCCACGGCAAACTGGCTGACACTGACGGCGTCGGTGCACAAATGCTGCGCAGCTAGCGCCATTCGACGGCCAACACCGCGGTTCCTGGTGTGTCCGCTGTGCCGTGCGTGTGATCATTGCTTGTACAGCCCTCTCGCAGTGTCCGGAGCAAGTATGGTGGGTCTGACACACCGGTGTCAATGTGTTCTTTTTTCCATTTCCAGGAGTGTAGTTCGACAGCCTCTTGTATTGTACTGTGCACATATTTTGGGAGGTCTACCTTGGTTCTAGTGTTTCTTTCGGCTTTGTGTTTTCTGAAGACGTAGTGCTATCTGTTTCTTCGCCCTTGCCTAAAAATATTCCATCGTTGTACCGGTGATAGGACGTTAGGCGCATTGGTTAGTAGGTCGGTCGGCGCTTAAGCGGCCCCTAGTTTGAGTCGCCATCCTGTTACGTGAGTACAACTCTTGGCTGCCTGTCTCACCTCACCTTATGCTTGAGTTACCTTCCCAGGCCGATCCTTAGAAGATTTGCTGAGAACCGCTTGTCCGGATGTCTTAGATTGCGATGTATGTTTTAGGGATATTTGTAGTTTTCTAATTATTGTTGGTGTGGCCTTCAGCTGAGCAATAGTTTCACTTCTTTCATGATAAGGACTTCAGCCGTGTTACAGTAAGTTATTTAAGCAAACTTGTTTTAAAGGGAAGGTATTATTTTAAAAGGTGCAGTTGGAATTGTTTTCCTGACTTCTAATTCAGGCCTCCAGCTGTTTGTTATTTGAAATTGTTTGTGGCCTTCAGCTGAGTAATAATTTCACTTCTTTTATAATGAGGCTTTCAGCAGTGTTCAAGTTGGCTGTAAAACGATTTATCTTAATATGTGCTATTTCCAATTGTTCTTCTGACTTCTAATTCAGGCGTTTCAACTGTTTGTTGTTTAAGGTATTGTTCGTGGCCTTCGACCCCAAAATTATGGAATTTTTTTCTTCCCTGCGATAGGGCTTTCAGCCGTCACACTGTCGATTGTCATTCTTTTCTGAGATTGTTTTAAAATTTCAATTTCTTTAAATGAAGTTTACGTATTTGTTGTGCAATCGGGAGTAACTGATTACGGCCCCGTCCACAATCGTAATCTTATCCTGCCCCATACTGAGAACCCAGCTCTCAGACTTCGCCATGTTTCAGCTCGTAGTGATACATCGATTTCACCGAGTGGATCGACCATGCAGCCATACATCTAATTTCATGCATATGCTGTACCTGTTCGCCGCCGATCAACGTCTCTGGCGCCTTGGGTATCTGTGGCTTCATGCGCAGTGGCGCGGTCCGCGGGTTTAAAGGAGTAAGTGCACGAGCGTAAATTACCTCGGCTCGGTAAACAGCTGATATATTAAAAGAATTGAAATTTATGCTGCTGCACGCCCGAAATTTTATCGAACTTTTATAGCATTGTTTGTTGCAATGGCCGTTCTGGGTTCCGTCCGCACAAAAATGAATCAATTAAAACCTGAATTTAAAAGAAAGATCTACGCTAGTTGGGTACAGTGTTACAATTACGATTACAAGATCTTTGCATTCAGTTGGTACCTTCCTGATTTCTACTACCTATTATAGCTACACCGGGGAGGAGGGGGAAGGGGAATGGGGGAGGGGGGAAGGGGAGGGGGGAGGGGAATTGCTAAATTTAAAGATGCATTGCAAACTACAACATTTACTAACGTACTTACTTCGTCTAATTGTCCGGTACGCATTGACAACTGAATGAAAACTAAATGGGAGAAAGACCAGAGTGGGGCGTGCTCTATGCACTGATAAAACGAATACTGTGTTGGAGGGGACGACAGTCACGCAAGCGTGAGACAGGCTCCATTGAAGGAACTGTGGTAATCGGAAGCGACCACTGGCACTTTAGCAAAGAATGCTAGAGCATGCACGACGCAAACTGAGGGAGACAAGTTAGAGATCCACTAATTAAAGCAACGATAGTTTTTTGTAACAGGATGTACCACTGCGGAACCAAGTCTTTCTGAAAGATTGTACCGGAAATTCACGCCAACTGAAACAATGGTTCTAAATTGTTTCAGTATTTAACATTTCATCGAAAGAGGCAAGATGTAATACTGATGAAGCTATCAATAACTCCGGGGTCAATAACTCATCGCTAACTTCGCTTACAATTCCATGTTTCTTACCATTTCAGCGTGCAGCCTGAAGCGGTTCTGTATGGGAGCAGTTACTGCATTCATCCATCACTTCCACCTGACGAGACTTTGACTTGGGCAGCGATCGAAGTTTATCTGAGACCCTCAGCCTTAAATTTACTCCCAGTTGCTCCCATCTGTTATCTGACCATGCCTGGCATCGAGATTATTCTTCATACTCTCTATAACTTACCAACGCAATCTCATTTAACTTTATACAATGACACGAATAACTGACTGCATCTTCAGCAACCCCAAAGCCGTCCCGACTCTACCCTTCGCGCCCCAAAAGCTAACACGACTGTTCATCTCGCGTCTCCAAAGCTACATGCCCTCACTCCATCGACCAAGACCACACCTTGCCTGCCTTTTTTCGCCGTTCTCACCGACCAATTCACTGTCATGCTTTCCTACGCAATGGTACAGAACGATCAGACTCCTAGAAGAGTGCTTAGAAATACACCTTAATTGGCGCCTTTGTGTCGAGAACAAGCTACTAGATGCTTCTAGAGGCCTACCCGAGGCATCTAAATCGTCTCTGCTAAAAATTTGGCGGGTACCTCCGTTTATGCATCGGTGCATGCCGACCGAGTCACGTAATTCGTACTGGAATGTGCCGTTCGGCACTCTAACAGCTTCATTTAGCGTGTCCGTCCCGCTATTGGGCCACTAAAGCTGAAGGAACATTTCTGGCCCCCTTCTCCAAGGCAGAGCAACACGCTAAACTTACTACAGTGAACTGGAACAGAGCTGGAATTTGTTGATTTGAGAGGTCACATAAAAATTAAAATTAAATGCATGTTACGTGAACACTTCCTCTTGGCATCGGTATTACACAACCAAATTGAAAACGGGCAAACATATGATCCGAAGCTAAATTAATCGATCGAATTAGAGAGGTACAAAAATACAGCGTATGTCTTACGTAGACCTTTTGCGCAGAGAAAATTTCTACAGGAAATTATGTTTTCCATGCAAGGACGAGGACGTAGGAAAGTATATCTCAAGAGACAAAGCAATATTAAATACAATGAAGGGGAGACTGACTCCAAGCCAAAAGTTCTGTATAACCTAAGTTATCCAAATTATACCCTACTAAGAATCTGGAGAAAAATAGTTATGACCGTATATTTGTTGTATTTATCAAATTACTGCTATTAAGACTGAACAATTTGAAGGAATTTTCCCATAACTAATATCACACGAGAGTTGCTAAAGGCAACGAATGACTCTTAAAAAGCACCAAAAGGCAGAAACTAGACACATGAGATCAATTATACACTCCTGGAAATGGAAAAAAGAACACATTGACACCGGTGTGTCAGACCCACCATACTTGCTCCGGACACTGCGAGAGGGCTGTACAAGCAATGATCACACGCACGGCACAGCGGACACACCAGGAACCGCGGTGTTGGCCGTCGAATGGCGCTAGCTGCGCAGCATTTGTGCACCGCCGCCGTCAGTGTCAGCCAGTTTGCCGTGGCATACGGAGCTCCATCGCAGTCTTTAACACTGGTAGCATGCCGCGACAACGTGGACGTGAACCGTATGTGCAGTTGACGGACTTTGAGCGAGGGCGTATAGTGGGCATGCGGGAGGCCGGGTGGACGTACCGCCGAATTGCTCAACACGTGGGGCGTGAGGTCTCCACAGTACATCGATGTTGTCGCCAGTGGTCGGCGGAAGGTGCACGTGCTCGTCGACCTGGGACCGGACCGCATCGACGCACGGATGCACGCCAAGACCGTAGGATCCTACGCAGTGCCGTAGGGGACCGCACCGCCACTTCCCAGCAAATTAGGTACACTGTTGCTCCTGGGGTATCGGCGAGGACCATTCGCAACCGTCTCCATGAAGCTGGGCTACGGTCCCGCACACCGTTAGGCCGTCTTCCGCTCACGCCCCAACATCGTGCAGCCCGCCTCCAGTGGTGTCGCGACAGGCGTGAATGGAGGGACGAATGGAGACGTGTCGTCTTCAGCGATGAGAGTCGCTTCTGCCTTGGTGCCAATGATGGTCGTATGCGTGTTTGGCGCCGTGCAGGTGAGCGCCACAATCAGGACTGCATACGACCGAGGCACACAGGGCCAACACCCGGCATCATGGTGTGGGGAGCGATCTCCTACACTGGCCGTACACCACTGGTGATCGTCGAGGGGACACTGAATAGTGCACGGTACATCCAAACCGTCATCGAACCCATCGTTCTACCATTCCTAGACCGGCAAGGGAACTTCCAACAGGACAATGCACGTCCGCATGTATCCCGTGCCACCCAACGTGCTCTAGAAGGTGTAAGTCAACTACCCCGGCCAGCAAGATTTCCGGATCTGTCCCCCATTGAGCATGTTTGGGACTGGATAAAGCGTCGTCTCACGCGGTCTGCACGTCCAGAACGAACGCTGGTCCAACTGAGGCGCCAGGTGAAAATGGCATGGCAAGCCGTTCCACAGGACTACATCCAGCATCTCTACGATCGTCTCCATGGGAGAATAGCAGCCTGCATTGCTGCGAAAGGTGGATATACACTGTACTAGTGCCGACATTGTGCATGCTCTGTTGCCTGTGTCTATGTGCCTGTGGTTCTGTCAGTGTGATCATGTGATGTATCTGACCCCAGGAATGTGTCAATAAAGTTTCCCCTTCCTGGGACAATGAATTCACGGTGTTCTTATTTCAATTTCCAGGAGTGTATATCAAAAGATAATGACTCTTAAAAAGCGCACGATCAATGATATATCAAAAGATCACGTGTCTCTGACAACAAAGATGAAGCTAAGATAAGTCATTTATTAAGAATAACAAGTGTAAACAGTGTGACATCCAGCAATTAAAAGAGTGCAGATTATTATTAAAGCTATATTATGCTCAATGTGAGGAGCTGCATTAATGAATGTGTAGGTAAATTGTATCAAAACAGTTGTAGACAATCATCATGAAAACAGTGAAACGTTCAAAACAAATTACCAGATACAAGTTACCTTGAATAAAACATGGACTTACAATACCAAACAGCGTCTAACTACATGTGAAGTCGAATACCAAACGATTACAACTAAAGACTAAACTCAATTGTAAGAACGTTAGTGAAAAAACACGGTACATACACGTTTACGGAATCGACTTTAGAGGCATAAGGGAGAAAACAAAGGTGACAGATAAAGAGACAGATACACATACAAAGGAATGGGCAACATAAACTGAGAGAGAGTACAACTAAGAATAAATCGTTAAAAGGATGTGGTGGGAAAATATACCACTACATACATGACGATAACAAAGTGACTGGATACTCTTAATCATAAATGTCTCGTAGGCAATGGAAGCATGTATACGCGAAACAAGGAAAACCCATTTTCAGTAAGATCAACCAGAGACCCTAGCTATTCCGCTGGCCGGGATGGCCGAGCGGTTCAAGGCGCTACAGTCTGGACCCGCGCGACCACTACGGTCGCAGGTTCGAATCCTGCCTCGGGCACGGATGTGTGTGATGTCCTTAGGTTATTTAGGTTTAAGTGGTTCTAAGTCCTAGGGGACTGATGATCTCAGGAGTTACGTCCCATAGTTCTCAGTGCCATTTGAACCTAGCTATTCCAGGTCACTTATTGATCGAATCATAATCCAATACACCCATTTCACATGAGAATAGACACAAATTACACTCGCAACGACTTTACTGTTCTGAGAAGTGCGTGTCCTGGCTGGTGGTCTTGGAGTAAACAGTTATTCCTATGGCGGCTCTTTGATAGCACTATCTTCTAACTCCAACACTATATCAATTCTTCAGGGAGAAAAAGTACCTTGATCACAGGGTCTGCAACATACTTACATGTGACAGCAAGTAAATCCGCGGGCGCGTAACTTCAATAACTGACCATAGCCGTCCTAGATTTTAAGAGCTCACCCTTGTTCGTACAAGAATTTTAAGAGTCCATCCACTACTCAGATGACTACGGCATAAAACAAGTCATATCGATGTGCAAGAGAGGGAATTAACGTGGCAAAAGGTGCACTGTATCCACATTAACCCAGCTGTCCTTGGAAGAGTCTGCTTTCGTGCACCAATTAATTGACATAGATAAGTGATTGAAATGTTCATCGGTAGATGAATGAAATGTTCATGGTGATAATCGAATCTCTCGCTCAGACTGGCAGTGTTTGAACTGTGTTATCGTTCAATGTGGCAAAGCTCGTAGCTTGATATAAGTAAAATTCTGAAATTATGCCGCATGCTGACCGAAGAAATGGTGCAATGTTTGTCACTGCAAAATGTCCATGCGGTCGTACTGTATCAGAAGTGTCCCGCGATTAACCAGTTGTAGACTGAGGTAACAGAACCGTGAAAATTTACTTCCAAAAACCTTTTCTTAAAGAATTTTCTTTATTTACTGGAGATTCATCAAGAACATTAACACATTAAATCACACTAGTTGAGCGTGGAAGTAGTTGCCAGGAAGTAACTGATGGAAAATAAAATTACTTTTAACAAATGTGAATTTTATTCCTAAAAGCTTTTTCAAAAACAGATTTAAAATTATAAGCGGAAACGCACCCTCGAAATATCAAGTTACAATATTATGTAGAGGCAGAAAGAACAATATTAACAGTAGAAGCGTTCGGACTGAGAAGCTTGCCTGCTCCCTTTCAACACGGCCGTAGTCATGACCGCTCAAAACAACCTCTGAAAGAGTACACTGGTGCAAATCTGCAACACACCAGATTACTTTAAACTAAAAAATTTTTAACAACTCACACAAACACGTAAACTATGCACCCCGCAAGAGGGATGGAAATAGTACAACACTCAAATTATTTGCCACCGAAAGTTCAATTTTTTAAGGACTCTTACGGTGGAAGGGTGGCAGCGTTATAACCTAAAATTACTATTTAAATAAAACCCATAAAATGCAGACTTACATAGAGTGTACAACATGCTCTACATTACACATATACCACCCGGGAAGGTGACAGGCAAGATAAAAACCTATTTCAAGAATTCGGCCTTTAAGCAATAAATTCGTTAACACCAAATCCAACAAACATGACAGAGCCAGCTATTAACGTATGGCAGATTGACAGACGGGGGGGGGGGGGGGGGGGGGTTACTAAACAACCTGAACCGCAGACTACTCTAAACTTCCCCAGTTCCACAAGGGAAAAACGAACCACCAAATTCACCAATTACCACCTTCCCGCGAGTGGACAAACGGAGAAGAATGGTGACCTCACCAAGAAAAGAAGTAGAATTTAACAAATAAATAAAACAACATATCTCCAGTCACTCAACTTCTAATAAACTGCGATGTCTGCCGAAGACCTGGCGCAGCACCCCCAACGCTCTCCCGAACAGTCCGCTGCCAGTCGCTTCAACGGGCGCAGGAAGGCCCGCCGATCTCCCGTCTCACGGCGTCGCAGCTCGCCCCGGCCAGCCCAATGTCATGGTTTCGCTCCTGTTGCTCTCGTGTGAACCACGAAGCCACTACCCTTTCTATAAGGCGGTGCCCACTGGAGTCACGTGGCGACCTCACATGCGCCGACGCTCAAGGCGGACAAGTCACCTCGTGTCTCAGTGCGTGACCGACCAACCGACCGATCCAACCGCCAGTGACCGTTGCCCGAGCAACTGGAGCAGACTGGCGGCCTACGCGCAGACTCAGATGCAGGAACTCAGCCCCAACCGGGCGACCACTTGCTGAGTTCTGTTACTGGTGGAGTGACAAGACTCTCATTTTTTTACTTTAAAGTTTGATCCAAACGACAAACATACTAGCACTCCGACGACAGACAGACACTAACTGCTGCACAAATGCAAACGAGAGACAGACCAGCAACTGGTGACGCGAGACTTACCTAGCCACATTCCGAATGACCAACTGACAAGACTCGCCGAGACTGACAGACTGAACTGCCGAGCTGATAGCGCCCCTTAAGTGCACGTGAACAGGCAACCTGTTCGCTTTCCCACCAGAGGGAGACACCAAAGCTGCGATTACCACAGCGGCGCCACCGCCAGATACGGAGGGCGACTGCTTCAGACAACGCGCTGCCGCGCGCTCTTAGAAACAGATATGCACTTATGCAGATGATGACAATATCGCGTACGCAATGAGTAAAACGGCAGTGCTTTGTCGCAGCTATCGTTTGTACCCAAGTGATATACCTGTAAAGGTTGCCGGCTTGTTTATGGCCGCTGGACTGGAATTAATGGAAACTTCCTGGCAGATTAAAACTGTGTGCCCGACCGAGACTCGAACTCGGGACCTTTGCCTTTCGCGGGCAAGTGCTCTACCAATGAGCTACCGAAGCACGACTCACGCCCGGTACTCACAGCTTTACTTCTGCCAGTACCTCGTCTCCTACCTTCCAAACTTTACAGAAGCTCTCCTGCGAACCTTGCAGAACTAGCACTCCTGAAAGAAAGGATATTGCTGAGACATGGTTTAGCCACAGCCTGGGGGATGTTTCCAGAATGAGATTTTCACTCTGCAGCGGAGTGTGCGCTGATATGAAACTTCCTGGCAGATTAAAACTGCGTGCCCGACCGAGACTCGAACTCGGGACCTTTGCCTAGGAGTGCTAGTTCTGCAAGGTTCGCAGGAGAGCTTCTGTAAAGTTTGGAAGGTAGGAGACGAGGTACTGGCAGAAGTAAAGCTGTGAGTACCGGGCGTGAGTCGTGCTTCGGTAGCTCAGTTGGTAGAGCACTTGCCCGCGAAAGGCAAAGGTCCCGAGTTCGAGTCTCGGTCGGGCACACAGTTTTAATCTGCCAGGAAGTTTCATATCAGCGCACACTCCGCTGCAGAGTGAAAATCTCATTCTGGAATTAATGGAATCTGAATGCGGATTGGTAGTTGTAACTAGACTCATGGAACATTCAATATTCCGAGATCCACGGTGCCAAGAGCGTACCGAGAATACCAAATTTCTGGCATTATCCCTCAGGACGGACAAAGCAATGGCCGACGGTCTTCACTTAATGGCTGAGAGCAGCGGCGGTGGCCTAGAGTAATCACTGCTAGCAAAGAGGCAACACTGCCTAAAATAACGCCACAAATCAATGTGGGACGTATCTGTTAACGACAATGCGGCGAAACCTGGCGTTAATGGTCTATGACAGCCGACAACCAAGTCGAATTCCTTTGTCAACAGCACGACATCGCCTGTGGCCTGGTCAGATGAGTCCCGGTTTCAGTTGGTAAGAGCTGATGGTAGGTTTCGAGTGTGCAGACCCCACGAACCCAAGGGCCCAAGTTGTCAACAAGGAAATGTACAAGCTGGTGGTGGCTCCATAATGGTGTGGCCTGTGATTACATGGAATGGACCCGACCCTATAGTCCAAGCGGATCCACCATTAATTGGAGTAGTCGGCTACTTGTTCCCAAACAACGATGGAATGGATATGGGTGACATTGCACCTTGTCACCAGGAGCGGACAATTCGAGATAAGGATTTGGCCATGCAGATCAGCAGACTTGAATCCCATCGAACATTTATGGGGAGAGGTCAGGCCGTACACAAAGTCCAGCACCAGCAACACTGTAGAAATTATGGGTTAATACAGAAGCAGCATAGCTCAATGTTTCCACAGGAGACTTCCAGCGACTTGTTGAAACCCCGCCACGTCGAGCTGCTGCGCTATGCTATGGAAAACCACTCCGACACTAGATTAGGACGTATCCCATGACTTCGATTTTGTGTGTCAACGTGCTTCATCCTCATTATACGTGAAACGGCCAAAACTTTTTTTCAAAACACTAAATGCTTGTGGAGAGGAAGCAGATAGAGTGTACATGCTTGAATTTGTCGACAGTAGTAGTGAGAGCCAGTAAACATTTATTTGGTCACGTCTGTGTATCTTTAACGTAACTCAATCTTTTGTTCTGTAGAAAATTAGTATACTGTGAGTTTTATAAAGTACACTACTGGCCATTAATATTGCTACACCAAGAAGAAATGCAGGTGATAAACGGGTATTCATTGAACAAATATATTATACTAGAACTGACACGGATGCGACCATCAAGATGCTGTAAACAGAACCTGGATTCATCAGAAAAAATGACGTTTTGCCATTTGGGCACCCAGGTTCGTCGTTGATGGCGCTCCTGTCTGTGATGCAGCGTCAAGGGTAACCGCAGCAGTGGTCTCCGAGCTGATAGTCCATGCTCTTGCAAACGTCTTCGAATTGTTCGTGCAGATGGTTTTTGTCTTGCAAACGTCCCCATCTGTTGACTCAGGAATCGAGACGTGGCTGCACGATCTGTTATAGCCATGCAGATAAGATGTCTGTCATCTCGACTGCTAGTGATACGAGGCCGTTGGGATCCAGCACGGCGTTCCGTATTACCCTCCTGAACCCACCGATTCCATATTTTGCCAACAGTCATTAGATCTCGACCAACGCGAGCAGCAATGTCGCGATACGATAATCCGCAATCGCGATAGGATAAAATACGACCTTTATCGAAGTCGGAAACGTGATGGTACGCAATTCTTCTCCTTACACGAGGCATCAGAACAACGTTTCACCAGACAACGCCGGTCAACTGCTATTGGTGTACGAGAAATCGGCTGGAGGTTTTCCTCATGTCAGCACGTTGTAGATGTCGCCACCGGCTCCAACCTTGTGTGAGCGCTCTGAAAAGCTAATCATTTGCATATCACAGCATCTTCTTCCTGTCGGTTAAATTTCGCGTCTGTAGCACGTCATCTTCGTGGTGTAGCAATTTTAATGGTCAGTAGTGAAAATTACTATTATTCCAATCTCGAACAGGACGCGGAAAAAACGAACGCCTTTGTCTTTCCGTAGGAACTCTGATCCCCTTATTTCATTACGATGATCGTTTCTTCCTAGGTAGATCGCCGTCAACAAAATGTTTTCACATACGGAGGAAAAAACTAGTGACTTAAATTTTGAGAAGATCCCGCCGCAACGAAAACCGCAGTTGTTTAATGGTGTCCACTCCAAATCCTGTACCGTGTCCGTGACACTCCCTTCCCTATTTCGCGATAATACAAAATGTGCCGGTCTTCTTTGAACTTTCTCGATGGACTCCGTTAATCCCATGTGGTAAGGATCCCAGACCGCGCAGTAGAGGACGGACAAGCGGAGTGTAGGCAGTGTCTTTAGTATTTCTGCTCAGTTTTGTAAGTCTTTGCCAAAAAGTGAAATCTTTGATTCTTCTTTCCCACAATACTTTCCACGTGTTCTTTCCAATTTAAGTCCTTAGTAATTGTTATGGCTAGGTTTTAATAGAATTTACGGCCTTTAGATTTGACTGATTTATGATGTAACCGAAGCCTAATGGATTCCTTTTAGCCCTCAGGTGGATGCCCTCACATTTTCATGATTTATAGTCAATTACCAATTTTCGCACAGTACAGATATCTTTTCTAAATCGTTTTAATTTTTTTTTATCTGTGATGGCTTTACTACAAGATAAACAACAGCATCATACGCAAACAACCTAAGACGGCTGCTCAGATTGTCTCCCATATAATTTATATCGATGAGGAACAGCACTACCCTGGGGATCGTCAAAAATGACATTTGTTTTACTCGATGACTTTCCATCAATTGCTACGAAGTGTGAACTGTCTGAGAGGAAATCACGAATCCAGTCACATAACTGAGACGATATTCCATAAGCACGCAATTTCACTACACACCGTATGTGTGGTACATTGTCAAAAACCCTGAGGAAATCTAGAATAAATTTGACAAGAGTGACATTTTCTAAAAGCGAGTTGACTGTATGTCAATACACCGATCACTTCGAAGTAGTTAGTAATGTACGAACACACTATATGTTCCAGAATCCTGCTGCATGTCGACGTTAATGATGTTTCTTGAATATTGGTGTTAGCTATGCAACTTTCCTGTCTTTGGGTACGGGTTTTAGTCGAGTGAGCCGTTGTATATGGCTGTTAACTATGAAGCTATAGCATCACCATACTCTGAAAGGAATCTTACTGGTATACAGTCTGGACTGGAAGACTTCGTTTTATGAAGTTGCTTCACTACTCCGTGGAAATCTATTTCTAAGTTACTCATGTTGGCAGCTGTTCTTGATTCTTCTTTGTATCAACGTGATCGGAATGCACTATTTCCTGCGGTTCCTGCAGTTCCCCATCATGTAAAGCTACTTTATGCCATTCGTCAGGAGCTTCGCGTGTTCCTTAAAACGAAGCAGAGATTTTACTTCTTCCATTTCATTAACACATACCCAACGAATCGTGTTACAATCATTCTGCTCACGAGCAGATAACTACTCAACTGCTGCCGCGAGGACTTCAGTTTGACTTGTTACCTTACATGCTACAACATGGCGTTGGCTTATGACCTTGAATGATTCGATACTTTCTGGCGGACATCGTGTAACATTTCATTATATTCTTTTCTGACTTCTTCCAGAGCTTTCTTCACAACGTCTGGACTTAATACAACATTATCCTCACTGGCTCCCTCATTACTTTTGATCACTGAAACTCGGTTCTCTAGATTTTCGACTACCTTCACATTGTGTTTCTTCATTTTGTCTCGGTACTGGTTTATCGCGTTTAATGCCAATTTAAAGCTTCCTGCCGAAGGTTTTCAATTATCCCCATACTGTCGGATATAAACGCTTCTAACCTCTGTTTGATGCTGTCTGTCGGATCTTCTATATTATTGGAATTTTCTTCTGTTTTTCAAAGTATGTTCTAGTTTTTTTCCAAATGTCATTTATTTGTCGAATTGTCTCCTCCTTTTTACGAAGCATCTTCTTCTTGGAAGGAGGGCTTGCAACTTATTCAGATCAAAGACAGTTGGTGGAAATCGTGCCCTGTCTGACCTATTCTCTTCCATTGTTGGTTCTTGGAAATGGGTTACAACCTGTCGCCATCCCACGGGCGGTAAGCAGTACTCTGGACCCTTGTTTCTTGCGTCTGTCTTCTGTGCGTCAGTTCGATGACTTACGCTGCCACTCTCATCACCTGCTCGTTCCAAACCTATCGGACTGGTTTCCGCCAGGGCCACGACCACGGCGCTTTCAGCTGGGCTCAAGTCCGGCCCGGTAGCTGAGTGGTCAGCGCGACAGACTGTCAATCCTAAGGGCCCGGGTTCGATTCCCGGCTGGGTCGGAAATTTTCTCCGCTCAGGGACTGGGTGTTGTGTTGTCCTAATCATCATCATTTCATCCCAATCGACACGCAGGTCGCCGAAGTGGCGTCAAATCGAAAGACCTGCACCAGGCGAACGGTCTACCCGACGGGAGGCCGTAGCCACACGACATTTCCATTTAGCTGGGCTCATCGGCTTCTTCAGAGACTGAGCCCACAAAACCTTTCATTCGCGATAGCGTGGCAGTATTTATAGTTAAACTTCATTGTTTGTCACCAAAACCCAATATGGCTCTCTTGAAATCAGCAAACGCTATCGACACCTAATTCAACCTCAGATTTACCTAAGCGACTTAAGTGCTGTTGTAATACAAAAAACATCTCAAACAAGGCAGTATACTCATCAACGGTGCGTCACAATGCTGAACAATTCAGAGACCTGGTAAAACAGAATTGCCTGATGCGTATTGAAAAGAGAAAATCACATATTACATAAATAAAGTTAAATCTATGTTATACCACCTCTCTGTTATGACTGTGGAAAACCGAGATGCCATGAAGTCCCACCCTCAGGCAGGGTCGCCATAAATGTAATCTATTTGTTGATTTATTACGACTTATGGTAGTACAAATTATTGGAGTTGTCTGGGGGTAATAAATGACAAAACTTGTGAGAGTCAATCTAAATGAAATTCCCCAACAGCCATGTAACGTAAGCTGTTATTTTATTTTATTTTGAAGACTGCCAGTTTCTGTATTTCACTATGCCATCTTCAGACCCCATATGCATCTCTCCAAATAAACGAAAATGTCATATAGCGCCATAAATCACTGGATGTCGTGAATTCGATCGTTCGGCTACTGCTCCATTCGAAGACTTGATAGCACCCGAGTCTTCGAAACAAGCAATAGCGAAACAATTCAATTCTTGACATTCCGGGACTTACGGCACTATGTGACATTTTTCGTTTATTTGGAGAGATGCATATGGGACCTGAAAATGGCAAAGTGAAATGCTGAAACTGGTAGCTTCCAAACCAAAATAAAATAACATCTTAAGTTAGAGGGCTGTTGGAGAAATTCATTGACACTGACAATTACTTAACTAGCGGACGTCCCCCTGTCCATGATGGACCAACAGAGAAACTTGTGAATAGTTAACAGCTGATCGTTTCTAGGCTATATTAGTACGTCAGCGTCTTCTCCAATCAAGCATCCCAAACTTTTCTGTAATAATTTCTAGTCGTTCTTCAGTCATAAGTGCAATAGCTTTACCAGGGTCTATTCACATAAGAGAGGGATCTTATTCAAGCCCTATACAAAGTAACCCTAAATCAGGGCAGCCTTAGGATGACGATTACTCGATCATTACATTTAATTGATATCTTTTTAATTTGTACCGCCGATTACAGCTACACGAGACGGGGAAACTAGTAAATTTTAAAGAAACATTGCAAACTACAACATTTCTTAATATTCTTTTGCCCAATCGACATGGAATTTGACTATCAAATAATGGCAATTTACTTCATCTAATTGTCCCGTATACATTCACAACTGCGTGGAAACTAAGTGGGAGGAAGATCAGAGAGGGATACGCTGTGTATTGAGGAAATGGATACTGTATTGGAGGCGATGTCAATCGTAAAACAAACACGAGTCATGCTCCATGAAAGGAACTCTGGTAAACAAAAGTAAACACTGAGAGTTTAACAAAGACAGCAATAGAGCATGTAGGACACAAACTGAGAGAGGCAAGTTAGAGCTCCGCTAATTAAAGTTTCGGTAGGCAGTAACAGGATGGACCACTGCGGAACAAAGTCTTTCTGAAAGAACATATCGGAAACTCACTTGAACTAAAATAACTATTCTAATTTGCCTCATTATTAACTATTCTTCAAAACAGGAAATAAAAATTAAATATAGATCAACTATTCCAGGACCCACAATACCTCGCTAGCCTTTCTTACAATTACATGTTTCTTACTATTTCGGCGTGCATGCTGGAACAGTTCCGTGCGGCAGCAACCTCTGCGGTCTTCCATCTCTTCCATCTGAGAAAACTCTGACTTCTGCAACGCCCAAAGTTGGTCTGAGGACCTCAGCACTGAACTTACTCCCAGTTGTTCGCAGCTGTTATCTGACGATGCCCAGCACCGAGATTATTCTTCGTAATCTGTATAATTTTCTAACACAATCTCACTGAACTTTATGCAATTACACGAATATCTCACTGCACTTGCAGCAACCTCAAAGCTGTCTCCACTGTACTCTTCGCTCCCCACAAGCTAACACAGCTATCCTCCTCGCCTTCCCAAAGCTATCAGACTTCTCTCCAGCTACCAATACGCCCATTACCCTCGTTTATAAGCAGTCGTCACTGACGAATCCTCTGTCACGTTTTTCTGCTCGATGGTACAGATCAGACTCCGAGCGCAGCATACAGAAAGAAATCATGTTTGGTGCCTTTCTATCGACAGAAAGCTACCACAACCTCGTAGAAGCTCCTCCCGGGACAATGAACACCCTGTTCGGAAAATATTAGAGGGACATCCGTTTCTACAACTACGCACGCCGACCGAGGCACGTAGCTCTCGCAGGAAAATGCCGACGGGCGCTCCTACCGATTTTCTCAGCTTGTCCATCACGCTATTGTGCCACGAAAACCAACGGAACCTCGCTGTGCTCCCTCACCAAGGCACAACATAAAACCCTCCTAAAACTCAGCTAAACTCACATCTTCATGCACTACAGTGAGCCGGAGTAGAGTTGAAATTTGATGATTAGGAAGGGGACACAAAAATTAAAACAAAACGCAGGTTACGCCGACACTGGGCATCGATTTTACTGCACCAAATTTGAAACAGGCATAACGTAATGTGATACCAAGTTAGATTAATCGAACGTACAGTCAGTGAAATAGGTACGGAAACAACTTACGTCTTGCACCTGCATTCCCCAAAAAGCTCTAAATTTGTATTCATACCTTTTCTAGCTACAGCGTGTATGGCTGTATTCGAAATCTTAGCTTTACTTCAGTCTGACAACTGACACTTTGATCAGTTGTCAGTGCCGACGGAATAAACACCCACGACTTTCGTCATCTGACCTCGCTTGTCATCCACACCTTCAGATAAGGTCTTGTCTGCTAAGTCCATGATCTTGTACTTTTACGCTATCTAGAGAATATTCTCAAATCTTAGCACAGAGATTTTTATCTGAGTAAACACTTGCAAATACCACTTCCTTATCATCAGAAGATGGAAACTTGAAACAAAAATTATCCGGCAGTCACCTCTAATAATAGAGCTTGACGTTACTTTGCGGTTGCTTGTGTCTGTGGTCACGATGAATTGTATGAAAACATTCTGGATGTCATTGCTTTAAAACATTAGAGGTTAAGCAAAACTTAACACCTCTGCGTCCTCCAGAGCTCAGTGTACTGTCGGACAAGCTGTTAATGCTTTGTATTTAACCAGTCTGACAGTAATAATAATAATACTGTGTACAACCTTATATGCTCAGTGCTGTGTCGTGCTGCAATTAATTCATTTATCTATTTCGAAGCGAGTAATGAAGCAATTTCTGGACGACTACAGATACTATCTACAACTTGGAGAAGACATTTCCTTGAGATATTTAGCATTTGTTACGTACATTTCTCACATTTATCGTGAGTAACGTACAGGAAAAAGCACAACATACGTGTGTAGTGGGTGGACTATGTGAGGAACCTCTAGCCTCCGACAGATTTATTCTGCTAATTGAGAATAAGTAATTATTGATAACTAGTACAATCAATGCAGATGCTCGCACGATAGTGGAATAATCACATTCATCACATTTGCCAATTCTCAAGTACAATGACGTGGGTCATGGTGTATCAACGCTCTTAAACGATCTTCTTCAAACCCAGAAGGTCTTCCAGGTCGTAGAGAGACTCTAATATTAAAACGACCCTCCTTAAAACGAAAAAAACAACAAAAAACATTTTCTTTCTTTGCTCTGTCCAGTGGCATTATCCCCATACACAATACAAATGTTTCTGGCTGCCTCTACTTCTGTCATTCCTCTACTAAACTCAAACAAAACAATATGTCGGAAACGTTCCGATTTCTCCACTTGGTAGTCCATTTTCCAGTGGCCACAGCTCCACCAAGTGACTCCAAGTGACGGAATGGCAGTATGTAACTTCAAATAGCAACAGTGAACAACAAATAAAAAATGACAATCGATAAATGAACCCATATCATACGGAATACTAACATATAAAACAAAAACGCTGCGAACTACTTGATAGTTCACTGACGGCTCCTGAGAAAATTCGAAAAGCGTTCTTCACTATTTTTTTCACCAAAGAAGTAGATATTCCGTAATTCGCACCAAGAACAACTGCGAACATTAGTAACTTAGTAGACATACTCAGCGTAGCAAAGCAGCTTAAAACACATTATATAGGCAAAACTTCCGGTCCAGAGTGTTTACAGTTAGGTTCCTTTCCAAGTATGCTGATATAATAGCCTAATATGTAGCAATCATGTATGTGGTGTCACCGCCAGACACCACACTTGCTAGGTGGTAGCTTAAATCGGCCGCGGTCCATTTAGTACATGTCGGACCCGCGTGTCGCCACTGTGTGATCGCAGACCGAGCGCCACCACAAGGCAGGTCTCGAGATACGGACTAGCACTCGCCCCAGTTGTACGACGACTTTGCTAGCGACTACACTGACGAAGCTTTCTCTCATTTGCCGAGAGACAGAATAGCCTTCAGCGAAGTCCATGGCTACGACCTAGCAAGGCGTCATAAGCCTTACATAGTTTGATAGTTATCGTATGAAATGTCTCATCAAGAACGTTGTAAACCAAAGGACTATATAAAAGTTAAGTATTCGAGGAGCTGCATACTTTTCTTGCTACCATTCACTACTTATCCTGTTCCAGAATTCACGCCCGTCTGCGTTAGATAGCGTGCATTTCGGCCTCCTCTATCTACAAGGTGTTGGCACATTTGCCAACACATCATTGGCGCCGAGTATTGGTGATGCGCCCACGTTGCAGTCATTTTGATAGTAACTTGCTCTGATTTATTTGTGTCATAGCTTCGCCACAATCTCCAGATGTACTGTCCGAATTTTATCGCTTGCAGAATCAGCAGACGCAGGCGTTATTGGATGCCCTTGGACAGCTCGTCCAGGGTCAACGTGCCATTCAAACCGATGCGGCAGCCGCTGCTTCACCGCTACCGCAGCCACAACTCGCAGTTGCACCGCCTTTTAGGCCCTACGACCCAGACGTGGAATCCTGGACTGAATGGTCACGCCAGTTTGGATTTCATCTCGCCGCCTACAGAATTCAAGGTAACGAGTGGCAGCCTCACTTATTGTCTTGTGTCGGCGTGAAAACGTACCGTGTGATGGTGAAATTGTTTCCCCGACGCGACGTAGCAACTCTGTCCTACGAAGAAATTTTGTCGGCATTGGACGCCTATTTCAAAGAAACAGTTAATGTAGTTGCAAAAAGGTATACTTTCTTTCGTACAAAACGTACGGCCGGTCAAACTAATAGGGAGTGGGTTGCAACTTTGCAAGGCCTTACAAGGGATTGTGCGTTTGAATGTGACTGTGGCCTTCCTTATTCAGATACTATGGTGCGGGATGCAATTGCACAGAACGTTTCTGATGTTCGCATACGGGAACAGATTTTGAAACTAGTTAATCCCTCCCTTCAGCAAGTGATAGACATATTGGATAGACAAGACACACTTGACTTTGCTCAGGAATCATTTGCAACTTCGCCAGCCGTGTGTAACAATAACCGGCCCACCGGGCGCGCTGCGCGGCACGGTAAACTGCCCTCGCACACGTCTGCACAGGTGCCGCCACGCTCTAAACCAGGTGTGCCGCGCCAGCACAGAAATGCAGTGAAATCAAGCCCGCGGTGTGCAACTCGACATTCGCGTGACAATTGCCCGTCACGCCAAGCTATTTGTTTTTACTGTAATAAGAAAGGACATGTTCAAAGTGTTTGCCAGAAAAAGCTCAGATCAGACAATCATAATCATTCCAGGCCTTTTGCTTCGCGCCAGAATCGAACCAAGGACACTCAGGCTCATGGACCTTCGCCCATGGACATTCATGTAGTTACTTCCACCCCGTCCAGTGCCACTTTTTCTAATAGTGACTGTGTTCGTCCCACAAAAAGTGTGCGTCGACGTCGCCGGAAATCACGTCAATTAGCAAGTGATGCTGTACCTGTATCGGTTCAAATTGCACGAGACGGTCGCTCTTGTCGCCAGCAGGACAATAAACTTTTTGTAGATTTGGACTTTAATGGCAAGGTCATACCATTCCAGCTCGATACCGGAGCTGCAGTTTCGTTGCTCAATCACGACACGTACAAACAACTGGGCAAACCTCCGTTGCGTGCCGCAAATGTTCAGTTAAAAAGTTATTCAGGACAGCTCATCCCTGTGTTAGGACAGTGCACTCTTCTTGCAACATACAAGGGACAAACAAAACTTGTGTAATTTTACGTTCTTCGTTTTTCTACTGCAGTGAACTTGTTTGGCTTAGATTTATTTCAGTTGTTTAACATGTCTATAGTAAATCAGGTCCGATCAGTGAATCAGACTGTGCCTTCAGACAGTGTATCTCGTCTGTGTGAAGAATTTGCAGACATTTTTGCACCGGGCCTTGGTTGCACTCAGAACTATGAAGCACATTTGGAACTGAAAGTAAACGCGCAACCGACATTTTTCCGAGCGCGCAATGTTCCTCACGCATTGTGTGATGAGGTCGCAAGAACATTAAACTGTTTAGAATCACAAGGTGTGAGTGAATGTGCGCAATGCCTCTTCCCTTTCAGCTCCACTTCATCGCTTACGCCGTACAGGTGTTCCGTTTCTCTGGACGACGGAATGCGAACGCGCCTTTCGCCAGTTGAAATCGGCGTTGCTTTCTAATACTTGCCTTACGCCATCCGATCCCCAGAAACCCCTTTTGTTGATGGTAGATGCATCGGATTTCGGGATCGGTGCTGTGCTTGCGCACAAAGTTGGCTCGCATGATCGCCCTATTGCCTTTGCGTCCAAATTGCTCTCGTCTGCACAACGAAATTATTCACAGATAGAGAAAGAAGCTTTGGCTCTCGTGTTTGGTGTTACTAAGTTCCATGATTTCTTGTATGGTCGTCACTTTACCATCATCACAGACCACAAACCTTTGACGTCGCTTTTTCATCCGAACAAGCCTGTACCTCCGCGTACAGCGCAGAAATTCATTCGCTGGTCTATTTTCCTCTCGCAGTAATGCTACGATATCTTGTATCGGTCCACTGCTAAGCACGGAAACGCCGATGCGTTGTCCCGTTTGCCTGTTGCTGAGGATAAAGCATTCGATTCTTCCGAACTTGCTTGCATGTTCATCGATGCGGCAACCGATGAAGTGGTCGAATCGTTTCCGATTGATTTTCGTCGTGTAGCTACAGCCACAGCTGCTGACCCTGTCCTTGCTACCGTTTTGCGTTTTGTTGCTACGCAATGGCCTTTGTCAAAGTCTCGGATCGAGGATCCGTTGGTTCGCCGATTTTTTGCTCACAAGGAGAGACTTTTTGTTCGACGTGGTGTTTTGTTGTTGCGTTCTGATAATGATCAGTCCAGAGTCGTGGTCCCACGTTCGTTACAGTCCTCTGTTTTACGGCTTCTTCACCAAGGACATTGGGGTATAGTGTGAACGAAACAACTTGCTCGTCAGCACTGTACTTGGTTCGGAATCGATGCTGCGATTACGAATATGTGTTCTTCTTGCATGGCGTGTGCCGAACAACAATCCGCATCGCCGCGGAAAGTCTTTGCATGGCCAACAGCCACTTCCCCTTGGCAACGCTTGCACATAGATTTTTCTGGTCCATTCTGGAATGCTCGATGGTTGGTTCTGGTTGATGCCTTCAGTAATTTTCCTTTTGTTGTCCGGATGTCTTCCACGACGTCCTCTGCCACCATCCACGCATTGTCTGCTATCTTTTGCATTGAAGGTCTTCCGCAGACTATTGTTTCCGACAATGGCCCACAATTCATGTCCGCAGAATTTCAGTCATTCTGCCAGGCCAATGGTATTCAACATCTGACATCCGCGCCGTTTTCGCCTCAGTCAAACGGTGCCGCTGAACGATTGGTCCGGACTTTCAAATCACAGATGTTGAAGTTGAAAGAGTCGCATTCTCGGGAGGACGCGTTGTTGCTCTTTTTGCCGTCGTATCGCTCTCACCCCGAGATGGTCGCTCGCCGGCTGAGTTGCTCCACGGTCGTCCTCGTCGAACCATGATGTCTTTGCTGCATCCGCCGCATCAGGTTCCTGTGCAGCGGCAGACTTCTGTTTTTGCTCCAGGCGACGTTGTATTTTATCGCAACTATCGAGGTTCACGGTGTTGGCTCGCAGGGCGCATTCTTTGCTGCCTCGGCCGCGCGATGTATTTGGTTTTGGGGGCCTGTGGTGAGGTGCGTCGGCATCTCAATCAGCTGCGCCTCTGTCGTCGCACGGGTTCTGCCGCTCCCCGTCTGCTTTCAGCGACGGTGCCGTCCGGTCAGCGGCCTGGGGACCCATCTACTGGCTCGCCTCATCCCCAGGTGTTACCGACGATGCCTTCCATTTTGCCCCATGGCGACGCGCCGCCGCAGCCGCCGCCGCCTGTTCTCCCGCCGGCGCCGCCCGCATTCGACGCTTCGCTGCAGCCGCCAAGCGCCTCCCTAGGTCACGCGCCGCCGATCGCTTCCCGTGACCAGCTGTCCTCCGCCATGGAACTCTTGCCCGCTCCGGACCACATGACGTCTTCGCGCGTCGGGTACCCCGACGCAATGGAGGTCGACCCTTCGGCCCCTCCTGTCTCTTTACGGGCGCATACACCGCATGTTGACGTGCACCCTGGACTAGGTTTTCAGGCGTTTCCTAGATCCCCTCGGACCGAATGGCCGGGTGCGGGTGGCACAGCCTCGCCTGTTGTTAGGCTCCCCACCTCATCGCATACGTCAACATGAGGTCCTCCCCACCGCGGGCGGAAGCCTTATCACACGACCGTTCGCCGATTTTCGGGGGAGGAATGTGGTGTCACCGCCAGACACCACACTTGCTAGGTGGTAGCTTAAATCGGCCGCGGTCCATTTAGTACATGTCGGACCCGCGTGTCGCCACTGTGTGATCGCAGACCGAGCGCCACCACAAGGCAGGTCTCGAGATACGGACTAGCACTCGCCCCAGTTGTACGACGACTTTGCTAGCGACTACACTGACGAAGCTTTCTCTCATTTGCCGAGAGACAGTTAGAATAGCCTTCAGCTAAGTCCATGGCTACGACCTAGCAAGGCGCCATTAGCCTTACATAGTTTGATAGTTATCGTATGAAATGTCTCATCAAGAACGTTGTAAACCAAAGGACTATATAAAAGTTAAGTATTCGAGGAGCTGCATACTTTTCTTGCTACCATTCACTACTTATCCTGTTCCAGAATTCACGCCCGTCTGCGTTAGATAGCGTGCATTTCGGCCTCCTCTATCTACAAGGTGTTGGCACATTTGCCAACACATCAATGTACAGCCAATAGCTCGTTGAAATATCCATACCTAAAATCTGGGAAGTCGCGCAAGTGACACCAATAGCCAAGAAAGCAAATAGGAGTAATCCGCAGAATTACAGACCCATATCGCTAACGTCTATCTGAAGAGGAATTTTGGAACATACACTGTTTTCGAACATTGTGGGTTATCTCGAAGAAAAAGATTTTTTGACAAACAGACAACACCGACTCAGAAAATAAAGTTCTTGTGAAACACAACTAACTTTTTATTCTCACGAAGTAATGAGTGCTATTGACAGGGGATGTAAGATTGATTATATATCAACCATGAACCACATATATGAACCATGGACCTTGCCGTTGGTGGGGAGGCTTGCGTGCCTCAACGATACAGATAGCCGTACCGTAGGTGCAACCACAACGGAGGGGTATCTGTTGAGAGGCCAGACAAACTTGTGGTTCCTGAAGAGGGGCAGAAGCCTTTTCAATAGTTGCAGGGGCAACAGTCTGGATGATTGACTGATCTGGCCTTGTAACATTAACCAAACGGCCTTGCTGTTGTGGTACTGCGAAAGGCTGAAAGCAAGGGGAAACTACAGCCGTAACTCTTCCCGAGGGCATGCAGCTTTACTGTATGGTTAAATGATGATGGCGTGCTCTTGGGTAAAATATTCCGGAGGTAAAATAGTCCCCCATTCGGATCTCCGGGCGGGGACTACTCAAGAGGATGTCGTTATCAGGAGAAAGAAAACCGGCATTCTACGGATCGGAGCGTGGAATGTTAGATCCCTTAATCGGGCAGGTAGGTTAGAAAATTTAAAAAGGGAAATGGATAGGTTAAAGTTAGATATAGTGGGAATTAGTGAAGTTCGGTGGCAGGTGAATAGAGGGTTATAAATACAAAATTAAATAGGGGTAATGCAGGAGTAGGTTTGGTAATGAATCAAAAAATAGGAGTGCGGGTAAGCTACTACAAACAGCTTGTTGTTGTTGTTGTTGTGGTCTTCAGTTCTGAGACTGGTTTGATGCAGCTCTCCATGCTACTCTATCCTGTGCAAGCTTTTTCATCTCCCAGTACCTACTGCAACCTACATCCTTCTGAATCTGCTTAGTGTATTCATCTCTTGGTCTCCCTCTACGATTTTTACCCTCCACGCTGCCCTCCAATACTAAATTGGTGATCCCTTGATGCCTCAGAACATGTCCTACCAACCGATCCCTTCTTCTGGTCAAGTTGTGCCACAAACTTCTCTTCTCCCCAATCCTATTCAATACTTCCTCATTAGTTATGTGATCTACCCATCTAATCTTCAGCATTCTTCTGTAGCACCACATTTCGAAAGCTTCTATTCTCTTCTTGTCCAAACTATTTATCGTCCATGTTTCACTTCCATACATGGCTACACTCCATACGAATACTTTCAGAAATGACTTCCTGACACTTAAATCTATACTGGATGTTAACAAATTTCTCTTCTTCAGAAACGCTTTCCTTGCCATTGCCAGCCTACATTTTATATCCTCTCTACTTCGACCATCATCAGTTATTTTGCTCCCCAAATAGCAAAACTCCTTTACTACTTTAAGTGCCTCATTTCCTAATCTAATTCCCTCAGCATCACCCGACTTAATTAGACTACATTCCATTATCCTTGTTTTGCTTTTGTTGATGTTCATCTTATATCCTCCTTTCAAGACACTGTCCATTCCATTCAACTGCTCTTCCAAGTCCTTTGCTGTCTCTGACAGAATTACAATGTCATCGGCGAACCTCAAAGTTTTTATTTCTTCTCCATGAATTTTAATACCTACTCCGAATTTTTCTTTTGTTTCCTTTACTGCTTGCTCAATATACAGATTGAATAACATCGGGGAGAGGCTACAACCCTGTCTTACTCCCTTCCCAACCACTGCTTCCCTTTCATGTCCCTCGACTCTTATAACTGCCATCTGGTTTCTGTACAAATTGTAAATAGCCTTTCGCTCCCTGTATTTTACTCCTGCCACCTTTAGAATTTGAAAGAGAGTATTCCAGTCAACATTGTCAAAAGCTTTCTCTAAGTCTACAAATGCTAGAAACGTAGGTTTGCCTTTCCTTAATCTTTCTTCTAAGATAAGTCGTAAGGTCAGTATTGCCTCACGTGTTCCAGTGTTTCTACGGAATCCAAACTGATCTTCCCCGAGGTTGGCTTCTACTAGTTTTTCCATTCGTCTGTAAAGAATTCGTGTTAGTATTTTGCAGCTGTGACTTATTAAGCTGATAGTTCGGTAATTTTCACATCTGTCAACACCTGCTTTCTTTGGGATTGGAATTATTATATTCTTCTTGAAGTCTGAGGGTATTTCGCCTGTTTCATACATCTTGCTCACCAGATGGTAGAGTTTTGTCAGGACTGGCTCTCCCACGGCCGTCAGTAGTTCCAATGGAATATTGTCTACTCCGGGAGCCTTGTTTCGACTCAGGTCTTTCAGTGCTCTGTCAAACTCTTCACGCAGTATCATATCTCCCATTTCATCTTCATCTACATCCTCTTCCATTTCCATAATATTTTCCTCAAGTACATCGCCCTTGTATAGACCCTCTATATACTCCTTCCACCTTTCTGCTTTCCCTTCTTTGCTTAGAACTGGGTTTCCATCTGAGCTCTTGATATTCATACAAGTCGTTCTCTTATCTCCAAAGGTCTCTTTAATTTTCCTGTAGGCGGTATCTATCTTACCCCTAGTGAGATAGGCCTCTACATCCTTACATTTGTCCTCTAGCCATCCCTGCTTAGCCATTTTGCACTTCCTGTCGATCTCATTTTTGAGACGTTTGTATTCCTTTTTGCCTGTTTCACTTACTGCATTTTTATATTTTCTCCTTTCATCAATTAAATTCAATATTTCTTCTGTTACCCAAGGATTTCTACTAGCCCTCGTCTTTTTACCTACTTGATCCTCTGCTGCCTTCACTACTTCATCCCTCAAAGCTACCCATTCTTCTTCTACTGTATTTATTTCCCCCATTCCTGTCAGTTGCTCCCTTATGCTCTCCCTGAATCTCTGTACAACCTCTGGTTCTTTTAGTTTATCCAGGTCCCATCTCCTTAAATTCCCACCTTTTTGCAGTTTCTTCAGTTTTAATCTACAGGTCATAACCAATAGATTGTGGTCAGAGTCCACATCTGCCCCTGGAAATGTCTTACAATTTAAAACCTGGTTCCTAAATCTCTGTCTTACCATTATATAATCTATCTGATACCTTTTAGTATCGCCAGGGTTCTTCCATGTATACAACCTTCTTTCATGATTCTTAAACCAAGTGTTAGTTATGATTATGTTGTGCTCTGTGCAAAATTCGACCAGGCGGCTTCCTCTTTCATTTCTGTCCCCCAATCCATATTCACCTACTATGTTTCCTTCTCTCCCTTTTCCTACACTCGAATTCCAGTCACCCATGACTATTAAATTTTCGTCTCCCTTCACAATCTGAATAATTTCTTTTATTTCATCATACATTTCTTCAATTTCTTCGTCATCTGCAGAGCTAGTTGGCATATAAACTTGTACTACTGTAGTAGGCGTGGGCTTCGTATCTATCTTGGCCACAATAATGCGTTCACTATGCTGTTTGTAGTAGCTTACCCGCATTCCTATTTTCCTATTCATTATTAAACCTACTCCTGCATTACCCCTATTTGATTTTGTGTTTATAACCCTGTAGTCACCTGACCAGAAGTCTTGTTCCTCCTGCCACCGAACTTCACTAATTCCCACTATGTCTAACTTCAACCTATCCATTTCCCTTTTTAAATTTTCTAACCTACCTGCCCGATTAAGGGATCTGACATTCCACGCTCCGATCCGTAGAACGCCAGTTTTCTTTCTCCTGATAACGACATCCTCTTGAGTAGTCCCCGCCCGGAGATCCGAATGGGGGACTATTTTACCTCCGGAATATTTTACCCAAGAGGACGCCATCATCATGTAATCATACAGTAAAGCTGCATAGTGAACGTATTATAGTGGCCAAGGCAGACACTAAGCCCATGCCCACTACAGTAGTACAAGTTTATATGCCAACTAGCTCTGCAGATGACGAAGAAATAGGAGAAATGTATGATGAGAGAAAAAAAAGTTATTCAGGTAGAGAAGGGAGACGAAAATTTAATAGTCATGGGTGACTGGAATTCGACAGTAGGAAAAGGGAGAGAAGGAAACGTAGTAGGTGAATATGGATTGGGGCTAAGAAATGAAAGAGGAAGCCGTCTGTTAGAATTTTGCACAGAGCATAACTTAATCATAGCTAACACTTGGTTCAAGAAACTTAAAAGAAGATTGTATACATGGAAGAATCCTGGAGATACTAAAAGGTATCACATAGATTATATAATGGTAAGACAGAGATTTAAGAACCAGGTTTTAAATTGTAGGACATTTCCAGGGGCAGATGTGGACTCTGACCACGATCGATTGGTTATGAACTGTAGATTAAAACTGAAGAAATTGCAAAAAGGTGGGGATTTAAGGAGATGGGACCTGGATAAACGACTAAACCAGAGGTTGTACAGAGTTTCAGGGAGATCATAAGGGAACAATTGACAGGAATTCGGGAAAGAAATACAGTAGATGACGAATGGGTAGCTCTGAGCGATGAAGTAGTGAAGGCAGCAGAGGATCAAGTAGGTAAAAATACGAGGGCTAGTAGAAATCCTTGGGTAACAGAAGAAACATTGAATTTAATTGATGAAAGGAGAAAATATAAAAATGCAGTAAATGAAGCAGGCAAAAAGGAATACAAACGTCTCAAAAATGAGATCGACAGGAAGTGCAAAATGGCTAAGCAGGCATGGCTAGAGGACAAATGTAAGGATGTAGAGGCTTATCTCACTAGGGGTAAGATAGATACAGCCTACAGGAAAATTAAAGAGACCTTTGGAGAAAAGAGAGCCACTTGTATGAATATCAAGAGCTCAGATGGAAACCCAGTTCTAAGCAAAGAGGGGAAAGCAGAAAGGTGGAAGGTGTATATAGAGGGTCTATAAAAGGGCGATGTACTTGAGGACAATATTATGGAAATGGAAGAGGATGTAGATGAAGATGAAATGGGAGATACGATACTGCATGAAGAGTTTGACAGAGCACTGAAAGACCTGAGTCGAAACAAGGCCCCGGGAGTAAACAACAATCCATTAGAACTACTGACGGCCTTGGGAGAGCCAGTCTTGACAAAACTCTACCATCTGGTGAGCAAGATGTACGAGACAGGCGAAATACCCTCAGACTTCAAGAAGAATATAATAATTCCAATCCCAAAGAAAGCAGGTGTTCACAGATGCGAAAATTACCGAACTATCAGTTTAATAAGTCAGAGCTGCAAAATACTAACACGAATTATCTACAGACGACTGGAAAAACTGGTAGAAGCCGACCTCGGGGAAGTTCAGTTTGGATTCCGTAGAAATGATGGAACACGTGGGGCAATATTGACCTTACGACTTATCTTAGAAGAAAGTTTAAGGAAAGGCAAACCTACGTTTCTAGCATTTGTAGACTTAGAGAAAGCTTTTGACAATGTTGACTGGAATACTCTCTTTCAAATTCTAAAGGTGGCAGGGGTAAAATACAGGGAGCGAAAGGCTATTTACAATTTGTACAGAAACCAGATGGCAGTTATAAGAGTCGAGGGGCATGAAAGGGAAGCAGTGGTTGGGAAGGGAGTTAGACAGGGTTATAGCCTATCCCCGATGTTATTCAATCTGTATATTGAGCAAGCACTAAAGGAAACAAAAGAAAAATTTGGTGTAGGTATTAAAATCCAGGGAGAAGAAATAAAAACTTTGAGGTTCGCCGATGACATTGTAATTCTGTCATAGACAGCAAAGGACTTGGAAGAGCAGTTGAATGGAATGGACAGTGTCTTGAAAGGAGGATATAAGCAAAACAAGGATAAGGGAATGTAGTCGAATTAAGTCGGGTGATGCTGAGGGAATTAGATTAGGAAATGAGACACTTAAAGTAGTAAAGGAGTTTTGCTATTTGGGGAGCAAAATAACTGATGATGGTCGAAGTAGAGAGGATATAAAATGTAGACTGGCAATGGCAAGGAAAGCGTTTCTGAAGAAGAGAAATTTGTTAACATCGAGTATAGATTTAAGTGTGATGAAGTCCTTTCTGAAAGTATTTGTATGGAGTGTAGCCATGTATGGAAGTGAAACATGGCCAATAAATAATTTGAACAAGAAGAGAATAGAAGCTTTCGAAATGTGGTGCTACAGAAGAATGTTGAAGATTAGGTGGGTAGATCACGTAACTAATGAGGAGGTATTGAATAGAATTGGGGAGAAGTGAAGTTTGTGGCACAACTTGACTAGGAGAAGGAATCGGTTGGTAGGACATGTCCTGAGGCATCAAGGGATCACAAATTTAGCATTGGAGGGCAGCGTGGAGGGTAAAAATCGTAGAGGGAGACCAAGAGATGAATACACTAAGCAGATTCAGAAGGATGTAGGTTGCAGTAGGTACTGGGAGATGAAGGAGCTTTCACAGGATAGATTAGCATGGAGAGCTGCATCAGACCAGTCTCAGGACTGAAGACCACAACAACAACAACATTTTTAGATTTCCAGAAGGCTTTTGACACTGTACTTCACAAGCGACTTATAATCAAAATACGAGTACGTGCCTGTGGCCTATCGTGTCAGTTGTGCGACTGGATTCGTAATTTACTGTCAAAGATCACAGATCGTACTAGATGATGGAAACTCATCGAGTAAAACAATAATAATATCCGGTGTTCCTATAGGAAGTGCTGTAGGTCCACTGCTTTTTCTGATCCATAAACGGTTTGCAGATGATGCTGTCATTTACCGTGTTATATTTAAAGTCATCAGATTATCAAAAGAAATTGTAGATCTATTTAGACAAGATATTTTTGCCAAAAGCGGCAATTGCTAAATAATGAAAAGCTGAAGTCATCCACATGAGTACCAAAAAGAATCCACTAAATTTCGGTTACACGATAAATCAGGTTAATCTACAGGCTATAAATTTAACTAAATACTCGGGCATTGCGTTTTTGAACAGCTTAAGTTGGAATGATGACCTACATAATTTCGTGGGTAAAGCAAGCAAAAGAGTACGATTTATTGGCAGAACACTGAGAAAGTGTAATAGGTCTACTAAAGATATTGTCTACACTATGCTTGTGCGTCCTCTTCTAGAATATTCCTGTCTGGTGTGCAATCTGCATCAGATAGGATCGCAGGACGACTTCCAAAAGGTCAAGGAAGGCAACTCGTTTGGCATTATCGTGAAGTAGAGGCGGATATGATGCTTGAATTGGGGTTGCAATCATTGAGACAATGGCGTTTTTCGTTGCAGCAGACCCTTTTCACTAAACTTCAATCATCAAGTTTCTCCTCAGAGTGTGAAAATATTTTGTTGGCGCCCATCTACTTAGGGATGAATGATCACCATCATAAAATAAGAGAAATCACAGTTCGCACAGAAAAGTTTAAGCTTTCGTTGTGTAGATGTAGGTGTACTTAATATTTCAGTTTAATTATTCTTTAGTTTATTAGTGGGAAAACAAAAATTATTTTTTGGCTGACAATTTAACGGGATCTTTCACCAAATAGGAACATACTTTTTTTGTAAAAATGACCTTAATTTAGAAATAAAAATCACATCTCTGTTCCATAAAACTTACCTGAAATTCTGATACATCAGAATATAACTTAGAAATGGCCCTTTGCTCAGACAGTCAGTCTTTCTGGCCAGAGAATTACGATATTTGTCCACTGTTTATAAAAGTTTCACCTTGATAGTTCTGTGTATATCATTAACTGCCTACACGTGTGCTATCAAATACCAAATTTACTACGCACTATGCCCCTACAGAACACGTAGTCCTGTCAAGGGAAAATCCACGGCCGGCAGAAGTGGCCGTGCGGTTCAAGGCGCTGCAGTCTGGAACCGCAAGACCGCTACGGTCGCAGGTTCGAATCCTGCCTCGGGCATGGATGTTTGTGATGTCCTTAGGTTAGTTAGGTTTAACTAGTTCTAAGTTCTAGGGGGGACTAATGACCTCAGCAGTTGAGTCCCATAGTGCTCAGAGCCATTTGAACCATTTGAAAATCCACGATAACACAATACACTGCTCCGTTTGTGTACTGATACTATATTTGTAACCAATTATGGTATTTAGATGCAGTATAATGTTACCCTGTGTGAGGATTTTTTCAGAATTGACCGTGAAATGCGTAAAGGGTTTTAGCTTATCGGGCATAAAACTGAAGTTACGTAAACACACTAAAAGTAACTGATCCTATTTAGAAATTGTTTTAATTAATCAAACTTGCTCAAATAAAATAGAATACGGGTGCCATCCTAATTGGGCATAGAAATGTGTAACATTTCTTTTATAGAAAAAGTAAACAGTTTTAGTGGAAAAACACAGCCTATACTTCTTTCGTACGAAAGTGCAGTGAACCAAATCACAAGGGAAAAAAAGCAAATTGTAAAGTGGATACTAACAGTTATTGTACAATATGCCTGTCCTCAGAAACACAAGAGATTGTTACACTCATCAATTTTAAATAACTACAAAATTCAGGCCAACTCTAAACTGGAAATTGGGCATGGGTGTAGTCTTATTTTGTCAGATATTTTCTACGCAGCACAAATTCAATTAAATTTCACTTGCATAACTATTCACACTTTTCTTTAAAAGCAAAGAAGTAAATGTATTCATGGATAATGTTATTCGTAGTAACTTTACCTTCAGTGAGAATAAAACAGTGAGTGGGTGCTTATAAACTGATATTACACTTTTTAGCACACAATGTTTCCGACTGACTCTCATGTCCACCTTTTTTCTCGCATCAACCGCAATTTGCGCGCGCTAAATAACTTCCGTTTTAGAGGGAAACCACTCTATCTTTTACCATAACGTGAACAAAGGGCCCTAAGTGTGGATCAGCAGTTACAAAGAAGCAAGTAAACATTTTTAAGCAAACATTGCTTAGTAGCTGTTGCGATTTCAGGAAATACGTAACCTTAAACTTGCTAAAGTGAATGAAAGGGCTTGTGCATGACTGGGTTAAGATTAACACTGGCTTGGCAGTGAACGTGTTCATCTCAAGGTTCAGAATACACCAAAGTTTTGCCATTATTTCCACGTCTCATTCAAAATTAAGACCTCTTCCCGATTCTTAGAATAATTACGTTGTATGCTGCATGGTGCGAGTTACAGTACGGTAGGTTGCTGCTCGGCTTTCCCACCGGCGATCTTCTGGAACATGTTCACAGGTAGGTGCAGGTAAAAGCACGAAAAGGAAACGAACCGCCGCACAGTGGCGGTGTTATGTACTACGAATTGTTTCCCGGGGTGTAAACATCACTGCAAACATTTAGTGTCAACAACAGGCGTCTTGCAGTTGCAGTCCAAGAACAACGATCAGGAGGACAGCGTCATATGAAGCTACTCGACGGTAACGCCTGCCCGATTTCCGCTAGAATGACAAGAAACACTACACACGATTTCGATTGGGAAGTCATTTCACACCCACCTTACCCAGCTCATCTTGTGCCATCATATTTTCATCTTTTCTACTCTCTATCGAACAACCTTCAAGCAACTTCCTTTCCCGATCTAAATGCTCTCCGAACATTGTTTGATGGGTTCTCTGCCCCAAAACCACGTGATTTGTGCGGTCGCGAAATCGAAAACTTACACCAGCGTTGGCAGACTGTTGTAAATAGTGAAGGAGGATACATTACTGATGAGGAAAGGCGCTATTATGTGTATCTGTTGCATTTATTAAATTTGTGGAGGAACCCTACGAACTTTTCAACTAACCCAACACGTGCTGCCTTTACGCGACCCCCAAGGAGAACCATAGACCACATTTCATGCAAAAAGAGCAATCAGATGTGCTCCAATTGCCTGACCTGAAGGAAGTGTGTAGCATTAAAACTGTGATGCTATACTGTAGCATACTTACAGTAAGACAATCCTTCTGTTGGATGTATGATCTCTAGCCCAAAGCTATCCAAAACACTTGGCTCCCGCTTATCGCAGGTTCGAATCCTGCCTCGGGCATGGATGTGTGTGATGTCCTTAAGTTAAGTTGGGCTTAAGTAGTTCTAAGTACTAGGGGACTGATGACCACAGCAGCTAAGTCCCATAGTCTCAGAGCCATTTGACTCCTGCTTACTGTCATCAATTGAACCGGAGGTATCAGCCCCGCGTGAATCCTGTTCCTACGCGTGACGTTTTGAGCATATTGGTAGTGCTTGCTGCAGCGTGCAAATCTATACGATTCTATGAAATGGAAATAAACTTTTTGAAACATTCTGTGTTTCAGGACGTGTTAGGGCTTTAGGCTGCAAAGCATAGCATTTCAGCTAAAACTGATGCACTCGCCATGTTTGGAGTTTACGAATGCATCAAATTATGTTACCCTAAGCAATAGACACGCTTTCCTCCTTGAATACAGGCTTCATGTGTCGCAGGGTGTGGGTTCCGAACGAGATGGAAGAGATTTTCCGCAGTTTCTGCTAATAGCCAATAAGTGATGCATGTGTTGTAAAACATCAGTGTGACAAAGCAACACTGTAGTAAGTACAAGCCTTGTGGCAGCTCTCTATCGTGTTCGTAGTATACTGGACACATTTCGAGTGTCTTGGCAAGGTGCTGTTTACAGTACACCCTTATCTGTTAGTTTCACAAAGAGCTTAATGATACCTCTGACATTTGGAGATACCAGTAAACCCCTGATTCTTCAAAGATTCGAACTCCCAAGCATAACAAGAGCTTCAGCCACCTGATTACTTCACAAATAAGTTAATGTATTAATTATTTGACTTCCAACACAAGTAATTGAGAAAATGTTTAGGAAAGAGTATGCTTCAAACTTGTTGGTGATTGCTAGGTGCTGTCAACATGAAACGCTGCATGAATATAACGAGCGTAATTTACGCTCCATTTTAAGCAAAAGCCAATTCTTCACGCATCTCAATATTTATGACGTCATATCTCTCGAACTTTTTGACTTGCGCGGGTATACCAAGTGAGGTACGTAGGTACAATAAGCGAAATGTATTGCGAGCTGAGTTAGAGGTAAAGAACTAATAAAATCCCATTCCTGATGCCAAACTTCGACTGCATTTGACTGCGGGAACAGCAAAAGTATAATAACCGATAATTTTTTCTTCCGTCGTTTTGTGTGGGGTTGAGAGGTGTCAACGATAAAAGTTTCTCAAAGGCCTGAAATTACGTTTAAACTTTGCTGGAAGTAGCTAAACTCTCTCATAGTCAAATACTGGGTGCGTGAATTCCTTGTATTTGCGTGACGTCAGTGAACTTGCCTCAAGCCCAATACATGCTTTCTATCTGAGATATTTGTCGTTTAGCTTTTAACAAAAGATTACACCTGTTAAGGAGTATATTACGACAGCATTTTAATTTCTTTTAATTCTGCCAATAATTACAGGATATACTGGAAATCGGTGTTTTGTTGAGCCTGTACTGCAACTGGTACCAGGTTCCGGGTTCCAGGTTCTGGTAACTGGGATAGCGTGATAGTGTTACAGAAGATCTGAAACTAATTCTTCAACAGTGGTAACTTTACTGCTTCTTTATACTTCGGTCGAGAGAAATAAACTTATAATGAAACGATCGCAAGGGATAAAGTCAACATCTTGGAGGATTCTTTACCGATCGTTTGCTCGGTGTAACGTGCTAAAGAGCATTTGGACAGCTGCAGTGACATCTGGGGAACAGTCATGGTAGGGGAATGCTGCTTGATGGACTGTTACCTGCTTTCGTGCAAACATATCGAAGTGGTGAGTGAAAATTTGTACCAAGGAATCGAACGAGCGTCTCCTGCATACTAGGCAGGTGCGTTAGCCACTAAGCCACCTTGTCACAGCAATTCACACAACTGTTAGGACTACCTTGGCACCTCTCCTCCTCCATCCAAATTATATATCTCTATCAGACATGTAAAGTCTGTGAAATTGTGTAATTTAATTTGTGTAAGTACCTGCGGCTGGGTTTGAGTCTGCATCCCCCACCTACGTTCCTTGCTGAGGTGCCATTCCCGAATTCCAGAACATGGAGAGCTACGGCAATTCCGTTCGTGTATCAGGGAGGGGGGATTTAACATATACTGGGCCGGTAGTGAGAATTTGAACCGCTGTGCCAAGGTAGCTTAGTTGATAAAGCACCTGCCTCGTCAGCAGGGGACCCGACTTCGATGGCACAAATTTTCACGAGCCACTTCTGTCTGTATACATGAAATCATATCTGTATGAGACCAGTGAAGACTCTGATATTGCGGCATTTCATTTGTATTGTCTCTTTGTTACTATGTAAGTAATCGTGATACTGTTAAAATACCTAAAGCAGAACCTGAACACACATACTAATGGCCCAGCAACCACAATCGCCTTTTTATGCCACGTAAACCATGTAGATAACACGCTTGCTCGTTTTTCACACGATGATCTGCCCTCTTATTCCTGTATAACCACGTAAATAAAGGCGTCACATCAAACTAAATTGCTTCGTATTGTATAGCTTTTGCGGTTAATCTGTGTGGAGGCGAAACATGTACTGATAACGCTGTGCGACGGTCAGCATTACGCGGCAGTTCCTGTGCAGTAGTAAGTTGTTACGGAGAGAGCCAGACTCAGCTCGCCGTTTGCTGAGTTTCTGCACGTCATCGTGTTATCGCACCAACCGCTCGCAATAAAGTCACGCGGAGCTCTTCACAAAAGCTAGTGATTCGCGAATACTCCAGCCTGGCACAACAGAGAGCAGCATACTCTCCTGCAAACAGCGGGCTCCCTGTGTTGTCTTCTGACGCGACCATCACACAAGACCAAAACAAGCAGTCATGACGGAGGCGCGGAAGATCGTCATCGCCAAGAGTTTCGAGGGAGAGCCGAAAGTAACCGACTTCAGGGTCGAGACGGAACGACTGCCAGCTCTGCAGGATGGACAGATGTTGTGTGAGACGAGGTATATCAGCGTGGACCCCTACCAGCGGGTAGCCGCGATACGGCTACCCGTTGGAAGCACCATGGTCGGTTCGCAGGTACCAAGCAGAACTCACTCTAAACAATTTACTTCGAGTAACGGATCTGTCTCTCTCACAAAATGCCTTACTTATTTGCGACAAAAAATATATGTACACCCTTATAGGCTAAATACGTAAGGCATTTTTGATATATATATACATATATAGGTTAAACAACTTAGTCTATTTATATATACATATATATACGCAATTATGTATATATATATTATATAGACTAAGTATTGATGATGATAAAGACGACACAACAACACCCAGTCATCTCGGGGCACGTGAAAATCCCTGACTCCACCGGGAATCGAACCGGGACCCCATGCTCGTGAAGCGAGAATGCTACCGCGAGACCACGAGCTGCGGACATTATATATATAATACACATAGGCTAATTATCTAAAGCAATATACATCCCTATGAACATATACAGTAATCATTTTATATATATATATATATATATATATATATATATATATATATATATATATATATATATATATATATAGGCTAAATAAGTAAGGCAATATATATCTATATGAATATATACTGTAAGGTTGTTACAAAAAGGTATGGCCAAACTTTCAGGAAACATTCCTCACACACAAATAAAGAAAGTATGTTATGTGGACATCTGTCCGGAAACGGTTAATTTCCATGTTAGAGCTCATTTTAGTTTCGTCAGTATGTACTGTACTTCCTCGATTCACCACCAGTTGGCCCAATTGAAGGAAGGTAATGTTGACTTCGGTGCTTGTGTTGACATGCGACTCATTGCTCTACAGTACTAGCATCAAGCACATCAGTACGTAGCATCAACAGGTTAGTGTTCATCACGAACGTGGTTTTGCAGTCAGTGCAATGTTTACAAATGCGGAGTTGGCAGATGCCCATTTGATATATGGGTTAGCACAGGGCAATAGCCGTTTGTATCGAGACAGATTTCCAGAACGAAGGTGTCCCGACAGGAAGACGTTCGAAGAAATTGATCGGCGGCTTAGGGAGCACGGAACATTCCACCCTATGACTCGCGACTGGGGAAGACCTAGAACGACGAGGACACCTGCAATGGACGAGGCAATTCTTCGTGCAGTTGACGATAACCCTAATGTCAGCGTCAGAGAAGTTACTGCTGTACAAGATAACGTTGACCACGTCACTGTATGGAGAGTTCTACGGGAGAACCACTTGTTTCCGTACCATGTACAGCGTGTGCAGGCACTATCAGCACCTGATTGGCCTCCACAGGTACACTTCTGCGAATGGTTCATCCAACAATCACTTGGTGACGTGGCCTCTCTGAGTCAGGTATTCTTCCACCTCTTCCAATCTTGAGCTTACGGTTGCCAGTTTACTTCAGTAGTATTCTTTTAAGTCTTTGTACCATCTGACTGGTGGTCTCCCCTTGGCCTGTTTTTGGTAAATTGTGCTCCAGTCTAGTACTTATTTTGACCACCTGCAATCTTTCCCTCCAGCGACATGACCAGCTCACTGCATTTTCAAGTTATTCATTCTTTCCCTTACGTCACTGACCTTTTTTATCTGTTCGCTATCAACTGCTTTCTTTTCTGTCTCTCTCTTTGTGTTGCCCAACATCGATCTTTCCATTAGTTTTCTGACAATTGACTCATTTAATGCCCGCATGTCACATCCAAAGTTATTACTGCAATAAAAATTGGTCAAAAGCTGTTTTCTTCGGTCCAGTCGACGTCTTGGACTTCATAAATGAGAACTATCTTCCATAAGCTTGCCAAACTAATTTAATACCTCGAAATATTTCTGGTTACGCTGTCCCAGGAGAGGAATTTGTGGCGGGTCGCATTAAAGCAGTTAGAAAACTGATGATCAACAAAGAAAAAAAGAGTCCTCTGCAACATTATGCTCCGCACACTATAACAACTGGACCACCAAAACGATCATGATCGACAATGTCTCAGGGTGCAATACTTGTTTCCATCTCTCGCTGAATGAGGGTTCGTGCGGAATCACTACTCGCAGGGACTTTGGTCTCATCCGACGAGATCACACGACTCCGTTCCCGGCTGGTACAGTTCCTATGCTGTTGGTACTATTGTAAGCCGCGCTGGCAATGTGTCAGTGGAACCCAATGTACTAACCATCGATCAAAGAAACCATTCGTCATGCAGTCGCCGGCCAGTGTGGAGCGTTGAGATTGCGTGCCATGCAGTCCTATTAAATATGGTTGCAACTGCACTCGCAGTATGACGTTCGTCCATTGTTGCCCGTGGCACAATGAAGTAGTCACCTGCTGTTGTAGTTGACCCTGATCGACCACATCCTCTCTCTCGGCCAGCAGTGCCTGTGATCCTGAACGCTCCCGATGCACACAAAACAACGCTGTGGGCAGTACCGAGCTCCTGGACCAAACTGGTCACATTTCATTCTTCTTTCAATTTTCCGGTGATTCTTCCTCGTGGGACGTCGTCCATAAGTTATCTGCAGGCCATATTGCAATAAATAAGACCATCTGAGCGTACCGAAACTGTTCGGTGATCCACATACACTGCCCATGAGCGTCAGTCCTGATGTTAAGTTTGTCGCTGCCATCAATTCTTTTCCCGTTCTTTCAACAGCCTCGTGACGTCACGTTGACCTCACGCCAACTTTCTGCGCTCTGTTTGGGGATCGCTTTCAACAGCCCGGTCCCGCAATTTCATTGGTTTCCACTAAGTGGTTAATGTGTTACTTTATCTAGTTCATCACTAAGTTGTTCACAGCAGTGTATACCTTCTGTAGATGCAGACAGGTTACCGATTCTTAACATTTTATTCGCGCCGCACCTTCGTAGTAAACTTTGCGCATAATAAAAATGTTGGAACGATGAATACCATTAACACGTATGAAAACAGGTCCGCCACGAATTCCTCTCCTGTGCCAACCTCTTCATCTCAGAGTAGCGCTTGCTCAATTATTTACTGGATGTATTCCAGTCTCTGTCTCCCTACACAATTTTTGTCCCTTACGCTTCCCTCTAATACCATGGAAGTGATCCCCTGATGACTTAACAGATGTCCTATCATTCTGTCCCTTCTTCTTGTCACTGTTTTCCGCATATTCCTTTCCTCTTCGATTCTGCACAGAAAGTCCTCATTCCTTACCTGATCAGTCCATCTAATTTTCAACATTCGTCTGTAGCACCACATCTCTAATGCTTCGATTGTCTTCTATTCCAGTTTTCCCACAGCCTATGTTTCACTAGCAAACAATGCTTTGCTCCAAACGTATATTCTCAGAAATTTCTTCTTCAAATTAATGCCTATGTTTGATACTAGCAGACATCTCTTGGCCAGTAATGCCCTTTTTCCAATGCTAGTCTGCTTTTCGTTTCCTCCTTGCTCCGTCCGTCATCGGTTATTTTGCAGCCTAGGAAGTAGAATTCCTTAACTTTATCCACACCATAAGCGTCAGTCCTGATGTTCAGTTTGTCACTGTTATCATTTCTGCTACTTCTCATCACTTTCATCTTTCTTCGATTTACTCTCAATCCGTATTCTGTACTCGTTGGACTGTTCAGTCCACTCAGGATGGGGATGTGATCGGCGAATCGTGTCATTGATATTCTTTTATGTTGAATTTTTATTCCACTTCTGAATTTTTCTTTTATTCCCATCACTATTTCTCCGATGTACACATTGAACAGTATGGGCGACAGACTACATCCCTGTCTTACACCCTGTTTAATCCGAGCACTTCGTTCTTGGTCGACCACTCTTATAATTTCCTCTTGGCTCTTGTACATAGTGTACATTTCCCATCTCTCCCCATAGCTTCCCCCTATTCTTCTCAGAATTTCGCACATCACGCACCATTTTACATTGTCGAACGCTTTTTCTAGGTTGACCAATCCTATGAACGTGTTTTGATTTTTCTTTGGTCTTGCTTCCATTGTCAACTGCAACGTCAGAATTGTCTTTCTGGTGCCCTTACCTTTTCTAAACGCAAACCGAACGTCATCTACCACATCTTCAATTTTCTTTTCCATTCTTCTGTGTATTATTCTTGTCCGCAACTTGAATACATGAGCTTTTAAGCTGATTGTGCGACAGTTCTCACACTTGTCAGCTCTAGCAGCCTTCAGAATCGTGTATTTTTCCGAAAATCACAAGGTATGTCGCCAGACTCATACATTCTACACACCAACGTACATAGTCGTTTTGTCGCCACTTTCTCAATGATTTTAGAAATTCTGATGGAATTTTTCTATCCCCTCCTCCTCGAAAACTCTCCTACATTCTGTTTCTAATAATTGAGCCCCTATCCTTACTGCTCTAATTACGATCAAGTAGTTACTCAACTTAAAATGCACTCTAAGACAAATAAAGGAAAATGATGCAACACGAAGGAATTATCCGAATGGGATGGAAACCGGTAGATAAGACGTAGACGTGCAGACTAATAAATCATCACAGTTTCAGAACAACAGGATGATTTATTGAAGAGGAAGAGCTTCACAAATTGAGCAAGTCAGTACTGCGTTGGTCCACCTCTGACCCTTATGCAAGTAGTTATTGTGCTTGGTTTTGTTTGGCATGGTTATTGTTTGTTCTCCTGAGGTATATCGTGCCAAATTCGGCCCAAATGGCGTGTTAGATCATCGACATCCCAAGATGCCTGCGGGGGTTTACCCATAATGCTCCAAACATTAACAATTGGGGAGAGATTGGACAGTCTCTCTGGCCAAGGTAGGCCTTGGAAAGCACGTGGTATTGGGGCAATATTTATAATGTTAGTATTGGGACACGGCCGGCACCATTCCAAAATACCGAATGTATCCGGTACGTGTTGCCTCTCTAGTCTCTATGTCGACATAGAGAGAGAGTTAGCGCCATCTCCTCCCCCAGCGCTGTCGCAACCGTTTGGCTGCGCCGCCCGTCCGCCGTCGCCACAGCCTGGCCCTTCAAACCGGCTGTCACCCCCTCCTCCTCTAGAAACAGCAGCTCGCCTCCCACGCAAGGTATGCCTTTCGAGACGTATGCCTCTCCCCGCAAATGATGATGATTACGATCACCCATCACCAGTCCATTCATCTATCGGGTGGACTCCTAGTTGTAGCAACAGTAATAATAGTAATTTCCTTATGGCTAACGGTAGTTCTCTCCCCCGTCATATCGATAACGAATTCGATCAGAATAACGGCGTAATGACTCCCTTAGAATACTCAGCAGTTGCTAGAGCGTTTGAGGGGCGAATCTCTTTCACCAGAATTGAGAATCCATGCGGGAGGTATCGCGATCCTGTAAGGTTTTTGGAGGCGTGCCTTCCCGTCTTGGAGACCGAGCTCCTCAAACTCTTAGAAGATCCGGAATTTAACGCCTTTAAATGCAGTGCGGTATTATGCAGTGAACTGAGTCACCCCCCTAAACATCAAGGTGACGCGGAGACGGCTACTCTGCATTATATATGGGGTGAAAATGGTGCTATTTCTCGGAGCACATCGATTGCTGAGTTGTACCGAGAATCCACCTTGAGCGCTATTATGGCCCGATTTTCCGAGATGGAAGTACGTGGATCCGCTAAAGCGCTCAGCAGTATACCACACCTCGACATCCATATACATGTCTATGATCCAATGAATGGAGGGTCCAGTTATATTAAACTCCCTATAGATATTGAGAAAAAGCAGGCGTGCATTAATGTTCAAAATAAGTATGATAATGCGTGTTTTGCATGGTCAGTCCTGGCTTGCGAGAGAAATTTCAATTACAATTACAAACATCATCCCGAGCGTCCCGGCAGTTACAAAGTCAAAGATATTAAGAGACAGTACAACTTTGATGGAATAGAGTTCCCTTTAAGAATCCAGGACATACCTAAGTTTTAAGCTCAGAATACCGCAATATCGGTCCACGTTTGTGGCCTGGAGAGGAAAAGCAAGTCAGATGAGCAGAACAAGCATACAGTAGTAGACCCCCTCCATTTCTCAAAATTTGCATGTGAGCGAGAGTTGCATGTCAACATGCTGCTCTTCTCCGAACGTGATAATTATCACTACGTCTGGATCAAAGACATGTCCCGACTCATTTCCTCCCAGTTAAGTAAAAATGAACATAAACAACATATTTGTATAAGGTGTTTGAATTATTTTTCATCTCAAGAGTTATTAGCGACACATCTATTAGATTGTGCATGCATGGACCCGGTACGTGTTGTTATGCCCACTGAGGAAAATAACTTCATTAAATTTAAAAATGCTCACCACCAGCAGCGTTGTCCTTTTGTTGTGTACGCCGATTTTGATGCTTGCTGGCTCCTATTACTCGTTGTGAAGGGAACCCCTTAGCCTCACACACAACCTTCACACAAAAAACACTTACCTTATGCGACTGCGTTCCAAGTTGTATGCGCATATGATTGTAAACTTAATAGCTATCAGTCTTATATAGGGGGTGATCCGGCGGTTTGGCTTCTCACTGAGCTTGGAAAACTTTCATGGCAAGTTCACAAGCTCTACAGCATCAATATTCCCATGACCAAATCAATGAAAAGGCTGTTAATTGTCATATTTGCGGGCTGGCCTTAGATAGAAAAGCTGAGACTCCTCGTAGAGACCATTGTCATCTTACGGGTAAGTTGCGCAGTGCAGCCCACAAAGCATGCAACTTGAAGAAACAATCCGAAGTGACGCGATAATAGAGGACAAACATTATCCGCCACAGGAACGTAGGTGGAACCAGGGTAATAATAACTGGAAACCAACCAATAAAAATGGAAGGGATCAACCAGTGCAGAACGCGGTGCAGCCCACAAAGCATGCAACTTGAAGAAACAATCCGAAGTGACGCGATAATAGAGGACAAACATTATCCGCCACAGGAACGTAGGTGGAACCAGGGTAATAATAACTGGAAACCAACCAATAAAAATGGAAGGGATCAACCAGTGCAGAACTGGAGAGCGAGTGAAGACCGCAATCCAGAACCTACACAAATAATCAAAATACGTCCGGCGAACCCTGGCCGTACGCAAACTGCGCAAAACAGACAAGAATGACTAGGGCGGCACACTCGGCAGCGGAAGAACGCGGCCGGGAACAAAGTAGTGTATAATTAGATTAGATTTTTGTGATTTGTTGGCGATGTTTATTTGTATTAGTATAGGCACTGTTTTATTTGTGTTTTGTGATTATTTGTTTTATGTTGTGTATATTTATTTTCCTATGTTCATGTGCTTGTCTTATTTTGGCATGGATTGTGTGTATATTATGTGTTTGATGTTAAATTTTGTTGTATGGGGACCACTGGGTCGCTTAGTATAGAAAATTTGCTTCAGCTATGACACAAACAATATTTAGAAGTATTAGATTAATTATAGAAGGGGTTATCTTATGTAGATAACTTCCTATACAAAATTATATGGCAAGGCTATTGGACAGGAGAGCTTTCAGGATAAAATCTGGCTCTGTGGTGGATGGATTTGGGCTGTGTTGAGCGTGTTGTGATGTGGTAGGTGGATATTGCGTCCCACCGAATGTGTTGCGTTTCTTGAGACGAGTGCAGGGTATGACGTCCGATGCGGTGGTGTTCAGGACCCACCCGTTGCGTTATCGGCGTATGGCGATTGTGGGTGTTTCGGGTGATAATTATGAGGTGGTCTGTCCGACGCAGTAGTGTTCGAGACGTACCTGTTATCTCAATTGTGTTGATAGTGTGAGTACGGTGATCAAAACGACTATCCGGTGGCCAGTCAATCGAAATTAGGCGATAGGGACGCATCAAACATGGATAATTCGTAATCGGTGCGATGAGGATGTTGTGTGAAAAGACGAGTTTTGAGCCGTCATAGAAAGACGTAAATCAGGTGGCTGGTCGCACGCAATAGCGTGATCGACAGAGCTTATTGATGATTTGGGCCGTAGGAGTGTTGTAGAGACGTATTAGCGACGCTAGCCGAGTCTAGGCTTAACTATTTGAGTTAAGCAGAGACGCTAAAACAACACGCCAGTCAGTTTAAAGGATGATAATGAAGGTCACCACAAAAGATAGATGCTCTCAAGTCCAGCCATGAACCTTGACTACTATCACTGATTTTTACATGTTGTAGCGTGTAAAACTAACTCTTGTTTTGTTCAACAGATAAGCATGACGTTGAATTGAGCCTGCCGTTACAGACAGAAGCAGACTAGGAGCGGAAGACCAATGCCATAATCAGTCAAACTAGCGTCGTCTTCAAAATTAGACTAACTGTTCTAAAACATATTAATCTTTAACACCATCAGTGGTTGAATTCGTTGTGTGGTGAGCAGATCGAGCGTCTTCATCACACAAGTTGCTGAGTGGGACGGAGAGCACGTAAGAATGGCGTCATCAGCTGAGCTGTATGGGAGCCAAACGAAATCAAATTGAATGATGGATGAGTCTGCGAAACGTAATCCGAGTGGTCCTATACTTTCGGTTCCTCTGAGAAGGTAAATATGCGGTTAATTTCTTCCTTGATTACAACACCGAACAGTTGGTGAAGAGAGTCTTATTGCACTCCAAGTAATAGTATTACAGGGAGGGAGATATTGCTGCTGTCATGGAGATCAGTCAGTGGCATCAAAGTTATAGTGTAAATTGAGGATATATGGATAGGTACGAGGCTGGACATTACTGAAATAGACTGAACAAGGCTGTTGGCAGTTTAAGTACAATACATTCTATCTCTGTATTGATACCTTTGGCCGCAACAGTGACAGTGTATCATTTACTCACTGTGGATGCTATGATGAATTTAGCAACTGTAGAGGCAACACACTGCGTATTTCTAAAGCATCAAACACACATGCACCTCTGTGGTATACTCTGTTGTAAGGGACTCGTCTTGTATAAGATGGTGGATACTAGGAGAGAGTTTATATACGAGGATTGGAAATTTAACAGTGGAAAAACTATTTACTTACAGCTCGTACAAAATAAATATGTCTTTCAAAGTTTTATTGACCTTCAAAGTAGTCTCCAGCATAGTGTATAACCCTTGCCAGTGATGCTCTTAGCAGTGTCACATGTGTCGACAGTTCGAGTGGCGCGGTCTGTTAATCGATGAGTTGCAGCAGTCGTCAAGCAAATGCCGTGAAGTGTTTCCTTCAGTCAGAAATCGAGTTGAACTCACGAGGACTTACGTCAGGGGACCGCAGTAGGTGGTACAGCACTCAGCAGTCCCATCAGTCAAACAAATCAGTAACAGTTTGCACTCTACGTGCTTGAGCATTGTTCTGCAAAATGATGGTCAGGTCCCGCAGAAAGTGTCATCACTTCTGTCTCTAAGCTGCTCGTAGGTTGTGTTCCAAAATATGTAGTGCTTTTAGTCGATATTTATTATTTCACAGAGAAATATTACATCGTCGTCATCGTCATCATTGTCATCTTTTCCATACCCCTCCTCCGGAAGTAAGTACCATCTTGGCAGTGATGGTAGTGGTGACGGCGATGCGGAGCTATCGGGGATAGCTTCTGAAACTAAAATCAATAAATAAATAAATAACATCAAAACAAAATGAAATTAGTTTTGTGCATCACATAGACAAAGAATCAGTTATGCACCGAATTTTCTGTGTATTAGCATACCCTGTCATAGATACCTGGCTATTTCGAGTCAGACAGTATCGCTTTTGTAATGAACCGCTTTTGTAATGAACCTCGCTTGTAGTTACCGGTACTCATAACTGCGACGAGCACTAAACAATACTACTTGTAAGCCGTATATTTAGGAATGAAGCACCATCGACATTAATGGAAAACGAAGATGATGTATAATTTGACCGATATTTCACGGCTGTAAGCTGTAGGGAATAGAATAATCGAATCAAGCACGTTTAATAGATTGAATCGAGGCCTCGTAAGCTATTAGCCGGCTGCCGAAATATTAATGCGTGAAGCACGTAACTGCCACCGTCACAACTTAGCAAAAGATTTGGCAGGGAGCCGAGAACTTTCAGGCCGTGTGTAAAATCGGTAAGCGAGTCTAAGGATTCCAATCAGTTCCTTGTTGACCAGTCTGGTGCGGCAGTTGAAGATAGCAAAAGCCGAACCTAAGTTTAAAATTTCACGTTTAAGACATCGTTCAAGCATGAAAACCGTACAAACATGCAGTCTCTTGACCTTCGGACGGACCCCCGTATGGAAGATGTGTAACTGACATAAGGAAGTACCGTCAAGATTTGAAAAACAGACAAATCATCTGGTCCGGATGGCATTCCTGTTAGATTTTAGAAGGAGTACTCCAGGGAATTGGTCCATCACCCCGCCTCTCTCTCTCTCCCTCTCTCTTTCTTTCTCGTCCAATACGAAGATCGAAACGAATGGTATAAAGGAAAGAAAGAAAGCGCGGGTCACTCCAGTATACAAGAAAGATGAAGGAACAGACCACAAAATTACAGACCAATATTCCTAACTTCGGACTGCTCCCGAATCTTTGTACGTATTCTCAGTTCGAATATAATAAACATTCTTGAGGCTAAGCTGTTTATGTTGATGAATCAGCCTGATTTTAGAAAGCATCATTCGTTCAAAACTCGGCATGTCTTTATTTCACATGATATATCTAGAACTATAAAGGAAGGTAACAGGTGGATTACATATTCTAGATTTCAGGAAGGTATATGACACGATCTCCCATCGCAGCCCGTTAACGAAGGCACGAGCATATTTAACAGGCTCAGAGATAAGAGAGTGGCTATATCCAATATGCAGCCCAGTGCAATTGGATAGCTGCTGTTATCTTTATACTTAAATGATTTGGCGGGTCAATAGTCTGCCGACGATGCAGCGGTCTACGATAAGTCATCAAAGCTGAGTGACTGTAGGAGGACACAAGACGATTTAGACAAAATTTCCATTTGGTGTGATGAATGGTCGCTAGCCTTAAATGCGGAAAAAATGCAAGTTAATGCTGATGAGTAGGAATAATAAACCAGTAACTTTCAGGTGAAGTATTACTATCGTCCTGCTTACTTCACTGGTGGGATTGATCCGTTCCAAGTCATGTTGAAGAATTTCGGCGAATGGCTTCTAGATTTGTTACCTGTAAGTGCCATGGAGCTGCTTTCAGAACTCAACAGAAGTCCTTGGAGGACGGTGTTCTTTCCTAGGAACTGTAAACACTAAATTTAGAGACCCTCATTTCAAGGTAACTACCAAACGACTCTACTGCAGCTAACATTAATTGCGCATAAGGACCACGAAGACCAAATACGAAAAAAGTAGACCTCATATGGAAGCGTCCAGACAGCAGTTCTACCATCACTCTATTTAAGATTAATTGTACATGGGGCCCATTGAACTTAAAGAATTCGAAACATGCAATGCCGTAGACGTATACAAAGAAAAAAAAAACTCTGATAATAACTTCTCTGTAATGCAGTAGAAACACGCATACATGAAAAGCAGGAAATACACCCGTCTCAAAGTTAGCTAATATCGACTCTGGCAGCTTGTAGGTGTAGGGTAGAGTTTCGATGTTTCTGTCGCTGGTTTCGAGTGGTTCTGCGAATTTTTTTCTTGGCAGGATAACACCAGTTGTATGGTATCGTCAGTTTCCGCGGCGTATTGCGATTTTATGCCGTCCTTCTGTAGTGCTTTGCATATAGTTGTGTAATTAGGACCTATCTTTGTGATTAATTACGCAATTAGGATCGATCTTTGCGTCAGTTTCTCGACCAAAATAAATAAAGTACACTAACCTAACCTTCCTCTCCCGCATCTAGACAGGTTTCATGTGTTGGGGGTGCACTTGAGCATTCCGTCCAGGAGCACCAGGGTTCGAGTCCCAGAAAGGGCTCCGGCATTTTTAATTTCCCATAAATTCCATGTGTGTCTGGTGGTTTAATTGTGTTAGGTGGGAGCACTTGGCCTTTCCACCCAGGAGGAGCAGGGTTCGAGTTCCAGAAAGGGTTTCTCTCTCTATGTCACAACCCCGCGCCGGTAATAACGACTAGAGAGTCAACACTTGCCGGATACACTGCGTGCGACCTTGTTGCTGTCTACTAACGATGCTTAGGAAAGGACTCTCTCTATGTCGCAACCCGCTACGGTAATAACGACTAGAGAGGCAACACGTACCGGATACATTCGGTATTTTGGAATGGTGCCGACCGTGTCCCAATACTAATGTTTTTGTTTGGGATTCTTTTCTTTCTTCCAAAAAAAAATATTCGTTTCTTGAAGTGAATTGCTTTTTCTTGTGCTGTACCGTTTTTATATACACTCCTGGAAATTGAAATAAGAACACCGTGAATTCATTGTCCCAGGAAGGGGAAACTTTAATGACACGTTCCTGGGGTCAGATACATCACATGATCACACTGACAGAACCACAGACACATAGACACAGGCAACAGAGCATGCACAATGTCGGCACTAGTACAGTGTATATCCACCTTTCGCAGCAATGCAGGCTGCTATTCTCCCATGGAGACGATGCAGTCCTGTGGAACGGCTTGCCATGCCATTTCCACCTGGCGCCTCAGTTGGACCAGCGTTCGTGCTGGACATGCAGACCGCGTGAGACGACGCTTCATCCAGTCCCAAACATGCTCAATGGGGGACAGATCCGATGATCTTGCTGGCCAGGGTAGTTGACTTACACCTTCTAGAGCACGTTGGGTGGCACGGGATACATGCGGACGTGCATTGTCCTGTTGGAACAGCAAGTTCCCTTGCCGGTCTAGGAATGGTAGAACGATGGGTTCGATGACGGTTTGGATGTACCGTGAACTATTCAGTGTCCCCTCGACGATCACCAGTGGTGTACGGCCAGTGTAGGAGATCGCTCCCCACACCATGATGCCGGGTGTTGGCCCTGTGTGCCTCGGTCGTATGCAGTCCTGATTGTGGCGCTCACCTGCACGGCGCCAAACACGCATACGACCATCATTGGCACCAAGGCAGAAGCGACTCTCATCGCTGAAGACGACACGTCTCCATTCGTCCCTCCATTCACGCCTGTCGCGACACCACTGGAGGCGGGCTGCACGATGTTTGGGCGTGAGCGGAAGACGGCCTAACGGTGTGCGGGACCGTAGCCCAGCTTCATGGAGACGGTTGCGAATGGTCCTCGCCGAAACCCCAGGAGCAACAGTGTCCCTAATTTGCTGGGAAGTGGCGGTGCGGTCCCCTACGGCACTGCGTAGGATCCTACGGTCTTGGCGTGCATCCGTGCGTCGCTGCGGTCCGGTCCCAGGTCGACGGGCACGTGCACCTTCCGCCGACCACTGGCGACAACATCGATGTACTGTGGAGACCTCACGCCCCACGTGTTGAGCAATTCGGCGGTACGTCCACCCGGCCTCCCGCATGCCCACTATACGCCCTCGCTCAAAGTCCGTCAACTGCACATACGGTTCACGTCCACGCTGTCGCGGCATGCTACCAGTGTTAAAGACTGCGATGGAGCTCCGTATGCCACGGCAAACTGGCTGACACTGACGGCGGCGGTGCACAAATGCTGCGCAGCTAGCGCCATTCGACGGCCAACACCGCGGTTCCTGGTGTGTCCGCTGTGCCGTGCGTGTGATCGTTGCTTGTACAGCCCTCTCGCAGTGTCCGGAGCAAGTATGGTGGGTCTGACACACCGGTGTCAATGTGTTCTTTTTTCCATTTCCAGGAGTGTATTTATAAAAACATCCCTTTGTTTGACTATCAGATCAACAAATTTCGAATAGATCCTGCATTAAACATCGACAATTTCAATTTTACTATAAATACTGTTTACTTTTATGTCACATACGGGGAAGACTATGGAGAAAAAAAAAAGTCCCACTGGTTTCATGGTCTAACACTACTGGCTATTAAAATTGCTACACCACGAAGATGACGTGCTACAGACGCGAAATTTAACCGACAGGAAGAAGGTGCTGTGATATCCAAGTGATTAGCTTTTCAGAGCATTCACACAAGGTTGGCGACAGTGGTGACAGCTACAACGTGCTGACATGAGGAAATTTTCCAACCCATTTCTCATACACAAACAGCAGTTGACGGCGTTGCCTGGTGGAACGTTGTTGTGATGCCTCGTGTAAGGAGGAGAAATGCGCACCGTCACGTTTCCGACTTTGATAAACCGTATTTGCCTATAGTAGTTGGTGCATCTCTTTAGAAACAGTGGTAGTTCCAAGGAAACAGTAGTGACAGCTTAGAATTAAATTGCGGTTTTGTGTAACTAACGCCAAGTAATAATTACCACTGACCATCTTAGAGCACGACGAATTAAAACATTGACTAGTTTATAACGCGACAAATTGAAACCTATTTTAGTTAACTAAAGAGCCTGACTCCAAAGAATAACACACAGGTACAAGCCTCACTGTCAAGTGGCTTTTAACGAAACAACAGCCTTCAAGGCGGCCTTCACAATGGGTTAACACAAAAGAATATTTGTTTAGAAACATAGATTTGTTACCACAAGCAACCACCGTAACTAAAACATGAGGAATGGCACTTAGGCATTGTTTACGTGCAACAGCTACTGGTTTGAATGTTAAACACGACCGACTTGAGGTCACAGCGCTGTTCAAACGCTGACATGAGCATAAACATAACTCGGCTATCTGATGTAATCAGAGTCCGGGAACAGTGCAGGTAGTACAAAAATTCTCGCCGCTTTCTGGAGGACTCGGCAAAAGAAAACCGTCAACACGTAACTTAGCTCTCTAGCCTAGCTAACAATAACATGGTGGTGATAGGATACCAAAGTAAGAGTACTTGACAGTGTCAGCAATTCACTGCAGGCTACACAAGAGTTCGCTCCGAAGAATTCCAAAATAGCACACAGCTTCCTGATCTGTTGTTCATTATGCTAGTAGAGCACTTAGAGATACTTTCGTCTATCAGTGGCAAGCCGGGCCACGCCACTACACAGGCAACAGCCGCCTTCTAGACACGCTACAGCCACTACCCCAGCGCCTGTTGTCGACGTCCGAGTCATTCGCGGCACCTCGCTGTGATCCACCATATACCCCAAAGCGCTGCTCCCGAAGCAATGCTCACGAGCCCAAAGAATCTCACACTTGCTTCTCAAGAAACCCCATGACAGGGAAAGTTTCGACAGAACTATTGAATCATGCAAGAGCCTAGAAAGCGCAGAAATACCATTGCAAATGAATTTCATGAAAGCAAGCCAGACGGCTCACAAGTCAAGCGATGCTGAGGAAGTTAGATGAGGAAATCAAACACTAAAAGTAATGGATAAGTTCTTCTCCGTGCGCAGCCAAATATCTGACGATGGCTGAAGTACAGAATATCTTAAATATAGACTGACAATACTAAGAATTGTGTTTTCGAAAAATAAATAAATAAATAGTATTTGTTAAAAACAGTCTTGGTTGCAATTTTATTTTTTTATTTTTCAACTACGCGTTTCGCCTAATTTAGGCATCTTTAGGTTATCTACATCGAAAACAGAACAAATACATTTATTTAAGAATCTCGATCGCATTGTGCAGACCTGGATAACCTAAAAGTATGTATAAACAGATCAAATACTGAAAGAGCTAATACCTTAATTTGGTATGCCACATATAAATTGGAAGAATAAATAAATAAATGTTTTTTTAATACTGCATATAAATTTAAGTGTTCAGAAGTCCTTTCTAAAATTAATTCATGTGTAATTTTGAATGAAAGAAAAATGTGGACGATACACTCATCAGAGTGAGTACAACTTTTGAAATACGGATGCACAGTAGATTGGTATATCGGATAAGAAATCAAATCGGAGTCAGTAAAACAAGGAAAAAATAAATTTATGACACTACTTAACTAAAAGAAGATATCGATTGATTGGACACTATCTGAAGTATGAAAGAATTACCTGCTTCATAATGGTTGGAAGTTGTGAGGAAGGGTTAAAAATTGTGAAGGGAGACCTAGATGGTTCTAATAATATACAGAAGTGGTGAGCAAGAGTTAAAAATTAACGGAGACCACGATGGTTCAAATGGTTGTAGATTGCAGCAAATATGCATCGATTGCACTGGATAGATTAACGTGGAGAGAAGCATGAAAACATATGAAGACTTGAACAAACACAGCATTATTTCTCTGTAAATTATATGATCTCTCACAGTCCCCACCCCCTCTCCCCCCCTGCAACCAACCTGCGCATAAAACATTAGGTGGTCTAACAATACCACCACTTGCAATCAGATTAATAATGTTACTCACGCAGCATATTTTCGCTTTATTGGGCAAAAACAAAGTTATTGACGGTGGATGGTATCGTCAGAATGGCAATAATGAAGTCACTGTAAGAAAGTCATTAATTTTAGCACTTATCTTGAATGGATTCCCACGTAGATTTCGTCGAAGTTGTTATGGCTCATCTTGTTGATTCTATGGTGTTTCCACTTTGACTGCTAGAAGGTCCAGATCTGTATTTTAGCAATATTTGAAGACCTAACAAATGAGTTTTTCAGGAAATTCTTAATGATCAAACAATCCCAGATCAGAACAATGGTATGGTAGAAATAATTTTTGTCTTGGTGTTCACGATCCTCATTTTTATTAAACTTCTTGTAAATTCACATATACTTCTTCTTAATTGCCACATCATCAAGAAATTGGTTTTGTATCAATCTTCATATATTTAATTTCCACTTTAATCAAACACAAGACCTGACCGTTCTTTTACAAAGCGAAATAACAACTTAACTTCTGCAAAGTGAGACAAAGACTGCTCTGTGCGCATTCGCGCCAAAACGGTTACAAGTTAGTCAAAGATTATGACAGTCTCACATAAATGAATACACACAAGAACAATATCACTGTAATATGTCGATACATCGGAGTACCTATACATTAATAAAACCAAATGTGAATATTGTCACAAAAATATGTCTGTTACTTCGCAGAAAAGTAGTACGATATTACTGGTATCGAGAACTGGGGTTGGAGTGCCGTAATGGTCACGTAAATAAAGAACCATTGCAGTGGGAACCCCATTGTCACATTTCCATCTCCCTTGCATTGTACTGACAAACACACTCTCGATTACGCGACTCTACAACGATCATATGCGTTATAAAGAAAAGTTCTATTGTCGCAAGTACTGATTATTTGTTGATTGTATGCTCAAAAACGCAGCATCCAAATTAACAATGAAGGTTCGTACCTTATCTTGAATCACACTATCACAAAATTCTTGCTATACAGTAGGGAAGAAGGAAATATAGGCCGCTGTTGTCAGAAATAGCTGCCTAAAACATTTTCCGGTAGAAATAGGCATGCACTGTATTAAATAATTATTTTTGACCCTTTATTTCGTCACAATTAACTAGCGATATTCATGCTCACGCTCAGGAAACAGAGAGAAAAAAATGAATACAAGTAGGAACAACGGAAAAATGTCAATAATGACTCAATAAATGCTTTTTATGACCAATGCTTGAATGACGTAAATTTTGCAAGTAAAGCCCCTGGATGAAAATGGCATTTGTGGAAAATGGCATCTGTTGATAACAGGAAAATATGATATACCTGAGTGTGTGTTACTTAGGAAGAAAATATCTTCGGACTTCCAAAACGTAATAATTGGAAAGTAACGTCTGAGTGTCAAACACAACATTTACGTTGGTAGTATGATGGTGGAAGTACCACTCGTATAAGGGTCAGTCGGCTCCCAGCCGTGTTTTGAAGCGGACGTGCGCGGGGCTCTGTACGGCTCTCATCCAGCGGGTCGTTGTTTATGCGCGCAGGTAGTGGTATTGCAGTGTAAATATATCACCTCGAACGACGATGGCGCTTTCTTATAGAAAGGTCACGATTAAATAACGCTCAATTCTCAGGACGTACGACATAAGGCATACGAAGTAGAGAGTTTCCTGCATGAAGTATTGTACGTCGATCCACAGAAACTTATCGATATACATTTTTCGATCGTCTCCAGCACACTTTACCTGAAACTTGTCGGCGAAAGTGCGTGTGAACGACTTCTTCGCCGTTCCACCGATGGATATCGTTTCCACCACTCGGATGGAAACGTGGATGGAGTAACTGTCTACCATGCAGGACTCGGCGTTCGGAACATACGAATCTTCAAGCTGCCGTTTGAAGATCCACGCTTGTCGTAAACGCGCTACGGCCTTACAGGGAAGTACTAAGGGAAGCAGCGACCACGTCTGCACCCCAGCCGTGTAAGGAAGGAGAGCATCAGCAAATCGGTTAGAGTTCGGACACGGAGATGCGGGAGGTGCCTACTGTTTGCAGTGATCCACAGGACGCGGTCATGTGTTCCCGCAAGCAGAAGTCGCCCAAGCGACTAAAGAAGAGATGGCTGTCTGCAGGAAATGATTCGTGATATGATGACAAGTTGCAGGAGGCTGAGGAAAATCCATCTGCTGCCAGGGCTGTGGACCTCACACCGACGGTTCCTAGTTGGCTGCTGGAAACGTCCGCACAAGGACAAAGCCAAGTTGACGACGCTCACCTCACCGACGCGCCCTCTGGTGATTTTGTCGCCAAGACATCGGATGAAGTCATGCGTCGCCTAACGTGCCACACCTCCAGCTTGGTGATTGGGCGTCCGAGGTGGAGATGGGAAGAATGAAATCAGACTCGAGCGACAACCAGATGACGCGGCCGGCCGTCAGGCCTTCATCTGCGCCGTGACTCTGCCAAGGAAGTGGCGACAAAATGACTATTCACGTTAGAGCGTAGAATGTATGAGTCTGGCGACATACCATCTGACCTTCGGAAAAGCATCATCCACACAATTCCGAAGACGGCAAGAGCTGACAAGTGCGAGAATTGTCGTACAATCAACTTAACAGCTCGTGCATCCAAGTTGCTGAGAAGAATAATACACAGAAGAATGGAAGAGAAATCTGAAGATGCACTAGGTAACGATCAGTTTGGCTTTAGGAAAAGTAAAGGCACGAAAGAGGTAATTCTGACGATGCGGTTGATGATGGAAGCAAGACTAAAGAAAAATCAACACACGTTCATAGGATTTGTCGAGCTGGAAAAAGCGTTCGACAATGTAATATGGTGCAGGATGTTCGAAATTCTGAGAAACGTAAGGGTAAGCTATAGGGAGAGGCGGGTCATATACAATACGTACAACAGTCAAGAGGGAGTAATAAGAACGGAAGCAAGAGGTGCTCGTATTAACAAGGGTGTAACACAAGGATGTAGCCTTTCTCCCCTACTGTTCAATCTGTACATCTAGGAAGCAATGATGGAAATAAAAGAAAAGTTCAGGAATGGAATTAAATTCAAGGTGAAGGGATATCAATGACACGATTCGATGATGACATTGCTATTATGTGTGAAAGTGAAGAAGAATTACATGATCGGCTGGACGGAATGAACAGTCTAATGAGTACAAAGTATGGATTGAGAGGAAATCGAAGAAAGATGAAGATAATGAGAAGTAGTAGAAATGAGAACTGCGACAAACTTAAAATCAGGATGAAGTTAAGGAATTCTGCTACCTAGGCAGTAACATAACCAAATGACGGACGGAGCAAGAAGGACATCAAAAGCAGACTAGCTATGGCGGATAAGGCGTTCCTGGCCAAGGGAAGTTTACTAATATCAAATATCGGCCTTAATTTGAGGAAGACATTTCTGAGAATGTACATCTGGAGTACAGCATTGTATGGTAGTGAAACATGGACTGTAGAAAAACCGCAACAGAGGAGAATCGAAGCATTTCAGATGTGGTACTACAGACGAAAGTTGAAAATTAGGTGGACTGATTAGGTAAGGAGTGAGGAAGTTCTACGCAGAATCGGAGAGGAAAGGAAATTGTGGAACACACGGATAAGGAGAGTGGACAGGATGGTAGTACATCTGTTAATTCATGAGCGAATGACTTCCATGGTACTAATGGGAGCTGTAGAGGACAAAAACTGAAGAGGAAGACAGAGACTGGAACACATGCAGCAAATAATTGAGGGCTTAGGTTGCAAGTAGTACTCGGAGATGAAAAGGTTAGCACAGGAGAGGAATTCGTAGCGGGCCGCATCAAACCAGCCAGAAGACTGATGACAAAAAAAAGTTTGATGGTTGAATAATCCCTTGATGTTTTTTGTATCTCTATTGTAACACTATCATATCAGGAAAAGCTGGGGATACAGATATAGTTATCTCGATTTATATTTGCAGATACTCATTCCGCAACGAATGCTTACAAAGCATTTGATAACAGTATTCTCACTGCTCGTTTCAATGTGTGTCGTCATCGTAAGGAAGTTATTCAAAAGTGTCGTCATTTGCTAGTCTGCCAGGATAGCTTTCAGAAACTATCAGACGCTCCTATGAATTACTGAGTTACCTTAGATTATTCCTGTCTCAATGGTGACACAATTGGCGCTATGTATAAGCTCTTATACGTTTTCAATTTTATCGCCCATACTTTCTTACATTATTTAACTTGCGGATACTTGATGCTTCAGTATGCACCCAGTTAACCGATGTCTCGTTTTAGTCTAGTTGGACCATAAATGTACTTTCTCAGGGTTGGATACAGTATCTTCTTATTACCTATAGGTTTCTTCTATTAACTGAACAGTTCATCGTCGTTTTCATTTGTTTACAAGATTATACTCCAGATGAACACTTCCAGAAAAGACATCATAATACAGATTCACATTCCATGCCACTCCCATTCAGAAACTCTTTAAGTGTTATTAGCAGTCTACTTTGTATATTCTCTCCACTTCGGCCACCGTCAGTAATTTTGGTGAGCAAGCAGAAGACCCCATATTTTAATTTTAGTACCTCACATCCCAGTCTGATTCACCCACTGGTCCTGCTTTACTTACGCTAGTTTCTGCTAGTCTTAAGCCGGATTATCCTAGAAATAGGAATTTTTCTCTGAGTTTTGCGTGGTTTTACATTGCACACTTGTGGTTTCTTAGAAGATGAAATCAGAAGCGCATTGCCTATTTAATTCACACGTGGTGTCTAGGAAGAGGTTTCAAAAGAAGTGTTATTGTTCAAATCAAATGGCTCTGAGCACTATGGGACTCAACTTCTGAGGTCATAAGTCCCCTAGAACTTAGAACTACTTAAACCTAACTAACCTAATTACATCACACACATCCATGCCCCAGGCAGGATTCGAACCTGCGACCGTAGCGAATGTGTTATGGCTTTAACCAAAGTGTTAACGTACTGTACAGTATTGATGGATGGTCTGGAAATAAAAGAAAGTCCTGGGTTTTCTGATGGGTAAGCATACAATGGATGATGGAAAAGTGGATTCCTCCAGAGTTAGGCAAGGCAAAGAGAAAGATCAATAATATGTTGCTGACAAAGTGTAACTTTACAGTTCATGTTCCTAGGCACCGAGACGTCCTTATAGCTTTCTCGTGTGCTTTGTAATCATCCTGCCCACGAACTGAACCTGACTTGTAGCAAATGCTTTACTAGAAAGCATTAGATTTGTCCAGAACCAGTCGGCCTGTCACTCCTGAAGCGTATTGCGCTCTGTGAGGAAACAGTTTCACTATTTTCAGCAGTGAAGGGGGAAGACGCACTCTGCTTGGCGCATTGTGTGCTGAGCTGAGGAAAATTCTTGCATCTAGGAAAACTCGGCTTTAGCTGCTCGTGCAGCACAACGCGCAGCGCGCTAGCCTGCAATTCAGGGAGGTGGTCCAGACCACAACAGAATTCGCGAGGGGGTTAACGACTATGGCTGGCCACTCAGTGTGTGGTGTTTGGGTTGTTTCTCACGCTCATTTAGGCATCTTCTGGACTGATACCCAACTTCCGCCTCAGAGAATGCGATGCACAAACAGTTGAAATACGGCCGCACGCAGAACAAAGTTTGAACAATTCAGAGACAGGGGGCACAACCGACTTTCCTCCTTCCTGACGGCTGTGTCGACAGGAAGAGTGTTAGTCCGCTAAGTTAAATACACTATTAGACAAAAGAAAGACACTCCACCAACCAATTATCCGAATGGGACGGAAATCGGTTGGTGTGATGTACATGTGAGATCACCGAAGTTAAGCGGTGTCGAGCGTGGTCGGCGCTTGGATGGGTGACCATCCGGGCCGCCATGCGCTGTTGCCACTTTTCGGGGTGCACTCAGCCTCGTGATGCCAATTGAGGAGCTACTCGACCGAATAGTAGCGGCTTCGGTCAAGAATACCATCATAACAACCAGGAGAGCACTGTGCTGATCCCACGCCCCTCCTATCTGCATCCTCCACTGAGGATGACGCGGCGGTCGGATGGTCCCGGTAGGCCACTCGTGGCCTGAAGACGGAGGGAGTGTGATGTACATGTACTGGCAAACAAATTAAAATCTCACAAAAATTGTATTAGCTGTTCAAGACAAAAAACTTCACAAACTGAACTGGTCCACTTGTGGCCCTATTCCAACCAGTTATTCGGCTTATCACTCACTGACAGAGTTGCTGGATGTCCTCCTGAGACACATCATGCCAGATTCTATCCAACTGGCGCGTAAGATCGTCTAAATCCCGAGTAGTTTGGAGAGTCGTGCCCATAATGATCCCAACGTTTTCAGCTGGGGGAGAGATACGGTGAACTTACTAGCCAAGGCAGTGTTCGGCAAGCAGAAAGACAAACAACAGAGACGTGTGCGGTCTGGTACTATCACGTTGAAATGTAAGCCCCGCATAGCTTCCCATGAAGGTCAGATAAACGGGGTGTAGAATATTATCGACCCAACGGTGCGCTGTAAGTTTGCTATGCATGACAACCAAAGGGGTCTTGGAGTGAAACGGAATGGCACCCCAGGCCATGACTCCTGTTTGTCGCACCTTATGGCGGGTGAGAGTCAGGTTCATATAACACTGCTGTCTGGGGCGTCTCCAGATACTTCTTCGCTGGTCGTCGGGTCATTTGGAAACGGGACTCATTACTGGAGACAGTCCCATACCAGTCAAAGAAATTCCAGGCAGAAAATTCCCGACACCACTGCAAATGGGCTAGCTAGTGGACAGAGATCATTGGTGAGCTTAGCCACTTTTCTGTGAACCACCAGCATCAGTTGCACGGCAGATCGATGATAGTGATGAATCCAGCGCTATGAGAGCCTCTCTGACGATTGCTCGGTCCCCACGTTCTGTTATGTCCCTAGGACGACAGCTTCCCTTTTGACATTATGTGCACACGTGGTTCACCCATTTCTGTCAACATCGTCGAAAAGTGGCATCGCTCCCATTCAAATGTCGAGCTTTAATCCATGCGACTATTCTGAGTCCAGCTACACGTCCCCTCTCGAATGCTGACATTTTTTGTTTTTATTTTTATTTTACAGCTCTGGTTCCGTAGGACCAAGTTGAGGAGCAAGTCTCCAAGGTCATCTACATACATTGTTCACGCACCTGTCTGCGATACATGGTTACTGTCTAACTACGTACACGGAACAAACTCGCTAATACGTTATGCTCTGGTAGAGTGTTACCGTCTTCAGACCATTTACACCAAGATAGTAGGTGGCTGTGGTCAATGGAACAGGTGTTGTGACTCTACGAACGTCAGCAGTTCCGTTCACCGCCACCGCCTACTATGACCAAAAGCGCTAGCCATGGCAAATAAATATGTTGCTGATGTGCATTTTTGAAGTAGTTTATCCAAACTACTGATTTTCTTCACGAGAAATGTCTTTAAAAATTACTGAAGAACTATCCATCAGTACACCTAGATAATTGGTATCCGTGGACCATGGGACCCAGACGTCAGCAACAGTGATGTTATGGTGGAGGTTTTGGCGACATTGAAGGGAATCAGTGTGCTCGGGTTAATTTAACCAAATGTGACTGCGAGTCTGTTAACTTATTTTCTCTTTTCAAGGCACTCCCCACACCATTCGACTGCTCTTCCAAGTTATTTTCCACCTCTAAGAAAATCACAATGTCATCGGCGAACTTCAAAGTGTTAAATTCTTCTACATGAATTTTAATTCCCTTGCCTTATTTTAATGATATGACAGTTATTTCATGCCGCGGTTAGAGGCGACATGTCACGCATCGCGCGGCCCCTCCCGCCGGAGGTTCGAGTCCTGCCGCGGGCATGGGTGTGTGTTTTGTTGTCCTTAGCGTAAGTTAATTGAAATTAGTTTATGTAGTGTGTAAGTCGAAGGACCGATCACCTCAGCAGTTTGGTCCCTTAGGAATCCACACACTCACTCACACACACACACACACACACACACACACACACACACACACACAGAGTTATTTCATCATTGTAGGTGAATGCGATAGCAAAATCAGAGAAAATGAAACACATATCACAGGTAAGGGTGCCCGAACAGTCGCATCAGTGCACAGTGTCTCCAGCCCGTGGCAACGCATTCGTCTGTTCTCGAATGCAAACGATCGTAAATGCACCGAATGACATACTGCGATAGGCTACCACGAGGATCTTGCACCTTATTTGCAGTTCGGCAATTGTTCGTGCCGGCTTTGGAAAATGAGTCAGTTCCTCTTTCACCGTATCCCATATGTTTTCAATTGGCAAGAGATGTGATTTTGCTGCACACCTGAGGACCTGTATTGTACTGCTGTAAAAGCACATCAGCTTCCTTTCCAAGCAATTGTAATGGCACAGAGATAACAGCCTGTGATGTAATTTTTGTTTACTGCACGTTGAAGGTGTGGCAGTGGAACTTGTAGTCCTACCACCCTCTGACGGTGGAAGTTCAAGGTTGCTGAGAAGATGGGACACAACTGCATAGCTACTCGCAACAGGGACTTCATGAAATGAGTGGCCCTTTTGAAACACGCATAATTGTGACTGTACCAGGCCTACCGTTAAACATGGTCCGTAACTGAGTCCTTGAGGATGGTAAGAGCGACAGGGTGGCTGTGCCAGTGCTGGGCAGTCATTCTACCAATGTGTTGCAATCCATTGACTGTATCGTGTAGGGTATCCACTTCGTTGTAGAGAAGCCTCACTTCCTCTCGAACGGACGTCTGGTCTCCTCGTGTAGAGTAACAATCTTCATGAGTGGAGCGGCATGTAGGCTCCACCAAAGCACCTTATTCTGCAGGCGCTGGAGAGGCCTGCAGAGGAGCCATAGGTGAGGAAAGGGGGACAACCTGGACAACCATCTGGTACAGTCGGAGATTGGCTCCTCGAGTCAGCTCCCTGCTGCTGAAGAGCGGGTACAATGCTTTTATCAGCTTCTGCCAAATTTGGGTGACGTATTCTGCATGTCGATGGGAGAGCAGTTTTCTATCCTTCAGGACACCTAGATAATTGGTATCCGTGGACCATGGGACCCAGACGTCAGCAAAAGTGATGTTATGGTGGAGGTTTTGGCGACACTGAAGGGAACCAGTGTGCTCAGGTTAATTTAACCAAATATGACTGCGAGTCTTATATGATATCGTCCCACTCCATGAAACCTGGGGGCGGAACTTGTGTGTCGTGGGGGAATGCACTCAAGAGCAAGGCATGCACCAGGTAAACGCCGTACAGGTTTACATCTGATTCACGTATAGACAGAAACTCGTCACTGACAATGGAGCACCATTCCACCCCCCCCCCCCCCCCCGCCCCCAGCCGGCTCTTTGAAGAGGCCAGGGTACCCATGCTTGGCGTGTCATGAAGTCAGTAGTAGCCTCACCAGAGTGCAGGTGATTGTTAGTGCTGCTGCCAGTAGGTAGTTCCCCAGGCAACATGTCACCAGAATTTTTCCCTGCTTGGTTCTTGGTCAGCCTGTGCTACCGTCGCAATACGAAGAACTTGTAGTGCGCCTGTACTAGACAGACATTCAGAAGATGACCGACATATTTGGGAACATCCCACAGACAACTGCTGGAAGCTGCGACAGACATTCGATACAATGTGCCCAACATGTACAGCAACCCTTTGATAAGCCTGTCCATCATCCTGCGTGGCCACAGTGCGGTCCCTTTCAGATGGCTCATTTTGTCCAACAGGACTATATGTACTCATCAGGAGTACACAGTAGTATCCTAGAATGGATTCTGAAAATACTGACCTGCCGGGGTGGCCGAGCGCTACAGCTGGAATCCTGCCTCAGGCATGGATGTATGCGATGTCCTTAGGTTAGTTAAGTTTAATTAGTTCTAGGTTCTAGGGGACTGATGACCTCAGCAGTTAAGTCCCATAGTGCTCAGAGCCATTTGAACCATTTTGAAAACACTGTTCACCTCTAAACACAGCATAGTTGCTACTTGCTCTGTCGAAGCAGATCTCCTGGCGCCATCTGATGGCCAATGACCATGACAAACGAATCAGTAACACTACAAGCCCTCATTATGCATCTTTGATACCCTCATCTCTCTAAAGACAGTTGTTGATGGTGATGAATCTTTTTTTTTTCTGGCAGTCTGTCATCTACTATTTTAAAAGCCTACAGTCTTCTTAATCCACACATATTATAGAATATTGATCTATCTCTGTGTGTTTTTTCCTCCTCAACCACTTGACCGACTACAGCCAAACTTTATACACATATCCCTTACTGTCAATAGCTGCGAGAGTAATAGGCACCTACCAATCATAGATCAGGAGATATGACGTCAGTAACAACGAAATGTAAAAAACTGCTGCATCATGTATGACGTCTAAATTTATTACTTTTGTATTCGCGGTACATTTCTCAGACTGCAGCCACAGCTGCCGCTAAATTCACATACATAATTATGTCATCGTACCACACAAACCTGAGGAAATACGACATTATAAACACTGTTGTGCATGATAAACTGCACATTGTATATGATGTATAAATTTATTACTTCTTTGCTACTGACTCTATTCGAAACACATTTTGCAGACCTACCCACTTATGCTGCCGAATGTAACTACGAATGTGTATCATTACATGACACATATATCGTGAGATACGACGTCATGAACACTGAGAGGCGTGAAAATGTCGTACCGCATATGAAGTTTTAACACAGTTATTCTTCACTACTAAGAATGTCCTAGAGTCAAGTCACCTTAAGAAAATCCCAGACACCAGGCAGCCTCTGTCAGAATCCAACTGCGATGCACGAACGGCTGTCTGTAGAGCTATGTAAAGGCCTTGACATAGAGACGTTTACAGAATCATATGATAAACAAACAAAGCAATTCCGGCAGTCATACAGAAAGCCTATTGTTTCCTAACTTAGTTACTGCACTTATACAGGGTGAAAAGTATTTAAACCGACAAACTCTGGGAGGTTGTAGGGGACATCAAAAGAAATATTTATCCCGATTGTCATTTTCTCCTATGAGGAGTATTTAAGCCCGCAGAGGAAGATTTCTCTGGCGGCAAATTAATTAAACCAATAAATACTTTTCCATTTTCTTATGACCAAGAGACAACACATTACCACAACCCAATTTCAGTTACAGCAGATTTTCAAAAATGCCTCCATTGACACGTAAACAAAGGTTACACCGTCGGATCATGTTCTGTCTAACAAGGGCAAAAACCCCAGGAGTATCCTGAATTGTTCCTGCTGCTGCTACTATCTGGGCAACTAGATACTCTTCTGATACAACAGGAGTTGCGTAAACAAGGTTGCACATCTCTCCCCACAAAAAAAGGTCCAGAGGGGACGTATCTGGGGATCGAGCAAGCCATGGTAGAGGACCACCTCTCCAAATCCACGTTTCTAGGAACCGTCGGTCCAGGAATCGACGCACACGATGACTGAAATGTGCAGGCGCCCCGTCATCTTGGAACCACATGCGTTGTCTTGTAGGGAGCGGGACGTCTTCCAGCAATTCTGGAAACGCTCTGGCGAGAAAATTGTAATAATGCCTGCCACTTAATGGCCTAGGTAGCAGATACGGCCCAAGTAAACAGTCCCCATCAACTTCGACCCACACACTAACGAAGAACCGCACTTGATGAGCGCTAGTAACTGTGGCATGTGGGTTATCCTCACTCCAAACAGGCGCATTGTGCATGTTGAAGACTCCATCACACCCGAACATTGCTTCATCGGTAAACAACACAGTGGATGGAAATGTAGGATGCATTTCACACTGTTCCAGGTACCACTGCGAAAACTGTGCTCTGGGTGGATAATCAACTGGTTCCAGGTTGTGGACACGCTGTAAGTGAAATGGACGTAACAATTGCTCCCAAAGGACTGTTCTTACATTCGCCTGATTCGTCCCCATGTTACGTGCAATTGCACGAGTGCTGATTGTAGGATCCCGCTCCACATGCTGCAAGACAGCTTCCTCACATTGCAGCGTTCTTACCGTGCGACGGCTTCCCTGTTCAGGTAATCTGCTAAATTACCCGGTCTCATGCAGACGTTGGTACACAGCAGCAAAGGTCGTATGATGTGGGATACGGCGATTAGGATATTGCTGTTGATAAACCCGCTGTGGAACTCGTCCGTTGTGATGCACTACTTAGTACGCACCAACCATATCAGTGTAATCACGCCAGGTGTATAGTTCCATAAGTAAACAGAGATAATGCACTACTACACTGGTGGACAGCAGTTGCCTACAACTGAAGAGCGTAATACTCCCTCTAACAACTGAAGAGCGTAATACGGCCTCCACCTGTTTAAATAATCCTCATAGGAAAAAATTACATTAGGGAAAAATATTTGTTTTGATGTCCCATACAACCTCCCAGAGATTGTCGGTTTAAATACTTTTCACCCTGTATATTTGTACACTATGCATATTTTTGAACGATTGTCTCATAGTTTCAAAGGCGGTTTCACGAATTCACGGAAAGATTTATTTTTTTTACTGCACTAAAAAGTAAGTTAACCTCTTGTTTCATTTCTAATAGAAAATTGGGGAATTGGCCACCTGCGCGATGTTATTAACGTGATAGCAGCTAGATGATTTAGTTGTTATTATTAGTTGTTACTGCAACTATATCATCTAGTTGTTATTACATTATATTGCTATCGAAGCCATTACAATTTATAACAGACATTACAAACTGCTGTGTCGTCCTCAGATGACAGTTTTGGGTCTCACGAGTGACAAAATTTCAGCTCACACGCATCGTGGAGAGCCGCGCACCAGGGTACGCGGCAGGACAATATGTGGTCGGCTTCTGGGGCTGGCGCGACCGCACGGTGGTTACCTTGGCAGACACCGGCAGCGACATCCTGCCGCCGATGCTGGTGCCGGACTACGGGGACCTACCCATGTCGCTATCGCTGGGGGTGTTTGGCATGCCAGGAGCCACCGCCTACTTCGGACTGCTCGACATCTGCGACCCTAAGCCTGGAGAGACCCTGGTCGTCAGTGGCGCAGCAGGCGCTGTAGGGTCCATAGTCGGGCAGATAGCTCGCATCAAGGGCTGCAGGGTCATCGGCATCGCTGGCTCCGACGCAAAGGTAAACCCGCAACTACCCACGCTCACTCGTCCACTGTCTCTTCCTGCCTCAAGGGCGTTTCACGATGAGGGGATTAGAAATTAGATTAGATTAGTACTTGTTCCATAGATCATGGATGCAACACTTCGTAATGATGTGGCACGTGTCAGGTTAATAAAAGGTGTCTATACAAGATATTACATTACACAAAATATTACATGACACTCAATATATTTTTTTTTGGTTGTGGTTGGGAAATTACCCGCTTACCATATCTAAAAACTCATCTAATAAGTAGAAGGAGTTGCCATTAAGAAATTCTTTTAATTTCCTTTTAAATGCTATATGGCTGTCTGTTAGACTTTTGATGCTATTAGGTAAGTGACCAAAGACTTTTACAGCATCATAATTTACCCCCTTCTGAGCCAAAGTTACATTTAACCTTGAATAGCGAAGATCATCCTTTCACCTAGTGTTGTAGCCATGTACACTGCTATTACTCTTGAATTCGTTCGGATTGTTAATTAAAAATTCCATAAGTGAATATATATATTGTGACGTTACAGTGAAGATCTTTAGCTCTTTAAATAAGTGTCTGCAGGATGATCTTGGATGAGCTCCAGCAATTATTCTGATTACACGCTGTTGTGCAATGAACACTCATTTACTCAATGATGAGCTACCCCAGAAAATGATGCCATACGAAAGGCGTGGTAAGCTAATTTACCCAGATGTATATCGCCAAAATTTGCAATGACCCTAATAACATAAGTAGCTGAACTGAAGCTGGCCACGGTGCCCGTGCGGTTCTGGTGCTGCAGTCCGGAACCGCGGGACTGCTACGGTCGCAGGTTCGAATCCTGCCTCGGGCTTGGGCGTGTGTGATGTCCTTAGGTTAGTTAGATTTAAGTAGTTCTAAGTTCTAGGGGTCTTATGACCTAAGATGTTGAGTCCCATAATGCTCAGAGCCATTTGAACCATTTTTTGAGCTGAACTCAAACGTTTCAGCAAATCCTCAGTGTGTTTTTTCCAGTTCAACCCCTCATCAATGCATAACCTAGAAATTTTGAATTTTCTACCTTAGCTACCGATTTCTGGTCGAAGTCTATATTTATTAATGGTGTCATTCCATTTACAGTGTGGAACTGTATATACTGTGTTTTGTCAAAGTTTAATGAGAGCCCATTTGCAGAGAACCAATTAATGATTTTCTGAAAAACATCGTTTACAATTTCACCAGTTAATTTTTGTCTGTTGGGTGTGATAGCTGTACTTGTATCATTGGCAAAAAGTACCAGCTTTGCATCTTTGTGGATATAGAATGGCAAGTCATTAATATATATTAAGAACAGCAGAGGATCCAAGACCGAACCTTGTGCACCGCATTCTTGATTGTTCCCCAGTTTGAGAAATCACCAGGTTTTTGCATATCATGTGAACTGTTTATTTGAAAATTCTGCACTCTTCCAGCTAGGTATGATTTCAACCATTTGAGCACTGTCCCATTCATACCACACTACTTGACCTTATCTAGAAGTATTCCATGATTTACACTATCAAAAGGTTGATAGATCACTCAGAGCATTTAATATTTCATTAGTAAAAGTATATATAGCATTTTCCGTTGAAAACCCTTTCTGGAAACCAAACTGACATTTTGTTAAACTTTATTTTTGCAAAAGTGTGAAGCTACTCTACAATACATTACTTTTTCAAGAATTTGGTTTATATTTTTTACTGTTTTGATTGTTGTTTGCCGCCGTTCACAAGTGGCATGCCATCTAATTACTAAGCCATGTTGCGTTTTCACAACATGAAATTGTACATACTCAGAACATTATGCTTATTTGATTCATCTTTATTTTAATAAAGTTAAGCCATCTTGCAGCTCTAAAAACTTGTAAACTTAAAACCAATTGGTGTTGTTTTGGTCTCCAGTCCAGAGACTGGTTTGATGCAGGTCTCCATTCTACTCTATCCTCTGCAAGCTTCTTCATCCCCCAGTACCTACTACAACCTACATCCTTCTGAAACTGCTTAGTGTATTCATCTCTTGGTCTTCCTCTACGATTTTTTACCCTCCACGCTGCCATCCAATACTAAATTGGTGATCCCTTGATGACTCAGAACATCTCCTACCAACGGATCCCTTCTTCTAGTCAAGTTGTGCCACAAATTTCTCTTCTCTCCAATTCGATTCAATACCTCCTCGTTAGTTATGTGATTTACCCATCTAATCTTCAGCACTCATCTGTAGCACCACATTTCGAAAGCTTCTATTCTCTTCTTGTCTAAACTAATTATCGTCCATGTTTCACTTCCATACATGGCTACACTCCATACAAATACTTTCAGAAACCACTTCCTGACACTTAAATCTATACTCGATGTTAACAAATGTCCCTTCTTCATAAATTCTCGTTTTGCTTTTGTTGATGTCCATCTTATATCCTCCTTTCGAGACACTGTCCATTCCGTTCAGATGCTCTTCCAGGTCCTTTGCTGTCTCTGACAGAATTACAATGTCAGCGGCGAACCTCAAAGTTTTTATTTCTTCTCCACGGATTTTAATTCCAACTCCGAATTTTTCTTTTGTTTCCTTTACTGCTTGCTCAATATACAGATGGAATAACATTGGGGATAGACTACAAACATGTCTCACTCCCTTCTCAACCACTGATTCCTTTCGCTACCTGTATTTGAACCCTCCCACCTTCAGAATTTGAAAGAGAGTATTCCAGTCAACATTGTCAATAGCTTTCGATAAGGCTACAAATGCTATAAACGTAAGTTTGCCTTTTCTTAATCTATCTTCTATGACAAGTCGTAGGGTCAGTATTGCCTCGCGTGTTCCAACATTTCTACGGAATCCAAACTGATCTCCTCCGAGGTCGGCTTCTACCAGTTTTTCCGTTCCGCCAATTAAGGTATGGAATACTTAAAATTAAAAAGATGGAAAATAGAACATTAGAAATATGAAAATGTGTTTAGAACGCACTACTGGTGGTGTCCTGCTGGGAGTGTTTCAGAAAGTCATTGAGTCCCTCATTCCTGGACGGCCACCAACTTATCTACAACAGCACGCCATCTTAACTTGAACATCTGAGCAATACTTTGAGCCACACGGTGTGAGTCAGCATCTACTTTAGGATACGTTACAAGACAGCCTGTGCTGTCATCTATTTCTGCGTTTTTCTCACAATCAAGTAGTAACGTCTTATAACACGTTATATGGACCGATAACCTAAGAACTATAGAGGAAAACAGAAATTGGAATATACCTAGCAAATAAAGTAGGACATAGGTTGCAAGGCTGCTAGGCCTACTCTCTTAAGGGATGCTCTGGATACTTTCCTAGATCATGTTACTTATCTGCATCCCAGTATTAAGTTTATGAAGGATATTGCCCGCATCTCGTGGTCGTGCGGTAGCGTTCTCGCTTCCCACGCCCGGGTTCCCGGGTTCGATTCCCGGCGGGGTCAGGGCTTTTCTCTACCTCGTGATGGCTGGGTGTTGTGTGCTGTCCTTAGGTTAGTTAGGTTTAAGTAGTTCTAAGTTCTAGGGGACTTATGACCACAGCAGTTGAGTCCCATAGTGCTCAGAGCCATTTGAACCATTTTTTTTTATGAAGGAAATTGAAAAGGACGGAAAACTTCTATTTCTACATGTATTGGTCTAGAGGGGGGTTATGGGACATTAGGACACAGTGTTTATCGTAATCCCAATCGTATGGACCGATATCTTCGTGCTTCAAGTTGTCATCCACCAAGCCAACACAAAGGGGTTCTACGTATATTGATAAGAAGAGCTTATGCCATCTCAGTTGTAGTTTGGCTCAAGAACTGGATTATTTAAAAACAGTGCTCGAGCAGAATGTCTATAAAGAGAGATATATCCGTCATGCTCGACGGATTGGACCTCCGTGAGAACCAACATAAGATACAAGCAAATCGGTGGCGTTCCTACCTTTCACGGATAGCATATATTCAAAAATAGAAACAATTTTAAAAAGGTTCGATGTTACAAGTGTATTCCGTCCTTCAGTTAAGCCTAGAGCTCTGGTGGGTTCAGTAAAGGACGATCCGGGTTTGAGGAATCTCGGTGTCTACAAAATTTCCTGCCATTGCGAGAATGTGTGTATTGGACAAAAGACTGACGCGTGAAGCACCATCACCACATACGTTTATTTCAGCCAGAAAAATATGCGGTTGTGGAAAATTGGCTTATTGGAGAACATAAAATGTTGTGTGATGAGACACAAGTGGTTGCCCTGAGTCGCGTTACCGAAGCTATTGAAATCTGGCTATCTGACAATGTTATACACAAAGATAAGAAGTATCCTTTAAGAAATTTTTGGCACCCTCTTTTGTTTGATATTTAAAAAGAACGGTCTTTGTTTTCATCATCAGAGGATGTCAGCAGAGTTCGATATCGATTTATTGTTTCCGCGAGTTTTCACCACCGGTGCCCTGCTTGCGCTAAAGGGCAGTTACGTTCGCGCACGTGCGGTGGACCTACCAGTGGTGTATAAAACAGCCGGCGCTGCTGTTTCGTTTCAATTTCAGCGAGTTAGCGCGAAGGCTTCCTTAACTCAAGATAGCGGCATGGTGCCCGCTAAAAAATATTGTGTTGAGATGTCGTCGTCTTCCGTCTGGAGACCAGATATGAATATCATCAATGCAGCCTTGCAGAATGTTAATAATTATAAAACAAACATGTCACTTGATGGATGACATATCTGCTAGAATTAAATACATATATAAGATACACTACTGGCCATTAAAATTGCTACACCACGAAGATGACGTGCTACAGACGCGAAATTTAAACGACAGGAAGAAGATGCTGTGATATGCAAATGATTAGCTTTTCAGAGCATTCACACAAGGTGACGACACCTACAATGTGCTGACATGAGCTAAGTTTCCAAATGATTTCTCATACACAAAGAGCCGTTGCCCGGCGTTGCCTGGTGAAACGTTGTTGTGATGCCTCGTGTAAGGAGGAGAAATGCGTACCATCACGTTTCCGACTTTGATAAAGGTCGGATTGTAGCCTATCGCGATTGAGGTTTATCGTATCGCGACGTTGCTGCTCGCGTTGGTCGAGACCCCACGACTGTTAGCAGAATATAGAATTGGTGGGTTCAGGAGGGTAATACGGAACGCCGTGCTGGATCCCTACGGCCTCGTATCACTATCAGTCGAGATGACAGGCATCTTATCCGCATGGCTGTAACGGATCGTGTAGCCACGTCTCGATCCCTGAGTCAACAGATGGGGACATTTCCAAGACAACAACCATCTGCACGAACAGTTCTACGACGTATGCAGCAGCATGGACTATAATGGTGCATCACAGACAGGAGCGCCTACGATGGTGTATTCAACGACAAACCTGGGTGCATGAATGGTGAAACGTCATTTTCTCGGATGAATCCAGTTTCTGTTTACAGCACCGTGATGGTCGCTTCCGTGTTTGGCGACATCGCGGTGAACGCACATTGGAAGCGTGTATTCGTCATCCCCATACTGGCGTATCACCCGGCCTGATGGTAAGGGGTGCCACTGGTTACACGTCTCGGTCACCTCTTGTTCGCATTGACGGCACTTTGAACAGTGGACGTTACATTTCAGATGTGTTACGACCCGTGGCTCTACCCTTCAAATGGTTCAAATGGCTCTGAGCACTACGGGACTCAACTGCTGTGGTCATCAGTCCCCTAGAACCTAGATCTACTTAAAACTAACTAACCTAAGGACATCACACATATCCATGCCCGAGGCAGGATTCGAACCTGCGACCGTAGCAGTCGCACGGTTCCGGACTGCGCGCCTGGAACCGCGAGACCACTGCGGCCGTCCTCTACCCTTCATTCGATCCCTGCAAAACCCTACATTTCAGCAAGATAATGCACGACCGCATGTTGTAGGTCCTGCACGGGCCTTTATGGATACAGAAAATGTTCGACTGCCGCCCTGGCTAGCACATGCTCCAGATCTCTCACCAACTGAAAACGTCTGGTCAATGGTGGCCGAGCAACTGGCTCGTCACAACACGCCAGTCACTACTCTTGATGAACTGTGGTATCGTATTGAAGCTGCATGGGCAGTTGTACTTGCACACGCCATCCAAACTGTTTTTGAATCTATCCGTAGGCGTATCAAGGCCGTTAGTACGGCCAGAGGTGGTTGTTCTGAGTATTGATTTCTCAGGATCTACGCACCCAAATTGTGTGAAAATGTAATCACATGTCAGTTCTAGTATATTTGTCCAATGAATACCCATTTATCATCTGCGTTTCCTCGTGGTGTAGCAATTTTAATGGCCAGTAGTGTAAATATGATCATGAGGACGGCTGTAGGCGTTTCATTCTGTTATAGTAGTGAACGGCCTTGGGGACCCTAGAGCTCCAGTGAGAAGAGTGGACATACAGAATGTTTGTGAATTGAGTTGTACCGTATACTGCGTTTCTGGTCACAGGTGAATTGGCTGAAGGAGGAGCTGGGTTTCGACGAGGCGATCAACTACAAGACGTCGGACGTGGAGAAGGCGGTAGCGGCGGCAGCGCCCTCCGGCGTCGACGCTTACTTCGACAACGTGGGCGGCGCCCTGAGCCAAGCCGTGCTGAGCAACGTGCGGCCCCGAGGCCGGGTCTGCCTCTGCGGCAGCATCTCGACGTACAACCAGGAGAGCGTCCCCACGGCGCCCGTAGCCGTGTCGCAGGTGCAGGACCGCCAGCTCAGGATGGAGTGGATCAAGATGAGCTCCCGGTGGGGACGCCGGGACGGCGCCTTCGCGGAGATGGCACAGTGGATCAGGGAGGGCAAGCTCAAGTACAGGGAGACGGTGACCGACGGGTTCGAGAAGACGCAGCAGGCCTTCGTCGGTCTGATGAAGGGGGAGAACTTTGGCAAGGCGGTCGTTAAAGTGTGACACGGAGCCGCTTCCCCGAATGTGAGCTACCTCAGCTCGCTCTGTGCCAACAGCTTAGTGACCGTGAACATTACGAGACACGAAACTTCCTGTAAGATTAAAACTGTGTGCCGAACCGAGACTCGAACTCGGGACCTTTGCCTTTCGCGGGCTAGTGCTCTACCAACTGAGCTACCCAAGCACGACTCACGCCCCGTCGCCACAGGGAGGTAGGAGACGACGTACTGGCAGAAGTAAAGCTGTGAGAACGGTTCGTGAGTCGTGCTTGGGTAGCTCAGTTCGTAGAGCACTTACCCGCGCAAGGCAAAGGTCCTGAGTTCGAGTCTCGGTCCGGCACACTTTTTTAATCTGCCAGGAAGTTTCATATAGCGCACACTCCGCTGCAGAGTGAAAATCTCTTCCTGGAAACATCCCCCAGGCTGTGGCTAAGCCATGTCACCGCAATATCCTCTCTTTCAGGAGCGCTAGTTCTGCAAGGTTCGCAGGAGAGCTTCTGTAAAGTTTGGAAGGTAGGAGACGAGGTACTGGGAGAAGTAAAGCTGTGAGGACGGAGCGTGAGTCGTGCTTGGGTAGCTCAGTTGGTAGAGCACTTACCCGCGAGAGGCAAAGGTCCTGAGTTCGAGTCTCGGTCCGGCACGCAGTTTTAATCTGCCAGGAAGTTTCATATAAGTGCACACTCCTGTGCAGAGTGAAAATCTCATTCTGATTACGAGACACGTTTGGTGCATCGAAAGTGCACTGATCGGAAAAACTACGTCTGACAAATGAAAGCTGGGACTTTTCTCTGACGTACCACAAGGCATGATGAATATACAGTACCACTGTCGCTGATACGCGGTAGGGAGCTGATGTTGAGCGGAAAGATACCGAGCCATAATAAATTTATTAACGGTTCTAAAAACTCTAATGAACTAATTTTCAAAGCAAAAATCCAAGAATAGAATTGACCGAGAAGACTAAATTCCAATAACTGACTGATGGAAAACACCTCACAAGGGCAGCAGTATAAAAATCACTGAAACCTGGTAATCAAGGGAAGGTAGGATTCGGTTACGATTGTGTACGGGGCAGTAGTCAGTTACTATTAGTTGCCTTTTACAGTTACACACATTACACAGATTTCTCTTTAAAACAGTAACTCCAGACTCAACAATAAATAAAAAGTTCCACATGTTATTGATAAAGGAATAAACAACTGTGTAAATAATATTGTTTTCAGTGCATTGCAATGTAGCAAATCACCAGAAAATACAGATACAAATAATGTTTAAAATTTTATTGCCAAGAATGGCAATAAAATTAAGGCTTTTTAAGAACTCGCTGCAATTACAACTTACAGGTATTGAAATATTAAAAAGTAAGTGGCCTCAAACACAGCAGAAGTTATCAGACGCCAGGAATGGCAGTAAATAAGGTTTTAAGGCTTTCTGCTAAAATACAAACATCGATTTATTTTTTTAAAGCAAATAACCACAATCACGACCAAAGGCCCTACACACCAGGAACTGCAATTATATAAAAAATTTAGAAACCCGCCGTAAAACAGCAATTACAAGCAAAGTTTAATTAAAAGGAACAAGCAACTGACCACCAAACAGGTAAAATAAGATGATCGTAACCTTGTAACACAATCCTTACACTGCTTTATTTATTCCATACGGCGACCGGAACTATTAACTAGACGTGTATACCTTTTATGTAGGCATTACAAGGTATGGTAATAAATAATACAATAACAAATCTCAAGGACCAGTCACAGACGTTGCTCCAGGAGTCAACCTCTGAGACGTCTGGCAACAAACACTTTCGCGAGCGATGAGATAGGCAGCAAAGAGTTACATTGACTTCGCAAGATGCCTAGTGGCAATCTAACGAATGATAATCTGGCCGCAGCTACCTGACGTCCAATAAACCAAATGCAAGAATGGAACAACCCACCAAAGCTGGAACAGGCGGACTGCACTTCGCCCTCCAGAATACTGTTCTTAGAGCGCCTGGAACGAGAAAGGAATCACTACCACCGGAGTAGAAGAGTCATAAACGTCCTACAATCAAGAAAGCTGACAGAACTACACGTCATACCGGACAGCAGTGGCAAGGCGAGGAAATGTACACTGCCGTTACATACACGGCAGGTAAATGGGGCATTAGCGGCCACCGGGCAGGAAAAATACCGCTGGTTGAACTTAACAATTTGTAACAAGCTGAACGCAGTAAATAGCAATAAGAAGTCGAGGAAACCTAATCAGATCCGCCTTCCCCAAGCACTCCAGTCGCAGCTCTTCGTCTTGGCAAAACGACGAGCAGCAACACGAAACCAAGTAACTGGAGAATCGCAAGATGTCACAATGGTGGAGGTTTCTCTACTTGAACTGAAATGCACTCATCTTAAAGCCTGCAGAATCTGGTTTACGACGAGGTCGTACACCCCCGTGACCACAGCCCTTCCATCCAGCAGTCCATGCGTGCCGCCAGCGGCAACCGAACTGGTCCACTCACACGACCCGGGAAAACAACGACGCCGCCCCAAAAACAGGGCAACAGTTACCACATATCGGTAACCCCTGCTGCTGCCACTAGCGGACAGGCAACGCTTGCGAAACGACTGGCGCCAGTCAACACGAGGAGAAGTCAAACAACCGCAACCAGGCGAACTACACGATACGGTCTGGCCTGTAACAGAGGGCAGAAACCTACAAACAGCACCAACGCGAGCCGCAGCACGGCTAAATCAATTCCTTTTTTTACAGATTATTAAAAAAATACCTTTACATTACAAACAGCAAAACATATGATCAAATGGTTATGTCACAAATATCAAACACCGACTATTATCAAAAGGAGTATCGAAAGTCGTTGAAATTTATTGTGACAGAGCCTGGCAGAGACGATGGCAGTAGCAATAATTCCTTCTTCTCTACCAAACTTGGACGGCGGTTGCCGCTACCACAGTACTAGAGACTTACATTACCAATTTCAATCATAGTTCTCAGGCATATTTAACAATCTCACATTTAACAAGAGATACGATCACTTATCTTGTAATCTATAGACAACGTGTTAATTATTTAGTAAAGATTAACACACTGCAAATTCCTCTTTAGTCCTTTTTTTCTATATGGACGCAATTTAGTAAACAGCTCGAGCTCGTGATACCAACCAACAGGTAACTATAGACACGCTTCAGAAGTAAGGTAGCTAGATTCAACAATTTTCTCTGAGTACAAATTACAATTCTTAAATCAGAAGAATTACATCTGTATTATATACTCTTAGATTCTAAAATGATTTTGGGTTAGCAACAGCCACAACCCCAAACACATTGACAGAGCTGGACTTTCGTAGTACCAGGCAAAATCCTCATATATAACACATTGATCTACATAACAACGGACAACCACGATACAGAGTTAAAATAGCCACCACACAACAGCAAGAGACGTGCACACTAACCGGATGCTCACCGTGATTTCTCGTAAAACCTAGCGCCCCTTGGAAAACGCTTGTTCAGAGAGCGCCGAGAGAAGGACGTAGCGAAGGTTACTCGTAGTACCAGGGGTATCATCCAGCAGACGCCACCAAAGGTCACATCGGTCTCCAACCCAGCACCACAATGGACACAAACTACTTGCAACTACAATTGCAGAGGACACGTCAAATACTGAGTGTCCTGCCGAAGTAGCTTTTAACGAGCCATGTTCCCTGTTGCAGCCAACACTCGGCCCCGCCAAACCCGCAGCCAGCAAAGGCACAACTTTCGCCGCCGGTCCACTGCAGACGCTTGGCCGCACCAACACTCCGCCTCACTTGCGCTTCTCATCGCCCGTATCATACTCCTTTTTTCTAGGGCGTCGCAGCCCTTAACTACCTTCTCCACCGACCTGCCCTCTACTGGCGACAGTAACGCTCCGTGCTCTCTTGCGGCCAGAGGGATTCCAGATTCACGGGAATTACGCGAAACTAAACGCGGGCGCACGGCACAGTAGCCCTGTCCAACTTCCTGACAAAGACAGAGTTATAAAATAAAAGATAGTTCCATAAAGTTTCTGGCGTACAGCCGCATACACAGAGTGAGAAGAGGTGACTGCCGCTCCAGAACTTGCTACGTCCTTTTAAACGTGCGGACCGCGCTACTGCGGATTCGGCCAAGCATACACAAGCCGCCATAGACTTCGATCAGTAGCTAACAGGTACCACAAATGCATGAAATTAGATCTATGGCTGCACGGTCGATTTACACGGTGATATAGATGTGTATCACTGCGAGCTGCACTGTCGCAACGTATTTGAGAGCTTGTCACAAGAAGTCCCGGTTTACATGATTTGTCCAAGCTGAAGCCGCTACATCAGTATTAAATTCATCGCCAACCGAACATCAGTTGCTTCTTTCACTTCTGAGTCCCAGAAAGATGAAGTAGAAGCTAAAGTTTCGACGTTATCGTAAACCGTAGAGTGCCCAGTGGCAATAACGTGATCTGCCGTCGCCGACTTATTACACTACTGGCCATTAAAATTACCACAAAGAAGAAATGCAGATGATAAACGGGTATTCATTGGACAAATATATTATACTAGAACAGACATGTGATTACATTTTCACACAATTTGGGTGCGTAGATCCTGAGAAATCAGTACCCAGAACAACCACCTCTGGCCGTAATAATGGCCTTGATACGCCTGGGCATTGAGTCAAACACAGCTGCCCATGCAGCTTCAATACAATATCACAGTTCAACGACAGTAGTGACTGGCGTATTGTAACGAGCCAGCTGCTCAGCCACCATTAACCAGACGTTTTCAGTTGGTGAGAGATCTGGAGAATGCGCTGGCCAGGGCAGCAGTCGAACATTTTCTGTACCCAAAAAGGCCCTTACTGGACCTGCAACATGCGGTCGTGCATTATACTGCTGAAATGTAGGATTTCGCAGGGACTGAATGAAGGGTAGAGCCAAGGGTTGTAACACATCTGAAATGTAACGTCCACTGTTCAAAGTGCCGTCAATGCGAACAAGAGGTGACCGAGACGTGTAACCAATGGTACCCCATACCATCAAGCCGGCTGATACGCCAGTATGGCGATGACGAATAGATGCTTCCAATGTGCGTTCAACACGGTGTCGCCAAACACGGATGCGACCGTCATGAGACTGTAAATAGAATCTGGATTCATCCGAAAAAATGACGTTTTGCCATTCGTGCACACAGGTTCGTCGTTCAGTACACCATCGCAGGCGCTCCTGTGCGTGATGCAGCGTCAAGGGTAACCGCAGTCATTGTCTCCGAGTTGATAGCCCATGCTCCTGCAAACGTCGTCGAACTGTTCGTGCAAATGTCCCCATCTGTTGACTCAGGGATCGAGACGTGGCTGCAGGATCCGGTACAGCCATGCGGATAAGATGCCTGTCATCTCGACTGCTAGTGGTACGAGGCTGTTGGGATCCAGCACGGCGTTCCGTATTACCCTCCTGAACCCACCGATTCCATATTCCGCTAACAGTCATTGGATATCGAGCAACGCGAACAGCAATGTCGCGATACGATAAACCGCAATCGCGATAGGCTACAATCCGACCTTTATCGAAGTCAGAAATGTGATGGTACGCATTTCTCCTTCTTACACGAGGCATCAAAACAATGTTTAGCAGGCAACGCCGGTCAACTGCTTTTTGTGCATGAGAAATCAGTTGGAAGCTTTCCTCATGTCAGAGCGTTGTATGTGTCGCCACAAGTGCCAACCATGTGTGAATGTACTGAAAAGCTAATCATTTGTATATCACAGCATCTTCTTCCTGTCGCTTAAATTTCGCGTCTGTAGCACGTCATCTTCGTGGTGTAGCAATTTTAATGGCCAGTAGTGCAATGTATCACTGCGGACTGCACCGTCGCGACGTCTTTGTGAACTTATCACAGAAAGTTCTGGATTCCATGATTTGTCCAAGCTGAAGCCGCTACCTGAGCTAATTAAATTCGTCGCCCACGGAATTTCAGCTGCTTCTTTCATTACAGAGTCTCAGAAAGATGAAGTCGAGGCTAAAATTTCGACGATATCGTACACCGTAAAGTGCCCAGTGGCAATACAGTGCTGTGCCACCACCGACTTACTAGGTTGTAAGAGCCGGATGTAACTGCGCTGTTCTGTGCATCTCCGAAGAGCTGTACGTGTCGTCCATCCGATGTATGAACTGCCATACTCGCAGAGGATCTTGTAAATCCCAGGCTTCCGATGCACCAAATCATCTTTAACGGAACCCAGGAGTGGTGCAGTTGTTGGTGGAGGGCGGAAAATTACTTTGTGTTTGCTGAGGATCCGTCCTATTTTGTACTAAATGCTTCCAACGCATGGCAGAAAAGCCTTGTATTGGAAACTTTCCGTGTCTTCTTCTGCGTTCCTTAGCCAACTGTTGGTTTCATTTGTAGCGCCCTACGTATCTACAGTAGAGAGTACCCGTCGGCTTCCAAATCTCAAGTGTGCATATGCAAATGCACAAAATGATGGATAATTTACATTTTTGATCGCCGGTTCGTATTGAGTATAGAGTTACGAATCGGTTGGGAGAGGTCACCGGTTGAGCAGATGAATGTTAAATAAATGGTATGAATACAGTTTTCCCCGCCAGTTACAGACCTCTGTAAGGTTGCATAAACAGAGGATAATCGTCTCGATTGGCCGGAGTAATTTTCTGAACCCCGGATTAATTATTATATGTCTACGTCTCCATCAAACTCCGTACGCCACCTAATGGTGTGTTGCGGAGGGTACTTCTGAGGTCACTAACTGGTGCCTGCTTACCTGTTAGTCTCGCGAGTGGCGGGCGGGAGAAATGATTGCCGGTAAGCCTCTGTATTGGATCCAATTTCTAGAATTTTCCACCGCGTTCTTTACGCGAGATGTCTGTGGGATGAAGTAATATGTAATTGTCCATGCAACCGAGTTGCTGTCAAGTTTTCGGACGAAGCACTAGTTAAACGATCGAAATCATGATATCCAGAGATTTATGGCTCTATATGACATTTTCGTTTATTTGGAAAGATGCATATGGGGCCTGAAGGTGGCGTAGTAAAATTCTGAAACTGATAGCCTTCAAAACAAAATAAAATAACTTCTTAAGTTACACGGCTATTGGAGAATTTCATTGACATGGACGGTTACTTAACCAGCCGATGTTTCCTGTCCATGATGGACCAACAGAGATTGAAGTAATATTTCTCCAACTCTTCCCGGAAAGCACTCACTCGAAATATCAGCAGTAAACTTATCCGTGATGCACAAAACCTCGCTTGTAACGTCTGCCACTGCCGTTCGTTGAACACCTCCGCAACGCTATCTCGCCGACTAAACGAAGCCGTCAGGAAACGCGTCTTCCTTCGTCGGAAATTCTCCAACTCTTCAATCACTCCTACCTTGTAAAGATACCAGATTGATGAAAAATATCGAAGAATCTATCGAACAAGCGCCTTCTAAGCCACTTCCTTCGTGGATGAGTTGCAGTTGCCGGCCGGTGTGGCCGAGCGGTTCTAGGCGCTACAGTCTGGAACCGCCTCGGGCATGGATGTATGTGATGTCCTTAGGTTAGTTAGGTTTAAGTAGTTGTAAGTTCTACGGGACTGATGACCTCAGAAGTGAAGTCCCATAGTGCTCAGAGCCATTTGAACCAATTTATTTGAGTTGCAGTTGCTTAAGATTCTTCCCGTAAATTTCAGTCTGGCGTTTATTTTTCCTACTTTTTGGATTTATGTGGTCTTTTTAGTTAGGGTTACTCTGGATAGTTACTTCTAGAAGTTTTACGATGGACAGTGTTTCGAGCAGGTTCTCAGCAATAATTCAGTTGTAAAGTACTCGAATTCTTTTTCTATGTACGCGTAGAACATTATATTTATTTAAGTTCTGGGTCAACTGCCAGAGTCAGCACCTTTCGTCAATCCGCTCCAGGTCGTTTCTGCAAATCAATATTGTCTTCAGGCGACGCTACTTCGTTATAGGCAACGACATCATCTGCGAACAGTCTTAAACAGCATCCGACGATATCTGTTAGATCATTTATACACGTTGTAAACAATAACGGTCCTTTCACATTTCCCTGTGGTACTCCGAATATTACCTATATATCTGTCGATTTTGTTCCGTTAAGAATGATGTGTACAGTTCCTGAAATTTTGAAAGAAGCTGGATATCCAAAAAGTCTGGCCGAACCGTTACGTTGAAATTTATGTCACAGATACTTCGAGGCGGGCACACAATGGACTCCCGCGCTCTTCTCAGAATTTTCGCCACTCCAGTACGACCAGTCTATGAGCTATGAGGTTTAACTTCGCTGGCGGGAACAAATTGTCGCGGCCACTCTGTATAGGTTGGCCACAGGGTCATCTTTATGTTTGCGGGCGCATTCCGTACTGCGGTGCTGCGGTGAACCCTTTCACAAAGGTGTCACTCGCCTTGACTGTCGCTCGCAGTTCTTGGTAGGAGCAAGTGTTTATCTCCACTAGAGCGGATGCCGTCGCCATTTTCACGTCTGTGTGCACGCTTCCTGCATATCGTAGGAGCCATGGCCCGCCCAGGTCGGGTTAGTGCATCTTTGACTGTGACACAAACGCGAATATTTACATTGCTATTCCGTCATGTTGCAACCGTTGGCATCCCGACCCGTAGGTGCGGTAAAGCTCAGCACGCTTTCGCTACGGGTAATTTCTAATGCCCTTCTCCTGGGCTTCAATCACCTCAGTTCTCTTTGCTACTACTCATTTTAAAGTAACTCTCACTCTCTCTCTCTCTCTCTCTCTCTCTCTCTAACCAGGGCCCGAACGCTCGTTTACGTTTCAGTTACTTGTTTCATTTCCCTTTACCCGAAGGAAGACATTTTCATGCTACGTTTGATTTAATTATGGTGAAATAACGGTTGTTATTTTTTAACATGCTACCTCGCATTTAAATTTGTACTTCGGAAAAATATATCAAAATTTTTACCAACCCTATCTGTTTTATAATTTGTAGAATACCGTCTGGTCTCCTATAAATGACTTTTTTTTCTAGCTGTCAGAAAGCACTGCTGGTTGAAAGAGAATCCTTTGACTGCCACAGTCGCAACAATATTATCGGGTGAGACCAATTGTTCCACCTAAATGGTAACAACGAGTGTAGAATTCGTTATGAATAGGAAGGTAGGGTAGAGAATTAGTCACTGCGAACAGTTCAGTGATAGAGTTGTTCTCATCAGAATCGACAGCAAATCAACAACGACAACGATAGTTCAGCTATACACGCTGACGTCGCAAGTAGAACAGACACAGGTGTGGAAAGTATACGAAGATAGTGATCGCGTAATTCTGGCGTAAAGAGAGATGAAAATGTAGTAGTCGTGGGGACTGGAATGAAGTTGTAGGGGAAGAAGTAGGAAAGAGGATTATGGAAGAATTTGGACTTGGTACCAGGAATGAGAGAGGAGAAAGACTAATTGAGTTCTGAGACAAATTTCAGTTGGTGATAGCCAATACTCTGTTCAAGAACCACAACAGGAGGAGATATACTTGAAAAAGGCCTGGTGATCGGGAAGATTCAAATGGTTCAAATGGCTCTGAGCACTATCGGACTTAAGAACTTAGAACTATTTAAACCTAACTAACCTAAGGACATCACACACATCCATGTCCGAGATCGTAACAGTCTCGAGGTTCCGGACTGAAGCGCCTAGACCCGCTCGGCCACCGCTGCCGGCGATACGGGAAGATTTCAGTTAGATTACATCATGGCCAGGCAGAGATTCCCAAATCAGTTTTTAGATTCCAAAGTGTACCCAGGAGCAAGCATAGACTCAGGTCACAGTTGACGAAGAGTAGCCCGAGGTTTAAGGGTTCAGCCAAAATGAATAATTGCCCAAAAATGTGGGATACAAAAGTACTACAGAATGAAGTTCTCTGATGCAATAGGAACTGCAATAAGAAATGGATCAGTAGGCTGTTTAGTTGCAGATGAATAGATGTCTCTAAAAAGGGGAATCACGTAAGTTGTAAAGAAAACCGTAGGTACAAAGAAGATAATCGCAAAAAATCATGCTAAAAGATGATATACTTAATTTGATCGATGAAAGAAGGAGGTGCAAAAATGTTTAGGGAAATTCACGAAAACAGAAATACAAGTTAGAGGATTGAAATAAACAGAAAGTGCAGGGAAACCAAGGAGAAATGGCTTCAGGAAAAATGTGAAGAAAACCCAAAGAAACTATGGTCTTAGCAACTGACGCACCACGTAGAAAAGAAAAGAGAAATTAAAAGCAAGGAGAATTTCACTGTTAAATCAGAAGAGAGAGCAGTTAGGTGCAAAGAGTACAAATGGACGCCTCTATGAGAGGGAACACTTATTTGATGACTTAAGAGAAGAAGAAACAGGGGTCGATACGGAAGACATAGGGGATCCAGCATTAGAATCAGAATTTAAAACAGTTTGGAGGACTTAAGATCAAAGAAGAGAGGAGGGCTAGATAACATTACATCAGAATTCGTACTATCATTGGAGGAAATGGCAACAAAACAACTATTCACGTTGGCGTGTAGAATATATTGGGCTGACGATATACCATGAGACTTTCGGAAAAACATCATCCACACAATTCCGAAGATATCAACAGCCGACAAGTGCAAGAATTATACCACAATCAACTGAACAGCTGACGTATCCAAGTTACTGACAAGAACAATATAGAGAAGAATGGAAGAGAAAATTGAGGATCCATTGGATGACGATCAGTTCGGCTTTAGGAAAGGTCGTCGGGGCTGATAATGGAAGCAAGACTGAAGAAAAATCAAGAGGCGTTCGTAAGTTTTGTCGACCTGGAAAAAACAATTTGACAATATAAAATGGTGCAAGATGTTTGAATTTATAAGACAAGTGGGTGTAAGAAGTAGGGAAAAACGAGTAATAAGTATTATGTGCAAAAACCAAGAGGGAACAACAGAAGTGGGGGACCAAGAACCAAGTACCCAGAGTGTAAGGCAGGGATGCAGTCTTTCTCACCTAGTGTTCAATTTATCCATCGAAGCAGCACTGAAGGAAATAAAAGAAAGTCTCAAGAGCGAGACTTGTCTCGGTGGATAAAACGGCTCCCGTCAGTTCACCGAAGTTATGCACCGTTAAGCGTGACTAGCAGTTACATGTGTGACCATCCAGATATACCGTGGGCTATTGGCAAGCTGGGTGTGACGCCCATGTGAGGTCAGTTTAGGAGATACTTTTTTGGAAGTAGTGGTTCCAGCACACAAAACCTGACGTCTGTGCTGACCACACGAGACTTCATATCCGCATCGAATGGTAGGTCGGTATCGCTTGGCCTCAGGGGCTTGTTAGCAAGAAGTTCTTAGTTCATGGAATGTTATAATTGGATACACTCTAACGGTACTGAATAAGACAGAAGACCAAGCAGGACACACAACTGGCGAGCACCAAGCGGGATTTAGAAAAAAATCGATCGTGCACACAGCAAATTTTTAACGCGAAAACAACCCTCAGGAGCGGAATAAAGCGGAAACTTAACACTGTCGTTACACTGATTGATTAGACAGACTAGTATTATTCCTAACACTGGAAGAAGTAGGTATCGTAGTAACAGGAGACAATAAGTGGAGGAGAGACTTACAGACACAACTTCGGAAATTAAAACTATAGGGGAATTTTCTGAACCCTTCAGAATTAACAGGGCGATTGGCTCTCAGAGATTCTCTTCAGTACGGTCTAAGAAAAGGTCAACAGACAATGGGATAAGGAACTGCAAGAGAAAAACATGGAAGGGATCCATCTGGGACAAGGAAGAGGAAGATTTGAGGTGAAATGTCTCACTTTTGCTGACTACATTGCAGTAGTTACTAGGGAAAAAGCAGATGCAGAGGTAATGATGGAAACACGCCACGAAATTGCGGATAAGACCGAATTAAAACTGTCGTATGAGGAAACTAAATACATTGGATATAAACACAACAGACAAGAAACACAACACGGTAAAGGCAAAAGAGTTGACAGATTTAAGTATTCTGAAGAATGGATACAATCAAATGGGTTAGATAAATAAAGATCGAAGAAACTGGAGCTAGCATACGATCTCAGCCAAAACCGATATAACAAGAGATCAGTACCAGACAAAATATTAAACACCACGAAACAGGAATTAAGCCGGAAGCTGTATACGGACATGAATGCCTAAAACTGAATAAAAGAGATGAACAAAAGCTAGGAAAGATAGAAAGGAAAATACTTAGAAATATTCTAGGAACACAAATGAACAAAGATAACAACTAGACGAAGAGATGATGTGAAGATCTACTCAGAAACGTAGAACCACTCACAGCCACAATACGGATGCGGGGATTAAAGTTTTAAGGTCATCTCTAGAGAATGTATAACACTAACACTGCAACTGTAATACCATAATTTCAAAGACTGGAGGCAGTACGTACTACCAAATCCGGTATCATTACCTTTTACTTCTACTGCTCTTTACAACTCACATGCAGTACTGTTCCAGAAAGCATAACTACGTATGACACCCATGCTGCCTCTTATTTACGTAATGAAATTATTTTATTAACCAAATATGGTATAGAAAACAGTTCAATGTTACCCTCTGAAAGGAATTTTGTTGATTCGACAGTGATGTGCCTATCGGACGTGAAAGTCAGGATTACGTAGTTATTCAACAGGTATTAGATAATGTTGTACCTATTTAAACTAACTAATAAAGAAAAGAACTACCACCATTGTAATTAGGCATTGAAATATTTAACATTCCTGATCAAGAAATAGATGTAAGTAACTTCAGTGGAAAGGCACTGCCTAAACTTTCTCGTTTGAGAATGCAATTAATCCAGTCACACGCATATGATAACGTTAAACAAAGTACTGACAATCATAGCAGAACAAACGTATGTGCATGGTCACAGCAGATACTGACACACTTAAGTACTCAGGGCTTAGTCATAATAACTAGTCTTAATAATATTACTGTTGACATTCACTGATGAATTGAAGGTTTAGTCTTAATTAACAGGTGCTTTTCTATTTGACATGAAAATTAAATAGAGTTCACTAGCGAACACATTCTCACTGTCATCTGAATAATAGATTTTTTTTTCCTAAAAAGTGATCTTTCTGTTAACAATTTTCTATCAGTGAGCACAATAGACAAACTATGGATTCTGTTGCACTGGTAATATGCACTTTCAACAAATATAAGACTCAAGAATTTAGCAAGTTGAAGTAAATAGCTTTCAACGGTGATAGTTTTTAGCTTTTACTGCAGTGAGACACAAATTGACGTGGTTATAAGACAATGACTCACCTTTTTGCAATTTTCAACAGGCTGCATTATGATTATTTACTATGCAAAAATCTATAAGCAAATGTTTTGAAGTTGACGACAAATTGTTTTAATTTCTGTTTCTACTACTTTATTACTTTAAATTCAGTTAATCACTTTAGGTTTTTGAAAGCCCACAAATTTTTAATAATCAGTTTCAATTGCAAAATTATTTTCAGCAAGCATCATTTACTATATCACACACTTTTGCCACATTAACTTAAACTTTGATTAGTTTCTTCTTTCGATATTCAAGTGGCATTATTAAATTAATAATTCAGCTTTCCTCTTTTCACAACATGGACACTCGGTAATCATATTTAACATAGGAAGGGCCTTCAGTAGTTATGTGACTGGGGATAATCAAGGTAAGTTTTCAAAATTAGCTTTTAATTTACCTTATTATTGGAAACAAATAACACATCCACATAAGCTGATCCTTCACTATACATTTCTATGATTCCTTCATTACGTTGCAGTTATTGGGCAATGTGGTGGCGAGTACGTCTTGACAGGTGGATTTGCAGTCGGTAATGCTGTACTCTGACATTTCTTGGTAGCGACGATCTTCAGATTAATACGTATCATTTCCAGAATAGAGCCAGCTATTTTTCCATCCATCCCAGGCTTTGGCACAGTGGAAACCAGCACAAAAGCCTCTCTTAGCACCATCACAACTCACTGTCAGAACATAAGCTGTTGGTGGTTCGGTAGCTCGTCTCCGACGAACTCTTTGTCCACCTCTTCCTTCATGCCAACCACATTTTGCGCGCGGCATGATTCCGTTCCCGGGGGGAACCACAACTACTTTTCATCCCACAAAAACCCTAAGTGAGGATCAGCAAACACAAACTAGCGAACAAACATCTTAAAGAAAACATAACATTTGCTCATATTGACAGTTAAGGATAAAATTATTTAAACAAATTTTCAGTTACGTATAATAATTTTTGTTTCCGTCCAAGTGAGGCAAAGTATTTAACTAATAAAGACAATACATTATGTATGTCGTTACCAGGGCATCAAAGTTTTTACAAAGAAAAAAGTAAACACTCTTATGGTATCGATACAGTCAAATAATATTTACAACAGTTTAACAATAGAATGTTAAATAAAACAATAATCCAAATAAATTATTCCAGCCTTAAAGCTCTGATGTTTCAAATGACTAACAATAAGCAGACGAAGAAAAAAATTAATTTCATTTCCAAATTCAAAAACACTACACGACAGCTGGAAGCGAGAAGAAGGGAGTTGAGAGTACTTAACAGAAGACACCGTACGAGACATAGAAAATTTTAGGCTACTGATGAATACAGCAAAATTTCCTGTCCAACAAGAGAAACTTCAACCTGGTTGGAGGAGGAGGGAGGGGGGGGGGGGGGAGGGGTGATGTCCAATGAATAGAGGCAGAGCATCAGCCAACATATGAAGGTCATACATGAAATTTATTTGCAGTTGCGAATATGGAAAACCATAAGCTGTAGAATGGAATGACGACAAAGAAAATTAGTGTCGGACGGGAACTCGAAACCGCATTTCCCATCTATCGCAAGCGGCCTCCCGCCTTGCAATTTGGCTATCCGAGCACGGCTCAGAGTCACAGCCAAACATCCATACGTCGTCGACCACCTTTCTACAACCTGCACTCGCATGTACATTATGTATATTCTCCCACGGGTGAGACATTTTACTTGAAACTCACTCGATCGATGTCGCCGGATAAATATGATATTGCAATGCCCGTATTATTCCGAATTACGATGTAACGTTCCTTCGGACGTGCATGCATGTGTCTACAACCTGTATACGTACATCCATTATGTATAATCCCATACAGGGGAGACACATTACTTGAAACACGCTCGCTCGTTGTCGACGGATTAATACGATATTGCTGTGCCTGTGTTATTCCGAAATTCCGAAATACGACGAAATGTTGCATCGTGGTTCGGAATAACACAAGTACCGCAATACCGTATGTAATCCATGAAGAAATTCTGGGAAGATAAAGAGACTCTATCTTTGTCTTAGGTTTTAAGTGGTCTATAATTGGCCAAATTCTGTAATTAAAGAGAAAAACGGGCTACCGTCAAACACATGTATACGTCGATTCCAACCGGTTACAAAAAGGATAACGATGTCTCAGTGCAAACTATCAAATACGCGTGACGAGAATCTTAAGCATTGCTTGGAAATATACTTGAAATACGAGACCAACGAAAGTAATTGGACTTATTTGCATGGATAGCGCCTGCAACAGGCATCAGTCTTACCCAGTTTTACCGTACAGCATGATGAAGCACCAAAAGACCATCATCCTCCACCAGAACATCTGACCCACATCGAAGCAGGACCCTGAAACCAATGCGTAATTTCGACGTTCAGAGCGTGTAGGCGTACCAGTGAATTTTGTTAACCTGTGCTGTCATTGGCTTTCGCAGACTGAACGGACCAAGATATGACGTGCGACGCAACATAGACACCTTCTCCGCCGGTCTATCGATTCGCAAGGCACGCAGTACTTCGCAACAAAGTTACTTGTTGTAGGAGCAGTCACCCGGGGTGTGTGAAAATGTGTCACAGGTCGGAGTGAATACCGTCGAAATGTTTGACAATTTACTAGCATAGTCATCCTCAAGGAGATAGATTTACACAGCTGGGTCTAAACTATGAAACGGAGTGCACTGGTTGATAGTAAGGGGCAAGGGAAGAGAGGGGGCAAATTCAAGCCCCTTGATGCACCATTCATAATGCAGGACTTCAAAGCGACTTCTGAGTAACTTATACACGCAAAAGACCCTCAAGAAGAAACAAATATAATTTATCAATGTCATGCTCAGTATTAACTCTGTTAAAATGCTAAAATTTTAACAATTCCAAAAATTATTCCACCTATCACATTACAGAAGCTGATCAGGACCTTTCCCGCCTAAATGTGACTACCATTAAATTCTGAGTGAACGAGAATAGTCAACCAAAGAGAAACATAGCAAATAACTTGTGTCTCTCGTACGCTGCATGCTTTAGACAGCCATTCGCCTGAATGACGGCGTACCTGGAAAGGACTGTCAACGTTGCTTAACAAGAAATGTGATTCATCTGACCAAGCGACACATTTCCTTTCAATCACAGTACAATGTCGGTGATTCCGTATGCACGATAAGATTTGCCCACACATTACACAACAAAAGCACTTCAATGGACCCCGTAAATGTGGCTGGACTAACAAGTTTAATTATGTTTCGTCTATGGGGCGCCAACTCACGGTTTTTTTTATTAATTCACTTTGTTCGATATTGTTCGTTGCGTTTGGTCTGGGCGGACGTACAAGACATCCGTTCAAGTTGATCGTTGATTCTTGGACTCAGTTTTTTTATTACAGAGAGCACACAGCCGTCTGACCGAACACGCTGAGCTACCGTGCCGGCTGTATCTCATTTTGTTCGTTTTCGTTCGTTGTATCTACTCGTTGCGGATGTCGAAAGACAGCCGTTTCAGTTCGTTGTTGATCCATTAAGTCAGTTTTTTTTATTACAGAGGGCAGCTAGCCTTCTGACGGAACACGCTGAGTTACCGTACGGGCATGTTCGGCGCAATGTATCCATTTAGCCAGTCTACCGCAAAAGTATTTAATATAAATGCAGGCAGAAGCTGACACGGAAAAATCACACGCGCACTCTCGTATTTTTTTGAGATCCACAAATTTGGCCTTATTTCCAGTAAGAACATAGAAAAACCGGAAGTCACATTTCACAATAAATTAATGTCAGACCCTGACCAAGTTTTTATGATCTTGGATGCGGTTGAATAAACCATGATTAATTGCGTTATTTATCTGTACAAAACGGTTGAAGTTCCACAGTGTCTCAAAGTATAAATTCCGCAATGGCCGCACACTGAAACCTTGTAAATACGTCTTGTACCACATGCAGCCAGAAGAATAACAAGTATGTTAGATGCAGAAAAAATTCCATGTCCGAAAGTAGGAATTCTGAATAAATCATAAATGTGAACTAACGGCTGTTTCACCGTCTAACAATACCACCACTTGCAAAGTAGGTTAGAATTCAGATTATTAATGTTGCTCACGCAGCATTTGTTCGCTTTATCGGGCAACAACAAAGTTATTGAATGTAGATGGTATCGTCAGAATGGAAATAATGAAGTCACTGTAAAAAAAAAGTCATTAATTTCGGCACTTATCTTGAATGATTTCGTCGAAGTAAATATGGCCCATCTTGTTGATTCTAGGGTGATTCCACTTTGACTGCTAGAAGGTCTAGATCTGTATATTAGCAATATTTGAAGACCTAACAAATGCATTTTTCAGGAAATTCTTAATGATCAAACAATCCCAGGTCAGAACAATGGTATGGTAGAAATAATTTTGACTTAGTGTTCACGATCTACATTTTTATTAAACTTCTTGTAAATCCACATATACTTCTTCTTAATTGTCACATCGTCAAGAAAACAGTTTTGTGTCAATCTTCCTATATTTAATTTCCACTTTAACCAAACACAAGACTTGACTGTTCTTTTACAAAGCGAAATAACAACTTAACTTCTGCAAAGTGAAACAAAGACTGCTCTGTGCGCATTCGCGCCGAAACGGTTACAAGTAAGTCAAAGATCATGACAGTCTCACAGAAACGAATACACACAAGAACCATATCACTGTAATAAATCGATACATCGGAGTACCTATACATTAATAAAACCAAACGTGAATATTGTCACAAAGATATGTCTGCTACTTCACAGAAAAGTAGTACGATATTACTGGTATCGAGAACTGGGGTTGGAGTGCCGTAATGGTCACGTAAATAAAGAACCATTACAACCACTCGTCAGATAAAACTTTCTGGACACACTAACACAGTCTCCAATGGCATCCGAACCTAGACTCCCATCCAAAACGCCGCTGTTCACCCAGGAAACCTCGGTCACGCCCCACTAAAGTCAGTTAAACTACTGAACATGAAAATGGCTGAAAACCTTAATTAACCTTTCATACACATACGCTACATCAAATCACACAGAAATTTCCAGGAAATATTATTCTGTTTTCTTTTACCAGATATAGTTCATTTATAAACAATAATTTCTAAGGTATTCCTCCATTTTCGGATTTATAAATGTAAATACTAACAAACAATTTAAAATATACCGTAATTACTTTCCTAGATATCTGAAGTTTACAGCACTGCTGCTGCTATTAATATTTCTGTATTTATTTAGTAAGAAAAGCTGTTTTTAATGACGCAAAATCAACTTTTAGGCTTCTCATTGAAATACGTGAAAAATTTTAATAAATCTACTTTCACAGAACCATACAGTTCTACCAGATGTATCCATAGAAATCTCGGTTGCTGAAATCGCATGATGTGTTGCCGAGATATTCACTTTAACAGTTCATGAATTATTTATAACATTTAACTTACAATAACTTGTAAAGTAATGCAGATATCGAAGGTGCGTCTTGACATGCAAAATCTTCCATCTTTCCTACTTCAAATGATCCTACTAGCTCTTCAGTGAAGCATATGGTTCAATATTTACTAATTTTGGGGTAAACTTTAATTTTGCACTGGACGAAAAAATCGCCCATGAAAAACGAGCAGCTGTTGTGCTGCTAAGGGAGGAGTTTTTCCTTATCTCGCGGTCACAGCGGATGGTGGACGTCGAGAGACAACCCCATCTGTGGAGCACAGTGTGAAATCCGCTCTCAACGTGCTCCTGTCAACACCAATGTGACCCGATCTTAGCCGCAGCCTGCGCGTCCGCGGTCGCGTGTGTGTCCCTGAATGAAGTCTCTCTTCCCCTTGCAATAGGCCCTCGTGTTACAACATTGACGGCGTCGTTGCGTCTACATGAGATCATTTGCCGTCGTCTGCTGTGGAGCCCCGAGTTGTGCTCCGACTGTGTCTCAGACTTGCCACAGATTAACGGCTATCGTGCTTTACACGTAACACCGCCAACGTTCCACTCGCTAGTACAGCGTCCTCCAGCAATGCGTAGCAGCAAGTAAAACGTTGGTAGTTTTTTAACCTGAGACACGGTCACATGACAAGTACGCTTTTGTTGAAATGGGCACCAACCTAGAAAGTGTGCTCTCTTATGATATCACTGTGGCTTATCCTGCAGGAATCGAGACCACATTGTCACATATCTGAGTACTGTTTCTACAAATTAAATATTCCCTACATAATCATCGCTTAACATGGTGGACTGTTAAACACCTAACTCCATAAGCATAACGTCAAATCAGTCGTGATTCACAACACTTCTACCCTACACTGACGCTGCGTCAATGGCCAAGCGTAGTAATTACTTCAAATTTGGTTCACAAATTCTGCCGTTAAAATTACTTGCCTGCCTGATGTGCAAAACACTGGTTTTTCACATAGATCAAATCACGTTCCAGCACCTTCAAGTCATCGTTTGTGGGTTTTATTTAGTGACATCTGTGAAACGTGAACATGTTTTAAGCGATAACTTATCTATAAAAGTAGCCATAAAACCAGTATTTGTCCATTGTTGTCATTAACTTTATTTTACGATATAGGGTTATTGAGAACGCTCTGTACATTATTAGGCAATAGTAAGATGTCACTCGCAACTAAATGATGTTAATATGAATTTGGTTGGTGAGCCGACACATCACTTTGTGTATAAACGTAATTCTGTCGTGTGAAGATGTTTCGCGCCGATATTGGCGATGACTCGGATTTTGCTTTGGCAAATCCTCTTTCATCAGCAATCCCATGGGTTGGCCGACTTTCGTTCCTAAATAAACTTTTCACTTCGACAAAACACAGTGTAAAGGTTGTTATCGTGAACCTTGTCCCAGTTAGCTTTCACATGTTTTAAAGAGAGTTTGGCATCAAATTCCTCTGTTTCTCTCCGTGTGTGTGTGTGTGTGTGTGTGTGTGTGTGTGTGTGTGTGTGTGTGTTGTGGGTGGTTGTGTGTGTGCTCGTGTTCACCTGTGGTGTTTCATTTTCTGTAGAGTTCCTTTAATGTGTTAAACAGTATTTCTTTGCTTAGTGTGGTGAAGTCGTTCATAATCTGCTTTCCTCCTCCTAATGCTTTCGGTACGTGGAAATTTTTTTCTGCTGCAATTTATGGACTTCGGTGTTTTTTAATGTGTTTGTATTTTACTTGGGTGATGACCGTGTGCTATTACATGGTCAGCAAATCTGCTAAGGGAGCTGTTCCTTTTTAGAGCTTTAAAGAGCTGTGAATATCTTGTTTCAAAGATCAGGCATATTTGCCCTATGTATATTTACAAGGGTTGCACGTATGCCTGATCCGTTGACTTTATCTGCAGGTAATTTCTGTATTCTGAGCTTTTCCTGTGCTGTGTTGCCTTTCCTGTATCCTGTTTGAAGTCCTTGTTTCTTTAAATGGTTGCCTATCTGTAAACTATTATATTATTGTAAGTGAATATACGGATTTTTGGGTGTGGGTGAGTGTGGGTTGTTGTAATGTTGTTTCTGGTACATGGTCATTGTTGAGTGTTGGGTTTTGTGTTTACAAGCTATCATATGACCTGTTCACTCATTTTACTTCAATATATACGTATATTTTTTGGCTCAGTTTGTCTATCATATGATTACCATAACCATTTTCCTCGCTATGTGTTTTATTGTGTTTAGTTCCTACGTGCTGTACGGTTTACTTGTAGGATTAATCAGTGGAGCATCAATGTGGAATTTCCTTGTCTGTGTGCCAGTGGGTGGTTTGATTGACCGTGAATGATGCTGCTCATACTTGTTCGTTTCCTGAACATCGTGAAGTCTTGAGAGTTGTTTGTATGTTGTATGGTGATAACCAAAAACTGTAGTGTGTTGTCTGTTTTTGTTACTGATACATGTGAATTTTTTTTATGTAGTTAGTTAATTTCATTGTGTTGACCTTTCATGTGTGTATGTGGTTCCTAGATCAGGCATATTATGTCAATGACATAATGGTACCAGTACATAACTTTTTATTTTTTAGGATCTTTAAATGTGTGAACGTCTTGTTCCTTAAGTTGTTCATGAATGCATTGGCTAAGAGGCTTGAAACAGTGATTCAATTAGCAGTCCTCCTTGTCTGTAGCAAAATTCTTTGTTGAACACAGAGTAATTTTGTCATGAATATGGTTGCTATTACATCACTGTGTCTGTCTGGTGTGCTACTCTGTTGTTTTAGTCCTTGTATGAAGATGTTGATAGTCCTGTCTATGGGAATCGAAGTGTGCATTTATGTGAGGTCAACTAATATAAGATATGCTGTGTCTGGTAGGCCTATGTTCTTGATTCTGTTTATGAATTCCTATACCTCTTCCAGGTTCCTATTGTTTTCAAAAGTATACATTTTCTTTAATAATGGGCGTGTATATTGTGCTATGTGATACAAGTTAATGATTTGTCTTATCGAAATACTTTATTTGCGCTATTTCGGTAGCGAATTTTGAACGGGTGCTTTTGGACTTTCTGTCATTCGTTTTATCTGGCCATTTGTAAATGTATTTTTAATGTTGATCAAAGTTTTTTCAAAACCATTTTGATAGCTTGCTGCTGTGTTACTGATCATTCTGGCGATGTTGTTGTCCTTCAGAAAAGCTAACGTTTTATTTACATATTCCTTTCTCTTCATGTCCAAAATTATTTGTCTGCTTTTGTTAATTTGTTATTGTGTTATTTTCGGTTTTATTCTGGGTTATCGGATGTGATACCTTCAGGTGTTCTGTTATTGGAATTTGTGGTCGATTTCTGTGTTCTGATTATTTACTTCTGCAGCTACTAATTCTCTTGTTAAGCTCGCATTAAAATTTGTTGTGCTGAATTTTTCCTTTGCCTGCATAATGTGCTCCAGCCGTCTTCTGCTTAACACCACCAAGAAGACACTATTCACCATCCAGCTCGATGATGGCCATGAAAAGTTGTAAGCACCCCACACTGAGTGTTGCAAATCGCTGCTGCATCGTATTGCTTGGTTCCTCAGCACTGTCATATACAGCCTGCTTTGCTCAATCACCACTGGTGAACTCCTGTCATCATTGGCTGATCTTTGCAGGCATGTCTTGGCCAGCCATGCCAATATAAAGAGAAGCACGACTAATGCACTATTCAGGCCCAGCATCTAGCCAAATGGCCGGCCGGTGTGGCCGCGCGGTTCTAGGCACTTCAGTCTGGAACCGCGCTAGCACTACGGTCCCAGGTTCGAATCCTGCCTCGGGCATGGATGTGTGTGATGTCCTTAGGTTAGTTAGGTTTAAGTAGTTCTAAGTTCTAGGGGACTGATGACCTCAGATGTTAAGTCCCAAAGTGCTCAGAACCATTTGAATCATTTTTTTCAAACCAAATGCTTGCCAAACACTGGCAGGATTTGGAGGTGGCAAAATTTGAATTGGCTGGCTCTCCAGCCTCCTGCTGACTACCTTCTGCACCAGACCCCAGCCACAGCAACCACTTGAACCAGCCAGAATGAGGAAAACCAGTGAGCTACAAAGCCATGCCATGCACTGGCGCCATCCCAAAGCTGCAAACCATTGCCAGCCCCCACCCACATCCTCAACCAATCTCTTGTTCTGTCTCAAGAATATGTTGTCGCTAGTGCTCCAAACTTTAGACTCAGTCCATCCGTGTCGTGCTGCTGCAGCTCAGTTTAGTGTGACGCTGACAGTGTGATGGGTTGACCCACGCTCTGTCTGGTGTGAATCCAGCACCTCGCAGGAGCAGGTGCAAACGGCTGGGTGGGTGGGATGAGAAGCGTCCAGTGAAATTTTGGTTTCACGGCACAAAAAGAAATATTTAAATACAGACCACCTAAAATTGTTGCGTGGATTGCCTGTGCATTGGTTTCAGTTGGGCGACCCCGCTCTGCACTTATCACAGAAAAAGTTGGTCTCTCATGGCTTAAATAATGAACCACTCCACTAATTATGTATATTTTCAAGTTTAGCACATCGAGATTCGCGAATTTATTGTTATGGCTAAGTGAAAATATGTAACAAAGAGTTACGTCTTATGGTACCAAGAAGAGTTGGGATGCAGACGGATGTTCTACATTTTCTGTAGATTGCGTTATTTACATAAAGTGGTCACAAAATTAGTTTTACCTATGCTATTACAGCCTTATAAACAATTGGTTACCGTTTATATTCTATTTTGTTGCAAATGTTGAAATTTTCTGTAGTTGTTACATACAGAAGAAATAGTTAAGAAAGCAATAAATTCAATACTTAGTTTGTCACACACAGTGAAAGTAACTTGTTCCACAAACTAACAGCTACAACAGAAATTATTTCAGGCCTTAAACAACAAAAATGGTAAATATTCAGAGTCAGGGATATACAAACTAGCGTGTAAGACTTGCTAAAGCTAGGATAGGCTGGCATGAACTTTCATACTACTTACACTAAACTGATGAACGGCTACAGACATAACCAATTCAAGAAATCTGCATCAGAAACACACATGTGAAACACTGGACACCAGTTTGGAAATAGACAGGAAGATGTAAAGATACTTCATCATTCCAAGAAACGGGAAAACATGGGCTTAATGGAGGAGCTAGACTTATTTTCATCACAAAAAGCAAGGGGAAAAAATTTTCAGTCACAAACTAGATATTGAATCACTTAACTTTTTCCTGTACGTAACGTCTATAATAAATCTCAAAAGTATGTTCGTTTCTTGAGTGAAACATTTGCCACAAAACAGACTATAAAAGATAATCGATCATTTAAAACTCAGTAATTGTCGGCAGAGTTAAAATAAATTTATAAGTAACAACTTTATGCAAATAATGTAATCCAAAAATCTATCTTTTGTAAGGTCTTTGAAACCTTTTTTAATTTCAAAAACAAAGTGTGTGAGTGGTGGTTTGCATGTCTGTGATATTACGTAATGAAAGAGGCACAGCACCTGGTAGCAGATAGACAGAAATACCATCTCCAACATTAACATGTGAAAAAACATCCTTGGAAGTATTTTATCCGGTTTTCCGATTGCAATTGTTACTCTTGCGGACTTCATTCCGAAAACAGCTTTTATGCATCCCCATATGCTACTCTATCCTGTGCAAGCCTCCTCATCTCCGAATAACTACTGCAAGCTATATCTTCCTGAATCAGCTTACTGTATTTATCTCTTGGCATCCCTGTACGACCTCTACCCAGCACATTCCCCTCCAGTACTAAACTGGTGATACCTTGATGTCCCAGAATGTGTCCTGTCAACTGATCCCTACTTTTCCCCAATTCTATTCAGTCCCTCTTCATTACATGCATTCTTGTGAAGCACCATATCTCAGAAGTTTCTATTCCATTCTTGTCTTAACCATTTCATGCCCGTGTTTCACTTCCATACATTGCTACACCCCGTGTACATACTTTCAGGAAAGACTTCCTAACACTTAAACATGTATTGAATGATAACAAATTTCTCTTCTTCAGAAACTATTTTCTTGCCATTGCCAGTCCACATTTTATATCCTCTCTACTTCGACCATCATACGTAATTTTTTTGCCCAAGTAACGAAACTTATCTACTACTTTGTCTCGTTTCATAACGAATTCCCTCGACATCATCTAATTTACTTCGTCTACATTCAATTATACTTGTTTTGCCTTTGTAGATGTTCATCTTACAGTGGTCACTATCCCGGTCGTCGGGCCGTATTTTTAGTTGGACGTTGCCGACGGGCAGAACTGGTTTTCGGCGGCTTCTGTTGTTCCATTAAAGCCGTATTTGCCGAGAAGAAAGCCGTTCTTCAGGAGGAGAAGGTACTACTGTTCTGCACTCTGGACCCAGGCTTTCTAATTGATTCTTTCTGTGTTTGTATTGCCAGCGTGGCACAGAGCTGACTTGAGATTGCATTTTAAATGACTGCCTTCACCTGCTCTGACTCTGGCTATTTATAATACGACATTGTTTAAGTTTGTATCTGAGCGATTCTTTTCAAATTCGTCTATTTTATTTGTATTAACATTGGTGCAAATCTTGGTGTGCTCTAGTATTGCCCACGGGAACAGCTATGTTCACACTACTGTTATGTCATTGGACGGTTCTTCCGCTGGGTGCACATGACCTGTCATTTCCTCATGCACTGCCTCCTGGAACTGTGGTAAATTGTAAGCTTTAGAAGCTTAATTTGCCTTGCCTTACGTTGTGGAATTTTACATGTAACGTTCTGCGCAGCATCACAGGTCTTAGTGGTGTGAGTTTGTGACGTAGCTCATATTTTTTTGCAAGTTATGTATTTCAGATTTCTGTAAATGTTTTCTGTTGCCTAGTCAGCAGACTAATTGCGCTTTATCGTGTTTGTGAGCTTGTTCACGTTACTGAGGTTTCCAGGTAGTAACGTCTAGGTATTTATGGCGATTGTTTAAATTTGTGTCACATGCAAGCGCAGTGTAGTTCAAATCTGACGTACCCCACCGTGCAGTTAACACGATCTTCCCTCTTGTATCTAGACCAACAAGGCAAGTTTGATTTCATCAGAAATCGTTGTTCACAGCGACCGTAGACTGTAACTAAGGAAAGGCACACAGTCTAAATCCCATTGGTTTTTGTTACTCTAGCAAATCCAGATTGCAGCAATAAACAGCGATCTTCAGCTCATTTTAATTACAACTTCACAGACTCGCGGTATTTTGTATAGCCATAAATGTTCTTGCAGACATATAGGCAGAAGGTGTCTGTAACGAAATTGCACTGAAGATGGTTATCTATAGCCGAAATATAGATTTGCAAATATAATAAAAACTAATGGGATTGTGACAGACTGCTGTATACCTCCCCTGAATTAGACCAATAAGTTTCTGTGTATTCTAGGTCTGCCTCCAATCCTAGTTGTTAATATACTTTCTTGCCTTGGGCTTCCTTGCTTGTGTTAGTTACCCCTGCTTGGGTCGCTGAGAGGTTCGCGCTGTCAAGTCTACACATCTGCCATCCGGAAAGGACACCCAGACATCGGGCGACACAGATCGTCGCGTGCAACCATTCCAGAGGGACTCCGCCTGCATAACGTGCCTGTTGCAAATAGTCCACGCAACTAATCTGTAAAGGTAAGTTGCCGTTCATTGTGGTTGGAAACTGGCCTTGAGCCTTTAATGCTTCGTGTAATAACTTAATCTTATTCGTTTTTCATTCTCCAAGAAGCTGCTAGCCTTATTGTTTATTGCATCTGGTCTGTTACAGTCTTGATTAAGTTCTGCAGGCCTAGTCTCCCCTTCGTCACATACTGATTTGACTGTTATTTCTCCAAGGCAATTTTATCGATAAAATGCTAATTGTTCTTGTTATTTTGATCCAGTCGATTTTCTTAAAGGGTGCATTTCTTTTTACTAGTTGTGCTTATGGGGCTGGTCCCTATGGCGAATAAATTTCATTTGTTTCTTTATAAAAGAAATAAATTAACGTACACTTTCATTCTGGGCATTAGCCAACCTGTGAACCTTGATTTTGACGATATTAATGAGGACCACATTACACAGTCTTGTGACTGGTGAAGCAAATTCTGAATTCAAATGATTCAAATGGCTCTGAGCACTATGGGACTTAACATCTGAGGTTATTAGTCCCCTAGAACTTAGAACTATTTAAACCTAACTAACCTAAGGACATCACACACATCCATGCCCGAGGCAGGATTTGAACCTGCGACCGTAGCGGTCGCGCGGTTCCAGACTGAAGCGCCTAGAACCGCTCGGCCACACCGGCCGGAGAAATTCTGAATTGTTTACTTAAATTGTTGCTTTCTGAATGACTATGATTAATACATATTTGTCTTTGGAATTAAGCGGTGAATACTGGTGAACAACTTGTGGTCAAGTCCATCCACGTAGTGTTCTCCTAGAAGTTGCTTTGAACGTAAGTTACTCATTTCTAATATCCACCCCAAATTTCTCTTTAGTTTCCTTTACTGCTTGCACAATGTACATATTGAATAACATCGGCCGTTACAGTATAACCTCAAAAAGACGGCATAGTACAAGATAGCCCGGAAAACTCATTTGGAAACACACACGTAACATTCAGGCAAATAATTGTACTTCGTAAAGAGAGTAAATTTTCGTAACTCGTTGTGCTAAGCATGAAGGAAAAAGGTAACTGCTGCAGTGACTCATTATTTAAATCATGAATGACACAGCTGTAGGCTTTCCAAAGTCCTAGATTATGATGAATGTAATTAAGGTGATCTTTGTGTACTGAAAGTGGTAAGATAATAGTGATTTGTTATCATGGCTCCTTTTCCACCTACTGTACACAATAAAATTTACTAACAACATCCAGATACTTAACTTGCACATGTACAATGTACGCGGTACGAGATCGACATACTGTTATGTGCTACAACCATTGACAATGTTTTAAGTAGACTTGTCGGAGATGAATATATTACTCACATCTACCATCCAAACGCAGCTCAGCATATCTCATTCTTGTGTGCAGACAGAACGACATCAAGGGAAGGGATGGAGTGGGTCTTAGGGGTCACGAACCTGAAGAGGGTATGTATTTTCTCATACATAAGTTTACAGTTTTGTCAGCTATCTTTCGGAAAGTAACGTAGCATAAAATTGCTTTCGTGATGGTGTGCACAAGCGGATGGGCTTGTTGGCTTACCAAATGCCGAGAATACTCCATGTACGTAAATCCCCCCCCCCCCTCCACCTTGGCTCAAGGTGGAACGTATCTACAATCAACAAGTCCAACACCATTCGTGATTTCACTGCTAGACCCTGTAAGAGACTGGAAAGTGTAGAAAAACAGCGAGGTAAAGGAACATATCAAGAATAAATAACTCAAAGACTCTCTTCCCCGAACGTAGGCGGGAATGACCGCAATGAAATCCTAGTTTACAGACTGTGTTCACATTGTTGGTGTTAAGCAAAATGCTGATAATTGTGAGTCCACACTTAGACTATATTCGTCCTCTTTAGTATGTCTGCCTCATACGTCTCTTTCTAATGTCATCCATTATTCCACTGCTCTTATTACCTTTTGCTCTCATTCCTCCCCGTTTGCGCTCTCTAATTCTTTGTTGGAGACAATTCCTACGTAGTACATGTCCCATCCAAGACTTTTTCCGGTCAGATAATTTTCAGTGATCTTCTTCTTCACCTATTTTCTTCATTATTTCCTCTGTCTAAAGTCTGCCAGTCCATTTCACCTTAGGCATTCTTCTGCATAGCCACATTTCAAAACTTTCTAAGTACCTTTCTTCCTTATTTTTATATCCTATACAGTGTAAATTAAATGTTGTCGGTGTTACGAAAGTCTGTTCTTGTTACAGTTGCTAAACATCTACATCTATATCTACATCTACATGACTACTCTGCAATTCACATTTAAGTGCTTGGCAGAGGGTTCATCGAACCACAATCATACTATCTCTCTACCATTCCACTCCCGAACAGCGCGCGGGAAAAACGAACACCTAAACCTTTCTGTTCGAGCTCTGATTTCTCTTATTTTATTTTGATGGTCATTCCTACCTATGTAGGTTGGGCTCAACAAAATATTTTCGCATTCGGAAGGGAAAGTTGGTGACTGAAACTTCGTAAATAGATCTCGCCGCGACGAAAAACGTCTTTGCTTTAATGACTTCCATCCCAACTCGCGTATCATATCTGCCACACTCTCTCCCCTATTACGCGATAATACAAAACGAGCTGCCCTTTTTTGCACCCTTTCGATCTCCTCCGTCAATCCCACCTGGTAAGGATCCCACACCGCGCAGCAATATTCTAACAGAGGTCGAAGGGAGTGTAGTGTAAGCTGTCTCTTTAGTGGACTTGTTGCATCTTCTAAGTGTCCCGCCAATGAAACGCAACCTTTGGCTCGCCTTTCCCACAATATTACCTATGTGGTCTTTCCAACTGAAGTTGTTCGTGATTTTAACACCCAGATACTTAGTTGAATTGACAGCCTTGAGAATTGTACTATTTATCGAGTAATCGAATTGCAACGGATTTCTTTTGGAACGCATGTGGATCACCTCACACTTTTCGTTATTTAGCGTCAACTGCCACCTGCCACACCATATAGCAATCTTTCCTAAATCGCTTTGCAACTGATACTGGTCTTCGGATGACCTTACTAGACGGTAAATTACAGTATCATCTGCGAACAACCTAAGAGAACTGCTCAGATTGTCACCCAGCTCATTTATATAGATCAGGAACAGCAGAGGTCCCACGACGCTTCCCAGGGGAAGACCTGATATCACTTCTGTTTTACTCGATGATTTGCCGTCTATTACTACGAACTGCGACCTTCCTGACAGGAAATCACGAATCCAGTCGCACAACTGAGACGATACCCCATAGGCCGGCAGCTTGATTAGAAGTGGCTTGTGAGGAACGGTGTCCAAAGCTTTCCGGAAATCCAGATATACGGAATCAACCTGAGATCCCCTGTCGATAGCGGCCATTACTTCGTGCGAATAAAGAGCTAGCTGCGTTGCACAAGAACGATGTTTTCTGAAACCATGCTGATTACGTATCAATAGATCGTTACCTTCGAGGTGATTCATAATGTTTGAATACAGTATATGCTCCAAAACTCTGCTGCAAACCGACGTCAATGATATAGGTCTGTAGTTCGACGGATTACTCCTACTACCCTTCTTAAACACTGGTGCGACCTGCGCAATTTTCCAATCTGTAGGTACAGATCTATCGGTGAGCGAGCGGTTGTATATGATTGCTAAGTAGGGAGCTATTGTATCAGCGTAATCTTAAAGGTACCTAATCGGTATACAATCTGGACCTGAAGACTTGCCCGTATCAAGCGATTTGAGTTGCTTCGCAACCCCTAAGGTATCTACTTCTAAGAAACTCATGCTAGCAGCTGTTAGTGTTTCAAATTCTGGAATATTCTATTCGTCTTCCCTGGTGAAGGAATTTCGGAAAACTGCATTCAATAACTCCGCTTTACCGGCACAGTCGTCGGTAACAGTACCATCGGCACTGCGCAGCGAAGGTATTGACTGCGTCTTGCCGCTTCTGTACTTTACATACGGCCAGAGTTTCTTCGGATGTTCTACCAAATTTCGAGACAATGTTTCGTTGTGGAACCTATTAAAGGCATCTCGCATTGAAGTCCGTGCCAAATTTCGCGCGTCTGTAAATTTTAGCCAATCTTCGGGATTTCGCGTTCTTCTGAACTTCGCATGCTTTTTTCCGTTGCCTCTGCAACAGCGTTCGGACCTGTTTTGTGTACCATGGGGGATCAGTTCCATCTATTACCAATTTATGAGGTATAAATCTCTCAATTGCTGTTGCTACTATATCTTTGAATTTGAGCCACATCTCGTCTACATTTGCATAGTTAGTTCGGAAGGAATGGAGATTGTCTCTTAGGAAGGCTTCTAGTGACACTTTATCCGGTTTTTTAAATAAAATTATTTTGCGTTTGTTTCTGGTGGATTTGGAAGAAACGGCATTGAGTCTAGCTACAACGACCTTGTGATCACTAATCCATGTATCAGTCATGATGCTCTCTATTAGCTCTGGATTGTTTGTGGCTACGAGGTCAAGTGTGTTTTCGCAACCATTTACAATTCGCGTGGGTTCGTGGACTAACTACTCGAAACAATTTTCGGAGAAAGCATTTAGGACAATCTCGGAAGATGTTTTCTGCCTACCACCGGTTTTGAACAAGTATTTTTGCCAACATATTGAGGGAAGGTTGAAGTCCCCACCAACTATAACCGTATGATTGGGGTATTTATTTGTTACGAGACTCAAATTTTCTCTGACCTGTTCAGCAACTATATCATCGGAGTCTGGGGGTCGATAGAAGGAGCCAATTATTAACTTAGTTCGGCTGTTAAGTATAACCTCCACCCATACCAATTCGCACTTAGTATCTACTTCGACTTCACTACAAGAAAAACCACTGCTGACAGACACAAACACTCCACCACAAAGTACGTAACACTTGTACCCTCAAACTTTTGAACAAATGCAGTGTTTCTCTGAATTATAATTTCTTTGAAATATAGTGAGCACTGATGTAAACTTATATTTCTTTTTTCTCAGATGGGCCATCCAGGAATGCGTTTCTATTCTTTATTCGTTCTTCTGTTCTTTCCTTTCACTATTCGTCCTTCTGTTTGTTATGTTCTCTTCTACTTGTCTTGAAAACACTTCAGGCCAAATCTTTTCACTCTCCTACCTTGTAATCATTCCGTGCTCTGTACTTCTCCTCTAAACACATCCCTGCCATCTATTTATTTACCCTTTACTTTTAAATCTTCTTTTACTTCATAAATCCAATTCGTTGTTATCTTCTTATCCCACAGATATTTGAAAAACTTTCTGCTTAATCTACTGGCTTGCATTCGATAAAAATGTCAAAAAATTTGTCTTCTTTCTCTCATTACTTCTCATTACTACTTTTTCTCATTACTTCAGAAAAGTTTTCTTTATTTCGATAAATTTCATTGTTACTACCTAATATACAATGTTCCGTAGTTTTCGTGTACCTAAAATTTTTCCAATGATTATCCTTTCTAATGTTTTTGATTTATCTAAATTATAGCTTAATGTCAATTGCTTGCGTAAAGGAATTCTGGCTTCACTACTGTACTGTAATGCCTTATTCTTTCACTTTTAGGCAGGTTTTTTGTTGTTAAAGTCTTTAGTTATATCTTATGCTCTCCCCAATTTATGTGTTCTCCACCATACATACGATTTTTCCAAATCATTTTCTTCTATTACCTCTCTATGATATTTAAATGTTTTAACCTTTTCAATTTGTTCAACACTTGGTTTCAGAAATTTCGGTGTATGTTTAATGTTCGTAAACAGTTCGTTTTTTTTTTTCGCTTAAATAATTCAACCTCTGCTATTGGCTACTTCTCCTAACAAATTAATTTGTTACAGCAGATGTCACATATTCTGGAGGTGTAGCAAAGTCATCTACGAATGCGAGACGGTTTATTGCAATATTTTTCTTTCCTCTTCCCAGCCTTATTAATTAAATCTTATATTCATTCAGTTTATTTTTTCCAAATTCTCACTGTTATTTCTGGAACACAAAAATAATTGAGGACATTGACGTAAACCCGTATTTCGGAGGGCTGAATCATTTCTCCCATAAATTTCACTTTACATACTCAGTGTGTGTGTAATGGGGGAGGGGGGGGGGGAAAAATTGGGGGGGGGGGTGGATGGGTGGGTGTTTCACCAATCAGATTTGCCAATTTAAAGATTATACGAAATTTTCGGATTATTTTCTCTTTTGTTTGTCTGCCAATGAAATCAAAGGCCTTTTTGAAATTGCCAAACATTTCTACAGTGCGGTATATTTCGAATTCAGTAATCTATGGGGAATTATTGATTTCAGATTATACATATATAATGAAATCATTTGTAATGTTCACAATATCAATGCAATCTACGAATTTGTTCCTCCTATTCTTAAAAGCGTTGGCATTTGTGACCCATTAAAACTGGGGGTTCTCTTAAGTTACAGTTGGAATGAATTGCGGTGAGTGCGTGGGGGGGGGGGGGGGGGAAGAGGGGGGTCATTAAATCAGGAACAAACCGTAACGTCCGTGACCCGTCCTCCAGCCCCCACACTCCAGAACTGAAGGCTTTGCGCCTGTATACTCGGAAAACGTGATTTTGTTACGAAAAGATTTTCAGCATCCAAGATAAGTGACAAAAATCTCAAGCAGAAGTACTGCAGAGTAGTTAAGTTCAGTACAATGATCGATGCCATCTTAATATCCTAAACACACCAAAAAGGGAAGGATAAATTACACAGACGGAAAGAGTACAGTAGAACACAGAACTTTATTGTTGTTTTACCCCATGTTTACTTCATTGTGTAGTACTATACGTTTGTTTAGCACAGTAAAGACCACCTGCAAAGTCTCGAACTACATACACGGAAAGCTTAACCTATCACTACCGTCACTTGCAAGTGACGGTATTCCAAGCCAGCCAACTGTGGTCCCTTTCAACGACAACCCATTTTATACAGATGGGAAGACAACACACAGTTCCAGTTTCAGTTCTGAAGTGTATTAAATATTCACGAAAAATTACCACAATGGCTTGATGTAGCGCAGCAGTATCACCAGTCTTCCGAAAAGCCCCCGAGACACCGCTACCTCGTCTTACTGCTTCTGCCCACGCCTAGCGATGCACTCTCTTTCCATCCGCAAAGCCCGCTACAGCGTGACAAAGCGGCACCACTGGGACTTAAATTTGAGAGTAGGCACACATTCGTCTCCTCGCACCCAGCTATCAACTTCAGTGCTTTACCGAGGTCGCCAAGCTAGCTTTTACGCCAGAGACAGCTTTAACAGTTTTTCAGTGTCAGTCTCTCTCAGCCTGTGATCATTCAGGAAATCCCAGGGTGTATACAACAGATCAGACACTTTTACCAGCATTCAGATTTCCCTTCCTTTTCCCCCTGTTCGTTCATTCGAAAGTAAAATAAGTGAATTACGGATAACTAAAAAAAAAAAAAAAAATCATACCGTTTAACACAATATCCATTTAAAAACTCAGCGAAGTTTTATTAAGCTTTCAAAGTAATTTAGTGACACTTTTACTACAATTTGTGCCTCGACATTACTTTTTACCGCTAAAAGCAGGCATTCTCTAGATGTCATCCGTAAATTTCGATATTTTTGATAGGAGAACGTGCAGCAGACGACGGTCAACAAGAATTATGATGCTTTGAAAAACCTACAACCGAAAAACTATGCCACTCGGCATGCAAGACGTACGAAACAGGCAAAATCACCGCAGACTTCAAACACAATGCAGCAGTCTCATTTACAAAGAATATAGTTAAACAAGCCATGGTGGGAAAAAACTAACACGAATTATCTACAGACGAATGGAAAGACTGGCAGAAACTGACCCTGGCATCAGTTTGTGTTCTAGAGGCAATATTCACCGTCTGACTTTTCTTAAAAGATAGACCAAACTACATTAAGAGCATTTGTAGATTTGCAGTAAGCTTAGAAACCATGAAATTACCTGGAATACAATACCAGCAAGAAAAAGTTAACCGTAAGTAGTACGGAAGACAGACTGCAGTTATATACACAGATCAGCCAGAACAAAATGACCACTTACATAATAGCCGGTGTTTCCACCTTCGGCGCGTCGTGGCGTGGAAGCAGTGTAGGTCATTGGAGAGACTTGAAACCACATCTCTACGCACAACTCCCGTAAATTCAGGGATGAGGGGCCGTCGGCTCTGACACCACATCCAGTTTATCGCAGATGTGTTCGATCGGGTTCAGAGCTGGCGAGTTGTGGGCCAGCATATTAACTGAAACTGGCCAGTGTGTTCCTTGGACCACTCCATCAGACTCCTAAGCTTGTGATATGACCCATTGTTATTGTTGCGATCTTCAATCCAGAGACTGGTTTGATGCAGCTCGCCATGCTGCTCTAACCTGTGGAAGCTTCTTCATCTCCCATTACCTACTGCAACCTACATCCTTCGAAATCATTTTGCTTTATTCATCTCTTGGTCTCCCTCTACGATTTTTATGTTCCACTCTACCCTCAATCACTAAATTGGTGATCCCTTGATGCCTCAGAATGTGTCCTATCAACCGATCCCTTCTTCCGATCAAGTTGTGCCACAAATATCTCTTCTCCCCAATTCTATTCAATACCTCATCATTAGTTATGTATCTACCCATCTAATCTTAAGCATTCTTCTGTAGCACCACATTTCGAAAGCTTCTATCCTTTTCTTGTCTAAACTATTTATCGTCCACGTTTCACTTCCATACATGGCTACACTCCATACAAATACTTTCAGAAACCACTTCCTGACACTTAAATCTCTACTCGATGTTAACAAATTTCTCTTCTTCAGAAACGCTTTCCTTGCCATTCCCTGTCTACATTTTCTATCGTCTCTACTTCTACCTTCATTAGTTATTCTGCACCTCACATAGCAAAACTCATTTACTACTTTAGGCGTCTCATTTTCTAATCTAATTCCCTCAGCATCACCTGGTTTCATTGGACTACATTCCATTACCCTCGTTTTACTTTTGTTGAAGCTGATCTTATATCCTCCTTTCAAGACACTGTCCATTCCGTTCAGCTGCTCTTCCAGGTCCTTTGCTGTTTTTCACAGAATTACAATGTCATCGGCGAACCTCAAAGTTGCGGCCGGTGTGGCCAAGTGGTTCTAGGTGCTTCAGTCTGGAACCGCGCGACCGTTACGGTCACAGGTTCGAATCCCTTCTCGGGCATGAATGTGTGTGATGTCGTTAGGTTAGTTAGGTTTAAGTAGTTCTAAGTTCTAGGGGACTGATGACCTCAGATGTTAAATCCCATAGTGCTCAGAGCCATTTGAACCTCAAAGTTTTTGCTTCTTCTCCATGGATTTTAGTACCTACTCCGAATTTTTCTTTTGATTCCGTTACTTCTTTCTCAATACACAGATTGAATAACATCGGGGATAGGCTACAACCCTGTCTCACTTCCTTCCCAACCACTGCTTCCCTTTCATACCCCTCGACTCTTATAACTGCCATCTGGTTTCTGTATTAATTGTAAGTAGCCTTTCTCTCCCTGTATTTTACCCGTGCCACCTTCAGAATGTGAAAGAGAGTATTCCAGTCAACATTATCAAAAGCTTTCTCTAAGTCTACAAAAGCTAGAAAAGTAGGTTTGCCTTTCCTTAATCTATTTTCTAAGATAAGTCGTAGGGTCAGTAATGGCTTCCGTGTTCCAACATTTCTACGGCATCCAAACTGGTCTTCCCCTCGACTCTTATAACTGCCATCTGGTTTCTGTATTAATTGTAAGTAGCCTTTCTCTCCCTGTATTTTACCCGTGCCACCTTCAGAATGTGAAAGAGAGTATTCCAGTCAACATTATCAAAAGCTTTCTCTAAGTCTACAAAAGCTAGAAAAGTAGGTTTGCCTTTCCTTAATCTATTTTCTAAGATAAGTCGTAGGGTCAGTAATGGCTTCCGTGTTCCAACATTTCTACGGCATCCAAACTGGTCTTCCCCGAGATTGGCTTCTACCAGTGTGGTCCATTATCTTTTTGAAAAACGCCACTGCCTTAAGGAAACATGACGGTCATGATGGGGTGAACGTGGTCAGCAACCAATGTATGACACTCCTTGGTCGTCTTGGTGCCTCGCAAGAACTCCACTGGACCCATGCATCCCCACGTGAATGCCCACGTGAATGTTCTCCAGAGCATAATGGAGCCGCCGTCAGCTTGTCTCCGCCCCACAGTACAGACGTCAAGGAGCTGTTCGCTGGAAGACGACGGATTCTCGGCCCCCCATCAGCATGATGAAGACGGTATCGGAAATCATCAGACCATTCAACGCTCTGCCGTTGCACCAACATCCAGTTCTGATCATCATGTGCCCATATCAGTCGTAGTTGTCAAGGTCGTGGCGTTAACATTCGCACATGCATGGGATTCATCATACCGTTCAACAATCTGCCATTGCGCCAACAACCAGTTACGATGGTCATGTGCCTATTTCATTCGTAGCTGCCGAGGTTGTGGTTTTAACATTGTGATATGCATGTGTCGTCGGCTCCGGGAGCCATTTTTAGGAATGTTTTGTGCACTGTGTGTTCAGTCGTACAGTATTGAAGTGTGATATTAGCTTCACCACAGTTCACCACCTGCCTGTTTTACCAGTCTACCCAGCCTGAGACATCCGACATGTGTGATGAGGAGTGGCCGCCCAAACCCACGACGTCTGGATGTGGCTTCACCTTGGTTCCGCCACATGATAGAAACACTCACCACAGCACTCCCCGAACACCCGGCAAGTTGAGCAGTTTCCGAAATGCTCAAGCCAATCCTATGGGCCATGACAATCCGCCAGATAGATCGCGCGTCTTCCCATTCTGCACATGGACAGCACGCTCGCTGTTACTACGTGCATAGTGTACGTGTCTGACAACTGTTATTACTCGCCAGGTGACGCTGCTATCGCCTGAACGCGCTTATATCGATAGTAGGTCGGTGATCACAATGTTCTGGCTGATCAGTCTAAAAAAGCTTGGAAAGAACGTAGTTGAGCAGATAGAGAGATACGGTCGTAGTCTACCCCATACTGCTGAATCTGTATAGCGGGCAACTGAGCTTTTACAGCAAAATAACCAAAAATCGTCGTGGTAGAGAGGATATAAAATGCACACAAAATTTCAAAGTGTTTCTGTAAAATAGAAATTGGTTTACAATTAATAGAAATTTAAGTGCTAAAAAGTAGTGTCTGAAAGTATTTCTATGGAGCGCAGCAGTGTGTAAAAGTGAAGAAAATACATTTTTTTTTTAAAAGTAAAGAAATGATGAAGATTCCGTGGGCAGAACATGTTGGTAATCAAGAGGTACTGAACCAAATGAGGAATAAAATAAATTATTGGTACATTTGTAAAGCTGCAGTTATAGTAGTGGATTCTCATTGTTAGTGCGACGATGTGATGGTCTCTTTACGATTTACGTCTTTCCAAGAAAACTTGAAGCTGTCACCCCGTGTTCAGGCCACAAGTGGCCCATCGGGACCATCCGACCGCCGTGTCGTCCTCAGATGAGGATGCGAATAGGAGGGGCTTGCGGTCAGCACACCGCTCTCCCGGTCGTTATGATGGTTTTCTGTGAGCGGAGCCGCTACTATTCGGTCGAGTAGCTCCTCAGTTGGCATCACGAGGCTGAGTGCACCCCGAAAAATGGCAACAGGGTATTGCGGCCCGGATGGTCGCCCATCCAAGTGCCGGTCACGCCGGCAGCGCTTAACTTCGGTGATCTGACGGGAACCGGAGTATCCACTGCGGCAAGGCCGTTGCCTCAAGAAAACTTGAAGAACCGAGGGTAATTTCGCTTTCTGCGGCGAGAAATTCTAGGGCATGTGCTACATGCATTACGTGCAGCGGCACAGTTTTCTGTCTGTTTTAGGTATCTAACACACGGGTATGGTCGAAGTGGCCAGGCCTGGAGTGACCTATACCTCTGCCTCCAAGTTCATCTTGCCCTGTTCCATGGAATATTCTCTCTGTGATAACGGAGAAAATAAGCACGCAGTAAGCCCGTTGTTACAGTTGAAAAACTGGAGCTGTGAATTGTACAGACTTACAACCGTAACGAGGTTATCGAGCGGAGTTTATAGCGATCCGTAACCCACTGCAGAGGCGAGTGCAGTAATTGTATCAAAATGCAAGAAATGGAACATGAAACTCCAGCGCAGTTTCACGGGAAGGTAATCGGAACGTATAAATTTGAGGTAAATTTGTACTAAGGCAATATATCACTCTAAGTTCAGTGGCTGCTCGAAACCACACATTTATAGTTACATCACAATTTCCTTGTTTGTGGATTCATGATTAATGAAGCGATTTTGCTTCTCTAGTCGTATAAGTTTGCTGACGTCAGGTTTTGCTGTTAATTGTGATACAACCTGTTTACTCAGGCATCAAGATTTTTTACCCTACTAACGACTTTCTATATTGATGCGTGCCATTTAATTTCATAACGTTGTTATTTTCATTATTGTATACCGCTGTGTCTTGTTAATTTATTTAGCTTATGAGACAAAAATCAACAATAAGTAAATCTAGATTAGTGGAATATAGTCAAACTGAATCAGATTATGATGAGGTGATTACATTAAGTAACGAGACACTACAAGTTGTAAATGAGTTTGAGTATTTGAGCAGCATTAGTAAAAAAGCATTAATAAAATAGAAAAAAAATTGCATCGAATATAAATTTTAGTGTTAATAAGTCTTTTCTGAAGGAATTAGTCTGGTATTGGCTTCGTGAATCATCGACGGTGAACAGTTTTGGTTTTACAGAATAACTCTGAAGAATACAGGGTGAGTCACCTAACGTTACCGCTGGATATATTTCGTAAATCACATCAAATACTGAAGAATCGATTCCACAGCCCGAACGTGAGGAGAAGGGCTAGTGTAATTGGTTAATACAAACCATAAAAAATGCACGGAAGTATGTTTTTTAACACAAACCTACGTTTTTTTAAATGGAACCCCGTTAGTTTTGTTAGCACATCTGAACATATAAAAAAATACGTAATCAGTGCAGTTTGTTGCATTGTAAAATGTTAATTACATCCGGAGATATTGTAACCTAAAGTTGACGCTTGAGTACCACTCCTCCGCTGTTCGATCGTGTGTATCGGAGAGCACCGAATTACGTAGGGATCCAAAGGGAACGGTGATGGACCTTAGGTACAGAAGAGACTGGAACAGCACATTACGTCCACATGCTAACACCTTTTTATTGGTCTTTTTCACTGTCGCGCGTGTACATTGCCATGAGGGGTGAGGTACACGTACAGACGTGGTTTTCGTTTTCAATTACGGAGTGGAATAGAGTGTGTCCCGACATGTCAGGCCAATAGATTTTCAATGTGGTGGCCATCATTTGCTGCACACAATTGCAATCTCTGGCGTAATAAATGTCGTACACGCCGCAGTACATCTGGTGCAACGTCGCCGCAGGCTGCCACAATACGTTGTTTCATATCCTCTGGGGTACATCACGGTACACATTCTCCTTTAACGTACCCCACAGAAAGAAGTCCAGAGGTGTAAGATCAGGAGAACGGGCTGCCCAATTTATGCGTCCTCCACGTCCTATCAAACGACCGTCGAATATCCTGTCAAGGGTCAGCCTAGTGTTAATTGCGGAATGTGCAGGTGCACCATCATGCTGATACCACATACGTCGACGCGTTTCCAGTGGGACACACTCTATTCCACTTCGTAATTGAAAACGGAAACCACGTGTGTACCTTTACCTCACTCCTCATGGTAATGTACATGTGCGTCAGCGAAAAAGACCAATAAAAAGGTGTTAGCATGTGGACGTAATGTGCTGTTCCAGTCTCTTCTGTACCTGAGGTCCATCACCGTTCCCTTTGGATCCCTACGTAATTCGGTGCTCTCCGATACACACGATCGAACAGCGGAGGAGTGGTACTCAAGCGTCAACTTTAGGTTACAATATCTACGGATGTAATTAACATTTTACAATGCAACAAACAGCACTGATTACGTATTTGTTTATATGTTCAGATGTGCTAACAAAACTAACGGGGTTCCATTTAAAAAAACGTAGGTTTGTGTTAAAAAACATACTTCTGTGCATTTTTTTATGGTTTGTATTCACCAATTACACTAGCCCCTCTACTCAAGTTCGGTCTGTGGAATCGATTCGTCAGTATCTGATGTGGTTCACGAAATATATCCAGCGGTAACGTTAGGTGACTCACGCTGTATATGGGTAGATCTGATTGTATGTTGTTGTATATATGTTGTTTGTGAACCAGGGACCTAGAAACGACGGAGAGGCTCCATGCCCGCCGCACCCGCAGTGGTCCACAACCCCACGACGACTACCGCAGTCCACTTCACCTCTCCGCCGCCCTTCACCGTACCCAGGGTTATTGCGCGGTTCGGCCCCCGATGGACCCCCCCCCCCCCCCCCCCCCCCCAGGGAACGTCTCTCCCCTATGTTTGCTTGGTATATTACTGGTGGTGTATGCGTACGGAGAGAGTGCAGCAATCGCCGACATAGTGTAGCTGAGGCGGAATAAGGGGAACCAGCCCGCAGTCGCCAAGGCAGATGGAAAACCGCCTAAACACCATCCACAGACTGGCTGGTTCACCGGACCTCGACAAAAATGTTTGGCGGATTCGTGCCGGGGACCAGGCGCTCCTTCCCGCACCGGAAAACCGTGCGTTAGACCACTTGGGTAGATCTGATTACTAGCTTAAAGAGAAGGTGTAGAAACGAATTGGGAGAAGAGAAATTTACGCCACAACATGACTAAAAGATGAGATCAATTGACAGGATACGTGCTGGGGCATCAAGGGATATTTATTTAATGGAGAGAAGTGTGGCGTCGGGCATGGGGTAATGACTGGGAGGAGGCGAAATTTGTACGTGGGAATTGTCAACTTGACTACAGCAATCAATTTGAAATGGATGAAGCTTGCAGAAGATTTTCAGAGATGAAGAGGCTTGCACAGGAAACATAGCACGGGAGAAGAACCAGAACACAACAGTAACAACAACAATAAACATTTTTATAAGACTTGACATGGTCAAGGATGTGAGAGAACGATGTTGTTATTAAATATAACCTGTATGACTATGGTCCACATGCTACAAAATAATTATATGACCTCTATATATTGTGCTAGCAATCGATAATGCATGCGACTGTATGCGTTCCTAATATGTTCCAAAAAGCTGCGCATTAGAACTGGATTTGCCGCTGGTCATACCTCGTATGCTACAGGTGATAAAAAGGTAGGCTCAATTTTTTTGGATATTCCTTGGGCTCTGGACCATTTGTATACCTAACAGAGGGATACTCACAGTGTCACTGTCGTACAATACAGCATCAAAGTATGAACACTACACACATCACCCTGCTTAGATTCATGGAGCAAGTTAGTTGGTTCTTTTTGCTTTTGATGTAGTCTACAGTGGGTTTGATGGGACTTATGGAGGGACCATTAGTGCATGGCCAAGATTGCCAAGCACAGATCTCGAACAGTCATGAAAATTTTCCTTATATCTTTATCCGCTTCCGAGACACAGAGGTCCAAACTTACCCTTCTTGTACACTTATAATACACACGTAAAATCCGGTGTGAGGTGAAAACGTAGATTGCAAAGTGACGTATCAGGGAGAAATATATTGTAAAATAGCTCCGTTATGATCTGAAAACCCAACATTGTAGTACCGAAGCACATGTATCTACATCTACATCTACATCTACATCCATACTCCGCAAGCCACCTGACGGTGTGTGGCGGAGGGTACCCTGAGTACCTCTATCGGTTCTCCCTTCTATTCCAGTCTCGTACTGTTCGTGGAAAGAAGGATTGTCGGTTTGCTTCTGTGTGGGCTCTAATCTCTCTGATTTTATCCTCATGGTCTCTTCGCGAGATATACGTAGGAGGGAGCAATATACTGCTTGACTCTTCGGTGAAGGTATGTTCTCGAAACTTTAACAAAAGCCCCTACCGAGCTACTGAGCGTCTCTCCTGCAGAGTCTTCCACTGGAGTTTATCTATCATCTCCGTAACGCTTTCGCGATTACTAAATGATCCTGTAACGAAGCGCGCTGCTCTCCGTTGGATCTTCTCTATCTCTTCTATCACCCCTATCTGGTACGGATCCCACACTGCTGAGCAGTATTCAAGTAGTGGGTGAAGAAGCGTACTGTAACCCACTTCCTTTGTTTTCGGATTGCATTTCCTTAGGATTCCTCCAATGAATCTCAGTCTGGCATCTGCTTTACCGACGATCAACTTTATATGATCAAATGGCTCTGAGCACTATGGGACTTAACATCTGTGGTCATCAGTCCCCTAGAACTTAGAACTACTTAAACCTAACTAACCTAAGGACATCACACACATCCATGCCCGAGGCAGGATTCGAACCTGCGACCGTAGTAGTCGCGCGGTTTCGGACTGAGCGCCTGAACCGCTAGACCACCGCGGCCGGCTTATATGATCATTCCATTTTAAATCACTCCTAATGCGTACTCCCAGATAATTTATGGAATTAACTGCTTCCAGTTGCTGACCTGCTATTTTGTAGCTAAATGATAAGGGATCTATCTTTCTATGAATTCGCACATTACACATTGAGATTCAATTGCCCTTCCCTGCACCATGCGTGAATTCGTTGCAGATCCTCCTGCATTTCAGTACAATTTTCCTTTGTTACAACCTCTCGTTACACCACAGCATCATCTGCAAAAAGCCTCAGTGAACTTCCGCATTGGCGGCCGAAGACTTCCAGCATAAGAAGTCAGCCTCATTCTGCCAACGGCCTTGTCAAAGAGGGCGGAGGAGCGGATAGAGGATCGGGGCACTCTCTTGTCCTAGGGGTGGGAAATTGCCCCTAAAGGCGGAAGAATCAGGAATGATCAACGACATGAGGATGCAGAAGGCAATGGAAACCACTGCATTAAAGACACGTAACGTGTATTCACAGGACATGTGGCCTGTAATGGAAAAAGTGTCATGAAGATCTCTCCATTGGCAAAAGATTCCGGAATAGTCCCCCATTCGGATCTCCGGGAGGGGACTGCCAAGGGGGAGGTTACCATGAGAAAAAGACCGAATAATCAACGAAAGGATAACGTCCTACGAGTCGGGGCGTGGAATGTCAGAAGCTTGAACGTGATAGGGAAACTAGAAAATCTGAAAAGGGAAATGCGATGGCTCAATCTAGATATAGTAGGGGTCAGTGAAGTGAAGTGGAAGGAAGACAAGGATTTCTGGTCAGATGAGTATCGGCTAATATCAACAGCAGCAGAAAATGGTATAACAGGTGTAGGATTCGTTATGAATAGGAAGGTAGGGCAGAGGGTGTGTTACTGTGAACAGCTCTGTGACCGGGTTGTGATATTCAGAATCGACAGCAGACCAACACCGACAACGATAGTTCAGGTATACATGCCGACGTCGCAAGCTGAAGATGAGCAGACAGAGAAAGTGTATGATGATATTGAAAGTGTTGTGGCGTAACAAGACAGCTACGCCACACTGAAGTAGCCGAAAGGCACGCGTAATCTCACGTAGGCTAGATAGAGGTCTGAAACAGGATACGTAATGAATGGTAGCAAGAAAAGTACGTAGCTGCTATAATACTTAACTTTTAATCCTTCATTTGAATACAGCATTCCTTGATGATACAAGTGAGACTCTATCTTAAAATGGTTAATGGCGCCTTGCTAGGCCGTAGCCATTAACTTATCTGAAGGCTATTCTAACTATCTGCTCGGCTAATGAGCGATGCTTCGTCCGTGTAGTCGCTAGCAATGTCGTCCGTACTGGGGCGAGTGCTAGTCCGTATCTCGAGACCTGCCTTGTGGTGGCCCTCGGTCTGCGATCACACAGAGGCGACACGCGGGTCCGACATGTACTAATGGACCGCGGCCGATTTAAAACTACCACCTAGCAAGTGTGGTGTCTGGCGGTGACGCCACAGAAAGGATAATGCAGTATGTAAAGGGGGACGAAAATCTAATAGTCATGGGCGACTGGAATGCAGTTGTAGGGGAAGGAGTAGAAGAAAAGGTTACGGGAGGGTTTGGGCTTGGTACAAGGAATGAAAGAGGAGAAAGACTGATTGAGTTCTGTAACAAGTTTCAGCTAGTAATAGCGGATACTCTGTTCAAGAATCACAAGAGGAGGAGGTATACTTGGAAAAGGCCGGGAGATAATAATGGTCAGACAGAGAGTCCGAAATCAGACACTGGATTGTAAGGCGTACCCAAGAGCAGATATAGACTCAGATCACAATATAGTAGTGATGAAGAGTAAGCTGAAGTTCAAGACATTAGTCAGGAAGAATCAATACGCAAAGAAGTGGGATACGGAAGTACTAAGGAATGACGAGATACGTTTGAAGTTCTCTAACGCTATAGATACAGCAATAAGGAATAGCGCAATAGGCAGTACAGTTGAAGAGGAAAGGACATCTCTAAAAAGGGCCATCACAGAAGTTGGGAAGGAAAACATAGGTACAAAGAAGGTAGCTGCGAAGAAACCATGGGTAACAGAAGAAATACTTCAGTTGATTAATGAAAGGAGGAAGTACAAACATGTTCCGGGAAAATCAGGAATACAGAAATAAAGGCACTGAGGAATGAAATAAGTAGGAAGTGCAGGGAAGCTAAGATGAAATGGCTGCAGGAAAAATGTGAAGACATCGAAAAAGATATGATTGTCGAAAGGACAGACTTAGCATACAGGAAAGTCAAAACAACCTTTGGTAACATTAAAAGCAACGGTGGTAACATTAAGAGTGCAACGGGAATTCCACTGTTAAATGCAGAGGAGAGAGAGCAGATAGGTGGAAAGAATACATTGAAAGCCTCTATGAGGGTGAAGCTTTGTCTGATGTGATAGAAGAATAAACATGAGTCTATTTAGAAGAGATAGGGGATCCAGTATTAGAATCGGAATTTAAAAGAGCTTTGGAGGACTTACGGTCAAATAAGGCAGAAGGGATAGATAACATTCCATCAGAATTTCTAAAATCATTGGGGGAAGTTTCAACAAAACGACTATTCACGTTGGTGTGTAGAATATATGAGTCTGGCGACATACCATCTGCCTTTCGGAAAAGCATCATCCACACAATTCCGAAGACGGCAAGAGCTGACAAGTGCGAGAATTATCGCACAATCAGCTTAACAGCTCATGCATCGAAGCTGCTTACAAGGATAATATACAGAAGAATGGAAAAGAAAATTGAGAATGCGCTAGGTGACGATCAGTTTGGCTTTAGGAAAAGTAAAGGGACGAGAGAGGCAATTCTGACGTTACGGCTAATAATGGAAGCAAGGCTAAAGAAAAATCAAAATACTTTCATAGGATTTGTCGACCTGGAAAAAGCGTTCAACAATATAAAATAGTACAAGCTGTTCGAGATTCTGAAAAAAGTAGGGGTAAGCTATAGGGAGAGACGGATCATATACAATATGTACAACAACCAAGAGCGAATAATAAGAGTGGACGATCAAGAACGAAGTGCTCGTATTAAGAAGGGTGTAAGACAAGGCTGTAGCCGTCGCCCCTACTCTTCAATCTGTACATCGAGGAAGCAATGATGGAAATAAAAGAAAGGTTCAGGAGTGGAATTAAAATACAAGGTGAAAGGATATCAATGATACGATTCGCTGATGACATTGCTATCCTGAGTGAACGTGAAGAAGAATTAAATGATCTGCTGAACGGAATGAACAGTCTAACGAGTACACAGTATGGTTTGAGAGTAAATCGGAGAAAGACGAAGGTAATAAGAAGTAGCAGAAATGAGAGCAGCGAGAAACTTAACATCAGGATTGATGGTCACGAAGTCAATGAAGTTAAGTTACCTAGGCAGTAAAATAACCAATGACGGACGGAGCAAGGAGGACATCAAAAGCAAACTCGCTATGGCAAAAAAGGCATTTCTGGCCAAGAGAAGTCTACTAATATCAAATACCGGCCTTAATTTGAGGAAGAAATTTCTGAGGATGTACGTCTGGAGTACAGCATTGTATGGTAGTGAAACATGGACTGTGGGAAACCGGAACAGAAGAGAACCGAAGCATTTGAGATGTGGTACTATAGACGAATGTTGAAAATTAGGTGGACTGATAAGGAAAGGAATGAGGTGGTTCTACGCAGAATCAGAGAGGAAAGGAATATGTGGAAAACACTGATAAAGAGAAGGGACAGGATGATAGGACATCTGTTAAGACATGAGGGAATGGCTTCCATGGTACTAGAGGGAGCTGTAGAGGGCAAAACCTGTAGAGGAAGACAGAGATTGGAATACGTCAAGCAAATAATTGAGGACGTAGGTTGCAAGTGCTACTCTGAGATGAAGAGGTTAGCACAGGAAAGGAATTCGTGGTGGGCCGCATCAAACCAGTCAGTAGACTGATGACCAAAAAAGAAACTTCCGATGTCATCCACCAGGTCATTTATGTATATTGTGAATAGCAACGGTCCTATGACACTCCCTTGCGGCACACCTGATATCACTCTTGCTTCGGAAGACTTCTCTCCATTGAGAATGACATGCTGCGTTCTGTTATCTAGGAACTCCTCAATCCAATCACACAATTGGTCTGATAGTCCATATGCTCTTACTTTGTTCCTTAAACGACTGTGGGGAACTGTTCGAACGCCTTGAGGAAGTCAAGAAACACGGCATCTACCTGCGAACCCGTGTCTATGGCCCTCAGAGTCTCGTGGACGAATAGCGCGAGCTGGGTTTCACATGACCGTGTTTCTCGAAACCCATGCTGATTCCTACAGAGTAGATTTCTAGTCTCCAGAAAAGTCATTATACTCGAACATAATACGTGTTCCAAAATTCTACAACTGATCGACGTTAGAGATATAGGTCTATAGTTCTGCACATCTGTTCGACATCCCTTCTTGAAAACGTTGATGACCTGTGCCCTTTTCCAATCCTTTGGAACACTACGCTCTTCTAGAGACCTACGGTACACCGCTGCAAGATGGGGGGCAAGTTCCTTCGCGTACTCTGTGTAAAATCGAACTGGCATCCCATCAGGTCCAGCGGCCTTTCCTCTTTCGAGCGATTTTAATTGTTTTTCTATCCCTCTGTCGTCTATTTCGATATCTACCATTCTGTCATCTGTGCGACAATCTAGAGAAGGAACTACAGTGCAGTCTTCCTCTGTGAAACAACTATGGAAAAGACATTTAGTACACTCCTGGAAATTGAAATAAGAACACCGTGAATTCATTGTCCCAGGAAGGGGAAACTTTATTGACACATTCCTGGGGTCAGATACATCACATGATCACACTGACAGAACCACAGGCACATAGACACAGGCAACAGAGCATGCACAATGTCGGCACTAGTACAGTGTATATCCACCTTTCGCAGCAATGCAGGCTGCTATTCTCCCATGGAGACGATCGTAGAGATGCTGGATGTAGTCCTGTGGAACGGCTTGCCATGCCATTTCCACCTGGCGCCTCAGTTGGACCAGCGTTCGTGCTGGACGTGCAGACCGCGTGAGACGACGCTTCATCCAGTCCAAAACATGCTCAATGGGGGACAGATCCGGAGATCTTGCTGGCCAGGGTAGTTGACTTACACCTTCTAGAGCACGTTGGGTGGCACGGGATACATGCGGACGTGCATTAACCTGTTGGAACAGCAAGTTCCCTTGCCGGTCTAGGAATGGTAGAACGATGGGTTCGATGACGGTTTGGATGTACCGTGCACTATTCAGTGTCCCCTCGACGATCACCAGTGGTGTACGGCCAGTGTAGGAGATCGCTCCCCACACCATGATGCCGGGTGTTGGCCCTGTGTGCCTCGGTCGTATGCAGTCCTGATTGTGGCGCTCACCTGAACGGCGCCAAACACGCATACGACCATCATTGGCACCAAGGCAGAAGCGACTCTCATCGCTGAAGACGACACGTCTCCATTCGTCCCTCCATTCACGCCTGTCGCGACACCACTGGAGGCGGGCTGCACGTTGTTGGGGCGTGAGCGGAAGACGGCCTAACGGTGTGCGGGACCGTAGCCCAGCTTCATGGAGACGGTTGCGAATGGTCCTCGCCGATACCCCAGGAGCAACAGTGTCCCTAATTTGCTGGGAAGTGGCGGTGCGGTCCCCTACGGCACTGCGTAGGATCCTACGGTCTTGGCGTGCATCCGTGCGTCGCTGCGGTCCGGTCCCAGGTCGACGGGCACGTGCACCTTCCGCCGACCACTGGCGACAACATCGATGTACTGTGGAGACCTCACGCCCCACGTGTTGAGCAATTCGGCGGTACGTCCACCCGGCCTCCCGCATGCCCACTATACGCCCTCGCAAAGTCCGCCAACTGCACATACGGTTCACGTCCACGCTGTCGCGGCATGCTACCAGTGTTAAAGACTGCGATGGAGCTCAGTATGCCACGGCAAACTGGCTGACACTGACGGCGGCGGTGCACAAATGCTGCGCAGCTAGCGCCATTCGACGGCCAACACCGCGGTTCCTGGTGTGTCCGCTGTGCCGTGCGTGTGATCATTGCTTGTACAGCCCTCTCTCAGTGTCCGGAGCAAGTATGGTGGGTCTGACACACGGGTGTCAATGTGTTCTTTTTTCCATTTCCAGGAGTGTATTTCGGCCTTTAGTCTGTCATCCTCTGTTTCAGTACCATTTTGGTCACAGAGTGTCTGGACATTTTGTTTTGATCCACGTACCGCTTTGACATATGACCAAATTTTCTAAGGATTTTCTGCCAAGCCAGTACGTAGAACTTTAGTTTCGATTTCATTGAACGCCTCTCGCATAGCCCTCCTCACACTACATTCGCTTCGCGTAATTTTTGTTTGTCTGCAAGACTTTGGCTATGTTTATGTTTGCTGTGAAGTTCCCTCTGCTTCCGCAGCAGTTTTCTAACTCGGTTGTTGTACCACGGTGGCTCTTTTCCATCTCTTACGATCTTGCTTGGCACATACTCATCTAACGCATATTGTACGATGGTTTTGAACTTTGTCCACTGATCCTCAACACTATCTGTACTTGAGACAAAACTTTCGTGTTGAGCCGTCAGGTACTCTGAAATCTACTTTTTGTCACTTTTTCTAAACAGAAAAATCTTCCTACCCTTTTTAATATTTCTATTTACGGCTGAAATCATCGATGCCGTAACCGCTTTATGATCGCTGATTCCCTGTTCTGCGTTTACTGTTTCAAATAGTTCGGGTCTGTTTGTCACCAGAAGGTCTAATATGCTATCACCACGAGTCGGTTCTCTGTTTAACTGCTCAAGGTAGCACTTAAAAAAAAAATTTCACTGGATTCTTTGTCCCTGCCACGTGTTATGAATGTTTGAGTCTCCCAGTCTATATCAGGCAAATTAAAATCTCCACCCAGAACTGTAACATGGTGGGGAAATCTACTAGAACTATTTTCCAAATTATCCTTCAGGTGCTCAGCCACAACAGCTGCTAAGCCAGGGGGCCTATAGAGACATCAAATTACCATGCCTGAGCCTGCTTTAACCGTGACCTTCACCCAAATCATTTCACATTTCGGATCTCCGTCAATTTCTTTCGATATTAAATGTGTAAAATTTTTTTGCACGTAAAATCCGGTCTGAGGAGCAAAATGTGTTTTCCTTATTTCCGTTTCACTGAATAAAACTATCTAAATTTTACTGACCAATACATTTTTTCTGCAGCAGAAAAAAGAAGGGAACCTTCGGAGCAAAAAAAAAAAAAAAAAAAAGAAAAAAAAGAATATTTTCCTGATTATTGAAAAGATTCTGACTGAAAAGTAGGGTGTCAGCTGCCTCATTCTTTCTGAGCATCTTTCAAAATTTTCCCGAAAATTTTGCATGTGAACATATTCGCGTTTTTTTATTCCTGGAGAGAAGAAGGGAGTGGCAAGACAAAGAGACGAAAAAGTTATAAATACTAGAAGATAGTAGACAGTGGCTGTAGTATAGAAAGTGTGAAGGAGAGAACGGCAGTATGAGAGAAATAGAGGGACACAGTGATAGTGGGACATAACTGACAGGGACAGAATAGTGCTAGGAAAAGAGGGAAGGAGATACTGCCAGTGGAAGAGGAACAAAGGGAAGGAGAAAGTGGAAGTGGTTGAGAGACAGTGAGACAGAGTATACAACAATTCCGACGAGGAAGAAGAGAAATAGTGACAGTGAAAAGAGACAGCAGCAATAGGTATGAATGAGACAGCAGCAGTAAGAGAGGGCATGAGGGAGATAGTGATAATGAGAGCACACTGTAGGAGTAGATCAGAAGGGAGGGGGCTGTGGCTATGCCACAGCAGACAATGACAGAGAGACAGAAAGCGATAAAGGCTATGAGTTGAGCTGAATGAGTGAGTGAGAAAGGGCAACTGAGAGTGCATGCGTGTGAGCGACTTAGAGGAAGTCTGAGATGAGCTGCATGTTAATACGAGAGAGAGAGAGAAAGCGCGAGTGTGTCTGCAAACGAAATTTTTGTGACAATTCTTAAAGGTGCTGAGGATGATAGAATGAGGCAGCTGATACCTCTCTTTTCAGCCAGAGGCTTTTAAAGAAACATTAACGTATTCACATTTTTTGTGCTCCTGCAGGAACATTTTCCCGCTGGTGATCTTCAGATCCAAAATGGACGATGACGACCTGTCTAATCGATGAAGTATTGCGCTCGTTGGACGGTATAAACCGGTAGTGCACCAGTGGACTCCAGCAACAAAAACTCTTGCAGAAACTGAAGAACCACAGAGGAAATATTGTTCATAGAAAGTCCAATCTCCTTCCACTATATACCATAAAAAATTTAAAAAAGTGACAAAGAACATACCATAAATATCGTTAAAGAGATTAACACGTCATATGTTGTACAATGAAGTATTGGGTCATCAAAACTATTGCGTATTTCGTGAGCCTGCTATTTGAGATAAAAGGAAGACTGCATTTGCTAGAGTGCATCACTGTCTGTGCAGTTACATAATAAAATGATATTAAAAAGAAGTTAAACAACATACAAAAGATTGCTTGCAGATTAACGTCTGCTGGTAAAAGTCAACGACTGAAAAAAATAAACTGTGGGATGAGTATACGAGAAGAAGAAACAATAGTTCAAGTGAGTAGGTTGGTAACTGACAATGGTAGGTAATCCTTAGTAAGATACAAGATATTTTAACAAATAAAATGCAAGGTACAAAGAAAACGAATGTTTTATTATACAAATAGTTAATTTTACATCAGTATATCACGAAATAATATAGCAAATAAAATGCAAAATGTTGAAGAACAGAGAGAAAAAACTGCGCCTGCTATTAGCCCATTGGAGCCATCAGAGGTCGCTTGCTTCCGGCGCTGTATCTTGTTGTTGTCCACAGTCGCCGATATCATCATGGAAGAAAGCAGAAAGGCCCATGCGGAAACAGAATCGGCGACATCCCACCTTCACGTGAGGAAATAATCACTAGTTTGTGCATACCATTGTATTACATTATAACACACGACATCCAAGCGTCAGAACACCAGAGAAGCTCCTCAAAAATGTTTAAACACTCGTTATGATTAAACTCGCACTGTTCACTTGTATTGTGTTCCTGAGAGCACTTTTTGCTATTTCAATTCCCTCTTGGACATCGAGCATTCTTCCTTTAGTTGCCGTAAGTAGTAGCACTTTCATGCGATGTTCTATGTTTGTTGTAGTGCGTTGATTGTCGTAAACGTACGTAGCAAATGATTTTCTATATTCTGCACCGTGGTAAACGACTGTGCCATCTAAGATATGTTTAATAGAGACCACAGTAGATGTATTTCACTCCGTACACAAGTGAATTCAGGAAGGTAGCAAATGCTTTTCTATAGTGTGCTCTTTAGTTTGTGTGGTAAACGACTGTTCCATCTAAGCTATGTTTAATAGTGATCACAGCAGATGTACTTCATTCCACACACAAGTGAATTCAGCAATTTGTCACGCTCAAGTCGAATTTTATGGCGGAAACTTAACCTATGAGTATTGTTCGCTTGAAGACCTATTGTCATGTTTCATTTGTTAAAACATCGCTGTATTCTTTGTGATATTGCGCCGTTATGTGTCTTAGTAATATACTTGGCTTGTGTTTCTAGGGCCTTATTCGTGACTGATTAACCTCGATGTGATTCATTACGTTTCTCGTTTTTTCTATCGGTTTTGGTAACAATGGTGATTTTATCAGCGTTTACTACAACAGTTTAATTCATTACACATAGTTCCCGATTTATTTCACTTTGCTGCATCGGTAGCCGTAATAGACGTTGGCCGCATAGTTGAAGAGAGCTCAAGATTGAAGTTTCTTTTTCGGTGCATGGGAATATTCTGTGTAAATATACGTATGTCATCCTTACTGTCGTTAAATAGTAGGATGGTGGTATAAGCCGTTTTTAAATGAGAGTTCCTGTTTCAGATATTTCACTAAAACCTTATTCTCCGGATCATTGACGAATATCAATGTGCGGCTAAATTTAAGTTGTTGTCTATTACCATACCCTCCCCTTTCTGGCGATACGTTTTACCGCTGAATGAAATACTTAAAACATAAAACCAGTGCAAAAGCTCAGTTGCTTTAGTTACCTGTGCAGTACTCATCGTTTTGTGCGTTACGTTTCTGTGTATTATCTGAATGGCTTCTGTCACAGGTACATTAGTGTATACAATTGCTATGTCTAAATACGCCAACAATGCATCGTCTGGACTTTTCATAGATTGCTTTAGTATATTCATAGCCTTTTTCTATGGTGAAAGATTGCGTATGTGTGTATACATATTTTAGCTCGTTATTCAGCGGATTGTTAAGATTATAACTTGCACTTAAGATGGTACACCCTACAGGAGGAATAGATTTCTCTTGCTTCAAACTTGTGATGAATTAATGTGTGAGACATGCAAACCATTTATGGTTGAAGACGCAAAACCTTAATTATGTTAGTTTTAGTAGTTTCGGATTATTCACGAACATGCTAACGAAAAAGTCTTCTGTTCTTCACATGCTGTAAACCTGTGTATTTACACTCGTGGAGTAGCCTTAGCAGCTGAACAATCCAGTCTAGTGTTTAATTATGTAATCATGTTACCAATCACAGATTACTACTAATTACGGTTCCAACGATATTAATCACGAGTTAGCTACCTAATTAACTGGCAAGTCGATAACTTAATTGGCAAATTAGTATGTTAATGTAAGTCTTCGTGAGATGTATAGACCCTCCGATATGTTCTCTAGGTAAAGGATGGGCGGCTGAGCACTTGAATCCAGAAGGACTCCAGATGGCGTTAATGTAGACGGGTTTCTTCAACTGTCACTGTGGTGTCGCCACGACTGGTTTGCCAACCTAAACGCCGTAATGTCTCACCCAAGCCGCAGGGATCGTCTACGCTGTCACTCCCGGTAGAATTTGCGATAGAAACCACGTTCAGTCGGACTGGGCAGCTGCTTTTGTGTGTGGCTCTGGCGCATCGTATTGCATCTGCAGCAGCAATTTGGGCAGCAGTTGGCGCCACAGTGATGTAACGAACTGTTAGACATCGGTCGTCCACAAACAGCATTAACCGTCTCTGACCCGACCAACCAAGTGCAACAGGCATCATCTCAGAAACTGACAACCATCACCTGTACAATGTGACATCTCCTGGAAGTCCCTATAAAAATTAAACTAAACCTTTACCGTACGTGTAAATATGAAGGGTAAAGAAAGTACAAAACTGAGTGTGTTTCTGTCAATAAAAACCTAGCTAATACGACTTAGGATTATAAAATTTACAACTAGTCAATATGATACTTTTTTGTTAAAGATGTTAACAAAATACTTGTTTTAACATCAAAGAATAATCATACAATGTAAATACATTCTTAGTAACCATGGGGATCCTGTTTGATTAATGTTATAAAGGCTCTGTTCAAAGATCTTATGCTACTTTTGTCTTTGTCTTGAAGAATTAAATCGCTTAGCTGTTCTGACGCACTAAGTATTTGATGTACGTATTTTCTGTTACAATACATGGTGAAAAGTGAATTTATCCTGTTCTTATTCACAACCTCTCCTACCCTGTGGAAATTTCAAGTGAAAATAATTATCTACCGTAAGGTTTGTAGAAGATTGCCCATCTGGCTTTCTTTTGTCGTAATGGTGCACAGACAGCCCTTATGTAGAATTTATTTAAAATATTAAATATTGAGCTCCACCCTCAAGTTAACATAACAAATGCTTTGAATACTGACAATAGTTTTCAAGCATTAATATTTTCAAAGTTCATTTTATCAGAATTTTTACGGAATTGCATAGATGAACTTAAATGGAGTAGACAACAAGTTTTAGGTTTGCTTCAAGATATCTTCGAGTTTGCAGCAAATGCTTAACGAAACTGATGCAAATATGATCCAAATGAAATTATTTATCGTGAGTACTAATCATTTTGCTACGTATGTGGGTATACTGCCTCTCTCTTCGTAACAATTAATTTACCGGGCAATAAGGTAATAGTTTCATGCTAATTGTAATTATCTTTGAGCTAGCGGCGAGTTTGGATAACGTAGTTAAACCATTTAAAGGAAAACTGTACCCATTTTTACTGATGCTTTTGCCTGCGTAGCAACTCTGATTATCGTCGCGGTATATGTAAGCCACATACATGAGCGTGCGGAATATAGCGACGCCAATAGTATGTTAAATATCTTTCACATTTTTTCCAAAGAATACCTACCACATCTTACATTAATATGAAAACACTTTAGCACCAAATAAGAGAGAGAGACGGTGTAGCAATACAATGAGTGCTCGTTTGCATGTTTGCATTCAATGATCTTGCGGTTACACCTGGTATTAATGTAGGAGCGTTGCATATTTTTAATGGGTTGTCTCGCATTTATATCAACCCGTGATCTTGCAATGTTAATCACTTACACCGAAAAGCCAAAGAAACTGGTACACCTGCTTAATATCGTGTAGGGCCCACGGCGAGCACACAGAAGTGCCGCACCACAACGTGGCATGGACTCGACTAATGTCTGAAGTAGTGCTGGAGGGAATTGAAACCATGAATCCTGGAGGGCTCTCCATAAATACGTAAAAGTACGTGGGGAGGAGATTTCTTCTGAACAGCACGTTACAAGGCATCCCAGTTATGCTCAATAATGTTCATGTCTGGGGAGTTGGGTGGTAAGCGGAAGTGTTTAGACTGGGAAGTGTGTTCCTGGAGCAACTCTTTAGCAACTCTGGGCGTGTGAGGTATCGCAATGTCGTGCCGGAAATGCTGAAGTCCGTCGGAAAGCATAATCGGCATGAATGGATGCAGGTGATCAGGCAGGATGCTTACGTACGTGTCACCTGTCAGAGTCGTATGTAGACGTATGAGCAGTCCCATATCACTCCAACTGCACATGCCCCACACCATTACAGACACCCCACAAACTTGAACAATCTCCTGCTGACATGCAGTGTCCATGGACTAATGAGGTTGTTGTCTCCATACTCGTACACGTCCATCCGCTCGATAAAATTTGAAATGAGACTCCACTGACCAGACAACATGTTTCCATTCATCAACAATCCAATTTTGGTGTTGACGGGCATAGGCGAGGCGTAAAGCTTTGTGGCATGCATTCGTCAAGGTTATACTATTGAACTATCGGCTTCGAAAGCCTACATCGATCATGTTTCGTTGAATGATTCGCAAGCTGACACTTGTGGATGGCCCAGCATTGAAATCTGTAGGAATTTGCGGGTGGGCTGAACTATCGTCACGTTGAATGATTCTTTTCAGTCGTCGTTGGTCCCGTTCTTGCAGATCTTTTCCCCGGCCGCAGCGATGACAAAGATTTGGTGTTTTACTGGATTCCTGATATTCACGGTGCACTCGTAAAATGGTCTTACTGGAAAATAGCCACTTTTTCGCAACTTCAGAGATTCTGTGTCCCTCCGCTCATGCGCCTACTATAAAACCACGTTCAAACTCACTTAAATCTTGACAACCTGCCGTTGTAGCAGCAGTAACCGATCTAAAACCAATCTAAAACCACGCCAGACACTTGTTGTCCTATATAGGCATTTCCGATCGCAGCGCCGTATTCTGCCTCTTTATATATCACTGTATTTGAATATGCATGCGTATACCAGTTTCTTTGGCGCTTCATTGTACATATATTATCTAGAAATTTCATATTATCCAGAAATTTCATTTCGCTACTTGTCCCTGGCAGCCGTTAGATAGGCAACACGCAACTGGTTCCAGGTGTGACTTTTAGCCATTTAGCGATATAGATTTGTGGCGAAACAGGCAGCACATCGAACGTGAGTGCTACTCCATGCGAATCAGATGTGTGGTGGTTTATCCGGTGTGTGGGATAACTGTATCGCCGACCTCGGCGTGTTTCTGTCGCACGCCAGAGCGCCAAGGCATTGGCTCTGTAAGACAAGTCTCCACAAGTGTAGAGCACCCCTCTCGCGGATTATCCTCTCGTCCCCGGTGAAGACGCCCCGCACCCTAAAGGAGCACCTGGCGCTGTGAGGGGTGGCCATCCCCGCGGACAGCGGCGCCTGGGGTAATTTAGAGGGCGGCCATTGTGAAGTTGGCGTGCGCAATATGCGGCTGCTCCCGGCTAGCCAGATTAGAAAACTTTCACCAGGAGTAATTTCTATGGAGCCCCGCGAAACTTGTCCCTAGTGCGTGGGAACCCGTAATCCGCGGAGAGCACGTAATAACTTCGCTTTCTTCGAGTGAAGAAGAAAGGCGGAGGGGTTGAAAGGATTGGCGCAGACGGGGGAGGTGGAAGCCGAATGACGACACCAGTTCGTGGTACATTAAGGGTGCGGTAGTAACGCGATTGGAGGATCTGTTCAAGGAAACTCCATTATGTCTCGAAAGACGCCGTTTCCTGTAATCCCGCCGGTTCACAGAGAGTGAAGGAACGAAAACTGTCGGCGAACTCTCTCGGAATTTCAGTAATGTTGTTGCGTAAAGTTTCTGGCAAGCTGTAAACTCAGTGTACTGAGGGCTATGAGAAATCGCTTAACTGCTTCTTGTTATTCCTGGAGCTCTTGCAACTTCACGTTTTAGCCAGCTGTCTTCGACAAGTGTAGGATGCTGGCAACCATATCAACAGCGACCACACTAAACTACAATTATCATACAGTGTTCAGGAAATTTTCATGGATTCTTTTTCTGACTACTACAGTTGTCTAATTTTTGATTCTTCGACATTCATTATTTACCTTTTGTTAGAATTGTTGTGTATTCGTACTCTGGAGTATCTGTGAGAGATATACGATTGTGCTTCGCAGTGGATGTTAATCAAGGGTCAGTTAAAGACGGGTCTTTGCACACAATCCCTTTTTTGAGGGTCAGCACCTCTTTCATAGAGAACGGAATGCTTGTAAGGATCACTTTGTCAATAATTCCTATTTTGCCTATCGAACGAATCATATATGAATGAAATCGATCCCATGAAACAAAGTAATTTCGTAAAGTTTTAAATTCACAAAGTCGAATCAATAAATCCGTATATCTTAGCCAAGCAGATTCTATGTTACTTTGTATCCGTAAAGACAATATTGCTCCATTTAGTTCTGTCTCTGATGCAAACTTCCAAAGATGTTTCTGCTACTGAGGAAAGAGTAAAATAACACTGCCATCTATTGATATTTTGGTGAACTACGAAACTAACGGTGCCGTGCGATTGTACAGCATTGGTTGCCAATTACTGAAGATAAGGACAATACAACACCCAGTCCCTGAGCGGAGGAAATGTCCTGCCTCAGCCGGGAATCGAACCCAGGCTGACCACTGAGCTTACGGGGACGGACTGAAAACGGCAGTTTATGGACGACGTGATCCATCAACCACTCTGAGGGATCTGCGCCGAATCGCCTTTGAGGAGTGGGACAATCTGGACCAACAGTGCCTTGATGAACTAGTGGGTGGTATGCCTCGACGAACACAGGCATGCATCAATGCAAGAGAACGTGCTACTGGGTATTAGAGGTACCGGTGTGTACAGCAATCTGGACAACCACCTCTGAAGGTGGTACAACATGCAATGTGTAGTTTTCGTGAGCAATAAAAAGGGCGGAAATAATTATGTTGATCTCTGTTTCAATTTTCTGTAGATGTTCCCGAACTCTCGGAACCGAGGAGATGCAAACTTTTTTTTTTTTTTTTTTTTTTGATTTGTGTAAATTCGTAAACTCAGAAGTCTCTCTCGTGTGCTTTTGCCTTTCTAAAAACAGAAGTGATTGCTTCTAACAGATCCTAAACTTTGTCTATCGTTCTTCTGCATATTATTCCTGTAAGCCACTTGTAATAATGAGCTGTTAATCTGACTGTACGGTTGCTCTCTTATTTATATCGTTTGCTATCTTCGACTTTTCGAACTGATTTTCTTGTCAATGTCGGGGCGGTGTGTCTTCAGTCTAGCAGATTCTGAACTACCATTTGGTTGCTACCTCTCTCAACGATCTTAGAATTTCCGAAGGAATGTTGTCCCTCCTTACTGCAATGTTCGATCGCAAGTGTAATTCTAACTACAATACTGCTTCCTTTTTATTAGTATTGGATAGATTAAAAGACAGGGTTACTTTTACGGTCTCTGAGATGAACTTTAAAACTTCGGAAATCACTGTTGCGGAGAGATAGAAGAAGATTCTGAAGCTACGGGAAAAGCAATTATTTGGAGCACGTGCGCTTTCTGCTCCATCATAGAAAAATTAGCGACTCCCATCGAATTCACGCGAAACGGAGTTTAACAGAAGTTCTGTGTTACACTACTTCATAGAGTCGCATAACCTCTACACAATTCCGTATTGCTGAATATTAAAATACACTTCTAGGAACCTCCCACCCCACTAATACGGCACTGGATCATAATTTCCAAAGTATTTCGTGACTTGCATTTTCCCTGTTATTTTATTCGGAGGCTGTATCGTGTTACACTCTATGTTCACGTTGTCCTACAAACTGATGGGAGAAATAGGCGCTTGGGACAGGACTCTGACTCACAGGCGGTTTCTATCCCCCGGCATTCCGCTGCTGCAAGCACCGCCTGAGCCAAGTCGGCCGTTGTAGCCTGACCTCAGAGCCGGCCCGCAGTTAACACCCTCATCTATTATTCCAGCTTTCTGAATAAGTCCGGCGGCCTGAAGTTGCTGCTCAACATTTCATGCATGCCTGCTGCCGCTGGCGTAGCCTCCGCGTTACTGTGCCTAATCTTACGCCCTGCCCTCTCTCTCACTGCCACACACATTTTCTTTACTGTCGCGTCCTCCGTTACACCCTCCTTAACGCCTGTTAACACGAGTAATCTAGTTGCATCAGTCGACTACTCGTTACAAGTGAGTCTACTGCAGAGTCCGTAGCGTTTTAATCCTGTACTGTGTGTCTCCAGTCACGAATGGCTGTTTTCGCTTACACATCAGCGCATAAATTGCGTCTATAGCGAGAGGTGTCCGCTGTGCAGTTTAGCATTTGATCGTTGAAAGAGAACTTATGAGGGACTTTTCTTTTTACTAAATGATCTAAACGTTGTAAGAGAATTAACAACAGGCAATGCTAATAGAGTTTATTTCTGAATGGCCGGCTGGCGTGGCCGAGCGGTTCTAGGCGCTTCAGTCTGGAACCGTGCGACCGCTACGGTCGCAGGTTCTAATCCTGCCTCGGGCATGGATGTGTGTGATGTCCGCAGGTTAGTTAGGTTTAAGTAATTCTAAGTTCTATGGGACTGATGACCTCCGATCTTAAGTCCCATAGTGCTCAGAGCCATTTGAACCATTAGTTAATTGTACTCCTTTCGGGTGTTCTGTCACACCGCTGTTCCTATTTCATGCACTAAAATTTCGATGACCCATCGAGCTGTCTTCTCGAAGTGCTGCGTGTTTTGCTGTTACGTCTTCTCTCTGACCAGGTTTGTTTATACCTTGTACCTCCTTTTCTTTCTGGGTGCGAAAGAACATCGATAATAAGTTCTCTCGTTAAACAGCTCTGCTTTTCTCACTGTTCAAACGATTTCGATGAGTAATATTTATGTATTTAGGATCTTGCAGTGCCTCTGTTGTTAAGAAGATAGGTGCAATGTTCCTTCGAGCATGCATGCATAGGCGAAGGAACAGCAATTGCGGCGAGTATAGCCGTTATGAAATACACGAATGCGTGCATGTCCAAGGAACACTGCATCGTTATTCTTAACAACACAAGCACTGCAATATCGTATTTATCCGCTAATGGCAGGCAGCGATTCTCAATTGAAAGTGTCTTCCCCTGTACAGGAATTAGGTTAGTTACTTTCTGTACTAAAAAAAAAAAAAAAACTGAGTGCATGGCTGAACATGCAACAAACAATAACGGACAAAATGAGTTAAAAAAAAATTGTTAAAGGCGAGAGATAACATAAATCGGAAAATCCGGGTTCGAGTCCCGGTTCACAAGAAATTTCCTCTGTCGTCATCCGCTTGCACAGCCGATGGTTGTTCGTATCCGCAACTGCGAATACTTTCGTGTATTTATCTATTTATTTTCTTATTCATGAGTAGTGTATAATATTTTTGTCCTGGTACTGTAAGACATAAATTCCTTGCTTTCCGATATTTCGTGTTTCTTATAGGATAACGCTAGTAGGAAAAATAGCAGGACGTTGCGCAACCTTAATAACTTGTCACGAAAACAAAGCAAAGCTAATGCAATTAAAAAGATAAAAGCACAAAATCCTTTACTATAACAGGAGTGAGATAGACTGTAGGTTAACTTGTGATCTTAGCTGAACACGCCACAATGCTTTGTTTAAGCGCATGCGCAGTCTGCAGTATGCTCAAAGTTTCAGAACACCACACTGGGCAGTCAATTGATCATTGACGTCACTGTCTCACCTGCGACGTGGTTTGCTGCTGGTTTACGCGCAAGCATGTGATACTTCTCGTAAAGTGACATACGTCCAGGAGAGCGGTGTGCTGACCACATGCCCCTCTATATCCGCATCCGATGACGTCTGTGGGCTGAGGATGACACGGCGGCAGGTCGGTATCGTTGGGCCTTCACAGCCTGTTCGAGAGGAGTTTTTCTGTGTGAAACGTCTGACGGATAGTCGATTTCGACCAGAAAGTCATTCGTGTAAGACAGGCTTCGAACTGTGAAAGGCTGCTTGACTTTCCATCTCTCCAATGAGAGCTACTAGACTTTACGTGTACTTTACTTTAGAAACAAAAAAAAAACGCACTGATGTTGATATACTAATATCGATGGAAGGATGATGAGGACCAGAAATTGATTGGAGTGAAAATTACATGGAGTACTGTTCTTCCGTAACTTCCTGGAGGATTGAATCGCGGCTACGTCTGCATGTCGACACACAGTTTCATCTGCCAGGAAGTTTCGAAATAGAGGACATTGCACTGCATTGTGAAAGATTCATTCTCGAAGTATTCTTATTAACGACTAATCGTGTTTCGACATATTTGTGTAAACATGTTTCGACACATTTGTGTCATTACTGGATACTTTTATTTAGGTCTTTCTCTCTAGAATTTTCGGTTCTGTAGGACCTCCTCTATACTACTGTATAGCTTTCCATAGTTACATTCGTGGTATTTGTCCACATATGCTTGGTCATCTGTTGTTGAAAAGACACACAAAAATCTGTACATGTTCATACCGAGTCAGACTCTCATGCTGCAACCCCGCACTGCATAAAAAACGTTTATGTTAGTGCTGTGTTAAGGTGAGCACGAATAGGGACTAATCGGATAGCAGCAATATGTACATTGAAGTTCGAAGTTTCAGCATGAGAGTGTGGTACAGCAAAATCCTAATGCGTATTTCTGTGTGTATGCCTAATGCGAACAGGTACTACTAAACAGCTATGGCAACCTGTTTAGTAATGCAAAAAATGTCCTCCAGAAACTAGCATTTTGCAGAATCCGACCATAATGATGGTACTCTTATGGCGGTTCAGATATGTTGAAACACTTTTGCGCAGTAAAAAGAATACTTATTTGTACAATAGGTGGACCGGAAATCCCATAATTTAAATTCAAAATGTGGCTGCTTTTAGAGCTGTGTGTGAAAATAGGTCGAGCTATTCACTAGAAAATGCAAGGCAGTATATGGAAGAGGCAGTACCTACACAATTTGATAAAACTGAAATTCAACCCACTTCTCCTACTGAAATTAGGAAAATAATAAATTCTCTCAAAAGTAAAAGCTCACATGGAATTGACGGCATTTCCAACAGTGTAACTAAAATTCTTGTTCCCAAGTATAATTATCAGCCACATATGTAGTAACTCACTGAAACAGGGAATTTTTCCAGGTAGAGTGAAATATGCTATTGTTAAACCATTGCATAAAAAGGGGATAGATCTGATCCTGACAACTACTGCCCAATCTCACTTCTGACAGATTTATCCAAAATTCTTGAAAAATTAATGTATTCAAGAGTAGTATCACATATTTGAAAAAATGAAGTGCTAACAGAATGTCAATTTGGTTTTCAGAAAGGCTTTCCAACAGAAAATGCTATATATTCTCTTTCACTGGTCAAACAATAAATTCAGTGAATAACTGAACACCACCCACTGGGATATTTTGTGATTTCTCAAAGGCTTTTGATTGTGTGAATCATGAAATTCTTCTAGATAAGCTTATGTACTGTGATATGAGTGGGACAGTGCACAAATGGTTTAATTCATACTTAAATGGAAGAATGCAGAAGGTTGAAATTAACAGTACAGATATTCTACAAAAACCAGCAAAGTCCTCTAACGGGGGATGTATCAAGAATGGTGTCCCACAGGGTTCAGTCTTGGGTACCTTATTGTTCTTAATCTATATTAGCGACTTTCCTTTTGGTATTCATGAAAATGCAAAGTTAGTTCTATTGATGATACAAGTATAGTAATAACACACAGGAAGCAAGAATCAGCTGAGGAAATTGCAAATAATGTCTTTCAGAAAATTATTAAGTGGTTCTCTGCAAATGGTCTCCCACTAAATTTTGAGAAAACACAGTTTACAAAATTCTGTACAGTATATGGCATAACACCATTGATAAGTATAGACTATGAACGGAAGTCTGTTGCTAAGGTAGAATACTTAGAATTTCTGGGTGTGTGCATCGATAAGAAATTGAATTGGAAGAAACACATCGATGATCTGCCGAAACGGTTAGGTTCAGCTATTTACGCTATTAGGGTTATTGCAAATTTTGGTGATAAATAATATCAGTAATTTAGCCTACTATGCCTATTTTCATTCACTGCTTCCCTATGGCATCATATTTTGGGGCAATTCGTCATTAAGAGAGAAAGTATTCATTACACAAAACCATGTAATCAGAATAACAGCTGGAGGCCACCCAAGATCACCTTGCAGACATTTATTTAAGGAAAGAGGGATATTCACAGTACCTTCGCAATATACATTTTCACTTATGAAATTTGTCATTAATAACCCTTCCCAATTCAAAAGTAACAGCAAAGTGCATAGCTACAACACTAGAAGAAAAAATATTTATTTTTATTTATTTATTGTTCTGTGGGACCAAATTAAGGAGAGATGTCCATGGTCATGGAACGAGTCAATACATGCAATTATAACACGATATTAGAAACAGATAAAATGAAATATATATAAAAAAAAACATATTCAGGTGACAAGTCGTAAGTTTAAATAAAGAAACTCAACAATGTAACACTAGAATTTGCTTAATTTTTTAGCTCTTCCAGGAGCTCCTCGACAGAATAGAAGGAGTGAGCCAAGAGGAAACTCTTCAGTTTAGACTTAAAAGAGTTTGGGCTACTGCTAAGATTTTTGAGTTCTTGTGGTAGCTTATTGAACCCTTTCTGCACAAGAGTCAAGGAAGTGCATTCCACATGCAGATTTGATTTCTGCCTAGTATTAACTGAGTGAAAGCTGCTAACTCTTGGGAACAGGCTAATGTTGCTAACAACAAACGACATTAAAGAAAATATATACTGTGAGGGCAATGTCATAATTCCCAGACTATTGAATAGGGGTCGACAAGAGGTTCTCGAACTTACACCACATATAGCTCGAACAGCCCGTTTTTGAGCCAAAAATACCCTTTCTGAATCAGAAGAATTACCTCAAAAAATAATATCATACGACATAAGCGTATGAAAATATGCGAAGTAGACTGCTTTTCGTGTTGAAGTGTCATTTATTTCAGATACTGTTCTTATAGTAAATAAAGCAGCATTTAGTTTCTGAACAAGATCCTGTACATGGGCTTTCCACAACAGCTTACTATCTATGCGAACCCCTAGGAACTTGTACTGTTCTGTCTCGCTTATAATATGCCCATTCTGTCTGATCAAAATATCGATTCTTGTTGAATTGTGAGTTTTGAAATTGTAAAAACTGAGTCTTACTGTGATTTAGCATCAAATTATTTTCCACAAGCCATGAACTTATTTAATGAACTACATTTTTTGTTACTGTTTCAATATTACACACAAGATCCTTCACTATCAAGCTGGTGTCATCAGCAAACAGAAATATTTTTGAATCACCTGTAATACTACAAGGCATATCATTTATATAAATAAGAAACAGCAGTGGCCCCAGCACCGACCCTTGGGGAATGCCCCACTTAACAGTGCCCATTGGGACTGAACATCACTACCACTCTCAATATTGCGGAGAATTACCTTCTGCTTTCTGTTCTTAAAGTAAGAGGCGAACCAATTGTAAGCTACTCCCCTTACTCCATGATGGTCCAACTTCTGCAGTAATATTTTGTGGTCAACACAGTCAAAAGCCTTCGTTAAATCAAAGAAAACACGTAGCGTTCGCAACCTTTTATTTAATCCGTCCAAAACCTCACAGAGAAAAGAGAATATGGCATTCTCAGTTGTTAAACCATTTCTAAAACCAAACTGAACATTTGACAGCAAATTATGTGAATTTAAATGCTCCAGTAACCTTGTATATACAACCTTCTCGATAACTTTAGCAAACACCGATGGCATAGAAATAGGTCTAAAATTGTCTACATTATCAATGTCCCCCTTTTTATAAAGTGGCTTCACTACCAAGTACTTTAATCGGTCAGGAAACCGACCACTCCTAAAGGAAAAGTTACAGATATGGCTAAGTACTAGGCTAACATACATAGAACAATACTTCAGTATTCTGCTAGATATCCCGTCATATCCATGAGAGTTCTTGGTCTTTAGTGATTTAATTATTAACTCAATCTCCCTCTTGTCAGTATCATGGAGGAGCATTTCAGGTAACAGTCTCGGAACACTCTTTTCTAAGAGCGCTATATGATTCCCTGTTGGGACTAGGTTTCTATTTAGTTCACCTGCTATATTCAGAAAGTGATTATTAAATACTGTACATATATGCGACTTATCAATACCACGGACATTCCCACTAAGCACTGATTCTATATCCTCGACCTGTCTCTGCAGACCAGCCACTTCCTTTACGACTGACCACATTATTTTAATTTTATCCTGAGACTTAGCTATTCTATCTGCATACCACATACTTTTTGCCTTCCTAATAACATTTTTAAGCACCTTACAATACTCTTTGTAATGGGCTGCTGCAATTTAGATTTTGATGTTTCTAACGTTTTGATATAGTTGCCACTTTGTTCTACAAGACATTCTTATCCCTCTAGTCAGCCATTCAGGCTGCCTGTTTGTGCTAGTGCCCTGTTTTGAACGTTCGAACGGAAAGCAACTTTCAAAGAGCATGAGAAAAGTCTTGAGAAAACCATTATATTTATCATCTACTGTATCAGCGCTATAAACATCTTGCCACTCTTGTTCCTTGATAAGGTTTACAAAGGTCTCTACAGCAACTGGATCAGCTTTCCTAAACAGCTAATGACTATATTTAACACGTGTTGCAGCATTAAAATCTTTTAGAGTTAAAATTTGTGCATCATGATCTGAAAGGTTATTCACCTTTTTGCTAACAGAATGCCCTTCTAGTAATGAGGAATGAACAAAAATGTTGTCTACTGTTGTTCTACTGTTCCCTTGCACTCTCGTTGGAAAGAATACGGTTTGCATAAGATTATATGAATTAAAGAGGTCTACCAGCATCCTCTTCCTTGCACAATCACTTATACAATTAATATTGAAGTCACCACATATAACTAACTTTTTGTATTTCCTATAAAGTGAACCAAGAACCTCCTCTAGCTTTAGCAAAAATGTTGTGAAATCTGAGTCTGGGGATCTATAAATAACAACAGTTAGAAGTTTAGCTCCGTTATATTTAACCACACCGGCACAACATTCAAACACCTTTTCAGTGCAGTACTTTGAAACATCAATTGACTCAAATGGGATACCGTTTTTCACATACATGGCTACTCCCCCACACCGCAAAGAGCACCTCGAAAAGCTGCCAGCCAACCTGTATCCTGGTAAAGGAAGCCTCTGAATTATCTCCTTATTTAAGAAGTGTTCAGATATACCAATAATTTCAGAGTCAACATCCATAAGCAGTTCACTAACTTTATCTCTAATACCTTGTATATTTTGATGAAGTATACTAATTCCCTCATTATTCGGATACCTAAGCTTTGTCAAAAGTGGTTCCTTTGTTAGAGAGACTTCCCTTAAGCAGGAATACCTATCAGCTGACTTCAATCTAAAATAGGTGCAGCTCTAACACCCACTACTGCAGGAATTTTCCCATGAGCGATCCCACCAACCCCACCTATGCTGTCACTTATAAGCTTTGCCAACCTGCCCTTCCCATACCTGTTGAGGTGCAGGCCATCTCTAGTGAAACCCGTCCTGCTGATAGACTCCACCGACACCACTGAAATGTGACCCATGCTTTCTGTCATCAGCGCACCCCCAAGTCACATGTTATTATGCCTGACGGCTGTATTAAGATAAGGCCGATCGTGAAGCTGAAACAGTTCCACGAAATGCACATTCGTGTTGCCAGTCTGAGTGGCTATCTTTTCCAGGTCACCATCTATGTCATACTCCCCATCCCTATCAATACTATTACCAGCCCCACCCACAATCACTACCTGATCCTCTTTAGTAAAATCCCTACATAACCCCCCTATGTTAACAGTCACCTGAGCCAATCCAGCATTAGGCTTCACAATGCTGGTGACCTGGTACTCACTCCCCAGTACTTCCTGCAACTGCTGGCCTACACCTCTGCCATGAGAACTACCTAACAGCAGAACCTTCTTCTTCCTCTTCGACTTTGCAACTGTTCTAGCCACCGTAACTACTGAGGTCTGCTGCATACTTCCTACATCTGCAGCTACTAGAGATTCCTCTCCACTGGACTCTGACAGTTGGTCATATCTATTGTAAACACCAATAGTAAAACTATCTGAAAATCTTCTTCTCTTAACAGATCTCTTGCCAGCAACCAGTTCCCATTCCCCAACCCCCTTCTCCCTCCTCATCCTATCTAGCTCCTCCTGTGCGTTTTTCAACTGCACCTGAAGGGCACAGATCTTATGCTCCTGCTCCTCTATCAACTTACTCTTGCTACATAACCTGCAGTTCCAGGAGAGGATCTCACCAGAATGCCCACTGGCTTCCCCACTGCATTCCCCCCAGTGAAAATACTTCAAACAAGTCTCACTCCGTAATCCACTACTCACGAACCCACGGCAAAGCCCACACTTCTCACTCATAGTAAAATTTTACTTTTTCTAAGTTCCGCTACTACAATAAGAAAATGTTAAAAACCTGACTACAATAATCACAAACTTACTCCACAAGGGAAGTAACTACTATTATTAACAGTATTAATAAACAACACATGTGAATATAACAAAAGGCTAATACAGAAAGAGAAGTAAACGTCTAATGACACAGTAACGAAGCTGAAAACAGTTCCCAAAAGATTCTTCTGAAATTATTTCACCAGAAAACACAAAAAACTCCGGTTGAAGACTACTAAAGTTCCTAAATAAACCACTATACACAAACAATTAATTAGTCCCTAGCTTTCGATGCGACGCTACAGCTGCAACTGGTCAGCGCGGAATGTAAACACAGGTAAGAGGTTACGTTGCTCGATACGAAACACTCACATATATCAGGTCACAACACAAGAAAGGCAGCGGTGAATGAAGAAACCACTAATACGTCACTTATATAGTAAATATTATCACAAAAACCGTTAAAATACGTATCTGAAACCTAAAAATATATAAAAACTTGGAGAGCGATCTCTCACGCAGTCACTCGCTTATGACGTCACACCAAAGATATATTCACTATTCTGGAATAAAAGCTCACTTTGGCACAGAAAGGGGTGAATTATGCTGCCACAAAAATCTTTGGTCATTTACCAAGTTGTAATAAAAGTCTGACAGATAGCCAACCAACATTGAAAAGCAAATTAAAAGAATTTCTGAATGACAACTCCTTCTACTCAATAAATGAATTCTTAGATATGATATAGTAGTAACTGTAAAAAATAATTAATTAATTAATTAAATTATTTTGTGTAAAGAATGCTTACATTAAAGTGACACGTTCCACATCATTACGAAATGTCATAGTCATGGTCTATGGAACAAGGATTAATGTATGTATGTATGTATGCATGTATGTATTTGCATTGGCATGTAACAACAGATGTTCTCTAGGCCGTCCACTGCGGCACATACATAAATACAGCCCGAAAGGCAGGAAAGAGGTTCACTTCGCAGTCAGCCGCTGTAACATCCACACCTGTTAAACGGCTGATCGCGTTCTGCCTCAGACGACGTCAGAGACGGACTGTAACAAATCTCGTATTTGCGGTAAAAGCGGATAGTGAACTCGCGAGGACTGTACACCGTACTGGATATCTTACAATTCGCTAAAGTAACTGTTAGTGTGCCGTCCGTGATAATTACAAATCCGTTTGGGAAGTGGTCAATATTATTTCCACGTTTGCGGTGAGTATTTATTTCAAACATTTATCTGAATATTATTAGTCAGGCCGAAAGAGAATCTGGTAGTAACGTACCATAAAAGTAGCTAGTTGTGCTATTTAGAATAGAAATATTTACTGTCAATTGAACATAGTGACTTTCAAACTGTTGTATGTCAGAGACTTTACTCAATATATGTGAACTAAAACGCTATACTTTCAATTATACTCATAGTCTTGATCCCGCTAAGTGGAAAGAGAATAGAAACGTTTCTTTCAGTAGGCTGGACCAAATGTGGCCGTGCAGACTGGAAACTAAGATCAGTATGTTCTCCATCGCTATCTGGCTGGGCACAAAATTAGTTGTCAGGCTCACATGAGAAAGACGGCGAACTGTACAAACAACCAACCCATCTACATAATTAAAACCCGCTGACCCACATCATCACGTTGTTTGTTACGATTTGTTACTGTCGGATGCGTTAGTGTTTTGTTTGTTTTGAAAGTGGCAGAGGCGTCTGCTTGCTGTTGATCTGTTAGTGTTTATATTTTCCAACTAGGAGGAGAGGCAGATAGCATTTGTGTGTGTGTGTGTGTGTGTGTGTGTGTGTGTGTGTGTGTGTTTGTGTGTGTGTGTGTGTGAGAGAGAGAGAGAGAGAGAGAGAGAGAGAGAGGGAGAGAGAGAGAGAGAGAGAGAGAGAGAGAGAGAGAGACAGGGAGATGTTAATTTATTTTATTAATCTACTTCTTTTTTGGGCAATATTATCATATTTTTTATTTATTCATTTTTATTTATATTTTTTATGAGGAGAGGTGTTTATCCTGTAATTATTTTTTATTAAAAAGATTAAAAAAGGATTAGAGAAAAAAGTACATTAATAACACATGTAATCTCTCCATATCTCCCCCCCCCCCTCTCCCTCTCTCCCTCTCTCTCTCTCTCTCTCTCTCTCTCTCTCTCTCACACACACACACACACACACACACACACACACACACACACACACAGACCGGCTATCTTTGTATCCCATTCTCCCTTCCTAGTCGAAAAGAATAAACTCTAATAGATCGATAGCAGACGCCTCGGCCACTATCAAAACAAACAAAACACGAACGTATCCCACGATAACAAAACATAATACGCAAACTGACAAAAGGTCAGCGCACAGAAGTGTCTATGCAGAGCACTATTGCGCACATGCAAATACTTAACAAATACACGTAGAAGATGAAGAAGAATGGGATAAGCAACAAAAAGCGTAAATAGAATAAAATTGTTTTTAGTGATAAGAAAAGAGTGCGAACTGTTGATAATCACAACAAACGAAATTGCAAGAGAAAATAACATATTGTTACAGTGAACACTGAAGATGTTTTAAAATGAAGCGAAACGCATCTGATCTGAATAAGACTTTTATTACGGTTGCTAAAGACAGCAATTAGCCTATACTACTTCTATGCTCCCAACTGCGGACAATGGGACAGAAAAAGACATCAGGTATTTATTTTATTTGCTAACCTAATTCAGCCAGTTACTGTCTTTGCAGACAAGTCCAGAAGTCGCAAACAAGATGTGAATTTTATAAGAGATTGTACCGCTATTGTGAAATACTTTTTGAAACTGTGTATGTAACGAATAACAGCCGAAGGCGAAACTTCTTCTGACGCTTATAACATAGCTACAAACACAACATGCTGACACAATATCCCCAGTACTGGTCAAGTAAAACTACTGTTCTTAAGTTTTACAAGGACTTTTATTTTAGGATCCTGCATATTTGGCTTTTATTTCCGCGCTATGAAGTGAAGGGAAAGTAGAAAGGTAGAAGGAATATATAGAATAGCTATAGAAGGAAAATGTACTTAAAGGCAGTTTTATAGAAGGGTAACATGAAGTACAAAAGATGAGATGTTAGATACGATACTATTTGACACAGCCACAAAAGAACTGAATGCAAACAACGGTCCTAGCTTAGACGACATTCTCTTGAAATTACTGAAACGTTTAGGAGAGTTAGCCATGACAAAACTATTCCATCTTCAGTGTAAAACATATGAGACTGGCGAAAAACCCTCAGAGTTCAAACAGAATGTAATGCTTCCACAGTAGGTAAGTACTGAAGGTAGGAGTATTAACGAAACATCTGTTCACTAATTCCTGACTGAAAAAAAATTAAGAATAATGAAAATCTGATAGAACCCGACCTCAGGAAATACCTATTTCTGCTCCGGAGAAATGGAGGAACACCCAAAGCCATACTGACTCTATGACGTAGGTTAGAAGACAGTCTGAAGATATAGAAACATAAGTTTATAGGATTTGTTGATCTAGAGAAAGCTGTTGACAGTGTTAACTGAAATACACTCATGAAGTGCTGATGGTGGCAGGGGTAAAATACAGGGAGTGGCAAGTTAGCTAGGACTTACGCAGTAATCAAACAACAGTTATAAGGCTCAAAGGCCGTTAAAAGTTAAGCGTTTATTTAGTTGAGAAGGAAATGAGGCTAGTGCCCTGTCTCCGACGTTATGTGGTCTGTACACTCAGCAAGTTGTAAAACTAGGAAGCACACTGGAAATGGATTCAACGTTCAGGAAGCAGAAATAAAAACTTCGAGGTTTCGCAGTGACATTGCACTACTCTCAGAGACTTCAAAGGACTTTTAAGACCAGTGGATGCAATAATAAAAAAAAAAAGAAAGTCGTGTGACTAGGGCCTCCCGTCGGGTAGACCTTTCGCAGGGTGCAAGTCTTTCGATTTGACGCCACTTCGGTGACTTGCGCGTCGATGGTGATGAAATGATGATGATTAGGACAACACAACACCCAGACCCTGAGCGTAGAAATTCTCCGACCAAGCCAGGAATCGAACCCGGGTCCGTAGGATTGACATTCCGTCGTGCTGACCACTTTTTTTTTTTTTTTGGGCCCGACTCCGGGATCTCCTGTTTACACGGCAGACGCTCTATCCATTTTTTTTTTGGGGCAAGTGCACTACCAACTTTTTTTTCTACCACTTATTTTATTTTTTTTATTTAGCAGCGCGTTAGTAAAATAAAAACGCGGTTCCTTCGCTTTATGGTCCAACACCACTCAGCTACCGGGGGCGGACAGTGGATGCAATGAATGTCTTGTAAGGTGTTATAAGATCAATATCAGGAAACGTAACACAGCGTAGTTGGAATGTAGCTGTCTTAAATCATGCAGTGCTTAGGATTAAATCAGGAGATGAGACACCAAGAGTAGTGGATGGGTTTTGCGATTTGGGCAGAAAAGTAACTGACGGTAGTTTGCAGACTTGCAGAAGGGCTTCTCTCTAAAAGAGAAATTAGCATGCAACAACCTAAGAATGACACAGCATAAGGAAAAGACGCCTTGTAGTTACCTGGTTGGTGATGAAGTCTTCATTAAGAATTTTGCTACAGTAAGTAAGGCTTGTGAAAGTGACACCAGGGCAATCTAGCATAAAGTATGCCACGGTCGTACGTGCTCACGTCGCCAGGCAAGTACAATAAAATAACTCAGTTCGCTGAGTACTACGTCACAGCTTCACTGAATAAACAACACACTGTACATAGAAACGCCCACAATTTTATAACAGGACCGATCACGCACGCAATAATCTTTAATCGCATAAGCACTGACTAGAACAGTATGTAAACAGAAATACACTGAGGAGCCAAAATATTATGACCACATGTTTAATAACTTGTTTGTCCATCTTTGAAACGAAATAAAGGCCACTTATTTTGGCGTACTCGGTGATAGAGCAGACATCGACCCAGATGGTTTCCACAGGATTTACATCAGGCGTATTTGGTTGGCGAGACATTAACGGGAGTTCACTATAATGCTTCGCAGACCACTTAGCACCGCTCTGGCTCCGAGACACGGACAATTGTACTGTTGAAAGATTACATCGGCGTCGGGCTCAAATAGCTCTAAGCACTATAGGATTTAACATCTGAGGTCATCAGTAGCCAAGACTTAGAACTACTTAAACCTAACCAACCCAAGGACATCACACGCATCCATACCTGAGGCAGGATTCGAACCTGCGACGGTAGCAGCTGCGCGGCTCCGGACAGAAGCGCCTAGAACCGCTCGGCCACGGAAGCCGGATCGGGGAAGAGATCTGGCATGAAGGGAGGCAGGTGATTCGGAGCTATCACCGTGTCTTCGATTAGTACCACAGATCCCATGCAAGCGCAGGGAAATGTCTTCCATAGCATAACACTGCTCCAACAAACCTGCGTCCGTGGCGAGTTGCACGTTTCGAGCCGGCATTCACCTCGATGACGGCGTTCGTGGAGGCGACCATCGACCAATCGTAACAAAAACTGATCTACACGAAGAGCAGACACGGTTCCATTGATCAGATGTCGAATCCCGAGCCGGCCGGTGTGGCCGAGCGGTTCTAGGCGCTTCAGTGTGGAACCGCGCGGTCCTGCCTCGGACATGGATGTGTGTGATGTCCTTAAGTTACTTAGGTTTAAGTAGTTCTAAGTTCTAGGGGACTTGATGATGTCTTGGGTCAACATGGGAACACGTAGAGGTGGTATGCTGCGGAGCTCCACGTTCAACACGTACGACGAACGATGTGCTCCGAAGTACTTGTGCGTGCATCAGCATTGTACACTTTCGGCAGAGATGCCACAAATCACCATCTATCCTACTTTACAGATCAGCCAAACCTCCTAACCCCACGTTCTGTGAAGAGTCGTGAACGTCCAACCATCTAGCGCCTAGTGGCAGTTCCACTGTCCCTCTACATCTTTCCGTAAATCGTAGATGCTTGCGATAGTGACACGTGAACATTCTACCAACTTCCCCGTATTAAGAGATATTCATTCGCAGGCTCCGTGAAATAATTATCTGACATTTGTCAAAGTCGCTCATCTGATTGGATTTCCCCATTTGTAGCCCATATCTTCACTGGGGGGATACTCCGTCGGTGTCTGTTCCGCTTACATACTTTTGCTACCGCGTCTCCTGCCCGCATGGGCCGGCCGGGTGGCCGAGCGGTTCTAGGTGCTACAGTCTGGAACCACGCGACCGATACGGTCACAGGTTCGAATCCTGCCTCATGCATGGATGTGCGTGATGTCCTTAGGTTGGTTAGTTAGGTTTAAGTAGTTCTGAGTTGTAGGAGACTGATGACCTGGTGAGAGCCATTTGAACCATTTGCCCGCATCGCCACCAGGCGGCATCAAGCGTCGCGATGGGCAGTGGTCATGATGTTTAGGGGCTCATCAGTGTAAATTTGCGCTTTCCTCTGTCCAAGCCACCAATCACAACAATGATATATTTGGCAATTTGCACGATAAGATTGCGGAAGCACTGTATAACAGCTCAATATCCCGCCTTAAGCTGTACCTTCCTGGAGTAGATATGATGGACAGGAATACAGCAAACAGGGTCCGGGGTGATGTAATTCTACCTCTCGGCCAGCTAACTTTCCTTACCGGCTGTCTAGTATACAGCTGCTACCCAGGCAGTCGAAACCACTTCATTACAGACACTTAATGTGTATACACAGGACAAGTGGCCTGTAATTCAAAAGTGTCATGATGCACTCTACATTGGCAAAAGGTTCCGGGATCATCCCCCATTCGAATCTCCGGAAGGGAACTGTCGAGGGTGAGGTGACTACGAGAAAAACCTCGAATAACCAATGAAAGGATACTATTATAGGAGTCGAGGCATGGAATGTCAGAAGTTTGAACGTGGTAGGGAAGCTAGAAAATTTGAAAAGGGAAGTAGAAAGTCTCAACCTAGATATACTAGGTATCAATAAAGTTAAATGGAAAAAAGACAAAGGTTCCTGGTAAGATGAGTGTAGAATAATATGAACAGCAGCAGAAAATGCTATAAAAGGGAGTAGTATTCGTTATAAACAGTAAGATAGCGCAGAGTGTACTCTACTGCGAACAGTTCGGTGATGCGATTGTTCTCTTCAGAATCGACTGCAAACCATGACCGGCAATAATAGTTCAAGTATAAATGCCGACATCGCAAGCAGAAGATGAAGATATAGAGAAACTGTATGAGAATACTCGATGCGTAAAACAATAAGTACAGGGAGATGAAAACCTCATTGTCATAGAGGATTGGAACGCGGTTCTAGGGAAAGGAGTAGAAGGAAGGGCTACGGGAGAATGTGGGGTTGGTAACAGAAATGAGAGAGGAGAAAGACTGAGTTCTGCAATAAATTTCAGCTAGTTAATAGCAAGTATTCTCTTCGCAGGTGGAGGAGGCATGCTTGGAAAACGAGGCAACAAAACTACTGTTCGCTTTGGTGTGTAAAATGTATGAGACTGGCGATACACCGTCAGATTTTCGGAAAAACATCGTCCACACAATTCCGAAGATAGCAAGAGCCGGAAACTATGAGAATTAACGTACAGACAGCTTTACGGCTCTTACATTCAAGCTGTTGACAAGGATAACATACAGAAGAATGGAAAAGAAAGCTAAGGGTCTGTTAAATGACGATCAATTTTGCTTTAGGGAAGCTAACAGTTCGAGAGAGACAGTTCTCGCGCTAGGGTTGATAATGGAAGCAAGAGTGAACGAAAATCAAGGCAAGCTCATAGGATATGTCGACCTAGAAAAAGCGTTCGACAGTGCAAAATGGTGCAAGGTGTTAAAAATTATAAGAAAAGTGGGAGTAAGCAATGGGGAAAGTCGGGTAACATGGAGAGCGAATGACCTAAAACTTGCAACATACGTATTGTGCAAACAGAAAGTGCTATTGATGTGCGGTTTTCACAGACTTGTACCTCTAGCCCGTAAAGAGATTGTAGTGATCATTTGGGAGTGCATTTTTTGTGCAGGCATACTGTTTTTGAAATGAAGCAGTGCCTATTGACATTAACAGACTGAAAGTAGGGTACATTAGATTGTCAGTGGTATTTATTTGTTGCAGGATTCTAGTGCAAGCCGTTTACATCATATCTTGAAAATTTCTCACGTCGGCACTTGTTTGTGCCATTCAGTTTGCGCTTTTGCTAAGTACGTTGTTATGCTTGCTTACAGTCTGCCTGCGTGTTCATTGAGTGCAACGCGACTTGCTAGTCAATTAGCGTGTTTACAGTCAAAGTAGTAGGTCGTGAGTGGACGATAGGATTTACCAGTGCAGAAAACGCCGACATGCTCATGGTGTATGGAGAGTGTGGGAAGAATACAGTTAGTTCATGTACAGTGTTTGCGGCAACATATCCCAGTACACGTCAACCGTCTCGGCAATTATTTAACCTCTTCAATCAATTATGTGAAAGTGGCAGTGTAAAACCTAGACTAGGAAACAAGTAAGACAGAAGAGGAGTAAATTAATCTTCTTGCTAATGTTGCAACCGCACGAGGAAATGGTATGAGTTAGGCAAGTGTGCCACGCAACATTCTCCGTCGACATAGCTTCCATCTGTCTCACATCTCTCTCCGTCAAGAGCTGCACGGAAAAGGTAATGAGTAGCGTGTTAACTTCTGTACATCGGCATTGGAACAGGATACTCCAGATGTATCACGTATCTTGTTTAGTAATGAAACCACATCTACCTATCATGGTCAGGTAAACACGGGAAACAAGCACTATTGGTCAGATGGAACTTCACGGAGTGTAAACCTGTGGTGTGGGATAGTAAATCGTCAGCTCACTGGCCCGTTTTCCCTAGACAGAACACTGAACATCCACAAATAACGCACCACCCTAACAGACCATCTTCAACGGATGTTAGAAGATGTTCCTTTGCCATACTAGGAGGAACCTGATGTAGCAACATGATGGCTGTCCAGCCCATAGTGCACGAAGTACTACAGCAAGTCTCCCCGAATTGCTTCCAAATTGTTGGACTGGACGGAGAAGACTTGTAACCTGTCCAGCCCGTTCCACAGACTTGACGCTTGTAGAGCTTTTCTGCGAGCTAAGCTGAAATATGCTGTATACAAGAATATACCAACTAAACTCCATGATGTGCAGCGAGGTATTACTGCAGCCTGCTCGAAAATCTCCGCTGAATGGTAGCACGTGTGCAGCAGTCGTTTGATACCACACGGAAAGGGTGTACTGTCACTGCCGGTGAACATTTTGAACACAACCTGTGATGGCCGATTGTCTCGTTACTCCTCAGAATCCACATAAATAGTGCATGAAGATGTGTTGTTCTGCGGCCACAGGTGGCAAGTGTCGAAGTGGGAACTTCTCAAAATACGACATCTTGTAAAAGACTCGTACTAAAATCCTGCATCAGACAACACTGAAATTCGGTTTTAGTTTGTTAATATCAATAGGCTTTGTTCCATTTAAACAACTATAGGTTTGTAAAAAAATACGCATTTAAAAAAAGTATTATTCAAATCTTTGTATTGGTTTACAATACGAGACCCTGACTAGTAATCCGTGAAAACCGAACATCAATAGAACTTTCCGATTCTGCAATATTTGCGGTGAAAGTTTTAGGCAAATCATACTGCATAATATGTACAAGTACTAAGAGGGAACAATAGGAGCGGGTGATCAAGAAAGAAGAGCTCGAATTAAAGACGGTGTAAGACAGAGATGTAGTCTTTCGGCCCTACTGTTCAATCTATACAGCGAGGAAGTAACGATAAAAGGGAGAAAGATTCAAGAGTGAAAGGAAGTCAATTATAAGATTCGCTGACGACATCGCAGTCTTCAGGGAAAGTGAAGAAGAATTACATGATCTGTTGAACGGAGTGAAACAGTATAATGGGTACAAATATGGATTGAGAATGAAACGAAGAACGACGAAAGTCTTGAGAAACAGCAGAAATGAGAACAGCGAGAAACTTGATAACAGGACTGATGGTCACGAAGTAGATGAAAGTAAGAAATTCAGCTACCTAGGTAGTAAAATAACCAATGACAGACGGAGCAAGGAGGACGAAAAAATGGACCCAGCACTGCCAGAAACGGCATTCCTGGCCAAGGAAAGGTTGCTAACATCGAATATAGACATTAATATGAGGAAGAAATTTCTGAGAATGTACTTTTGGAGCATAGCTTTGTATGGTAGTGAAACACTGACTGTGGAAAAACCGGAAAAGAAGAGACTCAAAGAACTGCGGTGCTACAGACGAACATTAGGTGGACTCATAGGGTGAAGTGGTTCTCCGCAGAAACATTAAGGACAGGAATATAGGGAAAACACTGACAAGATGAAGGGACAGGGTGATAGAACATCAGAGAACAACTTGTATGGGACTAAAGAGAGCTGTAGAGGGTAAAAACTGTAGAGGAAGATAGGGATTGGAATACATCCAGCAATTAATTGGGGACATAGCCGGCCGAAGTGGCCGTGCGGTTAAAGGCGCTGCCGTCTGGAACCGCAAGACCTCTACGGTCGCAGGTTCGAATCCTGCCTCGGGCATGGATGTTTGTGATGTCCTTAGGTTAGTTAGGTTTAACTAGTTGTAAGTTCTAGGGGACTAATGACCTCAGCAGTTGAGTCCCATAGTCCTCGGAGCCATTTGAACCATTGGGGACATAGGTTGCAAGTGCTACTTTGATATGAAGAGATTGGCATAGGAGAGGGATTTGTGGCGGGCAGCGTCAAACTAGTCAGAAAACTAATGACTCAAAAATACAGATAACTAAATAAAAAACTAAATAAAAAAATAAAAAATCTAAATAAAAAATACTGGCGTTCAGTGAAATCCACTCTACTCGAAGATGCTTTGTTTTCTGGTTCGCCCTGTTGTTAAACGGTGTCTGTTGTATAGTCAGGAATATACTGGGGATTGAAATGTATATTGGGAACTCAGGACACCCTGCTCGTTCACATTAATTAATTATTTAGCGTCGTCTCCAACTATCTTGGGGACATTCGTTATAAAACAACGAATTATTCACTGCTTTGAGCCACAGTGGTTTTATATTCTAAATTGCTTTCTTCAGTTGATTAGTTAAAGTCAAATCATGCATGAAGAACATTCCTTCCGGCTAAAGGTAACAAGAGGTGAAGTGTTGGGACAGTATACTAAATTCTAACTGAGCACCGAGAGAAGAACTGGCGTGACAGAACTGTTGCGCATAGGAAAACACCATGTTGGGTATACTATGCTTATTCTAACAAGGAAAGGCTTGCTTGAGAAACAGTCATCAGCTTTTAACGATTCACTTTCATACGAAGAAACGATTTGAGACACCATACAAGAAATTAAGGATACCATTGCCCACATTTAGGTAGTGATATCGTTCCAACGAGCAGTATCTTGGACATTGAGGCATTTCATGTACATAATTACCACAAAATGGCGGAAGAACAGGATAAATTTACACGCGCACTAAGATCACAGGAAAGGAAAACAGACTGTTGGAAGTCAGCCCTTCACCACATGGCAGGAGACCACGAAGCTCGTGCCTTTCAGTGAGTTCAGGTGGCAGCAGAAATGAAATGCTCTTCACACACACAGCAACTCTTTGCGCAAAAGAACCATAACTGTGCAACGTGTAAAAAAATCGAAAGCTCGCAAATTTCCTGAATATTTGTGAGATAATTAAGTGCCAAGATAATAGTAATCCAGATGGACTGTGAGGAAAGCTAGGAAACGATAAGTATGATGAGCCGAGGGCTCAACGGACACATCTCTGCACGTTAACTGTATGAACAAAGCCGGTACTCGAGCATCAGAGTTTAACACAATAAAACCACACGAAAACATCCACCTACACCGAATACTTACTGTCAAGCGAGATCACTACACAAAATACGACTGGATGGCTCTGAGGGCACACAGAAACAATTTATGGCCGCGTCTTTTACCGTGCAAAAGAAAGTTGCGAAGTCACTCATAAAACAGAAACGAAAATGGATCTACTACAATAAATGAAACTAGATTCATATGATAGTAGATTCACACGCACATTCTCCCTCAATAGAAATAATTCTCTCAAAACCTTCGGGTATCGTTGCTGAAAGCATCTCCATACCACATGTTCTGGTAAGACAACGTAAGTCTTAGAAAAAATTAAGAAAATCTTCCCTCAATAAGCTATTAAATATCGTTCTGAGGTTACATTGTGAAACAAACTGGATTAGAATACTTCTGATAGTATGAAGACTAACACAATCTAAGAAGAAGTCTGTAGTCTCACTCTTAAAGTTACGACGTATATTCAAAAACCACCGAGCGCCAAGTGCTTTAGCACGCTCCCAGAATAACGAACCACCATGTAAGAGCAGCGAGGTGCTGCGCTGTTAACTGCTATTGAAATACGAAAGAGATATACACAGTCACTCACTCTTTCACACAGAAGGTAAAGTAAGGAAGGGAAATGTGGAAAACCAAAATAGAAATTATACAAAGAGACGGAGGGTTGCATGAACTGTAGATTACATACACGAGGGTTTCCCAGAAAATAATGCACCGCATTTGTTTCTTCAACAATTCTTTATTGAACATAACGAGAATTAGACACTTGAAAGAATAGTGTTTTATTTACACACCCTATTTTTCCACGTAATCTCCATCCCGATCTATGACCTGCCTCCAGCGCGAAACAGGGGCGTGTATGCCCTGTCGGTACCAATCCTTGTCCTGGTGGTCGAGCCGGTGCTTCACTGTGTGAATCACCTCCTCATCGTCCTCAAAATGTCTTCTAAGAATGGCAGCTATTAATGGACCAGACAAGTGCAAGTCCGGGGGGGGGGGGGCTAGGTCAGGGCTGTCAGGTGTGACAGCAGTGGATGGTCTCCCAGGCTGCCGCAAATAGTGGAGCCCCGCCGAACCGCTTTCTGGGGACGTCACCCTTCGTGGCCAGCGACTCACCAGCGCACAAACTGTAAATACGGATGCTAACGGTCGTCTGGAAGCCGGTATGGGCTAATATCAACAACCCATTCCTGCCATCGGACATCAGTTCGCTGTGGTACAGAGCAGTCAATGACACCTTCCTGAGTAAGCAGCGGCTCGCAGACAAACGAACGAATGCAGTCAGTGTGGAGATGCCGACACCAGAGACCACCGTATAGAGTGTCGCTACGTGTGGAGAGTATGGGAGTTATGCCGATTGATGGTGGGGCTTATCAACCAAACTGCACCTTCCAGTGTGACACCAACGTGGATTCTCTTTCGTGACTTTAAACTGCATTCAAGAACGAGGAGCAACGCCGTGGCCTGGCTACTGCTTCACACTGCCTACACTATTTTTGAGCTACAACAGAGTGACGCCGTGCAGTACATGTACTGCCTGTGGGAAGGTCATCAACGACTGCAACGTTTACCGAAGTACAGTGAACAATTTTCCAACAGTTTATCAGTTGCGTTATTGTATGGTTATCAGAGGATGTTTCGCTAGAAGTATCGATTTTGTTTCCCATTTTTCATTACAGTTTCCCATTTTCCAGTACTTTAATAAATGATACACTTATTTCAATGTTTAAATTTCTTAACTCATTCACACTTCAAGGATTGTTACCAAAGCACTCTGTGAATAATTTGTCACACTTTTCAACCTTTTTTGTTTTTGTTTTTAAATTCTGTTTTCTTTAAAGGATTTCGATTCTGTTTAATATTGACCTGCGACTCACAGTTACATTTCTGTTCATATACTGTTTAAAGATGTTATGTTGTAACGATGTAATGATAATAAATAAATAAATAAATAAACCACAAAAAACGAATAATTTTTGGAAGTCGGGATGGCGTTCAGGCTAACCTGACGATTTTTTTTTTTTTTAAAGAAACCATACTTCTTTCGACAGTAGATTCTGCACAGACCTTGCACAAGCGTTTGTGAATATATCCCACACTTTCTTTCTCTGCAGTGAGAAATTCAATGACGGCACGTTGTTTGTACCGTAGAAAACCTGGAGAAGCCACTTTGAAACTGTCCTGCAGCTACGCTATCTGCCGGAAGTGACACAAACTTGGCGCGCTCACTCAGGGGACTTCAAATAATACATACGTGATGTTTCGAATTCGTAGAATTATTTTCAGCTGCGAGAAAGAAAATGCGGTGCATTATTTTGTGGGCTACCGTCGTATAAATACGTTAGAGAGAGGTGCAGAACACATTATGTTTGCATCGTTCTGTTAATTTATCACGAGAGAAGCCTGACTCACTGCTAAGTTTCCTCACGGTCTGTACCAAGAAGCGGCATGATGCCAGTTTTATGCTGAAAGTTCTAAACAACAATAATACGAGGAAAATGGCTCTGAGCACTATGGGACTTAACTTCTGAGGTCATCAGTCCCCTAGAACTTAGAACTACTTAAACCTAACTAACCTAAGGACATCACACACAACCATGCCCGAGGCAGGATTCGAACCTACGACCTTATCAGTCGCGCGGTTCCGGACTGAAGTGCCTAGAACCGCTCGGCCACCGCGGCCGGCAATAGTACGAGGAGGACACATTTCAATGATCAGTCTTCTGCGTGCTCGAAGTTCTCCTGTGCCTTTACAAGGCAGGAAAGACAGGCAGGCAGGCAGGTCTACAGCTAACTCTACCGGGCGCACCGTACTGCTACTCATCGCCCAGCACGCTTTTCATATCGGCTGCCGACCCAACCATAGCAGCCCAGGCTTACGCTCAAGTCCAGTCAGTCCACTTGTTCTGCGGTGCCTCCAGCGTCCTTGTGTTGCGATGTCCAACGACCTCACCCTGTTCTCAGCGCCAGAGAGCACAGGTGGCGCCTAGCGACACCTACCAGGGTGCTCGTTTCGGAGCGCTGCCGCCGCAACCTGTCTAATTTGGCCGCCTTTGAACTTGGCGAGGACAATGACGGCTAGTGAAGGTACACTGTTGAGCTGGTGTGTTCTGCCATGCTGCCATGATTGTTACTGAGTGGTGTCTGTCTGTGAGTGAGTATGTGTGTGTGTGTGTGTGAGTGTGTGTGTGTGTGGTCGGAGTTTATGGGCTCTTAACGGCTACGTTCACATCGCCTTTATCTTGTATCGGTCTTTTCACTGATTTGATGCGGTCCGCCACGAATCCCCCCCCCCCCCCCCCCGCCCCGCGTACCAACCTCTTCATCTTAAAGTAGCACTTTCAACCTATGTCCTCAATTATTTGATGCCTATAGTCCAATCTCTGTCTTCCCCTAATGTTATTACCCTCTGTAGCTCCCTCTAGTACCACGGAAGTTATTCACTGATGTCTTAACAGATGTCCTACGACAAAGCAATTGCATGTCGTGTATAATTCCACGTTAAGTATAACACTTCACTGCAACTAGCGTTACCCTCTGGGAGGAATTTTACATAGTTTGACCGTGTTGACTTAGTGGACAGAGGGTATGGAACTATGATTTCGTACAAATTGCAAGTAGAAGAAAAACTGAAAGACATTATTTTTGGATGTTAAGAAAGTAATTAAATTCACGTAAAAGAATGAATATACGGCTGCCAGCCTAATTAGGCATAATAATTTAGAATATTAAGTTCAAAGAATTTAACTATAATTTTACAAAAGGAAACTTTCGATACTTCTTTCTTTGTAAAGTGCAACGAACACACACAACTACCAGACGAACTGAACAGTAGATAGCGGTAGTTATCATTCGCCTAGTTAGCAATCACATATAGCCCTATACATCTATAAATAATAATAATTATAATCTCAACCATTACCCAATTCAGTACCAAATGTTATCAAAGGCATCACAAGACCAAATTTGAGTATGAACAGAGTCCTGATTTAACTAACACATAAACATCACAAATGCAATTAAACGACACTGTACATATACTTTTTATATTCATTCTACTGTGGCAATGTTTCATATTTCATTAGCAAAACTACTATTTTGGTCAACTTTCTCATACTAGAAAAAATTAAAGTGGGGACACTTAAACAATCACTTCCTTTATAAGCAAACTATGCACACATTTCATAAACAATTTGCATCACACTAATGCTGATTTCCAACCCCACTTCAGATTATTTATCTTTCAATGCTTTATAGCAATTTACACTAACAATATTCTTAATTAAATTCAGAAATAAGTTCAAGGTAAAGTTAAGTTTCAAGTGGGTTCAAAATTGTGTGCCTCTTTCTTTACTTGTGAAACAAGTGATTTTAACTAATAACATATGTGTCCTTTAGCACAAAAACTTTGTCAAATTATAAGTAGAAACAATGCAAAACAAGTTTTTTTGTAAGTGGCAAATTACGTGCCTCTGTCTTTACCTGTGAAGTAAGTAATTTAATTAACATTTATATGCTTGAACACTGTAATTTAGGGACATTCAAATAGAAACATGTTAGTGGTTCTTTATAACCAGAAAACTCGTTATTTAGCACGTTTAGGATTGGACCCTGCTTGGTTTCATGAACAGGACAGTTTCAAGGTTCAAACACGAATTTTTAACGTTGAAACTGTTATTGAAAAACACTCACACACAAGCATATTGGTTCATACTGGTATACGTATCTGATTTACAAAGTTGGTGAAGCAGTGGCGCAATAGTGGTAGCAAGCACGTGGCGGCTATCTGGTCTCACCTCTGGTGGTTTAATGCTCTATTCAAATCATCTTGGCGACGTATTAATCATTTTAGAGCCATTCCAAAATGCGTGAGCACCATTTCACAGCAGAAACCACAGCCGAGGTCATTCCATCATAAATCGGTTCCTGAATGCCCCGCATGGTACCTGCTGTGTTAACTGTACAACTGCTGGCCACTGACTATGTAATGTGCTCTCTCTTTTGCCGCCCAGCTTGACCAACATTTCCACCATTTCCCTCGAGCCACACCACTTCCGTAGCGGAGGGCGTTCCCAACACCTTTTCCTTCCTTATAATACAACTTCCCGAAGTATGAACCAGTTTTCTACACATAATTTCTCTTTTACAAACAGGTCATTTTATAAAGTTTCGTTATTTAAATACACTTAAAGTTTTTTTCAAAATATCCCTCACAACCTTCCACTTCCCTCTAGCAATTCAAAGACGTTAATCAGTAAAGACCAAACATTTCATAGTTACATACATAAAATTATTTGTAATCGATCTTGATGTTACACTACCATCTTGTCACTTCTTCTTGCCAGTGTTTTCCTTATATTGCCTTCCTCGCCAATTCTCCGGAGAAGCTCTCCGTTCCTTACCTTATTAGGCCACCTGATTTTCAATATTCTCCTGTAGCACCACATCTCAAACGCTTCGATTCTCTTCTATTCCGGTTTTTCACTGCCATTAGGTGCAGTGCTGCAAACGTACGTTGTCAGAATTTTCTTTCTCAAATTAAGGCCTACCTTTGATACTAATAGACTTCTCTTGATCAGAAATTTGAAATAAATACAGCGAACGACAGACAGAATACTAGCTTATTTTGAATGATACAACTGCCGAATGGCTTTTCTGTACGGAGGTGACGTGGCTGGCGTGCTCTGCGCGAATGTTTGTTTGTGACTATGGACTTATCTGCAGCTAGGGACATTATCTCTTCGCCGTATCACAGAAGACATCAGACTAAAAAGTGATTAGGCTCAGAGAGCTACTAGGTGCAAAGTCGCTGCATCAACAGACGCAACACTGCGTCTTCTCCAGCAAACAGTTGGCTTCCTTAGAAAACCAAGCTTACGACCAGAAACCGAGAGCAATGCCAAAGGCGCGGAAGATCGTCATCGCGAGCCTGTTCGAGGGAGAGCCAAAAATCACCGACTTCAAGATCGAGACCGAAGAGCTCCCAGCGCTTCAGGATGGTCAGATATTGTGTGAAGCCGAATACATAAGCGTGGACCCGTTTCAGCGGTCCAGCACTCATAAGCACAAGGTTGGCAGCACCATGGTTGGGGCGCAGGTATGTGCATCACGTCCAGTACAAAATATATATGAGAAAACACAGTGATAATGTTTTAACAGTATAAAACGATTTCCGAAAAGAGAAACCTCCATAAAACATCATGAACTACATACTTAATTACACCGGGTACCACTAGTATTATCGTAGGGTGCACTGTTAAAATTTATTAAACTACGATTTGATTTTTATTCTCTACTGTAAGAGGAACACTTTATTCCCCACCGAAGAACTGCCTCAGAACACACGATAAGCTCAAAAAGTTTGACGACTGGATTAATAAAAAATGTTGGAAACTTAACATGGCGGTTTTAATGCCTTGGTTATTATGCGTACCCCTCCCCCCAACTCACTTTAGTGTAACGCACAGAACGTTAATACAACCAAGTGAAACTACGAGGGTAGTCCCTCTTTGGGATGATTAACTGACGGGTCACATTGGCTTGGGTGTCTGTTATGACGTCAAAGCGTTAACCTTGTTTGTGAATTTCTGCACTTGGTCGCTTTCTGGTAGGTTGATAACAGGAAGTTTCGTCCACATCATGATTTTTTTTCAGAAAAGAATTGTCCGCGTTTTGCATTTCAATCGCTTTGCGGCAGACGTCCACTCGTTGCTTTTGCTCGGGAGTCAAGGTGAGTGGGACACGAGTTGCTGACACTTTCCTCTCATCAAAACATTCTGGATAATGTCTTCAACACTTGATTTAGAACTCTTGTTCCGTTGCAGTTTTTGACACAACAACATTGGCACGCGATGGTCACACGTCAATTACTTAACAGTGCCTACTCATAAGGACTGATAGAATGCACAAATGTTGTTTACCGTCGTTAGCTCCAGCTGCCACCATAGTTTCTGTGCTGACGTCGCTTATACGCCCGAAATAAAATGAGGACGTAAGGCAGAGAGTGACAATTCAAAAACTATGTCAAGTGTGTGGTATTTCCTCTACAAAGTCTGCTATTACCCACAACGTGTCATTCGGGAGGACGACGGTTCAATCCCGTCTCCGGCCATCCTGATTTAGGTTTTACGTGATTTCCGTAAATCGTTTCAGGCAAATGCCGGGATGGTTCCTTTGAAAGGGCACGGCCGATTTCCTTCCCAATCCTTCCCTACCCCGAGCTTGCGCTCCGTCTGTAATGACCTCGTTGTCGACGGGACGTTAAACACTAACCACCACCACCACCACCACCCACAACGTGTCAACCGCAGAGCTTATACGTTTTAAATCTATAATATGGAATTTTAAATGCTTGTTACTGTCAACGTAAACATCACAGAGTTATAAAAATTTTGTTTGTTTGAACACATCTGACCTCGTGCAATGGATAATTGTATATATTGTGTCTTATTTAAGTTCGGTGACAGTGTAAAAAGAATGTGTTAACAATTTTTTAAGAACATTTTATTTTCATTTGAAAGTGTTGTGAAGTTTCTCGATTACGTATCACAGTAATGTTTGCATTTTCGGAAATAGAGTTATTTCTCCATTAATTATGTTTCTCTGCGTTGTGGTGGGCTCTTTTCTTTAAAGGAGGATTAATTTATGTAAAGGTAATTTATGTAAACTTCCGGGTACTTAAGTTCATCAAAAATGTAAGTCTGTTATTATAATTAGTCTCTGAATAACAACCACATTAAGGGGCCTATCTTGATTTCTCCTGGGAAAAATTATGTTAACAGCATAAAAGTCTTAACTAGGACCCTAGATTAGCATCTGATTCCAACAACAACGTTCCGCACTGTAGCTCTATTAAGCAGTTGAACCAAAAAAAAAAAAAAAAAAAACACACACGCACACACACACACACACACACACACACACACACACGCACGCAAATCCAACTCACACAAATGACTGTAGTCTTCAAGAATACTTCCCATCAGCACCAACTTCTCTGAATTGTGCAGCTGGAAACTTTCCCTGCAATACATCTACGTTCCCATAACCCTCCTGGCCTCAACCTTCATTAGTCACTGTTCTTACCCATCCAGCCCCTTCCTTGTTCCCATTCCAGCACTACACAGCTGTCATTCCACCGCCACACCCAATCTTTTTATTTCTCTGCTTTTCCGCTACTTCTCCCCCCCCCCCCCGCCCCCAACCTCTTCCCTGCCCTCAGTCTAACCTCCAGCACTTCAATGTCCTCCACCCACACCATACTATCTCTCCCCCTACCCGCTCCAGCGTCCTCCTCACCACCACCCAGTCGCCACTCCCATCATACGCTGGTGATGTTGCTCGCAATGTGGTTTCAGTTGCCTGAGACCACGGTCGTGTTTGTGTGAGTTGCATTTCCTTGAGTTTGTGTGTGTGTGTGTGTGTGTGTGTGTGTGTGTCTGTCTGTCTGTGTGTGCGTGTGCGCATATGTCTGTCTATTGTTGATGAAGGATTTAACGGCCGAAAGCTATAATTGTGAGAGTCTTTTTGTTGTGACTGTCTACGACTCAGCACCTCCTCTATATGGTGAGCAGCATCTTTCCTTCTGATATTAATATATTCTTTCATGTACATAAATTTTCAGTGTCCTATTTATTTTTACTGTTGTGGTTTTTATTTCTGTCATTTGACTTTAGATTTCCTATCAGTCCAACTCGAAAAGGCGTCTGGGTGAACGCTGTGAGAGGGGAAGTTTGGCAAACATAGCACAATATGATAATGTTCGTTGCATTTTCGGGAAGAGGATGCAGATCCAACATCAGTTTCGTCAGCCTGTATTAAGCATAATACTGCATTAGGAAAGCAGTCTTTTCACATAATATTCTTCTCATATTGGTTATTAGAAACTTACAAGAACAGAAAAGTTACTGTAATTAAGCTAAATGCGTCGTATTATTGCATCAAATTTGAATTTGAGACGAGAAAAACACCTGAAGATGTCCTCCTGAGATTGTGTTACTCACAAGACCACTATAATATTTTCTATTTACAACAAATATTGCCTGCACACGACACAAATTAAGAACGAGAAGTAATCATAAACGTAAGTCTGCTAAGATTTTGGGACACCAAAGATTTCGGCGCCGGCTCAAAGTAATATACAGAGTTAGTCTGTAGTGCCAGGGGGTCTGATGATTTCAAATGGTAAGTCCCATAGTGCTTAGAGCCATTTGAACCATTTGTAGCGCCAACTCCCCTTACCTCATTATATGTTCGGGATGAGCACAAGCGCCCATCAGATCATTTTGTAAATGAAATTATTGACTACTGAGGAACAAAAGCAATATAACATTTCAATAATATTTCACGCATTGCAACTTGTAAAACGAATTGTTCTGTTTTGATAAGCTATAACTTCAGTTTTTACAAAATGAAGACCAATGCAACAGCTACAGAACCAATAATACTTCATTGTTTATGACTAGTTTCCGAATAATATAATCCCATACTCTCGCATACAATGTGTGATAGGACAAGTTTACTGAAAAATTAACTATACCATTTGTGTAACTATCAAACAATAATCATGTATAAACATTACTTTTAACCTCACTTCAAACAATAAAAGGAAAATTATCAAAATATAATTATTTCACAAAACGTGACAATTAATGTTTTGGGTACATTTCTGGCCAGCTGGTGCACTGATAATTACATTCATTCTCAAGAGATTAGTTCCTATAAAGACGCAAATCAGATGCATTGTTATTAATTCTGTAATTATCAGTTATAGAGCTTTTTTGTCATCAGCGAACTATTATTTCGATAATTTGGTCAAAACTAGATTATTATGTAAAATTTGAATATCAAAGCTATGTCCACATCATGCACAGTATTCCAAAAATAATTTAGCATGAAAATTCCTACAGTAATTAATGGAAATTAATTATTTTCTGTCAAGTATTTGGAGTCACATTTCTCAAGCAGAATTTCCATGTTAATTTTAAAAGCAATTTTAGAAATCACATTTGTTTTAATGAGTCATCTATTACTTCAAAACTGCAACTGTAATTTCTTATGAAACAACCGATTTTAATTCATTAGCCCAGATGCGTAAGCCGCTTACTGATTGATAAGCCAAATTGAGGTAATGGCGAAAAACCAGTCGCATCAAAAATATTAAAGTCAAAATCTCATTTCTTTTCTAAAAATAAGTGAAAATTAGTTAATTCCGTGGTATTAATGGCTGAAATCTGCAGTTATGTGTTATATGTTAAAATCGTAGGTGAAATTCTGACTTAGCGGTTTCTGCAGACAATTTATTCAGTTAGCAGTCTTTGCAAATGTAACGAATCAATTACGAGACAAACATTAGGTTACGAAACGCGTTAGTTGGTGATGTAAACAGAATGCGTTTTATTACAAAGAACAGTCCGAAAATTATACAAATTATGTAAAAGTACGAAGGTGACATTACTTTACCAGGAAAAACTGACTTATTTAACGTTAAAAAGAGAACAATAATTAATTTTCAACAATATGTTTTCTTTTAAAAAAATACATCATAGTGCTTTTGACATCACATGATATTGTAGAAAATAAAACAAGCTCCAAATTGCATATTAGTAAGACTTCGACAAAATTTTACAAAAAAATAAAATTGGTGGATAATTGCATCTTAGTAAAAACAGTGACAAAAAATCTCAAAATGGAAATTGGATGAAAATTGCTTTTAAGTGGCTTCGACCTCAACACTGTCCATCAAATCAAAATCGCTTCCGGCTTCTTCCTCGTTCTGAAGGTTGGCAGTGGCAGGAGAGACCCTGGAAGGCCTTCCTGCTCATCTGACACCTCGGCGTAGGATTTGACTTTGTCGTTGGTCGCGAAGTCTCCACCAAAGTGGAGCTCCAAAAGATTTTTGACGTCTCCGAGCTTGGCCTTTGAAAGTTCTGCACCAGCTGTGATGGATGTTGTGCTGTTTCCTCTGCTGAACTGCGTTTACCGGCGTATATTCCAGCAGTGCATCGGCAGCGGGATCTTTATTGTTATGTATGCTTTCGCTACAGCGCAGGCAACCTAAATCTGAATAAGAAAAATATCCCTTCAAATGTAACAAACTGGAAGTTAGCTTTGAATGTCTAGATCGGTAAGTCAGATAGATGTCAGTTGGCGAGCTTTGCACCCGGACGTGGCACGGCGACTGCCATGTCTGCTGAACATGACGGATTTTCAAAATGTTGGACATTTAGTCGGCTTTGCACCCGAAGACAACGTGCAGTTTGTGGCTTTTTCAACCGAACGGTATTTTCTACAGCCATTTTGAATGGTTTGCAGGGAGTTTTTGACCCTGAAACCTGTTCCATCATGTAGGCGCAGAAAAAATCTCTGCAGCAATGTGCTCAACTTATAATCGACAAAAAATGCATTTAGCAGCTTTTGCATCTGGCCTGTTCACTTGTAACTCAGTTAATGTGACTTTGTTGAACAATAGTTTCAAAGAACTTATATTGTTAAGAAACTGTGAAAGCGGAGAGCCCAAGACCTCGGGGTAGTGGCATTAGAGTGGCAGTTGTTTCCAGTTAGTTCCAGTACCTGACCTGTAAAGTCAGTTTCTTTGAGCTTTCATTCTACGAAAGTTCTGGAACAATACAAACATTAACACGAAATGTAAACTATGTGGTGGTGTAAATTATTTAAAATCACCAGCTTTTCACGTTGACTCCTGGGATTTCTGTAGTGAAGAAATTAATATTATGCACCCCAATCAACACTACAGTGCTGGAGCAGTGTCGTCGAAACCAGAAAGATAAGTATACACTCCAAGCATTTCATTGAACTTACGACAGACTCACAACCTGCAAGTATATTAATCGAACATTTTTAGCTGGAACCTTGTAAAAAGAGTGTGTTAGAGCTATAACGATGGAAACAATATATAACAGTTGTGGATAAAGAGCTATTCAAAAAATGAAAATGGAATAGCAAATTGATGACCGGGAATTACATAAAGCTTAAAAGAATTGAGGTCGTCTTCCACCCTATGTTAACTGTGAAACAAAAGTTACAAACCTCAGTTTATACATAGGAAACCTATTTAATAAGTTACAAAAGGAAAAGCAAAAATGCGTTGCTGAACCACTATCAGAAGAACCGTGAAACACCTGAGAAATATTCAAAAGAGGAAATAGAGCACACAATATGAGAAAGACACTTGCATAGATTCCCGACACAACCGCCGTCTTGATCGTCTGACCACACCAACAGGAAAAGCCGCGAATGGTTACGACGAGAGACCAGTTTGATCGCTAGCCACGTATGACTCAAACAACCTTGTTGTATGCAGCTATTGTTATTAAAACCTCGAGAGGGAGAACCAAACAAGAAATTGCGGACGCTCTAAAACCCGGAGAGGAAGAGAACTTGTATATCTAAAAATAAAATGGAAAGGCATGTGACTACAACATTAACCAGTTATATACCAAAAATTACAGTAGTTTACAAAGTTACCTTTAAAAGAGGAAATGCTACTACACTGAGGAAACATTAAAAAAACTTACTTAAGTGGCAACCTAAAGTATTTCGTAATTAGCTAGAATATTTTTGGGTACAAATCTGTACGTTCATCAATAGTTTCGCGGGAACGAGAGTGGAGACTTTACTGTTTTACTGTTGGTACAGCCAGACAAACAAAAAGGTTGTTGTGTCGGGATCCTGTGCAAGTGTCTTTCGAATATTCTATGGGCCGTAATCTTATGCGTTCCGCGATTATGAGGATAGCGCTTTTGTAACAGACTTTTCTTCTATTTTTGTAAGTTCTTTGTTTCCCTGTTTAACACACATAAAAAAAAAGTAATACATCACACCGGTTCCCAGAACTCCTGAAGATATACGCTGACTGTGGATGTTGTATCACAGATACAGTCCCTTTGACTGTTCGGAGATGTCATTAAACCCGCCAAATATGTAAACAACCATTCATGAGCAGCGCTTATTAGACGGAGGGGTCCGACAGCAGATCAGTTCCAGTCATTCCACCTGAAACGAGGTACACGGCTCGTGTTGTCTGTATTCAATCCTGCCTATATGGTCAACACCGCAGTTCGATCGCGTCCGCATTGTTACTTTGTGCCAGGAAGGGCTCTCAAGGGAAGTGTCCAGGCGTCTCGGAGTGAACCAAAGTGATGTTGTTCAGACATGGAAGAGATAGACAGGAACTGTCGATGACATGACTCTCTCATTCCGACTAAGGGCTACTACTGCAGTGGATAACAGCTACCTACGGATTATGGCTCAGAAGAACCCTGACAGCAACGCCACCACGTTGAATAATGCTTTGCGTGCAGCCACAGGACGTCGTGTTACGACTCTAACTGTGCGCAATAGGCTGCATAATGCGCAACTCCACTCTGACGTCCATGCCGAAGTCCATCTTTGCAACCACGTAACGCAGCGCGGTGCAGATGGGCACAACAGCATGCCAAATGGACTGCTCAAGATTGGCATCGCATTCTCTTCACCGATGAGTGTCGCATATGCCTTCAACCAGACAATCGTCGGAGTCTTGTTTTGGGGCAACCTGGTCAGGCTGAACGCCTTAGACACACTGTACAACGAGTAGAGCAAGGTGGAGTTTCCCTACTGTTTTGGAGTGGCATTATATGGGGCCGATGTACGCCGCTGGTGGTCATGGAAGGCGCCGTAACGGCTTTACGATACGTGAATGCCATCCTCCGACCGATAGTGCAACCATATCGGCAGCAAATTGGCAACGCATTCCTCTTCATGGACGATAGTTCGCGCTCCCATCGTGCACATCTTGTGAATGACTTTCATCAGGATAACGACATCGTTCAAATAGAGTGGCCAGCATGTTCTCCAGATTTGAAGCCCATCGAACAAATAAGGAATAGATTGAAATGGCTGTTTATGGACGACGTGATCCACCAAACACTGTGAGGGATCTACGCCGAATTGCTGTTGAGAAGTGGGACAATCTGGACCAACAGTGCCTTGATGAACTTGTGAATAGTATGACACGACAAATACAGGCATGCATCAATGCAAGAGAGCTTGCTACTCGGTATTAGAGGTACCGGTGTGTACAGCAAGCTGGTCCACGACCTCTGAATCTCTCGCTGTATTGTGGTACAAAGTGCAATATGTAGTTTTCATGAGCAATAAAAAGTGTGGAAATGATGTTTATGTTGATCTCTGTTCCATTTTCTGTAGAGGTTCCGGAACTCTCGGAACCGATGCGACGCAAATCTTTATTTGATATGTGTATAAAGTAGGACACGGAACTCTTGTCCCACAAAAAGCATAGGGTGGAAGACAACCTCAGTTTTTTTACGCTTTATGTGAGTGATTCCCAGCTATTAGTTTTCTGTTACATTTTCCTTTGTTGAATAACTGCTTATCCAGAACTGTAATGTATTATTTCCATAGTTGCTGTATATCCAGAAGATGGAGTTACATTATTCCAAAACCAGCCGTAAGCAATTAGATAACACTTGTTCAATAACTGCAGCCGTTTCTTCGTGTTCTAAAAATGGACACATACTGTTGGGGTTGCCCACCGTAATGACCTCTGTGTGGAATAACTGCAATACTCGTGGTTTGGCGCAAATTTTGGACGCGTCAGTGGAAATGAATGGAAAACAAGGACTGAATATTTTGCAGTCAAATCTTAATTTATTTGTAGTTAGAAAACATCCCCTGGTGAAGTAATTATTGCATGTTATTCCGTTGTGGTTTTATCGCTTTTCCCACGCATCCGCATTGATTTCCCGGGTTCTCCATTCCCCGTAACGAGATACCGCGTGGCAGCTCGAACGACATTTGCACTAGGGGTGACTCCATTTCTTCTTTTTAGAAATTTATTTGTAAGAGTATATTTTTCCTTTCTATTATAATTCATCCGGCTGCTTTCTTCGAAGAATATAAGTAAAGATTGAAGTCTTTAGAACGGGATGCCACCCCGCAGCCATGCTAGACATGTGGTGGGACCGTCACATTTTGGCCTCACAACTCGCAACTAATTTTTGATCAAGGTTTGCTAAACGAGGCTTTGAGTGAAACAAAAAGCCGGAAGACAACGAGACCTTACGGCATAAACGCCGAGGTACTTGAATATGGGGCGGGGGTGGACTGTTTTTGAACCTTACAGTTCTTCATTTATACAATAAGTGTTGGAGAAAATGATAAATCACGAAACTGTGGACAGTTGCAGAATTTATATCAGTCTTTAAGAAATATAAACGAAATACATGTAGTAATTACCGAGCTACAATATTAGAAGACACAGTGTACAAGATTTTGCCAATATTCGCTGAAGAACAAATAAACTGGTACACTTGCCTAACATCGTGTAGGTCCCCCCGCGAGCGTGATGAAGTGCCGCAACACGACGTAGCATGGACTCGACTAACGTCTGAAATAGTTCTGGAGGGAACAATCACAGTGATCTTGCAGTGCTGTCCATAAATCCTCAAGAGCACGAGGTGATGGAGAACACCACATACCAAGGCATCCAAGATATGCTGAATATTGTTCATTTCTGGTGTGTTAGTTGGTCAGCGGAAAAGTTTAAACTGATAAGAGTGTTTCTTGAGCCTCTCAGCAGCAATTCTGAACGTGTGCGGTGACGCACTGTCCTGCTGGAAATTCCCAAGTCCGTCGGAGTCCTCAATAGACATGAATGGATGCAGGTGATCAGACAGGATGTTTCCGTATGTGTCACCTGTATCTAGACGTATCAGGGATCCCATCTCACTCCAATTGCAAACGCCCCACACAATTACAGAGCCTCCACCAGCTTCAACACTCCCCTGCTGACATGCAGGGTCCATGGATTCATGAGGTTGTCTTCATACACGTAAGTGTCCATCCACTCGATACAATTTGAAATGAGACTCGTCCAACGAGGTAATACGTTTCCTTTCATCAACACTCCAATGTCGGTGCTGACGGCCCGAGGAGGGGCGTAAAGTATTGTGTCGTGCAGTTATCAAGGGTACACGAGTTGCCCTTCGGATTCGGAAGTCTATATCGATGATGTTTCGCTGAATGTTTCGCACGCTGAGACTTGTTGATGGCCCAGCACTGAAATCTACAGCAATTTGTGGAAGTGTCGCCGTTCTGTCACGTTGATCGATTCTCTTTAGTTATCGTTGGTCCCGTTGTTGCAGGATTTTTCTCCGGCAGCAGCGATGTCGGAGATTTGATGTTTTCCCGGATTCCTGATACTGACGATACACTCGTGAAATGGTTATACGGGAAAGCTCCTACCTCATCGCCACTTCGGAGATGCTGTGTCGAATCGCTCGTGAGCCTACCATAACACGACGTTCAAACTAACCTCAGTCTTGATAACCTGCTACTGTAGGAGCAGAAACCGATCTAACAACTACGCCAGACACTCGTTGTCTTATATAGGCATTGCCGACCACATCGCCGTATTCTGCCTATTTACATATCTCTGTATTTGAATACTCATGCCTTTATCAGTTTCGTTGGCGTGTCAGTGTACTTTCGCTTTGCAGCCAAGTACTGCAGCATTGCTTGTAGATGCAATCCATGCATTAAGTATTTTTGCATCTCGGCTGAGGCTCACAGGATACCGACAAAAATATGGCAACATGGTAAACGCAACACGTTACGACGACTAATACGATATAGGAAACCCGTTGACACTGAAAACAACTTTCATTCGTCGTGGATTGGATAAAAATAGTTTCTGTACGGTTCGCAGAGAAATCTATTACCTTTCTTTCTCCAAATTGCGACAAAATCTTGTGGCGATGATGGCGGTGGATAGCGACCCTTCTCTTCATAGGAGACCACAATGGTTCAATAATATTCAGATTTGATGACTGTGGTACCCAGGGAAGACGCGGCAGCTCATTTTCGAGCTCACAAAACTATTCCTGGGCGGGATGGGCTTGGTCAGAATGGGCCACGTCGTCTTGGAACACAGCGTGATCATTTGGGAAGAGTGTAGCATGAGATCGACATGATCAGCCTAAACATCGTACAACCCTAGTAAGCAATGCGACTTTGTTGAGTAGCCATGGGGATCATTGAATACCGTGGTTTGGCTGAAATGTTTCATTCCTGGGAAGCAAAAAATGACCTTCTTCCATTGATGCAAAGACCACGCTTTACGGCTTTAATACAACGCTGTACTTTTATGAGCATCTGCATCACCGTGAACGGTTTTGGATTTTCAACTCGCTATACAGTTTTCTTCTTATAGAGCTCCCTTCTTTGTGTTTAGGTGCTGACAGGTTTTGCGAGTATAACATTCGGTTCTGTAGCTGTCGTCTTCTTATAATTTTCGTCACAATCCTCCTCTATTACCGTTTGTGACTATCACACAACACACACTTCCGTCCTTGTTTTGACTTACCTAGGCTTATATATCTTCTATACGATGTCTGATGAAATACCAAACATTTGGGCTACCTTTTTTACAGGACTACCTACCATTCGAGCACCAACAATTTTTCTATGCTCGAATTCGCTCAGCTCTGACCTAATGCATTCGCATTTGCGCGGAACACTAATCTTACCACTATTTACATTTGAAACGTATTGAGGACATTGTACAGGTTCCTTTTATGGTAAAATACAACAAACGGGCGAAGTGCCGCAGTGCTTAGCACACTGGAAGCACATTTGGTAGGACGACGGTTTAAACCTGGGTCCGGCCGCCCTCATTTAGGTTTTCCGTCTCTAAATCGCTTCAGGCACATCCCGCGATGGTTGTCTTGAAGTGGCGCAGCTGATTTCCTTCTCTAACCTTCCCTGGTCCGAGTTTCTGCTCCGTCTTTAATGACCTCATGACGGGACATTAAACAGTAATCTCCTCCTCGTCGTCTTCAAACACAAGTTGCAGGCTTGGTTATCTTCTGCAGTGTTTCCACTTTTTGTCCAACTCCTGTATACAGAAACGTCAGTCTAGAACAAACATAATATAAAGACTGAGTGCTCTGCTATATGATACTACCAACGTACTCACAACATTGCACAGGTGCTGTCTGAGATCACATACAACAGCGCAACGTCCAGGTCAGAATGCAATCTGCATACACTACTGGCCATTAAAATTTCTACACCAAGAAGAAATGCAGATGATAAACGGGTATTCATTGGACAAATATATTATACTAGAACTGACATGTGATTATATTTTCACGCAATTTGGGTGCGTAGATCCTGAGAAATCAGTACCCAGAACAACCACCTCTGGCCCTAATAACGGCCTTGATTCGCCTGGACATTGAGTCACACAGAGCTTGGATGGCGTGTACAGGTACAGCTGCCCATGCAGCTTCAACACGTTACCACAGTTCATCAAGAGTAGTGACTGGCGTATTGTGACGAGCCAGTTGCTCGGCCAACATTGACCAGACGCTTTCAATTGGTAAGAGATCTGGAGAATGTGCTGGCCAGGGCAGCAGTTGAACATTTTCTGTATCCAGAAAGGCCCATACAGGACTTGCAACATGTGGTCGTGCATTATGCTGCTGAAATGTAGGGTTCCGCAGGGATCGAATGAAAGGAAGAGCCCCGGGCCGTAACACATCTGAAATGTAACGTCCACTGTTCAAAGTGCCATCAATGCAAACAAGAGGTGACCGAGACACTTAAGCAATGGCACCCCATACCATCACGTCGGGTGATATTCCAGTATGGCGACGATGAATACACGATTCTAATGTGCGTTCACCGCGATGTCGCCAAACATGGATGCGACCATCATGATGCTGTAAACAGAACCTGGATTCATCCGAAAAAATGACGTTTTGCCATTCGTGCACCCAGGTTCGTCGTTGAGTACACCATCGCAGGCGCTCCTGTCTGTGATGCAGCGCCAAGGGTAACCACAGCCATGGTCTCCGAGCTGATAATCCATGCTGCTGCAAACGACGTCAAACTGTTCGTGCAGATGGTTGTTGTCTTGCAAACGTCCCCATCTGCTGACTCAGGGATCGAGACCTGGCTGCACGATCCGTTACAACCATGCGGATAAGACGCCTGTCATCTCGACTGCTAGCGATACGAGGCCGTTGGGATCCAGCACGGCGTTCCGTTTTACTCTCCTGAACCCACCGATTCCATATTCTGCTAACAGTCATTGGATCTCGACCAACGCGAGCAGCAGTGTCGCGATACGATAAACCGCAATCGCGATAGGTTACAATCCGACCTTTATCAAAGTTGGAAACGTGATGGTACGTATTTCTCCTCCTTACACGAGGCATCACAACAACGTTTCACCAGGCAACGCCGGTCAACTGCTCTTTGTGTATAAGCAGTCGGTTGAAAACTTTCCTTATGTCAGCACGTTATAGGTGTCGCCACCGGCGCCAACCCTGTGTGACCGAGCGAGGTAGCGCAGTGGTTAGCACACTGGACTCGCATTCGGGATGACGACGCTTCAATCCCGCGTCCGGCCATCCTGATTTAGGTTTTCCGTGATGTCCCTAAATCGCTCCAGGAAAATTCCGGGATGGTTCCTTTGATAGGGCACGGCCGACTTCTTTCCCAGTTCTTCCCCAATCTGGTGAGACCGATGACCTCGCTGTTTGGTCTCTTCCCCCAAACAATCCAATCCAACCCTGTGTGAATGCTCTGAAAAGCTAATAATTTGCATATCATGGCATCTTCTTCCTGTCGGTTAAATTTTGCATCTGTAGCACGTCATCTTCGTGGTGTAGCAATTTGAATGGCCAGTAGTGTATATATTCAAGCATACATTTCTCACAGTGTTAACATAATTTCTTTTCCAACCCCTGTATAACTCGTGTAAAGGTAATTGATGACTTTTGTGATGGACGCCTTTCAGCTAGTAAATTCATTTCACCATCTCTTTTCTTTTATTTTTATTTTGGGCTTGTAGCTAGGGTTGACCCAAGACAAACCATAACAACTGAAATGAGGTGAAGTTTAATGTTCTGTACACAGTTTTTGAACTTTTTGAAAAGAGGATCGCCACATCGTAATGAATGTCTCGTAAAATGTCCAGAATGCCTAGTTAAGTGTAAAAGATTGCCTGAAGGCCCTAATCTTGCCAAGGCCAATATAAAACAGACTGCTACATGGGTTAACGTTTGCACTATATTGCAGGTAGCGCGCATCTTAGAGAGCCGATCATTGGACTACCCAGTGGGACGTCACGTGGTCGGTTACTGGGGCTGCCGCGACCGCACAGTGGTGGACCCAACGCCGGAGGCTGACGACATCTTGCCGCCAATGCTGGTGCCCGACATCGGTGACCTGCCACTGTCGCTCTCGCTGGGGGTGCTGGGAATGCCGGGAGCCACCGCCTACTTCGGACTGCTCGACATCTGCCATCCCAAGCCTGGGGAGACGATGGTCGTGAATGGCGCAGCAGGTGCTGTGGGCTCCATAGTGGGGCAGATAGCCCGCATCAAGGGCTGCAAAGTCATCGGTATAGCGGGCTCTGACCTAAAGGTAATCACATTATGCGTGCACATCCACTCCACCTATTCCTTCGCTGCTTCTCAGTCCTTCTGTCCTAATTCTTGTTCCTCCACTCATTCTCCTGCATCACGATGGCTCACGTCCAACGAATATCAACTCCTTTTCACTGTCAGATATTTCATTCAGTCACTGCCTTCGTCTGCCCATCTTCCAAGGTGTCCCCTATGTGGTGTCACCGCCAGACACCACACTTGCTAGGTGGTAGCTTAAATCGGCCGCGGTCCATTTAGTACATGTCGGACCCGCGTGTCGCCACTGTGTGATCGCAGACCGAGCGCCACCACAAGGCAGGTCTCGAGATACGGAATAGCACTCGCCCCAGTTGTACGACGACTTTGCTAGCGACTATACGGACGAAGCCTTTTCTCTCATTTGCCGAGAGACAGTTAGAGTGGCCTTCTGCTAAGTCCATGGCTACGACCTAGCAAGGCGCCCCTAGCCTTACATAGTTTGATAGTTATCGTATGAAATGTCTCATCAAGAATGCTGTATTCACATGAGCTATATAAAAGTTAAGTATAGCAGCTACGTACTTTTCTTGCTACCATTCACTACTTATCCTTTTCCAGAATTCACGCCAGTCGGCGTGTGTGTACGCGTGCCTTTCTTTCGGCTACCCGTCACTGTGGACTGGCCGCTTTGTCAGTCCACTACACCCTAAAGCACGAAACATCGTCAGAGACTGCGAAGACAAAGTCAGTTATCAAACATAAACTCAATAAACTCAATGAACTACCCAAAATTGCCACTGTTTATTGGTAACAAAGACCGAGTTGTCATGTCATGCAATAACGCAAAGGAAAGCAAACTCGCACTGTCGGGTGGTGGAAAGTTGCAGCGATCTACACAAGTTAACGTTTGAAAATTAATTGGCTAGGTGTTCATGCTCTCAGGTTCGCACTGTCAGGTGATGGAAAGTTAACATTTGAAAATTAATCGGCTAGATGTTGATGGTCTCTGAGGATGAGATTCGCAGAAGGAGGCGAAACGGTAGGTACAGAAAGATGTCTAGGACCACAACCTAATGCCAATGAAAGCTGTGTCAGCTTCGCCACAAGTAACGAATGTCAATGGCTTCATTGTTTTTTCTCTCATCTCTGTCCCCTCCCCGTCCCATTCACACAAATATTCTCGTCTAAAGCTTTTCAAACTTACTGGGCCCCACAGATTTTAATCGCATTGCGCAATCACGAGATGAGCTAAACTTCCTAATCCATAGAGTAACAGAAAAGGAGAAACGTTGAAATTCAGATATGGCTAACAGGTATGCATATAAGGTTCGTGAATTGCGTCACGAACACAGAGATTGCATGAAGTCAGCATTATCAGCACCTGACAAAAGTTTAACAAGAGCCTAATTGCCCGTTTCTTTTTGGATGGCTGGTCGAACTGTGGAACAGTCAGGGCCTGATGATGGACTGCAGGGGAATGTAAGGGCAGGTTTACTCAAGGTTCTGATGGCCCAGGTCTGACCACCACACTCATCACTAGTAGAAGACTAGCAGCAGTTTCCTATGAAATAACGGTAACATGCACACGTTTTCAAAAATGGAACAAGACAGTTCGTTGGTCTAAATCTGGCCCTTACACCAGCACTTATTTGGCTTGGCACTGATTGACAGAGTTGTTGGATGTCCTCCTGAGCGATATCGTGCCAAATTATGTCCAATTGGAAAGTTCTATCGTCAAAATCCGGAGCTGGTTGGAGGGCCCTGCCCACAATGCTCCATACGTTTTTAATTGGGGATGGATTCAGCGACCTTGCTGGTGAAGGTAGGATTTGGCAGGCTCAAAGACAAGCAGTAGAAACTCTCGCCTTGAGCTGGTAGGGCATTATCTTGTTGAAATTTAAACCGACGATCGCCTTACAACAGTACAGAATGTACAAAACTGTAGGTGTACTTCTTTGGTGTAATGGTGTCGCAGATGACAACCAGAGGCCCTGATACGAAAAGAAGTGGAGTCTCAGAACATCACTGCTCGTTTAGAGGTACACCTGGCGACAGTCATTCTGGTTTCCTATCACCCTCCAGGACCTCTACAAATATGTCTTAGGCTTCGAATTTCTGTGACTGGATTAGAATTGTATTCAGTAATGAATCCTACTTCCATGTCAGCATCGACGACGAGGAAAGACGTGTGTGGAGACTCTCCAGACAGAGGTACGGTAGTAACATGACTGTCGCCCACCTTACAAGTCGACAGCCAGGTGTGTTGGTCCGGACCACCATTTCGTTTTATAGCAGCACCCCTTCCGTGGCCATCCGCGGCACCCTTGCAGCACAGCAGTACGTCGACGACATTCTACGCTCTGTTTTGCTGTCGTAAATGACAAGCCAACCTGGGTTTACCTTACAGCAAGATAATGACCGGCTGCGCACGGCTACAGTTTCTACTTGTCTTTCGAGCTTGGCAAACTCTACATTTGCCGAATCTCTGTCCAATTGAGAATATTCGGAGCGTTAAGGGCAGGGACCTACAACCATCTCGAGATTTTTACTATCTAATGCGCCAGTTGCACAGAATTTTAGAAGCAGAGGTAGACCAACGTGTTATTGACTTGCTCAATTTGTGAAGCTCCTTTTCTTGACTAAATGATTGAGCTTTCCTGAAACCGTAATCATTTGTTTGTATGTGCATGTACATCAGATCTACTGATTTCCATTCCATTCTGATAATTCCTCAATGGCGCGTCCTCCCCCCTTCCCTCCTCCACCATCCCCCCCCCCCCTCCCCGCCAGGTCCCTTTGCTTTGAGCATATTATTTCTGACATATCAAATATCGGTTGACTGATAGAAAGTAATGTGCTAATGAATTTCTACATCTACATCTACATGATTACTCTGCTATTCACAATAAAGTGCCTGGCAGAGGGTTCAAGAACCACCTTCATGCTGTCTCGCTACCGTTCCACTCTCGAACGGCACGCGGGAAAAACGAGCACTTAAATTTTTCTGTGCGAGCCCTGATTTCTCTTATTTTATCGTAATGATCATTTCTCCCTATGCAGGTGGGTGCCAACAGAATGTTTCCGAAATCGGAGGCGAAAACTGGTGAGTGAAATTTCATGAGAAGATCCTGTCGCAACGAAAACCGCCTCTGTTTTAATGATTGCCACTCCAATTCACGTATCATGTCCGAGACACCATCTCCCCTATTTCGCAATAATACAAAACGAGCTGACCTTCTTTGTACTTTTTCGACGTCATCCGTCAGTCCCATCTCATGCCGATCCCACACCGCACAGCAATACTCCAGAATAGGGCGGACAAGCGTGGTGTAAGCAATCTCTTTAATAGATCTGTTGCATCTTCTAAGTGTTCTGCCAATGAATCGTAGTCTTCGATTTGCTCTACCCACAATATTATCTATGTAATCGTTCCAATTTAGGTTATTTGCAATTATAATCCCTAAGTATTTAGTTGAATTTATAGCCTTAAGATTTGTGTGACTTACCGCGTAATCGAAATTTAGCTGATTTCTTTTAGTAATCATGTGAATAACTTCACAATTCTCCTTATTCAGGGTCAATTGCAACTTTTCGCACCATACAGATATCTTATCTAATTCATTTTTCAAGTCGTTTTGATCATTTGATGACTTTAGAAGAATGTAAATGACAGCATAATCTCTAAACAATCTTAGACGGCTACTCAGATTGTCTCCTATGTAGTTAATATAGATCAGGAACAACACAGGGCCTACAATACTTCCTTGGGGAACGCCGGATATTACTTCTGTTTTACTTGATGACTTTCCGTCTATTGCTACGAACTGCGATCTTTCTGACAGAAAATCACGAATCCAGTCGCACAACTGAGGCGATACTCCGAAGGCATGCAGTTTGGTTAGAAGACGCTTGTGAGGAATGGTGTCGAAAGCCTTCTGGAATCAATTTGACATCCCCTGTCGATAGCACTTAGTACTTCATGAATGTAAAGAGCTAGTTATATTTCACAAGAACGATATTTTCTGAATCGGTGCTGACTGTGTGTCAATAAATCGTTTTCTTCGCGGTACATTATAATGTTCGAATACAGTATATTTACACATACATTAAAGCTGCTTTCTTTTCTGAAAGAAAAAGGACATTGATGTATCTGATTTTCCTTATATGAAGTTGTTTATAAGTTCACAAGATTACTAGGTTGAAATTCTGAAGTATTCTGGAAAATGACATATCGGTTGATAGAGCTTCTCACCAAATCTTGACTCGTAATACGGGCTTTGAAGTAGTTACTTGGCGCTTCTCTAGTGGAAATGCGTGTAGGAAAAACTAGACAAATTTAAGAATTTTTAACATTTTGCAGCCCTGTCAGCAACTGTGATAACTGAACATTTAACACGTCAGCCTCAGTTGCAAATAGAAACCACACTTTACTCAGGTTTCAGCTCAAATAATTTGGCCGTCTACAGAAGCGAATGACATGCAGTAGTTTAGTGTCACTCGCTTCTGAAGAAGGCCAAATTATTTTAGATGAAACCTGGGTAAAGTTTGGTTTCTACTTGCTACTGAGGCTGATGTGTTACATGTTCAACTAGACAAATCGTCCTCCTTGTATTGTCACAGTGAATTAGTTCGCTCCCGCATATTGGCAACCCAGGTAACAGCGAACCGGTGTCGTTGGCCTGCAACAGCACCTGGAATAAACTGCACACACGTTTTGATGTTCGCCGCGTCACAAAAGGTTCCTTTATTGAGCGCATACAACGTGAGTTAAAAACTTGGCGAGGTGCTGTGCCCACCGATACGTGAAATTTTACCGGGTTCCTCGTAAATTTCATACAGTCATCCTCTAAAACCCCAGAGTACTTCAGAATAGCTATGTAGCTAGTAAGTAATTAGTGCAATCTCTTTTCCTATGTTCACAGGTTAAGTGGCTGAAGGAAGAACTAGGTTTCGACCACGCCATCAACTACAAGACCGCAAACTTGGACAAGGCCTTGAAGGAGGTGGCTCCTAGAGGTGTCGACGTCTTCTTCGACAACGTGGGAGGGGAGCAGTTCGACGTAGTGATCAGCAACATGAGGAAGGGCGGTCGCATCTCCCTGTGTGGATTCATCTCCAGCTACAACGAGTCAAAGCTCCCCACGATGCCCGCCATCCACATGCACATGATTGGCAGGGAGCTTAGGATGGAGGGCTTCTTGGTCAGTCGATGGTGGGGTCGCTGGGACCAGGCCTTCATGGAGATGGCGCAGTGGATCAGGGAGGGAAAGCTCAAATACCGGGAGACCGTCACGGACGGCTTCCAGAACATCCCACGAGCGTTCATCGGCATGCTGAGGGGAGAAAACTTGGGAAAAGCCGTTGTAAAAGTGTGATTATTCTTTATTATAACTTAATGGATAAGATTATTTGAATACCATATAAAGTGTGCAAGTCTTTTGGAAAAAATGACGCTCTGCACTTGAATGATGTGCCGCTATACCAGGTGCACAAGTATGAAACCGGAATTTGGTTCCAATAATCACACGTCTTCAGTTTGAAACAGATAAACAATATTTTATCCAAAACTATCTCCACTACTGTTTATGTTCTCAAACCTCTCCGACACATGAATGCCACGCCAAAAAAAAAAAACAGTTCTGCTTTTGAAGCGAACCAGTCAGCAAGCCATTTTCATACGAACTGAAGCATTGGTCCGTGAGAGCATGTTCCTGTGTTGCAAATATGTGATAATCAGACGGAGAATAACCGCATGCCCTAATATTTCCCAAATGAACACCTCGATCCTTTCCCAGACCCGTTTTGCTGTGTGTTGACGGAACGTTATGATGGAAAAATATGACTTTCTTTTGCCTTTATCCGAATTCCGGTCGTTTTTCACGTAATGCTCGATTTAAGTCGATCATTTGCTGTTGGTAGCCACCAGTGTTAACGGATTCATCAGATTTTAGCAGCTCATAACGGATGACACTCTTCTCATCCATCTAAACACAGAGAATTATCTTCTTTCCAAAGTGATTTTGTCTTGCACCGAATGTCGATGGTTCGTTGGATTCATCCATGATTTACGAAGCTTAGGATTCTCAAAAGATATCCATTTTTCATCATCTGTCACTATTCTATGGAGAAATCACTTTCTTTTGTATCTGGCTTGCAGCATTTCACGATTGGTCTTTCGATTTACTTACTGTCTTTCATTCAGTTCATGCAGAACCCGTTTTCCCACTTTCTGCAACTTTCCCATAGCTTTAAACCGAAGATAAACTACTTGTTCCGCGAGTTCCTGTTGAGTTTGGGTATTATCTTGGTCCAATAAGGCCTCCAATTCGTTGCTTCGAGGTTTTCGGTGGTTTCCCGCACTCGTCGTTTCTCACCTCAAAATCATTTCTTTTTGTTTATTGGATTTCAATTCCTCCCGCCCCCTCAGAGCGATTGGGGGGGGGGGGGGGGGCGGGCGGGCGGGCTGGCAGTAGCGTAATATGTTGCTTTACAGCCTACAGAAAAGTTAAAAAACATAATGAGAATTGAAACAAACAGGCAAAACAGACGATAAAACGGTGACATTGTAAACAACTGTAAAATGGCGATGAGTTGTGGAATTTAAAATATAAAAACACTGTGGTGACGATGTGGATGAAGAAGTAGACAGGCACAATTAAAAAACACAGCGACAGTCTGGTTTCTGTTCGCACAAGATAAAAAACACAACTAGCGACAGTATGGCGGCTGTTCGCAGGGAACACTGAACACTCACTTATAACAGCACTATACAGGTGACACGGTGGCAGATTGGGGGGGGGGGGGGAGGACCCAGACCTATGACAGGGAAAAGGGGGGAGGAGAGGAAAAGAAAAAGGGGGTGTGGATGGAGGGAGGGGACTTAAAAAAGCGGGGGCTGGGCGGTCGCGAGATGGAGTGGGAAAGGCAGTGGAGGGGAGAGCAGAAAGGACTCAGGGGAGAGAAGGGAGTCAGAGAGGGGAAGGGGGGAAAAACAGGTTTGGAAGGGAAGAAGAGGGAGTCTGGGTGAAAGGACAGAGGAAAGGAGGGGAAGGTGAGGATTAGAGTTGATAGGAGGGATAAATGGAGGGAGAGAGGGCATCATCTGGTAGGGGGAGTTGTCGAAAGCCACCTTGGGAAAGGAGATTAAGGGTGTAGAGATGGAGGGTAGGGGGGACACAAACGTGAAGGCGCGTCAGAGGGCGGGGGTTGGAGAGGAGAGGAGCAACCAGAGGATGAGGGGGATCAAGGCAGCAGGAGGTGTAGAGTAAGAGGATACGTTCGAGGAATAGGAGGAGATATGGGAAAGGAATCAGATCGTAGAGCTCAAAATCACCGCTTTTGAATTTTTTGAACCACTCGGAACACATTGTTTTCCCGAGAGCATGATCGCCGAAAACTTCGACAAACATTCGATGCGATTCTGCAGTAATTTTCTTCAAATGATAACAAAAAAACCAAGGCTATTCGCAAATTGTAGTTCTTAGGCACAAAAGTCGACATGCTTACAGATTTGTAACAGATACCGATGTATGGAAGTTAGGTTACAGTGTACTGACATTCGTCGTCAGCCGTTACAGGAAGCAGATGGCGCTGTAGACGCGCTCTCACGAGTCCTGTACTGACGGTTAGCACCATATGTAGGGAAATTCCGATTTCATTCTTCTCCACGAACAGCATTGGTAGTCTTATGAATGTGGTTTTATACCTTCAAAACGCATGCGAATTCATTGTTGACGGTTTATCTATGTAACAAGTTAGTGCAGAGTTTGGCAGTGCCTGTAAGGTTCGATGCTGTTTTCCTTCAGACATGCATGTACATCGAACTTTACAGAATGAAATATAGACATCCCAGTAATGTATTTCATGCCAAAGCCAAGGCAGCCTGACGAGAAAACCGAAATATGCCTACCCCTGGGCGGCAATCCCATCACTGTGCGAGCACTATGAGAAGCAGACACTGGCGCGTATGGAAATTTGGGTTTGTCTGTGAAGCGTTCTCGGGTAGCCGATCTTTTTGAGCCGACTGCTCACATAAAGTGGGAAATCTGAGTTTGAGTCCCGGTCCAGCTCAAATTTTCATTTGTCTCCAGGACATTGTATACTTGTGGCTGTCCCGTTTTCGCAATTTACGAATACTTTTCATGATTGTATATCTAAGTCTTCGGATAGACTTCGGGGGTTTACAAAGTGTGTGTCGAGAAAAAAACGGAGGATAAGAACTCATGTTCGGATATATCATCCATTGCTATAGAGCACGGCAGGTATAGGAATTAATGTTTGTTGCATCACTGAGTGACTTTTTCAGGATATGGGTTCGTATCTTCAATTACTTTTTCAAAGCATCACCTATAACACGTCGAAGTTTTCTGTGGAATTCGACTTACCACATGTACAATGTAGCTTCAATTTCATTTTCAAAACATCACCTATAACATGTCGTAGTTTTCTGTGGAATTCGACTAACCGCATGTACAGTCTAAACGAGAACTTCGCTGACCAACTTTCAGGGTGGTTCAGGGACACCTCATTAATTTGGTATATGGGACCAACAGTCTCTGTCGGTTCATTATAGAATAATAAAGTAATTATGATTTACATTAATAACAGTAAATGTGTTCGCAGTTGTGAATAAGGACAACCACCAGCTGTAAAATGGGCTGACGACAGGGGAAATTTGTGCCGAAACGGGACTCAAACCCGGATTTTCCCCTTACCTCGAGCGGTTGCCTTGGAGTTTGGCTAACCTTGCACGACTCACGGGCAGACCCAAACTTTCATATGTCGTCAACCATGCGTCCACGACCCGTACTCGTACGTCCATTATGCATATTCCCACACAGGTCAGATGTTGCACTTGAAAGCCGCTTGCCCGGTACTCTATTATTCTGCTTACGATGCAAAGTTCCTTTGGACATGCATGCATCGTAATCAGAACTTTGCTTCGTAATCAGAATAACACAGGCACTGCAACATCGTAATTATAAATCATTCGCTGTTGGACCGGAGTCACCTTTTTTCTGTGAAAATATCAGTAGAACAGTGAAGAGGCCTACAACATGCAGTAATCAAAACTTACAACCCAAAACACGGAGTAATTCAACAACACACAGACGAAACATGTACATTTTAATCACAGCGTGTTCAGTCTATTCTGTCATTGTTCAGTAACGCTAGTAACAAATGCAGAACTTTTCCTTTACAGATATTGTTCAAAATGTCGACCACCATGATCACGGCAGAGTGTACTGCGACGCTTCCTCGACTGTATTACAAGCTCAATAGTCCTAGAAGCCTCGTTCGCTACTTCCACGGCTGCGATAATCCTTCCGTTTGAGTATCACCCTCAGTCTCGTAAACCAGGAGGATCTTCACATACCCTGAGAAGAACACGTCCGTTGCTGTCATGTCTCGTGACTTAAATTGTCATGGAACACCGTGACCTATCCACTGTCATCCAAACTGTACTTCACTGTTATATGTAACGTGGATTGAAAAGTGTGCCTGCGCCCAGTGATGCTGAAATCTGATGAATTCCCAGCGTCACATCGTCTACGAAATATCAGAGGATTTGTTGGAGGAACGCTTTGTACATGACTCCGTTCATTGTACCAGGAAGTAGGCGAGATCCAATCACAAAATCGTTGATAAAATAGACCAAAGATTCACAGCAAACATCTGTTGATAGGATCGACACAGCAGAGCGTGTGGATTTCCATCATATCGTGCATGACTATTCCTATGGCTGAACTTACCCTCTCTTCTAAACATGGACTCTCCTATAAACAACACGAAAGCAGGAAAACGGGGGCTTCCTTTACAGTGCTGTAGGGACCTTTTGTAGGTGCCACTAGAAATGGCAAGTCCGCCGGCTGCAATGATTACACCTTCTGTGGATAATACAGGTACTATTTCATTTCATGTAAGGCTCTCGAAACAGCTGACTGGGTTGGGTTCAGAGTTCTCACAACCCTCCCAATACGAGACACGGGATTGTCATCAATCAAAAAATGGGTCAAATGGCTCTGAGCACTATGGGACTTAACATCGGAGGTCATATGTCCCCTAGAACTTAAAACTACTTCAACCTAACTAACCTAAGGACATCACACACATCCATGCCCGAGGCAGGATTCGAACTTGCGACCGTAGCAGTCACGTGGTTCCTGACTGAAGCGCCCAGAACCGCTCGGCCACCACGGCCGGCTGTCATCAATCTCGTGTAACACATTCTCTTCCACATCCGGTTTTGGCGTATCTCACATAGGTAGTAACTTCCATTGTAGCAGTGAAGAACCCATTTCCTCACAGACGCCCATGTACAGGTGTAGAAGCACTGTGATGTGGGTGCCGTCGGTCTGGGAACATCTCAGCGTAGCGCCGTTGTACCGCTATTCCGTTACATTTGGTAAACCCATCTTTTTCTCTTCAGTTCAATTTATTTACTTCTACGAATTTTAGACCTGTTACCTGGAAACTCTAAACAGGTCGTACATACGTGTTTATCATGGTGACATACAATGTTTTTTTATTACGTATGTAGTAGTCAATCATATTAACAGCAACCATTGGCAGTTTTAATCTGGAAATAAAACAGAACAGTTGAAAAATATGGATCGCACAGAAAAGTAGTAACGTGAATGTCGTGTGACTAGGGCCTCCCGTCAGGTAGACCGTTCGCCGGGTGCAAGTCTTTCGATTTGACGCCACTTCGGCGTCTTGCGCGTCGATGAAGTTGAAGTAATGATGAATAGGACAACACAACACCTAGTCTCTGAGCAGAGAAAACCTCACACTCAGCCGGAAATCGAACCCAGGCCCTTAGGACTGACGTTCTGTCGCGCTGACCACTCAGCTACCGGGGGCGGACAAAGCAGTAATAACAATATAAAATAAAAGGAATTAACTCAAGTTCTAAGTGATTACATCCATATTAAATTACGAGATATGTCACTGGCAACCTCAGAACAGCTCTTGGTTTACCGACTGACTACAACTGCATCTACATCTAAACATATTGTTGCTGCACTATTCTACATCACCCACACTGATACGTGTGTGCCTCGGCAATCCTCGAATCTACGCATACCCAAGCCTTTCTTCTTATTTCGTTTTTCTTTTTGGTACATACATTTATACCATAACGAGCCGCAGCAGACCATCTGCCTCTCATAAGAAAATACTCAGAACGTAAGACTGTCCCTAAACGACCTCTGGCAATTTGCCAATGAGTTCTGGTTCACCACATACATGCAGGGTGTAATGAGCGCAAGTGGATACATGTTTGTAGGTGGTATCTTAATGTGTATACATATAAGGGTGATGGTTGTTTTTTCTCCACATCGAACAATATTCCCACAAACACGTCACAAACTTTACGACCTGTTGTTTCCTGCACAGTCGTAACTCCTCCAGTAAGTGGACTACGCATAAATACTACAAACATGTGAGGTTTGATATATATATATATATATATATATATATATATATATATATATATGTGTGTGTGTGTGTGTGTGTGTGTGTGTGTGTGTGTGTGTGTGTGATTTAAATGACACTCAACAGTCAGTAAAGTAGAATAACACAAATATTTGGAACTTGTTTGCGTTTACAAGCTAATACTAAACTGCTACAAATGTATACGAGCTTATACACTCAAGTGCATAACATAATTTTACAACACTTTCTTAAAGAGAGCACTTTACTGCACTGAACATGTGGCAGCGTAAGATCAAAGTGTTACTCACTTTACATTTTTAAATTAATAACAATGAATTGATCAGTTCGTCAATGGACTAGAAGGAAATAGACGCCAATATATCCTTTACGCCCCATGCTATATTGAATTTTTTAGTAGCAAAGCTTTCCGCGACTGCTGGCTAGTTAATGAGCATCTGTGTTTCTGAATAAAGGCCACATTCTCAACCGAAGTAAGTGACTTTACCCCTTAAAGTAGTTTGTTCTTATTTCTATTGTCGCTTCCACTAGCTGAGATGTTGATTTGAAAAAGAGATAAATTAGTTATCGAAAGTTTCACTAAGGCGGTTAGAAATATACTTGGACGAAGCAGTATTCCGTGTGTCGTGTAAATATCTTGCAGTACGTTTCATAAATCACACCACAAACGATTCGTTTTACATGCTGTCAGAATCGAAGAATTTTCGGTTGACTGGATGATTATCTCAAAATATTATGTCCTACGACGTTATGGAATGAAAGACAGCAGAGGCCAAGAGTCTATTTTTAATTTTTATGTGACTTATGTCTGACAGCATATGCACTACTAATTATAATTTCCTTAGGCATTTCAGAAGTTCTGTGACATGCTTTCCCCAACTGAAGTTCTGATCAAGTTGTAATTCCAAAAATTTAATACAGCGACTCGCTTCTATCTGGTTGTAATCATATTTCAGACATGTGATGAGTGGAAATGTAAAAGTTCTGAACTTGCGAGTAGTGTGTCCTTCCGATGTTTAGAGACAAAGAATTGGTTGGAAACAATTTATTAAAGACTATGTTAGCATCAGTATCAGACATTTCTAAAGCAATACTTGATTAGCTATTTATTGCAATATTTGTGTAGTAATGCAGCATAACGTCAGGTAATGTTACTGACGAAACGTGGTTACCAAACACTAGAAGTAAGGGCTCACAGGCACCACATATAATTATTTCCTAGTTAGGTGATGACTGATAGCTTATTACAGGACTAATTGAGTAATTGTAAGCCTAAAACTCAATATCTCTGACGCTTAATCCTCAGTAGGGGTTAGGAGGTTTTTCCTTGTATTCACCTTTTCTGTAATTCTTGTAATGTTCTGCGTATGCGAACAATGAGTAGATGCACAGTTTGAAGTCTACGTTACCTTATGTCAGTGGCCTGGACAGATCTGTCTCAAATTTTGTGAAGACAACTGCATGTAACGTCTGTTCAGTACTAAACAGTTGTAACAGTGGTAGTTTTAAGTGCCTCCAGAGATGAGACTTCCATCAAAATTCATTCACAATGACGATTGATGGTTCGATGAAGTCTGACTGGAGAAACCGTTGGCAGCTGAAGAATAAAAACTAAATTGAATTATTTTTTCTTTCTCCAGCTGCTGTGAGAGATGGCCATGCAAAACAGTGTAAACTAAATTCGGTAATGGAAAGAGAGAAAAATGTACGTTATGATTATTGATAGCATTGGTCATCAGAGATGAGAGTACATTGTTAAACATTAACCAATATAATTACTATTCAGTAAAGCACTCGTAAGCTGACAGGGAGCACAACACGAGAAGAAGGAAAAGAAGAGAAACTTCCACTGGTACACTTACAATATGTAAAAGGCATCAGTGAACGGCTAGGCAACGTCCTCCGTCGACGAGGTTTCAAACCAATTTTTCGTAGCAATCACAGGATCCACGAAATGATAGGTTCCACCAAGGATGTAGTCAACATTCTTGACACTGCAGGTGTTTACGAACTACGGTGTGATTGCGGAGATACCTACATAGGAGAAACAGTGAGACCTGTCACCTTACGAGTAGAAGAACACGAACGCCAAGTACGATTACAACAACATAACAAATCGGTGTTAGCGAAACACCACCGTGACTGTGGACAACCTATCAGGTTCTAGGAGGCCCGAGTACTGGCGAAAGAATCGTGGATGCGAGAACACAGAATACGGGAGGTGATCGAAATTATTAAATAGCCTGCCAATATCAACAGAGAAGATGACTACAAAGTCCCGGCGTCCTGTCTGCCGGCCATCCCAGTCCAACGGGCCGCGAGCGGTCGCGGGGCAGAAGCTACACGGAACACGGACGTATCTGCACAAACAGCTGTAGAGCAACTGTCAGTCCACTTCCGCGCACACCAGGAGGAAAACTTGCCGGCCAGAAGCCGAACGCTGATTGGCGGACAGCTACCAATCGTTGGCGACATGGACATTTACGAATAGCATCTTTCTTTCCATCTGCCCTTACGTCATGACTAGCCAATCATATAAGAGGGCCAATTAAAAGTTTTGCAAGAGTGACGTCAGATATCGATAGTCTGTAATAAATAGTAGCACCTATGCCCATGCAAAACCAGTCGTGCCCTGAGGAAGGGCGTTGCAATTCGGCCGAAATGTCGGTTTTAGTTTATTATTGTTGTTAGTTTTTAGCAATGACGAGGCATAATACCCAGAAGAATTTTAATCAATATGTCTACATGTTTGTTTCTGCTGCAAATGAGCCTTCCTGTCATACCACTGAATATCGACCACTCTTCCCAGGAGATGCTGTACATACAGCTTATCTGTGATCATCATCCACCGGAAATATTACATGCTTCTTGAGACATCGTATAGGGCTGTAAACACATCTTTCACGGATAAACTAACAAGAAGACCATCCCGCTATCAGCAACAATATGAGCTCCATATTCCTGACGTGGTGAGTCTGGGAGTGATCTGCAGTGTGAGATAACTGAAGAAAACTTAACAAGCCAAGATCCTTAAAAAGACATTTTATTGGATGGCCGATTTCGACACAGCAATGTTGTCAACATCGGATCTTATGCTTTAAAATTTTTACAACGTGCTGTCCATCAGCCTTGAAAGTCGCCTCACACTGAACATGCACTTCCCACTACAATGTAGATCACAACACATCGACATGTCGGATATTAAAGTGTTACGTACGAACATAAAAATAACTATATTGTGCCGTTAACAAGTGTTGATGATCACCACCAACTGGCAACGCTTCTTCGTAATGAGAGTTACATGCGACATCGACATGTAGCAAAGCGTAGCGGCAAGAAGTCGAAGGAGTGTGCTGTGACGTTTTAACATTTTCATCAGACGAATCTGTGAATGTATTATTATTACACTACTCAGCAGAACATCATGACTGACTTTAGCACGGAAAACAACGGCGATGTGTCGTGACATGGAAGCAGTGAGGCCTTAGTACATTGCTGGAGGGAGTTGGCACGACACCTGCACACGCAAGTCACATAATTCTCGTAAATTCCGGGGAGAGGGGCGATGAACTCTGACGCCACATTCAACCACATCACAAAGGTGTTCGATCGGGTCCTGATCTCGCAAGTTGGGGGGCCAGCGCATCAATTGGTACTCTCCGCTGTATTCCTCGAACCACACCATCACCCTCCTAACCTTGTAACTTTGAGGATTATCTTGGTGAAAAACACCGCTGCCGTCAGGAACACGATAGATATGAGGGGGCGTACGTGTTATGCAACCAGTATACCATACTCCGTGACCGAGATGGTGCCTTGCACGAGCTCCACTGGACACGTCAATGCACCCCAGAGCGCTATGGAGCCGTCACCGGCTTGCCTCCGCCCGGCAGAAGAGGTGTCAAGGAGTTGTTCCCCTGGAAGACTACGGATTCTTGTCCTCCCATCGGCATCATGAAGAACGTACCGGGATCCATCAGACCATGCAACCTTCTGACACTGCGCCAACGTCCAGTGCCGATGATCACGTTCTCATTTCACGTTCTCATTTCACTAATTGTCACCTTCGTTGATTCCACTTTGGTCAGATTGATCTCATCTGCCAATCTACCTGGAGGAATGTGCCCAGTAGCATCTGAACTTACTTCCTCTGGATCTGCGCAACCCACACTGCTATCGTCTGACTGTATAATGTCAGCTCTAACCTCATACATGCTGTAATCTACGTGCTTTTCTACCAATCGTGTCCGGCTATCACTAAAATTTTCGTAATCTTTCTCCTTAATACTCTCGCAACGTTTAAACTGGAGGTTTGCGTCGGATGGGTCGGCTACTTCTACCACTATAACTTTCGGTAAAGTCTGCCGGTTAGGGCCAGAACTTTCCGTTACTACTTCAACATCTAACTCCTGCGGGACGAAACACGACGAATCTTGCTCGTGCTCCCCATTAACATAAACTATTTCTGGTAAAGTCTGCCGGTTAGGGCCAGAACTTTCCATCACTTCACAAATACTATCTTCCTGTGGGACGAGACGCGGCAAATTCTGCCCGCGCTCTCCATAAATGCTTCTCCCGTACAGGCCCCTATAATCTCTTAGTTCGTCGTATAAGCGACCGAACTGCCTTAACCAGACCTCATCCCTCTCTGCATCCCCTCGCTCAACGACGGACGTGTTATCTGACATCTGATCTTCTCTCAACAATTGCGAATCATTCTTAAACTCAATCTCCAGTTCCGCTGTGGGTGTTACAGCTGCCACTTTATAATCGATTTCCGGAACACTACTTAAATTGTTCTCACTGACAGTGAATGCATTTTCTACTGCCGTGTATACAGCTGATCTACTACTTGTTGGCGCACTCCTTTCTCTTAACACTGGAACACTCACTCGCCGTTGATTATTCCATACGGAATTTTCATAACGACGACACCTCGGTTTTCTACTGTTATTGGGCCGCCAAAATTTCTCCACGCCCGGTCGGCCCCTCACCGGCGCGGCTAATGGTTTCCCTGTCTCGTCCCAGCAGATACGCTCCCCGGATGCTGCTGAGGCGGCTGATCACACCCTCTGGCGTTATTACTATTCTGCGAAGCCCGTATCACGCTAGTATGATACTGGTTTCCGTCATTCCTGTTATTATTTGCATTGTATCGATTGTCATTACGGCCCGAACCACTATTGTTATTGCTGCCAAAGTTGCGGTATGCATTATTCCCATGGTTATCGTTGTTGTGGTTGCTGTGGTACCCGTTGTTGTTACCACGGCCTCTACCACTGTCGCGATTATTGCGCCAATTGTCCTCGTCCTCAACTCTTTCCAGGAAATCATTGATTGTCTTGTAATTGCTTCCTATGTAGCGTTTTGTATCATCTGGAAGCTTCTTGTAGAGTTCCCAGACTATTTCGGATTCCGTGCGGCGATCACGCAAATATTCCAACTTGCGGATCCAGCCCTCACAAAACTCCTTCATCGAGCCGCGCGGATTCGCATCGAAAGGCCTCGATACGACAAATTCGCGCCAGACACTTTGCTGTTTTTGCTCTGACCAGTATTCAGCCAGAAACAAATTTTTAAATTCGTCAAAAGTCAGGCTCGTAATGTTGAGGTTTAAGCCCCAACGCTTGGCATCACCAGCCAACACATCAATAACCGCATTAATTTTTCTCTCATTAGTCCATGATCTGGGTAAAACTCTTTCACAATTTTTAATGAAATCCGTCGCGTGTATACCGCCTTTTTTCAAGGGGTCGAACCGCTCCTCTTTCGTCAACAATTCCGAACTATGTGCACAGATTGACGCATAGCTCTGTTTTTCGTCAAGTTTCTTTTCTAATTCCGACACTCTCGTAATTACTTGGCAAGTGGTTGTCGCAAGCGTTTCTACTTCCTTTTTTTTCTCTTCGGAGGTATTAGCCTGCTTCGTCACTTTGGTATCTACTTCGGATACTAAAGCCTTTAAAGTTTCCACCTTCTTTTGATCCTCTTTTTTCACTAACTGAATTTGATCCGTCACCTTATTCTCGATGATCGGAGCAACTGCTTCTCCTACACTTTTTTCGATTCTGCTAATTTCGGAATTAAAACGCGTATTTATGCTCGCAATTTCCGCCTGAACGCCTATCATTTCCTGTTTAAGATTACCGATTTCGGTATTAATCACAACAATATCTTCTTTGATTTTATCAACTTTTGCGTTAACAACTCCAACATTGTTGTTAACAACATTAATAACTTTGTTCTGATTGTCTAGCTTCCTGTCAATTTTTTCAGACTGAGCTTCTTGCTTGGCAACCTGAGCTTTAATTTCTGCCGATTGAGTTTCTATCTTGCTAGACTGAGCCTTGATTTCGTTAATCAAAACATTCAATAAATCAGCTAAATTCCCGGAAACTACCGGTTTTACTTCCGTAGCGGCTTCCTCTTTAATTGTCCCCGCGTATTCGTCCTCAAGGGGTTCAGATTTGATTTTCACTTCCGATTCCGAAACATTTTCTAAGGTTTGGAATTCCATTTCTGCTCTTTGTTGCGTTTCGGCGGTCGCGTCTTTCACGCTAGCCGCCTGCCCCTGAACAATGGGTATCGCGGTGCGCGTTTCCCATTGTTCGACCGATTGTTCCGTATCCAAGTCTACCAAATTTTGGTAATTGTTGCCTTCACTCATTTTAATAATTTTCAATATAAATAACAAATCTCAAATCTAATTAGGATTCCTCCCACTACTTAATCTCGCTGACGTAACTATCTGTTCATAACCAATACTTTGTTATGACATTTGCACCAAACAAAATTCGTGTCCAGAACAACCTCAAATCTCAAGATTGTCCTGTCACCAGGTCGCCACGTGTAACCTCCCCCTCACTTATCGACCTTAATGACTGAAAAATTGAACCGCGTGTACCTAATGGAAATTTGGGAAAAGCAATCGTCACCGAAGTTAATCTGTCGGTAAAGAGGGGTTACATCTAAATGAAAGGATAAATGCCAACGAAACTGGTGGAAATTAATTTTGAAAAGGGGTAAAGTTAATAAAGAAAGTAAATGTGCGGCCGTTATGTTAACAATTAACTAGTGGTAATTACATATTTGAGATTTGGGGGAAATTACGGTCGCCAGTCCTAAGGACAATTACTATAGTAGCTGAAACAGAAAGGTTATTACACATATAATTAGCACTAGAAGCGTGGCAACTGAATGTTGACACGTGTAGTGTGAAAACTGAAAGTTTGTCAGAAGTAATAAATTTCACTACACTCTGACTTAATTTAGCAAAAGAATTAATAAAACCGGAAAATGGAAAGTTAATTTAGTGACTGAAGTTAATAGTGGGCTTTCTTTCTGAAGCACATCGAAATTCAGTAAAATACGGTTAGTCTTGGACTACCTCAACAATCATTTCAAAAGCAACTTGAATCTACGCAATTTAGAAATAAGAGATTTAACTTCGAACTTGAATTAAATGTTTCTGAACAATTAACAATAGTAAAATTTTGTACGTACCAAGCTGAGCTGCAGTCACAGGTACGCTAAAATATGCTAACAAAACTCGCACTCTTAATTTGTGCTCGTGTAATCTAAATACTGTAGCCAGCTATGAATACTTTAACTGAACTTTGAAATTAAAGCAGTGAAATTGAATTATATTATTTTAATGCTGGCGTTTGAATTACAACGACACTCAGGTTCATTTCGGAAAAGAAAGGGACCCTGCTTGGCAATGCAATTGGGACAATGAGCAACAAAGGTCCATGCTACGTTGTTGTAATTTTGTGATTTGAACAGTTTGAAAAGCTGAGGTCTGCCATACAGTTCTGAAACTTTACGTGCTTTTAGTCTTCCTTGTTGGTTGATTGAAGGTTTGAAGTCGCCGATCGAGGAGGTGGCGACAGTCCCTCATTGTCGGCCGTCGCTGTTGCAGAAGCTGGATGCTGGCGCGCCTTCTTCTCGACACGGTCACCAGGCGAAACGGGCTCTTGATGTGTGCCAGCTAATGCTTCCCGTCCACGACACCATGCTAGAAACTACCATAGCCAGTCGATCGCGATTACATGCTGCCAAACCCCGAAAGCCCGGCAACTTGCCGGAGCGTCACACAACACACCTGTTCAATCGCACTACTCCAACCAGACTCCCACCGCTCTGCCCGCGCTCCACGCGACAAAGTTAACACTATACCAAAGATCCTAAACTTTGATTCTTCACACTACCTATCGATGTAATCGTTCGATAGCAGTTTTCCCTAGGCAAGACCCAGCGTAAAAATACAAATAATATTTACGAAACAAACCAATTATACATCGACATAAGTGCATAAATATATATATACAAACAGTAAAACAATTACAATATATAAAGAGACAGAAATGTCATATCTTGAGGTAACAAAACAAGGAAAAAAATAATAGTACAATGGTTGGAAATAGGAGGATATGCATTTCCGGCGTTACAAGTTGCAGATATCGTGATGTTAACATAAGCAAAGACGTGGGTCATCGGCTGCGGAGGCCCATCGTTAGGAGTGTTGGATGCACTCCGTGTTCACAAACTTGTACTCTGACCAGCATTAAAGTCTGATGTTAGTTCTGCCACAGTTCGCCGACTGTCCTGTTTTAACGATCTGTCCAGCCTGCGACGTTAGACATTGCGATGAAGGGTGGCCGCCCGACCCCACCACGTCTGGAAGTGGATTCACTTGGGTTTCGCCGCGTGTCCAAGACACTCACCACAGCACTCCTCGAACATTTAAGAAGTTGTGCAGTTTCCGGAAGCGTCGAGCCATCACGATGTGCTCTCAGTCAAACTCGGATAGATTGCCCACCTTCCCCATGCAACACACGGGCAGCACGCTTTTTGCTGATGCTAAGTGCACCATGTGTGAGTCTGACTAGCTGTCATTCCTCGCCACGTGACGCTGATATCGGCTAGACGTGTTTGTGTGGATAGTAGGTCGGTGGTCATAACGCTCTGGCTCATCAGTGTTTACTGGTAGTAATTGTCACTCTGAAGATTACACTTAATTAAACAAATCACATTTATGATGAAAGTCGAAAGTTTGTCCTGTATCATCCAGCCTCAGAGCATGGTTCTGGCGATGCAGTCCGGAACCGCGGGACTGCTACGGTCGCAGGTTCGAATCCTGCCTCGGGCATGGGTGTTTGTGATGTCCTTAGGTTAGTTAGGTTTAAGTAGTTCTAAGTTCTAGGGGACTTATGACCTAAGATGTTGAGTCCCATAGTGCTCAGAGCCATTTGAACCTCAGAGCATGATAAGACATTGAAATTCTCATCCTCTTGAGCTACATAAGCTAATAATGTAAAAATGAAAGTCTCTGGAACGTAAAATAAAACAAAACAGCGTTAATTGCGTAAGTAATGTGGAACAATTACACCTGCAAGAAGATACTACGGAAATGCAGTTTTCATACCAGTCTTAGCAGCACCACAGTATTTCTTGATACACTCGGAACGCAGATCAAGAGCGTTAGAATTCTTCAAGCTTTCCCGGCGAGGCGTTATCATCTTGATTAGTCGAGTTCCTGCCGAGAAGAGTAACCAGTCTCGAGAGCTTCAAAAGGCGCTGCGCCCTGTTTCCCCACGAGAGGTGAAGAAGAAACGCAAAAGGTTGCAAATTTGCCATATGTTGGACCGATATCTGCCAAAATCAGCATAGTTCTCCGCAAACATAATGTTAAAAGCGTGTTCCATGCAGCCACCAAGATTATGACTCTGCTAGGGAGCGTGAAGGGTGACCTGCGTCTACAGAAACCGGGCGTTTACCACGTACCATATGAATGTGGTATGGCATACATCGACTAGACGACCAGGACCGTTGACATCAGGTACAAAGGGCACCAAAGGCACACAAGACTGAGACAGACAGCCAAGTCAGCGATTGCTGAGCATTTCTTACAACTCAGTCATTCTATGAAGTATAATGACCCCAAGATTTTAACACAAACATCGAGATACTGGGACAGCGTCATCAAAGAATCTATTGAGATCAAGGTTACGGAGTTTCTCATTAACCGGGACATCGGTTTCCAGCTGAGTTCAGCTTGGAACCTAGCACTCGATTTCCTGAAGATGCAACGTAGGCAACAACGAGTCTCCAAGGAACACAAGTATGAAGATGGAATGAGAGATAAAAGCCCAGTACATGTAACTAAGGACGTACGTGAAATGGCACCCCAGACAACAGATAAAGTATCTGAGGACCCTCTTCCGAATCTGGAGCGACAATGAACACAATCGGCCTGAAAATAACACTGCAGCCGCACCTGGCGGGTAAGAACTCCGGACGGGACGCCTAACACTGAAACGTCCCCTTTTGAACAATTTATACACGAGACTGTGCTTAACCTCCCCTTTGAACAATTATACATGACTGTGCTTAACCTGACACACAATATTTTTAGCGCAACGCAATCTGACTTTCAAGAATCCCTACAAAAGAATGGCCCTGACTAACATTAAACTATACCTTTCACAAATCACTTACCTCACAAAAATCTTCGCTGCTCAAGCTACTGCAATACAGCAAGTGCCACTACTGCCAGCTAAATAAAAGATTCAAACTACGGAAGGCACTAACTACTGATAGGGATAGTTAGCAAATGAAAGATATTAATAGAGAACAAACAATGTATTTACCTTGATATCATCATATATAAATATAGCAGTTCATGACAAATTTCAAAACTCCGCCATCTCTCTCCCCACATCCACCACTGCTGGCGGCTCACCTCCAACTGCGCAACGCTACGCGCTGTTCACAGCCAGCTGCCTAACACTACAATGGCGAGTATTACAACAATGCAAAGCAGACACAGACTGCCCACAGCACAGCCAGTGATTTTCATACAGAGGTGGCGTTACCAATAAAAAAACCTAAACAGCCTACTTACATAGCCCCCATGCTCCCCACAAAAAATTTTTACAAATTGGATTGGGCAGTGGCCAATACAGATTTGAAAAATTTTTTTCATAATTACAATAACAAAGAAATCAAATGCACACACTTATTGATACAATGTTGGTCAAAAGCTAAAATTGTCTCACAGTCCATAAAGACAGTCCTAATCGTACATAACAGGAGAATAGCAGTGTTTTTCTCAAAGTCTGAGCAGTAAAAGAAAATGCACACGGAAGTAGTGGATTTCCATGCAGTCTTGAAGAAGTAGTGTTGTCCTTCCAATGGAAAGACAGTGCTGACTCTCGACATGCAGACAGATAATGGGCCACAACAGAGCAAACCCACAGCAGAGTCAGTCGTAGTTTGGAAGAATATTGGTAGGTAGGTCATCACAGAGCAGACCCACTGTAGTCCTGGTAGAGAGTATGGTATTGGTGGGCCACCAGAGGTGCAGACCCACTGTAGTCCTTGTAGAGATAATGGTATTGGTGGGTCATCAAAGATGCAGACCCACTGTAGTCCTTGTAGAATTAATGGCGTTGGTGGGTCATCATAAATGCAGACCCACTGTAGTCCTTGTAGAGATAGCCAGCAGCCATCTGTTGTGACTGTGCAGGTGCACAATCACCATTGCAGAGTCTTGCAGATAATATAGCAAGTCCATAAACCACCACTTGTGCACTCACAAAGTTTCTGGAATTGTCCTTAGAACCAGCAATGCTGTTATCCAGTCCCTTGCTAAATTAGTAACACACGTGCAAACACTAACAGTCCCAACTTCTCACATATTGTCCATATACTACGACCAACAGAAACGTGTGCAGTGAAGTGTAACTCACAAGTTCCTTAATTTGATAAACTGGTATCAATTACAATATTATAACATGAGAATACAATTACAAAGGTACAAAATACATCATTAAAAACATAACAATACAGATAACATTTGTAGTACAGGCTTTACAACAGAATAGAAATAAACATATACATCAATGTTACAGGAATTATGAGATAAGTAGATACATAAAAGATCACAATAACTTTTGAAACGTCAACTTCACACATGAGCATTAAACAGAACAGAATTAATAATGTCTAACATCTTTACAAAGTAAATAACATATTATTAATGCCAATTATATTCGAGGATAACAGTATTCCTCATCATAGTGAATGTAGCTTAATATTAAAAGAAAAAAAAATTCTATGAAACTACACAGAGACAGGAAGAAAACAAATACACAAGGGTACACAAACATATAGTGGGATAACACAAAAGGAAAGGACAGGGTTTGTTGTACTGCAGTATTTTGCAAACAAAACTTTCTTTACTTCTTGGAGATCTCCCTTCATTCATCATTATTCCCAAAAAGTCCTATCTATACCTGCTTTCTGTATTTCGTTCACATCCTCTGTCAAAAATAGTTTTTCTCCACTGTACAGTATCCTTTTTATTTTGCCAGACCATTTTCTGATAGCTTCTCAATGCATTTCTTATAAATTTATAATAGTTAGTTTCTTATATAGTCTCCTCTTAAGCTAACTTAAATCTACTGAGCTCAGATACTAAACTAAGGGACGAGGCAATGCAGCAGCACATAACAAATTAACACAAACAGCAATGCAAAAAAAATGGAAAATTGCAAAGCGAGCTACAGTAAATATAAATTACCAAGCAATGCAACATTACAACTAATATGAGCCAATGTACAGTAGCAAGAAAAATGTCAGTAGTAAAATTAGCTTAACAGAGTAACACAATTTAAAATTCAGTAGCACTATGCCTGGCAAACAGCAGCAGCAAATATAAAAAAATATAAAACTTATATCTATACATGACAAAGCTCAAGCAGAAAAAATATTACAGTAAAAACAACAATGCAGATAAGGGAAATGTATATTCACATCTTAATATCTATGTAATTAAAGTGGTGCACCACAACAACTGATTGTAAAAAGAAATATTACCATGTACTTGAAAAGAAAATTATGTGTTAATGTTACTAGTTCCTTCTTATTGTTCTTTCCTTTCCAAGTGCTCCTTTCTTAAAGAATGTGGATCATAAAATAATTATTTAATGGATCTGTTGACAGAAAGTGTTCACATTAGCAAATGCATTTCATTTTATAAAAACAATGCTGCAACACAGCTGGAAACCAGATATCAAATGAAATAAGCAACTATGAAAAGCAAAGCATAAAAATATCATTCAATAGTCATGTGACATTTCATAAGTTAGTAGAAACTCTCTCAACTCTCGTAGAAAGAAGCTTGTCATAATATTTCTCGTCATTTCATTAGGCATTTCAGTAAATATCATAAACTACGAGCTCCACAGTATGCTTTCAACAAGGAAATGTCAATAGCAAGGTTAATGGAAGTAATGAGGGTGTCGCATTTGCAATATTTTCTCTAAAGGAATGTCAATGGCGAGGATAAAGGCCTGCCTTTTTTTTCTACCTGTGCTTCCGGAAAGGCAAACCCTAATGGCTTGTTCTCCAGGTGTTTGACACAGCTGTGTGCCCACGACGCATTACGTGCAGGTGGTCACTTAACTTTCTTACGGAAATATTTACGACAGCAGTTTCCGCTAGAGTGACAGTCTCACATAAAAATATTTCACAGGTCAAGAATTAGCGTTGCAAATCTGTAGAAACAAAATCCTATAAATATAAGTGCCCAAAAAATTTTCGCCGGCATTGTGATACAGTCACGCATTTACACACACATTTCAAAACTCTTAAAGTACGATTCTCGGTTTCCAACATCCTTTTTCACAAGTCAGCGTCCCTAACCACTATTCATTACTCCTTACCTTATTCGTCGACACTTCTTCAATATTGCATCATAACAGATAAGTATCATAATCAAATAACTCATATAGCATCAGCCTATCAATCATAAACATACCTCAGCAGCATAATACACATCGTCGTCGTAAAAATAACATCATAACACCTCAGTCAAATCTCAAAATCGTCGTAGCTTCCTCCAATAATTAAAAAAATTCTCTGCTCATGTCAAAAGTGTCATCTGCCTCAAATGTACTTTAAAAATCATGAATCCATACCAAATACATCATTCAAAGCTCTCATAGTATCACAATGGTTCCGAAAAAATATGAGCATTTCACAAAGTACAGACAAAATACAATTTCATAAGTGTGAAGTTATCCAACTGTGTAATTGCGTAAACATCTGTCACTGATGTAATAAAAAAAGTTTAGATAGCTGTGTAATTTGTGTGTTAGAGAAATATGGTACCGATGTGTAAAGTTGTATAAGCAAATACCATATTAGCTAGGGTTCCTTGTGGTTGCCACACACATGGTACACAAAGTAAGCGTGTACCCCCCTGAGGATTAATGTAATTACACCCTCAGGTGTTACAGATTACAGCAATAGAATGAAATATATCACGGAAAACTTTCTTTGTAATTCAAAAATCTTGAAAAATAAATGTTTTAAGTACAAAATTAATCACTGATATGCGTGTCCTGTAGTGCTAAATGTGCGTCTTGTTGCAACATAATCTCTGTGGAAGTGTCGTAGTTATTGTCCTCCGAAAGCTAAGTTCTGCAGAAGTCAATGTACTTACCTCATAATACACAAAAGTGAAATGCTTTGCGTATAAATGTCTTAGTTATTACACTTATTGCCGTGATGAGGAAAGTACTGTGCTGTAACGTATTGTTGTGCTACGGAAAAGGCAATCTCATTATAGCTATACCACAAAAGTTACTACTAAAACGTGTTTTACTTTGCAGAATAAAACAGAAAAACTGTGCAGATATAAAACAGAAACACCGCAAAAGCAACATTGTATATTGTCACTCATTAGTAGCGTCATGATAAAATCGTGTAGTTGTCACATAAACTAACCACTGTGTCGTCTGGTATCTCACAGAAAGTACTTTAAACCCAGAATGTATTTCCAAGTAAACCAAAATGTTGCATTAAAATCTCATTAGCAGTACTGGTAAATGTTCTAAGTATGTGAGCCTTATAGTTGTTACGTAATCGTGCAACTAACAAGCAAGAATGTACAAATACAACACTGTGTCGTCTGTTCACTATAACAATGCATTCGTAATTTCTGTTTAAAAATGTTCCCTAGGTTCTAGACTGGATATTTAACTTCAAACATAGTTGTATGTTAACAGTTTCTTAAGTCTGACACAGCATACTAGTAATGTAAAGTGAAAAGTTATATGGCAAAGACAAAGTTAAAAAGCAGATTATCTTTCAATAAATGGTTTCACATGTGAAATGTGGCGTAAATCTTTACTCTTCATAGTACTCAGAGTTTGAACTTTAACGCAATTATCATGCGGTATACGTCGTTAAACAATACTGGAATTTTTCTTAAGGTTAGCGTCTATGTCATTTTTCTTTGAGCCAGCCGGCGCAAGCGGCTGCCTCCGGTGCGAGTCATTGTCTGTCCCTTTGTTGGCGCGCGTCGTTATTGGGATTAGGAGACCTAACTTCTGCAAATTCACCGTGACGAGAGGGCCCTGCTCTGTTTGAATCCCGCCAGTTCTGATGCGATTCAGGTCTGTCGTTGCGATCATATCGTCTGTCGTCATGTCGGTAGATTCCATAGTTTCTTTCTTGTCGGTCACATGGTGGAGAATTTCTCCCTGACTCGTAACTGCACGCTGAACTGTTGTGTCTGAAATTATTCTGTCTCCCTTGATAATAATAGTTCTGGTTACCATATTGTCTGTTTCTATGATTACCTCTGTCGTATTCATTATTACGGAAACGCGATCTTTCTCTGTAACTATTATTACTCTGCCAGTGGTTGTCATATGGGTGGTGTCTATTTTGGTCACGATTTGCGTTGTAAGAATAGCCTTGTCGCATCCAGTTATTATTTCTTTCATCGCGGAATTGTGACGGATGTGACCTGTAATTGTTGTGTTCCTGTTTCCGCATTCCGCGATTGTCAGTGTCAATTTCCAATTCTTGTAACAGTCCCTGAAAAGCTTCAATGTCGTCTTTGCAACGTCCTGCCAAAATAATGTGTCGTAAATGTTCAAGCAATTTGATTAAGCAAATGCGGATGAGTTCTGAGGGGCTGTATGGGTTTGACAGGTACTGATTCTTGTGTAACATGTCTTCAAAATATTTCATAAGACTGGAAAATTCAGATTGTTCGAAACGTTTCATCATTATGATGCTATGTTTTACTCGGTCTTGTCTGGCTTGAGACCAATATGCTGAGAGGAAGGCATGGTAAAACTCTCCTTCACTGTGGCAATCGTGAATGACCGACCGCATTCTTACAGCTGGTTCATTCTCTAAGTAGCCACACATAAATTCTAATCTGTGCTCTAATGACCAGTTGGGAGGAAAACAATGAGAGAAATGATGAAGCCACGCTTGTGGATGAATGTCGTTGCCGGAATTCTTAAATGTTTTGAATTTACGTGTAGTAATGAACAGCTTATAGTCAAAATCATCATGTCGGCGAGTCGCATATCGGTCATTGTTAGGTCGTGTCGGCCGTTCCATATCAAAATTCGGTACACATTGCCAATTTCTTTCATAACTTCCGAAATGCCCTGTGTTATTATTTTGTGGCTGTTCCGTATTTCTGTGTTCCTCTTCCCGTATTGGGGCGCGAGTATCCTCTGAAATACGTAATTCTTGAATTACCTGTGTCAGCTGATCTTGTACTTCCCGGATTTCACTTTTGTACTGTGTATTGATTTGATTTTGATTCTGTTTGAATTTTCTAATTTGTTCATACTCTTCTGTGTCAGTGAAGGCTACAGGTGTTGTGGTATTCAGATCATCATCTACCTTTGTAGATAAGTTAGTGAACTGATCTGAAAGTTCAGCTACTTTATCCGATAGTGAAATTATTTCCTCTGTATGTTTTTCTGAACCAAGTTTCAGAGTATCTACTGTGTCCTTTAAGTTTTCCTGAGTTTTTGCAAGTTGCGTAACCGAATCGGTAGATGCAACTGAGTCAATTTTAGCTTGCAAGGTGTCGTGATTTTCATGAACAATGGTTTGCAGTTCTTTTATGGCTGCTTCGTGATTCTGTAATACATTTTCATGCCGCGAAAAAATAGGTTGAAAATGCTCACAAATTTGTGTTTTTACGTCATTACAGACTTTTTGACATTTCGATTCGATGTTATGTAACTCAGTGGTTAAATCGTCACGTGTTTGTTCGAGTGTAGTGTCTAACTTTTGAAGATTTTGTTCCATTGTGTCTAACTTTTTGAGATGTTGTTCCACTGTGTCTAACTTTTTAAGATTTTGTCCCATTTGTCTCTGATTTTGTTCAAGTGTTGTGTCTAACTTTTGTAGTTTTTGTCCCATTTGTTGCATTAACTGTAATAACAATGTACTGGTGTCTGAAACATGTTCCTCAGTGCTTTTCGGCAGTGAAGTTGCACCGGCAACATTTACATTTCGACAAGCAGAAAATGTGTCTTGACTTATTTGCGAAAACGGTGAGGACGCAAAACCTGAATCTACAGTATTTGCAAAATTGTGTCCTGTCATTTCGGATTCCTGAGGCGAGCTGTTGCCAACCGATCGATCGATAATGCTTCCCTCTTCACTAATTGTTTCACTGTCCACGCCATTGTTTGCCGCCCGCTCCATTTCTCTATGCACAATTACCAAATTACTACTTTGAACATCAGTTAATTCATTACTCGGAGGCGCTAACACACTGCTTTCATTTTCACTGTCATATCTCAGTTTACTTTGGAGCCTAGTATTACGTTTTTCACACGCCATTATTGTCACAATATTTCACACGACAACACAGAAAAGCACAATTTGAAGAGCAAAAATAAGAGAACACATTAACATAACACTGAAAATAATATCTAGTTAATTGCAGCTGCGAAATACTTGGTGCAAATCTACATGCATGCCACAACTGTTTTACTGTACAACAATGAAAGACTGCAACTACAAAGGAGATTTTCTCTACAATTACGCACTAGCAATAAACAAAATCTACACTAATTACACAAACTACAACAAAAAATCAGAAGATTCCAGTGAGGTATCCTGGCAGGGTCGCCATATGAAACGTCCCCTTTTGAACAATTTATACACGAGACTGTGCTTAACCTCCCCTTTGAACAATTATACATGACTGTGCTTAACCTGACACACAATATTTTTAGCACAACGCAATCTGACTTTCAAGAATCCCTACAAAAGAATGGCCCTGACTAACATTAAACTATACCTTTCACAAATCACTTACCTCACAAAAATTTTCGCTGCTCAAGCTACTGCAATACAGCGAGTGCCACTACTGCCAGCTAAATAAAAGATTCAAACTACGGAAGGCACTAACTACTGATAGGGATAGTTAGCAAATGAAAGATATTAATAGAGAACAAACAATGTATTTACCTTGATATCATCATATATAAATATAGCAGTTCATGACAAATTTCAAAACTCCGCCATCTCTCTCCCCACATCCACCACTGCTGGCGGCTCACCTCCAACTGCGCAACGCTACGCGCTGTTCACAGCCAGCTGCCTAACACTACAATGGCGAGTATTACAACAATGCAAAGCAGACACAGACTGCCCACAGCACAGCCAGTGATTTTCATACAGAGGTGGCGTTACCAATAAAAAAACCTAAACAGCCTACTTACAACACGTCACAGCACGGTAACAGAACGTCCTAATTCACGGAAAGGACTCAAATGACGATAATCGGAAGATAAAACGTCTAGCACAGCTTGGACGCCATTCACAACTTAATTCAGCTATACTGACAACGGATAATAACCACAAAGTTCGCACACAGCGTTCGGAACAGCCGCGGCTAGAAGAAAACACTACAGCCGTTGCTATTGGTTGGCGCACACCACGGACAGAGCTCCAGACACGGTGCGGACCGCAGAGGGAACGCCTAGCACAGCATAGGCATAAATACCGGACTCGTTCCACAGTGCAATCAGTATCGGACAGCACCTGAAGAAGACTGCGACTCACGCAGTTGAAATATCGTGCCGGAAAGACGTGAATAAAAGGCAGAAACCTGATTAATCCAGATGAAGAGCGATGACTGGGAAAAATTAGTGTTCTCAGCAATAGTAAATAGCTGTTTATTTGTAATTAAATGGACCAGTGAACCAAAACAAACGTGGACAGAAAACTGGAAGCAATCTCTGCGAGGAGATGGAAAGACATTCGTTTGAATAAATAAGTAAATTCATTTGCTAAATTAGTTCTATTTAGTCCATCGGTTGCTTTCAACAATGAAAGCACAGGGTCTGTACGTGACTAGAGAAACATAATAGGCCGAAGACGATACGCTGAAGAGTTCCTTTAATCAGATTAATGAAGTGAACGGTTGAAGTTGGGGGCACTCCGTTTGCGTACGAACCCCGCCTCTCATTACGGCAGTAACAGCGAGATAATCGCAGGCCATGCTGACTAAGTCCCTGCTAACAGCCAGGCTGCACCTGGTGCTTTAGGCGGCTCTGCCAGTTTAATTACACCGAGAGCCTCTCAGCCGTGATGACAACGACGTAGCTGTCCCCTGCACCAACAACCACCACCACACTTCCAAACGCGCTTAATGGCAGTACACTACCTGTAGTGGATGCATAAACATAAGTAGGCCTGGGGCGTACCACTTCCCTTTTAAAAACAGACTGCACTGTTGTGGCTGTACATGCGGCAAACCCGTAATGCAAACAATTTCATCTCGCCCTCCGGTGTGTGTTCCTCTGTCTTTTGAATACATCCATCGTTCTTCCTTGTACTCGCTCTTTTCCGTTTCGCAACAGTAATTTTTCTATTCTGTCAGTGCTGTTCGCAAGAGGATAACGCTTCTGCGCTATAGAATGCAGAGAAAAAGTATTTGGAACAGTCGATTTTACGTTATATTCTTGCTGATTTTGCACGTGAACAGTTTCTTGGGTCCGATTTCCTGACACTGGAGAGCTGTCCAGTTACCATTACAGGAGTTTTCGTGCAATAGGGGAGACTCATGCAATATCGGTCGGCTTAGGTTTTCTGACTTTACTGCGTAGCTGTGGTGGTTAATCGGGGTGTTAATATACGATTGCCCTCACTCAAGAGACATTCTATAAAGAGCACTGTGTAATGATTTTTATTTTTTATTTATAGCACTTAATTACATCGAAAGTAAAAGAGCCAGAATTACAAAGCCTGTAGAAAGTGTCTTGCTGTCCCTTACCTCAAGATATGTTCTATAAATAGCACTATGTAATGATTTTCATTTTTTATTTACAGCACTTAATTCCATGGAAAGTGAAAATCTCTTGCTGTATTGGGCATTATGTTTTCTGTGGTAGCATCGGTTGCTAATGGTATACTGCACTGAGATATACTGAAGAGTAATAGAACACGTAAATTACTATTTCAGTTCAGTTCACCAATGTTTACCTCACTGTTCTCCAGAGATCGCAAATAAAGTAGAAAATCCAACATGGGCCCAGGATCTACAATTGGTATACAGCACTCACTCTTCTTCAGATGACTGCAACCATATAAAGCATGTTTCAGTCTCTTCATGACTCCAAGCACATAATGCACATTTCAGTCTCTTCTACTGATTCATTATTTCCAGTACAGTTCAGTCACCTTCGACACTTTTGTAATTGAACTTCCACGGCCACTCTTTGCGTGTTTATTTCATTTTGGAGCACCGGACATAAGTTGAGCTTTCATTAACTCTCATTCTAATTTTACTTTTTTCTACTTTCATTCTCTTCTCTTCGATGGCGATCTTTCTCTTTTCAGACTGTTGAAAACCTTGAGCCGCCTAATTCACAGCCAGTTTGTTAGACATAACTTTGCTCACAGCCATTTTCATGCATCCTTCATCAAACTTTGCTCTTACATTTTTCTCACTTTCCAACATTTCAGTCGAAAAGAAGGAAGAACATGAAATTCAATTTAATAATTGAAATTTCTTCTGGCCGTTACTGAAAGTCAATCAGTCAGGCTCCAGCTCTCGGCTGATACGCGTCTATAGAGCAGCAGTCCTGCAAGGTTCGCAGAAGAGCTTCTGTTAAGTTTGGAAGATAGGAGACGAGATACTGGCAGAAGTAAAGCTGTGACGGGGGGGGGGGGGGGGGCGTGAGTCGTGCCTGGTTAACTCAGTTGGTAGAGCACTTGCCCGCGAAAGGCATAGGTCCTGAGTTTGAGTCTCGGACCGGCACAGAGTTTTAATCTGCCAAGAAGTTTCATATCAGCGCACACTCCGCAGCAGAGTGAAAATGTCATTCAGCAAGTTAAGTGTTTATGTGTTCAATATATTCCTCGTAGAATATTTATTCAATTTCGTGCGTGTTTTTCTGTTCCGGAGGTTTAATCTCCCGTTTCTTAAATGTAAATTTATTCTGTGTGTAGCGCAGTAGCTGCTGATTTGTTTAGGTTTGATAGCAACCGTCTGTCAGACTTCAGCTCTCGGCTGTTACACAACTACAGAGCGGCAAGTTAAGTGTTTATCTTCTTTTTTGTTTTCCTCGTAGTATATTTATTACATTTCGTATGTTTAAGCGTTTTAATTTCGCGTTCTTATAAGTGTAAATTCACTGAGTCTGTTGTGCAGTAGTTGCTCACTGAACAGCTAGCTACATAGCTCACCAACGCATCAGCGTGCATTGGTGACACCTCAGGAGGGGGGGCAAGTTGCATACTAGGATTCCGTCTTTTCTTACAATTTACCTCTTCAGGATGGCTATGATGTGTGCATGATATGTGCGGATGCAGGAGGAACTGGCCGCATTTCGTGAACAGCTGAATGCTGTTTTGGCTACGGTCAGTCACCTTCAAGCTGCTGCCTCGGGATATACCGGTGGCGGAGAATTTGGCGCATCCCGTGGGACACCTCAGGTGTCACTTGGTTTGCCAACGGGCTCAGCTTCCGAGGCACCTCCTATTGCACACGATAAGGTGGATCCGCTCCAACAGCAGGGTCGCGTTGCTCGAGTCGCAGGGCCAATGAGAAGACTGGCCGCCTGGCCTCACCCATTCACCCTGTGAGTAGAAAGGTGGCTGCTCCTTCTGCAGGTTCAGAGCAGGCACACGAAGGGAGGAGTTTACTTGTTATCGGCAGCTCCAATGTTACGCAAGGTATGGGGCTCCTTGGGCAGATAATGTTCAGGGCTGGGAAGAAAGTCACGTCGGCCCCAGAGACGCCTGTACTATAGGTCATGATGCGATCGTCATTTCATAGAGACGGCTGGAGCAGGTGGTGAAGACTGCTGGCTTTGCGTGCAGGGTGCAAGCAGATCTTGCAATTTGAACCATCTTTCCCAGAGTTGATCGGGGTCCTTTGGTTTGGAGCCGAGTGGATGGTCTCAACCAAAGGCTTCGTCGACTCTGGGACGGTCTTAGCTTCAGATTTCTAAGCCTGCGTTATCGTGTGAGGATTTTTAGGACTCCCCCTGATAGGTCAGGGGTGCACTACACAAAGGAAGCATGTACTCGGGTAGCAGAGTACTTATGGAGTACACATGACAGTATTTCAGGCTAGCCAATAGTCTGAGGTGCTCTGATTAATACTCGTCAGTCGATATGCAGCAGTGGAAGTCAAATGTTGTTGACAATAAAGACACTAATTTTGTTACTATACTGTAAAAGTATTCGTCATAAAGTTCAAGAATTTATTACGTTCCAAGAAGGTTCTCTCTCTCTCAAGTAACTCTTGGGACAGACAGCGGGCTGAAACCCGAAGTGGAAAGCTCTGAGATATTTAGCATCTGCTCTGCTCGCGCATAACAGTTTTAGTTGAAACCAAATTAACTGTTGGATGTTTTCACCGGCCACCCGATTCTGCTGTGACAGATCTGGGGTCATTCAAAGAAAGTCTATGGTCAGTATTGCCTATCGAGTATAAACTGAGATGTCTATGGATTAATTGCGGAGAAGACAGACAGATAGTCATGCAAAATACTTTTGCATACGTTTCCTGAAAACTGTCTTTAGCTACTAGCTCAACAGCCTACACGGAGGCCTGTTTGTAACTACAAACAGGCCTGACCTGTTGACAGTACAGAAACGGGGATTAGCGATCTTGATGTGATTATAGCAACTACGATTACGAAAATTAATAGATCAGTCAAGAAGGCTAGGTGAGTCTGCTAGAGAGAGCAGATAAGCACTTACCAGCATCTCGCGTAGTGAATTTGCGTCAATTACTTACAGTAAGATGGATGTAGAGGAATTATAGAAAACGTTAAAGTGGATTGTAAATCGTAGTCTGAAGAGTTAAGTGTCTAGTAAATGGATAAAGCATGGAAATACCCACCATGGTTTAGTAACGAAATTCGGAGAGCGCTGAAGAAGCAGAGGCTCGCATAAATGACGATAAGCGAAGGTTTTAAGAGATTCGTGTGTCTCGTCGCATGTAAAATTGATAAGTGGCTCTAACTGGAAGGTGAAGGAATGAGTAAATTAATGTGATTAAAAGAATTACCTTCATTAAAACAAACCGCATCTGCGCTAAGAACAACAGTTCCAGTATGCATCCTGACGTCACAAATGGATGATGAGAGAAAGCTGTATTTGAAAGATCGAATAAGGGTTCCAATGAGTCCCTTGTTGACCAGTCTGGTGCGGCAGGTGAAGACAGCAAAACGAAAGCCGAAGTTTAAAATTTCACGTTCAAGAAACCGTTCACACAGGACAATCGCCTTACCTCGCCAGCATTTATCGTGAAGCTATTGCCCAGCACAAAGTCCCAAGCAACTGAAAAAAAAGGACAGGCCAGTGCACTATATATGAAGGGTAAAAGAACGGACCCACAAAACTACATTCCAATATTCCTAACTTCGGTTTTCTGCGGAATCCTTGAACACGTTCTGGAATATAATAAACTTTCTTGAGATTGAGAAGCTTATGTCAACGAATTAGCATGGTTTTGAAAGCATCACCCGTGCCACACTCAGCTTACCCTTCTCTCATACGATAAACTTCGAACAATGGACGAAGGGCAACAGTCAGATTCCATATTTCGAGATTTCCGGAAAGCATTTGACATGGTCTTCCATTGTAGCGTGTTAACGGAGGTGTAATCATATGGAATAAGTTCACAGATATGCGAGAGGCTCGAAGACTTCTTAAGTTGTTGTACCCAGTATGTTGTCCTCGACGGCGAGCGTTCATCAGAGACACGGGTGTAGTCAGGAGTGCCCCAGGGAAGTGTCATAGGACCGCTGTTTTTCTCCATACTTACACATAAATGATCTGGCGGACAGGGTAGACGGCAGTCTGTGGTAGTTTGCTGACGATACTGTGGTGTACGGTAAGGTGTCGAAGTTGAGTGACTGTAATAAGTTGCAAGACGAGTTAGACAAAATTTCCAGTTGGTGTGATGAATTAAAGCTTGCCCTAAACGTTGAAAAATGTAAATTAATGCGGACGAGTAGGAAGATCAATAATGTTTGGATACAGTATTATTAGTTCAAATGGTTAAAATGGCTTTGAGCACTATGGGACTTAACTTCTGAGGTCATCAGTCCCCTAGTAGAACTAATTAAACCTAACTAACCTAAGGACATCACACACATCCATGCCCGAGGCAGGATTCGAACCTGCGACCGTAGCGGTCGCGCGGTTCCAGACTGTAGCGCCTAGAACCACTCGGTCACACCGGCCGGTCAGTATTATTAGTGTCCTGCTTGACACAGACAAGACAATTCAATATCTGGACGTAGCGTTGCAAAGCAAAGTGAAGTGTAACGAGCGTGTGAAAACGGAGGATGAGGCAGCGCAGTGGTTTCGTTTTTTTGTGCAATCGTCAAGCACCAACAGGGATGAATTGTCTCGCCACATTTCAGGCCGTTTCCTTCTCACATTTTCTCGCCGGCACCAAAACACGTCCCGATAGTACCAAACATGAACAGTTTGTCCCTCTGGCACGAATTCGTGATGAACTAATCATTTAAAGTCAATAAAACTAGCAGCATGGCTTTGACGTTTGACCTGACATGACGAGCTTCTTTTCGTCTTGAAGAAGCTTTCCCAGCCCATTCTGAAGACTGAAACTTGGTCTCAGCATCATAACCGTAGGCCTCACGACGTTATGATTCTCCTAAGGAACATCTCGTGCTCATTTGCACGATCCAAAAGCTCTTCACAGATTGTGAGGCGACGATCTTTCTGGTCTTGACTTGTGACCTGCGGGGCGAACTTGACGGCAACACGATGCCTTCGAAGATGCTGTGTCATAATTTCATGACATGATCCAATTAAAATGTTGCATTCTTCTGCAGTCTCTCGGACAATCAGTCTTCGACTAGCCTGCACAATTTCGTTGAGGTTCCTGACATGAGCGTCGTCTGTAGACGCTGAAAGGCATCCTCATGAGGGTCTTCTTTAAGTTTTTTTTTCTTTATTGTGATTTCATTCCCCTGCCCCCATATGGGCAGGGGAGGGCTGTCAGCGGCACAATCCGCCACTCTTCAGCCGAGTGACATGACAACTAAGACAGGAATAAAATGTTACATATATAAGGCGATGTAAAAGGGGAACATAAAACAGATTAAGGGGAGATAATGGAGGTAAAAATACACTGACATGGAGACGTTCATGGGAGGAAATTAAAAAGGGCGACATAAAGTTAAAAAACACGGTTGGCGATACTTAAAACACAAAGAAGACACTGAAGGCACATGCACAGGTTTAAAGTCGGCCACAGTATTTAAAACACTCCAGAACAACACACTTAAAACCCACTTGGGGCACACACGATGAAGAATAAAATTACCAGGTGGGACCTGCCAACGGGTGAGAAGGTGGTCGGTAAAAGGAGCAGTTGCCGGACGATTCCCCCCCCCCCCACCACCACTCCCCATAACTCACCCTAGTCTCACCCACACACATATCACCCATGCAGAAAAAAGTTCTCTCCACGAAACGGACAGAGGCCATTCCCTCCTCAATGACAGACGTATGAATTCGGTATCACTTTGCAGGAAGGATTAACTTGTAATAGAAGGTTCCACAAAATTACTGGCGAACTGCCGGATGTTTGCAACTTCCTGCCACAGTATTTGGGCACAGAGTCTTCTGCCCATCTTCAGGTGATCCTGGCGATAACTGCCTGAGCTCTGGTATTTAAGGCCCCGCCGGCACATGCGTGGTTGATTCACTTGGCGTCGCGCGTGAGATACTTGAATTTTCGTTTGGTGCATGTTACGTCAAATTTTGCTGAGTACAAAATGTAGGTTACATATTGAATTGCCGCGCGGGGTAGCCGCGCGGTCTCAGGCGGTGCCACGGTTCGCACGGCTCCACCCATCGGAGGTTCGAGTCCTCCCTTGGGCACGGGTGTGCGTCTTGTCCTTAGAGTAAGTTCATTTACGTTAGATTAAGTAGTGTGTAAGTCTAGGGACCGATAATCTCAGCAGTTTGTTTCCATAGGAAATTACCACAAAAAAAATTTAATTATTCTTTAAACCAAGAAGCATGTCCCTATCCGTGTCCAGTCTCGACAAAATGGAGTGCATGTAAAGGCCACTGTGTTGTGAATGCATGCGCCATTGACAACCAGACTGAAATATTCACAGGTCACTCGTATCTCACAAGCGGTCTGGGATATCAACACAACAATTTGGCAAATGATAGCACGCAAATAGAAGAGTATTTTGCCATATGATTAATACGTGAAATTTCCAAATTTACCGCGATTTTCAAGCAACTACAGATTTTTTCGAAATAGCGTAATTTTTAAGGGCCATCGGTAGCTGGTGAAATGAGAATTTCTGTGGGTTTTGGAACAATATAAGTGAAGAAGTTAGACTCTGATTTGTTTATTGGTAATAGGCTTCGTCATAAACTTTCATGTCTTGCCCTGTGTTGCTAGGTTAATATTATACTGTTTTAGGCCTCTGTCTGAATTTCTTTTTCAACGCATTGGAATATTACTGACTGCTGTGTTCTGTCAAATGAAGCAGATTTTAACAAGACACTGAGAGAAGTTATGTATTACTCAAAAGTCATCTCAGGCCTTCATTAACTCCTCTCCTCCACTACTTTCTATGTGTGACTGAAAACTTGAGACGAGTCCTGTGGTATAACATTTGCAAACGCTTCTTTTGTCAGCATTTCAGCCTTGCTGAGCGTAAATGTCTTGTTGTCTTTTGCCACATTACTTCTCACCTACCGGCCGGTGTGGCCGTGCGGTTAAAGGCGCTTCAGTCTGGAACCGCGTGACTGCTACGGTCGCAGGTTCGAATCCTGCCTCGGGCATGGATGTGTGTGATGTCCTTAGGTTAGTTAGGTTTAAGTAGTTCTAAGTTCTAGGGGACTTATCACCACAGATGTTGAGTCCCATAGTGCTCAGAGCCATTTGAACCATTTGAACTTCTCACCTAGGCCAAAATATTCTCCGATTAAAATGAGAGTCCTATGGAGGAAGCCTGATTAAACTATGCCTTTCAGCATTAACCAGGTCGTCGACCTCGTACCGTGGAGTTCTTGGCTTGTACAGCGCTACAAGTTCCAGCAACCCTGTCTTACACATGCTACGTTCAACTTTCCCCAATGGAGCATTTATTCCTACCCAGAGCAAACTACTGGCTATTCTCCACTGTATTGTTGGAGCTTTATTCACCATAAGAGAGAGGTACTCTCATCAGAGGAATATTTTGCAGTAGAACATTATCTCCACAGCCGCTGAACGTGTACTTGAACGGCAACTTCTAACACGAACCTTGTGTCCAGATATGCTGCACTGTTGTTATAATGCAACGCCAACACAAAACACGTGTTCACAATACCTGACGGCTGCAGAATATTTTAACGACACAAAATACCACTTACGACGAGAGTTGACGCATGCAGGTATGCATCTAACGAGCGATACCTTGTGGTGCTGTTTATCGATGGCGTGGCAACGGGGTTGCTTCACTAAGCGAACCGCTAGCAGCGTGATAAGGAAAGCCGGCTCGCCATTGGTGTTATCTGGATAACGGCGTCACGTGCCCACCAATGAGCCTAAAGTAAAAGGTCACAACAAACTTTAAAGGCACTATAGTACGGTTGCAGGCTCTCGTGCGATGCAGATGGTCGTCACATTGAGTAATGTTTGTAACCTCAAAGAAATCGTGGTTCGCAATTACCAAATATCACCCTCTCATGCGAAAAATAAGATATGTTTATGTCAAATATTTATTCATTATGTCTCTTCAGCACGTACTTACAAATGTTTCCACAAAGTTCCATTGTCCTACGATCACTTGTTTTTCATGGGGGCTCTCTAGGGTGGCGGTAGTTTAGTTACAATCACCTCGTAGATGGTGGCTAGTAGCAATCGCGTACTCAGACACAATTGTCGTGATATTATACATACGTTTGGCTATTAATCACCAAATTAATAATTATTGGCAATCCCCTAGCTCGAATCCTAGGTAACATTTCTGTTATCACTATTTGTCGTTGATATTTTCGGTATCTGACTGAGGTTAACATGCTCTGCAAGATTAAGACACAGTTTCTTGAGATTAATAAAAGTTATTACTCCTGTCAAATCTATACCACTGTGGTGTAGTCCTGTGGAGAAAAATCTTCGAAAACATCAGAAGACTCTAGATAGAAAGTTAATGTTATTATACAATATGCAGTGCTAATGAAATCAGTTTGGCCACTTGCTTAGCAGCATGTTGGTCCACGTCTGCAGCGCAATACAGCAGCGATTGTGCGTTGATTCAGTAAGTCCTTGATAGGTTTTCGGACCTAAGTGACACCAACACGTTACATAATTCAAGTGGTTCAAGTGGCTCTGAATACTATGGGACTTAACATCTACGGTCATCAGTCCCCTAGAACTTAGAACTACTTAAACCTAACTAACCTAAGGACAGCACACAACACCCAGTCATCACGAGGCAGAGAAAATCCCCGTTACATAATTCCCGTAAACTGCGAGCCAGAGTTCTATGGGCGCGGAACTGGTTCCAGATGGGGCTACAGATGTGATCCATTGGGTTACACATCAGGCTGATTTGATGGCCACGGCATCAACATGGATTCACTGTCACAGGCTCGAACAGATGTAGCACAATTCTGACTCTGTCATCGGACAGTTATCCTACTGGAATATGCCATAGTCGTTAGATGCGATATTAGGCATGAAGGGATAGTGGTGGTCTACAAAAATGTTCACGTAGCCCACAGTTTGACATGGAGCCTTCGATTACTACCGCAGGTAGCATGGAGGCACATAATGGCTCCTCGTAACGCCGCCCTCCCCCCCCCCCCCCACCTTCCCCATGGCTTGCGTCCATAGAGCGGTGAGCGGTGCATATTTTCGGTAGTCATTCGCCTAGATGACGCCGTATCCAGGCACGACCGTCGACTCGGTGTAACAAGACCAGTGGAGTTCCAAGGTCAGTAGCGTACACTGAACTGTACGCTCCTAGACACTCGTGCCTGCATCAGTTTTGTCGTCAGATATGACACACATCGCCGCCTGTCCTGTTTTCACAACTGGTAAGCCTGCTACCTCGCAGTTACGCGATGAGACGTGTCGCCTGCTAAGGGTTCTAACGTCTTTCAACCAAGGTCCATAGATGCGCACGACAGTAGCTCGGGAATAGCCGACCAGCTTCTGCGACATGCTCATTCCCAGTTCCTGGGCCACACTAAACTGCCGTTTCTCAAAGTCGCTTACGAAAGTGGATTTCCTCGTTCGCGAGCCTCATTCGCCTCTGGTCAGGTTCTGTACCACACGAGGTGGCCACATCGCCACCCGGTGGCATTCTGTCTCGTGATGGGCAGGTATCATAACGTTTTGGCTAGTTAATATATGTTTCATCATGTCCGTTTTTCTTGCGTGTATTTCGCATATATGCAACATTAGAAGCGATGTCATTCTCATACGCTCTGTTCCCTTTGTCGCATTCCTAATTTTTTCTTTTCTTTCCCTCAATACATTTTCTCGCATGTCGTTGTTGTGGTCTTCAGTCCTGAGACTGGTTTGATGCAGCTCTCCATGCTACTCTATTCTGTGCAAGCCTCTTCATCTCCCAGTACCTACTGCAGCCTACATCCTTCTGAATCTGCTTAGTGTATTCATCTCTCGGTCTCCCTCTACGATTTTTACCCTCCACGCTGCCCCCCAAAACTAAATTGGTGATCCTTGATGCCTCAGAACATGTCCTACCAACCGATCCGTTCTCCTAGTCAAGTTGTGCCACAAACTCCTCTTCTCCCCAATTCTATTCAATACCTCCTCATTAGTTATGTGATCTACCCATCTAATCTTCAGCATTCTTCTGCAGCACCACATTTTTAAAGCTTCTATTCTCTTCTTGTCTAAATTATTTATCGTTCATGTTTCATTTCCATACATGGCTACACTCCATACAAATACTTTCAGAAACGACTTCCTGACACTTCAATCAATACTCGATGTTAACAAATTTCTCTTCTTCAGAAACGCTTTCCTTTCCATTGCCGGTCTACATTTTATATCCTCTCTACTTCGACCATCATCAGTTATTTTGCTCCCCAAATAACAAAACTCATTTACTACTTTTCTCGCATATGAAATACTTATCTAAAACTGAAATAAAAGACCTAATACGGCAACTTGTCCGTAACTGCACATACATCCTTGATTTTCCTTTCTTAAACAAAAAGTCGCTTGCTCAATATCAACCACTTAATATTATAATAAACTTGCCCAGGTGCCTGCATCTGAACGAAACCAGTGATTCATCGTAGAGGAAATATAGCCTTCTACTTTGTTTTACACAACCACATGTTTGATAGCCCGTTTCCGAGTATTATTCCACAATGAATTTCAACCACGACGAAAACCTCTACATTTTTATTTGTGGTTCGTGTTGCAGGTGTTCCTCCATCATCAGGATCTTTTCTTGCAAGATGTCATGCGAACCATGCGCGAAGTGCAACAGGTAGATTCCATATTCAGACACATTAGACACTGTGCCCCACTGCAGACTGTTATCGAATTTCCGAGCATGCGCAATAGGTTCCCAGACATGTGAGTCTCTGGAAGTCTTAAGTAAAAGAAGCCAGTATGTTGCTATCGACGGCGAGGGTTAATCTGAGATAAGGATACGGTGAGGGATTTCCCAAGGGACTGTGTTAAGACCATTGCTGCTCTCTGTGTACATAAATGATCTCACGAATAGGACACAATTTATATTTCGAGTGATGATTGGAAGCTTGCTCTAAATGTAGAGAAATATAAATTTTAAACATTGTCATAGGCTGAAGTCCAGCAACCGTGCGTTAACTTAATTACAGATGTACGTATAGCCACCTGCATAAAATTGTTGTCAAATTGTCCATCGTTTCGACAGCTCTAAGGCGATCTTCATCAGAATAAAAATTACGTTGGATTACCTAGAAAGTATAATGACATGGCTCAAAATTACCATATAATTAATAGGATTACTTCCATGTACTGTACAAGAACTGTACTTACATGTAATCACACCATAGGAGAAAACCATCTGAGCAAAAAAGCTCTTGTCAAATTTAAATAATCACAAGAATAAAAATTAAATTGTAAAATATAACACGTTTGTCAAATGGAATAAAATGTTCCATCGAAACACAATGGTAGTATGAGGTCGCTTAGGGCCAAACAAGTGTATCAAACCGCCTCTACCGTCAGACTAGACGGCCAACAGGCCAAGGCAGACACGAGTTGGGCACAAAAACAGATTCGCGCCATCTACCAAGAAGTGATCGAATTACATACAAGACCAAATGAGATACTGCAAAGACAATTTAACGTTACAGGCAACAACAGGAATCAGTGCATGAAAACTACAACATATCGTAATTTTCATAAATTAAATATAGTTATTTATATTTTATAAATTATTTTATAAATTAAATATAGTTCAAATGTACATAAAAATGAAAACCTGTCAAGGGGAAACGATGTACAAGAGACTACATTGAGGACAGTATGGCCATTCAGACCATTTTTAATTATCAGCTCTATGCCTCGAAAAAAGTTTTTATTGCGTAACTGCAACTGTTCGTTCATAATGAGACCGTTCTTCACCGATAGGTGTTTAAAAATCTCCAGCTCTTCTTCTTATCCTAAAGCCTTTTTTCTCCGAGAGCGAGATCTAGACGTCCTTGACATCTTTAGGATTGTGCCCTGTGATTAACAAATTGTCAGCGAAAGTTGAAAAGTGACCACAGGTGCCTTTTTTTTGCCGAGAACGTGTTCCTTAAATCTTGTCGCAATAGTTCGGTCTTTTGGTGTATGTAATAGGCAGGGCAATTGCCCCAAATAAATTTATAGAAACCAGAATTATGCAGAGGGGAAAGCGTAGGTTTCAGGTTATGTATGATACTACCTTTGAAAGAATTATTAGTGGTGAAGGCAACTCTACAGTTATATTTATTTTGAAGTAAACGCTGTATTCTGTTAGAAATTGGACCCGAAAAGGTATGAAGAAAATTTTGTTCTTTTCATTAGGTTCGTTATTAGAAAGTAGTGACTCTCTTATTGGTTTTCCTACTAAAAATATTATCTACTATGGAAGGATCATAGCCATTATTGGCAGCCACAGTTTTAATCAGATTGATTTCAGAATTGAGATTTTCAGAAGAAAGGGGTATGAAGGTGGCTCTATGAATAGATGAATGAAAAATGAAGGCCAGCTTATGACAATGCGGGTGTACTGACGTGAATGGAATTATTTGATCAGAACTGGTTTCTTTGCGGAAGATATTGAAGCTACTTTGTCGTCTACTATCGTAAGAGTGATACCTAGAAAATTCAAATGCCGGAACTCATTTCCGCGTTCACAAGTGAAAGAAATATTTTCATGAAACGTGTTGAATATATTAAAAATTTTATCAATACTGTCATTAGGCCCTTTGTACATGATCAAAGTGTCATCGACATATCTAGCGTATGAAAGAATGCCTACAGTTGACGCTGAAAAATTACTGAAAAATTTTACTTCTAAAGAATTAATGAACACATTTGCAAGAATTCCTGCTAAGGAGTTCCCCATTGCAGGGCCATCTAATTTGCTGATATAGTTTACCATTAAATTCAAAATAATTGTGTTTTACTGCAATACGAAGTAAGTTCATGAAGTCGGTGATTTGTTCATCAGATAAATCTCTTTCGAAAGCACGTAAATTATTTTCTGCTGTGTCTAAGGTTTCAAGTACCGGCACATTAGTGTAAAGATTTTTTATGTCAAATAAAATTAATTTCGTATCTCTATCACAGTGAGCATCAATAATTTTGCTAACTAAATCTTGAGTATTGGAAACAGAGTAATTGCTATGGAAAATGAACGATTTTTTTAATATATCTTGCAAGAATTTGGCTAAGTCGTGGTAAGCACTATTCACATTATCGGAAATTGGACAGATCGGATTGTCTTTTGTATGGACTTTAAACTGAGCTCGTAACTTAGGCGGCTGCGGATTGATGTTGATTACTGCTTTTTATGGAAATGTTTAAGAAGAGCTTTGGCATCGTTAATAGCGGTTCTGACTTCTTTCTGGAAATAACGTATTCCTGAAAGAACTACAGAGATTTGGTAACATATTCTAGTTTGCTAGGGATGGCTCATTATAATATTCAAATTAATAATTTTTAGTTCCACATTAACGAAAAATTAGAGAACTGAAAGGGCTCTTACGGACGGACATATATTGTCTTTTTTCCCTTCCTCTGTCTGTGAACGGAACAGGAAAAGAATTGACTAGTAGTAGCTTTCGGAATATGTATGTATATGTAAAAGTCGATTATTAGACTGCGTTTGTCAGCATGCTCACCATTCAATTACTTGAGAGTCCAATGTAACATATTTCTGCAGCAGACTTCGCAACAGTTTCGCATGTTTCTTCAGTTTAGGTGGAACATAGTTTAAGTCTACAGTTTCTATTACTTTACACAATGACGAATCGTTTTGGAATCAGTCGTTCAAATTACGAAGTGTAACTGATCATGAGGCTATGCTGATTCAGTAGCAAATATCAGGTGTAGTGAATAACAGTTTTTTGAAACGGGCGAATTTGAAACAGGCGAATTATTTGGCAACCTAATCACTGCTTTTGAAATATTCTTTGTGTAACTGAGAATATTTCAAAAGCTGTGATGTAATACTTCTTTCTACACAATATCTGACAGTCGAACAAGAAGCAATGTAATGATTCTGGTACATAATTTGTCTACCACCGCAAACCGCACAATACCTTCGAACAGTCATTACCCAAGATAGTCGAAGCGAACTAATTGTCGTAGTGATCAGTATTTTCTGTAAAGAAACAAAACTGTAAATAATTGAGAAAGGCTTTTGTGAATCTGCAAGTATGGAGTACGTGTATAAAAGTTAATCGCTGTGCATGATAAAACAAGAGGAGAAGAAATTGCTAAAATTTCAAATTTGCCGCTACAGGACGAGCTATAAAGTAACGTGACAGAGTAAATACTAACTTAATAGCTGAGAAAAGCTGTGCTCAGAGAACCTTTTATCACAAGATGAGACAGGTTGCTGGTACCCATACAAGGTCATCAAGTCATTAATAATTTGGAGCTATAATGAACAGTGAAAGAGGAACCTTTTCAGAAGATGCCAAAGATTGAAGAATTTGAGAGTGGTTATGTAAGGAATTGCTTACAGTAGTGAAGTGGTTGGCAGAGTGTAGAAGCAGCAGACAGACGTTCCCTTGCGCAATATCACAGGCAGTTAGTTATCGCTAAGTATGTGGTACGATATCACAACTCACTCAGTAGTATTCGGAGAACACATGTGGAGCATATGGTGGGTTAATCGTGTGCAGATAAGCCGTTATTGGATGTGTCGCGTAATATAGCAGCCAATCGATCTCTCTGGCATTAGTAGATGCCTAGTGATGACTCTGTTTGACGATTCGACAAAGCGAGAATACCAAAATAGTTTTCTGAGGCCATAGTAACGAGCGAACAGTATTAAGCGGTAGAGATGAAACATTTGTCACATACGCACAAAGGCAGCTTCATTGGGATTTACGTCGTGGAGTGGACCAATTTACAGAAGCAAAGTTATTGCATACTACGTATATCTTTGCAGAGTGTTCATTTCAGCAGTAGAGACATTCTGCTGATTTTATTTGCCGATAACTGGAGAGTCAGTCACTTAGTCAGTTCTGAATGTCGTAGTTTATGACAAAAAAAGCGTGTTGTGTGACTGATAGTTGAGATTCTGTGTATGTTCCGTATGAGCTATTCTTATATTGGACTCTAAAATTTGGTTTTACTTTGTTTTTTCCTTGGTAAGCACGCCACAAGAAAATTTCCCAGCAGCCGCCTTTCACATGATTGCTGATGCATCTGCAATGGTGTCCTTGTAAAAATTTCGAATACATAATCATATTTGATATTACGATTACTATAGAGTTTATATCTATTTTGCTTCAGGATGTGTTTTTTGTAAGTTACTTTTCTTTTTCACGTGTTGTAATTTCCTTTTTTTTTCTTTTGTTGTCTACAAAGCCTAACGTCAAAATCTTCATAGCACTCCCACCATAGCCGACCGTGGTGGCCGAGCGGTTCTAGGCGCCTCAGTCTGGAACCCTACGGTCGCAGGTTCGAATCCTGCCTAGGGCATGGATGTGTGTGATATCCTTCGGTTAGTTAGGTTTAAGTAGTTCTAAGTTCTAGGGGACTGATGACCTGAGATGTTAAGTCCCATAGTGCTCAGAGCCATTTGAACCAACTCCCACCATACTCATTCTTGGTGGCCTTTAGTGGTCTATTTTGTTTTGATGACATTTAGTTGTATGTGGCCTTCAAGTTTGATTCGTAACATTTTGTTTTACGGTAACTTCAAATTGCTTTTGTAAGTGTGTGTTTTACATTCAGTATTTTGTTAATGTTTGTCAACTTAGACGCTGCAAGGTTTCTATTTTAGGGCTCTGCTTCGTGAGCGTACGCAGACACTAGCATGTTTTGTGTGTGTGTGTGTGTGTGTGTGTGTGTGTGTGTGTGTGTGTGTTTGTGTGTGTGTGTATGTTTGGGGGAGGGTGGTTGGGTGGGTGTGTGCTCTGTTTAATGCGTGATGTTTGAATGTGCGGAGTGGTGGCAGAGAGGGGAAGGGGTTGGAAAGTGTAGCTTTCCCGGAAACAAGTCTGATGGACGATCGGGTCTCGTGGGAGGGGAAAGTCTCGAGAAGTTGTTTCCACCGGTTATATTTAACATCACACCATCATTTCTATTGATTTAGTAAAGTTTGCGATTTTCCACCTTTCCAGCTATATCAGCGTTGTCTCTTTTCCCATTATTATCTTGAGAATGTAGTAATGTATTGGAAGGTGTGGAGGTGTTTGCATTTGCTTTCCATTCGATTTGAATGCGTGCATTTCATGTAGTAATTTTACGTACGAACTTGATTAGATGTACTGCTAAATTAAAATTATTTGTTCCATCTTCCTGTCCTCTTACTGTTCATTGTACCTGTAGTCAAGTGCCATACTAAGTGTATATACTCCAACATAAAAAAGTACAACGCACCACGAATGAGCTGTCGGAAATCGATAGATGTGACGTACACTTACGGACAAAGAAACGATTACAATTTCTGAAAAATTGTATTATTTATTCAAGAGTATGAGCTTCACAAACTGAGCGAGTAAGTAACGCTTTGATCCTCCTCTGGTCCTTATGCAAGGGTTTATTCGGCTTGGCTCTGACTGATAGTTGTTGGAAGTCATCCTTAGTGATATCGTCCCAAATTGTGTCCAATTGGTGCCTTGGGTCGTCGAAATCCAGAGGTAGTAGGAGGATCCTGCTGGAATCCTCCAAACGTTCTCAGTCTGGCAGAGAGCCGGTGACCTTGTTGACAGTGGTAGGATTTGGTAAGCACGGAAGACACGCAGTAGAAATTCTAGCCAATTGGGAGCGTGGATTATATTGTTGAAATGCAGTCCCAGGATGGCTTACCATGAAGGGCGACAAAACGGGCTCTAGAATATCGTCGACTTAACACTGTGCCATCCCTCCTGGTAGACGGGCCCTATGACGACAGCCAGGCAGGTATCCATCCGCTCTCCGAATCGTCTCCAGCCACGTCTTCGGCCTGGAATCTGAGAGAGTAATTTTATGATGATAATGCATATGGCTAGGTCAGGAGCCCTACCTGCAAGGATTCCCACAGCCTATTGGAAGTCTTTTTAGATGACGTCACTTCGGCGACTTGCGTGTTGAGCAGGATGTAATGATGATGAAGGCAATACTTTTGACCATGTCCGGTGTTATAGTGCGAAATACATCCTCAACATCATTGCGCAGTTCTTGGTTTGTACCATAATGACTCGCAGACACGTAACGAGTTGTAATCTGTAGTAAGCTCAGGACTTCTTGGTTGCCATTTCAAGGTTGCTAGTCTTGCTGATGAACCATGATTCGTCCACCGTTCTGGTAAATGTTCGTTTAGGAAATCACGCACTGCAAGAGCTTAGTGAGAAGGCGTTCCGTCTTGTTGCAACGATAAAGGTTCTGTGAGGTACCTTTCCTCAATCTGAAGTATTAACCATGTTTCTAACATGTGTATTTAATTCACGCCATTCACAGTCTGCTCAAAAATGTACTGCACAAGCGTATGTTGTGATGTCATATTTTTTACACTTGAACTGCGATAAATGGCACATTCATCTGAAAACACAACTTTGGCACGGTTCACTAAATTTGGAAATTGATTTAACAAAACACGGGTTGCTAAAACGAGCTCATTCCGATCTGTATCCGATAACTCGCTTACGAACGTCGGTCGAAAAGATCTGACCTTATGGTCTTTCTTTAATGTGATCTCACATTGTAGTACTCGGTACATCGATTTCTGAAGCTCATTTACGAGTGGACTTCGTAGGAGATTGTTCGGTCGAAGCAGAGACTCCTCCACATGTTTCTTCTCGTGTTTCTCCGCCCCCGTTAGCTGAGTGGTCAGCGCGGTGGAATGCTACGCAAAGGGGCCCGGGTTCGATTCCTGGCTGGGGCAGGAGACTTTCTGCGCTTAACGACTGGGTGTTGTGTTGTCCTCATTATTTCATCCCCATCTCTGACACGCAAGTCACCCAGTGTGGCGTCGAATACAAAAAGTACTTGCCCTGAATAGGGGATTCCCGGCCCACAATGCCGTACGCTCATTTTCCATTTCAATTGCTCGTGTCTTCTCCCTTCCTCTTCGCGGTTTGTCTTTGATATTGCCAACGGCAAAAGCACGTCTCTCCCAATCCGGGCGTATTGCCTTTCGCAGTGAATCCTTATAAAATCCATTCTGGAATGCTCCAATAATCAGTATCATAGTCCGCCTATGTGGAACTATGACTACTGAGATATTCCATGGCTACAAATTCAAACATGATTACAACTATGACTGTGAAACACGTAAACATCCATTCCAACAACTGATGAGAGATAACATAGTAACGTTGCTACCAAACTGCATTGTAAAATGTGGTATTAAATAGCCGTTACAGAGGTATAGGGACTTCTCGCTCACCCTTTACTTAATGAGTGACGCAGTCGTACTAAATAGTGACAGTAACAATGACGTTTTAAATATAGTTTGTTTTTATCCTTCAGGAAATTAAATTTAACCCATGAGGGGATATTTATTCCCAGATTAGGAACCACTGCTATGGCCGGATCAGTTTTTCTCGGTTTCTTTGCTAATCTAGAAGTCCAATTTTGTGCGCCAACAGCAGTGATTTTTTTGCAAAGATGATATTTTCTTGTATTGTTTATGATGTCACAGAAGTCTAACTTTTGTCCATGACATCACTGATATATTTACTGTAAGTGACTAATTCTTGATATGTAGGTGATGCTAACCGGAAGTTGTAAAGGCGTCCCGCGAAGGTATTTTCAGCAATCACTTTTCGAGCTCGCACTGCGAGATAACAACGTGTATTGTATTACTGTACCTAGTCACGTGACCAAGTCTGTCACTCTTGCACTGCGAGATAACAACGTGCATTATATTACTGTACCTAGTCACGTGACGAAGTCGGTACGACTTATGGGGTACGACCTAAGGGCTGAGCAACAAGTTCACCTTGCCGGTTAACAGATCACTTTCGTACTGGCCTTGTAGCTGGTTACTGCTTATTTGTATGAGTTCTGGTGATTGAGGTGACGATGGTTGAGTCTTCGCGTATATCGGCGGTGGGGAATCCGCAAGCTGTAACGTGACTAGTCCTCACGCAACGCAGAAGGACGGTCAAGTTCAGGCCAATCAAAGAGGTGCTTAGTGCGCACGGCAGAAGGCCGAAACGAGAGGTAAACACGCGAGATTGACAGATGTAGGCGAGGGGCGGTCCGTCTCAGCTATCTGCCAGGGACGCAGCAGAAACCAGCAGGTAAATACGCAGCTGGCAGTCATCAATGGTGAGCAACGAGCTAACAGCAAAGCGGCGAAAACACAGAAGGAATATTTTGAGAATAAAGCAAATCTAAAACGGTAAATAAAGTTTCTCTACTTATAACAATGTTTCGGCTATTTCCATCTTCAGCTACATACATACTCCGCAGCCACCCTATGGTTCGTGGCTGGAGATAACTCGTACCACTACTAGTCATTTCCTCCCCGGTTCCAGATGCCAAAAGAGGTAGGAAAAAACGACTGTTTGTATGCTTCAGAATGAGTCCTAATTTCTCTTATCTTCATAGTCACTAGACAAAATTTGCGTTGACTGCAGTACAACCGTTACGGAGTTAACATTAAATAATGGTTCTCTAAATTTTCTCTACACTATTTCTCCTCAAGAACGCCGTCTTCGCTCCAGAAATTCTCAATGAAATTCATGAAGCGTCTTGGAATACTTGGATGTTGGTAGAGATTGACGGTAATAAATCTAGCATCCCGACACGGAATTGCTTCAATGTCTCCCTTTAATTCGACCTTTTGCAGTACTCAAGAATTGATCGCACACGCTTTGTTAAACTTCGCCTTTCCCACTACAGTCCTCACGTGCTCGTTCCATTTCATACGCCCCTGCAACGTTACACCTAGATATCTCATTGAAGTGACAGTACCAAACAGCACACTACTAATGCTGTATTCGAACATCACGGGTTTCCCTTACTCATCTGCGTCAACTCACATTTTTCTACCGGGTGATTATAATTAAAGTGGCGGTGTTCCAAGAGCTGCAGTGCGGGCTGTTTACGTCGTAGGATGCTGAAACATTGTTGGTATGTTCATTAATCGGTGCGTTCGTGGAGTATACTGGAAAATAATAGTTCCAATTTCTGCCACCAGATAATAACGTCGCTCTATGAGTAGTCAGAATACGAAATGTTTCCTATTTTGATGACAGTATGCTTGGCCACGAGTGTTGATTTCTTTTTTGAAGTGATTGTTGGAGTAAAGGGATATAAAGGTTGAAGATTTCCATACGAAAACCAATCACCACTGAGAAGAAAGACAGTGCACTGCTGGTGAACAGTTGTATTAGAACGGCAGTATAGCAGCGCTGTATTTCGGAAATACTGCTAACAGAAACAGCTCAGAAAGAGGTTGAAGAATATGATCAAGAAATTTGAAGAAACAAATGAATTAGGTGGTGCAGCGGAGAGAGGGGGGCGGCGCAGTTTCATGAAGTTGCTGTAGCTATAGCCGACCCTGCAGCACATGACTCAAATTCTGCAGCCAGCGCTCGGGAATTATCGATCTCCTGGCCAAATGTTCGAAAGATTTTGCGCCCAATTTTGCACTGGTATCCCTATGAGATTCAGAATGTGCACCAAATGAAGTCCGAACATGGACCACAACGCTGTGTCTTTGCCCTTCGTTTTTTTATTTTGGAATGGACGACATGTGACTGGGGAATGTTCTTTAGACGGACGATGCACATTTTACTCTGCACATTGCTGTGAATGCACAGAATTGTAGCTTATGAGTTCTACTCTGTGATGTGCAGGAACATCCATTGCTCTCAGCTTACATGATTTTGTGGTGTGGATTCACAAGCTTCTTCGTTCTCAAAAATGGCTCTGAGCACTATGGGACTTAACTGCTGTGGTCATCAGTCCCCTAGATCTTAGAACTACTTAAACCTAACTAACCTAAGGACATCACACACATCCATGCCCGAGGCAGGATTCGAACCTGCGACCGTAGCGGTCACGCGGTTCCAGACTGAAGCGCCTTTAACCGCACGGCCACACCGGCCGGCTTCTTCGTTCTCGGTCTGTGTTTCGACGAGAAGACGACACTTCGCGGTCATGTTAGGTGTATAGCGAGAAATGCAGGTTATGAAGACCTCCTTTTGAAGCTTTTCAAGAACGCTACTACGTACATAGAACTATTTTCATGAATAAATGGGTGACGCTTAACCTTGGGAAACCTTTAGTAACTACCGCATCGACTCTAGGCAATTTCAACGTGTGTGGCCTTCCAGATCGCCGACCGACATGGTGACATCTGACTGTGAGGTTAACTCAAAGGCCTTATCAATGAAGTGTGTAACCGCATTTTACCTGATGTGAAGGACAATGTACGATGATATATCACTCTTTTACACCAATTACGCTGCGAGAAACTGTACGCCATGCCGTGTTACGGGTGCACCATGTTGCTGAGTTTAAGGACCATACTGAACACATGTTCAGCCCTAAATAGTACAAGCCCTAAATAACAAATTATCGCCAGCTGGTATTTTTTGTGATCTCTCCAAGGCATTTGACTGTGTGGATCACGTCACGCTCTTAGAGAAACTCGGGTTCTATGGAATGGAAGGCTATACACACAGCTGGTATGAATCATACTTGATGAACAGAAAGCAAAAAGTTGTGCTGAATAGCACAAATAATGTTGGCAGGGTGGTAATTTCTAGTGAATGGGGAGTTATCACAAAGGGAGTCCCACAGGGTTCAATTTTAGGACCTCTGTTGTTCCTTATTCATGTGAATGACCTCCCACTTAACGTTCAGCAAGCGGAACTAGTACTTTTTGCAGATGACACGAGTGTTATAATAAATGCTATTCCAGAAAAAGCAGCTGATGATATTGTTAAGAATGTCTTTCAAATAATTATTAAGTGGCCAGAATGAGATTTTCACTCTGCAGCGGAGTGAGCGCTGATATGAAACATCCTGGCAGATTAAAACTGTGTGCCAGGCCGAGACTCGAGTTCGAGTCTCGGTCCGGCACACAGTTTTAATCTTTCAGGAAGTTTCAACTATTAAGTGGTTCTTAGAAAGTGGACTCTCCCTTAATTTTGAAAAAACTCACTAGATCCAGTTCTGTACATCGAATAGTCATGCCGACAATTGATGCAGCGTATGAACAGGGTTCAGTTAACAGGGTAGATTTCACAAAACTTTTGGGGGTTCAAATTGATGACAACTTGAACTGGAAGAAGCATATTACTGAGCTTCTCAAACAACTAAGTTCAGCTTCATTCACTCTTCGTATAATCGCTAGTCTTGGTAGTAAACAGATCAGCCTCCTAACGTACTTTGCATGTTTCCACTCAATAATGTCTTACGGAATAGTTTTCTGGGGTAACTCCCACTTAGACATAAAGTATTGATTGCATAAAATCAGTGGTGTTCATCCAAGGACGTCATGTAGGCACCTTTTCAAGGAGTTAGGCATTTTAACTGCACCATCAGAATACATATATTCGCTAATGAAATTCGTTACAAATAATCCATCTCAATTCGCGAAGAACAGTGATGTTCATACGTATAACACTAGAGGGAAAAATGACCTTTCCTATCCATTATTGAAGCTGACAGTTTCTCAAAAAGGAGTACATTATTCAGCAACAAAAATCTTTGATCATTTTCCCAACAACATAAAGTGTCTGGCAGGTAGCAGATCAAGTGTTAAATCTAGCTTAAAATCATTTCTTTTGGACAACGCCTTCTACTCCATGGACGAGTTTCTGTTTCACAAATGGTAAAAAAAAAAAAAAAAAAAAAAAAAATGTTGAACCTCTAAATGTAGTTGCATGTGTAGAACTAAAAACTTCAGTAATAGTAATATTAGCGCTATTCGTGTGTGTATGTATGTCTTGTAATCTGACCTGTTCCACATCATACCGATAAAATAATCGGGAAAATGATCTACGGAATATGACATAAGTACAACTAAAAACTAAAGCTAAGTGTTTTACTTTGTGATCATATCGTTATAATCGTGTTAGTACCAACGGTGTCATGTGTTTGATCGTTCTTCCCGTTTCCAGCGCCAAAACTTTCTTCTGACAGCTTCAAGACAATAATTTTCATCTAATGGACGAAAGTGGAAATACAAATTTTTTTCAGCACACCCCGCGAGCGAACCGATTAACGAACATACCTATGATGTTTCAGTATCCTGCGATGAATACACCGCCCAGTGCTGCAATTGGAACACCATCAGCTGAATTGTAAACGCCCGCTACCATTCATCATGCAAGCTAGAAATTCTATGCCAGTCTTCTTGTATGCTCCAACATCACTCAACGACGACACCTTCCTGTACACCACTGCGTCATCAGCAAACAGCAGCAGATTTCGAATCTGCCTGGCCGTCAGATCATTTATGTGACCAGAGAACGGAGCGGACGTATCAGACCTCCCTGGGACATCTGTCAATACCCATGTCACCAATGAAGGCTCACCGTCGAAGACAACCTGTTGGGTTTTATCACTGAAGAAGTCTTCGAGACATATCTGGAAACCAATTACATAAATTCGTACCTTCATTAAAAGTCTGCAGTGGAACACGGGAGCCGGCCGCGGTGGTCTCGCGGTTAAGGCGCTCAGTCCGGAACCGCGCGACTGTTACGGTCGCAGGTTCGAATCCTGCCTCGGGCATGGATGTGTGTGATGTCCTTAGGTTAGTTAGGTTTACGTAGTTCTAAGTTCTAGGGGGCTGATGACCACAGAAGTTAAGTCCCATAGTGCTCAGAGCCATTTTTTTTAACACGGGACACACGCTTTCGGGAAATCTAGGAATATAGCATCCCCCTGTTACCCATTATCCAAGGTTCGCCGTATATCAAGCGATAAAACGGCAAGATGAGTCTCGCACAAGTGATACTTTATAGATCCGTGCTGATTTGTGGGCAGAAGCTTTTCCAGCGCAAGGAAATTTATTATATTCGAGCACAGAATATGTTCAAGAGTTATGTACAAAACTGATGTTAAGGATATCAAAAGTTTTGAACTTGCGAAATAAGCTGAGCCATGCGCGGCTCGCGTTCTTGCCGATTATTGCTTGACAGCTCGTCTTTGCGATGCCGCCGTCTCGTTTATTATTCGATTTACTGGCGTCACTAAGTTGCTGGTCTGCTTGCCCGTGAGTGGCAGCAGCAGCGCTTATCGATAAGTGCACTGTCGTACTATCTCTGGAGCGACCGCTATTATTTCCGGGTCGTGGTCTGTCGGAGTTGAGTCGGGACGCAGCGCCGGTGAGTTCCGGACAGCCAGTACTCGCCGACCGCTGGCGACACACATGCACTGTCAGACGGAAGGAGACTGGAGCGAGAACGACCATTGGTTGGTCGTTCGGTCGGTCGTCTCATCGGGCGATGTGTATTTGGTCTTTTGACCATTTCTGGGCCTCGCCAGTTTCTCATCTTGTCGAACGTGGGTCGGTTCCTTCCTTGTGTAGAAATGTTGGGTGGCCAATGGGCAAGTGTTCCCTCTGCATGGTTGGGTCCTAGCCAGTGTGCCCGGGTCGCCGTGTCTCCGAGTTACGAACGGACATGGAGTTGAGTCGGGATGGAGCTGCAGTGAGGCCCTGATAGCCAAGACTCGCCTGACCGTTGCTGACACACATGACTTGAGTGGGGACGATATTGGCTGGTCGTTCGATCGGTCGTCCCACCAGACGATGTGTATTTGGTCGCCAACCGCTTCTGGGTTATCTGTGTGTGTCGATTTGTGTTTCGTCCTTGTTCCATAGTGATTGCTTTGACGATTGATCGAGTTCTTGTGGAAGTATTGTCGTGGAACTGTGTCTAGGTTGTGTGATTTCGCCTAAGCAGTTAATTTTAATGCTATCTGCGTGCTGGAGTCGGTCGGTTGGAACACAGCAGCGAGGAAGTCTCCGCGATGAGGTCGTTAGCGTAGTGTTCCGCAGTGTGGTTTTCCTCGCCGTATCATGCTGTCCGGCACGGCTTGTAGTTCGACAGCCCTTGGCGTTTGTTCATATTTTTGAGTGGTTATTGTGCCATGGCTGTATTTAGATGCCTATATTTGAAGACGTAGCGCTGCTGGTATCTTCGTCCTGGCTGACATTTTGCGTTGTAGTGCCGTTGGTCGGCCCGAAGGGAATTGATTAGGTTGTTGGTCGGTTCTTCAGCCGTCCCTGAATCGGACTCCCATCTGATAACTTAATGTTATTCTTGGCTTCCTACCTCACCTAACCTTACTTTAGTTACCTCGTCAGCCCGACCCTTGGAGCACTTCTGAGCACCATTGTTCTGTTGTTTTTAGATTGCGATTTTCTTTTAGTCTCAAGTACTGTGCTAGACCTTCAGTCGTCTATTAATTGAGTTGCTTCAATTTTAAAATAAGGCCCTCATCCTACTAAAATTACTGTTAGAGATTTAATTGTTTAAAACTTATTTAAAAAAAGGAGATTCTGCTCTATTTTAAATCTTTCTTATTCAGGCCTAAAGCCTTCAGTTCTTCAATGTTCAGTATGTGGTCTTCAGCCAGGCTTTTATGTAATTGTTTTTTCTTTTTTTGAACTAAGGCCTTCAGCCGTGTGTATTCCTTAAAGCAATTTTAATAACTTGTGTTTTGGCCTTCAGCCGTATTGTTTTTGAATCCTTTCAAGGACATGTGTGTTTAAGTGTCTTCAGAAATGCTCAAATGTGTGTGAAATCTTATGGGACTTAACTGCTAAGGTCATCAGTCCCTAAGCTTACACACTACTTAAGCTGAATTATCCTAAGGACAGACAGACACACCCATGAGCGAGGGAGGACTCTAACCTCCGCCGGGACCAGCCGCACAGTCCATGACTTCAGCGTCTTAGACCACTCGGAAGTGTCTTCAGGAAAATAACTTTTGTTTTGTGCAACTAACAGTAATTGATTTTGGCCCCTTTCCACAACCACAACCTGATTCGCTCTGTCCTACGAAGTAACAGCGAAATATGTACTTCACTGGGCCGTCAACTAACAACGAACCGATAAGGTAATGGCCTCAGTATTGACACTGCAGCTTGTTTCGACAGTTCAGTTATTTTCGTATCTAGTGATGGCATTAACCGAAACGTCGTAATAAACTACAGAATTTATTTAGCGATTTAGGCGCTTTTGTTTACGAAATATTCATGATGAACAGGGGCTCATACCGGAAATTTGTTTCCTTTATTCATGAACTCTGAAATACTGTTATTAATATTGTGGACGCATCAACAGGGTGGTGTAATATGCAGAACCACTTCAGAACGCAGAATTTTAAATTGAGTCAGACCGCTCCCATAGCTCAGTGACCGGCGCGGCGGAATACCACGCAAGGAGCCTAGGGTCGATTCCCGGCCAGGTCGGAGACCTTTACCTTTCGTGTACTGGGTGCTGTGCAGTCTTCATCATTGTTTCGTCTTCCCCAACACTCAAGTCGCCGAAGTAGCGTCAGCTAGAGAGACTTCCATGAGACGATAGGGCCCATGAAGTAACGGCTCCTGGTCTAACCACATGCATTGTCATAATAAACTGAATTACATAAAATGCACCCCCACCAGCACCAAACAACGGATAAATCATCGTAGATAATATCAAAGCACTGATTTCATCAAAACTGTGAAAAATAATGGCACCAAAACTAATTAATGTGCAAAACCGTAAGACAGCGTTGCAACCAGCTGATTTAACGACTCCATGTAATTTGATGTCATTTTTTAATTTCCGCGATCATAAGCGGGTCCATAAATAAGCGTTAATTACACATTTCCCACAAACGCAGCGAATCAGCCAACGGAAATTTTTCTGTATATAATATAAAGTTTCAGGAACACATTTTCAGCGGTATTACAAGCCCTTTATAGTCTGTAAATAATGTTTTTCGTAAATGAATCTGTAGATCAGGATTTGGGTGGAATTTATTTGCCGATAGGTGCTGTACAGGCGTGGGCTCAAAGTTACACAGCGTTTATTAAGAATAAAATGGTTTTCTTGACAAACGGAATATAATTTACTGTCCATTTCTTGAAGGCAGGGCTTAGCCAGAGAATGGCAAAATAAAATATCTTAAACGCAATGGGAACAAAATTCAAATCGGTTTCGTCTCAACAGATAAAATAGCGCCAATGGTAGCTTACAGTATCTGGGCTCTGGAGAAATGGACGTTGGCTTAGCAATGCGAGAAGGTAAGATATTTTACCACGATAGAAATGAGAAAAAGAAGAATTAACCACAGGTCAACAAACTAGAAGACGACTCTGATTTACTTATGGCTAGGCGCTTCATTGTGGAAACGCGCGACCGCTACGGTCGCAGGTTAGAATCCTGCCTCTGGCATCGATGTGTGTGATGTCCTTAGGTTAGTCAGGTTTAAGTAGTTCTAAGTTCTAGGGGACTGCTGACCTCAGATGATAAGTCCCATAGTGCTCAGAGACATTTGAACCATTTGAACTTATGGCTATTTACATTAGCACTCAAGTTCATATATATCAGAAACAGCATGCTTCACGAGCTAGTCACTAAGGCAAAGTTACCATCAACCACCTACAGGACTCGATTGAAACAACAAGTTTACTGTTACCAGTCATTGTTTATTTATATCCACAACGCGTTTCGAAGATTTATTCCTCCTTCATCAGATGGATTTTAATGTGTTGGAACGACATGTGTGTGTTGTGTTGCGACTTTGGGATAACCTGTGGCACCGTTTCCTGTGGTAAAACATTACATATAACTTGTCAGACTTCGTACAGATGGCATCGGGAAACTTAAACATGATCTTTGTTCACGAAGTATGACAGTTTTTATGTGCTGCATTATGAAAGAGAAAGGAGCCTGTAACCACTGGACACAGTGCCACAGGTTACCCCAATGTCGTATAAGGTCTTATACGACATATCGTACTAACACATGTAAATCCGCCTGAAACGCATTGCCTGTAAACAAAAACTGGTAACAGTAAACTCGCAGCTCCATTCGATGTAAATGAGTCACCGTAAGCCTAACTTAAAGTGTTCGCATTTAAATTTAATCTACAGCAATACGTAGTCAAATTTTTCAGTAATGTTTTCTGCATAATATGACGTACAAAACAGCTCCCAAGACAAGTATTGATACAACGGGATTAACAAAACTAGTCCCGCCCACAGCATAACAAAATCACCTCCTGCACAGTGGCACATAAAGAATTTATCACGCTGACAGCGTATAAACGCTACTTCAGCTGGCACCTACTCATCACACGACTACCAGTCACACTTTCATAGATATATTCGCAACGAAATCTCCAAACAGAATAATCCGCACCTCTCAAATATCTGCGCCTGGTATGTCTGCCCATGACATCATTTTCATAACGTATTCACTAGAATGTCCTAGAATGAAACAAAAACTGTCTACATACCGAGACTTCAAACGCATAAATTTGCCTGAACTCGAAACTGAGGCACAAGAAATAGTTTGCGGTGTGACCTCTACTCCTCTCATGGACATAAACGACAAAGATTTCTCAAAAAAAAATTACTCAACTATATGACAAATACGCTCCAATAAAGACCAGAAAAGTAAAAAGGAAAACTGCACCTTGGCTGACTGATGAACTAAAGCAGCTGATGAATCTCAAAGACGCTGCACATCGAGCATACAAGATACAGCCTACACCTGAAAATCACGCTGTATACAAGCAGAAGCGAAACAAAGTCATTGAAGCTGTGAGAAACGCTAAGCTCAGGCGTGCCCGTACATTAGCTGACAATAGACGTAGACCAGGTACCCTGTGGAAATATGTCTGTAGTCTCGGTTTAGGCAAAATAAAAGTTGCAGAAAATCCCATGGTTCCTGGTGAAGAACTAAACCGATTCTTCACATTACGTGCAACCATTATTGAACCGCAAAAAAGACAAAGAGTAATTGATTACTTCATGGGGATGAACGACTGTAGCAAAGATAAATTCTATCTGCAGCACGTCACTTGCAATACTGTCAAGAAAGCCATAATGCGGATTAGATCAGCATCCACTGGACATGATGGCATCACTATCCAGATGGTAAAACTTATTATTGATAAACTACTGCCCTCTACAACAGACATTTTCAACGATTCATTAATCACAAATGTTTTCCCTGAGGCCTGGAAACTGGGACAATTAAGCCACTGCCAAAATAGGACATCGCTACAGCACCCTCTGATAACCGCCCCATCTGCCTTCTTCCTGCACTATCAAAGGCCTTAGAATATATAGTCCATGACCAGCTCACAAACTACCTAACTACTAACAACCTACTAGACGAATACCAATCAGGTTTCCGTAAACATCGAAGCACAACATCCGCTCTGATAAAGGTGACAGATGACCTGAAACTTGCCATGGACAGACAAGAAGCGACTATCATTTGCTTCTTAGATTTCAGCAAAGCATTTGATACTGTCGACTTCAACATCTTACCAGCCAAACTTAGCGGTCTAAATTTCTCACCAAGTGCAGTGCAATGGTTTCGCTCGTACATGACGTCTCGTCAGCAACGCGTCCTGTCCGGGAATATAAAATCACAATGGCGGCAGGTAGTGTCAGGCTTTCCCCAAGGCTCAGTACTAGGTCCCATACTCTTCTCTCCGTATGTCAATGATGTGTCATCGGTTCTGACCTATTGCAAATATCGTATGTATGCTGATGACCTTCAGTTGTATCTAAGTGCGAAACCAAGCAATCTTAATAAAGCTATTGAAAGTTTCAATACTGGTCTCGATGCACTATCAAAATGGGCACAGGACATAGGACTAAAACTAAACCCATCTAAAACCCAAGCGGTACTTGGTCACTCTAAGCTCATTAGCTCAAAACATCGGGAATCCGTACCATCTAAATTGGACAGAGCACGTAACTGCAGTGTGCAAAAAAGCGTCAGCATCCCTTCACGTCCAACAAAAGTGTAAAAAACTCTTCCCTTTCGATCTGAAAAAGAAATTAGTACAAACGCTTATACTCCCAATCATTGACTACAGCGATATTATCCTACAAGGCCTCTGTCAGGAAAATTCGCGACGTCTGGAAGTGGTCATGAATGCCTGCGTCCGATATATCTGTGACGTTCGACTTTTTGATCACTTTTCACCAGCATATGCAAAATTGTCCTGGCTGCGTGCAGACAAACGCAGAGATTTCCATACACTCTGTCTCATCTACTGCCTTATAAATGTACACTATCCCTCATATCTCTCCTCGTCCCTAACACTCATGTCGGAACAACATGACAGAAACACACGTTTCCATCATAATAAAATCCTCTCTGTTCCACTGCATCGCTCAGTCGCCTTCTCCAAGTCCTTTACTGTAGCGGGAACCCGACTCTTGAATAACCTCCCTCGTTATGTTAGAGAACTTAAAAACATGTCCGGCTTCAAAAAGCAGTTAATGACGTATCTACTTAAGCAACAGTGTTGCCTTCCTCTGTACATGAATGCACTTCACCTCATTACTTCCCTCTATCCCCCTCCTTAAATCTCCCTTCCCCAAAACTTCGCTATACTAGTAAACATCTACCTTACACACCAAGTTATTAATGTACATCTGCACAAATATTCATTTCTATTGCCAATTTTTCTGATGTTTATCATTATTATTTGATTTTTTTACTGTCACTATTATTGCTTTTATCATAATTTGTATGTATAGCACCTGTTGTAAAACTACTGCCAGCACTTACTTTATTAGGTCTTAGTCATTACTCTTTATTCATATTGTCACTAGAGTAATCTAATATTCTTATTTAAACTATTGTCATGATGTAACTCTGATGTGTGAAATGCTGCATGTGTGATACACTGGTCCGATGTAAGAGAGGGCCTGATGGCCCTAATCTGATCAGGTTAAGTAAATAAATAAATATAATAACAAAATCAATATGTCTCTCGCTTACGTAGGAAACATCCGCATGGCCAGTGGGCCACTTGGAAGAATCACTGCTCACCGCAATGCACCCATAGACTGTCCATTTGTAATATTACTGATTATGTGATATACTCAGTGCACAGCCTGCATACTTCGCTGTACACTAGGTTGAATCACTGGATCAGCGAAAATACTGCTATCGGCTAATAAAGCACCCAGTTAGTGCTCCTCTTGTAATCTGGAAGCCCCTGCATGCATCTACAGTGAAATCACCGTTTACTCGCACTGAAAAGACACGAATCGTCCCCCACTCTGACCGTTAGGGACGTTGCATAGATAGGTTATTGTCATGCCAGCTAGGAGAAGGCTTCCCATTCTCGGCACTCCACCAGCTGACTACCCCTACCTGCTCAGCGGGCAACCAGCGGAATGGATGGACTCCTCTGGTTGTGGCATGCACACAATCAGGAGCAGCCCCTGCTGTCTGCGAGATAAGTCCAGGTGGCCGATCTTGTAGCCACCGGAATGAAGTTCACTGTGTGCCACCGCTCGCAGTTGAAGGCCCGAATGCTCTGCCTGCCTCACCTACTGGTCAGTCCGAGACTCTGGTCTTATCGCTCATCAGCCCATCACTCCTCGCTCCTAACTCGCACTCCCCAGCGCAGCAAACAAGACGTGCCGCAAATTACAAATTCATGGAACAAATCATAAACAGCGTACTAGGTATTGATAAAACCCGGCGTACAGAGTGGGTTGGTTGGTTGGTTGGTTTGGGGAAGGAGACCAGACAGCGCGGTCATCGGTCTCATGGGATTAGGGAAGGATGGGAAAGGAAGTCGGCCGTGCCCTTTCAGAGGAACCATCCCAGCATTTGCCTGGAGCGATTTAGGGAAATCACGGAAAACCTAAATCAGGATGGCCGGACGCGGGATACAGAGTGGGCTATTCCGCTTAAAATAATTACCATATTTGTAATAATACGTACAGTGACTGAGAATTTACAGGCCACAATCGGTTTACAAATATTATATTATCATATAGATTAATTAAATAAAGTGTACTGAGAAGTGGAAAACAAGTGCCGTAATCCCATTTTCCCATTAACTTTGCTCAGTGGAAGAGAAGTCAAACTAAGCGAACACGTCTCTCAACTTATCTATAGATACTCGAACGTTTCTGAAAAAAAACAACAGTGAAGGTTTTCGAGATATTCTCACATTCTTTTACTGCTTATACGGCGAGCTGCCCTCAGATGCTATCGCGGCACAGTGGTTGCAATCGCGACTCTTTAATATTGGGTCAAGAGTTTTTTGGTCGTATACCGATGACTCTAGAGGATCACTACAAAAGAGTTTTCCAATATATCTTGACATAGCGTTATCCTTATTCGCCTACTAATAGTGAGTCAGATGGATGAGTAAAAAAAAAAGGAATGAAGACTATGAAAAAATTATTAGAAATTGATTCCGGTCAAATTCATGTAGTGTATGTTGATCCATAATCGACTGCAAGCGCCAGTTTTCGGAAATGTGATCCGTTACGCACGTTTTCCGGCAAATTATTGCCAACGCACGAAATCTTCGCCAGTGTTAACGACGTTTCTTTCCTGAGTGAGATTCATAATGAGACATGTCACTGTGGCAAACTTACCTTCGCACGATGTTGGTGGCGTTTGGAATATCTGCGTTTCGGAAGTGTCTGCGATCGGTCATCCGAGGGAATTCACCGAATCTTCCTAAAGAATAAACATGTTAATAAAATATAACAATCAATACAAAAATTTGTATGGGAATGAAATGTCAGAAAATGAGAATTTAAAAATATTGTAACCTATCAATGCACAATACCCACACACATCATGTAATAGATGTGTTACACTTAATGTGAAATCCAAATTTAATTTTACAATTAATATAACGTCCTTGTATTCCACAATTCGATAAGAGACATTTGTATAGTAACATCCTGCGAACAAGGGTTAGTAAATGAAAACAAAAATAAAATAATAATCGGGTTTCAAACACGTAGCACGAAATTAAGAAACCACGAAGCTAACCACTGAACCACAATTTCATCTGAGAGTATTGTGCAGTAAAAGACACAAAGTACCCCGAAAATACCTCATACACTTTGACCGTCATTTTCTCAGAAACGGTCGAGTATCTACGGATAAGCCGAGACACCTGTTCACTTGTTTTGACTTCTCCACCACTGAGCGAAGTTTCTGGAAAATCGGGTGATGACACTTCTATTTCTACATCTACGTGATTACTCTGCTATTCACAATAAAGTGCCTGGCAGAGGGTTCAATGACCCACCCTCAAGCAGTCTCTACCGTTTCTCTCTAGAACGGCAGGCGGGAAAAACGAGCACATAAATTTTTCTAACAAAGAGATAGAGGGGCTGGCCAGTACTTACCTCAGTTCAGTACAGCCGATAGATACACATAAAACAGAACTGAAAATTTACATTCCTAGCTTTCGGAACTTTGTTCCTTCATCAGGGAGGAGAGAGGGGAAAAAAGGGAAGAAGGGAATGTGGATTCAGTTACTCACAACCCAGGTTATGAAGCAACAGGGAAAGGTAAACAGGGAGGGTAGCAAGGATGGAGGCATGGTTGTCAGAGGGAAGCCAAAGATATTCTACCGTAAGTACTGTGCCAGCTTCAAACCAAAGAGGATGCATACAGAAGTAAAGAGGTATATAGTATAAAGATAAACACAACTATGTAGGATGAAAAGATGCGTGAATGGCTAAAGAGGAAATGGAAAGAGGAGAAGACTGAAGAGTGAATGGGAGTGAGGTGGTTTAACGTAGGTTCAGTCCAGGGGGATGGGGGGATGAAAGGATGTGTTGGAGTGCAAGTTCCCATCTCCGCAGTTCAGAGGGACTGGTGTTGGGTGGGGGAAGCCAAATGGCACATACGGTGTAGGTCCCTAGAATTATGCTGGAGGGCATGCTCCGCTACTGGGTATTGGGCATCTCCTAGGCGGACAGTTCGTCTTTGTCCGTTCATGCGCTCAGCCAGTTTAGTTGTTGTCATGCCGATGTAAAAGGCTGTGCAGTGCAGGCATGTCAGTTGATAAATGACATGTGTAGTTTCACACGTAGCCCTGCCTTGAATTGTGTATGTTTTACCAGTACCGAGGCTGGAGTAGGTGGTTGTGGGGGGATGCATGGGGCAGGTTTTGCAGCAGGGTCGGTTACAGGGGTAGGAACCGCTGGGTAGAGAAGGTAGTCTGGGAATATTGTAGGGTTTAACAAGGATGTTCCGGAGGTTAGGGGGGCGACGAAAGGCAACTCTGGGTGGTGTGGGGAGAATTTTGTCAAGGGATGATCTCATTTCAGGGGTTGACTTGAGAAAGTCATATCCCTGGCGGAGTAATTTGTTGATGTTTTCGAGGCCAGGATAATATTGGGTGACAAGGAGGATGCTTCTGTGTGGTCTGGGGGTAGGAACATTGTTGTTGGACAGGGAGGAATGTATTGCTCGGGAAATCTGTTTGTGGACAAGGTCTGCAGGATAGTTGCGGGAGAGGAAAGCACTGGTCAGGTTATTGGTGTAATTGTTGAGGGATTCGTCACTGGAGCAGATACGTTTGCCACAAATACCTAGGCTGTAGGGAAGGGAGCGTTTGATGTGGAAAGGATGGCAGCTATCAAAGTGAAGGTACTGTTGTTTGTTTGTGGGTTTTATATGGACAGAGGTGTGGTTGTGAGCTTCAACAAGAAGAAGGTCAACATCCAGGAAGGTGGCTTGGGTTTTGGAGAAGGACCAGGTGAAATTCAGATTCGAAAAGGAGTTGAGGTTATGGAGGAAATTAAGGAGTGTTTCTTCACCATGAGTCCAGACCACAAAGATGTCATCTATAAACCTATACCAGGCCAGGGGAAACAGCTGTTGGGCCTTCAGGAAAGCCTCCTCCATGTGGCCCATGAAGAGGTTGGCATAGGAGGGAGCCATCCTGGTTCCCATGGCCGTTCCCCTGATTTGTTTGTAGGTCTGGCCTTCAAAAGTGAAGTAATTATGGGTGAGGATGAAGTTGGTAAGTGTGATAAGGAACGAGGTTATTGGAAGATCTTCGGGTGGGTGTTGGGAGAGGTAGTGCTCAAGGGCAGAGAGACCATGGGTATGTGGGATGTTTGTGTAAAGGGATGTAGCATCTATGGTGACAAGAAAGGTTTCACGTGGGAGAGGAGTGGGAATGGATTTGAGGCGTTCTAGGAAGTGGTTTGTGTCTTTGATGTAGGATGGGAGTCTGCGGGTGATAGCTTGTAGGTGCCGGTCTACCAGAGCTGAGATACGTTCGGTTGGGGATTTGAAGCCTGCTACAATGGGACGGCCAGGATGGTTCTCTTTGTGGATTTTGAGTAATAGGTAGAAGGTAGGGGTACGTGGCTCAGGTGGAGTGAGTAAGTCTATGGAAGCCGTTGTGAGGCCTTGTGAGGGACCTTGGATTTTTAGGATTTTTTGCAGCTCAGTCTGGATGGAGGGAATGGGATCCTGGGTAACAGCTTTGTAGGTTGAGGTGTCAGAGAGTTGACGCAGTCCTTCTGCCACATACTCCACACGGTCAAGTATGACAGTTGTGGAGCCTTTATTCGCCGGGAGGATGACAATAGAGCGGTCTATTTTCAGCTCCTTAATGGCACGGGATTCAGCTGGGGTGATGTTGGGGGTTGTCAGGATGTTCTTTAAGAAGGACTGGGAGGCAACACTGGATGTGAGGAATTTCTGAAATGTCTGCAAGGGATGGTTTTGGGGGAGCAGAGGAGGATCCCTTTGAGAAGGCAGTCGCAACTGTTCTAGACAGGGTTCAACACTGGGTCTAGTATTTGGGGGCTGTGTTTGGGTAGTGAAGTGATATTTCCAGTTGAGGTTCCGGGTGAATGAGAGGAGATCTTTAACCAGGGCAGTGTGGTTGAATTTAGGTGTGGGGCTAAAGGTTAAGCCTTTTGATAGAACAGATGTCTCTGGAGGAGAGAGGGATCTGGATGAGAGGTTTAGGACTGAATTGGGACTGGTGATATGTGGCATTTGACTGTGGTTATAGTTGAGATTTGGTCTGTGTGGGGTATGTGCTGGGATGGGGAGATTGAGTAGGGTGGCTAGGCTAGGTTTGTTGGCTATGAGGCGGGTTTGTTGAAGGTTCTGTTGTGGTTGGTGTTTGTGAGGGATAGGGAGAGGGACCCCACTTCTTAGGTGTTGCACTAGCACTGTGGATAGTTTTTTCAGGTGGTGTGTGGCATGGAACTCAAGTTTGCAGCTGGCTTCTAGGATGATGTTCCTCAGTGTGTTCTCCAAGCAAGGGTTTGAGAGGTGGAGGACTTTGAAGAGAGATAGGAGCTGTTGGGAGTGGTGGTTACATGAAGTAGTGTAGAGATTCAGGACAAGTTGGGTAAGGGCTAAGGATTGAAGGTTCTGGAAGTCCAGGAGAGACTGGTGGAAGGAGGAATTGCACCCGAAGATGGGAACTTTTAAGGTAAGCCCTTTAGGGGTAATTCCAAAGGTTAAGCAGGACTGGAGGAAAAGTATGTGGGATTGCAGTTTGGCTACGGTGAATGCATGTTTCCGGAATGAATGTAAATAATGTGGTATAGGATTAGGGTACATAGTGGCTAACTGGTGGGTAGGGAAATTAAATAACTAAAGTTGAAATAGTAATCATAAGAAGGAGTAAAACACGGAGGGAAGGACGAGAAGAAAAGAAATTGTGTTGGTAATGTTCAATACCAAAGGAAGACCACTAAATAAGAAAAATATGGCAAAAGTTGACCAGACATAAATTTTTCTGTGCGAGCTCTGATTTCTGTTGTTTTATCGTGATGATCATTTCTCCCTGTGCAGGTGGGTGCCAACAGAATGTTTTCGCAATCGGAGGAGAAAACTGGTGATGGAAATTTCATGAGAAGATCCCGTCGCAACGTAAAAGGCCTTTGTTTTAATGATTGCCACTCCGATTCACGTATCATGTCTCTGACACTGTCTCACCCATTTCGCGATAAAACAAATCAGCTGCCCTTCTTTGTACTTTTTCGATGCCATCCGTCATTCCCACTGATACAGACCCCACACCACACAGCAGTACTCCAGAATAGGGCGGACAAACGTGGTGTGCCAGCCAGAATGGTCGATCGGTTCTAGGCGCTTCAGTCTGGAACTGCGCGACCGCTACGGTCGCAGGTTCGAATCCTGCCTCGGACATGGATGTGTGTGACGTCCTTAGGTTAGTTAGGTTTAAGTAGTTCTAGGTTCTGGGGGACTGATGACCCCAGATATTAAGTCCCATAGTGCTCAGAGCCAAGCGTGGTGTAAGCAGTCTCTTTAGTAAACCTGTTGCACCTTCTAAGTGTACTGCCATTGCATGGCAGTCTTTGGTTGGTTCTACCCATAATATTATCTACGTGATCGTTCCAATTTAGGTTATTTGTAATTGTAATCCCTAAGTACTTCAGATTTCTGTGACTTACCGCGTAATTGAAATTAAACTGATTTCTTTTAGTACTCATGTCAATAACTTCACACTTTTCTTATTCAAGGTCAATTGCCACTTTTCGCACCATGCAGATATCATTTCTAAATCATTTTGCAAGTCATTTTGATCATCTGATGACTTTACAAGACGGTAAACGACAGAATCATCTGCAAACAATCTAAGACGGGGACTCAGTCTCCTATGTCTTAATATAGATCAGGAACAATAGAGGGCCTGTAACACTTCCTTGACGAACGTCGGATATTTCACTCGATGACTTTCAGTCTATTACTACTAACTGTGACCTTTCTAAGAGGAAATCACGAATCCAGTCGCACAACTGAGGAGATACTCCATAGGCACGCAGTTTGGTTAGAAGACAGTTGTGTGGAACGGTGTCGAAAGCCTTCTGGATATCTAACAATATGGAATCAATTTGACATCCCCTGTCGATAGCAGTTATTACTTCATGAGTATAAAGAGCTAGTTGTATTTCACAAGAACGATATTTTCTGAAACCGTGCTGACTATGTGTCAATATATCGCTTTCTTCGAGGTACTTCATAATGTTCGAATACAGTATAAGTTCCAAAACCCTACTACAAATCGACATTAGTGATATAGGCCTGTAATTCAGCGGATTACTCCTACTCCCCTTTACGGGTATTGGTGTGACTTGATCAATTTTCCAGTCTTTAGGTACGGATCTTTCTCTGAGTGAGTGGTGGTATATAATTGCTACATATGGAACTATTGTATCATAATACACTGAGAGGGACCTGACTGCTATACAGTCTGGACCGGAGGCCTTGCCTTTATTAAGTGTTTAAGCTGCTTCGTTACACCGAGGATATCTACTTCTATGTCTCTCATCTTGGCAGTTGCTCTTGATTGTAATTCAGGAATAGTTACTTTGTCTTCGTTGGTGAAGGAGTATTGGAAAACCGTGTTTAATAACTCTGCTTTAGTGACACTGTCATCAGTGACTTCACCGTTGTTATCGCGCAGTGAAGATATTGATTGCGTCTTGCCACTGGTGTGCTTTATGTATGACCAGAATCTCTTTGCGTTTTCTGCCAGATTTTGAGACAGAATTTCGTTGTTTAAATTATTAAAAGCATCTCGCATTGAAGTACGTGCCATATTTCGAACTTCTGCAAAGCTTTGCCAGTCTTGGAGATATTACGTTCTTATAAATTTTTCATGCGTTTTTCGTTGCTTCTGCAACAACGATCTGACCCGTTTCGTGTACCATGGGGGATCAGTACCATCACTTACTCATTAATGTGGTATATATCTCTGCACTGCTGTCGATACTATCTCCTTGAAAACATTCCACAACTTTTCTACACTTACATGATCAGATCGGAAGGAGTAAAGACTGTCTCTTAAAAAGGCGTTAAGAGTACTTTTATCAGCTTTTTTAAATAGATATACTTAGCGTTTCTTTTTGATGGTTATAGGTGTTACGGTATTCAGCAAAGCAGCAACTGCCTTGTGGTCGCTAATCCGTGAATTCGTCACAAAACTCACTATTTGTCCAGGATTATTTGTTGCTAAAAGGTCAAGTGTGCTTTCGCAGACATTTACGCTTCGAGTGGGCTTATGAGTAAATTGTTCAAAATAATTTTCTGGGAAATCATTCAGTACAAATTCGGATGACTTTTATGCAAAGTTTTGCCGTGTTCTACTCGTGAGTGTTATCAGTCTGGTGCCATATTCAGTCACGAGCACTCAGACAGCTTCGATTTATCTGCCTGTGGGAAGTTTTAACAATTATACTGTTTGTGTTTTCTCATATGAATCTACCGTTTGTCAGTGTGGATTAGGTACAGATACTATACAAAGTACAAACGTTGAAGTGTGGGACATTCTTATCCCGACAATGCTGATTACTTGTGACTGGTTGTTACACTCACGTTCAGAGAGAGAGAAAAAAAACACTCCTTGAGTGACTATAGATAGGACGCGAGGTACTGGCAGAAGTAAGGCTGTGAGGAGGTGGCGTGAGTCGTGCTTGGGTAGCTCAGATGGTAGAGCACTTGCCCGCGAAAGGCAAAGGTGCCGAGTTCGAGTCTCGGTCCGGTACACAGTTTTAATCTGCCAGGAAGTTTCATATCAGCGCACACTCAGCTGCAGAGTGGAAATCTCATTCTGGAAGCCCAAAATACGTCGAAATCGAAAAAAAAAGGACAAATAAAATCCACCATTTTCTAACTTACAAGGGCCCAAAATGATTTTATATTTGATTGGGCCTCGTCTTGTGATACGTATTTTCATAAATTGCATCATAGCGTAGTACAGCGAGAAAATTGGCAGCAAGCAAACTCCTGTAGCCTGCTTGGATTGGGCATAGTTTGGCTTGGATGTAAGTAGGGCAGCCTGCCCGTTCTGCTGATAATGCGCGGCAACTTGCCTGCTTGCTTAACACGCAAGTATGGGTGGGTTAAAAGCGCATTGTGACGCCTCTGTTACTTACAAGGGAACCTCCCTATCGCACCCCCCTCTGATTTAGTTATACGTTGGCACAGTGGATAGGCTTTGAAAAGATCAATCGAGAAAACAGGAAGAGGTTGTGTGGAACTATGAAAAAAATAAGTAAAATATACAAACTGAGTAGTCCATCCGAAGATAGGCAACATCAACGACAGTGAGAGTCAAGGAGCGCCGTGGTCCCGTGGTTAGCGAGAGCAGCTACGGAACGAGAGGTCCTCGATGCAAGTCTTCCCTCGACTGAAAAGTTAAATTTTTTATTTTCAGTTTATGTGACAAACTCTTATGTTTTCATCACTTTTTTGGGAGTGATTATCACATCCACAAGAAAACCTAAATCGGGCAAGGTAGAAGAATCTTTTTACCCATTCGCTAAGTGTACAAGTTAGGTGGGCCGACAACATATTCCTGTCATGTGACGCACATGCCGTCACCAGTGTCGTATAGAATATATCAGACGTGTTTTCCTGTGGAGGAATCGGTTGACCTATGACCTTGCGATCAAATGTTTTCGGTTCCCATTAGAGAGGCACGTCCTTTCGTTTACTAATCGCACGGTTTTGCGGTGCGATCGCAAAACACAGGCACTAAACTTATGACAGTGAACAGAGACGTCAATGAACGAACGGACAGATCATAACTTTGCGAAAATAAACAAAGTAAAATTTTCAGTCGAAGGAGGACTTGAACCAAGGACTTCTTGTTCCGCACCTACTCACGGTAACCACGGGACCAAGATGATCCTGCGCTGACATTCTCCTTGTATTGCCTATGTTCGCATGGACTACTCAGTTTGTATATTTTATTAATTTTTTCATAGTTCCACACAACTTCTTCCTGTTTTCTCGATTGATCTGTGTTCAGTTTTTCAAGGCCTATCCACTGTGCCAGCTTATAACTAAATCTGAGGGGGGTGCATGGGGAGGTTCCCTTGTTAGAAAGACTGTGCGAACTCGTTTTGCCGAATCACCGATGCCGTGACAAACAGAGCCTATGGCTCAGCTGTCGCAGCCAGGCCAACGCGCGGCAGTGGCTCTGTTTTTCTGCTGTGTCGTTGATACCACGATGCTCTTCCCTCGGCAGGCCCGGCGACAGACGTCATTACATTACACTACTGGCCATTAAAATTGCTACACCACGAAGATGACGTGCTACAGTCACAATATTTAACCAACAGCAAGAAGATTCTGTGATATGCAAATGATTAGCTTTTCAGAGCATTCACACAAGTTTGGCACCGGTGGCAACACCTACAACGTGCTGACATGAGGAAAGTTTCCAACCAATTTCTCGCACACAAACAGCAGTCGACCGGTGTTGTCTGGTGAAACGTTGTTGTGATGTCTCGTGTAAGGAGGAGAAATGCGTACCATCACGTTTCCGACTTTGATAAAAGTCGGATTGTAGCCTATCGCGATTGCGGTTTATCGTATCGCGACTTTGTTGCTCGCGTTGGTCGAGATCCAATGCCTATTAGCAGAATATGGAATCGGTGGATCAGGTGGGTAATACGGAACGCCGTGCTGTATCCCAACGGTCTCGTATCACTAGCAGTCGAGATGACAGCCATCTTATTCGCATGGCTGTAACGGATCGTGCAGCCACGTCTCGATCCCTGAGTCAACAGATGGGGACGTTTGCAAAACAACAACCATCTGCTCGAACAGTTCGACGACGTTTGCAGCAGCATGGACTATCAGCTCGGAGACCATGGCTGCAGTTACACTTGACGCTGCGTCACAGACAGGAGCGCCTGCGATGCTGTACTCAACAACGAACCTGGGTGCACGAATGGCATAACGTCATTTTACGGATGAATCCAGGTGCTGATTACTGCATGATGATCGTCGTATACGTGTTTGGCGACATTGCGGTGAACGCACATTGGAAGTGTGTATGCGTCATCGCCATACTGGCGTATCACCCGGCGTGATGGTATGGGGTGCCATTGGTTACACGTCTCGGTCACCTCCTGTTCGCACTGACGGCACTTTGAACAGCGGACGTTACATTTCAGATGTGTTACGATACGTGGCGCTACCCTTCATTCAAAACCTGCGATACCTTACATTTCAGCAGAATAATGCACGACCGCATGTTGCAGGTCCCGTACGGGCCTTTATGGATACAGCACATTCTCCAGATCTCTCACCAATTGAAAACGTCTGGTCAATGGTGGCCGAGCAACTGGTTCGTCACAAAACGCCAGTCACTACTTCTGATGAACTGTGGTATCGTGTTGAAGCTGCATGGGCAGCTGTACCTGTACATGCCATCCAAGCTCTATTTGACTCAATGCCCAGGCGTATCAAGGCCATTATTACGGCCAGAGGTGGTTGTTTTATGTGCTGATTTCTCAGGATCTATGCACCCAAATTGCTTGAAAATGTAATCACATTTCAGTTCTAGTAAAATATATCTGTCCAATGAATACCCGTTTATCATCCGCATTTCTTATTGGTGTAGCAATTTTAATGGCCAGTAGTGTAGATTCTGTCACATCAGCATGTATTTCTATCGTAACGTGTTTGGTCGTCTCTGATCTCACCCACTTCCATGGCCTCTTCCATTAGGTATAGTAATGTTGTTATTTTATCACTTGTGTCAACAAATAGTGATGGTGCTATATTTTTTTCCTTCTAGTCATAGGTCTTCTGACTGATTTGAGAACGAATTCCTCTCCTGTGTCAAATTCTTCATCTCAGAACAACACTTACACACTAAGTACACTCCTGGAAATGGAAATAAGAACACCGTGAATTCATTGTCCCAGGAAGGGGAAACTTTATTGACACATTCCTGGGGTCAGATACATCACATGATCACACTGACAGAACCACAGCACATAGACACAGGCAACAGAGCATGCACAATGGCGGCACTAGTACAGTGTATATCCACCTTTCGCAGCAATGCAGGCTGCTATTCTCCCATGGAGACGATCGTAGAGATGCTGGATGTAGTCCTGTGGAACGGCTTGCCATGCCATTTCCACCTGGCGCCTCAGTTGGACCAGCGTTCGTGCTGGACGTGCAGACCGCGTGAGACGCCGCTTCATCCAGTCCCAAACATGTTCAATGGGGGACAGGTCCGGAGATCTTGCTGGCCAGGGTAGTTGACTTACACCTTCTAGAGCACGTTGGGTGGCACGGGATACATGCGGACGTGCATTGTCCTGTTGGAACAGCAAGTTCCCTTGCCGTTCTAGGAATGGTAGAACGATGGGTTCGATGACGGTTTGGATGTACCGTGCACTATTCAGTGTCCCCTCGACGATCACCAGTGGTGTACGGCCAGTGTAGGAGATCGCTCCCCACACCATGATGCCGGGTGTTGGCCCTGTGTGCCTCTGTCGTATGCAGTCCTGATTGTGGCGCTCACCTGCACGGCGCCAAACACGCATACGACCATCATTGGCACCAAGGCAGAAGCGACTCTCATCGCTGAAGACGACACGTCTCCATTCGTCCCTCCATTCACGCCTGTCGCGACACCACTGGAGGCGGGCTGTACGATGTTGGGGCGTGAGCGGAAGACGGCCTAACGGTGTGCGGGACCGTAGCCCAGCTTCATGAAGACGGTTGCGAATGGTCCTCGCCGATACCCCAGGAGCAACAGTGTCCCTAATTTGCTGGGAAGTGGCGGTGCGGTCCCCTACGGCACTGCGTAGGATCCTACGGTCTTGGCGTGCATCCGTGCGTCGCTGCGGTCCGGTCCCAGGTCGACGGGCACGTGCACCTTCCGCCGACCACTGGCGACAACATCGATGTACTGTGGAGACCTCACGCCCCACGTGTTGAGCAATTCGGCGGTACGTCCACCCGGCCTCCCGCATGCCCACTATACGCCCTCGTTCAAAGTCCGTCAACTGCACATACGGTTCACGTCCACGCTGTCGCGGCATGCTACCAGTGTTAAAGACTGCGATGGAGCTCCGTATGCCACGGCAAACTGGCTGACACTGACGGCGGCGGTGCACAAATGCTGCGCAGCTAGCGCCATTCGACGGCCAACACCGCGGTTCCTGGTGTGTCCGCTGTGCCGTGCGTGTGATCATTGCTTGTACAGCCCTCTCGCAGTGTCCGGAGCAAGTATGGTGGGTCTGACACACCGGTGTCAATGTGTTCTTTTTTCCATTTCCAGGAGTGTATTAAGTTATTTGCTGGATGTAGTCCATTCTCTGTCTTTCACTACATCTTTTATCCACTATGGCTCCCTCTAGTACCATGGACGTTGTTGCCTGATTCCTTAACATGTGTTTTACAACCTGTCCCTTCTTTTCGTCAGTGTTTCCCTATGTTGCTATCTTCGTCTATTCTGCGGCTAACTTCCTCATCCCTTTTTAGTCAACCTCATTTTCATTAAAGAATAATGAAAACACATCTCATACAAGATATCTCGGACGCTTCAATTCTCTTCCGTCCGGATTTGAAATTTTCAATGATTCACTGCTACAGAATGCTGCGCATCAAACGTACATTCTCAGAAACTTTTTCCTCAGATGAAGGCCTATGTTTGATAGTAGTAGACTTGTCTTGACCATGAGTGCCCTCCTTTCCAGTGCTAGTCTACTTTTCATGTTCATCTCGCTTCATCCATCGTAGGCTGTTTTGCTTCCAGGGTAGCAGTATTCATTAACTTCGTCTATTTCGAGATCTCCAATTTTGATGTTTAAGTACCTCGCTATTGCCATTTCTTCTACATCTCAATACTTTTGTCAGTTTCCTATTTACTCTCATTTCGTATTGTGTACCCAGCTTCCATTCTAGCTCGGGTTCTGTAATTCTTCTTTATTTTCACTAAGGACAGAATGTAATCCATATAACGTATCATTGATATCTGTCACCCTTAATTCCACTTCCAATCTTGAACTTTCCTTTTATTTCTGTCGTCGCTTCTTCGACTGTATAGATTTAAGGGGCTCCGGAAAGGCTCAAAATCATGAAAAGTTCAATTTTTACTTTTTTGCGTTTTCTGAATCTGCAGACTATTACCTTTTAATAGATATATAATTTATTCAATTCCGAAGACTACAACTATTTTTAAATTTTTTTTGAAATGTGTTCTACATGGGCGTGACCCACTGTGGCACCGTTAAACTGCTGTCAAATAATAACACATTATTAACGTCCGTGTTCATCAGGTACATTTTAGTGATGTGAGATAAAGTATGTGTTGTGGCTAACCTGTGATGGTTCAATATATATCGCTGGTGTGATTGTCGATTGTTTCATGTTTATTTACTATGTCGTTATCTCGAAAATATTCGTAATTAATTCTGTTTCTTGAGTCTCTGTTTTGTTGAAGTATAATAATGAGTAAAAGTAAAGTTATTAGAAATCCTCTGAAGGCTCTTAAGAAAAGGAGAAATGTTGGAAAGCCAAAGGTATGTGTTATTACTGTAAACAATAAAGACGATAACCAAGTGAGTGAACCTAACCTCTCAAGTACACCTGCCCATAACAGTCAAAGTGGGAAAGAAAATACTTCACAGAAGAAGCTTGGTTCAATGAGTGAAAACTATGAATGTTTTATGGGCGAATCGGATGTGAATGAAATATTTGATATGTCGGTTCTCAAAGGAATTTTTTCAAACTGTGTAAGATGTATTCTTTGTAGTGAAGTTGGTCTGGAACTCTCCATAATAAAGTACGTAGGACTTGCTAGTGAAATACAACTGAAATGTGATAAGTGTTCATACATGACCAGTGTCATGTATGCAGTAACTGCAACTGAAGAAAATGGTAGCAAAATCTACGAACACAACAACGAGCGATGCTTGCTTTAGACAAGGAACGCCTTCGGGCTGCAGACAGGGCTGTAAAGAGTCTAGAAATACAAGCAAGAGTAAACAGGAGGAACAAGAGGAAGCTGGAGGAGGAGTTTGCAGAGGATGAAGATAGTCCATCCTATGGACCTGGAATGCACTAAAAAGTTAATCCAATCTTTGTCGCTCGATTCCCAAAACTTTTATTTTCTCGTACTAATTACATTTTTTCTAAGGATCTTCCAAACATATTTATTTCAAACTTTCAGTAAATGTTACACAGTACCTTCTGCATAATTTAACACAGCCTTTTTCCAAAAAACTGTATATTTTTGAATATATAAAAAAAATTGCAAAAAAATTTTGTGAATTTTCATTACAATTGAAAAAAAAATCATCTTTAATAACTGAACTAAAATTTTGTAAAATCCCTGTCTTAAGTTGTAGCCCATATTCCAATAAATAATCTGTAAAAAGTTCAACTTCCTACCTCAAATACTTTGTGAGGAAAGATGTAATTTATAAGCGTTATTTTAACATTGCAAGTATTGGGCGTTCCGGAGTCCCTTAACAGCAAGTGCGAAAGACTGCATCCCTCACATACACCCTTTTTAATCCAAGCTAGAATTATTTACCCTTATATCCGTGGCATACATGTTGTTTATTAATACTTAGTGATTTTCAAATCGATGATGATCTCTCAATAGCGAGTTTATGGTGTATACCACTGCTGTCAAATCTTACACGGTAACACGTCACGCCGGCTGGTGTGGCCTAGCGGTTCTAGGCGCTGCAGTATGGAACCGCGCGACCGCTACGGTCGCAGGTTCGAATCCTGCCTCGGGCATGGATGTGTGTGATGTCCTTAGGTTAGTTAGGTTTAAGTAGTTCTAAGTTGATGACCTCAGATGTTAAGTCCCTTAGTGCTCAGAGCCATTTTAACCATTTTTTGACACGCCATATGACGTAAACATGGAACTGACAGGTAGGCCAAAGAGTCTCAGTTACTATTATCTGTTAAATATTTTAAATACAGCTCATGGTTTTCAAAACATATCCTTTAACGAGTACTGCAACCGCCTTAAAGATTTGGGAAAGGTTTTGTATTTAAGAGATGTCAGAAATTTTGTAATCTCCATAGGAATGTTTCGAGCTTTTTGGATATTGCATCGTACAGCTTTACGAAATCGATGTCCCGTCGGTAAGGTACTCTTGTGAAAGTCTTCGGTTAATTGAAGAATACGAAGTCGTCTTCTAGAGGGATATTCTACCCTAACACTATAGTCAAACATAAATTGTGCTCAGCTATAAATTCATGAGCTTTAGAGATTTTAAGCAGTTCCCTCAATATTTGCATGAGAAATATCTAAAGCCTTAGCGCTGAAGTGAAATTAGGTGAATGGTGACGTTACGCAGAATCAGCAAGAAATGCATCACAGTGGTTACAACTAAAATCACATTTTCTAAATCTCGTAAATTTGCGCTCCAAGTTTCCTATGTTTGCTTCCCTTGTTTAATACAATTTCAGCCTAGACGCTGTGATGTGCATTACGTGACCGAAATATGCGTCAGAAAACCACAAATATCAGAAAATTTCAAACTACCAGGGTCGGAGACTGGCTGAAGTTTTTAAACCACTTCGTACAATTAGGTACTGACAGACAGCTAAAGAGTACTAATACATTACGAACGTGTAGATGGGGGGAGGGGCAGCGTTCTGATAGTTTCACTGAACATAAATTTCATCTCGTCATTTATTGCCAAACAGACACTCAGAATAATACACTTAATGATATGAGCAAGTACACAATTGTCGACCATAACGCTTGCCACATCAACTAATAGGTTGCTGCATATGTTCGTAGCATTTTTGTTTTGCATGTTGATTTTCCTTGTGCTCTGTGTTTATCTATCGATGGTTACTTTTCAATTTGTAGTTCACTGTTGCTATCTGAGTTTACATTTTGTCATTTTGTCGTTTGGAGATAGTGAGTGGAGCTGTGGACACTTGAAAATGAAGTGTCAAGTGGAGAAATCATAACATTTCTTTCATTTCTTCTGTCTGAGTTCAACAGAGGGGTCACAGCAGCAGAGGCAGTCAAAAACATCTGCATCGTGTATGCGGATAATGCCACTGGTCAGAGCACGTTTTAAGGGAGATCTTTTGGACATTAGTGACTCTCCACATCCAGGAAGATCTTCGGGGTTTGATGAAATGGTGTCTTTATGCTATCGTAAGACTAATGGTTGAGTCAAAATATAGCAACAACGAAGATTTGCACGCATCCGGGAAAGACAATGACAAAAGGAAATATGCATCTGGTGTACTACCAACTGCTTTTCCGATGTGAAACCATCACTGCTGAAGTTTATAGTCAGCAACTGAGAAGTCTTGCACACACAATCCAAGAACAACGACCAGGACGTATACGTGAAGTGATGCTACTAAACGATAATGTCCGCCTGCATTCTGCTAGATAAACAAAAAACGCTATACAGGAGTTACTATAGGAAATCTTTCCGCACCCACCTCATTCGACTGATGATGCGTCCTCAGAATTTTCTCCTTTTACGCTCTCTATCGAACAATTTTGAAGTAACTTTTTAACGTCCCCCTCCCTAATCGGTCTACTGGACTTCTGTATCACTGACCTTGATCGCGTATGCCTGATGAAGTTTTACAGTGGGTAAGGCCCTCGTTACCGAAGAAAAATAATGCCGGCTAGTAGGGAGAAAATGTACAACACACTTCTGAAGGAAGAACCTATTCCAAACCTAATCTAAATACTGATAATAATTTTGAAATGAGTGGAGTTTAGTGCCATCCCTCATAAATCACACGGTGGAGAGGATACCACGTAATACTTAATACAAAAAACTGACTATACAAAAACATTCTCATTAGCGAAAGAAAGGGATAATTAAATGGTCTCTAACCCAATAGGGCCATTAATACCAAGAAAGGTAATGGCAAAGAAATTTTAGCAAACAAAAGTTGGCGTGGCAATAGACGGTTGTTACGTTGTTCCACAACATCACAGTTCACGAGAAAATAAAGTAATCAGAAAGCACTGACCCTGCAGTTACTTCTTCTGAAATTTAAAATTTTGAAAGTAAACTTAAACAAAGTTACTGGTTAAATAAATGACTGAGACTCTGTTTCGTAAAAATGACTTTCAGTAACCTCAGTATAACGTAATGCAGAACTTAGATAAACGCAAGCAATTTACTTTTTATTATTGAAAGATTGAATTGAATTTACTTTTAGCAAATGAGCAACTGATTTTACGTTTGATATAACAATAAGATGCATACCAAGACAGCAGAAGTCACTCCCCAACCTAAATACAGAAAAATGATATTGCGCATACTTAATTTCTGCTGTTTCTTTAGTTATTATTTTTGTCAGCGAAATTTTACGTTTACTTAAGTGGATGAAGTTAATACTCAGAACTGCAAATTAGTTAAATCTGTGTTTGGAATACAAGGAGGAACAGTTACTGAGGCAGAATATTAAGACGTAAACTGGTCATTGGCAAACAAACAAAACTGGTAGTAAATAGTTTATCAATTTTCATATTTTTATGACACTCTGTGATTGCATGGAAATGAAATGAACCCTGCCTGGTAATAAAGTCTTAGGAAAATAATAGCCCAATTGTCCTTTAAGTTTTAACTACTGCTGGTTATTATTCAGGTTAGTAATACTGTGTGAAAGAAATACCTATACAATACTAGTTATATTTTGTCACTTAACAGTCTTAGGATGTTGTAGCTGTGCGGACGACAAATAATGTAGCCGACGACAATGCTGAGCTGTTACTTTTGACGCTGATGGTTGAGAACCACGAATCGTCTTCAGAGCCAAGGGTAATTACGGGACAGGCAATATTTAGAACTGCAGCTTTCTCCGTCTGTCCACTCCTGCGGTGCTCTCAATACTTGCGGATTAACGAATCATGTACGCCTATATTGGCGCGAGCGCAGCTGCACACCGCACCTGCAGAAGCGCCCAGCAAACACTTCCGCACTCTTTCATCAATCAAGCTGCTCTGCCTCCTCCCTGTTCGCAACGCGACAGAGAGTCCCCTTATGCAAAGATGAACAACGGCACAGCTACTGCCAGTTCATCGTTGCTGTTGATAAATTAAAATTTCCTCGGCTATTACCCAGCAATTAACAGTACTTACATTGTAATTATAATCAATTATATACATTCAGAAATAAATACACTACTGCATACATTACATATTAAATATAGTTTCTGTAACAAACCTTACAGTTTCAGAATTAGAAGTTCAGTACAAGTTATCTACGGATATTAAGCGCCAAAAAATTTTGGACGTGCAGAATGTATTGCATCTGCATTTTCGGTGCTTCAACTTCCTTTCTGGATGACAACGCGCTTCGAACAGGGCTTCGCGTCAAAACCACTTAATTTCTACAGTCGCGGAATCGAATAGTTACCCCAAAGTTGGCAGATTGTTACCAATAGTGATGGAGAATACGTTATTGGTTAAAGTCTCTGTTATATATGTTGTGTTTACTAAACTTATGTAAAAACGCTACCAGTACAATAGGTTGCTCTGAGCCGTAGTAAAAATTGCTGTTTTGAAGAGCGCGCCGCAGCGCGTAGTGTGAAGCAGTCACCCTCCTTTTCTGGTGGTGGCGCCGCTGTGGCAATCGCAGCTTTGTTGTCTCCCTCTGGTGGGAAAGGGGAAAGGGGAAAGGTTGCCTGTTCACGTGCATTTTAGGTGTGCTATGAGATCGCCGGTTGGTCAGTCTGGGTCAGTCGGAGTGAGTCTGGGTCAATCACTCGTCACCAGTTGCTGGTCTGCCTCTCGTCCGCATTTGTGCGGCAGTTAGTGTCTGTCTGTCGTGTGGAGTGCCAGTATGTCTGTCGTTCGGATCAACCTTTAAGGCCGGTTGGATCGATCGGTTGGTCGGTCGCGCACTGAGACACTAGATGCCTTGTCCGTCTTAAGCGTCAGCGCATGTGAGGTTGCCACGTGAGTCCAGTGGGCCGCGCAGTATAGCGAGGGATAGTCGCTTCGCGGTCGACACGAGAGCAACAGGAGTCAACCCATGACATCAGTCTGGCCGGTGCGAGCTGCAACGCCATGGTGTAACTGGTTCTCCGAGCGCTTCTGGGCCCCTTCAGTTACCATCTTGTGGAGCTTGGCTCGGTCCATTCCTGGTGCAGGGATGTCGTTTTGCCAGTGGGCGTGTTTCCTCTACATGGTTTGGTCCGAGCCAGAATTTCCGCCGTCGTGTGTCTGGAAGTGAGTGGGAGACGCACCAGAAGTGCAGTCGCAACGGAGCAGCAGTCGCGGACGGAGCAGCAGTTGCGGCCGGAACAGTGGGTAGTCGGTCGGTTGGTGCGGACCAGGAGAGACGGGAGATCGGCGCGCCTTCCTGCGTCCGTTGAAGCGGCTGGCAGCGGAGGGTTCGGGAGAGCGATTTGGCGGTGTTGCATCAGGTCTTCTCGAGAAATCGCAGTTTATTATAAGTTAAGTGTTTGGTGATGTGTTGTGTGATTTAATGTTGTTTTCTTGGTCAGTCTCTCGTCCCCAGCTTGCTCGTCTGTCTCTCGTCCGCATTTGTTTGGCAGTGTCTGTCTGTCGTTCGGGGCTGCCCCTGTCATGTTTGTCGGATTCGGTGTGTTAACGAATTTATTGCTTGAAGTGTAACGGCCTAATTCCTGAAATATGTTTTTATCTTGCCTATCATCTTGAGAGGCGGTATATGTGTACTGTGGGGCATGATTGGCCAACGTTGTATAATTTTATGTAAGATTGCATTTCTTGGGCTTTTATTTAAATGGTCATTTTAGCATATAAAGTAGCTACCCTTCCATCGTAAGACTTTCCTTAGAAGTTAAAATCAAGTTGCACCATCGGTGGCAAGTTAATCTTTTTTAATTTTAATGTTTTGTACCATTTCCATCCCTCCTACGAGGTGCATAGTTTGTGTGCTTGTGTGAACTTTTACTTTAAGGTAATCTGGTCTGTTGCAGATTTGCACCTGTGTAGTCTTTCAGAGGTTGTTGTGAGCGGTCGTGATTACGGCCATGTCAAAAGGGAGCAGCAAGATTCTCAGCCCGAAAGCTCATACAATAAAAAATTTGTTTCTTTCGGCCTCTGAATAAATTATAACTTGATATTTAGAGGGTTCTTTCTGCTTATAATTTTAAATCTGTTTCTCAAAAAAAAAAAGAGGTTTTAGGAATAAAATTCCCATTTGTTAAAAGTAATTTAATTATGATTTCGTCAGTTACTCCCTGGCAACTACTTCCACGCTCACATAGTGTGATTCAATGTGTTAATGTTCTTGATGAACCGCGAGTAAATAAAGTAAATTCTTAAGAAAAGGTTTTGAAAGTAAATTCACGGTTCATGCTCCTTGAAAGGAAAATTTTCGTGTGAGGACTAACCGTGACATTTCCACTCGTCCTGTTTCTCTCTCACACACACATACACAGGCACACGTCGGGGGTCTGCATTCGGCCTGCTGTTGCTCAGACCCTACAAGGCGGACGTACTTCAGAACGAGCAGGTCGAACTTACCTGACGACACTGCTGCGTTCACATGATGCATGAACATCGACAAGATGCGCCGACGACTGCAGCAGATAACCGAATTCTTCGACGAGGGGGGCCAGGACATGGCGACTCTCACATATCGCCTTGAAAATACAGAATGTAGTCTACAAAGGCTTACAAAAACTAATGGTGACCGGAGAACACCTCGAACGGTCCTCTACAGCCAACTATCCTGGCGTCACGTTGGACAAGAGAATGGAAGACAGGGAACTTTACCCCCTCTCAACCCCCGGGACTTATCTCCATTGTCACTTTGAGATCACTGTATATAAAACCATGCTGTAGCCAATACTGGAATATGCAACTCTTGTGTGGGACATGGCAGCAGAATGGAACCTAAAGATGCCTTAAAAAATGTATCGAAAGTACCTTCATTGTATCCTACTACAATGACTTTCGAAATAACTGGTTTGTCAGTCCCCCACGTGCTCTCCAAGAGCTCGGTACGACAGTTCTGTGATACAACAGCCCCTCCAACATTCCAAAAATTCACCGTCTGTGACACCTGGTCCACCACTTGAAACCTGGCTTCGCAGGGCAGAGCGAATCAGGTTATGGTTGTGGAAAAGGGCCAAGATCAATTACTGTTAGTGGCACAAAAAACACAAACATTATTTTCCTAAAAACACTTAATCTTGTCAGAATAAATAGGCAATAAATAGATAAATAGTGTTTTTGACTAACTCTCTCGCACAAACATTCAGTCACAGTGACCCACCTACTTTATTTGTCTTGTCCTACTACCACTCCTTCCCTCCAATCTTCCCTTCCTACCACACAGCGAACTGATCGAGAAATACTTGCCAGATATCAACTTCATAATCATTATCACCAGCAGCCATCACATCACCACCATCAGAGTTTCATAATAAGTCAACAAACTGAATCTTTTTATTATTGTTATTATTATTTTTACTCACGTTTAGGCCCTACTGGCCCACGCGATGTACAACAAGGTGTACTTTCAGGGTTTTGTTTTAGCTTTCATTTGTGCTCATGTTACTTCTATTTTCTCAGAATAGTCTCTTTTCCTCTCGTCAGACCTAGTATTTCTGGTGTTCTTCTCTGCTAGGCCATCTGTCTTGTCGTGAATTTTCTGCCTTCAAATTTTTGTGCCAGGTATTCCAATTCTGTCATTCTCGATCCTTCGGGTCTCGTTTAACTGCTCCTACCATTTTTATTGTTTCAAATTTAGCTTCACAACGCTTTTAGTTGAATTTCAAAACCTCCCTAGTTAACTTGGTTGGATACGTTCTTTGACATGCGCACAGAATTATAACCTGCGTTTTTTCATATCCGAATTTCTTGGTACTCTTTTCAATTCCTTTATTTGCGCTTATGCTGCGTATTCCTGCTTCAACATAATTTGGACCTCAAGTTTTTCCGGATTTTATTTTGTTCACACTTCTGCGTTCCTTCGACCTCCTTTGTCTGTTTAGAATGGGTATTGCAGCTCCATAAATACGCTCAATTTTAATGACTGAGTTGCAATGTCAGTTTTGTGTATTTTGAGACGCAGATTTTGTTATAGATGTCTTTTATAAGAGTGAAAGTATTTTTATTTTATATTTCATAATGCCAGTTTATTTAATAGTTTCTTCTAAATGTTCGAAATAAGAATCTCATTCGTATTTCTCGAATTCAGCTTTTAGAATGTTGGTTGCTTAGTAGTTAATAGAAATATAATTTGTTTTTTGTAATAATGTTTAGATCCCTGTTCCTTCCACTGTTTTCTTAAGAATTTGTATTTGTTTCTGCAATGCTTCTACATCGTGACATAGAATTGCCAGTCGTCTGCTACACCTAAGCAGTCTGTCCTAATGCTGGTTGTTCCTAGTTTGATGGTCTCATAAATTTTAAGCTCTTCACCAAAACGGTTCAAATGCCTCTGAGCACTATGGAACTTAACATCTGGGGTCATCAGTCCCCTAGAGTTAGAACTACTTAAACCTAACTAACCTAAGGACATCACAAACATTAATGTCCAATGCAGGATTTGAACCTGAGACCGTAGCAGCAGTGTGGTTCCGGACTGAAGCGCCTAGAACCGCTCAGCCACAATGGCCGGCAACTCTTCATCCTTCCTGTTGTATTTAACAATTTTTTTAAATATTTCAGTTTTAAGAAACTATTTGTACATAATTTTACATCATTTGGTTGAACATCAGCAATGTTTTTTTCTGTCAGCTCTCTTCACCATATGAAATAATCAGCATGTAAGTAGGCTGTTTAGGTTTTTTTATTGGTAACGCCACCTCTGTATGAAAATCACTGGCTGTGCTGTGTGCAGTCTGTGGCTGCTTTGCATTGTTGTAATACTGCCATTGTAGTGTTGGGCAGCGGCAGCTGGATGTGAACAGCGCGTAGCGTTGCGCAGTTGGAGGTGAGCCGCCAGCAGTGATGGATGTGGGGAGAGAGATGGCGGAGTTTTGAAATTTGTAAGACTGTCATGAACTGCTATATATAATATGACTATTAAGGTAAATACATTGTTTGTTCTCTATTAATATCTTTCATTTGCTAACTATGCCTATCAGTAGTTAGTGCCTTCCGTAGTTTGAATCTTTTATTTAGCTGGCAGTAGTGGCGCTCGCTGTATTGCAGTAGTTCGAGTAACCAAGTTTTTTGTGAGGTAAGCGATTTGTGAAACGCATAGGTTAATGTTAGTCAGGGCCATTTTTTTGTAGGGATTTTTGAAAGTCAGATTGCGTTGCGCTAAAAATATTGTATGTCAGTTTAAGCACAGTCAAGTATAAATTGTTCTAAGGGGACGTTTCATATGTCGACCCTTAGCCGAGGATACCTCACTGGAATCTTCTGATTTTTTTCTTGTAGTTTGTGTGATTAGTGTAGCTATTGTTTATTGCTAGCGCGTAATTGTAGAGAGAATCTCCTTTGTAGTTGCAGTCTTTCATTGTTGTACAGTAAAACAGTTGTGGCATGCATGTAGATTTGCACCAAGTAATTCGCAGCTGCGCTTGCAATTAACTAGATATTATTTTCAGTGCTATGTTAATGTGTTCTCTTATTTTTGCTCTTCAAATTGTGCTTTTCTGTGTTATCGTGTGAAATATTGTGACAATAATGGCGTGTGAAAAACGTAACACTAGGCTCCAAAGTAAACTGAGAAATAATAGTGACGACGAGTGTAGCTTACCAGCACCGCTGTGTAATGAATTAACAGACATCCAAAGTAGTAATTTGGTAACTGCGCATAGGGAAATGGAGCAGGCGTCAAATAATGGCGTAGACAGTGAAACAGGTAGTGAACAGGGAAGCATTATCGATCGATCAGTCGGCAACAGCTCGCCTCAGGAATCGGGAATGACAGAACACAATATCGCAAATACTGTAGACTCAGGTTTTGGGTTCTCACCGTTTTCTCAAATGAGTCAAGAAACATTTTCTGCTTGTCAAAATGTGAATGTTGCCGGTGCAACTTCACTGCCGAAAAGCACTGAGGAACATGTTTCAGACACCAGTGCATTGTTATTACAGTTAATGCAACAAATGGGACAAAGGCTACAAAAATTAACACAATGGAACAAAATCTTCAAAAGTTAGACACAGTGGAACAAAATCTTAAAAAGTTAGACACAGTGGAACAAAATCTTAAAAAATTAGACGCAATGGAACAAAATCTTCACACCACGCTTGAACAAACACGTGAAGATTGGACTACTGAGTTACATAAAATCGAATCGAAATGTCAAAAAGTCTGTAACGACATAAAAACACAAATTTGTGAGCATTTTCAACCTATTTTTTCGCGGCATGAAAATGCATTACAGAATCACGAAGCAGCCATAAAAGAACTGCAAATTATTGTTCATGAAAATCATGAGACCTTGCAAGCTAAAATTGACTCAGTTGCATCTACCGATTCGGTTACGCAACTTGCAAAAACTCAGGAAAACTTAAAGAACACAGTAGAAAGACACATGGAGGAAATTAGTACATTATCAGAGAAAGTAGTTGAACTTTCGGATCAGGTCACTAACTTATCTACAAAGGTAGATGATGATCTGAATGACACAAGACCTGTAGCCTTCATTGACACAGAAGAGTATGAACAAATTAGAAAATTCAAACAAAATCAGAATCAAATTAATATGCAACACCAAAGAGAAATCCGGGAAGTACAAGATCAGCTGACACAGGTAATACAAGAGGACACTCGCGCCCCAATACGGGAAGAGGGACATAGAAATACGGAACAGCCACAAAATAATAACACAGCGCATTTCGGAAATTATGAAAGAAATTGGCAAGGTGCACCGAATTTTGGAATGGAACCGCCGAAACGACATAACAATGACTGACATGCAACTCGCCGACATGATGACTTTGACTATAAGCTGTTCATTACTACACGTAAATTCAAAACATTTAAGAATTCTGGCAACGACATTCATCCACAAGCGTGGCTCCATCAATTCTCTCATTGTTTTCCTCCCAACTGGTCATTAGAGCACAGATTAGAATTTATGTGTGGCTACTTGGAGAATGAACCAGCTGTAAGAATGTGATCGGTCATTCACGATTGTCACAGTGAAGGAGAATTTTATCATGCCTTCCTCTCAGCATACTGGTCTCAAGCTACACAAGACCGAGTAAAACATAGCATCATGATGATGAAATACTTTGAACAATCTGAATTTTCCAGTCTTGTCAAATATTTTGAAGACATGTTGCATAAGAATCAGTATCTTTCAAACCCATACAGCCCCTCAGAACTCATCCGCATTTGCTTAATCAAATTACCTGAACATTTACGGCATATTATTTTAGCAGGACGTTGCAAAGAAGACATTCAGGCTTTTCAGGGACTGTTACAAGAACTGGAAATTGACACTGACAATCGGGGAACGCGGAAACAGGAGCACAACAATTACAGGTCACATCTGTCACAATTCCGCAATGAAAGAAATAATAACAGGACACGACAAGGCTATTCTCACAACACATATCGTGACCAAAACAGACACCACCCGTATGACAACCGTTGGCAGGGTAGTAATAATTACAGGGAAAGATCACGTCTCCGCGGTAGTGACTATCAGAGACAATCAGAGAAACAGACAATTTGGGAACCAAAATAATTATTATCAAGGGAAACAGAATAACTTTAGACGGAACGGTCCAGCGCGCAGTTACGATTCAGGGAGAAATTCTCCACCACTTAACCGACAAGAAAGAAACTACAGGGACTACCGACATGACGACAGACGATGTGATCGTAACGACAGACCTGAATTGCATCAGAACTGGTGGGATTTAAACAGGGCAGGGCCCTCTCGTCACGGTGAATTTGTAGAAGTTAGGTCTCCAAATCCCAATAACGACGCGCGCCAACAAAGAGACAATAGGCAATGACTCACACCGCTGGCAGCCACAAAACGTACTTATGAAACTGACGACGCAGCTGCCGTAGCTAGTAATTACGTAAAAATGGAAGACATTAGGGACATCTTACTCCAGGAACACGACGTAAAACATAACAACATTGCATATCCTGTGATTCACAACACTGTAAATGACGTAAAATTTACGGCAGTATTTGACTCTGGCAGTCCCATTTCAGTGATTAGTGAAACAGCTTTTAGCAAATGCAACAAATCGAACGATTGTCCCACACTTCCGTTACGTAAGATTAAATTACAAGGTGCAATCTTTGGAAAAAGTGTAAATGTACGCCAACAAACCAACTTAGAATTCTTTTGTCAAAGCCACAGCTTCTCTATGAACTTTCTTATTGTTCCATTATTGTCGACGCAAATTATATTGGGAGTAGACTTTTTGAATGAATACAAAGCAATCTTAGACTTTCACGATGCTGAAATTAGTTTAGAGAAGGAAGGTAAGTCAATGGCTTTGAAATTTGAAGATTGGCTCTCAAACCATGACGAAGAAATTAATCGGCTTTACCTTCTGTTGGACAACAGTTCGGAATTTTCTACGGAACTAGACATTAACAATCACTCTGCAAGTATTGACAGGGATGATATCGATGGAATATTTGAAATTAATGAGTTAATTCAGAATAAAATTCAAACAATTGAGAATTGTAATGACACTGATAGGCAGGACCTTTTTGAGATTTTACAAGAACATTCCACAGTTTTTACTCACAAAACAGGAACAATCAAGGAATTTCAATACCAATTTCGTGTTCGTGAGCATACTAAATATTGTGTTGGACCATACGTAATTCCAGCACATTATAGGGACCGTGTTAGAACAGAAATACAATCTATGCTTGACGAGGGCATTATTGAGCCTGCAGTAAGCTCATACAACAATCCATTACATGTTGTTGAGAAGAAAAATGGATCGATCAGGCTTGTCTTAGATTCGAGACAAATCAATACTATCATTATTCCTGAAACAGACAGGCCGCAAACGTTGGAAGAACTTCTTCAAAATTTTAATGGTGTAAAAGTGTTGTCTTCCATTGATCTCAGATCCAGCTTTTATCAGATCGAACTTCATCCAGAATGTAGAAAATACACAGCTTTCCTTTGTTTCGGCGTTTGTTATCTGTTTCGGAAACTTCCTTTTGGTTTGAACATTTCTTCGGCAGCATTCATTCGCGGACTAAATTCCATATTACCTGAGTTCTTAAAACGTCACATCACCTTATATGTGGACGATATTCTAATAGCAGAAGCTTCATGGGAACAACATAATCGCATCCTCAACAGTTTGTTACGTATTTTTGCAGAATCTGGAATTACAGTTAACTTGGAAAAGTCTGAATTCGGTAGGTCAAAGGTGAGGTTTTTGGGACATATTATTTCTTCTGAAGGCATTCAGCCGGATCCCGAAAAGTTAGAAGCAATCAGAGCCATTCCAGTTCCATCCACAAGAAAACAGGTCCGCAGTTTTCTAGGTCTCGTAAATTTTTACCGTCGTTTTCTGAATATGCAAATTCTTGTTACAACAAAACTTTGTTCTCTCACTGGAAAAAATACTATTTGGAACTGGGACGAACAAGCACAGTTGGAATTCAATTCTTTGAAAGAAGCGTTACTTCGTGTTTTTACTCACAAAACAGGAACAATCAAGGAATTTCAATACCAATTTCGTGTTCGTGAGCATACTAAATATTGTGTTGGACCATACGTAATTCCAGCACATTATAGGGACCATGTTAGAACAGAAATACAATCTATGCTTGACGAGGGCATTATTGAGCTCATCCTGATCTGTCACAAGATTTCTGCCTTAGCACGGATTCTTCTAAAGTCGGTCTTGGTGCCCATTTATTTCAAGCAGCCATAGAAAATGACATTACTGTTCAGAAAACCATTGCTTTTGCTAGCCGAGTGCTAACAAAATCTGAAAAAATTATTCCATTACTGAATTAGAAGCTTTAGCTATCGTTTGGGCATTTAACAAATTCCGTTTCTTTCTTTCTGGTAAGCACGTAAAAGTATACAGTGATCATCGTGCATTTCAATTTCTTATGTCTTCAAAATTAAATCATGACAGGTTAAAACGTTGGGCAGTGTTTCTGCAAGAATTCCGCTTCACAATAGTCTACATTCCCGGCAAGGAGAACATTGTTGCGGACGCGCTGTCACGCGCACCGGCTGGGCTTCAGAAAAGTAACACAGAAGGCAACATTGAGAAAAATTTCAGTATTCTTTATATTCAGAAAGTCGCCTTCGAAAACTTCATCACCACATCTTTAAAGGACATCGCTCATGAACAAGATAAAGATCCAATTTGGAAAGACATCAAAAGTAAATGGCATGAAAAGACACACACTTAGATTCGGCATTATTACCTGGTTAGAAACAACATACTCTTCAAACGCTGCACTGTTGATGACAAGCTATGGGTACTTTGCATTCCAGACGATTTTGTTAATAAGCTCATTTGGTACATTCATTTCAGCTACGCACATTTTGGCCCATGAAAATGTTAACATATTCTTCGAATGACTTGTTATTTTAACAATATGGAAAAGCGAATTCGAAGAGTCTCTGTCTATTTGTAAACTTTGTCAAAAGGAGAAATCATCTACTATCTCACATCGTGCTCCGCTGTTTCCTATCATTCCTTCTAAATTAAAAGAATTTGCTGCTGTTGATCTCTTGGGACCGCTTGTCAGAACATCTAATGGATTTTCGTACGTTCTAGTCGCTGTTGAACTTACTTCAAAATTTGTTTCTTTCACACCATTACGTAAAGCCACTGGACGGTCTGTATCCAACGCCTTTGTTAAAAATTTCTTACGTGAAGTTGGACACGTTAGCAAAGTCATTTCAGGTAACGGACCTCAATTCAGATCTGCTGTTTGGTCACGCATGCTTCGGAATCATAAAATCAAACCTGTTTTTATTTCATTGTACTCACCACATTGTAACCCGTCTGAACGGATTATGAAAGAAATCAATAAGCTTTGCAGACTTTATTGTCACAGAAAGCATCAGCATTGGGACAGATATTTGCACTTATTTCAAAACGTGCTGAATGAAATGCCTCATGACTCCACTGCTTTACCACCTACTCTTGTACTGAAGAATGAAGAACCACCGAACAGAATCAGAGGGCTTGTACCTTTCCCGAATACACGTAAACTTCGACACAAAGACATAATTGATTTGGCTCTTAAAAATATATAATCTGCAGCAGACAAAAGGAGAAAACTGCAAGGTAAAGCAAATGCAAAGAAACTGTATATTGGTCAGAAAGTTCTCATTAAAGCTCATTCATTGTCACATAAGAAGAAACACTTGAGTCACAAATTCTTTCTAGTTTACAATGGACCTTACAGAATCCGACGTATACCACATGATAATTGCGTTGAAGTTGAAACTCTGCGTACTAGGAAGAGTAAAGGTTTACACCACATTTCACATGTAAATCCGTTTATTGAAAGATAATCTGCTTTTTAACTTTGTCTTTGCCATAAAACGTTTCACTTCACGTCACTAGTATGCTTTAGAAACTGTTACCATGCAACAATCTTTGAAGTTAAATATCCAGTCAAGAACCAAGAGAACTTATTTAAACAGAAATTACGAATGCATTGTTATTGCGAACAGACGACACAGTGTTATTGTGTGTGTACATTCTTGCTTGTTAGTTGCACGATTACGTAACGACTATAAAGCTCACATACTTAGAACATTTACCAGTACTGCTAATGAGATTTTAATGCAACATTTTGGTTTACTTGAAAATACATTCTGGATTTAAAGTACTTTCTGTGAGATACCAGATGATACAGTGGTTAGTTTGTGTGACAGCTACACGATTTTATCACGACGCTACTAATGAGTGACAATTTACAATGTTGCTTTTGCGGTGTTTCTGTTTTATATCTGCACAGTTTCTCTGAATTATTCTGGAAAGTAAAACATGTTTTAGTAGTAACTTTTGTGGTATAGCTACAATGAGACTGCCTTTTCCGTAGCACAACAATACGTTACAGCACAGTACTTTCTTCATCATGGCAATAAGCGTAATAACTAAGATATCTATACGCAAAGCATTTCACTTTTGTTTATCATGAGGTAAGTACATTGACTTCTGCAGAACTTAGCTTTCGGAGGACGACAACTACGACACTTCCACAGAGATTATCTTACAACAAGACGCACAGTTTAGCGCTACAGTACATGTATTTGAGTGATTAATTTTATACTTAAAACATTTATTTTTAAAGATTTTTGAATTACAAAGAAAGTTTTCCGTGATACATTTCATTCCATTGTTGTAATCTGTAACACCTGAGGGTATAATTACATTAATCCTCAGGGGGATACACGCCTACTTTGTATACCATGTGTTTGGCAAGCACAAGGAGCCCTAGCTAATATGGTATTTGCTTATACAACTTTACAGATCGGTACCATATTTCTCTAACACAGAATTACACAGCTATCTGATCATTTAACAGAGAAAGAAACTTTTTTTTTTACTACATCAGTGACAGATGTTTAGGTAATTACACAGTTGGATAACTTCACACTTATGAAATTGTATTTTGTCAGTACTTTGTGAAATGTTCATATTTTTTCGGAACCATTGTGATACTATGAGAGCTTTGAATGTCGTATTTCTTATGGGATCACGATTTTTAAAGTACGTTTGAGGCAGATGACACTTTTGACATGAGCAGAGAATTTCTTTTAGGTTTTGAAATTATTGGAGTAAGCTATGACGATTTTGAGATTTGACTGAGGTGTTATGATATTATTATGACGACGATGTGTATTATGCTGTTGAGGAATGTTTATTATGATATGTATTTATTTTGATGAAATAGTGAAGAAGTGTCGACGAATACGTATATGAATAATGAGTAGTGGTTAGGGACTCTGGTTTGTGAAAAAGGTCGTTGGAAACCAAGAATCGTACTTTAAGAGTTATGAAATGTGTGTATATGCGTGAATGTATCACAATGCCGGCGAAAATTTTTTGGACACTGTTATATTTACAGGATTTTGTTTCTACACATCTGTAACACAAATTCTCGACCTGTGAAATTTTTATATGAGACTGTCACTGTAGCGAAAACTGCTGTTGTAAATATTTTGGTAAGAAAGGTAAGTGACTGTGACGTAATTCGTTGTGAGCGGCCAGGTGTGCCAGCCGCCTTGAGAAAAAGCCATTAGGTGATAGAAAAAAAAGGGGGAGGCCATTATCCTCGCTATTGACATTCCTTTGTAGAAAGCATCGCAAATACGACACGCTCGAACTTGAAAACATGATTACACTGTAGAATTCTTAATTTATGATATTTACTGAAATGAAATGATGAGAAACATTTTATGTCTATTGTCTTGCTAGTTGAAAGATTGTTTACTGCATTATGAAATGCCATATGGCTAGTGAATGACGTTTGATGCCTTGCTTTGCCTATTTTGTTTAATATCTAGTTTCTAGCTGCACTGCAGCATTGGTTAAAATAAAATTTTATAGATGTACTAATATAAATATTTTCTGTCTACAGATCGAGTAAATAACAATTTTTTTCAAAAAAATGAGGGAGCACAAAACAACATTTACCTTCACAGGAACTGCATTCATAATTTTCTTTTCAAGTACTTGGTAATTTCTTTTGTAGAATAAATTGTGATACATCACTCTAGCATTAAGATGTGACATAGGTATTAGACATGGCCATTTTTAGCGTACTATTTTTTCTGCTTGAGCTTTGTCATGTTTAGGTATAAGTTATTTCATTTTCTGTTGTTGGTTGCCAGGCATAGTGCTACTGAATTTCAATTTGTGTTACTCTGCTAAGCCAGATTTATTTTTATTGTTTGCTGCACATTGCCTCATATTAGTTGTAATGTTGAATTGCTTGGTAATTTAGATTTACTGTAGCTTGCTTTGCAAATTTCCATTTTTTTCATTCCTGTTTGCGTTAATTGTTTTGTGCTGCTTAGTTTAGCATCTGAGCTCAGTAGATTTAAGTTAGCTTAAGAGGGGTAGACTATATAAGAAACTGACTATGGAGAATAGGTAAAGAATGCATTGTGAAGTTATATGAAAAAGATTTGGGCCAAAATGAGTATTGTACACTGAGAAATAATTATATTGAAAGAAATATGAATAGAATACAGAAAGCAGGTATAGATAGGACTTTTTGGGAATAATGATGAATGAAGGGAGATCTCCAAGAAGTAAAGGAAGTTTTGTTTGCAAAATACTGCAGTAAAACAAACCCTGTCCTTTTGTATTATTCCGCTATCTGTGTGTATACTCTTGTGTATTTGTGTTTTTCCTGTCTTTATGTGTTTAGCTAATACGATTTATGTTGTAGAATTTTCCTAATACTATGTTATTTACTTCATAAAGATGTTGAGACATTATTTATTCTGTTTTGTTGCTCACATGTGAAGGTGATGTTTCAAAAATTATTCTGATATTTTATGTATGTACTCATGTATGTACTCATGTCATAATTCCTCTAACACTGAGGTATATATTATTTCGATTCTTTTGTAAAGCCCCTATTACTACAAATGTTATCTGTATTGTTATGTTCTTTAATGATGTATTTTGTACCCTTGTAATTGTTTTCTTATGTCATAAAATTGTAATTGACACCAGTTCATCATATTATTAATTTGTAAGTTCCATTTCACTGCACACGTTTCTGTTGGTCATAGTATATGGACAATATGTGAGAAGTAGGGACTGTTAGTGTTTGCACGTGTGTTAATAATTCAGCAAGGGACTGGATAACAGCATTGCTGGTTCTAAGGACAATTCCAAAAACTTTGTGAGTGCACAAGTGGTGGTTATGGACTTGCTATATTATCCGCAAGACTCTTCAGTGGTGATTGTGCACCTGCACAGTCACAACAGATGGCTGCTGGCCATCTCTACAAGGACTACAGTGGGTCTGCATCTTTGATGACCCACCAACACCATTATTTCTACTAGGACTACAGTGGGTCTACACCTCTGCTGACACACCAATACCATTATTTCTGCAAGGACTGCAGTGGGTCTGCACCTCTGGTGGCCCACCAATACTGTAATCTCTACCAGGACTACAGTGGGTCTGCTCTGTGATGACCTACCCACCAATACTCTTCAAAACTTCGACTGTCTCCGCTGTGGGTTTGTTCTGTTGTGGCCCATGACCTGTCTGCATGTCGAGAGTCAGCACTGTCTTTCCGTTGGAAGGACAACGCTACTTCTTCAAGACTGCATGGAAATCCACTACTTCCGTGTGCATTTTCTTTTACTGTTCAGACTTTGAAAAAAAAGAAAAACACTGTAATTTTACTGTGATGAATCAGGACTGTCTTTATAGACTGTGAGAAAATTTTAGCTTTTGACCAACATTGTATCAATAAGTGTGTGCATTTGATATCTTTGTTATTGTAATTATGAAAAATTTTATCAAATCATTATTGGCCACTGCCCAAAACAATTTGTAAAATTTTTTGTGGGGAGCATGGGGGCTATGTAAGTTGGCTGTTTAGGTTTTTTTATTGGTAACGCCACCTCTGTATGAAAATCACTGGCTGTGCTGTGTGCAGTCTGTGGCTGCTTTGCATTGTTGTAATACTGCCATTGTAGTGTTGGGCAGCGGCAGCTGGATGTGAACAGCGCGTAGCGTTGCGCAGTTGGAGGTGAGCCGCCAGCAGTGACGGATGTGGGGAGAGAGATGGCGGAGTTTTGAAATTTGTAAGACTGTCATGAACTGCTATATATGATATGAATATTAAGGTAAAAACATTGTTTGTTCTCTATTAATATCTTTCATTTGCTAACTATGCCTATCAGTAGTTAGTGTCTTCAGTAGTTTGAATCTTTTATTTAGCTGGCAGTAGTGGCGCTTGCTATATTGCAGTACTTCGAGTAACCAAGATTTTTGTGAGGTAAGCGATTTGTGAAACGCATAGGTTAATGTTACCCTCGGGAGAGCCTGTAACTCCTAGAGGGCGCGTCCCCAGGTGGCGGATCGGGGAACGCCTCCCAGATATGGGTGGTAGGAGGGAAATCAAATACCTCCCGCGGACCAACAGGCCGGGCAGAGCAAGTTCGTTAGCTGAAGTGAAAGCAACTGCTCTAGGGGTAGGCATCCCCGAAATCAAGACCCTGGTCCTCCAGGTTGGGGGTTGTGCTTAGGGCCAGCGACCCTATCACAGGATCCTGTAGGAGAAAATGGATTGCTACGAATCAGAATGACAAGAATGCTGGGCCACCAAACTTGATGACGAACTTGCAAAATTTAAAGGTTATGAATATGGGAACATGGAATGTATTAAGTCTCTATAGATCAGGATCACTGATAAATGTCATACAGGAACTTGAAAGGTATAAAATGGATTTAGTTGCAGTACAAGAAACCAGATGGACGGGTAATGGAAGTATAAACAAAAATAAGTATACAATAATGTATGGGGGAAATGATACACAAATACATGCACTAGGGACAGGATTTATAATAAACAACAAATTGTTACCTTTTATTAGGAAATTTGAGGCAGTGAATGAAAGGATATCTCACATTACGATTCAATGCAAATATAAGACTTTAAATGTTATAAATTGCCATGCTCCAACAGAGGATAAAGAGGACAATATTAAAGAAGAATTTTACAACAAATTGGAACAGGTATATGATACATTCTCGAAAAATTCAATTAAAATAATTCTAGGAGATTTCAATGCCAAGTTAGGACATGAAAATCATTATAAACCTACAATTGGACCTCATAGTCTACATCAGCAGAGTAATGAAAACGGAACAAAACTTATTAGCTTTGCCACTTCCAAAAACATGTTGATCAAAAGTACATATTTTGCACATAAAGATATACATAAACAAACATGGGCTTCAAGAGATGGCATCACAAAAAATCAAATTGATCATGTATTAATCGAAAAACAACATCATAAATGCATACATGATATCAGAAGTCAAAGGGGAGCAGACTGTGATTCGGATCACTTTCTTGTAAAAGCCAAGTTCAAGATCTCACTCTCAAGACATAAATGGTCTAAATTAAATGGTGTTCCTAGGTTTAATACAATGAAACTGAAAAACCCAAACATTCTCAACCAGTACATTAGAGAATTAGAAACACACAAACCTGAAGTGGAAAGTAAAATTAACAATGATGATACTAATCAAGCCTGGAACGCTCTGAAAGAAAGTATCACACGAGCAACTACCTCAGTTTTGGGACATTTTACTACAACTAAGAACCCCTGGTTTGATGCCGAGTGCTCGAACGCTATCGAAGATAGAAAATTAGCAAGGGAAAAATTCCTACAAAAACCAATAACACAAAACAAACTTATTTTTGAAGAGAAACAGAAACTTGCCAGGAAACTCATTAGGAAAAAGAAAAGGGATTTTATGAATTACAAATTAAAAAGAGCTGAGAATGACCGTACCACAGACTCCAGAGGATTTTTCAAGAGCATAAATATGTTTAAAAGTGGGAATATAAAAAATTATGGACAGTTCATAACAGACCCAGATGGCTCCTTGCTAACAGAAAGAAGTGACATTGCTAACAGATGGAAGGAATATTTTAATGAGTTACTAAATGCTCCAACTATAAGCGTCTCTCAGGAAGATGACAATGAATATCTTACTGCTGACCCATCGGACGAAGAGCCCAGCTTAGCAGAAATTAAAGAAAGCATCAAGAAGCTGAAGAGACATAAAGCTCCTGGAAGTGATGGTATAGACACAGATATATGGAAGCTCAGTAAATTTCCTTTTGTAAACTGCTTACACAAAATCATCACCAACATCTGGAAGCAGGAACAGGTCCCACATGATTGGAAAGAAGTAGTTGTGTGCCCTATATACAAGAAGGGGGACCCAACAAATTGTTCAAACTACAGAGGAATTGCGTTACTAAACACAACATATAAAATTCTGACAAATATACTGTTAGCAAGGATAAGCCCTTACGTTGAAGACTCCCTAGATGATGCCCAATGTGGATTTAGACCTAACAGATCGACTATTGACAATATATATGTCCTAAGGATGTTGGGTGAAAAGAAATATGAATTCAATCAAAATGTACATATGCTTTTCATTGATTTTAAAAAAGCTTTTGACAGTATCAACAGGGAATATTTATGGAAGTGCATGAGGCAGATTGGCATCCCTAACAAATTGATAAATTTAATAAAATCTTGCACTTTAAACTCAAAATACAAAATAAAAGTAGCTAGCAAACTTTCTGAAGACTTTGAGGTTAAAACTGGAGTCAAACAAGGGGATTCACTCTCACCAGTTCTTTTTAACATAGTAATCAATAGAATAATCCAAAAAGTAAAGCTACTACAAATTGGAGCACAACTGGAAAGCAAAATTAACATTGTAGCATACGCTGATGACATTGCATTATTATCTGACAGTGAGAATGATTTGAAGCTTCTTACTGCACAATTAATTAAAGCCACAAATGGCACAGGCCTCCAGCTGAATACAGACAAAACAATGTACTTTATCTTATCCCGCTATCCATCAAATAATAATGTACTGCAAATTAATAACACAGCTTTCACAAAGACAAATGAATTTAATTACCTTGGTACAATAGTAACCTCTGACAACTCCATAAAAATTGAAATAGAATCACGAATTCAGAAGGCTAACAAATGCTACTATAGTCTCTTGACAGTTTTCAAAAGCAAGTTAATTTCTAGGAACACCAAACTACAAGTATACAAATCATTGATTATACCAGTACTCACCTATGGATCTGAAACCTGGACTCTCACAAAAAAAGAGGAAAACAGATTAAGAGTATTTGAACGAAATATTTTGAGAAAAATATTTGGACCCATAAGAGATAGGATCAGTGATGAATGGAGATTGCTAAATAACAATGAAATTTACAAATTATATAAAGACTCCGATATAGTGGCCAAAATTAAAGCCAAAAGACTGAAATGGATAGGGCATGTCATCAGAGCAGCACCAAACAGGACCATCAAGAAAGTGACTGAAGAGATTCCCACCGGAAGACGACCTCTTGGACGCCCACGCATGAGATACTTGGACAATATTCAAGACGATCTCAGAAAACTGGGACATGACAGACAGTGGCAAATTACTTGTAAAGACAGAGCAAAGTGGTTCAACATTGTCCATTCTGCAGCAAAAAGCCTTCATGGATTGTAATGCTTAATAATAATAATAATAATAATAATAGGTTAATGTTAGCCAGGGCCATTTTTTTGTAGGGATTTTTGAAAGTCAGATTGCGTTGCGCTAAAAAATATTGTATGTCAGTTTAAGCACAGTCAAGTATAAATTGTTCTAAAGGGACGTTTCAAGCAAAGAAGAAAATTAATTGGCAGCCGAAACTGACGAGGGTGTGTTTGGTAGCATTCCGTTTGTCTATAACGTTACAAAAGTCATCTAGAGATGCATTTTTCAGTCGCCACTTGGCTTAAGATTCAGACATGTGAGTTATTGCTGTAACGAGCGACATTTCTAAGTTTGTAAAGTAATAAATCTTTATTTTATCGGTTTTCTTGTCGTTCCTCAGTTGATTACAATTCATGGAGGTGTATTCCGTCGTCACAGCTAAATGAAATGCATCTCGTTTTTTTCCATGCACGTTTCAATTATTTTGTTTGTGAACCATCTACAGTAGCAATACCTGATGTTCATCCACGTGTGTGTGGTCCTAAAGATGTACATAGTCTGCAAACACTAGACGACTGATTTTTGGCGTTTTTTCGATCACATTTATTTCAACATTTCACATCCACTTTTCACTGTGTATTGACTGTATGTCTTAATACACAAAACATAAGCACATAAATAAACGTAGTCGGAAAAAACGCCAAAAATCGTCCATTTGGAAAATGCTGACCGACTACAGACATCTTTAGAACCACACACATGGTTTGACATGATGTATCAATACAGAAGATTCTTCACAAATAAAATAAGCGAAACATCTATGGCAAGAAACAAACAAGATTTTGAATAGGTAGGAAATGCACACTTTCGAAGAATAGTGTGCGATAAAGAATATTACAGAGTTAGCAAATGGCATTAAAGTTGTGTACAATCCAGATGTGGTAACATTAACATCTTTCGATACAAAGAATTTATAAAGTAATATTCAGTGTAGCCGTTACTGCCAATTGTAGATGTTGGCATGCAGTGGAGGAATGTTGGATGTGGACAGACACTGTCACGATGCGCCATATTGAAACTCGGCTATGATCTTCCAGTGTTTTATTATTCCCAGCTACAGTTCCACATTCGTCTCTGTTTGCGTCACAGGATCCCACGATGCCGAGGACGCCACTTTGCTGTCTGCAAAACAGCTTGGCGTGGAAGGGCGACCTCGGCGACCCATGCAACATACTGCAGCATGCCGGCCGTGTAGAGTCGCGGTGTTCTGATGACGTCGGGATGCGCTGGCAGCCAACTCAGCGACCTTCATCCCTGTTGCCTCAGTGCTGCTCACTGGGAGCCGCAGTGCGACCCGCTGCATTCTTCTTTGCCGTCATGGTTAAGATTGCGGCGACATCTAGAGCCTGCGATCCGACAGCCAAATCTGTGGCTCTCGCCTCAGGATGCCTCTGGCGTGTGTTGGGAGGCAACAAGACTGCCCACAGTAGGGAGCTGTCGAGTGGCCCACCGCCCTTGGGACGCTGTGTAGGCGTCAGAGGGTCGAATGAGCGACCCACTGTGGACTAGAACACTGGCGCGCCATCTGCTGCTGCGTGTAGCCGGTAGTGTGACACGCCCCACAGTCCAGGATAGCTGTTACACTTGAATCCCCCTCATTAGAAAACCGTCACCTATTTATACGTGGCTGTGTGCCTCTGTTTCGCTAATACACTGCTCTGAGTCATGAACTCATAAGACCTAGGTTGGGCAAGTGGGCCCCTTCTGCCTGCAACTTGCACCATGCAAACCGCTGTGTTTACTCTTTCCAGCAGTTCTATGGCCCTGTGGCCTCCATTCTATTTTGCAACTGCTGGTAAGCATAACTTAATGTCAACAGGCCTGCGCCTGGCTGTAACTTATGCTCTCAGAAATATTTCACCAAATGTAACTTTTTCCTATCTTAAGCGGTGGTGATGCTACATTATTCCTCCCTTCAGAAAGACCCAGATCCCGGGTTGACCTCTAACTACTCCTTAACTTCTTTGGGTCGCCACGTACTTATGACATAATTACCACTACTATTAGAAAACTTAGATGTGGTCTAGTCCTCTTAAAATACATTACGTGAGACAAAACGTAAAAATTCCTTACTGGATGACCACTCCACTTAATGCTCGATCAATCACTTACCTACCTATCTTACGCCCTCAGTATCCAATCCACTGCTATTGAAGACAACTGGGATTGAAGACAACACACAACAGAGTTACGACTGTGGCGGCACTTAGCACAGAGGTGCTCCAAACTTTAGTTACTTCTCTTTGCCTTTCCCTATATTGAGTGACATGCTGCACGAGCAGTTTCGCTGATATGCGCCCCTCTTTCTTTGAAATGAACTGGTTTACGGATCTCAACAGACCTAAGAGTTTGATTTAACAAGGTCACATTCTGCCTTGGCAAAATCTCTAAAGTTGCTTGTGGCCGGTACAGCTGCGGCTGTGTTACATTTAATCTCAAAGATACAAGAAGAAAATTTGTTCGACTGTCATACCAGAGGAATATTCTAAAAAACTTTTTTATCATTGAGAGAAAAAGGACTAATTTCGAGATTCTTTTATTACTTCTAGTATTAACTACCTTTTTTGTTCTGATGTGCTGGCGTAAAGACGTACTGTATAGTTTCATGTCTATGTGTGTGTTAAATGAAGGTGTTAAATGATGAAAAATGTGTTTTATAATTTCTGTCAAGATCAAGCCTAAATCCCATCCATACCAATGGAGTACACATTATTCTGTTAATTCGAGAAGGCGAATTTTAGATGGAGGCGACGATCTTTACGATGGCGCTGCTCAACAATAGGGGGACGTGATTGTGCTCACTACTTTCCTTTGGTGGCCGCTAAGATTAATTTCGATGTGTTTTTGCCGAGACATTCGGAACCTGCAATCTTCCTCTTCGTATAAAAATAGAAGTCCGATTGAAAAAGAAATATTCTTAAACTTAAATGATTGCCATTCTTTTACCCAGGCCACGGGGAATGACAGAAAGTACATGCCTCTACCCTGATTGTACGTTCGCAATCTCCGAGTGTGTTACGACGTAATTATTTTACACAAAAAATTTAAGATAGATCTTTCTCATCAGATCGCAACCTCTCGTACGCGAATGTACGTACCCTCTGAATGTGTCTAGTCGGTCGTGCGCATTGTTCTAAAGCTTTTCTGTTAATATTATGTGGATTGCATCTCCGCAATTAATTTTTGTTTATGCCGCAAATCGCACTTCACGCGAAGTATTTATTACGCAAGTTTCAGGCTCCATTTAATGTCAAAAAATTCCGAAGTACGGTTGACTAAGCAAAGCGCTACAATAATTTCATACCTCTACAACTACAATAACAAAAAAAATAACAAAAAAACAAAAACAATAACAGAGAGAAAGGGAACGTTACAGTGGCGACCGAGTGCCATGACGATTATTTCAGTAAAAATCAGTAGAAATTTTAGTTGAAATATTTAAGCCATTTTTGCCATCCATTATTGCTACTACAACTCATTGTTTCTGTTGCATGTTGCGCGATCTGCGTGCCAAAAAAGAATAAACCCATAGAAATAACCAATTTTTGAGAGAAAAGTATTGGATCATTTAATGTTAATTCTTCTGACTACAAAACCGTCCGAAAAAAAACACGTAAGGTAAGAGCAGCAGCACAACTACGCTTTAGTTGGAAGTAACTGTGGGATTGTTTCTTTTTCATTTTTTCGACACCCACTGCGTAGAACGCATCAGTTCCTTTTTTCCAAATTCTTGTCCATTTTTTTTACGCAAAAATTGCAATAGTTCATTTGCTATTATATGTAAATGCATCACAAATGCGAACAAAATTTATTAATTGCGCGCGAAAAAGAAAAGAGTCATGTATCAGTCTTCTGTTTTGCCAGAGACATATTTTACTACGTGAATTTCCACGGACGAGCGCAAAGCCATCTGTGATTTATTTACGTGTAGTACGAGCTGTAGTGATAGTGAAGTTCGCCTGCACGCTGTTCTGAGTTGTGAATCGGCATGGTGAAACTCAGATCTCAAACCAAAACCATGGATAGTTCGTCAGATGAGGAAACCATAGTCCAACCTTTACATAACCTTGAGGCAGAAAGTACTGCGAATACTGAAAACACAGTCGCAGCGACCCGCAGTGCTCAGTCGCAAGCGACGGGCGGCAACATGTCGACTACAGAAACAGACACGAATACTGACAATAAACAAGACCCAGTAGAACCAGACCTCATGCGCATATTTAGAGAGATGCAGGTGAATTTAATTCCACAGTTTGCAGCTCACGTCACAGCTCAGATAGGTATTGTTAACACACGTGTAGAAAATGTTGCAGCACAAATGCACGCTCACACAGAAGATGTTACAGCACAAATGCACGCTCACAGAGAAAATGTCACCACGCAGATAGATAATGTTCCAGCACAAATAGGTACTGTAAATACGCGTGTAGAAAATATTACGACACAAGTGGACAAAATAGAAAATGACGTGAAGAACCTGACCGACATGCAAAATAACCTGACGACTCAACTGACCCAGTTAAGAAGAGAGGTAACGGATCAAGTGATAGAGGTAGTACGCGAAGATTTAAATTACATGAGCCAAGACATTGACAACTTAAAGTCCACAGTTAAGGATATGCCAGAACAGACCCGTACCTTAACCGAAAATTTTGAAGCTATGAGTTTACAGCAGACCGAGCCTAGTGTCAAAATGCAGGAGGCTGTAGACCAAGTTGATGACATGACGAAACAGCAAAAACAGCAGTTTGACGAATTTTTAGAGGAAAAAGACAAACATATCATCTATATTTTAGAGACAGAACTAAAAAAAGCAATAACTCATACTGCAGAACAGGTGTAGACTACCCAGAACCCGTCCGTAGCTAAACTACAAATTGACCTAGCTCAGTTACAAAAGACTCTGACACAGGACTTACCTGACTGGAAAAAACATGTAGACGAGCAACTAAACAGTAATCACCCCACACAGAACGAGAGAGAACAACATCCGGAAGAGGAATTTGATGACAGACGCACAGGTAAGGGTGACAATGCGGCGAACAGTTATCTTTATCCCGATGTACCTGTGTTTTCATCTAACCAAGGTCGTAACGGTAACCGACATTACCACGACGAACGAGAAAGACACCAGACAACCGAACCAACTTTGTCGGCTGTTCTGTTAGAGGATTAGAGGAAAGCCTTATAAAACACAGGCAGTTCCAAGTGTTTATCCAAAAAAAAAAAAAAAAAAAAAAAAAAAAAATCCGTCCACCCGGTAATTTTTTAAAAGCATTTAAGAAAGTGTTGCCTAAGACCTGGTCTGAAAACCAAAAAATACAGTATGTAACTGGATATATAGAAGGCGATGGTGCCCTATGGGCAATGGAAATGGCGGAAAACTGTCAGCCTTTAGAAAAATTTGAAGGTGCATTTTTATCTAAGTATTGGTCACAAGGTGTACAAGAGAGATTAAGGAAAGCTTTGTTCAACCCGGAGCAATACAATCCAAAATTTGGATCACTCCGGAAGTATTTTGAAAAATAATTAAATAAAACGCGGTTCTGGGACGAGCCCGTCACACACACAGACGTACTGTGCATCCTGAAGGCAGAATTGCCGTTCGGTATCCGAGAAAAATTAGTACAAGTACCAGAGAGCAATCTCGAATATTTCCTATCTGTTTTAGATTCTATCGATTTAATTAATGAGGATACCAGGCAAAATCAAGCCCACCAAAACAATTTTCGTGGCAGCGGTTGCAACCAGCCTGCGCAGCGCCAGCCGCATTTCGGCGTCAACAATGTAGCGTGCGCGGCTGAGTCGCGACCGGCTTTTGTCGATCGCGCCCCAACGGCACAAACGCCAGGCCCGAGTTCGGGAGGAAATTACAACAGCTACAACCAGACCTACCATCCACAGTACAATAGAAAAAGAAAAAACGGTGATTTTTTTGGTTATTCCGATGACCGAAAACGTAACTGGAACAGAAATGGCAATAGGAACCAGTGGGGAAACAGTTACAATGATTTCCAACCTGAATTTAGCCGCAACCACACGGGGGATCATCAAAGTAGGCAGTGGCAATATCCAGTTAGCAGCCAAGCCTATCAATGTCAAACACTAGGTGACAATATGTCGCTAAACTCTGGGCAAAACCACGACAGGAATACTCAGCTAAGGAACAACACGTCAGGGGTTAATATAATTGAAGCCGCAAACGAAACACAAACAGATGTGAACCGCGGAGCGCTAAACTAAGCATGGCCTCATTGTGATCCCCAATCTTGGCCATAGATAGTCGTGGGGGTGATCCATACTGTCATGATAGCAAATTATGATAAACAGCTACATGGTGTCACCAGATTTGCACTCAGAGCAAAGGTGTCACTCAAAACGCATGTGAAATCTTCCTTGTTAGCTAAGAAAAACGATAAGTGGCAAAATAAATATACAAGTAGGTACGTAATTGTACATATTCCGCACGACGGATGTTATTTATTTGCTTACCCTCATAATGGTAAGACCAAAGGACTGTATGCACACAGAGACTTAAGAAAATTCTACTATAATTATCACACGCCATACCTATTAATGAACACGTATAAAATAAGTTACTGTGAGAAAGAGAACGAACACGATTAGGATAAAGAAAGTACATCTTATGCAGCTAAGTGAATACGAACTTTTCACTATTATTGTTTACATTTGTCAGTGAACGTGGACGCAAGACACAGGTAAGCTAGGACATACGCGTCAGTTGGTGACTAGCGATGTTAAACACGAAGTTTACTTGTAAGTTTTGACGGAATGTTTTTGTTTGGTCACAGTGATATTTTAGTTTTAAGTTTATATATGGAGGTATCTGGAGCGAACAATTAGCACAGACCTCGGAACAATATAGATGTAAGTTATTTTTTTTAATGCCATTTGTGTATCAAAGCAATAAGGTACAGGGTAAGTTACATAAAAATATTGGACTCTGTAAGGTACAAAGGATAAATGTGTGACGCAAGTACACTATAGGCTACTGAGAAAGTATTGTGTGTTTTTGACGTATCCACACCACGAGGTTTTATCTATAAATGTATCGCATGGAAAATGATGTAAATTTTTTTTGGGTGCTGCAATTATAAAAATGATTTCTAGCTGTTAATGAAAGTTTAGCGAACTATATATCATACGCATAGTAACCTAATCTAAGGAAAGTGCACCTAAAGACAGGATTCATGAATAACGACTTGTGTGATCTTACTGTCATACAGATAATTTTTTTAACTTTATATACATGTTTGAATGCAAGTACGGTGTTGAGATACGATTAGTGAATGTTAACTGAGGCATACATAACACCGTCTCTTATAACAAAATAAAGGAGTATGTACAAGGTAAGTTACAGTAAACCAACTAGCCGAAAAAAATGAGGTAACGCCGAAACAAACAATTACACTCCTGGAAATTGAAATAAGAACACCGTGAATTCATTGTCCCAGAAAGGGGAAACTTTATTGACACATTCCTGGGGTCAGATACATCACATGATCACACTGACAGAACCACAGGCACATAGACACAGGCAACAGAGCATGCACAATGTCGGCACTAGTACAGTGTATATCCACCTTTCGCAGCAATGCAGGCTGCTATTCTCCCATGGAGACGATCGTAGAGATGCTGGATGTAGTCCTGTGGAACGGCTTGCCATGCCATTTCCACCTGGCGCCTCAGTTGGACCAGCGTTCGTGCTGGACGTGCAGACCGCGTGAGACGACGCTTCATCCAGTCCCAAACATGCTCAATGGGGGACAGATCCGGAGATCTTGCTGGCCAGGGTAGTTGACTTACACCTTCTAGAGCACGTTGGGTGGCACGGGATACATGTGGACGTGCATTGTCCTGTTGGAACAGCAAGTTCCCTTGCCGGTCTAGGAATGGTAGATCGATGGGTCTGATGACGGTTTGGATGTACCGTGCACTATTCAGTGTCCCCTCGACGATTACCAGTGGTGTACGGCCAGTGTAGGAGATCGCTCCCCAAACCATGATGCCGGGTGTTGGCCCTGTGTGCCTCGGTCGTATGCAGTCCTGATTGTGGCGCTCACCTGCACGGCGCCAAACACGCATACGACCATCATTGGCACCAAGGCAGAAGCGAATCTCATCGCTGAAGACGACACGTCTCCATTCGTCCCTCCATTCACGCCTGTCGCGACACCACTGGAGGCGGGCTGCACGATGTTGGGGCGTGAGCGGAAGACGGCCTAACGGTGTGCGGGACCGTAGCCCAGCTTTATGGAGACGGTTGCGAATGGTCCTCGCCGATACCCCAGGAGCAACGGTGTCCCTAATTTGCTGGGAAGTGGCGGTGCGGTCCCCTACGGCACTGCGTAGGATCCTACGGTCTTGGCGTGCATCCGTGCGTCGCTGCGGTCCGGTCCCAGGTCGACGGGCACGTGCACCTTCCGCCGACCACTGGCGACAACATCGATGTACTGTGGAGACCTCACGCCCCACGTGTTGAGCAATTCGGCGGTACGTCCACCCGGCCTCCCGCATGCCCACTATACGCCCTCGCTCAAAGTCCGTCAACTGCACATACGGTTCACGTCCACGCTGTCGCGGCATGCTACCAGTGTTAAAGACTGCGATGGAGCTCCGTATGCCACGGCAAAGTGGCTGACACTGACGGCGGCGGTGCACAAATGCTGCGCAGCTAGCGCCATTCGACGGCCAACACCGCGGTTCCTGGTGTGTCCGCTGTGCCGTGCGTGTGATCATTGCTTGTACAGCCCTCTCGCAGTGTCCGGAGCAAGTATGGTGGGTCTGACACACCGGTGTCAATGTGTTCTTTTTTCCATTTCCAGGAGTGTATTTACAGGTGGCGCTCGGCGAGATACTGCGAGACTTCAATGGGTGGAGAAAAGCCACTAAGTTCCATTAATGTCACTATGACTGACGATTGACGTAATAAAACATTGCTAAGATAACTGAGAAATACACTACGTGACACTAAGTAACGCCAGAGGATTTTAATAATCTATTTTTTCAGTATGAAAACACTAAGGATGTAGGCTGACTTTAGAGGGATGCAGTACACTTTTTTTTTTTGCTATGTTTATAATATTTTGTGCAATCTGAGCACAAGATATTTGATGGAAGGAAAAAGTAACACAAACATGAACACAAAGAAACACCATACACGCAAGCACAGACTTTAGAGGCATTAGCGCACAGCAGCCAAGCTTCATTAGTAATCTGTTGTTTGTACTACCTACCAATTTAAGTGTAGTGATGTATTTATGTATGCATTTTCTTATTTTTTTGTTATTTTTTGTTTATGGTGCGTGTACCATGCCTTGTTGCAAACTTGGGTGACGAAAGGATGAAATAAATAATCCCCCTCCCCCCACATACTCTGTCTTCCTAGTTTTCCCTGCACTTCATTGATGCTATTGTTACAGAAGGGTGTGAAATTTGAGTGGACAGAGGAGCATCAGGAAATGTTTGACAAACTAGAAGAAGTGTTAACATCAAGTCCGGTTCTTGTGTCTCCAGATTTGGAAAAGGACTTTATTCTAGCATGTGATGCACTGAATGAAGCATTTTGGTGTGTTCTTAGTCAGGAAATTAATGGGAAAGAACATCCTTTAGCCTATGAATGCAACAGAGAGGAATTACTCACCAACAGAGAGGGAGATGCTTAGCGCAATCTAGGGTATCATATCTTTTAAATGTTATTTATATGGGAGAAGATTTTGGGTAATGACAGATCATACTGCGTTGAAGTGGTTGTTGGGGTTGAAGGATTCGTCCACTAGACTCGAGGTTAGCTCTGAGGTGGTGCACAAGCATGGGAAGAAGCACGGTAATGCGGATACACTGAGTAGAAAGGTGGTAAAATGGTAAAATAGGTTATGACCGAGCAGTATGTCAAGAATTACAGGACACTGACAACAATTTTAAATTGTATCTGACACAGCCACAATTTAATATATACTACGGTCTTTTGTGCAGGGAAAAGAAGTTAGGGCCTAGGATAGTAGTGCCAGAGAAGCTGGGCGATGAAATTTTAAAAGAAGCACGTTATCATGTGTTATCCGGTCATGGTGGGAGTAGAGCGACGAATAGGAGAATGGCGGGGAGTTATTAGTGGAGCGGTACGAAAGTAGATGTGGATCAGTATGTCAAGAATTGTATACTATGTGCACAGAGAGCAGATTTGAGTCAGAAACAGATACAGCTACAACGATTGCCAGAAGTCAGATGTCCACTTTCTATGTTGGGAATTGACGTCTTAAGACCTTTAAGTCGAACACCATTAGAGAACAGATTCGTTCTGACAATAATAGACCATGTTTTCGATGTATGTGGAGATCGTGGCTATGCCACACCAACAGGCAGCAGTGGCCACGCAAGCATTAATAAACAACTGTATTTTGAAGTTTGGTGTACTGGAGACAATAATTACTGACCAAGCGACCGACTTAATGTCAGATTTAATAAAGGAACTGTGTAAATTGTTGTACTTAAAGAAGTTGAGTCCAAGCACGTTGCATCCGCACTCAAACAAGACAGAATGGGTACACAGAACAGTTGGGAAGATGCTGAAGTTTTATGTGGATTCCCATCACTGTCAGCGGGACGAGTATTTGAAGCATATTGTATGCGCATACAATGTAAAAATCCATACCAATACCGGTTTTTCTCCGTTTGAGGTAGTGTACGGCCGAAAAATGAAGTCGCTGTTTGATTTAGTGAAGCTACAGAAAGGAGGGACCGGTGAATCCGTACGTCAATTCGTGAGGACAGTTCGGGATGTTTGGATACGGGTACAAAATGCGAATGCGAAGGCTTTGGAAAGGCAGGAAGATGCAGTGAAGTCGAAAGGAAGTTTACACAGTACAGAGTAGGGCAATGGGTAATGCTATCCAGACCCTACAAGCCAAAAGGGAAAATGAATACGTTCGTCACGAGGTATCAAGGGCCATGCCAAGTAGTTGAAGCCACATTTGAAGCCACATATGGCTACACATGCTGCTCGAAGTACCATCATGATCAAATGAGACCTCGTCAGTAAATAGCACAATTTGGAGGAAATGTGCTCAATCAATCCACTGTTGGAGGAACCTCTGACACAATGGGACCCTTGGTGCAAAGTCAATTACAAGCATACTATGGACTCATTTTGGGTGGCATGGATTTAGTTGTTATTCCTGGAGTACTCGCCACACGCTAGTATGTGCAGGTGCAGTTTCCATTTCAAGTGCAACATGGCAAGTACTTGTAGTGGTGTCCTCTGCAACACCTTCTAGCAGCTCGTCTTCAAAATAGAATGTGCGAGTGGTCCTCATGTCGCCAGGTCCTTCGTTTCTTATCTGCAGTGAACCTGTTTCCCGCATCCGTCGACTGACACGAACACCCGTCGTCATGGATTATGTCCATCAGGAAATCGTGGCATTTTCTGTGACCTGTCTAAAGCCTTTGACTACGTGAACCACAGCATTCTCTTAAGTAAATTAGAATATTATGGTGTCACCGGCAATGCTGCGAAATGGTTTGAGTCTTATCTATCTAACAGGAAACAAAGGGTGTCGTTGCAAAATACCTGTGCAGTAAGCAGTTAGTCTTCATTTGATTTGGAATTAATTACGTGTGGTGTGTCTCAAGGCTCCATCTTGGGTCCATCGCTTTTTCTTGTGTACATTAATAACCTCTCCTCTATTGCATTGCCAGATGCTAAGTTTGTTTTGTTTGCAGATGATACAAACATTGCAATAAGGAGAAAATCAAGAGCGGATTTAGAAATAGCTTCTAATCAAATTTTCGCTGACATTAATAAATAGTTTAAAGCTAATTCACTGTCATTAAACTTTGAAAAGACTATAAGCAGTTAAGAACCTGTTAGAGATTTCCTTTCACCATATGTATAACTTATGAAGATACGAAGATCGAAGAGTTTGACAGTGTTAAATTTCTGGGATTACTACTCAATAATACATTCAGTTGAGAAGGGCATACCACAGAACTGCTTAAGCCCCTAAACAAGGCTGTGTTTGCAATGAGAATCATATCAGATGGAGGAGATATAAATATAAAAAGAACCTGCATACTTTGCTTACTTTCATTATACTATGTCATACAGGTCATATTATGGGGTAACTCATCAAACCGAGCAAAAGATTTTTCGGTGCAATAGTGTGTATTAAGAATCATTTTTGGTGTAAATTCAAGAACATCGTAAAAAAGCCTTCCAAGGAACTTTGTATTGTGACCGCTGCTTCTCAGTGTATTTATTCCTTAAGGGGGTTTAGGACGCCAAACGGGCCAACTTGGAGCAGGAGAGGCATCGCAGGACATTTTAATTTCCAGTGTCTATAATTTTACAAATAAATTCATAAAACTTTGTCAGCATCACCAGGAAGGATTAAAGATTCACACCCATTGCAGTGGAAGTTCGAAAACATAACTAAATAATTTTTTTTACGTGTGGAATTTCATCATATTTTTCTCTTACTAACGTCTGCATTTGTTGGTATAGGTACACTTTTCTTCATGAGTTAGAGAGATTCTATGATGAATTTTGCACAGCATACATACCATACTTACAGGTGTATGAAACTCTAGAATTTATTTAATTTATGAAAAAACTAATGATCTTTTGTATTTTAAACTTCATGTTTAGAAAAAACACAAATTTTGTAGTTAATTACCTCAATTTTTACCGCAGTTTTTAATAGATTTGGAAAACTCTTGAGTTTCATACACCTTTAAGTATGGTTTGTATGCTGTGCAAAATTCATCGAACCATCTCTCTTACTTATGAAGAAAAGTGTACGTATACCAACAAATGCTGCCATTAGTAAGTGAAAAAAAGATGAAATTTCACATGTAATAAAAATTATTTCGTTATGTTTTCGAACTTATACTGCTATGAGCGTGAATCCTGAATTCTTCCTGGTCATGCTAACAAAGTTTCATGAATTTATTTGTAAAAGTATAGACAGTGGAAATTAAAATGTCCTCTGGTTCCTCTCCTGCTCCAAGTCGGTCCGTTTGACGTCCTACCCCCCTTAATGAACTTCGTTGCAAATAATATACCTCTATTTCCAACCAATAGCTCAGTACATAGTATCAATACTAGAAATAATAACAATCTACATAAAGACCTAAAATCACTATCCTTGGTCCAAAAAGGGGTCCAGTATCGAAAAACACACATTTTCAATAAATTTCCAGCAAACATTGAAACTTGGTTTCAGATAAATCACGGATTAAACAGAGTTTGAAGGATTATTTGATAGGCAACTCCCTCTACTTTATAGATAGATATCTTAACAGAGAGAGTTAAGCCAGCTTAAGTAAAAATGTCTGTTACATTTCAGTTTCGACAGCACTTGGTCACAACAGTCAAGATTAGGTATTTTGTGTACGATAAATGTATGAATAGTGCATAACAATGTTTCATTCTGACAGCGTGTTAATTCTGTAAACATTAGCTGTTCTAGTTTAGCACATTGTAATTACCTACTTCGACGATCTCCTGACAAACGATCAGGGAAGTAAGTATTATATTCAAATGTTTTATGTTATACTTTTTGACATGTTCCTCACCTGACGACAGTCATCTCATTTTTTGGGTCTATGAAACGAAAACTGAATATTATCTTATCTCCCTGTATAGCCTCTCATCAGCGTGAGCATTGCAACGTACTTCCCCACACAAAACGTGCATCGAATGAGTTTTTCTAAACTGTTCAAATGGTTCAAATGGCTCTGAGTACTATGGGACTTAACTTCTGAGGTCATCAGTCCCCTAGAACTTAGAACTACTTAAACCTAACTAACCTAAAGACATCTCACACATCCATGCCAGATGCAGCATTGGAACCTGCGACCGTAGCAGTCGCGCGGTTCCAGACTGTAGCGCCTAGAACCGCTCGGCCACCCCAGGAGCCTTTCGAAACTGTATCGGTGCTGTTCCATCGTACTGTACTGTACGTCTCTGAACAGCACTGAGTGATGAATGGGTCTGGTATTGATTCATAGGACGTTCTGTCATGGGACTCTGTAAATATCATACAACAAAGCCACCTTATGGACAAGTAAAGTAAACAAAACCTACATCATGACTCGTCCTCCTTGTTTCCTTGCCGGAAATAGTGTACGTTTAAATAAACAGCAAGCGTAAACTTTTACGTGTGTTAGTTGTAAATAATCTGGAAACCAGTAATGCTAGACACAGCGGTAGACAAGTTTACTTTCATATCTGCTTAAGCTGGCTTCTCCGACCCCAGGTTCCGTACCCCAAATTGTTTAGTGGAGCATCCTCTATGCGCTGCTACATATTTTCACGCTGTTATGGAAACACCCTGTACATAAGGTGGGTATGCGTGTTATTTCGTCCTTACTCCGTACACGGCCAACAACAATTTTCTGTCAGTTACAAGGAAGGGTGGGAGAAAGCCACACAGCTCGGACGGCAAATTTTGTTTACACTGCCGAGATGCTGCATAATGGAAACAGAAATCCCCTCGCTTTCATTTTCTCATGCCTTGTCGCTTTAATTGCCGGCTGATTGTAATTGCAATCCGGTCCGCGAAAACACTCGGCCCGTGCGCGGCAATTACGCGATCCGCGGCGGAGAAAACACTCTGAATAATGAAGCGGCGGCTCCTTGGGCGCGATTATCCCGGCCAGTTAGCGCGGCGTCTACCTGCCGGATCCACCTGCCGCAGCCCGCCGCGTCCCCCAATTACGGCGCAGTCTCGGTCGCACTTAGCGGGATTACACGTGGCCGGCGCCGCATGAATAACAGATGACGGCGCAATCTGCGTGCCGGTCGCACGGCGGCCGCTCAAAGTAGCGTCTCTAGACCGTCCGAGGCGCACTGCTGCCCCGCAACACTGCTAATTCCTTCCTGCCGCAGCTACAGAGAGAACTTCCTGAACTGACCTCAGCTAGAAGCCTTGGTACCAGCCAGTGGCACCGCGTTCACTTTGACGACGAGGTGCACTGAAGACACAGCGTATTAGCGCGCTACCACAAGTAGTTTCTTGCTTTAGAGTTTGACGTACCTGATGGGCGAGCCTCAGTGTAGCCGGGAAGGGTGGAAGATTAGAGTTTAACGCCTAGTCGACTGCGCAAGTATAGACAGAGCACAAGCTCAGATTTCGAAACGACGAGAAAGGAGGTTGGCCGTGCTCTTTTCACAGGAATTATCCCAGCTTTTGTCCGGAGCGATTTAGGGAAATCAGGGTAAACCTAATTCTGGACGACTGGACGGGGATTTGAACCGACGTCTGCCTCAATGCGAGTCAATGTGCTCACTGTTGTGTTGGCAGAAGAGCCAACACCGTGTCACTAGAGGAGGCCGAAATGCACGCGTTTAAGCTCACGCAGTCTGGCGTGAGGAGGGAAGAACTATACTGACTTGAGGTCTGGAACATGACAAGGAATTAGAATTCAGAAAGAGAACGTATTTAGTTTGATATTTAACTTTAATCCATTAATGATGAACGTCGCTCTTGAAGGTACATGATTCATAATATCAATATCAATAGTAACTGAATATGGCGCCTTGCTAGGTCGTACCAATTACGTAGCTGAAGGCTATGCTAAACTGTCGTCTCTGCAAATGAGCGCGTATGTAGTCAGTGAACCATCGCTAGCAAAGTCGGCTGTACAACTGGGGCGAGTGCTAGGGCGTCTCTCTAGACTAGACCTGCCGTGTGGCGGCGCTCGGTCTGCAATCACTGATAGTGGCGACACGCGGGTCCGACGTATACTAACGGACCGCGCCTGATTTAAAGGTGTCTGGCGGTGACACCACACCAACCACTGCTACGCGTCACGTAATCGTAAGTAGACAAAGGTACAGCCATCATCAGTGTCAAGGTTGGTTTCGACAGCAACGTACTTTACGAGGCTTTGGTTTTCTTTATCCTTTTACCTTACTTACTCAGGCAGTTTGTAAGATTCCCTACCCTTATTACATACCCCAAGCTCACAAAAACTTGTTATAATTGAACTGGTCAGAATGAATATGGTACTGATTGGAAATATTGCTCTTTTCAGACTTCGTTTGCTACAAATAAAATACGTGCATCCAAGAATTAGCATACGAATCAAATTACGAAAAACTAAACTCGACATTAAATACACGGTGACACAGATGATGTCGATGGCTGGCAGATTTATGAAAGGGGAAGGGCTCAAGCTAAAACAATGCTTTCCTTAAGATAATAGCAAATACAGGACATCGTTGGATGTCTATACAACATAGGTTCGTCTAAATACAGGATTGCAGGTCAGATCGACTCGCAGCAATGAAGACTAAGTCCTCAGATAAAGATTGCTAATATTTCCAGGCTGCTGATACGCTCCCCAATGAACTGTCCAATGGGTGATGTGGAGACTGGCCATAGGTGCGCAAGTGCAAAGGCCACAGCGGGTACACTCTCTCGCTGAGATGTGCAGGAAATCACGGTTGGCTGCACCGAAAAATCTAGAAGTTTCCTCTGTGGTGGGACTTGGTCTAACTGCCCATATCTACCTCTTTGGTGGACATCCTCTAAAGGCCACGAAAATCTCTCTTCACCTCTCTCCTTGACACTAAATTCTTGTGAAGTAGCCACAAATTGTCTCCTCCGATGGCCAAGCTGCCCGCAGAACTTGAGCCAATGGCGTACTTATAATGCCCCGCCAGAACCCCCTCCTAGACATTGCACAGTAGTATTCCTTCATGAGAAAGTTTGCCGCTAAAATCTATTCTCTCGCCCACTAATCTTGGCGCCAGAGAAATACTTGTGCACTCCACACCTGTGGAGAACAATTCTCTCCTTCACTGAGCAAATCATAAAGTTCTGTTCATCGCAGACCTGTGCTGGACAATAAGCCTCTGGAATTCAGGCCACTGGCCAATATCCACTGAACACTGGACCACCCTAGTGGGCTGACTTCATAGCGAGATGCCACTACCTGCCCTCACGAGCAAGGCGGTCGTGCTTTTGAGAAGCGCAGACGCTTTCCTGAGAGAGACTACAGCTGTTTCTTTTACTTCTGCCGCCCTGGTTATGTCCCCTGCCATCCTCGCTGACACAGGAAAAAAACATAATGTCATCACTATTATTGCTAACGGCAAATAAACTCTGTCACTCACTATCAAACATAAAATTACTTATCCTGATGGCTCCCTACATATCTGAGATGGTTGCAGTGTCTCTGCAGGGACTGTGTACGGGGAATCGGCATTGCCGTACAGAACAGTGGCACGTTCGGTAAAAGCCTTTAACGAAGGTCGGCAAACCGCAGAAGACATACACCGGGCAGGTCGTCCTAGCGTCTCTGAAGAAGAAGTGCATGCTGTTGCCGCGTTAATGGACAGTGATCGACGCCATACGATTTGTGAGCTCGCCCACTAAACCGGATTAGCGCATACGACTGTGCCTCGCATCCTAAAGGAACGCCTGAGCATGCTCACCTAACACGTATGCGTCCTGTGTTTGATTCATGGCTGACAAGAATCTTTAAACAGAGGGTCATGTTCTAGTAGCATTTCTGTGAAATAAAAATACATAAGGCTGAAAAAAATCAGTAGCGCTCAAGAGGTAATCGCTGATTGGAGTCTCGCTCCGGTCACCATTCTTTCTAGTTTTTCTCGTTTAGTTCGAAGACCTAAGTCATTTAAATATAAAATTCGTCAACTTTCTAATTGTTATTTTTTATGGAAAATACGCGCCCTGTTATATAAAATTAAATCTTATGCAGAAAAATCGGCTTTTAATTGTCGATAAAAATGATCAATTACTGATTCTTTTTTGTAGTACATTGTGAATAAACATTGCTTAAATCAAAGAAACATTCCAAATTATAGTTTTAACACTTATGTATTTTATACATCATGAAAACGCTCATGGAATGCGCGCCTTTGTTTAAGATTTTACAACAGCCGCAAATCGAACGCAGACCACCCAACTAGTAAGCGAACATTGTTCTTCTCAGAGATAAATATTTCTTGTGCGGAAAATTGTTTCATTCCTGCAGAAGGCTACTACGACAAGCACTACTTATCTTCAAATTAAACAGTGAAGCATGAGAAACAATCAATCAAGTCTTACATTCACTCTCAATGCAGTTGAGTTATTTTGCACACTGCTTATAGTATTGTTGTATTACACAGTGTATTTTACTTGTCTTGCTTCTGTTGTCTATATCAACGTCAGATCTGCCTCCTTTGATGCCTCTACGTTTCTAAAAGCCAAACTAATCTTCGTCTCACATTTTGTCAGTTCCGATATTATAATGAGGTAAGATCGATGTGCGTTGTGCCGTACAGCCGCATAAGCAAGGCGGCAGCGGCGCGTCACACGGGCCAGAGCACAGTGTTTGGCGAGGAGCGCGCAGGCGCAGCCATTACGCACCTGCGAGGCGGGCTTCAACGCCGCGCTAACCGCCTCTTGTGCTGCGGGCGTGTACACGGCCGAGCGCAGCGTAATGGCATCCTAATTAATGCCGGGAGCGGCTCATTACCGCCTCCTCTGGCCGCCTACAGCTACACGCGTGTCGCCTATCGATTTCTAATGGACGCTGTTTACTCTGCAATACGGGGCACGTACCGCCCCTCCCCCACCCACTAATACATCCAAATAAAACAAAAGAAACGAGACCAACAGACACCCACGATGTGGGGTGCTGCTCTGCCGCGCGGCCTCAGAGCGTTTTCTCATCTTTTGTTTTTCCCCCAAGAACAAATGCGCTTTTTCCTCTGAAACAGAAGTTGCGCGCCGCTTGGGAACCTCCCTGCAAGTGAAAACAATACACATTTTCATGCAGGGAAAATTCTCCACTGTAGTACAGGATGAGCGCATCTCCCAAACGAATTTCGAGGCGGTGTTTTCAATTTATATTCCTATTCACTTGAATGAAGACGCTGCAATAAAACCCTCTGCAGAACTGGAGAATGTAACATGCTAGCCGTTAAAGCTGAAGCACAGTAAACACGACATGGAATAAATGTAAAGATGGGCATGAACCGTTGTGCGAGGATGCTCAACAAGTAATGCAAAACATTTTACTGTCGCCCATTTCTGTTTGAAAAATGAGAAATTTGTTATGGGACATCGAGGAATATTCCCGCTTCAGCCCCTGTAGTTTCATGAAGTTCCGATAGCTGGCGGCGCTTACATAGCCTTCAAACTGACGGCCCGTTAGATTGGGATAGAATGGGAGACAGAAAACGAGAGGAGTTCTCGAACATGAGAAGGAAAGTTGGTCGTAGGCTACGGGCAAAGAAGAGGGATTATTTGAAGAAACAAATTTAAAAAAATGGAAACAAACAGTAAAACAAAAAAACATTAGGGAACTTTTCCTAGACGTAAATGGGTATCGGAAGGGGATCAAGGCTAGGACAAATGCACTTCGAGGGGATGCCGGGGGAATACTGACAGACCCCAGTGCTATATTAAGTAAATGGAGGGCGTATTTTGAGCATCTATTAAATGTACACCAGGAAACAGGAAATGAGTAGGCGTACGAAATACATACAGCAGAACCCCAGATACATGAGCCACCGTTAAAGGAAGTAAGAGATGCAATCAACAAATTGAAAAACCATAAAGCACTATGATCAGATTGCATAACTGCAGATTAAAAATGGGGGGCAGAAATTGGTGAGAGTAGTTTACAAAGTGATAACTAAAGAATGGAACTCGGAGATGATACCTGAAGAGTGGCAGGAGTCGATTCTGATCCCAATGGATTGTAGTAACTACAGAGGGATATCGCTATTACCAGTATGTTCCAAAATTTTCTCGAATATTCTGCTAAGTAGGCTTACACCATATGCAGATGAAATTGTGGGGGATTACCAAACTGGCTTTCGGAGGAACAGATCAACATTTTTTTTTTTTTGGTCATCAGTCTACTGACTGGTTTGATGCGGCCCGCCACGGATTCCTTTCCTGTGCTAACCTCTTCATCTCAGAGTAGCACTTGCAACCTACCTCCTCAATTATTTGCTTGACGTATTCCAATCTCTGCCTTCCTCTACAGTTTTTGCCCTCTACAGCTCCCTCTAGTACCATGGAAGTGATTCCCTCATGTCTTGACAGATGTCCTATCATCCTGTCCCTTCTCCTTATCAGTGTTTTCCACATATTCCTTTCCTCTCCGATTCTGCGTAGAACCTCCTCATTCCTTACCTTATCAGGCCACCTAATTTTCAACATTCGTCTATAGCACCATATCTCAAATGCTTCGATTCTCTTCTGTTCCGGTTTTCCCACAGTCCATGTTTCACTACCATACAATGCTGTACTCCAGACGTACATCCTCAGAAATTTCTTCCTCAAATTAAGGCCGGTATTTGATATTAATAGACTTCTCTTGGCCAGAAATGTCTTTTTTGCCATAGCGAGTCTGCTTTTGATGTCCTCCTTGTTCCGTCTGTCATTGGTTATTTTACTGCCTAGGTAGCAGAATTCCTTAACTTCATTGACTTCGTGACCATCAATCCTGATGTTAAGTTTCTCGCTGTTCTCATTTCTACTACTTCTCATTATCTTCGTCTTTCTCCGATTTACTCTCAAACCATACTGTGTACTCATTAGACTGTTCATTCCGTTCAGCAGATCATTTAATTCTTCTTCACTTTCACTCAGGATAGCAATGTCATCAGCGAATCGTATCATTGATTTCCTTTCACCTTGTATTTTAATTCCACTCCTGAACCTTTCTTTTATTTCCATCATTGCTTCCTCGATATACAGATAGAAGAGTAGGGGCGAAAGGCTACAGCCTTGTCTTACACCCTTCTTAATACGAGCACTTCGTTCTTGATCGTCCACTCTTATTATTCCCTCTTGGTTGTTGTACCTATTTTATATGACCCGTCTCTCCCTATAGCTTACCCCTACTTTTTTCAGAATCTCTAACAGCTTGCACCATTTTATATTGTCGAACGCTTTTTCCAGGTCGACAAATCCTATGAAAGTGTCTTGATTTTTCTTTAGCCTTGCTTCCATTATTAGCCGTAACGTCAGAATTACCTCTCTAGTCCCTTTACTTTTTGTAAAGCCAAACTGATCGTCAGCTAGCGCATTCTCAATTTTCTTTTCCATTCTTCTGTATATTATTCTTGTAAGCAGCTTCGATGCATGAGCTGTTAAGCTGATTGTGCGATAATTCTCGCACTTGTCAGTTCTTGCCGTCTTCGGAATTGTGTGGATGATGCTTTTCCGAAAGTCAGATGGTATATCGCCAGACTCATATATTCTACACACCAACGTGAATAGTCGTTTTGTTGCCACTTCCCCCAATGACTTTAGAAATTCTGATGGAATGTTATCTATCCCTTCTCCCTTATTTGACCGTAAGTCCTCCAAAGCTCTTCTAAATTCCGATTCTAATACTGGATCCCCTATCTCTTCTAAATAGACTCCTGTTTCTTCTTCTATCACATCACACAAATCTTCACCCTCATAGAGGCTTTCAATGTATTCTTTCCACCTATCTGCTCTCTCCTCTGCATTTAACAGTGGAATTCCCGTTGCACTCTTAATGTTACCACCGTTGCTTTTAATGTCACCAGAGGTTGTTTTGACTTTCCTGCATGCTGAGTCTGTCCTTCCAACAATCATATCTTTTTCGATGTCTTCACATTTTTCCTGCAGTCATTTCGTCTTAGCTTCCCTGCACTTCCTATTTATTTCATTCCTCAGCGACTTGTATTTCTGTATCCCTGATTTTCCCGGAACATGTTTGTAGTTCCTCCTTTCATCAGTCAACTGAAGTATTTCTTCTGTTACCCATGTTTTCTTCGCAGCTACCTTCTTTGTACCTATGTTTTCCTTCCCAACTTCTGTGATGGCCCTTTTTAGAGATGTCCATTCCTCTTCAACTGCACTGCCTACTGCGCTATTCCTTATTGCTGTATCGATAGCGTTAGAGAACTTCAAACGTATCTCGTCATTCCGTAGTACTTCCGTATCCCACTTCTTTGCGTATTGATTTTGACTAATGTCTTGAACTTCAGCCTACTCTTCATCACTACTATATTGTGATCTGAGTCTATATCTGCTCCTGGGTACGCCTTACAATCCAGTATCTGATTTCAGAATCTCTGTCTGACCATGATATAATCTAATTGAAATCTTCCCGTATCCCCCGGCCTTTTCCAAGTATACCTCCTCCTCTTGTGATTCTTGAACAGGGTATTCGCTATTACTAGCTGAAACTTGCTACAGAACTCAATTAGTCTTTCTCCTCTTTCATTCCTTGTCCCAAGCCCATATTCTTCTGTAACCTTTTCTTCTACTCCTTCCCCTACAACTGCATTCCAGTCGCCCATGACTATTAGATTTTCGTCCCCCTTTACATACTGCATTACCCTTTCAATATCCTCATACCCTTTCTCTATCTGTTCATCTTCAGCTTGCGACGTCGGCATGTATACCTCAACTATCGTTGTCGTTGTTGGTCTGCTGTCGATTCTGATTAGAACAACCCTGTCACTGAACTGTTCACAGTAACGCACCCTCTGCCCTACCTTCCTATTCAGAACGAATCCTAAACCTGTTATACCATTTTCTGCTGCTGTTGATATTACCCAATACTCATCTGACCAGAAATCCTTGTCTTCCTTCCACTTCACCTCACTGACCCCTACTGTATCTAGATTGAGCCTTTGCATTTCCCTTTTCAGATTTTCTAGCTTCCCTACCACGTTCAAGCTTCTGAAATTCCACGCCCCGACTCATAGAACGTTATCCTTTCGTTGATTATTCAGTCTTTTTCTCATGGTAACCTCCCCCTTGGCAGTCCCCTCCCGGAGATCCGAATGGGGGACTATTCCGGAATCTTTTGCCAATGGAGAGATCATCATGACACTTCTTCAATTACAGGCCACATGTCCTGTGGATACACGTTACGTGTCTTTAATGCAGTGGATTCCATTGCCTTCTGCATCCTCATGTCGTTGATCATTGCTGATTCTTCCGCCTTTAGCGGCAATTTCCCACCCCTAGGACAAGAGAGTGCCCTGAACCTCTATCCGCTCCTCCGCCCTCTTTGACAAGGCCGTTGGCAGAATGAGGCTGACTTCTTATGCCGGAAGTCTTCGGCCGCCAATGCTGATTATTTATCAAAATTTAGGCAGTGGCGGGGATCGAACCCGGGACCGAAGACGTTTTGATTATAAATCAAAGACGCTATCCCTAGATCACAGGTACCTACAACTACAGATCAAATATTCACCCTGCATCAATTTTGGAAAAGAAATGGGAATACAATAAACCAATTCATAATCTTTTCATAGATTTTACAAAGGCAAATGATTCAATATTGCAATCAAAATTGTACAGAATTCTCTTGGAACTTGGAATACCAAAGAAGTATGTTAGACTTATAGAAGCGAGTATGAAAAACAGAAAAGGTAGAGTACACGTAGGGAAACTGGAGTCAGAAGAATTCGTAATAAAGAACGGACTTAAGCAGGGAGATGCCCTGTCTCCGTTACTTTTTAATTTAGTCCCAGAATATATAGTACGAATGCCAGCAGATAATTCAGAGGGTGTGGAGCTAAATGGATATATTAAGATATTAGGGTATGCAGATGATCTAAACATCATTAGCGATAAGAAAGAATCTGTAACAGCTAATGCGAATGCGTTAATCAAGGCTAGTAAAGATGTAGGTCTAAGGATAAGAGAAAACTAAATACCTGGTTACTACTAGAATGCCAACAGCAGTAGATCAGGAAATGTTAAGAGTTGGAGACATGCAGTTTGAGAAAGTGAACACATTAAAGTATCTAGGCGTGGACATCAGTTCGAGAAATGAGATTGAATCCGAACTGAAGAAGAGATTACGGGCGGGAAATGCGTATTACTTCTCACTGAATAGATTACTTTCATCACGGATATTGTCTAGGAATTTAAAGATTAGAATATACAAAACTATTCTACCAATTATGCTGTATGTGTGTGAGACTTGGTCTCTCACTGTGCAAAATGAAAAGCCGTTTCGAGTATTTGAAAACAAAATTTTGAGGAAAATTTTCGGAGCAAAAAGGGATGACGTTAGCGGAGAGTGGCGACGACTACATAACGAAGAGGTTCCCGAACTCAATTCAAGCCCTGACATAATCAGTATTATTAAATCACGTAGGCTGCTATGGGCGGGTCACGTAGCTCGAATGGATGAGGGCACGGCAACGCGCAGAGTACTGGTAGGGCACTTAGAGGGAAAACGTCCTGTGGGGAGACCGAGGCGTAGATGGGAGGACAATGTGAAGGCTGATTTGAGGAGCCTAGTTATTGAAGGTGATTGGAAGGAAATAGCCCAAGACAGGGACAGATGGCGAAAATACGTTGCTGCGGTAATGGACTCTCGAGTCCGGTAGGACCAGTGAGTGAGAGAGTGAGTGTGACAACGCCAAATCTCACACAAGTCTGGGCACCATCCAGCTTCGAGCAGGAACACAATGCGACCCAATTAAAATGGCTGGAGTTGATCAACAAAAGTACGTACTCGTTGGCGGTACATGGTTGTTCCCTAAACTGAGTGTTGCAAACTCTGTTCTAGTCTCAACACATTTACTGCCTGCAGAGTCAAAACAGAGGACGCATAGGCAGACCTCAAGCTCATAAGACAAGTGATCTGTTCTTCCTCATCCATCCTACAGCCCGGTCCTCGCACCTCCCGATTATCATCTGTTTCACATAGTGGATGATACACTCGCGGGAATCCGTTCGCTGAGGTTACTGATGAAGCAATCCGTTGACTCCGGCGTCAACCAGTGGAGTGACTAGCACCTGAGAAGGCAGGAAATTTATTTGGTCGCCGTGCAGGATCGCACAGCCACGTGACGTAACTTGACTCTGTAATCATGCCTGTTCACAACAAGACAAATGAGGACCATTTCTTCAAACCTAACCTTCTACAAACTTGTAATTGTTCAGGAAACGCAAAAGACTGTTTGTATATGGATGAAAATGATGCAAACTTCACATCGAATATATCAGTTTCTGAAGCGCAGTTGATTCATCCATAAATCAAAAGAAGAAACTACATTCATATATTTAAAAATGACCATAGAAATATCAAATTATTTCAAAACTTGCTTTATGCATAACTTATTGGTGTAAAACTTCGTTTCTTATAGTCCATTTACCAAGGGAACACAATATGGAAGTGTAATGAATATAATTTTTTACTGTTACTGACGTAGAACAAAGAAATTACATCAATACAAACATTTATATATTTGAAGTCAATTCAATTAATACGTTTATAGTCCAGTGTCTCATTCTGTTTCCCCAACATTTACATTTCCCATGGTGTCAGTTATATTTGCACTAGCCACAGCACTATTCCCTTTAATTAGATTTTTATAGAACTTTGTAGCATCATCGCGTATTTCAGTGAACTTCGTCAACTTTGCCATATCTCAACTCTTTTATTAACTGACGTGATCAATAGTTTTCATTTCAAGGGCTCCTCCAATTGCTCTGAAGGATTTCTGTCCTTACTTGCGATCTCTATTACAGTTGACCTTGAAGTTGTAATGAACTTTTTACCGAATAGCTCGGACTTCAAATTATGTTAGACCTCTGTTCCACATTACAGACATTTCAGTCATCGTGCAATACATTGACATCACAACGGTTGTTGAGGATGTGATGATACTGCTTAGATGACAAAAGAACTTTCCCTCTGTACCTATACTCCGCATTACGAACACCCGACGATAGGCCTATAGCTGTGATCCAATATTTGGAAGTAATGGCCAGTACTAGTGAAAGCTCTTCCAGGATTTTTGATAAATTTTTGATCAAAATACTGTTCTTATTTTGTGAAAGGTATGAATGGAAAAAAGTCTTAGAAGTCTATTTTGAATCCTTTGCCTTCAGAGATGGTTTCCCAGGCGTTTAAGGTAGTCCTCCACTTCTTAGCTCCGTGACCTCCTTGTGTCTCCAGCCACGTGTAAAGGTTTATTTTTGTTTTTCCTACTGGCATTCCATTGGTCATGGTACACGAATTGAACAACCACGCCTGACTCAGACAAAGTGCCTCTCCTATGCTTCTGTCATTTTATTTAAAAAAAATTTTTAAACACAGGCTAAAATACATAAAATACTTTTATCATCTCTCACACAGGCAGTTTTGCAACAGACTATGACCTGGCAATAATGCATATGGACAGAAAGCAAATGTCACGAGGTTTTATTGTTAGTTCCACAAAAGTTACCAATTCAAACACTGACGTAACTACGTAGGTCTCCACGGCTGGTGTCATGGATGTTGTACCGCATCATTCTATAAAATACTTCAGTTATAAACTTAAAACCCACGTTTTCACCGTATAACAACGGCTTCGTCAGGGCAAGATTAGTTTCGGTGGAGGGATAACCAACTAAAGTGTAACATCCAACGAGTCAGACTATGACATATGTCAGAAATTTGAACGTGGAAGGGAACGAAGAAAGGGGAAATGCAAAGGCTCTATCTATATATATAGTGAGGATTGGTGAAGTAAAATGCAAAGAATGTAAGGATTTCTGGTCGTTAGTGGAAAATGGTAAAACCAGATTGTCATTCGTTATGAACAGAAAAGTAGGGGAGAGAGAGTTATTTTGAACAATTCAGCGATAGGGTTATTCTCATCAGAACAAAAAAAAATGGTTCAAATGGCTCTGAGCACTATGGGACTTAACATCTGTGGTCATCAGTCCCCTAGAGCTTAGAACTACCTAAACCTAACTAACCTAAGGACGTCACACACATCCATGCCCGAGGCAGGATTCGAACCTGCGACCGTAGCAGTCGCGCAGTTCCGGACTGAGCGCCTGGAACCGCTAGATCAGCGCGGCCGGCTCATCAGAACAGACAGCAATCCACCGCCAAGAATAGTTCAGGTACAAATGCAGACGACACAAACCGAAGATGGAAAGATGCTGAAAGAATATGAGCGGACGACTATTTAAGGTGTAATTCAGTACGTAAAGGGAGATGACATTTTAATAGGTGAAGCCCACATTTCCTGTAACTCTGTCATTTGTTCCATGTCCTACTACCACTATCGAATAATGCGTGATGGTCAATGGAACGCGGTAAAAGGGGAAGGATCAGAAGAGAGGTTTCCGGGATAATATGAGCTGAGTAGTGGGAATGAGAGAGGACAAAGGCTGATAAAATTCTGCTGTAAGCTTCACCTAGTAACAGCGAATACTCATTTAAAGCAGGAGGTATACTTCGGAAGTGCCTAGGTATACGGAAAGATTCCAGTCGGATATCATCATCATCAGATAGAGACTCCGAAATCAGATATTGGATTCTATTCGAGAAGCAGAAATATACCGGAATACAATTTAGTCACAGTTAAAGATACACTGATGTTCAAGAAACTAGTCCAAAAGAATCGATGTGTAAAGAAGTGGCATGGGCGAGTGATGAGATGCCTTCGTAGTCGTCTCCCGCTATAGCAAATTTGATAAAGAATTAAATAGTAGGCAGTTGATTTGAAGAAGAGTAAATATCCGTAAAAAGAGCAGTTACCGAACATGGAAAGACAAACACAGATACAAGCAAGGTAACAACGAAGAAATCTTGGGTAACCAAAGAAGAATTGATCGACAAAAGAAGGAGGCACAAGAAAAGTTCACAGAAGTTCAGGAATCTGTCCATAATATAAAAGTGGATGTATTTCTGTGCGTATGTGTGGTTCCAGATCTCCTCCTCAACCACTGGACCAATTTCGACCAAACTTGGTACACATATACTTAATAATAATTCAGGAGATATGTCGTCATAAACAATGATATGCGTGCAAAACTGCCACATTATACATGACGTTCCAGTTTATTACTACTTTAGAAACAACTCTATTCGAAGCACATTTAGCAGAGAGAATCCACATACGCCACTGAATGTACCTACAAGATTATATCAGTGTATGACACACAGATATAATAAAAAGTGGGATTCGTGAAAATCTGCTGTGTCGGCTGCATCGTGTATGACGTTTAATTTAAGTTTATTAGTTCTTTGCCACTAACTTTATTCGCAACATTCTTCGCAGAGATCATGCCACTACACTAACATATCGTTGTAAGATGTTTAGTTCAAGAGATGACGTCATAAACACTTACATGCGTGAAAAAACGCTGCATCATGCATAATTTCTAATACATTCACTCTTTACCACTAAGACACTCCTAGAGACGAGTCACCTTAAGGAAATTCCTGAAACTTGGCAGCATTTTTGACAGCTTTCAACCGCGAAGCTGTAGGCGAAAACATTAGCTGTCTGTAGAGCTTTAAAGAGGAATTGATGCAGAGACGTTTACAAAATCACCTTGTAGAAACGCCAATACTGTCTCTTAATTTGGATATTGTTCATTTGCACATTACACATATTTATTTTTACGAGTGTTCCATGATTTAAACGGTTTTATCGCGAATACAGGTTCCTGATTTTATATTCGATATTACACTACAAACACGGTTCACTTATTGTTTTCCTTACTATTAAAAACTGGCAAAATGAATGCCCTGACAATGGCAGGTTTGTCAGCCAATACAGAAATGTAAGTCACTTGGGAATGAAATAATAGGAAGTGCAGGGAATGGCTGCAGGAGAAATGTGAAAAAATCGAATATGAAACGGTCGTCGGAAGGAATGATTCAGCATATAGAAAAGTTAAAACAGCTTTCACTGAAATTAATAGCAAGGGCTCAATGTAAAGAGTACAATTAAAAGTCCACTTTTTGGAGCAGATGCGAGAGCGGATACGTGGAAAGCGTACACTGATTGAGTGTACGAGGGGATAAAAATAAACCAGTATTATAGGTAATTAACAGAACTTTATAAGCGGTGCTGTAAGGCGGAAGGCACAGATGACATTCGTTCGGAATTACTGAAATCATGGCGAGCTGTCTTTGGTGTGACGTCACGTGTGCTGCACTGCTGTTGAATTAGCTCGTTAATATTTTATAAATTTTAGACTTCATTTACTAATATTAATGTTTATTTGTTTTAATATTTGCCGTAAAAGTAACTTATTAGTGGATTTTCATTAATGTCAGTCTTTCTTCCTGTGTTATTGACTCGAGTGGACTATTATTTGTGAGTCTGCTTTCGTCGTTCGTCTAAGCCTCGTGCCTCAGTAGTGTGTTTACATTTTGCGGCGTGCACTGCAGCTGTAGCGGATATAAGCTAAGTACTGACAAACTTATTTGTGCTCTGTAATACAGTTATTAAATTTAATAGATTTTAGCGGTGTTGAGTGCCGTTTGTGGCGAAATAACGACTTAATAAACTTTTGCAATCGTTCGCTCGCTGTGTTTTATAGAGTTTTCAGTGTGTTGAAGTCGTTTAGTAAATTTCGTGCTTTAGTTTTCAACTGACGTTTATTATTCTTTCTAGTGAAATATTTCAGTATAATTTTCATTCAGTGTTTCAACTTCGCTTAGTGTTACAGTGGTCGCTGAAATTTTTGGTTTTAGCTAATAATCTTGTGAAGTTTTGCTGGTATTGGTATCGGCTGTGTTGTAGTAGTATTAATACAAGTTGCTGCTTTCTTAGTAGGCAGAGAATTTCGAGACCATTATTGTTAGTTCTTAAATAGTTCTACTGGTGTAACTAACGTTGGTAACGTAGACATATAGTTTTTTTCAGTAACTGTAAAATTTTTACCATGAGTGAAAAGTGTGGGCTCTGTTGTAGGTTTGTGAGTAGTGGATTATGGTGTGGGATTTGTTCAAAGTATTTTCATTGGGGGGAATACAGTGGGGAAGCCAGTGGTCATTTTAGAGAGATCCTCTCCTGGGAATGAAGAATCAGTAGTAGAAACAAGTTCATAGAGGAGCAGGAGCGTAAGATCTTTGCCCTTCAGGTGCAGTTACAATGCGCAAAGGAGGAACTAGATAGGTTGAGGAGGGTGAAGGTTGGTGGGGAATGGGAACTGGCAGTTGGCAAGAAGGTAGCTAGGAAGAGGAGGTATTCAGACAGTTTTACTTTGCATACATGCAATAGATACGACCAACTGTCAGAGTTGAGTGGGGAGGAGCCTCGTGTAGCCGTAATGTAGGTAACTTGCAGCAGTCCTCAGCAATTAGGAGGCCTAGGTTAGTTGCAAAGTCTAGCAGAAAGAAGGTTCTGCTGCTAGGTAGTTCCCACGGTAGAGGTGTGGGCCAGCAGTTGCAGGATGTATTGGGGAGTGAGTACCAGGTCACCAGCATTGTGAAGCCTAGTGCAGGATTGGCTCAGATGACTGAAAGCATAGGAGAGTTATGTAAGAATTGTACGAAAGAGGATCAGGTTGTGATAGAGGGTGGAGCAGGGAACAGTCTCGATAGGGACGGGGAATATGTCAGTGGCGACTTGGTTAATATAGCTACTCAAACTGGTGGCACTAATGTGCATTTCGTGCATCTGTTTCAGCCTCATGATCGGCCTCACCTTAATGCGGCTGTTAGGCGCGTTAATGTGGGGCTGGCGAGGGCACTGATGGCGGAGGGCATGGATCACATCTCAGTGGTGCCACTTGGGTCTATCAGTAGATGGTGTTTCACTAGGCATGGCCTGCACCTCAATAGGTATGGGAAGGAGAGGCTGGCTAAGCTTGTAGGTGACAGTGTAGTGGGTGGTGGTAGTGGTGTCACTCATGGAAAAATTCCTGTAGTAGTTGGTGTTAAAGCTGCACCTTTTTTAGACTGAAGTCAGCTGATAGGTATACATGCTTAAAGGAAGTGCCTCTAACTAAGGGCTCACCTCCAGAGGATGTAATGTTTCCAAGTAGAGAAGGAATTAGCATATTTCATCAAAATATAAGAGGTATTAGAGATTAAGTTAGTGAACTGCTAATAGTTGTTAACTCTGAAATTATTGGTATATCAGAGCACCACTTAAATAATTTGATAATTCATAGGCTTCCTTTATCAGGCTACAGATTATCTGGCTGTTTCTCAAGGAGTTCCTTGCGGGGTGGTGGAGTGGCTCTGTACGTAAAAAACAGTATTTCATTTGAGTACATAGACGTATCACGACACTGCACTGAACAGATATTTGAAAGTTGTGCAGCATTAGTTGAATTTAGTGAAACTAAACTTCTAGTTCTGTTGTTTATAGGTCCCCTAACTCCGACTTCAGAGCATTTTTGCTTAAGCTAGAGAGGGTTCTTGATTCACTTTGTAGGAAGTACCAGAAAGTAATTATATGTGGTGAAATATTAATTTTGTCCATGATTGTGCAAGGAAAAGGATGTTGGTAGATCTCCTAAATTCATATGATCTGATGCAAACTGTGTTTTTTCCAACTAGGGTGCAGGGGAACAGTAGCACAGTCATAGACAACATTTTTATCATTCTTCATTACTAGATGGGCATTCTGTTAGTAAAAGGGTCAATGGCCTTTCAGACCATGATGCACAAATTTTAACATTAAAAGGTTTTTGTACTCAAACCAACGTCGTATTTAATCAAACCCACGTCGTATTTAATTACAAAGTACGTAGGAAATTTAATAGAGAGTTTTTCAAAACTTGTCAAGGAACAAAGAGTGGCAAGATGTTTATAGTGCCGATAATATAAATGATAAATACAATGCTTTCCGTAACACATTTCTCATGCTCTTTGAGAGTTGCTTTCCATTAGAACATTCTAAACGGGGTACTAGCAGTAATGGACAGCCCGGTTGGCTGACTAGTGGGATAAGGATATCATGTAGAACAAAGCGGGAATTATATCAAAATGTTAGAAATAGTCACAATCAAGCTACGGTAGCCCATTACAAACAGTATTGTAAGGTGCTTAAAAATGTTATTAGCAAGACAAAAAGTATGTGGTATGCAAATAGAATAGCTAATTCACAGGATAAAATTAAAGCCATGTGGTCAGTTGTGAAGGAAGTGTCTGGTCAGCAGCACAAGGTTGATGATATAAAGTCAGTTCGCAGTAATAGTATTTCTGTTACTGATAAATCAGATATATGTACAGTGGTTAACAACCATTTTCTGAGCATTGCTGGTGAATTAAATAAAAATTTAGTTTCTACAGGAAATCATATAAATTTCTTAGCAAATGCCTTTCCGAGATTGATGTCTGAAATACTCCTGTGTGATACAGACAAGAGGGAGATTGAGTCAATAATTAAATCACTGAAGAATTAGGACTCTCATGGTTATGATGGAGTGTCTAGTAGAATATTAAAGTACTGTGCTGCACATGTTAGCCCTGTATTTAGCCATATTTGTGATTTTTCCTTTAGGAATGGTCAGTTTCCTGAGTGAATAAAGTGCTCAGTAGTAAAGCCGCTTTATAAAAAGGGAGAAAGGGAGAATGTAGATAATTTTAGACCTATTTCTATGTCATCAGTGTTTGCAAAAGTTATCGAAAAGGCTGTGTATGTAAGGTTAATTGATCGTTTTATATCACACGATTTGTTATCAAATGTACAGTTCGGCTTTAGAAGTCGTTTGACAACTGAAAATGCTATATCCTCTTTTCTCTGTGAGGTACTGGATGGGCTAAACAAAAAGTTTCGAGCGCTTGGCGTATTTTTTGATTTAACAAAGGCATTTGACTGTGTTGATCTCACAATATTGCTCCAGAAGTTGCACCATTACAGAGTAATGGGAGTAGCTCACAATTGGTTCACCTCTTACTTTAGCAACAGGCAGCAAAAGGTCATTATTCACACTGTTGATAACGGCTGTGATGTGGGATCATAGTGGGGTACTGTCAAGTGGGGGGTGCCCCAGGGATCAGTGTTGGGGCTGCTCCTGTTCCTTATTTATATAAATGATATGCCATCTAGTATTATGAGTAACTCTAAAATATTTCTGTTTGCTGATGACACTAGCTTGGTAGTAAAGGATGTTGTGTGCAACACTGACTCGGTTTCAAGTAGTGCAGTACATGACATCAGTTCATGGCTCGCAGAAAATAAACTAACGTTAAATCACAGTAAGACTCAGTTTTTACAGTTTCTAATACACAATTCAACAAAACCTGACGTTTTAATCTCACAGAACGGGCATATGATTAGTGAAACTGAACAGTTCAAATTCCTAGGTGTTTAGATAGATAGTAAGCTGTCATGGAAAGCCCACGTTCAGGATCTTGTTCAAAGACTTAATACTGCCATTTTTACTATTCGAACGGTATCGAAAGTGAGTGATACTTCGACACGTAAATTAGTCTACTTTGCTTATTTTCATTCACTTATGTCGTATGGTATTATGTTTTTGGGTAACTCTTCCCATTCTAGAAGGATATTTTTGGCTCAGAAACGGGCGGTTCGGGCAATAAGTGGTGTGAGTTCACGAACCTCTTGTCGACCTCTGTTCACGAGTCTGGGTATTTTGACATTGGCCTCTCAATATGTATATTCCGTATTGTCGTTTCTTGTTACCAATATTAGTTTATTTCCAACAATAAGCAGCTTTCACTCGGTTAATACTCGGCAGAAATCAAACCTCCATTTGGATCGCACTTCCTTAACTCTTGTGCAAAAAGGTGTGCAGTATACTGCTGCATCCATTTTCAATAATTCGAATTCAAAAATCTTAGCAATAATCCACGTGCTTTCAAATCGAAACTGAAGAGTTTCCTCATGGGTCACTCCTTCTATTCTGTCGAGGAGTTCCTTGAAAAATTGAGCTGATTCTCATTGTATTGCTGACAGCGTTTGCTTAAACTTATGGACTGATTTTCTTTCAGGTTCATGAACATTTATTTTTATCTGTTATTACTTTTATGTTGTAAGTTCATGTAGTGACACGTTCCATGACCTTGGAGATTTGCTCCTCAATTTGGTCCTACGGAACTTGACACGTAAATAAATAAATAAAGTGACAAAGACAATTGAGACGTATGTAGAATGTCTGAGACTCCAGACATACCAACAGACTTTCGGAAAGATATCAGCCAGACAATCCCGGAAGCAGCAAGGGCTGACAACTGCAAAAACTATGGTACAATCAGCTTAATGCATCAACGGCGTTGACAAGAATTCTTTACAAGAATAATATGCAAAAGAATTGAAAAAAAATGAGGATCTGTTGGATTAGGATGCGATTGGCCTTAGAAAAGGTAAAGGCGGAAGACAGCCAGTTCTGACTTCGCAGGTGAAAATGGAAGCAAGACTAAAGGAAAACCAAGACATTAATATGATTTGTCGACCTGGAGAAAGAGTCCGGCAAGTGAAATGGTGTAAGATCGAAATTGTCTGAAAAATAAATGTTAGCTACAGGGAAAGGTGGGTAATATTACAATATACACTCTCCTGTCATATTAATAGCACCACCAGTCAAAAGCCTGAAGAGCCACCTAATGCAGCGCAGACAGACGGGCAAAAGGATAGTCAATGAAGTTCTGGAAGGAGTTGCCAGGGATGTGGATCCATGCGACTCCAGTGCCATAGCCAGCTGCGCCAGGTTTCTCGGTTGAGGATCCACGGCGCGAACAGCCCAATTGAGGTACTCCCACAAATTCTCGAGTAGGCTTAAATCCGAGGACTGTGGCGGCCATGGAAGTGCGGCAAAATCATTCTTGCGCTCTTCGAACCATGCACGTACTTTGCGAGCTGTGTGACACTTTCAATTGTTCTGCTGGTGAACATCGTCTTCCTGTGGAAAGACAAGGGGTGGAGATGGACCTCAAGGATGTATGCCCATTTGTGTTGTCCCATTGTGCCTTCCAGAATGCCGATATCACCCAGACAATGAAAAGAGAACGTTTCTGAGACCATAACGCTCCGTCCTCTGACCTGGGACCTTGTGACGACTGTTGCAGGATGATTTCACGCCGTACACGCTAACGGCCATCTGCCCAATGGAGCGTAAAACATGATTCACCTGGAAAAGTCACCTGTCGTTACTCCCTGGACGTGCATTTGCGGTAGTAGCGTGCAAATTCCAGCCCTCCTCGCTGATAAACAGCAGTTAGCATGGTTGCATGAACTAGGTGCCTCCTTCGGTGGCCCAAACGCAGCAGCTTCGCTGAATGGCCGTTGAGGAGACACTGTTGGTAGCCTCCTGGTTAATCTAAACGGTCAGTTGCTCTAACAGTTGCACGTCACTTCACCCGTTCACATCTGCGCAGTCGTCGTTCACCCTGGGTCACTTATTGGCCAAGTGCATCACGGTTGCCTCGACGGCGGTTTTGGATAGATCTGTTTGGCCATGCACGATATACTTTAAACAACAATGGCACGCGAACAATTTACAAACTTCCAACTTTGGCCCAAGGCCAATGATCATGCCCTATTGGGCATCAGATAAATCGTTCTGTTTCTGCATTATGACAACTCCAACGTTTACCGCGTCCCCCCAAACACGCTTCATTTGTCCTCACTGCTAGTAATGCCATCTGCCGTCTGTGAGTAGTCACTGTAGGTTGATGTCGAACATACGCAGTGGTCACATTGATGTGACTTGAACGTGTATACAGGGTGTAAAATGTAAGTTCACAAACCAGAATAACTCGAAAAATGAGCTTCACACGAAAAAATGTGTAGAGCCCAAAGTTGATTATTTTCGAGGGGAATATCTGCTGGTGCTAAAATTACCCCGCCGCCCCAGCCCCCTGGGGGTGGGGCGGGAGGCAACTTTAAAATTTCAAATGGGAACCCTCATTTTATATTGGAGAATCAGATTCTTTATAAAAAAAACTACGTACTTTATTTCTTAAACATTTGTTTTGATTCCTGGTAGTTGGCGCTGTAATTCAAGACAATCCATGTTCTCATTTTTGCGTGGAAAATGGTTACGGATAAACAAAAAATACTCATTTACTTCGTAAATTATGATACGCTTAAACTAAAACTCTCCCTCTCTCCCCATACGATGAGGTTTGAGACAGAGGAATTAGTTTTACAAATGTTGACTCGCCTTATAAATATTTTCCGCTGATTCGGGTCAACATTTGTAAAACTAATTCCTCCCTCTCAAACCCCGCCTTATGGGGATAGAGGGAGAGTTTTAATTTAGCGAATCAAAATTTACGAATAAATAAGTATTTTTTATTTATCCGTAAGCATTTTCCACGCACAAATGAGAATATGGATTTTCTTGAATTACAGCGCCAACTACCAAGAATCAAAACAAATGTTTAAGACAAAACGTACGTAGTTTTGCATGTAGAATCTGATTCTGCGATAAGAAATGGGGGTTCCATTTGAAATTTTAAAGTTGCCCCCGCCCAATCCCCAGGGAGGTGGCGGGCTAATTTTATCAGTAGCAGATATCGCTCTCGAAAATAATCAACTGTGGATTCTGCACATTTTTTTCGTGTGAAGCTTATTTTTCGAGTTATTCTGGTTTGTCAGCGTTAAATTTACACCCTGTATAAGAACGCGGAGGGAAAATTAAGATTGGAAGAGCAAGATCGAGTGTTCAGATTAGAAACGGTACAAGATAGGAATGCAGTCCTCCTTCTCAGATATTGAATTTGTGGAGTGACAGAGGAAAAAGAGGTTCAAGACTTCAGAGTATCAACGATAAGATAGTGGTGACATCGTCGCCTTCACTGGAAGCGGAACATAGACGACATACTAAACAAAATCAACAGTCTAATTAGCACATAATATGCACTGAGAGTAAACAGAAGAAAGAGGAGCAGCAGAAATGACTTTTAGTAGTAACATTAATACTAAATTGAAGATCATGAAGCAGACAACGTTGATTTGTGCTACCTTGGAAGCAATGGGGCATGAAAAACAAACTAGAACATCCAAATAAGGCATTCCGTGCCAAAAGAAGTCTGCTAGTATGAGACATGGGCTACAATTTGAGTGAGAAATTTCTGAGAAGGTACGTCCGGAGAACGGCATTGTATGGTAGTGAAACATTTCGTGTGGGGAAACTGGAACAGAAGGGAATCGATGCATTTGAGATGTGGTGCTATAGAAAAAAGTTGAAAATTAGGTGGACTGGTAAGGTAAGGAATGACGTTTGCCGCAGCATTGTCGAAGAAAGTAATATATGGAAAACAATAACAAGAAGAAGGGACAGGTTGACAGGGCATGTTTTAGGACATCAGAGAATAGCTTCAGTCTCACTTATGGGAAAGGCCGAGGATGTAATGTACCCAACATACCTATAATTGGGTGTAACTGTGACTGTGAGATGAATAGTTTGACAGAAGTGACAATGTCGTGGCATGCCGCATCGAACCGGGCGCTGATGTCCAGGTACGTGTAGATGTTCTGAAAGGCAGAATCTGGTTGTAATATAAAAGTAATGGACTTACTGGCTGTCGGTGTGACTACACTTTATGAATGCCGTACGGTGCCTACGATCTGGGAAGCATCACATAGCAAAAATAAGTTTCAGAATTGAAAAATTCATGTATATTTGACCGTCCTACAAAATGTTACTGTGAAGCACAATCTGCGACAAACAAATACACAAGATGTAAACAAGTAATTTTTATGTTAATTCAACATTGAAGTGTATTCTCAGTAAAATGCAGATTACAACGAACTGTATCCATTTACTGCACGCAAAATAAGGTTGTGTTCCCATGTGTATAAAATTTCCTCGATTTGTTCATAAAATTGGATATATTTTTAAACCTGTCTTCTGATTTCTTAACGTCAGCTAGAAAGCAGCTAACTGAAATGTTATAAATTAGTTAACTGAAGGAAATTACATTAGAAAAAGCCTTTCTTATTTTAACAATAGTATGATAATGATTAAAATTATGAGAAACGTCGCTTTTATAACACAATGCTTCTTTTTAGACAGTCAGCTGTCTTTATTTAGCAAGGCTCAGAAGGATATCCTAGCGATATTGGAAATGAAGAAGTACGGTTGTGTCTCAAGGTTCATACGTTTTACATTTCGAGTAGACAGCAGACACATTCTATATACCATATTCTGCGTACCTGTGAAATGAAATTCGAGTTTATGAAAGTATTTCAGTTGCGGTTCTGACAAACATGTAAGAGTAAGTGTACAATATTAAAATAAAATGCTGGAACGCTTCAAATACTGTGTTACCGTTACATTACTACGAACAGCAGAGTCGGAAAACTGCTTACAAAAGTAAAATTATTCACGATAATCGAATTGTGAAATTTCGTGAGTTCGACTGGACACACACTTGCTGTTAAAAGACTAAGAGCTGGTTACATGAACGCGAATGAAAAGAGATATTTTTTAGAATGAATGCGCTCTCCGTGCTATGTATCCTGTATCATCGACGAGTACGTTATACATGTTGTTGTTGTTGTGGTCTTCAGTCCTGAGACTGGTTTGATGCAGCTCTCCATGCTACTCTATCCTGTGCAAGCTTCTTCATCTCCCAGTATCTACTGCAACCTACATCCTTCTGAATCTGCGTAGTGTATTCATCTCTTGGTCTCCCTCTACGATTTTTACCCTCCACGCTGCCCTCCAATACTAAATTGGTGATCCCTTGATGCCTCAGAACATGTCCTACCAACCGATCCCTTCTTCTGGTCAAGTTGTGCCACAAACTTCTCTTCTCCCCAATCCTATTCAATACTTCCTCATTAGTTATGTGATCTACCCATCTAATCTTCAGCATTCTTCTGTAGCACCACATTTCGAAAGCTTCTATTCTCTTCTTGTCCAAACTATTTACCGTCCATGTTTCACTTCCATACATGGCTACACTCCATACGAATACTTTCAGAAATGACTTCCTGACACTTAAATCAATACTGGATGTTAACAAATTTCTCTTCTTCAGAAACGCTTTCCTTGCCATTGCCAGCCTACATTTTATATCCTCTCTACTTCGACCATCATCAGTTATTTTGCTACCCAAATAGCAAAACTCCTTTACTACTTTAAGTGCCTCATTTCCTAATCTAATTCCCGCAGCATCACCCGACTTAATTAGACTACATTCCATTATCCTTGTTTTGCTTTTGTTGATGTTCATCTTATATCCTCCTTTCAAGACACTGTCCATTCCATTCGACTGCTCTTCCAAGTCCTTTGCTGTCTCTGACAGAATTACAATGTCATCGGCGAACCTCAAAGTTTTTATTTCTTCTCCATGAATTTTAATACCTACTCCGAATTTTTCTTTTGTTTCCTTTACTGCTTGCTCAATATACAGATTGAACAACATCGGGGAGAGGCTACAACCCTGTCTTACTCCCTTCCCAACCACTGCTTCCCTTTCAAGTAACTCGACTCTTATAACTGCCATCTGGTTTCTGTACAAATTGTAAATAGCCTTTCGCTCCCTGTATTTTACCCCTGCCACCTTTAGAATTTGAAAGAGAGTATTCCAGTCAACATTGTCAAAAGCTTTCTCTAAGTCTACAAATGCTAGAAATGTGGGTTTGCCTTTTCTTAATCATTCTTCTAAGATAAGTCGTAAGGTCAGTATTGCCTCACGTGTTCCAGTGTTTCTACGGAATCCAAACTGATCTTCCCCGAGGTTGGCTTCTACTAGTTTTTCCATTCGTCTGTAAAGAATTCGTGTTAGTATTTTGCAGCTGTGACTTATTAAGCTGATAGTTCGGTAATTTTCACATCTGTCAACACCTGCTTTCTTTGGGATTGGAATTATTATATTCTTCTTGAAGTCTGAGGGTATTTCGCCTGTTTCATACATCTTGCTCACCAGATGGTAGAGTTTTGTCAGGACTGGCTCTCCCACGGCCGTCAGTAGTTCCAATGGAATATTGTCTACTCCGGGGGCCTTGTTTCGACTCAGGTCTTTCAGTGCTCTGTCAAACTCTTCACGCAGTATCATATCTCCCATTTCATCTTCATCTACATCCTCTTCCATTTCCATAATATTGTCCTCAAGTACATCGCCCTTGTATAGACCCTCTATATACTCCTTCCACCTTTCTGCTTTCCCTTCTTTGCTTAGAACTGGGTTTCCATTTGAGCTCTTGATATTCATACAAGTTGTTCTCTTATTTCCAAAGGTCTCTTTAATTTTCCTGTAGGCAGTATCTATCTTACCCCTAGTGAGATAGGCCTCTACATCCTTACATTTGTCCTCTAGCCATCCCTGCTTAGCCATTTTGCACTTCCTGTCGATCTCATTTTTGAGACGTTTGTATTCCTTTTTGCCTGTTTCACTTACTGCATTTTTATATTTTCTCCTTTCATCAATTAAATTCAATATTTCTTCTGTTACCCAAGGATTACTACTAGCCCTCGTCTTTTTACCTACTTGATCCTCTGCTGCCTTCACTACTTCATCCCTCAAAGCTACCCATTCTTCTTCTACTGTATTTATTTCCCCCATTCCTGTCAATTGCTCCCTTATGCTCTCCCTGAATCTCTGTACAACCTCTGGTTCTTTTAGTTTATCCAGGTCCCATCTCCTTAAATTCCCACCTTTTTGCAGTTTCTTCAGTTTTAATCTACAGGTCATAACCAATAGATTGTGGTCAGAGTCCACATCTGCCCCTGGAAATGTCTTACAATTTAAAACCTGGTTCCTAAATCTCTGTCTTACCATTATATAATCTATCTGGTACCTTTTAGTATCTCCAGGGTTCTTCCATGTATACAACCTTCTTTCATGATTCTTAAACCAAGTGTTAGTTATGATTATGTTGTGCTCTGTGCAAAATTCTACAAGGTGGCTTCCTCTTTCATTTCTGTCCCCCAATCCATATTCACCTACTATGTTTCCTTCTCTCCCTTTTCCTACACTCGAATTCCAGTCACCCATGACTATTAAATTTTCGTCCCCCTTCACAATCTGAATAATATCTTTTATTTCATCATACATTTCTTCAATTTCTTCGTCATCTGCAGAGCTAGTCGGCATATAAACTTGTACTACTGTAGTAGGTGTGGGCTTCGTATCTATCTTGGCCACAATAATGCGTTCACTATGCTGTTTGTAGTAGCTTACCCGCATTCCTATTTTCCTATTCATTATTAAACCTACTCCTGCATTACCCCTATTTGATTTTGTGTTTATAACCCTGTAGTCACCTGACCAGAAGTCTTGTTCCTCCTGCCACCGAACTTCACTAATTCCCACTATATCCAACTTCAACCTATCCATTTCCCTTTTTAAATTTTCTAACCTACCTGCCCGATTAAGGGATCTGACATTCCACGCTCCGATCCGTAGAACGCCAGTTTTCTTTCGCCTGATAATGACATCCTCTTGAGTAGTCCCCGCCCGGAGATCCGAATGGGGGACTATTTTACCTCCGGAATATTTTACCCAAGAGGACGCCATCATCATGTAATCATACAGTAAAGCTGCATGCCCTCGGGAAAAAACGTTATACATATACTAAGTTATACATATACTAAGATAATGTGATAAATATTATCATATGACAAGAGTTACACTACTTTTTTTAAACTAGGGATCCTGTTTATCTTGGAGCAGCCCTTAATTCCACAGACAGGTTCGTAGCAAATCCATTTGCCATTTCATCTGTCTCTGTGAATTGGATCTTTTAAATCTGAGTAGCTTTTATTATGACTCGTTATAAATAATTAGATTTTATATTAAAAACTTGCTGCTTTTATTGTAGCGGTGCAGTAAGACTAACATAAGTTTTAGACTAATTATTTCGTGCGTTATGTTTCATATTTCGTAATAAACTTAGCCCCCCATGAACCATGGACCTTGCCGTTGGTGGGGAGGCTTGCGTGCCTCAGCGATACAGATGGCCGTACCGTAGGTGCAACCACAACGGAGGGGTATCTGTTGAGAGGCCAGACAAACATGTGGTTCCTGAAGAGGGGCAGCAGCCTTTTCAGTAGTTGCAGGGGCAACAGTCTGGATGATTGACTGATCTGGCCTTGTAAAATTAACCAAAACGGCCTTGCTGTGCTGGTACTGAGAACGGCTGAAAGCAAGGGGAAACTACAGCCGTAATTTTTCCCGAGGACATGCAGCTTTACTGTATGATTAAATGATGATGGCGTCCTCTTGGGTAAAGTATTCCGGAAGTAAAATAGTCCCCCATTCGGATCTCCGGGCGGGGACTACTCAAGAGGATGTCGTTATCAGGAGAAAGAAAACTGGCATTCTACGGATCGGAGCGTGGAATGTTAGATCCCTTAATCGGGCAGGTGGGTTAGAAAATTTAAAAAGGGAAATGGATAGGTTAAAGTTAGATATAGTGGGAATTAGTGAAGTTCAGTGGCAGGAGGAACAAGACATTTGGTCAGGTGATTACAGGGTTATAAATACAAAATCAAATAAGGGTAATGCAGGAGTAGGTTTAATAATGAATAAAAAAATTGGAGTGCGGGTCAGCTACTACAAACAGCATAGTGAACGCATTATTGTGGCCAAGATAGACACAAAGCCCATGCCTACTACAGTAGTACAAGTTTATATGCCAACTAGCTCTGCAGATGATGAAGAAATGGATGAAATGTATGACGAGATAAAAGAAATTATTCAGGTAGTGAAGGGAGACGAAAATTTAATAGTCATGGGTGACTGGAATTCGTCAGTAGGAAAAGGGAGAGAAGGAAACATAGTAGGTGAATATGGATTGGGGGGAAGAAATGAAAGAGGAAGCCACCTTGTAGAATTTTGCACAGAGCATAACTTAATCATAGCTAACACTTGGTTCACGAATCATGAAAGAAGGTTGTATACCTGGAAGAATCCTGGAGATACTAAAAGGTATCAGATAGATTACATAATGGTAAGACAGAGATTTAGGAACCAGGTTTTAAATTGTAAGACATTTCCAGGGGCAGATGTGGATTCTGACCACAATCTATTGGTTATGAACTGCAGATTGAAACTGAAGAAACTGCAAAAAGGCGGGAATTTAAGGAGATGGGACTTGAATAAACTGAAAGAACCAGAGGTTGTAGAGAGTTTCAGAGAGAGCATAAGGGAACAATTGACAGGAATGGGGGAAAGAAATACAGTAGAAGAAGAATGGGTAGCTCTGAGGCATGAAGTAGTGAAGGCAGCAGAGGATCAAATAGGTAAAAAGACGAGGGCTAATAGAAATCCTTGGGTAACAGAAGAAATATTGAATTTAATTGATGAAAGTAGAAAATATAAAAATGCAGTAAATGAAGCAGGCAAAAAGGAATACAAACGTCTCAAAAATGAGATAGACAGGAAGTGCAAAATGGCTAAGCAGGGATGGCTAGAGTACAAATGTAAGGATGTAGAGGCTTGTCTTACTAGGGGTAAGATAGATACTGCCTACAGGAAAATTAAAGAGACCTTTGGAGAGAAGAGAACCACTTGTATGAATATCAAGAGCTCAGATGGAAACCCAGTTCTAAGCAAAGAAAGGAAGGCAGAATGGTGGAAGGAGTATATAGAGGGTTTATACGGGGGCGATGTACTTGAGGACAATATTATGGAAATGGAAGAGGATGTAGATGAAGATAAAATGGGAGATAAGATACTGCGTGAAGAGTTTGACAGAGCACTGAAAGACCTGAGTCGAAACAAGGCCCCGGGAGTAGACAACATTCCATTAGAACTTCTGATGGCCTTGGGAGAGCCAGTCATGACAAAACTCTACCATCTGTTGAGCAAGATGTATGAGACAGGCGAAATACCCACAGACTTTAAGTAGAATATAATAATTCCAAACCCAAAGAAAGCAGGTGTTGACAGATGTGAAAATTACAGAACTATCAGTTTAATAAGTCACAGCTGCAAAATACTAGCGCGAATTCTTTACAGACGCATGGAAAAACTGGTAGAAGCGGACCTCGGGGAGGATCAGTTTGGATTCCGTAGAAATGTTGGAACACGTGAGGCAATACTAACCTTACGACTTATCTTAGAAGATAGATTAAGAAAAGGGAAACCTACGTTTCTAGCATTTGTAGACTTAGAGAAAGCTTTTGACAACGTTAACTGGAATACTCTCTTTCAAATTCTGAAGGTGGCAGGGGTAAAATACAGGGAGCGAAAGGCTATTTACAATTTGTACAGAAAACAGATGGCAGTTATAAGAGTCGAGGGACATGAAAGGGAAGCAGTGGTTGGGAAAGGAGTGAGACAGGGTTGTAGCCTCTCCCCGATGTTATTCAATCTGTATATTGAGCAAACAGTAAAGGAAACAAAAGCAAAATTCGGAGTAGGTATTAAAATTCATGGAGAAGAAGTAAAAACTTTGAGGTTTGCCGATGACATTGTAATTCTGTCAGAGACAGCAAAGGACTTGGAAGAGCAGTTGAACGGAATGGGCAGTGTCTTGAAAGGAGGATATAAGATGAACATCAACAAAAGCAAAACGTGGATAATGGAATGTAATCAAATTAAATCGGGTTATGCTGAGGGGATTAGATTAGGAAATGAGACACTTAAATTAGTAAAGGAGTTTTCCTATTTAGGGAGTTAAACAACTGATGATGGTCGAAGTAGAGAGGATATAAAATGTAGACTGGCAATGGCAAAGAAATCGTTTCTGAAGAAGAGAAATTTAACATCGAGTATAGATTTAAGTGTCAGGAAGTCGTTTCTGAAAGTATTTGTATGGAGTGTATCCATGTATGGAAGTGAAACATGGACGATAAATAGTTTGGACAAGAAGAGAATAGAAGCTTTCGAAAAGTGGTGCTACAGAAGAATGCTGAAGATAAGGTGGGTAGATCACGTAACTAATGAGGAGGTATTGAATAGGATTGGGGAGAAGAGAAGTTTGTGGCACAACTTGACTAGAAGAAGGGATCGGTTGGTAGGACATGTTTTGAGGCATCAAGGGATCACAAATTTAGCATTGGAGGGCAGCGTGGAGGGTAAAAATCGTAGAGGGAGAACAAGAGATCAATACACTAAGCAGATTCAGAAGGATGTAGGTTGCAGTAGGTACTGGGAGATGAAGAAGCCTGCACAGGATAGAGTAGCATGGAGAGATGCATTAAACCTGTCTCAGGACTGAAGACCACAACAACAACAATAAACTTTGACTAACATTCTGTTTGTATCATTATGTGACTTAATTTATGTGGTGAAATTACATTTGCCCGGAAAAATAATTGAACTGGTACATGAAAGTGCCAAGCAGAGCCAGTTTACAGTTGCCTCTGACGTGTTATGAATCTTCACCTATGTATCTATATTCATAGTGCAGATAGTGCTGTATAGCTTCGATAGAAACTTCTCCCGTGCTGTTCCGAGCATCGAGCTTGACATCTCCACCAGACGAACGGATCACAATTAGCGGTGTCTGGAAGCGACAGTCCACAATGCATATTCTGGTCTACTTCCAAGGCGCTGGCGAGTTTTCTAGTGTTTGCATCGCTCTAAAGCGTGTTCACTGATTCTTTTGGTGCAGGCAGGTAAAAGTATGCTTGAAACGTAGAAAGAGCAGACCATCAGATTGAAGTGTTACCATTTATGTAACGGAGGCGTAATAAATTTTCACTTTGAGTGTTCGAATAGGGTATACGATGTGAGTAACCGCAGCGTCTGAAACCACCCGTACACAGGCAGATACGAATACGGAGCTAGAGTTCACTGTATGATGTGCGTACATATGTATGTATGTAAGTGTGTATGTTTCTCTATGAGAGAGAGAGAGAGAGAGAGAGAGAGAGAGAGAGAGAGAGATGCAAATAGGGAGAGAAGAAGATAGAGATACACAGAAAGACAGAGAAGAAATACTGGTGTAGCAGTATTTCCATTCCATTTGTAACATACCGTGATGAGACGTAAACAGACAAAATGAACAAAAGTAATGTTTAGATTTACTAAAGATGAAATCAGCACAGATGACATTCATATATTGCTATCCGTAGTCATAATGTCACAACGAATAGAGAAACGTAAATGATTCACAGTTATGACGATTATCGCGAAGGATGTAGTATATGTTTCCGGTGAACCTATCAGTTTAAACATGTATAAAATACGAAATTTTCTACAGTATTGCTTTAGTGTGCCTAACAGTTGACATTCTTGTTGTTAGGTGATCGACTGTGTGCCCTCGTTGGAGATCACAAAGATCAATAAAACTATAAAAAGAACTTATTAAAAGAAAAGGTCATTAGATTAAAAAGAGCCTGTTCTTACTACGATGTTGTTTAAGGAGCAACAAAAATTAGGAACTGCAGCACAATGAAGTAACGTAAACGTACATTTGTCCTCGTAACATCTAAAATCGCAGACATCGCTCAGTTTGAATGATATATCTTCGAAAAGTTTCTGCCTCTGAGAACTGGAGTCAGGAGCCGCACGTGAACAGAATTCAGATCTGAATATTGACTGAGTTACATAAAACATAGTTGTTCCAATTAGTCTACATCTATATTACACTGCGTAAACCGCATGAAGCGTGGGAGAGGATTATGAAGTGCCTGAGAGATTACTTCCAACTGTACATTGTATCCTAGCTTGTTTCGAGTCCATCCCATGGATGAAGATATGTTTCTGTACATGATGTAACTAGCCTCGTCTTCGCTGTCACAATAAGTAGGGGGTTTTAGTATACGCTTAGATTTATCAGTTAGTGGTGGTTCCTGAAACTTCGTACTTAAGCTTTCGCGTGGTAGTTGACGTCTATCTGCGTTTTTCAATGTACCTTCAATACTCCTTGTTACTCATATCTGATATGGGTCCATACACTTCACTAATATTCTAGCTTGGTTCGCACTAGTGTCTTGAAAGCAACCTCCTTTGTAGGCACGCTGAAGATTTCCAGTGTCCTACTACTAGAACGAAGTCAGCCCCACTGTGTTAATTCCGATTGAGCCTAAGTGGTCACACCCCTCCATACGACCAAAACCTTTATCTCGAAACCTGACAGAAAATCCAAAGAGATTCTCGTCGTATGTAAAGTATGCTAGTGGCAAATGCTTTCTCTGCGGGATAGCAATCGAAATGCTATCGGCGACAATGCTGCCACAGCAAAGTTACGAAACACAGCCTTTCTAAATTCCTTCACCAAAGAAGACGAAGTAAGTATTCCACAATTCGAATCAGGAACAGCTGCCAACATGAGCAACTTAGAAGTAGATATCCTTAGAGTAGTGAAGCAACTTAATTCACTTAATTAATAACACCCATACATTCGTCGCTCTATTCCTGTAACTGATTGTATCCTTGCTGTTCAAGGATTGTATGGCCAGACTATACAATTTTATTTATTGACTGTTAATATGTTGTATAAACGTTTTCTGTGTGAGACAAATCACGACGTATGAAAAGCCCTCTAGTGGTTAAGTTCTTACGAAAGCTGCGCGCCTACCTAACATCTTGGCGGCCGAGCCAACAGAGGGCGCTGATCATTGGCCTGTCTTTTCTTCAGTTATTTTGTCATATAGACATTTTAGCTTTCATAGGTAATTTATAGGTTTGCTACAGGCAATGTTTTACTTATATTTTATTTTTGATCGTAAATTCACCTTAAAAGTGTCAGACATATTATCTACATATATTTTCTTTTTAATAATGTTATATGGGTAACAGTATTCATCTTTTACTTTGTCACAACTGTTTTCTATAATAGTTATCAAAATTTCAAATTCTGTTACATGTATTTTACCTAATGTGTTTTTATCAGATTATGGTTCTTACATAAATGACTACATCTAATCCCACAGTAGCGACATCTATGAAGGATGCAGGCGAACAGTTTTCTGGTAGCTACTGCACCTCAGTAGGTTTTGTACAATAACACCAGTAGCAAAATGACTGTGTGGACGATGTGACCTATTTTACACCGTATTTTAGATTCATGTGACGATGCTGTGCTGAGTGTGTTTATATGTTTTTACGATGCCTTACGGCCTTATCACATTAGGACATGGTGTAGAACAGGTACACGTTTTCCAGGTTTTATGATACTATATTGTGATATGAAATGCTGTATTGAGTTGAGAGACTGTTCACTAGGTGTACATAGCTTTTGTATTGTAGATCTTAAGATGGTCATTACTGACTGAAACCGGTAATCGTCAAAGGAGTTTATATCGTGATCAAATACTGAATAAAAAAAAAAAACATAGGACAGGTCTTCTGGCCCAGACTGTGAACCAGTTACGTTCCTTTCAAAGTATGCTGATACAATAGCTCCAAACATAACAATCATATACAACCGTTCGTTCAACGAAGATTTGTACTCAAAGATTGAAAAGTTGCACAGGTCAAACAAAAATTCAGGAAATGTAGTAGGAGTAATCCACTAAATTGCAGACCGATATCATTAACATCGATATGCAGCAGGATTTTGGGACATATATTGTTTTCGAACATTATTAATTACCTCGAAGAGAACAGTCTATTGAGACACAGTCAACATGGATCTAGAAAACATTGTTCTTGTTAAACACAATTACCTCTTCACTCACACAGTGTTGAGTGCTATTGACAAGGGATTTGAAATTCATTCCGTATTTCTAGACTTCCAGAAGGCTTTTTACACTGTACCACACAAGCGGATTGTAGTGAAATTGCGTGCTTATGGAATATCATTTCAGTTATGTGACTGGATTCGTGATTTCCTGTCAGGGAGTTCACAGTTCGTAACAACTGACGGGAAGTCATCGAGTAAAACAGAAGTGATTTCTGGCGTTCCCCACGGTAATGTTATAGGCCCTTTGCTGTTCCTCATCTATATAAACGATTTAGTAGACAATCTGAGCAGTCGTCTGAAGTTGTTTGCAGATTATGCGGTCGTTTATCGTATAGTAAACTCATAAGAAGGTCAAAAGAAACGGAAAAATGACTTAGATAAGACAACTGCAAAAACTGACAGTTGACCCTAAATAATGAAAAGTGTGATGACATCCACCTGAGTGCTAAACGAAATCCGATGAACTTCTGTTATACGATAAATCACTCATGTAAATGCCGTAAATTCAACTAAATGCCTAGGAATTACAATTACGAACATTTTAAATTCGAAGTAACACATAGAAAATATTGCGGGGATAGCAAACAAAAGACTGCCTTTTATTGGCAGAACACTTAGAAAGTGTGACAGACCTACTAAAAATGACTGCCTACACTACGGTTGTCTGTCCTCTTTCAGAATACCGCTGCGAGGTGTGGGATCCTTAACAGATAGGATTAACAGAGTAGATCGAGAAGTTTCAACAAAGAGCGGCAATCTTTTATTATCGCGAAATAGGCGGGTGAGTGTTACGGACATGGCAGAGGATTTAGGATGGACACCATAAAAGCAAAGGCGTTTTTCGTAGCTGCTGAATCTTCTTACGAAATTTCATTCACCAACTTCCTGCTCAGAACGCGAAAACATTTTGTTGACGCCGACATACGTAGAGAGAAACGTTCACCATAATAAAATAAGGGAAATCAGAGCTCTCATGGAAAGATACAGGTGTTCGTTTTCTACGCGCTCTGTTCGATATTGGAATAATAGAGAGCTATTGTCAAGGTGGTTCGATGAACGCTCTGCCAGGCACTTAAGTGTGAGTTGCGGTGTACCCATGCAAATCTAGATGTAGATTTAGATTGTAACAAACCGTGGTGAGAGAAACACCTAAAATGGACAAAAGTAATGTTTAGATATACTACAGATTGGACGTTTTCTGATAAAATCAGCAAGGGCGACATTCAAGTACTGCTGTCCGCAGTCACATCGAATACGAAAACGTAAATAATTCACAGTTATGACGATTATCGATTCGATTTAATGTATAAAATGTTCACGGTGAAAACGTCATCTTAAATATGTATAAATTCGAAATTTTCTACAATTTTCAACATTCTTTTACATCCACACGCATACTCCGTAAATCACCATGAAGCATGGGAGAGGATTATGAAGTGCTTGAGAGATTACTTCCAATGTTCAATTTATTGTGGCTTGTTCCGAGACAGCCACAGGGATGAAGATTAAAATGGCTCTGTACATGATGTAACTAGTCTAATCTTGTCTTCGGTGTCGGATAAGTAGAGAGGCCTGTCGTGTACTCCTAGATTTATCAGTTGGTGGGGGTTCTTGAAACTCAATACACAAGCTTTCCCATGATAGTTCAAATGGGTCAAATGGCTCTGAGCACTATGGGACTTAACATCTGGGGTCATCAGTCCCCTAGAACTTAGAACTACTTAAACCTAACTAACCTAAAGACATCACACACATCCATGCCCGAGGCAGGATTCGAACCTGTGACCATAGCAGTCCCGCTGTTCCGGACTGAGCGCCTAGAACCGCTAGACCACCGCGGCCGGCTCCCATGATAGTTGACGTGTATCTGTGTTCTTGTGTCAGGTCAAGTTTTTCAGCGTATCTTCGCTATTCCTTGTTATAGGAATGCGTGGTGTCTGTTCTTTCAGACATTCATGTAACTGATTCGCCTGGATGGGCGATGGATCCACCTTCTTCAGTGCAGATTCGAAAGTACATCAGACCTCCTGTGGAAATCTCTGAGTAGCGAACATGAAGGTAATGGACAGGGACAGCGTATAGATGGCGATCGGCCTTGAGGCGTGCCGATTCCGTGCAGTTGCGATAACACTGTGTCCTGGGTGGCGCAGTGGTTACCGCACGTGCCTAGTAAGAAGGAGATCCCCGGTTCGAATCCTGGTCCGGTACACATTTGCATCCGTCGCCGCTTATTCCACGTAATGTCCTCCTGCAGCCCACACACATCATCAATGTTCTAGCATGGCTCACACGACCGTTTCGTAAGCAACTTCCTTTGTAGACTTGGTGAATGTTGCCAGTGTCCTACCACTAAAACAAAGTCAGCCTCAGTGCGTTAATTATGATTGAACATAAGTGGCCACACCACTCCGTAAGTCCAAACAGTGTTACGTCCAGGACACTGTACGGGTTGGAGGACTAACGGTGACTCAGCGGTAATGTAGACATAAAATACTATATTCTTGTGTTTTGTACAGCGCATATTTTACATTTCTGAACATTTAAAGCATGCTGTCAGTATTTAGAACCTTTTTGAAGTCCTATCAAGATGTGAATGGATATTTGGAAACATGGTGAAACTGGTGATTTCGTCGACTTCCACATTATCTACATCTGACGTGAAAATTATATATAGTGATATGTAGATCTAATTAATTAGCTTACTCCTTTACTTTTATTAAGATTATCCGCTAGTTATTGCCAATACATGAATTGTTTGTCGGCGTTTTATTTCTTGAGAATTACGTTAGGCTGGGCTGTCAATTTCACATGCAGACAGACAGCGGATCAAAGCGCCCAATTGGCACCATTAATTCAGGTTATAAAAGGTGGCACCGAGGCCAGGTAGGACAGCATCCGGAGAAGGCTGTTGTGTGCACTGGACAGGACTGGGGAGCGGACGACCATCGCGAGCCGACACAGTGCCGACAGCATGTGGCGACGTCTCGGAATACTGCACGAAATGGCCGCCGCTCCCACGTTCCTAAAGCGTTTATCTGCGGCGAGGCCGTTGTAAAGTACAGTAAAGGTCCCTGACGGCAACAACTAGCCCTAGGCACAGAATGCAGAAAAGACGGCTCGAGTCTGCCGATAGGAGAGCAATATACACTACTGGCCATTAAAATTGCTACACCAAGAACAACTGCAGATAATAAACGGGTATTCATTGGACAAATGTATTATACTACAACTTACGTGTGATTATATTTTCATTCAATTGGGGTGCATAGATCCTGAGAAAGCAGTACCAACAACAACAACAACAACCTCTAGCTGTAATAACGGTCTTGATACACCTGGGCATTAAGTCAAACAGAGCTTGGATGGCATGTAAGGGTACAGCTGCCAATGCAGCTTCAACACGATGCCACAGTTCATCAAGAGTAGTGACTGGCATATTGTGACGAGCCAGTTGCTCGCACACCATTGACCAGGCGTTTTTAATTGGTGAGAGATCTGGAGAATGTGCTGGCCAGGGCAGCAGTCTAACATTTTCTGTATCCACAAAGGCCCGTACAGCACCTGCAACATGCGGTCGTGCATTATCCTGCTGAAATGTTGGGTTTCGCAGGAATCGGATGAAGGGTAGAGCCACAGGTTGTAACCCATCTGAAATGAAAAGTTCACTGTTCAAAGTGCCGCCAATGCGAAAAAGAGGTGACCGAGACGTGTAACCAATGGCACCCCATACCATCACACCGGGTGATACGCGATTATGGCGAACGAATACACACTTCCGATGTGCGTTCACCGCGATGTCGCCAAACACGGTGGCGACCATCATGATGCTGTAAACAGAACCTGGATTCATCCGAAAAAGTGACGTTTTGCCATTCGTGTACGCAGGTTCGTCGTTGAGTACACCATCACAGGCGCTCCTGGCTGAGACGCAGCGTCAAGGGTTACCGCAGCCATGGTATCCGAGCTGATAGTCCATGCTGCTGCAAACGTTGTCGAACTGTTGGTGCAGATGGTTGTTGTCTTGCAAACGTCCCCATCTGTTGACTCATGGATCGAGACGTGGCTGCACGATCCGTTACAGCCATGCGGTTAAGATACCTGTCATCTCGACTGCTAGTGATACGAGGCCGTTGGGATCGAGCACGGCGTTCCATATCACCCTCCTGAACTCACCGATTACATATTCTGCTAACAATCATTGGATATTGACCAACGCGAGCAGCAATGTCGCGATACGATAAATCGCAATCGCGACAGGCTACAATCCGACCTTTATCAAAGTCAGAGACGTGATGGTACGCATTTCTCCTCACACGAGGCATCACAACGACGTTTCACCAGGCAACGCCGGTCAACTGCTGTTTGTGTATGAGAAATCGGTTGGAAACTGACCTCATGCCAGCACGTTGTAGGTGTCGCCACCGGCGCCAACCTTGTGTGAATGCTCTGACAAGCTAATCATTGTCATATCACAGCATCTTCTTCCTGTAGGTTAAATTTCGCGTCTGTAGCACATCATCTTTTTGGTGTAGCAATTTTAGTGTAATATCTTTTTAGTGTACTTTTAGTGTAATATGAACGGTCAATCAAAGCTACATGTATAAATGACTATGCCCACGGCAGAACACGGCAGGCAAGGTGTGAGGATTCCGTAAGTGTGAGACTGCCACTTTCTCTTCCGAAAAATACCCTCAGTTGGGACCTCATGTATATGAACCAGTTAGGAATCCTTGGACGGTCCTAGGAAACAGCATGTTAATGCATTTCTTCGAGGCACTGAGAGTACAGAGCTGTAGGCCTCTGGGAACGAAAATGTGGGAATTTCATCAGTCAGCCTGGTCTGAGGTAGTAGTTTTGGAAAGTTATTGATGTGGGAGGACACTCCACGAAAACTGTGTCTTCTGATTGAATGACTGCCCCCGAAGGGGCGAATGTTACGAGGGAAGTCAGGAGGGACTAAGGTGACTTCGTCCGCTACTAGAGAGACAATAACTTCGAATTCTTTTCGGGATTTTCAACCATGGTCTGATGCAGTGACCACAACAGCAGCACTAGCGGACAACACAAGGACGCTGTTAAAAATGAGTAGTAAGATCTGCTATCAGCTCCGCCGTGTGTAAGTCGCAATGCAGTCACTAAACGTTAGAGTGTTAATGAGTGGGAGGAAGACACCTTTCTGGCATGGAAAATTTTACGAACTCAAATTTTAGCAATTGCTGTCGTCCTATCGCGGAAACGAATCAGTGTGCTAATAATGCAGTAACCTACCTAGCGGTTCCTTGTATTGAATTTCCGCCAACCTTAGTTACGTGTAGCTATTTAATGTTCTTTTGATAATTTACCGTTGAATGCTATGTTATTAAACTTGTTCGTTTCATACATCAGTGCAACTACTACAATCTTTTTGTGTGAGGACTTAACAAATAAACAACAGAACTTATGAAACTTCCTGGCAGATTAAACCTGTGTGCCCGACCGAGACTCGAACCCCCGAGTTTCATATCGGGAAGTTTCATATCAGCGCGCACTCGGCTGCAGAGGGAAAATCTCATTCTGGAAACAGAACTTATGGTAACTTTGATTTTCATTATACATGTATCTCACCTGCTCACGAATTTAACCTTTAGTATCACTATTCCACTAGCCTTTCGAAATCTGTAGGGCCACAATTTAACGTTAATAAAGAGAAACCTTGAGTAACAAATGACAGTTTCATGCCTTCAATGGGCATTTACTTGCTGGTAAAGCTTAATTGCCGAAGGCGTAGGTGGTGGGATAATACAATTTTTGTAATTTTTTTCAGACATTAGTTCATTATTGAAAACTACATTATCAGTGGAAAACCTACGACTACGATTTAAGTACGTTTGCCAGGTCGTTAATAAGGAACACCAATGACAAGCATCCCAGCATGCTTTCCTGGGCTGCGTGTCGGCTTTCTTCTAAACGTGTCGGTGGCTCTCCACTCAAGGAACGTTCTGCGTCCTTCCTACCAAGAAACCCATATTTCAGTTCCAAATTTCTCCTACCACCCCATACTTGCGATAAAACGCTTAGACATGGTATTAAATCAAATGGCGATCGAAAGTCAATAAACACTGTATCCGTTGGCCGTCCCCAACCATAGCTCTTGAAGATATAATGTTAGAACAATGTACTTTGAATTCCGACGAATGCAGCCATGGATACTTCCGAAAGTTTGGAATTATTCCTTATAGAGATTTTACGCAAAAGTCACCGACAGCATACGTCCTAATACGTTTTCTACCAGATGGGTACCATATGATTTACTTTGAAAGGCTCACCACAGTGATTTTAATTTGAGGAGCTTCAGACTCGAAGGGAACACAGACATACGAGCATCAGTTGAAAATAAATCGGCGCCTTCATTAGTCTGCACAACAAACGACATTTCATATTGGTAGCTGGTCGACTGTCTGACGTTGTTGGGGAACATAAAAATCAATAATAGAACAAAAAAAGAAAAGGATAAATTTAACAGGAAAGGCCATTGATTGAAAACAGCCCATGCTTTTTACGTTGTGGTTCGTGGAGCAACAAATAATACGAATTACGATTCAGGGAAGTGTCATAAACATATGTTTGTCCTGGTAATACCGAAAATCACACAAGGGCCAGTTGGATTGCTGTATCTTCGAAACGTTTCGACCTCTGAGATCTCGCAGTCAGGAGCAGCACACATACAGCATTCAAATCTCAGTATTGACTGACTTACATAATACATAAACGTACTAATTAATTGACGGTGATTAACAGGTCCTTGTGCTACTAACATACATTGACTAATTATCTGGTGTATTTCAACTCTTACGCCTATGTACGTTTATAATTACGTTTGTGTGACAACAGTTTCCGTAATTCCCCAATTTATTGCTATGACAGACGGTTTACTGCAATGTTATTTTTATTCATACTAAATCTACGAACCAAGAAGGAATAATTAGTCACCGATCTGTATTTCGTTGCTGTCACTTTTAGCACTGCCAAGAGACCAAAGTATAGTCATGTAAAGAACAGAATTAATTCTTGATTAATACAGTTCTATCAAAAGCCTGCTTCTCAGTTTAAATTACCAGAGATGTCGCTTGTACGTAGAGGAAAGTTTTGTGCGATGTTAACTTTACACTTTCTTAATGAATAGTACCTACTTATGACTAATGTGTTGTTACTTAAAACACAAGCCATACACTGATTACTTTTTTCTTGTGTGTACTGAACCCGTATCCGTACTCACGATTCGCTTTCCGTATCACACACATAATTCATACAATGCGCTTTCGTTGTCAGCTAGAAAATAGCAAATTATTTTTGCTTGGAGCTGAAAGTAATTTCTTTTTTAAATAAACTGGCCAACAGAACTCTCCGGTTGATGAGAAGGCACATCCCGCCCGTAACTGATATCGTTCTAACTTTCAAAGAAGAACTGAAGTTGTTTCTAATATTCAGGGATCTCAAAGGCAGGGGAGAAAGTAATTCACAATGACGGAGAGAAGAGCTTAGTGGATTGAACGATGAACAAAAAAGCATACTTCAACTAATAATCGCATTTTATGTTCGATTTTAATTCCGAGCTTTTTCTTTGATGTAATTCCAATTGCAGTATGGAAAGTCCATTAAACGAAAGCACTACCGTATCTCTGGCGGTAATTCGAAGTTTCTGTTTCATAAATAAAAGTAGCACATCAGGCCCAACTTACACTGAAGAATTCAAAGTACTTGCAAAATCCTCTAATCAGCTTCTTAACTGTCCAGAACCAATCAACAGACTGGATTCCTCGAACAGTCAAGCAAATTTAGAAGATTTACCCAAGACTGTCAAAGAAATTGAAAAAGTAATTAAAACCACGGAAAACAATAAAACTGGTGCTTCTGAAATGGTCTCCACCAAAAGATAAAAACATGTGTACAAGCGGGGCCTCTGAAATGGTCACTGACAAAAATAAGAAAATGAATAATATTTGAGGAAATCAGAGACACAGGAGCGATACCTGGAGAGTGGAAGGCAGCCCTGATACATCCACCACATACAAACGTAATAATCAAAACTTTAACAACAATACAGGAATTTTTTTCTACCCAGTGCATATAAAATATTTACCACGATTCTAAGAAACACCGTAGAGCCAACACTGGACAGTCGCTTAGTTGAAAATCAAGGTGGTTTTAGGAAAGGCAATTCATATTCTGAATAAAAATTCATACTGAAGTCGATCATTCGCAACAATTATTTAATTCAAAATATGTTGTAGTAATGTTTTCTTATACAAGAAGGTCTTTGGTTCTGTTGATAGAGAAATTGAAGATAGTGTATAATCCTAGAGGTTGGTGTGAAGTCTAAATTAGAAAATATAATTCGTGAAACACAGACACAGAATCTATAGCGAAGTTTATGGGACACATGTCTCAGATCTTCGAAATAAATAGAGTTAACACGAAGATGTTAGCCTGTCCCCAGTTCTAGAGAAAACGCTGAGAAGTTGGAGCACAACGCTGAATGAATATGAGAGTTCACCGATGCGGTCAGGGACAGGAAACAAAAATACTGCAATAAACTGTCTCGCATTTGAAGATCACTTTGCTATATTGTCTGAAAATGTGGCACCCGATGTAGTAAAAATTGGTCTTTTAGAATACATAGCCAGTTGTATCTTTTTAAAAATTTCTGCAGAAAACAATTTAACCACCATTCAATGTTCAGCAGTACTTCTGAAAACAGTTCTGACGAAGTTGAAAACGCTAAAAAATGTAAATGTCTTGTGGAGATAATCCAACAGAATGGTTTGTAAAAAGCTGCTGTAGAAAAAGGAATACATAAAATGGGAAGGACATACGCTATAGCTAAAGACCTTTGCAGTGCATTACACCAACCGAAAATGGAAATAAAAAAGAAAACGAGAACATTATAGTACAGTAGCGAAGCCAGAATGTCTACATCGAAGCGAACGTGTAGAATTGAACTGTAGTTTAGACATATCAGAGACACTAGAAATGCTAGACACTAGGAAAGTAATAGGTCCACAGAGAACTGAGGGAAGTAAGAACTAATGCTGAAATTAATCGAAACGCAGAAAACATGTCACATGTCACCAGAAAACGTAGAATCACCAAAATGATTTTCAGCCATTTGTGGGATAAAAAGTAAGCAACAGGATGGATCCCCTAAGTAAACAGGGACTTATAAAATAATAATATAGAAGCGCAAGGTACAACAGACTGCGACGCGTTTAGGAAAAGGTAATAAATGGAGAAGTTTTCCTAAGTAGAAGAGTAAAAAAGACTGATAAGAAATGTCCATAAGACAGGAAAAAATATTTAACAGACGAAAGAGTATTAGAAGGCAAGGGAATAACAACGAAAGAGGAATTCAAATTGGCGCTTAATACTTAGTTGGTCCATCCGAGAAGAAAAAAATGGTTGTTCAAATTGTGAATGATGAGATTCTTTCAGCAGCCTACCTTCTTGTACTCGTCCATCTTGTCTGCCAGAACAGGGATACACTGAAGAGCCAAAGAAACTTGTACACACGCCTAATATCGTGTAGGGCCCCCACGATCACGCGGAAGTGCCGCAACACGACGTGCCATGGACTCGACTAATGTCTGAAGTAGTGCTGGAGGGAACTGACACCAAGAAACTTACAGGGCGTCCGTAAGCCCGTAAGAGTACGAGGGTGTGGAGATCTCTTTTGAACAGCACCTTGCTAGGTATCTCAGATATGCTCAATAAAGTTCATGTCTGGAGAGCATGCTGGCAGCGGAAGAGTTTAAACTCATAAGAGTGTCCCTGGAGCAGCTCTGTCGCAATTCTGGACGTGTGGGGTATCGCATTGTTCTGCTGGAATTGCCCACGCCCGTCGCAATGCACAGTGGATATCAGTGGATGCAGGTGATCACTCAGGATTCTTACGTATGTGTCACCTGTCAGAGTCGTATCTAGACGTATCAGGGGTCCCATATCACTCTAACTGCTCGCGCCCCACACCATTACAGAGCCTCCACCAGCTTGAACAGTCTCCTGCTGACATGCAGGGTTCATGGATTCATCAAGTTGTCTCCATGCCCGTACACATCCATCCGCTCCATAAAATTTGAAATGAGACTCGTCCGACCTGGCAATATGTTTCCAGTTATCAACAGTGCAATGTCGGTGTTGATGGGCCCAGACGAGGCGTAAAGCTTTGTGTCGTGTCGACGTCAGAAAGCCCATACTGGTGATGTTTCCGTGAATGGTTCGCACAATGACACTTGTTGATGGTCCAGCATTGAAGTGCACAGCAATTTGTGGAAGGGTTGCACTTGTCACGTTGAACGGTTCTCTTCAATCGTCGTTGGTCCCGTTCTTTCAGGGTCTTTTTCCGGCACACAGTCATGTCGGAGATACGATGTTTTACCGGATTCCGGTACACTCGTAAAATGGCCGGACGGGAAAATCCTCACTTCGTCGACACCTTCGCGATGCTGTGTGCTGACTATAACACCACTTTCAAACTCACTTAAATCTTGATAACCTACCGTTGTAGCAGCAGCAGCAACTAACAACTGCGACAGACACTTGTTGTCTCGTACAGGCATTGCCGACCGCAGCGCCATATTCTGCCTGTTTACGTATCTCTGTATTTGAATACGCATGCCTGTACTAATTTCTTTGGCACTTCAGGTTATAACGTGTCTCCTTTTTTTCCGTTAGAACTTATCACCAGCCACCCTAAATCATACACCCACTCCTTGGTCTCACTCAGGAATTTCTATTTTCTTCCCATCATTTCGTAAGCTGAGCTTGTGACCCGTCTCTAATGGCCACCCTGCCGTCGGAGATTAAACTCCAACCTTCATTCCGCTTGGTCTCACACGCAGTCAGTTTTGATTAGAAATAGGAACATATCATTTTCAGTTTTTCGAATATCAAGGTCAACAAAAAGGCGTTCTTTTAATATCGCTTCTGAATAACTAGGAAACTTTTTGCAGAAATATCCCAAACATTGTCCATCTGTGGGTACGACTTTTGCAGACCGCTTCATTTGTCTAAACTTCATGTATAAACATTGGATAGTTGCGCAAAACACCACCTCACAAAGCGCTACAGTAGGTATTAACCTCATCCACACACACTATCCTCTATACGACAATGCTTCACTCATCAGATAACTAGCCCGCTACCGTCTCAACAAGAGATCTACGAGGGACGTTCAATAAATAATGCAAGACATTTCCTTTGACGGCCAATTACGATTGGAAAAATTTGTTGTGGGATATCATGGAATATTCCCGCTTCAGCCCCTGTGGTTTCATGAAGTTCCGATTGGGAAGTGCGTTCCAAGCGGAGAGCTGTCATTGAGTTTCTTTTGGTTGAAAATCAGAGCATCGCAGATATCCGTAAGCACCTAGGGAGTGTCTGCGGAGACGTGGCAGTGAACAAAGGCACGGTGAATTGTAAGGCGAGACCTCCGTCGTCACCGCAACAAAGCTGCACAAAGCTGTCCGATCCCACACATATGGCTGGCAGCACACAGCTGTGACTTCTGCATCGTTGGAACGTGCGGACACTCTCATTGGAGGTGACGATTACAATCAAACATCTGGCTGACTAACTGGAGGATTCTGTCGGTAGTGCTGGCAGTAATACACCGTTCCATGGAGTGACGCTACATCATCTCTCCTTTGAAGAAAAGGTTCAATCCCGCAATTGGTAAAGTCATGGCGACGGTCATCTGGGACTCTTCCTCGTGTTACAGCGATCAGCTCTGAAAGGTATTGCGCTATCACCAGGATACTCAAGAAAAGATTTCAGTGTGTTCGTCACTACAAAAAAAAATCCAAACGATCTTCTCCTTTCCATGATAACTTAAGGCTTCACACAAATCTGCACATCTGAAAGAAGGTCACAAAACTTCATTGGGCTGTTCTTCTTGAAGCACCGTACAGCTCGAGCCTCTCATCTTCTGCCTTCATCTCTTTGGCCCAATGAAGGGATGCACTCTGTGAGAAGCAGTACGTGGATGGTGGGGAGGTTGTCGATGAAGCAAGACGCTGGCGCTGACTTCAACCAGTGGTGCGGACGTACAGGCCCTGCCAGTAAGATTGAGTAAGGTCACTGCATGGCTGGCCGGTTAGCCATGCAGTCTAAAACACCGCTTTCTGGGAGAGAAAGTGTGCTGGTCCCCGGCACGAATCCGCCCGGCAGATTAGTGTCGAGGTCCGGTGTGATGGCCAGTCTGTGGATGGTTTTTAGGTGGTTTTCCATCTGCCTCAGCGACAGCGGGCTGGTTCTCTTTATTCCGCCTCAGTTATATTGTGTCAGCCATTGCTGTGGAAACACTTTCTCCACGTATGCTACACCATAATTACTCTACCACGCAATCATTGTGGTTACACTCGTCCGGTGTGAGACATTCACAAGGGGGAGAGGGTCCACTAGGGGCCGAACCGCACAATAAGCCTGGGTTCGGTGTGGGGCAGCGGTAGGGTGAGTGGACTGCTGTAGCCTGTTGTGGGGTTGTGAACCACTGAGGGCTACGACGGGGACGAAACCTATGCATCGTATGCAGGTCCCCAGTTCCAAACAATACAATACAAGGTTATTGCGTTGAAGAGAGATAGAAATGTGAATTTTTAGCCAAAGGAGTAGAGAATAATATGGTGAAGTGGAACCCTGTATGAAACCAACTTGCTTTAAGGAAGATGTGTTGAACGCCCCTTTCAGTGCTTTGACTGAATTTCTCAAATGTATCTTGCTGGCCAACAGCAGTAATGAGGCATTGGATTTGCATAAATTTACGAAATTATGTAACACTGATGGTCAGGAGACTCCATCTGCGGGAAGCTCAGCTGCCGTGTTGCAAGCCTTATTTCAGGTGATGCCACTTTGGGCGACTTGGGCGTCGGTGATGATGATATGAGGACAAAACAACATCCAGTTGACTGGCATACGTTTGTAACTAGTGTGTAAAAACATCTGACAAGGAAATTTATTCGTTGTTCAGTGTGCATGCATCGACTTGTGAGTGGTTTGCGCCGTGACTATTGATCCTGCTGCTATAGCAACCCACGTCTAAAGAGGAAAGAACTATAGCTGTTTATACGCAGCTTCCCAAACCACCAAGGAAGTATTATTATTTTATTGTTACTGTATGGAGGGACAGAACACACACATGAATGCATTTACAGGTAATTGGCCGGCCGGGATGGACGAGCGGTTCTAGACGCTACTGTCTGGAACCGCGCGACCGCTATGGTCGTAGGTTCGAATCCTGCCTCGGGCATGGATGTGTGTGATGTCCTTAGGTTAGTTAAGTAGTTCTAAGTTCAATGGGATTGATGACATCAGAAGCTACGTCGCATAGTGCTCAGAGCCATTTGAACCATTTGAACAGGTAATTGTTAAAATTTTAACGACCAGATGTCACTTGATGCAAGTCTCAGACCATCTTTAAAACAGATGAGTGGTTAGTTTTCCACAATATGCCATACACCTTGTTCCTCTGCACAACAGTAACATGTAACACTTTCACTATAACTCTTCCTCTTCAAGATGTGCCTACTTCTCCCTTGTGGTTGAGAACATTCGGGACGGGGAACATCAGACCCTACAACAATTGTCCTTGCGTTTAATTTAGGAGGTTGGCCTGCGTGGACATTCGTAGCAGCATTCTTTCCTTTTCTCCGTGACATCGAAAACTTCTGTGACCTGAAGAATGGCCCAAGGTTGGCTGCGTGAATTCACGCGTATAGCTGGTGGATTATGAAATGGGCTACTTAGAAATGAACTCTTATGCAACTGTCTTCTTAATAATTTGCACCTCACCAGCTCTTCTTCTGAGGTCCGCAGGGGAAATATTCGCAGAGGTGGAGAGTATTATATCGTGGAACACTTTTCAATGAGTCGCATCTATCCAATCCTATAACAGAGGCTTAATATAATTTATTATTACAATTTAGAGTTATATGAATTACGTTTTGTACGCTGTAGTCTTTTTCTGAGATTTTTTACCGGGAAAACATGATTTATTCAAATATAATAAACTGTTCGCAAGTACAACATTAGCATGCCCTTAGGAATATTCTGTCCAAATTGAGCATTGTTGCTTCTCGACGATATCTGCTCAATACTTCGTTTAATAGACTAAATTATTACTGTACCACATACCAATCTCATCATCATCATTTAAGACTGATTATGCCTTTCAGCGTTCAGTCTGGAGCATAGCACCCTTGTAAAATTCCTCCATGATCCCCTATTCAGGGCTAACATTGGTGCATCTTCTGATGTTAAACCTATTACTTCAAAATCTTTCTTAACCGAATCCAGGTACCTTCTCCTTGGTCTGCCCCGACTCCTCCTACCCTCTACTGTTGAACCCATGAGTCTCTTGGGTAACCTTGCTTCTCCCATGCGTGTAACATGACCCCACCACCTAAGCCTCTTCGCCCTGACTCCTACATCTATAGAGTTCATTCCCAGTTTTTCTTTGATTTGCTCATTGTGGACCCCCTCCTGCCATTGTTCCCATCTACTAGTACCTGTAATCATCCTAGCTACTTTCGTATCCGTTACCTCAACCTTGTTGATAAGGTAACCTGAATCCACCCAGCTTTCGCTCCCATACAACAAAGTTGGTCGAAAGATTGAACGGCGCACAGATAACTTAGTCTTGGTACTGACTTCCTTCTTGCAGAAGAGAGTAGATCGTAGCTGAGCGCTCACTGCATTAGCTTTGAGACACCTCGCTTCCAGTTCTTTCACTATGTTGCCATCCTGTGAGAATATGCATCCTAAGTACTTGAAACCATCCACCTGTTCTAACTTTGTTCCTCCAATTTGGCACTCAATCCGTATATATTTCTTTCCCACTGACATTACTTTCGTTTTGGAGATGCTAATCCTCATACCATACTCCTTACATTTCTGATCTAGCTCTGAAATATTACTTTGCAAACTTTCAATCGAATCCGCTATCACAACTAAGTCATCCGCATATGCAAGACTGCTTATTTTGTGTTCACGTATCTTAATCTCACCCAGCCAGTCAGTTGTTTTCAACATATGATCCATAAATAATATGAACAACAGTGGCGACAGGTTGCAGCCTTGTCTTACCCCTGAAACTACTCTGAACCATGAACTCAATTTACCGTCAACTCTAACTGCTGCCTGACTATCCATGTAAAGACCTTTAATTGCTTGCAAAAGTTTGCCACCTATTCCATAATCTCATAGAACAGACAATAACTTCCTCCTAGGAACCCGGTCATATGCCTTTTCGAGATCTATAAAGCATAGATACAATTCCCTGTTCCACTCATAACACTTCTCCATTATTTGCCGTAAGCTAAAGATTTGGTCCTGACAACCTCTAAGAGGCCTAAACCCACACTGACTTTCATCCGATTGGTCCTCAACTAATACTCGCACTTTCCTTTCAACAATACCAGAGAAGATTTTACCCACAACGCTGATTAAAGAGGTACCTCTGTAGTTGTTACAATCTTTTCTGTTTCCATGTTTAAAGATTGGTGTGATTACTGTTTTTGTCCAGTCTGCTGGAACCTGTCCCGACTCCCAGGCCATTTCAATTATCCTGTGTAGCCACTTAAGACCTGACATTCCACTGTATTTGATGAGTTCCGACTTAATTTCAACCACCCCAGCTGCTTTATTGCACTGCAATCTATTGACCATTTTCTCCACTTCCTCAAATGTGATCCTATTTCCATCGTCATTCCTATCCCATTCAACCTCGAAATCTTAAACATTACTGATCGTATTTTCACCTACATTGAGCAACTCTTCAAAATATTCCCTCCATCTGCCCAAGGCATCCACAGGATACACCAGCACTTTTCCTGACCTGTCCAAAATACTTGTCATTTCCTTCTTACCTCTCTTTCGAAGACTGCTAATTACACTCAAAAATGGTTTTCCAGCAGCTCAACCCATAGCCTCCAACCTGTTTCCAAAGTCTTCCCAAGATTTCTTCTAGGATGCTGCAATTATCTGTTTGGCTTTGTTTCTTTCTTCAACATAACTTTCTCTGTCTACCTGAGTTCTAGTATGTAGCCATTTTTGATACGCCTTCTTTTTCCTTTTACAGGCTGCCTTGACTGTGTCATTCCACCAAGCTGTTTGCTTCATCCTACTTTTACGCACTACTGTTCCAAGACATTCTTTAGCCACTTCTAGTACTGTGTCACTGTACCTTGTCCATTCCTTTTCCAATGACTGTAATTGACTACATTCAACTAACTGGTACCTTTCTGAGATCTCTTATGTACTTGTGCCTGATTTCCTTAACCTGAAGTTTCTCCACTCTTATCCTCCTACATGTGGACCTGACCTCCTGCACTTTCGGCCTCACAATCCCAATTTCACTGCAGATTAAATAATGATCAGTGTCATCAAAGAATCCCCTGAATACACGTGTGTCCCTCACAGCCTTCCTGAATTCCTGATCTGTTATTATATAGTCAATGACAGGTCTGGTTCCCCTGCCTTCCCAAGTATACCGGTGAATGTTCTTATGTTTAAAAAAGGAGTTTGTGATTACTAAGCCCATACTGGCACAGAAATCCAAGAGTTGCTTACCGTTCCTGTTGGCCTCCATATCCTCTCCAAATTTACCCATAACCTTTTCATACCCTTCTTTTCGATTTCCAATCCTTGCATTAGTCACCCATGAGCAGAACACTGTCCTTGTCCTTTACTCTAACAACTGCATCACTGAGTGCCTCATGAGAAGTATCCATCTTATCTTGATCTGTCCCTTCACAATGCGAGTATACTGACACAATCCTAATTTTCTTGCTAGACACTGTCAAATCTATCCACATCAGTCGTTCGTTTACATACCTTATTGCAACTACGGTGGGTTCCATTTCTTTCCTGATGTAAACCCCTACACCCCATTGTGCTACTCCTGCTTTGACTCCTGACAGGTAGACCTTGTATTCTCCCTCTTCTTTCTCACCCCTTACCCAAATGTCACTAACAGCTAAAACGTCCAGCCCCATCTTACTTGCAGCCTCTGCCATCTCTACCTTCTTCCCAGAGTAGCCCCCACTGATATTAATAGCTCCCCATCTCATTACCATTTGTTTGCCAAGTCGTATCTTAGGAGTCCCTGGTTTGTCAGTTAGAGGTGGGACTCCGTCACCTCCAAAGGTCCGAGGCATTTTGCTCTGATTGTTGCCAGCATCATATTTAAAGTACCAGGGAAGCAGGTTGCTAGCCTTACTTGCCCCGGGTCCCATTGGGTTTTACCCCTAACGGTAGAGGGACTAACCGGTGGATTTGGTAGTCTTTGCCGTATGAGCACAAAGGTGATCATGACTCAGAATATGTCCGAGATGCCCTGCCTTATTCCAAAGTAACTGGTATCCCGACTGTCGGGACCACTTACTTGGCCACTCACGCGTTGCCCGTGGTTCATGAACTAGGACATGACTACAGGAACCCACCTCAGTAAGTGAAAATTCATCAAATTATTAAAACATTATGAAATAGATTCTATTGGCAACTTACACAGATTTTCGTTTTGGAGACAAGGACACTATTGTGAAGACATTAAAGGAACTCAGTTCATTTGCAAATGTCACGTGTTCCACGTTAAAAAGACTTTCCATTTCAATGTTTAAATGTCCACATGTTCCGTAACTAATTTTAAAGTATACAGACTTTTGCTCTCATAAAACTCTGTAGCTGAAGAATCAACAATAACTTAAAAACAGCTCTATAGAGTGCCATTTACATGTTCACACATTAGATTTTACAAACATTGTATAATAAGATAGGGCCGTATGTTATTTTCTGCGACTTACATAAGGCATTTGACTGTGAGCATCACAGCATTCTCCTAGAGAAATTGAAGGTTTATGGGGTCAGTGGTATAGCCAACCGGTGGATAATGTCATATGGAAACCAAAAAAAATGCAGGAAGTTGTGCTTAGTAATTCTATCAATATAGTCTGGAGAGTTGATTCTGATTGGCAAGAAACCACATATAGGGCACCCCTAGACTCAACGTCCACTATTATTCCTCGCGTATGTAAACGGTCTTCCGTCTAATATAAGACAAGCAAAATTAATTCTTATTGCTGATGATACTTAAAGGTTTTAAATGAACACCCCGCTATTTGACTGCATTGTTGTTCGTTTAATTACGCCCCCGGTTTCCGTATATATATATATATATATATATATATATATATATATATATATATATATATATATGACATAAACTCAATTATTTGAAAACGGCATTAAGGCCTAAACCTGGGTTGTAATTATATAAAAAACAGCACAGTCATATGACATGGTGTTCATTTAAAACTCACTGTATGGCTGTTGCTCAGCAACACCTAAAATTGTGTGCTTGAAACTGTCCTTCATTGGCCTTCTGCGAATGGTCTCACGATCAATTTTAAAAGACACAACATATTCAGTCCTGCACATCTATACATACTCCAATGATATCTGTAATACATGGTGACGAAATAATAAATAGGGTGGAAACTTCAAAATTATTAAGTTTCTATACTCATGAGAATTTAAACAGGAAAAAGTGCGTTTTGGAATTGCTTGAACAATCTGGTTCAGCCACTTTTGCACTTAGACTCACTGCAAACCTTGGGGAGAGGCAAATCTGTAAGCCGACATATTTTGCACACTTTCGTTCGATAATGTCATATGGGCTATCGTTCTAGGGTAGCTCATTTTTGATAAAGAATGTCTTCGTTGCTCGAAAACTTACTGTAGAAGTAATATGTGGTGCTCACCCACGGTCAACTGGTAGAGATCTGTTTAAGGAGTTGGACATTCTCTCTACTGCTTTACAGTATATTTACTCCTTCATGAAGTTTGTTGCAAATAATTCGCGTCAGATCAGTAGGTACAATAATGTACATAATTACATTATCAGAATGGAAATCGTCATCCATTACTCCATATTAAGGTTGTCTTTAGCACAAAAGGGGGGGGGGGTGCATAACGGGCAAAAAAAATTTTTGATCACATACCCAGGAATGTAAAATATCTGACACACAGCAGAGTAACATCTGAAAACAAACAGAAAAAGTTTCTCCTTGACAACTCCTTCTATTCCACATGGGAATTTCTATTTCTGTAATGTGTTAAAGGCGATGCGTAAGAATTAGAGACTCAGACCTGTATATTAAAAAAAAATTAAGGAAAAATTAATGAAATTATCATTTTCAACACGCAACCATATTCACAAATTATTATACGACGGAATGTAAAGTGACTTGTTCTATATCATTACGATTTACGGTGAAAAATGATGCATAGAACATTAAACTAACAAAGTAAGTGCATTACACCGCGCTTAATGATGTAGAACTCGTAATGTTTACAAACGCTGCATAAAACACAACCTCCTGTCTCACAAAAACACACAAGCAGTGAAAAATGGCGGAAACTCTTCATGGTCGTTTCTGGTACACATTATTTCATGCAATTCTAAAATAGGTCACTGGCTTGATTCACCGGCCGGGAAAAATCACGTGGTCCTTGGTACATTGACCTCCACGTACAACAGCCTTCCCTACACGTCACTTACCGTTATTAATTTCTGAAGTCATAATTGGAACATAACATAACTGCTAAAATGTACCTGTTGTCAAGTGGAACCAGTTACTAGACTAAAAACGTAGCCTTTTGCGATCTATACTAATTGGATTTCGTTTCACTTATCCTTACTCTCCATAAACCGTTTGCTACAAATACCTTGCTATTATTTTGTACTTCGCACCGTATCTGTTTGTTGTCGCTAGCTCGCGATGACTTTCGATTAGTTCACAAATCATTGAAATACAATATTCTGACTTTAATGTTTCTTCCATTTTCTTCGGAAGTACGAGAGTGAAGACTCCACCACAGGTCAGAGGATCTGCACATTTGCAGAGACATAAAAAAATATCGACACTGTTTCAAGTAAAGTACGTAGTTGCACAAGCTGTAATACGGTTACAGAAGTCTCTATGGACGCTTAATTTAAACTAAAGTAATGCCCACGATGAATTGAGATTATACTGCTTTCAGAGAAAAAAATCCCACGACTCGGTAGGATTTGACAGGCACTCAACTACGCAGTCTCGGTCGTGGCGAGTGTTTACCAGAGCTAATTCATAACTCAGCCCTTCATTTTTGCAGAGAGAAGGAGCTAATGTCGTTATCCTGAAAGGACCCCACAGCAGATTTTTTCCCCGTTATTCCAGCGGGCAGAACGCGGCCGCAGACGATGGCGTGCGACGGCAAATTCAATCTAATTAAAAGTCGTTTCTCTGAAATAATTAAGCCGTAAATGGATGTTTAATTAGTTTGAGAGGCGAGGCAGAGACAGCTACGGGGAAGTGGACCCGTGACGGACCCCTGGGATAAGGCTGATGTGGTAAAGTGTCACGTCCCCTGGCTAATACCTCGGCCTGCTGTCGACGTCTGCTGAAAGAGGCAAGTAAACAAACACACGCTTATTATTCGGGGAAGCGAACTGAAGACCAGACCGTAGTGCCAGCGCCGTTGCAGTTAAGTCCTAGGAGCACCGAGGGCTGGGAGTAATAGTGGACACAGTGCTACTCTTACAGCTGCAGCGCTGCTACACGATACGCACGTATAGGCCAATAGCCCAGGGGTAACAAAAGTTTGTTTATCAATATTTCACGTAATTATCAACCAAATTGTTTTTCAGCATTTCATGTAATTATTAACCAAATTTAAAAAAATTAAAATGCCGTCATGATCGACTCATTAAGAGATATAACCTTAGGTTAAAATTTTAAGACAGTTACTACAATTACAAACTGTGTGATAAGCTGATGCAGTGCAACTGACGGCGCAGCAAATACCACGACTACATTCATACATTATCTGAGAATGAGAGCACTTGGCCGTTTCAAACAAAGTTTACACACGGTTTCAAATCTTTTTCTTGTTGACACCGCCCCCCCCCCCCCCCCGCCCATACACACCCATATAGAATAATATGATGGTTCAAATGGCTCTGAGCACTATGGGACTTAACGTCTGAGGTCATCAGTGCCCTAGAACTTAGGACTACTTAAACCGAACTAACCTAAGGGCATTAAACACATCTATGCCCAAGGCAGGATTCTAACCTACGACGCTAGCAGTCACACCGTTCCGGACTCAAGCGCCATGAACCGCTCGGCCACCGCGGGCGGCGAATAATATGAGGAAAAATGTGTATCGCTTACTATATTTTGGCTCTTCATGCAGTCGAACTTCACCATCACCCATGACGTTTTAATTTCATCTTCACTATCGACTTTATTCGCACCACTGTTTGTAGACTGCGTCCATATACATCACTGAATGTACCTGCAAAATGGTGTCGATGTACGGCACAGTTGTTCAGAAGATATGGCGAAATAAACAATGACCTGCGTCAAAACGAAAGTGCATGGCGAAATTCACTAGAGACACAGGTGAAATATGTGTAGAAACCTGTGTGAAATATGTTAAACATTGGTGAAATAGGCGGCTGAGAGAAAATTATTACGTCATTTGGAGGTTTCCAGTTCACACAAGATTTATTGTTGCAGCAGTGCTTGCGGAGTACATGACATTATTATATTTACAGGTCCTTAGCACAAGCTATTCTGAGGTACCAGCTATCGACACATGCTTATGCACCGACATTAGTGTGTGGTGTAGCCTCCACGGGCGGCAGTGAGGGAGCTGACTCTGGCATCCAATTAATCGTTCCGACGGCGAATACTGTCCTTAGCTAGGTTATGCCACGACTATTCGACCTTTCCACGTAGGTAGAGTTGATGACTGATGAATCACACGAGCCACTTCCATCTCATCATATCCAATACGTGCCAGATAGGGGACAAGTCCGGAGATTTCCCTAGCCAGGGAAGTTGCTGCACGTCCTGCAAGGCACATAGAGTTTCGTGGGCAGCGTGCGGGCGAGTGTTATCCTGTTGCAACAACACATCACGTTGGTGTTGCAAGAACGGCAAGAGAACGGATCTAACAATATTCTGCACGTACCGAGCTCTGCATTGCTTCCCCTCCAGAATACCAAAAGTGAACGAGAGCTGTAGTTTAAGGCGTGGGGTGGCACCAATGTGTCTCGAACGAATGCTCTATACGAAACAGCACTCACCAGGTATACGTCGTATGGATAAACGACTGTCATTTGGAAGCGGGCAGAATCAATTTTAATCGCTGAAGTCCACGGTGAGCCATTCCGTTTCCCAAGTGTTCCTCTGATGCCACCAGTCTAGCCTCGCACGTCGATGCTGTTACGTGAGTAGGAAACGGGCTAGAGGTGTGCGTGCCCATAGTCGCACTGCTAATAACAGGTTCGAAACAGTTCTTGTTGAAACATCTTGGCTCAGAAGCCCTATTATTAGTGCTGTGGTAGCTGTACCAACTGCCACTGCCCCCCTTACAATACGAGGATCCTGGCAGCCGTTTGTGTTGCGTGGACGTCCAGAACCTCGCCTACGGATGTAAGATTGTTCACGTGACCACTCATACCTGCATCGGTCCACGACTGACGCAGCGCATCCAACTTCTGTGACAACTCTCCTTAAGGATGGTCCCACCACTCAGAAGACCACAGTTGGACCTCTTTCAAATTCTCTAAGTTGGCTGTAGGAAGCTCCATTGCATCTCCATGGCATGACCAGTGCCTTCATGTTTCACCCGTCTGCACCACACTAAGCCTTCTGGCTGTGAGCATTCCCTATTAAAGGGTAAACACAGCTGACTCACTGGTAGCATTGCCGCTATGCTGTGTGTTTGCTGACGACGTGGAAACCATTCCCAGAATTTCTACACTACTCGCCATTAAAATTGCTACACCAAGAAGAAATGCAGATGATAAACGGGTATTCATTGGAAAAATATATTTTACTAGAACTGACATGTGATTACATTTTCACGGAATTTGGTTGCATAGATCCTGAGAAATTAGTACCCAGAACACCCACCTCTGGCCGTAATAACGGCATTGATACGCCCGGGCATTCAGTCAAACAGAGCTTGGATGGCGTGTACAGGTACAGCTGCCCATGCAGCTTCAACACGATACCACAGTTCATAAAGAGTAGTGACTTGCGTATTGTGACGAGCCAGTTGCTCGGCCACCATTGACCAGACGTTTTGAATTGGTGAGAGATCTGGGGAATGTGCTGGCCAGGGCAGCAGTCGAACATTTTCTGTATCCAGAAAGGCCCGTACAGGACCTGCAAGATGCGGTCGTGCATTATTTTACTGAAATGTAGGGTTTCGCAGGGATTCTGTTCAAAGTGTCGTCAATGCGAACAAGAGGTGACCGAGACGTGCAACCAGTGGTACTGCATACCATCACGCCGGGTGATACGCCAGTACGGCGATGACGAATACACGTTTCCAATGTGCGTTCACAGCGATGTTGCCAAACACGGATGCGACCATCATGATGCTGTAAACAGAACCTGGATTCATCCGAAAAAAATGACGTATTGCCATTCGTGCACCCAGGTTCGTCGCTGAGTACACCATCGCAGGCGCTCCTGTCTGTGATGCAGCGTCAAGGGTAACTTCAGCCGTGGTCTCCGAGCTGATATTCGATGCTGCCGCAAACGTCGTCGAACTGTTCGTGCATATGGTTGTTGTCTTGCAAACGTCCCCATCTGTTGACTCAGGGATCGAGACGTGGCTGCACGATCCGTTACAGCCATGCGGATAAGATGCCTGTCATCTCGACTGCTGGTGATACGTGACCGTTGGGATCCAGCACGGCGTTCCGCATTACCCTCTGACCCCAACGGTTCCTTATTCTGCTAACAGTCATTGGATCTCGACCAACGCGAGCAGCAATGCCGCGATACGATAAACCGCAATCGCGATAGGCGGGGCAGGTCCGGCCGCCTTGGTGCAGGTCTTATTACATTCGACGCCACATTGGGCGACTTGCGCGCCGGATGGGGATGAAATGATGATGAAGACAGCACAACACCCAGTCCCTGAGCGGAGAAAATCCCCGACCCAGCCGGGAATCCAACCCGGACCCGTAGGACGGCAATCCGTCACACTGACCACTCAGCTGTCGGGGCGGACAGTTCAGGAGGTAAGGCACTACAAAAACTGAGATGCGTAAAAATTACCTTTTGCTTAAAATGGAGCGCAAATTATACAGGCTGTATTCATCCAGTGTTTCACAATGAGAGCGATGTTCCATAATGAGAACACTTTCCGACTTTGAAACATCTTTAGGAATAATTGCACATCTTTGCTAGATATTTTGTCACGTGTATGCTTAAAAATGTTCAAATGTGTGTGAAATCTTCAGGGACTTAACTTCTAAGATAATCAGTCCCTAAGCTTACACCCCACTTAACCTAAATCATCCTAAGGACAAACACACACACCCATGCCCGAGGGAGGATTCGAACCTCCGCCGGAACCAGCCGCACAGTCCATTACTGCAGCGCCTTAAGCCGCTCGGCTAATCCCGCGCGGCTGCGTGCTCAACGTCATATCCTGTATTTAACGCATGAACTCTTCTATAAGGTAATCAGACTATTAAGCTGTTTCATACGTTGAAATTCGGTTCCTTAAGGAATCGTGGTTTCCTGGTAAACTCTTTTGTCGGATCAGTACCTTCGCTCGCCGTCATTATGACAGCATGAACGTAAAGTCTTCCCTGACTACAAAAAATATTTCTGAGCAACTGTCTTACGTACGGCTACGCGGTTTGTTGCAAGTGGTACGCTCCCTTTATTGCCTGTGGAACGCATAGGCGACATCTTATTTCTATCCATGTCTTTGCCTACAGCTCTTCCGTCACAGTATCTCATATTCCTGAAACTGGTGATCTTAACACTTTATCATTAAAGTAATCCGACAAAAAAAGTCAAGACAGGTTATTTGTGGGGGAACGTTCTGACCAACATGCTAGACCGTTTCTACCGATCCAGCTGTCTGAAAATGCTTCATCCAAGACCTGGCAAACAAAAAACAGTCAGTGATACTATATTCCCGCTGAAATTTCTGTCGCTGATGTACGACGTAAAATTCCAACATGTCCAGGCAAATTGTTGCGGTAATGGTAGGCTCAGTGAAAAAGGAAGTTCCAGTACTTGTGATGTGCATCAGTCCACGCCACACATTCACATATCTGCAGCACCCTGATACGTGGATTCTTCGACCCCCAGATCTCGTCACGATGGCGATTAACTCTTCTGGATATATGAAAAGTCGCTTCATTGCAGAAACAAACTTTATTAACGTAATCATAGTCTGCACCGATTTCTCCAGCTTGTTCCTAGCAAACTTAGTACGTCTAGGCCTATCACCCTCCTGCAAACGTAATAGAGTTTTCACGATGTATGTACGGAAATTCAGCAGTTTGGTTAAAAATCTTCTCCACGATGCCTTGAGGTATGCCTGTTTCTCTGGAAACAACGACGCGTAGGTTTTCGCAAACAGCGTTGAAACGCTGTGCTCACTGAACCAACACTCCCAATCTACAGACTCTCGCCTTGTCACCAACATTGCAAGTCTCTTAAACTTTTCATTCCACCCTTTGATGCACTCCATATTTGGTGGATCTCGACCAGAGGCACTTCGGAACGGTCGCTGAACTGTAACAGGTGACCGTGTTTCATGAAACCACAGAACACATTGCGCTTTCTCCTGCACTGATGCCACTGTGACAGCAGCATTCGTAATTTACACAACCTGTAACGAGAGAGAGAGAGAGAGAGAGAGAGAGGGGGGGTGGGAGAGGGGGAGAGAGAGAGAGAGAGAGAGAGAGAGAGAGAGAGAGAGAGAAAGAGAGAGAGAGAGAGAGAGAGAGTGAGAGTGAGAGAGTGAGAGAGGGGGGGGGAGGAGAGAGAGAGAGAGAGAGAGATATCTGAAGTTGTCAGAGTAAATGTGGAAGGTATCTAAAAAAAACTTCATGTGTTTGGCTACCGTTTGCAACAAACGGCACAACTGTGTTTAGCATAGTTCCATAAAAATAAATTTTTTTAGTCAAGAAGAGATTATAATGTGTGCGAATGCATTTTGCGTCTGAATAAATCACTGACCTTTTTAATTTTATTAATTGGTAAAAAGGTACTGTAGAATGCCTTTTTCTCTGAAACTATATCGTCACATTCACCCGTGGGCTAGGGGAAGCCCGCACGGCTGCTCAGTGTGTTCGGTCGGAGGGTGTCTGCTCTGTGTAATTAACGGAAGTGAGTACAGAAATAAACGATGAATTTGAACAGGTGTCATGTGAAGTCCGCCCAGATCAAATGTCACGAACAATGATGAACAAAATGAAATTATATAGATAAATAAACAAAGGGTAAGCGTCTTTGATTAGTTCAATATGGTTCAAATGGCTCTGAGCACTATGGGACTCAACATCTGTGGTCATAAGTCCCCTAGAACTTAGAACTAATTAAACCTAACGACATCACACACATCCATGCCCGAGGCAGGATTCGAAACTGCGACCGTAGCTGTCACGCGGTTCCAGACTGAAGCGCCTTTAACCGCACGGCCACACCGGCCGGCCCTAACCTAAGGACATCACACACATCCATGCCCGAGGAAGTATTCGAACCTGCGACCGTAGCAGCAGCACGGTTCCAGACTGAAGTGCCTAGAACCGCTCGGTCACAACGACCGGCCCTGGAGGGGACTGCCAAGGGAGAGGTGACGATGAGAATAAGATCGAATAACCAACGAAAGGATAATGTTCTACGATACGGGGCATGGAATGCAGAAGCTTGAACGTGGTACGGAAACTAGAAAATTTGAAGAGGCAAATGTATATGCTCAGTCTAGATGTAGTAGGGGTCAGTGAGGTGAAATGGAAGTAAGACAAGGATTTCTGGTTAGATCAGTATAGGGTAATAGCAACAGAAGCAGAAATTGGTATAAAGGGAGTAAGATTGGTTATGAATAGGAAGGTAGGACAGAGAGTGAAGTATTGTGAGCAATTCAGTGATAGTGTTGTTATCATCAGGATCGACAGCAAACCAAAACAGACAGCAATACTCCAGGTATATATGCCAACGTCATAAACAAAAGATGAAAAAATAGGGAAAGTATGTGAGGATACTGAACCAGTACTTCAGTGCATAAACGGAGAAGAAAATCTAATAGTCATGGGGATAGGTATGCGATTGTAGGTGAGGGAGTAGATGAGAGGTTTACAGGGAAAAATGGGCTTCTTTGTAGAAATGAAAGAGGAGAGAGACTGAGTTCTGCAGTAAATTTCAGATGACAACAGCCAATACTTTGCTCAATAATCACAAGAAGAAGGAGTATACTGGTTAAAGGTCGGCACATAGGGGAACATTTCAGTTAATTTACTTCACGGTCGGATAGAGAGATTACGAAATCACATATTTTATTGCAAGGCGCACCTAGCAGCAGAAATAGAGCGCAATTTAGTAATGATGAAGAGCAGGCTGAAGTTTAAGAGACCAGTCAGGAGGAATCAATGCACAAAGAAGTGGGATACAGAAGAACGAAGTAATTAAGAAATATGCTTGAAGTTCACTGAAGCTATAAATCCTCCGATTAAAAGAGCTCTGAATGCAGCTCAGTTGGAGAAGAATGTACATTTAAAAAAAAAAGGCAATCACAGAAGTTAGAGCGAAAAACGTAGCTACATAGATGCAGCTGAGAAAACACTATGGGTAACTGAAGAGATGCTTCAGTTTATCGAAGAAAAAAGGAAGTACAACAACGTTTCGAGAAATTCAGGAATACAGAAATACAAATTATTGAGGAATGAAATAAATAGGAAGTCCAGGGAAGCTAAGACGAAATGGCTGGAGGAAAAACGTGAAGAAGTCGAGGAAGAATTGATTGTCTGAAGGAGTGGCTCAGCATACGGAAAAGTCAAAACAACTTTCGGTGAAATTAAAATCAAGGGCGATAATGTTAAGAGCACAATCGGACTTCCACTATTAAATGCAGAGGAGAAAGCTGATGGGTGGAAAGAGTTCATTTAAGGACCTTTATGGCGGAGGCACTGATGATATGATAAAAGAAGAAGCAGGAGTCGATAGGGAAGAAATAGGACTTGTAATATTAGAATCAGAGCACCGAAAAGCTTAGAAAGACTTAAAATCAAATAAAGCAGAAGAGAAGGATATCACTCCATCGGAAGCTCTGAAATCATCGAGTAACAAAACAATGATACATTTTGGTGTGTAGAATATATGAGACCTGGGATATACCATCAGACTTACAAAAAAAGTCATCTACACAATTATCAAAATTGCGAGAGCCAACACCCACGAGAACTGTCGCACAATCAGCTCAACAGCTCATGCATCTAATTTGCTAACAAGAATAATATACAATAGGATGGAAAAGAAAACTGAGGAGTTGTTAGATGACGATTATTTTGGCTTTAAGAAAGGTAAAGGCACCAGAGCGACAGTTCTGACGTTGCGGTTGATAACGGAAGTAAGACTGAAGATAAATGAAATCACGTTCGTAGTATTTTTCGACCGGGAGACATATACTGACAATGTAAAATGTTGCAAGATGTTCGAAGTTCTGATAAAAATGAGGGTAAGCTTTAGGCGAAAGACAGGAAAAGTAAGGGAACCGAGAGGGGTCAATTAAGAGTCGAAAAACAAGAACGAAGAGCAAGGAAATAATGGTTCAAAAGTGGAAATAAAATTCACAGTAAACGAATGTGAGTATTAATATTCGCTGATAACATTGCTATCCTCAGTGAAAAGTGAACAATAATTACATTATCTGTTGAATGGAATGAAAGTTTAATTAGAACAGAATATTGACTGAGAGAAAGTTGAAGACGTAAGTAATGAGAAGTAGCAGAAATGAGAACAGTAAGAAACTTAAATATCATAATTCTTGATCACGAAGTTAAGGAATTCTGTTACCTAGACAACAGCAAAGTAACACATGATGAACGGAAAAAAATGGTTCAAATGGCTCTGAGCACTATGGGACTTAACATCTGTGGTCATCAGTCCCCTAGAACTTAGAACTACTTAAACCTAACTAATCTAAGGACATCACACTCATCCATGCCCGAGGCTGGATTCGAACCTGCGTCCGTAGCAGTCGCGCGGTTCCGGACTGGGACTGAGCGCCTAGAACCGCTAGACCACCGCGGCCGGCAATGAACGGAAAAAGGAGGACATGAAAAGTGGACTAGCACCAGTGAAAGAGGTATTTTTGCCGAAGAGAAGTATTCTAGTATCAAACATAGTTCTTATTTGAGGAAGAAATTTCTGAGTATGAATTTCTGGAGCACAGCTTTGCATGGCAGTGAGATATGAACTACGGGAAAACCAGAACAGAAGAGAATTGAAGCGACTGAAATATAGTGCTACAGAAGAACTTGAAAATTATGTGGACTGACAAGATAAGGAAAGGGAGGTTCTCTACAGACTCGGCGAGGAGAACATTATTTGGTAAACACTGTCATGAACAAGGGACGAGATGATAGGACATCTGTTAAGACATCTGGGAATAACTTCCATGGTAATCGGGGGAGCTATAAAGGGTAAAAACTGTAGAGGAAGACAGATTTGAATACATGCAACAAATAGGTGAGAACTTTAAGGAATATTACATGGTTAAATTTTTGTGTGTGTTATAATTTAGCATATAATATCTATGTAACGAGCGCACCATCCCTGACTCTTAAAGACAAAATCTGTCAGCATACAACATCTAAGGATTCCAGCTTTCAAACAGCTGTCAAACCATTAATATCACGAAAAAATGTCATATAACTCTTACGTGATTATAATAACAATATTTCACAAGAGGAAGCCTACTGTTTCCCCTGGATGCCATATCATCTCCAACTCCACCTAGACGTAAGTAGAAACGTAATATATACAAACCCGTTCTTTAGCATAAGTGAAATGTAAAAAAACTTTCATTCTCAACACCCACAGGTGCACTTGAAAATGACATAGAAGCCGAAACAAGCAAACTTGTTGTGCAGAAAGCAAAGAAATATTACACAGCAGCTACTAGAATTGTCTTAGTGCAAAACCAACAACGTTCCCAGGGAAAAAGGAAACTTTTACTAATATTTCTGTAATTTTATTGTCGTGCTATTAAATTGGGATGGTAACTAAACCCTTACTTTGTGGTTGTCTCGGCGTGAAAAATTGATACCGTACTAAAGTGACGGTGAAGGGAAGTTATCACCTTCTGAACTTCTGCTGTTGGTTTCGCCATACCTGTCTCTTTCAGTTTCACTCTCTTTCCTGGAGACAATGAGACAGACTTCTGACACAGCCTCAAACCCATATCGACCATGATCTGCTACCCTTCACCTACATTAGAAGTTTTCAATTTTTGTTCGAAGTCTACGTTTATTATTGGAACCAACAGTGATGAAAAACGGAAAATCGGTTATTAGAGAAACCGTTTTTTTTTAGCAGTCTTACAGTCAGGTTAAATTGGAGACGAAAAGAACCGGTGTAACCGAAAACCGGTTGTTTCACCTATAGCCGCTGGCCCTATAGCTGTGTCGACATGTATGCAATGTTGCCACTTGTCTGTCTTTAGCTGGGTATGCCTAGCTCTTTACCGTCCTGTCTGGCCAAATATATACAAGTCCGGTTTGTTCGGCTTCTGTTATGCATTTTGGCAGTGATGTAGGGAAGGCAGAGCTAAGGCCGGTTCCAAGCTAATGACGTAAGCGCGAGGAATAAGGATGTGTACCCCAAGTATATACCCTATATACCTCTATCAACTAATACTGCTCCTATGTCTGTATCCTGTGTGGTCCTTCATAGGCAGAACGAGCCTACCCGTGTTGAGACACACAGGTGCCAACAAGAGTTTCACGAAATTCATGAAACCAAGAAAAGACGGCTGTGTCTTCCAAAATCTTTTGTCACATGAAAAGAGGGCAGTTAATTTCAAATAACAGCATTACGCTGTCTCACCTGAAGTCGCCTTTTTTACAATTTAAGTTAATAGTACCATTCCGTTTGCTTCGCTCTGCTGTCTATCCGTAAATTCGCCACCCCAGCCAAACGGAATTCTCAAAGCAGTAGAGCTGCTACACACGCTTGACGAATTAGCAATCACTGTCTGCAAAATAATTAAATGAAGCGAATACGTAGATAATCTTTAATAAAAATAAAGGAAGTAATCTTTAATAAAAATTAAGGAATACGTTATTTTAAAATCAAATTAAGTCGATTTACTTAACTTGATATATAATTTGCCTTTTGGATGTGGATAACGTGAAAGTGTCGACGGAACCATCAATTTACACGTCTTTCAAAACGACGTCTAAGCTACTTCAGCCCAGTATTACTTAATCACAACGGCTTGAGAGCTTGCAGACATCATGTCATATGTGATACATCCCGCAGGACATATGCTACGTTGTTATGACTGATTCGTACTTAGTTGAAATCCAGAGTCATTTCTGCAAATTGTCTTTGAACCTTGCGAGTCCATTTCTGTGCCTGTTCAGAGTTTTTCACATGGTGCATTCTTCTGCGAAAAGAGCAGCCAAATTTTCCGATAGTGTCATCCAGTGGTGTTCAGACCTCATCTTCCACATAGTCAGGAAGACGTGTATTGGACATTGTTATGTTGTCCTCAAGAAACTTTTTATGCTCGTCAGTCGTAAAGGAGGAGAAAGAGATTTTGCAACGGGTATTTATCGCAGATAGATACCGTACGTCTGTTTCTTCATGTAGGTATCTCCCGCCTGACGTCTGGAGGGGCAATTCGTGCTAAATGGTTGAGTTTATCCTTCTGTGTAGGTTTCAGACATCCCATAAGTAAACTTCTTAGCAGATTAAAACTGTGTTCCGGAACAAGGCTTTAACCCGGGACCTTTGTCTTTCGCGGTCAACTGCTCTACCAACTAAACCACCTAAACACGGCTCACGACCCGTCCTCACAGTTTACTTGCTCTAGTAGCCCGTGTCCTACCTTCCAGACATCACAGAAGCCCTTGCCCGCTAAAGGCAGAAGTCCTGAGTTCGAATCTCAGTCCGGCACACAGTTTTAAAATGACAGGAAGTTTCTTATCAGCACACACTGTTATGCAGAGGGCAAAACTCACTTCTGATCCTTTAATTAGTCTACAAGACTCATTACGAGTGATATCCAATTCTTTAGCGCAGGGAGAATTGTACCAGGCAGAACCAGTATATTTACAGACAGCATAACACACAGATAGAGCTCTAATTCTATTTATGCTGCTGCATAGTAGAATGTTCCCGTAATTTTGTGCAGTGTGCTGTTTTTCGCACATACGTTTTGTTTTAAATTCAGACGTTGCTGCTTGAAAGTCAATGTACGGCCAAGAGTGACCCCAAAATATCTGGGCTAGAATCGGTATTACAGCTGTACTCCTATCCAAGTCATTCGAAAGTTCCTGAAGGCCAGTTTGTTGCTTGCAGCGCTTGTGTTTCAGAGTGATTTGATTTTAACTGGTTGTTGCAGCAATATTTATGTAATGCCTTTAAATCAATGCAAGGAGTTATTTTGTCTGTTCAAAGGTCTGACAGTGGGAGGGCGAGATCATGATAAATGAAACTTCGTGTGCTAGTGCGCAAGGATTGATGCTTGGTATAAATATTAAATAACAGAAGAGCCAAAACACTGCTCTATGGTAACCGATTCTATCGGAGTTAACTGAAACCACACAACCAAAAACACAGAATACATTGTTCTTTACCATAGTCATCTAAATGGCATTTATGCGCTAATTTAATGAAAAATAGTCCAACGCAATGAACGAGTGCTAAATGGTTTATCACACATTCACAATCCATTTTCGGACATATGCGATATGGCCATTTTTTTATCCATTTCCTGCTGTGAACTACGTTCTGAAGTTTGTACCTTACTTAATATTCATCCTGCATAACTCGCACACGCACACGCACACGCACATACACACAAATTTTTCACTATGGTTGCGACACGTTTCGGACGAAGGCTGTTGGAAGGTTTCGCTTGATTATGATGGTCATATCTAAAATAGAAATCATAAAAATTTTCTATTTGGGAATCCTTTTCTCCGCTCTCAGCCCCCTGGATACTGGCAGGAAAGACTCCCAGTCTACATAGTGGTTACAATTAAACTTTCGCTACTGGGAGTATCCCCACGTCGATATGCAGCAGGATTTTGGAACATACAAGGGTTGGAAGTTTTATAGTGACGACTATTCATTTACAGCTCGTACAAAATAGATACGTGTTTCAAACTTTTACTGGCCTTCAAAGCAGTAGCCATCATGGTGTATAACCCTTTGCCAGCGATGTGGAAGTCGTAGGATACTGTTGGCAGTGCCAGTTGTGTTGACAGTTCGAGCGGCGCGGTCTACTGCCCGACGGATTTGTACCAGTTCTGAAGCGAATGCAGTGAAGTTTTTTCTTCAGTTTAGAAATAGAGTTGAACTTATGAGGGCTTACGTCAGGGGAGTGCTGTAGGTGATATAGCTCTTAGCAGCCCCATCAGTCAAACAGATCAGTAACAGCTTGCACTGCTCGTGATTGCGCATTGTCCTGCAAAATGATAGTCAGGTCCTGAAGAAAGTGTCATCACTTCTGTCTCTGTGCTATTCATTTTTGGAACACAACCTACGACCATCTTAGAAGTAACTTCTGGCGATTACCAATGTGGTGTTAATAGGCCCTTTGCTGTTCCTTATCTATATAAACGATTTGGGAGACAATCTGAGCAGCACTCTTAGGTTGGTTCCAGACGGCGCTGTCGTTTATCGACTAATAAATTCATCAGAAGATCAAAAAAAAATTGCAAAAGGATTTAGGAGAGATATCCGCATGATGCATACATTGCCAATTGACCCTAAATAACGGAAAGTGTGAGGTCATCCACATGAGTGCTAAAAGGAATTCGTTAAACTCCGATCACACTATAATCAGTCGAATCTAAAGGCCGTAAATTCAACTAAATAACTAGGGATCACAATTACGTACTACTTAAATTGAAAGGAACACTTAGAAAATGTAGTGGGGAAAGCTAACCAAATATTGTTTTTATTGGCAGGACACCTGGAAAATGTAACAGATCTAATAAAAAGACTGCCTACTCTACGCTTGTCCGTCCTCTTTTAGAATACTGCTGCACGGTATGGGATCCTTACCAGATGGGATAACGCACACACACACACAAATTTCAAGGAACAGCAGCACTTTCGTACTATCGCGAAATAGGGGAGAGAGTGTTACTGAAATGGTACAGGATTTTCGGGTGGACATCATTAAAAGAAAGTCGTTTTTCGTTGCGGTGGAATCTTCTCTCGAAATTTCAATCACCAACTTTCTCCTCCGAATGTGAAAACATTTTGTTGACACCGACCTACGTAGGGGGAAACGACCATCATAATAAAATAAGGGAAATCAGACCTCGCACGGAGATATATAGGTATTCGCTTTTTTTCTCGCTATACGAGATTGGAATAATAGAGTTTTTGTGAAGGTGGCACGATGAAGCCCCTGCCAGGCACTTAAATGTGATTTGCAGAGTATCCATGTAGATGTAACATGGTCTCCATAAAAAATGAGTGATCACAGGACAATGAAACTGCGTGGAAATATTTATAAGGAATTGCGGTTAGTTTCGACGTGAGGGGGGACTGAAATAAAATGATCGTACGGCATTGTTGGCCGGGAGACCCCATGCGGGGTGTTCGGCCGCTGAAATTGCAAGTCCTTTTTAGCTGACGTCACTTCGGCGACTTGCGAGTCAATAATAATGAAATACACACAACACCCAGTCATCTCGAGGCAGAGAAAATCCCTGACCCCGCCGGGAATCGAACCCGGAACCCCGTGCGCTGAAAGCGGGAACGCTACCGCAAGACCACGAGATGCGGACGAGGGGGGGCGGGGAGACTGATGACCTTGGATGTTAAGTCCCATAGTGCTCAGAGGCATTTGAACCTTTTTTTTTTCGACATGAGGTAGTAACATTTGTTGCCCGCATACCGTGTTTACCTTCCAGTTTACAAATGTTGCTCATTTGTGCAACCAAGTGGCCCCACAACAGCCTGAAACCGCACTAGAGATTGCACTACTGTTGACCATGTTGACTGTCTGCAACTGCAGTCTGCACGCCGATGCTTGTGATTTAACCTTACGTCACTGTACCTATGCGTCATATAATGGCAATTCATGACGCTAACACTACTACAAACACAAATCCTGCAGTACACAATCTAAACAATGTACCTCTAAAGTAGTTATCCATATGGTAAATAGCTGTCCGTCTACACTGGCTCAATTGCAGAAGTATAATTAGAACCAACCTGTACATCAGTTCCCTTATTGAATGTAGAATGAAAATTCGCAACAAATTCCCAAGTTCATCCAAAAAATGAAGTAAAGAACTTTTTTGTAGCGAGTGTATAAAAGCGGCATTGTCAATTGGAACTGGTGTTTACCGAGAGCGATGCTTTCCACACAAGCAGACTTGTTTCTCGGTCGATCGGCTCGGCTGCGTGCATATGACAGTAGTTGGCGTCGGCGTGCACCCAATAACAGGCGCTGTGTTTTGGGGTGGGCGCCCCCTCCCTCCCCCTGCGCCACAGCAGCTGGGGCCACATCCGCCTGGTGCTGACACACGGCTGATTGCCTGTCAGCGGCTGGATCAGCAGCACCAGCGGCACGATTGCCGCAGTGTTCTGTCGCGTCGCCACCCAGCCGAAATGTGCTGCGCCATTCGAGGTGTGTTTCTGATACACGAAGGAAAAAGCCCGCACAGTGGCGGCGCTCAGATTGCACCTGTTGTGGAAAGAAAAAGAATCCTTAGTAGAAGTAGCGAGTAGCTAGGCAGCTGTCTGTAAGGGTGCGAGGGCTTCACACGACGGACGTCACCAAGATTTCTTGGGAACACGAGATAGAACTGAAACCATATTTTTCTTGGCAAGGTGGTTATCATAGCATAATTAGATGCTGCAAAATCCTTCCACCATTTTTATTGCTTGCCTCATTAAAACTAACTTTATAAGTGACCACGTTGATAGTCTACAAGGCAGGGAAATTTGAAAGAAAATACTGGAGTTGCACTCTACTAAGACTACAGTTGGGTAGTTGTGGTACAGTGCACAAATCATGTAGTAAATGTTGGTGTTGGCAGAATTGGTATGGAAGGAAGCAAAAATCAATGTGTAAGAGAGAAAATGTAAGCTGACGACTTCTCTTTGTTTCTTAGGTCGTTTGTTGTTCACATAATTAGACCCATACACTTTTCAGTTTTAGTCGATTATGTGTTTTATATTTCTCCAGAATATAAACTGGACTTTATAAGAAATACGAATTAGTTGACCACGTAACTTCTGCGATTTTATGTAGTCGAAGTAATTACTTTGAGGCAAGTAAAGTTTACAAGCACAATCGGTTATTTCATGCTCAACAGAACAGTCATCATGATTAAACTCGAGAGTTTACTGTTATTACTGACAAATACAAAATTTGTTTATGAACAACAGAAACATGATTTATATAATTTCGGCGAATTAGTGAAGCGATGTTTGATATTCGATTAAGCTTATCCATTATGGATGTTTTAATGCCTCTGGCTGTTTATTCAATATAAGTGCATAAAACTGTAGCCAGAACACATTTTTGAAATATTTATTTATTATTTCATGAAACGCTCTAGAAACTTTTCAGGCTCATCTTCAGATGGTTTTCTAGAAGTTACACATCTGTAAGCATAATTCTGGGTGCATATGCATACACTTTTCCACAAAGTTTCCTTGTCTTTCGATCACTTGTGATACAAAGTGAATATGCATACATTTTGTATAAAGGTGTGTGATGTGGCGCCAAGTAGTCATCATAATGAAAGCACACAGATGGATACTAACAAAAAAACTACCCAAATTGTCACAAGCCAGCACCCAGCATTATGCTTGGAACAGATACATAACTTCCCAAAAACCATCTCAAGATGAGCCTGAGAAAGTTCTAAAATCAGTATATGGAATAATAAATAACTATTTCAAAATAGTGACTGCTTCAGTTTTATGTATTTACATTTATTTGTAAATAATACATTTCAGCTATCAGTCTTCCTTCTTAAATTTTATTGGCAGATCTAGATTTCAGCTAGAAATTAGCCATTCTCAATGCTAAGAACACAAGAGGTACTTAGTTAGATGATGTCATAAAAAGTTGCAATTAATGGCTTAACTCATATGGTATGTATATTATATACCACTATCATTTTGTATCAATGCATGTAATGCCTGTTGGTCTGGCTTCATCCACAGTTCATTGAATACTTCTGTTTGTGGAAGGCGGGCTGTATAGAGAACACATTGGTTGGTTACATGGCGCCATCTATGTGAACTACGTATAAACTTCAGAGGAAGTAAACCTCTTACAATTTAATTACATAAAATGAAACATAAGTAAAATTCTTAAATTGTTGTCTGACCTATTTCATATTTACCATCAAGTAATAGAATTTCCATGTTCACTCCTTGTGAATCCGTTATTATCATTAGAACATTTAAATTAGGTGAGGTGGGTAAAACTTTTTAAATTAAAAAAATTAAATTTATTAAACACTAGAAAACACATGCTGTATACACCTATTAGTTGATATGGCAAAATATATTTAATTTTACATTGTATCTCTCTTTATTAAAACATAATAAGTATATTCTTCATCATATTTACTAAATTGTTCATAGATGGCGCCAAACTTCAGTCAGATGCATGGTTATTACAATTTGGCTATTCCATTGTAGATATAGAGGGTGCTAACCTCTTTCTTCCTTAAGGCCGATTTTCCTTGTAAATTTAAATAAACCAATATATTGAACTGCTGTTATAATACTGTTTATTCATCTGACCTAACATTTCATGGAAGAAGTTCTGTTGGTTCAGAATTATAATTTTCGTACTTGTATAGTATAATGCAAATGGTTGCTACATATTGTCAAGACGGCAGGCGTTACCTCATTCCCCCTGGGACAAACCCCACACCGTTTCCCAGCAACAAGTACTCAAACAACTCCCAGAACCGTGCATTTTCCACAACAACCTGAGTCTTACTCCGGCTGCAGCCGGTATTTTTGTGACGTCAGAAGATCTCGAGCTCTTCCAGGAGGTCGAGGAGCCCGCCCTTCTCACACTTATGCAGCAAATTCATATTGGATGTATAATGCGTGTGAATCCATGTTTCATCTTAGTAAAGTACTGGTCACTTTCATTCTGATGAAAACCTGAGAAAGTATGGTCTTTCAGCAACAATGTCCTCTCATCCGCACGAAACAAAACGCTAGTTTTGACACTTTCTAAAACGAAAATCCGTAGACACAACATTGCTTGTAAGGGTTTGCTTGCTAGCTGTGAAGCCCATTTCTGTTTGACAAAAGTTGTGCAGTTTTCGCCAAGTTCCTATTTCATTCTATTGTTCGTAACGCCATAGAAATTCCTGCCTGATAACAGATTTATCCATATCATCGGTCACATGCTTGTCGTCAGCCGCTTGCTCATTATTTTTGGGCGTTAGTTTAACTGAAGCCTCGCCGTACCTCGTCACGCGACCTAGTTCCTGGCACTGCCGTGTCACCACTTCCCCTTTCCAGGCAATAGCTGTTGTTGCGTTCTCTACAACGAAAACTACAGAATTCGTTTCGGTAGTTGGTCAGAAGCACTTTAATTGCGTTTCGTAAGAACAGAACAATTGGTGCGTCCGAATATCTTGCAACTTGGGATGTAATAGGTAAGTGCTTTTCTTATAACGTACAATTAGTATTTCGCATGCACCTTACTCATAAGTTAGAAGTTTTCAGCTTCAAGATAGCAGAATAGGAAAATTTATTTTTCTTATGATATGTTACTTACAAAATTGGCAAGTCGGCAAATAAGCACGCGTCGTCCCAATAGCTAGAATGAAAATAAAGCGAAGTAAAATGAAGTGATACGGCGATGACTAATTTGTTACCCCTTATTCCATAATCAGACACGAAAGAAGTGACACATGGAAATTACGACAGATGTCGAGGGTCAGTTCTTTGAAGTGAACAACCGCAGTGTAGTGAGTTAATATATTTGGACTAGCATTAGTATCCGTCGATGCCCAGGTGTGTATTTACTGCATTATTATGTTACTCCATCTCCTTATTCTTCCTCTCTCCATTGTCTTCCGCCCCTCTCTTTGACCGTTTCACCTGCATCTGTAGTGAAATTCGGCCTGAAATTCAATTTCACGCTGCTCAATTGTTATGACTTCATCTCCTGAACAGTGTATCCTACAGTAACATAATTTTCCGTTTACGTGCAGTGGAATATCAGGAAATTGTCTGCGAAGTGTGTTGCAAATAAAGTTAGTACACTGACATCGACACTTACTTTCACGTAATCGTTCTTTATAGGCTGAATCGAAACATGTCCGACGGTAGAAAAAGACTGTCTAGCAGTGAATAGAGGAAAAGACGGGCGCTGAAGGAATATGACGATAAGAAGCAAAAGGATGCACTACAACGATATTTCAAGCGAAGGAGAGAACGACCTAGCAGTGGTGAGGGTGGAAAAATAAATCCTGAAAGTACAGAAACTAGTGGAGCTACTGCAGCTACGTCTTTATCTTCAGGACATGACCACAAGGTTGAACACAGTACTGCGACCAGCGCATACAGTAGCAATGCTGACGGTGGGCCATTCCCAACATGTTCAACAGACCTCGTCTGGACTCAAGACCTGCTTTGTGACGAAAACTCAGAGATTGAACATCAGACAGAACTAAAATTAGGCGACCCGGTGCGGAAAGTACCGGAGGAACATCAGCCGAGGTACTAACCACCGGAGAAGGGACTGAAGGCGAGCCTAAACTGGAAGACACAATTGACTCAGATTCCGGAAGATGGCCGGAAATTATTACCGACTGCAATCGAACGACTTTGGTCATGCGAGGTCCTCTCGAGCGCATTAAGGAAGCTGAAGAATGTCCTAAAAACACGACAACCGGCGTTTCAGCCCTGTGCACTGCAGCTATTCTTTGAAGAAATTAGAAGAAGCGGATAGACATTGGTAAAGAGCAAGGCTGCTGTAACATTAAAAGTTGCGAAGAACGGTATAAGCGACTGGCGGCATCTTGCTTCGTATCTTGAAAGTCACAGGAAGTCTACCGAGCATTTGAATTCACATAAAAAGTGGATCGTGTTTTCTGAGGGACTGAAAAAGTCACGAACTGTCGACGCCCATCATCAAAGGCGAACATTGTAAAAATAGTCTTGAACGCTTAATAGCAATAATTCATTTCTTGGATCAGCAATGTCTGCCTTTGAGAGGAAGTATAGACACACTTTTTCAGCCTGACAACGGAAACTTCTTGAAACTCGTTGAATTATTCGGAAAGTTCGACACTGTGATCAGGGAGCACCTGCACAGAACAAAGCAACGTGAGAACAAGGGTCATCATTATCTTGGAAAAGAAACACAATGAAATATTTCATCTTATTGGATCATCTATAACCAACAACATTCTAGTAATGATGAAATCTGCAAAGTATTACGGTATAATTCTGGACTGCACACCAGCTATTTCAAAAGTTGAGAAGATGACACTTGAGGTACGTTTCGTCCAGGAGACAAGACTCGACGGGATATACTATGTTCGAATTCGGGAGCATTTCCTGGGATTTTTTCCAGTGCCCTATTGTTCAAGCTCCACTTTGACGCAGGTCGTACTCAAGTTCTTGGAAGATAAAAAAATCCTATTGTGTAATAGGAGACGGCAAGGATATGACAGTGGAGCAAACATGAAAGGAAAGAAGTCTGGTGCCCAGAAAAGAATTTCAGATATGAACAAGAGAGAATTTTATGTACCATGTTGCAGTCACTCATTGAATCTTGTTGTAAACGATGCCGCTATATCTTCTAAATATTATGCTGTTTCCATGTTTTCGATAGTGAAAAGCTTGTATGACTTCTTCTCGTCCTCCGTTCGACGTTGGGATGTCTTGAAGTATCTGCCTAACCTGTCGCTGAAGCCACTGAGCGATACTAGGTGGGAAATTCGCATCGATGCAATTACTCCCCTGAGGTTTCAAGTTGGAGGCGTTTGTGATGCACTGGTTCAGATATCAGAAGGATTCGATGGTACGACCGCTCACGAAGCAACGTCACTTGCGAAGCAAATAAAAAATTACACTTTCCTCACTTCTCTGGTAATCTGGTACGACGTTCTGCTTCACATCAGTGTAGTCAGTAAGACCCTCTAGACCATTTTATAAATGTTTCTGAGGCCGTGGAAATGCTTGAAAAAACGAAAGCATATTTTGAGACCTGCAGAACAGAAGAAAAGTTTGTGTCTTTCTTTAAGGATTCCTAAGAATTGGCTACAGAATTAGAGGTAGAAGATCTAACGTTACCACGGATAAGTGTTTCCCGGCGACGAAGCTAGAAGCCAATACACTTTACCTATGAAGGAAGGGATGAGACAATATATGACGCAACAAAACGTTTGAAGATTGAATTCTAATATTCAATCAACCGAAATCTCATTGGGATTATTTTGATTTTCTCTACGACATCGGCGAACTGAAGAATGCACCTCCTGACAGCCTGGACACAAAATGTAGAAACCTCGCAGCGATTTTGGAAGATCATGAGTCAAGCGACATTGATGCACTGGAGTCGAGGGAAGAACTAAAAGCGCTTTCAACATTGTTGAAACCTGGAATAGGTTCTAAAGAGACTCTGGAGTTTATAGGAAGACATAATTTTTGCCCTAATATTAACATTGCTCTGAGAATTCTCGTAACACTCCCAGTGACAGTTGCGAGTGGAGAGAGGAGTTTCTCAAAACTGAAACTGATAAAGGATACCTCCGATCAACGATGAGCCAAACTCGTTTGAATGATCTTGCAACAATATCGACTGAGAACGAGCTCGCAGAGGACTTAAATTATACAGATCGTGTGAAAGAGTTGAAACAAGCAAAAGCCAGGACGGTTCGATTTCTCTAATATTTTTTTAAATTTTTTTATTGTGATCAGTGTCTTTGTTATTTACTGTGTTGTTTCTTATTTTGTTCAATATTAAATAGTTATTGTAAATATTATTGTTCAAATCAAATTATTGTTAAATTGTAAATATATTTTGATTTCCGTTGAATACATTATCTGTTCACAACCAATAAAAAATGTTTATTTACGTTAATTATAAGGTCATGCCGCGCCGGATTAGCCGAACGGTCTGGGGCGCTGCAGTCATGGACTGTGCGGCTGGTCCCGGCGGAGGTTCGAATCCTCCCTCGGGCATGGGTGTGTGTGTTTGTCCTTAGGATAATATAGATTAAGTAGTGTGTAAGCTTAGGGACTGATGACATTAGCAGTTAAGTCCCATAAGATTTCACACACATTTGAACATTTTTGTAAATTTAAAAGGCTTATTACAATTAGCAAGATTTCTTCAATCAGGTTTGACTCCATTTTTGAGCTGGTGTGCAGAGACTGTTTCTTACAAATCTGTAGAGAATCTCCCCAATCAGTCGCAATTTTTTGTTTTTATTTTCCTGATCTACATAGATTTCGGGCACAGTGTTCAAATGGCTCTGAGCACTATGCGACTTAACTTCTGAGGTCATCAGTCGCCTAGAACTTAGAACTAATTAAACGTAACTAACCTAAGGACATCACACACATCCATGCCCGAGGCGGGATTCGAACCTGCGACCGCAGCGGTCACGCGGTTCCAGACTGAAGCGCCTTTAACCGCACGGCCACAGCGGCCGGCTCGGGCACAGTGTGTCTATTCTCAGTGCTTTTGAGTTATGTTTACATCTATACCGTCATGCTGATCGTAACATGACAGTTTGGATGTAAGCACATATTAATAACTTCGAGACTGCCCACTCAGTTGCTGAAACCTATGTAGATTTGAAAAGTAAAAACATAATTGGCGATTGATTGCTGATATTTCCTACAGATTTGATCAAATAAAATTCCACAAATGTTTTTAAAAAAATAAAAATAAAAGGAGAGGGGTGGCAATTCAGCAGCTCGCACGGGGCGGCACTTGGGCTTGCGCCGGCCCTGCAAAGAAAGAATGACGTCTTCTAATTCTTTCTTTCTTTTCGCGCATCAAAATGGTGTACGGCTCAGGTGTTATAAACAGAACGAGTATGTTTATTTGGTGTAGAAAATTTATTGGTGGCAGAACAGATGTTCACATCAGAGAGGTGGAAGATCTTCCATTTTGACTAATAAGTTGGTGGAAAAAAATTGAGAAAACTATTCATGAAAACCGTCGGTTGAGAGTAGTTGAAATTTCTACGACGTTTCCAACAGCTCTCCATAACTCGCTTATGCGATACACACGTATAAACGCTGGGATACCGGAAACTGCGCAGGATGGAGCCCAAAACAGCTGACAGAACAGTACAAGAAAGATAGTGTCAATAGCGCCCGCGAGTTTCTCGAGCGACTTCAACTGGAAGGTGGGTTCTGAGCACTATTGTGGCTGAAGATGAGACTAGGGTGGGTCATTACACCCTGAGACAAAAATAGAGTTGTCACAGCAACGTCACACGAATTCCCCATCTGTCAAAACCCCCAAAACCACAATTTTGGGCAACAAATTATGGTCTCAGTATTCTGGGACCGAAGAGTCATCATTTTGGTCAAATTTCTGTCTCAAGGAGAGACCATAAATCTACAACATTATATTACATTAATACTCGTTCCGTAGCCGTTTCGTCCATGGTATTGCAGATTATGTCAAGGGATAGGAAAATATCGGAAGAGCAAGGGAAGATTAGAGCCCTTCAGACTGAACTTTATACTACTAGGGAGGAGCTGATGAGGTTAAGGGGGGGGGGGGGAGGATGAAGACAGGTGGGAAGTGGTAGCAAGGAAGAGGGGCCACAGAAAGGGAACAGTATAAGGGGCTCAAGTAGATGTAAGTGTAGTCAGCACACAAGAGACTTGCAAGAGGAAACCAGCTCTTGCTAAAAAATTAGGAAGAAAGTTTTGTTGTTAGGTGGTAGTCATGGAATAGGTGTGGGCCAGATCTTGCAGGAAAAATTAGGCGACAGGGACCAGGTCACAAGTATTTCAAGCCTGGTGAATGTCTTAGCCAGGTGATGAAGGATGTAGGATCGTCGTGCAAGGGTTTTACAAAACAGGATCATGTTGTGGTAGTGGTGGAGTGGGAAACAGTACTGACAGGGATAAAGCCTACAATATTGAGTGTGACCTGGTAAGAACTGCATCTGCAACAAACAATACATCTGTTAGCTTGGTTCCTGCTTTCGTGGGGTATGATCAGCCCCCATTGAACAGCTCTCGCAGGAGGGTCAATATGGAGCTAGATCAGCTGCTTCCGGTGGATACTTTGTCAGGCATAGGTTTGGTTCCTACTGATGGTATTGGCAGGAGGGACTTCAGTAGACGTGGCCTGCATCTCATTAGGAAAGGGAAGGGTAAACTGCCTGGAATGATAGAAACATGTTTAAAAGGGGGGGGGGGGGGTAACTCAAAGTCATAGGAGTACTATTTTAGCCTAAGGTCAGTATCCAATCATCCTACATTGATCAGAATTAAACTTAATGAGAAGTTCAGACCGGCAGGTACTGGAGATGTGAAAATATCACATAATTCTAAAAACAGTACAGTGCAAAACAATGTTAGTATGGCACAGGATTCAAATAAAAGCACAGTGAAAAATAATGTTAATATATTGCATCAGAATATCAGGGGATTCAAAAACAAAGTAGGTGAGATTCTTGTTTGTTTAGAAGATTTAGAAACTGAGTGTGGAATATATGTACTATGTCTGAATATCAAATAGTCACAAGCATGGAAATGGTAAATGTAGGTGGATATAAGCTTTCAGCTCATGTAAGTAGAGATACTATGGAGAGAGGAGTTGGCACATATGTTAAAATTTGGAAAATAAAGTTTGCATTGAGCATCATATAGAAGCATGTGCAAGTGAGCTTAAAATAAATAATGGCACATTTATAACTGTAACCATGTGTAGGTTCCATTGGGAAATTTTCAACTATTCTTGAGAAACTTGGGTTCTTTGTTGTGCTAACTGTCAGGCAGAGGAGAACAAATTATTGTTTGTGAGGATTTTAATGTACATTTTCTGAAAGACTCCGATAGAAAGCTTGACTGTGAAGTATTACTTGGTTCTTTTAATTTGACATTAGTTATTGATTTTCCTACACAAGTGGTCAGGAAAGCAGCGCACAGATAGATAATATTTTCATAGACCAAGATAAATTTAACCAAAGGAAAACTTTTCCTGTTAAGAATGGTCTGTCTGATCATGGTGGACAGCTAGTTACAGTATATGATATAGCTCCATACAGTAATGCAAAGCAGTCCTCCAAAATAGTGCATTGAAATAATAATTTAACAATTCAAAATTTTAGGGTAAGCTTGCAACAGTTAGACAGGGATGAGGTGCACAGGGAATATGATGCTAATTTAAAATTTAACCTATTTCATGATATATCTGTGAGTATATTTGAAAACAGTTTCCCTAAGAAACCACCTAAAAGCTATGACTTACTAAGAGAATAAAAATATCTTGAAAACAAAAATGGATAATGGTCTCATAGCTAGAAGGAGTAATGATCCAGAAAAAGTGATACATTATTAAAACTACTACACTGTATTAAGGAAAGTTTTTAAAAAGTCCAGAAGTATGTCATTATGTCTGAGATTAGCACATCTGATAATAAAGAATTTGGAATATTGTTATAGGGGAAACAGGGCAGCCAAGAGAACAGGAAGACTGTATTTCCGTTAGACACAATGAGAAGTTTGTTAAAAAGAAGTCAGAAGTAGAAAACATTTTTTAAAATCATTTTTAAGTGTTTTAGAGAAAATAGGATCCAGCGATTCATTAGAAAATGGGAGGCAGTATATAAGAGGCAGTACCTACGCAATTTAATAAAACTGAAATTAAACCCTCCTCTCCCACTGAAATTAGGAAAATAATAAATTCACCCAAAAGTAAAAGCTCACATTGAGTTGATGGCATTTCCAACAGAGTACTAAAAGCTTGTTCCCAACAGATAAGTAGGATTCTCAGCTACATATGTAGTAGCTCACTGAAACAGTGCATTTTCCAGATAGACTGAAACACGCTATTGCTAAACCATTGCATAAAAAGGGGATAGATCTGATGGTAACAACTACTGCCCAATCTCACTTCTGACAGTTTTATTCAAAATTCTTGAAAAATTAATGTGTAAGAGTAGCATCACGTATTTGTAAATTTGAAGTACCAACAAAATGCTATATATGCTTTCGCTGTTCAAATATTAAATGCTTTGAATAAGTGAAAATCACCCATTGGGATATTTTGTGATCTCTCAAAGCCGTTTGATTGTGTGAATCAAGAAATTCTTCCAGATAAGCTTAAGTATTGTGGGCTAGTGCACATATGGTTTAATTCGCACTTAACTGGAAGAAGCAGATGGTTGAAATTAACAGTACAGATAGTCTGCAAAAATTAGCAGAGTCCTCTAACTGGGGAGGTATCAAGAATGGTATCCCACAGGGTTCAGTCTTGAGTCCCTTATTGCTCTTCATACATATTAACCACTTGCCACTCAGTGTTCATGAAGATGCAAAGATAGTTCTTTTTGCTGATGGTACAAGTGTAGTAGTCACATCCAACAAGCAAGAATAATTTGAGGAAATTGCAAATAATGTCTTTCAGAAAATTATTAAGTGGTTCGCGGCAAATGGACCCTCACTAAATTTTGAGAAAACACGGTTTATACAATTCTGTACAGTAAATGGTATAACGCTATTGATAAATACAGACTACGAACAGAAGTCTGTCGCTAAGGCAGGATGCTCAACATTTCTAGGTGTGTGCATTGATGAGAATTTGAATTGGATGATGCACATCGATGATCTGCTGAAACGGTAGATTCAGCTGCTTATGATATAAGGGTTATTGGAAATTTTGGTGATAGCCATACCAGTAAATTAGCCTACTATGCTTATTTTCATTCACTGTTTATATAAGGCATCATATTTTGGGGCAATTCGTCATTAAGAGAAAAGTTACTCATTGCGTGTAATCAGAATAATAGCAGGAGCCCACCCAAGATGACCTTGCAGATATTCATTTAAGGAAGTCGGTATATTCAGTTTCTTCGCAATACATAAATTCAGTTATGAAATTTCTTATTAATAACCCATCCTAATTCAAAAATAACAGCGAAGTGCATAGCTATAACGCTAGATGAAAGGATGATCTTCACTATTCTGGATTAAATCTCACTTTGGCACAGAAAATGGTGACTTATGCTTCCACAAAAATCTTTGATCATTTGCCAAAGAGTATTAAATGTCTGATAGATAACCAACCAACATTTAAAGGCAAATTAAAAGAACTACTGAGTGACAACTCCTTATACTCAATGGATGAATTCTTAGGTATGAACTAATAAATGTAAAAAAAAAATTGTTAGGTACTTTGTGTATGGAAAACCTATATTAAAGTGACACGTACATATCATTATGAAATGTCGCATACATGCCCTATGGAACTAGGATTAACGTATGTATGGTAAAACTTGTATACCCAGAAAATTAGACCTAAGGTTGCATATGCGTGATATGGTTTTTATGCGTTTTAAATGGAAATAAAAGATAGAACTTAAAACCTTTAATTCCTCTAGTAGATAAGGCACTGGTAAATATATCTGCAACGAAAACAGCCTAGATTTTTCTCTTAATAGGTAAGCAAACGTCTTATTTTTGTACGTAAATCTGCGTCTAAAATTCGTGGAAGTCAGCCCTTAGGCTATGACTTTTTTTGGTCGAGAAATAGTTCGAAATGAGTGAAACCTTCAATAGACAATATGAAATAGACTCTAACTTCCTTGCTGTGTAATGTTAACTTAATTCACAGTTATTATAATATTAACGACATAAATTCACGAGCTTAATATTCAAATTCTAAAGATGGCAGGGGTAAAATACAGAGAGCGAAAGGCTATTTACAATTTGTACAGAAACCAGAAGGCAGTTATAAGAGTCGAGGGGCATGAAAGGGAAGCAGCGGTTGGGAAGGGAGTGAGACAGAGTTGTAGCCTGTCCCAGATGTTATTCAATCTGTATATTGAGCAAGCAGTAAAGGAAACAAAAGAAAAATTCGGAGTAGGTATTAAAATCCATGGAAAAGAAATAAAAATGTTGAGGTTCGCCGATGACATTGTAATTCTGTCAGGGACACCAAAGGATTTGGAAGAGCAGTTGAACGGAATGGACAGTGTCTTGAAAGGAGGATCTAAGATGAACATCGACAAAAGCAAAACGAGGATAAAGGAATGTAGTCGAATTAAGTTGGGTGATGTTGAGGGTCTTAGATTAGAAAATCAGACACTTAAAGTAGTAAAGGAGTTTTGCTATTTGGGGAGTAAAATAACTGATGATGGTCGAAGTAGAGAGGATATAAAATGTAGACTGGCAATGGCAAGGAAAAAGTTTCTGAAGAAGAGAAATTTGTTAACATCGAGTATAGATTTGTCAGGAAGTCGTTTCTGAAAGTATTTGTATGGAGTGTAGCCATGTATGGAAGTGAAACATGGACGATAAGTAGTTTAGATAAGAAGAGAATAGAAGCTTTCGAAATGTGGTGCTACAGAAGAATGCTGAAGATTAGATGGGTAGATCACATAACTAATGAGGAGGTTTGAATAGAATTGGGGAGAAGAGGAGTTTGTGACACAACTTGACAAGAAGAAGGGACCGGTTGATAGGACATATTCTGAGGCATGAGGGGATCACAAATTTAGCATTGGAGGGCAACGTGGAGGGTAAAAATCGTAGAGGGAGACTAAGAGATGAATACACTAAGCAGATTCGGAAGGATGTAGGTTGCAGTAAGTACTGGGAGATGAAGAAGCTAGCACAGGATAGAGTAGCATGGAGAGATGCTTCGAACCAGTCTCAGGACTGAAGACAACAACAACAACAACAACAACAACAACAACAATATTCAAGAGCGTGCTGTCTGCGCCAGAGCTGCCAATTTCTGTTGCCACAATATTGAGAGACTCTAAAGGAGCATTCAAAACAAAAGGAGCGGAATTCTGGCCAGAGGAGTGTGCTTGCTGGACGACAGCGCCCGTCTTCACACAGCCTTAATCGCCGAGGCGCTCTTAGACTCATTTGCTTGGGATGCTTTGCACCATCCCCCGTATTCCCCTGATTTGGCGCCTTCAGGTTACCAGCTTTTGACATTCCTGAAGACACACATGAGGTAAATGAAATTTTCAAGTCACGAACATGTGCAGGAAAAGGTTCTTGGGCAGAGGTAATTACTGATGTTTGGTATTCTCAGCAGACTCTTCACACTGTAGATCTCGGAATATTGACTTCCTCTAACGATGTACGTGAGAAATACAACGATGCTTAACAAGTGAAAGTGATATTGAAACAGTTGTCGAGCCACGTAGTTCACCATTCTTGTCGGACAGGGAGCCACAGATCCCGTCTCAAGCGAAACATAGTAAAAGACAATAGTTGTCCAAGGAGTGGGTACTAAATGTAATTACGCGGCATAATAAAATAACCATTATGAACAGATTTCGAACACGTCCGCAGCAATATGACCGTGTGGTGGCATAAGAAAAACTACGTATATTGAAGGGAGGACAAGGCGCACTTGTTACAAAACTAATGTTTGGTACTTTGAAGGATACTCGTACAGTATACGCGATGTGCATTATAGTGACCTCCTAGGTTGTGCATATCAAACAGCGCGCAACATAGATTACAGCGATTTCAAGAGAAGCAATGAATGGTTTCATAACTTCTAACAATGTTACATAATTGGAAGACGTAAGATAGCTAAATTTCAAACAAAGTGTCAACTTGACGATGCACAACAAGCTGCGGAATCACTCCGAAAATTTATAGATTAGATAAACAAATTTACCCCATCGTTCAGGAAGGAATTTGTTTCCACCTCCGAACAATCGCGATTTGAACAGGAAAGGTGTATGAAAGGAACCCTGGAAATAAGAGGCTCCAAAAGATTTGTATCAAGACCAATTAACTTCTATGTCTTAACGCATTGGTAGACAATTATACCGACTGTTCATCTTTGTGGTAAAGTTATTTATTGTGCTGCGAGAAGTCGGAGGTGCTCTGCTCGCTACAATTCCTTCTCGTGTACGTGATCTTGCAAGTGCAGCAGGGAATATTTACGTCACAGCCAGCAAGAGTGGGAAAATGGACGTAAGGGAAATACAGCTGTGATATGAGGAGTACTTTCTATCAAGAGCTGGTCAAAAAAATTGTTTTTCTTGATTCCTGGTCTGCTTAAAGAAATCATACACCTTTAGAGCAGACTTTCCCTCCTGGAAAGTGTGTGACATTGCAGTTCATACCACCTGGAACCGCTGGGCAAGTTCAGCCTCTAGATGTTTATTTTTTCCGTGCCTATGAAACATATTATCGCTCTACCTGCAGCTACGCCTTAAAGGATAGCCAGTTTCACAATAAGCTCCACAGCAAACTGTTTCGCATCCCGTTGCATGCCTTCACATTCCAGCAGTTCTCATCACACAGTTACATCATTATGATTGTATATCAATCCTTTAAGAGTTGAAACCTAGCTGAATGTCCTGCACAGTTTGTAACTCCCAAGGAGTTCGCCTTCGATCTTGATGGTTCGAATCTTTGTGACCACCGTGGCACGCTGTATTCAGTATTCATGGCACAAACTAATGGTTTATTTCTAACATGTCTTCAATGTCAAAGATGTCAATTTGGTTTAGTACGTACAGCCGACACAGGGATGATATCTACGCCTTCCAGACACTCATTACCTCCTAATGCACATGTTGAGTCGTTAGTAGCTAATATTTTTCCTGTCATAATTGTTAACACAACACTCTCAAATGAGCCGTACTAAAGATTGGACTTGCCGTCTCGCACTCAAGGGGAAGGACTTCATGCGTGGTGCTGCCGTCGTACCATGTCCACGAACCAGTGACTTCTACTGCCAGGTCCATGACATGTCCTCGTGTGGCACAGTCATGTCGTACTGTTTGTGCTGGGAGACAGAATGTTTCTGTTACGAAAATGACCAGTACTAGCTGTCGGCAGAGGCAAGCTTGGTCGGCCGGAGTGGTCGAGCGGTTCTAGGCGCTACAGCCTTGAACCGCGCGACCGCTACGGTTGCAGGTTCGAATCCTGCCTCGGGCATAGATGTGTGTGATGTCCGTTGGTTAGTTAGATTTCAGTAATTCTAAGTTCTAGGGGACTGATGACCTCAGAAGTTAGGTCCCATAGTGCTCAGAGCCATTTGAACCAAGAGACACGCATTTGCACATGCGCCCGTAACATATCCTAAAACACCACAGCCACTGTCGATGGGAAAATCTGCCTTGCCCTTGCTGCAGTAATCTGAATTCACTGTATCAGCAAGCTAAGCTGCCTCGCGACACTGCTTCGGCCTGGCTGGATTATCACAGCCAGCTCACTGTCTATGGGTGCTGCTGGAATTCACCGCTCAGACTTACGCTCGTATGCCTACATATGATCGATATGGTCGGTAGGCTACAGTATCTTAATGATTATCTATATTATAAATAAGGAATTTAATAATTTGGCGTTCTGCCTTTTTTCTTCAGTTCTATTATCTGACTCATGAGACTCGAGGTGGAAAACCGAGCATGGTCAGCACACTGGACTTTCATTCTGGAGGACGGCGATTCGGATCCCCGTTCGACCACCCAGATTTAGGTTTTCCACTGTTTCCCCAGATTGCTCCACACGAATACAGAGATGGTTCCTCTGTAAAGGGCACGGCCGATTTCCATCCTCATTCTTCCCTAATCCTAGCTTATGCTCCGCTTCTAATGACTTCGTTGTCTTCCTTCCTTCCTTCCTTCTTTCCTTCCTGGAAAGCAAGTTTGAAGTGAACTGACTGATGCTGCTGCTTAGCTCAAGAAAATGAAAACTCGGAAGATTTCAACTTACGTACATTTTCCACATAAAATGTGTGAGTAATTGTCAGGTTTAAATTGCAAAGTAATTTAATCACCGACGTAGAAAAACTTCAGCGTACTTTCGAAATCTGTTTTACGTACAGCAGTTGAAACGGGTCTGCAGAAGTTAGTTACGAAAATACAGTCCGTTAAGTGGGCAACATTGAACGCAGGTGGTAAAAGATATCGCCTTAGTTCTTTCACAGCCCAGTAGAAGGTAATCTCTGTCCTTCATGCAACCGAGCGAGGTGGCGCAGTGGTTAGCACACTGGACTCGCATTCGGAAGGACGACGGTTCAATCCCGCGTCCGGCCATCCTGATTTAGGTTTTCCGTGATTTCCCTAAATCGCTCCAGGCAAATGCCGGGATGGTTCCTTTGAAAGGGCACGGCCGACTTCCTTCCCCATCCTTCCCTAATCCGATGAGACCGATGACCTCGCTGTCTGGTCTCCTTCCCAAAACAACCCAACCCAACCCTTCATGCAATGTGCATAAAGCAATAGTTAACTCTGAGTTCTTGACTGAGGTACACAATAAAAGACATGACTGCAGCCCACGCATCACGTTTTAAGGCTATTTTTCTGTGTGGCCAGCAAACAGATCCGAAGTCCGTCTCCGTAGCGTAGCGGTGGCGTTTCCGCCTATCACGTAGGGGCCCGGGTTCAATTCCCAGCAAAGGACTGGGTGTTGTGTGTCCATCATTATTTTCATCATCATTGACCCGCAAGTCGCCGAAGTGGCGTCAACTAAAAAGGACTTGCAATACGGCGGCCGAACTTCGCCGCATGGGGCCTCCCGGCCTACAATGCCATACGATCATTTAATTCAGATCCGAAAATGAGTCATGCTGCGACGGCTAAATATATGGAGAAATCTTTCTTCGAAATTGGGTAGCAACCTAAAAATTGTTTACAAAAGACAGATGAATTTGAACATGCGGAGCACTCGTGTGTCTTTTTGGTTGTCTCAGAACTGAAAGTAAACTAATGCTATAAGGAGATTACTTGAAGAACAGAGGTTCCCTCTATTGAGCTGTGAAAGACCTAAGGCGATATCTTTTTGCGCGTAATGCCGACCACACTATTACTTAACAGACTGTTTACCACTAAGGTTCGATTTACAAAGCATTTCACCTTAGGATGAGAAAGAAAATGACCTCAGACCAAGCTTAGCCTGGGAATTATGTTGTATAAACGTCAGTCTCAGATCATATCGCCATGTAGTGGGATCATATTTGACTGGTGAAAATTCGCGGTTCGAAGTCAGGTTCTGCTGAAAAACAAAGTGAAATAATAAAAAATTTGTTATTAACACAAAAAATTTAAGTGAACAGATTGCTGTCCTAAATTACAGCAACAAACCTCTGTTTCCACGTCCTGTGTCTAGTTCACGAAATAATCATACAGACTGTCAATAGGTGTCCGTCAGATCGCGTTCCGCACGAGAGATGACTTTCCGGTCAACGGATAACCAAGCCAACGTTGAAACAATGTAGTGTTTGCCGGGTAGTCCCACATCCACAGTCGCTGTGTACGCAGTCACAGACGGTGCAGTATGGCACAGAGAAGACGACTACCAGACTCTCTGCGGTGGAGGGCCGTAGGAAGAATGGAAGCAGGAGAGTCCTAAACTGAAGTGGCCTGATGGCTTAGTGTGAATCGTTATGTTGTTTCTCGGATGTGGCGGCACTTTGTAGGGACCCAAACTGTATTCCGAAGACCAGGCCAGGGCGACACGTATGACGTAGGGAAGAGAGGACCGTTACTTGGCTGTAAAGGCACTACGGTACCGCCTTAGTACTGCACGGCTACTGGAATATGACCTCCCAGTACCCACTGGATGTGTTGGATCGAGGAAAACGGTGTGCAGGAGGCTTCAGCAGAGTGGTCTTTATTGTTGAGGTCTTGTTGTATGTTTACCTCTGACGCGTCTTCACAGAAAGGAACGTCTAGAGTTGAGTCGTTCACTTGCCATCTGGACGGTCGAACTGTGGGCCAATGTTCTCTTCACAGATGAGTCCCAATTTGGTCTGTAGAGTGATTCTCGACGGATTCGCATCTCGAGGATTTCGGCACCCTAACATTTTGTAAGAGACCGATATCGAGGAAGATTTCTAATGGTCATACCAGGGATTATGTTAACCCCTGGAGCACATCGTCGTGAAATTGTACACGTGAATAGGCAAGGTTTAATTGCTGTTAAGTATGTTGATGAGATGTTGGAACCTCATGTGCGTTTACTGCGAGTTTCTGTGGGCCCAGACTTCGTATTAATGGACGATAATTCTCGGCCTCATAGAGAACGAGAGGTTGACGTTTCCCGGAAACGAAAGATATTGCATGCGTGGCGTGACCTGCTCGCTCTCCCAATTTGAATCCCATACAGCACATCTGGGGAGCATTTGAGAGATGGTTCGCATCACGTCACCATCCACCAACCACTCTCAAAGACTTGCGAGCAGCCTTCCAGGAAGAATGGGCGTTATTGCTTCAACATGAGATTGATGACATCATTCACAACATACCCTATCGCTATCAGGCCTACGATGCAGTCAGAGGTGGTCAAACCCGACACTCATCACATTAACCAGCTGTGTGCAAATCCGTTAAGTGGAAGAAAAAAACTAATAAAATTTTTGTCTTCCATTATGCAACATGCAAGGTTGTTTACGTACTGTATTCTTTACATTGTGTTTAGTTAACTATCACCTATTTACACTGTTCCGTGGCAAAATAAATGCAGCCTTGCAAAATTTCCATTTTATGCTCCACGTTTGGACACCAGTGTATATGAGAACGCACCTCCCACGCAGCTGACCGTCGAAATACTTTTTTTTTAATCTGTAAAGTTAGGTTAAGGAAATTACCAGCTACCCTGATGTACGTAAAGATTAATCTTTCGAGACGACTCGTAAATTATTTGATCAGTTCAAAGGCTTTTTATAGATACATAGAAGCAGAGTAAGAAAGGAAAATCGGAAATATTTTCACTAAACAGTTAAGTATGGGAATTCTGACAGCAGCCATGAACAATTCAACATCTCTTATATTTGTTCTCCCTCAGCTCGAGTAGCAGTAACTACGCAACACTAAATAATTTGTGAAGATGAAACACGTCCTTAAATAGCTATAATAGTTCGAATTTTATTGATAAATAGGACGTAAGTATGTTGAAATATGCGAACAATCTAATCACGTATCATATATCTTGGTAGCGTAGAGTTTGGGTCGTCACTGCCATGTAAAAGATCTCATGTTGGAAACCACGCCATTTGTCGCTATTTTTGTTCGCTATTTGTTCCAACTTTCGCTATTGTATTGGTCATAAAGATAATTACAACAACACCACCGCGCCATTTCATCCCATACCATTGAAACCCTACCATACTCTCCGTTTTCCAAGCATTCTGGACCACTGATGGGCCAAATTCTTCGAGTTTAGAGATATCTGCGTATTGAGATATGTCCACTAAAGACGACGACGTCGAGATCCAACGAGCTCCCCGCACATTCCGCGATAGGGTGAACCCACTCTGGATGTTAAATAACAAGTCATTTAAGTTGAGATTTCGTTTGTAGAAAAGTACTGTAGAGTAGCTGGAGCTAAGTCTCAGAGACTATCTGACGAATCGAACCAAAAGAAATCGGCCACTGAGTGGAATGTGCATGTTGCTGTTAACCATAAAATTTTATATCACAGCAACCTTTCAAACGGTGATTGGTGATCTCTTCAAAGCAGACGTAGCAAAATCTTGCAAAGCTGTCCATCAGGAATCGGCTTGGGCTTCCTCTTTAAAAAGTGAATTTATCAAAATGCCTATGGATGAAAGTGTTAGGAACATCCAGCGTGATTTTTATCAAACAGAACTTTTTCATGGAGTTTTAGGTGCTATCTACGGCACTCATATCCCCATCACATGTCCTGGTGATGACAATGCTAAGATATTTAGAAATCGTCATGGATGATTTCTTTTAAATCTGCTAGTAATCTCAGGCGCTAAGCTACGATTTTTAAATATCGTTGCTAGATGGCCAGGATCTGCTCATGATAGCAAAATGTTCAGAAACTCAAGCGTACACACTTAGCTGAAAACAGGAGAAATTCCGGAAAGCATAATCTGGGAGGCGGTGGCTATCAGAGTTGCAGGTATTTATTGACGACGGTACTTCACAAACAAAAGGCCGCTGAGCGAATCTGTCATCGTGCCCACAAGAAAACCAAATCAGCAGCTCAAAGAAAGTTTGTAGTAGTAGAAAGATTATTTCCGTGTTTCAGTTCAGGACTCTGAGTTAAAGAAAATCGTGCAGCAGTTACAACAGTTTCAGCATTTGTCTTGCGCAATACGCCTCTTAAAGCATCTAAAAATGAAGACAATGCATTTGCTTGGAGAAGAGTGTAGGTAGAAATTCCAGTACTCGCAAGACATGAAACCAACGGGGATCATACAGCAGTGAGGGCGGCATTTACTAAAATTGTATTAATGTAGGAAGATAAAAACTTGGAATAAATGTACAAAGCGTCGGTCTGAAAGTTAGATTTTCTTTTCCTTCCTTATAGTTCTAGCTAGTTCTGTAGCTCCTAGTTACTGAATTCTGTATCGGAAAAAGAGCACCACAAATAATCTTATAAGCTACCTCTTACGCAACAAATTCGTATCAAAACATTAATCAGAGAGTATTAAAATGTATACAAAACCTGGATCCAACTTTGGGAAGAAAATCTGTCTACAAAGAAATTCCAGCAGGCTTCATACCAACAGAAAATGAAGGTAAGAAAAGTGACAATGCAATGAGTGCGAAATTTATTAACAAGATATTTACAGAAAAAGTTAAAAGATTGGAAGAAATTTAGAGTATGTCAGTTTCAAAGTCTCATTGTTTTAAATTCCTTAAGTTCAAAATCTTTAATTTCTTTATCTGTTTTGAGGTTTTCGATTCTTATTTCCTGTTCAGCAAGCAAGCACTGTACTTTGATTATATGTTCACCCTCGAGGCATTCTAATCTTCTCTTGTAAAACTGGTATTTCTTATTGAAAACGTTTTCTGTTCTTTTTTATAACAGAATCCTAGCTTCAGTGTTGCCTATCTACCTCTAATGAGAGACTATTTTCAGTACAAAATACGCGGTATTGTGCTGTCACAGTAAAATAATTATATTAGTTTTGTTCATTACCGTTCTTACCAGATCAACGTAAACATTTTCTGTTTAGTTTTCACTGTCATTATCATCAACAAGTTCAGTGTTTTTGTTGGGAGTTACAGCTGTCTCCTCGTTCACTGATGTTGTTAATGAACTGCACCCTATGTTATTCTGAATCTGTATCTGAACGCAATGAATGAGATCAAAAACTACCATTTATGCTGCAAATTTGCTTCAAAAAAATTGGTGTGATCGCATCAAAATCTTTAAAATCCACTACACCTATTTTCAAGGTGAAAATCTGCATCATCATTGTAGGACTTTGAAAAGGGAAAAAACTGTGGTTTCACGGTTGCAATTAGCTTTTTTCCACATTCTGTAACAGTAGGCCTTACGAAACTAGTGCCCCCAGTTTTATGCATTTCACCGGCCGAAGTGGCCGAGCGGTTCTAGGCACTTCGGTCTGCAACCGCGCGACCGCTATGGTCGCAGGTCCGAATCCTGCCTCGGGCATGGATCTGTATGATGTTCTTAGGTTAGTTAGGTTTAAGTAGTTCTGAGTTCTAGAGGACTGAAGACCTCAGATGTTAAGTCCCATAATGCTCAGAGCCATTTGAACCATTTATGCATTTCAACCTTAAATAGTTTTGACACTGTGTTTGTACCAGTATACATAACGTACAGATAACAAATGAAATATAATTATTACAAAGTACGTCATAAAATTATACCTTTTCATGGGCAAACGCTTTCTTGGTCTTTTTCTTAACATCTTCGTAACACATTTTCAAACTATTCCAGTCACGATGAGTACTGAAGTTTCGTTAAATAAACTCCATAGCAACGGCTGTCCATGGTTTACTTTGTTGTCCACAGAGAATTTATCTTTTGTTCTCTCAATTATATCTGTATACTGGTCCAATACAATTTCCAGTAGCAAATCTTTCTCGTATTGGGAAAGCGGGAAAGGACCACTTGTGACTAAGTAAGTAGGGATATTTTTTCTCCCACTCTTGTTTTGCCAGTTGTCTCCTTAAATTCGTTTTCTCTATTTTAACTGATTACCAATAACATATGTGAGTATAATCTGCACTTTCATAAAAGAGGAAGATTTGCCCTCAGTTTTAAAGAATATAACACCAGATCAAATTTTGTGCTTAGTTTATGTATTTCATTGATTTTATCATTTATTTTGACTATTCCTAGTTAATAATTTTGTTACTGGGTGAAATCAGTAATGGTTCCGTAACTTAAATTCTATTGTTGACTGATAAACAATTATAAATAGTCTACTAACTATAAACATTTGGAGGAACAACCAACTGTATTCTTAAAGGATCTATTTGTCTCTATTCGAAAACATGGTAGCAAAGACAGCTGTTAATTAATCTCAAAATAATTAAGTTTCGTCAGAAGTATTGTTAGCGTAACTACATTGGTTAATTTAAGGATTTAAACAAATAATTCGGCTTAACCCTTGCAGTAGGAGAAACTGTTAAGAAGAGGGAAGTTTTCAATGTATTCAATTCATTTAATGAGTTAAATTTTAATTGTAATTTCAGTTAATTAAGCTTCGAACAATGTGTAGTTTCAGCACCTATTATTGTGAGGATATATGAGGGCCCAATTTTTGGTCCTGGGACAGCCAGTCCACGGCCGAGTTTGACAATGAACCTGTGTTAGTTAAAACGACAAAAAGGCATCAACTTAACAGTGAAATAAATGTTGCACCAGTAGGCCTCGTGTTAAAACAATGACAGTGTCTGTTTCCACGCCTATATTTTTATTCTTAAAGAAATGTGAACTATATGGTTAGGCTTTTACTGCTTGTAGATATTCAACAGAAAGCAATTGTAGCAGTATGTGGATATTTGCCTGCAACTTATTACTGTGGCTTATCTAAAGTTAAACAATACTGCACTGGCCACACAATTGTGTGTTATTGGGGAGTTGTGAAAAGTGAAAGTAAAGTAAATTGAAACGCATGTCGGCACCTGTCGGCTATTTCATATAAAGTAGTCAGTGTTGTACTTCCACACCCCATTTTTCAGCCAGTGTAGGAACGCAGTAAGTTGACACTGAGGACGATCAACGAAGAAATAAAGAAAGCAGGGAACGTCGTCACACACTCTTCTGTTCTATTTACTTGCTTCCATGGTTTTAGCACGACACCTTTGATAGTACTATGTGTCTATAGTGTACAGTAAACATCTGCGGTCGAAGTCCAGTGGTCGTGTCGATCGCCGATTTCAGTCACGGTGCCAAACATGTTATATTTTACCTTAGATCAAACCTGACCCTGCTTCGGCAGATCCAAGTTTAGCATTATCCAATAGAGCTGAGTCCTGAACACAGTTCAGTTTCTGATATAACGTGAAATTTGATCTTCAGTCAACGACGTTTTCATGCAGTCAGCCCTGAGAATACCAAATGCGACCTCTGTGTGTACATTATGAAAATATAAACCTACGCTGCGCACTACCACAGATATCACCTCTTTCTATATGGGGAAAAATTCAGTCCAAAACAGGATGGTTCGTAGTGATGTTTAGAGAGTGAGTCTGATATGAGAAACCAGTGATTTGACGTACTTTTTTCCCGTAAGGACTCCGTTTTCTCTATACACATAGTTTATAATATTTTACAGTGATTGACACTGGTAATTAAATCTTCAAACACCGAATAGTTAGGTGGACGTGTGATCTCTACAACATGTCACCCATCCTCTTATTACTGCACATAATTCTCTCACACCGCCAGGTGTTTTTGATATGACAGCGGTTCGACGTTTCGGACAGCTTCCACGTAGCGACAATAATTAATTAATCAACTAATTAATTAGCTTGGAAAGAATGACTTTGTCGTGTGGTATAATGCAATTGTCACATGCGATTAGATAATTAATTATACAAAACATCAATAAGTTATTATCTGACAGGATAACGAAACCTGTGAAGTCCTCATCACAAAAACACTTCAAAAGCCATGTCGCATTTGTTATACGAGATTCACATTACAGAAAGTTGAGTCTCGTCCTGTACATGGATTGAAAAGAAATCTACAGAGTATTCACTACTTGACTGCGCACTTACATTTTTTTTCTTGATTGTATGTACATGGTATCGTTTTAAGGTCGCTGGTAAAAAGAAAGTCATCTATGGTTGGTTGGTTGTTTGGGGAAGGAGACCAGACAGCGTGGTCATCGGTCTCATCGGATTAGGGAAGGATGGGGAAGGATCGGGAAGGACGTCGGCCGTGCCCTTGCAGAGGAACCATCCCAGCATTTGCCTGGAGTGATTTAGGGAAATCACGGAAAACCCAAATCAGGATGGCCGGACGCGGGATTGAACCGTCGTCCTCCCGAATGCGAGTCGAGTGTCTAACCACTGCGCCACCTCGCTCGGTGTCATCTATGTCTTAACAACGTTTCAACTAGCACGAGCGGCAATACCTGATTAGCTATGGAATGGCTTGAACAAGATTTTAGATGCCCTGTTCCAGATATTCTTGCAGATTTTCATTCGAGTTTATACACTGAAGCGGCAAACAAACTTGTATAGGCTCGCGTATACGTGAACAGGCAGAATACTGGCCTGCGGTCCGCAACGCCTATGTGAGACAACAAGGGACAGGTGCAGTCAAAAGATCAGTTACTGCTGCTACAATTTATCAACATTTATATGGGTTTGAAGTGGTGTTATAGTCGGCGCATGAGCGATGGGACACAGCATCTCCAAAGAACTGATGAAGTGGAGATTTTCCCCTGCGATCGTTTCACAAGTGCACCGCGAATAACACGAATCCTGTAAACCATCAAATCTCCGACAACGCTGAACCCAGAAATAGATCCTGCAAGAAAGGGGCCAACAACGACTGGAGAGAATCGCTCAACGTGACAGTATTGCAACCCTTCCGTAATTGCTGCGGATTACAAAGCTGGTACATCAACAAGTGTCAGCGTGCGAACCATTCAACGAAACATCATCGATATTGGCTTTCGGAGCCGAAGGCCGACTCGTGTACCCTTGATGACTTTACGCCTCGACTGGACCTTTCAACACCAACATTGGACTGTTGATGACAGGAAACATATTGCCTGGTCGTACGAGTCTCGTTTGAAATTGTATAGAGCATATCGACGTGTACGGGTATGGAGACAACCTCATGATTCCATGGACCCTGGGTGTCAGTAGGGAACTGTTCATGCTGGTGAAGGCTCGGTAATGGTGTGGGGCGTGTGCAGTTGGAGTGATATGGGACCACTTATACGTCTGTGTACGATTCTGACAGGTGACACGTACGCAAGCATCCCTTCTGATCACCTGCATCCATTCATGTCCATTGAGCATTCCGACGGACTTGGGAAATTCCAGCAGGCCAATGTGACACCCCACAGTTTCAGAATTCCTGCAGAGCGGCTCCAGGAACACTCTTATGAGTTTAAACACTTCCGCTGACCACCAAACTCCCCAGACACGAACATTATTAAGCATATCTGGGATGCATTGCAACGTGCTGTTCAGAAGAGATCTCCACCCCCAAGTACTGTTACGGATTTATGGACAGGCCTGCAGAATTCATGGTGTCTATTCCCTCCAACACTACTTCATACATTATTCGAGTCCATGCTACGTTATGTTGCGGCACTTCTGCGTACACGATACTGTGCAGGTTAACCAGTTTCTTTGGCTCTTCAGTGTATAAGGAGATGTTTCATGCAATCGATATGTGGGAACTGCTGTTCAGGGTGAGAAATTTGCCGCGTTATTGTATCAGTGGACACAAAAAAATGGTTCAAATGGCTCTGGGCACTATGGGACTCAACTGCTGTGTTCATCAGTCCCCTAGAACTTAGAACTACGTAAACCTAACTAACCTAAGGACAGCACACAACACCCAGCCATCACGAGGCAGAGAAAATCCCTGACCCCGCCGGGAATCGAACCCGGGAACCCGGGCGTGGGAAGCGAGAACGCTACCGCACGACCACGAGATGCGGGCGCAGTGGACACAGGTTTTAAAGGTAGGTCTAGTGTTGGTACTGTCTTCAGCAAGATAGTAAGCAAAGAATAGAACAACGCCCTCCGAGAAGCTACCTGTTAATTGAGCTAACCATCAGAATTTTTCATAACGAAAAAAACCTATAGATAAATGTCGGTTGACTATGAACACGACGCTGTGGGTTTATCACTACAGCAGAATTACCACATTTAATTTTCCCAGTTCTCTACGGAGCACTGCAAATGCCTCATTTTCCACTAAAGTTGTGAATGTTTCGGGAACGAGAGATCACGGAACACATGTGTGCAATAATTCAAAAAGTGACATCTGATGTGCATTGGATGACAAATATTGTTACAACAGGGAGTCAGAGCGCTTCGTTCGGTTTATTGTGAGATTTGATCCCGAGAATTCGCGAGTACATGCTTTACCACTTGATACTTTACACATAAACATCTTTAAGCATTCACAGTGCGATGCGTTTTCCTTTGTCGCCGCTGCATAGGTTTTCTGTAACTTCACCATATGTTTCCAAAGGAGGCAAAGTGTAACAATATCGTGTTCGGGTATTAACTCTCTCTGCCGAGCTTGTTCGGAAATGACTCGCAAAGGGCTATCAAACAAGTACAGCAGAGATATTTTTGCATTGTAGCTGGGCGACTATTACTGTAGAATGCATACCTGCTCATGGTGGTAAACACGTGAGAGCTTCCACGCGACTCTCGAAGGGACGTGAGCTGCCACGGCTGCAGACTGAGTCAAAAAATGGCTCTGAGCACTATGGGACTTAACATCTGAGGTCATCAGTTCCCTAGACTTAGAACTACTCAAACCTAACTAACCTAAGGAGATGACACACATCCGAGGCAGGATTCGAACCTGCGACCGTACCAGCGGCGCGGTTCCAGACTGAAGCGCCTAGAACTGCTCGGTCACAGCGGCCGGCCAAACTGAGTTGACCCACTGTAATTTACGATCAACTTTTACCCCCACTCGCACAAACAATAAGTAAACACAAAATTAAACACGTCAGTTCCCGATTTTCGAGACGAGAGGGTCAAGTTCGTCGTATATTTACGTAGCTAATGCTTCTTTGGTTGGTTGGTTTGGGGAAGGAGACCAGACAGCGTGGTCATCGGTCTCATCGGATTAGGGAAGGATTGGGAAGGAAGTCGGCCGTGCCCTTTCAGAGGAACCATCCCGGCATTTGCCTGGAGTGATTTAGGGAAATCACGGAAAACCTAAATCAGGATGGCCGGACGCGGGATTGAACCGTCGTCCTCCCGAATGCGAGTCCTAATGCTTCTTTCTCTAGGTGTTATGGGTTAGGAATAGTGCCGGATTAAGATAGAGCACGGTCCGCAGCACCATGATTTGCTTAAGGCCGCAGAAATTGGGATATAAAATCAAAAAGCACTTTACTTTAATCCGAAGACGTTGGGTAAATTTTCCTTGGATGGTTATCATAATAAATTCCTTTCGCACCATGAGATAATATAAACGCCGTTCAATCACATATTTCATACAAATTCGCTTCATTAAATTAGCGCAAACTAAGAAAGTTAATACAATGATTGAAATGCGGCATTAAGTAATCACAAATGAAATTTTAGAAAAGACACATATATAAAGGCAAGTTAAACAAAGAAAAATCAATACCACAATAAGGATTTTAAAAAATTACTGCTATCTAAGTAATGACCACACGATCGTTAGCTTACAAGTCTATAATGTTAGCTACTATGCTATGGAGGTACTGGGTTGATTCCAGTTATTTTTAGTGGTTTAGTGCTTCACGAGATATTACTTTTATCACATTCTCACAAACGAGGGTGCAACAGGATGGTTAGCTACACGGTGTGAAACCAGACACTCAATCCCACACCACTGTACGGGTGGCTTCAAAAATTCGATCCCAACCTGGTGTCTATGTGACAACTAAATCATTACACTAAATTATGTATAACGACTACTATCATTATTAGATCAAACTTTGATAACTGAAACCTGCCAATACGTTGCCTATAGAACCTACTATTATTTTTCTCACCTTCATAAACAGAAATAATAAGTTAGCCTTATTCTTCAGTACTCGTTTTCATGTCGGCACGTTTTGCAGTCACCAGATAAAATTACATTTCATTCTCTAAACATCTTCTACTGCTGTCAGTCCACACCAAACGGTAAAGCAACAAGGAGACGAAAAAAATGCAAGAACCGCAAAACTACAAGACGTTATACAACATCAGTCCAGCAACAAGAAAGCAACCTCCATTATAGGCGGGTAGCATCGGAAGTACTGTAAGAAAAGTAAATACAGTCTAGAAGCAATGAATCAATGTAATGTTAGACCAATAAAAATAGATACGGTATACGTTAATTACTTTCTTATTGGTAATCAGCAGAACCCTATTCTAATTATTTTTGAAATCAAACCTGGACAAAGCCAGCCTTGACAACGTAATATTTGAAATTAATTATAAAGCAGTCAGGATCGCAAAGAAGTTTGCTAAAATGTGACCGGTTTCGGTCATCGCATAATCGTCTTCAGACCTTCAACTACAATCACAATCAGTGACTGTGGTTGGGGCAGGAACCGCTGAATAATCAAAGTCAACAGTTGCTGCAGTGGGAAGTCAGCACTTGACTATCGTCATTCAGTTTTGCCTGCTCTATGCACAGCCACTGTCGATCAACATAGTTGAAGGTATGAAGACGATCGTGTAACAATTGAAACCGGTCGCCTTTTAATACGCGTGACTTAGCGATTTAGACTGCTTTACAATAAATTTCACCTCTTCTAACTGAGCGGGTTATTACGTATAACTCGGACAACATTAGAAAATTCTCCTGTAAGTTTTGTGGTGGTGTCACCTTACGACACATAATGTATGATGTGGCCAGAGCTCATTTTTAGAAATGAACTAAAATTGTTACTACTCACTGAAGATATCGACAGCACGTCTACCCATTGGAGTTAGTTAGAATACCCCATCGAACTTCATAATTCTTTTTACACCCAGTCGTTGGCGCCCTAATGTGCGGAGCCGTAGGAGTTGGTAACTGTTGGTATGTTGGTACGTTACAAATCCGGCACTGGTTGGGAACTGCTGCACGCAGGATTTTTTCGTATCCCTCCTAAGTTATTTTTTCCACACCAACAAGCACAAATTTTCTTTTATTCAGAAAAGTGCCGAAATTAACTTCGCTGGAGGCTGAGCGACAGATAGTAGGCTGTGGCATATCAGGAATGAAGTAGAGTGATGAATAAAAAGTTGAATATGAAGGCTCGAATAGGCGAAAGAGAAACAGGAAGAAGCCTTTAGTGTGAAGGATGCCGCGTAATAACGTTCTCGTCATCTATTCATTGTAGCAGAGTGAGTCACAGAATAATTTATTACTGCTGTTCGTAGACAAAGCATGTGACACCTACATGTACATCGAGATGCACGTATTCGTCAAGCAGCCTTACGGTGCGTGGCAGAGTGTATCTTGTACCATACCCAGTCGGTGCCTTTTCTGTTCCACTGGCAAATGGAGCGCGGGAGAAACGACTGCATATATGCATCCGCACTTCGCTGTCTTTACATACGATGGCATACGTAGAATCGTTCTCCAGTGTGTCGCTCATGTCGGTTCTCTGCACTTTCTGAGCAGTTTATGAAGTTCCAATATACTGATGCAAGATAGGACCAGCAACTTGGGTAATAATTTTTTTCTTATTGTCTCCCGGTATCCGTCACAATTGCGATAATTTTCATTTCTCTGCGGTGACTACGTTCATACCATAACTTAGATTTTAAAACAATGAATCTAGACGTAAGTGTAATCGTGCAGTCCCGCCAATTCATCACATACATGTAACTTGACAAACGTGACATGAGTATGCAGTGTTGTTTCTATCCATTCGAAAGCAGCAAAATGCGTTCAGCGGTGCTTGGCGAAAAGAAAGTCGTGTCTTCCTTCTGGAGATTCCCATTCTAAGTCACGGAGCGCTTCTCTAACACTCGCATGTTGATTGAACCCACGGGTAACAAATTCTAAACTGCTTTAATGTCTTACTTTAATTCGACGTAATGGGGATCCTAAGTTCTCGAATAATTATTAGATATATGGAATAATATTCATCGAGTATCTTCAGCTATACAGGGTGGTCCATTGATAGTGACCGGGCCAAATATCTCACGAAACAAACGTCAAATGAAAAAACTACAAAGAACGAAACTTGTCTAGCTTGAAGGGGGAATACAGATGGCGCTATGGATGGCACGCTAGATGGCGCTGCCATACGTCAAACGGATATCAACTGCGTGTTTTTACATAGGAACCCCCATTTTTTATTACATATTCGTGTAGTACGTAAAGATATATCAATGTTTTAGTTGGACAACTTTTTTCGTTTTGTCATGGATAGCGCTGTAATAGTCGCAAACATATGGCTGACAATTTTACACGAAGAGTTGGTAACAGGAAGGTTTTTTAAATTAAAATACAGAACTTAGGTAGGTTTGAACATTTTATTTCGGTTGTTCCAATGTGATATATGTACCTTTGTGAACTTATCATTTCTGAGAACGCATGCTGTTACAGCGTGATTACCTGTAAATACCAAATTAATGCAATAATTGCTCAAAATGATGTCCGTCAACCTCAATGCATTTGGCAATACGTGTAAGTTTCGTTCTTTGTAGTATTATCGTTTGACGCTTATTTCGTGAGATATTTGGCTCGGTCACGATCAATGGGCCAACTTGTACATGCCATATATAACGAAACTAGTAGATTCTATTCCTACACGAGATGACGTCATTATTGAAGCTAGTTGCATGAGTTAGTATTATGTTTCCTGAGGGTGAGTGCTTAGATAACGGTAATTCGTGTTAATAATTATCAGCATTCAAATGAAGTCATACTGCACTAGAACATTAGAATAAATATTTTACTTTGAATTAAAGCTGGTTAAATTTTAATTTCTGCAGCTGCAGCAAATGAAATAAATAAACACCAAGAAGACGAACGTCATGGTTATAGGCTAAAAAGGTGGTGGAGGTAAGACTGACATAAATATTGGCAGCGAACAATTCGAGGAAGTAGCCGAATTTGGTTGTGCTGTGGAGGTAAGCAATAGATGTCTCATGCCTTCCAAAATAAGAACCTTCATGTGAACAAGCTCATCAGCTTCCACACTAAGACAACGTATGTAAACCCCTTTATGAGGAGTGTTCTGACATACGCATGTGAAAGGTGGACATTAGCAAGACAGAGAAAGGTCGCCTCGAATCTGCGGAAATGTGTTTTTGGAGGAGAATTGTAAGAACTAGCTGGACTGTCCGAAAAATGAATGAGATAGTTCTACAGGAAACAGGAAAGAAGATAGAATTACTGAATGTTTTAGGCTTATTCAAATGGAAACGATTGGACACATAAGTAGAGATGAGCTCCTTCTACAAAACATTTTCGAAATCAAGATAGCACGGAAGGAAACAAGGAGACGGGGAAGACCGATTTGTTAGAACCATGATCAGGAAGATGGGATCTACACGTGGAGACGAAGACAATTGCTGAAGAGAGGAAGCTGTGGTTGCAGAGACAAGGTTTAGGTTTTTGAAAGAAGAAAAGCATCGGGTAGCATAGTGTCTTCATTTCGGTTTTTCACGCTGACCGTTGTGGTGGTCTCCACTGCACACTTACCATAAAGGACTATGGCGCCCGCCAAAATGTTTCAAAAATGAAATGTGACACAGTAGACGATAGAAAGTTGATAATCGTCTGTTTTCTAGTGTCAAATGGTAATTTATATCACGCCTAGCTTCCGACGTTGTTTTAATCCAAATAGAGACATAGCACTCGGTCGTGCGGGAAATCAGAGCTCGGAGCGATTGTGTCTGCGCCGGCGGTGACACTTCATCCCGGTCAAACGGCTTAGCAAATTGGCCGCCGATGAATATTCAGCACCGGCATTTACATTTCAGATGTCGACTCTCTCTCTCTCTCTGGGATGCGTTCGGAGTAAACAAGCCCGCCCCTTGCTACGCGACGCCACATGTGTGACGTATGCCACATGCTAGCCAGAAACTCAGCTTCCTCTGTCACCTTCGTCTACCACTACTTCCTGGTGCAAGCCCGTAAGCAAACGGTTGTGGCCAGCAGAAAGAGAGATACGATCATTTCACTTATCTGATCATATACGTATTGCAGAAATGTCTTGTCAAATAGGGTGGAAACTTCAAAATTATTCGGTTTCCATACTCATGAGAATTTAAAGAGGAAAATGCGCGTTTTGGAACTGCTTGAACAATCTGGTTCAGTAGTATTTGCACTTAGACTCACTGGAAACGTTGGGGAGAGACAAATCAGTAAGCTGACATATTCTGCACATTTTCATTCGATAATGGCATATGGGCTATCGTTCTAGGGTAGCTCATTTTTGAGAAAGAATTCTACGTTGCTCAGGAACTTACTGTAGAAGTAATATGTGGTGCTCAATCTCGGTCAACTTGTAGAGATTTGTTTAAGGAGTTAGGCATTCTGTCTATTGCTTTACAGTATATTTACTCCTTCGTGAAGTTTGTTGCAAATAATTCGCGTCAGATCAGCAGTTACAATAATGTACATAATTACATTATCAGAAGCAAGATCGTCATTCATTACTACACATTGAGGTTGTCTTTAGCACAATAGCACAAAAGGGGGGGTGCATAATGTGGCAACAAAAAGTTTTGATCACGTGCCCAGGAATATAGAATGTCTGACACAGCAGAGTAACATCTGAAAACAAACAGGAAAAGTTTCTCCTTGACAACTCCTGTTCCGTATGAGAATTTCTATTCTTGTAATGTGTTAAAGGTGATTAGTAAGAATTAGACTCACGCCTGTATATTAAAAAAAAATTAAGGAAAAGTTAATGAATTTATAATTTTCAACTCAAACTAATATGCGACTTGTTCAATATCATTACCATTTATAGTGAAAAATGATGGATGGAACATTAAACTAACAAAGTAAGTATATTACAAAAAAATGTTCAAATGTGTGTGAAACCTTATGGGACTTAACTGCTAAGGTCATCAGTCCATAACCTTACACACTACTTAACCTAAATTGTTCTAAGGACAAACACACACACCCATGCCCGAGGGAGGACTCGAACCTCCGCCGGGAAGTATATTACACCGCGCTTAAAGATGTATAACTCGTAATGTTTACAAACGCCGCATAAAACACGACCTTCTGTGTCACAAAAACACACAAGCAGTGAAAAATGGCGGAACCTCTTCATGGTGGTCTCTGTTACACATTACTTCATGTGATTCTAAAATCGGTCACTATAGTGATTCACCGGCCAGGAAAAATCACGTTATCCTTGTTACATTGGCCTCCACGTACAACACCCTTCCCTACACGTCACTTACCGTTACTAATTTCTGAATCATACTTGGAACGTAACGATCTCGTATCGTAAATGTAGCAACAAACAATCATTCCAAATCGCAAATGGCGTTTAGCTTTAGTACAATAACAGTTTTCAGTTATCCAGAGACCATTTTCAGAGTAGTACTGTCTCCACTGGTGAGATATGGAGTCGATGCACGGACTCGTTGTAAGTGCTAAAATGCACCTGTCGTCACGTGGAACCAGTTACTATACTAAAAACGAACCAGAAAGGGAGATATGATCATTTCATCATTTCACTTTACTGATCATACGCGTATTCCAGAAATGTCTTGTCCATTAATTGATTTGCAGCTTGCATTAATCGTAAATACGAAGCAAACACCCCCGCCCCTCCCGTATAGAATTTCCCTTAACCCTTGAAAACTAATTGTGGGCAGGCAACCTCTTGAAGGATTAACCTTTAAATGCTTGTGTGCAAAGTCAAGTGTGTAACTCGAAATTTACAGCCCTGGACATAGCTCTTAAAGTGGTGATATTGCAAAATAAATATCTCACTCTGACTACCACGAATGACTTCGGTAATATGTTGGTTATGATTCTGACATTATTGCTAATATTCCTAGATACATATGAAAAGCCTACAACTCAATGTAATTGAAGGGGTCGAACAGAAACAATGATTAAACCCAGTACCCTAATTTATTCATAGGCATAGTTACTGAAACAACACAGAAAACGAAGAACCAAAAGCACCGAGCGAGGTGGCGTAGTGGTTATCACACTGGTCTCGCATTTGGGAGGACGACGGTTCGGACCCGCGTCCGGCCATCCTGATTTAGATTTCCTGTGATATAGCTAAATCGCTTCATGCAAATGCTGAGATGGTTCAAAAATGGTTCAGATGGCTCTGAACACTATGGGACAACTGCTGAGGTCAATAGTCCCCTAGAACTTAGAACTACTTCAACCTAACTAATCTAAGATCATCACACACATCCATACACGAGGCAGGATACGAACCTGCGGCCGTAGCGGTCGCGCAGTTCCAGACTGTAGCGCCTAGAACCGCTCGGCCACTCCGGCTGACTGGGATGGTTCGTTTGAAAGTGCACGGCCGACTTCCTTCCCGATTCCGATGGGACCGATGACCTCGCTGTTCCGTCCCCTTTTCAAATCAACCAATCAACCAATGACCAAAAACCTGTGACAATTCCGTTTCTCCACATGTTCGTGAAGATCAAAAGTAAAGCAGTATCAATCTCCTCTCAGTTAAATTACTTCTTGACCTCTTAAGAATTTATTCTTCCTCGATGTTTAAAAGGACTGACAACTATTTACGTCTGTAATTCTCGATCGCAGCAGTGGCTGGAAATTAGTGACTCAAGCCCAGAAACTCACACATTCATCACGGGTGCGAAAACGAGATGAGACAAGCGATCGTCCTGGATTCCACAAAAGTGAAAAAAACTTAATTTCTCTGCCGGTGCTGCGAATTACGCTCACCGTAAGCATGACTGGACTCCGAGATGTGTGCTGCAGACGTACCTGGCCCATCGTGAAGGCGGAGTTCTCAGGACCTCTGCACGACTCCATGACGTGGCAGCCTCTACCGCAGCGCTATACCAAATCGGACCCCATTGCGTCCTACCGGAATGTCGAACAGGACACCCTCGCGTCCTGCTAGCAAATGATTCTCTTACTGCACTCACTTATGCCCTGCTTATCCCATGCGTTCCAAAGGTCCTAGGATCCAATCTCAAAATTACCAACCTTGCTGCCCAATCACGAGGACTCCTTCCAGCGCGTATTTTTCCAGCCTCCAATCACGACATGACGCTCTCCCCTACTGGAAAAAAACATTCATTTTAACGCTGACGTCACACATCTTTACGTTCTCCCTCCAATGTTCACAGACTCACAATTGTGTTCGAGAAATTCAGAGAGGCCCGCTATGGGACTAGAGTTTTTCCAGTGACCTGCGCTTTCAAATGGTTCAAATGGCTCTGAGCACTATGGGACATCTGAGGTCATCAGTCCCCTAGAACTTAGAACTAATTAAACCTAACTAATCTAATGACATGACACTCATCCATGCCCGACGCAGGATTCGAAGCTGCGACCGTAGCTGTCGCGTGGTTCCCGACTGAAGCGCCTAGAACTGCTCGGTCACCCAGCCGGCCCTGCGCTTTCGACAGACTGCACATGCTAATCTTCAAAACAAGTCAGAAAATGTGGAAAGGCGCCCCCGACTCCCACACATGGTGCCGTACAGCCCTTGGCCGGGACATACCCCCAATCAATCGTACGGAAGGACAATCCTTGCCACTCTCTGTAGTTTCCGGGCTGATCTCACTACCAAGAACCGTACGTCACACAGTACGGGGTCCCACTCACCTGTCATCGAGCTGCTTGGCCCAAACGTTTCCTGTTCCTCTGTTTTAAGTCCATTGCTCCGCACAACCGCATGCAATTCAGAATCAATCATACTCCATTAAAAACCACTTCCGGATTCAAAAAGAGAGACAGGCAAATTGCACAGAGCGTCTTTCTTCCAGTCACAGTGTTTTATAATATCAACAACATTTTTAATACCAATTTTACTTGCTGCTAGCCCCAGAATGATAAATAATTTACAATTATTGGCGAAACCAGCATGCAAAATTCTTGCCGTGGTTCAACGTCAAATTAATAATTAACTGTTTGACAAACTGCTCGTTGGATGTGGTTTATTTTACCTGATTATTTCCGGACATTGCCCATCACCAGCGGCAACATGTTTCTTATGGTACGTTCTTTACTGTGTGTATAGTAGTTTTATGTGCCTGTAATTTTTCAGTTCGTGTGGTGTGACATACCTTATACTAATGTTCCACAGCGTATATCAGTGACAATACTTTGTAATATTCATGTCATAATACGATTACATGATGCATATGTACACTCCTGGAAATGGAAAAAAGAACACATTGACACCGGTGTGTCAGACCCACCATACTTGCTCCGGACACTGCGAGAGGACTGTACTAGCAATGATCACACGCACGGCATAGCGGACACACCAGGAACCGCGGTGTTGGCCGTCGAATGGCGCTAGCTGCGCAGCATTTGTGCACCGCCGCCGTCAGTGTCAGCCAGTTTGCCGTGGCATACGGAGCTACATCGCAGTCTTTAACACTGGTAGCATGCCGCGACAGCGTGGACGTGAACCGTATGTGCAGTTGACGGACTTTGAGCGAGGGCGTATAGTGGGCATGCGGGAGGCCAGGTGGACGTACCGCCGAATTGCTCAACACGTGGGGCGTGAGGTCTCCACAGTACATCGATGTTGTCGCCAGTGGTCGGCGGAAGGTGCACGTGCCCGTCGACCTGGGACCGGACCGCAGCGACGCACGGATGCACGCCTAGACCGTAGGATCCTACGCAGTGCCGTAGGGGACCGCACCGCCACTTCCCAGAAAATTAGGGACACTGTTGCTCCTGGGGTATCGGCGAGGACCATTCGCAACCGTCTCCATGAAGCTGGGCTACGGTCCCGCACACCGTTAGGCCGTCTTCCGCTCACGCCCCAACATCGTGCAGTCCGCCTCCAGTGGTGTCGCGACAGGCGTGAATGGAGGGACGAATGGAGACGTGTCGTCTTCAGCGATGAGAGTCGCTTCTGCCTTGGTGCCAATGATGGTCGTATGCGTGTTTGGCGCCGTGCAGGTGAGCGCCACAATCAGGACTGCATACGACCGAGGCACACAGGGCCAACACCCGGCATCATGGTGTGGGGAGCGATCTCCTACACTGGCCGTACACCACTGGTGATCGTCGAGGGGACACTGAATAGTGCACGGTACATCCAAACCGTCATCGAACCCATCGTTGTACCATTCCTAGACCGGCAAGGGAACTTGCTGTTCCAACAGGACAATGCACGTCCGCATGTATCCCGTGCCACCCAACGTGCTCTAGAAGGTGTAAGTCAACTACCCTGGCCAGCAAGATCTCCGGATCTGTCCCCCATTGAGCATGTTTGCGACTGGATGAAGCGTCGTCTCACGCGGTCTGCACGTCCAGCACGAACGCTGGTCCATCTGAGGCGCCAGGTGGAAATGGCATGGCAAGCCGTTCCACAGGACTACATCCAGCATCTCTACGATCGTCTCCATGGGAGAATAGCAGCCTGCATTGCTGCGAAAGGTGGATATACACTGTACTAGTGCCGACATTGTGCATGCTCTGTTGCCTGTGTCTATGTGCCTGTGGTTCTGTCAGTGTGATCATGTGATGTATCTGACCCCAGGAATGTGTCAATAAAGTTTCCCCTTCCTGGGACAATGAATTCACGGTGTTCTTATTTCAATTTCCAGGAGTGTACATATAACTAATCAGCATAGAGAATTTTTAATAAAATGTACGCAGTTGTCATTGGCAATCGTTTCAGGCCTCTTTGCAAACATTATTTTGGTATACATGACACTGAGGAAAATATCAAATAAAACCAGACTTCCACTTCAGAAAAGCAACCTCAAATTAAGCTTCAGCGCACACTACATATTGCAATCACAAATTTGTCGTGACACGGAACAACCATGTATAATCGCACGTTGAGGTACTTCTAAGTTAAAATGCGATTACTGTGAGAAAATGTACATAGAACAAACTGGACTAAATTTCAAAACATGATTTAAAGAACCTCTGAACCTATCTGGTACGAACGAGTTTTCGATTAGTAGACACGTAAAATAACAATACCACACAGCCACTCAACGTAACACAACCCCTAGCAGCCCTACACGTTGTCGAGAAAGGTAGCTTTCTAAATATTTGGAAGAAACAGAAATTTTCACTCATATAACGAAACATCATGACATTATTTTAAACGAACAGACCAGTGAAGAACATAAAAATTTCGCCGAAAATTTTGGTAGGATTCTATAATGACAACACATTGCTTTGTTCTTCTACCAGGGATAATGTGAATTCAATGTGGGACACTACATGTTCTGTCACCCCGTTTATATGGGGCTCCCAAAACCGTATTTCGCAAACCAGTTTCCCAATACCGCTTCTGGTTGTTCATGTAAATAATTGAGAAACGGTTTTGGAAATGCGCTTCTAGTTGCTGGTTTTCCAATTCCGCAATACATTTTTGCTCCCATGTAAACGCAACCGGTTTTGAAACGTGTCTGGTTTGTCAAGTTATGTGTTGTTTTCAGAATATTCGGTTAATATGGAGTTACTGTGCTGTAAAGGAGAAGCAGAAATATCACACTGAGCGGGAAGTTCTCTACCTATAATATTTAAGTGAAGAAAAATTACGATTGACTGAATCAGAAACTGGATCAACTGTTTTCAAATGGTTCAAATGGCTCTAAGCACTATGGGACTTAACATCTGAGGTCATCAGTCGCCTGGACTTAGAACTACTTAAACCTAACCAAACTAAGGACATCACACACATCCATGCCCGAGCCCGGATTTGAACCTGCGACAGTAGCAGCAGCGCGGTTCCGGACTGAAGCGCCTAGAACCGCTCGGCCACCGCGGCTGGCCAACTGTTTTCCAGACGCCATATTTAACTGGGCTAGCAAATCCTTTTCCGACTTTACATGTAAACGTAACAGCGATAAACTGTTACCGAAATTCAGTTTTCGTCTTCAGGAAGATGTGTCGCATGTAAACGTAGTGTATGATGTAGAGAAAAAATAACTTTTGTATGTCAATTGTCAATGACAACTGAGTATATTTCCCAAACAAATCCCAATTTTCGTTACATATATCTATGTATAAATCTTGTAATCGTTTTATTGCATTAACATTACGAAATATTATCGTTGGCATACGCTAGTGAATATTACGTACAGTGCAACTCACATTGCAATGAATCAGATACCCGTAACACACTACTTGTACTCTATAAGTAACTTGTTATACGAAATACGTGTATTATCTGCAATACAGATACCGTTGACATCGGGCAGTGGCAGAAACTAGTCTGGTAAAATCAACTACTACCGACAAGCAGCTTCTTCCAAACAATTATTGTAGTGAGGCATCTATAACTTCAGTAGTGATCCCATCGATTGTGTCTATTCTCCTTGCTTCAATGTTCCCCAGTCACTTATTAGGCAAGGTGAGCCCCTAGCATTTATGACAGTTTTGGTCAGCCAGTGCCTCTTTCACAGTCAGTGTCATTTGCACTGAGAATTAATAGCACTCCTTTTCCCAATTTACATGGTATCTGCAGTCGATAAATGGCGTATGGTTGTACAGGGTGGTCGACATAAGACTATTTACAGTAAGAGCAACGCGGGACTGACTCTTGTTAAGGCACATCACAGAAGATGCTGCAAATGACCACCGTCCACCTCGACGGAGCGCTGTGGTCGGTGTACCAAACTATGAGACAGGTATAGCGGCTCTTCCTGAGCCATGAGAGCAATATGTTTACAAAGTTCTGCTGTAGCTATACCGCTGCGTGAGAATTATTTGAGTACGCCTGACCGTTCAATATGCCCCACAGGTAAAAATCACTTGGGGAGACATCAAGCGATCGAGGAGGCCAGGAGCTTGCACTGTCTCTGTTGATTATCCTCTCCTCTCCTCACCGAACACGTCATGCTCCCGTGACAAGTTTGTCAAGATAGTGTGCGCTGTTGCCCCGCCTTTCTGGCATTCCATGGTCATGCCCCGACCTCTTTGTGGGTATTGCATTTTCCTCATGTGACAGAGTGGTGCAACCATTCCATGATGTAACCACCACTGCTCGGTTTTGTGAATCTGAGTATGGTATTACATGTTGCCGAAACTAGTAATCCAGTAATTGTGTTAACGTAACGATCTTGCCACATAAACTGGTTTTCAGAAGAAGCCTACAGTACAAAACGGTAGATCGCCTGCTGGACTGAATGATCATATCAGGTATCCCGACAATATTTCTGTAATTTACAAATAAATACTCGTTATCTGAAACGCCCTGTCTGTGTCAAGCCGAATGTGCTAGCGTACTCCACGAAAACGCCAGTGGATGTAATGAGAAATGTCGTTTGAGATACGAATAGCAGGTAAGACACTATTGTCACTTGAACGAGTGTGCATGTGTAAGTCTGTGTGTTTTTGTGTGTATGTGTGTGTGCGGCGCGCGTGCACACAGACACACAAACACACATAAAGGCCAGAGCTAATTAATTTCTAAACGATACCGTTGACGTTGCGCAGAACGGCATTTGTGAGACAGGCACAAAGAGCACGATATAAGCGGCTCATCAGCGCGGGGCTAATGTCTGCGACCCGGAATTGTGACACGGGAGACGCATCGCGTCGTCCCGAGAGCAGACAGACACTCTGCAAGCGAACTGCTAATTGGAGGTACCCCGCTCCGCCGGTGTACCAGCTTCACCCATCTCTGCTTTCTGCGCCCTCGCCGCCTCTTTGGACTCACGCTGGGGACCCAGAACTCTCGCTGTAAAATAAACTTTCCGACGGTCGGTTTCAGCCCCGGGCAAGCTTCCGCCGTTTCAATAGGGGCCAAACTGCTTCAGCTCGTGACCCTCTCCGCGCTCGAGAGCGGAGCTAAGGGAGCGTCTCCAGCGAAACGCTGGAGAGCCGAGTACTAAATGAGGGCTGCTCGTTTCTCCTTCCCGTTATTCGGAACACAAAGGGAGACTAATACCTCGCTGCCAGACGGCTTGTTAAGAGCAGCTACCGTCGCAGAAATGTTGCAAAGCAAAACGTAAACCGTAAGGATCACGTATTGAGCATTTAACCGTCTAATTAGTTGTATATTGAAAAGACACCTGTGTGTTTCGTTAATAATTTAACAGACGTCACTCTTCTGACACTTGACTTGTAAGCTTTCTACAAAAATTGTCTAGAAACGAAAATACTAAATTTTCTCTTTTCAGAAGCTTTCTTCCTGTTATAACGTGTGCGTTAGACATTGTATTTAACTGCTGAGCAATACTGGCTGTTCTTTGACCATGTGTTGCTCATGTGAACAGCGTCGTGAAACAAAACTCAGACGCCTGCTAAACCCGCTGGGCATAAAAGGTAACAGGATTGTGGAAAGGGCCAAGGGTTGAGGTCAGTTTATGCTTCTAATTGCCATTTATTGTAATTTAGCAACTCTTTCACGGCCTCCAACAAGAAATCTCAACAAGATAAAAATCCAATTAATATAGCAATAAAATAATTCAAAAACAACATACGCAAAGTGCAATGCAAATGGCTGAGGGCCATAATTAAATTTAAATATTTTAGAATATATTACCAAAGACATTTAGAGGCAGAAGGCCAGCATGTTTAACAACAAGAAATCTTAAAAATCAACAACGTAAAAAATCCAATTAAGATAGAAGTAAAATAATTTACATGCAAGGTGCAATACCAATGGCTGAGGGCCACAATTGAACGTCGAATTTTCAAAATATATTACCATAATGTTTGAAGGCAGAAGTTCGCAGTGTTTAAGCTTGGAAGATAAATTTAAAAATTAATTTTGCAAAATTTTAAGAAACAAAACAAATAACCATAATCCTAAAATTTAAAATGGCTGACAACAGATAATTAAACACCGGTGGCACTCAAAAGGCCTCCAGGGAGGTCGGTCTGCCCTCGTTCACGTAGGTGGGACAGGTGGTGAGCTCAACTATACTTGATCCACCGGAACTCAACCAGTGGACAGTCACGGACCGCCCGACAGAGCAACTTGCTTCAAGTCAATCAGTACATGAGAACTCGTACGTATTAGCTGTCAAAATTACACACCATGTTGGAGAGCGACAACAGGTGAGGAAAGGACGCTGCCTGAAATTACGTTAGTGGCCAGGGCAGGTAACCGGAACACTAACGGCCACATGACAGAAAATTCCGTTGGTACACTTGAATTTGAAACACAGTAATAGTTAACTCACTCAAAAGAACACTGCCTGAATTTATGTCAGTGCCCAAGGCAGGTAACCACTACACTAACGGCCACAAGACAGAAAATTCCACTGTTGCAGTTAAATCGTAGTCGACCAAAATAGCTAATTGCACCGCGTGGCGGCTAAATCTCAGCAGTAGAACCACTCGGTGTTGCTCACCGGAAAACCTCCACAACAGCAAACCAACGAAGCGAACCATCACAACATGAATAGACGTGGCTTGGGTAGTTGACACCACTACTCAACTTTGACGTCCTGGATCGGCGAACCACGAAGCTCGTAGCGATCGGACAGCTCCACACACGCTCCGACACTGCGCAGGGACTGCCAGCGGCCCCAGCCGACTGCACCGCGAGGAGATAACTTCCTTCGTCCGCAACAACCGACCTACTCGCTCCAGACCCCCTTGCCGAAAACTATATGCACGAAACCAAAGACGATACGCTGCGCAAATATCGATACACATCACTGCTGCCACACGTGGAAGGAAGAAGAAACACGACGTAACCGCTACAAGGGCGGGAAACCAAACACAGTTAGACAAAGAAGTTCACGAAAACGCGTGGTCAGGAGAGGTCATGGCTCAAAAACTTTAATCCAGATGAAATGCTGAATTTGAAACAATGAAAATAAATATGGTTAAATCCCAAAGGAATTTAATAGTCTACTCGTGAAAAGTATGTGACTGTATCTAAATACTGAAGTACGTTATGAAAGTTATGTAACATGAAGTGCAAAGTTTGACACGAAGTATCCATGAAATAAAATACTCCTGAACTCCGTATAAAATAACTGTTTAATTTACCTACGCTTTTCACTGTAAATTAATTTGCTAAATAAAAACAGCACCTGAAAATTGTCGTTGTGAACTTCTCCTCGTAAGAATGAAAAGAGAGAGCTGCCCTGCAATAAAAGTAACTTACCTCATGTTTAATAAAGTCCCAAACGATTGAATAAAAAACCACGGGTGCCCCCGCCGTACGAGAAGGTTAAAAGAATGGACTCGCGAAAGTACAGACCAGTGTTCCTAACCTTGGTTTGCTACAGAATCTATAAACACATTCTCAGCTCGAATATGGTAACCTTTTTTGAGACTGAGAAGCTTATCTCCGAAAATCAACACGGTTTTACAAAGCATCGTCCGTCTGAAACTCAGCTTGCCCCTTTCTCACATAATATTCTGTGAACTATAGATGAATGGCAACAGGCAGATGCCATATTTCTAAATTTCTGGAAAGCATTTTACGCGGTTCCCCACTGCAGGTTGTTAACGAAGGTACGAGCATATGGCGTAAGTTCACAGGCCATGTGAGTGGCTCGGAGACTTCTTAAATAATGAAACCCAGTATGTTGGCCTCAACGGCGAGTGTTCATCAGAGACGACGGTATCGCCATGAGTGCCCTAGCGAAGTGTGATACGACCGCTGTTGTTCCCTATACACACAAATGATTTAGCGGACAGGGTGGGCAGTATCCTGTGGTTCTTTGCTGATGATGCCATGGTGTACGGTAAGGTGTCGAAGGTGAGTGACTGTAGGAAGATACAAGAGGACTTAGACAAAATTTTCTGTTGTTGTGATTAATGGCAGCTGGCCCTAAATGTGGAAAAATTGTATTTTATTTATTTATTTATTTATTTTTTTTCGTCAGTCTACTGACTGGTTTGATGCGTGATGCGGCCCGCCACGAATTCCTTTCCTGTGCTAACCCCTTCATCACAGAGTAGCACTTGCAACCTACCTCCTCAATTATTTGCTTGACGTATTTGCCCTCTACAGCTCCCTCTAGTACCATGGAAGTCATTCCCTCATGTCTTAGCAGATGTCCTATCATCCTGTCCCTTCTCCTTATCAGTGTTTTCCACATATTCCTTTCATCTCCGATTCTGCGTAGAACCTCCTCATTGCTTACCTTATCAATCCACCTAATTTTCAACGTTCGTCTATAGCACCACATCTCAAATGCTTCGATTCTCTTCTGTTCCGGTTTTCCCACAGTCCATGTTTCACTACCATACAATGCTGTACTCCAGACGTACATCCTCAGAAATTTCTTCCTCAAATTAAGGCCGGTATTTGATATTAGTAGACTTATCTTGGCCAGAACTGCCTTTTTTGCCATAGCGAGTCTGCTTGTGATGTCACCCTTGCTCCGTCCGTCATTGGTTATTTTAATGCCTAGATAGCAGAATTCCTTAACTTCATTGACTTCGTGACCATCAATCCTGATGTCAAGTTTCTCGCTGTTCTCATTTCTACTACTCCTCATTACCTTCGTCTTTCTCCGATTTACTCTCAAACCATACTGTGTACTCATTAGACTGTTCACTCCGTTCAGCAGATCATTTAATTCTTCTTCACTTTCACTCAGGATTCTGGCAGAGACAGCAAAGGACTTGGAAGAGCAGTTGAACGGAATGGATGGTGTCTTGAAGGGAGGATATAAGATGAACATCAACAAAAGCAAAACGAGGATAATGGAATGTAGTCGAATTAAGTCGGGTGATGCTGAGGGTATTAAATTAGGAAATGAGACACTTAAAGTAGTAAAGGAGTTTTGCTATTTGGGGAGCAAAATAACTGATGATGGACGAAGTAGAGAGGATATAAAATGTAGACTGGCAATGGCAAGGAAAGCGTTTCTGAAGAAGAGAAATTTGTTAACATCGAGTATAGATTTAAGTGTCAGGAAGTTATTTCTGAAAGTATTTGTATGGAGTGTAGCCATGTATGGAAGTGAAACATGGACGGTAAATAGTTTGGACAAGAAGAGAATAGAAGCATTCGAAATGTGGTGCTACAGAAGAATGCTGAAGATTAGATGGGTAGATCACATAACTAATGAGGAAGTATTGAATAGGATTGGGGAGAAGAGAAGTTTGTGGCACAACTTGACCAGAAGAAGGGATCGGTTGGTAGGACATGTTCTGAGGCATCAAGGGATCACCAATTTAGTATTGGAGGGCAGCATGGAGGGTAAAAATCATAGGGGGAGACCAAGAGATGAATACACTAAGCAGATTCAGAAGGATGTAGGTTGCAGTAGGTACTGGGAGATGAAGAAGCTTGCACAGGATAGAGTAGCATGGAGAGCTGCATCAAACCAGTCTCAGGACTGAAGACCACAACAACAGCAATGTCATCAGCGAATCGTATCATTGATATCCTTTCACCTTGTATTTTAATTCCACTCCTGAAGCTTTCTTTTATTTCCATCATTGCTTCCTCGATGTACATATAGAAGAGTAGGAGCGAAAGGCTACAGCCTTGTCTTACACCCTTCTTAATACGAGCACTTCGTTCTTGATCGTTCACTCTTATTATTCCCTATTGGTTGTTGTACAAATTGTATATGACCCGTCTCTCCCTATTGCTTACCCCTACTTTTTTCAGAATCTCGAACAGCTTGCACCATTTTATATTGTCGAACGCTTTTTCCAGGTCGACAAATCCTCTGAAAGTGTCTTGATTTTTCTTTAGCTTTGCTTCCATTATTAGCCGTAACGTCAGAATTGCCTCTCTCCTCCCTTTACTTTTCCTAAAGCCAAACTGATCGTCACCTAGCGCATTCTCAATTTTCTTTTCCATTTTTCTGTAAATTATTCTTGTAAGCAGCTTCGATGCATGAGCTGCTAAGCTGATTGTGCGATAATTCTCGCACTTTTCAGCTCTTGCCGTCTTCGGAATTGAGTGGATGATGCTCTTCCAAAAGTCAGATGGTATATCGCCAGACTCATATATTCTACACACCAACATGAATAGTCGTTTTGTAGCCACTTCCGTACTAAGTCGAATTGAGGAAAGAGATCGAAGCAATTCAGAGGGGGCCTGCTAGATTTGGTACCAGTAGGTCGGAACAACACGAAAGTGTCACGGAGAAACTTCGGAAACTCAAACGGGAATTCCTGGAGGGAAGGCGACGTTCTCTTCGAGGAACAATATTGAGGAAATTTAGAGAGCCCGGAATTTGAAGCTGATGGCCAAACTACGCTACTGCCGCCAACATACATTGCGCGTAATGACCACGGAGATAAGATACGAGAAATGAGGGGTCATACGGAGGCAGACACGCTGTGGTTTTTTCGCTCTCTGTGTTTGCGAGTGGAACAAGAAAGGGTACACTCCGCCATACACTGCACGGTGGCTTGCGGAGTATCTTTGTAGATGTAGATGTAGATGATGTTTTGTGTTTGTTGTACAGACGTTCTCTAAATTACCAGATGCAGCAGCTGAAGGCAGACTAATGTAGTCTCAGAATTTTTTTTTTTTTCCTTGTCAGAAACAATCTATGGCTTCGTGTGAAGCAAGGCGCAATGCACACACTACGAAATATTCAAAACTTTGCTAAGAACGATGGAGGTGGATTCTACTTTAAAAAAAGTCGTTCTTTAAAAAAAAGAATCCTGCTTATAGTAAAAAAAGACCGTCCAGTATAAGAAGGCACTAACAATTACGAATGTCTCTCAATACAATCGTTACAGACAATCCAACCATTTGCGTTATGTGTGATGAAAACAAAGGGATCGAATTAACACTACTCATGAATGTTATTAGGTATCTGAGGAGCAACAGTTTCCTTCAATTAACAGTTCTAACAAACAGACATTTCATTGTTCCACACGCATCAGTTACCTTGAAAAATTCCTCCAAAAGAAAAATCTTCTCGATCAACAGAATCAATAAAGTATGTTTAAAAATGGTTCAAATGGCTCTGAGCACTATGCCACTCAACTGCTGAGGTCATCAGTCGCCTAGAACTTAGAACTAATTAAACCTAACAAACCTAAGGACAGCACACAACACCCAGCCATCACGAGGCAGAGAAAATCCCTGACCCCGCCGGGAATCGAACCCGGGAACCCGGGCGTGGGAAGCGAGAACGCTACCGCACGACCACGAGATGCGGGCGAAGTATGTTTAAAAATAAGTCTCCATTATACAGTATTCCAGATAATTTCTCTCAGATTCTCAAATATTAAATATCCTTTTCTAAAATCACAACTGAACGCTACTATGCCTAAAAAAAAGTGAAATGATCGTGTGGAATTGTTGGCCGAGAGCCGCAGCCGGGGAAGTTCGGCGACGGGTTGCTAGTATTATTTCAGGTGACGCCACATTGGGCGACTTAAGCGTCGGTGATGACGAAATGATGATGAGAGCAACACAACACCCAGTCCACGAGCGGATAAAATTCCCAACGCGGTGAAAAATCGAATCGAGACCTGCAACATGGTATGCAAATATGTTATCACTCAGCTAAGTGGTCTGACTTCTATGCCTCAGATAAGAAAGCCCCAGCGCTGCGCACTTGACGGGCTACCGAGCGCTCCATAGATTACATTCAACAGAGTCAAGGATGTTATTCATTATTCGTGCAACGTGTTCATTCATCGTTATCCCAGTACGGGAAAGGTGAATTATTTACAATGGCAGGAAACATATGAAAGCCTTTCAGACTTCCTGATACCGTAGTTTAACTCCTGACATAAAAATAGTTGAAGATACACTACTGCCCATTAAAATTGCTACAGCAAGAAGATGTGCTACAGACGCGAAATTTAGCCGACAGTAAGAAGATGCTGTAATATGCAAATGATTAGCTTTTCAGAGCATTCACACAAGGTTGGCGCCGGTGGCGACACCCACTACGTGCTGACATGAGGAAAGTTTCCAGACGATTTGTCATACACAAACAGCAGTTGACCGGCGTTGCCTGGTGAAACGTTATTGTGATGCCTCGTGTGAGTAGGAGAAATGCCCACCATCACTTTCCCGATTTTGATAAAAGTCGGATTGTAGCCTATCGCGATTGCGATTTATCGTATCGCGACATTGCTGCTCGCGTTGGTCGAGATCCAATGACTGTTAGCAGATTATGGAATCGGTGGGTTCAGGAGGACAATACGGATCGCCGTGCTGGATCCAAACGGCCCCGTATCACTAGCAGTCGAGATGACAGACATGTTATCCGCATGGCTGTAACGGATCGTGCAGCCACGTCTCGATCACTGAGTCAACAGATGGGGACGTTTGCAAGCCAACAACCATCTGCACGAACAGTTCGACGACGTTTGCAGCAGCATGGACTATCAGCTCGGAGACCATGGCTGCGGTTACCCTTGAAGCTGCACCGGAGACAGAAGCAAATGCGATAGTGTACTCAACGACGAACCTGGGTGCAAGAATGGCAAAACATCAGTTTTTCGGATGAATCGAGGTTCTGTTTATAGCATCATGATGGTCGCATCCGTGTTTGGCGACATTGCGGTGAACGCACATTTGAAGCATGTATTCGTCATCCCCATACTGGCATATCACTCGGCGTGATGGTATGGGGTGCCATTGGTTACACGTCTCGGTCACCTCTTGTTCGCATTGACAGCACTTTGAACAGTGTAAGTTACATTTTAGATGTGTTACGACCCGTGGCGCTAGCCTTCATTCGATCACTGCGAAACACTACATTTCAGCAGGATAATGCACGACCGCATGATGCAGGTCCTGTACGGGCCTTTCCGGATACAGAAAATGTTCGACTGCTGCCCTGGTCAGCACATTCTCCAGATGTCTCACCAACTGAAAACGTCTGGTCAATGGTGGCCGAGCAACTGGCTCGTCACAATACACTAGTCACTCTCTTGATGAACTGTGGTATCGTGTTGAAGCTGCATGGGCAGCTGTACCTGTACACGCCATCCAAGCTCTCTTTGACTCTAGGTCCAGGCGTATCAAGGCCGTTATTACGCGCAGATGGTTGTTCTGGGTACTGATTTCACAGGATCTGTGCACCCAAACTGCGTGAAAATGTAGTCACATGTCATTTCTAGCATAATATATTTGTCCAATGAATACCCGTTTATCACCTGCATTTCATTTTGGTGTAGCAATTTTAATGGCCAGTAGTGTAAATACCAGCGTCAGCCGCAAAGGGGCGCTGAAATAATTGAGTGGTGACAAATGAAAACTTGTGACGGAGCGGGACTCTAACCCGAATTTACCGCTTTACGTGTGCAGACAGCTTAACTACTTTTTTTTCCTTCATTTTTTTCGTTATAGTTCTTGTTATTTGTTAGGGCGGTCGTCGTATGACACCCCTTCAACTTCATCGTTTAGTACTTCACTCAGTTTGTTTTATTACAGAGGTCTACCGGCTCTCTGTCCGAACACGCTAAGTTGCACGGCAGACACCACTTCGGCTATCTGGTCACGCTTCTCGACCAACCAAATTCGAAATTTTCCGCAAAATACCCTCGCATTTCCCCTTCTCCCCACTTTTTCACAACGCCTTTACTGTTGCCAACATTGAGCATGATTCGCGCAAGAAGTTCGACCTAGGGTGCACGGAAGATATACCATGAAATGCCGTCAAGGTGTATAGATATTACTATTATAAATGAGGTGATATAATGTACATATAATGTACAGTGTATAAAAGGGTTTTGTCACATGTACTGAATGCTCCGTAATTAATGGAGGTATCGAATTCGAAGATCAGTACTTACCGATAGGATATACGTAGTTAAAATTTGATCGTTATTGCTCGAATGTTTACTGTGTACAAAAACGATCGAAATGTAAAAAAATGGTAAATAGTTAAAGAATTACTGTTAGCGATTGAAGTTTCACTGTTAGCCACAAATTGGTATACCAAAATTGTTTTAATGAATTTCCATTGCTGAACAAAATGGTCTCCAGCTCAAAAACCAATAAAAGTTAAATTTAGTAAATGATTCTAATGACTTTTGAATCACGCAAATTCTGGACAAGAATGATATTACAGCGAAATGCAAACTGTGAGCTTAGATGTGGAAAATATGTGTAACATGAACCCTGAAGACTTAGATTTGGAAATCAATGATGTCAATTGTAATTAGTGAAACTAATAGCATGCAGCGGATAGCAACATTTCATAGAGATTTTACTGTATTACGTGACTCATGGCAATGTTTGTTTGGATTGCTTTTCAAATGATGCTATAAGTCTTTCAGTCATGACAACAACTTTTTATCGGCACTGCTGTCACACAAACGTACTGTAACCTTAGGGTATGTAGGCGAGCAAATCGGTCGCCTAGACATGGTACAAGGTGGGATGAATTTTTTATCGAAGCTGTGCGACCCCAGGGCCGAGAGCACGTCGTAGCAGGGTGGCCACGTAGCCAATAAAAGAGGGTCACTTGCGTCAGCAAAGGACTGGAAGTGAGGAAAATCCCTGTACGAGGAATTATGGCGACGGGCGGTGATTTAGGACAGACAATGCTCCAATAAATGGCGGAGTTTCAGACATCTTAACATGGCTTCTTACAGCTCTTTGAGATTCGACAATAACTCACTGTCAAATATTAAAGCAAATCTGATTACATCGGTGATCACAGATAATTGAAGTTCATCCAGTGGCACAACAATATATCAATATCTTTAAACCTACAGAAGCTAATATACCATAGTGAAGAAACTTTTCAACAATGAGCCTTTAAATTAAGAAGTTTTAAGCGATTCATTCGATTTCAACAAACTATACTTCTGATAACAGCACTGGACTATAGCTACCGTCCCAGAAAGCCACACATCTGGATCTGTTTTGTATATTGACTTATGACGCCTTTTATATCTCTTTTACCAGGCAAATGCTTGTCAGAACGTCGTATACTCAACAATTACACAGCAAATGAATGTAGTACGAATACATCATATATTGTTATAAAAATGGTTCAAATGGCTCTGAGCACTATGCGACTTAACTTCTAAGGTCAGCAGTCGCCTAGAACTTAGAACTAATTAAACCTAACTAACCTAAGGACATCACACACATCCATGCCCGAGGCATGATATATTTCATTCATTAACTGATTTAGATCTAAATCTGCTTGTAGGGCCACAGTTCATTAGAAGTCTGGACGTTTCTGAGTAAATCACCGTTCTTAAAAGTTAAATCTGCTGAGTTGTCTATGTTCATTACAAATTTTTCCGTTTGTTTATTTTCATTAATTTATATTCCGCATGACTTGCCTACCCATAAATATTTCACCGCAGGACCACCTTTTAGTAAATTATTCGTTAATACAGCAACAGGGCGTAAAGCAGAAGGTGTATGGACCCTCGTTAGGACTTTTGCGAGCCAAGCTTTATTCAGAGCCCTACATTTGCCCCTCAGTCACGTTAAATGCAGAGCACTGCAGTCGAAGGTGCGGGTGATCAAAGGGTACTGGCGGATGTGGAAGAGGCTCTAAGGTAGGTATTGAGGAGTACTGCGAGAAGGAGAAAGCAATACCGAATAAATCCAGATATAGAAAAGACATAATTGATGACAACAGGCAAGACAAAAGCGCCAGTTAACATATTCTTCGGCGGAAGAAACATACAACAAGCAAAATCCTTTGTTAACCTGGGAAGTTTGCTGAGGTTGAATGGGAGCTAAACAGAACAACAATGGTGGGGGATTTCGATGGATGTATTTGAAAGCATGAAGCAGTTACAAACTGCTATAAGAACTCCAATGGCGAAGAGGAAAATATTCGATAAACTTTATTTCTGGAGTATAGTGGCGTACAGCAGTAAATCATGCCCAGATAAAAAGAAGAAAAAAGATATTTAGAAAATTTTGTATTTTGGCAGTAGAGGTGATTGATAGACTTCAGGATGCAGAAGCAATGAAGAAATAAGGGGAAAAAATTATGATTGGAAGTCATTAGAAAGAGAAAAATGTCTTAGCCGGGACATACACTGAAATTGTCTGCAATAAGGAATTAGGGAGGGAAAAGTGAAAAACGTGGCAGGAAGAGTAGAAAGAGAAGTGCAATGACTGACGACGTTAGAAATGCACGAAGATACTCAGAAGCTGCTCAGAAGAGGACACGACGAAGAGTCACCAATTGAAACTTGTCATAAGATAGATACACCAAGGAAGAAGAAACAGGTTGTAGTTTTAAACAAATTTCCTCTACGACTATTATTAATAATCGCGTAAGTTAATCATTTATTGCTCTATTGAGAGAATGTTTAGTTCCTTAGTATCTTGGGAGATATAAAAAATTTCCCATAAAGTTAACTACTCCCCCTCTGTCACATTTGTGAAATACTAGGACAGACTGTAAAAAAGGGCAATAGCACCATCACGCCGAACATATACATCACGAGAGACGTGACCGTATAGAATTATAAGGAATATAACATGCATATGGAAACCAGTCGCAAGTATGGTACAAAAAGTTTATCCACATTTAACCATTTTGGTTATATTTTATTTTATTTTTATTTATTTGCTTACTGCTCTTACAAGCTTCAATGCTGGAGCCGTGCTTTGTGCTTGTTAACTTTTTGACATCCTAAAGCAAACAAAGTATGTTCGTTTAAAATTCGATAAGCATAAAGGAAAACTGTGTAACTTCAAAAGTTAGCTATTTTATGGACTCACCTTATTTTTAAGCAAATTTTTAAATAACATTTTCACTACTTTTATTATTAGAGTGCAAAGCCAGACTAAAAATTTTCTTACTTTATAAAAAGGAATTGACCTTTCGTCATCTGAACTTTCTTCTTGTTCTTCTTCTTCTTCCACTTCGTCGCCATCGTTGTCTTCTTCATATATAAGATGGTCTTCACTGCAATCGACAGCGTTGCTTATGCCGCACTTCTTGAAAGATTTAACATTAAAGTCTTCTCTCACTGTAGACCATGACTTTTTTTTATCCACTGACACACTTGTTTGATTATAGGCCGTTTTCAAGCACCACTCGGTGTGAATCCATGTTGGGTTTCACCCATCATCCATTTACTCCATTCCTCTCTCTCATATATACTTCACTTGGTTTAGTTATCAAGACATTAAAGGGTTGCAATTGTGAAATAAGTACTCCCACATTATTAGCAAGCTCAGTATTTCCATTTTCAGTTTCTCTTTCACAGATTTTTCCAAATGACTACTAAACTGATCTAGCATAAGAAGAGAACTTTTATTCAATAAAATACATTTCTCTCTCTCCCACATTCTACATCTACATCTACATCTACATTTATACTCCGCAAGCCACCCAACGGTGTGTGGCGGAGGGCACTTTACGTGCCACTGTCATTACCTTCCTTTCCTGTTCCAGTCGAGTATGGTTCGCGGGAAGAACGATTGTCTGAAAGCCTCCGTGCGCGCTCTAATCTCTCTAATTTTACATTCGTGATCTCCTCGGGAGATATAAGTAGGGGGAAGCAATATATTCGATACCTCATCCAGAAACGGACCCTTTCGAAACCTGGCGAGCAATCTACACCGCGATGCAGATAGCCTCTCTTGCAGAGTCTGCCACTTGAGTTTATTAAACATCTCCGTAACGCTATCACGGTTACCAAATAACCCTGTGACGAAACGCGCCGCTCTTCTTTGGATCTTCTCTATCTCCTGTTAATGGATAATTTCATACCAGCCTCGTCCATCCAAACACTGTCACACACGTGAACAACGACACCTGGTGGTATTTCAGGTGGTTTTGGCGTTGTTCTTCAGTTGAAAATCACGATTGCATTAAGTTTAGTACCGTCAGAACAACATGAAAGGACAACAACGTAGCAGATTTTATTCATGTCCACTTACTTTTGTAGTCAGAGTTTTAGAACCTTCCATGGCAGCAGTTCTGTTACTCGGCACATCAAATGTCAGAGGAATTTCGTCCACATTCGGTCTTTGGCTTAGTTCCACAATGGTTTTCTTTCGATGTTGTATAATAAAGGGCTGGAAAGGTAATATAACCTCTACATATTCTTGTGTCATATTCTGAGGTTTTTTGGTTTTGGTCCGCATGCTAAGTCCATGGCGCTTCATAAACATGTAGCACAAAACAACTCTACCCAAGTTCCACTGTAGCAGTAGCTTATGAGCGTGTATTTGAATTATTTTCGTATTAATTGCAATGCCATTTTGACCGTGTCCTTGAATCAATTTCAATAGTTTTGGCCATTTTGTTTGCACATTTAGTCTTCCTTATTTTTTTCAGTAATTCTTTACTAGCTCGCGAATCGCGAATGTCTTTTTCTGTTGGTGGAAGGCTGAAATCCTGCTCAGCTGCTATGTTTCCATATTCTGTACATGCTGTCACTTTCAATATATAGCCCACATTATTTGAATACCTTTTACTTTTTTAATTACGAAATTAGCTACTAACAAAAATATTGTACTCTTACGATAACACAGATCAATTTCAATTCAAATTCACTGGCACCGTAGACCACAGTGGCGCATCATAGGCTAAACCGTGCTCAGGGTTTGTGATGGTGAGTTGAGTGGGGGGGGGGGGGAGGGAGACTGTCACGAAGCTTCTGAATCCGCGCAACTCATGTTCGTCGCATCGGTGCACTGCTGCTCCTAGCCGGATAGGGAGAGGTTTACCGTGGCATCGAATATATAGTCATTTTTAAAACTGGCTGGAATTTTAAATCTAACACTGGGTCTTTATATTACTGTTGATTATTAGACGTACTTTTATTTTGGAGATAAGTTTTCGATGAAAAGAGTGTCATGTTGTTGTTGTTGTTGTACTCTTCAGTCCAAAGACTGGTATCATGCAATTCTCTATGCTACTATATCTTGTGCAAGCCTCTTCATCTCCGAGTAACTACTGCGACGTACATCCTTCCTGTATTCATCTGTTGATCTCCCTCCACGATTTTTACCCTCCACGCTTCCCTCCAGTACCAAATTGGTGACCCCTTGAGGCCTCAGAAGATGTCCTAACAACCGACCCCTCATTCTAGTCATGTTGTGTCACAAAAGTCTTTTCTCCCTGATGTTATTCAGGACCTCCCCAATACTTACATAATCTACCCACCTAATCTTCGGCATTCTTCTGTAGCACCACGTTTCAAAAGCTTCTATTCTCTACTTGTCTAAACTGTTTATCGTCTATATTTCACTTCCATACATGGGTGCACTCCATACAAATACTTTCAGAAACGACTACCTGACACTTAAATCTATACTTGATGTTATCAAATTTCCCTTCCTAAAGTGTGTGCCGGCCGGTGTGGCCGTGCGGTTGAAGGCGCTTCAGTCTGGAACCGCGTGACCGCTACGGTCGTAGGTTCGAATCTTGCCTCGGGCATGGATGTCCGTGATGTCGTTAGGTTTAAGTAGTTCTAAGTTCTAGAGGACTTATGACCACAGATGTTGAGTCCCATAGTGCTCAGAGCCATTTGAACCATTTTTGAACCTAAAGTGTGTCTTGGAGATAGTAAAATGTAGTATACAGGATTTAGTTCTACAAGTCACATATACACTATGTGATCAAAAGTATCCGGACACCTGGCTGAAAATGACTTACAAGTTCGTGGTGCCCTCCATCGGTAGTGATGGAATTCAGTATGGTGTTGACCCACCCTTAGCCTTGATGACAGCTTCCACTCTCGCAGGCATACGTCCAATCAGGTGCTGGAAGGTCCCTTGGGAATGGCAGCCCACTCTTCACGGATAGATGTACTGAGGAGAGGTATCGGTGTCGGTCGGCGAGGCCTGGCAGGAAGTTCCATGCGGCTTTTCGCGGATGATGCTGTAGTATACAGAGAAGTTGCTGCATTAGAAAATTGTAGCGAAATACAGGAAGATCTGCAGCGGATAGGCACTTGGTGCAGGGAGTGGCAACTGACCCTTAACATAGACAAATGTAATGTATTGCGAATACATAGAAAGAAGGATCCTTTATTGTATGATTATATGATAGCGGAACAAACACTGGTAGCAGTTACTTCTGTAAAATATCTGGGAGTATGCGTACGGAACGATTTGAAGTGGAATGATCATATAAAACTAATTGTTGGTAAGGCGGGTACCAGGTTGAGATTCATTGGGAGAGTGCTTAGAAAATGTAGTCCATCAACAAAGGAGGTGGCTTACAAAACACTCGTTCGACCTATACTTGAGTATTGCTCATCAGTGTGGGACCCGTACCAGGTCGGGTTGACGGAGGAGATAGAGAAGATCCAAAGAAGAGCGGCGCGTTTCGTCACTGGGTTATTTGGTAACCGTGATAGCGTTACGGAGATGTTTAATAAACTCAAGTGGCAGACTCTGCAAGAGAGGCGCTCTGCATCGCGGTGTAGCTTGCTCGCCAGGTTTCGAGAGGGTGCGTTTCTGGATGAGGTATCGAATATATTGCTTCCCCCTACTTATACTTCCCGAGGAGATCACGAATGTAAAATTAGAGAGATTAGAGCGCGCACGGAGGCTTTCAGACAGTCGTTCTTCCCGCGAACCATACGCGACTGGAACAGGAAAGGGAGGTAATGACAGTGGCACGTAAAGTGCCCTCCGCCACACACCGTTGGGTGGCTTGCGGAGTATCAATGTAGATGTAGATGTAGATGAAGTCGGCGTTCAAAACGTCACAAAGGTGTTCTATAGAATTCAGGTCTGAACTCTGTGCAGCGATGTTATTTTCGTGTAACCACTGCCCCACAAGACGTGCATTATGAACAGGTGCTCGATCGTGCTGAAAGGTCCAATCGCCATCCCCGAATTGCTCTTCATCAGTGGGAAGCAAGAAGGTGCTCATAATATCAGTGTAGGATACTGCTGTGATAGTTCCAGGCAAAACAAGAAGGGGTGCAAGTACCCTCCGTGAAAAACACGACCACACCATAAAATCACCGCCTCAGAATTTTGCTGTTGGCACTACAAACTCTGGCAGATGACGTTCGCTGGGCATTCGCCATACCCACACCCTGCCATCGGATCGCCACATAGTGTACCGTGATTCGTCACACCACACGACGCTTTTCCAATGTTCAATCGTCCAATGTTTACGCTCCTTACACCAAGAGAGGCGTCGTTTGCCAATTACCGGTATGATATGTGGCTTACGAGCAGCCGCTTGACAATAAAATCCAAGTTTTCTCACATCTGGCCTAACTTTCACAGTACTTGCAGTGGATCCTGATGCAGTTTGGAATTGTTGTGTGATTGTCTGGACAGATGTCTGCCTATTACACATTACGACCCTCTTCAACTGTCGTCGGTCTCTGTCAGTCAACAGACGACGTCGGCCTGTACGCTTTTGTGCTGTACGCGTCCGTTCACGTTCACACTTCACTATGGCATCGGAAACAGTGGTCTAGGAATGTTTGGGAATGTGGAAATCTCGCGTATAGACGTATGACACAAATGACACCCAGTCACCTGACCAAGTTCGAAGTCCGTGAGTTCCGCGGAGCGCCTCATTCTGATCTCTCACGATATCTAATGACTACTGAGGTCGCTGATATGTGGTACCTGGCAGTAGGTAGTAGCACAATGCACACAATATGAAAAACATCGTATGTTTCTGGGGGTGTCTGGGTACTTTTGATCACATGGTGTATGTTATTCACAGTCCGATTTAGTTACGCTCATGCACTTCGCACAGCATCAGTCAAACAACAACAGATGTCAGTGCAGAAGACTGAGGGCGGATGTTAGTATGTTTTGAACACGTGATTTCCATCGACGGATGTCTAAGAGATTAAGAGTTACAGTCCTCCGTGACTGGTAGAGCGATTACCTGAGTGCATTAGTGTTGTTCCTGTTCAGTGTTGTTGCCGGGCCTGGTAGGGTCCAATGGACCACATGTGGTCACCACAAGGGTCGATCGCTCTACTGTGGGCCGGGCACATGGTAGTCCCTTCGCTTCTGCATGTGCCATCCAAGAATGAACTCCTTCCAACATTTTGCGTCAGGCCACACCACTGGTCAGAGACTAGCAGCAGCCCCACCAGGTAATTACCTGAAAGTGTGTAGGCTGCCGTTAACACCACAACACAAAGCACTGAATCTGGACAGGTGACGTTTCCGATGAAGGTGCCGATGAATGTGGTAGCATTGTGTTTAATCGTGGCCCAGCACTACCCCAAATGACGATCGCTCAGTGAGTATGGCGGGGACTTGTTGAGAGGTTCCAATTGTCCACTGCCTCTCAAAGAGAAAGCAGTATTACTTCTGACTTCTGGGTATTGGAAGCCCTCGGGTATGATTTCAGGGCACGGAAGTTGGTAACTGAGGGAACTCTGATGGTACAGCTGTAGGTCACGAACTTTCTTCGTCTTCATGTGTGACTTCTCATGAGATATTACTGTGGTGGTATTTTTCAACTTAACAATGCCCATCCACGTGTGCCACATATCTCTACGACCTGTCTGCACGACAATGAAGTACTCCCAATAAGATCCTCAGATCTGTCAGACAGGACCTATGTGGGACCAACTCTGATATCAAATTCGTCCCAGCGTCAGTATCCACGATACCAACGACCAGTTACAATACTTGTGGGCTACAGTTAAACAGTTAGGACCACCTTGCTTCCGCAGAGGACACAACGGATTAAACAACACCCTTATGAATTGAGTCAGTGCATGCATTCAGGCTAGATGAGATGCAGCATCTTACTGGGAAATTCCTTTGTAAGACTTAATCGAGTTTGTAATCACTGAAATAACATCATGTACCCTCTCTACAAGACTGGAAACCCAAGAGCGAAAAATGTGTGCGACAGCGATACAGTCTTTGGCCCCTACTATTCAGGCTGTATGTTGAAGAAGCAATAATAGAAATAAAAAGAAGGTTCAAGAGTGGGATTAAAATTCAAGACGAAAGAATATCAGTAAGATTCACACAAGACATATGCTATCCTTAATGAATGTGAAGCAGATTTACACCTTCTGTTAGATGGGACGAACAGTCTAATGAGAACAAAGTGTGGATTGAGAGTAGACCGGAGACAGGCGAAGGTAATGTGGCGTAACAAAAATGACGATAGCGAAAAACATAGCATCGAAGTTTGGGTTCATGAAGTAGACAAAGTTACTACCTTGGAGCCAGCCCCGGTGGCCGAGCAGTTCTAGGCCCTTCAGTCCGGAACGGCGCGACCGCTATGGTCGTAGGTTCGAATCCTAACTCGGGCATGGATGTGTGTGATGTCCTTAGGTTAGTTAGGTTTAAGTAGTTTTAAGTTCTAGGGGACTGATGACCTCAGATGTTAAGTCCCATAGTGCTCAGAGCCATTTGAACCATTTGAACTCCCTTGGAAGCAAAATCACCAATGACGGATGAAGCAAGCAGGGCATTGGATGCAGAACAGCATGGGCAAAGATTCACATAAGACATATGCTATCCTTAATGAATGTGAATCAGATTTACACCTTCTGTTAGATGATCAAGAGAAATCTACTTGTATCATACATTGCCCTTAATTTGAGGAAGAAATTTTTGAGAATATGCGTCCATAAACAGCATCGTATGGTGGCGAATCATTGACAGTAGGAAAAAGAGAGAAACAATGGAAGAGTTTGAGATATGGTGCAACAGAAGAATGTTGAAAGTGGGGTAGAAAACAAAGAATGAGGAGGTGCTCCGAAGAATCGGCGAAGGAAGTAGCGTGCGGGAAACACTGACAAGATGAAGGGACAGGATGACAGGACATGTGAGATAAGGTATTAGGAACTAGAGGGAACTGTAGAGCGTAAAAACTTTAGGGGAAGACAGATCAGAATACATCCAACACATAACTGAGGATGCAGGTTGCAACTGCTACTATGAGATGAAAAGGTTGGCACATGAGAGGACTTCGAGCCAGGCCGCGTCAAACCAGTCAGAAGACTGATGACTCAAAAAATAAAAAATTAAATAAATCTCTCAAATCATGACGTTTCCTTTCCTCTTCGCCTTCTATGTGGTCCACTTTTTCTATCACTTACTGTGTGTACTGCAACTTCTCATTCGAATTTCAAAATCACTGTAGCGAATTAAAATTTTACTGTGCCCGTGTAATTCATGCAACAAGTGTAACTAAATGTCTTTCTAACGTCAACAAATTTGGTAATTTTTTTTATCTTTGTTTCTTTATCCATGTGAAGGTGGACCTAATTTTGCAAATTCTGGCCACAGTGTGTGATGCCGCAGACTGGTGCCTATTTAGCCAGTTATTAATGAATTGTACCACACATTCGTGTTCACTACGTAAAAAGAATAAATTTTAAAAAAGAAAGTATAAATACTCGACGAATGTGTTTTTCGGTAAGTTGTCTCCAAATTAAATATAAATCGACCTTAAGACAATTTCCTATAAGATTTCTCAAGTCACAGCTCCTTCCCAAATATTTACAGAAATAGAAAACTATTTAGCATACAGTCCCAAATAAATAGCGAGCACAAACCGAGATCCCCACACGAGAGCTTGCAAGAGCCATTCGTAACGGTTAATAGAAGATAGTAAAACGAAAGCTCAATTTCAAGAGAATCCTACAAACATATCGCCGTTTGACTGACATACAGACTTTTGAATGGAGGACACAGAAATTGGCACACGTGGCATAGACACACAACTGAAAAAGAGGAAAAGAGGCAAATCGCCAGGTCAAGATGGAATTGCAATTCTATGTTATAGAGAGTATTCTGTGGCGCAGGACTCTTACTTAGCTTGCTTTTATCACGAATCTCTCGGTCTATTGAAAAGGCCCAAAAGAGTGGTAAAAAGAACAGGTGACTCCTATATATAAGAAAGGTAAAAGAGCCAAACCGCACAATTACACACCAATATTCGTATCATCAGTTTGCTGCAGAGTTCTTGTGCAGATTCTGAGTTCGAATATAATAAATTTTCTTGAGATAGACGAGCTTGTATACAACAATCAGCACGGATTTAGGAAGTATTGTTCGTCCGAAACTCAGTGCATGATCTCACTGATGTCCTTCAAATCGTTGATGGATAGCGACAGGTGGATTCTCTATCCCTTCATTTCTAGAAACCGTTTGGCAGGGTGCCTCAGTGCAAATTGTTGACGAAGGTCGATCATACGGTATCGGTTCCCAGATATGTGAGTGGGTAGAATACTTCTCAAGTAACAGAAACTTGTTAGTTGTCCTAGACGGCGAGTGTTCACCAAGGACAACATTATTCTCAAGAGTGCCGCATGGAAGTGTAACAAGACCACTTTTATTATCTGTATACATAAATGACCTGGCTGAGAGGATGAGCAGCAATTTACGGCTACTTGCTGATGACACTGTGGTGTATGAGGAGGTGACGTCGTTAAGTGACTGTGGGAACATACACACATCAAAAAAAGTTTTGCATCACCCCGGTTCCCAGAACTCCTAAAGATAGACGTTGACTGTGGACATTGTGTCACAAACCAGTCCCTTTGAATAGATGTCACTTAACCCGGCCACAGATGTAAACAATCATACATGAGACGTGCTTATTAGATGGAGGGGTTCGACAGCCGATCAGTTCCAGTCATTTCACCTGGAAAGAGGTACACGGCACGTGTTGTCTGCAGTTCAGCCATGCCTAGACGGTCAATACCGCAGTTCGAACGCGTTCGCATTGTTACTTCGTGCCAGGAAAGTCTCTCAACAAGGATAGTGTCCGGGCGTCCTGGAGTGAACCAAAGCGATATTGTTCGGACATGGAGGAGATACAGAGAGACAGGAACTGTTGACGAGATGCATCGCTCACGTCGCCCAAGGGCTACTACTGCAATGGATGACCGCTACCTACCGATTATGCCTCGGAGGAACCCTGACAGCAACGCCACCACATTGAATGACGCTTGACGTCGGATTACGACTCAAACTGTGCGCAATAGGCTGCATGATGCGAACTTTACTCCCGACGTCCATGGCGGGGTCCATCTTTGCAACCACGACACCATGCAGCGCGTTACAGATGGGCCCAATAACATGCCGAATGGACTGCTCAGGATTGCCATAACTTTCTCCTCACCGAGGGAGTGTCGCATAGGTCTTCAACCAGACAATCGTCGGAGACGTGTGTGGAGGCAACCCGATCAGGCTGAACGCCTTAGACTCACTGTCGAGCGAGTACAGCAAGGTGGAGCCGACATACGCCGCTGGTGGTCATGGAAGGCGCCGTAACGGCTGTGCGATACGTGAGTGCCATCCTCCGACTGATAGTGCATATCTGCAGCATATTGGCGAGGCATTCGTCTTTATGGACGACAGTTTGCGCCCCCATCTTGCACATTGTGTGAATGACTTCCTTCAGGATAATATCTTCCCGTACGAGCTCTGATTTCCCTTATTTTATCCTGGTGATCGTTCCTCCGTATGTAGGTCGGTCCAGAACCGCGCTGCTGCTACCGCAGCAGGTTCGAAACCTACCTCGGGTATGGATTAGTGTGATGTCCTTAGGTTAGTTAGGTTTAAGTCTAAGTTACTGTCTAGGTAACTGATGACCTCAGATATTAAGTCCCATAGTGGTTAGAGCAATTTGAACCATTTTTATGTAGGTCGGTGTCAACAAAATACTTTCGCATTCGGAGGAGAAAGTTGTTGAGAAGAGAAGTTCGTGAGAAGATTCCGTCGCAACCAAAAACACCTTTCTTTCAATGATTTCCAGCCCAAATCGTGTATCATTTCTGTGACACTCTCTGCCATATTTCGCGATAATACAAAACGTTCTACCTTTCTTTGAACTTTTTAGATGTACTCCGTCAGTGCTATCTGGTAAGGATCCCACACCGGGCAGCAGTATTCTAAAAGAGGACGGAGAAGCGTAGTGTAGGCAGCCTCCTTAGTAGGTCTGTTACATTTTCTGTGTCCTGCCAATAAAACGCAGTCCCTCGTTAGACTTCCCCACAACATTTTCTATTTGTTCCTTCCAATTTAAGTTATTCGTAATTGTAATACCTAGGTATTTAGTTGAATTTACGGCTTTTACATTAGACTTATTTATCGTGTAACCGAAGTTTGAGTTCCTTTTGGCACTCATGTGGATGACCTCACACTTTTCGTTATTTAGGGTCAGCTGCCACTTTTCGCACCATTCAGATAGTTTTTATAAATCGTTTTGCAGCTTGTTTTGATCTTCTGATGACTTTACTAGTAGATAAACGACAGCGTACTCTGCAAACATCCGAAGACGGTTACTCCTGTTGTCTCCCAAATCGTTTTATAGATAAGGAACAGCAAAGAGCCTTTAACACTACCTTTTAGAACGCCAGATATCACTTCTGTTTTACTCGATGACTTTCCATCAGTTACTACGAACTGTGACCTCTCTGACAGGAAATACGCAAATCCAGTCACATAACTGAGACGAAATTCCATAACCACGCAATTTCACTACGAGCTGCTTGTGTGGTACAGTGTCCAAAGCCTTCCGAAACTCCAGAAATACGGAATAGATCTGAAATCCCTTGTCAATAGCACTCAACACTTCATGTGAATAAAGAGCTAGTTGTGTTTCACAGCAACGATGTTTTCTAAATCCATGTTGACTGTGTGACAATAGACCGTTTCTTCGAGGTAGTTCATAATGTTCGAACACAATATATGTTCCAAAATCGTGCTGCATATCCACGTTAACGATATGGACCTGTAATTTAGTGGATTACTCCTACTACCTTTCTTGAATATTGGTGTGACCTGTGCAACTTTCCAGTCTTTGGGTACGGATCTTTCGTCGAGCGAACCGTTTTATATGATTCTTAAAGATGGCGCTAATGCATCAACTTACTCCGAAAGGAACGTAATTGGTATACAGTCTGGACCAGAAGAATTGCTTTTGTTAAGTGATCTGAGTTGCTTCACTACTCCGAGGATATTTATTACTACGTTACTCATGTTGGCAGGTGTTTTCGATTCCAATTCTGGAATATTTACTTCGTCTTCTTTTGTGAAGTATTTCGGAAGGCTGTGTTTAGTGACTCTGCTTTGGCGGCACTGTCTTCAATAGTATCTCCATTGTTATCGCGCAGAGAAGGCATTGATTGTGTCTTGCCGCTAGTATAGTTCACATACGACCAGAATCTCTTTGGATATTTTGCCAGGTTTCGAGCCAAAGTTTCGTTGAGGAAACTGTTATAGGCATCTCACATTGAACTCCGCCCTAAATTTCGAGCTTCTGTAAAGGATCGTCAATCTTGGGGATTTTGCGTCAGTTTAAATTTGACATGTTTGTTTCGTTGTTTGTGCAACAGTGATCTAACCTGTTTTGTGTATCAAGGAATATCAGCTCCATCGTTTGTTAATTTATTTGGTATAAATCTCTCAATTGCTGCCGATACTATTTCTCTGAATTTAAGCCACATCTGGTCTACACTTATATTATTAATTTCGAATTAGTGAAGATTATCTCTCAGGAGGGCGTCAAGTGAATTTTTATTTGCTTTTGTGAATAGGTAAATTTGCATTTATTTTTCGAGGATTTGGGGATTACAATATTCAGTCTCGCTACGACAACCCTGTGTTCATTAATCTCCGAATCGGTTCTGATGCTCGTTATTAACTCAGGAGTATTTGTTGCTAAGAGATCAAGCACAGCCGTTTACCATTCACGTGGGCTCATGAACTAGCTGCTCGAAATAATTTTCAGAGAATGCGTTTAGCACAATTTCGGTTGATATTTTATGTATACTTCGGAATTAAACATGTATTTTCTCGGGGGTAAACTAAAGTCACCACCAACTATTATCGTATGAGCCGGGAACGTGTTTGAAATAAATTCAAGTTTTCTTTGAACCTTTAAGCAACTGTATCATCTGAATTGGAAAGTCGGTAAAAGGATCCAATTATTATTTTATTCCGATTGCCAACAATGACCTCTGCCCTTGCTAACTCACAGGAAGTATCTACTTGAATTTTGCGACGAGTTAAACTACTTCTAACTGCAACAATCACGCCACCACCAACCGTATTTAGCTTGCCCTTTAGGAACACCGTTAGGCTCTTCGGAAAAATTTCGGCTGAGCTTATATCCGGTTATAGCCAGCTTTCAGGGCCTATAGCGATTTGAGCATGTGCTTTCTATTAGCGCTTGGAGCTTTGGTACATTCCGAACACAGCTACGATAGTTAACAACTGATGTACTAATGTGAAACTTCCTGACACATTAAAACTGTGTGCCGGACCGAGACTCGAACTCGGGACCTTTGCCTTTCGCGGGCGAGTGCTCTACCAACTGAGCAACCCAAGCATGACTCACGGCCCGCCCTCACAGCTTCACTTCTGCCAGTTCCTGAAGCTGTGATGGCGGGCCATGAGTCGTGCTTGGGTTGCTCAGTTAGTAGAGCACTTGCCCGCGAAAGGGAAAGGTCCCGAGTTCGAGTCTCGGTCCGGCACATAGTTTTAATCTGTCAGGAAGTTTCACATCAGCGCACACTCCGCTGCAGAGTGAAAATCTCATTCTGTTGTACTAATGGTTCCTGTAACTACGTTCTTCCTGTGTTCAGCCTGCACCCTGTGTGACTGAAGCCCTTATTGTGTTTTCCCGAGACCCTCTAACCTAAAATACCACCCAGTCCACGCCACACAGGTCCTGCTACCCATGTAGCTGTCTCCTGCGTATATTGGGCAGCTGACCTATTCAGCAAAAGCCGAAACCCAACCACCCTTAGGCGCAAGTCGATGAATCTGCAGCTCACACTGTCGCAGAACCGTCCAGAGGTTCGCAATCGGTCCTGTCGACTATGCTGCAAATGGTCAGCTCTATTTTCATCTTGCAAGCAAGACAGGCAACCTTTATCACTTCTGTTAGCCGCTCGAAGCCAGAGAGAATCTCTTCTGATTCAAACTGACACACACCATTGGTACCGACGTGAGCAACTACCAGTAGTTGGCTGCACCCTGTGCTCTTCATGCCATCCGGGAGGACTCTTTCCACATCTGGAATGACTCCACCCGGTATGCATACTGAGTGTACATTGGTTTTTTTACCCTCCTTGTCAGCCAAGTCCTTAAGGGGCCCCTTAACGCACCTAACGTGGAGCTCCCAACTACCAATAATCCCACCCTCTGTGATTTCCCGCATCTTGAAGGCTGAGTGGTTTCTTCTGAAACAGGACAGGCGACAGTATTTGGCTCAGCGACAGTGTCAGCCACAGACAGCACCAGGAACCTGTTTGTCAGACAAACGGGCGTGGCCTTCCTTGTGGCTGCCTGGGAAGTCTTTTGCCACCTGTCGACCTCCCACTCGACCACAGGTGAGGGGTCAGCCTCAGTGCGAGCAGTAACTGGGTAGGTCACCGGTGAGGACCGATCGGAGGAGTCGGACATGCTGGACGTCCGTTGGATCCCTACAGCCGGCCCACAACAGTGGTCCCCATCCACCGCAGCCTCAAGCTGTGTAACCGAAACCATCACAGCCTGAAGCTGAGAGGGAAGTGTCACCAACTTGACTCGCATCCTCACACAACAATCGCAGTCCCTGTCCATACTAAAGACCGTGGAAAACTAAACTATGTAGATAAACGGACTATCGGCACGTGCTGCGCAGCTCTACTGTAGACCCTGACGAAAACACAGGAACTGTGTCTAATAATAAGCAGGTATTCAAAAACCTAAACACCGAAGCACTCAAGTGAAACTAAATAATTCGCCCCTGGTTAGGAACTTGCAATACGTCATAAATCGGTTTACTTTCCGACGCAAACCAAAACGCGAGAACAGTGGCTCTTAGATAATAAATTTGCACGCAGAGACTCAAGAAAATAAACTACTAAAGCACACAGATGATACAATAAAATTCGCTCCTGGTTAGGAACTCGCATATGTCACAAAAGCAGTTACTTCCCTGTTGCTGCGTCTGTCTCGGTCGACTACTACTACCTGACTCCAAACTGCTCTGTTGGCTGCGGGGTATGATGCGACTTAGTGTATTGGTTTAGTGACGAACCCCACTTTCATTTTGGTGCGTTCGTCACCACTCGGTGTGGCTGCGCGGTTAGAGGCACCATGTCAGTGATTGCGTGGTCTCTCCCACCGGAGGTTCGAGCCCTCCCTCGGGCATGGGTGTGTGTGTTGTTGTTGTTATTTTAAGTAGCGTTTAAGTCTAGGGACCGACGACCTCAGCAGTTTGGTCCCATAGGAATTCACGCACATTTGAACATTTTTTTATGGGTTCGTCAGTAAGCAAAGTTGGCGCATTTGGAGGGCTATGAATCCGCATTTCGCGATCGAGAAGTCTCTTCATCCTCAACGGGTGACTGCGTGGTGTTCAATATCCAGTCACAGAATAATCGGCGCAATATTCGTTGATGGCACGGTCATTATCGAACGGTACGTGAAGGTTTTGGAAGATGATTTCATCTCCATTGTCCAAAGTGACCCTGATTTCGACATGATGTGGTTCATGCAAGACGGAGCTCGATCCATTGAAGCAGAAGAGTGTCTGATGTCCTGAAGGAGCACTTTAAGGACAACTTTCTGGCTCTGAGGTACCCAGAGGCCACTGGCACGGGCCTCGATTGGCCGCCATATTCTCCGGATCTGCATACATGCGACTCCTTTTTGTGGGGCTATACTAAAGACAAGGTGTACAGCAATAAACCCAAAACTGTTGCTCAACTGAAAACAGCCATTGAGAACGTCCTCTACAGCATCGATGTTCCGACACTTCAGAGGGTCATGCAGAATTTGGCTATTCGTCTGTGCCACATCATAGCCAGTGATAGTAGGCATTTCGAATATGTCATAACCTAAATCCAAATACCTTTAGTGAGGTTTACATGATGAATAAAGCGTTAGTTTGTAGCTAATAGACGTTTTTTTAATATAGTTCAATAATTATCATCCTGTAACTGTATCCAAGAATGAAGATGAAATGGGAGATACGATACTGCGTAAAGAGTTTGACAGAGCACTGAAAGACCTAAGTCGAAAGAAGGCGCCGGAAGTAGACAACATTGCATTAGAACTACTGATAGCCTTGGGAGAGCCAGCAGTGACAAAAGTCTACTATCTGGTGAGCAAGATGTATGCCCCAACCCTCAAAACATCAAGAGGAATATAATAATTCCAATCCCAAAGAAAGCAGGTGTTGACAAATGTGAAAATTACTGAACTATCAATTTAATAAGCTACGGCTGAAAGATGTTAACATGAATTCTTTACAAACGAATGGAAAAACAGTTAGAAGCCGACCTCGGGGAAGATCTGTTTGGATTCCGTAGAAATGTGGGAACACGTGAGGCAATACTGACCCTACGACTTATCTTAGAAAATAGATTAAGGAAAGGCAAACCTACGTTTATAGCATTTGTAGACTTAGAGAAAGCTTTCGACAACGTTGACTGGAATACTCTCTTTCAAATTCTGAAGGTGGCAGGGGTAAAATACAGGGAGCGAAAAGCTATTTACAATTTGTATAAAAACCAGATGGCAGTTATAAGAGTCGAGGGGCATGAAAAGGAAGCAGTGGTTGGGAAGGGAGTGAGACAGGGTTGTAGCCTACCCCCGATGTTAGTCAATCTGTATGTTGAGCAAGAAGTAAAGGAAAAAAAAAGAAAAATTCGAAGTAGGAATTAAAATCCACGGAGAAGGAATAAAAACATTGAGGTTCGCCGATGACATTGCAATTCTGTCAGAGACAGTGGAGGACCTGCAAGAGCAGCTGAACGGAATGGACAGTGTCTTGAAAGGAGGATATAAGATGAACATCAACAAAAGCTAAACGAGGATAATGGAATGTAGTCGAATTAAGTCGGGTGATGCTGAGGGTTGAAATCAAATGGCTCTGAGCACTATGGGACTTAACTGCTGAGGTCATCAGTCCCATGGAACTTAGAACTACTTAAACCTAACTTACCTAAGGACATCACACATATCCATGCCCGAGGCAGGATTTGAACCTGCGACCGTAGCGGTCGCGCAGTCACAGACTGTAGCGCCTAGAGCCGCTCGGCCACTCCGGCCGACCAATGCTGAGGGAATTAGATTAAGAAATGAGACACTTAAAGTAGTAAAGGAGTTTTGCTATTTAGGGAGCAAAATAACTGATGATGGTCGAAGTAGAGAGGATATAAAATGTAGACTGGCAATGGAAAGGAAAGCTTTTCTGAAGAAGAGAAATTTGTTAACATCGAGTATAGCTGTAATTGTCAGGAAGTCGTTTCTGAAAGTATTTGTATGGAGTGTAGCCATGTATGGAAGTGAAACGTGGATGATAAATAGTTTAGACAAGAAGAGAATATAAGCTTTCGAAAAGTGGTGCTACAGATGAATGCTGAAGATTAGATGGTTAGATCACATAACTAATGAGGAGGTATTGAATAGAATTGGAGAGAAGAGAAATTTGTGGCACAACTTGACTAGAAGAAGGGACCGGTTGGTAGGGCATATTCTCAGGCATCAAGGGATGACCAATTTAGTATTGGAGGGCAGCGTGGAGGGTGAAAATGGTAGAGGGAGACCAAGAGATGAATACACTAAGCAGAGTCAGATGGATGTAGGTTCCAGTTGGTACGGGGAGATGAAGAAGCTTGCACAGGATAGAGTAGCATGGAGAGCTGCATCAAACCAGTCTCAGGACTGAACACCACAACAGCAACTATATCCAATAAAGATCCTTCTTTTAAAAAGACATCGATGTATATGTTTCCCGATATTTTTAAAAATATCGGCTGTTCTTGTCCGTAACATTGGCGAGACTGTTTAACGTATGCTCGCCGCAGCAAGAAACACCCAGGTGCACGGTACCTGCAACCAGAGCTGGTGACCCCTGGGCGCTGGGACGGCGCGGCGCCTGCGGTAATGAACTGCAGCGTTCAGCTTATTGTTTACTACCGGCAACACAACAGGTAGGCGGCAGCAGCCCAGGGCTCCTTTGTCGCAGGCGGCTCTTTGTTGCGAGGCGCGGTGCGGCGGGTGTTTTGCTCCTCGCCGTTGGCTGGGCTTAATTAACCGTGTAACGGGCGCGCCACTTGCCCGGTAAATATTAATTCGCGCGTTTTGCCCCTGCTCCCAGCAGCAAACACGACGGCGGCAGCTGCCGCATCCCACACCGCCGGCTTACGGAAGCTCTCCCACGCGTATACATCATCCGCTGACGCCGTGGCGGAATCCTCGCTTCCGCCAAGGCGGCGCACAAAAGCGCGATACCACGCTGCCTAGTTTCATAACGTTCTCAAAGAGCAAATCTGAATATCAAAGGCTAAATAAAGAGAGAAGGCACACACCGATAATAACTTTGCTATAGTTCGGGCAGCGCTGCTTTTTGGTGGATATCTCCAACAGTTTATGCTGACATGCATATGACAAGAAGACAGCATACAAATAAGGTTCCTTTCACAGTATCCTGGCACAATAGCCCCATACTAACCAATGAACCTATAACATTTCCTGTGTATACGCTGGGTACCTCTTCTGATTTACTCGACGATTACAACGTACTGTGACCTTTCTGAGAGAAAATCACTGATATAGTCGCACAGCTGAGGCGGATACTTCATAAGCATGCAATGTCATTACAAATCGCTTGTGAGGAACGATGTCAAAATCCTTCTGGGAATCCAGAAATATGGAATCATTTTCAGTTTACCTGTGAATAGTAGTCATTACTAAGGGTAAATAAGGAGCTGGTTGTGTTTCACAATAACGTTGTTTTCTGGATCCGTGCTATTTGTCAATCGGTCATTTTCTTCGAATTAATTCATTATTTTGTATTTAGACATAGCTGTCATCAAGGAGTGTGACTGAACGAAATTTAAAATGTTTGTTTGACGCCACAAACTGTATGGCTTGACGACCATTTATAATGTTCTATGATAGTATATGTTCCAAAGTCCTCCTGCGAATCGACGTCAATAATGTGTGTCTGCAATTCATCGGATTACTGCTGCTTGCGCTGCTGAGCAGTCGTGTGACCTGTACAGCTTTGCAATCATTAGATACGGACTCACCGATAATCTCATTAGGCATACGTGATCACCGTCAATTATATGGCAGTTCAGTACGCCGAGTAGGAAGGCGGAGGTTACAAGTGCTTACCAGATCTGCGACGTAACAGCAAACGACCATCACCTCCGTGCGAGCAAACTCTGCTCTTGTCGCTGAACACCACAGTACGCCATTCCATCTTGCACGTGATCCTCTGACGTCGATGCTGTGGCGTTAGTGGAAGATCTAGAGGTGCATGTGCACATAGTCCCACTGCTAATAAACTATTTGTAACAGTTCGTGTCTCGTGTTGACGCGTCTGGGCTTACAAGCCCTTTTATCTGCGCTGTGTTAGCTATGCGATCTGCCACTGCTGCCCTACAATACGACGATCCAGGAGGACGTCTGGGTTGAGTGGACGTCCATAACCTCGTCTACGAGTGTGAGAATGTTCCTCACTGACTTTCCAACACTGATTCAGAGCGCCTAGCTTGTGTGGCAGTTCTCTGACAGGACATTCTTGCTCCTAGAAAAGCTACAATTCGACACCTTTCAGGCTCTCTTTGTAAGTTAGACATAGGGAGCATATCTATGGTACGGTTACCGCTAGTTTCACATGTTTGGACCACACTGAGCCTCTAGGCTGTGAGCATTCCCTATTAAATTAGGGTAGACACAGACGCACTGGTAGCTATTCCCCCACACTATCTTATGCCGGACTACGATGAAGCCATTGTCAGTACATCTACTGTGCCCCATGCTGTAGTAGACACATCTGGTTTCTTCTTTTTATGCGCAGAGTGTATCAGTTGCATGCCAGTCACACACTAAGATACATTCAAAATTAGGAAAGAATAAGATATGGTGTACCTCAATCCTCTATTTTGGGACCTACGTTGTTTATATATACACACAAAGGATATTCCGCTTGCAGTGTCGTGAGTTATATATTTTGCCTTTTTTACTGATGATATGAGTTTTTGTGTCATAGGTCTTCTGTTTTTAAGCGTCGCGTAAGGAAACTCTTGCGCCAATCTCTTCATATCAGAGTAGTTGATGCCCCAATATTCTGAATTAGTGAATTAGTTGTCGAGTATGTTACAATTTTTGTATTCGTCTACATTTTCTACCCTGTACAGCTCTTTTACGCTGGGACTAAAAACATAATTACAAATATCACCAATCTCTTTACCAAAAGTCAGGTAATAGAATATTTGAAATCATCATCAGAGCCTCTGGCATACGGGTTATTAGATTTTCACGAAACTCAGTACAAGGAATTCTTTGTTATTATAGAACAAATTATGAAACAGCCTACCCAAACAATTAAACGCAAAAAGTAGATAGTGAAAAGATATTCGGACTATAGATAAATCACAACCGAAATTAGAAATCCCATATCATAGAATTAATAAAGTGCATACGTTTAGTTGCTGTTCGGTACACATGATTATTGGTGGTTTAGAAGTGAGCATCCTTTTTTATTATTATTACTTCTATTCACTAAAAGGGAATATAAGATTTGTATGATAAATATCAAGCTACAGGAATACTATTTCCGGAATGTCAGAACATGTACTACTTTCAGCTTGTTCCTGGAATGACGTGTTTGACTTAAAACATGTATTGTACACATGAAGGTGATGTATTGAGATGTATATGCATAAGGTATGTTGCATATCTCCATTTTGCGAGAATATGTATCCCACTTCACTGTGTCCGACCTGATTATGATAGTATTTTGTCATCTAAATGCATTGCACATCCGATGGTGGCAACTTAGATTTGGCGAAACCTGTTATTAAAAAGGAAACTGTACTTAGAGATCTTCGGTTTGAAGCTTTTACTTCAGTATTTCATATTACTTTAGATCATTCCCATACTTGATTGGTGTCAGCCATATGTATTATTCAGTGTGCTCGGACCTTCATTGACGGTCAGTGTCAAACGCTTTCCGTAAATGTAACATTACAGACTCTGCCCTGTATTCCTCCATTTCGTATTGCAACAAATCGCCTGCCTCTGATATTATCTTTTTTTTTTTTTAAGAAAAAAAACCTATAAAACTGTCAGCCGGCTGTAGTTGTAAATTCATGATTAGCATCTCGTGTCCTCCATTTGATCATGGTAGTTGCCAAGTATTGACTGAAATATGGATTTTGCGATTCTGTCAGCCAACCAACTAGAGAAAATCTGAAGAAACTACACTAAAAGAAGAAAGGAAAGAGATGAAATGGGCTCCTGCACTTTTGAACTATCAGCGTCATTGCAGCTAGGTCTACCGACTCATGTTAGGACTGTTTAGTGCTCACATAAATTACGAACTATATCATTACTACGCAGACTGTGAGGTTATCTCTTCAGTACAGTCAGTCATCTCATGTAACGTACAAAACTGGAAACGCTTTTGTCCTTGTGCTACCTTTGCGCTTAGCTTCTGAAGATGGTAATAATTCAGAAACGCGTTACGCCTACTTTGTGCTGAATAAAGTCATTCTTCACCTACTGTATGGCGTGTTAACTATAATGATCGCTAACCTCCTACGTTGCTGTATCTCACACCTTTATTTCTTCAGAATTGCTTGTGAACAGTTGATAAGTACATGACATGGAAACGATGTTGTTGATCTCGATGGCAAATATGACTTTAATAGTTCGATATGTAGTGTTGGTTTCAGGAAGCGTAAAGACAGCAGAAAGGCGACTCTGACGTTGCGGTTGATAACGGAAGCAAGACTAAAAAAAAGCAAGACACGTTCTTAGCAATTGGCGACGTGGATAAAGGGTTCGACTGCGTAAAATGCAAGATGTTCGAAGTTCTGAGAAAAAGAGTAAGGATTATAGAGATTGGCAATGTACGGTGCAATAGGTACGAGAGCCAAGAGGCAATAATAAGAATGGACGACCAAAAACGAAGTGCTCGGATTAAAAATGCAGTAATACAGGGATGTAGTCTTTCGCCCGTACTGTTCAACGTGTGCATCAAAGAAGGAATGATGGAAACAATAAAAAGGTTCAGGAATGCAATTAAAATTCAAAGTGAAATTATATTAATGATACGATTTGCTGATGACATTGGTATCTTGTGTGAAAGTGAAGAAGTATTACATGATCTGCCGAATGGAATGAACAATCTAATAAGAACAGAATACAGATTGAGAGTAAATCAAAGGAAGATGAAAGTAATGAGAAGTAGCAGAAATGAGAACCGCGAGAAGTTTAACATCAGGATTGATGGTCACGAAGTAGATGAAGTAAGAAATTCTGCTACCTAGGCATCAAAATAACCAATGACGGACGGAGCAAGGAGGACATCAAAAGCAGACCAGCAATGGCGAAAAGAGACATTCCTGGCCAAGAGAAGTTTACTAGTATTAAACATAGGCCTTAATTTGAGGAAGAAATTTCTGAGAATGTACGTTTGAGGCACAGCATTGTAGAGTAGTGAAACATGGACTGTGATAAAAGTGGAATAGAAGAGAATCGAAGCATTTGAAATGTGATGCTACACACGAATATTGAGAATTAGGTGGACTGATAAGACAGGAAATGCGGAGGTTTTGCAGGAATGTGGGAAAACTCTGACAAGGAGAGAGAGGACAGGATGATAGCACACTTGTTAAGTTATCATGGAATGACTTCCATGATACTACAGGAAGCTGTAGAGTGCAAAAACTGTCGAGGAAGACAGAGGCTTTAATACATGCCGCAAATAGTTGATGACGTGGGTTGCAAGTGCTACTCTGAGATGAAGAGTTTGATACAGGAGAGAAAGTCTTTGCAGGCCACCTCAAATCAGTGAGAAGACTGACGACTCAAAAATAAATGTTGTTCGGTTTGTGGAAATATTATGTGGAAGTTATGTACTGTTGTTAATAGAATGCAAAGATTCATAGGATCGCTTGATCAATAGGTTTACATGAACGATGATGAGCCATGAAGCAGAACTGTACTCACCAGCGGAATAAACAGGGCTCTAGGCACAGCTGATAGCTGCATGAACACAGCGGGCACTTCAGGGCACTCTTGAATTTCCAACCGTCCAACGTCTGGTTCGGTGCGCCAAGGTGACAAATGAAGTGGCGCGCTGGCAGGGCCAGGGTCAGTCTGAAGCACCCGACCGAAAGGACCACATGAAGTTCGCGCCAACAGCGATCCATCCGCCGTGGGTAGGGCCGTTCCAGACTTCGTTCTGCGCCGGGGCCACGGTGGTTCGCTGGCCGCCCTTGGCTACGTACTGGCGTCGGTGGCTCAGGTTTTAGTTACTGGAGACAGCGGGGGTCCAGGCTGGATGCTGACGACTGGAGTGGTATCGGCCACAGCGGCAGCATTGAGAACTGGCACCTGGGGGCTGAGGTGTTAAGTTGCTTAAAACTGATCCTTATGTTTCCATCCCACCTATCGCAAGTTACTCTTTTTGTACACAATGGTATTTCACAATTTTGATCGGTTGCTAAATGGAAACTACTGTGAGAATCCGACGAGGCTTTTCACCGACGTTTTGGACAGTGTATCTAGTATGCCCGCCGGTGGCTTCAAGACGCTCGTTTCAGTTGTGAGCGCACTGTGAGCGAGTGAAGGTGCCTATACAACAATGTCTCCCGCCAAGTACGAGCGCCCGCTGAGATACTTCGCCTTAATGAATGCAGCCCACCTAACACAACTGACACACACTTCCTTCTTCATGGCAATTCTCAGCCGCACTCTGCAGGGGCAGCGAAGACGCTCCTGTAGTCTTTTCGATGGGAAGTGTTCGATCACCTACAACACAGCCCTAATTGGCTCAACCTGAGTATCATCTCTGTTCACATGAAAAGCTGGATACGAAGACAACACTTGGGTGCAGGCTACGCGCTATAGACCGATGTAGAGAATTATCGGAAAGCACAGGGGCTGCCTTCTATGACGATGGAGTTGGAAATATGGTATAACGCTCCGACAAATGTCTATGTAGAGAAGTATCTGGAAGGTGTAGCTAAATGTGCAAAGAAAACAGTTTTGATTTTCACTGTGGTTTCCATTTCGTGACTGATGGTTCCTTACTTTTCGAATAACCCTCGTGAAATTGGTTCAATTCCATGCTGGGAGCCTGGCACAGCAATTGGTTTGAGTTTCTTGAAATAAGACAATTGTGTAAACAAAGATTTTGCACCCAAATCTGTCTTACTTCAGGAAACGATAAGTCACCATCATCATACTGAAAATTAATAATTTTTAATTTGAAAGATATGACATAACAAGTAATATTATCCATAAATGTTGAATAAAATGTTCTCAGTTTGCTTAGGGCTTCAAATTTTGATAAAATCATAAACTTTTGATGATTGCGTCCATTATTGTCATAAAGGATTGAGTCAGACTGCCGTGAAACTACCGAGGCTTCGTATTTATGCGCAAGCGGAACCTGGTTGGATCGATTACCTTATGAAAACACAAACGACACGGCGCACGCTTTGCTCGCGCTCTCTACACTGATGAGCCAAAACATTACGACAACTGCTCATCGCGAGGTTGAATGCCTCCTGGTGGTGTTGGGGTACGTGACGCCGCAACGAAAGAACGTTAAGTGGAAGAAAGACGAATGGGCAGTCATTATAGCGACCACACGGACCGCAAATGGGGAAATCCACTGACAATAAGCAGTTTTGACATAGGGCACATTGTAGTGGCGCTGCTGCTGGAGACGAGAATCATTGAAACAGTGAACACCTGCTGGCGTACTACTGTCGTGAGCACCTATGGAAACTTGTCGAATAATGACGAAATTACGACTGGGTCGTAAGATGTTGGACGACCACGTCTAATCACGAAACGCAAAGGTCAGTGCATTCCCCACTGTGTAATCCAGGATAGGCAGCAATCTGTGGTACATCTGACGACAGAGTACAATGCTGGTGGAGCCGCAGTTGTTTCGGAGCACTCTGTGCAAAGGCCGTTGCTGAACATGGAGCTCCGGTGTTGACCCAAGGCATCATCAGTTATGATTACAGTGGGCACAACACCACTCAGTTTTGACCGGGGATCCATAGAAACGTGTCGCCTGTCGAATGAATCGCATTTCTTGTTACACCAGGTCGATGGTTGGGTCCTTACACGCCGTCATCCAGACAAATGGCAACACGAAACACGTACCGCGTCAGAGATGCAGGATGATGAGGGTGGAGTTAAGCTATGAAGTATACTGAGTTGGGGTTACATGTATTCCATGTTTCTTGACAGTCAGACTTAGCCCCTGACGGCGCTGATGGAACAATTCATCGAAAGCTCAGGGTTGTATCCAAATTTGACGCGACAAGTAAATCGAAAACTTTTTATCTAAGAAGTCCGTCGTGAAGGACTCCGTAGCCATGTAGAACTATTTCCGCAATTATGGGATGAAATTGTCTAGCCTCCGTCTCTCTCTCGCCTCGGGAAAGCATAGGAAAATTAGGAAAATTTTGTTTTTTGTTAGTTCAAAAATGGTTCAAATGGCTCTGAGCACTATGGGACTTATCATCTTCGGTCATCAGTCCCCTAGAACTTAGAACTACTTAAACCTAACTAACCTAAGGACATCACACACATCCATCCCCGAGGCAGGATTCGAACCGGCGACCGCAGCAGTCCTGCGGTTCTGGACTGCAGCGCCTAGAACCGCACGGCAACCAAGGCCTGCTTTTGTTAGTTAACATTATTCACTACAAGAATATTACATTCCAAATCATTGAAGTGTCCCTGCGTTTTCGCCCTGTAATTATGTTGAATTCTCAACACCTTTCAGTGTCACACTACAAAAAGCAGTCCTTGACAGTCTGTGTTTCCAGAACATCTCTCTGTTTCGCTTGCCAAACAACTAGCAGAGCCGTAGATACTTGGACGGTTGCGAATAAATCAACAATGTGGAACTGTGAGTCCACCTTGATGCAAAATCCGTTTCATTATTTACTTATTCCCCAAACTAATTTCAGCGAGAAGTATCGCCATCAGCAGTGGGTTCTTTAAACCTACAGCATGCAGAAAACAGCATAGTTATAAAACACTTTAAAACATTATTTCTTTTGCAGTGTTTTTTTGATATTGTTTTCGTTGAATACTACCAAATTTATTATACAATACAGCATGGTTCTAAGATTGCTGTCGCTGTTTGCGGCATGTTTTCTGTGTTTTTCTGTTGCCGTTTTTTTCGGCATACTTCATGCACATCTGGAACTGTGTATCGGCTGTTAGTAAACAAATACACAAACGTGAACTTACGTATGTCAGCCGAAATTTCCGAACGAGGTACACAAAGCACACGAGAGCTCTAAAGAGTGACATTACGCATTCCACTTTCGCGGAAGACCTGATGAACACAAACCATTACCCCACTAATATTGAAAGTGATGTACACATCTTGAGATACATCAACAGTTTATACCGACAACTACAAATGGTAAAAAATTACTACCCACAAAAGGTTATAGTGGAAGAGAAAAACGTAATAAACGAAAACCCTTCTAGTATTTCCTAAGTCGAAAACCTTAGCTTCCAGTGATAACTTATCGCAGTATAAATGTAACTACATTACATTTTGGTCGTGCGGTTCTAGGCGCTCCAGTCCGGAGCCGCGCTGCTGCTACGGTCGCAGGTTCGAATCCTGCCTCGGGCATGGATGTCCTTAGGTTAGTTAGGTTTAAGTAGTTCTAAGTTCTAGGGGACTGATGACCACAGCAGTTGAGTCCCATAGTGCTCAGAGCCATTTTGAACATTACATTTTTGTAACTACATTAAATTTCCTGCAGTAAATTCCTGTTATTTTTTTTTCTGTTGGACTATAGTTTGCATGTAATAAGTAAGAGAATACGAAAATCTGAGAGTGTTTTTTCAAGTTATTGCGGGCTGGTTCAAATTGTTCAAATGGCTCTGATCATTATGGGACTTAACATCTGAGGCTATCAGTCCCCTAGAACTTAGAACTACTTAAACCTAACTAACCTAAGGACATCACACACATCCATGCTCGAGGCGGGACTCGAACCTGCGACAGTAGCGGGTTGCGTAAAACCTATGGGTAGGAGTAGTTCAATCGTCCTGTATGTCAACAAGGAATAACAAAGAATGTTAAAAGTTCTGTAAGAGTCACTGAGATATCAGGAGCCCAGAACTTTCCATGATATCATGCTTTATTTTTAATTTATACTTGACCAATTTTGTTTCACGCTCCTATGCACACGCTTCCTGTTCTGACGTGTAAAACCGATTGGCACTGTATTTACAGTTTAGTTCTGCCTCCCGGCCTTAGCGCGCACGCTCCATCAAATAGGAGGGAAAGTACCTCTAGCGAACGTTACGTGTATCTCGTTTTTAAAGCTGACACCGTGGCGCGGGTAATGCGCTCAATATTAGCTTCACAGCCCGCCGCACCTGTGTGCAGCCCGCGCTGTACCGCGTGTCCTACACCACCGCTGGGTCTCTTGTTCGACACACAAAGACACCTGTTGCCGTGTGAGGCCCTGCGATACACGACTGATACGACCAGAAAACAACAGCTGCACGTATTACAGCAAAACACGTGTAGTTTGTAAGCAAACAGCAGGCACATTTTGACAGATGAATATCGAACTCTCATATTTGGCACAGTAGAATCAAAAGCTGGCCTGGCATATAAATATTGTCGATTCCCCTATACAGTGCATCATTTCATCATCCACATTCGTTTTATCGCTTGGATATGCTACCTCTACAGATCACTGCCTCACATAAATTTCATGTTTCTTAGCTCTGTGTAGCTGTTGCGCACGTAGTAGAAAATGTGAGTTAATTTCGTTTACTGTCACAAAATTCTGTTCTCGGTTGGCAATTTTCAACAAATTAGTAATTGTATTGCTTGCTCACTGGACACTGTTCCCCATTTCCGTCACTATCATTTTATCTTCTTCAAAACTCACATAAAGGTGCCATATACAAAATAGACGATTAGATAAAAAAATATCATTAATTGTACTATCGCTACCGAAGGTGAAATTAATTGCAAAGTCAATAAGCAGTAATGAACAGAGAGTTTTGGAGGGATGGGAGGGAGGGTGTATGAGGTGACGCACCAAAAAATTTCAGGATTAAACATTTTCTACAAATACTGAACACCAAACACATCATATTGTCTTAAACCTTCCCTTATACACTCGCATTCTGCAGGAAAAATTTCCTTGCCATTTTACACAATGAAACGCCTAACAAACCGGTATAGGCATGCGTATTCAAATACAGAGATAGGCAAACAGGCAGAATACGGTGCTGCGGTCGGCAACGCCTATATAGGACATAAAGTGTCTAGCGAAGTTGTTAGATCAGTTACTGCTGCTTCAGTGGCAGTTATCAAGATTTAAGTGCGGATGATTCAAACCCTCTAAGGACATCATCAGCCTGGAACCCCATTGAATGTGATCTCATCCCTTTGGAGAGTAATAGGCCGCTATTTTTGCCCAGGTATAAAGTGCGCAACCACAAGGCACCGTTCAAAAGCATTCGACGAAATTTGAAAGTGATACGAAGCAGCAAAGAGTGTTTATGCTCTTTCAGCCATCATGTTTTGCACCTTCCTGTTGTGTGGTAGGTGGGTGTAGCAACATTGTTACATGTGCCAATAAAACGGTGACACCACCCAGTTGGACAGCTTCCTCTGAACACTTTAAAAATGTACCTCTACCATAAACATGTCCTAGGCGCCTGTTAGCAGACATATTTCATTGGATCGGTGTCGAGAAGTTGCCTGCTTGCTGGCGCCTACATCTTCGTTGCTGGCTGTAGCTATATATTGTTGAGTGGTACATAAGATAGGTAAATAAGTTAGTGAAGTCATTGTGAAGTGAAGTAGAAATTAGAAAATAAATGAAAACTTAGTTTAGTCTAGAAGAATTACACACTGGCGAACAGCGGGCAGAGCAGCCGTGGCAACAGCCGGCGCTTGCATGCAAGTCAGCAGGTTAAGAAGAGGCCATCGCTCTCCCCACATAAGCGGACGCTGTCGATTCAGCCGTCACGGCATCGCCCGACCGGCTCACGTCTTTCTCAAGTGTCACATGTGATCAAAGGCCCTCACCTACATTCCAAGAGCCAATGACCGACGTTAAGAAGATTCTTCGAGAAGCTTTTCAACGTGACAGAAGAGGCAATGACCGTGAAGTCGTTCACCTCCAGTGAACTGAAGTGAATAAATACGCGAGACGCAGTGGGCCCGACAGAGAGTAGAAGTAGGTTTCAGTCAGTTTTGGTGCTGAAGACCGTCATGCAAGAAGAGACTACATCATACACAGGCGCACGAAGTCCGCCGCTGTAATGGAATAGCAAGCACCAGCCTCGGCGCCAGAAGACAGAAGCTAAAAGGTATTTGAAGACTGAGTTTTACGTACCCGGGCGACTCGTGAGGACGGGAAGGAGACGGCCTCACATCAGCAGTCACCTGTGAGCTGGGATGAAGATCTGACAGCCGAAGACTGGCAAGCTGGAGTCCGTGGTTCGAGTTCGGGACACTGGCTTTCACCGCCGCGCCGCTCCTTAGTACTTCCGTATCCCACTTCTTTGCCTATTGATTCTTCCTGACTAATTTCTTGAACTTCAGCTTACTCTTCATCACTACTATATTGTGATCTAAGTCTATATCTGCTCCTGGGTGCGCCTTACAATCCAGTATCTGATTTCGGAATCTCTGTCTGACCATGATGTATCTAATTGAAGTCTTCCCGTATCTCCCGGCCTTTTCCAAGTACACCTCCTCCTCTTGTGATTCTTGAACAGGGTATTCGCTATTACTAACTGAAACGTGTTACAGAACTCAATTAGTCTTTCTCCTCTTTCATTCCTTGTCCCAAGCCCATATTCCCCTGTAACCTTTTCTTCTACTCCTTCCCCTACAACTGCATTCCAGTCGCCCATGACTATTAGATTTTCGTCCCCCTTTACATACTGCATTACCCTTTCAATATCCTCATACACTTTCTCTATCTGTTCATCTTCAGCTTGCGACGTCGGCATGTATACCTGAACTATCGTTGTCGGTGTTGGTCTGCTGTCGATTCTGATTAGAACAACCCGGTCACTGAACTGTTCACAGTAACACACCCTCTGCCCTACCTTCCTATTCATAACGAATCCTACACGTGTTATACCATTTTCTGCTGCTGTTGATATTACCCGATACTCATCTGACCAGAAATCTTTGTCTTCCTTCCACTTCACTTCACTGACCCCTACTATATCTAGATTGAGCTTTTGCTTCTGACATTCCACGCCCCGCCTCGTAGAACGTTATCCTTTCGTTGATTATTCAATCTTTTTCTCATGGTAACCTCCCCCTTGGCAGTCCCCTCCCGGAGATCCGAATGGGGGACTATTCCGGAATCTTTTGCCAATGGAGAGATCATCATGACACTTCTTCAAATACCGGCCAAATTTCCTGTGGATACACGTTACGTGTCTTTAATGCAGTGGTTTCCATTGCCTTCTGCATCCTCATGTCGTTGATCATTGCTGATTCTTCCGCCTTTAGGGGCAATTTCCCACCCCTAGGACAAGAGAGTGCCCTGAACCTCTATCCGCTCCTCCGACCTCTTTGACAAGGCCGTTGGTAGAATGAGGCTGACTTCTTATGCAGGAAGTCTTCGGCCGCCAATGCTGATTATTTATCAAAATTTTAGGCAGTGGCGGGGATCGAACCCGGGACCTAAGACGTTTTGATTATGAATCAAAACCACGGGTAACGATTTGTTAAATACATGAGGTAACTACACGACTCACATACACTCTGCCCATAGGTAATCATCCACTGGTCTTCCAGCAAGTTAGATTAGTAATAAGTAATTCTGCTCTGCACGCTACTAGGTTTCTCGTGCTGCTGAAGATAGGTCGTCCCGTGCTGCTGAAGATAGGTCGGTCCGTGCTGCTGTGGTGATTAGTGTTCGTAAGACATTGTGTTACATGATCACAGTCAGTCTTACGATGTTAGTAGAACGGAGAGTCAGGATTTAAGACTTCACAATGAACCTTTTTTTCGTATACGAAATCTATTTTTACTCAACTGAGGAGACAACCTCAATGCACAGCTTGACCCTGTAACCAGAAAGCCAGCACATGTTCAGTGTAACCCACTTCCATTACGAACTAATACAGTCACTATGCACTATAAAAATAACAGATATGCACGATAATTCGTTTATTGCGCTAAATTTATGAGAATGTGCTTGTTGTGTGAGTACTTGCTATTGAATTCAAGACTCATACTGCGTATACGGATCTGTTACTCTGGTCCTTTAGAACTATACGTTTTTCCGTATCTTAAAATATCAGTTCTTGATTATCACTACATTTTGGTGGAGTATGCACATTTCACACACACACACACACACACACACACACACACCTTTCGTTAGGAAACTAGTTAGTTAAAGAGCATCCATGTTCCAGCTTCTTAACTTATTTATTTTGCCATGACAGTTTATATAGGGCAATGCATGGTTTGGTTTGAATGAGCGTATGTAATTCTGTTCTTCAGTCCCACATTTGGTGACATTTTTACTATTAATAACGCTGTGTGTTGAAGATGAATGCTACAGGATTAGGTTTAACCTCGAAACTGGTTATGGCAGAATAAATAAGGAAAGAAATCAGATGTAGTATAAGGTACATTTTTTAAAAGTAAGTGATTGTAGAAACGAGGAAGTAAGCAAAAGTGAGATTCAGCGCCTAATTTGTAACCCAGAATCTGAACAACAGACTGAAACTGAAATACGATAGTTTGTTAATTTTGGAGCAAGTAGATTTCGGAAAAACAAGTTTAACAACGTATTTCCTTCTTAGGTAATAAATTAGTTTTACAGAGGAAATCGAATTGCCATTTGCAACTTCACGAAGCAAATTAATAAACAGTGTCAGGAAGAAGCTGCGGTATCAAGTGCACCTAATAAATGCCTTAAAGGTTATGAAACGACAGATTATTCTATGTAGGAGTAAATGGTGTATTGGGAAAACCCTTCAACACAAGAAAAGAGATCATACAAACCTATAGTATATCACCCTCTCTTTCATATCACCCTGACTTTTTGACACTTTATACAGACCGGTTCTCAACCATATTTTATAATAATATGGTTTAAGCAACTAACGGTTGAATCCAATACCGTTAACTAACGTTACGAGCTTCTTAAGAGTATTTTTCTTGCCCAGCAACAGACACAAATAAGAGTTCTTACAAAGACAGTGATACCTTAAGTTGTGCTTAATTTTCATTGACATTGGTGGATTCGGTCGTAAACTAAGTAAACTAACTAAACTAAGTATACAGCGCGGCCACTGCAGGCTTAATAAAAATGAGAGGTGAAACATTTTATTGTTTGACTCCTATTGTTGACAACTCACGAGCATGTCCCGTATTGCAATTACTGTTATTAATTAATGTAACATATTAATTTATGGAGTTTAACAGTTAATATCGTTAGGGGAAGGTGTGCTAAAAGGCCAGAAAGGAAGAAGTGCCCATTGCCTATTTTTTGCCCTGAGCAGCGCTGCTGCCTGCAGAGAAATTATGAGAATAGTTCTGATATACGTTGCCATTGTTGTCAGTGAGACTGACAGAGGAAGCCTCTTCTGTCATTTATTGTATTAGTAAAAACTTTTTTTTTTTCTTTTTGAGTCGCCTGATGTAAAGTAAGCCATTTATGTTATTCTTCTTACCTAACTTATATGGAGAGTAATAATTTTTTATCGTATCAGTGTTGAAAAAAAGTGTTTTGGCCTACAAATGTACTTCCTTCTTATTTATTTTAGTTTGCTGGTTTCTTCTGTGGATGACTAATACCGACGTACCGTCCGATCGGGAAAAGTGGCCCCGTTACTCATCGGGAAATGTGGCGAAGGTGTTCGTCCCCATAAGAGTTAGTTACATCCAAAAAACATGCATAATGCAACAGACAGACATGACTTCTAAACTCTTTTATATATTAAGGTATCCTCTAACTTTCTATATTTATGTGAAAATTTTGAATTAATTAAGATATATTACTTAAAACCATCTGTTTTGTTATATTTGGCTCGGTACAAAAGTCCATCATTAAACGTTCAATTGTCGGTGCCTGGTATTCATTCAGATGCTATGGCGTGAAGAAGCCCAGAAAATGTGGCTGAAAATCAGGAGAATATGCATGGTATCCTATTACGAAAGCACGGACCACAGTACCAGATCAGCTACGGAAAGCTGGTCACTTTAAGCCTCTAGAAACATGCGTGTAGTTCCAATATCTATTTTGTTTTTCACTGTAAAGTACTTTATGCGATACATTGTAATGGGTAGATTCAAAACTGCATAAGCGGTAAGCTTATATTAGTAACCATGGTTTGGTGAAAACTGATTTTTTCTTTGAGTGGCCAACTTCATCCCCCTACCCCCTCCTCATCCTAGGTGTCGCCCTACAATGTCAATACTGGATCTCAAGCAAACACGTTTTACGGCCACTGATATAGACGATTAAAATCAGGGACGGCAACATGAAGAGGGCACTCTGAGTTCTATTGCCAAAGGCGCAGAAGAGCGAGCGGATATTGGGAAAGGGTATATTGAAGTCCTCTACCAGGGGAGAACTTTGATGATACCGATAGATGGAGAAGGATCCAGTGTTAGAGTCTGTGCTTAACAGAGCTGTAGAAGACTTACCCTATAACATAAAGTTCAGACTCACTTAAATCTTGATAACCTGCCATTGTAGCAGCAGTAACCAATCTAACGACTGCGCAAGACACTTGTTTTCTTATACAGGCGTTGCCGACCGCAGTGCCGTATTCTGCTTGTTTCCATGTCACTGTGTTTGAATAGACATGCCTATACCACCTTCTTTGGCGCTTCTGTGCAGTTCATTTAAAGGGAATGAAATCATAAACGTAGGGAATCCACTATGGGTTTTTGATCGCCAGTCTTTTTCTGAGAACACCGCAATGAGAAGAAAGAACGGAAAACCACAGGCGTTTGCAGTCGAGGCTTCGCAGCGTACGTATCGTAGTGTGCCATGTCTGCTGATGTGAGCCTTAAACAATAAAAATTCAGTGTGGAAATGCTTAATATTTGGTGTGGCAGAGGTTTATAGCTCCTGAAATTGTCTCCACTTTATATCGTGTTGGAAACTAAGAGTAACTGACTAGTATTATATGATGGAATATAGAGCCAATGATAAGCAAGTTAATATGGCTACCTGAAGTGTGTGGTAATCACAAATTGATTCCATCACTGGAGACTTGAAGAGCCTATCAAAATTTTCGTTCAGCAAGCAATAACATCAACAACGATATGACTGCAACGAACAAGGCAAGACATTTCCGTATTAACAGGCTTTAGCAGTGTATCAAAATGTTTCAGTCAATCCCATAGTTTGCCAAAGTACTAATACTGTTTTTTTAAAAGATATGGTTAGAATCATTGTCCCAAACTCATATACCGGTCCAAAGTTCCCTGTCAATTTTGTTAAATGTAAATTTTGTTTCATTGTATACGGTCAACAGATTGTAGCTAATTAATTTTTGTGTTACGACAATCATTCAGTATCATACACACTTAACTTCCAAGGATAGTTACTTTATTTCAATTTGAAGAGACAAAAAGTGTGGTCGCTTTAATATGCCATTATAAAGATCAAATTATTTGATTTTTTACCTTTAAATTTGCTTTATCATAATATTAACAGTATGTAATTACTTAAAGTAAAAATGGCAGCCTTTAATCATGTAAGAATATATGAGTCTGCCTCCATCTTGTTTCCAAATAAAACTATTGTCACAAAAGTCATTAACGTAAATTTACTTCTTGCACATTTAAAGATATATAAACTGAAATATAGTACTGATTTCCTCCTTTAGAGCTGGTGACGAAAAGAGTGTTCGTAGATACAGCTTTCTTTCAGTGGATGTGTCGTAAGGTAAGGATACATACCTGCAAGCTGTTTGTTACAGGTGTGTGAATAAAACGAAATCGCGAAAGTCCAACCACATTTTCCACACCTTACCTTGCAGAGTAATTAAAATCATAAATAGGTACTTTCTAATAATTGTGTTAGAGATTGTTGTTAATGTTAAAAAATAAGTATAATGTTGTGCAGTTTTAATGAATATGCGCAATTGGGCTAAGCGAAATCTGTGTTTTTCAGAGAAGTGACACGTTGTCAGCACGGGAAGAGCGAAGGTCCTAATTTTTCGTAAGGCAGTTCCGGCAGGTAGCAACACACGTGTAGGGGTGTCGTAAACGTGACCGTTAATAGGATTCACTTTACGTATAGCGACCAACGCCGTATTTTCACTTCTGGAGAGATACAGATATTATTCTTCTCGTTATTACTTCCATTTTAAACAGTGTTATGGAGTAATGCGGCTAATATTGTTATGTTCGTAGTTAAAAAGCATTCCTTTCCCTCCTACGTAACGTTAAAGTCGGTTCGATTACACGCCATTTGGGCATTTAAAATACAAAAGCGAATCAATCACCCACGGAATCGGTGGGTTCGGTTACATCCCTCCACGATTTTCATTCACCACAGTCCAGTACTAAGTTGGTGATTTGTTGATGTCTCAGAATGTGCTCTACCAAGTACGCCTTTTTTCTAGGCAAGTTGTCGCACAAATTTCTTTTCCCTCCAGGTCTATTCAGTATCACCTAATTACTGATGTGATCTATCCATCTAATCTACAGCATTCTTCTGTAGTACCACATTTCAAAAACTTCGATTCTCTTCATCTTCAATCTGTTTATCGTCCATGTTTCACTTCCATACAAGGCTACAATCCATGCAATTAGTTTCAGAAAATACTTCCTAACACTTAAATCTAAAAGTATTGTTAACAAATTTCTCTTTTTAGAAACATTTTTCTAGTCATTCCTGATCTATATTTTATATCGTGTCTACCTACCCAAATAACAAAACTCATGAACTGCTTTCAGTTTCTCATTTCCCAATTTAATTCCCTCAGCATCAACTGATTTGATTAGACTGCATTCCATTATCCTCGTTTTCTTATGTTGAGGTTCATCTTATTTCTTTTTTTTTTTTTTTCAAACCGCTGTCGATTTCATTCAACTGCTCTTACAGACAGAATTACAATGTCATCAGCAAACCCCCAAATTTTATTTCTTCTCCCTGAACTTTAAATCCTAATCTAAATGTTTCTTCCGTCTCCTTTACTGCTTGCTCAATATACAGTTTGAATAAAATTGGGGGCAGACTAGGCTAAAAATCTGTCTCACTATCATCTCAACCACTGCTTCTCGTTCATGCCTCTTGATTGTTATAAGTGCCGTTTGGTTTCTGTACAAGCTGTAAACAGCCCTTCGGTTCTTGCTATCTTCAGAATTTCAAAGGGAGTACTCTATTGAACATTGCAAAAATCTTTCTCTAAGTCTGCAAAAGCTCATAACTCGAAGGTCTGCCTTTGTGTGTGACAAGATCTCATTTTTCCAATTCTGTAACTCGATGCTCCCGCTAACAGGAGGGGGGGAACAGACGGCGGCGAGCCGTCAATCGGTAACTCTGGCCAGAGAAGCGTGGCCCCGCGATGCTGTGCGGGTGGTGTGGCGACAGGGGCTCGCCGCGCCTAATGAAACAGAGGCGGCAGCCGGTGGGTACTGGCTGCTGCTACGCGTCGCTAATGAGGCATCCGTCAGCAGCGCGGGCGCAATTAGAGCACTGCGCTGACTGCCGCCGTTTCGGTGTCCACCGCACCGCTGCCTTCTCGCCCTGATTCTGCCTCGCTGTTACGTAACACTGCCGCGTGATTACGCTTTTAGTGGTGTGCTGGGAATTAGAGGTAGTTTGTTCGTTACGTGTGACTCAGCAAATTGTTGTTACATTTAGAGATAAATATCTCCCATCTCTTCCTGTTGCTATCAGTTGTTATTAACGAGGTGGACCACGGTAAAGATCGGTTTTGTAACCGATATTCGTGATATTCTTTTCAATAAAGTAACAAAAAATTACAAAACTGACTTTACATCTTCATTGACGTCCTCAATATTGCATTATGTATATTATCAAGTAAATAGCTTGCCCCCATAGGACACAACACAACATCGACGAAAGGCCTTCGCAGAGTGCGAGAACACTTAGTGGGAGATCTGAACGCCGCACTTCTCAACCTAGAACAGAATTTCAAAAACTACTCTGAAGCTAATGATAATGTCTAACGTAATACATAGGAATATTTGAAAAATGGTTTATAACAAAATGGTGGCATTCTTAAACCAAAGTCAATTTTTTCACAACAAAGTCGTTATCAACCAGTGCACAAAAAGTCGAAATTAAAGTACATCGCAAAAATCGTGCGTGCGGAAGTAGATAAAGCGCTGACTCGCAAGCTACAAAAAGTATAATATAACTGTATGAATTATATCTCTGCACACTCGACAAACGTTGTTTTGGAAAAAAGCGTTCAGTGTTTCAACTACTGTTTTTCAACATTGAAATTGAACAAACCTTTTATCGTCAGTGACAGCACCGTACAGCTGACCTTTTTTGGCCAGTGTCGAAATAGTTTCATTTTGACGAAATTTTATAGGTTAACTGGATCTCTTTTACCAATAGAAGATTTTTTTCCTGATTTGAATTACTTTTCGAACCTTTTCTATCCGTATACATACGTGTGTTTGTTATTTTCAAGCACTGACGTTTTACTTCGTGTGAAAAACAAACTAAATGACAAGTTAAACAAATGCGAACAAGCACGTGCCTTCGGAATGTTTACTATAAACGAATTATGGTTTAAATGGTTCAAATGGCTCTGAGCACTATGCGACTTAACTTCTGAGGTCATCAGTCGCCTAGAACTTAGAACTAATTAAACCTAACTAACCTAAGGACATCACACACATACATGCCGGAGGCAGGATTCGAACCTGCGACCGTAGCGGTCGCTGGGTTCCAGACTGTAGCTCCTAGAACCGCACGGAAACGAATCATGTTACGAAGCGAATTTATGTTCAGAGTAGTATCTTAGTTGACATCAGTGACCTCGGAGATACTATTCGAAAGTAACAGGTCTCCAATTCCGGCAGTAACTCGTATATTTTAACGTTTATGGCACATATGTGTCTCAGTTTTAAAAATCGACTCTGAAAAAAATATGTTAGGCCAATAAAAAATTATACTAAGAAAATTTCGTCCTCAGACAGCCTGTCGCTAGTCAGAATTGGAAACATTAGGGTCATTCCGGGAGAGTTGGAGCACTGAGAGAGAGAGGAACCGGTGTCTTTCACAAATGCGCTGCTACACAGCTGCCCACGCTAACTTCGAGGAAGCTCTTCTGTGAACATACGTTGTGGATAAGTGTTGCTGTCATTGTATTGTTAGTTCTGGGGAAAAATCACATTATCTGTTCTGGTAAACCGAAATGTTTAATCATCTAGTTACGTACTTTTAGTATTAAGGTTCAGTTTGCACAATACTAACGCAACTCGTTTTTTACTTTGAGGTTGACAAATGTGTAGGCACAAAGCTAACAAAAAATGGCCTTCGAGTTCGCTACATAGTCAGCAGTCGGAGTGTTCATCTTTTCCAGACAATTTGGACCATAGTTATTTGGGAGAGATTGAGCACTTGGTTTGATGTGACAAAGGTGGAGTACCATTAAATCTATCTTCAAGGCATTTGAAACAATCACAGTGAAGAGGCCTCAGTTTCAGATAACTTTTATTTGTCGGAGGATACACCTGTGTCAACAAATGGAAGAGCACAGTCCACACACAAGCCGACAAACCTCTTCAAAGTACATCAAAAGACCAACCGATGCCAAGCACATCAAAAGAGCAGAGTTATCTGTACAAGCCAAATTCCTTCAATGGCATCACTTCGCTGTCTAATGCCACTAAACTTATAATTTCCGACCTCATCGCCTCAGAACTCATTACTCTTAAACCAACACAGACCAACATTTGAAGAAGTGTAACCTACTCCTTCTCTTTATAAAATGATAAACTTTAAGAGGAGCGCAGCAACAATATACAAATGTCTAAACTCTGCTCAAAACAATTGAAGCCTTAAGAAAAGAGAGACACGTCAAAAAGGTAAACGGAAGGAAGGTACAGACAGAGCAATACTAGTAAAGAGGAAAACAAACTGAAGCAGCTGAAAAAGAAAAACACTAAAAATTGCTCAATTTTTTATCAGATAAAAAGATTACGAAAATAAATTAGATGAATGGGATGAAGATGAATGTGTTGAATGTGATGAAATACATTACGAAAGTAATAAAAATAACGGCTGAATTTAGTGTGTTTCCTGTTCACGACGATCAAATGAGTGTTTTTCAACGGAATCAGTGCTGTGGTGAGAGGAAGTCAGGCTAATGCTTGAAAGACACGAAAAACTCTTGAGGAAAGCCAACATTCTACCAAGATTCCTAATAGTCTGACAAAATTGTTTTGGACTAAAATATTGAATAGTATAATTCTGTATTCATTACATCATATTCCAAATAAAAATATGAAATTTTAATAGACTTTTTTCATGTATAGCTATTTTTATATGGCCCATCTGTCCAAGTACGCTTGTCCATCTCACCCAGACACCTACAGGTGAGATGCACGACTCATTTATATTCTCATTTCATCATATCTTTTGTTTTTTAAGTGGCAGTGCCTCAGTAATATACTATACTTAAGTTTATTTGACACTCCATACCAGCACGCTGCAAGAGCCAAAAAAAGTTGAAAAACGTACAAATTTTCTACTGAAGAAAAAAAGTGGTCCAACTCTCCTGAATGTACCCTACAGCTTTCTTGACATCTATTTCATCCCACAACTTTCGTACATTATTTAAAGCTGCCTATTTACAACTCATGCTATGTATTCGACTTCAGACACCGCGTAGTCAGAAACAGTTTGAAAAGCCTGTAAGGAAGTTGCAGGGTAGTTTGTGTTCATAAATCGTTATTAGGAAAAAAATTCAATATGTTGCGCCCTTTCCATGTAAACTAATATTAAAGTTGGACAGTCAGGCCGTTTTGCGAGAAAATTCAAGCAGCCCTCCAGATACAGTTAGTATCGGTTGTTCCCATAGTATACATAATACCACACGAGCCTGCTCAGGCTTTGGTTTGGATTCGATTGTTACTACGGTCCCATATCAAGTTTTTTTATCGCTCTCTTGTTCAGTTTTAAGAAACCAAATGGAGAATAAGTTTGGCGACGCTGTCTCTGGCAGGCCACTTCAATTTGGAAGTGCAATGGCCTGATTGGTTAAGTTCAATGCTGATTAACTTGGATACGACACAATGTGTCGAATTATAAGATTATTTCTTACCAATTACGAGGGCTGTCCAGAAAGTAAGCTACGATCGGTCGCGAAATAGAAACAACTATGAAAATCCGATAAAGCTTTGTAAAGAAGTGTTGGGCAGTGTCTCTAGTATGACTCTAGGTAGAATTATGTCGCTCTTTTCATTCCTGAGCTCTTAGTGAGCGCGTAAAGATGTTATAGAAAATAGTGTCTCCCGCCAAGTACGAGGGCCTGGTGAGAATTTTCCACTGAAGCTATGCAACCAACATTACATAACTGTCGTGCGGTTTCTTCTTCAAGACAATTCTCAGCCTCATTCTGCAGGGACAATGAAGATGTTCCTGCATCGTTTCAATTGGAAATGTTTGGTTACCCACAATACAGCCCGTAATTGTCTCCCACTGAGTTTCATCTCTGCTCAAACGAACCGCTGGCTATGAAGACAACATTTTGGCACAGACAACGAGCTTTAGGCCAGCGTAGAGAATTGGCGGAAAGCACTGGCGGCTGACTTCTATGATGAGGGTATTGGAAAGTTGGTACAACGCTACGACGAATGTCTGAGTCAGAACGGCGACTACGTAGAGAAGTAGCTGAAAGGTGTAGCTAACTGTTACAAACGAAACATTTCTGATTTTCACTGCGATTTTCATTTCGCTATCAATCGTAACTTACTTTCTGGACAGCCCTCGTATTTCCCAGTACAACCTGTGCTCCAAAGCCTTTACAATATATATATTGTCAGAGTTCTTGGTGCAAGTGTTTGCATTGAACTGTGGAAGTCTCCGAGGCATGAGGTTATTCCTCGGCCGCTGGTGGCGTGCATGTGCAGTCGGAGTTGTGTGGCACTAGCTGTGAGAGCTGTATATTTCGTTGCCCACCAAACCTGCATACTGGAGTTGAATAATCAGTGAACCTGTTACGGAACCTCAACTGCTGTGGCATGTCTTTGACAATTACAGGTTGTTGCTTCCTGGGCTGGGGACTGATCACCTCAGATGTTAAGCCCCATAGTGCTTAGAGCCATTTGAACCATTTGAGCTTCCTGGGCTGTTCCCGCAAGCAGCGACGTGATGGTGTGCTGGAGTCGGCAAAATTTTGCAGCCATCGTTCTGTATGGTGTTTAACTTTTGAAATGATTATAATTTATTAGTGAGGTGCACCAGTGGTATCTTCTGCCTTGTGGGCATTAATGTTCCTGTTAACTGGTCGTTAGATTAGCTTTCTGGCAGTGTGTTTTCCTCGCCTTGTTGATGCTGTTTGGCACGGCGTGTAGTTCAACAACTTGATGTAGTTCTCCCATTTTCTTTGAGTGGTTATTGTGCCTTGACCATGTTTAGATGCCAACTATTATGACATAGTCCTGCTGTGATCCTCGTCCCCGCTGATATTTTTGGTTGTCATCCCATGGGCCAGGTGGAAGGGAATTGATTGGGTTGTTGGTTGGTTCTTCAGCTGTCCCTAGGCCGTGCTGCCACCCAATTATTTAGTGTTACACTTGGCTGCCTGTCTCACCTAAACTTTTGTTAGAGATTCCTCTCAATGCCGACCCTTGGAACACTTTTGAGTACTACTGTTCTGTTGTTTGTGATTGTGATTTTCTTTTGTCACAAGTACTGCGCCAGGTCTTCAGCCATGTATTAATTTTCTCTGTTCTATGTTCAGTATATGGCCTTCAGGCAAACTATACGTGAAGTATTTTAAGATTAGGCCTTCAACCATGTATTATTTAAAATTCTTGTTTGCTCTGTATTTAGGCCTACAGCCACAATTGTTTTAAAATTTGTGGCTTTCAGCCGTAATGTGTAAATTCCTGTCTGTAAGGTTTCTCTTTAATTATCTTGAATTATTAAAATGGCCTTTAGCCATAGTGTGTAAATGCATATCTTAAGGTTTGTCTTTAATTATTTTGAACAACTGTTTAGGCCTTCAGCCATTAAGAGATTTCAAGTTTTCTTTTAATGATTTTCTGTTGTATTTTGTAAATGATTGTCTTTAAAGGTTGCCTTTTATTATGTTAAAATGTTATTGGACTTTCAGCCGAGGAATTAATTAAAATTTTCCTTAATATGGATTTTAGCCGAAATTGGTAAATGTTTGCCTTTTAAAGAATTTCCTTTGTTCACCTGAAATATTATTCGGTCCTTTAGCCAAGAGATATTTTAATTTTACTTAAGTAAGGCCTTCAGCCATTTGCCTAAATTTTTTGTCATAAAATGAATTATTTAAGGATATTTTAATATTACTTAAGTAAGACCTTCAGCCGTGTCTCTAAATCCTTGTGATTTAAAAGGAATTATTTAAAACTTATTATTGAGAAGTTACTTTGGCCCTCAGTCGTGAATTGATCCTTGTTGTTTTAAAGATAAAACTGTGCATTGTGTTTTCGAGGAATAAAGTTCTGTGTTGTTGTGCAACTAACAATAACTGATCTTGGCCCCTTTCCACAACCTGATCCGCTCTGTCCTGCGAAACCAGATTCCATGGTGATTACCAAGTAAAAGAAGTTAAGAAATTCTATTTTGGAAGCAAAGTAACAATTGACAGACGAAGCAAGGAGGACATATAAATCGAACAAGCACAGGCAGAGGGGGTATTTCTCGCGAAGAGAATCCTGTTGGTATCAAACATAGGCTTTAATTTGTGGAAGAAATTTATGATAACGTACTTTGGAGCACACCATTGTATGAATGAGTGCAATGTATGAAATTAATCATGGACCGTGTGAAAACCTAAAATGATGAGATTCCAGATTTTGAGATAAGGTGCTACAGAATAGTGCAGAAAATTAAATGGGCTAATAAGATAAGGAATGAAGAGTTCTCCGCTGAATCGACGAACAAAGGAACTTGTGGAAAATAAATAATTCAGTATGTAGTGTAGAGGTGTTGACGACTCAAGAAACAAAACAAAAACACAGGTGCCCATGTGATACAATACAGATAAAGATATTAATTTTCTTTACTTCAAGCCAGGAGGAACAATGCAAAAATTTTGAAGGTTGCGTGTCCCTCATGAATTCTACTAGTTAATTTCATGAATTACACTAGTAATAAAGTAAGAATTTATTTTCGATTTCACTCGTTGTCAGTTTTTCCTTAGCGTCCACAAGGTTTTAAAGTTTATGCCAGGAGCCAGCACATTACCTAAGCTCAGTCAGATGTAACAGCTATTGAGCGATAAAATTGTAAATCTATTATAGTCGTCAATACTGTTCATATATTGTACGATTTCTGTCGGTTTTTCACGTCCGTGGGGCAAGATGATAAAGTTATAGTCGACGTAGGATAAAAACAACTTAACTTAACTGGTACCGTGTCCAAAGCGAATCTTCACACACTCCGTCTGCAGGCCACAAGTGGCGCATCGGGACCATCCGACCGCCGTGTCATCCTCAGGTGCGGATGCGGATAGGAGGGGCGTATGGTCAGCACACCGCTCTCCCGGTCGTTATGATGGTTTTCTTTGACCGGAGCCGCTACTATTAAGTCGAGTAGTTCCTCAACTGGCATCACGAGGCTGAGTGCACCCCGAAAAATGGCAACAGCGCATGGCAGCCTGGGTGGTCACCCATCCAAGTGCCGGCCACGCCCGACAGCGCTTAACTTCGGTGATCTCACGGAAACCGGTGTATCCACTGTGGCAAGGCCGTTGCCCTAAAGCGAATCTTCAAATTTCTTCATAAAGAGTCTGGGTACGGACGGTGCTGACGGACTTACCATCGTCAAGCCGTCCAGCTTGTCTAAATACTTGCCCCCAAACAGGAAATACGACGTTGAGTTTACGAAGTGTTACGGTAGAAGCAGAGGTAGCTGGCGCAGTGCACTGCCTTGACGACCTCATTCGCCAGAAAACCAATGGACATCGCAGTCACAGTGTCTACAGGAAACTAACCCACACGGATCGGTATGTGCACGCTCTCAGCCACCATCATCCAACGCAAAAACGTGGCATTCTTAACACGTTGTCCACAGTACTGAATTCGACTCAATCGCTGAGAATCTGCCACGGGAACTAAGCCACCTCCGAAAAGTCCTCAACAAAAATAGCTGAAATCAGTGCTAGGTATCACAGGACCTTTCTGGTGAGACGAGCAAAAGAAATACAACCGACAAAGAGAGCTAAAAACTTGCACTTTTACCTTTCTGTGGCACAGTGTTGGGAAAGTTAAACCGCCTCCTGAAGGGACACGACATTTCATCAGTGTTCAGGCACCCAGCAAAGATGTGACTGGTGATAAGGTCTGTGAACGACGATAGAGGGCTCCGAACACCTGGATTATAAGATACAGCAAGTTACTGTGCTTGCTGCTACATCGGGCAAACAGTACGCACTACGGAACAAAGCTAGACGGAATAGGAGAGGTGTTTACGGCTATACTGTCCTGAAAAATCAGCTGTGGCAGAACACGCTTTAGAAAATCGACACCGAATTCTGTTCGACAAAACATCTGTCATTATGAGGGCGAAGGGAAGCCTTATAAAAGAAGCTATAGAAATAAAAATATCTGAAAAGACCGTCAGTAAGGACGGCGGTTTGCAGCACAGCTTAGCCTGGAACCCGGAAGTCACGTGGTTGAAGCGGACGCGAGCGACGCGGGACGAAAACGTTACCGTACTTGGCGGGGAAGAGAGCACCAGTGACGTCACAGCCAGCGGCGCGACTTCATAACGGCGAGGCCTTGGCGACTGGGCAGTCATTTATCTCTTGACAAAGGCCGAGGAGAACTCGGTGAAAACTCATGAGATTTAAACCATCTGACGCTGATGGAAGGCTGAGAAAATTTTTTAAATTCACATCGCAGCGAGGTCTTGCATTCACACGGTATAAATGTTAATTTCGTGAAGTTGTTTGGAGCTTGCGAAATCTCTCAGCCGGCAGGCATCGCCAAGGCTCGATGTCTTGGAACCTGTGGGATGGAGCTGAAAAAGTGTTACGTGTGTGAATTCGAGAGTTAGCGATCCTCTATTATCAGCATAGTTATTTTCGTGCTCCTGTAACTATCCTACTTGTGGAGCATGGTTGTGTGGAAAACACATGAAAATTGTTAATACTGCTCACCCTGGTAGCATATATTACGACTATCAAGACACTTCCAGTATTTTGTTAATAACACTAGTGGATGCCAATTACCAGTTTCCTTTATCAGAAGTGGTAATACAATGACGTATATCATATGGCGGAGTATTTAACCGTACAACCTTTAACAATGCACTTTAAGCAGGTGAGCTGCACATAGGGACCACACAGAATACTGTGGCCGGTAGATGTTCAGACGGGAGAGGCCACGCGTAGGAAGAACAGTAGTGGTCGGGCTGTGGGCAGGTGATGTAGGGGAAATGCCGAGTGCTGCAGGGGAAGTGGCATTTTAAACTGAAGCGTACACTCATATATTTTGTAAATATTAAATAGGGCTCCTCCACACTCACACTTGTGGGGTCATCAATCAAAAAGGTCTGTCATGGCTCAAATGGCTCTGAGCACTATGGGACTTAACTTCTGGGGTCATCAGTCCCCTAGAACTTAGAACTACTTAAACCTAACTAACCTAAGGACATCACATACATCCGTGCCCGAGGCAGGATTCGAACCTGCGACCGTAGCGGTCGCGCGCTTCCGGACTGTAGCGCCTAGAACCGCTCGACCACTCCGGCCGGCAAAAGGTCTGTCATCTCTGCTTTGGAATCCAAAAAGAAATCCGCCGAAAATGCAGCTATTTGTTTTCGCCTGGCCTGTTAACAATTTGTAACCTTCAGAGATGCGTTCCAAATGCCAAATCTTAAGGAAAACCTACTATTTCTCTTGTTGCCGTGTTAAAATTTGCTTCCAGTGCCAAAACACAGCGCAGTTTACACAGTCCCCCCTCACTAACGTGGTGTGCAGACGCAACTGCGAGAGAATTCTGAAAACGTGGTTTATTAAGTTTATTAAGTGATGTAGTAAGGTCATTTTGTTTTGAAAAAGCACATCAAATGGTTCAAATGGCTCTAAGCACTGTGGGACTTAACATCTGAGGTCACCAGTCTCCTAGACTACTTCAACCTGACTAACCTAAGGACATCAAACACATCCATACCCGAGGAAGGATGCAAACTGCGACCGTAGCAGCAGCGTGGTTCCGGACTGAAGCGCCTATTACCGCTCGGTACAAAATAAACGAGCAATCTCCTCACTTATGTTGTTCAAAAACTCATAGCATTACTCATTTCACCAGCTATCAATAGTCCTTAAAATTACATTATTTCATCGAAAAAGTCTGTTGTTAGAGGAGTTACACAGTAGATAATGAAGTTTTGCATATTAACTATACAGAAAAATACTGTCATTTTTGAAAGCTATCATTTGCCAAACTCTCATTTCGATGTCTCGAAATATTTATGAAATATGAGGAATGTTGTGGATTTTTCATTCAGGCTTTATTTCTGACGCGGCGCGATCGCAAATGAGTGTTACGTCAGATCAATTTTCTGCACATTGGTGCCAGATAGAGACCTCCACCCAAGTCTAAAGAAATATTCCATACGTTAGTTAAATTTCATACACAGTCTCATGTTATATAATATGAACCAAAGGCAAACTCATAGCGACCCCTGGTTTTCATTGCAAACTTTTTCAAAGTTCGCACAGTCCCTTACTTCCATGTAAATATCACAATAACTATTAAGGTTAACGAAATCACGGGCACGCTGTAATTAACCTGAAATATAAAGCCACAAGTAAAGTAAAAATGAATTTTTTTATCAAATAGTTTCTGTAAAATCATCTGAGAAAGCCTGCAGGTCGTAGGCCTCGATTATGTCATCACCGACTGGTCAGAAGATGGCAGACAGGGTCGACCTCCCCTTCCAAACAAACGAATGAACTGGCTCAGTGCTTTGGAAGAAAACTGGTCACTGCGCATCGCCCATGGTATCCTGTGCGGATTCTAGCAAGACCAGAACCTCCGTCTGGAAGAGCATTACCCACCCAATATGTAATTGTTGCTGACGATGTCTTTGCGCTCCAAGAACACGTCACTAAACCTTACCTAGGTAATCATAACAAAGGCAACAACGAAAAAATATTTACTTGCAGACCCAGTAGAGCACGACGAGTCACCGAAAATGCCTTTCGAATATTGTTTTCTGTTTTTCATGTTGTACGAAAACCTTTCCATCTTTTTCCCCATGCAGCTATATTGCGACCTTGTGCTCCACTTATCGTCACACCTTTCTGAGATAAAATCGAGAAGCTCGCCTAATTTATTCACCAACAGGCAATTTCGATTCAGAAGACCAAGAAAATGGGAACCTAGAATCTAGGAGATGGAGAGTCTACGCACCAATTCCATAGCTATAAGAAATCGGTAGAATTATAGCCGAAGACGCTAAGCAAGTCAGAAATGTGTTTGCAGCATATTTTGTCACCATGGAAGAACAAGTGGAGTTACAATATGCGTTTTTTCAGTGTCTAGAATAGTTTAGTGATAATTAACGAGTTCATCGAAAATCTTTCCTTTTCAGTCGGCCGGAGTGGCCGTGCGGTTCTAGGCGCTACAGTCTGGAGCAGAGCGACCGCTACGCTCGCAGGTTCGAATCCTGCCTCGGGCATGGATGTGTGGGATGTCCTTAGGTTAGTTAGGTTTAATTAGTTCTAAGTTCTAGGCGACTGATGACCTCAGAAGGTAAGTCGCATAGTGCTCAGAGCCATTTGAACCATTTTCCTTTTCATGCACAACTGTAAACAACACATTTACGTTCCTCATTATTGTGCAAATAAATGTCTGTGATAAAATCATGTAAAATACAGGGTTATTTTAAATGATGGCTCCATTTTCAAAACTTCGTATATATTCAAGTACAATCGTTATTTCAAAGAAAAGAGGAAGTTTCAAATTTTTTTCATAATGTTTGATATCAATTTAATAAATTTAATAATTTGTAATTACTTTTTAATAATTATTTCGTAATTAGAAATGTGATAGCTGTTATAAGTGTTCAATGTAGCCACCGTTGGCTGCACGGCAAACATCGACGCGGTAGCCACTCTCTTCCCACACACGCGAAAGCTGTTACTGAGTGCACGGCAGCAGTGATCCGGTTCCGCAGATCGTTCAGAGTGGTTGGTAGAAGCGCGACGTGAACAACTTCCTTCACATGACCCCATAAGAAGTAGTCACAGGGGAGTGGACAAAAGTGCAGAGTCAGGTGCTCAAGTCTCCTGCGACCGATCCAGTGCTGAGGAAAACCCTCGTATTCGTGGAGCCAATGAGGTGGAATTCCAACCCGGTGGAAAATGAAGTCTTGGGAATCTTCCATAACTTGGAACAGCCATTCTTGCAGCATGTCCAGAAACGTGATTCCTGTTACAGCTCTTCATAAACGTTTCTATTTGATGCGGCACAGAACACATTGATCTTCGGTGAGTCTCTTTCGTGTTTCAATGGTGAATGTGGATTTTACGAAACCCATATGCAATCACTGTGTCTGTTGACGTTTTCACAAAGGTGGACCGTCGCTTCATCGCTAAGACTTACACGCTGTAGAAAGCGTCATCCTTCATCATTGCTAGCACATAACCACAAAATGCGAGGCGCTTCTCTTTGTCATTGGGGTTGAGAGCCTACACAAGTTGTAATCGGTAGGGCATGTACAGCAAAGGCCGTTTCAGAAAAATGTTTCAAATGGCTCTGAGCATTATGGGACTTAACTTCTAAGGTCATCAGACACCTATAACGTAGAACTACTTAAACCTAACTAACCTAAGAAGATCACACACATCCAAGTCCGAGGCAGGATTCGAACCTGCGACCGTAGCGGTCGCGCGGTTTCAGACTTTAGCACCTAGAACCGCTCGGCCACCCTGTCCGGCGCCGTTTCAGAACTTTCCATATAGTTGGTTGGAGAATTCCAAGTTCTCGACTGGCTTTGTGGTGTCACCGCCAGACACCACACTTGCTAGGACGTAGCAAATGTAGCTGAAGGCTATGCTAACTATCGTCTCGGCAAATGAGAGCGTAGTTGTCAGTGAACCTTTGCTATGAACGTCGGCTGTTCAACTGGGGCGAGTGCCAGGACGTCTCTCTAGACCTGCCGTGTGGTGGCGCTCGGTCTGCAATTACTGACAGTGGCGACACGCGGGTCCGGCGTATACTAATGGACCGCGGCCGATTTAAAGGCTACCACCTAGCAAGTGTGGTGTCTGGCGGTGACACCACATTTTTTTTGGCGACGAGGATGGGATTAGCAAGTGTGGTGTCTGGCGGTGACGCCACAGGCTTTATTGGTAAACATTTTGGAACTGCGGCAGGCCGCTGTGGCCGAGCGGTTCTAGGAGCTTCAGTAGGGGAAAGCGCTGCTGCTACGGTCGTAGGTTCGAATCCTGCCTCCTTAGGTTAGTTACGTTTAAGTAGTTCTAAGTCTAGTGGGCTGATGACCTCAGATGTTAAGTCCCATAGAGCTTAGAGCCATTTGAGCCATTTGAACTGCGACTGCGTACAAAACCTCCTCGAATCCGTCGGACATCATTCTCTGACACACGCGGTCGGCCTGTGCTTTTTCGTTTGCACACGCTCCCAGCCTGTCTAAATTGCTTAAACGAACGGCTAATGCTTTTCAGAGTTGGTGGTAGAATACGGAATTTGGTACGAAATGCCCTCTGCACCCAGTTTGCGACTCACTTTTCGCTAACTAAAATATGCAGAAAAACCTTGTGCTCCACAGTCCCGTCTCACTCACAACTGACAGCGAAACGGAATGACGGCCCTATTGCCGCAAGAACTCTACCGGCCGCTTCTGAAACCATCACCGCCCGCCCGCCGCTGCCCACCAAAAACTTTGCAATTTCCTCTTTTCAATGGTATAAAGCTTGTTCATTTCGGATTTGTACTTCAATACATACGAATTTTTGAAAATGTGTCCATCATTTAGAATAACCCTGTAAATATTGTCTGTGTTACCTCAAAAGTTGATAAACCATTTTTGGGTTGTTTAAGTTCTTCAGGAAGAGCAGCAAATAGTAGGCATACAACACCGATCTTTCATCTCTTCTCTGCCCGGTCCGGATGTCTTCGAGGATGAAAATCTGTTAAATTCATGGAGGAACTGTGACGTCAGCTTGTGAATTTCACTGTTCAATTCTTTAACCGAAACGCCTTTCCTTTATCCGAAATGCCTTTCGCGAAATTACTTCTTTCGCGCCATATACACAAAGTGCTGCTGAGTCCACACAGCTGATTGCTGTCGCCCAATGAATTTTCCTGTGAAGAAGAAAATGTATCAGGGATTTGTGCCATGTTTCCATGAGCGAACTGATATAGGCACACGTGCCACAACGGAGCATTTCTTGGAATTCTAGCACCGGTGTTGGAGGCATAAGTCGCAGGAACTTGCACTTTGTGCCATACCTTATCGGCTACATGTGCCAGACACAAGTTTACGCCGCAAATCTCTCAGCCAAAGAGGATCTGACCTTCAATATAAATCGGCCGCATAAGATCTTTAGTCTCGTGGGATTTGCTTCCATGACGCATATGGCTGTCATTACGTGCGTCGTCGCATACTCAGAGCTGCTGCTTGTATGCAGTTTGCATCTTCAGATGCGATGTCCTTAGATTTTTTGAACAACATGAACAGCACCATATATTGCACTAACAATTTTAGATACTTTCTCTAGCGAAAAATTAATTATCCCTTCCGTTCGGTCTAAGTTGATGTAATCAAAAACCGGTGGTTGTATTTTTTTTTTCCTCCCGCCTGAGAACTTCGACCCTCTCTTTCCCCTCCTTGTGCAGGGAACTGCGTAATTAGCGGCCAAGTTGCGCCTGGCCGCTGCTCAAAACTTGCGGCGCAAGTTGGCACGCCTTTCACAGCACAGTCCCCAGCCGGCCGGTCCAGTGGCCGCCGCGGGCCGGCGACTGCAGCGCGCCTGGCGGCGGCCGCCGGCACTGCGCCCCTCTCCGTCAATTAGTCGCGGGCCGGGCCGAGCCTCTGGTGGCTGCAGCGCCGGAGCGCTGGAGGCCCTTCTGGCGGGCGCTTCGTGCCGCTGCATCATTCATGGACTTCCAGCGTCCCAGCCCACCGAGCAGAGCTGGCGGAATCGATGCGCGGGCGAGCGGCGCAGCTCGCAGCTACTGCTGGCAGCTGGCCGGCTGCGGAGGTGCGGCTCACTGGAACAACACACACACACACACACACATAAACGTGCGTGTGATACCAAGCTGGCACGAACGTGCTGTAATCTGCCGAACACTCGTAGTGTAGCTACACTACTGGTCATTAAAATTGCTACACCACGAAGATGACTTGCTATAGACGCGAAATTTAACCGACAAGAAGAAGATGCTGTGATATGCAAATGATCAGCTTTGCAGAGCATTCACACCTACAACGTGCAGACATGAGGAAAGTTTCCAACCGATTTCTCCCTACACAAACTGTAGTTGACCGGCGTTGCCGGTGAAACGTTGTTGGGATGCCTCGTCTAAGGAGGAGAAATGCGTACCATCACGTTTCCGACATTGATAAAGGTCGGATTGTAGCCTATCGCGATTGCAGTTCATCGTATCGCGACATTGCCGTTCGCGTTGGTCGAGATCCAAGGACTGTTAGCAGAATATGGAATCGGTGAGTTCAGGAGGGTAATAAGGAACGCCGTGTTGGATCCAAACGGCCTCGTATCACTAGCAGTCGAGATAACAGGCATCTTATCCGCATGGCTGTAACGGATCGTGCAGCCACGTCTCGATCCCTAAGTCAACAGATGGGGACGTTTGCAAGACAATAACCATCTGCACGAACAGTTCGACGACGTTTGCAGCAGCATGGACTATAAGCTCGGAGACCGTGGCTGCGGTTACACTTGACACTGCATCACAGACAGGAGCGCCTGCGATGGTGTACTCAACGACGAACCTGGGTCCACCAAAGGCAAAACGTCATTTTTCGGATGAATCCAGGTTCTGTTCACAGCATCATGATGCTCGCATCCGTGTTTGGCGACATCGCGGTGAACGCACATCGGAAGCGTGTAGCCGGCCGTGGTGGCCGAGCGGTTCTAGGCGCTGCAGTCTGGAACCGCGCGACCGCTACGGTCGCAGGCTCGAATCCTTCCTCGGGCATGGATGTGTGTGATGTCCTTAGGTTGGTTAGGTTTAAGTAGTTCTAAGTCCTAGGGGACTGATGACCTCAGAAGTTATGTCCCATAGACCTCAGAGCCATTTTTTTGGAAGCGTGTATTCGTCATCGCCATACTGGCGTATCACCCGGCGTGATGGTACGGGGTGCCATTGGTTACACGTCTAGGTCACCTCTTGTTCGAATTGACGGCACTTTGAACAGTGGACGTTACATTTCAGATGTGTTACGAGCCGTGGCTCTACCCTTCATTTGATCCGTTCGAAACCCTACATTTTAGCAGGATAATGCACGACCGCATGTTGCAGGTCCTGTACTGGTGTTTGTGGATACAGAAAATGGTCGACTGCCGTCCTGGCTAGCACATTCTCCAGATCTCTCACCGATTGAAAATGTCTGGTCAATGGTGTCCGTGCAACTGGCTCGTCACAATACGCCAGTCACTACTCTTGATGAACTGTGGTATCGTGTTGAAGCTGCATGGGAAGCTGTACCTGTACACGCCATCCAAGCTCTGTTTGACTCAATGCCCATGCGTATCAAGGCCGTTATTACGGCCAGAGGTCGTTGTTCTGGGTACTGATTTTAGAGGATCTATGCACCCAAATTGCGTGAAAATGTAATCACATGTCAGTTGTAGTACATTATATTTGTCCAATGAACACCCGTTTATCATCTGCATTACTTCTTGGTGAAACAATTTCAATGGCCAGTAGTGTAGTTGCACAAAAGCATTGCCAATGGCAGCAGGAGACTTCCAATTTCTGCCAGTTCAGAAGTAAGGGGTCCAGCAATCAACTGATTTACAAAGAGTGAGTCTAAAAGTAGTGCACGCATTTTAACATCGTTGATTTTAGATTGGGTTGCAGAATGTTGTTGAAGGAAACGTCCCTTGGGAGAGGAGTACTGCAAATTAAGAATGTTTTCCAATAAATGTCTGCTATTAACGTGTATAGTTGCTTTCTTTTCAGAGATGAAGTTATAGGTAGCACTCGTACTGTACTGGTACCTGCTTCACCTTACTATAACAAAAGAGGTTGTTAGAAATACACTCCTGGAAATGGAAAAAAGAACACATTGACACCGGTGTGTCAGACCCACCATACTTGCTCCGGACACTGCGAGAGGGCTGTACAAGCAATGATCACACGCACGGCACAGCGGACACACCAGGAACCGCGGTGTTGGCCGTCGAATGGCGCTAGCTGCGCAGCATTTGTGCACCGCCGCCGTCAGTGTCAGCCAGTTTGCCGTGGCATACGGAGCTCCATCGCAGTCTTTAACACTGGTAGCATGCCGCGACAGCGTGGACGTGAACCGTATGTGCAGTTGACGGACTTTGAGCGAGGGCGTATAGTGGGCATGCGGGAGGCCGGGTGGACGTACCGCCGAATTGCTCAACACGTGGGGCATGAGGTCTCCACAGTACATCGATGTTGTCGCCAGTGGTCGGCGGAAGGTGCACGTGCCCGTCGACCTGGGACCGGACCGCAGCGACGCTCGGATGCACGCCAAGACCGTAGGATCCTACGCAGTGCCGTAGGGGACCGCACCGCCACTTACCAGCAAATTAGGGACACTGTTGCTCCTGGGGTATTGGCGAGGACCATTCGCAACCGTCTCCATGAAGCTGGGCTACGGTCCCGCACACCGTTAGGCCGTCTTCCGCTCACGCCCCAACATCGTGCAGCCCGCCTCCAGTGGTGTCGCGACGGGCGTGAATGGAGGGACGAATGGAGACGTGTCGTCTTCAGCGATGAGAGTCGCTTCTGCCTTGGTGCCAATGATGGTCGTATGCGTGTTTGGCGCCGTGCAGGTGAGCGCCACAATCAGGACTGCATACGACCGAGGCACACAGGGCCAACACCCGGCATCATGGTGTGGGGAGCGATCTCCTACACTGGCCGTACACCACTGGTGATCGTCGAGGGGACACTGAATAGTGCACGGTACATCCAAACCGTCATCGAACCCATCGTTCTACCATTCCTAGACCGGCAAGGGAACTTGCTGTTCCAACAGGACAATGCACGTCCGCATGTATCCCGTGCCACCCAACGTGCTCTAGAAGGTGTAAGTCAACTACCCTGGCCAGCAAGATCTCCGGATCTGTCCCCCATTGAGCATGTTTGGGACTGGATGAAGCGTCGTCTCACGCGGTCTGCACATCCAGCACGAACGCTGGTCCAACTGAGGCGCCAGGTGGAAATGGCATGGCAAGCCGTTCCACAGGACTACATCCAGCATCTCTACGATCGTCTCCATGGGAGAATAGCAGCCTACATTGCTGCGAAAGGTGGATATACACTGTACTAGTGCCGACATTGTGCATGCTCTGTTGCCTGTGACTATGTGCCTGTGGTTCTGTCAGTGTGATCATGTGATGTATCTGACCCCAGGAAAGTGTCAATAAAGTTTCCCCTTCCTGGGACAATGAACTCACGGTGTTCTTATTTCAATTTCCAGGAGTGTATGAATTACCCATTGTATTAATGACACATTAGGTATTAGAAAGAAGCTGCCGGGGCACAGAGGGTCCTCTGGGTACCTACTGCTCCGGTACCTCCTAAGAATAATTGCACCTGGCTTTCTGCAGCACCAGTCTGTATTGCTTGGATCGGGCATGCCCTTTGTCCCTCTGGCAGTGTATCTGATCACAAGTATCTGGAAGCCCCTATGTAATGCGCAGTTGGCGACTAGATGTTACGGGAGGCGGGCCCGCCAGTGTAAAACGAGGCTGGGAATGCTCCGTTGTCAGCAGAGAAGCATAAACAGCAGAGCGGATCGGTCAGCAGAACCCAGTGACCTCTAACGTGGGCTAGTCATTTGACGTCACCTGAGTAACAAATCCATCCGGGACATCTCAGTCCTTTTACAGCTACCCAAGTCGCCTTTTCGTTATGTGATGTGATTGCGAATTGCAAATGCGAAGCGACAACAACAACTAAATCAAGGCCAGTCATACCTCAATTTCTGATCGACAGGGACCAAAGGGGTTCGTGGAGGGTATTGTAACACACTGTTCCTTACTGGCAGGATAAAATCTGAAAATATTTAGGTCTTACAAAAACGTATGTGATATATTTCAGAATTGTTTTTGTAGGGACAGGTTTGCCAAAAGTTCGATACTACGGCACAGTTATCAGCGTATCATGCATTCAGTAAAAATGCACTATCGTGAATAACCTCGTCAGTTTCTTATTTACCGTACAAATGCCATCGCAATTACTTCCTGCGCAGGAAACAGTGGCGTTTTGTAGTGCATGTGTTTCGGGACGGTTTTCTCAACTTACCAGCAATACCGTGGACTTAGAGGTCTGGGTCGTGTGTGTTCCCTATGTGCCTATGCTATTAGCGCCAGTTTTGCGTAGTGCCACGTTGTGTGGCAACACATTCTGCAATTATCCTTCATTTATGAGCATGAGTGTAGTTTGCCTTGTAGTGAAATTGAAGTGGATAGTTCCTGCGAAATAGTATGGGTAGAGGTTATACCTGACAATCGGACTAAACTATTAATTGGATCGCTTTACCGACCCCCCTACTCAGAAGATATGGTTGATGAACAGTTCAAAGAAAACATGAGTGTCATTTCAGATAGGTACCTCAGTCATACAATTATAGACGGTAGTGACTTCAATCTACCATGGACATGCTGGAAAATTATACCTTTAAAGGCAGCGGCAGGCATAAAACGTCATCCGAAATTGTACTGAATGCTTTCTCAGAAAATTATTTTGAACAATTAGTTCATGAGCCCTCTCGAAGCCTAAATGGCTGCGAAAGAATACTTGACCTCTTAGCAACAAATAATTCTGGACAAATAGCGAGTATCGTGACGAACACAGCGACTAGAAACCACAAAGCAGTTGTTGCTACTCTGAATACCGTAACACCTATAAACACCTAGAAACGCGAAGTATATCTATTTAAAAAAAGCTGATAAAAATGCTCTTAGGGCCGTTCCAGGACACAGAGTTCACTCCTTCCCATCTGATCACGTTAGCGTAGAAAAGTTGTGGAATGATTTCAAAGAGATAGTACCGACAGCAATTGAGAGATATATGGCACATGATTTAATAAGTGATGGTACTGATCCCCCATGGTACACAAAACGAGTCAGATCGCTGTTTCAGAAGCAGCGAAAAAAAGCGTGCCAAATTTAAAAGAACGAAAACCCCTGCACTCCGCGATAACAACGGTAAAGTCACTGATGACAATGCCACTAAGGCAGAGCTATTAAATTCGGTTTTCCGAAACTCCATCACTAAAGAAAACGAAGTAAATATTCCTGAATTCCAATCAAGAACAATAGCCAAAGATGAGAAACATAGAAGTAGCTATTCTCGGTGTCGCAAAGCACCTTAAATCACTTAATAAAGGCAAGGCTTCTGGTTCACATTGTATACCAGTCAGTTTCCTGTCAGAGTATGCTGATACAATAACTCCATATTTAGCAATTATACAAGATGAGGTAGCTAAGTTATAACACCCCTTGTATCTCCCCAACCGTAATAAATACAAAGATACCGTTTGGACAGTGAATTGCAGGGACGGGGGTTACTGGAATACATCACATTTCATGTTTGTGCTGTTTTTATTACAGAGATATGAGGCCATCTTTCTTTTTTTTAATGGAACCCTATGTTAAATTTTAGCGTAACATGATGGGCTTAAAAAGACGGTTTCAGATAAGTGTATATCATAATATTTAGGCGAATAGTTTTTGAGACACAGATGTGTTCTCGTATCGTGTTCGTCCTTCGAAGCGGCGTTGTCCAATGCGACCTTTCCTGTTGACCACTGAGGAACTTAACAGGGAAGACGTTGTTTTCCTGCTTCTCGATAGCGCCGCAAGGTGACGCACGAGGTACCTAGAGAGAAGGATATAAATGTGCTGCTGGTGTAATGAGAAATCGCATTTCCGCCACAGTTTCTTGGGGCAAACACGTACACCAACGACGATAAGTTAGATATGCTTGTAGTGTATGGTGAAAGCAGAAGAAATGCTGTTAGAGCGATAAAGCGATAAGAACAGCTGTGCCCTGATCGTGAGCGTCCTACGCGCCAGCTTCTTGCACGTATTTGCAAGAAACTACTTGAATCGGGATCATGGAACGCCATACAGAGGACAAGGCAGAAAACTGCTACTGGCGAGGTACATGAAGAGGGCGTTCTGGCGTGGGCGCATAACGCCCTACTGTTTCGTTGCGACGTATCGCCTCGGAATGTAGTATAAGTCAGAGAAGTTTTTCACGCAAATTGCACCGACATAGATTTCACCCGTTTCACCTTTCATTACATCAAGCACTCTCCAGTATGGATTTCGAATGACGCCAGGAATCTTGCCGGTTTGCTCTGCAGCGCCTACAAGATGATACAATGTTTTTTCAACGTGTGCCTTTTACTGATGAAGCGACTTTCACCAACCACGGTAATGTGAATTTGCATAATATGCATTACTGGCCAATAGAGAACCCTCATTGGCTTCGACAGATACAGCATCAGCAACGTGTGGTGCGGCATAGTCGGAAATGTTATTGTGGGGCCGTACGTCATTCCGGGTATACTAAATGACAATAACTCTGCACAGTTCCTGCGAAACGTTCTGCCCATTTTGCTGGAAGAGGTACCACTAACTACGCGTCAGTGCATGTGGTTCCAACATGACGGCTGTCCTGCTCACTCTTCCCGTGTGGCTACAGAGCTGTTAAATAAAAAGTTCCCGGATTGTTGGGTAGGACGACGTGCTGATGTGAAGTGGCCAGCCCGGTCTCCTGATTTGACCCCTCTTGATTTTTTTTCTGTGGGGAGAAATGAAACATAAAGTGTATGCTAAAATACCAACTACGCCAGACGATATGAAGCAACGTATCATCGATGCGTGTTCTGATATATCACGTGACACCCTCGCAGCCGTTAACAAATCATTCGAAGGGCGACTACAAATGTGCATTGCAGAAGAGGGGAAGCATTTTGAGCACATGCTTCAGTAAAGTTTTGTATCATGTACAGTATGTGTTTTGCATCTTTGTGTGTATTTACTTCGTATTGCGATCAACAGTAAATATTTTCAGTAAAAAACAAATACGTACGAAATAATTGTGACCAATAGGGGCCTCCTAATTTACATTTGTATTTCTGTTACTTTAAATGTATTAACATCTTGTAGTATTTTAATATTGTATGTTGTCTACTATTTTGGTATCACAGTTGTCAAATAACTGAATAATATTTGCGCGTCATCATCAGTTAATTTTTGCGCAAAACATCGCAGTATGTATTACCTTTGTCGGGTAAATGGGGGTGTTTGTGTAAGGACGGACTTGCGACGTTAACCATGTACTCCACACTAATGGAAAGGTCGCATTGGACAACGCCGCTTCGAAGGACGAACACCATCCGAGAACATATCTGTGTCTCAAAAACCATTCGCCTAAATATTATGATATACACATATTTGAAAGCATCTTTTTAAGCTCATCATGTTACGCTAAAATTTAACATAGGGTTCCATTTAAAAAAAGCCAATGATGGCCTCATATCTCTGTAATAAAAAGTAGCACGAACATGAAATGTGATGTATTCAAGTAGCTCAAGTAACCCCTGTCACAGCAATTCACTGTCCAAACGGCATCTTTGTTTCTATTACGGTTGGGGAGATACAAGGGGTGTTACACCTTAGCTGCCTCACACTGTATACAACCGCTCGCTCACAGAAACATCCGCACCTAAAGACTGGAAAATCGCTCAAGTCACACCAGTACCCAAAAACAGAAGTAGGAGTAATCCTCTGAATTACAGGCCCATATCACTAACGTCGATTTGCAGTAGGGTTTTGGAACATATTCTGTATTCCAACATTATGAAGTACTTCGAAGAAAATGATTTATTGACACATAGTCTACATCTACATTTATACTCCGCAAGCCACCCAACTATGTGTGGCGGAGTGCACTTTACGTGCCACTGTCATTACCTCCCTTTCCTATTGCAGTCGCGTATGGTTCGCGGGAAGAACGACTGCCGGAAAGCCTCCGTGCGGGCTCGAATCTCTCTAATTTTACATTCGTGATCTCCTCTGGAGGTGTAAGTAGGGGGAAGCAATGTATTTGATACCTCATCCAGAAACGCGCCCTCTCGAAACCTCGACAGCAAGCTACACCGCGATGCAGAGCGCCTGTCTTGCAGACTCTGCCACTTGAGTTTGCTAAACATCTCCGTAACGCTATCACGCTTACCAAATAACCCTGTGACGAAACGCGCCGCTCTTCTTTGGATCTTCTCTACCTCCTCTGTCAACCCGACCCGGCACGGATCCCCCACTGATGAGCAATACTCAAGTATACGTCGAACGATTGCTTTGTAAGCCACCTTCTTTGTTGATGGACTACATTTTCTAAGGACTCTCCCAATGAATCTCAACCTGGCACCCGCCTTATCAACACGTAATTTTGTATGATCATTCCACTTCAAATCGTTCCCTACGCATACTCCCAGATATTTTACAGAAGTAACTGCTACCAGTGTTTGTTGCGCTATCATATAATCATACAATAAAGAATCCTTCTTTCTATGTATTCGCAATACATTACATTTGTCTATGTTAAGGGTCAGTTGCCGCTCCCTGCACCATGTGCCTAGCCCCTGCAGATCTTCCCGCATTTCGCTGCAATTTTCTAATGCTGCAACTTCTCTGTATACTACAGCATAATCCACGAAAAGCCGCATGGAACTTCCGACACTATCTACCAGGTCATTTATACATATTGTGAAAAGCAATGGTTCCACAACACTCCCCTGTGGCACACCAGAGGTTACTTTGTTACTTTAACGTCTGTAGACGTCTTCTCTCCATTGAGAACAACATGCTGTCTTCTGTTTGCTAAAAACTCTTCGATCCAGCCACACAGCTGGTCTGATATTCCGTAGGCTCTTACTTTGTTTATTGTATCGAACGCCTTCCGGAAGTCAAGGAAAATGGCATCTACCTGGGAGCCTGTATCTAATATTTTCTGGGTCTCATGAACAAATAAAGCCAGTTGGGTCTCACACGATCACTGTTTCCGGAATCCATGTTGATTCCTACAGAGTAGATTCTGGGTTTCCAGAAATGACATGATACGCGAGCAAAAACATTTCTAAAATTCTAAAACGGATCGATGTCAGAGATATAGGTCTATAGTTTTGCGCATCTGTTCGACGACCCTTCAAGACTGGGACTACCTGTGCTCTTTTCCAATCATTTGGAACCTTCCGTTCCTCTAGAGACTTGCGGTACACGGCTGTTAGAAGGGGGCAAGTTCTTTCGTGTACTCTGTGTAGAATCGAATTGGTATCCCGTCAGGTCCAGTGGACTTTCCTCTGTTGAGTGATTTCAGTTGATTATCTATTCCTTGGACACTTATTTCGGTGTCAGCCATTTTTTGGTTTGTGCGAGGATTTAGAGAAGGAACTGCAGTGCGGTCTTCCTCTGTGAAACAGCTTTGGTAAAAGGTGTTTACTATTTCAGCTTTACGCGTGTCATCCTCTGTTTCAATGCCATCATCATCGCAGAGTGTCTGGATATTCTGTTTCGAGCCACTTACTGACTTAACGTAAGACCAGAACTTCCAAGGATTTTCTGTCAAGTCGGTACATAGAATTTTACTTTCGAATTAACTGAACGCTTCACGCATAGCCCTCCTTACACTAACTTTGACATCGTTTAGCTTCTGTTTGTCTGAGAGGTTTTGGCTGCGTTTAAACTTGGAGTGGAGCTCTCTTTGCTTTCGCAGTAGTTTCCTAACTTTGTTGTTGAACCACGACGAGTTTTTCCCGTCCCTCAAAGTTTTACTCGGCACGTACCTGTCTAAAACGCATTTTACGATTGCCTTGAACTTTTTCCATAAACACTCAACATTGTCAGTGTCGGAACAGAAATTTTCGTTTTGATCTGTTAGGTAGTCTGAAATCTGTCTTCTATTACTCTTGCTAAACAGATAAAACCTCCTCCCTTTTTTATATTCCTATTTACTTCCATATTCAGAGATGCTGCAACGGCCTTGAAAGGTATGTACTGGGATTCGATCAGGACAGAGCCAGTGAAAAAGTGTCGATAGTTCCCAAACGCAAGGTTGGACGAGTAGTACATCTTCGAGTAGTAACATCTTTGACAGCTAACAGAGCTAGGTGCACGCGGTAAAAGTTAGAGTAGTGGTGAGGGGATGCGCAGCGACAGCAGACGTGTTTCGAGTCGGAGCTAGATGCCTGCAAGAGGCAACCGGGTCGTGACAGCATCAAAGTAAGAATTGTCGTTATGCACATAATAAGTTATATATTTAGCGAAACTCGGCACATGCCTGGGGAAACTAGAAAGAATAACTAATAAAATAGGTTTTCTTTGGTTAAATAATGTCTAAAAGCTAGATAGAAATCTCATTGTTGATGCAATAAGCGTTGTGTGAAACTTTCTCGTAAATCCATGCTATAGAAGTTTTTTTTTAGTTTTTCACATGTGCCTTAAAAGTTTGAACAATAAATATTTGTTAGATAAAATTAGAGTTTCATCTCACACCTTATGTCGTTCTCCGCATCCTGTCCTTGCATTGAACCAAAACGTACATTAAAGTAAAGTTCCCATGAGTAAAGCTAATAATTTCATTTATCAGAGTAAAATAATCTATACGCCATTGCACAGTTTGCAAATTATTCAGATCACGACAGAATTTTTATTAAGTAACAAACAGGGCCAAAATGAGTAAAGTTATCTAGAATGACAATTTTATGCCATTGCACCACGGCTGAGTTGAATATACGTTTTAGTATCGACTAAACGGGCAGGAGTGCACGAGCTAAGTCCACAGACGCAGTCGGATGCAGGTTGGTGACTTTCATTTATCTTTACCACTAAACTTTCATGCAGTCAGATGTGTATTCTGAGTATTAATTTTCCGACAACATTTTCATGCAGTCAGATAAAGTTCAGTTCAGTTAAATACGCAGTCAGATGCAAGTTTTATTAAAGACTAAAGCAGTCACATGCAGCTCAGTCTAGTTTAAATAGAGAATTTTTATTAACAACACTTTCAGCCTTATGGTCACTGTTTCCCTGCTTTGCGCTTAAAGAGTCGAAAAGTTCTGGTCTGTTTGTTATCAGTAGGTCCAAGATGTTATCTCCTCGAGTCGGTTCTCTATTTAATTGCTCGAGGTAAGTTTCGGATAGTGTACTCAGTATAATGTCACTCTATGCTCTGTCCCTACCACCCGCCCTAAACTTCAGCACGGATTCAAATAACGTTCTTGCGAAACACAACTAGGTCTTCATACTCAAGAAGTAATGAGGGATATCGACAGGGAGTGTCAAATTGATTCCATATTTTTAGATTTCCAGAAGGCTTTCGACACCGTTCCTCACAAGCGTCTTCTAACCAAACTGGGTGCCTATGGAATATCGCCTCAGGTGTGCGACTGGATTCGTGATTTCCTGTCTGAAAGGTCACAGTTCGTAGTCATAGACGGAAAGTCATTGAGTAAAACAGAAATATTATCCGGCGTTCTCCAAGGAAGTGTTATAGACCCTCTATTGTTCCTGATGTATATTAACGATATAGGAGCCAATCATAGTAGCCGTCTTAGATTGTTCGCAGATGATGCTGTCATTTACCGTCTTGTAAAGCCATTAGATGTCCAAAATTAATTGCAAAATGATTTAGATAAGATATCTGAATCGTGCGAAAAGTGGCAATTGACCCTGAACAACGGAAAATGTGAAGTTATTTACATGAGTACTAAAAGAAATCAGCTAAATTTCGATTACGCGATAAGTCACACAAATTTGAGGGCTGTAAATTCAACTAAATACTTAGTGGTTACAATTACAAATACCCTAAATGGGTACGATCACATTGATAATGTTGTGTGTAGAGCAACCCAAAGACTGCGATTCATTGGCAGAACACCTAGAAGGAGCAACATGTCTACTAAAGAGACTTCTTACACCACGGTTGTCTATCCTATTCTGGAGTATTGCTGTGTGGTGTGGGATCCGCATCAGGTAGGACTGACGGATGAAATCGAAAAAGTACAAAGAAGGTCGACTCGTTTTGTATTATCGCGAAATAGGGGAGATAGTGCCACAGACGATACGTGAACTGGAGTGGCACTCTTTAAAACAAAGGTGTTTCTCGTTGCGACGGGATCTTCTCATGAAATTTGAATCAACAGTTTTCTCCTCCGATTGCGAAAACATTCTGTTGGCACCCACCTACATAGGGAGAAATGATAACAACGATAAAATAAGAGAAATCAGGGCTCGCATAGAAAAATTTAAGTGCTCGTTTTTACCGCGCGCCGTTCGAGCATGGAACGGTAGAGAGACAGCTTGAAGGTGGGTCATTGAACCCTCTGCAAGACACTTACTTTTGAATAGCAGAGTAATCACCTAGATGTACATGTACATGTAAATTTTGTTCCAAAAACCATCGAAAATAATTCACACATTTACTTAATAGAGAGGAATGTTATGTTGACAAAAGTAGTTCCAATTTACTGGGAACCATAGCAGCATTACTGATTTTTTTTACCACACCCAACACTATCGGGGCACGTTTTGTCAAAACGCTAAAGAAAAGCAACGTAAGAAAAACAATTTTCACCATATTGCCTTTGAACTACTTCCTGTTTCTTTTTTACGAGCTAGGTGGTTTCACTATTTGCACTCGAGGTCAGATCACTTTGTACTATGTACTTATCTACATCAGAAAAAAATAGTTTAACAATACTGTAATAGAAAATACTGGTGTAGGAATCACAATATCCTCGCTACTGCAGAGCATACCTGTGCTAATCCTGAACTGAAATGCTGAAACAGTATAAAGTCCAGAATGGAATAACAACAGTATTGTTGAACTGAACTACTGTATTGTTGTCTGACAATGTGTGGGTTCTTTGGTGGCGAACGAAAATGGCAGTTAAGTTTAAAAAGCTGTTCCAAACAGGAACAAATATCAGAACAAGACAATTTTATTTAATCCTATGGCTAGGGCCCCCGTCACGCAGACTGTTCGCTGGTTGCCGGTCTTTCAATTTGACGTCACTTCGGCGACCTGCAGTCGATGAGGATGGTAGGATGATGATGATGACAGCACAACACCCAGTCCTTTGGCGGAGAAAGTTCCTCGACCCAGCCAGGAATCGAACCCGGGCCCAGAGTATCGACAATCACGCTGACCATTCACCTACCGAAGACGGACAGAACAAGACAATAAAAATAATAGGAAAGTGAAATATTCATTAATCCCCAAAATTTTAGGGAAAAGCAATTACAGACAGCCACATACAAAAAAAATGCTCTATTACAAAGTACTCTCACCATAATGGCGTAGCTGGTGTAGAGGTACAGGTGATAACACAATTAACTTAAGATGTGTAAAGTACAACACCAGTTTCGACTAAATAAATGGCATAACCCTTATGAGCTTGTATTAAATAATTATAGAATAAGCAAGGAGAATTTTACTTAAAATTGAAAGAAATAAAACGCATTTAATACCTTTAATAACTTAAAATTTGCAGTATGTCCCTTAGTTTCTTACAATAAAATGTAAATGAATATTCACGCCACATCCTTCGCTTTGTGGCTGTAGACTATGAGCTGCAGACGATAATGAGATAATTTCTGATTTGTTACACGGAGTACCTACAGCTTGCACAAGGCATTTTCGTGAGATATTGAAGCATATGTGATGTACTATGATCATCCTGAACATTATAACTACCATCCTAATAGTTGGTATGTCCACCTCTGGCACAAATAAGAGCGGTCGCGCGTAGTGGAATGGAAGCATTGAGGCCTTGGTTGGCCGTTAGGGGGGAGTTGGCACCACATTTGCGCACGCAAGTCACCTAATTCCCTTAAATTCCGGGGAGGAGGCGATGAGCTCGGAAGGTACGTTCTATCACATTCCAGATGTCTTTGATCGGGTTCAGATTTGGCCAGTTTTGGGGGCCAGTAAATCAATTGGAACTCGCCACTGTGTTCCTCCAACTACTGCATGACACTCCTGCCTCGTCGCAAAGGGCATTATCTTGCTGAAAAATGCCACTGTTATTGGGAAACATGATCATCATGAAGCGGTGAGTGTGGTCTGCAAAGAATGCACAATACTCCTTGGACGTCATGGTTCAAAAATGTTTCAAATGGCTCTGAGCACTATGTGACTTAACATCAGAGGTCATCAGTCCCCTAGAACGTAGAACTACTTAAACCTAACTAAGCTAAGGACATCACACACATCCATGCCGGAGGCACCATTCGAAGCTGCGACCGTGGTAGTCGCATGGTTCCAGACCGAAGCGCCTATAACCGCGCGGCCACCGCTGCCGGCGATGTCATGGTGTCTTTCACGAGTTTCAGTGCACCCATACATGACCAATTAAATATTCCCCAGAGCATAATGAAGCCGCTGCTAGCTTGTCTCCGTTCTGCAGTACAGATGGCAATGGGGCGTTCTCCTGGAAGACGCGAATTCGTCGGCATGATGAAGAAGGTATCGGGATTCATCAGACAATGCAATACTGTGCCTCTGTGCAAACGTTCAGTGTCAATGGTCACGTGCCCATTTCAGTCGTAGTTGCCGATATCGTGGTATTAACATTGGCACATGTGTGGGTCGTCGGCTTTGGAGGCCCATCGTTAAGAGCGTTCGGTGCGCAGTGTGTTCAGACACATTTGTGCTCTGCCCAGCATTAAAGTCTGGTGTTAGTTCCGCCACAGTTCACCTCCTGCCCTATTTTACCAGACAGCCCATGACGTCCGACATCTGTAACGAGGGGTGGCCGCCCAAACCTATGACGTGTGGATATGGGTTCACCTCGGTTTCGCCACACGTTGAGAACACTCACCACAGCACTCCTTTAACACCTAACAAGTAGCATATTTTCCGAAATGCTCGTTTCGAGCCTACGGGCCACCACAATCTACACTCGGCCGAACTTAGATAGACAGCGCGCCTTCCCCACTCTACACAAGTGCAGAACGTTCACTGATACCACATGCACCCTCTGTGTGTCTGACTAGCAGTCATTGCTCACCAGCTGACACTGGTGTCGCCTGGATTGGCTTATATCGGTAGATGGTCAATGGTCACAACGGGCTGGCCGGTCAGTGTATAAGCCTGTGTTTTACTGTCGTAGATGCATGGTGCAAAGTACGTGTATACTGTGTACACTGTGTGAGTTAGGTGTTGTTTGTAAACTTGTTGTATAAGTTGTAACATCCATCACATGGTCTAATCAGTCTTACAGCCTTACGAAATCATGACAACAGCAGTGGTTTAGTTTCATGACAGCAATGAAGAACACTTTTGTTTTATACACTGCTGGGTATTAAACTTGCTACACCACGAAGATGACGTGCTTCAGACGCGAATTTTTAACAGGCAGGAGGAATATGCTGCGATATGCAAATGATTAGGTTTTCAGAGCATTCACACAAGGTTGGCGCCGGTGGCGACACCTACAACGTGCGGACATGAGGAAAGTTTCCAACCGATTTCTCATACACAAACTGCTGTTGACCGACGTTGCCTGGTGAAACGTTGTTGTGATGCCTCGTGTAAGGAGGAGAAATGCGTACCATGGGAGTTTGATAAAGGTCAGATTGTAGCCTATCGCGATTGCAGTTTACCGGATCGCGACATTGCTGCTCGCGTTGGTCGAGATCCAATGACTGTTAGCTGAATATGGAATCGGTGAGTTCAGGAGGGTAATACGGAACGACGTGCTGGATCCCAGCGGCCTCGTATCACTAGCAGTCGAGATGACAGGCATCTTATCCGCATGGCTGTAACGGATCGTGAAGCCACGTCTCGATCCCCGAGTCAACAGTTGGGGACGTTTGCAAGACAACAACCATCTCCACGAACAGTTCGACAACGTTTGCAGCAGCATGGACTATCAGCTCGGAGACCATGGCTGCGGTTACCCTTGACGCTGCATCACAGACAGGAGCTCCTGCGATGGTGTACTCAACGGCGAACCTGGGTGCACGAATGGCAAAACGTCATTTTTTCGGATGAATCCAGGTTCTGTTTACAGCATCGTGATTGTCGCATCCGTGTTTGGCGACATCACAGTGAACGCACATTTGAAGCGTGATGGTATGGAGTGCAACTCGTTACACGTCTCGGTCATCTCTTGTTCGGAATGGCGGCACTTGGAACAGTGGACGTTACATTTCACATGTGTTACGACCCGTGGCTCTACCCTTCATTCGATCCCTGCGAAACCATACATTTCAGCAGGATAATGCACGACCGCCTGTTGCAGGTCCTGTACAGGCCTTTCTGCGTACAGAAAATGTTCGACTGCTGCCCTGGCCAGCAAATTCTCCAGATCTCTCAGCAAGTGGAAACGTTTGGTCAATGGTGGCTGAGCAACTGGCTCGTCACAATACGCCAGTCACTACTCTTGATGAACTGTGGTATCGTGTTGAAGCTGCATGGGAAGCTGTACCTGTACACGCCATCCAAGCTCTGTTTGACTGAATGCCCAGGCGTATCAAGGCCGTTATTACGGCCAGAGGTGGTTGTTCTGGGTACTGATTTTTGAGGATCTATGCACTCAAATTGCATGAAAATGTAATCATATGTCAGTTCTAGTACAATATATTTGTCCAATGAATACCCGTTTTTCATTTGCATTTCTTCTTGGTGTAGCAATTGTAATGGCCAGTAGTGTACCTTAGAAAATGACATTAGACCCTTCAGGGGTAATTATCTGCAGGTTGTGAATTACTGCACTAAGGTCGCTTGCAAATGCTAGTCACCTGTTTCCAGGCGATGTCTCAAAATGCCAATAATTGGTTAGGAATACAGGAAAACTAGAAGAAAATATACTGTTTTAGGTTTTCAAACCTAAACATATTACTGAATGATTTTAGTAATGTACAGTCTTTTCGGAAAGATACACGCGATGTTGGAGAGCTGCAACGCGTGTTGGTATTCTCCGCGCCGGCAGTGGTCCGCAACGGGTCAGGATATTAGCTCGACAGCTCGGTAGCTACCGCTGTGTCACCCCCGCTGAGTTAACAATTGAGCGCCGGCCGGGCGGCGCAGACAATGGCGGTGTCCGCAGCCTTCCAGAGGCGGGCAGCAGGCGGGCCGGCCCGCGATTGTTCGGCCGTGGCCCGGTAATGAGCGGAGGGGCGGATGGCAGCACTGCGCTGTGGCGTGGTGGCCGCCCTGAGCCCGGGGAAGCCCCGGCCGGCGACAAATTACGGGGGCGCCGCTGCGTGCGCAAAGTCCAGCCCCACGCGGCCGCCGGGAGATTTACGCCGCTGCGCGTGGGAGGAAATGAGGCGCAGCAGCAAAGTCTGCGGGCGTGCCGCACGCGGGCCTCCGGAGGGCCGTTATCTCCCAGCCATCTGGAAACATGGTGAGATAGGCGAGCAGTGTCACACGCATTGGATTATATGTTATGGTAACGACAGTATTAAAGAGTAGATCCAGACGCTAAAAATACTTCGGACAAAGATTCATTATTTAATAATTCCAAAAGCAATTTTCATGCCTCCCATATTCATTACGCAGTTGAACCAACATGCAAGCTCTTCAGCTTTAATCATTTCGTTGATGTTGAAGTTTTGTTGCCTTTTCTGTCTTTACGACTATGACGATTTTTTCATCCCATAAACAGCAAGGCCGAGAAAACCATTTTTTAAATGTTCCATCTACATTGCATTAATTTTTTTAAATGGCTGATTTCAGTTCAACATGAACCGTCCATGGTTGTGATTCTGTCAGCTGGAAGAGTAACCAGTCCAACCATCAGCAACATACCGGGTGATCAAAAAGTAAGTATAAATTTGAAAACGAATATTGTAGATAGAGAGGTAAAAATTGACACACATGCTTGGAATGACATGGGGTTTTATTAGAACCAAAAAAATACAAACGTTCAAAAACTGTCCGACTGATGGTGCTTCATCTGATAAGAATAGCAATAGTTAGCATAACAAAGTGAGACAAAGCAAAGATGATGTTCATTACAGGAAATGCTCAATATGTCCACCATCATTCCTCAACAATAGTCGAGGAATAATGTTTTGAACAGCACTGTAAAGCATGTCCAGAGTTATGGTGAGGCATTGGCGTCCGATGTTGCCTTTCAGTATCCCTAGAGATGTCGGTCGTACACGATACACTTGCGACTTCAGGTAATCCCAAAGCCAATAATCGCATGGACTGAGGTCTGGGGACCTGGGAGGCCGAGCATGACGAAAGTGGCCGCTGAGCACACAATCACCACCAAACGATGCACGCAAGAGATCTTTCACGCATCTAGCAAAATGAGACGGAGCGCCATCCTGCATAAACATCGTACGTTCGAGCAGGTGTTTATCAGTCAGGCTGGGGATGATGCGATTCTGTAACACGATTGTTATGCGCAGTCACTGACGTTTTGCTGTCCAGCGCCATCTTCTGTCGGACATTTTGCGAACTTTGTTTTTTTGTTTTTTTTTTTGTTCTAATAAAATTCCATGTCATTCCAAGCATGTGTGTCAATTTTTACATTTCTCTATATACATTATTCCGTGGTTTATTAAGTTTTCAAATTTATACTGACTTTATGATCACCTGGTATATATGCAACGTTATAGGGTAAAGTATCACACATTTTTGCAACGCTAAAATGTTTGTCAGTCTTCGGCTGATACTCGTGTCTCAGTTTTCATTGATTACAATCTTCTCCTGCAGCGTAGAAATATTTGGGTCTTAATTTCGTACAGCATATTAGATGATCCAGGAAAATTCGTGACTGTGTCATTCATGCATTAAATTATGAAAGCTGCACCAGTAACATGTTTGATGCTTACCACAACGCCTTTCGAGAATTTATTTTTATTTTGAAATGCGTTTGTGCATTTGTTTACAAGAATGCCTCTTTGACGTTTGCACTTGTGATTTTCTGCCTCTCTTGCGTCTTTTCGCGTTTAGACGGCAATCGGAAAATAGGACATAATGAGCCTTTGAATATTTTTAAACGCTAGTGATAGAAACGGTATTTCTGTTTCTCTATTTACATATATCGTTCTTCCTTCATTATACAGAGCATAAGTTACACAAAAATCATCATTTTTTCAGTTTCTTTACAAAACAAGCTATTACGACCATATGGTTTACAAATAGCTTCTACATAGTCTGAGGTGTTACAGTGGTTTTGGATTGCATTATGTATGTATATGTGGTTGTCAATTATAAAACGTATATTTAGCACTTTTTTTCTGAGTCATCAGTCGTCTGACTGGTTTGATGCAGCCCGCCACGAATTTCTCTCCTGTTTCAAACTCTTCATATCGGAGTAGCACTTGCAACCTGCGCCCTGCTGAATGTATTCCAATCTCAACCTTCCTCTATAGTTTTTGTTCTCTACACCTCCGTCTAGCACCATATGGTTCAAATGGCTCTGAGCACTATGGGACTCAACTGCTGAGGTCATTAGTCCCCTAGACCTTAGAACTAGTTAAACCTAACTAACCTAAGGACATCACAAACATCCATGCCCGAGGCAGGATTCGAACCTGCGACCGTAGCGGTCTTGCGGTTCCAGACTGCAGCGCCTTTAACCGCACGGCCACTTCGGCCGGCTCTAGCACCATAGAAGTCAGCCCCTGATATCTTAACAGACGTCCCATCATCCTGTCACTTCTCCTTGTCAGTGTTTCCCAAATATTCCTTTCCTCCCCGATTCTGCGCAGAACTGCTCATTCCTTACCTTACCAGCCCACCTAATTTTCAACATTCCTCTGTAGTACCACATCTCAAATGCTTTGATTCTCTTCTGTTCCGCTTTTCCCACAGTCAATGTTTCACTAACATGCAATGCTGTGCTCCAAACGTATTTACCACTATTGACAACTAAATTATCAATCACACTTTTTTTTATTTGAGTAAATCTACATACTTACGAAAATTGTTCCACTTATCATATGCAGGAGAACATTTGAAGAAATTTACTGATTCCGTATCTAGTTTGTCACTAAGAATTTTTTCTCCTTGGTTTTTACGGCATACATTTTATGAGATTTTTAGAAGTGGTGGAGTGTCTTAAAATCTTCACTGTGTTTTCGAATGAGTCCTCAGTGCTTTTTATGTGTGGTGCTATTTTGATTTTGTAAATTGGTTGTGTGTGTAATAGCTGATGTGTTCAGTGTATCTAATTTGAAAATTCCTGCCAGTTTCTCTGGTCCTTATAGCACCAAAGGAGCACCAGAGGGCCTTCTGTATGTGCTCACTTCACTATACAAAATGTGTCAAGGATGTCTGCTGTTTCTCATCCACTGGACTTGTGAAACCCATCTGAGTTGGTGACCAATAACAGTAGCTTCTATACTGTACATTTTTGCCTGCTCTAGAACAGTAGTGTTTGATACAAGGTCATTCCATTTGATGTTCATAATGCATCTACGCTCGTGTTAGTTTCTTAAGATCACGGCGATATAGATCATGGTATAAAGAACAACTCTTTGATATGCCATGAGTGGTACATAGTGTAAAACCTCTAGAAAGACCCATTGTAAAATACATACAAAAGCAACACGTGTGGCTTGAATGCTTTTCTCCACATACTTTTCCGATTAGCACGGAACTGGTAATATACTTCTTAGATCAAAGAAGTGAGCTACTTGTTCCGAAGGTGTGTTGGAAATAGATACTGTAATCCGGAAAGGCAGTTCCAGGAGGTGGCTGTACTCCTATTTTTGTTTGTTTTCTGGATTTTGATGATCAAGGCACACCGGTTATTTACATTACCGAAGAAAACTTACCGATTGTGCAGCTCTGCAGTTTATGTTCTGGCAAAGCATTGTCATCAGCGTATTGCAGGTCATTTACCTCAGACTTTTGAAGCTTCTAAGGTGCAGTCTCAACTGATTAATAGCCCGCCACTCGATCTCTATTCAAGCTCTACTTGTGCATTTTTGACAGTCAACGTCTCACAGAGCATTACGTACAGACCAAATAACATCGGCGCTGCGACATATTCTTGTTCGAGCCCATTAGAAATCAGGAATTTGTAAGATGTTTCAGCCTGGTACAGCACCTGCCAAGATATGTCATGTTGGAAAGGTTGAATCAATCGAACAAAGTGTTAAGGGCAGCATTAATAATTTAACACCTCCTACATAGCTTCCCTGGACACTGCATTAAAGGCCTTTTCTAGGTCATAGAACATGATGAAGTAAAAGAAGTGTTTTACAAAACTTACTTAATATGTCAATATCTTCTTTCCAGAAGAGCAATGTCATGAAATGTCCAAAAAGTCCATATTGTACTTGATAATTATACAGGGTGTTCATTCTGACGATATTGAAATATTTCGAAAACTACACAGCGGATCAAAAAATGATAGTTCCTGTTGGTTTGTCTAGCAGAGGGACATACAGTGATACCACACTCGACCCGCCCACTCCACTCAATACGTGGATGGTGGGGGACAACTTTGAAATCTGCAGTGGGATTTGAAGCTGACTGCAGAACGATTCAGCTGCCGCTAACGTGCATTTCGGTTAAGGACCACGAAGATAGCCGGCCGGAGTGGCTGAGCGGTTCTAGGCGCTTCGGTCTGGAACCGCGCGACCGCTACGGTCGCAGATTCGAATCCTGCCTCGGGCATTGATGTGTGAGATGTCTTTATGTTAGTCGGGTTTAAGTAGTTCTAAGTTCTAGGGGACTGATGACCTCAGATGTTAAGTCCCATAGTGCTCAGAGCCATTTGAACCGTTTTTGAACCACGAAGATAAGAGAAATTAGGACTCGTATGGATGCAGATAAACACTCGTGTTTCTATCGCCCTATTTTCGAGTACAACAGGAATGGAAAGGGCTATTAATGGTACGGGGTACCCTCCACCACGCACCATACGGTGCCTTGTGGAGTATGTATGTAGGTGTAGAAAACGGACGTCTGTCCCGACGTATAAAATATGGAGACAAAAAAGTTTAAAAACAGTTATTAATGTGGAAAATTCATTATAGAGGATAATTAAAAATCAATAGAGAGATTACAGAAAACTGTATTTAAATCTTTGCAACTTATGTTAATAATTACGGATAATGTAAGAAAATACCTAAGCCATACTCCATTTCAAACCGATCATTCTGATGTATACGTAGAGTCACCGACGAGAGCGAACTAGAATTGCTCATTTTGAGTTCTGGAGCTGTTTTCGGCAAATGAGGTACATACGAGATGTCTTCTACATAATGGCATAGCACGAAGTCTGTGGTTGTCAGGTCTGGAGATACAGGTGGCCAAGAGCAGAACACAGCTTGGTTGTGTCCACTACAAACGACTCAGTGATTCGGAAAATGTTGACTGCGTTTCTCGTTGCGGCAGAATCTTATCACGAAATTCGAATCACCAACTTTCTCCTTCCAATGCGAAAATACTTTGTTGACGCCGACTTGCATATGGAGAAACGATCAACATGAGAAAATAGGGGAAATCAGAGCTCGTACGGAGAGGTATAGGTGTTCGTTCTTTCTGCTCGCTATACGAGACTGGAATAATAGGGAACTGTGAAGGTGGTTCTATGAACCCCTGCCAGACACTTAAATGAGATTTCCAGAATATCCACGTGGATGTAGATGAAAATTTCTCCTACATTCTCAGTAAATCAGAATCATTTCAAATTTTTCTCCTGTTCTTGCAACATTCATCCCCCGCTTGCACGTCTGTTCTCCAAATGTTATGCATGTGAGCAGGCAATAAACAGTGCGCAAGGATTGTGATATTTAGCGCCGCTATTTGTTCTACGTTTGCACTATACGCGAGCTCCGGTCGCAGTGTAGTGCCTGTTTCGATATGTCATAGTTCGCTACACGGCCACGGTGGCGCGCCCCGTTCGATAAGTCTGAGGAATACAACGTTGCGATTGGAGTTTCCAATTAGGAGAAAAGAAATACTGGGCGGTTCTACCCTGGCAGCATGGCGGTTGGGTCCCACATGCTATTGGGTATTCAAGGGCCATTGAGTAGCATGTCGTAAATTGCTACTGCGTGCGCATATCTTTCGATTACAGCGCCATCTGTGGCGAAATGAAAAAAATGCTTCAGACACAACGTGTGTAGATTTCGCCGTAGAGTCGTCATCTGTAATAAAAAGCGGGGGTTCCCATTGAAAATTTCGAATCTGCTCCCGCGATCCACGTACTGGGTGGGGTGGGGAATCGAGTGTGGTATCGTTGAATGTCCGCCAGAAAGGCAAACAAATTGCGACTATAGCTTTTTTCATCCGATGTGTAGTTTTCGAGATATCTCAATATATTCAGTTAAAATGAACACCCCGTATGTTGCAACTAACGGCTGCATTTTTTTTTTTTTTTTTTTTTTTTTGGTGAAGTATATACTAAAGTTGCTGATAAAATAACAGCTGTGAATAAAAGCTTTTGTAAATGATCCAGATATATGAATGACCGTAAAAAACATGGTGGTGGTGGTGGTGGTTAGTGTTTAACGTCCCGTCGACAACGGGGTCATTAGAGACGGAGCGCAAGCTCGGGTTAGGGAAGGATTGGGAAAGAAATCGGCCGTGCCCTTTCAAAGGAACCATCCCGGCATTTGCCTGAAACGATTTAGGAAAATCACGGAAAACCTAAATCAGGATGGCTGGTGACGGTATTGAACCGTCGTCCTCCCGAATGTGAGTCCAGTGTGCTAACCACTGCGCCACCTCGCTCGGTGTAAAAAACATGTAAAAACAACCGAATATGACTGAATCAGTGACATAAGCTACAACTGATTCATGAAGAAGTGCTTTCAAATATGAGTATAACTGAAGCCGCAGAGTGCAAGAGAATATAAACACATAGTTGAGGCATGAGAAGTATATATTTCTGTTGTAGTCCGTTCTTATTATAATGGATATTTTGCTTGACATGAAATGATTTTATATGCTGTCTAATAATTTGCACGTTGTTACAGAAGACTGGACATTCTAATACACGAATAGGCCTACTTTTTTAAATGTAATTATGTTTCCTCCAAATGCGAGTGCGTCGAAGATACTTTCCATTTGTAGTTCAAATGTACCTAGTATTGTGGAATTGGTTTCTACTCCGTTGGGAAACAGTTTCATTCCTTCTGATATTTTATCATCATAACCACTTGGTTTTCTTTTCAGCTACCGTTATGGTTTCTTAATTGGTATGCTAAATATTTGTAATGTGGATATTGCATTCAATAATGGTTTCCTATGTTCCATATTCATCGATTTGACGGGAAATTTAGTGAATAAAACTTCACGTTGTTGTGTACAGACGCGACTTCTTTTTTGCAAAAGGTCAGGTATTCTCCTATTTACTATCATTAAAGTCGATATGCAGCACGCTTTTGCAACATGTATTGCGTTCGAACATTGTGAACTGGCCGGCCGAAGTGGCCTTGCGGTTAAAGGCGCTGCAGTCTGGAACCGCAAGACCGCTACGGTCGCAGGTTCGAATCCTGCCTCGGGCATGGATGTTTGTGATGTCCTTAGGTTAGTTAGGTTTAACTAGTTCTAAGTTCTAGGGGACTAATGACCTCAGCAGTTGAGTGCCATAGTGCTCAGAGCCATTTGAACCATTTTTGAACATTGTGAACTACCTCGAAGACACACAGTCAACATGGATTTAGAAAACATCGTTCTTGTGAAACACAGCTAGCTCTTTACTCACACGAAGTGTTGAATGCTATTGACAAGGGATTTCAAATTGATTCCGTATTTTTGGATTTCCGGAAGCCTTTTGACACTGTACAACACAAGCGGCTTGTAGTGAAAATGCATGCCTATGGAATATCATCTCAGTCGTGTGACTGGATTCATGGTTTCCTTGCGAGAGACGGGGCCCGATGACCTCAGCAGTTTGGTCCCATAGTCCCTCCCACAAATTTCCAAATTTCCTGTCAGAGAGGTCACAGTCCATAGTAATTGGTGGAAAGTCATCGAATACAACAGAAGTGATTTCTGGCGTTCTCCAAGGTAGTGTTATAGGCCCCTTGCTGTTCCTCACCTATATAAACAATTTGGAAGACAATCTGAGCAGCCGTCTTCGGTTGTTTACAGATTACGCTGTCGTTTAAAAAAAATGGTTCAAATGGCTCTGAGCACTATGGGACTTAACATCTGTGGTCATCAGTCCCCTAGAACTTAGAACTACTTAAACCTAACTAACCTAAGGACATCACACACATCCATGCCCGAGGCAGGATTCGAACCTGCGACCGTAGCAGTCGCGCGGTTCCGGACTGAGCGCCTAGAACCGATAGACCACCGCGGCCGGCTACGCTGTCGTTTATAGACTGGTAAAGTTACCAGAGGAACAAAAATATTGCAAAACTATTTAGAAAAGATATCTGTAAGGTGAGAAAATTGGAAAAAAGCACTAAATAATGAAAAACGTGAGGTCATCCACATGAGTGGTAAATGGAATCCTTTGTACGTCGGTTACACGATAAATCACTCAAACATAAAGGCCGTAAATTCAACAAAAGACGTAGTAATTGCAATTAAGAACAACTTGAATTGGAAGGAACAGATAGAAAATATTGTGGGGAAGGCAAACCAAAGACTTCGTTTTATTGGCAAGATACGTAGAAAATGTAGCAGATCTGCTAACATAAACAGACTGCCTACACTACGCTTGTCCACCCTCTTTTAGAATACTGCTGCGCTGTGTGGGCTCCTTACCAGATAGGATTGACGAAGTACATCGATGAAGTTCAAAGAAGGGCAACACGTTTTGTATTATCTCGAAACAGGGGAGATAGTGTCACCGACATGATGCAGGATTTTGGGCGGACATCATTAAACCAAAGGCATTTTTCTTTGGTACGGAATCTTCTCACGAAATTTCAATCGCCAACTTTCTCCTCCGAATGTGATAATATTTTTCTGACGCAAAGCTACATATGGAGAAACGATCACCACAATAAAATAAGGTAGGGGTTAGTTTTTCCCGCGCGCTGTTCAAGATCGGAATAATAAAGAATTATCGTGAAGGTAGTTCGATGAACCCTCTGCCAGACACTTAAGTGTGATTTGCAGAATAAACATGTAGGTTTAGATGATGTAGATGTACCAGCCATTTTTCTATTTTTATAACAAGAAAACGTTCTTCATTAAATATCTGTAGCTTACAAGAGAATCGTAAAGAAATTGTTATGTAATGCGCAGTTTCACACCTCCCAGGGTACTTTGGAAACTAAAGAAATGTAAATCTGGTGTAATTTTTTTGTTATTTCGGAACTTTATTGTACTATATACGTTTTCTTTTGTAAAAACGGTGTTACAAAATAATCAATATAAATTACACTATTTACAACCACCCTATTTTGTATTAAAAAGTATAGCTTATTGCCCGCTTGCAGCGCTGTTGTCGGAGTGCATAACAACGATGATGAGGAGTGTCGTGACTGCGTTTGTTACGTGGTGTTTTTTAAACTGCCAGGAAGTTTCATGTTTGTGCTGATATGAGAAGCGCAGTGCATCGGCAGCTTGCTTCGTTCGGGGCTCGAACCGGACACGTTGGCCGCACGTGTGCGGACGGGGGCGCCACCAGTGAAGCGGTGCCAATTAGCCGAGCCCTATAATGACGCCCTTCAAACATTGACACGTGGAGGACGGCGCTTCATTTATTAACGGCCAGCTGCGAGCAGCGTTATCGCGGCCTATTTTCTGACCAGCCGTGTTTGCTCACGCTTGCACGATGACGAACATGTGTAAACAGAATAATGGAAATGAAGGCGAGCAGAACATACAAAAATTAATAACTGCCGTTTTAGTTTGCCTGTCAAATATTACTTCTGAGCGCATACAATGGGGAGACATTAAACTGCAATTATTTGAGTGTCCTCTGACAAACAATTGTAACTACTAGAGACACCTAGCGAAAACTGTATGGATGTTAAACTCGACACATTTCTATTGAAAACAAAAAAACACCTGAAATCTTGCTCAAAAATGTAGCTCACATTACATACAATCTCTATCCTCACTAAGTAATTTGAACCGAGTTCCATTCCTAATGGTGAATATTTGAATTTATCGGGAATGGCGCACAGTTATAAGCAGAAAAATAGAAACATAAACTTTGTTTTTCATCCTTATCCTGTAAGACGCATAACGTAGAGAATGTGAGATTGTCTTTTGGAGGTCACTTTTTGCTTATTTAAGATGTTGGAAAACATAGTAAGTTTAATGGCAATAGAGATGAGCTAGTTTCCATTTTACAGTGTTAGGTATAACTGTATTTCTCTTTTTCCGTTCTTAATCCAAATGACATTTAATACTTTATTGTATTTATGTCAGGTAGATTATGTAGATATAGACGTGAGCTGCTGTGAGGGTTGAAATAAGTACGTAGACGTTTCATGGTTTCTACTACAGGGAGGGACTTTGGTGTTCAAGCCCCTCTGTCAGATTCCAATGGGCAGAACCCACGAACGACTCACAATTCAATCTTTACATGAAAGCCGTAAGTGACGTAACAAGTAACAAAACTCAGTTTTTGGATGAATCTATCTCCAGACATCAGCTGCAAACAGTGATGTCAGATCAATCAGAAACAAAGTTATTTCATGAAAAACATGGTAAGTGATTTGCTTTACGCACATTAGTTGCTAGCTTTTCGAAATACCGAGAAATGTCTCAGTTCTGATTCTCACTAATGGCATCTTTGTTATTACGTGTGCATGTAAACAGCGGTAAGTGCCAAAAAAGATGGCTGCTATTAGCTAGATAGTTAATAGTGAGTTAGTTACATGTTCCATACATCATTTGAACAAGTTCCGTATTGAAATAATGTGTGGTGATGCACTATACAGGATATGTATGATTACTATTAACATTAATGAATTATTATTTTTAGTCATACTCATACAATTACACTTAATTTTTTTGTACTGGCTATCAGTTTGTAAGTAGAAATTCACCCATAGATTAGAAGGAGTAGTCCAGGAAGAAATAATTTTCAATTAAATTTAAACCTTTAACATTTTATGTTATTGAGCAATTTGTTGCTGCATATCGATCTCCTTTATATGCCACAGACAACTTTAACAATAGGTCACTTCTCCCTTTAGTGTTGTAGGTATGCCCATTACTTTTCTTCCCAAATTGTGAGAGATCATTTATGATAAACTTTCTTAGCGACTATATTTATTATAATGGTGCAGTTAAAATGCCTAACTCCATGAAGAGATACGAACGTGATGTCCTTAGGTGAACACCATATATTATTCATACTGCTCGATTTTTTCAATCCATAGTTTGTAAGTGATGAGTTACCCTAGAAAATTATACTGCAAAAGATTATTGAATAAAAATGTGCAAAATATCCTAGGAAGTTTACACGTTTGTTTCCAAGATTAGCAATTATATGAAGAGCAAAAGTAGCTGAACTTAATGGTCTGAGAAGTTAAGTAATTTGTTTCTTCCAGCCTACATTTTCATCAGACTGTACACCCAAAAATTTCGAGCATTCGACTTTATTTATTGACCCAAGGTCATTGTATACTTCAATTACTGGTAGGACTATACTTCTTGTAAAGAAATTAATGATGTGTACTTTCTCAAAATTCAGGCAGTCCATTTTCAGAGAAACACTTAAAAATTCTTTAGAAAATATTTATCAACTCTTATGTTAGTTTATCGTTAATGAGCTTGATTGTAACACTACTATTATCTGCTAAAAGTACTATTTATGATTGTTCAATGTGGAGTGGGGGTCATTCACATATATAAGGAACAGTACTGGACCTAAAATTGAACCTTGTGGGACTCCTGTTGTGACTATTTTTCCTCCAGTTACTAAAATTTTCTACCTTTCGGTCATTTTCTGAATTATTCAGAACAACTTTTTCCAACATTTTTGTTAAATATGACTCAAACAGTCATACACCTTTGAAAAATCACAAAAAATTCCAGCTGGCGGTATATTATTACTTAAGACCTGTACTATTTGATGAATGAATACAAAAATAAAATTATAAGTCGAGCAAACGTTGATATGTTAAGTAAATTGTTTCCACATATGTGTATTACATTTTCTAATATTTTTAAAAAGATAAGTCAGGTAATTGGACATATTGGTTTAAGTCTGTCTTATCATCTTTATTTACGAAGTGGTTTAACAACTGCTTGTTTTAACCTGTCTGCAAAAATTACCTGTGCCGGTGATGCATTGCAAATAACACTAAGGGCACTACTTATTAAAATGGAACAATTTTTCATAATTCTATTTTAAATTCCAACAACATCACATGACCTTTAGTTTTCTTAAGAATGTTTTGTAACTTGGGCCAAGGTAAAGTTTCATCTTCATTGATCCATTATGGACCATGGGACAACAGCTAGCAAGTATTTCTTGATGCAGTAATGCTAACCGCCCCAGTCTGTTCCGCCTGGCCACAAAGAGCTGTTGCATAACGATTTGACTCACGTATCCAGTTATATGGCTCCTTCTATGTATAGTGATTTTAAGACTATGATGTGTGGGACCTGAAGATGGCATCAATGTAACGCAGAAACTGGTAGCACATAAGAAGTTCATAAAATAAATTTCTACATCACCCACAGCTGTTGGTAAACTACTGCATCAAGAAATTTGTTTAACTTTTGTGGATTGACACTTTAATATAGTCTCTAGCTTCTTCAGCTGAACTATGTAATCCTACATTTGCTGGTACGTTTCGGAAGTAGTACCGAATGCATCGTTCGTGCCAGGAAAATGCTTTTCAGGTACAATTTGCGTAGATCTGACGATGGTGTGGGTAACTATGGCTTTGGTACAGACCGTGAATATAGTTCCCGCTAATCATGTAGATCTGAATAATTGTTTAAGCGAGTAAACAATGTTCCTGACACTTGCACATGTGAATTTACCTGACGTGTGATGGTCTAAATGTTAAGGGCTTGATTATGTTTACATATTGTAGCAAGGCAGCAATAAATTTAATTTTTATGTGCTGAATATGACTTAATTTTTTATATTGTTACTTTTCATTATTCCAGAAATTCGTAATTACTATAATAAACTTAAAACTCAGGACGTTATAAATTTGTATCTTTGAGAGGTTTCGCAGCAGTGCTTCTTCGTAAACTCAGTTAGCACGTAAAATGCGGTAACTCAATGGTACCTTATGTTAAATGCATTCAGTTTGCAAGTAAATAATCTTAAGGCACGAGTGGTGTAAGTTAAGAATAAAATTTTGGATATAATTTACGATTTTAAAAATAAGTCGTTACTCCAGCAATGTTTTCAAGAAAAAACTTAATTGTACTTCAAAGCTCTCATTTATGAGGCGTTACTGAAGCTCTAGTGCGTAACTTTTCAGGGGAACCAACTCGTCCCTTGCCAATGTTTACGGCAGAGGTCTGCAAATATGTGTGAAGCACTACGACGATGGACAGATTAAAATGTTGAGCACCGTGGCGGGCATATATGAAGAGCACTATTGGATATACTTTGCAATCTCGACTCTTATAGAGTAATGATAATCTAAACACCAACCAGTGCAATAGGAAAATTTTATAGCCCAACGCAGTGCCCTTTCAACCTCGACAAGCTATTCAGGACGAGGTAGCTAAGACAAGCCATTCCAAGCCATACAGAACGAGAAAAGATGTCAGTAAGTCATAGCAAAGAATACGACGATTGGTCTTACGTATTCCCAACGTTTATAGCTACCGAACTGTGACACAGAAGTTGGTTTATTAGTGGAACCGTGTACTTTTTTCTGTACCACACGAATGAGCCTTTGTAAATGTCTCCAACGGCGTAGCACTCATTGAAGTGCCCTCAACAACTGTCGCGCCGTCAACAGAACAGCTGCAAACAACTGCGCTAAATATAATCTAACCCGTACCATAAATCGGTTGGGGTGCATACATGTCTTTAAGACCATCATACCACGTGCACAAAACGTTCACATCGAGCGCCGGTACATGCATTAAGGCGATTTCGGAGAGAAACAGCGGAACGCTCAATTTATGTAGACGCAGCGCAGGCCAGTGTTTATAGCAGTTCGTGTCTTCGGCAGTTTTTTGTTCTGTTTTATTTTACGCGTTTAGTTCCATAGAACCAAACTGAGGCGGATATCTTCATGGTCATTGAACGGGTCAGTACATTAAATTAACAAAGAAAAGCTAATAAATAAAATGGAATATACATGTATTTTAAGCAGGTGAGTATCTACTGAACACACAAGGTGGACAATTTTAATCCATAATGAGAAGTAACTCGGGATGGGGATGAGATGCAGCAAAATGTTTCAGGTAAAAGTTGTAGACGGCAAAGACGGTCACGCATTTCTACTAATGGCCGAGACCTTGATCGTGACTTTCAAAGTGAGAGCCTACAGTGATTTTCTAAATTCAGAACCCTAATGTTTGACTTAAGATCAGAAAAGAGCGGAAAATTTCTCGTATATAATGATATATTGTTCAAAGTCATTGCAAGGTTCAATGAAGGTCAAATGAAAAAATACGTTTATAGTTGTAACAGGGATTAATTCGAAGACGAGGAGGGATACAGCAAAATACAGTGTTGGTTGCAAATTGGAAGGGGTAAGAAGGGTTATATATCTTCACCAATAACCATAATCTGAAACATAATTACCGAATGCCATCCGAAGAATGAGTCATGTTGCATGGAAACCCCTATTTGTGATGTCGGATTTGGAAACAGACAAGAGAGATCTCCACTTTAGGTTTTAACTAACGTGTTTATTGACAAAAATATATACATCACTGAGCTGGTGAGCTGCTGGCGCCAGACTCCATCGATACTCGTCCCAATAGTGGTGAGTCGATTTTCAATGCGTGCTTATCTTCTTCGCACGCCGGCCGGTGTGGCCGAGCGGTTCTAGGCGCTTCAGTCTGGAACCGCGTGACCTCTTCGGTCACAGGTAAGAATCCTGCATCGGGCATGGATGTGTGTGATGTCGTTAGGCTGAAGTGGTGCTAAGTTCTATGCGACTGATGACCTCAGATGTTAAGTCCCATAGTGCTCAGAGCCATTTGAACCATTTTTTTCTTCGCATCCTTGTCGGATGGCTACTTAAGTGCGCCGCGCTTTCTGCAGGGGCTTGCGTTCGGGTATCAGCTGTGTGAGCGGCAGTGATGTGTGGCGCTGGCGAGTGACCGAGTGTACGACGAAGGAGCGTGGGCAGCTTCTGCGGCGTTTCGCCGTTTGAATGCAGATCCGCTACTGATGGTGACTCGGATTTCCTGGAGATTTTTCTTTCTCGTTGTTACCTGTTACAGAAAGTGAGCGAACTGGAGTCGTCGAATTGTTTCTTGGTTGGTTCTGTTCAAGTTAATTGAATACCTGACTGTATTGAAAACTATCCTGGTTTCTACACTTATTTGTCACTGTTCTTAGTCCGGGAGCCTGATATGTTGATGTTATTTAAGGGAGTGCGCACAGCAAATAGACATCAAGCCGTGCTTAATGTGTAGCTAGAGGTCATGCCAAATAGTATGTAAGTCTGTGCCTGACGTTCAAGAGCGGGCCGAAATAATTTTCCTATTTCATGTTCCTAGGTTATTATTTTATTTCTTTGTTCTAGAGAATTGGCTGTTCGTATTTTAAGAGCTGTTACTGGGCAAGTGCTCATTTAGGTTAGTCAGACTTGGGTTCATTGGCGCCGTGTATAATTAAAGATTTATTTATAACCAGTTGGGCAGATATGTTTGTCTGTCTGATGCGCCAGAATGTTGTCGGCCGCTAATGTGTTTATGTTTCAGATATTTGGCAGTGGTCGACGCGAGCAAACTGCGATGGGTTATCACGGTGGAAGAGGGAAATTTAAGGACATGGATCGGTGTCTGTGGCTACGTTGTTAGTGTCCTGCAATTACATCTTTCTGGTGGAGCGTTGTGGTTTTCTAGAAGCTTAATTGTAGCCCTAAGTTGAGTATAGCTCCTGTTTACCTTCTCGTCCGTGAATCTCCTCTATCTGGTAGTACCTTTCGGTCTGCTCGCGTCCCTCACTAATTTTCAACGTAAAAATTATAATCGTTCCATGTTAAGACTATTTAAAATGCTATAATTATATGCTGACCATGAAATATATGTGAACCTCGTACCTGTGAGTAATACTAAAAAGGAGCTTAGTCGAGTGCATTTATCTGATCATACCTTTAATTTGTTACAAGAGATTAAAATCAGTCCATGGAAGCAGTTTTAGAATTTGATATGCGTTGTGTGAAAGCCATGTCCTATGTAAGTCCTGAAGCCTTCTATTATGTCAGTCAAATTTTATTAATGGAGTTTTATAAACAGCCGGCCGCGGTGGTCTTGCGGTTCTAGGCGCTGCAGTCCGGAACTGCGGGACTGCTACGGTCGCAGGTTCGAATCCTGCCTCGGGCATGGATGTGTGTGATGTCCTTAGGTTAGTTAGGTTTAAGTAGTTCTAAGTTCTAGGGGACTGACGACCTAAGATGTTAAGTCCCATAGTGCTCAGAGCCATTTGAACCACCCATTTTATGAACATTGTTTTAGTTAATGCCTTAAAGTTTCAATCTGAATACTACTGCTGGTTCTGTAGGCCAGGTACCTTTTATTATAATCGTGTTACTCTTGGTTTCATTAACAGCGTGTGTTTGTAATAAATTGTTTGGCAGCTACAAACTGGTTATGTGTAAGATTTCGATGTGTCGAAAGGAAAGACGCATCAACCACAAGACGAAACTGTTATTTTGGCATCAGCAAGTCTGAGCAAAAATTATTAAACGTAGGTTATTGATTTATAAGTCATTCACTGAATTCTCATTTTCGTCGTGATGCCTCTTCATATTTGCGTCTAACATATATTTTGCTGTATCGTTCCTCTGTTCTGAGTTAATCGGTACTAAAATTAGAAATAGACCTGCTTATTTCACCGTCAATATCCTTGTCATTACTTTGAATAATGTATCATTTTATACGTAAAATTTGCCGCTGTATTCAAATCTTAAATCAAATATTAAGGTTCTCATTTAAAACAATCACATTATCCTCCAAATCATCTTGAAAATCGCGTTCAATGCCACAGGAATTAGTAGCATTGCATGACCCTCTTCGTCACCTGCAAGTTTTCTCTAAAGCAGTGTGCTTTATCGCCTTCCTAACCCGAGTTACTCCCCATTATAGATTAAATTTGTCCACCCAACATCATAACATAGGAAAAATTTTTAGGAATTCCCAGACACAATAATAGCCACGAAAAAATTTTTCATTTTAGACTTCAAAGTACGACAATTTCTGCTAAGGGTTTTTCTATTCTTACGGTAACTTACTGAAAGGGATGCAGCATAGCACTGTATGCCTTTCTGCATAGGAGTCAAGAAATGTCGATCCAAATACAGATTGGATTTATGTCAATGATTAAATGAATTGAAGATGATAATTTTTAGGACAGGAAAGAAAATGTATAGCGTGAACCTGAACAACACTCCACTCTTTGAGGTTGTTCAGGATTACCTTCTGAGTATTTTGGTGTATGGGATCCACGGCCTCAAGTGGTTAATTACTTGTTGTTGTCAACAACGCCCACTTTAGTGTACGGCCTGAAGCTTGCATTCCGCACCTCTCGGTTATGTCAAGGGTTAGGTGAACGTGAACAGTGACACTCAGCAGTAGAGATATATATAGTGACGAACGGTAGGCATCGTGAGTCGATTTGCAGAATACAGCGGAAGAGCTGCACAGTGACGCGATGGCGAGCTGTTCCTGAAGAGACGACCACCTCATCACAGTACTTCTGCAACCCTGTATGGACGCTTACCAGATACCTAACCCTACCGTAGTAGAATTATTCCACATTACAGTCACTTTCTCTAACATTAAGTTATTTTCACAGAGAGAAAGATAATTTGGGTAACAAACTGCATAAACCGTAATTTCATTTTACTCTGTAACGAACCGCCGGAGACCTTGGGTATTGTATACCATAATACTCACAAGGCATCCCTGAACAACTTCTGAAAATTTGTCGCCGGAGTTCAGGTTCACCCTGTATGTGGAGAGGACGAAGTACAGTTCCCAGAGGTCGACGAGAGGATCGCGAACTTCAGTCACATATTGCTCGAATGTGGAGAGTAACCCCAGACTATAATACTGTATATTATAAGCAAACGAAAATAATCAAAGTAGACTAATTTTCGTGTTTGACTCTCAATTATTGCAGATACTGTTCTAATGGTAAATACAGCAGCATTATCTTTTTGAACAAGATTCTGAACATGTGCTTCCAATGACAGTTTAACTGCGAGTCATTCTGTGATTTACCATAAATTTATTTTCTAGAATCCATGAACTTACGTCTAACTGCAATGTTTTATACCGTGCATATGTTGCACTCAACATCAGTCATTATCAAGCCAGTGTCATCAGCGAACTGAAGTATTTGAGTCATCTGTCGCATTAGAAAGAGTACGACTTCCCTCTTCGACTTGCTTCCACTTTAGACAGAGCAGCAGGTCGTGGTTTGTGCCCATAATTTCATTTTTTTCTCGGTACAGTAGCATCAGCGTGCTACACAGAACGCGAGGACAAACTGTGTTATTTCAATTTTCTATGTACATCCCTCACAAATGCTCAAGTGTCCTCATAGTCTCAGCGATTATAGTTATGTGTTCCTTTCTTGTTTTCTTCCGGTGGTTCGTTTGGGTGTTGATTGGCTTGGAGTATCTCATCTGCTCAGGTGACACAGGAAGCTTCCGAGATGCTGCTTGTGCAGTCCCAAGTTCTACATCCACATCTACATCTACATTGATACTCCGCAAGCCACCCAACGGTGTGTGGCGGAGGGCACTTTACGTGCCACTGTCATTACCTCCCTTTCCTGTTCCAGTCGCGTATGGTTCGCGGGAAGAACGACTCTCTGAAAGCCTCCGTGCGCGCTCTAATCTCTCTAATTTTACATTCGTGATCTCCTCGGGAAGTATAAGTAGGGGGAAGCAATATATTCGATACCTCATCCAGAAACGCACCCTCTCGAAACCTGGCGAGCAAGCTACACCGCGATGCAGAGCGCCTCTCTTGCAGAGTCTGCCACTTGAGTTTATTAAACATCTCCGTAACGCTATCACGGTTACCAAATAACCCAGTGACGAAACGCGCCGCTCTTCTTTGGATCTTCTCTATCTCCTCCGTCAACCCGACCTGGTACGGATCCCACAGTGATGAGCAATACTCAAGTATAGGTCGAACGAGTGTTTTGTAAGCCACCTCCTTTGTTGATGGACTACATTTTCTAAGCACTCTCCCAATGAATCTCAACCTGGTACCCGCCTTACCAACAATTAGTTTTATATGATCATTCCACTTCAAATCGTTCCGTACGCATACTCCCAGATATTTTACAGAAGTAACTGCTACCAGTGTTTGTTCCGCTATCATATAATCATACAATAAAGGATCCTTCTTTCTATGTATTCGCAATACATTACATTTGTCTATGTTAAGGGTCAGTTGCCAACTTGAGTTTTCTACAAGAACAGCAAAGTTGAAATGAGGGGTCAAAGATTTGTAGTGTTCTGCAGGCGTGGTAGGCCATGATTGGTAGAGAAACTATCCCTCCATCACTTACCGGAAGCGGGACTGGTCCCTGATGTCGCCATGTTAGGCACTCGGACGCTAGCGCTGGAGATCAGCAGTTGACTCTAGTACGTGCTCCGCTGATTCTGCTGTCGATGAGGGTATTGGGTATGTAATACGTAGCTTGAATTACACACTGATCCATTCCTCTTTAGGAAATATTACGAGTAAATCAGTTTAATAAGCCACAGCTGCAAAATACTAACACGAATCCTTTACAGACAAATGGAAAAACTAGTAGAAGCCGACCTCAGGGTAGATCAGTTTGGATTCCGTAGAAATACTGGAACACGTGAGGCAATACTGACCTTACGACTTATCTTAGAAGAAAGATTAAGGAAAGGCAAACCTACGTTTCTAGCATTTGTGGACTTAGAGAAACCTTTTGACAATGTTGACTGGAATATTCTATTTCAAATTCTAAAGGTGGCAGGGGTATAATACAGGGAGCGAAAGGCTATTTACAATTTGTACAGAAACCAGATGGCAGTTATAAGAGTCGAGGGACATGAAAGGGAAGCAGTTGTTGGGAAGGGAGTAAGACAGGGTTGTAGCCTCTTCCCGACGTTATTCAATCTGTATATTGAGCAAGCAGTAAAGGAAACAAAAGAAAAATTCGGAGTAGGTATTAAAATCCATGGAGAAGAAATAAAAACTTTGAGGTTCGCCGATGACATAGTAATTATGTCAGAAACAGCAAAGGACTTGGAAGAGCAGTTGAATGGAATAAATAGCGTCTTGAAAGGAGGATATAAGATGAACACCAACAAAAGCAAAACGAGGATAATGGAATGTAGTCGAATTAAGTCGGGTGATGCTGAGGGAATTAGATTAGGAAATGAGACACTTAAAGTAGTAAAGGAGTTTTGCTATTTGGGGAGCAAAATAACTGAAGATGGTCGAAGTAGAGAGGATATAAAGTGTAGACTGGCAATGCAAGGAATGCGTTTCTGAAGAGGAGAAATTTGTTAATATGGAGTATAGATTTAAGTGTCAGGAAGTCATTTCTGAAAGTATTTGTATGGAGTGTAGCCATGTATGGAAGTGAAACATGGACGATAATTAGTTTGGTCAAGAATAGAATAGAAGCTTACGAAATGTGGCGCTACAGATGAATGCTGAAGATTAGATGGGTAGTTCACATAACTAATGAGGAGGTATTGAATAGAATTGGAGAGAAGAGAAATTTGTGGCACAACTTGACAAGAAGAAGGGACCGTTTGGTAGGACATGTTCTGAGACATCAAGGGATCACAAATTTTGTATTGGAGGGCGGCGTGGAGGATAAAAATCGTAGAGGGAGACCAAGAGACTAAGCAGATTCAGAAGGATGTAGGTTGCAGTAGTTACTGGGAGATGAAGAAGCTTGCACAGGATTGAGTAGCATGGAGAGCTGCATCAAACCAGTCTCAGGACTGAAGACCACAACAACAACGAGTAAATGAGAGACTGACTTTTTAAATTTCCTTGCATAGTAAGATTGAGTAGCAACAAGGTAGTTGACCAGACACCCTCGTCTTATACAAGGGGCTTGTTTCGCATCGAGGCTTGCTAGTGATTTCTGCGTGTGCTTGTCTTGAGGTGAGATCATTTGCGTGTGGGGTGTAGAATTAAGCTGAGTTTACTAGGGCGTGATTTCCTTTGAATAGGCAAGAACGAATATGTGGAGAGTACTTTGAGAGCCTCGTGGACACTGGCTGCACGGACACTGCGTGCTCGATCCGAATTCAGACGAGGTTAGAGAGTGTAAGTTATAAGTTGAGATTATTTGCATGTTGAGCGCAAAATTAAGCTGAGTTCATTCGCGTGTGAAATCATTTGCACGGACAAACACGTTTGCATGTTTAGTACACTGAATTCTCATTCTCTGTGGCGGACCTCGTGGCCGCTGGGTGCAAAGACAATAATTATGGAGGAAGCGTGCTTGATCCGAATTCAGCCGAGTTTGCACTCGCCAACTTCAACTTCTGTTACGAAGGGTGTGATTTGATTAACAAGCTCATGAATTTTTCATTCTGGAGGGGAAATAAATTACTGAACTGTTCATTTAATTTTACTTAGACTAGAATAGGGCATCTGCATGTGAAAGAAACTGTCCTGTTAGGGGCTGTGACAAAGTGGTGATATTTCCCCGGTTTGAGAAATAGCCCGGGTAAATTTGGGGATAGCGTAGTTGAACATTGCGAGTGACCATATTCCTGTTCCGCTGGTCCTTTCTCCTTTAAACTCTCGGGGATATAGCCGACCTCAGTGGCGGCAGTGTCTGAGGCAGTGTGAATGTTTAATTGAGGGGACAACCTTTCTCGTTTCCTGCAGAAACACATCGCTTTAGATATTAGGTGTTTTATGGAGAAAGCGGATAAATTTACTGTTCCCTGCCAACAGTGGGATCTTGTAAAATAATAACAGTTAAAGATATCGTTAAGAGACAGTAGTTTTATTAGACCTGAAATGAATGGTCTGTTTCCTGCCAAGAGTGGCTTTTCTGAGTAAATAAATGTTGAAAGTACTCAAACAACATGGAAGGACGTCCAGTTTGATTAGGAAATCATAGAATTCATCGATTCCCGCCATTGTGTACCACTATGACTGTCATTATCAATATGGCATTGCCAATACACACCATGACCTTGGAATAAGAGGGACGTCAACAATCGAAAATGCATTGAGCGACTCACTTTGCGCGACTTTCAATGATGTAAGTTCACTTATGCATTACCCATTGTACGACTTAGCATTTGAACATCAATAGTATGTGGTAATGAATTCACTTAGGACCGATATTTGTCCGATCTATACTTATTGCAAATACCGTGAAGGGTACATAACAGAGAGCGGACCTTAGTATTCGATGTAGTCCCTGCCACGTCTGCAAACCACGCTGCATCCCCTAATCTCAGGCATGCCTTAGATACACGAAAAGATGGGATCGTTGTTGAGGGTAGCAATAAAACTGTTTCCAGTTAAAATACAGTCACAGATTAAGTAAAATCATTTAAACACTCTCCTCTAATTATAATGGCTGTTTCAAACTCTGTGTGACAAACAACTAGAAGCTATAGATCGTGTCATAGGGAACAGCTCTTGTTACAGGCAAAATTTTTGGCTACACTTCACGGCGATGTTAGTTGTTTTTAATAACTGATCATGTCCGTGAGAGGCAGATGGCATAGGCACGCCGCAATGTTCGTGTGCAGCGTGTATAGTCTATAATCCAGTAATTACGTGGTAGGCCTAGCTCCTCAAATACCTTTTTTGCATTTATAGCTGTTCTTAAGTTTTTCTTGCTGAAAATCACACTATCACGTTCCTAGTGAAGGTACGGTAGCACGTAGATGTAGCCCACCTGTTTAGTAGAGCCTCCTACTTCAGTGACATCTTGTAGCCCCAGTGATTCCCAACATCTTGCGGTGTTGTTGTCTCGCCTTTTGTTCATCTTCCCAAGTGCCGAGGTGTTTGGCGAGGAGCGCAGGGGTTGGTTGGCCACGGATTGAAGAGAGGGCGTGACGAGCAGCGGTGGGGGAGAGAGGGTAAATTGGTACAGGGCATTTCTGACGTGAGTTAGCAAAGCGGAAGAACAATGGTGGCGCCGTTGTATTGGGCAGCCCCTCCTGAGGTATTCCTTGCAGCAGAACTGGAGTTTGGCAGTGGTCACGAAGCAGACGCAGCTACGGTTCGTGGGCTGTTTGTGCCAGCCTGCGCCCATTGTAGCCTGTCCTGCATATGGCGCAGTGCTTGCTACCTTCCTGTGCATCTACAGTTGCCGACTGCAGATTATGTTAAATGGTGATCTGCCTCGCTACTGCAGATCTGAACTTCAAGTGGGTTTGTGCTGTGTGCTGATTATGGTGTTGAAATGACTAGTTCTGTTGTTGGCTTAGTGCCTCGTCTGGCCTCGTTGAATGCCTCTGGCAGTGCCCTGGTTGTTATTTGAGCATTGTGCTTGTATGGCTTAAAATTATTGACTGTGTTACGATTTGTGGGAACATCGCACATTTGGTAGAAATCTGTCAGTTTTGATAAAGGCTTTTAATAATGTATTAAAGGCACATGGTCCTTTGTTTGTGAGATCTCCCTGAAGTTAGTTGAGCTGATTCCTTACAAGCAGCTACAGCATAAGTATCTGAGTTTGATATTTTAAAGGAAAAAGTTTTTGATATTAATTCAAGGTTCGGAGTTATTTTAGAATGTTAATATTATTAGTGATTGATATATAAGGGGGAATCTGAAAGATTTGCTAATTGTTTGTATTTGTGTGGGTAAGTTAACCAGTAGAATTTGTTTATAGGCAGTCTGTTTATGACAGATTGTAAAGCTTGTGTTCAACTGTCAGTCCTACACAGTAAAGAACAGCTGCTGTGGTATCTTCTGAATATGAACCTTGTCCTAGAATCATTTGCTGTGGCTTAGATAAAGCTGTTGTTGGTCTAGCTGTACTGCCTATGGCATTGCATCCGGCCGTGCGACCGAGCTAAGTAACGGCCTATACTGTTTGTTGCCTACCAAACTTAGCAACTATATAATCCATTTCGATTGTAATTTTTAAAGTAAGATGTTGCCAACAAGTCCTGGTGATTTACAGAAAATTTGACAAATGATTTAAGTGTTTTTAGATAATATGTTAAATAAATTAAAACCGAACAAATGGTTCAAATGCTTCAAATGGCTCTAAGTACTATGAGACTTAACATTTGAGGTCATCAGTCTCCTAGACTTAGAACTACTTAAACCTAAATAACCTAAGGACATCACACACATCCCTGCCCGAGGCAGGATTCGAACCTGCGACCGTAGCAGCAGTGAGGTTCCGGTCTGACGGGCCTAGAACCACTCGGTCACAAAGGCCGGCGAAAACCGAACATTCGAAGCTAAATTTTCATGCTACTGAACTCATGTCAGATTTTTGCCAGGTTTTGGTAAGCAATTACAAATTAAAAGTGCTGCTTTTGTTGTAAAAGTATTTGTTTTGCCCTCTTTGTCTGTTTCTTAGCCTTAGTGGCAATGACACTGGAAGACTGTAAAAGTATTTCTTTATAAAGCTGCAGTTGGAAGTCAGAATGTGTCTAAGCTGTTACTAGTTGTGGACTGTTTCACGAATTCTTATGAATAAATAAATATTAATTCTGTGTATCCTCAAATTGGAAACAGCGCTTCCATCCCACCAGTCCTGTGCCCTGCAAACCTTCTTTCACAGAACGAAGTCCATAATCTAGTGAGAATTATGCGCATTTTCCGTTTTCCAAACAACTAGTGGAACAATCTCCAAATGATCTGTTAAGAAAGCCTGCAAATTTTCTGTGTGGAATGAGCGCAACATCCGTGATGTTACTACCTCTACAGATTGCCTTAAGTTCGTTTGCACATTTTCCAGTAAGTGCAGTAGCATTTATGTTAGGAACTGCAGCCCGATCTATTACTAGACATTTGCCGCAAAGCCAGTGAAATGCCCTGGGTGTAAAACGCAGTAGCGGTCCTAGCACTGACCCCAGTAAGACACAGTCGACGGCGTTTCCTTGTAAACCTCTTGTTTCAATTTTCCACACAGAAAGAAGTTCGTGGGCCCTAACTCTTAGCGGTCTGGGCATTTTCCATTTCCCAACGACCAGTCCAACGATCTCTAAATGTTCTGTTAAGAAAGTCTGTAATTATCTGTGTGGAATGGGTGGGACATCCGAGATGTTGCTACCTCCATAGGTCGCCTTGAGTTAGTTTCGATGGATTCCAGTAATTGCAGCAGGATTTATGTTAGTAACTTGTGGCTGTTTATAGTCTCATCTATAAAACGAAGACCAATGAAAACTGTTAAAAAGATACACCATACGGTGACACACGAAGGTTGCTGTTTATCCAGTTATTTCAACCAGTGTGAATTTTCAACTTACCAGTAGTGCCTATTGTGAGTGCAGATGTTTCCATGTGTGTAAACTAAATGATGCTGCATATGTAAACGAAACGACTGATGTAGACCGTGCCATGTGGCAACAGTTCACTGACATCGTCTCCGCTGACGCGTTCGCTACTGCCACCGACATATAGCGAGATTCACCACTAAACATGTCCTCCTACCATCATATCAAATAGCAGCCTTCTTTAGTACAGCAAAAAAATTAGCTGAATTTAAAATAAAAAAGAAGAAATTAAAACGCCTTATGTCCTGTCAAATATCTGAAAGAGCAGAGATAGTAGCTCTAAGGAAACTCAATAGAAAACAACAGTTGTAGCATATACGAAACCTGGATTCTGCCAAGAAAAGATCAGCTGACCCGAAGGCTACTGCAGCGGAAAACACTACGCAAAACGTTTGCTCTAGTGAAGGATCCAGTCAGTGGAGAGCGGCACATCAAAAGAACACGTTGAACTCTGTGATGAATTTAAATCGGATCACCGCACACTCCGCTGCTAAGTGAAAATTTCATTCTGTCTGCTCATGTACATGCTGCTGCAAAGCCGAAAACTAAAGATATTAAGTGAGGCAATCTTGTACCGAGATCGCAAGTAAACAGATTTGTCAAGATTTTGATAGAATATCGAAAGGACGAACTTCCCTAGGAGGGCCAAGAAACAAATTTTATACAACGTGCGGAAATACGTAATTCTTTTTTTGAAAACTAGCAATTACTTATAATGTACATACATATAAGTTTGATTAAATAAAATTTTACGCAGCTTGTAGTTGCTATACACTGATGTAACGTTAATAATAAAAGCGAAATGCACCAGAATATTCAGGATATGACTCTTGATTGGCAGAAGGTATGTCAAGAAGTTACAACCAAAAATCATGATGTCAACGTCTATGGAGCTGTAAGTCCCTTAGATGAGCGGTGGGGGTACGAAATGTTCAGATGTCCGCAGTCTCCTATGATATACTCTATAGTTAATTATTCTTCAGATTCCACTAACTAAAATATTATTTGCCTTGCGATAGAACCTCGCTAACCGAACACCTAAAAATCAGTCGTTTACTGTCCTGCACAGTATGCGTGCTAAAGAACGTGGCTGCCAGTTATTTGAAGATCATGTTGTTAAGTTGACGTCAGTGAAATACCGGTGAATCAAAAATTTACATTATACTGATTCATGTCAAAGAGCACAATGTCAATCGTATTTATCTCGTGTTTATTGCTAAACAGACAGGGGGAAATTCATTTCCGCCACCCGTGCGAACAGGGAAAATAATGAACTGCTATCGCTTATTAATGGAAACTCCAAAATTTTTCAGCCATGCATAGGCTCATAATTCATTGATATCTGGTTCGTAAAAACATTTAAATTTTTTTAACTCCGAATATTTTACTATTATAGCAATGTAACTAATTACAACAGCATCTCATGTGTGAAATTTAGTATCAAACGGTTGTAATTGCCATCATGCATCGGTTCTCATACACGAGGACACATCGCACCCAAAAAAATTTACTTAGTCTAGTTTGAAGACCGATTGGTTTGAAGCTCCATGCTATTTTTAGCCCGCTGGGTTTTGAACACTCATCTGTAGGATTCATTAGTTGGAGTACACCGTTAGTCTACCGCTTATGACAGTATGATATGTTAGGGAGGTTCAGGAACCTTATTGTACCTGTATCCAAACTTAACAAACTATTTTCCGTCTGTGTTACTGGGCCAATACCTTGTCTGTACCAAACGATAAATGGAAACATTGCTGTTACCGTCGTCAAGGGACGGATTCATAATAACAGGGAATTGTCCGATGTAATTTGATCTTCTGTCGTTAACCATGAGAGCGGATTCAATTTACGCGCTTTCCTTGTACTAGTGCTGAGAAATAGTCGGTATTAAGATGCACACTAGAATAGCAGGGCCCGTCAAAATAGCATTTGTCTCTAACTGAACGGATTATGAGTTTCGTTAAATACACTGTGAATCAGAGTATAAAAAAATAAAAGATTACTGTAATGTGAGACAATTTTCTTGATCATTGAAATATTTGTATGTACAGAGGTGGTTAGGGTTTGAGTTTTGTGGGTAGTCAGAGCTAATTCTGTGCTTCGACGTGTAATAAAATGAGGGAACTAGAAAGGAGTTTGATCTTCAGTCCAGACAGCCACGTTGACAACATGGGCGTGAAATGCTCCACCCCTTAGAGATTAGGTCTGCGACATCTTATCTTACAATTAGATGATCACTGACCGAAATGGAACTCAATTCTGCTCCTTGAATTTAAATAAAGTAACCCATGAATCAGACGTTTATCAATTAGCTACATTTCTTCTGAGACCTCATGTACCTTGTAAAATTACGTTATAATAGTTAGTTAAGTCATTGCTTTCGCAATGCGACCACTCTGCATGTTGTTGGTTAGTAAGTAAGTTTTATATTCCCTGAAGCATTTTGCACCAAAAATTGTAATGATATGGAACGAGTCATTTCACACTCACATCACCAATTAATTTATAAATATGGCAACATGCTGACGATTTTTTAAAAATTTATGCATGTGAGTTAGTAATTCCTACTCACCACCTTTTACAATAATATAAATTATTTTGCGAAATAGTCGGAGGTGTCAAGGACAGGCATTTTCCGTTTGTTTTCAAGCTATTCTTTGCTTTGTGTCAGACATTTTATATCGGTGGATAAATGATCAAAAGTTCGGTTGAAGCGTTATGCACTGCCTTCTTGTGCTAAAGACAACTTTAATGTTGAGTAATGAAAGTCATTTCTTTTCCTTTTAGTATTGCTATTATGTACAATATTGTTCCTTCTGAACCGCAGTCGGTTGTTTATAACCAAATTCATGAAGGAATAAATATATTCTAAAGCAGTAGCCTTCTGAAACAGATACCTACTGGATAAACACCACATAACATTCTTACAATTCGTATTTGAGCCATGAACACTTTCTTTCATAAAGATGATTTACCCCAGAGCACTTGCAACCTATCTACGTCCTCAACTATTTGCTTGATATATTCCAGTCTCTATCTTCCTCTACAGATTTGTCACTCTACAGCTCCCTCTAGTACCGTGGTAGTCATTCCCTTATGTGTTAACACATGCCTTATCATCCTGTTACTTCTCCTTTACAGTGTTTTCCACATATTCCATTCCTCTCCGATTCTGCGTAAAACCTCCTCATTCCTTATCTTTTCAGGCCACTTAATTTTCGACATTCGTCTGTAGCAGCACATGTCAAATGCTTCGACTGTCTTCTGTTCCGGTTTTCCCACAGTCCATGTTCCACTGCCATATTTGCTGTGCTGCAAAAGTGCGTTCTGAGAAATTTCTTCCTCAAATTAAGGCGTGTGTTTGATACTAGCAGATTCTTCTTGGCCAGGAATGCCCTTTTTTTGCCAGCCCTAGTCTCCTTTTGATGTCGTCATCGTTCTGTCCGTCACTAGGTAGTGCAATTACTTTAACTACTTCGTGACCATCAGTTCTCGCTATTTTCATTTCTGCAACTTCTCATTAGTTTTTTCTTCGATTTACTTTCAATCCATATTTTGAACGCAGTAGACTGTTAATTCCATTCAGCAGATCATGTAAGTCTCCTTCACTTCCACGCAGGATACCAATGTCATCAGCAACTCGTATCATTGGCATTCTTTCATGTTGAATTTTAATTCCTCTCCTGAACCTTTCTTTTATTTTCATTATCACTTTTTCGATGTACAGATTGAACAGTCGGGGTGGAAGACTACATCCCTTTCTTACACCCTTTTTAATCCGAGCACTCCATTCTTGGTCATCTACTCTTATTATTATCTCTTGGCTCTTGTACATATTGTATATTACCCTTCTTTTCATACAGCGTACCCCCATTTTTCTCGGAGTTTCGAGCATCTTTCACCATTTTACATTGTCGACTGCCTTTTCCAGGTCGACAAATCCTATGAAAGTGCCTTGATTTTTCTTTAGTCTTACTTCCATTGTCAACCGCAACGTCAAAACTGCGTCTCTAGTGCCTTCATCTTTCCTGAAGCCAAACTGATCGTCATCTAACACATTCTCAGTTTTCTTTTCCGTTCTTCAGCGTATTATTCTCGTCGGCAACTTGGATGCATGAGTTGTTAAGTTGACGGTGTGATAATTCTCGCTCTTGTCATATGTTAAATGACATTAAAGGATGAAATTATGCGAAGTGTCCCAACTTACTGATTTGTCTCTCCCCAAGATTTGCAAACGTAGCTCAACTGAGTTATTTTAGTAATTTAGAAATGAGTTTCTCAAATTTAAATGCTCATCAATATGAGCACCTGAAATTTTTCATCCCATTTCTTATTTGCTCGCCATCTGTTACACTTATCATTGGTTTAGTATCTCCAAGTGTGTAGGACTTTATATATTCTGCCTTTTTGAAATTGAGAGTGGGACCATTCGCTGAAAACCAGTCAATGATAGTTTTAAGGAAAGAGTTTACTATTTCTTCTGTCGTTGTATGCATGTTTGGGTTGATTGCAGTACATCCGCAAAAAGGAGTTCTACTTAGTGTATGTTAGGCAGAAGATCGTTTATATACACGAAAAACATTAGTGAAACTAAGACTGAACCTTGGGGAGCTCCATATGTGATTTCTCTCCAGCCAGATGAAAATTCCCTGATTACATTGGTTGAAGTACTAAGTACTACTTTTCGCATTGTTTCGGTTAGGTATGACGTTATCTGTGGTTCGCTGTGCCAAGATTTACCAAAAAATCTTAGGTTTTCTAAGACAATATTGTGGTAGTGGTACGCAAACATCTGATGTTAGTGATCTGTGAAATGAGATATCTTCCCCTACTGTTCGATGGAAAATAACGAGATAAAAGCACTATGTTTAACTTCCATGTATGCCTTTGGATGTACTGAAGGTACTAGAAATTACTATCGACGAAATATTGACATCGTTGACACTCACTTTAGTAGTTAGTTGGTTAGTGGTTAGTTGATTATTCACCCACAGATATTGGACATGTCAACTTAATTGAAAAGGAAAGATTTAAAAAAAAATTACCTAATGCTTCGATTCGGTAATATCACAAAAATACTTTTATACTATTCATTTGCATCACATCATAGTCACCGCCAACAGTACTCACACACCAAGCACTCCACAGCACGTACTCTTTCAGCTGGAGTCAGCATAATACTTCACCCATTCTATAAAATTCTTCACGTTGCTCCTTGACCCATCTCAGAAACCTGATACAGCACCTCACCACAGGGAGGTTTAAGTTTCCATCAGAGGTCCTGGGCAGTTGATTTTACATTAAGATTCATTAAACTGTGAAAGTTTAATGAAGAATCACTGCTACTTATTATTAAACAATATTAATTTTTGTCATTGCTTACTTTGCGTTATCTGATAATCCCTGAATATGTAGTATGACTTGACTTACGTCTTAAATATTGGCATTTTAGTTGTTTCCTAGAGTAATTTATTGTACAGTTTTATTCCCTTGCAGAAGAGGCTGTTTTATGTCTTTTGTTTGTTTACTCTTAGTAAATGTCATTTTAACTAGCTCTTGTTCCATGGTTGCGAACGCTGCTATTTGCGAGATAATTACTGCTGTTATTCTTGATGCGCGTACCTATTTGGTGAATGTACTCAGATAGTGTAGTTACAATACCCAGCTGTTTAAACATTTACATTGAGCTCGGTTACAACTTTTAGTATTATTCTGGTGGACTTTTTCTGTAACTTAAGACTGTGTCCATGTTCTTTGTTTATTGGACCACCGAAATATTCCACATATAAAGGTGAAGTGCATGTAGCAACATTATGTATCAATACGGAACATCCTACACATGTTATTTCTTCCCTAGCATACCTGTTCGTCACCTTTAAATACCGACGGTATTTTTGTCTCTCACTACTCGAGTGAAAATACGGAAATATGTCCCATCGTGTTCGCTTCATGATCAACGCGCATTCAACTTTGATTCCTTTTTCCTTGTTTAGACAGAATACATTCGCCCTGTGATTACCCGACGCGTTACGCCGCCTCTAGGCAGTCACGTGATTGCGGCCTGATGGAAGCACAATTTTGTTACCAAATGCTATGTAAATTGCCGGCTATTGAAACACACGCCTATGCAAATTATCTCTCTGGTGGAGAAATGTGGAATTTCAAACGGCTCGACACGAATGGGCCTGTACGCTCCAAAGCGAAGCGTCAGGGCTTTGAAGTAAACGTTAATGGGTCCGCCGTGGGAAACTGCTTGGCAGACGAGCACGCGACCACGATTTCGCCCTAGCAGAGGATACGTTAGATGTGATGTTATGAGAGTTCCTCCAGTGGTAGTTGCGAGCACCATGAAACTGTGTTTCACCGTCATACATATAAAGAGGTGACAAAGGCCACGTGGTACCTCCTAATATCACGTCGGACTTCCTTTTGCTTGGAATAGTGCAGCAACTCAACATGGAATGGACTCAACATATCGTTGGAAGTCCCCTGCAGAAATACTGGGCCATGCTGCCTCGACAGTTGTCCATAACTGTGAAAGAGTTGCCGGTGGAGAATGTTGTGCACGAACTGACCTCTCGATTATGTCCCATAAATGCTCGATGGGGTTCATATCGCGCGATCTGTGTGCTCAAGTCAGTCGCTCGAACTGTCCAGATTGTGCTTCTAACCAATCTCGAAATAGTGTGGCACATTGACATGGCGCATTGTCCCTGATAAAAGCTCTGTCGTAGTTTAGTAACACGGAGTCCATGAATGGCTGCAGATGGTCTCCAAGTACCGAACATAACCATTTCCAGTCAATGACGTTGAGATCGATGAGAGATCCCACTCCATTCCATGTAAACACTGCTCACACCAATATGGAATCACCATCAGCTTGCACAGTGCCTTGCTGACAACTTGAAACCATGCCTTCGTGGGGCCTGCGTCACCCTCGATCCCAAATGATATCGGAGCTCATCTGACCAGGTCATGGTTTTCCAGTCGCCCAGGATCCAACCGATATGGCCACGAGTCCATGAGATGTGCTACAGGCGACGTCGGGCTGTTAACAAAGATACTTACGTCGTTGTCCACTACCATAGGCCGCTAACACAAAATTTCACAGCACTGCTGGAACGCATGCGTTCATCGAACGTCCCACGCTGATTTCTGCGACTATTTCCTGCAGTGTTGCCCTCACAACAATACGCAAATGCCACTGTTCTTGTTCGTGAAGTGAAGGCCGTCGGCGACTGCGTTGTCAAATGGCTCTGAGCACTATGGGACTCAACTTCTGAGGTCATCAGTCCCCTAGAACTTAGAACTACTTAAACCTAACTAACCTGAGGACATCACACACACCCACGCCCGAGGCAAGATTCGAACCTGCGACAGTAGCGGTCTCGCGGTTCCAGACTGTGGTGCCTAGAACCGCTCGGCCACAACGGTCGGCACTGCGTTGTCCATGCTGGGAGGTAATGCCATAAATTTGTTATTTTCATCACACTCTCGACGTCGTGGATCTCGGAATATTGAATTCCCTAACGATTTCCGAAATGTAATGTCGCATGCATCTAGCTTCAACTGGCATTCCGCGCTCCAACTCCGTTAACTCCCAGCAGCTATAATCACATCGGAAAACTTTCCACGCGAATCGCCTGAATTTAAATGACAGCTCCGTCGGTACACTGTCCTTTTATGACTTGTGTATGCGATACTACTGCCCACTGGATATGTTGGAACTTGCTATCCCACAAATTTTGTCACCTCAGTGTAAAGCTGTCAAAGGAATATATCAGTAGAACTCCACCCTCCACGATGTCCCATTCTTTGCTGTTTCCTTTAGTTCTTGTCGGGGTATATATTCCCTCAAATGTGTCAGCATGCAATTAATTTCTCCCTCCCCCCCCCTCCCTGAATTTTTAAAACTGTTTCTCCTCAGGTTATTTACAATCCAATCTTTTCTGACATCCCTCCAAATAACTATTAATTCATTCAATCTTTCGAATACTTTACCATTCGTTTCTGTATTTATGTATTTAATTTCCTCCAGTCTTCTCTATATTCTGTTGCCGAAGCTTTCGATATTCACTTATCCTTCTTCCTCAATGTCTATGTTCCTGATCTACGGTGTAATTACACCAAGAATAAATCACATTCTCAGATCAAACGCCATTATTACTTCATTTGCTATCATTGACTTAAGTGCCTTAATGACTGCTGCCTTTTAACATTCAACTTTCTATCACTCCGTCTTCAGGCCACAAGTGGCCCATCGGGACCATCCGACCGCCGTGTCATCCTCAGATGAGGATGCGGATAGGAGGGGCGTGTGGTCACCACACCGCTCTCCCGGTCGTTATAATGGTTTTCTTTGACCGGAGCCGCTACTATTCGGTCGAGTAGTTCCTCAACTGGCATCACGAGGCTCAGTGCACCCCGGAAAATGGCAACAGTGCATGGCGGCCCGGATGGTCACCCATCCAAGCGCCCTCCACGTCCGACAGCGCTTAACTTGGGTAACCTGATGGGAACCGATGTATCCACTGCGGCAAGGCTGTTGCCAACTATCAAGTAACATGCAAATAGTGAATGCGCCTAATTCGTTTTATATATAAAAGATATTTCCTTGTTTACTGCCAGTCAATTGTAACTTTTATACACAGCCTTAAGTTTTTCACGTGTTTTACACTCTCTGTCCTTTATTTATAACAACTATTTTAGACTGAAACGGATGTCGCGTATACTGACAGAAAGAAATTGGTACATCCTGCAAGAGATTTCCAATTCACTCAGGATTTATTGTTGGAACAGCGCATATGGAGTACATGAAATGATTGCATTTACAGGTCATTCGTATAAGCGCTTCTGATGTATCAGATATCGGCCCATGCTGAAATATCCTTATTACTGCTTGGTGTAGTCTCCACGGGCGGCAATGCTTGCGCTGATTCTGGCATCCAGTCGATCGTACAGATGGTGAATACTGTCGTGGGATACGTTATGTCACGCCTGTTTGACCAGTTCACGTAGTAAGTCGTTGACTGACGAACCGCACGAGTCACTTCTCATCCTACATGCCATCATATCCCACACAATCTCGACTGGAGACAAGTCCAGACACCGTGCTGGCCAGGGAAGTTGCAGCACGTCTTTCACAGCACATTCAGTTTGACGGGCAGTTTGTAGGCGAGCATTATCACCTTCCTGTTGTAAGAACGGCAGAAGAAGGGATCTAACACCGTTCTGCACGTACCGAGCGCTAGTTAGCGTCCCCTCCAGAAACACCAAAGGTGAACGAGAGCTGTACCTTTCGCAGCCCTGACCGTAAGGCCTGTGGTGGGGCCAGTGTGTCTTGAGCGAATGCACTCTACGAGAGATCGCTCATCAATTCATCCCCATCGACGCGCAGGTCGCCGAAGTGGCGTCAAATCGAAAGACCTGCACCAGGCGAACGGTCTACCCGACGGGAGGCCCTAGCCACACGACATATCCATTTATACCAGGTCTACGTCAGAGGGGAAAACGAGCATCACTTGCGTGCAGACAGAATCTGCTTTCATCGCTGAAGACCACGGCGTGATTTTCCAAGTAAATGGAAATGTCGTGTGGCTAGGGCCTCCCGTTGGGTAGACCAGTCGCCTGGTGCAAGTCTTTCGAGTTGACGCCACTTTAGCGACTTGCGTGTTGATGGGGATAAAATTATGATGATAAGGACAACACAACACACAGTCCCTGAGTGATCCTTGATGACAGCAGTCAATCCGTGAACGTAGATGCTGTGGTGTGACTGGAAGACGGGCTAGAGCTGTGCGTGCCCGTAGTCCCACTGCTAGTAACTCATTCGCAACAGTTTGTGTTGACATGTCTGGGCTCACAAGTCCTCTTACCTGTGCTGTGGTACCTGTACGATGCCGGCCGGGGTGGCCGAGAGGTTCTAGGCGCTCAGTCTGGAACCGCGAGACCGCTGCGGTCGCAGGTTCGAATCCTGCCTCGGACATGGATGTGTGTGATGTCCTTAGGTTAGTTAGGTTTAAGTAGTTCTAAGTTCTAGGGGACTGATGACCTCAGCTGTTAAGTCCCATAGTGCTCAGAGCCATTTGAACCATTTTGAACCTGTACGATCTGCCACTGCTGCCTTCACAATATGACGATCCTAGCGGGAATCTGTGCTGCGCGCACTTCCAGAACCTCGTCTACAGGTGTGATAACGTTCACGTGGCCACTGATACCAGCAACATGGCACAACTAATGCAGCAGGACCAGTTGGTGTGGCAGTTCCCCAAAAGGACCATCCCGCTACTCGGAAGGCCACAATTTGAACCTTTTCAAATTCGCTCATTTGGCTGTACGAGGAAAGAGTGCGTCTCCATGGCATGGTTGTCTGCTTGCTTCACATGTTTGCACCACGCTGAACCTTCTGGCTTCGAGCATTCCCTATAAAAAGGTAGGCGCAGATGGCGCTCTGGTAGCTATGTCACTATGCTGTGTTGGCGGACGACTATGAAACCATTATCAGTACATCTATTATCCGCCAGATTCGATTAAAATATATGTCATCTTTCCAAGTGAATTTTTTTCTGGTAGTGTATTCTTCCTTTTGCTACTGCCTTTATCCCGCATTGTGTGCAGGGTCGGCAGGGATAAGTACGGATTTGGCATGGTTAAGTTAAGGAGTAGCCCAATGCCCTTCCTGCCGCCACCCCCCAGGACGGAATTTGAGTACCCCAGCTGTCTGCACCCAGTGCAAATCATGAAATAGTGTGAATGTGTTTCAAATGTCTGCGACTCGTGTAATTGAGGCAGGACGTGGGGACCAGCCCGGTATTCACCTAGTAGGATGTGGGAAACAGCCTAAAAACCACATCCAGTCTGACCGACGCACTGGCCACCGTCGTTAATCCGCCAGGCAGATTCGATCCGGGGCCGCCGCGCCTACCCGAGTCCAGGAAGCAGCGCGTTAGCGCTCTCGGCTACCCTGGCAGGTTTTATCTGGTAGTGTATACGCAATAATAAATACTGGTATACTTTTATTTCGTTTAAAAGAAAACATGCATTCAGGAAATACGAACGTATGTCTCACACAATATCTTCTCTAATGTCTTCCAAACCAGTAGCTATTGACAATAACGCAGAGAGAACAAAGTACTTTTATGAACAATTACTTTTGTCGAGGGACATGAAAGGGAAGCAGTGGTTGGGAAGGGAGTGAGACAAGGTTGTAGCTTCTCCCCGATGTTATTCAATCTATATATTCAGCAAGCAGTAAAGGAAACAAAAGAAAAATTCGGAGTAGGTATTAAAATCCATGGAGAAGGAATAAAAACACTGAGCTTCGCCGATGACATTGTAATTCTGTCAGAGACAGCAAAGGACTTGGAAGAGCAGTTGAATGGAATGGACAGTGCCTTGAAAGGAGGATATAAGATGAAGATCAACAAAAGCAAAACGAGGATAATGGAATGCAGTCGAATTAAGTCGGGTGATGCAGAGGGAATGAGATTAGGAAATGACACACTTAAAGTAGTAAAGGAGTTTTGCTATTTGGGGAGCAAAATAACTGATGATTGTCGAAGTAGAGAAGATATAAAATGTAGACTGGCAATGGCAAGGAAAGCGTTTATGAAGAAGAGAAATTTGTTAACATCGAGTGTAGATTTAAGTGTCAGGAAGTCGTTTCTGAGAGTATTTGTATGGAGTGTAGCCATGTATGGAAGTGAAACATGAACGATAAATAGTTAGGACAAGAAGAGAATAGAAACTTTCGAAATGTGGTGCTACAGAAGAATGCTGAAGATTAGATGGGTAGATCACGTAACTAATGAGGAGGTATTGAATAGAATTGGGGAGAAATGGAGTTCGTGGCACAACTTGACTAGAAGAAGGGATCGGTTGGTAGGACATGTTCTGAGGCATCAAGCGATGACCAATTTAGTATTGGAGGGCAGCGTGGAGGGTAAAAATCATAGAGGGAGACCAGGAGATGAATACACTAAGCAGATTCAGAAGGATGTAGGTTTCAGTAGGTACTGGGAGATGAAGAAGCTTGCACAGGATAGAGTAGCATGGAGAGCTTCATCAAACCAATCTCAGGACTGAAGTCCAGAACAACAAAAACAACTTTTGTTGCCAAAAATATGTTATTCTCTTTGAGATCCACTGGTCGAATACAGGTTTTCACTGCACTTCACGCTAACGTATCTTGTAAACTCCTTACCATCTTCTGGACGGCAGCAAATTTCACTACAGGGAGAGGGACATTATTTTTGTTCTCCTTTTGTCGAGGATAAGCAAATTATTCCATCACAGGTCAGAGTCGTAACACCTATTTTATTTTTATTGCACTTTCTCATGAGTAGAAACAAACCAATATTTTCATCACATACCTCATCTACTATTGCACTGATACAACCTACATCAAATTTAAACATTTTTTTCTCTCAGCGAGATACAGGTGAAAGGCTGCAAACGTCTCCCTACGCCGTGGCCATGCGGCAAGTGATACTCAACGGCCACGAGCCACCACCTCTCCCTCCCCTCCTTACGTTGGTATATCAACAGTTTCAACAATTTTAACCCTAATGCATACTACTCAATGTACTATACAGAATGCGGAAATGACGACCGTATCCTCAACTGTGCTTTTCTTTGCAGTTTCTTTAGTGCTCGGGGACAACAACGAGAAAATAACAGCCAGTCAGCATCAATTCCTTGCTACCTAATCACCAGAGTGATGTTACACGACCTTTGATTATAATATAGCTGACCTGATCAAAAGGGGTTCGGTCATTCACTGTAGCTTTAAGCCCTTGTAGATCATTCATGAGACGCCTAGAATTACAGGGTAAATATAGCGATCATTTGAATGAATTAATACACTGATTGTGATTATAAAAGAAAAACATTAAGATTATAATCCCGCAGGATAATAGCATGGGCTATAACGAAAAGAATTATTCAAATCACATTAAAAATTTATTCGAATCGTGGCTTTCCTCAGGTTGTTACTGAATACAATACGGATTCAAGATAGCATAAAATCATTAATTCTGGAGCAAAGGCGGAGCAATCGTTGGCAGATACCAATATGAATTACAGGCTTAGAGCAGAGGAACATAGTAACTAAAACTGCAATGAAATCTGACAGTTCAAGAACTGTGTACAAAGAGTTCTCTTCATTGGACCATCTCAACAATTATTTCACAAAAAAGAGGGATCAAAAAATAGTTATAAATAAATATTTTAAGTTAAAGACAATCCAAAAGAATTAAGAAATCAGTACTGTGCATACCCATTTTCATAGAATGAAGAAACTGCAAAAGTTATTCAACCAATAATATTTTATTGTTGACGACCTGTTCTGGAATGACAAAGTTAAAGCATCTGGCATAAACTGTAAAGACGGAAACTATGTTATAATAAGCCTAATCCAAAAATGAAACTGTAAGGGGAAATCGATGTACCTTTAACTCTAATTTTGTTAACTAGTTTTGGTTTTTCTTTTAACTTGTTTAATGGGGTACAGGTTCTTTTCCTCCATAGCGTTCATCCATACTCTTGTATTTAATTTTACCGCTCCGGTTTCTAAACCTTCAAGTTACCATAGCTACACACAGCAGCTGGATTTGCATCACGTGCTGCACGCGCACTCGCCGTACCGCACGCCTTCAGTTTATTACTGTTTCCCTGCCAGTACGGCCAGACTAGAAAGACGGTGGTTGCTTCTTTTTCCGATGTAATTGTCTCTCACGTATCTTGTTCCGTTTCCTCTTTCTAATATTTTTTACATGTCTCAAACGTTTCGTGTTTCTGTTCATCCAGTGTCCTTTTTTTAACGGCATTTTTCGTTTTATAATTCTTAGTTTCCCTGTTTCATAAAGTGAGATAGGAACGTTTGTTCCAATGATTATATAGGATGGAAGGCGACATTAGTTCATCAAACCTTTATTTGAGTAATATTTGGTCGTCAGTTTCCTGTCACATTTTCATTTTCGAATTATAACACATTGTTCCTGTCGTTACACCGTATGTCAAAAGGTAGAATTATTTTATTCTGAAACTTTTAAGGAAAAACAAAATACTATTGGTCCAACAACTGTTGGGGTTTCTTCGCTTAGTGAAAACTGCGTACAAGTCTTTATACAGTAAGAAAATCACCTCTGCTGAAATATTCAATCGCAGGTAGACCAACAATTAATCTATGTTCACTAGCATTCGTAGTTCCAAAATATTTCTGCCTGAATAACACTGAAGTGATATCAGGTGTTCCCCAGGGAAGCGTCCTGGGACCTCTGCTGTTCCTGATCTATATAAATGACCTGGGTGACAATCTGAGCAATTCTCTTAGGTTGTTCGCAGATGATGCTGTAATTTACCGTCTAGTAAGGTCATCCGAAGACCAGCATCAGTTGCAAAGCGATTTAGGAAAGATTTCTGTATGGTGTGGCAGGTGGCAGTTGACGCTAAATAACGAAAAGTGTGAGGTGATCCGCATGAGTTCCAAAAGAAATCCGTTGGAATTCGATTACTCGATAAATAGTACAATTCTCAAGGCTGTCAATTCAACTGAGTACCTGGGTGTTAAAATTACCAACAACTTCAGTTGGAAAGACCACGTAGATAATATTGTGGGGAAGGCGAGCCAAAGGTTGCGTTTCATTGGCAGGACTCTTAGAAGATGTAACAAGTCCACTAAAGAGACAACTTACACTACACTCGTTCGTCCTCTGTTAGAATATTGCTGTGCGGTGTGGGATCCTTACCAGGTGGGATTAACGGAGGACATCGAAAGGGTGCAAAAAAGAGCAGAGAGTTTTGTATTATAACGTAATAGGGGGTGAGTGTGGCAGATATGATACGCGAGTTGGGATGGAGTCATTAAAGCAAAGACGTTGTTCGTCGCGGCGAGATCTACTTACAAAATTTCAGTCACCAACTTTCTCTTACGAATGCGAAAATATTTTGTTGAGCCCAACCTACATAGGTAGGGATGATCATCAAAATAAAATAAGAGAAATCAGAGCTGGAACAGAAAGGTTTAAGTGTTCGTTTTTCCCGCGCGCTGTTCGGGAGTGGAATGGTAGAGAGATAGTATGATTGCGGTTCGGTGAACCCTCTGCCAAGCACTTATATGTGAATTGCAGAGTAATTATGTAGATGTAGATGTAGATGAAGCCCAAGTGGCTCTGCAGTCGCACGAAACACTACCAACACCAAGCTGATCGGCTAAAAGGTGAAAATGAAAGACCCCGAGATATTTTTGAAAGAGTAGACCGCTGTTTCACTCTGTTTTACTATATTTATTGTCTGTATTACCTATATTTCGGCTTTTATGCCATTATCAAGTACAATACTGAAAGTTATTAGGTCATTATTATGTCATATCTGTTAAGGTAGTGCAAAGCAGATAACAAGGCTACACACGTCTTTCAGATTTCTTTAAGAATTCTTTGACAGGTACATCTTATACACATGTGTTAGTCTCGTTTACCTGCTTTGGACTGCTTTACAAGATATGACAATGATCGAATAACCAAGTTTTAGCATTGTACTTGATAATGGTATAAGAGCCAAAATCTAAATTGTACAGAAGATAAATATAGAAATACACTGTCAAATGGCGGTTTACTCTTTTAAAAAGTATGGCATGACTGTGAATCAACACGATGAAAAACATTTTAGGGCGATATCTGATTCGCCTGCCTAATAAAAAACTTGCACGTTTGAACCACTGACTTAGTCAAAACAGTGACTTACAATTTGAGCACCATTCCTGAGATTAAACGTATTATCGCATTTATACATTTTAAATATGTATAACAAAGACTCTTGGTTAACTAGAAACCTCACATCACACTATTCAGTTTTAAACAGAGCAAAATCACTTCCTTTATTCAATTTTATACGCAACAAACTGAACTGCAAATTTATTCACTTTAGCGCTGCAGTCCTATGTTTCTCAAACGACAATCTTAAAACGACATTGGTGCATCCAGTGACACTCACTGATTTCATATTTTCATTGGACAAATGTCACATCGTTTCTTACTGGTTTTTCTCTTCCCAGTGTGAAATTTTGTTGCATGTTGTTCTGCAGAAGACGTGTTTACATCAGTGGAAAACAAGGAAAAATGTTGAACAAAACCACCTTTCGTTGCAACTAGTTGGCAGCTTTAGATTCATTTAATAATATCGCTTCTGTTTCTCTCGATGACTTCGCGTCGGCAGTTACGAACCGTCACGTTCTTCACAGGGAATCTCAAATTCAGACGTAAAACAATTACGAAACTCCAGAGGCGTGTAATCTTATTAGAAGCCACTTGTGAAGAATGGTACCAAAACTCTTCTGGAAATCTACAAACATGGAATCAACTTGAGGCCCACGATAGCACTGATTACTTCGTGTGAAGTCAGCTGAGTTTAACAAGAACGAGAGTTTCTGATTCAGTGTTTTGTGCCAATAAATCGTTTTCTTCGCTGTATTCCATAATGTTCGAACTCAGGGTATGTTCCAAAATCCTGCTGCATGTAAACGGTGATTTTTCCCACCGCGTACAAACTGTAGGAATTGAACGATGAGAGGATCTGAATAAAAAAGTCTAATGATCTTGTGTCCGGAAATACATGGTTTCCGTGCTAGAGACCATTTATTCAGTCGTACTTTGTTACAGAGACTGCGGTCTAATACGCGCTGTACCACATAGTCACCGTTACATTACGCATGCTTTCCTCCTGGAGGGTGGCACCGTTCCTCATACATCGTGCCCTAGCACCCTCCCCTGCCATAGTAACTATAATGTTGTGTCAGATTCACTTCTCTTGCTGATTCACCTTTTAGTGGGTCTGATACAGCATTGCACACAATTGTTCCGTATTCGAATCCTGAGCTTGCTGACATGGTGTTTACTGACGGAAAGGCAAATGGCAACCAGGGGCGGGCAGCAAGGTTATATCAGGAAACCTATCCCCACCGACAACAACCACAGCATTCAATATTTGCAACAGAGTTTCGCCGTTTGTCTGGGACAGGGCCGTTTCAGGAAGCATGAAATCATGGAGGACGTACCCGAAATGTTCGGGCACCAGATTTTGAGGTAAATGAGATTAGCACTGTGGAAGGCGACCACCGTGTCAGTACCAGGTAGTTGGGCCGACAGTGCAGTGTATGCTAGACGACCGTTTGGAACGTTCTCCTTGCCAGTTATTACTATACTCATCACTTACAGCGTGTGCACGGCTTATTAGCGACAGACTTACCACATCTGGAGCAGTTTTGTCACTGGTTTCTTCACCAGGCAACCATGATCCCGCGATATGTTTCGTCCATCTTACTTACATATAAGGGTATGTTACGTGCAGTGGTATCTTCAACTTCTAACTGTGGGATAGTATGCCGAACCCCCATGGTATGGTAACAGCGAATCATCAGCAACGGTGCAGCCGAAATGTGCGGGGCGGGATACTTGGTGACTGTGGTTTGGGACCAGTCTTCCTTTCACGTCGCCTACCAGGCCGGAACTATCGTTGTTTCTTTGAATTTGCCTCCCCAGCTGGAAAAATTTCCATTGATGATTCGAAGGGTTATGTGGTTGCTACATGATGGTGCTCCAGTTCGCTTCGGGATTAACTTCCAAACGCATCTCAGTCATGTCTTCCCTGGTCGATGGATTGGTTGAAGGGGTCCAGTTGCATGGACTGCTCGTTCGCCGGATTTCGACCTCTGCGATTTCTAGTTATGGGGCAATCTCAGAAGTATCGTATGCAGAGCCCATTCCAGATGTGAAGACACTGGAGCAGCGTGTTCGTGCTGACTTTGGTACTTTTAGATGCAGTGAACGTGTGAGGCAGAACATGCTATGGCACGTACACGCATGCGTAGAGGCACATGGAAACCATTTGTAACACATACTGTAACTGTGGCTGCATGGAACAGCGCGTATTAGACCTCAGTCCTTGTAACAACGTATGGTTCAAATGGCTCTGAGCACCATGGGACTTAACTTCTGAGGTCATCAGACCCCTAGAACTTAGAACTACTTAAACCTTAGTAACCTAAGGACATCACACACATCCATGCCCGAGGCAGGATTCGAACCTGCGATCGTAGCGGTCGCGCGGTTCCAGCCTGTGGCGCCTAGAACCGCTCAGCACTCCTGCCGGCAACAACGTATGTTTGAATAAATGGTCTGTATCATGGAAACCATGCACCGACGGGCATAGGTTTGATAGAACTTTTTTGTGCCGTTTCTACTCATCAATCAATCCCTTGAGTTTATAAACCGGAGGAAAATATCGCCATGTATAATACACTTACGTCGCTTGCGTAGAAAGACCTGCGAGTTGCGACTCGGCTGATATTCAGCCTCTCTTGCCAACTCGGGGTGTGCCCCACACAGCCCTGTTGTTTTCGCTGTCGCGTCAGGTCAATAAGCCCGTTCCAGGCGCGCTGCAGACTGGGACGGCGGCTGCCAAGAGGCGCATGAATCAGACCACAGCCAGCGCCGCCGCCGCGGGGGGTCTTTGGCTGCAGGCGTTAATTGCGTGTCTGTCGCGGGGGCGGGTCGGCCCGCGTGATGAATGTGCGGCACGCGCCAGCGCCGGAATGCCGGACTAGCGCCAGTAGAGAGGAGCGGGCGCTGTCCGTGTGCCGCCAGGGGCGCTGCTGTTGCCGCACTTGCAGCGGACAACTGTCGGGTTTCATTTGTAGCCACACGTGACTTTCGCTCAGTCGCAGAAAAACTTTGACGCCCACATCAAGTATGGTACTCTATATCTATACAGAATGTCCCAGGAAGAATTGTAAATTTTCAGGAATATAATAGGAACGATCACTTGAAGGGTGTAACCCTGTTACGAACGATTTCCACGATGGAACACATTTAATGTACATTGTTATTTATTTTCTGTGTTATTCAATATCTTGTCAGTTCACACATTTACAACAGCTAGAAAACATTAAAAAATGTAGTGTTAAAATGCTGGTTCAACCACATATTTACAGTGTTAAAAATATTAGAATTTACCCTTTCGAAAGTCAATCCTTAATATCATAATTATCGTACAAGTTGCCGATGACATTGCAATTCTGTCGCCGGCTGCGGTGACCGTGCGGTTCTGGCGCTGCAGTCCGGATCCGCGGGAGTGCTACGGTCGCAGGTTCGAATCCTGCCTCGGGCATGGGTGTGTCTGATGTCCTTAGGTTAGTTAGGTTTAAGTAGTTCTAAGTTCTAGGGGACTTATGACCTAAGATGTTGAGTCCCATAGCGCTCAGAGCCATTTCAACCATTTTTCTGTAATTCTGTCAGAGACAGAAAAGGACTTGGAAGAGCAGTTGAACGGAATGGATAGTGTCTTGGAAGGAGGATATAAGATAAACATCATCAAAAGCAAAACGAGGTTAATGGAATGTTGTCGAATTAAATCGGGCGATGCTGAGGGAATTAGATTAGGAAATGAGACGCTTAAGCGGTTATAGGCGTTACAGTCTGGAACCGCGCGACCGCTACGGTCGCAGGTTCGAATCCTGCCTCGGGCATGGATGTGTGTCGTGTCCTTAGGTTAGTTAGGTTTAAGTAGTTCTAAGTTCTAGGGAACTGATGACCTAAGATGTTAAGTCCCATAGTGCTCAGAACCATTTGAACCATTTTTTTTTTTAGACGCTTAAACTAGTAAAGGAGTTTTGCTATTTGGGGAGTAAAGTAACTGATGATGGTCGAAGCAGAGAGGATATAAAATGTAGACTGGCAATGGCAAGGAAAGGGTTTCTGAAGAAGAGAAATTTGTTAATATCGAGTATAGATTTAAGTGTCAGGAAGTCGTTTCTGGAAGTATTTGTATGGAGTGTAGTGAAGTGAAACATGAACGATATGTAGTTTGGATAAGAAGAGAAAAGAAGCTTTCGAAATGTGGTGCTACAGAAGAATGCTGAAGATTAGATGGGTAGATCACATAACTGATGAGGAAGCATTGAATAGGATAGGAGAGAAGAGAAGTTTGTGGCACAACGTGACTAGAAGAAGGGATCGGTTGGTAGGACGTGTTCTGAGGCATCAAGGGATCACCAATTTAGTATTGGAGGGCAGCGTGGAGGGTAAAAAACGTAGAGGGAGACCAAGAGACGATTACACTAAGCAGATTCAGAAGGATGTAGGTTGCAGTAGGTACTGGGAGATGAAGAAGCTTGCACAGGACAGAATAGCATGGGGAACTACATCAAACCAGTCTCAGGACTGAAGACCACAACAACAACAATCTCCAAACGTAGACAAGGACAATAAAAGTAATAATAAAATAATGTGGCTACTTCCCTCGCAGCCGTGTCCACGTGAGGTATATATCCACATCAGCATCAGTTGGTAAAGTAGGTTACTATAGAATTCTGTATGTTGTCAAGGCACTGGCAATGTCATAACAGCAGCTGTAATTATGCATACACGGCCGGTGTATTTTGCTGCACGACGGCACATCCCACAGGCAAAGAGACATGTGATCAAAAGTATCCGGACACATATCTGGAAATGACTTAAAAGTTCGTGGCATCCTCCGTCGGTAACGCTGGAATTCAATATAGCGTTGGCCCACCCATAGCGTTGATGACAGCTTCCACTCTCCCAGGCATACGTCCAAGCGGGTACTGGAAGGTTTCTTGCGCAATAGCAGCCCTTTCATGACGTGCTGCTCTGAGGAGAGATATCGATGACGGTCGGTGAGGACTGGCACGAAGTCAGAATTCCAAAAGATCCCAAAGGTATTCTATAGGATTCAGTTCAGGGCTCTGTGCAGGCCAGCCCATTACAGGGATGTTATTGTGTAACCACTCCGCCACGGGCCGTGCATTACGAACAGGTGATCGATAGTGTTGAAAGATGCAATCACCATTCCGGAATTGCTCTTCAACGGTAGGGACTGGGTGTCTGTGTTGACCTCATCATTTCATCATCATTCGTGCTAGTGGCCAGACTGGACTGAGTAAAGATTGGGAATTTATACGGCGCTGATAACCGTGTAGTTGAGCGCAGCACAAACCAAATATCTTGATCATCTTCAACAGTAGGAAGCATGAAGGTGCTTAAGACATCAATGTAAGCCTGTGCTGTGACAGTGCCAAACAAAACGAAAAATGAAAAACATGACCACACCACAACACCATCACCTCCGAATTTTGTTGTTGGCACTACATACGCTGGCAGATGACGTTCACCGGGCATTCGCCATACCCACACCCTGCCATCGGATCGTCACATTGTGTACCGTGATTCGTCACTCCACACAATGTTTTCCCACTGTTCAATCGTCCAATGTCTACGCTCTAGGCGCCGTTTAGCAGTTACGGGCGTGATGTGTGGCTGATGAGCACCCGCTCAACCATGAAATGCAAGTTTCCTCACCTCCCGCCTAACTGTCATAGTACTTGCAGTGGATCCTGATGCAGTTTGAATTCCTGTGTGATGGTCTGGATAGATCACGTTACGACCCTCTCCAACTGTCGGCCGCGCGGACTAGCCGAGCGGTCTTAGGCGCTGCAGTCATGGACTGTGCGGCTGGTCGCGGCGGAGGTTCGAGTCCTCCCTCGGGCGTGGGTGTGTGTGTTTGTCCTTAGGATAATTTAGGTTAAGTAGTATGTAAGCTTAGGGACTGATGACCTTAGCAGTTAAGTCCCATGAGCTTTCAAACACATTTGAACATTTTTCCAACTGTCGGCGGTCTCTCTCAGTCAACAGATGAGGTCGGCCTGCACGCTTTCATGCTGTACGTGTCCCTTCACGTTTCCAGTTCACTATCACAACAGAAATAGTAGACCTAGGGATGTTTAGGAGTATGGAAATCTCGCGTACAGACGCATGACACAAGTGACACCCAATCACCTGACCACATTTGAAGCCCGTGAGTTCCGCGGAGCGCCCCATTCTGCTCTCTCACAATGTCTAATGACTACTGAGATCGCTGATGTGCAATACCTGTCAGTAGGTGGCAGTACAATGCACCTAATGTGAATAACGTATGTTTTTGTGGTTGTCCGGATACTTTTGGCATATAGTGCAGACGTAACGCGAGTGAGCACTTCGTGAATCTAAACATGAATGCTAAGCAGCATACCGGAAAAAAGAGATTATAAGTATGTCAAATATCCCAGAAATTTAAATCTCATCTTGAAAAGAAAGCTGTGAAATTAATGATTAACGGATATCAAAAGAGATCTAAGTACACTGCTGGCCACCGTAAATGCAACACCCTGAAGGAAGCATCCGAATCAAGTGAAATTTACGCCATGGGTTTGCAGCGATGAGATATGCAACTGATTAGAATTTCAGCGCAGACGCACATCACGCGCGCCTGTGGCGCCACCTCATAGCGCCATTTAAGGCTTGGCGATTTCGACGAGTGTACGTTCGGCACGTGTGTTTACCTTGTGGTTGTTTCACAAGGCGATCAGTTATGCCTCGTAGACAACAGCGAACATCGTTTGATCAAGTATCCGAGTTCGACAGAGGAAGGATAGTGGCTTACCGAGATTGTGGATTATCATACAGAGAAACCGCTAGTCGTGTTGGACGAAATCAAACTGTAATGCGGATATGTGACCGTTGGATGCAGGAGGGTACGACGGACCGACGTGGTCGATCGCATTCACCTCGGTGCACCACTGCACGTGCTGATAGGCAAATTGTGCGCATGGGAGTGACGGATCGCTCAGTGACATCCCGAACCATAGCACAGCACATTGCGTCTGTAACGCATCATCCAGTGTCTGCGCGTACCATTCGACGCCGTTTACAGCAGAGTGGTCTGTCCGCAAGACGTCCATTGCTTCGTCTACCATTGACGCAGAACCACAGACGTCTCCGTCGCCAATGGTGTGATGACAGACGGATGTGGACGGCAGAATGGAATGACGTTGACTTTACTGACGAGGCACGCCTCTATCTGCAGCACCACGATGGTCGGATTCGAGTGTGGAGACACCGTGGAGAGAGGATGCTGGACAGCTGCATTATGCACCGCCACACTGGTCTTGCACCGGGTATTATGGTATGGGGCGGTATTGGATATTACTTTCGCACGCCTCTAGTACGCATTGCCGGTACTTTAAATAGCCGGCGCTATATATCCGAGGTGCTGGAGCCAGTTGTCCTTCCTTACCTTCAGGGCTCGGCCACAGCCATATTTCAACAGGATAATGCGCGACCACACGTGGCACGCATTGTCCAAAGGTTCTTCGTCAATAACCAAATTGAAGTGCTTCCCTGGCCGGCTCGCTCTCCGGATCTTTCGCCGATAGAAAACATGTGGTCCATGGTTGCTCAACGAGTGACCCAGATTATATCCCCAGCTGCCACACCAGATGATCTTTGGCAACGTGTGGAAGCTGCTTGGGCTGCTGTACCCCAGGAACACATCCAACGTCTCTTTGACTCAATGCCGAGACGTGTGGCAGCGGTGATCTCCAACAATGGCGGCTACTCTGGCTACTGATTCTGGCAGGAACCACATGTCACAGACGTCTTGGTCAACATGTTATCTACAAAATAAATTTTGTTGTGCTACCTCTTGTCTTTCTTGGTGTTGCATTTACGGTGGCCAGCAGTGTATCTTCTGAGAATAGTTGTTGTTTTCACCTGTGAGCTGTTCATGTAAAGTATTATTATTTCCCACACTATGTATAGCAATATCCAGTTATTCCAGATCTTGTGTATGCAAAATTGGGAAGCACTCATCAGTTCCCAACATGTGGAAATTTTCATGAATATGCACAGCTACGGCTACACCTAAGTATCTGTTTTACGGTGTTGTGGACCTTTTACGACCACCGGCAAGATTTTGCATAGCACTTCCACCTTCAGCGGCCTTTTTCAAGCGCGAACTGACACTTTTAGACACGCCCATTACTGTGGTCACGGTAGTGACACTTTGACCGGTTTAGAGTCGTGCTGCTGCTCGTCCAAGACCGTAAGCACTCAGATGATATTTTGCCGACATGTTGCTGTACCACACAGAATGTCGCACTAATGGATTCCACGTCAACGTTCGTCAAACACCGTACCGCTAGAACCGTCGAAAGTGTACAGAGCATTCTTGCATAGCCTCCGCTGCAGTCAACACTCCCCGCCCTCTACATTTCCTTTTACTATCACTGATAGGATGTCCCGTGGCAATAGTCGGTTGTTCTGTAGCAACTGGCAGTTGTTCTTTAGCAAGTTGTTCCTTAGCAGTTGTCAAGCAGTGTAGTACCAAAGCGTTAAGTAAATATTACATAAAGAGCAAGTGGCGTCTTCTAAGCGCGATAATCATTTGAGGAAGGATTTCTCTCTATCGCGCAATGGTAGTTTCGCCAGTTCAAGTAGTTCGTGACATGAAAATGAGCTGACATGCACTCTGTTTTTTTTTTTCGCCCTTTCGTCCAAGAATGCTGATTGTAACGGATTGGAAAATTTCATAGTAAAACTAATTTTTGTGTGGTTCGGCGCCCGTCCGCAGCTTTTCCAACTGGACGTTTCTTCAGCTTTTACGTTTCCCTAGAGTAAGCAGTCATCCCACCGGGGAAAGAATACATACAGTTTAACATCCAATCCCCACCAAGCGCGTCTCGGTGGCTTCTCATATCATTAAGATACAAAGGTTGGATTGAAGGCGGACAGAAGTCTTGCCAGGAATCGATCCCGTGACTTTTTCCAGGCATGCGCATTACCACTATAACACCAGTCGCTGCTGGAGAATATCATGGAGATTTTCTGTATAAAGCCAATCGCAGCAGTTTGCTTACAAACTATATGTTGCAGTCTCTGCAATATTGAAACCTATTCAGTCTTTAATATTTTTCGGAATTTTTTAATCCTCATTTATATCGCATATTTTCATGGTATCAGTCTGTGACACCATAATGGAAGAAAAATTAAGAAATAAATAAATCACTGAAATTACTGTTCAATTTCTAAACTACACTGAGGTGATAAATTGTGGGATACCTCCTAATATCGTTTCGGACCTCATTTCTCCCGGCGTAGTGCAGCAGCTCGACTTGACATGCACTCAACAAGTCTTTGGAAGTCCCCTGCAGAAGTACTGAGCCCAGCTGCCTCGATAGCAATCCATAATTGCAAAACACCCTTGTTGAATTTTATGCACGAGCTGACCTCTCAATTACGTCCCATAAATGTTCGATGGGATTCATGTCACGTGATCTGGGTGCCCAAATCATTCGCTCAAATTGTCCAGAAAGTTCTTCAAACCAATCGCGAACAGTTGTGGCCCGGTGACGTCGAGTATTGTCATCCACAGAGACAGAAGCAATGTTTGGGAACATCAGGTCCATGAATGGCTACAAACGGTCTCCAAGTAGCCGAACGTAGCCGTTTACAGTCAATGATCGGCTCAGTTGAACCTGAGGATCCAGTACATTCCTCGTAAACATAGCCCGGATCATTATGGAGCCACCACAAGTTCACACAGTGCCTTGTTGACAACTTGGGTCCATGGCTTCGTGGGGTCTGCCCCTCACTCGACCACTACCACCAGTTCTTACCAACTGAAATTGCGACTCATCTGACCAGGCTACGGTTTTACAGCTGTCTCGAGTTCAGCCGGTATGGTCACGAACCGAGGAGAGGCGCTGCAGACCATATCGTGCTGTTAGCAAAGGCACTCGTGTTGGTCGCCTACTGCCATAGCCCATTAAAGCCACATTTTGCCCCAGCGTCCTACCGGATACGTCCGTCGCACGTCCCACATTGATTTCTGTTTTTTTTTTTTTTTTTTTTTTTTTTTAATGTACTGTTGCTTCTCTGTTAGCACTGACAGTTCTACACAAACGCCGCTGCTCTCGGTCGTCATGTGAAGTCCGTCGGCCACTGCGTTGTCCGTGGTGATATGTAATGTATGAAACATGGCTCTCTCGGCCTCTATCGACACAGTGGATCTCGGAATATTGACTTCCCTAGCGATTTTCGAAACAGAATGTCCAACTACCATTCCGCGTTCAAAGTCTGTTACTTCCCTTCGTGCAGCTATAGTCATGTCGGAAACCTTTTCACATAAATCAGCTGAGCACAAATGACAGCTCCGCCAATACACTGCCATTTTATACTTTGTGTACGCGATACTACCGCCATCTGTATATGCGCGTATCGCTATCCCATCACTTTGGCAGCTCAGTGTATCACTGTTGTAGCAAAATATTCGTCCTTTCGATTGCCGTTGACCATTAAGTAGCGAGCTCTTTCACAGCTCAAAGACTCTGTTCCGCAGTACTGGGAACTGCACAGGTTCGAAAACCTCCGGTAGTCTCTCTTACACTGACTGAACCTCTGGGGATGGAGAGTAATAAATAAATTTAGTTACCTTGTCTCAAAGTACAGGAGCTGAATTAACTATGATGATTAAAGGTGTTGTGAAAATGACAACCTATAAAGTGTCATTCTGTCCTCCTGATTTCGGTGAGTGTTTTCTTTCTACAAGGTTCCACCACTTGGAATGTCGAGTCATTTGTTAAAATTTTTGAAAATTTAAGAAAAGTATAAAGTTATGTCTTGTAATGTATGTTAATTATAGCAGTAATTATTAACTAACGCACACTGCGCTTTCCGGAGCGACATGTGGCTATAGCTGAGCCTCTTAAGAGGGAACCTGGCCCACAGATGATACTGGGGAAAAAAAAGCTCCGGACATTCACAGCAACGCTTGTTAGTATTATAATTACTGTAATGGATCGACAGATGATCTTTTGTCCGGACTAAAAATGTCTTTGTTTTTATCTGCTGTACGAAGTCGAAGGCATAACTGGCAATCCGGTGTTGTATAAGAGTGTATCCATCTATGTTAATGCTCCGGAAGATATTAAACCGAGCGTACTTTAATTCACAGCTTGGACGTGGTGTTCTAGTACGAATGACACAACATTGAATAACATCATACTGGGAGATGTTGTACGTCAACGTCTGAAGAAAAATGGCTTTTGTCACTGTGCCAAGAATGACTACTTATGATTTAACGATTTTTGTTTTATTTAATGAAGTAAAGAAGTAATGAAGTAATTAGATGGTTCTAACTCAACACCATGCAGTTCAACGTACAAGTTTTGATACTATATATCAACTCGTGGTCCAAGACACCATGTTCCTAATTTCTGTACAGGAAAAGTACCGACTCTTGCCAAAATGCTAATTTTTAAATTTGACGAACTTAAGTGAAGGTGACTACATTTTATGGCAAAACAAACACTTTAACAACATAATTAAAATGAAAGCAGCCGGATCAAAACGAAATTTTAAGATAATAAATAGTAGGATTTTTTCGAATTTTGTTTACAGTGCTAGTGGCCGCGCTGCGACATCTCGGTATCAAATATAATATGTAATGCGAGGGCAGATAGTCGCACAATAAACAAAAGGTACATTTTCCTGAAGTTTCAAAAAATAAATAAAAATATATTCATTGTTTAACATAAATCATAGTTGTCAAAAACGTTAACGAGTACACATTCCGGTTTGTGTACCGTGTAATAAAAAGTAACAGCACCATAAAACTGTTAATGCTACATATATGATTTAGGAAACAATCTGAGCAGCCCTCTACGCTTCTTTCCACATGATGCTGTAGTTTGCCATATCGTAAAGTCATCAGATGATTAATACCAATTGCAAAATGATTTAGACAAGCTATCTGTGTTGTATGATAAGTGACAATTGACTCTAAATAATGAAAAGTGTTAAGTCATCCATGTGAATACCACAAGGAATCCACTAAATTTCGGTTACACGACGAATCACACATATCTAACGGTTGTCAATTCATTTAAATATTTAGAGATTGCAATTACGAGTAACTTAAATTGGAACGATCACACGGATAATATAGTCGGTAAAGCAAACCAAAGACTGTGATTTACTGGCACAACACTTAAAAAATGCAACAGGGCTACTAAAGTGAACGATTACACTACGCTTGTCCACCCTCTTCGGGGATATTCTTGTGCAGTGTGGGAACGGCTTGGGTTAGGATTGACGGAGGACTTCTCGAAAGCCCAAAGATGAGCAGCACGTTTTACATTATAGCGAAGTAGGAGAGAAATTGCCAGGGATACGCAAATTTGGATGGGAATCATTGAATAAGGGATTTCGCCGTTGTGGCACCATCTTCTCATGAAATTTCGATCGCCAACTTTCTCCTCAGACTGTGGTAATTTTCGTTGGCGCCCACCTACACAGCGAGAAATGATCATCACAATAAAATAAGAGAAATCAGGGCTCACACAGAAATATTGAAGTGTTCGTTTTCCCGCTGTTGGAGAGTGGATCGGTAGAGATACAGCTTGAAGATGGTTCGATGAATCCTCTGCCACACACTTGATTGTAAATTGCGAAGTAGTAATCGTAGATGTAGACCTCACGATTCCTTTAAAACGCTGATACCACTATTATAAATCATGTACAGCAAAATTATTATCAGATCGTATGGCGTATTTTTTGGCGTAACGACTACTTTTAAGAAGTCGGAAATAAAAGGAAAGAAAACTGCGGCATCTGATAATTCTGTCGAAAACAAATTGCAGGAAAAAACAAGAAATTCTTCTTTTCGGATTCACTTTGCAGGTATAGAGACAGAAATCAAGCTCAGTCCGAACAGTAAACCATGGATAATGTGATGATCGTATTTGTAATGCTTCACTGTAGTAAGGTTAATTTTTACCCTACGATTTATAAGATCCTGCCTAGACTGCGAAAGAATAAACTCTTCAGCAGCAGGGTACTACAGGCCGGAGTTAACGCGCTCTTGGCTGCGTGTTATAAAGTCTGCACTGCAGGGAGCGAGCCCTATACTGCGCTGCCATAAAAGACTTGAAAACGTACCAGAAGTTTTTACGTCCGCCGGATCCCTCGCTTGTGTGCGCTCGCTCTTGCTTTGTGTAATGGCTCACGAATTTAGCTTACGAGAAATGTCCAGGGGAATCGCAGGCTTTATGAGTCCGTCGTAACAGTAACATCGTAAACAGAGTTCTGTAGTGGAATGACCGTGCCGACTGCATTGGCGTGCTTTTAGTTTCGCGTAGGCAGGCGAAATGAATGAGTTAATATGTTTACAGGAGCGACCAAAGCAGTTGTAGAGTAAAGTTAGGAGCTGCGATAAACGTCAGATACGATTATCATTTCAGCTATGCCTAAAAAATCTAACTTTCTGATTTTGTTATCTTGCGTTTTAGAGCAGACGATAAGATCTTGGTAATGTGGCAACTCTGGAAACATGTAATGTATTTTCTGTCACTAACTGTAAGCTGTCCCCATGACGAAATTTCTGATTTCCTTCTGCACAGTAACATTGGATCGTGAGTGCTCTACCGATTGAGCTAACTAAGCACGACTAATGAGCCATCCTCACAGCTGTCCTTCTAGCAGTACTTCTTCTCCGACATTGCAAGTTTCATAGAAGTTATCGTGTGTATCAGGGATCGAGTACCGGTGAGGAACACAGTTTTGATCCGCCAGAAAGTTTCAGATTAACACATACTCCGCTCTAAAGTGAAAATTCATTCTGGAAGCAACCCCCTAGGCTGTGGTTAAGCCACGTCTGCACAGTATCATTTCTCGCAGGAGTTTTTGTACCGCAAAGTATGCAAGGGATCTATAAAATTAGGACTGTAGAATCGGTAAAAGAAAGAAGACGGTAGATCACTTGCCTGCGAAAGAGAAAGGTCCAAGTTACTAGTCCCGATTTGGCGCTCCGCTTTAATCTCCCAGGTAGTTATACACTGTTAGTTACATATTCTTTTCTTCTGGGCCTCAATGAAGAAATCCTACTTGAGTTCTTTTTTTTAAATTTCATCTCCTTTTCATATGAAATGAACATAAGTGCACGACCGACACAATTTTATTTTTACATCACCGCTGTTACATTAGCAGTGCCGCACAAACAGTCTTTGCCATATCACAGCCACCGACTCCATATAATCATTCATTAACATACTAAGTAGTAGCTACTTTCTGCAGAGGATACCAAGCTTTAGTAGCAATTCAAATCCACCCAATCTTCAGAATTTAATATCTTCAGTTTCGACCAACATACATTCCCTGCTTGAAAGTAATTGCGTTTTTTATCGTAATTACAGGCGCGAATTTGTTAGTATTTCGTGTGTCTGATCTGGCTTTTCTGCACCTGTGACGAGCTTACGGCATTTCTCGTAAATCTTACGCGATCACAGATAAAAATACTCTCATATATAATGCTCAGATACGTTGTATACAGGAAAGGAATCGTCTCTAATTGATCTGAAGGAGATTCAGAAAGAAATGAAGTTTTCCCTTTTTGGAATGAGTGCCACTTCTCTTTAAACGCAAGTAAATGCGTAGTAATTCATATAACAAGTAAAAATTGCTTGGAAGACTCCAGTTGGAAGACTAGTCGTGAACAATTTTAGCATTTCGCATAGTGTAAGTTTTTAAGGGCAATACTAAGAAGTGACCTGAATAGGGAATCGGGTAAAATAAGTGTAATGGAAGGTGGATGGAGGACATGAACTTGTTGAAAGGATTCTGGAAAAAACACAGACCATTTGTTACGGAAATCGCGTAAAGAAGATAGTTGGACCAGTTATAAAGTGCCACTGCATTTTTTTAGAATCCTGCAACAAATGCGCTAAAGCAATCGTAATAGACCGGAAGAAGCTCGTACAAAAGTGTATTGAGATATTCGAAGAAACTAAATGGAGAACCCTTGGAAAACGTTCATATCACCATATACAGTTTCGTATATTTACAGAATCAGTACCAGAAAAGAACACTAGTGCTATCACTACTAAAGTACATATTAAAATTAAACCATATTCATTTGTTTACTTTGTAACTTTCATATCATCGTTCAATTATTTTTCTACTTCTGTCAGTATTTGAATTTATTAATCTGAAATCATGTGGTGGAGATTGTTGAACGACCATGAATTTCATTTCAGTGCATTATTAGACATATTCGATAGATAGAGTCCGTTGGAGAACCAAGAGTTGAGTTAAATGCTCGTTTTCATTGTATATATTTGTTCCACTGTGCTCGACTCAGTAACGTTTTCTTCAGGAAAGAAGGGCTCTGATGCTGTGCATGTTCCTTCAGAGTAGCCATTATTTAAATATAGACCTTTCTTCCACCTTCATTAATTAACTGCGCACAATTTTATTCAGCAGAATGAATGTCGAGTAAATTTTCCTTGTTGGTGTCAACCGTGAGTTCAGCCTTTGTACTGGCTTAGCATTATGTCAATTCTCAAGACCTTCAACTTATTGATCGCTTTCAGCGGAATGTCTGTAGCCGGCCGCCGTGGTCTAGCGGTTCTAGGCGCTCAGTCCGGAACCGCGCGGCTCTTACGGTCGCAGTTTCGAAGCCTGCCTCGGGCATGGATGTGTGTGATGTCCTTAGGTTAAAAATGGCTCTGAGCACTATGGGACTCAACTGCTGAGGTTATTAGTCCCCTAGAACTTAGAACTAGTTAAACCTAACTAACCTAAGGACATCACAAACATCCATGCCCGAGGCAGGATTCGAACCTGCGACCGTAGCGGTCTTGCGGTTCCAGACTGCAGCGCCTTTATCCGCACGGCCACTTCGGCCGGCTTGTCCTTAGGTTAGTTAGGTTTAAGTAGTTCTAAGTTATATGGGACTTATGACCACAGATGTTAAGTCCCATAGTGCTCAGAGCCATTTGCACCATTTTTTGAATGTCTGTAATTTTTATTCTAATCATCATTCAGCTACCCACTTGGCTATTTCGGTCGAATATATATTTATGTCTGGTGCCGAACATTATATGGACTCGAGTAGAGGATTTCCACTAGGAGCTGATTGTTCGAACAATTCTCAATTTACTGAGTAGAAAGAGCCCCGAGATGCACATTCAGATTTGCTCGTATCGGACTTAACATACTTTACTGCATTTTTATGTCGAGTGGCAATGTCAATTTCTACACCTCCAGAGATACCTTTCAAATCGATCGTTGCGCTCCTGCCGAAACAGGAGCAGACTGTGGTGGGCAGGCAGCTGCAGCAACTGGAAAAAGCACATCGCCAGGAAGGCAGCACCATGTCTACAGCCCTAGATTGTCGTACCTTTTCAGCAGTCAGACCGGGGTGCGAAGGGCTGCGCTTGGAGATGGACAGCGAGCGAAATCTGGGACTGCACACTATACGAACCGGAAGAGACGGCAGCGGCACTTGGTGGCATCTGAGGGCCTCAAGAGCTGTGAGTGCGGGATGGTTGCCGGACAATATGACGGTCGGTTTCGATGCGGCTGCTGTGTGCACAACAAGCTGGCGGGGCAGCTGCTGTCTTTATCCAGCCGGACGCACAGCAGTCATAAGAAGCACTATGTGAGAGCTTTCGCAACGGATGGTGGCTCTCAGGTGACTTTGTGGTTGACGTGATCCAGCGTCTTGTGTGCAAACGTGCTTTGAGTGTAAAACAACTCCTGAGCGTTGACATATTTGTATAGTCATGTTCAGTAAAAGCAGAACACCTTGAATGAATAGAGATAGGTCGTTCATATTAACAGGACATGTACATTTACATGTTCTGCGGAAATGAATAGCATTTCAGCCGCCTCGGTTCAGCATGTGTCCTGTTGCCTAGTAGGCAAAGGGTCTGCTATGGGCCCTGTAACTTGTTCCATGCATGATGGTTCGACTTGTATAAGGTTCGAATGTCATCGCGTGGTACAGCCATCCACGCTACATTCACCTGATTCCAAAGTTCATCTGTGGTGGTCGTCATTTGCCCACAGCGCTGCACCTGTTCTTGCACCATATCCCATACATTTCCGATTGGCGAAAAGTCTGGTGATCCGGCGGGCCAGAGAAAAAAGTTGTCATCCTGTGACATCAACAAGACATGTGTTCTTGCAGCAACATTTGGTGGTGCATTGTCTTGCTGAAAGATGGCGTCTGGGGTGCAATGCAGAAAGGATACGGCTATAGGTAGCAGGATGTCATTCATGTAGGGCACACTGGTCATAGTGCCCTGGACACGCACCAGCTGTGATTTGTGGTTGTACCCAATACCCCACCTATTGAGTTAACGCTGCATGCCTTGTGCGAATGCAGTTACTCTGATACAGCTCCCACTGTCTGCGGCGAACCAAAACGCGGCCATCTTTATTCAAACAAACAGAACCTGGATTCGTCCAAAACCACAATATGATGCCATTCTTGTGACGTCACTCCACACGCCATTGCCGTCTAGCATGTTTCTGCACATTCGTCAAAAGTAGGCGGAGAAATGGACGACGCGTACGCAACGCATGTCTAGTTGAGTTTAGTTTAGTTATGTCATGTTCGGTAGATAATTTTTACGATTATTTTATCGATATGATATGGAACAAGTCAGATTACAACATACATATACACACATGAATAGTGCTAATGTTAATATTACTGAAATATTTAGTTCTACTGTAAGTAGGCTGTTTAGGTTTTTTTTATTGGTAACGCCGCCGCCACGTAGCGCTCTCTGTATGAAACTGAAATCACTGGCTGTGCTGTGTGCAGTCTGTGGCTAGTCTGCATTGTTGTCTGCCATTGTAGAGGGGCAGCTGGATGTGAACAGCGCGTAGCGTTGGGCAGTTGGAGGTGAGCCGCTAGCAGTGGTGGATGTGGGGAGAGAGATAGCGGAGTTTTGAAATTTGTCATGAACTGCTATATTTATACATGATGATATCAAGGTAAATACATTGTTTGTTCTCTATTAATATCTTTCATTTGCTAACTATCCCTATCAGTAGTTAGTGCCTTCCATAGTTTGAATCTTTTATTTAGCTGGCAGTAGTGGCGCTCGCTGTATTGCAGTAGCTTGAGCAGCGAAGATTTTTGTGAGGTAAGTGATTTGTGAAAGGTATAGTTTAATGTTAGTCAGGGCCATTCTTTTGTAGGGAATTTTGAAAGTCAGATTGCGTTGCGCTAACAAAATATTGTGTGTCAGTTTAAGCACAGTCTTGTATAGATTGTTCAAACGGGACGTTTCATATGTCGACCCTTAGCCGAGGATACCTCACTGGAATCTTCTGATTTTTTTTCTTGTAGTTTGTGTAATTAGTGTAGATTTTGTTTATTGATAGCGCGTAATTATAGAGAGAATTTCCTTTGTAGTTGTAGTTTTTCATTGTTGTACAGTAAAACAGTTGTGGCATTCATGTAGATTTGCACCAAGTATTTCGCAGCTGCGCTGGCAATTAAGTAAACATTATTTACATAGCTATGTTATTTTATTTTGCTCTTCAAATTGTGCTTTTCTGTGTTATCGTGTGAAATATTGCGACAATTATGGCGTGTGAAAAGCGTAATACTAGGCTCCAAAGTAAACTGAGAAATGACAGTGAAGACGAAGGCAGTGTGTTAGCGCCGCAGAGTAATGAATTAACTAATGTTCAAAGTAGTAATTTGGTAATTGCGCATAGGGAAATGGAGCGGGCGGCAAACAATGGTGTAGACAGTGAAACAGGTAGTGAACAGGGAAGCGTTATCGATCGATTGGTCGGCAACAGCTCGCCTCAGGAATCGGGAATGACAGAACACAATATTGCAAATACTGCAGACTCAGGTTTTGGGTTCTCACCGTTTTCTCAAATGAGTCAAGACACATTTTCCGCTTGTCAAAATGTGAATGTTGCCGGTGCAACTTCACTGCCGAAAAGCACTGAGGAACATGTTTCAGACACCAGTTCATTGTTATTACAATTAATGCAACAAATGGGACAAAAGCTTGAAAAGTTAGACACAATGGAACAAAATCAGAGACAAAACAGCAACAGCTTCAAAAGTTAGACACCACACTTGAACAAACACGTGAATATTTAACTACTGAGTTACATAACATTGAATCGAAATGTCAAAAAGTCTGTAATGACGTAAAAACACAAATTTGTGAGCATTTTCAACCTATTTTTTCGCGGCATGAAAATGCATTACAGAATCACGAAGCAGCCATAAAAGAGCTGCAAACCATTGTTCATGAAAATCATGAGACCTTGTGGGCTAAAATTGACTCAGTTGCATCTACCGATTCGGTTACGCAACTGGCAAAAACTCAGGAAAACTTAAAGAACACAGTAGATTCGATTTCAACACAAATGGACACTCTGAAACTTGGTTCAGAAAAACACACTGAGGAAATGTGTTCACTATCGGAGAAAGTAGCCGAACTTTCGGATCAGGTCACTAACGTATCTACAAAGGTAGATGGTGATATGAATGACACAAAACCAGTAGCCTTCACTGACACAGAAGAGTATGAACAAATAAGAAAATTCAAACAAAATCAGAATCAAATTAATACACAACACCAAAGAGAAATCCGGGAAGTACAAGATCAGCTGACACAGGTAATACAAGAATTACGTATTTCAGAGGACACTGGCACTCCAACACGGGAAGAGGGACTTAGAAATACGGAAAAGCCGCAAAATAATAACACAGGGCATTTCGGAAGTTATGAAAGAAATCGGCAATGTGCACCGAATTTTGAGATGGAACGGCCGACACGACCTAACAATGACCGATATGCGACTCGCCGACATGATGACTTTGACTATAAGCTGTTCATTACTACACGTAAATTCAAAACATTTAAGAATTCTGGCAACGACATTCATCCACAAGCATGGCTCCATCAATTCTCACATTGTTTTCCTCCCAACTGGTCGTTAGAACACAGATTAGAATTCATGTGTGGCTATTTAGAGAATGAACCAGCTGTAAGAATGCGATCGGTAATTCACGATTGCCACAGTGAAGGAGAATTTTACCATGCCTTCCTCTCAGCATATTGGTCTCCAGCCACACAAGACCGAGTAAAACATGGCATCATAATGATGAAACATTTCGAACAATCTGAATTTTCCAGTCTTGTGAAATATTTTGAAGACATGTTGCATAAGAATCAGTATCTTTCAAACCCATACAGCCCCTCAGAACTCATTCGCATTTGCTTAATCAAACTGCCTGAACATTTACGACATATTATTTTGGCAGGACGTTGCAAAGACGACATTGAAGCTTTTCAGGGACTGTTACAAGAACTGGAAAGTGACACTGACAATCGCGGAACGCAGGAGCACAACAATTACAGATCACATCAGTCGCAATTCCGCGATGAAAGAAATAATAACTGGACGCGACAAGGCTATTCTCACAACACAAATCGTGACCAAAACAGACACCACCCGTATTACAACCGTTGGCAGAGTAATAATAATTACAGGGAAAGATCACCTCTCCGCGGTAGTGCCTATCACAGAGACAATCAGAGAAACAGACAATTTGGGAACCAAAATAATTATTATCAAGGGAGACAGAATAACTTTAGACGCAACGGTCCAGCGCGCAGTTACGACTCAGGGAGAAATTCTCCACCACACGACCGACAAACAAGAAACTATGTAAACTACCGACAAAACGACAGACGTGAATTTCATCAGAACTGGCGGGATTCTAACAGAGCTGGGCCCTCTCGGCAAGGCGAATTCGTAGAAGTTAGGTCTCCTAATCCCAATAACAACGCGCGCCAATAAAGAGACAGACAATGACTCGCGCCGCAGGCACCCACGTGCGCCGGCTGGCTCAGAGAAAAATAACATAGACGCTAACCTTGAGAAAAATTCCAGTATTCTTTACCGACGTATACCACATGATAATTGCGTTGAAGTTGAAACTCTGCGTACCAGGAAGAGTAAAGGTTTACACCACATTTCGCAGGTAAAACCATTTATTGAAAGATAATCTGCTTTTTAACTTTGTCTTTGTCATAAAATTTTTCGCTTCACATTACTAATATGCTTTGTCAGACTTAGAATCTGTTAACATACAACAATGTTTGAAGTTAAATATCCAATCAAGAACCAAGAGAACTTATTTAAACAGAAATGACGAATGCATTGTTATAGTGAACAGACGTCACAGTGTTATTGTGTGTGTACATTCTTGCTTGTTTGTTGCACGATTACGTAACGACTATAAGGCTCACATACTTAGAACATTTACCAGTACTGCTAATGAGATTTTAATGCAACATTTTGGTTTATTTGAAAATACATTCTGAATTTAAAGTGCTTTCTGAGAGATACCACGATTTTATCACGACGCTACTAATGAGTGACAATTTACAATGTTGCTTTTGCGGTGTATCTGTTTTATATCTGCACAGTTTTCTGAATTCTTCTGGAAAGAAAAACATGTTTTAGTAGTAACTTTTGTGGTATAGTTACAATGAGACAGCCTTTTCCGTAGCACAACATTACGTTACTGTACAGTACTTTCTTCATCACGTCAATAAGCATAATAACTACGATATCTATACGCAAAGCATTTCACTTTTGTTTATCATGTGGTAAGTACATTGACTTCTGCAGAACTTAGCTTTTGGAGGACGATAACTACGACACTTCCACAGAGATTATGTTGCGACAAGATGGACAGTTTAGTGCTACAGTACACGCATTTGAGTGATTAATCTTATACTTAAAACACTTATTTTAAAGATTTTTTTTTAATTACAAAGAAAGTTTTCCGTGATACATTTCATTCCATTGCTGAAATTTGTAACACCTGGGAGTATAATTACATTTATCCTCAGGGGGGTACACGCTTACTTTGTGTACCATGTGTGTGGCAACCACAAGGAACCCTAGCTAATATGGTATTTTGCTTATACAACTTTACACATCGGTACCATATTTCTCTAAAACACAGAATTACACAGCTATCTGATCATTTAACTGAGAGATAAACATTTTTTTACTACATCAGTGACACATGTTTACGCAATACACAGTTGGGTAACTTCATACTTATGAAACTGTATTTTGTCTGTACTTTGTAAACTGTTCATATTTTTTCGGAATCATTGTGATACTATGAGAGCTTTGAATGATGTATTTGGTAAGGGAGCATGATTTTAAAGTACGTTTGAGGTAGATGACACTATTGACATGAGCAGAGAATTTTTTTTAGGGTTTGAAATTATTGCAGAAAGCTACGACGTTTTTGAGATTTGACTGAGGTGTTATGATGTTATTATTACGACGACGATGTGTATTATGTTGTTGAGGAATGTTTATTATGCTACGTATTTCTCATGATGAAATATTGAAGAAGTGTCGACGAATAAGGTAAGGAATAATGAGTAGTGATTAGGGACTCTGATTTGTGAAAAAGGTTGTTGGAAACCAAGAAGCGTACTTTAAGAGTTATGAAATGTGTGTATATGAGTGAATGTATCACAATACTGACGAATATTTTATTTGGACACTTATATTTTTAGGATTTTCTTTCTACAGATTTGCAACGCTAATTCTTGACCTGTGAAATATTTTTATGTGAGACTGTCACTGTAGCGGAAACTGGTGTCGTAAACATTTCCGTAAGAAAGTTAAGTGACCACCTGCACGTAATGCGTCGTGGGCACCCAGCTGTGTCAGACGCCTGGAGAAAAAGCCATTAGCGCGTGCCTTTCAGAGCACAGGAAGAAAAAAAAAAGGGAGGCCATTATCCTGGCCATTGTCATTCCTTTAGAGAAAGCAACGCAAATCCGACACGCTGATTACTTGGAAACATATCGTACTTTCTGATATTTACTGAAATGCCTAATAAAATGACAAGAAATATTCTTACATCTGCAAACCTAATAATGACAAGTGTCTTTCTATGAGAGTTGAGAGCTACTGACTTATGAAATATGACATGACTATTGAATGATATTTTTATGCTTTGCTTTTCGTAGTTGCTTATTTCACTTGATATCTGGTTTCCAGCTGTGTTGCAGCATTGCTTTTATAAAATGAAATGCATTTGCTAATGTGAACACTTTCTGTCAACAGATCTATTAAATAATTATTTTATGACCCACATTCTTTAAAAGAGGAGCACTTGGAAAGGAAAGAACAATAAGAAGGAACTAGTAACAGTAACACATAATTTTCTTTTCAAGTACATGGTAATATTTTTTTTTTTACAATAAGTTGTTGTGGTGCACCACTTTAATTACATAGACATTAAGAGGTGAATATACATTTCCCTTATCTGCATTGTTGTTTTTACTGCAATATTTTTTCTGCTTGAGCTATGTCATGTTAACGTATAAGTTACTGCTGTTTGCCAGGCATAGTGTTACTGAATTTGACTTTGTGTTACTCTGCTAAGCCAGTTTTACTACTCATTTATTTTTATTGTTGCTGCACATTGGCTCATATTAGTTGTAATTTTGCATTTTATCTGTTAATTTAGATTTGTTGCTGCTTGCTTTGCAAATTGGCATTTTTTTGTCATTGCTGTTTGTGATAATTTGTTATGTGATGCTGCATTGCCTCGTCCCTTAGTTTAGCATCTGAGCTCAGTAGATTTAAGTTAGCTTAAGAGGGGGTAGACTATAGAAGAGAATGAGTTGCGATGAATTGGAAGAAATGCATTGAGAATCTATACGAAAAACGTACAGAAAGCAGGTATAGGTAGGATTTTCTTGGAAATAAATAATGAGGTAAGAAATATGTGAAATAAATACAGAAAGCATACTTGGATAGGATTTTTTTGGTGGAAACAAAGGATGAAATAAGAGGAAAGATATATGAAGTTTTGGGTTGGACTGCAGTACCAAATGTTACACTGAAAACGAACCCTGTCCTTTCCTATTGGTGTTATCCCACTATGTGTTTGTGTACCCTTGAGTATTTGTTTTCTTCCTGTCTCTGTGTAGTTTCATAGAATTTTTTCTTCTTTTAATATTAAGCTACATTCACTATGATGAGGAATACTGTTATCCTCGAATATAATTGGCATTAATAATATGTTATTTACTTTGTAAAGATGTTAGACATTATTCATTCTGTTCTGTTCAATGCTCATGTGTGAAGTTGATGTTTCAAAAGTTATTGTGATACTTTATGTATGTACTCATGTCATAATTCCACTGATGTGTATGTTAGTTCGATTCTTTTGTAAAGCCTGTACTAAAAATGTTATCTGTATTGTTATGTTCTTTAATGATGTATTTTGTACCTTTGTTATTGTATTCTTCTGTTATAAAATTGTAATTGTCACCAGTTCATGATATTATTAACTTGTAAGTTACATTTCACTGCACACGTTTCTGTTGGTCATAGTATATGGACAATATGTGAGAAGTTGGGACTGTTAGTGTTTGCACGTGTGTTAATAATTCAGCAAGGGACTGGATAACAGCATTGCTGGTTCTAAGGACAATTCCAAAAACTTTGTGAGTGCACAAGTGGTGGTTTATGGACTTGCTATGTTCTCCGCAAGACTCTTCGATGGTGAATGTGCACCTGCACAATCGCAACAGATGGCTGCTGGACATCTCTACAAGGACTACAGTGGGTCTGCACCTCTGGTGGCCCACCAATACCATTATCTCTACAAGGACTACAGTGGGTCTACATCTTTGATGATCCATCAATACCATTATTTCTACAAGGACTGCAGTGGGTCTACATCTTTGATGATCCATCAATACCATTATTTCTACAAGGACTGCAGTGGGTCTGCACCTCTGGTGGCCCACCAATACCACAATCTCTACCAGGACTACAGTGGGTCTGCTCTGTGATGACCTACCTACCAATATTCTTCCAAACTACGACTGACTCTGCTGTGGGTTTGCACTGTTGTGGCCCATTATCTGTCAGCATGTCAAGAGTCAGCACTGTCTTTCCGTTGGAAGGACAACGCTACTTCTTCAAGACTGCATGGAAATCCACTACTTCCGTGTGCATTTTCTTTTACTGCTCAGACTTTGAGAAAAACACTGCTATTCTACTGTTATGTACGATTAGGACTGTCTTTATGGACTGTGAGAAAATTTTAGCTTTTGACCAACATTGTATCAATAAGTGTGTGCATTTGATATCTTTGTTATTGTAATTGAGAAAAAAATTTTAACAAATATGTATTGGCCAATGCCCAAAAAAATTTGTAAAATTTTTTTGTGGGGAGCATGGGGGCTATGTAAGTAGGCTGTTTAGGTTTTTTTTATTGGTAACGCCGCCGCCTCGTAGCGCTCTCTGTATGAAAATGAAATCACTGGCTGTGCTGTGTGCAGTCTGTGGCTAGTCTGCATTGTTGTCTGCCATTGTAGAGGGGCAGCTGGATGTGAACAGCGCGTAGCATTGGGCAATTGGAGGTGAGCCGCCAGCAGTGGTGGATGTGGGGAGAGAGATGGCGGAGTTTTGAAATTTGTCATGAACTGCTATATTTATACATGATGATATCAAGGTAAATACATTGTTTGTTCTCTATTAATATCTTTCATTTGCTAACTATCCCTATCAGTAGTTAGTGCCTTCCATAGTTTGAATCTTTTATTTAGCTGGCAGTAGTGGCGCTCGCTGTATTGCAGTAGCTTGAGCAGCGAAGATTTTTGTGAGGTAAGTGATTTGTGAAAGGTATAGTTTAATGTTAGTCAGGGCCATTCTTTTGTAGGGACTTTTGAAAGTCAGATTGCGTTGCGCTAACAAAATATTGTGTGTCAGTTTAAGCACAGTCTTGTATAAATTGTTCAAAGGGGACGTTTCACTACACATGCAACTACATTTAGACATATTATTTCTTTTACCAGTTCTGAAACAAAAACACTTCCATGGAATAGAAGGAGTTGCCCAAAAGAAATTATTTTAAGTTATACTTCAAAACTTGATCTGCTACCTGCCAGACACTTTATGTTGTTGGGCAAAAATGATCAAAGATTTTTGTTTCTGAATAATGTATTGACAGATTCAACAACGGGTAGGAAAGGTCATTTTTCCCTCTAGTGTTGTACATATGAACATCAGTGATCTTTGCGAACTGACATGTACTATTTATAAAGAATTTCATAAGCGAATATATGTACCCTGATGGTGCAGTTAAAATACCTAACTCCTTGAATAGGTACCTACATGATTTCCTTCGGTTAACACCACTAAATTAACCTCACTGCTCTCTTTTGTGCAATCAATACTTTATGTCTGAAAACTATTCCAAAAGATATTATTGATTGGAAATATGCAAAGTACGCTAGGAGGCTGATCTGTTTATTACCAAGTCTAGCGATTATACGAAGCGCAAAAAAAGCTGAACGTAATTGTTTGAGAAGCTCAGTAATATGCTTCTTCCAGTTCAAGTTGCCATCAATGTGAACACCCAAAAATTTGGAGAAATCTACCCTGTTAAGTGAGTCCTGCTCATGTGCTACATCAGTTGTCGGTATGACTCTATTCGGTGTACAGAAATGGATATAGTGAGGTTTTTTTTCAAAATTAAGGGAGAGTCTATTTTCTGAGCCCCAGTTAATAATTCTTGGAAAAATATCGTTAACAGTATCTTCAGCTGCTTTTTCCTGGAATTGAATTTATTATAACACTCCTGTCATCTGCAAAAAGTACTAGTTCTGCTTGCTGAACGTTGAGTGAGAGGTCATTCATATGAATAACGAACAGCAGAGGACGCAAAATTGAACCCTGTGGGACTCCCTTTGTGATAACTCCCCATTCTCTAGAATTTACCACCCTTCCAACATTATTTGCGTTATTCAGCACAACTTTTTGCTTTCTCTTCATTAAGTATGATCCAAACCAGCTGAGTTTTTCTAAGAGTGTGACATGATCCACAGAGTGGAATGCCTTGGAAAGATCACAAAAAATACCGACTGGCGATAATCTGTTATTTAAGGCCTGCGCTATTTGGTGGGTAAATGTGTAGATAGCATTCTCAGTCGAGTAACCGTGCCAGAATCCGAACTGTGACATGATAAGTAAATTATTTTCATTTAAATGTGAGACTACTCTTGAATACATAACTTTTTCGAATATTTAAGAAAATTAAGTCAGCAGTGAGGTTGGTCTATAATTATTTAAGTCACTCTTGTCCCCTTTCTTATGAAGAGGTTTGACAATTGCGTATTTAAATCTGTCTGGATAAATCCACTGTGCCAGGGAAGCATTACATATATAACTAAGGACTCCCCTTAATAAATTAAAACAACACTTCAAAATTCTGTTAGAGACTCCATCAACACCACATGAGCTCTTGGTTTTTAGTAAATTTATAATTACCTTAATTTCAGTGGGGGATATTGGTGCTATTTCTAAAAGGCTAAATTCCAGTGGAATGACTTTCTAACATACTTTTTTGCCTCTTCAACTGAACCCTTTAACCCTATTTTTGCTTCTGCATTCAGAAAGTGATTGTTAAAAATAGTTGCAACTTGTGAATTATCACTCACATCATCATCATTTTATCTTTATTGCTATGGTATGCTGTGCACTGTTAGGCTGCCCCATCTCCTGTTTGACAATATTCCATATAGTTTTATTCTTATTATTCGCATTATTAATGTCTATCGGAACACATAAGCTTCTCGACTTCTTAATGACTTTCCTTAAAATATTATAGTATCTTTTCTAGTAAGCAAGTAACGTCGGATTCTTACTCATTCTGGCCTGTCCATATACTTCCCTCTTCCTCTTACACGATATCTTAATTCCCTTAGTAATCCATGGCTTACTTGACTTTGTAATGGCTTTTTTGGATAACATTTCAGGAAAGCAACTATCAAATATTGAGACAAATGTACGGTGGAATGAATTAAATTTGGCATCACCATCATTTTCTGTGTGTACTTCATCCCAGCCTACCTCTTCTAGGCTGCTCTTATAACTCTCAATCCTGTTCGCATCAATAAGCCTCCATGCCTTGTATGAACCTGCCTGAAGCCTGTAAAGTGCTATATGTGTTATTTCCATTAACTGTGCATCATGATCAGATACCCCTTAACAATGGTGTACACATTAATTATTTCTGCCTCAGCACTGTCTATGAAAATGTTATCGATAAGTGATAAACTATCCTGATGCTCACGAGTCGGAAAATTTACAACAGATACTAGACTGAAACAACTAAACATAGATTCTAGCTCATTTTTCTTACCTGTATCTTTTAAGAAATCTACATTAAAATCACCACAAACCACTAACTGCTTCTTTTTGTCCGACAGGTAGCTAAATAATACCTCTAGATTTTTCATGAATAGCTGAAAGTTATATTGAGGGGATCTGTAGATTGTTACAATTACTGTAGAAGTATATTGCACAGCAACTCACAAGCACATGCTTCACGGATCTGATCTACACAAAAACTATTTGTTTCAATATTTTTGACTTTATGTCCAGTTTTTATATAAGTAGCAACTCCTCCTTTTTCCATGTTGACTCTACATGAATAAGATGCTAGTCTGTAAACTCAACTTCTCCACCCCTGCGGTTACATGGTATTCACAAAGACACAAAACATCTATACCTTCAGAATTTACCCAATTTTATATACATATAGGAAGCTCATCTATCTTATTTTTCAATCCTCTAATGTTCGGATGAAATACACAAATTTTATTCCTTTGGATACTGCTACAGTCATTACGGCACTGTTCTGTTTTAATCTCTTTCAGTACTCCGTCTGTAACCTGACTCTAACCTAACTGCATAATAAACGGTGACGGACTCTCACCCTGGTAGCGTACGACGTGTCACACTGATCCACTGTTGTGCCAGAGCCGACGAAGACGCATATCTGTCCTGCAGTGCATTCGGATGAGGTGTCGATCTTCTCGGGAGGAGGTGGGGGTGTGAGGGGGTGGAAGTGGAGTGGTTTGTGTGGTGTGACCCAACACATCTCGTCGTGTTCTACCGCCTTCCGTGAACCCCACTGCACACTGTAGGCTGTTTAACAATTATGTGTTACTTGTGGTTGCTCAAAGCATAAAAATACGAGTACGTAAAGACTTATATAGGTTAAGTGAATATTTTAGAGACTTTAACACGTTAAGCCACAATGTTCGGAAGCGGCAAGGAGTCGAACAAGAGAAACCAGTACGCATGTCGACATTGGTAACGATTCTGCCCAAGCATAGATCAACGACCGAAGAGTCAGCCGTCGTCCTAAAGACTTCGTGACATTGGCGAAAACACGTAATGAGTAAAGTTAAAACACCGAACGACTTATGTTGAAACAATTGATCCCTTGGTCACAACGTTTAGTCTTATTAACCAGGTTTCAACACTTCTAAGAGTGCCTTAACCAGTATTTAAATGTTTAAAGTGGTCTATAACATAACTACAAATTTATGGGAAAATAAATTTTTTTATATAAAACTGTAAGTTCTGACTAACAATACAAGACAGAGGCAGTACTTTTATGTCACGTATATAATAAATAACAGGCTCGAAGAGCTTTTGTCACAATTTTTTTTTTCTAAAAGAATGCTTGAAGCGAGCCACTATGGGCTGCTCGTATCTGTAAAGTCGCAGGTAGCAACGGACTGAAGCGCCTTCGTTAACAAGTGCGGGCAGGTGAACATGACACCAAGAGTGCCATCTGGTAGCCGTGAATATAAGCAGGCTACTTAACATGTAAAATATAGATAGCTGAATGTTAAAATAAACAGTATTCAGTACTTCAACTCACAGGCAAAGTTTTATATGACAACAGCAGACATGGTAACATTTTGCTTATGTAAAAGCATAGAAATACAGTTTGAAAACTGATTAACAGTACAAAAAGAAGCAGTACTTACGTGTCACGTATAAAATAAATATGAAGCGAAAATGCTTTAGTCACAACGTAAAGTAAAATGTGTGTAAGGCGAGCCACTACGGGCTGCTCGCATATGTCGTGCTTCGGACTGAGGCCCCCACGTTAACAACTGCGGGCAGGTGAACATTGCTCCGAGAATGCCATCTAGTAGCCGCTAGTACAACTTGGCTACTTAACATTCAAATGTAGACAGACGAATATTATGATGAACATTATACAGTACATGATGTGAAAGGCAATATTTTGTTTAACAGCGACAGATAAAGTAACATTTTGTCTACATCAGAGCTCAGAAGTACAGTTTGAAGTATAAAAACATCGCTATAGAAAATACAAAAAGGGCTAAGAGAGCTGGAATTAAATGTCAAGTAACGGCTTTATACCGTTGATGAAATTTTTATTACGCAAATGCAGCTGCCCATTCAGAATGAGGCTATCATTTCGAGAAATATGTTTAAAAATCTCTAATTCTTCAAGAATATCTAATCTATGCCCTTTCTTCTCGGTGTGCAAAATGTTTATATTGTAAATAACTTTAGGCGCGTGACCTGTAATCAGAAGATGGTCGGAAAAAGACGAATTTTTGGTACTAATACAATTTTCCCTTAGTAGGTGTTCTTTATATCTGGTTGTAAGGGCAAGTCCTGTTTGTCCTATGTAGTAAGAAGAGGAGGTGTCACAGAAAATCTCATAGAACTCCAGAACATTCTAAAGGGGAGCGAGTCGATTTTAAATTACTAATGAAGTTTCTTTTTCAGATTCTTATTGATAGAAAATTTAACGTTGCAGTTGTATTTATTACGCAAAAGTCATTGGATCTGACAGGAGATGGGCCCCAAGAAAGGAATAGAAAAATATATTTTTGGGTTACATTCAATGATAGAAGTACCGAGGGTGACACTTTTAACAGTTTTCTTTTTACGGACGTCGTCTACTATGTCAGGTTCATACTCACTATTAACTGCTATCGTTTTGAGTAAATTGATTTCATCGTTGAATTTTTCTTTCAAAAGTGGAATAGAAGTATCTCGGTGAATATCAGAGCGAAAGAAAGCGTTTTTATGAGATTGTGGATGCATAGAAGACGCAGATACGATCTGATCAATATATGTTTCTTTACGAAAAATATTGAATGAGATTTTATTTTCTTCTATTGCAAGCGTCAAGTCAAGAAAGTTTAATTGGCGTGCATCGTTTTCAAGTTCGATGGTGAAAGAAATTTTCTCATGAAGTTCATTGAAGAGATTAAAAATACGGTCAATGCCATTAGCAGGTCCCTTGTAGATGACTAAAATATCATCAGTGTATCTGAAGTAGGAGAGAATGCCTAGTGCTGTAGCTGAAACACAGCTGAAAAACCTTTCTTCTAGAGAGTTGATGAAAATATTGGCAAGAAAAGCAGCTAAGAGATTTCCCAAAGCGAGACCGTCGGATTGCTGGTACAGTTGTTCATTAAATTCAAAGTAATTGTACTTGACTACGATTGTGATGAGGTTCATAAAATCAGTGATTTGTTCATCTGAAAAACCTTTTTTGAAATGACGTATATTTTTTTCCACGATTGTAATCGTTTCCTGTACAGGGACATTAGTATAAAGATTTTTGATGTCTAATGAAAACAACTTGGTGTGTGAACTGCATTCTAAATCTTTTATTTTGTGGACTAAGGCGTGATTATTGGGGATGGAGTAATTGTTTTCAAAAACGAATGATTGTTTCAGAGTTTCATATAGAAATTGGGCCAAATCATGGTACGCACTATTCATGCTATTAGATATCGGCCGTATCGGATGGTTAGGTTGGTGGATTTTAAATTGAGACCAAAGTTTTGGGGCCTGAGGGTTCATGTTAATAAGCATTTTCTTCTGAAAAGGTTTGATTAGAAATTTTGAGTTGTTGATGGCTGACCTGACTTATCTTTGTAATTCTGTAGTCGGATCCTCATACAGTTCCGAAATATTATTTTCGCTAAAAAATCTAAGGTTTTGGAAATATATTCAGACTTGTAGGCAATAATTAAAGAGCAACTTTTGTCAGTTATTAGAGCATCTGCTTCTTTAAGCGTGTTATTAATGGAATTAACCAATTTCCTATCGTTATGCGTAACATCATGAAGAGAGGCTGTATTTTTACTGAGAATGTTAGCTACATCATACGCAATTCTAGTTAGACATGAATTTTCCATTTTGTTACAATCAAGTCCAATTTTTAAATCGAGAAGGAATTTTTTGTCACATTTTTGTCTGACAAGTTGGGCATGACAATGTACTTCAGCCCTTTTTCAAGCAAGACAGTTTCATTCTCTGTAAAAGTAATGTTAGTTTTATTTAGAATTCTTTTCTAAAATACATGACTGCTTTTTTTTTAAAAAAAAAGAAAAGTACTTTGAGGATATTTTTCACCAGGAAACAGACAAAAAAGCTTACTAAGTTTCTTTTCGTGCTCACGCATTATGCCTTGTTTACAAATTTCTAAATGTTCATTAATCTGTATCCAGAAATCGTCAACATTAAAATTATAATTAATTAGAAAGATATTTGTGAGTTCTAAATACAGATAATATGCCTCTTCATTAAGAGGGTCTTTTTTAGCATACAAATGGCTCTAAGCACTATGACATTTAACATCTGAGGTCATCAGTCCTCTTTAGCATACAGCTTTTTAACATTATCAGAAATGAGATTTTTAATGATATGTCTAAAGAACTTGGGATCTTTCTAACAAGTAGCAAAGCTAATATAGATTTTCGCATAAGTGGGGACTAGTCCCGTTTTTTCACATTGCTTATTAAACTGAATGGTCATACTTGTACTTAATATCTCCAAACAAATGGGCATGAGGCGTTCTTTGAGGGGGTCTTTCGAGGGGAGAAAGAAGAGTCGATGAAACATCGCCTGAATGGAACGATGGTTAGTCGCGGACGCCATACTTCCCTACAACGACTTAGCCTCTTCACTGCTCGACATAAGAAGATGTCGGTATTGCGCCAATAGGTCTATGCGGAAGATGCCATCCCAGATGTTACCAGAAAGAAGTTCATGTAGTACTTACGCAGGTGGCTGGTGAGGACTAAGGGACTGCAGCGTCACCAAATGCGTCACCTGTGAAATTAGAGGTTGATGAACTCTGCCAGAAGACGCCGAACCTGAGGGTCGCTGGTTCGTTTACAGAACGAAGCACTCCACACCATGCCTTGGTGAGCCAACGTCCAGCACTACCCACGAGTCCACCGATCAGTCCTCGCTGTTGGCCAGCCAAATTACTGCTCGCACTGAGATTAACCCCTCACCAATGGTGGCGTGGGAAGCCACCTCAGGGCGTGGGAGGCGGCGAAAGACTTCGAAGGGGCTGAGTGGAGACCACCCATGTTTGTCGGACAAAGAGGTTCCATGTGCTGTCAGTGGGTGACATTGTCCATCAGTCATATGCAGTCCTCTGGACTGTTTCAGAGGAAACCTGTCACCCTGCAAGTTCCGAACAGTCCTAGAGGGTGGTATTATTGGTCGTTGAGAATTCTAAGGTTACTTGTGTTATGCGGCCCTTTTGAGATATAGCTCCCAAGGAAGGGAAGAAAGCCAGTATGCATTCTGTGTGCATATCAGGTAAGGTAATTCCAGACTTGGAACGTATTCTTGCAGATGTCATCAAGAGCACTGGATGCAGCCAGTTGCAGGTGGTGGTTCAGTTGGTAACAATGGTGTGTGTCGCTTTGGATTGGAAGAGACTTTCTCTAGTTTCAATGAGCTATCTGAAATGATAAAGGTTACCAGTCTAACATTCGAGATGGGAGCAGGGCTCACCATTTGCAGCATGGTCAACAGAACAGATTGAGGACCTCTGGCACAGAGCCGAGTGAAGGGTCTGAATCAGATACTCAGAGTGTTCTGCGATTATGTAGACTGCAGATTCCTGGACTTGCACCATAGGGTGGTGGGGTTGCAGGTTCCGCTTAATAGGTCAGAAGTCCATTACATGCAGGAGGCGGCTGCTCTGCTAGCAGGGACTGCGTGGCTTGGTTTGAACAGTATCTTGTGTTAGAGGTACTCAGGCAAACGCAGAAAAGACTTCAGTCTCAAAGAGCGCAAGTCTAACACAGGAGGAACGTAGATCTAGGAACCATTGGTTTAAGAGTTGTAAATTGTCATAGATGAGTTAGGAAAATACCAGAGCTCGGAGAGGCAATAGAAAGCACTGATGCTCAAGTCATTATAGGCAGTGAAAAATGGCTGAAGCTGGAGATAAGTTCAGTCAAAACTTTTGAGAAGGACCTAACGGTGTTCAGAAGGGATTGGCGCGTTTGTTGCTGACAGAAGATTCCTGCAGGGAAATTGAGGTGGATAATTCCTGAGAGTTACTATAGGTATAAGTTATTCTTGGTATGTTTAAGACTTTAGTACTATTACCCCATACATCTTAAGAAACCATGTTAACGAAGCGTTTTACTTGAAGGATGATGAATTCTGAGAGAGTGTTCTAACAATGGTCTATTTTATAATATACGAGGCATTTTCCCCTCATCACATCCATGATACGCCGTTCCTCGGCATTCATTGTACAGTCAACAATAGGAAGAATAATCCGTCGGGGAAATGTTTGGCAAAAATATAAAGAAACATCGTTCCCGCATCTTTGTGTCAAAGTAACTGCATTAATTTCGTTGCGAATTAAATTATTCTACAGGATCAAAAAATAAATTTTACACGCTACTTAAACTATTTACTGGGGACCTAGAAACGACGGAGAGGCTTCGTCCCCACCGTAGCCCTCAGTGGCTCACAACCCCACAACAGGCTACAGCAGTCTACTCACCCCACCGCCGCCCCACACCGAACCCAAGGTTACTGTGTGGTTCGGCCCCCCCCCCCCCAGTGGACCCCCCCCCCCCCAGTGGAACCCCTCCCCCCCCCCCCCCCGGGAACATCTCATTCCAGACGAGTGTAACCCCAATGTTTGTGTGGTAGAGTAATGATGGTGTACGCGTATGTGGAGACAATGTTTGAGCAACAATCGCTGGCACGTATAACTGAAGCGGAATGAGGGGAACCAGTCCGCATTCGCCGAGGAAGATGGAAAACCGCCTTAAAAACCATCCACAGGCTGGCCGGCACACCGGACCTCGACACAAATCCTCCAGCGCATTCGTGCCTGGGACCGGCATGCTTTCCCGTTCGGAAAGCCGTGCGTTAGACCGCGCGACTAGCCGGGCGGGCTACTTAAAGTTACTTATGCTAAGAACAACACATACACCCACGCCCGAGGAGGGACTCAAACCTCCGGCGAGAGGGGCTGCGCAGACCGCGACATGGTGCCTCAAACCGCGTGGCCACTCCCCGCGGCCAATTAGGTGACTTAGGTCTGATGTAGATGTTTTAAGCAGTCATTCGCCTGAATGACGACGTATCCGAACACGACCATCGGCCTTGTGTAGCAGCAAACGTGACTAAGCCGATCAGGCATCACGTTTGCATTGATTCACTGTCCGATCTCGCCGATTTCGTGCCAACTGCACTCGTAATTGACGATATTGTTGGGTCAACTTGAGAACAAGTAGGGGGTCACCATCAGCCGTGGAGCGCCATGTCCAGCAATGTACGCTGAACTATGTGCTCGGAAATACTTGTGCCTGCGCCAGCATTGTACTCTGATCGCAGGTATGCCACACATCGCTGTGTAGCCGCTTTTATAGAAAGGGCCAAAGGACCAGCCACTGTGCAATGGTACTGGGGGGGGGGGGGGGGAGTGGCAAAGTGACAAGCCACCTTACCAACATACAATAAATACAAATTTAATGTTAGTCTCTTGAAAACTTTAAACGTTTAAACCCAGATTGTCGGTTCAGAAAACTTTAAACAGCCGCAGTGTTCTACGACCCCACGACGAATACCGCAGTGCACTTCACCTCTCCGCCACCCCACAAGGAACCCAGGGTTATTGTGAGGTTGGACCACCGCTGCTCCCCCCCCCCTCCCCCCCCCCCTCTCCACCCCTCCTCCAGGGAACGTGTCACACCAGACGAGTCTAGCCCCTATGTTTGCGTGGTAAAGTAATGGTGGTGTAGGAGTACGCAGAGAACTTGTTTGCGCAGCAATCTCCGACATAGTGTAGCTGAGGCGGAAAAGGGGAACCAGCCCGCATTCGCCGTGGCAGATGGATCCACAGACTGGCCGGCTCAGCGTACCTCCACACAAGTCCGCCGGGCGGATTCGAGCCGGGGACCTTTGCGCTCCTTCCTGCCCGGAAAGCCGTGTGTTAGACCGCCCGGCTAACCGGTAGGCTTTTACTGCCTAGGTAGCAGAATTCCTTAACTTCATCTACTTCGTGACCATCGAACCTGACGTTAAGTTTCTCGCTGTTCTCATTTCTACCACTTCTCATTACCTTCGTCTTTTTTCGATTTACTGTCAATCCATACGCACTCTAATACGCAGTCTAATAGACTGCTCATTCTATTCAGCAGATCGTGTAATTCTTCTTCACTTTCAATTAGGATAGTATAGTCATCAGCGAATCGTATCATTGATATCCTTTCACCTTGAATTTTAATTCCACTCCTGAACCTTTCTTTTATTTCCATCATTGCTTCCTCGATGTATAGATTGAACAATAGGGGAAGACTACATCCTTGTCTTACACCCACTTTAATACGAGCACTTTGTTCTTGGTCGTCCACTCTCACTATTCCCTCTTGGGTGTTGTGCGTATTGTATATGACCCGTCTCTTCCTATAGCTTACCTCTAATTTTTTCAGTATTTCGAACATCTTGCACCATTTTAGATTTTTGAACGCTTTTTCCAGGTCGACAAATCCTATGAACGTGTCTTGATGTTTCTTTAGTCCTGCTTCCATTATTAACGGTAACCTCAGAATTGCCTCTCTCATGCCTTTACTTTTCCTAAAGCCAAACTGATCGTCATCTAGAGCATGCTCAGTTTTCTTTCCCCTTCTTCGGTATATTATTCTTATCGGAAATTTGGAGGCATGAGCTGTTCAGCTGATTGTACGATAATTCTCGCATTTGTCAGCTCTTGCTGTCTTCGGATTGGTGTGGATGATGTTTTTCCGAAAGTCAGATGGTATGTAACCAGACTCATACATTCTACACACCAACTTGAATAGTCGTTTTGTTGCCACTTCCACCAATGATTTTAGAAATTCTGTTGGAATGTTATCTATGCCTTCTGCCTTATTTGATCCTAAATACTCCAAAGCTCTTTTAAATTGTGATTCCAATGATGGGGTGCATATCTCTTCTAAATCGACTCCTGTATCTTCTTCTATCAAGTCAGACAAATCTTACACCTCATAGAGGCTTTAAATGAATTCTTTCCACCTATCCCCTCTCTCCTCTCCATTTAACAGTGGAATTTCCGTGGCATTCTTAATGTTATCATACTTGCTTTTAGGTTACTGAAGGTTCAAGACAAAGTGGTCTACACATGGTTTCACCATCCTTCTACCACCTGCTCACTATAACAGCACGCGGACATCCAACGAGGAGCGCCGTTTCCGATTGCCCGTTCCCAGGTGCAGGGGCTTAACAATCTGACTTTGGTCCAAGTCGCTTACGGCTGCGGAATCTCCCATTTGCGGCCCATACTAGCGATAGAAATTTTGTGAATGAAATTTCCGCCATTTGACTGTTAACTGTTCTTTTAGCGTACACAGTCATGATTTCTGATTTATTGCCATTCTCAAGTCCACGCACTTGGCAATGGGTACAAAGCCGAAAACAATACTGTGTACACTAAGTGAACAGTTAACAGTCAAATGGCGGAAATTTCTTTCAAAAAAATTCTATACCACTGTTAGCCCCCACGAAGGAAAGACCATTATGGCCTGCTTTAATGTTTCCCCTTTCACCTCATCTCTGCTTATACAGTGTGTCCCAGGAAGGGTTGGTCAGTACTCAGATGTGACGTTACAATACTTTTGTGATGGCTAAAACTTTTGCCCATTACGTTTATTGTAAATATAATGTAGCCTAATTGTTTTATTCTGTATGTCTTCCGGTAGTATGTGTTAGTTAGTAGTGTGATACGTACTAAAACCCATATAAATTATTTTGCATTATGGTATACTTATTGTCTGAGTAATGATGCTGTTAATGTAACTGCCGTTACATGTTCTCATGTCTCCAGTGTTGATTTCTGCTTTATTAACCCTGTGGTATGGCATTGAGTATCATTTTCTTGCTGTTTCAAGTTAGGAACTGCGGTTCATTTTCTGCTAAAATAGCATGTGTGCAATGTGAAATTGTCACAATAGACATTTTTCTACTGTGAACATGGTCCATCATCGAAACCAGTAGTGAATAAACGTACTAGAAAACAACGCTGTGTGTATCATGCATACCTCCAAGCGGTCAAATTTTAGCCCATAGGATAGCACTGTCCAAAATTAAATTCATTACACACATGCAATTACGGTCATATTATCACATTAAACCCCATAAGTACGGGATGAGGCCACTCAGGTATATCACAGGACCGTTTGAAACATAATATCTTGATATGCATATGTGCCTTATCCCGAATGGTTTACAAAATGGTTCAAATGGCTCTGAGCACTATGGGACTTAACGTCTTAGGTCATCAGTCCCCTAGAACTTAGAACTACTTAAACCTAACTAACCTAAGGACATCACACACAACCATGCCCGAGGCAGGATTCGAACCTGCGACCGTAGCAGTCCCACGGTTCCGGACTGAAGCGCCTAGAACCGCACGGCCACCACGGCCGGCAATGGTTTACAGATAGAACACATGTAATGTAGATTCGTTTTTGGGCTAGTGGCAGGCACGTATGTGTCTTACCCACCGAACTTATTTGACGTTTTCTTCTGGTCCAACTCACATCGTTGCTTTCAGTATTCGGGATGTCTTTCTGACATTAAGCTAGCCCCTTGAACGCCCAGTTGTCCACGATTTGTAGTGCGAGTGAGGCAGTGGGAGGTAATCGCAGTGTATCAGAGATAAACATCGGTTAATTATGTTTGTACACTCTCTATCTAAAATGCCTCAGATATTGTGTATAGTTACGCTTCGGCAATGATACTGCTCCTGTTGCTGTCGAAGAATACGGTCGGAGCTTCCCGACAAGTCGAATTCCTAATTGTAGAGCGTTTTCCAAATATTTCAGCACATTTCGTGAAACGGGTACTCTTACAAGTTCCCAAATTTCGTCTGGACCTCGGGTACAACAACCTGTAGAGCGACAGCAAATCTAGTAGAAATGGTGCAGTGTAGTCCCATTGCCAGCACACGGCAGCTTTCTGCACATAATATTTCCCCATGAACAATTGTGTAGTGAACATTACATGCGGAAAAATTGTCCACAAATCGAATAGAGCCTGTGCACAATCTTCACATTGGCGGCATTGCCACGCTTGAATTTTGTCACTGATTAAATGGCAACCGTCATTCGCTTGCATTAATACTCTTCACTGGCAAATAATACGGTATGGAAGAAAAAACACGAGTAATAATTATCGATGGTTGCAGAACAATCCACACACTAAAGTGGAAACCTATTTCCAATTTCGTATTTCGATCACTGTTTGCTGGAGCATGATCGGTAACACATTGATAGGTCCAGTCATTTTCGAAGAGCAAATAACGGGACAAAGTTTTTGGAAAACTCGTTAGTTGAATAACTTTAGAACGTTTCTTTGGCCTTGCGGATTTCATTATACTTCCACCATAGCGGGGCCCCACCACATTTTACCACGTGTGTGAGGGTACATCTCAGCCACACTTACTGGTTACTGGATTCGTCGGGGTAGGTCAATTAACTGGCCACCTAGCTCGTCAGACCTTATGCGGTGTACAAACGAAAAGTGAATACGCGACATAAACTGCGTTGTCGCACCACGGACACTGCTGCCCTCATTAGGGAACGTGTAGAGGCGCTCACATAAGCAACGCAGCTTGTTCTCCCGAGAGAGGAGAAATGCACTGAATTTTCGACAATAGGATGTTAAAATGGCTCTGAGGACTATGGGACTTAACATCTGAGGTCATCAGTCCCATAGAGTAAGAACTACTTAAACCTAACTAACCTAAGGACATCACACACATCAATTCCCGAAGCAGGATTCGAACCTGCAACAGTAGCAGCAGCGCGGTTCCGGACTAAAGCGCATAGAACTGCTCGGCCACAGTGGCCGGCTGTTCAAATATTTATTGTGAGCTATACAACAGCCACACTGAAGCGCCAAATAAACTGGTACAGGCATGCCTATTCAAATACAGATGTCTAAACAGGCAGAAGCGGCGCTGCGGCCGGCAACGCCTATACATGACAACAAGTGTCTGGCGCAGTTGCTAGATCGGCTACTGTTGCTATAATGGCAGGTTATCAAGATTTGAAAAATGTTCAAATGTGCGTGAAATTCTATGGGACTTAACTGCTAAGGTCATCAGCACCTAAGCTTACACACCACTTAACCTAAATTATCCTATGGACAAACACACACACCCTTGCCCGAGGGAGGACTCGAACCTCCGCCGAGTCCAGCCGCACAGTCCATGACTGTAGCGCCTTGACCGTTCGGCTAATCCCGCGCGGCCATCAAGATTTGAGTGAGTATCAACTTCGTGTTATAGTCGGTGCAAGAACGATGGGACACAGCATCTCCGAGGTAGCGATGAAGTAGGGATTTTTCCCGAACGACCATTTCACAAGTGTAGCGTGAACATCAGGATTCCGGTAAAGCATTAAATCTCCGACATCGCTGGTGCCGGAAAAATATCCTGCTAGAACGGGACCAACCAGGACTGAAGAGAATCGTTCAACGTGACTCAAGTGCCACCCTTCCGCAAACTGCTGCAGATATCAGCGCTGGGCCATCAACAAGTGTCTGCGTGCAAACAATTCGTCGAAATATCATAGATGTGGGCTTTCGGAGCCAAAGACCCACTCGTGTACACTTGATTACCTCACAACACAAAGGGTTTCGCCTCACCTGGGCCAGTCAACACCTACATTGGACTGTTGATGACTGGTAACATGTTGCCTGGTCGGACGAGTCTGGTTTCAAATTGTATGGAGTGGATGGACGTGGACTGGTATGGAGACAGGGAACTGTTAGAGCTGGTGGAGGCTCTGTAATGGTGTGGAACGTGTGCAGTTGGAGTGATATGGAACGCCTGATACGTCTACATGCGACTCTGACAAGCATCGTGTCTAATAACCTGCATCCATTAATGTCTACTGTGCATTCCGACACCCCTCACGTCCAGAATTGCTACAGAATGGCTTCAGAAATACTCTTCTGAGTTTAAGCACTTCCTCTGGCCACCAAACTCGCCAGACATGAACATTATCGAGCATATCTGGGATGCCTGGCAACGTGCTGTTTAGAAGAGCTCTCCACCCCCTCGTACTCTTACGGATTTATGGGCAGCTCTGCAGGATTAATGATGTCAGTTCCGTCCAACACTACTTCAGGCATTAGTCGAGTCCGTGCCATCTCGTGTTGCGGCACTTCTGCCTGCTCGCGAGGGCCGTACGCGATATAACGGAGGTGTAACAGTTTCTTTGGCTCTTCATTGTATAATGTGACATCTGCGACAATGCTTAGCGGCGAACGTGTTACACATACGTATTTGTCAACGGATAATTTGTAAAAAGCATGTTGTGTTATTTGCTGAGTATAGTAAACCCGTACATGTGTAAACGTCATAATGCATTGTTAACCCAAAAAGAAGTAGCAGTGTACATTATTATGCATCTTGGAAAAATTGAATAGGTAATACGTGAACATTAAGCTTTCCTGTTGTTTCCATGAATATTGACCATACCTCCTGGGTTATCTTGTGCATCCAAGCTGTAGGGTCGCAACCCACCAGCTGCCTTCAACCTGGGCATTGGTCGTATTGTTTTGTGTCGTCAATGGCATTTAACGGAGAAGGTATTCGTTTGATATGATTGTTTTTCTCGATCGTCCGACGCTACTCCCTGCCGTTCACCTACACTATTGACGTATAAATAAGAAGTATGAGGAGACGATCAGATGGTTAGAAAAATATTCTCGTATGACGGAGTGAATATTTAATCTACATCTACATGGGTTCTCCGCGAATCACACTTAACTCCTGGCAAAGGGTTCTTCAAACTGATATCACAATAATCCTCTGTTATTCAGCTCCCGTACAACGCAAGGGAAAAACGAACTCCTATATCTTTCCTTGCGACCTCTCATTTCCCTCCTATTATGATGGTCGTTTCTCCATATGTAGGTCGGTCTCAACAAACCATTTTCGTATAATAATTAAAAAAAACAGTCTTGATCGAAAATTTCTTTTAATCGGAGTGACCAGTTTCAAACCTTTATGACCATCTTCAGACTCCAGAACGGCATGCGGACTTCCATGCAGTAGGCTGCGCTGATACACGACTCGCTGCTCAGTCAGTTCAGCGTCGTGGATCGGCGCAGCCTACTCCATGGAAGTCCACCTGCCGTTCTGGAGTCTGAAGATGATCCTTAAGGACTGAAACCGGTCACTCCGATTAACAACTGAAAGTTGCAAATTTTGAGCTTCTGTAAAAGATTGCCAATCTTGGGGATTCTGCGTTCGTTTTAATTTAGCATGCTTTTTCGTTGTTTCTGCAACAGTGTTTTGACTCGTTTTATGTACTAATAAGGACCAACTCCGTTGTTTATTAGATTATTTGGTATAAATCTCTCAATTTCTGTCTATAGTTTTTTTTTAATTCAAGCCACATCTGGTCTATACCTACATTCTTAATTTGGAAAGAGAGGAGATTGTCTCCAGAAATGCGTCAAGCGAATTTTATCCGTTTTTCTGAATAGGCATACTTTTCGTTTATTTTTGGAAGACTTGGGAGTTACGCAATTCAGTCTCGCTTCTACAACAGTTCTACATTAATCCCTGTATCCGTTTTGATGCTCGTTATTAGTTCAGGAATGTTTGTTGCTAAGATCTCAAATGCGTTTTCAAAACAGTTTATTAATCGAGTAAGCTCATGAACTAACTGCTAACGGAATGCGTTGAGAACAATTTCGGATGATGTTTTATGCGTACCTCCGGATTTGATAGTGATGCTGGTGAGGTAATTAATCTGTGTTAGCAGCGTTAGGGTAACGGGGAGATAACGGTGTCGGAGAAAGGACAATCATTATTTAGGTGGGTAAATAATAGAGATGGAACGTTACAGAGCAGGTAAGATGAAGCTCTCACACTTCGCGAAGGAAAAGTCCCGTTTTAGACAAAGGAGCTGAACTGAATCTGCTAGCTAGGATTTCGGTGAGCGAAAAAAAAGGAAAGAAGAATAATCGTTAATTTAAAAGAAATTTGACAAACCTTCATTTGAGTTGGTGATTTACGGAACTTCACAAGTAATAGCAAAAACTCATAACACTTCAATCATTTAAAACAATCGGAACCAGCTTGACCTAGCTGTCTTGAAAACTTGAAATCAATAAGCTTGACAGGGAAGAATTTGAATCTTGCAAAATCTTGAATTTAACAGTTAAAAAACTTTCGTGACAGCAGTTCGGAAACCATTTGTTTTCGCCTTCAAAAATGGCTCTGAGCACTATGGGACTTAAGATCTGAGGTCATCAGTCGCCTAGAACTTAGAACTACTTAAACCTAACCAACCTAAGGACATCACACACATCCATGCCCGAGGCAGGATTCGAACCTGCGACCTTAGCGGTCGCGCGGTTCTAGACTGAAGCGCCTTTAACCGCTTGGCCACACCGGCCGGCCTTTGCCTTCACTGATGGGTACAAATGATTAGCTGCAGTTCGATAATGAAACTAGACCAGAGAAAACATTACACTTTAAAAAGTCACAAGATATAATGTATTAATGCAAGCAACATGGAGCAAAACCATACTAACACAAACTGATGAGTTAAGGACAGTGTGATAATGAGAATGTAATTCACTGCAAACCGTCAAAGCAATAGCTTAGAACTATAGTTAGGTAACGGAACTATTAACAGCATTTAAAATACAACTAGGAAAACTAGCCGATATCCGAGGGTACATAACTGTTTCATAAATCCTTTTTTTTGTATGTAGCACAACAGGGATCACAACAGGTAACGTGAAAGGTGGTAACTGTGCAGTACACTGTTTGGAAAAATGCACTACCTCATAACAACTTGCATGAGCAATCATTTTAAAGAAGTACCTTAAAAAATTGTATCTAGCAGAATCTGGCTCGGTTTAAGCATTAACCTTTAGTTATACTATTAACACACTGGTTCATTGAGTACATGCGATGCTCACACCTTTATGAGTGCAACGGAGCGAGTCTCTAATATGTTTAGATCAGTTCCGAAACCGTTGGCAATAATCAAAGGCAGCAGACTGTAGATGGAGTTAAATCGCTGCACACACAGCTGGCTACGCCCTTTGAAGATAGCAGTCTGCCGAATGGGATCACCACATCTGACAGAGTTGTGGTTGCACACAGGCAATGTCGGTGCGGTTCCGCTGAACACACGCTAGCAGTCACTGGGAGTAATGTATATGACTGACTTCCAGCAAAGAGTGCACTACTAGAGGGGCAAAGTGAGATGTAGGGATGGAGGGGGAGGGAGAGAGGGAGGGAGGGAGAGAGAGAGAGAGAGAGAGAGAGAGAGAGAGAGTGATCGTCTCTAGTGACACGAAATCGTAATACGAACTACGTTCAGTAAGTAATGCTGTAACACACACGAGGGTGCAACTGGTGGTTGACCTTTAAACTGGAATCTTGCTTTTGACCGTGCGCCCTGTCCAGACCTAATACTCTCGCGGCAGTCGTACTGTTCTGCTCCACACTGCTGCTAGCTTGCCTGAAATTATGTGTCTAAATTTGCAAGCGGGTTTATGGGAGCAACTCAACACTAAACACAACACTATCCTACGTCTGGTATGAACAATTATATTCCGATACGATAAGAAAATCGCAGGTTACGCTGTTTACATTCTAAGTCATAACCGTTTATGCCAATTAACATTGTTGATGATCTTGATGATTATTCTCCACAATATCACCTGGACGAGCGTACGCGTTACAGACACGACGCGGGTGATTTTTGATGAAGCAGAAGCCAGAAGAACGTCGGTTCTTATGCTCGTCACGTGTACACAGGTATCTGGTCACAGTCCTCCTTGACATGATAATACAACACGGTTAATAAGGTTCAATTACCGTTAACAGTTCTTATTTGTACGAGCCTGCGCGTAACCGCCGCGGCAAGTCTGCTTGTTGATAGTGCGGAAACGGGACGACAGAACGCACGTTCTCATGCTTGCTACAAGAGAATGGCACTTGAATGCTGTATTTTGTTGTAAACTATATCGCTGATTGACATTAGTTCATTCTGGAAGGACAGGCGCTGCGCGGGTGGTTGATGCTGTACAGTACGACACGCAACGAGAGGATACACAAATACGTTATCGGCGGCACTGCTCGTATTTAATTACTTCTTTACCCACTTTTCTCTGAATCCGCTTCCATATCTCATTACTTCACTGTAATAGCACTTGTAGCAACACTTGAACTTCCATAATAACACCTTTCACATATAGAACTACCCACAGCATAATATAACAGCTCCGTGTCCCGCGCTCGACCGTGCAAAAAAGCGGCTGCTCGCAAAGGTACTCTGCAAGCAAGCCAGCAATATGACAATACACTTACAATGCTACACCTTTTTTTTGGCTGCAGGTTGGTTTTGTTCCGGATTTTAATACATCATACTGCACCCAACCAAATTTGCTAAGCAACCCTTTTTTTTATTTTTTCAAAATACTCTCCGTTCGATGCCACTGCCTTACTCCACCTTAAGCCATCTTACCTGTATATCTGCATAGTACCGCGCTACTGTTCGACGTCGGAGCCAACATCTTGCTCCATCAATAACCTCCTCGTCATCCGTGTATCACTTCCCGTGGAGTGAAGTCTTCGTTGGCCTATACATGAAATTCGGAATGTGCGAGATACAGGTTGTAGCGAGGATCAGGAAGAGGAGTCCAGTGAAGTTTCGTGAGCATCTCTCCGTTGTGCTCACTTGTGTGAGGTCTTAGAGAAGGAGAAATATGTTTGAATTTCTGTGGCGACGAACACACTGAAATCATTTTACCGTTTCCTGAGGACAGCACAATACACGTCAGAGTTGGTCATTGTCCCATCAAACATAATAACCACTGTAGAGTGTTAGAAGACCGCTGGCATGACTTCACCGGCTGTGGGTGTTGCTGTGGACCTCTTCTTCGGAAGCTAGGTGGTGTGGCGCACCTCTATGGATTACCGATTTATTTGCAGTTCTAAATGATGAACCCATGTTTGAGGGCCTATCGTGATGTTCGAGAAAAATTGTCACTGTCAGCCTCGTAACGCGCAAGCAGTTCCGCACAGATGGTCCTTATTTCCTCTTTATGGTTTGATGTTGTTGTTGTTGTTGCCTTCAGTCCACAGACTGGTTTGATGCTGCTCTCCATGCTACTCTATCCTCTGCAAGCTTCTTCATCTCCCAGTACCTACTGCAACATACATCCTTCTGAATCTGTTTAGTGTATTCATCTCTTGGTCTCCCTCCACAATTTTTACCTTCCACGCTGCCCTCCAATACTAAATTGGTGATCACTTGATGCCTCGGAATATGCTCTAGCAACCGATCCCTTCTTCTAGTCAAGTTGTGCCACAAATTTCTCTTCTCTCCAATTCTATTCAATGCCTCCTCATTAGTTATGGGCTCTACCCATCTAATCTCCAGCATTCTTCTGTAGCACCACATTTCGAAAGCTTCTATTCTCTTCTTGTCCAAATTATTTATCGTTCATGTTTCACTTCCATTCATGGCTACACTCCATACAAATACTTTCAGAAATGACTTCCTGACACTTAAATCTATACTCGATGTTAACAAATTTCTCTTCTTCAGAAACGCTTTCCTTGCCATTGCCAGTCTACATTTTATATCCTTTCTACTTCGACCATCATCAGTTATTCTGTTCCTCAAATAGCAGAACTCCTTTACTACTTTAAGGCCGGCCGAAGTGGCCGTGCGGTTAAAGGCGCTGCGGTCTGGACGCAATACCGCTACGGTCGCAGGTTCGAATCCTGCCTCGGGCATGGATGTTTGTGATGTCCTTAGGTTAGTTAGGTTTAACTAGTTCTAAGTTCTAGGGAACTAATGACCTCAGCAGTTGAGTCCCATAGTGCTCAGAGCCATTTGAACCATTTTTGAACTACTTTAAGTGTCTCATTTCCTAATCTAATACCCTCAGCATCACCCGATTTAATTCGACTACATTCCATTATCCTCGTTTTGCTTTTGTTGATGTTCATCTTATACCCTCCTTTCGAGACACTGTCCATTCCGTTCAGGTGCTCTTCCAGGTCCTTTGCTGTCTCTGACAGAATTACAATGTCATCGGCAAACCTCAAAGTTTTTATTTCTTCTCCATGGATTTTAATACCTACTGCGAACTTTTCTTTTGTTTCTTTTACTGCTTGCTCAATATACAGATCAAATAACGTAGGGGATAAACTACAACCATGTCTCACTCCCTTCCCCACCACTGCTTCCCTCTCATGCCCCTCGACCCTTACACTGCCATCTGTTTTCTGTACAAATTGTAAATAGCCTTTCGCTCCCTGTATTTTACCCCTACCACCTTTAGAATTTGAAAGAGCGTATTCCAGTCAACATTGTCAAAAGCTTTCTCTAAGTCTACAAATGCTAGAAAGGTAGGTTTGCCTTTCCTTAATCTTTCTTCTAAGATAAGTCGTAAGGTCAGTATTGCCTCACGTGTTCCATCATTTCTACGGAATCCAAACTGATCTTCCCCGAGGTCGGCTTCTACCAGTTTTTCCATTAATCTGTAAATAATTCGCGTTAGTATTTTGCAGCTGTGACTTATTAAACTGATAGTTCGGTAATTTTCACATTTGTCAACACCTGCTTTCTTTGGGATTGGAATTATTATGTTCTTCATACATTTTACTCACTAGATAGTAGCGTTTTGTTAAGCCTGGCTTACCCAAGGCTGTCTGATAGGCTGCGAGAAATCCAGCGGCACACACGTAAGAGTACCCCAGCTGATGGGTGGATGTGCCAGCACTACCAACGGAGTCATCCAGCTGTGCGGCCAGATGTTCCACTGTGATCCGCCGTTCATCTCGAATGAGTGTGTCCGCACGTTCCTACATTGCAGGAGTAACAGCTGTGTGCGGCCGGCCGGCATGCGGGAGATGGGACACATTTGCCCGACCTTGTTGCGATAATGACAGACGCTCAACGGCTCACCATGCTTTTGATCACTCTCATGTCTCCGTAAATAGTCTGCAGGAGCCTATGAATATCTGCAATGCTCTGGTTTTCCACCAAAAGAAACTCAATGACAGCTCTCCCCTTATAAAGCCCCTTGTAACACCATTTTGCAGGCTACGTATATCGGCGCCACCTACCGGAATTTCATGAACTGGGGACTGAAGTAGGATTATTCCACGCTGTCGCACAACAGATTCTGCATTTTTGGAACCGAAATTGGCCGAGAAAAAAAAATATGTTGCGTTACTTATTGACCAGTACTCGTATCTTCGTAACGCCACTATCAGCCCACCTGGGCACGAGTTGCAACGCATGTTGGGTTGCGACAACGTCCAGGAATGATGGCAATGTACGGAACGGGAGACAGTACCATACTGGCTCGAGAGCTGTACCTCCAATAACGTCATATGACCCTTTGTTTCTCATCAATAAGCAATGAGGAGAGTAACATTGATAATTTTTGCTCTAAGTGCCACAGTCAACGATCGTTGTCAAAGTTTTCCACTCTGTAGCAAAAGGCTATACGAGGTGTGGTTTAAAATAACGAGACTATTGCTGTAAATCATTTCAATTCAAAAACGTATGATTTAGTTATTGTCACCGTCAGTGCACTCCCCTCTTCAATCCTTGCAGCGCTCCATACCAATTTTCCATTGATGGAAACTGCTTGAAAGCTTCCTCTGTGTTCACTCTATGACACATGCCGCTTTTTCTTTAATTGTTTCAGTGGAATGAAATCTAGTTCCTTTTAGTGCTTTTTTGACGTTGGAGAATAGATAGGTCACACGGTGTTAATACTGACGAATGAGGCGAGTGGTCTAACAATGAGTTAGAAACCTCTTAATAGACATCACGGTATGAGCCGATGAGTTGTCTTGATGCAGAACTTGTTATTCCACACATCGGGTCGAGTTTTTCTTATTTTCTCACGGAATCGAGAAAGAACCTCAAGATAGCAATGTCGATCAATAGTTTGATCTTAATGAAACCAGTGAAGATACACATTTTCATGAATATCGAAAATAAATCAGTCTGCCTTCGAATCTTGATTTGCTCATTGCATCTTTTTCCGCTCTCGGTGAAATAGAGCCCTCTTAGTACGTGGATTGGCACTTAATTTCCGAATCACAAGTGAAAAAGTGAAAAACCAAGATTCTCCACATGTTATCACTCTTTCCAAGAAATTAGGATCATTTTCAATGGTACCCAAAGTGTCAGTACTTTTTCATGAGCTTCTTTTTCTTCGATCGTGAGAATTTTCGGTAACAGTTTCGCACACACTTCTCGTGTTAAATTGGTTACCTAAAATTTGCCTTTCGCAATCTTTTTCAATTCCTTCAGTTTCATCAATCGATTGAGTATTCAACAAACTGCACCATCGTTTCAAATTACATACCTTTTCGATATTTTCTTCCGTTTATGATGTTAAAATACGTCCCAGGCGTGAGTTAACTTCAACGTCTTGTCGGCCATCTTGGGAAAGCTTGACCCACTTAAAAACCCTTGTCCGTTGTGAACAATTTTTGCCATGCTTTTCTTTTAGTAAACGATAGGTTTCAATAGCTTATAATCCAGTATTAGTTGTTAACAGTCAAGGTTAAGCCCTATCTTATTCTATTATTTGCTCCTGTGAACGTGAACGCGTTATGCAGGTCTTGGAGTCACTCACGTCTATTTACTGAGGTTAACGAAGGCGATGTTGGCCTGATATACTAGACGATGCCCTTTAGCTATACAGTCTAATGGACCGTCAGTAAGAAATACCTAATTAACATCAGCCTGAATATGCCTAAATGAGGTGAAACGTGTAGTTGATAAATTAAAAATAAACTAAAATTGCAACCAAAACTGTTTTCAACTAATACTATTATACACTGGTTTGCTGAGTCATGCCACAGGTGGGCTGTCTTATTTTCCACGTTTTATGTGAAACTTCACGACAGTTGAAACTTCCTGGCAGATTAGAACTGTATGCTGAACCGAGGTTCGGACTCCCTTTCGCGGGCAAGTTCTCTAACGACTGAGCTACCCAAGCACGACTCACGACCCGTCCTCACAGCTTCACTTCCGTCAGTACCTCGTCTCCTACTTTCCGAACTTCACAGAAGATCTCCTGAGAAACTTGCAGAACTAGCACTCCTTGAAGTTGCTCTGTTATTACACTTTTCATTTTTCCGGCAAAACACAGTAAAAGCTCTTACGCAAAGGAAGGCGAGTGTCACAGTCATTTGTCTAGAGACACCAGAGATGCTGCATTTGACCGAGAAAGCTTCACACTTCACAGCTATTGGCAGTTTATCTGTGGCGTATGAGTACCTACTCTGAGACGGCACCAGCTCCATTAGTTTATAGTCACACCTTGCATAGCAGTAAATCTGTCACTGTCGTATCTCATTATCTGAGACACTTGTGCAGCAGGGGACTGATAAACGTGGGTGAATACGGGGACGGACGTAAGAACAGTACCAGGAGACAGTGATGCTGTGTAAGACAGTAAATCAGAAGTTAAGTTCCATATTGCTCAGAGCCATTTGAACCATTTGGAGTTCGATTTACTGAAAATGTGTTAGACAGTAAATCACAGCTTTCTTACTGTCACAGCGATGGAAATTCAACACAGACAAGCGACGTGAAATACACTCCTGGAAATGGAAAAAAGAACACATTGACACCGGTGCGTCAGACCCACCATACTTGCTCCGGACACTGCGAGAGGGCTGTACAAGCAATGATCACACGCACGGCACAGCGGACACACCAGGAACCGCGGTGTTGGCCGTCGAATGGCGCTAGCTGCGCAGCATTTGTGCACCGCCACCGTCAGTGTCAGCCTGTTTGCCGTGGCATACGGAGCTCCATCGCAGTCTTTAACACTGGTAGCATGCCGCGACAGCGTGGACGTGAACCGTATGTGCAGTTGACGGACTTTGAGCGAGGGCATATAGTGGGCATGCGGGAGGCCGGGTGGACGTACCGCCGAATTGCTCAACACGTGGGGCGTGAGGTCTCCACAGCACATCGATGTTGTCGCCAGTGGTCGGCGGAAGGTGCACGTGCCCGTCGACCTGGGACCGGACCGCAGCGATGCACGGATGCACGCCAAGACCGTAGGATCCTACGCAGTGCCGTAGGGGCCGCACCGCCACTTCCCAGCAAATTAGGGACACTGTTGCTCCTGGGGTATCGGCGAGGACCATTCGCAACCGTCTCCATGAAGCTGGGCTGTGGTCCCGCACACCGTTAGGCCGTCTTCCGCTCACGCCCCAACATCGTGCAGCCCGCCTCCAGTGCTGTCGCGACAGGCGTGAATGGAGGGACGAATGGAGACGTGTCGTCTTCAGCGATGAGCGTCGCTTCTGCCTTGGTGCCAATGATATTCGTATGCGTGTTTGGCGCCGTGCAGGTGAGCGCCACAATCAGGACTGCATACGACCGAGGCACACAGGGCCAACACCCGGCATCATGGTGTGGGGAGCGATCTCCTACACTGGCCGTACACCACTGGTGATCGTCGAGGGGACACTGAATAGTGCACGGTACATCCAAACCGTCATCGAACCCATCGTTCTACCATTCCTAGACCGGCAAGGGAACTTGCTGTTCCAACAGGACAATGCACGTCCGCATGTATCCCGTGCCACCCAACGTGCTCTAGAAGGTGTAAGTCAACTACCCTGGCCAGCAAGATCTCCGGATCTGTCCCCCATTGAGCATGTTTGGGACTGGATGAAGCGTCGTCTCACGCGGTCTGCACGTCCAGCACGAACGCTGGTGCAACTGAGGCGCCAGGTGGAAATGGCATGGCAAGCCGTTCCACAGGACTACATCCAGCATCTCTACGATCGTCTCCATGGGAGAATAGCAGCCTGCATTGCTGCGAAAGGTGGATATACACTGTACTAGTGCCGACATTGTGCATGCTCTGTTGCCTGTGTCTATGTGCCTGTGGTTCTGTCAGTGTGATCATGTGATGTATCTGACCCCAGGAATGTGTCAATAAAGTTTCCCCTTCCTGGGACAATGAATTCACGGTGTTCTTATTTCAATTTCCAGGAGTGTATATTCATGAGAAGGTGGAACGTGCGCAGGTTGCACACTCGGTGTAGCTACGCTGGGACGGAAGCAGCGCATTGGGACCCCCAGTGAAGACGACGGCGCTGTAGAGTTCTCTCACAGACGGACTCCGGTCTGGTCCAGAGAGCAGGCCGCATCGGAAGTATGTCAGCTGTACTGGCGTGTGTTGCATCCCCTGCGAAATGTGGTGACAGCTGTCTCGTCGATTCTGAAATATACCCGAACCGCCGCTGCACACGTGGCCCAAGAGGCACTGCAACAAGTGGTCCCCAATACGGATAAACATACGATGAAGACTGAAAGACTGTCAACATTAACTATGACAGAAAAAACGTAAGTCGTAATAATAACAGCAGAGATCGTCGAGGCAACTGTCCAAGATAAAAGTATTCTACCTGGTACACAAGGCATGTGAGACAGATGAGATGCTGTCGGGCTTCAAATATTCCAGTCCCACAGAACCGTGGGAAATTTACCATCAAGCCAAACTCGAAAAATATAAGTCCAAGTAGAAATGTAGGTACGCACTCAAACGCCGCAGAAACTGATATAGGTATGCGTATTCAAATACAGAGATATGTAAACAGGCAGAATACGGCGCTGCAGTCCATAACGCCTATATAAGACAGCAATTGTCTGCAGCAGTTGTTAGATCGGTTACTGCTGCCACAATCACGGTTGATCAAGATTTAAGTAAGTTTCAATGTGGTGTTATAGTAGGCGCACGAGCGATGGGGCACAACATCTCCGAGGTAGCGATGAAGAGCGGAATTTCCCGTACGACCATTTCACGAGTGTGCAGCAAATATCAGGAATCCGGTGAGACAACAAATCTCCGACATCGCTGTAACTGGAAAAAGATCCTGCGAGAACGGGACCATCGACGAATGAAGAGAATCGTTCAGCGTGACAGAAGTGCAACCCTTTCACAAATTTCTGCAGATTTCAATGCTGAGCAATCAACAGGTGTCTGCGTTCGAACCATTCAACGATACATCATCGATATGGGCTTTCGGAGCCGAGGACCCACTCCTGTACCCTTGACGACTGCATGCCACAAAGCTTTACGCCTCGCCTGGGCCCATCAACACCGACATGCGGCTACTGATGACTGGAAACATGTTGCCTGGTCGAAAGAGTCTCGTTTCAAATTGTATCGACCGACTGAACGTGCACGGGTAGAGACAATCTCATGAATCAATGGACCCTGCATCTCAGCAGGGGATTGTTCAGGCTGCTGGAGTCTCTGTAATAGTGTGCAGCGTGGGCAGTTGGAGTGATATGGGAACCCTGATATGTCTAGATACGACTCCCACAGGTGACACGTATGTAAGCATCCTGTCTGATCATCTGCATCCATTCATGTCCATTGCGCCTTCCGACGGACTTGGTCTATTCCAACTTGACAATGCGACACCTCCACACGCCCAGAATTGCACAGAGTCGCTCCAGGAACACTGTTTTGAGTTTAAACGCTTCCGCTGCCAACCAACCGCTACAGACATGAACATTATTGAGCATATCTGGGATGCCTTGTACCTGCTATCCAGAAGAGGCCTCTGCCACCTCGTACTGTTTCGGATTTATGGAGAGCCCTGTATGAGTTATGGTGTCAGTTCCCTCCAGCACTACTTCAGACACTAGTCGAATCCATGCCACGTCACGTTGCGGCATTTCATCGTGCCCTCAGGGCCCCTACACGATATTAGGAAGGTGTATCAGTTTCTTTGGCTCTTCAGTATACCGCTCCTGGGTTTCAGGCTGGATCCCCCAGTTACTTTCGATGTTGTGGTGCTAATCCAGAACACGGCGAGCGTCGGCAATTCTGATCTTGTGCCACGTGAAATTCAAAGTAGACTGGGGCAACAGTGGGAATTTTTGATCTAGAAGTGAAGCGTGCTAGGGTAATCCATGCAGTTATCTGAAATGCTGTGCCGAGGTGGCTTAGTGGCTAACGTATCTGCCTAGTAAGCAGGAGATACGGGTTCGATTCCTGGAGGTGGTACAAATTTTCACTCACCGCTTCAGTCTACGTACAAAAACAAGAAGTCTTCCAGGGCTTGGAGACTTTAGAGATTAATGTGGGGTTGTTAACAGAAGTGAAAAGAAGCGTGAAGGGAAATGAAATTCGGGAGGGTCAACAGTGAGCCACAAAAATAAAAAGTAGAGTAAATGAATAAAAGGAATATGACTGTGGAATTTTGCAACTGTGATCAAGGCTACTCTTTGGAGAGTATGCCCCATTGGCGCTGATACGATACGATACGATACGATACTGCGTGAAGAGTTTGACAGAGCACTGAAGGACCTGAGTCGAAACAAGGCCCCGGGAGTAGACAACATTCCAATAGAACTACTGACAGCCTTGGGAGAGCCAGTCCTGACGAAACTCTACCATCTGGTGAGCAAGATGTATGAGACAGGCGAAATACCCTCAGACTTAAAGAACAATATAATAATTCCAATCCCAAAGAAAGCAGGTGTTGACAAATGTGAAAATTACCGAACTATCAGTTTAATTAGTCACGTCTGCAAAATACTAACGCGGATTCTTTACAGACGAATGGAAAAACTAGTAGAAGCCGACTTCGGGGAAGATCAGTTTGGATTCCGTAGAAATGTTGAGACACGTGAGGCAATAATGACCCTACGACTTATCTTAGAAGCTAGAATGAGGAAAGGCAAACCTACTTTTCTAGCATTTGTAGACTTAGAGAAAGCTTTTGACAATGTTGACTGGAATCCGCTCTTTCAAATTCTGAAGGTGGTAGGGGTAAAATACAGGGAGCGAAAGGGTATTTACAATTTGTACAGAAACCAGATGGCAGTTATAAGAGTCGAGGGACATGAAAGGGAAGCAGTGATTGGGAAGGTAGTAAGACAGGGTTGTAGCCTCTCCCAAATGTTATTCAATCTGTATATTGAGCAAGCAGTGAAGGAAACAAAAGAAAAATTCGGAGTAGGTATTAAAATCCATGGAGAAGAAATAAAAACTTTGAGGTTCGCCGATGACATTGTAATGCTGTCAGAGACTGCAAAGGTCTTGGAAGGGCAGTTAAATGGAATGGATAGTGCCTTGAAAGGAGGGTATAAGATGAACATCAACAAAAGTAAAACGAGGATCATGGAATGTAGTCGAATTAAGGCGGGTGATGCTGAGGGAATTAGATTAGGAAATGAGACACTTAAAGTAGTAAAGGAGTTTAGCTATTTGGGAAGCAAAATAACTGATGATGGTCGAAGTAGAGAGGATATAAAATGGCAATGGGAAGGAAAGCGTTTCTGAAGAAGAAAAATTTGTTAACATCGAGTATAGATTTAAGTGTCAGGAAGTCATTTCTGAAAGTATTTGTATGGAGTGTAGGCATGTATGGAAGTGAAACATGGACGATAAATAGTTTGGACAAGAAGAGAATAGAAGCTTTTGAAATGTGGTGCTACAGAAGAATGCTGAAGATTAGATGGGTAGATCACACAACTAATGAGAAGTATTGAATAGGATTGGGGAGAAGACCAAGAGATGAATACACTAAACGGATTCGGAAGGATGTAGGTTGCAGTAGGTACTGGGAGATGAAGAAGCTTGCACAGGATAGAATAGCATGGAGAGCTGCATCAAACCAGTCTCAGAACTGAAGACCACAACAACAACAACAACAAAACCGAAGATTAGTTTTATGAGGTCTTGACTAGTGTCCTGAAAAAGCTATACCCTCAAAATGGAATAGTCCTGTGGGAGATTTTATTGGAAAAATAGGTCCAGCAGCGCATGATATGTGGAGAAGATGTCGTAAATAAAAGGGCAGAAGACTATTAAATGCAAGCACTCCATTGTACTTGAAAATTTAAAATCGTTCCTTCCACCATAAACGAACACACAAACACACGTGACAATGCTATTCTAGAGAATTGAGAATAATCATAGATTACATAATACAACAGAAAAATTGTACACTCACGGTGAGAGACGTGAGGGTATAAAGTGGCCCGGAATGTGGCTCCAACCACCAGCAAAATTTTTCTTGTCAGCAGGGGGAAAAGGGTACTTCAGGAAGAGGTTCGCCTAGTAAAATTCTAGAGTCTGTTAAAAATAATGCAAATAGTTTCAAGGATACAATTTTGGAAATTTCGTTATAATACGAGACTAGATGCAAAGTTTTAATGAAAGTGCAAAGGCCGAAGTGATATATCAGTAAACTAAAAGACGATTGCCGGCCGTTGTGGCCGAGTGGTTCTAGGCGCTTCAGTCTGGAACCGCGATGCTGCTATGGTCGCAGGTTCGAACCCTGCCTCTGGCATGAATGTGTGTGATGTCCTTAGGTTTGTTAGGTTTAAGTAGTTCTACGTCTAGGGGACTGATGACCTCATATGCTAAGTCCCATAGGGCGCAGAGCCATTTGAACCATTAAGAGACGATTCATGACACAGCATATGAAGCGCTTGGCCAACGAGGAGAAGATGGAAAATAGAGCTACGTGTGGTGGACAGAGAACGCAGGGAAAAGATAAAAGTGAAGCAGAAATTATGTAACAGGTGGCTGCGACAAGAGATCCGAAAGACAGAAAAACGTTTGTGGAACGTGACGTGAGGGTTAGAAATGAAAAATGACACATAGGAATATAAGTCTCATCAAATATAACTCTTTTTTTAGTGATCTTGGCTTGTGAAGTGACCGTGTATGGCAATGTTTCAGTGAGTTGTTAGAGTCATGCATGTCAGACGAAAAACAAGAACCCAAAGAATGGAATTAGGCATATCTAAATCTAATCAATAAGACAGGCAGTTAAAATGTATGTGAAAGTTATCGTAACTTTACAACACGAGAAACACGATGTTGATGGACGTTGGAAAGCAAAGAGGATTCTCGAAGAGTAGATGTTTTACTTTAAGACAACTAATGACAAGGAGACTGCAAAAGAGAATCTGTGAAGCAATTTAGTTTTCAGAGATCTCGAGAAGGTGTATAGCGCAATGCCAGTGAAGAAACTATTTGAAGTCCTGAGTGGGGATTAGCTTGAAATAAATAAACAAATATAAATTGTGACGAATGTATATATAAACTATACAAGTTTGCAGAGTGTGGAATTGAAGTGGGCAATAACATTTCGCCACAGCCTATCAAAATTACAAAGGCATTAAAATAGAAATGCTGCCTTCTTTCCTACAGTGTTTAAAATATGCATCCAGAAAGTCTTAGAGCTGTAAATGTTCAGGAATGGGGCTTCAAATAAAAAAGCATCAATGTTTGTTCACGTCTTTCTTCACAGATGATCATGTAGTGGTGGTAAGTGAAGACGATATCTGCTTAACGCTATAGAAATTATTACAATAATGTGTAAGTAGGTTCGAAGGTAAATTTTGAAAACACTGAATACCTAAATAGTGGAGAAAATGTAGGAAACAATAACAGAGAGCCAGGTGATCAAGACATTACAAATAAATAAAGAAAAATTTGCATAGCATCCCATTGGAAAACGAAACTAGTAATTGGGAAATACAACATCCAACAGCCCATGGAAAAGTAATAATCCACAAGCAAAATCTCGTGTTAGGGTCATCTAAGAAAAGTTGGAAAGTAAAGGAGATGCTGTATAGAAGTATTGCAGAGCCTGTAATGACCAATAGATGCGAGTGCTGTAGAAATGGATTGTCTCAGAAGATCATGCAGAGTATCTCGACAAGATCTCGTAAGAAATACAACGAATCACAAATAGAATAGAAGAACGACACCTCGCCTGCTATGGTCATACAACGAGAATGGCAGATGACAGACAGCCAAAGAGATTCTGGATCTGCAATTTTTGAAAGTGCTTTTGCGCAGAATAAACAGCGATCTTACTGGAATGTTTTAAAATTAGAGTTGTCTTGATCGCAATAGAACATTTATTAGCAAATGACAACTAGTTCCGCTCAAACAGCGACGATCTACAGACCATATGCATAGAGGACCATTTACGTACTCATAGCTGATCGCAAGCGGTTATTGTCTGTGTATTCTCGTGTATTTATTTAAATACATTTTGACAAACTGGTTCATATAGTTGCTATTTATGTGATGTGATGTTATGTACCTTCCTTATTAGTTTTTGTAAAACAGGTTTATGTGTACATTATTTTAATAACGCTTTTCACATTCTGTATGCTTGATTGGCTATTGATGATGTAATACAATAAGCAGTATGTGGAATATCTAGTACTTATCCCACAATCCCACTATAATCATGAGTCGCTGACATTTGGGCATATATCACACATGTTCCATTAAGAGGTAGTGTCCGTAATGAGTATAACATATATTTTGATCATTTTTTCTCTATCTTAACTGTTATTATTAGATTTCCTCTAAATATACCATGTTCTTACTTTTCAGTGAATATGGTCTGAATATGGTTGCTATTTGACTAAATTCAGTAACCATTTTTTAGGAAATTCTCTATTGCGATCAGTTCTATTTTAATTTTAAGATCTTGCTCTACCTTCTCCTAAGAAGTAGGAGAAGACCAAAGGAAGATAGAAATGGATTTTGACAGTTACGTTAGATGTGGTGACAGCTGCAGGAATGCCCCCCCCCCCCTCCCCCTCCCCCTCTCCCCCCAGGAAGAATAGAAATTAAACGAAAAGTATGCAAAATATTCTTATACGAGATGCATAACACAATTAACATGAAAAATGGCACAATTAACAGTTCTCAAATAGGTATAAATACGGTTCAATAGCTCGTGCACCAACTACTTCTCCCGCCGGCCGAAGTGGCCGTGCGGTTAAAGGCGCTGCAGTCTGGAACCGGAAGACCGCTACGGTCGCAGCTTCGAATCCTGCCTCGGGCATGGATGTTTGTGATGTCCTTAGGTTAGTTAGGTTTAACTAGTTCTAAGTTCTAGGGGACTAATGACCTCAGCAGTTGAGTCCCATAGTGCTCAGAGCCATTTGAACTACTTCTCCAATAAAAGTTCGTCTGACGCTCGTTACCATCTACGCATTCCTTATGTCTTTAGAATAATACTTAGTCACTGTGTACAATAGAAACTTTTCGTAATAAAGCAGTCATCGTAAAAATGTAGCTGGTTAAATTTACTATTTACAGGTCCCCTAACCAAAGGGAAACTGTACAACATTAGGATTCTCAGATTGTAAATTAGATCGATAATAAGAAAATTTTGTTTAGTCTAATCAAGTGAAAAACTGACAATGAATAATACAGAGAAATGTTCTGAAAATTGTAGCAAATTAAAATGAAACGGCTCTAAACTCTGCAAGATTTTCATTTAATTCGAAAACTGCAGGAATCAAAACTGAATAAGACTTCCGTATCTGGGCAGCTCGCAGAAGCAAGAGAAATGAGAAAAATTTATAATGTAGATAACTGAGCATTTATGACGCAGGACAAAATGTGTTAAATGCGAGTTGCTCAGAAGATGAATTACGCTGCCGGTTGTGCGAAAATTACATTCTTCAAGTGCAGAGAGAGGGTGCCTGTCAGAAAGTTTTCTCCTGAGCTCCCCCACACCCCAACCTCCACTTGGAGGGTAGACAGATTGCTGCTGCCAGTCTGACGAATGAATGTGTTCCCTTTTGCTATGGAGAAACAAGGGACAGCAGCAGAAACTTTCCACTCACACCTTGCAAAAAGCATCATTACCATTAGTTAAGCTGGTACTGATTTGGAACAATCTCTCCAATGGTCAGCATCACTCATACCAGATCTGGTTGTGGGAGCAACAACCTTTCTTGTCTCCCAGGGAAGTGCCGGTAAGTAGCCCCCTCTTTGATGTACAGGCATAAAGAAAAATTTCACCCTCAAGCACCCTCAGGGGAAAGTTGTGACAACCAACGACATCAGTGCCCATGACAAGCAGACTAGCACCAGCAACTGCCCACCATAAGCATTTCAGGAAACAGCACCATTTTCGAGAAAACTGGCTATCATGCAAGAAGCACTGGCTCCCTGCCACTGTGACATTGTAGAAAGACTTGTGCTGACATTAAGCTACCCATTCACAGCCCGACTGGTGTGCTGACGTGCTTGCAGACCTGTGTGACTGTGTCTGGAATGCTCGACTTAGTGGACCCTACCTACCTACCGCACTGAGGGAGTGTGGACTGGCAGGTAACGGTAAGAATGGTCAGGGCTGGCAGGTAGCAGATCGCTGTCAAACTGACATTCATGGACCACAGATCCAGCCACTACAAAATCATCCACACAGACCGGCAAGGGGGGTGGACGACAGATTTGTCAGCCAGTAGTGTATGGAGGCTCCACAGAACTGCCGAGGTCCCTGGACCCATTTCCATCTGGCGAGGAATCGAATACTAGTAATTCTTACCAAAATGTACCTACCTTACACAGCTAATTATCGTGTAATTGTGATAGAGCTGAAACAAAATCACAGAGCGATGAATGTCATTCAGTTCCATTTTTCGTGAAACATGGGGAAACAGCTGTTAGGCCGGTCTCTTTTGGATTCCATTTTCAGTGAAACATGGGAAAGGCACTGTTAGGTCTAGTACTTCTAGACCAGTCCTTTATCTAATAGAACAGTATTCTGGGGATACGTGTGCCCATGATTGATATTAATTTTTTGTGAGCCCTTGCTGTAGGACAAACATTTGATTAACGTGTGTGGTCTTACGTTTGCCCGTTTTTGTTGGTCTTAGTTGGGTGCGTTTTATGGGTAGACTATTTGTCTTTGTGTTCTGTTAGTAGATATCTTGCTGTTTCTTGTTACAATTTACACCTACTTTATTGTAAAGTTTGGATCTGAGAAGAGCGAAATATTGATTAGTGATGCCATGCATTAAGTAAAGGCATTCTGATTTTGTATGTTTGTTTGTGTCACTTCTGTAAAGCTGATATTTTCAATGGGTGAGCACTTTGGTAGAGTACCATTTTATTGCACAAGTTATCAAGCATATCTGATAAACTGAGCAATGGGTCCTGGTTTATGATTTCTCATGATAGCGCTCTGATTTATTACATCATGCGTTTTATTTAATAGAACTGATCTGTAGTTAGTTACGAGTCTACACCTACACAATACCCAGCCACATTCCACTTTCACCGTCAACCTGCACCAAAATTTTCAACTTTTAATAGCATAAATCATCCCATATCACGGACATAAGTTGTTTCTAGCCACATGTACTTACAAACTCAACAAATAAAATTAATAATAATGAAGTACAAAAATCTCTGACAAATTACATATTACAAAATCAGTTAAAAGAAAACTTGTTTGATGTACAGTCAGATGACATAGCTACGGGTTCACCTCTTAGTCATACACCATCTGAAATGTTTATGGCCAATTTCGAACAAAATTTCTTGCAGAAAGAATCACCAAAATGCAAAATTTTGTAGTGGCTCAGATAAATCGATGATGCACTATGTTTGTGGAATGGTACCACTATAGAATTAGATTCATCACTATAGAATTTAAACTCACAACATAAGAAAATGATACTCGTATGGTAATCTCTGCTGGCTTGCAGCATACCCAGATCCTTAAACATGCAGCTCTAGGTTCAATGGTGGATCACCTCATATCAATTCCATTGTCTGAATAAGCTTTTCAAACAGAACTATAAACTATCAAACAGATCGCTTCTAGCAATGGCTATAGCTCTGTCCTGACTGACACTAAAACTAAATCACTTCCATATGCTGGTCAACAGCAGTCACTCGGCATTTACAATACCTGGTGCAAAATTCTTTTTACTGTCAGCGTCTCAGACAATCTTGCAAAAGGTTTTATTCTTGCAGCAACAGACCTGCATTTTATAACAGCAATTAAAGAAAACAACCACTGTCTGAACAGGCCTTGAAGGTCCAACACTACCGACCGGCCTCGGTATCATCTGTGAGTTAACGAGCATTTTGCTCTCATTTAAGTATATGGACGAAAGAGACAACCTTCAGCAATCGTGGAACATATCCTGCCGTACAGGACCGTGTGCCACAAAGAGCGCAGATTCGCCACGGGATGGGGACATCCACAGATGCCTATAGTGCTGAATGAGGCCAGGCCCGTCGGGCCTAAACGCTGTAGTGTGCGAGCGAGACAGACGAGAACCTACGTCATAGGGAAACCCCGTATGGGCTGTTTGTGACCGGGGAGGCATAGTAGTGTTAAATATGGCGGACCTAAGCTCGGCCATAAAGGGAAACATTTTTGAAAACTAATTAGGTCCGTAGTAATGCAGGGAACGAAGCCACATTAATTTTAACTATCATCTTCCTTAAATTTTCATGGTGTTCCCAATAAAACCTGAATATTGATAATATCTATAATAGTTTAGGATTAACTGTTAAAGTGAAATTAACAAGTCTTGTAACAAAGACATGAACGTTAACATCTGAACGCTTTTGTCGATCTTAACGATAGTCATTTCATATAAAAGCGCGACATTAAAATGACAAATGTTGTAAATATCAACTCTGTAACTTTATTCGTTTAGAAGATATAGTAAATTTAAATTATCAATAATTTCAGTTAAGCATCAGATCATCAATTCCTCCACGCAAAACACATTGAACATGACAGCATGAAACCTTATTGAATAATTAGGTAACATATTATGTGTTGTAAAATTTAGTGTATAATAGTTACATTTGTTCTTTATTTATTTATCAGAAAGCACTTTGGTGCAAGGCTACTGGCCATGACATTCAAAGTTAAGAATGAAACTGTATTCATTTCTGTAAAACAATTTAACGTTTATTATGTAATGGATATTATTGTTACTTTATTTAGAACCTGAGAGTGGTCAAACTTTGATTATTTAAATATGTTAAAATGTAAAATAATGTACAATAAGCTGAGGCCAATCAGATGGATGGCTTCGGGGATGGGAACTGCACTATGTAATGTTACAACGATGAAAATTAATATTACGACGATGTCAGACCTTATTTTCATGATTTAAAGAAGTATTCATGATATTAAAAATGTAATTATAATTTTATTATTTTCATTTTTGTGCACAGTGTATCAAAGACTTTCTAGTGCACGGAATAAATTAGCATTGTTTGTACTACGAAACTATATATGATTGTTAAGGGTTAAGCATGTAATAATTCGATGTAAGACATTTTGTTGTGTCTGAATTTTGTTCTCGTCCTGGTTGGTAGAGAAGGAAAAGTTCCTTAATCGATGTGAAGGTATAAAGGCTGTAAAAAGGAGAGTGAGAGAAGGTAAATACAAGTTATTCAAAACAAATATCTCTAAAGTGTAACGTCTTGTGAATTCCTATAACTAAAAATTGCAAGGTCTAATCTGAGCCTGTCCTGAATAACAGCGAAGAACATTTATGTTATCATATATTTTCTTCGTTTGATCACGGTTGTGATTCGCATGTTTCTTTTTGTTACGCGACGTGTTATGAATATTTTCATTATACGTGCAAAAGTGCACACAGCTTTAATCGAACTCGCTTCTTTCGGAAACGATAGCTTTTAATCAGTACAATTACGCAAATACCTTCTAAATCGCAACCGTGATCGCAAACGTGTTTCCTGGACCAAATAATTCTTATAAAATGTGTATTCTCCAAAGCGAGCAGCATTGCACTATCGCTGACTCGCAACAATCGAAAGAATAAAAACAGTGCTTAAATAAAATTGCCACCTTTTAATAATTATTATTATCCCATTAAATAAATAAACAGCAATTCAGTGGCTATCCAATCAATAAACAGAGAGGGCAATTCAACTAGTCAGCTGAGCGACGATGTTCGGCACGCCGGAGACAGGCAGTGGGACAGTTCGGCTGGAGACACCAAAGTGGATAGTGCTGGTGGAGACGCGAAAGGAAGTGAAACGACTTAAAAAATATCACGTTGCGTGGTGTCACGGGACTTAGTCTCTCAGCGGAGGAGCAGCCACGCACCTGGTGTGAACTCTAAGTTTTCACGTAGCTAACAAAGTGGAGTATTAGACTTGTATTTCGCGATAACATTCTGTATGATCGAACTGTGTCAAATGGATATCCGCTCGAGTGCAACAGTATCTCCACATACGACTGCTTTCGCTGTTAGTCTGCTTTCTGAATAAACGTTATTCTAACCAAATCGCAACTGTGTATCCTACATCATTTATGGGTCGTTAATTTAGCTCCCGATGTTATTATTACTGTTATTATATGTTATATTAACTTTGTATTTCGCAAACTTTCCATTAGCCAGATAATTTAACCAAAGGGTCACAAGTGTCTGGACGAGTTTGAGCCAAGGAACAGCATATGAGCTCGAACATCTTTAGGATTTTAGCTCGCACATCTTGAGCCCTTAGGTGTCACTGGATGCAGATACGGAGCGGCATGTGGTCAGCACACGCTCTCTCGGCCGTTGTCAGTTTTTGTGACCGGTGTCTCTACTCCTCAATCAAGTAGCTCCTCAATTGGATGCCGGCATCGGTGGCCATGCGGTTCTAGGCGCTGTAGTTCGGAACCGCGCGACTGCTACGGTCGCAGGTTCGAATCCTGCCTCGGGCATGGATGTGTGTGATGTACTTCGGTTGGTTAGGTTTAAGTAGTTCTAAGTTCTAGGGGACTGATGACCTCAGACGTTAAGTCTCATAGTGCTCAGAGCCATTTGAACCATCTGAACCTCAATTGGACTTACAAGGGCTGAGTGAACCCTGCTCGGCAACAGTAATCGGCAGACGTGGACAATGACCCATCCAAATTCTAGCCGCGCTTGACAGCACTTACTTTTGTGACCTGACGGGAACTGGTGCTAACAGTGAGGAAAGACCATTGACTTTATAAATCCAATAGCATAACAAACATTTTATTCACTATTAGAGACAGGTAGCAACCCTTGGCAATGAGTGGTATATATAAAATCACTTATAAACAATGGGAAAAAGTGTATATTTGTCAGTCGGGCAAAGCTGTGGCAATTAGGCTACGCGAACATGAGAGAAGCTGGACATTAAGGAAGAAAAATTGAACCTTTTCTGATCATCTTTTAGCAGAAAACCATTCATATGATGCAGAGTGTAAAGTTACATTCTCTCAAGAAAATCATAAAGATGACCCTGCTGAAAATAATGAAAAGCAGCAAACGCATGTCACAGAATGGCAACCTAGTATTAAATGATCAGACACAATTTCCGTTTTCCTCTTTTTCTAAATTTTTTTAAATTACGTTGTCGTCACAAATATTGCATTCAAACCGTAAATTCATCTTTTTTGTCATCAGTTGTTAAAGGTGACATAAATATGTCTCCTCCCCCTTTCTTAGTTTGCGTAATTATTTATGTGTGATAAAAATGTTACGTTTTCCTACAGACACACTCACTCATTTTTATATCTTCTGTACAAATAATAGCTGTGTGAGTTGCACATCATGTTTATCTATATCTGCAACGTTCAGCTGTCACCTGAAGATGGCCTGAGAAGACGAAAGCCGGTTCGTATTCAAGTAAATATAATTTTTGCAGAATATCAGGAAGTGTTCTACTTTTCATTTTAACTGTAAATATTTCGGAGGGTGAAAATAAGATAGGAAAACACCATTAACCAACTTCCCGATGAGATTCTATAAACAAGCGACCTTCCATATACAAAAGCGCTTCAAACGTTTGAGTACTTCACAAACGAAATAATGGGTTAAGCTAGTTTCTCACGCATCTTAATGATGACGTCATACCTCCTGAAATGATAAGAACTGGACACATTGTCCGCAGTATCGGCGAGGAACGGAACATATGGAAAACACTGACAAGGAGACGGGAAAGGACTGTAGGACATCTCTTAAAAATCAGAAAATAACTTCGATAGTGTTAGAGAAAGCTGTAGAGGGTAAAAATTGTAGAGGGATACAGAGATTGGAATACGTTTAACAAATAAGTCAGGTTGCAAGGGCTACTCCGAGATGAAATGGTTGGCACAGGAGGGGAATATATGTGGAACGCTTTATCAAACCATTCAGAAGACCACATATCGCACAATGACATAGTTTTGCTGGTTCGAAGCCGTGCTGAAGCAATGCCTCAGAATTATCGATGTGAAAAATCTTAAAGCTTTTTAAATAAAACAAACTGTATTAAAATGTACATCTCCATTCCTCATGTCTACATAGTTGTTCCTCAACATATTCAGCCTGGCGAGGAACGCATTTTTCCCAATGAGACCCCAGTTTATTGACACTACACAGTTTTTAATTTTATTCACGTAGCCGCAACCTCACCTCTACTTAGACCACTTCAGCACTATCAAAGTGAAGTCTTCGGAGCGTGCTTTAAGTTCTGGAAACAGATGAAAATGGGATGGGGCCAAGTCGGGACTGTGTGAAGAATGATCGATGACAGTGAATCCAAGACGTCGGACAGACGCAGATGTCGTAAAACTAGTGTGTGGTCTGACATCGTCATACTGAAGGAGATGGTGGTCCAAGTGTGGACAAACTCTTCGGATTCTGAACCCGATTACAGCAAGATGTTTCACACGCGCCGACATACACTGAAGAGCCAAAGAAACAGGTACACCTGCCTGATACCGTGTAGGGCCACCGAGAGCACGCAGAAGTGAGGCACCACGACGTGGCATGGACTCGACTAATGTCCAAAGTAGTGCTGGAGGGAAACGATACCATGAATCCTGCAGGGCTGTCCACAAATCCCTAAGAGTACGAGGCGGTGAAGGTCTGTTCTGAACAGCACGTTGCAAGGCAACTACGATGTGCTCAATAATGTGCGTGTCTGCGGAATTTGGTGACCAGCGGAAGTTTTTAAACTCAGAAGAGTGTTTCTGAAGCCAATCTGTAGCAATTCTGGACGTGTGTCGCATTGTCCTGCTGGAACTGCCGACGGAATGCACAATGGACATGAATGAATGCCGGTGACCAGACATGATGCTTACATACGTGTTAATTGTCAGAGTCGTATCCAGACGTATCATGGGTCCCATATCGCTCCAACTACTCGCGCCCAACCCACAGCTTCCACCAACTTCAACAGTTCCCCGTTGATATGCAGGGTCCATGGATTCATGAGGTTGTCTCCATAGCCCCACACGTCCATCCGCTCGATACAATTTGAAACGAGTCTCGTTCGATAAGGCATCATGTTTCCAGTCATCATCAGACCATTATCGGTGTCAAAGGGCCCAGGTGAGGCATAAAACTTCGTACTGTGGAGTTATCAATGGTAAAAGAGTGGGCCTTCGGCTCCCAAAGCCCACGTCAATGATATTTCGTTGAATGGTTCGCACGCTGATACTTTCTGATGGCCTAGCATTGAAATCTGCAGCAATCTGCGGAAGGGTTGCACTTCTGGTACGCTGAACGATTTTCTTCAGTCGTCGTTGGTCCCATTTTTGCAGGATCTTTTCCCGCCCCAGCGATGTCGAGGATTTGCTTTTTTACCGCATTCCTGACATTCGCAGTACCCCCGTGAAATAGTCGTCCGGGAAGATCCCCACTTCATCGTTACCTCGGACATGCTGTGTCCGGTCGCTCACGCACCGACTAAAACAACACGTTGAAACTCTCTTAAATCTTGATAATGCGCCATTGTAGCAGCAGTAACCGATGTAACAATTGCGCCAGACACCTTTTGTTTTATATAAGCAATGCCGAATGCAGCACCGTCTTCTGGCTACTTACATATCATTGTATTTGAATACGCATGGCTATACCTGATTCTTTGGTGCTTTAGTATATGTGCGTTACACACGTGACAATTCGGCGCCCTATAGTGGCAGACAACATTAAGAAATGTATACATTGAGAAGAAAGATGTAGAATGTCAACAACGTTAGTTTTATTCACATCTCTTTAAGAGTTTTCACTTAAGAAATTCAGTATCATTACTATTCAGCACGCCCTCGTGCATTCAGTGGTGCATGTGGATACTTACCGCAAAATGATCTGCGATTGTAGTGGTTAAAGAAGTAATAAATTCTATCGTCATGCTTGATGGTAAAGTTATACTGCGTGAACAGCGGAAGCGTGTTAAGTAATACACATTTTTCTTTCATTATTCTGTTGGTGATGAGGAAAACTCTGAAGAGATTTGAAATTTTGCAGTTAATGCAGTGTGGAGGCATGTGCAGATAGCCGAAGTCATTAAAGTGGCCGCTGGTGATAAGGGGGGGGGGGGGGGGAATATGGTGTCTAGTCCCGCTCAGACACAAATTTTTGTGTGTCTATAGTAAGCTATGCCGATGATGCAAAATTGCGTTAGTAATGTGCAAATACATAATACAGTTTGAAATTATGTGTACATAACACAGTTTCTAACTATAATACATGTCTTAGTCTGTTAGACTTTCAACGTAAGATTATGCCTTATGAAGAGCAGATTATTGTAACATTTTAAATTTTTAAATTTCGTTAATAATTCTATCAAACACTGAAAACCAAATTTTTGTATTAATTACAATCCGTTAAACACGCAGTCTGAAACTGGCACTGCGTGATCCCTCTATCAGTTTAATAGTATATATGCGAGGCAGGTGAATAAGCTCTCCAGGTGTAGCAGTATGAGATGGAGATGCGCATAAATCGAATTGATTGTTTTTTTTATCACCAAGAACGTTTTTTATTAGCAGTAGTGAGCGATGACCACAGAGCGCATATTTATGCCCACGTGTGTGTGTGTGTGTTTGTATGTATGTGTGTGTGTGTGTGTGTGTGTGTGTGTGTGTGTGTCTTTGTGTGTGTGTGTGTGTGTGTGTGTGTGTGTGTGTGTGTGTGTGTGTGTGTATGATTGTTTTTCGAAACAAAGTAGAGTATTAATTATACACCATATTGTGCAGCTGAATGCAAGGACTTAATTTATATCAGCATTTGTGTAATACTGAATAATTAACGAATTCGTAAATGCAACATATTTATTTTTAACCTTATATGCCAATAATTTCATGTACAGTACAAAGAACAGCAACAGCTGCCACCCAACTCATAGTTGTTGTTGAATAAGTAACTGTAAGACAAAAAACAATTAATACAATACAAAGACGCACAACGTAGAAATTATCCGAATGGACCAGAAATCGCTAGATAGGATACACATGTACAGACAAGCAAATGATTGAAGTTTCAGAAAAATTAGATGATTTATTGAAGAGAAGGAGTCTCACAAATTGGGCAAGTTAATAACACGTTGGTCCACCTCTGGCCCTTATACAAGCAGTTATTCGGCTTGTCATTGACTGACACAGTTGTTGGATGTCCTCCTGAGAGATATCGTGCCAAATATTGTGCAACTGGAGAGCTAGATCGTGAAAATCCCGAGATGCGATATTCCAAACGTTCTCAATCGGTGACAGATCCGGCTACCTTGCTGCCCAAGGTAGAGTTTGGCAGGTAGGAAGACAAGCAGTAGAAACTCTCGCCATGAGTGGGCGGGAATTATCTTGTTGAAATGTAAGCCCAGGATGGCTTGTCACAAAGGCCGACAAAACAGGTCATATAATTGGGTCGACATATCGCTGTGCTGTAACGGTGCTGCTGACGACAACCGAAATGATTGTGCTAAGAAAACAAATTACACCCCAGGTCATAACCCATCATTGTCGGGCCGACAGTCAGGTTGGGATTCTATCGCTATCTAGGACATCACTACACACGCCATCGGGCCTCAGTTCGAATCGGGCTCGTCACTGAAGACAGTTCTACTCGAGTCAACGATGTTTCAGGCCGAAGTCATGTCATTAGGCACCCGAACAGCAACAGGATACCAACCTGCCATACAGTGCTGAGACGCGGCAACCCTAGTTCATTTCATCTCTGACTTACCATTGCCATCTTTCACTGGCGCCCCGATAGGGGCCGCGAATTTATCTTGCAGTCTATGAGAAAAAGTAATATCACAGCTGTAACTTAAGACTGTCTTTATTATCTCACACGACTAGTTGCGGCGTCACGATAAACGCCATCCTGAGGGCCCTCAACTGCCAAAAGAATATTAGATTTCCTTGGCGCATTTATTGTGGAGAGCCTGTTACTAGTACATGTGGGCTGGCTTTTTTCATGAGTCTCTACTCGACACCGTGTTGACTCCAACAACGGTGGAGACAACGCTGTGTTGTGTAGAGGAAATGAAATGATCTTGTGGCATTGTTGGCCGGGAGGCCTCATACTAGGAAGTTAGGTTGCAAACCTTATATCAGCTGACGCCATACTGGGCAACCTCCGTGTCTGTGATGATGACATGATGGTGAGTAAAACACAGCACCCAATCCAAGAGCGGAGAAAAATCCTCAATACAACTGGGAATCGAACCCGGGCCTTTTGCACGGGAGGCAAACACGTTCCCACTCAGCTAAGTTCTTTTTTTTTTTAATCTCATTTTCTTCGTTTTAGTTCGTTGCATCTGCTTGGGACAGACGTCGCAAGACACCCATTTCAGTTCGTCGTTGATCCATTAACTCAGCTTTTTTTTATTATTACAGAGGGCAGCTAACCCTCTGACCGAACACGCTGAGCTACCGTGCCGGCGCTAAGTAGACGGAAGGTGTGAGTAGAGACTCCGTAGGAAAGCCAGTCCACGTGTACTAGTAACAAGGTCTCCACAGTAAAAGGGCCAAGGAAATCAAATACTCTTTTGGCAGTGGTGGGGCCTTAGGATGGCGGTAATGTGCCGCCGAAACTAGTCGTGTGAAACTATAAAGACATTCTCAAGTTACAGCTGCAGTCGTACTTTTACTCTTACATGTCATCAACTGAAGTCCCTCGTCCATAAAATAGCGTGGACATCCATAAATGTAACCTGCAGTTTTCGTAGATGATCGCTCGCTCAGGGACTTAGAAATAGGCCGGCAGTGGGTTGTGTGGTGAAAACAGATAGGAGGGGTGGAGCGCAAGGGTATCATGCGTGGGTCTTCGCGAGCAAGGGTTCTTTCGGCTGCTACTTCTGTTCGTGCCGAGATCCACTTGTCACTCCTTTTGGTAGTGGCGATCACACTGCTGTATCTATGGTGTCCACCTACGGCCACCAGCGGATTTACACTTCCGTGTTTATTCGAGCTGTGCGGACCTGGACGCTTGCAGTTTTGTGCTCGTAGTTTTTCCGTATGCAAGGGCCACAACTCGATAATATTGCGGTCAGTACTGCCAGCGCTCTGATATCTGTACCTCTGCTGTTGGTGCCTTATGGATCTCTGGAACGTTTTAATTTATTGTGATTACTCTTGACCGCAACCGCGATGTCATTTTGAATTTATTTTGTTGGTGGACACTTTGGCTGTAAATTTGTGACTGACCCTGCATTGCTGGTAAAGTGTATCTTTACTTGCTGTGGACTACCAAGCCATAAACCGTGCAGCATTTTCATATTCACTGGTTTACTATTGAAACTTAACTTTCACCTCCTCTGTATGGCAGTTTGCTGTTTAAGCTTCAGTGCTTACTCAAGTTCTTTACTCAGTTTCATTAATTTGGCCATAAGCCGTGCAGCTCTTTCAAATTCAGTGGTTTACTAGATGAAGTGGCTGTTCTAGAGGAGTAGTATATTTATTTATTTATTTATTTGGCGCCTTTAAAAACATGCATAGATGTAATTGTGTGGTTCAATATAAAAAAAAATTGTTAACTGACTTTTAGTTCCAAGAATTTACGTAAGAATGAATATATAACAGTATGATAATTAGCCTCGGCGTATTTGTACTTTAAAGGTCGTGAACTCAAATATTGAAGTTATTGTGGTCCCACACAATACTCGAAGAATACTCCTCTTACCATCATATTCAGGCTGTGGTACTCGAATCCTGGCTCTCGGCTTAAGCTGAAAAGTAATATCTTAAACTAATGTTACCCTCCACTCCGGCTCACTGCTGTGAAAATGTGTATGTTGATTGTTGAAGCGGGTGATCTCTGTGCTTCCGCTACGATTTCGTATTTTAGATTGACGCGTCATGGCGTCCATTTTGCAGCGGCCGCTAAAGTTGTTTAGCTGCAAACGTCTTAAGAGAATTAATTCAATGCAAGGAACATGACAGAGGGCTCACTGTACATCGAAGTAATACACATATAAACTTTAACGTACTGTATTAACAAGGTTAACAGCATAAACGCTTGCATTACCTTCGTGATACAAGATGTCTGCTTCTTCACACCAGAAACAACCGAAGAAAGAGGAAGAGAACAACAATGTAGGAGCGTTCTTCTCCCTTATTAATATCATAAAAGTTATTAAATAAAAAGTTTACTCCTTGACACTAAGATTAAAATTTAATATTTACTATAAAACATCGATATTTTCCGCCTATACGGTCGGTGAAACACATACCGTTCGCGTACATTTATTGCGTCGTAGAATGCTCTTCGTTCAAATTTTTTTTGTTTTAAATGTCTTTATGACACAATCGTCGCTGGGACAGCAGATAGTGAAACTTAACTTCAGCCTCGTGTGAATGCCTACTGGCTATTTGAACCTTAGTGTTTAATTAAGTTCTTTACACAATCTTATTAACTTGGTCGTGAGCCATGTGCCATAATTCCTGTTCACTGAGTTGTACATTTTTTATGTTTCGTAAGGGTTGTAATTTTACCTTTTGATTAGTTTGGGTGGAAGTCCTTGTATTAATATATGTGTTTTTAAACTACGTTTTAGATTATTGTCAAGCCTGAGAACTGGGTCAAACCCGTTTGTAGTACCTAGTCATTAAGTATTCCCTTAGAGGGGTAAACTCAATCATTTATTTGTTCTATGTGTTTGGCTCAAGTAGGTACATGTACGTGCAATTTTAGTGTAATGATTACATAACTTGTCTGTGGGGGGGGGGGGTGGACGTTAATTATTATATTATTATACCTCCTTAGAGTGATTTAAGATCTATTTCCTTTAGGTAGTTTTTTGGGGCTATTATTTACTACCTTATTTTATTAGATGGAAGGTCAGCGTTGGCCGTAATATTGATAGTTTATTGATAGCAAAATCGATTTTCAATCACATAGTGATCATCTTCAGTGCTGTAGTGTACAAATTAAACTCATAGGCACTGGTATCAAGTTATTATCAGTAACGAAAGCTAAGAAGCTTCTAATTGCACGTATATGGTCGTTGTGCAAACAGCACTCCATGGAGTCGCCAATCAATAACCTCAATTTTCCTTGCAGTTTTTGTGTTTATAGTCGTTGTCTCTTATTAAGGTGGCTATTGTTGGTACATGTAATTTGTATTCCTGTAGCCTACACCTCACCTTTGTGGTGCTTGTTAGCTGCGCCTCTTAGCCTTGTGATATTTCAACGGCTGCCGATCGCGGAACTCTGAACCCCTGCACGTGCTCCTCGGCTGTCTCCGAGGCATGTACGCTGTTGCTACAGTAGAAGTGTTCACCTTGGCGGCATGCTTTTCTTGACTTGAGGTTCTCATGTACTTGCTCTGACTCTTAGATATTGTGCCTAGAGGTGTATATGTAAGAGATGTTATAATTAAATTCTGAGGTAGTTTCTTTGCCTGTTCAAATACGTACTTGCGTGTATACTTGGTGCGCTGAGGAAAATTTTAATGTAATTTCCGTTCCTATTGCTTTCTCCACAGCTTGAGCTTAATTTGTCATTGTATCCTTTCTAAGAATGTTAGAAAATTTGTCAGATCTGCCATGCTTAGTTGTTTATTCTAAATTACCACTACTTACATTAATAACTGTGACTGTTTAAGAAGAGGGTGTAAGAGTTTTCTTCTACTTAATTATTGTTTAAGAGAGGTTTTATTGTGATTTTTTTGGTTCTTTACGGTATCAAAAGTTGAAAGTTTAGTCGTGTCAATCTTTAGTTCAAATTTAAAAAGGCTTATTTTCATTTAACAACCTCTAATGTTTAAAGATATTTGGTGATTATTGTATTTAATTTGGTGCTCTCATGTGCGTTGTAAAAAAATGTGATCGTTCAAAAGACAAAGATGCAAGTGCGGACCCACCATTCCATGTGTTTCTTTTCCCATCCCATCCTACATCTTGAGGTTCCAGGGGCCATTTCATTTCATAGCAGGACCTTTTTGGTTGTCATCCGCGGCACCCTTACAGCACAACGGTACGTCGATGTTATTCTGCGCATCATTTTACTGCCCTTCATTTCAAGCCATCTGAGCTTAAATTTCCCCAAGATAATACTTACCAGCACACGGAGAGAGTTTCTACTGTTTGTCTTCGTGATTACCAAATCATCCCTTCGTCAGCAAGGTCGCCGAATCTCTCCCCATTTGAGGTTTGGAACGTTATGGGCAGGGCGCTCCAACCAGCTCGGGATTTTGAGGATCTAACGCGCCAGTTGGATAGAATTTGACACGACATCCCTCAGGATGACATCCAACAACTGTATAATCAGTGATAAGCCGAATAATCTAAGGGCCAGAGGTGGATGACAGTGTTATTGACTTGCACAATTTGTGAAGCTCTTTCTCTGAATAAATCACCCAATTAATTTTAAAGTGAAATTATTTGTTTGTTTGTACATGTACATTATATCTACCGATTTTTTACATGTGACGATACCAGAATGGAGCCAATAATTTGGTGTTATAATCCAATTCAACTTCAATTGTTGACAAAAAGTATCCTGTATATACATAATAGTACGATTTTTTATTGTTACGTGTACTCATCTGTCAATGGATGGCACATTGATTCATCATTGGTAATATGTAAACTTAACTGTTACACTTGTCCCAATTGTAACAGAATCACAGTAATATCAACTCGTGTAACGTGTTACGTGTCATTAGAGAGCTCAGATCTGTGAAGAATGCTTTAAATTTACAGACTCCAGCAGCTCAGTACTTTTCTGTATTCAACAGAGCTGTGCCATGCGTAAGCGGTCGCTTTTCCTAGTTCTTTTCGTTCCACATAAAAGTAAATGAAATGAAGTGACTACATTATGTTTATTTTTTATTTATAGATTTATTAACTATGGCTAGATGAATGCCACCAAACACTCTATTAGCCTACATTCGTATATTCTGCATTACATACACTACAATAAGTATTTTACAAGTTACATATAATACACAACATTAAACAACATTTCGAAATTACTATAGTACAGAAAGAGATCACAGTTTACAATTATGCACGGAAATATACAATAGTAACAAATTACAGGATGGTAGATGTGAGCTATGAGGGATAGCGGCAAAGGACAAGAGAAGACGTGTATGGGAGATAGAAAAAAGGTAACTCGGTAAAACACAATTAGTACTGAAATAGGACAAGGAACGTGAATTGAGTGGTAAATGGAAAGAGGAAGTATCGTAAGAGGGAGAAGCTGAGAGCATTTACTTTAATGATAAAAAGAGGGAAATGGGCGATAGATGTTAATTTTTGTAGAAACACTGTAATTGACATAACCGTATTGAGAGAATTCAGCAACTCTATACGAGTACATATTTAAGATAATTGTAATTTATTGTTGCGTCAAAGTTGCACACATTTTTTAATTCGATTACATGTTTCAGTCACTCTGAATCATCTTCATATCTAAGTAAGTTGTGATATTGCTGGCTGTGGCCGCCAGTATTTTATCTTCCTAGAAGCTCGCTTTGATACAGCTTGATACACATGAAGTAGCATATGATACAAAAGTGGAGTGAGGTACAAGCAACATACGGTACATAAGAGAGTCCGCCAACTGGTCGGCACATTCGGGTGTTAGGCGCCAAAACTCGTAACTTCTTTTACTAATTATTTACATACTTTTCGTTGTATTAAATCCAGTTTTCAGTATGACAATCTCTCATGGTTACCACACGAGTCTATCGTTTTGTTTATTAAATTTCACTAGTGTTGAGAAACATAAGAATAATGATATTATAACGGAAGTGCATTGCCCACGTTCGGGTTGCTTTGGCGCGCCTGGGAGACGAAGTACTTCGGCTGCACTAGTCAATCTGTCTCAGGTGTTCTTCAGAGCCGGACGTGTATCTCTGTTTCGGACGGACATGTCGTACTCTATATCGGAAGTTGTCATAAAATTTACTGTACTATTAAGAAAGCTATGTCGAGTGTTTTAGAAGACAGTGTAAGTGATATTCCAAAATATAAACAAAAAGGGTACATTAATGAGAGGTGTCGCCTACCATCATTGTCAGTATTACAAATCTTGTTCTCTGTAGATACAAGACCGCTACGGTCGCAGGTTCGAATCCTGCCTTGGGCATGGATGTGTGTGATGTTCTTAGGTTAGTTAGGTTTAAGTAGTTCTAAGTTCTAGGGGACTGATGACCTCAGATGTTAAGTCCCATGGTGCTCAGAGCCATTTGCACCGTTTTTTTGTAGATACAAAGATTAACCTAGGCAAGTGGAATCCCACAAAAAAGCACAAACACAGGCCCAAGTTACAGATGACGGCATAGCAGCCTCCGCCAAAGAAGATCCCACGACCGACGAGCATTCTTATGCGCTCAGGACACAACTTTAGAAGACGACTGGTTGGTGGAAAGAACGGTTAGGGTCTGTTATTCAATCTCTACAAATGTCAGCAGCTTCCAGATCTGACTCCCAACACGACAACGTATAATTTGTAAAGTGCAGCAGCAACCCGTTTTGTCTACTCAGAACAACATATCAGAGTACGATGCCCGTTTTGTCAAATGAGTACAACACATCGGAGTACAGTACTCTGATATATTGTTCTGAGTAGACAAAACGAGTTGCTGATACAATTACTTAGCTCTGAAAATCATCTAGAGGGTACAACTAAGCCGGAACAATATATGAGAATTATCTTAAATATACACTCCTGGAAATGGAAAAAAGAACACACTGACACCGGTGTGTCAGACCCACCATACTTGCTCCGGACACTGCGAGAGGGCTGTACAAGCAATGATCACACGCACGGCACAGCGGACACACCAGGAACCGCGGTGTTGGCCGTCGAATGGCGCTAGCTGCGCAGCATTTGTGCACCGCCGCCGTCAGTGTCAGCCAGTTTGCCGTGGCATACGGAGCTCCATCGCAGTCTTTAACACTGGTAGCATGCCGCGACAGCGTGGACGTGAACCGTATGTGCAGTTGACGGACTTTGAGCGAGGGCGTATAGTGGGCATGCGGGAGGCCGGGTGGACATACCGCCGAATTGCTCAACACGTGGGGCGTGAGGTCTCCACAGTACATCGATGTTGTCGCCAGTGGTCGGCGGAAGGTGCACGTGCCCGTCGACCTGGGACCGGACCGCACCGACGCACGGATGCACGCCAAGACCGTAGGATCCTACGCAGTGCCGTAGGGGACCGCACCGCCACTTCCCAGCAAATTAGGGACACTGTTGCTCCTGGGGTATCGGCGAGGACCGTTCGCAACCGTCTCCATGAAGCTGGGCTACAGTCCCGCACACCGTTAGGCCGTCTTCCGCTCACGCCCCAACATCGTGCAGCCCACCTCCAGTGGTGTCGCGACAGGCGTGAATGGAGGGACGAATGGAGACGTGTCCTCTTCAGCGATGAGAGTCGCTTCTGCCTTGGTGCCAATGATGGTCGTATGCGTGTTTGGCGCCGTGCAGGTGAGCGCCACAATCAGGACTGCATACGACCGAGGCACACAGGGCCAACACCCGGCATCATGGTGTGGGGAGCGATCTCCTACACTGGCCGTACACCACTGGTGATCGTCGAGGGGACACTGAATAGTGCACGGTACATCTAAACCGTCATCGAACCCATCGTTCTACTATACCTAGACCGGCAAGGGAACTTGCTGTTCCAACAGGACAATGCACGTCCGCATGTATCCCGTGCCACCCAACGTGCTCTAGAAGGTGTAAGTCAACTACCCTGGCCAGCAAGATCTCCGGATCTGTCCCCCATTGAGCATGTTTGGGACTGGATGAAGCGTCGTCTCACGCGGTCTGCACGTCCAGCACGAACGCTGGTCCAACTGAGGCGCCAGGTGGAAATGGCATGGCAAGCCGTTCCACAGGACTACATCCAGCATCTCTACGATCGTCTCCATGGGAGAATAGCAGCCTGCATTGCTGCGAAAGGTGGATATACACTGTACTAGTGCCGACATTGTGCATGCTCTGTTGCCTGTGTCTATGTGCCTGTGGTTCTGTCAGTGTGATCATGTGATGTATCTGACCCCAGGAATGTGTCAATAAAGTTTCCCCTTCCTGGGACAATGAATTCACGGTGTTCTTATTTCAATTTCCAGGAGTGTATTTTGTATAAACGTTATGAGAATGATTGAAGAAAGGAAAACTCCATCACCAGATATGTATGGGACACTAATCCCATTTGTCTCGATAGAGTGAAATACACTAACGGAAAAATAATCGCAGTATCAAGAAGGAGTTTCACAAAGTAAAGAAAAGTTGGTAGGCGTATTGGTACATCTGAACGATGATGTCGCTTCACATTTAGAGCTAGTCGCGTAACAGTGGCGCTAGTGGTGCCAATATGAGAATGCTTATTAGGTTTGCTTTAATTATACCCCGTAACGGTTGTCAGCGTTATGTACCTTTGTAAATGGACGTGGTGAGGTGACGCTGGGCAAGAATGTGTTTAAGGCGACAAATACACCATTATCAGCACTTCACTGAGTTTGAACGAGGTCGTGCAGTAGGGCTATGGGGAAGACAGTCGTGTCTGGTGTAGGGTTCTGTTGCATCGTACTGCATCCGCAGCAGCAATTTGAGCAACAATTGCCACCAAAGTGACACAACGAACTGTTACAAATCGGTTACATCAAGGATATTTCCGAGTCAGACGCCCTGTAGCGTTCATTCCACTGACCCCAAACCACCACCATTTGGGACTCAAGTGGTGTCAAGGGAGAGCTTATTGATGGGCAGAGTGGAGGCCTGTATGGTTTTCTGATGAAGGCTGATTCTGCCTCGGTGCCAGTGATGGCCCTGTATTGGTTAGAAGGAAGGCAGTTGAGGGCCTGCAATAAACCTGTCTGCGTTGGTCTTGGGTACGATTTCGTACGACATCAGGAGACCTTTCGAGGTTATCCCACGCTCACTAACTGCAAACCCCCCCCCCCCCCCCTAACTTGTGGGTCAGTCTGGTGATCGAACCTGTTATGCTACCATTCATGAACAGCTTTCCAGGGGTGTGTCTTCCAACAGGAAGGAACTCTTTCGAGGTTATCCCACGCTCTCTAACTGCAAACCCCCCCCCCCCCCTAACTTGTGGGTCAGTCTGGTGATCCAACCTGTTGTGCTACCATTCATGAACAGCTTTCCAGAGGTGTGTCTTCCAACACGATAACGCTCGTCCACATGCCACTGCTATAACCCAACATGCTCTACAGAGTGTTCACGCGTTGTGGTGGCCTGCTCGATCACTCAGCTGTGTCTCCAATTGACCACATATGGGACATAATCAGATAACAACTCTAACGTATCCTCAAACCGCCAAGTACAGTAGCTATGGAACTGCATCGCAGAAACTGATATCTGGCACCTGTGCAACACAAGACATACTTGCATTCAACATTCTGGAGGCCACACCGGTTATTAATGTGCCAGCATTTCTCATCTGCAGTGACTTATCTCGAGCATACATTAAACAGTGATCTGGCAATATTAATCACTTAAATATTTTACCTAGACAAATGTATTCCCGAAATCTCATTACTCTACGTTAATTATTTTTTGGTGCTGCGTTTTTTTTCCGCAGTGCTTGTCCATATATAGATAGCAGACATAATCCACGTCTTGCCATAGTGCTTTAACACATGGGTGAAATCACATAAAGTAATGTGAAAGCTTTGTTTGTTCTGTATTGCAACACACACTAAACCTAGAAACAGCGTGGAGTGTTCACACCAAAACGGGTGTAAACTGCAGCCGAGAGTAATTTACAGCTCACCCTATAACGCAGTGGACAAGAAGGCTTTCTTCTCCGCTACTGACAAGCGAACCTTCTCGTCGCACTCCCGTCAGATTTAGTGGTAAAATGACCCAGCGGATATACCGTCAAAAACTAAACACGCATCAAGCATGAAAACAGGAAGAAGGTGTACTGAAGTATGAAATAAAAGCAAAATAGAAACGGTGAACGGTCCAAGTATAAGAACAGCAACACTGAGTGAAACAAAATAACCACGGCGTCGTAGTGAAGTGGTCACGATGTTACATTGCCAAGAGGGGGAACTGGCTACTAAACCCTGCCCCGCAATTTATTTTTATTTATTTCCCTACGCAACTTTATGAGCTGTCCGTCCAGTCATTGTAATGTTTGTTCTCTTTCTTTAGTCTTGGCAGTTGTCATACAACACATTGGCTATAGAATATAAGACATGTGGTAAGAATACATTACTGTCGCAAGTAAATGGTTCAAATGGCTCTGAGCACTATGCGACTTAACTTCTGAGGTCATCAGTTGCCTACAACTTAGAACTAATTAAACCTAACTAACCCAAGGACATCACACACATCCATGCCGGAGGCAGGATTCGAACCTGCGACCGTAGCGGTCGCTCGGTTGCAGACTGTAGCGCCTAGAACCGCTCGGCCACTCTGGCCGGCTCGCAAGTAAAGTTCATGAATAGTGACAGCTGGCGAGATTCCACATAGACGCCTTACAGGAATGAAAACAACAAATAAACGGATGTGGATTATGTTAAAACAAAGGAATTCAAGTGTAAAAATTTTCAAAGGGGAACAGAACTTCAAAAACATTAAAAACCTATGTTCCGACAGAGCACAGAAAAACTGCGTGTTGTGAAACTGTTGCGTTCATTTGTTGCAGCTTATGTGCAAACTAATACGTTTTCTTCATTTCCTTGGGAGTGACACGAACAGCTAAGTGGGCAAGGAGGCATACATCACTTGCTCAGCAGGCGTACAAATCGAGTCCTATAATACGACACACGTACTGCCACTAATGTCGTGTATGACACACCAGACGTGTTTTCCGGTGGAGGGTTGAATTGACTTGTCATCAAAGGTTTGAGGTACCCATTCGAAATCCTCTTCCTTTTGGCTGCTAATAGAGTAGTTTTGCAGATTCAACTTTCATTGTAGGTCCCTTCCTTACACCTCGCTGACGCAACCGGACGTTACACCACGACAGAGACACAAATTTGAATACAGTGAACGGAGATAAGAAATTAAATAGAAAAAAGAGGCACAGGGAGCTTTGAACTCGGCTGACCCGCTTGGCAGTCCAACCCCATGACCACTTAACCACGACGTCACCACTTCTCTGCTTCGTTCAGTGTTGGACTTGTTAATCTTGGACTATGCACTGTTCCTGTTTGGCTTTTCCTTTTTTGAGTACTCCATCTTCCTGTTTTCATGTTTGATGTGTGTAGATTTTGACACTCTGTTCACTGGGCCCTCTGAGGGAGGTGTGATGGGGAATTTCCCTTGTGAGGTGTCTAAACAATCTACGTGTATACAAGACAAGTGGTGAGGTTGAATCATAAGCTGATTTACCTAAATCTTTACTACCAATTTCAAACATATGATAGGTACGATAGGCAATCGTTAGAACGTTGTGAAGGTACCCGCACAACAGTCTACAAAACCATAGAAAATATAGAACTTACAACAACTTCCGGAGACAAAAAAAATCGCATTCCAGTGAAGAGTGTTTCAGTCCACGCCCTCGAGGATGGGCCTTGTGTACTCATTGGATGTTCTCTTAATTTTAGCTTGGATACAAACGACACTTTCTCACATGGAAATGGCTGGTTCACTGTTGCTCAGTATTGCATCTACATCAGGGTTCAGCCTGGTACCAGAAGAGTGTAGGCGTCTCCTCACTGCTGCCCAAGGACGAGCAGGTAGGTGACGATCACGGCGAGCATGTGGACCAGTAGGCGCCTTTCCACGACGACCAGTCCAGCGGCAGTGAAGCAGGGTGAGCCTCACAAATGCATCCAGCCCTGGACTGCGCCAGTCGCAGACGATAGATGCCCTCAGAGGCAGAGTCCCATAGTAGCCTGCAGTGTCTGCAGTCGCTTGGTACCAAAAGAGCATAGGCCTCTCTTCACTGCCGACCAACGACGACCAGATCGGTGATGACCACAGTGAGCTAGGAGGCCAGGAGGGGCCTGTCAATGATGATCAGTCCAGCGGCGGTGAAGAACAGCCACGGCCCTTGCAGTTTGAGCCTCATGAAGGCATCCAGCTCTAGACCATGCCAGTCGTAGACAGTGGACGCCCCGAGCAGTAGAGTCCCAGTGTCAGCTGCCAGGTCGACAGTGGCACGGTACCACAAGAGCGCAGACCTCACTGCTGCCCGAGGACGAGCAGGTAGGTGACGACCACAGCGAGTACAGAGACCAGTAGGCGCCTGTCCACGACGACCAGTCCGGCGGCAGAGAAGCAAAGCCGCGGCCCTTGCAGTGTGAGCCTCACGAAGGCATCCAGCTCTGGACCGTGCCAGTCGCAGATGGTGGACGCCCTGAGCACAAGAGTTCCAGTGTCACCTGCCGCGTCCGCAGTGGCCGCACACGCCAGCGACATTGTGACCAGGCGAAACGAGTGGTGGACCAGCCACAGTGCCGACATCAGCCCCCACCGGAAGGCCGACCACCGCGACTCCTCCGATCTGAGCATGGCGTGGGCATAGAATACGGCGCCACCCAAGCTGCTGGCGATGTTCAGGGCCAGAGGCAGGCCGAAGTGTCTCTGCAGTGTCTCCGCCGCATGGACCAGTACCACGTACGTCTCGCTCAGCTGGCGCAGCCGCCCAGGAAAGAACAGAGAAGAGGCATTCCTCGACCCATCCCCAAACACTGCGCAGAGCTCAGGCGCACACAGTGGCGGCAGCATGTCCCGTAGAATGGCGTTGATGCTCCAGAACCTGTCCCTCAACTCCAGAACTAGAAAGACGAACTGCAGCGATACCATGGTCTTGAGAAAGAAGACGACTACAAGAAATGACCTAGAATATATATCGTGAAAACCTTTTAGCGCTATCAAGAGTATGCTGGTCGTCACTACACAGTAGATCACAAGGATGATAGTGCCCAAAGTCTTCTTCCAATTTTCCCTCTCATTTCCTCTTAACCACTTATCAGCGAACCGCAACGCTCTGATGAAAGATTGGAGATGGCGTAATCTACTTGTGGTGCATATCCCGTACGTAAGCAGGAGACTTACCCTTCCCATCCACTTCTGAAACATATATGCTACCATAGCGAGTTGCCATTCACAGTAGTTCCAATCGTCCTGAATGTAGCTGATGTTTGCTACCATGAACGCAATGATTAAGAGCCAGATGGTCGAACAGAACGCAGACCTCCACCTTCCACGACACGATGGTTTAGCCCAGGATGTCTCACATCTTATTTCTCTATCCATTGGTGCCAGTCCAGTAATAACCCAAGTTGCATATACCATTGGAGAAATGATACGAAAACATGAAGTCTCGCTCGTATGGCACGCCCACATTCGGACTAATTGCCCCACAGAGCTAGTTAACCTTGTTCTCAAGGCGAAGCTATGCTTCATGGTACCTTCAAGTCAAGCCCAGTATAACGAATATCACTTTTTTGACGGCGTAAGCAGTTTGAGTGTTCTTTAACACCATTTAAGTAATTTGTGCGACTTAATTCATACATTATCTTAATCTTCGATCTTATTTCCTTAGAGAGGATTATTTTTGCATATAAAATCAACCTTTCCAATTACAGGCCCGAGAATAAGCAGAGGGTTCTGCAGGGTGAGAACATAAACTTGAATGACAAGTACTGTTGCAAATGCAATAAGCGAAATTACAAGGCCGAGAATAATCAGAAAGCTCTGCAGGGTGAGGACATAAACGTGAATGACAAGTACTGTTGCGAATGCAATAAGCGAAATTAAGTCTTCACTTTTTGACATCCTTCTGTACTTCCACTTTGTATTATTTGTGAGTAACGGGTGTGTGTGTGTGTGTGTGTGTGTGTGTGTGTGTGTGTGTGTGTGTGTGTACACGCATGTTCGATTGCTTGAATCTTCAGTTATTAGGGCCGTTACGCATATTAAAAGAAACTGATTTGGATAAAATGACTAAAATTTTCTCGTAGCGAGGAGGAAAAACATAAAATGACACTCATTAACAAACTGCATCACTCACGTTGACCAACACAAGCGCTCTCTCTTACAGGCCTTAATATAACGGAGAAGAGTGAAAGGTTCTCTACCTGGGATTAAAACAGAAGTAAAACCACATACGAGGTAAAACAAAGACACATGGAAATGTGACTAGCATACCACATAGCAGGAACATGAAAGAATCAGTCACCCTAGTTGGACAAACGACAGAATCTTAAATCTGTCACCACATTCGTTTGAATTTTTCTTAAAATAGGGGGCACATCTGCAGCTGCTCTCTGGCAGGAAAAGAAAATATAGTCTAATAAAACGTTGCACACAGTGGGAAGGTCATGCGTGGTAGGTCTGTGGCCTATGCGAACACAATAAAGGCCAAACTCGTCCTGTCTGCGTGCCTGAAACCGAAGATGAGTAATGTAGAACTAACGAACATGGGGTAGGGACTTACTGGAATTTCAACAGAAAGCACACCATCTAACTTGCCAGTCAACGGCGCCGTGCTACGATATCCATCTGTTCTGGGTGCTCCAGCTGGTGAGACTGGAAAAGTATCTACGACACTGATATGGGTGATGACTTTAACCATACATTTAGTCATAGCTGGCATTGAAGGAATAGGGCAAGTGCTATGGACTACCACTGACGTTTGTTCCCTTTTTAATCTTTTCGAGTGGCTATTGCTAGCCGAAAATTTATCTCCACAATGAGCATTCCCATCGTTACCAATTGCCACGAGTGAACGACGGATGCGTACATTGATGAGCCAAAAGCATTTTAATCACCTGCCTAATAGGTTGTTCGACCTCTTTTCTAACGTAAGACAGCAGCGATTCTGCATGGTGTGGACTATCCAAGTACTCGGTAGGTTTTCAGAGGTATATGGAAAAAAATGTCAATTATCAGACGGCGTAATTCCCGTAAACTACGAGGTGGTGATCAGTGGATTCAAAGCTGGCTCCGGACAGCATAACAGATCTATCCCATCTGTTTCATACCAGACGAATTTGCTGACAATCACATCAACGTTATTTCATTAGTATACTCTTCAAATTGCTGTTACACGATTAGGGCTTTCTATCGTAGACAATTGTCTTGTCGGAAGATGGCACGTCTTTGGAGAAGACATTATGTGTGGAATATACACATGGTCAAGATTGATGTTTACATGGTCCATAACCACCTTAGTACATTCGATTACTACCACCAACCTCATGGAATCCCAGGTTAGGGTCTCCTGTAGCATAACAATGCCTCCATTGCTCTGGGTCTGTGGCTCGCTGTATGTTTGGAGAAGTCTTTCATCTGGATGACAGCATACGCGGACACGATTGGCTACCTAGTGTAAGGAGAAACGTGATTCATCCGACTGTGATACACGTTTCCATTCATCCAACCTCATTCTCGATGATTCCATGTCAACTGTAATCGAAATCGATGAATTCGTTGGCTTAAAGGGGGAATATACAGCAGTCGTCTTGAAATCTACCTATTTTTCTTTAAACTTTGCATTAATAAGACCGCCCACCAGTGATGTAGAATCCCAGTCACAGGTCGATGGCGCCATTTATGGTTCAAATGCTTGTTGAGGTTGCATGGTATAAGCCAAAATTTGAGGAATTTTCTATTTGTCCCGCTTTGTAACAAAACTGGCTCCTATGAGATTAGACTGTCGAAATTTGAAGCAATATTTAACCGCTTGATTGTTGGAAATAATTGTTTCGATGCCAGAATTACCGTAAAAGTCATATTTGTTGCTACACAGCAAATCCCAAAAAAATATAAATACGAAAATCTCGTGAATAATTTAGTAAAATGAGACAAACAGATGGTAATATTGCCCAAAGGCAGTCTAAAAAGTAAAGAAGTTCAATCAAGACATTCAGAATGTTGCAACACTACAGGTTCAGAATGTAAACACTACTCCCTGTCAACAGAGTTTTAAGATTCCCACTTTATAAAGACCATGCGACATCGCGAAATAGGCCACTTTACTTAGATGGATCACTACGAGAGAGGGCATGCAAATTTCGCATTACGTAACATACAAATACGCAGAATTTTCTAACAACAACACTGGAGACACATATGCCAGAGTTCATCACATAAAAATCCGCAAAGATACATGAAACGGCAAAACGGTAGTGGTAAGGAAATGGTATGGCTAAGAATGAGAAAAAGCACTTGAATTTAATAACTCTAGATCTATATTAACTGAAAAAAATATTTGATTAAGTCAGCGAATATTAAATCACGCTATAATCTGTTTGAACCGTTTGCAGAGGATGAGTGTTATGGTTAAGCGAAGTTATAAGTTTCTTAATCTATGGGCAATGGAAAATCTCAGCCGATGCCGTTAGCAGCAAGGTAGCAGCTGGGGCGGTGAAAGCAGCAACATATACGTTTATGTTAGAATATGGCGTTTAGTCCTCTTGCATTGTACGTAATCCATTCAGGGTAGATAATTCGACTATCGTGACATACGGAGAAATATTTTCATTTCTACAAAAATTGCAGATTTTCTCTTTTATATCCTCGGCGGTACACTGTAGCCCTACTTCACAGCTAATGGCCTCTCGCTTCTTATCATATTTCTATATTCGGGGTGCCGCATGCTATAAAATGAAGATGACAGTCTTCAAGTTAATTTCGAAGCCATGTTGATATACACTACTGGCCATTAAAATTGCTACACCAAGAAGAAATGCAGATGATAACGGGTATTCATTGGACAAATATATTATACTAGAACTGACATGTGATTACATTTTCACGCAATTTGGGTGCATAGATCCTGAGAAATCAGTACCCAGAACAACCACCTCTGGCCGTAGTAACGGCCTTGATACGCCTGGGCATTGAGTCATACAGAGCTTGGATGCCTTGTACAGGTACAGCTGCCCATGCAGCTTCAATATGATACCACAGTTCATCAAGAGTAGTGACTGGCGTATTGTGACGAGCCAGTTGCTCGGCCACCATTGACCAGACGTTTTCAATTGGTGAGAGATCTGGAGAATGCGCTGGCCGGGGTAGCAGTCTAACATTTTCTGTATCTAGAAAGACCCGTACAGGATCTGCAACATGCGGTCGTGTATTATCCAGCTGAAATGTAGGGTTCCGCAGGGATCGAATGAAGGGTAGAGCCACATCTGAAATGTAACGTCCACTGTTCAAAGTGCCGTCAATGCGAACAAGAGGTGACGGAGACGTGTAACCAATGGCACCCCTTACCATCACGCCTGGTGATATGCCAGTATGGCGATGACGATTACACACTTCCACTGTGCGTTCACCGCGATATCGCCAAACACGGATGCGACCATCATGATGCTGTAAACATAACCTGGATTCAGCCGAAAAAATTACGTTTTGCCATTCGTGCACCCAGGTTCGTCGTTTAGTACACCATCGCAGGCGCTCCTGTCTGTGATGCAGCGTCAAGGGTAATCGCAGCCGTGGTCTCCGAACGGATAGTCCATGCTGCTGCAAACGTCGTCGAACTGTTCGTGCAGATGGTTCTTGTCTTGCAAACGTCCCAATCTGTTGACTCAGGGATCGAGACGTGGCTGCACGATCCGTCAGAGCCATGCGGATAAGGTGCCTGTCACCTCGACTGCTAGTGATACGAGGCCGTTGGTATCCAGCACGGCGTTCCGTATTACCCTCCTGAATCCATGGATTCCATATTCTGCTAGCAGTCATTGGCTCTCGACCAACGCGAACAGCAATGTCACGATACGATAAACCGCAATCGCGATAGGCTACAATCCGACCTTTATCAAAGTCGGAAAGGTGATGGTACGCATTTCTCCTCCTTACACGAGGCATGAAAACAACGTTTCACGAGGCACCGCCGGTCAACTGCTGTTTGTGTATGAGAAACTGGTTGGAAACTTTCGTCATGTCAGCACATTGTAGATGTCGTCACCGGCGCCACCCTTGTGTAAATGCTCTGAAAAGCTAATCATTGGCATATCACAGCATCGTCCTCATGTCGGCTAAATTTCGCGTCTGTAGCACGGCATCTTCGTGGTGTAGCAATTGTAATGCCCAGTAGTGTACATTAGATGTCAGGCAGTTGCAGCGGTGCTAGCACTCCAAGCGGTTATCTTCATGCAGTAAACAGAAGATTTGGTCAAAGAAAATTTGATCGACGCCTAACTCTAACAATGTTCCTTATCGTACTATCAAATTTTAGTTGACAAAGGAACTTTGTCAAAAAAGTGATAGTGCAATACCAGAATAAATGGCTCTGCAACACCGTCTCACTGATGTCGTATCTCTATAGTCGACAACTGTTTTCGCTTGAAGCCATTTGCGCTTCGCAGTTCAGAGCTGGCAACAGTGCTGAGAGCTATCAGAGATCGCTTTTTCATGGCATGGTGTGTACACTGAGATATCATTTGTACCCCATAATACAATAACTACGGTGAGTTTTAGTAATTCTGAAGCTTCAAAAGTCACGTCAGATCGCGTGATATTAAAATACAGTTCTTCCGTTTTATTCCACCCCTGTCCCAACCGTAAATTCACAGTGTGTCGGTTAACGTTCACATATAGGAAACTGTTTATCTGTTCCTCCATCAACGTTTGGTGTCCTAACGCACGCAGAGCCGCTTAACTAGCAAATAAAAGATGCAAAGTACACCGTGTTTTGCCACTTACGTCACTACAGCGAATTCTCCAACAAAGCAACTATCACAGGTTACACACATATACATTGTTAATATTTACTGCAGCATTTCATCAGGCTCATTGTTAATATTTCTTGCAGCACTTCATCAGGCTCACACTATTTAAATTTGTCTGGTAATTTCTTCACATAGTATTCATGGCAATATTAACGCCATATAGTATTATAAAACGAAGTCTTTGTAAGTATTTGGCATCCATTACATTCCGACAAGACACTGATTAGCTACCATGTCTGCTTTCACGCGGGCTCTGACCAGCACACTCACTGTTCGACTCTCTGACTATCGATACATCACCCCTTCTCTCACTCACGTACAAAAGTTCATTATAATCGTTACATTTACTTCAAAATGGTTCAAATGTCTCTGAGCACTATGGGACTTAACATCTGTGGTCATCAATCACCTAGAACTTAGAACTACATAAAACCTAACCAACCTAAGGACATCACACACATCCATGCCCGAGGCAGGATTCGAACCTGCGACCGTAGCAGTCACGCGGTTCCAGACTGAACGCCTAGAACCGCTAGACCACCGCGGCCGGTGTTACAATTACTGAAGTTGTTGCAAACAATTAGATCAAGCTGCATTGTTCCACAACCAGAAGTAAGTATGTTAATAATAAATACGTAGCATAAGAGTTTTACAGATTTTTACCGATGTCCAAAGGTCAATCTAACTACTCAAAAGCAACAGAAAAACGTTCGACACACAAATACACCCTAAGAGAAAGAAACCGACCCAGCATGAAGATATTAGCCGAATGAGACGAAAAATAGATGAGTAAAATTTCGCAAAAATTGGCTCATGTATTGAAGAGAAATAGCTTCACAAACAGAGCAAATCAGTAACGCGTTGGTTCACCTCTGGCCCTTACGCAAGCAGTTATTCGTCTTCGCACTGATCGGCAGCGTTACTGGATGTCCTCCTGAGGGATACCGAGCCAAAGTTTGTCTAATTGGCGCGTCAGATCTTCAAAATCCTGACCATGTTGGACGACTCTACCCGTAATTCCCCGGGTAGGGGTTCGCGAGCACGAAGACTTGCTTACAAAAGCTCGTTATTTGTAATACGTCCAGTTGTAATAAGTTATTGCGTAGTCAAGATACATCAGTTTACAAATTCCCAGTTCCCATTATGTCTAACCCTCCGCGTTATAACAGGTGGGACTATACACTTCAGCCAGTTGACAGAGCAGCATTTTCTTCCTGCCACAACCGTATATGAGTATGTCTTGAGCTTGAGTTATTATGATTTGCGCAGCATTTTATGGAATTAACGATTTCCTGCTGAAGGCTTAAATTCTAGCGATGCGATACAGACAACTGTGATCGAAATGATCAGAGTTCCCGGTACAGCCAGTGTCCTGTCTGGGACATTGAAACAATGACTAATCAATACAACGAAAAACCAGTCCAAGTTGCAAATACTTTATTTTTAACTCGACGATTAGTTTCGCGCCGAGACTCATTTTCAAATCAACATATCAAATTCAATAATGGCATTTCCGAAGATGTCAACAAAGTGTGTAATTTACAATCACAGTACATACAGATAACTCCAGAATTCTTGAAGTTCATAAATGACTAATTAGCTCTATCGATTATTCACTGGTTCAGCTGGTAAGGCTTATAGTATAATTATTCTGGTGGGCTTCTTGTAAGTGCAGCGATTGTCACACAGCACTTTGTATATTCATGTATATGTAAAATATTTGAAATATGTAAAATATTTGAAATATGTAAAATATTTGATAATGTAGTTATATATTTCAGGCATAAAGAAATTAGTGATTCGTTAGGAAAGTGCATACTAATTTTCCTTTGACTATTCATCCATAATTAATTTCAGAAATTAAGTCAAGGCATTTCTCATGTTTAACCAATTCTTTCTCTTAGAACAGCGACAGCATCTCCTTTAGGGATTATAGATGCATTTATTGACATTTCACGTAGCCACTAACATTTGCGATCATATATCTCAACATCGTTCCTTAAACCTAAATTACAATGATAAGCGATGCAATGTCACTAACTTCTGGACATTAATAGTGTCACAAATCAGTTACATTTCGCTGTGAGTTTTTAAGCACAAAATTTTATTTCATGCTTCTTTCGTAAGTATCTTGTTCTTACAAGGGAACCTCCCCATCGCACCCCCCTCAGATTTAGTTATAAGTTGGCACAGTGGATAGGCCTTGAAAAACTGAACACAGATCAATCGAGAAAACAGGAAGAAGTTGTATGGAACAGTGAAAAAAATTAGTAAAATATACAAACTGAGTAGTCCATATGCAAGATAGGCAACATTAAGGAGAATGCGAGCTGAGCAGCGCCGTGGTCCCGTGGTTAGCGTGAGTAGATGCAGAACGAGAGGTCCTTGGTTCAAGTCTTCGCTCGGCTGAAAATTTTACTTTCTTTAATTTCGCAAAGTTATGATCTGTCCGTTGGTTCATTGACGTTTCGGTTCACTGCATAAGTTTAGTGTCTGTGTTTTGCGACCGCACCGCAAAACCGTGCGATTAGTAGACGAAAGTACGTGTCTCTCTAATAGTAACCGAAAACATTTGATCGCAAGGTCATAGGTCAACCGATTCCTCCACGGGAAAACACGTCTGATATATCCTATACGACACTGGTGACGGCATGTGCGTCACATGACAGGAATATGTTGTCGAACCACCTAACTTGTACACTTAGCAAATGGGTAAAAAGATTCTTCTACCTTGCCCGATTTAGGTTTTCTTGTTGATGTGATAATCACTCCCAAAATAGTGATGAAAACATAAGAGTTTGTCACATAAACTGAAAATAAAAAGTTAAACTTTTCAGTCGAAGGAAGACTTGAACCTAGGACCTCTCATTCCATAGCTGCTCTCGCTAACCACGGGACCACGGCGCACCTTGACTACCAGTGTCCTTGATGTTGCCTATCTTCGCATGGACTACTCAGTTTGTATATTTTATTAATTTTTTTCATAGTTCCACACAACTTCTTCCTGTTTTCTCGATTGATCTGTGTTCAGTTTTTCAAGGTCTATCCACCGTGCCAACTTATAACTAAATCTGAGGGGGGTGCGATGGGGAGGTTCCCTTGTTAGCAGACTGATGAAAAATTATACCCGTAACTCGACACATTTTTCTAAAGAAAATGGAAGAAAAACTTTTAATTTGGAACCAGTTTAATGTTGTAGAAAGGACTTAGCTCTGGATCTCATAGTTTTGTGGATTTACAACAATACGTCATATCCACGCTGTCTGGATTTTATCATTTAGAGGCACCGATTTATGCAAGAATGTGACCATGGGCAACTGATTACCCTACGCCATACCACATCTCAAGTGCACGGAGAAATACTGTTTCCTGCGCAGGTAGTGTCAATTTTGAAATCAGTAATAAATAAAATTTGGACAGCATTGGTGTGTCGTCGAAAATCTCCAAACGATATTGCTTATGTCGATTTGGATTATACAGTAACTGACAGTCATAATACTCTTAATAATCACTCACACTGTCACACATCCAACTAAATTACTAATTATATTTAAAGCAACATAAATATTTGTACAAGGAATACTGTGCAGATTTTGATTCTATCAGTTTACTACAACTTCAAAAGAATACGTTTTGCTCGATTTTGTGCCAAATGTTTTATGAAAATAGGCTAGAAAAATAGTCAAATAACACTTGGATCCATTTTATTCATTTTAATGAACTTCGTGACTGTGCCTTAAGTATGTTTCTGCTGGTGACAAACTGCTGAGGCAAGTAGTTAATGAGCAAACCTTATGTCGTGTAGGGAGTATCAATCCCGCATATGAAGGCAGGTAGGCGCCGCGTACAATCAAGCTTTTAGCTACTCGTCGTAATAGCGTTGGTGATGACCTTCTGCTTGTGGCTTGTAATTTACTGGAACCCGTCGACTTGTAGAATACCTAATGAATAATTATCGGATTTTCTAACGTATCCTGGTTAGATGTGACGAATCCTGTGTGGAGTTAATTTAATCACCCCGACACGGATTAGTTGTCTTTTGGTATTGACACAAAATAAACTCTCACGTAAGTGTAGTTTTCGTGTGTGGGTTTTGTGCAACCGATATCAGCATACCCGCGTTTGAATCAAGGTCTGCGAAATCTGAAAAGCGCCAGCTTTGAATTGGGTTACAATGTAATTAATTACTGCTGCAGGGTGTCTGCTTTCAGACATTCTAGGCTGTACACGCCAACGGCCGTCTGCCCGATGGAGCATAACACGTGATTTAATCTGAAAATGCCACCTGGCGCAACTCATTGAACGTCCCGCTGCGGTAACAGGGAGCAGATTCCAGCCTTGGTCGCCGATGTACAGCATTCAGCATGGGCACATGAACGAAGTGCCTGCAGCAGATCCCATAGGCAACAACGTTCACTGAACAATCGTTTAGGACACACTGCTGGTGGACCATGCGTTAATCTGGTCGGTTCAGTTGCTCAACAGTTGTGCTTCTATTCACCCGCTCACATCTCCGCAGCTGTTTTTCACCCCTGTCGTCTATGGCGGGTGATGGAACACAGCTGTCTCGGCGTCGGTTATGTGTAGCGCCATGTTGATACAGATGGTACGCATTAACCACAGCGCAAGCGAACATTTTACAAACTTAGCCGTTTCAGGAATCCTCCCAACCTTGGCCTAAAGCCAATTATCATGCCCTTTTCGACGTCAGATAAGTCGCTCAGTTTCTGTATTAAGACTGCATGCTTTTTTCCGCGGGCTTTGCGTGACCTCCACTGCTAGATCTTCCACCTGACGTCTATAGGTGGCTGTTTCATTTTAAGGTTGAACATGGACGGTGGACGCATGGACCCATTAATGGGACTGAACGGCGTGTCTATGTACTATCCTACCCTCTTTTCCTTTTTTTTCTTCAACAATTAATAGAACTAAAATGACCAAATAACACTCGAAATGGATTACCTAGTACAATACAAAAGTAACTTATATGGTGTCCGTGTTTGTAGATATTCGAAGCGGTCAGAGTGCCCTTCCGTTATGATTTACCGTTGTCCGTAAATACTTGCTTAGGCCGGCCATTATATTTCGATCTTATTAAGCCTTGTTAACGTTTCACAGTACTCGCAGATAATCCTGTATAACGGATGCTCTATATGACAATACGAGAAATATCATATTAAATTAGCTGGATACGGATTCCTGAGGAGCTGGCGTACGCACGCATTACCCACGTGATAACACATTCATTGTCTATAATCATCTATTTCTCTTAACACTCATTACCTGTTTAAAATCTGCAGCACGCTGTCTGTTGCCAGCTGTCACGGTAGCTCTTCGTGTGTGTGTGTGTGTGTGTGTGTGTGTGTGTGTGTGTGTACGTGTGCGGGGGGGGGGGGGGAGGAAGTTATCGTCGATGGAATGTGTTAGATGTCATAAACATCCGTACAGATACACTGAAGAAAAAGATGACGGGGAAGCAGATCGACAGAAAGCAAACAAAAAAGGGTACTTGGCGTCGCTGCATGTAGATCTCGGGGTCCCGGGCTCGATCACCGCGGGGTCTGAGAGTTTCATCGAAAGGGGTCTCGGTGTTTGTAATGTTCTCATCATTTCAACTCACCTTCATCGACGTGCGAGCCGTCGAATTGGCTTCACATAGAAAGAGTTGCACCAGGCGACAGAATTACTCCGAACGGGGTCTCAAAACCAACAATGTTATCCGGTCATTTAATTTTTTTTCCTTCATCTACATCTAGATCTACATATACATAGCACTCCGCAAGCCACCGTACGGTGTATGGCGGAAGGTACCCTGTACCACTACTTGTCATTTTCTTTCCTGTTCCACTATCAAATAGAGCGAGGGAAAAGCGACTGTCTATATGCCTCCTTATGAGCCCTAATTTTTCGTATCTTATCTTCGTCGTCCTTACGTGCAATGTATCTTGGCAGCACTAGAATCGTAAGGCAGTCACCGTCAAATGCCGGTTCACTAAATTTTCGCAACAGCGTTTGAAGGAAAGATCGTCGTCTTCCCTCCAGGGATTCCCATTTAATTCTCCGTAACACTTACGTGTTGTTCGAACCTACCGGTAATAGATCTAGCAGCCCGCCTCTAAATTGCTTCGATGTCTTCCTTCAGTCCGACCTGGTACGGATCCAGAACACTCGAGCAGCACTCAAGAACAGGTCCCAACAGTGCCCTATGTGTAGTCTCCTTCACAGGTTAACCACACTTTCCTAAAAGTCCGCCAGTAAACCGAAGCCGACCATTCATCTTCCTACGACATTTTTCGTATGCTCGTTCCTCCTCATGTCGCTTTGCAACGTTACGCCCAGATATTTAAACGACTTGAGAGTGTCAAACAGGACACTGGTAATACTGTATCCGAACATAACAGGTTTGATCTTCCTACTCGTCCGCATTAACTCATATTTACCCACATTTAGGGCTAGATGCCACTCATCACTGTAAATGGAAATTTTGTCTTGTATCTGCCTTCAGTTACTCAACTTCGACACCTTACCGTACACTACGGCATCATTAGCAAACAACCGCAGATTGCTGCCCACACTATCCGCCAAACCATTTATGCACAGATAATAACAGCGGTCCTATCACACTTCCCTCGGGCTCTCCTGACGATACCGTTGTCTCTCATGAACACTCGTCGTCGAAGACAACATGCTGGTTCTATTTTTTTTTCGAGCCTGTCACATATTTGTAAACTTATTTCATATTCTCGTACCTTCGTTAACAACCTGCAGTGCTTAAAACATCAGTGCACCTTATCAGACGTGATTAAAGAGCTGCATGGAAACTACATCTGTGCGAGGCGCAGCTAGAGACTTATCAAGGCAATAGTTTCAAAACAACGTAGTATGGGGGAAAATGAATTGTGTGCTACATGTGTGTGTACTTCGTTATCCTGATGCAAGTGTTTTTCAAACGTAATCAACGGTGAAAGTGAACGGTTTCCCATTTAGTCTGTAAAGTCTGAAGTCAGATTACGTAAGCAAGATGATATCAGAATTATGCAGAAGCTATCTGTGAAGGAGACTGAAGACTGTCTCCTGTATCTTTTTGAAGACTCACTGGTTCGAAATTCACAGCGAACATCGATACTCAAAGCAAATTACCTGATCATAGAACTACGCTAGGGAGGGAAATATATTTTCCCAGATGATCAACGGCATGAGGATACAGAGGGCAATGGAAACCACTGCATTAAAGTCACGAAACGTGTATCCACAGGACATGTGGCCTGTAATTGAAGAAGTGTAATGATGATTTCTCCACTGGCAAGAGATTCCGGAATATTCCCCCATTTGGGTCCCGGGAGGGGACTGTCAAGGGGGAGGTTACCATGAGAAAAAGGTTGAATAATCAACGGAAGGATAACGTTCTACTCGCCGAGGCGTGGAACGTGAGAAACTTGAACGTGGTAGGGAAACTAAAAAATCTGAAAAAGGAAATGCAAAGGCTCAATCTAGATATAGTGGAGGTCAGTGAAGTGAAGTGGAAACAAGACAAGGATTTCTGGTCAGATGAGTATGGGATAATATCAACAGAAACTGAAAATGGTATAACAGATGTAGCATTATGAACAGGAAGGAAGGGCAGAGAGTGCGTTACAGTGAACAGTTCAACGACAGGATTGTTCTTATCAGAATCGACAGTAAGCCAACACCGACAACGATAGTTCAGGTATACAGGCCGACGTCGCGAGCTGAAGACGAAGAAATAGAGAAAGTGTATGAGGATATTGAAAGGGTGATACGGTATGAAAAGGGGGATGAAAATCTAATAGTTATGGGGGACTGGAATGCAGTTGTAGCGAAAGGAGTAGAATAAAATTTAACAGGAGAATATGGGCTTGGGACAAGGAATGAGACAGGAAAAAGACTAATTGAGTTCTGTAACAATTTTCAGCTAGTAATAGCGAATACCCTGTTCAAGAATCACAAGAGGAGGAGGTATACTTGGAAAAGGCCGTGTGATACAGGAATATTTCAGTTAGACTATATCATGGTCAGACAGACATTCCGAAATCACATACTGCATAGTAAGGCGCACCCAGGAGCAGATATACACTCACATCACAATATAGTAATGATGAAGGGTAGGCTGAAGTTTAAGAGATTAGCTTACTACTCAGGGAGAATTAATACGCAAGTAAGTGTCATACGGAAGTACTAAGGAATGACGAGATACGGTTAAAGTTCTCTAAGGCGATAGATACAGCAATAAGGAATAGCTCAGTAGACAGTACAGTTTAAACAGGAATGGACATATCTAAAAAGGTCGATAACAGAATTTGGAAAGGAAAACATAGGTACAAAAGGAGATAACTGCGAAGAAACCACGGGTAACAGAAGGAATACTTCAGTTGATCTTTTCTCTGCCTCGTGATGACTGGTTGTTGTGTGATGTCCTTAGGTTAGTTAGGTTTAAGTAGTTCTAAGGTCAAGGGGACTGATGACCATAGATGTTAAGTCACATAGTGCTCGGAGCCACTTCAGTTGATCGATGAAAGGAGGAAGTACAAAAAAGTGTTCCTGGAATCTCAGGAGTACAGAAATACAAGTTGCTGAGGGATGAAATAAATTGGAAGTGCAGGAAAAGTAAGACGAAATGGCTGCAGGAAAAATGTGAAGACATCGGAAAAGAAATGATTGTCGGAAGGACAGATTCAGCATATAGGAAAATCCAAAGAGCCTTCGCTGACATCGAAAGCAAGGGTGGTAACATTAAGAGTGCAATGGGTATTCCACTGTTAAATGCAGGGGAGAGAGCGGGTAGGTGGAAAGAATACGATTAAAGCCTCTATGAGGGGTAAGATTTGACTGATGTGATGGAAGAAGAAACAGGAGTCGATTTAGAAGAAATAGGGGATCCAGTATTAGAATTTAAAAGAGCTTTGGAGGACTTAAGGTCAACTAAATCAGAAGGGGTAGATAACATTCCATCAGAATTTCTAAAATCATTTGGGGAAGTGGCAACAAGACGACTGTTAACGTTGGTGTGCAGAATATATGACTCTGGCGGTATACCATCTGACTTTCGGGAAAGCTTCATCCGCACAATTACGTAGACGGCAAGAGCTGACAAGTGCGAGAATTATCGCACAATCAGCTTAACAGCACATGCATCCAACTTGCTGACAAGAATAGTATACAGAAGAAAGGAAAAGAAAACTGAGAATGCGCTACATGACGATCAGTTTGGTTTTAGGAAAAGTAAAGGCGTGTGAGAGGCAATTCTGACGTTGTGGTTAATAATGGAAGCAAGACTAAAGAAAAATCAAGACACGTTCACAGGATTCGTCGACAATCTAAAATGGTGCAAGATGTTCGAAACTCTGAAAAAAGTAGAGGTAAGCTATAAGGAGAGACGGGTCATATACAATATGTACAACACCCATTCGAATAATAAGAGTGGACGTCCAAGAACGAATCGCTCGTACTAAAAAGGGTGTAAGACAACGATGTAGCCTTTCGCCCCTATTTTCTAATCTGTACATCGAGGAAGCAATGATGGATATAAAAGAAAGGTTCAGGTGTGAAATTAAAATTCAAAGTGAAAGAATATCAGTGATACGATTCGCTGAAGACATTGCTATTCTGAGTGAAAGTGAAGAAGAATTACATGATCTGCTGAACGGAATGAAGAACCTAATGAGTACAAGGTATGGATTGCGAGTAAATCGAAGAAGGTAATGAGAAGTAGTATAAATGAGAACCACGAGAAACTGGATATCAGGACTGATGGTCACGAAGTAGACGAAGTTAAGGAATTCTGCTACCTAGGCAGTAAAATAGGAAATCAAAGCAGGAGGAGGAGGATATCATAAGCAGATTAGCTATGGCAAAAAAGGCATTCCTAGCCAAGAGAAATTTACTGATACCAAATTTAGGCCTTAATTTGAGGAAGAAATTCTGAGAATGTACGTGTGGAGTACAGGATTGTATGGTAGTGATACATGGACTGTGGGAAAACCGAAACTGAAGATAATCGAAGTATTTGAGATGTGGTGCTACAGAACCATGTTGAAAATTAGTTGGACTGATAAGGTAAGGAATGAGGAGGTTCTAAGCAGAATCGGAGAGGAAAGGAATATGTGGAAAACACTGATAAGGAGAAGGGATAGGATGATAAGGCATCTGTTAAGACATCAGGGAATGACTTCCATGGTACTAGAGGGAGTTGTAGAAGGTCAAAACTGTAGAGGAAGACAGAGATTGGAATACATCCAGCAAATAATTGAGGACGTAGGTTGCAAGTGCTACTCTGAGATGAAGAGGTTGGTATAGGAGAGGAAATCGTGGCGGGCCGCATCAAACCAGTCACAGAAGGCTAATGACAAAAAAAGCTGCCCTTATATTAACAGTCATGACGATTCATTTAACAAATTTCCATCGATTTGAATCAAGTGTGTGTTAGAAATGGCCGAACAGCTTACGGCATATATGCCTCCAGTCAGCCCACATTTACTTATATTTCATCATACCTTATAGGAATATTGACGGTGCTGTAGTAGGCCAGTAAGCAGTTAATATGGGTAGGCCTTCACACACTACGAAACGACAAGTGGTCAGTAAGTGTGAGAACGAAGATGCGAGTAGGGGCCATGTGGCACACAAGAGTATGGACAACGCGGTGATACACACTATGAGGCCTGGCAGCGAACGTACAACTTTGTTTATTAACACTATCTATTTAAATGTTTATATACGCCTCAACCTACACTATCCGCATTAGCCACACTGACATCTTTCTAACTATGGTTTCAGTAAACCTAAAATCAAGCTAAAATTTTAATCAGTATTGTAATGTAATGTTGTCCAACATTGAACGATTAAACTGAGCAATCACAATGGCGCCCTCAGCAGTAAAAGTGCGAAACACCGAACCTAGCTCACCACACAGTCTTTGACTAGCATTGAAGCACTATAAAGCTGATTTTGACATCGACACCTATTATTTACAGCGATTGGATATTTTATGTAATTCAGCTCAGCTAAAAGTATTTTTCGACCTCGGAAAACGTACGTATGCGATCTTGTGTGTGGGGGAAGTCACATGTGAATTAAAGTCGTGTGGAGATCGTTGCGAACGTGCAATGTTGATCAATTGAAGATTAAGTTCCTCGAGCTTCGATTGATTGTTGCTATTAGATTGTCTCTAAGGATTATTTTGTCAATATTTTTCATAAAATAAGGTGGCATTCTTTCATTTCGATACTTTCATTGTAGCGGTGTGGAGACTTTCCCACATGCCATTCCATCATTCACTATTGATTCCACGCATGTAAGGATCTCGAACCTGCGAGGAAGAAACTGTGCTAATTAGTTAGGAAGGGGTAGGAGGAGATACAAATTGGGAACTACTTTCTAGACAGGACTCCGAAACCTGGTAATTTATCCAGCAGTAGTGCTAGTCCAATAATGTGCATAGGAGAGCTCTTGCAGTTTGCAATGGCTCAGTCTTTAGAACAACATTCTAAGATCGATCTCCGGTACCACATAGACATTACGTTTTTCTCGAAACTATACGACAGCGACAAACGTCTGCAGAGTAAAAGATTACTTTTCAACTGTCATTTTGCAGTTGTTTTACACTGTATAGATTGCAGCAGCTGTGAACTCAGTATTGTTACTTTTGCTCATAACGATATATCACCTAAGTCAGAATCTAAAATCAGAGACTGGCAGTGACAACTAGAAGGTATATAGCAAGAAAAGACACCAACAAAGGAAAGTGTCGAAATGGAAGTAAACGACAGAGGAGCGAAAACGCACAATAGCAACGTAGGAGGGGGAGACATAGTATTTTATCACTTCGATAAATCCATCTGCAACCACGAAACTTAGAAATGACGTCAGTCTTTCTCTACATAGGCACAGAAATGTTCCACCTCGGAAATTATGTGGTCATCATTCGGGAAAAGCCTACCACTCAATGGTTTCTTCATACGTGGAACGGCGAAGAAATCGCCGAGTGCCATGGCAGGAAAATGAGGGAGACCTCCACTTCTGATGCGATTCCCCAAACTGTTTACTCTCTCTGAGTCTCCAAGTTTACTCATGCTATGGTCAGCGCTCTACATTTTGAGTCATTTGAATGAAATTCAGCACGAAACCATTTTAGGTATCCTTACAAGTGTGGTTTTCCTTCGATTTTTGGAAACAAGTGCTTTACGACACCAAGCAGTTTTCATCTTCTTCTTCTTCACGTATCAGGCAAATCGCCCGTTACACTGCTCCATCTCTTGTATGGTCTTTCTCAATCCATACGATCTACATGTTCTTTAAATTTTCTCCTATTTTCTTTATTTTTCGTGTAGGTTACTTATTGTTAAAACATTCTTTACATCTTCATTTCAATTTCGATCTCCCTTTGTACAACCTTCCACTTTTCTTGGAAATCTCCACTCGTGAGGCCGTATTCTACGTTTTGACGTCTTGTTGTTACCCATACTTCACTTTCATAAGCAATGTTTCGCACTGCTGTTGTTAAAACTTCAGCTGGGTTTCTTTTCTGCCCTTATTTTGCAAACTTTTTACGATGGCACCACTTATAGAAGTAAATCTAATTAATGTTTGGTCCACGTCGTGGTTGTATTCATAAGTGATGTCACATCCTACATATTTAAGTTGTTTTACTTACTACAAGATTTTAAGACCATTTTAAGACTACGTTGCATCTTAGTGGTAGTCTGCTCTGAAATACCATCACTTCCGTTTTACCTACTGACAATATCAGGCTGTGATATCAGGCTATCTGATTCAACTTAAAGACTCCCATCCGTAGGTCATATACATACCTACATGGCTGAGAGACAATCAAGAAGGTCTACATCACGATAGCGAGACTTGCCACGGCAGAACACCCAACTACAACAACTTACTAGAAAGCAGTGAGGAGACGAGCCTCGGGAAGGATCAGGAAGGACTTCTTGAGACCCTGACAGCCATCTCCCAATCTCTGCTTCTTAGGTGGAACAGCAGCGCAGCCCCTGTAAATCCTGAGATGCACCTCAGGGGGCCAGAGGCTAACCATACAAACAAATGAGTATTACAGCTTGGTTCTAATACCAAGTGCAGTATTATAGTGTTGTGTAGTGTAACGTTGTGTAGCATAGTGCTGTAGCAGTGTAGTCCAGAACTATAAATTACAAAATTTGTAAACTACCATTGCCGCATAGCATTACAGACCAGTATCGTGTGCCTTCTGAATTCTGAATGAACCGATATCCATGACCAGATGGCCAAATGGTAGTATGACGACATTTTTAGTTATAATTAGCATTATTTTTAACGTAGTTATTCCACGTAGATTTCTCCCACCTTCCCCTTAAATAGTACAATTCTTGAAACTTCCTGGCAGATGAAAACTGTGTGCCGGACCGAGACTCGAACGCGGGACCTTTGCCTTTCACAGGCAAGTGCTCTAGAGCACTTGCCCGCGAAAGGCATAGGTCCCGAGTTCGAGTCTCGTTCCAGCACACAGTTTTAATCTGCCAGGAAGTTTCATATCAGCGCACACTCCGCTGCAGAGTGAAAATCTCATTCTGAGTACAATTCTTAGTTATTACTACACATTTGAAAATATGTTAAAATGTTATATGCTTTATTCATACCATTTCATATGAAACATTCGGTCTTTTCTTTTATTAGGATACAGAGTCAAAGAAAATAGTAGATAAATTAATAAATAAATCTCCAGTTAGTCACATGACAGCTGCATATAAAATGATTTTGTTCATATTAATTTGCACAGAACACTTTATGCAACCACAAACCTTGACGCAAGGTATTTAGGTATTGAATACATAGCCGATTGTCAGCAGACAAACCGCAAGAAATTTCCACTTCTTCCAGTTATATATCTAACAAGAAGTGCTTTAAACAGATGTGGCTTACGTAATATTACCCTTCGCCACACATCAGTTGTTGTATCAAGGACGTCGGCCCTTGTGTGGTTTGGGTAGAGGCTTAAGATTTATGGTCTTATGCGACAAACCATCTAAAGAATATCGCCCCTTCCTGGGTAGTAGGGAGCGCTCCCCTGTGTCTCAGGGGTGTCATAATCAGCCTCCACCAAATCCTCCCTTTATGAGTAACAACAATTACTCATGACGTCTACTAAGATATATGATCCTTTCGTGGTGGTAGAAGCTTCAATAATGGTCCTCAGTCGTATTCCACTGACAACGCTATTGGTCGTGAACGCGCAAAACTATCAAACTATAGTACACATTCCTCCAGTTTAAAATCAGCCTAGCGCACCTACCATTTCACTATTGATAACAAACCACTGGAAACAGTAACTACTACAAAATACTCGTAACTTGAAAGTAATCGTCCAGAGCCATTTACGGATAAACATCATGTTGAGATTTGTTAAATGAACCTTAAGAAAATGTTCTTTTCGCGAAAGAAATGACTTACAAAACCTCAGATCGATCAGTCTGGAACCTTAGCACGTTGGGTTAATAGAAAATGGTAGGCAATATCCAACGTAGAACGGTGTAATTCGTCGAGGGGTTAATTAGTCGGGCCATGGCCATTACGGAGGTGTTTAACAATCTCTAGTGGCATTCGCAACAAGGCTTCGTGTATCACAGAGTTACTTTTTTTTTTGAATTCTGAGAGCGTACGCTCCAGGTAGGGCCGGCCAACATACTGCTTTCTCCCACATATGTTTTGTAAAATTACCAGGAAGAAAATCAGATAAATCAGAACTCATATGGTAGTTAATCGACAGATATTTTCCCTCGCACCCGCGCCATACGCCAATGGATCAAGGAAGGTAGGGGTGGTCGGGGAGGGATGGGGGGGGAGGGGGGGAGAAGACAGTGCTAGGTACCTTCCACCACACACCGTAAGAGGATTTGTAGCGTCTAACAATAGACATAAGTGCTAGTGGCATACCTTGGATGCAGACACCTTCAGCATATTTTTAGTACAGGTGTAAAGGCGTTATTGGTGAACATTGAATCTGATGTGGGTCCTGTACGAATAGTAGTTGAATGGTTCCAGTAAAACAAGGGCGTAAATTCCTTTGTGCAAACAATGTGAAGTACACTTCAGAGTGCGTGCCTCATTTTGTGATCCAGAGCGAGTATTCCGCGAAAACAATTGCTACAGTATATTAAAAAACTATAACCAGATCCGACATAAACTTCTGTGTGTCATAACCGGAATACCTGCCTATTGTCTATCAAAACCGACTGATTCTTTATACATACAGCTGTGTTGTGAACAGTTTAGTAACCCCCCAGACTGACATCATCACAACAATTCTAGGTATAATTCTTGATAAGTTTTCAGTTTGAGAGCTTTGGGTGTCAGATGAACACTTATAACGATTGGGTGGTTATAATTAGAGTGCAACTACTGACGGACGTCCAGTGTGGCTTTATAGTATAGTACTTCAGCGAAACTTGGTTTATGTGCTAATACGTTATGCACGCTGCAAAAAAATAGTTCGAATTTTGGCCACCAGGTGAAAATCTAGCGCTGTACGGTACCTCGTCGGCGTCTTCGGTGCTCAAACTGCACAAATAAGAAAAAGATAATGGCTTGCAAAGGAAAGAATCCAGCCAGAACGAAAATAATAATAGACGAGAAAATTTTAGAACAAGTATCACAGGCCGGCCGCGGTGGCCGAGTGGTTCTAGGTGCTTCAGTCCGGAACCGCGCGACCGCTATGGTCGCAGGTTCGAATCCTGCGTCAGGCATGGATATGTGTGATGTCCTTAGGTTAGTTAGGTTTAAGTAGTTCTAAGTTCTAGGGGACTGATGACCTCAGATGCTAAGTCCCATAGTGCTCAGAGCCAAGTATCACACTTCAATTATCGAGGAAGTGATATTAGTTTTAACTATGACAAAAACAATGAGAAGATGGTTAATAAATATCAAGCTATCTGAGGAACAATTCGAAGAACTTTCGGGGGAAAAACAAGAAAAGAAACACAAATGAAATTCTATAAAGTTATGGGTGTAGTCTCCTATATGGTTCTGAATCATGGGAAGAAACAAATAAAGAAAAAAAAATCACAAGCAGCAAAGATGAGGTTCGTGACATATGTAATACACTGTGATAAAATGGATAAGATAAAGAACAGAACAATAAGATCAGATTTAAAGAGATTTTCCGTTTATGACAAGATAGAAGAGAACAAAATTAAATGGATGGATCATGCCGATAGAATGACAAAAACAGATTGCAAAAACATATAATGAATTATCGACTGACTGGAAATAGAGAACTAGGTAGAAATCGTAATAGATGAATGGATGGGTGATAGAGAGCGGAAAGGGTGACTACAACTCCTAATCCTTGGAAGGAGATGATGATGATGATGATAATGTGTAAGCTGTAGTTAATAATAAAATCAACATTATGCCTTTCTTAGTTGTTTGGCCTTTTCTGCCCACCTTCTGCTCCTAATCTTTTATATTTGGAAACGTGAATATACATCTTTCTTCCATTCACAGCACCACATTGGCACATGCCGCCCAAAATTGGAACTAATTTTCTTCTAGTATAAATCGGTTCCGCATTAACACATTAGAACATCTATTGTGATTCGCTGCTATACGACAATTATCGTCCACATCGGAGTAACTGGATTTTAATTACAACCATTCAGTACAAGCTGGTTAGCAGGAACACAGGATTTATTGAAAACAATGTGTTGGCATAGCTTTTCCATGATATATCCAACATCTACGCGTTTCTACAATACCATAGCTGTTAATACAATGTTGTTCTTTGGTCTTTAGGTAAAAGACTGGTTTGATGCAGCACTTCTCACTAGTCTATCTTGGCAAGTACCTTCATCTCTGAATGACTACTTCCACCTATATCCATTTCAGCATCTTTAAAAATTCGTACCGCCTACAATTTTTAGTCCACACATTTCTCTCCATAACAAATTGAATGTTCCTTGTTGCCTTTCGATCTGGTCCCATTTTTTAGTCTTGTGGAGCATTAAATAATTCCTTTTCTTACTCAGTTCCACAAAGTAATTCCTCATTAGTTGTTGGAGCTGCCCACCTCATCCTCAATGTTTTTCTGTAGCACCGGATTTTAGAAGCTCCTACTCTCTTATTTTCTAAATCTCCACTACCTTAGAAGGCTACACACCAGAAAAATTTTGTCCGAAAAGTCTCTCTAACACTACATGTTAACAAATTCCCCTTTTTCGGTAATAGTTTTCTATCGAACCTATCTACTTTGGGCATGATCAGCTATTTTGCTGCCCAAATAGCAAAACTTTTCAGTGTCTCATTTCCTAATCTAATTTCCAACCATCGCTTGATTTAATTCGCCTATTACTGGAAAAGGTTCCTTCGACTTCAAGGGTGGCTATGTTCATGCAGGCCGGCCGGTGTGGCCGTGCGGTTCTAGGCGCGTCAGTCTGGAACCGCGTGACCGCTACGGTCGCAGGTTCGAATCCTGCCTCGGGCTTGGATGTGTGTGATGTCCTTAGATTAGTTAGGTTTAAGTAGTTCTAAGTTCTAGGGGACTGGTGACCACAGATGTTGAGTCCCATAGTGCTCAGAGCCATTTGAACCATTTTGTTCATGCAGCACGACGGACCTGCTACTCAGTCTAGAAGTTAGGTTACACAACATGGAAACGTAAAATTACCCGCAGTCAAAGCCGCCGAACCTTGTCCTTTTACAGTTTTGTCTGTGTGGATGACTGAACGACACAGTCTGCAAATAGAAAGTAAACAGAAAAGACGAACTGATCGTTCAGATTCGGAATAGCACTGTCCTTACAAAACAACACAAACACGCCATCTGATAAGCTGCATATGGTGTTGTCAAGAGAATTCCGGAGAGCGTTAAACTCTGAAGTGAAATTACTCAAAATTAACTAGGAATTTAACAATATACCTCTGCTTAACACCTCTGTGAGTATGTTTTTCGATTACATTGTACCAACTGAACCAATGGTTACTCAGTACATGTTATAAACAATGTTTTTTTCGAATTAGTCGTTACTACAACCTACTGAAATATCTGCTATTCTTGCTGAAACTTTCTGTATATAAAATACAAGATCTGAAGATATTCATATGGCACCTAGGTGACTTTTAATGCATTATTCAACGATAAGTTTGAAACTGCTTGCGATGACATTCTCAATACACGCAACCGCAAAAGGCGTTACAAAATATTTTTTAGCTCATTAAACTAGGGCTTTTACTCTAAAATAGCCCACAGCTTTATAGCCCTGAACCTACCATGTGTAGTCATCGAGTCAGGAAATAACATGCCAGTAGTGATGAAATTGGTCACCCTTGTGTCAAAAAATAAAGTTGTTGTCACCAGGAGTTGGGCAGCATACGTTGATAACCATGGGAAGAAAAATAAGTTTTTTCCATTTAGTTTCAAAATTGATTTTTTCTGTTCATCTTCATATCGTTACTACAGAGATCAGAAAATCTGCCAATGCAATTAGTCACTCTTCCTGACCTTCATTCATTTTAATGATGAGGAATGAAATTTTAGTCTAATAACATGAAATTTATTCCTTCTTAATTGTAATAACTTTTATGTTTCGTCATGGAAATTGCTAGTAGGAAAAGAAGGAAAGGGAAAAATTGTGGGTAAATGTGAATTGGGGAAAAGGTATGAAAGAGAAATCCATCCGGTAAAATTTTGCACTGGGTATAATTTAATGATCGCTAACACTTGGTTTAAGAGTCATGAAAGACGATTTTATACGTGTAAGCAACCTGGAAACACTGAAATGTTTGAGATTGATTACATAACGGTAAGAATGAGATTTTGGAACGAGATTTTAAACTTCAAGATATCGTCAGGAGTAGATGTGGGTTCTTCATCACAATGTATTACCTATGAACTGTACATTAAAGCTAAAAAATTCACAAAAGGTTAAGAAATTCATTATTTGAGACCTGCATTAGTGAAAGAAGCAAATGAGTTTCAGAGGGAGAATTAGACAACCTACGAAAGAGGAAAAGAACACGTTAGAACATGAATGGGTAGTTTTGAGATACGAAATAAAGAAGGCAGCATAAGATCAAATAGATAAAAAGGCAATGCCTAGTAGGAATCCTTGGATAACACTGGAGATACTGAATTTAATTGACGAAAGAACAAAATACAAAAATGCAGCAAATGACGCCTGAGAAAGGAAATACAAATGTCTAAAATTGAGATTGACAGGAAGCGCAAAATGGCTAAGCAGGAATGGCTAACGGACAAATGTAGGGATTATGAGCATCTATTACTTTGGGAAAGATAGATAGAGCATACAGCAAAATTAAAGAAGTCTCTAGAGAAAAGAGTAGCAGCTGTGTGAATATCAAGAGCTTCTAAGCAAAGGGAGGAAAGCTGAAAAGTGGAACCTGTATATAGAGGGGCTACACAAGGGAAATGAAATTGAAGGCAGTATTGTACAAATGGAAGAAGACGAAGATGAAGGTGAGATGGGAGATATTATCCTGCGAGTATAATTTGACAGAGCACTGAAAGACGTAAGTCGACAGAAGGCCTGTGGAGTAGATGGAATTTCGTCGGAGCTACTTATATCTTAGGGAGAACCAGTCATGACAAAACTATTCCACCTGGTCTAAAAAACGTATGGAACAGTCAAAATAAAGTCAGACCTCAGGAAGAATGTAGTAACTCCAATTCCAAAGAAAGCACATGCTGAAAGCTGTGAATGTTACGGAACTATTTGTTTAATAGGTCTTGGCTCCAAAATACTGCATGAATTCTTCACGGACGAGTGAAGAAACTGATAGAAGTGTATCTCGGGGAAGATGAGTTGGGCTTCCGGAGAAAAGCAGGAACACACGAGACAATAATGACCCTACTTCTCTTAGAAAATACGTTAAGGAAAGGCAAACCTACGTTATAACACTTGTATACTTAGTGGAAACTTTTGATAATGTTGACTGGAATATGCTCTTTGAAAATTGAAGGCAGTATGGGTAAAATATAGGGAGCGATAGGTTATTTACAACTTTAAAACAACCAGGTGGCTGTTATAAGAGTCGAGGGGCATGAAAGGGAAGTAGAAGTTGAGAAGGGATTGCGACAGGTTTGTAGCTTATCCCGCCTCTTCCCGATGTTATTCAGTCTGTACACTGAGCAAGTAGTAAAGGGAACCAGAGAAATATTTGGAGTAGAAATTAAATTTCAGGGAGAAAAAAAATAACTTTGAAGTTTGCCGATGACACTGTAATTCTGTCCGAGTCAGCAAAAAACTTGCAAGAACAGTTGAACGGAATAGACACTGTCTTGCAAGGACGGTATAGGATGAATGTTAACAAAAGCAAAATAAGGGTAGTGGAATATGGTCGACTGAAATCAAGTGATGATGAGGGAATTAGAGGACGAAACAAGACAATAAAAGTAGTAGATGAGGTTTATTATTTGACCTGTAGAATATCTGTTGATGGCCAATGGTAAGAAAAGCGTTTCTGAAAAACAGAAATTTCTTAACACTGAATATAGATTTAAATATTATCAATTCTTTTCTGAAAGTATTTGTCGTGAGGGTAGCTTGAGTAAAAGTGAAAAGTGTACTATAAACAGTTGAGACAAAAAAGAGAACAGAAGCATTTGTAAAGTGGTGCCGTAGATGAACGCTGAAGATTTGATGGGTAGGTCGTGTACCTGTTGAGGAGATACCAAATTTAAATGGGGAGAAGAGATATTTGTGGCACAACTTGGCTACGATAAGAGGTCATTTGACAGGGCACGTTCTGAGTCGTCCGGAGATCACAAATTTAATACTGGAGAGACGTGAGGGGGTTAAGAATTGTAGAGGGAGGTCAAGAGATGAATTCTGTTGAAAAGGGTGTTGGTTGTAATAGCTACCTGGAGATGAAGAGTCTCGCACAGGATAGTCTAGCGTGGAGAGCTGCATCAAACATGTCTTCGGACTGGAGATCACGACAACAGAAACATGTTTCATCTGTTGTTATTTGATGTTTATAGCGTGTTTCAGTGGCAAAATACCTAGCTCCTTAAACAATCGACGAGTATTCTGTAGTATTGTATATCATTCTAATTTCATGCTTTTCTCAAAGGAAAATTTAATTACTTACCGAAGTGTTGAGCCGACCTGTTTGAAATGTTCCGACACGAAGCCCCTTACTGCTGCGATGAGTGGTATAAAACAGAGGGCAAATTCTCACTATTTCACGTGTGTGCTATCGGCTTGAACTACTGAAGACCTGACTTGTTTACGTACCGATCTTCCAGATTATCCTGTCGCATCCTCGGGAGACGGGGCACTTTCGAGGCCGAGCACTTCTTCTCCAGCGCAGTACACCACGACCTGGCAGGATGTGCTGCCATTTGTTGGGCCGCTCCGCGAGGCTCGCTTGCGGCGCCTAATTCCCAATTAGACTCGCGGTGGTTCGGCTGAAATATGGCTGGCCATTCCGTGCTGCAAAAAAGAGCTCATTCTTCTTCCGGACACCTAACGCCCCATTCTGCGGCCGGGTATTCATTACCACTGCGTCGCGGAAGGTGTTCTATTAACGCAGTGAACGCACAAAGCACCTGCTGAATTGTTAATAGCTAGAGAAGGTGTAGGCAGTTTTAATAGTATCAGAAGCATTGCGGACTGCCTTTCAAAGAAACAAAGAAATTCCATCTAGGGAAAACGTACACACTTGATGTTATGTAAGTTCGATAAATTTGCACGCGGCTGATGATTTCATTGTCAAGAGACTGGAAATTTCGTAACAAAATGGATGACTCCCACTGCATATCAACGATGAAAGAGTTTTAACGTACATACTCAATGTAAAACTACGAGGGTCGTTCAATAAGTAATGCCCCACTTATTTTTCTCGGAACATACACTACTGGCCATTAAAACTGCTACACCACGAAAATGACGTGCTACAGACGCGAAATTTAACCGACAGGAAGAAGATGCTGTGATATGCAAATGATTAGCTTTTCACAGCATTCACGCAAAGTTGGCGCCAGTGGCGACACCTTCAACGTGCTGACATGAGGAAAATTACCAACCGATTTCTCATACACAAACAGCAGTTGACCGGTGTTGCTTGGTGAAACGTTGTTGTGATGCCTCGTGTAAGGAGGAGAAATGCGTACCATCACGTTTTCGACTTTGATAAAGGTCTGATTGTAGCCTATCGCGACTGCGGTTTATCGTATCGCGACATTGCTGCTCGCGTTGGTCGAGATCCAATTACTGTTAGCAGAATATGGAATCGGTGGGTTCAGGAGGGTAATACGGAACGCCGTGCTGGATCCCAACGGCCTCGTATCACTAGCAGTCGAGATGACTGGCATCTTATCCGCGTGGCTGTAACGGATCGTGCAGCCACGTCTCGATCCCTGAGTCAACAGATGGGGACGTTTGCGAGACAACAACCACCTGCACCAACAGTCCGACGACGTTTGCCGCAGCATGGACTATCAGCTCGGAGACCAGGGCTGCGGTTACCCTTGACGCTGCATCACAGACAGGAGCGCCTGCGGTGGTGTGCTCAACGACAAACCTGGGTGCACGAATGGCAAAACGTCATTTTTTCGGATGAATCCAGGTTCTGTATACAGCATCAATGATGGTCGCATCCATGTTTGGCAACATCGCTTTAAACGCACATTGGAAGCGTGTATTCGTCATCGCCATACTGGCGTATCACCCGGTGTGATGGTAGGGGGTGCCACTGCTTTCACGTCTCGATCACCCCTTGTTCGCATTGACGGCACTTGGAACAGCGGACGTTACATTTCAGATGTATTACGACTCGTGGCTCTACCCTTCATCCGATCTCTGCGAAACCCTACATTTCAGCAGGATAATGCACGACTGTATGTTACAGATTCTGTACGGGCCTTTCTGGATACGGAAAATGTTCGACTTCTGCCCTGGGCAGCACATTCTCCAGATCTCTCACCAATCGAAAACGTCTGGTCAATGGTGACCGAGCAACTGGATCGTCACAATACGCCAGTCACTACTCTTGATGAACTGTGGTATCGTGTAGAAGCTGCATGGACAGCTGTACCTGTTCACGCCATCCAAGCTCAGTTTGACTCAATGCCCAGGCGTATCAAGGCCGTTATTAAGGCCAGAGTTGGTTGTTCTGGGTACTGATGTCTCAGGATCTATGCACCAAATTGCGTGGAAATGAAATCACGTGTCAGTTGTAGTGTGATATATTTGTCCAATGAATACCCGTTTATCATCTGCATTTCTTCATGGTGTAACAATTTTAATGGCCAGTAGTGTATTTATTATCAAGACTCAGAATTTGGTAACAATATATTTCAACACGTCTTACCTATGTCCTTTACTTCTACTTGGTCTCCATCACGTTCTATGGCCTTAGGCCAACGTTGTGGAAGACGATGTATTCCCTGCTGGTAAAAGCTCGTGTACTGTAGGCGTAGCCATGTCTTCACTGAATGATTGACACTCTCGTCATCTCCAATGTGCGTTCGCCATAGAAAATCTTTAGGCGGTCCCAGGAGGTGGAAGTCCGAGGGTGCCAGGTCTGGGCTGTAGGGTGGATGAGGAAATGATGTCCAATCCAATTTTGTGATGTGTTCCCGGGTTTTCAGACATGTGTGTGTGTGGGGGGAGGGGGTTGCATTGTCGTGTAGGACCATGATTTCTCCTGGATTCTTGTCCGATCGTACACGTCAGAAATGGTTCTTGAGTTTGTTCAGAGCCTTCCCGTATGCCTCTGAATTGATGGTTGACCATCTTGGCATCACATCCACGAGAATGACGCCGTCACTATCCCAGAAGACAGTCACCATGGCTCCTCGGCAGATGGGGTCGTCTCGAATTTCTTCTTTTGTGGTGAATGAGTATGATGCCACTCCATGGACTGACATTTTGTTTGCGGCACAAAATGGTGCACCCAGCTTTCGTCCACCGTAACGATCCGTGACAGAAACGCCTCTCTGTCGGGCTGAAAACGCTCCAACAATTCAGATGAAATGACCTTTCTTTGAACCATGTGGTCTGCTGTGGGCATTCGTGAAACCCATCGTGAGCACCTCTTTAAATATCAGAGAGTTTAGATCATTGCTGACTCATTTTAAATGCTGACCGACAACTGTAGAGCCAATTGTTGAGTTGTGATGCGCCGGTCGGCGCGAATAATAGTATCCGCACGATTCAGCATGTCCGGGACGGTGGCTGTGACAAGATGTCCCGAGCATGGCTGATCATGGAGTTCTGTTTTTGCATTTCCTGAGGCTGTAACGTTCTTTACCCATTGCCCAACCGTACTCCCATCAACTGCTGTATCGTCCCCACAACAGTTCGTGGGCCCCTGGTCATTTCACCCCTTCATTTGCCATGGAGGTCACAACAGCGACGCCCAACGTCAAAATCAAGCGGTATTCTCAAGGATGAGCTAAGAAACATTTCAGAGACACTGACGGTCAGAGCCGACACCAAAACAACTCAGAGGTGGCATTAAGGGCGTCAGAGAAACCTCCCCTACTCTTTGGGCGCCCATTTACACAAATTCCGCGGTAGAGAACAATGGTTTGAATGTTGATGCGCGTTAGAACGAAGTTGTTAGTCATCTTTGACAATTCTGACACATCCGTATGGTTCAATATTTCTCTAAGGACGTGGTGTGTAGAATGTTTGACAGTGGCTACATATCGTCAGACTTTCGGAAAAAAGTTATCTACGCAGCTCCGAAGATAGCAAGAGCCGTCAGATGCGAGTATCATCGCACAAACAACTTAACAGCTCACGCATCCAAGCTTCTGATAAGAATAACGTACCGAAGAATGGACAAGAAAAGTTACTAACGAGACACTTGCAACAAGAAGACTGCACTCTGCGGATGGCATCCTGTGAAATGGTTCCAGCAGCAACAGGAAGTCAACGACGACTTCATAAACACTGTAATAAGCTCGGCTGATGCAGTATTCACTCATGAGGGTGTCTTCAATATGCACAATACTCACTTTTGGTGCGACGTTTACCCGCACATCACACGCGACCGTGGATATCAAGTTTGCTTCAGCATCAACTTCTGAGGCGGATTATTGGGAGACGGTAGTTTGGGTCCCTACTTGTTGCCCGATCGGCTGACTGCTCGCCGGTATCATGCATTCCTTCCAAACTATGTGACTGACGCACTGAAAGATGCTCCACTTCATGATTGGCAAAGGTTATGATTCCAACGTGATGGTGCACTTCAGCGGTTAGGAATTAAATTCCACAGTATTTAGTTAGGACATTTCCAGCGAAAAGGCTCGGACAGAGAGGTCCACTTACATGGTCTCCGCGTTCGCCTGAACTAAAAGCCACTGGATTTCTTCTTGAGCGGATACTTGAAGGAACACGTGTATCCTACTCCTCCGACACAAATGGAGAAACATTCAACGTGTGTTCACGGTGCTCTTGGATCTGCGGATGCTGCCATCTTGCGAAGAGTCCAGAGCTGTATGTTCCAACTGGTAGCCCAATGTTCGAACATGGAAGAGGTTCACTTTGAGCATCTGCTCTGCAGGTAGCGTATTCTTTTGTAAACGTCATCCGGTCGTTAAAATGGAAAGTATTATCGACATTGTCTGATAATGTTTTACATCTCAGTAGACGTACTGCATGTAGTATAAATGACTAGTATATGTTGAGTTATTTAACTGTGCACTCACCTTTAGCATCTCGAAACTCACGTTGTTTTTGTAACTGTTTTGTCCTACGAGAGGTCATTTGTTTCAACTGTCTTGTTCTGACTTGTCGGACCACGTTTTCGTTAAGTTCTCCGAAAAAAACACTGTACTATGTAAGTAACGTCGGATGCATGTGGCTTGAGAAACGGTGTATACTACAGTATTATATGGCGGAATGAAACTGGCAAATAAAAATAAGTACACTTCGACCTCGAATTGAACGATAGACCTCCTGCACCCTACCCAAAAACGCTAACCATTGCACCAACAGCACGGCGCTTGTAACGTGTGTGTGAGAAGAGAGGTAGTTACCGCACATGTGACTACAGTGTTACCAGATTGGTAATCTCTAACACTCACTCACTGCCGCAGATAAACGCCGAACGACATTTTGCGAGACATTTTTGTATTGATACTACATCAGGAATAACGCTGCGAAGTCAGAGCGCGCGAATTTTTCTCCGTCCTCCATAGTGAAGAGACAGAGACGAAATTAAAATAAGGGTTCTAGGTGAAAGGATATTATCAATGACAAGATTGGCTTGTTGTTGTGATCTTCAGTCCCGAGACTAGTTTGATGCAGCTCTCCTTGCTACTCTATCCTCTGAAAGCTTCTTCATCTCCCAGTACCTTCTGCAACCTACATCCTTCTGAATCTGCTTACTGTATTCATCTCTTGCTCTCCCTCTACGATTTTTACCCTCCACGCTGCCCTCCAACACTAAATTGGTGATCCCTTGATGCCGCAGAACATGTACTACCAACCGATCCCTTCTTCTAGTCAAGTTGTGCCACAAACTCCTCTTCTCCCCAATTCTATTCCATACTTCCTCATTAGTTATGTGATCTACCCATCTAATCTTCAGCATTCTTCTGTAGCACCACATTTCGAAATCTTCGATTCTCTTCTTGTCCAAACTATTTATCGCCCATGTTTCACTTCCATACATGGCTACACTCCATAGAAATACTTTCAGAAACGACTTCCTGACACTTAAATCTATACTCGATGTTAACAAAAATTCTCTTCTTCAGAAACGCTTTCCTTGCCATTGCCAGTCTACATTTCATATCCTCTCTACTTCGACCGCCATCAGTTAATTTGCTCCCCAAATAGCAAAACTCCTTTACTACTTTAAGTGTCTCATTTCCTAATCTGAATCCCTCAGCATCACCCGACTTAATTCGACTATGTTCCATTATCCTCGTTTTGCTTTTGTTGATATTCATCTTATATCATCCTTTCGAGACACTATCCATTCCGTTCAACTGCTATTCTAAGTACTTTGCTGTCTCTGACATAATTACAATGTCATCGGCGAACCACAAAGTTTTTATTTCTTCTGCATGGATTTTAATACCTACTCCGAATTCTTCTTCTGTTTCCTTCAATGCTTGCTCAATATACAGATTGAATAACATCGTGGAGAGGCTACAACCCTGTCTCACTCCCTTCCCAACCACTGCTTCCCTTTCATGTCCCTCGACTCTTATAACTGCCATTTGGTTTCTGTACAAATTGTAAATAGCCTTTCGCTCCCTGTATTTTACCCCTGCCACCTTCAGAATTTGAAAGAGAGTATTCCAGTCAACATTGTCAAAAGCTTTCTCTAAGTCTACAAATGCTAGAAACGTAGGTTTGCCTTTCCTTAATCTAGCTTCTAAGATAAGTCGTAGGGCCAGTATTGCCTCACGTGTTCCTATATTTCTACTGAATCCAAACTGATCTTGGCTTATGACATTGATATCCTCAGTGAAAGTGAAGAAGAAGTACAGGATCTGTTAAATGAAATCAACAGTGTAATGAGTACATATTATGGATTAAAAGTAAGTCGAAGAAAGACGAAAGTAATGAGAAGTAGCATAAATGAGAACAGCGAGAAAGTTAACATGAGGATTGATGGTCACGAAATAGATGATTTTAAGGAATTTTTCTAAGTAGGCAGCAAAATAACCCAAGCCGGGCAGAGCAAGGAGGACATCAAAAGAAGACTACAACCGACAAAAAATGGAATTCCTGGCCAAGGACCAAGGGAAGTCTGCTACTATCAAAAATAGGCCTTAATTTGAGGAAGAAGTCTCTTAGAAAGGATATTTGGAGCACAGTATTATAAAGCAGTGAAACACGGACCGTGAGAAAACCGGAACACAAGAGAATCGAACCATTTTATATATGATACTACACACGAGTGCTGAAAATTAGGTAGACTGATAAGGTAAAGAATTAGGAGGTTCCGTGCAGAATCGGAAAGGAAAGGAACGTATAGGAAACAGTAACAAGAAGAAGGGACAGGATGATAGAACGTCTGTTGGGATATCAGAGAAAAAATTCCATGGCACTAGAGGGAGTTGTAAAGCGTAAAACTGTAGGGGAAGACAGAGATTCGAATACGTCCAGCAAATAAGAATAATTGAGAATTAAGGTTGCAAGTGCTCTTCTGACATGGAGAGGTTGGCTCAGGAGAGGAATTTCTGGTGAAACAGGCAGAAGACTGATGACTAATAAAGAAAAGATATTGTGGGTTTACAACAACAGTGCAGTGAGACCGAAATTTTTGCTCTGGTGTACAAGGCATCACTATTAACTGTTCAAATATTTGATGGAATTGGAACATAATCCGAACTAGCAATGCGTGTTTAGGAGTTTTCATCCCTCCTGTTTGCACCCTGCTGTGACGTGGTCATGAGGGGGAGAGTGACATTCACACATGCATGATTAAAATGACAAAGGATTTCTCTATGACCCCCCCCCCCACCAAAAAAAAAAAAAAAATCCGGCAACACCCCTGGTGCAACCCGTGAACCTTGAGTACATTGAAATTTACCTGCAGAAAGACTACTATCCCTATGTGCTTCTGGCTACACAACCTCTTCGACACTCCTCCAGTACCACACGCCTCCAGCAGCCACCAGAGCTGAAAGATGTCCGTGGGTTGCCTGCCCACAGGCGGTTGGAGATAGAAGAGACACTAATCTCTGTACAGATAAATTTTTACTGTGTTCAACAAAGATGGGGAAGACGGGTGCACCGAGGGTGTTTCTGAACTGGACCAGAGGGAGGGGGTCAGGGTCTTAGAGGACACTTTTGAAGTTTTGTTTACGCAAGTGTCAATGTTGCACCCGGTCATCACCACGCCATAGAATGACGCAGGGCAGGAGGGCTGGAAAACTGTAATCATCCCTTGCTACTTCTGATCACGTTCATATTTCGTCGAATGGGTTCGAACGGCCCCTAGTGATCTCTCTTTGTATGTCAGAGTGCTGCACTTCAAAAGGACCAGCTAATGTTCAGTAGGGTTGTAGCTCCATGATGTCCTCAGAGAAGGTTTGAATTGTGCAGTGGTGTCAAGGATTGTCAAGAACGTCGTTGTATTGCGCATCGCACTGTTAACTGGCATGTTTGAGCACGAAATGTGTGTAAATGAACGCTTCAAGTTAGGGGCGATTACACTAAAACCGTTTATGCGACCGTCTGAGGCCTTTTCGTGTCTTGTAACTTTATTTCTTTATGGTTCATTTAAGATTTTATATATAATTTTTTTTTTGCTTTAAAATTTTTGCACATTGGCACTATATTTTCTGTAGATGTAGGGTCAAGTGTACTGTACTGGAATTTGAATTTATTTGCATTGTATGTGGGTAATGTATGTAAACTACTATGTAAATTGTTTATTACGTTAAATAATTTCCTGATGACGTTTTCTACAGTATAACATTTGTGTGTGTAAATGGTTCATGTTGATGTAAATTTGACAATTTAAGAAATGGTCACGCTCAGGAATAATGTAAGAAATAGGTGTTACGTAAAAGCCAGTATGCTGTGGCTCATAGTAGTGGAAAAGGTGGCAAGGGCTAATTGGCGCGCTACCTAGAACAAGTGCGTGAAGAAAGTCACACAGTCTATAGGCAGCAGTAACTCAGGCAACACTTTGGTGGAGCAGGAGAAGAATTGCCTGCAAATTTGCGCAAAAATGCCTCGGATGAAGACTGAAAACGGCTTACGGCATTCCTGCGAGTTGTTGGGCTACTGTGTGTAAAATTGAACGACGCCTAGAGAAATTGAGCCCACACAGCAAGAGATTTGCAGACCGTACTGCGTGTAGTGTAGCCGTTATAATTATTCGCCTCATCCCAAGCCTACAGCCACCAGATAAGATTTTTTACTTTTGTACAGCATGAACCATTAATTTAAACTGTGTTTTAATAATCATTCATGAACTTTAAAGAATCTGGTTCACCCGGTAACTTCATCCTAATCATACACCCATGTAAGGTCCTTCGTGGAGTTTGATTAATCCGAGTATCCTGTTTTACAGACTTATGAAGTGCCAAGTTAGTATAAAGAGGCACCATTTAAATTGTTTTAGTTTTTTCTTAACTATTGCAAAGTGTTGTAGTAAAGGTTTACTTAAGTAAAATTCAATCAGAGTAAAGTCAAGTTATTAGAATCTTTTAAACGAATATACAAAAAATGGTTCAAATGGCTCTGAGCACTATGGGACTTAACGTCTGAGGTCATCAGTCCCCTAGAACTTACAACTACTTAAATCTAACTAACCTAAGGACATCACACACATCCATGCCCGAGGCAGGATTCGAACCTGCGACCGTAGCAGTCACGCGGTTCCAGACTGAAGCGCCTACAACCACTCGGCCACCACGGCCGGCAAATGACTATACACAATTAGTTCGAAGAATGATAGCTATTGAAAGTAAATTCCAGTTAAAAAGAGGTTTTCTTGAAGTGGAATGCTCAGTACAAAAAGCGCGCGCTTTAACATTGAAGTGTTTTAGCATTTAAGTTTGTTGATTACAGAAAGTGCTTTTCTAAAACTCCCTCCTGGCCAATTTTTTTTAGCTTCCTTGAAGTTATATACTGGGCTTTTTCTCTTTTAAAAAGTAATGTTTAAGGGTGTAGCCCAACATTGTTTACGTAGAGTAATATTTATTTGAAGAAGCAACTCAAACAGTAGCAAGAAAATAGGCAAAATTCATATTATGCTTTCCCAATACTTCACTGTTTCATTGCGGGGATAGGCTGGCGACCATCAGTATATGTTTTGAATCACTAAATGAACTTGGAACCGAATGGTCCTAGCTTCAGTATAATATTCTTCATACCGCGTTTCTATCTAACCGCTGGGTAACATCTTAGGGAAAGAAGTGAATAGTCTGATTTTCTTATCCATTAGACTCAACACACGTTTAATTTCTGTAAAAAGGGCGACTCTATTGATTAGCTTATCCTATAAACAGGACTATTCTCCTATAGTGTACTTTATTTGGAAACTAAACTAAATTTTAGCAAGAGGGTTATACTTGGCTTTTCCCATGGCAGGACTCTTTGTTCTGTCGGGGTATAGTATATGTGGCAATATAGAGACAGCTTTCTGTTTTTTAGGTAAAAGCATCCTGAATTACAATAGTAGTGGTAGGGTTATAGTCTGTTCTGAGCGGCGGTGCGTCTGAACTGTTTCCATCCGCCACCCATAAAGAAACCGCTCGGTATCAATGTCGGTCGTCGCGGTTTTGTATACCATCGCAGGTACATCAGAAGAAGGGATGAAATGTAGTTAAGAGGAGGCGTGACTACCTTCCACCATGTGAGACGTCCATGATGGCACTGGGCAGAATTGTGGTGCAGTTTGGTGGCAATGTGACATCACTAAGCCATGTTACACGTCACATGAACCTCTGAGCTCTGACCTTTCCTTCGCATATGTTGACACCTCGCTATTTAACGCGTCGCCGACCCCGGAGTTGACGTCACAGGGATCCACACTTCTGTACTAATACAGATGGAGGAGGTTTTCGGCACGTTTGAGTTAAATTTCAAAATTCTATCTCTCAACGGGAGACTTTGGGGGTTACAAAAAGTAGGTACTGTAATTTTGTTGCGCGAGCGGATAACGTGTCTGCTAATTGTTTTACTTCCGCTTTTCTACAGTCAGACGGCAATATCGATAGACCTGTTCCAATCGTGGCGGATCAAATGTGTAATACGTCCCTTATTTTATGTGGTTCCCTCGCTGGTTGCAGTGCTTGTGCAAGACGAAGAGACTTCAACGAGACAGAATGGCAGCGAAAAAAGCAGTAATTCTTAATAAAATTTTCTCGGGCTTCCAGCCGCGTCAAGTGGTTAAAATCCCACGAGCGTTCGAGCGAGCTCCCCTCAGTCATTGTCAAGTGGTAAGACTGACTGCTGTGTCGTCGTGGCCGCGTCGTTATATAACCGCACTGCTGGCTGTCACGTCAGTGGTGCTCTCTTCCTCGCAATATATAGTAATATTTTCATCCAGCGCCCGTTTTAACCTCGCGATGGCCGGGTCCCAGGCTGCGCTGAGCTGCAAACCGCCGTCCTTGTTGATGGTGCTTTCAGAGGTTTTTATTTCAATAGCTTCTTTTATGACGGTATCCCAAAATCCCTTCGTCCTCATGCCGACATGTTTCGTTGAATATAATTCGGTGTCCATTTTCTAAGGCGTGTTCTGCCATGGCTGATTTTTCTGGATAGCGTAGGCGTTGCCCCACAATGCGTTCTGTTTGGCCGACGTAGTTACTACACCATCAACAAGAACGGCCACGCATTGACTGTACGCTGTATGGGGAACACAGAGTGCAAGAGCGAGCAGCGGCACGTGGCCACCCTGCGAGATATCGACTGCGCCGGCTCGCGAGAAAGCGTTCCCGGGGCTGATGGCCGTTGCTAGGCAACCGGCTTGATATACGACTGCGCGCCCTCTCCCCCACGGCGAAGCCCGAACAGCGGCTCCTGCAGTCATAGCGACGGATGCAGCCGCCTACAAGGCGTATAGCCTGCCCGCCAGTGCCTGCCTGTGGGACAAGTTTCTCTACAAATGTCGAGTTGCCACAGACAGCTATAAGCATTTTCAACACAAATAACCATCTTCATAAGTTATCCTGTATTTATTAACACTGTGATTATTGTATGACACAACTATTACGAGGGAAGACGAAGAGTTTTTCCATAGTGAGAACTAACTTGGTCACGTTGAAAGTTGAGTTGTCTCTTATTGGTAACAGAATTCAGTTTATCCTGTATGTAGGCTGTTTAGGTTTTTATATTGGTAACGCCACGTAGCGCTCTGTATGAAAATTACTGGCTGTGCTGTGTGCAGTCAGTGGCTGGGTGGCATTGTTGGAATAGTCGCTATTGCAGTGTTGGGCAGTTGGCTGTTAACAGCGCGTAGCGTTGCGCAGTTGGAGATGAGCCGCCAGCAGTGGTGGATGTGGGGAGAGAGATGGCGGAGTTTTGAGAGCAGATGATCTAGACGTGTGTCCATCAGAGACAGTAAATTTGTAAGACTGCATGTCATGAACTTATATATATATATATATATATATATATATATATATATATATAATGACTTTTAACACTATTAAAGTAAATACATTGTTTGTTCTTTATCAGAATCTATATATATATATATATATATATATATATATATATATATATATATATATATATATATATATAAAATGACTTTTTAAGACTATTAAAGAAAATACATTGTTTGTTCTTTATCAGAATCTTTCACTTCCTAACTATGCCTATCAATAGTTAGTGACTTCAGTAGATTCAATCTTATATTTAGATGGCAGTATTGGCGCTAGCTGTATTGCAGTAGTTTGAGTAACGAAGATTTTTGTGAGGTAAGTGATTCATGAAAGGTATAGGTTACTGCTAGTCAGGGCCATTCTTTTGTAGGGATTATTAAAAGTCAGATTGCGTTGCGCTAAAAATATTGTGTCAGTTTAGTGTTGATCAGAATAAGTAAACAGAGAAATGTCTGAGTACGTTCAGTTTTGCTCAGCTGTTTGAAAAGCAAATAATGTAAGAGGTTTATCAGCACTGTCATTCATAAATTTTTCTAAGGGGATGTTTCAATCCTTAGATCTGTGGCTTGGTGAAATATGCCGTTCGCTTATTCTCACGTAACTGAACTTTACTTCTCAGCTCTTTTAACGTACCCTGTGACTATGGGGACCAAATTCACTGTCTTTAGCCTTAAATCAAGCTCTATCAACACTCAGCTTTACTTTGCGAAACGAAAACGCAACATTTTCTATTTACGTTTTTAGCCTGCTACTTTATACATTAACAGCGTCTGAATGGATCAAGATGGGACGTGGCTTGAAAAGTAAAGACATATGGTTTATTAAAGACCTCACGAAACAAAGCTATTTTCGGTTCCAATAGAAACCAGAATCGAGTTGAGGGAATTAATCCTCTGTATATGACAATATTCTTTGCCCGGAATAAGATTAGCCATAAACATACAATTACGAGAATGTGCTCCCTTTTATGTCACTTAGAAACACAAATCTGAACGCCATACTTTGAGGGGGTGGGGGGGAGGGGGGAAGGAGACACGTAGATTAATAAGAAAATCGATTAAATATGGAAACACTACATTTCTCATGTTGTTGTTGTTGTTGTTGTTGTTGTTGTCGTCTTCAGTACAAAGACTGGTTTGATGGAGCTCTGCATGCTACTCTATCCTGTGCGAGTCTCTTCGTCTCCGAAGAACTACTGCAACCTACATCCTTCTGAATCTGCTTAGTGTATTCATCTCTTGGTCTCCCTCTATGATTTTTACCCTCCACGCTGCCCTCCAGTACTGAATATGTGATCCCTTGACGCCTTAGAATGTGTCCTACCAACCGATCCCTTCTTCTAGTCAGGTTGTAGCACAAAACAAACATTGGTGCGTTACATAACGGGCTTCTTTATTCGGTGCGGGAGCGTCACGAGAGAGGTGTTGCGCATTGCGGAGAGGTTTACTACTGAAATTTCAGAGTCGGACAAACTTCCTCCTACGTTCATCTCCGGTAAAGACCACGACTAGAATATTCGAGAAATTAGAGCAGGTACAGAGGCTTGCCGACAATCATTCTTCCTCTCGCCATTCAAGAATGAGACAAGGTAGGGCTTATGATACATAGATACTTGACCATTTTTCCAACCCTTAAAAAAGAATTTTGTTTCATTTGGCTAATGTATTATACAACAACGATGTAATGTGATAGATACTCCTACCATGCAAAATATTATTCTTTCTTCCATGTTCACAAACAATTCCGTAAGACCTAGGGAGTTCCTTCTCTTTACGTCTGGTGATTTTCTAGTGTTCTCCTTCAACGCACTGCGAAAACATTGGTCATTATCTGTGATTTTTTTTTAAAGATAGAAAGAAACTAGTTTACGTTTCGCAAAATCAGTCCATCATATTTTGATTATTATGTTTTACCACCATTTCAAAATATTGAAATACTGATAGCTGGATGGATATTTGAGCTTTCATCTAAAGTATTGGCCTGCAATGCTACTAAACTTATGTCATTTGATATGTAGCAGGTTATGTTTTAAAAACGTTTTTGTGCACAATACTTTACTTTTGGCATAAATTAATAATGCAGGTATCTACAAAAAGGTTAGCTCCAAGAAATCAGTTCTTTATTAGACATGGACTGAACGCCACGAATTGCTCTCCTGTTCCAACCTCTTCATGTCAGAGTAGCACTTGCAACCTAGTTCTCAATTATTTGCTGGATGTAATCCAGTCTCCGTCTTCCTCTACAGTTTTTACTCTCTGCTGCTCCCTCTAGTACCATGGTAGTAATTCCGTTATGCCTTAACAGACGCCATACCGTCTTCTCCCTTCTTCTTATCAGTGTTTTCCGTATATTCCTTTCTTTTCCGACCCTGCGAAGAGCCTCCTTATTTCTTGCGTCATCAGTCCACCTCATTTTCAACATTCTTCTCTAGCACCACATCTCCAGTGTTTCGATTCTCTTATGTTCTGATTTTCCCACCGTCCATGTCTTACTACCATACAATGCTGTGCTCCAAACTTACATTCTCTGAAATTTCTTCCTCAAATTAAGGAAAATGTTTCACATTAGAAAACTTTTTTGCCAGTGATAGTCTGCTTTTGATGTCCTCCTTACTGCGTCCGTCATGGGATATTTTTCTGCCTAAGTAGCAGAATTTCTTAACTTCAGCTACTTCGTGAGTCACCAGTCGCTATATTAAGTTTCTTGCTGTCCTCATTTTTGCTACTTCTCATTACTTTAGTCTTCCTTCAATCTACTCTCAATCCATATTCCGTACTCATTAGACTGTTTATTAGGAGATTCTGTAATTCTTCTTCACTTTCACTGAGGATAGCCATATCACCAGCGAATCTGAGTACTGGCAGAAACAACCAAATGTACCTTGTAACGTTCACTCTGAACAGTTGCGGTTTACATGCTCAGACCGTTGTCAGAGATCATAATCAAGTGTATCATAAGAAGTTCTAGAATCAGCCAAGAATCGAACCACAAAACAATGGATAGGCAGTCTGATACTCGCCGAGGTTACAGCTACTACAGGAACGGTCAGCTCTACGTTTACATCTTTGGTGTAATGATACCGTGACAGACACTAATGTAAAACTTTTCTTACCTTATACGCCGTCGTTCGACAGGCGCCATCCCGCAGCATGTATCCTTAGTTTGATCCCTGGCACAACCATAAAGTCCTCATAATTAATTTATTTCCCTTCCACATTTACCTTGCTTTCATTACAGACTGCACAACAGCTTAGCCTCCACTAATCGTGGGTCTAGTACATGTTTCTGTCGTCAGATGTATTCTGAGACAATATCAAAAGGTGGGAGAGGCATGCTAGACACCTTTCTGCGAATCGTGTAAAACATCGTCTGGGCATTTTTGCTACTTCAGTTCTTTGTCTAGTTTGCTCAGTAGATGCGGAGCTCTATACAGGGTCAGTGAGGTGAATGGAAAATAGTCAAGGATGTATGGTCAGATGGGTATAGGGTTAATATGAACAGCAGCAGAAAAGGGTATAACTGGATTCGTTATGCACAGAAAGTCAAAGTGAGTTACTGTGAACAATTCAGTGATAGTGTAATTCTCATCACAAGTGATTCCAAAGCCACACCGACAACGATAGTTCAGGTACACCTGCCGACGACGCAAGCAAAAGATGAGAGAGAAACGAATTATATGAGGATATTGAACAGGAAGGGAGTAGAAGAAAATATTATGGGAGAACACGAGCTTGGTACTAGGAATGAGAGAAGAGATACGCTAATTGAGTTCTACAATAAATTTCAGCTAGTAATAGCGAATAGACATAAGAGGAGGTGATACACAAGGAAAAGCCCAGCAGATATGGGAAGATTTCGCGGTTAGATTCGAAATCAGATGCTGAAGCGCAACGTGCACCCTGGACCAGATATAGGCTCAAATCACAATTTAGTAGTTATGAAGAGGGGGCTGAAGTACACGAAGCCAGTGAGGAAGAATCAGTGAGCAAAGAAACTGGATACAGAAATACGAAGGACTGAAGAGATACGCTTGAAGTCCGCTGAGCATATAGATAATGCGTTAAGTAACAGCTCAGTAGGAAGTTCATTTGAAGAGAAATAGACATTTCTAAAAAAGGGCAATCACAGAAGTTGAGATTAAAAACATAGCTACGATGAAGGTAACTGCGAAGAAACCATGGGTAACAGAAGAAACACTTCAGCTGATCGATGAAGAAGGAAGTATAACAATAGAAGAGCTAGGAGATACAACATTACATTCAGAATTTAAAAGGTATTTGGAAGAGTTACTATCGAATAATGCAGTAGGGATAGATAACATTTGATCAGAATTTCGAAAACCATTGGAGGACGTGGCAACAAAACGACTATTCAAGTTGATGTGCATAATGTATGAGCCTGCCGATATCTCATCTGACTTTCGGAAAAAAACGTCATCCACACAATTCTGAAGGTTGCTAGAGCCTACAAGTGCGACAATTATGGAACAATCAGCTTAAAAGCTTATGCATCCAAGTTGCTGACAAGGATAATATACAAAAGAATGAGAAAGAAAATTGAAGATGTGTTAAATGACGATCAGTTTGGCTTGATGAAAGGTAGAAAGGCTATTCTCAGTGATAGCGAAGAAGAATTACAGGGTCTGCTGAATGTAATGAACAGTCTAATGAGTACAGAATATGGAATGAGAGTAAATCGAAGAAAGATAAAAGTAATGACAAGTAGCAGAAATGAGAACAGCGACACAATTCTGGTGTTTCGGACTAAAGAAAAATCAAGACACCTTCACAGGATTTGCCGATCTGAAAAAAGCGTCCAACAACGTAAAGTGGTGCAAGACGTTCTGAATTCTGAGAAAAATAGGCGTAATGTACAGGGAAAGGCACTGATATACGCTATAATACGTGCAAGAACCAAGAGCCAACAATAATAATGGAAGACCAAGAAAGAAGTGCTCGGATTAAAAAGGGTGTAAGACAGGGAAGTAGCTCTTCGCACCAACTCTTCAATCTATCAAGCAAAGAAATAATAACGGAAATAAAACTACACGAACGCAATAAAAATTCAGGGTGAAAGGATAACAATGATAAGATGTGCTGATTAATTGCTATTCTCAGTGATAGCGAAGAAGAATTACAGGGTCTGCTGAATGTAATGAACAGTCTAATGAGTACAGAATATGGAATGAGAGTAAATCGAAGAAAGATAAAAGTAATGACAGGTAGCAGAAATGAGAACAGCGAGAAACTTTAAATCACGATTCTTGATCACGGAGTAGGTGAAATTAAGGAATTCCGCTACTTAGATAGCGAAAGAACCGAACATGGACGGAGCAAGGAGGACATAAAAAGCTGACTAGCACTGGCGAAAAGGACATTCCTAGTAAAGAGAAGTCTTCTAGCATCAAATATAAGCCTTAATTTGAGGAAGACATTTCTGAGAACCGACATTTGGAGCACAGCTTCGTGTATTAGTGAAACATGGACTCTGGCAAAACTGAAACACAAGAAAACTGAAGCACTTCAGAAATGATGCTACATGAGAAAGTCGAAAATTAGATGTACTGAGAACCGATGAGGAAAGAAATACATGGAAAGACAAGATGAAGGGAGAGAATGGTAGGACATCTGTTAAGACATCACAGAATAACTTATAGGTACTAGAGTGAGGTGTAGAAGGTATAAACTGTAGAGGAAGACAGAGACAGAAATGTATCCAGCTTATAACAGAGGATGTAGGGTGCAAGTGCTACTCTTGAGATGGTGAGGTTGGCGCAGGAGAGGAATTAGTGGCGGTCCGCAACAAACCAGTCAGGAGGCTGATGACTCACAAAAACATCGTGGTTACCTTAAACTGCAGCGGGAAAGACATTCTGACATTTCCTACTGTAGGATGTTGTTTACCTTAAGATGGCTGTACCATATTATGTGTGAAATTAGAAGAGGCTAGTAGCATCTAATACCTGCGGTTGCTTTCGTTGCTACTGTTCTTCCTTGATGCATTAAGATGTGTCCTATTAACCGATCCGGCCTTTTAATCTAATTTTGTCACAAATGTCTTTTCTCCCCAATTCAGTTTGGTACATCTTCATTAGTTATTCGATCTGCACTTCTGATCTTCAGCATTTTTCTGTAACACTTTCAATTTGTTTATCGACCATGTTTCACTTCCTTCTAATACTTACCTATATAGTAAAAGTGAAGTAAATTCAAATAAATACAGATCCTGACACAAAAAGTGGAACATTTAGAAAAAGAGGAGGAAACGAAAAGAAACTTCATGAGATGAGACATGTGATCTTGTTTGAGTGGGTGCAAAATGGATTCGCATTTACAAAGAACTTGTGTGTGTGAAGCCGCTTATCAATATGACTTGTACCCTGTCTGGTCAGGATACATCGATTAAGTCAGTTGGGCAGCGTCAAGAAGCCGGCATGTCCTCCCCCCAGAAAAGGTGGTCCACAACTGTGACAACTTGTCCGTGATATCCTGGATGCTGGCACTGGGTCAGAATTGATACCCGAGGTGACTCCGGACATGCTCGGTCGGAATCAAATCTGGGGATCTTGCTGGCCACAGGACTACCTCAGCAGCAGACAGGCAGATCACAGAGACGAGTGCCGTGTGCGAAAGAGCACTTTCCTTTGGAAAATGACACCATGACACTGATGCGCATTAGTAGCACATGGGGATGCAGGATATACATGGTATACCGTTCTGCGATCAGAATTCCTCAGTCACAACCAGCTGTCACCTGAAGTCATATTCAGTCACTCTCCACACCATAACACCAGCAGAAATACCTCTGTGCCTCCTCAGAACATTGGAGGAATGTGAGTTTCCCCAGATAGCCGCCGTACTCCCAGGTGTATTCCAGGTTACTGTAAAACTGCGATTAATTCCTAAGAACAATGGGATCAATGTAACAGCAGTCCATATATTCAAGACATGACATCACTCCAAACGCAATCGTTTGTGTTGTGGTATTAATGGCAAACTTAGCATATGACGGTTATTTGTTTGTATGTACATCTTTTCAAAGATGGTTGCGGCTTTTCAGTACGAAATGTTAAATCAAACACCTTTCAGGCACCTAAATTTCGGTGGTATGTTACGCACTCCTCAGGCCCCGGTCCAACGTGTAGGAAATTTCCCACCTTTGGTCCAACCAGAATAGAGGCTAGCATTCAGTGACTGGTACCCGCAGGTTTCTACTTGAGACAGTGACCGCTTCAGACACCTCCGGCCTGCTGGTGATTTTTTGAAGTGATCACCGTCTAGATATCTACGGATACCAGGCTTTGAATGCTGTCCTTATTTCGACTGGACCAAAGGTGGGAATCTTCCTATACGTCGGGAAAGGGTCCTGAAGATTGTGTGATATATCGACGAAACTGGTGGCCCAATAAAATAACAATTTGGGAATTTACATGGATTAAAGGTGTTTGATTTGTCATTCCACTCCATTCGGTAATTTTTTATTCTGGTTGCTATTAGTCTCCTACCAATTGGTGTGGGATGATTCACAATGTTGCACGGAGGCCGTGAAAAATCACCATTCACTCCTAAACATAATGGGAGCAACGTATCAGCAGTCCATACTACCTGCACACAGCACGACTCCAAACGCAGCCTTTTGTGTTGTGGTATTAACTCCAAACTAACTGTGGGACTGCAGTTCCTTACTTCGGGTGGTGCTGGTCTCCAAACATTGGTGCGGGATGACGTAGAATTTTCCATTACTTCTTCTAGGATGACAGATGCAGATTTGATGGGGCGATTATGTGATTGTTGTAAAATACAGCGATCCTCCTTTCCGGTGGTCAGACATGCTCGGCTTCATCTTGATGAGTGTGCCTGCCCTGTGGTTTCCTTGCAGTCCAACATCGTGCCATTCGGATATGACATCCAGATGCCTCAGAAGTCAGAATACGCCACGATTCGACCAGACAGTGAAATGGAGACACATTCGAAGCCCGTTTCAATTTCTATCAAGTACTGATGTCGCTGTCTTATACGAGTACTTGGCATCTCTGTGACTTGCTGTAGTGATCATTCAACATGTGACCCTGTTCAAAAATGGCTCTGAGCACTATGGGACTCAACTGCTGAGGTCATTAGTCCCCTAGAACTTAGAACTAGTTAAACCTAACTAACCTAAAGACATCACAAACATCCATGCCCGAGGCAGGATTCGAACCTGCGACCGTAGCGGTCTTGCGGTTCCAGACTGCAGCGCCTTTAACCGCACGGCCACTTCGGGCGGCGACGCTGTTCAAGTCCCTTGTATTTTCTCTGCCCGGGGACTGTGTGTTTGTGTTGTCCTCAACATTTCATCATTATAATCACCATCATATATGACAGTGGCTAGATTGGACTGTGTAAAAAAATGGACTATGAGAAAAATTGGGACTTTGTACAGGCGCTGATGACCGCGTAGTTGAGCGCCCCACAAACCAAACATCATCACGTCCCTTGTATACCCTGCCAGATCAATGGCGCACTCTGGTGGCCGTTGACACAGACAATTCCAATTCTAATCATTTACGTTTAAGATTTCACAATAAGTCGCAGCTGATATTTAAGTTTCAGTGACAAACGACTGCGAAGTATCTAACTTCGCAGCCTATCACTTTAGGCATAAAATGAAATTTCTTAATCTTAATTTCGTCACAGATTTCAAACTACGGATGAGGACCACAAGCCAACATAAATCCCAAATATTTTTTTATTGTGAAAGTTAAAACCATAAATAGTGAACACTATGCAAATGGGGCACCTGAGTCTAACGTATGTGGTTATAATTCTCGTTTTCAAATTGAAAGTATCGCAGTTAGTTGCCCAGAAAAGTTCTTAGGAAAAGGGAAAACTAAAGAATTTGATATACGAGTAGTTGGTAGATCGAGCCTCACCGCTTTATTTGGAACTCTCTGAGCTCCACCTAAATCAGTTCGAGGCCGGAAAACGCTTCGAGACCACTGAAGAATTTGATGTACAAATAGCTGAAAATTTTGCAAACCTTTCAAGGACGGATTCATCTCATAAGAGGAATGGCACTGCATTAACCACAAGCCCTAAAAAACTTAATGTCGAAGAATGTTTTTGAGGTAATTACCAAGAGCAGATGTTGGACAAAGCATTAACACTGCAATAACACAACAGGACAGTGAGTGCCTTTATAATAGTTTCCATTTGGGAAATGCAAACGGCCTATTTTGTTACTAGTGTTATAAAAGAAACTATGTTATACCGTCATGATTGTTTATGTCTTGCATGTATTTACTGCTTCCGTAATAAATTCGATAAATTTATGTTTCACACATTGTATGTTACTTCCGTAGGAACCCTGCCTTAATAGTGATTTTCTCCTTACATTGCTGAATCGTCTTTGGAATTCATTTCAGCAGCAATTCTGCATGGCATGGATACAAAAAATTCTTGATCAGTTTCCAGAAGTACGTATCACCGCATGTCTACATACGGGTCAATTAAATCCCGTAAGTTACTGGCCAGTGGTTTGTTGGCGCAGATCTGGCGCCAAATAGCAAGTCAAAGGAGTCCCATCGAGTTCAGATCAGGCGAATTCAGTGTCCAAGACGTTAATGTGAGTTCACTATCATCTTCCTCAAATCACTGTAGCAAGATTCCACCCTTGTGAAATGGACATTTGTCCTGTCAGGAAATCCTATCGACATCGATTACGACATTTAGTACGAAAGGATTTCATGTGATCCGCAGCTGACGTAGTGTCCTCCATCACTACCCATGGAAACCCAGATGATTGCCCCATAGCATAATTTGGCCCCCACCCGCCATCACTCTCGCTGTCGCCACCGCCACTGCCACCGTTTGCGCATGCAGATCGCTTCGACATCTCTCTCCGAAGAGAAAAGGAAAGCCTTGTACGGCTGGTGCCTGACGATCCGGCACACCCCCCACACAGTATTGTAATGCGGGCTGCCGTTCTGGCAGGCGCCAGCAGCCGACTCTGCACAGCGCCATCCAGTGCAGTAAGGAGGACACCGCGATCATTGTATACAGCCAGCACTATTTCGCATCAGCGAAGGCATGTGAGGTCGACAACTTCCTGATATCCATACTTTGGGTGGCCTCTATACGACCGTCGCCTGCAGTTCTCCAGCAAACGCCAAGCCAGATACCAAGTTTGATTCTGAGTAAACGTCGAAGCTACGACGCAACGCAGCCAGACCAGGACAACGCCACAGCAGCACCGACTGTGAACGCAACTGACTCCGACCTGGCAAAATAACCTATGGTGACAGATTGTGTGCTTCAGCTCGCACCTCCATAGAACTGCGTTCAGTGAGTGACAGTTATTCTTCTTATAACGGAAAGATGTCTTGCTTCCTGTCAATGAATCAGCTTTCTGATGTTCAAGTTTCCTAGTTGATTACTTATAGAAGAAGAAAGACGTGCAGCATTGTTTACAAAACCTCTGTTGAGTCAGAAGAGGATCTATTAGCCCGGATAGTAGCAGCAGCAGCAGTAGGAATCAAGGACAGTCCTGCAGACGTTTACCGTGTCAGAAAGAACATGACCCTCCACTGGAACCTTTGCTTACAAGTCAATGGAGTCATTTTTCAATCTGTACTGTAACTGGTGTAGTTGCGCTGTGTTAGTGTTGTTGCCCTCTAGTAATAAGGAATTAAAATTTATTTGTGATACTTTTTGTCCTTACAGGAAAACATATTAAAAAAGTGTTTTCACTGTCCCATGCCGGGTCCCACAGCTTCTTGGTTTATTTAATTTTCATCCAGACCAAATTTCATCGCCCCATTTGAAAAATCCCCACAAGAAAATGTTACATTCGAAAAAAAAGTTGTTTTGGTGTCCTGCGCAGCCTCCCAGAGTATGTCAGTTTAAATAACTCTTACCCTTATGTCCTAAAAACTTTTTAACCATCAGATGGACATTACCACTTATGTAATATGGTGATCCTGTTGACTACATAAACTAAAATACATAAGAAATCAAGTAAAATATTGCATGACAAGTTAACAGTAATTACTGAAACCCGTACATGTACAACTCTTATTTTCAGGCACTAATCAATTGTTAATTCATGTTAGCATACTTCGCAGATCCATTCAAGTTTACATCTTTGCTGTGGTCTCTACCCACTCTTTAGCATAGTCTATAAGGTGTAGCAAGACATGGTGACAGGTAGAAACTTTGAGTAGCACCATGGACCATGCTTAGATTGTTCAACTAAGAGAGCAGAACCCAAAATGAACTAGTTTGTGTTTCTTCGCATCTCAGTGTGACACTCAGTTTGAACCTGCTACACATGTTAAATAATGGGAACTATCTTATAGCAAACCACTCTTCTTTGTAAAGTTCTCCTTGTGCCCAGCGCTCATTGGGAAACTGTTGTGACTACACATTTACCAGCATGAACTGCTTCTGACTGATATGCAAAACTGGCTGGGAAATATGTACAATTACTGTAAACAAATATCCAGTATGATGGCGGTGAGCTTAGTGGAACTTCTGTTGGATGGTTTTTCTATAATTATCAGAGGTGGCCCATTATTAACCCCAAATAATTTTCTAAAATCCTTCAGTCGCTGCATGTTTATGAATGTTACAAATCTTAAGAAGTGTTAACAACCCACAGTTTAAGTACTCCATTACTAAGCAAGAAATTAAACTCTTAGTTTTAAACCGTTAAGTATTGTATTCTATCTTCACTTTAAATTGTTGTACCTATAGTAAAATTTATATCTGAAATCTTGATATGCTCTTATGTGGTGGGTTCACTTAAACGTTCAGTAAAATATCTTACAAGAGCCTTCACACAGTTTGAATTATACTCACTGAACATTTGTCTCAGTAATGGTTTGGATTACAGTAGTACCAACTGTAGTAATAATGATTTTCTACCCTGCGTTTAGTGAATCAAATATAAAATGTGTGGTCTCCAGAGTTTTTGTAGCACTGTTTATAAAAGCTGGTTAATGAAAAACTTGATAGTCATAATAATAATGTAGCCATTACCCAAAAGTATGTAAGCACTGTAACGTAATAAGAATGACACATTGCCAATGTAATTGGTATTAGTAGTAGCAGGATATTTCAAAGATAATAGCTGTTATAATTTACACAAGTCATGTACATTCACATGTTGTATTTAATTAAGTGACTTGTTTCATTCTTAGGTTCTAACTGGAAAGAAATAAACAGGGGAACTAAATGAATTCAGAAAATAATTCATAACTCTTTTTGATTAATTAGATACAGAATCATAAGCCTCGTAAATAGTACTATGAAAGGTTGCAGGATTTTGGTAAGTAGGAACTGTATTCATTTCTAATTGTGGTTATTAATTTCCTGAAATAAATCAAATGCTTTAATTTATACCAATTTATTAGTTTGTATCTTACATTAATTGCCATCACATTGAGAGAAATCATCTTTACATAAATAATTGCAAGTGTAATGGATGGACTGCAGACATATGCTTAATTTTAAGCGGTGAACATACCTTTGTAGGTGGTGAGAAAGTTAAACCAGGGTTAATTACAAGCATCTCATTCGAATTCCAGTCTGAGGTATAAAAATGTACATGAAGATGTGTCAGACAAAGTAGCCTAAATTGTTTTACCATAAGACACAGCAAAATATATTTGTATTTATGAACTGGCATTTCAAAGAATATATAGTATATGGTAACAAGTAAGACAGGTAATAAATTACGCATTACATATACTGAGAAAGACAAAATGATTTTCATAAATTTATAAGGATATCATGATAAATTTTCAGGTTATTAAAAAATTACAACAGGTTCCCAGTTATCCTTAAAAAACTGTGATTAATTCGTGCTCCATGCTGAAATGATCCTTTGCCCCCAGCCATAACCCTTGTTTGAAGTGAATGCACCTTTTTTGGTGCTGATCACTGATTATGTTTTCTTATTTGGCACAACTACATTAACATTAAAACTTCTTTGGCACTAAATTTGTGTTGATAAAGTCTTCTGAATCAATTCCACTATAAATAATTTAACATTTGAACTTCTTCGAAAAACACTTCAAAAACGATTTGTTTCTAGAACTACGTTTTCAGCAACAATTCTCTCTAAGTGGTTGATGCTACAAATCTAACAACTACAAAGTTACATTAATTACTGCCAAATGCCAAATAAAACTGACCTTTAAGAAACATGGACTACAATCGAGACTAATAGAAGGCGCCGTTTGTGTGAATCTCGTGCTTTCCTGAACTGGGCGAATATTCGCATCTATGCTCTATGTAATTTACCTCTTACTTCTGGCAAGTATAAGAAAGCAACTGCATCTGAGAGCACATAGTCAAATCACATGTGTTCACTACCTCGGACGGAAGAATTATTTAAATGGAACTTTCACGAATTATAGTGAAACAAATTGGAAATAATATACTTCTGTATTAATAATAACATCAGTAGTGTAATATAAGTAGAAGAAACTAAAATTTGTTACGATAGTACACCAAATCCATTACTCAAGCTAGTAACTTCCGAGAACGATAATTTTTGATAAACTGTAGCTGTGGTGTGTCGAATAAGCAACACATCATGTGAATTTTCATCCCTGATAATTTTTTAAAATGATGTATTCCCTGTTCGCCTCTGTCTCAAGCTTTTTGGACGACGTTCGTTGACCATTTTCCTGATGTTCCACCAACACGAGTGGCTGGCGTTGTCAAAGTTACAGCCTCCTTTGCTGGTGCTATCAGTCAGAGATTACATACAGAATGTTAACTATTAATTGGAAAACATCAATTGAATTGATAGAGGACTTAAAAAGAATTAAAGAGTTCAGCTGTAAATTTTGTTTAGTTTCTCAATCACAGATACATTCTGTTGTTATATGTTTTCTGTGTTTCTGCCTTTTCTTCATCACATTTTCTCCTCGATTCCACAGATATTTTTTCGTTTCGTATGTTCTTTGTTCTGGGATGTGTTACATCTAACCTTCTTAGTTGTTCCCATGGTACCAGTAAACAAACAAATCCCTTTAGTATCAAGATAACAATCAGTAGTGGAAACTTGCTCCATACTAGTTATTGTCCTAGCATTTAGTGTATATTGCAGGCAAGAAAAATTTTAAATCAGCGTTTCTCAAATCAACAGTTAGATGGTAGAGCAGCATCTTGGCCTCCTGGATCTCTTGACCTAAATAAATTGAATTTTTGTTTTTTGAGGCAGTTAAAGAAAATGTTGTATTCAAGTTCTATTGCAAATGATGAGATCCTTCGCCTTAGTGATATTCTCTGCGTTTCAGGATATACAGCAGACACCTGGAATACAGGAGCGAGTAAGACAATCCATGATGTGGAGTTTAGAAATTGTGTCAAAGTTAAGGGTAGACATTTTAAGCATATCATTTAGCCATCAGAAGACAACACTTGAAAAGAGAAAAATATCTTTATAATTGAGCTGGAAATTTGGAAAAAGATAGAAAGCACACAAACATGTAACAGCGAAAAATGTAACAAAGATAATTTAAAAAAATTGATCTTATGTATACCTGAACTTTTTCGCTCGTTTTTAAGTGCTCTACTGTTCGCCAGAGGTTTCCACGTACCAGTTAAAAACCAAAGAGTGTCTCGGATTGGTTGAGAGCAAAAAGGTCCCATTTGCAATGTCAGGAATGTACCGCATACGAAGTAGATGAGGAAATGTAATGACCAGAGAAAACCCTCACACGTTGGCGCCATAGGTACATAATAACTGCCAGTCATGGGCTAGAATCCAGTTCGACATCAACAATGAGTGGGGGAGGGGTGAAGCTTTGACCACCCCAGACATCCCACTAGCGAATCGTCAAAAAAATCGTCAAACAAACACTGGTGGGGACTGACGACCTCAGATGTTAAGTCCCATAGTGCTTAGAGCCATTTGAACCAAACGCTGGCCAAAGAACCCAAGACAGAAGCTAACAGCCAATAAGTCGACAAGCGGCCATGAAAACTGCAAACATTTTGTATTTTTTTAATACAAGCAAGACATAAATTAATTGTGTTGGAGCTCAATATGAGCAAATTTTGATGGTGTACAATAAAATTTCACGAATATTTGTTATAAAGCAAATACTTAACTAAACAGTTTAGTTTCTGAGCTACATGCAAATACAAAGCGCCAGTTTTCATTTACTCTAATTAGCCTTGCAAAATATCCTTGCAGAATTATACGTCTTAAGAATTTTGTTTGATTTGAACTGTATGTACCACCTTCTAATGTTGTGACAGCAAAATAAGTAAGTAAGGTGAACTGTTGTTATGATGCTCCTATATTTATGAGTTTCTGATGTGGCACATTAAGAAAGCTTGTAAAATTTATTTACAATTCATAAAGCCTACTATATCGCAGTAATGTCTGTGTGTCGGATATCTGTTTGTAGATAACGATGAGTATTGATGTTATCTAATGAATTTAGTTAATCAGAATAAACACATAGCAAATATTTACTCACACTAAAAATCTATCGTGATTGCCAACTTTATAACTGAGTAGTGAGAAACCCGTCACATTAAATTGACACTAACATGTTTCGTATTTTTCTTTCCGATAATTCCCTGCCTGCAAGAAGCCCATTAATTTCTACTTTAATGTCTCAAAACACTGCTTCAGTTTCCATCCGAGAGGTATCGCATTAAAAGACTGTATTCTAGATGTCAATATCAGACAGGAAATAGTATTCTAATTGCAGCAGTAATTGCATTGCATTCATTACTCTTCTATACAGCTACCAAAAAACTTTTCTTGCTGTGAAGTTGTACTGGGTGCTACGAAATAAAGTTTTATCCTCAAGGATACCTCTCCCTGCAACACTTTACAGAAACATGACTGTGGAAAAGGCAAATAATGTTGCCACAATGCAGTCTCTACAAGCAGCTGCTTTTTGCTAGGGAATTTTTAGAAAAATTCACCAAGGTATGAATGTTTGTCTTGTATTCGTTTTTACATAATTTTATATACTTACATTTGTCCAGGCATAGAAATTGTGCCTCATGTAACGTTAACAGTATCAAGTTTTCATAGTTGCTACAGAATCAAAATCGCATTTCCATCCAACATTTCTTCTTGTGCTTAATCTTCTTCATCTGTATCTATGTCCTATGTCGAGATATTAACATGAATCTAGCTCTTTTATATGCTATGATAAATTCTTTTACTCAGTATTCACAACCAGTGCAAAAAGATGCAGTATTAATACAACACTCTGAAATAATCGCAGTGAAGCAGTTCGGAAAAAAATTCCACAAGTATATTATATATGAAGGGCAAGTCCAATGACACAGTGTGAATATCGGAAGCCTACATCGAAATGAAGATCACAATGCTCTCTTGATTTCAGTTTTAGCAGATCTTACAGGTTTTAGCTCCAAATATATTTCATAATTCTAAACTGCCATTTTCAAGATGATATTACTGGTTTCCATTCGATTTTTTGAAGTCACTTCTCGATTTTTCCCAACTTGTGGCAAAGAATGAACCTTTTATTTGGCATTCATTATGTATATATTATGAAAAAAATGGTACTTCTGTAGATATGATTGGTGTGATATAGTGAGCAAATTATACATGAGATAGTGTGCATTTCATTCATTAATATTACAATTTCAAGCACTCAATTAAATGGAAACTACTTTAATATTAGTTGTATGAGTGTAGGCTTCCACTGTGGAGTCTATTTCAATAAAATTTTCATGGGTGTCACTTGGTGTCATGATACAAAAAAGAAACTGCCAACGTTTCGTCTACAGTTACAGGCACCAATGATTAGGTTGAGTCTCATGTAGCAGAAACTCCTGCAGTTTTTGTTATATCTTGAAGGGATCGCATTGCCAGTAGGATGTCATTGAAATGGACAGTAGACACTTCGTGTAATGGATTGATAAAACTACACATACGTATTTGGTTCTTCACTTTTTACATCTCTTGTTCTTTTCTCTTTATGGCAGAATATAATTTTTACAAAAATTACAGAGTGTAGTTGAATACGAAAACATTTACGTTAAATTGTGGTTCAGACTTTTGTGTGAATAACATGTCTTGTGACTTTTTGATCGCTGATGTTTCTTGTGAAGTATTTTGCTGCTTAAATATCTCAGTTACTAAAAAATTTCTCCCAGTAAACTTACAGTAAAAAGTTTGGCACAATACATAATATCATTTTTCTAAACTTGTTTCAATTCCAGGAACGATGAGTAGCATTCAGATACCTTAATTGTGCTTTACACAAGGAGCAACATGTTGTGAGAGACAATACATATATCGTCAGGTTGATAACTCTCAGTTCTACAATAGTGGAAACGCTAGAAACTCAAACAACACATTTCTTGCATCCATAAAAGAAAATTTAGTACTTTGACTATGGAATGAAATGACCATAAGGCATAGGTGCTCGTCATAATTAAAATTGTCCATTTTTGTCCTTGTGACACACAGTATCTAGCCATCTTTAGTGGTAGTGAGCACCACAGGTGTCCTCTTGATGCTTCTCCTAATATAGTCATTACCTGTTACTTGCTGAAAGTACTACCATGCATGTGCAATTGCCTTCTGAACCATGACATCATTCCCTTGGTACATATTCTTCGCTATTTCCAAAGATACTGATTGTATACTGATGTCCAGGTTCACACAAAGTCTCCCTGTTGCATCAAGTAGTACTCAATAGTTTACTATGCATTTGCATTGAAATATATCCAGAAACTTTTAAAACTCTCATTATGTGCTTCATGTGAATTTGATTGTCGAAACTGTTTTCTTGAATATCTATTTCTAACTCTTCCAGAGAGTCTTATATTCTTTCCCAAGTGTAATACTTCTAAATCATGTTCTCCTTTAAGGGTTGACCTATTTCGTTTTACATGGTCAGCTACCTATGAGTTGTCAGAATTCCTTAGCCTAAAAGCCTCTTTGTGTTCCTAGTATCTGATGTATTCTCCACATTTATCCACCATATGTCATATGAGAGGATCAGCACTTCAGGTTGCAATGACGCCTTTTTTCCCTTCTTTATGAAGTAGACAATGTAGTAATCGTTAATTTAGTTCACTTTCCCAAATCACCTTCTACAGTTCACTCCAGTAACACACTCCTACAACAAAAGGTGGCATCAATGTATAAGTTTAGAAAGCACCAGATGCTAAGGTATGTGTAAAACTGCAGTCTGTGACTAAATTCCCTGCTGCAGGAACTGAGACGTCCAGTCACATTCATGAAACACTGAAGAAGATGGACAGAGATGATGTGGTGGGTGTTTGCACTCTTAGATGATCGGTTCACTGCTGTAGAGGACCTGAAGCTCAAACACAGTTGTCTGATGCTTAGTGGCTGGTCAGTGACTGGAATGATGTCACACAACACCAAGTGCATCAACTACATCAAGTGTGTCTGTGATGGCCGCTGGATCGTAACAGATGAATCTTATCACCAGATATCCACTGATAAGGGGAGTGTGACTGCCATTATGAAAAAAACTGAACTCCTGTAAGATTTGTGCAAGCTGGGTACTGAAAATGTTGACAAACCAGAATGAAGACACAAAGAAAACATCCCCATCCTATCTTTTATATTGCTTCAATGTGGAGGGGAAAGAGTTTCTGTCGAAAATTATGACTACAAGCAAGATTTAGGTTCAAGTTTTTGATGGAGGACCATGATTTTAACTACAGTGATATACATGAACTTCTTCCAAGGTAGAAAGAAATGGTTGACAAACATGATTTCACTGAAAAGTGACAAATTAATCTCAGTTTTTGTATCTCTTATTGCGTGTATATAGCATTTCGTTTCATGCAAAAATCGTTGAAGAAAGAGAGCATTATGTACTGAGCTACCCTTGTACATAGTCCTATCATCAAAAATTAGCTCATTTTTATATTGACATTTAGAGCTCACAAAATTATTAGCTGGCTACACTACTCCAATTCTGTGAGATTAAAAAAATTTTGCTATCTGTTGTGAGAGTCTCCTGTAATATGGATAAAGGACCAACTTTAGTTTTTATTTCGTTCTTTCTGACCTTATTTTCTTAGTATATTGACTTTTGAAATGGGACTGACAGGGGCATAAGTAGACTATTTTAATGATGGACAAGAACCCTTAGTCCTATGTGTTATGTTTTACTTTATAAATGCTGCAGATACTGTGTTACAGTTTTTAATATTCTAGAGACAGAAGCCGAGTGGTGACAAACCGATAGCGAGAGTATTGTCTCACAAAGAGTACTGCTGACTTTGTAAGGCGGAGTCCAAGTGACTTAATGCTACTCATTATTCACGACAAAGTGTAACAAGTGCTGATTGGTATCTGAAAAGAAACAGAAAATATTGTTTTGGTACAGTGAAATTTGAGGGCGTGTTGACGTTACAGGAGGCAGTTTGCGATTGCCAGTAAAAGTAACAGAATGTTAGTATTTTGTTCTCCGTCCTGCGTGTGTATGTCGATTCCTCGGGAACACATGCGCTGCTGCGAGTAGCACTATGCAAACGTAAACATACGGCTGCTGCTGAGGCTGGCTTCCAGTGTGCGCGCGCGCGTGGGCCCAGCTGAGCCAGAACGCCTTTGGCCCAATACTCTACTGGATGAGCGGCGAGCTCTGGCTGTCGCTGAAGTCGAGCGTGTAGTACATCTCGCCGGTGTCGAGCGCGGGGAAGCGGCCGCCGCCCCCCGCGGGCCCCGCCTTCCCCCTCTCGCGCTCTCGGTCGCGGTCACGCTCCCTCTCACGGTCGTGCTCCAGCATGGAGGCCCGGCTGCCCCTGCGGCCAAGGAAAGGCGTCCTGCGCCCGTCACACAGCAGGTCACAGCGCGACATGTCGAAGCGTGCGCAAGACATCGAACTCTGAGGAATGCTGAAATTATAACATGGTATACACAATGCGCCAAAAAAAAGTATCACTTTCTCGAAACCCTGTAACTGTCTCCCACTGTGACGTGTAAGGTTGAAATTTGACTCAAAGATGCATGCAACCTCTCTGTGTAATGCAGAAAAAACGTGCCGTCTTTCAACATCATCTTTTGGCTTCGCGACGCTTCAAACAGCAAGATGTTGACATATGCGAAAAAATTGGCGAGTTGTGACCTGAACTCATGCACTCAGGATTCCGTACAAACTTAAATATATAAATAGAGAGTTCACCTGTTTCAGGAATCGAGGAACTCGAAAATTTTTGCATGTTATTGACATTGATACTGGGGGGGGGGGGGGGGGGATTTCAAGACTTTCGAGAATGAAACTTCCTGGCAGATTAAAACTGTGTGGCAGGCCGAGACTCGAACTCGGGACCTTTGCCTTTCGCGGGCAAGTGCTCTACCAACTGAGCTACCCAAACACGACTCACGCCCTGTCCTCAAAGCTTTACTTCCACCAGTCTCTCGTCTCCTACCTTCCAAACTTTACAGAAGCTCTCCTGCGAACCTTGCAGAACTAGCACTCCTGAAAGAAAGGAAACTGCAGATACATGGCTTAGCCACAGCCTGGGGGATGTTTCCAGAAAGAGATTTTCACTCTGCAGTGGAGTGTGCGCTGATATGAAAATTCCTGCCAGATTAAAACTGTGTGCCAGGCCGAGACTCGAACTCTGCCAGGAAGTTTCATATCAGCGCACACTCCGCTGCAGAGTGAAAATCTTGTTCTGGAAACTTTCGAGAATGTTTGAATTTCAAGTTTTAAGTCGGAAAACAAATGAGAAAATATTTTTTTAATGTGATCTAATTACAAATTCACAATTTTCTGATTCATTTACCATACTTCTACTGTCAAACCCTTCTTCTTGCCAAATTCGATGATTCTACATCAAGGTGAAGTACCCTATAAGTTTTAAGCGCTGAGTTTGCGAGTATCAGAATGTGTGACGTAAATGATCATATCTTTTAACTGCACTGACTTAGAAGCTCAACATTTTTACACCACCAAGGGATTATATTTCTACGTATGTGATGTAAATTTCAACTTGATACGGCAACACGTTCCAGAGTAAAATGGGGCTTAACAGCGGTTGGACTGATGAAGTGCCAAAGAAACTAATACAGGCATGCATATTCAAATAAAGAGAGATATGTAAACAGGCAGAATACCGCTCTGAGGTCAGCAACGCCTGTAGAAGGCAACAAGCGTCTGGCGCAGTTGTTAAATCGGTTAATGCTGCTACAATGGCAGGTTAGCAAGATTTAAGTGAGTTTCAACGTCGTGTTATAGACGGCGCACGAACGATGGGACACAGCATCTCCGAGGTAGCGATGAAGTGGGAATTTAATCGTAAAATCATTTCAGAAGTGTACCGTGAATTTCAGGAATCCAGTAAAACATCAAATCTCCTACATAACTGCGGCCGGAAAAAATCCTGCAAGGACGGGACCAACGACGACTGAAGAGAATCTCCCATCGTGACAGAAGTGCAACCCTTCTGCAAATTGCTGCAGATTTCAATGGTGGACAATCAACAATTGTCAGTGTACAAACCATTCAATGAAACATCATCGATATGGACCTTCAGAGTCAAAGGCCCACTTGTGTACCCTTGATAACTGCACGACACGAAGCTTTATGCCTCGTTTTGGCCCATCAGTACCAATATTGGACTGTTCATGACTGGAAACAAGTTGCCTGGTCAGACGAGTGTCGTTTCAAATTGTATTGAGCGGATGGAGACAACCTCATGAATCCGTGGACTCTGCATGTCAGCAGGACATTGTTCAAGCTGGTGGAGGCTCTGTAACGGTCTGGGGCGTGTGAAGTTGCAGTGATATGGGAGCTCTGATACGACTCTGACATGTGACACGTACGTAAGCATTCCGTCTGATCACCTGCATCCATTCATGCCCATTGTGCATTCCGACGGATTTGGGCAATTCCAGCAGCATAATGTGATACCCCACACGTCCACTAATGCTACGTAGTGGCTCCAAGAACACTCTTCTGATTTTAAATACTCCCTCTGGCCACCACACTCCCCAGAAATTAATATTATTGAGCATATCTGGAATGCCTTGTAACGTGCTGTTCAGAACAGATCTCCACCCCCATGTACACTTACAGAATTACGGACAGCCCTGCAGGATTGATTGTGTCAATTCGCTCCAGCACTACTTCGCGCGTTAGTCAAGCTCATGACACTACATGTTGCAGCACTTCTGCGTAATCCCGGGGGCCCTACACGATATTAGGCACATGTGCTAGTTTCTTCGGCTCTTCAGTGCAATTCCAAGTTAGTAGGTCTTGGATTTGTTCCTTTGGTTGTACTATAAAACCTTGCTTTTCTTGATTCCAGGTCAACAAGACGTACCGTTTAGGGCTTAATGAGTGAGTTTGCGAGTATCAAAGTATGGGACATAAATGGCCACATCTTTGATTTCATTGTCTTAGGAGCTAACGTTTATTAGACTGCAAATCAACCACAGACCTTGGTTTGTGACAAAAAATTCAACTCGATACGTCTACCCTTCCCTAAGCAAAAGGTGCCTTAACAGATGGATGAACAGACAGTGTGGTAGCAATTTTTTTTAAAAAATTGTCCGATGTAAATACAGATTAGCAATTTTCGGACTTTTTCCTTAGGTCGCAGTGTGAACCTTTGTTTCTTGCGGAATTTCAAGATACTAGGTCACTGGCAGAATACCGTGTAGATTTTGATCAGAGAGTTTGTGAGTATCAAAACATGTCGCACAAATAGCACTCCGACTTCAGGCCACAAGTGGCCCATCGAGACCATCCGACCGCCGTATCATCCTCAGCTGAGGAGGCGGATATGAGGGGCGTGTGGTCAGCACACCGCTCTCCCGGTCGTTATGATGGTTTTCCTTGACCGGAGCCGCTACTGTTAGGTCGGTAGCTCCTCAATTGGCATCACGAGGCTGAGTGCACCCCGAAAAATGACAACAGTGCATGGCGGCCCAGATGGTCACCCACGCAAGTGCCGGCCACGCCCGACAGCGCTTAACTACGGTGATCTGACGGGAACCAGTGTATCCACTATGGCAAGGCCGTTGCCTCGCACAAATAGCCGTATCTTGTAACCGGACTGACTTAAAAGATAACGCTTATTATACAGCCAAGAGGCCAAAGACCCAAGTTTTTGACATAAATTTCAACTTGGTCTTCTGCCTGGTCCTGATAAAAAAGACTTTTAGACAGTCGTACAGCCCTTAAAAAAGACCGCAGTTCAGAAGTTCAAGTGAGCTGCAAGGTGGGTTTATGATGTCACATTGTCACCAAATTTCGTTACAATTCTACTCGAAGCCACCGTGGGCGTGTCATATCTAAGGTGTGTCGAAGAGGTAGCCTGCACTCAGACGCAAGAATAGCTTCGAGGCACCACTGTTTTGAATGGGTGTCGAAGCCTCTGACAGGTCATCTTTAACGTGCTCAGCAAACGTGCGTAGATGGCACCGAGGCTGTTGTCCAACTGGGGGTCATAGGGGGATGCTCTGCCGTTTTATGCACGCACATGCCAACGTGCATGTGATCACGCCACACAAGGACGCGGAACTGTAGGGTTCCAAAAGCCCACACAGCCCTTGCTACTTAGGACGAGATTGAAATTTCTTTTCAGCGGTCCCTAGAGGTTCCCATCCTGTTTACCAGATCAAAAATTGCGGTAGCGCTACACTCCATGTGGGTAGGATCACGCTCAGAGGGTTGCAGTCGCACAATCTAGTTTCCGACACCTAGATGTATGAGAAACATGGGAATGGATGGTTTCACTGACACCCTTTATACCACTTTATGGGAATTTTTCATGTCGATTCTGAGTGTTGGTATGCATGAATTGTTTTCCTCGACGATTCGTAAGAGAAATGCATGATTTCGAGGCAGGGTGTAACGGTTCTCACCCAATGGCAGAGGCATCAGAAGGATGGATGATATGCAGTTTGGAGTGGGTGTGTGACGTGGATCCCACATGTCTACGATCGCGTTGGGCAGAATTGTGGTGATATTTGGTGGCAATACGACATCATTAATCTACCTTTCACGTCAGATAAACTTCCGAGCTGTGACCTTTTCTCCACAAGCATCGATACATTCCTGTATGAAGTGTCCCTGAGACCGAGGGTGACGTCTCAGAGCGGCACGGTTTTGAACCATTACAGAGGACGATTGTAAGCATCTTTGAGCCAAACTTGAAACATGTGTCTCACTGGGGGACAGTTACAGGTGTGTCAAAAAAGTGAGGCTTTAATTGTGTTGTTCAGTGGACGTGTCTGAAACAAAGCACCAGTTACTATACCCTTTCCCTCCACTGAAGGTGTTCCCTAAGGCTCTGTCCTTTCACCAGCCATGTTTTAACTTCATCAGTTGTACTTTACACTAAAATAAAAAGTAACAGTCCAAATTTAAATTTTTCATTGAAATTTCTGCTAGAAAATAGAAGAAAATTCAATAATACCTTACTTTAACTCAAAATAAGTTTTTGACACAGTCAACAGAAACAAATTATTACAGATTCCAGCTGATGATCATGGTCGAGATTAAAGTCTCAAGGCCTCATTCAGATAAACAGAAACATAGAACGTTTTCCTCTCACATCCTTAGGAAATGACCTGAATCATTTTGTGCACAATTTACAGATTACATCCAAGAAATACACCATAGACGTCAGCATCAAAAATAATCTACATCTATGTCCTTTACATCTACACATGAAGGGCCAAGAGTGCCACGCTAGTGGAGAAACACACAATGAAACTATTTTCCGGTCAACAATTAAAATAAAGAATGGGCTTCAGGCTATGGGCACCTGTCTTCCACAGCACTAGTTGTGGGTGTGAAAAGCAGTACATCGGCCAGGATGCAGCGATGCGTCGCACAGCACTGCTTGGAGCATGTGAGGAGCGTTCACCTCAGCCTAACCGACAAATCTGCAGCCACAGATCACAGCATCAACGAAGGCCACATATTTGTGCTATGCTATACAGCGCCATGGGGGTTTGGAATACAGACATCAAGGAGGTAGTTCACGCAAGAGAATTTGACGATTTTGACAACTGGGGCGGCGGGTGCATTGGATCGAGCGTTGTAAAAAGTAAGCCAGAAACGCCTCTATGTGAAACCGGTGGAGTCAGGTAACTGAATAGACGGACAATACCAGGACTTCACGCCTGGATCCCCCTCCACGTCTCTGTCTGCCGCCATGCCTCCTCCCCCCCCCCCCCCCCCCCCCCCGCCAAAAAAAAAGCATTGCCACGAAACCTTCATCGGAACCATGCGACTGACACACCTGTCGTGCCCATGAAAGAAAAATCTCTGGTCCCGCGGCTATAAACAAACGAACTGGATACGTACACGACACTTCACCATGAGGTGACTATTAGGAAAATTGCCAAAACGTTGCGACAACACGATCCAACGACTCTGCTCATAATCCGAGCAGATTTCTTAAATATGTATTCAGTTCTCTCAGCGACATAAACGAATTAAACCTTATACCACCATCTTAACCTCATTACAACTGTCCATGACGACCACCAGGTTTGCTGCATGCATTACAACGGTGCACAGAACTTTGCAACACTCTTTGAAGCATCGGTGTAGTGTGTCGTACAATCAAACAGCCATCTACTTCGCTACCTGTTTGTTTCTCTTCTGTTTCTTTTGATGTTGCATTTATCAACGACTTTATCTAAACCCACAGCGAAAAATCTACAAGTGGTTTATTATGCAGCCGTGAGGCATAGCTTTCCCTCCGACGCAACACTAAGTGCATCTGTTCTTAATGTGCTCATGGGCATTAGTACCAAAGTGGGATGGCACATCACTACGTTGGAGCCACATCCTCTTATTGACATCAATAGCTACAGTGGTTTCACAGATGAAACGCATAACAGTTAATCTGCATCGTCGAGATGGTGTGGCAACAAATGACATGTAATTAGTGAGTTTTACAATTCCTGGCCACTAGTCGAATGGGAATTGTAACTGTTTATATGGAACGAGAGTACCATTTGCAATTTAATACTTTTACTACATTTTTTGCTGTGAGGAGACGGCTGACAGATACTAATGTACGGTTATTTTAATTGACGTCGTAGTTAGATGTAACAATACGAAAATATATTTACTGCCGTTTCGTTTTCCAACATGGAGAGGGGTGACTCTTACAGCGTTATTCATATTTTGTTGTTGTTGTTGTTGTGGTCTTCAGTCCTGAGACTGGTTTGATGCAGCTCTCCATGCTACTCTATCCTGTGCAAGCCTCTTCATCTCCCAGTACCTACTGCAACCTACATCCTTCTGAATCTGCTTAGTGTATTCATCTCTTGGTCTCCCTCTACGATTTTTACCCTCCACGCTGCCATCCAATACTCAATTGGAGATCCCTTGATGCCTCAGAACATGTCCTACCAACCGATCCCTTCTTCTGGTCAAGTTGTGCCACAAACTTCTCCCCAATCCTATTCAACACTTCCTCATTAGTTATGTGATCCACCCATCTAATCTTCAGCATTCTTCTGTAGCACCACATTTCAAAAGCTTCTATTCTCTTCTTGTCCAAACTATTTATCGTCCATGTTTCACTTCCATACATGGCTACACTCCATACAAATACTTTCAGAAACGACTTCCTGACACTTAAATCTATACTAGATGTCAACAAATTTCTCTTCTTCAGAAACACTTTCCTTGCCATTGCCAGTCTACATTTTATATCCTCTCTACTTCGACCATCATCAGTTATTTTGCTCCCCAAATAGGAAAACTCCTTTACTACTTTAAGTGTCTCATTTCCTAATCTAATTCCCTCAGCATCACCTGACTTAATTCGACTACATTCCATTATCCTCGTTTTGCTTTTGTTGATGTTCATCTTATATCCTCCTTTCAAGACACTGTCCATTCCATTCAACTGCTCTTCCAAGTCCTTTGCTGTCTCTGACAGAATTACGATGTCATCGGCGAACCTCAAAGTTTTCATTTCTTCTCCATGGATTTTAATACCTACTCCGAATTTTTCTTTTGTTTCCTTTACTGCTTGCTCAATATACAGATTGAATAACATCGGGGAGAGGCTACAACCCTGTCTCACTCCCTTCCCAACCACTGCTTCCCTTTCATGTCCCTCGACTCTTATAACTGCCATCTGGTTTCTGTACAAATTGTAAATAGCCTTTCGCTCCCTGTATTTTACCCCTGCCACCTTTAGAATTTCAAAGAGAGTATTCCAGTCAACATTGTCAAAAGCTTTCTCTAAGTCTACAAATGCTAGAAACGTAGGTTTGCCTTTCCTTAATCTTTCTTCTAAGATAAGTCGTAAGGTCAGTATTGCCTCACGTGTTCCAGTGTTTCTACGGAATCGAAACTGATCTTCCCCGAGGTCGGCTTCTGCTAGTTTTTCCATTCGTCTGTAAAGAATTCGTGTTAGTATTTTGCAGCTGTGACTCATTAAACTGATTGTTCGGTAATTTTCACATCTAATTTTTCATATGTACCTGCGCAAAAACAAGATACACAAAAAAATTACCCACATATCAGTTGATTGAGCATCTTAACCTACGTTACAGGTGCTCAGTATGGCCACCACTTCTGACGAGGTGAACATCAATACGGGCATGGAATTCATTGACCCGCATTATCCATGGAGACGCGACAGTAGACCTTTTTACAAATCTGCTGATTGGTTTGATATCTGCTGGCGCGAACCGACTCAGTATGACAATAAGGAGCGGAGGTTTAGCAATGTAACAAGAAGAGAGCACAACCAACCGGTGAAATAAGATTTATGAGTATTCTTTAACGAAAAGTACGTTTCCCTTTACGACAGTGAAACATAGCAATAACATGAAGTAAATACTCACCAGTTCTCTGATAACCAATCGTGGCAGACATACAGGGGTTGGACACATCGTCAGAAATTCATACTTGAACGTAAATGCAGATGCTAGAGAGCCCTGCAGGTTGCGCTGTTGTATTTGACCACGAATGTCCTCAGTCGATGCAAGTGTCGCTTGTGGCCATAAAAGCTTTCTACACTACTGGCCATTAAAAGTGGTACACCAAGAAGAAATGCAGATGATAAACGAGGTATTCATTGGACAAATATATTATACTAGAACTGACATGTGATTACATTTTCACGCAATTTGGGTGCATAGATCTTGAGAAATCACTACCCAGAACAACCTCCTCTGGCCGTAATAAGGGCCTTGATACGCCTGGGCCTTGAGTCAAGCTGAGCTTGGATGACGTGTACAAGTGCAGCTTCAACACGATACCACAGTTCATCAAGAGTAATGACTGGCGTATTGTGACGGTCCAGTTGCTCGGCCACCATTGACCAAACGTTTTCAATTGGTGAGAATCTGGAGAATGTGCTGGCCAGGGCAGCAGTCCAACATTTTCTGTATCCATAAAGGCCCGTACAGGACCTGCAACATGCGGTCGTGCATTATCCCACTGAAATAAAGGGTTTCGTGAGGATCGAATTAAAAGTAGAGCCACGGGTCGTAACACATCTGAAATGTCACGTCCACTGTTCAAAGCGCCGTCAGCGCGAACAAGGGGTGACCGAGACTGTAACCAATGGCATCCCATACCATCACGCCGGGTGATACGCCAGTATGGCGATGACGAATAGACGCTTCCAATGTGCGTTTAAAGCGATGTCGCCAAACATGGATGCGACCATCATGATGCTGTAAACAGGATTCATCCGAAAAAATGACGTTTTGCCATACGTGCACCCAAGTTCGTCGTTGAGTACACCATCGCCGGCCGCTGGTGGCCGGGCGGTTCTAGGCGCTTCAGTCTGGAACCGCGCGACCACTACGGTCACAGGTTCGAATCCTGCCTCGGGCATGGATGTGTGTGATGTCCTTAGGTTAGTTAGGTTTAAGTAGTTCTAAGTTCTAGGGGACTGATGACCTGAGATGTAAGTCCCATAGTACTCAGAGCCAGTTGAACCATTTGAGTACACCATCGCAGGCGCTCCTGTCTGTGATGCAGCGCCAAAAGTAACCGCAGCCGTGGTCTCCGAGCTGATAGTCCATGCTGCTGCAAACGTCGTCGAACTGTTCGTGCAGATGGTTGTTGTCTTGCAAACGTCCCCATCTATTGACTCAGGGATCGAGACGTGGCTGCACGATCCGTTACAGCCATGCGGATAAGATGCCTGTCATCTCGACTGCTAGTGATACGAGGCCGTTGGGATCCAGCACTGCGTTCCGTATTACCCTCCTGAACCCACCGATTCCACATTCTGCTAACAGTCATTGGATCTCGACCAACGCGAGCAGCAATGTCGCGATACGATAAACCGCAATCACGATAGGCTACAATCCGACCTTTATCAAAGTCGGAAACGTGATGGTACTCATTTCTTCTCCTTACACGAGGCATCACAACAACGTTTCACCAGGCAACACTGGTCAACTGCTGTGTGTGTATGAGAAATCGGTTGGAAACTTTCCTCATGTCAGCACGTTGTAGGTGTCGCCACCGGTGGAAACCTTGTATGAATGCTCTGAAAAGCTAACCATTTGCATATCACAGCATATTCTTCCTGTCGGTTAAATTTCGCGTCTGTAGCACGTCATTTCGTGGTGTACCAATTTTAATGGCCAGTAGTGTATATAGTTGCGACTGCGTTATGTCAGAGCTAAGTAAATTCTAACGTGGGAAAAATGTTGGTGCTCGTATGGTGCGTGCTTCAGTAAAAAAAGAAGCCAAAGTGTTTGGTATTTCAAGAGGCACTGTATCGAATATTTATACCGCATACAGGGAAATGGAAAAACATCATCCGCTAAGTCGCAATGCTGACGAAAGTGTGTGTGTGCTGAGTGATCGTGACAAACGGTCACTGAAGAGGATTGTGACGAAACATATGAAGTCGACAGTAGAAGACGTCAGTGCACAACTGAATGTCGTACTCGAGAAACCTGTCAGCATCAAAACAACACGAGGTGGGGTCTGATAAACTTGTAATTGGTGGATGACCTGGAACTGAAAAACCACACTTCATTGAGGCAAATTCTCGTAACGGGAAACGTGGTACCGAAGCCAACCTGGACTATCGAGCACTGCAAGAATGCCATTTGGACAGCTGATCTTCTTTCACCCTATTGCCAACTTGTGGCCGAGTCGATGTCCCAAGAGTGAAACGTAGCAATGGTTCGGTGACTAATTGGCAGTCATATCGTAGTATTCCATCGGCCCCATTGTTACTCTGCAAGGTAGTGACAATGCCGAGTATCACGTGACCACTTTGACTGACCAGGTCCATCCCGTGGTACCTTGTTTGCTCCGCAATGATGATGCGGCCTTCCGTGACAACAGGACCTTTGTTCCCAAGCATCGAGTCTTCAGGACTGATTTTGTGAGCATGGGGATGATTTGTCGCATTTTCACTGGCCACCATGGTTAACAGGGGAAGGTACGTACCTCCATCACCATTACCTGAACTGGCAAGTATTTTGCCGGAAGAGTTGTGTAACAGTCCCTGGAAAACCACATAGGATCTACATTTATCCGTTCCGAGACGAGTGGAAGCTGTTTCGGAAGTGATCGAGTCTCCTATATCGTATTATATATCGTAATGTGCGTTTGTTGTTTCAGTATTTATGCCTACCCCGGTAAGCAGTGAAAGGGTAAATCACCCCAGACTTCCAGAATGAGATTTTCGCTATGCAGCGGAGTGTGCGCTGATAAGAAACCTCCTGGCAGATTAAAACTGTGTGCCGAACCGAGACTCGAACTCGGGACCTTTGCCTTTCGCGGGCAAGTGCTCTACCATCTGAGCTACCCAAGCATGACTCACGCCCCGTCCTCACAGCTTTACTTCTGCCAGTACCTCGTCTCCTACCTTCCAAACATAACAGAAGCTCTCCTGCGAACCTTGAAGAACTAGCACTCTTGAAACGAAGGATATTGCGAAGACATGGCTTAGCCACAGCCTGGGGGATGTTTCCAGAATGAGATTTTCACTCATTTCACAGGAAACATCCCCCATGTTGTGGCTAAGCCATGTCTCCGCAATATCCTTTCTTTCAAGAGTGCTAGTTCTGCAAGGTTCGCAGGAGAGCTTCTGTAAAGTTTGGAAGGTAGGAGACGAGATACTGGCAGAAGTAAGGCTGTGAGGATGGGGCGTGAGTCGTGCTTGGGTAGCTCAGATGGTAGAGCACTTCCCCGCGAAGGGAAAAGGTCCCGAGTTCGAGTCTCGGTCCGGCACAGTTTTAATCTGCCAGGAAGTTTCACCCAAGACTCGTTTATTGTGACAGCTGAATATACCATTACGACTGCAAGAGGTCCTATCCGTTATCAGCTGATATTGTGGGACTTTCGGTACTGGAGCTCGGCGGAGGATAATCCTTGTGCTTCAACACCACGTCCTCAAATACTTTCCCAATAATTCTTTGATGAAAGCTGTGGTCATTTCTCAGTGTCTTCAGCAAATCAGTATCTCTTCCGTTTCTATAAGCAGCGTTGAATTCCTCCCACTTAGGACGATACCTTTTACGGAACATTTATCTATATATGCTATTCCGACTTTTAACTCAGTACATCGTGCTATATCACGAACAATCGTTAAAGGCACAGCCGCAAGTTGCAGTAACGAGTTTCTATGCTCATATGCTCCATCTTCAACAGGTCATAAATAATGGTAAACTATATGTACCTTCAATGTCGATGTAACAGCCAGTGGTATGTTATAAAATACGAGCAGTCTAACAGTTCGGCAGTACTCAGTCAAAGGAACGAGATAATCAGGAAATTCAAGAGTTCAAGCAGGAAGCAGGTCAAGGTCTACAGCCCGAAAGCCTGCACAGTTCCCAGCTTCAGTCGAGGTCCACGAAGATGAGGATCTACTTTAATACAACCAGTTTTCCCATACGGAGCACAGACCTGCACTCGGACCAAAAAGAAAAAAAGAAAGAAGGAAATAACTTTCCTGACAATTGAAAATGCTCTTCTGAGACAGATTTTTGAACTAGTGAAGAACAAATCACTAGACATTATGGCTGTGACTGAAGAGAGGAGAAGAGAAGTATTATGGGCACGCAATGTGTCGAAAAGGCCAGATCAGCAGAGAGGTGCTGGAAGAAGACATCAGGGGAAACAGACGAAAGAGAAGACCAAGGCTGACCTGGATTGACAGGATCGGAGAGGAAATGAAGACGGTGCGACACGTTGGAGAAGAAGAATAAATGGACAGAGGAAGATGGAGTAGGCTGATTGCCGAAGCTTAAGACGGAGTGCAGTTACCATGGCCAATCTAATAAGTAAGTAAGTAAGTATACGTAATGAAGTGTAATAAAATCTCCAATGTAGACCCACAGTCCATTCCCAGATTGAACTTGAGGGAAAGTGTGTCGTTCCGCTTACTGTCAGCAACAGCCTCATGGAGTTTCTTCTTAACTTTTCCTTATACTTTTTGCCCAGAATAATACAAACGTTGAAGACAAAGATACCGTTTATTGTCCCTCCATAGTCTCTATGTTTTACACAATCAGATGACAATTGAATTCGTTTCGCTATACCACCTATATTTGATGGCTACCACGACCTCATTTATTCAACTTTCGTGGGCAACATCACATTAACAATCTCTGCAATCAGCTACGCAAGGGAGCAACTACAGCATAAAACCTGGTTCACACGGAGACATTAAGATGCGAAACTCGTTTCTTGAAATTAGTGCTTTGAAACTACTTTCATAAATCGCTTACTGGCTGTCTACCCGGTGGCATTAACATGCGATTCAGTTTCGACATTTTTTGATTGCCGGAACACCATCGCCCTAACAGAAATGAAACTTTCGGTAATGTACTGTGGTTACTAAATCAAACATTGTCAGTCCCCCATCGTTCGTATCACTAACAGCTCTCCCAATTGCAGTATTTCGTCGCACTTTATTCTGATAATGCTTATCAACTAACGCCCTGCATACACCTATTAGAACGCACAACTGTCCATGAAGGAACAATTTTCTCAGTTTTCCCACTTTATGTAGCGCGTGTTGAATCTCCACTTAACCTAGTCTTAGAAGCTGGAAAGACCCGAAATTGAATCGTTTCGTCAACGACTTTCGTAACTGCGCACAGCGGATGCTGTCAGCGCAGTTTCTAAACTTAGTTTCGCAACTTAGAGTCTCCTTGTAAACGTCGGTTTTGACGTCCATTCCCACGCATCCAACGAAATCCTAGCTCATCAGAATCCCTATCTCAAATCGCAATCGAAAGGGGACAGTACGAAATTCTCTCGCCGATTTGATCCATATTGACAGGGTGTGTAGGCCACGGCTAGGACTTCAACATATGTGAACCTAAGCACACAACTCTCATTCGTTTTTGTGGAAATAGAGTTGTAAAATTTTTAAGCGTACTTATAAATTTTGTAAGATCAGCTAGCGTTGAAAGAGTCGGCAGCCGAGCGAGTACGCATTTACTTTCTTAACCACCGAGCGGGGTGGCGCAGTGGTTAGACACTGGACTCGCATTCGGGAGGACGACGGTTCAATCCCGCGTCCGGCCATCCTGATTTAGGTTTTCCGTGATTTCCCTAAATCACTCCAGGCAAATGCCGGGATGGTTCCTCTGAAAGGGCACGGCCGACTTCCTTCCCAATCCTTCCCTAATCCGATGAGACCGATGACCACGCTGTCTGGTCTCCTTCCCCAAAACCAACCAACCAACTTTCTTAACCGCTAAGTCCCTCGTCCGAATGTCGCTGCCGGTTTTTTTGTTTTTTTTTTCACATTATTCTAACAGCATATCCATTACGTTGAAAACCATTCAACAGCCAAGATCGCATAAAATATTTTTTTATTCAAGATAACCGGTTTCAACACACTTTGCTGTCATCTTCATGTTTTAAAATGTTTTTGTTGTAAAACATGTTCGTTTTACAAAGAAGCTGACGTGCCAGATGTGTAGTGGATACAAAAGGTTTGTTTTCGCTGAAACACTTGAAAACATTTTAGCGAAGACAAACCATTATAATGTGCTCATATCCATTTGACGTACTATTCGTGAGGCTCAGCGTAAAATGAACATGTATTGCAGCAAAAATATGATAAGACCTGAAGCTGAGAGCAAATTCTGTTGAAACTGGTTGTCCTTAATAAAGAAATATTTTATGCGATCTTGACTGTTGAATGGTTTTAACAATAAAAGCGGGTTGCACTTCAATTATTTCTCTTACGTCTGCAAATTATCGAACACCATGCTGGATGCTCTCTCACCAGTTTAACGAGCGTAATCTTGTAATCTAGCCAAAAACCGCTTTCCATGTTCTCCTATTTTGTCTTCGGGCTCGCAATCGTCTGATGTAGATGAAGCCGTTCCTTCGGTTAATTCCTTCTTCGTCGATTTCTTGGAGGGCAATGCTCTCGTTGTTTCGCCGCTAGCATTTCAAAAGTGCTGCGAAACATTTCTTCTCCAATTTCCATGTGTTCTTATGCTACTTCAAACGAATTCGAAGTAACAACATTGTTTTGGAGAAAGAGCTGTTCCCTACACAGGAATGACGTTTTCAATTGCAGTTTTGAAACTTCCCTGTAAAGCAGATCGGCTTCACAGTCATGCTTACTTTCTCTTGATGACGAAGTATCATACAGATCCTACATTTACTAGTAAAATCAGACATCTTGCCGCATTGGCAGGTAACTAATTCGGGGGCTAACATATGAATGAAGTACGCACCGGGTTTGGGAACGCTATTCATTTCTACATCTACACCTACAACATACTCCGCAAGCCACGCAATGGCGTGTGGGGTAGAGTACTTTTGTACCACTGACTGACCCCTGCAATCCTGTTTCACTCGCGAATAGTACGTGGGTAGAATGATTGTCGGTAAGCCTCTGTATTGGATCTAATTTGTCGAATTTTCTCCTCGTGGTCATTACCCGAGAGGTATGCGGGGTGGAGTTATAAGCTGTCCGACTTTTCCCGGAAAGTGCTCTCTCAAAATTTCAATAGTAAACCTCTCTGTGGTCCATGACACCTCTCTTGTAACGTCTGCCAATGTAGTACGTTGAGCATCTCCGTAAAGCTCTCACACCGGCTAAAGGGTCACGTGACGAAAAGCGCCGCTCTTCGAACCAGATAGATGAACAATACCCAAGAATCTGTCAAACAATCACCTTATAAGCCACTTACTTCCTGAATGACTTACATTTCCTTAAGATTCTCCCTACGAATCTGAGTCTGGTGTCTGCTTTTCCCATTATCTGTTTTATATGGTCATTCCATTTAAGGTCGCTCTGGGTAGTTACGCCTGGATATTTTACATCAGGCGCTGTCTCCAGTTGTTTGTCATCAACAGTCCAGCTGTACAGCAGTGGATTTCTTTTCCAATGTATGCGCAATATGTAACATTTATTTACGTTCAGGGTCAACTGCCAGAGCCTGCACCATTCATGGATTCCCTGGGGGTCATTCTGCAAATCGTTACTATCTTCTGGCGTTACCACTTTGTTGTAGACAACCACATCACCTGTGAACAGTGTTAAAGAGTTCCCACTGCTTTCAACTAGATCATTTATATAAACTGTAAACAGTAACGGTCCTATCACACTTCCACTTCACATCTATCGATTTTGTTCCGTCAGGAGCGACGTGTTGAGGTCTATCTGGAAAGAAGTCTTGAATCTGGAGACAAATCCACTCCGATACTCGATATGCTTGTATTTGTTCCACTAAACGCGGTGCGGGACGGAGTCAACTGTCTTTCTGAAGTCAAGAAACACGGCATCAACCTGAGCGCCGTCGTACACGGTGCTGTGAATCTCATTGAGAAAAAGAGTGACCTGAGTTTCGCAGGATCTTTGTTTGCGGAATCCATGTTGATTTTTATAGAGTTGGTTTTCATTCTCCAAACACAGCGTAATTCTTGAGCATAGATCATGTTCCATAATTCTACATCAGACTGACATCAACGATATAGGTCTGTAATTGTGTGCACCTCTCCTATGGACTTTATAAAATACATCTTATTTACACCAGTGACTGTAACACTTACTTTATTTCACTATTGAAATTTCGGTCACTATCAAGTGCAGATTTTTGTGGCTTTAAGCCATGTAAACTTAAAATGAGCTTTCATATTATATCTTGTTGTCATTTCTATAATTACATTCGTGACGCTGTTACATATTCAAGTGCAGATTTTTGTTGCTTTAAGTAATGTCAACTTAAAATAAGCTAACATTTTTATATCTCGTTGGCATTACTATTAAACACATTCGTGGCGCTGTTAGATATTGCGAGCACACATATCCATATGTCATAAAACAACATAGTCTGTAAACACTCTTGTTCGTTAGCCCATCACTAGTCACATGATATGTGACTACCTTAAAGCAACAAAAATCTGCACTTGATAATTTCCGAAAGCCGAAATTGCAATCGTGAAATAAAGAAAGTGTTACAGTTACTGGCGTAAGTATTATAAAGTTCTACATGAAGGTATAAAAAGTTAATTTATCGCCTACGGACCTTCTTAAAAACCGGAATGACTTGCGCTTTCTTCCAGTCTCTAGGTACCATACACTGATCAAGCCATGTACGATAAATTACTGCTAGAAAGAGAGCAAGTTGTTTCGGATAATCTTTGTCCAATCTTATAGGTATTTCATCTGGTCCACACGCCCTTCCACTACTAAGCGATTGTAATTGTTTTTATATTCCACGAACAGTTCTCTAAATACCTGCCATTTCGACGTTAGAAAGGTGATTGAAAGTCGTGAAACAATGTCGGAAGACCCTCCCGCAGCCAAAAGTCGCTTGTGCAGGTGCAGCTGTTTCTGGTGAGTCCAAACTACGTGCAGGAATACGGGGAAAATGGGTATTGTAATTCGTACAATACCTGCACGGACACCGGGAAAACGTGCTCATGATGTAAGTTGGAATGAACCTGTTGGAATACGTTAACAATGCAAAACTATCTTCATAATTTCTAGAGAAAAATCTGACTTTCCAGAGTTAACATAACGAAAATAGTAAATTTCTCGATAATACCAATAATTTGCACAGTCGTTATAAATCCGTTAGAATTTCGTAGAAATGAAAAACAAATACTGGCTGGGATTAGATCTAGAGACATCGCACGTATCAAACTGAGGGCTTCCTCTCTTGGCTGCGGTTTCCCTCAATACTGGCGACCATACAAAGTATGTTGCTGAAAAAAAAATGCCACAAGAAAGAGGAAATTTTATTGACAAGTGAGGTGACAGATAATTCATACTCGTAGGAGTTTATCATAACAAAATCACACAAATGAAACATTCTTCACGGTGAATGGTACCCAAACAGTCCCATCAGTCCCCAATGAATCATCCCTCCACTGGCAACTTTGGTGTGTATTCTCGCATGTAAACGTTGGTACAGATGCCTGCGGTAGACCGCCGCAACCACCTTCCACCTTTAGTTGCAAGGCGGCCGTGGTTCTCACAGGCTCTGGAGAACGAGTAAGTTCCCGCTTCACTACATCCCATGTGTGTTCACTTGGCGAGAGATTTGGTGATCTTGCTGGCCAGGGCAGTTGTTTTGCACCACGAAGAGCCCACTGTGTCGCACCAGCCGTATGTGGACGTGCACTGTCCTGCTGAAAACGCACATCACCTTCCTGTCAAATAAAAGGCGGCACCACGGCAATAACAGCTCGTGCAGTGCGGCGGCCACTGGTTACTCTAACCCTGCAGAAATACCAAATGTGACCTCGAGTTGTAACTCATGGGCACCCACATCACGAAACTTGGAGTGCGACATGTATATCATTGGCGAATACACTCCGGAATAGGTCGCTACCATCTCTCATCACTGCAGACAACAGAGCGTCATTCTACTGTCCAGTCGACTCTTTCACGACACCAGCCAGTCTTGACGGTGTCGTAGTGTCAGTAGTAGCCTGGCCACACGTGGTCTTAGTTCTGCAGCTCTGTGCTCATACAGTGTGCCCAAGGCGTGCAGCAATAGGTCGATACGTCCACCAGGCTTCCACAGGACCAAATTGCGACCCTGTTCACATGGGTGAAGTTTTTCAACGGGAGTACGTACTCGGGAATCTTGCGACCACTGTTCTCCTCGAAACTCACCATAGTTAGTTACTGCAGAATCAAAAAAGAGGGTGCACAGTCATGCCTCCATTGCGTCTTCTTATCGCTGAAGATTGTGACAAATGAATCACTAACATTGCAGCCCCTCAGTAAGCAGATACTTTTATTATGCCTCGGTAGCACTAAGCACAGTCTTTGAGGGCGCTGCATTTTTTGCGGCCGTGTGTATAAGCACACCTAAAATGTTCATACTCGCTTTTCTCGAAAACGGATGATAATTGCGTCGTCCCGTCTACATATGTTGAAGTCATAGTCCTATCCCACACACCCTGTTAATAAGAATCAAGTCAGTGAGGCTACGTTTTGTACAATCCGCTTGTCAGATCGCAGCACTTACTTCTACAGGGAGTCCACAAAGTCTGGATACACAGAGAATTATAATAAATTCTAATCAATATTCTATAAACGTTAATAAATATTAGTAAACAATTAAATAATAATGAAATAAATTTTAATAATTCTAATAAATTTTGTTGTTTCTTAGACTGAATGGTAGCTCTGTTTAAACAAGAACAAGTAGAGTTGGTACTCTTGAGTGGTCGAGAAGAATGGACGTATTGCAAAACTGCGGAAGAATTTAACTTTCGACACCTTCAGCTCAACCTGTTTGTTTTACTTCATCGGCTAATTAACCACCAAACTTAAAGAAACAGGCAGTGTGTTGGACAAACCCAGTTCGGAATGACCAAATACTTCAGGCGAAACGAAAAAGCCAGTTTTGGCCATGTTTAATGGTAGCCCAAAGAAATCACTTTGTCGGACATACACGGATTTGAATGTTCCGAGGTCAACCATACACAAAATCCTGGCAGAGAAGAGGTTTCTTCAATACAAGTTACTGATAATGCATCACTTAAATGAGGATGACACCAATAGATGCATGAATGTGTGAATGGTTTACAGATAAACTGGATGAAAATATCAATTTTACTGTATGTTGTTCAGTGATGAAGCTGTGTTTTATGTCAATGGTGAAATGATCAGACAAATTCTTCGATACTGGACTTAAGGCAATCGATCCTGGACGAATCCATCCAAATAGCAGGGCTGCCGAAAGATGAGGGTGTGGTGTGGTTTTTGGAAAGCTCATGTGCTAGGACCTTTCTTCTTTGATAAATAGGTAGTGGGTGAGACTTACTTGAACAAAGACAAATTGAAGCCTCAAATTGAGCGTTTGCGTGAGAGATTTCCAGACTCGTTTTAGCAGGGTGGGGCCCTTCACTTCTTTTTCTGATGTCTACTGAAAGAGAATGTTTACTCGATGGATATTACAAATTTAAACCAACTGAACGAATGCGTTATCAGAGTGGTAAAGCCGACGGCAATTCAGACCTATTCCATCACGTTCACCTTACTGATGCAGAGTGCATCAAATTATGCATTGAAAAGCACGGAGATTATGTTGAAAATACTATTTATTACCATGAAAGGTGTTTTATTGTCATTTATTCGAATTCCCTCTGTACCCACACTTTATGGACACCTTGGACAGCTGCCTTCTCCACTTGACGTACCCACGCAGCGCGTAGCTCCTTGCTCCCACACTTCACCCTCCACCGTTCATTACACAGTGCACAACCATAGCCGTACAGTACGTCAGAGCAAGCATACTGACCTGGGGGACTTTGGGTCGTCCAGCCTGGAGAGCTTGCAGGGCAGCAGCGGCGACGCGTTCAGGAAGCACCGCTTGTACGTCTCGTGCACTCGGCAGTGGCACGCCGCTACCTGCAACACGAAACACACCACCACTGACAGTGATGACGTCACAGTCACGAGGCCGAGGCCCACGAGCAAGACAGTCCACGGAGCGTACGTCACGAATGTAGTCCTGAACTCGCTCGCTCGCTCAGCTCAGCAGACAAAATGCGTTTCTAAACCTGTTAACTCGCAGCTGGGCGTGTAAGTACTAACTAGAACTGCATCTTCCACTGAAATTCGCTATTATGAAGTCTTACTGATTAACAGGACTATAGCAATATTTAATTTAATATCAATACCAGATAAAAATGGTATAACGGCTTTCTTATAGCATTTAGTTTCTTCTGCTTAATAGTACTCATTACATGCTGGATGTGGTGCCTTATGGAACTGACAATCATTTTAGCATGATTTTATTTTATTGTAGGCCAGTACAGCCATAACAAATTATAAGCAGGCACATGGACTTTCCATCATTAAAGGACTAGTAACAGTAAGATTCCATAATAGCGGATTCCAGTAGAAGATTCAGTTTTCGTTTGTACAGACACGCCTGATTACGAGTTAACAGGTGCAGAAACGTAGTTCGTCTGCTGATTTGAGCGAGCGAGCAATCGCAGGACTACCTTCGTGACGTATGCGCCGTGGCCTGTCTCTCTCGTAGGCCTCGCAGGAGGCTCCGATGAGCAACTGCTGCGCTGATCCCCCTGTCAGTACAGGCTTTCTCCGCATACACATCTGATGAAACGCTCTCGGGAATGAAGCTGGGTGGTAGTGTTGAAATCAGACATGTAAGAGTAAAGACATAAACTGAAACCATGCGTATTCGGTACCGTCGAGCTCCTTACCTTTTATAAAATATTCGTAAAGGTAGGTTCCTTAGCGAGGTGATGCAATATGCAACACAATACGTGATGCGACTCGTGGTGCGACACAGAAGAAACCTGCATCAGGGTAGGGCGCAGGAACGTAGTTGAAACAACTTACCTGCTTCACACTAGGAGGATAGCGACACACCAGTACAATTATTTGCTGTGTCACGCGGGGCAACATAGAGTGCTGAGTTCTCCACAAAACTCTATCGCACAATACCCAGGGACAGAAGTTGCGAATCATCTCATTTGCCTACAAAAATCGTTTTGTGTAGATGAAGTAAAGCTACATCCGCCTCTGTAATCAAATTCTCAGAAAAAAATTTACTTTTTGCGTAAAAATCAAAAACCACTGTTTCGGGATTCGGGTGTGTTCTCTGTTATGGAGCCGTTCTCATTTGATTCTGAGGAAAGTATTCGGTTAAAAATTATTATTTTGGCATCAGATATTGTGACACGACAACTTCATAATGTACTAGTTTTCTTTTCGTAAGTGCCCACCAATCACACCAGTGGCAAATCGCAATCAGTACCTTCATAGCGCGATAACAACGGTGAAGTCACTGATGACAGTGCCACTAAAGCAGAGTTATTAATCACGGTTCACCAAACAAGAGAAAGTAAATATAGCTGAATATCCAGTCACGAACAAATCCCAAGATGAGAAACACAGAAGTAGATATCCTCGGTGTAACAAAGCAGCTTAAATCACTTAATAAAAGCAATTGTATACCAATCAGATCGTATACCAATCAGGTTCCTTTCAGAGTATGCTGATACAATAGCTCCATGTTTAGCAATTATATACAACCGCTCGCTCACAGAAAGATCCGTACCTAAAGACTGGAAAATTCCTCAAATCACACCAATACCCAGAAAGGGAAGTAGGAGCAATCGGCTGAAATACAGGCACGTATCACTAACGTCGATTTGCAGTAGAATTTTCGAACATGTTCTGTGTTCGAACATTATTGACGCATAATCAGCGCGGATTCAGAAAATATCGTTCTTGTGAAACTCAACTACCTCTCTATACTAATGAAGTAATAGTGCTACCAACAGGGGATCTCAAATTCATGCCACATTTTTAGATTTCCAAAAGGGTTTCGGCAGCAAGCTTCTTCTAACTGGATTCGTAATTTCCTGTCAGAAAGGTCACAGTTCGTAGTAATAGACGAAAAGTCATCGAGTAAAACGGAAGTAATATCCGGCGTTCCCCAAGGAAGTGATCCAGGCCCTCTATTGTGCCTGATCTATAATAACGACATAGGAGACAATGTGATTTGCCGTCTTAGATGGTTTGCGGATGATGCTGTCATTTAACGACTTTTAAAGTCATCAGATGATCAAAACGAATTGCAAAATGATTTAGATAAGATATCTGTATGATTCGAAGAGTGGAATTGACCCCGAATAAAGAAAGTGTGAAGTTATTCACATGAGTACGAAAGGAAATCCGCTAAATTTCGATTACGCCATAAGTCACACAAATCTGAAGGCTGTAAATTCAACTAAATAATTAGGGATTACAATTACAAATAATCTAGATTGGAACGATCTCATCGATAATGTTGTGGGTGAGCAAACGAAAGATTGCGACTCATTGGCAGAACACTCAGAAGGTGCAATAGGTCTACTGAAGACACTGCCTACAACACGCTTGTTCGCCCTAATTTGGAGTATTGCTGTGCGGTGTGGGATCGGTAGCAGGTGGAACTGGCGGATTACACCGAAAAATTACACCTCGTTTTGTATTATCGCGAAATATGGGAGACAGAGCCACAGACATGATATGTCAATGGGTGTGGCAACCATTAAAACAGGGGCGTTTTTCGTTGCGACGGGATCTTCTCATAAGATTTCAGTCACCAGTTTTCTCCTTCGCTTGCGAAAACATTCTGTTGGCACTCATCTACATAGGGAGAAATGATCACCGCGATAAAATAAATCAGCGCTCGCACAGAAAAATTTAAGTGCTGGTTCTTCCCGCGCGAGACATTCGAGTGTGGAACGGTAGAGAGACAGATTGAAGGTGATTCATTGAAACCTCTGCCTGGCACTTTATTGTGAATATCAGAGTAATCATGTAGATGTAGATGTAGGTATTGACACATTTCGAAATTAAGTAAAACACAATTAAGAGAAGTTTGCAGTAAAAAATGTAGTCAGTAGCCATTTTACGTTTGGTGCTTTTTAGGCCGTACACTCATGTTCAGAAAAAAAAAACAGAACACCTTGAACAACTAGAGATAGGCCGTACATATTCACAGGATATGTACGTTAGTATGTTCTGCAAAAATGCTAAGCATTTGTGACCTCAATTCAGTACGTGTCGTGTTGCCTAGTAGGCACAGAGTTCGCCATGCGCCCATATAACTTGTTCCTTGCGTGATGGTATCGATGCGTCCTTTGGTATAGCCACCCATGCGGCATTCACCTGGTTCCAAAGTTCAGCTGTGGTGGTTGGCACTGGATCAAAGTACAGCTGTCTTTTCACCATATCCCACACATTTTCGCCTGGCGACAAGTCTGGTGATCTGGAGAGCCAGGGCAAAACTCTGGTATCTTATGACACCGAGTTGACTCGTGTTTGTGCAGTAAAGTGTGATCGTGCATTGTCTTCCTGAAAAATGGCGTTTGGGGTGTGGTGAAGAAAGGATATGGCTACGGGTCACAGGATGTCGTTCACGTATGTCACAGTGGTCACAGTGTCCTGGACACATATCAACTGTAATTTGTAGTTGTACCCAATAGCACCCCACATAATAAAGCCTTGAATTGGTGTTGTATATCTTGTGCGAATGCAGCCACTTTGGTGGCGGTCCCCCTGCCTGCGGCGAAACAAGATGTGGCAATCAATTACAAACAAACACGACCTGGATTCGTCCTAAAATAGTATCTGTTGCCATTCCTGTCCCTAGTGACATCGTTCCATGCGCCATTTCCGCACATTCGTCAAAGGTAGGCAGAGAAGTGGACGACGCGCGCGTAGCCCCTCCCGTAATAAACGGAGACGGACGGTTACTCCGGACTGTGTACAATGTGTTTCTCTGCTCCACTATTGCGCCAGAGCCGAGAAGGATGCAGATCTGTCCCCCAATGCCTTTCGTATGAGGTATCGACTTTTTCAGGGTGGTGGTCTGTGGTGCTACCTGAGTCATCAAGTAGTGTTCTACGGCCTTCAATGAACCATTCTGCTCACACACCCGTTGCACTATCCAAACACTTCGTCCCACATGAGCAGCAGTTTCCCGAATGGATGCTACACATGCCAATAACGCTCCCTCTTTCAACTTACTGATTTGACGGTACGGTTCGCATATACAGGGTGAGTCACCTAACGTTACCGCTGGATATATTTCGTAAACCACATCAAATACTGACGAATGGATTCCACAGACCGAACGTGAGGAGAGGGGCTAGTGTAATTGGTTAATACAAACCATAAAAAAATGCACGGAAGTATGTTTTTAACACAAACCTACGTTTTTTTTAAAATGGAACCCCGTTAGTTTTGTTAGCACATCTGAACATATAAACAAATACGCAATCAGTGCCGTTTCTTGCATTGTAAAATGTTAATTACATCCGGAGATATTTTAACCTAAAGTGGACGCTTGAGTACCACTCCTCCGTTGTTCGATCGTGTGTATCAGAGAGCACCGAATAACGTAGGCGTCCAAAGGGAACGGTGATGGACCTTAGGTACAGAAGAGACTGGAACAGCACATTACGTCCACATGCTAACACCTTTTTATTGGTCTTTTTCACTGACGCACATGTACATTACCATGAGGGGTGAGGTGAATGTACACACGTGATTTCCGTTTTCAATTACGAAGTGGAATAGAGTGTGTCCCACTGGAAAAGCGTCGACGTATGTGGTATCAGCATGATGGTGCACCTGCACATTCCGCAATTAACACTAGGCTGACCCTTGACAGGATGTTCGACGGGCGTTTCATAGGGCGCATAAATTGGCCAGCCCGTTCTCCTGATATTACACCTCTGGACTTCTTTCTGTGGGGTACGTTAAAGGAGAATGTGTACCGTGATGTGCCTGCAACGCCAGAGGATATGAAACAACGTATTGTGGCAGCCTGCGGCGACATTACACCAGATGTACTGCGGCGTGTACGACGTTCATTACGCCAGAGATTGCAATTGTGTGCAGCAAATGATGGCCACCACATTGAACATCTATTGGCCTGTCATGTCGGGACACACTCTATTCCACTCTGTAATTGAAAACGGAAATCACGTGTGTACGTGTACCTCATCCCTCATGGTAATGTGCATGTGCGTCAGTGAAAAAGACCAATAAAAAGGTGTTAGCATGTGGACGTAACGTGCTGTTCCAGTCTCTTCTGTACCTGAGGTCCATCACCGTTCCCTCTGGATGCCTACGTAATTCGGTGTTCTCCGATACACACGATCGAACAGCGGAGGAGTGGTACTCAAGCGTCAACTTTAGGTTACAATATCTCCGGATGTAATTAACATTTTACAATTCAACAAACGGCACTGATTATGTATTTGTTTATATGTTCAGATGTGCTAACAAAACTAACGGGGTTCCATTTAAAAAAACGTAGGTTTGTGTTAAAAAACATACTTCCGTGCCTTTTTTTTTACGGTTTGTATTAACCAATTACACTAGCCCCTCTCCTCACGTTCGGTCTGTGGAATCGATTCGTCAGTATTTGATGTGATTTACGTAATATACCCAGCGGTAATGTTAGGTGACTCACCCTGTATACTTGCGAGGTATGTCGCTGGTCTGCTCAAGTCGCACTGATCCATTGCCTTCGGTTTACAGCGACGAGGGCTGCAGGCACACTTTACTGGTACGTGGTGTTGCTCCACGATATCGATGTTGACCGTGAACTCGCTGCCCGATATGGTTCAAATACTAATCATTTCTGAAGCATATTCTAATGTATGTGTCTTGGGAATATGAACTTCCTATCTTTGGTCGTCCAAGCTGTTCTGTTTTTCTCTGAAAATGAGTGTACAAAACTGCATAAAAAACGCGCCTAACATGTCGAAATTGTATTTAACGCTGCAAACAGCCATATTTATTTCTAGTCTCAACCAGATACGTGACGTATTATTATGTTGTCCGTAACACAGTGACCCAACACATGCAATGCTATTGCTGCCTGCTGTGTTTTGTTGCTTGTTTTTTTTTTTTCACTACTTTGGAAATACGATTGTCACACAGGTACTGCAACGCCTAGTATCGCATATTGTATCACCTCAGTGAGAACAGTGCCTAATCGTTACTTCATCGTCACTACTCAGGCCTGACCACAAACTTGACATTACCAGTGGACTTCAATTGTTTCGTATATGATTTGTTAAAATAAAATAACTGTGTAAAGAACATTCCATTTTCTTGTCTTCCGGACTGCACCGTGACTGTATCTGAATTGAAGAATGTGGCACGTGCACTGCTGTGTTGCGTAGTGGCCCAGTAAAAAAAAAAGTGGGTGAAGGGTGCAAATGCTAGACAACAAAACCAAAGGTTTCGGCTTTGTTCTCCACTCGCTTCTAAGATTTTGTTTCTTCTGACCCTTCACTTCTTTCACCTCTTCCAGCGTTTAGAGGACACCTTGCACTTTTTCTCCACTATCCTTCATAACTTATCAATTAGTATTGATGAATGGGCAGTAATATATGAACTTAGCTGACTTGGTTCCCACTACCTTGCTGTTCCTCATTTTTCATAGCGTTATTGGTTTTCATATTTTTTCTTAAGAAGATTCAACTGTAAATTGCTACTTTTCAGGTAATGCATCAATCACAACAACTCATTTAACATCTATATTCGTTGCCAAATATCGATTACTTCCATACAAGGTGCCTGATTGTTTATGCATTATTTGTTGAAAGAAACAGATACTCAGTAAAGAATACGTACGATTTTCAGTAGCTAATTTTATTTTAACTTTGTATTAAAATCTTCTAAAAAATTGTAGTGTCCGCTTGTATCTGCTAATCCTCATTTATTGCAGACTCAAGGCACAACCGGATTCATGATAATGAATCGTATAGTCAGGTTAAAAATTATGTTGGATTATATTAAGCCATTAAACCAGTACGATGTCTCAAAATTCTAAATGGCACGTATCCTTCCATCATTAAATGCAATTGATGTCGAAAGGTCCATCAATAATCTCAGATAATTACGAGTCATTATTGACTGACATTCTAATTTAGACCAGTGTTGGAGTCTTCAATGTACTTAGAAAAAGACCGATCTCAGCTGCGATGAAGAAATGCTAGAATAGCGTGCAGACGCAGACGCTATTAAGTCATAGCGGACTCTATAACTTTTTAGATTTGATCACAAAATATTTTTAAAAAATAATTAATTATGCATAGAGTAATATGCAGTTGCCCACATAGGACTCTTATATGGTTTACAGTGGCCTATGAGATACCGTAACACTACAATTCGTTTGGAAACCCGACAGTTTTTTATCAACTTTTGAAATACGTTGCTTCTTGAATCACTTCAGTATGAACTCATGCACTTGAACAACATTTTTAAACCGAATTTAGGCTTCATCCAGTATTTTTATCGGGATACGATCTCTATTCTTCCGAAGTTTAACAGTGTAGGACTCTCCTTACGTGCTCCCTTGCACGATCGCCTTAGGTATTCTGGTGGCAACTAGAGAACATGGGTGGAGGTTAAGTCACAAAATCTGTTTCTCAACATCCCTTTCTAATCTGTAATGTTGAAAACCATACAACGTGTTATGGAGGAGTTGAAGAGAGGGCCTGAAACATTTAATTTCGCCAAAATACGGACCTAATCTTTATACATGTATGTAGTGGACTACACGTCCTCTGCCTAAATGCTGGTTAGCAATGTATAAGGACACAATTTGAGGCCGAAAAGCCTCTTCACAAGTAGCCCATGACAAATAGTTCATTAGTTGTACGAGTGTTCTCATTCTTTTGTGTTGAGGTAATGTTCGTTTCCAGCTTACCAGCGAATGAAAAGACAAACAGAGGACAAAATGCTGTAATTATTTATCAGTTATGAATTGCGCAACTGGATAAACATTTGAAAAAGCAGAAGCATATTTCGTTTGACAGAAAGGTTTTCTGTTTCCTTACGTTTGGTGTTCTTTTACCTGGACGCCAAAATCAGTATAATGAAGCTTATTATAGTGAATTACTTGCATGATATATTTTGGTGGCTAAGTTGTACAGGCCGGCTCTTAATTACCTAAGAGCTGAAATACGCCTATAGATTTCATAAGCAAAACAAAAACAGAAGTGTTTTACGATAAATGAACGAGAATCCATGATAATCGGGAAAGAGGAAATGAACTGAAGCCATCGTACAAATTAGAGTCGAAACCCTTGACCTTTTTATCTGCAAATATTTTAAGTCTTACTAGCGGGTACGCAGACAATTTTGCAAACAAACAAAGCAGGACAATATTTAGTGTTACTGGTCAACATCTCAGAGCTCGCAAACGAAAATGCAGTTATCCACTGACCACCACGTTCGTACAGTTATAGCTGAAGCTTAGCACACATTTATAACACAAATAAATCACCAAACAAAGCCCAGACACGTGACCCATCTTGTGGTTAGGTTGCACAGCTTAAATTCCTCGCGAGAAAATTAGTCAAATTTGTGGAAACCAAGAGTATTAATTTGCTGTTTCGTTTTAGAGCCCTTAGCGGCGTAAAGAGTGGTACGTCACGTAGATATAATTTTTACAGACAAGTACCACAGTTATGTCAGTTCCAGTACTTGCAATTTTTATATGGTTTCAAATTCGATTTGAAGAAGTTGTTCCACATTGAGGAGACAAAGAATCTGGTACACTTTCCTAATATCGTGGGCTCTCGCGAGCACGCAAGTGCCGCAACACGACGTGTCATGGGCTCAGCTAATGTCTGAAGTAGTGCTGGAGGGAACTGGCACCATGAATCCATGCAGGGCTATCCATAGATCCGTAAGAATACGAGGGTGTGGAGATCTCTTCTGAACTGGACGTTGCAAGGCATCCCAGGTATACTCAATAATGTCATGTCTGGAGAGTTTGATGGTAAGCGGAAGTGCTTCTGTAGCCACTCTGTAGCAATTCTGGACGCGTGAGGTGTCACATTGTCCTGCTGGAATTGCCCAAGTCCTTCGGAATGCACAATGGACATTAATGGATGCTGGTGATCAGACAGAATACTAACGTACGTGTCACTTGTGAGAGTCGTATGTAGATGTATCAGGGGTCCCACATCACGCCAACTGCACACGCCCCACGGCTTTACAGAGCCTCCACCAACTTGAACAGTCTCCTGCTTACATGCAGGGTTCTAGGATTCATGAGGTTGTCTCCATACCCGTACACGTCCACCGCTGTGTACAACTTGAAACAAGACTCGACTGACCAGGCAACATGTTTCCAATCATCAACATTCCAGTGTCGACGTTGACGGGCCCAGGTGAGGCGTAAAGCTTTGTGTCGTGCAGTCATCAAGGGCACACGAGTAGGCCTTCGGCTCCGAAAGCCCATATCTATGATGATTCTATGAAAGGTTCGCATGCTGACACTCGTTGATGGCCGAGCATTGAAACCTGCAGCAATCTGCGCAAGGGTTGCACATCTGTCACGTTGAACTATTGTCTTCAGTCGTCGTTGGTCCCGTTCTTGCAGAATCTTTTTCTGTTCACGGTGATGTGGGAAATTTGATATTTTACCGGATTCCTCAAATTCACGGTACACCCGTGAAATGGTCGTACGGGAAAATCCCCACTTCATCGCTACCTCGGAGATGCTGTGTCCCATCTCTCGTGCGCTGACTTTAACATCACGTTCAGACTCACCTAAATCTTAATAACCTGCCATTGTAGCAGCAGTAACCGATCTAACAACTGCGGCAGACGCTTGTTGCATTATATAGGCGTTGTCGACTCAAGCACCGTGTTCTGCCTGTTTACATACCTCTGTATTTGAATACGCATGGCAGTACCAGATTCTTTGGAGCTTTAGTGTATTTGACGAGAGAATTTTCCTCGTAAATGTGTCCATCTGTCTCTACGTGTAACTGTTTCAGATTTTCTAATGAAGACACCTATAGTCAGTGTCGAAACAAGGTGAAGTTAAATACTGTTGCAACCGGTTGGTTGTATTATACAACTCATATTAACAACTTAATTTAACCTTTCTACTAGCTCCCAGCCTAACCACAATCCCAGTCACATATCTTATGGTGAGATTAGTTGACGTAGTCATGTGCTCTGAGCTGTGACTGGCTGACAAAGACAAACCGAGCAGCCGTCTTGTAAGTCTCAGTGTTTGCGAACATGACATGCCGTGTATGGTAGGTTTCACGGTTCCAGTGATGCATTGCAACATAGGTCTATCAAAATAAGTCATTTTTGGTACAGTTTGAGGTGCTACGGTTTTAGAAAATTTTGTCCTATAAATCCTGTAGCTTTATTGTTATGTGTTCGCTGCAACCCTGCATCAGTAGAACGGAAACCTCGATGTTAGTACAGAACGTTGCATGGTACAGTGCGGTTGGCAGGAAAACCTACAGTATGGGCAAACTACAGTTGGCCCAGAAAATACTTCATGCACCTTAAGGGGTTTAGGACGTCAAACGGGCCGACTTTTTTTCTACTGTCTATACTTTTACAAATAAATTCATAAAACTTTGTCAGCATGACCAGGAAGGATTCAGGATTCACACCCACAGCAGTGGAAGTGCAAAAACATAACAAAATAATTTTTTTTAGATATGAAATTTCATCATTTTTTCACTTACTGTTGGCTGCATTTGTTGCTATAGGTACATTTTTCTTCACAAGTAAGAGAGATTCTTTGATGAATTTTGCACAGCATACAAACTATACTTACAGGTGTATGAAACTCTAGAATTTTCCAAATCTGTTAAAAACTGTGGTAAAAATTGAGAAAATTAACTACAAAATTTGATTTTTTTCTAAACATAAAGTTTAATACGTAACAGCTCATTCATTTTTTCATACATTAAATAGATTCTAGAGTTTCAGACACCTGTAAGTATGGTTTGTATGCTGTGCAAAATTCATCAAATGGTTCAAATGGCTCTGAACACTATGCGACTTAAATTCTGAGGTCATCAGTCGCCTAGAACTTAGAACTAATTAAACCAAACTAACCTAAGGACGTCACACACATCCTTGCCCGAGGAAGGATTCGAACCTGCGACCGTAGCGGTCGCTCGGCTCCAGACTGTAGCGCCTAGAACCGCACGGCCACTCCGGCCGGCAAAATTCATCGAACAGAGTCTCTTACTTATGAAGAAAAGTGTACCTATAGCGACAAATGCAACCAATAGTAAGTGAAAAATGATGAAATTTCACATGTGAAAAAAAAAATTTTGTTATGTTTTTGGACTTCCGCTGCTACGATTGTCAATCCTGAATCATTCCTGGTCATGCTGACAAAGTTTTATGAATTTACTTGTAAAAGTATAGAGAGTGGAAATTAAAATGTCCTGTGGTGCCTCTCCTGCTCCAAGTCGGCGCATTTGACGTCCTACCCCCCTTAAGACAGGCAACCATGCCCACATAGTTCACCATGGGCGCGGGTGATGTAAGAATGGTTGCGTGCCTACAGGTGAGTCAGTTTTATTTGGCCCACGCTGTGTATTGAGAGGCAGGGAGGTGACGTCAGCAGCTGTGAGCACTTACCGTGAGCACGACGATGACGACGGCGCAGGCGAGCGTCCCTGCGGCGATGTAGACGTTGTGCAGGTGGTCCAGGTGGATGGAGATGGGCATCTGCAGGTCCAGCTGGCCGTCGCGGCCAGTCGCCCGCGGCATGGCGCTCGGCATCGCCTCCAGCACGAACTCCTCTGTGGGCACACCACGCCACATACGCTCGTATTAATAAAAGTAACCTCGAGACTAAAAAGGTCAGTCTATAATATAACTTACACAGCTTTATATTTGCTTTGTCGAATGTTGGATATGTAACGTGACCAGATGACGTACTATTACGCAAGTTCAGAGGTTGAGTCCATCTGTCAGTAGCACCTGCTCATCCCCCTACCCCAGCCAAGTGTTCACGTCGGTGTCACTCCGTGCCTACGTGCCCATCTCAATCGTGTGGGGCTCAGAGTTCGACTCTTGCGTCTGGCAGGCAGGAATTTCTGCAGTGCGTTAGACTATTCTGTGTCGGCACTAAGGTATGGCTTGCTACTTTATTTACCGGTTTTCCACGGTCTCCCGTGGTTTATGGTAAAGTCCGGTACAACAAACACCTGCTGTTGTTATTGCTTTTCCGTCTTGAGCTTACTCCAGTTTAGATTAGGAGAATTACAATAGACGCGTTCCGCTTTTATTCAAAAAGCTTTTTCCATGGTTATTCTGCAAACTGGATACATACGTGTGTAGTTTTTTTCTTTGTTTTAGTTTAAAAACAGCGTTTTGTTTATAAAGCTTGTGTGCAAGCTACTTATACATTCTCCAAATCACTGCTTCTTCCCTCCTTCTTGCTAGCAGCGGTTGATGTCAAAAGACTTCGATCCACGTCTGCATTTGGAAGTTTTTGCCCTTCAACAGAATTTCTTGCACTCTATTATTTACACTTCACTTTTGTACAATTGAACTGAAGCTGTGTTTGATTCTCACTCTACACAGTAACAGTGTTTACGCCCGAATATTTTAGTTCACGTTGTGTGTGTTGCCAACATGTGAAACTAATTTTTTTTTTCCATGGGTATTTGTGTATGTGTGAGATGGTGTAAATTAGTGAAAATATCTTGTATGTTAAGTAGAGATATCAGAGGAGATGGAAGAGTTGATTGCAAGGCTTTTTCTTGGAGGTGGTCGGGGGGGGGGGGGGGGTGTCGGTGGGTCAGGAACGGGCATGGGTCGTCATTATAGGATAGAATCTGGGAGGTGTGTTTTTAATGCTATATTATGTTGGTCAATTAGTTTAAGGAATGTGTGGTTTGCCAAGCTGGTATGATCATTTATGAGTTGTTTCTTTTCTGCTGTGGTTTTTTTGAATGTGGTAGTTTCCTGTTTCCTTGTGAGGTGAAGAGGTCTAATGATTTCGATGCCTGTGTCTCTTTAAATTCCCCGACCTCTTACTACAACGTTAAATATACACATATTATCACACAATCCATATACCACTGCCAACTCCTCCAAGATTCGTCCTATAATCACAAATACTGCAAAATGGCAAAAACTCCCAAGTGCTTATGTGAATCGATACTTTCGACGTCAACCGCTGCTAGGAAGAAGGAGGGAAGAAACAGTGATTTGGAGAATGTATAAAGAAACACCGAAAGTAACTTGCACACCAACTTTGTAAAGAAAACGCTGTTTTTAAACTAAAACAACCGAAAATTTACAAACGTGTGTGTCCAGTTTGCAGAATATCCACTGAAGAAGCTTTATGAATAAAAGCGAAACGCATCTGGCGTAATTCTCTTCAGTTAAACTGCAGTAAGCTCAGGACCGAAAACCAGTAATAACTGATTTTAACAGCTGCTGCGGAAAATGGCCATGCTGTAAACAAAAGGAAAGAAACGTAAAATAAGAACAGCTTTTGCTCGTTGTAATAAGACAATAATTTTGTGAATTCTGGTCTTACAACAGATCACATTTACAGTAGGCGTACGAAAATTGTAACGTTTACTCAAGCAAGCGATTCATAGGACTGCCCCCTACCGGTGTGGGTTCGATCGACAAGCCCAACCGCTGCACATGCGACGAGGTAAGTCACCGGGTCACATCACATGTTCAAAATTTGTCATTCACTTTTGGGGTACTTTCAGACGTTGTGGATCCATGTGCATTTTATTAAATTTCTCGTCTCAGCGTCATCTACATCGAATTGGAGGTTTTTAAACGTTAATGGGAATCACTCTTGCATAGACACAAACATCCCCTATCAATGTCAGCATCTGATGTTAAAAAAACCTATGTATAGAGACGTAGCTAGCAGAAACTTGATTGCTGAATGGGTCCGTGCAAGAACTCAAAACCAGAACAAGAATTTTAATAACTGCATGTCGGAAAACTTGCCTAAACAGTATTTATAGGCCATAGAGCTCTATAACCTGGTGTAATGGATTCGGTGTTGAGCTTCAGAGATTTGCTAGACAGCAAACTGAATATTTCAGTTATATGGAGCGACAATGAAGACTACGCTTTTGTTAACTGACCAGCTGACGGTGCGGGATGCTGAGAAAAGTACTCTGCGAAGGGTAAAAGAGGCCAGAGTTCAAAATAAGACCTCCTAACGGAAGGTGGAGTATACAGAAATCCGCAACGATGACATTATAGACGTGGAGACTTTTAAATTTGAATGTATGTTGAACAGATCGTATCAAAAGTTTTAAATACAGTTCCCCAAAAATAAGAAATCTTAAACCTTAGACACAATTATCTCTGAAACTAAAACATGTATACGAATCTCACCCTTTGAAACTAGCTATAGAAATTGCGTTAGTTTCATCAAAATGTATTAGATTTATGGTAATCGAATGGGAGATATAACAAGTATTTCGGGGTTATTTCTTTTTAAATTTGAATTTCTTAGGTTACAAACCCTTCTTTGATTTCCTACTATGATGACTATGCTACGGTCACATAACTAATGAATTTTAAAGAAGATATGACAACTTTTGCACGTTTTAGCTTTGGTTTGATTTGAACAAGCAGTTTTTGAGAGATGTGTGCTAAAGTTAGTATGGTCTACCGTACGAAATATGCCCAAGACTGTTTCGCATTTGAATCAGATTCCTGTGTTAGAAGTAACGAACTAATAAAACATCGTGCTTGATGTTAAGGTCCTGTTGCATGAAGAGTGAAAATGTAGTAAGTGATAAACTCCTTCTTTTCGTTATCATGTGACGTTATCAGCGAGAAAAGTGTTTATATTACGTGTAACTGCTCGAGATTGTCAAATACTGTATGATATTATATGAATACGTTTATATTAGATTGATGCACAAGTTCGTAGAGTTTTTGTTTTGCATGTTGGTATTCTGGTTGCTATGGCTCTATTTATCGATCGTTATTTTTTATACGTAGTTAACCGTTGCTGTTTGAGTTTGTACATTGCCATTTTGCCATATAGATAGAATAAGTGGAGCTGTGGATGCTAGAAAATGGAGTGCCAAGCAAAATAATTGGAACATTACCGACGTATTCTTCTGTTTGAGGTCAACTGAAGCTTTGTGCAGTGGAGACAGCCATGTATGGGAATAATGCCATTGGACAGAGCACGGTAATAAAATGTTTTAATCGTTTCAAGGAGGATCGTTTCAACATTAGTGACTCTCTACGTTCAGGAAGACCACCGTGGTTTGAAGAAGCTCTCTTAAACGGTTTAAACCACAATGATCCATGTCAGTGTGCTCGAGAACTGCCGAATGTAATGACCTGTGACCACACCACCATCGTGGCACATCTGTATGCGTTTGAGGAGGATTCTAAAATCGGGTGTGTGGGTACCGCAAGCACCGCATGTAGTGGCCGCGCGATTTGATGCGTCATGTCACGGACTGCGAGGCCCCTCCCGCCGGAGGTTCGAGTCCTCCTCCGGCCATGGCTGTGTGTGTGTTGATCTTAGCATAAGTTAGTTTAAGTTAGTTTAACTGGTGTGTAAGTCTAGGGACCGATTAACTAAGCAGTTTGATCCCTTAGGAATTCACGGCCATTTGAACATTTGGTACCGCACGCTCTAAACCAAAAATCACAAAAATCTACTGGTGGCCATATTTGCACATTGCTTGCTTATCATCAATTGATTCGGGAGTAACACCGACCATTCCTATCCCATATCAACACTAGCGACTAGAAATTTTGTCTTTATGCTGAAATAAAGGAAAGAGAGGAACGACTGAGCCCAAACAAAGCAGCAGTTCCCCGTAAAATGACCTCTGCGTGTCAGAAAAACAGAACGTTTGCGTCTGGTGGAATAGAGGCGTTGTGGTGTACTGCGAATTGCTTCCCCGAGATCTAATCATCACTGCCGGGATTTATTGTCAACAACTGTGACGTCTTGCAGACTCAGTCCAGGAACAACGACCAGAAAGACTGCGTGAAGTGATGCTACTCCACGATAAGGCCAGCACGCATTCTGCCAGACTGACACAAAACTATGCAGTAGTCGGCTCGAGAAGTCATTCCGCACTCGCCTTATGCGCCTGATCCTGCGCTCTCAGATTTTCACCTTCTCCGCTCTCTATCGAGCAACCTTCAAGGAACTTCCTTTCCGGATGAAAATGCGCTCCGAGTAAGGCTCGTCGAGTTCTTCGCTTCAGAACTACGTGATTTCCACACTCACGGAATCTAAAAGTTACCCCATCGTTGTCACATTGTTGTAAATAGTGAAGGAGAATATATTACTGATCACTAAAGTCTCTGTTATGTGTATCTGTTGCGTTTATTTAAATTATGAAAAAACTCTACGAAATTGTGCGCCAACCTAATACTATGGGGAATATATGCGCGCCGTCAGTTCCAGTGCCTCAAAACACTTTCCAACTTTAATACCTGATTGACTGTGCTAAATCTATAACTTAATGAGTGGATTGTGACAACATTTCAGTATTTTTCAAAACAATTTATAGTTACATGAAATATTCAAAATGCTATTTTTGTTACCGCTGGAAGCCATCAGAGAGGCGATCTGCAACTTGGTATGGGTAACTGGCAGACCTTTTGAGTCCTTTGGTAATATACAGCGTGTTTTTAAATTAGTAACATAAAAGTAAGCTTTAATTTTGAAAGGGTTAAATAACATGCAGAAATGTTTGATACGGCACAGAATGCAGCATATCTTCAAGTTTCATTACCGCTTAACACTGATAGTTTCCGATATTCACGAATGTACGACTGCCGAACTGGTTCAAATGTTGCATCAGAGACTGCTGGCCAACTATGATCTGGCGTCCTAAGTCACACAAAGCCAGTTAATCTCTGAGATGTTGACTTCCGATAGTTAGTCCTGAATTGTTTCTGAATTGTAGTAGCTGATTTGGATCCACGAAACAGTAACCAAGACCGCGCACGCTGTACGCCGTTATACGACTCCATGATGATTCTTGAAATAACTCATTCGCACATGCCACCTAGCGGGAGCATAGGCAACTAACAGTGTTAGGAGGGAATAAAAATTGAATATTTGCTGCATTCAATGCTGTGTCAAACATTTCTGCAAGTTATTTACTCTTTAGAATATTATAGATTAGTTTTGTGTAACTAATTTTTAAACACTGTGTATACATGATGTTTCCGTAACAGCGTGCAAAAGCTGAACAGGACATAGCGGCTGCTCCACTGAACAATTCGAGGCAAGGAATCTGCGACCGTAGAAGCCAGCTTAAGGAGATAATAGGAATAAAATCACATTACTGTGTAATTTTTTATTCACATTAGTTAAATGCAAATACCATCATTGACACAATGAGCGTACCATTTGTACTGTGCCTTACAAAATGAGCTGCAGCTACCGACCACCAATCTCAATGCAAGGATGGCACGGGCGAACAACATTCTGACGCACCATGACAAATATCCCTGGTACAGGGTGTTTCAAAAATGAGCGGTATATTTGAAACGGCAATAAAAAGTAAACGAGCAGCGATAGAAATACATCGTTTGTTGCAATATGCTTGGGACAACAGTACATTTTCAGGCAGACAAACTTTCGAAATTACAGTAGTTACAATTTTCAACGACAGATGGCGCTGCAAGTGATGTGAAAGATATAGAAGACAACGCAGTCTGTGGGTGCGCCATTCTGTACGTCGTCTTTCTGCTGTAAGCGTGTGCTGTTCACAACGTGCAAGTGTGCTGTAGACAAGATGATTTATTCCTTAGAACAGATGATTTTTCTGGTGTCGGAATTTCACCGCCTAGAACACAGTGTTGTTGCAACAAGACGAAGTTTTCAACGGAGGTTTAATGTAACCAAAGGAGCGATGGGACGATGGGACTGCAACATGGGGCTTTTCGGTTCCCCATATGCGCCAGTTCTGTTTATTGACGAAGCCGTCCAGGTAAAAATAAGCTTCGTTAGTAAACCAAATGCTGCCCACATGCATATCGCCTTCATCAATCCTGTGCACTATATCGTTAGCGAATGTCTCTCGTGCAGCAATGGCAGCGACGCTGAGGGGTTGCCACGTTTGAATTTTGTATGGATAGAGGTGTAAACTCTGGCGCATGAGACGATACGTGGACGTTGGCGTCATTTGGACCGCAGCTGCAACACGGCGAACGGAAACCCGAGGCCGCTGTTGGATCACCTGCTGCACTAGCTGCGCGTTGCCCTCTGTGGTTGCCGTACGCGGTCGCCCTACCTTTCCAGCACGTTCATCCGTCACGTTCCCAGACCGTTGAAATTTTTCAAACAGATCCTTTATTGTATCGCTTTTCGGTCCTTTGCTTACATTAAACCTCCGTTGAAAACTTCGTCTTGTTGCAACAACACTGTGTTCTAGGCGGTGAAATTCCAACACCAGAAAAATCCTCTGTTCTAAGGAATAAACCATGTTGTCTACAGCACACTTGCACGTTGTGAACAGCACACGCTTACAGCAGAAAGACGACGTACAGAATGGCGCACCCACAGACTGCGTTGTCTTCTATATCTTTCACATCACTTGCAGCGCCATCTGTTGTTGAAAATTGTAACTACTGTAATTTCGAAAGTTTGTCTGCCTGAAAATGTACTGTTGTCCCAAGCATATTGCAACAAACGGTGTATTTCTATCGCTGCTCGCTTAGTTTTTATTGCCGTTTCAAGTATACCGGTCATTTTTGAAACACCCTGTATGTTTGGAATCACAACTACGAGTCTGGCAACTAATTCCATCTCCGTACCCACTGTGGCATCACAGAAAAGTGACTGTCGGTAACCGCATAGGAAATAATCGAGGCGACATCGCAGGCCATGGAGCAGGACCTCCTCCTCCAATCCAGCGACCACGAAATACTGTACCGCTACCGCTCCATCGTACTGTACTGTACGTCTCTAAATAGCACTGAGTAATGAATGGGTATATCTTTGATTTATAGCACTTTCTGCCATGGGACAGTGTAAATACAATAAACAGAGCGACGTTATGGACAAGTAAAGTAAACAAAACCTGCATCACGACTCCCTAGTAATCCGGCTCGTCCTCCTCCTTTTGCCGGCCGGAGTGGCCGTGCGGTTCTAGGCGCTACAGTCTGGAGCCGAGCGACTGCTACGGTCGCAGGTTCGAATCCTGCCTCGGGTATGGACGTGTGTGATGTCCTTAGGTTAGTTAGGTTTAATTAGTTCTAAGTTCTAGGTGACTGATGACCTCAGAAGTCAAGTCGCGTAGTGCTCAGAGCTATTTGAACCATTTTTAGCCTCCTCCTTTCCTTGCAGGAAATAGAGAATGTACAGCGCAGTACGTGTAAACTTGTACGCACGTTTGTTGTAAGCTGGAAAACAATAATGCTAGGCAAAGTGGCAGACAAGTTTACTTCCATATCTCCTTAAGCTGGCTTCTCCGACCCCATATTTCCTACCCCAAAATGTTCAGTGCAGCATTTTCTGAGTCCTGCTACATTTTTGCACGCTTTTACGGAAACATCCTGTATATGAGAAAGAAGTGTCGCTGTTTGAGTTATGGCAACAGAGAATAGCTGAGGAAACGCGAGAACGGCGATGTGCTCGCCGACGGTGGCAGGTGCGAGAGCAGGCAGGCGCTGGCAGGTTCCGCGGGACTCACCTTGGCAGGTCTTCCCCGTGTAGCCCGGCCGGCAGGCGCAGTAGAAGGAGTCGACGCTGCTCCAGCAGGTGCCGCCGTGGCGGCACGGGTTCACGCTGCACGCCTGGAACACAAACACACACAGCTGTGGTCTAAAGAACTACATTGCTCCCCAAGACTCAAGGAGGAACGACAGGGTGACAGTCGAATAAACTGGAACTTGTTGTTGCTGAATGCGAATGTATACAGGGTGAGTCACCTAACGTTACCGCTGGATATATTTCGTAAACCACATCAAATACTGACGAATCGATTCCACAGATCGAACGTGAGGAGAGGGGCTAGTGTAATTGGTTAATACAAACCATAAAAAAAATGCACGGAAGTATGTTTTTAACACAAACCTACGTTTTTTTAAAATGGAACCCCGTTAGTTTTGTTAGCACATCTGAACATATAAACAAATACGCAATCAGTGCCGTTTGTTGCATTGTAAAATGTTAATTACATCCGGAGATATTTTAACCTAAAGTTGACGCTTGAGTACCACTCCGCCGCTGTTCGATCGTGTGTATCGGAGAGCACCGAATTACGTAGGGATCCAAAGGGAACGGTGATGGACCTTAGGTACAGAAGAGACTGGAACAGCACATTACGTCCACATGCTAACACCTTTTTATTGGTCTTTTTCACTGACGCACATGTACATTACCATGAGGGGTGAGGTAAATGTACACACGTGGTTTCCGTTTTCAATTACGAAGTGGAATAGAGTGTGTCCCACTGGAAACGCGTCGACGTATGTGGTATCAGCATGATGGTGCACCTGCACATTCCGCAATTAACACTAGGCTGACCCTTGACAGGACGTTCGACGGGCGTTTCAATGGACGTGGAGGACGCATATATTGGCCAGCCCGTTCTCCTGATCTTACGCCTCTGAACTTCTTTCTGTGGGGTTCGTTAAAGGAGAATGTGCACCGTGATGTGCCTACAACCCCAGAGGATATGAAACATCGTATTGTGGCATCCTGCGGCGACATTACACCAGATGTACTGCGGCGTGTACGACATTCATTACGCCAGAGATTGCAATTGTGTGCAGCAAATGATGGCCACCACATTGAACATCTATTGGCCTGACATGTCGGGACACACTCTATTCCACTCCGTAATTTAAAACGGAAACCACGTGTGTACGTGTACCTCATCCCTCATGGTAATGTACATGTGCGTCAGTGAAAAAGACCAATAAAAAGGTGTTAGCATGTGGAAGTAATGTGCTGTACCAGTCTCTTCTGTACCTAAGGTCCATCACCGTTCCCTTTGGATCCCTACGTAATTCGATGCTCTCCGATAGACAAGATCGAACAGCGGAGGAGTGGTACTCAAGCGTCAACTTTAGGTTACAATATCTCCGGATATAATTAACATTTTACAATTCAACAAACGGCACTGATTACGTATTTGTTTACATGTTCAGATGTGCTAACAAAACTAACGGGGTTCCATTTAAAAAAACGTAGGTCTGTGTTAAAAAACACACTTCCGTGAATTTTTTTATGGTTCGTATTAACCAATTACACTAGCCTCTCTCCTCACGTTCGCTCCGTGGAATCGATTCGTCAGTATTTGATGTGGTTTACGAAATATATCCAGCGGTAATGTTAGGTGACTCACCCTGTATACATTGAAGAATTATTCCCCAAAATATTATGCACGAACTCCAAAAAGTAATGATTCTGTGGGCTCTTCACGGTAAATGCTAACAGCCAAACAGTTGCAGGATAGAGATTTATTGAAATCCTTGACCACGGTTTCGGTATATCTAAATATACCTTCATCAGAAGCAAAGATACACTAAAATCGCATCCTGCAGTGGAGATACATAAAACAATTGCGCCAAAGGCGCCGCCTTGTTGTGTATTGCAAGTCTACTTGCAGAATTCACCAATGGTGACGCTAAAAGGCAACAAGTGACATAAAGTGGGAATACTTAAGAGTGGACAATTCTGAATTAAAAAAAAAAAATGTTGAATGACGTAATACTAGAAGATGCAATGAAAAGAAAGTAGCCGAAATCCTGTGTAGTAAATTAAGTCACCCCTAAGCACAACAGCTGATGTTCTTTTTCCCCAGTGGTGTTAGACTTTTTTCCTTTTACATAAATCAAAAATGTGTTAATAACTTCACAACTTATTGTACACTGAGAAGTATAAGACATTAAGTGTGCCTTATGCTATTATCTTCCGTTTCACGCATCATATAAACGAACGTTCGGCGCTTTGGAACATTTCAACAATAACTGAACAAAGCTGCAGCTTCCTTTCTCCCTTTCTTCTTCTTAGTTATGGTGGTGCAATCATCGTAGTGCCAAGTAATCCCACATAGTTCTTATGGAAGACTATATTATTTTTTGATATTGTGTTATTGTTTGCTGTTCTACTTTCATAAGTGAGTGAAAATCTTTGAAAATGGCTGATCTATGATAAATTACGAGAGTAGTGATAAACCAGATCATTCAAATTGCTGGGTTGTTTTTGGGACGTGGGTAACGCAGCGTCTGCGATCTTTTCGTTTCCATCACGTCTAAAAGTTCTGTGTTGTGTGGTGTATGACAGCATGTCTCCTGTTGATATAATACCAGAAGTCAGATGCAGTTTCGCAAGTTAACTTCTTAATTATTATAGCGTTGAGACCACATGTTTCACGTGTCAAAGTAGTGCTGCGATAGATGTTGTATAATTTTTCGTTAGTTGCTCTTTTTTCGTGGACAATCATGTACCACTTGGCTTTAACACAAGTCACAGAAGTTGCTGTGTAGATTCCCACTTTATCTGAGGGTAGATCTCCCGCAGATGATTTAGTTTTCTGTTCTTCGTTTATTAAGATGTACTGTCGATCGCACTTGATGTATACAGAGATGAACTCAAGAAAATTTGACCAAATGTATGTTAAACCTCTTCGTGTCGCTGTCATGTCGAATGGCCGCTCCAAGCTTACTGGCTACCGTCAGTTAAGGTCGTAATGTTCTTGGTACACAGTGTTCATGGCCAACCATTATATTTACTCCTAAAGCCTTTGTAGCTGCTCTGGAAAGCGTGTGCAACAGGCTGTGACGTCAGCACTACGCTTTCGGCGCGGACGGCAGAGCGGTTATTTGTCCAGAAACTGATGGCGAGTGGGATAGATGCTCACTTTCTTCCCCACAGTATCATACCTGCCTCCCACTACGCGGCACGTGGGAGCATACTTTCATCTGCTGCAACTGGGCGATCGGACTGTAAAGAAGAGGCCCTGCTATGGTCACTAGGGCGGCAACTTAGCAAACGAATTTCGCCATAGCTCAGGACGCCAGTACATCGGGATTCGCAAATTTGACAAACAGGAAAGCCGACTGCTAGGACCTGTGACCGTTATGTCAGCGCCAGGTTGAACACTGGCAAAGTAGCGATTTTGGGGAAGTCTCTGCTGATGTTAGTTTTGTACTACCAACATTACCCACCTCACCATCAGTGCTGGATTCCAGGTACCCCCAGAGTGACGCGCCCACAGTGTATCTAAGGCCCTCCACTGGCAGTGGGTGCCGGCTACACAGCCACCGCACAATGCAGGGTTTATCGTGAATGCCGTCTTTACCTTGTTGGATCATCACTACGGAAATGTCCTTTGTTTATTTAATTGGGAGTGTGATACTGGAACCAGTGTCATGGGCTAACCCCAGTGCGATTTCTCTTTAGTCTGCGACGACTGTGCAGCTTTAGGATTTTGACTGCTCGTGTCTGCTTTCTGCATCATCTCTACAAGAGCGTCTGCTGCGGAGCATTAATAAGCTCGTGTTCGTGTACATACCAACTCCCTAGTACGGCCCAAACAGACCGCTGCGTCGTCTTCTGACACGGCGTCACTAAGATGCGGTGTGGCGGACTTGTGACCAAATTAGGAGAAATATTTACACAACATTAGTCCGGAATTAAATCACTAGGGGAAGTGGGAGCCAAAAGATCATTAGAGTTGGTTTGCAGAATATATGAGTCTGGAGTCACACCATCAGACTTTCAGAAAAATCATTGTAATTTAATTCCGGAAGATACAATGGTGGCAATAAAAGATAGGTTCAAGAATGGAGCAAGATTAGGAATGATTTTAACTCTGACTGCGAAAATGATTTTCAGAATATTTTTTCTTTTTTTTTTTTTTTTTTGTGCCTTGATCACTTTCAGTCACCAGCGCCGTCCTCAGACACACATAGTGCACAAGGCGAATAACCTAAAATTTGCAGCCAAATTTCGTGGGAGTGGCGAGTGTTACTAACGTGCGGCTTTTTCCGAATGGGTTGGCAGTAAGGGGCTCGTGTTGTTAGCTAAGAAACAGATTGTAATAATACTTATTGTATTTCTTGTGCAAATATACATTTTTGAAATGTCTAAATGCCAGTTGGCATTAACACATTAAAAGTTGGGTAAATTATAATGTCATTTTGCGGCTGCGAGGTTACGTTCGTCCGTTATCTGCACCTACAAGTGAACTCGTTGTAGCAGATCGCCGGTAGGAAAGCCGAGCAGAAACCTGCCGTACTGCAACTCGCACCAGGTTGCATAAACGCTAACTATTCCAAAAATCGGGAAGAAGTTTTGAATGAAAGGTGGAAATATTGGCAAATCTTCGGTGTATTCTGAACCTTGAGACGCACACTTTCACTGCCAAGCCCGTGATAATCTTAACACTGTCATGCACAAAACCTGTTAGCAAGTTTATGGCAACGTATTTCCCGAAGTCTGAACAGTTTCTAAGCATGGATTGTTCTTAAATGGATATATTCCTCCTACTATTAAGTTTATCGCTGTCTAATGCACTCATGTTTTTAGTCACTGATCTGCCCAATATGCCATGCAGAACTACTGTCCTTTCTCATACACAAAATTACTTAAAAAGTCCGTACTTTCTAAAAAATACACCGGAATAAATATACCTTGACTTCAAAACACTTTTGAAACATGTAGTACAACTAAAACCGGCAAATTATAACTTCCTTTGGAGCTCATACTACGTACGACCGTACCATTGAAAGACTGGACTCCGACTCCCTTAGACTACTGTAAGCATTCTCTATCTCCAAGAGAAAAGACTCGCGAAGAATATTCTGTTCTTAATGGTCAGTTTTCTTTAAGCCCAATAGAAAAGCATCATTCTCCCGCGTTAGTTCACGACTAACCAATCAACAAATAACACACTCTCGAACTGAATTTTTAACCCGAAATAAATATTTAACATTCTGATATTTTGTTTATACTTTACATTATTAACTATTTTCATTTTCACTCGAGTTAGCTTTCCCTTTAAGATAAACTTACTTAACACATTATAATACAAAATTCCCCATCGTCTGCATTCAGACTACCTGAAAACTATCCCACGTTAGTGCTTACAGCGTTCATCAGTAGAATAATGATCTACATATTTACTTTATACCACTTTCACGCAACATTCACACTACTAAAAGCATATATAAAATTGTACAAACATAAATAAACAAGAAAGCCTTGAAGAAATGAACAGAAGAATTCACAAAAACTTTCTTTTGACCTGTTTCCTGAATGTCTCTGTGCACTACTGGATTCTAGTGGTCAAAATTCTTAACTACATTATGGTTCTCTCTGCTTATTCCTGTCAGCCACTGTCCTCTAGCAGATGAAAATTAGAATTACGTACTCGACTGAACCCGCTTCAGACCATCTGTCACTGCACACGCATGAGTCATTCTCCCGATACACAGGCTCTAGACAGGAGCGATATAAGACGCCACGCCTCAAGTGGTGTTCGCTGCAGGATTATAGTGCGATTCATTTACGAGATATCCCATTTTGAAAAGTTCCCACACCGACACTTGTATAATACCTGTGGTAGCACACACTAAAGAGCAACAAAACTGCATAAATAAGTTATGAGGATTCCGAACAGTAACAAAGAAACTGACCATCGCAGATTGTGTTCAAAATGGCACCGGCAACGGCAATACACGGTTCCAGTCTGGTGTGGAATGACTGCTCCACGCGTGCTAGCGAAGATGTCCAAGCAGGCTGCAGTAATACGTCAGTGCATATCATCGAGTGTAATTGGCATGTTCTTGTAGACCCCGTTTTTCAGCCTTCCCCACAGAAAAGTCTACAGGCATCAAACAATGGGAACGGGGCGACTAAGGTACAGGTCCTCTACGTCCAATCTAATGAATTCGAAACAATTCGTGAAGTTACAATGTTACTTATAATCCATCTTGATTGCAAAATAATTATTCATATGATCGGTTTCGGTTCTTCTAGAACCATCTTCAGATCTCATATTTCGTTTACAGGAGTAACCCGTCACATGTGACGCAGCATGTGACCCATCATGTGAAAGTTGCTGTATTTGGACGGGTTACTCCTGTAAACGAAATATGAGATCTGAAGATGGTTCTAGAAGAACCGAAACCGATCATATGAATAAACATTTTGCAATCAAGACAGATTATAAGTAACATTGTAAAATTACTGATTGCGGCTATTCTATCAGTCATTATGTCTGTTTTCGCAAAATTCGTGAAGTCATGCTGTAATACTTCGTGTACTATGGGCTGGATAGCCATCATTTTGGTAACACAGGTTCCTCCTTGTCTGCAGATTAAAATCTTCAAGAATCCATGGAAGATGGTCTGTTAGGAGGCTTCGATACTTGTGCGAGTACAGTGTTCTGTCGATGAAATAGGTCCTACGACCTATTGGTTCATTATCCCACACCACACGTTTACACTCCATGGACCCTGATGTTCCACCTGAAGAGGCAACAGGGATTGTTAACAGCGCATTTTTCGGCAGTTTACCTGGCCATGACTGGTAAATGTGGCTTCATCACTAGACAAGAAACATGGTACATCTGTAGTATACTGACTTAATGCCCATGTGCAGAAGTTCACACGATTCTCAAAACCGTTTCTATGCAGCTCTTGATAAAGAGACAGATGATAGAGATGGAACCTATGTCTTTGGAAAATGCGTAGGACATCTGCCTGAGTCATGAACTGCAACAACAGCAATAACTTTAATTTCCCTCTCATCTGTCGTCACTTGTTTCCTTCTGTAACATTGTGTAGGTGTTATGCTACCACTTTCACGTAACTGGGTGAAGAGGTTGATAAGTAATTGCCTAGATGGCTGACGTCTACTGTGGTGTGTTGCCGCATACACCATACAAGAACGAACTGCATTCTTCCTACATTCTCGATACAGCACAAGCTTGTCGACTTCTTCTGCATTGGTAAATCCCATCGCCCACTCACGATACGCTGCTCAGACTGTCACACAATAACTGACCAGCAAGTCGCAGTGCACTCAAGGAACACCCAACCACAGTATAAGCAAACATAACAACATCGTACCTAGCAAGTACTCAGATTGAATGCCACAAACAAGTGTCGGTGAGGAAAAGTTTCAAAATGGTATATCTCCTACGCGACTCGCACTAGAACCCCGCAAGAAATACCACTGACGTTCTATTTTACTCAACTTTTACTTTGTTAATGTCGTAGGCATTGTTCCATTTAAAGAATTGTATGTTTCCAGAAGAAATACAGTTTCTAAGCGTTATTACAATCTGTTTGTTGGCTAGCAATACGAGCCCCCGATTACCAACTTATTCTGTGAAAACCGCACATAACTAGCACTTTGACTTCCGTAATATTTGCGGTACAAGTTTGAGATGATCCACCCCGTATATACATTTAATCGATATGAGGTATATTTTTCAAGGGTCAAAGCTTGCTGTCATCATCATCCACCACGTCGTGCACCGTAAAACCTGTATTAGGAAGACTAGTCTGGAGGCATTTGTCTGGAGGGTAGCTCTGTACGGAAGTGAAATGCGGGCGCTAAGCAGTTATAACAAAAAGAAAATTGAAGCTCTTGGTAATCTTTCAGAACATTTCTCGTGGAGGGAATAACGGTCGTGGAGTCACAACTTCTGTTCCGTTCACCACCATCGCCTACCGTCATGGTATGAATGGACCGAAAAGTGTCAGATTCTCACTGAAAATGGCAACCATTGTATTTTATAAATATTTTATTGTGGTAAAGACTGTTTTTAACCCATTTTAAAGAAGCTTTTGGAACGTGGTGCATAGAAAAATGCTGTAGATTTCACAGGTAGAGCCGGCCGCGGTGGCCGAGCGTTTCTAGGCGCTACAATCTGGAATCGCGCGACCGCTACGGTAGCAGGTTCGAATCCTGCCTCGGGCATGGCTGTATGTGATGTCCTTAGGTTAGTTAGATTTAAGTAGTTCTAAGTTCTAGGGGACTGATGACTACAGAAGTTAAGTCCCATAGAGCTCAAAGCCATTTGAACCATTTTTCACAGGTAGATCGAATAATTCAAAAAATGTTCAAATGTATGTGAAATCGTATGGGACTTAACTGCTAAGGCCATCAGTCCATAAGCTTACACACTACTTAACCTAAATTATCCTAAGGACGGACACACACATCCATGCCCGAGGGGGGACTCGAACCTGCGCCGGGACCAGCCGCACAGTCCATGACTGCAGCGCCCCAGACCGCTCGGCTAATCCCGCGCGTCTGGTTTTGTGTGTACCACAAGTGCTTCTGTGTGGTTGAGCTGAACATGTGGACATCGGTAAAAGTTTTGTGAAGCTTAAGTATGGTGGACTATTTCATGTAGCCTGTTATTCATGGATTATGCTTCGTAGTTTGACAGTTTTTACTCGCGTTTTCCCCTGCCCGTTTGAGAATATTGCGTCTTTCTATGTTGCTCTAGCTTAGACGCACGTTTCACTGTACAAATTTAAGTTTCAATGCGCTTCCGAATATCTTTTTTTTTTTTACTGTTTTATTGTTTGTTTGTCGTCCGCGAGTTTTGAATCTGTTTCCACTTTTTTTCTCTTCATTCTGCGCCCGTGAATCTGCATTTGTGTGTGTCTGTGTGTGTGTGTGGGTGTGTGTGTGGGTGGGTGGGTGGGTGGGTGGTAGTGGGTGTGGGTGTGGGTGTGTGTGTGGTTTTTAAACATCGTTGGTTTACTAATTTAGAGCTCTGATTAATTTGATTGGCAGACACAGTACACACACAATGTAAACTAAAATGTAAGGTGCACATGTATCATATTTCCTAACCTGAGATAATCTATGTGTATTCCAGAAGAATAAAAGGAACAAAAAGCCCACTGATGATACTACAACCTTGGTAAAACATGTTTGGCTATTAAAACAAAGCAGTAATTTGTGTACTTGGGAAAAGGCTGACCCACCCTTAACTGATAATTGCTTTGCCTTATTACATTAAAAGGAACGCACGCAGTTGGCATTTACATATGAACAGACATGACGAGCAAGCATCTTCCATAGAAACCTGTGGAAACAGGAAACAGTCTCTCTTCTAAATTCGCCTTCCCATTCCCTGTAAATCCTCCAAGTATTCTGCATTTAAATTTTTCGCTATTTTTCCGCGTAGCAGCAACATTTTTCCTTCGTCGCGAAAGCGCCTCTGGGGGTAAAAAGGAGATCCTTTTAAAACGTGGAACAACAACAAGAAGATTACAGGCGGCGACCCGGCTGCTCCCCCGGCAGACATTCCATGGAAATGACTTCCTCGCAGCGGAGCAAGAAGTTTGCAGCAACGTCGCAGCCGCTTCCGAGAGCGGGCGGCTAAAGTGATTTAGCGTCGCGGTAGGATGTCGTTAGCTGCAGGGGCGTGTTATCCAGAAAAGAAGGAGGAGAAAAAAAAACATGCCTGACGAGTCACTCGTGCCTCTTAATCCGCTTACAAGCCGCGGGCGGGACAAGCGCCGCTGCCCCCCCCCCCCCCCTCCAAAAAAAAATAACTGTGCAGCATCTGACCTCAAAGTCCTAAAAACATGAAAGGACGGCGGACCGGTACTACCATTAGGGCAATCTTTGATTATTTCAGAAGTAAAGGCCGTGTCGGTGCCGTAAATTAACAGCCTTGAATTGCGTTCTAGAGTATTCGATGCACAATTTCTATTTGTATTGAGTATCGTGTTACCACGTGGCTATATTTCATACACATTGCCCATTATGTAATATTATTTGGAGAAGTTGAATATTATACCTTAAATTACAAAGCTGATATTTTAAATTAGATATTGACAAGGTTACATACAATTAAAATAAAACCATTACATTTATTATAATAACAATGCCACTGTGTAGCGCAGCTTTTTTGCAAACTAAATTATCTTTCAGAAAGTTCTATAAAATTAGGATGCAAAAGCCAGATTGTTTAGCAGTTTATAACTTAATGTGTAGAGTAACTAGTTGCACGAAAAATAACCCAACACAGTTGGCTAATATGTAGATTCTAGTTGTTGTTGCTGTCGTCTTCAGTCCTGAGACTAGTTTGTTGCATCTCTCCATGCTACTCTATCCTGTGCAAGCTGCTTCATCTCCCAGTACCAACTTCAGCCTACATCCTTCTGAATCTGCTTAGTGTATTCATCTCTTGGTCTCCCTCTACGATTTTTACCCTCCACGCTGCCCTCCAGTACTAAATTGGTGATCCCTCGATGTATCAGAATATGTCCTACCAACCGATCCCTTCTTCTAGTCAAGTTGTGCCACAAGCTCCTCTTCTCCCCAATTCTATTCAATACCTCCTCATTAGTTATGTGATCTACCCATCTAATCTTCAGCATTTTTCTGTAGCACCGCATTTCGAAAGCTTCTATTCTCTTCTTGTCTAAACTATTTATCGTCCACGTTTCACTTCCATACATGGCTTCACTCCATATAAATACTTTCAGAAACGACTTCCTGACATTTAAATCTTTACTCGATGTTAACAAATTTCTCTTCTACAGAAACGCTTTCCTTGCCATTTTATATCCTCTCTACTTCGACGATCATCAGTTATTTTGCTCCCCAAATAGCAAAACTCCTTTACTACCTTAAGTGTAACTCCCTCAGCATCACCCGACTTAATTCGACTACAGTCCGTTTTGCTTTTGTTGATGTTCATCTTATACACTCCTTTCAAGACACTGTCCATTCTGTTCAAGTGCTCTTGCAATTCCTTTGCTGTCTCTGGCAGAATTACAATGTCATCGGCGAACCTCAAAATTGTTATTTATTCTCCATGGATTTTAATACCTACTCCAAAATTGCTTTTGTTTCCTTTACTGCTTGCTCAATATACAGATTTAATAACATCGCGGAGGGGCTACAACCCTGTCTCACTCCACTTCTTTCCTTACATGTCCCTAGACTCGTATAACTGCCATCTGGTTTCATACAAATTGTAAACTAAAGTAATTAAGTAATTTAGTAGAAGCTTACATGTTTTAGGTGTGATTGCTTGCAACTCATATTTTACTAAATGTTGTATAAAAGTGTTACAATGGAACTCAGAATTTCAAGCAATTTCTTCACTACAGCAGATATTGCTATTGGCCATAATTTGTGTGATGCTTAATTTTTCATTATAATTTTAGAACCACACTAGTACCAATAATTTGTTTTTTCCATACAAGAACCAGAGGCGGTCCAAAGTAATTAGTGCTGTGTTGTCTGAACAAGACACAGCCAGGGCAAAAGCACCACGGGCATAAAGACGCGAGCTGGTGTCAGTGCCATAGAGACTCGCCACTTGCGCGAGTTCCACCAGCGCCACGGACGGCGCTGAGGATGATGATAGCGACTTCGCCTCGGCCAATTGCCGGCCGAGTACAATCCGCCAATGACCGGACGACAACAGACAGAAGCCTACTCGGAAGATAGAAGAGCAGCTCTCGCCCACTTGGCTGTAGATCAACGTCCAGAGCTGACATAGATATACAGGGTGAAAAGTGCAGGGCTATTACAAATGATTGAAGCGATTTCATAAATTCACTGTAGCTCCATTCATTGACATATGGTCACGACACACTACAGATACATAGAAAAAGTGATAAGTTTTGTTCGGCTGAAGCCGCACTTCAGGTTTCTGCCGCCAGAGCGCTCGAGAGCGCAGTGAGACAAAATGGCGACAGGAGCCGAGAAAGCGTATGTCGTGCTTGAAATGCACTCACATCAGTCAGTCATAAAAGTGCAACGACACTTCAGGACGAAGTTCAACAAAGATCCACCAACTGCTAACTCCATTCGGCGATGGTATGCGCAGTTTAAAGTTTCTGGATGCCTCTGTAAGGGGAAATCAAGGGGTCGACCTGCAGTGCGCGAAGAAACGGTTGAACGCGTGCAGGCAAGTATCACGCGTAGCCCGCGGAAATCGACGAATAACGCAAGCGGGGAGCTAAACGTACCACAGCCGACGGTTTGGAAAATCTTACGGAAAAGGCTAAAGCAGAAGCCTTACCGTTTACAATTGCTACAAGCCCTGACACCCGATGACAAAGTCAAACGCTTTGAATTTTCGGTGCGGTTGCAACAGCTCATGGAAGAGGATGCGTTCAGTGCGAAACTTGTTTTCAGTGATGAAGCAACATTTTTTCTTAATGGTGAAGTGAACAGACACAATGTGCGAAGCTGGGCGGTAGAGAATCCTCACGCATTCGTGCAGCAAATTCGCAATTCACCAAAAGTTAACATGTTTTGTGCAATCTCATGGTTTAAGGTTTACGGCCCCTTTTTCTTCTGCGAAAAAAACGTTACAGGACACGTGTATCTGGACATGCTGGAAAATTGGCTCATGCCACAACTGGAGACCGACAGCGCCGACTTCATCTTTCAACAGGATGGTGCTCCACCGCACTTACATCATGATGTTCGGCATTTCTTAAACAGGAGATTGGAAAACCGATGGATCGGTCGTGGTGGAGATCATGATCAGCAATTCATCTCATGGCCTCCATGCTCTCCCGACTTAACCCCATGCGATTTCTTTCTGTGGGGTTATGTGAAAGATTCTGTGTTTAAACCTCCTCTACCAAGAAACGTGCCAGAACTGCGAGCTCGCATCAACGATGCTTTCGAACTCATTGATGGGGACATGCTGCGCCGATTGTGGGAGGAACTTGATTATCGGCTTGATGTCTGCCGAATCACTAAAGGGGCACATATCGAACATTTGTGAATGCCTAAAAAAACTTTTTGAGTTTTTGTATGTGTGTGCAAAGCATTGTGTAAATATCTCAAATAATAAAGTTATTGTAGAGCTGTGAAATCACTTCAATCATTTGTAATAACCCTGTATTTAAACCGACAAACTCTGGGAGGTTGTAAGGGACATCTAAACAAATATTTTACCCTAATGTCATTTTCTCCTACGAGGAGTATTTAAACCGGTAGAGGAATATTTCTCTGGCGGCAAATTAATGAAACCAATAAACACTTTTCCATTTTTTATGACCAAGATACAACACATTAACACAACCCAATTCCAATTACAGCAGATTTTCAAAAATGCCTCCACTGACACGTAAACAAAGGTTACACCGTCGGATCATGTTCTGTCTGACACGTACAAAAACCCCAGGAGTATCCTGAATTGTTCCTGCTGCTGCTACTATCCGGGCAACCAGATCTTTTCTGATGCAACAGGAGTTGCGTAAACAAAGTTGCGCATCTCTCCCCACACAAAAAAGTCCAGAGGGGACATATCTGGGGATCGAGCAAGCCATGGTAGAGCACCACCTCTGCCAATCCACTTTTCTGGGAACCGTCGGTCCAGGAATCGACGCACACTACGATTGAAATGCGCCGGCGTCCCGTCATGTTGGAACCATATGCGTTGTCTTGTAGGGAGCGTGATGTCTTCCAGCAATTCTGGCAATGCTCTGGCGAGAAAATTGTAATAGTGCCTGCCATTTAATAGCCTAGGTAGCAGATACGGCCCAATTAAACAGTCCCCAACAACACCGACCCACGCATTAAGGAAGAACCGCACTTGATGAGCGCTAGTAAGTGTGGCATGTGGGTTATCTGTTGTGTTGGCTAAAGAGCCAACACCGTGTTACTAGAGGAGGCCTAAATGCACGCGTTTTAGCTCACGCAGGATGGCGTGAGGAGGGAAGAACCATACTGACGTGAGGTCTGGAACATGACAAGGAATTAGAATTCAGAAAGCGGACATAATTAGTTTGATACTTAACTTTAATCCATTTAATGATGAACGTCGCTCTTGACGGTACATGATTCACAATATTATCAGTTCAGAATACGTTCTTGAAGAATATGGCGCCTTGCTAGGTCGTAGCAAATGACGTAGCTAAAGGCTATGCTAAACTGTCGTCTCTGCAATTGAGAGCGTATGCAGGCAGTGAACCATCGCTAGCAAAGTCGGGTGTACAACTGGGACGAGTGCTAGGGAGTCTCTAGACTAGACCTGCCGTGTGGCGGCGCTCGGTCCGCAATCACTGATAGTGGCGACACGCGGGTCCGACGTATACTAACGGACCGCGGCCGATTTAAAGGCTACCATCTAGCAAGTGTGGTGTCTGGCGGTGACACCACATTATCCTCTCTCCAAACATGCGAATTGTGCATGTTGGATACTCCAACATGCCCGAACGTTGCTTTATCGGTAAACAACACAGAGGATGGTAATGTAGGATGCATTTCACACTGTTCCCGGTACCACTGCGAAAACTGTGCTCTGGGTGCATAAACAACTGGTTCCAGGTTTTGGGCTCGCTGTAAGTGAAATGGACGTAACAATTGCTCTCGAAGGACTGTTCTTACATTCGTCTGATTCGTCCCCATGTTACGTGCAATTGCACGAATGCTGATTGAAGGATCCCGCTCCACATGCTGCAAGACAGCTTCCTCAAATTGCAACGTTCTTACCGCGCCACGGCGTCCCCGCCCAGGTAATCTGCTAAATGACCCGGTCTCAAGCAGACGTTGGTACACAGCAGGAGAGGTCGTATGATGCGGGATACGGCGATTAGGATATTGTTGTTGATAAACCCGCTGTGCAGCTCGGCCGTTAAGGTGCACTACGTAGTACGCACCAACCATATCAGTGTACTCACCCGATGTATATCGCTTCATTAGTAAACAGAGACAATCCACTACTACGCTGATGGACAGCAGTTGCCTACAACTGAAGAGCGTAATATGCCTTCTAATAACTGAAGATCGTAATACGGCCTCTAACAACCGAAGAGCGTAATACGGCCTCCACCAGTTTGAATAATCCTCATAGGAATAAATGACATTAGGGAAAAATATTTGTTTTGATGTCCCCTACAACCTAACAGAGTTTGTCGCTTTAAATATTTTTCACCCTGTAGATAGTGAACGTCATTTAGTGAACTCTTAGGATTGAACAGACAGTTGTTGTAAATTGCATTTGCTATGTACTGTGAAGTTTACCTACGATTATTTGCACTTTGCCACTGAGGGCCACTTATGCGTTACATTGCATGCAGTATTGCAGACTTAATCATTCAACAAGTCACAAAGATAAGTAAACCTTTTTAACTCATTTGTGTGACTTTGTTATTAATTTGTTGGAGTGTTGTAAAACCTTCGTTCTCCTGTCCTGTTACCTGACCCTGGGGCATAGCTGTGTAATAGTGGCAGGGAGAAATTGTCTTAGCGGTGTACTGCACCAGAAGCCGTTTCACGAACCCACAAGCTCGGCCTACAGTAACTACAGTGGCAATTCGGCCTCCAAAGCACTTTTGATGAGGCCTTTACAAAACTGGCGACGAGGGTATGCAAAATTTAGTTGTCAGTTACCAGTCGGATCATGTGAGTCGTTAATGGTAGCATTATCGAGTTCTTAGAAACGAGTAAATGATGGAAATTTGTCAGTACATTACTGGTGGACGGTTTATTTCAAAACGTTGACCTATGTAAATTGTTACAGAATTCAGCACTGTCTAACAAGCCAATGGAGCGAGAACTCCTGCGCGCAACCAACAGGTACAGCAATGAGGATCACCCGGTAAGTCTTGAGATAAATAACCCCTATAAAAGTAACGTTTTTCCTCTAACAATTCTATAATTACAAAAACTTTTCAATTTGCTGTCGAGAAAAATGCAATCATTAATGAAAACTTTACTACGAAGTGTTACCTCTTCGTTTAGAATAGCGACGCTACAGTGAACTTTTAACATTGCAGCGCGTCAGCAATCGTGGATAATTTAATGATTGTAAAGAATCCGCCTCGATTTCAAACACAACCGGATGTTCACCTAGGTTTTGGTGCGTATAACCACGCCTTCCTCGGATCACACTAAAACTACGAACTGCCTAAAGAAACATGGTCCAACATTAACTAATATTGGACCATGCCTCTTTAGGCAGTTTGTAGTTTTAGTGTGATCCGAAGAAGGCGTGGTGATCCGCACCGAAACCTAGGTGAACATCCGGTTTCTATTTGCAATCGAGGCGGTTTCCTTATAATCATTCAACGCTACAGTGTTCGTAATACATTCATAAGAGTTGAAATCCCCATTTGGCTTTACAAAGAGTACTCTGCGGTATTGGTTCCTAACTGAGTTTGCATTTATCACGAATCTCACACCCAGCGTAAAGTTACAAGTGACGGGAAATACGAGAAGGTGACTCCTGTACATAAGAAGTGTGAAAGAACAGCAGCCTCGACATTACAGACCAATATCTTTACCATCGGTTTGCTGCAGAATACTTGAATATACTCTCACTTCGAATATAATAAATTTCGTTGAGTCGAACAAGCGTCTTTCCTCGGATCAACATGGCTTTAGAAGGCGTAGCTCTTGCGAAACTCAGCTTGCCCTGTTCACACATGATGTACTGCGAACTATGGGAGAAGGCCAACAGACAGATTCCATATTCCTTGATGTACGAACAGCATCTGACACGTAGTCCAACTGTACACTATTAAAGAAGGCACGAGCACACGGAATAGGTTCCCAGATACGCGAGTCGCTTGAAGGCTTCTTTGAGTAACAGAACCTAGCGCGTTGTCCTCGACGGCAAATGCTCATCAGAGACAAGAGTATCGTCAGGAGTGTCCCAGACAAGTGTGACAGGACCGCGGTTATTTTCTGTATACATAAACGATCTGGCGTACGGGGTCGGCAGCTGTCCGTGGTTATTTGCTGATGATGCTGTGGTGTACGGGAAGACGTCGAAGTTGAGTGACTGTAGGATACAAGATGACTTAGACAAAATTTGTAGGTGGTATGATGAATGGTAGCTAGCTCTAAATGTAGAAAAATATAAGACAATGCAGACGAGTAAAAATAAAAAGAAACATAATCTACGAGTAACATTGCAAAGCGATATGAAATCAATCGAGCATCTAAGGATTGTGATAGGGAATGCGAATGGTCGACTTCGGTTTATTGGGAGAATTTTAGGAAAGTGTGTTTCATTTGTAAAGGAGACCGCGTCTTGGACTCTAGCGCGACCCACTCATGAGTACTGCTGAAGCGTTTGGGATCCGCGACAGGTTGGACTAGAGGAAGATATCGAAGCAATTGAGGGGTTTCCAGTTTCAGTTGAGGGGCTGGCCGTTAGATTTGTTACCGGTAGGTTAGAACAACAAGCAAGTATCACGGAGATTCTTCGGGAACTCGAATGGCAATTTTTCGAGGGAAGCTGACATTATTTTAGGGGAACACTATTGTGAAAAGTAAGAGCACCAGAATTTGAAGCTGACTTCCGAACGATTCTACTGCAGCCAACTTACATTTCGGTTAACGACCACTAAGATTAGTGAACCAAGAACTCGCATGGAGGCATATAGACACTCGTGTTTCTATCGCTTTGTTTACGAGCAGAACAGGAATGGAAAGGACTAATAGTGGTACGGCTGCACTCCCCCACGCACCATACGGTAGCTTGTGCAGTATCTATGTAAATGTAGAATACAGAAGTCTATACAGACGCATGGAAATATGAAGTAAAGAACGTTTAAAAATAATGGTTAATGTGGAAAATTCATTATACAGGATAACTCAAAAAATTAATAGAGCGGTAACAGAGGATTATGAGTATTTAATTCTTAGCGAAATATGGTTAATAATTACAGCTAATGCAATATCACAAATACTCCATAATCCATTTTTAGCCGATCATTCTGATGCATACGTGGAGTCACCAAAGAGAGCGCGCTGGAAACGTTTATTTTGAGTTTTTTTCGGCAAATGAGGCACATACGCTATGTCTCTTACATGACGCCACAACACGAAGTCTATTGTTGTCAGATCTGCAGATACAGGTGGCCAAGAACAGAACACAGTGTCGGTGTGTCCGATACAACCGACGCAATGGTTTCGAAAAGGTTGATTAAGAGATGTGCGAACCTTCATACACCAATTTGGGAGAGATCTATCTCAGCAAGTATGTACCACGTGGAACTAGTAATACGCGCACAACAATCCTTTAGAAAATAACAGATGTGTCAGATGCACCGGAGTAACACGTCAGAGTAAAGTGATAGACGACACAACGATATTCTCAGAAATCCTCAATGGCTGTGCCTAAATAAACCGTCTGACAAAGTTAGTGGAGTATCCGGAAAACATACTCGCTTATCAGTATATCTTCGCAGAAGTACAAATCATCAACGAATATATAAATGATTACAGCTCCAATTGTCTGTGACAGACAGGACGGCTACTACAGTGCATTAGTATTCATCGTGTTTGTTACTGAATATAGGTTCCGCCTTTTATGCAAAACACTTTTTTTGTTGTTACCCAAACATGTTTCAGCACCACTGTGCCATCATCACCGTTTTTTTATTGAAAAACTGTTAAAAGTGAACATATATTAGGTTGTAACTGATCTAACAAAATGAGGCGTTAAGGTATTGTTTGTTCGTTCTTTTACCTTTTAGCCCTCATTTTCACATTACGCGGCTTTGCAGGACCTTCTGTATAGTGTCCTGCAGTGATAGCTTTTCATCTGCGAACTAAACGATGTAAATGTGAATTTCATCAGCGAGTTGACGTCTCCCTTGATTTTTAAAAACGTGATTTTGGTGTGGCAAAATATTTTGCGTATGTATTTGTAATTACGTTTTTGTCATAGGTCCATTTTCCTTGGCGTTATAAGGGCACTTCATGCATATATTAAATGTGCTTAGTATACTTTTGATTTAACAAACGCCTTTTCACCTCGCAAAACGAGGTTTGAACAATGTTGTATCTCCTAACACCGTCGGCGTTCGTTTTGTTCCTGGGTGAGATGGCACCAAATTTGATTGTTGTTTGCTTTTATCTCTCTTTTTCTGTGTGTGTGTGTGTGTGTGTGTGTGTGTGTGTGTGTGTGTGTCTGTGTGTGTGTGTGTGTGTGGGTGGGTGAGTGGGTGCCGGCCTGAGTGGCCGAGCGGTTCTAGGCGCAAGATTCTGGAACCGCGCGACCGCTACGGTCGCAGTTTCGAATCGTGCCTCTGGCATAGATGTGTGTGATGTCCTTAGGTTAGTTAGGTTTAAGTAGTTCTAAGTTCTAGGGGACTGATGACCTCAGAAGTTAAGTCCCATAGTGCTCAGAGCCATTTTTTTGTCTGCCTTTTGTTATTTTCTTCTGTATGTGGGAGTTTTCTTCTATGCTTAGCTTGTGGTATAGACTGTGGCTGGATTTCAGTATTTTTAAATCTGTTGCTATTTTATATGGGTGGTGGTTGTGGGCTATTAGGTGGTCATTAAAGTAAATGTGCTAACGGTGGTGTTAATTTTTAGAGCTCTGAGGTGTTCATTGCTTCAGAATTCCATCTTGTTTGTCTTACGTATACTGATTGGCAAGTGTTGCATGTAAATTCATATATTCCCGATCTGCTGAATTTATCTGTGGATGTCTCCTGTGTTCTGAGTTTTTTCTGTGTTGTGTTGTCTGTACTATCCTACTTGAAGTCCCTGTTTCTTCAGTTCGTTACCTATTCCATAAACGATTTTGGTATTGTAGCTGACTATGTATAAGTTTGTTTTGTTTGTGTGTTGCAGTGTTGTGTCTTGCATGTGGTCAATGCTTGTATGTTGTGTTGTTCTGTGTTGTGTAAGGTTTTCTTGCTTGTGTTGTGCGTTCGTCACTTCTGTTTGTGTGTTGCACTGTTGTGTCTTGCATGTGGTCAGTGTTTGTACGTTGTGTTGCTCTGTGTTGTGTAAGGTTTTCTTGCTTGTGTTGTGCGTTCGTTACTTTCCTGTTTACAAAACTTTTTGGTTTAATTTCACTAGCATATGGGGCTTGTAAACATTTTCCTCTGCTATATGTTTTGTTGTGTTCAGCTCCTGTGTGTAATTCTGTTTGTTTATGGGTGTTCTGTTCAATTTGTGGAGCATGAATCTGAAGCTTGTGTGCTACCAGGTGATTCGACAAATTGTGAATGTTGATCATGGTTTTTGTTTTCTTGAATATTATGAATTCTTCAGTGCTGTTCGTTTTTCGTATTGTGAGATCCAGAAAATTTAATGTTAACGTAGACCACGATTGGTTAATATCACAGGCAGCACAGATTCCCCGGTCAATATCCTAGACAGCATAACACTGCTCCCTCCGGACTGCGTCCGTGGTGTCGAGCATGTTCGTCTGGATGATTGCGTAACCTGACACGACCATTGCCCTGGTGCAACAAGAAACACCATTCGCCTGACCAAGCGACTCGTGTGTACTGGTCCAACCCCTATTTTGTGATGGGATTGATCTCCCAACCATTCGTCGCTCACTTCTGATTTCATCGTCTTCAACCTCTTTCCATACATCCTCATGACAGTACGACACGAGCAGCCCCTACAAGGTCAAACAGCGAAGACGGCCATTCCAGATACGTACATCCAGAATGAATAAATTTATTCAGGTGTGGTTTTCGCCAAGTTATAGCAGACAATATCACCAATTTTCTGACGTTCTCAAATAATTTTTATAATTTATTGTCGCCGAATTACAACACCGACTTTTGTTTTTTGTTCCTAATGGAACTGCATAATTATTTTTCTGCGGCGTTTGAAAGAAGCTTCGAAAATAATGTCAACAACACAACGTGTATGGAACTCGATCAAATACTATCAAGATAACAGGGACGTAAACCACTGTCCCGTCCACAGGAGAAGAGGCCTATACAGTAAATACGAACAAGAACGAAACTCAGGTACGGGTTCGGGTTCGGTTCGAGTCCTCCCTTGGACATGGGTGCATGGGTGCGTGTTGTCGTTAGCGTAAGCTAGTTTACGTTAGATTAAGTAGTGTGTAAGCCTTGAGACCGACGACCTCAGCAGTTTGGTCGCATAGGAACTTACCACAAATTTTCAAATTTTCCAAGCCCTCAAAATGCTGACCCTGAGCATTGCTACATCCTATAAAGTGACTCTAGAGAAACAATACTGCACGTTGAATTTCATCTGGAGCTTACAGCAGCACGGAACCACGTTATGAGGCCTTCGGCAGTCTTCAGTGTTTCCTAACATAGCTCTTGTTTTAATTTTCGGCAACAGATAAAAGTGTGGAAATGTTAAGTTTGGTGAGTTTAGAGACCATTTTGCTTTTCCTACATGACCATTTCAATGCTCGCCAAGTTCGCTTAGGATGGTGTGTCATAGCATGTGCGAAATGGGAGGGACATGCGTGATGTCTGATTGCCTTATGCCCAGTGGCATTTCTTCCAATAACTGCGGCATCGGTATATCTTTCCAGAATAGACACCAATGAAGCGGACCTTGAAAAAACAAACACTAAACGAAGATAGACCACAAGAGTTGCTTTTATTCACTTCCATGAGTCAGCGTGTATTTTCAACCAGTGATTACTGCATCTTGTGGATATTGACATGCTCCTGTTTTCTAAAAGATGCTTCTTCCTTAAACAAAATTTTTGTACATATGTCCCATCACTGTGCTCTTTTCATCGATAACATTCGAAGAACTGTAACCAGTTTCGTAAGTCACTGCCGTAGATACAGCGAAATCTTAAGAGAAGGAAATGAGATGGAATGTAGTTTTCGCAGAACACTCGTTTGGTTAGTCCCTACTGTAATTCCGAGGTGCGTCTTAGAGACATTTGCTTTTCGTGTTACTGTTGCTAAAATGTTACTCTGATTTCTTTCAGCAGGTGCTCTCCTTCTCCTTGGTTTATTTTATTTTCCACATTTCGAGTTTCTAGAAGTTTATTTTGTACTGTTTGGCACTTTCTGGATACTCTTCAGCATACAACCACACCGCTGCTCTAACAGTTTGGCGAGATTCACCACAAACGGTACTCACTTTTCAGACAGTCGTGTACATTGTGAAGCCTCAGCATTTTTACGAGCAAATTATCTGATCGCTGCAATAACAGAACACAGGCTGATACACACTCATGCACATAAAATAAGGATAATTGCAGAATGTAGTGCCACACAACGAGGCACTACACAAAAAAGATCCGAAATGTGAAATAATTTGGGTGAAGGTCACGGTTAAAGCAGGCTCAGACATGGTAATTGGATGTCTCTATAGGCCCCCCGGCTCAGCAGCTGATGTGGCTGAGCACCTGAAGGATAATTTGGAAAATATTTCGAGTAGATTTTCCCATCATGTTATAGTTCTGGTTGGAGATTTTAATTTGCCGGATATAGACTGGGAGACTCAAACGTTCATAACGGGTGGCAGGGACAAAGAATCTAGTGAAATTTTTTTAAGTGCTGTATCTGAAAATTACCTTGAGCAGTTAAACAGAGAACCGACAAGTGGCGATATCATATTAGACCTTCTGGTGACAAACAGACCCGAACTATTTGAAACACTTAACGCAGAACAGGGAATCAGTGATCATAAAGCGGTTAGTGCATCGATGATTTCAGCCGTAAATAGAACTATTAAAAAAGGTACGAAAATTTTTCTGTTTAGCAAAAGTGACAAAAAGCAGATTTCAGAGTACCTGATGGCTCAACACAAAAGTTTTGTCTCAAGTACAGATAGTGTTGAGGATCACTAGACAAAGTTCAAAACCATCGTACGATACGTGTTAGATGAGTATGTGCCAAGTAAGATCGTAAGAGATGTAAAAGAGCCACCGTGGTACAACAACCGATTTAGAAAACTGCAGGGGAAGCAAAGGGAACTTCACAGCAAAGATAAACATAGCCAAAGCCTTGCAGACAAACAAAAATTACGCGAAGCGAAATGCAGTGTGAGGAGGGCTACGCGAGAGGCGTTCAATGAATTCGAAAGTAAAGTTCTATGTACTGACTTGGCAGAAAATCCTAAGAAATTTTGGTCTTATGTCAAAGCGGTAGGTGGATCAAAACAAAATGTCCAGACACTCTGTGACCAAAATGGTACTGAAACAGAGGATGACAGACTAAAGGCCGAAATACTAAATTTCTTTTTCCAAAGCTGTTTCACAGAGGAAGACTGCACTGTAGTTCCTTCTCTAGATTGTCGCACAGATGACAAAATGTTAGATATCGAAATAGACGACAGAGGGATAGAGAAACAATTAAAATCGCTCAAAAGAGGACCTGATGGGATACCAGTTCGATTTTACAAAGAGTACGCGAAGGAACTTGCCCCCCCCCACCCCCCCTTCTTGCAGCGGCGTGCCGTAGGTCTCTAGAAGAGCGTAGCGTTCCAAAGGATTGGAAAAGGGCACCGGTCATCCCCGTTTTCAAGAAGGGACGTCGAACAGATGTGCAGAGCTATAGACCTATATCTTTAACGTCGATCAGTTGTAGAATTTTGGAATACGTATTATATTCAAGTATAATGACTTTTCTGGAGACTAGAAATCTACTCTGTAGGAATCAGCATGGATTTCGAAAAAGACGATCGTGTGAAACCCAGCTCGCGCTATTCGTCCACGAGACTCAGAGGGCCATAGACGCGGGTTCCCAGGTGGATGCTGTGTTTCTTGGCTTCCGCAAGGCGTTCGATACAGTTCCCCACAGTAGTTTAATGAACAAAGTAAGAGCATATGGACTAGCAGACCAATTGTGTGACTGGATTGAAGAGTTCCTAGATAACAGAACGCAGTATGTCATTCTCAATGGAGAGAAGTCTTCCGAAGTTAGAGTGATTTCAGGTGTGCAGCAGGGCAGTGTCGTAGGACCGTTGCTATTCACAATATACATAAATGACCTTGTGGATGACTTGGAAGTTCACTGAGGCTTTTTGCGGATGATGCTGTGGTATATCGAGAGGTTGTAACAATGGAAAATTGTACTGAAATGCAGGAAGATCTGCAGCGAATTGATGCATGGTGCAGGGAATGGCAATTCAATCTCAATATAGACAAGTGTAATGTGCTGCGAATACATAGAAAGAAAGATCCCTTATCAATTAGCACGTCAGCAACTGGAAGCAGTTAATTCCACAAATTATCTGAGAGTACGCATTAGGAGTGATTTAAAATGGAATGATCATATAATGTTGATCGTCGGTAAAGCAGATGCCAGACTGAGATTCATTGGAAGAATCCTAAGGAAATGCAATTCGAAAACAAAGGAAGCAGGATGCAGTACGCTTGTTCGCCCACTGCTTGAATACTGCTCAGCAGTGTGGGATCCGTACCAGATAGGGTTGATAGAAGAGATAGAGAAGGTCCAACGGAGAGCAGCGCGCTTCGTTACAGGATCATTTAGTCATCGCGAAAGCGTTACGGAGATGATAGATAGACTCCAGTGGAAGACTCTGCAGGAGAGATGCTCAGTAGCTCGGTACGGGCTTTTGTTGAAGTTTCGAGAACATACCTTCACCGAGGAATCAAGCAGTATATTGCTCCCTCCTACGTGTATATCGCGAAGAGACCAAGAGGATAAAACCAGAGAGATTAGAGCCCACACAGAGGCATACCGACAATCCTTCTTTCCACAAATAATAAGACACTGAAATTGAAGGGAGAACCGATAGAGATACTCAAGGTACCCTCCGCCACACACTGTCAGGTGGCTTGCGGAGTATGGATGTAGATGTAGATGTAGAACTGGCGCTAATAGCATAGGTACATAGGTAACACATACGACACAGATCTGTAAGTCCACGGTATTGGTGATAAGTTGAGAAAACCGTACCGAAACACATGTGCTACAAAGCGCCACTGCTTCCTGCGCATGTACCCCGACATCAATATGGGATATGATCACCATGCACACGTACACAGCTCACATAACGGGTTGGCAGACTCTGGATCAAGTGGTCGAGCAGCTGCTGGGGTATAGCCTCCCATTCTGGCATCATTGCCCATCGGAGCTCATGAAGTGTCATAGGGGTTTGAAGATGTGCAGCTTTTCGTCGACCGAGAGCATCCCAGACGCAGACGTGCACGATGGGTAAGTCTGGAGAACAGGCAGGCCACTGCATTCGCCTGATATCTTCTGTTTCAAGGTACTCCTCCACGATGGCAGCTCGATGGGGCCGTGCGTTATCATCCATCAGGTGGAAGGTGGGACCCACCACACCCCTGAAAAGGTGGACATACTGGTGAAAAATGACGTCCCGATACACCTGACCTGTTACAGTTCCTCTGTCAAAGACATGCAGGGATGTACATGCACCAATCATAATCCAAATCCACACCATCAAACCACGACCTCCATACGGGTCCCTTTCAAGGATATTAAGGGGTTGGTATCTGATTCCTGGTTCATGACAGATGAAAACCCGGCGAGAATCACTGTTCAGACTATACCTGGAGTCGTCTGTGAACATAACCTGGGACCACTGTTCCAATGACCATGTACTGTGTTCTTGACATCAGGCTTTACAGGCTCTCCTGTGACCAGGGGTCAGTGGAATGCAGGTTGCAGGTCTCCGGGCGAATAAACCACGTCTGTTCAGTCGTTTGTAGACTGTGTGTCTGGAGACAACTGTTCCAGTGGCTGCGGTAAGGCTACCTCCAGTTCTCCGTGGCCGTCTGCGGGCACTGATGGTGAGATATCGGTCTTCTTCTGGCGTTGTACACTGTAGACATCCCGTAGTGTAGCACCTGGACACGTTTCCTGTCTGCTGGAATCGTTGCCATAATCTTGAGATCACTCTTTGTGGCACACGGAGGGCCCGTGTTATGAACTGCTGTGTTTGACCAGCCTCCAGTCGCTTTAGCATTCTACCCCTCAAAACGTTATCACTATATGTTCTTTGAGCCATTTTCAAGACACAGTCACCATTAGCACGTCTGAAAACGTCTGCACACTTACTCGCTGCACCGTCCTCTGACATGCACCAACACACCTTGGCGTATGTGGACTGCTGCCAAAATGGTGAACCCAGGTTTCATCACCTGTCACAATCCAGGACAAGAAGGCCTCCCCTCGGCTTCAAAACGTTGCAATAAATCAAGACAAATTTTTTTTCTGTGCGGTTTGTGATCCACCGTTAGACAACGCAGGACTCATTTTGCACACACTTTTGACTATCCAAGAGTGACGATCATTGCACCCACACTTCCTTTGCTGATTGACAGATGCAGGGCCAACTGCCTAGTCGTAATACGTCTGTCCTCGCGAATGACAACGTCAGCTCGCCGCAACATGTCAGGTGTGACAGCCGTGGATGGTCTCCCCGACCTCTACAAATCGTGGAGCTCCGCCGAAACACCTTCTGATGACCTCACGCTCCGTGGCCAGCGACTAACTGCACATCTGTCGACAGCAGATGCTCCATAGACTTTGAGCAAGCGTTTGTGAATATTCTCCACGGTTTCTTTCTCTGCAGTCAGAAATTAAATAATGGCACGTTGCTTACAACGTACATCACCCACAGACGCCATTTTGAAACTGTCCTTCAGCTAGGCTATCTGCCGGAAGTGATGAAAACTTGGAGTGCTCACTTAGGAGACTTCAAATAATACATACATAACGTTTCGGATTTGAAGCATTTTGCAGTTGATAATGGAAGCAAAAGTGAAGGAAAAACAAGACACGTTCACAGGATTTCTCGATATGGACAAAGCGTTCGACAACGTAAAGTGGTGCAAGACGTTCGAAATTCTGAGAAAAATAGGGGTAAGCTATCGACAAAGGCGGATGATGTACAATATCTACATGAACCAAGAGGAAGCAATAGAAACGGAAGATAAAGACCGAATTTTTCGGATAAAAAAGGGTGTGAGGCAGGGATGTAGTCTTTCTTCCCTACTGTTCAATCTATAAATTGAAGTAGGACTGGCTGGAATAAAGGAAAGGACCAAGAGTGGGACTAGAGTTCAAGGTGAAAAGATGTCAGATATAAGATTCGTTAGTGACATTGTTATCCGTAGTGAAAGTAGAGAAGAATTGCAGTATCTGCCGAACTGAATGAACACTAAGTGATGAATATGGAATGAGAGTAAATCGGAGAAAGAGGAAAGTAATGGGAAGTAGTAGAAATGAGAACAACGAGAAACTTAACATCATAAATGGTGATCCCGAAACAGCTGAAGTAAGGAGCTCTGGTACCAAAGCAGCAAAATAAGTCATGACAGACGGAGCGAGCAGGACATCAGAAGCAGACTAGCACTGGCAAAAAGGGTATTCCTGGCCAAGAGAAGTTTACTTGTGTCGAACACAGGCCTCAATGTGAGAAAGACATTTCTGACAATGTGTCTTTATAGCACAGAATTGCATGGTAGTGAAATAAGGACTGTGGGAAAACCGGAACAGAAGGGAATCGAAACATTTGAGATGCGGTGCTACAGACTAATGTTGAAAATTTCGTATACTGATAAGATAAGCAATGACGAGGTTCTCCACAGAATAGGTGAGGAAAGGAATATATGGAAAAGACTGACAAAAAGAAGGGACACGATGATAGGACATCTAATAAGACGTCAGGGAATAACTTCCATTGTTTAGAGAGGGAGCTGTAGCTTTTCTAAACACCTTTATGCGTTCCTGACTTAGGTATGCGGAGTACTGAGCGTAAGTATTTGATAGAGCAAGTTCTCACTTATGAGCTTTGGTAGGAACTCCACTATCGCGATAAAGCTACCCGCTAATGCTGTCAACCTCCATCATTACACCTTCTCCAAATTTCGCTACACTGACGCTTTCATCGGAATAATGGTTCAAATGGTTCAAATGGCTCTGAGCACTATGGGAGTCAATTGCTGAGGTCATTAGTCCCCTAGAACTTAGAACTAGTTAAACCTAACTAACCTAAGGACATCACAAACATCCATGCCCGAGGCAGGATTCGAACCTGCGACCGTAGCGGTCTTGCGGTTCCAGACTGCAGCGCCTTTAACGGCAAGGCCACTTCGGCTGGCTCATCGGAATAATTTTCCAGTTATGTTTAAAGTAGTAAATTACGAGTGACTGCACTTTCTACTCCCAAAATCGTTGTGTTTCACATTAACAGGGCGATAAATATTCTTTAAAGATACAATAACAAGGCTTAAGTCTCACTTTCCTTCTCCAATACAAGAATCAGTGTAGTAAGAAGCACGATTTTCGAACTGATTGATATCTTTGTTCAGTTTCTCTAAATGAATCGAAATGTACTCTGAAACTGACATTCCCACTTGGCACTGCATTTAAATTTTCATCTTTTACTCTCTTTATAAATCAGTAGGCTTCTACCGTCAGAGTAAGTTGACTTAAAAGTTTTCCAATTATCCAATTTTTTTCATAATGCAAAAAACTGTAGCGCTAGCCGAAGTATTGATTTCTCCAGTTTAGTTTTTTACATTATAACGCAGTTCGATAATTTGAAAACTTATATGTTTTACTCAGTTTCTCTACCGAATGTCTACATCTACAGCTACGTAAGTATCCGGCAATTAACACTTAACTGTTTGGCACAGAGTTATAGAACTAGTTTCAGAGCATTTCTGGAGCGTTCCACTCTCGAATATCACGTGAGAAAAATGAGCACTTAACTTCTTTCATACGAACTCTGATTGCTGTAATTTTATTGCCATGAACACTTCTCCCTATGCACTAGGGAGTAATAACCATATTTCACTCTTCAGGGGGAAAACAGTGATTGATATTTCGTGAAGACTTCTTGTTGCCACGTGAAATACCATTGTTTTAGTGGTTGCCTCCTCAACTTATGTGTCATATCAGTGCCATTCTGTCCCCTCTTACGCGATAACACGAAATGAACGGCTCTTCTTTGAACTTGTTCAGTGTCCTCCGTCAGTCATGTATCTTAAGAATACCATAACGCGCAGTAACACTTGAGAAGTGGACGAACAAGTGTAAAGTGGGGAGTGTAGTATAATTCTTGTATCTTCTAGGTGTTCTGCCTATAAAATGAATGTTACGCCTTCGAGGCCACGTTTTCTATGTGATCCAGTTTAAGTAATTTGTAACTGTAATAGCTAGCTAGCTACACTCATGCTCATAAATTAAGGATAATTGCAGAATGTGGTGCCACACTACGTGGCACTACACAAAACTGGCGCTAATAGAATAGGCACATAGGGAACACACATGACACAGATCTGTAAGTCCACGGTATCGGTGATAAGTTGAGAAAACCGTACCGAAACACATGTGCTACAAAACGCCACTGTTTCCTGCGCATGTACCCCGACATCAATATGGGATATGATCCCCATGCACACGTATACCGGCCGCACAACGGGTTGGTATAGTCTGGATCAGGTGGTCGAGCAGCTGCTAGGGTGTAGCCTCCCATTCTCGCACCAGTGCCTGTCGGGGCTCCTGAAGTGCCCTAGGGGTGTGAAGACCTGCAGCGATACGTTGACAGAGAGCATCCCAGACGTGCTCGATGGGGTTTCGGTCTGGAGAACATGCAGGCCACTCCATTCGCCTGATATCTTCTGTTTCAAGGTACTCCTCCACGATGGCAGCTCGGTGGGGCCGTGCGTTATCATCCATTAGGAGGAAAGTGGGACCCACTACACCCCTGAAAATGCGGACATACTAGTGAAAAATGACGTCCCGATACACCTGACCTGTTACAGTTCCTCTGTCAAAGATATGTAGGGGTGTACGTGCACCAATCATAATCGCACCCCACACCATCAAACCACGACCTCCATACAGGTCCCTTTCAAGGACATTAAGGGGTTGGTATCTGGTACCTGGTTCACGCCAGATGAAAACCCGGCGAGAATCAATGTTCCCACTATACCTGGAGTCGTCCGTGAACATAACCTGGGACCACTGTCCCAATGACCATGTACTGTGTTCTTGACACTAGGCTTTACGGGCTCTCCTCTGACCAGCGGACAGTGGACTGCACCTTGCAGGTCTACAGGCGAATAAACCATGTCTGTTCAGTCGCCTGTATACTGTGTGTGTCTGGAGACAACTGTTCCAGTGGCTGCGGTAAGGTCCCGAGCAAGGCTACCTGCAGTACTCCGTGGCCGTCTGCGGGCACTGATGGTGAGATATCGGTCTTCTTTTGGCGTTGTACACTGTAGAAATCCCGTAGTGTAGCACCTGGACACGTTTCCTGTCTGCTGGAATCGTTGCCATGATCTTGAGATCACACTTTGTGGCACACGGAGGGCCCGTGCTACGACCTGCTGTGTTTGACCAGCCTCCAGTCTCCCTAGTATTCCACTCCTCATACTGTCATCAATAAGTGTTCTTTGAGCTATTTTCAACACAAAGTCACCATTAGCACGTCTGAAAATGTCTGCACACTTACTCGCTGCACCGTACTCTGACAAGCACCAACACACCTCTGCGTATGTGGACTCCTGCCAGCGCTACCGTGCGACGACCGCAGGTCAAATGTACCGCAAGGTCATACCCCGACGTGATTTAAGCCCCCAGACCGCCCACCAGAACATTGTTTCACCATGTATCAGCATTATCCTTAATTTATGAGCATGAGTGTATTCAGCTGAATTAGCAACCTTTAAATTTGTACTATTTATCGCGTATCCGAAATGTAACACATTTCTTAGCACTAATGAGAAGGACCTCACACGTTTTACTGTTCTGCTTCAACTGCCACTTTTCACTCCGCACCGTTTGTCTAAACCGATCTGCTTTTTATTTTGATTTTCTAAGGACCTTGCTAGATGTTAAACGGTAATCAGATGCGAATAATGTAAGAGGACTACTCAGATATTGTCTCCTAAATATTTTATATGAATTAAGAACTGTACAAGACTACACTACTTTGGGAAAGCCCAGATATCACTTCTGTTTCACTCGAGAGCTTCCCGTCAGTTAATACATTTGTTTGCATGGCCATATTCCGTAGCAGCTGTTAAAATTAGTTATTATTGGTTTTCCGTTTTGAGCTTACTGCAGTTTAATTAAATTGAATTACATCAGATGTGTTTCGCTTTTATTCAAAAAGCATCTTCAGTGCATATTGTGCAAACTGGACACATTTGTAAATTTTCGGTTGTTTAGGGTTAAAAAACTGGGTTTTCTTTATAAAATTGGTGTGCAAGTTACATTCGGTGTTTACGTATTCTCCAAACCACTGCTTTTTTCCTTCCTTATTAGCATCAGTTGACGCCGAAAGACTCGATTCACATATGCATTTGGCAGTTTGTGCTATTCTGCAACATTTGTTGCGCTGCATTATTTACACTTCGTTTTTGTAAATTGGGGGAGGGATAAAAAGCAGTGGTTTGGAGAATACGTAAGGAAACACCAATAACTACGGGAGATGCATTATAAATACAAGCGAAACACGTCTGGTGTGATTCTCTTGAATTAAACTGCAGTAATCTCAAAACGAAAAACCAATAATAACTGATTCCCATCAATTACTACGAACACTGGAATTATATCATAATTCCAGTCCCACAACTGAACCAATGCCCCATTGGAAATCAATATGGTGAGAAACTGGTTACTTGCTTTAGTCACTCCGTTCTGGCGACAGCATCTAAACCCTCCTCTTTCAAAACTCTGCAGCTTTAATGGCCTTGTCATTTCATACAAAAATAGATCTTCTGCTGCACAAACAAACTCCATCCTTGAACACTTGAGCATATGTTTATTCGTCTTTCACGGCATTTACACTGGTCACCTTCAAAGTAGAGTCAGTAAACCATGTTTACTTTGAATTTTCCGATTCCTGTTTCTAATCTATGAGAGTTTTTTTATTATATTGTAGTTGTTGCCCTTTTGTGATTTCCTCTTTGGGATGCAGGTTTGTACTCTTCAGAGAGTCGAACCACAACGATAGCGGCGAGTCTCAGGTCGACCTCCTGGTGGTATTGCCCGTTGGGAAAAGCACTTCCTAGAGTTAAGAAGAGTTTGAACCGTTTACTGGTCGTACATTAAGTGCAGTGTGTCAGTTTGCTGTTTCTTCCTCTCTGTTTCACTGGCTACCTTGCGAATGTTATTTGGTGGTGTTATTGACGCAAGTGGGCGAATTTTGTGGACAGGTGCAGGCTTCAGGTATCCGATGACAATCCTGGCAGTCTCATTTAAAGCGACGTCTGCTTGTTTGGATTGGCAAGACGCCTCCCTCAATCGTGTATTATACTGTCAGGCTGCAAAATAGCGTTCATTGCTGACGATCGAAGAACTTCATGTTGTGCTCCCGATGTTAATCCTTTCAGTTTACTTATAATATTTTTTCTTGCTCATCTTTTTTCTCGGTGTTGTGTTTTTTAAATGACAGTGGACGGTGCAAGTTGACTCTAAGATATTTTGGTTTAGTATAGTAGAGTCGTCTAAGCCCTCCATATTCTACTTCCGTCTTACGGCCTCACTAATGCGTATGTGGAATGCCCATACGTGAATTTTTTTCTGGGTTAGACCGCAGATGATTTTCTTCATAGTAGTTCCACGAGGCATTCAAAGCGTGTATCAGCTTCCTCTGAAACTCTTCAAATGCTATTCCTTGAGCAATAATGACGGTCTTGTCTGCATATATGAGTCTTGTTTCCGGCAGATGTGGATGGTCTTTTGTGTACCTACTGTGCAGAATAAAGGAAAGTACGCATGCTTGTGATAAGTCACTCTTTTGGTTGCCAGTTGTGAGGATTCGTACCAAAAATCTTCTGGAAATTCAGAAATAGGGATTTAGTTTCCGATTGTACCCATTACTTCATACGAATAAATAGCCATGCGTGTTTCATAGGAACATTTTCTGAACCTGTGTTGGTTGTGTGCCCTTCGCTTCCAGGTATTTCATAATGCTGGGACACAGTATATGCTCCAAAATCCTACTACAAATCGATGGCAATGACATGAGTCTATTATTCAGTAAATTACTTTTCTTGTGAATTCGTTTGAGTTGTGTAGCTTTCCAGACCTTAGCTACGGAGCTTTCTTCTAGCGAGCGTTTTGACAAAAATAGTTACTTCATCAGCATATTCCGAAGGGATTAAGTTATTGTCTACATCGAAGGTACTTGCTTCCAAATTTTCATGTAAGCAGCTATTTTTGATTCGTACTCTAATATTATTTATCGCATCTCCTTTGGCGAAAGAATTTCGGAAAACCATATGTAGTAACTCCGGTAGCTTTGTCGTCGGTAACACTGCGTAGCTGTTACGCAGAGACAGTATTACAGTATGTCTTGCCACATGTGTATTTAACATACGAACATAATTTACTTAGTTTCCTCTAAATGTATGTGAGTGTTTCCAACAAAAAGTTTAGGGTTATAAAACATCTCATTAAAAGCAAAGAAAAAGGAGAACCAATACGAAGGGTTCTCATTAATCATTTGCATTTTAAACACAAAGAAACAGAGTGAAGTGATGAAATAATTGGTTTATTATTGAGCCCAATGTCTTACAAGTACTGCCAACAAATTTCAAAACGGCCTGACGGAGGAAACAAGTAAAATGCTTCTAGCATTTCAACGAACGACTGATACTGTCTTCTAAGAACGTCTAATTTTATTTTCAAACCATCTTAATTATCGTATGTCCGCACGGTTCACGGTACAGGGAAGATAAAAAAACTCATATTACAAAATTTCTTGGAAAATCTGGAACGTATACTACAGAACACTCATTAAATAGTGTATTATTTTAGCACGAAAGTTCTAATGTTTCCTAGAAAATTTTAACAGTCCATACTATTTGTAGATTAACAAGATGGCACAGCAAGAAAAAAAAGTCGTACTGTTAGAAGTAACTCATACTAGTTTCCAGCTTTTCACTTTCTGAAGTTGTCGATTCGATGGCTAGTGTACATGCTTCACCGCACGGCTGAAAGTAAGAAAGTTCGTGGCGCGAAATTTCCATGACAAAGCAAGACTCGATACAAATCAACGTATCCGGCGGAAGATTTGCGAACAAGACGAATGACGAGCCGCCTTACCAAGTCTCTTCGCGGAATCAATATTTGAAGCAGTTCGCTGCGGAGACTTTGAAAGCAGCAATTGCATTTTAATGGTGTCTACTTTAGACCCCTCAGACTGACGAACTTTAGAAAGTCCAGGAAAAATTTGCAATTCTATCAATTACTGCGGCCACGTGCCACGAAATTTCATTTGAAGTTGGAACCGAGTTTGTGGACGAACTGGTTACAAATGACAAGTGAGCCTTATATGCAACAGGAGCTCCAGGTGACGTACTGTTGAACTGGTGATCAATCATCAGCACTCACTCTTTCGTATTTGAAAGTTGGTGGCCAATCACATAACCTCTAAACAGTCTGTCTCCATTACTTCGGTCTTCTGCATCTTGGAGTAGTTCGTCTCATGTCTGGTGTCTCTTGTCCTTTATCCGGTACATCCATCTCCTCAGTGGTCTCCCCTGCAGTCTTTTCCCTTCGAATTTCCCTCAGACGATCATCTTTTCCAAGTCATTCTCCTGACGTCGAACTATGTGATAAAATAACGGTAGTATTCTCTGTACAGAAATACTGGAGAACATCTTCTCCACCCTGAAAACTAGAAGGGTTGATTTGTTGATCCATATGCCCAATCATGATATTCTCAGGAACCTCCTACAGGTTCACACTGCAAAATTGTGCTGGCGTACGCCTTCCGCAGCACAGTGATCGGCACTAGGAAACATTATATAGCAGCTGTTGAACTATGTACGCCTATGACAAGACACGCCCCCCTCCCCCCTCCCCACCCAGGCTACGCGCCGATAACACCGTCCGGGCACCGCGCACGTAGACCGCCGCGGACGACGACCGAGGTTTCTCAATCGCTCAGTCTATCAGTACGTCGCATCAGGACTCAGTTCGCCCTGCACCTCAATACGTCGTTCTGTGCTCTAGTCCTCCACAACGACAGTCGTCACCTCGCACCTTAGACAGCTGTGAGTTGTTTGTAGTTTTTTCGTTTGATGCTTATCTCGTGACGGAACGTTATTCATTGTATACAGGGTGGTCCATTGATCGTGACCGGGCCAAATATGTCAAAAAATAACTGTCAAACGAAGAAATTACAAAGGAAGAAACTTGTCTAGCTTGAAGGGGGAAACCAGATGGCGCTGTGTTTGTCCAGCTAGATGGCGCTGCCATAGGTCAAACGAATTTCAACTGCGTTTTTTTTTAAATAGTAACCACCATTTTTTATTACATATTCGTGCAGTAAGTAAAGAAATACGAATGCTTTAGTTGGACCACTTTTTTCGCTTTGTGATATATGGCTCACAATTTTAGACAAACAGTTGGTAACAGGTAGGTTTTTAAAATTGAAATACAGAACGTAGGTACGTTTGAACATTTTATTTCGGTTGTTCCAATGTGATATATGTACCTTTGTGAACTTCTCATTTCTGAGAACGCATGCTGTTACTGCGTGATTACCTGTAAATACCACACTAATGCAATAAATGCTCAAAATTATGTCCGTAAACCTCAATGCGTTTGGTAATACGTGTAACGACATTCCTCTCAACAGCGAGTAGTTGGCGTTCCGTAATGTTCGCAACATGCATTGACAATACGCTGACGCATGTTGTCAGGCGTTGTCGGTGGATCACGATAGCATATATCCTTCAACTTTCGCCACAGAAAGAAATCTGGGGACGTCAGATCCGATGAACGTTTGGGCCATGGTATGGTGCTTCGACGACCAATCCACCTGTCATGAAATATGCTGTTCAATACCGCTTCATCCGCACGCGATCTATGTGCCGGACATCCATCATGTTGGAAGTACATCGCCATTCTGTCATGCAGTGAAACATCTTGTAGTAACATCGGTAGAACATTACGTACGAAATCAGCATACAATGCACCATTTAGATTGCCATCGATAAAATGGGGGCCAATTATCCTTCCTCCCATAATGCCGCACCATACATTAACCCGCCAAGGTCGATGATGTTCCACTTGTCGCAGCCATCGTGGATTTTTCGTTGCCTAACAGTGCATCTTATGCCTGTTTACGTTACCGCTGTTGGTGAATGACGCTTCGTCGCTAAGTAGAACGCGTGCAAATAAATCTGCCATCGTCTCGTAATTTCTCTTGTGCCCAGTGGCAGAACAGTACACGACGTTCAAAGTCGTCGCCATGCAATTTCTGGTGCATTGGAATACGGTATGGGTGCAATCGATGTTGATGTAGCATTCTCAGCACCGACGTTTTTGAGATTCCTGATTCTCGCCCAATTTGTCTGCTACTGATGTGCGGATTAGCCGCGACAGCAGCTAAAACACTCACTTGGGCATGGTCATTTCTTACAGGTCGTGGTTAACGTTCCACATGTGGCTGAACACTTCCTGTTTCCTTAAATAACGTAACTATCCGGCGAACGGTCCGGACACTTGGATGATGTCGTTCAGGATACCGAGCAGCACATACAGCACACGCCCGTTGGGCATTTTGATCACAATAGCCAGACATCAACACGATATCGACCATTTCCGCAATTGATAAACGGTTCATTTTAACACGGGTGATGTATCACGAAGCAAATACCGTCCGCACTGGCGGAATGTTACGTGATACCACGTGCTTATACGTTTGTGCCTATTACAGCGCCATCTGTCACAAAACGAAAAAAGTGGTCCAACTAAAACATTCATATTTCTTTACGTACTACACGAATATGTACTAAAAATGGTGATTCCTATTTAGAAAAACGCAGTTGATATCCGTTTGACGTATGGCAGCGCCATCTAGCAGGCCAACCATAGCGCTATCTGCTTCCCCTCTTCAAGCTAGACAGGTTTCGTTGTTTGTAGTTTTTTCGTTTGATGCTTATTTCGTGAGGTATTTGGCCCGGTCACTATCAATGGACCACACTGTATAGTTGTAAAGTGGACATGGACAAGATTCGAGAATTAGTACATGTTATTTGACTGTTGTTATCCACAGAGCTACAAACTGGACGTTACTGAAGCTAAGTACTAAACTGATTCCTGTAATAAACTGTACTTTAGCCACGTGTGCATTTTGTGTTGTAGCGAGAGAAAACCGGCTACCCATCCATCATACCACCGCCTCCTCATTCAGCCAGGAGCCACAAAACATTACAAGAGGGTGCAGCCACAACAAAAAGGATTAATTCTTTTGCGGTTCTCTTCATTTATTGTCCATGCTTCTGAACCATGAAAGAAATTTCAACACTTTCGTTTTAATACGTCTCCTTAGGGCTTGGTCTTTCCAAATCACTATCAGATTCGGAGCGGCCTCCCAACCAAGAACAACTCCACATCATATATCCTCTGCAGAGAAACCCTCTTTCCGAACCACTGGGACCAGGGAGACAAACTGATAAACTTCGTTGTATTCTGATAGTACCGGGTGCTTATAATTAAACTGACGGTGTTCCACGTGCTGCAGTGTGGGCTGTATACTCGCAAGACGTTGAAACATCGTAAGGTACGTTCATCAATCAGTGCGCTAGCGGAATGTGCTGAGAAACATAACAGTTCCACCTTCTGCCACTAGGTGAATGGCGCTGTAAGAATTCAGAATGCGGTTTGGCTGCAGAGAAAGGGAATAATGATCAAACACACAATACCGGTGATTTTGGCCTGTTTATTAGGATATGATCACAAGTTACAACATGTGTTATATATGGTCTCCCGACTCAGTAACTTGTTGCATCCACAACACACCATGGTCGACAGTTCTTCGCAGTATATCCAGTGTAATCAGAGCAACATGTCGTCGTATGCTATCCTTCTCGTCAGTAAGAGTCAGGATAAATCACTGGTAGATGTAGTCTTTTAGATATTCAGATAAGCAAAAGTCACATGGGTTTAGGTCGGGGATCTGTAAAGCCACAGATCTTGAAACTGACTAGAGATTATGCGGTCTTTACAGAAGGTATCTCGAAACAGATATTTCACCCGGCGACCGACACGTGGTGTCGCCCAATATTGCATGAATGTAGTGGTGTGTGTACAGTTACGTTCTTATAAAGCTGGAGTCACGTGCCGCACAAGGAGGGCCTTAAAACGTGTAGATGTCACGGTATACCTAACAGGCACAAGGAGGTCCTTAGCGTGAAGGAGCTTGTGAAACTATACGACTCAGTACGTAAGCTCAGTTCAGTGGATGTTCCTGCACAATATGTGGAGGGGTGAAGCGCACATATGACAATTCGTGCCTTGATGGCACCGTGCAGAGTAAAATGGGCCTTGTCTGTACAAATAATATTCCCCGGCCACATGTTCAAAATGGTTCAAATGGCTCTGAGCACTATGGGACTTAACATCTGTGGTCATCAGTCCCCTAGAACTTAGAACTACTTAAACCTAACTAACCTAAGGACATCACACACATCCATGCCCGATGCAGGATTCGAACCTGCGACCGTAGCAGTCGCGCGGCTCCGGACTGAGCGCCTAGAATCGCGAGACCACCGCGGCCGGCGGCCACATGTTATCCACTTCCATGGGTGCCAAGAAACGAAGGGCAAAGTTACGGTGTTGATCTTATCTTGTGGTTTCATTTGGTGCACATTCTGAAGCTTGTAGGGACGCCAGTGTAATATACGTCGTAAAATCTTTTGAACTGTTTCCAGTGACACAGCTCGAGCACTGGCTGCAGAATTTGAGGCATGTGCTGCACGGTCGGCTACAGTTACATCAACTTCATCGACAGTTGCCATGGGAATGGGCCGCCTCCTCCTCCGTGCTGTACCACCTTATTTCCTTTAACACGTTTGTTGATATGAGGCCTTTTCTAATCTGTTTTTGTCGGTGATATTCCCGCAGTGTAGCACTCCTATTACTGTCGTTCTGACAGAACATCTTTATCAGCTGTGTACGGTCTTTCTACTTAATAGATATTACGTTTCATACAGAAAATTTAAAACTTCTTATCCCTTTACACCAACAGTCATTTCGCAAAGAAATCAACACACCTCGCCAAGTGACAAGCAGCATGTTAACGTCAAAACAGAAGACATTCCACATTATGATTGCTCACAACGCCGTATTTTCACCAGATGACAGACAGTGGAACCACTTTTTTTTTTTCACCATACTCCGCGGGCGCACCAATTAATGAACATGTCTGCGATTTTTAGCGTCCTGCAATGTATGCAGCCGACACTGCACCAGCTGGAGCGTCGTCAATTTAATTATAACCCCCTGGTTCATCAGTAGCTGCTAGTGATTCACCTCTAACCATTATCATGATCATGATCTTGATCTTATTCTTATTAACAGACAATCCAAGTTCCTCACTTTCCCTTTAACTACCCAGTAGTTCATTTCTACCTGTGATTCTGTGCGGCCCGCCGGGGTGGCCGAGCGGTTCTAGGCGCTTCAGTCTGGAACCGCGCTACCGCTACGTCGCAGGTTCGAATCCTGCCTCGGGCATGGATGTGTGTGATGTCCTTAGATTAGTTAGGTTTAAGTAGTTCTAAGTTCTAGGGGACTGATGATCTCAGAAGTTAAGTCTCATAGTGCTCAGAGCCATTTGATTCTGTGCACAGTGTTGTACCATCAGCAAATTCTGATTCCTCAGCCTCCATTCGGATCTCACTGAAGACCTTTTCTTATAACATATTCTCCATGGACGTTAAACAGAACGTGACAAAGTGCACCCCTGTGTAACTACTGTACAGGGTTCAAACGGACCTAAAATAATCTTGTCCGAGTACTGCCTTGGTGTCAGAATAGAAATTTCTGATAAACGGAATATTACATATTCTGACCACGTCTTGTAACAATATTTAAACATACAATTTCGATTAAGTTTACTGCGCAACTCTTTGCTCGCTGTTCACTGCATGCATCAGGTGCTGTTAGGCTGACGTTAGCGTGTGTTTTGGGGAAAACATATTTCTCACTCGCTACGCTGACATAACGATAAGAGTTTGATTCTCTACAGTGTGCCTCGCTGACTTCGTAGAGTGGGCTTGGCTATTATTCAGAAAATCCTTGGTTATTGTTCAGAAAACAGATGGTGACATTAGCTTAAGAAACTTTGTCTCCAGTGTTGCTGGCTGTTGTATTTAATCAGGGGTCACTTGTATCTACATCTACGTCTACGGAGATACTCTGCAACCCACCGTAAGTTGCATGGTGCAGGGTACCCTGTACAACTACCAGTCATTTCCAATCGCAAATACAGAAAGGGAGAAACGACTGTCTTTACGCCTCTGTATGAGCCCTAATTTCTCGTATCTTGTCTTCGTGTTCCTTACGCGCGATGTTGTTGGTGGGAGCAGAATCGTTCGGAAGTCAGCATCAAATGCCGGTTCTCTAACTTTTCTCAGTAGTGTTTCTCGAAAAGTACGTCGCCTTTCCTCAAAGGATTGCCATTTCAATTCCCGAAACATCTCCGTAATACTTACGTACTGTTCGAACCTGCCGGTAACAAATATAGCATCCCGTCTCTGAGTTGCTTCCATGTTTTCCTTCAATCCGACCTGGTACGGATCCCAAACATTCGACCAGGACTTAAGTATAGGTCGCACCAGCGTCCCATATGCGATCTCCTTTACAGATGAACCACTCTTTCCTAAAATTCTCCCAATAAACCGAAGTCGACCATTCGCCTTCCCTACCACAGTTCTGACATGTTCGCCCCACCTCATATCGCTTAGCAACGTTACACCCAGATGATTGAACGACTGGACTGTGCCATGCAGGACACAAGTAATACTGTATCCGAACATAATAGGTTTGTTTGACCTACTAATCCGTATTAACTTACATTTTTCCATATTTAGGGCTAGCTGCCATTCGTCACACCAAATGAAAATTTGTCTAATTCGTTTTGTATCGTGCTACAGTCACGCAACTTCGACACCTTACCGTACACCACGGCATCATCAGCGAGCAACCTTAGGCTGCCGGACGCAATGTCTGCCAAAATATTTATGTATATAGAGAACAACAGCGGTCTTATTACACTTCCATGTGGCAACCCTGACGATGCCCTTGTATGAGCAATATTGCATAATTTTCTGTTCCCTTGAGTGTTTCCGGCAAGGGTGTAACAATGTTGATAAGTGCTGATAGTTGTTTGGTATATGTAATATTTTCATAGAGTTTAATGCCGCTCATCTCTCCGGTAGTATCTTGTATGCATGGATGCTAGTGGAATTATACATTCTGAGTTTTAAGAATACTGTTCTATTACAATTATTATAATTGTGGAGGAGAACCTAAGTAATTGTTCAAAATTACACAGGGCGTTAAAAGAGAGTCGAATATTTTTAGTGGTGGTAGTAATCAACAAAACAAGAAAAAATCCAATAAACATGTGGTTTAAAATGCGTATGTTAACAGCTACGAGCCCTACATCATCTTCAACACTGTGAAACACATCTCTTATATTGAACAAGTGCTCATAGGTCTTACAGAAGCATTTTAAAATCCATGTTTTCGTTTTTGCCCATACTACTTCCTCCAAAAATGTAGAAAGCGAAAAGAGTGCAGTATCGAAGACGACCATGAGCTCATAACCCTTAAGATATGCATTTTAGAGCTCATGTTTGCCGGTTTCTTTCGTTGTTTTGACGGCTACTACCAGCTCTCAAAATACTCGACGCGTTTTTCTCAACACTCTGCTTTTGGCCTTAAATTGTAATACTCTCATGACTAGATGAGAGGTTTCTGTTATGCATATGGCCGCGTTTTTGTGGCAGGTGTTCGCTGTAACAATATTGAATTAGCAATGCACTTTTGACGAAATGCAATTTAGAATAAATGTATCACAGCCTCCTCTACTTAACCCTTCCACTCATTCTACCTCGAAGAAGCGCTCTTTCATTTCGGTCTGATTTTCAGAGAATACCGTTTGAAGTTTGGATTGTCAGCAGCAGATACTACCGGTACGAATTTCTGTTCGAAATAGTTTGTATAATGATTCCTATCCCTCTAAGAACAGACATTTCATCTTACTGGGCAGTTCGTGACTGTTGTCTTAATACTGGAAAGAAACCAAGGGTAATAATTCTTCTGTCACAATGCTGTTATTTGCAATTTATGCTACACTTTCAAGGAATGGTTTATTCTTTTGAAAGTCACATCTGCTTGGTACATTACTTACGATCGCCCACAAAATTTTTTCCGGCTGAAACGGTGCAAATAATTCCGCCCTGGCACTCAGACCTGTCCAAAATTGTAAATTATTTTTAGCATACTGTATGGCTTTCGATCTTTTCTTGTGTTTCAGAACATGTTGGCCCCTGTGATGGCAATATTGTTCTATAAGCATTATTGTTGTTGTTGTAAGACGTCGTGGTCTCCTGACCTTCATTGCTTACATATTTCGCCCTCACAATCATATTCCGCACATAAAAAAGCTTCATTCGAACCGAAACTCGATAAGATAAAATCAATGTTGTATGAATTCATGTAAACGATATGCAAATAACTAATAAATCGCAAGTGCACACCGTGGTTGAAATACTCGAGCCTGGCGTACACACATACATTCCAGACACGACGGTCACAGGAGCTTTTAGTTCGAGAGAGGCAACTGCACGCCAGGAGGCCAGTCCCAACCCATCTACGTCGGCCGGTGACCGCCCATATAGCAGACAGCGTTTGCCGGAGTGAAAGGACGACCCCATGTTCGGCTTTAAAGCAAATCCCGCTACATTGTGTGGGAGCGCCCAGCCTACGCATTCTTTACACATAGCACACAGTTTCAGAGATTTTCACAGAGATACAGCAAACGCCAAACGCCGATACTACAGATTTCCGGATTGGTCGCCTTAAACGAAACGCCATTCTCCCGTTTTAGAAGAGCAATGCTGATTGGCAGACGATATTTCTGACGCCTTGAGCTGAAGGAGTAATGGAAGAGACCGAAAGATATTCCCCTTCACGTCTGGCGTGGAGAGGGGCCGTTCCGTTGTCGCTCTTTGAGCGAGAACACGTAACGAGAGCGTGCGCGCTTGTACATGTACTCAAAGAGCGAGGAACAAGTCTCTCCTCAGTACTTCACTGGGAGAGCACCTCTGTTGAGAGCGAATCGAAGTGTGACTCTGTATCGAGTCCTTGCAAATAAGCGTTGTTCACTGTGTTGGCCGCCTCACTTATTGTGCGGTTTGAATGGACAGAGTTATAGTTAAACGCCTGCGAGCAAATTTTTAAGTGGCATCGTGGTGGACTGTTTATCTAACTAGTGTACCATGCCAATAGTTAGACTAGGGGCGAATAGGAGTCCTTGACTTCATCAAGGCGTAGGGAGAGTTTGATTGGTCAGTCCAGATAGAGTTATCTTATTTGTCAGCAGCGAGCGGCACAGACAGCAGTCATCGCAGCTTACAGTATTGTGCACTGCACCTCTTGCCTGCCCCATATTTCCTCCACAACAGTACACTTCACTGCATTTCACATGCGACAGCTTTGACTGTACCTAGCAACATTCTAACGGATAATTATTCAATTTGAGTAGGTGCGGCTCTCAGCCATTCTGCCAAGTCAATAACAATCTTAAACTTTGTACAGAAATTTCATTAGCGAATCCTATCCTTGAGAGGTAACTTCACATTCCGAAAAGAACGAGGAAATAACATGTTAAGTTCATAACTAAAAGTGCCATTGTGATTTCTCAGAATTTTAGCAAAATAAATAATAATTTTCTTTAGTTTCATGTTTTTCTTACACTAACTAGCATTACTCCAGTACCAAAGTATCACACTAGTTACGTAAGAAATTTGGTGAATTTTTGTGTCATTTCCTTACAGCAGACAACTCCAGAAGATATTTATTGCTGAAAGTTTTTCAGGCATTTCTCTTTAGAACGTAGGAGCGTCTGTCTGACTTCTGTAGTAGTGTGGGGGTGGAAATTGCATCTTGCAGGAGCTACAGGTAAAGGGTACATCTCAGATCAATCCCATGCTCACATTCTTATTGGTGATTGTGATTGTGTTGGTGGTGGTGGCGGTGGTGATGATTCTGAAAGGTGTCCACCTCGCATATGTTCAGTTTTTATGCACCTTCATCTCGTGATCAGTCTTTGCTACTGTTTTTGTGGCACAATGATCGACCTCCACATATTCACAGCTGCTTAGTCTACATTTGTGTATCTTCCCTGAGGCCTTTAAGGCGAAGTGGGTGCAGTAAATTTTTTGCGAGGAGGTGGTCACCATGCGTGGCTTGCTGGTTTGGAACGAAAACGTGGCATTCTGTTCCCACTTATATTCTGTTTCGCCTGCTGTGAAGTGAAGGTGTGTTTTGCTCATGCGTAATATAGTGTGCTAATGAGCTTGGATCCATAACGTGTGCGGAGTAATGGGCTTGTATTGATGAAGTGATAATAAAAAGCATACACAACTTCGTTCTACGGGTCTGTTCTGCAATACAAGGCAATATTTTACACAATTATCTGTCTGACGAGCTACAGTGGAGCCGTGAGGTTGTTTTTGGAATGTTACTGGATGAGTAGCAGAGTGGTATGCGCAGTTACATCTACATGGATACTCTGCAAATCACATGTAAATGTGTGGCAGAGTGTTCATCGAACCACCTTCACAATAATTCTCTATTATTCCACTTTCGACCAGTGCACGGAAAAAACGAACACCTACATCCTGCCGTGGTGCTCCCTTATTTTATTATGATGATCGTTTCTCCATATGTAGGTCAGCGCCTTCGCAGGAGAAATTTGGTGACTGAAATTTTGTAAGAAGGCTCCACTGCAATGAAAAATGCCTTTGTCTTAGTGGCGTCCACCACAAATACTGGCCGGCCGATGTGGCCGAGCGGTTCTAAGCGCTTCAGTTGGGAACCGCGCGACCGCTACGGTCGCAGGCTCGAATCCTGCCTCGGGCATGGATGTTTGTGATGTCCTTAAGTTAGTTAGGTTTAAGTACTTCTAAGTTCTAGGGGACTGATGACCTCAAGTGTTGAGTCCCATAGTGCTCAGAGCCATTTTTTGAACCACAAATCCTGTACCATGTCAGTGAGAATGTCTCCCCTATTTCGCGATAATACTGAACTTGCTGCTCTTCTCTGAACTTCTCGATGTACTCCGTTAATCCTACCGGGTAAGGATCCCATACCAGGCAGCAGTAATCCAAAAGAGGACGGACAATCGTAGAGTAGGCGGTCTGTTTGGTAGATCTGTTATATCTTGTATCTGCCTATAAAACGCTGTCTTTGGTTTGCCTTCCCCACAACATTTTCTATGCGTTGTTTCCAATATAAATGGATGGTAATTGTATTTTACTCGAAATTAAGAGCTTTAGATCTGACTGATTTATCGTGTGACCGAAGTTTAAGGGATTCCTTTTAGCACGCACATGGATGACTTCAAACTTTTCTTTATTTAGGGTTAATTGCCAATTTTAGCACCATTTAGATATCTTAACTGTATTGTTTTGCAATTTGTTTTGATATTCTTGTGAGTTTACTAGACGATAAACTACAGCATCATCTGCAAACAAATTAAAATTGATGCACAGATTGTCTCCGAAATCGTTCAATTAGATAAGGAATAGCAGGGACCTATAACACTACCTTGGGGAACACCAGATCTATGTGGGGCAGATCCTATTTGTGTATGTGTTTTTCCTGATTCTTGATCGGTTTTAGCAAAAGGTTTTGCATTTTACATTTTATTAACGTCATTGTATGATTGTGCTGAGAGCGCAATGTTAGTCGTGTAACATTAATCTGATTGTTCTCAGTAGAATCTCGGTGTTTTTTGGGGTAAAATAATAATCCTGAAGTTAAAGAAAGCCTTCGCTATTTCGTTCCTTTGGTCAAGTTAATTAAATTGAACATTACTTTTGCAAGCTAGTAGCACTGAATAGTCGAGAGGCTTTGCGCTAATACCTTATGCAGAGACAATAACAGAAATATTCTCGAGCTTCAATTTGACGAATAGTTCAATTGGAGCAATTTCAGCTCCGGGCAGTTTATTCAAATATCAAGCAGTTCCTAATATAAGTAAATAATTTATCATAACGAAAGTTAAGCATTGTAGCTGAGCGGGCAGCGTGGCAGATTCCCAAGCCAAGGGTCCAGGATTCGATTCCCGGCTGGGTTGGAGATTTTCTTCGCTCGGGGACTGGCTGTTGTGTTGTCCTTACGTTCGTAACGTTGTAATCGACATTCTACTGTTAGGCTCGCTGAATCGCGACCTCCTGAAAGCCAATAAATTCCAGGAAAAAAGGTACATTTGCCTCTAGAGTTCCAGGACAAAAGCTTTTCGTCGCATCGTTAGTACGTTATCTGACAACTGATTACTAGGTCACCATTACCTAAAGCGCATAATTTAGGATGTCAAGGGAATTTCTCTTCCGTTACAGACCCATTTCTGTGATGCATTATTCCTGAGGATAGATCACTTAACAATATTAGGAAAAATATATTCATTTGTAAAGATTGCATCTATAGCCAGGGCAGCTTCAAGTGGAATTTTATCTCAGCATTACTAAAATCTCGTGAAATTTACGACTGTAGTAGGATATAAAACAGGATATTTTGTCCTTAAGTTGGTATGTAATATACCTTTCAAGGTCTAATAATTGTAATTAAAATCAGAGAGCAAACTCAAGCTGGCTGAGTGTACTCACCGCTCGTGACGGGATGAGGCAGTCGGGTCCGGAGAAGCCTTTGGGACACTCGCAGGTGTAATTGTTGCCACGGTCGACGCAGTAGTGGTGGTCGTGGCAGGGGTTCGGGTCACACAGGTCAACCTGCGAAAAGGAGAATCTCTGCAGATCGTCGCCAGACAAGTCGGCCAGACAGCAGCGAGGTGTACATACGATAAAGGGTACAGGCCGGTTGCAATGTAGGAAAGGAATGTTCTGAAACCTAGGAACATGTTCTCTTCAACAATCAGTAAACAATGAGTAGACAGAAAGGTGAATTACTAAGTTTAGGATTTGTGGATCAGTTAACTATGTGAAATTCGTAAAGTAGAGTGTCAATAAAATACATACACGTACTGAAAAAATTAGACATCGTTTGCTCATAGAGACCAAAACACGTGATAAAAATTGAGAATGAAAAAAGAATGAACTTATGATCTATGATGGTATGAAGGGAGGCATTGGGCACCTCCTATTTACATGTGTGGTAATATGAACGCCAGGATTTTTTTTTATGTGCCACCGGTACTGTTCTGACCTGAAATATCACATTTCTCGAACTTCAGAACCCACTGAAAACATCTGTTCATGGATTGGCGTATTGGCATAAATATGAAGAAGCATGGAATGACTCATCTGTAACTACCATCTAAGCTGAGTTCTATTCGGTAGCCAGCCAGTTTAGGGTCATTGTTATAATCAGAGCAGACAGTTCTATGTATCACATTTGGCACCCTGTATCCCCTCAAATCACTCATATACGCTCTTAATACCCACCACGAAGGAAATATCTGAATGAGATGGAAATCAGTTGATGTGATGCTCATCTACAAAGGAACGATTTATTACAGTTTCAGAAAAAAATTGATGATTTATTCAAGAGAAATTTATTCATAAGAAATCGAGCACATCAGTAAGGTGTTCCTCCAACACTGCCCCTTTTGCAAGGAGTTATTATGTTTGGCATCGATTAACAGATGTGTTGGATTCCTCCTGAGTCATATCGTGCCAATTCTGTCCAACTGTCGCGTTGGGCTGTCAAAATTCTGAGCACTTTACAGGGTCCTAACCATAATAGTGGGAATTAGTGAAGTTCAGTGGCAGGAGGAACAAGACCTTTGGTCAGGTGAATACAGGGTTATAAATACAAAATCAAATAGGGATAATGCAGGAGTAGGTTTAATAATAAAAAATAGGAGTGCAGGTAAGCTACTACAAACAGCATAGTGAACGCATTATTGTGGCCAAGATAGACACGAAGCCCGCGCCTACTACAGTAGTACAAGTTTATATGCCAACAAGCTCTAAAGATGACGAAGAAATTGATGAAATGTATGATGAGATACAAGAGATTATTCAGGTAGTGAAGAGAGACGAAAATTTAATAGTCATGTGTGACTGGAATTCGAGAGTAGGAAAAGTGAGAGAAGGAAACCTAGTAGGTGAATGTGGATTGGGGCTAAGAAATGAAAGAGGAAGCCGTCTGGTAGAATTTTGCGCAGAGCATAACTTAATCGGCCGGCCGAAGTGGCTGTGCGGTTAAAGGCGCTGCAGTCTGGAACCGCAAGACCGCTACGGTCGCAGGTTCGAATCCTGCCTCGGGCATGGATGTTTGTGATGTCCTTAGGTTAGTTAGGTTTAACTAGTTCTAAGTTCTAGGGGACTAATGACCACAGCCGTTGAGTCCCATAGTGCTCAGAGCCATAACTTAATCATAGCTAACACTTTGTTTAAGATTCATGAGAGAAAGTTGTATACATGGAAGAACCCGATTACATCTTGGTAAGACAGAGATTTAGGAACCAGGTTTTAAATTATAAGACATTTCCAGGGGCAGATGTGGACTCTGACCTCAATCTATTGGTTATGAACTGTAGATTAAAACAAGAAACTGCAAAAAGGTGGGAATTTAAGGAGATGGGACCTGGATAAACTGAAAGAACCGGAGGTTGTGCAGAGTTTCGGGGAGAGCATAAGGGAACAATTGACAGGAATGGGGTAAAGAAATACAGTAGAAGAAGAATGGGTAGCTTTGAGGGATGAAATAGTGAAGGCAGCAGAGGATCAAATAGGTAAAAAGAATAGGGCTGGTAGAAACACTTGGGTAACAGAAGAAATATTGAATTTAACTGATGAAAGGAGAAAATTTAAAAATGCAGTAAATGAAGCAGGCAAAAAGGAATACAAACGTCTCAAAAATGATAGCGACAGGAAGCGCAAAACGGCTAAGCAGGGATGGCTAGAGGACAAATGTAAGGATGTAGAGGCTTATCTCACTAGGGGTAAGATAGATACTGCCTACAGGAAAATTAAAGAGACCTTTGGAGAAAGGAGAACCACTTGCATGAATATAAAGAGCTTTGATGGAAACCCAGTTCTAAGCAAAGAAGGGAAAGCAGAAAGGTGGAAGGAGTATATAGAGGGTCTATACAAGGGCGATGTACTTGAGGACAATATTATGGAAATGGAAGAGGATGTAGATGAAGATATGATACTGCGTGAAGAGTTTGAAAAGCACTGAAAGACCTGAGTCGAAACAAGGCCCTGGGAGTAGACAACATTACATTGGATCTACTGACAGACTTGGGAGACCCAGTCCTGACAAACCTCTACCATCTAGTGAGCAAGATGTATGAGACAGGCGAAATACCCTCAGACTTCAAGAAGAATATAATAATCCCAATCCCAAAGAAAGCAGGTGTGAAAATTACCGAACTATCAGTTTAATAAGTCACGGCTGCAAAATACTAACACGAATTCTGTACAGACGAATGGAAAAACTGATAGAAGCCGACCTCGGGGAAGATCAGTTTGGATTTCGTAGAAATGTTGGAACACGTGAGGCAATACTGACCCTACGACTTATCTTAGAAGAAAGATTAAGGAAAGGCAAACCTACGTTTCTAGCATTTGTAGGCTTAGAGAAAGCTTTTGACAATGTTGATTTGAATACTCTCTTTCAAATTCTGAAGGTGGTAGGGGTAAAATACAGAGAGCGAAAGGGTATTTACAATTTGTACAGAAAGCAGATGGTAGTTATAAGAGTAGAGGGGTATGAAAGGGAAGCAGTGGTTGGGAAGGTAGTGAGACAGGGTTGTAGCCTATCCCCAACGTTATTCAATCTGTATATTGAGTAAGCAATAAAGGAAACAAAAGAAAAGTTCGGAGTACGTATTAAAATCCATGGAGAATAAATAACAAATTTGCGGTTCGCCGATGATATTGTAATACCGTCAGAGACATCAAAGGACTTGGAAGGCCAGTTGAACGCAATGACAGTGTCTTGAAAGGAGGGTACAAGATGAACATCAAGAAAAGCAAAACGAGGATAATGGAATGTATTCGAATTATGTCGGGTGATGCTGAGGGAATTAGATTAGGAAATGAGACACTTAAAGTAGTAAAGGAGGTGTGCTATTTTGGGAGCAAAATAACTGATGATGTTCGAAGTAGAGAGGATATAAAATGTAGACTGGCAATGGCAAGGAAAGCGTTTCTGAAGAAGAAAAATTTGTTAACATCGAGTACAGATTTAAATGTCAGGAAGTCGTTTCTGAAAGTATTTGTATGGAGTGTAGCCATGTATGGAAGGGAAACGTGGACGATAAATAGCTTAGACAAGAAGAGAATAGAAGCTTTCGAAATGTGGTGCTACAGAAAAATGCTGAAGATTAGATGGGTAGATCACATAACTAATGAGGAGGTATTGAATAGAATTGGGAAGAAGTGGAGCTCGTGGCACAACTTCACTAGAAGAAGGCATCGGTTGGTAAGACATATTCTGATACATGAAGGGATCACCAATTTAGTACTGGAGGGCAGCGTGGGGGGTAAAAATCGTAGAGGGAGACAAAGAGATGAATACACTAAGCAGATTCAGAAGGATGTAGGCTGCAGTAGGTAATGGGAGATGAAGAAGCTTGCACAGGGTAGAGTAGCATGGAGAGCTGCATCAAACCAGTCTCAGGACTGAAGACCACAACATCAACAACCTATAATGCCCCAAACTTTCTCAATTGAGGAGAGATCTGGCGACAGTGCTGGCAAAGATAGGTCTTGGCAAGAATGAAGATAAGCAGTAGAAATTTACGACATGTGCGGAAGAGAATTATTTGTTGAAATATGAGCCCAGGATGGATTGGCCAGAAGGGCAACGAAATGGACGTAGAATATCGTAGAAGTACCGTTGTGCTGTAAGGGAACAGCGGATGATAATCAAAGGGGTCTGCCGGAAGGTGAAATGGTTGTCGGTCTTAATGGTGGGCGACTGGCAGGTTGGTATCCCACTACTGCCTGTGCCAATTTCAGACAAGTCTTCGCTGGGCATCAGGGCTCAATTCGAAGAGGAACTCTTCGCTGAAATCAAATCTACTCCAATCAATGATATTCGAGACCGAAGACGTGTCTGGAGACACCCTGGACAGCAGTGGGTTACCAGCCTAACTGTGGACTACTATACAGTCCAGCAACCCAGCAACCCGAAGTGGTGGTCTGGGTAAACATTTCATTTCGCAGCAATATCCTTCTGGTTCTCATTCGCAGCTCCCTTACAGCACAGTCTTACATCGCCGATACTCTGTGCCCCGGTTTGTTGCCCTTCGTAGGAAGCCATACTGGGCGTATATTTCAGCAAGGTAATATCTACTCTCACAAGCAAAATGTTTTACTGCTTGTCTTCGTGCTTCTCAAACACTTCCTTCTCCAACAAGATCGCCAAATCTCTCCCCAATTGAGAACGCTCGGAGCGTTATTGGCAGGACCCTCGAACAAACTAGATTCTTTGACGATCTAAAGCGCAGATTGCACAGAAGTTGGAGCGATATCTCTCAGGAGAACATCCAGCAGCTCTGTGTATCAATGTGAAGCCGAATACCTGCTTGCATAAGGCTCAATTTCTTTCTCTTTTTCTGAAACAGTAATTATCTGTTTGTCTGTACGTGTGCATCACATCTACCAATTTCCGTATCATTCGTATAACTCTTTCGTGGTACGGTAGTTTTGTTCTTCCTCTTTTAACCATGTGTTCTATGTATTCTTACTGCTATATTGCATATGCACTGTAAATATAATAAGTAACATTAGATATGCTGAAGCTTTCGGTAGCCCGCATCGACTTTGACCGATGACGTCATCATAAGGTAAGATCTTATGGTAACATCTTATGGTACTAAACTGCTGAGGTCATAGGTCATCATAAGACCTGAAGGATAACAAAAACATGATTGCAAAATGGCGAGGATGACATCATCCGTTTGCATCACATAAAAGTACTAGGGCTTATTTCTAAGAATGTTTGCCCATCGAAGCCTCGGGCCTCACAAGATAGATATCGAACGCGGCGGTTGTACATCGATCATGCAACTGTGATGGCGGGAGTTATGATAAATTATTTGTAAGTTACTATGGAAGCATAAGATTTATGTCGGTAGAGAGTTCAGATGCATGGTGTCGTAGACGTTTCTGCGGCCGATTACCTGGTATGGAAGAATCTAATTCCGAGTTTATGTAATGTGAAGTGTTTGAATTTTTTCCGCAGTTATGGACTAATACCGGATGACGAAAGAAGAGACTATGTAGACAGTGGTGGGGTGAAGTCTATAAAAGTTCCTAAGAAGAGTTCTGATAGTGAAATAGCTTTACAATTTCATTGTCCGCCCCCTACCGGGGCTGAGAGGTCATCGCGACAGGGTTCGATTCCCGGCTGGGTCGGATATTTTCTCCGCTCAGGGACTGGGTGTTGTGTTGTCCTAATCATAATCATTGCATCCCCATCGACGCGCAAGTCGCCGAAGTGGCGTCAAATCGAAAGACTTGTACCCGACGTACGGTCTACCCGACGGGAGGCCCTAGTCACACACAATTTCATTGTGGAAACTGTGGTAAACGAACGACTATAAGGAAAAATATATGGTCTGACTATTCAAAATTATCGATCCAGACCAGCATAATTTTTGTATCTTGCTCAATTAAGGATTACACCCTGGAAGTAACAGCATCGGAAACTGACTTACCTACCAATACCGTGCGCAACTATTTCGGGTTTTGCAGATAAGTCTGTTATGTGACAGTGACGAACGACAGTATACCGATACGTGGACCAAATAAAATTGTTGAAGTGGACGATTCGCATCGAGCAAGAAGGAAAAACTAGAGAGTACGACTTACAAAAAATGAAATCAAACATATTTGGGCATTCAGGGGCGTAGAATGAGAGTGCCGAGAGTGCTTTGTGGTAAGAGTGACCTCCAAAGAGAAGGTAACTTTAGTCGGTTTGATAAAGCACTTTATATGGCCAGTAGCAAAGCGATTACATACAGCATTCAGTTCTACAAGTCACTGAAAGCAGAGGAATTCAACCACGAGTTCGTCAACTACTCTGTAGTGTGCACACTCAGAACATCCTGCTGTGGAAATCAGTGAAATTTTCCGTTAAAAGAGAAGGGAATTCAGGAGAAATGGACGAACTCTATCCGGCCGCGGTGGTCTAGCGGTTCTAGGCGCGCAGTCCGGAACCGCGCGACTGCTACGGTCGTAGGTTCGAATCCTGCCTCGGACATGGATGTGTGTGTGTCGTCCTTAGGTTAGTTAGGTTTAATTAGTTCTAAGTTCTAGGCGACTGATGACCTGAGAAGTTAAGTCGCATAGTGCTCAGAGCCAATTGAACCATTTTTTTGACGAACTCTACTTGCTTCAGTTTCTGTATTTCCGTAACTTGCGGAAGCAATGAAAAGTTGACGCATGTGATACTGTACCCATATTTTTGCGTGACATTGGCAGAGTCTACCCAGGTTATGGCAAGAAGGGAATCCCTCCCGTAGCAAACACGTCAAATGGACTTGCTCATGACGACAACGTCGGTGACTAGTGAGTTATTCCCTTCGTAATTACAAGTATCGTAATCAACATTCTTCTTTTGTCGCTGCTGCAGCGACCACTCTAAACACTCGTCATAACTCCCGCCACCACAGTCGCGTGATCGATTTAGAACGCATGTTCGATATCTATCCTGTGGGACCGGCGGATTCGTTAGGCAAACATTCTTGGAAATCAGCCTATTTTTTTTAAAGATCTTAAATGTCAACCACAATGAAAACAAAAATCTTTTTATGTTCAAAATTTAGCTAGAGCTAGCGGCTACTGCTCTACAAAGTCGCCGCTCCAACATAGATATTTGTTGTAGGTTGATACCAACTTCCGGATACCCTCATCATAAAAGACAGTGGCCTTTGCTTTCCGCCAATTCTGGACGCTGCCTGCAGCTCCTTGTCTGTGCCAAAATGCTGTCCTCATGTCCTCATAGCCATATGAGCAAAGAGATGAAGATCGATAAAGCCAAGTATGGGTTGTGTGGTGGGTGATCAAATACTTCGCATCGAATGCGCTGCATAAGTGTCTTTCTTCTGCCTGCAGGGTTTGGCTGGCTACTGTCGTGAATACGGACACGCATGACAAGTACATGACGGGTACGTTATGTGTCTGGATAAAATCAGGCAGAACATCGACCTCTCCCCTCTCGACGAAAGATGTATCTACACTCAACTCCAAGATCACGTACATTTTAATGACGGTTTATGCTTGTTACTAAGACAATCACAGATAATTTAAGCTCAGACTGATTAGGAGCATGAGCTCGTTATCTTCTTTATTTTTTATCTAGTTTTCTGTCACAGTCTCATATAACCTCCAGTGGTGAACAGCATTGCCTACATAGCTAATATTTAACTGTAACATAATACCAAAGAAACATTCGAAGTACTTGTTCAGAGACAGAGTGAACACAATAAATATCATTACCTTCTGTTCGAATACTTGTAGATTTAATAACCTTTCCGTATCATTACAATCCACATCTCCATCTGCAAACCCAATATCACAAAACCCACCATCAACTGATTCTACTAGCGCCCAAATCAAAACAAAGCAGCATCCCACACTTATATCACGTCACCCACACACACTACGTCATGGGTCAGAGACAACGAGCGGTATCGAAGGCTCAAGTTCTTCCACAAAATTTAGTTATTTGCTATCAATGTAGCATAGAGAGAAGTGAAATAGCCGTCATCTACAGGAGGTAGACCTTCCCCCAGCAGTATAACCGTGAGCTGGGCGTCAATACCGGTGGGCCACGGTGCGCGTGGCGGGCAGCGGGCCAGCAGGGGCACTCACCTTGACCTGGCACCTGTTGCCGGTGTAGCCGCGGCCGCAGGCGCACGAGAAGCGGCCCACCTGGTCCGTGCAGGTGCCGCCGTTCATGCACGGCGAAGACTCGCACTCGTTGTACTCGTACTCGCAGTTCATGCCCGTGAAACCTGCCGGCACACCGCCACATCGCCTGTTAGCGCGCAGCCTCGAAACACTTGGATTAGACCACACAAACAGTAAAAGACCGACGTGTCTCAATTGCAACTCACCTACATAGCTAAGTACTGAGTACTACATTATCTCGCATTAAGAGTAATCGAAGCTGTACCACCTGAACTGTAACCACGTTAAACACCATATATGTATTACACGATCTAGATACTTAATGAAGTACCCGATACAGACACATATTTTGTTCCTGTAACTTGTCGTTTTAAGGTTTTGTCAGTAATGTACAATTTTCAACACTCAATTAACACTAATGGTTAAGACCTCAAGGCCGCACAAGTGAAACGAATACCCGAGAAGTGAGTAGGAGTAATCCGCTAAATTACCCTCCCCCCCCCCCCCCACACACACACACACAAACAAACACACTCACACACACACACATCACTAACGTCGATTTGCAGTAGGATTTTGGAACATATATTGCGTTCTAACATTATGGATCACATCGAAGAAAACGATTTATTGACATGTAGCCAGCACGGATTGAGAAAATGTTGCTTTCGTGAAACACAAGTAGCTCTTTATTCTCACAAAGTAATGAGCACTACCGACAGCGGCCGTCAAACTTAGATGCCTATGGAGTATCGTCTTGGTTGTCTGATTGGATTCGTGATTCCCTGTCAGAAAGATAATAATTGACAGAACGTCATCAAGTAAAACAGAAGTAATACCTGACGTTCCCCAAGGAAGGGTTGTAGGCCCTCTGTTGCTGCTGATCTACATAAACGATTTAGGAGACAATCTGAGCAGCCCTCTTAGACTGTTTGCAGTTGATGCTGTCATTTACTGTAGTGTAAAGTCATCAGGAGATCAAAACGAATTGCAAAATGATTTAGACGAAATATCTGTATACTGCAAATAGTGGGAATTAATTTTAAATTATGAAGAGTATTAAGTAATCCATATGAGTACTGAGAAGAATCAGCTAAATTTTAATCACATGATCAATCACACAAATCTAAATTCTGTAAACTGAGCTAAATACTTAGTAATTACAATCATGAATAACTTAAATGGGAACTATCACTTATATAATGTTGTGGGGAAAGCAAACCAAACTCTGCGATTTATTGCAGAACACTTAGAAAGTGTAACAGGGCCACTAAAGAGACTGCTTACTCTATGCTTGTCCGACCTCTTCTAAAATATTGCTATGTGGTGTGGGATCCACATGAGACAGGATTGACGGAGAACATCGAAAAAGCTCAAAGATGGACAGCATGTTCTGTATTATTGCAAAATAGGGGTGGGAGAGTACCGGATATGATACACGAATTGGGGCGAGAGTCATTAAAACAGAGGCGCTTCTCCTGCGACGTGACATTGTCATGAAATTTAAATCACAAACTTTATCCTCAGAAAGTGCAAATATTTTGTTGGCGCCCACCTACATAGAGAGAAATAGTCATCATCAAGGGGAATCAGAGCTTGCACGGAACGATTTGTGTGTTCGTTCTTCCCACACACTTTTCGAGAGTGGCACGGTAAAGAAGTAGCTTAAAGGTGGTTCATTGAACCCTCTGCCAGGGACTTAATTGTGAATTGTAATCATGTAGATGTAGATGTAGATGGTTAATAATTAGAGTATTGGATTACGTCAAATACTACATGAGGCTGTGACACCCGCGTTGTAAGCGCCTTAGACAACTTAAATATATAATACGATCTTAATATTTAATGTAGAACCCGATACATCCGCGTATTATGATCCTATCAGGGTTTTGCAATAGTACGAGACAACTTCCAAAATTTAGTTACACTTCATTATCTTATGCGAAGAAATTTTTATTGAATGCGGCGCTACACCGCATAGGCACGCACATACGCGAAACTATTTTGCGATATAGCTAGCGAAGCCTCTGTAAGCAACGATCCGATTGTACACGCATCAAAAACAAGTCTTTATCACCTCGGTTCTGGGAGTTCCGGAACCTGTACAGACGATTGGAATAGGGATCAACATGAACATCATTTTCGCCATTTTTATTGCTCATGATAACCACACATTGCATGTTGCACCACCATACAGCTACACTTTCAGAGGTGCTGGTCCAGATTGCTGTACACATCTGTATCTCCAATACCCAGTAGCACCTACTCTTGCATTGTTTCATGCCTGTATTCGTCGTGGCATACTATCCACAACTTCATCAAGGCACTGTTGGTACAGATTGTCCCACTCCTCAACGGCGATTCGGCGTACATCCCTCAGAGTGGTTGGAGGGTCACGTCGTCCATAAACAGCTCCTTCCAATCTATCCCAGTCATGTTCGATAGGGTTCATGTCTCGAAAACATGCGGGCCACTCTAGTCGAGCTATGTCGTTATCCTGAAGGAAGTCATTCGCAAGATGAGAACAATGGGGGAGCGAACTATCATCCATGAATACGAATTCCTCACCAAAAGGCTGCCGATATGGATGCACTATCGGTCGGAGGATGGCATTCACGTATCGTACAGCTGTTACGGCAACTTCCATGACCACCAGCTGCGTACGTCGGCACCACACAATGCCACCCCAAAACAGCACGGAACTTCCACCTTGCTGCACTGGCTCGAGAGTGTCTAAGGCGTTCAGCCTGGCCGGGTTGCCTCTGAACACGTCACCGTCGATTGTCTGGTTGAAGGCATATGCGACACTCACCGGTGAAGAGAAAGTAATGCCAATCCAGAGCGTTCCTTTCGGCGTGTTGTTGGGCCCATCTGTACAGCGCTGCATGGTGTCGTGGTTGCAAAGATGGACCTTGCCATGGACGTCGGGAGAAGTTGCGCATCAAGCGGCTGATTATTGCACAGTTTGAGTCGTGACATGACGTCCTGTGGCTGCACGAACAGCATTATTCAACGTGGGGGCGTTGCTGTCAGGGTTCCTCCGAGCCATAATCCGTAGGTAACGGTCATCCACTGCAGTAGTAGCTCTTGGGCGGCCTGCGTGAGGCATGTCACCGACAATTCCTGTCTGTCTGTATCTCCTCCGTGTCCGAACAACATCACTTTGGTTCACACCGAGACGCCTGGACATTTTCTTTGTTGAGCGCCGTTCCTTGCACAAAGTAACAACGCGGACGCGATGGAACCGATGTATTGACCGTCTAGGCATGGTTGAACTACAGACAACACAAGCCGTGTACCTCCTTCCTGTTGAATTGACTGGAACTGATCGGCTGTCGGGCCCCCTCTGTCTAATAGGTGCTGCTCATGCACGGTTGTTTACATCTCTGGGCGGGTCTAGTGACATCTCTGAAGGGTCAAAGGGACTGTGTCTGTGATACAGTATCCACAGTCAACATCTGTCTTCAGAGTTCTCGGAACCGGGGTGATGCTAAACTTTTTCTGATGTACGTATTAGCAGTCGTTCAATTCCTTGACGATAGAAAAGAGCTCATGGAGTCATTCGAGAACCCGCTGTGTATACGTCTGTATCGTTACGTTTCCAGTTGCCACGCCATTTCAATCACACACTGATGACACATCTGTTAAATATATCACAACAGAAGTGTGTGTGTAGGAAACCCAGAGTAAGATCTCCCTTCGTACAATGTGCCACTCTGGTTGAACAGTTGCCTTACATTGAGATGATATGCATAACTTACTTTAAGAAATAAATTTTAGAAAGGATTCTATTAATGGAGCGTTAACAGCTATCGGTATAAGATATTAAAATTTAGAAAAACAGTCTCGATGGTAACAGGAGTTTATTTATGTTGGCAACCGGCTTCGAACTATAATTTACACCATCTTCAAGTCGTAAGCCCCATGATGACGACTGGTGGCGCTTGGAGGAGGAATACCCGTAAGAACACGGATGTCTACTGCTCAGTCGCCATTATGGGGCATACACATTAAAGATGGACCAAATTATAGACCGAAACCGGTTGCCCATCTAAATAAACTCCTGTTGTCATCGAGACTGTATTATGGAATTTTACTTTAAAATGTACTTATGTATATGATTTTGAAGAGGTAATTCATAATTTTCATTTATAATTTAAGTACCTGATCACCTCACAAAAAGAGAGCTTGAGAATGTCGCATATGAACTCAGCCTTAGACGCCTTAAATGTATTACACGATCTAAATATTTAATTATTGACTCAACAGAGCCAAATATTTTGGTCTAACTTATCATTTCTCTGTTTTAGAAAAAATATATAATGTTTTCTAGACAATAAAGACTTCTGATTTATAATGTTAGTATTATACTTCTTCTTGAAGTTAAATATCCAATTGGCGAAACAAATAGTGTCTGATAATAATATGCAATGTCATGTGCTTCATTGTTTGAAGAGGCAGGAACCCAGGATTACCATCTAAAGGTAATGCAAACGCTACACAAGAAGTACATACGATTATACTTGATAGTGTCTGATAATATTAGGACATTTATCAAATTTCAAAATAAGAGACTTCATATAAGAAAAACAATATGTAACTCATACAAAAAGGATCGCATATTTGCGTCAGGTAGGTCAAATTACCTGAAGATGATAAGTTTAGACGAAAATAAAAATAATTTGTCACAATATGACTGTCATAAAATTGTTTGAAAATGACAAAAATAGCTGTGATAGTAATTTTTAACAAAGATTACAAATATGAGCGCGATTGTGACAGTAAGGCTCGGCATGTTTTTCTTTCAGGCTCAGTGATTCTTTAGTCATAGACGGAGTTCCCACGATCCAAATCATCCACGGGCTGAGTTCATTGTGGCGTATTTGTTAAGTGTTTGTAATGTCGCACCGTGCAAATAATTTAATGCACAACGTCAACGTTTGCATTAAAATAACTAAAAATGCTGAGGATTATTTTCCTGTAAAACGTGTATTCAGAATAAATTATGGTTTTCTAGGACAGGTACCTTAGATCCAGAAACAAATGGAATGGTCAAAAAAAGACGAAAAAATGCTGTTCTGGCTAATTAAAATACTGGGAAACCTGCAGGAACTACATTTTTTGATGACCAGACAAGTCGGAGACAGTCCTCCTTGCTCTCTCCAGAAGCATCAGTATTAACTACGGAGATTCACGAAATTACTTTTTACATATGAGAACTTTTAATATTGCAGCGCGTCAGGAATCGTGAATAATTTAATAATTATAAAGAATTCGCCTCGATTGCACATAGAAGCCGAATGTTGGCCTAGGTTTCGGCGCGGATAACCACGCCTTCTTCGAAACACACTAAAACTACAAACTGCCTAAAGAGGCATGGTCCAACATTAATACAGAACGCCCAAAAGTGCAAAAGACTGGCATAAAATGTAAAATAAAGGGCACGTGTGTACCATGCCAATAGCTGTACTTACAAGAGAACCTCCCCATCGCACCCCCCTTAGATTTAGTTATAAGTTGGCGCAGTGGATAGGCCTTGAAAAACTGAACACAGATCAATCGAGAAAACAGGAAGAAGTTGCGTGGAACTATGAAAAAAATAAGCAAAATATACAAACTGAGTAGTCCATGTGGAACATAAGCAACATACAGGAGAGCGTGAGCTCAGGAGTGCCCGTGGTCCCGCGGTTAGCGTGAGCAGCTGCAGAACGAGAGGTTCTTTGTTCATCGAGTGAAGAGTTTAATTTTTTATTTTCAGACAATTATCAAAGTTCAGGCACTCGCACATAATCAACTTCGCTCTCCAAAATCCAGGACATGTTCAGATTTGCTTGGACATGTGCAGGATTTGACGGTCTACACACGGAAAAATTTGAAAACGTTAAAAACATATGTTTTGACAGAGCACAGGGAAAACTGTGCGACTGTGAAACTGTTGCTTTCATTTGTTGCAGTTTCTGTGACAAACTCTTATGTTTTCATCACTTTTTCGGGAGTGATTATCACACCCACAAGAAAACCTGAATCGGGCAAGGTAGAAGAATCTTTTTACCCATCCGCCAAGTGTACAAGTTAGGTGGGTCGACAACATATTCCTGTCATGTGACGCACATGCCGTCACCAGTGTCGTATAGAATATATTAGACGTGTTTTCCTGAGGAGGAATCGGTGGATCTATGACCTTGTGATCAAATGTTTTCGGTTCCCATTGGAGAGGCACGTCCTTTAGTTTACTAATCGCACGGTTTTACGGTGCGGTCGCAAAACACACACACACAAAACTTATTACAGTGAACAGAGACGTCTATGAACGAACGGCCAGATCATAACTTTGCGAAAATGAAGAATGTAAACTTTTCACTCCAGGGAAGACTTGAGCCAGCTTCTTACGGTAACCACGGAACCACGGCGCTCCTGAGTTCAGACTTTCCTTGATGTTGTATATCTTCCGCATGTACTACTCAGTTTGTATATTTTGCTAATTTTTTTCATAGTTCCACACAACTTCTTAGTCTTTTTCTCGATCGATCTGTGTTCAGTTTTTCAAGGCCTGTCCTCTGTGCCAACTTATAACTAAATCTGGGGGGGGTGCGATGGGGAGGTTCCCTTGTTAGCTCAAACGTCAGAAGCGTGCTACCTCACCCCAGGGCCGCGGGCTCTCAGGTAAACTGAGTTGGCGCCGGCAGTTAGGCTGTGAGAATGTCAGAAAGGAACGCGCATGCTCAAATTGAGAAATCGTTTTCTTCAATGTGATTGACATAAAATGTGTTACGAAAGTAATCCGATGACCGGGTCAAAGACGCAGGAAGTTAATGTGTGTGTATGTATAATGTCCTAGCACGAGGACGATTTCATAGAACTATAGAACGTGGATAGGCTGGAACTATATATGTGGGATAGTAAATTCGACGGATGCTCAAAAGGCATGCACGCAGGCCAGACGAAATACCATCAGCTAGAAACAGGCTAAAAATATGGGAGATGAATAACCCATTTTTCAATTACTTGGGGTCGGTGATAGTGTTTGATGACTACGCTTGGATAAGCGCGTAAAGTTACTACATTAAATTCTAAGCGCTATTGACCAGCAAAGAGCCAAATTAGTATGACAGGCTTAATGTAATTGCATGAAAGGACTTACAACGTCACGTTCATCACATTTATTATCACTTGGAATGGCGTTCTGTAATCTTTCTGCGACGTCAGCCGCTGCCTGGAAACGAAGCTAACATGAACGGCTCATGCCTCACCCAAGCCTCACCAAACATAGTTTCCTGAATACTTGGCCGTCTGTATCTCCCACTTCTGTATCTTTCAGAGCTGTAAAAGTACTGTAGGCTACCGTAGACTACAATAATTAAGTGCAGACTCTGGTAGTTTTCGTAGTAGCCATGGTCTGCTAAATTGTTCGCGCTTTACCTGTGCGTTAGGTGCGTTGCATACCTATCGGTCATTAACTCATTTTGGTCATTTTGTCCGCACGTGGAATCAGTTTCTTACTAGAATCTGCTGGAAACCGGAAGCGGTGTACCATCTAAATATTAAGCGACGACATTTAAAACTCAATGAAACCTATGGAACAATTTTGTTCTACAAAGTAATCTTCCTGCCTGTTAGTTAAGAGCATACAGTATTTATAGAGAAATTGAAACTGTCAATGCTTAATTCAGATTTTATTCGAAACTTCTTGATTTGTAACGTCAATATCAAAAAACGATAAACAGATTTACATATAGCGCTAGGAACGCAACTTCCTCAAAAGAAAAATTTAACATTAAACAACCACAAGACAAAAAAAAAATCAAACACCATTACAGTACTTCATCGAGCTTATATAAAACATGTTTCTGTTAGTAGGTGTCATCCTCATCAGTGATAACAATTTGTGCATGTAAACTGTACTTGCGTCAAAAGTAATTGCTTTGGTTACATCCGAACGCAGAAGTACTACCTACAAAATGCAATTTACACTTTTTAAGGTTATAGAATACACAGTGAACTTATGCTAAAATTTGTTCAGTTTTAATTATATGCAAAACAAACACAGAAGCAAACAAAGATCAAAGAGAAGTCGTCGTTTCCCATTTGCTCTTACACACATTCATTTTCCCTTCTCTACCAATGCTACCAATACTACCGGTAATCCTACCATGTAATACGTTATTCATGTACTGTACCCAAACTACCGAACCGTACTTTTAGTAGAGAGCAACTCCAGTCTCTTTAATTTATGACGAAGAACTGCATATATCGTAAATCCGGACGAAATGCGTGGTAACGAGTAATCGGAGTACCCTTGAAAGACTTCCAACACAATCGCAAAAGACTGTATCTAATTTATACACTACTGCCCATTAAAATTGCTACACCACGAAGATGTGCTACAGACGCGAAATTTAACCGACAGGAAGAAGATGCTGTGATATTCAAATGATTAGCTTTTCAGAGCATTCACACAAGGTTGGCGCCGGTGGCGAAACCTACAACTTGTTGACAAGAGGAAAGTTTCCAACCGATTTCTCATACACAAACAGCAGTTCACCGGCGTTGCCTGGTGAAACGTTGTTGTTGTGATGCCTCGTGTAAGGAGGAGAAAAGCGTACCATCACGTTTCCGACTTTGATAAACGTCGAATTGTAGCCTATCGGGATTGTGGTTTATCGTATCGCGACATTGCTGCTCGCGTTGGTCGAGATCCAATGACTGTTAGCAGAATATGGAATCTGTGGGTTCAGGAGGGTAATACGGAACGCCGTGCTGGATCCCCACGGTCTCGTATCACTAGCAGTCGAGGTGGCAGGCATCTTATCCGCATGGCTGTAACGGATCCTGCAGACACGTCTCGATTCCTGAGTCAACAGATAGGGACGTTTGCAAGACAACAACCACCTGCACGAACAGTTCGACGATGTTTGCAGCATCATGGATATCAGCTTGGACACCATGGCTGCTGTTACCCTTGACGCTGCATCACAGACAGGAGCGCCTGCGATGGTGTACTCAACGACGAACCTGGGTGCACGAATGGCAAAACGTCATTTTTTTCGGATGAATCCAGGTTCTGTTTACAGCATCATGATGGTCGTATCCATGGGAGCCGTGGTAAAAATTGCTGTTTTGAAGAGCGCGCCGCAGCACGTAGTGTGAGGCAGTCGCCCTCCGTTTCTGGCGGAGGCGCCGCTGTGGAAATCGCAGCTTTGGTGTCTCCCTCTGGTGGAAAAGGAAAAGGGTTGCAAGTTCACTTGCATTTTAGGGGCGCTATAAGCTCGCTAGGGGGAGTCTGTCAGTCTGTCAAGCTGAGTCTAGTCAGTTGGTCAGCCGGCTCAGTTTGGGGCAGTCAGTGTCTGTCTGCCGTCGTAGTGCAAGTATGTCTGTCTTTTGGATAAAACTTTAAGCCAGAAAATGAGTCTTGCCACTCCGCCAGTAACAGAACATAGCTAGTGGTCGCCCGGTCGGGGCTCAGTTCCTTCATCTGTGTCTGCATGTTAGGCTGCCAGTCCGCTCGAGTTGCTCGGGCAACCGTCCTTGGCGGTTGGATTGGTTGGTTGTTTGGTCGCGCACTGAGACACGAGATGGCTTGTCCGCCTTGAGCGTCGGAGCATGTGAGGTCTCCACCTGAGTCCAGGGGGCAGCGCCGTAGAGAAAGGGGTAGTGGCTTCGCGATTCACAAGAGAGCAACAGGAGCGGAACCACGACATCGGACTGGCCGGTGCGAGCTGCGACGCCGTGCGACGGGAGATCGGCGCGCCTTCCTGCGTCCGTTGAAGCGGCTGGCAGCGGACGGTTCGGGAGAGCGTTGGGGGTGCTGCGCCATGTCTTCGCCAGCAATCGCAGTTTATTAGAAGTTAAGTGATTGGAGACATGTTGTTTCATTCACTTGTTAAAATTTTCTTGTTTCCTTGGTGAGATCACCAGCCGCTTTGTTTTGGGGTCACCCCACCATTCTTCTCCGTTTGCCCACCCGCGAGAAGATGGTTATTGTGAATTAGGTGGTCCGTTTTTCCCTTGTGGAATTGGGGAGGTTTAGAGCAATCTGCGGTTCGGGTGTTTCGTAACCCCCCCCCCCGCCATCTGTCAATCTGCCATACGTTATTAGCTGCCTCTGTCATGTTTGTCGGATTCGGTGTTAAGGAATGTATAGAATTAAGGTAAGGGCGGAATTCCTGAAATATGTTTTTATCTTGCCTATCATCTTGCGAGGCAGTATATGTGTAATGTAGAGCATGTTTTACACTTTGTGTAAGTCTGAATGTCATGGGTTTTATTTAAATAGTCATTTTTATAAAGTTGCCACCCTTCCACCGTAAGAGCCCTTTTAAAAACAAATTGCACTTTCGGTGGAAAATAAGTTTTTAGTGTGAGTGTTTGTACCATTTCCATTCCACTTACGGGGTGCATAGTTAATGTGTTTGTGTGAGATGTTAAAAAATTTAGTTTAAAGTAATCTGGTGTGTTGCATATTTGCACCAGTGTACTTTTTCAGAGGTCGTTATGAGCGGCCGTGGCTACGGCCGTGTTGAAAGGGAGAGGAAGCTTCTCAGCCCGAAGGCTCCTACTGTAACAAAAAAATTTTTTATTCTGCCTATGAATAATTGTAACTTGATAGTTCGTGGATGCTTTTCTGCTTATAACTTTAAAACTGTTTCCAAAAAGGTTTCAGGAATAAAATTCACTTTTGCTAAATTGTAACTTGATATTTCGAGGGTGCTTTTCTGTTTATAAATTTTAAATCTGTTTTTGAAAAGGCTTTTATGAGTAAAATTTCCATTGGTTGAAATTTAATTTGTTCCCATCAGTTACTCCTTGGCAACCACTTCCACGCCCACATAGTGTGTTAACGTTCTTGATGAATCGATAGTAAATAAAGTAAATTCTTTAACAAAAGGTTTTAAAAGTAAATTTTCGTGGTTCACCGTGTTTGGTGACATCTTGTTCGCATTGACGGCACTTTGAACAGTGGACGTTACATTTCAGATGTGTTACGATCCGTTGCTCTACCCTTCATTCGATCCCTGCGAAACCCTACATTTCATCAGGATAATGCACGACCGCATGTTGCAGGTCCCGTACGGGCCTTGCTGGATACAGAAAATGTTCGTCTGCTGCCCTGTCCAGCACGTTCTCCAGATCTCTCACCAACTGAAAACGTCTGGTCAATAGTGTCCGAGCAACCGGCTCGTCACAATACGCCAGTCACCACTCTTGACGAACTGTGGTGTCGTGTTGAAGCTGAATGGGCAGCTGTACCTGTGCACGCCATCCAAGCTCTGTTTGACTCAATTCCCAGGTGTATCAAGGCCGTTATTACGGCCAGAGGTGGTTGTTCTGGGTACTGATTTCTCAGGATCTATGCACCCAAATTGCGTGAAAATGTAATCACATGTCATTTCTAGTCCAATCAGTAAATTGACAAGTCAAAAAAAAAAAATAAAAAAAAGAAAAGATACTCATAAATATCGAGAATATCCAATGGATACCCGTTTGTCATCTGCATTTCTTCTTGGTGTAGCAATTTTAACGGCCAGTAGCGTATCATTTGCATATCTGCGACTGCAGAAAAGAGGCGTAGAACCAAAAAAAGATATCGCTAGTGTGAATCCTAGAGCAACCATGCATATCGCTGAATTGTTGGCGTTAGGACACCGAGAGTGTCGGTCTAATATAACCGTACGATTTCGGCCTCAAACTGCGCCAAACTCGGTACGTCTGAGTCGGCGCCACTTGTTCGCTGTCTTTTCGTCCCCCGGTGCAGCAATAAAGCATCATCGGATGCCGGCGGGAGGAACGATCGCAGCGCAACGCGCGCGTAATGGGTGGCTGAGGCCGCGAGGGCTTTGCTATTCAAATAAGGCCTGCGCCGGGGCCATTAGCATATAAACGGGACGCGCAGGCAGCAGGGAGCAGCAGAGCAGCAACAGTGACGTCACGCTGCCGCCAGCCGGCGCGCGCGCAGTAATTGGCAAACAGCTGCCTCTTGCGCAGACCGGGCCGCGCGCCTTGGGCGCTCCCACTTTGTTTCCAAGAAGCGCCGTGCAACAAACAGAAATTACTTCCACCACTGGAGAGACTTTGCTTTTATTTAACGCCCACGGAGTTCGCTATGGATAAGAGGCACTTCGCACTGTAGCGTCTGGCGTCTAGAACTGCAAATAAGCCTCTCTCTTCTCGATATTTATGAGTATCTTTTCTTTTTTTTATTTTTGTTTTTTTGACTTGTCAATTTACTGATTGGTTTTTTTGTATTCTGCCATAAATTCATGAATTCCTCGCTTGTGGTAACCTTTTCATCTCAAACTAGCACTTTCACCTTACTTCCTCAATTATTTATGTGATGTATTCCGTCTCTGTCTTTCCCTACATCTCCCTATGGTATCCTGGAAGGTATTCCTTGAAGTCTTTACAGGTGTCCTGGCTTCATGTCCCTTCTTCTTGTCAGTGTCTTCGATACCTTCCTTTCTTACCCGATTCTACAGATAACCACCTCATTCCTTTTCTTATCAGTCCACCTAAGTTTCAACATCCCTACAAAGCACCACATTTCAAGTACTTTGCTTCGATTCTCTTCTTTTCTTGTTTTCCCACATTCCGCGATTTATAACAACATAGTAGCGCATTCTAAATGCGCATTATCACAAGTTTTTTCCTCGGGTTAAGGCCGATCTTTGATACTAGTAAAGTTCTGTTGCATGGAAATACCCACTTGGCTTGTGCTAATCTCCACTTTGCTTCGTTTGTCATGTGCTATCTTCCTTCCAGTGTAGTTCAATAATTTCCGTTCATCTACTTCGTGATCCCCAATTTTGATGTTAAGTTTCTCGTTATTCTCACTTTTGCTACCATTCATTACTGTGGTCATTCATCAGTTGACTCTCATTCCATCTTGTGTCCTCCTTACACTGTTCGTTCCATTCAACATATGTTTAATCCTTCTTCACTTTCACTGAAGATGGCAATACCATCAACGAATCTTATCATTCACGTGGTTTGTATTTTTTACCCCGGATTTTAATTCTGCCACACTGGACTCGCATTCGGGAGGACGACGGTTCAATCCCGCGTCCGGCCATCCTGATTTAGGTTTTCCGTGATTTCCCTAGATCACTTCAGGCAAATGCCGGGATGGTTCCTTCGAAAGGGCACGGCCGATTTCCTTCCCCATCCTTCCCTAATCCGAGCTTGTGCTCTGTCTCTAATGACCTCGTTGTCGACGGGACGTTAAACACTAATCTCCTCCTCCTCCTTTAATTCTGCTCTTGAAACTTTATTTCCATCATCGCTTCTTCCATGTTTGAGTTGAACAGAAGGGAGGAAAGAATGCATCCTGGTTTCACACACTAATTATCCTAACCACTTCGTTCCTGGTGTTCCATTCTTATTATTCCCCCTTTGTTCTTGTACATAATGTACACTACACGTCTTTCTCTATAAAATGGTTCAAATGGCTCTGAGCACTATGCGACTTAACTTCTAAGGTCATCAGTCGCCTAGAGCTTAGAACTAATTAAACCTAACTAACCTAAGGACATCACACACATCAATGCCCGAGGCAGGATTCGAACCTGCGACCGTAGCGGTCGCCCGGCTCCAGACTGTAGCGCCTAGAACCGCACGGCCACTCCGACCGGCTTTCTCTATAGCTTACTCTTATTTTTCTCTTCTTATTTTTCTCTTCTTTCGAACATATTACTGCATTTTATATTGCACAATGCGTTTTCCAGGCGGAAAAGTACTATGGACTTGTCTTGATTTTTCGCAAGTCCTACTTCCGTTTCTAAGTGTCACGTCAGAACTGCCTCCCTTGCACCTTTAACTTTCAGGAAGCATAATTGATCGTCATCTAGGAAAGCGTGAACTTTCTTTCCGCTGTATATATATATTTATTCCTCTCAGCAACTTGGATGCATGACCTCTCTCATATCGCCCCTTAGTGTCTTTCTGTTTGTGTGGATTATACTTTTTTTGAAAGTCTGATGGTATTCTTTCATTATCACACACTCTATAAACCAAGCTGAATCCTCGTTTGGTTCTCACTTTCCCCAATTATTTTAAAAATTCTAAAGGGATGTTATTGCATATTATATGAAAATAGTAATTTTTAAATCTACTTCTGCATCCACACCCACAACCATACTTTGCAAACCACTGCGACGTACGCATCAGACCGTAGCTGTTTCAGTCCAAAACAAGATTTCTCCGAAAGACATCATCATCATTTAAGACTGATTATGCCTTTCAGCGTTCAGTCTGGAGCATAGTCCCCTCTATAAAATTCCTGTAAGATCCCCTATTCAGTGCTAACATTGGTGCCTCGTCTGATGTTAGATGCGATAACTACGTATTTCGTTATACATGACTTTAAGTGTGATATCATCTTACGACCTCAGGTTTTCATCTTTTCCGATCTCTATCAAACAACTTTCAAGGAATTTCCTTTCCGAATGAAAATGCACTCCGAACACGGCTCGACGAGTTTTGTCTCAAAACCGCGTGGTTTCTACTGTCGTGGAATCGAAAAGTTACTTCAGTGTTGGCTGACTATTGTAAGTAGTGAAGTAAAATATATTTTTGATGACTAAAATCTCTATTATTGGTATCTGTTGTGTTAGATAAATTTATCGAAAACGATATGAAATTATGCATGTGAATAATGAATTAATGCACCCAATACTTGTAATGCTACAGATTTCAAATCGATGGATAAACTGACAACTTTTGAACTCAAAGAACTATAAAAAAAAATTAAAGTCATGGAGAAGATTTAATGAATTTAGAGCTGTTTTAGTATGTAAGCAAGTCATTTATAGACAGATTCCTAACTTTCTTAGGTATGATCTTATCAGGAGATGATACCTCTGCGAGCTGAGCTACATCAATTGTTATTCCTATCTTCAAAGACGATGACTTCAGTAACTGTGATAACTACTGATAAATAGGGTTACTAAACTCGGAGTGTAAAATGTTTGCTAACGTCATGAAAAATGATTTATATAGACACTATGGACGCATCAGGAGAGAGGAGAAAAATGGATTTCGAAAAGGAAGCTCATGATGTGATGGCTAGTTTTCAGTTCTTAATAGAAAAAACATAGAGAATTCAGACTAGAAACACATTCTGTCGTCGTCCACTTCAAAACAAGCTTTTGATAAAGTCACAATAAATTATTACAGATTCTAGCAGACGCTCATATTCGCCCAATAACACATCGACAATTTATACACTGAATATATTTAATCTATGTCAGGAAAATAGGTCAAAATATCATAGTTGGGCAGAATACATACGGGAGTGCTACAGGGATACACCTTTCACCTCTCCCGTTTATGATTTGTGTGAATAAAATCATGATACGTTTTGAAACTCTTCGGACCGTGGTATAGAATCTGACAGGTGTTAGATCAGCACGAACAGCGTCAAACGACCGCATTTCACGAAATACTGCGGACAGGTTCGAAGCGTAATCCAGGACATTGGTGCAAGGACTGATGATCTGAAACTTTACGCCACCACCTGTACTCAACTTGGTGGCAGAACACTGGCAGTGAAAATTTCATCCACCACCACTATTCCTTTTTTCCGAGCCTTCCATCTGTCCTCATAGCCTATCCTTTTCCTCTTTCGCTCTCTTTTACTGCCTTTTTACGGTTCCGTATCCACTCAGTTGAAACAGAACTTCTCATAGAATCACTGTTTCTCTCTGTCTCTCCGACAGTTAAAGACGTCTTTTTCTCAGGAACGGATGAAGGTATCAAGCCGAAATTTATATCACAGTTTGGTACTCGCAAACTCACTCATCAAAACCTACAGATACGGATATTAAAGTCAGGCCTGGTGGTCTAGCGGTAAAGCGCCTAACAGGAAACCGAAAAAGTCGCAGTTTGACTCTCGGTCGGTCGGACCACTGATTTTTTCGCTCTTCTCTTAGACCTAGCCTTCACCTCTCATCGATGTGAGCAGTCGCCAGAAACATGTCGTTCGGATTCCACGTTAAATTTTAAGTTCAGTTTATCTGGCTGGATAAATATGTAAGGAAGGGCCAAGCGCAGAATCTCGGTTTCGAGGAGGGGTCTTGCTGCTCGGTTCCTATTTGAGCTAGGAACATGAGGTACAAATTTTTGGTTTAGGTCGGACCAACGGCCATTTATATAGCCATTCGAACACTGGACTTACTGTAGCTATGTTACTGCATATTAAGCAAGGTGGAACAAGTCTGGCGCCCATTGTAATTTTCTGACTGCCACAGAGGTAGTGTTTTTGGGAGATATTTATACTTCTTCAGAAATTGTCACCTACTTGTCAATCTGTGAGTCTCTCGTATTCTGACATTTCAGAAACACTTGCGAAACGTTTCGATTCAAAATATGATGTTTCTGCTGTCCGGCAGATGTTTTCAATGTTTTGAGAGGTAGGTAAACGATACTGCAAAGCTTTTGTCTGGGTTTATTTTAATCTTCCAGATCTTTTACCAAATGGTGGTGACAGAGATGTTCTTGTAGCTTCCTGGCTAGGAATTTAACGTTTCTGCTGCTTCTATAGCCCGGCATGTCATCTGCGTACAGGAGAATTGCACCTCCTGCCAAATTTGGCACATCGTCGATGTAAAGTATGTATAATGTGAGGCCAGAAATGAAACCTGCAGGACCCCGAGCACAGCGTTCCTCCTGATCGTGCTAAGATGCTCGCCGCACCTGACAGAATTCTTTCTCTCTGCCAGAAACGAATCAGTCATGTTGATCATGTAATGTCCAAATGGCACCATCATACCAGTGCTGTGCTTAGTATCTCTCACCGTGCACACGTGTTCCACCAGCGGTAGGAACTGATAGATACTGCTGTGTTCTGGGCGGAAGCTAAACTGCTCAAGGGTGATAATGTTGTGGTCTTTTAGGAACTGGGTAAGGGCTTTGATATGACAGTAGTGAAATTGGTCTGTAGCTTTGGTGACTGCCTAGGGGCTTGAGCAGGGTTTACATTTTCCTCGGCGCGCGGGATTAGCCGAGCGGTCTAATGCGCTGCAGTCATGTACTTTGCGGGTGGTCCCGGCGGAGGTTCGAGTCCTTCCTCGGGTATGGGTGTGTGTGTTTGTCCTTAGGATAATTTAGGTTAAGTAGTGTGTTAGCTTAGGAACTGATGAAGGGTTGGGGTTGTTTGGGGGAAGAGACCAAACTGTGAGGTCATCGGTCTCATGGGGTTAGGGAAGGACGGGGAAGGAAGTAGGCCGTGCCGTTTCAAAGGAACCATCCTGGCATTTGCCTGGAGCGATTTTGGGAAATCACGGATAACCTAAATCGGGATGGCCGGACGTGGGATTGAACCGTCGTCCTCCCTAGGAACTGATGATCTTTGCAATTAAGTCCCGTAAGATTTCACACACATTTGGAACATTTTCCTCCCTCCCCCCGCCTCCCCCCACGTCATCCCACCTGCCATACCGCCTCCCCCGGTCTTTGCGTTCTCTACGCGGTCCGCTCCCATTGAGGGGGGGGGGGGGGAGGGACGGCTTGCGCCGCCAGCTCCACAATTACACCCTCCCTCAAATTCGGGACCAGGCACAAGTGCTGGTGGCGTTTTCACTGTTGTTCTTCTTGCACCCGAAGTCAGTTCGTTGTGGGATGTCTTCGTCATCCTCTTGATCAGACTCAATGCGAGTTCCCAGACTTTACTAAGGGTGTAGCCACCAGGAGGACTGAATTGTGGTTCCCAAACCCTAATCGCGATAGACTCTTTCAGACAGTCCCAAAAGCCAAGGTCTACATCTACATCTACATAGATACTCTGCAAAATATATTTAAGTGTCTGGCAGAGGGTTCATTGAACCACCTTCACAATAATTCTCTATTATTCCTATCTCGTACATAGCGCAGAAATAACGAACACCTATATCTTTGGGTGCGAGCTCTGATTTCCCTTATTTTATTATGGCGGCCGTTTCTCCATATGTAGGAAGGCGTCAATAAAATATTTTCGCATTCGGAGGAGAAATTTAGAGATTGAAATTCCATGAGAAGATTTCGCAGTAGCGAAAATCACCTTTGCTTTAATGATGTCCAGCCCAAATCCTGTATCATTTCAGTGACACTCCCTCACCTATTTCACGATAATACAAAACGCGCTGCCCTTCTTTGAATTTTCCCGATGTACTCCGCCAATACTATTATGTAAAAATCCCACACCGCGCAACAGTACTCCAAAAGAGGACGACAAGCGTAATGTAGGCAGTCTCTTTACTAGATCTGTTACATTTTCTAAGTGCCCTGCCAATGAAACGCAGTCTTTGGTTAGCCTTACTCACACGTTTTCTACCTGTTCCTTCCAATTTAAGTTGTTCGTAATTGTAATTCCTAGGTATTTAGTCGAATTTTCAGCCCTTAGATTTGATTGATTTATCATGTAACCGTAGTTCAACGGATTTTTTTAGCACTCATGTGGATGACGTCACACTTTTCGTTATTCAGGGTCAATTGCCAATTTTCGCACCAGACAAATATCTTTTCTAAATCGTTTTGCAATTTGTTTTGATCTTCTGATGACTTCACTGGTCGATAAACGACAGCGTCACCTGCAAACCACCTAAGACGGCTGCTCAGAATGTGTTCTAAATCGTTTATACAGATGAGAAACAGCATATAGCCTATATAACACCACCTTGGAGATCGCCAGAAATCACTTCTGTTTTACTCGACGACTTTTCGTCAATTACTACGAACTGAGACCTCTGCGACAGTCATATAACTGAGACGATATTTCATAACCACGCCATTTCACTACAAGCCGCTTGTGTGGTACAGTGTCAAATGCCTTTTGGATATCTAGAAACACGGAATCAGTTTCAAATCCCTTGTCAGTAGCACTCTGCACTTCGTATGAGTAAAGAGCTAGTTTTGTTTCACACGGACGATGTTTTCTAAACGGTGTTGACTGTATGTTAAAAGACCATTCGCTTCGAGGTAATTCATTAGTTCGGACAAAATATATGTTCCAAAATCCTGCTGCGTATCGACGTTAACGATATGGCCCTGTAATTCAGCGGATTACTCCTACTACCTTGGTATGACCATTGCAACTTTCTAGTCTTTGGGTACGGATCTTTCGTCTAGCGAACGGCTGTATATGATTTTTAAGTATGGTGCTATTGTATCAGCATATTCTGAAAGAACTGGAATGCAGTGTGGACTGGAAGACTTGCTTTTGTTAAGTGATTTAAGTTGTTTCACTACTCCGAGGATATCTACTTCTACGTTACTCGTCTTATTTAGCGATCGAATTTCGGAAGGTTGTGTTTAGTGACTCTGTTTTGGCAGCACTGTCTTCTATAGTATTTCCATTGCTATCGCGCAGATAAGGCCTTAATTATGTCTTGCCGATAGCACACTTTACATACACGTAAGACCAGAATCTCTTTGGATTCTCTGCGAGGTTTCGAGACCAAGTTTCGTTGTGGAAACTATTGCAAGCATCTCGCATTGAAGTCCGCGCAAAATTTCGAGCTTCTGTAAAAGGTCGCCAGTCTTGGAATGTTTGCGTCCGTTTAAATTTGGAATATTTTTCGTTGTTTTTGCAGCAGTGTTCTGACCCGTTTTGTGTACAAAGACGGATCAGCTACGTTGTTTGTTAATTTATTTGCTGCCGATACTATTTCTTTCAATTCAAGCCACATCTGGTCTACAGTTATATTGTTAATTTGGAAGGAGTGGAGACTGTCTCTCAGGAAGGCGTCAGTGAATTTTTATCTGCTCCTCTGAATAGGTATTTTTTCGTTTGCTTTTAGAGGAATTGGGTGTTAAAATATTGAATCTCGCTACGACAACTCTGCGCTCACTAATCCCTGTATGGTTTTGATTCTAATTATTAGCTCTGCATTATTTGTTGCTAAGAGGTCAAGTATGTTTTCACAACCGTTTACTATTCGTGTGGGCTCATGAACTATCTGCTCGAAATAATTTTCAGAGAATGCGTTTAGCACAATTTCGGATGATGTTTTATGCGTATCTCTGGCACTAAACATGTATTTTCGGCAACATATCGAGGGTAAATTAAAGTCATCACCAACTATAATTCTATGAGTCGGGTACGTGTCCGAAATCAAACTTAAGTTTTGTTTGAAACCTTCAGCAATTGTATCATCTGAATTGGGATCTCGGTAACAGGATCCAATTGTTATTTTATTACGGTTGCCAAGAACAGCCTCTGCCCATACTAAATCACTGGAACTATATACTTCAATTTCTCTACCAGATAAACAGCAACGAATACGCCATCGCCAGCTGTGTTTAGCCTATCGTTTCGGAACACCGTTAGGTTCTTCGCAAAAATTTCAGCTGAGCTTATCTCCGGCTTTAGCCAGCTTTCAGTGGCTATAACGACTTGAGCATCAGTGCTTTCTATCGGCACTTGGAGCTCTGGTACTTTCCCAAACACAGCTACGACAATTTACAACTGTTATATCAATGGTATCTACGTTCTTCCTGCGTTCGGCCTGCACCCTTTGTGACAGAAGCACCTTCAGTGTTTTCCCGAGACCCTATAACCTATAAAACCTCCATTCTACGCCACAGAGCAGCTGCTTCCCGTGTAGCCGGGCCCTGTGTGTAGTGGACTCCTGACATATTGAGTGAAACCCGAAACCCAACCAGCCTAATGCGCAAATCGAGGAATCTGCAGCCTACATCGCCGAAGAACCGTCTGACTCCCTGATTCAGGCCCTCCACTGTGTCAGATTCTTGGTATGATCGTAATCAATGATCATTCACCTGTAATCTATCTCGTTATGACTTACGCTGAGAGACACTGTAATATCACATTTCTATGATATTGACATTGACGATGATTAATGATGCTGCTACTGCTGGTGATGATGATGATGATGATGATGATGATGATGATGACGATCATGATGATGATGATGATGATGGAACTGATGACGATGAGAATGACGTTGACGACGTCAACGAGGATAAGAATGGTGTTGATAACTCATATTAAAGCTGTAGACTGATACCTTTTGCACTGAAATACAAGGTGTTTGTTCTAACTTGAGACAGCTATATACAAGGAAAATGACACATCGATCGAAAAAATTGTTCTAGGTGAAAAGTTAATATTAATAAAGGGGACATCTGTCTGTGGTATATAACTGCCCACCTTCTAACCAACCCTCCTGCGTGGGCCGGGTCAGCTGCTCAAAAAAAAATGGTTCAAATGGCTCTGAGCACTATGGGACTTAACATCTGTGGTCATCAGTCCGCTAGAACTTAGAACTACTTAAACCTAACTAACCTAAGGACATCACACACATCCATGCCCGAGGCAGGATTCGAACCTGCGACCGTAGCAGTCGCGCGGTTCCGGACTGAGCGCCTAGAACCGCACGGCCACTCCGGAAACCGGTAGATCACACAGCTTTACGTGCACATCGTAAATTTAATGTAGGATCAAATGCGCCCGTTCTTGACTGCAAAAACGGGCACTCTTGATAGCGCCGCCTACCACGAATTGCAAACAATGTTTTGAGTAAACCGTATTTACTTCTTGGCGAAGAACTCGAATATGCAACTAACATGGGAGGCTCTTATTTAAAAATAAAAAGATGACTGCAATAACAATGGGGCAGGGGGGGGGGGGGGGGGGGGAGTGCGGTTAGGAGGTGGCCAGTTATAGCACACACAGATGCCCCCTTTATAATATTAACTTCACCTTGAACATTATTTTTGTGTCATGCGTCCCTTTCGAGATATTTAGCTGTCTCAAGTTAAAACAAACACTCTGGATATTCAATCAGCTACACTGGTAACATGTACTACGAACATCAAAACTAGTTTCCTCTTCGTTCGTTCGGTGGCAGCTTTTAACTTTCAGTCCTGTGTTTCATGCTCGTACTGATGGAAGGACAAGCTAAAACGGCGCCTACAAAAGCTGATAGCAAATTCGTGGAGCGACGAGTAATAACTCCCGACGTGACGGCGAGAAATAATTCATCCCGTAGCGAAGAAATAAAAACAGCAGGGCCCAGCAGTCGCGAGCCACCGCTAGCTTCGACGTACGGCGAAATGGATGTAGCAGACGCGCTCTCTCTCTGTCTCTCGGCGATGGGTCAACGCTGATAAAAAGCCGATACGCAAGCCGCCGTGCATCATCCGGCAAATTGCAGTACATTAGTCTCAGCGAAATATCGCCCGCCCGACCCTGTGTGCAAGTTGCCACCACGTGGAGGGAGGCTTTAATGCCGAGAGTGCGACGGTGCCGGGGTAGAATGGAAGGGGGGGGGGGATGGGAGAGGGGAGTAGAGGACGACGCAGTAGACTGGTACGAGCAAAACAGCAACACCTGGAGTGGTTATTTTTACAGTACGAAGTTTCGAAAGAGACCGTATTTCAAAAAGTGCTGCCCTTTCCAGCAGAGCAGGTTCCGTGTTAAAATAGCATCTCAGGACTAGACACGAAAGCCATTCGTGCATTTATCTTCGAAGAAAGTAACTCTCTCTATTTTCACTGCCCGCTGCTGTCGGGAACGCTATTTTAGTTGTCGGTGCACTGGCAACGCGGTTCGATGCAGAGTCAGAGCCGACAGGAATATTTTTTGTTTGAAATGGAATCTATGTGGCTCAAGGTGCTCTAGCCTGTGATGACCACCCAGAGCCACTTTAATACTTCAGTACTAAACAGCAAATTGCATTGGCAGACGTTACAAGAGAGGCGTTGTGCATAACGGAGAGATTAACTATTGAAATTTTCAGAGAGCACTCCCCGAGAAGAAACGTACAACATATTACTTCCCCCCTCCCCCCCCACCCCCCTCCCACCAAATACAGAGGCTTACCGACAATCATTCTTCCCGCACGCTGTTTGCGAGTGGAACAAGGGTGGAGGGCTCAGTTAGTGGTACGAACAGTACCCTCCGCCACACACAATTAGGTGACTTATGGAGTGTGTCGTAGATGCAGATGTAATAAAGCGTGCTGTGGGATTTTGCACAGTAGCGACAGACAGCACTCTGTGAATGTCAACAAAATAGCATGGGAACTGCACACACACCCAAAGCACAGACAAGCATCTTCTAGGGAGACACTGTGTTTTCGTTGTTATTGCTGTTGTTGTTGCATATGTAGGGCGCTCGAAGTCGATGTTATTAGCGTCATCAGATTGAAAGTAGTGCAAATGAACGTACTAGCCCCTTGAAACACCTTTCGCAAGAGTATTTCCCAATTTCCCATCACATTTATAACAGAAACACGATAGTATCACAATTATACCGCGCTTTGCAACAGGAGCATTTCCTTTGGAGGGACTTAAACCTCGAACCCTATTTTCGAATGGTCACAGTGCCTCAAAGTACCAAGGTAGACATACCGTTCACCAATACAATGTAGTCCATAACCACTTCCTGCCTTCTTCAACTGTAGTGGCGACCCGCAATCTAAGCACGTTCCTTGACACAATACATTTATTAACCCAAACTGGAATGTCTCTCAGACTGATAATCAAAGCCTGTATTGTGGGTTTATAAGCTTGCTGGCCACACTTCATTAGAATGAATCTTCCGTTGCTAGTAACGGAACCCTTACTAAGTTGAAGACTTAAAAATTATCCCATTCCATTGTGTCATGGTTGCTACGGCAACAAGTTTCGAATTATACAAACAATCTTAGTTTTGAAACTGTTTAATATCAATGATGCCCCTGTTTGGACTTTATCAGATTCAATAAAAGTAGCTGGATACGTAACCCCTCCGTGATAAAGCCATATAAAATGGAAAAATGGAAATGAGCGTACGGCATTGTGGGCCCGGAGTCCCCCATTCGGGGAAGTTCGGCCGCCGAGGGCAAGTACTTATTGCATTCGACGCCACATTGGGCGACTTGCTCTTCGGACATGGGGATGGAATGATGATGAGAACAACACAACATCCAGTCCCTGAACGGAGAAAATCTCCTGCCGCAGCCGGGAATCGAACCCGGGCCCCTCGGCGTGGCATTCCGCCGTGCTGACCACTGAGCTAACGAGGGCGGACATAAAACGTAAAATGGACTCATATGTTTTTATGACAGACGAATTATACAGGGTGATTCAAAAAGAATACCACAACTTTAAAAATGTGTATTTAATGAAAGAAACATAATATAACCTTCTGTTATACATCATTACAAAGAGTATTTAAAAAGGTTTTTTTTTCTCTCAAAAACAAGTTCAGAGATGTTCAATATGGCCCCCTCCAGACCCTCGAGCAATATCAACCCGATACTCCAACTCGTTCCACACTCTCTGTAGCATATCAGGCGTAACAGTTTGGATAGCTGCTGTTATTTCTCGTTTCAAATCATCAATGGTGGCTGGGAGAGGTGGCCGAAACACCATATCCTTAACATACCCCCATAAGAAAAAATCGCAGGGGGTAAGATCAGGGCTTCTTGGAGGCCAGTGATGAAGTGCTCTGTCACGGGCTGCCTGGCGGCCGATCCATCGCCTCGGGTAGTTGACGTTCAGGTAGTTACGGACAGATAAGTGCCAATGTGGTGGCGCTCCATCCTGCTGAAATATGAATTGTTGTGCTTCTTGTTCGAGCTGAGGGAACAGCCAATTCTCTAACATCTCCAGATACTGTAGTCCAGTTACAGTAGCACCTTCGAAGTAAAAGGGACCAAAAACTTTATTGGCTGAAATGGCACAGAAAACGTTCACCTTAGGCGAGTCACGTTCATACTGAGTTGTTTCCCGCGGATTCTCAGTGCCCCATATACAGACATTGTGACGGTTGACTTTCCCGTTAGTGTGGAAAGTTGCTTCATCACTAAACACAATCTTTGAAACGAAAGATTCATCTGTTTCCATTTGAGCAAGGATAAAATCACAGAAATCGATTCTTTTAATCTTATCAGCTGCAGACAGTGCTTGAACCAATTTCAGACGATAAGGTTTCATAACTAACCTTTTTCGTAGGACTCTCCATACAGTTGATTGTGGAATTTGCAGCTCTCTGCTAGCTCTGCCAGTCGATTTTCCTGGGCTGCGAACAAATGCTTGCTGGATGCGTGCTACATTTTCATCACTCGTTCTCGGCCGTCCAGAACTTTTCCCTTTGCACAAACACCCATTCTCTGTAAACTGTTTATACCAACGTTTAATACACCACCTATCAGGAGATTTAACACCATACTTCGTTCGAAATGCACGATGAACAACTGTCGTCGATTCACTTCTGCCGTACTCAATAACACAAAAAGCTTTCTGTTGAGCGGTCGCCATCTTGGCATCAACTGACGCTGACGCCTAGTCAACAGCGCCTCAAGCGAACAAATGTACAACTAAATGAAACTTTATAGCTCCCTTAATTCGCCGACAGATAGTGCTTAGCTCTGCCTTTTGTCGTTGCAGAGTTTTAAATTCCTAAAGTTGTGGTATTCTTTTTGAATCACCCTGTATATTGAGTTACCGTTTCGTCTATTTTCCATTTTACATGGCTTTACGATGCATGTGTCACACATCCAACTACTTTTACACAATCTAATGCTACCCGAAAAGAGTGAAATGCGTCACTGGTATTAAACAGGTTCGCAATCAAGACTGTTTTTATTCTGAAATAGAAGACTTGTCCACAGAAACACCAACAGTGTAATGCTGGATTTGTTACAAGCAGGTTCAGTCAGCACGCTAGTATTAAGTGAAGTGTCTTCTAGGGAGGCACTGTGTGGTTGTTGCTGTTGTTGTGTTGTTGTGTAGGACGCAAAACGTAGGGATTATCAGCGTCCCAACAAACAGCTTAAACTGGGATATGAAGTCGCGCAGGAGGCCTATGGCCCAAATGTAAATTGAGACCACTTTTTATACCACTGCTGTAATGGGTTTCTTGAAATCAACAGATCACTTTGAACCATTTTATATGATCGCTTATGTTTTGATCACAGCTGAGACGTCACCATCGACATTCTCCCAAAGACATACACGGTGGTATGTGGGAGATAATCGCTGATTAAAGACTCGAACGAGGAGAGAGGTCAGTATTGGCAGACGAGGAGGATGTTGAGACCTGTGTGGTTGCCAGTAGTGGGTCTGTGGTGTATCGAGAATCGCCATCGTCGATAAAGAAGACGGGCAGTGGTTGCTGACTACGTTAGACAGACATACTGATTGTCAATACTGGAACTTTTGAGGAAACGTGCCTCTTCCAACAAAGACTTACGATTTCAAGTCCCTCCTAAGGGAGTGATCACGTTGCGAAATGCGGTGTAATTGAGTTACGAAAGTGCTTCAGTTAGAAGCGTGACGGGATATTACGAAAGCCATTAACCGAGATACTAAGGTGTCTTAAGGAACTAATGTGTTCATCTTGTAAGTTAGGTATGTCGTTTTGATTTTTGTAAGGTATCGATATGATCGTCAAGAGAGAGAGAGAGCGAGTTATGTTACTGTTAAACAATCTTTCGTTTTGTCCTGGCACAATATTTGCCTTTGTGCAGTCTGATACATTCTTAGTTGAATTGTGGTAGGGTTGGTTTGGGTTGTTTGTGGGAGGAGACAAAACAGCGAGGTCATCGGTCTCATCGGATTAGGGAAAGATGGGGAAGGAAGTCGGCCGTGCCCTTTCAAAGGAACCATGCCGGCATTTGCCTGGAGCGATTTAGGAAAATCACGGAAAACCTAAATGGTTCAAATGGCTCTGAGCACTATGGGACTTAACTTCTGAGGCATCAGTCCCCTAGAACTTAGAACTACTTAAACCTAACTAACCGAAGGACATCACACACATCCTTCCGGACGTGAGTCCAGTGTGCTAACCACTGCACCACCTCGCTTGGTTAATTGTGGTAGATGTATACCCTTTTTAAACCATTGTCCACTTTGTTATGCATAGTATTCTGCAGACCTATGTTGTGTGTGAAGATTATGCAGAATTTTACTCTGTCTTTTTGAATACATGCTTCGTTCTAAAACCGTTGTCTTGGAATATTATTTCATAGGAATAGTTACTCTTCCCATCTCACTGTTTAATGAAGCTTTTTCATTACCATTACCACATTGCACCATACACTATGCAACAGTCTGAATATTTTTGGAAATTTTATTTAAAAACAGAAATCTAGCTTAGCCGTTGCCTGCTTACTGTTTGCTGTTATGCTTTCGAGAAATCTGCAGCAATTTAGTCAAGACGCGAGGTAAGTGGAAATTGTGATTAGGACCCGATAATTGTTTTACTTCAGTTGTGGATTTAGTATAAAGACAAGGTGCATTCAGACCAGTTACAGTTCAGCTCAAATTATGTTCTGTTTCGTCAAAAGTTAGCATACAAGTTTAAGTTAAATAACAGTTTGTGGGTATGCAATTTTGGTAATACATAGACTTTTATAGAGTGGGAGGTAAATTTGGGCTAAATTTCATACAGCAACCCATAGTTGGGAACTTATACTTTATACGACTGTCAATCTAATACTACTTTGTGGTAATACGAGCTGACTTGTATGTTGTGATGTATTCTTAGATGTACCTTGTTCATGCTGCGGTAAGACAGAGGTTGCATGAGTCATTTTCAGAACTCACAGTTGAAAGTTGTAGGTAACTGTAGGTAATTACTTGATCGTCTCGATCAGAACATAATAAAAATTATAAGACATCTAAAAGAAGAACGTAAAAAGCTAAGAACGTAGTTGTAAACTGATTCATTGTCAAGCAGCAAATAGCGATTCTTTTTAATGGAAGCTGTCGTATTTGACTAATTTGATGTGTAAGTTCAATTTTTTTGTAATTTTAAAACATTAAATTTTTTTGTAGTTTCAAAAGTTTGGACACTGTGAACACACAGCGTGGTAACATATTAATGCCTTTAAGTGATAGTGGAAAGTTCCACACTAGTATCTGCTGAAAAGTTTGAAGGCCTTGAGCTTAATTTACATTTTGGTGGTCAAAGAAGTAGGACACTACATGATAACTTTCAACTGATATTGAAATGTTTCCTAAAAGTACGTCTATGAAATATTAATTTAATCTATAAATATCAGTTAATTTGGTGCAGCAAGGTGTGACTATGCAGCTGATGATGGCTTTGTATGTTACTCTATTGAGTGTCAATAATGTAATACAGTTTCTTTTGACTTTCAGAACGCAACTGGTTCATTCCAGACTCCACAAATTCATATCTGTAACCTGTTCCCATTCGTTGTTAAAAAAAAGTCGTTCATCATCAGACCATTATACGAAATGCCTTAATTGGTCGTAGAGTGTAACATAACACATTCTCAACATCGGGCGTACAACTAGTACTACTAATGCTCTTCAAATACCGCAATAAATGAACATGGTTCAAACACATAAAATGCAGATTCGCTAAAAGCTAGATAAGATCACATTTGTTTTCTGAAACTCTTTCTCACATTAGCAAACACAGGTACTCTGAACCGTAAAAGGTTGAAAATTGAGTCTGGAGATCGTGTGCTATTCGGTGACGCGTTAAGCGTATTTCAACACTCCTAACTGGTCGGAATGAGGTACACCACGGCCTTGTAACCTATTTTATTGATCTCAACTTGTATTACATCACGCACAGGCACGTTTTTCCCATGGAAGCGGTATGGAACTTTCCGGGAGCGACATTTTGCTGGCCGCTGTGGCCGAGCGGTTCTACGCGCTTCAGTCCGGAACCACGCTGCTGCTACGGTCGCAGGTTCGAATCCTGCCTCGAGCATGACTGTGTGTGATGTCCTTAGTTTAGTTAGATTTAAGTAGTTCTAAGTCTAGGGGACTGATGACCTCAGATTTTAAGTCCCATAGTGCTTAGAGCCATTTGAACCATTTTTGAGCGACATATCGGCTCTTCAATGATAGGACATTGTATTACATTCAATGGGGTACAAGCGTCCTTGGCTGCAGTTTCGGTATATTACCACTAATTCCCACGTGTTCTGGTACTGACCATAATGATCCTTCCTTACCCTGTGTTTTCAGTTGTAGGGGGACCTCCCAGATGATCTACACTGATTTATCTGTTGGATACGGCACTGTATGGGATATAATACGAAATAAAGCAGTGGATGGAAATTCTCATGCAGCGCCTGTGAGAAATACGAGTATACAACTTTCAGTGGTAGAAAGAAGTTCCTCCCGCCTAAGTTCTGTTTCTGGGCGCTGGAAACGGTGAATGGAAATGTCTAAATTACATTCGGACGGCTGTTTCACCGAAAGATCTGAATGTTAAAGCAACTTCAGAAAGCCGGTAATCCTCACCACGGTAGGACGTGAGTCGTGCGCCCTGTAGTGCGAAACTGAGGTTTCCAAAGTGTTTCATGACTGAAGTCGGGAGTATGTGATCCAAGCGATCAATATAAAGTTCCCTTCTGCTACGGAAAGCTGAAAGAGTTGGCAGGTGTCTTCCCTGTCCACAACAGTACAGGTCTCAGCGGTCTGTCGGTCTTTAAGAGCAAAGATGCAACTTTGCGACCGAGCGCTTTTAGGTGCACACAGGATTCATATCTGACGATTGACACATCAGGTAGCTGGAAGTGGTGTTTGACAGTAACGAAGCGCACTTAGCGTGGTGTCACACAATATAATAAATTCCAACTGTTCCAGTGGAAACGTAAAATGTGATGTTTCTGTATGTCGTCCTCCTATTTGAGTTTAGACAGATCAGGCCTGCTGGTCTAGCGGTAAACCGTGTGCGTTGAATCCGAGAGATCGCGGAATCGAGTGCAGATGCCACGCTAAACATTGGGTACCCTTTATTCAGTTGTATAACTGGGGTAAGTTACGGACATGCAAGTAACCGAAGTGGACTCCAATAGATAGACTTGCTCCAGATAACTGAGCAACGCTAAATTAAATTATACTCTGGACTACTGTAGAAAAGGCTCAATAGAAACGAGGAGGTGAACAGCGACAAAACTTCCAAAAACTTTCTTTGGTATCGGGTCGGATGGAAACTGGGAATGTCATTCAGACATATATTTGTATATTTTTGTGGTGAACCAATGTAAAATAGACATTATGAATTTCAAAGTTGGCGACGCTATCAGTTAATGTTTGCATCACTGTATGAGAAACTGCGGATAGGATTCTTAATTTATTTACTTCAAACGTCTTCTGTAAGTACCAATCAATATTGTGTTGCTTCAATTTAAGTACTTGGAAGGGAAGTCTGCAATTCCGTTTCGTTAAACAAACGTTTATTTTTAAAGCATGTTAATTTGCGTTCTGTTTCGGCTATGTTTTTGGAATGTAAAATATGAATAGAAACCGTAATCGTTAGTGCCTCCTCAGAAGAAGAGAAAGATTTTGACGTAAATGAAGAACCATCTGGCATTGTTCTCGAGCCAGGAGAATACGCTGTGATTAAAATATATGGAAAAAGTAAGCAGTCATTTGGATTGTATAAATGTGAAATTTTTTATTTAGAAGGCAGAGATTAAGTTTCCGTATTTTTTTTTATTTTATGAAAAAGACTGGATCAATTTAGCCAATATTATGAATTAGGTTCTTCTGCTTTTTGTTGGCCGAATACTTCTTCATTCTTTCAGATCGTGCCCTTCTCTCCTCATCTGAAATCACCCTTCCCATTCTCTGTTTGTTAATTTTTATTGGTAGTGTGATATGTCTGTCCTGAAGTATCTTGATCGAGTCTGTCTTGCCTTTCAATTCTGTAATTTCATCATGTCCTCCTTGATCTCTGCGAGACATCTAATCCCGCTCTTACTATTCTATAACTTCTCAATTATTCTCCGCTAATTCTATTTTCTGTTGTCCTCATCAAATGTCCTAGGAAAGACATCCGTTTGTTTTTCATTTTACTTGTCGCTGGTTCTATTTCTTTATAAACCTTTTCATTTGAAGCCATACTGCAAACTCCGTCTTTTTGGTATTTGTTAATTTTACATGTTTTGACTGCCCTTCTTTCTATTTTCAGTAATCTGTCTGTTGCTGCAGTATTGGTAGTTTTAAATGTAATTTCCCTATGTTATGTTATTTGCACGTGTGTGATTGTTTTGGAGTGTTTCAGTTTTGTGGCTATTGAGAGGTACTTTTTGTTATATGTTTTCTTGGTAACATGATGTCCTTTAATCAATTTTATTTGCCATCTGCCGTGACGGTTTCTCATTCAGGTTGTGTGTTATCACTTCTCCCAAATATTTAAAGTTGTCAGCAATTTTTACGTCGTATTCTCCATTTCTAATTTTGTTAGCCAGTGGCGGTTAGGTTAGTATTATTTCTGATTTTTCAAAAGATATTCTATGGCCAATACTCTGGGCTATTTCCTGTAATAATTGTTTTTGTTATTGGTTGCTTGAATGTTGTTGGCGAGAGGAGGTCATCAGCAATTCCTAAACAGTTCTGCTTCATGTCATATTTTAGTTTTCCTACCTTAATCGATTAAATCACGTTGATTTTAGCAGGTCACGAGTCATTTTTTAGTCAAGGAGATGATGTCTGAAACTCCGTTACTTCGGTGGGGTACCTACGATTTTCAGATTCAAAGACAAGATCATTTTTAAAGACATGTTAGTGATTTAATATATTAACAAGCAAACCAAATTCATCAGTTTAACGCTAAAATAACGCCAATAGACATATAACACTGTTTATTTGGAAAACAGGCTAAAATGTCAGAACTGATGCAATATTCTTAGTTCTATACTGAATAAAATTCTTTGTAATGCCGATAAAGTTTGTTTTCTTCCTTGTCATACAACCATAACGGATTTTGACATGCCCCTATTCACCCGAAGGATCAGTATGTAGAGACAATCATCATCATCATCATTTAAGACTGATTATGCCTTTCAGCGTTCAGTCTGGAGCATAGCTCCCCTTATAAAATTCCTCCATGATCCCCTATTCAGTGCTAACATTGGTACCCCTTCTGATGTTAAACCTACTACTTCAAAATCATTCTTAACCGAATCCAGGTACCTTCTCCTTGGTCTGCCCCGACTCGTCCTACCGTCTACTGCTGAACCCATGAGTCTCTTGGGTAACCTTGCTTCTCCCATGCTTGTAACATGACCCCACCATCTAAGCCTGTTCGCCCTGACTGCTACATCTATAGAGTTCATTCTCAATTTTTCTTTGATTTCCTCATTGTGGACACCCTCCTGCCATTGTTCCCATCTACTACTACCTGCAATCATCCTAACTACTTTCATATCCGTAACCTCAACCTTGTTGATAAGGTAACCTGAATCCACCCAGCTTTCACTCGCATACAACAAAGTTGGTCGAAAGATTGAACGGTGCACAGATAACTTAGTCTTGGTACTGAATTCCTTCTTGCAGAAGAGAGTAGATGGTAGCTGGGCGCTCACTGCATTAGCTTTGCTACACCTCGCTTCCGGTTCTTTCACTATGTTGCCATCCTGTGAGAATATACATCCTACGTACTTGAAACTGTCCACCTGTTCTAACTTTGTTCCTCCTATTTGGCACTCAATCCGTTTATATTTCTTTCCCACTGACATTACTTTCGTTTTGGAGATGCTAATCTTCATACCATAGTCCTTACATTTCTGATCTAGCTCTGAAATATTACTTTGCAAACTTTCAATCGAATCTGCCATCACAACTAAGTCATCCGCATATGCAAGACTGCTTATTTTGTGTTCACATATCTTAATCTCACCCAGCCATTCTATTGTTTTCAACATATGATCCATAAATAATATGAACAACAGTGGAGACAGGTTGCAGCCTTGTCTTACCCCTGAAACTACTCTGAACCATGAACTCAATTTACCGTCAACTCTAACTGCTGCCTGACTATCTATGTAAAGACTTTTAATTGCTTGCAAAAGTTTGCCTCCTATTCCATAATCTCGTAGAACAGACAATAACTTCCTCCTAGGAACCCGGTCATATGCCTTTTCTAGATCTATAAAGCATATATACAACTCCCTGTTCCACTCATAACACTTCTCCATTATTTGCCGTAAGGCAAAGATCTGGTCCTCACAACCTCTAAGAGGCCTAAACCCACACTGAATTTCATCCAGTTGGTCCTCAACTAATACTCGCACTTTCCTTTCAAAAATACCTGAGAAGATTTTACCCACAACGCTGATTAAAGAAATACCTCTGCAGTTGTTACAATCTTTTCTGTTTCCATGTTTAAACATTGGTGTGATTACTGCTTTTGTCCAGTCTGATGGAACCTGTCCCGGCTCCCAGGCCATTTCAATTACCCTGTGTAGCCATTTATGACCTGACATTCCACTGTATTTGATGAGTTCCGACTTAATTTCATCCACCCCAGCTGCTTTATTGCACTGCAATCTATTGACCATTTTCTCCACTTCCTCAAATGTGATCCTATTTCCATCATCATTCCTATCCCATTCTACCTCGAAATCTGAAACATTACTGATCGCATTTTCACCTACATCGAGCAACTCTTCAAAATATTCCCTCCATCTGCCCAAGCCATCCAGGGGATTCACCAGCAGTTTTCCTGACCTGTCCAAAATAATTGTCATTTCCTTCTTACCTCTCTTTCGAAGACTGCTAATTACACTCCAGAATGGTTTTCCAGCAGCTTGACCCATAGTCCCCAACCTCTTTCCAAAGTCTTCCCAAGATTTCTTCTTGGATGCTGCAATTATCTGTTTGGCTTTGTTTCTCTCTTCAACATAACTTTCTCTGTCTACCTGAGCTCTAGTATGTAGCCATTTTTGATACGCCTTTTTCCTTTTACAGGCTGCCTTGACTGTGTCATTCCCCCAAGCTGTTTGCTTCATCCTACTTTTACACACTACTGTTCCAAGACATTCTTTAGCCACTTCTAGTACTGTGTCCCTGTACCTTGTCCATTCCTTTTCCAATGACTTTAATTGACTACATTCAACTAACTGGTACCTTTCTGAGGTCGCTGTTATGTACTTGTTCCTGATTTCCTTATCCTGAAGTTTCTCCACTCTTATCCTCCTGCACTTTCGGCCTCACAACCCCAATTTCACTGCAGATTAAATAATGATCAGTGTCATCAAAGAATCCCCTGAATACACGTGTGTCCCTCACAGCCTTCCTGAATTCCTGATCTGTTATTATATAGCCAATGACAGATCTGGTTCCCCTGCCTACCCAAGTATACTGGTGAATGTTCTTATGTTTAAAAAAGGAGTTTGTGATTAATAAGCCCATACTGCACAGAATTCCAAGAGTTGTTTCCCGTTCCTGTTGGCCTCCATATCCTCTCAAATTTACCCATAACCTTTTCATACCCTTCTGTTCGATTTACAATCCTGGCGTTAAAATCACCCATGAGCAGAACACTGTCCTTGTCCTTTACTGTAACAACTACATCACTGAGTGCCTCATAAAAACTACCCATCTTATCTTGATCTGTCCCTTCACAATGCGAATATACTGACACAATCCTAATTTTCTTGCTAGACACTGTCACATCTATCCACATCAGTCGTTCGTTTACATACCTTATTGCAACTACGCTGGGTTCCATTTCTTTCCTGATGTTAAGCCCTGCACCACATTGCGCTATTCCTGCTTTGACTCCTGACAGGTAGACCTTGTACTCTCCCACTTCCTCTTCTTTCTCACCCCTTACCCGAATGTCACTAACAGCTAAAACGTCCAGCCCCATCTTACTTGCAGCCTCTGCCAGCTCTACCTTCTTCCCAGAGTAGCCCCCATTGGTATTAATAGCTCCCCTAAAAAGATTAATACTGATATTTCCACTCATCCCTCAAACAGTACTTGAGTTTCTAGATGCTATTGATTAGTTGTATAAGAGAAGTGACAATTTTAACCCTTTAGAGTATTTTTGTTCTGTAGCTGCAACTACAAAAACGCGTGATTTTTTTCTCGCCAGATGCGTTTCGCTTTATTGAGGTAAATCATCATCAGTGGTGGTGATTTTCGCTTGATTTCCCACTTACGTCGGAAAATGCCGTTTGCTAGCACATCGTTGATGTTTTTCTGCTTAAGACACTGATACTTATTGTCTAATTTTTAGTTGTTCCTCAGCACTGTGCATTTTCTACATTTTTCGCAGCACATAAGAAATGCGTATTACTGCAGAGCACAACTAAAGCATAAAAGCATCGACGATGTGCTAGCAGAGGGCATTTCCCGATTTAAGAGAGAAATCAAGCGAAAATCACTACCACTGATGATGCTTTACCTCAATAAAGTAAAAAGTAAAAAGCTTCTGGTGAAAAAACCACGCATTTTTGTAGTTGCAACGACAGTACAAAAAATACCATCAAGAATTGTAAAGAAATTACAGATATATGGCCACACAAGTGAAAAATTATGTTTTAACCCTGTCTCGCGAATCCTTATTTACACTTAATACTATAGTAATGCATAGAAGTAAGCTGGATGCGGCAATAAACGTTTGCACTCAAATCAGCACAGCAGTATGTAGCGTAAATTGTCTCACGTGAATTGCTACTGAGAGTGTGTATTGTGGCTAGGCTGTGGTTGCAACTTCGCTACCCGAAGCGGTAGCTCCGTGGACAGACGTGAAAGATCGTTTCAAGTGACAGAGGCAATAAATAGAGAAACACCCGGGTTGTGAGTGTCAGTGAGGGTATGCAGCAGGCGTCGGGGAGCGCGCCCACCTGGCCGGCAGAAGCAGCGGTACCCGTCCTCCTGCTCCACGCAGATGCCGTGCTTGCAGGGCGACGACTCGCACTGGTTGAGCGGCTGCTGGCACACCTCTCCGGCGAAGCCCGTGGGGCACACGCACCGGAAGTGCGTCGCGTTGCGCACGCACGTGGCGCCGTTCTGGCACGGCGCAGAGCCGCACGGGTCCGCCTCCGACTCGCACGTCTTGCCGGTGAAGCCTGCGCAAACCACGGGGAGCGAGTGGTCAGTCCACAGGTACAGATACAGGTGTGACGCAGACACAAGTAGCTGTCACAGCACCCGAGACCTCAGGTCCCATACATCATGTAATGGCACAGGTACATTCTCCATCACGTACTGGAGTACTGATACGTACCGTAAATTTACAACACGATACAATGAAGTCTATATTGTAACCTTACATTCGGTATAGTTTAAGCGACATTAATACATTGAAGCGCCAAAGAAGCTGGTATAAGCACTGCGTATTCAACTACAGAGATATGTAAACAGGCAGAATACGACGCTGAGGCGGAAGCACCTGGATATGACAAGTGTCTGGCGCAGTTGTTACATCGATGACTGCTGCTACAATGGCAGGTTTTGAAGGTTTAAGTGAGTTTGAAAGTGGTTTCATAGTCGGCACACGAGCGATGGGACACAGCATCTCCGAGGTAGCGATGAAGTGGGAATTATCCTGTACGTCCATTCCACGAGTGTTCAGTGAATATCAGGAATCCGGTAAAACATCATATCTCCGACCTGGCTGCTGCCGGAAAAAGATCCTGCAAAAATGGGACCAACGACGACTAAAGAGGAGTCCAACCCCTCCACAAATTGCTGCACATTTCAATGCTGGGCCGTCAACAAATGTCAGCGTGCGAACCATCCAACGAAACATCATCGATAATGGCTTTCGGAGCCGAGGGCCCACTCGTGTACTCTTGATGACTGTACGACACAAATCTTTACGCCTCGCCTGGGTCCGTCGACACCGACATTAGACTGGTGATGTCTGGAAACATGTTGCCTGGTCCAATGAGCCTCGTTTAAAATTGTATCGAGCAGATGGACGTGTATGGATGTGGACACAACCTCACGAATCCATGGAACCTGCATGTCAGCAGGTGACTGTTCAAGCTGGTGAAGGTTCTGTAATGTTCTGTAATGGTGTGAGGCGTGTGCAGTTGGAGTGATATGGGACCCCTGATACGTCCACATGCGACTCTGACACGTTACATGTACGTAAGCTTCCTGTCTCATCGCCTGTATCCATTCATGTCCATTGTACGTTGCGGAGGACTTGGGCAATTCTAGCAGGACAACGCCACGCCCCACACGTCCCAGAAATGCTACAGAGCGGCTCCAGGAGTACGTTCTGAGTTTAAGTACTTCCGCTGGCCACCAACCCCCCCCCCTCCCCCCCCCCCCCCCACTCTTCCCCAGACATGGACATTATAGAGCATATCTGGAATGCTTTGCAACGTTCTGTTCGGAAGAGATATCCACCTCCTCGCATCTTACGGGTTTATGGACAGCCCTGCAGGATTCATGGTGTCAGCTCTGTCCAGCACTACTTCAGACAGTCGAGCCCATGCCACGTCGTGTTCTGACACTTCTGCGTGGTCGCGGGGGCCCTACACGATATTAGGTAGATGTATCAGTTTCTTTGGCTCTTCAGTGTAATATGTTTTTGTACCCCTATATCCAAGATATGAATTCAGAAAGGAATTAACATTAACGATGCTGATTTCATCATTTTTCAAAATAAAATATTTTTTTTCGTACTATCGCATTTACTTAAAAATTATAATTTTAAACATGACCTTTTCTCAACAACCTTATACAAGTTTCAACAAAGGTTTATTCAGCCAACCTTTTGCAACTAACTCTTTGGTACATTGACCTAGGTTTCGACACCTACTAAGGACGTCTCCAACAGAATCAGATTTTGTGAAACCATAAAATTACATTGTGAAAATGCGATGGTCGGAATTTAGAGCAGCTATGTTCAAGTCAAAAATAAAATAAAAAGTGTTACAGCCTTTGCTATGTGTCCCTCGCTAGGAACAACATCAGACTAAGGTTCAGATGTTGTTCTGATGCGGGTCGTTGCTAGGCACACCTAACAAAGGCTGGAACGTGTTTTATTTTATGTTTGGCTTTATCATAGTTGCTCCAAATTCTGAGTACTGCCTTCTAGCAATTTAATTTTACGGTTTCTCATAATTTCATTCTGATGAAGACACCCTTAGTAGGTCTTGAAACCTAGGTCAGTGTACAAAAGAGTTATTTGCAATCGGCTGGTTACTTAAAAATATTCTTATTCAATATAAATTTCATTTGAAGCCACTGACATCAAAATTGTTCATTATAAACTTTCACAACAACACGAAAAAAGATAATCGAGTAGTAATTCATTTGTCATGTAAAAGATTTTGTTTCAGACATACATATAATCTCTCTTTTTTTGACGAATTGAAAGTCATATGATGGCGAATATCAGATGTATGCTGCCCTGTGGAATAGTTGCAATTTTCTGATTTTACACTTCCAAGTTAATTCAAATTATTCTGTATGATGAAAACAGTGAGTATAATCATATGTACTGGTGGATTGTTTTACTTACATAAACCATTTCTAAGTATAATTTTTTATTTGTATAACTATTGTGACTGACTATAATGAAAAATTTGTAAATATGAAGAAACTATGAAAACATGGAAACTAATATATGTGAAATGAAGGCAATAAATCGACAGATGACTGCTTTGTAGTCACACAGTGTTCTTCGCTGAAAATCAAATCTGGATCACACGACCTAAATATAAATTATTCTTTCAGCGAGCCATGATCTCGAGGAGACACAGGAAATAAATGATTAATAAAATTGTAATTTTTTAATTAGGTCATGCTGCTTTTAGTTACTTCTTACATTTTATTATTGCAGTTTCGGAATTTGTGCCATTTTCAATCATCTGTAAAACATAATACAACGTACTGAGAACCATGTAATATGAGTTAACAGTACGTATAACCAGTTTATATATAAGATTCTTTTGACAGCTCGTTGACGTTGCACAGAGATTACAACGTAATACACACGCACGTCAAAGCTCAATCAATAAGTGATGCCTGTCAGTTATCCATCATGACATTCCATTTCATGTAGTGCAATTCTAAGTGTATTATGTATATCTCGACAGTCTCTCACATCTAAAAGCCTGCGCTTACAATACGAGTAAATGTCTAAAACAACACAGAAATTTTATTTCTGATGTCTATTTGTTCATTGAGTATACTGTGGCGTGACAAGTCATGGAATACCTCCCAATGTGGTGTCATATCTCGTTTTGCCCGATGTAGTGCTGCAACTGGAAGTGGCATGGACTCAACAAGTAGTTGGGAGTTTCCTGCAGAAATATTGAGCCATTCTGCCTCTATAGCCGTCCATGATTGCGAAAGTGTTGCCAGTGCAGGATTTTGGGCTCTGACCGACCTTTCTATTATGTCCCATAAATGTTTGATGAGATCAATGTCAGGCGATCTGGTTGGCCAGATCATTCGCTCGAATTGTCCAGAATGTTCTTGAAACCAATCGCGGACGACTGTGGCCCGGTAACACGGTCATTGTCATCCATAAAAATTACATCCTTGCTTGGCTGCAAATGGTCTCCAACCAGAACTATTTTCAGTCAATGATCGGTTCCGTTGGAAGAGAGGATCGAGTCCACCGCGTGTGAGCGCTGCTCACTCCATTCTTGAGCCACCATCAGCTTCCACAGTGCTTTGTTGACCACTTGGGTCCATGGCTTCGTGGAGTCTGCACCACATACGAATCCTACCATCAGCATTTAGCAACTGAAATCGGGACTAATTTGACCGTGCCACGGGGTTCCATTCGTCTAGGGTCCAAGCGATATGATCACGAGCCCAGGAGAGCCACTGGAGGCGATGACGTGTGGTTAGCAAAGGCACTTTCGGTTTTCTGCTGCCATACCCCACAACGCGACATTTCGCCGCACTGTACTAACGGAATCGTTCGTCGTACGTCCCACACTGATATCCGCTATTTCACGCAGTTTTACTTCTCTGGTAGCAATGACAACCCTACGCAAATGCCGCTGCTCTCAGTCTGTAATTGAAAGCCGTTGGCCACTGCGTGGTCCGAGATGAGGGGTAGGGCCTGACATCTGGTATTATCGGCACTTGACACCGTGGATCTCGAAATACTCAATTCCCAAGCGATTTCCGAAATGAATGTTCCATGCGTCTAGCTCCAACTACCTCTCCGTGTTCAAAGTCTGTTAAATTCTTGTCGTGCGAAATGTTTTTCGCAGGAATCACCTGAGTGACTGAGTACAAATGACAGCTCCACAGGGCACTGTCCTTTAATACCCTGTGTATGCGATACTACCGCAACCTGTATGTGTGCTTATCGCTATCCCACGACTTTTACCACATCAGTGCAAAGCTTTCCAGACCTAGTAGCAACACTAAACAGAAACTGCACTAACGCACCCTGGCGGCCGTTATATTTCTCACAAAGGTTTGGAACTCTAAATATTTACGCACTCGCTGATGGTGCGAACTTGTACGACGATATATTGACATCCAACTACGTCTTTTGGGTGCTTCACTGCACACAGCATGGTTCTCAGTACGTTGTACTACATTTTCTGGATGCTTGAAAATGGCACAAATACCGAAATTGCAATAGTAAAACAAAAACAATGATTGAAAGGAATACTTCATTTTAAAAGTTTGTTGAAGCTGCAGAGCAGTTCTACAAGAAAGTAATATAACTCTTAGTGTCCAAACTCCTTTCACAGACACTTTTGGCGGCACTACGCTAGTGTTGCCATCGCTAAAATGTTCAATTGACTTACACAACAATTGAAGATATTTCTCTAGTTCTTAGATTCAACTGCTTTGTTCATTAATAGTAACAATCTCGACGAAATAAAGGGTCAACAGAGCTGCCCGTATGGCAGAACGAACAACATGCTACTTGGTGAGCTGGGGAGATGAGTTAGGCAAGCCAAAGAAGTACAGACATAAAGATAGGTTTTGCATCACCCGGTTCCGAGACTTCGGCAACCTGTACAGAAAATTGGAATATAGATCAACATAAACATCATTTCCGCCCTTTTTACTGCTCTTGAAAATCGCACACTGCATGTTGTACCACCATGCAGCGAGACCTTCATAGGTGGTGGTTCAGATTGCTGTACACACTGGTGCCTCTAACACCCAGTAGCACGTCCTCTTGCATTGATGCACCCCTGTATTCGTCGTGGCATACTATCAGCAAGTTCATCAAGCCACTGTTGGTCCAGATCGTCCCACTCCTCAACGCCGATTCGGCGTAGATCCCTCAGAGTGGTTGGTGCGTCACATCGTCCATAAGTAGCCCATTTCAATCTATCCCAGGCATGTTCGATAGGGTTCGTATCTGGAGAACATGCTGGCCACTCTAGTCGAGGGATATCGTTATGCTTAAGGAAGTCATTCACAAGATGTGCACGTTGGGGCACGTACTGTCGTCCATGAAGACAAATGCCTCGCCAATATGCTTGAACTCTCGGTCGGAGGATGACATTCACGTATCGTACAGTCGATGACCACCAGCAGCGTACGTCGGTCCCACATAACGCCACCCCAAAACAGCAGAGACCCTCCACCTTGCTGCACTGGCTGGAGAGTGTGTAAGGTGTTCTGCCTGACCGGGTTGCCTCCGAACACGTATCCGAAGATTGTCTGGTAGAAGGCATATGCGACAGTCATTGGTGAAGAGAGAGTAACGCCAATCCTGAGCGGTCTATTCGGCGTGTTGCTGGGCCCATCTGTACCCCGCTGCATGGTGTCGTGGTTGCAAAGATGTACCTTTGCTATAGATATCGGGAGTGAAGTTGCGCTTCACGCAGCCTATTGTGCACAGTTTGAGTCGTAACCGATGTCCTTTGGCTGCACAAAAAGCAACATTCATCGTGGTGGCGTTGCTGTCAGGGTTCCTCCGAGTCATAATCCATAGGTAGCGGTCATCCACTGCAGTAGTATCCTTTCGGCGACCTGAACGAGGCATGTCATCGACAGTTCCTGTCTCTCTGTACCTCATCCATATCCGAACAACATCGCTTTGGTTCACTCCGACGCGCCTGGACACTTCCCTTGTTGAGAGCCCTTCCTGGCACAAACTAACAATGCGGACGCGATCGGACCGCAGTATTGACCATCTAGGCATGGTTGAAGTACAGATATAACAATCTGTGTACCTCTTGGTGGAATGACTGTAGCTGTAAGTCTGTCGGACACCCTCCGTTTAATAGGCGCTGCTCATGCATGGTTGTTTACATCTTTCGGCGGGTTTTGTGACATCTCTCTGAACAGTCAAAGGGACTGTGTCTGTGAAGCATTATCCACAGTCAACGTCTGTCTTCAGGACTTCTTGGAAGCGGGGTGATGCAAAACTTCTTTTGGTTGTGTGTTTTTTAGACCTTGCTGGTGCCAGCGGCAGAGATATCCAGAGTATTGACCCGGTCCCAAAACTCGTGACGCCACATCGTAGCAGGCAGCAAACACGCAGCAGTGTGCCATACACGCGTCCTTCTCCGTCGCGTCACGACATGTCACGAGGTATGAACCCATGGTCTCCGGAGTGGGATAAACATACCTGCACAGCGATAAGAGGCAGTGTCTTATTGAATCTACATGCCTACAACATTGCACCAGCTGACCCATTGTTCATGGCCTAAGTTGCAAGAGTGCACTACATGCGATGTTCGACTCTGGCTGAAATAAACCCGAGTACGCACTGTTGCTTTAAGAGGCAACACTGCATACTCGAGCTTATTTCACGAACTTATAGCATTGCACAATGTTCATTCTTTGCGTACCTGCGACCAGTCAGAAGTTTGTCTAGTGTGTCAAACTCTCAACCTGTAACCAACATATAGAGGGAACAGAGACACTGTTCAAACAGACTTTCTTAGTTGCCAAATGTGTACGAATGGAAAAAAAGAGATTTTAAACGTTTGAGACTTGATTCTGTAGGATTATGTGGAAAATTAGGTGTTCTGTAAGAAATGAGAAAGTTCGATCAGCATCGAAAAATAAGGGCCGTTCGGAGTAGCCGCGCGGTTAGTGCGCCATGTCACTGACTACGCGGCCCCTCCCGCCAGAGGTTCGAGTCCTCCCTGGGACATGGGCGTGTGTGTTGTTCTTAGCATAAGTTAGTTTAAGTAGTGTGTAGTTTTGGGACCGATAATCTAAGCAGTTCGGTCCCTTAGAAATTCATAACCATTTGAACATTCGGCGAATAAGGGAATATTTGGGAACCACCAACAAGAAGAAGAGACAGGATGATCGGATATTTATTAAGACATGAATGGGTTCCATGGTAGTAGAGGGAGCTGCAGAGGACAAAAACTGTGTATCAATATAGGGAGTGGAATACATCCAATAGAAAACTGAGAGTGTCTCCGAAGTTCTTCACTTCGTCGTTCTTGGAGGAAAGATTCTTAGTTATATGCCGCATCTCTGCTTACTTGAGGCGGCGACTAAACCGAACTCTTTTTATAGAGATAGTTGAAGGCGTTGGGTGTAAGTGTTGCTCTGAAATCAGGACATTGGCACTACAGAGGAACGACATCAAAGCAGTAAGAAGACTCCAGACCCGAAACACTACGAACATACGGTCTATTGACACACAGTCAACACGGTTTAAGAAACCATCGTTCTTGTGAAACACAGCTACCTCTTTACTCGCATGAAGTGTTGAGTGCTATTGACAAGGGATTTCAAATTCATTCCGTATCTCCGGATTTCCGGAAGGCTTTTGACACTGTACCACACAAGCGGCTTGTAGTAAAGTTGAGTGCTTATGTAATATCGTCTCAGCTACTTGACTGTATTTGTGATTTCCTCTCAGAGAGGTCACAGTTCGTAGTAATTGACGGAAAGTCGTCGAGTAAAACAGAAGTTATTTCCGGCATTCCCAAGGTACTGTTACAGGCATTTTCTGTTCCTTATCTATATAAACGATTTGGGAGACAATCTGAGCAGATTTCTTAGGTTGTTTGCAGATGATGCTGTCGTTTATCGACCAGTAAAGTCATCAGAATATCAAAGCAAATAACAAAACGGTTTACATAAGACATGCGTATGGTGCGAAAATTGGCTTTTGACCCTAAATAACAAAAAGTGTGAGATCATCCACCAGAGTGTCAAAACGAATCAGTTGAATTACGGTTACACGAAAATTCAGTCAAATCTAAATGCGGTAAAATGAATTAAATACGTAGGAATTACAATTACGAACAACTTAAATTGGAAGGAACACACAGAAAATGTCGTGGGGAAGGCTAACCGAAGACTGCGTGTTATCGGCAGGACAATTAGAATATTTAACAGATCTTCTACGGAGACTGCCTACACTACGTTTGCCCATCCTCTTTTAGAATACTGCTGCGCGATGTGGGATCTTTACCAGATAGGATTGATGGAGTAAATCGAAAAAGTTCAATGAAGGGTAGGAGTGTCGCTGAAATGATACAGGATTTGGAAGGGACATCGTTAAAACAAAGGCATTTTTCGTTGGAGAGGAGTCTTCTCAAGCAATTCCAATCACCAACCTTCTCCTCCGAATGCGAACATATTCTGTTGACGCCGACCTACATAGGGAGAAACGATCACAATGATAAAATAAGGTAAATCAGATCTCGTATGGAAAAATATAGGTGTTCGTTCTTTCCGCGCTCTGTACGAGGTTGCAATAATAGGGAATTATTGTGAAGGTGGTTCGGTGAACCCTCCGCCAGGCACTGAAATGTGATGTAGATGTAGATGAACAGTCCTTATATACAATGACATATGACAATGCTAAATTTGACTACCCGGTCTAACTGAAATGCACTGCACTGTTATATTCACAAATATCCTGATATGCATTTGGCTGATATATTATAGTTAACCGGTTGCGAACCTAATGAATCATTACGGAACTAAAAGTCGAGTGTCTTGTAACACTAGTCAAGTCGTCAGGATACTTTCGTTGAGGTCAGTGGAGAGATGATTTCACGTGATCACGATGAGCGATTGATGACGACTTGGTGTTTTATTTTCCTATCAAGAATCTGGATTTTTTGTTCTGGTAAGGACTCATTAGAGTAGTGACCCATCTACCAAACTGAATCAGGACATTTGTGAATAAAAGAAGCCTGATATCTGGATCTACATCTGTACTCCGCAAGCGATCTGCCTGTGTGTGGCGGAGGGTACTTTCGGTACAACTAACTGATCACCCATCCTCTTCTGTAGCCCCTGCCTCGTGATAACTGGGTGTTGTGTGATGTCCTTAGGTTAGTTAGGTTTAAGTAGTTCTAAGTTCTAGGAGACTGATGACCATATATGTTAAGTCCCATAGTGCTCAGAGCCATTTTTTTCTTCTGTAGGAACGGCGCTTGTGAAGATTAATTGTCAGTAAACCTCTGTAGTGACTCTAATTTTTCAAATTTTCTCGTCGTTATCATTTCGCGAGACGTATCTCGGAGGAAACAATATGTCGTCAGATTCTTCCCGGAACATGTTCTATTGGAATTTCGATAGTAAAAACGTCAGTGAAGCACAACGCCCCTTTTGTAGCGTTTGCCAGTGGAATGAGCGTATCCATATTTACAATGGTCTCACCTCCAAAGAGAGAGGGTTAGCAACCTTGTTGTTATTACAGGAACAAGGGTCACCAAATCCCAAGAAGGCATAAAGTCAGCTAAGGAAGTGAGTTTAGTGTTTGGTGTTACTGATATAGAGTTACTACAATTTAAAGTACGCACTGAGAACAATGTGCTTCAGGGCTGGAAAACGCAATGTGATTCCGGTTAAATCTAAGAGACATTACTAACTTTGGTCGACATAAACACGTCCCAAGTAAAGTAAAAAAAGATGGTGTATAACCACACGAGTTTAATGGTACCATTCATTTCGCGAAGACAAACTACTACACAGTCGCTAGAAAAGAGATAACGTGGTAATTAATAGAGAAAAGTTAACAGTAATTCGTGCACCCGTAAGAAGGCTCATGCGTAAAGCCCACAATAAATTTCACAATTAATTTTGCAAGGCGCCCACGACCGCGCGGCAAATTTCACAGTCAGATCCTGGCGAAATATTTATCAGGAAACCTTAGTATGTCCTGACGTTAATTCAATGGATGGAACAATCATTCCATTCAACCTCTTGTAGTTCCCATCTCATTCTGAACAGTGGAGAGAAATCAGAAATATTAACTTTCGCATTTCTAAATGTATTCATGCATTAGACGCCACCGCACCATAGTTTCACAACCGCAAAGATCCACGAATGAGAGGTATCGATATTAGCACCTCAGATATCGAAAAACAATAAAGTGCACAAGGCACGAGAACCAGACATCAGTTTATTTTCACCCTGAATACGGTACAGACATAGCTCTTTATAAGCTCATCTTTATTGAGAATGTTTTGCGCAATGCATACCGCAGTGTGACCAGAAAGACAGGCAGATTTACACACAAAAAAAGAATGATTGATTGGATGTACAGATGCGCAGATCAACATCGCTGATGGCTATTCTCGCTCATTTTAGAAATTACGATAGACAGACATTAGCAGTGGTAAGTTTGGGTGACCCCAGTGGTTGTCGATTACATCATTTGTAGAAATACTAGTGTATGTTTTAAGCGACGACATCTTAACATTGGGTAAACGAAGGTGTTAAGAAATCCGTACCTACTAATACTGTGGAGCAGAAATTTCTCTTTGTCCGTTTCGGAAGTGAACAGTAAAGGAAGAAAAACTGGGTTGTCGGACGACGTAAATAACACAACCGTTATTTCAGCGTCTATTCTAGATTCCTTTCTGAAGGTACACGAAAGACAGCAAAACAGTCATGCGCGACTGAATTTCTAATATTATCAGCGGTACAAAGGCAAAGGAATTTAATCTCTTCATATTGGAATATTCGCTTCAAGGAATCGCATAAACTTGCGTCTAGACAGGCAGAAAAATGTGACTCGGGAAACTTGTCGGGAAAATATATCATTTAAACAGAACTAATCGAAACTTGTTACAGGCGTAAAGAATAACATAGTTGTAATGAATCTACCGTATACAACGCTTATTTTGGAAAAGGAATGCGCACTAAAAAAAGATACGGTTCATTGCAGAACAAGCATATGGCGGTAACTTCGCTTACACACTCATGCACTACAATGCACAATGGAGGTTAATTGTTACCGTTAATATACACTGAAGCGTCAAAGAAACTGGTATTGGAAAACTTATTCAAGTACACAGGTATGTAAACAGGAAGAATACGGCGCTGCGGCCGGCAACATCTATATAAGACAACAAAAAACGTCTGGTGCAGTTGTTAGATCGGTTACTGCTAGTACAATAGCAGGTTATCGAGATTTAAATGAGTGTGAACATGGTGTTATAGTCAGGGCATGGGCGATGGGACACAGCATCTCCGAAGTAGCGATGAAGTGGGGATTTTCCCGTACGGCCATTTCACGAGTGTACCGCGATTATCTGGAATCCTGTAAAACACTAAATGCCCCACATCGCTGCTGCCGGGAAAAAATCATGGAAGAACGGGAAAAACGACGACTTAAGAGAATCTTTCAACGTGACAGAAGTGCAGCCCTTCCGCAAATTGCTGCAGGTATGGCTCAAATGGCTCTGAGTACTATGGGACTTAACTTCTGAGGTCATCAGTCGCTAGAACTTTGAAGTACTTAAACCTAAGTAACCTAAGGACATCACACACATCCATGTCCGAGGCAGGATTCGAACCTGCGACCGTAGCTGTCGCGCAGTTCCAGACTGCACCGCCTAGAACCGCTCGGCCACTCCGGCGGGCCGCAGGTTTCAGTGCTAGGCCATCATCCAGTGTCAGGATGCGAACCATTCAACGAAGGCCCACTTCATGACTGCTCGACCCAAAGCCTGGCCTCGGCCCGTCAACACCGACACTGGACTGTGCTGATGACTGGAAACATGTTGCCTGGTGGGGCGAGTGTCGTTTCAAGTTGTATGGAGCGGATGGACGTATACGGATTTGGAGACAACCTCATGAATCCATGGACCTGCATGTCAGCAGGGGACTCTTCAGGCTCCTGGAGGCTCTGAAATGCCGTGGGGCGTGTGCAGTTGGAGTGATATGGGCCCCTGATACGTCTACATACGACTCTGACAGGTGACACGTACGTAAGTATCTTGTCTGATCACCTGCATACATTCATGTTCATTGTGCAATTCCAACAGGACAGTGTGACACCCCATACGTCCATAATTGTAACAGAGCGGCTCCAGCAACACTCCTCTGAGTCTGAATACTTCCGCTGTCCACCATATTTCCCATACATGAACATTATGTAGCATATCTGGGATGCCTTACAACGTGCTGCTCAGAAGAGATCTCCACCCCATGGTACTCTTACGGATCTTACCACGTCGTGTTGCGGCACTTCAGCGTGCTCGCGGGGGCCCTACAATATACACTCCTGGAAATGGAAAAAAGAACACATTGACACCGGTGTGTCAGACCCACCATACTTGCTCCGGACACTGCGAGAGGGCTGTACAAGCAATGATCACACGCACGGCACAGCGGACACACCAGGAACCGCGGTGTTGGCCGTCGAATGTCGCTAGCTGCGCAGCATTTGTGCACCGCCGCCGTCAGTGTCAGCCAGTTTGCCGTGGCATACGGAGCTCCATCGCAGTCTTTAACACTGGTAGCATGCCGCGACAGCGTGGACGTGAACCGTATGTGCAGTTGACGGACTTTGAGCGAGGGCGTATAGTGGGCATGCGGGAGGCCGGGTGGACGTACCGCCGAATTGCTCAACACGTGGGGCGTGAGGTCTCCACAGTACATCGATGTTGTCGCCAGTGGTCGGCGGAAGGTGCACGTGCCCGTCGACCTGGGACCGGACCGCAGCGACGCACAGATGCATGCCAAGACCGTAGGATCCTACGCAGTGCCGTAGGGCACCGCACCGCCACTTCCCAGCAAATTAGGGACACTGTTGCTCCTGGGGTATCGGCGAGGACCATTCGCAACGTCTCAATGAAGCTGGGCTACGGTCCCGCGCACCGTTAGGGCGTCTTCCGCTCACGCCCCAACATCGTGCAGCCCGCCTCCAGTGGTGTCGCGACAGGCGTGAATGGAGGGACGAATGGAGACGTGTCGTCTTCAGCGATGAGAGTCGCTTCTGCCTTGGTGCCAATGATGGTCGTATGCGTGTTTGGCGCCGTGCAGGTGAGCGCCACAATCAGGACTGCATACGACCGAGGCACACAGGGCCAACACCCGGCATCATGGTGTGGGGAGCGATCTCCTACACTGGCCGTACACCACTGGTGATCGTCGAGGGGACACTGAATAGTGCACGGTACATCCAAACCCATAGTTCTACCATTCCTAGACCGGCAAGGGAACTTGCTGTTCCAACAGGACAATGCACGTCCGCATGTATCCCGTGCCACCCAACGTGCTCTAGAAGGTGTAAGTCAACTACCCTGGCCAGCAAGATCGCCGGATCTGTCCCCCATTGAGCATGTTTGGGACTGGATGAAGCGTCGTCTCACGCGGTCTGCACGTCCAGCACGAACGCTGGTCCAACTGAGGCGCCAGGTGGAAATGGCATGGCAAGCCGTTCCACAGGACTACATCCAGCATCTCTACGATCGTCTCCATGGGAGAATAGCAGCCTGCATTGCTGCGAAAGGTGGATATACACTGTACTAGTGCCGACATTGTGCATGCTCTGTTGCCTGTGTCTATGTGCCTGTGGTTCTGTCAGTGTGATCATGTGATGTATCTGACCCCAGGAATGTGTCAATAAAGTTTCCCCTTCCTGGGACAATGAATTCACGGTGTTCTTATTTCAATTTCCAGGAGTGTATTAGGCAGGTGTAATAATTTCTTTGGCTCTTCAGTTTATGTTAGTCTTCAAGAATTTACCGGAATATTTGGACCACTTGTGAAAAGATCAATAATGTGAACAGGACAATTTATGGTACTCTCATTTAAATTTGCAGAAAATGGGTAAGAAAAATTTTATACTTTTCATGCGTCATATTTTTTTCAGTTTTTTGTAATCAATTTTCATCTCCTTCTAGAATCTTCGTCAGGTCACTAAAATTCTGAATTATTATCACTCCAGGTTAGAAATCACACTGAAGAAGGAGTACAGATATATCAGATTCCAGCAGGTTCGATGGATTTACTACAATCGTTAGATGTATATTTTTCCATTAGAAGGAAAGGGCCAGATTTACAGACGACAATGCCCTACCCCCATCCCCGCCCTTAATACTTAATTCTTTTCAATTGATAACGTTATTTATTTGCACACATTTCCTTCTTTGGTGCCTACCCGCCAGTATTAAGCAGGCTGCGTATTACAAAAATGTACCAAGCAATGGCTCTGAGCACTATGGGACTTAACATCTGTGGTCATTAGCCCCCTAGAACTTAGAACTACTTAAACCTAACCAACCTAAGGACATCACACACATCCATGCCCGAGGCAGGATTCGAACCTGCGACCGTAGCGGTCACGCGGTTCCAGACTGAAGCGCCTAGAACCGCACGGCAACACGGGCCGGCGTACCAAGCATTTGTAGTACTTTAACACGGACTCTGCTTTTAAGAATTACCTTTCGGCTTACGGCTTACAGTTCTCCTTTTAGCTGTGAAAATCAAAATATCGGAGTTCCCAAGTCTGCCGTATGTTTAACATACTTCCTTCTTAAGCGACGTTCGCGTTCATCATCAAATTTAACAACCCACATGCTAGTGGCGCGTTCTCCCGTAGCCTGAAGTAGATGATGTTCATAATCTCTTTCACGTGTTCCCAAATGTTTCGCTTTCTTTTCATCTCTTTTCAATCCGATCCATAGTCCTCCGTATTGATACGTAATAGTAACAGAAATTTATTGTCGTTTCGCGAAACAGGACTGTGGCTAGCGACTGATTTTCCACTGTTTTACCACATGTGGCTCCAGAGAGGACGTTAAATGTATCCGAGTGACAAATTATTGCTTTTCCGCAAAGGACGATGTAGTTAACGTATTAAGCAACACAAATAGGAGATTAAATGCGATTCGTACTTTTAAATTCTTCCTAGTGTGTGGTTCTGGGGAGTTGCCCACATAGACATCACAGTTCACCACAGAGCGGCTACATACTGGGTAAAGAGGGGAAGACACGACAAGATTCGCGAAATAACAGGGCAAAACATTGTAGATATGCGTCAATTAGAAAGCTGGCGCACTGCCACGTGGGAGTGTGAGTAGCAGAAGACCGACAAAGAAATTTCCCTAAACTACGTACAACCTCGAACTCAAGTTCGCTTAACTGTAAAGCGCAGCTGGTCATACGACTGGTTGTATCTTTCAGTCCCAAAAGCTATTTCAGTGCTGTATGCTCCGTTATGACTTCAAAACACTGTCCTTACAGATTTTCTCTTCCTTCCCAAGTATACGGTAATGGCTGAAAGAGAATAACGTGCATCCAAGCCGCTACATGATTCACTGTTTGTCCGTAAACAGCACATCTGAACCGCATGGGCCTTAGCCAGCTCGCTATCTGCACACGTAGGGAGTATGGGAGTCCTGTACACGTGGCATTGGATTGCAACGACCTCACACAACTAAGATCTACACTGAACCGCCAAGGAAACTCGTATAGGCATGCATGTTCAAAAACAGAGATATGTAAACCGGCAGAATCCGGCGCTGCTGTCGGCAACGCATATATAATACAAGTGTCTGGCGCAGTCGTTAGATCGGTTACTGCTGCTAAAATGGAAAGTTACCAAGCTTTAAGTGGGTTTGAACCTGGTGTTATAGTTGGCGCGTGATATGTAGGACACAGCATCTCCGAGGTAGCGATGAAATGGGGATTTTCCCGTACGACCATTTCACGAGTTTACCGAAAATATCAGGAATCCGGTAAAACATCAAATCTCCGACGGAAAAAGATCCTCCTATAACGAGACCAAAGAGGACTGAAGAGAATCGCTCAACGTGACAGAAGCGCTACCCTTCCGCAAATTTCTGCACATTTCAATGCTGGGGAATCAAAAAGTGCCAGAGTGCGATTCATTCAACGAATCATCATCGATATGGGCTTTCGGAGCCGAAGGCCCACTCGGTTACCTCTGATGACTGCGCGACCCTAAGCTTTACGCCTGGCCTCGGCCCGTCAACACCGACACTGGACTGTGCTGATGAACGGAAACATGTTCCCTGGTCGGACGAGTCTCGTTTTAAATCGTATCGAGAGGATGGACGTGTAAGGGTATGGAGACGAGCTCATGAATCCATGGACCTGCATGTCAGCAGGGGACTGTCCAAGATGGTCGTGGTTCTGTAATAGTGCGTGGCGTGTGGAGTTTGAGTGATATGGAGCCCTTGATACGTCTAGTTTGACACGTGACACGAACGTAAGTATCCTGCCTGACCACTTGTATCCATTCATGTTCATTGTGCATCCCGAGGCACTTGCGCAATTCCAGCAGGACAATGCTACACCCCACACGTCCAGAATTGCTACAGTGTGGCTCCAGGAACACTCTTCTGTGTTTAAACACTTCCGCTGGCCACCAAACTCTCCAGACATGAACGTTATTGAGGGTACCTGGGATGCCTTCCAATGTGCTGGTCAGAAGAGATCTCCACCGCCTCGTACTCTTACGGGTTTATGGACAGACCTGCGGAATTCATTGCGTCAGTTCCCTCCAGCACTACTTCAGACATTAGTCAAGTCCATGGCGCGCCGTATTGTGGCACTTATGTGTTCTCTAGGGGGGGGGGGGGGAGGGGGGCTACGGGGTATTAGACAGGTAAATAAATGTAAATGTAAATGTCGAGTAACTAGGGCCTCCCATCAAGTAGCCCGTTCGCCGGGTGCAAGTCTTTCGATTTGACGCAACTTCGGCGACTTGTGCGTCGATGGGGATGAAATGATGATGATTAGGACAACACAACACCCAGTCACTGAGTGGACAAAAGCTCCGACCCAGCAGGGAATCGAACCCGGGCCCTTAGGATTGACGTTCTGTCGCGCTCACCACTCTACCGGGGGCGGACATTAGGCAGGTGTACCAGTTTATTTGGTGCTTCGGTGTATATCAGAATTTAATAACATCCAAGAAATGTTACGCGATTCGGACAATTGGTGTGGTCTAAGTAACGTAGCTGATAATGTTTCAGGAACACTGCATGATGCCTGTAGACAAGAAAGTCCGTACTTCAAATCTTCAAAAGGTATCCATTAAGCACAACAGGATCCTTGGGAGGAAACAAACTCACACACAGCGAGGGACACTGATGCAGATGTAGACACAGAAAACAACACAACCGTGACAACATAAGACACAAACATAAGAAGTATGGCGCCTAAAACAGATAATAAGATAGTTATAAGGAAAGCTGACGAAGCCTGTGAATGGCTCATGTATATAAGCTGCACTTTAAATGTGATAACTAAATAATGTGTAGGAGACAATCATTTCATCTAAGGAATACGCCATGCGGGAAGGCGAGGCTCCAAGTTTAAGTCCCGATGATCCTCTCCCGCCTATGGGACTGGTTAAGGGAAACAGCATCACGTACACAAACATACAAAATAACGGCACTCGTACAACATGTAGAACTATGTCTATAGCAACACAAATACTGCAATGTGAATGCACTGCGTAAGCACTTAAAATGTAATAGTAATTATTCTTAAACAGTAAAAACAAAAAATCTAACTCACTCACTCATAATGTATTGAACAATACAAGCAGATATAATTTGGTACCCTATTGCAGGTGGGAGAGGCTTGATGTTTCTGCTGAGGCCGTCCGACCTGGGATAGCAACAACAAGAACCATAATTTATATGTCATATTTTCTTCTAAATTCCTAACATTTATTATTTTAACACTCTATTTCCTAAAAACAATTTAATTTTTCTTTACAACTCATTGTTATTACCCTTGTTTTATTGCTCAAAACAAATTCTGTTAGTAAGTTGGAACAATGTACTACTACAGGTACAATTGTATAATATATGACATACTTTTTATGATATTGGGCAACAGGTCTTTAAATATGCAATAAATGAAATGAAAATAATTTGTCTGTTTTTCTCCTCTCAATTTCACAAACAGAATGCGTGGCACTTCTGAAAGCAGACCGATATTAGCCAGTAATCATTCGTAACTCGGGTCCAGTTTTATTTAAAAACGTTTAACCCGTCTCCCGTATGCAGCGATCCATGACGTCAAATATAATTTATGTTTATGGCGCACAAGTAATATATATTTGTAGCACTGTATTAGTACTCCATTTTTAGCAGTTTTTACGAGATATAAAATTAATAATGCCGTATTGGAAATTTTGTATTTCTCCCCACCAATTTGGAAAGCACGTTACGGATAAAATAAAATTATATTTCCCTAGGTATGTACAGACTTGTTTCTATTGCTTTCAAAGGGCGATGAAAAAAGTGACAGGGGAGTGTTGCGTCTGAAAGCGTACGGGTGTACACAAGGCAGCTTCCTCAAGATGACGATGATTGGTTTGTGGGCTCTCAACTGCCCGGTTATCAGCGGCCGTACACATTCTTACCCAGTCCCGTCTCGCCACTTTCACGAATGATGATCAAATGATGATGACAACTGAAACGGCCAGTCCCCGGGAGGAGAAAATCTCCAACCCGGCCGGGAATCGAACTTGGAATCCCCTGAGCCAGCAGCTTCCTATGTTGAAACCATACGGAAAATGTCTGGGGCAGGGAGGCAGACTCTATCAGTTCCTTCCTAACATAAAATAAATGTCAAAAATGTCGCATCTCTCCCCAACCGAGGGAACGACACGCTGCTGTCGGTTCTTCTTTGGTGTCACCTATTTCCGTTGTTATCTGTGTGGGCGATGTTTTAAAGTCATAACGGATCACACAGCACTGAAATGACTTTTGGGATTAAAAGCTCCAACCGTTTATCCCGCTGGGCCTTACAGGTAACGGAATTTGATTTTGAGGTTGTACGTCGCCTAGGGATTCCACGTGAACGCGGACGGACTTGGTCACAAAATAAGCTACATAGAATGTGAAAGTGTAGACACAGAAGAATAGGGAAGAGCTCGGTCCACAGCCCCAATCTGGCAGCGGTTTGCAAGGCGAGCAAGTTCAGTTCTGACGAAAGACTACTCTACAAGCAAACAAGATGATGTGGCTGCCACGTAGTTGTGCCAGAAAATTTGCGAAACGATGTACTGAAGCAGGCTGGTAATTCCATCTTATCATGATATAGTTGAAGATGTGTCACAGAGTACCACTTTCCAGAAAATTATTGGTGTCTAACGACAAAACAATGTGTAGTGCATTACATAAAGAACTCCGTTTCTTGCTCTAAAAGAGCGGTACTTAGTCATCAGCGATTCCTATTACAAAGGTTACCTGAGCGCATTGACCATTCCAAATGATTGCATTAATTGATGTTCCTACTGAAAGTATGCCGGTGCATCATAGACTTTTGTGAATCTAGAGAAATTTGCTCTTCACACCACATCGTCTGGTAGTGAACGGATAGACAAGATTTTTCTCACTAGGATACGGACGTCTTTGGCAATATACCCGTCTATAGCATAAGAAGGAATTAAGAGCTGTGGCACAAGCTGCACCTCACTGACAGTCACAATATCAGTCTAATACCTGCAAGCCTACATGACCGAGAGACAACATCGTGCCTCGTGACAAGACGCGCCATTGCTAAACACCAGACTACAACGATGATGATGATGATGATGTGCGGTTTGTGGGGCGCTCAAGTGCACGGTTATCAGCGCCCGTACAAATCCCCAACCTTTTCTCAGCCCAATCTCGCCACTTTCATGAATTATGATGAAATGATGAGGACAACGCAAACACCCAGTCATCTCGAGGCAGGTGAAAATCCCTGACCCCGGCGGTAATCGAACCCGGTACTCCGTGCTCGGGAAGCGAGAACGCCGCAGCGAGACCACGAGCTGCGGACGAACTACAACGACCTTCGGGAACTAGCGAAGGGATGAACTTCGAGGAGGACCATAAAGGACATCCTCGGGCGCTGACAGCCACCTCCCAATCTCCACACCTTGGTTGACATGGCAGAACAGCCCCTGTGAATCTTGAGTTTGCCGCGGAGTGCCAGCGTCTAACAATCCAGACAAAAGGATGGAAATCAAGTTTTGCTTATGGAACCAAGTTAGGTAGGGTAGCATACTACGTGAAGTGTAATGTTGTATAGTATTGTGTGATCTAGAACTATAAATTACAAAATCATTGATTTAACAATGGGGTATAATACTCCAAAGGAATAGCCTGTGACTTTCAGATCCCAGATAAGCTTATATCTGTGCACCAGTTGTCCGCCCCGATAGGTGAGTGGTCAGCGTGACGGATTGCCGTCCTACGGGTCTTGGTTCGCTTCCCGGCTGTGTCATGGAGTTTCTCCGCTCAGGGACTGGTTGTTGTGTTGTCTTCATCATCATTTCATCCCCATTCGGCCCGCAGATCACCCAATGTGGCGTCTAATGTAATAAAACTTTAACCAAGGCTTCATGTATTTTCCTTTAGAAAATAAGTGTAATTGTTGTAAGAAAATAAAACGTAATGCCAAAGAACAGACAAAGGAACTTCACACAGCCCCACCTTCACGTGGACAAAAGTGCCCGCGGCCCCAACTACATAGTATAATTTTCCTCCACGGCGGTGGCCAGGGATGCTGGCTAAGTGGTCTGCGCGAAGCACTATCGTCTCCACAAAGTAATAATATGCCCGGCCGTAGTAGTCAGAACTGCACGAAAAAAAAATGCAGCTTGTAGAGACTTCTGTATTTTTCCCGGAAAACGCAATAACACTGAGTTATATCAATATATTTGAAATTATGTGTTAAACTGCCTTACAAAGTAAGTGAAGCACTCGGAAAGGGAGGAGGAAATGATTGAAATACCTAAAACTATTTATAACACTCATGGCACTTTGACCCCACTTGTTAGGTACGACGTTATACCCCGTCTGACGTGGATATATACGCTTATTCGGTTGGGAAGGGAATCATATAGTAGTTGTATCCTCTCCAGGAAAGCTGGCCCACATCTATTGTAGCTGCCTCATGAGCTCCTGGAAACTGGCGGTGGGGCGGTTTTGACATTCGAGCTGATGCCACACAAGTCCTATTGATGACCGATCTGGGGAACGTACTGTCCAGAGGAGTACTATTCAACACCACGCAGACTGTTAATACAGACGCGTACCATATGTCCTGCTTAAAAATGGCACCAAAATACTATCATATTACAAGTAACACATGAGGAAACAGGATGCCTGTGACATATTTTTGCCGGCCTGTGTGGCCGTGCGGTTCTAGGCGCTTCAGTCTGGAACTGCGTGACCGCTACGGTCGCAAGTTCGAATCCTGCTTGGGCATGGATGTGTGTGATGTCCTTAGGTTAGTTAGGTTTAAGTAGTTCGAAGGTCTATGGGACTGATGACCTCAGATGTTAAGTCCCATAGTGCTCAGAGCCATTTGAGCCATTTTTGACACATTTTTATGCCGTTACAGTTCATCCCCATCACCGCCAGTGGTCATCTGAAGTCATATTTGATGGCTTTGTAGATATTTATTATGTATTCCTGTTCTTTGGACACGTTATGCAGCCTGGGGGACAACCTCACTACGAGTATATTGGAACAAAAAGTACATACGACGGCTGGAATTTAAATAGTGGCAATTATTTATTCACAACCGACACAAAAGAGTTACATGTTTGCACCTGTTACTGTCCTTCAGAGTAGCCACCAGCATAGTTTCGAACCAGTTGCCAGCAATGTGGAAGGCGTAGTATACCGTTAGCAGAGCCTGTTCTGTTGATGGTGCGAATGGAGCGGTCTAAAGTTATGGGGATTGTCGTGTACGATTATGATGGTGTTATCCTAACGCATTTCGTTCCTCAACGGCAGACCGTCAATGCACAGTATTACTGTTCGTTTTTGGAGCATCACCTGCGACCAGCTTTGCGAAAGAAGCGGCTACACTTTAATGCGCAACCCACCGATCATTTTGCACGACAATGTACAGGCCCATAAAGCGCAAGCTGTGGCTGCTCTGTTCGGTCGATGGGACTGGGAAGTACTGTACTATCCATCATACTCCCTGGACTTAAGTCCTTGTGACTTTAATTTGATTCCAAAGATGAAGAATCACTTCGTGGCATTCGTTTCAGAACTGTTCCAGAGATTCGACAGGCAGTAGACCGCTCCATTCACATCAACAGAACAGGCTCTGCTAACGGTATACTACGCCTTCCACATCGCTGGCAGCGGGTTATACACAACGCTAGGGACTACTTTGAAGGACAGTAACAGGTACAAACATGTAACTCTTTCGTATCGTTTGTGAATAAATAGTTGCCACTATTTAAGTTTCCACCTTCGTATAATGGAATTTAGCCGGAGCAGATTGAGCTGTGTGCCCTCGGCGTTGACCGATGTTGATTTCGTTCAAGGTGTAGCGGAGGCAGCCTTGCCTGAAGACCTGGAATGCATCCGATGCAGTGAGCAGACAGTGCCAGCTGAGACCAGCGCAGCGTTCTTGCAGACCCGAGCGATTGCGGTTAGCGCAAGTACCGGCAACTTGGCAACAGCGCGCGGCGTTCCTTGGATTCCATGGACAGGTCAATGCCATCGAACTTCGTACCCCAAGGAGCGTGGTCGGGGGGCTGCTTCGTGGAAATGGTCTGATACAGTAGGCGGGTGTCTGTCACCGAAGTCTTAACTGATGTTAGGTCAATGAGCCTGCCTATTTGTAATGTCTTGAGTGGTAAAAGTACCGTAGGATACCGTAGACATAAGTAAGGGTACAATTTGGCAGTTTTTCTTGTAGCTTTTGTCAGTTAAGGTTATACCGGCACTGCCCGTATGTGACGTGTGTTGCGTACCTAACGGGCGTGACCTTTAACAACCCCTTTTTTTATGTATGGGATTAGTGTCTTACTAGATTCCCCTAAAAACTGGAAGTGACGAACCATCTAGAAAATGAGTGATGATATATAAAGAGCCATGCAATGCTTCGAGCAGTTTCGTTGTACATAATCATCCTCTTCTCTAGTACTTAATATTAAACTGTTTTTATAGGAAAACTCAAATTGTTAATGTTTAGTTCAGATTTTATTCGAAAATTGTTGATCTTTAATGTGAAACGGATGGATGCTGTAGTAAAAATAAAGAAAACAATACAGATTTATCACAAAGCGCTAGAAAACGAAATGTCCTCGTCGAAAAAGTAAAGTTAAAAAACCGCAAAACAAAAATATATCAAATATCCCTTCAGTACGTCATCGAACTTAAATAAAATACGTTTCTGTTACTCAGAAACAACTTTCGCATTTATCAAAAGCAACAGGAAACCCTTGCCTTTGATCCTGATGAAGAACGTTCTACGGAGTACAAAATGAAAACAGTAATTTACATAATTTTGTGCATGTAAAGTGTGTTTGTATCAAGTGCTTTGCGTACAAAAAGACCAGAAGTTACACGATCAAATACGTTTTGTTACTTATAAAATTCAATTTATATTCTGTATGGATATAAAAACTGCTGTGAGAAATTTCATTTCCCGTGCTTGCAGTCTGCTCCAGTCCCTTTCTGTCATTGTCCATGTTTCTTCCCTAATGTCATCTATGGTGGAGAAACATGGATAATGACAGAAAGGAACTGGAGCAGACTGCAAGCAGAGGAAATGAAATTTCTCAGAGCATTTAAGGGAAAAACAAGAATGAACAGAGTAAGGAATGCAGAGATTAGAAATGACCTTAAACGAGAAAGTATGAGAGAAGAAATTGAAAAAAAGAGATTAAGATGGTATGGGCAAGTTAAGAGGATACATGGGCAGAGACTCCCCAAAATTATGGTAGAACTAAAGATGGATGGGAAAAGACCTAGAGGGCGCCCAACAACACGGTGGAAAATGGGAGTGAGAATATCTGTGGAAAGGAGCGGTGTGACGTGGCAGCAAGTGGAGGAAGAAAAGTGGTGGGAGGACCGAGGCAAATGGAGTGGACTCGTCAGCACCCAGACCCGGCAGTAGCTGGAGCGGGATCCGGATGTAGATATAGGAATATAAAATAGACAATGAAGTAACACTGAATGATATTAGGTGCAAAACAAAAAAACAAAAAATTGTCGACTCCCAGTTTCTCTCACAAATTCATTTATGTTTCTCTCGTTATCGTTGCTACCAATAGTATCGGTAATCCTACCATTTACTACGTCGTTTAAGTACTGTAGCAAAACTACCGAACCATAGTTTTGGCAGACCGCAACTGCTACAACGTCCCCAAGCTCAGATGTTTCGCAGCATGGCGGATGATTCTTACAATGTCTTGTCACACATTGGTGTAACGCTGGGGGCAGTTGGTAAGTTGCGTCTGTCATCAGCCGCATGCTTTCAGGGACAGTATGTCGACTGCTGAGCTTCATTATTTCTTTGAGTCACGGAATCATGTTCGCTCCACGTTTTTTGGCAGTGTGATTATATCTTACTTGAAATCATGTATTACTTCTCATAGATTTCGTACATGATCAGATTACCTTCCAGTTCAACAACAAGTTCCGGTAAATCTGAACGTAGCACTCGATGAATCATTTGAGTTAAGAATATTCTGGCAAACACGCATTGCGTAATTGAATTACCCACTTGTACAAATTAGCTTCTCGCCGACAAATACTCCTGGAGTTCACCGCCGTTACGATCACGGTTTCGATCGCTGCAAGGCCATCATTACTTACGCTTTCCATGGTTTCAGTAGTTCAGTTTTTGAGCCTGTGGTCCAGCGATTGAGCGCGTGCCTCGAAATTGAGAGGTCGTAGGATCGAATCTCGACCCGCCACGGTATTATTTATTTATTGCCAAATTATGGACCGGTTAACTGATGTTCAAAACAGGTCGCACATCTTACAATTTTCGTTTTTCATCTTTTTACAACATTTACAAAGAATGATACTCTTCAAAATAACAATAATTTAAGGTTGAAATATAAACAAAATTGTGTTTTTTTAAGAAGAATATAAAAAGATGATAGGAGAGAGGAGACATTTGTTAGTACCATCACCGAATGTGACTGACGGTGAATACCTCAGAATGGTTTCTTCGAGCCGTTGACCGCCAGACGTACACACACAGAAACAGACACACCCACACACTCACACACACACACACACACACACACACAAATGGTTATTAGTAGAGAAGTAATTTGCTTATCCTATTTATTACTAATCCTATTAACTACTTTAGGTGCCCATCCATGTACGGCATTTGGTGATTTCTTGGCTGGATCGCCAGCACCTTATGCTTATTTACTGTCACATCTCAGCTTCCTCTTCCAGTTCCTCCTCATTGTCACATTTTTCGCTGTCACTGTGGGTACCGCTGTCCACCCTCTGGACATTGTTGTTACGTTGCACATAGGCATGTCTGTTATGTCGTGTCCCTATGTACTCTTCATGTGTTGTTTTAGAAATACTGTTTATCAGTGCGTTTAATTGTGCCCACTGTTCTTCGTCTCTTATTCCTGCGTATGTATCTATGTCTTTATCTGTGTAGTCTAAGTGTAGTGTATGTCTATTGTTCGCATATTGCCCGCAGAAAATGACAGTGTGATCTGTGGAAACTTCTTCCCAGCATGTGCATGTAGGTGTCTGCCTCAGACTCACGATGTTTGAGTGCGTGGGATAAGGTTCAAACGGCTCTGAGCACTATGGGACTCAACATCTGAGGTCATCAGTCCCCTAGAACTTAGAACTACTTAAACCTAACTAACCTAAGGACATCACACACATCCATGCCCGAGGCAGGATTCGAACCTGCGACCGTAGCGGTCACGCGGTTCCAAACTGAAGCGCCTAGAACCGCACGGCCACACCGGCCGGCTGGGATAAGGTCCGGCAGGGTAGCCGAGAGCGCTAACGCGCTGCTTCCTGGACTAAGGTAGGTGCGCCGGCACTGGATCGAATCCGTCTGGTGGACTAATGACGAGGGCCGGTGTGGCGGCAAGCCTGGATGTGGTTTTTAGGCGATGTTCCACATCCCGCTAGGTGAATGTCGGGCTGGTCCCCACGTTCCGCCTCAGTTACACGCCTCGCAGACATTTCAAAAACGTTCGCACTATTCCATGGCTTACACTAGACGCAGACAGCTGGGGTGCACTGATTCCGTCCCAGGGGTACGGGGTGGCGACAGGAAGGGCATCTGGGCACCCCTTAAAATTAATATATAACAGCACACCCCGCAAATAGGGATTAATGCTTGGAAAGAGAAACGGAGGATTGAATCTCGGTTGGACCACGGATATTTCAGTCTTTGTTGTAACCCAACCTTCACCTCAGGTTTATGTGAGGAGTCACCAGAAGCAACACATGGTTAGGAGTGTACGTGACACTGTAGGCTGAATATCGCCAGCTGCGACCTTTGTCCTGTTCTGAATCTCATACAAGATGGTTTTCACTTTTTCCACCATGGCCTCGACTGACACAAAGGATGTATCAATTATATGAATGCGCAGTCCATAGCTGTGATACACATTACTTAATTGATGGTGGCGGGGGGAGAAAGGAAAGTGCTGCACACTGCCATGGGCATTTGAATGTACTCGTACAGCTTTGCTGCAGACACAAAAAATTAATTAGGCAACATTAGCTTTTATGACAGCTCACACCCACACAAAAGCTCGCCAAACCTAGGCAGAAGCAGAACTGTTGTGGCTGTTGTGTGATTTTAGGCTTTCCCAGCGAATTACCTGTTTGTACTGTTCTCGGGTCTCGAGACGGGTGCAGTCGTTTTCAAACCACGATATTTCGACAGAGTTCCTTGCCGCCATCTTCAGGTGATACCTGCAGACTGAGCGTCTCCGCTGAATCTCCTCCCCTTTGTTCTCTGATCGCTCCCCACCCCTTCCCCCGCGTACTGCCGCACGCGGTGCCGCGTGGAGTGGTGGTTTTACGGCAAGACTCGTCTTTTTGGGACTGTGTTCTGAAGGAGGCGATTGAAATACGTGCAGCTGATGGGCTGATCAACAGAGACGCCGGGTTCAACCTCAGCAAAGCCTGGGACCCAGCACTCAGCCAACTAAAAGCACAGCGCCGACCCAAAGCGACTTCCGCGCCCGACGAAGTCCACAGGACATCTGACGGTCCACAGTTTGCATCCAGCAGCCCACCCCTCCCCACCACCACTCCACGCGGCGCCGCGTGCGGCAGTACGCGGAGGAAGGGGTGGGGAGCGATCAGACTATAAAGGGGAGGAGATTCAGCGGAGAAGCTCAGTCTGTAGGAATCAGCTGAAGATGACGGCAACGAACGCTGTCGGAATATCGTGGTTTGAAAACGACTGCACCCGGCTGGAGACCCGAGAACAGTACAAACTGTTGTGGCTGTGACAGGCCAATCCGGTGATTTCTGCAGCCGCCTAAATGGCGAACATCCTTAAAGGGGACCCGTCCTGAACTGGCTGAGTTTTTAGTATTTCCTTCCCGCTTACAGCATTACTCGCCGTTAAAGCTAGGTAGCTCAAAATTTTTAGAAACAATTGGGGGTTATCAATCATAACGTTTATGAGAAAATCAGATATTTATTTTATTTTGATGTTGAGAACAATATTTTGAAAGGCAAAAAATATGAAACTGTATTGAGGTACCATTTTATACGGTACCGTTCACTGCACAGCTTAGAAAAGCAGTTAAGCTACAGGCAACATTCAGCAAAGTATGTTACGCCCCCAATTTCCTCTTTTGTTGCTGACCTGTGAAAAATATACAAAATTTATTTCACTACAAGTAATATATTAAAAACTTAGATGAATGTTGTCCTCAAATTTTAGAATTTTCTGAAAATAGTGGGGAAGGTAGGTATAGGAGCTCTTTCTAATTATATGCGCCAATTCATTAACTTCAGTCATTTAGGAGGAAAGTGTACCTGAATGATAAAAATGCAGATTCTGATAAACCATAAAAGAAAATCCATGAACTTATTAGCTTATGACATAGCAGTTTTAGCACTCTGAATTTACATATTCCTGTATGGTCACCTTTTCCTTTATCTTCTATACTCTTTCCCTTCGTTCTTTTATATATCCTAACCTCCTTGGTACCATCTTCTGCAGCTCTCTATACTTCGATTACTTGCTGACGATAAAAAACAATTAGGGCTGAAACCACATTCTTTCCAGTCCATATACTTAATTCTTTAGTACCTGAATCCTCGAAACGGCACAATTATTGACAGTACTGCATCCATTACACCTGTTTTCAACACGGTCACCCTGACACAGACAGTCGGTATTCGCTGTCTTATGCAGTTGTTGAAGATTTCGTTGTGATTCTGTGAGAGACCATGGATATATCTCCTAAGAAGATTTGTATTTTCCGGAGCCCTTTCTTCAGGCTTAATTGCCCTCAGAACAGCAAGGTATGGTTGTGGTTCAGATGGTTCAAATGGCTCTGAGCACTATGGGACTTAACATCTATGGTCATCAGTCCCCTAGAACTTAGAACTACTTAAACCTAACTAACCTAAGGACATCACACAACACCCAGCCATCACGAGGCAGAGAAAATCCCTGACCCCGCCGGGAATCGAACCCGGGAAGGTATGATTGTGAGTGTATTGTATGCTTCTACACTAAATTTCCGTAGGTGACTGTTTATTTGATGTTGCTATGAACTGGTTTCCTTGAAACCTTCGTTCGGTATTAAATTTCTATATTCTCGGCATTTCTAACATACGAAAGACACTCGCGTAGAAAAACACAGCAGTAACTACGAATCACACGTTTTTCTAATTAAGAAAGCAAGACCTAATCAAATATGGCATAAGGTCTTTGGTTGCAGCTAACCCACAGCCTTCTGGACACGTCTGTGCTTACGCTGAAGTAGCCAGAGCTTTCCAGAGTACAAGTGTCTTCATGATCCTTATCTAAAAGCTGAAAAAAATAACAAAAAGAAGAATATATCACGTATTCTGACGCAATGTCAGAGGTGCGTGGAACCTGTGCAACATTATGTTCAAACTGAAATTATGAATAAAAGGAAAATGAAAATACCCATAAAGTACAATTTTTTGTAACAGCATGAAACTGTTCGTTCTATAGAGAAGCAATTTTTGTCCATTTTTTTTTTTTCGCAAACAGGTTCTCTTAATCAACAGGTAACGTGGTGCTGACTGTCTTTTCTTTCTTTGGAGGGGGTTGGCGGGGGGTAGGAGGAGGCGAGGATATTCTTTGGTGCTAACAGATTACTATCGTATGGTGCAAGCGGCCACATAAATATTCTGCCGAAATCTGTTAGAATCGTCTAGGGTACCTATTGAAAGGCAGTGTGTTTGCTGCACGACTGTGGCCCACCTCATTCTGGACAAGTGCTGCTCACAGAAGCAGACTGAAATCCCCGAAATTCCCCTGCTGTGGTACCCAGGTACTTTTTGCTCCTTTCGTAGAAAAAGACAGCATTGTGGGGCAGGCAATTCCAGAAAGACGACGATCTGCTTTTGAGGTAGAACATTTGCTAAACAATCAAGATGCAGACTTTTACATCCTAAGTCAGTGTTTTCTCATCCACTGTCTGTACAAACCTGCACAATGAAGAGTGAAATTGTAGATGAGGCCTAACACAATCACCAAGTAGGTTTTTCTAATAGCGATAATTAAAACATAACCACTGCTCGAAAATCTACCTTTAGGTAGATTTGCCCTTTCACTGGTAACTATCTTTGTTTCTATATTTCCTTACACTTTTCTTAGTCCAAATCCTGCTTTCTTCTTCGAGCACGAATAGTTTCCGAAGAAGGAAGCAGGGATTCGACGAAAAATTCATGTAGGGAAATACAGAAAAGAGACACGGGGGTGTTTCAATAAATAATATCCCACATTTTTTTCTCAGAAGTTATTTATTCTTGAGAATTAAAATTTGATGACAGTATCAGTCAACATTCCTTTTACAAGTACATGATCACCATCTTGTTCTGTGGCCTTTGCCAGCGTTGTACTGGAGCATGTATTTCTGGACTCACTCTCTGCTTCTCTGCCATGACACATTCCTTCTTCTAATATGGAAAAGGCTGCCACCAGAATCGGGATTGGGGGGGGAGTCCTTGTGATCTGCTGCTGTTTGAGTTAGGAACTTTGGTTACACAAATTTTTTGGTTTAGTCTGGACCAGTGGCCACTTGTACAGCAGTTCAACCTTCTGTCTTACTGTAGTTATGTTACAGTGTATTAAGCAAGGCTTGGACGACAGCCGAAACTACCGCCCAAGCAAACTGTGCGAATCGTTTAATTCCTTTTGTAAAATATTTTAATTGGGCTGATATTAATACTCAGCTACTGGCACCATAGTATGCACACCGTTCGGATTTTTCTTACAAAAACATCCAAAAAGAACAAGTTTTACTGGGAGGGCTTTGAAGCGTGCCACTTCTCCAAACTTGTACGACCGGTTCCACCTTTGCACGACATTAGATAAATGGATTAAGCGAAAAGTTTTCTTTATCCTACAATCTTTATCTTTCCTCGACGTAATATGGTTTAAAGTCGCGCTAAACGTAACACGTAAAATTCGTTCTTACGTCAATTGAAAATGCGGCAACGGTTTATAGTGACACACATAAATAAAAAGTGTATTCTTACGATAAAATTGAAATCTCAAGTTCATAAATCTAGCTTCATTCGGACTTTACGTGGAAAAAAGGAATTTTTTTAGTTTTTAATGCGTGCCACTTCTATGTTTCAAACTTGTACGAATTGGTTCAAAATTAGTAAGGAAGTAGACAAACATATGCATTACCCGTTGCCATGATATAAGAAACATGGCTCGAAAGACAATTTAAGAAAAAAAAACCTATTCCAAATCAGTCGGTGTCCCAGTCAACAAAAATCTACGTTGGTTGCTAGGCTATGTGTAATGTCGAAATCATGGTAGAATAAAAGTTGAGAACCAGAATGAAAAATACCACTATCATAGCGAAAAAAGACCATTGTGTCGTGTGCAGTCTAGGGATGTGAAAGAATGAAAATATCTTTCCGACTTATCTGGTAGCCCCAAACACATTTAAATCAAAACATTTTGACTCATTCGCGCTCTTTTGCGAGTTAATCGTACTTCCCCAGCGTAGTGAGCTCTCTTAGCTGCAAGATGTTGGCACTCCTGCATCTTGCAATTTATAAGCAAAAGAACCTGATCCTGCTCTCAAAAACCAGAAGATTCGGTACCATAGTAAACATGACATGATAGCATGTGTATTGTCATACGATATATCAAACATCATTTTACTGCACTTGACACAATTCATTACATTACATGACCTGAGGGCTAACACGTAGAAAGGACCGGATATGTCACGATGTTTTGATTTAAATGTCTTTGGATCTGCGAAATAAGTCGAAAAACTAGTTCCCTTTATTTACATTCCTAACTCTGTCCAGGTCATTTTCGCCTTTTTTGTACTGCAACAGGAGCACTGTGGGCCTGAGGGAAGCTGGATGGATGCATCGATGGATCACTGCACATGTTGGGCACAATGTATCGCTAATGAATGGCTGCTTTCGACAGTGGTCTGTGGAACAAAGTATGTGGAACATTCATGCACCTGTAGACCAGGCTCTGGACGTCCACGTAGTATAGACACACTGCAAGATCGACACATTGTGCCAACAGTGGTGGACGGCCGTGCATCATTCAAGAAAGAAATACGGTCTCGTGATGCAACTAGCGTGTCACCAAGGACCTATGGTAACCGTCTGCTTGCATCAGAACTAAAGTCATATGTGCATCTAGCCAGGGTGCCACAACATCGTCAGAGCACAGCTACTCTGGTAAAATGGCACTCTTAGCGCTTCAGTGATGAGAGTGGGTTTTGTGTCTATGTGAGTGATGGATGCACACTTGTGCAGCTAGACCTAGTGAGCACCCTATTCCAGAGTGCACCCATCCACGACAGGCAGGTTCCACTCCCGGCTTCATAGTGTGGAAGGCCATCAGTTACAACTCACGGACACCTTCTGGTGTTTCTGCAGGATGTTGTCTCCGTGCATTTACCATTTCTTAGACAGTAAGACGAGGTCCGCTTTCAGCAGGACAATGCACGTCCACAATCGTCTGTTGCGATGCTTTTCCTAGTGGTGCACAACATCGTCCCTGGCTAACAAGATCACCAGGTCTCACGCCAATTGAATACGTATGATGATACGAGAACTTACTTGTTCTCCAGAGCCTGTAAGAACTTTCTCCAAACTATAGGTGCTTGGACTATCGCAGGACTCCATTGGGCACATTCATGACTGTTTGCATGAGAAAACACATGTCTACGTTGCCATCTGCGTGGAGGACGCTGTGTATTCATGCGATCGTTTGGGCACCCTTTACTATGTGTTTCATCTGTTATGATCTTATACTCCTACAATAATGAACAACGGGTCACTCTGGTTATGAAAGTGTTGCTTTTTATCTCGGCGCTGTAGATCTACAAAAACGGACAGAGGTTTTGTTGAATTACCTATTCGCTAACATGAAACTTTTGCTTGTTAAACGAACATGTGAAAGAGAGCATTTCATGCAGGTAGTCATCGATCTGCACTAACCGATAACGCAGTCACTCACTTCCTCCCCCCAACCCCCCACCCACCCCGCCCCCGGCTTCCGTCACTTCCATTTAACGAATGAACTCATACAGTCCATATTCGGCGGCACACTGTGACAGAGCAGGTAAAATGAGGCAGCCTCTAACAAGACTTTCCAATCAAAGCCACTTTCATCGCGCACACGACACGAAAAGGTGCAACACCAAAGTGAAATTACGGGCTTTCGGCGTGACATTGTCGGTAGTCGCTTTTCCGGATGCTTTGATGTCGAGAAAACAGTGACGGCCGAAAGAGAACACGGCTAGTTAATAAAACATGCCCGGCGTCGAGCAAATGTCATAGCTTTCGAAACGCGAAGTGCTTTGAATGCGAATAGAGAGTCCGAAACAAAGGTGTGTCCGAAGTTGCGCAGCCAGTCTGGGGCGAAACAGCGCGGAATGAATACGAGCGGCCGAAAGTCGCCCGCCTGTGCGTGCCTCAAAGGCAGCGCGAGTCAGCCCCGGGGGCTTTGTGCGAACACAAAGGCCGGCAGTGGCTGTAAAACGATTAGCCGGCGCGCCACTTTGTGCGCAGGTTTCGCCTCGGGGCCATTAGTAATTTGCTGTTGCAAATCCGCCGGCCGCTCGCTCCAAATGCATCGGCAGCGCACGGCGGACTAGCGCAGCATTTGCGGCGGGCGCCGCTTTGCGCGTTTCTCTAGATTCGTTCGTAACAACGACGGCGCGAAAAAAGTGGACTGATGTAAGCCACATTTCCTCGAACCCGTTTCATGTGCTAAATCACATGTCCTTCCATCCGCACCCATCAAGGCTAAATGTTTAATGAAACGCATCGGCACCAAAATACATCAATATAGAAATTCCTCAAGGTAGCATATTTTAGGACCAATATTGTTCCCATAAGTACTAGTCATCGGGATCCTGATGACAGCAATATTACAGTCACTAAGAACACAAAAGACGATCTTGCAGACTAACCAAATGGAACCTTCAGAGGTGTTTACAGCAGTGACGGGGGAGGTGGCCCCCCCCCCTGCCCCTGTGGGGTTGCCTGCATTGCCACCCGCGCCGAACCCGCCAGTCAGCCCGCCCGCTATTCGTTCGTTTCTCTCCTCAGATGACTCGACTAAATCTAGTTATCGAGTAGTTGCGATTTCCTTCGGAGTCCACGCGTCCGCTTGCTAAACATATCTAATAGAAAGGTTGCAGCCATTTTAGTGACCTCGAAACGTTATCCTGTCTGGCATTTGTTCGAGAAAAGTCGCGAATATTCTACTGTTTTCTTGTGCTGAGAACCTTCGATACGTAGCATTATAAATACGGACTATTCGCCGAATAGGAATCTAGTTTACGTTCAGAAGCAGAAATATTAAGTCTGAAGATTGAATCAGTAAAAAGTCCTAGTTGTAGCAAGTGCAAATGTGAAGATAGTCAAGAGTGAGATTGATCAATTGATGCCGGCCGCGGTGGTCTCGCGGTTCTAGGCGCGCAGTCCGGAATCGTGCGACTGCTACGGTCGCAGGTTCGAATCCTGCCTCGGGCATGGCTATGTGTGATGTCCTTAGGTTAGTTAGGTTTAAGTCGTTCTAAGTTCTAGGGGACTGATGACCACAGCAGTTGAGTCCCATAGTGCTCAGAGCCATTTTTTTGATCAATTGATTGTGAAGTATTAATAATAGTAATTCACAGTAATTTTTCACTGACATTATGAACACAACATATCCATTCAGCAAAATCTCACATGACTCTAGCTTGGACGTCGCGATGGCAAAAGCAAAATTAGATTCGACGCTCAAGTTGTTCGACGGCATGAGAGCTAATGCTCATAGCCACTTTGCTCCTATTGTTGAAGAGGCGAAGGCAGGTATGGAAGAGTTAAACGTGGAGATGAGTGTTCCTCGTCTTACAGGCAGACAAAGACAAATGGAAAACTGCTATCATAATGATGATGCTATGACATACTGGAAAAGAACTGTTCTTGTGCCAACACTGGACCATATTACGACTGACATGATACTTATCGTTTAAAATTCAACATTCTTTTGCCCTCACAACAACTGAAACATGACGGTAACCATCTGGCGCATATTGTAAATTGAATCAATACTTAACTGAACTACCGGCCTTTGAAGAAGAATAGCTCTTTGTGATTAAAAAGAGACTAATGGGAAAGATTCTTATATACAAGCAAATGATCTTAAACTCCCTTAACGATCGTGATTCTGTTACGCAAGCGTTGTCTGTTTGTCCTAGGTCTGACTATACTACACTGCACACACTGTACAAAATGTTTTCTTGTCTACCTGCATCTTTGCTACAGTACACTGCGGTGTACAGAGACATGGCTGACGTCGACAATGAAGGAGTATCGACTTAATGGCTTAGCTCTCTTGAACACTCGCCCTGACATTGGTTGTCCTATGGATGATTTAATTAAGCAATTTACCAGGACGAATAAACTCATAGAATTCATCATTTAAGGAAGAGAACCGCAACTGTAACTTTTTCATATCATAAACAGGCATTGTCTTGTATATGTGTATAATCAGTTTAAACAAAACTTTCTTAAACTTTTCATGTGACTTGATTATTTTTATTGCGGGAAAAGTAAAGATAGTTCAAGATATCTTTAACATCCCCTCCTTGAGGTTTTTCTGTATCCGCCACTGGATTACAGTGGATCAATATGATGAAGCTAAAGAAAAACACGTGGCATGAATATATAATTGTGGAAATATGTTTAAGCCTCGAGAAAAACTCAATTTTGTTCTTTAACACCTATACATGCTTCGATAAGGTTCCACCATCGTCAGTGGATTAACACTAGCAATACCAACTTAATTTCCATAACGTGTACTAACGACGGTAGGGAGTTGTACTTTGCACCCACAGTATAAAAAATGAAAAAAAAACAAATTTCGGAAATTGTTCTCGACTTTTATTGACAACATGCCTTGCAAATAGGTACCGATGTACAAGTGGGGTCCAGAAGCTGAAGATATTTTAGCACACTCTTAGCAGTAACAACTAATTTTTCATAATGTGTACACGGAGAGGATGGCTCCTTTATGACTCAATTCCTAGGTATCAAATACTTTTCTGGGTAACAATTTTCAAAGTAGATAAAAGGACGTAAGATCAGTAAAAAAAAAAAAAAGCAATCGGCCTTAATATGGTCTGTTGAAAACGCTGGGGACTGTAACAACTGAATATGAATACATAAACTCATCAGCTATGTACTTGAAACTATGGAACAAGATGTAGACTGGGTTTACATTTACCAAGACAGATTTTACGTAAAATTGTAAAAAACACATTTCATAATGGAATAAAACTGTACAATAAACTGCCCAAGAAAATTAAAGAGATAACTAAAACAAAAGGTAGTAAGGTAAAAAGGTAGTTAATAAATGATAATTAATTGAAACCCTCAGCTGCCGACAGGTGTTGTTGATATACAGTTAAAGGCAACCCGGCCATTGATCTTCGTCTGTACCAATGCGCATAGGCTGCCAGAGCTCCTACGGTAATCGTCACCTTAGTGGTTTGGCAAATATCTATTAGGAACATTACGTCTGTAGATTGTGGACAGTTGGAAATGTGGGTCTCACGGGAGGCGTGCAAGGGATAAGTCCCTGCAGTCGCGCTATTCATCTGTGTTCCTGATGGCTCAGATGGACAGAGCATTCCCATGTAGGCAGGAGATCCCGGTTTCGAGACCCGGTCGGGGCACACATTTTCAGCTGTCCACATCGAGGTATATCAAGAACACCTGTCGGCAGCTGAGGGTTTCAATTAATTATCATTTATTATAGAGAAGCTGCACGGTTATCAATGGTATCTGTTCTTTCGAGAATAGTTACTGTCTTCATATATAAAAAGGCAGTTAAAATTTCCAGTTAAGCAATAAATTTTTTACAGTGTAGGATTTCTTATATTAGACAAAGTAGGCGTTTGATAGGAAATGTAATACGAAGGAAATAACAATAATGAACCATTTGTGTTTCATCCCACACTTTTCCAGTCTGATGCTTTTTTTCTGGGGAACCTTATTCCAAAGCTGTGCAACAGATAATACTAATACCTTATTTTCTTTTTGAGCTCAGCATCTCTTTTATTATGGAGAGACGCTGACTCAGTTTTTCAGGCAAGCAAATAGGAAATTGTTGTACAGAAGATGGGAATCAAATGTCGTTGTCTTGGTTCTGATGTCAGTTGATAGAGTGTGTAGTATTCTAGTGCGAAATAACGGCAGTTGGACAGTGATCGGTATTCAAAAATGAATGCACCAGCTTTTCACATTTTCAAATGAATTCTCTGCTTAACAGTATTATACACTAGGGATAAATCAAAGGAAGGTGCGCTGTTTTATACAAGCTGGCCTTGTATTCGGGAGAATGGAAACAATATTTTTCAGCGATGACGAAGAAGACAAATTAATTTCACTGACCACTGTGTGTACCCTACTTTTTAGTCTGACTGCTATCCGCGATAGATGTGGAGGAATTGTATTGCGGGGTTGCATCCAGCGCCCCGTAGGCGAACGAAGCGTGGCGGAGAAGACAAGTGTCTGGGTTAATTGCGCCAGGGCGGGCTTGTTAGCCGCGTCCTCAAAAGCTGCCAAGGAGGGCCTGCGGCGGGCTTGCACCTGCTCGCATTCATTACCTGCACACCTCGGCCAGCCCACACTGCGTCATCACAAATAGCTGTTCAAGCCATAAACGTTTCTATGAAATACGTTCTAGAAATTGTTAGAGCCTTAGATTAGGACACCTTATAGGGTCCATTCTGTCCATGAACTTTATCACACTGCTCATAAAAGCAGTCAGTTGAGGTTATTTTAAAACTGTTTGAAAAAACAAATACAAAATTCTCTTTAGGAATGAGAACTAATACTGGAGGCATGTCTACATCTACATCTACATCCATACTCCGCAAGTCACCTGACGCTGTGTGGCGGGGGGTACTTTGAGTACCTCTATCGGTTCTCCCTTCTATTTCAGTCTCGTATTGTTCGTGGAAAGAAAGATTGTCGGTATGCCTCTGTGTGGGCTCTAATCTCTCTAATTTTATCCTCATGGTGTCTTCGTGAGATATACGTAGAAGGGAGCAATATACTGCTTGACTCCTCGGTGAAGGTATGTTCTCGAAACTTCAACAAAAGCCCGTACCGAGCTACTGAGCGTCTCTCCTGCAGAGTCTTTCACTGGAGTTTATCTATCATCTCCGTAACGCTTTCGCGATTACTAAATGATCCTGTAACGAAGCGCGCTGCTCTCCGTTCGATCTTCTCTATATCTTCTATCAACCCTATCTGGTACGGATCCCACACCGGTGAGCAATATTCATGCAGTGGGCGAACAAGTGTACTGTAACCTACTTTCTTTGTTTTCGGATTGCATTTCCTTAGGATTCTTCCAACGAATCTCAGTCTGGCATTTGTTTTACCGATGATCAACTTTATATGATCATTCCATTTTAAATCCCTCCTAATGCCTACTCCCAGATAATTTATGGAATTAAGTGCTTCCGGTTGCTGACCTGCTATATTGTAGCTAAATGATAAAGGATCTTTCTTTCTATGTATTCGCAGCACATTACACTTGTCTACATTGAGATTCAATTGCAATTTCCTGCACCATGCGTCAATTCGCTGCAGATCCTCCTGCATTTCAGTACAATTTTCCATTTTTACAACCACTCGACATACTACAGCATCATCCGCAAAAATCCTCAGTGAACTTCCAATGTTATCCACAAGGTCATTTATGTATATTGTGAATAACAACGGTCCTACGACACTCCCCTGCGGCACACCCGAAATCACTCTTACTTCGGAAGACTTCTCTCCATTGAGAATGATATGCTGCGTTCTGTTATCTAGGAACTCTTCAATCCAATCACACAATTGGTCTGATAGTCCATATGCTCTTACTTTGTTCATTAAACGACTGTGGGGAGCTGTATCGAATGCCTTGCGGAAGTCAAGGAATACGGTATCTACCTGGGAACCCGTGTCTATGGCCCTCTGAGTCTCGTGGACGAATAGCGCGAGCTGGGTTTCACACGATCGACTTTTTCGAAACGCATGCTGATTCCTACAGGGTACGTTTCCAGTCTCCACAAAAGTCATTATACTCGAACATAATACGTGTTCCAAAATTCTGCAACTGATCGACGTTAGAGATATAGGTCTATAGTTCTGCACATCTGTTCGACGTCCCTTCTTGAAAACGGGGTGACCTGTGCCCTTTTACAATCCTTTGGAACGCTACGATCTTCTAGAGACCTACGGTACGCCGCTGCAAGAAAGGGGGCAAGTTCCTTCGCGTACTCTGTGTAAAATCGAACTGGTATCCCATCAGGTCCAGCGGTCTTTCGTCTTTTGAGAGATTTTAATTGTTTTTCATTTAGTATTCCGGTCTTTAGTCTGTCATCCTCTGTTTCAGTACCATTTTGGTCACAGAGTGTGCTATCACGAGTGACATACAGGTCAATCCCGGGCCCACTCTTGTTTTCTTCGTATGGCAATGATGGCTCTTTAGTTCTGTCCTCCTGTTAATATAATTTCTCTGTCGATGACCTCCAGGATTACCTGAGTGCCAGACCAGAAGATATCAACTACGACTCTCAAGCCTCAAGACGAAGACGATCTGTCATCGGTGCAATGAGCGCAAAACCTAGAAAAAACTCACAAGTAATTTCAGTATTCCATCATAAATTATTACTGAATTCTCCATCCACCTACCTACCATCCTCCAGGACGGTATTCGAAAACACGATGGTGAAGAGCTTTAATGTATCCGCCTTTCATATCATTTTGTGGTTTTATAATGTCTTGGCTCGACCAAGTAGACAGAGCATCCAATCTCTGCCTGCATTTTCTCCTACTGCGCTAGTCGCACCTGCACTGATCAGCCAAAACATTATGAACACTGCCCACCATGAGGTTGTATGCTACTGGGTGTTGCTGAGGGCACGTCTCGCGGTAAGAGAAGTATGTGAGTGGAGCAGAGACGAATGGGGAATTACTGTGGCGACGATGAGTGGCTGTTGTTGTAGTTGTAGTTGTTGTTGTTGTTGTGGTCTTCCGTCCAGAGACTGGTTTGATGCAGCTCTCCACGCTACTCTATCCTGTGCAAGCTTCTTCATCCTCCAGTACCTAATGCAACCAACATCCTTCTGAATCTGCTTAGTGTATTCATCTCTTGGCCTCCCTCTACGATTTTTGCCCTCCACGCTTCCGTCCGATACTAAATTTCTGATCCCTTTGTAGGGAAGCAGCCTACTCACGCCATATAGAATTCGTATGCTTTCCATTGTGTACCAGCTCAATCCGCTGTAACTAGCTATGAAGTCACGAATGTTGCGCAATACCATAAAAATAAAATAAATAACCTGAAAAGCTGATAGCATGTCAGGAATAATGCTAAAATGGTGATGTGCAAAGTTTCAGTTTAGTAACTTTAACAGTTTCTCGAAATTTGGACATTTTTGATAAAAATTATCGGCGCAACAGGAAGGAGCTAGAAACTTCAAAATTTATATTCGGATTGCTGTTTCCTTGTAATTTAATGGAAACAGTATGCTGGATCTCACAAAGTAATAGTTTGCTTGAAATTTAAGATTTTCTGTTTTTGTGTCCTAAAAATTCGGAAGCAAGATAGATTAAGTAAGTGATTAGATAAAGCTACGATGTTTAGATTTCGGTAGAATGGAGATACGCTATAATAACAAATATGTGAGAAGTTTCAAAAAGGTAGTTATAAAACTATAGCTGTAGTGTCTCTCCAAAGGGCAAGTTCAGAGCTCATCTATTGCGCGAATTACAACTAAAATAATTTTCTCGCGAAAAGTATTTAACCTAGCCACATCAGAACTTTATTATAGATACTTCCCTGTGTGCTGATTGTATAATTAAATCGAGAGCTTCATTGGCCTTCAGCAAATGAAGCAATTAATTACTTTAGTAACTTGAAGAGGTGTTCTGCTATCCCCAGCGGCTAGCCAGTAAGGCAAATGTTGTCGGCTGCTCCTTCGGCTGTCCGCACCGCGGCTATATAAATAAGAGCGTGCGAGCTAGACTAAGGCCCCAGTTCTCTTGTAGATTCGTATCAGCATGCACTCCGTGTCGGAAGCCGCGTCGTGTTTGTGCAGTTTCCAGGAACAGCCCTGGATGCCGTATTACGTAACTCGATATGCACTTAACAATGAGTTCGCACTGGGGTAAAGTGTTAATCGCGGAACGACTCCAGTAATTTATTCTCAGTTTGCGTATGTCGTATTTTCACGTGTCGCCGCAGGAAAGACTTTCTACCATTAGTAACGTGGCGTTTGATGAGTAATAACATCAAATTTTGGCGAGCATTCACTTTGAAAATTTACATCGATAACGGTTATTGAACAGTTTTGTTATCTAGTGCTAATAGGATCCGTGCAATAGACTCTGAACAGCTCTCATAGTGCAATAGCTGATATGGGTAATCATTGGAATTTTACGCTTTATAGTTTTCAGAATATAGTGAAAATTGTTATAGTAAACGGCATTTTCTATGAATCCCAGACATAATCCTAAATCCTCAGCGTAATGAACTTCAATAATCAATTACTTAAATTCTCTATCAGAGTGGACACAGTGAACTCTAATTGCAGGCATCACGTTTTTGCTAATCACTTTCTGGTTGCCAACATTGTAGTTAGAGATTCTGTGTAGAGAATGACAACAAATAATAATATTTTTAATTTTCCACCCGCTGCCCCCCACCTTGATGCCTCAGAACATGTCCTACCAACCGATCCGTTCTTCTAGTCAAGTTGTGCTACAAATTTCTCTTCTCCCTAATTCTATTCAATACCGCACAAATTCGGAAACTTTGACAAAAGCCAGGTCGTTGTGGCCCAGTGTCTGGAAGCGAGCATCTCGAAAACATCGAATCTGGCCGACTATTCGACTACTATTGCCGTCAGCATCTATGGAAAATGGTTGAAGAATGCTGAAACCACCAGTAGACGAAAAGAAATTGGAAGTCCGTACTTGGTCAGAAAACATAGGGATAGGAGGCTTGCCCGCGCTCCAAAGCAGCATAGGCGGTGGTCTGTACGCCGGCGTAGGCACAAGTGTTTTGATGCGGGCCGTTCAGAGCACAGTGTTGGACATGTGGTCTACATGTTCCCATGTTCACTAAAAACCACTATCAGTTATGATTATATTGGTCACGGAATTAATGAAATGGTGTCGCCTGGTCGGATCAATCTCATTTATTGTAAAACCAGATCGATGGTCGTGTCCAGGTACGCCGTCATCCAGGCGAACAGTTGCTCGAAACATGAAACATGCACTGATGCACTGTGCCACGGACGCTGGCGCGGGAGGGGGAGAGTAGTATTACGATATGGGGAACACTCACCTGGCCTCCCATGGGACCCTGCATAGTGATCGAAGGCACCTTGACAGCTGTGAACTACGTAAACATTATTAGGGATGATCACCTTTAACCCCTTATCCTTATGTCTTCCTCAACAGCAATGGCATCTTTCAGCAGGATAACTGTGGGTGCCACGAGGCCAGAACTGTGCTGCAATGGTTTGAGGTGCATGATAGTGAACTCACATTGATGTCTTCGCCATCATATTCGGCTTATCTGAGTCCGATGAAACCCAACTGGGACGCTATCGGGCACCAGCTCAACGCCCACAAACCAACCGCCAGTAAATTACGGGAATTGTGTGACCTGTGAATAGGAATGTGGTGCCTACAAACCTCTGGAAACCTTTCACGTACTTTTCGAATCCACGGTACACGGAATCACTGCTGAAGTGCGTTCCGGAAGTGGAACAACACGCTTTTAAGCAGGTGGTCATAATGGTTTGGTTCATCAGTATAAACTCGCTGCCACAGTCCTTGTATCCTAGTCAGCCGAGACGAAAATACCTTGCCTAGCCATGAGGTGGGATAAATAGTGGTAGACTGCCAGGATCTCATATTAATATTCTACCCGATATCAGACGGTGGAAAGGCATGGACTACGATCTTACTCGAAGGGGCAACTGATTTGAATGTATACTGAGGAAATGGGATAGAAATCGCAATACTAATAAACACAAAATTTAGAAATAAAAACGAATAGATACACTACTCACCATTAAAGTTGCTACACCACGACGATGACGTGCTACAGACGCCAAAATTTAACCGACAGGAAGAAGATGCTGTGATATGCAAATGATTAACTTTTCAGAGCATTAACACAAGGTGGCGCCGATGAGTACAGCACCCAGATTCAGAAAGATGTAGGTTGCAGTAGTTACTCTGAGATGAAGAGGCTAACATGGAGAGCTGCATCAAACAAGTCCGTGAACTGTAGACCACAACATCAACAACAAGACAGTCCGATAGGGTCCAATCGCACCTAGTATATATGGAAAGTTCCAACGATGTTAGAAAAGCGTAGATTGCCCCTTACCGTAAAAATGACACACTGAGTTGCATGGCCATTCAAATTGCTGCACCACGAAGATGACGTGCTACAGATGCGAAATTTAACCGACTGGAAGAAGATGCTGTGATATGCAAATGATTAGCTTTTCAGAGCATTCACACAAGGTTGGTGATACCTACAACGTCCTGACACGAGGAACGTTTCCAACAGATTTCTCATACACAAACAGCAGTTGACCCGCGTAGCCTGATGGAACGTTGTTGTGATGCCTCGTGTAAGGAGGAGAAATGCGTACCATCACGTTTCCGACTTTGATAAAGGTCGGATTGTAGCCTATCGCGATCCCGGTTTCTCGTATCGCGACATTGCTGCTCGCGTTGGTCGAGATCCAATGACTGTTAGCAGAATATGGAATCGGTGGGTTCAGGAGGGTAATACGGAAAGCCTTGCTGGATCCCAACGGCCTCGTATCACTAGCAGTCGAGATGACAGGCATCTTATCCGGATGACTGTAACGGATCGTGCAGCCACGTCTCGACCCCTGAGTCAACAGATGGGGACGTTTGCAAGACAACAACCATCTGCGCCAACAGTTCGATGATGTTTGCAGCAGCGTGTACTATCAGTTCGGACACCATGGTTGTGGTTACCCTTGACGCTGCATCACAGACAGGAGCGCCTGCGATGGTGTACTCAACGACGAACCTGGGTGCACGAATGGCAAAACGTCATATTCCCGATGAATCCAGTTTCTGTTTACAGCATCATGATAGTCGCATCCGTGTTTGGCGAAATCGCTGTGAACGCACATTGGAAGCGTGTATTCGTCATCGCCATACTGGCGTATCACCCGGCGTGATGGTATGGGGTGCCCTTGGTTATACGTTTCGGTGACCTCTTGTCCGCATTGACGGCACTTTGAACAGTGGACGTTAGATTTCAAATGTGTTACGACCCGTGGCTCTACCCTTCATTCGATCCCTGCGAAACCCTACATTTTAGCAGAATAATGCACAACCGCATGTTGCACGTCCTGTACGGGCCTTTCTGCTGCCCTGGCCAGCACATTCTCCAGATCTCTCACCAACTGAAAACGTCTGGTCGATGTTGGCCGAGCAACTGGTTCGTCACAATACGCAGTCACTACTGTTGATGAATTTTGGTATCATGTTGAAGCTGCATGGGCAGCTGTACCTGTACACGCCATCCGACCTCTGTTTGACTCAATGGCCAGGCATATCAAGGCCGTTGTTAGGGCCAGAGGTGGTTGTTCTGGGTACTGATTTCTCAGGATCTATGCACCCAAATTGCGTGAAAATGTAATCACATGTCAGTTGTAGTATAATATATTTGTCCAATGAATACCCGTTTATCATCTGCATTTCTTCTTGGTGTAGCAATTTTAAAGGCCAGTAGTGTATATTCTGAAGTCAGCACAGAATAAGGTACTCTTAACTGAGGGCAGCCTCGACTGACCTAAAACATTCACAACAACGACATGTAGGAAGAGCGTTGACTTATAACTACTGCGCCGTCACGAGACGTCACGCAGCCGCCGCACGTTAAAACCCGCGCCATTGCGCATGGTTGGGCAACTCGGTGGCATCGCTGCGCGGCGTGGCTTCCGAAGCAGAAACTGGAGACGGCGGAATCATCTGTGTGAGTGTGTTACTAGACAGGGATTTCCTCTTGTGTTGAAAGTGTACACATGTTATCAAATGATGTGCTCTGCTGTGTGTTCTCAGTGAATTCAGTCTGTTAAGCACGCATTATAAAAGCAGTATTTGCTTTATAACTGTGCTTCATGTCTGTCAATTCTCGATTCCCTAAGTTTTTCAGGATGCGTATTCTTCTGACCGCTGGATTTCATATCATTTGATTTTTCGTTATGTTGTATGCAATCAACCAGTTCCGTAGTTAACTGTAACATTGCAGGCGATGCTTATTTGTAATATACTTTTCTTATAAAAATTTAACTACAGATTTGAAGCAAAATTTGCTCCTTACGTAATGGTTTTGTGTGTAACTATTTAATATGTATGTATTTTTAAATCATTTTTTATTACGAAGCATCATTCATATTTCATGTGTTTTCACTGTAGATAAATTTCACACTGTTACGTGAGCATTTTGGTGTTGAATGTATTCTTCTTGTTGAGTATTTACAAAGCTGATTCGTTTGCCCATATTGTAATAATTTTGGTCTGGAAAAAGTAATTTCTAAATTGTGCTTTTTTTATGAGGAATAAATATTCAGAACTTACAGTTTTAAACATGGCTGCTTCTGTAACCTTGCATAATTTTCAAACATAGGAATTATACAGCCAACAGGTTCAACGTAACTATGGTTCAAATGGCTCTGAGCACTATGGGACTCAACGTAACTGTGTGGTACGTTGACCTAGGTTTCAACACCTCTAAGGGTGTCTTCGTCAGGATGAAATTTTGTGAAACTGTAAAATAACGGTACATTGCGAGAAAGCAATGATCAGAATAATAACACATGTTTTGCTTTAATAACACGTGTTTTATTTTATTTTTGACTTGTGCATAGCTGCTCCAAATTCTGACCATTGCTTTCTCACAATACAATTTTACGGTTTCTCAATTACTTTTAATTTTATTTTTGACTTGAGGCTAGATGCTCTAAATTCTGACTAGCTTTCTCCCAATGTAACTTTACGGTTTCTCAAAATTCCATTGTGATGAAAACACTCTTAGAGGTGTCGGAACGTAGATCAATCTACCAAACAGTTATTTGCAACCGGTTGGCTGTATAGTTCCTATGTCTGAATACTCAGGACTCGTTTAAATAAAATAAAAAATGTTTTAGTAAGGAACAAGAAGCACTCAAAGCTCAACCCAGTTCTACCATTCCCTCTAACGGCATAATTGCACTACTTCTACTGAAACACTTCGGAGAGAGAATACTGTACCGTGAGAAATAGGTTTAGGCAACAAAATTGGGAAGTGTCAGACTTCGGTGAACCTTACTACATGGCTGGCACTGCTGCTCACCCGTTGTATGGTGAGCGCGAACTCCATACGACCGAAACGGCGATAAAATGCCAGCATCATTACTACACTGCGCACGAAGTAACGAACCGTTAAACTTTCCCGCAGCATGGCGGAGCGTGGCTACAGAGAAGACACGGTCGAGGGCGAGACTGCACCTAGTGGTCCTTACAAGAAGATGTTGCAGAAATGTTCCCGAGATGCGGCGATGCTCAGGGGTTTTGTTAGCTGGGTGGCACCTCACACTAGTCTGCCAACAGGCTGAAAAAAATTGGCCTGGTGCGAGAAGGATTCGGGCGCTGTGTGTTACGTACAAACACAATTATGTATATAGACAGTTCATCCACTTCGGGAACCAAAATCTTCTACCATTTTTCCCAGTTATCGACACTGATACTTGCTGTATACTGGGCCAAGAGGTTTCCAGATTTTGGAGAACGTTTTAATTTCAGTTATGTAATATGACATAAAGTCGTGCAGGAGGCAGCCGACCATTACTGTAATAATCAGTAATTCTGCATTCAGACTGACTGAGTCCCAACTGTAAAAGTAAAACCAACAGGCAAGGAAAAATGACTTTATTTCTAGTACGAGGCGTTTTGGAATTCCTCCACATCAAATATCCAGTAGCGATTACGCTCCTTGTAATCTATGATGGATAAATTCCCAAACGCGTCATATGAGCAATGAAGTCATTCCTTGCCTGATATTTGACTGTTACGATTGCGACCCAGCCAGTCAGCCTAAACGCTGAACTACTCACTGTTTTAATTTCAGATTTGACGTCGGATAACAAATCAGAAAAAAATATATAGTTGTTAGTGTGATATAAAAACAAATTACCAATTACAGGATCTTTTTTCCTCTAAGTGCACTGTGAAACCTTGCTGCTTGCCAAATTTCATGGTTCTACATCAGGAGGAAGTGCCCTACAAGTTCTGATGAGTGAGTTTACGAGTGTCAAAATATGTGACGAAAATAGCCGTACATTGACTTAAAAGCTAACGTTTATTACATGGCCAAGTGACCATAGACCTTAGCGTGTGACGTAAGTTTCAGCATGATACGTCTATCCATTCAAGAGAAAAAGAGTCCTAACAGAGGGATAGGCAAACAGTAAGTTTGATAACAAATGACAAAGAATATTTTTCTTCTGATTATAAATTTGCAGTTTTCGGATTTTTTCCCTTCGGTAATACCGTGAAAACTTCCTTTTGTCAAATTCCATGAAGCGAACGGGAAGTGACCTATAGGTTCTGATGAGTCAGTTTGGTAGCATCAAAATACGTATTATAAAGGGCCATATCTTTTGATATCAATGTTTTAGAAGATTCAATGCTTTACCCTGCCAACGGACCACAGACCACAGACCACAGTATGTGTCAAATTTCAACCTCATACGTTCACCCACTACTGAAGAAACGGGTTTTAGACTGTCGGACAGACCGACTGGACCACAACAAAGCAATCCTATAACCGTTCCGTTTTTACCGACTGAGCTGCGACACCCTAATGAAGCAACTCTGGTGCGAACTTGCTGTGTGGTCAAGCGGCTATCTGTCGCCTGCTGGGTCACAGAACTGGCCTCCTCCTTTTTGCCCCAGAGTTCCTAATTTGGCGCAGCTCCGGTCGTTGGAACGGCGGGCTCCTCTGTAATAGTGCACGCCTCAAGACCAAGAAGACGCCCCTTTTGAACTTGAGAATCTTTTTAACGGACGCCGCCAAAGTGAACAAGTCATTAATTCCTCTCCAAATGATGGCTGCCGAAAGGTATTTAGATTTGTTTCGCTGCATGCAGGGAATTACTATAATGTTTCTTTCCTTTCTGAAATTATATTGATGCTTTAATTCGCTGTTGAATTTTTAAATACATCGTGGTACAATTTATACGCAAATTATCAATAGAGCAGAGGTTTGTTTCTCATCAAATGGTCCGGAATCTATCATTTTATTTCATATTCATTAAATACTTCTCGACTCATCCATTATTAGACGACGTCCTTGCCAGTGTTAACACCGGTTTCCATCAGATCACCGATGTTAAGCACTATCAGCCTTGGCTAGCAGTTGGATGGGTAACCGGCCACGTCTGCCGAGTGCTGTTGGCAAGCGGAATGTACCCAGCGCTTGTGAAGTGACGTGAGGATCTACTTGACAGAGAGGTAACGACACCGGTTAGGAAATCTGACACCTGTCGGGAGCACGGTGTGCAATCCACATGTCCTTCCATATCGGAATCCGGTAACAGCTAAGGACCGAAGATGAGACGGTGGCCGCTCGGTACCGTTGGACATTCAAGGCCTGTTCGGACGGTGTTCGTTTTCATCCTTTGTTTCCGACCTTTCGCGGCTGCCCACGCATTCGTCATGTCCGTGGCGTTCTTGGGAGGGTCCGTAACACGATGCGTTACGAGGGAGGAAGTCACTCTGGAACAGAAACTGTGTTTTATTCTCGTTTTACGACGTTTCACATTCAGAACATTTGTACCCCTAACGACCGGTCCTAAACATACATAAATGTCGACATAAAAGTTTTCTGGGTGTGATATCGCGTCATAACTACTGCTGCTGGAGAAAAACCAACGTTTAGGTCACGATTGCAGCGGCCTTCTTCAGGGTCTACTGGTGCGCTCTAGCTGTGCAGTGTCCGTTATGTTTTGTTGTTACTGTTCACTGCGCATGCCATTACGTCACAATTTTAAAAAAGATACTTCGCTTCAATGGTCACTTATGGAAGAAGGGGAGGGAACTTTATTTTAATAGGTTATTGCGGTGGAGGGAGAACGTAACCTCTGTTATCTATTGGCTCTTGCGTTATGTTGGTTGCTGTTTACCAACTGCTGGACGTCGGCCGCGAGGCGGCAGACACTCGCCGGTAGTGCTCGTGCCTCGTGTTCACAGTGCGGTCTGTTGGGCTCTGATTGCTGGCATCAAAGACGAGCAAGCCTGAGTGCATCCTCCCTGTTCATGTTATTAGGGTGTTTAATGGAATTTGCGTTTCGTCATAACCGGCTACTTGGCCAACATACAAGCTTTACTGAATTTTATTTCTTTTCCGCAGTCTTGTTGATGTTCTGCCACTGCAGATTGTGTTGCCCTAGACGAATATAACGCTCACGTTACGGAATGCCAGTCTCGCCTGTGTATGCCTCTCCTCATTCGCATTCCACCTTGTACACGCCTGCAGTGTGTAATGCATCCGCCTTGTCCTTAGTGGAGCCTAGTACGTCCTGGATCCTGCGACCACTATAGAAGATAGGTTCACCCCAACCAGCCGAAGGTGTTTGCCTATTCCGTCAGGAACATTTTTCACATAAGGTAAACGCACTGTTGGCTGCAGTTTGTCTGTTCCTTGCTGATCTTTCTCACTTGTGTTCGTCGACACAGCTGTGTGGGTCGACTTATGGCTGTAGCCATTGGCTAGAAACGTTGTGCGTAGCCTTTAAAATAAAGTTCCCTCTCCTTCTTCCATAAGTGACCAATGAAACTACCTATCTTTTTTAAAATTGTGATGTAATGGCACGCTTAGTGAACAGTAACAACAAAATACAAGGGACACTGTGCAGCTATATCGCTCCAGTAGCTCCAGAAGGAGGCCGGTGAAGCCGTGGCCGAAACGTTGGTTTTTCTCCAGCAGCAGTAGTTTTGTATATTATGACGCTGTACCACACCCAGAAAACTTTTATGTCAACTGGTTCTGGCCGCGGAAGCCTCCACAATTATACACATAAATGTATTTAAATTTGCGAATATGAACAACCAGCAGCTGCATAATGGAATGACGACAATGAAAATTTGTGCAGGACCGGGACTCGAACCCAGATTTTCCGCTTGTCACGAGCGGTCGCCTGACCATTTGGTTATCCGAGCTCGACTGACAACCGGACCCAAACTTCCATAAGTCGTGAACCATGTGTCTATAACCTGCACTAGTATGATCATTATGTAAATTCCTCTGCAGGGCAGACATTTTAATTGAAAGTCACTTTCCCGGTATTGGCGGATAAATACTAGATTGCAGCAAGTGCGAATACATTTCGTGTATTTCATAACCTCTCTAACCCGAAGGAACATTGCATCGCAATTCTGAACAACACTGGCCGTGCAGTATTGTATGTCCTAAGCAAGGATGATCGCTGGACTGAATGAATTTTGGTGCAATTAAAATTCAATGCGAGTGGCTGGATTCAGGTGAAAATTCTCGGTTTAACTTAGCAGCAGAAGCCTGGGAACGGGTGTTGAAGTTTCAAAGGTGGCTACAGACACCAGTATGGTGGGCGTGAGAGAGTTACCTGCACAGGTTTCCGTTCCAGAGGCTCTCCCGATAGGCATTCCCAGAGCAAATGACGGGGACGCTTTCGTTAGAATTTTGGACATTAAACTGAATGGAACATTTTGGGACGAAAGAACCAGGCATTCTCTCCCGTATGTTAACTACAGGAGACGGCTGCTGCCACTGGCAACCTCATCTTGGTGATGTGTCAGTGCACCCCCACCAAATTTGCTAGCTCTCTGTACACAGTGGTTTGGACTTCAGACAGAAGTTACCGGGCTGGTGACGAGACATGTCCTAGCAGCATAGAGTTGCTGTTCAGTGTGACGTTCTGTCTTTGCGCGTACTGTAGAAAGTTATTTTGTATGGAAGTGAGCTCAGTTTTGAATTAGAATTATTTGTAGCCATTAACCTCTGTCGTTAGGGGCAGTGAGCGAAACTCGATAGCGGTATTTACGCTACCGTTCGATACAGATGAAGTCGGACTAATTCTTGGCATCGTGTGTCAAGTTAAATTTCACTATTCTTTCCGGTGGGGGCACAGGTCAGCTTCGAAGATTGAACATTTCTGGAAAATGGTGAACTTTTCCTATCGATTTCGCCGTGAGTTTTTATGTGTGATCATTTGTCTTTTATTTTGCGTCCTTTACTCAGTCCAAACATTGCGTGAATAATGGTGATCGTTAAGTTATCACAGGTTGCCTGTAAGGAATCACAGTGTTAGGCGTTTTATGTGTATTCCATGTTAAATGCAATTCAGGAGTCTGTTCTGTCTTTGTGAACAAATGCTTTTCGTCACTCAGCTACTTGGTTAAACTTCGTCACAATGTACTTACATGCACGCCTTTCCCTCCTACTGTGATTTTGACCCTTATTTAGCCTGTAAGAGAGAATTACTTGATTTTTTATATATATATATATATATATATATATATATATATATATATATATATATATATGCGGGGTGATTATAATTAAAGTTAAACTTTCAAAACGCTGTAGAAATAACATCACTGGTCAGAATGATGTCAAATTCCAACGGAATACTATCGAGGAAGGGGCAAATCGTATGGCAGAAGAAAAAAAAATAGTGTGAAAATTGATCAGTAGATGGCGCCGTGTGTGTCAGAAAACGTAGATGAAAACACCTGTGATGCGCACGACCCTTTGAAGTTGGTATAAAAACGGCGGGTATACGACTTTTCCTGCTTTCGCGTCTGCGGCATTCACCATGACTGTTTCAATGCAGGATCGCGCTCTGCTTGTGAATCAGACACGTCGCTCTGCGGATGTTCCGGACACTGAAAGGTCTGAAAAAAGGCGTTGGACCGATGACTGCTGTGGGTCTGGAGAAAATTATTCTGAAATTCGAAAAGACGGTTTGTTTCGGTGTGCAACCTGGTAGAGGGAGGAAACGAACTGATTCGACGTCAGTGGAAGCAGTGGTCACAGCAATGCAGGAGGAGACGAGTGGTAGCGTGCAAACGCGCACTGCACGGAGAATTGCCCGAACATTGGACATACCCGTCAGCACGGTGCGTAAACTCCTAAGAAGCATCCTTCTTTGCTGTCCATTCAAAATTACCCATGTGCATGAGTTGCTTCCTGTTGACCTGCCAGCAAGAGTGACCTTTGCTTTAGGATTTCTTACTCGCATGAAAGTGGACAATGATTGGCCGTGGAAGATTTTGTGGACAGACGAAGCCCACTTCCATCTGACAGGATATGTCAATACACAGAATTTTCGAATATGGGGAACGGAAAACACACACGCAAATCAACCAGTACCACTTCATCCTGAAAAGGTCACTGTGTTGTGCGGGTTTACGGCATCATTTATCATAGGGCCATATTTTTTCGAAGACACAAGTGCTTCCCGTGCTGTTACTTGTACCGTCACTGCTAAGGGCTATAAGTGTCTTATGCGTAACGACGTCATTCCAGCTCTCCAACAGCGAGGACGTGTGGATGGGATCATCTTCATGTAAGATGGCGCACTTCCGCACATTGCAAATCCAGTTAAGCAGCCGCTAAAGCGCCATTTAGGAGATGGTAGAATTATCAGCCGCCATTTCCCTACAGCTTGGCCGTCCCAATCATCTGATCTTAATCCGTCTGACTTCTGGCTTTGGTGCTATCTGGAAGATGTTGTGTTCACTGTTCCGATTGCAAACTTAGCTGCATTGACGGCATGCATTGCGCAACGCATTCTGAAGGTGACCTCGGAAACTCTTCGATCAGTTGTAGAACATGCTGTTTCTCGATTTTAACATGTTGCAGAAAACGGTGGACAGCATATTGAGCATGTTTTACGCCAGTCTAACGAAAATTATTAACACAATTTGATTGTTATTGATGCTTTATATGCGGTTTTTGGCCTCAGGATAATTGAAAACCGATTTTTCCCATCCAATGTGATATGACATTGCCGTGGCGGATGGGCTTACGTAACTAAGAGTATCATATCTGTACAACCCATGCAGACTGAGTACTATAGTTTGTTTAGCGTCAAACGTACACCTTAGACATTGTAGTATGACTCAATTGTCATTTGCAATCGACAACTATTAAATTATGATGCTTACAGCGCCACATATTGCTACATTTTGTTATTACTTTTTTTTTCTTATGTCATACGTCTTTCCCCTTCTCCGATAATATACCGTTGCAATTTGACGTCATTCTGACCATTGGTGTTATTTCTAAAGCGTTTTTAAAGTTTAGCTTTAATTTTAACCACTCTGTACATACAGAGTGGTCCATTGATAGAGACAGGGCCAAATATCTCACGAAATAAGCATCAAACGAAAAAACTACAAAAAACGAAACTCGTCTAGCAAGAAGGGGGAAACCAGATGGCGCTATGGTTGGCCCGCTAGATGGCGGTGCCATAGGTCAAACGGATATCAACTGCGTTTTTTAATTAGTTACCCCTATTTTTTATTACATATTCGTGTAGTACGCAAAGAAATATGAATGTTTTAGTTGGAACACTTTTTTCGCTTTGTGATAGATGGCGCTGTAATAGTCACAATGTATGTAATATATGTAATAAAATTGGGGGCTCCTATTTTAAAAAACGCAATTGATATCCGTATGACCAATGGCAGCGCCATCTAGCAGGCCAACCATAGCACCATCTGGTTTCCCCCTTCAAGCAAGACAAGTTTCGTTCTTTGTAGTTTTTCGTTTGACGCTTATTTCGTTAGATATTTGGCCTGGTCACCATCAGTGGGCCACCCTGTATATACATAAAGAAGCACCACGAATCACAAAGGAATCATCCGAAAGATATCTAAATCGGTAGGCGTGATGTATATGTGCAGGCAAAAATTTGATTAGAATTTCAGAAAAATTGGATAATTTACTCAAGAGAAAGAGCAACAGAAATTGAGAAAGATAATAATGCGTTTGCCCATCCCTTACTCTGATGCAAGCAATTATTCTGCTTGACATTGATTGACACAGCTATTGGATATCCTCCAGTGGGATATAGTGACACATTCAGTCCAATTGGCGCGTTAGATCGTCAAAATCCCGAGCCGGTTGGAGGACCCTCCCCATAATGCTCAAATGTGGAGAGATCAGATGACCTTGCCAGCCAAGGTAGGATTTGGCAAGCAGGAAAACAAGCGGCATCAGCATTCGCCTTGTGTAAACAGTCATTATTTTGTAGAAATGGAAGGTCACGACGGGCAACAAAACGTGGCGTAGAACGTCGTCGAAGTACCTTTGCCCTGCAAGGGTCCCGCTGATGACAACAAAAGGCGTCGTGTTACGAAAAGAAACGGCACTCGAGAACATCACTCCTGGTTTTCAGGCCGTACGGCGGCTGGCAGTCAGGTTGGCAGACCACTGGTGTCTAGGGTGTCTCCAGATACGCCTTCGCTGGTCATCGCAGCTCAGCTTGAAGCGTGACTGTTCAGTGAGACCCCAGGCCGAAAGTTGCCGACACAAATTTAAACGGCTTATTGGTGTACATAGATCAATAACAGTCGGCACTAGAGGCGCCGTGAACTCAGTCCCCTTTCTGTGAGTCCCTTATTAATGGTCCTTCACTGAAGCTCCAGTTGCACGTCGGATCGAAGATATTGATGAATCCAGTGCTCTAAATGCCTCTCTGACGATTGCTCGGTCCTCACGTTCTGTCGTCTCTCCAGGTCGACCGCTACCTTCTTGACCCTGTGTTCGACCACGATTCACCCATTCCTGCTAACATTGTCGAATAGAGGCATCGTTCCTATTTAGATGTCGAGGGATTCGGCGATTACTCCAACCGGCTTCTTTGAGCCCAACTATGCGTCCTCTTACGAATGCTGGCATATGCGTAAATTCTTCGCACGGCTGTCTGCAATGTATAGTTACTGTTCTACTCAATGCGCGGAATGAAATTCGCAAGGACTTTAGGCCCTGGTGTAGAAACTGCACTGATGCGTCAAATATTCATCCATCAGCCGCCCGTCAAGGTTACAGTATTGTAGGTCAATTAGTGACCAATTCGCATAACTCCTTCGTGATGAATTATTTTTTCCCAAAAACGCCTGATGGTCGATCTAAAGTTAGATTTCTGTTTTTCATCTTTCCTTTTGTGGTAGAATTAAGGGCTAAATTTCATTTAACATTTATGGAACTTCAAGCAATTTGGCATTCAGGGGCAGGCACTATAGAAAGTTCCTATTACAGGGCCAAATTTGACCCAGCATAAAATTATAAATAGTTGGAGCGTCTTTCAATTAACCTGCGTGTAACTTAGGATCAACACTGAGCTGTGCAGAGAACACTATTGCCAACTGTAGGATGGCCTCCGCCTTCCCCTATCGCCTCAAAAAGGATTCGAATATATTTCTACTGTACTTGAGAATAGTCTTATGCAATCACTCATTTTACGGAACGTCCACTATTGCGATGTATAAAAGTGCGCGCAAACCATAAGAAGAGTACAGTTATATGTGAAGACATTGTAATATCAGTATTATAATTACATTTAATATGGAACAGAATAGCTATACATATTTGCCATTACCACTGATACACCAGTAAGAAGGGAGTGAGTGGCTTCAATGTAGAAACTCGTGTGTTGCTGACGGATACAGTTTTCCACAGTTTCTTGCACTTTTCTCACAGGTGAACTTCTGACCTTCCAGATATTGTTTTAAGGGACCGACGATACGCTAGTCACATGGTGCGATATCGGGGCATGGAGGAGGATGTTCCAGGACCTTCCATCGAAATTTTGGAAGCAGCTCGAGAGACTTCTTGGCCACACATCCCGCCTTACAGGCTGACACCACCGCAATATTCTGCACTGAGCGACACACTGCTCTTTGTACACCTCTTTCATCCTACGATAAATTTGCGAAGCACGTTCCCATTCTGAGAGACGAAATTGGATAAACACTCTTTGCGCTGATCGGAAGGAATCGTTAAGTTCGCTGGTGCGGCTGGAAATAGTACCATGCAATCCCTCTACAAACACATTCACCGACTAGGATTACAAGCAACGTTGTTACAGTGGAGATCTCGTTTTCAGTGGGCCATACGTTATAGTGCAACACGGCACGAGTAGCAAGAATACTGGATTGATAGAGCTCACCACGAATGTTTCTGAGCGTCACATTTGCAACATCCGTCTGTATGACCAGGTCAGTGTTTCATACGAATGACGTTTCATAAGTAATGCAACACTTTTTTCTCAGAAGGTACATAGATTGGTTTTATTCAGGATTCCAATAAACCATATCCGTTCAGTGCGACGGCCTTACGCCACCTTACTGGGAGGGTCTGTATCCCCTCATGCTACTACTCTACGGGGTGACGTCGGAACCCACGTCTTGATGCATCAATAATGACGTCGGAACCCACGTCTTGATGCATCAATAACTTCCCAATCGTCTACGTACTGCTCCCCATGGAGTGCTCCCTTCATTGCGCCAAACTGATGGAAGTCGGAAGTTGCGAGGTCCATGTTGTATGGTGGCTGAGAAAAAGCGATCCAGTGAGATATTCTGTGCTCCACTCGGGTGTCAGCACTACCAACAGACAGGTCCAATTGGGCAGCGAGGTAAGTGATTGTTATCCGTCGATCACCTGGAATGAGACTGTCCTCACGTTCCAAGAATGCTGAGTCACAGCTCACTCATTAAAACATGTAGGGTATGTACCGTTTACCTAGAATCATGAAATTTGCAATAAGCGAAAAGTTTCATAGTGCAACTAAAGGAAAAATTCCAAAATTGTTGACTTGTTTTTATATGACATCATATTTTTCCCAACTTTATCGGACTTTAATTCTGTCCGTCTGCTAAAACTTCTTTTTCCGAGGAATGCCTGGACGTATCAAGTTGAAATTCATATCACATACGAATGTCTATGGTCCCTTGGCAGTGTGAAAATGTAAGGTTCTAAGTCAGTTCAGTTAAAAGATACGCCCAGTTATGTCACTTATTTTGATACTCGCAAACTGACTCATCAAAACCTGTAGCGTATCTCCCGTTGATCTAAACTGACGAAATTTGGCAAGAAGGAAGTTCTCATAGTATTCATCATCCGTCAAAAGCACAATAGTAAAATATTACTCCATAAAAAAATAAAATGTGAATTGTAATCATGTTTCTGTAAGTAACTAAAAGTATTTTATTAAATGTTCTCTCTCTACATATGTAAACTGGAGTCCCCTGCTGGGTTTTGTACGTCCACGCTAGTCTCAGGAACTACTGTAGAGATTTGGATGCGATCTTGAAATTCCCGGGACCAATATTTTGCCAGTATCGATATCGATAAAGGTCAAAGGTTCTCTACGCCTGGGATGGATGAACTGTTTATATACGGCATTAAGTTTGTACAGAACCATTAGCGCCCGAGTCCTACTCACACTTGGCCAACTTTTGTGTATAAATGACGGAGGTATTCAAACAGAACCAAAGAAAAGAGAGAAATATTACCGAAACGCGACACGATCCAGCGATTACCAGTCTCGTGCGCTTTCTGTAATCTACGCTTCACATAAATGTTTCATAGAACATGGAACTTTGTTTAAAAATTTGGCTCCACCGTGATTCTAACAAAGCCGGTAAGTACTCGATGTCGTCAGACAGCTATGAATGTAAACTTCGATGCTGCATTTACACACCCCAAATCAGCGCTGGCCACGGCATGCAAAACTTGAGACGGGCAGATTGTGCGGGTGGCGTGCGTGCCACGACTCGGCCAGCCTCGGTTTCGCTCCGTCATTTCCGGAAGTACTCGGTACAGCGCGACATTTCATTCAGTATTGCGGTGTGGCACTTTTCGGTCGGACCAACTGTCTGCAGTTCGGCAGAATGATGTTGTCAGCGCTGTTTACCCTTCACTATCTGTTCATGGTGCGAGGGACATTCACAGTTCCAGTGGATGTTTGTGAAAAACGAGACAGTCTATCGATCATCGTCATAAGACTTTAAAAATAAATGGGAGTGACAGAAGACAGGGGTGAGAAATCTCAATATCTACCATGCAGTCACATAACCCACGGGTAATGGAAATTTATTACGAACGACATTGCAATACCATGCACAAAAAATTTAAAGATTTAGTTGACAATCAAAGAGCAACAAATTGCAACGATCGACACTTTGCTAAATTGTCACTGTTCTAAATTTTCAGGCCGGGGAATGCTAAGAAATCGGTGATACTGACGGTAAAACTTCTGAAGTCGCATCCATTATTCGATAGGCAGCTGCAACAGTGTTCGATAGAACTGAAGGAACAGTATCGAGATTATATACCGGTTGCCTCTCCTATGGGTTGTCGGCAATTTTACGTGCCCATTCGATTGAGGACAGTAGAAAACCAAGAATAACGAGTTCTGCAGCAGCGACTGAGCAGCGCTGCTGCACAGCGGTAGCAGTGAATGTGGGCCAGGGCGGTTGTGTCACTGCTGCAGTACTCGTTATTCCTCGTGTTTTACTGTCCGTGTTAACAGATATCAGTAAAACCGAATAGCCCATTACACTAATTTGGGACCTCTCTGACGAACAGGCACCTAAAATTCCGATTTTTAAATCATTTCGTTTGAATCGGGAAACAAACTGACGCTTTACATCGATGGAAGTCGCATAAAGACGTGACCACTAGTATTTATTTGTGCTGACTCCAGCTAAACGTTGCGTAAACAAAATTGCAAATACCTACCGAAACACCACAGAAGATGCGTCTGACTACTCTTAGGAGAGACATTGTGAGTTACTGCAAAGTACATTGGTTATGTGAAAAGCGAACGGCTGGAACAATTTCTTGCTTTAAAACTCACTATCTTTGAATTTATGAAGGGAAAAGGAGCGCAGGAACTAAAGTTAGAATATGTGGGATGGATTTCAGAACTCGCATTGTAGGTGGACTTCACTGCACGTTGCCCACAGCGCACAGGTGAGAAAGGACGTCTTTAGGGTTTGGTTGGGATGCATTTACAAAGAACATGCGTTATGGAAGGAACGCATTCTGACAAACACAATCCAGTTCCCTAAGCTCACCGCCGTTAAGAAAAAAGCAAGGTCTGGATAATTCATTGAGCTCTTTAAAGAGTTACAAGAATAGTTTCCTAAACGATTAAGCTTATCCATTACAGATATTTTAGAACTCGTGACTATTGATTAAATGTAAATACATACAAAGATATGGCACAGACCGACTTTGCTCAGAGATGCAAACAAAAACCAAATACATCTCTGAGCAAAGTAGGCCTATTCCATATCCTTACGTCAAGACCTTTATAACAAGCAACAGTTATATAACACATGCTGCATGCTGGCAAAGATTCGCTATCACAGTGTAAATGCATACATATTGTGTGAAAGTGCTTGAAGTGATGTACGAACTGGTCGTCACAAAGGCAGCAGACAGATGGACACTAACAGAAAAAGCTGCTCAGACTGTCTCCGTAAGTACAAAATTAAAATTTTGCATTAATATCGACAGATAAATAATACACATGGCGATACATTAGAGCATTTTCCATCTTCTCGTCACAGACCCAGGACGCAGCATTATGTTAGAAATAGATGTATAAATTTCGGAAAACCATCTGAAGATCTGACAGTTCTAAAACCGATCTATGTAATAATAAATAACTATTCAGAAAAGTGATTGGTTGCATAATTGTATTTAGAGACAGTTTCGTAAACGTTTTGAGGATACTGTCAGTCCTACGTCTGTTTTCGAGCTCTTTTCGAGGCCGTTTGCCGTTTCAGTTGAAAGATGTAACTGATTGATCTGCAAAGTAATTCCCATTTTTATGACAAATTCTTTTGCATCAAGACTATCGACGTCATCTACAACGCTTCCCTTAGGTAGAGTTTCCATATCTCCATAGTGAGGTTGCAAACGTGTCACTATGTTATGTTAACACATGTCTGTGAAAGACAATTTTTCGATTATGAAACTTCGTAAATCACTGTTATGTGTCGACATGAGTGTGAAAATCTTTGAAACTGTCTTTTTTTTGTATGCCAACAGTTCGTATCAGATAAAAACTTTGTCTTTGGCAGGCCAATAGTAATTAAATAACGCTCAAAATTTGTTTTGCTTCTGATCTGCGTCGTTAAAAACAGTGAAACATAGAACCAAGTCACTTGGTGTGGACTGCACTGCCATTTAAATGCGGCGCGTTCGCAGTTTCCTACTCACTTCTCCACGCGTGGCGTGACGGAGAGGGAAATGTGCAGCGCGCCTCAGCATGTAGCACTTGCGCCACGGCAAGGCTCGCAAGCTGAAATCTTGGCTGCCCAGCCCTAACTTCTGCACTGTTTATTCCAGTAACCAGGAATAACTTCTAAATAAATCGTAAATAAAGTTAACATAGAACATCCTTGTCATAATTTTTTATTTGTTTTACCGCCAAACTCTCCAGGTGCCTCACTTTGGTTGTACATCTTTTTCACCAGCTCCACTAATGCACCATCCACCCCAGCATTGTCCACTACTTTCTATAGTAACTTCCTTGGCACAAAGTCATAGACATGCCTGTTTAGCTGGCATACCTCCTATGCACACCGAGCGAGGTGACACAGTGGTTAGCACACTGGACTCGCATTCGGAAGGCCGACGGTTCAATCCCGCGTCCGGCCATCCTGATTTCAGTTTTTCTTGATTTCCCTAAATCGCTCCAGGAAAATTCCGGGATGGCTCCTTTGAAAGGGCACGGCCGACTCCCTTCCCCTCCTTCCCTAACCCTATGACACCGATGACCTCGCAGTTTGGTCTCTTCCCCCAAACAACCCAACCCAACCAACAACCTCCTACGCAAGTGGGCCCGGGTTCGATTCCCGGCCGGGTTGGAGATTTTCTCCGCTCGTGGACTGGGTGTTGTGTTATCCTCATCATCATTTCATGCTCATCACCGGCGCGCAAGTCGCCCAATGTAGCGTCGAATGAAATTAAATTTGCACTTGGTGGCCGAACTTCCCCGCATGGGGCCTCCCGGCGAACGACGCTTATTTCCATTTCCGTAGACATTTCTGCGCCAACAAACACCAGATGGAGATCTCGAATTTTTGCGGTCGTTTTTGACACCTCTGGACTACAGAAAAAATGTTATCAACACAGCTTTTCCCAGCTGTTCCTGAAATATGGTACTTCTCGTAACTGTGTTACTGTACTATATTTTTAAAATGGTGTTACTTGTAGAACTAAATATTATTTGCTTTCACGTATCTTCAGGTGCAAGGCAGTTCTGCGCAGCATCTCACCAATGCAATATGGAAACCCTAACTGAAAATACATGGTCTTGTCACATCAGTGGTACCAGCGCCTATGTTAGACTTCATCGTGCAATAACCACACATAGACGGCAGATGGCAGCACTAGCTCTGGGGGGTGTATAAAGCATGTCTGTGGGACATAGAAACCAGTGCAGTCATTGTGATGCGGAAACGGAGCGTTTTATCTGACGTCCAAGAGGGCATCGTCATTGGGCTTCGGGCAGAGAATGGATGCATTTCCGAATAGGCAAAGTTTGTAAATAATTGGCAACCAATACTGTACAATCGCAATAACATATTGAGATATTCAATTGACTCTTTTCTTAGTACACGTTACGCGTTTCGGGATTACACCCATCTTCAGACATCACAAACCTCAACTCCTTCCTAATCAACCAGGCGCACAGCCTTGACAACTGAATGAAAGTGTCCAATAACATACGACTTGAAACACGTATGTATTCAGTAGCAGCGATGGCGAGGCATGACAGAATCTCTGACCAGAGAGCTATTTATCGTTTCTAGTCTGCGCTTGACCGCGTGTGAGTGCAGTTGTTGTACGTAGCGAGTCGCGAGAGCATGTAGTTCGTTCGTGCTAGTAGCGCGCGCGAGACAGTCGGAGTTGTGTGTGAGGAGTCGGCGGGCGTCGACATGGGTATCTGGTCAAGGTTCGGGACGAGGTCTATTTTTTAAATAAGATAATGAAGCAGCATTGCGCACATCTGATAATGTAATGTATATTAACTGTAATTAATTTGTTCAAGAATTGCCGCAATAATAATTTTTGTTCTCAAAGCAATTGTTTTAAGAAAATAATCATTACAATTGAAACAATATTTCCTTTGCTTTTCCTCCCAGAATCAATTTATCCGGTTGATCTTAACGTTAATTTTGTGGGGAGCTAACATTTGGCTCTATTGCATTTTCATTCAATTCATATCATTTAATAATAATTACGGGGAGGTTACACTTGTCTTTTCAAATTTTTACGGGGAAGTTACACTTGGCGACATCCGTTCCAGGATCGTATTTCTTTGAGAATCTTCTGAAAAGTAATCAGATATTTGCTCTTATACACTTAATATAATTAGCATTTGGCGCAACGCTTTTACTAATTTTATGAATTTTTCTTTCCTCAGATCATCGGCAATTCGTTGCTCTGTTGTATTTTTGTTTGTTGCTTTTTGCATTGTGCTTATTTCATTTGTGAATAATTGTGACTATAGAAAAAATGCCGCGAAAGACTGTGAATAGTGTATCGCAAAGTATAATGAATGAAATTACCGACTTAAACAACTTCACCGATAGTACTTGTGACACGCAGTGTAATGATGACAATCCTGCGTTCACTGACAATCACTGCATTCCAACCACTCATGACAATTTTTATCTTACTCATGAACAAACGAACTCAATTGTCTCCTCTGTTAATTTGACGACAATTGATGACACGGGGAGCTCTATTGTAATGAGCGCTGCCCAGCTTAACACACCTGGTTTGGAAAATTTAAGTAACGTACAGACAAATTTTTCTAATGAAAATGGAAAGTGTACTCAAAGTACGACAGATACATTTAATTCCGAATTAGCGACGCACAGTGCACATTCGATAAGCAGACCTTTTTGTGAGTCACAGAATGACCAAATGGTCACACAAAATGTGACAATTGCAGGTACACCACTAAACAACATGGAGAATAGAAATGCTAATATTGACTTTGAACAAATTATGGCAAGGTTGCTACAACAACAATTTAGTGAAAATAACAAACAGTTTAAAGAAGATTTCAAACAACTTAATGAACAGGTCAGACAACAGAATGAAAAACAAGACAATCTTAATAAAAAACTAGACAATAATAATGAAGATCTCAAACAACTTAGTGAACAGGTTAGACAACAGAGCGAAGATAACAAACAAGATAATGAAAAACTCAAACAATACGTTAATGAAAAATTAGACAACAAATCCAGACAACTTAGTGAACAAATTAGAGCCGTTGCCGCGCAATGTCATGATGCTAAGGAACAGTTGAGCGAGGAAATTGAGGCTTGTTCAAGAAAAAGTAGCCAAGAAATTAGGTCTGTTGCTCAAGAATTAAGGGATATGCAAACAGCTGCAACAGAAACACTTTGAGAGGAAATTAGTACAGTCGGTAAACAATTGTCTTAAAAAGCTACACAATTACGTGACGAGTTTAAAGCAATAACAGCAGAACTTTCACGCACAATGGACGCAAAGATAGACGCGAAATTCGAACAACAGAACACTCAAATTGACGAGCGCTTTAATCACCACATACAAAACAGTGATACGCGTTTCCGTAAATTTATTCAGGATCAAAATAAAGTAAAACGTCAAGTAATGGAAACAATCACAGCACAGGGACAAGAAGACAAACGTAAATTGTTTGCGAAGGCAAAAACATACGTAGACAACAATATTGCTACAGTGTCCGACGAAATTAATACCATCAAACAGTTGAACATAGAATTACGTGATGAAATTTCTGATCTTAAATCAAAAACAGATACACACACAGCAGATATTCAGACAGTGATAGACAGATTCGAACATTTAGAACTAAACAGGATTGCGATGTCATCAAAGCTGACGTTAAAAAACTGAACGAAACTACACGTAAATTGCAAAAACAGATTAATGCTTCAGATTAATGCTTCTGACAGTAAAAACGATGATCAGGCAAAAATACTGACTGAAAAATATGATGAATTGGCCAGTCGTATTGATGTTATTGAATGTAATAATGACAACAAATCAGACGATACTGCACTGATTTCATTTAACCAAACACCTGAATTCCAAAATTTACAGCAGACAATTAATGAGATCGATTCATCAAATAACACATTACGCAGAAAATTGTCAAGTTTACAGCAAGAAGTAACAGAGATGAAAAATATTTCAGTTAATAACACATCACAGCAGACGCCACTTTTCGAACATTTGTCAGACTCATGCAGCGTGTATAATTTGGGTAATCTACAGAGAGTACGGGACTTAGATTCCGAACAGACACAGACAAATAGATTCTCTTACAATACTGAACCTGTTCCATCATACAGAGACGATAATTTTGATTACAAACATTTTCTGTCGGTGAGAAAATTTAAAGTGTTTAAAAATGACAGAACACAGATTTATCCGCTAGATTGGCTACAACAGTTTAGCTTTGCTTTTCCACAGACTTGGCCCGTAACACACAAACTTGAATTTATTTGCAGTTTTTTGGAAGGCGAACCGGTAACTCGTATGAGACCGATCGCGAGACAATGTTATTTGGTAGAAGAGTTTCAGAATGCTTTTCTATCAGCGTATTGGTCGAAGATGACACAGCGCAGAATTAAAGATCAGTTAATTAGTTTACCAAATTATGAGAACTCAAATTTTTCCAGTGTCACGCAATTTTTTGAGCACATGGTCCAACAAAACCAGTACTTAAGTGAACCATGTAGTGAATCTGCACTGATACAATTATGCATTTCTAAATTGCCACGATCATTAAGAGTGTCACTTTTAACGGGTCAGCAGAAGGAAAATATTTCGGCATTCAGGGATCTGTAGCAGCTTTTAGAAGTGCAGCAATCAGATTATTCTTTCGTAAACAAAAACTTTTCATATAATAAGCAAAGTCAACAAACATACAGCAATTATCATCAGGGACGTAATTTCAATAGTAAAAGTAACAGACGCTTTAGGAATGACAACCACCAAAACTTTAATAACAGACAAAATTCCGATTATCAATACCGTCAAAATTTTCAGCAACAGGAACCACATTTTTGTAACAATAGACGTTTTCCACCACAACAGCATGAAAACCAGTCGGTTAGCATACCTTACCAACAATGTTATGCGCAAGGTCAGCCAAGCTTTAATGTTTCGCCGCGTGCACGTATAGTCCCTGATACAACAAATAGTAATGCACGGCAGCAAGGAAATAACTACGTACAGAAGACACACTATTTCAATTCCTATCGCAATGCACCATATAGGAATGACTATCACAACAGACATAAAAACAATGAGCACAATTATCAGCGTACGTATAATAACAGTCGGTCTTACGAGCAGCAAAATGATCAGCAAGAACATACTCTCATGAATGAACCCGACAGTAGGTATCATCCAGAGCATAACACGTCTGGAAGAAGTAATAGAACAGTTCATATAGTAGAAATGCCACAGAATCCTCCTGATAATAATAACACGTCAGATAGAATCTGACTAGATACTGTACAGGTCGCATCTTCCAATAACACAAGCACTACTTTTGACACGCAGAATATTGTTCACGAAAATGTTATTACTTTTGACGACATCCGAGACACTCTTTTACAGGAAAGACCAGTTGTTCAGAAATCCATTTCACATCCTGTCATCTAAGTTAAAATTGGTTCATCGAAATTTTCAGCAGTAATCGATTCCGGATCACCTATGTCAGTAATAAATGAAGAAACTTTCAACGAGTGTAACAAAGAGAATACCTATCCTACATTACCTTTAGGCAAAACGAAAGTAAAAGGAGCAGTATCGAGTAAAGGTGTAGACGTTAAATTACAGACGCATTTATCATTTTGTATTGCAGGTCATACTTTTTACTCAAATTTTTGGATTGTTCCTTTATTGACAACAGACGTTATTTTAGGTACGAATTTTCCCGTACAACACGACGCAGTGGTTGATTTTCAGAATTCCTATTTAATGTTGAAGGATGAAAATGTGCAACTGGCTTTAGAATTTCAGCACTCACTATCTGCGGAAGAACAAACAATTAATCACACAGAGGTCATTTCCGTATCACGTAACATAGATTGTAATTCCAGATTGTTCACAGATACGTACGTACACAACTATAATACTCCAGACGAAGCTGACTACGACGTTATGCAGATGATTTCTGATAAAGTTAAACAGAGCAGTGCAAATACAGACGACGAACGGACGCAACTACACAAAATTCTTTTACAGCAAGCTCCAGTTTTTGACAACATTCCTGGTACGATGTCCGGTTTTATGTATGAATTTCAAGTCAAACAGCACGACACATTTAAAGCAAAGCATTATCCCATTCCATATATCCACAGAGAACAGGTTAAAAAAGAGTTGCAGGATATGCTTGACCAAAGAATTATTGAACCAGCAGTTAGTCCGTACATAAACCCGCTACATATTGTTAAGAAAAAAGATGGCTCACTTCGCTTCGTACTTGATTCACGTCACATCAATGACATAATTATTAATGAAAGAGATCGACCACAGACATTAGAGGAACTTCTACAGAAATTTCACGGTGCTGCTATTTATTCTACATTAGATTTGAAATCGGGATTTTGGCAAATTCAACTTCATCCGAATTGCAGAAAGTGTACAGCTTTTCTCTGTTTTGGTGACTGTTATCAATTTTGCAAATTACCATTCGGCTTAACTATTTCTTCTGTAGCTTTTATTCGCGGTTTGAACACAATACTTCTGACAGAACTTAAAGACAGAATTACGACGTACGTAGATGACATTCTTATCGCAGAAGCTAACTGGTCTGAACACAATGTGATTTTAGGACGACTGTTGCAAACTTTTCATGCACAAGGACTCACAGTTAACCTCAGTAAATCGCACTTTGGCAAAACTTCTCTAAAATTTCTTGGACATGTAATTTCAGCAGAAGGCATTGCGCCTGATCCGGAAAAACTTCAAGCTCTACGTGACATTACTGTTCCTACGACGAAGAAACAACTACGCAGTTTCTTCGGCTTAATTAACTTTTTTCGTAAATTTATTCATCACTCTGCTTTAGACACACCTAGATTATGTCAATTGACAGGTAAAAACACTATTTGGTCTTGGGATAAGCAAGCAAATTCTGAATTCATGAACCTGAAACATGCTTTGTTGAGTGCACCACTTTTATCGCACCCAGATCTTACCAGAAATTTTTCCATTGCCACCGACAGTTCCAACACAGCTTTAGGCGTACACATTTTTCAGGAAGTTGAAGAATATGGCTCTACAATAATTAAAAACATCGCATTTGCAAGCCGCATTCTGTCACCTGCGGAACGAAATTATTTTGTTACAGAACTGGAAACGTTGTGTGTTGTTTGGGCTTTTACGAGATTCAGGTATTTTCTTTATGGCAGACATACGACCGTTTACACAGACCACAGAGCGATACAATTCTTACTTTCGGCTAAATTCACTCACGACAGATTAAGAAGATGGAAACTTTACTTGCAGGAATTTAATTTTACAATTGTTCACATTCCCGGCACACAAAATATTATAGCAGACGCACTATCCCGTTCTCTCAGCAACTATCAGCAAGACGTCGCAACCAACTTCTGCAAAGCAAATTTCAGCGTGATGTACATCCAACAAGTTGCATTTGAAAATTTTGTTTCGTCGTCATTACAGGACATAGCAAAGGAGCAAAATAAAGACAACGTGTGGAAAGAAATTAAACACCTTTGGCAAAATAAGTATAATGTTACGATTAGAAACCATTACACTGTACGCAATGACATTCTATTTCGCCGCTCTCATCCTGACAGCAACAATTGGTTATTATGCATTCCTGATGAACTGGTTAACAAATTAATCTGGTATACTCATTTAAGTTACGCACATTACGGAGCCAGAAAATGTTTTCTTATACTGCGACAGAACTGTTATTTTAATACATGGAGAAACGTATACGACGAGTTTTAGCGTCATGTAAAATTTGCCAGAAAGCTAAGTCAGACACGACTTCACATATTCCTCCATTATGTCCCATTGTACCTGTTAAATTAAGACACATGGCCGCTGTAGACATTTTTGGTCCAATTCCCAGAACCAATAGAGGTTTTTGCTACATCTTTGTCGCTGTTGAACTCATTTCAAAATTTGTTACTTTCACTCCGTTACGCAAAGCTACTGCTAAAACTGTTTCGAAAGCATTTGTAAAACATTTTCTATATCATGTAGGGCATGTGATGAAAGTAATTTCTGACAATGGATCACAATTTCGTTCTGCTATATGGACACGCATGTTACGAGCTAGAAACATTTCTCCGATCAATATATCCAAGTACCATGCTTCTCCGAACCCCTGTGAACGATTAATGAAAGAAATTGGTAAACTGTGTAGAATATACTGCCACAAAAGACATATTGATTGGGACACACACATATTCTCATTCCAAGATGTAATTAATTCCATTCCAAATGAATCCACTATGCTATCTCCGTCTGTTATACTGAAAAACGTTGAACCACCAAACAAAATTACAGAATTAGTAAATTTTTCTACATCTCATCGATTACGACACCACGAAATAATTGACATTGCGCTGAACACCATCAAACGTGCCGCAGAGCGCCGGAGAAGACAGCAAAAACAGGTTTGTACGCGCCGTGACTTTCACATTGGACAGAAGATATTAGTACGTACACACTATTTATCCAACAAAATAAAAGGTAAGTGCAGTAAATTTGAACTTCTATACGCAGGTCCATATCGGATTCGCAGCATTCCTCACCCCAATGTAGTACACGTCGAAACTCTGAGAACCAGAAAATCGAAAGGAAACCAACACTTATCCAATATTAAACCCTTTATTGAATGAAGACACTTTATGATTTAACATACTATGATGCCATTTACTAATTTTTATGATCACTTATGCAATTATATTCACATGAACAATTACTGATGATTATCGTATTTTTTTTTTTTTTTTTGGCAAGTGCCCGGCAAGGTAAGGTTAGGAAGTCGCTCTTCTTGTCGTTACACATCAGACCGTGCACATTTTCCATCTTTTTTTATGTATGTACGATTGTTTTCATGTTTTGTTTGTATGCACTGTGAAATAGTTAAGATATAACACACACCAGTTGACTTTGACTTTTTTTTTGCCCTATGACATCTCAACATCATGACTGTTTTACATTTTTTTTTTTTTTTGCTGCTGCATTGTGATATTCTGTGTACACTTTTTGCCTCTGAACACTGCCTATGTCTTTGACATATTACGTTTTCTGTCATGTTATGCTGTATGCACAATTATGTTACTATAAACCAGTCATTATTTAATGGGTATATGATTTAAATGTAAGACATTAATCTTTGTTCATCATTTTCAGAAAGAAATAACGTGTAAAGGAAATAAATTAAACAGAAATGGGAATTTCAGCTACGGAATAAACGAAAGAAGATGCAAAAATCTTATGAGGAAGAGTAAATGGATCAGAATTAACAAGCATTAACAAGAATATACAATACACATCGTAAAATAGCAGTCTTAACTATTTTTTTCTTTCAGAATACGAAGCGATTGATGCAGGCTGTCAGACAGAACTACACATCTTAGTTTTAGTGATGAAATATGCTAGAGATAAGAAATAGTTATGTAATGAGTAATGAAGTGATTTTTTTTGCAGATGATAATGAATGCTGATGAATAATGATGAAGAATATGCTACTATGGATAATGAAGTTTTTCTTTACAGGTGATGATAATAATGGAGTTATGATACTATAAATAATGAAGTGATGGATAATGAAGTTTTTTTCTTTACAGATGAGGATATTGTTGAAGTTATGCATTTATGCTATATAGTTATTTAAGTATTTGTTGCAGTTCGCTTTGACAGCAGGTGTTATATTGCATAGTATAATGACGGACGGTTTTGGAAAGGACAGCTATGGAACACATTATTATACACATTTCACTACCTGTTAATTCGAAGTTCACTACTTTTCAGCATAAAATGCATTTCTTCTTTCAGCTTAATAATCCATTTCTTTATATATTTTTGCAGGAGAAATTATTTATGAAATTAATATGCGATAATCAGTTGTTCATTAAATCTATGTCATCTATGAATGTGATTACATATACCCTACTTGTCTCATAATCTTGCTACAGCTGACTTATGACGAATGACGTTACACATTTTCATTTACACCAACAACCCAGAAGCAAATTTTTCTCTCTTGCTTTCCCCTACAATTACCCAACGCAATGCATTGCTAACAAAAAAAATGTATTACCAGTCCCAAATATTGATACCAGTTTAAGAGAGTTCTGAGTAATGCTGATCAGCTATGAATAATATGTTACCTGAAAAATGAATATTACTAATTACAGTATTGAGATGACCAATGCTTTGTAACTAGAAAGAACTATTAATAATGCTTTGTAACTAGGAAAAGAATGCTACTAATTATGCTTTGTAACTAGAAAATGAATGCTATTCATTATGCTTTGTAACTGGGAAAAGAATGCGATTATTTAATAACGCTTTGTAACTAGGAAAAGAAGGCTACTGATTATTACTATATTGAAATGACAAATGATTAATAATGCTTTGTAACTGGAAAATGAATACTATTAATTAATAATGCTTTGTAACTAGGAAAAGAATGCTACTAATAACGCTTTGTAACTAGGAAAAGAATGCTACTAATAATGCTTTGTAACTAGGAAAAGAATGGTACTAATTATGCTTTGTAACTAGAAATTGAATACTATTCATTATGCTTTGTAACTGGGAAAAGAATCCGATTATTTAATAATGCTTTGTAACGAGGAAAAGAAGGCTACTGATTATTACTATATTGAAATGACAAATGATTAATTAATAATGTTTTGTAACTGGAAAATGAATGCTACTAATTAATAATGCTTTGCAACTGAGAAATGATGACTGTATTGGGATGACCAATGATTGAGTATCAACAATATTATTGACTACCTCCTGTTTTAAGTAATGACTTCTGATGATTTGTAATTAGAGAATGGGTGCAAATATTCTATGTAAAATAATTAATGAACATTTTTCTGTAATACTACATACATGATACAGAAATGTTCAATAACTGGGCTATGAATGCCGCAAACTACTAATGTAATTCCTAATGAAGACTAGTATGTAACTTAATGTCCTACACCTTCTGACCTCGCTACCCTGAATTACTGCAATATCCATTTATCCTGTACATCCTCCTGATCATGGAGCACTATATTTGGTTTTTGCAATAATTCTACGTTGGTGTGCCTTGTAAGAGCGTGGTGTTGACACCACATGCTGTCCGCCACCGTGCGCGATGGAGACGTTATTATGGTCCCACTGTTCAGTGTACGTAATGTACTGCCAAAGTGAAAACATGGAATATTACTACGACGTTTCAGTGTCTTGCCTACGCTGATAAATACTTCTGGGAAAAGAACTTCAAATTGTCTCACTTGGTGTTGTACTTCTGTGGAAAGATATGCACTTTCAGTGCAGCTGCGTGCAACCTAAAGTGCTACAACCATGATGCAATCCTTCCCTTTCCTATCCTAATTCTTGTAACATAGTGAAAATCATCTTCTTGCTAATATCATTTATATTCATGGCCTATACATTTTTTTCAATTTGCTGAACTGCAGTACATGTGCACTTATGTCACTTATCAACATGATTTTTTCCCATTATGTTTATTTGTTGTGAAAATGCTAAAGAGTTTTTCAGTGCGTGTGCACTTATGTCATTTCTTTTGTACTCACATTTTGTCATTGTCTAATATGTTTTGTACTTGATGCATGTGCACCATATTTCCTTCCTGTTTTATTTCTGTATATATGCTGTAATTGTAAAGTTAATTAGTTACGAAAAAATTTGTCATTTTGACTCACCATCGCTGCCAAATTTTTGCCCCCCCCCCCCCCCCCCAGTGGAGGGTTATGAAACACGTATGTATTCAGTAGCAGCGATGGCGAGGCATGACAGAATCTCTGACCAGAGAGCTATTCATCGTTTCTAGTCTGCGCTTGACCGCGCGTGAGTGCAGTTGTTGTACGTAGCGAGTCGCGAGAGCATGTAGTTCGTTCGTGCTAGTAGCGCGCGCGAGACAGTCGGAGTTGTGTGTGAGGAATCGGCGGGCGTCGACATGGGTATCTGGTCAAGGTTCGGGACGAGGTATATTTTTTAAATAAGGTAATGAAGCAGCATTGCGCACATCTGATAATGTAATGTATATTAACTGTAATTAATTTGTTCAAGAATTGCCGCAATAATAGTTTTTGTTCTCAAAGCAATTGTTTTAAGAAAATAATCATTACAATTGAAACAATATTTCCTTTGCTTTTCCTCCCAGAATCAATTTATCAGTTTGATCTTAACGTTAATTTTGTGGGGACTTAACATTTTTTCATATTTTTGTTATCATTGAGTTTTATTACTGTGGGAAGCTAACATTTGGCTCTATTGCATTTTCATTCAATTCATGTCATTTAATAATAATTACGGGGAGGTTACACTTGTCATTTCAAATTTTTACGGGGAAGTTACAGACTATAACAGCGACACAAGGAGTCTTGAAGCAAAGCGTATACTGTTCGTAAACTGTTCGCGTGCCGCCACGTTTACTGTACCGTGCATAGCAAAACTGAGCAATCTAAAACAGGCGCCGAGGAGGCTATGGTGCACCTCCTCACTGACCGTTCAGCGAACGTTGCTGCATATGGGCCTCTGCAGCAGGTGCCTGGTTCATGCACCCACGTTTGGCTGCCGTTCATCGGCAACGAAGACTGGAATTTGCGAGCCAATCTTGACATCACCAGAGTGGCTACAGGTGGCTTTTACAGATGAATCATTTTATGCTCCATTGGAGAGATGGCTGTTTGCGTGTACAGCGTGAAACGTATGAAAGCGAACGCTATGCATCAGTTATGGTCTTTGGGATGTTTCTGTATCATTCACTATGTGATCTTGTCATTCTGGGAGGCGGAATGGATCAACATAACTATGCATCTATCACTGAGGACCATTTACACCCTTCATTTTCTTTTCCTGAGCATGATTGCATCTATCAGCAGGACAATGCAACGTGTCACACAGTTCGTAGTGTACTTAAGTGGTTCGAAGAACAGTTGGATGAATTTACCGTACACCCCTGGTCACCAAACTCCTAGATTTTAAACCCGATCTAGAATCTGTGAAACCAAGTACACTACTGGCAATTAAAATTGCTACACCAAGAAGAAATGCAGATCATAAACGGGTATTTATTGGACAAATATATAATACTAGAACTGACGATTACATTTTCACGCAATTTCGTTGCATAGATAGTGAGAAATCAGTACCCTGAACAACCACCTGTGGCTGTAATAACGGCCTTCATACACCTGGGTATTGAGTCAAACAGACCCTGGATGGCGTATACAGGTACAGCTGCCCATGCACCTTCAACACGATACCACAGTTCATCAAGAGTAGTGACTGGCGTATTGTGACGAGCCAGTTACTCGGCCATCATTGACCAGACGTTTTCAATTGGGGAGAGATCTGGAGAATGTGCGGGCCACGGCAGCAGTCGAACATTTTTTGTATCCAGAAAGGCCTGTACAGGACCTGCAACATGCGGTCGTGAATTATCCTGCTGAAATGTAGGGTATCGCAGGGATCGATTGAAGAGTAGAGCCACGGGTCGTAACATACCTGAAATGTAACGTCCATTGTTCAAAGTGCCGTCAATGCGAACAAGAGGTGACCGAGACGAGTAACCAACAGCGCCTCATACCATCACGCCGGGTGATACGCCAGTATGGCGATGACGAATACGCGCTTCAATTGTGCATTCTCCCCGATGTCGCCAAACACGGATGCGACCATCATGATGCTGTAAACAGAACCTGGCTTCATCCGAAAAAATTACGTTTTGCCATTCGTGCACCCAGGTTCCTCGTTGAGTACACCATCGCGTCTATGGTAACCGCAGCCATGGTCTCCGAGCTGATAGTCCATGCTGCTGCAAACGTCGTCGAACTGTTCGTGGAGATGGTTGTTGTCTTGTAAACGTCCGCATCTGTTGACTCAGGGATCGAGACGTGGCTGCACGATCCGTTACAGCCATGCGGATAAGATGTCTGTCAGATAAGATGCCTGTCATCTAGACTGCTAGTGATACGAGGCCGTTGGGATCCAGCACGGCGTTCCGTATTACCCTCCTGAACCCACCGATTCCATATTCTGCTAACAGTCATTGGTTCTCGACCAACGCGAGCAGCAATGTCGCGATGCGATAAACCGCAATCGGGATAGGCTACAATCCGACCTTTATCGAAGTCGGAAATGTGATGGTACGCATTTCTCCTCCTTACACGAGGCATCACAACAACGTTTCACCAGGCAACGCCGATCAACTGCTGTTTGTGTATGAGAAATCGGTTGAAAACTTCCCTCATGTCAGCACGTTGTAGGTGTCGCCACCGGCGCAACCTTGTGTGAATGCTCTGAAAAGCTAATCACTTGCATATCACAGCATCTTCTTCCTGTTGGTTAAATTACGCGTCTGTAGCAAGTCATCTTCCTGGTGTAGCAATTTTAATGGCCAGGAGTGTAAATCTCATTGACACCCTTCTTCCACGTTCGTGCTACAAAAGGCGGTTATTGAGGCTGCTGACAAGTGGTCACTGTAACGCTACTGTACAGTGTACTACAACTAAGACGAACACAACAGTATTCCAGAAGTGACCTGCAAATAGACGTCATCAGTAGTCATTGTGATAGAGATGTATGTTTTCAGTGTAATGCCGTGGTGCGCGCGGTACCCACCGTATGGACAGAGGCACTGGAAGCTGTTACCGCCCTGGCCCTGCGACAGGTCGACGCAAATGCCGTTGTTGCGGCACGGGCTGGGGTAGCAGGCGTCGCGCTCCTCGCAGTGCGGGCCCACGAAGCCGGGGCAGCACTGGCACTCGTAGCCCTCCTGCGGGCACAAGAAAGGACACACACCGTAAAGCACGAGCAAGGAGGCCAACTTGTAATACGAAGAGACCGATTCCAAATCCAAATTTAACATTGTAATACACATAGGATTTGTAGTCAGCAATATGTGCTTACAGCTGAGTTACATGATACAATTAGGCTAATAAACAACAAAATCTCAAAGAGACGCACTCCGTAAAGCACTAGCGATGGGGTTAAGTTTGTGATATTAAGATACCGATACCACACACAAATTTAACAATGTGATACACTTTAGGATTATATGCTTGCCGGCCGGAGTGGTTCTAGGCGCTACAGTCTGGAACCACGCGACCGCTACGGTCGCAGGTTCGAATCCTGCCTCGGGCATGGATGTGTGTGATGTCCTTAGGTTAGTTAGGTTTAAGTAGTTCTACGTTCTAGGGGACTGATGAATGGTTCAAATGGCTCTCAGCACTATGGGACTTTTGCTGAGGTCATCAGTCCTCTAGAACTTAGAACTACTTAGACCTAAATAGCCTAGGGACATCACACACATCCATGCCCGAGGCAGGATTCGAACCTGCGACCGTAGCGGTCGCGCGGTTCCAGACTGTAGCGCCTAGAACCGCTCGACCACCCCGGCCGGCGGGGTCCCATAGTGCTTAGAGCCATTTGAACCAATTTGATATATGCTTACCGCTCAATTGCGTGATACAGTTAGGCTAATGAACAAGTCAGTAATTAACATGAACATGCTGTCGGCGTATGCATGATAATGCACGATACCACTATGTTTCAGAAAAAATACGCTCTCGAAAATGCGATTTTCCAGGCGGTGATATCTCCGGTTTTCATCGCAGAGATAAGGTGTCAAGTGTTTCAGATAGTCCTTGGCCTAGCAACCATTAATATATCTACCTGAAGAACGGGTATACTGTAGCTATCGTACGGTAGAGAGACACCCAATATAACAGACAGTGGTTGAAGACATACGGTGTCATATGTAATTTTACTTATATTCGAAACAGGCTTATGTCTCTTGAACTTATTTTATTGGTCTTGACGCAGCCACTCGGATAAGATATTTTTCATTTATTACTGTGTATGACTTCTGAAGAAGGCTATATTATTATAGCAGAAACCATGGTTAAGGTTTAAAACAAACATAATCTAGTGCAACTGTGGGCTGTTTTTAATTCGAGATAATGTCGTAGCCGTTGCTGTTGTAGCTACGAAGACGAAAATAGTGAAGTATTAATGTAACAAGGCCACTAATCAGGCTGAAACCCCGAAACTCTTTATGCCGGGAAAATTTCGAGATCTCAATAATATACCCGGTTTCCTTCAAGGTTTCTTCCACTACCGCACTGTTTTCGCTGGTCACTAAGCGCAGCGTCTTCGCCAGAAGTTACGGCTCTTCTATTCTTTCTACATCACCCACACAATTGCTGCAGGAACGCACACGAATCACCGTACTCTGGATTCATCCTGCAATGCATGTTCACAGGTTTAAGATCGTCACCACTCGAAGAAATGTATCACAGATCGCCGTTCCAGCGTGGCGCAACCGACACTAGCCCTGAAGTTAAATTCATGGGAGAAATTTCTGAACCATTTGATATAAAGACTGGTGTTAGACACGGACATGAACTCTCCCCATTACTGTTTAACTGTGTTTTGGAAAAGGTCATTACAGAATGGCGAGGGCAAAAGTCGTGTCAAAATATGGATCAATCAATCAAGTTAGGTAGAAGTAATATTAGAGTAGATTGCCTCGCCTTTGCAGATGATCTGGCCATTTTAACTAGGGATATTACCACACCTCAAAAATAAATTGAAAAAAGTAGTAGTTGCAAAAAAAGTAGGGCCACAAAAACCATTCGAGAAAACGGAATATATGAATGCAAGAAACAAGCTCTAAAGCTTTTGAACGCGAAATACGGAAAAACAAAAAGGGTTTCTCAGTTTAAATACTTGTGGGAAAATATACAAGAAAAAGCTGCAAAAGAAGATCGCTGTCAAAAAATGTAAACTGCTTCAGATTAACATAAAATATTTATAATAGAAAATCGCTTTCAATGTTCAGTAAACTTAGGTATTACAGCACTGTAATCAAATCTGAATATCTTTATGGAGCAGAAACTTAAATTTCATATATGAAGAGGGATACTGAAGAAATTCGAAAGAAAGAAAGGAAATCTGAAACATTTTTTTGGCTGTGCTCCAGCAACCGTACGCTATTTAATTACAGGACGTACGTACAGCCACTTCGGTTGCACAATATTTTGTCAGTTGACCACGGTTTCGATTGTACTAGCGCAGTCTTCATCAACATAAAAAGTTACGTGGTGTACCTAAATATATAACGACATAGACTGAAATAAGATGCACTTCGTAGGATTACTTCCTTAAATTACGCACAAACAGAATGAACTTACATGTAATCACACCATGGTTTAAAACGTCTGAGCATCAGTGCTCTCGTCAAACAGAAATGTCGTGGGAATAAAAACTATAATATAAAAATATAACATAACTGTCAACCAGATAAAATTCTCCGTGGAATATATAAAGACAACCGCAAGGTCGATTGTGCCAAGAGTGGCATAATACAACCGCTACCGTCAGACTAAACGGCTAACACGGCAAGGCAGCCTCGAGTTGGACACGAAAACAGATTCGCGCCATCTAACAGGAAGTAATTTAATACCGATAACTTAAGAGCAAATGAGGCATTTCAAAGGCAGTTTTAAAGAATACTGGTAACAAATAGGAACCAGTGAATGAAAGTTACAACATAGCGTAACAGTCTTTTTTACAAAAGAAAATACAATTCAAGTAATATACACTGTATGTGTTATTATATTTTTAGGTATTCCATGCAACTTTTTATTCTGATGAAGAGTGCCCTAGTGTAATCGAAATCTTGGTCAACTGACAAAATTTCATGTAACTGAAGTGGCTGTATATATGTTCTGTAGTTAGAAAGAGAAGAAGATTATTAGGAAAATATTAGGCCGCAAGATTACTGATGGAGAAACGTACAGTCTGAGAAGTAATAAGAAAATAGAACAATACACAGACATACGAGGTGACATGAGAAAACGAAGACTTAGATTTTATGGGGATATTAAAAGAATGGCACCCACTAGGTTAACAAAACAAAAGATACAATTCTACGAAAACAGAAGTAAAGCCAAAACTGAGCCAATTAAATGGATTGCTGTCATTAAGGAGGATCTTAAAGTAGCCGGTATAGCTCTGGCAGACATTATACACAGAAAAATATTCTTACAACAGATATTTATTTGGAAAGTTGGTCAGAGGGAAATAATTAGAAAACAGGCTGGAACAACGTGGCCTGATGAAAGAAAGAGACTGCTTTCTGAAAGGATGAAACAAATTTCGACACAAAGGAAGGTCAACCATCAAAAGCGACATTGATTGGTGTACCTCGCATGGTCCTGTTGGGTCCCTACGTAAATAATAATAATAATAATAATAAGGGACAGAGAGAAACAGACAGACAAACAGAGAGAAAAAGACGCCCTATTAAGTTGACCGGCACACCGCAGCTTTTTTGAGACTTGAAACTGTGAAGTTTGGGACCGATCTCATTCGCCGGCGGGTCTCGTGGCTGTGTGAGAAGTACGGCAGTATCACGGTGTAACTCACTTCCTTCGGCCGCGCCACTCCATCTGCACTGCGCTGGCAGACTGCTATAAATATTTCGCAAATCCAATTTTGGCCTCTGGGCTCCGCCGTTTATCTGAATACGTCAAATACTGGGAGAAAGTCGGAGTTACACACGGCCTCCGCGGGACGCCGCGCCCCGGCCGGCCATATTTTACCCCGGCGCGGCCCGGCCCAGAACGGCGCGGCGCAGCACTTTAAAGCCCGCGCGTCGCGAGGGTTGCTCGCCTTTAGGCGGCGCTCTCACTCCAACCTCCTAAGTCCCCGTCTCGCTTCCAGCTAACCCTGACCGGCGGGAGTCCTCAGACGCCTCTAAGCTGGAATAACAAGCCGGGTCCAGAGACGCTGCGCGGCAGTTCTCATCAGCAGCACACCATTCGCAATAGCAAAAAAAAGTTATGAAGTTACATGTGATCCGACTTAAACAACTTACTGGTTTTATGCAACCCGCAACGCCTTCAAATACTACGTGCATGATGTTAATATTTTCTCGCTCGCTACGCGCGAATTATTATTAACGCTACAGGAAAAAAAAACGAGCGGAACCCATTTGTACGAAATTTAATGTAGCATACGTTTGTTCTGGAGGCAGTAGTGTAAGACGTCGTGGTCTCCTGACCTTCATTGCTTACATATTCCGCCCTCACAAACATATTCCGCATATCAAGATGCTTCATTCGAACCCGAAGTCGATAAGATAAAGTCAATGTTGTATGAATTCATGTAAACGATATGCAAATAACAAGTGCGCAACGGGGTTGAAATACTTGAGACTGGCGTACACACATACATTCCAGACACGACTGTCACAGGAGCTTTTAGTTCAAGAGAGGCAGACCACACACCGGGAGGCCGGTCCCTTCGGAGGACGAGTCAACATCAGCCGCCCGTGGAGCAGACAGTGTGTGCCCAAGTGAAAGGGGACACATCCCCGTGTTCGGCTTAAAAGCAAATTCCGCTACATTGTGTGGGCAGCCAGCCTACACATTCTTTACATATAGCACGCAGGTTCAGAGATTTTCACAGGGAGACAGCAAACGCCCAGGCTGTGGCTAAGCCATGTCTCCGCTATATCCTTTCTTTCAGGAGTGCTAGTTCTGCAAGGTTCGCAGGAGAGCTTCTGTAAAGTTTGGAAGGTAGGAGGCGAGATACTGGCAGAAGTAAAGCTGTGAGTACCGGGCGTGAGTCGTGCTTCGGTAGCTCAGTTGGTAGAGCACTTGCCCGCGAAAGGCAAAGGTCCCGAGTTCGAGTCTCGGTCGGGCACGCAGTTTTAATCTGCCAGGAAGTTTCATATCAGCGCACACTCCGCTGCAGAGTGGAAATCTCATTCTGGGAACATCCCCCAGGCTGTGGCTAAGCCATGTCTCCGCTATATCCTTTCTTTCAGGAGTGCTAGTTCTGCAAGGTTCGCAGGAGAGCTTCTGTAAAGTTTGGAAGGTAGGAGGCGAGATACTGGCAGAAGTAAAGCTGTGAGTACCGGGCGTGAGTCGTGCTTCGGTAGCTCAGTTGGTAGAGCACTTGCCCGCGAAAGGCAAAGGTCCCGAGTTCGAGTCTCGGTCGGGCACGCAGTTTTAATCTGCCAGGAAGTTTCATATCAGCGCACACTCCGCTGCAGAGTGGAAATCTCATTCTGGGAACATCCCCCAGGCTGTGGCTAAGCCATGTCTCCGCTATATCCTTTCTTTCAGGAGTGCTAGTTCTGCAAGGTTCGCAGGAGAGCTTCTGTAAAGTTTGGAAGGTAGGAGGCGAGATACTGGCAGAAGTAAAGCTGTGAGTACCGGGCGTGAGTCGTGCTTCGGTAGCTCAGTTGGTAGAGCACTTGCCCGCGAAAGGCAAAGGTCCCGAGTTCGAGTCTCGGTCGGGCACGCAGTTTTAATCTGCCAGGAAGTTTCATATCAGCGCACACTCCGCTGCAGAGTGGAAATCTCATTCAAGAGTTATCTTATTTGTCAACAGCGAGCGGCGCAGACTGCGGTCATCGCAGCTTACGGTATCGTGAGCTACAGCTATTGCGAGCCCCATATTTCCTCCACAACAGTACACTTCACACCATTTCACGCGCGACAGCCCGTCCGTACCTAGCAACATTCTAAAGGATAATTATTCAAGTTGAGTAGACGCGCCTCTCAGCCATTCTGCCACGTCAATGACAATCTTAAACTTTGTATAGAAATTTCATTAGCGAATCCTATCCTTGAGAGGTAACTTCACATTCAGAAAAGAACCAGGATATAACTTGTTCAATTCATAACTAAAAGTGCCATTGTGATTTCTCAGAATTTTTGAAAAATAAATAAGAATTTTCGTTAGTTTCATGTTTTTCTTACACTACTCCAGTAGCCAAGTATCCCACTAGTTACGTAAGATATTTTGTGAATTTTTGTGTCATTTCCTAACAGCAGATGACTCCAGAAGATATTTACTGCTGAAAGTTTTTCAGGCATTTCTCTTTAGCACGTTAGGAACGTCTGTCTGACTTCTGTAGTAGTGTGGGGGTGGAAATTGCATCTTGCAGGAGCCACAGGGTAAAGGGTACATCTAGGATTAATCCGTTGTGCAGAATAACAGAATAGCAGGTCAACCCCACGCTCACAGTAGTTTTGGTTTATTCAAACAAAACGTACAAAACTGACCATTAAACGCGTTTTTCTTGAATAACAGTGGCCTCTAGCGAAAAAATATTCCAAAATAAAGTTCAGCTTCATGAAGCTCCCTACAAAAAGGTTCTGTTCATTTTTTCTGTAGGACTAGGCCTAATAGTTTGCGCATAGCGAGCGAGAGAATATGAAAAACTCTTCTGCGTGGTATTTGAAGGCATTGCAGGCAACTAAAAACCAAGTGGTAGAGTCAGCTGAATCCCCCTGTATGCACAACAACAAAAATACAGTCTGAACAAGCAATGAAGGCCCAACGGTATAGACCAGCCGCCGTGTCATCCTCATAAGTCACCACTTGCGGTTACGGAGGAGCGTGTGGTCAGCATACCACTCTACTGGCCATTGTCAGTTTTTGTGACCGGCGTCGCTAGTTCTCAATCAAGTAGTTCCTCAATTGGCCTCACAAGAGCTGGGTACACCTCACTTGCCACCAGCACTTAGCAGATCCGGACGGTGAACCATCCAAGTGCTGGCCAAGCCCAACAGCACTTAACTTTGGTGATCTGATGGGAACCAGTGTTACCACAGGCGCAACGCCATGGGCCACCCTGTATACAGGGTGTTTCAAAAATTAATTTACAATCTTTGGAGATATGTTCCTTAGACCAACAGAAGAAGAAACTTCATAAAAACAAATATACAAAAGTCCTTCGTTTTCGAGTTAGTAGTGAAAGTTGCTGTTCAATGGCTTTCAAAGTACAACCAATCAACTTCACTTATCTGTGCACTCGTTTGAATCACTGCATGTAGATGGTGTTTTGTTGCCAGCGAGACTTTTTTAAATTCGTCATTCGATGTCCGTTGTGTACGTGCATTACAGCTAATGCGTTAACTGAAAGCACTCCGTTAGAACGTGACAAGATCTTCATTTCGTCAGCAGCAGTCACGATTTTTATATACGGCCGCGCGAATATTTACGGGCACGAGGCTGTACGGCTGTATCAGACGGCGTTTGCAGCCCCAAGACAGAGTCATCAAGCGATCGGTGCTGCCAACCATCACGTTGCCGAGACAGGATCCGTAGCATCACGGATTACTGACCGAGGAAGGGCAGGTATTGCTCGTACGTTTCACCAGGAAGAACACGTTCTATGGGCTGTCGAAGAACAGTCAGGCCTCATCGCAAGACAAGTGGTCTTAGCATGTATTACATACCCAAGTTCCGCATGGAGGATGTTTCACGAGCATCTCATGTATACGTATCATCTTCAGTGTGTGCAAGGCATTACCTCTGCGGATCACCCACCACGGTTGCACTTATGCCAACGGTTTGTTCCACAAACAGCCAATACAATGTCTGTCTTCTCCCAGCACGTCTTACAAGCGCTGTCTACAGGGACTTTACTCAGAACACTAGCCAAAACCTTCTAGAAGATAAGAAGAAACATTTGTTTGTGCATACTGAAGTTCCAAAATAGTTCAGTCTGTTTGTTTGAGACGTACTGGTTGGTGTCTGTCGTTACATATACTAGTAGACAGGTAGAGCAGGACCAGTTCCATAGACTGCAAAATCCCCAGTTCTGAATCCCTTGGTTTATTGTCTCTGGGAGCACCTTAAGAATTGGTCTATGCACTCAGACGACCTTGATACAGAACCTCTTCATCATGGAAGCTTGCAAGTTCATTCGAAACAATGAAGGTAGTGATTGAAACGATGTGACAATCCATACGAAATGAGAAATGAGCGTTTGGCGTCATTGGCCGGGAGGCCCCTTACGGGGCAGATCCGGCCGCCTTGGTAAAGGTCCTGTTACATTCGACGCCACATTGGGAGACCTGCGCGATGGAGGGGGATGAAATGATGATGAAGACAACGCAACACCCAGTCCCTGAGCGGAGAAAATCCCCGACCCAGACGGGAATCTAACCTAGTCCCACAGGAAGGCAATCCGCCACGCTCACCACTCAGCTATCAGGGCGGACGCAACCATATTGGACGAGTCAAGTATGTTTAGACATATCGAGTATTTACACTGAGGAAAAAAGTCGCAACACCAAAATAATTCATGTGCAGTTATGAAATTTCTAGAATACATTTGTCTAGGTATATTTGAGAGATTAAAATTGCAAGGTCACAGGTCAATGTAAGCGCGAGATTAGACGTTACAAATATGAAACGCTGATACACTCATAACCGGCGTAATCGCATGTACTGTTTTTCGTTTTTTGTTTTTTGTTTTTTTTTTTATTTACAGTTGCCGGATGTCAGGTTGTGGGATGGACTTCCATGTCTGTTCGGTCAATACAGGGCCCGATTATGCTGTCTGGTGATGACGCTGGAGTTGTTATCCGATGATGTCCCATAGGCGCTCAACTGGAGGCAGATCTGGTGATCGGGCAGGCTAACACAAGAAGTCGACACCCTTTACACCACCTCAAGTTACAGCGGCAGTAAGTGGACGGGCGTTATCCCGTCGGAAAATACCCTCTGGTATGTTGTTCGTGAAAGGCAGCAGAACAGGTGAATCACCAGACTGACGTACAAATCTGCGGTTAAGGTGCGGGGGGGGGGGGGGGGGGGAGAGGTAAGCTCAGACCATCATTAGTACAGGTGTAGGTCCTGCGTGTCTATCACAAAGACAGGTTAATTACAGGCCCTCAACGAGTGTGGTTTCGATATCGTATTGATGTAATGTCTTTCCCGTATACCGAAGCAGTTATCTCCCCGGGGCCCCACTATGGGTATGAGGCTTTCTTTCACACCATGTGCTGCATTTATGTGCGATGTTGTTAAGGATGTGAATTTGGTGGTACTGTTGCTACAGAATTCATGGGAAAAGTGGAATTGCTTACCCTCGATCATCGGCGCTGGTTGAACTTATTTGCTTAGGTCATAGTGAGTAGACTCTGTGAACAACTGTTCAGAGCTGTTTGCTCTGCCGCAAGGTTCTTTATACTATTTGCTTCATGTCTGAGCTAAACTTAGTTTTATTCGAAGAGTTGATAGGTTCCACCTTGGTTGACCTACATTGCTAGAGGATTCTTTCTGTTTGTCACACAAATCCCTGTCTATAAGGTTTGAGCCTGGTTTCTAATTTATGAATACTGTCTGTGACTCCTTGTGTAATCCATTTTGGTACAGAGGATTAATTTCACTGTCCACTGGTTTCGTTGAAGCCTTCAAGGCGATACTGTTTACACTTTATTTATACATTCCTGTATAGAAGTAGCTTGACTCTTTTGGACCCAATCTTTCTCTGAAGTTTATATTTCACATGGTTTATAATTGGGAACTGGTTGTTTTGATAGGCTGTGCTACAGCTGTCAATTCATGTCTTCACTAAATGTTTAGTGATGATTCGAGTATTTTTCCTTGGAACGTGTGTTAACTGAAATGTTTTCTACCTGTTTTAGTATGTCCTGAAACCATACTGTGCTTTATTCAGTTTATTTACGTTATGTTACGTAATGTTACAATGTTGAAACTCAATGAATGTTTCTAAATTTGCAAATATTAAATCTTTTTGCCTCTTTCATTACATTCATATATTATTGCTAAATTTCAAGCGTTTGAAAGAAAAGAAAAGCAGTTTTTTACAACTTACTAAATAAGGTATTTTGTGAGAGCTTAGTAGTCCCAGCGCCTTCCTACCGAAAAACTTTGACTTCCACAGAGTACACTGCTACAGGTGTCAGCAGAAAATTGTGTTGTCATTTATGTGAATATGAACTCCGCCATCAGTAAGTGATAAGCATTCATTTTGTTTCCGTAAGGAAATCGTAACATGCGAGGAATAATATACGTGGAATTTCTTGGAACTGCTTCCCACGTTTGCTTCTGATCTCTTCTAACGAAAGTTCTGAGCTCACTATACGGCTGGATTCCGTTCTCGCAAAGAGCGACCAAAGTTTTGTGTTAGACGAGGGCTGAGTGCAAACTTTCCCACCAGACAAAGCGCTCAGCCGAGACTACGTGGGCTGGGCGGCTCATCCTTGTCGCAGAAGGACGCGGGTGGGAAACGTGGGTGGCAGGCATCAGGGGGGAAATTCGCCGGGATCGGTGACAGATGTGTTCCGCGAAAGCAAATAGACCGACACGGGAGACGGAGGGGTTGACATAGACGCCGTGGAAAGTTCTCTGCATGCGTTTGACGGTACGTAAGGTGCGTTGCCCTTTACTGACGGGTTCAAGCGATGCTTTTGATAGATACAAAAATCTCGTGGTCAATCAAATAGCTGACCCTCACGAACTACGTAATGTTGTCAACGGAGACTTCATCAGTTCACGATTTGATGAACAATTGTTAATGTGAGCGCTCTGAACCTAATCAGATGGTGACAGGGAACAAAATCTGTCAGAGGAGCTAAATCTTCGATACTAATAACAGATCTGCAAAACTGACATGTCTGTCTGTTTGTCAGTTTCAACAGACTTCTCCAAAACTACCAGACGAATTTGGTGGTTTTTCCGTGGATAATCTGAGTATTGCATGGCACCGTATAGGCTTTATTTCGTCAGAATCGAATCACCGAAAAAATAAATCGTAATAGATAGTTTTATCCATACTAATATTACAATTGTGAAAGTATCTCTATCTTTTACATTTACAGCACTAACCTGCTGAATCGATTTCGACGAAATTTGGTATGGAGATAGCTTGAACCCTGAGGAAAGATGTATGTGAGTTGAACAATATTTACTCTTTAAAAAAGCATTATTTCTCTGACTTTCATCTTTATCACATTTCTGAAAAATGTTTTGTATGGTTGATGTGCTATGTAACACGATTTAATGTAATATTTAAAATGCTCATACAACCTTCAATGTGTTTAATACATACTCCCACAGTATCTGTTTCATAATGGACACGTTGTGCACAGTGATCAGCTAGAAAATTATCACCACCGACCTACTATCGATATAAACCCGTCCAGACGACAGCAGCGACACCTGGAAAGTGTAACGTCTCCTAGAAAAACACGTATTAAAAAGAGAAAAGAATAATTGAACTGGATGATTGTAATTGCGTGGACAACGATTGTGTGAACTTTATGTAATAAAGAGAAACCATTATGTGCCATGTTTTTTACTTGTATAGAATTTTGTACCGGTTTTTAAAGATAATATCTGAGTCGGCAAGTACTGAGACCGCCACAGACGATACTTATTAAATATGAAACAAAGATGAGAATATGTCAAAACGAGTGTAAATAGTAGTGACCGAGCATTAATTTCTCTGTCGTCTTGTTGTAGTTACGTGAGTAGGAAGAGCCTGTGACGCTATATTGTATGCTTGTGTAGCATTCTTTTGTCAAGATTGAACGAAGGACGCCATTAGGTACTGATTTGTAAAGGTGTGTAATAATTTAATCTGTCTAAACGTTTTGAATAGAGTTACTTAGTGAAAACTTGCATTATGATTTATACAAGGTCCGGCAGAAAAACCTCCCCTTTAAGGAAAGCTAATAAAAACAAAACCAAATAAGGTAGAACAATTTTATTTATACTAAATAAAAGTACATATTATGCCATTTTAGAAAATATTTTTATGGTCTTACTTTTTAAATAAAACATCCCTTAAATGGCTTCCTGCACTGTCGACACACTGTTTGAGTCTTTCCCTGAAGTTATTCATTACTCTTTGAGTAATTTCAGGTGGAATAGCTTCAACCTCTTGTGTAATTGCTTCTTTCAGGGCTCGTAAAGATTGTGGACGTTGTTCATAAACTTTTGCTTTTAAATAGCCCCAAAGAAAGAAATCACAGGGCGTTAAGTCCGGCGATCGTGGGGGCCAGCCAATGTCTCCACGCAACGAGATCACATGTCCAGGAAACATTTCCTTCACCAATGCCACCGACTGCCGCGCTGTGTGGGCTGTAGCACCATCTTGCTGGAACCACACGTTCTCTATTTCACCAAAAAGCTCCCTTAGTTGCGGTTGGAGAAAGTCGCGGAGCATGGCACAATAGCGTTCACTGTTGACGGTTAAATTCCTGTCATTTTCTTCGAAAAAGTAAGGACCGATCACTCCGGAATTGTAAACAGCACACCATACTGTTACTTTAGGGCTATGAAGTGGTCGTTGATGAAGTTCTTGGGGATTGTGTTCACACCAGTACCTGCAATTTTGGCTGTTCACTGTTCCGGCAAGGTGAAAGTGTACTTCATCAGAAAAAATCACAATATCGTTGGGACGAATGTTCCGAAGAAGGTCTTGGCACAAACTTACACAGACACCACAGTCTCGTTCACTCAGTTCCTGCGTAGTTACAATTTTGTAAGGATGCATTTTAAGATCTCGATGCAAGATTCTTCTCACACTTCGATCAGATATCCGTAATGCTGCCGCATGCTTTTTAGCGGATCGTCGAGGAGATTGTTGAACTGAAGCTCTAACTGCATCAACATTTCCGTGGCCTGTTGCAGTCCGTGGTCGTCCAGGTGGTTTCCTTTTTAATGCGGAACCTGTCTCACGAAAGTTAGCAACCCAAGAATAAATTGTTTTCTTATCGGGAACAGGGTCCCGTCGTCCGAGCGCAAAGTGATCGCGAAAAGCACGTTGAGTATTAATAGGCGATTCGCCATTTTGAATAAAATCTTCCACTACGAAGGCATGATGTTCACCAGACCACGCCATGGCGTACTCTGAAAACGGCACGTAGGCAGCTACTTAACGACGCGCCCCCCACCACTCTGCTCCTTCTACTGTCCGCTGCACGTTACTTTGTAATCGGGGAGTTTTTTATGCCGGACCCTGTAATAAGCTTGCCTGGCATTTTATCCCATCCTTTTAAGACATTTTCAGCTATTTAAATATTATTCGTGGTGCAGAGCTGCGCTACGAATGAACGAGCCGCTGCCGGCGCATTCAAACTGCATTAAATGAAACCAATCATACCGCAAAGAATCGGACAGATAATAATGAACTAAAATTATTTCTTTTAGCTTTCGGAATTGCAGGGCAGAGCAGCAGATTTTATGGTGTGTTTTACAGGTGGACGCGGGCTACGGATGATATATTATTAACAGTGAAATAAAATAATTTACTTTCATAACATAAAATAAATCTTACTGTTCGTAGTTCTGGTCTGGCAAACATTACAGTAAAAATATCTCTTTCTCTGATAATAGTCTCATGTTCTCGTGTTAGTCGTGGTACATATTGGTGTTTTACTGTTAACAAAAATCCACTGCAAAATTTTGATGTTGAACAAACATTGCGTACTGTAACATCAGAATTTATAACGAAATAATTTTCAGTAACCTTTTCAATAACTGCAAAGTAAGGAAGATATGTTGTTGTTGTTGTGGTCTTCAGTCCTGAACTGGTTTGATGCAGCTCTCCATGCTACTCTATCCTGTGCATGCTTCTTCATCTCCCAGTACCTACTGCAACCTACATCCTTCTGAATCTGCTTAGTGTATTCATCTCTTGGTCTCCCTCTACGATTTTTACCCTCCACGCTGCCCTCCAATGCTAAATTTGTGATCCCTTGATGCCTCAGAACATGTCCTACCAACCGATCCCTTCTTCTAGTCAAGTTGTGCCACAAACTTCTCTTCTCCCCAATTTCATTCAATACCTCCTCATTAGTTATGTGATCTACCCACCTTATCTTCAGCATTCTTCTGTAGCACCACATTTCGAAAGCTTCTATTCTCTCCTTGTCCATACTAGTTATCGTCCATGTTTCACTTCCATACATGGCTACGCTCCATACAAATACTTTCAGAAACTACTTCCTGACACTTAAATCTATACTCGACGTTAACAAATTTCTCTTCTTCAGAAAAGATTTCCTTGCCATTGCCAGTCTACATTTTATATCCGCTCTACTTCGACCATCATCAGTTTTTTACTCCCTAAATAGCAGAACTCCTTTACTACTTTAAGTGTCTCATTTCCTAATCTAATTCCCTCAGCATCACCCGATTTAATTTGACTACATTTCATTATCCTCGTTTTGCTTTTGTTGGTGTTCATCTTATATCCTCCTTTGAAGACACTGTCCATTCCGTTCAACTGCTCTTCCAAGTCCTTTGCTGTCTCTGACAGAATTACAATGTCATCGGCGAACCTCAAAGTTTTTACTTCTTCTCCATGAATTTTAATACCTACTCCGAATTTTTCTTTTGTTTCCTTTACTGCTTGCTCAATATACAGATTGAATAACATCGGGGAGAGGCTACAACCCTGTCTCACTCATTTCCCAACCACTGCTTCCCTTTCATGCCCCTCGACTTTTATAACTGCCATCTGGTTTCTGTACAAATTGTAAATAGCCTTTCGCTCCCTGTATTTTACCCCTGTCACCTTTAGAATGTGAAAGAGAGTATTCCATTCAACATTGTCAAAAGCTTTCTCTAAGTCTACAAATGTTAGAAACGTAGGTTTGCCTTTTCTTAATCTTTCTTCTAAGATAAGGAAGATATATTGAACTTCATAGCGAGTTACAGTAACGAAACAATGTTGCTTTAATAGAAAGCCAGATCCAGAATAATGAGAACATAATAGATTTGGTTTTGTTGACAATTAATGATCCAAAGAAAGTCACAGCACAGCATCCCTAAAAAGGATTTCAGGGCTCTTTTCGTAGCAACATATTTTATCTCATATATTAGTTGTTGCGCGAGCAGTAACAAAGCAAAGAGAGGCAGCGAAACTCGTTGTGCACACTGATAAGCCAGACCTACTACAGATATAAACCCGTCCAGACGACAGCAGCGACACCTGTCGAGGAATGACAACTAGTAAGACACACGCACAGTGTGTGTAGTATCAGTGAGCGTGCTGCGTGTGTGTGGAATGAGGAAGGCGCGCGTTCTATCTAAGTCTGACGGTGGGCAGACTGTGGTGGCCCGGAGGTTCGGAGGGAGCATTTCAGAAACCACACAACTTGTCGGATATTCGAGGAGTGCTATGGTGAATATCCTCAACACGTGGCGAAACAAAGGTGAAACCTCGTTCGGACGTCTAGGGGTTGGACGACTACCCCTCATTACAGATGTCGGGCGTCGTAGGCTGGCCAGACTGGTAAAACAGGACAAGCGGCGAATCGTGGTGGAACTGCTTTTAGTGCCGAGCAAAGCACAAGTTTTCGAACACACAGTGCATCGAACACTCCTAACGATGGGCCTTCACAGGTGACGACCCACACATGTGACAATGTTAACACAACGACATCGGCAACTATGACTGAAATGGGCACGTGACCATCGGCACTGCACACTGGTGCAGTGACAGAGCGTTGCATAGTCTGGTGAACCGCAGTACCTTCTACATGATGCCGATGGGAGGATGCGAATCCGTTGTCTTCCAGGTGAATAGCTCCTTGACACATCTACTGCAGGATGGAGACAAGCTGGTGGTGGCTCCATTATGATCATGGGAACATTGACGTGGGCATCCACGGGACCAGTAAAACTTGTGCAAAACACCATGACGACCAAGAAGTACTGTACACTGATTTCAGAACTTGTACACCCCCTCATGACGATCATGTATTTCAGACGGCAGTGACTCTTTCCAACAACATAATGCGCCATGTCACAAGGCCAGGAGTGTGATGGGGCGGTTCGAAGAAAACAGTTGCGAGTTCCAATTAATGTGATGCCCTCACAACTCGCCAGATCCGAACCTAATGTCACACAAATGGGTCAGAGCTCACCACCCCCCTCCCTGAAATTTACGGGAATTAGGTGACTTATGTGTGCAGATGTGGTGCCATATCCCTCCACCGACATACCATAGCCTCACTGCTTCCATGCCACGAAGCGTGGCCGCTATTATCTGTGCCAAAGGTGGACATACTGGCCATTAGGTGGGTGGTCATATGTTCTGACTGAGCAGCATAATGTATAGCTACTTCAGTAGCACGATGCATAAATACACGCTCCTGCTCACTCCCCTGTGCTCGGCAGGTACGATGCGGGTGCCGACTGATCGAGTGTTGGGAGAGCTTGGGAGGGGGCAAAGCGGAGAGCACATCACGATCTATGCTTACCCAAACAGGGAGACACGTGAGGGCAGCTGATGTTATTGCAATTACAGTAGATTACTTACTCGCCATCATAATGAAACTACTGATCACCACAGATGCGGTTAACAGCTGGTTGATAACAAGGTGTCATGGGCATTCTCTTGCTAAGACAAATAAGGAAACAAAAGTTAATGGTGGTTTTAAATCTCACCAAAAGCAATATTACGAAATTTTACATTGTACTGTAGAGATATGTAAACGGTTTGTTATTTATTTAGAATACGTGAACCACATTGTCTCTAAACAGCACCACAGTAAATGCAGATGTACTTTTTCCTGGCGTTAAATTTCAATTTCAACTGTGTAACCAGTATAATTAGCAAAGATGAAGAGTAGACTTAAGTTCCAGGAAACGCTCAGAAGAATCAATGTGAAGGTTGCAGTTCTGAATGTTGAATGAACTGTGTCTGAATTTCTCTATGGCTGTATTTACTATGATAATGAATAGCACATAGTCTGTTCAGCTGATGAGCAACACAGATCTCTAAAAAGGGCAGTCAGAGATGTTGAACAGACAAACATAGGTGACCGAGAGAGGTCACGCAGTGGTTAGCATACTTCACTCACATTCAGGAAGACGATGGTTCGAACCTGCGTTCGGCCATCCTGTTTCAGGTTTTCCGTGATTTCACTAAATCGTTTAAATCAAATGCCGGGATGGTTCCTTTGAAAGGGCATGGCCGATTTCCTTCCATATCCTTCCCTCATCTGATGGGACCGATGACCTCGGTGTTTGGTACCCTCCGCCAAATCAACCAGCCAAACATACATATGTGCAGGAAAGTGGTTGTTGTTTATGTGGTCCTTAGTCTGAAGACTGTTTCGATGCAGCTCGCCATGCTACTCTATAATGCGCAAGCTTCTTCATGTCTTGACTGTTGTAACCTACCACCTTCTGAATCTGCTCACTGAATTCATCTCTTACTTTCCCTCTACGATTCCTCGCCCCCCCCCCCCCCCTCCCTCCGACACGCGCACACACACCTTCCTCCAGTACTAAATTTGTGATCAAGTGATGTCTCAGAATGAGTTCTATAACCGATCCCCTATTTTAGTCAAGTTGTGCAACAAATTTTTTGTCTCCGCAGTTCCATTCAGTACCTCCTCATTAGCTTCGTGATCTACCCATCTAACCTTCAGCATTCTTCTGTAGCACCACCTTTCAAGAGCTTCTATCCTTTTCTTGTCTAAACTGAACGTCGTCCATGTTTGACGTCCATACATGGCAACACTCAAAACAAATAGCTTCAGAAAAGACTTCCTAACACAATCAGTGTAAAAATATGTCTCTAAAAATCTGGATCTCCTTCAATTCACCAACCTGTCAACATTTTTAGAGTCATATTTTTATAAAGAATTTAATATCTGATCAGTGAAAGCATATATATCATTTTATATTGACATTCCTTTCTGAAAATCAAACTGCAATTTATTAGTACTTCATTTTTACAAATATGTTACACTATTCTTGACTACATTCTTTTTTCAAGAATTTTGAATAAAGCTGTCAGAAGGGATTTCTGAAGATCAAATAAGGCAGAACAGAGAGATAACATTCCATCAGAATTTCTAAAATAACTGGATGAAGTACCAGCAAAATGACTATTCACGTTAGTGTGTAGAATGAATGAGTCTGCCGACACACCATCTGACTTTCAGAAAAACATCATCCACACAGTTCCGAAGACTATAAGAGCTGACAAGTGAGAGAATTATAGTACAATCAGCCGAACAGCTCATGTATCCAAAAGAAAAATCATAACACTTTCATAGATTTTTTCGACCTGGAAAAGCTGTTTGACAATGTAAAATGGGGCAAGATGTTCGAAATTCTGAGAAAAACCGGGATAAGGTTAAGAGATAGACGTGTATTATACAATATGTACAAAAGCCAAGAGTTCCCTCTTGGGCGACCAAGAACGATGCGCTCGGATTAAAAAGAGTGTGAGACAGTGATGGCCGGCCGGTGTGGCCGTGCGGTTCTAGACGCTTCAGTCTGGAACCACGTGACCGCTACGGTCGCAGGTTCGAATCCAGCCCCGGGCATGGATGTGTGTGATGTCCTTAGGTTAGTTAGGTTTAAGTAGTTCTAAGTTCTAGGGGACTGATGACCACAGATGTTAAGTCCCATAGTGCTCAGAGCCATTTGAACCATTTTGAGACAGGGATGTAGCCATTTGCCCCTATTGTTCATGAAAGGATTCCAATGATGCGATTCGTTGATGACATTGCAATCCTGAATGAAAGTGAAGAAGAACTACACGATCTGCTGAATGGAATGAACAATCTAATGAGTACAGAATATGGACTGGCAGTAAGTCGAAGAAAGTCTAAAGTAATAAGAAGTAGCAGAAATGAGAACAGTGAGAATCTTAAGATCAGGATTGATGGTCACGAAGTTGATGATGTTACGGAATTCTGCTACGTAGGTAGTAAAATAACAAATGACGGATGGAGTAAGGAGGTCATCAAAAGCAGTCTAGCACTGACAGAAAGGGAGATTTCTGGCCAAGAGAGGTTTGCTAGTATCAAACATAGGCCTTATTCGGAAGAATAAATTTCTGGAAAGGTACGTCTGGAGCACAGCATTGTGTGGTAGTGATACGTGGACTGTGGGAAAACCTGAACAGTAGAGAATCGAAGCATTTCAGATGTAGTGCTACAAACGAATGTTGGAAATTAGGTGGATTGATAAGGTAAGGAATGAGGAGGTTCTGGCAGAATCGGAGAGGATATAAACATGTGTAAAACACTGACAAGGAGAAGGGACTGGATGATAGGACCTCTTTTAAGACATCAGAGAAATACTTCCATAGGACCAGAGGGAGCTGTAGAGGAGGACAGAGACTGGAATAGATCCAGCAAATAATTGAGGACGTAGGTTGTAGGTTTCAAGTGCTACTTTCAAATGGAGAGGTTGGCTTAGGAGAGGATTTCGTGGCCGGCCGCATCGAACCAGTCAGAAGACTGATGACTCAAATAAAATTCTCATCAATGAGCATCTGTCACAATCACTCAACATACAGTTTCGTCTGCGTTGTGCCTTAGCGGATGATGTTTCTTTGCATTCGCTTCATGCTGTTTTATTTGTTATTTTTCATTTTTATTTTTTCGTAAAGTTCACATGCAGTTGAGAATTACAAGTATTTAACATTAGTAATACTACGTATAACATGAACATGAAAATACAAAACTACGTATAAAACTAACTAAATGTCAATATCTAGATCATCAGCTTTCATGAGGTCGTTCCAAATCCCCTGGTAGGAACGCAAGGGGCATTTATCTTTAATGTGCTTGTGTGCTTGATTGTCTGTTTCAGAGCACCACAGTCACAGACTGGAGATTCCGTAGCAGCCTATTTGTAAAGAGAGTCTGCGCATCGTCCATGCCCGGTGCAAGCTCTGTGCAATTTGACCCACAATTTCCTGTCGAGTACTGCGCCAGCAGTATCACTTTTATACTTTTGGACCACTCACGTTCTTCAGAATTTTCAATAAGTTGACAGATCTGATTCCACAGGTCTCTCACTCCAGTAGTACTGGCATCTAGCTCTTTTGCTTGCCGTAAAGGTGGGTTTCTTGAACGTAGTCTACTTCGTCGTAAACTTGGTGTGTCTTCGTGTATGGGTAATTCCAGATTCTCCTGTAGCTTTCGGTATTTCCTAAGCAAGGCCTCGCTTCTGCGGATTGCTGGTGCACAGATGTTGCTCAGCAGAGGAAGCCAATAATTCGGTGTTGGTTGGATTGCCCCAGTTACTAAGCACATAGTGTGGTTTAACTGGATGTTGATCAAGTTGGTGTGGCAGCTGTTTAGCCACACTGGGGAACAATACTCGGCCGCTGAGAGGACCAGCGCAATGGATGATGTGCGCAAGGTTTCTTCTCATGCTTCCCATGTCGTTCCACACAATTTTTGAACAATGTTGTTACGAGGTTTTATCTTGGCAGCAGTATTTTCAAGATGTTTTCCATAGGAAAGGGTGACACTAAGGTACTTAGGGTACTTGTTATGACAAAAAGTGTTTCCGTTAAGTTTCACTCTGAGCTCCGTGTTAGCCTGTTTATTTGTCAGATAGAATGCACATCCTTCAGTTTTACTTGTACTGGGTTTAAGTCGCCACTTTCTAAAATAGGCTCTCAAAATGGCTAGATGTTCTGTGAGAATTGCCTCCACTCGTCCTAGATACTTGGCTTTACAAGCAAGAGCGACATCATCCGCGTAGCAGAATTTTGTTGACCTGATATTTGGGAGATCGTAGATAGATAGGTTGAATATAGGGGGGCTAAGATGGAGCCCTATGGTAGACCATTACTTAATTTCCTCTCCTTGCTCACACTTTCTCCCAAATGAACACGGAAGTATCTATTATTTATCATAGAGCTGATGAGAGTTACAGTTTTTCGGCATCAGGTTGTTTTTAGTAACTTGTATATCATCCCTTCTCTGCTGACTGTGTCATATGCCACAGTTAGGTCTACGAACGAGACAGACGTCTTCACGTTTTCTCGGAAGCCAACCTCTATGAAAGTTAGGACCAGTACTTGGTCGCAGCAACTTCTTTGTGGCCTGAAACCCGCTTGCTCAACTAGGATGTGTTCCAGAATGAAACCGCTAATTCTATTATAGACGAGCGTCTCCAAAAGTTTATAAGTACAGCTCAAAAGGAAGACTGGTCTGAAACTTTGAGGGTTGTCAGCTGGTTTAACTGGTTTCAAAATTGCCAGAATTTTTGTTCCTTTTAGCTCGTTGGGTAGTGAAACACTATCTAGGATGTTGGAGAAGAAGCGGACCAGCAATTTTTTTTCCACGATTACCTATGTTTGCAAGAAATTCAGGGTGTATATTATCCAGACCAGGACCTTTACCATGTTCAAGGCCTCATCCATCAGTCGGCGTAAATGGTGAAGAGAAACTGGATTCGTTTGTGCACTGAGCTTTTAGAGAGGTGAGTTCTTGTTTTATTTTAGAAGTAGGTTGTTTGTCACGGGAGGATCTAGTTGTTTCAACTATATGGTTAGCGATTTGGTTACCTGAAATACCAGGTTTCTGCTTAGGTTTATTGGAGGCCCAGGCAACCTTATTCAGGAGGCTCCATGGATGTGTACTTGATTGTCTGAACACATTTTCTACCATCTCACACCGTCGTATGCTTCTAGAAGCGTCAAGACTTTGGAGGAAGTCGTCTGCATTATCGCTGTCGCCAGTTTCGCAATACTGTTCATGAAGTTGTTCATTCCAGCCTGGTATATATTACTTTCTGTACCCATGAGGGATAAACTTCTTAGTAGCAATAAGAGCAGCCTTGACGAATCGAGGGTAGTTATTAAATTCCGGTGGAATGAAACAGATATATTTATCTTGGTGGTCAGCCCTGTAGAAGTTCCATCTGGATCGCGGTACAGGTCTCGCTATTGGGGCAGAGAGCTCCCTATCGAGGATTACTGGCGTGTTGTGGCTGTGTAGGAAATTAGGTATGACCTCTCTGGATATAGGCAGTGGGTGCCCTCTGCAATCCCGATACACAAAGCAGAAATCCGAGTCGTAATCTCTTCGCCTAGCGGCCGATCATAAAGTTCCCAAATCCCTGGCATCATAAACTAGGTATAAATTTTAATTTTCAACCGAGTCGTTGAGTGCAATACCACCGTCATTGTTACGTGCCATAGTTCCACTGTTCGTGGTGACTATTAAAATATACAGCATAAATCGATGGGTGGGCCGTAATTGGCAGAACATCCAGTTACCATGGCATATTTGGTGGCTTGTAAATATTATTTATAATGGTCTCCTCCACTTGCGTAGAGACATAATGGATCTCATTTTCTATATTTTCTGAAATGAGACGAGCATGCTCGATATTGCTCCTTACATAGGTGGCAACACCATACACACTGTGATATGTAGCACCAATAAAATCGTAACTGTGGGTCCTACCTCTTCTTATCCAGGTCTTGCATACTCGGAGCATGCGTTTCCTGGATTAGAACTACGTCAATATGGTTATCTATGAGGAGTTTAGATAGGTACTCGCTTTTAGCTTTGCTAATGCCTTCTATGTTTGTATGGCATACTCGGGTTAAAGGGCCAAGTCTTTTAATTAGTTGGTCCTGAAAAGGTCCATTTTGTAAATATTTTTGATTCTGATTTGTCTGCATGTTCGTAGCCAGGAAATCCATGTGTGGTCTGGCTGCCTATTCGTTCTAGCTCATTTATCTTTACCTGGAGTGCACATGTAGTATTCCACTACGGACGTGGGCTAGTTTACACCCCCCCCCCCCCCTTTATGCTGCACAAATGTTCGATACGGTGTACCTTGAAACATCAAACACTCAATAGGATCACTAACAATTTTCCCACGTTATATAAGGGGCGTTCAAAAAGAAAGGAGCCGGAGTCTGACAGGAGGGTAATATCGTGGCGTCTGTAACGAAGTGTCGTTCCTACCAGAGCGTGGAAGTTCACAGCCCGTCGCTAGGGGGCACGTCATCTGACCATACAGAGCTAGCCGCAGTATGCATCAATCGTCCAACGCTGCCAGTCGCATTGCAAACAGTGACATGGAGGCGTCAAAAGACGAGCAAAGAGACGAGACATTGTTCGTTTTCTGACAGCGGAAGGAGTAGGATGAACAGAGATTCATCGATGAATGTCCCTTGCAACCGTCAAGGCGTGGCACAAGCGCTTCAAAGAGGGACGGGTGCCGTTAGCCGACGATGCACGGTCTGGAGCATCACACTGCAATTACCGATGACATCGTCCAGCTGGTGGATGCACTCATTACCCAGGACCGCCGAGTGACAGTGAAAGCCATAGCCGCCGTGGTCGGATTGAGCGTAGGAAGTGTTCACACCATCATGAAGGAACGACTGCACATTGGCAAAGTGTGTGCCCAATGGCTGCCCCAAAGTCTTCAACCACGCCAGGAAGCATAGTCCACTGTCTTGCTCATCTGCAGCGCTATACTCGGGAAGGGAATGCGTTCCTGGCACGAACGGTGGCTGTAAATGAGTCAGTGTGTCATCATTTCGAACGGAATCGAAACGTCAGAGTCTCCAGTGGAAGTATCCACGGTCACCACCACCAGAAATGGCCAAGGCCATCCACACGAGTGCAGGAAAGGTTATGCTGACGTTCTTCTTTGACCAAGATGGCCCCCTTCTGTTTCACTTCCTGCAGCACTGGACAGCAGTGAATGCCCAGCGTTACCGCAAACCTTGACCACCCTTCGCCAAGCGATCAGATCAAAACAACCAGGCAATCGCACCGATGGGGTGATTCTGCTCCACGACAGTGCAAGGCCTCGTATGGCCAACACAGTCGCGGCACTCCTACAGAAATTCAAATCGGAGGTTCACGGCCACCCTCCATACATCCCTGTGACTATGCCATTTTTGGTCCCCTTAAAAAGGCTCTGAGGGGCAAACGATTCACCTCGGGCGACGATGTTCAGCTATACGTGCGGAACTTGGTTCAAATGGCTCTGAGCAGTAAGGGACTTAACATCTGAGGTCATCAGTCCCCTAGAACTTAGAACTACTTAAATCTAACTAACTTAAGGACATCACACACATCCATGCCCGAGGCAGGATTCTATCCTGCGACCGAAGAAGTCGCGCGGTTCCGGACTGAAGCGCCTAGAGCCGCTCGGATACCGCGGCCGGCCGTGCGTAACTGGTTAACATCGCAGCCCCGGAGAGTTTAGGAGACCGACATTCACTGCTTTGTGTCACAGTGGGACGAGTGTCTCAACAGCCAGGGTCAGTACTTCTAACATACAGAAACTGGTTTCTGTAATTATGCCTCCGGCTCGTTTCTCTTTGAACGCCCCTTATACCTCACATTTCTACTCTATAATGCACTGTTACACTCTTCTGAACGTGACTGACACTTCGAACGTATTGTGGACATTGCACAGATGCCATAAATCCGTAAATAGACCGTAGAGCATCGGAACCTGCACGTATTCCTAGCATCTACATTTATGTTCAAGCGCGAATTTCTCGCTGCGTCTCCATGTTTTTGTCCTAGTCCTGGACGCGAAAATATAACCGCCTTTAGCAAACCCTAGCATCAGCACATGTCCACCGGTTCTCCCGCTTGTCGGAACTGAGATCTAGCGGAGCTTTGATCTCCGCGGCTCCGCCAGGAAACCAGTTAACTGCAGGCTGTACTGCTGCTATTTGTTGAACTAGCCGCAGCTGTGGTGTATCCTGGGCTACTATCATGACTGTGAGAAGTCCGGTGTATCAGAGGCAATATGGGGAGGCACAACCTCGGCGTCGTGTCGAGTCCGCCTGCTCCGTGGTTTCCATTCTCTGAGCGCACAGGGTGGGTCCAAGCAGCGCGTCGCCTGTAGCTAACCCGCAGTGACGGAGCTAAGGCAATTAGGTCGCCGTTTGGAGCCGGTGTTACGAACCTACGAACCTAACGCCGCCAAAGCTATTCGTTTTCTAATCCGACAGTCGACATTCAAGAGCTGCTTCTCTCATCTGGGTAACGAGCCCCCTCGACTATTGGTCGGGGACTGATGTTCTTAGCAGTTAAGTTCCATAAGATCTCACACACATTTTTGACTATTGGCCGCTGAATTTCCCCTCCGAACATCAATATTACCAATAAGGGGAAGGCCTCAGACAGTACCAATCATTTCGGCTCATATTTGATGGTTTGTGCGTGTGTACAACCTGAAATCCAAGACTGCAAGATATTTTGGCTCAACACTCCTTCAGTTGTTAAAAAATCACCCTCAAAATACTTGACACGGAGTGCAGGATGGACAGATAGTTGAAAATGGTGTCCACAAACGAATATTTTCCTAGACATCGAAGAAAGAAACGTCTGCGCCTGCAGCTCGTGCATCCAAACGGGAACCACTGTTCACCAAAAGCAACGGTGGGGTAGCGAGCAAAGCATCTGGATGGGGAGCACAACGCCTGGGATCGATTCTCAAACACATTCTCCAGTTCTTTTTTTTTACGCTAGCAATATCATCGCATTTTCCATTACGCTTGCCACTAAGGGGGTGGTATTTTATGCCTAGCACGAAAAATTTCAAAATTCTAATTTCGTATAATTGTTGTTAACTTTTATTACCAACCTGCTTTTTAAATAGGTACAATACCTTTTACCACAATTTTAGCAATATCAGCTCATTTTCCACGAGGGCTATTCGGAAAATAAGGAACGATAGGTCGCGAAAGGGAAACCACTGTGAAAATCAAAACTGTTTTATTTGCAAACTTCCAGCTACTACTCTAGACAGTCGCCGCTCAGACTTAGACATCTGTCGTAGTGTTGTACCAACTTTTCAATTCCCTCGTTATAGAAGACAGCCGCCAGTGCTTTTCTACAAATTTCTACTCCGGACTGCAGCTCGTTGTCTGTGTCAGAATATTGTCTTCACAGTCAGCGGTACATTTGAGCAGAGATGAACCTCAGGGGTAGCCAATTACGGGGCTGTATTGTAGGTGATCAAACAATTCCCATTGAAAACGCTGCAGGAGCATCTTCATTGCCCCTGCAGAGTGCGGCCGAGAATCATTGTGCAGAACGAACTGCATGACAATTATGTTATGTGGATTGCATAGCTTCAGGCGAAATCTTTCGCCAGGCCCTCATACTTGGCGGGAGACGCTAATTTCTAGCCATCTTTACGTTCTCACTGTGAGCTCAGAACTGAAAAGAGCGACATGATGCGATCGACGGGAGTACTAGACACAGTGCCCAACGCATCTGTGCACAGCTTCATCAGATCTTCATTGTATTTTCCTTTTCGAGACAGATCGTTCCTTACTTTCCGAATAACCCTCGTATAATGTGTACGTAGAGGAGGGGCACTTTATGACCACCACTAAAAAATTTAAAAACACAATTTCGTTAATTGTCGTTGAGTTTTATTCGCAACATACATTTTAAAGATATATAATCTGCAACAAGTGTCATGAACTTGAACATATATGTGTGACTTTTGCTGCTAAAAGTCACATTCACTATCAAGAGTTAAATTTTTGGCTTACGTTTTACTGAAAAATAAACAGTTAACGAATCGATATCTGGTACTACTGCCCAACACGCCGCATGCGATGATGAACAGCTGAGGATGATACCGCGGAAAGTCGACAAATCGTGTGGTGTTGGAGCCTTGAACGCGGGGTTTCGTGTTTCCGTTTCTTTCCCGTCCTACTTTACTACGAAGTATAAGACCAACAAATCAAAAACAATTGCAAAACAATTTAGATAAGGTAGCTGTATGTCCTAAAGCTGGCAATTGACCCTAAATAATGAAAAGCGAAAAGTAATCCACATCGGTGCTAAAAAGACTCCGTTAAACTTCGGATACGTGATAAATCAGTCCAATCCCAAGGCTGTAAATTCATATAAATTCCTAGGAATTAGAAATACGAACAACTTATGTTGGAAATAACACATAGAAAATGTTTTGGGAAAGGTGACCTAAAGACTGCGTTTTATTGGCAGAACACTTGGAAGTAGTAAAAGATGTAAAACGTGAATGTCGTGTGACTAGGGCCTCCCGTCGGGTAGACCGTTGGCCAGGTGCAAGTCTTTCGATTTGACGCCACTTTGACAACTTGCGCGTCGATGGGAATGAATGACCATGATTAGGACAGCACAACACCCAGTCCATGACCGGAGAAAATCTCCGACCCAGCCGGGAACCGAACCCGGGCCCTTAGGATTGACAATCTGTCGCGCTAACTACTCAGATACCGGGATTCACGCTGTAACAGATGAACTAAAGAGACTCCCTACACTACGTTCGTCCGTCCTCTTTTTGGAGTTCTGCTGCTCTGTATGGGAGCCTTACTAGATTGAATTAACGGAATACGTCTAGATCGTTCAAAGAAGAGCAGCACGTTTTGTATCATCGAGAAATGTAATGGACGTGATACAGTATTTAGGGAGGAAATCATTAAAACAAAAGGGCCACGCGGGATTAGCCGAGCGATCTGAGGCGCCGCAGTCATGGACTGTGAGGCTGATCCCGGCGGAAGTTCGAGTCCTCCGTTGGGCTTGCGCGTGTGTTTTGTCCTTAGGATATTTTAGGTTAAGTACTGTGTAAGCTTAGGGACTGATGACCTTAGCGGTTAAGTCCCATAAGATTTCACACACATTTGAACATTTTTTGAAAATAAAAGGGTTTTTAGTTGCAGAGGAATCTTCTCACGAAGTTTGAATCACCAGCTGTCTCCTTCCAATGCTAAAATATTTTGTTGACGCTGACCTACACACGGAGGAACGATCGTCATAATAAAATAACGGAATTCAGAGCTCGCTCCGAGAGATATAGGTGTCCGTTTTTTCTGCGCGCATTTCGAGAGGGGAATGGCAGAGAATTGTTGTGAAGGTGGTTCGATGAACCCTCTGCCAAGAACGTAAGTGTGATTTGAATAGTAGGAACATAGATGTCGATAATATTACTCAGCGTCGTCGCGAATAGACTTATCGCGCCAGGCTTTCGTGTTCGTTTCTCTTTGACTAGATGGTGCCCACGGACGGCTTCTTATATGGTAAATTCCCCATCACCCCCCCCCCCCCCCTCAGATTCAGTAGTAAAATGATCCAGTGGATAGCCCGTCAAAAAACTGAACACAGATCAAGCGGGAAAACTGGAAGAAGGTGTACTGAACTGTGAGAAAAAAGCAAAATAGAAAGAGCAGCTTGAAACAGCAACGGCGTCGTGGGGAAGTGCTTACGGTGCTGGGCTGTCTAGCGAGCAAGCCGTGTTCAAAACTGGGTCGTGCCACTTTTTTTTTTTTTTTTTTCCTACAACATTATGAACTGGCCGTGCAGTTTGTTCTCTTTCTGTAGTCTCGGCAGTTTTCATACTATACATTAAAACTAAGCTCTTCCCGAACTGGCCATGAAGGCCCAACGGCACCGACCGGTCGCCGCGTCATCCTCAGACCATAGGCATCGCTGGATGCGGATATGGAGGGGCATGTGGCCAGCATACCGCTCTCCCGGCCGTATGTCAGTTTCCGAGACCGGAACCGCTACTTCTCAATCAAGTAGCTCCTCAGCTTGCCTCACAAGGGCTGAGTCCACCCCACTTGCCAACAGCCCTGGGCGGACCGTATGGTCACCCATCCAAGTGCTAGCCCAGCCCGACGGCGCTTAACTTCTTTGATCTGACGGGAACCGGTGTTACCACTGCGGCAAGGCCGTTGCCCATACTATGCATTGGTTATAGAATATGAGACATCTGGTAAGAATACGTTACCATCGAAAGTACATATGAGTCGTAAGCACATGTGCTGAATAGTGAGAGAAACCGAGGTACCACACAGACATCTCACAGAAATGAAAACAACAGATAAACGGGTATGAATTCATGAGCGAAGATTAGAAAAACTGAACGCAACTTCAAAAACAAAGCACAGAGGAACTGTGTGATTGTCAAACTGTTGCGTTCATTTGTTGCGCCTTATGTGACAAACTATTATGTTTTCATCATTTCCTTGGGAGAGATCACTTTCACATTTATAAGAACAGGTAAACCGGGTAAGGAGTCATTTCTCACTCACTTATCAGGCGAACAAATTAGTTGCGTCGGCAAGAGATTCCTACCCTATGAGGCACGTACTGTTACGATGGCTGCGCTGGGTGGCCGCGCGGTTAGAGGAGCCATGTCACGGATTGCGCGGCCGCTCCCGCCGGTGGTTCGAGTCCACCCTCGGGGATATGTGTGTTTGTGTGTGTGTGTGTGTGCGCGTGTGTGTGTGTGTGTGTGTGAGAGAGAGAGAGAGAGAGTATTGTTCTTAGCATAAGTTAGTTTAGGTAGTATGTAAGTCTAGGGACCGATGACCTCAGCAGTTTCGTATCTTAGGAATTCACTCACACACTGTCACTAATGCCGTGTATGACACGCCAGACGAGCTTTCCGTTGGAGGATTCGGTTAACTTGTCGCCTTGTCATCAAACGTTTGCAGTCCCCGTTCGAAAGCCACTTCCTTTCGGCTACTGACAGAGTAGTTGTCCAGAATCAACTGTCATTATAGGTCCTTACCTTACCCCTCACTGTTGCGAGCGACATAGACACAAATTTGAGTAGAGCGGACAACGGGAAAAACTTTCGCACAAGGAAGGTTTGAACACTGCTCGCCCGCTTGGCAGTTCAACAGCAGAACCACTGGCTTTTTTTCTGATCTCATTTTGCTCGCTAATATTCATTGCATTTGTCCGGGGCGGACGTCCCATCACACCTGTTCAAGTTCATCGTTAATCCGTTCATTCAGTTTTTTTTATTAAAGACGGCTCTGATCGAACACGTCGAGCTATCGTGCCGGCTGCAAACCATGACGCCAGTCCTTTAGCCGCCTGGTCTGTATTGTACTTCTTTTTATATATGAAGACAGTAACTGCTCTCGAAAGAACAGGTACCATTGGTGACCGTGTAGCTTCTCTAGAATAAATGATAATTAATTGAAACCCTCAGCTGCCGCCACATGTTGTTGATATACCTCGGTGGGGACAGCTGAAAAAATGGCTCTGAGCACTATGGGACTCAACTACTGAGGTCATCAGTCCCCTAGAACTTAGAAATACTTAATCCTAACTAACCTAAGGACATCACACACATCCATGCCCGAGGCAGGATTCGAACCTGCGACCGTAGCGGTCGCGCAGTTCCGGACTGTAGCGCCTAGAACCGCTCGGCCACTCCAGCCGGCGGGACAGCTGAAAATGTGTGCCCCGACCGGGACTCTGCTTACATGGCAGATGCTCTATCCTTCTGAGCCACCGAGGACACAGGTGAAGCGCGCGACTGCAGGGATTTATCCCTTGCTCGCTCCTCGTGAGACCCACATTCCCAACTGTCCACAATCTACATACTTGATGTACGTAACAGATATTTGCCCATCCACTCATTCCTCGCGCCCACTAAGGTGACGATTCCCGTAGGAGTTCGGGCAACCTGTGCGCATTCGCACAGACGAAGGTCAGTGGCCGGGTAGACTTTAACTATAAATGAAGATGGTAACTGCTCTCGAAAGAACAGATACTATTGATGACCGTGCACCTTCTCTATAACAAATGGTAATTAATTGAAACCCGCAGCTGTCCCCATCGAGGTATATCAACAACACCTGCACGGTCACCAATGGTATCTGTTCTTTCGAGAGCAGTTACTATCTTCATATACCGTTAGAGACTAGCCAGCCGTTGAGCTTCGTCTGTGCGAATGTGCACAGGTTGTTCGAACTCTTACGGGAATTGTCACCTCAGTGGGCGCGAGGGAGCAAATATCTATTGCGTACGTTACGTGTGTAGATTGTGGACAGTTGGGAATGTGGGTCTCACTGGGAACGTGCAAGGGATACGTCCCTGCAGTCGCGCTATTCACCTGTGTCCTCAGTGGCTCAGATGGGAGCCGTCACGGTAGCTCAGAGTGTTCAGAGCTGGTTGGCCTCTGTAATCAAAAAACTGACTGGAAGGCTCAACAAACGAACTTGAACGGATGTCATGTGACTTCCGCAACGACCAAACACAACGACCAACAACGAAGAAAATGAAAAAAAAATTGATAGAGTGTCTGCCACGTAAGCAGGAGATCCCGGGTTCGAGTCCTGGTCGGGGCACATATTTTAAGCTGTCCCCATCGAGGTATATCAACACCACCTGTCGACAGCTGAGGGTTTCAATTAATTAGCATTTCTTTTTCTTGGACCGTTAACTGTTTCTACTTTTTTTCACAGTCCAGTACACCTTCTTCTTGTTTTCATGCTTGATCCGTGTTGACGGCATACTGGGCCGCCTTACCACTAAATCTGAGGGGGTTGCTGTGGAGAGTTTCACTTGTAAGAGGGCTAAGAGATCTCCGACGATCTCGCTCGCTAGCAGACAGTCCTCTAGGAGGCAGCTATGTCCCAGCACGAATGCTCGTGGTGTCTGCGGACAGCTTCGGAGTCCCGGATTGGTGACTGTGCTTTTAACGACAGGAGAGCTGACCGTGTTCCGCCGTAGCTGGTAGTATTGGTATCGAGGGAGCAGGAGCTTTTTCCACTGCGGTGCTGCAAAGCGCCGTCTGTGCCAGAGTTCTAACTTACTGCCACGGAACCTCAAGCTGCATGTTTACGTCTCCCTTTTATTACCCGGCGAGAAGCTCCGAAGCGTTTGCTTACATTTAGCAGTGGAGCAGTGCTATCGTACCGCAATGGCGACGCGTTATACCTGCCGAGTGTCTTGCAAGGTGCGCTAACTTGTGCAATGCTCGTTAACTGGGCGGCCCTCTGAGAGAATCCGATGTCACTAGTTACCAACTCGCTATTTAAATCCCTTGATTTGTTTCCCAAGATCCAGCCTCCCCTGGTAAACCTTCGCTGTAATTACCCGCTAGTTGTTTATTGCGTTGATCCTTGGGTGAGACAAGTGGTAAGAACATACGATTTTGTATTTAGTCAATTTTGCCGTTGTGGACAGAGTAAAGTTTTGGTGTGGCTTTTAATGCTCCTCCTTTTGCCTGTGGGTGTTCCTCGTGGAGCTGGCCCTGCCTTGGCTCCCTAGGTCATTAATGTGCTTTTCCCTAAGCCCGGTACTGCGTGTCTTGCGACAAAAAATTCCTACTTTTTCGCAAGTGCAGCAACATTGTGTTAACTTATTGTAGCTCACTCTTACATCACCTGGTACCAGGAATTTTTATTTGTCCTTTCTCATATTGTAAGTGGAAGGCGAGTTGCTAATCTCTAAATCTAATCCCGAGAGTGTAACATTCAGCTGCTTGTTGCCACATTATACTGGGTGTGTTAATTTTATTACGTTTGTAGTAATATCCTTATCTATTCCTTAGAGCAAATGGCCGGCCAGAGTGACCGAGCGGTTTTAAGCGCTACAGTCTGGAACCGGTCGCAGTTTCGAATCCTGCCTCGGGCGTGGGTGTGTGTGTTATGTCCTTGGGTTAGTTAAGTTTAGTAGTTCTAAGTTCTAGGGAACTGATGACCTCAGAAGTTAAGTTCCATAGTGCTCAGAGCCATTTGAAGCATTTCTTAGAACCAATGAATTTGGGCTGCATTGCCGCGTTCTTGTGGAAAATCAATAGTTCTACCGAACGGTACGAACGCCGCAAACATGGACATTGCTCAGAGTATTTTGTAAAAAATTGGTATTCAAATGTTTTGTTGTCGCATCGTACACATCTTTTCTTAAAAATTCCTTAAATTGGCTTGAATCTCACAGGATGTGCCCAGTTAAGGTTCAGTTGGATGTTAGTGTATCTAAATTATTTCACGCGCTGCTAAAATGTTTTACGTGTTGTTTCATTTTATTTATAGACCAACACTGTTAATAGCATGTAATTTTACTCCCAAATGCTCACTGGTGTAAAGTATATTTGGTAAACTGGATCATATCTAACTCTTCGCCTTGCAATATCTCAATTTGGAAATTAATATCTACACCCTTTGGTTTCAGGGTCCATCCTTTTAGTTTGCTAATGTGCTGAATTATTTGGAATTTTGCAATTGTGGTAAATTGTACTTCAAATATGCATTAACGAAGGATGATCAATTTCCATTAGTCCAGGTCTTTCTTGTCATTCCCAGTAGACGCGTACTGACACGATTCATTTGAGTTAAAAGTTTAAAGCAAAACGACAAGTAGTACTGGCAGAGCCAGTGTGTTTGCCTTGAGCGAGCGTAATCGACGGCATGCAAATTCATGGACTTCATTCATCCCGTATTTGAGAATTAGGAACTTCCTGGGAATTTAACACATAATTTTAAAGCTTTACGAAACTTTTTCTCACATACAAATTTAACGTCAAATATTTAATACATTAACTCATTTGTAATCAGACATTCGAAGCTGCTTTAGCTTTGGGAGTTCGTTTATTTAAAGAGTCGGGGATTTTCTGGTTAATAACCATTCACCCATGGCCTACAGGTAGGTTGTTTGAGCAGTAATCAAAATGTGCTAGGTCCTGGATTCGAAAAACAGCAGGCACACATGAGGGTGGCCTGTGTTCCATAAAACTGCACTGTGCGAGAGCTGAGTAGGAATTCTTTTTTGCGAGGTATCGTCTGACAGCCAGCCGACACTCAGAGGTTAAGACCGGGAGACCGGCGAATTGCTGCAGCTGCGCCACGAAGGAACTTTCGTTTAAATCCGATTAAGACGGACTCTGGCTCACGATAGTTATTTCGGTAGCAGGCACATTCCCCATTCATGTATACATGGAAGTGTTTCGGTTGGCCAGTGTTAGAAACCTGTCCCGTAGTGAGAGAGATTTTCTGCCCTCCTTCTCATGCCACACCCTTAACCCTAACAAATTCTGTGGGAATGTGTTAAACTTGTGTATAAAAGTGGTCGGAACTTGCAAGGTCTCTTGCCATTGGCAGGCGAGATTCCTGTTTCAGAGAGTAAAATCAGAATCCACTTGCCACAGGGACATCAAAGAGAAGACATGCTCCCGGTCGTTGCAGAGTACTGGAGCAGCGGTGTTTCAGAGTTGGAATAGGGTACAGAGGTCGAACTTGACTCAGAAATTCCAGCCACTTCTGCAGCAGTTCAAATGGCTCCAAGCACTATGGGACTTAACATCTGAGGTCATCAGCCCCCAAGACTTAGAACTACTTAAACGTAACCAACCTAAGGACATCACACACAGCCATGACCGAGGTAGGATTCGAAGCTGCGACCGTAGCAGCAGCGCGGTTCTGGACGGAAGCGCATAGAACCACTCGGCCACAGCGGCTGGCTCTGCAGCCGTCTTCTACACCTATTCTATCTAATGTTGTTAAGCTTGAGCCAGCGGGGGTAAGTGAAGCCAGTTAATTTACATCAGGGTTTAATTATACACTTCTAACATTCAAAGCCAGCTAGTTGCTACCATCATGCACTCTGATGAATGTATAGGCTTTTTACTTGCTTTTAATGGGTTCTTTCTTCAAATCACTGGCCATTTTCGCAGTCATTGGTTGACACACGCTTGAAGACAAAAAAAAAAGATGCACCACAAAGGAGTTATGTAAACTGGTCACAAATTGCTATTCATCAATGTATCGATGGAAAAAGCAAAAATTGTGAACTTTGGCACATGGTGGATGAATGTGTGACACTGCAGCGTAGTTCTACCAAACCTTGGCACTGATAGTAAACAGTGGACATGTCTGTACAACGGCATGAAGTATTTGTGAATTTCATTCGATGTACTCTGCTGGACGGCAACAACGGTTTGCAGATAGGTTTTTCAATAATATACGCAGATGTCAGAGAGAGAGAGAGGACGTGAAGTTGGGTTCAAAGAAGCCGACTGGAGAAATCAGCTAACAGTTCAACATGCTAATAGCAGTGATGTCAGTATTCGATGATGTTGGCAAGAATGGGTAACCCACGGGCGAACATTATGTCTACAAGGAAGTGGTCGACCTAGAGAGACGGCAGAACGTGAGGACCGAATAATCGTCAGAGAGGCACTAGGAACCGCGGATTCGTCACTATCATCGATCCGACGTGCAACTGGTGCTTCAGTGATCACAAGGACCACTAATAGGCGACTCACAGAAAGTGGGTAGAGCTCACGGCGCCCCTTGCGCTGACCTCCGGACACCAGCAGTGGTGTCCGGCACATTCGGCGTGGAATCTCATTGACTGGAGTATAATTGTCATCAGTGAAGATGCCCCTTCAGTGCTCTCATTATCATAGTTTGGATGAACATAGTCTGGGTATCTGCGTGCTGTCAGCTACGCTGCCTCAAGACAAACAGCTTCTAATTGCAGTACTTGTCTTATCGTGTTAAACTTTTGAGATAAACCAAGAGCGCATAATTTTATTTTATTTATTTATTTATTTATTTATTTTGGTAATTTAAGACAACCGGTTTCAACATACTATGCTGTCATCTTCAGGTCTTAAAATCTTTTGTTATAAAACACGTTCATTTTACGCTGCCCGCACGCAAAAGATGTGAAGTGGATAAAAATGGCACACCACTTGAGGTCTTGTGCTTGAAGTTGGTGTAAAATGAACATGTTGTTGTTGTTGTTGTGGTCTTCAGTCCTGAGACTGGTTTGATGCAGCTCTCCATGTTACTCTATCCTGTGCAAGCTTCTTCATCTCCCAGTACCTACTGCAATCTACATCCTTCTGAATCTGCTTAGTGTATTCATCTCTTGGTCTCCCTATACGATTTTTACCCTCCACGGTGCCCACCAATGCTAAATTTGTGATCCCTCGATGCCTCAAAACATGTCCTACCAACTGATCCCTTCTTCTAGTCAAGTTGCGCCACAAACTTCTCTTCTCCCCAATCCTATTCAGTACCTCCTCATTAATTACGTGATCTACCCACCTTATCTTCAGCATTCTTCTGTAGCGCCACATTTCGAAAGCTTCTATTCTCTTCTTGTCCAAACTAGTTATCGTCCATGTTTCACTTCCATACATGGCTACACTCCATACAAATACTTTCAGAAACGACTTCCTGACACTCAAACCTATACTCGTTGTTAACAAATTTCTCTTCTTCAGAATCGCTTTCCTTGCCATTGCCAGTCTACATTTTATATCCTCTCTACTTCGACCATCATCGGTTATTTTACTCCCTAAATAGCAAAACTCCTTTACTACTTTAAGTGTCTCATTTCCTAATCTAATTCCCTCACCATCACCGGACTTAATTGGACTACATCCCATTATCCTCGTTTTGCTTTTGTTGATATTCATCTTATATCCTCCTTTCAAGATACTGTCCATTCCGTTCAACTGCTCTTCCAAGTCCTTTGCTGTCTCTGACAGAATTACAATGTCATCGGCGAACCTCAAAGTTTTTATTTCTTCTCCATGAATTTTAATACCTACTCCGAATTTTTCTTTTGTTTCCTTTACTGCTTGCTCAATATACAGATTGAATAACATCGGGGAAAGGCTACAACCCTGTCTCAATCCTTTCCCAACCACTGCTTCCCTTTCATGTCCCTCGACTCTTATAACTGCCATCTGGTTTCTGTACAAATTGTAAATAGCCTTTCGCTCCCTGTATTTTACCCCTGCCACCTTCAGAATTTGAAAGAGAGTATTCCAGTCAACATTTTCAAAAGCTTTCTCTAAGTCTACAAATGCTAGAAACGTAGGTTTACTTTTTCTTAATCTTTCTTCTAAGATAAGTCGTAATGTCAGTATTGCCTCACGTGTTCCAACATTTCTACGGAATCCAAACTGATCTTCCCCGAGGTCGGCTTCTACCAGTTTTTCCATTCGTCTGTAAAGAATTCGCGTTAGTATTTTGCAGCTGTGACTTATTAAACTGATAGTTCGGTAACTTTCACATCTGTCAACACCTGCTTTCTTTGGGATTGGAATTATTATATTCTTCTTGAAGTCTGAGGGTATTTCGCCTGTCTCATACATCATGCTCACCAGATGGTAGAGTTTTGTCATGACTGGCTCTCCTGAGGCCATCAGTAGTTCTAATGGAATGTTGTCTACTCCCGGGGCCTTGTTTCGACTCAGGTCTTTCAGTGCTCTGTCAAACTCTTCACGCAGTATCTTATCTCCCATTTCGTCTTCATCTACATCCTCTTCCATTTCCATAATATTGTCGTCAACTACATCGCCCTTGTATAAACCCTCTATATACTCCTTCCACGTTTCTGCCTTCCCTTCTTTGCTTAGAACTGGGTTGCCATCTGAGCTCTTGATATTCATACAAGTGGTTCTCTTCTCTCCAAAGGTCTCTTTAATTTTCCTGTAGGCAGTATCTATCTTACCCCTAGTTAGACAAGCCTCTACATCCTTACATTTGTCCTCTACCCATCCCTGCTTAGCCATTTTGCACTTCCTGTCGATATCATTTTTGAGACGTTTGTATTCCTTCTTGCCTGCTTCATTTACTGCATTTTTATATTTTCTCCTTTCATCAATTAAATTCAATATTTCTTCTGTTACCCAAGGATTTCTATAAGCCCTCGTCTTTTTACCTACTTGATCGTCTGCTGCCTTCACTACTTCATCCCTCAGAGCTACCCATTCTTCTTCTACAGTATTTCTTTCCCCCATTCCTGTCAATTGTTCCTTTATGCTCTCCCTGAAACTCTCTACAACCTCTGGTTCTTTCAGTTTATCCAGGTCCCATCTCCTTAAATTCCCACCTTTTTGCAGTTTCTTCAGTTTTAATCTGCAGTTCACAGAATCCACATCTGCCCCAGGAAATGTCTTACAAAATAAAACCTGGTTCCTAAATCTCTGTCTTACCATTATATAATCTATCTGATACCTTTTAGTATCTCCAGGATTCTTCCAGGTATACAATCTTCTTTTATGATTCTTGAACCAAGTGTTAGCTACGATTAAGTTATGCTCTGTGCAAAATTCTACAAGGCGGCTTCCTCTCTCATTCCTTCCCCCCAATCCATATTCACCTACTATGTTTCCTTCTCTCCCTTTTCCTACTGACGAATTCCAGTCACCCATGACTATTAAATTTTCGTCTCCCTTCACTACCTGAATAATTTCTTTTATCTCGTCATACATTTCATCTATTTCTTCATCATCTGCAGAGCTAGTTGGCATATAAACTTGTACTACTGTAGTAGGCATGGGCTTTGTGTCTATCTTGGCCACAATAATGCGTTCACTATGCTGTTTGTAGTAGCTAACCCGCACACCTATTTTTTTATTCATTATTAAACCTCCTCCTGCATTACCCCTATTTGACTTTGTATTTATAACCCTGTAATCACCTGACCAAAAGTCTTGTTCCTCCTGCCACCGAACTTCACTAATTCCCACTATATCTAACATTAACCTATCCATTTCCCTTTTTAAATTTTCTAACCTACCTGCCCAATTAAGGGATCTGACATTCCACGCTCCGATCCGTAGAACGCCAGTTTTCTTTCTCCTGATAACGACGTCCTCTTGAGTGGTCCCCGCCCGGAGATCCGAATGGGGGACTATTTTACCTCCGGAATATTTTACCCAAGAGGACGCCATCATCATTTAATCATACAGTAAAGCTGCATGCCCTCGGGAAAAATTACGGCTGTAGTTTCCCCTTGCTTTCAGCCGTTCGCAGTACCAGCACAGCAAGGCCATTTTGGTTAATGTTACAAGGCCAGATCAGTCAATCATCCAGACTGTTGCCCCTGCAACTACTGAAAAGGCTGCTGCCCCTCTTCAGGAACCACATGTTTGTCTGGCCTCTCATCAGATACCCCTCCGTTGTGGTTGCACCTACGGTACGGCCATCTGTATCGCTGAGGCACGCAAGCCTCCCCACCAACGGCAAGGTCCATGGTTCATGAACATATTTTACAAAAAAAGATTTTAAGACCTGAAGTATAGTCTGTTGAAACGGGTTCCCTTAAATAACATTTTTTTACGTGATCTTCGCTTTTGAATGGTTTTTAACAATTAAACAGATCGCCCATCAGTCCTCTCAAATGAGAAAATTCAGTTTTAAGATACGATTATAGGTCTTAATGAGTAGTCTACGAGAGTGATTTAAATTTTAAATTCGGTCAACAGCTGGCGAAACATTGAAAGTTAAATGTTGACCTCGAAAGCCGTTAGACAGTCAACCTGTAATGGGTTGAACAGGGTAGTACGAACCTCACAGAACATCCCGTTGCGGTCCAATCAGTAATAATGGAGTCCTTCGTTATTCTCGTCGTACTGAGAACACGAGACTCGTCGACTGCGTGACGAGGACGTGTATGCCCGGAGTGCGCCCGCCTCGCTGAGCAGGTGTCGGGCGGTAAGCACTTTTGGAAACACGCAGCGGCGGACCTCGTACGGCCCGGGACCCCAACATCGGCCGCTGTTTAATTCAGCGTCCGGCTGCGCGGCCATTGTGCGGCCCGGCGCTGAAATATTCACGCCTCGCCTTGCTGCCTTCCTCAACCCCCACCCCCTGCTGCTGCGGCACACGTTGATTTCCCCAGGCAGCGCCACGGCTGCCAACCTGCTGCCACGTTTGAGGACCCGTCAGACTACTGTCTCGGGCAGCTAGCTGTCTTACTCCCGCCCTTCATCCTGCAGGTGTCTGCAGACCACACATTCATTGGTAAGGTTTCGAAGCACCCAGCACCATCTCTGCATCTTCTGTAGCACACGTGACCTGTTCAAGGAACTGGAGACACTACCCTTTGCTTCCTGATACATGGTGTGCCAAATAAAACTTACCTGGGAAGATCTTAAACAACGCTGTGTTTCAACAAATGTATAAACTTGAAGAGGTTTAAAAAACCAGCTACAAACCAAAAACGCTTATTTAGCACTTGACTTAGGTTTCGATGTTTATAAAAATGACTGTTTTTAGCACATATTTGCTATTCTTCCCCCATGTATTTGTGACAGCGGTACTTTGTAAATAGAATTCTAGCTCCAGCACACTCACAGGAAGTCATTGTAGGCAAAACCACCCATTCCTTCCACCTTCTTGATTTTCATCTCACTATCTGTTGCCGTCCTATTAACCTCACCCCAACCCTCAAGTACCTTGGTGTCACCCTTGACTGTCGCCTTTCCTGGACCCCCCATCTCTGGACGATCCAAGCCAAGGTACACTCACGACTCCACCTCCTCAAAGTCCTCTCTGGCCGCACATGGGGTCTGGACCCTTCCACCATCCTCCACACTTACAAATCCCTCATCTGCCCCATCCTCTGTTAGATTAGATTAGATTAGATTATGCCAATACCGCCTGGATCTCCGCCCCTGGATCTCTGCCCCTCCTACCTTCTACAAGTCCCTTCAAATCTTGGAACGCCATGCGCTCCGCCTCGCCTATCACATCCGCCTCCCATCGCCCACACGGATCCTCTACAACTTCATTCCTTTCTCCCACCTCCTCCTCTTCCTTGAATAGATATGGATCCTTTACACCTCCTGTAAACTTGATCCCCCTCACCTGCTTGTCTCTCTCATCCTTTCCCACCCCCATCTTCTGCCACACCTGTACTACTGCATCCCACCAGCTCTCCATCTTACCACACTCCATACCCTTGCCTAAGGTGGCTTCCAGCAACTCCACCTCCCTGATGATGCCCTCGTCCCCTCCATCTACCCCTCCTTCCAGCGTCTTTGATCTTCCCCCAGGTCTCCCTCTTTCCCCTCTCTCCCTCCTCACTTCCTCCCCTCTCCTCTCTCCCTCTCCTCCCCTCTTCCTGGGCTTCCACACCCCCTCCATATCCTCTCCCCCCTCCCTTCTTCTCTCCCACTGGCATCCTCCCCCCCCCTCCCTCCTACCCTCCCATCTTTCCTATGGCAGGCCCCGACTTTTTCGTGCAAACAGTATGTCCTAGCGCGCCGAAGTTCGTCGCCACTGTGCTAGTGTTTCTCTTCCCATCAGTTAATCAGTGTCTCTCCTTCAGTGCTCTTACGTTCACGTGTGCAACTCTGTGCCTCCGTTCGTGTATAGTGCTGAACTCTTTTATACAACTAGTGCGTTCGTGAACGCCTTCCTTTATTTTAATATGTATGTCTACTGTTTTTATCCTCCATGTATGTTTGTTTTTATGTCTTCCTGTTTAACGTATGTTTTTCTATTGCCGAAGAGCGGCATAGATAAGCCGCTGCCAGCCTACCTTGATGTAAAGGTTTGAAAATAAGAATAAAGGGAGAAAACTGCACACACTTACTGTGATGTAAAATGCTGTGACTTAACACAAGCAAGGCGTAGTTCTTAAACGTATGTATTTAGCACCCACTGCATCCCAATCCTTATCGTTTGAGCCTGTACCTTTGAACAGTTGGCCTCAGTTTCCGGCATGGTGAATACTTATCTTATGAAAATATTTTATTCTTTGGACACCTGTTGTAATTTTATGTAGACAAGAGCCTTTACCAGTGGGGGAATATATTTGTGCATTTATTCTGACTTACGCTGAATGTAATCTGGCTGCTGTCTTAACCCATGGCATGTGATGTTTCTGGTTTTTATATCGATTTTGCATATGACAAGAGCTGCTCCGCTTCAGCTAATGTGATTTACCACCACGTGATGTAACAAATGACTAAGCTTACCTTACAAATATTTTTTATTAATATTGTATCATGTATGTAGAAATAGCTTGTAACGGTTTATATACATTTTAGGTTCCACTCCTTCTGATGTAGATATTTTTATAAATGTCTAAACCTAGGTCAACGGCTAAATAAACCGATGATCTGAAACTGGTTCGTCTATTTTTATTTTTCAACCTCTTCATCTTCACCTGGAAAATACATACTGGTATACAGGGCAGCTCTCCTCAGAGTCGTCAGCATCATTCTACCTCATGTTTCTGCAGACATTGGCAGTTTCGTTTTTGCAAGGTCTTGCTGGAGCCGGCCCAAAAACGTATTGCTAGTAAAGTCTTTCATGAGGTGCTCAGTGCAGGTAGGAAGCGTCAGTTTATTTCCCGTTAGGAGCAAAACGATTTTTACAGCGAAATTCTACATGCCTATTCGATTGAACTGTCCAAACGTAGTCTAGTGCAGTACTTATATCATTAATATGTATTAAAACGAAGAATAACTGACACTCCAGCAGCGATTCAACAGTGCTGCTACACGCCAGTAGCAGTTAGCTCAGGCTTGCGAGGTGCTACCTCTGCTGGAATACCGGTTATTATTGCTTGTGTTTTACTCTCACTGTTAACATATATCGATAAAACGAATATCGAACTAGACTAATTTCGGACCGGTCAATATAATGGACACATGGAGTTTCGCTTTTAAAATCATTTTGTTGGTAATACGAAACAAACCGACGGTCTTTGTCGACGCTGGACGCCGCTTTAGACATACGTCCAGCATTGTTTGTTTCGGCTGACTCCAGCGCCATATTTCAGAAACAAAATTGTAAATATCTGATGAAACACCAGACAAAATACACCCGAGGACCCATAGGACATGGAGAGATCCTGTATAAAGATAAGTTGTTGGTTAACATTGTTACTCATTGTTTACTATTTTAAATCATAACGGAACTGGAGCGGGTTGAAGACGACATACATCCACAAAGCCGGCCGCGGTGGCCGTGCGGTTCTAGGCGCTGCAGTCCGGAACCGCGGGACTGCTACGATCGCAGGTTCGAATCCTGTCTCGGGCGTGGATGTGTGTGATGTCCTTAGGTTAGTTAGGTTTAAGTAATTCTAAGTTCTAGGGGGCTGATGACCTAAGATGTTAAGTCCCATAGTGCTCAGAGCCATTTGAACCATTTGAACATCCACGATGACAAATATGAATACTGCTTATCAAAATGCTGTGTATGCGGTGTGGTGGACAGAATAATTGTGGGACAGAGGACTGATCCATTCTACAAGAGGTGTTCAAAAAGTCCTCTATTCAGCGCAATGCACTTTCACGGCGTTGGAGGGTGCCATTTTTTTCGGAGGGTTTTAATGCAGTCAACAGCATCGATGATGTCTACGACAAGTTCTTCACGTGTAACCACCTTTGCAGCGTTCACAATCCCCTTTAACCAACCCAATAAACAGAAGTGTAATGGGATTGGGTCATGTGATCTGCCAAACCAGTTAATGTGTCTGCCACGGCCAATCCACTGTCGAGTAAATGTGTTAGGCAGATACCGGAATACATTTCTGATACAATGGATTGGCAATTCATCATGTTAGAGGTGTGTTTGCCATTGTTGCTGTAATGTCAAGTCTTCCAAAAGTGCAGGTAAGTCAACATCATCCGTGATGTCAGCGAAAGTTCTTCACGTGTATCCATCTCTGTAGCGGTGCACATCCCCAGCCCCATAACCAAAAGTCCAATGGGGCTAGGTCGGGTCATCTGGCAGGCCAGTTAATGCGTCGGCCACGGCCAATCCACAGTGCAGCAAATTTATTATTCAGATACTGGGATACTTGTCTGGTACAGTGAATCGGTGATTCATCACGTTTCAAGTAAGTTTGATGTCTTTGCTGGACTGTCACGTCTTCCAAAAGTGCAGGTAGCTCTTCCAATAGGAAATGCGCGTATGCTGCACCTGTCGTGTGGTTTAGCAGGAACACAGGCCGTATCACTAGGTCATCAATCATACCATACCAGACGGTCACTGAGAACGTAACTTGGAATCTTGTTTCCCTAATGTTATGAGGATTACGGGTGTTCATGATATCATAGAGTGTCAATGTAGCCTAATCCTTAAATAAAGAGTGTCGCACGACGTCTCTGGGTACAGCCAACCACTCACAAAATTTTTGTCTGCTCACTGAATCACCTAGATGCATATGTTGCAACAGGCTGCACATGGAATGGGTACAAGCACTCGGAATGTAGCATACGTCACACTTGCGTTTGTGGAATATCGAACTGACGGCTAATGCACCGTATACTGGTGGTGGTACTCTGTTCTACCATCGCAATAATGGCTTCTTTTTTCTCAACTCACTGGGTGGCCCCACACTGAGTAGTATTCCAGATTCACGTAATGTTTGACAATCACTGGTAAATACCCTGGCGCAGGGATACTTCGATCAGGGAAACGTCTCTAGTATTCTGTCACGGACGCAAACATGTCAGCGTGCTCTGCACGGATGAGCGTATGCGGCATGTTGGTATTCATGGACACAATGGACTTGCTCAAGCACCCAATCACAACAAGCATACAGTCTCGCAAAAGATCACTTGTCCTGCCTACGATGGCACTATGGGTACGCTTGTACCTTTCGCCTCAGTGCGGAGTCAGTATGCTGCCATCTGTTGGAGAACCCGAACACCTCTTGCGGGATGGGTCAATCTGTCCCATCATTATTATATCCACCACAACACCTACACAGCTTTTTGATAAGTAATATTCACGTATGTCTTTATATTCATTCAAGGATGTGTCTAGCCTTCAACTCTATCTAATTCGATAATAGTCGAAAATTGGAAATGTATTCATAGGACTTCTTCTGTTTATTTTCACATGTAGATTCACCTCAAAAGTTATGTGTTTTTCCTCCTGAATCACCCTATATGTATACAGGGTAGTCCATTGATAGCGACCGGGCCAAATATCTCACGAAGTAAGCATCAATCCATAAAACTGCAAAGAACGAAACTCGTCTAGCTTGAAGGGCGAAACCAGATGGCGCTATCGTTGGCTCGCTAGATGGCGCTGCCATAGTTCAAACGGATATCAACAGCGTTTTCTTAAATGGGAACCCCCATTTTTTATTACATAATCGTGTAGCACGTAAAGAAATATGAATGTTTTAGTTGGACCACTTTTTTCGCTTTGTTATAGATGGAGCCGTAACAGTAACAAACTTATGAGTACGTGGTATCACGTAACATTCCGCAGTGTGGACGGTATTTTCTTCGTGATACATTACCCGTGTTAAAATGGACCGTTAACAATTGCGGAAAACGTCGATATCGTGTTGATGTATGGCTATTGTGATCAAAATGCCCAACGGGCGTGTGCTATGAATGCTGCTTGGTAACCTGGACGACATCATCCTAGTGTCCGGACCGTTCGCCGAATAGTTACGTTATTTAAGGAAACAGGAAGTGATCAGCCACATGTGAAATGTCAACCACGACCTGCAGCAAATAATGATGCCCAAGTAGGTGTTTTAGCTGCTGTTGCGGCTAATTCGCACGTCAGTAGCAGACAAATTGCGTGAGAATCGGGAATCTCAAAAACGTCGGCGTTGAGAATGCTACATCGACATCGATTGCACCCGTACCATATTTCTATGCACCAGGAATTGCATGGCGACGACTTTCAACGTCGTGTACAGTTCTGCCACTAGGCGCTAGAGAAATTACAGGACGATGACAGATTTTTTGCACGCATTCTGTTTAGCGACGAAGCGTCATTCACCAACAGCGGTAACGTAAACTGGCATAATATGCACTTTTGGGCAACGTAAAATTCACGATGGCTGCGACAAGTGGAACATCAGCGACTTTGGCGGGTTAATGTATGGTGCGCATTATGGGAGGAAGGATAATTGGCCCTCATTTTATCGACGGCAATCTTTGTATCACTTTGTAACAACAGAAATATAATGTTCAAAGGTACACACGTTCTGTATTTTAATTTAAAAAACCTACCTGTTACCAACTATTTGTCTAAAATTGTGAGCCATATGTTTGTGTCTATTACTGCGCCAACTGTCACAAAGCGAAAATAGTGGTCCTACTAAAACATTCATATTTCTTTACGTACTACACGAATATGTAATAAAAATGGGGGTTTCTATTTAAAAAAACGCAGTTGATATCCGTTTGACCTATGGCAGCGCCATCTAGCGGGCCAACCATAGCGCCATCTGGTTTCCCCCTTCGAGCTAGGCAAGTTTCGTTCTTTGTAGTTTTTTCGTTTGATGCTTATTTCGTGAGATATTTGGCCCGGTCACGATCAATGGACCACTCTGTATATATTGGGTTATAATTGTTATTGGTGACTGAGGATGTTATTTATGACTGAGGGCAGTGTACTTAACAACATTACATCACTTAATTTGCAAACTAATAATTATTTTCTTTCTGTTTCGTGTGACAATGGCCTTCCGTCCCGTAGACCGCTCCCCAAGTGCAAGTCTTTCGATTTGACGCCACTTCAGCGATTTGCGCGTCGATGGGGATGAAATGATGATAATTAGGACAACACAACACGCAGTCCCTGAGCGAAGAAAATCTCCGACCCAGCCAGGTATCGAACCCCGTCCAATATGATTGACAATCGGTCGCGCTGACCTCTCAGCTACCGGGGCGGACGACTAATAATTATAGTTATTAGCACTAGTATGGTTCTAGGGTGGTTAATACCTCCAAGTACATGTCGTAAGAGAAAGCAATTAATGCATATCTCCCATGGCCAGCAGGTTAGCTGCTGAGGTGTGGACAAAAACGGCTAGTATATATTGACATACTCCGCCCTTAGTGATGCAGTTACAACTGTGTGGAAAATAACGGGTATTGAATTTTGTGACTTGTAACGGGAAAGCTGTTACATCGAGAAGAAGAACAACTAACACACTGAAGTGGGTACATCTTAAGGGACCAATCATCGCAATATACCCACTTATACCTCTAAAACCCTATATATCAGGAAACGTTGATAGCAGAAATCTCGAAACGTTCTTAACCGATTTACTTGAAAGAAACATGCGCACCGACATTAGCTATGGGTACATTAGGAAAAATGTTTAAGGAAAAACTCGACAATTTCTTCGCCATTTAACTTCAGATTTTTACACAATAGACTAATAAACATTTGAACGGACGGAGGCTATAAATTTTTCTGTTAAAGCCGACTCCAAGAGAGAAAATGCTATGCTATGCTGTGCTGCGGTGTGAATATATGCTTTTTCGTTATCCTTCTCACAGTCGATTTAACTATCACAGCAGGGCATTTCTACAGTGGGACAAATTGTTTCTATCATATATATTTGGCCGCGCGAGGCAGCCGTGCGGTCTGAGGCGCCTTGTCACGGTCCGCGCGGCTCGCCCCTCGGAGGTTCGAATCCTCCCTCGGGCATGGGTGTGTGTATTGCCCTTAGCGAAAGTTAGTTTGAGTTAGGTTAAGTAGGGCGTAAGCTTAGGGACTGATGACCTCAGCAGTTTGGTCCCATGGGATCTTACCACAAATTTCCAATTTCCATATATATTTTTTCTCATTTTATTCCTGATGTCTCTCCTAAGATCTGTCAGGTTAATTTTCTCTGATATTTCGACAGTTATTTGCAATTTTGTTTTCCAGTATGTATCGTAGTTATTCAGCCTAAACAACGATTACTCATCACGTCTCTCATACGTTGTCCAGTGTCGACGAAAGGGTTAGTATGTCTCTCATTTCAAAGAAACTGATTTTTAAAACGAAATGTTGGGCCCCATTTGATTGGTCGGTCCCATATTAGTACCGTACGATATTCGGCTTAGCGATCTGTATTAACAGGGACAGTAAACAAGAACACTAATCAGTACTGCAGCAGCGATTGAGCAGCACTGCCACATGCAGTCAGTGTGAGCCAGGGTCGGGGTACAATCGCTGCTGGAGCCCTGCCTATTCTTCGTGTTCATTTTCCCTCTTAATTCATATCGCTAAGCTAAATGTAGCACTGGACAAATGTGGGACATCTCAATCAAATGGGCGTCTCAGAGTTTCGTTTTAGAAATCATTTCGTTTGTAACGGGAAACAAATGGATGCTTTCTGTCGACAATGAGCGTGATGAGCAGCTATACAGTGCAGAAACGAAATTTCAGGCATCTGCCGAAACACCGGAGGAAATGCGTCTGACGACTCTTAGGAGGGACACCTTTTATAATGTAGACATAACTGTGTGCAGTTTGGTTTTCTTCCTCGCAGTAGGTTTTAACACACAGCAGGAAAGTTATATTGATGACTTATCGGCTTATGATTAGAATACCACTACGGAATGTGACTCGCCTAAAAATTTGTAATGCTAGCTGTTTTTTTTCATGTTACTACTGTGCATAATACTATAAATGAAGCTATGATCCTCAGAGAGGAGAGACCTTTCATACCCTGTATACCAAAAATTGCAACCGATTCACACGCGCATATACGTGACTATTCCCAGGCGAACACACTTAGCAATGGATATCATTGCCAGGTTCGTTAGTATAAACATAAGACTGGGCCGGGATTGACCCTTGTTAACGAACAGGACCTCTGCCCACGGCAAGGAAATCCGGAAACAGTAATTTTGACGCACTAAACAGTTGCCACTGTAGGGGTCTGTTAAATTAGACGTGACTTTCGCAATGGCAGTGGACATTTAATTTCCACTTCAAATTATCCTGATTAAAGACTCCAAACGTGAATAACATTACTAGGCAATATGACTCACCTCAGGAGTAATTCATCACAGACACGCGTAATTAATGCAAAGGAGATTCTCATCAGAGCTGAAAAGATACGTTGACCGTAGCGACCTCGTAATGTAATGTCACGGAACACAATAACGATGCGACGAAACAGCTTCTGCACAGAAACTCTAGGAGCAAAGTTACCTTCCGTGATCTGGAAACAATTTACTAGCGCTTTTTTTTTTTTTTTTTTTTTTTTTTTTTTTTTTTTTTTTTTTTTTTTTTTTTTTTTTTTTTTTTGTTGAGGCATCAGTCTTCTAACTGGTTTGATGGGGCCCGCCACGATTTCCTCTCCTGTACCAACCTCTTCACCTCAGTGTTGCACTTGCAACCCACGTTCACGATTATTTACTGGATGTATTCCAACCCTTTGTCTCCCTCTAGAATTTTTACCTTCTACCAGCTCCCTCTACTACTATGGAAGTTATTCCCTGATGTCTTAACAGATGTCCTATCATCCTGTCCCTTCTTCTTGTCAGTGTTTTCTTCATATTCCTTTACTTTTCGATTCTGCGCAGATCCTCCTCATCCCTAAAACATACACTTTACCAAATTTTCAACATTCGTCTGTAGCATCACATCTCAAATGCTTCGATTCTCTTCTGTTTCGGTTTACCCACAGTCTATGTTTCACTGCCGTACAATGCTGTGCTCCAAACATACATTATCAGAAATTTTTTTCTCAAATTAAGGCCTATGTTTGATACTAATTGATTTCTCCTGCCCAGGAATGATCTTCTTGCCAATGCTAGTCAGATTTTGATGTCTATCTTGCTCCGTTCGTCATGGGTTATTTGCTGCCTACGTAGAAGGATTCTTTAACTTCATTTACTTCGTGACCATCATGCACGCTCAAGTTTCTCGCTGTTCTCATTTCTACTACTTCTGATTACTTTCGTGTTTCTTCGATTTACTCTCAGTCCTTATTCTGTACTCATTAGACTGTTCATTCCATTCAGCAGGGCTTGTAATTCTTAGTCACTTCCACTGAGGAAAACAGTCAGCGAATCTTATCATTCATACCTTTTACCTTGAATCTTCATTGCACACATTGAACAGTAGAGGTCAAAGACTACATCCCTGTCTCACATCCGTTTTAATCCGAGCTCTTCGTTCTTGCTCTTACACTCTTATTATTCCCTCTTGTCTCTTGTACAAGTTGCACACAATGTGATCAAAAGCAACCGGACACCTGACTGAAAATGGCTTAAAAGTTGCCCGCATCTCGTGGTCGTGCGGTAGCGTTCTCGCTTCCCACGCCCGGGTTCCCGGGTTCGATTCCCGGCGGGGTCAGGGATTTTCTCTGCCTCGTGATGGCTGGGTGTTGTGTGCTGTCCTTAGGTTAGTTAGGTTTAAGTAGTTCTAAGTTCTCGGGGACTGATGACCATAGATGTTAAGTCCCATAGTGCTCAGAGCCACGCCACGCTTAAAAGTTCGTGGGGCCCTCCATCGGTAATGCTGGATTTCAGTATACTGTTAGCCCACCCTTAGCCCCCGTGATAGCTTACACTCTAGCAGGCATACGTTCAATCAGATGCTGGAAGGTTTCTTGGGGAATGGCAGCCCTTTCTACACGGAATGCTGCACTGAGGAGAGTTATCGATGTCGGTCGGTGAGGCCTGGTACGAAGTCGGCTTTCCAAAACGTCCCAAAAGTGTTCTGTAGGATTCAGGTCAGGACTCTGTGCAGGCCACTCGATTACACGGATGTTATTTTCGTGTAATCACTCCGCCACAGGCCCTGTATTATGAGTAGGTGCTCGTTCGTGTTGATAGATGCAACTGCCATCCCCGAATTGCTCTTCAACCGTGGGAAGCAAGAAGGTGCTTAAAACATCAATTTAGGCCTGTACTGTGATAGTACCACGCAAAATAACAAGGGGTACAAGCCCCCTCCGTGAACAACACGACCACACCATACCACCGCCTCCGAATTTTACTGTTGGCACTACACACGCTGGCAGTGACGTTCACTGGGCATTCGCCATACCCACGACCTGCCGTCGGATCGCCACTTTGTGTACCGTGATACGTTACGTTTTTACACTGTTCAATCGTCCCATATTTACGCTCCTTACACCAATCGATGCGACGTTTGGCATTTACCAGCGTGATGTTTGTCTTATGTGCAGCCGCTGGACCATGAAATCCAAGTTTTCTCACCTAACTGTCATAGTTCTTGCAGTGAATCCTGATGCAGTTTCGAATTACACATTACGATCCTCTTCAAATGTCGGTCGCTTCTGTCAGTCACCAGATAAGGTCGACCTGCACTCTTTTGTAGCGTACGGGTCCTTTCACATTTGCACTTCACTATCACATCGGAAACAGTGGACCTAGGGATGTTTAGGAGTGTGGAAATGCGTAAAAATTTATGACACAAGTGACACCCAATCACCTGACCATGTTCGAAGTCAGTGAGTTCCGCGGGTTGTCCCATTCTGCTCTCTCAAGATGTCGAATGACTTCTGAGGTCGCTGATATGGAGTACCTAGCAGTAGGTGGCAGCACAATGCGCCTAATATGAAAAATATATATTTTTGGGGGTGTCCGGATATTTTTGATCATATGGTGTCTATTACCCGTTTATTCCTATAGCTTACTCCCACTTTGCTCAGAATGTCGAACATCTTGCACCATTTTACACTGCCGAAAATGTTTTGCAGGTCGACAAATCCTATGGATGTGCCTCGATTTTTCTTTAGTCTTGGTTCCATTGTCAGCCGTGACGTCATAACCGTATCTCTGGTGCCTTTACCTTTTCTAAAGCCCAAATGATCGTCAGCTAACATGTCTTCATTTTTCTTCAGCATTGTTTTGTATATTATTTTTGTCAGCAGCTTTGATGCGATAATTCTCGCACTTGTTAGCTCTTGCAGTCTTCGTAACTGTGTGGGTGATACTTTTCTGAAATCCAGATTTTATACCGCCAGACTCATACATTCTACACACCAATGTGAATAGTCGTTTTGTTGTCACTTCCTCCAGGATTTAAGAAATTCCGATGGCATTCTGAAGAAATGCTAATGCTAAGAACCGGCTTATTTCAGAATATTCGTCGTTCAGATATGATACTTAGTGAAACATTATCTGAATTATCGACAGAAATATTTAACTTACTTAGTTCCATACAGTCATGCGTGTTGCGGCCTCAAAATTCCTCTCATTTATCGCCTCACAAAATTGCATCTCATGCAGCTGAGAATATGAATAATATGGATGTTAAATAAATGTATAAGTTTTACGTTAACTCTGCATTATTATTCAAGCATGCAAAAGTTTACATAGACCACACCGTTTAAAGTTACAAGAAACACGTGCTGTCCTTAGGACACCCATAGAGATATCAGTTCTCCAAAATTTTGTAAGACATTCAACTGTCTGGTAGAAGGAATAATGGTTTGCTATACCTGTAACGTAGAAAACGTAAATAAAACTGTTCCTGGCCCTCATCGTAATCGCAAATGCAACTCAGCTACTCGTCCGATGTCATTGCCTAAACAGTATCACAGCTCCCATATGGCTCCCTCTGCACACCCTCTTCGTTTATATGGGCGATTCGAGCAGACCATCTCCTCCGATGCTCTATCCCATCTTCCTCTGTGTGAGCTTTCGAAGGTCCTCCCGCCGTCGCCCTCCGATTCATCTGCATCGGCTGTTTCCACAGCATTGCACATGAAAGCTCTCTCAAAAAGAGTTCTCTTAGAGGATCGCAGAGAAAGAAATCTCTCCTTTTTTTCACACTGCCGCGCGAATGGTTTGCTGCCGTATTTCATTAAGATGTGCACGGCCGGATGTCGACGGAATGGCGCTCGCGAAAGATGGGAATTGAAACGGGTCCGTAACGTGATACGGCCTCTGACGCCCGACCGGGTCGATTCGCTGGGGTCCTGAGACCGGCAGTGCTCGCCAGGCACCGAAAAGCAAAGAGACGTTTCTACACCAGATAGACACAACATCCCTATGTACTTCATTACATTCTGAAATCGTACAAATGAAGCAGACGATAGCGAATACAAATGTCTAAAAAATTAGATTGATAGGAAGTGGAAAATCGCTAAGAATGGATGACCAGAGGACAAATTGTAAGATAGCTATAATTTCGCACCTTACTAGCACTCATCTACATACTTTGCCGTGATTTACAACCGGAATCAGGTATCATTTGATAGGTCATACATCGTATATATGAATATTTAAAGAAGACTGACACTGTCACGTCCACCTTGTACATAGTAGCTTATTGCACCAAAGGGGACGGAGTGTTTTTATTATCAAAACGGCGTAATGAATTATTGCCGCACTAGTAGCGGTTGGGACGCCAGTGGAAATGAAACGGCAGGCGTAACTCAAGCCCTGGGTGGAAAAGCCCACACACTTGTGTTGGTCCTGTTTGACACAGGAAGTAGCCAAGACGGACGGTCGGGGCACCTGAGCGCTCAAGCACAATACAGCGGCGGCCGGCGGTTTTGTAGCGGGATCGGAAGGATAACCGGATAATACTTCAGAAACATTGCGCACATTCATTTTACACCCACCTGGAGTAGCATCTTGGAAAATGTAAGGATTTAGATGCATATATCAGTAAAGAAAAGATATATAATGCCTACGGAAGCTGCAATGGGTATCAAGAACTTAGATGAGAAACCAATTCTAAGCAAAGAAGGGAAAACTGGAACGAAGAAGGACTATGTAGAAGATCTACAGATGGAAGATGGAGGCAATATCATAGACACGTAAGGGGACGTAGATCAAGATGAGATGGGACAGACGATACTGCACCAAGAATTTGACAGAGCACTGGAAGACGTTATTCGAAACAAGGCCCCAGAGCAGACGACATTCCATCAGAAATACTAAAAGTCTTAGAAGCGTAAGACATGAGAAACCTCTTCCATCTCGTGTGCAAGATGTGTGAGACAGGTGAAATTCTCCCAGACTTCAAGAGGAATGAAGAAACATCAAAAAAAAGTTTTGCATCACCTCGGCTCCGAGAGTTCCGGAACCTGTACAGAAAATTAGAATAGAGATCAACATAAACACCATTTCCGCTCTTATTATTGCTCATGAAAACCACACATTCCATGTTGTACCGCCATACAGCGGGATCTTCAGAGGTGGTGGTCCAGATTGCTGTACACACTGGTACCTCTAATACCCAGTAGCAAGTTCTCTTGCATTGATGCAAGCCTGTATCTGTCGTGGAATACTACCCACAAGTTCATGAAGGCACTGTTGGTCAAGATCGTCCCACTTTTCAACGGGGATTCGGCGTAGATCTCTCAGCCACGTGGTCCATAAACAGCTCTTTTCAATCTATCCCAGGCATGTCCGATAGGGTTCATGTCTGGAGAACATGCTGGCCACTCTAGTCGAGCGATGTCGTTATCCTGAAGGAAGTCATTCACAAGATGTGCACGATGGGGCCGCAAATTGTTGTCCATGAAGACGAATGCCTCGCCAACACGCTGCCGATATGGTTGCACTATCGGTCGTAGGATGGCATTCACATATCGTACAGCCGTTACGGCGCCTTCCATGACCAAAACCGGCGTACGGCGGCCCCACATAATGCCACCCCAGAACTGCAGGGAACCTATACCTTGCTGCACTCGATGGACAGTGTACCTAAGGCGTTCAGCCTGACCGGGTTGCCTCCAAACACGTCCCAGACGATTGTCTGGTTAAAAGCATACGCGACACTCATCGGTGAAGAGAACGTGATGCCAATCCTGAGAGCTCCATTAGGCATGTTGTTAGGCCCACCTGTACCGCGCTGCATGGTGTCGTGGTTGCAAAGATGAACCTCACCAAGGACGTCGGAAGTGAAGTTGCGCATCATACAGCCTATTGCGCACAGTTTGAGTCATAACACGCGTCCTGTGGCTGCACGAAAAGCGTTATTCAACATGGTGGCGTTGCTGTCAGGATTCCTCCGAGCCATAATCCGTAGGTAGAGGTCATCCACTGCAATAGTAGTCCTAGGGCGGCCTGAGCGACGCATGTCATTGACAGTTTCTGTCTCTCTTTATCTCCTCCGTTTCCGAACAAAATAACTTTGGTTCACTCTGTGACGCCTTGACACTTCCCTTGTTGAGAGCACTTCCTGGCACAAAGTAACAATGCTGACGCGATCGAACAGCGGTATTGACTGTTTAGGGAAGGCTGAACTACAGATAACACGAGCCGTGTACCTCCTTCCTCGTGGAATGACTGGAACTGATCGGCTGTCGGACCCCCTCCGTCTAAAAGGCGCCGCTCATGCATGGTTATTTACATCCTTGGACGGGTTTAGTGAGATCTCTGAACAGTCAAAGGGACTGTGTCTGTGATAAAATATCCATATAACACCGAAAGACCTAAATCGAAACAAGGTCCCTCGTGAAGACAAAATTGGCCGAAAATTACTGAGACTATTGCCAGAGCCAGCTATGACTAAACTCTTCTACATGATGGATAAGATTTATGCGAGATGGGAAATACCCCCACATTTCAAGAATAATGTAATAATTCGAAATCCAGAGGAAGTAGGTGCTGACACTTGTGAATATTACCAACGCATCAGTTTAATAAATCACGCTTGCAAAATATAGACACGAATTATTTACGGAAGACCTGTTTGGTTTAAAAGAAATGTAGGAACTCGTGAGACAATACTGATGCGATCTCTTCTCTCAAAAGACAGATTAAAGAAAGGCAGACCGAACTTACACGTTCGTTGATGGCACTGTAATTATGTCAGAGATGCCAAAGGACTTAGAAGACCACTTCAACGAAATCGGTAATGTTTTGAAACGAGATTGTTAGATAAACATCAATAAAAGTGAAACAAGGTTAATGGAATGTAGTCGAATTTCATCATGCGATACTGACGGAATTAAATAAGAAAATAAGACACTACAAGTAGCAGATGAGTTTTGCATTTTGGGTAGCATAATACATTACGATGACAGAAATACAGAATATATCAAATGTAGGCAGGAAATATTAAGAAAACTGTGTCTGGGACAAGAGGACGTTGTTAACACCGAATGTAAATGTAAGTGCTAGAAAATTATTTCCAAAAGCAATTATCTGGAGTGTAACATTGAACGGGAGAGAAATGTGGACGTCAAAATTAGTAAACAAACTTTTTAAATACCGTGATACAGTGAAATACTGACGATCAGGTGGGCACATCAAATAACTATTGAAGAGGTACTGAATCTACATGGGGCACTGGACTCGCATTCGGGAGGACGACGGTTCAATCCCGTGTCCGGCCATCCTGATTAAGGTTATCCGTGATTTCCCTACATCGCTACAGGCAAATGCCGGGATGGTTCCTTTGAAAGGGCACTGCGAACTTCCTTCCCCGTCCTTGCCTATTCCGATGAGACCGATGACTTCGCTGTCTGGTCTCCTTCCCCAAACAACCCAACGAACCCCAATCTACGTGGGGAAAAAAGAAATTTTTGGCACAACTTGACTTTTGAGGGAGGCATAAGCTGGTAATGGCAGTTTTTGTGTATGGGAGGGAGGAATGTTCCTCTCTTGCACCAAGTTCTTCATTTCCAGGTAACGTACCCTAAGCCCACAATTATTTGATGCACGTATTCCAGTCTTTGTCTTTCCATACAAGTTTTACCCTTAACAGCTTCCTGTACTACCATCAAAGTTATTACCTGATGTCTTAACAAAAAAAAAAATGGCTCTGAGCACTATGGGACTTAACATCTGTGGTCATCAGTCCCCTAGAACTTAGAACTAATTAAACCTAACTAACCTAAGGACATCACACACATCCATGCCCGAGGCACGATTCGAACCTGCGACCGTAGCAGTCACGCGGTTCCGGACTGCGCGCCTAGAACCGCTAGACCACCGCGGATGTCTTAACATATGTTTTGTCATCCTGTCCCTTCTTCTTAGCCGGCTGGGGTGCCCGAGCGGTTCTAGGCCCTGTAGTCTGGAACCGCTCGACGCTACGGTCGCAGGTTCGAATTGTGCCTCGGGCATGGATGTGTGTGCTCTCCTTAGGTTAGTTAGGTTTAAGTGGTTCTAAGTTCTATGGGACTGATGACCTTATAAGTTAAGTCCCATAGTTCTCAGAGCCATTTGAACCAGCCTTCTTCTTATCAGTCTTCTCTACATTCTTTCTTCGTAGTTTCTGTGGAGAGCCTCCTCATAGAACACTTCCGGTCTCTTCTGCTCCTGTCTCACCACATGCCCCGTTTCACTACCATGCAATGCTGTGCTCCAAACGTATATCCTCAGAAATTTCTTACTCTTTGTTTGTGCTAATCTGCTTTTCATATTATCTTTGCTTCGTTCGTCATGTGTTATTTTCCTTTCAAGGTGGGAGAATTCCTTAACGTCGTCTACTAAGTGGTCCCCAGTTTTGACGTTCAGTTTATCGATAGACCTACTTCTGGTTTTCCTCACTACTTTTGTCTTTCTTCAGATTATTCTCAACATTTTGTACGTGTTATGCTGCTGATTCTATTTAAGCGTCCTGTAATTCTTCTCGACTTAATGACATCTGGGCTCTCCTTAGACATTTCACTCGGCGATACTCTTCAGTGCAGCACTGCAATTGCTGCCGCTCACACAGCACACGGCCTGGCTTCCCGATAGCCATACTGTTCGCTCACGTTACGGCTTGTTAAAATGACAGAGTGGATATCATACCGTCAGACAAAGAGTATACAGCGTCAGATTTGCTCCAGGTGGCCACAATTTTTAACAAATAATTTTTTCAAGCTCAAATCTGTTTCGCGTTAAGGCATTAGCATATCTGCCACTTTTCGCTGTCACACGATAATTACAGCCCACACTACACCTTCTTGAGTTGCTACACTATAATTATAGCTACCTGGTACATCCATGTGCTGGACCAAGTATCCACCCATGTTATTTTTTGAATCAATAAGTGTCACCCACAGTCAACAAAATACCGAAGAAAATGAATGAGGGAGGTGATAATATTCTGTCGAATTACCAGCCGCTTCAAGTGGTTTAAAATCCACGAGCTTTCGGCCGAGTACTCCTCGAACATTGTCATGTGTTTACTGTCTTTTGGTTGCTCCGCGCTGTCTTCTGTGACGTCACTGGTGCTCGTTCCATCGGCATATAAGGTAATGTTTTCGTTGTGCGCCCGCGTCAGTCTTCCAATGAACGAGTCCCGAGCTTTGCTTGGTTGCAGGCCGCCGTCTTTACTGAAGACGTTGTCATAAACTTTTATCTCTATCGCTTCTTCAATTACGCTGTTCCAGAAACTATTAGTCAGAGTAATAACTAATGTCTCTTCGAAAGCAATACGATGTCCGTTTTTAGTACATGCTGCTCTACCACTGATATCCCAAGATACCGAAGGCAAGAGCATCTCTCGTGTTCCACACAGCGCTGTTCTGTAGTAAGCACAGTCAGTCAGACATAAAAACTGTCCGCAACCACACGTCAGGAGTGTATAAAATACCAAGTGGGCGAAGACAGTTTTATGTCGGACGGACTGAGAAATTAGCTGTACCTTACCATGCTCTAGATAATGGACATCGTATTGTATTCGAAGAGAGATGTTGTTTCTGTGATAGCGTAACTAAAGAAGCAATTAACATAAAAATTTGTGACAACAACCTCGATAAAAACGGCGGCGTAAAGCTTAATTTGAAACAGGGCTTGGGTCCTGGCTATAGGAAAGTTGGAGCGGATACAGCGAGAGCGCAACGAAGATGTTACTTCGTGGTCAACGATAAATACTTTCCAAAGTTCACAGATATACACCGAAGCGCCAGAGAAACTGGTATAGGCGTGCGTATTCAAATAGAGAGATATGTAAACAGGCAGAATACGGCGCTGTGGTCGGAAACACTTAAGGCAACACGTGTCTTGGGTAGTTGTTAGATTGGTTTCTGCTGCTACAATGGCAGGTTATCAGGATTTAAATGAGTCTGAACGTGGTGTTATAGTCAGCGCACAAGCGATGGGACACAGCGTCTCCGAGGTAGCGATGAAGTGGCGATTTTCCCGTACGATCATTTCACGAGTGTACCGTGAATATCAGGAATTGGGTAAAACATCAAATCTCCGTAATCACTGAGGACGGAAAAAGACCCTGCAAGAACGGGACCAACGACGACGACTAAAGAGAATCGTTCAACGTGACTGAAATGCAATCCTTCGCCAAATTGCTGCAGATTTCAATGCTGGGCCACCAACAAGTGTCGGTGTGCGAACCATTCAACGAAACATCATCGACGTGGGCTTTTGAAGCAGAAGGCCCTTCTCATGTACCCATGACGATTGCACGACACAAAGCTTTACGCCTCGCCTAGGCCCGCCAACACCGACATTGGACTGTTGATGACTAGAAGCATGTTGACTAATCGGACAAGCCTCGTTTTAAATCGTATCGAGCGGATGGACGTGAACGGGTATGGAGACAGCCTCATGAATCGATGGACACTGCATGTCAGATGGGGACTGTTCAAGCTGGTGGAGGCTCTGTAATGGTGTGGAGTGTGTGCGGTTGGAGTGGTATGGAAGCCCTGATACATCTAGAAACGACTCTGACAGGTGACACGTAAGTAAGCATACTGTCTGTCCATTGTGCATTCCGACGGACTTTGGCAATTCCATCAGGACAGTGCGCCACCCGACACGTCCATAATTGCTACATATTGGCTCCAGGAACACTCTTCTAAGTTTAAACATTTCCGCCCGCTACCGAACTCCCAGATATTAACATTATTGAGCATATCTGGGATGCCTTACAACGTGCTGTTCAAACAGCTCTCCACCCCCTTGTACTCTTATGGATTCATGGAAGCCCTGCAGGATTCATGATGTCAGTTCCCTCCAGCACTACTTCAGACATTAGTCGAGCCCATGCCATGTCGTGTTGAAGTATTTCTGCGTGCTCTCGGAGGCCATACAGAATATTAGGCAGCTGTATCATTTTGTTTCGTTCTTCAGTGTATGTATGTCTGTGCCAATGCTCTTTGATCAAATATTTTACAGTGTAGTAGGAAAGCTTTTAGTAAAGATCTTTGATAGAAGTTTGAGTGAGGCCATTGCTTTGGTGAGTTTCATAAAATGACGAAATATGTTATTTGCGTGGCTAGCGCAACACTGACCGTTGCAAATAATGAAAAACACGAAATTCTTCTTACCGCAAAGCACGCTGACTACAAAAATAGTAATAAGCGGTTGCAGTCTTACAAAGAAATAGCCGCAGCAGTCAGCTCCATTCGAATTCATTACACTGTGGATGATGTTAATTTTATATATAAAAGGAAAGGCTGTGGAACGAGATGGAGGTGTGAAAAGCCAAGTGTGTTCAAAGTATACATACGTGAAATAAATGTGTTTACCTATTGTCCAAATAACCTAACATAACCATCGTTAATTTCTCATTGGTTCTGGAGTAGTACCTAAAATGGTACGTTTTGGGATCCGAGTACTATATTGAAAGCTTGAATATGTTTCGCCTGTTGGTAAAAGTCACAAGTTAGCCATCTTTATCAGAAATAGCATTCATTATTTAAAGAATGAAACACTGCACCAGTTACGTATTTTTATGATTTGAACACGGCTTTGCGAGAATTTATTCTCATTATCAACAACAAATATTTAATTAGGTACTTTATGCAATGTTTCGGAAAATCGCCAAATGAAATCCGCCCGGTTTCAGTGGAACATAGTAATAGCAGGGCAAGAGAGGCGGAACAACACACATATAAACACAACATAAAATATCTCTGTGAATATTTCCTTTCGATAATGAGAACAAATCCTCGAAAAGTTTCATATTAAGCATGAAAACATATGTAACTAGTGCAGTGTTTGATTATTTAAATCATAACTAACACCGCTGCAGGCTTCCCGAAAACACCGATTACGACAAATGAAATTGAGAAATGTCATTTCTTAAATGAGTGTCGTATATGCAAATCTGAGGGGCCACTTTCATAGGGCAAAATGAAATGTTTCTTCGACGGTTCTCAAATAATTTTCGTTGTTCTTTATGTCCTATAACTGTGTCTCACGAAGCAAAGGCGGTGAACAGTTCGTGCTTCTCCACTCGCTTTCCACGGTTTCATCCACAATCGTTTCCATTTCTGACTTTTCCAGCAATGAGCTTGTCACCAGTACCTGCTGTTTTTAACCGTTTGGCATCCGTTTCCCGATAACTATGACGAAAAATTTTACGATCGTGTAATAGCTCCAGCAAAGTAGTTTGGTCAAAAGAAGTTTCACGAAATCATGGAACATATTTTGTATTCAGACATAATAACATTCCTAGACTCTGAGAAGCTCATCTGCAGAAACTAGCACGGTTTTAGGAAACAGCGGTCGCGCGAGACACAGCTGGCCCTCTTTGTGCATGATATACAACAGGCTCTAGTTACCTGCTACCAGGTTGATGCCATATTTCTCGACTTTCGAAAGGCTTTCGACTCAGTTCCGACTGTCACTTGCTCCAAAAAGTGCTCGCTTACGGTCTATCCGATGACATGTGCGATTGGATAGAAAGTTTTCCAACAGACAGAGAGCAGTATGTCGTCCTGAATGGGGTGACTTCAACAGAAACAAGCGTATCTTCAGGTGTGCCACAGGGCAGTGTAATAGGTCCGCTGCTTTTTACGATTCACATAAACGAACTGGTTGATGGAATTGACAGCGGCATTAGACTGTTTGCCGATGATGCTGTAGTCTACAGGAAAGTAGTGAACAAATCAATGACGATTTGCAGCAAATTAATGCGTGGTGTAATGACTGGCAGTTAACAAGGCGAAAATCCTCATTAATGTCGAAGTACAAAATAAATGCCCAGTCTTTGGAAACGGTAACATCCGTCAAGTATTTGGGCGTGACTACTCGAAATGATATCAAATGGAATAATTAGATTACACAAGCAACAGGCAAGGTGAACTCTAGATTGCGGTTTATTGGTAGAATCCTGAAGCGATGCAGTCCTTCAACAAAGGAAATTGCTTACAATACGTTTGTTCGTCCAGTCTTAGAGTACTGTTCGTCTGTATGGGAAACTTACTAGTTGGGTCTGATTCAAGAGATTGGAAAGGTCCAAAGAAGAGCGGCAAAATTTGTGACTGGTACATTTAGCAGCATTTAGAGCGCTACAAATCTCATTGAAAGTTTGAAGTGGGACACACTTGCAGATAGACGACGCGCTAAACGGAAGGGACTACTCACTAAATTCCGAAATCCGATCTTCGCCGAGGATGTAGAGCATATATTATTACCACCAACTTTGAAATCGCGCAATGATCACCATTCAAAGATAAGGGAAATTAGAGCTCGTACTGAGGCGTTTAGACAGTCGTTTTTCCCTCTCGCGATCCGCGAGTGGAACAGAGGGGGGGCAAATATGACTTTGGCGCGAATTGTGCCCTCCGCCATACACCGCTTGGTGGCTAGCGGAGTATATAAGTAGATGTAGATGTAGAAATCTTTGACAAAGCAAGCGTTTGGGTCGGCCAGGTGGTAACACTGCGTTGCTGACGTCTCACAGAAGTGCGCTTAGGCCTGTGCTTATCGTAGGCCGCGATACAACCCTACAGGACGCTGGAACGACCACCTGTGACGCCACAGACGGCAGCACGGCTGTATAAGTATGGCAGCAGAAACTAAAAGACAGTCGCCACTCTGGCCGATGAGTACTCGGCCGAAAGCTCGCGGATTTAAATCAATTGCCGCGACTGGAACCTCCGGAGAATTTTATCCGTACATATAGCCGCTGAATCATGCATTCGTTTCCTCAAGTAGATGGCCGGCTGCCTGGCTTTGTAGCGCCGCCAGACACGGCGTGTCCTCCTGATGGGGTGCGGCGTGTTGCGGGGTCGCGTGCTGCTGTCTGTGTGGCTGGCTGGCGAGGGCGGGCAGCCGCGCAACGGTGCGACTGTTGCGGCCGCCGTACCAGCGGGAGCCGTCCCTGGCATCGACCCGCGACCCTCGGCCCGCCGCCACAACAGGTTCCCGGCGCACTCGCTCCGCCACCTATTCCTCCCCTACCTCCACTACGCGCCCTATGTCCGTGAATACTGCAGCGGTCCTACACCAGCCGGAAACGGACCACAGCCCTCCAGTACGATTGTCTGTACAGGTGTGTCTGCAAATGTAGCAAAGGAATCATGCGCGCAGTGTTGGCCGAAGAACATCATAGTGCGAAAACACAAGAATTCTGGGCGTCCGATACAAGGGCATTCGCAGAAATTTGTCCCGGAGGACGGAAGATCCCAAAAGGGCGATTTATATATACACTACTGGCCATTAAAACTGCTACACCACGAAGATGTGCTACAGATGAGAAATTTAACCGACAGGAAGAAGATGCTGTGATATGCAAATTATTAGCTTTTCACAGCATTCGCACAAGGTTCGCGCCGGTGGCGACACCTACAACGTGCTGACATGAGCAAACTTTCCAACCGATTTCTCATACACAAACCGCAGTGGACCGGCGTTGCCTAGTGAAACGTTGTTATGATGCCTCGTGTAAAGAGGAGAAATGCATACCATCACGTTTCCGACTTTGATAAAGCTTGGATTGTAGACTGTCGCGATTGCGGTTTATCGTATGGCGACATTGCTGCTCGCGTTGGTCGAGATCCAATGACTGTTAGCAGAATATGGAATCGGTGGGTTCAGGAGGGAAATACAAAACGCCGTGCTGGAGTCCAACGGCCTCGTATCCCTAGCAGTCGAGATGCCTGGCATCTTATCCGCTTGGGTGTAACAGATCGTGCAGCCACGTTAGTTAGCCAGGTTAGTTAGTTTAAGTTGTTCTAAGTTCTAGGGGACTGATAACTTCAGATGTTAAGCCCCATAGTCAACAGACGGGGAAATTTGCGAGACAACAACCATCTGCACGAACAGTTCGACGACGTTTGTAGCAGCATGGATTATCAGCTAGGAGACCATGGCTGCGGTTACCCTTGACGCTGCATCACAGACAGGAGTACCTGCGATGGTGTACTCAACGATGAACCTGGGTGCACGAATGGCAAAACGTCATTTTTTCGGATGAATCCAGGTTCTGTTTACAGCGTCATGATGGACACATCCGTGTTTGGCAACATCGCGGTGAACACACATTGGAAGCGTATATTCGTCATCGCCATACTGGCGTATCACCCGACGTGATGGTATGGGTGCCATTGGTTGCTTCGAGCATGGATGGGTGTGATGTCCTTAGGTTAGTTAGTTTAAGTTGTTCTAAGTTCTAGGGGACTGATAACTTCAGATGTTAAGCCCCATAGTGCTCCGAGCCATTTTTGTCCATACTATTTACCTGATTGTGGATAGAGGAAGCTTCGAAGACAGCCGTAAAATTGGAAGGTGCAATCAACTCTTAATAGCCTAAGACTAATTCAGAATGGTCCTCGACTCACAGGTTTGATACGTTAATTGTGTAGACATGGCACCAGGGTTACGGAATTCATGCAGAGTTACAGTTATATGAAAAAAACGTACATTAGTTACGAACTGCGGCATTCACACACCTTATTCAACGTGCAAACGTCACTACAGATATTCCGATTTAGATTATGTCATGTTCTTTATGCCTATCATCATTGCCGATGACGTGGCGCAGACGAATATCGAAAATTGCATGATTTCGCTTGACGCCTTCCAAATTAATAATGTAAGTGTAGACCAGATGTGGCTTGAATTCAAAGAAATAGTATAGGTAGAAATTTAGAGATTTCTACCAAATAAATTAACAAACGACGGAGCTGATCCTTCTTGGTACACAAAACCGGTTAGAACACTGTTGCAGAAACAAATAAACAAACATGCCAAATTTAAACAGACGCAAAATCCCCAAGATTGGCGATCTTGTACAGAAGCTCGAAATTTAGCGCGGATTTCAATGCGAGATGCTTATAATAGTTTCCATAACGAAACTTCGTCTCGAAACCTGGCACAAAATCCAAACAGATTCTGGTCGTATGTGAAGTATGTTAGAGGCAAGAAACAATCAATGTCTTCTCTGCGCGATAGCAGTGGAGATATAATCGAAGACGGTCCAGACTGTATACCACGTAGGTTCCTATCGGAGTATGCTGATGCATTAGCTCCATATCTGAATGGTGCGAAAATTGAAGTTGACCCTAAATAACGAAAAATGTGAGGTCATCCACGTGAGTGCTAAAAGGAATTCGTTAAACTTCGGTTACACGATCAATCATTCAAATCTAGAGGCCGTAAATTCAACTAAATACCTAGGAATTATAATTACGAACAGCTTAAATTTGAAGGAATTCATAGAAAATGTTGTGGAGAAGGTTAATCAAAGACTGCGCTTTATTGGAAGGACACTTACAAAATGTAACAGCTCTACTAAGCAGACTGCCTACACTACGCTTATCCGTGGTCTTTTACAATACTGCTGCTCAGTGTGGGATCCTTACCAGACAACACTGACGGAGTACATCGAAAAAGGTCAAAGAAGGGCAGCATGTTTTGTATTATCGCGACATATGGGAGAGAGTGTCATTGAAAGGATACAGTATTTGGACTGGACATCATTAAAAAAAGGTGTTTTTTGCGACGGAATCTTCTCACGAAATTCCAATCACCAACTTTATCCTCCGAATGCGAAAACATTTTGTTGACACGGACCTACATAGGGAGAAACGATCGCCATGATAAAATTAGGGAAATCAGAGCTGGTAGGAAAAGATATAGGTGTTCTATACTGCCGCGCGCTATACAAGATTGGAATAATGGAGAATTGTGATGGTGGTTCGATGAATTCTCTGCCAGGCACTTAAATGTGATTTGCAGAGTATCCATGTAGAAGTAGATGCAGATGTACATGTAGACCCACTGAAGTGTTGGAAGACTGATGCTGTCACCTTCAAGTACGGTTCGGTAGTCACCGTGCCATCAAGGAATATCGCACCGATTATTCCTTGACTGGACATTGCACACCACGGAGTCACCCATTGAGGGTGAAGAGACTTCTCGGTCGCAAAATACGGATTCTCAGTCCCCTAAATGCGCCAAATTAGCTTGTTGACGAAGCCATCCAACTGAAAATGACCGACAGCAATAAGGCGCGTGCGCATGCGCATACTAATTCCCATCATCACCTGCGACCAAACGGTGCAGTTTGAACGTCCTAACGCAAACCGTTCAGAAGTTATGACGATTTTATTTCTTCCGCGAAAGGCAAAGGTCGCGAGTTCGATTCTCGGTCCGGCACACAGTTTTAATCTACCAGGAAGTTTCATATCAGCGCACACTCCGCTGCAGAGTGAAAATCTCATTCTGGAAACATCCCCCAGGCTGTGGCTAAGCCATGTCTCCGCAATATCCTTTCTTTCAGGAGTGCTAGTTCTGTATGTTTCGCAGGAGAGCTTCTGTAAAGTTTGGAAGATAGAATGCGAGGTACTGGCGGAAGTAAAGCTGTGAGGACGGGACGTGAGTCGTGCTTGGGTAGCTCAGTTGGTAGAACACTTGCCCGCGAAAGGCACAGGTCCCGAGTTCGAGTCTCGGTCCGGCACACAGTTTTAATCTGCCAGGAAGTTTCAGAGCCAATACAGTTTAAAGACCATGTAGGTTAAGAGTGCTCCAGTCAACATTTTTAAAAGCTTTCGCTATGCCTAAAAACGCTATAAACGTTATTTTCCTTTGCTTATTTTCTAGAATCCATATTCCCTTGCATGTACCTATATTTCTCCGGTATCGAAACTGATCTGCCACGATGTTAATTTCTACCATTTCTTTCATTCTTCCGTAAAGAATTTGTGTCAGCATTTTGCAACCGTGAATTATTAAACAGATAGTTCGGTAATTTTCACATCTGTCAGCACCTGTCTTCTTTGGAATTGGAATTAATATATTCTTCTTGAAGTCTGAGGGTATGTCGCCTGTTTCATATACTTTTCACGCCAGATGGAATAGATTTTTTTCTTAGTTTTGCACGGGTAGTAATCACGGAGCGAAGGCTGTTTATAACTTGTACAGAAACCAGATAACACTTATAAGAGTCGAAGGGCATGAAAAGGAAGCAGTGCTTGAGAAGGGAGTGAGGCAGGGTTGTAGCCTATCCCCGATGTATTAAATCTGTACATTGAGCAAGAGGTAAAGGAAACTAAAGAAAAATATAGAGTAGGAATTAAAGTCCAGGGAGAATAAATAAAAACTCTGAGATTTGGCGATTACACTGTAATTCTGTCGGAGACAGCAAAGAACTTTGAAGATCCGTTGAACGGAATGGACAGTGTCTTGAAAGTCGGATATACGATAAACATCAACAAAAGCAAAAAAAAGGACAATTCAATGTAGACGAGTTAAAGCAGGTGATTCTGGGGTAATTAGACTAGAATACGAGACGCTTAAGGTAGTAGATGAGGTTTGTTATTCGGACAGCAAAAAGATGGCCGAAGTAGAGAAAAAAAAAGAGACAGGCAATAGCTAGAAAAAGTGTTTCTTAAGAAGATAGATTTGTTAACAGGGAATATGGATTTTAGTGTTAGAAACTCCATTCTGAAAGATTTTATGAAACGTAGCCATGCATGGAAGTGAAACATGGACGATAGACTGTGTACACAAGAAGGGAATCGAAGCCTTTAGAATGTGGTGCTACAGAAGAATGATGAATTCTACATGGATAGATCACTGAACTAATGAGGATTTCCTGAACAGAATTGTTGAGGTATCAAATTTGTGGCGTAATTTGAGTAAACGAACGGATCCATTGATAGGACACATTCTGAGACATCAAGGAACACCAGTTTCCTATTAGATTTCTTGGTAGTAAAAATTGTAGAGTTAGACCAAGAGTTGGATGCAGTGAGCAGATTCAGATATAGTTTTTCAGAGATGATGAAGCTTGCAAAAGATCTACTTCTACATGTACATGACTAGTCTGAAAATCACGCTAAAGTGCCTCGGAAGGGATTCATTGAACTACTTATCGCACTAATTTTCTATTACTGCCCTCTCGAACAGTGCACGGAAAAACGAACACCTGTATCTTTCCCTTATTTTATTACGATAATCGTTCCTCCCAATGTTGGTCGGCGTCAACGAAATGTTTTCGCACTAGGAGGAGAAAGTTGGTGATTGAAATTTCGTGAGAAGATTGCGCCCCACCAAGTAAGGCCTTTGTTTCAATTATGTCCACCCCAAATCCCGGCCGGCCGGTGTGGCCGTGCGGCTCTAGGCGCTTCAGTCTGGAATCGTGTGACCGCTACGGACGCAGGTTCGAATCCTGCCTCGGGCATGGATGGGTGTGACGTCCTTAGGTTAGTTAGGTTTAATTAGTTCTAAGTTCTAGGCGACTGATGACCTCAGAAGTTAAGTCGCATAGTGCTCAGAACCATTTGAACCACCCCAAATCCTGTATCATGTCCGTGAGACCCTCTCCCTTGTTTCACGATAATACAAAACATGCTGACCTTCTTGGAACTTTCTCGATGTACTACTTTAGTCCTATCTGGTTAGAATCCCAGACCGCAGTGTAGTACTCCAAAAGAGGACGGACAAGTGTAGTGTAGGCAGTCTCCTTAATAGATCGGTTGCGTCTTCTAAGCGTTCTGTAAATTAAACGCAGTCTTTGAATATCCTTCCCCACAACATTTCCTAAGCGTTCGTTCCAGTTTAAGTTCCTCTTAGCTATAGGTCCTAGGTATTTAGATGAATTTATGGCCTTTAGATTGGATAGATTTATCATGTAACCGAAGTTTATCTGATTCCTTTTAGCACGCATGTGGATGATCTTACACTTTTCATTATTTAAGGTCAATTGACAAATTTTGTACCACACAGATATCTTTTCTAAATTCTTTTGCAATTTTTTGACCTTCTGATGACTTTACTACTCGATAAACGACAGCGTCATCTGCAAACCAGCTAAGACGGCTGCTCAGATTGTCTCCTAAATCGTTTATGTAGATAAGGAACAGCAAAGGGGCTATAGCATTACGTTTGAGAACTCTAGAAATCATTTCTGATTTGCTCGATGACTTTCCCTCACTTGTACGAACTATGACATCTCTCTTAGGGAATCACGAATCCAGTCACATAACTGAAGCGATATTCCGTAAGCACGCAATTTCACTACAAGCCGCTTGTGTGGTACAGTGTCAAAAGCCTTTCAGAAATCTAGAAATGCGGAATCAGTTTGAAATACATTGTCGATAGCACTCAACACTTCGTGTGAATAAAGAGAAGTTGTGTTCCATAAGAACGATGTTTTCTAAATCCGTGTTGACTATGTGTCAAAAGATAGGTCTTTTCGAGGTAATTCATAATCTGCGAACACAATTTACGTTCCAGAATCCTGATGCATATCGACTTTAATGATACGGGCCGCTAATTTATTGGATTACTCCTATTGCTTTTCTTGAATATTCGTGTGATCTGTGAAACTTTCCGTTGTTTGGTTATGGATCTTTCGTCGAGCCAGCGTTTGCACACGATTTTTAAGTCTGGAGCTATTGCATCGGCATACGCTGAAAGGAATCTAACTCATATACAGTGTGGACCGGAAGAGTTGCTTTTATTAAGTGATTTAAGTTTCTTAATTACATTCTTTAATAAAGCGATTTCGAAATTTTGTGTTTAGTAACTCAGCGCTAGCCATACTGTCATCGACAGTATTTCTACTGCTATCGTACAGAGAAGGCATTGATCGTTTCTTGCCGCTAGTGTACTTCACATACCGCCAGAATCTTTTTGAATTTTCTGACAAGTTTCGAGAGAGAGTTTCTTTGTGGAAACTTTTAGCATCTCGCACCGAAGTCCGCACTAAATTTCGAGCTTCTGTAAAAGATCGCCAGTCTTGTGGGTTTTGCGTTCGTTTACATTTGGCATGTTTTTTTCGATGTTTATGCAACAGTGTTCCGACCTGTTTTGTGAACTATGGTGAATCAGCTCCGTGTTTTGTTCATTTCTTTGGTATAAATCCCTCAGTTGCTGTCGGTACGATTTCTCTGAAATCACGTACTATTTCTCTGAATTCAAGCCACATCTGGTCTACGCTTACGTTCTAAGAAGTCAAGCGTGTTTTCACAACCGTTTGCTATTCGAGCGAGCTCATTGACTAATTGCTCGAAATAGTTTTCATAAAATGCGTTTAGTACAATTTTGTATGTTGTTTTATGGGTACCTCCGTATTTAAACATGTATTTTCGCGAACATATCGAGGGTAAACTGAAGTCACCACTAATTATAATTTCATGAGTTGGGTAAGAGTTTGAAAGTAGACTTTAGTTTTTCTTTGAACCTTTCAGCAGTTATATCATATGAGTTGGAAGGTCGGTAAAAAGAAAAAAAAATTATTTTATTTCGGTTGCCAAGAATGATCTCTACCCATACTAACTCACAGGAACTAGATAATAAACTACTTCTAACAGCAACAAAGAAGGCACAGCCATCTGTATTTAGCCTATCCTTTCTGAAGAGCGTTAAGTCCTACGCAGAAATTTCGCCTCAACCTATTTCCTGCGTTAGTGAGCTTTCAGTGTCTCTAACGATTTGAGCATCACTGCTTTCTATTAGCGCTTGGATCTCTGGTACTTTCTCAACACAGCTACGACAATTTGCAGCTGTAATATCAATATTTCCTAAATCTAGTTTCTTCCTCTGTTCGACCTGTGCCCTTTCAAGCCCTGTTTGAATTGCTCAGAGACCCTCTAATCCAAAAAAAAAAAAAGAAACCACCCAGTCCATGACACACAGTCCTAGTTATCCATATAGCCGCCTCCATGACCTATTTAATCCCTTTAACTCCACCACCTATGGTGCAAGTCGAGAAATCTGCAGCCTATACGGTCACGGAAGCAATTGAGCCTCTGATCAAGACCCTCCACTCGGTCCTGTAGCAGAGGCCCACAATCGGTCCTGTCAACTACGTTCCAGATGGTGTGCTCTCCTTTCATCTCGCAGGCAAGCCTGGCAGTCTTTACCGCATCAGATAGCTGCTTGAAGCCAGAGAGAATCTCTTCCAATCCAAAATGACACACGTCACTGGCATGGACGTGAGCCACCACCTCTAGTCGGCCACACCCAGTGCTCTTCATGTCATCCGGAAGGACCTGTTCCCTGTCTGGAATGCACATTAAGTGCACATTGGCTTTCTTTCCCTCATTGGCAGCAATGTCCCTAAGGATCCCCATAAGGCGCGTAACATTGGACCTCCGAACTTCCAAAATCCTAACCTCTGTGACTGCCTGATCTTGCAGTCTGGGAGGTTTCCTCTGCAACAGGACGACTGACTGCATCTGGCTGAGGGACATTGCCAGCCACAGACAGCACCTGGAACCTGTTTGTCAGCCTAACGGGGGATCCCTTTCACTCAGCCCACCAAGAAGTCTTTTGCAGCCTGCCACGCCCCTAGGCGACCTCCCACTCGACCATGGGTAAGGGATCAACCTCAATGCAAGCAGTAACTGGGCTGGCCACCAGTGCAGACTAATCGGCGAACACGTGGGTCATGCTGCAAGTCCGTTGGATCCCAACAGCCAGTCTAAAACTGTGAAGCCCATCCACTGTAGCCTCAAGCTGTATACCCGAAGTCAACACAGCCTGGAGCTGAAAGTGAAGTGTCACCAACTCGGCTCGCATTCACACATAACAATCACAATCCCTGTCCATACTAAAGACTGTTGAGAACTACATACACATAAACAAACAACTATCGACATGCACTATCGAACTCTACCACAGACACTAATGAAAACTCAAGAGCAGTGTCTAGTGAACTAAATTAATACGCAGAGATTCCAAAACTAAACTATTAAAGGACACAAACTATCTAATTACATCCTGGTTAGAAACACACAGAATTGGTTACTTCCCTGTTCCTGTTGCTAGGCTAGTGGCTGCTGCCTGACTGAGGGGGCTACTTGGTTGATTGGTTGATTCGGGGGAAGAGACCAAACACCGAGGTCATCAGTCCCATCGGATTAGGGAAGGATGGGGAACAAAGTCAGCTGTGCCCTTTCAGAGGAACCCACCCAGAATTTGACTGAAGTAGTTTAGGGAAATCATGGAAATCTAACTCAGGATGGACCATCGTCCTCCCACATGAGAGTCCAGTGTGCTAACCACCTCGCTTGGTGAACGGACTGCTGGCTACAAGCGAGTAGCTTGGGAACTGCATAAAACCTGTCTTCAGACTGGAGACCAAAACGACAACAACAACAACATCCTTTTCATCCATCAACAACAATATCCTAATCGCCGTATCCCGCATCATACGACCTTTGCTGCTGTGTAGCAACGTCTGCGTGAGACCAGGTCATTTAGCAGATTACCTGGACAGGGACGCCGTCGCATGGTAAGAACGCTGCAATTTGAGGAAGCTGTCTTGCAGCATGTGGAGCGAGATCCTTCAATCAGCACTCGTGCAATTGCACGTAACATGGAGACGAATCAGACGAATGTAAGAACAGTCCTTCGACAGCACTTGTTACGTCCATTTCACTTACAGCGTGTCCACAACCTGAAGCCAGTTGATTATCCACCCAGAGCACAATTTTCGCAGTGGTACCTGGAACAGTGTGAAATGCATCCTACATTTCCATCCTCTGTGTTGTTTACCGATGAAGCAACATTTGGGCGTGATGGAGTCTTCAACAAGCACAATTCGCATATTTGGAGTGAGGATAATCCACGTGCCACAGTTACTAGCACTCATCAAGTGCGGTTCTTCATTAATGAGTGGGTCGGTGTTGTTGGTGACTGCTTAATTTGGACGTATCTGCTATCTAGACCATTAAATGGCAGGCACTAATACAATTTTCTAGCCAGAGCATTGCCAGAATTGCTGGAAGACGTCCTAGCTCCCTACAAGACAACGCATGTGGTTCCAACACGACGGGGCGCCGGCATATTTCAGTCGTCGTGTGCGTCGATTCCTGGACCGAGGGTTCCCAGAAACGTAGATTGGCAGAGGTGGTCCTGTACCATGGCCTGCTCGATCCTCAGATATGTGCCCTCTGGACTTTTTTGTGTGGGGAGAGATGCGCAACCTTGTTTACGCAACTCCTGTTGCATCAGAACAGGATCTGGTTGTCCGAATAGTAGCAGCAGCAGGAAAAATTCAGGATACTCCTGGCGTTTTGCCTGTGTCAGACAGAACATGATCCGACGGTGTAACCCTTGTTTACGTGTCAATGGAGCAATGAAGGCATTTTTGAAAATCTACTGCAATTGAAATTGGGTTGTGTTAATGTGTTGTCTCTTGGTCATAAAAAAATTGAAAAGTGTTTCTTGGTTTAATTAACATGCGGACAGAGAAATCTTCCTCTACCGGTTTAAATACTCCTCATAGGAAAAATGACATTAGGGAGAAATATTTGTTTTGATGTCCCCTACAACCTCCCAGAGTTTGTCAGTTTAAATACTTTCCACCATATATAGATGAAATATCTACATAGTCAATTAAATTTCTATGGAACCCTTAGATTGCGACTCCTACTTGCAAATATCTATCTTTTTTTAAACTTTTTTCTGTATTTGAAGCACAAATGAAATATTGGCGAATACAGGTACAGTGTAGCATGATACTCTACTAGAAGCGTTGGATAATCAAAAACAGAATGGAGCGTCAGGTAACTTTCACAGGTCAAATGCAAATCTTTTGTTGAGATTAACGTGTGTACCAGGTGAAGAGGCTCTCCTTGTGGCAATGTGGGAGAACTGCCGAGCAGGTGCACTCCAAATGTGTTTGTACTGTGCTGGATGTTGAAACTCTATTATTGTAGTTCGGTAATGGTTATGGTTCAAGTGGCTCTGAGCACTATGGGACTTAACATCTGAGGTCATCAGTCCCCTAGAACTTAGAACATCACACACACCCATGCCCAAGGCAGGATTCGAACCCGCACCGTAGCGGTCGCGCGGTTCCACACTGAAGCGCCTAGAACCGCTCAGCCACAATGGCCGGTGAAAATGGTTATACAGGGTGTGTCAGTAACTATTGCCAGCAAGGATAACTCCCAAAGTAAGATAGGAGCTGAACGGTTTGTGGGACAAAAGTTGCATGTAACAACGGGGGCACTAATATGATGTTGGTTTTTTGTTGCTAGGTGGGATCGCTTCAGAGATACGAAGATCAACTTTGGTTTTTTAAATGGGATGCTATAGTTTGGTACTTATTTTCTGATAGCGGCTATAGAGACCAATCCAATGATTACTAGCAGTAAGGTCTTTGAAGGTGGACGAAGGACACAAAGGTGGCATGAACGTCAATTTACAGAAGGTATTCGAAGTGATGACCATTGGTATCAACATAGTGCTGCAACCTTCTTATCATGGATTGAGTGGTATTCCTTATCAGATCTGCACTTATCGAAGCAAATGCTGACAATTCTCTCTTGCGTATCTTCAGGTGTAGTTGAACGTCTTTATAAACAATGTCTTTTACGAATCCCCACAAGAAAAAATCCAGAGACGTCAAGTCTGGCGAACGAGCCGCCCACGACACATCTCTCCCTCGTCCAATCCAAAGATTTGAGAATTCTCTCTGTAACTCATTTCTAACCATCAGCAAAAAATGCGCCAGACACCGATCGTGTTGATACCACATTCTGTTCCTTGTTCCTAAAGGTATTTCTTCCAATAAAAGACCTAATGTTTCTTGCAGGAATGTGGTGTGCTTCCTACCATTAAGATTTCCTTCGATGAAATAGGGGGCTATAATTCTGTGCTCCAGAATCCCACATCAAACATTCGACGACACGGTTTTTGGTGTGCAACTTTCCCCAGCCAAAATGGATTTTGAGTTGCTCAATAATGCATGTTATTCAAATCAACATTTCTATGGTTCGTGAATGTAGCCGCAGCAGTAAATAAAATCAGATTAATAAATGTGTCATCCTTCTGAATCTGAAGTTGAGCCCATCGGTAGAATTCAATGCGTCGCATACAATCCGTACAAGTTAATTCTTGGTGGAGACTGATATGGTAAGAATGATATTTATGGCGATGCAGAACACGAACAACACTCCTCTGGTTAATGCGAGATTCCCTTGCGATCTGACGGGAACTAACACAAGGATCTAGAACCATAGTGGCAAGAGTAACAATTTCCGTTTCCTCGTTAGTAATTTTCCTTTGCCGGATGTGTTTCCGTTGCGTTAAAGTTCCAGTTGTTCTTAATTTACCAAAGGTCATCACTTTGAACACCTTCTGTAAATTGACGTTCATGCCACCTTTTCGACCCTCCTTGACGTTAAAAGAGCCTTACTGTTACACACCATTGTATTCGTCTCGATAGCCGCTATCAGAAAATAAGTACGAAAATACAGCATCCCATTTACAAAAACAAAGTTGACCTTCATATCTCTGACGATACCGCACCTAGCAACAAAAAGCCAAGGTCATACTATGGCTCCCGTTGTTCCACGCAACATTTGTCCCACAAACTGTTCAGCTACTATCATACTTTCGGAGACATTCTAGGTGGCAGAAGTTATTGACTCACCCTGTACAATGTAGTGACAGGAAGTAGATCGGGTACTCTTTTTCGGCAACGTTCAACAAAGATTAAAAACTTCCAAGAGTACAAAAGAATGCCGAAATCGCCTCCACAACTACAAAAAAGGAGGAAAAGGTACACAGATCTTGACAAAAGGCTACAACGCGTTATAGTAACAAACAACGGCTCGGTAAAGTTAAGAAGTTTGAAATGTCTGGTGGAAAAATTAAGACAAGAGGTTTAATCATTTGCTGCAATAATTTTGTAGACAGAAAAGAAAGTAAAAATAAAAAATTGAAAAACATCAACCTTCGCAATACCAAAGATGGGACGGGGGAGGTTACTACAAGCCCGCTTTTAGAAAATATTTTAATATAATAAGTTACTTTACATTTCAAATTTTTTTAAAAAAAATACGGTTTTTTGTGAGGTCTTTTACCAGATTCCACATAAATTTTAAATTTTTCGATTAAACGGAACCTGAATAGCCGCCTGCAGCGACTACAGCCCTTTTGAAATACGTGAAATGTATTCGAAGTCACCAATATCAACAACCATCAACTGCATAATGGAATGACGACAGTGAAAATTTCTTCTGGACCGGCTGTAGTCGCCGCAGTGCCTGTTCCTTTGGACATGCAAGTCCAAAAGGAAAATTCCGTTGCAACTCGGAAACACAGGCACTGCAATACTGTATCTATCTACCAATACCGGGCAAGCAAATTTAATGTAAAATGTCTCGCCTGTACAGGAATATACATAATGAATGTACGAGTACAGATTGTAGACAAAAGATTGACGACATAAGGAAGATGGGGTCGGGCCGTGAGTCGTGCTCGGATAGCCTAATAGTGCCGGCCTTTCAAAATTTGTCGTGGTGGTCATAAAGACAGCAATAAACGTTATCCAAAGAGCGTTGATTTGTTAAGAGTGTGCTAAAAGGTGCTTTCAGGTTCTGGACCTCTTTAAAAAGTAAGTTTTTAATACAATTTAACAATAATTAACGAATTTTGTGTCTTATAAAACTATTTCTGGGGTGGGTATAAAATAACTCCCATGTAATGGGCGTAAGCGAAGATGCATTGGTATTACTAGGGCTAAGCATGCCAATGTGCTACGTCCATAGATAGTCCTAAGACTGAAATAAATCTGGTCTTCTGATTAAAAATCGGTCGGCAGAGCCTCCTACACTGTTGCAGTTTCATTCGAAGGTCGGAAAGCCACGGCAAAAGTATTTCTGGTCGTATATACTACGTTGACGTCACAAGTCCCAAAGATAACGGTCCGAAAGCCCACCGCTTGGAACTGTAGCTGAAACGTAGAAATCAACATTCCCGCTATGTAAATCTGCAGGCTTTCGTGGCTGCTGTCACTGAAGTTAAAATCTTGTCGGTTATTAGGTTGCGTCATATTTCCTCTAAGGTAATCGAACACTGTTTTAACAGTAGTGTATCCTGAGGAAGATCCCAGATGAGGCGTCGAAACGTCGATTAACTTAGAGAAAATATGACGCGGCCTAATAAACCACAAGACGTTTACTTCGGTCAACATTCCCACTATTTGGTCGCTCCACGTGTTCTTTTCATAGCAGAGAGGATTCAGCATACATACAAATTACATTGCTTGTGAGTGAAGTTGAAGTTCCCTCCGAAAAGACTAGAAGCCAGTAAGTGGTTATTGCGCTGTGGCGGTACGCCACATAACGTGAAAAAATATTGAAGAATTTCGCAAATTCAGCAAAACTGACGTCGTAACGAAACAAATATTATCGCAGAAATATCACAAAGGCTATATAAACTAATACAATCTGCGATTGTTATTGTAATATCTTTTTCTTTTGAAAAAGGATCGCCCAGATTTCCAAAAAATGTTCAAATGTGTGTGAAATCTTGTGGGACTTAACTGCTAAGGTCATCACCCCTAAGCTTACACATAACTTAACCTAAATTATCCTAAGGACAAACACACACACCCATGCCCGAGGGAGGACTCGAACCTCCGCAGGGGTCAGCCGCACAGTCCATGACTGCGGCGCCGAAGACCGCTCGGCTAATCCCGCGCGGCACAGATTTCCCTTTTGTTTCTTCGTACTGTAAGAAGCCATTTTGTGACGACGCACGAAAACGTGCAAGTTTCATATAATATTTAGACTAAATATAATCTAATGCTACTTAAAAGTGACGCAAATATTTTATTGTAACAGATCCTATATCCATGAAGTGATATACGGCAATGATTTATTCAAATTTTATAGGGGAACATTGGTGCAGTGGTCAACGCCATTGTTCTAAATGATAACGGCCCGGAGTCGTAATAAATAATTTTAATATTTGCTACCTTTGACAAATAACAAAAACAAATGTAAAAGTATGAGATTTATCTTGATTAGCAGTTCTTCCTTTGGAACAATAATAGTAGTCAATTTTTTAAATATTGCATCATGTTAATGTAACGTGATTTCAGTAAGTTCTTTGACCCCCGTTTAACGGAAATTGCGAGAATCTCCCCAGTATTGCAACTTCTCAAAAGTAAAACAAGTAATTAATTATGCAGCTGTATATCTGAAATGTTGTGTGTTGGCGGTGACTTTTAACATAGAAACAGCGTGTGGGCAAACTAACTGCGAGAAGCACCATACTTAAGTGAATGACGTAAATAATTTTTCACTTGTGAACCAGGCAGAGTAATACTAACTCCAACTTAACACAACATATAGAGACCAAAATACGTAAAAAAGAACCACCACAGTGTATTTTGCTACCCCCATAGGGCGCTGTAGTGGTTGTGCGGTGGTGACTGTTGTGGCAGTGCAGATGACAAAATGGTAGATATCGAAATAGACGACAGAGGGATAGAGAAACAATTAAAATCGCTCAAAAGAGGAAAGGCCTCTGGACCTGATGGGATACCAGTTCGATTTTACACAGAGTACGCGAAGGAACTTGCCCCCCTTCTTGCAGCGGTGTACCGTAGGTCTCTAGGAGAGCGTAGCGTTCCAAAGGCTTGGAAAAGGGCACAGGTCATCCCCGTTTTCAAGAAGGGACGTCGAACAGATGTGCAGAACTGTAGACCTATATCTCTAACGTCGATCAGTTGTAGAATTTTGGAACACGTATTGTGTTCGAGTATAATGACTTTTCTGGAGACGAGAAATCTGCTCTGTAGGAATCAACATGGGTTTCGAAAAAGACGGTCATGTGAAACCCAGCTCGCGCTATTCGTCCACGAGACTCAGAGGGCCATAGACACGGGTTCACAGGTAGATGCCGTGTTTCTTGACTTCTGCAAGGCGTTCGATACAGTTCCCCACAGTCGTTTAATGAACAAAGTAAGAGCATATGGACTATCAGACCAATTGTGTGATTGGACTGAGGAGTTCCTAGATAACAGGATGCAGCATGTCATTCTCAATGGAGAGAAGTTTTCCGAAGTAAGAGTGATTTCAGGTGTGCCGCAGGGGAGTGTCAAGGGACCGTTGCTATTCACAATATACACAAATGACCTGATGAATGACATCGGAAGTTCACTGAGGCTTTTTGCAGATGATGCTGTGGTGTATCGAGAGGTTGTAACAATGGAAAATTGTACTGAAATGCAGGAGGATCTGCAGCGAATTGACGCATGGTGCAGGGAATGGCAATTGAATCTCAATGTAGACAAGTGTAATGTGCTGAGAATACACAGAAAGATAGATCCTTTATCATTTAGCTATAAAATAGCAGGTCAGCAACTGGAAGCATTTAATACCATAAATTATCTGGGAGTACGCATTAGGAGTGATTTAAAATGGAATGATCATATAATGTTGATCGTCGGTAAAGCAGATGCCAGACTGAGATTCATTGGAAGAATCCTAAGGAAATGCAATCCGAAAACAAAGGAAGTAGGTTACAGTACGCTTGTTCGCCCACTGCTTGAATATTGCTCGGCAGTGTGGGATCCGTACCAGATAGGGTTGATAGAAGATATAGAGAAGATCCAACGGAGAGCAGCGCGCTTCGTTACAGGATCATTTAGTAATCACGAAAGCGTTACGGAGATGATAGATAAACTCCAATGGAAGACTCTGCAGGAGAGACGCTCAGTAGCTTGGTACGGGATTTTGTCAAAGTTTCGAGAACATTCCTTCACCGAAGAGTCAAGCAGTATATTGCTCCCTCCTACGTATATCTCGCGAAGAGACCATGAGGATAAAATCAGAGAGATTAGAGCCCACACAGAGGCATACCGACAATCCTTCTTTCCACGAACAATACGAGACTGGAATAGAAGGGAGAACCGATAGAGGTACTAAAGGTACTCTCCGCCACACACCGTCAGGTGGCTTGCGGATTATGGATGTAGATGTAGATATTGTTTGAAGTGATCACCATCACACCGTGGTGGTCAGAAAGTCACCAGGACATCAGTCTCTTTCGCATGAATATATTTTCCAAGAAGAAAATTCGAGGTTGGTCTATAATATTTTCGACGTTTTACGAATATGCACGAATACTATTGAATCTTTCCAAATTTTCTTGAATGTTCCATGGTGTTGCACAATAAAACTTAAGAACAGCAAATATCCCACTGATCTGCACTTTTGCAAGATTGTCTTAACCGATGAATTGTGCAACGTAGTTAAGACAGAGGATCAACTCATCGAAAAATTGTAGTAATTTATGGAGAGAAACTACGTCAACAAAGAATTGTTGTGTAAGCAAAAACTTTTTGCAACAAATAATTACATAGATTGATAGCAAATCAGCTAATAGAGAATATGATACCAGGGGGTAACAAAATACCAATCTTTGTACATAAAAAGCAATTTCCTGACTGCCTGACTGACTCATCACCGCCCAGCCCAAATCGCTAAGAATAGAAACGTCAAATCTGGAGAAGGTGTGGTTCTTATACTATAGAAGACATTTAAGAAGGTATTTTTCGAAATGACAACCCAAGCGGGGTGAAATAGGGGATGAACGGTTTTTTTGGAAGGCGGTTTTGAAGATAGACCTACGAAAATTGGTATTTGGTTACTCGGTCAGAAATTAGGAAATAGGTGTTTCAGCAGTTTTGGAGATTTAACCCTTTGGGAGAGAATAGTGGGTGAAAGCTTTTCTTGAAAATATATCATCAATAAAGAACTACCAAAGTAGTTTTACAGCTGGATCTATGAACACTGGTATTTGGCTTTTCGGTTAAAATTTTAAAAAAATACGTGTTTCAGTGTTTTCGGAAACTGAACCCCTAAGATGGTGAAATATGATATGAGTTTTTTATGCAAATATTTTACTACGAAAGCATTTTTAAAACTAAATCTATGAAAATTTGTATTTCGCTTCTCTGTTACAAATTAATCATACGCATATCACTGATTTTGGAAATTCAACGCCTAAGGGGGTGAAATAGGTGGTGAGATTTTTTATGAAAATATTCCCTTGCGAAAGCATTTTTAAAGCTAAATCATTGACAGCTGGTGTTTTGCTTCTCAGTTACAGGCGAAAAAATACGTGTTTCACTGCTGGTGGAACTGCAACTCCTAAGGAGGTGAAATATGGTCAGAGTGATTTATTGACTCATCATCGCCCAGTCCAAAAGCAAATGACAGAAACTTGAAGTTTGGAGAGGATGTGGACCTTATGCAGCAGATATTTATTAACAAGGGATTGTCCAAAATGCCACTCCTAAGGGGGTGACGTAGGGGATGAAAGTATTTTTCAAAGCATGCCACTATTAAGGAAATTTTGAAGCCAGTAGCACCCCAAAACTGCCATTGGTTTTCCCAGTCAGGAAATATAAAACATCTGATTCAGCATTTTTGGCAGTTCAACCACTGTGGGGGCAAAATATTATGTGAACTTTTTTTAACTAAAGGATTTTTAAGGCTGCATCCATGACAATTGGTGTTAGACTTATCGGTTGAAAATAAAAAATACATGTTTCAGTTTTTCTGGATATTCAACCCCTAAGGGAGTGCAATAGGGGATGAAAATTGTTTAAGAAAATTTTTCGTTGATTTAAAAATTTGAAAGCTAAATTTATGAAAATTGGTACTTTAGTTCTCGGTTAGATATATAGAAATATTTGTTACAGGATGAAAGTTGCTATGGAAATATCTCTACAAGAACACAAAAGGCATGATTAATGAAAACTTTGGACTCCAGTTACGAGAATCGCTTTTTCGTCAGAAGTACCTTCGAAAACTACCTTGCTTATATGCCTCAATTAGCCAGAAAAGCTTAGAAGGTATTGCAGTTTGTGAACAACATAAAAATTCGACTAAATAAAATTTTAAAAAATGTCAGCAGGCCATACAGTCTGCGAGAGCGAAGCAGCGGTCGCGGAACTAGTATAGTAGCCAAACATGGAACATCAATGCCTCTTCATCTTACTGACCATATTACACTAGTTTACGAGACTACAGTCGATGTTCATATCGACTTGGTGTGCTAGGATCGTCGCAGACGTAGAAGTAGTATGTCGAAAACCTGGATTTTTAGCGTGTAACACAGTCTACTGTGTACCACTGTGTAATTTGCATGACGAGGGAGGTCGAAATTTTGAACAATAGCTGTAAAAGAGCACTTTCGCATTTTCTACACACTGCAGCGTACACAGACTGAACACATGTGTTGTTAGTTTTGGTGACTGCATATTACTAGCTACAGGCTTTTTCACTGTTGGGAAGGTGACTGAGGTAACAGTCTGAAACATAATTACGTAATTACTTTGAAGCGAGTTACCGGAGACCGCGGATCCAATAAAGTGAAATACTCAGAAAATATCCCTGAATAATCTCATAAATTTAGTTGGTAGACTTCACGTTCACCTTGTGTAACTGAGTAGGGATGTAAATATGACTTGTACATTCCATTCTGCTATCGAACTCAGATATACTCAGTCAGTAAAACATACAGTAGACATTTAGAGAATTCTCCACCCAGGTAGTTCATTACTTAAAAAACTAAGAATCTGTAAACTGTGACTCAGATTGTTGGACACTAGTGATACATATTCAATATAAATGCCAGAGTGCACTGATTGCAAGAGAATTTTCCTTTCATCTTTGAATTACAGTAGACACAACAATGTACTTATGCCCGCTGTTGTGACCATATGTAACAACTGACCACACAGACAGGAGCGGCGACACTCACCATGGAGATGTTGGAGAAGCAGACGCCCTTGGCTGAGCAGTCCTGGTTCTCGCCGCAGTTGTCGGACTTAACGAGCACCCTCAGCCGCACGCACTGGCCGCCCCAGCGCTCCGAAACCACTGAAACAACAACAACAGTTGTCAGACTTCATGAGCTCCTGCTGTCGCACACACTGACTTCCCAGGCACTTCAACAACATTGAAACAACAACAACAACAACAGAGTTCTGACTGCACAGGCACCCTCAGCCACACATGCTGCACAGCCCAGCACTCTGACACCATTGAAACAACTCAAACAACAACAAAAGCTACTCCTAGCACTGCTACTACAATTGTCAGACTTGGTGGGCACGTGCAACAGCCGACAAAGGCCGACCCAGCACTCCGATACCACTGAAACAACAACAGCAACACATGTCAGATATGTCAAGAACCTGCAACTGCACGGACAGGGTGCCCAGGTGCTCCGATGCTACTGAAATAACAGCAACAACAGTTGTCAGACTTGACGAGTTCCTGTAATCGCACAGACATTTCGCTCCAGCCCTCCAACAAAACTGTAAAAACAACAACAGCTGTCAGACTTGTCGAGCAGATGAAGTCGCACACACTGCTCGCCCAGGCGCTTCAACAACATTGAAACAAGTATAATAACGTTCATGAGATTCGATGGACACACGCAGCTGCACACACTGCCCAACCCCAGTGTCCCAACGCCACGCCGGCCTTTGGTGGCCGAGCGGTTCTAGGCGCTTCAGTCTGGAACCGCGCGACCGCTACGGTCGCAGGTTCGAATCCTGCCTCGGGTATGGATGCGTTTGATGTCCTAGGTTTAAGTAGTTCTAAGTTCTAGGGGACTGATGACCTGATATGTTAAGTCCCATAGTGCTCAGAGCCATTTGAACCATTTTTGAAACAACGCCACGAAAGCAACGTCAGCAACAACAAAAACTACTACTACTACTACTACAAGCAACAGCTGTCAGACTTGATAGGCGCCTGCAACAGCACAAAAGGACGGCGCAGCGCTCCAACACCACTGAAAAAAAGGACATTTGTCCGAGTTGTCAAAATCCTGCAGCTGCACACATTGACTGCTCAGGTGCTCCTACACCACTCAAACAACATTAACAAGAGTTGTCAGACCAGACGAGCACCCACAGCCGCACACACTAGCCGCCCAGGAGCTCAGACACTCTGAAACAATAACAAAAACAGTGGTCACATTCGACGAGGACCTGCAGTCACATGCAATGGCCGCCTCGGTGCTTCGACACCGCTGTAAAACAGTTGTTCAGTCCACACGTACTTTGTCGGGAGAATATTCAAGGAGTTGTTACTTTAATCAAAGTACTAATATACTCATCAGCTTACCTTCCTATAGTAAAGTTGGTGTACTCAGTGACTGTGACATTATTTATAAACTATAAAGCGCAAGAATCAGTCGTCCTTTTTTGTAGGTTTTATTTGGTAAATCCAGATTTTGGCTAGTGCCTAGCCACTATCAATGCACTATTTTCTAGTCTCGATACATGTCAGTTCCCTGTTGTTAGGGCACCAGTCTCAGTTCTTTGAATTCAAAGAACTGTGACTGACTTCCGATTCGAAGAACTGTGACTGGCGCCTGAACAACAGGGAACTGACATGTATCGAGACTAGAAAATAGTGCATTGGTAATGTCTAAGCACTAGCCGAAGTCTGGATTTGACAAATAAAACCTACAAAAAAAGGACGACTGATTGCTGCGCTCTATAATTTATAAATACTAACATACTGTATAATATTTATGGATCACGTGGCAGTTATATAAAAGCAATTAATATAAATTAAGTTTGTTTTAGGTTCATTGCCACAAGCGAATCTTATCGGTCACTTTCATCTCTCCAAAGCTATAAGTACGTTCGTCCTGAAGTGCTGACAGCTGTTCAAAAAATCTGGCACCGGTATGGCTACCTCCACTCATCAAATACACTGGGAATTTATTGGGGTTCCGATAATTATTTTGCAGCAATTCATAGTGAGCGCGTCAGATTGGTAGCACCTACAAATACTGGAAGTTTGTTCTTCAACCGCAAACGATATTTTTCGACTGTGATTCTAGTTATGTTGCAAGCTTTTGGCTTTTGATGTGAGTTAGAATGGTAGAAAATAGTACAAATTACCTATTTACTGCTGCTTATAATAATGTCCCAAGAATTTCCACACTGATATGGAAACACCCTAGCAGCAATAAAATCAGTAAGTTGTAACTGCGCCGAAAAATAGAAACGTATAGAATTCTGGATCATTTCTTATAGTTAATGTTTATAAGACCCTTCTCTAAACACCACAGTTGGAAATAAGGCACAATATTCTCGCACCAAATCTTTCTGTCTTGATAGTTTTCATTCAGAAATAAGAAAAGTCTTCCTCATGCCATGACATCTCAAGCGTGGCTTTCTTGTACTATTCTTTGTTGTACAGGGACGGCATCTCACTGATTAATTAAACTACCCAGACTGGTGGTTGATGTTTTGTGCTATAGTGCCACAATCTATTGAAGACTATTTTATGCTAGTAGTGCAACTTGCTACTAGGCAATGAATTTGTGTTGTTCCTTATGCCGTATTGTGACTCTTGTGAACCATTGTCTTCAATAGGTTGGTATAATTTTGGACTACTATGTACCAGATATTTGTCACAACTTTTACTGTCATGTACTATTGTTTAACTAGCTGGTTGAAACTGGCATACCGAATAATCCCACATGCGCTATGTTTCTAGATTTAGCACAGGCACTCTGACACGCTGCAGCTACGGCCATGTAAGGAGGGATTCTAATGACCGAACTAGGAGTTACAAGCATTACCGACCATAACTGGCATTGGTTCCCCGTAATCGTTGTACGTGTCCCCCCTCCTTCCCTTACAAATTTTTATGGTTTACATTTATTGAGATGTTTGTAATTTTGATGTACCACAAAACACTCATTTTAAAATTCTGGCTGAAATTTATACGCTGAGCTGTTTCGATTTGTGTCGCTTTCTATATTACATCTGCATGACTACTCTGCAGTTCACACTAAAATGCCTGGCAGAGGCTTCGTAGAACCAGTTGCACGCTATTCCTCTGTCATTCCACTCTCTGACAGCATGCGGAAAAACGAACTTTTAAAATATTTCATAGTTTATTACAATGACCATTTCTCTCTACAGCAATATACACTACTGGCCATTAAAATTGCTACACCAAGAAGAAATGCAGATGATAAACGGGTATTCATTGGACAAATATATTATACTAGAATTGTCATGTGATTACATTTTCACGCAATTTGGGTGCATAGATCCTGACAAATCAGTACCCAGAACAACCACCTATGGCGGTAATAACGGCCTAGACACTGCTGGGCAATTGAGTCAAACAGAGCTTGGATGGCGTGTACAGGTACAGCTTCCCATGCAGCTTCAACACGATACCACAGTTCATCAAGAGTTGTGACTGGCGTATTGTGACGAGCCAGTTGTTCTGCCACCATTGACCAGACGTTTTCATTTGGTAATAGATCTGGAGAATGTGCTGCCTGTGGCAGCGGTCGAACCTTTTCTGTATCCAGAAAGGCCCGTACAGGACCTGCAACATGCGGTCGTGCATTATCCTGCTGAAATGTAGGGTTTCGCAGGGATCCAATGAAGGGTAGAGCCACGGGTCGTAACACATCTGAAATGTAACATCCACTGTACAAAGTGCCGTCAATGCGAACAAGAGGTGACCATGACGTGAAACCAATGGCACCCCATACCATCACGCGAGGTGATATGCCAGTATGACGATGACGAATACACGCTTCCAATGTGCGTTCACCGCGATGTCGCCAAACACGGATGAGACCACCATGATGCTGTAAACAGAACCTGGATTTATCCGTAGAAATGGCGTTTTGCCATTCGTGTACCCAGGTTCGTCGTTGAGTACACCATCGCAAGCGCTCCTGTCTGTGATGCAGCGTCAAGGGTAACCGCAGCCATTGTATCCGAGCTGATAGTCCATGCTGCTACAAACGTCGTCGAACTGTTCGTGCAGATGGTTGTTGTCTTGCAAACGTCCCCATCTGTTGACTCAGGGATCGAGACGTGGCTGCACGATCCGTTACAGCCATGCGGATAAGAAGCCTGTCATCTCGACTGCTAGTGATACGAGGCCGTGGGGATCCAGCACGGCGTTCCGTATTACCCTACTGAACCCACCGATTCCATATTCTGCTAACAGTCATTGGATCTCGACCAACACGAGCAGCAATGTCGCGATACGATAAACCGCAATCGTGATAGGCTACAATGCGACCTTTATCAAAGTCGGAAACGTGATGGTACGCATTTCTCCTCCTTACACGAGGCATCAAAACAACGTTTCACCAGGCAACGCCGGTCATCTGCTGTTTGTGTATGAGAAATCGGTTGGAAAGTTTGCTCATGTCAGCACGTTGTAGATGTCGCCACCGGCGCCAAACTTGTGTGAATGCTCTGAAAAGCTATTCATTTGCGTATCACAGCATCTTGTTCCTGTTGGTTAAATTTCGCGTCTGTAGCACGTTATCTTCGTGGTGTAGCAATTTTAATGGCCAGTAGTGTATTTTCACATTCAGAGGCGTTGATGAAGTCTGAATTTTGCTGGAGTGAGCTAACCTCGTTCTTGCCATAAATGACGAATTTTGCTTGGGGGTGGTCAGGATAAATGCCTTACTCTGCTGACGGCTCCATGCATATTCATTTCTTTTGGTGACCGTGGTAATACTGGTTCCCGTGGAACGGTTTGTTTGTCGTAATGAGGCCCTTGCGACGTGCCCTGAGAACTTCTTCTATCACTATCGCCCTAGTTGTTCATATAGAGTGGCAATTATTGAACTATATGACCTTAAATCCCCATAGCTTCTGAACGGTTTGCGTTAGGATGTTCGAACTGCACAGTTGGTAGCGGGCATGATGGGAATTAGTACGTCCTGTATGGTTTGACTTATCGAAGAAGCACATTTGGATGGGTTTATCAATAAGGAAAAGTGTCGCATTTGGGGGACTGAGAATCCACATTTCGCGATCGAGAAGTCTCTTCACCCTCAACGGTTGACTGTGTACTGGGCAGTGTTCAGTCATGAAATAATCGGTGCGATATTCTTTGATGGCACGGTGACTACCGAACGGTACGTGATGGTTTTGGAAGATGATTTCATCCCCTATATTCAAAGTGACGATTTCGACAAGGCGGGAATCGGCCCCATAGAAGCAGAAGAGTATTTGATGTCCTGGAGGAGCAATTTTTGGGAGCGAATTGTGGCTCTGGGGTAACGAGAGGCCACTGGCATGGGCCACGATTGACCGCCATATTCTCCAGATATGAACCCATGCGACTCCATTTTGTGGGGCTATATTAAAGACAAGGTGTACAGAAAAAACCCGAAAACCATTTCTGAACTGGGAACAGACATTCAGGTCATCCACAGCATCGATGTTTCGACACTTCAGCGGGTCGTACAGAATTTCGGTATTCGTCTGCGCCACATCATCGCTAATGATAGCAGGCACATCGAACATGTCATAACCTAAATCCGAATACCTGTAGTGACATCTACATGTTGAATAAAGTGTGTGCACGCCGTAGTTTATAAGTAATTTACGTTTTTTCATATAGGTCAATAATTGTCGCATTGTATGTATGTGAAGTGGGCTTGCTCACTGATACTGGACATCCCCTGTTTCCACAAAGTGCCTAAAAAGAAAACGGACACAAGGGAAGGAGAAGTACTATATGCAGTGTCCTGTACATGTACGTTTATGTCTGCACTGTTTAGTTCCATTATTGGTCGCTCTTGGGCAAGCTTAGTGAGTTATGGATATGGTTCTATTTGGGTTTCCTGCCAGTAGCCTGTTTAGCGAAGCTGTGACGTATATCGAGCCCGGAAGCGGGCGCCTCCGTGTCCCTTTTTGTGGGGCCACGTGTTGTATATACACTCATGTTCAGAAAAAAGCAGAACTCCTTGAACGACTAGAGATAGGACGCTCATATTCATAGTGCACGTACATTAGTAAGTTCTGCAGAGCCCGCCCGGTTGGCCGTGCTCTCTAACGCACGGCTTTCCGGGCGGGAAGGAGCGCCTGGCCCCGGCACGAATCCGCCCGGCGGATTTGTGTCGAGGTCCGGTGAATCGGCCAATATGTGGATGGTTTTTAGGCGGTTTTTCATCTGCCTCGGCGAATGCGGGCTGGTTCCCATTATTCCGCCTCAGTTACACTATGTCGGGCGATTGCTGCGCAAGAAAGTTCTCCACGTACGCGTACATCACCATTACTCTACCACACAAACATAGGGGTATACTCGTCTGGTGTGAGACGTTCCCTGGGGGTCCACCGGGGGCCGAACCGCACAATAACCCTGGGTTCGGTGTGGGGCTGCGGAGGGGTGAAGCGGACTGCGGTAGTCGTCGTGGGGTTGTGGACCACTGCGGCTGCGGCGGGGATTGAGCCTCTCTGTCGTTTCTAGGTCCCCGGTTAACATACAAAACATACAGTATAACTTCTGCAGAAATGGTTAGCATTTGAACCATGTCGACACTTTGCGGTTCAAGGTAAACAGCGATGTCGCTACAAACCGAAGGTAATGAATGGATCAGCGTGACTGGAGCAAACGTGCAGGATGACTCGCAGATGTATGCGCGAACCGTACTGTCAGATCAATGAGTCTGAAAGAGGGTGCATTATTGGCATGAGAGAATGTGTGGGATGAAGTGTTTCGGCAGTGCAACGCGTGTATCCAGGTCACTGTGACCAGTGAGACCTACGTGAATGACATTCTGCGGCCCAGAGCCATACCCTTTCTGCACAACACCCAAGACGCCATTTTTCAACAAGACAACGCACGACTATTCTTGGTGTCACAGGATGTCAGCCTTTTGCCCTGGCCCACCAGATCACCATACTTCACGCCAATCGAAAATGTGTGGGATACGGTGAAACGACGGGTGCAGCACCGTGTGACCCAATGCCAACCACCATAGATGAACTTTGGAACCAGATCAATGCAGCATGGATTGCTATACCATACTAAGTCATTCGTGCCTTTTACGCGTCGATTCTATCACTCATGGAACAACTTTACAGTGCCCATGGCTGAACCTGTGCTTACTAGGCAACAGGACACGTGCTGGACCATTGTGACTGAAATGCTAATCATTTCTGCAGAGCATACAGTCTAATGTCCAGAGAGTTGTTCTGCTTTTCTGATCTTGAGTGTACGTGCACCTATTGTAATATACCGCGATCAGCTGGTAACTGTTTCAATTTTAAACTATTTAAAAAACTAATTGGCATAAGCTATTCTCATTATTATTGTTTGGGGAAAATTATTATTTTTGAGCCCTGCTGTTTAAGTGCAGCTTTGTTACTATCTGGAGGAAAAAAGAAAAATATTACTATTTAAAGCTGATTCCTAATCTCTCACTGAAGTTCGTGCTAAATTCTATCCTCTGTAAAACTTCACCAATCTTCGAGATTTTGCGTTCCTTTAAATGTGGCATGTTACTTTCGAATCGTCTGCAACGATGTTCTAACCTGTTTTGCGTATCATGGAGCGTCAGTACCGCCTATTATTAATTTATTTAGTATAAACCCCTCCACTGCTCTTGATCGAGTTCTTTGAATCTAATCTACATTTCCATACCTCTAAATTTGAGAGCTCTTAATACAGCACCTGCGGTATTGTTACTGTGTCCTGTGAGTCGTTTATTAACAAAAATTTTATTCATGTATAAGTTGAATCACAGATACTCTTTTTTAATAAGCGTTCTCATACAATAGTTTGTCTGTTGTCATGGGCATACTGTCACTAATACCACCTACTAACACAATTGTTAACTCTGTGTGAGGTGGACTGCTTGAGTCAGTTTGGGCACCGATAGTATTACGAAATGGAATAGATGCGACAGGGCACTTTTTATCGATTTTTGACAGATCTGTTACACTGTTTCCCTGCGTTGTTGCAATGTATGTCTTTTAATATCTAGTTTTACATTGTATTTAGCATATCACACATTTAATGATTTCATCCGAAACTGCGTAATGAGTTGATAAATAACAATTATATTTTTTGACCAGACAAGTTTATTACCATTCAATACAAAAGATGGTCGCATATATTTTGAGAGACTCTTTGTCTAAAGTAATATAACAGTCTTCGATTGTTCACTACTGTGAACCGTCATCACAATTGCTGTCAATCAGTAAATGTTCTGTGGAAGCACCTAAGCAATCGAAATTGTTCATTTTTACAAACGTAAGAATTTTTCGTTACATGGTGATGGACTGGCAGTCGTAATTTGGAATTACTGAACTTTTGACGTAGCTAGATCACCATTATTGAGTAACCGTATGTTCTCGTAGTGACGGTGCGTTTGTGCCACCATATAGTGTAGCTTGGTCCGACACAGGAAACATATACAACGTGGAACACTGAATAGGATGCTAGCATTTCGACTGTCGGCCATAAAACATCCATTTGGATGTCACTGCCCACGCTCTGCACATCCAGTTCCCGCCAGCCTTTACCAGTGAAGCGCTGTTAACACGTTTGCGCAAACAAGAGGTAATTAGATCATCTCCGGGGAATTCGTGAGTCTCCTAACGAAATCCAACCCTTATTTGCGTCACCGTAGTTCAGTAGCAGCGCCATTTCGCTCCACCGTATTCGGGGACGCGCAACAAATATTTCTCGCGGTCTCTGCAAATTAATTCTAATTAGTGGAAAATAATTAATTAGCAAGGAGTGGTGGCGCGTGTTCCGCGCTAATTACCTCCTCCCTCCTGTGGATGGATCATGGACGTCGCCCGCACGGGGAATCTCAGCGCTGAAATTCCAGTAGACGAGTATTCGCACAACAAGTAATTAATAAAAGGATTACAAACTCCGCGCAGCCCACCATTGCAAAATATCATAGAAAAATTTCACGAACGAACATATTTCAAGAATAATTAAGTTGAATAGCAGACTGTTTGGTTTCGTATGAAGGAATGTGAAAGCGTTATGCAAAATAACGCTATAGTATCAATTATTACGCAACTCTATTTCTCTTGTTTCCAGTGTAAAGCGAGTACTACAAGTGCCCTAGACTCGCGATACGTGCATTCTGTAGCATTTCTGGCGCTTCGAGCCATTACTTTAGTCCTATAGTTAAAGTGTGAGTCAGGCTATAACAGCAGTCGTATGACGTCACGAACTGGGATTTAGGCAACGACGGACAGAGTACAGCACTCGTTGAAAATTGCGCCAGAAACTGCTTGTGTTCTGAGTAGCTGCTGTATTTTCTTTGTCAAACGTGATTTACAGATGTTTGGCGAGACAAATATTATTACTGAACAACGGTGTAAGCTAGAGGCGATTATCCTTTTGCCTAGTTAATAGCACCTAAACTAATCTCCAGATAGTTTCCGAAATACAGGGTGTACCAAAAAGAATATCCGACTTGGCATGTCTATATTTATGAAACTTATAAACATATAAAATGAATATTGTTTTTCGATGAACGGAAAACACAAAAAGTTTTCTTTCATACCTATTCATAGGTGTTCAATCGACCCCTTGCGATGCATGGCATATGTCGATGCGGTATTCAGATTGTTCCCAAGCTGCAGCGAGGATGTCTTGAGTTACAGCTTCCACAGCTGCTGTTACGCAATGTCTCAGTTCATTCATTGTTGCTGGTAACGGGGGCATATTAAGTCTTTTATAAACCTTCTACGAAATAATCACATATAGTTACGTCCGGTGATATTGGAGGCCAGTAATGTAAGGGTGAATCATTTGGTCCAGTACGACCGATCTGTCGTTCAGTAATACTTTGATTTAAAAATTGCCACACTTCCAGATGCCAGTGTGGCGGTACCCCATCCTGTTGGTAAATGAAGTCGCTGAAGTCTCCAACTGTGGGGAAAGAAAGTTCTCAAGCGTATCGATGTAAGTGCTTCCTGCAACAGTGTTCTCTCCAAAGATGAATGGACCACACACCTCTTCCCGTGAAATAGCACTAAACACATTAAATTTTGGAGAGTCCCTCTCATGCTGCACAATTTCATGTGGTTGTTCTGTACCCCATATTCTCACATCATAACGGTTCACTTTTCTATTTAAATCGAATGTTGCCTCGTTACTAAACACTAAGCGTGGAAGAAAACTGTCATCCTCCATTTTGCCAAGAACGAAATTACAGAACTCCACACGTTGTTGTTTGTCACCTTCACGAAGAGCTTGCAGTAGCTGAATTTTGTGTGTGGATTCATGCGTAAACGCTGACGCAACACACGCCAGGCCGACATCTGGCGCATTTTGAACTGCACGGCGAACGGATTTCTGCGGACACCTTGCGAAACTATGGCGGATGCTTTCGACGTCTGTGTCAGACACTCGGGGACGGCCCGACGATTTGCCTTTACACAAACAACCTGTCTCTCGGAATTGTTTAGGCAATCGTCTAATGCTCTGTGCTGTAGGAGGATCCACACCATACATAGCGCGAAAGTCACGCTGAACAGTTATTACAGACCCGCACTGCGCAAAACGTAGACCACAAAACGCTTTCTGTTGTCCCAACACCTTTTTTACTAGAACTGAAGTGACAGCACACTGCTGCTACCTAGCGGAAACCACGTAAAACTCGAGAATTTGCTCTTTCCAGCAGTACTTTGTTCACACATACATCTCAAGTATCATAATCGTTGAAGTGGTTCAAATGTCTCTGAGCACTATGGGACTTAACATCTGAGGTCATCAGTCCCCTAGAACTTAGAACTACTTAAACCTAATTAACCTAAGGACATCAGATACATCAATGCCCGAGGCAGGATTCGAACCTGCGACCGTAGCGGTAGCGCGGTTCCAGACTGTGGCGCCTAGAACCGCTCGGCCACACTGGCCGGCATCATAATAGTTTTGATCTTTTTTTTTAAATCGGATGATTCTGTTTGATACATCATGTAGGATGAGTGCTTTAGTATTATGAAGTATTTAGACTATGATTTTATAATTATTTTTAGATAAATAATTGATATACCAAATAGAAATAAGATGTGCGTTATCGTCAATAAAGTGAATAGTCACCCATTGAAGTGGTTCGCAACTACCAACCTGTGCTAGGTATAAAGGCAAGGCGTTAAGACGTGTGCGGTTAAGTTCAGTCATCTGCGATCAAAGGAGAACATATTAAGAGTTTTGGAATACCTAATTTGACTTGCGACATGCTAATAACACAATGGCGTGCAAAAGTTGAGGAATAAAGAATTCTTGCGTGATGTATCCGTCCCAGATAACATACGAGGGTCGTTCAATAAGTAATGCCCCACTTTTTTTCTGAGAACATATTTGTTTTTAAGAGTCAGACTTTGGTGACAATATAAATCAACATGTCTTGTCAATGTCCTATTTTTCTACGTAGTCTCCATCACGTTCTATGATCGTACGCCAATTTTGTGGAAGAGCATGTATTCCCTGCGTCAAAGCTCTTGTCCTGTATGCGTAGCCATATTTTGACTGCGTGGCTGACACTCTCGTCATCTTCAGAGTGTGTTCCCCGTAGAGAATCTTTAAGCTCCGACAATTCAGATGAAATGTCTTTTCGTTGAACCTTGTGGTCCGCTGTGAGCATTCGTGGAACCCATAGTGAACATCTCTTTGAATATCCGAGAGTCTCGATCACTGCAGACGCACTTCCAATGCTGACCGACAACCGTAAATCCAATTGTCGAGCTGTGATGCACCGATCGGCAAGAATAATGGCATCCGCACGATTCAGCAGTGACTGTGACAGGACGTACCGAGCGTGGCTGATCATGGAGGTCTAATTCTGCATTTCCTCAGGCTGTGACTTTCTTTACCCATCGCCCAACTGTACTGCTATCAACTGCAGCATTTCCGTACACTGCACACAAACGTTTATGGACGTTTAACAAGGTTTCTTTTCATGCACACAAGAATTCTATAAAAGCAAACTGCTTGTAAGGTGAGTCGTATGTAGACGCCACTTTTACGCTGTACTACGGCCCTGCCATCTGCCAGAACGGTTCGAAACTTCACCGGCGCGCAGAACAAACATCAAATGTGAAGCACAAACAAGTCCGTTTGACTACGTATATTAATGGCTTTTTGAAAAGAAATGTGGGGCATTACTTACTGAACGGCCCTCGTAGCTCAGTGAAACAGTCGAAGAGAAATGACATTTTTGTTCAATGGCAATAATAACACTGAAGTTACCGCGATTCGTGATGGCTCCCTGGACATTACAAACGGTGGGACATTGTTCTTGATAGGACGTGTGATCACCGCGGGCGGCGATGCATGCTCTGTAACGTGCTCCCTTACTGACGACAAGTTACACCGGTAAGATTCGGAGGGCTGTGCACTCATGCAACACAAAAATGATCATGATCGACAGCGCTGGGCGTACCCTACACAAAAATGATCATGATCGACAGCGCTGGGCATACCCTCATATGGAGAGAGGTGGGGACACAAAGGCACCTTGGAACATGATCGAGCGTGATCTTTTTGGTGGTCTAGATGTTATACTGAGGGGAAGCACAATGTTACACGATAGTACTGACCTCCAGATCTTTGAAACCGGTACATTGAATTGTCACCACCGCTATGAGGACACTGTACTCCTTCCGGGTTTGTGTGTTTCCAGCAGTGTAATCTGCCTTTTCTTTTTTTTGGACAATAATGCTGACCACTTTGAAATTCACAGGTGGAGGAGCTTTTGGAACGAGCGGATATTCGGTGAATGGATCGACCTCACTGTTCCCTCGACTTAGATCCTATCGAGCACGTTTGGAATGCTTTGGGGAGGCGTATTACAGCAAGTCCACAGGGGGCAACACCCATCCAACAGTTGCCAACTGCGCTGGTGGAGGAATGGAAAGTCCCACTACAAGGAATCCTTACCAACCTTGTGGCCAGCGTGGTAGCACGTGGCTGAGCATGCATTGCGTGGGTGGGTGGTGATCTTTTTAAGAATGAAGCCCTCCTCCCCAATCCTCCCCCCTTGTAGTATCCGGGCACCATCATAAATCACTGTGACATCAGTGTCATTACTGTCTTTGAATAAAAGTGCTATTCCTGTTAGTCATACTGCGTATTTATTTCAGTTAACTTCTGCACAGCCCGCCCGGCTAGCCGAGCGGTCTAACGCACGGCTTTCCGGGCGGGAAGGAGCGCCTGGCCCCGGCACGAATCCGCCCGGCGGACTTGTGTCGAGGTCCGGTGATCCGGCCAGTCTGTGGATGGTCTTCTGGCGGTTTTCCATGTGCGTCGGCGAATACGTGCTGGTTCCCCATATTCCACCTCAGATACACTAAGCCGGCGACTGCTGTGGAAACAAGTTCTCCACGTAACGCGTGCACCACCATTTCTCTACCACCCAAACATATGGGTTATACTCGTCTGGTATGAGACGTTCCCTGTGAGGGCCACCGGGGACCGAACAGCACAATAACCCTGGGTTCGGTGTGGGGCGCGGAGGGGTGAAGTGGACTGCGGTAGTCGTCGTGGGGTTATGGTCCACTGCGGCTCCGGCAGGGACAGAGCCTCTCCGTTGTTTCTAGGTCCCCGGTTAACATACAATACAATACAATACCTTCTGAACTGCACTCCATTACAGCAGCTCTTAAAATTTTAAACACGGTTGCGATTCAGCAACTGTATAAATTTGTAGAGGTTGAAAAAATCAGCCTACTAGTTGCAAACCAAAGGTTTGAGATAGAGCTGGCCTTTGTCTCTGGCATGGTGAATATTTACTTTATGCAAACATTTTACTCTTTGGACTCCTGTTATAATTTTATGTAAACAAGAGCATTTACCAGTGGGCGAATACATTTGTATATTTATTCTGATTCACGCTGAATGTAATCTGGCTGCTGTCTTAAGTCATGGCATGTGACGATCCTGGTTTTTATATCAGTGTCATATATGACAAGAGCCGCTCAGCTTCAACTAATGTAATATACCACCATGAGATGTAATAAGGCCAACTCCTTCTGAAGAACAGAATGAGATTTTCACTCTGCAGCGGAGTGTGCGCTGATATGAAACATGCTGGCAGATTAAAACTGTGTGCTAGACCGAGACTCGAACTCGAGATCTTTGCCTTTCGCGGGAAGTCTGCTTCTGAAGAAGATAATTCTATAAATATCTAAACCTCGGTCAAGGGCTCAATAAACCTTTGGTTGCAGCTGTTTGGCTGAATATTTCAACCTCTTCACACCAATTCGTTCTATGTATAGTCCAAGTTTCATAGAGTTATGTTACCTGGGAGCTAAACATCATGCCAATGTTACTTTCGACCTTAAAGGTTGCAGCTCAGTGTATTACTTTTATGTTAGAAAGTGCGATAAAACCGAATTTTGACTAGTGAGACTGATGGATGATTTATCGTCTAAACATGACTGGCATACACACGGTTACGCTACATTGTAGAAATCCATGAAGTGTATTAACAGTTGCGAATGTGTAATGTTTTGTAATGGAATGACAATGAAAAAGTTGTGCCGGACCGAGCCTCGAACCCGGATTTCTGGCTTATCGCGAGCGGCCCCCTTACCCGTAGGCAATGCGAGCACCACACACTGCCAGAGCCAAACTTCTATGTGTCATCAATCATTTGTACCGTAATAAAGACACAGCAGTAGCATATGGTAGAAATTCAAAAAATGGTTCAAATGGCTCTGACCACTATGGGACTTAACATCTATGGTCATCAGTCCCCTAGAACTTAGAACTACTTAAACCTAACTAACCTAAGGACATCACACAACACCCAGCCATCACGAAGCAGAGAAAATCCCTGACCCCGCCGGGAATCGAACCCGGGAACCCGGGCGTGGTAGAAATTAGTTTGCTAGTTTCTAGTTTCTGTGGCGGAATATGTTTATAGTAAAAGTAGCTGGTGCGTCTGTAAGCTAGCGACTTCATTATTTACATCAGCTTAGCCCGTTTCACCGCAGTCCCACGGAGCCTCTAATGAAAAGCGACAGACCGAATGCCTACGTTCTGCTTCCGTGCTGAGACAATGGCATCCCAGGGGAACTCCTCATTGGCGAAACTTTTAGAACTTTAGTTTCTTGTTTTCATTAACATACAACTTCGCCCGTTACATGTTCTACTACCGCAGTACGAGAACAGTAACGTGCCATCTGTGGTAACGCAGAGAAGGGAATTGTGCACTGCTTCTCTAAGCACTTGCAATTTATTAGCAGCGCATTTCATCTCTGATGGAGAAAGGTGTGATACCGATTTAGTCGTAATTCACATATCCTTCACGAGAAAAGCAAATCAGGCAAGTCATAATGAAAGCTGATATGAATGTGTGGTGTGTGTTCTGTCAAACACATCCGAAGGAACAGACACCATGCTGAATCCGCAGCTGTGATACATTATATTTAAAATGATGGCGGACGGGCGAGAAAGGAAGGTACAAGGAAAGGAACGAATTTCTGATGTCATCTGCATAGGGAAATTTCGAGGGATCAGCGGCGACGACTGAAAATGTGTACCGAAATGGGATTCGGAAGCGGGATCTCCTGCTTACTAGGCATGTGCGTTAACCACTGTGCCATCTGGGACAAAGTGTGTATCGCTACATCTACATCTACATCTACAAGGATACTCTGCAAATCACATTTAAGTGCCTGGCAGAGGTTTCATCGAATCACCTTCACAACTCTCTATTATTCCAATCTCGTATAGCGCGCGGAAAGAATGAACACCTATGTCTTTCCGTACGAGCTCTGAATTTCCCTTATTTTATCTTGGTGATCGTTCCTCCCTGTGTAGGTCGGCGTCAAAAAAATATTTTCGCATTTGGAGGAGAAAGTTGGTGATTGGAATTTCGTGAGAAGATTCCGTCGCAACGAGAAACGCCTTTCTTTTAATGATTTCCAGCCCAAATCCTGTATCATTTCTGTAACACTCTCTGCCATATTTCGCTATAACACAAAACGTGCTGCCTTTTTATGAAGTTTTTGGGTGTACTCCGTCAGTCCTATCTGGTAAGGATCCCACGCCACGCAGCTGTATTCTAAAAGAAGACGGACAAGCGCAGTGTAGGCAGTCTCCTTAGTAGGTGTGTTACATTTTCTAAGTGTCCTGCCAATAAAACCCAGTCTTTGGTCAGCCCTCCCTGCGCGGACCATCTCGGCGCGCCTCATGGCAGACCCACATTCCCACCGAGCGCCATCTATTCGCAATCCGTATCCATTTCCTCCATGCTCACTACTCTGAGATTCCCACAGGAGATTGGACGTACTTGCGCATCCGCACTGAAGAAGGTGGATCCATTGCCCATCTAGACACTGCTGCAAGACGACACCGCCGTCGGAGAAGCATGAAGGATTGCTGGTAGTTCGAAGCTGTCAGTGTGTCTTCGATTACTACCACACGTCCCATGCAGGCCAAGGAGAATGTCTCGCATAGCATAACACTGCTCCCACCAGCCTGCGTCCGTGGCGCGCTGCACATTTCGAGCCACCCTTCACCTCGATAACGGCGATTGTGAGGACGACCATAGACCTAGTGTAGGAAAAATCTGATTCACTCGAAGAGCCGACACATTTCCACCGATTGACGGTCCAATACGGATAGCCCCATGCAATCGTAAGTGAAATGCTATTTGGTCAACATGTGAACACGTAGGGTTGTCTGCTGCGGAGCTCCACGTTCAACAATGCAAAATGAACGGTGTGCTCTGAAACACTTGTCTATGCTCCAGCGTTATGCTCTTTCGGCAGAGATGCCATAGATCCTACCATACAGAGCAGACAACCCACCGAACCCCACGTTCTGTGAAGAGTCGTAGACGTCCAATCATTTACCACGTAGTGGTATCTTCACTGTCCTTTTACGTCTTTCCGTAGATGCTTACGACAGTAGCAAGAAAACATTCGACCAGCTTCGCCGTTTTCGAGATGCTCTTTCACAGGCTCTGCATAATAATAATTTGCCGTTTGTCAAAGTCGTTTATCTCAATGGATTTCCCCATTTGGCAGCCCATATCTTTGCTAGGGTGACGCCCGGTAACACTCTGCTCCTCTTACATACTTTTGTTACCGCGTCACGTGCCCGCAACGCCGTCAGGAGGAATTCAGGGTCGCGATGGGCAGTGGTCATAAAGTTTTGGTTTATCAGTGTACGTTGATATATTCCTACTGCACGCTCTGCGGTCGTTTCGGCCTGAATTGTGCTTTGCTAGATATTCAAAAAAGAAGGTGACCTCTGAATTGCTGTGAGGGGTTTGCGCACAAAAATATTAATAAATACAGACATCAAAAAAAGTTTTGCATCATCTCAGTTCCGAGAGTTCCGGAATCTCTACAGGAAATTTGAATAGAGATCAACGTAAACATCACTTCCGCCACTTTTATTGCTCATGGAAACCAAACACTGTATGTTTTACCACCATACAGCGAGACCGTTAAGGTGGTGGTCCAGATTGCTGTACACAGTAGCACTTCCTCTGGCAGTAATGCATGTCTGTATTGTTCGTGGCATACTATCCACTAGTTCATGAAGGCACAGTTGGTCCAGATTGTCCCACTCCTCAACGACGATTCGGCGAAGATCCCTCAGAGCTCAGAGTGGTTGGTAGGTCACGTCGTCCATAAACAGCCCTTTTCAATCCATTCCAGTTACGTTCCATAGGGTTCATGTCTGGAGAACATGGTGGCCACTCTAGTCGAGCGATGTCGTTATTCCGAAGGAAGTCATTCACAAGATGTGCACAACGCGCGCGTGAATTGTCATCCACGAAGACGAATGCCTCGCCAATATGCTGCTGCTATGGTTGCACTATCGGTCGGAGGGTGGCATTCACGTATCGTACAGCCGTTACGGCGCCTTCCATGACCACCAGCGACGTACGTCGGCCCCACATAATGCCACCCCAAAACAGCAGGGAACCTCCACCTAGCCGCACTCACTGGACAGTGTGTCTAAGACATTCAACATGACTAGTTGTCTCCAATCAAGTCTCCGACTATTTTTTGGTTGAAGGCATATGCAACACTCATTGGTGAAGACAACGTGATGCCAATCCTGAGCGGTCCATTTGGCATGTTGTTGGGCCCATCTGTACCGCACTGCATGGTGTCGCGGTTTACAAAGGTCGACGTCGCCATGGACGTCGGGAGTGAAGTTGCGTACCGCTCGACTCCTACGGTCGCAGGTTCGAATCCTGCCTCGGGCATGGATGTGTGTGATGCCTTAGGTTAGTTAGGTTTAAGTAGCTCTAAGTTCTAGGGAACTGATGACCTCAGATGCTAAGTCCCGTAGCGCTCAGAGCCATTTGAACCATTTTGAACTTGCGCATCATGGAGCCTATTGGGCACAGTTTGAGTCATAACACGACGTCCTGTGGCTGCACGAGAAGCATTATTAAAAAAAATGGTTCAAATGGCTCTGAGCACTATGGGACTTAACATCTGTGGTCATCAGTCCCCTAGAACTTAGAACTACTTAAGCCTAACTAACCTAAGGACATCACACACATCCATGCCCGAGGCAGGATTCGAACCTGCAACCGTAAAGGTTACGCGGTTCCAGACTGAAGCGCCTAGAACCGCACGGTCACACCGGCCGGTAGCATTATTCAACATGGTGGCATTGCTGTCAGGGTTCTCCGAGCATAATCCGTAGGTAGCGGTCATCCACTGCACTGGTAGCCCTTGGGCGGCCTGAGCAAGGCATGTCATCGACAGCTCCTGTCTCTCTGTATCTCCGCCATGTCCGAAAAACATAGCTTTGGTTTGCTCCGAGACGCCTGGGCACTTCCCTTTTTGAGAGCCCTTCTTGGCACAAAGTAACAATGCGGGCTCGATCGAATTGCGGTTCTACTGACAACACGAGCCGTGTACGTCCTTCCTGGTGGAATAACTGGAACTGATTGGCTGCCGGACCCCTCCGTCTAATAGCTGCTGCTCATGGATGGTTGATTTCTTCTTTGGGAGGATTTAGTGACATCGTGAACAGTCAAAGGTACTGTGTCTGTGATACAATATCCCCAGTCAACGTCTATCTCCAGGAGTTCTGGTAACTGGGTTGATGCAATACTTTTTTTGATGTGTGTATACGTTTTGTGTGTTATTGCTTCTTACAAGCCTTTTTCTTTACGTAAGGACCAGCTCCTTGTGTTGAATACAAATTCCATGCTCTGGCTCAACTAATGTTGCATTTCAGTGTGTTTTAGTGTTGGCCACGGTTCTCCGGTAAGACTGAGTGCTCCCTTACCGTGAGGTTACGTCGGTTGATGTTCTGGTTGTGCTATTTTGCCTATGCGTGCTGACGGGAGCGGAGCAATCTGTAAGCTAGAGGCACATTTGCTACTGCACCGAGAATTTAAACCTCACTCAGTTTCAATCTGTGACATACGCCCGCTATGCGCTCAGAGTTGTTTGTAGTTTTAGTGTTTTATGAAGTTACTTTTAATTCCCAGTTGCTAAGAAAACTACGCACTTGTAATTGCCATTCATGTTTTGCCGTGTTGTTCAGGCGGATAATGTTTCAGAGATGTGGTTGTTTTGTGTTGATTAATCGCTACATAGTGCTAAGGTCCTTAAACTGAGGATGCACTTACGTCTATTTGTTTGACATCCTTGTTCGCCCGCCCGTACACATTAGGCACGAAACCTTGTTTCAGTGTCACTGTTGATAGATAGCAGTTGTGAACCTATATTTCCGCTCCTTGCTGCTTATTTGGGCAATAGTTCGTAATGGAAATTCGCGCATTGGCTACCGATTGTCTCAGATGGTCACATGATATTTGTACTTGCACTAATAAGTCTGCCTGTACTTCAGGCGCTTCTGCCATATTTGTTATTCGAGGTCTTGGTAGAGTTTGGTCAGCCGCGTGTTTGGCCTGACCGGACCTAGCAAGTGACTGAGCATGTACGGCTGCCATTAGGAGCGATCGATTGTTTATATCGGCGCCGTGATATCCGGTCAGAAAACCCACGCACTGCAAGTGTCATCCGGCACGTGTAACGGTGGTGAGGGGTCCCCATTCTCAATTTATGGATGCCATCCTGTTGCATGGTCGAGGGACTCCAGCTGATCATATACAGGGTGAGTCACCTAACGTTACCGCTCGATATATTTCGTAAACCACATCAAATACTGACGAACCGATTCCACAGACCGAACGTGAGGAAAGGGGCCAGTGTAATTCTTTAATACAAACCATACAAAAATGCACGGAAGTATGTTTTTTAACACAAACCTAGGTTTTTTTTTAAATGGAGCCACGTTAGTTTTGTTAGCACATCTGAACATATAAACAAATACGTAATCAGTGCCGTTTGTTGCATTGTAAAATGTTAATTACATCCGGAGATATTGTAACCTAAAGTTGACGCTTGAAACCTCCGACGTTCAGTTGCGTGTTGTAACAAACACGGGCCACGGTCGGCGAGCAGCATCTGTAGGGACACGTTTACGATGACGACCGTGTTTACGAGTGTGGCTGGAGTGCACTGTTGTGGTTTGGTCTAGCTGTCGCAGTGTCCGCATGTAGCGCTTGCTGCTATTGTTATTCTGCATTCGTCTCGGCACGCAGACCAACTGTAGTACACAGTGTTACCAGACGTCTGTGATAGTGTAGTGTTGTAGGAACTGTGACCATGGTGTATTCGAACTCTGAAAAGGCGGAGATGACACTCATCTATGGCGAGTGTCGACGAAATGCAGCTGAAGCCTGCAGGGTGTATGCAGAACGGTACCCGGACAGAGAGCATCCAACGTGCCGCACATTGCAAAACATCGACCGCCAACTGTATGCAACAGGTATGTTCGTAGCACGCAAACGGGTACGTAACAGGCACGTCACAGGAGAAGAGGGTGCAGTTGGTGCGTTAGCTGCAGTTGCCATGAACCCACACGTGAGTACACGGGACACTGCGAGAGCCGGTGGACTGAGTCAAAGTAGTGTCATGCGCATACTGCATCGTCACCGCTTTCACCCGTTTCATGTGTCGCTACATCAGCAATTACATGGTGATGACTTTGATCATCGAGTGCAATTCTGTCAATGGGCATTAACAAAGAATGCGTTGCAGTTCTACCTGTTTACCGATGAAGTGGGTTTGACAAACCACGGGGCAGTGAATCTACGGAACATACATTACTGGTCCGTGGACAATTCTCGCTGGCTCAGACAGGCAGAGCGACAGCGACCGTGGACTGTAAATGTATGGTGCGGAATCATTGGCGACCACCTCATTGGTCCTCACTCCATTGCAGGGGCCTAAACAGCTGCAACATACATCGCGTTTCTACAGAATGATCTGCCAACGTTGCTCGAAAATGTCCCACTGGAAACGCGTCGACGTATGTGGTATCAGCATGATGGTGCACCCGCACATTCCGCAATTAACACTAGGCTAACCCTTGACAGGATGTTCGACGGGCGTTTCATAGGACGTGGAGGACGCATAAATTGGCCAGCCCGTTCTCCTGATCTTACACCTCTGGACTTCTTTCTGTGGGGTACGTTAAAGGAGAATGTGTGCCGTGATGTGCCTTCAACCCCAGAGGATATGAAACAACGTATTGTGGCAGCTTGCGGCGACATTACACCAGATGTACTGCGGCGTGTACGACATTCGTTATGCCAGAGATTGAAATTGTGTGCAGCAAATGATGGCCACCACATTGAACATCTATTGGCCTGACATGTCGGGACACACTCTATTCCACCACGTAATTGAAAACGGAAACCACGTGTGTACGTGTACCTCACCCCTCATGGTAATGTACATGTGCGTCAGTGAAAAAGACCAATTAAAAGGTGTTAGCATGTGGACGTAATGTGCTGTTCCAGTCTCTTCTGTACCTAAGGTCCATCACAGTTCCCTTTGGATCCATACGTAATTCGGTGCTCTCCGATACATACGATCGAACAGCGGAGGAGTGGTACTCAAGCGTCAACTTTAGGTTACAATATCTCCGGATGTAATTAACATTTTACAATGCAACAAACGGCACTGATTACGTATTTGTTTATATGTTCAGATGTGCTAACAAAACTAACGTGGTTCTATTTAAAAAAACCTAGGTTTGTGTTAAAAAACATACTTCCGTGCATTTTTTTATGGCTTGTATCAACCAATTACACTAGGCCGTCTCCTCACGTTCGGTCTATGGAATCGATTCGTCAGTATTTGATGTGGTTTACGAAATATATCCAGCGGTAATGTTAGGTGACTCACCCTGTATATTCCATTCTGTATAAACTCTGATGTTTCTAATCTGCGGCTCTACAGACAAGTTAAATTAAATTTGAATTCCTAGCTAACTGTCTGACCTGTGTGTTCATGTTAATCGTATTTTTTGCTCCTTGAAGGAGTCTTGGCTTTTGAAAGTCTTGAGCGATTAGCAGTAGTGGCAAAATAAAAAAGTAAAAAATAAAATAAAATAGTGTCATGATCTTTCACTCTGTATATCTGGTAATCTTCTGTAAGAAACGTTGTATTGTACTGTATCTTACAGAAGAAGAAAACGTAAGTGAATTCACTCACGATTTCAGAGATGTGATTTCCTATTGTTAAGGACAGAAATAGTCTTTTATCAAATTCTTAACTTAATTCCAAGTAATGAATACATGGTTCTGTCTTTCCTTAAAAGAGAGCGTCTATTTGCTCAGAATGTTTAGATGCCTTTAAAATCTTCCTTGTCAGAAAGTTTGGCCCAGTTAATTGTTATAAGGGCCCTTTTGAATTATTTCAGCTATTTAGTCTGTTGTGTTTTGTTTCCGAAATTTGTTTGTTGGTGCAATAAAGTCGTATTTGCATTTTCGGTAAAACGGTAAAGGTTGTTGAAAATAAAACCCATGACGAAAGCCCTTCCTTTTAGATCCTTTTCCCGCTTCGGGAATGAGTAGTTCACGAGATACAATACTTGACGAGCACGGTAGAGGGTGTTGTATTAAAGAACCAGTACGCTCTCTGAATGTACCTTTTACAAGACATGGTTTACCGGATTTTGAATGAAAACCGTTTTGTTTACCTTGCAAGGGAAGTTGTAAGATAACATGTAAGATAGCGAGCTGTCAGCTGGAGCAGAGTAACTGAATTTCTAAGTGACTGGTCGGCTTGGCTCGGGCTAAACCAAGACCGGTTGTGAGGGCCACCGTATCCAGTTGATACGATAAACTCTAATGAAAGCTGTAATACTTTCAGTAGCACAGAGTGAAGTCTGATGGTGAAATGACAACTGTAGCTTTACTTGTGGTTTTTCGCATTGTCTTACAAAATCAAACAACGTTTCTCTTGTAGAATTTATATTGCCTAGCTAGTACACATCACGAGGTTGGAAATACTTTGTCTTTGATGTCATTATCTTGAACGTTAATCTCTACTTGGAAAACTTTCATTTAATACAGTACGATCTTTATTGTCTGACATTCAGTAGGTGAGAATTGTTAACACGCACTATTTTCCATGTGAATGACTTCTACTGCGGCGGCGCTGTGTGTTGGCCTCGAGTGAGAAAGCTCACTCAAGTGTGGGTGACGCAAAGTATCCGCATAAAACGTGTCGACATAAAGTTCCAGGTGTAACGAAACTACCGCACGCGCGGAAGTCAGCGAATGAAAGCAACGATGTACTACCACCTCGAAGTACAGATTTACGCCACCAAGTCCGTCCCGGAAACAGGGCTTTTACACGCTCAACACACACAGCCTCTAGTAGCCTGTTGAAGGTTTAGTACCCTGAAATGGTACAGAATAGACAAAGGGATTTCTGTGGTTAGAATGCTCGCACAATGCTTGGCATATGGTCACTTCGGTGCCAGTTCTCGGCCATAATTGGACATCACACCGCACCCAATTTAAATTATACGAGATAAAGTCACAGTTTACAAGGGAAAATTCAAGAATTCTCCTAATTGTCATTTAAGTTCGTTCTTAAAGAATTTCTGGTACATTTCAGTCTCCCAAATTTCAGATTAGTCATGAATAATACATTTTTATAGGGCTCAATGTAATATGTCCGATCACATTAAATACAGAACCGACCCCTCTTGACTCCCAGTCACAAGCCAAATGCGCACGCAATCGCTCACTTCTGGCTGGTTGCATCCCAATGCAGTCAATCAGCTTTCGATTTTGATCTACGATAATCTGCATTTTCTGTCTTAAAGCAATCACGTTGCCAGATTACTTTAGACAAAATTATTAAGTAATATATTCCAGATAAACAGAAGCAAATTAATCCCGTCAAGCACTATTTATAATACAAAAGTACCATGAACTGGCTTCAGAAAATCCACAGTTAACCGAAGCATATGTTGTGTGTCAGGCTTAAGTGTGCACAAGAAATACCATGAGAGACTGCCACGACACGGACTCAACCACTCACCCAGCGTCTCTCAGTTCTGGGTAACAGCCGCCAGACGGCGCTCACAGTCGGAACCTCTTCCCACTTCTTTGGCACGTCCTTCAGCGCTTGAGCCAATGGTGTGAACTGCCACCAAACAGTTCGCCATCAACTGTGGACTGCAATGTCTGTGCCTCGCAGTGGCGGACATGCAAATTCTTCCGCTGATAGGCATCAAAACACGACACGCCGCAGACACTCGGTCAGTTCCTGTCCAGCAGTTAGACAGGTCAGTTCAGTGCTGAGGCCAGCACAGCACACTTCTGTGCAAGACTACACTCAAACTTGGCTGTCGCTATTTCCAGAATGGTAGCACAACCCATAGTGCCCACATCATTACTATCAGTTACACTGACAATATCATAGACTGCCAAGAGACAACAAAGTTATTCAGATTTCATTATATTAGGTGTAGTATAACTAGTGTCATTCAGATCGTGAGACCTGGTACTGCAAGATGCAGTCATTGCAGACAAACTCCAGTTTGCAGTACCTGATCTCAGCATGATTTGCTAGCGTGATTGAAACTTGTAATTATTAATAAAACAGTTATCCAGACAATATTTGTGTTTATTATTTCCACATATTATCTCTATGGTATCAATTCTTCACTATACTATGTACCAATATTTTTCCTCATGTAAGTTGCATATGACTACAATGATTACTATCATTAGACCTTGATAGCTACTGCCTACGAAAAGCAACTTTTCCTACTTCGGCGAATTTCAATTTTCATCCATTGCAGCAACAGTTACTCATCAGTGCTGTTTCTAATAAATAAATGTGTAAAGTCAAAGTACTGGATCTTACGGACTGATCTACTACCATCTTAAGTTCAGAACCCTGACATCACTTTCCTAAAGCAGTAAGCAACAATTGTTAAAAATCGCCATTGGTGATTAAAAGCTCTCTGATCACTGCTGAGTACTATAGCTTACAGATAAAATTGTTGGCAGCTGAGGGTGTGCTTATCACTCTTGAGATGGGTAAAGTCATTCTTCTATTTAAAATAATATTTATTAATAAATACTGCATCGTAATTTTTAATAAAAATAATAATTTTCAAACTCCAGTATCAACAATAAATTGAATTAGTTCAAAAATGCAAGATGTAAAACAAATACTTTTGTATTTCTAGAGACTACACAATATTATTGGTCTATATGTTTTTCATTTAACAAGCCATCAATTCTGCATCAAATTTTAATTTTTTTCATATAATTAGTTGGTTGGTTGGTTGGTTTTGGGGAAGGAGACCAGACAGCGTGGTCATCGGTCTCATCGGATTAGGGAAGGATGGGGAAGGAAGTCGGCCGTGCCCTTTCAGAGGAACCATCCCGGCATTTGCCTGGAGTGATTTTAGGGAAATCACGGAAAACCTAAATCAGGATGGCCGGACGCGGGATTGAACCGTCGTCCTCACGAATGCGAGTCCAGTGTCTAACCACTGCGCCACCTCGCTCGGTATATAATTAGTATCGAAGCATATAAAGACGTATTTTTTATGAAAAAGTCATGGTGTACTGTTTGTTAATAAACATTTCTACTTGTTAAAAATATTAATTTATTTTCTGTAAAGGCGAAAGTTACTTTTAGCGAGATTCGGACCACCAACTTTATGGTCATAGAACTGCTGCACTGCGCTGCGTGGCTACTGACATCTTTGTTAATAAGATAAAACATTTTAAAATTTGAGAGGAGCGAAGATTACAATTAACAATTCGAATTTACTTAGTTTTTCGTGTAGAGTTGGCTCCAGTTCTTCTTGTATAGCGGTCTGACATTTGAAGCTGAAATTCTCACATTTTAAGTCCACATGGATGAATTGATCTAAATAAATTTGAAGATTGTTGTTGCAGAATTTATGTTGTTACGTTAATATACTTTGTCACATTTTAGTAAATCATACAGTCTTCTGAATTTTCACATAACGAAGTCGAAATTACATTGTTCGCTCCAAATAGAAAAATACATCCGATCACATCAGAGGCATGCTTACTACTACTTCACTCTGCAGTAATGACCATATTCCAAAGGGCTTAAAATTTTTCTTGACAAATGAATTTCTATTAATTTCGATTATTATTTCATAAATGAATCCTAAAATAAACATAGCAAACAGTACTAGATTGCATAATTAATAATAGAAATTTTAAGTGTGCCAAATAATTCGTAATTTCAAATTTCTCTAAAAAAGTAATTTTAACTGTACGTTCAGTGCAAGTACTTATCGATTGTAACATCGAAACATCCATAAATTTTAGCTTGAAATATAACATACCGTGTATAAAATTAAATGAAAGTTCTCTGAAAAGCAGCTGAGATAATATTGACCTGTCCAAAGTTCGAAAAAATAATACTGGTATCGACAATTACTGTTGAGGAAAAGTAATGCCGGAGGAAGATGTCCCGTTGCATAGGGACACAGGGCGCAAAGTCCCCTTAATAATGCAAAATGTGGCCAAACAGCATATTACCGAAGTGACTTGACAATTTCTATTTGATACTGGCAACATATACAGTACGTTACACTCATTCCGCAGGCATTCCTAATCTATGATCTATTACTGCGAAAAGGGAACGGGCCCGACGAGAAAGCACTCGGCGCCACAGTGAGCTGTGCGCCCGTGGCGTCGTAAGGTAAGGCACCCTCTGGAAGACTTGCTGGGAGCGCCTGCGAAGCTCGTGAGTATGTAATCCCGCAGTGCAAACACCCTGCAGGCCCGCCCTTGTGCGCCGGCTTAATGGCGCGGCGTAGCTGGCTGGGCGCGTACCTAACCTCTCCCCCCCTCTCTCTCTCTCTCTCACCCACTCTCTGCTCGGTCGCCGTTTCGCCGCGGTATTATCCGCGCTATCCTATTAGAAGCTTTCTCCTCGCATCGTCTGAAACCCTATCGTTCTCGATTACGCCAGGCCAGTAGAGTATAACCTACAAGACACAGAGATGTGGCGAGACAATGAGCTTAAACGAACATCTGTGGCCTCACACTTTCTAAATACTTATATATTATTCTATGCGTAACCTTAACACGTCTTAAGAGTTTTTTCGCACACAGTTAATTGACTTAGTGTCAACTATTTACGTTGCCCAAACAATCAACATTGCAAAACCCAGTAGAGACAGCCTTGTCACATTTACAAGGGACTTCCAAAAGCTAGGTTACATATTACAATGGCAGACCGAAAGCTTCTGAGTCCTAATCAAATAAAATGACTAACTGAAGACAAAATTTTGGTACGCAGCCTGAGGGAAGACAGAAGAAGAATGAAGATATCAACTATGGACAGAAATAATGCAAACAGGCTTTTGTTTTAAAAATTTACTCTGAAGAGGCAAAGAAGCTGGTACACCGGCCTAAGATCGTGTAGGGCCCCCCCAGCACGCAGAAGTGCCGCAACACGACGTGGCATGGACTCGACTAATGTCTGAAGTAGTGCCGAAGGTAACTTACCATGAATCCTGCAGGGTTGTCCATAAATCCTTAAGAGTACGAGGGGTGGAGATCTCTTCTGAATACACGTTGCAAGGCACCCCATATCTGCTCAATAATGTTCATTTCTCCGGAGTTTGGTGACCAGCGGGAGTGTTTAAACTCCGAAGAGTGCCCCTGGAGCCCCTCCGTAGCAATTATGGACGTCTGGGGTGTCGCATTGTCCTGCTAGAATTGCCAAAGTCCGTCGGAATGCTTAATAGACATGAATGGATGCAGATGATCAGATAGTACATGCCACCTGTCACCATTGTTTCTATACGTATCAGGGGTCCTATGTCACTCCAACTACACACGCCCCACACCATTACAGATCCTCCACTAGCTTGAACAGTTCCCTGCTGACATGCATGTTGCACAGATGCATGAGGCTGTCTCCATACCCGTATACATCTACCCGCTTGATACAATTTGAAACGAGACTCGTCCGACCAGGTAACATGTTTCCAGTCATCAACAGACCAATGTCGGTGTTGATGGGCCCAGGCGAGGCGTAAAGCTTCGATAATGTTTCGTTGAATAGTTCGGTCGCTGACAATTGTTGATGGCCCAGCACTGAAATCTGCAGCAATTTGCGAAATGGTTGCACTTCTGTCACGTTGAACGTTTCTCTTCAGTCGTTGGTCCTTTCTTGCAGAATCATTTTCCGACTGCAGCGATGTCGGAGATTTGTTGTTTTACCGGATTCTTGATATTTACGGTACACTCGCGAAATGGTCACATGGGAAAGTCCCCACTTCATTGCTACCCCTGTGATGCTGTGTTCCATTGCTCGTGTGCCGACTGTAATACTACGTTCAAACTCACTTGAATCTTGATAACCTGCCATTGTAGCAGCAGTAACCGATCTAAATGGTTCAAATGGCTCTGAGCACTATGGGACTCAACTGCTGTGGTCATAAGTCCCCTAGAACTTAGAACTACTTAAACCTAACTAACCTAAGGACATCACACACACCTACGCCCGAGGCAGGATTCAAACCTGCGACCGTAGCGGTCGTGCGGTTCCAGACTGTAGCGCCTGTAACCGCTCGGCCATTCCGGCCGGCCCGTAACCGATCTAACAACTGCGCCAGACACTTGTCTTATGTAGGCATTGCCGATCGCAGCGCCGTATTCTGCCTTTTTACATATCTCTGTGTTTGAATATGCATGCCTTTACAAGTTTCTTTGGAGCTTCAGTGTACAGTCTGCATTATCTTATTTGAAACTTTAAGTTATAATGCTTCCGTTTCTGCGAGTGAAATGCTACGACAAAATACGACATTTCACGAACCAACATTCGCGAAAATTGTAACACATTTATGAAGGGTGTTTCCGTAAGAGGGTGCAAAAATGTAACAGGGCGTACAGAATGCTAAATTGAATAGTATGAGACAGAGAAACTGACTTGGTAAAAGCCAACTTAAGGCGATAAGGACTTAATTTGTGTACCGCTTTGTCTAGCATTACCGTTTTCTAGCTTATTTACAACTAACATGCCTACAAATTTACATGTACTGTGGTGTTTATTTACATTTACATTCTTTATTTCCTGCAAGGAAATAAGGACGACGAGTCTAATTACCAGGAAAGCATGATGCAGGTTTTGTTTACTTTAATTGTCTATAAGGTAGCTCTGTTGTGTCGTATTTATACTCCTCGTGAGAGAATGTGGGCACAAGACGGTGCAGCGCCTGACTTCAGTGTGGATGTTCGAAACACTCTCTATGCTGTTCCCGGTCGCTGCAATGGAAGGGGAGGTCCTATTCCACGCACTGCGAGGCCACCTGACCGAATCGCTTTGATTATTCCCTATGGGGATATCTAAATTCACTTGTGTATGAGACCCCAGAGGATACGGAGATGGACTTTGTTGCCAGAATTGTAGCTGTCTGTGATGTGGTTCGAAACACACCAGGGATATTTGGCAGCGTGCGCCAGAATCTTGTTCGCCGATGTCTTGCTTGCATTCAGGCTGATGGCCATCACTTTCAACACGTTTTGTAAGATAGTGTAAGATACAGAACAAATGGTACGTCCATTGTGTCAAGGATGGTAATTGCAGTTAACTGTAACTAATGTAAATAAAAAAGTACAGACTAATATAAATTTATTCTTATTATCTCCTTAAGCTGGCTTCCCCGACCTCAGGTTCCAACCTCAAATTGTGCAGTACAGCATCCTCTATATCCTGTTAAATTTTTGCACGCTCTTACGGAAACATCCTATAGATTAGGGGAAAATGGTATCAAACACGGACGTCCAGAAACTGTGCGAACACTCACTGATACATACACTGAAGCCCCAAAGAAAAAGTTATAGCCATGCGTATTGAAATACAGATATATGTAGAGGTAGCATACGGCGCAGCAGTCCAATATGCCTATATAAGGCAACAAGTGTGTACCGCAATTTACTGCAGTTACAATACTAGGCTATCAAGATTTAAGTGAGTTTGCGCGTGGTGTTATAGTCGGCGCACGAGCGATGGGACACAGCATCTCAGAGGTAGCACTGAAGTGGGGACCTTCCCATACCACCGTTTCACGAGTGTACCGTAAATATCAGGAATCCGGTAAAACATCAAATCTCTGACATCGCTGCAGTCGGAAAAAGATCCTTCAAGAACGGGACCAACGACGATTGAAGATAATTGTTCAACGTGAAAGAAGGGCAAGTTGCTGCAGATTTCATTGCTGGGCCATCAATAAGTGTCATCGTGCGAACCATTCAACGAAACATCATCGATATGTGCTTTCAGAGCCGAATGCCCACTTGTGTACCCTTGAGGACTGCACGTCACAAAACTCTACACCTTGCCTGGGCCCATCAACACCGACATTGGACTGTTGATGAATGGAAACATGTTGCCTGGTCGGACTAGTATACGGGTATGGAGACAGTCTCATGAATCCATGGATCCGGCATGTCAGCAGGGGACTGTTCAAGCTAGTGGAGGATCTGTAATGGTGTAAGGCGTGTGTAGTAGGAGTGACATGGAGCCCCTAATACATCTAAATACGACTGTGACAGGTGACACGTAAGTAAGCGTCCTGTCTGATCACCTGCATCGATTCATTTCCACTGTGCATTCCGAGGGACTTGGGCAACTCCAGCACGTCATTGCGACGTCCTAAACGTCCAGAATTGCTACAGAGTGGCTTCAGGGACACTCTTCTGAGTTTAAACTCTTCCGCTGGACACCATACTCCTCAGACATGAACATTATTGAACATATCTGGGATGTCTTGCAACATACTGCTCAGAAGTGATTTCCATCACCTCGTACTCTTACGGATTTATGGACAGCTTTGGAGGATTCATGGTGTCAATTCCCTCCGGCACAACTTCAGATCTCTCTCGAGTCCATGCCATGTCGTGTTGCGCCACTTCTGCGTACTCGCGTGGGTTCAAATGGTTCAAATGGCTCTGAGCACTATGCGACTTAACTTCTGAGGTCATCAGTCGCCTAGAACTTAGAACTAATTAAACCTAACTAACCTAAGGACATCACACACATCCATGCCCGAGGCAGGATTCGAACCTGCGACCGTAGCAGTCGCGCGGTTCCGGACTGAGCGCCTGAACCGCTAGACCACCGCGGCCGGCTACTCGCGTGGGCCCACACGATGTACAAGTTCCTTTGGCTCTTCATACATGTAGAGATGTGACTTCCATGTATCCCCACCCGTGCATGGTAAAGCAGTGAACGTGAGTCAAACGAAATAAGAAGTGAAAGCAAGCGACAGCATTTGTCTGGGACGCCGAGAGCGGCGACGCTAATATGGCTTTTAAAACTTAAGGCATATAAGTGAGTGATATGCTGTTAATGACACTGATTGTTCCCTGGGAAAGGGATTTGTCATTTCATTAGACAGAGGTATTCATGAAGTGACAGTGATGTGAGGTCGAAGCACTGCATGGACGTTGTCGTAATCAGCGACAAGCCTATACAAGATCGTGTAGTTTGGTTGTTGCAAGGAGTGTGCCTGTACCTAGCAGGTGCATAAAACTTGTTATTGAGTGTTACGCGGTGTATTCTACAGCTCTGAAGGTAATTTTGCCAATGCCTCGTGGTAGTGGTACAAGGCCGGAAAACCTAAATCAGGATGGTGAGACGCAGGTTTGAACCGTCGTCCTCCGAATGCGGGGCCAGTGTGCTGATCACTGCGCCACCCCGCTCGTTGGTGTAAAAGTAGATGTTTTCTGACACGGCGTTTTCTAGGGAAAGAAAATTTAAATAGCCTGCATCAGCTAAGAATACTGGGAAATGAGGAAGATCTGGTTTAAACGAAGAATATACAAGGATTACGAGTGAATTGAGGGACGATGGTAGTCATTATCGTTGTTTCTAAGATATGTGATTGTCTCTTGAAGCTGGTGTTGTTATTCAGTTATCTAAGATAATGTAGGAGATTTTTCCAGGGTCGAGTTCCTGTTACTGTGTAGGGCTTCGAGATAGTGGCTGAATGACGGAGTGGGAGAGAAAGGACTTTAGTGTGTTTGTAACAGGGGTTTCTTCGAAGTTGTTAAGATCAGGGGCAGATATGAGGGACTGTATCTTGATAAGACAGTAGTGAAGACAGAGGATGCGGAAATCTGTGGGATTGCGTGCATGCAGCCAGGATAGTTGAGCATATGATAGTGAAATATGACCAAAGAGTCGAACATCACAAATAGAACGAACAACCATTCGTAAACACTTCCTGGCGCCGTGAGCTTTCCTTACAAAGTCCTTGCAGGATAACATCACTGTAATCAGTAGTTGTGTGCTTAAAAATTTATTTTTCCGCTCTAAAAGGAAAATCTTTTTATATCTTTGTAGGGAATGGTGAGATGCTTTCCTGCACAATGCTGTTACGTGCTCAGGCCAATTTAGATTGTCTTCTATTATTACACCTAGACTCTTTGCTGAAGGAGAGAAGTTGATATTTGTCCCGTTTACGGTTAGAGATGGAAGGAATTCTCGATACTGAATCATCTAATGAACGTAGAATGACTAACCAATACAGCTTGGGGTTTGGATGGGTTGGGCTTTTACCCTATGAGGGATAGTAAATATTTTGGTGTCTGTTGCTACAGACCAACTGGAATAAGTCAGTGCCTATAATATGTGTTTAAATTTGAAAGACACAGCCGGTTACATAGCTAAGTTTCTTTCGCGTGTTGTTGCTCCAGTTGCTATGGGTTTATTCAGCGACTGTTACTTTTTATTTGAAGTTTAAGTTGTGAAGCTGTACTTGAGTTTACGTAACTCAATTTTTCATGTGTTACTGTGATTTGTTGGCTAACTCCTCTGTAGCTAAGTACGCCGCACGTATTTACAATGGCTATATGTGGAGGTATGATGTATGTGTACGGTTTTTTAATGGAAACGATGGGGCTGCCTGCAAATAATACGGTAAAGCATTCCCTAAGTGCAGAGTGCAAGATTCCCAACTGTTTACTCGAAGTTGCGCTCAACTGAGACTGAGAAGCGCCCAGCAGTCATATCTCAGCAGAACGTGCAAATAAACAGAGTGTGGATGAAGTAGAAGACAGTATTCAGAGTATAGAACGTCGTCCTTCAACAAGGACACGCATAATTTCCATAAGTGTCATTGTTCTACACACAATAATATGATGAGCATTAAGTATGCAAATCTGTATCCTTAGCATTTACAACGGATTCAATACCATCGAGAAGAAGATGAGTAGATTATTAGAATTTTGTCCTTGGCCAATAGAAAATCGCTGAGTAATTCCATTAACACTGTTTATTGATGGAACCACTTTCACTCGTGATGATTGCAGTAACACTCTTATCTCTGATGGGAGGAGCAGTGGATACATATTTTCAAGAACGTTTATCAGTAAATGCGTAGCGTGGTACGATAGACGATTGTAGCTGTTGTGTTACCAAATTGCCTTACAGAGTCCCTTTTTCGAAACTTTTATGAGAACGAACTTTCAATGTTACTGGAAGACGTTCCTTTGACAACAAGGGTGGGTATATTCTTCCTCAATGATGGGGACCTGTACATTCTAGTTGTTAGGTGGCACATCATCTTCTCAACTTAACATTGCCTGCAAAATGGATCGACAGAAATGGTCATGTTTATTGGCCATCAGTCCCCTGTGACTCTTACCATTTAGAATTTTGCTATGGGACTCACTGAAAGGCGAAACACACAAATAAAAATAAAAAGCAAGTGAAAATTCTGCGGATTATGAATAGTGGCCCTTCATAATACAACAGCTTAATGACCTTTGCAGAGCTGCACATAGCACTGTAAAGAGAATTCGATTGTACATTGCAGTCATAGGGGAATTTATGAAAATCAGCATCGATTCCTTGACACCATTTGTGAGTATTTCTTTTGGCCATATTCTGACAAGTGAAGTACTTATTTCAATAGTGGTACAAGACCATTTTTGTTCATATTGAGATACAGAATCCTAAAGGTAAATGAGCGGTGAAAACTCAGCAGTTGAGATACCAGAAATATTCAAGCATATGGCTTCTTGCTAGAGATGAATCATTCTTTCTGTTTGTTTGGGTCATTAATTACAAAAGCATTATAGACAGAAAAGTGGAGGTAATAGACTTGTACCACTATTGAAATAAGCCCTTCAAGTGTAACCGAATAAAAATGGATGCATATTATGTGGAAAGTATTATTTGAATTAACACTAGCATGCCCAGCCTCTCCTTGTCCTCTCTAGGGCCCAGATGGGTCATTTTGACGCCTACTATATAAGAATAATATTCTGAGTTACTATTTCAAAATTGCATGCATTTATTAAATTTTAATGTTATAGATTATTTATACACCATTTAACATACAGAATTGATAATAAAATGGAACACAACATAAATAACATCATTATTTAAAAAAATTAAAAAAATTAATCTGAAACTGGTAAACCTCAACATGAGTAAGTAAGGGTTTACTAGTTCAGACTTCATATTTCTACACAACTGATGTACATGTATTCCGAATTATTTCTGTGTTTTCTATAGATCATCTTACAAACTATGCACTTCGAAGAAGTTTTATTGTACTTAAAGAAATTGAGAACTTCATGTTTACAACACATCTGTGGCATTTCATCTTAATTTTCACTTCCATTATCTTCATAATCGTTTGTGGTCCTATGAAGTGAATGACTCTTCACATACTCAGAGCATAGTTTCTCAGCAAGTTACTGAATAAAAGATCTTCCTTTGATCTTCTTCACAATAAAAGTCCTGAATGTTAAATATTCATTTATTCCCGCTAGTTCAAGAATATTGAGATGAAGTATACCAGCCACCTTCTTCAGTAAGACTTGACTGAAAACTGCATGACCATATTGTCTATTACGTCATCCACCATAGTATGAGCTACAGTTTCTGGAGTTTTCCCCAATTTCTATTTAGAGTAACACAGGGATGAAGGCATCTGATCCACAGCACATTTTTTACTTTGTTCCGTGATAGTGTCAGGGTAATATCACGAGGTTTTAAAATTTTTGTCTAATACAGCGGGTCCTTCTAAGACATCAAAGCATGTGGTATTTCTCATCTTGCTCTAGCTACTGCTCCTACGATGGAGTTTCACTTTTCTTACAGTTTCTTGGGAAGTTTGTGTGAACTGAAGTAATAATCTGCAGTGACGTTTCTGCCTTTGGATACGAGTTTTTCCATAAGATGCGTCACTATACTATCTGAATGTCTTTCATCTTGGGACACCACTGAGAATACACTTGCTGTCAGCGTCTATAGCTAACTAATACATTTGTCCTTACTTACCAGGCTTCGAAGCAATAAACTAAATGAACGAGAGCCCAGTTTTACTCAGGAGAACATGATTTTCTGTAGTTACGTCAGATCTGGGTTTACAATACATGGTGCAGTTTTCTATGAATTTGTTGCAAACAGCAGAACCCACTACAAATTTATTAGTCCACGCACGTACATGCCGTGTGGACTTCCTTCAAATCTCATGAATTTCATAATTTCACAGAATATATATCTATTTTGGTTTCCACACAAAATGGTAGATCCCAGGAGTCTGACCATAAAATGTGCAGCTCTGCCTTTCTGCAACCACTCACACCACAAGCATAAACGTTTGGAAAAAATGCGTCTATTTCTTCCATAGTCATTGACTACCTATGATTTGCTAGTACTCCGTGTGGCTCTGTTATACTACATTTTAAAATATGTTTGATTATATAGCTGTCCACATACAAGTACCAAGTGCTTGATTCATGTTCATCAATTACATTATTTTAATGTACTGTAAGTCAGGAGATTCTCTCAAAACATTATGATTAAGAAGACGCTCATCTGCTTCTACACTTGCCAGACTATATACTTCCAGTTTCAATATCTGAAGAGTAAATATCACTACTATTAGATGATTGATCTTCTCTAGTTGTCTGTGGTATAGACCTTTCCTCTCAGTCCTCAGAAAAAATTCACCGCCATCTGAATCATCTTCCATAACTCTTTGTTACTCTGCAATTAGCTTATCTTCACGTAAATAATGTTTCCTTTACATTTCAACCTCCATCTCACTATCATCTTTCTAAAATTCATTTCTGCAAGGAAATGATAAACAAAAATACGTTGTAAAGTGACCATCCTTGTTGGTTTATACCACAACAAGATGAATAAAAGTTAATTATAAAATCATAAAGTAAAATGGCTTCAGTAACGCAGTGCAGGAAATATGCTGGTTTCTGCACGGGAATGACAAACAAAGGTTAACTGTCTTGGTCCATCGTTGTCAATTCGTGCCATTATAATATTAATATTAATTATAATTATATCAATTATTGCATCAAAACTGGGGTTTTGAAGTTCATGAAATAAATGTAAGGCATACCAATGAACAAAAATTTTATCTTAAAGGGATGAATACGATTATTCTCAGCGTTAAAGGTGAAGTCTGCAAAAAACCATGATCAGTTGTGTGAAATTCGCTGTTTTTCACTGTAATGAAATTACATTCCAAATGAATAAAAGTACATAAAAGGAAATGTTGCTCCAATCATTCCGTGAAACACAGATATCACTTCAAAGCAAAATAAGTTTATTCTGAATCATTTTGGGCGTTCAGGTTCTAGTGTCCTGAAATATATATATATATATATATATATATATATATATATATATATATATATATATATCAAGGTGAATTACCTGAAACTTTCACCGCATATATTGCGGTAATGGAAATTGGCTCTATTGATGTGCGGTTTTCACACAGTGGACTGGTAGTCAGGGGCTCATAACATTAGCCAATACAAACACTGTAATAATATTTAGTGTATTTTTTGTGCAAATATACACTTATTTAAATGGAACAATGACTATTGATATTTAAAAAAAGTAAAAGCAAAGTAAATTACAATGTGAATGGTGTTTGTTTCAGAGCTGTAGTGCGAGTCGTTTACGAGTTTTAGAATTTGAAAATGTTCCCACACCGACACTTGTACAATACCTGTGGTAGCACACGACAAAGAACAACATAAATGCACACACTAGTTATGTGATTCTTTAGGGTAGTTTTGTTCTGTCGTTGCAACTACAAAAATGCGTCACCATTTTCACCAGACGCCTTTCGCTTTATTGAGGTAAAGCATCATCAATGGTCTGTAATTAAGTTATTTACATTTTGATTTACTTTAAGATCGAAAAACAGTTTGTTAAATGAAGAAATTAGTTATGTGTCTTCTGACCGGCAACGAGACACTTGATCGTCACAGGTTGTGTTCCAAACGACCACCTACAGCGGCAAAACACGTGCTAGCATTTCAGTGGAGATGTCCGAGCAGGCTGCAGTAATATGTCGTTTCATATGATCGGGTGTAGTTAGTACGTCCTCGTAGACAGCGTCTTTCAATATTCCCCACAAAAAAAAGTCTACAGGAGTAGAATCCGCGGAATGGGCCGGCCAAAATATAGGTCTTCTGTGTCCAATCCAGCAATTTGAAAACAATTTGTTAAGACAAGCTGTAGTACTTTGCGCACTATGGGCTGGGCAGCCATCATGATGGTACCACAAATTCCTCCTAGTCTGTCCAGGAACATTTTCTAGCATTCGTGGAAGATGATCTGTTAGTAGGTTGCGATATTTGTGCGCTTTCAGTGTTCAGTCTATTGAAAACGGGCCTATGAGCTGTTCATTCACTATCCAGCACCACACATTTACACTCCATGGGCTCTGGCGTTCTACCTGGCTTAATGGGGATTGTCAATGAACCAGTAGCGCATGTTTCGGCGGTTTACCCGGCCATGACTGGTAAATGTGGGTTCATCACAGAACAAGATAGGTGATACATCTGAAATGTCCCGTCACAGTGCCTATGTACAGAAATTAACACGATTCTCATAACCGTTTCCATGCAGTTCTTGATGGAGGGAGTTGTGATAGGGATGTAACACATGTCGTTGGAGAATGCGAAGAACACTTGCCTGACTCATGCCTTTTCCTCATGCGGTTTCATGGAAGTTAACATGCGGATCAACTGCAACGGCAGCAAGAATATTAATTACACCCTCTTCTGTCGTCCCTTGTTTTCTTCAGCTATGTTACTAGGTGTTACACTACCACTTTCACGTGACTGGTGAGAGAGGTTGACAAATAAGTGCCGGGATGGTTGACGCCTATTGGGATATCTTGCCGCAAATACTGTACAAGAACGAACTGCATTCTTCCTAAACGCTCCACACAACATGGACATGTCGGCTTTCTCCTCATTGCTAAATCCCATCTTCCACTCACGACCTACTGCTTGGACTGTCACTCACAGACCATCAAGTCGTAGTGCACCCAAGGAACACGCAAGCAGGCTGTAATCAGACATAACAACATCGTAACTAGCAACTGCTTGATTGAGTGATTGATTTTAACAGGGAAGCTAAAACAGCTTAGGTCTGACTCGCCAGTGCCCGCACTGAAACCAGGTTTATTGTGCGGTATCTCTAGTAAAGCCAACCAGGGCCCTTAAATGGTGCAAGGAGTCGCTCTACCAGTTTTTTGTTAGACACAGTTTCTTCAGGTCTAGTTGTCCCGAAGATTCTGTATCTTTTACTCTCCAATGCCATGCATTCGAAGATTATGTGTGATGCAGTTTCTTCATCCTCATCACAGATCCTACATTTAGGGTCCTCTTCCGTTATACCCATTGGGTGTAGGTGTTTTTTGAAATTCCCATGGCCAATCGTCGGTCCAGTCATGCGTTTTATCTATTTCCTCTTCAATCCCAGGATTACAGAGCTTATTTTAAAACATGGCTTGGGCACCATTACCTTACCATGTTTTTGTTTATGGATCTTGGTCCAATATCCTACGTACTGTTTCCTAAGCCAGTTCCGTAGTTCTAATTTGATCATAGCCTTGGTGATTGTCAGGACAGGTTCCGGTCCAATAAATGGAGTTGTTGCCCCCATTCTAGCCAATCTATCGGCTTGTTCATTGCCACAGATCCCTGAGTGGCCAGGGACCCACACTAGGTTTACCCTATTGCTTCCCCCTAGCTCCACCAGAGCCCTGTGTCAATCTGCAACAATCTTAGATCTTGTTGAAAGAGCTGCCAATTATTCCTGGGCTGCCTGGCTGAATAGATGTAGATGCTACGGTCATTGTAGCACCTACGCATACTCTCCTCCACACATGCCCTAATTGCAGTAATTTCAGCTTGGAATACAGAGGCCAGTTTTCCTAGAGAGATGAATCTCTCCAGTCTTGGCTGAACCCCGTACACCCCTACCCCAGCCCCTTGGTCTGTTTTCGACCCACTGGTGAACCAAACGATGTCCCCCATACGTTGTGGAACAGTTTTTTCCCACTGCTCCCTACTTCCAGTTATTATGTTGTAAGGCTTATCGAAGCAGTTGGGAGTTATTATATAGTCGGCAGGCATCTCCCCCGCCACTCCTATATTTACCTCACTCATTATGTTACTGTGTGATTCTGGATATCCGAATGAGACTCAGTTTTTGCCAGTTTTAAGTCTGTGTGCCCCAGCTGCTGCCTCCATCTTGACCCAAAAGTGGAGGCATATCCAGGATGGATCCCATTCCAGCGGTTGGCGTGCTGCTAGTTCCGCCCGTCATGGCTAAGCAGGCCAATCTCTGCACCTTAGCAAGCTCCTTAGCAGCAACTGCTTTTCTACCTACTTCCACTACACTACGGCCCCATAGGAAATCCTAGGTCTAACCACTGTGGTGTATGTCCAGTGCATACCCCTGGGGCTTAGGTCCCAGTTTTTGCCACAAGCGGCCGGCCGGTGTGGCCGTGCGGTTAAAGGCGCTTCAGTCTGGAACCACGTGACCGCTACGGTCGCAGGTTCGAATCCTGCCTCGGGCATGGATGTGTGTGATGTCCTTAGGTTAGTTAGGTTTAATTAGTTCTAAGTTCTAGGCGACTGATGACCTCCGAAGTTGAGTCGCATAGTGCTCAGAGCCATTTGAACCTTTTATTTTTTTATTTTTTTTTGCCACAAGCCTTCCTAGTACTCACTAGAGTACTTTTTGCCTTTGAGCAGATGCTCTTAATGTGAAATGTCCAACTTAGCTTCTCATCCAAGGATACCCCTAGAATAGTGCAGGCTGAATGGCACTAACAAGTGTCGGTGGCGGAACTTTTCAAAATACGATATTGCGCAAGCGACTCACGTAGAATCCTGCAAAAAATACCACTGATTTTCTAATTTATATTAATTTTAGTTTGTTAAGGGCAATAGGCTCCGTCGAATTTTAAAAAAAATGTATGTCTCAACAAAAAGTATTAATACAATCTGTTTACTTGCTGACACTACGAGCCCCTGAGTACCAATCTATTAGTGAAAATCGCACATCAATTACACTCCCCATTTCCGCAAAGTTTGCTGTGCAGGTTTTAAGTGCTTCATCCTATATATGCTGGTGTCCAGGTCTAAAAGACGAAAATCAGTGCCAAGTAATATAACTCGATGAATCTGCGACTGCATGTAGAAAAAACTGCTACGCAGTGAAACGAACAGAAACGGAAGTTCTATACACTGACGATTTATGGTAGTCCCCCGTGCATTACGAAGTCATGGACATGGTTCTTAATAGTGTCTGTGATCACCACGGACGGCAGTTGACGCCCTACAACTTGCTCCCATCCTGGATACAAGGTTGGTAAGGAGTTCTAAAGGTAGGGCGTTTCATTCCTCCACCAGCGCCGTTGACAACTGCTGTATGTTTATTGTATTCTGGCACGCTCAAATACGTCTCCCAAGACGCATTCCATATATGCTCGATGGGATTTAATTGGAGGAAACGGACAGACCAATCCATTAGCCGAATATCCTATCGTTCAAAGAGCCCCGTCGCATGCGCAGTTCGAAGCTGTTGCACATTATCATCCATAAGAATGTGGTCTGGACAGAATTAACCCTGGACAGACGCACAGGGGGGAGAAGTCCAGCGTCACAATAACGTCGACCTGTAAGTGTACCGTACTGAAATATCTGGCACCAAGTAAGCCCTCCCACACCAAAATACTTGAACCAAAAAACGATCATGATCGACTATGTTCCTGGGTATATTATGTGTTCCTAACTCTCGCCATTTGCTGGACTGTCCGAAATCGGTAATCGAAGTGAATGTGGTCTCATCTGAGAGGAGCACACACTGGTCCGGTCACTAAGTTCTTGGCACCCTGGCAAACTGTGGCGCCGTAGTGAGGGTGTCAACGGAACGCTATGTACTGGCCATGGGGCAAAGAGAAACCCCCCCCCCATGCATTCGCCGTGCCACTGTTGAGCATGAGACTGCGTGCCTTGTTGTCCTGTTAAACGTGGTTGCAGTTGTCCCCGACGTTTGATGTAGGTCCTGAGCCGTGGCGACGTTGCTGGCGCCGCCATTCGAATTCCTGGCGCCACTAGCTCAATCTGTCGTGTGATGTCCCTCTGGTTTGAGGCCACTGACATTCTTTGCTTGAGGCTGCTGATGGGGACAGGGAGTGTTGTGGCGTGGCGAGTTGGGGAGTGCAACCACTCTCTACTACCAATCCCAACCCCGCCATGCTACAACACGCTCCATACCCATCAAAAACCTCGTGCAAAGATCTTAGTGGCCTCAAACTGGAAGGATATCACATGAAAAATCAAGCTAGTGGCGCCAGGAATCCGAGGGGCGAAGCAACACCGCCATGGCTCAGGTCCCTTCTTGCCTGTTGCACAACGTAGAGTTCATCTGCTGGCCGTGGTCGACCATCTCCTCTCCTTCAGGCAGCAGTGCCCGTGGTTTGGAATGCTCCTGAGATATATGAAACAATGCTGTGAGCAGTACCAAACTCCTGAGCTACACTCAAGACAATTTATTCTTCTGCCAGATTCCCGAAGACTCCGCCCCACGTGAACTCATCCCAGATGTTGTCTGCAGATCACATTGTGATGAAGAACACTACCACACTGCACTGTAACTCCTCACACACACAATATTTCCCCGTTCCTTCAACTGCTTCATGTTGCGAGGCCAGCCCCATTTGACGTTATAGTCATGCAGACCGCACTCAATGTCCCGCCATTTCACACCCAGCTTTCTGTGCAGGACTGGGAGACCTTCGTCTACTTGCTCCCGCATTTTTATTCGTTTCCACCGAGTAGTTAGTATGTTACATTATCTATCTTGTCCTGAAGTTTTGCACAACGGTATTTATGTTTACTCATGTTCAGAAGAAAAAAAAGCAAAACACCTTGAACGACTAGAGACACGTCATTCATATTGACAGGAGATGTACATTAGTATGTTCAGCAGAAATGACTAGCCTCTTCACTTCAGCATGTGTCCTGTTGTCTAGCAAGCACAGGGTCCGCCAAGGGCCCTTATAATTTGTTCCGTGGGTATTGGCATCGACGCGTAAAAGCCTCGAATGACGTCAAATGGTATAGCCATCCATGCTGCGTTCACCTGGTTCCAAAGTTCATCTGTGGTGGTTGACATTGGGTCACAGCACTACAGCCGTCATTTCACTAAATCCCACATGTTTTCGATTGGCGGCAACTCTAGTGATATGGCGGGGCAGGGCAACAGGCTGACATCCGGTGACACCAAGAAGGCACGTATTTGTGCAGCAGCATGTGTTCGTGCATTGAAAAATGACGTCTGGGTTGTTGTGCAGAAATTGTATGGCTACGGAGCACAGGATGTCATTCACGTAGCTCACACTAGTCATTCACGTATCCCACACCATAAGGCGCTGAGTCGGCGCTGTATGCCTTGTGCGAATGCGGCCACTCCCCCTGTCTGAGGCGATGCAAAATGCGGCTTTCATTTTCAAACAAACAGAACTTGTTCTCAGTGACGTCTTCCATACTCCATTACCGTCTAGCATGTTTCTGCTCATTTGTCAAAGACATTCGGAGTTAATAAACGGCAACAGACTGTCACACCTGATAGTGTACGTTGTGCCAGAGTCGAGGACGACGCACATCCGTCCTGCAATGCCATTTGGATCAAGTGTTGATCTTCTCAGGAGTTAGTCTGGGTGGTGCGAATTGAACCATCTCGTCGTGTTCCAAGGCCTTCCGTGAACCGTTTCGCACGTACCCGTTGCACTGCCGAAACATTTCGTCCCACATGAGCAGCAATTTTCTGGATGGTTGCATCACATTCTCTCGTACCAATAATGCGCCCTCTTTCAAACTCACTGATTTGACGGTATGGTTCGCACAACGTCTGCGAGGCATCCTGCATGTCTGCTCAAGTCATACTGATCCATTGCCTTCGGCAGGCACATTCTACCGGTAGGTAGTGTTGCGCCGCGATATCAGTGCTGACCTTGAACCCGCGGGGCGACATGGCTCAAATGCTAATCATTTCTGCAGAACATACTAATGTACATGCCCCGTGAATATGAACGTCCTGTCTCTAGTCGTTCAAGGTGTTCCGTTTTTCTGAACGTGAGTGTATATTTTAAATTCGAACAGGCCTCTGCCGACGTGTGTTTCCCCTGCCTTAAGTCTGTTTAAATAACCTCAGAGTGAAAATGAGAGAAATTCATGGTCATACCAGGGCTTCACGATAATAATTCTCTTTCCATTCTCAAGCATTTCGCTGCAGTCATCTAACATTGGAGGTTCCTCATAGACCGTATAACGTTGGACGTGGACGTCCCGTGTGGCCAATGTATACAGGGTGATTATTACCGTTTAAAAGCCCCCTAAGTGACGTAGATGATGCCGTGATGCTGAGACAAGTAATTTAATATAAGACACATGGGGCCGCAAATTTTGGGAAATACCCCAAAAGTGGATGACAAACGTTGAAGATATGTCGTCACTAGACGACATAACTCCCAGCACCTACAGAGGAGGTCGAAAATAAGGAGAGTATTTTCGAGTGTCTGTATGAATGGATCATTGAGCGAAGTAATACTTGCATTGAAGCAAATGGTCCAAATTTCGAACACCTTTTGTAACTGTGATCTGCTGTAAATGCATAGGTTAAAAAATCATTGTCCTCACAGTAGCCATGCAAAAGCTGTTCTCTTTTGGTATTTCTTTCTTTTTTTAATGACTTTATTTAGTAAAGGAAACGTAGGTCATTTACTAGTAGCGGCGCAATTCTGAGGCTTATACTCATTTACTTCTCAACACGGTAGGTTTTCCTTGTACTGTACATTGCAATAAACCAATGGAAAGTATAAGAGTGGCAAATAAAATAATAAATCTTACAACACTATAAACACATAACTGCCTAACGCAGTGCAGAAACATACTGCCTGCCAAAGGCAAGACTCGAATCCTGATCCCCACGATATGCGCACGTAAGCCCAGAGTCAACCAGCGTGATTACGCGACTTGGGATGTACAGTTGCGACCGTCTGTTAGGCTCAACTGCTGCACATGCGCTGCGATACATGAGTTAGTGACGTCACATATTCAACATTTATCTTCCACTTTTCAGGTACTTCCCGACATTTGCGGGCCTATGAGTCTCGAAATACACGTGTCAGCAACATCTACATCGCTTCAGGAGCTTTCTAACGCCAATAATTCTGTTTATGGAGGCTGCAATATCAGATGACTGCAGCGAAATGCCTGCGAATGTTTAGTGGAAAGGGAGTGGTTGTCCAGTATGAACATCAATTATTCTCATTTCCAGACTGAGTCCTTTTAAACAGACGTATGTGAGAGGGAACACATGTTGGTAGAGCCTTGTTGAATTTTAATTCCACTAACCGCAAATACCGTACAGAGTCTTCCTGAAGACGGAAGGACGTTCGGTTCCGCATTCTGTATGTGGAATACACCACGAGCCTAAACATTATGACCATCTGCTCAATAGCTTGTTTGTCCGTCTTTGGAACGAAATACATCACTGATCCTGCGTATCAGAGATCCGACAGTTTGTTAATAGATTTGTGGAGCTATGTGACATTAGACATCTACGCACAGGTCATGTAATTTGCATAAATAACGGGCCGCTGATTTGCGTACCTGGTGAAGGCGCTCGATAGCGACCAACATGAGTTCTACAAGATTTACTCAGGCGAATTTGGTCGCCGAAACACCAACGTCAGCTGACTATAATGCTCCTCGAACCACTGCAGCGCGGTCCTGGCTCCCAGAAATGGACAATTATACTGCTGAAATATGACGTCAACTTCAGCGAAAACTTCAAGCTTGAAGGGATGAATATCGTTCACACCCGTCAGTTAGTCTTAGGTTACTACCACAGCTTCCACTCCGTGGCGCGCTGTACGTTTCGAGCCGCCGTTAACCTCAATGACGGAGTTTGTGGAGACGACCTAGCATAGCAAAAATGTGATTCACCCAAAGAGCCGACACGTTTACGCTGATCGACGGTCGAATTTCGATGGTCCCCGTGCGCACTGCAGTCGTAATTGACGATGTCGTTGGTTTAACGTGTAGACATATAGGGGTGGTCTGCTGCTGGTACGATGAACAGTGTGATCCGAAACACTTGTGGGCGCACCAGCATTGTGCTCTTTCGGCACAGATGCCACAGATAACCATCCATCCTACTTTACAGAGCAGATAAAGCTCCGAACCCCACTTTCTGTGAAGAGTTGTGGAAGTCCAACCATTTAGCGCTTAGTGGCAGTTTCACTGTCCTACCTCTTTATGTAGAAGCTGACGACAGTAGCACGTGTACATTCGACCAGCTTCACCGTTTTCGAGATACTCGTTCACAGGCTTTGCGCAATAACAATCTTCCCTTTGTCAAAGTAGCTTTTCTCTGTGGATTTCCCCATTTTCAGCTCATATCTTTGTTAGTGTGATCCCCATCCGTGCATGTCTGCTCCGCTTCCATACTTTTGTTACGGCGTCACGTCGCCAGATGACATCCAGCTTCGCGGTGGGCAGTGGACATAATGTTATAGGTTGTCAGTATTCTTTGCTGCACTCTTACTGCATGCTTTGTGATCATTTCGGTCTGAATTGTGACCTACTGGATGCGCGAGAAAGGAAGTGACTTCTGAAATGCTGTTTGGGGTTTGCGCACCGATGTGTTTATAATATACATTTTGTGTGTTATTGATTCTTAAGGCTCGTAAGTGAGTAGCTTAATTGACTTCTTAAAATTACTTTATATAAGGAACAGCTCCTTGCCACAGTGTAAATTCCATGCCCGACTAATGTTGAATTTCACTGTGTTTCATAAGTTCTGAGATGAAGCCGCCGCAAATATTATATTAAAGTACACTGATGAGCGGAAACATTATGACCACCTGCTTAATAGCTTGTTTGTCCGTCTTCGGAACGAAATACATCACTGATCCTGCGGATCAGGGATCCGGCAATTTCTGTAGGTTTTCCCAGGTATATGGGGTCGCCTGTCAAAGCACAGGTCGTAAGTCGGGTAAATAAGGGGCCTCTAATTTGCGTGCTCGGTGACGGTACCCTATAGCTGTCCAGGTGGGTTGCATAGGATTTACATGAGGCGAATTTGATCACCGGTACATCAACGTGAGCAATGTGAGTTCACTATAATGCTCCTCGAACCACTGTAGCAGGGATAATTATACTCCTGATAGATAAGATCGCCGTCGGGGAAGGCATCAAGTATGGAGGGACGCAGGTGGCTCACATCTATCTGCATGTCTTCGATTACTATACTACTGGCCATTACAATTGCTACACCACGAAGATGACGTGCTACAGACGCGAAATTCAACCGACGGGAAGAAGATGTTGTGATATGCAAATGATTAGCTTTTCAGAGCGTTCACATAAGGTTGGAGCCGGTGGTGACACCTAAAACGTGCTGACATGAGGAAAGTTTCCAACCGGTTTCTCATACACAAACAGCAGTTGACCGACGTTGCCCGGTGAAACGTTGTTGTGATATCTCGTGTAAGGAGGAGAAAAGCGTACCATCACGTTTCCGACTTTGATAAAGGTCGGATTGTAGCGCATCGCGATTGCAGTTTATCGTATCGCGACATTACTGCTAGAGTTGGTCGAGATCCAATGACTGTTAGCAGAATATGGAATCGGTGGGTTCAGGAGGGTAATACGGAACGCCGTGCTGGATCCCAACGGCCTCGTATCACTAGCAGTCGAGATGACAGGCATCTTATCCGCATGGCTGTAACGAATCGTGCAGCGCCGTCTCCATCCCTGATTCAACAGATGGGGACATTTGCAAGACAACAACCACCTGCACGAACAGGTCGACGACGTTTGCAGCAGCATGGACTCTCAGCTCGGAGACCATGGCTGCGGTTACCCTTGACGCTGCATCACAGACAGGAGCGCCTGAGATGGTATACTCAACGACGAACCTGGGTGCACGAATGGCAAAACGTCATTTTTTCGGATGAGTCCAGGTTCTGTTTACAGCATCATGATGGACGCATCCGTGTTTGGCGACATCGCGGTGAACGCACATTGGAAGCGTTTATTCGTCATCGCCATACTGGCGTATCACCCGGCGTGATCCTCTGGGGTGCCATTCTCGGCCAACTCTTGTTCCCATTGACGGCACTTTGAACAGTGGACATTACATTTCAGATGTGTTACGACCCGTGGCTCTACCCTTTATTAGATCCCTGCGAAACCCTACATTTCAGCAGCATAATGCACGACCGCGTGTTGCAGGTCCTGTACGGGCCTTTCTTGATACAGAAAACGTTCGACTGCTGCCCTTGCCAGCATATTCTCCAGATCTCTCACCAATTTAAAACGTCTGGTAAATGGTGGCCGAGCAACTGGCTTCTCACAATACGCCAGTCTTGATGAACTGTGGTATCGTGTTGAAGCTGCATGGGCAGCTGTACCTGTACACGCCATTCAAGCTCTGTTTGACTCAATGCCCAGGCGTATCAACGCCGTTATTTCGGCCAGAGGTGGTTGTTCTGGGAACTTATTTCTCGGGATCTATGCACCCAAATTGCGTGAAAATGTAATAATATGTCAGTTCTAGTATAATATATTTGGCCAATGAATACCTGTTTATCATCTGTATTTCTTCTTGGTGTAGCAATTTTAATGGCCAGTAGTGTTTCACAGGTCTCATGCAAGAGCAGGTGAGTGTCTCCCATTGCATAATATAGTTCCCACAAGCCTGCGTTCGAGTCACGCTGCACGTTTAGAGACACCATTCCCCTAGATGACGGCTAAAATCAAAAGCCATAACAACATCTTACAGAAACTCACAGGGACAGGCTGGGGTCCCTCTGCATCTACTCTCAGAACTACAGCACTTGGCCCAGTATACCCAGTTCCTGAATACTGCAGTCCCGTATGGCTTTACAGTATCCATACAAAGAAGGTAGATGTCCAGCTGAATGACACAATGAGGATTATATAAGGCACCATCCAGTGTACTCCTCGGAAGTGGCTACCGTTACTTTCTAACATTCCACCTCCTCATCTTCGAAGAGCATTAGCACTGAAGAAAGAATGGCATAAGTGCTGTGACAACCCTCTTCTACCAATACATGAAGACTGTCTACATGAAGATCTCAGGCTGAAATCTCGGAACCCTTCTTGGAATTTTGGAAAGAACCTGGCTCGAGATCAGTTTACAGGAAGTGAAGCATGGCGCAGCGACTGGCTGTCTTCAAACCCAGACAGATCTGGACTGATCTCGGACCCAACCAATCAACCTCCTGGTTTCAGCCAACCCTGGAAAACCTGGACATCACATAACCGTTTAAGAGCCCAATATAGCAGATGTCAGTTTTGGAAGCACAATTGGAAGACTGTTGATAGCCTTTTCTGCGACTGTGGAGACGTGCCTCAGACCATCAGCCACATCGTTATGGACTGCCCACTTCGAAGGTTCAGTGGTTCGATGGAGAAGATCCATCAGGCCAGTGAGGAAACTGTGGAGTGGTTAAGGACACTGGACAACCATCTGTAATAATACTGATGTCTCTCATAGATCGAGGTCTAAACCTGCGTATGTTTGGAAATATGAAATTAATTGTACATTGTAATTTGTAACAACACCCTGTAACTTCAAGCCATACGAAATATATATACGGCGTTTGTGGAGAGGATCATCGACCTAGTGTAAACATTTGAACACATAGGAGTGGTCTGCTGCGGGGCTCCATGCTCAGCAGTGTACGATGAACGGCGCGTTCCGAGAAACTTGAGCGTGCCCACCGTCGTGCTCTTTCGGCAGAGACGCCACAGACCACTATGTATCCTACTTCACAGAGCAGACAAGCCTCCGAAACCTACGTTCTGTGAAGAGTCGTGAACGTCGAAGCATTTAGGCCCTTGTGGTAGTTTCACTGTCCTTCTACCTCTGTCCGTAGATGGTCACAACGGTAGCACGTGAACATTCGACCTGCTTCGTTCACAGGCCGTGCGTAATAATAATCTGCCCTTTGTCAGAGTCCCTTATCTGAATGGATTGCTCCATGTGCAGCCCATCTGTTGGCTAGGGTGACCACCCGTCCATGTGTGCGACACATGCCTACAAATCCATCAGGCAGCATCCGGTGTCGTGGTGGGCAGTTGTCACAATGTTTTGGCTTGACAGTGCATATACTGACGTACATGCTAGCCATAGTTGTTTGACGGGTGCGTGAGAGGCTGTACACGCCTTGTGTGTCTGCAGCCGGGGCAGAGTTGAGAACCGCCCGGCCCCTCCCGCTTTTTGTTGCATCGCCGCTAACTAACACTGTGTGAGCGCCTGATCCAGCGCTGCCGGTGCGTGGGCCGCCCACTGTAAGCAGCTTAGCAAGGCGGCAGCTGCCGGCTCTATCTACCAGCTGGCGGTACCCACCGCGCCGCCCCTGCATTGTGCGAAAGGCCGCTACTGAGCCGCAACACGCAAAACACCTGCGTGACGTTCATGCTGTCGTGCTTACCGAGAACTCTTCCCAAACACATTGTTAATGTACTCTTGTATAATTCTACTAGCTGAGCACCCTGGATAACTCCTACTCCCCCACATTCTCAGTCCACCTCTTCCTCCCCAGCTTACTTTGTGCCTCACTTCCAATACGAGGTTGGTGGTTCTTACCCCACAGTATTCCTTTTTGGACAGTAAGTAATATGTTTACCAAGTTTGATTGAAATCGGTACAGGGAATTAGGAGTACCTTTTTACGCATTTCTTCAATCGTGTACACACATCACTCACACACGGGAGGGGGGTTCAGAAACAGTCTGAAAAGGTGGTGTTAGAAATAACTGTTAAGAAAAAAGTTCCATGCCTTCCGCCGTTTCCGAGTTAATTAGCATTGAAGTTAGTTAGTCGGGCCGTTGCGCTCGCAAATTCAAGCACCCCGTCAGAGACGGTGAATCCAACGTGTTCTTCGTTAGATTTCATAAAACCGAGTAAAACAGCGACACAAAAACTTAATAAAGGACGGTAGTAACGATCGAACTCGAGCCAACGGCTGAGCTGACTCGTTCGCTATCACCTACGCTAGTAGAATCTCTGACACTAATCCCATCTGGTGGGCCGCTTGAATATGCGCGCAAATAACTAATTGCCTATATTCAGTGCTAAGTAACTGGGAGACAGCTCAGCTTGTCGACTTATTTCTTCACAGTTATTTCTCAGCACAAACTACCACATAGCCTCCTTGCAACCTTTTCAGACGGTTTCTGATCACCCGGTATTTAAAATATTTCACACGTATTTGTACATATATTTCACCTGTCATTGTTGTTGTTGTGGTATTCAGTCCAAAGACTGGTTTGAGGTAGCTCTCCATGCTTTTTTTTATTGTTAAATCTTATGGGACATAAATGCGAAGATCATCAGTCCCTAAGCTTACACACTACTTAACCTAAATTATCCTAAGGAGAAACACACACACCCACGCCCGAGATAGGACTCGAACCTCCGCCGGGACCAGCCGCACAGTCCATGACTGCAGCGCCATAGACCGCTCGGCTAACCTTGCGCGGCCACAGTGCTTTGAATACTTTGAGTATTCAAAGAACTGTGACTGACGCCCGAACAAGAGGGAACTGACATGCATAGAGACTACAAAATAGTGCATTGATAACGGCTAGGCATTAGCCGAAATTTGGATTTGCCAAATAAGCACTGCCAAAAAAGGACGCCTGATTGCAGCTCTCTATAATTTATAAATCACACTACAGTCGCTTAGTGCTCCCACTTTCCTAATGGAAGGTAACATGATATTTATGTTCAATCATACACATCTCCCTGTGTATCCACATTTTTGTCCAACATCTGTAGTTCCATCGTGCGACGGGTGTTCAAAAAGTAATGAAACTCATTTTTTCGCTGCTAATGTCGGTTGAAAAAATTCAGATTTTGCTGTGGGACTTCCTGGAATATTCACGCTTTAACCCCCATAGTTTCATCAATTTCCGATAGAAGGCGGTGCTATATGTATCTTTCAAAATGGAGTTTGTAGCAGAATTGCGTTCCAAGTTGAAAGCCGTCATTGAGTTTCTTTTGGTGGAAAACCAGAGCATCGCTGATATTCACAGGCGGTTGCAGAATGTGTACGGAGACCTGGCTGTCAACAAAAGCACGACGAGTCTTTGGGCGAGATCTAACAATGCCGCACAAATCCGTCTGATAACTCTCGTGCCAGCAATGTTGGAACGCGCAGACACTCTCACTCAAGGTGATCGACAGGTCACACTGGAACGTCGCTGCGAAACTGGACGTCTCTGTTGGTAGCGCTGATACAGTCATTCACCAACTGGGACGCCGCATCTCTCGCCTCCTGACTTTCATCTGTTTGGCCCAATGTAGGATGCACTCCGCAGGAAGCGGTACGTGGATGATGGAAAGGTTATTGATGCAACAAGACTTTAGCTCCGACGTCTACCAGTACTATGGTACCATACGGGCATACAGACCCTTCGAGTAAATGGCGTAATGCAGTCGCACTGAACGGAGATCATGTTGAAAAATATGATTTTGTAGCCAGAAGAGTGGGGAATAGTATGGTATATTGGAATCCTGAATATAAAAAAAAAAGGTTCAAATGCCTCTGAGCACTATGGGGCTCAACTGCTGTGGTCATAAGTCCCCTAGAACTTAGAACTACTTAAACCTAACTAACCTAAGGACAGCACACAACACCCAGCCATCACGAGGCAGAGAAAATCCCTGACCCCGCCGGGAATCGAACCCGGGAACCCGGGCGTGGGAAGCGAGAACGCTACCGCACGACCACGAGATGCGGGCTCCTGAATAAAACTAAACTGCTTCATGAAAGAAAAAAAATGTGTTGCATTACTTATTGAGCACCACTCTTAGGCGTAGATTTATATTTAGGTAGCCCCCTTCTACATTTCAAACCGCAGAGCTTTTGTTGCATGGCCAGGTGATAAACGGCGCTGAATACGAGCCCGTCATTGAGAGGAAGTTTTCTGCGGACTTCATCGCTGGCGGGGGATGTACAGCGGTGCTGCCTACGCTGCCCCTGCCACTTGGAAAATTAACGTGGCACCGCAGACGGATTCAGAGGCCCCTCATTCTGTACTGTAGCCACGCTATCGGCCGAAACGCCTACGACATCCGTACGTTTATCATGGAAGCCTTCACTGTGCGACTCTTGCGTGCGTCCCGTCAAGCAGACACACTGCCGCTTGATGTTCTGTTCATTTGATAATTCAACGAATTAGAAATTAAGCATATAAAAATTAAGAGAAGTAATTAGTCGGAAAACATGCTAATTGGTGCAGTATTTGTTACAATAAGAATGACGAAAAGAGTATTACGATCACAGTATATACATTGCTTTGGTCTCGATATTTTTGTCATATGTGCCGTCAGAGTATATAATAGAAACTAAATATTACAATTCACATTTTTTCTATTTTTTTAGTTTTGAGAATTAAATCCCTTCCTGGTCTGCCGATACACATGTACTCTGTCTTAAGGAAATTAAGTTTTAGATCGTATCTTATGTATTCCTTTTGGAATTTATCCAGAACGTGCTTCATACCTAGTCTGTTAATTTCGAAAATTAGCTGGTCATTTTCAAGAAGTAATGAATGCATTCTGTCCTTTCCAATTAACATACTCATTCCTCAACAATTTTTGGAACCGTGCCTCTAACGCTTGTTCTATGTATAAGTTACGTCAAAATGTAATAGGGGTTAGACTGCAAACTTTTATAAAGCCATTGGTGGCTTTGAAGCTCCCTGTTATTCTTTTACCCATCTTTACTTTTGCTTCTGTACCTTTGTGCATTCTCATAACTATTTCAATGCATTTATCTTGTACTTTTAGTCTCTTCATGTCACTTATACTCTCAGATCTTGGGATGTTGTCTTACGCTTTTTCCAAATCGACAAAAGTAATGTGCATTTCCCTGTCAATAGCTCTGCTCGTTTTTACCTCTAAGACAGTGGATGTTATGTAATCATTATCTACCAGCCCTATAGCCACTTCGTTGCTGCGAAAAACTTGTCATACTCTTTTCAGTCTTTCCCTTAAAGATACTAAATAAAGTTTTTCTACTGAAAGTCGCACAATAATTATTAATATTCTTAAAGTAGTCCAAACAGAAAATGCAGTGATGTCTCATCAATTATTACTGACAAAGGTGGAATAATTTTACGCAATCGTTTTCCACAGAGTATTAATTTATAGCAGAAGTATGATTGTAGCTTAAGACTGTTTCAACTGTTATGAAAGCAAACACTGCTTACGTAACGGCAGAAATGCTTCATATAATTACGCCTGTGAAACGTTGGAGCATACGATTCGAATATGTTAAGCTTTCGTTCTTACTGGGACCTCACCTAAGTTTTTTTTAAGTCCAATGTGGAAATAATTTACTATTTCTCCGCAGTGTTCACTGGAGATCTTTTTACATCGTGTTACTTGCTAGTCCCGGGCGAGATACAATGCTACACTGCCCACTACGCTGATTTTGGGCAGTAAAAATGCTTTGTGAGACAGAGAAACGGCTGTTACCACGATATTGCAGTTTTTCCGTTGCCAGATGTGTTGTGGTGCCGGTGGGACGCACTACACACAAACTCCATTAACTGCGGTGTCGTGCACGCGCCGACACAATAAAGCCAGCTCGATAAAACGGCCGCCAAGTGACCCCTTTTTTTAGTTTCCCTTTGAAACACACATGAGCAATGGTCTGCAATAGCGGGGTAAAAATAAAGAGAGGAAAAAAAAGAGGTCCACAGCAAACGCCAGCTTCATATGTTTTCGGGATTGTTCTTCAGGCTGCAGTCACGATCTGTGTTTTTCATTTAATTTTCTGTGAACTTCTGACTTTTAAATTCATCATTCTTCATCTACGCGTATTCACACTTTGTAAGCTGAAGCAGTGTCTACCGAACTGTTCTTGTCGCCGCGCCAGTTCTGTAGTTTTTCTATCTGGTAAAGAACATTCGCAAAGGCAAATACTTGAGACCAATTGAGTCTCCCTTATGGTCAACGATAATTTTGTAAATGAACTGAAATTTCTTGTAGGAATTAGTTTCATGCATTGGGTGTTCTTTTTACGTTAGCAATTTTTTTTTTATTTTTTTTTTTTTTTACCACGACGTTTCCGCTTTCCAGCCATCTTTAAAACTTTTAACCCAGGAAACATATTTGTTTCTGGTTGCAGTCAAATAACTTCATGGGTAGTGCACACTGTGCATTTGCCTCCTCACATCAGTAAATGGCCTATCTGTGCGATACTGTTTGTATAAGTCTGGATACCATGCATGCAACTACTAAGCCCAGCCAATCAAGCACTGCTCATGGAATTATATGACTGTAACGCAAATCATATGTATTTAACGGATTAAAAGTTTTACTTGAAAATAGCTACGCAGGTGAAACACCGCAGTATACAAAATAACAATAAAGTACTTATGAAAAAATTGGCCAAGTGCTAGTAGGTCTCACGCATTGATGGTTATGTATAAACTTAATTATGTATATAGATCCATCCTGAGAATCACGATTTTTGCCAGTTATCGATATCGATACTTGCAAGGTGTTGTTGCTGTTGTTGTTGTGGTCTTCAGTCCAGAGACCGGTTTGATGCAGCTCTCTATGCTACTCTATCCTGTGCAAGTTTCTTCATCTCCGAGTAGCTACTGCAACTTCCGCCCTTCTGAATCTGCTTAATGTATGAATCCCTTGGTCTCCCTCTACAATTTCTACTTTCCTCTCTTCCCTCCAATACTACATTGGTTATGCTTCGATGCTCGGAACGTGTCCCACCAACTGATCCCTTCTTCTAGTCAATTTGTGCCACAAATTCCTTTCATCCCCAATTCAATCCAGTACCTCCTCATTAGTTACGAGCTCTAAACATCTGACTTTCAGCATTCTTCTGTAGCACCGCATTTCGAACGCTTCTAGTCTCTTCTTGTCTGAAGTATTTATCCTCCATGTTTCGCTTCCATACATGGCTACACTCCGTACAAATAGTTTCAGAAAAGACTTTCTGACACTTAAATCTATACTCGATGTTAACAAATTTCTCTTCTTCACAAACGCTTTCCTTGCCATTGCCAGTCTACATTTTATATCCTCTCCACTTCGACCATCATCGGTTCTTTTGCTCTTCAAATAGCAAAACTCATTTACTACTTTGTCTCATTTCCTCATCTAATTCCCTCAGCAACACCTAATTCTACTACATTCCATCATCCGCGTTTTGCTTTTGTTGATGTTCATCTTATATCCTTAAGGCACTGTCCATTACGTTCAGCTGATCTTCCAAGTCCTTTGCTGTCTCTGACAGAAACACAATGTCATCGGCAAACCTCAAAGTTTTTATTTCTTCTCCATGGATTTTAATTCCTATTCCAAATTTTTCTTTTGTTTCCTTTGCTGCTTGCTCTGAATACAGATTGAATAACATTGGGGATAGGCTGTCTCACTCCCTTCCCAACCACTGCTTCCCTTTTATGCCTCTCAACTCTTATAACTGCCGTCTGGTATATGTACAGATTGTAAATAGCCTTTCATTCCCTGTATTTTACCCCTGCAATCTTAAGAATTTGGAACAGAGTATTACAATCAACATTGTCAAAAGCTTTCTCTAGATATACAAATGCTAGAAACATAGGTTTGTCTGTCCTTAATCTACAGTGTCTTCTAAGAAAAATCGTAGGGTCAGTATTGCCTCGCATGTTCCAATATTTCTACAGAATCCAGACTGATCTTCCCCAAGGCCAGCTTTTACCAGTTTTTTCATTCGTCTGTAGAGAATTCTTGTTAATATTTTGCAGCCGTGGCGTATTAACCTGTTAGTTCGGTAATTTTCACACCTGTCAACACCTGCTTTCTTTGGGATTGGAATTATTACATTCTTCTTTTAGTCTGATTGTATCTCTCCTGTCTCATACATCTTGTTCACCAGAGTTTTGTCATGGCTGGCTCTCCCAAGGCTATCAGTAGTTCTAAGGGAATGTTGTCTACTACCGGGGCCTTGTTTCGACTTGGGTCTTTCAGTGCTCTGTCAAATTCTCGCAGTATCATATCACCCATTTCATCTTCATCTACGTCCTTTTCCGTTTCCATAACACTGCCCGCAATTACTTCGCCCTTGTATAGACCCTCTATGTACTCCTTGCACCTTTCTGCTATCCGTTCTTTCCTTAGAACCGGTTTTCCATCTGAGCTCTTGATATTCATACAGGTGGTTCTCTTGTCTCCAAAGGACTCTTTCATTTTCCTGTATGCAGGTTCTATCTTACCCGTAGTGATATATGCCTCTACATCCTTACATTTGTCCTCTAGCCATCCCTGCTTAGTCACATTGTACTCCTAGTCCATATCATTTTTGATACGTTTGTATTCCTTTTCGCCTTCTTCATTAACTCCATATTTATATTTTCTCCTTTCATCAATTAAAGTCAGTATCTCTGCTGTTTCCCAAGGATTTCTACTAGGCCTCGTCTTTTTCTTAAATTTCCTCCTTTTTGCAGTTTTAATCTACAGTTCATAACCAATAGATTGTGGTCAGTGACCACATCTGCTCTCTGGAAATATTTTACAATTTAAAACCTGGTTCCTAAATCTCTGTCTTACCATTATAAAATCTATGTGAAACCTTCCACTGTCTCTCGGCCTCTTCCACGTATACAGCCTTCTTTCATGATTCTTAAACCAAGTGTTAGCTACGATTAAGTTATTCTCTGTGCAGAATTCTACCATTCCTTACCCCCATTCCATATTCACCTACTACTTTTCCTTCTCTTCCTTTTCCTACTATTGAATTCCAGTTCCCCATGACTATTGCATTTTTGTCTCCCTTAACTATCTGAATAATTTTTTTATCGCATCATACACTGCAAGATGTAGTCCGAAGAATTAATTCCAAGACTGTAACAAAATAACTACAATAGTTCCTGAGAGTAGTCCAGATATACAAAAGAACCGAGCACAGGACTTCAGTTCATACATATAGAGAGGGAAGGTATAATACAATATTTTATTTACTTCCTAAAATATTACTATAATTTATCTTTTATGTTTACATGCAAAAATATTTTTCTATTAAATTTTTGATGGATGCAATGATATCTCTTCTATCTCAGTCCAAGTGCGTAGCAAATAATTATTATTTACCCCTTGTTTCTCTTTCCAAATAATCAATATTTACTCCTTGTTTTTCTTTCCTTCCTCAACTACTTTTATTTCTATCAAAATCGTTTATCTCACGATCAGTGAGTTTGTTTGTATTCTCATAACTACCTTTATAATAATAAACAGATTACTAAAGGGTGATTTACAGAAGTTATGTACTCAGCCATTTGCAATTGCCTGGAAGTAAATGATCTGTTGACAGCATGTGTGAATCTACATCAAAGGCTTTAACAAAAAAAAAATAAAATAAACTGGAAAAAACTGAATTGCACCACCTTCAAAACACCTATTTTATTTTTATCCAGTCGCTTTTGCTGTAATGACAAGTGGTTGCTTCTGCGGATCATTATTTGCAAATAACATCTAATTGTGTCACCACCATACTTATCAGATTTGTTCACTCACAGATTACTAGGAGGATGCCGGCCGCAGTGGTTTCGCGGTTCTAGGCGCGCAGTCCAGAACCGCGCGACTGCTTCGAATCCTGCCTCGGGCATGGATGTGTGTGATGTCCTTAGGTTAGTTAGGTTTAAGTAGTTCTAAGTTCTAGGGGACTGATGACCACAGCTGTTAAGTCCCATAGTGCTCAGAGCCATTTGAACTAGGTGGATGGTGGGGAACTATAGCTCTACTCGGATTATCTTCTGTCACACAATGTGTGGCATCTGCAGGCTTCGCCGTTTTATAAGCAGCTCGCCGCAAAAACGTGGTCCCTGAGTAATGTATGCAGCACAGCACGGGACAAGCTGAAAGCAGGTAGTCCGCTGAGTGGTCCGCGTCAGCAGGGTGGGGGTGACGTCAGAGGGACGGCCGGCCTGTGACATGGCTCTCCGGCGAGAGTGGCCGTCCGCCTGCTTTGTCCAGCGTGGGCTATCTCGGAGCGCATCTCGCCCGAAAGCTATCTGCCATCAGGCCCACGGGAAGTGGCCGAGAAAGCACGAACCCTCCTGGACGCTCCTCACACAGGGCCTGCGGCAGATGCCTCTCCCTCCACCGTCCGACGAGCTGCTCTGATGCAACTCTGCGATAGATATTGCTTCCTTTTGGTGCTTTTTGTTTCAGTTGTGAGAAGAACACGACAAGTCCCGTAACCTGTTTTCACAGAAACTTCGATCAGTGAAAGAGGAGTTAAGATAAGCAGACAGGTGCATCGCCTTATTCGTGGATATTCGAACGTTTCTGAGTAAACGACAGCCAAAGTTGACGTAATTTGGATGCAGTAGTCGCGGCTGAAACGGTGGTGCAGAGGCTAGCGCCATGCCTCGTGTTCGAAATCAAATTATTGTTTTATTTCTTGTATTTCATTTTATTTATTTATTTATTTCCGAGTACCTACCCATGTCCCTAGCAGTTTACTACAAGAATGTTTCTCATCATGTCAGAGGGCACAGGGCGTTATACTAACTGTGAAATTAACACTGAGTTTGGCAATAAACGTCACGCATTTATTGCATAATACATGTGTATATGGAATTTTAGAGATTATCCTGTTTAATACTCATATTCTTATATTTCATTCATGTATCAGTTCTTATATTAATTCTTATATTTTATTCTCATGATTATTCTTCAGGAAGTTTCACTCCATTCCCTTGGATGATACCGGTCGAAGAAACAATCTAATGGCTCTGAGCACTATGGGACTTAACAGCTATGGTCATCAGTCCCCTAGAACTTAGAACTACTTAAACCTAACTAACCTAAGGACAGCACACAACACCCAGTCATCACGAGGCAGAGAAAATCCCTGACTCCGCCGGGAATCGAACCCGGGAACCCGGGCGCGGGAAGCGAGAACGCTACCGCACGTCCACGAGCTGCAGACAAACAATCTAAACACAGAAATTCCGTACAAGACGAGCATCACGCGAAGGCAAACTGCTACAGTGACCTTTCTTCGTGTGTATCTCACTCGTAAAATAAGCTTCACTAACACTGCTGAGCGTTTCAGACGTTGGCAATAATTTCGCGGCAAACCGCGCATAACGGATCACTTTACCGAAAATTGGCGTTCGCAATTCATTATGAATCGAAATAAACCCCAGAAATTTCACCGAAAACAATTATAAATAGTTTTCTCATTCACTTATTGTTTTTTCTTTCATGAACCAGACATGCAAATAGTAGTCGGATATGAACAAAGTCATTTTAATACACATTGCCAAACATTCATGTGGTGATCTTCTACGGCCATGGGTATATAAATGAAAAATCTGACGCAATTTCCCTGTACAAGCAAAAATGTTTCAAATGGCTCTGAGTACTATGGGACTTAAAATCTGAGGTCATCAGTCCCCTAGAACTTAGAACTACTTAAATCCAACAAACCTAAGGACATCACACACATCCATGCCCGAGGCAGGATTCGAACCTGCGACCATAGCGGTTGCGCAGTTCCAGACTGAAGCGCCTAGAACCGCTCGACCACACCAGCCGGCTCCTGTACAAGCCTCTTCATCTTTGCACTGCTGTTAAACTGCATAAATTTGAAGCCTCTTTCCTTTAGTGAAGCTTTGGCCTTAAATTTTAGGCCTCGCACCTACCTCCAAAATAGAATCAACTTTACCTTGATGCCTTAGTAGGTGTTCCTTCATCTGATCCCTTCTTTTAGCCATGATGTGCCATAAACGTCTTTTTGTCATAATTCTATTTATTACCTCTTCATTAGTTATCCCGTCTACCTGTCTAGCCCTCAGCATTCTACTATAGCGCCGTATTCTAAAACTTCTACTCGCCTCTTGTCTATATTGTTTATTGCTCAGTTTCCTTCCATACGAGGCTACATTCCATGCAAATATAAACTCTTCTAACACTTAAATTTTTATTACCTCTCTCTTTTTTGCTATATGAGTTCTAATTTTATTTTCTCTTTATTTCTGCCATCGTCAGGCGTTTTTCCTCCAGTATCTCGTTTCCTTATGTAACAAGGGGAAGGCCTTAGACACGACCAACCGGATCGGCTCATATTTGGCACGTCGCTTGTGTACAACATAAAATAAAAGAATATAAGATTTTTTTGGCTCAACATTTCTCCGTTTTTGAGAAAAACACCCCTAATTCAATCGTCTCAGTATTGACGGGATCGGTAGGTAATTGAAAACTGGTCATTTCTCATCATCACTATATTCGGGGCCCACAAACGCATGTTTTCCTAGAAATCGAGGAAAGAAATTGTTATGACTGCCACTTCAGGCATCTAAGGCACACACTGGCGACCGAAAGGGCCGCTTGGATAGCAACCAAGGCATTCGGCTGGGAGCGGAGAACCCATTCTCCATTTCTGAGGGAAAACAGTTGTATTATTTAATTGTATTTTTCGTAATTTGGTAGGAACTGGGTGGTTAATAATGTAAGTAAAACAACAATGAATAATAACAAAGTGGTCAAACAAATCACTCAAACGATTTGATTAGTAAAGAATACGAAAATTTTAATCATGATCGCCTTACAGCAACTGCTTCATTCATTTTGTTACGTGTGGTCAGTTTCTTCCAAACAACTACATGGATGGTACTTGGCATATTAACACCCGCAGCAAATATATTTCCAACATCAAGAATATCTAATGAATATAATCTTCGTGCACCTATATTCTTCCTCATGAAAATTCAGCGAAAAACAGACGTGGTTTGCATTTAAAATATTTGTTTCTCGGAAATTAACTTTGATTTGTAATGAATATACGATAACATCGACTGTAAAATCGGTGCTCACTGTTGAGGACGAATTACGCTTCGGATCGTTAGGCCATTTGTGCGTTTGGCCAATTCTCGCTGGGTTTCCAGAAAAACATTGCAATTATGAAGCCTCAAAGCAAAAATATGTCCAATGCCTGATCGTAAACAAGCATCATGGGGTTGGTTGTTTATAGTCCCTTGTGACAAATTCGGAGTATTTTTACTCGGAATTGTTTAATACAATGGGGCTTAAAATTTTAATTCTCTACTGATGAAAATACTCGCAATTTGAGAAACTTATTTGCCTAACTCTTTTTTTCTTTTCAGAATAAAAATTTAAATGCGATCTTTGCTCTGAAATATTTCTTCAAGTACTATAACTTGTTATTATTTCTTATTGACTGACTTCCCTCATTAACCTTTCTATTTCTCTCAATGTTCGTATGGGAAAAAGGTACAAATAAAAACAAAATCAGCCGAGTTCCATGGGGAATTGTCCACTTCCAACGCAAATACGTTGTTGCCACGCCAGCGGTTCTTTCGTTCACCAGCGTGGTGTAGCTTACAGGTATGTAAGTGGCAGTCCTGACAGTTTCTTTCCACGGATTCTAGGAAAATGTGCGTTTGCGGACACTATATATGATGGTTAAAAATGCTAAGTTTTCAAATATCTGTCGAACCCATCAATTTTGAGTCGACTGCGCATACTGAACTGTACGTGTAGTTTTCGCAAATACGAAGAGGTATTAGGAAAAAGAATCTCAATTTCTGTCAGTTTAGGTAGCACACAAGCGACCTGCCAAATATGAAACTAATTGGTAGGCTGTTTCTGAGGTCTCCGCCTTGTAAGTCCCTCAGTACTGCCTGATTCATTTGGACTACATCACATTCCTGTTGCTTGTCTGTTGTTGTTGCTCAGTTTCTAATCTATTTTCAACGGACTATACATTCTATTCAACGGGTCTTCCAATCCTTTGCTTCCTCTAACAGAATTAAATTATCACCTTCCACTCCTTTTCTTCTTTCTGACATTTAATTCCATATTAAAATTTCTCTTTGATTTCTCAGGGAACAGACTGAGATACATGAAAGATAGGTTACAACTTTTCTCCATCCTTTATCAACTGCGAACACTCTTTTATGACCTTCCACTCTTGCAGCTGTAATCTGCACTTCTGCGGATAACGATGATGGAGGCGGATAGCGATCATGCAATATAGGCCACAAAGGCACAACAGTATTTAGATCTGGTGACTGTGGTGGCCATGGATGCGATGGATCCTCGTACTCACAGAACACAAAACCAGTCCTGGACAATGCGAGCTGCGTGAACAGGGGTCTTGTCTTGGAGCACGCAATCACCACTGGGGAATTAACACTGTACCATGGGATGGACTTGATCAGTCAAAATGGATACATAATCCTTGGCAGTAATGCAATCCTGCAGGGTAACCATGGTGCTCATCGGAAAAATTGCTATACCAAGAAGAAATCCAGATGATAAACGGGTATTCGTTGGACAAATAAATTATACGAGAACTGACATGTGATTACATTTTCACGCAATTTGGGTGCATAGATCCTGAGAAATCAGTACCCAGAACAACCACCACTGGCCGAAATAACGGCCTTAATACGCCTGGGCATTGAGTCAAACAGAGCTTGGATGGAGTGTACAGGTACAGCTGCCCATGCAGCTTCAACACGATACCACAGTTCATCAAGAGTAGTGACTGGCGTATTGTGACGAGCCAGTTGCTCGGTCACGATTGACCAGACGTTTTCAATTGATGAGAGATGTGGAGACTAGGCTGGCCAGGGCAGCAGTCGAACATTTTCTGTATCCAGAAAGGCCCGTACAGGACCTGCAACATGCGGTCCTGCATTATCCTGGTGAAATGTAGGGTTTCTCAGGGATCGAATGCAGGGTAGTGCCACGGGTCGTAACAGATCTGAAACGTAACGTCCACTGTTCAAAGTGCCGTCAATGCGAACAAGAAGCGACCGAGACGTGTAACCAAAGGCACCCCATACCATCACGGCGGGTGATACGCCAGTATGGCGATGACGAACACACGCTTCAAATGTGAGTTCACCGCGACGTCGCCAAACACGGATGCGACCATAATGGTGTTGTAAACAGTACCTGGATTCACCCGAAAAAATGACATTTGCCATTCGTCCACCAAGGTTCGTCGTTGAGTACACCATCGTAGGCGCTCTTATCTGTGATGCAGCGTCAAGGGTAACCGCAGGCATTGTCTCCGAGCTGATACTCCATGCTGCAGCAAACGTCGTCGAACACTTCATGCATTTGGTTGTTGTCTCGCAAACGTCCCCACCTGTTGACTCAGCGATCGAGACGTGGCTGCACGATCCGTTAAGGATATGCGGATAAGATGCCTGTCATCTCGACTGCTAGTGATACGAGGATGTTGGGATCCAGCAAGGCGTTCCGTACTACCCTCCTGAACCCACCGATTCCACATTCTGCTAACAGTCATTGTATCTCGACCGACGCGAGCACCAATGTCGCGATACGATAAACCGCAATCGCGATAGTCCACAATCCAACCTTTATCAAAGTCGGAAACGTGATGATACGCATTTCTCCTCCTTAAACGAGGCATCACAACAACGTTTCACCAGTCAACGCCGGTCAACTGCTGGTCGTGTATGAGAAATCGGTTGGAAACTTTCCTCATGTCAGCACGTTGTAGGACCGCCACCGGCGTCAACCGTGTGTGATTGCTCTGGATATCTTATCATTTGCATATCACAGCATCTGCTACCGGTCGGTTAAATTTCGCGTCTGTAGCACGGCATCTTCGTTGTGTAGCAATTTTAATGGCCAGTAGTGTATGATATGGCAGCCAATATCAGCACCGAAACCCCGACCGGTTTCCTTCTTGGCAGGAAGCAGTCTGCACCATAGGCTTGGGACGGAATACGGCGAACGTTAACTCAGCCAGATGTTGGAAACAATGTGAAACTAAGCTCACCCGGGCTAATGAATTTCTTCCATTGCTCCATAATCCATGTGTTGTGGCTTCGGCACTACGTTCCCTTGCTACGGGCATTCAGTGACGTTTAGTTCTCCCCCTGCAATTCCCTGCTGCTGCTGCTGGAGCTCTCTTCGTTTTGGTTTTTGGTTCACAAGTGCGACTTTCAGTTCTGCAGTGACTCATGCAGCTGTCGCCCTCTTATTTTTTATCGCAGTCCTCTTCAAAAACTGTCTGTCACGATCACTCAAAACACACGTTAGACAGTGTTGTAACTTGGCGGGCAACGTTTTCTCACTTTCCCCGTATGCGTTATAACTCTTCGATGCAGTGCCTCTTGAAACACCAAACACTTCGCCTACCTTGGTTATGGAAGAACCCATCACACGAGCACTAACAATTTGCCCACGTTCGCTTTCAGTCATTTCCGACTCAAAGTGTTGACAGATGTGAAAATTACCGAACTATCAGTTTAATAAGCCACGGCTGCCAAATACCAACACGAATTCTTTACAGACGAATGGAAAAACTGGTAGAAGCCGACCTCGGGGAAGATCAGTTTAGATTCCGTAAAAATGTGGGGCAATACTGACCCTACGACTTATCTTAGAAAATAGATTAAGAAAAGGCAACCCTACGTTTATAGCATTTGTAGACTTAGAGAAAGCTTTTGACAATGTTGACTGGAATACTCTCTTTCAAATCCTGAAGGAGGCAGGGGTAAAATACAGGGAGCAAAAGGCTATTTACTATTTGTACAGAAACCAGATGGCTGTTATAAGAGCCGAGGGGCATGAAAGGGAAGCAGTGGTTGGGAAGGGAGTGAGACAGGGTTGTAGCCTGTCCCCGATGTTATTCAATCTGTATATTGAGCAAGCAGTAAAGGAAACAAAAGAAAAATTCGGAGTAGGTATTAAAATCCATGGAGAAGAAATAAAAAACTTTGAGGTTCGCCGATGACATTGTAATTCTGCAAGAGACAGCAAAGGACCTGGAAGAGCAGCTGAACGGGATGGACAGTTTCTTGAAAGGAGTATATAAAATGAACATAAACATAAGCAAAACGAGGATAATGGAATGAAGTCGAATTAAATCGGGTGATGCTACGGGAATTAGATTGGGAAATGAGACGCTTAAAGTAGTAAATGAGTTTTGATATTTGGGGAGCAAAATAACTGATGATGATCGAAGTAGAGAGGATATAAAATGTAGACTGGCAATGGTAAGGAAAGCGTTTCTGAAGAGAAATTTGTTAACATCGAGTATAAATTTAAATGTCAGGAAGTCGTTTCTGAAAGTATTTGTATGGAGTTTAGCCATGTATGGAAGTGACATGTGGACGATAAATAGTATAGACAAGAAGAGAATAGAAGCTTTCGAAATGTGGTGCTACAGAAGAATGCTGAAGATTAGATGGGTAGATCACATAACTAATGAGGAGGTATTGAACAGAATTGGAGAGAAGAGAAATTTGTGGCACAACTTGACTAGAAGATGGGATCGTTTGGTAGGGTATATTCTGAGGCATCAAGGGTTCACCAATTTAGTATTGGAGGGCAGAGTGGAGGGTAAAAATCGTAGAAGAAGACCAAGAGATGAATACAACAAACAGATTCAGAAGGATGTAGGTTGCAGTAGGTACTGGGAGATGAAGCACCTTGCATGGGATAGAGTAGCATGGAGAGCTGCATCAAACTATTCTCTGGACTGAAACCACAACAACAACAACAACAACAACAACAACAACGGAATGGAACGCAGTTCTGACCACGGCTCACACTTGAAACGTACTGAGGACGTTGCACAGGTGCCGTTCGTGGTCAAATATAACAGCCCACCTGCAGGCATGTCCGTCATCTGCATTTGTGTCCGAGCGTGCACTTCTCGCAGTGTCTCCGAAATTTTGTCCAACCGCTGTACTGTACATGTTTACTCCCTCGAAAGTAAATCGTTTGGTTTTCTTAAATTCTTAGAGTTACTCATGACATCCAAATGTATCTTTGATGTTTAAAGAGGAACCTTGGACGTAGAAAATAAATCAGTACCTTTGTCATAACATCTTGATATCGTACTCTGGCTTGCTGAAAGTCATTGTCCAACTCATCAGGACCTCTTAGCGTAAATAAGATATCTTAATGTTCTGGTCACAGGTAACATTCAGGAATAAACACAAGCAACATTAGAGAATTTTCGCGAGTGATATTACTCGCAGAGCGGTCGCTGTCGATACTGTAAGACAGGCATGAATGTGACCAGTTAGTCTCATAAAACGTACAGCTTTGTTGTGATGTTGAGACTCTCCTTCTGTGGAGGTAAGTGAGGAGATTGCTCAGATGGCTCTGAGCACTATGGGACTTAACATCGGAGGTCATTAGTCCCCTAGAAGGAACTACTTAACCTAACTAACCTAAGGACATCATACGCATCCATGCCCGAGGCAGGATGTGAACCTGCGACCGTAGCAGTCGCGCGGTTCCGGATTGAAGTGCCTAGAACCGCTCGGTTACCGCGACGGGTTGAGGAGACTGTTTCTGAAATAAATGGTTGTAGCTTCGTCATAAGTTCCATTAAGAGGAATATATGTCCATTTTCAAACCGTCCGTATCGTAGGTGTAACAATACTGGTGAAAATGTACAAAAATTTCTCGTGTGGCCAACTAACCTATAGTAAATAAGCCGCATTGGACAGACAACAAAGAACTCAATTAGTTGCAAACTTGTTTTTCATCTGCAGCGTGTTGCATGTCCGTAGAGATGGTTTCTGCCTCGGATTTTAATACCTGCGTGTTTCAAGTACGCACAGAGGAAGGGGGAATGCGGCCGACGGGACTCACCGATGAGCAGATTGATGCCCTCGGTGAGGTCCTTGTCGTACAGCGTCACGACCTTGCGGCCGTCCACGATGAGCGGCGTGATGTCGAGCAGCACGCCCTCCGTGACGTCACAGTGGTCGTGTCCCGGCCGGGTGACCTGGTACACGGCCGTCTCGGGCTGGCGCCGCCTGAAGCACAGAGCACATACGCGGACACGTCAGGTTTCACTGGTACAGGACACATGTAAAATGGTGTCAAAATACAGTGCCGGATATTTTGTGGGATGTCAGTACTCATCAAACTAAGACAAGAGAACCCACTGAAGGTGCACCGGAAAACTTTGTTAGGCTACTACACTTCTTCATAGGCGCGGCTAAAAGTCATTTGGTTGTAGTGTGGAAATGAGCTTAGTCATTGCGTTCTGGCGCGGTCAACACTGTTGTGATGTCTGTCTGTACTCCAGTACCCAAAATAAACAATAGTCTGAGAATACAGTTTGCTGGTTCAATGGTCAACGTGCCTCACTGCTACACAGAGCACACAAATTCGATAGGTGGCACTGCGTAGGACTTGTCCCATCTGTTTTCGTCATTGACAGAGGGTGACTCGGTGGTCCAAATGTTCAAATGTGTGTGAATTGTTAAGGGACCAACCTGCTGAGGTCATCGGTCCATAGGCTTGTACACTACTTAAACTAACTTATACTAAGAACAACAATCATATACAACCGTTCGCTCGACGAAAGATCCGTACCCAAAGACGGGAAAGTTGCACACGTCACACCAATATTCAAAAAAGTTAGTAGGAGTAATTCACTAAATTACAAGCCCATATCGTTAACGTCGATGTGTAGCAGGATTTTATTGTGTTCGAATGTAATGAATTACCTCGAAGAAAACGGTCTATTGACACACGGTCAGCATAGATTTAGAAAACATCGTTCTTGTGAAACACAACTACCTCTTTATTCACATGAAGTGCTGAGTGCTGTTGACAAGGGATTTCAGATCGATTCTGTATTTCTGGATTTCCACAAGCGGCTCGTAGTGAAACTGCGTGCTCATGGAATATCGTCTCAGTTATGTGACTGGATCTGTGATTTCCTGTCAGAGAGGTCACAGTTCGCTGTAATTGACGGAAAGTCATCGATAGAAACAGAAGTGATTTCTGGTAGTGTTATAGGCCCTTTGCTGTTCCTTATCTATATAAACGATTTGGGAGACAATCTGAACAGCCATCTTCGGTTGTTTGCAGATGACGCTGTCGTTTATCGACTAATAAAGTCATCAGAAGATCAAAACAAACTGCAAAACGATTTAGAAGAAATATCGGAATGGTGCGAAAATTGGCAGTTGACAAATAATGAAAAGTGTGAGTGCTAAAAAGAATGCGTTAAACTTCGGTTACACGATAAATCAGTCTATTCTAAAAGCCGTAAATTCAACTAAATACCTAGGAATTACAATTACGAACTATTTAAATTGGAAGGAACACATAGAAAATGTTGTGGGGAAGGCTAATCAAAGACTGCTTTTAATTGGCAGGACACTTAGAAAATGTAACAGACCTACTAAATAGACTGCCTACACTACGCTTGTCTGTTCTCTTTTAGAATACTGTTGCGCTGTGTGGGATCCTTACTAGATAGGACTGACTGAGTACGTCGGGAAAGTTCAAAGAACGGCAACACGTCTTGTATTATCGCGACATATGGGAGAGAGTGTCACTGAAATGATAAAGGATTTGGGGTGGACATCATTTAAAAAAAGGCGTTTTTCTCACGAAATTCCAATCACCAACTTTCTCCTCGGAATGCGAAAATATTTTGTTGACACCGACTAGGGAGGAACGATCACAAAGATAAAATTAGGGAAATTAGAGCTTGTAAGGAAAGATGTAGGTGTTCATTCCTCCCGCGGGCTATACGATATTGGAATAATAGAGAATTGTGAAAATGGTTCGATGAACCCTCTGCCAGGCACTTAAATGTGATTTGCAGAGTATCCATGTAGATGTAAATGTAGAACACACACACCCATGCCCGAGGGAGGACTCGAATCCCCGGCGGGAGGGACCGCGTAGTCTGTAACATGGCGTCTCAAACCCCACGGCCACTCCGCGCGGCACGGCGGTCCTTCGGTCCCTATTGTCCCATAAGGGACCACAGCTTTCCTTTCCTTCAGCTGGGTAGTCTGCAGTCAGCTGAGTTGTACTGCAGATCTTCGTCAAAGCCACACCATCTCAGGCGTTTGTACCGAACGAGGACTTCCATTGTTAACTTTTTGTGGTGGTAGAGAACCTGTATCCCTAAGAGGCTGGGAAAATCGGCTGAACAGTTTAAAAAGCGTTACTCTGCGACGTGAAAATTTTTCATCCTAAAGGGCAGTGGTTCCCACCCATTTGTTAAACCACAGCAGAAACTATTCTGATTAATTCATTTCTTCATTTAGTCATCCATATCAGAAGTATCACACCTGTGATACAATGTATGGAAAAGTAAAAAGCGACAAATATGCAAGGCGTCCCAGGAATAATGGTCATTATTCAGAGATACGACAGGAACGATCATTTGAAGCAAAAACAATCATGTGGCCATATCGCCCACTCTGAATGGTTTCCGAGATAGAACACATTTAATGTATGTTGTTATTTGCCTTCTGTATTATTCGATTCACTGTCAGGTTTACACAAACGCAAGAGTTAGTAAACATTAAAACGTACGTTTTACAAAGCATCAATTGAAAAATACGTGTTTTAACACATTCACTTCTACAGCTGTTCAACATTTCGCAATAAATTTAAATGTTCAAATATCTTACCGTTAACTTCAATACATATTTTTTTACATTTATGTTAGGGATTGAAAGCACTTGAAGTAAAGGTCGCACATGGGATCTTCTTTACTTGGGTGCGCTATTAGTTTTGGCTAGAAATCTAGCCATCTTCAGCTCATAAAATATTCTTGATAAGTGTTTGTGCCGCTATGGCTTCACACAGCGGTAAAATCTTTGCTCAAATGACAACTTCCAGATATGCCACAGTTAAAAAGAGCTTTTCATCATTCATCGCCGATGTAATGGAACGATGGGGTAATAAAACAGGGGCGTTTTACTGTTAGCACTTGGTAATTGACACAATCAGAATTTACATCACCTCGTAACAGTGTTGCTATAACGTGGTAGATGTGTATACTGACCGTGTCAGTTATAAAGATTTAACGGCATAACATCTTTGTTTTACGACCATTACTCAATTACACTGTCCATAAACGATAGAAAGCTATTTTAATTATGTCATGTATCGATATTGTCATTTTAAGAAAGATTATAAGGATATGTGAAGCCATAGTGGCACCAACACTAATCGAGAAAGTTTTATCGTCTGAAGATGAATACTTTGTTTGGCGAAACAAGTAATCAACCCAAATGAAGAAGATTTCATTTGCAATCATGGGTTTTGGGTTTTCAGTCACTACCATAAATAAAAAATTTTCAAGAGATCCCGTATTACCTGGTTGACAATGTTCAGTACATTTCTACATTTCTGTAGAGCCATGGGGAGGAACAGCTCGGTGACTTCCTAAGACACTTGAACAGCCTCCATGCCAACATAACATTTACCTTGCTAATTGTTCTTTTAGACTGCGTTGTCTCGGATCAAAAGCTTCCGATGTCCAGCGCGTTTTAGTTAGCCATGCGTATACCCTCCACAGTGCAGGTCGCTAAGCACAACTCACATTGCTAGAGACATACATACAGCGACAACGCAATTAGAGCGGCTTTGACTCGTAATAAACGAAAAACATAAAATCCTTGGAGCACACGTCCAAGCCAACATTTAAGGAATGGTAGTTCACAACTAGCGAACAATAGTGTATTTTACCAGAGCGCTAACTAAAGCAAACGCATCAGTAACCCTGCCATTGAGAAAAAAGTAAATGTAATAAACTTACTTTTACTCGTAAAATCGTGGTACACGATTCATTCTAGACCTGTCCGAGTAACTGGAACAAGCTACAAGAGAAGCGGCCTCCTGCGTAATGTGGCATGGACACATAAAGCCCTTTACAACACAAGTGGAGTTCCGGGATATTTCACACAGAAACTTGTGGAGCTACCGATTAGGTTGCTATGCGAGTTAAAAATTAAACTACTTTTTCTTTTAACAAAATGGCACTTTCTGAACATGATCTCGTCCCTACCTCAAAAACAGGAGGAAGTTAAGTAGCACCACTTGGGGTGTAAGTGACTCAATCAAAAGTTACTGGCACAATATTCACTATGATACCTGCAGAAGGTCTCGGATTGATCGACTTTATGTCAAAATTCGATGACGTGATGATACACAGGACTTCTCGAATCACAGAAAACGACCTGGCCAGTCTCACACGTACATACAGGGCTCATCGACCAAACGAAGATTTTTATCTAAACTCGGCTTCTTGCGATAACACTACACACAGAATAGCTGCATAACAGGAACAACCCTAAATCCCTGAGTAGAAGTTGAAACCAAACTATACGAGACTGTCAGACCATTCTGTTAAAACTCCCGCCGAACTGGTGGAACGACGTATGGTAAAGTATCTCGGGGCGTTTCTTCTCACCGGAACTTTACACTGCTTGGTGCGAATTCATTAACAGGACAATAGCGACCAATAAAAAACGTGCAGACAAACACATGTTTCTGACAGACGCCTGTGACACGTTCAGTGAACCAGACACTCTGGGACACACAATTCTGTGTCAAACGGTCGCATACATTGCGTAAACTAGTAACCAAATACTCAGCCTGATAAACAGAACAATATCGGTGTCACTTGGCCTCAACATACACCGCGGCATCAGACATTAAGCCATTCCATGACTGCAACAGATTTACCACTCCATGGACAGTCGCCAAAACAGCAAACCTCATATTCCACCTGCGACACATCGAGAAATTACAATTTTCTAATTTAACATCAACAAAGGCAAAACGAGGACAATGGAATGCAGTCGAATTAAATCAGGTGATGCTGAGGGAATTAGCTTAGGAAATGAGACACTTAAAGTAGTAAATGAGTTTTGCTATTTGGGCAGCAAAATAACAGATGATGGTCGAAGTAGAGAGAATTTAAAATGTTGACTGGTAATGGCAAGGAAAGCGTTTCTGGAGAAGAGAAATTTATTGACAGCGAGTATAGATTTAAGTATAAGGAATTCTTTTCTGAAAGTATTTGTATAGTGTGTAGCCGCACGGAAGTGAAACGTGGACGATAAACAGTTTAGACAGGAAGAGAATAGCCGGCAGGAGTGGCCGTGCGGTTCTAGTCGCTACAGTCTGGAGCCGAGCGACCGCTCCGGTCGCAGGTTCGAATCCTGCCTCGGGCATGGATGTGTGTGATATCCTTAGGTTAGTTAGGTTTAATTAGTTTTAGGCGACTGATGACCTCAGAAGTTAAGTCGCATAGTGCTCAGAGCCATTTGAACCAGGAAGAGAATAGAAGCTTTTGAAATGTGCTTCTACAAAAGAATGCTGAAGATTAGATGGGTAGGTCGCCTAACTAATGAGAAGGTACTGAGTAGCGTTTCTGGAGAAGAGGAATTTGTGGCACAACTTGACTGGAAGAAGGGATCTGTTGGCACAACACGTTCTGAGGCATCAAGGGATCACCAATCTAGTATTGGAGGGAAGCGTGTAGGGGTAAAAGTCGTAGAGGGAGACCAAGAGTTGAATGCAGTAAGCAGATTCAGAGGGATATAGGTTGCAGTGGTTACCAGAGATGGAGGGGCTAGCACTGCGCGGTAGCCGCGCGTTCTGAAGCCCCTTGTCACGGTCCGCGCGTCGGAGGTTCGAGTCCTCCCTCGGGCATGGGTGGGAGTGTTGTCCTTAGCGTAAGTTAGTTTAAGTTAGACTCAGTAGTACATAAGCTTAGGTACTGATGACCTCAGCAGTTTGGTCCCATAAGAACTTACCACAAATTTCCAAAATTGAAGGGGCTAGCCCAGGATAGAGCTGCATCAAACCAGTATTTGATGGAATCTGTCTGTTGTCCTCCATCCGTGTTTCGCAGGATACACTGTGACGCTTTCTAAAACCATGCTGATTTGTGGACAGAAGCTTTTCCGTTTCAAGGAAATTTTGTTATATTCTAACTGAAAATATTTTCAAGAAATTTGCAGCAAACTGGTGTTCCGGATATCGGTCTATAATTTTGCTGGTCCATTGTTTTATCCTTCTTATACACAGGAGACAATTTTTCCTACTTGCTCTCCCCATGCGCGAGATTATGATGCGTTGTGCCAGTTGTGTGTAAGAGGACTCAATTAATGATTTTGTTTTCCCTTATTCATGTATCAACTTTGTGTAATCTTCTGCAACTCTCTTGTTCAACTTTAAGAAGTATTAAGTAGAATAAGAATGAACATAAACCTATAGTTTATGCAGGTAGTGTAGTGCTCTACTTTATCAGCTAATAATTTCAACGATACCAGGACTTGCAGTTGAGTGTAACACAATGTAGTAAGATAATTCAGACCTCCTAATAGACATAACAGTATTAGTAGTTTCAGTTTCTATACTATGCAACCAAAATTAAATTTTTTTCGAAACTCCGTTGTTATATCGCACTAAGACGAATAAATTTGAAATGTATTTCAAAGGTGCGGCCAACCTTCCTCTGTATGGTGCAAAGATGGCGACCTGCTACCTCACTCTTGAGCTCGGCTACAGTTCAAACAGCAAGCTGTAGACACATGCGAGAAAAATCTCAGAAGCTCATGTGAACGTAAATTTAGATGGTGATGCCACATTCGCGCCAAATTTCACTAAAATTCAGCCTGTGGACGCGTCAGACTGAGAAGGTCGTCACAACCCCTCTTACCCATAATTCACCACTTCTATTGACGTCTCTGAGCTGTAGTCAGAAGCGCCAAGCCAGTTGTTTGAATTACGTGGTTTTCTTATGGATGGCCGAGGAAAATATTTCAGACACACAGCCGCTCAGAATCGACAGGTATAGGTCTCGGAGCGATGGATAAATGGCGTCAATGAATTCATTCCTTCCCTTCCCACACATCTCGCGGTCTGAATCGACAGTTTGCAGTGTAATAAGTAACAGGAAGGCGTTCTTCATCGTTGATACTTTTGACTGGACCACTGGACGATTGAGCCGTACTCTTAACGGCATCGTGGGGTTGTAATGCCATTGAACGTGTGTGCACCATTTTGTTGTGCAGTGCGAACATAATTTTTGCTCTGATGTAAAGGGGGAAGTATGTGGGGCTGTCGAAAACCATTCGACGTAAACAGAACGTGGCCGAAGTAGAAAAGTCTGCATATTTTCAGTTCTCCAGTTACATGCCGTACTGAACCCTGATCGCGAAGAGGTGCTACATTGACAACTGCGTGAATAAAACAACAACGTGTCCCCTAGGATCACCAGTCTGGCAAAAGCTCAGTGTCACACATCCAGCTTTGTTGAGGTTTTTAAGGATACACTTGTAGATATAGAACTAGTAACGAGAGTGTTAGGTGCATCCAGGCAGGTTACACTGCTAGTCTTGTTCTTGATAGTAGGCCATACAGAATCAGAAGGGTGTCCCAGGGGATGACTCTCTGCAAAAGCTTAGTATTTCGACGTAGGTTGTCTCTGTTCAAGTATATTTTTAAAGTGCTCAGCAAATGCGAGGGTGTGGCACGGACGGACTGCCCATCTGGAGGTGGGGGTGGGGGAGGCAATTTAGTAGTTTTATTCATGTGTGTGTCAGTGTCACAGCCGTCTGTGATCACTACAAGGTGTGAAACAGGAGGGATGAAAAAGCATAAACGTCACTTGCTGCTTAGAATTACGTTAAAATTACGCCGAATGGTTTTTATTGGGCCCTAGTGGTTCCACCCCGTATACCAGAGAAAAAATTGCACTCGCAGTGCGCTCTTTAAGGGAAGCGATCACGTTAAATGGAGTTGCTGGCATACGATGTTCTTACAATATGGCTGAATTGTCAGGAGACGTGAGTAGCGTCAAAGGTTGTCAAGAAAGTCCTCCTATTGCCTGTCGCGCTGCAAACTTTCGATTTTGACCGCGAAATGTATGGGGATTGACGCTGCAAAGGATGTGGTGGTTTCATTGAAGCCCTTTATGAGATTAGATTAGATTATATTTAGTTTTCGTTCCATAGACCCAAAAAATGAGATGATTCTCGTGGGTGTGGAACATGTCAGGAAATATATCATAAAAACATAAAATATTTGAATATAATGCTTACTACCGTGATCATTTCTCATGAGATTGTCGGATAGATGATTACAATGCGGCAAACTGGAACAGTTAATATTCACAGAATTAACACAGTGTCAGAATAAAATATTGTGATGCGCTATTCATAAATTTATCTTAAACAAAATACCTAATCTTGACTGTTGTGACTAAGTGCTGTCAAAACTGAAATCTGATAGACATATTTACTTAAGCTGGCTTAACAGTCTCTGTTAAGATACTCATCTATAGAGTAAAAGGTGTTGTCTATTAAAAAGTCTTTCAGACTCTGTTCAAACCATGCCTTATCTGAAACCAGGATTTTAATGGTTGCCGGAAATTTATTGAAAATGTTTGTTCCTGAATATAGGACCCCTTTTTGGACCAAGGTAAGTAATTTTAGGACTTAATGTACATTGTTCTTATTCCGACTACTGACACTACGTATTGAGCTATTAGTTGGAAATAAAGACATATTACTTGCAATAAATTTCATTAAGGAATATATGTACTGAGCAGCAGTGGGTAGAATAAGAAGTTCCTTGAACAGGTTTCTACTTCATGTTCTTGAATTTACACCACAAATGATTCTTATCACACGCTTTTGTGCCATAAAAACTTTTGCTCAGTTTCATGACTTATCCCGGAATATGATACCATATGACATAATAGAATGAAAGCAAGGAAAGTAAGCAATTTTTTTTTTATATTTGTATCTCCTACACCTGTCATCATTCTCTCTGCAAAAATAGACTTGTTTAGGCGCTTAGGCAATTCTGTAGTATGGCCTTCCCAACTGAATTTATTATCAAGTTGAAATCCCAGTAGTTAAACACTGTCAACCTCTTCAAACTGCCTGTCTTCATATGTTATACACGTGCTGGAAGGAAATCTCTGACCGGTTCTGAACTGCATATAGTGGGTCTTCTCAAAGTTTAATGACAGTGTATTAGCTTCATACAATTTATTAATGTCAGTGAAAATTTGATTAGCAGCTATTTGTAAATCATTACTTGACTTGCTACTTATTACAATGGTTGTATAATCTGCAAACAAAACAAACTTAGCATCTGGCTGTGTAACAGATGAAAGGTCATTAATGTACACAAGAAAAGCATATGGGCCCAAGATGGAACCTTGAGGAACACCACATGTAATTTATTCCCAATCAGATGAAGACTGACTGCTTACTGCATAGCTATTTGGCAACGACACCCTTTGCTCCTTGTTACATAGATAAGACTCAAATAATGTCGCAGCATTGCCGGCGACACCATAATATTCTAATTTACTTAAGAGAATGCTGTGGTTCACACAGTCAAAGGCTTTTGACAGGTCACAGAAAATGCCAGTAGCCTCTAATTTATTATCTAATGAATTAAGTACATTCTCATTGTAAGTATAAATAGCTTTCTCTACGTCAGAATCCTTAAGACATCCAAACCATGAATTGGAGAATATATTATTTTCAGTCAGATGCTTGAACACAACGTTTTCAAATATTTTTGAGAAATCTGGCAAAAGCAAAATTGGTCTATAGTTTGATGGTACCTTTTTATCCCCCTTCTTGTAAAGAGGCTTAACTTCAGCTTATTTTTGCCAGTCTGGAAATGTTCCACTGATAGGAGATTGATTGCAACCCTCCAAGCGTTTCCGTATTGATTTTGAGCGACAGTGAGTCAGAAATGTTCTCCTCGGCCATCCATAAGAAAAGCACGTAAATCCAACACTAGGCGTCACGGTGCTGACTAAATCACAGAGACGCCAAAGGAAGGGTGAAATTTTGGTAAAAGAGATTGTGACGATCTTCTCATCGTGTGACACGTCCACAGCTGAACTGTAGTAAAATTTGGTATCACTCTACATCTACATCTACATCCATACTCCGCAAGCCACCCGACGGTGCGTGGCGGAGGGTACTTTGAGTACCTCTATAGGTTCTCCCTCCTATTCCAGTCTCGTATTGTTCGTGCAAAGAAAGATTGTAGATGTGCCTCTGTGTGGGCTCTAATCTCTGATTTTATCCTCATGGTCTCTTCGCGAGATATACGTAGGAGGGCAATATACTGCTTGGCTCCTCGGTGAAGGCATGTTCTCGAAATTTCAACAAAAGCCCTTACCAAGCTACTGAGCGTCTCTCCTGCAAAGTCTTCCACTGGAGTTTATCTATCATCTCCGTAACGCTTTCGTGATTACTAAATGATACTGTAACGAAGCGCGCTGCTCTCCGTTGGATCTTTTCTATCTCTTCTATCAATCCTATCTGGTACGGATGTCACACTGGTGAGCAATACTCAAGCAGTGGGCGAACAAGTGTACTGTAACCTACTACCTTTGTTTTCGGATTGCATTTCCTTAGGATTCTCAGTGTGGCATCCGCTTTACCGACGATCAAATTTATACGATCCTTGCATTTTAAATCACTCCTAATGCCTACTCCCAGATAATTTATGGAATTACTGCTATATTGTAGCTAAATGATAAAGGATCTTTGTTTCTATGTATTCGCAGCACATTACACTTGTCTACGTTGAGATTCAATTGCCATTCCCTGCATCATCAACCCAAATTACACGTCACATAAATTTCTGAGCTGTGGTCTTTTTTTCGCATACGTTGACACCTTGAAGTTTGAACTGTCGCCGAGCTCAAGAGTGAGGTTTCAACGTTGGGCTCGCAGTCCTGACAGAGACATCAAAGGAAGGATCTAAATGTGGGTAAGAGGGGATGTAAGTGCCTTCCCATCTTGTGACAGATCCACGGTGCCGCTGGGCAGAATTGTGATGTAATTTGATGCTAACGTTACATCACTAGCCCACAGTACACCTCAAGTGTTAACTTCTTAGCGCTGATCTTCCTTTCGCATGTGTCGGCAATACCTTGCTGTTTGGAACGTCGCCGAGTCTCAGGGATTATCACCATTACAGAGGAAGATTGTGGGCGCCTTTCACAGTTACACGCAGAGCCGTAGTACCGAGGGCTCCCGCTAGTGGCGCTACGGCCAACGGGCGCCTAGAGAGCCTGTATACAGAGAGAGTGGCCATAGGCGAAGTTGCCCGTGATTGGTTGATTAGCTTTGGCAGAAAAATGGCGCCAAACGTCTCTCGCGCTTCCTATGTTCGCCGTGCTTTTGAGTTGAATTGAAGTTCAGAGGACTTTTGGAAACGATTAAAACGTATTTGAATTATTGAGAGACTTGTTATGCTTTGTGCATGCATGTTCTATTTCGTTGTATATCGTTCTTTAAGCTCTTATTTCTTTGACAGTTCGTGCAGACTGGTAGCATCACAAGCTTTTATGAAGCCAATATCTGACAGTCCTTGCTGGAAACGGAAAGTTCCTGTAATTGTTGTGCCATGCTCATTCGACTTTATAGCGTCAAACTTTATTTCGTTCCGAATCAGAACACTAGGCATTATTTTGGTTTCAGTGTTATTGCCCGACTGCTGACGCAGGAAAGCTGTAAGCACGTTTTTCGCAGTTGTCGTGGCTGCTGAAATATTATTCGTAGTAAATAATTGTAGGTACTCTTGAAGACAGTCTTTAATAGGCCTATTTACTGTGGGGTAGAAGGGATACGGTATTTTATTTGTTATATTTGGTCATTATTACAGTAGCCTACATTTAACATTACCTGATTTTTGTAATCTTTTTCGTTTGTTATCTACGAGAGGTATATATATATATATATATATATATGTGTGTGTGTGTGTGTGTGTGTGTGTGTGTGTGTGTGTGTGTGTTTGTGTTTGTGAAAGAAAGGCGTAAGCAGTTGTTTACTTGTGACATGCAAAAAGTTTGAAAAATAAGTTCAAATGTGTATGAAATCTTAACTGCTAAGGTCATCAGTCCCTAAGTTTACACACTACTTAACCTAAATTATCCTGAGGACAAACACACACACACACACACACACACACATGCCCGAGGGAGGACTCGAACCTACGCCGGGACCAGCCGCATAGTCCATGACTGCAGCGCCTGAGACCGCTCGGCTAATCCCGCGCGTATCACACTTTTTGCATGTCACAAGTAAACAGCTGCTTACGACTTTCATTCATCTGACGTAATACAGGTACGTTAAATCTTTAGCGTTATGCACTTCCGATACAAATCAAATGCTATACACTATATTTTTTTTATTTACGTTACTTTCATTGCAATATATCTAGTAAACGAACTTTAAAGGAGATAAATGCAAGTAACGAATAATTTTTACAGCCACTGTATCAAATTTCCCTGTGGTGAATGTAGTAGGCTACTATGAGTATATTATAACTGTAAAGAAAGTCATTTAACGAGTGATTTCGCCATATTGTCTCGTGCTTTTCATTCGGTGAGTGTGTACTCCACTTCTCCACTACTGTCCATTCTAAAGTCCCGCCCGTAGTTTGGCAGAAAAATGGCAGCCGTATCGTCCGGTTGGCCACTCTCTCCATATACAGGCTCTCTACGGGCGCCGAGTGTAGAGCGCCCGCAGGCGCTGCGCTAGACTAGCCCGCCGCGCACTACCTGTCGTCCTGCGGCGGGCCGTAGCGGTCTCCGGGCAGGTGCCCCGGCCGGGTCCGGGCGCTGGCCTGACGGCCGGCCACCAGCCTGGTATCGTCGATGCGCACCAGCAGCACGTCGCCGCTCTGCAGCTCGGCGCCGCCCTCCCAGCTGACGGAGACGGGCGCGCAGTCGCCGCCCTCCTCCGCCTCCTCGCCCTCGCAGTCTGGCGTCACCTGCCGGCACACAACGGGAACCACACTCACTCACTGTACTGTAGTTTTGTACCTCTCTATCAATATCAATGGAGAGAGTGTGGGGAAAAAGATAGGTCTAATGCTTGTAACCGAGTCGGCCGATTCTACCGGGTGATCAAAAAATGAGTATAAATTTGAAAACTTAATAAACCACGGAATAATGTATATAGAGGGGTAAAAATTGACACACATGCTTGGAATGACATGGGGTATTATTGGAACAAAAAAAAAAGTTCACAAAATGTCCGACAGATGGCGCAGGACACCAAAACGTGAGTGACTCCGCGTGTCAATCGTGTATAAAAGGAGCTGAATGAGAGAGAGAATCAGCATTGTAGGCAAAACTACCCCTTCCTTCCGCCTCCTTGATTTCTATCTCATCACCTATGGCCGTCCTATCGCCCTCACCCCCACCCTTAAGTACCTTGGCGTCACCCTCGACCGTCGCCTCTCCTCGACCCCCCATCTCCGGACAATCCAAGCCAAGGCACTCTCCCGACTCCATCTCCTCAAGCTCCTTTCCGGCCGTACGTGGGGTCTGGACCCCTCCACCATACTCCACACCTATAAATCCCTCATCCGCCCTATCCTCTGTTACGCCCATCCTTCCTGGATCTCCGCCCCCCCCCCCCTACCTTTTACAAATCCCTTCAGATCCTTGAACGCCATGCTCTCCGCCTCGCCTATCGCATCCCTCCCCCACGCGGATCCTATACGACCTCATTCCATTCCCCCACCTCCTCCTTTTCCTTGAACGGATACGGATCTTGTACACCTCCCAAAAACTCGATCCTGCTCACCAGCTTGTCTCCCCCATCCTCTCCCACCCCCGCTCGTTGCCGCCCCTGTATTCCCATGTCCCACCTGCTCTCCATCTCTCCACCCTCCTTACCCTCTCCCAAGGTGGCTTCCGCCAGCTCTCCCTCCATGATGATGCGCTCCTCCCCTCCATCTACCCCTCCTACCAACTTTGATCCTCCCTCCCTCTTCCTGTGTTTGCTCCTTTGGGAACCTTCCCTCCATTCCCTCCCCCTTCCCTCCCTCCTCCATTTCTCCCCACTCCTCCCCCAGGCTTCCCCTCCCCTGTCTCTCTACTCCTCCTCCCATCTCCTCAGCCATTGGCATCTTTGTTCTCCCCCTCCCCCCCTCACCCTTCTTCCCCTCTTGGCACATGCTAATTGGACATTCGCGCGCCGGAGATCATCGCCATTAGTGTCTCGTGTGTGTCGTCGTGTTTAGTGTTCAGTGTTCACCGTCACACTCCATCGTTCGCCAGTGCCATCGACATCTTCAATGTTTGTGCGTCATGTCAACAGTTTGTAGTGTGGATTGTCATCGAGTGTGAACGGCTTCATGTTTTTTATGTTCATGTGTCTACTGTTTTTTCCCCACCGTTTTGTTCCAACTCATGTGTCTTCTCTGTTTTACCATTGTAATATCTTGGGCTGAAGAGCGGCGTATTGTGCTGCTGCCAGCCTACCTGTTTTTATACGGGTATTAAAATCACAATAAAGAAAAAAAAGAGAGAGAATCAGATGCGCCAGTAGTTGCAGCATGTTGACGTTACCTGAAAAGGCGCTTTTAGTGAAGCTGTATTATCAGAATGGGGAATGTGCTAGTTCAGCGTTACGATCCTATCGCTATAGGAAGGGGATTCGAACGGGTAAAGGTCCGTTGACAAATGCAGCTGTGGCGAGAATGATTTCGAAGTTCGAAGTCACGGGTTATTTAGACGATAGACCCCGTAGTGGCCGACCGAGCACAAGGCGTAATGCTGCTGAGCCAGTTCGGGAAGAAATGGAGACTGTAGCGGGTTCGTCTATGCACGGGGATGTCAGCGCTCGTGCAGTCGCACGTCGCACCGGCATTCCATACACTACTGTTTGGTTGACACTTAGGCGTACCCTCAGATGCTATCCGTACAAAATCCATCGGCATCATGAACTGTTACCTGGCGATTTAGTGAAGCGGAGGGCATTTGCGGTGTGGACGTTTCCAAAGATGGCGGAAGATGACGATTTGTTGAGTAACGTGTTATGGACCGACGAAGCTAATTTCACGCTCCGAGGGTCTGTCAACGCCCACAACTGCAGAATTTGGGCTACCGAAAACCCTAGAACTGTCCTGGAAACTCCATTGCACGACGAGAAAGTCACGGTATGGATTGGATTTACCACATCTACCGTTATCGGGCCTTTTTTCTTCGAGAGAATGCGTGATTCTGGTTTTGTAACTGCTACCGGGACTGGTGAGAGGTACGCCGATATGTTACAGAATCGCATCATCCCTGGCCTGGCTGATAAACACCTGGTGGAACGTACGATGTTTATGCAGGATGGCGCTCCACTTCATATTGCTAGACGCGTGAAAGATCTCTTGCGCGCATCGTTTGATGATGGTCGTGTGTGCTCAGCCGCCACTTTCGTCAAGCTTGGCCTCCCAGGTCCCCACACACCAGTCCGCGCGATTATTGGCTTTCGGGTTACTTACCTAAAATCGCAAGTGTACCGTGTACGACCGACATCTCTAGGGATGCTGAAAGACAACATCCGACGCCAATTCGTCACCATAACTCTGGACATGCTTTACAGTGCTGTTCACAACATTATTTCTCGACTACAACTATTGTTGAGGAATGATAGTGGACATATTGAGCATTTCCTCTAAAGAATTCAAATGGCTCTGAGCACTATGGGACTTAACGTGTGAGGTCATCAGTCCCCTAGAACTTAGAACTACTTAAACCTAACTAACCTAAGGACATCACACACATCCATGCCCGAGGCAGGATTCGAACCTGCGACCGTAGCGGTCGCGCGGTTCCAGACTGTAGCGCCTAGAACCGCTCGGCCACTCCAGCCGGCAACCGCGTGTAATCGAACTATTTTTTAACATTACATAGCGGGGAAAGGAATGCTCATTTTACTACGAAAAGGACAATATTTAGCTGTATGACTCCCTAATATTGCTTAATATGGAAGTAATAATGTGCAGGATAATTTCTGCAAACTTCTGTAGCGTTGGCCACGCTGCAGAGAGTGAAGCCGCTTAGCGGTCGGGTTTACAGCGCCCCGCGCGTGTACCGTTACCTGCCGCAGTGCCTCGCGCTGACTACATGTCGCTTATCAGAAAAATACAGCTTTTGGTTTCCCTTATTACACTGAAGAACCAAAGAAACTGTTACACCTGCCTAATGCCGTGTAGGGCCCCCGCGAGCACTCAGAAGTGCCGCATCACGACGTGGTATGCCCTCCGCTAATGCCGGAAATAGTCCCAGGGGGAACTAACACCATGAATTCTGCAGGCCTGTCCATCGTAAGAATAGGAGGGTGTGGAGATCTCTGTTGAACAGCACGTTCCAAGGCATCCCAGATACGCTCAGAAATGTTCGTGTCTGGGGAGTTTGGTGGCCACCAGAAGTGTTTAAATTTAGAAGAGTGTTCCTGCAGCCACTCTGTAGCAATTCTGGTGCTGCATTGTCCTGCTGGATTTGCCTAAATCCATCGGAATGCACTATGTACATGAACGGATGCAGGCGATCACGCAGAATACTTACGTACGTGTCCCCTCTCAGAATCGTATCTAGACGTATCAGGGGTCCAATATCACGCCAGCTGCAAAGGCCCCACTCCATTGTAGAGTCTACACCAGCTTGAACAGTCCCCTGCTGACGTACAGGGTTAATTCATGACGCTGTCTCCATACCCGTATAGGTCCATCCGCTCGATACAATTTGAAACGAGACCCCTCCGACCAGGCAAAATGTTTCCAGTCATCAACAGTCCAACGTCGGTGTTAACGAGCCTAGGCGTGACAGATTCGTTCAGAGTGACAGAAGTGCAACCCTTGCGCAACCATCTGGATATTTCAATGCTGAGCCATCAACAAGAGTCAGCGTGCTAACCATTCAACGAAACATCATCGATATGGGCTTTGGGAGCCGAAGGCACACACGTGTACCCTTGACGACTGATCGAAACAAAGCCTTACACCTCGCCAGGTCCGGTCAACAACGACATTAGACTGTTGATTACTAGAAACACGTTGCGTGGTCGGACGAGTCTCGATTCCAATTGTATCGAGCGGATGGGGGTGTACGGGTATGGAGACAGCATCATGAATCCATGGACCCTGTATGTCAGCAGGGGACTGTTCGATTTGGTGTAGGCTCTGCAATGGTGTGGGGCGTGTGCAGTTGCCGTGATATGGGACCCGTGATACGTCTAGATACGACTTTGACAGGGAACACGCACATAAGCATTGACATTTCTATATTCCAGGGTCCTACAATTGAACGTTCCCTATTCAACACATTATAACACGGAAACTAATTACCGTACAAGTACCAAGCTCGGTAGCATTAATGTTAATGACTTGGGGAAGAGAAATAATACTGAATCAATTCAACTGAAACACTTTTAATATGCTGCTACGTTACATCATACCATTAGACACTGGTATAATTACTGCTACGAATGGGGTTCAATATAGCGCCCATCAGTCTCCAAAAGAGTCAGAAAGCGCAGGACTTCATTCTGCACAGGAGAACGAAACATGTCCGTAGGCATGCTGGCCACCTCTCTTGATGTGCCGCGCTTCAGTTCACCACATGTGTGAATGTTTCACTGGTAAACCCTGTCCTTCAGATAGCCCCACAACCAGAAATCACAGGGAGTGAGATCAGATGACCGTGCCAGCCAAGCATTTGAAAACGATCGGCTGATAATTCGATTGTTTCCAAATGTGTTTCGTAGAAGCAGGTGAATTTCACGAGCAATTTGCGGTGGGGCCCCATCTTGCCTGAAAACTGTTGACTTCCTTGCGTCTCTCTCCTGCAGGGCGTGTCTGACTTGCGGACAAAGTATTCCGCAGTAACACTGAATGTCTTTGGTCCTTGAGCACCAACCAGTTCAAAAAAGAATGGGCTAATGATGAATGTAGCCGTGAAGCCACACCATACGTGGGCCACGAGATGTTCAACTGTCGTGACACAGCACGTGCACTGCCTGACGATCGAGAACTGCGAGCAGCGTTGTCTGCCATAGCAACAGCGATTTCATCAAGCAACTGTGGTGCAACCCGTCGTCAGCCTCTTCCCAGAGCGACGCCCAGTTCTCCAGTTGATTCGGACATCTTCATCATGCTCCGCTCAGCTGGTGGAGAAAGAGGATCCTTCCGTAACCTTTTCAGCCGGCGATATTCTCGAAGTTCAGCTGCAGAATTACTGTTGTTTTAATAATAGAGCTTCACCAATAATGCCCTGATCCTTTTGTCGAAGCTCGTGTTGACATGTCAACAAGTGCACTGCGATTGGTCGGGTGTGTGAGACTATGAATCACGATGTCTGATCACGGCACCTGGTGGCCATAGTTGGAACTGGACGCAGGAGCTGTGACGCATGAAAATCACGCACTCCATACTCTGGACATTAATGCTACCAAGTTTGGTACTCATATGGAAATTAGTTTCCGCGTTATAACGTGTTAAATAGGGAAAGTTTAATTATAATTACCAGGTACAGCTAGTTGTGAGTTTATTACATCCTAAGCATCGCCACTACCGTTATCCACTCACACTTCCTCATCGTTCACATACTGTCTCGCTCTTCTACCGAGGGAGGTGGCGCGAAGTGATGCTGTGGTTAGTAGACTGGACTCACATTCGGGAAGACGACAGTTCAAAACCGAGTCCGACCATGCAGATTTAGGTGTTTCATGATTTCCCTAAATCGCTCCAGACAAATGACGGGATGGATCCTTTGAAATAGCGCGGCCGATTTCTTACCCGATTATTCCCTAATCCGAGTTTGTGCTCCGTCTCTAGTGACCTCGTTATCGATGGAACTTTATCCTCTAATCTTCGTCATTTCTTTTGTCTCTTTTTTTCCCGTTAACCTCTCTTATGCATGTTCGGTTTGTTGGGGCCACATGTAGTAAGCGTTGCTTCACGCAGTGGAGAATGGCAAAACAGAGGCACGCCAGCGACCGAAGCGTTGCGAAGATGGCAGTCACAGATAGCCTTGCTGACAGCAGCAGTCTACCAAAAGGCTCACGCAAGGCTGCACACAGACTGAGCGCCCAGCGAAGCCTGGAGAATGCTGAGTAAGGTGAAGTGAGGCAAGCACGCTAAGTACGCTGCAATATACTGTGGGAGTGATAGCAAAAAGCTACCAGCGAGGGTAAAAAACGTCCTCCTGCCGGATATAAACAGTGGAGCACAGGCAGCAACAGACAGAAGCCATTAGGAAGCAGTTCGGATCTGAGGACAGACGTGGTCCGTGTCCAAATGTTCAGTCTTCGTAGGTGACGATTCGGGAATTTTGTTCCAGCTTGCAGGGGTCACCCGTAGCCGCCATATGTCAACTTCAGCTCTGGAGGTCGGCCCGAGTTCAGTCGGCACCAAGGTTGACTAACTACAGCGAGAACTTCCAGCAGGACCGCCGCAGAGGGGTCTTGGTCACAGGCGCCGCCGGGGACTGACGCCCGGACTTCACAGCAACCCAGCCCCGCGGCGCATGGTTCGTCCATGACGGGACCTCGCGGACATCGCTACAGATGGCTTCCCAGCAACCGGTGCAGCAGGCGTCGGCAGCTGACATGACAGCGAAGCGGCTCAGTGGGCGTGCCCATACTGGGGCGCCGAGCGGCGACGAGTTCATCTCAACCACAGGGCATCCTGGCTTCAGCAGAGCACTTGCAGCCTGAGGCTCCCGAATGCGATCAGCAGCGCACGTTGCGCGCATTGTCAGAGAATCTACACAGCAGCCAGGTGGAGGGATCCGCAATAAGCGAAAGGTTTCATGGTGCGTGCGACTGCTACGGTCGTAGGTCGAATCCTGCCTCGGGCATGGATATGTGTGATGTCCTTAGGTTAGTTAGGTTTAAGTAGCTCTAAGTTCTAGGGGACTGATGACCTCAGATGTTAAGTCCCATAGTGCTCAGAGCCATTTGGACCATTTTTCAACCATAGCTATTAAGGCATGCATTTTAGAACCCGTGTTTATCAACTTATTTGCTTCGAGTGATCATTCCTGGCTTTTCCCTGAATATTGGCATTCCTCCAGGAACATTCGGTTTGATGGCTGGGAACAATATTTTAATGGAACTCTATGGTGAGCAGTATCTCAAGCGTCGAATAACATTGTTCATCTCTGGTTGACGCTACAGCTAGGGAAGAAAAATAATCCATCTCTATGCTAAACTGGAAGCCGAACCATGACTAGTGACCTCACAGCCGCCATGATAGGTCAGGAAAAACTGGGAAATTGTTTTGCTATACAGAAGAACTGCAATTACTATTTACTAATACAACGTTACTTTTTTTTAACTTTAGTTCGTAGATCACAGAACGAATCACTGGATAGTCCATGTTTGATGTTTTGCAAACATGAATCACTGGATAAGTGATTCATACTTTGAGCATGGATGTAAGTAATGGGTGACTTTTTCAAGAACTGGAAACTGAAGCCAAACATATCTAAAACGGAGGAAATGCTTGCCATCTTAATAACTGTGAGGCAAATCGTCAATTACATTTCGTCTTCGAAAACATCCCCCTGGAACATAACCCTTACCCAAAATACTTGGGGGTCATTTTAGACTGGGGCCTTACCTTTTAACAACCATTTAGAAAATGTAGCAAAAAAGTAAACATTAGAACTGATATTGTCAGAAAAGTAGCTGGGTCATGATGGGGTGCTAATGCAGGCACTCTTCGAACTGCTACATTGGCATCAGTGCACATGTAGGAATACTTGACGTCAAATTGCATCAAGCAATCAAAATAATCAGTGGCACTACTAAATCTACACCACTTCCATGACTGCCTGTATTGCGTGATGTTGCACCTCCATTAGTAAAACAAGATGCAGCGGCAGTAAGAGAGTTCCAAAAGTGTTTCGCTTACCAGAAATCACTTCTATATAACCAACTACTGAATACCCCTGCCAGTAGACTCAAATCTAGATAACCACCCTGGCAAATACAAGATGGACCTCATGTATATGACGTTTGTCAAGAATGGAGAGAGGTTTGGCAGAAGTTTTCTGCGACTGATTCCCATCTCATAACTGATCTTAACGAACGCGTGAATGGATTTAGTCTTCCCAGAAAACTATCGACACATCTGAATCGGTTCCATAAAGGCCATGGAAGATGCAGTGCCTGTTTGTGTGAATGGATGTTCAAAGACGCCCTGGCATGTGACTGTGGCGATCCTGTGCAAACTACGCAGCGCTTGATTGAAGACTGTACTCCTGATTGACTCAGAGAGCCACATTTGGTGAAACAAAGAGCTGCTGAGTGATTAAGAGACCTCGATATTGAATTATAGCCTTTTCTCTGGATTGTTCGTTTCCTTGTTTATATTACACGTATCTCTGTGTCTGTTTAACCTGTTACATATGACGTCGCTAAATGAGACTGTAACGTTTTATATATGAAGTCCCTAAATGAGACTGTAAAATGACGGTGTAAGCCATACGAACAAATAAATAACTGGAAAGTCGCAAGCACTAGCAAGTACGAACGGCCCTCGCCAATATGGTGTATGCGGCGACACGAAATTCTATGAAAAAGACGCCTTTGAATAGTCTTATGTGGGGAACACTATGGTAAGAAGAATACATGAGGGAGACTGTTCGATCAATTCTTGAGTACTACTGATCAGAAGGGAACCGATTTTTATGCAAGTAATTTTTTGTTGTAGATAAAAATCTGTAATTAAGATAGAAATTTCCGAACCAGCACACTTCAATCGTATACCAAATTCTATTTCACATAAAATACACATTTTTGTTATTTTATATAAATAAATATTTTAAATGATTCCAGAAAAGTACCTAATTTGTCACTTTTCTTTGGAATAATTTTTAAATATAACAAAAAAACTCTTGTCTTCTCATATTATGATAATGTAGTTTCAATGAATTTCCCTCTTAAATGTATTTCGTTGTGAGTGGCCACTACAGGTGCTGACTCGCTACGCAACGGGAAATCCCTTATTTCGCATGTAGACGGCTGAGGCAATGCACTCAACAGTCGTAAATCGTTGCCCTCGTCTTGTTTAAAGCATAGCGTTTTTACGGAACAACATCTTAAGTGGAGTGACTGGCGATGTAATGCCGAAAGCGAAGTCAAGTGTTCGCTCTGGTTTGCGACAATATGTTGCCGAATTTAATGCCAGCTTGACAAGTAATGGTAGAGTTCTATTCTCTCAAAATGTGAGAAATCAGTAAATGCAGACCAGCGGTATAAAGTCTTGCAGTATTTAGCAGGCAGTTAACACAGGAAAGCCGCTTCACAAACAACTTCTAGGCGAGGTTAAGCACCTACCTCTCCACGAACTCTAGTTTTCAATAGTTCCGAATATTTTGCAGATCTATACTTTTCTTTTGTGTGATATTCCTTGACATAAATTGAGGTGTCCAGAGCTCAGAAATTTTCTTACGAAATACTGATACACTAGAATCAATATTAAGAAAATTGTATGTACCTGCCTGCTACCGAAAAATGCTAGGAAAGATCAGAGTAGAACGTGAAAATTTAAAAAAATTAAAAATCTGGGTAAGCTTGACGAATCATCAGCCTCCACCGGTAATAAAGTGTGAAATGTAATAGGTGTGCCACAAAATGAAGAAATAATGTCCAAGAGGTGTTTTCTGCTATCAAGTAAAGAGATATTAGCATCGGGTCATGTGGCAATAGCTCGCTTATTCAATCAATCTCTGCAGTTTTTTTGGGCGATAGAAGTGAAATTTGATAATGTTTTGCTTTTGCTGACGAATGCTGTTCCATAAATGAAAAATATAGCCGAAGGCCTTTCTACAGCCGGACGTTATACAAGCAACTTGTATAGTACATGTTTTACACAGAGCATGTGAGCAGATAGTTACATTATCTCCTACAGTGAACAAATTCATCTCAAACGGCGAAAAGGCGGTTGTGAAAGCGCCGACAAGAACTGATTTGTTGAGAGCCAAATATCCAAGTCTTGCACATCCACCTACACAGTAGTTGGTAAACGGTGGCCGTGGCTGGAAGAAGCACAGTATTACGCGAATAATTTTGAAATTTTTAAATCGGTGATTGATGCATTAAATAAGAGTGACACTTCTTCAGTTGAAATTCTTCAGAACTTCTTCCACCGTAGTACACTAAAAATATGAGCTGTGTTATTTATCTGCAATTTTTTTTGTTTCACTCTATCAAAAACTTAGAAACATCAACCAGTTTAACTGAGTCAGTTAATGAAGCGCATGACGATGAGAAAAAAATCATTCATTCGAAGTTCCAAAAGTGAAAGTTATTAAACAACAATTTGAAAGTATGTTTCACAAGAAAATGGTGGGTCTCATACTAGGTGTAAAATTGCAAAGGTATTGGAAGGGGAGGCAGACGATAGTGAAATTCAAAATGAGTGTGCCAGTGACTCTACTTTGTTGAAATATACAAAACAATCATCTTCTGACGTTGAGAGGTGCGTCTCTAGGTATCGTGCATTGTTTCGAGACAACTGACATCGATTTATGATGGAAATCTTGGTGAAAGTTTTCGTGGTTCAATGCAACAGCGAGTTGTCTAAATCCACCACTCCATCAGGATGCTTGGTGAGTGGTTTTTAAAATAAGTATTTTCACTTTTCTTATTTACAGTTTTCTAATATAGAAACAATATATTTTTGGATTTTTATACATACTTTTTGTATTTTTCCTACATAAAAAATGAAATATTTTAAAGTTTTTAGCTCATAAAAATGTTTTGCCTGTTAATCAGTGTGGAGCTTTTCTTACAAGAACGGATTAATAGAGCAGGTAGAGAAGTTCCAAAGATGATCGGCGCGATTGGTTACGGGTTCGTGCGGTCTGTGCACAAGTGTTAGCAAGCTTCGAAGGCATACACTACAGGAGACGCGTTCTGTGTTACAGAGAAGTTTACAGTTGAAATTCCGAGAGCGTATCCTCCTGGAAAACTGGAGCAACACATTTATCCCTCCCACGTAAGGCTCGTGAAATGACCACGACGAGAAAATCACATAAATTAGAGCTCACACAAAACTTTACAGTCATTCTTCCCAAGCGTCATTCGCGAATGGAACGGAGAAGGGGAGATCAGTTTGTGATACCAGAACCACTCTGTACCACACACCGTAAGACTGTTTGTAATGTATGGATATAGATGTAGATGCAGATGTAAATGTAGAATTTCCTGTTGCCGGAGATCGTACCCTCATTTCCAGCTCGTAAATACTTCTGTAATTGCGCTGTGCAAAACCACGTGAAAGCAGACTGAAGCGATGTGGTCTTTGTGGACTCCCAACAGCAACCACGGAAAATGTAATTACGAAACGTAAATGGAAGCAGACGATACATAATTTCCTCCGAGTGGCTCATCTCGTGGTGAGCACTTCAGTCGGAAGCCCTGAACACAGATAACCCCGTGCGTTTTTCACGGCTTAGACTTGAGTGCCCGCCCAAGAAAATAAGCAGGTTTAATTACTGAAACGGTGTAATCCGGATAAAGTACGGCGCGACGAGTTCTAAGTGTTTTTCCGCACCGGTGATGATCGTCCTATTCTAGAACCGGTCCGGAATGAGCAGCTTTTACAGAAAGGTTAGAGGGTGGTGTCTGTGATGGGTGTGTGTGGAGCGGGGTGGAAGGAGGGGGCAGGGCAGGAGAAAAGGAGTGGCTGTTGGAGGGCTAGTAGGGGCATCCGAAGGGAGCCTGTCAGAGCGCGACTAAGCTCACTCACGGCTGGCTCAGTCGCCGTAACCGGAGACCCAGAAAATTGGATAAATACCGTCCCGCTGCGCACGTTAGGGCTCGCGTGTAGTTCTGCGTTGCTAAAGCAGGGCCGCTTCAGCATTCATTCGCGCGAACCACCACGCTCCCGTGTTCGAATAAATATTCAGCGACTCATCTGCATATTCACAATTTAAGCGGAAGGAGAAAAAGGAAGAGAGAAAAAGAGGAAGACTTGTCAGCTTTTTGCCCCCCTTGCGATTTTGTCCAGTGCTAAATTCCGTAGCGCTCCATCCCGCAGTGACGTATAGCTTGGTGTCTCTTTCATTACGAGAGGAATATTGAACAGATAGTCACACATATCGCCAACACAGTTTCACACCATCGACTCTCTCCCCAGCTACAGTGCCGTGTCAAACCTTACCTAAAAAGAAAGCTGCATCCGAATTAAATTGTCCTGAAATAAAACAAGCAAAGAATTTATTGCACATGTCAACTTCTCTTAGCATTTCCAGTGACATCGAAATGCTAGCACTAGTTCGGGTGTACATCAAAACGGCATTTTAGTTTTTTATTTATTTCTTTAATCGCTTCTTATCCACGTCTTCACCCTAGTACGAATGGACACATATCTGTGTCACCTCTCCCATAATCTATCTTCCTCCTTGTATTTCTTTCTCCCCACTTCCACTTGCTTCATGACACCCTATGCCTTTCTCACTTTCCTCTTCACATCCTGTCCATCTTCCAGCTTCCACACAACACTCTCTCTCCTTACACCTACGCCCAAACTCTCTCCCCTTCTTCCATCTCACACCCTCTTCCCCTTCCGACTGCCTCCTCACACCCTTTTCCACATGCCCACTAGCCCTATCGAAGCTCCATCTGCCTTCTACATGTTCCAGCTTCCATCATTCATCTGTCCATTTCCTCTTTCAGTCCACCACCCCCTCTTCCTCTCCCCCTTCTATCTCCTCCATTCACTTTTGTCTGCCATCCGCTCCTCCCTCTCTCTCTAATTATCTCCTTCCCCCTCTCTATTTGCTCCTCCTCTCTCTGTCCATCTTCTGCACCACTCCGTTATCACCCCCACCACTACCCCAAAGCGATAACACCACACTATCGCTTTCTAGACAATAACTCGTGTGTACCAAATTTGTTTTAAATTTTTTCATTGTCTTAGGTGGAGATACTGAACATACACATGAACATCATACATATATATAATCTGTGTGTGTGTGTGTGTGTGTGTGTGTGTGTGTTTGTGTGTGTGTGAGTGTGTGTGTGTGTTAGGAATGGTCAAAACAATAATCAAAGAATCATCCCTTCACTTCTTTCCAGATAGTATCCCCATGTCCCATATATCATTTGGATAAAATGTCGAAGCAGCTGAAAATAAAATGCTATCCTTATGAAGTAGTCACATCGATTTCCAATCATAATGAAAACTGAGAATTCAAAATTACCGATTAGTCTCCTGTCGCGAAATGTGTATGACATTTCATATTAATCATTTTCTGGTAAGGATTTAAATTAATATATAAAGAGCATCAATTGAGACTGAAAAGCTTCCATGTAACCAAAAGGAAAATACAAGGAACTACGCTGTTTAGCTTGCAAATACAGTTCTGTTTTACCCATCTGTTGCAAATAATCATTTTTGTTAAGCAATCACGTTTCATTTAGGCTTTTCAGGTATTTTCAGTGGTCCACAAACAAAATTTTTTTCTCCAATGAATACTTACATTGTCTGGTATTGTTTAGAAACATAGTGTTTCGGGGCAGTATTTTCAGATTAAAATTGGACCTATTCATATATAGTTTCCACAACAAATTTGTGCATGGTGGGCTATAATTAAAGTACAGCTGTTCACGGGGGTCCAGTGTGCGCTGTAATTATCATATGGCAGGTAAACATGATAGAGTAGCTACTGCATTAATGCGGAACCGATTTACACTGGCCGAAAGTACTTCAAGCTTTGGCCTTCAGGTGCAAATTTGGCGCGTACATTACCTCAGCGACGTCTCCGGTGTTCATATTGAACAAACCGTGCAAGTGGTAGTTCATAACAAAACCAGCAATATGGCTTTCTCTTTTGTTTAACCTATTCTCTGCACGTCCCGTTCCTAATCCAATACATGTGAAAACATTCTGTACGCCTTCTTTCATTCACAGTGCCAACACAACAGATGAGCTGTAGGTGAATGCCACCAGGATGTGGCAGATCAGTTAACTTCCAAGACACACGCATGCTTGCTCGGCAGCTATGAATGCGGAAGCGAAAAGTGCACTGTGGTTAAAAAAAAAAAAAAAAACCCAAGGGATAGTGATATCCGCATATACAGATGGCGGAAGTATCACGTACACAAGATGTAAACGATTGGAAAACGGTGACCTGATCAGACGAGATCCGACTTAAGTTGGTAAGAGCGGATGGTAGAGTTGGAGTGTGGGACATACCCCACGACCATGAACCCAAGTTGTCAACAAGGCACGCTTCAAGGTTGTGCCGACTCCATAGTTGTGTGGGCTGTGTTTACATGAAATGGACTCGGTCCTCTGGTCAAACTGAACGATTATTGACTGAAAATGGTTGTGTTCGGCTACTTGGAGACCATTCACAGCCATTCACAGACTCCAGGTTCCGACACAATAATCGTATTTTTGAGGATGAAAATGTGCCATATCACTGGGCCTCAATAGTTCGCGATTGTTTTGATGAACATTCTGAACAATCTAACAAATGGTTTGGCCCATCTAATACTTTGGGACATAATCGAGAGTTCACTTTGTTCACAAAATCCCGCACCAGAAACACTTTCCCAATTATGGACGACTCTAGAGTCAACATGGCTCAATATTTCTGCAGGGGACTTCCAAGGAATTGTTAAGTCCATGCCACGTCGAGTTGCTGCAATACGCTGGGAAAAAGGAGGTCTGATACTATGTTAGGAGGTACTCCATGACTTTTTCCACTTCATTGTCAAAGAGGCTACTGAAATAGTTAAACGCCCTAACAGCATGAACAAGAAGGATGGCTACAACTTGGCTACATCCTGCCTACCAGCGGGGCCAGGCCAGCGAGCTGCGTGTTTTTCCCAGCAAGCAGATCCACGTAACAAGGTTTCAGCAGAATAGACAAGGGGCCACAAGAGAAATTCCGTATGGTATAGACCTCTTGCTGCAGGAAAACACTACCCATGGCTGCAAGCAGACTATTAGATACTGCCTGTCAGTCACCTTCCAAAGCAGCGCAGGCAGTAGGCTACCATTGAGCCACTACCCATCTGCCTCCCCATAGCAATATTTATTGCAAATTTTCCTGTGACGTCCTAGAATATGACGTCGGTAAGCTCCTGACTTTCGAAACAAGACACTATATAGGGGAAGACCGTCACCACAATCCAGCACTTTATGTTAGCGGTTGGCTATGTGATTCCCAAGTTGAAAACAAAGTAAAAAGAAGATAAACACATTAACTCTAGACAAACATAAACAAAATAAAGATCTTACAAAAGATTCCACTCCAAACACTACAATTTCTTCTCATTGTCATCTTGAGTGAAGCATTGTTTACGAGCCGTTTGGCACTCGTAACTACAGACACTTCTGAATGCAGTTAGGCATATTCTTTGTCAAATTGCGCAAATTAGCATGTGGAATATTGTCCCATTCCTCCACAGCGACATCTATGATGTCCCATGCCCTGTAGGGTCTGCCGGCCGAAGTGGCCGTGCGGTTAAAGGCGCTGCAGTCTGGAACCGCAAGACCGCTATGGTCGCAGGTTCGAATCCTGCCTCGGGCATGGATGTTTGTGATATCCTTAGGTTAGTTAGGTTTAACTAGTTCTAAGTTCTAGGGGACTAATGACCTCAGCAGTTGAGTCCCATAGTGCTCAGAGCCATTTGAACCATTTTTTGTAGGGTCTCTGGTGGGACAGGACGATTGCCAACTGCTCGTTATAGCATAGTCCATGCATTCCCAATGCAACTGAGAGCTGGAGAGGTCATTCCATCAGACTGATTCTATGCTCTAATAGGAAGGTATTTGCAAGATTGTGACGATCGCCGTCCATCAATGTGAATCCCGCTCCAATAAGTTCACCAAATGGAGCCACAAAGCATGCATGGATGTCGTTCGAATACTTCACATAAGACATTCTCCTACATATTGGCACAAGGGGAGTCCTGCCGCCATACATGATGCCATTCGAAAACATGACTGAAGCGCCTTGATAGAGGTGGCGGTCTGTAATGTGAGAGTGGAGACTGACAAGCTCATCAGAAAACAGCTGTATATCCCGCTGCTGTTTAGTCCACAAAAAGTCCTTTCGAGTCCATACGACATGAGACCTCTCCGAACGCCATTTAGAAAAGGAGGCCTGAGAGGTCTTCTAACACTTAATCCCCGCTCATGAGGCCTACTTCGTTCCTTTTATGTTGACACTGGACTTCTGTAGCTGTTTGGAACTGCCGCTGTAGATGTGTCGCATTGTGTTGTGGGTTTGGATGGTTGATTTGATGGAAGGGACCGAATAACGAGGCCATCGTTCCCACCGGATTAGGAAAGGACGGGGAAGGAAGTCGGCTGTGCCCTGTCAAACGAACCATCTCGGCATTTGCCTGGAGCGACTAGGGAAGTCACGGAAAATCTAAATCAGGATGGCCGGACGCGGGTTTGAACCGTCGTCCTCCCGAATGCGAATCCACTGCGCCACCTCAGTCAGTATTGAGGGTTTCTGCTTGCTGTTACACGCAGATATTCATTCTGCACGCGTGTTATTGTTTTTCTTGCAAAGCCATTTCTGTGACGATTCCCAAATGATCTTGTCGCTAGACACTTGTTCCAGATTCTAGAGACAGCACTTTGACTCACAGCGATATTTCCTGCAACGTGCACCTGTCTCATTCCCCGCTCCATTAGAGTTACTATATGAAGCCTCTAATTGTACGTTATTGTTGTCCGTACCATCCTGAAGGAATGCAAATTTCGTAATGTCACACAGCGAAGGTAATGCAATGTTTACAGGAGATACGGTTGCCACAGAATGCACATAGTGCCCCCTCACGGTAGAACCAAGGACTATCTCCACTGGAATTGTTGTTGTTGTTGTGGTCTTCAGTCCAGAGACTGATTTGATGCAGCTCTCCATGCTACTCTATCCTCTGCAAGCTTCTTCATCTCCCAGTACCTTCTGAATCTGTTTAGTGTATTCATCTCTTGGTCTCCCTCTATGATTTTTACCTTCCACGCTTCCCTCCAATACTAAATTGGTGATCCCTTCATGCCTCAGAATACGCCCTACCAACCGATCCCTTCTTCTAGTCAAGTTGTGCCACAAATTTCTCTTCTCTTCAATTCTATTCAATACCTCCTCATTAGTTATGTGATCTACCTATCTAATCTTCAACATTCTTCTGTAGCACCACATTTCAAAAGCTTCTATTCTCTTTTTGTGTAAACTATTTATCGTCCACGTTTCACTTCCATACATGGCCACACTCCATACAAATACTTTCAGAAACAACTTCTTGTCACTTAAATCTATACTCGATGTTAACAAATTTCTCTTCTTCAGAAACGCTTTCCTCGCCATTGTCAATCTACATTTTATATCTTCTCTACTTCGACCATCATCAGTTATATTGCTCCCCAAACAGCAAAACTCAGTTACTACTTTAAGCGTCTCATTCCCTAATCCAATGCCCGCAGCATCACCCGATTTAATTCGATTACATTGCGTTACCCTCGTTTTGCTTTTGTTGATGTTCATCTTATATCCTCATTTCAAGACACTGTACATTCCTTTCAGCTGATCTTCCAAGTCCTTTGTTGTCTCTGACAAAATCACAATGTCATCGGCAAACCTCAATGTTTTTATTTCGTCTCCATGGATTTTAATTCCGACTCCGATTTTTTCTTTTGTTTCCTTCACTGCTTGCTCAATATACAGATTGAATATCATCGGTGATAGGCTACAACCCTGTCTCACTCCCTTCCCAAAAACTGCTTCCCTTTGATGCCCCTCGACTCTTATAACTGCCATCTGGTCCTCTAGAATTACACTAAAAAAAGAAAAAAAAAGAAAAACACTCTATTGATATCATAACGTATCTCTGGATCAGAAGGTTCAACATTAAAGTTTCGGGAGCATTCATTTCGACCACTGCATAACCAAGCAGGAAATGGAAGAAAGCCAGTCCGCACCATCTCCCTCATGAGCCCTAAACAGAGCGTTTGGCTTCAGGGAGGAGGACGATATTGCAGGAGGCTGCGCAGCGGTTCCCCAAGCTCTCTCTACCTCCGCCGTCTCTTTAGACAGGCGGCCTCTGGGGACCCGGTTATCTGCACCAACGAAGGAGTCTGAGAGAGGGGAGGGAAGTCAGGGAGAGGGGTAGGGAAGCCACGGTATGGCAGCGCCCTGGGCGCCACGGCCGTATTTTTGAGACCACCCCCATCCCTCCCTCCCTTCCTCGCTATACCCTCCACAAGCCTCGCTCCCATCACACAGCGCCTCCGGAATCCTACCTTATACTTGGGACGAAACGCGCGCTTCGCGAGCTCTGGCCAGGCCAGCCATGAATCAGCTTATCGTGACGCGCAGCACCACGACTGGGCCATCAGTTCAGCGTAATACCGCCTCCTACTATATTGCGGGAATAAGGCGGACCGTTTACCATCCCTCGTGCATTTGTCGTGCGATAAGGATACCTGCACCAGTGCTTGCACAAAAAAGAAAACTATAAAGCAATTTTTGACACTTTTACGGTGATTCTGATCCCTTATTATGCTCAACTGCTTGTTTATTCACACGAGTCCCTTAATCTCTTCCTTTGAAAGTGGCCCTCAACTAATCATATTTTCTATGATTTGAGGATCACCTCCATGTTCGGGTTCTCTTTTATCATCATCTGCATTCAGCACCTCCATGAAGTGTTCGCACCATCTACGTCTCTACGTCTGCAACCACACTCTGCAAATCACCTTGATGTGCATAGCCATCTTGAAAGTTGTGTGTCATTGTTGGCAAGATGCCATTGTTTGCTTATTACAGGTTGACTGCGGGTGACTTTCTTTTTGTCAAGAATCCTTGTGACATTGTAGAGCTCCTTCATGTCTCCAGCACCAGTTGCCATCTGTACCTTCTCAGCCAATTCTGAGACTTAGAACTAGTTAAACCTAACTAACCTAAGGACATCACAAACATCCATGCCCGAGGCAGGATTTGAACCTGCGACTGTAGCGGTCTTGCGGTTCCAGACTGCAGCGCCTTTAACCGCACGGCCACTTTGGCTGGCTGCACTACAGTACAGACAGGAGTACACCCCAGTGAATTGAAGCAGGACCACTCTTGGTTTTTGTACAGGGCGTCCAAGAAACGTTACGATAGCTCAAAGGTGTTGTAAGGGTGTCTTGATGAACAAATCGAGGATAGGAACTCGAGTATCGAAACGTCATCCAACGACGCTACAGTGTGTCGAAGTTATAGGGGCCAGCGCCTGCCAATAGGCCACCCTTTTGGCAGCAAACGTGGCTCTGTGGGATGGCGGACCGTAGGGGAAGGTCTCGGCATGTTGTTTGATTTCAGTAACCGCGAATGATTGCCGCGATCGCCAGTGGAGAAGATGGAGCTAGCTACTGCCTAGACAGGCGTTGTCTGCTATGAATAGAATGCTCTGTTGCCTCCGTGGATATCGGTTTCAGACACAGCTTCCCTTGTGCTGAAAAGCATTGGATATTTTAGAGGATGCCAGGGGAAATATAACCTGCGAGCGGAAACGCATGCAAACAACTGACATCCACTGAGGCAACAGAGCATTTCTAACCGTAGGATACAAGGTCTTTCTAAGCAGCAGCTACCTCCGTGTTATTCACTGGCGAAGGCGACAATCAATCGCAATGATTGAATAACAGACAACTTTGCGAGGCGTTCCGAATACAGTCCGTTAGCGCTTTCTAAGCAGCAGCTACCTCCGTGTTATTCACTGGCGAAGGCGACAATCAATCGCGATGATTGAATAACAGACAACTTTGCGAGGCGTTCCGAATACAGTCCGTTAGCGTACAAAGTCAAGTTTACTGACGAAGGTGTGGCCTATGACTTCGACGCTCCGTAACCTTGTTAGATGACATTTTCGGTCACGGGTTCCTATCCCCGATTTGTTCCTCAAGGCACCGTGTGCAGTCCCTCGAAATTTCTCACAAATTTTCTGGCACACCATAAATACATAAGCGATCTGGCGGATATGGTGACTATTTGCTGATGACTCTATAGTGTACACGAAGTTACCGTCACTGTATGACAGTAGGACGGAATTTCTATTTGTTGTGATGAATTGAACCTTACTCTAAATGTAGAAAAATGTAAGTTGATGCAGATGACGAGGAACAACAAATCCTGTGATTTTAGAATAAAGTAATGGCGATTATTTTCTTGATACAGTCCAGCTGATTAAATATGTAGTCGTACTTTGCAAAGCGATGTGAAAAGAAACTATCACGTAAGGTCGGTACTTGGTAAGGCGAATGGGCGACTTTGGCATTTTGGGAGAATTTAAAGAAAGCATAGCTACCTGTAAGGAGACCACGTATAGAAGACACTTGCGCGATCCATTCCTGAGTACTGCTCGAGTATTTTGGATCCTCACCATGTAGGGCAAAAGGAAAACCTCGAAGGAATTTAGGTTGTTAACTGCAGATTCGATCAGCAGGCGAATATTACGGAAACACTCCGTGGGAATCTCTCGAGTGGAAACGACGTACCGGATATTTGCGGCTGAGTGCAGAATGACTCTACTGCCACCAACGTAAACTTCGTGTAAGGACCAGGAAGAGAAGAGAAATTACATACAGACATTCGCTTTTCAGTCACTCCACTTGGTAGTGTAATAGAAATGTGCCGTCAACCACGCACCGTATGGTGGCCTGCAGAGAATGTGCGTAGACGTAGATCAATTGTCTAGGTAGAAGAGTCGAGAGTTCTGTTCGCAGTGAAGTTAGTTTTCTTTCCGCTAAGTTGTGGCAGAAAGGGAGCGGTTGACCATATCGACTTCGATACGAGCAGACTCTCAAGAATAACAGTAATAGCAATGCCCAGCGCCCCCCCTCCCACGATTCGCAAAACCCTGATACTAAGTTGGTTTTATTAGTTTTGTATTATTCACTGGATTAATATAGCCTGGGAAATTTGCCTTCCGTTGTAAGAAAAGCTAATTTTTGATGCATGTCAATGCTTGATATCACACCTCCTGAACTATGACGCACTCAATGATATACACTGAAGCGCCAAAGAAACTGGTATAGGCATACGTATTCAAATACAGAGATATGTAAGGAGGAAGAATACGGCGCTGCGGTCGGAAAACCCTATGTAGACTATTAATGTCTGTTAGATCGGTTACTGCTACTACAATGGCAGTTTATAAAGATTTAAGTGAGTTTGAACGTGGTGTTATAGTCGACGCACGAGCGATGGGACACAGTATCTCCGAGGTAGCGATGAAGTGGGGATGTTCACATATGACCATTTCATAGCTTACAGTAAAACATCAAACGTCCAACATCGCTGCGGCCGGAAAAAGATCCTGCAAGAACGGAACCAACGACGACAGAAGAGACTCGTTCAACGTGACAGAGGCGCAACCATTCCGCAAATTACTGCAGATTTCAATGCAGGGCCATCAACAAGAATCAGCGTGAGAACCATTCAACTATACATTATCGAAGTGGGCTTTCGGAGTCGAAGTTCAAGTCGTGTACACTTGATGACTGCAGAACACAAAGCTTTGCGTCTGCCTGGGCTTCAACACTTGGCTGTTGATGACTGGAAACATGTTGTCTGGTCGGACGAGTCTCCTTACAAATTGCATCGAGCGGATGCATGTGTTTGGGTGTGGAAGCAACCTCATGAGTCCATGGACCCTGCGTGTCAACAGAGAACTGTTCAAATTGTTGAAGACTCTGTTATAGAGTGGGGCGTGTGCAGTTGGAATGATATGCGATCCCTGATACGCCTAGATACGACTCTGACAGGTGATGCGTACGTAGATTCCCTGCCTGATCACCTGCATCCATTTATGTCCGTTGTGCATTACGACGGACTTGAACAATTCCAGCAGGACAATGCGACACCCCACACGTCCAGAATTGCTGCAGAGTGGCTCCAGGAACAGTCTTCTGAGTTTAAATACTTTCACTGGCCACCAAACTTCCCAGATATGAACATCACTGAGCATGGCTGGGATGCGTTGCAACGTGCTGTTCAGAGGAGATCTCCACCTCCTCGTACTCACACGGATTTATGGACAGCCCTGCACGATTGATCGTGTCAGTTCCTTCTACCACTATTTCAGACATTAGTCGAGTGCATGCCACGTCGTGTTGCAGTACTTCTGTGCGTTCGCGGGGGCCCTACACGATATTAGGCAGGCGTACAAGATTCTTTGGCTCTTCAGTGTAATTTTGTAGGTACAATGTCTAAAAATGCATTATGAATAGACTTAGCAATAGAGAAGTAATAAATTAAAACATAATGTATGACGCTGAAGTTTTAGCGCATGAACCACGAGATTTCATTATTCCGCGTGGGGTGTCAGACAGAAAAGGTTCCGAAAATGTTAGAAATCATGGTTAAAGACTGTTGGAAGTCGCTTAGTGCACTCATTCTCAAATACTGGATGAGAATAGTGTGGGTAATCTGCGTACCGTGAGTTCTGCTGGCTGGAGACATATGCACAGTTTCAAACTTTAATACTTATTGTGTTAACCCATAACATAAGATTATTCCTCTTAATGAGTAGATTATGACTGAATTTTAATTTTTTAAGTTCGATAAATAATTGTATAAATAATCAAAATCAAATTTCTGTTGTCCCTGAAAGCCGTTAGATAGGTGACACGTAACAAAGAGTACACCGCTTCAGCCATTTGGAAGTACAGGGTGTATCAAAAAGAATCATCCGATTTAGGAAAAAAAAGTAACTCTAATGTTATTTGAGATGTGTGCGTGAATAACGTACTGTTGGAAAGAGAAAACTCATGAGTTTTTCATGGTTCCCGCTAGCTAGCAGCAGTGTGCGCCCACTTCAGTTATAGTAAAAATGGTGTCTGGACAAGAGAAAGAGTTTTGTGTTCTACGTTTTGCGCAGTGCGGGTCAGTAATAAGTGCTCAGCGTAACTTTCGTACAATGCATGGTGTGGATCCTCCTACACCACAGAGTATTAGACGATGGCATGCTCAATTCCAAGCGATAGATTGTTTGTGTAAAGGCAAATCGCCGGGCCGTCCCCGAGTGTCTGGCACATAATTATGTAGAACGCATCTGCCATAGTTTCACAAGGAGTCCGCAGAAATCCGTTCACCGTGCAGCTCGACAGCTCAGCTTGTCCCCGATGTCCGTGTGACGTGTGTTGCGTCGACATTTAACATGAAACCATACAGAATTCAGCTACTACAAGCTCTTCATGAAGGTGGTAAATAACAACGTGTGGAATTCTTTAATTTCGTTCATGAAAAGCTGGAAGATGACAGTTTTCTTCCACCCTTAGTCTTTAGTAACGAGGAAACATGCCATTTAAATGGAAAGGAGATCAATCATATGTGAGAATATGGCGTACGGAACAACTACATGAAGTTGTACAATATGAGAGGGACTCCCAAAAATTTAATGTGTTTTGTGCAGTTTCACAGGAAAAGGTGTACAATTAATTTTTTTGACGAGAACACTGTTACATGAAGCACATATCACAATATGCTTGAGAACTTTCCACGGTTGGAGACTGATTCGAACGACTTCATTTGCCGACAGGATGGGGCACCGCCACACTGCCATCTGGAAGCACGGCAACTTTTAAATCGAAGGCTTACTGAATGATAGATTGGTCCTAATCATTCAACCTTACATTACTGGCCTCCCAGATCACCTGACCTGACTGTATGTGATTATTTCTTGTGGGGGTTCATAAAAAAAACTCTGTTTAGGTGCCTCCATTACGAACCAGTAAGAATGAACTAAGGCATCGCATAACAGCAGCTATGGAAGCTGTAACTCAAGGCATGCTCACTGCAGTCTAGAAACAATTTCAATACCGCACTGACATATGCCGTGCATCTCAAAGGAGGCATATTGAACACCTACTAAAAGGTATGATAAGAAATTTTTGAGTTTCCCATTCATTAAAAAAATCATTGTGTACGTTTACTAGTTTCAGATATACAAGGTGTTACAAAAAGGTACGGCCAAACTTTCAGGAAACATTCCTCACACACAAAGAAAGAAAATATGTTATGTGGTCATGTGTCCGGAAACGCTTACTTTCCATGTTAGAGCTCATTTTATTACTTCTCTTCAAATCACATTAATCATGGAATGGAAACACACAGCAACAGAACGTACCAGCTTGACTTCAAACACTTTGTTATAGGAAATATTCAAAATGTCCCCCGTTAGCGAGAATACATGCATCCACTCTCCGTCGCATGGAATCCCTGATGCGCTGATGCAGCCCTGGAGAATGGCGTATTGTATCACAGCCGTCCACAATACGAGCACGAAGAGTCTCTACATTTGGTACCGGGGTTGCGTAGACAAGAGCTTTCAAATGCCCCCATAAATGAAAGTCAAGAGGGTTGAGGTCAGGAGAGCGTGGAGGCCATGGAATTGGTCCGCCTCTACCAATCCATCGGTCACCGAATCTGTTGTTGAGAAGCGTACGAACACTTCGACTGAAATGTGCAGGAGCTCCATCGTGCATGAACCACACGTCGTGTCGTATTTGTAAAGGCACATGTTCTAGCAGCACAGGTAGAGTATCCCGTATGAAATCATGATGACGTGCTCCATTGAGCGTAGGTGGAAGAGCATACTGACGAAACTAAAATGAGCTCTAACATGGAAATTAATCGTTTCCGGACACATGTCCACATAACATCTTTTCTTTATTTGTGTGTGAGGAATGTTTCCTGAAAGTTTGGCGGTACCTTTTTCTAATACCCTGTACAGACGTGCCAAATTGGAGGATTCTTTTTGATAGACCCTGTATTTTTCTAATATGTGAGGTTTCAGAATGAGAGTTGCGTGTGGATATATGAGTGAGTATTAAAGCTGTGTTCTCGTCAGCCGCAACGGTCTACCTAGATCATGGTTTATTTTGGACTGCAGTGATGGATATATCCATTACCTGATCTAAAGTATCTGGCCACCTAATAGTGTAAATTAATGCGGCGCGAGTCGATCCTTCGCCTTTACGACAGCCTGAGCTCCACTGTAGATGCTTCCAGTGAGGCGGTTGAGTGTATAGGTACGAATGGCCGGCCGATCTTCCGCGTGAGCCTAAACCGGACAAAGTAGTTGAGTTGGTGAGCTGTGGCGGCTTCTTTATTTCAGATCTCCCGCTGTGCGCACCAGAGAACTAGCGGTTCCTCGCCACAGAGAGCGGCTTCCATCCATATTTCTGTCAGGGGCGCTGTGGTTTGCGGCGTCAAGTCGGACTCGGCTCCGCTAGGAGTGATGCATTGTGTAGGGATCGGATTTGCTCAAGTTGGCTGTTAGGATTTGTTTCGAACCCTGTTGGCACTGCGGCTCTTCCACCTTAGTCCCGAGAGAGCATTGTTGTAACGACCTTGGCCCTGTGTGTTCCTTGAGGGCAAAAATTTATTTCATTAGATTTTGACAAAGCTCTGTAAGCTCTAAGTCGAATCAGCGCGCCGGGGATAGGTGATACTCTGTCACAACCACTGACAGCCTTGGGAGAGCCAGACATGACAAAACTCTTCCATCTGGTGAGCAAGATGTATGAGACAGGCGAAATACCCTCAGACTTCAAGAAGAACGTACTAATTCCAATTTCAAAGAAATCAGTTATTTACAAGTGTGAAAATTACCGAACTATCATCAAGTTACCTCTTTAGGAATGTGGAATGCACTCAACGACTGTGGTATGACTTTAAAAATGATGGAGAACAGCAGTCAGCCGTCCTTTCCTTTCAGGCGTTATTAAAGCCGTCGTGAATGAACTGTCACAGGGACCCGAACAAAAGGGGACTGACGTACGGAGGGCATGTATCAAAACTCTGAAATACTGTATTGATAAAGACTAGTTACTAGCTTAAATCTAGATTTGCTTTAATAAAGCCTTAAAGGAAAGGACGACTGATTGCTGTTCTTCATCATTCTGAAATACCGAAATATCAGTTTAATAAGTCACGGTTGCAAAATATTAACACGACTGCCTTACAGACAAATGGAAAAAATGGTAGAAGCCGACCTCGGGGAAGATCATTTTGGATTCCGGAGAAATGTTGGAACACGCGAGGCCATACCGACTGAACCTAAGACTTCGCAAAGAAGATAGGTTAAGGAGTGGCCAACCTACATTTATAGCATTTGTTGACTGACAGAAAGCTTTTGACAATGTTGACTGGATTATTCTCTTTGAAATTTTGAAGGTAGCAGCGGTAAAACACAGGGAGGGAAGGACTATTTACAACTTGTACAGAAGCCGGAGTCGAGAGGTATGAATGGGAAGCAGTGGTTGAGAAGGAGGCAGAATTGTAGCCTACCCCAGATCTTATTCAACATGTACATTGAACAAACAGTAAAGGAAACCAAAGAAAAATTTGGAACTGGAATTAAAGTTCAGAGAGAAGAAATACAAACGTTGAAGCTTGCCGATGACATTGTAATTGTGTCACAGTCAGCGAAGGATTTCGAGGAGCAGTTGAATGGAATGGACAGTGTCTTGAAAGGGGCATATAAGATGAACATCAACGAAAGCGTCCACCTCCGTAGCGTTACCGCCTACCACGCAAGGGGGCCCGGGTTCGATTCCCGGCAGGGGACTCGGTGTTGGGTGTCCTTCATTATCATTTTCATCATCATTGATAAGCAAGTCGCCGCCATACTACCATTTCATTTTCATCAACGAAAGCAAAAAAAAAGGTTAATTGAAATGTAGTCGAATTAAATCAGGTGATGCTAATGGAATCAGATTAGGAACTGAGACACTTAAATAGTAGATGAAGCTTGCTATTTCGGTAGCAAACTAATTGATGATGTCCGACATAGTGACAACATAAAATGTAGACTGGCAATGGTAATAAAAGCAATTCCAAACAAGAGAAATTTGTTAACGCTGAACATAGATTTAAGTGTTAGGAAGCCTTTTCTCAAGGTATTTGTCTGCAATGTAGTCATGTATGGAAGTGAAACATGAACTAACAGTTTAGATAAAAACAGAATAGAACCTTTCGAAATGTAGTGCTACAGAAGAATGCTGAAGATTAGGTGGGTCGATCACGTAACTCATGAAGCACTGAATAGAACTGGGGACACAAGATATTTGTGGCACAATTTGACCAAAATAGGGATCGGTTGATATGACTCATTCTGAGGCATCAAGGGATCACCAGTTTAGTACTGGAGGGAATGATGGGGGATGAAAATCGTACAGGGAGACGAAGAGATGAATACAGTAAGTTGATTCAGAAAGATGTGATTTGCAGTAGTTATCCGAAGATGAAAAGAAAATTGGAAATTTGTGGTAAGACCTTATGGAACCAAACTGCTGAGGTCGTCGCTCCCCAAGCTTACGCACTACTTAATCTAACTTAAACTCCCCGTGGTAAGGTCTTATGAGACCAAACTACTGAGGTCGTCGGTCCCTAAGCTTTCATACTACTTAGTCTAACTTAAACTCCCCGTGCCCAAGGGAGGACTCGAACCTCGGACGGAGGAAGCCGCGCGGACCGTGACAAGATGTCCTGACCGCTCGGCTACCCCGTCCGGCTAGATGAAGACGCTCGCAGAGGATACAGTAGCACACAGAGCTGCATCAAACCAGTCTCTGGACTGACGACCACAACAACAACAACAGCAGCAACAACAACAGCAAGTCATCTTCCTCTCGTTTGTATGAACTAATGTACAGAGATTCTGGTGCCTTGGAGAGTCTGATTCATTAGGTGCTTTGGTCTTGGGTAGATTACTGTGCTGCGCAATGACCCAATGAGCCTAGAGGTCGTTAAGCACCTTAGACGGACTATGGCAAGAGAAGGCGATATTGGTTGTTTCTGGATTTATTTTCCGTCCCGTTATCTTGCCTCTCGGTGTTGAGTAGAATGAAGGGGCTGCAATGGTAGAGATACGGTTCTAGTAAGGGTATGTTTAGCAGCAAACCTAATAGGATAAAAGTTTTTAATATTGTATAAATGATTGCTGATTCCATGAGCGGAAAACAGTTGATTTTGATGGAGGTTGCACCTACAAAGGGTATCCTTTCATGGCTGAACACCCGATTAAAGGGGATTTTTTTTATTATGATGATGATGGTGATGTTTGGTTTGTGGGTGCTCAATTGCGCGGTCATCAGCGCCCGTACAAAGTCCCAGCCTTTACTCAGTCCAATCTACCCACTTTCACGAATGATGATGAAATGATGGAAACAACACAAACACCCTGTCCCCGGGCAGAGAAAATCCCCAATCCGGCCGGGAATTTAACCCGGGACCCCGTGATCCAGAGGCAGCAACGCTAGCCACTACACTAGATGCGGACAAAAAGGGGATTGTGAAAGAGGCTAGTGGTGCCGCAACTTAGACGCTTTCCTAGTTTTTGCTGGTCTTACGGTTGTTGTGACACGCGCAGAGGACGCCAAACCTGTTGGCCCCATAGTTCTTTTGAGGCCCGGAAGCCTTCGTGCATTGGCTGCCGACATCGCCCTCGCCCAGTCTGTCGCCTCCTACATTATCTTATCGCCGCAGACAATTAAGCAACTTTGTTAACGGCTCTTGCCGCAATAATTGTATTACTTTGTTTCCTTCTCCTTTTTTAAAAGAGACATCATCCTAGCTCGTGTTTTAACTCATGTCAGTTTAAGAGTTTCACTCATCTGTGTTTATGTCTTGCAGGGCTCTGAACGACCATTGCCCATGTGGTTAAATTTCTTTAAATTTTATCACCTGGCGCTGGCTAAAAGTTTTGGAAATTTGTGGTAGCTAAGGTCTCATGGGACCAAACTGCTAAGGTCATCGGTCCATAAGCTTACACACTACTTAATCTAACTGAAACTAACTTACGCTAAGGTCGACACACACACCCATGCCCAAGGGAGGACTCGAACCTCCGACAAGGGAAGCCGCATGGACCGTGACAATACCCCTAGACCGCGCGGTTACCCGCGTGGCTGGCGCTGGCTAGGTTTAATTTCTGAAGAGCTGTGACGGGCCGTTTCTTAATTTTTTTTATTTTTTCATAAGATTTAGTTATTTGGCACTGGCTAAGTTTTTAATTAAAGGGGTTTTTAGCTGCGGAGACAGGATGTTAATGGGGATGCATTTATAAGTAACTGCCTTTATTACCCACGAATTCTTCGTTTCATATCAGTATGACCAGGGTGATTCTGAAGATGCCTCACGTCGCTCTGGACAAAATGTCAGCAACAAAAGTGTTTTATGGACCACGACCATACAACCTGGTAGATTCACCAGAAACTTACTCCCCTCGCCTCTATTAATGAGTGAAACAAGCAAATGTTTGAGCCTGAGTGCTGTCTTTAGTTATTGCTTAAATCAAGGGCACTGTTTTTCAGCAGTGGCAACGTGAGAGAAGCCACAATGAGTGAGAAAGAAGGTTGCACGATAAAAAATTACATTACTCATCTGTTTCCTGTGTCTCCTCGATGGAATTGTGGCATGCTGAAAGAGTAATTTTCTGTCTAGGTAGTGTGATCCATATTTTGATTCCGAGATAATAAAACAGCGTGGTTAAAATGCATTTTCGTGTTGATGTGTTGCCTGTATTTTACATACAGTAATTTTAGTCTTTCCACATTCCCTTGAAACTTAGAACGTTGTCATTATAGTCAGTCACAACTGTTCCTCAATCCAAAAATGATACTTCCTCTTCAAAACATAGGTTTACATAACTAAGTATAATGCACGAATAACAGCTAAATTGTCAAAAACTGAGAAAGGGGGAGTAGAAGAAAAATGGTCCTTATTCAAAGGAACCCTTGCTAGAGAAGACACGGACATCTGTGGAAAAACGAGTGCCTCACCAAAAGAGAAGGAGATACCTTGGTGGAATGATCGGGTAAAGACCACAGTACAATATAGGAACGTACTGGATAGAAAATTAGACCATGAAAAACAGGAAACAGACGAAATGAATTAGCAATTGAACATCTAGCTCAGGAATACTGGAGGCAGAATCAGTCTGTAAAAAGGCTGATCCAGGAAGAAAAGAGAAAGTGCTGGGAAGACTGTACTACAAGGATAGAGGAAGACTGTCAGGGAAGCAGCAAATTACTGTACAAAGAACTAAAGAGTAAACGAAATGAATATATAAATATACTTTCCATGGAAATAGATGACGGTAACTTAATACGAACAGAGGAAAGGATCAGGGATGGTTCAAATGGCTCCGAGCACTGTGGGACTTAACATCTGAGGTCATCAGTCCGCTAGAACTCAGAACTACTTAAACCTAACTAACCTAAGGACATCACACACATCCATGCCCGAGGCAGGATTCGAACCTGCGACCGTAGCGGTCGCGCGGTTCCGGACTGAAGCGCCTAGAACCGCTCGGCCACCGCGGCCGGTGATCAGGGATGGGATGAAAAAGTACTTCAACAAGCTAGGGGACAACACAACCATCAACGACTGTAGAGTAACTAATGAAGTCCAAACCAACGGACATCCACTACCATGACGTGAGGTAGAAACAGCGTTAAGGAGCATGCGGAATGGAAAGTCGACAGGCTTTAATTAACTCAGCTCAGACACGAGAAAGTCAGCTGAAATGTTACGCTTAACTGGGCCATATAGAGTGTTACCAGTGGTTTGGAAAGAAAATAAAATCCCAGAAGACTGGAGTGAAGGAGTCATCATCCCCCTGTTCAAGGAGGGCAATCAGCGAAAATGTGGAAATTGCAGAGGCATCACACTGCTGTCGCACACTTTGAAGCTGTTGAAAAAGATCATAGAAATGAGAATTAGAAAGATACCTACGTATGGTCGAGCGGTAGCTCATAAGCTACATATCACGACAGTAAAACCAAAACACCGCCTCGCTTGGTGTAAGGAGCGTCAACATTGGACAACTGAACTGTGGAAAAACGTTGTGTGGAGTGATGAATGACAGTACACAATGTGGCGATCCGATGGCAGGGTGTGGGTATGGCGAATGGCCGCTAAACGTCATTTTCCAGCGTGTGTAGTGCCAACAGTAAAATTTGGAGGAGGTGCTGTAATCGTATAGTCGTGTTTTTCATGGAGGGGGCTTGAATCCCTTGTTTTTTTTTTTCGTGGCATTATCACAGGACAGGCCTACATTGATGTTTTAAGCACTTTCTTGCTTCCCACGGTTGAAGATCAATTCGGGGATGGCGACTGCATCTTTCAACACGATCGAGCACCTGTTCATAATGCACGGCCTGCGGCGGAGTAGTTACATGACAATAACATCCCTGTAATGGATTGGCCTGTACAGAGTCCTGACCTGAATCCTATAGAACACCACTGGGATGTTTTGGAACGCCGATTTCGTGCCAGGCCTCACCGACCGACATCCATACCTCTCGTCAGTGCAGCACTCCGTGGAGAATGAGCAGCCATTCCCGAAGAAAGCTTCCAGCACCTGATTGAACGTATGCCTGCGATAGTGAAAGGTGTCATTAAGGCTAAGGATACCATATTGAACTCCAGCATTACCGATGGAGGACGCCACGAATTTGTAAGTCATTTTAAACCAGGTGTCCAGATACTTTTGATCACATAGTGAAGCAGAACCTTCGCTTGAGGAAAAACAACATGGATTCAGGAAAGTTCGAGGTACTACGGATCTTATATTTGCAGTAATAATTTTGGCACTCAAGTACTGGGAATTTGAAAGAAATCTTGTGATTGTATTTATGGACATTGAAAAAGTGTATGACAATGTTCCTCGAAAAAAGATATGGGAATGTTTGGAAGACCTAAAGGTTCCAAAGTACCTAATCGATAAAGTCAAGATGCTATATCAAGTCTTACAGCTGTGTTCAGATAGGCAACGGACGATCAGAATGGTTTGAAACAAAGAGAGAGCTGCCCTATCACTACTCCTGTTTGTAATGGTAATGGACAAAATCATAAAATCTTTCGAGAAAATAGACAGCGACGATTTGATAGTATTGGGAGAGACAGAAACTGAAGCACAGAAGAAACTTAATGATTGGATTAACACATTCAATAATTTCGGACTAAATATAAGCAAAACAAGGACTGTAGAGTTGACCATCAACATAAAAGGAACAACCTCAAATATATTTCCAGTAGGAGTCAAAGCAGAATCTGTTTCACATTTCAACTACCTAGGAAGCATGAGCTCGAAAGACAACACCATTAAGCAGGAAATACTCAGCAGAACACAGACAGCATCCAACTTTTACAGTCAAATTGTCAATCTTCTCTGGGATGATAAAATACCACGAAAAGCGAAAGTCCTAACATATGGTTTAGAAACATGTGTCCTGCTAAACAAAGACCTCAGCAGAATTCATGCAACAGAAAAGAGATTCATTAGAACTAGGAATCAGACAACTAGAAAGGACAAAATCAGGATGAGTTGAACAGAAAAGTAGCTGGTATTGAAGTCCCGGTTACCAGTGTCATAAAGGAACGCAGGCTTCAGTGGTATGGGCACATAACGACAATGAGCGGTCAAAGACTTGCCAAAAGTATTTGAACCTGAGTCTCGTTGGAAGAAGACCATGAGAAAGACCAAGAAAACGCTATATGAAGGCTGATAGGTCAGATGTGGAGGAGAAAGGACACAAATGGGAAGTTGTCCTGGAACAGAAATTCTATGAAGACAGAACGAGACGTCGAGCGCTTGTACACCACACCTGGGAAACTGGAGTTGGAAAACGATGGTGGTGATGATGATGATGATGGCATAAGGAAAACAATCCGTTAGTGCGTAGTAACACTCACAATTTGGATCATGCAGAGACATCTGAAATAGTTCCCAAGTATAAAGTGAAATCGGGACAGTCCATGGTTACAGTACACTGCAACAACTATACCTCATTTCCACCTCCTCACTAAGAAGGACGAAGTTCCGTGTAGAAAATGCGTTAGTTATGTTATCTTTTCTTGAAGTTATTTTGAAAGTTTATAATTAACAATTTCTTCAAATTAACACAACATTTAGTAAATAAGTTCTGAAATGAATCCAAAATATGAAAAATAATCAGTACATTTGAAAACTAATGAAACTCGTATGTCTCATGTAATTAAAACTGTACGAAATGTGAAATAAGAATGATTGTGAATCTACAAGTACAATGTGTAGCGAAACATGAGAAACTTACCAGTTCCATTACAGTTACTATCATGCCGTAACTGTTTGTTATGTTGAGGGTCCCTGTAACCTACTTTTGTTCCTGATCTATGCTGCACTAAAAATCGCCATAGTCTTAGCTGTAGTACGTTTTATATGCTAATTTATACCTCCCCCCGGCAGTCTACAAGAGTAGTATACAACACTGGCTAATCTATTTAATGAATGTCAGTCACAGAAAATAGTTGAAGACGTGTTAGGTTCGCGTAGAAAATATCAAAGACAGCACTTGCGAAAAACTGCTTTTGGCGACGCCTGCATCAATCAGAATAAATTGAGGCAGATATATGGTGGATCTACGATACGGACCAAGTGTGCCAAGAGACGGTGTACCAATCCTCGCCGGCTAGCAGCTGGGCTTATCACACCAAAAGGCACCAGGGAAGAGCAAGCGGAGAAGGGAGGGGAGGGGAGCGCTGAGATACGACGAGCCAGCCTTAATTAAACGCCGCCCCCGGCTACTGGGGGCGGTGGAGGTCGGATTGCAGCGGCGAAAAGCGCGCAACTCCACCCCAGGGACGATCACAATCTCCTGTTAGCGACACGCGTAGATGGGATCTACGTAGGATGGAAATATAATGCAGCTCTGAGAATCTGTTTTCCCGAGTTGGTAAGTTACAGTTGCGCTCGAATAGTGCGTGTGGAGTTCCAATTGCGCGTTTGTTTCGTTGGCGACAATGAGAGAGAAGGGAAAGCGTGAGATTCTATGCTAACGCTTACACGACTTCTCTGGAATAGTTTTAAGTTGGTCTCCGATCTTAACACGGGACTGTAGGATAGAAAATTAAGTAAAATCACTTTACAGACGAAATGCAACTGGTTCTCACGGATTACATGTAGCATTTGTTTCACAACGTTTCCAAAACGGGACATTGCAGCTGCCCTTCTCTCCTTAAAAAGACGGAAAGTAAAATACACTGAAACATAAACTAACAGGTCAAAAAACCACTGAAGAACAAAGAAACTGGTACACCTGCCTAATATCGTGTAGGGCCCACACAAGCATACAGAAGTCCTGCACCACGACGTGGGGTGGTGTCGACTAATGTCTGAAGTAGTTCTGGAAGGAACTGACACCATGAATCCTGCAGGGCTGTCCATGCATCCGTAGGAATACGAGACGGTTTAGATCTCTTCTGAACACCACGTTGCTAGGCGTCCCACATATGCTCAATAATGTTCATGTCTGGGGAGTATGATGGCCAGCGGAAGCGTTTAAACTCAGAAGAGTGTTCCTGGAGCCACTCTGTAGCAATTCTACACGTGTGTAGTGTCCCATTGTCCTGCTGTAATTGCCCAAGTCCGTCGGAATACACAATGAACATGAATGGATGCAGATGATCAGAAAGAATGGTTACATACGTGTCACCTGTCAGAGTCGTATCTAGACGTATCAGGGGTCCCATATCACTCCAGTTGCACAAGTCCCACACCACTGCAGAGCCTCTAACAGCTTGAAGAGCCCCTTGCAGACATGTAGAGTCCACGGATTCATGAGGCTGTCTCCATACCCGTACACGTCCATCCGCTAGATACCGCTTGAAACGAGATTCGTCCGACCAGACAACATGTTTCTAGTCATCAGCAGTCCAGTGTCGATGTTGACGGGCCAGGGCGAGGAGTAAAGCTTTGTGTCGTGCAGTCATCAAAGGATCACGAATGGGCCTTCGGCTCCGAAAGCCCATATCGATTATGCTTTATTGAATTGTTCGCTCGCTGACATTTGTTGATGGCCTAGCATTGAAATCTGCAGAAATTTGCGGAAGCGTTGGACTTCTGTCACGTACAACGATTCTCTTCAGTCGTCTTTGGTCTCGATCTTGCAGGATCTTTTTCCGACCGCAGCGATGACGGAGATGTTTCACCGGATTCCTGATATTCGCGGTACACTCGCGTAATGGTCGTATGGGAAAATAACCACTTCATCGCTGCCTCGCATATGCTGTGTCCCATCGCTCACACGCCGACTACAACATCACGATCAAAACTCACTTAAATCTTGATAACCTGTCATTGTCGCAACAGTAACCGTTCTAACAACTGCACCAGGCACTTGCGTCTTATATAGGCGTTGCCGACCGCAGCGCCGTATTTTGCCTGTTCACATATCTCTGTGTTTGAATACGCTTGCCTGTACAAGTTTCTCTGGCGCTTCAGTGTAGAATGAGTTACTAAATTTAAACATCTTAGGGAAATTATACAGCAGAATGGGGTAGAATAATCTGCGATATACACACAGTCCAGTCACATTAATGTCAGCATCGTCTTTGTTCGACGTCAACGAGCACTAACCACTCACAGGTCGCAGGGAGCAGCACTAGCAGCGGAAAAAGCGACAAAAAAGCATGCTAAATTTAAAAGAACGCAAAATCCCCAAGATTGGCAAAGTTTTACAGAAGTTAGAAATATGGCGCGTACTTCAGTGCGAGATGCTTTTAATAATTTCCACAACGAAATTCTGTCTCGAAATCTGGCAGAAAACCCAAAAAGATTCTGGTCATACATAAAGCACACCAGTGGCAAGACACAAGCAATACCTTCACTGCTCGATAACAACGGTGAAGTCACTGATGACAGTGCCACTAAAGCAGAGTTATTAAACACGGTTTTCCGAAACTCCTTCACCAAAGAAGACGAAGTAAATACTCCTGAATTACAATCAAGAACAACTGGCAAGATGAGAAACATAGAAGTAGATATTCTCGGTGTAACAAAGCAGCTTAAATCACTTAATAAAGGCAAGGCCTCCGGTCCATTTTGTATAGCAGTCAGGTTCCTCTCAGAGTATGCTGATAAAATAGCTCCATATTTAGTAATTACATACAATCACTCGCTCACAGAAAGATCCGTACCTAAAGACTGGAAAATTGCTAAAGTCACACCAATACCCAAAAAGGGAAGTAGGAGTAATCCGCTGAATTACAGACCTATATCACTAACGTCGATTTGCGGTAGGGTTTTAAAACATATACTGTATTCAAACATTATGAAGTACCTCGAAGAAAACGATTTATTGACATATAGTCAGCACAGATTCAGAAAATATCTAGCTCTTTATACTCATGAAGTAATAAGTGCTATCGACAGGGTGACAAATTGATTCAATATTTTTAGATTTCCAGAAAGCTTTCGACACCGTTCCTCACAAGCGTCTTCTAACCAAACTGCATGCCTACGGAGTATCGCCTCAGTTGTGCGACTGGATTCATGACTTCCTGTCAGAAAGGTCACAGTTCGTAGTAATAGACGGAAAGTCATCGAGTAAAATAGAAGTAATATCCGGCGTTCACCAAGGAAGCGTTACAGGTCCTCTATTGTTCCTGATCTATATTAACGACATAGAAGACAATCTGAGTAGCTGTCTTGGATTGTTTGCAGATGATGCTGTCATTTACCGTCTTGTAAAGTCATCAGATGATCAAAACGACGTGCAAAATGATTTAGATAAGATATTTGTATGGTGCGAAAAGTGGAATTGACCCTGAATAAAGAAAAGTGCGAAGTTATTCACATGAGTACTAAAAGAAATCCGCTAAACTTCGATTACTCGATAAGTCACACAAATCTAGAGGCTGTAAATTCAACTAAATACTTAGGAAATACAATTACAAATAACCTAAATTGGAACGATCACATAGATAATATTGTGCGTAGAGCAAACCAAAGACTGCGATTCATTGGCAGAACACTTAGAAGGTGCAACAGGTCTACCAAAGAGACTGCTTACACCACGCTTGTCCCCCCTATTCTAGAGTACTGCTGTGCGGTGTGGGATCCGCATCAGGTGGGACTGACGGATGACATCGAAACAGTACAAAGAAGGGGCAACTCGTTTTGTATTAACGCGAAATAGGGGAGATAGTGTCACAGACATGATACGTGAATTGGAGTAGCGATCATTAAATCAAAGGCGTTTTTCGTTGCGACGGGATCTTCTCATGAAATTTCAATCACCAGTTTTCTCCTCCGATTGTCTGTTGGCACCCACCTACATAGGGAGAAATTATCATCGCTATAAAATAAGAGAAATCAGTGGACGCACGGAAAAATTTAAGTGTTCGTTTGTCCCGCGTGCCGTTCGAGAATGGAACGGTAGAGAGATAGCATGAAGGTGGTTCATTGAACCCTCTGCCAGGCACTTTATTGTGAATAGCAGAGTAATCACGTAGATGTAGATGTAGATGAGAGTGTACGAAGCGTGTTGGACGTGGGAAAGGAGCGGTTTATGTGACGTCCGAAAGGGTATGATCATTGGCTTCCGGGCCAATGGTGAAAGCATTTCGGGTGCAATGAAAGATACAGATGTTTGGAAAATAATGCGTGACAAGGAGATCTATGAAAACACTGAGAAAACATCAGAAGTAAGGCAAAGTGGAGGTTCGTCCTCTTTGATGATGATGATGATGATGATATTTGGTTTGTAGGGCGCTTAACTGCGTGGTTATCAGCGACCGTACGAAATCCCAATCTTTGCAATGTCCAGTCCCGCCACTTTTCCCACATGATAATGAAATATTGGGGACAACACAAACATCCACTCCGCGGGAGGATAAAATCCCAATCCCGTCCGGTAATCGAACGCTGGACTCCTGGATCCAGAGGTAGCAACGCCAGCCATTATACAACAAGCGGCGGTCCCATCCTGTTTGGACACCTGTACCGAATGAATGACAACAAGTTAATGAAACAAATATTCCCGTATTTATAGAAAAAGAAATCGACAACAGGATGAATTACAGTAATCAGACAAGAACTAAAAAGACACAACAACAAAGGATCGGAAATAGAAGAAAGAAACATCTTCGAGACTAATGTACTACATTTAGAAGGCTTTCAGAGCATACGAAGTAAGAGATCAGAAACAACAAGGAGAGAAGGAAGGAAAGATAACGTGCGGAGAAAAGGATACAATAACCGGAAAAATTCGTAACAAGAAGTTTTGATACTAATCAGTCAATACGAACATTAAAAAATGGTTCAAATGGCTCTGAGCACTATGGGACTTAACTTCTGAGGTCATCAGTCCCCTAGAACTTAGAACTACTTAAACCTAACTAACCTAAGGACATCACACACATCCATGCCCGAGGCAAGATCGAACCTGCGACCGCAGTGGCCACGCGGTTCCAGACTGTAGCGCCTAGAACCGGTCGGCCACCCCGGCCGGCGAACATTAAAGAAGGTGGCTTTATGCTTGGAGCATCAAACTTTCATCAGTCAGTGTAAGATAATAATAATTGAATTCTTTGTCCTCCTTTTGCCGGAGGCGCAGTTATACAATTATACCATTTTTAGTGACTGCAATAAAAGTCTTATGTAGACCATAGGCGTTTCCCTATATTTCAAAGCATCTTCAGTTGTCAACTTTTTTCTTCGTGCTTCATTCCCAATGTTTTCCATACGTACACTATGTGATCAGAAGTAATCGGACACTAACAAAAACATACGTTTTTCAACAAAAAAAATGGCTCTGAGCACTATGGTACTTGACATCTATGGTCATCAGTCCCCTACAACTTAGAACTACTTACACCTAACTAACCTAAGGACATCACACAACACCCAGTCATACGTTTTTCATAAAAGCTGCATTGTGCTGCCACCTACTGCGAGGAACTCCATATCAGTGACCTCAATACTCATTAGATATCGTGAGAGAGTAGAATGGGGCGCTCTGTGGAACTCGCGGAATTCGAGATTAGTCAGGTAATTCGGTGTCGCTTGGGTCATACGTCTGTACGCGAGATTTCCACACTCCTAAACATCCCTAGGTCCACTGCTTCCGATGTGATAGTGAAGTGGAAACGTGAAGGGACACGTACAGCACAAAAGCGCACAGGCCGACTTCGTCTGTGGCGATCTGATGGCAGGGTGTGGGTATGGCGAATGCCAGATGAACGTCATCTGCCAGCATGTGGAGAGCCAACAGTAAAATTCGGCGATAGTGTTATGGTGTGATCGTGTTTTCGATGGAGGGGCTTGCACCCCTTGTCGTTTTGCTTGGCACTGTCACAGCACAGGCCTACACTGATGTTTTAAGCACCTTCTTGCTTCCAGCTGTTGAAGAGCAACTCGAGGATGGCGATTGTACCTTTCAACACGATGGAGCACCTGTTCATAATGCACGGCCTGTGGCGGAGTGGTTACACGACAATAACACCCTGTCCGGAACCGCTCGACTGCTACGGTCGCACGTTCGAATCCTGCCTCGGGCATGGATGTGTGTGATGTCCTTAGGTTAGTTAGGTTTAAGTAGTTCTAAGTTCTAGGGGACTGATGACCACAGCTGTTAAGTCCCATAGTGCTCAGAGCCATTTGAACCATTTGAATAACATCCCGTAATGGACTGGCATGCACAGAGTCCTGACCTGAATCTTATAGAACACCTTTGGGATGTTTTGGAACGTCGACATCGTGCCAGGCCTCACCGATCGACTTCTTCTCAGTGCAGCACTCCGTGAAGAATGGGCTGCCATTCCCCAAGAAACCTTCCAGCACCTGATCGTACGTATGCCGCCGAAAGTGGAAGTTCTCATCATGGCTAAGGGTGGACCAACACCATACTGAATTGCAGAATTGCCAATGGAGCGTGCCACGAACTTGTAAGTCATTTTCAGCCAGGTGTCCGGATACTTTCGATCACATAGTGTAAGTGCTCGATTTTCATATAATTGCACTTACACTGGATATATTTTACCTTTCAGGTTGTTTTCATGCACTTTCACCTCAGAAGCTTTTTCTTATAAGGGGCGATAAAAAATTCTCCGTTTGAGGGCACTGTTGCAGCGGTCACGGAGCGTAGCGCGACACCGATGCAGGTCTATAAGCACCGACAAAGGAACTTATAGACAAAGGATATATAGGCAAAGGAATAGTGTGGTATTCGCGTGTTTCAGACGTGTATGTGGTAAATGCGGAAACGTGAACTATGTTGACATTACCAAATCCGTCCAAATAGGACAAACGTGTTATTATTTTTCCTTGGCCGCCGGAGGACAAACGCCGGTAGACATCGATCGGAGAATGAGGAATGTGCATGGGGCAGCATGTTTGTCGAAAACCACCATCGCTGTGGAATGGTATGCGACAAGGAATGCTGCTGCCTCATGATGACACACACATCCCCATAACGCAAATGTCGTAACGCAGAAGTTACACCAACTGAAGCGGGAGAAACCGGGCGTTGTGGTCAATCGGTTCTAGGCGCTTCAGTCCGTAACCACGCGGCAGCTACGGTCGCAGGTTCAAACCCTGCCTGGGGCATGGATGTGTGTGATGTCGTTAGGTTAGTTAGGTTTAAGTAGTTCTAAGTGTAGAGGACTAATGACCTCAGATGTTCTGTACCATAGTGCTTAGAGTCATTTGAACCATTTGAACTAATGTCGAAAATAAGTACAAAAAAACTGCTTCGGAAGTCTTAGTGCGGTAAAACGGGTCGCCTGTTTTCGGTGCTAGGTGGAGGAATACAAGGTTCACCCACAGGGCAGCGCCCATGGTATAGGGCATAAGGCGCGTTCGTTGTCTGCGGGACTATGTGGTGCATTACGAGTTCCCTCCTCCATTTCCAGTATTGTCCCACACGATTTTTTTGGTGGTGTTATGGTGTTTTGGTGTGAGAGGGCATGGTCTGAATGGGCGTACTGCCCTCTAAACGTTTGAACGCGATACATTCACTGGTCAATGTTATTGTGAGACTGTACTCCTTTCCCATGTACGTTTGATCATGGGTGATTCACCCTTGGATTCATTTTTGTGGATTACAATGTGCGGCAGCATCGAACAGTGCAGATGGCGCAGATCTTGGAGCGAGAGGATATTCGTCGTATGGATTGACCTGCCAGTTTCCCCGACTTGTATCCCATCGGCTACCTGTTGGATGCATTGGGAAGACATGTTGCAGCACATCAACATTCACTAGCACTTGTCAACAGCGCTGGTGGAGAAGCAGTATGCCCTGTCAAAAGAACCCCTCACCAACCTTGTGGCCCGTATGAGAGTACTTTGCACAGCATTCACGGCCGTCTGTAGTAGTCACACACCCTATTAACAGCAATGAACCGCTTTTTGAAGTGTCCATGTGACGCGTGGTGATTTCAGTGTAATTATTGTCTTCGAATAAAAGTGTAATTTCTCCTATGAGGAATCCCGCCTCGTGTAAGACACCTTTGGAGTGTTGTTTTACCCAGACATGGTTCAGTACTTTTTCTGCTATATTCAGTTGGTTTCTTTATTTCCTTTCTCTAAAACTGTTCTTACATACTAACGTTTAGAGAAGGCATTTGATACAAAATATTTACATCTGTAAATTAAGTGATTGTTGTCAAATATTATACACGGTCTGTTTACAATTCTCAGTTGAGATGTGTATTACTGGGTTGATGCACTGTACGTAGTTTATAGCTATATGTCTAAAGTTCTGGTTTAATAGCTTAATTGCAAGAAGGGTGGATGTATGCACTATTTTAAATACGTATCTTACGTGAAATTATTGAATGTTTATGTTGGTAGCTGTAAGTTTGCTACTCAATCTACAATATGTCTTCTGCAAACAGCGAAACGTAACTTTTAGTTTTGTTTATTCCGCATTTCCGAACGAAAATGAGTATGTATCGCGTAATTTTGCGTGTTACATACAGCTTTGGTGTTGTGGTGTTTGCCTCCATTGTTTTTGATGTGGTAACACGCTGATTTCTATCACTTAGGTCGTTTCACAGGCAGTTTCTGCGATTGTCGCCTTCATTACGTGTTGTTGTGGCTGTGTCCCGTTCATTTGTTTAGTGGCACGTTTGTCTGGATGGCAAGCGCAGATCCGAAGTGTTATTGACGTTCATGGTGTTTGGTTTATTTGTCTGTGAGGGAGGGGGGGAGGGGCGGGGTTGTGTGTGTGTTCAGGGCTGGGAGGGAGGAGGGGGGAGGGAGAGAGGGGAGAGGGAAATTTAATTCTGCAGGCTGATCGTGTGAAGTTTTGGTGCGGGTGCAGTTCTTCAATTGTAGCAAAGAGAGTTTTATTGCATAGTGATGTGTATTCATTTAGTACTTTCTTTTCGTGGGCTATTGATTTTTGGATGTGACAGTTTTCTTCTACAGTTAATTTTTGGTATAAGCTGTTACTAGTTTTAAGAATCTTTGTTAGGTGGTGATTCTGTGCTATCATGTGGTCTGTGAATGTTGAGTGTGAGCTATTGCTTTTCAGGGCTCTGAGATGTTCTGTGTACCTGGTTCTGAAATTCCTGCATGTTTGACCCACATATACAGATTGGCAGCAGTTGCAAGCTAGTTGGTTGGTATATACCACATTGGCTATATTTGTCAGTGTTCGTGGTATTTGTTCCAAGATGATTAAGTGTAATTTCTGTTCGTCTAATTGCGTATTTATTTCATTTGTCTTCTGTACCGCACTGCAGCAGCTGTGTTTTCTACGTACGGTTCAGGTTTCATTGAGCTATGATACTTGACAATGACACATCAAGCGAAAGTTGCCTTCTTCCATAAGTTTAGCATATGAGTGTATTTCCGTATATAGAGAATGCATGCGATTTTAGTCCTACCTAATTACTGTGACTGCACTCAAATGGAAATCATCTTCACATCCAAGCAGGAGTTACATTTCATAGCAGTTTAATGTCTGTTTGCATACCACCTGTTCAAATGGCTCTAAGCACTATGGGACTTAACATCTGAGGTCATCAGTCCCCTTGACTTAGAACTACTTAAACTTAACTAACCTAAGGACATCACAAACATCCATGTCATAGGCAGGATTCGAACCTGCGACCCTAACACCAGCGCGGTTCCGGACTGAAGCGTCTAGAACCGCTCGGCCACAGCGGCCGGCCACACCTCCTGTAACCAGCTGAGTGGAAGGTATGTTGATACTGTTAAGGACTCATGATGAAGAGTGATCTTGAATACCAGGAACAAGCAAAACATACTTCTACTAATTACGTCGGGAAAATACTCCCGGAGGGTTTTAACTTGTCTGTGGATGAGAAATGATGGTGGTAATTAGGCGCAGCGTTGGTGTTCTGATTCCACTAAGAAATTCTCGAATATGACACGCAATTCCTTCGCAGTGCATACGTCGGAAGGAGATTAATGGAGAAGCGTGCGCGCCAATAACCTACCCGCTACCCGCGGTCGTCGTTCCAGAAGAGCAGCCCGCTGGCGCTTGGAGTCTCCAGTAACGCGAAGAATTCCGTCCTGCTTCAGCGGAACTCCGGGGTAAAGTTGGCACCCCTGCCGCTCACCTGCCAGCGGGAGGGATTGATAGCCGGCGCAGGCCGCTTAAGGACCAACTTCGCAAGCAGCGCCATCACTAGGCGACTCTTGCTCTCGCATTACCGCGCCCACCGCACCCCGCACACACACATACACACACACACACACACACACACACACACACACACACACACAAACCTGTCTGAAGGAGCTCTAGCGTCACTCTCCGCTCAAACTTTGCGTTTACAGTAGGCACACAGTGGCAACTTTAATCGAGAAATATGGCCCATCTATACCCAGAATCATCGTTGCGAATCCGTCGAGTGTATAGCAAACCAAGATCTTGGGGTTTCTGAATCAACCGAATCTCACGGTACGACTCTGGGTCAAGTGAAAGATACGAACGATTCGACCCTCTTTTCGATAACGTTTATCCAAATTTCGGTCATAGAGTAAGGAAATTACGTAATTATGCAATACGATGAAGTAATTAGAAAACTGTATTGTTTTATAAATTTGTCTCTGACTCAATAACACTTTTTTACGAACTTGCTCTAAGACAATGTAACATTACGAAAATTGGTCATCCTTCGGGTTTCACTTTAGAGAAGCATATATGAAAAAGAATTTGTATCTTTGAGAAAAGTAAGTTTATTTCAATTTTTTCCAAATCATTTATAACAAATGTTACATACAGTTGACTATTTTGCAAATTTAATTTTTGTAATGCCAAATAGAAATTCATTGCTTACTAGATAAAGAACTATCACTTTATTTCGAAAAGACAATTAACTCTCTCAGAAAGAATTTATCTTGATGTGAAATGTTAGTATTACAACATATAAGCAAACCTTTACACGTGACATATTTCGAAGTTTATAATTTTTTATTTCATGACAATATGAAATACCTCTTATTACTATCTTTGTTCTTAGATTTTTGTAACGATACAAACATACAATAGTTTAATTAGAATTTTCACTGGCGTAGAAACCGGACGTCGACATAAAAATTAATTTTACAGTATAGCTCCTACATTCTGGAAAACAGTGTTAATGACATGTACTTCCAACTGCGCACTAAACGTTTTCGTATACATCTCATTTCCCTGTAATCGTCTGTGCGTGACACCATCATGCGTAATACGTCTTTTACCGTGGAAATTTGTGCAAGGAAAACTCTTTTATCTGTTAAAAATTGTACGATTTATTTTACTTCTTATGACAAGCCAAATGTGAAATGAAAAATGGAAGTGCCTTCACTAAATAGTAAACAACGTGTGTACGTATTCATACCGTAATTAGACGACCGCCATCGCATTAAAGAAGTGATGCGTACTTTTCTTTCGATATATATTCATTACATTTAATTTTAATGACTTTTCTTTCCTTGATTTCTGAATATACGAAATTAGCTAAATTCAGTCGCTAAAAAAGTACATGACTTTGAAAGAAACTGGAGGGAATATCTTCAAGCACCCTAAACGTGTGAAAGTGAAGTACAGTTACATATGTTTCAACACCCAGTCCAAGCCGAACGAGGTAAAGTGGCTCTTTAATAACAGGAAGTAGTGAGTGATATCTGGAATTTTTCAGGGACGTGTTATAGGCCCTATGCTGTTCCCAGTCTATGTAAATGATTTAGGAGGCAATCTGAGCAGTCCCCCTAGAGTGTTCGCAGATGATGCAAGGAAAGTCATCGGAAGATCAAAACCAATTGCAAAGAAACTACGGTACAAAGAGCGTTACAGTTCACTCTACACAAAATAGTGTCAGGTCAACAAAATCTATGCTAAAAGACATTTCAGTTAAACGATGAATAGCCCAAAGCTTTAGGCTTGCTGATTCAAGCTTCATGAAACAGTTTGGGCTGAAGCGAGAATATTCCACAATGTCTCACAATAAATTATGCATTTTTGCAACCGGAACTGGCCCAGAAAAAAAAGTGTTGCTTTACTTACTGAACGTCCCTTGTACAATGAAATCGGTTAAGCAGTTTAGTAGTGTTAATGGAACAGAGTTTCTTACGCCCGTACAATATTAGTAAGGAAGTACGGATTTAACACGTTGAGGATTGTATCAGCATTGTATTTACTACTGTGAATCGTACTGCGTAGAGCTTATCAACCAATAAAACCATTTTCACAAATATGATAAACTTCAAAGGTAAAAGAGTATTTAGCTTTTCAAAGAATAAATATTTGTCCTAATTCGCGTAATATTCTTCAAATCCATAAATAATTTTTTCTATACCCTTTCTAAAGCAACCAATTTTCAAGATTTCTCCACGCCAAATTTCCTGACAATCGGTTCAGTGGTTTAGTCGTGGAAAGGTAGCAGTTAAATGCACTTTCGATTCATGATCAGTGAGACAGTTCATTTTTGTCCACACTGGACTTTGAGCATATGAAAAAATCAAAACTCGTCTTCATGTTACTACAGTTTTTAGACAAATATAAAAATTAAATAATGCTGAGCCCAACGATTTGTCTATAAATAATATCACCAAAGAAAGAAAAATTTTTGGTACCGTCACGTCTGTAATTCTGCCTACATTGGAGTTCACTGTCAATCGAACACTGTAGTGAAGCACTACGAGTCAAACGTCATTTTTCTGTATTGTGCTGAACAACACAGTTTCCTCTGTATATACACAGAAGGGAGCAATATCCGTCCCGTATCTTCCCGAGTCGTGCTGGCCTGAAATAGCTCCCCTCTTTCCGACAAGATACACCGTGCAACTAAAAATCAAATTTAAGACGGACAGTCGTGAATGCGCTCTTAAACTGCTTCCTGCCTGATTTATAGCTGGTAGAAATCCCTTTTCTGTGCGCAGGAAGACATAAATATTGCGTCAGCCGAGTTATGCCGCCATAAATATTTTACGTGCTGACAGAATCGGCCTTCCGTACTTCCACTCCATACACGTGCAGCTAAGGGCGGATAATTTTTGTACTGGTTAAATTCATGACCAACTATGTCGCAGGTAGCGCATTTTACGCGCTAAGAGGTTTACTGATTGCTTGTTTTTATGTCACTTAGGAGTTCGGTTGCAGCATATAAATGTACACCTTCTTCACAAGGAAAAAATTTACAATTCATACTTACATATTAAACATTAGTTCTGGAATAAAACCGTATTATCTTTTGAAGATAAAAGTGCGAAAGATTTGTTATCATTCAGTTTAAAGGTTGATGTAAAAGTCGTATTTATTGCTTGACCATGAGAAAGAGTAATACAGAGATGAATATGTTATAGATAACGACGCCATTTCTAATAAGTTCAACATCTATATTCATTTCTTTATTTGCCTCTCCACCTTTGCACTTTAGAGCTACCAGGCCCCCTATTATTTCAGACAAGACACCACTTCATATAACAATGTTGACATTCTCTCGTTACCAATTGCGGGCGGTACATGTAGAGAAGGAGAGAAAACGAAAGTAGAAAAGGATGTGATGTTATTGTAGTAAAATCATGGTGACTAAAGTTGGAGAACAAGTATTGGAGAAAGACTGAGCGACAGTTTCGCAGACGCTATCACAAATCTCACGTAAGAATGATGAAATTAGGATGAGAGATTAGTACACGAACAGAGGAATGTAAGAAAACCGCCCGACAAAAAAAAAAAAAAAAAAAAAAAAAAAATGGGAGAAGGGGACGAAGATACGAAACTACACAAGCTGAGAGGTTAGCTACTGTTAATTCAGTGATAGTAAAACCGACTCATACTTACAAAGAACTTGGCAGTGTACATCTACTTATCAGTATGACGAAACACCCTCTCTGGTCAGGATGCATGCATTCGGTTGGAAAGGGCGTCAAAAATCCTTTGTATCCTCTCCTGAGGCGTGCTGATGCACAGTTGTTGTAACAGGTCGTTGATATCCTGGCTACTACTGCTGGGGCGGACAATCTATTGAAGACAGGCTTGGGGATATTGCTCTCCACGCGATTACCTCAACATCACCCAGACAGTTCATTGAGACACGCGCCGTGTGTTGTGACGAGCATTGTCCTGCTGGAAAATCGCACCACCGTACTCTCACATGGGAGGTAATCTATGGGGGTGCAGGAAGTCCGTGATGTACCATTGTACCATCAGAGTTCCCTCCATCTCCTTCAGCCATTACTTGTCATACACGATGGCTCTCGTCACCTTGACGCCATGGGTAGTACACCGTGCCTCTCCAAAACATTAGTTGAATGTGACCTCTCACCTGGTCGCCGCCACACATGCCGACGAGCGTCGTCACGGGCCCGCAATTCCTCGCTCATCACAGTGAGATGCCATTCATTTGCAGTCCGTGCTTCCCGGTCACGACGCCACTCTAAATGCAGCCGTTTGCGTTGTGATGTTAGCTGCAGATTTCGCGTGGGATGATAATTCTCTAGTCCGGCTGCTGACCCGTGGTACACCAAGAGAGAGAATATTGTAGGAAGTCTATTAGTTGTCCTTGGATTCCTCGCTTAGATGCGAAGGAGTTACGATGCGCTTGCTGTTTGCGTTCGTCCTTTGAGGTGGTCAGATGTGGTGGACCGGAAAGATGAAGACCGGTATTCCTGCGGTTACGTTCCCATGCAGTCTAACATTGGGACGCTCTCACATCCGAATACCCCAAAAATATGAAAACTGGACGATTCGACAAGTGACCAAATAGAAACCCACAACGTGGCTACTTTAAAGTTTTGTCTGGTGCTGATAACGCTGGCTCACACGTGTACGTGACATATCTGCGTCATCCACAGCGATTGTTCAACTTTTGATACGGTCCACATCCCTTATACACCCTACCAGGCCTGGTAACAATACTGAACACGAAAAACAATAATACATCAGCCGAGTACCCGAGCAAGTCGGCGGTCGCTGAACATTGTTTGTCGGAAAATCACGCTATGGAGTATGAACGCACGAGGATTCTGGTACAGACGTCGAGATACTGGGACAGCGTTGTTAGAGAGGCCATCGACATTCACACCAATGACGACCTCATAAACCGTGACTGTGGCTATAATCTTAGCAAGGCTTGGGAACCAGCGATTGGGTTAATCAAGGGTAAATCGAGCAGACGTATAGTTGTGACGACCACGGCGGACAGAGCCATCACTCCCCCGTCATCTCAGACGCCGTCGCAATCTGTTCCACCACGCAACCGTGGCGCGGGGCGCGGACAGCGGAGGGAGCGCGCCGCGGTCGGAGGGTATTTAAATCGGCCGCCCCCGCGACCGAACCCAGTGCCCTCTGAGCAGCCATAGCGTACGGATGTCCATTCCGGCACGTTCACAGGAGCTCAGCCCGTCAGTTCACCTGATGATGGTGACATGTATGATCGCCGAAATATTGTGCCCGGTGGACACTGTAGACCGGCAGTACACCCGCGGATATTTTGATTATTTATCGTCAATGTTTCACTTCCATACATGGCTACACTCCATACAAATACTTTCAGAAACGACTTCCTGATACTTAAATCTATACTCGATGTTAACGAATTTCTCTTCTTCAGAAGCACTTTCCTTGCCATTGCCAGTCTACATTTTATATCCTCTCTACTTCGACCATCATCAGTTATTTTGCTCCCCAAATAGCAAAACTCATTTACTACTTTAAGTGTCTCATTTCCTCAGCATCACCCGACTAAATTCGACTACATTCCATTATCCTTGTTTTGCTTTTGTTGATTTTCATCTTATATCCTCCTTTCAAGACACTGTCCATTCAGTTCAACTATTATTCCCATTCCTTTGATGTCTCTGACAGAATTACAATGTCTTCGGCGAACCTTAAAGTTTTTATTTCTTCACCAAGGATTTAATACCTACTCTGAATTTTCTTTTGTTTCCTTTACTGCATGCTCAATATACAGATTGAATAACATCGGGGAGAGGCTACAACCCCGTCTCACTTCCTTCCCAACCACTGCGTCCCTTTCATGCCCGTTGACTCTTATAACTGCCATCTGGTTTCTGTACAAATTATAAATAGCCGTTCGCTCCCTGTATTTTACCCCTTCTACCTTTAGAATTTGAAAGAGAGTATTCCAGTCAACACTGTCAAAAGCTTTCTCTAAGTCTACAAATGCTAGAAACATAGGTTTGCCTTTCCTTAATCTTTCTTCTAAAATAAGTCGTAAGGTCAGTATTGCCTCACGTGTTCCAACATTTCTACGGAATCCAAACTGATCTTCCCCGAGGTCGGCTTCTACCAGTTTTTCCATTCGTCTGTGAGGAATTCGCGTTAGTACTTCGCTGCTGTGACTTATTAAACTGATAGCTCGGTAATTTTCACATCCGTCAACACCTGCTTTCTTTGAGATTGGAATTTTTATATTCTTCTTGAAGTCTGAGGGAATTTCGTCTGTCTCAAACATCTTGCTCACCAGATGGTAGTGTTTTGTCAGGACTGGCTCTCCCAAGGCCTAATGGAATGTTGTCTACTGCCGGGACCTTGTTTCGACTTAGGTCTTTCAGTGCTCTGTGAAACTCTTCACGCAGTATCATTCTTCCATTTCGTCTTCATCTACATCCTCTTCCATTTCCATAATATTGTCCTCAAGAACATCGCCCCTGTATAGACCCTCTATATCCTCCTTCCACCTTTCTGCTTTCCCTTCTTTGCTTAGAACTGGGTTTCCACCTGAGCTCTTGATATTCATGCAAGTCGTTCTCTTTTCTCCAAAGGTCTCTTTAATTTTCCTGTAGGCAGTATCTATCTTACCCCTTATGAGATAAGTCTCTACATCCTTACATTTGTCCTCTAGCCATCACTGCTTAGCCATTTTGCACTTCCTGTCGATCTCATTTTTGAGACGTTTGTATTCCTTTTTGACTGCTACACTTACTGCATTTTTGTATTTTCTCATTTCTTCAATTAAATTCAGTATCTCTTCTGTTACCCAAGGATTTCAACTAGCCCTCGTCTTTTTACCTACTATATCCTCTGCTGCCTTCACTACTTCATCCCTCAGAGTTACCCATTCTTCCTTTATTGTATTTCTTTCCCCCATTCCTGTCAATTGTTCCCTTATGCTCTCCCTGAAACTCTGTACAACCTCTGGTTTTGTCAGTTCATCCAGGTCCCATCTCCTTCAATTCCCACCTTTTTGCAGTTTCTTCAGTTTTAATCTACAGTTCATAACCAATAGATTGTGGTCAGAATCCACATCTGCCCCTGGAAATGTCTTACAATTTAAAACCTGGTTCCTAAATCTTTGTCTTACCATTATATAATCTATCTGATACCTTCTAGTATCTCCAGGATTCTTCCATGTATAAACCTTCTTTTACGATTCTTGAACCAAGTGTTAGCTATGATTAAGTTATGCTCTGTGCAAAATTCTACCAGACGGCTTCCTCTTTCATTTCTTACCCCAATCCATATTCACCTACTATGTTTCCTTCTCTCACTTTTCCTACTCTCGAATTCCAGTCACACATGACTATTAAATTTTCGTCTCCCTTCACTACCTCAATAATTTCTTTTATCTCATCATACATTTCATCAATTTCTTCATCATCTGCATAGCTAGTTCGCATATAAACTTGTACTACTGTAGTGGGCGTGGGCTTCGTGTTTATCTTGGCCACAATAATGCGTTCACTATTCTGTTTGTAGTAGCTTACCCGCACTCCTATTTTTATTCATTATTAAACATATTCCTGCATTACCCCTATTTGATTTTGTGTTTATAATCCTGTATTCACCTGACCAAAAGACTTGTTCCTCCTGCCACCGAACTTCACTAATTCCCACTATATCTAACTTTAAGCTATCCATTTCCCTTTTTAAATTTTTTTAACTACCTGCCCGATTAAGGGATCTGACATTCCACGCTCCGATCCGTAGAACGCCAGTTTTCTTTCTCCTGATAACGACGTCCTGTTTAGTAGTCCCCGCTCGGAGATCCGAATCTGGGACTATTTTACCTCCGGAATATTTCACTCAAGAGGACGCCATCATCATTTAACCATACAGTAAAACTGCATGCCCTCGGGAAAAATTACGGTTGTAGTTTCCCCTTGCTTCCAGCCGGTATATCTAGTTACAGCGTTCAAAAGATATGTGAAATTGAATGAGCACATAAGGACTGTGGACGGAAGGCTAATGGTCGACTTCGGTTCACTGGGAGATTTTAGTGAAGTGTGGCTCACCTACAAAGGAGACCATTTATAGGAAGGACACTGGTGCGACCTATTCTTGGGTAGTGCTCGACAGTTTCGGGTCCGCACCGGGTCGGAGTAAAAGAAGGTATCGAATCAGTTCAAGGGTGGGCTGCTAGATTTGTAACCGGTAGTTGCCAACAACACACAAGTATTGTGGAGATGTATCGGATACTGAAATGGGAATCGCTGGAGGGAAGGCGAAGTTCTTTTTGAAGAATACTACTGAGAAAATTTAGAGAACCAGGAGTTGAAGTTAACCGCAGAATAACTTACTTCCGCCAACATACATCTTGCGCAGGGACGAGAACGATACTATAAATTAGGGCTCACACAAAGGACTGCAGACATTTTTTGTCGCTCTACTTGCGAGTGGAACAGGAAATGAAACGACTAGTAGTGGTACAGGGTACCCTCAGCCACGCACCGTACTTTGGCTTGGCAGAGTAGGTACGTAGATGTAAATGCAGATTAGATGTAGTAATCATAATCACATCATTACTTTGTAAAGTTCCGCCGGAGACCGTGAGTCGTTAATAAACCTCTAAAAATTGGTCGTTGGAGTTCTGCTTTACTCTGCATAACTTTTGTAGCTAGCAGGGTAACCAGCAAAATCACTATGTTGCTTCCAAAGGACATATTGACGCTTAACTGGTGGTGTAAATTCACTTTAAATTCTCAGAACGGAGGGTAGATGGGAGATGTACTTGGAAGTTACATATTCAAGACCTTGTGCAGAAACTGTACGCGGCTGTCTTCAGTATATGAATGATCCCCACTGTCCCCAGCATTAAAACGCAAGGCTTGTTTAGTTTGCTTACTTTCACCGTTTCATCTTATATGGTGTCATGGTTTGGGGCTACTCCGTCCGCTCACCGAGAACACTCTCAGCCCAGAAAAGTCCAGAACTTCATTTAGGTTGTTGTAAGGATGTTTCCGGAATTCTAACACTCCCATTCCCGTACGTATATTCCGTCATATCATTTGTTGTTTACAATGTTGACTCATTCAGAAGAAACTGGAACATTCATTCAGTGGACACTAAAAGGAAAGAGATATGCCCTCCGGTAACACTTCTGTAAGCATTGTACAGAATGGCAAGGTTTCATCTTCAATACACTTCTAAAAGAACGGAAAAAAATAGTCAGAGTGCCAAGTATTGCCATCTTTAGAAATGTTTCCTTGTAGTTCACTCCTTCAATTCCTTACAGCAGTTCATCACAGAAGCTGAGAACTTTTCTCTGAAATGTGTTATTTATTCCTATACTACGTTTTTTCCGTGCTGCATTAATTATTTAATTCTTTTGTTCCTAATTCTCTAATGACCATTATGACTACACACTTACTTATCAACAGACCCGTCCGATTTATAAAGATTATTTATTTTATTTTATTTATCAGGTTCTGTGGTACCATGCGAACCAGATGTACCTGATAATGGAACGTATCGGTAAATATACGGAGTCCCAAAAGGTACGCAACAATTTAAACGTTTTATAGCACCCAAATTCATAGGTTGTTGCATACGTTTGTAGTGTTTTTATTTACTTGCTGATATTCCGTTTTCTATGGGTTTATTTATCAACTGTCGTTTTTTGTTTGTAGTTCACTGTTGTTATATGAGTTTAGATGTTGTCGTTTTGTCATATGGAGATAGTGGACGCTAGAACGTGGAGTTCCAAGTGGAGAAATCGAAGCATTTCCGACATATTCTTTTGTTTGACTTCGGTACAGGGGTGAGAGCAAAGGAGGCTGACAGAAACACTTGCTTCGTATATGGGGATAATGCTATTGCACAGAGTGCCGCAAGAAAATGATTTTCTCGTTTTAAGGAGGACCGTTTTGAAATTAGTGAGCCTCCAAGCCCAGGAATATCTTCGGGATTTGATAAAGATCGCTTAAATGCATTAATTCACAAGATACACGTCATTGTACTCGTGAACTGGGAAATGTAATGAATTGTTATCACTTCACCATCGTGCGATATTTCAGTGCAATGGGGAAGGTTGCAAAATCCGTGTATGGTTACCGCATCCTCTAAGCCAAAATCACAAAAATCTACGACTGACCATGTGTACATCTCTACTTGCTCGCCATCTGTCGGCTCAGAACAACATCGATCATTGCTATCCTCTATCGTTTCTGGTGACGAGAAGTGGGGTCTATATGCTAACGTAAGGAAAAGAAAGGAGTGGTTGAGCACAAACAAAGCAGCAATTCCCCGTACAAAGACCTGCAAGCATCCGTAAAAGATAATGTTATAAATCTGGTGGAACAGCAGGTGTCTGGTGTACTATGAATTGCTTCCCCGAAGTCTAGCCATCACTGCTGATATTTATTGCCAACAACTGAGACACCTTGCAGACGCAGTCGAAGAACAACGACCGGGAAGAGAGCGTGAAGTGATGTTACTCCACCATAACGCCGGCCCGCATTCTGCTAGACTGATAAAAAACACTACACGGTAGTAGCGTGTGGAAGTCTTTCCGCATCCACCTAATTCACTTGATCTTGCGTCCTCAGATTTTCTTCTTCTCCGAACTCTATCGAACAAACTTCAAGGAATCTCCTTTCCCGGTGAAAATGCGCTCTGAAGATGGCCCGACGGGTTCTTCGCCTCAAAACCATTCAATATCTATAGCCACCGAATCGAAAAATTATCCCAGAGTTGGCAGACTATTGTAAATAGTGAAGCAGAATACATTATTGATGACGATATTATCTGCTATGTGTATGTGTTGTCTTTATTAAACCTAAGGAAAAACACTATGAACTTATGCACCAACCCAATGTCTGGTTTACGTGACGAACTCAGAATGTTTTGCTTGTGTGTGTCCCAGGTTGCCGTGAGTGAAGCATAATGACAACAGTCCAAGAAAAGGCTCAGTGTGTGCAATGGTTTACTCATACCAAATCGGAGAAGCTGGTTCAAACAAACTTGCAGTCTCAGTGTGGGAAGCAACGACATAAGTACAGAAATTTTATACATACAAGAAGCGTTGATGTGAATCTTCATACTGGCCAACTTGGAACTGGTAGAGCCGACGCAGAACGGATACTGTTGGCTTTTCAACATTCACCGCAGAAGTCTGGTCGGTAAGCGTTGCACGCACTGCAAATCCGTATGGCATTCTTGCACCGGGTGCTTCGGAAACGTTTATAGAGGTATCCATACCGATTGCGAGTTCTCTTGCATGCATTGAAACCAGACGACAAGCCACAACGTGTACAAAGCATAATGACAACGGTCCAAGAAAAGACTCAGTGTGTGGAATCATTTACTCAGATCAAATCGGAGAAGCTGGTTCAAACGAACTTGCAGTCTCAGTATGGGAATCAACGACAGAGGTACATAAATTTTTTACAGACAAGAAGCGTTGATGTGAACCTTCATACTGGCCGTCTTAGAACTGGTGGAGCCGACGCGGAATGGATGCAGCTGGCTTTTGAACATTCACCCCAGAAGTCTGGTCGGTGAGCGTTGCACGCACTGCAAATACGTATGGCCTTCTTGCACGGATGCTTCGGAGATGTTTATAGAGGTATCCATACCGATTGCAAGTTCTCTTGCAGATACTGAAGCCAGACGACAAGCCAAAACGTGCACAATGCACAGTGGACGTTCTTCACTGCTTAGAGGAAGGTGGAAATTTTATAAACAGCCTAGCGTTTTCATACGAACCAGCATTCCACATGTTTCTTATGGTGAACAAGCATTCCGCATATTGTGATCGGAGAGGTACGTGACAGCGCAAAAGTGAATGTCTGGTGTTTTTTGATGGTTGATCGCTTTGTGTAAGCATCTTCCCTCAGAAAAAAAAACAGTTCTGGCAATTACCTTGATACCCGTGAGCTGTTTGCGTTACCACAACTGGTCGGCCTCGAAGACACAGTCGTTTTCCAACGAGTTGGTGCACCGTCACATTAAGCTCAGACTGTGCCACACGGTCTAGACCAGGTATTTCCAGATCGCTGGATTGGCAGGGATGATCATACCCCTGTCCTCCTAGGTCGCCTGACATTACACCGATAGACTTCTTTCCGTGAGCGTATGTCAACTACAGACTCCACGAACCGCCTGTCAACCATATGAGTGATTGAAAGTACTGAAACGTTGTTGCCATTGCCACAATTGAAACTGGTATGTGGCAATGATTGTGGATAGAGCTTGAATAAAGACTGGATGTCGTGCTTGCCAAAAAGGGTAGACATCTTAAAGTTGAAACTTCCTGGCAGATTAAAACTGTGTACCCGACCGAGACTCGAACTGAAGGGCAGAAAAACTTCGTGAAATAGTGTGTCACATAAGCCAAACACGGTGTGAATAACTTAGTTCGTATACTATAACATATTAATATTCTACTGTCTCTTTTAAGGGACCCTACAGTTTGTAGAATTTATGACTATAAAATTACTGACAATTAAAGAATTAATAAAACACGAAAAAAATAGAAAACAATTTTGTGCAAACATTATAAATCCACCGGAATTTTTGAGAAATTGGCCAAACTGAAAATGTTAAAAAAAATTAAAAATCTTTGGATGATGACAAGAAAATTTCTTGGTAAAATCTGCTGTTTGAATTTTCTCATATTGAGAGGACAAAAGGTCAGTCTGTTTTAGTAGTTAATAACCATTCAACAGCCAAGATAGCACAAAATATTTTTTACTCAAGACAACAGGTTTAAACAGTCTTACTTGTCATCGTCAGTTTAAACATTTTTTATAGTAAAACACGTTTATCATGCATCCACTTGACATCTTGTGTACGAGATTCAGCGTAAAATGGACATGTTTTACTACAAAGAAAAGTTGAAGACCTGAAGATGACATCTAACACCGTTGAAACCGGTTGTCTTGAATAATAAATATTTTGTTTGATCTTCGATTTTGAACGAGTTTCAATAAAAATTGCTGTAGAGGAAACGATACTTAAAATGTGAAGGAAGTATTGTGAAACTAAGGACTTTCACAACAAAGTGAAGTAAAAACAAAGAAAAGGAAAGATGTTTTGCATCAAAAACTGCTTACAATACGCCAGAATTTCTATAGGCAATAGAATGTCCAGCATTCATCTACAATTTAGATAGATTAGAAACACTAGAAAAGTGAATCATTAGGAAAGTATTAGGCCCACATGTGACTACTGAAGGTTTTTAATTTCGTAGAAATAATGAAATTTGTTGAAACATGAGGAAACATGCAAGAAGTAATAAGAAAAAGAAGTATTTCTTAGACATTTATATCGAATGGAAGAGGACAGATTAATGTAAAAGGTCTTATAATACTTGTGGAATAAGAAATTAACAAGTTGGATCCATGAAGTAAAAAACAAATTTAGAACAAAATGAAAGCTGAAGAAACAAGTGACAGAGAACAATACAGGGGGAAAATACTGAATATGGAAAGTGATACGTGTGTACCGATTTAGATGCACTCGATCGCCCAAAGATTCTCGCGTCACCGGATGGGCGCTGATGACGGGATGGTCTTTGGAATGGTGAGTGGTGAGCTTTTATAGGGCACGGCGCATGCGCCTCGGAGGAGAGAGGATGCAGAGAGGACAAGGGCTTGGTGGCGACAGGAAGTGTGGCGCTGCAACAGAGGTGACTGTCTCTGGTACCGTTGGGACTAAACACCAACCCACTGTCAGTAAGTGGAAGTGTAGGGCAGTCTGATGTTAGTTTCATGATGAAAGCGTACGGCGGGACTAGAGGCGGAACTGGGTGCCGTCGTGGCAATGTGAGCAGTAGCTATGCATGTCGTGGTTATCGTCGAACTGCTCGTGCAGATGGTTGTTGTCTTGCAAACGTCCCCATCTGTTGACTCAGGGATCGAGACGTGGCTGCACGATCCGTTACAGCCATGCGGATAAGATGAATGTTACCTCGACTGCTAGTGATACGAGGATGTTGAGATCCAGCACGACGTTCCGTATTACCCTCCTGAACCCATCGATTCCATTTCTGCTAACAGTCATTGGATCTCGACCAACGGGAGCAGCAATATCGCGATACGATAAACCGCATTCGCGATAGGCCACAATCCGACCCTTATCAAAGTCGTAAACGTGATGGTACACATTTCTCTTCCTTACACGACGCATCACAACAACGTTTCACCAGGTAAAGCCGGTCAACTGCTGTTTGTGTATGAGAAATCGGCTGGAAACTTTCCTCGTGTCAGCACGTTGTAGGTATCGCCACCGTCGCCAACCTTGTGTGAATTCTCTGAAAAGCAAATCATTTGTATATCACAGCATCTTCTTCCCGTCGGTTAAATTTCGCGTCTGTAGCACGTCATCTTCGTGGTGTAGTAATTTTAATGGCCAGTAGTGTACTATCGTTGTATACATGGAAGAACCCTGGAGATACTAAAAGGTATCAGATAGATTATATAATGGTAAGACAGAGATTTAGGAACCAGGTTTTAAATTGTAAGACATTTCCAGGGGCAGATGTGGACTCTGACCACAATCTATTGGTTATGACCTGTAGATTAAAACTGAAGAAACTGCAAAAAGGTGGGAATTTAAGGAGATGGGACCTGGATAAACTAAAAGAACCAGAGGTTGTACAGAGATTCAGGGAGAGCATAAGGGAGCAATTGACAAGAATGGGGGAAATAAATACGGTAGAAGAAGAATGGGTAGCTTTGAGGGATGAAGTAGTGAAGGCAGCAGAGGATCAAGTAGGTAAAAAGACGAGGGCTAGTAGAAATCCTTGGGTAACAGAAGAAATATTGAATTTAATTGATGAAAGGAGAAAATATAAAAATGCAGTAAGTGAAACAGGCAAAAAGGAATACAAACGTCTCAAAAATGAGATCGACAGGAAGTGCAAAAGCAGGGATGGCTAGAGGACAAATGTAAGGATGTAGAGGCCTATCTCACTAGGGGTAAGATAGATACCGCCTACAGGAAAATTAAAGAGACCTTTGGAGATAAGAGAACAACTTGTATGAATATCAAGAGCTCAGATGGAAACCCAGTTCTAAGCAAAGAAGGGAAAGCAGAAAGGTGGAAGGAGGATATAGAGGGTCTATACAAGGGCGATGTACTTGAGGACAATATTATGGAAATGGAGGAAGATGTAGATGAAGATGAAATGGGAGATACGATACTGCGTGAAGAGTTTGACAGAGCACTGAAAGACCTGAGTCGAAACAAGGCCCCCGGAGTAGACAATATTCCATTGGAACTACTGACGGCCGTGGGAGAGCCAGTCCTGACAAAACTCTACCATCTGGTGAGCAAGATGTATGAAACAGGCGAAATACCCTCAGACTTCAAGAAGAATATAATAATTCCAATCCCAAAGAAACCAGGTGTTGACAGATGTGAAAATTACCGAACTATCAGCTTAATAAGTCACAGCTGCAAAATACTAACACGAATTCTTTACAGACGAATGGAAAAACTAGTAGAAGCCAACCTCGGGGAAGATCAGTTTGGATTCCGTAGAAACACTGGAACACGTGAGGCAATACTAACCTTACGACTTATCTTAGAAGAAAGATTAAGGAAAGGCAAACCTACATTTCTAGCATTTGTAGACTTAGAGAAAGCTTTTGACAATGTTGACTGGAATACTCTCTTTCAAATTCTAAAGGTGGCAGGGGTAAAATACAGGGAGCGAAAGGCTATTTACAATTTGTACAGAAACCAGATGGCAGTTATAAGAGTCGAGGGACATGAAAGGGAAGCAGTGGTTGGGAAGGGAGTAAGACAGGGTTGTAGCCTCTCCCCGATGTTGTTCAATCTGTATATTGAGCAAGCAGTAAAGGAAACAAAAGAAAAATTCGGGGTAGGTATTAAAATTCATGGAGAAGAAATAAAAACTTTGAGGTTCGCCGATGACATTGTAATTCTGTCAGAGACAGCAAAGGACTTGGAAGAGCAGTTGAATGGAATGGACAGTGTCTTGAAAGGAGGATATAAGATGAACATCAACAAAAGCAAAACAAGGATAATGAAATGTAGTCTAATTAAGTCCGGTGATGCTGAGGGAATTAGATTAGGAAATGAGGCACTTAAAGTAGTAAAGGAGTTTTGCTATTTGGGGAGCAAAATAACTGATGATGGTCGAAGTAGAGAGGATATAAAATGTAGGCTGGCAATGGCAAGGAAAGCGTTTCTGAAGAAGAGAAATTTGTTAACATCCAGTATTGATTTAAGTGTCAGGAAGTCATTTCTGAAAGTATTCGTATGGAGTGTAGCCATGTATGGAAGTGAAACATGGACGATAAATAGTTTGGACAAGAAGAGAATAGAAGCTTTCGAAATGTGGTGCTACAGAAGAATGCTGAAGATTAGATGGGTAGATCACATAACTAATGAGGAGGTATTGAATAGGATTGGGGAGGAGAGAAGTTTGTGGCACAACTTGACCAGAAGAAGGGATCGGTTGGTAGGACATGTTCTGAGGCATCAAGGGATCACCAATTTAGTATTGGAGGGCAGCGTGGAGGGTAAAAATCGTAGAGGGAGACCAAGAGATGAATACACTAAGCAGATTCAGAAGGATGTAGGTTGCAGTAGGTACTGGGAGATGAAAAAGCTTGCACAGGATAGAGTAGCATGGAGAGCTGCATCAAACCAGTCTCAGGACTGAAGACCACAACAACAACAACAAACAGTGTACTATCTGGTGCATGAGCCATTTTGCTACCAGTTACATGGCTATGGAACCTTGCAAGTTTACTTCGCATGTGGTAATCTGTTTCAACTGTGCCATCGTTCTCATAATGTTAGATATCTTTACACTTTCAGCGTGTACCAGTCCATTACTGATAAAGTGTGGTAATACAGCAAAACAAGCAAATGTGTTGATTTGCTGGTTGGTACCCTATTTAAGTAATTCAGAAAAAGTTCTCTTTCATACCTGACTGGGCGCGTCTGAGTTTTTTTAACGTCTTCTCGATTTGATCATTTTGCTTCCAATTTTGATTATTGTCAATGTTAAAAGGATATACTTTTTTAGTGTGTTTTCGATTTAGTGTAGTACACTCTTTAACCTGCCGCCATGTGTGTTCTGTATGGTTACGCACAATAGTGATTAGAAATGTACAGCTTGATGCCTACAGCGCGACAGTGCTCTTGGCCGTTCTGGTAAGCAACTGTGGTGGCCTAAAATTGTCTATTAGCTTATAGCAAGTTTCTTAATAACTATTATTGTCTTGTTTGTTAAAAGGGTGTGAGTGGTGGTTGTATGTTTTTATTGTGGAAAATTTGTTATCGCTGTGTTTTTATTCATGTAGTCAGTTGTTCTGGCACAGTGATATTACCAGAACCTTATACGATTATAGTATGATAGTTGTTCAATAAAATTCAGCTTGGCAAGTTTTAAATGTGCAGCTTTGGCACTTAAATGCAGGTGGTTCCACGCTTTGTAAATAATTAGAATAAAATTTTGAAACGTAAACCAGATTTTTTTTAGAATTATTATTTAAGTTAAAATGAACAGTCGATCACGGCTGTTCATTTTAACTTAAATTAGCATCAGGTCGCTGCTCTCCATAGACTATGTTGTCTAAATTTATGATTGTTATTTAAACATGAAGTTTGCTGTTAGTTTTTGTGTTTATTTTGATCATCATTTTTATTCAGCGCTAAAGACAAAGTGTTTTCACCCAGTTTTATTTTATTTTAAGATAGGGTTGTTCACGAAATACTCTGTTGTCCGTTCTAAGTATCTGAAATAAAATTTCTATGTAGTCTCCCAGAAATAGTGGTTTACACTGAAAGGAACCCCGCGTCCTGCTACCCTACAACAGCAGAACTCCTAGCTAGGAAACTGATAACACTGGTCTGAACTGGTATGAAGTCAGAAAGAAGAAACATAGGTGACAAATGAAAGAGTATTTGAAGGAAAGAAGAGAACAACGAATTAGGAACTGAAAGTGGAACGTGGTTCTTAGTTCCTCACCCAAAAAGTAGAATAAATACGGACAAATGTCGCTTATGAATCCTAGACCACTCACATCTCCGAATCTTAAAATCAGTTTTAATCAGCAGCCTCAAATGCCGGTTCACAAAATTTTCTCAGTAGTGTTCCTTGAATAGAACGTCACCTTCCCACCAGCGATTCACATGTGAGTTCACAAACCATCTCCTACCGGTAACAGATCTACCAGCCCGCCCCTGACTGAATTGCTTCGATGTCGTTCTGTAATCAGAAATGTGCGCGTCCTAAACACTCCAGCAGTACTCAAGAATAGGTCACATTACCACCCTACATGCTGTCTCCTTTACAGATGACTCAATTTCCTAAAACTATACTAATAAACAGAAGTCGACCATTCGCCTTCCCAAACCACAAATACTCGCATGACCGTTCCATTTCATATCGCTTTGGAGTGTTACGCCAGGTATTTAAACGACGTGACTGTGCCACGCACGACAGTACTAATGCTGTATCCCAGCTTTACGGGTTTGTTTTTCCTGTTCATCCGAATTAACTTACATTTTTTTCACATTAAGAGTCCCCTGCCACTCGCCATAGCAACAGAAATTTTGTCTGAGTCATCTTGTACTATACTACAGCGGCTCATCATCGACACCTTCCCATACACCGCAGCATCGTATTCTGGAATTGTCTGGTGTGAAGTATTTGAAAGAAGGTGATAAACAGAGTTTAAGTAAACAACCGCAGACTGGTGCCCAAATTGTCAGCCAGATCATTTAGCTACATAGAAAGAAGTAGAGGTCCTATCTCTCCTGATGATACCCTTGAGTTTCATTGCTTAAGCAGTCGGGGAACCAATCACATGTCTGGGAACACATGCCATATTGTCCAGATACGTTAACATCTTGCAGTGGTGTAGCGCGTCAAATGCTTTTCGGAAGTCTATAAATATGGAATCTGCCCGTAGCCCTTCATCCACAGTTCTCAGCAAATCACGTGAGAAAAGGGCAAGCTGAGTTTCGCGCCAGCGATGCTTTCTAGATCCATGCTGATTCGTGGACATAGGCCTGCTCTGTCTCTCGGAAATTTACTATGTTCGACCTCAGATCATGCTCTACAATATTCTTCTGTGAAGTGTTTTGAAAGAATGTGATAAACAGAGTTTCAGTAGTGGCAAATCAAGTGTTTAATGGTGAATCGTAAACCCGCCGTTGTGCTTTATCGCGCAATGTGGAAACAGTAGAGTCGGTGGGACAAGTTGGGGGAAACTGCGTGGAGCCGGAGTCGCAAATTAGTTGTCGCGTAAACAGAGCGCTGGCTTATCTGGGGTCGCAGGCGGCGAGCTGGACTAGGGTAGGCCGGCACCGCAATGCAGGGTGGGGACGCTTCGCGTGGCAGTCTGCCAACCAGGGGACGCAGCCGCGAGCGATGGAGCGCCAGAGAGGATATATGGCGCCGTCTGGCGGGGCGATAGATAACTCGCTCCCTGTGACCGTCACGGGCTCGCTGGTACTTAACACGCAAAATAAACTTCAGCAAAAGATTCAGTCACTGCGGGACATACGAAATTTGATCACTCGTGTTGTCTTTATTGCAGGCTCGCGACTGCTGTACCTGTTCAGGAGAAGTAGTTCAAGTTTTAATTGTTGTTGTTATGATTGTGGTGTGGGGGGGGGGGAGGGGTGAGGGTGTGGCAGTGGTGGTCGAGGTAGTAGTCTTCAGTCCAGTGAGAGTTTTCATGCAGCTCTTTGCTATATCCCCAGACTACTGCCTGCGACACAGCCACCAATCATACAGTCATGTGCCGCTGGCTGCTGGAGCTTCAGGCGCTAACAATCGTTGCAGATTCACTATCGCAGTACCTATTGAGAGGAAGTCACACAGTTTAATTGTTGTTGCTGTGGTGGTGATCTTCAGTGTTTTGATGCAGCTCTCTGCTGTATCCCTAGGCTACTGCCCACTACACAGCCACCAACCATATAGTCATGTACCGCTCGCTCCTGAAGCTCCAGCCGCTAACGACACTACCTTCGGAGACCGAACGTAAACACAGATTTACAGGGTAGGTTTCTACAGAACCTCCAGCAGCCAGCACAGTACTACGTGGGCCAATCTCACCGTCAGAGGCGTAAGCACCGCCGTAAACATAGCTGCTATCCCGATCACTAATTCGTTTCCGCAACTCGTGTGCACACTGAACGCACCAACCGGTATGCTTCCACCGGGGTTTTATTTAGGACACCACCCAGCCTGACTACAGCCAGTTCATTTCGCCGATCAGAATGAGGATCATCTTAGTGCAGCATCCAAGCAGCCAAGCCATCGCTTCTCCTGCTCTCTGCCTCGATGAACTTTTGTCTTCATCCATCCTCAAGCTCACCACCTCTCTGGAATTCGACTTCAACTTGTCTTCGAGCTCACAGCCTCAGGGGACTATCTTCATTCCCACGGACTTCGTCTATATAAGAACGTCCCGGTGCAATGACAGCCATCATCTTTCAGCGAAGAACATTCCAGTGTAACCACAACCATTGCCTTTCATCCAATTACATTCGAGTGTAACGTCAGTGAATGACTTTCAGTCTGAACCAGACAGTTCAAGCACACATCGAGAGAAACCGTGTTGGCGTATCCTGCTCATTAGTCTCACACAGCGGTTAACGTGGAACAGCGTGACACGGCCAGACCAGCGCAGCTATGTGAGCGAAATAGTAATGATGAAATATGCCAGTGCTGCTCACTGTCCATGACTACAGTGGCGCTGCAAGGGAAGGAGAGCGGAGCAGAGCGGCAATGAGCGAATCAAACATATTTGTTCCACAGAGCTGCGACCAGAACTTTCGAGTGACCCTGGCTGCATTTAGACAAACGCAGATAGCATTCGGCTGTTGCTGCGGGTAGCAGAGTCGGCACTATTGCTGGTGCTTGTGTTTCTACTGTTGTACTGTTCAGAAAATGATATCGGCGGTAGCTTTGACAGCAGCTGTTTTTGCTTGGCGTCGTTTATGGAGCCCGCGAAACAACTTTCATCACAACTGATTCATTTTCGGCACGTTATGTGATCACGTGGCAGAAGAATTACAGACTGTAAATACAGAACGTATTCCATTCATCTGCTGTTTCTTTCATTGTTTTAAAAAGAGAGGCAATAATAAAGATGAAACAGCAAAGCTGGGGAACGCATGAAAATCGTGTTTTATTACGTGATAAAACGTTTTTGAAACTGTCTAATTTGGAGAGCTTCATCTGGGGGTCTGTTAAAGTTGCGTCGTGTCTGATAACTGTCTTCTCTAATGTATGTTACTGACCGACACCGAGGGATCCTTGTAGGTCAATGACAGTGTTGTGGAGGACATGTGAATTTCACAATATCGTCATAAAATTCTGGTGAATCCTCTTGTGAATGTCAGGGCCATGTCTCGAAAACTTCTTCTGGTTTCTAGGTACCTGGGACGATTCTCGTTTCATCAGCTATCTACGGCCATTATAAATGTTATTTCACTGTAAAAATCTGTAGTGTGTTTCATTATCGGTTAGATATTGAAGTTTCCCCTGATAATCTTCCACACTATGCTCCACTTAGCACTCATTATTCCAAAAATATGTTCTATTAATTGTCGTATTCTGGGAAACTGTTTGTTGAAATATTAATTCCGTGGATCTTAAACACATTGACTGTAATATTTGATAAAATGCGTCAACAATGGATATGCCAAATCTTCAATGAATACAAAAGGCAATCCAACTGGCGTATTTAGTAGTGGAGAATCCGGCAGTATATCTGGCGGCAAATTAAGATAATCTTCTTGCATCAAGCTAAATACACTAGAAGAATAAAATCTGCCACCTGCCCTTTCATTCCCATATCCCCCCACGTCGTCTGTCATGAATTTCCCCTGAAGACCTGCAACTATTTGGAGTACTATTGAATGAAAATTTTTGTAACTACAAAACATTGTACCAAATTTTCTGGGCATTTTAGACGAACGTGTTTTCTGTCAACGTCACCAATTGCAGTTGGAAAGTTTCGTGTGCCACATAATTCATTTACAGTAGTTACAAAAAGATATTCATATGTGGAGAGGCGGGAGACAGTCCCACTTTGTAAGTTGATTCCATAATATATACAATGTGAAAGCGATTGTGTATGTCAGAACCATGTCTCGAAAGCTTCTTCTGGTTTCTAGCAATCTGTCACAATTCTCATTTCATCAGCCATTGATGGCAATTAAAAATGACGCTCTTTCATTGGAAAAATCTATACTTGCTTGATATCGGTTAGATATTGAAGTTTCCCTTGTTAACCATATGGAAAAATATTCTCCTGTTTGTGTGCTACCACTTACCTAAGTCTTGTTTCGCTGTCTCAAACCATTTATGTGACACGATGAATGTCACAAATCTTTCACTCTAGCTTTTCTCTGGCTTTTTCGGAACGAAACACTTAACATACGATGCTTTATCTCGAGACTGCTCGGTTTAAAGAATAATTCAGTGTTTTAGCTACAATAGATATGTAGAAACATATAACGTAACATGCACCAAACGCAAATTCATAGAGAAAACTACTTTTTAATGCTAATTTTTCGGAATTCTTGCAATAGTTTACTTAATTTTGAAATATCGCGATACCTATGACCATTAAGGACATGATAGGTAGATTATCATTATGGTAACAAAGTAAAGCTATGAGATGCGCTAATATAAGAGTTTTTTCGCCGAGTAATTTCCTTAAGATCGTCTGAGGAAGAGTGCAGTTCGCTCGGCTTGGGCGTTTGGCGTCCACGCACTGAAGCGAGCCTGCCGGTTGCAGCACCGCCCCCTGGCCCACTCCAGGTTGCGGCAGCTGCCCGGTGCGCGAGGCGCACGAGAAAGACAGTCCGTGGCGAGTACGTCACAGCAAGTGACACTTCAGGACTTACGAATGCCAGCAGCCGTCCTCGTCGGGTAGCCAGTAACTATTCCAGAAGAGGTTAATGATTCTTGAGCGCGCATTTGAATTCAGGCAAGCTCACCCCTTGGGCACTGCACGGATCCGAGCGCTCGCGACGTGTGGCGGACAAACCGACTAGTGTGACGTCACGATTTCATTGCGCCGCGCCTCTACAGGGTGTCCAAAAGTCTCAGTACATATGGAATTCTAAAAAATTCTACTAAATATTCTATATTCTATAAATATTAATAAATAAGTGAATAAAGATAAATTCTAACAGTTCCAACAGATTTTATTTTTCCCAGATTGAGTGATGGTTCTGTCTAAAGGAGAAGGAGAGGACCATTTTTACTTAAGTGGACGGTAAGGATGGTAGTATCGCAAGACTGCGGAAGAATTTAACGTTCGACACCTTCATTTTCAACCAATTTGTTTTGCTGCCATCGGGGAAATTAATAGCCCAGTTTAAAGAAACAGGCAGTGTGTTGGACGAACCTCGTTTCAGACGTCCAGGGACTTCAGACGAAACGAAAGAGGCTGTCTTGGTCAACGTATATGCTGGCTTCCTGGGGCATCCACGGAGTTGGGTGTATCAAGGTTAACCATCAACAAAATGCTGGCAGGTTTCACCCATACGAGTGACAGATATTGTATCACTTAAATGAAGATGACCCCAATCGACGGATGCAGACGTATGGATGGTTTGCATATAGACTGCATGAAAGTATCGATTTTACGAAAGACTGTGTGTTGTTCAATGATGAAGCTGTGTTTTATTTCAGTGGTAGAATCAAGAGACAAAGTCTTCGGTACTGGTCTCAAGGCAATCCACATTGGATGTGTCCACCCAAACAGCAGGGCTGCCAAAAGGTGATGGTGTGGTGTGGTTTGTGGAAAGCTCTTAATTTGGACCTTTCTTCTTTGATGAACGTGTAATGCGTGAGACTTATCTCAACACGCCGAGGGACATACTGATCCCTCAAGTTGGGCGTTTGGGTGAGGGACTTCCAGACTGGTTTCAGCAGGATGTGGCCCCCGGCCTATACAGCTGCAGCTGTTAGAGATTTGTTTAACGACAATTTTTCTCGCTGGGATGGGAGTAGGCGTCATGCAGAATGGTCCCTCCGTTCGTCATATCTTTCTGCCTTCGATTTCTTTTACTTGGGTATGCTGAAAGAGAAAGATTCCCCCATGAAGATTACGAATTTAAACCATCTGAGAGAATGCGTTACTAGTCAGGGTGTTAAAGTCGACAGCAATTCAGACCTGTTCCATCGAATTCACCTTAATCTTGCAAAGCGCACCAAATCATGCATTCAAAAGCATGGATCATGTTGAAAATATCATTTATTAGCATTAAAGTGACTAAAACGTTCTTTATTATTATTTATTAGAATTCCCTATGTACCCAGACTATGGTCACCCTGTATAATCCGCAACTGAAAGAACGATTAGCCCTATGGAATGGCCTGTATCATGCGACGCTTTCTGTCGACAATGGGCGCCGCAAGAAAGACATGAGGAGGAGTATTGCTTTAGACTGACTGTAACTGCACATTACAAAAACTAAATTACCAATATCTGCGGGAAAATCAGAAAACCTGCTGTAGAGCATCTTGGTGGTGTCCTAAATAAAAACCGGGAGAAAGGATACTGCTTGCGGCGTTCATTGCGCACTTGATTTGGGGAACTGAGGTAGTATTTCTGGTTGCAGTTTCCATTAGTCGCCGCTTCCCTTTGTATCCGTAAAAGTCAAACACCCGGTAATAGCCTACATTACGAGGTGAAATTTTTCCTGAACAACAAAATGCAGACTTTTACACTCAAGGTCTCTTCAGCGTCATCCATTTTTGGAAATACATACCGCGGCCATGGCTCAATATGTAGAGAAGGACAATATTCATCTGTAATCCACAAACATACACTGAGATATCAAAGTCATGGAATAGCGATATGCACATATGCAGATGGGGGCAGTATCGCGGACACAGGGAATAAAAGGGTAGTGCATTGACGGAGCTGTCATTTGTACTCAGGTGATTTAAGTGAAAAGGTCCCCAACGTCATTATTGCCATACGATGGAAATTAACAGACTCTGAACGCGGACTGGTCGTTGGTGCTAGATGTATGAGATATTCCGTTTCGGGAATCGTTAGGAGCTTCAATATTCCGAGATCCACAGGGTAAGGAGTGTGCCGAGGATACCTCTCAGCACGGAAACGTAGTGGCCGACGGCTTTCACTTAACGACCGAGAGCAGCGCCGTTTGCGTAATATTGTCAGTGCTGACAGACAAGTAACACTGCTTGAAATACCCGCACAAGTCAATGTGGGACTTACAAGGAATGTATCCATTAGGACAGAGCGGCTGAATTTGGCGTTGATGGGCTAAAGGGAGCAGACGATCCAAGAGAGTGCCTTCGCTAGCATAAAATCGCTTGTAAAGCCTCTTCTGGCCTCATTACCATATCAGTTGGACCCAACACAACTGGAAAACCGTGGCCTGATTTCAGTTGTTAACAACCGATGGTAGGGTTCGAGTGTGACGTACACCGCATGAAGCCACGGACAAAGGCTGTCAACAAGGCACTGTGCTAGCTGCTCGGAGTCCGCAATGGTGTGGGCTGGGTTTACTTGGAATTTAATGGCTCCTCTGCTCCAACTCAACCGATCATTGACTGAAAACGACTGTGTTCTGCTCCCTCGACACCATTTGCAGCCATTCATGGACTTCGTGTTCCCAAAGAACGATGGAATTCTTTAGTTTGCGATTGGTTCGAAGAACGTTCTGGACAATTCAAGCAAATGAGTTTAGCCATCCAGATTGCCCGACATGAATCCTATCGAAAATTAATGGGACATAATAGAGAGATCATTTCTTGCAAGAACTCCTGTAGTGGCAGCATTTCCGCAATTATAGACGGCGACAGAGGCAACATGGCTCAATATATCTGCAGGGAAGTTGCAACAACTCGTTGAGTCCATGCCATTTGGACTTTCTTCATTACACCGCGCAAAAAGATGTTTCACAGAGTATTAGGAGACTGTGGTCACCTCATTGTTGTCAGCCGCATTTTCGCTGGTGTTCCGGTAGATATTTGTTATTTCGCCCTTGAATTATGTAGCTGGAGTGAGCCCAAAACAAATAATGCACACCATGTGATGCACAGTGTCGACAGAAAGTTTCGGTTTGGTCCCCATTACAGTCAGAAAATTTTTCGTATCCATTCGATATGGCTGACCTGAATTAGTCTAATGAGATATTCGTTTTATCGATATGTACACTACTGGCCATTAAAATTGCTACACCACGAAGATGACGTGCCACAGACGCGAAATTTAACCGACAGGAAGAAGATGCTGTGTTATGCAAATGATTAACTTTTCAGAGCATTCACACAAGGTTGGCGCCGGTGGCAACACCTACAACGTGCTGACATGATGAAAGTTTCCAACCGATTTCTCATACACAAACAGCAGTTGACCGGCGTTGCCTGGTGAAACGTTGTTCTGATGCGTCGTGTAAGGGGGAGAAATGCGTACCATCACGTTTCCGACTTTGATAAAGGTCGCATTGTAGCCTATCGCGAATGCAGTTTATCGTATAGCGACATTGCTGCTCGCGTTGGTCGAGATCCAATGACTGTTAGCAGAATATGGAATCGGTGGATTCAAGAGGCTAATACGGAACGCCGTGCTGGATCCCAACGGCCTCGTATCACTAGCAGTCGAGATGACTGGCATCTTATGCGCATGGCTGTAACGGATCGTGCAGCCACGTCTCGATCCCTGAGTCAACAGATGGGGACGTTTGCAAGACAACAACCATCTGCACGAACAGTTCGACGACGTTTGCAGCACCATGGACTATCGATTCGGAGACTATGGCTGCGGTTACCCCTGACGCTGCATCACAGACAGGAGCGCAGGCGATGTTGTACTCAACGACGAACCTGGGTGCACGAATGGCAAAACATCGTTTTTTTTGGATGAATCCAGGTTCTGTTTGCAGCATCAAAATGGTCGCATCCGTGTTTGGCGACTTCGCGGTGAATGCACATTGGAAGCGTGTATTCGTCATCGCCATACTGGCGTATCAACCTGCGTGATGGTATTGGGTGCCACTGGTTACACGTGTCAATCACCTCTTGTTCGTATTGACGGCACTTTGAACAGTGGACGTTACATTTCAGGTGTTACGACCCGTGGCTCTAACCTCTCATTCGACTTCTGCCCTGGCGAGCACATTCTCCAGATCTCTCACCAACTGAACACGTCTGGTCAATGGTTTCCGAGCAACTGGCTCGTCACAACACGCCAGTCACTATTCTTGATGAACTGTGGTATCGTGTTGGAGTTGCATGGGCAGCTGTACTTGTACATGCCTTCCAAGCTCTGTTTGAGTCAATGCCCAGGCGTATCAAGGCGGTTATTATGGCCAGAGGTGTTTGTTCTGGTTACTGGTTTCTCAGGATCCATGCACCCAAATTGCGTGAAAATGTAATCACATGTCAGTTCTAATATAATATATTTGACCAATGAATACCCGTTTATCATCTGCATTTCTTCTTGGTGTAGCAATTTTAATGGGCAGTAGTGTATTGAGAGAGACAATAAACACTGAAATCAACTAGTACTTCAGTAGCGACTGCTCTGACCTGGCCCGTGCTGACTGCTACTGCAATCCAGTAATGCTGATCAGTCGTTGCTGGAGTACTGGCTATTGATCTTGCTTTCCTGTCCTTCTTAACGCAAAGAGATAAAACTAATAACGCACTAGACTAATTCCGCACTTTTGAATGGCTACGAAAAATTCCGCTTTAAAAATCATTTCGTTTTTAATGGGTAAGGATACTATGCCTTCAGTCGACACTGTGCGTCACATGAAAGACGTGATGAGGAGAATTTGTTTGGACTGACTGCAGATGTACATTTAAAAAATGAAACTGCTAATACTTGCCAGAAGATCAGAGAAAGTGAGCCCAACGACTCTTAGGACGAACACACTGTATCTTAAGTATAGAAGGTTTTCTTCCAGCATCACTGCAGAGAGGACAAGTTTGCTACAACTGGGAGGAATTTATTTGTATTAATGGTTGGAACAGTAATATTGTAGAAGCTCCGAATTCGTAATCAGCCACGCAGTTATCGATGGTGCTGCTTGGGAGAAAAGTAGTTGGCACTCGACAGCGAGGAAAAATATACTGGCTACCAAAGAGTGCCATGCCGCCTCTGCTGAAGAAAATTACTTTTTGATTTATGTGAATGTTCAGTTCTTTTTTGGAAAGTAGTCTGTAACGATCGATGCGCTAGGTCAGGGTGATACTTAAAGTCGAATGTAACCGAAGTTGATTGAATTTGACTAAGGAATATTATGGATCAGTGTATGTTTTCAGATTATACGAAGATTTGTACCTGTATTTGTCTATTAAAACTTATAGTCTGGTGTCACCGAAGTGTTTGCATTTTGCAGACGTTATTTAATGAAGCCTTGCTTCGAACATATTATTTAATTCAGACTGAATAAATAACTCGTAAGTTACTTATTGGGTTCAGGTTTCGCCTTTTATGCAAAGCATTTTACCCTGTTTACTGACTCCTGCTCATGTGCTACATCAATTGTTGTGAAAATTCTCTTTAAAAATAGAAATGTGACTGACGTACTCTGTTTTGAATAATAAGAGAAATAATAATGAATCATAATACAAAATTGAACTGTCGTAATGAGAAGTAAAGCCTTTAATATTGGTAAAGTCAATTATTCGACTGAAAGAATTTTGAAAAGTATATACTGCCTGAATAATGAACTTTGACATAAAACCAACGATAATTAGTTTTGCAAAACTGATCCCAGATTCCAGAACTAAAATTGATACACAACACATAAGTTGGCCCTGATTGAATAAAAAGAGATCAAAATATTTAGTCCTAACCTCTACTCTGAGCAAATCTGAATAACGTGTTGTAGTACTGCTCTGTCTCACGCTCTGCCATGCTAAAACTGCAAATTACTATATCTACACAGAGACACTCGTGATGTGCTATGAGTTCTCTGTTAGTTGCAAATCGAAGTATTTTCGGAACACACTTGGTTCCATTTCTACTTTTGAAAAAAACCTTTATCAATTAAAAACTGTAAGAGAAAGGTAGGTGAAAAATGACGCTGTAATAATAAAAGAGTGACTTCAAAAAAATTTACTTATAAATCCTCTTCACGTAAATAAAACATTCTATTACACTATCTGCTACTGTGCCTACGTGCACACCAAAGATGATAACCTAACCCTGCGATACAGCTTACAACATCGCTGCTCGCTCACGTGTGACAGCTAGAGAGCAAAGGTATGACATTACTGTACAATCGATTTAGTACTCAAATGACACCTATCAGTTGGTATGACTACTTGTTTTACAGAACTGAATGTAATGGTTTTTGTACATGTAGTCAGGGTCAATTTTTAGAGAATCACTTCATACATCTTAGGTAAATATCATTTACCAACTCTTCTACTACTTTCTCTCTAACAGTGTTTATCCTAACACTAATATCATCTGAAAAAAGCACCAGTTCTGCTTATTGAATGTTAAGTGGATGGACATTCACATATAAAAGAAATAGATGTGGACCGAAAATTGAACCCTGTGGTACTCCCTTTAGGATTTGTTTTTCTTCCCCAAACCAGTAAAATTTCCATATTTACGATATAGACACAATTATTCAGTACTATGTTTGCATTGTGCTTCTTAAGTATAATTCAAACCAGTTGTGCATAAAGAAATCGTTTCCCTAAAACTTGAGGTTTTTCTAAGAAAATAATATGGTCTACAAAATCAATCACCTTGGAAAGATCACAAAGAAGGGAGTCGCCTTTTCATTAACCAAAAAATTAAGTATCTTAGGAATACTGTAGGAAACCTCATTAAACATTTAGCCTTCCACTTTACTCTACTTAATAAACCATATCGCCCTGCCGCTAAGCCCGCTGCAGTGCCATCGACTGGTCTGCAGCGCTGTGGTCCGCCGTTCGAGATAAGACGGCCGCACTCCTTGGTTTCCCTTCCCTTCGCTTCTCCGCCTCTGGGCAGGCGGCCAAATCCCCGCGTGGCCCAGCAGCATCCGCGACCCTAATCCCCGCTCTGTGGCGAGCGGCCCTGACCCGGCTGGGCTCTAAGAGCCAGCCCACGCACGCCGAGACTTAGGGCTAGGGCCACACTGCGGACGTCCCTAGCGTCGGCTGCGGTTACTGTGCGGAAAGTTCCAGCGGCGATTAGGGCGGTCTGTGGAGCTGGCGAAAGCGGCTGCTTTGCTTCGATCTGCTGTGCAAACGACGGTATCAGAACGCGAAGGAGAGAAAATGGGAAAAGAGAAAATCAAAGGAGGACCTGAAATGAACGCTCGTGGATATCTACGTCGTCATAGACAGAGCAATGTGCGAGGTACCATTTTCTTCTCTTGGCATAAGGCGAGCTACTGTGGTGTGCTAAACGTAAGGAAGAAAGTAATTTACGCATTATGTGTCACTGCCAACTAACGCAGCTCGACCATGCATAGAAAGCGCTCTACACTATTGTACAGGGGATAACTGAAAGAAATACGCCCTTTTATTGAAAGACATAATTATACTGAATTCACTGCGATTTATAATGCTCCTCTGAGTATTATAAAAGGCCAGACGTGGTTTTTAATACTGTATATGATCACCATGTAAGGTAACACATGCTCTGCAAAGTGGTATATGCTGGAGACAAGGTTGGTAAGGAGTGTTTGGTGGTACAGCGTTCAGTTCCTCCACCAGCGCGGCTTTCAACCGCTGGATGGTCGTTGCCGCATGCGGATGTGTTGCAACACTTCTCTCCACCGCATCCAATTCGTGCTTGATGTGATTTAACTTGGGCGAACTGGTAGACCAGTTGCCAAGTATCCTCTCGTTCCAACAGCTCCGCCATCTACGAAGTTCACTGCAATCACGCATTTTCATCCATAAAAATGAAGTCAGGGTCGAATGCACCCCTGAAAAGACGCACCTAGTGAAGAACTACAGTGTCGCAATAAGGCAGAACTGTTAGTGTCCCGTGTTGAAATACACTGACGCAAAATAAATCGCAACACCAAGAAGGAGTTATGCGACGTAAACGAATGTTGGTAGGCCTGTTTCTACATCTGAATCCAATATCGTGCCAGTCGCATAAGAGTGGCGTTAATAGAGGCATTAAGAGTATGCAAAATCCGGTTTGCTTTAAAAAAAAACCTGTAACCTTTGAGATTGGTCATGGTGAGCTGATGTTAGTCAAGAATGCCTTGAAGGTGACAAACACCTCACTGAGTTTGAACGACGTAGCGTAATAAAGCTATGAGATGCTGGATGTTCCTTCTGCAAATTTGAAGAAAGACTTGACGGAATGTGCCCGGTGTACATGATAGCTGGGAGCGGTAGTCACGATAATGTACGGTCACAAGAACAGTCGACTCGGGACTGCCACGTGGAACTACCGAGATGGCAGGCCATCGTTTTCGGCGAATCGCTCTGGCACAGCTTACTGCATCTGCAATAGCAATTTCATCAGCAGTTGGCACCATAGTGATACAACGAACTGTTACATATCGGTTACTTCAAGGACACCTCCGAGTGATACACCCTGTATCGTGGATTCTACTGTCTCCAAACCACCGCAGTTTGCGACTTCAGTGATGTCAAGCGAGATCTCATAGGAGTGCAGGCTGCACATGTCTTCTGATGGATGCTGGTTCTTCCTCGGTCCAGCGATGGTCGTTTTTTGATTCAAAGAAAGCCACTGAGGAACTACAACCAACCTGTCTGAGTGTTACACACACACACACACTGGACCTACACCTGAAGATAAGGTCGTGAGCCCGATTCCGTAGGACAGCAGGAGTACCCTCATGGCTATCCGACGCACTGTGGCTGTAAAATTATACATTAGTCTGCTGATTCGATCTCTTGTACTGTCATTAATGAACAGCATCCCCGGGATGTTTTCCAACAGGCTAACACTCGCCCATACAGCGCTGTTGTAACCCAACATGCTCTACAGAGTGTCTACATGTTGCCTTGTCCTGCTCGATCACCATATCTGTCTCCAGTAGAGCACATATGGGACTCCAGCGATGGCAACTCCAGCGTCATCCACAAACAGCATTAACCGCCCTGCACTGATCCATTGAGTGCAACAGGCATGGAACTCCATTCCACAAACTGACGTCCACCACCTGTACAACACAACGCATGCACGGTTGATGTTTGCATTCAACTTCCTAGCGGCTACACCGGTTATTAATGTACCGGCACTTCACATTTGCAATGGCTTATCTCGCGCTAATGTCAACCTGTGATCTTGCAGTGTTAATCACTTAAATATATTACATAGACAAACGTACTTCCGAAACAGAATTACTCTACATTAATTATGTTTTGTGGTTGGTTTTTTATCCGTCGGTGTATTTCAAAGTGGGAGCTCATTGCAGAGCATGCATTGTTGACCTTTGTGATCAAACACCCAGTTAAGAATGTTGTCCCACCTTTCATAATGTCCAGGAGACCATAATAAATCGAAGTGAATTCATTACAATTATTGTCTTTGAATAAAAGTGTCATTTCTGTTCGTCTCACTGCGTATTTCCTTCAGTTACCTTTGTACTATATGTAAATGTTCTTTCTGCGTATAGTCCAAACTTCATCAAGCTATGTTACTTGGCAGTGAGACGTCATGTGAAATTTACTTTCGTCTTTACGTTTTGCACCCCATTCCATTTCAGAGATAAAGGTTTCGTTATGAGTGTCCCAGGGAAGCGGGATACATCTGCTGTTGCTCTCTACGTACTTAAACGATTTGTCGGATAGCCTGAGCTTGAGGTCCAGCTGTGGTTTATTTGAAATGGCAGTAATACTTCCCAGAAAAATGCGATAGCTGAAATTTGCAGACAGTACGTAGCGGTGGTTTGAAAGCTACTTCAGAAAAAGAAAGTAACATATTGTCTGTGAGAAGGAAAAGTCGTCCTGTGGGCATTCTCTCTCACAAGAGACATCTCTCGGTTCGTACAGGAGTTCGTATTGAAACGTATCTACACGTCTCCGTCTCACGTTTCTAACCAGACTTGCGACGGCACGAGATTGTGTTGGTCTTGATTTGCATACAACAGCATTTGCAGTCTTAGAGGAGGAGTGAGGTTAATACGCCACCAAGTCGGTTATCTCACCAAGTAGTTGACGTGTTTACGTGTGTGTCAGTATTGTCAAACATACAGCAAAAATTTACGAAACCATTAATGTCTGGAACGTTTTAATTTTGCGATATACACATGAAGAAGGCGTTAGCCACGGGAAGACTGTGTAGGACAGAATGATGGCACTTTCGCAATGTTTGTGTTGGATCTGATTATTCAGAAACAGGAATATTCATTTGACTGCTCAATTAAAATTACATTGTAGAGAATAGTGGATGAAGAGAACGACTTTATACACTATAACGCGATTAACAGTGTTCAAGATTGTAGTGCTAGTGGCAGTGGGAGGATAGTAACCATCAAAGAGAAATTAAGAGTTCTGGTGACGATGAACCTTCACCTGAAACGAAACCCAATACTCTTAGCATTTTAACAAAATTTTCAAAAGAATGTCTTGAACATATTTATGATATGATAGAATTCACGTCAATTTACGACCTGAGGCTCTTTATTGCAGAGACATCCATTTATAAAAAAACACGTCGAATATCAAAGTAATATTTGGTTATGTGGTGAAAAAAGACGTAATGAGTATTTTGAGGAAACAAGGCGATCAAAGAACTGGAGCTAACACAGCACATTCTATCTCAATTTTACACACCAAGGAATGAAGGAAAATGTGTCCATTAATGGCACCTGAAATTTTAGGCAAAGCAAAAGCAACAGAAATTGGGCAAATATTCTGCAGCTTTCACAGAACATCTCTAGAAAGAATGTAGAACGTGTCATAGACACATCACTGCTTCCATAACAGCCAGAGATGTACAGGAAAATCAAGATATTCGCCAGTCTGTGGCCCGTTTTGTTGAAGAAGTAAAGTTTCCAGATACAGCCACACTGCATTTGGAACACTGACTAAAGTGGATTTAATTGTGAACTAACTTCTGGTGAGACACTATCTAAAAAAGGGGAAAAAATCACAGTTGCCATCGTCCAGTCTGCACACAATACAATTCGTAGGTGGACTATGAGTGGATACCTGACAAGCGTACTTTTGTCTTCAGGAAAAAACTTTTGCCCGAAAATTAAAAAGGCTATTCACGACAACCTTCCACAGGACATACATTTGGAGGCTAGCGCAAGTGGTAAAGTGCAAAAAAGATCATTTAAAATCCTTTTTGTTATTAACGACAGTGACACGAATAACCATAAGCGTATCTTACTTTGTCATTCTTTGAGTGCGCACAAGGACACAACAATAGTAAATGATTCATTTGGGGGTAAAGACAATGAGTGCGTGATCATTCCGCGAACTATGTTGAACCTTTGGATGTATATTTCTTGCGACAGCACAAAATATATGCAAGAAGGATAGCTGACTCTATAAGGACACTCTGCAGTGACTTGAACAGAAATTTTCGTAATGAAAATTCATTCTATTATTCGTAACCACCCCTCTGTTTCAGCGTATCAGCCTATACTTCAGTATTGCTGACAAACGGCTAGGTGCAATACTTCCACACATGTTTCGGAATTCAAGAATGTGATTCAAGTGACATGTGATTTTGCAGCTCAGTAATGTCCTATGAAGATTATCCATACGATTATCCACACACTCCTTTCGTCAAAAGTGCCTATTTGGGTTCTGCACATTGTTTCATGCATTTTCTTGAAGGACCTCACGCATATTTTTTAAGTTCGACAGTGGGCGGAAAGAGAGTAACACAATCGAATGCTTTCACTATCCTAATCGGAGTGGCTTCTAAATACAATCACACTGGACTCGCATTCGGGAGGACGACGGTTCAATCCCGCGTCCGGCCATCCTGATTTAGGTTTTCCGTGATTTCCCTACATTGCTTCAGGCAAATGCCGGGATGGTTCCTTAGAAAGGGCACGGCCGATTTCCTTCCCCATCCTTCTCTAATCCGAGCTTGTGCTCCGTCTCTAATGACCTCGTTGTCGACGGGACGTTAAACAGTAATCTCGTCCTCGTCGTCTAAATACAATCAGAACATCGAATCCCTGTTCGAGCCGAGAGACTTGCCTCGTCAAGAGTGCCATACGGGTCTGTACTATGCTCACAATTGTTTTCCTTACGCATAAACGACATCTCGTTGGTTCTGCCACCCTGCAAGCATAATTTCTCTACTGACCATTTCCAGCGTTACCTGCAGACGTAAGTACTGCTATCGTATACGTGAATGGTGAAATGTTATGTGGAATTGTTGGCTCGGATGATATTCCACGGGTTGGGTTCAGCTTCCGATCGGAAAGGGTGTTCTCCCCCGGCACACAGTGGCATCTAATCCCTGTGGATGTATGAGAGTTCCGTCGTACGTGTATATGTAGATTATTGGTGAGTGTATTGGATGCTGCTCTAGTGAAGTGTTATGTTCGTGTTGTATGACGAAGATAGAAAGTAGATGGTGAAACACGATACCGGCAAATGGCCCACATCTCTCGAGGAGCACCAATGGGGCTAAACGACCCCTTCCGACGGACGGATCACCTTCAGCAGTCTTCCTCGCCCTCACTTCATGGGAAATTGAGAAGAGGTCCGGTATTTAATCGATGACATTTGTGCAGAGATCGGTGATCAGCACCTTTACGCCACCATTTCTCCTCCCTTTTCCGGCCAGATACCGGCAGTTAAAGTTTCATCCCCAACCGGGATTCGAACTGCTACGGAGAATAACTCTATCGCACAAGCGTGCGTTATCGATCCCTGCTACAACCACAGGTGCGCGCATGACTGATTATTACAGGTGCAAAGCTATATCAGAAAAATTCCCAAGTAATGCTAGTATCCCATCACAAGTTAGTAATGCCTGAATTGCTTTAACAATTGCTTCCTATAGTTCTCAACAGCGTTCCAATAACTTATCAGAATACAGTGAAGACGTTGCGTAGAAAGATCTTCTCTAGTATCCACCTTGGTGGCTGCATTGGAAATCGGCGCGATTTCCATGAGTGTAACTATCGTCATATTCTGGGGAAGTGAAGAACTTGTGTCTAACTTTAGATGAGCATCTCAGATATGCGTAAAATACAAGGTGTTTTATATTCTGGGCATCCGCATCAGTTGAATGGCATGATGGTAACAGGACTTTCGCTGACAGTTGGTAAAATTGTTGTTTTATTGGTACATAAACGGTTCCACGGGTTAAAGTTGCGACATCAGATGCAAACTATCTAGTAAAGAGTAAAGTCTCAACTTCATGGGTTACTAAAATTAAAAAAGGGCATATCTAAAATATATTCACAATGTTAAAAGCTCATAGGAGTACAATCACTCCTAGTCAAAATGTATTATTCAGCGCTCGTTGTCAAAATAACATTGGCGAACGAAGGGTGACATAGACAATTGCTGGTGGTTGGATCCTGTAGTTAAAAGCCTTTAGTTTGTGATTTGCCAGCTTCTAAAAGTTGAAAAAATTATTTTGTAGGGAGTGAGCGCTTAGGAATATTTTATAGAAGTGGAATTGGTTATAAAATTGTCACTAATAATGTGATCAGAATTATATTAATACCGTCAGCCGCTCACGGGCGTTGATATATATCAACGGGGACAGGTGAAAATGTGTGCCCCGACCGGGACTCGAACCCGGGATCTCCTGATTACATGGCAGACGCTCTATCCCTCTATTCTTTTTTTTTTTCGTTGTAGATCGTTGTGTTTGGACGTTGCGGACGTCACATGACATCCGTTCAAGATCGTTTGTTGATCCTTCCACTCAGTTTTTTTATTAGAGGGCAACCGGCTCTCTGACCGAACACACTGAGCTACCATGCCGGCTCTGAGCCACCGACGGCACAGAGGATAGTGCGACTGCAGGGACTATCTCGCGCACGCCTCCCGCGAGACAGTCATTCTCACCTTGTATGTCCACACACTACATTCGTATTGTCCTACACAAACACACTCATTACTCGTGGAAGACATTCTTACTAAGTCCCGTAAGAGTTCGTATTTTGGCACTCTTTTTAATGGTTGTGTCAGCCAACACATGCGATTGATCACTTTTAATTTGCCACGGTTTTTAATAGCAGTTGTAACAAACATTTAAGTAAAAATACTTTCAAAATAGTAAAATATTCTTTAAATAACTACACAAGTATGATAAGATGTGCAGTGTACACGCTGAATTCATTTGCTTTGTTACTGTGAAGAATATCATGTTTTGACAGATATTTGCATAATGAAATGATATAAAAATGTAATAAATCAAGAAATAAAACAGATGCAGATACGTAACATACAGGTATGATAGCTATAGAGCAATGCTATAATCTGCGATATCGTTAGTTGAAACTGCATGAAGTATTTAAAACTTTTTATTTCAGAGGTTCACAGTGAAAATATTTAACATCATAAAATACTAACTTTTGTAGTTTTGAAGATACTAAAAATATTGTTGTGCCACTGGATGCGCCTCATTTTTCTGAGACTGCAAATGTCTCCAGATGTACTTTATTATTTGTCGAATTTCTAAAGCTGTAACTTAGCCATCTTTCAGATTTTCTCGAAGTCCGCCAGTGCTGATGCACTTCGCATTCTTCTGAGCGACTGCCCGCTGTGCCAATTCCCAGCTTTGGGGTTTACCCACTTCCGACCGATGCTTTGTCCCCTCACCTGGGACGCCAGCAACCGTCGCTGCCTGTGGACTGGTCACGGCGCTTTGGCGGCCTTGCCAGTGTCCGCGCTGCACTCAGCCTCCCAAACTAATTCTCCTCATACCTATACTAGGCAGCCGACTAACTCGTCTACATGCACATAGAGTTATAAAGTCCAAAATTGTGCATATGGCATGTGATTATTGTAAACACAGACTGTTGACAGAATATTTCAAAGCATTATGTTTCTATGAAGGTAATAAAATGGTTCAAATGGCTCTGAGCACTATGGGACTCAACTTCTGAGGTCATTAGTCCCCTAGAACTTAGAACTAGTTAAACCTAACTAACCTAAGGACATCACAAACATCCATGCCCGAGGCAGGATTCGAACCTGCGACCGCAGCGGTCTTGCGGTTCCAGACTGCAGCACCTTTAACCGCACGGCCACTTCGGCCGGCATATGAAGGTAATAATGACAAGTATAAAACCAGTACTAATCAAGATTCTCTAACTTTTCTTATACATTGCATCGATCTATGGCCAAGATATAATGATTTATAATATCCCTAATTTTCTAGGCTTCTCAAGTTGACAAATTAATTTGTTGAAACTGGTAAGGTGAATTTAATAATATATGTACAACTTATGAGTGAATTTTATTCTAAAATATAGACTACATTTGCTGAAAAAAATAACAGGTAGCATGAAGCAATGGATTTAATAATAATTGTAATAACAACAATAATAATTACAAGGAGTTATCATGAGTATACAAACTGAATATCTTTTGAATGAACAGCAGTACTGTTAGATACAGAACACATAATATCTACAGCGTGTTACAAAAAGGTACGGCCAAACTTTCAGGAAACATTCCTCACACACAAATAAAGAAAAGATGTTATGTGAACATGTGTCCAGAAAGCTTAATTTTCCATGTTAGAGCTCATTTTAGTTTCGTCAGTATGTACTCTATTTCCTCGATTCACCGCCATGATTTCATACGGGATACTCTACCTGTGCTGCTAGAACATGTGCCTTTACAAGTACGACACAACATGTGTTTCATACACGATGGAGCTCCTGCACATTTCAGTCGAAGTGTTCGTACACTTCTCAACAACAGATTCGGTGACCGATGGATTGGTAGAGGCGAACCAATTCCATAGCCTCCACGCTCTCCTGACCTCAACGCTCTTGACTTTCATTTATGGGGGCATTTCAAAGCTCTTGTCTACGCAACCCCGGTACCAAATGTAGAGACTCTTCGTGCTCGTATTGTGGACGGCTGTGATACAATACGCCATTCTCCAGGGCTGCATCAGCGCATCAGGGATTCCATGCGACGGAGGGTGGATGCATGTATCCTCGCTAACGGAGGGCATTTTGAACATTTTCTGTAACAAAAAGTTTGGAGTCACGCTGGTACGTTCTGTTGCTGTGTGTTTCCATTCCATTATTAAAGTGATTTGAAGAGTAGTAATAAAATGAGCTCTAACATTGAAAGTAAGCGTTTCCGGACACATGTCCACATAACTTATTTTCTTTCTTTGTGTGTGAGGAATGTTTCCTGAAAGTTTGGCCGTACCTTTTTGTAACACCCTGTATATGGGGCAGTCAAATGGAAACGAAGCAGCTGGAAAGAGAGGACATAAACTGTTCATCATTTCAAAAGTAATCGCCATAACTGTTATCACATCTATACCACTGTGAGACAATACGGGCAAGGCCCTCGGAAAAATGTTTGTGGTTGCCTATGGGACCATGATTGTACCCAAATGTGCACCTCTTCATCCGAACCAAATCGACGTCCACGAATGTGTTTATTGAGGGCTCCAAAAACGCGAAATCCCATCGGGAGAGATCGGGACTGTATGGAGGATGTACAATAGTTTTCAAGCAAACCTTCTTCAGCGTAATCGAAACAAGCTTGTCTAAATGTTGGCCTGCTAGGAAGTCCTTACACATCCTCCATACTGTTTTGAAATCTCCCTGTGCAATTTCCACATTTTTGAAGGCCTTAAGAAAGGGATCACCGAAGTTAAGCGCTGTCGGGCGTGGGCGGCACTTGGATGGGTGACCATCCGGCCGCCATGTGCTGTTGGCATTTTTCGGGGTGCACTGAGCCTCGTGATGCCAATTGAGGAGCTTCTCGACCGAATAGTAGCGGCTCCGGTCAAAGAAAACCATCATACCGACCGGGAGAGCGATGTGCTGGCCACACGCCCCTCCTCTCCGCATCCTCAATGAGGATGACACGGCGGTCAGATGGTCCCGATGGGCCACTTGTGGCCTGAAGACGGAGTGCTAAGAAAGGCATTCGTGGCTGCCGATTTGCTTCGGGTAAAAAGATCCATACCTGGGTACCATCATAGTTTCTTAAGCAACTGGAAATATTTTTCCATGAATGCAGTGACCATCTTGTCTCACATGGGATAAATGTATTAACAGTTACGGCGAATATTATGAAACAAAGAACAGTTTACTTACTTTTGGTCGCATTTCTTTCCTTTTCATTTGACTGCCCCTTACATACAATAGTTTAACAGTTTTGAACCTTCTATTTCAAACATCCTTGTATTGACTTGGGCCGTAAGTGGCTGGTACTACTATGGCTACAAGAGTAATATTGTCAAATTTTGCGCTTGCATTTTGCAAATCAGTGAGAATGTATACGTATTTCTGCGAAGCTTAGGCGCCTGCCTCGTCCGGCCACAGTACAGAATCCGACCTGCATTTGTAGCAACAGAGAAGGTTGCTGACATATGCCTTTATAGCCTCGTCGCGTTATTTGCGACTGGAAAAAAAAATCGTTTTGCCTTTACCCTTTTTTGCCCGATCCAGTCGACTGAGTTAGCTTTAATAAATGGCCAAATTTAATTTCATGCAGTGCAATTACTTCCGAAACAGGTAATTAATTACCATTTTCGCATGCCATGCTGTTTGAAACAGTATATTCGGGCAAAGGAAGGTGCAGTCATCGCGTCCCTCATTTGCACGGTTGCCGAGTCTGTAATTGCACGACATGGACACAAAGAGAAATAATTATCGCAGAAATTAAATTTTTCATGTTAGACCGTCAGTATTTTCATTTTGTTGTTGTATACACTCCGGCAGGAAATACTCGTAGCTGCAAACATGGATAAGCACACAATCGCAGATTTGTCAATCGGATTTGAGCAACGCAAAAAAAGTCGGCCAGTTAAATAATTACTCAAAACTGGACTCCGTAGCCGCTGTGGCATGTTTTCACGACGTGTTTCAACTTCTTGGGATTGAACATTATTAGTTTGATAATACAGCGTTGTTCAGAATTACTTTATTTCATTGTGGGTGAGTATTAATGAAAATAATTAGCGATATGCACTTTGTAACACCCCCGGAAGTACAAATGGGGGGGCTTTTCTTGACCGTGCGCCCTGTCCACACCACGTACCTGATAACCCCGCAGCGGTCGTACTGTTCTGCTTCACACCGCTGTTGGCTTGCCTGAAATTATTTATCGAAATATGCAAGCGAGTAAGGGGAGCCACTCAACGTTAAAACACAACACTGTTCGACGTCTGGTATGAACAACTATATTCTGAGACTATTAAAGGAAAATCGCAGGTTGCACTGTTTACATTCTAATTCAGAAGTGTTATCCCAATTAATGGATGATTAACAGTCCACAAAATATCATTTAGATGAGCGTACGCGTAACCGACACGACGCGGGTGATTGTTGATGATGCAGAAGACGAATTATCGAACGAAAGTTCTTAAGCTCGTCACACAAACAGATATCTGGTAATAGTCCTCCTTGTCACTAGTAATGATATAACACTGTTCGTAAAGTTAGTTTTTCATTTCTCAGTTCTCACTTGTACGAGCGTGAGCGTAACGGTCGCGGCGCGGCTGATTGTTGATAACGCGGAAACGCGATGATCGAACGCACGTCCTCACGCTCGCTACAAGACACTGGCACTCGACTGCACTCTTTTATGGTAACTAATTTCTACTGATTCACGTCAGTTCATTCTGGGAGACCGAACACGGCACGGATGATCAATGCTGTGCGACACGCAACGAGAGGAAACACAAATACGTTATCGACGGCACCGCTCACTTTTTCATTACTTCTTGACGCACTTTCCTCTGAATCACTTCCATATTTCATCACTTTACTGTAACAGCACTTGTAGCAACACTACAACCTGAATACTAAAAGAAGCCTCTCACTTGCAGAGATACACACTACACAACGTAACAGTTCCGTGTCCCGCGCTCGACTCTACAGACGCGGCTGCCCGCAAAGATACTCCACAACTAAGTCAGCGATAACACAATACGCTTACAACTTCTTACGCGCCACACTCAAATAAGACATTACTTCGAGGGGCATTCAGTAACTAATGCAATACCTCTTCTTTCTGAAATAATTTTCGTTCTGTTCATAATTTCAATACAACATATCATTTTCCAAACTTTTGGCTAGAATACCCTGTTTCTCAACATCATCTCCGTTCAATGAGGCGGTCTTACACCACCTTACTGGGAGGGCCTGTAAACCCGCGTGGTACCACTCTATTAGTCGATGCCAGGGCCAACGTCTTGTTCCATCAATAATCTCCCCGTCAATCACGTACCGCTTCCCACGGAATGCATCCAACATTCAGTTTAACAAGTGGAAGTGGGAAGGTACCTGTATTAGGCAGCTGACTAACTCGTCTACATACACATAACGTTATAATGTCCAAAACTGTGCATATGGTACGTGATTATTGTAAACACAGACTGATGATGGAACATTTCATAGCAATATTTTTCTATGAAGGTAATAATGACAACTATAAAACCAGTACTAAGCAAGTTACTGTAACATTTTTCTTATACGTTGCATAAATGCATGGCCAAGATTTAATGATTTATAATATCCCTAATTTTGTAGGCTTCTCAAGATGACAAATTAATTTGTTGAAACTGGTAAGGTGAATTAAATAACGTCTGTACAACTTGTGAAAGAATTTTATTCTAAAATATAGACTACATTTGCTGCAAAAAATAACAGGTAGAATGAAGTAATGGATTTAATAATAATTGTAATAATAATAATAATTATTATTATTATTATTACAAGGGTAATCATGAGTATATAAACTGAATATGTTTTGAATGAACAACAGTAAAAAATACATTTAATACTTTTAGATACACAACACTATAAGGGGCAGCCAAATGAAACGAGGCAGACTGAAAGAAAGGACGTAAACTGGAATTAAATTTTCACTCTGCAGCGGAGTGTGCGCTGATATGAAACTTCCTAGCAGATTAAAATTGTGTACCGGACCGAGACTCGAACTCGGGACCTTTCCCTTTTGCAGCCATGTGCTCTACCAACTGAGCTGCCCGCGAAAGGTAAAGGTCCCGAGTTCGAATCTAGGTCCGGCACACAGTTTTAATCTGCCAAGAAGTTTCACATCAGCGCACACTCCGCTGCAGAATGAAAATTTGATTCTGGAAACATTCCCCAGGCTGTGGCTAAGCCATGTCTCCGCAATATCCTTTCTTCCAGGAGTGCTAATTCTGCAAGGTTCGCAGGAGAGCTTCTGTGAAGTTTGAAAGGTAGAAGACGAGATACTGGAGGAAGTAAATGAGGCGGTCTTACACCACCTTACTGGGAGGGCCTGTAAACCCGCGTGGTACAGCTCTACTAGTCGATGCCAGAGCCAACATCTTGTGTCATCAATAATCTCCCCGTCAATCACGTACTGCTTCCCATGGAATGCATCCTCCATTCGGTGTAACAAATGGAAGTGGGAAAGTGTGAAATCCCGGCCGTAGGATGGATGAAGAAGAATAGTCCAGTTAAATGTTGTGACCTTGTCTCGGGTGTGCACACTTTGGTGTGGCTTTGCTTTGACACGAAGAAGGAGAAGTTCGTTTGCATTTTAGTGGCGACGAACACGCTGAAGTCGTTTCTTCAGTTTCCTGAGGGTGTGTCCGACCGGCTGGCACGCGCGAGATCGTACAGGTTTGCACGACCTTACTGCGATTATGACAGACTCCTCGCCCAACGACTCACCATGGTTTTGTTCAGTGCCAGGTAGCCGTAGACGTTGTGCAAGCGCCTGTGGATATCTGCGATGCTCTGGTTTTCCGCGAAAAGAAGCTCAATGACAGATCTCTGCTTGGAAAGCACGTCCGTTACAGACGCCATTTTGAAGGGTAGTATAGCGCCGCCACCCGTCGGAACATTGTGAAACTGTGGGGACATAACGGGAATATTCCACAATGTGTCACAACAAATTCCGCATTAGCCAACCGATACTGGCCGAGAAAAAAATGTATGAATGCATTGTCTCGAGACGATATGAATTAAGGGCGGTAGGACGTGAAACGGGCCGATTTGGAGCAGGAGAGGCACCACAGGACATTTTAATTTACACTGTCCATACTTTTACAAATAAATCCGTAAAACTTTGTTAGCATGACCAAGAAGGATTCAGGATTCACACTCATAGCAGAGGATGTTCAAAAATATAACAAAACAAATTTTTTTTATATGTGAAATTTCATCACTTTTTCACTTGGTATTGGCTGCATTTGTTGCTGTAGGTACACTTTTCTTCATAAGTAAGAGAGATCCTTCGATGAATTTTGCACAGTATACAAACCATACTTACAGGTGTATGAAACTCTAGAATTTCCCAAATCTGTTAAAAACTGTGGTAAAAATTGAGATAATTATCTATAAAATTCGAGTTTTCTCTAAACACGAAGTTTAAAACGTAACAGCCCATTCATTTTTCCATAGATTAAATAAATTCTAGAGTTTCATACATCTGTAAGTATGGTTTGTAAGCTGAGCAAAATTCATCGAAGAATCTCTCTTACTTATGAAGAAAAGTGTACCTATAGCAACAAATGCAGCCAGTAGTAAGTGAAAAAAAATCATGAAATTTCAAATTAAAAAAATATTATTTTTTCGTGTTTTTGAACATCCACTGCTATGAGTGTGGATCCTGAATCATTCCTGGTCATGCTGACAAAGTTTTATGAATTTATTTGTAAATATAGACAGTGCAGATTAAAATGTCCTGTGGTGCTTCTTCTCGTAGTCGACCCCTTTGACGTCCTACCCCCCTTTAACAAAATCTTCTCTTGCTTCTAGCTGTGTCAGGGAAAATGATATTTTGCGTTGCTTAATGAATACCCCTCGTACATTGTCCGTTTCTTGTTACGCCATGAGTGCGGACCGGTGAAGGCAGTATTATGCTATTGGAGACATTGGCCTGCATTTCCAAGGGACCTGTGGTAGTAGTCGAAGGCACCATACCAGCTGTGGAGCACGTAATCATTATTGCAGACCACCTGCATCCCTTCAGGCTTGATGTTTTCCCCGGCAAGGATGTCATCTTCCAGTAAGATAACGTATTTGAAGAGATATCGTATCGAAGGTTCATACCGCTTTCAGGGAAAGCGGAGGAATGTCAGCCACCAAGTCACAACGCGCATGGAAGTATATGTTGAGTGGTCGTGATGGACGCCTATTGAAGAGCATTGTGACGGAAAACAAGAGGACGACAGCTGTGTAAGTCGCTGCAGAACTGAATGTCGACTCGAGAACCCTGTCAGCACCAAAACAATACGATGGGATCACCGTAAAGTGGGTTTTGTAGGGCGATATGGAATTCAGCTGCTGAGAATTTTTCCAGATAGTATAGCTGTGATCCATGGAACTCTTCAATCCTTGACGTTTAGTCCAAGGCTACGTTGGACATCTTCGGAGGTGCTCCTGATTGTGCTGAGTCCTGCCGACCATGGACCACGGCCATATAACCTGGAAAAATCCTCAGCAGCTGAAACATCCGGTCGTGAAAGCCTTCATTGTATGATCTGAAATTCCGTGATGCAAATGCCCATGACAGGAAAAGGTCTTGCCGAAGCCATAAACCTGGACTATGGAGTAATCGAAGAAAGTCATTTGGTCGGATGAATCCTGCTGCAAACTGTTTCCAACTTCTCACTTAGTTTACGTCTCAAAAGTGAAACATGGCTAGGCGTTTCGGAGATGATTCGACCAGCCATGTCGTAGTATTCCACAGATCCCATAGTTTATCTGCAAAGTAGCATTACGGCTAAGGATTATGCGACTATTTTGGCTGACCTGGCCCTTCCCACGGTAGTGTATTTGCTCCCCAATGGTGATGTTGTGTTCCATGAACAACTCTTTCACACAGCTAGCACCGCACAGGACTGACTTTGTGAACATGATGATGAATTATACCATCTCGCTGGCAACCACAGTCATTAGATCACAATACTATTGAGCCACTGTGGTCCAGATAAAGAAAGCATGATCGCTAGCCACCATCACTGTTAACTAAACTTGCAGGAAGAATTATACAAAATTCCCTTGAACATCATACAGGACCTGTATTTACCCATTTCAAGACAAAAGGAAGCTGCTTTACATGCCAACAGTTTTCCAACACCGTATTAAACACTTAATTTGTTGTGTTGTGCTTCCATACCTTTTAGAACGCTAACGGGAGCCAGCACTTTTCCCACAAACAACCATCCCGCAATTTACGGAAATGCATGAATGTGCTTAGACATACGGGGTGTCCCACACAAACCTTCCTGATTTCAAGGACCCAGGAGAGAAAAACCGCAGTAGATACAACAATGAAAAACGCACCACACTGTACAGCATCTCAAAGACTTTATATTCCCGTGTCAAAAGTGCAAAGTATCGTCGCCAGAGTGCATCATGGTCGCATGAAGTGAAAATGGTGCCTCCATAGCAGTGCGCGCAAGCAGTAGTGGGGTCCGCAGAAACATAATCGCCGATTACTGTGCAAAGAAATTATCGTCGTGTGTATGAATGTGATCCACCTGATGTGAAAAATTTAAGAAATGGTATAGGAAGTTTCTGGCAACAGGAAATGTTCTGAAACATTCTGGCGGTGCACATTACGGAGTTTCGGAAGAAACAGAGGGGATCAGACAAACGTTTCTCAGAATCCCGCGCAAGTCAATTCGTCAATCATCATGTAGTTCACCAGCATCTTCGTATGTGTGCTTATAAAGTGCAAATTCTGCAACATCTGATGGCGTATGACAAACCACGTCGACAACAATTTGCTGCGGATACGCTGCAGTGTATTAATATCGATGGCAGCTCCCTGGAAAGATGTTTATTCTCAGATAAAGCAAACTTTCATCTATCAGGAAGGGTTCGGATTTGGGGTCGCAAAATCCACACATTGTCACTGAACATGTTGTGATAGCCCTAAACTCTGCGTCTGGTGCGGGCTAATGCACGACAGGATTGTTGGACCGTTCTTCTTTGCGGAACAAACAGTGAATGGGTCAGTACATCTGGATATGTTGGAGCAGTTTGTGTACCGTCAGATACAAGACTTGCAACCCAACATCATTTTTCAACAAGATGGAGCTCCGCTGCATTGGTCAGCGGCTGTTCGCAAAGTTCCTGAATAGGAAATTTTTCAGTCGTTGAATCGGACGCGGAGGACCCATTGCCTGGCCACCATGTACACCCGACTTTACGCCACTTGATTTCTTCACGTGGGGATTCGTGAAGGACCGCGTGTATGCGACCAAAGTGTCGATATTCCTACTTTGCGACATCGTATCACTAAGGCGATTGCAACAATATCAGAGGAAATCTTACAAAGATCTTGGTAAGAAATTGAATATAAATTCGATATTCTTCGTGATACAAATGGCCCATATTTCGAGGTGTATTGACGATAAATAAACAAATTCTTTGAGATGCTCTACAGTTTGGTGTATTTTTCATTTTCGTATCTGCTGTGTTTTTTTTCCTAGGGTTTATGAAATCAGGGAACTTTGAGTGGGACACCCTGTAAAGTATTGTGCGACACACCTTCGGAAACCTACCAAGGAATCACAAATCAACTGCGTTCCAAAGGTGGGCGGACACAATATGACAATGATCTGTCTCATCACTGTATAACTAGTAAATTATGTAGCTGTCAGAATTCCGGAACGCCTACTCGATCTGACCACACAATCTTCAGCATTCTTCTGTAGCATCACATGTCAAATGCTCCTTTTCCACTGTTGTCTGAAGTGCTTACCGCTTACATTAAACTTGCATACAAGGCTACACTCCAGTGAAACACACATCAAAAAAAGTTTGGCATCACCTCGGTTCCGAGAGTTCCGGAATCTGTGCAAAAAATTGGAATAGAGATCAACATAAACATCGTTTCCGCCCTTTTTATTGCTCATGAAAACCACACATTGCATGTTGTACCACCATACAGCGAGACCTTCACAGGTGGTGGTCCACATCGCTGCACACACCGGTATCTCTAATACCCAGTAACACGACCTCTTACACTGATGCATGCCTGTATTCGTCGTGGCATACAAGCCACAGATTCATCAAGGCACTGCTCGTCCACATTGTCCCACTCCTCAATGGCGATTCAGCGTAGATCCCTCAGAGTGGTTGATGGGTCACGTCATCCATAAACAGCCCTTTTCAATCTATCCCAGGCATGTTCGATAGGGTTCATGTCTGGTGAACATGCTGGCCACTCTAGTCAAGCGATGTCGTTTCTGAAGTAAGTCATTCACAACATGTGCACGTTGGGGGCACGAATTGTCGTCCATGAAGACGAATGGCTCGCCAATGTGCTGCCGATATGGTTGCACTATCGGTCGGAGGATGGCGTTCGCGTATCATACAGCCGTTATGGCACTTCCATGACCACAAGCGGCGTACATCGGCCCCACATAATGCCACCTCAAAACAACAGGGTACCTCCACCTTGCTGCACTCACTGGACCGTGAATCTAACGCGTTCAGCCTGACTGCGTTACCTCCAAACACGCATCCGACGATTGTCTGGTTGTAGGCATAGCCACACTTATCGGTGAAGAGAACGTGATGCCAATCCTGAGCGGTCAGTTCGGCATTTTGTTGAGCCCATCTGTACCGCACTGCATAGTGTCGTGGTTGCAAAGATGGACATCGACATGGACGTCGGAAGTGAGGTTGCTCACGATGCAGCATATTGCACACAGTTTGAGTCGTGACTCAACGTCCTGTGGCTGCACGGAAAGCATTATTCAACGTAGTGGCTTTGCTATCAGGGTTCCTCCGAGCGATAATCAGTAAGTGGCGATCATCCACTACAGCAGTAGCCCTTGGGTGGCCTGAGCGAGGCATGTCATCGACAGTTCCTGTCTCTCTGTATCTCCTCCGTGTCCGAACAACGTCGCTTTCGTTCACTGCGAGACGCCTGGACACTTCCCTTGTTGAGAGGCCTTCCTGGCACAAACTAACAATGCGGACGCAATCGAACCGCGGTATTGGGCGCCTAGGCATGGTTTAACTGCAGACAACACGAGCCTTGTACCTCCTTCCTGGTGGAATGACTGGAAATGATCCCCCTCCGCCTAATAGATGCTGCTCATGCATGGTTGTTTACATATTTGGGTGTGTTTAGTGACATCTCTGAACAGTCAAAAGGACTATATCTGTGATAGAATATCCACAGTCAACGTCTATCTTCAGGATTTCTGGGAACCGGGGTGATTAAAAACATTTTTTGATGTGTGTATATTCAGAATACGCTTGGTACCACTCACTTTTATATTAGACTCGCGATCCTAGCAGCGCATCTCATTTGCTAAATATGTACAGGAATCGTATGTACGTCCTAATCTCCTCTTCATCCCTCTCTCTGTCCATCTCCTTCTTCTCGTCCCTTTTTCATTAGCTTCCCTTCCTCTCCCTCCTTCTCTCTCTCTCTCTCTCTCTCTCTCTCTCTGATTTTGAGCCTTCTTTATTGTTATTGCAAACGAAGCATTTATGGGAAATTAAGTCATTATAAATGAATGAGTTAATCAGTTGAGATCATTACTACAAGAGTTACGGGACATACCTGTCCAGAAGCTGGATCTGTGAGGATAGTAGCGTCAATGAGAGTACTTACCATAGTTTTGATCTGTAAACAGGCAGGCTTGCAAAGTGTCGGATCGCTCAGATTCCGTAGTGGTAGTTCTGTCATAAGTCGGTAACACATAAATACAACTTTCCTGTAAAAACGGACTGCCACGAACAAAACAGCACAGTTTTTGTTCATAATTATATATAAGGAGAAAGGTTTATGATGAAGAAACAATTTGTCTGAAGTTTAAAAGCCCTGATATCTCATTTAAAGCTGGCTGCGAGAAAGAAAACGAAACTGTACATTTTCACTGCAGAGCATTATCTTTCTCGCAGTCTCTTTTAACAGAAAATCTGTACCTTCTTTTAATACGTATATATATTTTTTGTAGGAAATAAAACAGTTAAGAGCTTCACGAGATCTTTGCTAACAATGTTTCCCTCTCTATCATTAAACATATACACAGAGTGGGGCAAGTAAAAGTGATCCGGAAGACTGGATACTACTGGCAGCATTAACGGAGTAGGAAAAGACCTACATTTGCTTCCAATGGGACGGAGCAACTGTTCACACAGCCATCAAAACTTTGGAGCACGTCTACACAACCTTCTCACCTGACAGAGTCGTCAGCAGAGGTCAGTCTCGTCGCGGCCCTAGCTGCCTACGCACCCGATCTGTTAGTGAGCGGCCGGCCGCGGTGGTCTCGTGGTTCTAGGCGCGCAGTCCGGAACCGCGCGACTGCTACGGTCGCAGGTTCGAATCCTGCCTCGGGCATGGATGTGTGTGATGTCCTTAGGTTAGTTAGGTTTAAGTAGTTCTAAGTTCTAGGGGACTAATGACCTCAGCAGTTGAGTCCCATAGTGCTCAGAGTCATTTGAACCATTTTTTGTTAGTGAGCGATTACTTTGCGTCGAGAGCCCTCAAGCCTAAGGTGTACTGCGACAACCCTCATTATCTTTAAGAACTACAGCAGGACATTGCGGATGAGACTGCAGCGATTCCAGCAGTCCAGCTTCGATCCGCCTTCAGGACCTCACTGACCACACCCCAAAAGTTCGATGACATGAATGGTTGTCACTTTCAATATCAGCTATAGTGAGGTTAGTACTGCATTTCCATTCCACTGCTGTGTTTCTTTCTACCCTCCCAGATTTTTGCTAACAACGTTTACCCATTAAATATAACATATATGTTTATTGACCACATACACTGAAGAGCCAGAGAACCTGGTACACCTGCCTAATATCGTGTAGAGCCCTCGCGAGCACGCGGAGGTGCGGCAACAAGGCATGGCATGGACTCGAATAATGTCTGAAGTAGTGCTGGAGGGAACTGACACCATGAATCCTGCAGGACTGCTCATAAATCCGTAAGAGTACGGGAGACCGGAGATCTCTTCTGAACAGAAAGTTGAAATGCATCCCAGATACGCTCAATAATGTTCATGTCTGGGGTTTTGGTGGCCAGAGGAAGTGTTAACGGGCTCCGGAAAGGCTCAAAATCTTGAAAAGTTCAATTTTTACTTTTTTGCGTTTTCTGAATCTGCAGACTATTACCTTTTAATAGATATATAATTTATTCAATTCCGAAGACTACAACTATTTTTAAATTTTTTTTGAAATGTGTTCTACATGGGCGTGACCCACTGTGGCGCTGTTAAACTGCTGTCAAATGGTGTTATTATTAACGTCCGTGTTCATCAGGTACATTTTAGTGATGTGAGATAAAGTATGTGTTGTGGCTAACCTGTGATGGTTCAATATATATCGCTGGTGTGATTGTCGATTGTTTCATGTTTATTTACTCTGTCGTTATCTCGAAAATATTCGTAATTAATTCTGTTTCTTGAGTCTCTGTTTTGTTGAAGTATAATAATGAGTAAAAGTAAAGTTATTAGAAATCCTCTGAAGGCTTTTAAGAAAAGGAGAAATGTTGGAAAGCTAAAGGTATGTGTTATTACTGTAAACAATAAAGACGATAACCAAGTGAGTGAACCTAACCTCTCAAGTACACCTGCCCATAGCAGTCAAAGTGGGAAAGAAAATACTTCACAGAAGAAGCTTGGTTCAATGAGTGAAAACCATGAATGTTTTATGGGCGAATCGGATGTGAATGAAATATTTGATATGTCGGTTCTCAAAGGAATTTTTTCAAACTGTGTAAGATGTATTCATTGTAGTGAAGTTGGTCTGGAACTCTCCATAATAAAGCACGTAGGACTTGCTAGTGAAATACAACTGAAATGTGATAAGTGTTCATACATGACCACCTTTTGGAACAGTGTTGCAGTAACTGCAACTGAAGAAAATGGTAGCAAAATCTACGAACACAACAACGAGCGATGCTTGCTTTAGACAAGGAACGCCTTCGGGCTGCAGACAGGGCCGTAAAGAGTCTAGAAATATAAGCAAGAGTAAACAGGAGGAGGAGCAAGAGGAAGCTGGAGGAGGAGTTTGCAGAGGATGAAGATAATCCATCCTATGGACCTGGAATGCACTAAAAAGTTAATCCAATCTTTGTCGCTCGATTCCCAAAATTTTTATTTTCTCATACTAATTACATGTTTTCTAAGGATCATCCAAACATATTTGTTTCAAACTTTCAGTAAATGTTACACAGTACCTTCTGCATAATTTAACACAGCCTTTTTCCAAAAAACTGTATATTTTTGAATATATAAATAAAAAATTGCAAAAAAATGTTGTGAATTTTCATTACAATTGAAAAAAAATCATCTTTAATAACTGAACTAAAATTTTGTAAAATCCCTGTGTTAAGTTGTAGCCCATATTCCAATAAATAATCTGTAAAAAGTTCAACTTCCTACCTCAAATACTTTGTGTGGAAAGATGTAATTTATAAGCGTTATTTTAACATTGCAAGTATAGGGCGTTCCGGAGCCCCTTAAGACTCAGAAGACTGTTCCTGGAGCCATTCTGCAGCAATTCTGGACGTCTGGGGTGTCGCATTGTGCTGTTGGACTATCAAGGATCCCATATCACTCCACCTGCACACGCTCCACACCATTACAGAACCTCAGCCCTGTTCACATACAGGGTTCATGGGCTCTTGAGGTCGTCTTCATACCCGTACACGTCCATCCGCTCGATACAGTTAGAAATGAGACTCGCTGGACCAGGCAATATGTTTCCAGTCGTCGACAGTCCAATGTCTGTGTTGACGGGCCCAGACGAGGCGTAAGGCTTTGTGGCTTGCAGTCATCAAGGGTGCACGATTGGCCCTCGGCTCCGAAAGCCCACATCGACGATGTATCGTTGGATGGTTCGCATGCTGACACTTGTTGATGGCCGAGCATTGAAATCCTCAGGAATTTGCGAAAGGGTTGCACTACTGTCGCGTTGATCGATTCTCTTCAGTCGTCGTTGGTCCCGTTCTTGCAGGATCTTTTTCCGGAGGCAGCGATTTCGGAGATTTCATGCTATGCCAGACTCCTGATATTCGCGGCACACTCGTGAAATGGTCTTACGGGAAAATCGCCACTTCATCGCTACCTCGGAGATGCTGCGTCGCATCGCTCGTGCGCCAACTATATCACAGCGTTCAAACTCACTTAAATCTTGATAACCTGCCATTGTAGCAGCAGTAACCGATCTAAACTCTGCGCCAGACATTTGTTGTCTTATATAGGCGTTGCCGACCACAGCGCCGTATTCTGCCTGTTCACATACTTCTGTATTAGAATACGTATGCTTATACCAGTTTCTATGGCGCTTCAGTGTATATTTAAATATTAGCAACCTATATCCGTCCGAAAATTATAAGAGTATCCTGCAAAAATAAGAAATAAATTGGTCAAGAATTTTCCCACTTTGTGTATTCCATCTATATTTATGTGCCATGTATATTAAAAAGTATGTAACCTAAGGCCGTCTGAATGTTAAAAGTATCGCGAAAAATTTTCGAGATTTTGGTAAAAACATTAATCAAGAACTTGTCTTTATACAGTAAGTATAGACATATACATAAATGTAACTGTTATATATATATATATATATATATATATATATATATATATTTTTAATATATTGCCTATCTCCCTCCGAATGTTTATTAGAGCACCGTGTAAAAATTTGGTGGAAAATGGTCAAGAAATTTCGATATTTTTGCTAAAAAAAACTTTCCCCTTCAAGCAGTTTGTATATATTTGTATACAATAATTTTTAAATAATATATAGGCTATGTCCGTCCGGATGTTTATTAGAGTATAGTTTAAAAATTTCAAGTGAATCGGCCTAGAACTGTTAGAGATTTTTGAACCAATAATACAGGATGACCTTTTTTATATGGTGTTGTGGATGCAGGTTTTATATACTATATGTATTTAAAAATGTGTAGTCTATGTCTATCCGAACGTTGTCGGGATTTTTAATGTAAAAATCTGAATTAATTCGGTCACGAATATCTCAAGCGGTTTGCAGACAAGTTTTCCATTTATGTAGCACATGTTTATGTACAAAATTATATGAAAATTTTCACAAAAGCAGCTGTGATAATAATGACCTGTTCAAAATTCGAAAAATAATAGTGGTATCGACAACTATTGCTGAGGAAAAGTAATGCTAGAGTAGTATGTCCCGTTACACGTCCAATTCGGATAACTCTTTCGTGGTGTCTCATTTTAATGTATATATATCTCCAACATCCTGTGCATAAAAGAATGAAAGGAAAATAATTTATCGCTTACTCCATTTTCGCAGTTTACGCAGTAATACTTCGGCATCTGGCATGACTTTACCTCTTTAATACTATCTCCGTACGCAACACCGTTTGCAGACAGTATGCACATATACAACTGAATGTACCTGCTACATTATATCATTGTATAACGTACAGTAAAGGAGCTATGATGTCGGACACATTGAGATGTGTCAAAGATAAGTTTCTCTAAAAACGAAGCTCGAATTGTCGAGACTATATTCATCCAATGTTCGTGATTATGGGAGAGCATCTAGCGAATTTTAACGAACTTTAAATATAATTTCAAAGCTTTCTAAACTTTTCCTTGCTCACGCCCCCGAAAAACCATGAAAGGAAAGCAGATTATCGATTACTAAATATTTGTCTTTTACGCGTCAAAACCGTACCAGCAACCATGAGACATAAATTTATTATTTCTTTATTACTAACTCTCTTCGCTACGTATTTTGTAAATAGTATCGACATATTCTACTGAAGAAATTGTATCATCGTGTGACATATATTTTAGGAGGAAAAACTACCTTTTCAGAAGAAAATGCAAGTAGTTCTCAATATTGGTTGTATAAATGTATATAAAATTAATAAAAATATTGGAAGGTAGTTCTAATACAATTAAAAAACTGTACTACAATTGCAAAAAATAAATATGTGTGTTACTATAAACACAGAAGTATGGGATACCTGCAACTAGGTAAATAATCCGAAACTAATAGAAGCAACATAGTTGGGGTTTTGCGTCTTCAGCCATAAAGGTTTTCCAGGCGAACGACAAATCATTCACACATTATGTCATTTTTAAACTATGTCAAGTTTTAAAACTGTTTCGCTTCCTCACGTATTAGAGTTCGATTCATCACAGAATTGAGGTTGTGTTGTTTAGAGGTAATTTTCTGTTTGCAGAGCAGATGGTGCGGGAAGTGGAGCTTTAGCAGAACAATTACGCTCGAGTACGAATGTAGCGGGTAGCGGAGGGACCGACCGACCGACGTTTGTTTTGCGCGAACGTGTGTTTGCGCTCTCTCGGTCGCGGCCACGGCCGAGGGCCCTCGAGAGGCGCTGGTGGTTGGGTCCTCCACAACTCGCAGACCACCACACAGCTCAGAGGTCGCGCTGTAGCGCCACGGTGGAGGACTGCCGTGTTAACGCCCGCACACATTATTGACCGTCTGCTGTAATAGTCACGCTCGACAGACTGTCAAAACTATAAGCGCTTCATGTGTACCTAGAACTGCACTCTACCAAAACTACGGTTGGGTTGGTTTGGGGACGCTACATAAATTACATAGTAAATGGTAGGATTAAAGGAACATAAGGAATATTAGTAGCATTGGTAGGGAAAGATACACATATGAATGCGTTGTTTGTTTGCTTGTTCGTTTTACACATAACTAGAATCGCACATCAGCCCTTGATAGCGCATTTTGTAATTTATACCCTTACAGAACATAAATTTCGTTTACGAATAACTTCAATTGGAACGATCACATGGGTATTGTTGTGCGTAAAGCAAACCAAAGACTAAGATTTATAGGTAGAACACTTAGAAAATGCAAAAGATCGATTAAAGGGACTGCGTACAGCACTCTTGTCCGCCCTCTTCTGGAGTCTTGCTGTGCGCTATGGGATCTGCGTCAAATGGGACTGACGGAGGACATCGGAAAAGTTCAAATAAGGGCAGTTCGTTCCGTTGTATCACGAAATAGGGGAGAGAGTGCAACGGACGTGATGCACGAATTAGGGTGGCAGTCGCCGGCCGGAGTGGCTGAGCGGTTCTAGGCGCTACATTCTGGAACCGCGCGACCGCTACGGTCGCAGGTTCGCATCCTCCCTCGGGCATGGATGTGTATGATGTCCTTAGGTTAGTTAGGTTTGCGTAGTTGTAAGTTCTAGGGGACAGATGACCTCAGAAATTAAGTCCCATAGTGCTCAGAGCCATTTGAACCATTTTTTTTTAAGGGTGGCAGTCATGAAAACAAAGTCGTTTTTCGCTGCGGCTGAATCTACTCGTGACATTTCAACCAGCAACTTTCCCCTCCGAATCCGAAAATATTCTGTTGGCTCCCTTCTACATAGCGAGAAAAGATCGTCGTGATAAAATAAGAGAAATCACAGCTCGCACAGTAAGATGGAAGTGTTCGTTTCTCCCGAGAGCTGTTAGAGAGTGGGACCGTAGAGAACTAGTTTGAAGGTGGTGTGATGAACCGTCTGCCATGCACTTAATTGTGAAGTGTAGATAGTCATGCATATATATATATATATATATATATATATATATATATATATATATATATATATATATATATATATATAAGTAACAAAAATTATATGATCGCTAACTTCTTCGTTGTTATGTGAACTTCGATGCAACTACAGTTTACATGCACAAACACAAAAGATATACAGAGTGGTCCATTGATCGTCACCGAACCAAATATCTCACGAAATAAGCGTCAAACGAAAAAACTACAAAGAAAGAAACTTGTCTAGCTTGAAGGGGGAAACCAGATGGCGCTATGGTTGGCCCGCTAGATGGCGTTGCCATAGGTCAAACGGGTATCAACTGCGTTTTTTTTAAATTAGGAACCCCCATTTTGTATTACATATTCGTGTATTACGTAAAGAAATATGATTGTTTTAGTTGGATCACTTTTTTCGCTCTGTGACGGTCGCAAACATACGGCTCACAATTTTAGACGAACAGTTGGCAACAGGTAGGTTTTTTAAATTAAAATACAGAACGTAGGTACGTTTGAACATTTTATTTCGGTTGTTCCAATGTCATACATGTACCTTTGTGAACTTATCATTTCTGAGAACGGATGCTGTTACAGCGTGATTACTTGTAAATACCACATTAATGCAACAAATGCACAAAATTATGTCCGTCAATCTCAATGCATTTGCCAATACGTGTAACGACATTCCTCTCAACTGCAAGTAGTTCGCCTTCCGTAATGTTCGCACATGCATTGACAATGCGCTGACGCATGTTGTCAGGCGTTGTCGGTGGATCACGATAGCAAGTATCCTTCAACTGTCCCCACAGAAAGAAACCCGGGGACGTTAGATCCGGTGAACGTGCGAGCCATGGTATGGTGGTTCGACGACCAATCCACCTGTCATGAAATATGCTATTCAATACCGCTTCAACCGCACGCGAGCTAGGTGCCGGATATCCATCATGTTGGAAGTACATCGCCATTCCGTCATGCAGTGAAACATCTTGTAGTAGCATCGGTAGAACATTACGTAGGAAATCAGCATACATTGCACCATATAGATTGCCCTCGACAAAATGGGGGCCAATTATCCTTCCTCCCATAATGCCGTACCATACATTAACCTGCCAAGGTCGCTGATGTTCCACTTGTCGAAGCCATCGTGGATTTTCCGTTGCCCACTAGTGCATATTATGTCGGTTCACGTTACCGCTGTTGGTGAATGACGCCTCGTCGCTAAATAGAACGCGTGGTAACGTTTCACATCTGGCTAAACACTTCCTGTTTCCTTAAATAACGTAACTATCCGGCGAACGGTCCGGACACTTGGATAATTGTATACCGCGCATCATACATAGCACACGCCCGTTGCGCGTTTTGATCACAATAGCCATACATCAACACGATATCGACTTTTTCCGCAATTGGTAAACGGTCCATTTTTAACACGGGTAATGTATCACGAATCAAATACCGTCCGCACTGGCGGAACGTTAGGTGATACCACGTGCTTACACGTTTGTGACTATTACAGGGCCATCTATCACAAAGAGAAAAAAGTGGTCCAACTAACACATTCATCTTTCTTTACGTACTACACGAATATATAAAAAAAAATGGGGTTCCTATTTTTTAAAAAACGCAGTTGATATCCGTTTGACCTATGGCGGTGCCATCTAGCGGGCCAAGCATAGCGCCATCTGGTTTCCCCCTTCAAGCTAGAATAGTTTCGTTCTTTGTAGTTTTTTCATTTCATGCTTATTTCTTGAGATATTTGGCCCGGTCACTATCAATGGACCACCCTGTATAATTATTTTTGTATTCATATCGGGTCTCCAGCCGAAACATCTCTTCATCTGAACACAATATATCGTCGGTCCACCTGGCTGCCATCATCAGCTGAGTAGGCCGCCGCACTATCTCGCCCAACTGGAATCAAACACGCCGCATCGGCTCCTTTATACACCGACCGTGGCTCCACCGCGCGTGCGCGAAAATAACTGCCCTCTAGCGACAGGCACAACACCGCACCGCTGTTGAACGCTCACGGAAACGATAAATCGGTATCAAACACTACTGACAGTTTTCGAAAACAGACAGGGACCGTTGTTTCTTAATGTCAAACAGAACAGGGTTCCAACACTTACTTAAACGATACCCCTTACCTCTTTTTATAATATTGTCAGATAGCCGGATTTCAGTGGCTTATTTCACTACACAGTCCCAACACCGCGACGCAGGAGCAACCATTTGTGTCTCATCGTACAACATTTTATGTCCTTCCGTAAGACAATGTTCCACCACCGCAGATATTTTCTGGCTCCAATAAACGCGTGTGGCGATGACGCTCCACGTAATTATCCTGGACCGTACGATTTGTTTTTCCAATACAGACTTTCCTGCAATGGGAGGGAATCTTGTAGACTCCGAGCTTTCTCAAACCTAAATCATGCTTCACTGAACCGAGCCGGGCTCTGGACATAGCTGGCGGGCGGAATACACTTTTACTATTAAATTTCTTTACAATTCTACCTATTTTTGAAGATATGTTTCTCGCAAAAGGTCGGAATGCCACCTATTTGGTTTTATCTTCCGTTGGTTTCCGCGAAAGCCCAATCTGTATAGCACGACGGATCTGATTCTCAGTATAACCATTCTGCTTGAACACAACATTTAGATGGTCCAGTTCTTGTGTCAAACTATCTGCATCTGAGGTGGCATGAGCTCTTTTTACCAATGAACGTAGGACCCCCTTGCGTTGGTACGATGGATGACAACTTGATGCATGAAGATCTCGGACAAACACTATGTCCTAGTGTCCCATCATCCCTCCTGTAGACCAAGACATCTAAAAACGGAAGTTTTCCATCCTTTTCAACTTCCATCGTGTACTTAATATTGGGATGCAGGCAATTAAAATGATCAAGGAAACAATCTACAGCATCCCTCCCATGTGATCATACCATAAAGGTATCGTCGACATAACTCCAGAAGCAAGTTGGTTTTAAGAACGCCGTCTTCACCGCCATCTCCTCAAAATCTTCCATAAGCAAATTTGCGGCTATGGGGACAATGGACTCCCCATTGACCCTCCGTCAGTTCGTTATTGTTATTTTGCACGCAGTAGAATGTTCATCATGATGAATGCCAAGAGTTTCCTATTAATACCCATAAATGTGAAAGTTGTTGATGAATAACAGAAACTTGTTTGAAACGATTTTGAAGAAGTATTGAAGAATGTTTGATTTTTTTTTGCTTTTGGTTGAGGAAGTTTTTTTTTCTTTTATAGCGCTACATGAATAACCTGAATTGTTTTCTTGATTTTATCACACCATCCCTCTGTTGCAAGCTACAAATCAATCTTCGAATAAAACCTGCATTAAACATTGACAGTTTCAATTTTGCTACAAACACTATTTATGTTTTGAGTAACAGGCTGGAGGATAACTATGTAGAAGAAAAATGTTCAGTAGGTTCCTCACCCCTTAATGTATCCTCACTCATTTTTAGATGGTTTACTGCTTCTGGTTTTTAGGGCAATTTAGTGAGACACCTATCATACACGTCAAGAAAGCGATCGTTGTGAGGTAACGCCCGATAGGTATGCAACAGAAGTAACACGCAGGTAATGCGGGTATAGCCTTAAATGATCAAACCTGCTCGTAAAACTAGCGTAGTCTGCGCTTACGTATGATAAACTAAATAAGTCTACAGTAGTTTTACATTTCTATGGGTAACATATATTTTTCGGGTCGTCAGAAACGAGGCCACTGGGAAACTAGCTGCGGAACCACCTGCAGCCCCGTAGTAGAGACAGCGTAAGAAGGTCTGAACAGCTCGCAGGGCTGTTGCCAACTTTCAACTGCGATACGCAAATTGTTGCAGGCGAAAACAGTTGCCACCTAAAGAGCTGTAGAAACACTGAGGTGTTGCCATAAAGACGTTTACCAACTCGCGTTAGTTATTGGTTGAGGTAGGTGTGCGAAGATGCCACGCCCAGCCCACTGCAGCTGTCAGTGATCAATTTACGTTGACTCAACTATAAGCATCTTATAACAAACCCAGATTATGAGATTATTATGTCAAATATAGTTTGTAATGCCATCGTCAGTTTACCAAAAACTGCGATCCTATCTCCTTTTATTTGCAGTGTTCATTCTAATTGCAGTTATAAAGCAGAGGATCCATGTCTATTGCACTAACAACCAACACTAAAGTATCTACGAAACTTCAATATTTATCCAAATTACTTCGCTACATATCGAAACATATTTCGTATCTTTCAATGCAAAAGCTTTATGTTATTAGTATTATTATTGTTATTACTGAGCTGGTGTTGTATTGTTTTATTGAATGTTAAGAACTACATTATGCAATACACAGCTGTATAAGTATATTTTATTACAGACCGAATATTTTGGTACAGTGGTTCGATTATTGTCCGATCCTGAACCCAAATCGATCGTCTCTAATAAAATATGTTGATTCAGTTGTGTATTGCCCAGTGCAGTTCTTAACATAAAAGTTTTTGCTGATAAAAGTTAGTTATCCTATAGATTTAACTTTGCATAAGTTACAAAAGAAGCCACGTTCGTAGAAAAATTTTGCAAATGTAATAATTTACAGAATAATGTATTAATTGCAGAAAATTATTATTGTATTTTAAAAATATATTGAGCATTTTTCTAAATAATATAGTATTTAGTGAAACCTAAATGTATACTGTTCCTTACATGTGGCACATTTTAAATCCCAAAATTTCTATTTCGTAACTTTGTAAAATAACTCTTGCCGCAACTTCATTCCTTTGATTTTTGCAAGAGCGAAAAAAGTTGTGTTACCATAAAATTGCTAATTATACAGCAGACGATATTACAGGATACAGAGGGGCTATTCTGCTCATTTCAACTGTGAGCCCTATATAACATCACATGAAAGTTTTTAAAATGAATCAGTATGATACAATTATGGTATTTTCACCCTAAATGCATTCCAGTATATAAAAGATCGAAATTCCTTTACAGGAACAAAGTATTAAACAAACATGTGAAGAAGGCAGAAATCGTTCTCGCTTCCCACGCTCGGGTTCCCGGGTTCGATTCCCGGCGGGGTCAGGGATTTTCTCTGCCTCGTGATGGCTGGGTGTTGTGTGATGTCCTTAGGTTAGTTAGGTTTAAGTAGTTCTAAGTTCTAGGGGACTGACGACCATAGATGTTAAGTCCCATAGTGCTCAGAGCCATTTGAGCCAAGGCAGAAATCACAGTATATAACAATGGTGGGGCTATCCCACCCAGTCAAGAGGCTGTTCTGCCCATTGTATTTCAGTGGCAAAATCACAAGCATTTACCACAAGCAAACATTTATCGCCCTTCTGCTCTCACACATACTTCATGAAAACAAGTTTTCTACCTTCAAGAGTCTTACAGTTCAGTTCCTTCAACGTCTCAGTGACACTCTCCTGAAACTTGTGATCATTGGTGCTGCCCTTCTCTGTATAAGTTAAACATCCCCTGCTAGTCCTATTTTGTCCCACACACTTGAGCAACATTCTAGGATGGGTCGCACGAGTGGCTTGCTAGCAATCTCCTTTGTAGACTTATTGCATTTCCCCAGTAATCTACCGATAAACCGAAGTCTGCTACTTGCTTTACCGATGACTGAGCCTGTGTGTTTGTTCCACTTCATGTCCCAACTAAGCGTTACAAAAAATTGGTTCAAATGGCTCTGAGCACTATGGGGCTTAACTTCTGAGGTCATCAGTCCCCTAGAACTTAGAACTACTTAAACCTAACTAACCTAAGGACACCACACACATCCATGCCCGAGGCAAGATTCGAACCTGCGACCGTAGCGGTCCTGCGCTTCCAAACTGTAGCACCTTGAACCGCACGGCCACCCTGGCCGACATAAGCGTTACGTCCAAGTATTTATATGAGTTTACAGATTACAACTATGACTCACTAATAACATATTCATGCAGTAAAGTGCAGTAAGGTTGTAATTGCAGAATTCTCGATTAAGAAATCGTAGTTTCCACTCTAACGTAGGTACTCAGAGTTTACCGAGAAAGTTATTTCAACTACGTAGATTAAACTGAGGTACATTATAGATGAAAAAAAAAACACGACACAAGTGTAATATTCTACGGTACAATTTAATTTTACAAACCGGGTTGCGGTTGTTATTCCATCGTCAAGCACAAAGGTAAACTGGATAAGCTGTAAAAATAGAGTTATTCTGTAGCATATTTGTTTTCAGTTTTTACTACACTGAAAACTTCCTGGCAGATTAAAACTGTGTGCCCGACCGAGACTCGAACTGACGAAAAAAGACTGCAACTCCAAGAAGTAGTTGTGTGACACAAACGAACGGCGATAGGCATATTTCTAAATCTAGTAGCGCCGCTATGGCGATGCAAATCAATCTTTAAATACACGCTGTAATGGTCGTAAGCGTTAGTTACCTTTGAAACTGGATATGGTGAGCTGACGTTAGTCAAGAATGCCTTTAAGGCGACAGAGACGCTATTATCAGTACCTCACTAAGCTTGAATGGCGTGATGTAATAGGGCTACAAGAAGGTTGATGTTCTTTCTGCAATGTTACATAAAGACTTGGCAGGAATGTAGCCTCTGTGGATGATTGCTGGCAGCGGTGGTCACTAAAATGTTCAGTCGCAAGAAGATGGCTCTGGACAGCCACGTGCACTACCAAGAAGGAAGACCATCGTATTCCTCTTATGGCTCTGGCGCATCCTACTGAAACTGAAGCAACAACTGGAGCAGCAGTTGGCACCACAGTGACACAACGAACTGTTACAAATCGGTTGCTTCAAGGTCAGCTCCGAGCCAGACGCTCTGAAGAGCGCTTTACACTGATACCCAATCATCGCCATTTGTTACTTCAGTGGTGTCAAGCGAGAGCGCATTGCAAGGCGGGGTAAAGGTTTGTTGCGTTTTCTCACGAAAGACAGATCTGCCTCAGTGCCAGTGATGGCTGTGTGTTGGTTAGAAGGAGGTCAGCTGACTGCCTGCAACCGATCTGTCAAAGTGCTAGACGCACTGGACCTACGTCTCGAGTTATGGTCTGGGACGCAAGTTTGTATGACAGCAGAACCACTCTTGTGGTTATCCGACGAACCGTGACAGCAAATCTATACGTCTGTCTGATGGGTCTACCTGTTGTGCTGGCATTCATGAACAGTATTCCGCCGGCCGGAGTGGCTGAGCGGTTCTAGGCGCTACAGTCTGGAACCGCGCGACCGCTACGGTCGCAGGTTCGAATCCTGCCTCGGGCATGGATGTGTGTGATGTCCTTAGGTTAGCTAGGTTTAAGTAGTTCTAACTTCTAGGGGACTGATGACCTCAGAAGTTAGGTCCCTTAGTGCACAGAGCCATTTGAACCATTTTTGAACAGTATTCCAGTGGGTGTTTTCCAGCACGATGACGCTCGCCCACATACCACTGAGCCGCGTGGCTCGCCGGCGCTACATCGATTAGCACGTCTGCGCTATCTTCCGCTGCGCATTACGTCTGAACGGCAGCACCGCCCACTGGTACTTTTCGCACAGCGGGGAGGTGTGGCTTCGAGCCGCGGTCACGTAGGAACGGACGCCGGTTAACATCGGACATCGACTGCCCGCTACGACGTCTGGACTGACATCGACACAACCTCTTGCGTGCTGTGCCGCCACAGCTAAACTGTAGACGTACAGTGGGGCCTGCCTGTGTCTTTTCTAGAAAACGGCTAGTGCGTTCAGCCAGACGGTATTTTCTTACCTCTACAGTTGCTGACCGCTGGTTCGTTCCTCTGAAGTGACCGTGGTGAGAAAGTAATGTTGCGTGTAAAACGTATTCCTAATAAACTATTTTTAATGTTGCTGAGCAATAGTCATACAATATTTCTTAAAGGAACACACCGACATTTAACTGTTTCATTGTTTATTTAAGTAAATCCGGATTTCGGTCTTTTATGCCATTTTCTAGTACTTGATCTTACGTCTTTGACATATATTGTAAGACACTTGACACGTTGTCAAGCTTAAAGTAGGCCATAAATTAAGAAAAATGTTGGCTCCCTACGAAATTTCAAATGTAAAATCACCATCTTGTAACAGATCAGTAAATAATCGTGGGAGAACGTCATATTTACTATAAACAGGCTTACGTTTTAAGGACATGTGCTGTCTTTTACTTACCAACGTAAGCCTGTTTCTATTAAATATGACGTGTTCTCACAATTATTTACTAATATGTTAGATGATGGTGATTTTACATTTGGCATTTCGTGTAGCGCCAGTATTTTTCTTAAATTATGGCCAAATTTGAGCTTGAAAACATGTTAAGTGTCCTGCAACATATGTTAAAGACGAAAAATCAAATACTTGAAAATGGCTTAAAAGGCCGAAACCTTGCTTGTACTTAAATAAACAATAAAACAGTCAAATGGCGGTGTGTTCCTGTAAGAAAGTGTTTCTGATGCCTTGTGTCACCATGTACGCCCTTTTGTGTTTTGAATCTCTATTGTGGCAAAGTGCGGCAGCTGGCTGTCTTGTTCCTAATTTAAACCGAACTCTGTGTGCTGAACGGTGATGGGCTTCGTGTTGTCACTGTGTTAATTTTTTGCTGCTGATTGGCCTCGTTATTGCGTGGCTATCCCACGAATGAATTAAAGTTTCTAGCAGTTATAAAAGGGTCAGGATAGGCGAAATGAGTGAAGGTATGTTTTGCAATTAAAAATTGTTTGATAAACTAAGGAGTGGTTACTGTTTATGCTGATTTAAATCTGTGCCATGCATGTTGGTTTATTACCAGACCTCTGTCTTTTTTTACTTTAAAATGTTGTTTTTTACATGACAAGGGTGAATTTGAGTGTTTTAATCTAATGTTTGCCACAACATTTCGAATTCGGGTTGCTTGCTTGCACGCATTGACTTGCAGGTGGCTTTGTTTGCTTTACCGGCCTGCCCCGTTTATTTATTCGTGCTGTTAAGCCATTGCGCGGTGTTTGTGTACTCGTCTCATTACCGCCTGCAAGTTGTTTGCGTGACTGAGTGCCGTGTGGCTGCGCTCGCTAACGCTTGTGTCCGCCCCAGCCCTGTATTTTCTTAGTTACCCATCAAAGCCCGATAAACCTGTTTTCTTGTTATGTATGTCTGTAACTGACTTTGATCCATTCTCAAGCCGCATTCTCATGGCCAATCTTAGTCTGTTGTACATCTGGCTTCTTGGATTTCTGCCGCCAGTTGTCTGTTATGTGTGGCGCCGTCATGGCATCTCACCTGGAGACGAGAGTGATTGGGCCGCGGCCTAAATTTGTATATCTTGTGATGTTTTGCTGCGAATTTCTTTAATATGCAGTAGTAGTAATTGAAGCCTGAGAGGGCAAATCAAACGTCTTAATGACCCTCACACTCAATGTTTGAATAACTTGGTTATTCACTGTCCTGACCTGGAAAATCACCGAGCGAGGTGGTGCATTGGTTAGCACGTACTGGACCGGCAGTCGGGAGAACGACGGTTCAATACCACGTCCGGCCATCCTGATTTAGGTTTTCCGTGACTTCCCTAAAACGCTTCAGGCAAATGCCGGGATGGTTCCTGTGAATGGCACGGTCGAATTCCTTTCTCATCCTTCCCTTAACCGATGTGACCGGTGACCAGGCTGTTTGGTCCCCTCCCCAAAATCAACCAACCAACTGGGAAATCGTAAGAACTGAAGCTCGTGGTTAGTTTCGTTTATACAAGACAGGAGTTTACCTTTGAGATTGGTTGCTTCTAGCGTTAACATCCGTTAATTGTTATGTTACTTCTGCATTTACACTTTACGTAAATTTTGGAGGAGAACTTGCATTTAATCGTCTTGCAGGAGCAAAACTCTTTTGATACTGTTCATGTACAATTTCGCCCCGCTCTGTAAGTCTATTTCATTATTTCATTTTTCTGTCATACATTTGCTTTTAAATTTTTAGAGGATCTTCATGAACTTCAATAATTTTTACAGTTATATTATACATTATTTGAGCACCTGGGGTTAAGTGCAGTCTCATCTAGACTATGGTATTGCCTGTAAATTTTGCTTTCAATCTGAATCTAATATCGTCTACGAGATGCAATATTGCAGTAATTTTGGCGTGAACAGGCTGACTGAGTACCCGTGTTTACTTTCCCTAAGGGGAAATTCTCACTGATTGCTATATGAAATTTGTTGCTTATTGTAATCTTTATAACCAGTCAAATTGCGTGATTGTTAATCGAGTTCTGAACTTAAATAAACAGTGTGTAACTATGAATCCTGCTTCCCCTGTATGTTTTTTGGTTCATCCTTCCACACCACAGCCACTTGCACTGCACCTTGCGTCACTTTAGCTCAGAAAGACGCGTCAACCACTGTTTTAACCCAACATGCCATGCAGAATGTCGACATGTTTCCCTGACCTGCTCGATGACCAGATCTCAGGTCCATTTCCAAACAAGTAAATATGGGACGTCGGCCGCTGTGACTGAGCGGTTGTAGGCGCTTCATTCCGGAACCGCGCTGCTGCTACGGTCGCAGATTCTAATCCTGCCTCGGGCATGGAGGTATGTGATGTCCTTAGGTTAGTTAGGTTTAAGTAGTTCTAAGTCTAGGGGACTTATGACCTCAGATGTTAAGTCTCATAGTGTTTAGAGCCATTTGAACCATTAAATATGGGACATTAACGGACGACAAACCCAGCATCATCCTCAACCATCATTAATCATCCTTGTATTGACAAACTAAGTGCAACCGGTATGGAACTCCATCCCACAAACTCGACGTCCGGTACCTGTACAACACAATGCATACAAAGTTACATGCTTGCATTCAACATTCTGGCGGTTACTGGTTCTTAGTATACTAGCGTTTCATATTTGTAATGGCACATCTCGCTTGTAATTAACGCACGATCTTGCGGTGTTAATCACTTCAATATATTACCTAGAAAAATGTGTTGCCGTAATTTCATTACTCTACATTAAGTCCTGTTCGGTAATGCGATTTTTTCCCACCAACGTATTTCATTAGTCTATACGAGTGTTCTATAACAGGTGTTGCTGTGGATGTGATAATGGTCTTTTGACTCAGTGTAAGAGTGATCACTTTCTTTCCTGATCGGTATTTCACAAATTCTTCTGGCTTGCTTCAAGACACCTAGAAATCAACAATTAATAAAGTTAAGTGTAATTTAGAATAGCTGCAGCTGGTTCTGAAATCAGTTAATATTGGAATTTCTATGATGATGGCTTCACAGAAAATCTGACATTCTGTAAAACCTAAACACGTCTTACAAATAGTTCCTGTTATGAAGCCAAGATTTTTCACAAGTCCGGTTAAACAGTAGCCACTATTTTTCATTGCACTATACAAAAGATTTTCAAGCACCCGTTATCGACCTCTTCAATGTACAAAAAGTCCCAGACGAGTATTTTTTAGTGAAGACGATGCTAGGAAAGTCAAAAGACCTACCAGTTCGCACTGATGACTGTGTCAACAGCTCACCTAAGCTTAAGTAACTTATTGGGACAACGGCCTTGCCGCAGTGGTAACACCGGTTCCCATCAGATCACTGAAGTTAAGCGCTGTCGGGGTGGGCTAACATTTGGATGGGTGACCATCCAGTCTATCGAGCGCTGTTGGCAAGCGGGGTGCACTCAGCCCTTGTGGGGCTGGGAAACTGACATACGGCTGGGAGATCGGTGTGCTGACTTCATGTCCCACCATATCCGCATCCAGTGACGCCTATGAGCTGAGGATGACACGGCAGTTGGTCGGTACCGTTGGGGGGCTTCATGGCCTGTTCGGAAGGAGTTTAGTTTTAGTTGGTGACTTATTCGAATCCTGACCGGGTCGCCACCCATAGCCCGCAGTTTTGATTAAATTTTGATGCAAATAACTCAGCTCTTCATAACTCCAGTGCAGAAATACTAGAAGCAGTTTCAGCTCTATGGGTAAATACAGTAATTTCTAAAGCAGTCAGACATGTTCCTGTGGGGCATAAAGGAAACATTTTAAGAGCCAGATGCACGTTAAATAGTTAAAACCAACAACAAAACTAAAAAGAAAAGACAAAAGATGAAACGGACATGAAAGAAACTATTTCAATTTGATTATGATGACTCAAGTAAAGAAGAACTACAATGTCAATATTGGTCCGGAAACGATGATTTAGGAGAAAAGGAATATGTTTAGTTTCTCTAGTGAGGAGTCTGAAAGAGTGGATAACTCAGTTTTCAATGCACGTTTCGTGGAATAAAACTATTCTGACAGTGAACATCCTCCGCAGTTTGTCCAATACATATCGCCTCAACATCATTCCTCCAAACTGGGTATCTCAGCTATCTTTTGGCACTCTCACATGATCGTAAAACATGCAGTTGTCTCTTGTACACGAAAGTTGCAAGCATAATGCCACGTTGTTGATTTGCAAATTGAATTTTCGTGCAGAGTGACTGTGCTAAATCTATACTGCACTTCCGTTTGAATTACTCGCTCTTTGCAGACCACTTGATATTGTTTCTTTTTTCACATAGTTACTAAATTCTTCGTAGTCCACTAGCGGCGTTATTTGAAAGAGGCTATGCCGCAATAGTAGCTAGAGATTTGTATCACGTACCGTACATGCAGTTCATTGAAAGATAACCTTGAAAATCAAAACACGATACTAGTATATGTGCCTGCAATAAAGTAAATCATAATTTATCGGTGCTGCTTCCACTACCTAGGAGTATACCACTTTATAAATTGTGATAGAGGTAGGAATAAGTTGTATTCGCTATTTTTCAATTGCAGAGTCTACTTGAAATAGTTTTTTTTAATTACCACTACTAATGTAGCACTTATTTTTATGGTAGTAAATGAAAATACAGAAGAAATATGGAGAAACTTATTTAATTGAAGCGAAAGTAAAATCTATCCGGTTTGCTTCATTCCGTTGTATGAAATGAAATGCATGCAAACGGCAAGTCGTGAATCAACAGATTAGTGTGTGGTTGCAAACCGTTTTCTCTTTTCTGCGTTGTGATCGCAAGATTTCGCAAAACAAAAATTTTCGGCGACCGGGCGATAACAATGATCAATACCGCAACTCATAAATAACGAGTGACATTGTCACGAAAATGGCCATTAATCTTCTGTTGATGTATCGAGCAGCTGACAGTTGAAACCCAGACACTCATCAAAACGTACTGAGGTAAATACACGAAATATACAGTACATCACTGCATGTATTCTCATCTTTTGTTCACGGTATTCCGATCGTCCCTTACTTTTTTCTCGTACTTGTTGGAAAAATAGTTCACGATTTCAGAACTTACCCATAGTAATATTACAAATGTGAAAATAATTCTGACTCTTACGTTTTCAGGACAAAATCAAATTTCGATGAAATTTCTTATGGAGATAGCCTGAATCGTGAGGAAGAACACGGGATGCTTTAGGAAGAGTATAGTATCAGAAAGTTATTGATCTGAAGAATACTACTCGAATTAAGGAAAATATTTACTCCTTGAGAACACTGTTTTATCTTTGACTATTGAACATTATTATATGTGTGAAAACGTTTTTATCGGTTGGTATGGTAAACGTAATAAGAGTCAACACAGTCAATACAGCGCTTGTATAATCCTCAAGGTGTTTAATCGATCCATCCATACTAATACTATTAAATGCGAAAGTAACTTTGTCTGTTACTTTTTCACGACTAAACCTCTGAACCGATTTTGATAAAATTTCGTATGGAAGTAGCTACAACCATGAAGGAGGACACAGGCTACTTGTAAAAACATATTAAAAAATCGTCCCTTAAGGGGGTAAGTAAGGAATGTATCACTTTTTTGCGCCAGTGAACGTAAACTAGCAAACGTTATTGATTTCGTTGCATAATGTACTTGGTGCGTGCTTCTGCCCACGCGCTTCCACATGCACCGCTAGTAAATGAACTTTGTTCGTTCCTGTTGTAACATGTAAAATGTGTTATGTTCATTGAGTCAGTGTAAATGATTTGAGATATAGCGAGGAGAAATATATTGCTCTTCACGAAGGATGTTTGTCTTACTCTCAGTGTACCTGTGAGTATTAGTAAAAACCGTGTAAAAATTCCGAGAGTAGTTACCGAGATCAGCCTTCATATATAGACAGAGAAACGCAACGGGAGACTTTATAATGCTTATAGATGAGCAAACAATATTATATACTTAATTAGTCTAACAAGTACGACAGTCTGACTGCATCATATATTTTTCGTACCACGACTTAGTCCCATTCGCACCGTCAACATGAATCGCGATGTTTATTTTACCATTCTCGCTGGCCAAAAGTTGTCCTTTCTTTTACATTCTCATGATGAGTACGCTGTGGACTCTTCCGTCTTCCAAGATGACCACAACCGCCTTCACAAGGTTGCATGCATGCCTTCCTGGTTTGTCGAAGACACGAGACCGTATCGCACCTGGAGTGCCCATCTAGAGCAACCGAATCCCATAAACTATACAGAACAGTACGGGACAGTAAGTGTAACTAACAAACATCGCCACAACTGGATGAGTCTAATGGCTCTAATCAGCAAAGATCGGCTTCAGGCTGCATTCCTAACGCGGACTCTCTTCCTCATCGAACTGAGGCAGTTATCAAGGATAGATGCTGTGTTGTAGGGAATTAGCGTCATGTCCCCTGCGAGGGAGGGGTATGGGATGAGGGGATTATTACTTGTTACCATACTTTCCTTGTTTCCGATACGCTTTCCTTGATAGTGCCTGTCTGCCCTTTATATGCTTCTTGCACAACTACATAACTACTTCCACATCTACAAGGTTACTCTGCAGTTCAAAATGAAGTGTCTGGTAGAGTATTCATCGAACCACCTTTAAGCTACTTCTCTAACGTTCTACTCTCGAAAAGCGCGCAGGAGGAACGAAGACTTAAATCCCTCGTGCGAGCACTGATTTCTCTTATTTTATTATGATCAAAATTTCTCCCTAGGTAGGTGAGTATATACCAAATAACTATCGGGAAAATATCATCCACACAATTCCGAAGACTGCAAGAGCTGACAAGTGCAAAAATTATCACACAATCAGCATAAAAGCTCTTGCATCCAAACTTCTAACGAGAATAATATATAGAACAATGGAAAAGAAAATTGAGGATGTGTTAGATGACGATCAGTTTGGCCTTAGGAAGGGTAAAGGCACCAGAGACACAATTCTGACGTTTCGGTTGATTTTGGAAGGAAGACTAAAGAAAAATCAAGACACGTTCAGAGGATTCGTCGACAGGGAGAAAGGTTTCGATAATGTGGAATGGTGCAAGATGTTCGAAACTCTGAGGAAAATAGGGGTAAACTTTCTGGAGAGACGGGCAATATACATTATGTACTAGAGCCAAGAGGGAATGAGTAGAGTGAATGACCAACAACTAAGTGATCGAATGAAACAGGTAGTAAGACAGGAATATAGTCTTTCGCCCCTACTGGTCAATCTGTGCATCGAAGAATCAATTATGGGAATAAAAGAAAGTTCAGGAGTGAAATTAAAGTTAAAGGTGAAAGGGTATCAATGATACGATTCACTGGTGACAGTGCTGTTCTGAGAGAAAGTGAAAAAAGAATTAAATGACCTGCTGAATGGAATGGACAGTCTAATGACTACAGAATACGGATTTACAGTAAATCGAAGAAAGACGAACGTAATGACAATGAGAAGTAGTAGAAGTGTGAACAGCGAGAAACTTGACATTAGGATTGATGATCACGAAGTAGATGAAGTTAAGGACTTTTAATACCTAGGCAGCAAATTAACCAATGACGGACGAAGGAAGGAGGACATCAAAAGCAGAATAGCACAGGCAAAAAGGGCATCCCTGGACAAGACAAATCTACTAGTATCAAGTATAGGCCCTAATTTGAGGAAAAAATTTCTGAAGATTTCCGTTTGGAGCACAGCATTGTATGGTAGTGAAATAAGGTCTGTGGGAAAGAGAAGCGAAGCATTTGAGATCCGGTACTACAGACAAATGTTGAAAACTGGATGGACTGATAAGGTAAGGAATGAAGAGGTTCTGCGCAGGATCGGAGAGGAAAGAAATTTGTGGAAAACACTGACACGATGAAGAGACAGGATGATAAGACATCTGTTAAGGCATCAGGGGTACTAGCGGGAGCCATATAGGGCAGAAACTGTGGAGGAAGACAGAGATTGGAATACATCCAGCAGGTAATTGAGGACGTAGGTTGCAAGTGCTACTCTGAGATGAATAGTTAAGCACAGGAGGGGAATTCGCGTCGGGCCGCATCAAACCAGTCAGAAGACTGATGACCCAAAAAAAAGAGCACCAAAAATGTTTTCACAGTCTCAGGATGAAGTTGGTGTTTCATATTTCATGATAAAAGCCTGACACAACGGAAATCCCCTCTGCTTTAATGATTGCCACCGCAATTCACGCATCATGTCCATGACACTCTCTCCCCTATTTCGTGATAATACAAAAAGAGCTGCCACTCTTTTAACTTTTCGAAGTCGTCCGTAAGTTCGGAAGACGGCAAACAACCGTAGTGTGAACAGTCTCTTTCATAGACCCATTGCTGTCTTCTGCCTATAAACCGCAGTCTTTGGTTTGCTCTACCTACAAATAATATCGTTCCAATTTAAGTTATTAGCAACTGTAATACATAAGAATTTAGGTGAATTTGCAGCCTTTTGATTTGTGTGATTTATCCTGTAACCGAAATTTTGCCGATTTCTTTTAGAAATCACATGGATGACTTCACACTTTTCATTATTTAGAGTCATCTGCCAATTTTCCTACCACACAGATGTCTTGTCTAAATCATTTTGCAATTCTTTTAGATCATCTAAACACTTTACGAGACATTAAAAGACTGCATCATCTGCAAAAAGTCTAAGAAAGCTGCTCAGATTGTCTCATAAATGTTTTATGTTGATCAGGAACAGCAAAGGGTCTATAACGCTTCCTTGGGGAACGCCGGATATTACTTCTGTTTTACCCGCTGACTTTCCGTCAGTTACTACGATCTGTGACTTTACCGACAGAAAATGACAAATCTAGTCACACAACTGACACAATACTCCCTAGGCACGCAGTTTGACTAGAAGACGCTTGGGAGGAACGGTGTCGAAATCCTTCTGCAGATCTAAAAACATGGAATCAATTTGACATCACCTGTCGATAGCAAACGTTATTTCGTAATAATAGGGAACTAGTTGTATTTCAAAAGAACCATATTTTCTGAATCCGTGATGACTATTTGTCAACAAATCGCTTTCTTTGAAGTAATTCATAATATTCAAACATGGTATATGTTCCAAATTCCTACTGCAAATCGACGTTAATGATACGGGTCTTTAATTCAGCGGATTACTTTTGTTTCCCTTCTTGGGTATTGGTGAGATCTGTGCAACTTTCGAGGCTTTAGGTTTCGATCTTTTGTAGCGCAAGCGGTTGTATATGATTGGTAAGTATAGAGCTATTGTATCAGCATACTCTCAGACGAACCGGACTGGTATACAATCCGGACCGGCTCCCTTGCTTCTATGCCACGCCGAAGATATCTAGGTCTAAGTTACTCATGTTGGCAGTTCTTCTTGATTTGAATTCTGCAGTATTTACTTCGTCTTCTTTGGTGAACGGTTTTCGGAAAGTCAGTGACATCACTATTGTCATCACTCAGTGAAAGTATTCTCTGCCAGACTGTGAGACAGAGTCTCATTGTGGAAACTATTAAACGTATTTCGCATTGAACTTCGACTAAATTTCGAACTTTTGTAAAACTTTAGCAATCTTAGGGATTTTGTGTTCTTTTAATTTTTTAATGATTTTTTTCGTTGCCTCTGTAACAGTGTTCTGCCCCGTTTTGTGTACTATGGGGGATCAGTACCTTCTCTTATTAATTTATGTGATATATATATATATATATATATATATATATATATATATATATATATATATATATATATATATAAATTGTCGTCCATACTATCTTTTTGGAATTCAGATCACAGCTTGTCTACGCTTACATAGTCATATCGGAAGAAATTGAAGCTGTCTCTTAGAAAGGTTTCAAACGAATTTTTATCTGCTTTCTTGAATAGATGTACTTTCAGTTTAATTATGTTACGATATTCAGCCTAACTACAACAGTTGTAACAGTTGTAACTTATCTCTGCATCTGTAATGATGCTGCCTATTTGTGCAGGATTATTTATTGCTAAGAGGTCAAGTACGTTTTGGTAACCATTTACACTTCGAGTGGGCTACTGAACTAATTGTTCGAAATAATTTTCTGAGAAAGCATTCAGTACAATTTCGACCCTGTTTTATGGCTACCGCTTGTTTTAAATATATATTTTTCCAACATATCGAGGGTAGATTGAAGTCACCACCAACTATAATTGTATGAGTGGGGTATCTATCTGAAATAAGACTTAAGTTTTCTTTGAAATATTCAGAAACTGTATCATCTGAGTCAGGGGTCTGTAAAATGAACCAATTATTAATTTATTCCGGTTGTCAAGTATAACTTCTACCTAATCTAACTCACAGGAACTATCTACTTCAATTTCACTACAAGGTAAACTACTTCTGGCAGCGATACACATTACATCACAAACTGTATTCAATCTTTTCTTTCTGAACACGATTAGTTACTTTGAAAAACTTTCGGCTGAAGTAATTTCCGGCTCTAGCCAGCTTTCAGCACCTATAACAATTTGAGCTTCAGTGTGTAAGGTGTCAGGCAAATACAACACCTTCCATGAAAACCCTGACATGATAGCAAATCCGGCAGTATGTCACATAGCTCCGAATAAATCCTGACATTAAATTAACCAAAGTAATACGATCAACGAGTGAGCAAATGGAATACCACAGACTAACACAAGAGCGCCTAAATGCATGTCATACCTTAACACCGTGAAACAGACGCAGTTCCGAGGGGAGAAACGAGAACAGAAGCCGAGAGCAGAGTCGTGTAAGCGAGAAGGCCCTACGATAAGGGACGGACACCCACGTCGCCAGCTGACCGCCTGGACCACCCCGCAGCCCATGTTAAAAGACAGCCTCCAGAAGAACAGTATAGATCTTACGATAACTCTAAAAGGGCTACACCAGCTGCAAGTTTTAGCGTGAGACTTTTTCGCGTCTCTGTTACGTTGCAAACGTTGAAAACATTACCCCACCACGAAAAGTATAACGTTTCTCATTGGATAGACAGAATTTTTGTAGGCAGAGCTTAAGGTTAACATTGAGACTCTGACTGGTCAGTTGAAAACACAGCCAGATAGCTTTTTTTTTTAAACCAACTTCGGTAAATTGTAGTGAGGAGAAGTTAAGAGAGAGTTGCTTCCGAGACGGCGAGGTGTGTGGAGCTGTGCCGCCCGCCGCACCCTGATGCTGCCTAAACACCAACAAGGTAATGAAGGCACGCGATGCCGCATTTTTGAGCGCATAAGGCTTCACTCAGAACTGCAGAAGTCTCATCTGTTACATCCCCTTTTTACATAATACTAGTGTCGATCGTCAATTAAATTTCATGGTGTTCACATTTGCTACTTGAAGCAAAAATCTGATACGTGATGATTTTTCTGTTATATAATTATTGAGAAGCCACATCAGCCACTGTAATTTACGACAAGTTAGATAAGTAATTAAAGATAATTGAGGGTCACAGTAGACCATTTTGATAGTTTTCTCTTTTATGAAACTTAATTTAAACCTAAATTATAGATGTGATATGGCATAGGTCATCCTTAGATCCATTGTAGAACTTGGAAACCAATTCAGGGAATACTCGTTCACATTTTTGTTGAACACAGTTGGTTTTTATCATCCTGAATTAAAATATTTCCTTTTATCAATAGTGCAATTTATATACAATGTTTTGCGAGTAGAATAAAATTTCCAATGGTAAACTTAACTGCTTTTTCGACGTTATTTTACCAGCTAATAAACATAGGATAGCCTTGAACCCCTTCCACTAAATTTAGTTAGTATTAAGATTCTTTTACAGGGAGTGCAGTGGGGCTGACGCTGAAATCATTAAGTATTTGATTATATCACCGCTAGTCTCACTGAACTCTTCTGAACTCTACATGTCATGTGTGGTCTGGCGTCTCCTTACCAGCAACAGGTCCCAGGTTCAAACTAGTCAATTCCCTAAAAAAACACGTTCAAAGCGTCGTTGCGCGAAAGTGGTAGGGAGACACGACTTAGAACAAACAGACACCATGCAGAATGTTAGAAGTGCTTTCTAATACGGCATGGAGTTTTGGTTTTTTCCCGACACAGTTACAACTATAATACCGACTGTTGCTAGGTCTACCTCCCTGTATTTGCCCTGAACCCTTTCAGACTGATGACCTTTCTGTAGCTTCCCGAGACCCTCTAACCTAAAGAGCCTCCCAGTCCCCTCCACATAGCCCTCGATACCCGTGTAGCTGCTTCCTGTGTGTATCTATATAACTACACTGCAATTCACACTTAAACGTTTGCCAGAGGGTTCACGCAATCACTTTGACTATTTCTCAAGCGTTCCACTCTCAAATAGCACGTGGGAAAAGTGAACACTTATCTTCCTGTGAGAACTCTCCTTTAGAATAGTCGTTTCTCTCTATTTACGTGAGAGTCAACAAAATATTTTCGCATTCGTAAGATAAAGATGGTGTTTGAATTTTCGTGAGAAGGTTTTGCCGCAATGACAAACGTCTTTGTTTCAGTTACTGGCATCCCAACTCGCATATAATATCTGTAACAACTCTCCCCTCCTTCTAGGTAATAAAGTGCGAGCTACCCCTTTTTGAACCTTCTCAATGTCCTCTGTCAAATCCTATCTGGTAAGTATTCCACACTACGCAGCAATACTCCAGAAGAGTACGTAAAGTCATAATAAAAGCAGTCTCTTTGGAAGGCTTGTTGTATCTTCTAGGTGTTCTACCAATAAAAAGCAGTCTTTCAGTAGAGGGTTATAGCATTTCCTTTGGAAATCCCAGATGTCACTTCTGTTCATTCACAGACTTCTCGTCAGTTAATACAAAGTGTGACATTGCTGACAGGAAATGAGGGATCCAGTCGTACAATAGAGACGTTATTCCAAAGGCGCGCACGTGAACTAGAAGCTGTTTGTAAGTAACGGTGTAAAAAGCCTTCTGCAAATATAGAAATATGAGATCCCTTGTCGATAGCACTCATACTTCGTGTGAACAAAGAAACAGTTCTGTTTCAGAAGAACAATAATTTCTGAACCCCGGTGGGTCATGTGCCAATATATCGTTTGATTCGATATATTTTACGCTGTTGGAACACAATGTATGTTCCAAAATGCTACTAAAAACGATGTCAATGATATGGTTTTACAATTCAGCGCACCACGTAATTTGTTTCTCCTGACCTGTGTAAGTTTCCAGTCCTTAGGAAAGGATCTTCCTCTGTGCATTACGTACATTACGTACTCCCTTCTCTCGCCATATGAGGGTACGTCCACCATTGTCGAACATGATAGTTTCCATGGTGTAGCTGTTATGGTGTGGGGGAGGCATAGTGTTGCACGGACGTACTCCTCCTCACTCATTTGCGTCTTTTCCGGGGAGCATTCGGCCGTAACTTCATTTTTATGGATGACAATGTGCAACTGCATCGAACAGTGAGGGTGGAGGATCTCTTAGAACGAGATTATATTCGGCGAACGGTATGACAATCGCTTTGCTCTGCTTTAAATCTCGTTAGTAAGTGTGGGATGCGGTTGGGAGCCATATTGTAGCACGTCCACTTGTACCAACGACCGTCTAGTAGTTGTCGACAGCACTGCTGGAGGACCACAAGAAGACCTCACAACCTTATGGCCAGCATGGAAGAACGTTGCAGAGCAAGCATTGCCGTCCATGTCTCTCCATTTGGAGGCCTCGCTCTGAACAGCTATGACTTCAGTATGGTTATTAATATTACGGTATATTAATAATTTTTACTTATGGACCGTCTGACAGCAACTGAATAAAACACAATTTTAGTGCCATACGCGTTTCGCCTTTATTTTCTGCAAGGCATCATCAGTGGCCTGGAATATGTACATATGTTAGCTATTTTATTTACATTTTTGTCATTGTGCCTATAGGTTATAAACAGTTCTGGTGGTTGGTATTTCCTATTAAGTAGTAATGTTTTGAACTGTACTTACAGGTTGCGTGGACAATTTCCTACATATTATGCTCCTGTTGCATTTTTGGTGTTGTTCTTCTTCTTATGAACGCCAATTTGCGGTTTTTTCCCCATTCCACAACACTATGCACTGAACGCTTGTTTTAAAGCAATGTTTTGGTTTCTGTTGCCGACTGTCAAATGTTTTTCCAAAGATCGAATGTTATTGCCAAACTTATGAGTGTAACTATTGAAGTGTCTGTGGTCTGTTCGTGTATGCATTTGTGTGTGCGTTTGTGTGTGTGTGTGTGTGTGTGTGTGTGTGTGTGTATTTTGGTGTTTATATATTTCTGTGTGTGTGTGTGTGTGTGTGTGTGTGTGTGTGTGTGTGTGTGTGTTGTGTGTGTGTGTGTGTGTCTCCAGATGATGTGGGGAAGAGTTTTCTTTTTTTTATTATTTTTTGTTTTATGTTATCATTTCATTTACTAAGTGTAGTAGGGAGCCTGTGCTGATGTGTGTTTGTTCATTTATCACATGTTCGTTTTCTGCTATGGCTTTCTGGATGTGGAAGTTTTCTTGGATTTGTATAAGATGTTTGTCATGGTTGCTTATCCTCATTATTTTCATTTCTTGTTCCATGTTTGTAGGATGATGATTGTAGTGTTTTAAATGCTCTGCAAATGTGGAATGGTTTGTTTCATACTTCCAACATCTGATATGTTCTTTGTATCTTGTTTGAAAATTCCTGCATGTCATGCCTATGTATACTGCATCACAACTTTGACATTCAAGTTTATATATTCCTGATTGTTGGAATTTGTCTCTCTTGGTAGCTGGCTGGCTTAGGTGTGATTCAAGGGTTTGCCCAGGCTTATATGCTATTTTGAAGCCCTGTCTCTTTAGGATGTTTGCAACTCTGTGTGTTAGTTTATGTGTGTAGGTCATAATATTACACGCAACTGAGGAAGACAGGACTATAAAAGTTGAAGATAGTTATTAATGTCTTTGAATAGAAGTGTTATTTCCGTTCGTCTCATTCTGTATGTTCTCCAGTTACCTTCTGTACTCTAATGCAGCACTTCTTTCTATCTTTCATCGAGCTATCTTTCTTGATAGTCACACCATACAAGGAGCGTTCAATAAGTAACTGAATATACATTTTATCGAACAATTTCGGTGGAAAAATGCTGAAATTGTGGGACATCATGGAATATTCCCACTTCAGCCCCTATAGTTTCATGAAGCTGGTGGTGGCTGTAACGGTACAAACCCCCGTTACTAGATGAATAGGTCTAGTATGCAAGAATTGCTTTGTGGAGGGCGAGCGCGCGACATGGTGCGCCATTCACGGAAGCGCGTGGCGCGCCCGGGCGAGATTTGCAACGGGTCGGTGGGATGCTTCTGCCGTCGGGCGGCCACGTGGCCCGCAGCTTGGGGCATTGTTTGGTTTTTCGCACATTATGTAACTTACGGTAAAGAGGGATGCGGCAGTGGATTTTGGTCAGCAATAGGCACCTTCTGAAAGATTTATCTTTATTTTAAGCCACGAGACGCAAAAGTTACAGTAACTTGAAAATTGTTTAGTATCACGAATACTGAAAACTTAATAAAGATCGTAAATAACAACTTACAGAGATGAGCGAGCACTCATTAAAAGCGTCTCGTCATAGCGGATAGAGTGCCATAGTCATATGTCAAGATTCATTAATAATTAAGCTCGTAAGTAGCAATAAACAAAGTTTGATGGGAAATTGTTTATAAAATTCAATAGAAAATTCATGACGTAAAGAACGGCACTATATAGTATTAAGGGTGGCATCACACATATTTTAAACTAGTTACGCTATACTATACACTTAACTTGCAATATTTTTCATTGTTTGCAAATTATTATTAACATTTATCGCCCATATTTAATTAATTATTATAGAGCTGAAGATTCTGAGCAGCGCAATGTACAGATGGCTATAGATTCGGTCTAAAAGCAGTGCTATATGCAGTTCTAAGTTAAAACTTTGAAGCACAGATGTAAAGAAACAAATTTGCGCTAAGTGGCCAAATTTTGCAAAAAACTAAAACTTCATTTATGGGTGGTAGAATAATCCTAGAAACTAATGTAAAATAGTAGATAAGATGTACTTTTTAGCGCGGTTCCGATGGTGTACTTATTTCTGTTAAGGCACGTATGTGTCAAAATTTGTAACGTTAACTGGTGAGATTGGTACTTGCATAGCCAGGGGGCTAGACATCCGAGCCTATATAAGCCGCCATCTTGGCCAGGGGCAGTCGTTGGACAGTCGTTGGGGAGTTGGCCAGTGGGTGGCGAGCGAGCCCCACTTTTGGATGGCCCATGTGGTCGTTTGAGTAAGAATTTTTCGCGCCGATTTATTTCGACAAATAGTATTGTTTAATAGTACAAGGGTGCAAGCGTATATTCGGTGAACTGGGAGTGCTACGATTATTTGTGTGAGTACGAATTACGAGGCATACATCGGCGTAATTGAACATGTGGCGATCAGTGATTTCGCGTCAAAACTGTTAGAACAAAGATGACAGTCGGACTTGTGATACTGTTCGAGTTGATTGAGTAACTCTCGATTATAGCAGCCTACATTACTGCTACTGGGGGCTCGGAGTCAAATTATTATTAAAGTAAAACTGTAAACTGTCTCACAAGTCCTAATTTCATTGTATGAAAGAAAAGGACGACGCCAATAAATAGTGATGATAAAACTTAATTGAACTGCATCGTGAAAAATGATTTTGCTATAATAATAGCCTAGATTTTGCTCCCTAGCATAAAATGTACTCATGTCTGAGTAAATATTAATTTAAAAACTATAACTAATGAGCGGATGTGGAACAGTGTACTAATGCACCAAGTGTGGAAATCATCCCCTGAGACTTACGTGAGAGCCAAAATTTGAACTAATATTTTTTAACGAACATTTGTATATGCACACTCGTGTGAACTCTTCAATCGCACTTATTCACCGCCCCGTCGCATGGCGCTATACGTAGCCTTCAAAATTCAAAATTGCGTCTGTAGTGGAGGTGTCTACATCTACATCTACATTGGTACTCCGCAAGCCACCCAACGGTGTGTGGCGGAGGGCACTTTACGTGCCACTGTCATTACCTCCCTTTCCTGTTCCAGTCGCGTATGGTTCGCGGGAAGAACGACTGTCTGAAAGCCTCCATGCGCGCTCTAATCTCTCTAATTTTACACTCGTGATCTCCTCGGGAGGTATAAGTAGGGGGAAGCAATATATTCGATACCTCACCCAGAAAAGCACCCTCTCGAAACCTGGCGAGCAATCTACACCGCGATGCAGAGCGCCTCTCTTGCAGAGTCTGCCACTTGAGTTTATTAAACATCTCCGTAACACTATCACGGTTACCAAATAACCCTGTGACGAAACGCGCCGCTCTTCTTTGGATCTTCTCTATCTCCTCCGTCAGACCGATCTGGTACGGATCCCACACTGATGAGCAATACTCAAGTATAGGTCGAACGAGTGTTTTGTAAGCCACCTCCTTTGTTGATGGACTACATTTTCTAAGCACTCTCCCAATGAATCTCAACCTGGTACCCGCCTTACCAACAATTAATTTTATATGATCATTCCACTTCAAATCGTTCCGCACGCATACTCCCAGATATTTTACGTTCCAAGCAGAGTGGTGTCATTGAGTTTTTTCTTGTGGAGCAAACCCGGAACATCGCGGATATTCACAGGCTCTTGCAGAATGTCCACGAAGACCTGTGATGGAACTAAATCACGATTTCTCGTTGGTGAGGCGTCAGTCATCATCGCAACAAGGTCGCGTAAAACAGTCCCATTTCTCTCGTGCCGGCTGGCCGCACACTGCTGCCACTGCTGCAGCGTTGGAACGTGCGGACACTCTCATACGTGGTGATCGTCGGATCCAGCACCTCGCTGCTCTACTGGACGTCTCTATTGGTAATGCTGTCAGACGCGTCCCTCAATTGGGGTATTCAAAGCTGCATTCCCACCGCGTTCCCGTCGCCGAGCAGAGCACCATAAAGAGCAACGAAGGACCACTTATGTCGAATTGTTCGCGCCTTACGAGGCTGATAGGGACAATTTTTGTCAAGTGTCGCCACAGACGATGAAACATGGATTCATCACTTCGAACCGTAAACGAAATAGCAATAAATGGAATGGCGCCGTATCACCTCTCCTCGAGAGAAGTTCAAAGCCGCATTCTCAGGAGGTAAAGTGATGGCTGTGGGACTCTGAGAGGGTTATTCTGCTTGACTTCCACTACCACGGTTTGACGATCAACTCTCAAGTATGTTGTGCTACCCGAGCCGACCTCTTGCCACACACATATACTGTCCGACGGAAGGAGACTCGAGCAGGAACGACCGTTGATTGGTCGTTCGGCCGGTCGTCTCATTGGGCGACGTGTATTTCGTCTTTCTGACCGTTTCTGGGCCTCGTCAGTTGGTCATCTTGCCGGACGAGGGTCGGTTCCCTCCTTGTGGAGAGATGTTGAGTGGCCAATGGGCAAGTGTTCCCTCTAAATGGATGGGTCCGAGCCAGTGTGCCCGGGTCACCGTGTCTCCGAGTTCCGAACGGACATCGAGCTGTGTTGGAGCTGCATTGAGCTCCGGACAGCCAAGACTCGCCCTACTGTTGTCGACACTCATAACTTGAGCTGGGACGACCTTGGTTGGTAGTTCGGTGGTCGTCTCATCGGACGACGTGTATTTGGTGGCCGACCGCTTTGGAAACTGTGTGTGTCTTCTCATTTCTCCTTGTTGTTCCAAGGTGATTGGTTTTAGGATTGTCGGAGTTCTTGGTGCAAGTGTTTACGTGGAACTGTGTGTAGCTTCCGTGATTTCCGCTGACCAGATGAATGCTGTCTGTGTCCTGGAGTAGCCGGTTAGTCGGTTGCGACAGAGCAGCGAGGAAGTCGCCGCGGCTTGAGGTCAGGGAATTGCTTAGATTGTTGGTTGGTTCTTCAGCGGCCCCTTCGTCGTGCTGACACCCGATTATTTAGTGTTACTTGGCTGCCTGCCTCACCTAAACTATGGTTAGAGTTTTCTCCTCAGGCCGACCCTTGGAACACTTTTGAGTATCACGGTTCTGTTCTTTGTGATTGTGATTTTCTTTTGTCACAAGTACTGCGCCAAACCTTTAGCCGTGTATTAATTTTTGTATGTTCTGTATTCAGTATATGTGAAGTATTTTAAGATTAGTCCAGCAGCTGTGTTTTATTTAAAATTCTTGTTTGCTCTGTATTTAGGCCTTCAGCCACGTTTGTTTTAAAACCTGTGGCTTTCAGCCATAATGTGTAAATTCCTGTCTGTAAGGTTCCTCTTTAATTATCTTGAATTCTTAAAATGGCCTTCAGCCTGTGTAAATGCCTATCTTAAGGTTTGTCTTTAATTATATTGATAATTGTTTGGGCGTTCAGTTGTCAAGATATTTCAAGTTTTCGTAAGATGGTTTTCTGTTGTACTGTGGAAATGCTTATGTTTAAAGGTTGCCTCTCATTATGTTGAAAAAAGTATTGGGCTTTCAGCCGAGGAATTAATTTAAATTTTCCTTAACATGGCTTTTAGCCGAAATTTGTAAATGCTTGCCTTTTAAAGAATTTCCTTTGCTGATCTGAAATATTATTCGGGCCTTTAGCCGTGAAGATATTTTAATTTTACTTAAGTATGGCCTTCAGCCGTTTCTCTAAATCCTTGTGTGTCAAAAGGAATTATTTAAACTTTATTATTGAGAAGTTACTTGGGCCCTCAGCCGTGAATTGATCCTTGTTGTTTTAAAGAGAAAACGGTGCATTGGTTTTCGAGGAATTAAGTTGTGTGTTCTTGTGTAACTAACGGTAACTGATCTTGGCCCCTTTTCACAACCTGATCCGCTCTGTCCTGCGATACCACATTTCACTATCCTCAGGTAATTGAAGAAACAACTTCAGCATGCTCCCCGCCACAAAAATGCAAACGAACTTCTGCTTGTACATTGCAACGCCAGGCCTAACACAAATCCGAGCGTACTTTAGTGCACTGTTGTTCCTCATCTACCCTGCAGCTCAGATCTCACACCTTCCGAATTCCATCCGTTTTGCCCAATGACGGATGGACTCCATGGGGAGCAGTATGCGAATGATTGGGAGGTTATTGAGTCAGCAAAACGTTAGCTACGATCTCGACCAGCAGAGCAGTACCATGTGGACACAGAGGCTCTACAAGTAAGGTGGCGTAAGGCCTTCTCATTGAACGCAAATTATGTTGCAAAACATGGTTTTGTAGCCAAAAGAGGGGGAAATAATACAATGAATGTAATCCTGAATAAAACCAACCTGCGTCCAGAAAAAAATGCGTTGCATTACTTACTGAACGCGCCCCATACTTCCGTTCTTACGTTTTCCAAACCTTAACATTACCATTGCTATCATGCGATATGTCTTGCTGCCGGTGTACTTACAACCCGAATCTCTTTACATTTTCTGCCAGATTTCGAGATAGTTTCATTGAGGCAATTTTGTTTCACATCCGTCCTCATGTATCGCTTCTTGGATGGATGAAGACGCCACTATTGTGACGGGGAGCTGTTATACGAATGGAGAGCGAAATGCAGGTGGCAGATTGCAACAGGAGAGGAATTCGCCTTCGTAGTAGCGACGGGCCGCCCCGTAATTGCAGCGGAGTTGCGTGCGCGGACAAAGCGCTGCACTGGAGCGAGGGGTGATGGGCCCAGAGGAGACAGGTAATTGGAGGCCTTCAGCGCCACGAGAGCCGGCGCGCCGACAGCAAACTCGTCGCCACCTAATCACGGACACGGTCCGCATCGACCTGCTCTTCCGTTTACGGGAAAGCGTGCTAGACGGCCAGGTGACCGCGCACTTCACTAACACGGCTGACTACGGCTGCAGCCGGTTCCACTCTGCGAGATCACAATGGCTGCGGGAGTCCAGCTCGGGTCATTGGAGACAGGGGACCAGCTCTACTATAAAAGAATGGAGGGCAACAATAGGTCTTTTGCGAGAGATACTTTTAAGTAACTCGAACAATTATTTTATGCAATTATTTTTTCGTTTTGTTTACAGATAGCTACATCTATTAAAAAAATGGTTTAAATGGCTCTGAGCACTATGGGACTCAACATCTTAGATCATAAGTCCCCTAGAACTTAGAACTACTTAAACCTAACTAACCTAAGGACATCACACACACCCATGCCCCAGGCAGGATTCGAACCTGCGACCGTAGCAGCCTCGCGGTAGCTACATTTATACATTACTGTTAAGGGTTGTAAAAATAAGGACCATTTCCACTCCTGGAAAAAGTGCAAGAAACTTAACCCTTTCGTTGTTGGTGGCACACGTATGCCCCACTAAAGTCGTATGTAGTTTTCAGCGTTGGGATATCTCACATGTCTAATGCTAAGAAGTAGCAATAGGCATTCGGAACTTGGAGAAAAATACCCCGGGCTATGGAATGGATGAATAGAAGGATGTGATCGTGAAATGGGGCGGTGTGTGTTTACAGTGCGTCTGTTTCACGAAAATCAGATCAAATCACTATCTTCTCTATTCCAAGAACGTCTAAAGGAACTAACTATGTATTCTTAAACGTCATACACATTGTTTTCAAACTTTACTACAGACCTCAGTAATTATGCTTACATGCATATAATCTGTGTATAGTGGAATGTAGAAAGTATTTGGGCTGATCCCGGCGGAGGTTCGAGTCCTCCCTCGGGCATGGGTGTGTGTGTTTGTCCTTAGGATAATTTAGGTTAAGTAGTGTGTAAGCTTAGGGACTGATGACCTTAGCAGTTAAGTCCCATAAGATTTCACACATATTTTTTTGAAAGTATTTGTGGGTGGTATGTCAAAACCATCTTCACATGTTATGCTGGAAATCTGTGTGCGATATTTCATATTTTTCATAGTTAGGAGAGTAAATGTTTTGGTACCGACTTGTTATACTTTTCCTGTAATCGCCATAAGGACAAAATCATTCTAAAATTAAATATTTAACTCTGAAAATCAGAGTTACATATGAAAACATGGATCTAGTTTACTTCAGGGGCCACAAGTGTCCCGCTTCGAAGATCCGCAAAATCGATCAGCTTAAAATTTTTTTGTAAGAAGACAAAACACTTGCAGCCGTTCTTATGGTGCCATTTATTGTGCAGCTACCATTTTCGGCGCTACAATGCACCATCTTGAGGCCTTAGTTGATCTTGAAAGGGTTATATCGAACCATATATACAATGCATCAGTGGCAAACACAGCTATTTTGAATGTTTCTCCAGTCAGTTCGAGAGGACACCACAGTTACAGGTAATCCTGTGAGATTTTCACTCTACAGCGGAGTGTGCGCTGATATGAAACTTCCTGGCAGATTAAAACTGTGTGCCAGACCGATACTCGAACTTGGGACCTTTGCCTATCGTGGGCAAGTGCTCTGTGAGGACGGGGCGTGAGTCCTGCTTCGGTAGCTCAGTTGGTAGGATATTCAGGCAAGGGTGCGGGGAAAAGGTTAGTAGTACATAAAACAATTCGCCATTGTAAGCAAAGGTGTTCAGTTGTGTTTTGCTACTAAGCTGTCTTTAGCCGATTTTCTGGACAATTATTCGCCATTTGTTGCGAACGTGTATCAGTCTTGTCATACACTGTAGCCTGTATATCAGGGGAGTGAAAAAAAAAATTCTTGTCCCTGACCTATAGACTGCCATTCAAAGCAGGTTGATAAGGCAAACCGATACTACTCCAACACAGCACACCTACAGAACACGCCCATCATGCAGGGCAGCATATATTCCAAGAGCTGGAAAAAAATATTTTCCCATATTTCTGCTCCTATCGGAGATAGAAGGTTATAAACCTGCACAGTGTTGGTTCTCATGAGGTCTGCTGTATCTGTGCCAAATTTGGTCGAAATCGACTGAGGAGTATTGAAAGAGACCCCAGATATACACACGTATACTCTGCTTTATAGATATAAAGATTAAATTCTCCTTGTAGTGAAATTCTTTTTGCTCAAGATTGGTCAGTGTTTCTGTAAACTGGTCTGATCGAGGGATCATGGTCCTTAATTAAATTTGTAAGTAAAATTTAAGTCTTTTGTGTTATTTTTTGGCTTCACCATAGTCAGCGTACATCATTTGGCCTTAAGTCGTTTGTGTAGTTCGTATGAATAATTATCTGCTAGATCTTGACTTGTAATTTTCTGTTAACCACTTTTACTGCAACTGCTTACTTCTTGAATTAGTTGATAATTTCATTTTGGCTCACAAGCTTGGGGCAATATTTGTCGTTTTTTAAATTATTTTATACCCACATAATTCCAGGATTGCAGTTAACTCTGTATTTTCTCACTATAAAATTTATCATCTTGTTAATAAACTGCTCTTTGTAATACTTCGTTTTGTGGTCACAGTATCTTTTCAGGCCTCAGCCAGCACTTCAGTGTTGTTACAAAATGGTGACAAGATACCGTCATGTGAGAGACAACTCGTGAGGAGTCAGGATGTCTGTCATGCACTGTCAGGATGTCACTCACTACCAGCTGTCACTTGAAGTCATACACGATGGCTCCACAAACCGTGATGCAACATTAATAGCAATGTGTGTCGGAAGAATGGCTACTTCCCCCTTATCAGTTAGAGGGCCCACACAACAGACAAGCAAGGTGGGCTGCCGACCTCCCTTCAAGAGGTCATATTAAAACATCGCCAGTGAATGTAAACACCGACAGACTTTCTGCATAGACACTACTACTTCGTGAAAAGCCATGTGACAGAGATCCACCAATTGGAACTAAAGTATAGCACTCCGCAGAATCGATGTTATAAGCACGCCAGCAGAGTCAGACCAGCAGTGTGTACCTACAGCTAGGACAGCTCCGGCCAATACCTATGCCAGCTATAGCCCAGTAGACACTCGCCATAGTCTTCTGTAGAAATTTATATCTTGTTGGGCGTGACGCCACTTCGGAATAGTGTAACGTAGTATTTGGTTATTATTTTTTTCATTGTCTTGTAACTTTAATCTGGTTTTTTCCATCACAAGAATTATTGTGTTTCTTGTTGTTCTTGAGTTTGTGAATTCGTTTTAGTTAAATAAAGTTTGTTCAAACTTGATTGTTAGTTCCTTCCTGTCGACTGCAGGACACTACACTGCTATTATCCGACCAATGATGCAGGACGACACAGAATGTTGCAAGGAAACCATTACTTGTTCACATCAACTCCAGAGATGCCTGGAAATATTTGGGATGAGTTCGACTACAATCTAATTATTTGCCATGTGTCCGGTGAAGGTAAAATTGAGCATTTTTGTCTGCCTCTGTAGTTGAGTGGTCAGCGCGTCTGACTGCCATGCAGTGGGCCTGGGTTCTATTCCCAGCCGGCTCGGAGATTTTGTCTGCTCACGAACTGGGTGTTGTGTTCTCCTCATCATTACTTTATCATCATCGACACGCAACTCGTCCAATGTGGCGTCAAATGAAAAGGTTTGCAACTCGACTGCCGATCTATCCCAGGCGGATTCTTCTGGTCATCAATGCCATACGATTATAATCATGAACATTTATGAAAGAAAACGAAAATTTTTATCCCCAACGTAAGAGAAGGTGCGAAGCGGTTGCAATTTACTCGTTGCACACTACGGCCATCCTTCATTGTGATAGTCAGACGTGGTAGAACGAAACATCTATGATCTCTATGTCTGCCCTCACGTCCCATACAGCTCCAGACGGGACCACTGCCATGTCCGAACTACCCATAAAGCTTGATACCGCACGATTCGACAGCCGTCCAAATGGAGACTCACAATGAAACACCTTCCAAACTCTGTCAGGTGCTGATAACGCTGTCTCACGAAAGGATGTGTGATTTCCGTGTCCTTTACACTGATCAGTCAATTTCTGATGCTGTTCGTGCTCCTTATGTATCCTACATGGCGTGTTACAACAGTATACATTCTGTTTGTCGATGGTGTGTACCGGTGATAAGTTAGATTGACATTCGACCATGTCACTTTTCTCCTCAGGCAATGTATAAACCATCTCCTTGAGGGGAAAGGAAAAATGTTGTTTATAATAAAGCTTATCATACTGTGCTGTTATAAGGGATTTCGTAAAAGATTGTAACTTATAAAATGCAGGAAAATATGATTTTCCTGTGTACAAAACGTTGTTGTAACCAGGGCACGTTGAGTTCCGCTGGTGAGTAGTATTTTATCCTGGAGAGGGCGCGCATACGTGTAAAGTGCGCCAACCACAAACAAAATTTATAAAATTTGCAGGTGTATCCAAACAGCTTTTCGTAGATGGAGGGATGGCAACTGCAATTCCTAAATTAAAAGCATCTGGCCTATATTCTACCTTCAAATTCAGCGTCCAACGAAGGTTTATTTACTCACGGTTTCACTTCTCAACAGCGATTAATTAGTCAGTCGCATGCTGGTACAGAAATAATAGCGAGCCGGAAGCTTCAGAGGACTGGAAGAGATGGCGGCAAACAGCGGCGATGAAGGGCTCGGGCCGTTTAATACGACCCGCCCTGCGCTCGGATTTAATTTAAACCGCAGCGTTGCCCCGGGACATAACAAGAGTAAGGCTCGCATTATTGGACTCGGAGCCCCCGCGGCCCGTGCTGGGTCCCCCACAGCACTGCAGCGTTCATTAGCTAAGCCAGCGCGCCCTCGCTCCAGTCTAATGCCTTCTCTCCAGCTCCGCTGTTAGCTGACTAATTGGGCGTTTAACCACCGCGGCGAAGCGGTGGGCGCCCAGTAGTCCGCCGCGAAGCAAAGAACGCCACGTTCCGCCGCGGAAGCGTTCCGATAGCACAACCGGAAATGTCGAGAACAGAGGACAACAATAGTTGCATAATTTATTAATTCACTCGCCCATTGCTCAGCGTTGTCTGGTTATTTACTTACCCCATTCTCATATTGAAGGAAAACGACTTAGTTTTCAGTCTTAGCGACTGAATTGCCAAAAACAGTAAAACAAGCAGTTTTTCATTTATAACTGAGAAGTCAAATACCAATTATCATAGCCGCGTGGGATTAGCCGAGCGGTCTAAGGCGCTGCCGTCATGGACTGTGCGGCTGGTCCCGGCGGAGGTTCGAGTCCTCCCTCGGGCATGGGTGTGTGTGTTTGTCCTTAGGATAATTTAGGTTAAGTAGGGTGTAAGCTTAGGGACGTGTGACCTTAGCAGTTAAGTCCCATAAGATTTCACACACATTTTGAACCAATTATCACAGACATACACTATGTGATCAAAAGTATACGGACACCCCCCTCTCCCCCAAAACATACGTTTTTCATATTAGGTGCATTGTACTGCCGCCTACTGCCAGGTACTCCATATCAGCGACCTCAGTAGTCATTAGACATCGTGTGAGAGCAGAATGCGGCGCTCCGCGGACCTCACGGACTTCGAATGTGGTCAGGTGGTTGGGTGTCACTTGTGTCATACGTCTGTACGCGAGATTTCCATACTCCTTAACGTCCCTAGGTCCACTGTTTCCGATGTGATAGTGAAGTGGCGACGTGAAGGAACACGTAAGCGTACAGTTCGACCTCGTCTGTTGCCTGATACAGACCGCCGACAGTTGAAGAGGGTCGTAATGTGTAATGGGCAGACATCTTTCTAGACCAACACATAGGAATTCCAAACTGCAGCAGGATCCACTGCAAGTACTATGAAAGATAGGCGGGTGGTGAGAAAACTTGGATTTCATGGTCGAGCGGCTGCTCATAAGCCACACATCACGCCGGTAAATGCGAAACGACACCTCACTTGGTGTAAGGAGCGTAAACTATGAACGATTGAACAGTGGAAAAACATTATGTGGAGTGACGAATCACCGTACACAATATGGCGATCCGATGGCAGGGTGTGCGTATGTCGGATGCCCAGTGAACGTCATCTGCCAGTCCCAACAGTAAAATTCGGCGGCGGTGCTGTTATGGTATGGTCGCGTTTTTCATGGAGGGCACTTGCTACCCCTTGTTGGTTCAAATGGCTCTGAGCACTATGGGACTTCTGAGGTCATCAGTCCCCTAGAACTTAGAAATACTTAAACCTGACTAACCTAAGGACATCACACACACCCAAGCCAGAGGCAGGATTCGAACCTGCGACCGTAGCAGTCCCGCGGTTCCGGACTGCAGCGCCTAGAACCGCACGGCAACCGCCACCCCTTGTTGTTTTGCATGGCACTGTCACAGCGCAGGCATACACTTTCCACTGTTGAAGAGCAATTCCGGGATGGCGACTGCATCTTTCAACACGATCGAGCACCTGTTTGTAATGCACGGCCTGTGGCGGAGTGGTTACATGACAATAACATCCCTGAAATGGACTGGCCTCCACAGAGTCCTGACCTGAATCTTACAGAACACCTTTTGGATGCTTTGGAACGCCGACTCCGTGCCAGACGTCATCGACCGGCATGGATACCTCTCCTCAGTGCAGCACTCCGTAAAGATGGACTGCCATTCCCCAAGAAACCTTCCAGCACCTGATTGAACTATACCTGCGAGAGTGGAAGCTATCATCAAGACTAAGGGTGGGCCAACACCATACTGAATTCCAGCACTACCGATGGAGGGCGCCACGAACTTGCAAGTCATTTTCATCCAGGTGTTCGGATACTTTCGGTCATTTAGTGTAGCTTTAATATGCCTTCGCCACGAAATATTTTCGTAACTGCATCGCTCTCCCCAAACTGTTTCACTCTCTTAGGGGTTGAGTATCCAAACACAGAGAACTGTGTGTCTTCTTTATTTCTAAGAGAGAAAGCAAACACACTTTTTGATAAGTTTATCTTCAAAAATACTTGCATAACGAAATATTTCCATAAACACTTTCAGTCCTCATTTCACGCCCGTAGGGTTTCAGTTTCAAAACAAAGTGAAACATGATTTGTTAGTTCTAACCGAGAAGTCAAATTTTAATTTTCGTGCTTTCGTAATGAAATATTTCATAAAACATTTAAACACGTATTTTTTTGTTTCAAACCGAGGAAGCAAACGCCAGTTTTCATAGGTTAGGTTAGGTTAGGTTGGGTTTTTTTTTAACGTCCCGTCGACAACGAGGTCATTAGAGACGGAGCGCAAGCTCGGGTTAGGGGAGGATGGGGAAGGAAATCGGCCGTGCCCTTTCAAAGGAATCACCCCGGCATTTGCCTGAAACGATGGGGAAATCACGGAAAACCTAAATCAGGATGGCTGGAGACGGGATTGAACCGTCGTCCTCACGAATGCGAGTCCAGTGTGCTAACCACTGCGCCACCTCGCTCGGTAGTTTTCATAGGTCTAACTTAAAAAATACTTTAGTAGTTCCTTAATAGCGACTATTTTCGAAAAATGTTTTACTCACTAATTTATCCCCATAGGGATTAACTTTCAAAAAATACCGAAATATGTATTTCTTTATTTCTGACCGAGAAAATAAATACCGATTTTTGTAGGTCTGCTATCAAAATTCACTTAACATTGATATTTTTTGAAAAACGTTGCAACCCTTGCTTCAGCCCCTTAGGAATGGAATTTCGAAAAATCCTTTCTTAAACGTAGCCTACAGCATAAGACCAGCAGCTTCTGCATATTTAAAGTTCCTATTTTTAGCGTTTTTGGTTTGCCCATAATGCGCCAGTCAGTAAGTCAGTCAGTTGGGGCATTATCTTTTACATATACACTGATCAGCCAGAACATTATGACAACCTTTCTAATAGCTGGTACGTCCACCTTTGGCATAGATTAGATTAGGTTACATTAGTTTTTCGTTCCATAGATCCGTGCTGAGGAGATCCTCGTGGATGTGGAACACGTAATTTTTTTTAAGTTAAAGTAACAATACTAATAGTATGAGTATATAAAATACATCATTTTTAAGCTGAAATAACAATACTAATAGTATGAGTATATACAATACATCATTTGTTTCTATTAAAAAATTCGTCAATGGAGTAGAAGGAGTTGGCTACTAGTAAGGCTTCCAGGCTCCTTTTAAACTGATCTTTATTTGCAACTAAATTTTTTATGTTTGCTGGCAAATTATTGAAAATGAGTGTACCTGAGTAGTGGACCCCATTTTGAACTAAAGTAAATGCTTTTAAGTCCTTCTGCAGATCATTTTTGTTCCTGGTATTGTATGTATGAACTGAGCTGTTTGTTGGAAAAAGAGATATTATTTAGGACAAATTTCATTAAGGAGTAAATATACTGAGAGGCAGTAGTTAGTACACCCAGTTCCTTGAAGAGGTTTCTACAGGGTCTGCGAATTTACTCCAGAAATAATATGTATTAAACCCTTTTGGACTCTGAAAACTTTTGTTTGACTTGAAGAGTTACCCCAAAATATTATACCATATGACATTATGGAATGAAAGTAGGCAAAGTATGCAATCTTTTTCATTTTTATGTCGCCTATGTCTGCTAACACTCGAATTGCAAATACAGATTTGTTAAGGCGTTTTTTGCAGTTCTGTGGTGTGCTCCTCCCAACTGAATTTATTATCAAGTTGTAATCCCAGGAATTTAAGGTTGGTTGGTTTTGGGGAAGGAGACCAAACAGCGAGGTCATCGGTCTCATAGGAATTTAAGACTGTCAACTTCTTCTATCTGCTCTTCTTCATATTTTATGCATATGCTGGGTGGAAACCTCTTACAGGTTCTGAATTGCATATAGTGAGTCTTTTCGGAGTTTAATGTCACTGAGTTGGCTTTAAACCAGTTATTAATATCCATGAAAATATCATTAGCAGACCTTTCTAGAACTACACTCGACATACTATTTATTGCGATACTTGTGTCATCTGCAAACAAAACGAACTCTGCTTCTGGCAGTGTAACTGATGAGAGATCATTAATGTACACAAGAAAAAGCAATCGCCCTAAGATGGATCCTTGTGGGACACCACATGTAATTTCTTCCCATTCTGATGATGACTGATGACTTAATTCACTTGTCCATTGCACTTGCACCCTTTGCTTCCTGTTAGCGAGGTATGACTTGAGCCATTTTGCAGCACTGCCCGTGACACCATACAATTCTAATTTATATAAAAAGCTGTTGTGGTTCACACAATCAAATGCCTTTGACAAATCACAGAAAAACCTGCTGCTTGTAATTTGTTATTTAATGAATTAAGTTTATTTTCACTGTAGGTATAAATAGCCTTCTCGATATCAGAACCCTTCAGAAATCAAAACTGTGTTTTTGATAATATGTTACTTGTGGTCAGATGGTTGAAAATCTGCCTCTACATTACTTTTTCTAAAATTTTTCAGAATGGTGGCAAAAGTGAAATCGGTCTGTAGTTTGATGGTATTTCTTTATCCCCTTTCTTGAATAGGGGCTTAACATCTGCATATTTTAGGCAGACAGGAAATGTCCCAGTTATAATTGACTAGTTACACAAGTAACTTAGAATTGTACTAAACTCACAACAACATACCTTAATTAACTTTGTTAATATTTCATTGTAACCACTAGAATGCTTTGTTTTTAAAGATTTTATTATGAAAGTTATTTCTTTTGGTGAAGTAAGTGACATATTCATGTACCTGAAGCTATTTGTAAAGGCTAGTTTCAGATATTCAAGGGCATTATTTACTGATCCTGGCAATCCCATTCCACCAGTAACGGATATAGATTTACCACACTATGCCCATCGGTTACTAACGTGTCATCTACCCTTAATGCTATTTGCTCCTGTTCCTTTCTGGTTCTGCCAGTCTCCTCTTTCACTATATCCCATATTGTTTGCATTTTGTTCCCTGACATTGCTATCTTCTTCTCCCAGTGCATTTGTTTAGATGTCTGAATTACTTTTTTTTATATTTTACAGTATTTCTTGTATTTAGCTAAATCATCAGCATTGGAGGTAATCTTGGTCGACAGATAACAGCGACGACGCATGATGACATGGAAGTAGTGAGGCCTTTGTATACCGCTCGAGAGAGTTGCCACCACATCTGCACACATAAGTCACCTAATTTCCGTGAACTCCCATGAGTGGGGCCGATGAGCTCTAAAGTCACGTTCAGTTACGTGAAAGATATGTTCGATCGGGTTCAGATCTGGCGAGTTATGAGGACAGCGCATCAATTGGAACTCGCCGCTGTGTTCCTCGAACCGCTCCATCACAATCCCAGCCTTGTGACATGGTGCATTATCTTGTTGAAAAATGTCACATTATGAAACATAATCGTCATGAAGGAGTGTACGTTGTCTGCAACCAACGCACGATGCTTTTCGGCCTCGTGGTGCTCTTGCAGGAGCTCCAATGGACCCATGGATGCCTACGTGAATGTCCCCAATGCATAATGAAGCCACCGCCAACTTGTCTGCGTCCCGCAGTACAGATGTCAAGTAGCTGTTCCCAGGGGAGAAGATGGATTCGCGTCCTCCCATAGACATGATGAAGAAGGTATTCGGACTCATGAGACCATGCAACGCCCTGTCACAGCGCCAGCTTCCAGTGCCCATTTCAGCGGCCGATGTCATGGTATTAGCATTGACACACGCATGGGTCGTCGGCTGCGGAGACTCATCGTTCAGAGTGTTCGGTGCACTGTGCGTTCAGACACACTTGTACTCTGCCCAGCATTAATGTTACACTACCGGCCATTAAAATTGCTACACCACGAAGATGACGTGCTACAACGCGAAATTTAACCGACCGGAAGCAGATGCTGTGATATGCAAATGATTAGCTTTTCAGAGCATCCGCACAAGGTTGGCGCCGGTGCCGACACCTACAACGTGCTGACATGAGGAAAGTTTCCAACCGGATTATCATACACAAACAGCAGTTGACCGGCGTTGCCTGGTGAAACGTTGTTGTGGTGCCTCGTGTAAGGAGGAGCAATGCGTACCATCACGTTTCCGACTTTGATAAAGGTCGGATTGTTTCTGCGGTTTATCGTATCGCGACATTGCTGCTCGCGTTGGTCGAGATCCAATGACTGTTAGCAGAATATGGAATCGGTGGGTTCAGGAGGGTAATACGGAGCGCCGTGCTGGATCCCAACGGCCTCGTAACACTAGCAGTCGAGATGACAGGCATCTTATCCGCATGGCTGTAACGGATCGTGCAGCCACGTCTCGATCCCTGAGTCAACAGATGGGGACGTTTGCAAGACAACAACCATCTGCACGAACAGTTCGACGACGTTTGCAGCAGCAAGGACTTTCAGCTCGGAGACCGTAGCTCGCTTACCCTTGACGCTGCATCACAGACAGGAGCGCCTGCGATGATGTACTCATCGACGAACCTGGGTGCACGAATCGCAAAACGTCAGTTTTTCGGATGAATCCAGGTTCTCTTTACAGCAATCATGATGGTCTCGTCCGTGTTTGGCGACAGCGCGGTGAACGCACATTGGAAGCGTGTATTCGTCATCGCCGTACTGGCGTATCACCAGGCGTGATGGTATGGGGTGCCATTGGTTACACGTCTCGGTCCCCTCTTCGCATTGACGGTACTTTGAGCAGTGGACGTTACATTTCAGATGTGTTACGACCCGTGGCTCTACCCTTCATTCGATCCCTGTGAAACCGCAGGATAATGCACGACCGCATATTGCAGGTCCTGTACGGGCCTTTCTGGATACAGAAGATGTTCGACTGCTGCCCTGGCCAGAACATTCTCCGATCTCTCACCAATTGAAAACTTCTGTTCAATGGTGGCTGAGCAACTGGCTCGTCACAATTCGCCAGTCACTATTCTTCATGAACTGTGGTATCGTGTTGAAGCTGCATGGGCAGCTGTACCTGTACACGCCATCCAAGCACTGTCAGACTCAATGCTCAGGCGTATCAAGGCCATTATTACGGCCAGAGGTGGTTGTTCTGGGTACTGATATCTCAGAATCTATGCACGCAAATTGCGTTAATATGTAATCACACGTCAGTTCTAGTATAATATATTTGTCCAATGAATACCCGTTTATCATCTGCATTTCTTCTTGGTGTAGCAATTTTAATGGCTAGTAGTGTAGTTCGACCACAGTTCACCGCCTGTCCTGTTTCACCAGTGTGCCCAGGATACGACATCTGACGTCTGTAAGAAGTGGTGGCCGCCCAACCTCACGACTATGGTTTCACCACCTGTTAAGGACATCCTACAGAGCATTCCTCGAACGCCCGACAAGTCGTGCAGTTTCGAAAACGCTCATACCGCGCCTCTGGGTCACCACCATCTGCCCTCGATCAAATTGGGAGAGATCGCGCGCCTTCCCTATTCTACTCACAGATAGCATTACCGCTGATACAACATGCACAGTGCGTGTGCCTGACCAGCAGTCAGTGCCTCGCCAGGTGGTTCTGCTATAGCCTGGACGGGTTTATATCGTTAGCAGGTCGGTGGCCAGAATGCTCTGGCTGATCAGTGTAGAGATGTATGACATCTTATTACATTCTTTCGTGATGTGTTGAAAATTTTGTTGTCCACCGCCACTACATCTGTTATAACAGATGTAGTGGCGGAGGACATACGGTGCCATATGTAGTTTTACTTATAATCGCAACAGGCGTATTTTATTTTATTGATCTTGACGAATCAGCTGGGCTGAGATATGTTTCATTTTTAAAAGTTTATGACTTCTGAAGCATTTGTAGACTTAGAGAAAGCTTTTGGCAATATTGACTGGAATGCTGTATTTCAAATTCTGAAGGTGGCTGGGGTAAAATGCAGGGAGCGAAAGGCTATTTACAATTTGTACAGAAACCAGATGGCAGTTACGTCGAGGGACATGAAAGGGAAGCAGTCGTTGGGAAGGGAGTGAGACAGGGTTGTAGCCTTTCCCCGATGTTATTCAATCTGTATATTGAGCAAGCAGTGAAGGAAACAAAAGAAAAATTCGGAGTATGTATTAAAATCCATGGAGAATAGATAAAAACTTGGAGGTTCGCCGATGACATTGTAATTCTGTCAGAGACAACAAAGGACTTGTAAGAGCAGTTGAACGGAATGGACAGTGTCTTGAAAGGAGGATATGAGATGAACATCAACAAAAGCAAAATGAGGGCAATGGAATGTAGTCGAATTAAATCGGGTGATGCTGCCGGAATTAGATTAGGAAATGAGACACTTAAAGTAGTAACGGAGTTGTGCTATTTGGGGAGCAAAATAACTGATGATGGCCGAAGTAGAGAAGATATAAAATGTAGACTGGCAATGGCAAGGAAAGCTTTTCTGAAGAAGAGAAATTTGTTAACATCGAGTATAGATTTAAGTGTTAGGAAGTTGTTTCTGAAAGTATTTGTATGGAGTGTAGCCATGTGTGGAAGTGAAACATGGACGATAAATAGTTCGGACAAGAAGAGAATAGAAGCTTTCGAAATGTGCTGCTACAGAAGAATGCTCAAGATTAGATGGGTAGATCACATAACTAATGAGGAGGTATTGAATGAAATTGGGGAGAAGATGAGTTTGTGGCACAACATGACAAGAAGAAGGGACCGGTTGGTAGGACATGTTCTCAGGCATCAAGGGATCACAAATTTAGTACTGGAGGGCAGCGTCGGGGGTAAAAATCGTAGAGGGAAACCAAGAGATGAATACACTAAGGAGATTCAGAAGGATGTAGGATGCAGTAAGTACTGGGAGATGAAGAAGTTTGCACAGCATGGAAATCTGCATCAAACCAGTCTCAGGACTGAAGACCACAACAACAACAACATGACTTCTGAAGAAGGCTGTAGCAGAAACTATGGTCAAGGTTTAGAGTAAACATAATTAGTGCAATGTTGGCTGTTTTTCATTCGAGACGATGTTTGAATATTATTTTTACAGTCCATCCACCAGCCGCAGTGTCACACTCCATAACTGCAAGATGAACTTACCTTCAACGTAGAAACTGGTTGGAATATAAAGGTGATTCAGCTAGGCTTTGTCGGAGTATCCGTAGACAACGATTGTGGAACAGCATCAAGCACTTACTGGCGCACGTAGAGCCGAGAGTGAATTCGGGGAGCCAAAGGGAACCGGGCTTCCTCGGTTACGGGTCCCGCGACGTGAGACAGAAGGCACGGGGCGAGGTGCGGCGAGGGCAGCGGCGCTCACGCACGTCAGGACCCGGACTCCTTATTGGATTGCCGGTTGCGGACACGGACCAGGTGGCCCCTGGGGCGCAACGGCCTCAATCTGCCGCCTGCAGGGTTTAGAGGACCGCCCTTCACCCGCTGCCGCATCGCCGCCGCCTTCCGCTTCGCCACTCTCACGCGTTCTAGTACACACGCTACGTCTCTTTACGATATTAGATCGCACCCAGTTGTAGCTGCCGAATTGCCTTGTAACGCCGGAAATGCATATCCTCCTATTTCCATCTATTGTACAATAAAATTTACCTTATTTTGTTACCTGAAGATATGACATTTCTGTGTCTTTACATATTGTAATTGTTTTACAATATTTACAAAAAGGTACGGCCAAACTTTCAGGAAACATTCCTCACACACAAATAAAGAAAAGATGTTATGTGGACATGTGTCCGGAAACGCTTAATTTCCATGTTAGAGCTCATTTTAGTTTCGTCAGTATGTACTGTACTTCCTCAGTTCACCGCCAGTTGGCCCAATTGAAGGAAGATAGTGTTGACTTGGGTGCTTGTGTTGACATGCGACTCATTGCTCTACAGTACTAGCATCAAGCACATCAGTACGTAGCATCAACAGGTTAGTGTTCATCACGAACGTGGTTTTGCAGTCAGTGCAATGTTTACAAATGCGGGGTTGGCAGATGCCCATTTGATGTATGGATTAGCACGGGGCAATAGCCGTGGCGCGGTACGTTTGTATCGAGACAGATTTCCAGAACGAAGGTATCCCGACAGGAAGACGTTCGAAGCAATTGATCGGCGTTTTAGGGAGCACGGAACATTCCAGCCTATGACTCGCGACTGGGGAAGACCTAGAACGACGAGGACACCTGCAATGGACGAGGCAATTCTTCGTGCAGTTGACGATAACCCTAATGTCAGCGTCAGAGTAGTTGCTGCTGTACAAGGTAACGTTGACCACGTCACTGTATGGAGAGTGCTACGGGAGAACCAGTTGTTTCCGTACCATGTACAGCTTGTTCAAGCACTATCAGCAGCTGATTGGCCTCCACGGGTACACTTCTGCGAATGGTTCATCCAACAATGTGTCAATCCTCATTTTAGTGCAAATGTTCTCTTTACGGATGAGGCTTCATTCCAACGTGATCAAATTGTAAATTTTCACAATCAACATGTGTGGGCCGACGAAAATCCGCACGCAATTGTGCAATCACGTCATCAACACAGATTTTCTATGAACGTTTGGGCAGTCATTGTTGGTGATGTCTTGATTGGGCCCCATGTTCTTCCACCTACGCTCAATGGAGCACGTTATCATGATTGCATAGGGATACTCTACCTGTGCTGCTAGAACATGTGCCTTTACAAGTACGACACAACAGGTGGTTCATGCACGATGGAGCTCCTACACATTTCAGTCGAAGTGTTCGTACGCTTCTCAACAACAGATTCGGTGACCGATGGTTTGGTAGAGGCGGACCAATTCCATGGCCTCCACGCTCTCCTGACCTCAACCCTCTTGACTTTCATTTATGGGGGCATTTGAAAGCTCTTGTCTACGCAACCCCGGTACCAAATGTAGAGACTCTTCGTGCTCGTATTGTGGACGGCTGTGATACAATACGCCATTCTCCAGGGCTGCATCAGCGCATCAGGGAGGGTGGATGCATGTATCCTCGCTAAGGGAGGACATTTTCAACATTTCCTGTAACAAAGTGTTTGAAGTCACGCTGGTACGTTCTGTTGCTGTGTGTTTCCATTCCATGATTAATGTGATTTGAAGAGAAGTAATAAAATGAGCTCTAACATGGAAAGTAAGCGTTTCCAGACACATGTCCACGTAACATAGTTTCTTTCTTTGTGTGTGAGGAATGTTTCCAGAACGTTTGGCCGTACCTTTTTGTAACACCCTGTATATATAATGCATTTAGGTCGATGTATAATTGGTTTGTTTTGTAAATATTAATTGTATTTTTACGCTGGGTCTTGCCTAGGGAAAACTATGTAATCGAACGACTACATCGATAGGTCGCTCCAGCACTTTAAATAAATGACAAAGCAGTGATACAGGCCGGAAATTTTTAGCTTCAGCTGGGTCTTTCCCTGGTTTTAGTAACGCAATAACCCGAGCTTTCCTTCACAGTTTAGGAATTTGCATTGTTGTAATACAGTTATTCAGTTAAAGTATTCATAGCTGGCTACAATATTTAGATTACACAAGCTCAAATTAAGAGTGCGAGTTTTGTTATCATATTTTAGCTTACCTGTGACTGCAGCTCAGCTTGGTACGTACTAAATTTTACTATTGTTAATTGTTCAAAATCATTTAATTCAAGTTCAAAGCTAAATCTCTTACTTCTAAATTGCGTAGATTCAAGTAGTTTTTGAGATGATTGTTGAGGCAGCCCAAGACTAACCTTATTTTATTTTATTTCGTAGTGCTTCAAAAGCAAAGTTCACTATTAATTTCAGTCACTAAATTAACTTTCAATTTTCCGGTTTTATTAATTCTTTTGCTAAATTAAGTCAGAGTGTAGCGAAATTTATTACTTCTGACAAACATTCAGTTTCACACAACACGTGTCAACCTTCAGTTGCCACGCTTTTAGTGCTAATCAGTTGCGCTTTAACCTTTCTTTTTCAGTTATTATAGTAGTTGTCCATAGGACTGGTGACTGTAATTTCCCCAAATCTCAAATATGTAATTAACGCCAGTTAATTGTTAACGTAACGACCGCACATTTACTTTCTTCGTTAACTTTACCCTTTTTAAAAATTAATTTCACCAATGTCATTTGCATTTTTCCTTTCATTTAAATGTAACCCTTTCCTCCCTCTTTACCGACAGATTAACTTAGGTGGCTATTGCTTTTCCCAAATTTCCATTAGGTACACGCGGTTTAATTCTTCACTGGCATTAAGGTCGATAAGTGAGGGGGAGGTTACAGCCTGTGTGGGAGAGCTGTGGTCCGGCTTCTGCAATTCCTCAGCGAGCAAGAGACGAGAGTGCGTAGTCAACAGCCATGAGACGGTAGCCTTTGAAAATGCCTAAGAAAAGCTTTAGCAACAGACGCGGCCGCGCGTGCGCATCCCGTCATAACACTGGCAGTCGGATCGGATGGTGTTGTGACGTCGAGCTGAGCGTGGTTTCACAGTTGCAGCGCCACGCTAGGCCGGACGAGAACGTTCAGTAGATGTCGGCAACTTTGACACTCGCTGATTGGCGGTGCTCGAAGTATGAGAAGTCTTCACTGCAGGTCACCTTGTAACCTCCATCTTACTAATCGGCCTATCCTGCTTGTGATATAAAATGTGACCGTGGATCACGTGTATGCCTAATGGATTTTTTCTAACTGTATAAGGCTATATTTCCCCATGAAGTGATAGCGATAAGTAGGAGGAAAGTGTACGACCGACCCTTCTGATCGAAAGTCTACTAAAAATAAAAGTAATTAAACCAAGCACGGCTATAATAGGTAAAATGAAACTTATTTTGTGCATTCACCCACGAACAACACTGGACAAAAAGGGGTACCACTGATCATGAATCCAAAAGTTACACTAATGAACGAAAACGGAAGTAATTAACGGTCGCCAGCCCACTAGGGCAATTTACATCCAAAATCCTGTACAAGATGATAGGAAAGAAAAACATGTATTATTAAACACTGACGTGGCAATTAAAGGTTGCCACGGTTTTTTTTATTTTTTACACTAATTTTTAGTGAGCGTGTAATGATAAAGTAAACTGAGAAGTCACTCTTACGTTATGTTTGGCTTTAAATTTTGAAAAAGGCAATCGAGTAATCATTTGAAAATATGCAATTAAACTGTATGTTAGTACTGAACTTCGTTACGTCAATAATGACTTTCAGTTACCTCAGCATAACGTCATCACAGAAATTTAGAAAAAAAGCAAGCACTTTTTACTTTGCCATTACTTATTTTGCAAATTGGATTTCATATTATTGTCTGAACAACTGAGACTTTTTTGCGTTTTACTTATTAAAAGAAAGCATTTAAATTACAAATATTTGCATACAATTCAAAAACAAGTTATATATCGGTAGCACGTGCCATGCATCCTGCATTTTCGGTGTTACTAGCTGGGTGGACGCTCAGAGTACGTGGCGAAGAAATCCCGAACGTTTGAACTAACTGCATAGGGTAGTTGCCATGGGCGAACTAGCTCAATAAAGAAAATATGAAATAAGATGATGTGCCTTCCTTTGCATTCTGTATAATTCTTTGGTGGATACAGGAGTGAGGCACAGATGCCGTTCATGAACAGAACAAAAAAGTAGTAAAAACAATATGTAACTTTGTAGAGGTATCAGCAGCGTCGGTTGCTAACAGTTGCTTTGAATGCTGAAAGCCGGACGGAGTGGCCGAGCGGTTCTAGGCACTTCAGTCTGGAACCGCGCGACCGCTACGTTCGCACGTTAGAATCCTGCCTCGGGCATGGATGTGTGTGATGTCCTTAGGTTAGTTAAGTTTAAGTAGTTCTAAGTTCTAGGGGACTGATGACCTCAGATGTTATAAGTTCCATAGTGCTCAGAGCCATTTTAACCATTTTTGAATGTTGAAAAATACAACGATGCAAAAGATTTATAAATCTGTCACTCTTCAGTACAATTTACATTCAGATGATGTCGAACCGTGGCCACTATGAACGTCTGTAAATGTTATTCAACTGGCGAACAAAAAAAATGTGGATCTGTGCATGAACGTTCGAACTTAAGTGCACCCGCCGCTGGAACCACGGAGAGGGGATGCCGGCACCTCGTTGGCAGCGACGTAATCGTTCGTGGCGAATTTATACACCTTCTTACGAGGTTTCGTATGACACGGGGCAGGCTCCGATCATGCAATCTCCTGTGGAAACTCTGTGTTCTGCTACATCATGTGGGAACCTGGTTGTTACGGCGTACAATACAGCCACTCAGTTGGAACTAGAGCTCATCTAAGGGGAATGGTCTGCCTTATTAGCAGCAGCGATACGTTTCCACACTTAGCTTCCAAGAGCAATGAACAAGACACTGAACAATTTGCAAGAAGGTTTTGTGATTGAATTTTCCTCAAGACATTTGAGTCTCATCTTTATCTACGATAATGATGGAAGCTGAATGAATTAATTAAAATTCTTGCCAAGACCAGGACTTGAACGCACGTCGCTTTACTTACGAGACAGGAATGCTAAGCAGCACTACAGCTAACACTGCTGCAGAGACTACCGAAGTCCATTGCCCTCCCCAACGCAAACTTCAAATCCTCAGCTTTTTCCCCTTCTCAGATCCTCACTATTGCCAAAGCTCTCTGGCATTGGAATAGCACCCCCGCGTTGGACACAACGGGCAAATCCAACACCTTAGGTGTACCTGATCTTATAGATCTTATAACTTAATTTTCCTCAAGACATTATAACAGCAATAAGATTACCTACACCTCAGGTGCTAGGTTCAACTCCTAGCCGTAGCACAAATTTTAATTCATTTCTCGAGCTTCCATCATTAACTTACAGGAAGTTTCTGGGGTTCGACCCACTACCGTCCAGAAACAGTCCAGCCCTGGTCACTTTCCTATCTAAGGTGCTGGAGTCATAGACTGTGCAGCTGGTCCCGGCGGAGGTTCGAGTCCTCCCTCGGGCATGGGTGTGTGTGTGTGTTTGTCCTTAGGATAATTTAGATTAAGTAGTCTGTAAGCTTAGGGACTGATGACCTTAGCTGTTAAGTCCCATAAGATTTCACACACATTTGAACATTTTCACTTTCCTACATTCGACGCATTTCCACGTGATACACAAACGCAGCCCTCTCTGATAGTCAACACCAGGCAGCTGCATTTAAACCGCCGCCCCTGCAGCGAGTCAGTCGCACCACGAGATATCTTGACACAAGCTCGGAGTCCACCCAATGATTCTGACTATGCCGCCGCCAACGTCTCCGGGCCGCGAATTGCCGACTGTCTGGGCCCTCAATAGGTGAGACTCCAATGTTGCGTCTACCAGATTGCTCTTCATCGTCCCTGCCACCACCGTGCCAAAGGAGACTGCAACTGCCCGCTGCTGCTCTCCCGCCGATGGTTCAGAGTTTGAGCCCGCGTGACACCGTCGGCTGCTACAAAGTTACAAGGGACCACTGGGTGCCTCATGCTGACAGCCATCGAGTCAGCGCCCGCCGAGTCAGCATTTTCCGTGTAAGCTGCCTGCCTTCCGGTTCTACCCCGATGAGGCAGCCCCTATTGCTTCCCCTAACTAGCCTGCCGCGCTGAGAGGAAGCATTATAATGCCAAGCTACGTCCGAGTAGAGTGTGCAGCCAAATCATTGTCCAGATAAGATGGAATAACAAAGAACTGTTTTGGATAAAATAATATTGGATTTGGGATGTGTTATTGTAAACTACTACAACAATTTTATTGCTGACATTTCGACCAACTTTTGTGGTCCTCTTCAGGGCGGTTCACTGCCGTATATTGTAAACGGCCTTAAGGCCTCGCTGCAGGAAAACACTACCCTCACTCCCTACCCCTGGATATAAGCTACCGATTTTGCCTACCAGTCACTTACCAGAGAGGCCTGGACAACAGCCAGCCAATACGCTACCTTCTACCAGTCACATACTACAGTTGCCTTTCCGTCAGCCACCAGGGCAGCACAGGCGACAGCGTACTGTGTACCCACCCCCTCCACAACAAACTCCTCCAACTCTCCAATGACATCTCAGGTGTGTGATGTCGATAGCCACCGGATAACCGAAAAGACAGTATATGAAGGAACACATTCACCGGCATACAGCAGTGAGCCGCCCTATCGAGGACAGCAGCAAGTCGGCCGAAACGTCGGCGGTTTAGTTCTTTGAGTAGTTTACAATGACGCCGTTCAGTACCCAAAATTATTCTACCTAAAATGACAAGGTCCGTGGAAGCCTACAGAACTGTTTCGTTCGTCGTTAGTGTCCCTGGAACCTACTAAAAAGTCCTCCCGTCTCTCTCACCATCATAGGAACCTAGGTCGCCCTAGGCGCGAATCAAGCGCCACCTGACACACACTGGGACGGCTGCCAGCACACAATAACCAATGGTGGGAGACGGCCACGTTGCAGAGTCATGTGGCAGCAAACACTACAGACCCCCAGCTGTGGACTTACGTTGGTGGCTGGCTCACATATCCCCTGCCTGGTTCCAAAGGCCTGTCTGAGGCTCAGGTTGCAGCAAATATTGTATTCTCTTTCATTGTGCCGAATGTAGCTGGTGAGGTGTAGAGGTGAGTACCAAAAGACCTGGTCTATCGGACCTGGCGTCATCCTGAGCCCAGGCACATGCGTAGAACCCCGTCCCTCTCTTCGTACTTCTGTTGTATTTGAACCGTATGACATTAGTCCAAGTTCAAAAGTCTCTCAGTGTTCTTCTTCACAAGGCAACCACACAGAAAATTTGCAACTTCTATCTTTTCACAACGTAATCTTCACGAAGCTGCGAACGCCGCTCGCAAAGTCGATGCCATCTTTCATGGCCGCTGCCACTGATTCTTTGCGTTCCTCTTTCGATCTTAGCAAAATAGCTAATGTAGTAACAGTAATTTTAAGGGTGGTGTTAAGGATCTCTACAGGGCGCAAATGGTGTAAGTGCAGATATTTTTATGGTTAGCACACGTAAGTGTGTTGGTTCTTTTTCTATGCATCCTGAAAACAAGTCACAGACTTTACGACGTGGTGTTTCCTGCACAGTCCCAACTGCATCACTAAGTGAACTACGCCTGCCATTATATACTGAAGCGCCGAATAAACTGGTATAGGCATGCATATTCAAATACAGAGGTATGTAAACAGACAGAATACGGCCCTGCGGTCGGCACCGACTATATACCACAACAAGTGTCTGCAGCAGTTGTTAGATCGGTTACTGCTGCTACGATGGGAGGTTATCAAGATTTAAGTAAGTTTGAACGTGAAGTTATAGTCGACGCACGACCTATGGGACACAGCATCTCCGAGGTAGCGATGAAGTGGGGATTTCCCCATTCCACGAGGGTTCCGTGAATATCAGGAATCCGGTAAAACATCAAATCTGCGACATTGCTGCGGCCGGAAAAAGATCCTGCAAGTACGGGAACAATGAACACTGAAGACAATCGTTCAACGTGACAGAACTGCAACCCTTCCGCAAATTGCTGCAGATTTCAATACTGTAGCCTCAACAAGTGTCACAATTCAAACCATTCGAGGAAACATCACCGATATGGGATTTAAGAGGCGAAGGCCTGTCAACACCGACATTGGACTGTTGATGACTGGGAACATGTTGCCTGGTCGGACGAATCTCGTTTCAAATTGTATCGAGTGGATGGACGTGTTCGGGTATGGGGACAACGGATCCATGAAGCCTGCATGTCAGCATGAGGCCCTGTTCAAGCTGGTGGAGGTTCTGTAATGGCGTGGGGCGTGTGCAGTTGGACTGATATGAGACCCCTGATACGTCTAGACTCGACTCTGATAGGTGACACGTACGTAAACCTTCCTGTCTTATCACCTACATTGATTCATGTCCATCGTGCATTCAGACGGACTTGGGCAATTACAGAAGGACAATGCGACACCACAAACGTCCAGAACTGCTACGGAGGGGATCCAGGGACACTCTTCTGAGTTTAAACACTTCCGCTGGCCACAAAACTCCTCAGGCATGAACATTACTGAGCATATCCGGGATGCCTTGCAACGTAGTGTTCAGAAGAGCTGTCCACCGAGTCGTACTCTTACGGATTTATGGACAGCCCTGCAGGTTTCATAGTGTCAGTTCCGTCAGCACGACTTCAGACATTAGTTGAGTCCATGCCACGTCGTGTTGCGGCACTTCTGCGTGCTCGCGGGTGCCCTATATGATATTAGGCAGATGTATCAGTTTCTTTGGCTCTTCAGTGTAGAGTACCTGAGTAGCAATCACACTTTAATATCTAACCTGCGATCCAAGAGAAAACAAGCTCCAATGGTTTGCATTTTACCACACACACTTGGAGTTAGTAACCAACCTAAAAACATACGACTTGCAATAGCTACAATTATTAGTCTGCAAATGGCGTAAATATAGATGCAATGTTGTTCAATCCACCGTTCTCACTCAGCAGAAATAACACACTTGTGACACAAAGTCGCGTAGGAGTCAGCCGACCATATATTACAGTAGTACTGCATAAAGGATGGATTAGTAGCTCATCAAAAGGCTGTGCATCAAACGTAGAATGACTTCATTGCTAGTAATATGACAAGTTTACGTCATGCCCATCTTCGGATATGCTGGAGCAACATGATGCACGTAGATATAAAGGCTACAAGCTGTGGACGTAACAATCGTAAGCAGACTACAGTCTGCAGTCAACTTATGATTGGTATTTGCACATCTTGTACCCTTTATATCTACGCACAGCATGTTGCTCCTAGACATCTGAAGATATAAAGGTGTGACATAAAGTCACATAGGACGCTAGCAGCCATTATAGTAAATAAACGTAGATCTGTAGTTAAGTTGGCTAGGTCGCATAAAAAGTTATACAGCGGGTCAAGAATTACTTTCTTGATCAGAAGTGCAAAGACAGGACGTGGACAAGAGCGTTGGCAGTTGCGCACGAAACAGCTTACGTCTCGTGTTACGTACGCAACTTGTAACTCTTTTGTGTTTGTGCTGTCTTTGCGCTAGTACTTCTGAAGACGTTGTATGACGTTTTATGCGACTCAGCCAGCTTAACCCTAGATCTACGCATCTGTATCTGATGATGGCTACGTCACGAGCAAAACAAAAGTCATTGTATTTTTAAAGCATGGCTTTTTGACTAGCGACTAATTCCAATAGAAATACCTGCACTTGTAACTAGTATATTACTGGTCCCTACCAGGGGAGATTTTTTGAAAGGAAGGAGGGAAGACTGGGTTTAACGTCTCATCAACGTCGACTCTGCGGCAATTGATTCACATAAGCAGAATATTAGAGTAATTTTGGAATTAAAAGCCTATAACGCGAAATTTTTGATGTTTACTCTTTCGTTTTATGAAATATTACTACACAGTTAACGATTTAGTGAACTGACGAGACAAAAAGAAAAGCAAAAACTTGACGTTGTTAAGGTATTCAATGCGATATGTTAGCTTTGCCTTGTTGAAAAATATTACAAGAAATTGAGATTCGTGTATAAATAAAAGCGGTATATTTTACTAATTTTTTTCATAGTTCCACACAACTTCTTCCTGTTTTCTCGATTGATCTGTGTTCAGTTTTTCAAGGCCTATCCACTGTGCCAACTTATAACTAAATCTGAGGGGGGTGCGATGGGGAGGCTCCCTTGTAAGCATAAATGCTACCATTACACTACCACAGCACTATGGTCAACATTGCTGCACGAATTACCTGAGTAGATAATAAAAAGAGACTTAAATGTCTAAGGGAAACATTTAATTATAAGATCTATAAGATCACCAATGGTACAAGGACGACCCATTACGTCCAATGCTGGGGTGCTTGCCAGTATCGGAGAGCCCTGGCAGTAATGACAATACGTAAGGGAAAATGAAACTGTGTTGGGGAGGGCACTCAGCTTAGGTAGTTCGTGCAGCAATGTTGACCACTGTGCTGTGGTAGTGTAATGTGTGGTATACACCACTTCTAACAAACACCGAACAACGCGCTCTAGTACGCGGCCGCCAAATACATCGCTGGCCGCACTTCTCTGGGCGGCACGCTGCTTCCATCGCTGGCCGTCTTCACACGCACGCTCCTTACGTGGCCGAGAAATACATCGCTGGCCGCACTTCTCCGGGCGGCTCGCGGCTACCATCGCTGGCCGCCTTCGCGCGCGCGCGTTTGTCAGCACACAGCAGTTGGCTACGCCAGGAAACATTGCGATTGGTTTTCCCTGGAAAGCAGCGACCCCAGCCGACGGCTCCATTAACTAGCAAGCTTTATATAAACCCGGCCGCCGCCGCAAACGACCCCTCCTACGTCACCATCCATCATGCCAATTCCCGCACCTTCTACCCCTCTGCCGGTGTGCCCCAGGGCTCTGTCCTCTCCCCTCTCCTCTACCTCCTGTACACGGCCGATATGCCCCAACCCCCCCCCCCTCCAGTGCACCTCTTGCAATATGCTGATGACACCGCATTCCTCGCCCTCGCTCCTACCCTCCAACGGTCCCAACGCCTTCTCCAGAATCACCTTGACCTTTTTGCTGCATGGTGTAACCAATGGCTCCTGAAACTAAATCCTTCCAAGACCCAGGCAATCATCGTAGGTCATACCACTCGCTCCTTCCGGCTCCTGGATTTCTCCCTGTCTGCGCACGTCCTGTCCGTCTCACCCCCACCCTCACCTACCTTGGCCTCACCATTGACCGTCACCTCACCTGGATCCCTCATCTCCGATCCATCCAATCCAAAGCCCACAACCGCCTCCGCCTCCTCAAACTCCTCTCTGGCCGGACATGGGGGTTGCACCCCTCCACCATCCTCCACACCTACAAATCCTTAATCCGTCCCATCCTCTGTTATGCCAGTCCTGCCTGGATATCTGCCCCCCCCCCCAAATTCTATCAGTCCCTCCAGATCCTTGAGCGTCATGCACTCCGCCTCGCCTTCCGTATCCGCCTCCCGTCCCCCACGCGGATCCTCTATGATCTCATTCCTTTCCCCCATCTGCTCCTCTTCCTCGAACATATCCGCATCCTCTACACCTCCCGCCGTCTTGAACCCCCTCACCCCCTGGTTGCTCCTCTCCTCTCCCATCCTTGCCCCCTGCCACGTCTTCACCGTTGTGTCCCCCCTACCCTCCATCTCTACACCCTCCATCTCCTTTCCCAAGGTGGCTTCCGTCAGCTCCCCCTCCCGGATGATGCCCTCTCTCCCTCCATTTATCCTTCCTATCAACTCTGATCCTCCCTCCCCCTCCTTTCCTCTGTCCTTTCCCTGGGCTCCCTCTTCCCCCCCCCCCTTCCGTCCTGTTTCCTCCCCACTACGGCTCTCCCTACCTCCCTTCTCCCCCCCAGTCCTTTTGTATTCCTCTCCTCTGCCTACCCCCCTCCCTGTCGCGTCTGCCCCCTACCCCTCTTATGGGTCCTCATCCTCCATCAGCTCCATTCCCGGTTCCCCCCCCCCTTCGCTTTTACTCTCCTTTCCCCCCTTTTTGTTTTCCCATCTCCTGTCCAGTTTCCCCCCACCTGCTCTCGACTGTGGTGTCACCTTTGCCGACTTTTTTCGTGCTGTGTTCTAGTGCCTATTCAGTGTTGTGTTGCGAACAGAAACCATGCTGTCGCTGGGTGTGAATTTTATATACTTTGCGAACAGAATCCAGACTGTCGCCGTGTTTTTTAACTGTCTATTGTTTTCCCTGTCTGCTCCGTATGTATTTTTATTCGCTTCATCATCCCTCTGTTGCTTGTTTTAATTTCCCCATTTTCTTTTCACCTTGTTACTCACTAAGTCCCCGATTTTATCGCCTGTTTTTTTTATTATTATTTATTCTCCTGCTCTTTGTCAGAAAATCTGTAGGCTGCAGAGCGGCGTCCTAAGCTGCTGCCAGCCTGCCCCCCTTTGGGGGGAATTGAAATTCAATAAAGTAAAAAAAAAAAAAAGCCGCAAACGACAGTTCTCATCGGGAAGTGCATTACGCCGTGTTCCAGCTGCTTGTGGACGACTCCCCGCACCACTCGAGGTTACCTGACTGCTCGGCGGAAATCTAGCGACTTCACTTGGAGAGACTGAACTTCACTGGACTTGGGAATAATTACGGAACGTGCACCCCCACTATGCACATTTGGACATTGGTATAACCAAACTTTAATTATGCATTACTTCTGAGTGTGAGCCTGGGTAGACGCTTGGCTAACATAATTATAAAAAAGTGATTTGTGATTTAATAAACCAGACTGACGAGGTTATTGTGTTATTCCTGCTTATAACATAATGGTTAGCATTACTGCCTATTAAGGAAAAATACCCTGGTTCGTGTACCAGCCACAGCACAAATTTAATTCCTTTCGTCTACTTCGATCATAAGTAAGTTTAAGTAGTGTGTATGTCGAGGGACCGATGACCTCAGCAGTTTGGTCCCTTAGGAATTCACGCACACAAAAAAGTAGACACTCTTTGATAGTTAATCTGTTTGGAACAAAATGACATATCGTTGCAATTTTGCACGGTAACGTAGTCCATTGTTTTCTCGACAGATCTTGGTCCGCATTTTCCTGCAGATGACAGTGCAGCAATGAGTGGAGTAAGATGTCGTTTGAGCAACGCAAGGCCGTATTGAAGTGGTACTGGAATTACGAGAACATGATGGAGGCAAAACGACAATGCCGTAATATACCGACAATTTACCGTATTCTGGATGAATTTCAAGCCATCGGTGTGTAACCTCCCCCTTCGTAATCGGCCTACTGGACTGCGATTAACTGTGCCTAATGAAACTTTACAGTGAGTAAGGCTATCGTTACCGAAAGAAAATAACATCGGTTAGTTGGAGGAAAGTGAACAACAGACTCTATTCTAAAGCTAAATATTGATGATAATTTTTGAAATGTGTGGAATATAGTGCAATAGCTCACGAACCGCACAAGGGGAAAAGGGTACCACGTAATATTTACTACAGACATCACTGATGAAACAAAGAAAACACTGATTAGCTAAAAAGAAGGGTAATTAAACTGACGCCAGCCCACTAGGCCAATGAATTTCCAGAATCTCGAGAAATGTAATGGCAAAGAAATTTACGAAAATAATCACTGAGGTGGCAACAGAATGTTGTCACGCTTTTCCACAGCACAACAATTCACAAGAAAATAAATGAATTAGAAAGCACTGAGTTTGCAGTTACTTATTCTGAAATATTAAATTTTGAAAGTAAAATTAAATTATGTCACTGGTTAAATGAATGACTGGCTTAACGTAAACTCTGTTATGTTAAAAAATTACTTTCAGTAACCTCAGTATAACATAATCCAAAATTTAGAAAAAGGCAAGCAATTTACTTTTGACTATTGCAAGATTGAACTGAATTTATTTCAAGCAAATGAGCAGTTGGTTCTACTTTTAAAATAACAACTATAAAATACATACCGAGGCGGCAGAAGTCTCTCGCTAAGCTAAATACAGAATAAATGAAATTGGGCACTCTTAATTTGTGTTGTATATTTATTCGTTTTGCCAGTGAAATTTACTTTAAGTAGCCTTTGTCATGCGATACAAGAATGAGCGGTTACTGAGGCAGAAAATTTAGACTGAAACTGGTCATTAGCAAACACACAAAATTGGTAGTAAATAGTTGATCAGTTTTCCTATTCTTACGACACTACGTGAGTGCATGGAAAGGAAAAGGACCCTGCATGCTAATAATGCCTGAGGACAATGACAACACAGGTGCCTACAGGTTTTAACTATTCCAAGTTATTATTCAAGTTATTTATACTTTGTTATAGAAATGTTGCTGGACAATGTCAACGTAAGTTTATAGTTTTTCATTTAACAGCCTTACGACGTTGTAGCTCTGCGGACAACGATGAATATAGCCGACGACAATGCTGAGCTACCGTTGTTGCTGCTGCTGCTGCGGTTCGATGAGAAGAGCCCCGACTCGTCTCCAGAGCCACGGGTAACTACGGGACAGGTAACAGTTGAAACTGCAGCTTCCTCTGCCTGTCCACTCCTGCCGTGCTCTCAATACTTGCGGATTAACGAATCAGGCGCGCCTATACTGGCGCGAGCATTGCTGCACACCGCACCTGCAGGAGCGCCCAACAAACGCTTCCGCACTCTTTCATCACTCAAGCTGCTCTGGCTCCTCTCTGCTCGCAACATGACAGTGACTCTCCACACGAAAAGATAAACAACGGCACAGCTACTACCATTCTGTCGTTGCTACCGATAAATTTCAATAAAATTCTCTTTGCTATTACCCAGCAATTTACAATATTTTCGTTATAATTACCATCACTTACATAAATCAAAATTCAGTACACTAGTACATCGATTACGCATTAAACATAGTTTCTGTAATACAGCTTACAGCTTCAGAATCAAAAGTACAATACAACAGTACAACTCATCAACGGATATTAAAAGGCGAAAATTTTGGATGGTGAAGGAGGTATCTTATCTGCATTTTAGATGTTACAGTTACTGTTCAGGACGTGGGTAAGCAAAGGCCTGGACCAACACGTTGATTTACAGGGTGTTTACGTGTAGTATGATCTGTCATTGCGTGGTTTCATTGGCCCAGTCGTCTTTAAAGGTAACGCAAGTGGTGAGGTGTATCTTCGTGAGCTGCAAACATCGATTTTACCTGCCATTTGCGATCCTGTTCCAGAAAATGTTTGCAACACTTACACGATCATTCAGCAAACAGCGCAGAACAGAACCTATAATTACTTTCTCTTGCCAACAGAGGCATGATGTACATATCATATGTATACATATATCAAAAAAAGTTTTGTATCACCTCGGTTCCGAGAGTTCCGGAAACTGTGTAGAAAATTGGAATATAGGTCAACATAAACAACGTTTCCGCCCTTTTCATTGCTCATGAAAACGCACAAATGCATGCTGTACCACCATACAGCGAGACCATCAAAGGTGGTGATTCAGATTGCTGTACACAACGGTACCTCTAATACCCAGTACTATGTCCTCTTGCATTGATGCATGCCTGTATTCGTCGTGGAATACTATCCACAATTTCATTAAGGCACGGTTTCTCCATATTGTCCCACTCCTCAACGGCTATTCGGCGTAGATCCCTCAGAGTGCTTGGTAGGTCATGTCGTCCATAAACAGCCCTTTTCAATCTATCCCAGGCATGTCAGATAGGATTCATGTCTGGAGAACATGCTGACCACTCTAGTCGAGCGATGTCGTTTTCCTGAAGGAAGTCATTCACAAGATAAACACGATTGGGGGCGCTAATTGTCATCCATCAATACGAATGACTCGCCAATATGCTGCAGATATGGTTGCACTATCAGTCGGAGGATTGCATTCACGTATATCGAACAACCGTTACGGCGCCTTCCATGACCACCAGCGGAGTGCGTTGGCCCCACATAATACCAAACCCAAAACTGCAGGGAACGTTCCTCTTGCTTCATTCACTGCACAGTGTGTCTAAGGCGTTCAGCCTGACTGGGTTGCCTCCAAACAGGTCTACGACGATTGTCTGCTTAAGGCATATGCGACACTCATTGGTGAACAGAGCTTGATGCCAATCCTAATCGGTCCATTCGGTAAGTTGCTGACCCCATCTGTACCGCTCTGTATGGTGTCGTGGCTGCAAAGATGGACCTCGTAATGAACGTCTGGAGTAATGTTTGCGCATCACGTAGCCTATTGCGCACAGTTTTAGTCGTAACACGACGTCCTGTGGCTGCACGAAAAGCGTTATTCAACATGGTGGCGTTGCTATCAGGGTTTCTCCAAGCCACAATCCGTAGGTAGCGGTCATCCACTGCAGTAGTAGCTATAGGGCAGCCTGGGCGAGGCATGTCATCGACAGATCCTGCCTCTCTGTATCTCCTCCATGTCCGAACAATATTGCTTTGGTTCACTCCGAGACGCCTGCACACTTCCCTTGTTGGGAGCCCTTCCTGGCACAAAGTAACAACGCGGACGCTATCGAACCGCGGTATTGACCGTCTAGGCATGGCTGAACTACAGACAACACGAGCCGTGTACCTCCTTCCTGGTGGAATGACTGGAACTGATCGGCTATCGGACCCCCTCCGCCTGATAGGCGCTGCTCATGCATGGTTGTTTACATCTTTGGACGGGTTTAGTGACAGTGAAAGGGACTGTGTCTGTGATACAATATGCACAATCAACGTCTATCTTCAGGAGTTCTGGGAACCAGGGTGATCCAAACTTTTTTTGATCTATATATGGAGCCATCGAAATCTTTATCAACACAAATGCAGCCCCCCCCCCCCCCCCTACTCAATGTCAAGACTGAACTGAGAAACGAAATTTTTCCTTCATAATTTCAAAGACCTACTAATCAAAACAGCTAATCAGTCAACCAGTTCGCCGGACGGGGTGGCCGAGCGGCTCTAGGCGCTACAGTCTGGAACCGCGCGACTGCTACAGTCGCAGGTTCGAATCCTGCCTCGGGCATGGATGTGTGTGAAGTCCTTAGGTTAGTTAGGTTTCAGTAGTTCTAAGTTCCAGGGGACTGATGACCTCAGAAGTTAAGTCCCATAGTGCTCAGAGCCATTTTTTTCACCAGTTCCCCCCACCCCAGCCCTCTACCCAGTCCTTATATTCTAACTACATTGATGTCAACGTAAATATCTTACCATGACATAAATCATGTACTACACTCCTGGAAATGGAAAAAAGAACACATTGACACCGGTGTGTCAGACCCACCATACTTGCTCCGGACACTGCGAGAGGGCTGTACAAGCAATGATCACACGCACGGCACAGCGGACACACCAGGAACCGCGGTGTTGGCCGTCGAATGGCGCTAGCTGCGCAGCATTTGTGCACCGCCGCCGTCAGTGTCAGCCAGTCTGGCGTGGCATACGGAGCTCCATCGCAGTCTTTAACACTGGTAGCATGCCACGACAGCGTGGACGTGAACCGTATGTGCAGTTGACGGACTTTGAGCGAGGGCGTATAGTGGGCATGCGGGAGGCCGGGTGGACGTACCGCCGAATTGCTCAACACGCGGGGCGTGAGGTCTCCACAGTACATCGATGTTGTCGCCAGTGGTCGGCGGAAGGTGCACGTGCCCGTCGACCTGGGACCGGACCGCAGCAACGCACGGATGCACGCCAAGACCGTAGGATCCTACGCAGTGCCGTAGGGGACCGCACCGCCACTTCCCAGCAAATTAGGGACACTGTTGCTCCTGGGGTATCGGCGAGGACCATTCGCAACCGTCTTCATGACGCTGGGCTACGGTCCCGCACACCGTTAGGCCGTCTTCCGCTCACGCCCCAACATCGTGCAGCCCGCCTCCAGTGGTGTGGCGACAGGCGTGAATGGAGGGACGAATGGAGACGTGTCGTCTTCAGCGATGAGACTCGCTTCTGCCTTGATGCCAATGATGGTCGTATGCGTGTTTGGCGCCGTGCAGGTGAGCGCCACAATCAGGACTGCATACGACCGAGGCACACAGGCCCAACACCCGGCATCATGGTGTGAGGAGCGATCTCCTACACTGGCCGTACACCACTGGTGATCGTCGAGGGGACACTGAATAGTGCACGGTACATCCAAACCGTCATCGAACCCATCGTTCTACCATTCCTAGACCGGCAAGGGAACTTGCTATTCCAACAGGACAATGCACGTCCGCATGTATCCTGTGCCACCCAACGTGCTCTAGAAGGTGTAAGTCAACTACCCTGGCCAGCAAGATCTCCGGATCTGTCCCCCATTGAGCATGTTTGGGACTGGATGAAGCGTCGTCTCACGCGATCTGCACGTCTAGCACGAACGCTGGTCCAACTGAGGCGCCAGGTGGAAATGGCATGGAAAGTCGTTCCACAGGACTACATCCAGCATCTCTACGATCGTCTCCATGGGAGAATAGCAGCCTGCATTGCTGCGAAAGGTGGATATACACTGTACTAGTGCCGACATTGTGCATGCTCTGTTGCCTGTGTCTATGTGCCTGTGGTTCTGTCAGTGCGATAATGTGATGTATCTGACCCCAGGAATGTGTCAATAAAGTTTCCCCTTCCTGGGACAATGAATTCACGGTGTTCTTATTTCAATTTCCAGGAGTGTATATGTCTAAATGCCCAAGCCCTTTGTTGTCAAAATAAATCAATAAGTATATACATACTACCTTTAGCCGCAATGTACAGTATCTACCTTCACAAATATTCCAGATCATGTTTGTAAATGTAAAGTTCATTATCCTACAAACAGGTGCAATTCTCTGTTAATACTAGAACATTACTTTATTTCTGGCCATTCATATTACAGCCAGTTTTGATTAAAGTGTTTGTCCATAAATTGATTGTATTATATACTACGTTAATGTAAGAATGAAAATGGGGTATCAGATCATTTTAAGTTTGTTCTTATAGTAATTTATTTACTGATCTAAATTTTGAGCATTCATGTTAAAGCCAATTTTGATTAGAGTTTTTGCCTATACATCGACTTCATTACATGCAAACAAAAACAAAAATAATGTCTCCTAGAAAAGTTGGCCTGTCTTATAATTTTGTATGAAGATTTCTGTAACACGCAACAGCTGCACAGCACATGCTGGATGTTGGTAAATTTTCGTAACTCTCTCTTTCGAAGCATTAATCCTCAGTTTCAGGGTCTGCTTTCTTAAAGACTGATGTGGCATGATTAATGCTTAAGGGGTGGCCAGATGCCCTTCCTGCCGTCACCGCATACCCCCCGGGACAGAAATAGTGCACCCCAGGTGTCTGCATCCAGTGTAAATCATGAAACAGTGCGAACGTGTTGCAAATGTCTGTGAGTCGTGTAACTGAGGCGGGACGTGGGGACCAGCCTGGTATTCACCTAGTTGGATGTGGAAAACCGCCTAAAAACTACATCCAGACTGGCTGGCATACTGGCCTTCGTCGTTAGCCCGCCGGGTGGATTCGATCTGGGGCCAACCCGCCTACCCGAGTCCAGGAAGCAGCGCTTTAGCGCTCTCGGCTACCCTGACAGGTGGCAAATTTTCGTAACTACCAGGTATAAACATACATCGCCTGTGATAAGTGAGCGATGTGTTACCAGCTGCACATCACAATGGAAGCTGACAGATGTATATTAATAACAGAGCCACACATACTATCCCGGTAGATATAGAGTTCTTCTTTGGATCCAAATCGCTACATAAACAGTACTCATGGTGGTGCATTAAAGCATGTTCCATCTTCTTGTCACAGAGCCAGTAGCCATCCTTACGCTTTGAAATAGTCATTTAACCTCTTGTACACCATCTGAAGATGAGTCTGAAAAGGTTCGAAAGTCGATTTATGGAGTAGATTTAAAAAAAGTGGATTGTGGATGTTTTCTGTATTTGTAACGGAATACGTTAATCCAGGTGAAGAACAGCAAAATGATCTATTAGTCAAAACAGCCAAAGTTGATGTGGAAACATTGATTGATCAATAGGAAATGCGAAATAGCGCTGCCTTGGAAATCGTACTAAAGGCGATTTCAGTGTTCTATAATAGTCCTTCCAGTGAGTGATAATTAATTCAACTCATCTATCTCTTCAACTGACTCCTGTAGCTAAAAGAGAGAGGTCAGATGTGCCAGGTCAGGGGTTTTTCCAACTGTTCTCGCTATCTTTTCCTTACCGAACACTTCATGCAGTTCTGCCAAAGTTTTCTGTATCGTTGGTCCACCTTCCTGAGAAATATCCGTACAATTGTATAAGCGTAGAGGTGTTCTAGGAAGTATAGATTTTCTTTCTTCCCGAAAATATCCGTACAATTTTACAAGCGTAGCGGTGTTCCAGGAAGTATAGATTTTCTTTTTCATTTCTATTGTCATACACAAATTTTTGCCAGCCATCGATTGCGGTCCGTAAAAACCACATTCGTATCTGATTAAAACAGAGGAAGCCATATATTATCCCAAAATGACGAGGTCAAAGTGGCACCGTCACGTAAACAAAATCAGCTTGATCGACGATGCCAATCCGATTTTGGCCCCAAGAGGTGGAATCGTCAAGAGAATTGTGCTGCCAGATTTTATAGGCATATTTTTGCAGGCTTATGTATTTTACGCCGGGCCGAAAGGCAGTGCGAAATGCGTGAAACGCTCTCAGCAAATTTATTTTCGTTTGCTCGTTAATCCTGCCATTAAATGTATTGGGACAGCTTTATGTGAACGTACCATGGTATTTTATTTTTGTAATTATTTTTGTGTGATTAAAAATGCTTCCTCTGTAATTACGATTACTCGTAAACCGTAACTTCACATCGAAATTCTACGTTGATTAGTCTACTCCAATCGTATTATCTTCGGGGTCACTTATTAACTTTTTTTCCAATTAAAAATATAAAATAGGAAGAAATGATAAGTAAATGAAGGATTCAGATGAGTTTGAAAATGAGATTGTAAAATAATAGGAAAGTACAGATTTAAAGGCGACAAACGATAATAATAAGGCAAGCGGAGCGGAATGATTTATGGCAGTAAAAACATGTCTCAACTTATAGTCAACACGTAACTGACGAAAATTGCCTTAATTATGTAGTCAATGGCAAGATACTTTTGCATATGATAATAAACAAACATTAAACTTAAATAATCTTCAATAGATACCCACCAGTAGAGGAATATCAGAGGCGCAGCTGTAAACTGCAGTCTCAAGATCCAGAAATTTCCGCTTTACTTACTTCTTGGTCTGTAGCACGTACACAAAACTTCATTTGACAACACGGTAGGGATGGTTCCTTTGAAAGGGTACGGCCGACTTCTTTCCCCATCCTTCCCTAATCCAATGAGACCGACGACCTCGCTGTCTGGTCTCCTTCCCCCAAACCAACCCAACCCAACCCAACAACACGGTAGGGGAATGTTCTAGGCCACTTTAGACGCTACTAATCATTAACAGAAACAACCAATTGTGAACCGAGTACTTACGATCTCACCTGAATAACCGGAGGCGCTAGAAATATATTTGTTCGTATGTTGTTTCGTCTTCCAAAATTGTTTCTCCCTAATGCGGTTCCTCCTTTCAATAATCGCACAAATGCTGAAAGGGCAGGTGTTCAGATAAGCGACCGCGGAATAGAAAACCAAGTAAAACGACTCAGCACTGTAAAAGCAGTAGGACCGGATGAGGTACCTATGTGGCTCTACAGTGATTGATGATCATTATAAGATCCCATACTCCGAGGAGCATAGGGAACGATGCGGGAGACCTGTACCACTGTACTAGGCAAGATCCTAGTGGAGGTGGTTTGCCATTGCCTTCCTCCGACCGTAATGGGGATGAAGGATGATGATGAAGACGATGCAACAGCAGCCAGTCATATCGAGGCAGAAAAAATCCCTGACCCCGTCGGGAATCGAACCCCGGACCCCGTGCGCAGGAAGCGAGAACGCTGCCCCAAGACAACGAACTGCGGACCTACAGTGATTAGGCGAAAGAATTCAGTCCCCTTCTAGCGGTTGTTTACAACAGGTTACAAGAGCAACGAAGAATACCTAGCGATTGAAAAGAAGGGCAGGTCAGTTCCGTTGTCAAGGACGGCCGCCGGACTTACGGTGCTATAAGTATCGTTAACGTCAATATGTTGTAGAGTTATGGGACACATTTCATACTTACGCATTATGACGTCTGGAGCACGACAATCTCATCCATAAAAATAAACACAGATTCCGTAAACAGAGATCTTGCGAAACCAAGCTCGCTCTGTTTGTCCATGAGATCGAGGCTGCCGTAGCCAAAGGCGTTCAGATTGATGTCGTGTTCCTTGACTTCAGGAAGGCATTCGATACATTCCTCCAGAAAAAATGTGAGCTTAGCGAATATCTCAACAGATTTGCGATTCGATCAGGCCTTCCTTGAGGAAACAAAGCGTCTTAAGGGAACAAAGCTGACATATGTAATAGAGTTTATAGGGTTGCAACTATTTACAACTTATATTGAAGATAGTATGGATAAAATTTGTGGTTCCCTGAGGTTATTCGCGCAGGATTATGCCATCTGTACGAAGGTTGCAACGGAAGAATACTGTAGCGAAATATGCGCAAATGGAAGAAGTGATCCACTACTGTTCTACTACACTACATCTACATGATTCCACAGCGATTTACAGTTAAGTGCCTGGCAGAGGGTTCATCTGGCCGTGTTCAAGCTGTCTCTTTACCGCTCCGCTGTCCGTCCAACAGCGCGCGGGAAAAACGAATACACGAATTTATCCGTGCGAGCCCTGATGTCTCTTATTTTATTATAACGGTCATTTCTCGCTACCCAGGTTGGTGCCAACAGAATATTTTCACATTCAGAGGAAATACACCCTTACCCTTCTTTTAATGATTTCCACCACAACTCGCGTATCACATCCGTGACTCTCCCGTGTTTCGCGAGTTTCGCGGTAGTACAAAACGAGCTGCGCTTCTTTGAACTGTTTCAGTGTCCACCGTCAGTACTATGAGATGTGGATTTCATACCGCACAGCAACACTCTAGCAGAAGACGGACAAACGTAGTGTAGGCAGTCTCTTTGGTAGACTTGCAGTATCTTCTGCGTATTCTGTCAATAAAGCGCACTCTTTAGTTAGCTTTCGCCACAAAATTACCTAACCGTTGTAATTTACGCTATTCGTGATTGTAATTCCTAATTATTTGGTTGAATACGCAATTTAGATTTGTGTAGTTTATCATGTAACCGAAACTTAATGGATTCCTTTTAGTATCCATGTGGCTGACTTTAAACTATTCATTATTTACAGTCAATTGCCACTTTTCGCAACATGGAGGTCTCTTGCCTAAATCATTTGACAAGTGGTTTTGGTGCTCTGATGACTTTACGAGACGGTAAATAACAGACTCACCTGCAAACAAACAATGTAAGAGGGCTGCTCAGATCGTCTCCTACACAATTTATGTAAATTAGGAACAGTAAAGGGACACTGGACTCGCGTTCGGGAGGACGACGGTTCAAACCCGCGCCCGGCCTTCTTGATTTAGGTTTTCCGTGATTTGCCTAAATCGCTTCAGGCAAATGGCTGTGAAAGGGCACGGCCGACTTCCATTCCCATCCTTCCTTCACCCTACGGGACTGGCGACCTTGCTGTTTAGTTCCCTGCCCCAAATCAATCAAATTCCTTGGGGAATATCCAATATAACTTCTGATTTACTCGATGACTTTCCCTCAACTGACAGGAAATCACGAACCCAGTCCCACAACTCAGACGATACACCGTAGACATGCAGTCTAATTACAATTCTCTTGTGAATAACGGTGTCAAAATACGAGGGTTGGAACTTCAATAGTGTCAACTATTTATTTACAGCTCGTAAAAAAATAGACACGTGTTTCAAAGTTTTACTGAACTTCAAAATAGTCACCATCATTGTGTATAACCCGTTGCCAGCGATGTGGAAGTCGTAGGATACTCTTAGCAGTGCCAGTTGTATTGACAGTTCGAGCGGCGCGGTCTATTGCCCGACGAATATGTAGCAGTTCTGAAGCGAATGCCGTGAAGTGTTTCCTTCAGTTTGGAAATCGAGTTGAACTCACGAGGGCTTAAGTCAGGGGAGTGCAGTAGGTAGTATAGCGCTTAGCAGCCCAATCACTCACACAAATCAGTAACAGATTTCATTGTACGTGCTTGAGCATCGTCCTGCAAAATGATGGTCAGGTCCTGCAGAACGTGTCTTCACTTCTGTCTCTCAGATGTTCATATTTGGAACACAACGTACGACCAGCTTAGAGACAGAAGTGATGACACGTTCTCCAGGACCTGACCATAATTTTGCACGACGATGCTCAAGCTGCTCAAGCACGTACAGTGAAAGCTGTTACTGATTTGTTTGACTGATGGGGCTGCTAAGCGCTATACCACCTACTGCACTCCCATGACTTAAGCCCCCGTAAGTTCAACTCGATTTCCAAACTGAAGGAAACACTTCACGGCATTCGCTTCAGAACTGCTACAAATTCGTCGGGCAATAGACCGCGCCGCTCGAACTATCAACACACCTGGCACTCCTATGAGTATCCTACGACTTCCATATCGCTGGCAACGGGTTGTAAACAATGCTGATGACTACTTTGAAGGTCAGTAAAACTTTGAAAAACTTATCTATTCTGTACGAGCTATAAATAAATAGATGACAATATTAAATTTCCAACCCTCCTACTTCTGGAAATCTAAACATATGGAATCCATATGACATCCTCTTTCCCCAGCACTAGTGGCGTAAATCACTGGAATGAACAGCTACCATAAAAGCACCCAGGAACAGCCATTAGCAACGGTCTAAAAATGGTTCAAATGGCTCTAAGCACTATGGGACTTAACATCTGAGGTCATCGGTCCACTAGACCTAACTAACCTAAGGACATCACACACATCCATGCTCGAGGCATGATTCGCACCTGCGACCGTAGCAGCCGCGTGGTTCCGGACTGAAGCGCCTAAAGCCGCTCGTCCACAACGGCCGGCTCGGAGTGGTCTAAATTGGAACTAACAGATATCACAAATAGCAGGAAAATCAGATGTGAGAATGAGATTAATTGAAAGAATCTTAAGGAGATGTAATTCATCCATGGTTCAAATGGCTCTGAGCACTATGGGACTCAACTGCTGAGGTCATTAGTCCCCTAGAACTTAGAACTAGTTAAACCTAACTAACCTAAGTGCATCACACACATCCATGCCCGAGGCAGGATTCGCACCTGCGACCGTAGCAGCCGCGTGGTTCCGAACTGAAGCGCCTAGAACCGCTAGTCCACAACTGCCGGCTCGGAGCGGTCTAAATTGGAACTAACAGATATCACAAATAGCAGGAAAATCAGATGTGAGAATGAGATTAATTGAAAGAATCTTAAGGAGATGTAATTCATCCATGGTTCAAATGGCTCTGAGCACTATGGGACTCAACTGCTGAGGTCATTAGTCCCCTAGAACTTAGATCTAGTTAAACCTAACTAACCTAAGTGCATCACACACATCCATGCCCGAGGCAGGATTCGAACCTGCGACCGTAGCAGTCGCGCGGTTCCGGACTGCGCGCCTAGAACCGCTAGACCACCGCGGCCGGCTAATTCATCCATGAAAGAAGTGGCTTCCAAAACACTCGACGGACTGTTTCTTAAGTACTGATCATCGGTCAGAGACCGTTATCAAAGGGAAGAGATAGAGATGCAGTGAACGGCGACGCGTTTCTTCAGAGGATAGTTATCTCGGCGGGAGCGTGTTACAGAGATGCTCAATAGACTCCAGTGACAGACTTTACAAGAGAGGCTTTGTGTATCACTGAAAGATTTTCTGTTGAAATTTCTAAAGTTTTGTTCCCAAGAAGAGTTACGGAAACATATTACTTTCTCCCAAATACGTGTAGCGAAACGATCACGAAGAGAAAATTAGAGAAATTAGATATCATTCGGAGCTTTACCGACAATCGCTTTTGCAAGGGCTGCTCTTGAATGGAACCTACTTCTATCAAGTGCAAATGACAACGTGCAAGTCATACAAGTTCCTTGTAAATAAGTAATTTGCTCTTTCGCTAAAGTGCGAAATCGAAAGAAGAAAGGGTCAAAATCACTATTATACAAGAAATAAAACATTTCTTGTTTACCTTCTACCGAATAGGGAAAACCGTTCGATTGCGGAAACGCAAATGAATACGGTCGTCTAAAGGCTGACTTTTCTGATCTTTACTAGCGTCATTGCGAGGAAACACCTGAGTAACAAACTGAAAAAGTGAAACGAGCCATGAACAAATAGCGATCGCACGACAAAGTTGGCCATATTTCCTGTAGAAGAGACGCTCGCGGTGTTCTAGTAAGCGGCTTAACACTTCTCCGTTCCTTAAAATAGATCTACACATTCGCTCTTTCGGATCGTAACGACACGATTGATACTTAAGGGTACTATGTTCAAAAACTATTAAGTTATTATAATTTTAAATTCAGATTCAATACGCTCATCTGTATCAGGAATATACAATTTCGAAACTACTTCTACCCACTTTTCCCACATAGTGCTTAGACGTCCTAACATATCAACTGCTCTTCGTACTCATCGACAAGATCTTTCATCACAGCGTAACGCACGTGACCTGCAACGTAATCGTTTCTGTGACATTGCGGAAGGAAAGATGGCTCTACTTTTTTCTACTCTAGGTTCTCTGTTGACGCAACATATGTTTTATATACACCAACTAGTAATAACAAACCATCATAGGTTTCAAGTATAATTATATCTGTTCCTTTCCAGGTGCCACCACAAACTTTTTAAGCGTTAATATTAGTTGTTTTCACCACAATATTACGAATACTATAGTTCATAAGAACTTAAAACGAGTGTTTTATATCACTGGCTCTCGATATAGCATATCTCGTAGGACCAGTTTACACTAGACACTGTTCCAGTTTCTGAAAAGATTCAAGTTCCACATGATATTTTCTTCTTTTAACTGAAGGAATTGCACCGGGCCGTCCACGGTGGCCGAGTGGTTCTAGGTACTTCAGTCCGAAACCGCACGATCTCTACGGTCGCAAGTTCGAATCCTGCCTCGGGTGTGGATGTGTGTGATGTCCTTAGGTTACTTAGATTTAAGTAGTTCTACGTTCTAGGGGACTGATGACCTCAGATGTTAAGTCCCAGTTAGGTTTAAGTAGTTCTAAGTTCTAGGGGACTGATGACCTCAGATGTTAAGTCCCATAGTACTCAGAGCCATTTGAACCATTTGAATTGCACCTGTTGTACGTTGACAGGTGAGGTATCAATGTCTAACTACCTTCTGATTCACATGTAGATCTTCGCTGTAATGATTTTCTTCTCGGGAAGAACGAGGGCGTCCTGAAAATTAACACCTTCAATTTTTTAATGTGAAAACTCTTAAAGGTTTGTAAGTAAAGCGAACGTTATGAATCTTCCATATGTTTATTCATCATGTCTAAATATTTATTTCTCAACAAGGTCACCCCGGCGATAATCACATTTCTCCTAACGTGACACCAGTTTGTTGATATGGTCGCTGTAGGATGTTTGGCTTTGTTGACGGAGCCACAACCTCACTTCTGCTTGCGCCGCTTCATCGCTATCAAAGTGAAGTCCTCGATGCCGTTCTTTAGCCTTAGGGAAAAAATGAAAATCGGATGGGGCCAGGCCAGGACATTATGGAGGAAGTTCGACGACGGTGAAGTCAAGGCGTCGGATTACTGTAGATGTCATAGCACTCTTGTGCGGTCTGGCATTGTTATGCTGAAGGAGAGGGTGCTCCATGTGTGGACGAACTGTTAGAATTCGAAACTCGGTTGCAGTACGCTGTTTCTCACGCACCCACATAGTTACGTTACACATGTTATGCGCTACGATTCGGAGCCCTCTAGTGACAGAGGGCTGAAAATATGTATACACGAATAACAAAGATATTGAATGTTAACAACGTTTGTTTTTATTTTAAAAAGCTTTAATAGTTATTAAATAAAAAATTCGGAGATATTACGTTTCAGCACGCCCCCTCGTTTCCCTTACTACCAGATTCAGTTGCTTCCAACTTTGCCTTCCTTTTTTTTTTTTTTTTTTGTAATAGCCACACAGAAATTACAACACTTAGATACCTGAACTGCATGCGCACATAGAAAATCATTGATAGCGATAATGTTTTGATAATTTGAAAGTGATCAGTGACTTGCGTTGTTTAAAAAAAAAAAAGTAACACTTAAGAAATGTATCTCAGACACGTAGAAATAAAATTTTTCCATCGATATTTGTTCATGTTGTGAATCCTTAAATAACAGGGTCATATATGCCCATGGAGCACAAATATCACAGAAAAACCTGTAACAAGGGAATAGAAAGATATTTTTTTTAAGTTATGAAGAGAAAAATTAAGTCATTAAGCTTATAGCGTCAGCGTTCAAGTGTAAAAATATTATGGGGATGTTCTGGCTCATATTGACCCAAAGAATACAGCAGGGTTAAAATAAACAAAATTTTCTATTTGTCATGCTCTTTCTTTTCTCTCGGCGAAAATAATCGGAGTTTTAAAACTCAGAGTCGGCAACTGTCGTTAATTGTGTTTGTGCAAGAAGTCAATCAGTCGTTCCTTTTTCAGAATTTGATAGATTAAATCATTTCTGTTGTAAAATCTCATGATCTTATTTATAATTTCTTGACTAAACCTTCATTTATTGCTGAACGGACATCGTGACAGTATACGGATACATTCTTTCAAATTACCAGACACTTATTGCATCAAAAACTAATGGGCCTAGCTATTCATTATCAGAAACAGAGCGAACAGCTGAACTGGTTATTTTCATCATTTCAGCAAACGTCAAAATATGATTTGTTATATGCTGGAAGTAAAGGATCAATATGGACCATTGACCGAAACTGGAATTTTCTCTCCAGATCTAATTGCAATTATGTTAGAAAACAAAAAGTCGTAGATACTAGTTGAAGAGGGATGTACAAGGACATAAAGTAGGTACGTTGCGGGCACTGCCGTTATTTAAGTGAATATCACTAACTCAGCCGCCAAATGATACTCCTTAACCACTTCGGCTTACTAAAATAATCGGTGAAGAAGTTCGGACAGTGAACTTTACGGTAGTCAGTGTGTGGGTATGAATAAACGCACCTTCTTAAATCATGTTAGGCAATAAGTTTTTTTGTTGTTGGAACCTAATGTTCCATAAGAGCCGCTCGGGATTAGCCGAGCGGCCTATGGCGCTGCAGTCATGGACTGTGCGGCTGATCCCCGTGGAGGTTTGAGTCCTCCCTCGGGCATGGGTGTGTGTGTTTGTCCTTAGGATAATTTAGGTTAAGTAGTGTGTAAGCTTAAGGACTGATGACCTTAGCAGTTAAGTTCTATAAGATTTCACACACACACAGGAGAGCCATCATCTGTTTAGCAGCGCCTTGGAACACCTCTCGAACACAGCATAAAAGCGATTGTGCGTAGTATGGATTTGTCAGCTCCCTGATGTGCTTCCAGAGGTGCGTGGCACTAACCGTCTACGCACAGATCACGCACTTTCCGTAAATGGCAGGACGTTTGACGGTGGTGGCGGAGATGGAGCCCGACAGCACCCCATATGTGTACCATCGCATCCAGATTAGGCATATTTGGTGGCCACGAAAAGTTCTATCTGAAGCAGGTTACTTGCAGGACCGCCAAAAATCCATAATACTGATCAGAAGAGCATCTACTGTACTGATGAAGTTTACTAGTCACCCACTGTTGTCCACTATAATATCGTCAACCACTCCTCAATCACATGTGTTTTCCTTGAGAACTGGAAACAGGGGCTAGTTAAGCCCCTACCTAAAAATAGGACGCTGCCATAGCACCCTCTGATTACCGACCTATTTGCATTCTTCCAGCAATGACAAGGCCTTAGAATGAATAGTCCACGACCAGCTAACAAACTACCTAATTACAAACAACTTACTCGACGGATATCATTCCACTTATGTAAACACTGCAGTACGACAGCTGCCTTAATGAAGGTAACAGATGACCTGAAGCTTGCTACGGGTGCACAAGAGGCGACTATCACGTGCTTCTTAGACTTCAGCAAAGCGTTTTATACTGTCGATTCGACATTTTAAACACCAAACTTTGCAGCCTATATTTCTCGCCAAGTGCAGTGCAACGGTTTCGCTCATACCTGACGTCTCGCCAGCAATGCGTCATGTCCGGCACTATAAAGCCATAACGATGGAGGTAGTATCAGGCACCCCCAGGGTTCGGTATTAGGTCCTATACTACTTTCATTATACGTATGTCAATGATGTGTCGCCAGTTATGTCCGGCTGCAAATACCACTACTACGCTGATGACATCCAATGGTATCTAACTGCAAAACCAATAATCCTGAAGAAAGCTATAGAGAATCTCAGCACCGATCTGTGAGCACTATCAAAATGGGCGCAGGATATATCGTTGAAGCTCACCCCATTCAAAACCCAAGCGATACTGGTTGGTCATTCTCGGCTCATCTGCCTGAGATACCGAGAATCCCTACCATCTTTAGCTCTAAATGGGACAAATAGCAACTTCTCTCCTCCAGCAAGGAGTCTATGTTTAATAAGAGATGAAAATTTAAATTCTACCGAGTACGTAACTGCAATGTTCAAGAACCTGTCAGCATCTCCCCATGTTCTCCAAAAATATGAAAAGCTATTCCTTCTTGACCCGGAAAAGAAACTTATACAAACACTTACACTTCCCTTTATTGATTACAGCGATGCTATCCTGCTAGGCCTTACTCAGAAAAGCTCACGGCGCCTGAAGCTGGTTATGAATGCCAGTGCTCGTTATATCTGTGTCGATCGACGCTTTGATCAGATTTCACCATCACATGCACAGCTATCCAGGCTGCGTGCAGAAAAGCGCAGAGATTTACATATTATCTGTCTTCTCTACTGTCTTATCCCTCATATCTCTCCTTGACCTTAACCCTCTTGTCTGAAAAATATGGCAGAAACATCCATCAGAGCAAAATCTTTTCTGTCCCACTACATCGTTCAGTAACTTTCTCGAAGTCCTTCTCGGTAGTAGGAACCCGACTCTGCAGTTACGTCCCAGATTACATTACAGAACCGAATAACGCTTCCAGCATCAGAAGACAGTTAATGACATAAACTGAAGAGGCAAAGACACTGGTAAAGCTGCCTAACATCGTGTATTTCACCGCTAACACGCAGAAGTGCTGCAACACGACATGGCATGGACTCGAATAATGTCTGAAGTAGTGCTGGAGGGTACTGACACCATGAATTCTGCAGGTCTGTCCATAAATCCGTAAGAGTACGAAGGGGTGGGGATATCTTCTAACAGCAGGTTGCAAGGCACCCAGATATGCTCACTGATATTGTGTCTGGGGAACTTGGTTGGCGAGCAGAAGTGTTTGATCTCAGAAGAGTGTTCCTTAAACCACTCTGTAGCAATTCTGGACATGTGTAGCGTTGCATTGTCCTGGTGGAATTACTCAAGTCCGTCGGAATGCACAAATGGACTCAGGTGATCAGAAAGGATGCCTAAGTACATGATACCTGTTACAGACGTATCTAGACGTATCAGGGGTCCCATATCACTCCAACTGCACACACCCCACGCTATTACAGAGCCTCCACCAGCTTCAACTCCCACACTGACATGCAAGGTCCATGTATTCATGAGGTTGTCTCCTTACTCGCATACGTCCATCCACTTGATACAATATGAAACGAGACTCGTCCGACTAGGCAACATGTTTCCAGTCATCAACAGGCCAGTGTGAGTGTTGATGGGCCCAGGCGAGACTTAAGGCTCTGTGTCGTGCAGTCATGAAGGGTACACGAGTGGGCCATTGGCTTTGAAAGCCCATATCATTTATATTTCGTTGAATAGTTCTCACACTGACACTTGTTGATGGCCCAGCATTGAAATCTAAAGCAGTTTTCGGAAGGGTTGCACTTCCGTCACACTGAGTGATTCTCTACAGTCGTCGTTGGTCCCGTTCTTGCAGGATCTTTTTCCGGCCGCAGCAGTGCCCGAGATTTGATGTTTTACCAGATTCCTGATATTCACGGCACACTCGTGAAATCTTAGTACGGGAAAAGCCCCACTTCATCGCTACCTCGAAAATGCTGTGTCCCAGAGCGCGTGCGCCGACTATAACACCACGTTCAAACTCACAACTTGATACCCTGACATTGTAGCAGCAGTATATAGGCGAGGCCGACAGCAGCGCTGTATTCTGCCTGTTTATATACACTACTAGCCATTAGAATTGCTAAACCAAGAAGAAATGCAGATGATAAACGAATATTCATTGTACAAATATATTATACTAGAACTGACATGTGACTACATTTTCACGCAATTTGGGTGCATAGATCCTCAGAAATCAGTACCCAGAACAACCACCTCTGGCCGTAATAACGACCTTGATACGCCTGGGCATTGAGTCAGAGCTTGGATGGCGTGTACAGGCACAGCTGCCCATGCAGCTTTAACACGATACCACAGTTCATCAAGAGTAGTGATTGGCGTATTGTCACGATCCAGTTGCTCGGCCACCATTGACCAGACCTTTACAGTTGGAGAGAGATTTGGAGAATGTGGTGGCCAGGGCAGCAGTCGAACATTTTCTGTATCCAGAAAGGCCCGTACAGGATCTGCAACATGCGGTCGTGCAATATCCTGCTGAAATGTAGGGTTTCGCAGGTATCGAATGGAGGGTAGAGCCACGGGTCGTATGTAACGTTCACAATTCAAAGTGCCGTCAATGCGAACAAGAGGTGGCCGAGACGTGTAAACAATGGCACCCCATACCATCACAGCGGATGATACGCTAGTATGGCGATGACGAATACACGCTTCCAATGTGCGTTCACCGCGATGTCATCAAACACGGATGCGACCATCATGATTCTGTAAACAGAACCTGAATTCATCCGAAAAAATGACGTTTTGCCATTCGTGCACCCAGGTACGTCGTTGAGTACACCATCGCAGGCGCTCCTGTCTCTGATGCAGCGTCATCGGTAACCGCAGCCACGGTCTCCGAGCTGATAGTCCATGCTGCTGCAAACGTCTTCGAACTGTTCGTGCAAGTCGTTGTCTTGCAAGCGTCCCCATCTGTTGACTCAGGGATCGAGACGTAGCTGCACGATCCGTTACAGCCATGTGGATAAGATGCCTGTCACCTCGACTGCTAGCGATACGAGGCCGTTGGGATCCAGCACGGCGTTCCGTGTTACCCTCCTGAACCAACCGATTCCATATTCTGCTAACAGAATAATCTCGACGAACGCGAGCCGTAATGTCGCGATACGATAAACCGCAATCGTGATGGGCTACAATCTGACGTTTGTCAAAGTCGGAAACGTGATGGTACGCATTTCTCCTCCTTACACGAGGCATCACAACAACGTTTCACCAGGCAACGCCGGTCAACTGCTGTTCGTGTATGAGAAATCCGTTCGGAAATTTCCCTCATGTCAACACGTTGTAGGTGTCGCCACCGGCGCCAACCTTGTGTCAATGCTCTGAAAAGCTAATCATTTGCATATCACAGCAACTTCTACCTGACGGTTAAATTTCGCGTCTGTAGCACGTCATCTTCGTGGTGTAGCAATTTTAATAGTCAGTAGTGTATCTCTGTATTTGAATACGCAGGTGTACACCAGTTTCTTCGGTGCTTCAGTGTATATACGAAAACAACAGTAAGGATTATCATTTACAAGATTGCGTAGTGTCTGTTTTTTCGGGCAACCTTCAGTGCGGAAGCACTTTTACGATCGAGCTCCAGTGGGAATCCAAAATCAGCGAGCGTGGAGAACATGAATGTGGACTGCAGATACGTCGCGCTGGGTGGGAGTGTCGATCTGCTGGAGAGCGTGTCGAAATAGCCCACGCATTTTCTATAAACACTATGTCCGGATGGTGCAGTGAGAACCCAATATCAGCGAGCGTGGAGAGCATGGATGTGGACTGCAGATACGTGGCGCTGGGTGGGAGTGTGGGTCTGCTGGAGAGCGTGTCGAAACAGCCCGCGCATTTTCTATAAACACTATGTCCGGATGGTGCAGTGAGAATCCAAAATCAGCGAGCGTGGAAAACATGGATGTGGACTGCAGATACATGGCGCTGGGTGGGAGTGTGGGTCTGCTGGAGAGCGTGTCGAAACAGCCTGCGCATTTTCTATAGACACTATGTCCGGATTGTGCAGTGAGATTCCAAAATGAGCGAGCGTGGAGAACATGAATGAGGACTGCAGGTACGTCGCGCTGGGTGGGAGTGTGGATCTGCTGGAGAGCGTGTCGAAATAGCCCACGCATTTTCTATAAACACTATGTCCAGATGGTGCAGTGAGAACCCAAAATCAGCGAGCGTGGAGAGCATGGATGTGGACTGCAGATACGTGGCGCTGGGTGGGAGTGTGGGTCTGCTGGAGAGCGTGTCGAAACAGCCCGCGCATTTTCTATAAACACTATGTCCAGATGGTGCAGTGAGAACCTAAAATCAGCGAGCGTGGAAAACATGGATGTGGACTGCAGATACATGGCGCTGGGTGGGAGTGTGGATCTGCTGGAGGGCGTGTCGAAATAGCCCACGCATTTTCTATAAACACTATGTCCGGATGGTGCAATGAGAAACCAACAAGAGCGAGCGTGGAGAACATGGAATGGGACTGCAGATATGTGGCGCTGGGTGGGAGTGTGGATCTGCTGGAGAGCGTGTCGAAATGGCCCACGCGTTTTCTACAAACACTATGTCCGGATGGTGCAGTGAGAACCCAAAATCAGCGAGCGTGGAGAACATGGATGTGGACTGCAGATACGTGGCGCTGGGTGGGAGTGTGGGTCTGCTGGAGAGCGTGTCGAAACAGCCCGTGCATTTTCCATAAACACTATGTCCGGATGGTGCAGTGAGAACCTAATATCAGCGAGCGTGGAGAACATGGATGTGGACTGCAAATACATGGCGCTGGGTGGGAGTGTGGATCTGCTGGAGGGCGTGTCGATATAGCCCACGCATTTTCTATAAACACTATGTCCGGATGGTGCAGTGAGAAACCAACAAGAGCGAGCGTGGAGAACATGGAATGGGACTGCAGATATGTGGCGCTGGGTGGGAGTGTGGATCTGCTGGAGAGCGTGTCGAAATAGCCCACGCATTTTCTATAAACACTGTGTCCAGATGGTGCAGTGAGAACCCAATATCAGCGAGCGTGGAGAACATGGATGTGGACTGCAGATACGTGGCGCTGGGTGGGAGTGTGGGTCTCCTGGAGAGCGTGTCGAAACAGCCCGTGCATTTTCTATAAATACTATGTCCGGATGGTGCAGTGAGAACCTAAAATCAGCGAGCGTGGAGAACATGGATGTGGACTGCAGATACGTGGCGCTGGGTGGGAGTGTGGGTCTGCTGGAGAGCGAGTCAAAACAGCTCGCGCATTTTCTATAAACACTATGTCCGGATTGTGCAGTGAGAATCCAAAATGAGCGAGCGTGGAGAACATGAATGTGGACTGCAGATACGTCGCGCTGGGTGGGAGTGTGGATCTGCTGGAGAGCTTGTCGAAATAGCCCACGCATTTTCTATAAACACTATGTCCGGATGGTGCAGTGAGAACCCAAAATCAGCGAGCGTGGAGAGCATGGATGTGGACTGCAGATACGTGGCGCTGGGTGGGAGTGTGGGTCTGCTGGAGAGCGTGTCGAAACAGCCCGCGCATTTTCTATAAACACTATGTCCGGATGGTGCAGTGAGAATCCAAAATCAGCTAGCGTGGAAAACATGGATGTGGACTGCAGATACATGGCGCTGGGTGGGAGTGTGGGTCTGCTGGAGAGCGTGTCGAAACAGCCTGCGCATTTTCTATAAACACTATGTCCGGATTGTGCAGTGAGATTCCAAAATGAGCGAGCGTGGAGAACATGAATGAGGACTGCAGATACGTCGCGCTGGGTGGGAGTGTGGATCTGCTGGAGAGCGTGTCGAAATAGCCCACGCATTTTCTATAAACACTATGTCCGGATGGTGCAGTGAGAAACCAACAAGAGCGAGCGTGGAGAACATGGAATGGGACTGCAGATATGTGGCGCTGGGTGGGAGTGTGGATCTGCTGGAGGGCGTGTCGAAATAGCCCACGCATTTTCTATAAACACTATGTCCGGATGGTGCAGTGAGAACCCAAAATCAGCTAGCGTGGAAAACATGGATGTGGACTGCAGATACGTGGCGCTGGGTGGGAGTGTGGGTCTCCTGGAGAGCGTGTCGAAACAGCCCGTGCATTTTCTATAAATACTATGTCCGGATGGTGCAGTGAGAACCTAAAATCAGCGAGCGTGGAGAACATGGATGTGGACTGCAGATACGTGGCGCTGGGTGGGAGTGTGGGTCTGCTGGAGAGCGAGTCAAAACAGCTCGCGCATTTTCTATAAACACTATGTCCGGATTGTGCAGTGAGAATCCAAAATGAGCGAGCGTGGAGAACATGGATGTGGACTGCAGATACGTGGCGCTGGGTGGGAGTGTGGGTCTGCTGGAGAGCGTGTCGAAACAGCCCGTGCATTTTCCATAAACACTATGTCCGGATGGTGCAGTGAGATCCTAAAATCAGCGAGCGTGGAGAACATGGATGTGGACTGCAGATACATGGCGCTGGGTGGGAGTGTGGATCTGCTGGAGGGCGTGTCAAAATAGCCCACGCATTTTCTATAAACACTATGTCCGGATGGTGCAGTGAGAAACCAACAAGAGCGAGCGTGGAGAACATGGAATGGGACTGCAGATATGTGGCGCTGGGTGGGAGTGTGGATCTGCTGGAGAGCGTGTCGAAATAGCCCACGCATTTTCTATAAACTCTATGTCCGGATGGTGCAGTGAGAACCCAAAATCTGCGAGCGTGGAGAACATGGATGTGGACTGCAGATACGTGGCGCTGGGTGGGAGTGTGGGTCTCCTGGAGAGCGTGTCGAAACAGCCTGTGCATTTTCTATAAATACTATGTCCGGATGGTGCAGTGAGAACCTAAAATCAGCGAGCGTGGAGAACATGGATGTGGACTGCAGATACGTGGCGCTGGGTGGGAGTGTGGGTCTGCTGGAGAGCGTGTCGAAACAGCCCGTGCATTTTCTATAAACACTATGTCCGGATGGTGCAGTGAGAACCTAAAATCAGCGAGTGTGGAGAACATGGATGTGGACTGCAGATACATGGCGCTGGGTGGGAGTGTGGATCTGCTGGAGGGCGTGTCGAAATAGCCCACGCATTTTCTATAAACACTATGTACGGATGGTGCAGTGAGAAACCAACAAGAGCGAGCGTGGAGAACATGGAATGGGACTGAAGATATGTGGCGCTGGGTGGGAGTGTGGATCTGCTGGAGAGCGTGTCGAAATAGCCCACGCATTTTCTATAAACACTATGTCCGGATGGTGCAGTGAGAACCCAAAATCAGCGAGTGTGGAGAACATGGATGTGGACTGCAGATACGTGGCGCTGGGTGGGAGTGTGGGTCTGCTGGAGAGCGTATCGAAACAGCCCGTGCATTTTCCATAAACACTATGTCCGGATGGTGCAGTGAGATCCTAAAATCAGCGTGCGTGGAGAACATGGATGTGGACTGCAGATACATGGCGCTGGGTGGGAGTGTGGATCTGCTGGAGTGCGTGTCGAAATAGCCCACGCATTTTCTATAAACACTATGTCCGGATGGTGCAGTGAGAAACCAACAAGAGCGAGCGTGGAGAACATGGAATGGGACTGCAGATATGTGGCGCTGGGTGGGAGTGTGGATCTGCTGGAGAGCGTGTCGAAATAGCCCACGCATTTTCTATAAACACTATGTCCGGATGGTGCAGTGAGAACCCAAAATCAGCGAGCGTGGAGAACATGGATGTGGACTGCAGATACGTGGCGCTGGGTGGGAGTGTGGGTCTCCTGGAGAGCGTGTCGAAACAGCCCGTGCATTTTCTATAAATACTATGTCCGGATGGTGCAGTGAGAACCTAAAATCAGCGAGCGTGGAGAACATGGATGTGGACTGCAGATACGTGGCGCTGGGTGGGAGTGTGGGTCTGCTGGAGAGCGTGTCGAAACAGCCCGTGCATTTTCTATAAACACTATGTCCGGATGGTGCAGTGAGAACCTAAAATCAGCGAGTGTGGAGAACATGGATGTGGACTGCAGATACATGGCGCTGGGTGGGAGTGTGGATCTGCTGGAGGGCGTGTCGAAATAGCCCACGCATTTTCTATAAACACTATGTCCGGATGGTGCAGTGAGAAACCAACAAGAGCGAGCGTGGAGAACATGGAGTGGGACTGCAGATATGTGGCGCTGGGTGGGAGTGTGGATCTGCTGGAGAGCGTGTCGAAATAGCCCATGCATTTTCTATAAACACTATGTCCGGATGGTGCAGTGAGAACCCAAATTCAGCGAGCGTGGAGAACATGGATGTGGACTGCAGATACGTGGCGCTGGGTGGGAGTGTGGGTCTGCTGGAGAGCGTGTCGAAACAGCCCGTGCATTTTCTATAAACACTATGTCCGGATGGTGCAGTGAGAAACCAACAAGAGCGAGCGTGGAGAACATGGAATGGGACTGCAGATATGTGGCGCTGGGTGGGAGTGTGGAACTGCTGGAGAGCGTGTCGAAATAGCCCACGCATTTTCTATAAACACTATGTCCGTGTGGTGCAGTGAGAACCCAAAATCAGCGAGCGTGGAGAACAAGGATGTGGACTGCAGATACGTGGCGCTGGGTGGGAGTGTGGGTCTGCTGGAGAGCGTGTCGAAACAGCCCATGCATTTTCTATAAATAATATGTCTGGATGGTGCGGTGAGAACCTAAAATCAGCGAGCGTGGAGAACATGGATGTGGACTGCAGATACGTGGCGCTGGGTGGGAGTGTGGGTCTGCTGGAGAGCGTGTCGAAACAGCCCGTGCATTTTCTATAAACACTATGTCCGGATGGTGCAGTGAGAACCTAAAATCAGCGAGCGTGGAGAACATGGATGTGGACTGCAGATACATGGCGCTGGGTGGGAGTGTGGATCTGCTGGAGGGCGTGTCGAAATAGCCCACGCATTTTCTATAAACACTATGTCCGGATGGTGCAGTGAGAAACCAACAAGAGCGAGCGTGGAGAACATGGAATGGGACTGCAGATATGTGGCGCTGGGTGGGAGTGTGGATCTGCTGGAGAGCGTGTCGAAATAGCCCACGCATTTTCTATAAACACTATGTCCAGATGGTGCAGTGAGAACCCATAATCAGCGAGCGTGGAGAACATGGATGTGGACTGCAGATACGTGGCGCTGGGTGGGAGTGTGGGTCTGCTGGGGAGCGTGTCGAAACAGCCCGTGCATTTTCTATAAATACTATGTCCGGATGGTGCAGTGAGAACCTAAAGTCAGCGAGCGTGGAGAACATGGAAGTGGACTGCAGATACGTGGCGCTGGGTGGGAGTGTGGGTCTGCTGGAGAGCGTGTCGAAACAGCCCGTGCATTTTCTATAAACACTATGTCCGGATGGTGCAGTGTGAACCTAAAATCAGCGAGCGTGGAGAACATGGATGTGGACTGCAGATACATGGCGCTGGGTGGGAGTGTGGATCTGCTGGAGGGCGTGTCGAAATAGCCCACGCATTTTCTATAAACACTATGTCCGGATGGTGCACTGAGAAACCAACAAGAGCGAGCGTGGAGAACATGGAATGGGACTGCAGATATGTGGCGCTGGGTAGGAGTGTGGATCTGCTGGAGAGCTTGTCGAAATAGCCCACGCATTTTCTATAAACACTATGTCCGGATGGTGCAGTGAGAACCCAAAATCAGCGAGCGTGGAGAACATGGATGTGGACTGCAGATACGTGGCGCTGGGTGGGAGTGTGGGTCTGCTGGAGAGCGTGTCGAAACAGCCCGTGCATTTTCTATAAATACTATGTCCGGATGGTGCAGTGAGAACCCAAAATCAGCGAGCGTGGAGAACATGTATGTGGACTGCAGATACGTGGCGCTGGGTGGGAGTGTGGGTCTGCTGGAGAGCGTGTCGAAACAGCCCGTGCATTTTCTATAAACACTATGTCCGGATGGTGCAGTGAGATCCTAAAATCAGCGAGCGTGGAGAACATGGATGTGGACTGCAGATATATGGCGCTGGGTGGGAGTGTGGATCTGCTGGAGGGCGTGTCGAAATAGCCCACGCATTTTCTATAAACACTATGTCCGGATGGTGCAGTGAGAAACCAACAAGAGCGAGCGTGGAGAACATGGAATGGGACTGCAGATATGTGGCGCTGGGTGGGAGTGTGGATCTGCTGGAGAGCATGTCGAAATAGCGCACGCATTTTCTATAAACACTATGTCCGGATGGTGCAGTGAGAACCTAAAATCAGCGAGCGTGGAGAACATGGATGTGGACTGCAGATATGTGGCGCTGGGTGGGAGTGTGGGTCTGCTGGAGAGCGTGTCGAAACAGCCCGCGCATTTTCTATAAACACTATGTCCGGATGGTGCAGTAAGAACCTAAAATCAGCGAGCGTGGAGAACATGGATGTGGACTGCAGATACGTGGCGCTGGGTGTGAGTGTGGGTCTGCTGGAGAGCGTGTCGAAACAGCCCGTGCATCTTCTATAAACACTATGTCCGGATGGTGCAGTGAGAACCTAAAATCAGCGAGCGTGGAGAACATGGATGTGGACTGCAGATACATGGCGCTGGGTGGGAGTGTGGATCTGCTGGAGGGCGTGTCGAAATAGCCCACGCATTTTCTATAAACACTATGTCCGGATGGTGCAGTGGGAAACCAACAAGAGCGAGCGTGGAGAACATGGAATGGGACTGTTAATATGTGGCGCTGGGTGGGAGTGTGGATCTGCTGGGGAGCGTGTCGAAATAGCCCACGCATTTTCTATAAACACTATGTCCGGATGGTGCAGTGAGAACCCAAAATCAGCGAGCGTGGAGAACATGGATGTGGACTGCAGATACGTGGCGCTGGGTGGGAGTGTGCGTCTGCTGGAGAGCGTGTCGAAATAGCCCACGCATTTTCTATAAACACTATGTCCGGATGGTGCAGTGAGAACCCAACATCAGCGAGCGTGGAGAACATGGATGTGGACTGCAGATACGTGGCGCTGGGTGGGAGTGTGGGTCTGCTGGAGAGCGTGCCGAAACAGCCCGCGCATTTTCTATAAACACTATGTCCAGATGGTGCAGTGAGAACCCAAAATCAGCGAGCGTGGAAAACATGGATGTGGACTGCAGATACGTGGCGCTGGGTGGGAGTGTGGGTCTGCTGGAGAGCGTGTCGAAACAGCCCGTGCATTTTCTATAAACACTATGTCCGGATGGTGCAGTGAGAAACCAACAAGAGCGAGCGTGGAGAACATGGAATGGGACTGCAGATATGTGGCGCTGGGTGGGAGTGTGGATCTGCTGGAGAGCGTGTCGAAATAGCCCACGAATTTTCTATAAACACTATGTCCGTGTGGTGCAGTGAGAACCCAAAATCAGCGAGCGTGGAGAACATGGATGTGGACTGCAGATACGTGGCGCTGGGTGGGAGTGTGGCTCTGCTGGAGAGCGTGTCGAAACAGCCCATGCATTTTCTATAAATAATATGTCCGGATGGTGCGGTGAGAACCTAAAATCGGCGAGCGTGGAGAACATGGATGTGGACTGCAGATACGTGGCGCTGGGTGGGAGTGTGGGTCTGCTGGAGAGCGTGTCGAAACAGCCCGTGCATTTTCTATAAACACTATGTCCGGATGGTGCAGTGAGAACCTTAAATCAGCGAGCATGGAGAACATGGATGTGGACTGCAGATACATGGCGCTGGGTGGGAGTGTGGATCTGCTGGAGGGCGTGTCGAAATAGCCCACGCATTTTCTATAAACACTATGTCCGGATGGTGCAGTGAGAACCCAAAATCAGCGAGCGTGGAGAACATGGATGTGGACTGCAGATACGTGGCGCTGGGTGGGAGTGTGGGTGTGCTGGAGAGCGTGTCGAAACAGCCTGTGCATTTTCTATAAATACTATGTCCAGATGGTGCAGTGAGAACCTAAAATCAGCGAGCGTGGAGAACACGGATGTGGACTGCAGATACGTGGCGCTGGGTGGGAGTGTGGGTCTGCTGGAGAGCGTGTCGAAACAGCCCGTGCATCTTCTATAAACATTATGTCCGGATGGTGCAGTGAGAACCTAAAATCAGCGAGCGTGGAGAACATGGATGTGGACTGCAGATACATGGCGCTGGGTGGGAGTGTGGATCTGCTGGAGGGCGTGTCGAAATAGCCCACGCATTTTCTATAAACACTATGTCCGGATAGTGCAGTGGGAAACCAACAAGAGCGAGCGTGGAGAACATGGAATGGGACTGCTAATATGTGGCGCTGGGTGGGAGTGTGGATCTGCTGGAGAGCGTGTCGAAATAGCCCACGCATTTTCTATAAACACTATGTCCGGATGGTGCAGTGAGAACCCAAAATCAGCGAGCGTGGAGAACATGGATGTGGACTGCAGATACGTGGCGCTGGGTGGGAGTGTGGGTCTGCTGGAGAGCGTGTCGAAATAGCCCACGCATTTTCTATAAACACTATGTCCGGATGGTGCAGTGAGAACCCAAAATCAGCGAGCGTGGAGAACATGGATGTGGACTGCAGATACGTGGCGCTGGGTGGGAGTGTGGGTCTGCTGGAGAGCGTGTCGAAACAGCCCGCGCATTTTCTATAAACACTATGTCCAGATGGTGCCGTGAGAACCCAAAATCAGCGAGCGTGGAAAACATGGATGTGGACTGCAGATACATGGCGCTGGGTGGGAGTGTGGATCTGCTGGAGGGCGTGTCGAAATAGCCCACGCATTTTCTATAACACTATGTCCGGATGGTGCAGTGAGAAACCAACAAGAGCGAGCGTGGAGAACATGGAATGGGACTGCAGATATGTGGCGCTGGGTGGGAGTAGGGATCTGCTGGAGAGCGTGTCGAAATAGCCCACGCATTTTCTATAAACACTATGTCCGGATGGTGCAGTGAGAACCCAAAATCAGCGAGCGTGGAGAACATGGATGTGGACTGCAGATACGTGGCGCTGGGTGGGAGTGTGGGTCTGCTGGAGAGCGTGTCGAAACAGCCCGCGCATTTTGTATAAATACTACGTCCGGATGGTGCAGTGAGAACCCAAAATCAGCGAGCGTGGAGAACATGGATGTGGACTGCAGATACGTGGCGCTGGGTGGGAGTGTGGGTCTGCTGGAGAGCGTGTCGAAACAGCCGGCGCATTTTCTACAAACACTATGTCCGGATGGTGCAGTGAGAACCTAAAATCAGCGAGCGTGGAGAACATGGATGTGGACTGCAGATACATGGCGCTGGGTGGGAGTGTGGATCTGCTGGAGGGCGTGTCGAAATAGCCCACGCATTTTCTATAAACACTATGTCCGGATGGTGCAGTGAGAAACCAACAAGAGCGAGCGTCGAGAACATGGAATGGGACTGCAGATATGTGGCGCTGGGTTTGAGTGTGGATCTGCTGGAGAGTGTGTCGAAACAGCCCACGCATTTTCTACAAACACTATGTCTGGATGGTGCAGTGAGAACTCAAAATCAGCGAGCGTGGAGAACATGGATGTGGACTGCAGATACGTGGCGCTGGGTGGGAGTGTGGGTCTGCTGGAGAGCGTGTCGAAACAGCCCGCGCATTTTCTATAAACACTATGTCCGGATGGTGCAGTGAGAACCTAAAATCAGCGAGCGTGGAGAACATGGATGTGGACTGCAGATACGTGGCGCTGGGTGGGAGTGTGGGTCTGCTGGAGAACGTGTCGAAACAGCCCGCGCATTTTCTATAAATACTATGTCCGGATGGTGCAGTGAGAACCCAAAATCAGCGAGCGTGGAGAACATGGATGTGGACTGCAGATACGTGGCGCTGGGTGGGAGTGTGGGTCTGCTGGAGAGCGTGTCGAAACAGCCCGCGCATTTTCTATAAACACTATGTCCGGATGGTGCAGTGAGAACCCAAAATCAGCGAGCGTGGAGAACATGGATGTGGACTGCAGATACGTGGCGCTGGGTGGGAGTGTGGGTCTGCTGGAGAGCGTGTCGAAACAGCCGCCGCATTTTCTATAAACACTATGTCCGGATGGTGCAGTGAGAACCTAAAATCAGCGAGCGTGGAGAACATGGATGTGGACTGCAGATACATGGCGCTGGGTGGGAGTGTGGATCTGCTGGAGGGCGTGTCGAAATGGCCCACGCATTTTCTATAAACACTATGTCCGGATGGTGCAGTGAGAAACCAACAAGAGCGAGCGTGGAGAACATGGAATGGGACTGCAGATATGTGGCGCTGGGTGGGAGTGTGGATCTGCTGGAGAGCGTGTCGAAATAGCCCACGCATTTTCTATAAACACTATGTCCGGATATTGCAGTGAGAAACCAACAAGAGCGAGCGTGGAGAACATTTAATGGGACTGCAGATATGTGGCGCTGGGTGGGAGTGTCGATCTGCTGGAGAGCGTGTCGAAATAGCCCACGCATTTTCTATAAACACTATGTCCGGATGGTGCAGTGAGAACCCAATATCAGCGAGCGTGGAGAGCATGGATGTGGACTGCAGATATGTGGCGCTGGGTGGGAGTGTGGGTCTGCTGGAGAGCGTGTCGAAACAGCCCGTGCATTTTCTATAAACACTATGTCCGGATGGTGCAGTGAGAACCTAAAATCAGCGAGCGTGAAGAACATGGATGTGGACTGCAGATACGTGGCGCTGGGTGGGAGTGTGGGTCTGCTGGAGAGCGTGTCGAAACAGCCCGTGCATTTTCTATAAACACTATGTCCGGATGGTGCAGTGAGAAACCAACAAGAGCGAACGTGGAGAACATGGAATGGGACTGCAGATATGTGGCGCTGGGTGGGAGTGTGCATCTGCTGGAGAGCGTGTCGAAATAGCCCACGCATTTTCTATAAACACTATGTCCGGATGGTGCAGTGAGAACCCAAAATCAGCGAGCGTGGAGAACATGGATGTGGACTGCAGATACATGGCGCTGGGTGGGAGTGTGGATCTGCTGGAGGGCGTGTCGAAATAGCCCATGCATTTTCTATAAACACTATGTCCGGATGGTGCAGTGAGAAACCAACAAGAGCGAGCGTGGAGAACATGGAATGGGACTGCAGATATGTGGCGCTGGGTGGGAGTGTGGATCTGCTGGAGAGCGTGTCGAAACAGCCCGCGCATTTTCTATAAACACTATGTCCGGATGGTGCAGTGAGAACCTAAAATCAGCGAGCGTGGAGAACATGGATGTGGACTGCAGATACGTGGCGCTGGGTGGGAGTGTGGGTCTGCTGGAGAGCGTGTCGAAACAGCCCGTGCATTTTCTATAAACACTATGTCCGGATGGTGCAGTGAGAACCTAGAATCAGCTAGCGTGGAAAACATGGATGTGGACTGCAGATACATGGCGCTGGGTGGGAGTGTGGATCTGCTGGAGGGCGTGTCGAAATAGCCCACGCATTTTCTATAAACACTATGTCCGGATGGTGCAGTGAGAAACTAACAAGAGCGAGCGTGGAGAACATGGAATGGGACTGCAGATATGTGGCGCTGGGTGGGAGTGTGGATCTGCTGGAGAGCGTGTGGAAATAGCCCACGCATTTTCTATAAACACTATGTCCGGATGGTGCAGTGAGAACCCAAAATCAGCGAGCGTGGAGAACATGGATGTGGACTGCAGATACGTGGCGCTGGGTGGGAGTGTGGGTCTGCTGGAGAGCGTGTCGAAACAGCCCGCGCATTTTCTATAAACACTATGTCCAGATGGTGCAGTGAGAACCCAAAATCAGCGAGCGTGGAAAACATGGATGTGGACTGCAGATACATGGCGCTGGGTGGGAGTGTGGATCTGCTGGAGGGCGTGTCGAAATAGCCCACGCATTTTCTATAAACACTATGTCCGGATGGTGCAGTGAGAAACCAACAAGAGCGAGCGTGGAGAACATGGAATGGGACTGCAGATATGTGGCGCTGGGTGGGAGTGTGGATCTGCTGGAGAGCGTGTCGAAATAGCCCACGCATTTTCTATAAACACTATGTACGGATGGTGCAGTGAGAAACCAACAAGAGCGAGCGCGGAGAACATGGAATGGGACTGCAGATATGTGGCGCTGGGTGGGAGTGTGGATCTGCTGGAGAGCGTGTCGAAATAAGCCACGCATTTTCTATAAACACTATGTCCGCATGGTGCAGTGAGAACCCAAAATCAGCGAGCGTGGAGAACATGGATGTGGACTGCAGATACGTGGCGCTGGGTGGGAGTGTGGGTCTGCTGGAGAGCGTGTCGAATCAGCCCGTGCATTTTCTATAAACACTATGTCCGGTTGGTGCAGTGGTCAACACAGCTGCAAACTACGCAGGAGGTACCGGCTTCGAGTCGCTGTCTGGCACACATCGGCGCCCCTGATTCTACATAAACTGCCGATTCAGCTGATACCGTTAGTTCCTTTGCTTTCCTTTCTCCCCAATCTACCTTCAATTACGTAATAATGATTGCCATTGTCTCTGTACGCATTCAGTATCCCTTGTTCATCCTTTTTTCCAACGAGATCTTCATTTCTTTCCCAGAACTTTTTATATCAGAATGCATCTACAGCATGATTCTTATTAACGTTTATAGGTCCCTCGAAGCGACGTGGAAGACGCAGGGGCAAACGAGTAATATAAGACACACGGGGTCGCAAAAGTCGGGAAATACCCCAAACGTGGATGAGAAATGTCGAACATGTGACGTCACCAGATAATGTACCTCGCCGCAACTGCAGTGACAATTGAGCCCTGCAATACTTGCATTCGAGCAAACTGTGCCAATTTCCAACAAGTTTTGTAAATGCGTACTTTTATAAGCGTAGCAGGTATAAAATTATTGTCCTCGCTGTAAGAGTGTAAAAGCTGTTCTTATTTTGTTTTTCATTGCTTCCGTCCCTTCTTTTTCTGTTTACAGGTAATGTTTGCTTAAGAAAACGTAGGTCGTTTACTGGTAACGACGGAATTCGGAAGCTGATGCTGATTTACTTGTTGTTCTCTACTTTTCAATAAAGCAGCAGAGAAAGTGAGACCAGTAAACGCATAACTGTCTAATCTGATGAAAAAAATGCTGCCTGCTAGGTGCAAGACTAGAACCCCGAGGATCACGCGCTAATGCTGCACACGTCGGCGCAGAACCAAGCTCACGTGAATACTTGCCTTGCGTCGGGACCGACAGACCGGCAGACCGATAGACTCAACCGGTGCACGTGCGGCGAGGTACGCCATATGATGACGTCACATGTACCCAACTTTTGCGACCCCATGTGTCTTGCATTAAATTACTTGTCTCAATGTCATCTACGTCGCTTCGGAGGTTTTTAAACCTTAATAAGAATCACCCTGTATTTTTTGCACGTATACGTTCTTTTTATTATTACTATTATTATTACTTTAACAGTACTACTGGCAGCAGCTGCAGTATTATAAATACGGCTAGCAATAACTTTATTAGTTCATAGAACAGTATTATTTACTCACATTGTGACTGAGACCATTTAAATACTACACTGAAGCGCCAAAGAAACTGGTATAGGCATGGGTATTCAAATACAGAGATATGTAAATACACAGAATCCGGCGCTGCGGTCGGCAACGCCTATATAGGAGAACAAGTGTCTGGTGCAGTTGCTACAATGCTGCTACAATGGCAGGTTATCAAGATTTAAGTGAGTTTGAACGTGGTGCTATTGTCGACGCACGAGCGATGGGACACAGCATACCCGAGTTGGCGACGAAGTGGGAATTTTCCAGAACAACTATTTCAAGAGTGTATCTTGAATATCAGGAATCCGGTAAAACATCAAATCTCCGACATCGCTGCTGCCGGAAAAAGATCCTTCAAGAACTGGAGAGAATAGTTCAGCCTGACAGAAGTGCAACCCTTCCGCAAATTGTTGCAGATTTCAATGGTGGGCCATAAACAAATGTCAGCGTGCAAACTATTCAGCGAAATCGGCTTTCGGAGCCGAAGGCCGACCTTGATGACTGCACAAGGCTTTACGCTCCACCTGGGCCCGTCAACAGCGACATTGGACTTTTGATGACTGGAAACATGATGCCTGGTCGGACGAGGCTCGTTTAAAATTCTATCGAGCGGATGGACATGTCCGGGTATGGAGACAACATAATGACTTCATGAACCCTCCATATCAGCAGGCAACTCTTCAAGCCGGTGGAGACTCTGTAATGGTGTGGGACGTGTGCAGTTAGACTGATATGGGACCCCTGATTTGTCTAGATACCTCTCTGACAGGTGACTCGAAAGTAAGCACCTGCATCTATTCATGTCCATTTTGTATTCCGACGGACTTGGGCAATTCCAGCAGGACAATGTGAGATTCCACACATCCATAATTGCTACATAGTGGCTCCAGGAACACTCTTCTGAGTTTAAACACTTCCGCTGGCCATCAAACTCCTCAGATACGAACATTATTGAGCATATCTGGCATACATTGCAAGGTGCTGTTCAGAAGAGATCTCCACCGACCTGCTCCCCCCCTTCCCCCCCCCCCCACCCCGTACTCTTACGGATTCATGGACATACCTGCTGGATTCATGGTGTCAGTTCCCTCCAGTACTACTTCAGACATTAGTCGAGTCCATGTTATTTCAAGCTTTGGCACTTCTGCGTGTTCGCAGAGGCCCTACACGATATTAGGCAGATGTACCAGTTTCTTTGGCTCTTCAGTGTATTTGTCGCATTAAAATTGTTATTTCTTGCGTAACCGTACGTGTCAAACCCTGGTCCGATGTGGGAGAGGGACCGATGGCCTCAATCAGAGCAGGTTAAACGAATAAATATAACTATCATGTTCCTCACAGGACTGTATCACGATTCTTGCCTCGTGACACGTGTAGCTGTCCTGCTAGAAGATTCCATCGCCTTCAGGGAAGACATCAAGCATCCAGTTGAGCAGCGAGGTGTTTGATTGTGATCCATCGATCATCGCTAATGAGAATGTTCTCACGTTGCAACGTCACAGGAATAACAGCTGTGTGCGGCCCGGACAGCAAGAGAAAGATCGGACAGATTTGCGCGACCGAGTCCGCGTCCAGCGACTTACCGTGCTTTTGTTCACTGCCAGGTCGCCGTAGATATTCTCAAAGGGCCTATGAATACTTATGGTGTTCTTGTTTTCCGTCAAAAAAAAATTTAATGACGACTCTCCACTTGGAACGCACCTCCGTTACAGACGCCATTTTGAAGGATACGTATAGCACCGCCACCTATAGGAACTTATGAAACCACAGAGGCTGAGTCAGGGATAGTCCACGACGTCCCACAGCAAATTCCACACTTTTAAACCGAAATTGACCAAAAAAACTTGTGTTGCATTACTTACTGAACACCTCTCGTAAATGTAAAAACCACCAAACCTCACTCATTCATTGCCAAAAGCTGCAACTTATTCAAGAATACATACTTTACAACATGTGTGTAACTGCAGCTTATGCCACTGAAATCAAGATAATACAAGCATTTATTTCATGCATGATCAACATATATTTCTGTTGTTGTCTGTTCTTATTATGATAGGCACTTTCCTTGACATCTAACAATTTTATATGGAGTCTAATAATACGCGCATCCTTAGGCTTGTCCCGACTTTCCAATGGAAGAATATTTTTGTAAATGTAACAAATTTTGTTTCAAAAGTGAGTCTGCTTAAGTCGCCTGCGTTTGTGCCTCAGATATAGCAACAATAGTGGAACTAGTTTCTTCTTGTTTGGGAAATAGGTCTCTTACCTTTGACGTTTTACTACCGCATCTGTTTGGTTTCTCCGTCGGCTACAGTGGTGGTGACTTATTTGGTACGTTAATTTGGTATTGCATTCGATATAAGTTTTCTATGTCACATATCCACTGATTTGACGGGAAGAGTACTGAACAAAACATCACGTTTTCGAGTAGATATACGATGTCTTTCTGCAGAAGGTCTGGTCTTTTTTTTCCCTTAAAACAAAACGATGTTCTTCAATAAATATATCTAGATTACAAGAGAATCGTGGATAAACTGGTCTGTAATGTATCGTCTCGCACCTCCCAGTGTTTTAAAGAAACTAAAGAAAGACAAATGTTTAGCTTGCTGGCCGCTTGTAGAGCTGCTGTCACAGAGTATCGTAAAAGTGATAAACAGTGTTAGATTTTAGCTGAACTGAGTGTGTGCTTTGAAACACTTCCACCTGCACGAGTATTGTACACTGTCGTCAGCTTCCCGCCTGCCCTGTTTTACAGAACAGGAAATCCTCCGGCCTCCGCGTAATGTGATCGAAGGTGCACCTCCAACACCTTTTTGCCTGATCGTGATTTCATTATCTTTCAAATACTTACCATAGATGCTTCAGATAGTTGCAAGCTAACAGCCATTTCCGAGATGCTTCCTCCCAGGCGCCGGGCCATAACAATCGGTCCATAGTAGTATACACACACACTCACGCAAAAGCAACTCACACAGCACATGACTGCAGCTCTTTTCTGACGGTCTTTCTGTTGTGACTTGCTACGACTCAGCATTTCCGCTATTGTGAGTAGTAACTATCCTGTTCATAATATTGTTACACTCCATCCTGGATTTTCCATTGCTGAATTTTGTCCTTAGTCATAGTCCGATATTTCAGCAGAGTACCCCATTTGCAGCCTGTACAGTTGCTATAATGTGTCCCCACTTGTCTATGCACTTCTTCTATACTTTCCTTACCACTCACCAGGTGCTTTTCAGACTCGCAGCAGATAGTGGTCATAATTATTTTGGCTCATCAGTATAAAATGAAATATATTAAATAAATTATTTAGGACGTTGCATGTTCTACTCTGAGATGAACTAGTGACAATGATTATACAAAAAAGACGTGTTCCCCTTGATAGGACATCCAGAACTGTTGTATAGATTATTCGTGACTGACAACATGTGTGTACAGTTTTATTTATTGCTTTCCAGTAAAAGAAGACCACAACCATATTTCAAGACAACAGTCCCATCTTCAGGGGCAAATAATGTCCATACAGCTGCGAGGACGGGGCTTGAGTCGTGCTTGGGTAGCTCAGTTGGTAGAGCACTTGCCCGCGAAAGTAAAAAGTCCCGAGTTCGAGTCTCGGTCCGGCACACCGTTTTAATCTGCCAGGAAGTTTCAATGTCCATACAACTAACAGGGTGTAATATAGTGATTCCTGGTACATGGCATGTAAGCAGAAAAACTGCATTACATGAAATGAGTATTCTTTTTCATGTCATATATGGGGGAATCACTATATTATCCCCTATTAGTTGTATTGTCATTCTATGCACCTGAAGATGGGACTCTTATCCTGAAATCCGGTCATTCTCTTCTTTTATAGGAAAATAAAATTTAACACAACTGTATGCAGATGTTATCAATCAGGAACAAAAAGGCATCACCGTCATGCGTAGAGTAATAGCTGTCAGTACTTACAATGATGGGCAGCAGGAGTTCGTGAGTCTCGTTGCCCCTCCACAGGCGCGACTCCGAGGGCAGTGGAGGAATGTCACAGGAGAGTGACTCCAGCTTCTCCTCGAGACGCGACGGGATGCGGTGCGGTGGTCTGGGAGGCGGCAGAGGGGGGCGTGGCTCGGCGGTGCTGAGCCCTTCCAGGGCCGCAGAGCTTCCACTGGACCCTTCTAGTGCTGTAGGGCTACCACTCGATTCTTCCTCAATGGCAGGGTTGCCGTCAGAGAAGGTGATAGGCGGCGGTGGGGGAGTGGTGGCAGCATTGGTGGTGGTAGTGGTAGTGATGGTTGTGGTTGTGGTGCTGCTGCTGCTGCTGGGTGCCCCACTGGTGGCTGGAGTAGCTGCAGGGGTGGAAGTGGTGGTAGCAGCCGGCTCAGGGGCCGCTGTGGGTACCGCTGCGACCTCAGAAACACTGCTGCTAGCAGCCTGACTGCTGCTAGCGGTCTGACTGCTGCTGAGTGCTGTCTGACCGCTGCTGTTAGTGCTCTGACTGCTGCTACTGACTGCCTGACTGCTGCTGCTGACTGACTGGCTGCTGCTGCTGACTCCCTGACTGCTGCTACTGCCAGTCTGACTGCTGCTGCCGCTGTCCTGGCTGCTGCTGAAGACATGCTGACTGCTGACAATATCAGCTTCGCTGCTGATGCCACTGGCACCTGCTGGCGTAGCTACGCCACTGCTTCTGCCAGATAAATCGTCGCGGTTCGTGCTGGGCACCTCAGCACTGCAAAATAATAGGGAGAAGCGAGATTATAACAGGTAACTTCTCTTTATTGGTGCACGGCTGGGGCGATATCTTAGTGGCAGATACACTCCTGGAAATGGAAAAAAGAACACATTGACACCGGTGTGTCAGACCCACCATACTTGCTCCGGACACTGCGAGACGGCTGTACAAGCAATGATCACACGCACGGCACAGCGGACACACCAGGAACCGCGGTGTTGGCCGTCGAATGGCGCTAGCTGCGCAGCATTTGTGCACCGCCGCCGTCAGTGTCAGCCAGTTTGCCGTGGCATACGGAGCTCCATCGCAGTCTTTAACACTGGTAGCATGCCGCGACAGCGTGGACGTGAACCGTATGTGCAGTTGACGGACTTTGAGCGAGGGCGTATAGCGGGCATGCGGGAGGTCGGATGGACGTACCGCCGAATTGCTCAACACGTGGGGCGTGAGATCTCCACAGTACATCGATGTTGTCGCCAGTGGTCGGCGGAAGGTGCACGTGCCCGTCGACCTGGGACCGGACCGCAGCGACGCACGGATTCACGCCAAGACCGTAGGATCCTACGCAGTGCCGTAGGGGTCCGCACCGCCACTTCCCAGCAAATTAGGGACACTGTTGCTCCTGGGGTATCGGCGAGGACCATTCGCAACCGTCTCCATGAAGCTGGGCTACGGTCCCGCACACCGTTAGGCCGTCTTTCGCTCACGCCCCAACGTCTTGTAGCCCGCCTCCAGTGGTGTCGCGACAGGCGTGAATGGAGGGACGAATGGAGACGTGTCGTCTTCAGCGATGAGAGTCGCTTCTGCCTTGGTGCCAATGATAGTCGTATGCGTGTTTGGCGCCGTGCAGGTGAGCGCCACAATCAGGACTGCATACGACCGAGGCACACAGGGCCAACACCCGGCATCATGGTGTGGGGAGCGATCTCCTACACTGGCCGTACACCACTGGTGATCGTCGAGGGGACACTGAATAGTGCACGGTACATCCAAACCGTCATCGAACCCATCGTTCTACCATTCCTAGACCGGCAAGGGAACTTGCTGTTCCAACAGGACAATGCACGTCCGCATGTATCCCGTGCCACCCAACGTGCTCTAAAAGGTGTAAGTCAACTACCCTGGCCAGCAAGATCTCCAGATCTGTCCCCCATTGAGCATGTTTGGGACTGGATGAAGCGTCGTCTCACGCGGTCTGCACGTCCAGCACGAACGCTGGTCCAACTGAGGCGCCAGGTGGAAATGGCATGGCAAGCCGTTCCACAGGACTACATCCAGCATCTCTACGATCGTCTCCATGGGAGAATAGCAGCCTGCATTGCTGCGAAAGGTGGATATACACTGTACTAGTGCCGACATTGTGCATGCTCTGTTGCCTGTGTCTATGTGCCTGTGGTTCTGTCAGTGTGATCATGTGATGTATCTGACCCCAGGAATGTGTCAATAAAGTTTCCCCTTCCTGGGACAATGAATTCACGGTGTTCGTATTTCAATTTCCAGGAGTGTATTACATATTGAGAGGAGTGGTTCAAATGGCTCTGAGAACTATGCGACTTAACTTCTGAGGTCATCAGTCGCCTAGAACTTAGAATTAATTAAACCTAACTAACCTAAGGACAACACACACATCCATGCCCGAGGCAGGATTCGAACCTGCGACCGTAGCGGTCACGCGGTTGCAGACTGAAGCGCCTTTAACCGCACGGCAACGCCGGACGGCATTACATATTGAGAGACTTAAGCGGTATTTTATTTATGAGAAAAGCTCTACTTTAATATTTCTGCGAACAGCAGACAAGAATGGGACTCATATTGGGCAAACTGTAAAAGAATACACAAAATGGCATCTAAAAATTAATTTCGAAAAAAGTTCATGAGATTGGATACAAAAGGAACGGATGTAGTTCTAAAAAATGATAAAACTAAAAAAAAATGTGAACATTTTTAGTATTAAGATTCTTCTAGATCCTGGGACAAAGATATTGAGACGAGAGTACGCAAGAGGAAACGAACAATGAAGTCATGACACGAACTGATTTGGAATAATAGAGTTAATCACAAGATGAAAACAGGGAGGTTCCATATTATTATTGAGACTATAGTTACTTATGCTACAGAAATGTGGTCACTGAAACTTTAAAATGAGATGATACAAATCCATCATGAAATCAATATCACAAGTTATAAAAGTCAGTGTTGGTAATTCACACACAGAAATAAAAAGAGACTTAGAGCTTTAGAAATGTACCACTTGAGAAGTGCGTGTAGAACTTCCCAACGTGACCACGTAAGAAATGCTTAAATACACATACTCATGCAGTATTACGGACAGAATAGAATAAAGACACCGAGGAGAGTGTCAAAAGATTCGAAGACAACAGATGACGAAAGAGAGCACTTGCGTGGTAACCTCTTGGAAGGAAAATAAGAGGAAGACAACTAAAAGGGTGGAATAGGGGTATTTGGGAAGCGATGGAGGACCACCGCGGAAAAAGAAGATAAACGTAATCTATGAACATAAGATCAAATAATCAAAAATATGGAAAAAAATGAGACTGACACAGTAAACAACAACCAGAGCAAAGAATAAGACTTCAGTGGTTTTGGCTTGTTAAGAGAAGGAGCAATGACAAGTGGCCGAAGAAGGTATGGCCCCAAGAAGAACTAAAAGGGGAAACCACTTTTGTCACGGGAACTGTATACTAATAGAGCAGTGGATGAGAAGGTGTGAACAGGTTCCAACTGGAATAACCGAGACTACTGGAAGAAAAAAGCGACTAACCTCTAGTGGGAAAAGTCAGAAGAAGAAAAAGAAGAAAGTAAAGCTTTAGTCACCATGAAGGTTGCTTTGTACATGGTGCTACAGGGATTGGTATTCCCTCGATTTCTTCTCATCCCTGAAAAGACAACCAGCCAGTGTTGTAAAATGCCTTTTTTACGAGATGCCTCGTAAATGAACTTGAAGGTCTTATGGCTACCACACTAGATGATGCCGGGGTACTTTCACAGGATACAGCACATCAATAACAGAGATTAAGTCCGCGAAGATAATGTTGTAATTGCTTCGAAATCGATAGAAACAAATTAAAACAATAAATACAGCTGGGTGGAGAAAAAGTAGTACCAGCGTTGCCATTGTCTTCCGTAACAAAATATTTCACAGCTGACGCCTTCAATTAACAGTGCTATGGAACCAATAATATGTACACAGTAATTCCGTGATCATGTTACAAACTTTCAGATATGAATGAGAAGGATAATATATAAATCTGAGGTAACATAGTCTGGAAACGACTGGCTACAAAGATAAAAGCGGAACTCTGCTCCAGTATCTGTGTTAGCTTCACGCAGCGCTCAGACTAAAAGCCCCAGATTCCGAACCCTGGGCATGACGTACAGAATTCCCCCTGAATACTCTCCGATACCCTTAAATAATTTCTCCTGTTGATCGACTGGTAACGGCGCACGTAACTTGATGTCAGAGCTACCTAAAAACAACAGGCTGTGACACATTAATAATGAATTCCATTTACCTGCATAACTTTTACTGCTTTCTGCATTTACAACAACTGTTGACGATGCCGACCCCCCCCCCCCCCCCTCCTCACCAACCCCTTAGCGTCAGTGCAGGCATAGCACCAAGGCACGAAGTTCTCTTGTACCCATTCTAATGTTCCTGGTGTCATTTGAACAATGTCACAGGCAGCGATAATTCTTGCCAGGAGATCCTCTTCAGTCTCGAGAGGCGTCTCGTACACAGGACTTTTCACACGGCCCCACGAGAATTAATCACTTGCAGCGACATCAAGTGAATGTGTTGCTTCCCTGCTTATCCACATTTCATGGAAAGTGTCATCCACGTGCTCGCAAACCCGCTGTCCAAAGTGAGATGAGGCTCCATCACGTTGGAACCACATACGAGTACATTGACAAACGACAAGTGGGATGTATATGTGACACAACAATAGCATCAGCACATATATTCCACTGTCAGAAGTATCAAAAATGTTTTCTCTTATAACTTTCGACTTAGTCGTTGTTGGACCAGGGTGCCGTACCTGGAATTGACACATTTACGCTTCTCCATCATCCCCGAAAGTTTTCACCATCGTCATGGAATCATCCTGTAAGTTTCTAGATTCCCCCTGTATGCTACAATGGTGCGTAGGTAAGAAGGGAGATTACTTTGGGGAGTCGCCAATGTGCTGTCCGCATATGCCCCAAACCACGCGATCAAACTGCTGCCCAGTGCCTAGTCTGGTACCTGGGAATGATGGGGCGGCCACTATATCGGACCCATGTTTCTGCTTCTGACTTTCGACACGGAAATTCAAATGTAGAGCAAATCTTTCGTTGTCAGATAGACGGGGCTCGTTCAGTAAGTAATGCAACACGATTTTTTCTTTGCCTATCTCGGTTGAAATATGCGTAATTTGTCGTGAGACATCCTGGGATATTTTCTCTTCAGTCCCTGTAAGTGGCAGCACTGTACATACCCTTCAAAATGGCGTCTGTACTAGCTATGAGTTCCAAGCACAGAACCGCCATAGTGTTTGTTTTGGCGGAAAACCAGACCATCACAGGTGTTCATAGAATGTCCACGGAGATCTGGCAGTGAACAAAACCACGGTGAGTCGTTGGGCGAGGCGTCTGCCGTCATCGAACCAAGGTCACACAAACTTGTCCGAACTGCAGGGTGCTAGCTGGCTGCTCACAGATGGAACATCTGCAGGAATGGAACGTGCGGACACACTCATTCGAGGTAATCAATGGATTACACTCATACACCTCGCTAGTCAAGTGATTGTCTCTGTTGATACTCAAAGGTTTGAGCCTGCTGGGCTTCTCGCTGCCTAACAGAAGACCATAAAGAGCAATGAAGGACCATCTGTGTGGAATTGCTTGCGCACTACGAAACTGAAAGTAAGAACTTTTGGTCTAACGTCGTCACAGGCAGTGGCAAAAATGCAAATGAACTTCTTCTTCTCCATGGCAACGCAAGGTCTCAGAGAAGTCTGCGCAACCGAAAGAAGCTCACAAAACTTTATTGGACTCTTCTTCCTCATCCACCCTACAGCCCAGACCTCGCACTTTCCGAACACCATCCGTTTGCCCCAACGTAGGACGCATTCCACGGGAAGCGGTATCTGGGTGATAGGAAGATTATTGACTACGTTAAAAAATTCCAAAAGAGTGAGGAATAGTATGGTGTATTGAAATGCTGAATAAAACCAAACTGCTATCAGAAAAAAAAGTTTTGCATTACTTACTGAACACCTCTCGTAATCTTCGTACATCCATATTTAAATTGGATGAAGGTGGGACACAGCTGGTATAATTTTTATTAAAAATGGAACTCCTCCAGCTGCACTTAAGATTTTATATTTATTTAGCTAATAGTTTCGACGTTGCGTCAACGCCACGTTCAGGCCCTATATAACATATATTCCCATATATAAGACGGATAAGGAATTTCATGCTTATCCGTCTTGTATATGGGAATTTGGCTCAATAATGTGTCGAATCTCGTATATGTGGATTAATTCCCCTGGTATGAAGATTTATCCGTTTAGTATTGAGTACAAGACAAGTAATTTATGTTTCTGTACTCGTTTATATGTAATACGTACCAGATCGGGTTGACGGAGGAGATAGAGAAGATTCAAAGAAGAGCGGCACGTTTCGTCACAAGGTTATTTGGTAACCGTGATAGCGTTACGGAGATGTTTACCAAACTCAAGTGGCAGACTCTGCAAGAGAGGCGTTCTGCATCGCGGTGTAGCTTGCTCGCCATGTTTCGAGAGGGTGCGTTTCTGGATGAGGTATCGAATATATTGCTTCCCCCCACTTATACCTCCCGAGGAGATCACGAATGTAAAATTAGAGAGATTCGAGCGCGCACGGAGGCTTTCAGACAGTCGTTCTTCCCGCGAACCATACGCGACTGGAACAGAAAAGGGAGGTAATGACAGTGGCACGTAAAGTGCCCTCCGCCACACACCGTTGGGTGGCTTGCGGAGTATAAATGTAGATGTAGATGTAAATGTAGAAAGAACCAGCCTTCCGCAGACAGAATCTATACTTTGACACATTAGCATCTTTCGTTTACACGAGTCAGTGCTATAATCAAGTTTTATCATAATCATTTGATGAGCTTTTTCTTCAGCATAGTTTTACCCCCCACCATTATGATCGTTCTCGTAAATGATTGCATAGTCAATATATTTAAACTAGTAATTTTATACAAGAACAAGTTTATAAAGATAGGTGAAATAAGTGAGTACTTATGGTGTAGTGATGATATAAATGTTTGACTTTAGTCGTCCAAGTAGGTGGGTGATTAGGCATTTCAGTGATTGTTGTTCACTTATTTCAACTCTTGACTGGATTACGTATAACAATACGAGAGTTATACTTGGTATACCTTACTGAGTACTCTTCTTCAGTAATTAGTTATTAGAGGAACTACAAGTATTTTACATATGACACGAACTATTTGGACTGACAACAGCCTGTTTACTTCTATCTGGAGCATTGTTATGTACTTCATCATTCTTTTACTAAGGCGGGCATGTTAGAATTGGATTACCTTAGACCCGGGTCACGGCCTTAAATGGGGCACCGACATTGCAATGGTCAATTTTGGTGGCATTTTAGCTTACATTTCTCTTGTTGTAATGAGTCGATTAATGAATTGACTCATATGCATTTATTTTACACCACTGACTACCTTTTAATATATTAACTGGGTTCCATACGATTCTTCCAGTTCCTTCTCATCTGTGTTTCGTATCGTTATGAATGATGTTTCAGTAACCTGTTTCAGTTTGTTACTTTATAGTGATGACGATACAGTGTTATGCAAATGTAAATCCTTTCCACCTTTCCCACAATTCACTATTTATAAACTGTGGAATCATACCTTACATATGTTTGATTGGCAATGCATTTTTTTTCCTTTCTGTTAGCTAAACTGTACACACAAAGAAGAGTTTTAGGGTATTATTATTCGTTTCAAATACAATTTTAATACTGTTTTATGCCTATATTATTATCTCTAAGAGTAATGGCATGCATTTTTATTCTAATGTCTGGTATTGATCTATAATGGAAATAACCGTATATATTTAATATCATTTGTACCATAAAAATTGTTAATGTCAAGGTAAATTGCAACTTAGTGAAAATGAAGGAAATGTAACTACTTTTAATGAATTGATCCTATATATAATATGTTTATAATATATTTATTTTGTACACTAGCTCACAGACTACTGATGTCTCACATTGTTTTATGTATGGTGTTGTTATATAGGGCCTGAAGATGGCGTTGACGCAACGTCGAAACTAGTAGCCAAATAAATATAAAATCTTAAGTGCAGTTGGAGGAGTTTCATTTTTAATAAAAAACCTCTCGTAATATTCCAGTTTTGAACATGGCCGATAATGCAGCAACCATAGACGAAATTTGTAATATTACTTGAAAATACAGCTCTTCGGTTGCACAGGTAAAAAATTTTCAACTTTACCTAGGTTTCAACTGCTCTAAGGCAGCCTTCCCCCCCATGAACCATGGACCTTGCCGTTGGTGGGGAGGCTTGCGTGCCTCAGCGATACAGATAGCCGTACCGTAGGTGCAACCACAACGGAGGGGTATCTGTTGAGAGGCCAGACAAACGTGTGGTTCCTGAAGAGGGGCAGCAGCCTTTTCAGTAGTTGCAAGGGCAACAGTCTGGATGATTGACTGATCTGGCCTTGTAACAATAACCAAAACGGCCTTGCTGTGCTGGTACTGCGAACGGCTGAAAGCAAGGGGAAACTACAGCCGTAATTTTTCCCGAGGGCATGCAGCTTTACTGTATGATTACATGATGATGGCGTCCTCTTGGGTAAAATATTCCGGAGGTAAAATAGTCCCCCATTCGGATCTCCGGGCGGGGACTACTCAAGAGGATGTCGTTATCAGGAGAAAGAAAACTGGCTTTCTACGGATCGGAGCGTGGAATGTCAGATCCCTTAATCGGGCAGGTAGGTTAGAAAATTTAAAAAGGGAAATGGATAGGTTGAAGTTAGATATAGTGGGAATTAGTGAAGTTCGGTGGCAGGAGGAACAAGACTTCTGGTCAGGTGACTACAGGGTTATAAACACAAAATCAAATAGGGGTAATGCAGGAGTAGGTTTAATAATGAATAGGAAAATAGGAATGCGGGTAAGCTACTACAAACAGCATAGTGAACGCATTATTGTGGCCAAGATAGATACGAAGCCCACACCTACTACAGTAGTTCAAGTTTATATGCCAACTAGCTCTGCAGATGACGAAGAAATTGAAGAAATGTATGATGAAATAAAAGAAATTATTCAGATAGTGAAGGGAGACGAAAATTTAATAGTCATGGGTGACTGGAATTCAAGTGTAGGAAAAGGGAGAGAAGGAAACATAGTAGGTGAATATGGATTGGGGGACAGAAATGAAAGAGGAAGCCGCCTGGTAGAATTTTGCACGGAGCACAACATAATCATAACTAACACTTGGTTTAAGAATCATGAAAGAAGATTGTATACATGAAAGAACCCTGGAGATACTAAAAGGTATCAGATAGATTATATAATGGTAAGACAGAGATTTAGGAACCAGGTTTTAAATTGTAAGACATTTCCAGGGGCAGATGTGGACTCTGACCACAATCTATTGGTTATGACCTGTAGATTAAAACTGAAGAAACTGCAAAAAGGTGGAAATTTAAGGAGATGGGACCTGGATAAACTAAAAGAACCAGAGGTTGTACAGAGATTCAGGGAGAGCATAAGGGAGCAATTGACAGGAATGGCGGAAATAAATACAGTAGAAGAAGAATGGGTAGCTTTGAGGGATGAAGTAGTGAAGGCAGCAGAGGATCAAGTAGGTAAAAAGACGAGGGCTAGTAGAAATCCTTGGGTAACAGAAGAAATATTGAATTTAATTGATGAAAGGAGAAAATATAAAAATGCAGTAAGTGAAACAGGCAAAAAGGAATACAAACGTCTCAAAAATGAGATCGACAGGAAGTGCAAAATGGCTAAGCAGGGATGGCTAGAGGACAAATGTAAGGATGTAGAGGCTTATCTCACTAGGGGTAAGATAGATACTGCCTACAGGAAAATTAAAGAGACCTTTGGAGATAAGAGAACCACATGTATGAACATCAAGAGCTCAGATGGAAACCCAGTTCTAAGCAAAGAAGGGAAAGCAGAAAGGTGGAAGGAGTATATAGAGGGGCTATACAAGGGCGATGCACTTGAGAACAACATTATGGAAATGGAAGAGGATGTAGATGAAGATGAGATGGGAGATACGATACTGCGTGAAGAGTTTGACAGAGCACTGAAAGACCTGAGTCGAAACAAGGCCCCGGGAGTAGACAATATTCCATTGGAACTACTGACGGCCTTGGGAGAGCCAGTCCTGACAAAACTCTACCATCTGGTGAGCAAGGTGTATGAAACAGGTGAAATACCCTCAGACTTCAAGAAGAATATAATAATTCCAATCCCAAAGAAAGCAGGTGTTGACAGATGTGAAAATTACCGAACTATCAGCTTAATAAGTCACAGCTGCAAAATACTAACACGAATTCTTTACAGACGAATGGAAAAACTAGTAGAAGCCAACCTCGGGGAAGATCAGTTTGGATTCCGTAGAAACACTGGAACACGTGAGGCAATACTGACCTTACGACTTATCTTAGAAGAAAGATTAAGGAAAGGCAAACCTACGTTTCTAGCATTTGTAGACTTAGAGAAAGCTTTTGACAATGTTGACTGGAATACTCTCTTTCAAATTCTGAAGGTGGCAGGGGTAAAATACAGGGAGCGAAAGGCTATTTACAATTTGTACAGAAACCAGATGGCAGTTATAAGAGTCGAGGGGCATGAAAGGGAAGCAGTGGTTGGGAAGGGAGTAAGACAGGGTTGTAGCCTCTCCCCGATGTTGTTCAATCTGTATATTGAGCATGCAGTAAAGGAAACAAAAGAAAAATTCGGAGTAGGTATTAAAATTCATGGAGAAGAAATAAAAACTTTGAGGTTCGCCGATGACATTGTAATTCTGTCAGAGACAGCAAAGGACTTGGAAGAGCAGTTGAATGGAATGGACAGTGTCTTGAAAGGAGGATATAAGATGAACATCAACAAAAGCAAAACCAGGATAATGGAATGTAGTCTAATTAAGTCGGGTGATGCTGAGGGAATTAGATTAGGAAATGAGGCACTTAAAGTAGTAAAGGAGTTTTGCTATTTGGGGAGCAAAATAACTGATGATGGTCGAAGTAGAGAGGATATAAAATGTAGGCTGGCAATGGCAAGGAAAGCGTTTCTGAAGAAGAGAAATTTGTTAACATCCAGTATTGATTTAAGTGTCAGGAAGTCATTTCTGAAAGTATTCGTATGGAGTGTAGCCATGTATGGAAGTGAAACATGGACGATAAATAGTTTGGACAAGAAGAGAATAGAAGCTTTCGAAATGTGGTGCTACAGAAGAATGCTGAAGATTAGATGGGTAGATCACATAACTAATGAGGAAGTATTGAATAGGATTGGGGAGAAGAGAAGTTTGTGGCACAACTTGACCAGAAGAAGGGATCGGTTGGTAGGACATGTTCTGAGGCATCAAGGGATCACCAATTTAGTATTGGAGGGCAGCGTGGAGGGTAAAAATCGTAGAGGGAGACCAAGAGAAGAATACACTAAGCAGATTCAGAAGGATGTAGGTTGCAGTAGGTACTGGGAGATGAAAAAGCTTGCACAGGATAGAGTGGCATGGAGAGCTGCATCAAACCAGTCTCAGGACTGAAGACCACAACAACAACAAGGCAGCCTTCATCAGAAGTAAAAAATTTTGACATTACGTATAACAGAGTTTTAAAATAATATAAAAATTACTAAATTAAACATATGTAATAAAATTGCATAATAGCTAACCGCTACGGTACAGTAGACAAAGAAAGCATACATAGAGTAAATAGTTATGAAATGGTTTAGAGCAACAGTGCTCACGTTAAAGATAAAAATATATTTGCACATTATAAAATTTTCCTAGGAATGCACAACTTGATTAAGACGCGCCGCTAGGAGTCGCGTGTGCGGCCGGCACTGTAAGCAGCATCAGACTGACAGGCGCGCGCGCCGTCGATGTTAGCAAGTCGGCACCTTGTATCGCGCCATCTAGTATTGAATGCTTGTAATTTACAGTGACAATCAGAAGCATTGGAAGAGGAGTGCATGTAATGTGTTGATTACATTATGTCAGATAGTATGTAACAAATCGAAAGTTGAACAAAATATTATACTGTAAAACAGGGAGAGAGAGAACAATATTTAAGGTTACAGTACGGGAAGCATAATAGCAATATTCCGCGTTAAGTGATTTTAAGCAAGGGCTTTACACCATCAAAGAAAGTTTTATCACGTAATTGTAATTGCTCATTGAGGATTAAATGGTCGTTACGGGAAAAATGTTTGAAAATTTCCAACTGTTCAAGAATATCAAGTCTGAAGCCTTTCTTTTCAGTATGTAAGATACTAATATCATGAACATCTTTAGGTCTGTGTCCTGTGATAAGAAGGTGGTCAGCGAATGACGAATTATGTACGTTCGTACCTTTTTTCCCTAATAGATGCTCTTTATATCTAACCGGAAAAGCTCGTCCAGTCTGTCCTATATAATAAGCTGAGCAAGTGCCACAGGTGGTTTTATAAACGCCTGAGTTTTGCAGTGGCGACCGTCTTGGTTTTAAATTATGGCTCAAATGGCTCTGAGCGCTATGGGACTCAACTGCTGAGGTCATTAGTCCCCTAGAACTTAGAACTAGTTAAACCTAACTAACCTAAGGACATCACAAACGTCCATGCCCGAGGCAGGATTCGAACCTGCGACCGTAGCGGTCTTGCGGTTCCAGACTGCAGCGCCTTTAACCGCACGGCCACTTCGGCCGTCTTTTTAAATTATGGATAAGATTATTTTTGAGAGAGTTGTTGGTAGAGAAAACTATGTTGCAGCCATATTTATTTTTAAGGAGACGTTGCAATCTGTAGGTTATTGGCCCTACATACAGTAAAGAGAAGTATTTCGTAATTTTCGTCTTATTTACTCCATGCACCCGACAGTGAACCCTCACTATACCTAACCTACCATGAAAAATTAGTGTTAAATACTGAAGGAGCGCCCCAAAGTGCTCGCAACAGACAGACCCAGCAGAACGTCGTTGCTGGCCGGAGCGTCACATGGCACACTGCGCATTGCCTCTGTGCATCACCTCGCCACCCTCCTACGTGCCCACCACTTTAGCTGCTGGCAGCCTCTCCTGGTGGTGGTAGAGTTTACCTGGCTGTGGCTGTGGAGACGGTGGTCGCGCCGGTGGCAGACGCAGCAGTGGCGTCTTCCTCTGAAGCGGCGGCGGGGGCCGTGCCGGCGAAGGCTGCCAGAAGGCGCGGCAGCGCGGGCGGCGGCGGCGGGGTCGGAGCGCTCCCTGGGGGCGGGCCAGGCCTCAGCTGGCACACGGCCACCGCCTGCAACAACAGCCGGCACATCCTCACCACTGCGATCACGGCACCGACTGCGAGCATTTTCTCCTGCGTGTCACGTGCTCTATATCGTTGTGGCTACCACAAGTGGCGAATAAAACAGTGAACAAGAAAGAGCAGAACATTTTTTTTTATTTCCCTGTATAACTAAACACACAGGGAGCGAAAGGCTATTTACAATTTGTACAGAAAGCAGATTGCAGTTATAAGAGTCGAGTGACATGAAAGGGAAGCAGTGGTTGGGAAGGGAGTGAGACAGGGTTGTAGCCTCTCCCCGATGCTATTCAATCTGTACATTGATCAAGCAGTAAAGGAAACAAAAGAAAAGTTCGGAGTAGGTATTAAAATCCATGGAGAAGAAATAAAAACTTTGAGGTTCACCGACAACGTTGTAATTCTGTCAGAGACAGCAAAGGACTTGGAACGGAATGGACAGTGTCTTGAAAGGATGGTACAAGATGAACATTAACAAAAGCAAAACGAGGATAATGGAATGTAGTCGAATTAAGGTGGGTGATGCTGAGGCAATTAGATTAGGAAATTAGACACTTAAAGTTGTAAAGGAGTTTTGCTATTTGGGGAGCAAAATAACTGATGATGGTCGAAGTAGAGAGGATATAAAATGTAGACTGGGAATGGCAAGGAAAGTGTTTCTGAAGAAGAGAAATTTGTTAAAATCGAGTATAGATTTAAATGTCAGGAAGTCGTTTCTGAAATATTTGTATGGAGTGTAGCCATGTATGGAAGTGAAACGTGGGCGATAAATAGTTTGGACAAGAAGAGAATAGAAGCTTTCGAAATGTGGTGCTACAGAAGAATGCTGAAGATTAGATTGGTAGATCACATAACTAAGGAGGTGGTATTGAATAGAATTGGGGAGGAGTTTGTGGCACAACTTGACTAGAAGAAGGGATCGGTTGGTAGGACATGTTCTGAGGCATCGAGGGATACCAATTTAGTATTGGAGGGCGGCGTGGAGGGTAAAAATCGTAGAGGGAGACCAAGAGATAAATACATTAAGCAGATTCAGAAGAATGTAGACTGCAGTAGGTACTGGGAGACGAAGAAGCTTGCACAGGATAGAGTAGCATGGAGAGTTGCACCAACCCGTCTCAGGACAGAAGACCACAACAACAGAAACAACAACAACTACAAAAGTTTTTGGTATCGGTTAACGATGACCATCTTCAGACCAGTGTTGAAACAAGTTCTAACACAGGTGACAAAAGTCATGGGATTGCGAGATGCACATACATAGGTGGCAGTAGTATCACGTACATAAGGTGCAATTGCGGAGCTCTCGTTTGTTCTCAGGCAAATTCCGTTTCGGAAATCGTTAGCGAAAACACTTCCTTACAGTTAACTCTATATTCGATGTTGAGAAATTTCTTTCCTTCAGAAACGTCCTTCTTGCCATCGCCAGCCTACGCTTTATATCCTTTTACATCGACCATCATTAGTCATTTTGCTGCCCAAATAGCAGAACTCATCTACCACTTTAAGTGTCTCGTTTCCTAACCTAATTCCCTCACCATCATCTGATTTAATTCAACTACATTTCACTATACTTATTTTGCTTTAATTGATGTTCATATTATAAGCCCCTTTCAAGACACTGTCCATTCCGTTCAACACCTCCTCCACGTCCTTTGCTGTCTCTGACAAAATTACACTGTCATCGATAAAACTCGAAGTTTTTTCTTTCTTCCTGTACCTTAATTCCTACTCCAAACTATCCTTTAGTTTTCCCTGTTGCCTGCTCAGTGTACAGATACAACAATATAGGCGACAGACCACAAACCCTGTCTCATTTCCTTCTCAACGACTGCTTCCCTTTCTCTCTACAAAATTCTTGTACTGGTTTCTCTACAAGTATTTTGCAACCATGACTTATTAAACTGAGAGTTCGGCAGTATTCACAACTGTTAACACTTGCTTTACTCGAACTGGAATTATTACATTCTTCTTGAAGGGTATTTCACCTATCTCATATATCTTTCTCGCCAGATGGAAAAGTTCTTGTGGTGGCTGTCTCTCCCAAGGCCAACAGTAGCTCTAACGTGATGTTGTCTGCTCCCGGGTCCGTGTTTCGAATTAAGTTTTTCACTGCTTCCATTTCTATAATATTGTCTTAAACTTCATCTCCCTTGTATAGCCCCTCTATATGCTCTTTCGAACCTTTCAACTTTCTCTTCCTTGCTTGGTGCTCTTAATATTCATACAACTGCTTCTCTTTCTTCCGAAGGCCTTTTCAATTTTCATGCAGGCTGTATCTACCTTTCCCCTAGTGAAACATGCTTCTGAATTCTTACATTTGTTCTCTAACCATTCCTGCCTGATCATTTTGCACTTCGTGTCAATCTCATTTTTTTTATCCGTTTGTATTCCCTTTCGCCTTCTTCATTTAGTGTCGCTATGTTATCCAATGATTTATAGCGGGCTTTGCATATTTGATCGTCTGTTGCCTTTACTATTTCACCACTCGAAGTTACCCATTCGTCTTCAACTGTATTCCTTTCCCCTGTCCTAATTACCAGTTGCCTAATGCTTCCTCTGGAACTCTCAACAATCTCTGGTTCTTTCAACTTAACAAGGTTCCATCTCCTTATTTTCCTACTGTTTTGCAGTTTCTTTAGTTTTAATCTACCGTTAATAACCAATAAATTGTGGCCAGAGTTCACACCTGCCCTTGGAAAGGTCTTACAATTTAAAATCTAGCTACGTAATCTCTAGTTCACCATTATATAATCAGTCTGAAAACTTCCGGTCTCTCCAGGTCTCTTTCACGTATACGACCTTCTCTTATGATTTTTAAACCAAACGTTAGCGATGACTGAATTATGCTCTGTGCAAAATTCTACCAAGCGGCTTCCTCTTTCATTCCTTTCCCCCACATTAAACAACAATTTTTCATTCTCTTCCTTTTTCTAGCATCGAACTGTCTAAATAATTTATTTCGTTTCGTCACACATTTCTTCAGTCTCTTCGTCATGTGCGGAGGTAGTTGGCATATAAACATGTACTGCCGTGCTGGGTGTTGGCTTTGTGTCTATCTTGCTACCATAATGCATTAACTGTGCTGTTTGGAGTAGTTTACCGGCATTCGTATTTTGTTATTCATTATTAAACATACGCCTGCATTATCCCTATTTCATTTTTTATTTATAACCCTGTATTAATCTGATTAGAAGTCCTGTTCCTCCTGCCACTGAACTTCATTAGTTCCCTATACATTTAACTTCAACCTTTCCGTTTCCCTTTTTAAATTTTCTAACCTACGTGCGCGATTAAAGACGTTTATGTCACATATTATAAGACCCGTAAACTCACTGATCCAAACTAATACGGTCCTTCCCGTAGACCTAGAAACATGAAATTTGGTAGGAAGCAATGTTCCACGGTGTAAATAAAGGAAATTGTTGATCTGTTATATCAAACGAAAAAAATATTTTTTATCTGTTAATCGGTCTATCCGTCTGCTAAGACCCCTTTTTTCTCAGGAATGGTTGGGCGTATGACGTTCAAATTTATGTCACCTACTAACGTTTAGAGTAGCTTTGCTATGCAACACATTTAAGTTTCTAAGTCAATACAAAATTCCGAGCTTGTTTGAGACTGTAACTGCTTCCTGAGTCGCTGAAGCCTCTGATGATGTCTCCAGTACTGGAAGACGAAACGTTACGCTGAGAAATATGCCTTGGACAGTGACCTAATACCTATAAAACAAAAATCACGAATGACGCAAGTACCGGCAGTGAAAGCCTGTATTACTTGATTTCGTGCCTATATCTTCACATAAGCACATATTTTTAATGACCAAAAAATGTTCAAATGTGTGTGAAATCTTATGGGACTTAACAGCTAAGGTCATCAGTCCCTAAGCTTACACACTACTTAACCTAAACTATCCTAAGGACAAACACACACACCCATGCCCGAGGGAGGACTCGAACCTCCGCCGTGTCCAGCCGCAAAGTCCATTATTTAATGAACACCACTCACATTATGTGATTGGTAAGTCATGTAACATGACTCCTCTAGATATAAAGATATCTCATACGGTAGTTTTTGATATTAGCGTTAGGATTTTAAGTTTCCTGTTCTTCTGTCACTAGGGATAAATGTGTAAGGAGCAATGAAATGAAAATCGAACACCCGCCACAGCGTGACCAATGAACGGTTCCATTCAAAAGTAGTGACCACTACTGTTAAGGCATTCGTCCCACTGGGAGACGAAACGACGAGTTGCTGTCTCGTAGAACGCTGTCGGTCGATGACGGATCCGCAACCGCACCCACTCTTCCGTTTCCTCGTCCAATTGAAATTGACGTCCATGCATGTCTATCTTCAGGTCGCCGCAAATAGGAAAATCACACGGTGAAAGGACCAGGCTGTACGGAGAATTTTGCAGTGTTTTCCAACCAAATCGCTGAACCGTATCCTCCGTCCGATTGGCATTACGGAGGAGGCCGTCATCGTGCAACAGGGTGATACCGTCCAACAGTATTACTGAGCATTCTTACTTCATGGGACATCGCAGTTTCTCCAGAGTGTCTTCACAAAGCAGCGCTTTGATGGTGGTTCCACGTTCGAGGAACTCGATGGGCAGAGGGCCCCCGCAGTCGAAGGAGGTGGTCATCCTCGTGTTACATGTTACGACCATTTCGACCCCGAGGGCAAACGGTAAAGCCTACGTTGGAAACAACAGATATCTCCCCGAGCAAAGAAAAACCAAAGCTGTTCACACAAGTTGCGGTAAGCTGCACGACAACACCCGCCATCCACAGTGCCGACCTGACGATGGCTATGCTCCGGTAGTTTGATTGGGAAACTCTGCTACATCATCCGGAAAGCCCGGATCTTTCACCGCAAGATTTTCACGTCTTTGGCCACCAAAATGAAGACTTGCCTGGACATCGGTCTCAGTTGGTCAAGGAAGTTCAAGAGTGGGTCTGGTTGTCTATCCGTCAGCGCCTGACCGCGTTCTACGGAAGAGGAATCGACCTTCTCGTCTTCCTGTATGATGAATGTCTTAAGGCGTATGGTCATTGCTTTTGGGTGGATCAGTTCCAAGGTCCCATTCTGGGAGTATTTGGTTTTCAGTTCACTGCTCCCTCTACATTTATCGCTAATGACAGAATAACAGGAAACCTAAAATCCTAATGCTAATAATAGTATCTACCGTATGGAAGATACTTTACATCTAGAAATACACTCCTGGAAATGGAAAAAAGAACACATTGACACCGGTGTGTCAGACCCACCATACTTGCTCCGGACACTGCGAGAGGGCTGTACAAGCAATGATCACACGCACGGCACAGCGGACACACCACGAACCGCGGTGTTGGCCGTCGAATGGCGCTAGCTGCGCAGCATTTGTGCACCGCCGCCGTCAGTGTCAGCCAGTTTGCCGTGGCATACGGAGCTCCATCGCAGTCTTTAACACTGGTAGCATGCCGCGACAGCGTGGACGTGAACCGTATGTGCAGTTGACGGACTTTGAGCGAGGGCGTATAGTGGGCATGCGGGAGGCCGGGTGGACGTACCGCCGAATTGCTCAACACGTGGGGCGTGAGGTCTCCACAGTACATCGATATTGTCGCCAGTGGTCGGCGGAAGGTGCACGTGCCCGTCGACCCTGGACCGGACCGCAGCGACGCACGGATGCACGCCAAGACCGTAGGATCCTACGCAGTGCCGTAGGGGACCGCACCGCCACTTCCCAGCAAATTAGGGACACTGTTGCTCCTGGGGTATCGGCGAGGACTATTCGCAACCGTCTCCATGAAGCTGGGCTACGGTCCCGCACACTGTTAGGCCGTCTTTCGCTCACGCCCCAACATCGTGCAGCCCGCCTCCAGTAGTGTCGCGACATGCGTGAATGGAGGGACGAATGGAGACGTGTCGTCTTCAGCGATGAGAGTCGCTTCTGCCTTGGTGCCAATGATGGCCGTATGCGTTTTTGGCGCCGTGCAGGTGAGCGCCACAATCAGGACTGCATACGACCGAGGCACACAGGGCCAACACCCGACATCATGGTGTGGGGAGCGATCTCCTACACTGGCCGTACACCACTGGTGATCGTCGAGGGGACACTGAATAGTGCACGGTACATCCAAACCGTCATCGAACCCATCGTTCTACCATTCCTAGACCGGCAAGGGAACTTGCTGTTCCAACAGGACAATGCACGTCCGCATGTATCCCGTGCCACCCAACGTGCTCTAGAAGGTGTAAGTCAACTATCCTGGCCAGCAAGATCTCCGGATCTGTCCCCCATTGAGCATGTTTGGGACTGGATGAAGCGTCATCTCACGCGGTCTGCACGTCCAGCACGAACGCTGGTCCAACTGAGGCGCCAGGTGGAAATGGCATGGCAAGCCGTTCCACAGGACTACATCCAGCATCTCTACGATCGTCTCCATGGGAGAATCGCAGCCTGCATTGCTGCGAAAGGTGGATATACACTGTACTAGAGCCGACATTGTGCATGCTCTGTTGCCTGTGTCTATGTGCCTGTGGTTCTGTCAGTGTGATCATGTGATGTATCTGACCCCAGGAATGTGTCAATAAAGTTTCCCCTTCCTGAATTCACGGTGTTCTTATTTCAATTTCCAGGAGTGTATTTATGTGTAGAGACGTTCTGTGCAACCTATGACATGTTACACAGCCTACGAGTCACATAAAGTGAGTGCTGTTCATTGAAAATATGTGCTTATGTAAAGACAGCGGCATGAAATCATACAACACAGGGTTTCAAGGCCGCTATTTACGTCATTCCTGATTTTTTTTTTTTTTTTTTTTTTTTTTTGGTATCATTTCGTCTTTCAGCACTGGAGATATCACCAGAAGATTCAACGACTCAGAAAACAGTTACAAACATGCTCGGCATGCCGAACTGTTTGTACGTAACAAAGCAACGGTCAGTTCGTGATGTCGTCGTGCTGTCTAAGATGGCGGAATCACGCCGACGTACGAGTACGAGATGTGACCAAACAGAAGTGGAAACTTTTTATTTTATTAAATAATCTGTATTTAATCCTCAACATAAGCTTTGTCTCCTTCAAAGGTATCCCCATAAGATATAACACACGTGTACCAACACTTTTCCAATTTTGGAAGCACTTCTGGAACTCAGTTTTCACTACGGTGTTCAGCTCCTTCGGCGATTCTATTTCATCAATGGTGGCAGAACGACGTCCTTCCACGGCTATATTCAGCCGCGGGAATAGAAAGAAATAGCAGGGCGCCATGTCCGGCGATCGAGCCAGGTGGTGCAGAGGTTAGCACAATGACTCGCATTCGGGAGGACGACGGTTCAATCCCACGCACGACCATCCTGATTTAGGTTTTCCGTGATTTCCCTAAATCGCTTCAGCCAAATGCGGGGATGGTTCCTTTGACAAGGCACGGCCGACTTCCTTTCCCATCCTTCCCTAATCCTATGAGACCGATGACCTTGCTGTTTGGTCTCTTCCCCAAATCAACCCAACTCATGTCCGGCGAATACGGTTGCTGAGGCAATACAACGGTTTTGTTTTTTGCCAAAAAATCACAAACAAGCATTGAGGTGTGAGTGGGAGCATTATAGTGCTGCAGTTTGCCACAATTCTGTTCGTTTTTTTGGATTGCTTCGCGCAAACGGCGCACAGGTTCCACATAGTATTCCGTACTGGACGTGCGACCATAAGGCAGGAACACTGAAATCGAAGAAAACAGTGAGTAGAACCTTCACATGTGATCGAACTTGTCAAATTTTTTCTGTGTCTTGGCTCTTCAGCCAATTTTCATTGGGACAGTTAGGTCTTAGTTACGACGTCATACCCTTATACCCATGTTCCAGCGCCTATTATGACCTTCTTCAGAAGTTCTGGATCGTTGAAGACTTCATTCCACAAATCCTGAGCGATGGCTAAGCGACGTCGTTTTCGGTCGAAATTCAGCAATATCGGAACAAATTTTGCTGCTACACATTTCATGTTCAAAACATCCTACAAAATTGCTTGGCGTGAGGCAAGAGAGATTCCCACATCATCAGCAACCTCTCTGATGGTGGTTCAGCGGTTTTCCAGAACCATTTTCTTTATTCCTTCCACATTGCCGTCAGTAATTGATGTGTTTTGAGGTACAGGGCGGTTATCGTGTTCAACCCCCTTCTCAACCCATTTTTATACATTTATACCATTCGTAAACTCTTGTACTGCTCATAGTAGATTCGCCAAAACACAACCACAGTCAACATTTTGAATGTGGTGCTGCACTTTATTCCATTTTTCAAGCAAAATTTAATGATAAATGAAAAGCACTAGTTTGCTTTTGTTATAAATTATTACTTTTTTGTGTTAACTGGTTTACGGCTTACAAGGCCATCTTCAGAAATTTCCGTAAATGTCTGAAGATGGCCTTATAAGCGTAAAACCGGTTAACAAAAATAAAGTAATACTGTAGAACAAAAGCAAACAAGTACTTTTCACATATTATAATGCTATTCTACCAAGAAACGAAGGAAGGTTCAATTAACACGCCAAAATTTTATGCATTCATCTTTTCTGAAAGTAAATTTCGCCGACCACTCAATAACAAGCATGACCTTTTCGACTGTCAACAATAAACAGAATGTTCAATACAGCTGAAAATACAAACATGCATCAGGAACATGTGTACCAATGTTGTGTACATAGTTCCGCTTAGTCAGCACGTCTTAGAGACGGACCAAATTCTGCTTCCGCCGATCCGCGTATTAATATGTAACGCAGCCAATGAGATTGCTGCTAACGTAGAACCTTTTCTCCTCGCGGATCACACTCGCGCAGTGATACCTGAACGTGTGAGGTATTATAACGAGTGTACAGACCTCCGATTAGTCAGTCTGCATCAGTCTGCATTAGTCTGCATTTGTCTGCACCACTCTGTACCAGTCTGCATTAGTCTGTACCAGTCTATAGTCAAGTTCCAGTGTGCACCTAATAAGATTATCATATTCCTGTACATAGCCATGAAGAGAAATGTATAGACACTTTGTCAAGTATCAGAGATATGTGAGAATAAGATTAACATAACAAGACCAAAGGAACTTCAGGTTGTCAATTGTAAATAGCATCCAGAATCAAGTTAAGTAAGGTCTACGCTTTTCATTATTTTATTAAATGTGTTTGAAAATTAATCAAGTTCTGTTTAAAGTTGGTCACGATCAATCTGCTACTCTAAGAGTGCAAGTGGCGTTTCTATCGTCTGACCTAACGGCAGAAGATAAACACGCCACGATAAGACCACGAGACATATTGCTGACACTCGCGTACTTCGTTAGAGCGACAAGTCAAATAATCTGATGGTGGGTATACCGAAGGTCCTACAGTACGCACACCACAACCAACAAGATACAATTTTTTTTAAATCGAATGTGTAAATCCCGCGAAATTAAAAATTTCCATTACTTTTGTACCACACCTCGTATGTTGCGTAGCTTGTAGTAGGGAAGAGTCAGCGCTGTTGGCTTTATTTAGCCCCCGAGCCAACGTCAGACGGTGCGTGCACTCGAACGTCAACATTGAGTGAGCCGAGTTTCTGACGTCATAGCGTGTAAAGAGCAGGTTGGGGAGTTTTTCCGAACGTGTAGTGCAATATCAAACATGACCGACATCCTGAACGTTTGTTTTACCGTAGACCAATGAGACGGAAGAACGTCACCTGCGTCACATACTGGCCATCGCTTTTCAGTACAGTCGGGAGACGCCTTACTAGCTTTCGGATGAGGGCAGTATTTGATGGGTTTTATTTAACTTACGTCTTATGAATAATGCGAGTTCAAAGCACTAGAAAATTGAGGATCTCTTGAAAACCCATCCTTTATTGGTACGATTTATTGTAATCAACGTTGGGAGACGTCATATTGATGGTTAAAGAATTTTCGAAATGTAACTTGCGTGTTACGAAATGTATGCCGTTCCGAGGCAAAGGCTTATTTAATATCCATCGAAAACACAATATTCTTGGTACGGTTTGGTATAATTGTCAGCTAATAACATATCTGCGACTAATGCCTTCAGAAGGCAGTATCGTAATGAATCTAGCTGCAGAGCTGCGAAATGAAGAGTAATATGTTGCTGGTTCTTGTCTGGATAAGTCTTTTTGTTTTTTACTCGCCTTTGCATTTTCTAATGGGTTCTGAGACATACATATTAATTTAATAGACGTATATTCTATGTTACGTATAACTGTACGTCCTCTCTCAGGAACGTGTTTGTTGATTGGCTGCATTTACAATAGAGCTTGCTCTATTTAAAGTAAGATATTTTCCACTTTCTTGTGTAAAGTCTTGTATTTCACATGTTCTAAGGATTCTGCTGCTGAACAGAAACAGTGATCAAGTAAGAATAACCTGATGATTGAATTTTCTCATTTTAAGAATACTGTTTCTCTGCCTCGTGATGACTGGGTGTTGCGTGATGTCCTTAGGTTAGTTAGGTTTAATTAGTTCTAAGTTCTAGGGTACTGATGACCATAGCTGTTAAGTCCCATAGTGCTCAGAGCCCCCCTCCCCCCCCCCCACCCCCCTGAAGGGCGATCTGTTTTAATTGTAAAAAAAAAAAATCAACAGACAAGATGGCATGAAGTTTTTCTTTATTTAAGGCAACTGGTTTCAACAGACTATGCTGTCATCTTCAGGTCTTAACATCTTTTGTTGTAAAACATGTTCATTTTACGCTCAACCTCACGCACAAGATGCCAAGTGGATAAAAATCAGAACTTACAAAAGGCATGTCATTGCTGAAATATTTAAAAACACAAAGAACCTTGTGCAAAAAGGTTGTGTACATATACATATTGCTCACAGATGCTTGTTACATCTTACAAACACGTAACACTACAGCACATCTGTTTACATATGATTCACATATACCCACTGTTTATAATATGTCCATCACATGTGAACAGATGTGCTATTGTGTAGTTGGTAATCCCTTGATGTCTCAGAATGTGTCCTATCAACCGATCCCTTCTTCTAGTCAGGTTTCGCCACAAATTTCTTTTATCTCCAGTCGTATTCATTAACTCCTCATTAATTGCGTGATCAATTCATATAATCTTCAGCATTCTTCTGCTGCGCCACATCTAAAGTGTTTATCGTCCCTGTTTACTTCATAGATGTCTACACTCCAGAAAAATATCTTTAGAAAAGACTTCTTAATATATAAATCTATACTCGATATTAAAAAATTCCTCTTTTCGGAAAACGCTTTTCTTGCCGTTGCCAGTCTATGTTGTGCATCCTCTCTACTTCGTCCATCATCAATTATTTTGCTGTCGTCATAACAGAACTCATTTATTACTTTCAACGTCTCGTTTCCTTATGCAACTCCCTCAGTACCGCATGATTTAATTAGACTACGTCCCTTTACACTTGTTTTGCCGTTGGTGATGTTCATCTTATATCCTCCGACGCTGTCTATTCCATTCAACTGCTCTTTCAAGACAATTTCTTGCTCTGTCTGAATTAAACTGTCATCGACAAACCTCAGTTTTTATTTCTTCTTCTTGAACTTTGATTCCTATTCCAGTTTCTTCTTTCGTGTCTTTCACTGCTTGCTCAACGTACAGATTGAATAACATCGGGGATAGGCTACAGGCATGTCTCGCTCCCTTCTCAACAACTGTTTCCCTTTCATGCCCCTCGACTCTTATAACTGCTGTCTGGTTTCTAAATGTTCAAATGTGTGTGAAATCTTATGGGACTTAACTGCTAAAGTCATCAGTCCCTAAGCTTACACACTACTGAACCTAAATTATCCTAAGGACAAGCACACACACCCATGACCGAGGGAGGACTCGAACCTCCGCATGGACCGGCCGCACAGTCCACGACAACAGCGCCTGAGACCGCTCGGCTAATCTCGCGCGGCCTCTGGTTTCTGTAGAAGTTTTAAGTAACTTTTCGCTTCCTGTATTTCACCCTTGCTGCCGTCAGAATTTCAAGGAAGTGTTCCAGCCACCATTGTCAAAAGCTTTCTCCAAGTCTACAAAAGCTGTGAACGTAATTTGCCTTCCCTTAACCTAACTTCTAAGATAAGTCGTACGGTCAGCATTGCCTCGTGTTTTCCAACATGTCTCCGGAGTCCAAAGAAATCGTCTCCGAAATCTATTTCTACCAGTTTTTCCATTCTTCTGTAAAAAATTCGTGTTAGTATTTTCCAACCGTGACTCACTAAACCTGTCACCAACAGCTATCTTTGAAATTGTAATTATTACACTCGTCTTTAAGTATGGGTGTATTTCGGCTGTCTCATACATCTTGCACAGCAGATAAAAGAGAGTGTTATGGCTCTCCCAAGGCTATCGGTGGTTGTGACCGAATGTCGTTTACTCCAAGGACTTTGTTTTGGATTAGGTCTTTCAGTGCTCTGTCAAATTCCACTAGCAGTATCAAATCTCCATCTCATTATCATCTACCTCTTCTTCCACTTTTACAATACTGCCTTCAAGTTCATCTCCCTAATATAGACTTTCTATATAATCCTTCCAACTTTCAGCTTTCCCTTCTTTGCATAGGATTGGTTTTCCACCGAAGCTCTTGATAATCAAACAGGTGCTTCTCGTTTCTCCAATAGCCTCTTTAATTTCCCTGTTGCCGGTATTTATCTTTCCCCAGGAGAAATATGCTTTTAAATCCTTAATCCAAAGCAATATGATATGGAATCAGCATGTAAGACTATAGTAGGGAAGGCGCATTCTTGATTTCGGTTTACTGGGAAAATTCAATGAAAGTGTTGTTCATCTGTAATGGACATCACTTTTACGACGCTAGTGCGACCCATTGTTCAGTACTGTTCGAGTGTTTGGGATCCGCAGGAGGTTGCATTAAAGTAAGATACCGAAGTAATTCAGAGGTAGCCTGCTAGATTTGTTGCCGGTAGGTTCGAACCACACGCATTATTACGGACATGCTTCGGGAACTCAAATGGGAATCACTGGAGAAGTGATGTTCTTTTCCAGGAGCATTACTAACAAAGGAACCTCCCCATCGCACCACCCTCAGATTTAGTTATAAGTTGGCACAGTGGATAGGCCTTGAAAAACTGAACACAGATCAATCGAGAAAACAGGAAGAAGTTGGGTGGAACTATGGAAAAAATAAGCAAAATATACAAACTGAGTAGACCATGTGCAACGTCATGGACAGTGTGAGCTCAGGAGCGCCGTGGTCCCGTGGTTAGCGTGAGCAGCTGTGGATCGAGAGGTCCTTAATTCAAGTCTTCTCTCCACCGAAAAGTTTTCTTTCTTTATTTTCGCAAGGTTATGAACTGTCCGCTCGTTCATTGACGTCTTTGTTCACTGTAGTAAGTTTAGTATCTGTGTTTTGCGACCGCACCGCAAAACCGTGCGATTAGTAGACGAAAGGACGTGCCTCTCCAATGGGAACCGAAAACATTTGATCACAAGGTCATAGGTCAACCGATGCCTCCACAGGAAAACACGTCTGATATATTCTATACGACACTGGTGACGGCATGTGCGTCACATGACAGGAATATGTTGTCGACCCACCTAACTTGTACACATGGCGAATGGCTAAAAAGATTCTCCTACCTTACCCGATTTAGGTTTTCTTGTGGATGTGATAAACACTCCCAAAAAAGTGATGAAAACATAAGAGTTTGTCACATAAACTGAAAATAAAAAATTAAACTTTTCACGCGAGGGAAGAACCAAGGACCTCTCGTTTCGCAGCTGCTCACGCTAACCACGGGACCACGGCGCTACTCAGCTCAGACTATCCTTGATGTAACCTATATTGGACATGGACTACTCAGTCTGTATATTTTGCCTATTTTTTCATAGTTCCACACAACTTCTTCCTGTTTTCTCCATTGATCTGTGTTCAGTTTTTCAAGGCCTGTCCACTGTGCCAACTTATAACTAAATCTGAGGGGGGTGCGATGGGGAGGTTCCCTTGTAAGAAAATGTAGAGGTTCGGTATTTAAGTCTGATTACAGAATGATTCTATTACCACCAGCATACATATCGTGTAAGGACCACGAAGATAAGATTAAAGGGATTAGGGCTCTTACGGAGACAAGTAGATAGTCGTTTTTCCCTAGCTGTATTTGAGAGTGGAACTAGACCGTAAATGACTAACAGTGGAACAGACCATCCCTCGCCACGCACTTATACGGTGGCTTCTGAGTATATATGTGGGTGTAGATGTACATTTAGACCACTGAAGACAAAGAAGTAGTTCTACGAAGACTGCAATATTCATTGACATCTTTTTAGTTACACAACTAATTTCACCCCAAAAATCAATATCCGAGTATTTACAGAGAACTAGGTGCCACTCACGTGACAATGGCAGCGGACACACCCAATGTGCCACAGTTCGGTACTGTTTACAAAACATTACTGCAGAAACGCTAGATGGTTTGAAGAACAGTTTGAACTGACTGTATATGAAAGCTGCAGGAGCGTTAGCATATCGAGAGTTTGTTGCCATTTATATGTGTGCAGCAACTCTATCTCAGTGAACACTCGGAAATGGCTTTTTAAGAAGAAACTGTCTGTATAATTGAGACGAGGTCTTAATAAACATGACAGTCTAAGTAGAAAACTGTCGATTGCATTCAAAAACATTTATTTTTTCTTAGATATCTGAGTGAACATCCATCAATGACAATTGATGGCCGTCCGAAATTAATTTTCGAATAAATTGCCGATTGCGAATATCTCGGTATCAACTGTGTAAAGCATAGATACACTATCTATCAGTGACATATGAAAATATATGCCAGACCAGGACTCGAACCCGGATTTCCAGATATCACAAGCGGTCGTCTTAAGGAGACCTGGGCGCTATGAATGCCCAAAAAACTGGTAATTTTTTACTCAATAAAATGCTGTGATTCTTCCTGATTCTAAAAAATGTGTACTTCATGACAGTACCTCATCATTTTCATGTTTAAATACTTTTTTTTAAGCAGATGCAAGACACGAATGCCTAGTTGTCACACTACTGTCAAACACAAAACGTTGCCTAGAATGTCTCGTTATTTAATTCTGACGCAGCTATTTTCACGGCAACTCATTTGCGTAATATCGTTGAAGAACGTACCGACTTTATTATGAGTAGGGATTTATAGCAATCGATCTTTCTGTCGATACAAGTAGATTACTTGTGTTTACTTATGTTTCCCGGGTGTGCTCGTATTTTTGTTGCCGCGCCAGCTTTTCAGATTGGTGTGATGAACACCATAATATGTTTCAATGATTGAATAACAAGCACATTAGAAACGTTTAGCAGCAAAATCGGGGACAAGGTGAAAAGTGGGCTGAACAGGCAATGTGTCGCTGAAGCTACAAAAGTTGATTAAAATGTGAAAAAAGGAGGCCAGAATAACAAAGCAAAGGAAGAAAAATAAAGAAGATGGAAAGGACACTCATTTTCAACAAGATTATGGAGCTGAAAAGTTTTGATTTTCTATCACTGACAAGAAAACGACATGCAAATTTTTTGTTTCAATTTTCTGTAATCAAAGTTTTTAATACTTAGGTAACATTACCTCATTTAGTATTAAAGCTAAAAAAACAAAATTTTCATGAATAATAATACAGTGCTTTCCTAAGCCACATTATTCAACAGCTTATTAAATATTTTAAGCTGGAGCGTGCCATATGACACGAAATTATTAGGAGAAAAAACTGACTTCTGAAAAACATTTTTTAAAGTACACAGATTGTTAAGTATTCCTGGTTTATGCTTCAACATGTCGATCTTATATTTTGAATAGTACGGAAGTACCCTATACCTACAATAAAAAATAAACGTGCTCCATTATGTAAGATAAAAATCATTGTTCAGTCCACTAAGCAGTCCACAGTTTTTAAATTTTTTCACATATAGATCACAATATACTAAATACTCCCCATGAACCATGGACCTTGACGTTGGTGGGGAGGCTTGCGTGCCTCAGCAATACATATAGCCGTACTATAGGTGTAACGGAAGGGTATCTGACGAGAAGCCAGACAAATGTGTGGTTCCTGGAGAGGGGCAGCAGCCTTTTCAGTAGTTGCAGGGGCAACAGTCTGGATGATTGACTGATCTGGCCTTGTAGCACTGACCAGCTGTGCTGGTACTGCGAACGGCTGAATGCAAGGGGAAACTACAGCCGTAATTTTTCCCGAGGGCATGCAGCTTTACTGTATGGTTACATGATGATGACGTCCTCTGGGCTAAAATATTCCGGAGGTAAAATATTCCCACATTCGGATCTTCGAGCGGGGATTACTCAAAAGGACGCCGTTATCAGGAGAAAGAAACTTGGCCTTCTACGGATCGGAGGGTGGAATGTCAGATCTCTTAATCGGGCAGGTAGGTCAGAAAATTTAAAAATGGAAATGGATAGGTTAAAATTAGATACAGGGGAATTAGTGAAGTTCGGTGGCAGGAGGAACAAGAGTTTTAGTCAGGTGAATATAGGGTTATAAATACAAAATCAAATAGGGGTAATGCAGGAGTAGGTTTAATAATGAATAAAAAAATATGAGTGCGGGTAAGCTACTACAAACAGCATAGTGAACGCATTATTGTAGAAAAGATAGACACGAAGCCCACACCCACCACAACATTAAAATTTTATATGCCAACTAGCTCTCCAGATGACGAAGAAATTGATGAAATGTATGATGAGATAAATGAAATAATTCAGATAGTGAAGGGAGACGAAAATCTAATAGTCATGGGTGACTGGATTTCGGTAGTAGGAAAAGGGAGAGAAGGAAACGTAGTAGGTGAATATGGATTGGGGGTAAGAAATGAAAGAGGAAGCCGCCTGGTAGAATTTTGCACAGAGCATAACTTAATCATAGCTAACACTCGGTTCAAGAATCATGAAAGAAGGTTGTGTACATGGAAGAAGCCTGGAGACACTAGAAGGTATCAGACAGATTATGTAATGGTAAGACAGAGATTTAGGAACCAGGTTTTAAATTGTAAGTCATTTCCAGGGCAGATGTGGACTCTGACCACAATCTATTGGTTATGAACTGTAGATTGAAACTGAAGAAACTGCAAAAAGGTGGGAATTAAAGGAGATGGGACCTGGATAAACTGACTAAACCACAGGTTGTACAGAGTTTCAGGGAGAGCATAAAGGAACAATCGACATGAATGGGGGAAAGAAATACAGTAGAAGAAGAGTGAGTAGCCTTGAGGGATGAAGTAGTGATGGCAGCAGAGCATCAAGCAGGTAACAAGAAGAGGGCTAGTAGAAATCTTTGGGTAACAGAAGACATATTGAACATAATTGACGAATGGAGAAAATATAAAAATGCTGTTAATGAAGCAGGCAAAAGGAATACAAATTTCTCAAATATGAGATCAACAGAAAGTGCAAAATGGTTAAGCAGGGATGGCTAGAGAACAAATGTAAGGATGTAGAGGCTTATCTCACTAGGGGTACGATAGATAATGCCTACAGGAAAGAGACCTTTGGAGAAAAGAGAACCACTTGTATGAATATCAAGAGCTCAGATGGAAACCAAGTTCTACGCAAAGAAGGGAAAGCAGAAATGTGGAAGGATTATATAGAGGGTCTATACAGGGGCGATGTACTTGAGGACAATACTATGGAAATGGAAGAGGATGTGGATGAAGATGAAATGGGAAGTATGATACTGCGTGAAGAGTTTGACAGAGCACTGAAAGACCTAAGTCGAAACAAAGCTCCGGGAGTAGACAACATTTCATTAGAACTACTGACAGCCTTGGGAGAGCCAGTCCTGACAAAACTCTACCATCTGGTGAGCAAGATGTATGAGACAGGCGAGATATCCTCAGACTTAAGGAAGAATACAATAGTTCCAATCCCAAAGAAAGCAGATGTTGACAGATGTGAAAATTACCGAACTATCAGTTAAATAAGTCACGGCTGCAAAATACTAACGCGAATTCTTTACAGACGAATGGAAAAACTGGTAGAATCCGACCTCGGGGAAGATCAGTTTGGGTTCCGTAGAAATATTGGAACATGTGAGACAATACTGACCCTATGACTTATCTTAGAAGATAGATTAAGGAAAGGAAAACCTACGTTTCTAGCATTTGTATACTTAGAGAAAGCTTTTTACAATATTGACTGGAATACTCTCTTTCAAATTCTGAAGGTATCAGGGGTAAAATACAGGCAGCGAAAGGCTATTTACAATGTGTACAGAAACCAGATGGCAGTTATAAGAGTCGAGGGACATGAACGGGAAGCAGTGGTTGGGAAGGGAGGTAGACAGGATTGCAGCCGCTCCCCGATGTTATTCAATCTGTATGTTGAGCAAGCAGTAAAGGAAACAAAAGAAAAATTCGGATTAGGTATTAATATCCACGGAGAAGAAATAAAAACTTTGAGGTTCGCCGATGACATTGTAACTCTATCAGATACAGCAAAAGACCTGGAAGAGTAGCTGAACGGAATGGACAGTGTCTTGAAAGGGCGATATAAGATGAACATCAACAAAAGCAAAACGAGGATAATAGAATGTAGTCGAATTAAATCGGCTGATGCTAAGGGAATATTTTAGGAAATGAGACACTTAAAGTAGTAAAGGAGTTTTGCTATTTGGGGAGCAAAATAACTGATGATGGTCGAAGTAGAGAGGGTATAAAATGTAGACTGGCAATGGCAAGGAAAGCGTTTCTGAAGAAGAGAAATTTGTTAACATCGAGTATAGATTTAATTGTCAGGAAGTCGTTTCTGAAAGTATTTGTATGGAGTGTAGCCACGTATGGAAGTGAAACATGGACGATAAATAGTTTGGACAAGAAGAAAATAGAAGCTTTCGAAATGTGGTGCTACAGAAGAATGCTGAAGATTAGATGGGTAGATCACATAGCTAATGAGGAGGTATTGAGTAGAATTGGGGAGAAGAGGAGTTTGTGGCACAACTTCACTAGAGGAAGGGATCGGTTGGTAGGACATGTTGTAAGGTATCAAGGGATCACCAATTTAGTATTGGAGGGCAGCGTGGAGGGTAAAAATCTTAGAGGGAGACCAAGAGATGAATACACTGAGCAGATTCAGAAGGATGTAGGCTGCAGTAGGTACTGGGAGATGATGAAGCTTGCACAGGATAGAGTAGCATGGAGAGCCGGATCAAACCAGTCTCAGGACTGAAGACCACAAGAAAAACAACATTACGCTTATATTCCAATATGTGTTCAAGCGTTTGAGATAGTAAATTTCAAAATAACGGAAAAATCCACAGGCCAAGGAGGACAGGACCCCTTAAGAACTTTGGCTATCCGTGCATACGTCCCTGACTCACCCAAACTTTGATATGTCACACTGTCTATACCCATATAAGTGATGAGTGTAGGGAACTATGGATAGGTATGCAGACGGTGTGACATATGGATGTTTGACCTGGTGCGGCGGGCGCGCACGGATAGCCGAAGTGCTTAAGATGACCACGCGCAATAAACAAGAAATCCGGGTTCGAGTCCCAGTCCGGCAAGAATTTTCATGTCACTAATAGGTAGTGCATCTATGCCCAACACACTTGATATTCGCTGTGAGTGGATTTATTTCTAATGTGACGGTTCATGCTATGAATAACAGATGCACCAACCAAGTAACTAGCAAAGATAATATTAAAAGGTTATTTCAGTCCTGAATGTTCAATGCCTAAGAAACACCAATGGTAAAATTGTGGAGGTGTTTGTAACTATAACTGAAATGTTCTGACATATCTGGTACGTCCCGCTGTGAAATTCATATACTGATACAGCAAGCGACAGTAGAGTAAAATTGTTGCCGTAGTTATCCCACATGTAACTCATCTCTTCCTTTCATGCCATGATATTCACTGCTGAGGGCCACATAATTACGACCAAGTAGTTGCAAAATTAATGAGAGCGCTCATTATCGTTCACTGTGCAACTTGCCACCAAATTACTACGGGTTCTCATTATAAATGATCGCTGGTGTGTCAGCATCGACGGTTTACGCTACACCTCTCTTTTTATCCTAGCCTTTGATGGATCGCAAAAGACCGAACCTCTCTGTACAATTAAGACGAGTCTTTTAGGACGTACCTAATCAGGGAAGTAAACTTGTAACTGAAACAATTTGTGTCTTGTTTTAAATTTTTGTACTAGGTATCTCTCTCTATTTGACGGTTTCAGAACTATTCTGTGGGATTTGCTCAAAGGTGTCATTTTTCTCTTGTTCTGGGAACACAGTAACAGCTCTTCATCTAAATCGATATTTACAAGACTACTCTGCAATGCACGGTTAAGTACTTGGCAGGCGATTCATCGAACCACATTCACACTTACTCTACTGCTGCACTAACGAACAGCTTCCGGGGAAACCGAACAGTTAAATCTTTCCATGCGAGCTCTTATTTATTTTACTACGATTGTCATTCCTTCCTGCGTGGCTGTGGGTCTACAAAATATTTTTGGTTTCGTAGTAAAAAGATGGAATTTTAATTTCGTGGAAATATGCCGGTGCAACGAAAAGCGCCATTCTCTTAACGACTGCCACTCGAACTCGCGTGAAACTCTCTCTCTCTGCTACTCCGCGACAATAAAACGTGAGATGCCCTTCTTTGTACTTTTTCGAAGTTCTCCGTCAATCATATATGGCAAGTATTCTACATCGCTTAGTAATACTTCAAAAGAGGACGGACAAGCATAGTGTAGGCAATCACTTTAGTAGATTGTTGATCTTCTTAATTTTTTTACCTTCACTACTTCATTTTCAGGGTGATGACTCCAATTCAAGTTGTTCTTAATTGAAATGCATAGATATATAGTTGAAGCTGCAACCTTTAAATTGTGTATTGTCCGTAGTTGGTCCACAATTCCTGAGCGTATTTTTGTTCCGTCGTTACAACTACACCAGACGCGTTTAGCTTTATTGAAGTGAAGCACTATCAGTGGTCTACAATTAAAGATATTTATAATTTGGTTTGGTTTCTAGGTCGATAAACAGTTCGTTAACAAATAGTTGGTTTTTGCTTAAGGCAATTTCTGCTTGGATTCTAGCTTACATTAAGAAATTGCCTCTGCTACCGCGTCTTTCGTTTCTTTCTTCGTTGGGCACTAATAACTGTGATCTAATTTTAATTTGCTTTTCTGAACTATACATTTTTGTACGTTTAACGTAGCAAAATCTCAAACACCACCTTTCACTGTTTGTTTGCATATATCCAACAGTGGTGTATAGTTCTGCAAAGCAGCTTAAAATTAGATCGTAATAACGAAGAAGGAAACTAAAGATGCGCTAGCAGACGGCGTTTGTTGAGGTAAGCGAAAAACCAAGCAGAAATTACCGTAAGTAAAAACCAACAGTTGGTTAACGAACTGTTTTTCGACCTAGAAAACAAATGAAACTGTAAATATTTCTAATTGCAGACCTCTGATGATGCTTTACCTCCAAAAAACTAAACGTGTCTGGTGAAGAAAACACACATTTTCTTGCAGTTTTAACGACGGAATAAAAATGCCCTTAGGAATTTATATCGTGTAACCGAAATTTCACGGATTCCTTGTAGTACTCATGTACGTGACTTTTTCTCACTTAGAAGAGTGTTACAGTACCGTTCAATTATAATTTGTTTTTAAGCGTAATCGTAGGATAATTGAGCCGGTTTAATTAACAATATTGGCTATCAAGTGAAATTTTATATGCAGACTGACTTATACTTGTAACTAACATCCACAGCTGTAGTACGATTACTATGTTAAATCAGATATCTTCTTCTTGATTGCGGGAAATATGGAACATTTTCAACTGGTAGGTTCAGAATGGATATCACCAGGATCAGATGCTGGAAATAATCAGCTTGGTTCACGTACTATATCTGAAACAGATCAAACCTCCATTCCCCAATCCCCGATCAAAATTAAGTTGAAAGATAATACGGCAACAATTTCCACACATTTGAAGACTCAAAAAAGGATTCGTCTGAAACGAGAAACTTACTATGAGTGTATATCGCCTGTTCTTTAATTTGAACATGAACGTTCAATACGAGAAGCTGTTCAGTAATTGTAGATATCTCAGCAAGAAGTCCTGAAAACAAGTAGACAGTAATTAAGAAATGCAAGGAATCAGACAAGTAGATCGCGCAACAAAACTGAGTGGAGGGCGTAATATCACAAAGTGAAAAAAGTTATGAAAATTTTCTTGCTATTAGCAGTCCGCATTATCTTTATTTTAATGTCGCCAACTGTCAGTTCATTTCCTGCACAAATGGCCAAATTAATATTCTGATTTTACAGGCTCATTTCCTAACCTAATTTCTCCCTGATTTAATTCGAGTGCACTCCATTACCCTTGTCTTGTCTTTGTTGACTTTAACCTGTTAACCTCTTTCCAAAACCAATCCCTTTCCTTAAACTGATTTTTTAACTCGTTTGTCGTCTCTGGAGGAATTGAAACGTTATTGGCAAACCAAAAGGTTTTCATTCATCGCCCCTGAACTTAAATTCTTTCTCTAAGTGCTTGATTTCCTTTTAAGACTTCCTTTATTTACATGAGAGGTAGACTATGATGCAGCTTCACTCTCTTCTCTACTATTCACGTCCTTAGATTCTTGTATTACAATCTGGTTTCAGTAGAAGTCTTAGACAATCTTTCACCCTATGTAACTTCAAAAGTTGAAAGAGCGTATTCCAGTCAACGTTGTGGAAACCTTATTCTAAATCAACAAGTGCTGCAGGGGTTGGTTTGTCTTCCATCTGTCTTCTAAGTCGAAGGGGCATAATTACTTACAGAGTTTACATATTTCTCTGGAACTCCAGGTCGTTCCAATCCTCTCTGAATAATTTGTGTCAATATTTCTATATCTGTATCTGCACTCGCAAGCCACATTGCGGTGTTTGGCTGGGGGTACTTTGCGTACCACCGCTGTAATAGTAATATGAAAATTTCCTACATTAAACGTCAACAAAGTTTTTAAAAAATTCTTTTTTGCTTAATACAACAAGAAGTTCCCTCGAAATTTTTTATGTATTTTTATTAAGTTACAATAATTGTAAATTTGTGTGTCTGTATCCTGCAGATGACGGTTATTCAGACTGATGATGCCAGTTCTGGTAAATGTCGCTTCCTCGGTAAAGAGGTCTAATGACAGAATACCCACAACTGTGATGGACTGGTGCAAAAACTATCGACAAAATCCTTCCTGCAGAATCCGCTGCTGATAACCCTTGCACTCGAAGCAGGTGATAGGAATAGTTGCGGTTGTCATGCAGCGTACACAGTATCGTTATTTTCCTTACACCATGATGGCAGGCCACTTGCCTGGAGCTTGTACTAGAGTAGTCTCAATATCTTACACAACCCGGTCCTCCACATCTGGTGTACCCACAGTCCGCCGCCTCCCTGTATATTCATCTGTGTGAAAGCACCCATGATCACACGAACTCCCAAATGGTTGTATGATGTGGTTGGTGTCCGTGAGGGCACTTGTTTTGATATAGCCGTGCTGCCTCTCGACCGTTTCCATCTGCTTGGCCCTACACAAACACCATCTCGGCTTGTTTCTTACATGAATACCGGACCATTCTGTTGCTTACAGTACGCTGCGTCCATCATACAGCTTACAACACACAAGAAAAAAAACGGCGCATGGTTAGAGGAGCTTACATTCGTCAGCTTCGTCTACCGTGGCAACGATGCATTTCGGGACACATGTTTGTGGGACCTTTTTTCCTCCATTTCCATCCAAAAATACGTTCTTGCAGTTTTTCGGTTGTATTAATGTTCACCTTGTATATGCTAGGCAACGGCCTTGCCGCATTGGGATACACCGGTTCCCGTCAGATCACCGAAGTTAAGCGCTGTCGGGCGTGACGGGCTCTTGGTTGGGTGACCATCTGGTTCACCATGCGCAGTTGCCGTTTTTCGGGATGCACTCAGCCTCGTGATGCCAATTGAGGAGCTACTCGACCGAATAGTAGTGGCTCCGGTCAAATAAAACCATTATAACGATTGGGAGAGCGGTGTGCTGACCACATGCCCCTCCTATCCGCATCCTCAACTGAGGGTGACACGGCGGTCGGATGGTCCCGATGGACTACTTGTGGTCTGAAGACGGAGTGCTGTATATGCTGCTAATATGGCGTGGTCGGGTTAAAATAGTTTCACTGTATATTCATAAATATAAACCGAACTGTGTGAAAGTGCTAAAAACTGCATGGGAAGCATCAATACGTATCTAAGCAGTGACAAAAAGAACTGTTTTAACTGTGAAGTGAAATTCAGTGCTTAAAGTTGTGGAAAGAGTTTTGTATTCACGGAAGCCTACACTATGAGAGATCAAGGAAATGGTGAAGGTGTTATTGCTCTTTAAATAATAATGGACGTTTGCATATGAATACTTAATGAGGAATGTAAATCTTAAAGCTGGTAGATTAAGATAAGTATGAGAACAACATTTGTACCTTTCACATCCAGCAGCCCCCAAGTTTAATCTTCATCGCTATGTGAGTACTGCTAAGAAGTACAGTCAAACACCACGTGAGCAACCACGACAAGAACTTTAAGTTTTATTTATCTGCGAAGGTGGATTTCGTTTCGATAATAACTGTTGTTTGCAACACATAAAGTAAATGGTTATATCATTTGTTATTTAGTAGCCACCTGAATTAGAACCACCATTAAATATGTAAATCTTTCTTAGCAAAATTAATGTGATTATCTCCTGAAATATTTAAGGAGTGTAGCCTGAACTTCAGATACAGGAGAAAGAGCCATTTCTGTAGACTAGTGTGAATCAGTTGATAAAAATGGTCTGTAGAAATTCTTTATGGAGACATTTAATAAGCAAAACTACATTAATTTTTCACCTCATCGTTAACTGGTATTAGTGAATGGCAGAGAAACAGCCGTGCTGCAGTTTCTATTAGTAGATATTCAGATAAAAAAAATTCATTATATTTCAAAGTAACAATCATAACTTTACGAATAATTATGCTACTTAATTAAAGGTTCATAAGTTTAGTAACAAACTGCCGTTTTCTCAGAACATTACTGGAATAATAAACATTTCTGCCAGCTCAATATTTAGTGTCAGAATTTCATAAAGTCAATCTATAAGTCTAGATTGTGTGTAGTTTTCCTCTATCATTCATAACATTAGTACCAATATGACAGCAAGGCAGCTTATATCTAGTCACTAGGAAATAGATACCCACACTCTGCAGTGAAGCAAGGTTAGTTTCCTGATCTCACAGCTGAATTTAGTAACACATTATTTTTAGTACAGATAAGATTGGTCTCGAAAGGGAGCGTAGTACTGTTACATCAAAAAGCTTTAACAGTAAATCTAGATTCAGACACTGCAAAACTTTCTTATTAAAAATAACGTTTAGAAAGCCTAGTGTCTTATTATCTGATTAGTGGTTGTGTGCTTTGCTAAATCTCATTACTGTCACTATTCAGAAACTAAACAACATGTTTTCTGGAATATTTTTTTCTTTTCCTTTGTATTTTACATACAAAACTATAATGTGTAAATAAATATTAACGACGCCACTGTTTTCTTAACAACTAATAAAGAGATTTTCAATTTCAGGTAACACATTGATCTAATATAGCACGCGAGGAACGATGGCTGATAATCCTCCGTGTGGGCCCGAATTTCTCTAATTTTACGTTCACGGTCTTTTTGTGAGATGTAAGTAGGAGAAAACAATATACACTAAAGAGCCAAAGAAACTGGTACACCTGCCTAATATCGTGTAGGGCCCCCGCGAGCACGCCACGCAGAAGTGCCACAATACGACGTGACATGGACTCGACTAATGTCTGAAGCTGTGCTTGAAGAAACTGACAGCATTAATCCCGCAGGGCTGTCCATAAATCCGTAACAATAAGAGGGGAGTGGAGATCTATTCTGAACATGTCGTTGCAAAGCAGATATGCTCAATAACGTTCACGTCTGGGGAGTTTGGTGGCCAGCGGAAGTATTTGAACTAAGAAGAGTTTTCCTGGAACCGGAGTGTTGCAGTGCCCTGCTGGAATTGCCCAAGTCCGTCGGAATGCGCAATGGACATGAACGGATGCAGGTGATCAGACAGGATGCTTATCTACGTGTCACCTGTCAGAGTCGTATCTAGACGTATCAGCGGTCCCATATCACTCCAACTGCAAGCGCCCCACACCGTTGCAGAACCGTTTTTGCAGGATCTTTTTCTGGCCGCAGCGATGTCGGAGATTTGCTGTTTTGCCGGATTCACGATATTTACGGTACACTCTTGAAATGGTCTTGCGGGAATATCCCCACTTCATCGCCACCTCGGAGATGCTATGTCCCATCGCTTGTGCGCCGATTAGAACACCACGTCCAAACTCACTTAAATGTTGATAACGTGCCACTGTAGCAGCAGTAACCGATCTAACAACTGCACCAGATACTTGTTGTCTTATATAGGCGTTGCCGACCGCAGCGCCACCTTCGGCCTGTATACATATCTCAGTATTTGATTGCGTATACCTATACTAGTTTGTTTAGCGCTTCAATGTAGTTCTGCAATGGTGCAATCATAGACTAAAGGATACTTCTGTCTATGTATTCGCAGTACGTTACATTTGTTTACGTTGTGCGTCAGTTCCGCCTCCCTGCATCAAACGTTGACCCTCTGCAGGTCTTCCTGCATTTCGCTACAATGTTCTAGCTTTGAGACTTGTCTGTATACAACAGCAACACCCGTGAAAGGCGTCAAGGAATCATGGAACTTCCGGCGTTATCTAGTACCTTCGTTCCATACGACTCCTCTGCTCCTCTGGGGCATGGATGTTAATTCAGCCAAACGTCTTGAGAAGTAAGTTAGCCTGAGTTGGTAAGTCCGATACACGATATCGAACGCTATGAATCCGCTACTCTAGGACGATCACAAAAGAAGTTTATTTGCTGAGAACTTAACGTCAGACTTGTTGTTGTTGTCGCTTCGAATCACACCCGAATCTTTTATGTTTCTCATGGTTAATATCTTCTCTGTGTGTTTATGAATATCTTTTAAATGCCATTGTGAATGATGACATTTTTCCGATATTCACTGTCCATGGCTTATCTTTCTTTGGATCGACTGTTAATTGTTCAGTACCGTGCTTAACGTTTTTAGCTTTTGACCTCATGAGGGGACCTTCAGTAACATTTGTTCTCCTGTTCTCTTCAAGTTGTTATAACTGAGGGAGTGCCAAAGTTGAACATACACGGTCCACTCACACTAATGCGACCATCTTCTATGTTTGACGTCAACTTGCAATAATCATTTACAGACGGCAGGCGACAGCACTAGAAGGGTAAGTAATGCACGTCGGGAGAACGCGGAAAACACTCCAGTCGTAGTAGTAGTAGTAGCAGTAGTAGAGGGTTTTTTTGGGCGCACGACAGCATGGTCTTCAGCGCCAGCTCAGTAACATAGTGAGACGGGTGTCAAGAAAATGCTCAGAATAGTAAGATAAAACAGAACATAAAACACAGGTAAGAAGCTTTGAAAAATACGTGCCTACCCACACCGAAGCGTGGGACGAAGCATGACGTCAGCAGTAAAACATGGACAACACAGGAAGAAAGTGGTAGAGGGAGCTACAACAATGTAGGAGATGAAAGTGGCTGGCTGACCGCAAGGGAAAAGAGGAGGAGCCAGCCACTCTGCAATACACTAAAACCTCCAGCCTAAAAGTTTAGGCCAGAGTCCAGACACATCACAAAACTTTAAAACCCTAGACACACACGTCTCATCGTTAGCTAAAACACAAGGCAGATCCCCATCAACTTGTGCTTCTGCCCTTGCATCACGGTATAAAATGCAGTCTGTTAAAATGTGCCGGACAGAGATGTGCACACCACAAGCATCACAAAAAGGAGGATCCTCCCGCCGTAATAAAAAGCTATGTGTGAGAGGACAGTGCCCGATCCGAAGACGCGTGAGGGCCACTTCTTCCCGCTTGAGCAACCGGCAGGAGGAACGCCACGGTCGAGTTGTTGACATCACCAACCGCAGTTTATTGGCCGTCACCGCCAGCCATTCGTTCTCCCACAACTCCATGCACTTCCTCTGGAGGGCAGAGATGACAGACTGCAAGGGAATATGACACTGTACCACATCCTGCTCTCTGCAGGCCTCCTTGACAGTCCGATCGGCCTGTTCATTTCCCCATATTCCGACATGACCAGGCACCCAGCAGAAGGACACCTCCTTACCCCGCCGTACAGTTGGTCATATATCAGCTGGACTATCTCCTCAGTTGGGTGCAGATTCTCCAGTCGTTGTCGTAATGCAGAAAGGGTGCTATTTATCTGACATCTAAAAGGGCACAATCAATGGCTTTCGGCCCAAAGCTGGAAGCATTTTCGAAAGTGCTGTTTTTAAACTGTTTGCGTGCCGTCGTGGTTAGAGTATAGCGTCCGTGGTAAAACGATACTATCGAAAACCGACGGCGAGGCAAGTGTGGTGTACCACTGGCCATAGGCAACACTGGTGAAACACGGCTGCCGAGTTGTACACGGGCGAACAGACGCGTAACTCTTGAGCAACTGACCACCAGGATGAACCAAGGGGCTATCGACAGTGTCTCCTCGACGACCGTTCAGCGAACGTCGCTGCATGTTGGCCTACGCAACAAGTTCATACACCTTTTTCCGGGCGGGAAGGAGCGCCTGGTCCCCGGCACGAATCCGCCCGGCGGATTTGTGTCGAGGACCAGTGAACCGGCCAGTCTGTGGATGGTTTTTAGGCGGTTTTCCATCTGCCTCGGCGAATGCAGGCTGGTTTCCCTTATTCCGCCTCAGTTACACTATGTCGACGATTGCTGCGCAAACAAGTTCTCCATGTACGCATACCATTATTCTCCCACGCAAACATAGGGGTTACACTCATCTGGTTTGAGACGTTCCCTGGGGGGTCCATCGGGGGCCAAACCGCACAATAATCCTGGGTTCGGAGTGGGGAGGTGGAGGTGTGAAGTGTACTGCGGTAGTCGTCGTGGGGTTGTGGACCACTGCGGCTGCGGCGGGGACGGAGCCTCTCCGTCGTTTCTAGGTCCCCGGTTAACATACATACAATACAATACACCTTTACTGACTGCTGTTCAGTGGCGACGATGGCTAAATTTCCACGCCAGTGCCGGAACTAGACCTCCTCTGAATGGCGACAGATGGCCTTTTCAGAGGAATCACATTTTATGCTCCATCGGACAGATGGCCATTGGCGTGTAGGGCGTGAAACGTCTGAATGCAAAAAGCCTGCAACAACATTTGGAAGGGCGCAGGCCAGAGAGCCTTCTCAGGACGATGTCATTCTGGAAGGCACAATGGACCAACACAACCATGCATCTATCCTTCGCAACCATGTCTACTCCTACATGCAATTTGTTTTTCCTCGCCACGGTGGCATCTACCAGCACGACAATGCAACATGTCACACAGCTCGGAGTGTACCTGAGCGGTTTGAAGAGCACCAGAAGCGTTTACTGTACTCTCCTGGCCACCAAACTGCCCGGATTTAAACGTAATCGAGAATCTGTGGGGCCACCTCGATCGGAATGTTAGCGCCATGGATCCTCGTCCGAGAAACCCAGCGCGGCTGGCCACTGCACTGGAGTCTCCGTAGCTCCACATCCTCATTGGTACCTTCCATAACTTCGTTGACGCTCTTCCTGCACCTCTCGCAGCGGCCTGTTCTGCCAAACGTGGTTATTCTGGCTTTTGATTGGTTTTTGACAACATGGTTGTGGAGACAAGCAGCGATTAGTATGATTAATCAATAATTCAAAAACAGTCTTAATCGCATTTAATATTATTATTATTATACCGCCAAACGGTTTCATCCCGACGTAGGGGTCATCTTCTGGGCATTTACACCATTGGTCGACTGCTGGTGGTGTCACTCCTGTCTACATAACGACAGGCATAGTTTCCTGCCATTATGTAGACAGGAGTGACACCACCAGCAGTCGACCAATGGTGTAAACGCCCAGAAGATGACCCATACGTCGCGTTGAAACCGGTTGGCGGTATAATAATAGTAATAAATGCGATTAAGACTGTTTTTGTATTATTGATTTTGATTGGTGGTCACGAAAATGTGACTGGACTGTACTTTTAGCCACAGCTCTCTTTTATTGATATTCTGCTGCAGCCTTTTAAATGTTTTCAGAGTGTATCTGCCAAATTAAGCCAAGTGTTGTTTAACAACTACAGCTGTCATCTCCTTCTCTTTCTTTTTGTGTGGCAAATGCTACTAGCTGTCTAAATGGTTGCTAATGCTCTTTTTAATTGTGGCCTCTCTCTCTCTCTCTCTCTCTCTCTCTCTCTCTCTCTCTCTCTCTCTGTCACAGTTCTGCACCGATCTTTAGCCTGATAAACGTAAAGATTTTTTTTTAATATTCCGAGTCTCTAGTTAACTAGTTAAGAAGCAATGTAGTTCCCTGTACCCAGCATGTCCTAATCCCCGAGGCCACGTGATTCCAGTGATAGAGCAAACGTCAGAAAAAGACGTGATTCAGATCCTGGTACGACTAATCACCGCTAGTTTTGTGCGCCTCTTGGTCAGTCATTAATAAGATAGACTTGCTGAAACTTCCTACTTGTATGACTCACTCAATCCCAGGCACGAAATGGCTCTAAGCGCTATGTGACTTAACTTCTGAGGTCTTCAGTCCCCTATAACTTAGAACTACTTAAACCTAACTAACCTAAGGACATCAAACACATCCATGCCCGAGGCAGGATTCGAACCTGCGACCGTAGCAGCAGTGCGGTTCCGGACTGAAACGCCTAGAACCGCTCGGCCACATTGGTACCAAAGTTATTAACGTCGCATGCGAGCCGCATCGAGCATCACGGTTGATTTTCCCGCTTCAGGAGGACCATTTTGCATGGAGTGTCCTGCTGTGGCCACCAGAGGGCAGAGGCTGCAAACATATGACCGCTGCGAGCGCCGCTGACCTTTTGCTGTCGAATGGCGGTGGAAGTTGTACATTTCACTCATCGATCTTCTGACAGACGCACGAATTTCTACTAAGTTTCGCCTGTCATGACTTCCGAGTTCTTTTTTGAGCCGAGAGTGCATCTGTCTCTGCTTCCTCAGCATAACCTTGTATATCTTCGACAGATTTAAGCTCTCAGACGTTACTGGGCGACCCCGCAATTCCCGTGACACTTCGTACATGTCAGGAGCACTCGGCAGTTGTAACGTTGCGAGTTACTCCGCGATAAGATTCTTTGCTATACAGTCCGCAGTATTGGAGCCGGAGGCTGTGAAAGAAGCCGCCACTTGTGTCTTAGCCAATAAGTCATGTACACCTGCTACTACGGCAGCGTAAGAATGGCTCCTGTGTCACTTCTTAGCGACAGTACATTCACCACCTATAAGAACCTAAATAGATGATATTAAATATTATTCAATCATTTTCAAAATCGGTACACTACCTTTTGACATTCAGGAGAAGGTTGCATTCAAATGTCAGCTTTATAACAATTATAGTTTCAGAGATAGAAAAAAGCGCTAAAAAAGTCAATAACCGACACTTAGGGAACTAAATTCAGTTTGGAAATATAATAGTTCATCTTTTGGTGTAATTGGAAAACATGAACAGAACTCTCAGTGTGCAGAATTAATTAATTGAGATTTTCATATTAAAACTTTAATTATTTTTCGTTTTGGTATTATAAAAATCAGACAAAATTATTATTGGTGTCTAAGATTGTTGTGGGAGTATATGCGAGTGAATGAGAGTGTGTACATGGAACATTCGACAAATTTTAATGTTGCATTATATACTGTCTTAAGTAACTGGCAAGAGTTACACAAACCTGTCATGGGAAAATGGTCATAGGGGATTCACCCACTTTGCTGATGACATTAGTCTAGCTGTGATTGCTATTGTAACAGAGCAGTCAGAAAGTCAGTTGGAGTATTATCTGTATCCAAAGGATATTTCCAGATTTATTGCATTTTCGTTTTCGTTTATTAAACATTACTTTAATATTTGTACATCAGAATAATGTAGATGCGTCTGTATGTAAGGATTGGAGCAGGCCGGTTTTGGCGCGACTATGATCATGAGCGAGCATTCTGATTGGCAGCGAGTATGGTTATCCAGGCAGAACTGAGACGGTTGCCGCTCGTTACCTGATAGTTATACTGGGAGTGAGGCAACAAGAAGGGAGTCTCTCGCTAGCTTTGAACGCGGACGGTCATGTTACTAGTGCCAGTCAAATTAATGTGTAAAACGAAGGAATATTGAGTTCCTCGCGTTTGATACGTGTCGTGACTAACGCTGATGTAGTTACAGACAGTTTTGTGAAGTTTGGAAGTTTTAGAACTGTATTGTTGGAATGATTTTCGCATGTGAAAATTTGGCCTTCGTAGTATCTGCGTAGCATGTTTCAGTATTCAAACACTGAGCATTTTTGGTGAGCAATTTGTTTTTTGAAATCTACCAGAAAGACCGAATGTAATAACTCATGTTAGTGGTGTAATTAATGACTGCGAAAACGTTGTTTAACTCGGGTCGAATTTGGATAGATTTCTGGGTGCTGTGCGTGCGAAATGAGTGTATGACTTTTGAACTTGACGAAAATAACCAATAGTTTAAATGTGGACTGAATAGTACCGTTTCTTTGGTTATAAGAACAAATAAACGTTTCTGTGTGGAAATTTCGGACATTATTTTCCAGAAGCCAATCCATTCATTAACTTACCGCCCAATAAATGTTTTATTGACAGTTTTTTCTATAGAACTTTACTTCATTACTAGAGTTGTGCGGCCTCAGTAATTGTAGATATTAGATGGTGTTTTTTTATCAACGCTGCTTTTACATCATCTTGTAAGCACGTACGTTGCCGAGTGAAGGGACATCGAGCAGACGCCGTTCTGAGGCAGGTGAATTTTTAAATTGCAGCCTACACAGTGAAAGCGAACCCCGCCACGCCGCACAGTGAGTGTTCACTTTCGTTTCTACTCACCGCGCACATCATCAGGAGCAAACAGGACGCGGGCAGGACGCCGACCGCCATGGTGAAAGAGAGTCGGCTCTGCTTTACGTGCGGAGCGTGGCGGTGGGTGCTTCACACACTGCAGACCCTCACGTCTCGGTCAGGCGGCACGACATCACAGGCAGCTAACGCGCCTCAGTAAATTCCCTGCAACACAACCAGTAATACGGACCATTACACAATGCTGGATACAAAAAAAAATTATTTGCATTTACGAACGAAGCAGTGTAGATCATTTTTTTATTCAACAATAATTATAAAGCACAAATGAGCGTACAATTAGCAATGTTTTCTACATTTTTTAAAACATACAGAAATACGAAAGTAAAGCATGAGTAAGTTTTCTTTGAAGGGATTTAATGACACGTCATAATAAAACACTGACAGAAATTTTCAAAAACTAACAATGAGAAACTCAAAGTGAATGGCCCCGTTCTACATCTACACTCAGCAAGTCACCATACTCTGTGGGGCGGATGGTAATTTCGTTATCACAGATCATCGTAATCAAATAAACTAAATCAGGACTCGCACGGAAATATTTAAGTTCTTCTCTCTTCCCGAGCGATCTTAGAGAGTGAAACTGTGGAGAAAAATGTGTGAAACGGGTTCGATGAACCCTCTGCCAGGCACTTCAGTGTGAATTGCAGAGCAGTCAGGTAGATGTAGCTGTAGGCGTAGTATCCAGACCTCATTGGCCCTCCTCCTGATTTCTTATACATACGTTCTCGATCTCAGTTACCGCGATCGGACGAAAGCATTTCTACACACCGACAATGTGACGCTCCGAAAATGCGTCTTTCTCTTTAATGTAGAGTATCATAATTAATAGCAAAAACTCACATTATAATAAAACCGTAATCGTATCAGTAAAAAAGCGTCCGCAAACTAGCTGTTTACGAAATAACTACGGATGTGTGGTTACGAGCTACCACTGATTAAAGTAACAAATATTATACTACTCAGTAGCGACGTGTATGAAACTTTAACTTTCCGATTTAGTCCCCGTTTAAGGCACTCAAATTTCGCCATTGGCCTACGTCAACAAGGGTTATGGTACTTCTTCAGCACGTTGCATGTTGTTTATTACGGTACATCTTTACATGTTAAAGGAGGTGTTAAACGTGTGTATTTGTATGCAATGCTTCACTTTACAGCAACTTACAATTTTTCTCAAACACCTACAGGTAGTCTGGTAAACAATTCTGTATAGTTCACTAGTCCAGCTCATTAGCCGACTCAAACGCGACTACTGTACACTACTCTTCCTAGCTGAGCCAAGACAGAAAAATCCAAAGGATTCAGGTCACGCGACCTCGGAAGCGTAAGTTGTATAACAAAAATTGTTACTGTACAAATATCAAAGTGCCGGCCGCGGTGGTCTCGCGGTTCTAGGCGCGCAGTCCGGAACCGTGCGACTGCTACGGTCGCAGGTTCGAATCCTGCCTCGGGCATGGATGTGTGTGGTGTCCTTAGATTAGTTAGGTTCTAAGTTCTAGGGTTCTAGGGGACTGATGACCACAGCTGTTAAGTCCCATAGTGCTCAGAGCCATTTTTGAAATATCAAAGCATGCTCTCGTTCATAAATCAATATTCTGTGGTGCATAGTTTGCTGCATCTAGAATAATGTATCTCAGCAACCTACCACCTAACCCTTAAAACGGAATACCATGATTATGTCATTTTGACGAGATATCCCACATCACTTATCAATTATGGTTCGATATTTTTGGAGCATCTGATGCTCCGGCACTCAGAATCTACTTAATCATTCAAGATAAATAAATTGGTCTGTATTCCTGTACACTATTTTGCTACAGTCAGGACACTAATAATTTACTGTGACCAATGTTGCGTTATCGAGTCCACTGGATGTCACTAGAGCCGCAATACTTGTCCACGGAGAATCAGCGAATGCATTGATATCTACGACGGGCTTTCAGTAAGTAATGCAATACACTGAAACTTCCTGGCAGCTTAAAATTGTGTGCCGGACTGTGACGTTCACTGGGGACCTTTGCCTTTTTCGGGGAAGTTTTAATCTTCCAGAAAGTTTCATATGAGCGTACACCCCGTAGCAGAGTGAAAATTTCATACGGGAACGAAACACATTTTTATCAGCCAATTTCGGTTGAAAATATGCAGAATTTGTTGTGGGACATCGTGGAATATTCTCGCTTCAGCTCATATAGGTTCACGAAGTTCCCATGGTTGGTGGTGCTATGCCTAGCCTCCAAAATGGCGTCTGTAACAGAGGTGTGTTCCAAGCAGAGAACTGCCATTGAGTTTCATCAGGAGGAAAACCGGAGCATCGTAGATATTTATGGACGCTTGCGGAATGCCTACAGAGACTTAGTAAAGAACAAAAACACGGCGAGTCTTTGGGCGAGGCGTCTATTATGGCCCGTGTGCCGGCCGGTCGCGCAGAACTGGGACTCCTGCAGTATTAGAACGTGAGGACACTCTCATTCGAGGTGATCCACAGATCACAATCAGCCACCTCGCTCCTGAACTGGACGCCACTGTCAGCAGTGCTGACACACTTGTCTACCAGCTAGGGTGCTTTAAGGTGTCTACCCGATGGGTTCCTCGCCGCCTAACAGAAAACCATAAAGAGCGAGGAAGGACCATCTGTGCCTAAATGCTTGCGCGTTACGAGGCTGATCGCCACAGCTTTTCGTCTAACATCGTCACAGGCTATGAAACACGAGTTTATCACTTAGAAGCGGGAACGAAACGGCAATCCACAGAATGGCGCACACCACCTCTCCTCCAAAGAAAAAGTTGAAAACCGCGCCCTCAGCTGGTAAAGTCGTGTCGACGGTCTTCTGGGAGTTTGAAACGCTTATTCTGTCTGATGCCCACTCTCATGGTGCAACGATCAACCCTGTGCTACCCTCGCGAAATTGAAGAAACGATTTCAGAGTGTTCGTCGCCACAAAAATGCAAATGAACCTCTGCTCCTCCATGATAATACAAGGCCTCACGCAAGACTGCACACCCGAGAGGAGCTCACAAAACTTCATTGGACTGTTCTTTCTCATCCACCTTACAGCCCGGATTTTGCACTGTCCGACTTCTATCTATTTCGGCCAATGAAGCGGTTCGTGGATGATGAGGTGAGTACTGATGCAGCAAGACGTTGGCTCCGTCGTCGACCAGCAGAGTCGTACCATGCGCGCGTACGGGCCCTCCAAGTAAGTCCGCGTAAGGCCGTTACATTGAACAGAGGTTATGTTAGAAAATCGGGTTTTGTACCCAAAAGGGTGGGGATAAAACCAACCTGCTTTTGAGAATAAAATGTGTTGCATTACTTATTAAATGGCCCTCGTAAAACAATTCTCATTTATTCCTCAGTCTCATTGCACATTTTTAATAACATGACAAATTTCGATCTCCATGGATCATCTTCGGAACTGAGTATTTGCGTCGATAACCCGTCTTGTCTCTGTCAGAACCTCATACAATACTCTTTGAGGTTGTAACTCAGACTCGACGGTTTGCTGACGCAAGTACTCAGATCTGTAAATGATCCGATGGGAATCTTTCTGACACGAAATGCTCTTTTTCTTTCTCTGAGCGTGAGATAACCGCTGTATCATTATGAAAGAAGACAGCACCGGACTGTCTTCCATTAGCAGCGCTGTTATCGATCTTCCGTAGACTCGTGACTACCCGCATCTTTACATGGGTCACTCCTCGAGCTTGACTTTGTCACAACCTCTAGTGATGTTTCTCCATCTGCAGTGGTCTCTAGAGCTTGCTGACCTGCAATCCCTAACAAACTGTTTTGACTGCTACTGACTTTCACTTTCTTGTTCGTGACTCGCACTTTGATATTCATCTAGTGTGGGTGTATTATTCACCAGCCCACGAGGCAGCTGCTGTGTTCCTTCACTGCGGACTGCGACGTCCAACGGGTGAATCCGTCACCCAGACTAGTTGCGATACGCCTGCCTAACCGTTCGCAGGGGCCACGACTATTTTGTTTTTCAGCGTTTCCTATAATTACTGGGCGAATATAAAAATCTGAAGTGTTGTTCAAAATGGTTCAAATGGCTCTAAGCACTATGGGACTTAACATCTGAGGCCATCAGTCCCCTAGACTTAGAACTAATTAAATCTAACTAACCTAGGGAGATCACACACATCCATGCCCGAGGCAGGATTCGAACCTGCAACCGCAGCAGCAGCGCGGTTCCTGACTGAAGCGCCTAGAAACGCTCGGTCACAGCGGCCGGCTGAAGTGCTGTAGTAACATCTTCATTATGAAGTGCAATCCTGCGATAAAGGCTTATTGCAAGACTTCAAGTATTAAAGCTAGAAACGGACTGATATCGCGCACGTTCTCCAGACTACATTCTTTCTGCATTTGAGAATGAGAGCAAATGGTGACTTCCAGCAAACTTTCTAAACAGTTTCGCACATTTTCGAAACTTCTTGCTGATAACCCTCCGCCTCCCCTCGCCCCATCACCCTACAAAATAATGACAGGAAAAAAATGTATTGCAAACTAAATTTTCACTAAAACAATAAGGAATCTAAAAACTCTGGATGATCGAAACATCGACATAGGATTTTATAGACTCCTGCGTTACAAAATTTGTCCAGTGGCATATCTGTCCCGAAACACGAAACGAGGATTAAAATAATCGTGTCTATAAAACATGCACCACCTATTTTTCGGCGACTAATTAGCTATTTAAAAGTCGTTATAGGTTTTGTGATTATAATGGTCACATACCTCTACCAAGACTTTCAGTCAAATTTATGATACATTTTCACAGCTCGTGAAGTAAAACAGTAGCAGCAACCATTGCGTTGTAATTTATAACTTCCTTGCTATGAGCTCAATTCGCAACGCTTTGCAGTAGTGTGTGCAGATACCATGGAATTTAACCTGCCAAGTTGCGACGCATAGATCAGGACGTGAGACGTCATAAACAGCGAGACGCTTACAGAACTAACTTTTGTTAAAACAGAGCGCAAATTATCCAAACTACACCACGCAGTGTTAACACTTGGCGAGTTCCACCAAACCTTAAACATAATGTCAAACATTTTCTAAACTTTTTAATTAATCTGCAGGTGATTAAGTGGAAACTAATGATAGCAACATATTTAGGGTATTACGTCTTCAGCTATAAAGGTCCCTTATTTAACACCCTAACTCATTTGTAAGATAATCAGACGTTTAGAGCTGTTTCATACTTGAGAGTTCGTTTTCATAAACAATCTAGATTACCGATATGCACTCTGTGGTCTTATGTTTATTACCTGTCTTAATTCAGTATGTTGATCAATTTCAGGCGAAGGATGTCCAGACTACAGTTGCACGTCTGTGTCCTAAGCTTCTTAATCTCTATATATAAATGGCAATGTCCCGACTGCTGCTGACTCACTCTTCATCGCTCAGCCCAAACCCCAAAGGATAGGAACTTGAAACCTGGAGAAGGTGTGGATCTTATACGGCAGGCGTCATTTAAGAAAGGGTTTTCCGAAATTCAGACTCTAAAAATATGAAACAGGGAATGAAGGGATTTTTTGACACATGTCGCTATTAAGGCAATATTGAAGATGGACCTACGAAAATTGGTATTTGGTTCCTCAATGAGAAATAAAGAAATACTTGTTTCAGCATTTTTGCAAATTAAATCCTATCTGGCTGAAATAGTGCGTGAAAGCTTTTTCAGAAAATATACTGTTGTTAAAGAACTACCAAAGTATTTTTAAAGCTACATCTATGAACACTGGTATTTGACTTCACGGTTACAAATAATAAAATACTTATTTCACTATTTTTGGGAATTGAAACCCTAAGGGGGTGAAATAGGAAATGAGATTTTTCATGAAAATATTTCATTAACAAAGCATTTTTAAAGCTAATTCTATGAAAATTTAAATTTGGCTTCTTCGCTAGAAATGAAAAAGATAAATGTTTCACTCTTTTTGTAAATTCAATCCCTATGGGCTTGAAAAAGGGGATTAAAGTTTTTATGGAAATGCTTCATCGTGGAATCGCTTTTGAAGCTACATCTATGAAAATTTGTATTTGGCTTCTGTGTTAGAAATAAAACATATGCCTGTCACTATTTTTGGAAATTCAACCCCTAACGGGGTGAAATAGGCAGTGAAACCGATTCAATTCTTGGTTATAAATACAAAAGTAGGTGTTTCGTGTTTCTAGAAATTAAACCCCCAAGTGAATGAAATATGGGATGAACTTTTTTAAGTTTTAAAGCTACATTTATAAAAATTGGTACTTCACTTCTTGGTTAGACATAAAGAAATATTTGATAGGGGATGAAAGTTGCTATGGAAATATCTTCACAAGACTGCAAAAGGTATGAATAACAAAAACCTTGGACTCCAGCTCCCAGAATCGCTCTTTGGTCAGAAGTACAATCGAAAAACCCCGTGCTTGTATGGTCTTATTTAGCGTTGAAAGCTTAGAAGGTGTTCCAATTTGTGAACAACATAAAAAATCGATAAAATAAAAACAAAACAAAAAAGGCTCCTAGCCACACAGTCTACGTGAGCGAAGCAGGTGGCGCTGCGCAAGTTATACATAAATATGCAGGACACAGGACATGGGTGATGTTCTGTCAAGAAGCGAATTATGCTGCGACACGTATAAAACGGGCGTTGAAATGAGTTGCACAAATCTCTACAAATACCTGCCGCTGGCGTCGGCGGGACTTTGGTTATTCTGCGGCTGCCGAAGGTGTATGGCGACGCATTACACACACACACACACACACACACACACACACTAACACAAACACGCACTCACAAACTCTCTCCCGCTTGCTGGGTAACACGCCGCAGAATAGGGGGAAATGGTCAACAATGCCATTACGTGGAAGACTCATCCTGTTTGTGCGCAAATCACATCTTCGTTTCTTCTGAGGAAATCTGTAAACTTTGTTTCGGTTTCTAGCGTTGGCAGGACGCGCAGCAAAGGACGCGCAGCAATTCCCGTTGGATTTCCTCCGCGTCGTCGTAAACCTTCCTACCCTGCCCCCCCCCCCCGTCCACAGTCCCGTCCCCTCTCTTTTCACTCCCCCGGTCCCCCTAATCACATCCCACCGTACTATGGGCTCCGACGTTTTCCTACCACATGCTGAGCCCTCAGCCAGTCTGTTGGACGAAGTCAGGCAGACGGAAGATAAAATGAGCTCCGAGTTCTTCCATAAGTGCCGCTTCTACCGAGCCGTTTTTTTCAGCCCACAAAATAAGGTTCGTGTAAATAATGTAAGAGACAGATATCGTAGTGTTCGTTCCGGCAACGATTCGTGACGCCGGACTTGGAGGGGAGGCAGGTGAACACGTGACAATCCATCAGTGCGCGTTGAACCGCGCTCGTTTCTGGCTGGTTGTCTGCAGCATTATCAGTAGGAAATATCCACATTGGTATTACATGTGGTGTTTGCAAGCGTGTTGTTCGGACTCTCTTGTCCTAAAAAAATTCTTGCAAAGCATCGCGCAAATCGTGAAAAGTAAGTAACTGGTGCACTGTTTCATTATTTACATCATGAATGATATTTCTACTAAACATCATCTTGTGGCTAAACTAAGATTGTTTGAACTAGATAGAGCAGCTAATCAATTGTTACCATCTCACTTACACAGTGAACTAACATCACTTAATTCCAGTAAGGCGGACGTAGAGGAATTATGGGCACAGTTTAGTCGTGGTCTGGAGAATTATGTGCCTAGTAAGTGCATAAGGGGGGAAAAAATAGTTCAAATGGTTCTGAGCAGTATGGGACTTAACATCTGTGGTCGTCAGTCCCCTAGAACTTAGAACTACTTAAACCTAACTAACCTAAGGACGTAAGGACATCACACGCATCCATGCCCGAGGAAGGATTCGAACCTGCGACCGTAGCGGTCACGCGGTTCCAGACTGAAGCGTCTAGAACCGCACGGCCACACCGGCCGGCGGAATAGAAAAGACTCACCATGATTTAATAACGAAGTTCGAAAGATGTCGAGGAAGCAGAGGCTGTTGCACTCACGGTTCAAAAGAAAACGCACAAATAACGACGAGAAGAGGTTATCAGAGCTTCCTACGTCCGTGAAAAGCTCTATGAGTAAATCATACAACTACCACCACCGTCATACCTTAGCAAAAGATAAGGCAGAAAACCCCAGAAAAATCTGGTCGTATGTAAAATCGCTAAGCACGTCTCAGGCTTCCATTCAATCCCTTGTTGACCAATCTGGTGCCACAGTTGCAGACAGCGAAACGAAAGCCGAAGTTTTAAATTTCACGTTCAAGAAATCGTTCACAAAGGAGAATAGAAACAAACCGTCATTAGAACATCTGTCATATTTCTGTGTCGTATGGACGACACAGAAATAAGCATACCTTTGAAAGCAAATGAATCACCAGGTCCGGATGGAATCCAAAATTGGGTTTACGAAGAGAATGGCATAGGCCCCTAACGTAGCTTGCATTCATCGTGAATCTCTCGCCCATCACAAAGCTCCAAGCGACTGGAGAGAACCGCAGAAGGGTAAAATAACGGACCCACAAAATTACAGATCAATGTCCCTAACTTCGGTTCGCAGCAGAATCCTTGAACATATTCTCTAATGTAATAAACTTTCTTGAGACTGAGAAGCTTATGTCCACGAATCAACATGGTTTTAGAAAGTATCGCTCGTGCGAAACTCATCTTGCCCCTCAGTCACACGATGTACTGCAAACTATGGATGATGGGCAACAGGCTGATTCCACATTTCTAGATTCCCGGAAAGCATTTGACTCGCTGCCCCATTGCAGGCTGTTAACTATGTTACGAGCATATGGATTAAGTTCACAGATATTTGAGTGGCTCGAACACTTCTTAAGTTGTAGAACCCAGTATGTTACTCTCGATGGTGGGTGTTCGTTAGAGACAAGGGTATCGTCAGGGAAGTGTGATAGGAGCGCTGTTGTACTCTCTCTCTCTATCTCTCTCTCTCTCTCTCTCTCTCTCTCTCTCTCTCTCTCTCTCTTCCAAGCATTTATCCCGACTTGCTGGGTCTGCTGTTATGGTTAACCGGCTTTGGCGAGTTAATTTTAAAGGGTGGCTGGATCCCCTTCCTGTCACCACCCCATACCTCCCCAGGACGGAATGTGTGTACCCCAACTGTCTGTGTTTAGTGCGAACGTGTTACAAATGTCTGCGATTCGCGGAAATGAGGCGGAACGTGGGGACCAGCCCGGTATTCACCTAGTAGGATGTGGAAAACCACCTAAAAACCACATCCAGGCTGGCTGGCACACAGGTCCTCGTCGTTAGTCCGCCAGGCGGATTTGATCCGAGGCCAGCGCGCCTACCCGAGTCTAGGAAGCAGCGCGTTAGCGCTTTCGGCTACCCTGGCGGGTGACTGTTGTAGTACTCTGTACACATAAATGATTTGGTCGACAGGGTGGGCAGAAATTTGAGGTTGTTTGCTGATGGTGCTGTGGTATATGGTAACATGTCGAAGTTGAGTGACCATAGCAAGATACAAGACAACTAGACAAAATTTATAGTTGGTGTGATGAATGGCAGCTACCCCTAAATGTGGATAAATGTAAGTTAATGTGGATGAGTGGGAAGAACAAACTTGTAATATTCGGATACAGTATTAGTAGTGTCCTGCTTGACACAGTGAAGTCGTTTAAATATCTGAGCGTAGAGTTACAAAGCAACATGAAATGTAACGAAAATTGGAGAACTGTGGTAGGAAAGGCGAATGGTCGGTTTCAGTTTATTGAGAAAATATTAGGAACATTGGTTCACATGTAAAGAAAACGGCATATAGGACGCTAGTGTGAGCTATTCTTGAGTAGTGCTCGAATGTTTGGGATCCGTACCAGGTCGGATTGAAGGAAGACATGGAAGCAGTTCAAAGGCGGGTTGCCATATTTGTTACCGCTACGTTCTAACAACACATAAGCGTTACGGAGATGCTTCGGGAACTCAAATGGGAATTCCAGGAGGGAAAGCGACGTTCTTTCCGAGGAACACTATTGAGAAAATTTAGAGATACGGCATTTGAAGCTGACAGCCGCACTATTATACTGCCGCCACCATATATTATGCATAAGAACCGAAGATAAGATACGAGAAATTAGGGCTCTTACGAAGGTATATACACGGTCGTTTTTCCCGTGCTCTATTTGCGAGTAGATCAGGAAAGGAAATGACTAGTAGTGGTACAGGAAACCTTCCGCCATACAGCGTACGGTGGCTTGCGGAGTATCTATGTCGATGTAGATGTAGCAACAGGCGAAAGCTATTCTCGATTGCAGTATATTATTCGAATCTGAGTGTGTACCATTTTATACAATATTCAAGAAAATTGTGAACCAATACATAACTCACCTAATGAGGGATTTATGAATGTTAAGTTAGGTTACTAAGAGAACAAATAAATACATATATTTCACTTACGTGCACATTGAACACACTGGTATTTTCATAACTTCATCTTCTTCCACATCGTTTTTTTTTTTTTTATATGTTTGCTCATCATCGTCCACAGTGTAGCAACTTTGAATGCAGTCGAGTGCTGCAGCGTTATCTTTGTAAGAGTCCAACCGCTTATTACGGTTTTGTTGTCAATGTGCTTTGTGTTATGAAGAATTTCGTATTTTTCATTCTTTGTAATGATCGCTATGGTGGTAGGCACGCACCAAATATACATTGTCTTTTATAGCTTACATGCACCAAAACAAGCGAAGGTACACGCAAACAGTGGCCCTCGCTCTAACTTTTATCAAAGATCTTTGATAAAAGCTTCCCTATTATACTATCAAAGATCTGACCAAACGGCTTTGATAAGTATTTTACGCTGGTCACGAACACCGCATTGCTGACGTCAATCAGACGTTTGCTGAGGCCTGTATTTATCGTTAGTCACGGGTTCGAGCGCGTGAGAAATCAGAAACTGTGGTATGTACTAGTTAATGTACTAAAAAATTAGATGCATGCATGACTTATTTTACTAAATAGTAGAAAAACTGTAGGGAGGGATGTGGAGCAAACATTACCTTTATACTTCTCTACTGTTTGAATGACAATGTTGTCGCAGGTTCATAAATTACAATATTACGCGGGTTTATTTGAGGAGAAATCAGGTACTACATTACTTTTTAGATACGCTGTAATCCGTTGCCGGTAGTGACAAGATTCCTATACTGTCACATCCGTCGTCGTGAGGTTGATGTCGTAGGATTACACACAATTTTAAATACGCTACACTGTCGTATTTACGAAGAATATTTGTCTGCAGAATGTCACCCGTGAAACAGTTGGATGATTAATACGAAGCAGTTGAAGGCTTATTCATAACGAAGCATAGCCCTCGGAATGTGCAAACCTGATAGCGTGTACACGCGGTGTTTCACCAGAGACCCATCAATCTGCGCGCTTTACATTCGAGAAAACCGTCCTAGTTAATGCGTGTGTAAGAGCGGAGCGCACAGCTCACAGTTTGCTCAGTACTAATAAGAGTCTTTCCGCACTTCACACGATGAAGTGCACATAGTGACTTAAATGTTTTATCTTTGCCTTTACACACGTAAAACCAAACCGCCAGACCTGCTATTACGTCAATAACCAACGCTCTGCTCGTCACCATCTACCACTCGATAGTCGACAACAGGCCCTCTTACAGCAAAGATGTATGAAAATACACTCAAACACTGATAGAGGTATTATCTGAGTGTTACACTCCACGCATCACGAAAGAATTATCCAAAAGGTACGGAAAACGGTAGATGTGATGTACATGTGCAGATAAACAAATGAATACCATTTCAGAAAAATTGTATGATTTATTCAAGAAAAGGAGCTTCACAAACTAAGCGATTCAAAAATTTGTTGCTCCACCTCTGGCCCTTAATCGGCTTGCCACTGACTTACAGAGTTGTTAGATGTTTTCTGAGGGATATTGTGCCAGATTCTGTCCAACTGACGCGAGCTAGTCGGTGGACCCTTCCCATTATACACTACTGAGCATTAAAATTGCTACACCAAGAAGAAATGCAGATGATAAACGGGTATTCATTGGACAAATATATTATACTAGAACTGACATGTGATTACATTTTCACGCAATTTGGGTGCATAGATCCTGAGAAATCAATACCCAGAACAAACACCTCTGGCCGTAATAACGGCCTGGGTACGCCTGAGCATTAACTCAAACAGAGCCTGGGTGGCGTGTACAGGTACAGATGCTCATGCATCTTCAACACGATACCACAGTTCATCAAGAGGAGTCACTGGCGTATTGTGACGAGCCAGTTGCTCGGCCACCATTGATCAGACGTTTTCAGTTGGTTAGAGACCTGGAGAATGTGCTGCAGAGGGCAGCAGTCGAACATTTTCTGTATCCGGAAAGGCCCGTACAGGACCTGCAACATGCGGTCATGCATTATCCTGCTGAAATGTAGGGTTTCGCAGGGATCAAATTAAGGGTAGAGCCACGGGTCGTAACACATCTGAAATGTAACGTCCACTGTTCAAAGTGCCGTCAATGCGAACAAGAGGTGGCCGAGACGTGTAACCAGTGGCACCCCATACCATCACGCCGGGTGAGACGCCAGTATGGTGATGACGATTACACGCTTCCAATGTGCGTTCACCGCGGTGTCGCCAAACACCGATGCGACCATCATGATGCTGTAAACAGAACCTGGATTCATCCGAAAAAATGACGTTTTGCCATTCGTGCACCCAGGTTTGTCGTTGAGTACACCCTCGCAGGCGCTCCTGTCTGTGATGCAGCCATGGTCTCCGAGCTGATAGTCCATGTTGCTGCAAACGTCGTCGAACTGTTCGTGCAGATGGTTGTTGTCTTTGAAACGTCCCCGTCTGTTGACTCAGGGATCGAGACTTGGCTGCACGATCCATTACAGCTATGCGGATAACATGCCCGCCATCTCGACTGCCAGTGATACGAGGCCGTTGGGATCCAGCACGGCGTTCCGTATTACCCTCCTGAACCCACCGATTCCATATTGTGCTAACAGTCATTGGATCTCGACCAACGCGAGCAGGAATGTCGCGATACGATAAACCGCAATCGCGATAGGCTACAATCCGACCTTTATCAAAGTCGTAAACGTGATGGTACGCATCTCTCCTCCTTACACGAGGCATCACAATAACATTCCACCAGGCAACGCCGGTCAACTACTGTTTGTGTATGAGAATTCGGTTGGAAACTTTCCACATGTCAGCACGTTGTAGGTGTCGCCACCGGCGCCAACTTTGTGTGAGTGCTCTGAAAAGCTAATCCCTTTCATATCACAGCATCTTCTTCCTGTCGGTTAAATTGCGCGTCTGCGCGTCTTCGCGGTGTAGCAATTTTAATGGCCAGTAGCGTATTCCAAACAATCTCAGTTGGGGAGAGACTCGGCGACCTTGCTGACAAAGGTAGGGTCACGAAGACAAACATTAGAGACACTCGCTGCATGAGGGCGGGCGTTATCTTGCTGAAACACATGCCCAGAATGCCTTGCCATGAAGGGCAGAAAAAAATGGCGTAGAATATCGTCGACGTACTGCTGTGCCGTAAGGGTCCTACTGTGATATTAAATTGCACCTTAGACCACCATTCCGTATAGTCGGACCGTACAGCGGGCAACTGTCACAATTGTATCCCACCTTTTGTCTGGGGACTTTCCAGACAGGTCTTTGCTGGTCGTTGGGACTCAGTTCGAATCATGACTCACCACTGAAGACAGTTCTGTTCCAGACAATTAAATTCCAGACCGAATGTGTCCCACACAACTACAAACGGGATTTCGGTGTACCGAGGTCAATCACAGACGGCAGTAGGGCGCCGTGAGCTTAGCTCGTTCTGTGAGCTTGTGTACACTGAAGCACTAGTTTCATGTTGATGGATAATAATCAGGAATTGGGGATCTAAGTGCCCCTGTGATGGTTGCTCGGTCCTCTCCTTCTGTCGTCTCTCTGCATAGGTACCTGTGATCCTGCAGTCATATAGCTTACCCATTGACTAGAATTGATAATTAATACACTACTGGCCATTAAAATTGCTACACGATGAAGATGACGTGCTACAGACGCGCAATTTAACCGACAGTAAGAAGATGCTGTGATATGCAAATGATTAGCTTTTCAGAGCATTCACACAAGGTTGGCGCCGGTGGCGACTCCTACAACGTACTGACATGTGGAAAGTTTCCAACCGATTTCTCATACACAAATAGCAGTTGACCGGCGTTGCCGGATGAAACGTTGTTGTGATGCCTCGTGTAAGGAGGAGAAATGCGTACCATCACGTTTCCGAGTTTGATAAAGGTCCCATTGTAGCCTATCGGTACTGCGGTTTATCGTATCGCGACATTGGTGCTCGCGTTGGTCGAGATCCAATGACTGTTAGCACAATATGGAATCGGTGGGTTCAGGAGCGTAATATGGAACGCCGTGCTGGATCCCAACGGCCTCGTATCACTAGCAGTCGAGATGACAGACATCCGCATGGTTGTAACGGATCGTGGAGCCACGTCTCGATCCCTCAGTCAACAGATGAGGAACTTTACAAGACAACAACCATCTGCTCGAACAGTTCGACGACGTTTGCAGCAGCATGGACTGTCAGCTCGGAGACCATAGCTGCGGTTACCCTCGACGCTGCGTCACAGACAGGAGCGCCTGCGAGGGTGTACTCAACGACGAACCTGGGTGCACGAATGGCAAAACGTCATTTTTTCGGATGAATCCAGGTTCTGTTTACAGCATCATGATGGTCGCATCGGTGTTTGGCGACTTCGCGGTGAACACACATTGGAAGCTTGTATTCGTCGTCGCTATACTGGTGTACCACTCGGCGTGATGGTATGGGGTGCCATTGGTTACACGTCTCGGCCACCTCTTGTTCGCATTGACGGCACTTTGAACAGTGGACGTTACATTTCAGATGTGTTACGACCCGTGGCTCTACCCTTAATTCGATCCCTGCGAAACCCTACATTTCAGCAGGATAACGCACGACTGCATGTCGCAAGTCCTGTACGGGCTTTTCTGCCCTGGGCAGACATTCTCCAGATCTCTCACCAACTGAAAACGTCTGGTCAATGGTGGCCGAGCAACTGGCTCATCACAATACGTCGGTCACTACCCTTGATGAGCTGTGGTATCTTGTTGAAGCTGCATGGACAGCTGTGCCTGTACACGCCATCCAAGCTGTTTGACTTAATGCCCAGGCGTATCACAGCCGTTATTACGGCCAGAGGTGGTTGTTCGGCGTACTGATTTCTCAGGATCTATGCACCCAAATTGCTGAAAATGTAATCACATGTCAGTTCTAGTATAACATATTTGTCCAATGAATACGCGTTTATCATCTGCATTTTATCTTGGTGTAGCAATTTTAATGGCCAGTAGTGTAAAATATTGACAAATGTTAAGCAAAAGGTAAACGAATAATTAATAAAATGGTTTTATTCGTAAGTCTGAAACTGATGCAGGCGACCCAGATAATTATAATAAATGTTTAATCAAGCAAGAAATCTCGTCTAAACGGAAAATAGTCTTCCACTTAAAAATTACAGTACAGACGAAAATGAAATTAAGTTGCGTTAAGTGCATTACAAGAATGGTAACAGAATGCGCAAGCTATATAATCATCCAAGATGTGCGAGAAACTTCGTCCATTTCGTGATCGCAATAACGACATATTGCCACCTCAAAACAATACAGATTTCAGCATCACGGTCTACACATCAACACATGAGAGATAAAGAGTAGAAATTCATTTTCTGTAATGCAACTAGAGAAAGTTAAAACTCGATACTGGAGCATACCTTCAAAAATTAAACAACTCTAGCGGCCGTCACCACCCACAATCAGTCACGTACACAACCGAATATCAGACGTTACATGAGGCAGATCTGCCTTCAGTTCATAGTTCTCCAGATAAGGGGCTTCCGCGCTTCTTTGAGCGCACCCCTCAAAAAGATTCTATCTGCACTTGACTCCAATAGTGTTGCACCACTGTCAATTCTCATTGTGTGGAGACCATCCCCGCTAAATTTACATCGTTCTTGTCTTCTACAGACATAAACTGACTCAGCTTGACCACTTTCGTGGCTGAAGTGATAAATTATAACAATATTTAACAGAAAGAATGTTACACCGATCGTTCACACTCAGACCATTTACAATAAATATAAATAATACTTTGTTCATAAATAAGCCAGTATTCTTGGGCATATGCACCCACAATATATGACAGTAAAATGTTGTTGAATACTGGTTGAACAATTATTTAGGCCTGGTTGACAGAAGTATGATTTGTCAGTTTTCTCAACGGTGGTCTCTGGTAACACATGCGACTGACCACTTTTAAATTACAATGGTGTTTAATATCAACTGTAATCAACATTTAAATAAAGTTACTGGTCAAGTAGCAAGTATTCATTAAATACCTACACAAGCACGACACTGTATTACGCATTCATGCTGCATTGAATTGCTGTGTTATTGTGGAGTATACGATGTTCTGACAGGTATCTGCATAAAGAGAAACACGTAAAACCGTAATAAATCAATAAATAACATAAATAAAGATGCGTAGCTCTCAGGGTTGATAGTTATAGTGCTGTGCATTAAGGGTTTAGAAGTTTCTAAGCTCAAGGTTGACTGTTAATATATTCAGTTACTGTAAATTATCAACTTTTGTAGGTTTTAAAATATTGACAACAGTATTGTTTCACTCGATGCACCTCAATCTTCTGAGATCACAAATGTATTCAAATTTGCTTTAATATAGAACTGTGATTTATTATTGAATTTCTTAGAGTTGGCCATAGCCATATTTCAGACTACCTTGGATGCTGCCATTAGCGATACATCTTCTGTTCTCTGGCTGTGTGAGCAACCACCGTCCAAATTCTCCCTGCTCTGGGATTACATATACCTGGCCACAAGCTGACTGCCTTTGTACCTAAGTTCACCTGGAGTGGCCTTCTCACCTCACCAAATCGAACCCACCGAAGCAAGCTAATTTACCTCTCCTCAATATCAATCCAAGGTACTCGAATAGCTCGATAAATACGTCTAACGCTACATACTGTACGTTCTGTTTCCATTCTTGTTTTAAAATGGCACTTCCTTCAGTGACACGAAGAGACCTAAAGCGTGTAACAGTGCTCTACTTTTAAGAGTACTGTAGTGTACGCTGATTATTACTCCCCCCCCCCCCCCACCTACTTCTCCCCTGCCACCCCATTACCCCTCATTGGCATCCAGCAAACAATAAATTTATGGTATCCCAGCCAGAAATAGAGCAAATAAATAGATCGAAATTCAGAAAGGAGTACGACAGGGCTCTATGTTCACATCTTATGTATTCATTCTGTACACTAACACAGAGGAATGCTGGGTTAGACGAAGAAGAAACAGCTGCGGTAAATATAGGGGATCTTAGATATGTAAATGCTATTATCTTGAAGGTAGAAAGTGAAGAAGAGTTAAATGTCCTCCTACTGAACATGAAAGAAGAAAGTACTGAACTAATGCTGAACGCCAAGAAAAGGAAAACTATAGCAATTACCACATCATGACATGTAAAAGAAGAAATAATGGAGGTAGATACTAGATTTAACTATTTTGGCCCCCACACTTCTGCTGAAGGTGACTGCAGGCACGAAATCAAGAGACGTCTGTTAATTGGTAGAAAGGCAATGTCCAATCTTGACAATGTTTTAAGGAGTAGACATATAAGTTTAATAATAAAGATCGGCATAGTAAGGGCTATGGTCTTTCCAATTACGGTGTGCGGATGTCAGACTTGGACTGTAGGAAATGCTGAACGTGTGCTGAAGGGAACTCTACGGACTGCAAATAGAATAAGTAGATCGGCGTTACGGCAAATGAAACCAGATTGCTCCTTGGAAGTTCTGATACTGAAATAAAAACTGACCTACTTTGAACACATCATGAATAGACAGGGATTCGCCAGAAAAGACTTCAGAGCTGGCAAAATCGAAGGCGCAAAGAGAAGATTTGATAGCACCACAGAAGTTATGGATTCCAATCTGGAAAGTCTTCGGGAGATAGTGCAAGACGGAAAATATTGGCGTGCTTTAGTTCGTCGGGTCACGGAGAGCGGAATCGACTAATCGAACAGACGGAGGAAGATAGAAGCGACGGGTCGGGAAGGAGGGGGGGGGGGTGGGGGGGATTGTGATCGTTTAACATTACGACGTACCCAGGGTCCGCATTTATCTTGTTGCCTGCACTACATTTATGATAAGCACTTGTAATTTGCCACGTAGGCCCTCCTGACGTCAGAATGTCAGCCTACCTTCCGAATCAACTAGTCGTAAGCATCCGCATGAACATAACACTGTATTCCCTGCTAGTACTTTGAGCAAAGTATACCCGAGATTAGAATAGAGAAACAGACGAGTTTCGAGAAAGCGTGCACGGAATGATATCTAGAAGTCATATTCAAGACAGCACGATGCAACAACATTATTCCCTTGTCGGTCGATCAGGTTGCGTCTTGCTTGCCCTAACACTCTGCTACAAAGGCAGCCGAGGTAGTTATTAGTCTGAAAGTGTACAAGCGGTCGTTTTTATTGCCAGTTTTTCACTTCAGTCACCAATAAATTACAGCCACGCCTAACAAGTCCCTGTTTGTAAGCAGTTAACAGCAGTGCTGTCCAGTTCACGTCAATAGTTTACGATACTTTATATTATGAAGGGTGTACGCTACATGTAAAGAAAACAAAGACAAAATTATCACGTAAGTCAGAAAAAGAGCAGTATCAGAAGGAGGTGATAGTACAGATAAAGACTGTCCAGGAGATTCGCACTAACATGATTCAATTTTTAAAGTTTGAGTGGAATCTTTTCTGTTTGACTGCATGCTCGCTATGAATATAGAAGCACGTAGCTATTTGAGAACCACAGACTGCCATGAGCTAATTTTTTATAGGCCTTTTACAAGTGCTGTTTAAGGTTAGAGGAAACAGTTGAAACACAAGTATACAGCTATTTCATAAGTACGAGGGAGTGCTGAGAGGTAATACCTCCGATTTTTTTTACGTGAAAAACTCTTATAGCTTTTTAAATAGAAAATTTCTACATCTTTATCCTTCATTCCGTTTATTTCTCAACATAGTCACCCTGGCAACAAACAAATTTCTGCCAACGAGAGACCAGTTCCTTGATATCGTCATCTTACAATGTCTGACTTTGCTGACGGAGCCAAAGTCTCACCTCTGCTTGCACCGCTTCATGACTACCAAAGTAAAGTCCTCAATGGTGTACTTCAAGTTTTGGAAAGAGGTAAAAATCGAATGGAGCCAAGTCGGGACTATATGGAAGATGATCGATACCAGAGAAACTAGGTGTCGGGTTGTTGCTCGTTTGTGGACTGGCGTTATCACGGTGAAGAGGAAGGTGCTCCATGTGTGGACGAACTCTTCGAATTCTTTTTTTTTTCAGTTTTCTGAGAGCCTCTCACGCACTAACATAGTTACGTTACACGCTACAATAAGGAGCCCTGTAGCGGCAGACGGTTGCAACTTGCGTCAAAGAAGCGGCAAAGTCGACCAAGTAATATCGATTTTCAGTCGATATTGAGAAAAATTAAAAACTAGGGGGCATAATTTTTCAACACCCCCTCATTATAAATTTACAAATGTAAATATTTGAGTATCTGAAATGTCAGAAGTTTATGTTCGGTTCTCGCAGATAAGATGCAGTTAAAATGCTAATTTTGAGATTGTTCTGATTTATTAAGGTTTTCATCTTTGCTGAACAGACTATCGGGGTTCATTTTGGTGTGGAACGTATTTAGTTCATCTCACTAAGACGTGCTTCAGATCTCCGTGGTCTTCTGAGTGTTCATCTATGAGAGTCTATCTCTCCGATACCACACTGAAGCGCCAAAGAAACTGGTGTAGGCGTGCGTTTACAAATACAGAGATATGTAAACAGGCAGAATATGGCACTGCGGTCGGCAAGGCCTTCACAAGACATCAAGTTTCTGGAGCAGTTGTTAGATCGTTACTGCTGCTACAACGGCAGGTTATAAACATTTAAATGAGTTTGAATGTGGTATCATAGTCTGCGCACGAGCGATGGGACACAACATCTCCGATGTAGCGAAGAAGATTTTCCCGTATGACTATTTCACAAGTGTACCGCGAATATCAGGAATCCGGTAAAACGTCAAATCTCCGACATCGCTCCGGCCGGAAAAAGATCCCGCAAGAATGGGACCAACGACGACTGAAGAGAATTGTTCAATGTGACAGAAGTGCAACCCTTCCGCAAATTGCTGCAGATTTCAATGCTGGGCCATCAACAATGTCAGCCTATGAACCATTCAACAAAATATCATCGATGTGGGCTTTCGGAGCCGAAGGCCCACTCGTGTACCCTCGATGACTGCATGACACAAAGCTTTACGCCTCGCCTGGGCCCGTCAACACTGATGTTGGACTGTTCATGACTGGAAGCATGTTGCCTGGCCGGACGAGTCTCGTTTCAAATTCTATCGAGAAAGATGGACGTATACGGATATGGAGACAACCTCATTTATTTTTTTTTTTATTTATTTATTTATTTATTGTTCCGTGGGACCACATTTAGGAGAAGTCTCCATGGTCATGGAACGAGTCAATACATGAAATTATAACACGATTGTAGAAACAGATAAAATGAAATATAAGAAACACATTCAGGCGACAAGTCGTTAGTTTAAATAAAGAAAATCAAAAATGTACACTGGAATTTGCTTAATTTTGTATCTCTTCCAGGAGCTCCTCGACAGAATAGAAGGAGTGAACCATGAGGAAACTCTTCAGTTTAGACTTAAAAGTGTTTGGGCTACTGCAAAGATTTTTGAGTTCTTGTGGTAGCTTATTGAAAATGGATGCAGCAGAATACTGCACTCCTTTCTGCACAAGAGTCAAGGAAGTGCATTCCACATGCAGATTTGATTTCTGCCGAGTATTAACTGAGTGAAAGCTGCTAACTCTTGGGAATAAGCTAATATTGCTAACAACAAACGACATTAAAGAAAATACATATTGTGAGGGCAATGTCAAAATTCCCAGACTATTGAATAGGGGTCGACAAGAGGTTTTCGAACTTACACCATACATAGCTCGAACAGCCCGTTTTTGAGCCAAAAATACCCTTTTTGAATCAGAAGAATTACCCCAAAAAATAATACCATATGACATAAGCGTATGAAAATATGCGAAGTATACTACTTTTCGTGTTGAAATGTCACTTATTTCAGATACTGTTCTAATGGTAAATAAAGCGGCATTTAGTTTCTGAACAAGATCCTGAACATGGGCTTTCCACAACAGCTTACTATCTATCTGTACGCCTAGGAACTTGAACTGTTCCGTCTCGCTTATAACATGCCCATCCTGTCTGATTAAAATGTCAGTTCTTGTTGAATTGTGGGTTAGAAACTGTAAAAACTGAGTCTTACTGTGATTTAGCATCAAATTATTTTCCACAAGCCACGAACTTATATCATGAACTACATTATTTGATAATGTTTCAATATTACACACAAGATCCTTCACTACCAAGGTGGTGTCATCAGCAAACAGAAATATTTTTGAATCACCTGTAATACTAGAAGGCATATCATTTACATAAATAAGGAACAGCAGTGGCCCCAGCACCGACCCTTGGGGAACGCCCCATTTAACAGTGCCCCATTGGGACTGAACATCATTACCACTCTCAATATTGCGGAGGATTACCTTCTGCTTTCTGTTCTTAAAGTAGGAGGCGAACCAATTGTAAGCTACTCCCCTTACTCCATAATGTTCCAACTTCTGCAGTAATATTTTGTGGTCAACACAGTCAAAAGCCTTCGTTAAATCAAAGAAAACACCTAACGTTCGCAACCTTTTATTTAATCCGTCCAAAACCTCACAGAGAAAAGAGACTATAGCATTTTCAGTTGTTAAACCGTTTCTAAAACCAAACTGTACATTTGACAGCAAATTATGTGAATTTAAATGCTGCAGTAACCTTGTATATACAACCCTCTCAATAACTTTAGCAAACACTGATGGCATAGAAATAGGTCTATAATTGTCAACATTATCCCTGTCTCCCTTTTTATAAAGTGGCTTCACTACCGAGTACTTTAATCGGTCAGGAAACCGACCACTCCTAAAGGAAAAGTTACAGATATGGCTAAGTACTGAGCTAACATACGTGGAACAGTACTTCAGTATTCTGCTAGATACCCCGTCATATCCATGAGAGTTCTTGGTCTTTAGTGATTTAATTATTAACTCAATCTCCCTCTTGTCAGTATCATGGAGGAGCATTTCAGGTAACAGTCTCGGAACACTTTTTTCTAAGAGCGCTATATGATTCCCTGTTGGGACTAGGTTTCTATTTAGTTCACCTGCTATATTCAGAAAGTGATTATTAAGTACTGTACATATATGCGACTTATCAGTAACACGGACATCCCCACTACGCACTGATTCTATATTCTCGACCTGTCTCTGCAGACCAGCCACTTCCTTTACGACTGACCATATGGTTTTAATTTTATCCTGAGACTTAGCTATTCTATCTGCATACCACATACTTTTTGCCTTCCTAATAACTTTTTTAAGCACCTTACAATACTGTTTGTAATGGGCTGCTGCATTTAGATTTTGACTGATTCTAACGTTTTGATATAATTGCCACTTTGTTCTACAAGATATTCTTATCCCTTTAGTCAGCCACCCAGGCTGCCTGTTTGTGCTAGTACCCTGTTTTGAACGTTCTAACGGAAAGCAACTTTCAAAGAGCACGAGAAAAGTCTTGAGGAAAGCATTATATTTATCGTCTACTGTATCAGCACTATAAACATCTTGCCACTCTTGTTCCTTGATAAGGTTTACAAAAGTCTGTACAGCAACTGGATCAGCTTTCCTAAAACGTTGGTAACTATATTTAACATGTGTTGCAGCACAAAAAACTTTTAGACTTAAAATTTGTGCATCATGATCTGAAAGGCCATTCACCTTTTTGCTAACAGAATGCCCTTCTAATAATGACGAATGAACAAAAATATTGTCTATGGTTGTTCTACTGTTCCCTTGCACTCTCGTTGGAAAGAATACGGTTTGCATAAGATTATATGAATTAAGGAGGTCTACCAGCATCCTTTTCCTTGCACAATCACTTATACAATTAATATTGAAGTCACCACATATAACTAACTTTTTGTATTTCCTATAAAGTGAACCAAGAACCTCCTCTAGCTTTAGCAAAAATGTTGTGAAATCGGAGTCTGGGGATCTATAAATAACAACAGTAAGAAGTTTAGCTCCACTAAATTTAACCACACCTGCACAACATTCAAACACCTTTTCAGTGCAGTACTTTGAAACATCAATTGACTCAAATGGGATACCGTTTTTCACATACATGGCTACTCCCCCACACCGCAAAGAGCTCCTAGAAAAGCTGCCAGCCAACCTGTATCCTGGTAAAGGAAGCCTCTGAATTATCTCCTTATTTAAGAAATGTTCAGATATACCAATAATTTCAGAGTCAACATCTATAAGCAGTTCACTAACTTTATCTCTAATACCTTGTATATTTTGATGAAATATACTAATTCCCTCATTAATCGGATACCCAAGCTTTGTAGAGAGTGGTTTCTTTGTTAGAGAGACTTCCCTTAAGCAGGAATACCTATCAGCTGACTTCAATCTAAAAAAGGTACAGCTCTAACACCCACAACTACCGGAATTTTCCCATGAGTGATCCCACCACCCCCACCTACGCTGTCACCTATAAGTTTTGCCAACCTCCCCTTCCCATACCTGTTGAGGTGCAGGCCATGTCTAGTGAAACCCGTCCTACTGATAGACTCCACCGACACCACTGAAATGTGACTCATGCCTTCTGTCATCAGCGCACCCCCAAGTCTCATGTTATTACGCCTGACGGCTGTATTAAGATGAGGCCGATCGTGACGCTGAAACAGTTCCACGAAATGCACATTCGTGTTGCCAGTCTGAGTGGCTATCTTTTCCAGGTCACCATCTATGTCATACTCCCCATCCCTATCAATACTATTACCAGCCCCACCCACAATCACTACCTGATCCTCTTTAGTAAAATCCCTACATAACCCCCCTATGTTAAAAGTCACCTGAGCCAATCCTGCATTAGGCTTCACAATGCTGGTGACCTGGTACTCACTCCCCAAAACTTCCTGCAACTGCTGGCCTACACCTCTACCATGAGAACTACCTAACAGCAGAACCTTCTTCTTTCTCTTAGACTTTGCAACTGTCCTAGCCACCGTAACTGCTGAGGTCTGCTGCATACTTCCTACATCTACAGCTACTAGAGATTCCTCTCCACTAGACTCTGACAGTTGGTCATATCTATTACAAACACCAATAGTAAAACTATCTGAAAATCTCCTTCTCCTAGCAGATCTCTTGCCAACAGCCAGCTCCCATTCCCCAACCCCCTTCTCCCTCCTCATCCTATCTAGCTCCTCCTGTGCGTTTTTCAACTGCACCTGAAGGGCACAGATCTTACGCTCCTGCTCCTCTATCAACTTACTCTTGCTACATAACCTGCAGTTCCAGGAGAGGATCTCACCAGAATGCCCACTGGCTTCCCCACTGCATTCCCCCCAGTGAAAATACTTCGAACAAGTCTCACACCGCAATCCACTACTCACGAACCTACGGCAAAGCCCACACTTCTCACTCATGGTAAAATTTTACAATTATTGAAACAAGAAAACAACTTTATCTAAGTTCCGCTACTACAATAAGAAGATGTTAAAAACTGACTACAATAATGACAAACTTGCTCTACAAGGGAAGTAACTACTATTATTGACAGTATTAATCAACAACAAATGAGAATATAACAAAATACTAACACAGAAAGAAAATCAAACGTCTAATGACAGTAACGAAACTGAAAGCAGTTCGCAAAAATTTCTTCTGAAGTTATTTCACCGGAAAACACCAAGAACACCGGTTGAAGACTACTAAAGTTCCTAAATAAACTACTATACACAAACAATTAATTAGTACTTAGCTTTCGATGCGCCGCTACAGCTGCAACTGGTCAGCGCGGAATGTAAACACGGGTAAGAGGTTAAGTTGCTCGATACGAAATACTCACAAATATCAGGCCACAACACAAGAAATGCAGAGGTGAATGAAGAAACCACTAATAAGTCACTTATATAGTAAATATTATCACAAAAACAGTTAAAATATATATATCTGAAACCTAAAAATAGATGAAAACTTAGAGAGCGATCTCACACGCAGTCACGCGCTTATGACGTCACACCAAAGATCATGAATCATGAATCTATGGACCCTGCATGTCAGCTAGGGACTGTTCAAGTTGGTGGAGGCTGTGTAATGGTGTGGGGTGCGAGTGATATGGGACCCCTGATACGTCTAGATGACTCTGATAAGCGACACGTGGGTACGCATCCTGCCCAATACCCTTCATCTATTCACCTCCATTGTGCATTCCGACGATCGCGGGCAATGCGAGCGGGACAGTGCGACATCCCACACATCCAGAATTGCTACAGACTGCTTCCAGCAACACTCTTCCGAGTTTAAACACTTCCGATGGCCACAAAACTCCCCAGGCATGAACATTATTGAGCATAACTAGAATGCCTTGCCGGCCGGTGTGGCCGTGCGGCTAAAGGCGCTTCAGTCTGGAACCGCGTGACCGCTACGGTCGCAGGTTCGAATCCTGCCTCGGGTATGGATGTGTGTGATGTCCTTAGGTTAGTTAGGTTTAATTAGTTCTAAGTTCTAGGCGACTGATGACCTCAGAAGTTAAGTCCCATAGTGCTCAGAGCCATTTGGAATGCCTTGAAACGTGTTGTTCAGAAGATATCTCCATCCCCTCGCATTCTTTTACGGATTTATGGACATCCCTGCCGGATTCATGGTGTGAAGACACGCCCCCCCCCCCCCCCCCCCCCATCAGCATTACTTCAGACATTAGTCGATTCCATGCGACGTCGTGTTGTGACTCTTCTGAGTGGTCGCGGGGGCCCTACACGATATTAGGCGGGTGCATCAGTTCTTTTGACTCTTCACTGCAAACAGGTGTGCAGGGAAACATGTGTGCTCCAGTATTATAGTTGCAGTCACGAAAGATGGCGGTCGAGTTTATGCTTGTTCTGTGCACCTACGTCACGCATTCTTCGAAAGCATTCAGTAGCATTGTCAGCGCTCTGCTGTTAATGACGTGGCTAATGCGAGCATTAAACGTGATTCTAGCGAGTTGTTTAGTGAATTTCTATTCCGTTTGTTGCGAGTTGAGAGCGCTGATAGTGGTGGTAAGCGATTTGTTCTGCTGAAGCAAGTGAGAAACAATTTGCAAGTTATACGCTTCCTTCAAGCGGAAAGCACGTGTATTCGTGTACCGGAACTGACGTTTTAAATCGGCAATAATGCAATCCCCGTCCGTGCCTCGACATGCGCGAACCGCCATCGTTCGTGGGTCGGATTATAGTCGAACATTGGCGTCGTATGTCTCATCGGTAGATTATTCTGGCTGTTCCGTGATTACCAACAGTTGACTGAGCTGCACAAGTAGTTGACTGCCATCAGTGTTGGTGCCGAAACTGTTATTATGAGAGTACAAAATAGTTACACTGCAAGAAAACCAGTTATCCCGGTTCAACCTCGAAGAAAAGAGAGAGAGAGAGAGAGAGAGAGAGAGAGAGAGAGAGAGAGAGTCTAAATCATTCCAACGCGTATCCATTTACAAAACTCTTCATAGACCCACAGGTTTCTATTCTAGCTGCGAACAAGACTTTCTCTGTTGTTACTGAACTACTTCTTTCTGTAAAACATATTTTTAGTGACAGTATTACATAGGCAGATGGACAGAGAACGTTACATGAAGACTTGCCCCCACTTTAGATAATCATAGGACGAACGTAAGACGAATTTTAAAATTTCGTATTGCCATTACGTCTTCATAAATTGTTAGATAGTGTATTTCAATGCTAGAACCCTAGTTTTAAGTACTGATGTCTTGTGTTTTGTGCAAATTTACGTACATATACATATAAATTGCAATAATAATAATGGGTACATAAATAAAGAGATTAGTAGAAATAAATTATTTTCAATTAATGCACAAAATTTTGGAATTTTATAGTTTCTTTCCTTTGAGTCCGTTTTAACGTAAACTTACTTCTGATGCCCTTGGTTATATTCATCTTCTCCCGCCATAAAAATTTATCTGCTGACCGTGTCTATAACAGTTCTTAATCGGGCTTCTTCTTCCGAATGCAGGCCGCTTGTGGACCCGGCATTGAGATGATGCGCGGAAGAAAAGAAAACTTTCGTTGTTTTGTACAAATAATAACTATTATTCAAACAACACACATGGCTACCACTCACATCTTACAAAAATACGTCTTCTCTACTCGAGAACTAAAGACTTAGTCTCTCTATGAATGGACAAAAAACAATTGAATGGAATTTTTATCATTTGTTATCCGCCTTCTGGCGTAGCAAAATATATCTTTATCGGCGCTTACAGTGGCCAAGCTAATGGTTATTATCATTGGTTTAAAATTTTTGTCGTAGCTTGTTGGGGCTTTTCCTTATGTACGTACACAGTTTTAATGGGAAATCTCGTTAACAATAAGACATATCGCCAAGTGTTTGTGTCCTTCGTATACAATATAAATTTAGGTATTTTTAAGCACGGACCCAGATGTTGGGTTTCCCAAAACGAAATAATAACTTCCATACTGTCCCTCCATGTAAAATTTCTTGGCAATAAAGAGGCAACCGTCAACTAACTATCGCAGTGATACACACAGGCTCCACAATGTTCACATAAAACTGTGAAATGATTTTCACCCTACGTAAAGTTATTTTTGTAAGTCTTACCTTCACTCTCCACTGATGTCGGAACGGAATTTGTTTCATATCTTAAGAAACATAGCTTTTCAAATCGTCACCATTTCTGTTGTCATGGACTGCGTACATCTGCTGTTTCTTGCTACACGCATTTTTGTCGTTCAAATGAAGCTTAGCCCAAAATGGTTTGGACGAAAATGTGTACAAGAAAAGGTTTTTTAAACATATGAGAACACAACGCGAACTTGGTTTACTTTAACATCATACAATTGGCTTTTAAAATTTCGTCCTGGAGGCAGCCACATCTCTTTCGAAGTAAAGAGAAAGTAACAATTATAAATGCTAAATATTCATTCAAATTCAGAACTCCTCCAAGTAATACTTAGAAGGTAATCATGCATACTTCTACACGGAAAGTGTGTTGTGTAATATATCTCTTAGACTCTTGCTAAAATGTAAGCTGGAGGAATGTTTGAAATTTGAAGTAACAGAATAATGACTGGTAGCTTGTATGGAGTGATACATAGACTAATTTGATATCTCCCGTAATACCCCCAGAGAGGAGCAAGTTAATTCGGTAGCGTAACGACCTGGTTGGCAAGCTTTAGATGCAGGCAAAGTTTGTTCTTGTACAACAGCAACGACATTTCTGTTCCTGATTTTATCCTCATGCGTTAACTGAAGCAAATTAAATTATCTTCTCTGAGTGGCTGGATGTACGTTGCATTAAAACGGGCGCCGGGATATTGAAGCTGTACGCGGGGCGGACAATCAACTTTCCAAAATGAAGTGAGGGAATTAAAACTGTGTTCCGAATAATGGAGCAACGGGCAGTATTTGAACGGAAAATGCGCTGGCAGTAGCAGCGGGAAATCCCAACCGGATTCAACGCAGTTTTAATTTGTCACCGGTGATTTTCAGATATTCTACACTCCAATCTGCCGGCAGTGCTGCCAACTGCGGCGCTATTAAACTGTGGCTTAGTCAGCATCGGTGTGCCAGATATGAGGTCTCTATTGCATAATTTTTGCAGTCATTAACCCAGACACAGTGCACTGACACCGACGTTAGAAGTGTAGATGAAGCTTCTCAATCTCTCAAGTGCATCGAAGCTTTCGTAATGTAACATTTGATGTCAATAAGTACGACTGTTCATATTAGAGTTACAGATGGTAGCAAAACAATGAAATCACTATGTTTTTTATGCGCTCTCACTGATAATCCTTGTAGTTACAATCTTTCCTTCGTTGCAATTTACTGTTTCACCTTTCCTCTTCATACGACAAAATCTTTTTACCTTTTCTTCTAGCAAGCGATGGAGTTGGTCCCCCTTAATACACCAAACGGGTCACAACACTGCTGCAGAAATTACCAAAGAAAGCATGCCGAATTTAAACGAAGGCAAAATTTCGAGATAGGAGATATTTTACAGAAGCACGAAATTTAGCTCGGTCTTCGATGCGAGAAGCCTTTAATAGTTTCCACAGCGAAACTTTGTTTCGAAAATGGCAGAAAATCCAAAGAGATTCTGGTCGTATGTTATGTATGCTGGTGGGAATACAAAATCAATGCCTCCTTTGCGCTACCCATAAAGTAATCCACCGTATTTTTTTTTCCTCGGCCGAAAACAATGCTATGAATGTGAAACGTTGTGCATGTATTATTTGAAGTCTCCTGAAGGAGCGCGCGAAATTTCAGTCACTTTCGACAGGTAGCGTAGCTGCAGGACAGTTTCAAAATGGCGTCTACAGGTTATAGTGATAGACATTCTTCGACCATAAATATAATAGACTGGTCCTGACGTCATTTTCGTGGCTCCAACATCTCTGGGCTAAAGTCACGTGAATGTTGGCAAAACATGGTTGTTTCGTGTTGCGCTTATGGCTGTACTCAGCGTTTTGTCGGGGGAAATGGCATTACATTTCACGTGTGTTTCTATCATCGTGCAGATGCTTTTTTTGATATCTGCTGAACTGACTTTTATATGTTTTTTACACTTGGAATAGAGTATCACGTAAATTAAAAGTGTTGAAAGTGATGCCTGTAAAGTCAGACTCATATTACATTTCGGAAAGTATCTGTGATAATTCGGTTACTGAAGTAAGTATAACCGTTTCTCGTTCCTACTCATTGGTGCACTAAGGATGAAAACCGAAGGCAGCTTTGGATACAGGCCCTGAAACGGAAAAACTTTAAGCCATCTGCACATACGCGTCTTTTTGTATATACAAGTGAGATTATAATAAGATAAGAGCACCTATAGTCGACACATGAAGAGAATTTTTCCTGTCTTCTAATTAAATAAATGTAGGCTCCAAAATTATTTTCTGAAACTTCAAAGTCTCACCTTTCATCTAAAATATCTTTTTTTTTTAAACTGACAGTTTAAACTTTTGTAAAAATAGTAGTAACTGAACCTTTGAAGTGCACCTAAAATTGATACTCTAAAATTGACCTGCTCCTAAAGTCGACAATTTTGCCACCTATAGTTGACATAATTCCCATATCCCATTTTCTTTTATAAGTGACTAGAGCACAAAACGCGGCGAATCCAATATTTTGACACGAGCCCACTCTTACTGTAAAAGAATTTTAACAACATTTTACTTTAATTGATAGTTTATAGTAATTTCGTCCCGCTGCCCACCAGAGGGGCGTTCGAAGTATTTGTTAGATTTTATAAATGGTATTGTGAACAAATCCAGGTCAAATGTAGTTCTGACATAATTTTTCGCAAATAAAAAGGTAATTTTTGTTGGAAGCGTTTGGCAGTCAATTGAGAAATGTGGGTAAAATACGACACAAACATAGGATGGCAGACGGCTGATTTGAAATCCCGCCACGTTTTGCCAACAGTCACGTGGTTTATGTTGGAGCCACACCACCCCTATAGCTTCTGCACAGCAAGGCCAGTCTGCTAGTATCTATGGTCGAAGTATACGTTACAAGCAACGTCCGTCATTGATCTTATCACTGCAGAGAAAGAAAGTGGGGAATATTCACAAACGCTCGTGCCAAGTCTAAGGGACATCTGCTGTCGACAGAAGCGCAGTTAGTCGCTGGGCACGGAGGATGAGGTCATCAGACGGCGGTTCGGCGGAGCTCCACAATTTGCAGCGTTCGGGAAGACCATCCACGGCTGTCACACCTGACATGTTGCAGCGAGCTGACGTTGTCATTCGCGAGGGCAGACGCATTACGACTCGGCAGTTGGCGCTGCGTCTGTCAATCAGCGAAGGAAACACACACAAAGGAGCACTGCCTCCACCACCAGGACAAGGATTTGTACCGATAGGGCATAGACGCCCTTGTTTCACGCTGGAGGAAGGCCATAGAACGGGATGGAGATTACGTGGAAAAGTAGGGTGTGCAGATAAAACACTATTCTTTCGTGCGTGTAATTCTCATTATGTTCAGTAAAGAATTGTTGAATAAAAAAAATACGGTGAGCTTCTTTCTGGGCAATCCTCGTACTATCGACGACAGTGCCGCCAAAGCAGAGTCACTAAACACAGCCTTCCGAAATTCCTTCCCAGAATTCGAATCAAGAACAGCGGCCAACACGAGTAACTTAGAAAAAGATATCCTCGGAGTAATGAAGCAACTTAAACCACTTAATAAAGTAAGTCTTCTGATCCAGACTGTATATCAATTAGGTTCCTTTCAGAGTATGCTGATGCTGTACATTAATACTGAACAATCATATACACCCGCTAACTCCATGAAAGATCCGTATCCAAAGACTGGAAAGTTGCACAGGTCACACCAATATTCAAGAAAGGTAGTAGGAGTAACCCACTAAATTACAGGCTCATATCATTGACGTTAATATGCAACTGGATTTTGGAACATATAATGTGTTAAAACATTTGAATTACCTCGAAGAGAACTGTCTATTAAAACACAGTCAACACGGATTTACAAACATCTTTCTTGTGAAACACAACTGAATTTTTACACACATGAAGTGTTGAGTGCTATTGGCAAGAGATGTCAAATTGATTCCGTATTTCTACATTTCCAAAAGGTTTTCGACACTATACCGCACAAGCGGCTTGTATTGAAATTGCGTTCTTACGGAATATCGTCTCAGTTATGTGACTAGATTCGTGATTTCCTGTCAGAGAGGTAACAGTTTGTAGTAACTGACGGAAAGTCATCCAATAAAATAGGAATGATTTCTGGCATTCCCCGAGGTTGTGTAATAGGCCCTGTGCTGTTCCTTATCTACATAAACGATTTAGGAGATAATTTGAGCAGCCTTCTTCGGTTGTTTGCAGATGATGCTGTCGCTTACGGCGTAGTAAAGTCATCAGAAGATCAAAACGATTTAGAAAAGATATCTGATTGGTGCGAAAATTGGCAGTTGCTTGAATAACGAAAAGTTGAGGTCATCCACATGAGTGCTAAAAGAAGTCCATTAAATTTCGGTTACACGACGAATCAGTCTAATCTAAAGGCCGTAAATTCAACTACATATCTTGGAATTACAATTACGAAGAATTTAAATTGGAAAGAACTCACAGAAAATATTGTGGAGAAGGCAAACCAAAGATTGCGTTTTATTGATAGAACACTTAGAAAATGTAACAGGTCTACTATAAAGACTGCGTACACTGCGTTTGTCCGTCCTCTTTTTGGAGCACTGCGCCGCGGTCTGGGGTCCCCAACACATAAGATCAACGGAGTACATCGAAAAAGTTCAAAGAAGAGCAGCACGCTTTGTATTATCGCGTAATAGGGGAGAGAGTTTCACGGACATGGCACAGGATTTGGAGTGGATCAATTAAAACAAAAGCGTTTATCGTTAGGGCGGAATCTTCTCACGAAGTTTCAGTCACCAATTTTAAAACATTTTGTTGGCACCGACCTACATAGGGAGAAAGCATCGTCTAATAAAATAAGGGAAATCAGAGCTCGCACGGAAAGATATAGGTGTTTGCTTTTTGCGCGCTGTTAGTGGAATAATACAGTATTATTGTGAAGGTGGTTCGATGAACCTTCTGCCAGACACTTAAGTGTGATTTGCAGAGTATCCATGTAGATGTAGATGTAGACAGTATGATTTGATTTCCGATGGACAGGCGTGATAAAACTGTATAGTTACATTGGGAAATCTGGGATTAGTAAAATTCTAGCAGGAATATTAAACAGTGCTATTAAATAACGCAGGTGATTCCCAAAGGTTATCTTATCTGTTTATTTGTTTGTTTGCAGTTATCTCATAAACGTGAATTATCTACAATGCCGTATAAATTCTTGCTAATATTGCCACTAATCCCAGAATGTTTCCTTAGTTTTTTTATCGTTTTCTTAGAATCTCTCTCTTCCTCTTCTAATGACAAATGAATCTAAAGCAGTAGCAGAAATATAATCGCTAAAGGAAGTTCCTAATCGATAACAAAAATACATAAAGACAAAAAAGTATTAACATTACTGTAAATCACGAATCTAAACTGATCAGTTTACTGCTCAGCGACTGCCTCTTGTTACTGCAGTAGTTGAATGCAGACGAATTTTCATTGGACAATAATATTCGTTCCGTAATGTCACATATTCGTCATGATGAGGCGTCACAACTACTTCACTATAGACTGTTTCCAAACGTGAAGTGGTTAGCTGAAGGAAATAACTGTTCCACAATTTATGAAGAAAATACTATGAACCTGTATACACGTGCCATTAATATTGCCTTTAACGCAATGCATCTCCCTACATATGCCCTCTGTGATAATTTTTAAACTACTTGTAGTCCGGGGTCATATGTTACAATACAGCATCACCAGTCTATTGTGGTCTAGCTGTGTTGGTGGGGCAGTGCGTCACTGCAGTTCACTTTGGAGGTGTGGCGTGACGCTGATAGCACTCCATCGAACACGTTTAAAAAGACTGAGTGGCGATAATAATCTGCGAGAGTGAGAGTTTGGATGTGTGTCGATTGAGAGCGAGTTTTGATATAACAATTGCAGGGCGGCTATTGTGAAAGGTTGGTTCATGGCCTGTGAACGGGCATGACTGACTAATTTGTGGCTGCGGGCATATAGGTTGTTTTCCGGTGCACTATGGACTGTAAAAATAATGGACAAGGTGGTATTAAATGTTACACGTCCTCGATTAATTTTCCACGCAATATTTTAGAGTCTGCGACATTCGCATACTGCATAGACAGTTCTATTAACGGTACTCTTTTCGAAACACAACGCGGACTACCAAACTAAAATGCCAATACGTCCATGTGCCTGTCATCGTAAAATAAAATATCATGTGAGAATATGAAAACAGTGCCCATTGAAAGGCACGTTTAACTGGTGGACTGGTTCCAATATCGAGTTGGTTGTCCAATCTCTGTACCATAGTTGATGTGCTTCTTGTCGTGATCTAATATATCGTGGAGTAATATGAAAGCAGCAACTGCAAACGAACATGTTTATCGAGCGAACTGATTCAGGTCGCTATAAGATTCTGCGAAGATTATGCAAAGGAACTTCCTCCCCTTCTAAGAGTAATTTATCGTAGATCCCTTGAGCAACGAAAGGTACCTAGCATCTGGAAGAAATCGCAGGTCATTTCCGTTTTCAAGAAGGCTCTTAGGACAGACGCACATAATTGTAGCCCTATATCGCTGACTTTAATGTTTTGTAGAATTATGGAACTTGTTTTATGTTCAATTATTTTGACGGTTTTTGACAACGATAATCTCCTCTGCAAAAAATCGACATGGATTCCGACAACAGAGATATTTCGAAACTCAGCTTGCTCTGTTCTTCCATGAGTCCCAATGAGTCCCATAGCGCTGTAGACAAACGCGTCAGGTTGATGCCGTGTTCCTTGGCATCAGGAAGGCATTTGACTCTGACCCGCACTGCTGTTTAGTGAAAAAATTTCGAGCTTACCAAGTGCCGGACTAAATTTACGACTGGAAACAAGATATCCTTACAGATAACGGAACAAAATTAATAGCTGCTAAGGTAATTTCTGGACTACCCCAGCGAATTGTGACAGGACCATTACTGTTTACAATGTACATAAATGACCTAGAAAAAAGCGTCGGTAGCTCTTTAAGGCTGTTCACAGATGATGCGGTTATCTATAAGATAGTAAAAACGCCAGAAGAGAGTATCGATATGCAGAACAACCCACAGAAGATTGATGTACGGTGCAGGCACAGTTGACCCTTAACGTAAATATGAGGGTTGGAACTTTGATAGTGGCAACTATTTATTTACTGCTCCTACAAAAGAGATACGTGTTTCAAAGATTTAATGACCTTCAAAGTAGTCATCAGCATTGTGTATAACCCGTTGCCAGCGATGTGGAAGTCTTAGGATACTCTTAGCAGTGCCAGTTGTGTTGACAGTTTGAGCGGTGCGGTCTTTTGCCCGAAGAATTTGTACCGGTTCTGAAGCGAATGCCGTGAGTGTTTTCTTCAGTTTAGAAATCAAGTTGAGCTCACGAGGGCTGAAGTCAGGGGAGTGCAGTAGGCGGTATAGCATTTAGCAGCCCCATCAGTCAAACAAATCAATAACAGCTTACACTGGACGTGCTTGAGCATCGTCCTGCAAAACTATGGTAGGGTCCTGCAGAAAGTGTCATCGCTTCTGTCTCTATGCTGTTCATTTTTGGAACATAACCTACGACCAGCTTAGTTACTTGTTAAATGTAACTATAAATTATTCAGAAACGCTAGTCCACTTACCTTTTAGCGTTAAAATTTCTGCATCTTGGCCCGAAAAGCCATTCACCTTTTTACAAATAGTATGCCCATCTAGACATGAAGAATGAACAGAAATGTTGTCTTTAGTTGTGCAATTGTTCCCCTGCACTCTCGTTGGAAAAAACACAGTTTGCATACGATGAGATGAATTAAGGAGATCTACCGGCATCTTCTTTCTTGTACATTCACTTACGCAATTAATACTGAAGTTACCACATACAACTAATTTTTGTAGTTCTTTTAAGTGAACGAAGAACCCTCTCTAGCTTGAGCAGGAATGTTTTGAAGTCAGAGTCAGGGGACCTATAAATAACAACAATCAGAAGTTTAGTTCCACTAAATTCAACCATACTCAAATAACTGTTCCGTGCAGTGCTTTGAAACATCAATGGACTCAAATGTACTACCCATAGCCACTGCCCTCCCTCACCACACCCCCAACACACACATACACACACACACACACAAACACACACACACACACACACACCACAAAGAGCTGCTGGGAAAAACAGCCAGCTAACCTGTATCCTCTGCCTCTGAATCATCACATTATCTAAGAAGGGGATGAAATGGCGGATGAAAATTTTTAAGAAAATATTTCGTTACATTAAAAAAATTTAAAAGAGAAAATCTATGAAAATTAGTATTTATCTTCTCGGTTAGATGTAAAGAAATACGTGCTAGAGGATAAATGTTTCTATGGAATATTACCACAAGAACGCAAAAAAGCATGGTTAACAAAAACTTTGCACTCCAGCTACCACATCATTGCTTTTTGGTCAGAAGTACATTCGGGGAAGACCATGCTTCTGTGGCCTTAATTAGCGTGAAAAGCTTAGAATGTGCTACAATTTGTGAACAAGATAAAAACTCGATTAAAGAAAAATAAAAAAAAATCTCTGCAGTGTACATGGACTACGAGAGCTAAACAGCGTGCGCTAAACTAGTATGCCACTGTAGCTGCTAGCTTACATACCTGCAGTACACTAAAAGACAATTATAATTATTATTACTGTTATTCTGTTGCTTTTATTACTCTTATTAAACAGAGTATTATGTATTTTTTGTAGTACGCTTGTGTGTATGACTGAAGTGGATTTTCTGAATGATTGCGATCCTGTTACCCAGTTAGGCTCCTCGTAGGCACCACACGTGTTGTACTTGCAACAATGACGGCTCGTATGCCCTCCACTGTTTGTCAAAGGCATGCCAGGGAATTAATTAAAAGTCCTTCAAATTCTATTCAACATTGTGGGTAGCCGACAGGTCACTTGTTTTCGTTCGTCGTGTAATTAACCGATCCTCTACGTTACTGGTTACTGCACGTAACGGTGCTCCCTGGTGTGCGATAACCGCATCAATTAAAACGTAATTACTAAGTAGAAAAACAAAACGACTGAGCCCGTCACACACCACATGTTTACCAATATTTATACTTGTCGATTTTTGCCACAGGTCTTTAAAACTGGGGGTGAAAAACTATTGAAAACCTAGATTATCTAGGGCACCAAAAAGTTGTTTTCAACCAAAATTGCCAAAAGAGTGTAATCTAGAAACATATTCAGAAGTATTTCATCACGTATTTACTATGTATATAAAATACTAAACAAAATAAGCATTATTGGCTGTTGAAGATGGTTCAAGGTAGAAGAAGCGAAGCGTATCTGATAATCGAACAAACAGCCCTTCATTTAGTCGCAGAGACTCAATTCATCTCCTAAGGAAATAACAAAATTTTGTTTCGCAAGTAAGGGGCGACAGAAGATACACAAAACAGTTCATTGTTTTTGACCTCAACACACAATTAGTTTACAGTAACGGTGTAAACGACCGAAAATATGTGGTCAAATGTGAGTGAAATTTTATGGGACTTAACTGTTAAGGTCATCAGTCCCTAACCTTGCACACTAATTAACCTAAATTATCCTAAGGACAAACACACACACACACACACACCCATGCCCGAGGGAGGACTCGAACCTCCGTCGGGACCAGCCGCACAGTCTATGACTGCACCGCCTGAGACCGCTCGGCTAATCCCGAGCGGCAAACGACCGAAAATAGTTATCAGGAACAACAGACACCGGAGAACATTTCTTGGAATTTCCATTCATAGCTTGAAATTGTTCTTCCGAGAAGCACCAGAAGAATCCATACATATAGGGAGCGATCAAATAATTTCCGTCTGAGGGCATTGCTGAAGTGCATATGCAACGTAGAGCGACTCGGATGCAGGTTATACACTGAGGGGACAAAAGTCATAGGATACATCCCAATATCGTGTCGGACTTCCTGTTCCCCGGTTTAGTGCAACAATTCGACGTGGCATAGACTCCAAAAGCCGTTGGAAGTCCCCTGCAGAAATATGCTGAGCCATGCTGCCTCTATCTAGCTGCCCGTAATTGCAGAAGTGTTGCTGGTGCAGGACTTTGTGTACAAAATAACCTCTCGATTACGTCCCATAAATGTTCGATGGTATTCATAGCGGGCGATCTAGGTCGCTAAACCATTCGCTCGAACTGTCCAGAATGTTCAAACCAACCGCAAACAGCTGTGGTCTGGTGGTATGAGATAATGTCATAAAAAAAATCCATCTTTGATGGGAAGCATGAAGGCCATACGTAGCTGCAAATGGTATCCAGATAGTCGAACATAACCCTTCCAGTCAGAGGACCTAGTTCGCTGCACCCATACCATTTTGGAGCCACCACCAGCTTACGCAGTGCCTTGTTGACAACTTGAGTCCATGGCTTCGTGGGATCTGCGCCAAACTCGAACCCTACCGTCAGCTGTTAGCAACTGAAATCGTGACTCATCTGACCGGCCCACAGTGTTCCAGTAGTCTAGGGTCCAAACGCTGTGGTCACAAGCGTAGGAGAGGCGTTGCAGGTGGTATCGTGTAACAGCAAATGCGCTCGCGTCCGTCGTCTGCTGCCATAGCCCACTGACGCGAAATTTCTCCACACTGTCTTAACGGTTACGTTCGTCGGACGTCCCAATTTGATTTCTGCGCGTATTTCACGTACTGTTACTTGTCTGTTAGCACCGACAACTCCGCTGCTGTCGGTCGTTATGTGAAAGCCGTCAGCCACAACGTTGTCCGTGGTGAGAGGTAATACCTGAAATGCGACATTATTCGCTCGCTCTTGACATTGTGGATCTCGGAATATTGCACTTCCTAACGATTTCGGAAATGGAATGTCCCATGCGTCTAGCTCCAATTCCGCCTTCAAAGTCTGTTAATTCCTTCAATAATGATAATAACACGAGCAAATGTTTTGAATCCAACGCCGTTTATTCTTTTTAGGACTCTTGTCCAACATCATGCCACAAAACTTCTGTAGTCCTTTCCCTTGTGGTTCCTCTAATGTCCATGTCCGACTTTGGATTCAAATACGGCCATTGGTTTTGTTATTATTGTTATTCACGTACTTCGTGACCGGGTGCTGTCCACTATCCTTGATGGATTACCAGAGTCCTTTAATTCCTGTCGTGTGGCTGCAACCACCTCAGAAACCTTTTCACAGGCATCACCTGAGTCCAAATGACACCTTCGCCCATGCACTGTCATTTTATACCTTTTTTATTATTAAAAATGAAATTCCTCCAGCTGTACTTAAAATTTTATATTTACTTCGCTACTAGTTTCGACCTTGCGTCAACGCCATCTTCAGGTCCGTACACTTTGATGAAATCAGTCGTGTGTGGCTCAGTCTAGAAGTCCGCGGTGAGACCAACACATGCTCCCATAGCACACGTTGGTCTCACCGCGGACTTCTAGACTGAGCCACACACAACCGATTTCATCAAAGTGTACGGGCCTGAAGATGGCGTTGACGCAAGCTCGAAACTAGTAGCGAAGTAAATATAAAATCTTAAGTACAGCTGGAGGAACTTCATTTTTAATAAAAATTATACTAGCTGTGTCCCACCTTCATTCAGTTTAAATATGGATTTACGAAGATTTTATACCTTATGTTCACGATACTACCACCATCTGTATACGTGCAGATCGATATCCGACGACTTCTGTCACCTCATTGTAGACACAGACTGCAGTCAAGCGATCAGTGTGGCATTCGTGTCTTTCTGAAGCGCGTGCGCTAAATGAAGGAAGGTGAACTATGGCTACAAGGCTTTGAAGGGTCCACGGTTCCTGTCGGACAAGCATGTGCAAAGAGGTAGTTACGTACTTCTTCACGTATAGTGTCACGGTGTTTTACCAAACCAGTAGGTTAGTGCGTCGGTCGGATGATTGCCTCAATGCTCACTGCTATTTTGTCTGATTGGCGTACCGCTTCTGCACGGTACGGCTATGGAACGAAAACTTTTTACTCGCCCTTGTAAAAGTAAATTTCGTTTTATAACTACTATTCTGAAGCAGGAGTATCCAAACAAAGTAACCATACTGTTGTTCAGTAGAATAGAAGTGTTTCACAGTATCGAAGTGGAACAAGTGTTCATAGCTCTTAAGGTATGCATTTTAGAGCCCATGCTTACTGGACATTTTTTATTTGTTTTAGTCTACACTACCTCTTCTCAAAACATGGAAAGCAAAGAGATTGCAGTATAAGCGATCTCTTTCACAGTATCGAAGATGAAGAAGTGCCCATAGCTCTTAAGGTATGCAGTTTTGAGACCATGTTTACTGGACTTACTGTCTTGTATTGGTAAGCACTACCGCCTCCCAAAATATTGGACAAACTTTTTTAGCACCCTAAGAAATGCTTTATAGATTTTCTGCCTTATTGTGAGACTAGTGTGCTTAGAGCCTATCTGTTCAAAGCTCAATGTGATTCGTAAAAGCGTAGTAACAGAGTTAACAGCATATGACGGTTTTACTTTCTGAAGTTGTGATTTTTATTGAGTGGTGTTCTACATAAAACTGAAAAGAGCTCTTGTGTAGACAATATTTTCGAAAACTAACGGTTTCGCTAAGAATTAAGTAATAGTATGGAGTGCAGTACAACTGTGCATCAATCTTTAATCCCCGTTTGGGTTACTGATGCCAAACAAATGTTTTTAGAAGTTTCTTTTGAAATTCAGTAAACCTCCAGTATGTTCCACTTCCCTAAATCCGTGTCCTTTCACTGTTCAGCTATACTTCTCTGCGATTCACAATGCCTCTCTGACAAGTTTTACTATTTCGGCAGCAAAATAACTGATAACTACCGAAATGAACATTACATTGTAGGCAAACTGACAAGGAAACCCTCTCTAAATAATAGAAATTTTTTTACATCTGATACAAATTTAAGCTTCAGAATGTCTATTCTGTAGGTATTTGTAGTGTAGACGTGCCCCAGAAGTGAAACGTGGATGATAAACGGTTCAGACAAAAATGGGACAGATTCAGATAACTAACATAGTGGTACTGAATTGTACTGGGGTGAACAAGAAATGTAAGGGAACGCACGATTAAAAGAAAGGATTAGTTGATACGTCACATCCAGAGACATTAAAGAATCGTCAGTTAGGTTACGTGGAGAGAAATTTGGCAATAAAAGTTGTATAGGCAAACGGAGATCTGTATGTAGTAAACACGTTGAAATGGATGCAGTTTGCAGTAGTTATGCGGAGGTAAAGAGGCAAACACAGGATTTGCGTGGAGGGTGTGCCGTCTCCAGGCGTATCTTCCCCTGTGAATATACTTCAGAAAAGGACTTCATATTTTTCTGTAATATGTGAAAAACATTGTTTTTTTTTCATGTCAAGAGCATAGAGTGAAAAAGATAAAGACAATAAGGCCGATTTTTTATCTGTGTAGACAATGATTAATGAAGCTACTATATACTCACTTAACTTTCATTTGTCTGATAAAAGAGAAGACATTGCACCTTTTCTAGTAGTACCACTGGCGTAGCATACGGCACTTCTCATACGTTCCATACCAAGAGGTCTGTAATAAGTGTAATAATTGTTAATTTATCTAACTCGTTTTCAGAATAAAAAATATTTTTTGTTACTATTGAAACCCACCCCATGAACCATTGACCTTGCCGTTGGTGGGGAGGCTTGCGTGCCTCAGCGATACAGATGGCCATACCGTAGGTGCAACCACAACGGAGGGGTATCTGTTGAGAGGCCAGGCAAACATGTGGTTCCTGAAGAGGGGCAGCAGCCTTTTCAGTAGTTACACGGGCAACAGTCTGGATGATTGACTGATCTGGCCTTGTAACATTAACCAAAACGGCCTTGCTGTGCTGGTACTGCGAACGGCTGAAAGGAAGGGGAAACTACAGCCGTAATTTTTCCCGAGGACATGCAGCTTTACTGTATGATTAAATAATGATGGCGTCCTCTTGGGTAAAATATTCCGGAGGTAAAATAGTCCCCCATTCGGATCTCCGGGCGGGGACTACTCAAGAGGACGTCGTTATCAGGAGAAAGAAAACTGGCATTCTACAGATCGGAGCGTGGAATGTCAGATCCCTTAATCGGGCAGGTACGTTAGAAAATTTAAAAAGGGAAATGGATAGGTTAAAGTTAGAGGTTAGAAAATTTAAAAAGGGAAATGGATAGGTTAAAGTTAGATATAGTGGGAATTAGTGAAGTTCGGTGGCAGGAGGAACAAGACTTTTGGTCAGGTGATTACAGGGTTATAAATACAAAATCAAATAAGGGTAATGCAGGAGTAGGTTTAATAATGAATAAAAAAATAGGAGTGCGGGTTAGCTACTACAAACAGCATAGTGAACGCATTATTGTGGCCAAGATAGACACAAAGCCCATGCCTACTACAGTAGTACAAGTTTATATGCCTACTAGCTCTGCAGATGATGAAGAAATTGATGAAATGTATGATGAGATAAAAGAAATTATTCAGGTAGTGAAGGGAGACGAAAATTTAATAGCCATGGGTGACTGGAATTCGTCAGTAGGAAAAGGGAGAGAAGGAAACATAGTAGGTGAATACGGATTGGGGGGAAGAAATGAAAGAGGAAGCCGCCTTGTAGAATTTTGCACAGAGCATAACTTAATCATAGCTAACACTTGGTTCAAGAATTATGAAAGAAGGTTGTATACCTGGAAGAATCCTGGAGATACTAAAAGGTATCAGATAGATTACATAATGGTAAGACAGAGATTTAGGAACCAGGTTTTAAATTGTAAGACATTTCCAGGGGCAGATGTGGATTCTGACCACAATCTATTGTGATTCTTGAGTTTCTCCCGGCGTATTTGATAATCAAAATATCCACGGGTATGCTGCCGGTCTATAGTGTCCAACGGGCACAATATTTCGGCGATCAAACATGTCGCCATCATCAGGTGAACTGACGGACTGAGCTCCTGTGAACGTGCCGGCACGGAGATCCGTACGCTATGGCTGCTCAGAGGGAACTGGGTTCGGTCGCGGCGGCGGCCGATTTAAATACCCTCCGCCCGCGGCGCGCTCCCTCCGCCGTCCGCGCCCAGTGCCACGGTCGTGCGGTGGAACAGATTGCGACGGCGTCTGAGATGACGTCGGTGTGATGGCTCTGTCCGCCGTGGTCGTCACAACTATACGTCTGCTCGATTTACTCTTGATTAACCCGATCGCTGGTTCCCAAGCCTTGCTAAGATTATAGCCAGAGTCGCGGTTTATGAGGTCGTCATTGGTGCGAATTTCGATGGCCTCTCTAACAACGCTGTCCCAGTATCTCGACGTCTGTACCAGAATCCTCGTGCGGTCATACTCCATGGCGTGATTTTCCGACAAACAATGTTCAGCGACCGCCGACTTGCTCGGATACATCAGTCGAGTGTGCCTCTGGTGTTCACGGCATCGATCCTCGACGGTACGCATCGTCTGACCAATATACGACTTGCCACATTGACACGGAATCTGGTACACGCCGGGCTTCCTCAAACCGAGGTCATCTTTGGCGCTCCCCACCAGTGCACGAGTTTTATTTGGAGGACAAAACACAGTTCTGACCCGGTGTTTCTTCAGAATGCGGGCGATTTTTCCCGAGAGTGCGCCTGTGTATGGAATAAATGCAGTGCCTACCTCCTCCCTTGTGACTTCATCCGTCTCAACAGGTTGTGCTGCAGTTGTAGGGCGGAGAGCACGTTGAATCTGCCACTCTGAGTACCCATTTTTTTCGAAACACAGTTCTCAGATGTTCCAATTCCTGGGGTAGACTCTCTGCGTCAGAGATAGTGCGCGCCCTATGTACTAGAGTTTTAAGTACCCCATTCCTCTGTGAAGGGTGGTGGCAGCTGTCTGCATGCAAATACAGATCAGTGTGCGTAGCCTTCCGATACACCCCATGACCTAGGGTGCCGTCAGCCCTTCTCTTGACCAAGACGTCAAGGAAAGGTAATTTACCCTCCGTTTCAGTCTCCATAGTGAATTTGATGTTGGGGTGTATGGAGTTTAGATGTGTAAGGAAGTCAAGGAGTTTATCCATACCATGTGGCCAGATGACGAACGTGTCGTCAACGTAACGGAAAAAGCAAGTAGGTTTCCATACGGATGACGACAGGGCTTCCTCCTCGAAGTTCTCCATGTACAAATTCGCTACCACCGGTGAGAGTGGGCTACCCATGGCGACTCCCTCCGTTTGTTCGTAGTATTCTCCATTAAAAAGAAAATACGTGGAAGTCAAGACATGCCTAAAAAGTTCAGTGGTCTTCTCGTCAAACTTCTGACTAATCAATTCTAGTGACTCACCCAGGGGTACCCTCGTAAACAAGGAAACGACGTCAAAACTCACCATGATATCTGACTCATCCAACCTGAAGCTATCAAGGCGTTTAACAAAATCCACGGAATTACGGATGTGATGAGGGCATTTACCGACATAAGGACTTAATATACCCGTCAGGTATTTGGCCAACAAATATGTAGGTGCCCTGATGTTGCTGACAATGGGGCGTAATGGTACCCCCTCTTTGTGAACCTTCGGGAGTCCATATAGTCTAGGCGGTACCGGACCTTGGGGTAACAATTTCTTAGCGTCACCCTCCGGTAAATCTGCGTCCTTGAGAAGCGCCCTCGTCTTGTTCTCCACCTTCTTTGTAGGGTCAACGCTGATCTTCCGGTAGGAATCGTCATTTAGCAGGCTCTGCATCTTATCAGTGTAGTCCTTGCGGGAGACAACAACTGTAGCATTGCCTTTGTCAGCCGGTAAGACAACAATTTCAGAGCGCTCCCTCAGATCACGAATGGCCGCCCTCTCTTTACTGCTGATATTTGACTTCATCGGCTTGGAATTCGTCAACGCACGACAAGTTTCACGACGTATTTCCTCGGCTGATTCTGGCGGAAGTCGAGCTGCAACCTGTTCAACAGCACTAACAATTTCTGCGACCGGAGTGAACTTGGGGGTGGGAGCGAAGTTGAGACCTTCGCTACGAACAAACGGAGGGAGTCGCCATGGGTAGCCCACTCTCACCGGTGGTAGCGAATTTGTACATGGAGAACTTCGAGGAGGAAGCCCTGTCGTCATCCGTATGGAAACCTACTTGCTTTTTCCGTTACGTTGACGACACGTTCGTCATCTGGCCACATGGTATGGATAAACTCCTTGACTTCCTTACACATCTAAACTCCATACACCCCAACATCAAATTCACTATGGAGACTGAAACGGAGGGTAAATTACCTTTCCTTGACGTCTTGGTCAAGAGAAGGGCTGACGGCACCCTAGGTCATGGGGTGTATCGGAAGGCTACGCACACTGATCTGTATTTGCATGCAGACAGCTGCCACCACCCTTCACAGAGGAATGGGGTACTTAAAACTCTAGTACATAGGGCGCGCACTATCTCTGACGCAGAGAGTCTACCCCAGGAATTGGAACATCTGAGAACTGTGTTTCGAAAAAATGGGTACTCAGAGTGGCAGATTCAACGTGCTCTCCGCCCTACAACTGCAGCACAACCTGTTGAGACGGATGAAGTCACAAGGGAGGAGGTAGGCACTGCATTTATTCCATACACAGGCGCACTCTCGGGAAAAATCGCCCGCATTCTGAAGAAACACCGGGTCGGAACTGTGTTTTGTCCTCCAAATAAAACTCGTGCACTGGTGGGGAGCGCCAAAGATGACCTCGGTTTGAGGAAGCCCGGCGTGTACCAGATTCCGTGTCAATGTGGCAAGTCGTATATTGGTCAGACGATGCGTACCGTCGAGGATCGATGCCGTAAACACCAGAGGCACACTCGACTGATGTATCCGAGCAAGTCGGCGGTCGCTGAACATTGTTTGTCGGAAAATCACGCCATGGAGTATGACCGCACAAGGATTCTGGTACAGACGTCGAGATACTGGGACAGCGTTGTTAGAGAGGCCATCGAAATTCGCACCAATGACGACCTCATAAACCGCGACTCTGGCTATAATCTTAGCAAGGCTTGGGAACCAGCGATCGGGTTAATCAAGAGTAAATCGAGCAGACGTATAGTTGTGACGACCACGGCGGACAGAGCCATCACACCGACGTCATCTCAGACGCCGTCGCAATCTGTTCCACCGCACGACCGTGGCGCTGGGCGCGGACGGCGGAGGGAGCGCGCCGCGGGCGGAGGGTATTTAAATCGGCCGCCGCCGCGACCGAACCCAGTTCCCTCTGAGCAGCCATAGGGTACGGATCTCCGTGCCGGCACGTTCACAGGAGCTCAGTCCGTCAGTTCACCTGATGATGGCGACATGTTTGATCGCCGAAATATTGTGCCCGTTGGACACTATAGACCGGCAGCATACCCGTGGATATTTTGATCACAATCTATTGGTTATGAACTGCAGATTGAAACTGAAGAAACTGCAAAAAGGCGGGAATTTAAGGAGATGGGACTTGGATAAACTGAAAGAACCAGAGGTTGTAGAGAGTTGCAGGGAGAGCATAAGGGAACAATTGACAGGAATGGGGGAAAGAAATACAGTAGAAGAAGAATGGGTAGCTCTGAGGGATGAAGTAGTGAAGGCAGCAGAGGATCAAGTAGGTAAAAAGACGAGGGCTAATAGAAATCCTTGGGTAACAGAAGGAATATTGAATTTAATTGATGAAAGGAGAAAATATAAAAATGCAGTAAATGAAGCAGGCAAAAAGGAATACAAACGTCTCAAAAATGTGATTGACAGGAAGTGCAAAATGGCTAAGCAGGGATGGCTAGAGTACAAATGTAAGGATGTAGAGGCTTGTCTCACTAGGGGTAAGATAGATACTGCCTACAGGAAAATTAAAGAGACCTTTCGAGAGAAGAGAACCACTTGTATGAATATCAAGAGCTCAGATGGCAACCCTGTTCTAAGCAAAGAAGGGAAGGCAGAAAGGTGGAAGGAGTATATAGAGGGTTTATACAAGGGCGATGTACTTGAGGACAATATTATGGAAATGGAAGAGGATGTAGATGAAGATGAAATGGGAGATAAGACACTGCGTGAAGAGTTTGACAGAGCACTGAAAGACCTGAGTCGAAACAAGGCCCCGGGAGTAGACAACATTCCATTAGAACTACTGATGGCCTTGGGAGAGCCAGTCATGACAAAACTCTACCATCTGGTGAGCAAGATGTATGAGACAGGCGAAATACCCACAGACTTCAAGAAGAATATAATAATTCCAGTCCCAAAGAAAGCAGGTGTTGACAGATGTGAAAATTACCGAACTATCAGTTTAATAAGTCACAGCTGCAAAATACTAACGCGAATTCTTTACAGACGAATGGAAAAACTGGTAGAAGCGGACCTCGGGGAGGATCAGTTTGGATTCCGTAGGAATGATGGAACACGTGAGGCAATACTAACCTTACGACTTATCTTAGAAGAAAGATTAAAAAAAGGCAAACCTACGTTTCTAGCATTTGTAGACTTAGAGAAAGATTTTGACAACGTTAACTGGAATACTCTCTTTCAAATTCTGAAGGTGGCAGGGGTAAAATACAGGGAGCGAAAGGCTATTTACAATTTGTACAGAAACCAGATGGCAGTTATAAGAGTCGAGGGGCATGAAAGGGAAGCAGTGGTTGGGAAAGGAGTGAGACAGGGTTGTAGCCTCTCCCCGATGTTATTCAATCTGTATATTGAGCAAGCAGTAAAGGAAACAAAAGAAAAATTCGGAGTAGGTATTAAAATTCATGGAGAAGAAGTAAAAACTTTGAGGTTTGCCGATGACATTGTAATTCTGTCAGAGACAGCAAAGGACTTGGAAGAGCAGTTGAACGGAGTGGACAGTGTCTTGAAAGGAGGATATAAGATGAACATTAACAAAAGCAAAACGAGGATAATGGTATGTAGTCAAATTAAATCGGGTGATGCTGAGGGGATTAGATTAGGAAATGAGACACTTAAAGTAGTAAAGGAGTTTTGCTATTTAGGGAGCAAAATAACTGATGATGGTCGAAGTAGAGAGGATATAAAATGTAGACTGGCAATGGCAAGGAAATCGTTTCTGAAGAAGAGAAATTTGTTAACATCGAGTATAGATTTAAGTGTCAGGAAGTCGTTTCTGAAAGTATTTGTATGGAGTGTAGCCATGTATGGAAGTGAAACATGGACGATAACCAGTTTGGACAAGAAGAGAATAGAAGCTTTCGAAATGTGGTGCTACAGAAGAATGCTGAAGATAAGGTGGGTAGATCACGTAACTAATAAGGAGGTATTGAATAGGATTGGGGAGAAGAGAAGTTTGTGGCACAACTTGACTAGAAGAAGGGATCGGTTGGTAGGACATGTTTTGAGGCGTCAAGGGATCACAAATTTAGCATTGGAGGGCAGCGTGGAGGGTAAAAATCGTAGAGGGAGACCAAGAGATCAATACACTAAGCAGATTCAGAAGGATGTAGGTTGCAGTAGGTACTGGGAGATGAAGAAGCTTGCACAGGATAGAGTAGCATGAAGAGCTGCATCAAATCAGTCTCAGGACTGAAGACCACAACAACAACCATTGAAACTATCTTTTATTTATAGGAGATTTGTGACCGTTCGTGCAGTTATTGAAAGTTTTATTAGTTACAATCTCACCCGATTGTCATTCGGCGTTATGGACGGTACAACTATTTCTTTTTTTTTTTTTTTTTAATTACGGCTCTTCTAGCCCGGATCTTATTGAGAGTACTTACTCATTTTATACATTTATGAAAGTACTAAAGCATCTCCGTCATTATTTTCATTTTCTGATGCAAATTTTGTCGTACTTGCCCACTAATGTCGACTACGTTATTCTTTCATGTACGCGCCATTGCTGAGAAAGCTATACCTAAACAAGCTTCATGAAATTAAAAATCAACAAAGCAGTCTATTAGAAATAAATGTAAAGGATGAGCCAGACAATCAGGGATTTTACTTTATTATATGATCTTTCAAACGGTAACTTCATTTTTCCATTGCGGCCAAGCCACGCCCGGCAGTGTTAGCTGCCTGTAATTTCTTTCGTCCCACGGTTTAGCAACAGGAAGTCAGCACCGATGAAGGGCACCTTGTTCACGCGCCTCTCTCATGTGCTGACGAGGTAACGCCGCCCCAGGCATCGCTTAGCAAGCAACGCTCTGGGAAGTTCCATGCCGCCCGCACGGTTTGCTCGGTCCTGACCAATCAGGGCGGAGGAAGCCGCGTGTTGCGTCGAATATAACCGGCCGCCAGTCGCCGGGCCCGCTCTCTTGCATTCTTGCTCACCCGCGAGTCGGATGCGCGCCCTGTAGCATTGAACATCTCCTGCTTCTCCCGGTGCTGCGGCACTGTGGACTTAGCTTTGGCAGACAACCACTTTCGGTGGCTCCGCGACCAATGTTTCGCCAAACTCTAAGCTCTGGCTCACCCTCACCTCCCGAGATCTATGTAGCCCCTTTCAACATGCTTTAGCCAATAAATGGCCTTTCTCTAAAAATAATCCTAATCATTCCATAATGCCCACCGCCTGCCTATACGCCCATCCTGTACATAAATATGCACACAGAGCCCAACAGTTTCACACCCTGAGACCAAAAGAGATCTTGTTCATATGTTGTTTTCGCTTTGGTTTGCAATAACGTGTCTGCACGGTAACGCAACTTCAGTAAAAGGAAATAATTATAATCAACGATTTAGCACACCGAAGTGATGGGTATAATAAGTCTGCGTTAAGATTATTACAGTTTAAATGACATTAAGCGGATCCGTGATAAAAATAATTAATCAGTATCTGTTTAAAAGACAGTTTCATACAACACCTCATAATTACGCTACACACGGATCATTCATCACATTTACACACACAGATAACTTATATACACTGAAGCGCCAAAGAAACTGGCATACGCATGCGCATTCAAATACAGAGATATGTAAACAGGCAAAATAGGGTTCTGCGGTCGCCAACGCCTATATAAGACAGCAAGTGTCTGGCGCAGTTGTTAGATCGGCTACTGCTGCTACAGTGGCAAATTAGCAACATTTCAGTGAGTTTGAAAGTGGTGTTATAATAGGCGCATCTCCGAGGTAGCGCTGAAGTGGCGATTTTCCCGTAAGACCATTTCACGAGTGTACCGTGAATATCTGGAATCCAGTAAAACATCATATCTCAGACATCACTGCGGCCGCAAAAGATTGTGCAAGAACGGGACCAGCGGCAACTGAACAGAATTTTCAACGTGACAGAAGCGCATTCCTTCCGCAAATTGCTCCAGATTTCAGTGATGGGCCATCAGCAAGTGTCAGCGTGTGAACCATTCAACGAAACATCGCCGATATGTGCTTTCGGAGCCGAATGTCCACTCATGTAACCTTGATGGCTGCGCGACACAAAGCTTTACGCCTCACCTGGGCCCATCAGCACCGACATTGGGCTGTTGATGAGTGAAAACATGTTGCCTGATGGGACGCGTCTCGTTTCTAATTGTATCGAGTGGGTGGACGTCTACAGATATTGAGACAACCTCACGAACCCATGGACGCTGCATGTCAGCAGGGACTATTCAAGCCGCTGGAGGTTCTGTAATGGTGTGGAGCGTGTGCATTTGGAATGCCATGGGATCCCTGATACATCTAGATATGCTCTGATGGGTGACACATACGATTACACCCTTTCTCATCACCTGCATCCGTTCATGTCCATTGTGCATTCCGACGGACTTGGGCAATTCCAGCAGGACAATGTGACACCGCACACGTCCATAATTGCTACAGAGTGGCTCCAGGAACACTCTTCTTAGTTTAAACACCTCCACTGTCCACTATACTCCCCAGACATGAATATTATTGGGCACATCTGGGATGCCTTGCAAAGTGCCGTTCCGAAAACATCTCCACCCACTCCCACTCTTACGGATTCATGGACAGCCCTACAGGATTCATGGTGTCAGTTCCCTCCAGCACTACTTCAGACATTAGTCGAGTCTGCACCACGTCGTGTTGCATAACTGCATGTTAGCGGGGGGCCCTACACGCTATTTGGCTCTTCACAAAAGCTGCATCAAACAATTGTATGGAGGGAAGACTACAACCATGGCAAGTGCGGCTCCGTATGGGCCATGTTCTACCTCGAATTCCAATCTGTACACTAGCTGCACTGCGTTGTGCAGCCAGAGGTAATTAGCTAGAGAGGGATGACTTGTGGCAGGAATCTGGCACACGCAAATCGCAGGCAGCTGTCGAAACTCTGCCGCAAGCAGCGCGGCGCCCCCTGAGCTGGTTCGCGCGCTTCCCGGTAGAGCGCGGTGATTAACGACGGCCCCCCAACCTCACCCCCCACCCCTTTGCCACCGTGGTTGCAGCTGCTCCAGTGGCGCGACCCCCTGAGCAGACGGCGCGGCGGCTGACGGGGGTGGAGGGCGGGCAAAGCGCAGCCCGTATTAAGGCCCCGCCACTGATTGTACCTTTCAAGACAAATAATCACCCTTCCACCCTGACTGGCAGATTTAATTAAAGCTTATCGATTTCACTGCAGTCGGAGAACAGGCCCGGCCGCTCTGCAGAGTCAAAAGTCGGGCGCAGCTCCAGACGATATTACGTTCTGCTGCACTGATCGGTTTTACAGCACACCGTGCTCACGGCTCGCTATCGCCACTGCCGTTGCGTCTAGGGTCATGGCAAGATGACCTTTAAATTTCTGTACAAATTACTCTACGGTAATTTTGAACCTACTTCGAGTATTGTGGAACAGTCGGGAAATATGGAACCCATCACTCCTCATCCGTCGAATTGTGCTCCCAGGCACGAGGTGATTGTTCTACTTCCAAATGTTACCCTCATACACTGTAGCGAGTCCAGTTCGTCTGCAGACATTGTATGAGTTACGATGCGGGAAAATTGTTATCGTAGCTTGACAAACTTTTTGGAGTTTAGTTTTCAAATGCATGCAGTAATTAGCAACAATGTACACTAATGATTACATCTATTTATTTTATTAAGTAAAAGAGTTGTAGATCGTTTTGTATTGCTCGAGTTTTGGCTGTTGACACAGCTAGTTCTGTTTTTATGTTTTAAAGTCCGCGATATGTGTCAGGCAATATGGAATACTTGGTATTCCATAAAACCCATATTCTTTGTGCAGGCGTTGAGAACAAAGATTGTATTTGTAACTCATACACGCCGGCCGAAGTGGCCGTGCGGTTAAAGGCGCTGCAGTCTGGAAACGCAACACCGCTACGGTCGCAGGTTCGAATCCTGCCTCGGGCATGGATGTTTGTGATGTCCTTAGGTTAGTTAGGTTTAACTAGTTCTAAGTTCTAGGGGACTAATGACCTCAGCAGTTGAGTCCCATAGTGCTCAGAGCCATTTGAACCATTTGTAACTCATACAAACAGACAAACGTAAAAAGAACTCATCTTTATTACACAAACAATTTTTTCTGAACTCTATTCTAAAGTTAATAGAAGACATTGGTATCGAATCAAATAATTGTTTTCTGTTACTGATAAGTAATTCTATCAACAGTTTATATTAAGACCAAGCCCAGAGTTGTATTTTGTGTACCTAAAATATGTTTTTCCCCAAATTTTGCTGGTTGTCTACCTTTATAAAACCCTATTGCATATTTACCGACTATTCCTTATCAGCCTCCAAGTACAACGTTTTTTTTTAACTTGTTTTTGGTGGTCAGATTTTTTAATTTTATTAAGAGAAATACAAGTACTTATAGCCTAATAGCTGAAGTTCATGGTAAATTGTATTTGAGAGCTGGAAATGACTATAGTTTGGAGATAAAAAACAAAAGTAAATTTTATTTTCATGTATGATGTGTATTCTATCGCATTTATCCGAAAGGACAGAGACCACGCATCTAGACCAATGCGCCTTGATGGCAAATATTCATAGTTTTATTATGGGTGCACTCTTCATTCAATCTCTTGCAGGAATTAGGTAAAGCTGCAAACAATGAGAATAATGGACACTAGGTACAGGTTGACAATTATTGAACAATATGAAATAAAATAATCATAACTTCTGAACGGTTTGCTCTAGGATGTTCAAACTGCACGGCTGGCCGCGTGTCTGATGGGAATTAGTGTGTGAATATCGTTTGGTTTAGCGACGAAGCCCATTTTCATTTTAATGGGCTCATCAATAAGCAAAATTGCCACGTTTGAGGGACTGAGAATCAACATCTCGCGATGGAGAAGTCTCTTCACTCTGAATGGGTGACTGTGCGGTGTGTAATATCCAGTCACGGAATAACCGGTGCGATATTCCTTGATGGCACTGTGACTAACCAACGATACGTAAAGATTTTGGAGATGATTTCAACCTCTTATCGAAAGTGACCCTAATTTCGACATGACGTAGCTCGATCCCATCAAAGCAGGAGAGTGTCTGATGTCCTAGAGGAGCAATTTGGGGACCGCATTCTGGCGATTGGCCGCCATATTATCCCGATCTGAACACATGCGACTCCATTTTGTGGGGCTGTATTAAAGACAAGATGTACAGCAATAGAACCAAAACTGTTGCTGGGCTGAAAACAGCCACTCAGGAGGTCATCGACAGCATCTATGTCCCGACACATCCACCCATCATACAGAATTTCGCTATTCGTATATGTCACATCATCGCCAATGACGTCATTTCTTAACCTAAATCCTAATATCCGTAGTGACTTTTGCATGTTGAGTAAGGCTTGTGCGCGCCGTAGTATGTAACTAATTTACATTTTTTTTTCATATAGTTCAATAATTGTCGCCCTGTATAAAGACTGTGAAAGAACTTGAGTGAACATTGAACATCTGTAAAAAAAATTGTGTATCAATTCATACGTGAAGTACAATATCCGCTGCTTATTTTTCGCTCTATATAAGTTCTTCTTGCAGCAATATATTACTGTTTCACACCATTTCTAATAAAATAAACCATCCTGAGCTTTATGTTTCATTTCACTTTAGTGTTGTTCAGGGTTACATAAACTTACTTTCATTTTGTCATTTATCTTGAATTTTTTGTGTGTAACTGTTTTTTTTTTTTGCTTTGTAATACAACATTCACAAATATAAAATTTATGAATAAATAGTTGTACTGAAAGCAAAATAAATTACTTTTCGTTGCTAAAACAAAGCGGTATCGTTTTGGACCCAACAACACCATTTATGATAAAAGGAGTCATATCTCTGTTTGAGGGTTAAGATTATGCCTCTTACTGAGTACTCTTTAACAGCATTATAAATTTTTAAATTCGGGCCATAATTACGCAAAATATTGAAAATCAAACTTTTGTTGTGTCTGGAAGCCGTTAGATAGGCAACCGGTACATCATACTGAGTTCCGGGATAGCCGCCCAGTAAGATAGGAGGGGCGCTCAATAAGCAATGGAACACTTTTTTTTTCTGGATCAGTTCCGCTGAAAAAAGATGCGGTATTTATTGGAACATCTTTAAATATTCCAGCTTCAGCCCCTATAGTTTCATAAAGTTTCGGTGGGTGAAGTTTCTATATGTAGTCTTCAAAATGGTGTCTGTAACGGACGTGGTTTCAAAGCAGAGCGTTGCCATTGAGTTTCTTTTGCCGGTAAACCAGAGCCTCGCAGATACTCATAGGCGCTTGCAGAAGGTGTACGGAGAACTGGCAGTGAACAAACGTACGGTGAATTGTTGGGCGAGGCATCTGTCATCATCGCAACAAAGTTGTGCAAACCTGTCCGACTTTCCGTGTGCAGGCCGCTCGCATACAGCTGTGACTCCTGCAATGTTGGGACGTGCGGACACTCTCATACGAGGTGATCCAACTCCATGACAACGCAAGGCCTCACACAGGTCTGCACACCCGAGAGGAGCTCACAAAGCTTCACGGGCCCGTTCTTCCTCATCCGCACTACAGCCCGGATCCCGCATAGTTCATTGTTTGGCCCGATGAAGGATGCACTCCTCTGGAAGCAGTACATGGGTGGTTGGACGCGAAGCGTGCTGGGTCATCCAAAGTTGGTAAGGTGATAGCTGCCGTTGGGAAATCCGGGTTCGAGACACGGCCCAGCACAAATTTTCACTTGTCGTCATTGTATTTATTTCAGTGCCAGATTGCAGCTCATGGCCGAATTTCTCTTTCCCCACAAAAGTAAATGGGATTCCATACTGCCGAAACTTCATCTACCACCAAGCTGATTTGATGATGATGTCGTTAAAATGAGGCCGTCAGTCGTACACCGAGGAACCTGTATAGAAAATAAAATACAATTTATGTTTCTTGAGACTGAATAATATTGCTGATGTACGTTGTTTTTATTTAACAATAAGCTATCTTGTATGTTTGTCTAAATTTTAATTTATTCTAAGATACAAGTAATTAAAAATAAAAAGATGTTATTTTTTAAATGAATATAATTCGATAATTATTGTGATTTATCATTGATAACAAGGCGAAAGGAGAGCAGAATAGCTGTCTGATTAGGTGGGTTTTTCTTAACAATCTTTATTAGAACAAAGAACTTAACACAATACTTAGTGAGATTTTTTTATACAATGAGCTCAGGGATTACCTCCAGTTGGCACACTTTAAAAAAGGCATGTCCAACCGTATTAGGCTGAACGCCAAAGGGAAAAAGAAACAAAATAAGGGAACACGAACTTTTCATTAGGGACGATAGCTGGTCAGAGGTTTCCTTCAGCGCCTGCTAAAAAATAAAAAAAGGTAAAAAAAACGTTCTGCAGGAACAGAGAACGATAGCAGCGTTCCAAGTGTCCTGGCAATGAACTTTCAATACGAGATAACACAGCACGAAAACCCGTATTTTTATCTGTAAATACACAATTTACATAACAATATTTTTCATTTATTCTTCATGGGAAGGCCTCATAGTCTAGTAGTAAAACGTGAGCATAGCAACACAAATGTTTTTGCGACCTTGCAAAGTAAAGATTCGAGATTACTCACTGAAATACTAAGATTAACTCCTGATAGCCGGGAAACCATGAAAAATTTTATAAATGACGTTGTGGGCGTCTGTGACTATATTCTGATTTATTTGTAAAACTCAATATTGCAATTCCTACGGCGTGGTCATTATTAAGTGGAAATAACTGCGTTTTTCCACATGGAAAATTCTAAAAACAATATGACATGACACGAAATAGAAGCTGATTCATCGCGTTGCGTTCCTGATTACGATTGCTTGTGGGTACTGCACTATTTATATTGCACTGTAACTGTACTGTTCATATTCTGCTTGATTTTGGCTCCCGAACATAGTATTGTGTGGAGTAAATGACTGCATATTTATTTTTGTTCCCTATAAAACAGAAGATACTTTAATCGTATTGTGTTTTGTGGGCTCAGGTACATTTGCTCCTGGCTACGAATCTATGTCTAAACTGCCCGATCTATTGCATTGATTTATACTGTATTTTTGTTCGCATCCGTTTTCCTAATACCGCGCATTTAATGGAGAGAGCCCCATGTTAGTATCTTCGGACAGAATTTGTGACTAACACTACAAAGCGTACACAGTGGCATGAAGTAATACCATCAAAGCAGTATTCATTCCGTAAGAAGATGTTACAAAATTCATTACCAAATCTGTCAAATGCTGCTGGCATTGAGTTTTCCATTAACCCTTTCAGACTAGAGGTACTTAAAATTATTTTTTTTTAATTTTCTTATTTTTATTGGCTCATTAGAAATGCGTTGTGACAGAACAAAGTGGAAAACAAACGTTACATACAAAATCAAACACATAGGGAGTGGTTTCAAATGGAGCTGCTGTGCATGGAAACGTTCTTACTTTTGGTGATAAGGTAAAATGCAGTTTTCTTCTGGAGTTAGGTATATAGCTACCTGACAGAGAGCACCCTTCCATCGCCTTCTGTGTGGTTCATCTTTTGTGCTACAGTGTACACAGAGCCTTGAGGTGCCGTGTGTTGGTAGATGCTTTGCGTTTGTTGCATGTTTTTCAACTGGATCAACAGTTCCAACATTTTTTTTTTTTTTTTTTTTTTTTTTTTTTTGCAGATTGTTATTTGTTCTCACTCTCCGAAATTATGATGCAAGACAACAGTGAATTTTTTTTGGTCGAAAACTTTCTTCAGCTAACACATTATCACCACTTTCACTGCTATTGTCAATATGAGTCGACATCAAAAGAAATCACTTCCAAAAGGCTCGCCACAATTTCTACTTCCTTTATTCTGGGAGAGTTCATCTCGTGAAATTGGAAAGACAACAACCTGTCACGGCTACTCATTTTGCCCTTAGAGCTGCATTGGTTTCAAAAGAAACCACCACAATAATTATGAAAATGGGTACATGAATTTGATTACCGCAACACAAATCGTATTCATTTGAACAGGACAGTTTTCTGAACTTAATCCATGCGAAAAATGTGCCTCATAAAGACAAATTCAACCAAAATTTTGAAACAAAGACAATCGTACACTGCATAAAAAGGTGGCACATCTAAGCGCTTTGATTCGAAATGTATGGCGCTCAAGCTGCAGCCGCTACAGGGCAGCATCTCGTGGAAGCGTGAACGATAGCTACACGTGTGCCTGCCGCGCATATGCCACGAAATAACAAGATCCTAGATGGCTGCAAACGGAACCACATCGTTTTATGGGGTCAAATGCGAGAAAGTTCGAAAAATTGTTGCGATCAAAAATAAAGTAGTACAAAAACAGTATATTGGTACATACAGAGCAGTTCACACACGGATTCGTAAGCAGTAAAAAATATAGATATATAAGTCCACAGAACACCAGACTATGAAACCAGCTTGTGTTTTATATGAAACGGAAAAAAATACGGAAGGATTTAGTCCAACGAAACGAAACGAAATCAAGTCTAATACGAGCAAAATATTTAGACTGCAGTTCTAAGACTGTAATGCACACAAGAACTCGTAATCAGGAACATAGTGCGAGGGACCAATGAAACCAAAACAAATGTGAAAGACTTTAAATCTCACAATGAGAAACCGAGATGAACTTCCAGGGCTACAAGTAGCCTCGCAGCGTACCAAGGTCGAGTTACCGGAGGTCCCTACATGAGTTTCACCCACCTGGTCGCTGGGCTCTACCGCTGAGCTAGGACTGGACGCGGCTGCCGCGGAATTCAGAGGCGGAAGAGGAGCGCCGTGTACAACAACATTTCTGTCTGGTAATAAGTGTAGAATCGTAATACAAGGGAAAAAATGTTGGAACTATTGAGATTCGAACCGGGGACTTTCCATTTACGAGACTTCTACGCTACGCATAACTTTTTGAAATGATGACTTCCTTTCGTTTACAAAATAGTTTTCATTTTAAAATTTTAACCTATGGATGTAAAATGTAGACTGCCAATGGCAAAAAAAGCGTTTCTGAAGAAGAGAAATCCGTTAAAGTCGAGTATAGATTTAAGCATCAGGAAGTCTTTCCTGAAAGTATTTGTGTGGAAAATAGCCATGTACAGAAATGAAACATGGACGATAAATAATTAAAACAAGAAGAGAATACTGAAGATTATATGGATAGATCATGTAACTAACGAGGAGGTACTGAACAGAATTGGGGAGAAAAGAAATTTGTGACACAACCTGAATAGAAGAAGGAATCGGTTGGTAGGGCACATTCTGAGACATCAAGGGATCACCAGTTTGCTACTGGAGGGAAGCGTGGAGGGGGTAGAAATTGTAGAGGCAGACTAAGAGATGAATACAGTAAGCAGATTCAGAGGGATGTAGGGTGCAGTAATTACTCGGAGATGAAGACGCTTGCACAGGACAGACAAGCATGGAGAGATGCATCAAACCAGTCTTTGACTGAAGAACACAGCAACAACCCGTACGCAGCACGAAGAAACAAGGAAAATTGAATGTGATTAATCAAAGAGAAGCCCATTCCAAATCCTAATCCTCTTTTCTGAATACTTAAGGGTAAAACATTATTTCGTCTTACAAGCGGATCAGCATATTTCTTTTTCAACTGACCATTCACATATTATTCATCTGAAGGAATATTCATGATATAATCATCACAGCGGACAGGCAGTCACAGACTAAACGCAGTAAGTCGCATTCGGCTAGAGTGATTATGTTAACTTCTTGCAACTATTTCATAGTTAACAGCAAATGGAAATTTTCAAATAGGATTTTTTTTCGAGTTTTTTGTGAGAATTCGTTTGCGCTGCTTAAGGAAATTGATGTCCGGGCACTTAGCCTCAAATACTTTGTTGCTGTTGTTGTTGTTGTTTTGATCTTTAGACCGAAGACTGGTTTGATGCGGCTCTCCACAATATTCTATACGGTGAAAGGCTCATCATCTCCGAATAACTACTGGGATGCACATTCATTTCAACTTGTTTACTATATTCATCCTTGGTCTCCCTTTACAATTTTCATCCTCACACTTTCCCTCCAATAGTATACTGGCGATTGCTTGACGTGTCGTAACGTGTCCTATCAACCGATTCCTTCTTTTGGTCATTATATGCCACAAATTTCTTCTCCTTCCATTTCTTTTCAGTACCTCGTCATTGTTTATGTGATCGACCCACATAATCTTCAGCATTCTTAGGATTGCAATACATACTAAAGGCTTCCGTTCTCGTCTTCCGTGAACTGCTTATTGTCCACATTTCACTTCCGTACAAGGTTAACTCCAGACAAATGCTTTCAGAAAAGGCTGTCAAACATTTAATTTTATATTCCATGTCAACAATTTCCCATCTTCAGAAACGCTTTTTTTTTTCATTGCTAGTCTGCACTTTATATTGGCCGTCGGCAGTTATTTCACTGCTGAAATAGCAAAAGTAATCTACCACTGCTATTACTTTTAGTGTTTCATTTCGTAATCTAATTCCATAAGCATCGTCTCATTTACGTTGCCAACATTCTGATAAGTCCTATTGTGGGAAGTGCACTCCGCATGACTAGATGTGGCCAGGTAGCATAAAGAAAAACAGAACTTTACTATTAGTGCACTGTCCATCCTAAATCGTGTAGCAGTGGTGCAGGCTGGAGACTTAGTAGGCGTAGTCAGTGGCTGAAGTACTTTCGAAGACTCGGCGGTTTAGACGCGGTATGCGGGGCTGCGGGCTCTGACTGTTGTGCGCTATGCTCCAACAAATGAAATCTGATTGTGAGACCAACTCCCGATGTCGAGTGACTGGCGAGCGGCTGGGCGGCATCCTATTGAGCCGTCCGTCGGAGTAATACCACGACATGGTGGTAATGTCCGTGGCTCCTGGCGGCGAGCTAGTGCCGACGATAGCAGCGCAGTATCCAATGGATGTGGCGCTATCAGCACGGCTGCTGCAGGAGTGGTATGCTGCCGTTGAGTTGCAGGCGCCGTGGCTTGGAGGCAACCCGCGGCACTCTCCTGTGTGGTTGGTGGGAGGATAGAAAGGCGTCAGCCACAGTTACTACACTTCCAATTACCCTTATTTTGCCTTTGTTGATGTTCATCTAATATTCTTCTTTCAGGACACAGTCTATTCCGCTCAGACGCTCATCCAGGTCCTTTTCTAACAGAACTACAATGACAACAGCAAATATGTAAGTTTTTGTATCTCCTCCCTGAACTTTAATTCCTTCCTCAAAATTTTCTTTGGTTTCCTTTACTTCTTGCTCAATGCACCGATTGAATAATATTGGGGATAGCCTACAACCACGTCTGACTTCCTTCTCAAACAACGCTTTCCTTTCATACCCATCGACTCATGTAACTCCCGGCTGGCTTCTGTATAAGCTGTAAATAACCCTTTTCTCACTGTGTTTTATCCATACTACCTTCAGAATTTCAAATAGTGTATTCCAGTCAACATTGTCAACAAATGCTAAAAATTAACGTTTGCCTTTCTTCAAGCTATCTTTTAAGGTAAGTCGGAGGGTCAATATAGCCTCGCGTCTTCCTGCATTCCTCCAGAATGTAAATCTATTTTCCCTGAGATTGCTTCTACCATTTTTCCTGTCTTCTGTAAATAGTTCGTTTCAGTATTTTTAAATTGTTGTCTGGCAGTAATTGATGTGCGTATCAAATTTGGTTGAAATCGGACTAGTGGCTTAGGAGGACATGTATAACATTTACACATACACATACATATAATTTTGTAAGATATATGGATTAACCGACTTCCTTACAGCTTACAACAATTTTCCTGAGGATTTAGAACACCTTCCACAACTCTGCATTGTCAGTGACTTTTACTACGTCGACAGATCTTATGAACATGGCTTGATTTTACTGATATCTTATTTTCATAACTAAGTGCAACACCAGATCCGCTTCACCGGTGCCTTTAGCTCTCCAGAAGCCACACAGAATGCCACCTAAGAGGTCATCAATTTTCTGTTACATTCTTCTCTATATTATTCTTCTCAGGAAATTAACGTTTGCCTTTCTTCAAGCTATCTTTTAAGATAAGTCGGAGGGTCAATATAGCCTCGCGTCTTCCTGTATTCCTCCAGTCGTCAGAAAGTGGATCGAAACAGCATATCCAGACACACTGGGATGATAATGGCATTGAAACATAGAATGACACACGTAAAGCTTAAACACTAAACACCTTTTTCCAAAGCTGTTTCACAGAGGAAGATCGCACTGCAGTTCCTTCTCTAAATCCTCGCACGAACTAAAAAATGGCTGACATCGAAATAGGTGTCCAAGGAATAGAAAAGCAACAGAAATCACTCAACAGAGGAAAGTCCACTGGACCTGATGGGATACCAATTCGATTCTACACAGAGTACGCTTCTAAAGCCGTGTACCGCAAGTCTCTAGAGGAACGGAAGGCTCCAAATGATTGGAAAAGAGCACAGGTAGTCTCAGTCTTCAAGAAGGGTCGTCGAGCAGATGCGCAAAACTATAGACCTACAGGGTGTTTCAAAAATGACCGGTATATTTGAAACAGTAATAAAAACTAAACGAGCAGCGATAGAAATACACCGTTTGTTGCAATATGCTTCGGACAACAGTACTTTTTCAGGCAGACAAACTTTCGAAATTACAGTAGTTACAATTGTCAACAACAGATGGCGCTGCGGTCTGGGAAACTCTATAGTACGATATTTTCCACATATCCACCATGCGTAGCAATAATATGGCGTAGTCTCTGAATGAAATTACCCGAAACCTTTGACAACGTGTCTGGCGGAATGGCTTCACATGCAGATGAGATGTACTGCTTCAGCTGTTCAATTGTTTCTGGATTCTGGCGGTACACCTGGTCTTTCAAGTGTCCCCACAGAAAGAAGTCACAGGGGTTCATGTCTGGCGAATAGGGAGGCCAATCCACGCCGCCTCCTGTATGTTTCGGATAGCCCAAAGCAATCACACGATCATCGAAATATTCATTCAGGAAATTAAAGACGTCGGCCGTGCGATGTGGCCGGGCACCATCTTGCATAAACCACGAGGTGTTCGCAGTGTCGTCTAAAGCAGTTTGTACCGCCACAAATTCACGAAGAATGTCCAGATAGCGTGATGCAGTAATCGTTTCGGATCTGAAAAATGGGTCAATGATTCCTTTGGAAGAAATGGCGGCCCAGACCAGTACTTTTTGAGGATACAGGGACGATGGGACTGCAACATGGGGCTTTTCGGTTCCCCATATGCGCCAGTTCTGTTTATTGACGAAGCCGTCCAGGTAAAAATAAGCTTCGTCAGTAAACCAAATGCTGCCCACATGCATATCGCCGTCATCAATCCTGTGCACTATATCGTTAGCGAATGTCTCTCGTGCAGCAATGGTAGCGGCGCTGAGGGGTTGCCGCGTTTGAATTTTGTATGGATAGAGGTGTAAACTCTGGCGCATGTGACGATACGTGGACGTTGGCATCATTTGGACCGCAGCTGCAACACGGCGAACGGAAACCCGAGGCCACTGTTGGATCACCTGCTGCACTAGCTGCGCGTTGCCCTCTGTGGTTGCCGTACGCGGTCGCCCTACCTTTCCAGCACGTTCATCCGTCACGTTCCCAATCCGTTGAAATTTTTCAAACAGATCCTTTATTGTATCTATTTTCGGTCCTTTGGTTACATTAAACCTCCGTTGAAAACTTCGTCTTGTTGCAACAACACTGTGTTCTAGGCGGTGGAATTCCAACACCAGAAATATCCTCTATTCTAAGGAATAAACCATGTTGTCCACAGCACACTTGCACGTTGTGAACAGCACACGCTTACAGCAGAAAGACGACGTACAGAATGGCGCACCCACAGACTGCGTTGTCTTCTATATCTTTCACATCACTTGCAGCGCCATCTGTGGTTGAAAATTGTAACTACTGTAATTTCGAAAGTTTGTCCGCCTGAAAATGTACTGTTGTCCCAAGCATATTGCAACAAACGGCGTATTTCTATCGCTGCTGGTTTAGTTTTTATTGCCATTTCAAATATATCGGTCATTTTTGAAACACCCTGTATATCTCTGACATGGAACTGTCGTAGAATTTTAGAACATGTTTTTTGCTCGCGTATCATGTCATTTCTGGAAATCCAGCATCTACTCTGTAGGAATCAACATGGATTCCGGAAACAGCGATCGTGTGAGATCCAACTCGCTTTATTTGCTCATGAGACCCAGAAAATATTAGACACAGGCTCCCAGGTAGATGAAATTTTCCTTGACTTCCGGAAGGCGTTCGGTACAGTTCGCTCTGTCGCCTGATAAACAAAGTAAGAGCATACGGAATATCAGACCAGCTGTGTGGCTGGATTGAAGAGATTTTAGCAAACAGAACACTGAATGTTGTTCTCAGTGGAGAGACGTCTACAGACGTTAAAGTAACCTCTGGCGTGCCACAGGGGAGTGTTATGGGACATTGCTTTTCACAATATATATAAATGACCTAGTAGATAGTGTCGGAAGTTCCATGCAGCTTTTCGTGGATGAAGCTGTAGTACACAGAGAAGTTGCAGCATTAGAAGACTGCAGCGAAATGCAGGAAGATCTGCAGCGGATAGGCACTTGGTGCAGGGAGTGGCAACTGACCCTTAACATAGAAAGAAGGATCCTTTATTGTATGATTATACACTCCTGGAAATGGAAAAAAGAACACATTGACACCGGTGTGTCAGACCCACCATACTTGCTCCGGACACTGCGAGAGGGCTGTACAAGCAATGATCACACGCACGGCACAGCGGACACACCAGGAACCGCGGTGTTGGCCGTCGAATGGCGCTAGCTGCGCAGCATTTGTGCACCGCCGCCGTCAGTGTCAGCCAGTTTGCCCTGGCATACGGAGCTCCATCGCAGTCTTTAACACTGGTAGCATCCCGCGACAGCGTGGACGTGAACCGTATGTGCAGTTGACGGACTTTGAGCAAGGGTGTATAGTGGGCATGCGGGAGGCCGGGTGGACGTACCGCCGAATTGCTCAACACGTGGGGCGTGAGGTCTCCACAGTACATCGATGTTGTCGCCAGTGGTCGGCGGAAGGTGCACGTGCCCGTCGACCTGGGACCGGACCGCAGCGACGCACGGATGCACGCCAAGACCGTAGGATCCTACGCAGTGCCGTAGGGGACCGCACCGCCACTTCCCAGCAAATTAGGGACACTGTTGCTCCTGGGGTATCGGCGAGGACCATTCGCAACCGTCTCCATGAAGCTGGGCTACGGTCCCGCACACCGTTAGGCCGTCTTCCGCTCACGCCCCAACATCGTGCAGCCCGCCTCCAGTGGTGTCGCGACAGGCGTGAATGGAGGGGCGAATGGAGACGTGTCGTCTTCAGCGATGAGAGTCGCTTCTGCCTTGGTGCCAATGATGGTCGTATGCGTGTTTGGCGCCGTGCAGGTGAGCGCCACAATCAGGACTGCATACGACCGAGGCACACAGGGCCAACACCCGGCATCATGGTGTGGGGAGCGATCTCCTACACTGGCCGTACACCACTGGTGATCGTCGAGGGGACACTAGACCGGCAAGGGAACTTGCTGTTCCAACAGGACAATGCACGTCCGCATGTATCCCGTGCCACCCAACGTGCTCTAGAAGGTGTAAGTCAACTACCCTGGCCAGCAAGATCTCCGGATCTGTCCCCCATTGAGCATGTTTGGGACTGGATGAAGTGTCGTCTCACGCGGTCTGCACGTCCAGCACGAACGCTGGTCCAACTGAGGCGCCAGGTGGAAATGGCATGGCAAGCCGTTCCACAGGACTACATCCAGCATCTCTACGATCGTCTCCATGGGAGAATAGCAGCCTGCATAGCTGCGAAAGGTGGATATACACTGTACTAGTGCCGACATTGTGCATGCTCTGTTGCCTGTGTCTATGTGCCTGTGGTTCTGTCAGTGTGATCATGTGATGTATCTGACCCCAGGAATGTGTCAATAAAGTTTCCCCTTCCTGGGACAATGAATTCACGGTGTTCTTATTTCAATTTCCAGGAGTGTATGATAGCGGAAAAAACACTGGTAGCAGTTACTTCTTTAAAATATCTGGGAGTATGCATGCGGAACGATTTGAAGTGGAATGATCAAATAAAATTAATTGTTGGTAAGGTGGGTGCCAGGTTGAGATTCATTGGGAGAGTCCTTAGAAAATGTAGTCCATCAACAAAGGAGGTCGCTCACAAAACACTCGTTCGACCTATACTTGAGTATTGCTCATCAGTGTGGGATCCTTACCAGGTCGGGTTGACGGAGAAGATAGAGAAGATTCAAAGAAGAGCGGCGCGTTTCGTCACAGGGTTATTTGGTAACCGTGATAGCGTTACGGAGATGTTTAGCAAACTCAAGTGGCAGACTCTGCAAGAGAGGCGCTCTGCATCGCGGTGTAGCTTGCTGTACAGATTTCGAGAGGGTGCGTTTCTGGATGAGCTATCGAATATATTGCTTCCCTACTTATACCTCCCGAGGAGATCACGAATGTTCTTCCGGCGAACCATACGCGACTGGAACAGGAAAGGGAGGTAATGACAGTGGCACGTAAAGTGCCGTCCGCCACACACCGTTGGGTGGCTTGCGGAGTATAAATGTAGACGTAGATGTAGATGTAGATGAACACTGAAGTATAAATTGTCAGGCTGCACTTATCTGAACACTGGCATCTTCGGAATTGTAGGGACGACATTCTCCCGAAAATCTGATAGTATGTCTACAGTCTCGTAGATCTTTAAATTGATTTATTAAACTGATGGTTCGGTGATATTCACTCGCGTTAGGATGTGCCTTCAGTCAAATTGCGATTATTGCATATCTCTTGAAGTTAGGATCTGCCTTCGGTGGAGTTGTGACTGTTGCATTCATCTTGAAGCCTGAGGATGTATCGCCTGTCTTGTATGCGGGCAATACTAAGGAATTTTCGGCCTCGGAGATCATAGCCCAACTAATTCAACAGAGACGGGAGCCTGCCATAGTGAGGATTCTCGCCGAGCGGAAGTCCAGCCTGGAAGCAGGTCGGCGGCGCGGGCCTCCCTCCACCTCCCTGGAGAACAGAAGCCCCGCCCACTGGCAGTATGCTCGCGATCCTCGGCCGAAATTCGAGCTGCTCGTCCGTTCCGCAAATAAGCGATATTCTGGCCGGCCCACCACTGCAAACAGCTGCCGTTATCCGGCCGTGCCCGCAGCGATAGCCGAGATAGGCGTATCTGCCACCGGCGGAACGAGCTCTTTGCCCCACACCAGCGTCATTGTTCCCGCACGTCACCCATGCATAGTCCCTCCGAAGAAGTACGAGGGGGTACCCAAAAAACCGAAATTATTTTTTAAAAGCTATATATTTTCAAATCGTTTACAAAACAGTCTTATCCCCTTCAAAACACTCTCCATTACAACTAATACATTTGTCCCAATGGTACTTACACTGTTCGAAACATTTTTTGTTGTCATCTTTAGAAATAGCTGACAGCTGCTCCCTCGTTTTCGTCTTGACTTCTTCAGTGCTGTCAAATCGGTGACCTTCCATACCCCTTTTCGTGAGTGGAAATAAGAAAAAGTCAAACGGAGCCAAGTCAGGCGGGTAAGTTGCGTGGATCAAAGAACCATGCCATTTTAGCCAAAAACTGTCTAACAGACATGGCTGTGTGTACAGGTGCGTTGTCGTGATGGAAGAACCAGTCTCCTGTGTGCCACAAATCAGGTCTTTTTTTTTTTTTTTAACCAACACTGTTGCGCAATCTTATTAAAACTTCTCTGACAGTTTTTCAATATTTTCGTCGATTCTGGCAGTTGATGGACGTCCAGAACGAGGTTTCTCATCAGTCGACATGTCGTCACTTTTAAATCGAGCAAGCCACTTATACACTTGAGTTTTTACCATAGCGTCATCTTGGTAAGCTGCTTTCAACTTTAAAACAGTTTCAGCGCCATTTATACCGAGTAGAAAACAAAATTTCACAGCTGCGCGTTGTTCGCTTAAACTTAATATAAAAACGAAACATCAGCGCTAGCAAAAACAATCACTGCAAGTGATCAGAGAAAGCAGGTCGACTACACGGGCGGCACTGAACTGGTAATGAGTTGCGCTATTCACGCCTAGCGACGGAAATGCGTACTACAAAAGTTCCGTCCACGGCAATGTTATTCCATTTTTTTGGGGGGGGGGGGCAGGGGAGGGGGGGCAGGGGAGGAGGGGGGCAGAAAGGTTAGAAATTGTTGTTCTGTACATATTGTGGAACTGATAGGTGGTCAGTTTTTTCTGAACTCGCTATTAGTTTGTAACACGGCAACCCAGTGCCTCGCGCATCCTTCACCTACTTCATTTCTCAACTTTATAAGCAGTTTTTCTAAGTAAAAGTATTAATGAATTTTGACAGTAATTAGAGTAATGAAAATGTAACGCATGTAGATAGGACAAGTAAGAATTATTTGTGTCAGGCGGCCGGGGTGGCCGAGCGATTCTAGGCGCTACAGCCTGGAACCGCGCTACTGCTACGGTCCCAGGTTTGAATCCTGCCTCGGGCATGGATGTGTGTGATGTCCTTAGGTTAGTTAGGTTTAAGTAGTTGTAAGTTCTAGGGGACAAGTCCCATAGTGCTCAGAGCTATTTGAACCATTTTTGTTTGTGTCAAATCATTGTGGTAAACACTTGGCCATACCAGGAAAGTTTTTCGGGTCGAAAACGTTGTTCCACTGTATCGCCAGGCAAATTATAATCGAGCGAGCAAGTATGCGGGCACAGTATACGGTCGCAGGAAGATTCTGGAAGTAATGAAGAATACTGTGTGGCTCCAATTTATCCAAGCTGAACATCTTTCTTAGGCGATGATCAGTAGCATTATACAAATTTTTAAAAAATGCCTACCACTGTGCTGTCTGTAATAATGTTATTTTATTTTGCTTCCGGCTCCAGTTCTGAACCATCATCAACGGCAGGAAAATTATCACAGTTGTATCATACATTGTAACAAGATAAAAATATGATGGTACATTGACTGCGCCATCATATTTTTATCTTGTTACAATTTTTGATTTTATATTGTCGTGGCAATTATGGTTTACTGTGGTAGCTTATGTTAAAGTAAGTACGACCTGTGATACATCTGCGATAATTTTCCTGCCGTTGATGGTTGTTCACAACCGAAATCAGTAGCAAAATAAAATAACATGATTACAGGCAGCACAATGTTACGCACTTTTTTTAAATTATTCAAATTGGTAACTAACTAAGAAGAGCCTGTTACCAGTAATGAATGTCATAATAACCACCAATTCTAACCACAAGAAACGCATCGCAAAGTAAGATACAGCCAGCATTTTTGTAGCTGTGTAATTGGCATGCCAGCTCCTTAGTAACTTTTTGGAACATTACAATGTGTTTAGTCAAGGAACAAACTCGTCGAGAGAAAATTCATTTACCCGAGTCGTTAGTCATCAGCTTGGGCCTATCCTTTCACAATAAATTCCGAAAAAGTGACAAGTGTAAGAAATTGTGAAAAGAAGACAGATCTAATTAAATTTACAATTTATTTTCAATGGACTGATTATTGTAATAAAAGGCAATTGCTCATACAGTATAGCACTAGCACAACAGACAGTCACTTCAAATTAAAGTTATTTAATTGAAGTTCGTTTTCTATGACAAAGACATACTGACTTTCATGTAGTCAAAGTAGTTTTAGAATTTTATGTCGTATTTTGTAAATATTACTATGTGCATACATCTCTGTAACATTAGTAATGAAAACAGTCGTACCCATGATTGAAAGTTTTTACTGCAGTGACCCGAACAGCAGTCATTTGCAGACAGTTTTTGTGAGACAGACAGCATTATCGTGAGTCACGTAACACAGCATAGTTTCCATAAAGTGTTACTAGTTATTGCTTATTATGGTGATCCTTTAGGTCACTACCATCATTGTATTCCAGTGGAACGTCTTTCGTGTTTATGTCATATGTGTCTTTTACACGTAAGTTAGCGCGTGCATTTTGTTCAGCTGCTGCCTTGCCTTTCTCACGTGATTTTTATAAGAATCCAAAGAAAAGTCATTGCAATCATTTACCAACATTAAGTTTTGCTCGTTTCTGGAGCTGGTGACTGTTTTATTCCGCAGTCTACATTCATTCGACCGATATTCTCGGATTCATGATTGCAGATAATTACAATGAAACTTTAATTTATTATCATATTTTATATGTCAGCGACAGCGATCAAAGTGTAACTATCTGTATTCAGTCGCTAAACATTTGTCTTCGAATTCAATGCCTTGTGTGTACACGTGTCACAATAAAACCTTACACATACCGTATAGTATAGGAACGTTTTAACTTCCTCTACTTCAAATGGAAGCAGTGATCGAGAAGGGAGTGAGAAAGGATTGGTAGCATGTCCCTGATGTTATTCGACCTGTACGTTGAGCAACCAATGAAAGAAACCAAAGACAAATTTGTAGAGGGAATTAAAGTTCTGGGAGAGAAAGAAGGACTTACAAGGGAAAAGTCTGACATGCAGGGCACCGATTTTTATGAAGTTTTGAAGGACGTTCCATATTGAAAATAAAGAGACACGTATTTCGTCATTTCCCTAGATACTACCTAGTTTAAAAAGTCGAAGTCAGAGTTGAAAATCGTATTTTAAATGCTATAGATCGAAACATCACCTGAAAACAAACATTTTTGTTAGTATAATATCGGGCCCAAAGTTAATAATGTTCGAGTTATAAGCGTTTGTGTGTTTTCATGCCGTGACATGAACACCCATCACCTTACACGTCACAGAGCGAGCTCAGCTGGCGACAGGTCAAGGTATTAGACTACCAAACCGCTGCTCGGTGTTCGATTCTTGGTCGTAGCTTTTGATCCATTCGATGATTTTTCGCTGTCTCTGATGATGTTCTGATAAGTGTAATACTTTCCTTTGCCTTCTTTTAAAGTAAAACATCGGGAGTTGTGATTAATAATGAGATAAGTATATATAATGTATAGACAGTTATTTTCATTGTGATAAATGGTACAAAAGTATATTACTGCGTAATATTAACTGATCATCGATTCGTGAGCATTCTCGCAATCAGTGGGGTGAAATGTATCACAGAGACAGGCAAGACATACATATTTATCACACCATGCGCAACACACGAATGAAATCTCGCCGCATTGCGATGTTTTCCGAAACATTGTCCCTGGAAGAACATGTCTGATTCATGTTGTTAAATTTTAGATATAAATTTGCATATCAAGGCTATAGAAGCGCATCTTGAAAAACAGGGCGGGCAACCGGTGACGGAAGAAAGCATGATTTTCAACTGGTGTGATGAAATTCCTTATCTGTCGGTAAAAGCAAGCGTCACACGATTGACAAAGAGGGTAAATTTCGGTGGTATCCGCTATATCACAGCGGGGAGGTGCTTGATAAGCAATAATAAGAAACAAGTGAAGAAGGGCAAGGGTTTATTACGACGACAATAGAGATATTTAATAACAAACGCAAAACTCTTCCCAATAAATTATAATACAACTTTTCAGACACTAACAAATGGTTCAAATGGCTCTGAGCCCTATGGGACTTAACATCTATGGTCATCAGTCCCCTATAACTTAGAACTACTTAAACCTAACTAACCTAAGGACAGCACACAACACCCAGTCATCACGAGGCAGAGAAAATCCCTGACCCGCCGGGAATCGAACCCGGAAACCCGGGCGTGGGAAGCAAGAACGCTACCGCACGACCACGAGTTGCGGACAGACACTAACAGGCATACGCTTGGAACACGCAATGGATAAACGTAGTGGGAGTGAAGACTGTGCCAAGGTAATCCCTAACGACGAAGGTTGAGCGTTCGGCATAGGTGACCGACAGGTGCGTCCCGGGATATCGCTGGAAAGTCGTAAGTTCCGCTGCGGTGGCGTCCGACCGGGCTCCGGCTGATGGGCTGCTAAGAGCCGCCGCACAAATTGCCCAAGAGCTCCGGTGGAGCGAACTGCCGTCGTTTTCTCTTTTTTTTCTTTTTTTTTTTTGTGGGAGGTTGAAATACAGCTTCACCGGTAGCTCACGGTCTTACCGTCTTGGTGGTTAGTAAAACTGTTCCATTCGGCAATGACGTCCTTCCAAAGACATCACTGAAGTGCACGTTGAAGGTGTGGCGGTGTGACGTGAAGTCCCATACCACCCTCCAACGGTGGAAGTTCAGGTCGCAGGCAGATGTTAACTAACTACGAACTATATGAAGAATCAACAGTGGTAGTTGACGAAGGTCGATACCTATCGAGTGGTCAAGTCAACACTAACGCTTCATAAGTGGCCTTAAGAGTACTATCGTTGCCATGGTTAGAATCGGAGTCTTCAAGGTTGGTGAGAGGGACAGCGTGTCGGTGCCAGTGCCAGGGAGGCGTTTTGCCAATGTTTTGTAAGCCAGCGACCGTGTCGCGTAGGGCATCCACTTTGGCATAGAGACGCCTTGCCTTCTATCGCATGGACGTCTTGAGAGTAGCCATGTCCGTTTCCTCGTGGAGGGTAGCTACCCTCGTGAGGGGAGGGACATGCAGACTCCACCCAACCACCTTATTCTGCAGGGGCTGGAGGGTCTGCATCCGGGAGGCACTAATCGTAGCCCACGCAGTGGAGCTATAGGTGAGGGAAGGGTGGACAACTATCCGGTACAGCTGGAGCTTGGTGTCGAGGTTCAGTTCCCTACTGGTGAACATTGGGTACAACGCTTTTATCAGCTTAAGTCAGTTTTGGGTTACATATGCCGTCGTGTTCGCTTGCGACGCCCTATACATGCGGGAAGCGATATATATATACCTCCCGATATTACACTTTTTAAAAAAGGCATTGAAAAGTATTGTGATTTTCAGAATATTATCAGATACACAGAAAAAAACATCGAGTGAAAGAAAGCCACGGCCAAAAATTGAACATGGACCAGCGGTTTGGTAGTCTAACGTTTCGACCACTCGAGCACCTACCTCGCTGTGTTAGACGTGTGGCACTACGGGAACCCAAGATACAGCACGAAAACGCAAAAAAAGTTAATAACTTTAAAGCCCATATCACACCCTAATCATAAAAAGTTTGTTTTTATAAAATCTTTCGATGTATATAATTGAAAATGCGGTTTTCCATCACAACTCTGACCTCGATTGTTTTTCAAAAACTGAAGATTTTCTACCAAAATCTACTGATTTCAAATCAGTGTGGAACGCCCTTGCAAAACTTGATTAAATCGGTGACACATGTCACACCCTCCCCTTCTTAGAAGAACGGCTGAATACAACTCACACTTTGATAATAACTAGGTCCACACGCTTCGCGAAAATTTTAAATGAAATCACTCCGCTTTTAGCTGTTAAAACATTCTTTATTGCGATTGTAATTTCGTCATGCAGTCATTTTCAAGCATTCTGAAAACAATCAGTTGTTAAATATAAGACACGTAACTATGAAATCGACAAACATTGAAAGTGAAAATCTGTGAGTGAGTGGGACTATTTTGAATGAACAAACTGACCTTAAGCATACATAATTCCTGGACTACTTCAGGAACATCTTATAATATAGTGTCTTATGATATGATTGATTTAAGCTCCTTACTCCTGGCAAATATTTTAGACCATGCTACGCTTATTACTACTTCGCACCTTTCCTACATTTATGAATTTCCTACGGTTGTTTTACGTATGTGGAAAGCCATTTTCAACTATATCTGAGATTTTAGTCTCCCTTCTGTACTTGTATTCTGTGGGTATTGTTTTATTGTGACTTGATAGTGTGTTCATCTTTTTCCTTACTTCGACTCTATATTCTCAGTATCATTTGTGGATTCCGTTTTCATTTAACGCATATTGCTATCACTTTTCTCCTTTCTACGCACACGTTTCGCAAAACACATGATTTCGACTCCATCTTTTAGCTTTATAGCTCATACTCTTTGCGTGTTTATACTTTCGCCGCTTTTGTGATTCATTTAGGACGCCTGCTACATGATATTTAAACTTAAGTGTCTATATTATTATTTCACCAGGTTTCTAACGTGTATTGTATACGGAACAGCAGATAAATTCACAATACCACATACGACTGCTCTTACACAACATGTCACAGCTTTGTGTTACTGAGTGGGTTACAAGGTGCCGTATGCAGCTTTAAAATTTTCGCTTTCAACGTTTGTCAATGTTGTAATTATGTGTATCATATCTGACGACTGGCTATTTTCAGAATGCTTCAAAACGACCACGTGTCGAAATTGCAATCGCAATGAACACTGTTTTAACAGTGTGCCGGACCGAGACTCGAACTCGGGACCTTTGCCTATCGCAGGCAAGTGCTCTGCCCTCTGAGCTACCCAATCATGACTCACGACCCGTCCCACAGCCTCAATTCCGACAGTATCTTGTCTCCTACCTTCCAAACTTCACAGAAGCTCTTCTGCGAAACTAGCAGAATTAGCACTCCTGAAAGAAAGGGTATTGCGGAGACATGGCTTTGCCACAGCCTGATGATGTTTCCATAATGAAATTTTCACTACAGCGGAGTGTGTGCTGATATGAAACTTTCTGGCAGATTAAAAACTACTGTGGAGTTTCGAAGGTAGGAGACGAAATAATGGCGGAATTGAGGCTGTGGGGTCGGGTCGTGAGTCGTGCTTGAGTAGCTCAGATGATAGATCACTTGCCCGCGAAAGGCAAAGGTCCCGAGTTCGAGTATCGGCCCGGCACACAGTTTTAATCTGCTAGGAAGTTTCACATCGGCGCACACTCCACTGCAGAGTGAAAATTTCATTCTGGAATGTTTTAACAGCCAAAAACGGAATGACTTCATTTAGCAATTGATAGCCTTGAGGAAAGTTCATTAGATGAAAATCAACAAAAGTAAAACAACGGTAATGAAATGTGCTCGAAGTAATTCAGGCGTAGTTGATCACAGGTCACGTCCCTCTCTCCACGAGGCAAAAGTCTGACACTTGAAGCATCCCCAACTCTCATGTGGTTCCCTTTTTAGGTACTCCACGTCGACGTCTGCTCTTAGATACGTATCGTCGATAGGTTTTCCGGCTTTACTTCCTGATGTGACAGCGACGACTCTCCGATGAGGTACGGGCCTTGTGTTTTCCTATTACTGCGAGTCTTGTAAATATCGCTTTTATTTAGTAATTTTCCTGGCTAAAACTCTCCGCTTTTATGATTAAGACAGCCTGCGCCACCTTTCGGAGGGAGTGGGGACGTCAAAGAGTCACAAAAGTTCATATTGAGCAGTCCGTAAAACACGTAAACGTTCACTTCAGTTATCGTGATAGTTAATGCCTACGCTTTCCGCTAGATGGTGCTGACTTACCGCTGAATAGCTTTGGTTCCGTAAAACCTTCACTGATTAGTACTAGGTAAATGAAATAAGTGCAACACTCTTGTATTTCACATTCACTCTATATTCAAGGATTAAGATGGTGATGGATGATGGTCTATTTAAAAGGTTCATAGCCTGGAGGAATTTAAATAGTCCGCAAATGCCGATATGCACGCGCTCTCCATCCAGTTTCGCAACTAACGGCACACGACACTTTCAAAAGTCCACACGTCAATATCTGAATACCGGTACCTCTGAATTCACTCGTATCAGCAGATAATTTGAGTTTCTGTCGTCTATGTGTCCGTAAAGTTCCAATCTAGCACTAAAGTCCTAATATCCCCATTAATACTCCGTTGCTACCAACAGTCAGAGATCGTACACTACATCACTTTTCATCTCCGTAATATTCGTGAATCTTAACACGATAAAGTCCAATCTAATTATTTTCTCGCTGACTGACAGGGGTTCCCCGCCCTTTAACGAAACAATCAAGGAAAAAAGGCGGTAATAATGACGATCAGGCCTTTTTATAGGCTTTTCATGACAAGAGCCTAACGTCACTGCCTTCTCCATGACGGAGGTTCCGTGGCTTTGCTGTATTTAGACGTTAAACTGCTTGCTGATATACTATAATTTTGATCTGCAATTACCGAACTCTGATTCTACACTATTTTCCTCTCTAAAAATTCTTATCTTAATTTTAAATTATTCTTTCTAGGGCTCTTATCACTGCAAACTGAACCGAGGTGTTACACACTGCATATTCTTCCTTTCACGATACGCACTGTAGGAGAACGTTGAATTCCCCGCTGTGACGTCACCAGCTCCTCGTCCGCAAATCTTTACCACGTCCCGAGAGAGGACGCCTTCGGATTTAATCAACAATTTACTCAAACGAAACACTGTGAGACATACGTGGACGGCGCCACGAAAGCCTTTGTGTATTCGGAAAACAATTATCGTTAAGTGGCGCGTATCTAGTCTCGGATCGGAGGAGCACCAGGTAGATAGAGAGACAGACGAGGCTGTTTCTGCTTATTATGCGAGTGGGCCTCACGTACCTGTTACGCGGTCGCCATCGGCGGCTACACGGCGTCCCAGCGGCCGTTCCCAATCACCAGAGTGGGGCCGTACATAATGTACGGCCGGGCAGGCGCTCACGCGCGCGCGCGCCTCTGTCGCTTCCAATTGCACCGTCGTGTCGCGTCGCGTCGGGTCAGCCAAACGGAATGGCGTATGTGGCCGCGGGCTCTGGCCGGCGGCTTCAAAGGGACGCGACGTGCGCGCGGTTCGCCACGGCGGCTGGGTACACGTCCACCACCTGCCGCGTGCGCATCCCAAAGTAGCAGCGAAAACTGCAGCTTGTTTACAAGTGGCGGCTACTTTTATTTACTAGTCCACCGCTAGAGGTGACTTTGCACCTTGTACGGTGGCAGGGGTAAAATACAGGGAGCGAAAGGCTGTTTACAATTTGTACAGAAACCAGATGGCAGTTATAAGAGTCGAGGGGCATGAAAGGGAACCATAGGTGGAAGCACAAGCGGACAAAGACACTGCTAGCTAGGGCATAGCCACCTATGGTAAACTAACATACGCAAACAAGCGACAAACGTCGGCAAGCCCCTGCATATCAGCTACACTGACTGGTAATTACCAGTTGCTATTAGAGCCGACCATCAGGCCACAGCAGGGACCACTGACGCACAAACAAACCGCCAACATTACCTTATACTGTGCTTCCGATATATGACCTATCGGACACAAAAACGATAATAAACCTAACTGTTGCAGGTTGCTGACGCTGAACGAGGACTCTACACCAGCACCCAGCGCCAGCCTCCGAGCAGCACAACCGCACAACGTCAAGGTATCGACATGCATGATACCCACTACTAACAAAGCCTATCCTTGCACGACCTATCGCATGCAGCAAGACATCCGCTGCTGCTCTTACCACCCGACCGAACTATCGCAGAGGTTTTTTTCCCTTGGCTCCTGCCTTGGCACTTTATTTCCTCTGCCCTTCAAACCCTTACCCTTAGTTCGATTTCGACCCAATCTATCTCCAGATGAGCGTGTATTAATGGTTAACCTTAACCAAACGTACGCAAACATCGCAGTACCCACATCCTGCGACACCTCACTTTAGTGAAAATTAACCCTTATGCAGAGATGGCAGTAGACCCATTGTGTTGGCCATCATGCCGGTGTGGGCGTGGAGGGGCTCCACATGTATTTTTTAAAAAAAGGAAGGGAATCAGTGGTTGGGAAGGGAGTGAGACAGAGTTGTAGCCCACCCCCGATGTTATTCAATCTGTATATTGAGCAAGCAGTGAAGGAAACAAAAGAAAAATTTGGAGTAGGTATTAAAATCCAGGGAGAAGAAATAAAAACTTTGAGGTTCGCCGATGACATTGTAATTCTGTCAGAGACAGCAAAGGACTTGGAAGAGCAGTTGAACGGAATAGACAGTGTCTTGAAAGGAGGGTATAATATGAATATCAACAAAAGCAAAACAAGGATAATGGTATGTAGTCTAATTAAGTCGGGTGATGCTGAGGGAATTAGATTAGGAAATGAGACACTTAAAGTAGTAAAGGAGTTTTGCTATTTGGGGAGTAAAATAACTGATGATGGTCGAAGTAGAGAGGATATAAAATGTATACTGGCAATGGCAAGGAAAGCATTTCTGAAGAAGAAAACTTTGTTAACACGGAGTGTAGATTTAAGTGTCAGGAAGTCGTTTCTGAAAGTATTTGTATGGAGTGTAGCCAAGTTTGAAAATGAAACGTGGACTATAAATAGTTTAGATAAGAAGAGAATAGAAGCTTTCGAAATGTGGTGCTACAGAAGAATGCTGAACATTAGTTGGGAAGATCACATAACTAATGAGGAGGTATTGAATAGGATTGGGGAGAAGAGAAGTTTGTGGCACAGCTTGACTAGAAGAAGGGATCGGTTGGTAGGACATGTTCTGAGACATCGAGGGATCACCAATTTAGTATTGGAGGGCAGCGTGAAGGGTAAAATTCGTAGAGGGAGACCAACAGATGAATACACTAAGCAGATTCAGATGGATGTAGGCTGCAGTAGGTACTGGGAGATGAAGAAGCTTGCACAGGATAGAGTAGCGTGGAGAGCTGCATCAAACCAGTCCAGGACTGAAGACCACAACAACAACAAGAGCAGTTGAAAGGATTGGACAGTGTCTTGAAAGGAGGATGTAAGATGAACATAACCAAAAGCAAAACGAAGATAATGGAATGTAGTCGAATTAAATCGGGTGATGCTGCGGGAATTAAATTAGGAAATGAGACACTTAAAGTAGTAAAGGAGTTCTGCTATTTGGGGAGCAAAATAACTGATGATGGTCGAAGTAGAGAGGATATAAAATGTAGACTGGCAATGACAAGAAAAGGAAGAGACATTTGTTAACATCGTGTATAGATTTAAGTGTGAGGAAGTCGTTTCTGAAAGTATTTGTATGGAGTGTAGGCATGTATGGAAGTGAAATGTGGACGGCAAATAGTGTAGACTAGAAGAGAATAGAAAGGTTCGAAATGTGGTGCTACAGGAGAATGCTGAAGATTAGGTGGGTAGATCACATAACTAATGAGGAGGTATTGAATAGAATGGGAGAGAAGAGAAATTTGTGGCACAACTTTACTAGAAGAAGGGATCGGCTGGTAGGGCATATTCTGAGACATCAAGGGATCACCAATTTAGTATTGGAGGGCAGCGTGGAGGGTTAAAAAACGTAGGGGGAGACCAAGAGATGAATACACCAAACAGATTCAGAAGGATGTAGCTTGCAGTAGTTACTGGGAGATGAAGAAGCTTGGACGGGATAGAGTAGCATGGAGAGCTGCATCAGACCAGTCTCTGAAGACTACAACAACAACGGTGACTTAAATTGAATGTGATTTCCATAGTAGCAGCGAACATTAAAGTTCAACTATAAATTTCACTGATTAAAAATGCCCTCTTTGCCAGTCAGTAAAACGTAGGGGGAATGGGGAGTCCTGCCACATTACTGTGACCTCTTGTCAAAAGCCTGAAGAACCACTTCCAATGGCGCAGAACGCTGCGGGACGTGCTGCAAGAGTGTCAGTGAGGTTCTGGAAGGTACGGACAGGGGTGTGGAGCCATGCCGACTCCAGTACGCTAGGTTTCTCGTTTTAGGATCCACGGCGGGAACACCCCGACCGAGGTGGTTCCACAGATTCTCAACTAGGTTTAAGGTCACGGATGATGATGATGTTTGGTTTGTGGGGCGCTCAACTGCGCGGTTTTCAGAGCCCGTACAAATTCCGAACCTTTGCTCAGCCCAATCTCGCCACTTTCATGATGATGAAGTGATGAGGACAACACAAACAGCCAGTCATCTCGAGGCAGGTGAAAATCCCTGACCCCGCCGGGAATCGAACCCGGGACCCCGTGCTCGAGAAGTTAAGGTCATGGAGTTTGATGGCCAGTGGAGTAAGGTAAACTCATCATGGTGCTCTTAGACACACGCACTTACACTGTGAGCCGAGTGTTGCGTTGCATTGTCCTGCTGGTAGATGCATTCATGCCACAGAGAAACAAACTGCAAACAGGGGGGGACATGGTCCCCAAGGATGCATGCTTGCATTGACCCATTGTGCCTTCGAGAATGACGTGATCACCCAGGGGATGCATAAAAACGTTCCCCAGACCATAACGCTCCTGCTTTGGCCTGGGCCCTTGGAAAGATTTTTGCAGTGCCGTACAAGCCAAAGGCGTTGTGTGGGATGGACCATAAAGGGTGGTCCATCTGGCAAGCCCACCTGTCGCGACTCAGTGGAAGCCCAGTTCCGGTAATGCTGTACAAATTCCAGCTTTCGTCGGCGATGAACAGAAGTCAGGACGGGTTCATGACCCAGGCGGCTGCTGCGGAGGCCCGTACGCAGCGACGTTCACTGAACCGTCGTTGATGAGACACTGCTGATAGCACCTTTGGTTCATCTGGGGGGTTAGCTGCTTAACATAAGCTAGTACAAATCTTCGCAGCCGTCGTTCACCCCTATCATTTATGGCTCGTGATGGACCACAGTTGCCGGCCGCTGTGACGGAGCGGTTCTAGGCGCTTCAGTCTGGAACCACGCGACCGCTACGGTCGCAGGTTCACATCAGTCGGGCATGGATGTGTGTGATGTTCTTAGGTTATTAGCTTTAAGTAGTTCTAAGTTCTAGGAGACTGATGATTTCAGATGTTAAGTCCCATAGTGCTCAGAGCCATTCGAACCATTTTGGACCACAGTTGCCTCGGTTCCAATTTCGGATAGCGCCATTTTGGTATGCTCGGTATACTTTAACCACGGTGGCACGTGAACAGTTTACATGCTTCGCCGTTTCGGTAATGCTTCCATACTTGGCCGGAAAGCCAACGATCATGCACACGTCATATAAATTGCTCCGTTTGCGCATTACGACAACGATTGCACTGCTTTTCATGTCCTTTATATACCCTCCACCGCTAGTGCTGCCACTTGTCGTCTGTGAGTGGTTACTGCTGGTTGATTACGAACATAGGTGGCGATAACATTAATGTGATTGCACCGTGTTATAGCCTATTATTACGCGATCTCACTATCGTCAGGAATAACTCATTGTAGACGCTCATAAGTAACGCAACGCAAATTTTCTTGACTTCTTAAATCATCTACCAGGGTTATTCGGAAAGTAAGAAACGATCGGTCGCGAAATGGAAACCACAGTGAAAAATCCGATGACGTTTTGCACAGGTGTGTTGGGCAGTGTCTCTAGTATGCCCGTCGATCGCGTTACTTCAGTCTTTTTATTTCTGAGCACACAGGGAGCACATAAAGATACCTAGAACAATAATCTCACCCGTCAAGTACGATGGCATGGTGAGAAAATTCGCCTGAGCCTATGCAACCAACACTACATAACTGTCGTGCGGTTTCTTCTTCATGCCAATTCTCAGCCGCATTCTGCAGGGGCAATGAAGCTGCTCCTGCATCGTTTTCAATTGGAAATGTTTGATGACCCACAATTGAGCCCGTAATTTTCTCCCTCTGAGTTTCATCTCGGCTCACATGAATCGCTGGCTATGAAGACAACATTTGGGCACAGACAACGAGCTGTAGCCCAACGTAGAGAATTGGCGTAAAGCACTGGCGGCTGTCTTCTATAACGAGGGTATTGGAAAGCTGGTACAACGCCACGACAAACGTCTACATCTGATCGGCGAATATGGAGATAAGTAGCTGGAAGCTAACTGTTGCAATTAAAACAGTTTTGATTTTCACAGTGGTTTCCATTTCGCGACCTATCGTTCCTAACTTTCTGAACAGCCGTCGTACTATTGATTACAGTTGTAAGTACGCTGTTTAGGTTTTTATGTTGGTAACGTCACGTAGCGCTCTGTATGAAAATCACTGGCTGTGCTGTGTGCAGTCTGTGGCTGGTTGGCATTGTTGGAATATTCGCTATTGTAGTGTTGGGCAGTTGGATGTGAACAGCGCGTATCGTTGCGCAGTTGGAGGTGATTCGCCAGCAGTGGTAGATGTGGGGAGAGAGATGGCAGAATTTTAAGAGCGGGCGATCTGGACGTGTGTTCGCCAGAAAGAGTAAATACGTAATACTGGATATCATGAACTGATATATATATATACACTCCTGGAAATGGAAAAAAGAACACATTGACACCGGTGTGTCAGACCCACCATACTTGCTCCGGACACTGCGAGAGGGCTGTACAAGCAATGATCACACGCACGGCACAGCGGACACACCAGGAACCGCGGTGTTGGCCGTCGAATGGCGCTAGCTGCGCAGCATTTGTGCACCGCCGCCGTCAGTGTCAGCCAGTTTGCCGTGGCATACGGAGCTCCATCGCAGTCTTTAACACTGGTAGCATGCCGCGACAGCGTGGACGTGAACCGTATGTGCAGTTGACGGACTTTGAGCGAGGGCGTATAGTAGGCATGCGGGAGGCCGGGTGGACGTACCGCCGAATTGCTCAACACGTGGGGCGTGAGGTCTCCACAGTACATCGATGTCGTCGCCAGTGGTCGGCGGAAGGTGCACGTGCCCGTCGACCTGGGACCGGACCGCAGCGACGCACGGATGCACGCCAAGACCGTAGGATCCTACGCAGTGCCGTAGGGGACCGCACCGCCACTTCCCAGCAAATTAGGGACACTGTTGCTCCTGGGGTATCGGCGAGGACCATTCGCAACCGTCTCCATGAAGCTGGGCTACGGTCCCGCACACCGTTAGGCCGTCTTCCGCTCACGCCCCAACATCGTGCAGCCCGCCTCCAGTGGTGTCGCGACAGGCGTGAATGGAGGGACGAATGGAGACGTGTCGTCTTCAGCGATGACAGTCGCTTCTGCCTTGGTGCCAATGATGGTCGTATGCGTGTTTGGCGCCGTGCAGGTGAGCGCCACAGTCAGGACTGCATACGACCGAGGCACACAGGGCCAACACCCTGCATCATGGTGTGGGGAGCGATCTCCTACACTGGCCGTACACCACTGGTGATCATCGAGGGGACACTGAATAGAGCACGGTACATCCAAACCGTCATCGAACCCATCGTTCTACCATTCCTAGACCGGCAAGGGAACTTGCTGTTCCAACAGGACAATGCACGTCCGCATGTATCCCGTGCCACCCAACGTGCTCTAGAAGGTGTAAGTCAACTACCCTGGCCAGCAAGATCTCCGGATCTGTCTCCCATTGAGCATGTTTGGGACTGGATGAAGCGTCGTCTCACGCGGTCTGCACGTCCAGCACGAACGCTGGTCCAACTGAGGCGCCAGGTGGAAATGGCATGGCAAGCCGTTCCACAGGACTACATCCAGCATCTCTACGATCGTCTCCATGGGAGAATAGCAGCCTGCATTGCTGCGAAAGGTGGATATACACTGTACTAGTGCCGACATTGTGCATGCTCTGTTGCCTGTGTCTATGTGCCCTTGGTTCTGTCAGTGTTATCATGTGATGTATCTGACCCCAGGAATGTGTCAATAAAGTTTCCCCTTCCTGGGACAATGAATTCACGGTGTTCTTATTTCAATTTCCAGGAGTGTATATTATGACTTTTGAACATTATTAAGGTAAATACATTGTTTGTTCTCTATAAAAATCTTTCATTTGCTGACTATGCCTATCAGTAGTTAATGCCTTCAGTAGTTAGAATCTTTTATTTAGCTGGAAGTATTGGCGCTCTCTGTATTGCAGTAGTTGGAGTAACGAAGATTTTTGTGAGGTAAGTGATTCATGATGGGTATAGGTTATTGTCAGCTAGGGCCATTCTTTTGTAGGGATTATTGAAAGTCAGATTGCGTTGCACTAAAAATATTGTTTGTCAGTTTAGTGTTGATCAGAATAAGTAAAGAGAGTAATGTCTGAGTACGTTCAGTTTTGCTCAGCTGTTTGAAAATCAAATAACGTAGAGGTTTTCCAGCACTGTCATTTATAAATTTTTCTAAGGGAATGTTTCACAGTGACCAAAAAATGTTACGTTGTCACAGAGCCTAACGAGACGACGAAACAGGTGTTTCCCTACAACTCTCTGAGTAAACTCACTTTCGAGGCAACTGAACAAACTGCTTGTTCCATATGAATTATCGATCGAAGTAAAACACTATTGTTCTGGAATTATATCTCCGTAAGGTATTAGCGCAAGGCTCGTTACTACCAAGTGCTATAGTCTTGCAAAACTATTTTAATAATTTCTAATACACTATAGAGTGCGATTCAAAATGAATGGGACAAAAAAAAGGTATTCATGTGCACATAGTAATGACTTTATTGCAGAAATACACAAACACACTGAAACATTAACTCTAACAGCTTAAATTGGGAACAATGAAACAATGGAGCGTCGCTGTTGTTGCTCATCGCTGGCGTTAGTATTCAAAATGGTGACGTCACCGATAGAATAGGCGTACTGTGTCAGAGAAAACGATAAACGTTATCAGTAATCAGAATGAGATTTTCACTCTGCAGCGGAGTGTGCGCTGATATGAAACTTCCTGGCAGATTAAAACTGTGTGCCCGACCGAGACTCGAACTCGGGACCTTTGCCCTTCGCGGGCAAGTGCTCTACCATCTGAGCTACCGAAGCACGACTCACGCCCGGTACTCGCAGCTTTACTTCTGCCAGTATCCGTCTCCTACCTTGCAAACTTTACAGAAGCTCTCCTGCGAACGTTGCAGAACTAGCACTCCTGAAAGAAAGGATATAGCGGAGACATGGCTTAGCCACAGCCTGGGGGATGTTTCCAGAATGAGATTTTCACTCTACAGCGGAGTGTGCGCTGATACGAAACTTCCTGGCAGATTAAAACTGTGTGCCCGACCGAGACTCGAACTCGGGACCTTTGCCTTTCGCGGGCAAGTGCTCTACCATATGAGCTACCGAAGCACGACTCACGCCCTTAACATATTCTCAGTTCGAATATAATCAATTTCCTTTAGACAGAGAAGCTGCTATCCATGCATCAGCATGCTTTAGAAAGCATCGCTCCTGCGAAACGCAACTCGCCCTTCTTTTCACATGATATCTTGCGAACCATGGTTGAAGGGTATCAGACGGATGTCATATTCCTTGACTTCCGGAAAGTGTTTGACTCGGTGCCCCACTGCAGACTCCTAACTAAGATACGAACATATGGGACTGATTCCCAAGTATGTGAGTGTCTCGAAGACTTCGTAAGTAATAGAACCCAGTACGTTCTCCTCGATGGTGAGTGTCCATCGGAGGTGAGGGTATCATCTGGAGCGCCCCAGGGAAGTGTGGTAGGTCCGCTGTTGTTTTCTATCTACATAAATGATCTTTTGGATAGGGTGGATAGCAAAGTGCGGCTGTTTGCTGATGATACTGTGGAGTACGGGAAGGTGTCGTCGTTGAGTGACTGTAGGAGGATACAAGATTACTTGACGGGATTTGTGATTGGTGTAAAGAATGGCAGCTAATTGTAAATATAGATAAATGTAAATTAATGCAGATCAATAGGAAAAAGAATCCCGTAATGTTTCAATACTCCATTAGTAGTGTAGCGCTTGACACAGTCAAGTCGATTAAATATTTGGGCGTAAAATTGCAGAGCGATATGAAGTGGGACAAGCATGTAATGGCAGTTGTGGGGAAGGCGGATAGTCGTCTTCGGTTCATTGGTAGAATTTTGGGAAGATGTGGTTCATCTGTAAAAGAGACCGCTTATAAAACACAAATGCGACCTATTCTTGAGTACTGCTCGAGCGTTTGGGATCCCTATCATGTCGGATTGAGGGAGGACATAGAAGCAATTCAGAGGCGGGCTGCTAGATTTGTTACTGGTAGGTTTGATAATCACGCGAGTGTTACGGAAATGCTTCAGGAACTCGGGTGGGAGTCTCTAGAGGAAAGGAGGCGTTCTTTTCGTGAATCGCTACTGAATAAATTTAGAGAACCAGCATTTGAGGCTGACTGCAGTACAATTTTACTGCCGCCAACTTACATTTCGCGGAAAGACCACAAAGGTAAGAGAGATTAGGGCTCGCACAGACGCATATAGGCAGCCATTTTTCCCTCGTTCTATTTGAGAGTGAAACAGGGAGAGAAAATGTTAGTTGTGGTACGAGGTACCCTCCGCCACGCACCGTATGGTGGATTGCGGAGTATGTATGTAGATGTAGATTTAGAATATGAAGATGGTATCTGTTCTTTCCGACATGTCCGAAAGAACAGATACCATCTTCATATAGTTAAGGCTAACCGGCCATTGACCTTCTTCTGTGCCGGATGCACACGCATTGCCCGAACTCTTACGGGACTCGGTAAGATTGTCTGCCACGAGTAATGAGTGAAATGGGCACGGGAACTACGAATGTAGTGTGTGGGCATTAAGTTGGGAATGTGGGTCTCACGGGGAGCGTGCAAGGGATGAATCTCTGCAGTCGGAATGTCCTCTATGCCCTCGGTGGCACAGACGGATAGAACGTCTCCCATGTAAGCAGGAGATCCCGGGTTCGAGTCCCGGTCGGGACACACATTTCCAACTGTTCCCGTTGATACATATCAACGCCTGTTGACAGCTTAGGGTCTTGATTTCATTATCATTTCAAGGCAAGGAATAGTGGCGCGGGCTACGTTCGATCGAGGGTGGCAGGAAATGCAGTAACGGATAGACGTCTGTCTTGTCACAGATGGAGTCCACATCGAGCATTTGTGGATGTCCGTAGGAACAGTGAGAGGTAATCTCTCAGTTCCTGTGTATATTTCTGAAATAAAGACGTAACTGTAGTCACAGCAATACATTCTTTTCGTCCCATTCATTTCGAACAAGGCTGTATTTGGCTTTTGGTTCTCACAGTGTAATGGCACAATGCATTTCCTCAAAAGTGTTCTTCACCTCAACTGCACAGAACTGCAATATGTGAGTGCACTCCTCCACCCCTCAGCCGCCACGCAAGTGAGACGCAGGATTTAATTACGGCCGTGCAGGCGAGGTAGGCGGATGAAGCCGATCTGATGACGTCATTGCGAGTCCCGGCAGCGTCCGCGGTCACTGCAGCGGCCAGAGCCACAGCCGGCGCAATGTCGACCACCTGTGAGGAAGCGATACCATTGCGCTGCGGGCTACAACTCTGCAGACAGCACGCTGCATCGCCGCTCTGCTTATACGCAGAATAAAGATAGTCGCGAAGGTCGTATTAACGGAGATCGGCTACACAGTGAGGCATAAGGTCTTACTGTACTAGAACCGCTCCGATATAGGATCAGTAGATCTTTCTGACAGCCCTCCCACTGCTTTAAAATTCCTCACAACTCTTGTCCCTTACGCCGAGTATTTCTCCTCCTCATTCTGGCGTTATATATATTTTGTGCTGAGATTTTTACTAGGCATACGTTGTTTCCCAGGTGATGAGTTAAATTCCCCAACGTCTTAATCCCCCAGTTTTGAAGACCAGAATTTTCTGTACAGGCAACCAGCTCCATAGGAAGCTTGAATGGTCGAAGAGTAGAATCGAAACAGAAAGTGCACACATCGAAAAAAAGAGGGTACAGTGGGTATTGATAATAGGCACCTCAAAAATGTTTTGCATCACGTCGGCTGCGGGAGTTCCGGAACCTGTACAGAAAACTGGGGTAGAGATCAACATAAACATCATTTCCGCCCTTTGTATTGCTCTTGAAACACATTGCTTGTTGTACCACCATACAGTGAAACCTTCAGAGTTGGTGGTTCAGACTGCTGCACACGCCAGTACCTCTAATACCCAGTAGCACGACCTCATGCCTGTATTCGTCGTGGCATACTATCCACAAGTTCATCAAGGCACTGTTGGTCCGATTGTCCCACTCCTCAACGGCGATTCGGTGCAGTGGTTAGTGGGACACGTCGTCCATAAACAGCCCTTTTCAGTCTATCCCAGGCATGATCGAAATGGTTCATCTCTGGAGAACATGCTGGCCACTCTAGTTGAGCGATGTCGTTATCCTGAAGGAAGTCATTCACAAGATGTGCACGTTGGGGGAGCAAATTGTCGTCCATGAAGACGAATGCCTCTCCAATATGCTCCCGATATGGTTGCTCTATCAGTCGGAGAATGGCATTCACGTATCGTACAGCCATTACGGGGCCTTCCACGACCACCACCAGCGTACGTTGGTCCCACATAGCGCCACCCCGAAACAGCAGAGAACCTCCACCTTGCTGCACTCGCTGGTCAGTGTAAGTGTGTGTGTGTGTGTGTGAAATCTTATGGGACTTTACTGCTATGGCCATCAGCCCCTAAGCTTACACACTACTAAACTATCCTAAGGACAAACACACACACCCACGCCCGAGGGAGGACTCGAACCTCCGCCGGAATCAGCCGCTCAATGCATGACTGCAGCGCCTCAGACCGCTCAGCTAATCCCGCGCGGGGCTGGTCAGTGTATCTAAGGCGTTCAGCCTGACCGGGTTGCCTCCATACACGTCTCCGACGATTGTCTGGTTGATGGTATATGTGACATTCATCGATGAAGAGAACGTGATGCCAATTCTGAGCGGTCCATTCAGCATGTCATTGGGCCCATCTGTACTGCGCTGCATGGTGTCGTGGTTGTAAAAATGGACCTCGTCATGGATGTCGGGAGTGACGTTGCGCATCATGCAGCCTATTGCGCACAATTTGAGTCCTAACACGACGTCCTGTGGCTGCACGAAAAGTATTATTCAACATGGTGATGTTGCTGTCAGGGTTCCTAGGAGCCATAATCCGTAGGTAGCGGTCATCCACTGCAATAGTAGCCCTTGGGCGGCCTGAGCGAGGCATATCATCTACAGTTCCTGTTTCCCTGTATCTCCTCCATGTCTGAACAACATCGCTTTGGTTAACTCCGAGACACCTGGACACTTCCCTTGTTGAGAGCCCTTCCTGGCACAAAGTAACAATGCGGACGCGATCGAACCGCGGTATTGGCCGTCTAGGCGTGGTTGAACTACAGACAACAGGAGCCGCGTACCTCCTTCCAGGTGGAATGACTAGAACTGATCGGCTGTCGGACCACCTTCGTCTAATTGGCGTTGCTCATGCATTGATCACATTGTACTGCTGTCGCTTTAAAAGACACATGTATCGTTCAAATGATTTTCACTATCTAGAGTATCGACAATGTCTCCAAAATGCAGCAGATCGCCAATTTCTTCATGACACAAACCACTGGGCGTCATTTCTGTTACACAGAAAACCAAGCAGTACTCTATACGCAGGCGAAAATAGTGACTCATAACGAACAAAATACCGCGAATACAAGATGTACTTTCACGCTCTCTATCCGTTCAACTACTAAATAACAGTATAAACATCGTATATCTCTAGTCAGAGTTGCGGAAACAACCTGCAGCGCTTTTTAATCAACAAAATACGCTGGCCCGTAGAAACTACGGCCTTGAAGCTTTTGGAATTGGGTTCCTTTTTCCCCGGTTGGACAACTGGGGTAGGTTAGGGCCACGCAAGATGCTGATTTGGCGACCAGTAGAAAGACTTGCATCAGTCCATTGAACCACACGAAAATATTATTATGGTCTGTGTACATAATTAAGTTTGCGCGGAACCATCAGAGAGCGGGGCCTACTCAAGCTTGCCCGGTTTTTTAATATTAAGTGAGGACGTAGTAATTTAGAAAATAATGTTTTCTAGTTTTGTGTCCTCAACTGTTTGCGTTAAATGTTTGAAAGAACGATAAGGTGAAAGTTCCACCTCAGTTCCAGAGTTCCACCTGTACACAACTGAAAACTTGCAGGCTAAGTCGCTCGGAGCGGTCCAGCTGAGCTGCCAGTTTATTTGTTCCTGGCATTACATATTTTGAACACCCCGTATGAAGTAAGAGAGTTCGTTTAGTACAATAACGCTCCTCACGGATTTCCGAACTGGAAACAACTTGGTTTCATTTACACACAGACATCCTCTCCAGCAATATCTCTAAGGGAACTGACATCAAAGTTCCGTAAGCCGATCTGTGAGCTCACGGCCTAAATTCGTCGTCTTAAGTTCTCTACATTCAATGTTCCTCGCCAGAATCCTACAACACGCAATTAAGAGTTTTCTGTGACCGTTTGCGTGGTTTGGGAATTCTGTGCAAGCTATTCAGAACCTCGTTCTCCACGCCGTAATTACAGGTCCAGTCAAACCAAAATGCAGATGTCCGTACTGCAGTCTTTCACTCACACGTGACCCTCAAAGTAAATAAATCTAGCAATCGCGCATAAATAGGCGAAGAGATACATTATTGTTCAATTACGCCAATGGTTAGAACTCAGTAACAATCAAAAAATACCGAATGTGGTGACCTGAAGTGGAATGATCGCATAAAATAGGAAAATCAGACGCCAGGCTGAGATTCAGTGGAAGATCACCCTTAACTCATGAGGTGTAGTCCCTCAAAAATAGCGACAATTTTCGAACTCACTCTCAAGGGTCAACCAAGGCGGAATGCTTCTATACCACCCACCCCACCCTCCCTAAATCGCCAACCCTACAATGTTTTACTGTCACCTGCATTATCACCTTCTTGGTATGTTGTTGACACATGTAACCCAGACCGAGTCTCGTGAACTAATACCTCTTTTCTTCAGTATAGTTTAAAAAGTGTCGGCTTTAACGATTCTAAGTGTGATGAAATTATAATTCAGGGATGGAGGAAGACGTCAATCATACGGCTCAAGAAATGAAAAAGTCGACAGTTTTGCAATAGCCAGTGATCACAATTCTGTCAACGAAAAAGAGGGTCATTCACAGGAAGAACTTCGGTACAACGGTGATGGGGATTCTTCTGTTGCTCCAATACAATATTTCAACTCTTACTTAAAATCAAATGTGTTTTGAGTGCAGGTAAAGAAGAATGTAGATCGCAGCATTGAATGTCAGGTTTTCTGAGTTTCCTTTTTGTATCTAACGAGCGCTATTTGTGGGTGCAAATTTAAATACTAGAATTTAGTTTTATGTGAACATTTACTTGCTAGAGAAAAACTATAATTTTTCAGAATTTAAAATTCGGTTGTCTGTTGGATTTACTAAAAAGACTTTCTACACTACTCTTGTCCGTCTTTTCGAATACTGCTGCGCAGTGTGGGATCCTTCCAGATAGGATTAACGCAGTATATCGAGAAAGTTCAAAGAAGAGCAGTATGTTTCGTGTTGTAGAGAAATAGGGGAAAGAGTATTAAGGATGTAATGTCGGATTTAGGGCGAATATCGTTAAAGCAAAAGGCACATCTCGCGACAGGATCTTCTCGCGAAACTTCAATCACCAACTTTATCCTCCGAATGCGAAAATATTTTTTGACACCGAACTACGTAGGGAGAAACTATCCGTAAACGAATCATGTTACGAAGAGAAATCTTGCTGGGAATAGTATTTTACTTGCTACTAATGCCCTTCGTGACACTAACCGAAGCTAACAGGCCCCTGTTCCAGAAGTAACTTTTGTAGTATTACATCCACTGCATTCGGGCTTTCGGATGTGCCAGACCCCCATGCAGTAAATTGCGCTTTTTTACGTATTTTAACATTTACTGCGTACTTCATATGAATGAATCATAAGAAATATACTATCCAAGAAACATTTAAACCAATAAAAAAATTAGGCTAAAGAAAGTTCCTGCCCTGGTCTGCTCCTTTAAAAAGAGTTGTTTTTGGATCTCGACAACGACCACGCACTCTGCACGAGTTACGCAAAATCGCAATTTAAGAATGAAATATTTGTACCAGGCCTAGCTTGATGACCTCATAGATGGTATTCCAAGTGCGACAACCGATTCAATTCTGCATCCGAGCAAAGCAGCGTTCTAGCAACGTGCTGGTGTTGCTCAGGAGTGCTGTAAAAAAAGGAAAGTCAGACGATCTTATCGTTACACAAATGATTGTTTTCTTGATTATTTTTATTTTCAGTGCCCCTATTTCGAAATTGGAGGAATGATAGAAATTTTTTGGTGATGCTTGTACATGTTATCTTTCTCTAGACTGGAGTCTTTATCCTTTCTCACCACACAATCAAACAAAAAGGGGAATGGGTGAATTGCTATGGCAGCTAGGTGTCGGCAGTTACTGGCAAAGCGTTACAGCGGAGATGTTAGAAATTGTTGCCATTTCCACTGACAGTAGGCGTCTTTGACGACTACCGTTTATAGCAGTTCGTAAAATGAAGGTCACGTCTCCGGTAGTCTGGCGCTAGTTTATTCCGGAAAGGCTCTCGCACCGTTACACCGAATGGGCGGTTAAAGTGTAACAACGAGCGGAAAGAGACACAGAGCAGTACGCTAGTTCCTCGCGTGCTTTAGGGTGCCGTAACCGATATCCGTAAAGCCGGAACAGTGCTGCACAGTGAACACTGAAGCAGCCAGGGTATGCGAAGCAGCGCCGATGCAGGAGAACGTTGGTTGCGTATATGAACACTGCAAACGTCTCTGTGCGAAGGACCTCAGTGTACTCGACATGCAACCAGAATACATCACTGGCTATTAACATTGCAGCATCATGAAGGCGGCGTAGAACAAACATAAAATTACCATGAAGTGTATATGCAAATGATATGCATTTAAACACAATAGGGAGGACAAGGTCATCTACTCGCACATTCCGTATATGAGGAAGGATTATGCTGAAATCGCATACTCGTAGCGTTTGTTTGTGAGAATGTCGTGCTAAGGTCACTTCAGAAGAAGAAATGCTAGTAATAAGACCGCGGCCTATCAGCGTTTTACCATTCCGCGATATTGCTGATCGCATTCGTCAGGACTCCACAATTCCCATGCATGCGCATATGCAATGGATGTATAGGTTTGCCGATGAAACTGGAATCGTGTGAGAGACAGCAGACAGCTTGGAAGTGTAGTCAAACGAAATGGACAGTGTCTTGACCTATCGGCAACAAATAACACTGAGCTAATAAGGAGCAGCAAAACGGATACAGTGATTCGTGAACCCAGGGTGTCGCAGCGAGACTGAATACCGTAACTCCCAAATCCATAGAAAATAAATTAAAAATATATCTATTCAAAAAAGTAGATAGAAATTTGCTTCCTAGGTGACAATCTCGAATTCTTCCAAATTAACAATGTAAGTGTAGACCAGATGTGGCTTCGGTTCAAAAAATTAATATCGAAAGCGGTTAAGAGATTTATACCAAATAATTTAGCAAACTACGGAGCTGATCCACCATGATTCACATAACAGGTCAGGATACCGTTGCGGAAAGAACGAAAAAATATGCCAAATTCAAACGAACGCAAAATCCCCAAGATTGGCAATCTTTTACAGTTTTAGTTTCCAGACCTGGCAGAAAATCCAAAGAGATTCTGGTAGTATATAACGTACGCAGCTTACAAGACACAAACAATGAACTGTCTGTGTGATACCAGTGGAAATACTATCAATGACAGTACTGCTAAAAATCAGATTTACTAAACACCCTTGCGAAATTCCTTCACCAAAGAAGACGAAAGTCCAGAATTCGAATCTACAACAGCTGCCAACATGAATAACTTAGAAGCAGATATCCTCGGAGTAGTGAAGCAACTTAAGTCACTTAATAAAATCAAGTCTTCTGGCCCAGATTGTATGTTAATTAGGTTTCTTTCAGAGTATGCTGATGCAACAGCTACATACTCAACCATCATACACAACCAACCAAAGACTGGAAAGTTGCAAGAAAGGCAAGAGCGGTAATCCATGAAATTACAGACCCATATCATTAAAGTCAATATGCAGCGGGATTTTGGAACATGTGTGTATATTGTGTTGGAACATTATGAATTACCTCGAAGGGAACGGTCTATTGATACATATTCGACACGGATTTAGAAAACATCGTTCTTGTGAAACACAACTAGCTCTTTACTGGCACGAACTGTCGACTGCTATTGACAAGGGATTTCAAATTGATTTCGTGTTTCTTGATTTCCAGACAGCTTTTAACAGCGTACATAAAAATGGCTTGTAATCAAATTGCATGCCTATGGAATACCATCTCAATTATGATACTGGATATGTGATTTCCTGTCAGGGGGGTCACAGCTCGTAGTAACGGACGAAAGTCATCGCGTAAAATAGACCCGATTTCCACCGTTCCCTAACGTGGTGTTACTGGCTTCTGCTGGTCCTTGTCTATATAAAAAGTTTAGGACACAGTCTGAGCAGCTGTCTAATTTTTGCTTGCCGATGATCGTGTCGTTTCTCGTCTAGTGAAGTCGTCATTAGATCAAAACCAATTGAAAACCGATTTACATAAGTTATCCATATGGTGCAAAAATTGGCAGTTGACATTAAATAACGAAAAGTGTGAGATGATCCACATGAGGGCTAAAAAAATGCGTTAAACTTCGTTTACATGACAAATCAATACCATCTAAAGGCTGTAAATTCAACTAAATACCTAGACATTACAATTACGAACAACTTAAATTGGAAGTAAGAAACAGAAAATATCGTGAGGAAAGTGATTCAAAAATTGCATTTTATTGGCCGAACACTTACAAGATGCAACAGATCTACTAAAAAGACTGCCTACACCACGCTTCTCCGTCCTCTTTTGGAGTAGTGCTGCGCGATGTGGGATCCTTATCAGGTAGGATTAACGGAGTACATCGAGAAAGTTTAAAGAAGGGCAGCACGTCCTGTATCAACAAGAAATACGGTAGAGAGGGTCACGGACATGATACAAGATTTGGGGTGAGAAAGCATTAAAACAAAGGCTTTTCTCGTTGCAGTGGGATCTTCTTACGAAATTTCAATCATTAACTTTTCCCTCAAAATGCGAAAAAAATTTGTTGCGCCGATCTACATAGGGAGCAACGATCATCATAATAAAATAAAGGAATTTATGGCTTACACGGAAAGTTGTAGGTGTTCCTTTTTTCCGTACGCGGTTTGACAGTGGAATAATAGAGAATTAGTCTAAAGCGGTTCGATGAACTCTCTGCCAGGCACATATGCATGATTTGAAAAGTAGCCTCGTAGATGTAGATTTAGATGCAGAGGTGAACATTAACAACATCAAAACATGGATAAGTCAATGTAGCCGATGCAAATTAGGCAACGCACAGGAAATTAGATTAGGAAGTGAGGCACTAAAAGTAGTAGACAAGTTTTGCTATTTATCCAGTAAAATAACTGATGATGGCCGAAATAGCGAGCATATAAAATGTAGACTGGGAATGGCACGAAATGCATTTCTGCAGAAAAGAAATTTAATAACATTAAGGATACAGGGTACTTATAAATGGTGGAAAAATCGAAATTTTTTATAACTATTAAAAATTGATATATACATTACAGGGTTTCAAATGAAAGGTGACCTATGCACACCGAATTTTAAAGTTACAGTCATATATGCTACCACGCCCCCTTTATTTCTGTTACAGAAACCAGTAATATTTGTAAAAGAACTGTGAACTTTCTGTTTCCGGCGATTATACGTGTGATAGATTGTATATGTTGGTAACAGTGCAGGTTTCTAGTGTCTGTAAATGATTATCTTTGCTAGTATTTCCTTTTGTTTCGCTGAGGCAGTTTGTTCATGTGTTACTGAATGTTCGTCGCCCAAGTGTTACATTTATTTGTGGATGTACATATCCTTTAGTGTACAATAAATACGAACAATGCCACGCATCAAGAAATTCAATAAAAGGAAATTCCGTGATAACCAATTCACAAACAAAGCAAGCCACATTGTTGAAAGTAACCTATGTATCAGTTCTTCAGGGAAGAAACTCCCACATGGCATGCCTCCTGGTGATTCAAATTCTTGTGTTAACAATGACGCTGTTTGTAGTGGATTTGTTGTTGTTGAAGTGGGCATCTTATCTTCTTTGATAATGGAAGTGGCGAAATGTAAACAGTGTGATGGTGTAGGGAGTAGGCTGTCTGGAAATAACTGAACAACAAAGTAGCAGGAAGGGTTTAGCGTTAAAATTAGTTGTTCCGTGTGGACCCTGCAATAAATCTACCTCGAAAGTGACTTCGAACATCGTGCATAATTCATATGATGTAAATTTCAAGTTAGTGTATGCAATGCATGCAATAGGAAAAGGAAAAATGGCTGCTCAAACGTTTTGTGGTTTGATGGACCTTTTTTCCTCCTCCCAGTAGGTTCAGCAAGCACATAAAAATACTTTTAGGTGCCTTGACGGTTGTGTCTAATGCATCTATGAAACATGATGAAACATGCAGTCGAAGAAACTGTAAATGGTAGTCGATCAAGGGCCAATTCTGTTGCACTTGATGGGACATGGAAACGTCAAGGACATCATTCCTTGAATGGTTTTGTAAGTGCTACTTCTCTGGAGAATTGAAAAGTCGTTGATACTGGGTGCTTATCTAAGTACTGGCAACAGCTGCCATAGTAACACTGAAGGACATACTGAACATCAGTGTTGTAAGAATTATGATGATTACAGTGGAGGTATGGAGTGTCATGGAGCTCTACAAATATTTCAGAGGCCGATGCCCGTTTATACCGTTAGATATACGAAGTACCTAGGTGATGGGGACTCCAAAGCTTTCAATAAAATTAAAGAGTTCAATGTTTATGGAGATAGCTTGGTAAGAAAAATTGGAGTGTTGTGGACGTGTGCAAAAGAGGATGGGTGCTAGATTGAGGGAGCTACGAAGAGAAAAGAAAAGAAAGTTGCTATCTGATGGAAAATCTCTGGCTGGCCAAGATGGATTGACAGATACTGAAATAGACCTTCTTCAGAGTTATTATGGACTGGTCATTAGACGAACTGCACCTCTGAATGTGTGTGTGTGTGTGTGTGTGTGTGTGTGTGTGTGTGTGTGTGAGAGAGAGAGAGAGAGAGAGAGAGAGAGAGAGAGAGAGAGAGAGAGAGAGAGAGAGAGAGAGAGCGAGAGAGTGTTTGGGTTGTTTGGGGAAGGAGACCAGACAGCAAGGTCATCGGGCTCATCGGATTAAGGAAGGACGGGGAAGGATGTCGGCCGTGCCCTTTCAAAGGAACCATCCTGGCATTTGCCTGGAGCGATTTAGGGAAATCACGGAAAACCTAAATCAGGATGGCTGGACGCGGGATTGAACCGTCGTCCTCCCGAATGCGCGTCCAGTGTGCTAGCCACTGCGCCACCTCGCTCTGCACTTCTGAATGATGTCACAGCAATGAGAAAGGTGGTATGGGCCACCTGCTTTCATAAGTTGTCAACAGCTGACCACCCTGTTCACATACTTTGCCCTAAAGGAGCAGATTCTTGGTGTGGTTACCAAAAAGCAAAAGAAAGTGGGCAAATATACCGTCATAAGCATCCTCTTCCTGAGCCTGTTATGAATGAAATACAATGAATTTTTAGAGACCCAAGTGACCCTGTTTTGCTTAGTAAATGTCTGCATGGGATCACTCAGAATATAAACGAAAGTTTATATCATTGCATATGGGAAAGATTCCCCAAGAATGTTTTTGTAGGACTGAATACATTAAAAGTTGGTGTACTAGATGCAGTGATATGTTTCAAGGATGGAGTGATAGGAAGGTTGGAAGTCCTGAAAAATTTAGGCATAAAATGTGGCTCTAATATGGAAGATCAATTGCTTGTATGTGACAAACAATGGGTATATGAAGCTGAAAGATTCGCTCTTCAAGTTACCAAAGATGCAAGAAGTGCTAAAAGGAATGCCAAGAGGAAGCTTGAAGATAAAGAAATGCTGCAGGATGAAGACTATGCTTCAGGAATGTCCTGAGGCACAGTTTAATCGGACTCATATCTCCATTCACAATTTCCTGCAAGTTGTATTTTTCAGAATTCAGGTACAAAAATTTCCTAAAATTTATAAAGCATTCCTCTAACTTTTTCTGTAACTTTCAATAGTCCATACATACGTGGTAGACCTAAGCATTATTGCAGAACCAACTAAATTATAGAAAAAAATAACATTTTATTACGAAATAATTATAAAAATTAAAATGTAAGATGTTATGTTTTTTATCCTTGTATAATACATAATAGGTGGAATTAAATAGGTCTAGTACCTCAGGCATAATGTCATACACATCTGGTAAAAATTTATTCTCCCTCAAATGTATAACATTGGATTAAATGGTACCTCAATTTGAGGAGGCGTTTTGGAAAAAAAAGTCATCAATTTCATTGTAATTCTTTTAATGACCCTAATAAGGTTCAAAAATATTCAAAATACTTCTAATTTGTTTAGAAAGTGTGCTTCATTACCTAATATCAACAAAAAGGAATAGTTGCTGATTTTTACATAATGTTGAGCCAGAAAAGTACCCTGTATCCTTAAATATATATTTAAGTGTTAGAAAGTTTTTTCAGAAGGAATTTGTCTCGAGTAGCCTTGTATCGAAGTGAAACAAGGAGAACAAGTGGTTCCGCGACAAAAAGAGAAAAGGAGCTCTTCGAGTGTTGTGGTGTACACGAATGTTGAAAATTAAACATGTAGATCACATAACTAATCAGGAGGTACTCAATCGACTTAGGGACAAAGTATATTTATGGCACAACTTGACTAAAAGAAGGTCACAAAAACTGACGACAGCCGGGAGCCCAGGACGCTGACAACACGCCCCCTGCACACTGCACTGAATGAAGCCGTTGGCTGGGGAAGACTCAGCGACCAGTCGGCATCGATCGGCCCGCCAAGTTCTATGGCCGGAGTTTACGTTTTTATATTATGTATGGGGTGGCCTCTGCTAGCTACCACACTCAGTATATTATGTAGCTGATATTAAGGGATTTTCAACCTCTGTGTGGATAGAAGACAATTTCTGCTCTGTTTCAGCGCTATTTTAGCGATGCTGTTGTAAATAACAGTTGCAATGTCACACTGTGGTGAGCAGAAACTCGGATGTATATCATGAGTTACGCGCTGCCCGGAACAAGAACAATGGCTGGTTGACTGGCGGTGCTGCGGAGTGTGCGGCGGGTGTGTCGCCGTGGCAGGGGCAGTGAGCTGCGGGGCTGCCGCTGTGGCAAGGGCAGCGCGCTGCGGGCTGCGGCTTGCACGGTTTCCAGAGCCCTCCCTTCTGCACACGCCTTTGCGGCGCAGCGACCGGAAGTGACGCGTCCACCGGAAGTAACGCGCCCCGCCGCTGTTTGCCCGACACTTGCCACCCGTGTGCACAGCGCGGCCCGCACTGCAGACGCCGGCCTCGTTTCTACAAGCGAAGCCTTGGCTAGCTGTCGAGGTAACAGTGTATGGCGGGTTTTAGAGTTTTACTTATTCTAGCTGTGACCACGAAACTTGGTGTTACATCTGCTCTACATATATCCACCCTTCAAGGGTACTAGTTTTTACCAATGTCGGATGACATGTCACAGACCAAGTTTTTAGAAGTCTGCATTTTGGATGTTCGGGAAATCTTTCACCCCAAAAATAACTTCGCTGTTGTTCTGCAGATTCCAGCCACCAAATGCTTTCTTCCTCTAAGGAAAAAGGAAGCCACTAGTGCCATGTCTGAAAAATACAAGGGTTGAGGAAGAATAACTTAATATCCCCAAGAATTGGCATGTGTGACATAATTACTGAATTTATGTAAGTTGCAACCTTTTACGCCTAGTCAGTTTGCTTTATAATTAGGTCTCATGTCGAGTACCAAATCACAAGGTGCTAGGGATCGGTACTTCCGGATGATGTTTTTAAGCTCTAGTTTAGCAAATAACACGTACAATTAAAATGATAAGCATCTATATCCGATCAGTAATACCTGTTGTTAATAGCATAACGGTCGAATTATTTTCTTACGATTTGCAGTGTTGGTAAGACAAAATTACTAGCAAGGGGGTCAAATCTCGCAATGAACCAATAGTTCTCAGCCTAGTCTCTTACTGACCACACTTAATCTAAGCAACAGATTCGTGAATCACTAATTTACTAAATTTCGTATTATAAAAAGTATTTACCTTTTTAAGAATTTATATCTCACTACAAGGCTTGTGTGATGGAGAATCGGGAAAACCTTCCACACCTTTTCAAAGTTGCTGCATTGCAGGTTTATTGAAACAAAGAATATTTAAATTGTTTCGTTATTTACAATTTCAACACATAACTGATTTGTATCTTCGTGAAGACCAAAATTTTGTTTATATTTTAATGGTGTTAAATTAATTGAATAGCACTTGAAAGATCACATTTGTCAGGTAACTAACCTTAAAATACACTTCTGTTGACCAAGTGTCAAAACTAGTTTCTATTCATATTACCTGTACTATTAACGACACAAACTGTAAATCCATTCTTTTACTGAAGCGCACTGGGATAAGATAGAATTTATTCAAGCGGATCGTCAAACGGGCCGACTTGGAACAGGAGAGTCACCACAGGACATTTTAATTTCCACTGTCATAAAACTTTGTCACCTTGACCAGGAAGGATTGAGGACTCACACTCATCGCAGTGGAAGTTCAAAAACGTAGCAAAATACCTTTTCTTACATGTGAAATTTTATCATTTTTTCACTTATTACTGGCTGCATTTGTTGCTATAGGTACACTTTTCTTCCTAAGTAAGAGAGATTCGTCGATGCATTTTTCATAGCATACAAACAGTAGTTACAGGTGTATGAAACTCTAGAATTTTCCAAATTTATTAAAAAACTGTGGAAACAATTGAGATTATTAACTATAAAACGTGATTTTTTTCTAAACATGAAATTTAAAATGTAACAGTTCATTCATTTTTTCATAAATTAAATAACTTCTAGAGTTTCATACAACTATAACTATGGTTTGTATGCTGTGCAAACGTCATCGCATAATCCCTCTTACTGGCGCAGTGGTTAGACACTGGACTCGCATTCCGGAGGACGACGGTTCAATCCCGCGTCCGGCCATCCTGATTTAGGTTTTCCGTGATTTCCCTAAATCGCTCCAGGCAAATGCCGGGATGGTTCCTTTCAAAGGGCACGGCCGACTTCCTTCCCCGTCCTTCCCTAATCCGATGAGACCGATGACCTCGCTGTCTGGTCTCCTTCCCCAAACCAACCAACCAACCAATCCCTCTTACTTAGGAAGATAAGCGTACCTATAGCAACAATTGCAGCCAGTAGTAAGCGAAAAAATGATGAAATTTCACAAGTAAAAAAAACATGTTTTGTTACGTTTTTCAGCTTCCACTGCTATGAGTATGAATCCTGAATCCTTCCTGGTCATGCTGTTAACGTTTCATGAATTTATTTGTAAAAGTATAAACAGTGGAAATTAAAATGTCGTGTGGTGCCTCTCCTGCTCCAAGTCGGCCCGTTTGACATCCTACCCCCGTTAATATCTGATCTATATTTAAAGCTAATATTGCTTTCTGACAAACATTTGTGTATGGAGTTTCCATTGTGGTATAGGTTTGATATTGGCCTGTGATCTTAGATGTTCCTGAGCAAAAAGAAACTTTCAATGTGGATATCTCAATGTAAAGACCCACTTATCAGATTTTCTGTACAAGTAACTATTGTGAAACACTAATGTATGTTGTGCAGTGCATTACACTGGGTAGAGATTAGTCAACCAGTGAATAAATGGATACAAATAAGTTTTATTGCCGGCTTTTGTATTTGAGAGGCAGTTGGGAATATTAAATATACTCCCCACGATATTTCAGAGGACCAGAGATATACACAACGCATTTGCAGCATGAAGGAGACCAACACAACGAATGATAAAGACAATAATTTATTTTGAACCATTCGGCCGGTCTTGTAGCAATAGAGTTAGTCCTGCAAATCTCACGACCTGTGATTGCACCAACAAATTCTAAACAAAAAAACTGACTGAGGTTTCAAAGTGAAGTGCTGCTTTTGTGCTCGGCACATAGGTCGTGCTCTCATGAAGTATGGAAGCTCAGCTATACTTGTACCACCATGCGTATTTGCATGCAGACTACTGGGAACTAAGTTCCAACCTCTCATGTGTAACGTTGTAGAGTGAGCTTTAACATCCCACAATGCTCGAAAATGTCAAAATGTCGAAACTGCTGTAGCAAGAAATATTCTTAATGGCAAAAATCTCAGAGATACGTTGAAGTCCAAAGTCACATCACATTCAGGGAAAATGATGATGTGCAGTGCCATTATATATCGTATGCCCTTTACGTTTCAGAAAGCTGGACATTCCCTAAAATGGAAACGCAAAAGAAAGGCAATGAGAAGAATGTGTGGTCCGTTGTAAGTCAGAGATACTTGGATAAAATGAAGGAATAATAAAGTTTATGATATCATGAACCAACCCAACGTTTCACAAAATCAGCAGACGATTCCATTAGGAAAGTTATGAAACCAGTATTCCAGGGAACTGACTCCCTGAGCAAGCTTTCCTTGACCACATTACAACAAAGACCACACAATGGTCTAACACATTTCATCGTTTTCACATTGCGATCCATCAACAGCTTTATGGCACTGATTTCCAAAATCGGTTACAATTCTCCGTAAGGTTACGGTGTCTATGGAAATTGTAGAGTTTAGCTGCATTTCTAGGCAAGATTTTGTTTTTGAATGAAGCATCGTGTACCTGAAGACGATCTAATCGATCTTCACAATGTCCATTACTGGTAAGTTGGAAACCTACCCTGCCTTAGAGAAGTGAATAAACAACAATCTTGCGCTGTAGACGTTTGCTGTGGGTTTTCGAGGATTGCATGCTGATGTGTCATGGAAATCATTCCCGTTTCTCATATATAATTGACAGAACATTTTGAGATGGCTGGCTGAAAATCTGGAACTCTTGTACCAACATCGATTAAAGTGCGGCATGCAAAAAAAAGAAAATAAATAAATAAAAAAAAAACTCTAGGGATAACACACATTAGAGGAGGAATGGGGTTGTAAGTTGTAATGGGCAGAAGTATTACAAAGATAAACGATATTAACGTCGAAACCATAATTCTCTTTAAGCTGATTGGACGCAGTTCTGCTATAATTTCTTTTAAATTTATATTATAATGTATTTGTGTTTCAGATTATTTTGTGTACTCTACTCACAGTTTTGAAAGTATGTGCATCAAATTACTTTCATTCCTATACTATAAAGAGTTTTTATTCTTTTCCTAATAAAAGATTGGTCAGGAAGAAGAGGTTAGCGATTAGCAATACTGACATTTTCAAAGGAAAGCTGCAGAACACTGGGTAATCAGATAATCGTTAATTACTTCACGTTCCATTTTACGCGCAGCTTTTATTCGCTCTGCTAGTTAGTACTAAGGTAGAAGGATTCGATAAATTAAAAACATTGGGAGAGGTCGTAGGCGAACGGTTATTCAAGTTAATGTGTAAAATTGAACTTTCCGAAGAATATCATTCACAAAATCCCAAAGATATCAACGGCAGATAAATGTGAGATCTCTCATACATTCAACAACCGATGCATCCAAGTTTCTCACAAGAACAATATTCAGAAAAATGGGAAAGAAAATTGACGATCGGTTATACGACGTTCAGTTTGGCTTTAGGAAACATAAATGCATTTGCGAAGCAATTCTGGGTAAAATCAAGACACATTCATAGGGTTTCGCGAAGTAGAAACAGTGTTGAACCATTAAAAAGGTACAAGTCACTTCAGACTACCAGAAACGGTTATGACCTATAAAGATATGAAAAAATAGTGTGTACAAAAATTAAGTGGAACTTGTGGGAAAGGAATACCAAGAGAAGTTCTCGGAATAAAAAGGGTGTGGGGTAAGTACGCAATCTTTGTCCACTTCTTTTCAATCTGTACGAAGAAGCAATGACGTTAGTAAAACACATGGTCTTCTTCTTGTCATTCACATCGTCACGAGACGAGCTGCTTCAAATCAATGATTCACCATATCACAGAACTTCAAGTAATCAGTCTTCGATCGAGAAAGAATCAGCAAACCTTAGATCTACTGCAGTCAGTGACGAGTACAAGCCTAAAATTATAGACGATCTTTATCAAAAAAATCCTTATGAATCTAAATTTCCACTAGGTCTGTTACCTGCTAAGACTAGAGTTGCAAAATTCCTTTTGTAGGCAATCTATCGTGTGACTTCGCAAAGTTATTTAGAAAATACGTTGTGGATGTCACCTTTTCGTGGTCAAACGAAGTCCAGCATCGGTACATCCATAATGAACTATCTACTAAAGACTCCGGGGTGTACAGAATTGAGTGTGTCGCCTGTGAAGCTTCATATGTTGGACAGACTGGTAAGAAATTTTTAGAAAAGTCTAGTGAACATTTACTTGACAAGAAAGGCCATTAAGCAGCATTCAGCGTTTGCTGAGTTCCAAAAATCTAATGACCCCCGGCCCCAAATATTGAAGAATTTACATGTACTCCATACTGCCAGTAAAGGGAAAAAGCTAAATTTTTTTGAGAGTATGGAAATTCTTAAACACACCAGTGCAGAGGAAGTTAGACTGTTGAATGATCAAATGCTTAGCAGAAACCAGTTTTACTGTGATCATTATTCATTCCTTCAACCTCTAACTGTTTTTTGTGTTCTGACTTGTTAAGTTTTACTCTCATTTTAAGTTTTATTGTTAGGCAGTTTTTAACAATTTCATACTGGGTAGACTGCATAGAAGTCATTTTACCCTTATGTCTTTACATTTTATTTTATCGCTACACCTGTACTAACTTAATTTCAATAATTTTACTGTTTACTTAATTTTCATCATATGTGAATTAGATGTGCAACCGCCTTACTTAAGTACGTTGGTCAACCAACGTTGTCTACCATCAATGTTTGTTACTACGATTATGTAATCTCTTTACGACTCTATGTTTGTGTGGCTGTCTGCGAGGTCTGCTGTATCTCGTATTCTCGAAAGAATTATATTTACATTTCGTCCGCTGTACGCAATGCTCCTTGCTGTTGTACTGGTCCTTTGGGAACAAGAAACATTTATTTATGGTTGGCATGAAGTGTATAAACGAATTGTTATTCTGTGTGCAAAAGAGTAAGTACAAATTTTTAATTAGCTCACTGTGACGTACATGAAAGCGTTGTCGATAGTGCAGGGCAATCTATGTTTTAAGAACAATAAAAACAACAGAAACAGATTTTCATAATTATTTTACTCTTGTTTCTTATCTCGCAGATATTAGAAAGTGGGAAAGACGTGGACGGAGACGTACATATCTTGTATTTCTGGTAAATATATGCTGTTATTTATGGCCAAACCACTTATTTCAGTAGCGGTAGTAACCCTACAAGTGCGAAAATTTAATTGTACGTTTCTGCATAGATTAATAACGTGCGGCACACCGCGAGTTGTAATTATTATTGGTGGCCGCCATTTGCAAGACGGCAGATTCTTATTGAGATTACTCCAAAATTAAGAGGCATAAAGCAAAATGGAGAGGTTTTACAGTTAGCTTCTTGGGTAAACATATTAAAGTCAAGAGAACTTGCCGGCGAAAGGTAAAGGTCCCGAGTTCGAGGCTCGGTCCGGCACACAGATTTAATTTGCCGGCAAGTTTCTTACGAAGCACACTCCGCTGCAGAGTGAAAATCTTATTCTGGATACTAAAATTAATTTTATTCATTTTGCGAAGTATTGTATCGATATTAAAACAGATTCTTGTGGTTGACGCTTCGAGGCTATCTTTTGTTCAAGTGACGAGATTTTCACAATTGAGAAAGTGCTCAACTCTGAATAAATAATAAGTGTACCATGCAAAAAGTGTTTCTCCAGGTGAGCCTACGAAAGTATAAATTATTATTCATGTGAGAAGACATTCCATTACAACTCTGAGATGTTTCTAAAAGAGAACGATTAAGGTGTCTCACATCGATCTGCTCCTTATTTAACTTGCGTCTATGCAGATATTCTAAAGTGATTTTTATAGGGCACTTGTACACAGCAAGCCATAACAAAATCAAAAATAATAATACTCGCCCATGATAAGGAGCTGCAATGAATACGTTGTGTGCAGCCTTATGTGATCTTACAACGTATTATTAACATCACGAGTGTACACACACACACACACACACACACACACACACACACACACACACACACACGCCAAAACACATGAAAAAATCACTCCAATGTGTACTCCGGAACGCGGTTGGTTCCATATTATGTAAACTTTCTTAATATTTTCCTTGATTTGCCGTAGTTCGTCTTAGCAGTAGATATTATACGTGGCATTTTATTCCCGCTTTCGGGTCCTTTATGATTCATTTGCCAATGACGATATGACTATGGCTCTTTTTAACAATTTTTATCTTAGCGCCATATGCTGGCATTAAGGGAAGGATGTTGGCTCACCATATTATTTCTTACTTTAGTTCACAGCTGTTGTTAATTGTAGAGACGGCTAAACAACCTGGAACTTTGCCTCATATTACCGCCATGCCCCCGTTTTTAACGTACCCATGTCCCATAATGTTATTTTACAACCGTAAGTTAATGTGAAGATCCCCTACAATTACCAATAAATTGATTAGACAATTTACAATCTAGACTGTCGAGATTCAGGAAGTTCTGGAGTGGGAATAAAATTCATGGTGAAAGGATGTCAACGATAAGACTCACTGCTATCCTTAGTGTAAGATTTACGGGACCAGCTGAATAAAATAGAGTCTAATAATGAACACACAATATGGATTGAGAACAAACCGAGGAAAAAGGAAAGTGACGAGAAGTAGCAGAGATGAAAACAGAGGAGAACTTAACATCAAAATTTGGGACCACGAAGTAGACAAAATGGAGGCATTCTTCTAGCTTGGAAGTAAAATAACATATGATGAACGAAACAAGGGGGACATAAACAGCAGACTAGCACAGGCAAAGAGCGCATTCCTGGCCTGGAGGAGTCTACTGGTGTCGAACATAGGCCTCATTTTGAGGAATAAATTACTGAGAATGTACGTTTGGGGCACACCATTGTACAGTAGTGAGCTACGGACTTTGGGCTAACTGGAGAAGAAGAGAATTCGAGGGGTCTGAGACGTCATGGCACACGAGAGTGATGAAAATTAAGTGAACTGAAAAGAAATGAGGAGGTTTCCCACAGAATTGGTGAGGAAAGTAATACATGGAAAACACTGAAAAGAAGAAGGGACAGGATGATAGGACATCTGTTAAGGGATCAGATAATAACATCCGTGGTACCAGAAGGAGCTGTAGAAGCCAGACACTGTATGGGAATACAGAGATTTGATTGTATCGATGAAATAAATGAGGACGTTGGTGGCACGTATAACTGTGATATGAAGAGTTTGGCACACGAGACGATTTCGTGGCGGGCCGCAACAGAGCAGACAGTCATCGGATGACCCAATAAAACAAAAAATAACGAATGTTTACTAACGGTGACGATACCTTGGATTACTTAGGAATAAATGATGTGATTGACCTATTACGAAAGCCAAAAATCTCGAAAAACTGGACAGTAGTCTTGATCTTTGTGAACTATGGCTTGGTAGTTAAAACAGAGACAGAAGTATGTTGTTATTCTATGACAAGAATATAAAAAGGACTGTGCGAGAGCAGTCCATCATCCGGACGGCAATCGAAGAAAAAGTTCTTAACATCATCTCGTAACATTTCCCTCCAATAGAAATTCATCCTGTCCTGTGACGCTGTGAATAACAAATGGCTTTTAATTGTTCGCTGTCCTTTTTACTTCGTGAAGGTTTCATCATTAATAATTATTAGTGTGATCACTTTATTAGACATATAAAATACTGTATATCCCGCTGTTGCACATCGTAATCAGACTGCCGGTACTCAGACGATTGTCACTGGACGGAAAAGTCGGTGCTAGTCGCAGTGTCAAACCATTATCAATTAGCTTCCGATAAAAGTTTGAATTGCAGATTTATTCCATCAGCACGTACTGAATAAAGTGGGGAATAAAGGCATTTAATTCTGTGCATAAAACGCGAAGCAGATGTGGAAAAAAAGAAAGAAAACATAGAAGCCATGAATTATGAAGACTGTCGAAACATTAAGGGAATGTGGCGATAAACAGTTGGCCTGCGTGGAATGTGAGCTCAAAACTGTATGAAATACGTGAATGTAATCGTATAGAAAGGAAAACAATGTAGCTTTGATCACCCTCAAAATTATCTATACCAGTTGTCATACACTTTTAGTATTGTTTTCAAATTGTTGCTGTCAGAGAAAAGACGTAAAATGACACCTCGAAGCCAAAAATATCTACACAAACACCCACACACAGTGTCAAGGCATATTATCTACATCTACATTTATACTCCACAAGCCACCTAACGGTGTGTGGCGGAGGGCATTTTACGTGCCACTGTCATTACCTCCCTTTCCTGTTCCAGTCGCGTATGGTTCGCGGGAAGAACGACTGCCGGAAAGCCTCCGTGCGCGTTCGTATCTCTATAATTTTACATTCGTGATCTCCTCGGGAGGTATAAGTAGGAGGAAGCAATATATTCGATACCTCGTCCAGAAACGCACCCTCTCGAAACCTGGACAGCAAGCTACACCGCGATGCAGAGCGCCTCCCTTGCAGAGTCTGCCACTTGAGTTTGCTAAACATCTGCGTAACGCTATCACGCTTACCAAATGACCCTGTGACGAAACGCCCCGCTCTTCTTTCGATCTTCTCAATCTACTTTGTCAACCCCACCTGGTATGGATCCCACACTGATGAGCAATACTCAAGTATAGGTCGAACGAGTGTTTTGCAAGCGACCTCCTTTGTTGATGGTCTACATTTTCTAAGGACTCTCCCAATGAATCTCAACCTGACATGCTGTAGCAAGTTTGATAAGTAGACGCAATACAATTTTTCTTTGTTTCTTGGATTTTGTATCGTCGTAAATGATAAATTTGCTAATGCATGTCGGGAATATTATGAATAACACATTAATTTCGAAACGGAATAAAGTTAGCTTAAATACGACTAAGGGATTTTATTAGAAAACTGACATTTACCTTTATTTTTATGTAACTAAGTTGGCACGGATTGCCGAGAAAAACTTTTACTAGTTGACTGAAGTATGGTTCAAATGGCTCTGAGCACTATGGGACTTAACATCTGAGATCATCAGCCCGTAGACTTAGAACTATTTAAACCTAACTAACCTAAGGACATCACACACAGCCATGCCCGAGGCAGGATTCGAACCTGCGACCGTAGCAGCAGCGCGGTTCCAGACTGATGTGCCCAAAACCGCTCGGCCATAACGGCCGGCGACTGAAGTATGCTCTTTGAGAAATCCAGTGAAACAAACGAGGGCAAAGTGATTATGGATAGCACCAACAGACAGTACAATCTGTAAGACGAATTTTTAAATTCACAAAGAAACTTTCTACTCACGGCAGATAAGGAGGGGGTTCAATAAGTAACGCAACACATTTCTTTTCTTGGCCAATTTCGGTTGAAAAAACCGCAGAAATTGTTATCGGACGTCGTAAATATTCACGCTTCAGCTCCTATAGCTTAATTAAGTTCCGTTAGCTGGCGGCGTTGTACGTAGCCTTTAACACGGCGTCTGTAACGGAAATGTGTTCCAATCAATTGACTTTCTTTTCGCGGAAAACCAGACCATCGCAGATATTCATAACCGTTTGCAGAGTGTCTACAGAGACCTGGCAGCGAACAAAAGCATTGTGAGTGGTTGGCCTAGGCGTCTGCCATCTTCGCAACAAGGTCGCGCAAACCTGTCCGATCTAGTGCTTGCCGGCTGACCTCACCCTGCTATGACCTTTTCAACGCTGGAAAGTGCGGACACACTCATTTCGCTGCACGACTGGACGTCTCTGTTCGTAGTGCTGACACACTCGTCCACTTGTCGGGGTACTCAAAGTTCTGTGCCTACTGTGTTCCACGCCGCCAAGCAGATGACCATAAAGAGCAAAGAAGGATCAACCATGCTCAATTTTTTGCGCCTTATGAGGTTTATCGTGAGGTTTTTGTGTCGATCGTCTCAGGCGATGAAGGATCGATGTCGACTTGTACAGTGGTACCGCGTGGGCGTACAGGTCCTACAAGCAACGTGGCGTAAGGCCGTAGTATTGAAATGAGATTAACTTGAGAAATAGGGTTCTGTAGCCAAAAAAGTGGGAAATTATATGGGGTATTGGTATCCTGAATAAAACCAACGTGCTTTCAGAAAAAAATGTCTTGCTTTATGTATTAAACACCCATCGTATACTGAAAGGATAGTTTGCAGGAGAAGTGAACTACCATGACAATTATAAGTGTGCCTTGACTCTGGTTTTGTTTTCAGCTGCAGATAGATATTTAGAAAATGGATAATGTGGACGGAAAACATAAAACTGGTAATGTTAAAACATTCAATAAGTCTGTATCTAAATACGACTCATGTTTAACCTCAGACAAACTATATCTACCTTTGTTGTTTCTTTATTTTACTTAAATGAGGAGAATAAAATATTCAGCCCTTCGGCTTATGAATGAATCTATAACGATACAGTCTTTATCCACCTTTGTTGATTCATTATTTTACTTAAATGAGAAAAATACACCCTTTCGCATAACCAATGAATGGCCAACGATACATGAATCGTTCTTTTCATACAGTTCTGTAAGCAAATTGTAATTTTACGTATTTTTTACTTCTAGAAGCTTTGATGTGTTTTCTATTACTAAGTCTGGACAAGTCAGATCGATTATCGTAAGTATTAATTGCGAAAAATACAGAATAATTTGAAATATTCTTTTTCAGCACAATTTGACGCAGTACAATTTTGGCTGCGAAGAATATTTCATGAGCTCCATCACAATGAGTCCCACACACAACAGAAATTTTATGGGACGTCTTGTTTATTACAATCTTTTTTTTCATTGCGATCAACAGTGCAGCCATAAATTATGCATTATCCAGCGAACAGGCACTGTAATGCGTTCCTCATAAGAATAAACCTGATGTAAACAAACACAAACGCGATGATTGGTCAGAAGCCATAGCACATGTACTCTGGTGTTGTTCACGCTCTTCGAAGTAGTTCCTACTTATACATTACATATCTTATTAATAAGTTACGTTAAATGAAACGTTAAAATATTCAAATATAGTAACAGTCATCAACGTTTCTCTTGATGACGCTTTAGCTACGCAATTTTTATTTCAAAAATCGTGTACAGTCACAGCCTCTGCAGCGTTGTGCTCTCATTGTCGGGCTGTTAATGCGCTGTATGAAAATGGCTGAGGCTGCTTTCTGTTCCGTAGTGAAACACGCGCGAGGAACACGGTTAAAAGTGCCGAAAAATAGGCTGTTCTTTATTTTTTTCAAAAATTTACGGAGACAGTTGGCTTTCAAGTTTTCCCAGCGTTGCATATACTGCAGTTGATGAACAAACCTGCATTGAACGTGTAGCGCGGTCGGAAGCGTAGTGGAATGTGAACCAGATGCGTTCTTTCAAATCTCCATAGCATTTTCTTCTCGTTCAATGAAATACCTACAGCTCGTTATTATCAAACTCATGATCATTTTTTATGAATAATGCACGACTCCTTGTTTCTTATGACAAATTCCTGTTTCCAATTCAAATACAAATTCTTAACTATAGAAGTTTTATGAAATACTGTTCATAAAAGTTGTGTAAATTAAGAAAAAATAACAATTTAATTTTTAAGGCAAAAATGAAAAACCATATTCTCTTTATTTGGACTATTTTCATCGTTTTACACCACAGAGATAGATAAGCATCGTAGAAACATGAAAAACAATCATTTTCTCAGCATTGAGTACAACATACAAATGCTGCATTTTTACATTTGCTACTGTACCTTTACAATATGAACCCAATAGAACTGATATGGAAGTAAGTTGCGGGATTTGGCCCGAGAAGTAATAATATTGAAGTGCCAGATGTACCGGACCTAAGCGCGCGCAACTTTTTCACATTTCACTGCCGAACCCTGGTGGGATACAGAACGGCTCGTCATAAAAGAAGAAGAGAAAATGCTGCGCCTGGTTGGCTTCGTGGATTCTGTTGTAGATAGGCTCGTTATCAACGTAGCAGGTGACACTTCCAGAACTGAAATGTATTTCTCGGATTCGGATTAGGAAGGAGCTAAGAGATTACCAGACGACTGACTGTAATACCTTCAGTGGCTTCAATATTTGAATCCTTCAGTACTCTCTTCCGTTAACACAGCTTACGCAGAAAAATTACCCTGTGGTTAAGTCAGGAATTTTCATCATTCTTGTTTTTAATTACAGTAGTACGTTAGCTAAAAACGATAACGTGTTGTGATTTTCGTTTAGTCGTCTAAGGAGCGCATTGAGGGAGATTTGCAGTGTATTATTTCATTCTCCTTAAAAATTAAATGACATATGACATTCGAAGCTGTATTCCCCCTCTGCTCGCCTCTTTTCAAGTGTGAGCTGCAGCTAGCCACGTCACTGCAGGCTAGCTGTAGCAGCTGAACTGCCATTGCTGTCCAAGTTAAATGCGCCGCTAAAGCTGTTTTCCCGTATTATCTCTAAATCGATGTGCGCGTAACGCGCAACACAAAGCGTACCCTTATTATCGTACTTGACAGTACTCGAGACAGCTTAGCTGAAGTCCCACGTGAAACGGAAATCCAGTGAGGTTCAAGCAAACGCGGAGGAATACATAGCGCAATGTTTACATCAAGTTTATTCTTATGATGTACAGATTATACGTCTAGGCAAGGCTATCGCCGCGTCCTGTTAACACTTTTTCCTTTGCGAAGATAGTTTAACAGAAAATGCTATCGCGATTTTATCACATTTCATAAGAAACATAACAACACACATACACCAAGCTACAGCCTAATTTTTCTGGTGTGTACTCAGTGTACAACGGTGTCTCTACAATGACAACCACTCCTAACATCGACGGTTTTGTCAATTATAATAGGCATGTTTCGACCAAGTGGATACAAAGTTTTCGAAAAATAGTACCATACACAGCACAGTGTGATACTATGATGGTAGTTATTGGTGTCGTCTTTTGTAGTTTGTAACGTACTCATCGTTTTAAATATACTGTACGTGTTGCTTTAAGCGAAACCAAGTATATGACCTAATTACTTACAGCGTAGCACGAATAACTGAATCTGAAAAAATGTTCCAAAGTTTTGAGCATACATATTTCTGAAAATATCAATTGGAAAACAGTAAGTATTGAGCGTCTCAAATAATTTCAGAAACTTTAGCTTCTGCGTTATCTGTTGTATTAGGAAATAAGGAAATCAAAATGCGTTTATGCACTTCTTATGGCATAATTTTCCGAGACAGAAAGTATTGGTTGCAGAAAAACACTGACAACTATTTGTGATTTACTGTTACAGTCCTTTCACAGGCACCTCATCCCAATGACTGGCTCTCTAAACGCACAGCCACCACTGAAATTCTTCTTAAATTATTCTTCTTAATGATTTTAGAAATATCCACAGTTGCAACACAAGCAAACTACAATGAGGCTGACTGAGGCTCAAAAATGGGCTAGGTACGCGGGACAAAAATCCTTCCGTTTATGCCAATAACATTAAATATGTTACATGCAGCTACACAAGTTTTAATTTGAAACTGTAAACTGGAAGTAAGGCTCGGGGCAAGTAAGGCTAGCAACCTGTTTCCTTGGTACTTTAAATATGATGCTGGCAACAATCAGAGCAAAATGCCTCGGACCTTTGGAGGTGACGGAGTCCCACCTCTAACTGACAAACCAGGGACTCCTAAGATACGACTTGGCAAACAAATGGTAATGAGATGGGGAGCTATTAATATCAATGGGGGCTACTCTGGGAAGAAGGTAGAGCTGGCAGAGGCTGCAAGTAAAATGAGGCTGGACGTTTTAGCTGTTAGTGACATTCGGGTAAGGGGTGAGAAAGAAGAGGAAGTGGGAGAATACAAGGTCTACCTGTCAGAAGTCAAAGCAGGAATAGCACAATGGGGTGTAGGGCTTTACATCAGGAAAGAAATGGAACCCAGCGTAGTTGCAATAAGGTATGTAAACGAACGACTGATGTGGATAGATTCGACAGTGTCTAGCAAGAAAATTGGGATTGTGTCACTATATTCGCATTGTGAAGGGACAGATCAAGATAAGATGGATAGTTTTTATGAGGCACTCAGTGATGTAGTTGTTAGAGTAAAGGACAAGGACAGTGTTCTGCTCATGGGCGATTTTAACGCCGGGATAGGAAATCGAACAGAAGGGTATGAAAAGGTTATGGGTAAATTTGGAGAGGATATGGAGGCCAACAGGAACGGGAAACAACTCCTGGATTTCTGTGCCAGTATGGGCTTAGTAATCACAAACTCCTTTTTTAAACATAAGAACATTCACCGGTATACTTGGGAACGCAGGGGAACCAGATCTGCATTGACTATATAATAACAGATCAGGAATTCAGGAAGGCTGTGAGGGACACACGTGTATTCAGGGGATTCTTTGATGACACTGATCATTATTTAATCTGCAGTGAAATTGGGATTGTGAGGCCGAAAGTGCAGGAGGTCAGGTCCATATGTAGGAGGATAAGAGTGGAGAAACTTCAGGATAAGGAAATCAGGCACAAGTACATAACAGCGATCTCAGAAAGGTACCAGTTAGTTGAATATAGTCAATTACAGTCATTGGAAAAGGAATGGACAAGGTACAGGGACGCAGTACTAGAAGTGGCTAAAGAATGTCTTGGAACAGCAGTGTGTAAAAGTAGGATGAAGCAAACAGCTTGGTGGAATGACACAGTCAAGGCAGCCTGTAAAAGGAAAAAGAAGGCGTATCAAAAATGGCTACATACTAGAACTCAGGTAGACAGAGAAAGTTATGTTGAAGAAAGAAACAAAGCCAAACAGATAATTGCAGCATCCAAGAAGAAATCTTGGGAAGACTTTGGAAACAGGTTGGAGACTTTGGGTCAAGCTGCTGGAAAACCATTCTGGAGTGTAATTAGCAATCTTCGAAAGGGAGGTTCGAAGGAAATGACAAGTATTTTGGACAGGTCAGAACTCTTCGCCTGCTGGTGAATCCTTTGGATTCCTTGGGCAGATGGAGGCAATATTTTGAAGAGTTGCTCAATGTAGGTGAAAATACGACCAGTAATGTTACAGATTTCGAGGTACAATGGGATAGCAATGATGATGGAAATAGGATCACATTTGAGCAAGTGGAGAAAATGGTCAGTAGATTGCAGTGCAATAAAGCAGCTGGGGTGGATGAAATTAAGTCGGAACTCATCAAATAAAGTAGAATGTCAGGTCTTAAATGGCTACACAGGGTAATTGAAATGGCCTGGGACTCGGGACAGGTTCCATCAGACTGGACAAAAGCAGTAATCACACCAATCTTTAAACATGTAAACAGAAAAGATTGTAACAACTACAGAGGTATCTCTTTAATCAGCGTTGTGGGTAAAATCTTCACAGGTATTGTTGAAAGGAAAGTGCGAGTATTAGTTGAGGACCAATTGGATGAAAATCAGTGTGGGTTTAGGCCTCTTAGAGGTTGTCAGGACCAGATCTTTAGCTTACGGCAAATAATGGAGAAGTGTTATGAGTGGAACAGGGAATTGTATCTATGCTTTATGGATCTAGAAAAGGCATATGACCGGGTTCCTAGGAGGAAGTTATTGTCCGTTCTACGAGATTATGGAATAGGAGGCAAACTTTTGCAAGCAATTAAAGGTCTTTACGTGGATAGTCAGGCAGCAGTTAGAGTTGACAGTAAATTGAGTTCATGGTTCAGAGTAGTTTCAGGGGTAAGACAAGGCTGCAACCTGTCTCCACTGTTGTTCATATTATTTATGGATCATATGTTAAAAACAATAGACTGGCTGAGGGAGATTAAGACATGTGAACACAAAATAAGCAGTCTTGCATATGCGGATGACTTAGTTGTGATGGCAGATTCGATTGAAAGTTTGCAAAGTAATATTTCAGAGCTAGATCAGAAATTTAAGGACTATGGTATGAAGATTAGCACCTCCAAAACGAAAGTAATGTCAGTGGGAAAGAAATATAAACAGATTGAGTGCCAAGTAGGAGGAACAAAGTTAGAACATGTGGGTGGTTTCAAGTACTTGGGATGCATATTCTCACAGGATGGCAACATAGTGAAAGAACTGGAAGTGAGGTGTAGCAAAGCTAATGCAGTGAGCGCTCAGCTACGATCTACTCTCTTCTGCAAGAAGGAAGTCAGTACCAAGACTAAGTTATCTGTGCACCGTTCAATCTTTCCACCAACTTTGTTGTATGGGAGCGAAAGCTGGGTGGATTCAGGTTACCTTATAAACAAGGTTGAGGTTACAGATATGAAAGTAGCTAGGTTGGTTGCAGGTACTAGTAGATGGGAACAATGGCAGGAGGGTGTCCACAATGAGGAAATCAAAGAAAAACTGGGAATGAACTCTATAGATGTAGCAGTCAGGGCGAACAGGCTTAGATGGTGGGGTCATGTTATACGCATGGGAGAAGCAAGGTTACCCAAGAAACTCATGGGTTCAGCAGTAGAGGGTAGGAGGAGTCGGGGCAGACCAAGAAGAAGGTACCGGGATTCGGTTAAGAATGATTTTGAAGTAATAGGTTTAACATCAGAAGAGGCACCAATGTTAGCACTGAATAGGGGATCATGGAGGAATTTTATAAGGGGGGCTGTGCTCCAGACTGAACGCTGAAATGCACAATCAGTCTTAAATGATGATGATGATGATAATGATGATGACTGTAAACTGGAATCGTTTCTCCTCGACCGTCTTTCTATTCTATAGATGATTTTTTTAAGGTATTATACTATAAGTATGTGATTGTATGTCCATCCCTCTGATTGGATGGTTGAGGGACTTCGGCCGTTCATTTATGTGATAAAATGGAACACCTAAATCCATTCCTACGATGTTGTTTATTATGTGGTTACCAGTTTTGGTGCTTCATTACACCATCTTTAGACCTTAACTGATAGTGAGGGGGTTAACTCCAGTCTTATACACGATCCCATCAGTGACCTACATCAATGAACTGGTTTTCACAGACTACCTGTAACAACGATGTTGCGTCTCCAGTCATCAACTACATGTTAGGAGTTCATGGATGGAGACACAACATCGTTGTTACAGGTAGTATGCGAAAACCAGTTCATGGATGTTGGTCACTGATGGATTGTGTATATGACTGGAGTTAACCCCCTCACTATCAGTTGAGGTCTGAAGATGGTGTAATGAGCACCTAAACTGGTAACCATATAATAAATAACATCGTAAGGATGGATGTAGGAGTTCCATTTTATTACGTAAGTGTGTTTAGTGTATAACAGATTATGTGGCTGCTTTTCTCCTGTTATTTTTTCCTTCCCCATAATTTTTTTTCAAATATCTTCATTATGATTACTTATATGTGTACAGTATCCAAAAATTTCGAATATTAACTCAGGACTTACCCAACATAACTTTATTATCTGTTACATTCTTTTGGTTAACTGTAACTCATAAGTATATTTAGTTTAGCTGAAATCTATGCTAATTATCAACATCATTAATTTTAGATTTCGTTATCATTGTTCCTACGTAAACATATATCTCTTTATTGGCTTACTGATAAAGTAGATCAAAAATATATACAAATAAGTGCAGCATTTATACAGCTAATGTTAGAAATATGTTAGAACTTTTGCACTCATTTAATTCCTGAGTAATTAGCATTCTTTTTTAAACAATTTAACTGATGTAGAATCCCATATTTTGGCAAACTACACAGCATAATACAACAGCAATTATTATTGTACCTAAAAGTTAACTTTCAGAATCATCTCCCTCCGCTGTTCAGTAAATCAGAAATGTAAATTTTTTAATTGTAATTTGTACAAAGCCAGTGAATAGCAATAGATAAATGTAGTTCTGATTATTGTAATATTATAAGAAAGGCTACTAAGAAGCCATTTAAGTCAGTCTGCGGAAGGTTATGAAGCGAGTAAAACTCAAAAACGACTTCCATAACTGACTTCCTGCCAACTTCCAACTCGCCAAGCAGAACAAAGGTATATTCCAGACAATAATACTTAGCTGGATAGACTTTCTGAAGTGGCTCCTCATTGCCTATTCTGGGGATGATAAAGTCTCTACATAATATTGATCGCTTTCATAAGTAAAACAAAATAAAAAACTTGCGTTTGATGTACTAATTACATAAACAAATGGTCGCTAGGTTGAACACAGGTGCATCGAATGTGAAATAACATACCCCAACTGCAATCGTTTAAATTTAACTAATAAAATAACATTTCTGTAAAATCTCACAGTAATTTGTGGGCTAGTGATAAGCTACTATGTGACTGAGTGAACTGAAACTAGCTCGAGCAAAAATACAGGGGTTAGAGGACATGCTATAATTTATAAAATGAATAAATAAAAATATTTGGAAAACACAGGCAGTGTTGACAGCAAAAGATTAGTCGAAGCTAAACTCCACAATAACTCAAAGAAATAAAAGTCCATTCGTCACTTGATGCGTTAATCCTAAGTGGCGATCAGTAACAGAAAAAAATTTAAGTCCCCACTGGCGAACTGAGTTAAAATCAGACTCAGTGCAACTAATTCAGTGTCCACATAAGCTTCACACGCAAAATTACAACCTGAACAACCAGCGAAAATAAATCAGCGTCCTGGACCCTACAGAATGGCTCTAAATTCCAAATAAACTCACGTGAATATTTCATAGTGCCGCGTCTGGCGACATGAAAAATTTCAGTCACCAAAAACGTGCAGTGCAGTCAGCACTCAGACCAGCCCAGATGTTGTCTCTCTGACTCCAACCTAAACAGTGCGAAACAGGAAGATGGCTACTGCCCTTTTAAGTCCTTGTCACTCCCCTTCAAAGGAAACATGCTGCAACCATGTTACTTAATGACTTCACATTGTTGCTAGCCTGATTTACAAATACCTAAATGATAGAAAGATATGAAATAAGAATGCGCCATTAGCTGCAAGCTAAAATTCCCCCCCCCCCCCCCCCAAAAAAAAACGTTTTCTTCAAACTTAATTTTACGTGCAGCAGTCCACCCAAAATTTAAAGTTAAACAAGTGCAAAGTTTTATTGCGCTGCTAACAATGGTTTCATGTTATCCATGCCACCTGTTTCTACTATAAAAATGAATATGGCACAACTTCCTTATAGAAAATTTACTATTCTTTCCTCTGCTGTACTCAGAATTAACATAGCTTCAACAGTTTTTAAGCTGTAGCCAAATCTACGCAAATTAATAAACAATTACTAAGACAATAAAAAGTAGATGAGTTTCATTATTTGGGCAGCAAAATCACTGATGATGGCCGTGGCAGAGAAGATATAAAACGTCGACGGGCAATGGCAACAAAAGCGTTTTCGCGTAAGAGAAATTTGTTAACATTAAATAAAGATTTAAGTGTTACTTTCTGGAAGCATTTATATGGCGTGTAGCCATTTATGGATGTGGAATGTCATGGACAAACAGTTTACACAAGAAGAGAATAGAAGCTTTTTAAATGTGGTGCTACAGAGGAGGGCTGAAGATTAGATGAGTAGACCACATAACTAATGAGGAGATACTGAATAGAACTGGCGAAGTCCGCCTAGAGGAAGGGATCGGCTGATAGGACATATTCTGAGACATCAAGGGATCACCAATTTAGTATGGAAGGAAATATGAGGGGTGAAAGTCCTACAGGGGGACCAAGAGACGAACACGTTAAGCAAATTCAGAAAAACGTAGGTTACAAAAGTTATTCAGTGATGAAGAGGCTTGCACAGGATAGAGTAGCATGGATAGCTGCATCAAACCAATCTTCGGACTGAAGACCACAACAACAACACAATAAAAATCTGATTCTTATGAACTAACTGTTGTGTGTAATATGATGCTTGGCAACACATACCATCTTGCTAACTGTGTACGTATCTTGTATTAAATTTTAAAAAAGTTTCCAAAATAGAATTTTTTTGCTCAGATCGCAGTTGCTAGATCTGGGTAATAAATCTTCTATTTTGGAAACTTTTTTACGTTGATACAGAGATCTCTGTCCTTCTGACAATGTCAGGTAATAACTGGACTAAATTATTTGCTGATTTTTAACTAAAGCTGAATTAAAAAGTATGTCACGGGTCAATTAATTACTATGTGAAACATGGGAGTGTTTAAGCCAATGCACATTAATGAGCGTTTCAATTTGATGGCATGATCTCTGTTGTACCACAAATAATATAAAAGTTATTAACTATTCAATGAATTTCAGTAGAATTATTGTTCTCGATGCTGTAACTCCCCACACAGTTTAATTATAAAGCGCATCTGCATACCAGCACAATCGTATTCTTCTCCTCTTTAATCTGATGCATCGTACTCCTCTGTACGTGTCATAGTTTGTGCTGCAGGTGAGCAAACACGAACAGTGTGTGTGTGTGTGTGTGTGTGTGTGTGTGTGTGTGTGTGTGTGTGTGGACGGTGGAATTGACGTCACGTCTGTTTTTGTTTGAACCTGAAAGGAGCACCTTGTTCACCTGGCAGCTACCACCTTTCTCGGCCGCCGATACGCCCACCACAGCCCTAGCTGAAGCTGTGTGTACCCAGTCTCTGTATCGCGGGGCGCATGCAAACTGAATGCCGCTTAAGACAGAAGCGAATCACTCACTCTCTGATATAGTCGTCATTTGACACATTTCTGTTTAAATGTATATTCGGGTATGTACAAGGTGACAGTTATTCAACTATATGAATAAAAACGTAAATTAGTTACAAATTATGGCATGCACACACTTTATTCAGCATGTAAACGTCACCACAGATATTCGGATTTAGGTTTTGACATGTTTGACATGTCTTCCATCATTGGCGACGATGTGGCGCAGAAGAACTGCGAAATTCTGCATGACCCGCTGAAGTTTCTGGACATCGGTGCTATCGATGACCTCCTGAATGGTGTTTTCAGCAACAGCAATGATTTTGGGGTTATTGCTGTTCACCTTTTCTTTAATATAGCCGCACAAAAAGGAGTCGCATGTGCTCAGATCCGCAGAATAAGTCGGCCAATTGAGGCCCAAGCCAGTGGCCTCTGGGTACCCACAGCCAGAACGCGGTTCCCAAAGTGCTCCTCGATGGGGTCGAGTTCCGTCTTGCATGAACCACATCTTGTAGAAATCAGGATCACTTTGGATAATTTGGATGAAATCATCTTCCAAAACCTTCACGTACCGTTCGATAGTCACCGTGCCATCAAGGAATATCACACCCATCATTCCCGGACTGGACACTGCACAGCATGCAGTCACCCGTTGAGGGTGAAGAGACTTCTCGGTCGAGAAAAGCGTATTCTCAGTCCCCCAAATGCGCCAGTTGTTCTTATTAGTGAACCCATCCAAATAACAGTGGGCTTCGTCACTAAACCAAACCATAGAATTCCTATCATGCCCCGCGGCCGACCGTGCAGCTTGAACGTCCTAATGCAAACCGTTCAGAAGTTATGACGATTTTATTTCATATAGTTCAATAATTGCCACCCATTTATTTGTATGATGCAAACTACCATGTTCAAACAATATTATGAAAATTAAAACTGGCATGTTCAAAAGATTTAGGGAAACGCGGATATAAACGGTCGGTATATTAAATCCGTTTCGATATATGCGTTACCTGTGGTCTTATTGTATGGCTTCAGATTTTTGCTTTCAATGTAGGCAACAATTACAGCAATTCGGGTGTGTCATGCATTACAGCGTCAGGTGACTCATCAGAAGGAAGTGATTACACGTGTCCCAGTGTTTTCTAGTGAAGTACACACATGGCTGTAGTCATTTGTGAACTTCGCATTCAACCAAGCACATGCAATGCTACATCTGAATGCAGTGCTAGCAACAAGGTATGTCTGTTTGATCCAAAAAGGATGGACTTTCAGCCGTGTTGCTACAGATTCCGATGCCCATCCATGTGTGAATATACTACAGGTAGACAGATCAGCACACAAAGCGAGTTGGACAAGGCCGCCAAGGCAGTACAACAGTACGTGAAGACTGATATCCAGCCGTCCCTACGTTGCGGCGTCGTATAGATGCCGCCAGAGCACTGAAAGACGACCTCAGAGGGGCCACTGGAGCCGCTGTGTCCGTTCAGACTGTAATAAAGAAGTTACGAGATAGGTTCTTACGGCCCAGACGTCCTGTTCGAGAACCCCACTTGACATGACATCTTGCAGCTCGCCTACAGTTCTGCAGTTCCCATGTCAACTAGCAGCTACATCACTGGCGACACGTATTATTTACAGACTATTCCAGATATCCTCTGGCGCAAGGTGATGGATGGCCGTGTTCGTGTGCAGAGACCCGTGGTGAGTGGTACCTCCGAAATTTTGTCGAGAAAATCGACAAATTTCCAAGATTCTGTGATGTTGATGGCCAGACGGATTCTGTCGTTGTCCACGACTGCCATATGGGCACTCAGTATATCTAACACATCCTGTTCGATCATACAGTGGCTGCTGCATACGATGGCGGTCGTGGATTCCTTCTAATGCCACGGCCTATGCGGCAGGCGTCAGCATGGATGTGTCGCGAAACCTGGACATCCAAGTAATGGAATGGTCGGTTGTGTGTCCTGACCTAAACCCCCCGTGCATGTCTGGGGCATGCTTTGGAGGCATGTTCGTAATCGTCTTGTCGCACCACAGACTCTCCAAGCGTTCACATGGGCTCTAGTTGAAGAATAAGAAGGCATACCCCAGGGTGATCTACAGAGACTTCTACGAAGCATCTCATGTCGGTGTCGGGCAGTGATAAATGCTCACGGAGGGCAGAAACGTTATTGATGTTCTCAAAGTCCAATGTAAAGCAACCAAGACGACGGGATGAATGATCGTTTCCGCTTTGTTTTCGACAAGCGAATGACGAAGTAGTGATGTTTTGCTGTGTACTTAAATTGTGGAAGATAAAGGTAAAATTAGATAACACACCCTGTCCTCATCTATTGCTCAGTAGAGTATGGCAAACGCCCAAAGTCATGTTCGCCGACACCTTTGGAGTAGTTTATAAGACATTTGAAATTACCATTTGAGCTTCATTGTATTCTAAGCGAATGTTTGAAATTTATCAAAAAATAGTTCAAATGGCTATGAGCACTACGAGACTTAACGTCTGAGGTCACCAGTCCTCTAGAACTTATAACTAATTAAACCTAAGTGCATCACATACATCCATGCCCGAGGCAGGATTCGAACCTACGACCGTAGTAGTCGCACGGTTCCGGACTGAAGCGCCTAGAACCGCTCGGCCACCACGGCCGGCGAAGTTTATCAAGTTGTTCTTTTTCGTACTGACAGTGAGCCATTGAAAAATGAGCGGTAGACCAGTCCTATTACAAAGGAAATCGATGAAAATCGTCATTGCTGTAACAAGGGTACAGGGTAACACGTGACTGAGACACAACCCGTCACATGCCACCTGCAGCGGTACAACTGGAGACTCACACGCTACCAAGTCCATGAATACAGAGTGCGCCTTTCTCTCCCGCCTTCTGATTGCTTTTACTCAGTGCTGACCGTACTATCCTTTCTCTCTCGCACTGGAAAGACGTTCTGCGGTTCCAAAGCCTCTATTTGCATGTTTTCTATTATCTGATGAAGCCGTCGCAATCCCTTGGATTGTTTAATTTCGGATACGAATTTAGTTATGACTCTCGCATGACACATACATTTATTTATTCCGCTTTCTCCTGTATCCCGTTTAATGGAATTTTGGATCATGAGCCGTTAAAACTTTCCGCTTTTTATTCTATTCTTCAGCTCTCCTTTCCATATTCAATCTCTGAGACGGATTATTAAATCTGTCTTAATTCCACTCTATAACATCTCGCTGCTGTTATTTGCTGTCATTCGATGACCATCAGACAAGTCACAGACTGACTGTCTCCGTCCAAACAGTCCTCGGAAACCCCAGCGGTGTCGAGTGACCGGCATATCATCGTCAGCCAATAGGTGTCACTGAATGCAGATGTGCAGGGGCTTGTGGTCAGCACACCGCTCTCCAAGCCGTTGTCAGGTTTTGTAACCAAAGCCACTATTTCTCAGTCTAACAGCTCTTCAACTGTCTTCACAAGGGCTGAGTGCACCGCGCTTGCCAACAGAGGTCGGCAAACCCGGACGGTCACCCATCCAAGTCATCTCCAGACCCGGCAGCGCTTAACTTTGGCGATCTGATGGGAAACGGTGTTATCACTGCGGCAAGACCGTTGGCAGACAAAGTCATAGGGAGACATGTAAATAGAGAGATAGGGAAAGGAAGACAGGCAGACGGAGAACAGTTCGTATATACAGGGTGGCCCATTTGAAGTTTCGAATGAGATTATCTCGAAAACTATGCATCGGGTAAAAATAGTGTATAAGACAAGTTTGTAAGCTCAACGCGGGACATCAAATGATACTACACGTGACCTCCAGTCCCCGCTCCCTTGGGTGGGGCGGGGGGCAACTTTGATCTTAAATGTAAACACTCATTTTTTATTGCAGTTTGAGATTCTCCAAAAAAAGTAATCAAGTTTTGTCTGACACATTTTTAAACCATTGACAGATGGCGCTGAAATCGAGAAGAAAGTAAAGTTGGGGAAGAACTCCGATTTATTTAGAATTATCCGAGAAAGACGCATCAAATCGAAAAAAAAATGTGCACCAATACTTCCGTTATGCCAAATTAAGGTATTTTTGTACAAAATGTACTGTATCCTGCTTTTAGCGTTACCCAGGAACAACGGCATGGATGTAGTAGAATGATGTTCCCATGGGGTGCTTCATTAGTGTGAGTCCCCTTGCCTCTCACAATTTGTGGTGCTTAAAAATGAAATTAGCCACGAAGAAATTGTTCGATGCATAAAGACAATCGTCTGCGAAAGTTGTCCACAGTTTTGAGTATCGCATCCCAGAGGTATGGCTGCACACGCTCTTGGAATGCTTTGCCCCATATCGTTTCTGGTTGTGGGCTGTCTTTCACAAACAATATTTTTTAAGTAACCCCACAAGAAAAAAATCAGGAGATGTTAGTTCTGGTGGACGTGGAGGCCACTGAATTGGTCCGCAGCGTCCTATCCACCGACCAGGGTACCGTAAATTTAAAACGTTCCGCACATTTTTAGCATAATGGGGAGCTGCTCCGTCCTGTTGGAACCACATTCGTTGCCTAGTTGCTAAATCAACATATTTCATTAGGTCCAACAAATCATCGCGGGGAAGTTGTAAATAAGATTCCCCAGTAACACATTTCGCTGAAAAATAAAATACGGTCCTACCAAGTAACTGTTTAAAATTCTACACCAGACCATTAACGACCATTTGTGTTGATTGTCAACGGGTCGGTGCCAGTGTGGATTGACAGGGACCAATAATGCCAATCATGACGCATTTTGTTTTTTAATGTAGCTTCATCGGTGAACACAACGTATCCAAAAAAAATCATTGTCAGTTCTTATCATTTCCAAGGCATTAGCAGAAATGCACGCGTATTTGCATATCTTTCGGCGTTAATACCTGTGTCAGTGTGATATGATACGCATGATATTTATGTGCCGTCAAAGTCCTCAAAACAGTTGATTTCGGTATTCCAGTTTGTCTCTGAATCGCACGACTACTCATTTCGGGATGCAGTTGAACACAGGCGAGAACGATAGGGGTACGAGCGTCATTTTCATTGTATTCGCGACGACGAGGTGGACAGTGCATGTATCCATTTCGAGCTCGTCGAGAGCAATTTCGAATAATGTTTTCGCCTGGATGTTGTCTGTTTGGGAAACAATCCGCATACAATTGCGCAACTGCAGCGTAATTGTTATGACATTCACCTAAAATTAACATCATATCAACAATCTCTGTAGGAGGATAGTGAGCCATGTTTCGCTAAAGAATAATTTACTTTCGTCATTTGATGTTCACGGTTCACAATCTGAAAGTGAAGTGACGTCTGATCGCATTGCAGCGACCTTAATACTGAGCCATAGTTCGCAGTGTGGCCATGATAGCGCCACAGTCGGGTGAGTAATGCAATTGTGAAGAGTTCCCTAACGAGATTTTAATACCGTTCCGTCTCCCTCCATCAAAAACCGTGGCGGGTTGGATACATTTTGTAAAAAAAAAAAATGCTTAATTTGGCGTAATGAAAGAATTGGTGCACATTTTGTATCGATTTCATGCGTCCTTCGCGGGTCATTCTAAATAAATCGGAATTCTTCCCCAATTTTAATTTTTCTCGATTTCAGTGCCATCTGTCAATGGTTTAAAAAATGTTTCAGACAAAACTCGATTACTTTTTTATGGATAATCCGAATCTGCATTAAAAATGGGGGTTTCCATTTAAGATTTAAAAGATGCCCCCAGCCCCACCCGAGGGAGCGGTGGCTGGGGGTCACATGTAGTATCACTTCATGTTGCCCTTTGAGCTTACAATCTTGTCTTACCCACTATTTTTACCCGATGTACAGTTTTCGAGATAATCTCATCCGAAACTTCAGATGTACCACCCTGTATACTGTGCTGCTTGAATGATAATGGCCGGGAGAGGGAAATCGTGAATGGGCGGACCTAGATTTGAACCGACGTCCACCCGAATGCGAGTGCAGTGTGGTAATCACAGTGCCATCTCAGTTAGATGGACAGAATGATACTTGTTGTGAGATATGAAGGTATTTGAGGGAGCTGTAGAGGACAAAAGCCGTTGGGGAAGGAAGCGATTGGAATATATGAAACAAAAAGATTGAGTAATTGAATATGCTGGGTGCAGCTGCTAATCTGAGATGATGAGATTCGCAGAGGAGGATAATTCGTGGTGTGCTGCGTGAATCCAGTCACAAGATTGATGACACGAAAAATTTTCCTTGTATGAGTAGGACTCCCGCTACGAAGGTTCCGAACAATCTTAATTAGGTAAACAAACAGTTCATCCATCCCGGTATCGATTGCCTCGACGATTTTTACCTGTTATCGACACTGAATTCGAAGACTTAAGACAATGTTTTAACATTAATTTTGAAGTAAAGTAGTTAGCTGTAATGAAATTTTTTGTTAATCTTGCTATTATCTAATTTCGACTAAGCGTCATTGTCAAGCCTGTTTACATATCCCTGTATTTGAGCACGCATGCCTATACTAGTTTCTTTGGCGCTTCAGTGTACATGCCTCTAATATTGAAACAATACATTGTAACACATCAGATATTTTGAGGAAAGATATATGATCAGCAACAGCAGAATTAAGACAGGAAAAGGTATAATTATTGTATGACGCGTATCAGGTAGACATATGAGCTAATACTCACTACTTATTAAGAATAAAAAAGGTGTCAACAATTGTAAAATTTAGGGAGGGGCAGCAAACTCATAACATTTGCAACAAGAAGTGTAGGAGCCATCACTCGGTACACACTATAGCAGGTATACTGTTATAGTAATGATGTGCCACTCTGTATTCATGAAGATGCAAAGCTAATTCTTTTTGCTGGTGATACAAATATGGCAATCATACCCAACATGCAAGAATCAGTTGTAACGGCTCCATGTGAGCCAACAGTCACATACTCAAAACACACCTGGGTGTCCTTCCGACACTCAGGAAGATCAATATAAGATTTATCATTCGGAATTATGTTATGTTATCACTCTAAGTAAAGTCTGCAAATGTGAATGCGGGTCGTCTGCTGACGTATGCTTGGGCTGTCTGCTGTGGGTTCTCCGATTGTGGAGATGCAGTTTAGCCAACCACTGTATTAAGTAGAGTGCGACTGCATTGGACCAGAGAGACATAAGTTCCCCATGCGTTACCAGGTCCCGCTGTCCCGTTAGGTAGGCAAATAGCAGACTCTCTGAGCCCTTCTGGCCACTGTGTGTGGACACCGGACGAGGGGAGACGGTTAGCCATTATCTGCTGAGACTCTGGTAAGTACGGACGCTCTGCGTGATGGCTCCTACAGTCATCTTAGGTAGGAGAGATAGTCAGGTTGGATAAAACTGCTATTTCGGTTTTGTATTACGGACGATGGGCCAGCATTCCATATAATCATACTATTAAGTAAAGTGAGTGATTAAGAAGTATTTTCATGAATTTTAGGAAATAAATGTTGTTATAGAAAATTTGTAACTTGGTTTCTCACAGCAACGACATATTTCGGTTACCATTCCAATTAAGTTATTCAAACATTCAACTTAAAGTTAATCAATAAGCAGAAATTTCGTGTAGTGATGTTCGCTCACACAAAGGTCGTGGGCGTCTTCTACAAAAGACAGGTGCAATTCTCAAATTGACGATGCCTACCAAGTGTTTGCGGAGAGCAAGTATCATGCACAGTGAGAAAATTGTAAATAATGTCTTTCAGGAGATTATTAAGTGATTCTCTAAAAATGAACAGGCACTAAGATTTGAGAAAACAAATTTTATACAGTTCTGTAGAGTAAGTGGCATAAGACCATTGATAAATATAGACTATGGACAGAAGTCTGTTGCTAAGGCAAAATATTCAAAATTTCTGGGTGTGTGCATTGATGGGAAATTGAATTGGAAGAAACACATCGATGATCTGTTGAAATGTTTAGGTTCGGATACGTATGCTATTAGGGTTATTGCAAATTTTGGAGATAAACATTTCAGTAAATTAGCCTACTATTCCCATTTTCATTCACTGCTTTCATATGGCATCATACAAGGGGAGTTCAAAAAGAAACGAGCCGGAGGCATAACTACAGAAACCAGTACCTGTAGGTTGTTGAGACACTTGTCCCACTGTGACACAAGGCGGTGAATGGCTGTCTCATAAAATTCCTGGGGCTGCGATGTTAACCAGTTCCGTACGCACAGCCGGACGTCGTCGTCCGAGGTGAATCGTTTGCCCCTCAGAGCCTTTTTAAGGGGACCAAAAATAGCATACTCACAGGTAGAGAGGTCCGAATTCTATGGAGGGTGGCCAAGAACCTCCCATTTCAATTTCTGTAGGAGCGCTGCGACTGTGTTGGCCGCATGAGGCTTTGCATTGTCGTGGAGCAGAATGGCGCCACGGGTGAGATTGTCTGGTCGTTTTGATTTGATCGCTTGGCGGAGGGTGGTCAAGGTTTCGAGTAACGCTGGGCACTCACTGTTGTCCCGTGCTGCAGGAAGCGAATCAGAAGGGGGCCATCACGGTCAAAGAAGAACGTCAGCTTAACCTTTCGTGCAATCGTGTGGACAACGACGTCCAGTTGTACGTGCAGAAGCGGTTAACATTGCAGTCCCGGGAATTTTATGAGACAGCCATTCATCATCTCGTGTCACAGTGGGTCAAGTGTCTCAACAGCCAGGGTCAATACTTCTAACGTACAGGTTCTGATTCCTGTAATTATGCCCCCGGCTCATTTCTTTTTGAACGCCCCTTATATTTTGCGGCAATTCGTCATTAAGAGAGAAATTATTCATTGCACAAAAGCATGTAATCAGAATAATAGCTGAAGCCCACCTAAGATCACCTTGCAGACATTTATTAAAGGAACTCGGAATATTCAAAGTACTTTCGCCATACATATATTCCCTTATGAAATTTTTCATTAACAACCCATCCCATTGCAAAAATAACAGTGAAGTGCATAACTACAACACTAGAAGAAAGGATGATCTTCACTATTCTGGATTAAATTTCACTTTGGCACAGAAAGGGGCGAATTATGCTGCCACAAAAATCTTTGGTCATTTGCCAAAAAGCACTAAAAGTCTGACAGATAGCCAACCAACATTTAAAAGCAAATTAAAAGAATTTCTGAATGAGAGCTCCTTATACTCAATAGATGAATTTTTAGATGTGAAGAAGTAACAGTAAAAAAATTAATTATTTATTTTGTGTAAAGAAAACTTATGTTAAAGTGAAACGTTCCACGTCATTACTAGATGTCATATTCATGATCTATGGAACAAATATTAATTGACTTCCGGAAAGCGTTTGACTCGGTGCCCCACTGCAAACTCCTAACTAAGGTACGAGCATATGGGATTGGTTACCAAGTATGTGAGTGGCTCGAAGACTTCTTGAGTAATAGAACCCAGTACGTTGTCTTCGATGGTGAGTGTTCATCGGAGATGAGGGTATCATCTGGAGCGCCCCAGAGAAGAGTGGTAGGTCCGCTGTTGTTTTCTATCTACATAAATGATCTTCTGGGTAGGGTGGATAGCAATGTGCGGCTGTTTGCTGATGATGCTGTGGTGTACGGGAAGGGGGCGTCGTTGAGTGACTGTAGGAGGATACAAGATGACTTGGACAGGATTTGTGATTGGTGTAAAGAATGGCAGCTAACTCTAAATATAGATAAATGTAAATTAATGCATATGAATAGGGAAAAGAACCGAGTAATCTTTGAATACTCCATTAGTAGTGTAGCGCTTGACACAGTCACGTCGATTAAATATTTGGGCGTAACATTGCACAGCGATATGAAGTGGGACAAGCATGTAAGGGCAGTTGTGGGGAAGGCGGATAGTCGTCTTCGGTTCATTGGCAGAATTTTGGGAAGATGTGGTTCATCTGTAAAGCAGACCGCTTATAAAACACTAATACGACCTATTCTTGAGTACTGCTCGAGCGTTTGGGATCCCTATCAGGTCGAATTGAGGGAGGACATAGAAGCAATTCAGCGGCGGGCTGCTAGATTTGTTACTGGTAGGTTTGATCAGCACGCGAGTGTTACGGAAATGCTTCAGGAACTCGGGTGGGAGTCTCTAGAGGAAAGGAGGCGGTCTTTTCGTGAATCGCTACTGAGGAAATTTAGAGAACCAGCATTTGAGGCTGGCTGCAGTACAATTTTACTGCCGCCAACTTACATTTCGCGGAAAGACCACAAAGATAAGATAGGGCTCGTACAGAGGCATATAGGCAGTCATTTTTCCCTCGTTCTGTTTGGGAGTGGAACAGGGAGAGAAGATGCTAGTTGTGGTACGAGGTACCCTCCGCAACGCGCCGTATAGTGGATTGCGGAGTATGTATGTAGATGTAGATGTCATGACGTAAATTACGTTATAAAATTGTAAAATACCTATAAGAACATTTTGGTCAGTTCAATACAAATACATCATGTAGATTGCAAAGATTCATTTCTGTGTCGTACCACAAGAAGACTTGCGTCTTTTTTTTTTTTTTTTGTAGACTTTTTTTTGTAGACTTTTGTAGACTTAGGGAAAGCTTTTCACAACGTTAACTGGAATACTCTCTTTCAAATTCTGAAGGTGGCAGCGGTAAAATACAGGGAGCGAAAGGCTATTTACAATTTGTACAGAAACCAGACGGCAGTTATAAGAGTCGAGGGGCATGAAAGGGAAGCAGTGGTTGGGAAAGGAGTGAGACAGGGTTGTAGCCTCTCCCCGATGTTATTCAATCTGTATATTGAGCAAGCAGTAAAGGAAACAAAAGAAAAATTCGCAGTAGGTATTAAAATTCATGGAGAAGAAGTAAAAACTTTGAGGTTCGCCGATGACATTGTAATTCTGTCAGAGACAGCAAAGGACTTGGAAGAGCAGTTGAACGGAATGGACAGTGTCTTGAAAGGAGGATATAAGATGAACATCAACAAAAGCAAAACGAGGATAATGGAATGTAGTCGAATTAAATCGGGTGATGCTGAGGGGATTAGATTAGGAAATGAGACACTTAAAGTAGTAAAGGAGTTTTGCTATTTAGGGAGTAAAATAACTGATGATGGTCGAAGTAGAGAGGATATAAAATGTAGACTGGCAATGGCAAGGAAATTGTTTCTGAAGAAGAGAAATTTGTTAACATCGAATATAGATTTAAGTGTCAGGAAGTCGTTTCTGAAAGTATTTATATGGAGTGTAGCCATGTATGGAAGTGAAACATGGACGATAACCAGTTTGGACAAGAAGAGAATAGAAGCTTTCGAAATGTGGTGCTACAGAAGAATGCTGAAGATAAGGTGGGTAGATCACGTAACTAATGAGGAGGTATTGAATAGGATTGGGGAGAAGAGAAGTTTGTGGCACAACTTGACTAGAAGAAGGGATCGGTTGGTAGGACATGTTTTGAGGCATCAAGGGATCACAAATTTAGCATTGGAGGGCAGCGTGGAGGGTAAAAATCGTAGAGGGAGACCAAGAGATCAATACACTAAGCAGATTCAGAAGGATGTAGGTTGCAGTAGGTACTGGGAGATGAAGAAGCTTGCACAGGATAGAGTAGCATGGACAGCTGCATCAAACCAGTCTCAGGACTGAAGACCACAATAACAACAACAACCACATGAAGATGCTGCTTCAACCAGCGAAGACTGGCATATGAATAAATCATCAATCATCAGCTGTTTGTCGTTTAATTCGAGTTTATAATGAATAATATGTTAGCTGCGGCCATGACACTAGCAGGTTGATCACCACAGATCTGAGAGGCGGGTGGACACCCCGCGTGACCTGAGAGGCCAGCAGATATCGAGCCCGTTATTAGCACAGTAGGAGGCAGAAGCTGCGGCAGCCTAAGGCGCGGTCTCTGTGCTGCTGCTGCCGCCGCCGACGCGGGGACAGAATGCTTATTGCCTGTGGAGTTGCAGGGCTGAAGCTGCGGCGCCGCATCCCCAACATCCGACACCGGCGGCGCGGTCGTAATTACTGACTGTGTGCCGAAGCCCAGTGCGCCGTGCTGTGTTTCTCATAGCGGCCAGGGCCTCGCCTGCTGGAAGGTCTATCTCCTCCGGCGCGAGTTGTGGAGAGTGGAGGGGAGTGGGGAACGTGGAGGGGGGACAGCGGACACTGGCTGCGCCTTCGCCTCCTCGTGTTTTCATTTCTTCAGCCGCCCTCCTCGTCCGCCCTGGAATTCGAGGAATTTAATAAACTGCGCAGGGAGGCTGCTGACATTTCACGGCCGCAGTCATCGACCGCTGCGTCTCTCGTAGAGCACCAAGCGCTGCGTCACATCACCGACTGTAGTGTCTTTAAAAAAAGATGCCTTACTATGTGATGCAGATGACTGATATAAAGGTATGTGGCCTTTTCAAGTCGCTGGTATTTCAAGCGATTTCAAGTTGCCTTTTCATTCCTATGCGGTGTGCTGACCACATGCCCCTCCATATCCGCATCCAGTGACGCCTATGGGCTGAGGATGACACGGCGGCCGGTCGGTAACGTTGGGCCTTCATGGCCTGTTCGGGAGGAGTTTAGTTTTTTTTTTCCTTTCCTATACTGTGCATATCTCTATGCCGTCATCATCATCATGATCATGTGGCGTGTGAAAGGCTGAATGAAATGTGGTGAGTCTTAATCAAATTTAATGCAGAATCATCTGAAAATCCACCCTCTGCGTTGGCATTTCCCTATCTTCAGACGCTCGAAATTCTGAGAAAAATAGTAAGCTACAGGCAAAGATAGGTAATCCGTTACATATATCTGCAACTACATCATACTCTGCAAGCCATCTAATGGTGTGCGGCAGAGTTACTTTTTATACCACTGAGTCCTCCAACCCTGTCCCACACGCGAATAGCACCTGGGAAGACTCTTCCCAGAAAGTGCTCTGTCGAAATTTCAGTAACAAATCCCTCTGTGCCACACAACCCCTCTCTTGTAACGTCTGCCAATAGAGTTTGTTTAGCGGCTCCGTAACGCCCTCGCGACGACTAAACGATCCCGTGACGAAACGCGCCGCTCTTCTTTGGATCTTCTCTACCTCTTCTATCAGGCCTATATGGCAGGGATCCCAGAAAGGTACCAATACCCAAGAATCGGTCGAATAGGCACCTTATGAGCCATATCTGTCTTGGATGTGTTACATTTCCTCAAGATTCTTCCTACTGATCTCAGTGTGGCAGGTGCTTTTTCCACTATTTGTTTTGTGCTCCAGATAGTTACTGCTACATGTTTTACGGTAGATACTGTTTCCAGCGATTTGTCATCAATAGTGTAGCTGTACAGTATTTTCCTTCGTATGCGCAATATGTTACATTTCCATAGGTTCAAGGGCAACTGCCAGAGCCTGCTCCACTCATAGATTCTCTGGAGGTCATTCTGCAAATCGTTACTATCTTCCGGCAGAAAACCGCATCATCTGCGAACAGCCTTAACGAGAATCGGAAACTTTTTCTAGATCATTTATATACAATGTAAACAGTAACGGTCCTACAAAACTTCCTTGGGGTACTCCAGAAATTACCTTTACATCTGTCAATTTTGTTCCGTTAAGGGCGACGTGTATAGTTCTCTCTGCAAAGATGTCTCGTATCCATTCGCAAATCTGTTCCGAGCGATAAGTTCTTTTTTTTTCACTAAATGGCAGTGTGGGACGGTGTCAAATGCCTTCCTGAAGTCAAGAAATACGGCATCAACCTGAGAGCCGTTGCCTACAGTGTTATGTAACTCATGGAGCAACAAACCGAACTGATTTTCGCAGGAACTCTGTTTACGGAACCCATGTTGCTTTTTATACAGGTGATTTTCGTTCTTCACATACGTCATAATTCTTGAACACAAAACGTATTCCATAATTCCACAACAGATATAAATCAGAGGGTACGTATATGTTTATGTCTGGAGTATAGCACTGTATGGAAGCGAAATGTGTAAGATAAACATTATGGATATTATGAGAATAGGAGCTTTTTAGGCGTGGTGCTGCAGAAGAATGCCTGAGATTAGAGGGGAAGTTCGCGTAACTAATGAGAAGTACTGAACATGACTGGGAGAGTGGGGGAGGAATACGGCAAAATTTGATTAAATGTAGGACACTGATGATATGACAGAGCCTGATAAATTTTGTGATTTGGGGGTGGGGGGTGGGGAAGGGCAGGATGGGAGAGGGCTGTACAGGGGGACCAAGGTTTGCCTATAGTTATCAGCTCCAAGTGGATTTAGGTTTCACTACTTATGCAGCGACGTCTTATGCAGAGACGTCTTAACACATATCCTATCATCCTTTCAATATTTTGAACATAGCTGCACTGCAGCAACTTTTACAGAACATCAGGTGTAATAGTTAAACAACCAGTTGCAATAAATGGTGGTTTTCAAATAAGCTTTACCATGGTTTCGACGGATTTCAAGCCGTCTTCCTCAAAAGGCCGACCCGGCATGTAGCTGTTATTTTAAGTCGTTGGTTTCACTGACGTGGCAAGACCTTGATTCTAGGGGCCATAACTTTCACATACGGACATACAGACCGATGCCAACACATGTCATGTGGAGAAAGCTTTAATGGCTGACTGCTAATGTGACGTTTGTTTGTCCTTCTGAGACAGACGGTTCAAATGGCTCTGAGCACTATGGGACTTAACATCTGAAGTCATCTGTTCTCTGGAACTTAGAACTACTTAAAGCTAACTAAACTAAGGACATCACACATATCCATGCCCGAGGCAGGATTCGAACCTGCGACCGTAGCAGTCACGCGGTTCCGGACTGAAGGAGGCAGACGGGTTAGGTGCAGATTATCGCTAATCTCATTTCTGCCACTCCTCATAATTTTCGACTTTCGATAGTTTACTCTCAGTCCATGTTCTTTACTCATTACAGTGTTCACTCCATTCAACAAGTCTTCACATTCATCTTCACTTTCACTAACAATAGCGTTGCGTCAGCGAATTTTGCCGTTTTTGTCCTTTCACCCTAAATTTTAAACTCTCTCTTGAACTTTTCCTTTATTTTCGTCATCGCTTCTTTGATTTATAGATTAACCAGTAGGGGCGAAAGACTGCGTCCCTGTCTTACAGCCTTTTTAATTGGTCTCCCACTCTTATTGTTCCCTTTTCGTTCTTGTGTATGCGCATCACCCAGCTTCCTATAAACTTTACGTCTATTTTTCTCAGAGTTTCAAACATCTTCCACCATTTTCAATTGTGTAACGCTTTCCAGGTCAAAAACACTATGGCTTTACCTAAAAATAGATTCATTGCGAAGTAGAAATATGTAAACTTCACAAAGGTTTGTATAATGATTTATTGTGTCACTATCCCTTAAAAATATGAAGATGAGAATTTAGTGCAGAGCCGGTCATGTGAAAGACCGGCTCTGCACTAAATTCTCATCTTCAAATGTGATTAATCCACTAAAAAGCATCATCAAGGTACATAACAATTATAGTCAGGCAGTTTGAACACAACAAAGTGTAAAATAGGTCAATCAGTGTACATTATATTGACACATGAAATCATAAGACTGAAATTAAAGTATTTGTCTGTACAGTTTATACATGATGCGCCTTCCTCTACACTTTTTACCCTCAATAGCTCCGTCTTAGAACCATCGAAGTTACTCCATAATGTCTTAACAGATGTACTATTATCCTTTCCCTTCTTCTTGCAGTGTTCCCCATACACTATATGATCAAAGGTATCTGGACACCCCCAAAAACATACGTTTTTCATATTAGGGGCATTGTGCTGCCACCAGCTGCCAGGTACTCCATATCAGTCACCTCAGTAGTCATTAGACATTGTGAGAGAGCAGAATGGGGCGCTCCGCGGAAATCATGGACTTCGAACGTAGTCAGGTGATTGGGTGTCACTGTGTCATATGCATGTATGCGAGATTTCCACACTCCTAAACATCCCTAGGTCCATTGTTTCGGATTTTATAGTGAAGCGAATACGTGAAGTGTCACGTACAGCACAAAAGCGTACAGGCCGACTTCGTCTCTTGACTGACAGAGACAGCCGACAGTTGAAGAGGGTTGTAATGTGTAATAGGCAGACACTTATCCAGACACTTATCCAGACACAGAAATTCCAAACGGCATCAGGATCCACTGCAAGTACTACTACAGTTAGGTGGGAGGTAAGAAAACTTGAATTTCATGGTCGAGCGGCTGCTCATAAGCCATGTAAGTAGGCTGTTTAGGTTTTTTTATTAGTAACGCCACGTAGCGCTCTGTATGAAAGTCACTGACTGTGCTGTCAGTAAATTTGTAAGACTGGATGTCATGAACTGATATATATATTATGACTTTTGAACACTGTTAAGTCAAATAAAATGTTTGTTCTTTATCAAAATCTTTCATTTGCTAACTATGCCTATCAGTAGTTAGCGCCTTGAGTAGTTAGAATCTTTTATTTAGCTGGCAGTACTGGCGCTCGCTGTATTGCAGTAGTTTGAGTAATGAAGATTTTTGTAAGGTAAGTGATTCATGAAAGGTATACATTATTGCTAGTCAGGGCCATTCTTTTGTAGGGATTATTAAAAGTCAGATTGCGTTGCGCTAAAAATATTGTGTGTCAGTTTAAGCACAGTCATTTATAATTTCTCGAAGGGGACCTTTCATATGGCGACCCTGCCAGCATTCGAACCTGGAAACTTGTGATCCAGAGTAAAGGATTCCACCACATTTCACATGTAAAACCGTTTATTGAGAGATAATCTGTTTTTTTAACTTAGTCTTTGCTATAAAATTTTTCACTTCTCATTACTACTACTCTTTGTCACACTTAGAAACTGTTAACATGCTACTATGTTTTGAAATCAACTATCCAGTCTAGAACCTACGGAACATATTTAGACAGTAATTACGAATGCACTGTTATAGTGAACAGACGACACAGTGTTATTGTGTGTGTACATTCTTGCTTGTTGTGTTGCACGATTACGTAATGACTATAAGGCTTACATACTTAGAACATATACCAGTACTGCTAATGAAATATTACTGCAACATTTTGGTTTACTTGAAAATACATTATGGATTTAAAGTGCTCTCTGAGAGATACCAGATGACACAGTGATTAGTTTATTTGATAGCTACATTACTATATCACGGCGCTACTAATGTGTGACACAATTTACACGGTTGCTTTTGCGGTGTATCTGTTTTATGTCTGCACAGTTTTTCTGAATTCTTCTGGAAAGGAATACATGTTTTAGTAGTAACTTTTGTGGTATAGCTACAATGCGGCAGCCTTTTCTGTAGCACAACAATACGTTACAGTACAGTGCTTACTTCATCACGGCAATAAGAGTAACAACTACGATATCTATACGCATAGCAATTCACTTTGTTTATTATGAGGTATGTACATTGACTTCTACAGAACTTTGCTTACGAACGACGATAATTACGACACTTGGCACATTTTTACCCTTAAGTAAGGACAGAGTTTGTCTTACAACAAGACGCACAGTTTAGTGCTACAGTACACGTATTTGAGTGATTGATTTTGTACTTAAAACATTTATGTTTCAAGATTTTTGAATTACAATGATACAAAGGTTTTCCGTGATACATTTCATTCCACTGCTGTGATCTGTAGCACCTGAGGGTATAATTACATTAATCCTCAGGGGAGTACATGCTTACTTTGTGTACCATGTGTTTGGCAACAAAGGAGCCCCAGCTAATATGGTATTTGCTTATACAACTTTACACATCGGTACCATATTTCTCTAACACATAAATTACACAGCTATCTGATCATTTAACTGAGAGAGACAAACATGTTTTTTTTTACTAGGTTAGTGACAGATGTTTACGTAATTACACAATTGGATAACATCACACTTATGAAATTGTATTTTGTCTGTACTTTGTGAACTGTTCATATTTTTTTGGAACCATTGTGGTACTACGAGAGCTTTGAATGAAGTATTTGGTATGAGATCATGATTTTTAAAGTACGTTTGAGGTAGATGACACTATTGAAATTAGCAGAGAATTTTTTTTAGGTTTAGAAATTATTGAAGGAAGCTACAACGATTTTGAGATTTGACTGGGGTGTTATGACGTTAATATTACGACGACGGTGTGATTATGCTGTTGAGGTATGTTTATGATCAATAAGCTGATGCTATATGAGGAATTTGTTTATGCTATGTATTTATTATGTTGAAATATTGAAGTGTTGACGCAAGATTGACGTGTCGACTAATATGTATATATGTAATAAGGCAAGGAATAATGAGTAGTGGTTAGGGACTCTGATATGTGAAAAAAGGATGTTGGAAACCAGGAATCGTACTTTAAGAGTTATGAAATGTGTGCAAATGCGTGAATGTATCACAATGCCGGCGAAAATTTTTGAACACTTATATTTATAGGATTTTGTTTCTACACATTTGTAACGCAAATTCTCGACCTGTGAAATTTTTATATGAGACTGTCACTGTAGCGGAAACTGCTGTCGTAAATATTTTGGTAAGAAAGGTAAGTGACCTTGACTTAATGCGTTTTGGGCGCCCAGCTGAGAGATAGTCGTCTGAAAAAAGAAAGCCATTAGGTGGAGAAAAAAGAGGTAATTAACCTTACTATTGACATTTCTTTGTAGAAAGCATTGCAAATACGACATGCTCAAACTTGAAAACATGATTACACTGTGGAGCTCTTAATTCATGATATTTACTAAAATGCCTAATGAAATGATGAGAAACATTTTACATTTATTGTCTTTGTAGTTGAGAGATTGCTCATTTTGTTTAATATCTAGTTTCTAACTGCACTGCAACATTGGTTAAAATATAATTTTATAGATGTACTAATATAAATATTTTATGCCTACAGATCCAGTAAATAGTAACTTTATGATCAACTTCAAAAAAAGGAAGGAGCACAAAAAGACATTTCCCTTCACAGGAATTGCATACATAATTTTCTTTTCTAGTACATGGTAATATTTTTTGTAGGATAAGTTGTGGTGCACCACTTTAATCACATAGACATTACGATGTGAATAGACATTTCCCTTATCTGCATTGTTGTCTTTAGTGTACTGTTTTTTTTGCTTGAGCTTTGTCATGTTTAGGTATAAGTTATAGCATTTGCTGCTGCTGTTTGCCAGGCATACTGTTACTGAATTTGACTTTGTATTACTCATTGTATTTTTTGTCATTGCTGATTGTTTTGTGCTGCTGCATTTCCTCGTCCCTTAGTTAATGCATCTGAGCTCAGTAGATTTAAGTTAGCTTAAGATTGGGTAGGCTATATAAGAGAATGAGTTATGAATTGGAAGAAATGCATTGCAAAGTTATATGAAAAAGATTTGGGCCAAAATGAGTATTGTACAACGAGAAATAATTATTTAGAAACAGGATATGAACAAAACAGTAGGGTTTAGGGACAACAGGTATAGATAGGACTTTTTGGGAATAACGATGAATGAAGGGAGATCTCCAAGAACTAAAAAAAGTTTTGTTTGCAAAATACTGCGGTAAAACAAACCCTGTCCTTTCCTTTTGTGTTACTCCATTATGTGTCTGTGTACTCTTGTGTATTTATGTTTCTCCTGTCTTTATGTGTTTAGCTGATACGAGTTATGTTGTAGAATTTTTCTAATAATGTGTTATTTTCTTTGTAAAGATGTTTAGACATTATTTATTCTGTTTTGTTTTAATTCTCAACTGTGAAGTTGATGTTTAGAAAGTTATTCTGACCTTTTATGTATGTACTTATGTCATAATTCCTGTAACACTGATGTATCTGTTTATTTCTATTCTTTTGTAAAGCCTGTATTACTACAAATGTTATCTGTATTGTAATGTTCTTTAATGATGTATTTTGTACCTTTGTAATTGTATTCTTATGTTCTAAATTTATAATTGTATACACACCAGTTCTTCAAATTAAGTATCATTTCACTGCACACGTTTCTGTTGGTCATAATATATGCACAGTATGTGAGAAGTTGGGACTGTTAGTGCTTGCACATGTGTTAATAATTCAGCAAGGGACTGGTTAATAACATTGCTGGTTCTAAGGACGTTTCAAAAAAAATTGTTTTGTGTGTGCACAAGTGGTGGTTCATGGTCTTGCTATATTGTCCACAAGACTCTTCAATGGTGATTGTGCACCTGCACAGTCGCAACAGATGGCTGCTGGCCGTCTCTACAAGAACTGCAGTGGGTCTGCACCTCTTGTGACCCACCACTACCGTTATCGCTACCAGGACTGCCGTGGGTCTGCTCTGTGACGACCTACCTACCAATATTCATCAAAACTTCTACTGACTCTGCTGTGGGTTTGTTCTGTTGTGGCTCATTACCTGTCTGCATGTCAAGAGTCAGCACTGTCTTTCCGTTGGAAGGACAACAATACTTTTTCAAGACTGCATGGAAATCGACTATTTCCATGTGCATTTTCTTTTACTGCTCAGACTTTGAGAAAAAAAACTGCAATTTTACTGTGATGGATGATCAGGACTGTCTTTATGGACTGTGAGAAAATTTTAGCTTTTGACCAACATTGTATCAATAAGTGTGTGCATTTGATATCCTTGTTATAGTAATTATGAAAATTTTTTTCAAATCTTTATTGGCCATGGCCCAAAACTATTTGTAAAATTTTTTGTGGGGAGCATGGGGGCTATGTAAGTAGGCTATACAGGTTTTTTATTGGTAACGCCACGTAGCGCTCTGTATGAAAGTCACTGGCTGTGCTGTGCGCAGTCTGTGGCTGGTTTGCATTGTTGTTCGCTATTGTAGCGTTGGGCAGTTGGCTGTTAACAGCGCGTAGTGTTGCACAGTTGGAGGTGAGCCGCCACCAGTGGTGGATGTGAGGAGAGAGATGGCAGAGTTTTGAGAGCAGACGATCTGGACGTGTGTCCATCAGCGACAGTAAATTTGTAAGACTGGATGTCATGAATTGATACATATTTTGACTTTTGAACACTGTTAAGGTAAATACATTCTTTGTTCTGTATCAAAATCTTTCATTTGCTAACTATGCCTATCAGTAGTTAGTGCCTTCAGTAGTTAGTGACTTCAGTAGTTAGTGACTTCAGTAGTTAGAATCTTTTATTTAGTTGGCAGTATTGGTGCTCGCTGTAGTTTGAGTAACGAAGATTTTTGTGAGGTAAGTGATTCATGAAAGGTATAGGTTATTGTTAGTCAAGGCCATTCTTTTGTAGGGATTATTGAAAGTGAACGTTTATGGTTCGATAGCATAATTTTTCCGCTAGCGCTAATGTTAGACTTTCTTAAGCCATCGCGGCGGAATAAATTTTTATACAATATCCTACGACTGTATCTCGATTTTTCTTCTGTCGCTGCCATGATTAATCACAAAGTCAGAACTGCTTGACTGGTGGGTTTACTTTTCCGAAAGTCAAACTGATCGTCATCTGACATACACTCAATATTTTTTTTTCATTCTTCTATATGTAATTATTGTCAGTAACTTCGACTCCAGAGACATTAAGCTGACTGTGTGATAGTTCTCGCACAGGTTTGTTAGAACGCAGATACTTCGTTGGTATCTCTAACTGACAGACCAGTGGCTGGGTGGGTGTTGGGCGGCGCATCTGTATTGACAAGAAATGACATCCTACTGGTTTTAAACCCGCCAGCGGGTTCTATGACGTCACTTCTTGAACCCGCCGTCTCCGCATGCTCGACTACTCGATTCGTGAGTCTCGCCCGCTGCCCGTTTAACCGAAAACTCATCACTTGAGTCTGCTCTCGGTCACAAGTGAACTCCACCAGTGCAGAAACGAGAACGAGCACACAAGTCTGCAAATACAACCGAGTACCGGCAGCGTTGCCACTACACAAGCTACCGTTGAGTATGACGATTATTATATACCAATCCAGCAACTGATCGGTTATAAGTGATTATATGTACAAGGCGAAGAAAAAATGCCGCACTTTCAGGTCGGCATGCGATTCCCCATCCCAGTTCAAGACAGATGTGTGCGTGGCAAAACTTAGCTTCGTCAATAGGTTTAATGGAAATGGGATGTAAAAAAAAAAAGAAAAAAAAAGTGGCCTTGGCAATGCTACAACTGCGTGCAGAACAGGTAGCATGAACTCTGCGCTTGGGCAGAACTGTCCCATTAGCTCAGAGAGACCAGGCAATGCCATGGGAAGCGGATATGGAGACTCACCGAAGTTCAGCTCGCTCCGCAGCAAACTTATTTAACAATCAGACTGTGTTCAATTTACATGTCCTCAGTAAGGTATCCCGTGTATCTGTTTACGTTACATTTACCTTCATATAAGCATTAAGGCATAACAAGAACTTCTTGCAGACGTAAACGACATCTTTGTTTTTTCCATGACACAAATAAAACCAACAGAAAGCAATAATCCATGCGGGCTTTCGAATAAAAATGTGACCCTCAAGTACGTACCCTCAGACTCAAAGTTGAAATATTAAAAGTTTTGGCTAGTTTCGTTGTCTAGGGTCTGGGATACGTAGTTGCCGCATTACGAGCCAATACTGCTGAGTCTACAGTATACAATATGGATATACGCATGAATCGAATGGTCGAAGGTTCCTATCACTCGGCAGCTGCGAATTTTGAATGTAACATAGAAATTTATAAATGAAAGATTGCTATTAAATAAAATCTGCAGGTACTATTTCAACTACTTTAAATGATGAGTACGATAGCAGAAGTATATTTAAGAGTACCATTAATTACTGTAAAACACTTATTGATGTCGATGGTCCAGCAGTTAAATAAATATAAGTTGAATAACAGGGAAGCAATATATTCCTACTTCACGTAATTAGTTATCAGCAACAACATAGCTCGCGAGATATTCACTTGTAAATGCATACTACATCTTCACTGCAGAAGCCACGGTAATCTCACAAGTGCACAAGTCGGCACTACGAAATATTTCTATCTCCCGCGGCCACGCGCAAACTGCTCAACGCTCCTCAAGTATTTCCTGTGACTATCCGTCGCGGCTTACTGTGCAGCACTTCCCCGCCCTGTGCGACCGGATGCTTTATTTCCGTACTAACGAACCTGGAAATGCTTCGCAGTCGCTAAATATGTGTGGGGAATTACATATATGTCCTAATTTACTTCTTCCACCTCTCTTTGTCCATCTGCTCCTCCCCCCTTCAATCCCTTTCACACTCCTCCTCACCTGTTTCTCAGCCATCTCATCCTTCTCCCTCTCTTTGTCCATTTTCTCCCCCTCCCTCCTCTTTCCATCTCCTCTTCTCCTCTTTCACTGACCTTCAGACTTGTTTACTGTTATTGCAAGGAAGCCAGGACTGGGAAGTGAAATCACTTCAAACTAGTGGGTAAATTGGTTGGGATCATTAAGGTAAGGGGACAGGGGTGACCTTTCGAGCTGCTGGATCTGTAAGGACACTAGTTCCAATTACAATACTGTTGTTGTAACTAGTGTCCTCACAGATCCAGTAGCTCATAGTTTTACAAGGTGAATTGATAGGTCTACGAAGTTTCGGATGATTCAGATTCCATAGCAGTATTTTATTCATCAGTCGATAAACCATAAATACAGCATCCCATTTCCCCTTAAAACTGCCAATAAGAAAGAAATCCACAATTTTCACAGCACAGCATTTTTTCTCTCAATCAGCTTTAACAGAAAATCTGTACATTGTTGTTTCAAAAAATTAATAGCCTATGCCAGTCTGAATCTTCATAGAGTATCATCTAAAAATTTGAAGTAAAGCAGTCAAGAGCATTTCGAAGTTTCCGTTAACATTTCCCATTTACATATTAGATACATATTTATGTATCATTTATGTTAAACAATACATAGTCTATGTCCACCTTAACATTTATTATAGTATTGTGAAAAATTTGAAGAAGTAAATATGCCAAGTATTTTTCTACTTTTCTAGACTGTTGGTAAAAACATTAACCAATTACTCGTCTTATATATATAATGTTTAAGCAAATAATCTAGAAAAATTCTTAACTGATGATATATGAAAAACATCTTGTCTGTGCCTATCTGAATGTTTATTCGACTATGGTGTGAAAACGTGAAGAAAATCGGTAAAGAATTTTTCGAAATTATCTGTTACAATATTTCACTGTAGTATATATATTCAGTATAAAGACGAATCATTCTATATATATATATATATATATATATATATATATATATATATATTAGAAATGTAAATCTATGTCTGCCTGAATGTTTATTAGAGCATTTTGCAAAAATTTGAAGTAAACCGATCAAGAACTTTTGAGTTTTTTGGTAAAAACTTCAAAAACCACTTATCTACCAGATATATTAATAGAATATGTAGCCTATGTCTGTCTAAAAGTTTTAGAGCGTCGTGTATATATTCGAAGTAAACTGGTCAAAAACTTGTGGTGAATTTTGCTAACAATGTTTCTCTTATATATATATATATATATATATATATATATATATATATATATATGTGTGTGTGTGTGTGTGTGTGTTTTAATAAAGTAGTATATATCCATGTGTATGTCTACTAGAGTAAAAATGTCAAGTTATTTCGTCAAGAACTTCTCGAGATTTTTGTTTACAACCTTTCCGATTTATGTAGTATATACATATTTACATATGTATATACCATATATAATTAAAAATATGTTGGCCTCTGTTGCTCTGAACGATTATTAGGCTATTGTGTAAGATTTTTAAGTGGATCAGTCAAGAACTTTACGAGATTATTGGTAACAATGTCAAATTACAGCTTCTCTTTATAAAGTAGTATTGATGTAGTTGCTGTTCAGCTTCAATATGGGCAGTATGATCCAGACAACCGGTCGCACTATGTTACAACTAGCCTTACACCTCAGCACGCTTTAGAATGTGAGAGATGATGATTAGGATAGGACCATAGTCCTGTCGTTCTCATACTGGTGATAGTAGCGGAATTAGAACGGAGAGGAAGGAAGCCGGTGCGGCACTGCCGTAATAGCGGCGCCTTGATTTCTAATGTATGTGACCCGCAACACTCGACTCGCACGTGCCCCGCTCCTGGCCGCTACTGGGCAGCAGGTGTGTCTGGGCTCGGAGCGCCGCGCCGCGCCGCGCCACGCCTGGGGCGTCCCGCTGTCAGCCGAGCGCCGCATAGGATCAATGCGAGCGGCGGACTCTGAGCCGCGCCAGGGCAGACTACAGCCCAGCCCAACATAGCACAGTAGCTATAACACACAGCAGACCACAGCGTCCCAGCGCAGCGCGGAGCGGCCGGCCGGAGGCGGACTCGCCGCCGCCGCCGCCGCCGCCGCCGCCGCCGTCACCACGGCGCCCAACAAACTGTCCCCACCCCCCTCCGCCAACCCCTTTATGCTTTACTCCATCCGCAGCTATCGACCTCGATCGCTCCAGACGAGCAGACAAAAGACGTGTCTCGCCACAATCCCTCTTTCGCTCAGCCGACGCCGCCGCCGACGCCGACCGCGACTACGCGAGACGCAGCGACGGCAGGGGTCGCAAAGGCGCTTTGGGCGCGTGGCTCAAATGCGGGCACCAAGATGTAGCTCACTCCTGTGCCAGCTTATGTGTCACCAAACTAGTGTGCAGCTCTCGTATTAGCTACGCTGTTGTCTGTTGTGAAGCTATAATACTACTGTACCACGATGTCAGTATGGAGATATCAACATACTAGTGTTTTTAAGGTTCCCTACCTGAATCGCTATAAGGCGGAACCCTTACAGAATCACTTTGCTACCTTGCTATGACCCCTTCTTCATCCGGCCTTCCGGGGTTAGGCTTTCCTTGATTTCCTGTAATTGCCCCAGGTAAATGCTGGGATGGTTCCTGTGAAAGGTTATGGTCTTTTTCCTTCCCCATGTTTGACACAGCCTGAGCTTGTGCTCTGTCCATTCTCTAAATGGATAGAGATGTCAACCTGAAATTGGTTACTTACTACGGTCTATAGTCCCTTGAGGTTGCTAAAAATTTAAGCTTCCAAGGCAACGCAATCAAAATATATTGACATTTAAGTCACACATTTCGATACTCGGAAAATCCTCATCAAAACCTAGAAATATGAAATTTGACAAGAAGAAATTTTTTACAAGACAAGTAAAGGAAAAAGTCTGGAAATTGTTAATTTGTAATTATATCACATGAAAAAATACTTATTTTTCATGAGTTATTCGTCAGATTGTTTGTTTGGTAAGGCCCCTTTTTCTCAGGAATAAGTGGATGTATGAAGTTGAAATTTATATCACATACTAAGATCTACAGTCCCTTTGCGTCGTAAACAATTAAATTTCTATGTCACTGCAATTCAAAAGCTACGACCACACTTGTCACATGTTTTGATGTCTTTCAGTAACAGGCAAAAATCGTAGAATTCTCTACTCCCAGGACGAATGAAATATCTGTATACACTCTAAGACAAAAATAAAACGTCGCACCATGAAGGAATTATTCGAATGGGACGGAAATCGGCAGATATGATGTACATTCAGAGAAACTGGATGATTTATCCAACAGAAAGAACTTCACAAATTGAGGAAGTTATTAATGCGCTGGTCCAATTCTGGCCTTTATGCAAGCAGTTATTCGGCGTGGCACTGAATGACAGAGTTGTTGGACGTCCTCCTGATGGTTATCGTGCCAAATTCGACCAATTGTCATGTTAGCTCGTCAAAATCTGGAGCTGGTTGGAGGCCCTGCCCATTATGCTCCAAAAATTCTCGATTGGAAGAGATCCTGCGACCTTGCTGGCCAAGGTAGGATTCGGCAAGCATGAACACAAGCAAAACAGATTCTCGCAAGTGTGGGCGGACACTATCTTGCTGAAATGTAACCCCAGGATAATTACCATGATGTACAACTATATGGGACGTAGAACACCGTCGACGTACTGCTTTGTGTAAGAGCGCAGTGGATGACAACCAAAGGAGTCCCGCTATCAATAGAAATAGCACCCCAGATCATCATCACCCCTGGTTGTCGGTCTGTGTGTTGCACGACACTCAGGTTGGTATCACACTGCTGCCTGAAGCGTCTTTCCCAGGTATCTCATTGATTTGGTTACAATTGTCTTCAATTATGAGTCGCACTTCGAACTGAGCCCAATGACCAGCGATTGTCCATTCAGTTCCGAAAATAGCAGGACCAGATAAGTGTGAGAACTATTGCACATCAGCCATCTTAATAGTTTAAGCATCAAAATTGCTGGCAAGAATAACATTCAGAAGACTACGAATACTGAGGAAATGTTAGATTAGGAAAGATGAGGGCTTCAGGAAGGAAATTCTGACGTTGCACTTGATAATGGAAGTAAGGTAGAAGAAAAATCAAGATCCTTTCCTAGGATTTATCGTCCTAGAAAAAGCGTAAGAGAGTTTAAAGTGGTGCAAGATGTTCGAAATTCTGAAAAAAATAGCAGTAAGATGAAGGGAAACAAGGGGGAACAATAAGATTGGAAGACCTAGAACGAAGTGCTCGGAATGAAGAGTGGGGTGAAACACAGATGCAGCCTTTTGCTCCTACTGTTCCATCTATACGTTGAAGAAGCAACGGTGGACATAAAAGAAAAGTCCATGAGTAGGATTTAAATTGACGGTGAAAGATTATCAATGGTAAAAACCGCTGATGACTTCGCTATCCACATTGAATGTGAAGAAGAATTACAGGATAATGTAATGCAGAATCTAGTGTGTAGAATATGAACTGAGAGTAAATCAAAGGAAGACGAAAGTAATGAGAAGCAGAAGAAAGGAGTACAGTGACAAACTCAACATCGTAATTGGTGATCACGAAATAGACTAAGTTAAGGAATTCCATGACGGACGGAGCAACGAGGACATATAAAGCAGACAAGCACTGGCAAATAGTGCATTCCTTGCCAAGAGAAGTCTCCTAGTATCAAACATAGAATTTGAGGAAATTTTTGAGAATGTACATTTGGAGCACAACGTTGTACGCCAGTGAGACATGGACTGTCGGAAAGCCGGAACAGAAAACAATCGAAGTGTTTGAGATATGGCGCTAGAGTAGCACTCCGTCTTCAAGCCACAAGTGGCCCAGCGGGACCATCCGACCGCCGTGTTATCCCCAAGCTGAGGATGCGGATAGGAGGGGTGTGTGGTCAGCACACCGCTCTCCCGATCGTTATGATGGTTTTCTTTGACGGGAGCCGCTACTATTCGATCGAGTAGCTCGTCAATTGGCATCACGAGGCTGAGTGAACCCCGAAAAATGGCAACAGCGCATGGCGGTTGGATGGTCACCCATCCAAGAGCCGGCCACGACCGTCAGCGCTTAACTTCGGTGATCTCACGGGAACCGGTGTACCCACTGTGGCAAGGCCATTGCCGGCGCTAGAGAAGAATGTTGAAAATTAGGTGGACTGATCAGGTAAAGAGATTCTCTTCAGAATAGCGTAAGAAGGGAACGTATGGAAAACAAGGACAAGAAGAAGAGGCAAAATGATAGTATTTGTAATGAGACATCAGGGAATAACTTCCATGGTAATAGAGGGATCTGTGGAGGAAGACAGAGAATGGAATCTATCCAACAGATAACTGACGACATAGGGTGCAAGTGCTACACTGAGGTGAATAGGAATTCGTCGTGGGCCACATCAAACCAGTCAGAAAGTCCTATTTAAGGCTATGCGGGGAAATAGTCTCAAGAGCTACAAGAGGAAAAAATAAGTTCTTTATTCCGGAATGTACAAAATGGAGTGGAACAGTTTCGGTGAGCAATATACGAGTATTATGCACTCTAGTAAATCGTTTGAAATTCGCTGAAAAGAGCAGACTAACTAACAAAACAAAATAATTCAATATGCTTTTACGAAATATCGACATTTCTAACATAATCCAGATTTGGAATTTCCGCCACCCTCCCTATTCACGATCCGTGGACCTTACCTAGGTGCGGTAGCTTGCATGCCTCTACGATACGGACAGCCATAGGGAGCATGCAGGCACGATGGAGAGGTATTGTGGAGATGCCAGACAATTAAGTGGTTCCTAAAGAGAAGCAAAAGCCTTCTCAGTACTTGCATGGGCAACAGTGAGGATGACTGGCTGGCTGATCTGGCCTTGTAACACAAGTCAAAATGGCATTTCTATGTTGCTACTGCGAACAGCTTAAAAAAGAGTGAAACTACAGTCATTATTTTTCCCGACTGTATGAAGCTCTACAGCTTAGTGATGGAAGCGTCCTCAAAGGTAAAATATTTAAGAGGTAAAATGGTCCCTCATTTAGATTTCCGGGCAGGGACTACTCAGGAGCATACCATCATCAGAACTGCATCAAACCAGTCTTAGAACTTAAGACGACGACAAGGACAACAACAACAACAACAGCTGCATATAGCTAGTAAGGGGCGGTACCTCAAAGCACTGGAACATCCGAAGATGTTGAATGCTGAAAGCGAAGATGCCAATAAAATCTTGAACAATGAGCTTCGAAGTTGCAACTCCTAATTTAATTTTTACGATGACCTGATGCGCCATCCTGTCCTGTCTAATGCTGACCTTTGCTCTACATGACGTCCTGTGACTGATGGACATTCCGACGGTCTCCTCGTTACTTCGTGCTATGCGTGGCTGCCTACGCGCCTGCCTACACCGTGCGGTACCAGTACGGGTCACTCTGACATAAGAGTTTCATTCGATATTTCATTCAATATCCCTACTGTTGTCGGAATTGCCAATATATTTTTAATAACTTCTCTCTGTACATCCGAGTTTAGATGTAGACTGTATTATTAATTTGTTTTCTCTTTCCATAATCCTCAAGATAGTTTGTTAAAATGTTAGTAACAGATAATAACCAAAATTAAAATTGAGATCCTGTTGGTTTGTAATTTATTTTAACTTCCGTGATGTAACATTCTCTGGTTTTCCACTGTTTTCTGTAGTTCTTGTAAGATATTCCATCCATTCCGTATGTCAGTACATCATAATTTCTTATATCTAAGTTCCTTTCTCCTTTTATTTTTTCATACATAATTTTTTACAGTTTTTTTCATTACAATTCGTAAAAAACAGTTGGTTATTTCCTTTTTACAGCATTAGGAGACTTCTTGTTTCATTCAGTCATTCGAACTCTTCAACTTTATTTAATTTTTCCCATACTTGCCTGAAGTCAGGTATCCAATTTTACAAGTATCTTTCCTCTTAAGTTTGTGGGTCATCTGTACCATAACACGGACTAAAGCATATTTTAAGTCTCAGACCATTTTCCTATTGCTCTTGGTGTCAGCAATGCTGATAATTCCCTGAATGCTTCCGTCGCTTATGTCAACTTCTTTCCTGTTTCTCCGTTCGTTTCCATCGGCAATAATCACCCTTATTAAGGAATTCGAGGAATTCACTTGGTCTTGTTTGTTTCTCTCTACTAATACATATACTGTGACGTGTTTCTTTGATATTTTCATTAGTTCTGGGGATCTTTGATAATTTTTCCCGTACTTACGTGTGTACTGCATCTATGGTGGTATCTCAGTGAAAGTCAACCACGCTTTGAAACTGTCTGTACCATCAGCTGCCCTCATTATATTTATTGTAATCATATGAGAAAGAATAATTGCAAACCGAACAATCATATTTAGACATCCCTCCCTCAATGCACGCTTCAGTGTCGAGGGAACCAAACGAGTTTACAGTGAAGCCAGAAACATTATGCATATTAGCTACATCTTTGTGTTTTGTTTACAAACACAATAGTATTTTTAGTAGATACAAACGTAATTGAAATGGAAAAATTCGCAGGCATCGTCTGATAACACCGCAGTAGACTTCCCCAATGAATGGTTGTCAATGATAGAGCTTCAATCGATACTTGCAGGAAAGACTCACCTGAGACTAACAGGTCGCTACATCAAATCACTCAGAAAACATGTGTCAAACATTTACAGGCCTTATGGAGATTTTGTAGCTAAATAATCGACGATTTTGTCAGAAACCTTTTAAAAGCATCGTATTCGAAAACATGGTTAGCAATACAAGTGCCCTTCTCTTTCGCCATACTACGCCTGCGCTTTATTCCGAATAGCGACGGGGTAAAGGATATTGCACACACAGGGGCGGAGTAAAAGATATTGCACACGAGAGGAGGAACTTAGAAGGTTACAGTAAATATATGACTAGGGAGATGAAACTTAATTTCCTGCCCAGTTCGATTTCCGTTCCCCGTAAGTAACATTCTGCCAATATCTGCACCGCCAGTAGCAAGAACTGAGGTAAACTTTCGTCTCACACAGAACTGGATTCGGAATATCGGAGCGCAGTGTGACCGAGAGGTGTGGCACAGCAGTTTGGCTGTGTGCTCTGGCTCTCGCTATATGAGGTATTCGATATTTTGCGTCATATGGTAGCAGTATTTGGCAGAGCTTACATTTAAAAAATGGAGTCGCATGCACAAATGAAAGGAATGGATCGCGGTATCCTACGCAGGTAATGTGTTTGTTAGTCATCACGACGCACCACACATACGAGGTGTGGCTATAAAATAACGGGGCTGATGCCGTCAGAGGGTAAGTTGGCCTCAACGACCAATAGCTGTGATGCTGTGAAGCGCAGTCGAATGCAGCACACTGGTGTCTGTAAACAAATCATTGTGGCTGTAGCCTTCGCTTGCAGAAGATCTGTTATTTTGTTTTGCCTGAAGAATGATAAGTGTAATAATAGAGCAACGAATTTTCGTGAAGTTTCAAAAAAAACGTGGAAAAACTGCTACGGAAACCCACCTTTTACTAAAAAAAAAAAAAGGTATGGTGAAGACTGTTTATAGTGTACGAGAGCTTTTGAATACTTCAACAGTTTCCAAGATGGTTGAGAAGACGTTGAAGATGACTGACACATACGACGCGATTCAACACCAAAAACATGAAAATATTCCCCTAATGTTTCCTCTCCGACTGCCTGAGACATCTTGAGAGGTAAAGTGACGAACTGCAACCAGATCTCGACGGAGTGCCGAGTATATGGGTAACATAGAGGCACCACAGTCTATCACTTGACGTCAGTTACGAGATTACCTTTGGGAATGACAACCTTGTCGATTAAAAGTAATCGATGGTCATCCTTATGATTGCAATATTGCAAATTTTATCTAATTCAACACCTTCCAATTTTCTTTTAAAATTATATTTCCGTTTATTGAGAGAATTTTAGGAAACTGTGAATCATCTGTAAAGAAGACTAATATAGATCACAAGTGCGACTCATTTCTGAGAATTGGGATGCGCACCAGGTAAGCTTAAAGGAAGATATCGAAGCAAAGCAGAGACGGGCTGCCAGATTACCGGTAGGGTCCAACATCGCATGTTATGGAGATGCTTCATGAACAACATATTTTCATGAACCACTGGAGAAAAAATTTAGGGAACCCGTATTTGAACCTATATCCAAAACAATTCTAATGCCGCTAACGTATTTTTCGCGTATGGATCACAAAGATGAGATATGAGAAATTAGAGCTAATACGGAGGTATATAGGTGGTTGATTTCTTCCTCTGTCTGTTTGCGGGTGGAACAGGAAAGGAAATCACTAATAGTAGTACATGGTACCCTCCATCACGCACAACACGGTGGCTTGCAGACTGTGTATGTTCATGCAGATCTAGAAGCAACAAGGAGAGGGTCTGACATGGGGGTCATCGATTCTAATCAAATTTCGCAACGACGTTCTATAACGAAAATAAAGAGACCCGTGTTTCGAACTTCTTTTAGACACTCCCTAGTTGTTGAAAAAAAATCAAGATCAAAGCAGATTACGTAAAATCGTATTTTCAATGCTACACATCGAAAGATTGTCTAAAAATAAATATTTTTGTTAATACGCTATAGGGTTAAAAGTTAATATTGTTCGAGTTATTAACTTTAGTTGTGTTCTACATCTACATCTACATCCACATACATACTCCGCAATCCACCATACGGTGCGTGGCGGAGAGTACAACAAGCATATTCTCTCCCTGTTCCACTCCCAAACAGAACGAGGGAAAAATGACTGCCTATATGTCTCTGTACGAGCCCTATCTTATCTTTGTGGTCTTTCCGCGAAATGTAAGTTGGCGGCAGTAAAATTGTACTGCAGCCAGCCTCAAATGCTGGTTCTCTAAATTTCCTCAGTAGCGATTCACGAAAAGAACGCCTCCTTTCCTCTAGAGACTCCCACCCGAGTTCCTGAAGCATTTCCGTAACACTCGCGTGCTGATCAAACCTACCAGTAACAAATCTAGCAGCCCGCCTCTGAATTGCTTCTATGTCCTCCCTCAATCCGACCTGATAGGGATCCCAAACGCTCGAGCAGTACTCAAGAATAGGTCGTATTAGTGTTTTATAAGCGGTCTGCTTTACAGATGAACCACATCTTCCCAAAATTCTGCCAATGAACCGAAGACGACTATCCGCCTTCACCACAACTGCCCTTACATGCTTGTCCCACTTCATATCGCTGTGCAATGTTACGCCCAAATATTTAATCGACGTGACTGTGTCAAGCGCTACACTACTAATGGAGTATTCAAAGATTACTTGGTTCTTTTCCCTATTTATCTGCATTAATTTACATTTATCTATATTTAGAGTTAGCTGCCATTCTTTACACGAATCACAAATCCTGTCCAAGTCATCTTGTATCCTCCTACAGTCACTCAACGACGACACCTTCCCGTACACCACAGCATCATCAGTAAACAGCCGCACATTGCTATCCACCCTATCCAAAAGATCATTTATATAGATAGAATACAACAGCGGACCTACCACACTTTCCTGGGGCACTACAGATGCTACCCTCACCTCCGATGAACACTCACCTTCGAGGACAACGTACTGGGTTCTATTACTTAAGAAGTCTTCGAGCCACTCACATACTTGGGAACCAATCCCATATGCTCGTACCTTAGTTAGGAGTCTGCAGTGGGGCGCCGAGTCAAATGTTTTCCGGAAGTCAAGGAATATGGCATCCGTCTGATACCCTTCATCCATAGTTCGAAAAATATCATGTGAAAAAAGAGCGAGTTGCGTTTCGCAGGAGCGATGCTTTCTAAAGCCGTGCTGATGCATGGACAGCAACTTCTCTGTTTCAAGGAAATTCATTATATTTGAACTGAGAATATGTTCGAGAATCCTGCAACAAAGGATATTGGTCTGTAATTTTGAGGATCCGTTCTTCCACCCTTCTTATATACAGGCGTCACATGCGCTTTTTTCCAGTCGCTCGGGACATTACGTTGGGCAAGAGATTCCCGATAAATGCAAGCTAAGTAAGGAGCCAATGCAGTAGAGTACTCTCTGTAAAACCGAATTGGAATCCCATCAGGACCTGGCGATTTATTTATTTTCAACCCATTCAGCTGCTTCACAATCCCATGGATGTCTATCACTATGTCCTCCACACGGGAATCTGTAGGAGACTCAAACGGCGGTATGTTTGTACGATCCTCCTGCGTGGAAGATTTCTCAAATGCTAAATTTAAAATTTCAGCTTTCGTTTTGCTGTCTTCCGTTGCCAGGCCAGACTGCTCAGTGAGTGACTGGATGGAAGCCTTCGACCAGCTTACCAATTTTACGTAAGACCAGAATTTACTTGGGTTTTCAGCAAGATCTTTTGTTAAGGTATGACGGTGGCAGTGGTTGAATGCTTCACGCATCGCTCTTTTTACAGCAGCACGAATCTCTACTAACTTTTGCCTGTCCTCATTCTCCCGATCTTTCTTGTACCGCGAGTGCAACTGCCTTTGCTTCCTGAGCATTCTCCGAATTGCGCTGTCAAACCACGGTGGGTCTTTTCCGTCCGTAACCCACTTTTTCGGCACATACTTGTCCAATGCGTGATTTACAATGTGTTTAAAATTTGCCCATAATTCTTCCACGTCCATCGTACCGGAAGTAAATGAAGTCGATTCATTTACTAAGTGGGATGCTAACAACTGCTTATTTGCTCTTTCTAGTAAGAATACTCTCCTAGCCTTCTTGACCGACTTTTTAACTTTCGTAACCATAGTCGTAAAGACAACATCATGATCACTAATCCCTGTCTCAAAACTGACACCGTCGATGAGGTCTGGTCTGTTCGTGGCTACCAGATCTAAAATATTTCCATTACGCGTTGGCTGTCGATTTAGCTGCTCAAGACAGTTTTCGAATAATGTGTTCAAAAGTAATTCACACGACGGCTTGTCTGTACCACCTGTATTGAATCCATAGACATCCCAGTCTATACTAGGTAGGTTGAAGTCGCCTCCGACTAATATAGCATGATCCGGGTACTTCTGCGATACAGAATCTAGACTCCCTATGAATGATGCTAGAACTGTCATGGTGGAACCTGGTGGCCGGTAACAACACCCCACAATTAACTTTATTTCCCCTAGCCCTGTTAAACGTGTCCAGATAACTTCACAATCACACTCTACTTCCACCTCAGTAGACACAAATTTTTGTCAACTGCAATGAAGACACCACCTCCTACGGTGTCTAAACTGTCTTTGCGATACACGTTCCAACCCTCACTAAATATTTCAGAACTTCCTATCTCAGGGTGCAGCCAGGTCTCAGTCCCGAAAATAATTTACGGGCCACACGCTTCCTGGAGGGCAGTAAATTCAGGAACTTTATTCCGAACACTCTGAAAATTTACTGCTGATAGCTTGATAGCTGAAGTGTCTTTACACTGAGCACGTCCTGATTTCCCTGCCTGCACGTTCTCATTGTGTATCTTGGGTAACCGTCATTGTATGTATCTAACAGAGCGCGGTCGACGGTGGGGCGTTCAGGGTAATATACTACCAAACTGCTGGTCCGTGTTCGATTCTTGGTTGTGCCATTTTTCACCCGATACTTTTTTGGGGGTGTCCGATAGTAAATCTCACAATCACAATACTTTTCTTTGCTTTTTTTTTAAAGTAGAACAAAGGCACGTGTGATTATTAAACAATAAGTAAATATAACTGATTGACATTTACTTTTATCATGATACACGACCCGCTACAATAGGACTTCCGTAGATGATAATGCTCAACCGCCCTGCACCGTGAAAGTGATATTGCCACGTACTCGCCTTTGGCCTACAAGGATCGGCAACCCCTCGGACACTGAAGCGTCACGGAGTTGCATAGGCACAAGAAGTAGTCTCCAAGGGCTGCGTCGATCACAACGGCAGGGTAAACGCCACCAGAGGTCCTCAGTGCCAGGGACCTATATTCTCCGCCGTATCACGTGTGTGGAACTGGATCGGCAGTGCAAGCGAAGACGTCGGACCTATGCTCCATTGGAGTTCTGCGCCAACTGATGCGCCGGCTCATAGCAGCGATATCCCGAGATGTACCTATCGGCCACCTACACCGAACGCCAAACCTCCGTCATTAGGGATTATCGGTGGCAAAGTCTTCACATCGCACTATGTTTATTCACTGCGTGTTCCAGGCGTATGCCTGTTAGAGTGCGAGAAGTTGTATTATTTTTTACTGAAAATAATGTTACCTTTTTCATTAAATCTTTCTACTGTGGTCGTAATAAACCCGTGTGCTTGTCTACCTGTGTCTTATTATTGCTTATTACGCATCTGGGAGACATAGCGGAAAGCACCGAAATTTACCTCTCTTTGCCAAGTGTGTCACCTTTAGTTCTTCCGACAGGTAAAGAATTTCATTGCACGATTTCAAAATCATGTGGCATCACAGCAAAGCAGAGAATTACAATACAGTGTGGATGCTATAAAAATTCATGCGTTGGTCCATAATTAGTTGTTCAAGCTTGTCTTTCAAGCTTTTGTTCGTGTGGTACGCACGCAACCTGACCTATTTTTAGCAACGTGGATCAGCTATGTTTTAAACGAACAGTATAACGGAAACATGTCAGTTCCACGAGATTTCTTTCGTGTATTGAACATGGTGAGAGAAATATTTGTTTTGCCTTTTCTATGGTACAGAACACCACTGATTGCAAGAACGTTGACGAATAGACGATCAGTTAGAACTACGAAGTAATATACTGTAGGTGTATTTCTATACTATGTATCACGATGTAAATAACAGTCAATACATTATATATACTTATCTGATTATTAATCACACATCCCGCTGTTTCACTTCAAAAAAGAAAAGGAAAGATAGGTATTCGGATTGTCACAATGTTATCAGATACAGCTAGGGAATGTCTAGCTAAAAGCCAAAAGACGCATGTCTTTATATTCAGTATGGAACGCCCTTGTAAAACTTGGTCAAAATCGGTGGCCCATATGTCAGACCCTCGCGAAAATGATACTAGACACCAGGATATTAAGAACTATCTGATTCGCTATTTAACTTGTGCCCAGCGAGTCGACGGCAGTTCGCATCGAACTGGTATCGAGTTCGGATCCAGTTCGTATATGAAGAGGGCAGAGGCCAGTCTGGGATCAGCAGTCTAACTAACAGACCATGAGAATTGCAGCCACTACAGCTAAAACCTCTCCGCGATGTCGGCAATGGACTTAGCCCTGAACAGTATTCACTTCTCTGTATTGTATATGGAGCATAGTCTCAGCCGGTATAGATCATATTAATGTTTAGCCTTAACTGGGTGTTATAGTTTTTGCGTGTAGCAATAAGTGAGTATTCATGTACATCGTACATCTACATCTAAACCTACATTTATACTCCGCAAGCCACCCAACGATGTGTGGCGGAGGGCACTTTACGTGCCACTGTCATTACCTCCCTTTCCTGTTCCAGTCGCGTATAGTTCGCGGGAAGAACGATGCCGGAAAGCCTCCGTGCGCGCTCGAATCTCTCTAATTTTACATTCGTGATCTCCTCGGGAGGTATAAGTAGGGGGAAGCAATACATTCGATACCTCGTCCAGAAACGCACCCTCTCGAAACCTCGACAGCAAACTACACCGCGATGCAGAGCGCCTTTCTTGCAGAGTCTGCCACTTGAGTTTGCTAAACATCTCCGTAACGCTATCACGCCTACCAAATAACCTTGTGACGAAACGCGCAGCTCTTCTTTGGATCTTCTCTATCTCCTCTGTCAACCCGACCTGGTACGGATCCCACACTGATGAGCAATACTTAGGTATAGGTCGAACGAGTGTTTTGTAAGCCACCTCCTTTGATGATGCACTACATTTTCTAAGGACTAATTGATTGGAATACTCTCTTTCAAATTCTAAAGGTGGCAGGGGTAAAATACAGGGAGTGAGAGGCTATTTACAATTTGTACAGAAACCAGATGGCATTTATAAGAGTCGAGGGGCATGAAAGGGAAGCAGTGGTTGGGAAGGGAGTGAGACAGGGTTGTAGCCTCTCCCCGATGTTATTCAATCTGTATATTGAGCAAGCAGTAAAGGAAACAAAAGAAAAATTCGGAGTAGGAGTTAAAGTCCATGGACTTGGAAGAGCAGTTGAACGGAATGGACAGTGTCTAGAAAGGAGGATATAAGATGAACATCAACAAAAGCAAAACGAGAGTAATGGAATGTAGTCGAATTAAGTCGGATGATGCTGAGGGAATTAGATTAGGAAATGACTTAAAGTAGTAAAGTAGTTTAACTATTTGGGGAGCAAAATAACTGATGATGGTCAATGTAGAGAGGGTATAAAATGTAGACTGGCAATGGCAAGGAAAGCGTTTCTGAAGAAGAGAAATTTGTTAACATCGAGTATAGATTTAAGTGTCAGGTTCAAATGGTTCAAATGGCTCTGAGCACTATGGGACTTAACTTCTAACTAGCCTAAGGACATCACGCACATCCATACCCGAGGCAGGATTCGAACCTGCGACCGTAGTGGTAGCGCGGTTCCAGACTGTAGCGCCTAGAACCGCTCGGCCACCCCGGCCGGCTAAGTGTCAGGAAGTCGTTTCTCAAAGTATTTGTATGGAGTGTCGCCATGTATGGAAGTGAAACATGGTCGATAAATAGTTTGGACAAGAAGAGAATAGAAGCTTTCGAAATGTGGTGCTACTGAAGAATGCTGAAGATTAGATGGGTAGATCACATAACTAATGAGGAGATATTGAATGGAATTGGGGAGAAGAGGAGTTTGTGGTACAACTTGACAAGAAGAAGGGACCGGTTGGTAGGACATGTTCTGAGGCATCAAGGGATCACAAATCTAGCATTGGAGGGCGGCGTGGAGGGTAAAAATCGTAGAGGGAGACCAAGAGAAGAAAACACTAAGCAGATTCAGAAGGATATAGGTTGCAGTATGTACTGGGAGATGAAGAAGGTTGCACAGGATAGAGTAGCACGGAGAGCTGCATCAAACCAGTCTCAGGACCGAAGACAACAACAACAACAACAATTAATTTGGTAGCAGTGTTCCAAAACCCACACGTATTAGTGGCACAGTGACAGTAACGAAGTTCCACATGTCAACGACGCTGAGTAATGGGAAAAGGCGAGAAAGAGAAAGGAGAAGGATGGAGTCGTTAATGAGGACTGCATCTGAGCACGTCTGAAAAACAAACGAAAGACACGACATTCGATAATATGACCATGGTACATTTAAACATTCTCTTTATAATATTCCGGGCTATCCAAGAGAATCATCTGATTTTCTTGTCGAGACCTAATATTTCGTCCCCACCTGCGGAGTACAGCTTCAGGGTGGGTTGGAGCTTCTATGAAAGCTCAAATCACGCCTCAGTTAGTTATTATTTTATTTTCTATACGGCTATACGGCACAGAGGAAAACAATACATATACACATACCGGACGGTTATAACTAAAGTACAGGTATTCACCGAGGTCCACTGTAGGCCATATGGATTAGGAACGGGACGTGGCCAGAAAACGACAAACAAGCGAGGAAGACATAATACTGATTTTATCATAAATCGCCGCTTACAACGTTTGTTGAATATGAGCACCGGAGAAGTCGACGAGATGGTGCATTCGCAAAACGACGAGATCAACAATTGCTCGCAGCTAGTCCGGTGGGATCAGACCAACGTGTTCTTGTATACCGGCCATCAGACCAGTTAGAGATCGAACGTGTCCTTGGTAAACGCATTCTTTTAGATATCCCCAGAGCCAAAAGTCACATGGCTTCACATCAGGTGACATTTCGGGCCGTGCATCTGGAAAACTGCAGGTCATGCATTTGGAAAACCTCTGCAGATAGCACGTTCGTGGAAGGTTGCATCAAGCAGTGGTTTTCACACAGTCGTGCTCTTCCAAAGCAGGAATCATGTGCTGTACAAGGAGATTTCGACAACCTGAAGACTTGTAAGTACTGTAGAGTGTATAATAATTAGACAATGTGGTCCATTGATCGTGACCGGGCAAGATATCTCACGAAATAAGCGTCAAACGAAAAAACTACAAAGAACGAAACTCGTCTAGTTTGAAGGGGGAAGCCAGATGGCGCTATGGTTGACCCTCTAGATGGCTCTGCTATAGGTCAAACGGATATCAACTGCGGTTTTTTTTTTAATAGGAACCTCCATTTTTATTACATATTCGTGTAGTACGTAAAGAAATATGAATCTTTTATTTGGACCACTTTTTTCGCTTTGTGATAGATGGCGCTGTAATAGTCACAAACGTATATGTACGTGGTATCACGTAACATTCCTCCAGCGCGGACGGTATTTGCTTCGTGATACATTACCCGTGCTAAAATGGACCGTTTACCAATTGCGAAAAAGGTCGATATCGTGTTGACGTATGGCTATTGCGATCAAAATGCCCAACGGGCGTGTATTTTGTATGCTGCTCGGTATCCTGGACGACATCATCCAAGTATCCGGACCGTTCGTCGGACAGGAGACCGATGACCAGCGGAGTTTTCACAGCACCAGTCAGCACTTCGACGGATCAACGACTGAGCAGATGGGCAATGCTCCCAAGGAGAACAACGTCCAGCGCAGTTCGCACACCAGCGGTCAACCCTCCAGGAACTGTCAGCACACTGAATTCACTTGCGTGACATATCTGGTGATGCAGAGGAGGATGACAGGGCAATGAGGTAAAAGAAGGAAAACCGGCACATGTATCGAAATTAGTCGCATTTCTGCCCAACGTGAGAAGCATAGACCAAGGACCGAAGAGTCAGTCGCCGCCCTAGAATCATCACGACTTTGGCGAAAACACGGAGTAAATACCTCCGACAAACGGGCGTGAGGTGGTCCTTTGAGAAGAGCCTTCGAGGGGAGAAAGAAGACTCTACGAAACGTCACCTGGACGGACGAACTGATGGTTCGTCAGCGGAAGTCATACTTTGCTACAACGACTTAGCCGCTACGCTGATCGACAGAAGAAGATATCGATACAGAGCCAATAGGTCGACAGAGAAGACGTTACCAGAAAGAAGTTAACATGGTACCTACCAAGGTGGCTGGTGAGGACGAAGGGACTGCGGTTTCACCAAATGAGTCACCTGTGAACCTAGAGGTTAATGGATTGGTGAACTCCGCCAGAAGACGCCGAACCTGAGGGTCGCTGGTTCGATTCCGGCACGAAGCACTCCGCGCCCAACCGTAACCGCTTGTTAATAACGCAACGAGTGAATTCACAAGGAGAAGACGACGCTGCCGGTGCAGAAGTTAACGGACGCTGTACTTAATGGAAGAGTACGCCGCCCGGCGCTCCGCTGCAACACTATATGCCACCGTATCAGCGATCACTGGAATCTGCATGCTAAAACTCCACGCCACTGAGCGCATTAGAACACACTATATTACTCTGTTTGTTTAAAGGGTCTTACGTGTGAGTAAATGACTGACAGTGGAACCACCAAATTTTCACACCTCGTCCACTTATCCAAGTAAAGAACCCATTCCACCGCCCATAAAGTGTCGCTTTCCCTGCCGCCGTCCCTGACAGAATAATTACCTTTGCTGCCCTCTGTTACAGTAACAGAGGGCAGAAATATCTAGTGTCACTAAACCCCGACCCGCTACAGTACACTTGATAGCCCCTCTTGGTGCCTTCTTTTCAAAGAACAATGCACCAAGAATAAAGTTGCTTGTGAACCCACACTATGCAGTCACATATAGCGAGTACAGTGGCTCTTTGTGCACAACACGTGGTTTAACAGCACCACAAATTCGGCAGGTCTGCGTGTTCACTGCTCCCTGTAACGTGAAATTTGCCCTGTCACTCCATAGAGTATTGTCCGGGCACGTGCCGCCAGTTTCGATCCGTGACAGAAACCGACCTTCAGTTTGGCTGTGGGAAATGTAAAGGCATCGGAGAGACAGCTCTGACGTTGCCGTTGATAATGGAAGCAAGACTTTAGAAATATCAAGACACATTCAATGGATCTGCCAACCTGGAAACAGCGTTTGACAATGTCAAATAGCGCATGCTGTTCGAAATTCTGAGAAAAATAGAGTTAAGCTATACCGAAAGACAGGTAACATAGAATATGTACAAGAACCAAGAGGGAACAAGAAGAGTGGGAGACCAAAAATGCTCAGATTAAAAAGAGTGTTCGATAGGGATGCAGTCTTTCGCCCCTACTTTTCATCTGTACATCGAATGTACAATGATGGAAATAAATGAAAGGTTGGAGAGTGGAATTAAAACTCAAAGTGAAAAGGTATCAATGATACGATTCGCTGATGACATTGCTATCCTCAGTGAAAATGAGTAATAATTATAAGATCTGTTGACTGGAATGAAGAGTCTAATGAGCACAAAATATAGATTGAGCGTAAATCGAAGTAGGACTACAGCAATGAGTAATAGCAGAAATGAGAATAGCGAGAAAGTTAATAGCAGAATTGGTCATCGCGAAGTAGATGAAGTTATGGAATTCTGCTACCTAGACAGCAAAATAACCCTTGACAGACAGAGTAAGGAGGACATAAAATGTAGACTAGCACTAGCAAAAAGGGTATTCCTGACCATGACAAATCTACTAGATTCAAAGATAGGCCTTAATCGGCGGAAGAAATTTCTAAGAAGGGACGTCTGGAGCACAACATTGTATGGTGGTGAAACATGGATTGTGGGAAAACCAGTAAATAAGAGAATCGAAGGATCTGAGACGTGGTGTTAGGGAAGAATGTTGAAAATTAGGTGGACTGATCAATGAAGAGGGTCTCCGCCGAATCGACACGGAAAAGAACATATGGAAATCAATGACGAGAAGAAGGGACAGGATGATAGGACATCAACTGAGACAGCACGGAGTAACTTCCATGGTACCAGCTATAGAACATAAAAACTGTAGATGAAGAAAGAGATTGGCCGGCCGGAGTGGCCGTGCGGTTTTGGGCGCTACAGTCTGGAGCCGGGCGACCGCTACGGTCGCAGGTTCGAATCCTGCCTCGGGCATGGATGTGTGTGATGTGCTTAGGTTAGTTAGGTTTAATTAGTTAGGTCTAATTAGTACTAAGTTATAGGCGACTGATGACCTCGGAAGTTAAGTCGCACAGTGCTCAGAGCCATTTGAACCATTTTGAAAGAGATTGGTCTGTATCCAGCAAACAATTGAGAATGTAGGTTGCAAGTGCTACTCTGAGATGAAGAGGTTGGCACAGGATAGAAATTCGTGCAAACCAGAAGACTGGTGACCAAAAGATTAAAAAGTAAATACTGTTGACCATCGGATGGACAGTTCTCTTTATACTGCACCAGCACTAGGACTACCCAGAGTACGCGCCTCATGGTCAGTTATAGCGACAGGAAGCTTGTCCGCAGCTTTTACCGCTATAGGGCGGCTTTGTCTTCCAGCTGCCACACCAAGATCATCCATGTTTTCGAGTTCCGTTATCATCTTCGTTAAACCATCTAATGGCATCGGGTCTTTCCTCGAACCTTTCAGTCGGCGGTACTCTCTCAATGCAGCCCTGTACCTGTTGCCGTTCACACAAAAGAGTTTCACTAACACCACGAGGTCTCTCTTCTCGATAGCCCTACTGACCACTCACTCACGTTACGGCTTGTCAAATGACAGTGTGGACGCCATACCGTCACACTAACAGTGTACAGCACCAGATTGCCAGCTGGCAGCCACAACTTTTTTTTCAGTGTAAATCGTTTCCTCATTAACAAAAAAAAAGGCTTTAAGCACTATGGGACTTAACATGTGAGGTCATCAGTCCCCTAGACTTAGAACTACTTAAACCTAACTAACCTAAGGACATCACACACATTCATGCCCAAGGAGGACTCGAACCTTCGACCGTAGCAAGAGCGCGGTTCCAGACTGAAGCGCCTGGAACCACTCGGACACAGCGGCCGGCATTAACACATTAGCGTATCTGCTAAGTTTCGCTGGCATACAACTACAGCTGATACTGGACACCCGTGAGTAGCTGCACTTTAATTACACACACCCGGTATTTTTGCCAGGAATTTATATTTATACTGGGACTTTCAATTAGGCGAATGTTAATGACGTTGATGACAGATGTTCTGATTGGAGTGAAGGTAAAACCATTTCGCAGCTATTACATGAAGAACATTTTTACAGTTCCATTAAGTTTCGGGAATGCAGCCGCATAAATTCTGCTTCTTCTTCTAATATTTCTTCGGCTGTATATCTTTCAGCCATCTTCAGAGAGAGCCGTACGTCGTAGTCTTTGCGCCGCGAAAACCTGAAGATTCACATTTCTACAGTGTTTGATAAATGCCGGCCGAAGTGGCCGTGCGGTTAAAGGCGCTGCAGTCTGGAACCGCAAGACCGCTACGGTCGCAGGTTCGAATTCTGCCTCGGGCATGGATGTTTGTGATGTCCTTAGGTTAGTTAGGTTTAACTAGTTCTAAGTTCTAGGGGACCAATGACCTCAGCAGTTGAGTCCCATAGTGCTCAGAGCCATTTGAACCATTTTGTTTGATAAATAGTAGGCTGAGCACCGTGGTCGAGGGGTAGCGTCTTTGATTCATAATCAAAACGTCTTCGGTCCCGGGTTCGATCCCCGCCACTGCCTACATTTTGATATATAATCAGCATTGGCGGCCGAAGACTTCCGGCTTAAGAAGTCAGCCTCATTCTGCCAACGGCCTTGTCAAACAGGGCGGAGGAGCGGATAGAGGTTTAGGGCACTCTCTTGTCCTAGGGGTGGGAAATTGCCCCTAAAGGCGGAAGAATCAGCAATGATCAACGACATGAGGATGCAGAAGGCAATGGAAACCACTGCATTAAAGACACGTAACGCGTATCCACAGGACATGTGGCCTGTAATTGAAGAAGTGTCATGATGATCTCTCCATTGGCAAAAGATTCCGGAATAGTCACCCATTTGGATCTCCGGGAGGGGACTGCCAAGGGGGATGTTACCATGAGAAAAAGATTGAATAATCAACGAAAGCATAACGTTCTACGAGTCGGGGCTTGGAATGTCAGAAGCTTGAACGTGGTAGGGAAACTAGAAAATCTGAAAAGGGAAATGCAAAAGCTCAACCTAGATATAGTAGGGGTCAGTGAAGTGAAGTGGAAATAAGACAAGGATTTCTGGTCAGATCAGTATCGGGTAATATCAACAGCAGCAGAAAATGGTATAACAGGTGTAGGATTCGTTATGGCTCTGAGCACTATGGGACTTATCATCTATGGTCATCAGTCCCCTAGAACTTAGAACTACTTAAACCTAACTAACCTAAGGACATCACACAACACCCAGCCATCAAGAGGCAGAGAAAATCCCTGACCCCACCGGGAATCGAACCCGGGAACCCGGGTGTGGGAAGCGAGAACGATACCGCACGACCACGAGATGCGGGCGATTCGTTATGAATAGGAAGGTAGGGCAGAGGGTGTGTTACTGTGAACAGTTCAGTGACCGGGTTGATCTAATCAGAATCGACAGCAGACCAACACCGACAACGATAGTTCAAGTATACATGCCGACGTCGCAAGCTGAAGATGAACAGATAGAGAAAGTGTATGAGGATATTGAAAGGGTAATGCAGTATGTAATGGGGGAAGAAAATCTAATAGTCATGGGCGACTGGAATGCAGTTGTAGGGGAAGGAGTAGAAGAAAAGGTTACAAGAGAATATGGGCTTGGGACAAGGAATGAAAGAGGAGAAAGACTAATTGAGTTCTGTAACAAGTTTCAGCTAGTAATAGCGAATACCCTGTTCAGGAATCACAAGAGGAGAAGGTATACTTGGAAAAGGCCGGGAGATACGGGAAGATTTCAATTAGATTACATCATGGTCAGACAGAGATTCCGAAATCAGATACTGAATTGTAAGGCGTACCAAGGAGCAGATATAGAATCAGATCACAATATAGTTGTGATGAAGAGTAGGCTGAAGTTCAAGACATTAGTCAGGAAGAATAAATACGCAAAGAAGTGGGATACGGAAGTACTAAGGAATGACGAGATACGTTTGAAGTTCTCTAACGCTATCGATACAGCAATAAGGAATAGTGCAGTAGGCAGTACAGTTGAAGAGGAATGGACATCTCTAAAAAGGGCCATCACAGGAGTTGGATGGAAAACATAGGTACAAAGAAGGCAGCTGTGAAGAAACCATGGGTAACAGAAGAAATACTTCAGTTGATTGATGAAAGGAGGAAGTACAATCATGTTCCGAGAGAATCAGGAATACAGAAACACAAGTCGCTGAGGAATGAAATAAATAGGAAGTGCAGGGAAGCTAAGACGAAATGGCTGCAGGAAAAAGATATGATTGTCGGAAGGACAGACTCAGCATACAGGAAAGTCAAAACAACCTTTGGTGACATTAAAAGCAACGGTGGTAACATTAAGAGTGCAACGGGAATTCCACTGTTAAATGCAGAGGAGAGAGCAGATAGGTGGAAAGAATACATTGAAAGCCTCTATGAGGGTGAAGATTTGTCTGATGTGATAGGAGAAGAAACAGGAGTCGATTTAGAAGAGATAGGGGATCCAGTATTAGAATCGGAATTTAAAAGAGCTTTGGAGGACCTACGGTCAAATAAGGCTGAAGGGATAGATAACATTCCATCAGAATTTCTAAAATCATTGGGGGAAGTGGCAACAAAACGACTATTCACGTTGGTGTGTAGAATATATGAGTCTGGCGATATACCATCTGACTTTCGGAAAAGCATCATCCACACAATTCCTAAGACGGCAAGAGCTGACAAGTGCGAGAATTATCGCACAATCAGCTTAACAGCTCATGCATCGAAGCTGCTTACAAGAATAATATACAGAAGAATGGAAAAGAAAATTGAGAATGCGCTAGGTGACGATCAGTTTGGCTTTAGGAAAAGTAAAGGGACGAGAGACGCAATTCTGACGTTACGGCTAATAATGGAAGCAAGGCTAAAGAAAAATCAAGACACTTTCATAGGATTTGTCGACCTGGAAAAAGCGTTCGACAATATAAAATGGTGCAAGCTGTTCGAGATTCTGAAAAAAGTAGGGGTAAGCTATAGGGAGAGACGGGTCATATACAATATGTACAACAACCAAGAGGTAATAATAAGAGTGGACGATCAAGAACGAAGTGCTCGTATTAAGAAGGGTGTAAGACAAGGCTGTAGCCTTTCGCCCCTACTCTTCAATCTGTACATCGAGGAAGCAATGATGGAAACAAAAGAAAGGTTCAGGAGTGGAATTAAAATACAAGGTGAAAGGATATGAATGATACGATTCGCTGATGACATTGCTATCCTGAGTGAAAGTGAAGAAGAATTAAATGATCTGCTGAACGGAATGAACGGTCTGATGAGTACACAGTATGGTTTGAGAGTAAATCGGAGAAAGACGAAGGTAATGAGAAGTAGTAGAAATGAGGACAGTGGGAAACTTAACATCAGGATTGATGGTCACGAAGTCAATGAAGTTAAGGAATTCTGCTACCTAGGCAGTAAAATAACCAATGACGAACGGAGCAAGGAGGACATCAAAAGCAGACTCGCTATGGCAAAAAAGGCATTTCTGGCCAAGAGAAGTCTACTAATATCAAATACCGGCCTTAATTTGAGGAAGAAATTTCTGAAGATGTACGTCTGGAGTACAGCGTTGTATGGTAGTGAAACATGGACTGTGGGAAAACCGGAACAGAAGAGAATCGAAGCATTTGAGATGTGGTGCTATAGAAGAATGTTGAAAATTAGGTGGATTGATAAGGTAAGGAATGAGGAGGTTCTACGCAGAATCGGAGAGGAAAGGAATATGTGGAAAACACTGATAAGGAGAAGTGACAGGATGATAGGACATCTGCTAAGACATGAGGGAATGACTTCCATGGTACTAGAGGGAGCTGTAGAGCGCAAAAACTGTAGAGGAAGACAGAGATTGGAATACGTCAAGCAAATAATTGAAGACGTAGGTTGCAAGTGCTACTCTGAGATGAAGAGGTTAGCGCAGGAAAGGAATTCGTGGCGGGCCGCATCAAACCAGTCAGTAGACTGATGACCAAAAAAAAAAAAAAAAGGCTGAGCAGCCGCCTTAGGTTGCAGGTGATGCTGTCGGTTATCGTCACCAGAAAATCTAAACAAATTGCAAAACGATTTAGAAAATACATTTGTAAGCCGCGAAAATTGGCAATTTACCATAAATAATGAAAAGTGTGAGGTCATTCACGTGAGTGCGAAAAGGAATTTGTTACACTTTGTTTACACGATAAATCAGTCAAATCCAAAGGCTGTAAATTCAACTACACACCTAGGAATTACAAATGTTCAAATGTGTGTGAAGTTTCATGGGACTTAACTGCTAAGGTCATCAGTCCCTACGCTTACACACTACTTATCCTAAGTTTTCCTAAAGACAAACACACACACCTATGCCCGAGGGAGGACTCGAACCTCCGCCGGGACCAGCCGAACAGCCCATGACTGCTGCGCCTCTGACCGCTCGGCTAATCCCGCGCGGCTAGGAATTACAACTGCGAACAACTTAAATTGGAAAGAACACACAGAAAATGTTGTGGGAAAGGCGAACCAAAAACTGCGTTTTATTCGTAAAACACTTGGAAAATGTAAAAGATCTACTAAAGAGACTGCCTACACTATGCTTGTCCGTCGTCTTTTGGAGTACTGCTGCGCGGTGTGGAATCCTACGATTAACGGAGCGCAACAAGAAAGTTCAAAGAAGAGCAGCACGTTATGTATTACCGAGAAACAGAGGAGAGAGTGTCACATACATAATGCAGGATTTGGGGTGGACATCATTAAAACAAAGGCGTTTTTCGTTGCGGCCGAATCTTCTCACAAAATTTCAGTCACTAACTTTCTCCTCCGAACGCGAAAATATTTTGTTGACGGCGACATACACAGGGAGAAACGACCAGTATAATGAAATAAGGAAAACAGAGCTCGAACGGAAAGGTACAGGCGTTCGTTTTTTCCGCGCGCTGTTCGAGATTTAAGCAAGAACGAATTATTGTGAAAGTGGTTCAATTAACCCTCTGTAAGGCACTTAAGTGTCATTCTGGGAATATCCATGCACACTACTGGCCATTAAAATTGCTACACCACGAAGATGTGCTACAGACGCGAAATTTAACCGACAGGAAGAAGATGCTGTGATATACAAATGATTAGCTTTTCAGAGCATTCACACAAGGTTGGTGCCGGTGGCGACACCTACAACGTGCTGACATGAGGAAAGTTTACAACCGATTTCTCATACACAAACAGCAGATGACCGGCGTTGCCTGGTGAAACGTTGTTTGTGATGCCTCGCGTAACGAGGAGGAATGCGTACCATCACGTTTACGACTTTGATAGAGGTCGGATTGTAGCCTATCGCGATTGCAGTTTATCGTATCACGACATTACTGCTCACGTTGGACGAGATACAATGACTGTTAGCAGAATATGGAATCGGTGGGTTCAGGAGGGTAGTACGGAACGCCGTGCTGGATCCCAACGACCTCGTATCACTAACAGTCGGGATGACAGGCATCTTATCCGCATGGCTGTAGCGGATCGTGCAGCCACGTCTCGATCCTGATTCAGCAGATGGGGACGTTTGCAAGACAACAACGATATGCATGAACAGTTCTACGACGTTTGCAGTAGCATGGACTATCAGCTCGGAGACCATGGCTGCGGTTAACCCTTGACGCTGCATCACGGACAGGAGCGCCTGCGATGGTGTACTCAACGACGAACCTGGGTGCACGAATGGCAAAACGTCATTTTTTCGGATGAATCCAGGTTCTGTTTACAGCATCATGATGGTCGCGTCCGTGTTTGGCTACATCGCGGTGAACGTACATTGGAAGCGTGTATTCGTCATCACCATACTGGCGTGTCATCCGGCGTGATGATATGGGGTGACATTGGTTACACGTCTCGGTCACCTCTTGTTCGCGTTGACGTCACTTTGGACAGTGGACGTTACATTTCAGATGTGTTACGACCCGTGGCTCTATCCTTCATTCGATCCCTGCGAAACCCTACATTTCAGCAGGATAATGCACGACCCCATGTTGCAGGTCCTGTACGGGCCTTTCTGGATACAGAAAATGTTCGACTGCTGCCCTGACCAGCACATTCTCCAGATCTCTCACCAACTGAAAACGTCTGGTCAATGGTAGCCGAGGAACTGGCTCGTCACAATACGCCAGTCACTACTCTTGATGAACTGTGGTATCGTGTTGAAGCTGCATGGGCAGCTGTACCTGTACACCCCGTCCAAGCTCTGTCTGACTCAATGCCCAGGCGTATCAAGGCCGTTATTACGGCCAGAGGTGGTTGTTCTGGGTAATGATTTCTCGGGATCTATGCACCCAAATTGTGTGAAAATGTAATCACATGTCAGTTCTAGTATAATGTATTTGTACAATGAATACCCGTTTATCATCTGCATTTCTTCTTGGTGTAGCAATTTTAATGGCCAGTAGTGTAGATGTAGGCTGGTGCTCTACGGTGCAGCATTTTAAATTTCCATCAGTGTAACCCTCTTAGTAGACCTTATGCGTCTAAATACTTCGTGCGTAACAATAAACAGCACTAAGTGATTAATAGCAGTTGAACTAACCTTTCCGATTTGTCCCCCGTCAGCGTTCGCTCAAAGGCCTCTAAACGTAGGCAGGGGAGTGTGCAACATCGGCTCTTCCCTCTGTTCCCAGTCCACCTGCCGCTCGCTGCCAAAAAGCTACAGCCAATTCCATATTGGTTACCGCCAGCTTCCTTTTTATTTATTTCTTTTTTCTCCCGTGCGCACACAGAGGGCGCTTTGACTGCCGGATAGAAAGCGGCAGCCTCTCTGTTTACCCTCTGGTGGCGCTTCCGGCCGCGAACTGCCAAGTGACGTCACGGCGCGGCGGAGAGGTGGTCCGCCTAGCGGGTCCGTATCGACTCCGGCGCGGATGCGGCAGAGGGTGAGATGGCGATAGAGGGGGGGGGGGGGGGGGGAGCGAAGCGAAGCGATGCCATGCGAGGCGTCGCGCGCTAAATAAGCACGCGCGTAATTGAGAGAGCGCAGCGGCGCAAATATTTGTTCTCTGTTTGGACGGGGCGGGACGCGGATGCGCGACTGATAACAAACGTCGCCTAGAGCAGCCGCCGTCTGGGTGGACGCCGTACCACGCTTTCCCGGAAGCTCTGCAAAATATCCTGTGGGAGCTCCAGGCCACAAAGCGAGACTGAAACGACACAAGCGCATACTGCGCAAAGTGAACAGAGACATAATTATTTTACGAAAAATAAATTTTTAATTTAATACGTTTCATATCAGGCTAAAAAGTATAAAATAATTTCTCCTATCCTCACACAGATTCCTAGCCTCATACAGATAATTCTGAAAATATGTGATTCTGAAGTTTTAATAACTACGAAAATATCAGTAATATTTACAACGAAAAATGTGACATGCACGCAACAGATAATAGTAGGAGGTGAACTATTGTAAGGAGTGTGTCAGAACTCTCCATTACATTGAAAATAATATAGCCACCTTAACATTCTTTATATTGTGTAAGATTGGAAATAAATAAGCACTCAGATATCGATAGTAACAATCTGAGGGCGAAACATGGGAGCGCGATTCTAAGCATTGTTGTGAGACTAGTAATAATCTGACGGCGAAGCATGGGAGTGAGATTCTAGGTAGTGTCGGTCGAGAGCTGGGAGACATAAAATGTGTCATGCTGCCCTCACGTTGGTGATGGCGGATCTTACCACAGTCAAGGCCTGATTTCATTTATATCGCTTAACTATGCTTGAAGATGGAATTCAAGGTAAAATTCGCAAGCATAGCGCAAAAGCAAAAAGATAGATACTGCCTACAGGAAAATTAAAGAGACCTTTGGAGAGAAGAGAACCACTTGTATGAATATCAAGAGCTCAGATAGCAACCCAGTTCTAAGCAAAGAAGGGAAGGCAGAAAGGTGGAAGGAGTATATAAGGGTTTATACAAGGGCGATGTCCTTGAGGACAATATTATGGAAATGGAAGAGGATGTAGATGAAGATGAAATGGGAGATAAGAGACTTCGTGAAGAGTTTGACAGAGCACTGAAAGACCTGAGTCGAAACAAGGCTCCGGGAGTAGACAACATTCCATCAGAACTACTGATGGCCTTGGGAGAGCCAGTCATGACAAAACTCTACCATCTGGTGAGCAAGATGTATGAGACAGGCGAAATACCCACAGACTTCAAGAAGAATATAATAATTCCAATCCCAAAGAAAGCAGGTGTTGACAGATGTGAAAATTACCGAATTATCAGTTTAATAAGTCACAGCTGCAAAATACTAACGCGAATTCTTTACAGACGAATGGAAAAACTGGTAGAAGCGGACCTGGATTCCGTAGAAATGTTGGAACACGTGAGGCAATACTAACCTTACGACTTATCTTAGAAGAAAGATTAAGAAAAGGCAAACCTACGTTTCTAGCATTTGTAGACTTAGAGAAAGCTTTTGACAACGTTAACTGGAATACTCTCTTTCAAATTCTGAAGGTGGCAGGGGTAAAATACAGGGAGCGAAAGGCTATTTACAATTTGTACAGAAACCAGATGGCAGTTATAAGAGTCGAGGGGCATGAAAGGGAAGCAGTGGTTGGGAAAGGAGTGAGACAGGGTTGTAGCCTCTCCCCGATGTTATTCAATCTGTATATTGAGCAAGCAGTAAAGGAAACAAAGGAAAAATTCGGAGTAGGTATTAAAATTCATGGAGAAGAAGTAAAAACTTTGAGGTTCGCCGATGACATTGTAATTCTGTCAGAGACAGCAAAGGACTTGGAAGAGCAGTTGAACGGAATGGACAGTGTCTTGAAAGGAGGATATAAGATGAACATCAACAAAAGCAAAACGAGGATAATGGAATGTAGTCAAATTAAATCGGGTGATGCTGAGGGGATTAGATTAGGAAATGAGACACTTAAAGTAGTAAAGGAGTTTTGCTATTTAGGGAGTAAAATAACTGATGATGGTCGAAGTAGAGAGGATATAAAATGTAGACTGGCAATGGCAAGGAAATCGTTTCTGAAGAAGAGAAATTTGTTAACATCGAGTATAGATTTAAGTGTCAGGAAGTCGTTTCTGAAAGTATTTGTATGGAGTGTAGCCATGTATGGAAGTGAAACATGGACGATAACCAGTTTGGACAAGAAGAGAATAGAAGCTTTCGAAATGTGGTGCTACAGAAGAATGCTGAAGATAAGGTGGGTAGATCACGTAACTAATGAGGAGGTATTGAATAGGATTGGGGAGAAGAGAAGTTTGTGGCACAACTTGACTAGAAGAAGGGATCGGTTGGTAGGACATGTTTTGAGGCATCAAGGGATCACAAATTTAGCATTGGAGGGCAGCGTGGAGGGTAAAAATCGTAGAGGGAGACCAAGAGATGAATACACTAAGCAGATTCAGAAGGATGTAGGTTGCAGTAAGTACTGGGAGATGAAGAAGCTTGCACAGGATAGAGTAGCATGGAGAGCTGCATCAAACCAGTCTCAGGACTGAAGACCACAACAACAACAGCAGCTGCAGGGTTAGGTTCGTGATTGTTAGTCTGAGTCTGCAATAATCCCATGTTTTGCTTGTCAGTTAAATAAACCTCAAAATAATAATAATTATGCTCCACAACTAATTAATAAGTATGCTGTGGTTATTAAATGTTAATGCAACTTCGAAATTAGAATTATTTGTTAATCTGGCACTCAGCCATTACTGATACTTATGTCATTGTCAGGCATTTCGCCATTATTAATACTTGTCAAACTATTATTGGTCATGATGATTTCTGAAGTTTTAAAAAGACGTAATTTATGAAATCCCTTCTCACAAGTTGTTTAGTAGTTAACAGAACCCAAACGAACTCCTTCTTATTAAACTCATTCTCTGTAACAATAGGTTTTAGCCGCTGCTGCTACATGCTGCTGCGAATTGCTGTAACCCACTTGGAAAAAGGCAGACATCTAAAGAGGTGAGTGCAAAGCGTAGGGCCAAAACAGATACATTGACACACCACAACATGTCATGTACTCTAATCCAGTAAATTTCGTTGCACAAGTCAGATTCTGTATCACTGGTAACTTCTTGTTCAAAAAGCAGTCAGATAGCTTAGGGATTCATTGAGACAGGTTAATTTGTTCCTGTAGTTTTTCGTAACCAAATACACAGTCAGACAGCTTATCCTAATGTCAATTTTAAGTTTTTCATGTAAATAATAATAATAATGGCGTGCGACGAGGGCCTCCCGTCGGGTAGACCGCTCGCCTGGTGCAAGTCTTTCGATTTGACGCCGCTTCGGCGACTTGCGCGTCGATGGAGATGAAATGATGATGATTAAGACAACACCCAGTCCCTGAGCGGAGAAAATCTCCGACAAAGCCGGGAATTGAACCCGGGCCCTTAAGACTGACAGTCCGTCGCGCTGACCACTCAGCTATCGGGGGCGGACTTTCATGTAAAGATCTGTTGAGGTATTAAAAGGCAGTGAAACTGACACTCATACAACACGCACTCAGTGTTATACAGATTACATCCCGATTACTTGTAGCTCAGGTAGCTTATCGAGTCCATTTTCACAGACGAACGTAAGCGTTATATTTTGTAGCTACTTTACGTATTTGTTGTAGGTGAGCTACACTATTGCCGGTCATTGTGGCCGAGCGGTTCTAGGCGCTTCAGTCCGGAACCGCGCTGCTGCTACGGTCGCAGGATCGAATCCTGCCTCGGGAATGGATGTGTGTGATGCCCTTAGGTTAGTTAGGTTTAAGTAGTTCTAAGTTCTGGGGGGACTGATGACCTCAGATGTTAAGTCCCATAGGGCTCAGAGCCGTTTGAACCATTTTCAGTTACACTATTCATGCATCAGTTACACTGGTGTCCAAAATTAAAGAAACAACTGGAAATTTTTCAAAATTCCCTTTATTTTTCCACAAAACTTTGTAAACAGGTAGAAATAATGTAAATAACGCGGAACGTAATCAACTGCAACATGCATCAGGGTAGACAAAAATATTCTTCGTTTGTTCCCACATTCCCAGACATGCCCTATGGGATACAAATCGGGAGAGCGAGCAGGCCACGGAATGCATGCAAAATCTTCCGTTCCCAAAAAAACTTGGACCACCTGTGGTCTATGAGGTCTTCCACTATCGCCTACCAACACGAAGACTGGGTCCAAATCACCTCGCAACAACCGCACATAATGACCCAAGATCTCGTCTCGATATATGACACCAGTTAAACCTTGCCGATTCACCAGTAAAATTTCATGAAGAAGTGGTCGAGTCGTCAACATAATTCCTGCCCACACCATTAAGGATCCTCCATGATATGGGTGTCTTTCCACAATGTGTTCCACGTTCCCTCCATATGCAAATGCGTCGAGAATTACTCTCCAGACCAAAACGGAACTCATCTGAGAAAAGAACATTAACCCACTGTTCCACCGTCCAGGTGGCATGTTGACGACTCCACTCTACACGGCCAGCCGGAGTGGCCGAGCGGTTCTAGGCGCTTCAGTCTGGAACCGCGCGATCGCTACGGTCGTAGGTTCGAATCCTGCCTCGGGCATGGATGTGTGTGATGTCCTTAGGTTAGTTAGGTTTAAGTAGTTATAAGTTCTAGGGGACTGATGTTAAGTCCCATAGTGCTCAGAGCCATTTGAACCACTCTACACGTTCCCTTCTGTGAAGATGCATCAGAGGTACACATACAGAAGGTCTCCAGCAATAAAGGCTACTCTGCCGAAGCGTTCTCTAAACCTTTTGACCCCATACAGCTCGTCCAGTGGAGGCTGCGAGGGCAGATACCAGTTGCCGTGCAGTACTAAGGCAGTACCATCGTGCCTTTACGGTCAAATAAGGGGTCCGCTCTTTTTATATTACGTGTGGTTGGCTCTGCTCTCGTCTTGAAGATACTGTTTCGGTCCCTTTAAATTGTCGCCACATCCGAGAAGCAACAGAACGATTCACATTAAGCATTCAGGCCAAATCAGTTTGCCAATGTCCTGCTTCCATTCTCCGTACGGCCCTCCACTGCAGAGAGTCTGGTAGCCATCTTCTCTGTGACATACTGCACCGTCTTTGAGTGTGTACACTGCCGTTGTCGACATGGGACTACCCGGCAAACTCTACTCCGTTTGATAGGTGCCCTGTCGCCCTCGTTGACGTGGTTGTCCACCGACCAGAATGCCATCTTCCGTGCAAAACACGATTGTGCGGACATCTGCGGACATTTTATATGCTTATACCGTGAATTAGACGCGTCACGGGGAAACAGCGATTTGTTGCTTTAATTTTGGATATGTATGTATTGCAAGTTTTTCGTTGTAAATCTTACAAGCACGTGGGGCGTTCAACAAGTAATACAACACGTTTTCTTTCTCGGAGAATATCGGTTGAAAAAAATGCGGATTTTGTTGCGAGACGTCGTACAGTACTCCCGCTTCTTCCCCTACAGCTTTATGAAGTTCTGACAAGTGTCGGCACTATACGCGGCTCTCAAAATGGCGTCTGTAACGGAGGGGCGTTCCAAGCAGAGAGCTGTCAGTGAGTTTCATTTGGCGGAAAATCACAGAATCGCAGATATTCATACGCGCTTGCAGAATGTCTACGGAGACCTGGCAGTGAACAAAAGCACGGTGAGTCGTTGAGCGAGCTTTGCCGTCGTCATCGCAACAAGGTCGTGCAAACCTGTCAGATCTCCCGCTTACTGACTGGCCACATACAGCTGTGACGCGCCTGCAATGTTGAAACGTGCGGACACTCTCATTCGAGGTGATCTACTGAACTGAAGCAAACACTTCGCAGCATAACTGGACATCTCTGTTGATAGTACTAATACACTCGTTTACCAATTGGGGTACTCAAAGGTGTGTGACCGCCGACTACCAGAAGACCATAAGGAGCAACGACGGACAATCTGTGCGGAACTGTTTGCATATTACGACACGATAGTGACAATTTCTTGTCGACCATCGTCACAGATGAAGATGGTTTCACCACATCTAACCGGAAACAAAACGGCAATCCATACAGTGGTGCCACCCAGTCTCTCCTCCGAAGAAAAATTTAAAAGCCGCAGCCTTAGGCTGTAAATTCATAGAGATGGTCTCCTGGGACTCTTAAAAAGCTATTCTGTTTGATGTCCTCCCGCATGGAGTAACGATCACCTCTGAAGTGTGTTGTGCTACCCCAGGAAATTGAATAAACCACTTCAGCTTGTTCGTCGCCACAAAAATGTCAACGGAATTCTCCTTCTCCTTGACATCGCAAGACCACACGAAAATGAGCGTTCCCGACATGAGCTCACGAGACTTCATTGGACTGTTCTTCCTCATCCATTGTACTACTCGGATCTCGCACCTTCCGACTTCCAACTGTTTGGCCCAATGTGTAAAGTTCGTTGCAAGTCGCAAAGCGCTCTCATCCTTAAGTACCGTTTGAATAAAGTATGGACATTCACATGTGGTAGATAACACTTCTTTTCGCCCTCACCGCTTTGATAAGTAGGTTCATTGGGTGGTTACAATTAAACTTTCCCTATTTAACACATTATAACACGGAAACTGATTACCGGACGAGTACCAAACTAGCTAATATTAATGTCCAGAGTACGGGGTGCATGATTTCCATGTGTCACAGTGCCACCGTCCAGTTCCAACTATGGACTCCAGGTGCCGTAATCAGTCATCGTGATTCATAGTCTCACACACCTGACCACTCGCAGTGCACTTGTTGACGTGTCAACATGAGCTTTGACAAAAGGAGCAGGGCATTATTGGTGAAGCTCTGGTACCAAAACAACATTGATGCTGGAGCTGCTCTTCGAAAATATTGCCGGCTGAAAGGATTACGGAAGAATCGTCTTCCTTCATCTCCTATGCAGAGCATGATAAATAAGTTCTAATCAGTTGGAGAGCTGGTCGTCGCTCCGGGAAGAGGCCGGCGACCGCTTGCACCACAGGTGGTTGATGAAATCGCTGTTGCTATGGCAGACAACGTTGCGCCCAACTCCCGATCGTCAGGCAGTGCGCGTGCTGTGTCACTTCAGTTGAACATCCCGTGGCCCACAGTACAGAATGCACTTCGAACCATTCTCAAATGGTATCCTTACAGGATCCATATTGTACAGCAGCTTCCACCACAGGACGCCCAACGACGTGTTGACTTCGCTCTCCACTTTCTCGCAAGGATTGAAGTGACGAGGGCTGTCCTGGACCATCCTATGGACAAACTGGTAAGGTGAACACACTGAATCGCCGAGGGTGGGGATCTTCACCTCCAGTCACTGTGCATGAAATTCCGCTGTACGGTGAACGTGTCACCGTATGGTGTGGTTTCACGACTACGTTCATCTTGAGCCAATTCTTATTTTAACAGTTAGCGCTCAAGAAGCAAAGACGTGCAGTGTGATTGGCCAGTGTTACTGGGATACGCTTCGCCAGCATGTCATGCAGGAGAAAGACGCATTGAACTCATGCAAGATGGGGGCACTACCGCACATCGCTCGTGAAGTGCTTTTCCGAAACACATTTGAAGCGGTCAAATTAGCGGCGGATCGTTTCCAAATGCTTGGCCAGCACGATCATCTGATCTCACTCCCTGGAGCTACGTGAAGGACAGGGTTTACCATGGGAACATTCACACATGTGCTGATCTGAAGCGCGGCATATCAAGAGAGGTAGCCAGAATACCTACGGACATGCTTCGTTCTGTCATGCAGTATGGAATCCTCCGCTTCCAGACTCTTCTGGACACTGACGGGCGCCCTACTGAGGCCCTATTGTAGCAGTAATGGTACCGGTATGTAATGCTGTGATGTATCGTAGCAGCGCATTAAAAAAGTGTTTCAGCTGAATCGATTGTGCATCATTTCTCTTCCCCGTCTCCTCGCGTTAATACTACCAAGTCTAGTGCTCGTATGCCGATAAGCTTCCGTGCTATAACGTGTTAAATAGGGCACGTTTAATTATAACCAAACGGTATGTAAGGTAGCCTATGTGTTGAGCTAGTGTATGAGCTATACCCATTCCAAATTTATTTCAAATCCGTCCAGCCGTCTGCTAATGACCGGTTCTTAAAATACACTACTGGCCATTAAAATTGCTACACCACGAAGATGACGTGCTACAGACGCGAAATTTAACAGACAGGAAGAAGATGCTGTGATATGCAAATGATTAGCTTTTCAGAGCATTCACACGAGGCTGGCGCCGGTGGCGTCACCTACAACGTGCTGACACGACGAAAGATTCCAACCGATTTCTCACACACAAACAGCAGTTGACCGGCATTACCTGGTGAAACGTTGTTGTGATGCCTCGAGTAAGGAGGACAAATGCATACCATCACGTTTCCGACTTTGATAAAGGTCGGATTGTAGCCGATCGCGATTGCAGTTTATCGTATCGCAACATTGCTGCTCGCGTTGGTCGAAATCCAATGACTGTTAGCAGAATGTGGAATCGGTGGGTTCAGGAGGGTAATACGAAACGCCGTGCTGGATCCCAACGGCCTCGTATCACTAGCAGTCGAGATGACAGGCATCTTATCCACATGGCTATAACGGATCGTGCAGCCACGTCTCGATCCCTGAGTCAACAGATGGGAACGTTTGCAAGACAACAACCATCTGCACGGACAGTTCGACGACGTTTTGCAGCAGCATGGACTATCAGTTCGGAGACCATGGCTGCGGTTACCCCTGACGCTGCATCACAGATAGGAGCGCTTGCGATGGTGTACTCAACGACGAACCTGGGTGGACGAATGGCAAAACGTCATTTTTTCGGATGAATCCAGGTTCTGTTTACAGCATCGTGATGGTCGCATCCGTGTTTGGCGACATCGAGGTGAACGCACGTTGGAAGCGCGTATCCGTCATCGCCATACTGGCATACCATCCGGCGTGATGGTATGGGGTGCGATTGGTCACACGTCTCGGTCACCTCTTGTTCACATTGACGGCACTTTGAACAGTGGACGCTACATTTCAGATGTGTTACGACCCGTGGCTCTACCCTTCATTATGCGAAACCCTACATTTCAGCAGGATAATGCACGACCGCATGTTGCAGGTCCTGTACGGGCCTTTCTCGATACAACAAATGTTCGACTGCTGTCCTGGCCAACACATTCTCCAGATCTCTCACCAAATGAAAACGTCTGGTCATTGCTGACCGAGTAACTGGCTCGTTACAATACGCCAATTATTACTGTTGATGAACTGTGGTGTCGTGTTGATGCTGCATGGGCAGCTGTACCTGTACACGCCTTCCAAGCTCTGTTTGACTAAATGCTCAGGCGTATCAAGGCCTTTATTAAGGCCAGAGGTGGTTGTTCTGGGTACTGATTTCTCAGGATCTATGCACCCATATTGCGTGAAAATGTAATCACATGTCAGTTCTAGTATAATATATTTGACAATGAACAACAGTTTATCATCTGCATTTCTTCTTGGTGTAGCATTTTTAATGGACAGTAGTGTAGAAAGGAGGAAGAAAATCCAGTACTGTAACAGTACTGAGGGCAACGGGAGGGGAATACCGATCTAGCTCGCTTGTCTTTGCTGACCTTATTTTAGTGGATACTTTCTGGATCGCTATTAGGTTTACTAACGCCGGGCTTTCTTTGTGTCAGTCACGAAGGCTTATCCGATGAACCATAGAAAGTCCGCCGTGTCTGTAGACTTGGTTTAGTGTCATAGTCGAAGGTCTGCAGCCTCAATTCCTCCGTGACGTTGGAGAATTACCTAATGGCTATTACGGCAGGTCCTTCCTCTATCGCCTCCCCCCCCCCTTCCTTCCCCTCCCCCCCCCGCTCTGACCGCTAGGCACGTCCGGCAACCGCTGCCGAGAAAGATTAAAGGCAGCGGGTTTGCAGCGGGATCCCCGCCACATGTGTGTGTGTGTGCGTGTGTGAGTGTGAGTGAGTGAGTGTGTGTGTGTGTGTGTGTGTGTGTGTGTGTGTGTGCGCGCGCGCGTCGCAGGGAACGGCCGGCAGTCGGGCCCGGAACGCAATAACGTCTCCTGGCAGGCGGATCGGCCCGCGCGGAATCACGTTCGGCCGCCACCGTGCGACCGCCTGCGGCCAAATAAAAGCGTACCGGACACCGCCTCCGGCGCGCCTAATTGAAATTCTAAGTCGCCGCGGCCAGGGCGAGGGGGCGACGCCGCGCTATCCAATCACAAGGCGCCACCACCCGCCTGCCAATTAGAGCCTGCGCACAGCGCTACCTGCTGCCGCTACCGGGCGCGTCTACTGGCGTTTACAGTAAGAGCATTGCAAAAAATGGCTCTGAACACTATGGGACTTAACTTCTGAGGTCATCAGTCCCCTAGAACTTAGAACTACTTAAACCGAACTAACCTAAGGACATCACACTCATCCATGCGCGGTCGCGCGGTTCCAGACTGTAGCACCTAGAACCACTCGGCCACACCGGCCAGAAAGAACATTGCAAAACAGTCCGCCAGCGTCTGAAGTAGAAATGATTTGTCGTTGCGGATTAAGACAGTTGGTGAATAGTCGTTTCTGTCGTGGCTTTGAGAGCGAGGAATAATTCATGCAGCTCTCCACGTTAGTACATCTCGGGAAGCCATTTCATCTGTGCATAGCTACCTCAACCAATATCCAATTGAACCTGCTTGTAGATATGACAACCCATACTTTCCTCTGGAACGCTATAATACAGTGCCTCGCTTTTTTTTCTCAACGACTTTCTCGGGGTTATAACCATTTTTTGTAAATATGTGTATTAATGAATTTTGTCAATAATTAGTGTTGATGGAAATGTGATGTATGTTGGTAGGATAAATAAGAATTATTCACGTCAAATTGTTGTACTATAGACGCTGGCAATGTCAGGGAAGTTTTTATTGGAAAAAAACCACTGAAAATATCTTCAGCATAAAAATAACATCGCTGGCGCGAGTGCGCGCCGTTGTAGAGGAGAAACCAGAGAAGTGGCTGCGAAGTATACTTGCGTCAAAGATGTTCTAATATGAGGGTGAGTCAAATGAAAACCTTAAATATTTTTTTAAATATTATTTATTGTTCAGAAGTGGTACAAAGCTGTATCACTTTGCAACATAATCTTCCCCGCGCTCAATTCAAGTCCTCCAGCGCTTACAAAGTCCATACATTCCTCATCATCATCATCATCATCATCATTTAAGACTGATTATGCCTTTCAGCGTTCAGTCTGGAGCATACCCCCTTATAAAATTCCTCCATGATCCCCTATTCAGTGCTAACATTGGTGCCTCTTCTGATGATAAACCTATTACTTCAAAATCATTCTTAACCGAATCCAGGTACCTTCTCCTTGGTCTGCCCCGACTCCTCCTACCCTCTACTGCTGAACCCATGAGTCTCGGGTAACCTTGCTTCTCCCATGCGTGTAACATGACCCCACCATCTAAGCCTGTTCGCCCTGACTGCTACGTCTATAGAGTTCATTCCCAGTTTTTCTTTGATTTCCTCATTGTGGACACCCTCCTGCCATTGTGTCCATCTACTAGCACCTGCAATCATCCTAGCTACTTTCATATCCGTAACCTCAACCTTGTTGATAAGGTAACCTAAATCCACCTAGCTTTCGCTCCCATACAACAAAGTTGGTCGAAAGATTGAACGGTGCACAGCGCTCACTGCATTAGCTTTGCTACACCTCGCTTCCAGTTCTTTCACTATGTTGCCATCCTGTGAGAATATGCATCCTAAGTACTTGAAACCGTCCACCTATTATAACTTTGTTCCTCTTATTTGGCACTCAATCCGTTTATATTTCTTTCCCAATGACATTACTTTCGTTTTGGAGATGCTAATCTTCATACCATAGTCCTTACATTTCTGATCTAGCTCTGAAATATTACTTTGCAAACTTTCGATCGAATCTGCCATCAAGATTGTCATCCGCGTATGCAAGACTGCTTATTTTGTGTTCACATATCTTAATCTCACCCAGCCAGTCTATTGTTTTCAACATATGATCCATAAATAATATGAACAACAGTGGAGACAGGTTGCAGCCTTGTCTTACCCCTGAAACTACTCAGAACCATGAACTCAATTTACCGTCAACTCTAACTGCTGCCTGACTATCCACGTAAAGACCTTTAATTGCTTGCAAAAGTTTGCCTCCTATTCCATAATCTCGTAGAACAGACAATAACTTCCTCCTAGGAACCCGGTCATATGCCTATTCTAGGTCTATAAAGCATAGATACAATTCCCTGTTCCACTCATAACACTTCTCCATTATTTGCCGTAAGCTAAAGATCTGGTCCTGACAGCCTCTAAGAGGCCTAAACCCACACTGATTTTCATCCAATTGGTCCTCAACTTTCCTTTCAACAATACCTGAGAGGATTTTACCCACAACGCTGATTAAAGAGATACCTCTGTAGCTGTTACAATCTTTTTTGTTTCCATGTTTAAAGATTGGTGTGATTACTGCTTTTGTCCAGTCTGATGGAACCTGTCCCGACTCCCAGACCATTTCAATTATCCTGTGTAGCCATTTAAGACCTGACATTCCACTGTATTTGATGAGTTCCGACTTAATTTCATCCACCCCAGCTGCTTTATTGCACTGCAGTTATTGACCATTTTCTGCACTTCCTCAAATGTGATCCTACTTCCATCATCATTTTTATCCCATTCTACCTCGAAATCTGAAACATTACTGATCGTATTTTCCCCTTCATTGAGCAACTCTTCAAAATATTCCCTCCATCTGTCCAAGGTATCCACTGGATTCACCAGCAGTTTTCCTGACCTGTCCAAAATACTTGTCATTTCCTTCTTACCTCCCTTTCGAAGACTGCTAATTACAATCCAGAATGGTTTTCCAGCAGCTTGACCCATAGTCTCCAACCTGTTTCCAAAGTCTTCCCAAGATTTCTTCTTGGATGCTGCAATTATCTGTTCCTTTAGAAAAAAAATTCTTTTGGCAGTCCGCTCAACCATTCATACACCGTGTGCCGTACCTCTTCATCAGAGCGAAACTTCTTTCCTCCTATTGCGTCTTTGAGTGGTCCAGACACATGCAAATCACCTGGGGCAAGGTCTGGTGAGTATGGTGGATGAGGAAGACACTCAAAATGCAGGTCTGTGCTTGTTGCAACTGTTGTACTGGCAGTGTGGGGCCTTGCATTGTCATGTTGCAAAAGGACACCTGCTTAAAGCAATCCACCTCGCTTTGATTTGATTGCAGGCCCCAGATGATTTTTTAAGATATCTGTATATGATGCACTGCTGACAGTGGTCCCTCTAGGCATGTAATGCTCCAAAATTACGCCTTTTTCGCCCTAAAAGAGAGTCAGCATAACCTTCCCTTCTGATGGTTCTGTTCGAAACTTCTTTGGTTTTGGTGATGAGGAATGGAGCCATTCCTTGCTCGCTCTCTTCGTTTCCGGTTGGTGGAAGTGAACCCAGGTTTCGTCCCCAGTAACTATTCTTGCAAGGGAGCCATCACCTTCTCGTTCAGCCGGCCGGTGTGGCCGGGCGGCTCTAGGCGCTTCAGTCTGGAACCGCGCGACCGCTATGATTGTAGGTTCGAATCCTGCCTCGGGCATGGATGTGTGGGATGTCCTTAGGATAGTTAGGTTTAAGTAGTTCTAAGTTCTAGGGGACTGATGACCTCAGATGTTAAGTCCCATAGTGCTCAGAGCCATTTGAACCATTTTGAACCTTCTCGTTGAAAGCGCCGAAGAAGTTATTCACAAGCATCAACACATCGTTCTCTCATTTCAGTAGTCAGCTGCCGTGGCACCCATCTTGCAGACACTTTGTGAAACTGGAGCACATCATGCAGAATGTGGTGTGCTGGCCCATGGCTAATCTGCAAACATGCTGCAATGTCATTCAATGTCACTCGACGGTTTTCCTTCACTATGGCTTCAACTGCTGAAATGTTCTGTGGAATCACAACTCGTTGTGCCTGACCTGGACGAGTCACACCATTTGCGAACTTCCTACTTCATTGGTACACTTCATGCTGTGACAAACATGCATCAAACATGCGCTTCAGTCTGGAACCGCGCGGCCGCTATGGTTGTAGGTTCGAATCCTGCCTCGGGCATGGATGTGTGGGATGTCCTCAGGATAGTTAGGTTTAAGTAGTTCTAAGTTCTAGGGGACTGATGACCTCAGATGTTAAGTCCCATTCTTCGATGAATTTCAATAGGTTTCACATCTTCACTACGCAAAAACCGAATAACAGAACGTTGTTTTTCCCTGGTACAAGTCGCAAGTGAGGTGGCCATAAAGATACTGATACTGCGACTGTATGTGTGCATCTGCACTGTGCTGCCACCTACAGGCCATTCTGCACTCTGTTTGTAGCACGCTTACCAACTTACAGGATAACGGCGCGAAATTTCTATTTGTTATTACAAATTTAAAGTTTTCATTTGACTCACCCTCGTAATTGGCCTGGCAAGTTATAAGTGAGTGAGCAAGCACGTGGGCACAATAAACAGTGTGCAAGAAGATTTTGGAAGCTATGAATAAAAATTTATTCAAGATGCTCGCTAATCACGAGGAGCCTGTTTCCGATGGTAAAAACTACAAAACTAAACTAAACTCCGCCAGAACAGGCCATGAGGTCCCAACGGTAGCGAACGCCTGCCGTGTCATCCTTAGCTCACAGACATCATTGGATGCGGATACGGAGGGGCATGTGGTCAGCACACCGCTCTCCCAGCCGTATGTCAGTTTACAAGACCGCTACTTCTCAGTTAAGTAGCCCCTCAGTTTGCCTCATCGCAAGGATTGAATGCACGTGGTCATCCATCCAAGTGCTAGCCCAGCCCGACAGCTCTTATGTGCGGTGATCTTATGGGAACCAGTGTTACCACTGTGGCAAAGCCTTTGACTAACTGGTATCATCAATCTGTGTAATCGCCATCTGTGGGCTACAGACAATCCTCGGGGAATTTTTGAGACGCCTCAACAGCATCGTTTCAGCATCGATTTGTGGGTAGGGATTCTTGGTGCCCACATAATTGGACCGGTTATTACTACACAACGCCTCGATGGAGGAACGTACCTGCACTTCGTGCGGAATACTCTGCCGAGGCTGCTTGATAACGTGCCTTTGGAAATACGACAGATTATGTGGATTCTGCATGACGGAGCACCACCCTTTTTCCGCACTGCTGTTCGCTGACACCTAATCAACAGGCCGGCCGCTGTGACCGAGCGGTTCTAGGCCCTTCAATCCGGAACCGCGATGCTGCTACGGTCGCAGGTTCGAATCTTACCTCGGGTATGGATGTGTATGATGTCCTTAGGTCAGTTAGGTTTAATTAGTTCTAAGTCTAGGGGACTGATGACCTCAGATGTTAAGTCCCATAGTGCTTAGAGCCATTTAAACCATTTGAACCCAATCAACATCTTTCCCAGACGTTCGACAGATCACCAGACTTCAACGCCCTGAATTTTACATGTTTGGGCATCTGAAAAGAGTTGCATGTACTGAACCAGTTCCTGACGTGGACACCCTTCAACAGGGCGTACACGACGCCTCTATATTCGGAGAGAGGCCGGAGCATCGCACGACGCCTCTGAAGTTATTCGGGGAGAGGCCGGAACATCGAACGAGAGCGGCATTTCATGATGCGACGTGTGAACGAGTGCACTACACCAAATGGAGGCTGCTTTGAACGTCTGTTGTGATGTGAATGCGATGCAGCTCTGTACTATGTTTCAGAACGATTTGTTGTCGTTGCCTGCACACCGTTCATTTCTGCACACATGTTCATAGGACCTTTTCTTCTTCCATTTCCAGTCAGAAATCCGTCCCTGCAGTTTGCCGACATTATTAATGTGCACACTGTGTACATATGAGGTGCCGGCCGGAGTGGCCGAGCGGCTAAACGCGCTACAGTCTGGAACCGCACGACCGCTGCGGTCGCAGGTTCGAATCCTGCCTCGGGCATGGATGTGTGTGATGTCCTTAGATTAGTTAGGTTTAAGTAGTTCTAAGTTCTAGGGGACTTATGACCACAGCAGTTGAATCCCATAGTGCTCAGAGCCCATATATGAGGTGACAATTATTGTATTACATGAAAAAGAAACGTAAGTCAGTTACAAACTACAGCGTGTACACACTTTATCCAACTTGAAAACCCCACTACAGATATTCGTATTTAGGTTATGACACCTTCGATATGCTTGCCATCATTAGCGATGATGCGGTGCAGACGAATAGCGAAATTCTGCGTGACCCTCCGAAGTGTCGGAACACCGATGCTGTCGATGACCTCATGAATGGTTATTTTCAGTTCAGCATTGGTCTTGGGGTTACTGCGTACATCTTGTTTTATTATAGCCCCACAAAAAGGAGTCGCATGTTTTCAGATCCGGAGAATATGGCGGTCAATCGAGGTGCCCTAGAGCCAGAATGCGTCCCCAAAGTGCTAGACATCAAACACTCTCCTGCTTCGATGGGGTCGAGATCTGTCTTGCATGAACCACATCTTGTGGACATCAGGGTCTCTTTGGATAATGGGCATGAAATCATCTTCCAAAATCTTAACATACAATTCGGTAGTCACCGTGCCATCAAGGAATATTACACCGATTATTCCATGACTGGACATTGCGCACCACGCAGTCACCCGTTGAGGGTGAAGAGACTCCGCAGAATACGGGTTCTCAGTTCCCCAAATGCGGCAGATATATACACGTATGTTGGAACTTAAACAGTGGCAACACTGCTGTGGAGACACTATGCAATGGAATCTACTAACGTCGCTGATAGCACACGTTGTTGACATACCTACCGTACCTCCGAGCAAATGGACTCGCCCGTCCCACCTCACCGACATGCGCACAATCGAGGGAAACACAGTCACCTGTGAGCGAGCGGTCTAACGTAACGGTGTCACTATGTTTTCGAAACAGGAACAACGGAGTTGGATCAAGATTGAATGTACCAGAGGTCGTACAGCACGACAGTGTCATCAAGGTCTTCAAGGCGCGTGCGGGGAATTGGCATTGCCATACAGAACAGTGGCACGTTGGGTAAAAGCCTTCAACGAAGGTCGGCAAACTGTGGGAGACATGCATCGGGCAGGTGGTCCTAGCGTCTCTGAAGAAGAAGTGCATGTTGTTGCTGTATTAGTGGACAGTGATCGACGCCATACGATTCGTGAGCTCGCCCACGAATCCGGATTAGCGCATACGACTGTGCTTCGCCACCTGAAGGAACGCCTGGGCATGCGAAAAATTGCATCATGATGGGTTCCGCATGATTTGACAGAAATGCAGAAATGGATGCTTACGACGCTGCTCAGACGCACTTGGAGGTTCCAAAAATGGTTCAAATGGCTCTGAGCACTATGGGACTTAACATCTGAGGTCATCAGTCCCCTAGAACTTAGAACTACTTAAACCTAAATGACCTAAGGACATCACACTCATCCATACCCGAGGCAGGATTCGAACCTGCGACCGTAGCAGTCGCGCGGTTCCAGACTGAAGCGCCAAGAACCGCTCGGCCACTCTGGCCGGCGGAGGTTCAAATGGTTCAAATGGCTCTGAGCACTATGGGACTTAACTTCTGAGGTCATCACTCCCCTAGAACTTAGAACTACTTAAACCTAACTAACTCAAGGACATCACACACATCCATGCCCGAGGCAGGATTCGAACATGCGGCCGTAGCAGTCGCGCGGTTCCAGACTGAAGCGCCTAGAACGGCTCGGCCACTTGGAGGCTATGAGCGCGGAGGAGAGGCTTTCTTACGCAGTACCGTAACACTGGATGAGACATGGGCCACATCGTACGGCCTACAACTAAAACATCAATCCAACGAATGGCGTCATTATGGGTCGCCGCGAAAGTCGAAAGGTCGAAAGTGCGTCAGAGCCCCAGTATGGTGAAAGTTATGGTGATTCTCGTGTACGGCTGTGATAGTGTTATCCTAACGCATTACGTTCCTCCACGGCATACCGTCAATGCACAGTATTACTGTTCGTTTTTGGAGCATCACCTGCGACCAGCTTTGCGGAAGACGCGGCGACACTTTCCGCGCAGCCCACCCATCATTTTGCACGACAAGGTGCGGGCGAATACAGCGCAAGCGGTGGCTGCTCTGTTCGGTCGATGGGACTCGAAAGTACTGTACCATCCACCATACTCCCCGGACTTAAGTCCTTGTGACTTCGATTTTATTCCAAAGGTGAAGGAATCACTTCGTGGCATTCGCTTCAAAACTGTTCCAGAGATTTGATAGGCAGTCGACAGCTTCATTCGCACCATAAACAGAACAGGCTCTGCTGACGGTATATTAGGCCTTCCACGTCGCTGGCAACGGGTTCTACACAACGATCATTCCTAATTTAATTCTCCCCGCATCACCTAGTTTAATTCGACTATCTTGCCCTCGTTTTGCAATTTACAGTTGTCATACCGATTTTCAAGACGCTGTAAAAATTATCTTCAAAGTCATTTGCCGTTTGTATCAGAATTATTACATCATCTGAAAAGCTCAAACTTTTTATTTCTTCTCCTTGAAGTTTAATTCCCTTTCCAAATCCCTCCTTATTTTCTTTTAGAGTCTGCTCAATGCACAGACCGAATATCGTCGGTAATGGCTAAAATGGCTCTGAGCACTATGGGACTTAACATCTATGATCATCAGTCTCCTAGAACTTAGAACTACTTAAACCTAACTAAGGACAGCACACAACACCCAGCCATCACGAGGCAGAGAAAATCCCTGACCCCGCCGGGAATCGAACCTGGGAACCCGGGCGTGGGAAGCGAGAACACTACCGCACGACCACGAGATGCGGGCTATCGTCGGTAATGGGCTAGGCCACTAACTAGTTCTCTTCTCAACTACTGATTCCCTTCCATGTTATATTCTTGTAACCGGAGTCTGCTCTATGTATGTGTTGTACATAGCTTTTATATATCTGTATTTTACCCCTGCCAACCTCAGAATTTCAAATAGTGTACTCGAATCGATATTGTCAAAATCATTACTGTGTCAGCTACTGTGAGAGTCAGCACTGACACAAACAAGGAAGCAGAGAAGTTGCGATGGCCAGTTGCAGGAGTTCCAAACGATCTGCATATACACTTTCAAATTAACGGGACACTTTATTTCTCAAAAATAAAAGATACATAACTCAAATTTAGTTTATTTCACGTCTATGGTCACAAATGTTTTTGTCATCAGACTACTGGTTTCGGTCTATAATGATCATCTTCAGATCTGCTTTTTAAAAAACGTGTCCTAATACTGGAGCCATTTCGTCAAACGTTGAACACAAAATCAGCGCCAGCATCGTCAAATATATACGTATAAATAAGAGCATATGCAAGAATCATCTTGCCAGCAGCACTACCGTTTTTCATACGATCTGAAAATGCTCGTTATAGACCGAAACTGGTGGTCTGATGACAAAAAATTTCTGACCATAGACGGGAAGTAAAGGATATTTATTCTATATTCGGGTCTCTGTTCAGTTCGCGACCATGTAGCAGCGTGTGATAACTTCTTCTAATGAAGTGGATTTCGGTGGCTCTTATAAGTAATTACTTTTATACAATATAACTCCTCGCAGAACCAAGGCTAAGTACCGTTTTCTTATTACTCAGTACTGATGCTTTCGAAAACTGCGACCGAACTGGGGCTGACCAGCGATGGGCGGCTGGTTAAGTCAGCGCTGACAGGGGGGCTGAACTCTGCTTTCCTGGAGAAGTGGAGCTGCCCACTCTTTCCATTGACGCCCCGGTCAGCGCCTTCTTGACGCTGTTTCGCGGTGCTGCACTGTTCAGTATGCGGTCGATACTTTAGGATTGCACAATCTTTCTCTACATTTACAAATGCTGTAAACTTAAATACACTTTGCCTCTGTCTAAAAGAAGCCAGTCAGTCCGCAAGTACCTCAAGCCACACCCAGAAAGGGGTGTAGGAGTAATCCGCTGAATTACAGGCCTATATCACTAACGTCTATTTACAGTATGGTTTTAGAACATATACTGTATTCGAACATTATGAAGTACCTCGAAGGAAACGATTTATTGACACATAGTCAGCACGAATTCAGAAAATATCGTTCTTGTGAAACACAACTAGCTCTTTATACTCATGAAGTAATAAGTGTTATCCACAGAGGATGTCAAATTGATTCCATATTTTTAGATTTCCAGAAGGCTTTCGACACCGTTCCTCACAAGCGTCTTCTAACCAAACTGCGTCCCTACGGAGTATCGCCTCAGTTGTGCGACTGGATTCGTGATTTCCAGTCAGAAAGGTCACAGGTCGTAGTAATAGACGTAAAGTCATCGAGTAAAACAGAAGTAATATCCGGCGTTCCCCAAGGAAGTGTTATAGGCCCTCTATTGTTCTTGGTCTATGTTAACGACATAGGAGACAATCTGAGTAGCCGTCTTAGATTGTTTGCAGATTATGTTGTCATTTACCGTCTTCTAAAGTCATCAGATGATCAAAACGACTTGAAAAATGATTTAGATAAAATGTCTGTATGGTGCGAAAAATGGCAATAGACCCTGAATAAGTTATTCACATGAGTACTAAAAGAAATCAGCTAAATTTTGATTACGCAATAAGTCAGACAAATCTGAGGGCTATAAATTCAACTAAATACCTAGGAATTACAATTACAAATAACCTAAACTGGAACGATCACATAGATAGTATTGTGGCTAGAGCAAACCAAAGACTGCGATTCATTGGCAGAACACTTAGAAGGTGCAACAGGTCTACCAAAGAGACTGCTTACTCTACGCTTGTCCACCCTATTCTGGAGTATTGCTGTGTGGTGTGGGATCCGCATCAGGTCGGACTGACGGATGACATCGAAAAAGTACAAAGAAGAGCAGTTCGTTTTGTATTATCGAGAAATAGGGGAGATAGTGTCACAGACATGATACGTGAATTGGAGTGGCAATCATTAAAACAAAGGCGATTTTCGTTGCGACGGGATCTTCTCATGAAATTTCAGTCACCAGTTTTCTCCTCCGATTGCGAGAACATTCTGTTGGCACCCACCTATATAGGGAGAAATGATCATCACGATGAAAATAAGAGAAATCAGGGCTCGCACGGAAAAATTTAAGTGCTCGTTTTTCCAGCGTTCCGTTCGAGAGTAGAACGGTAGAGAGACAGCATGAAGATGGTTCATTGAACCCTCTGCCAGTCACTTTATGGTGAATAGCAGAGCAATCACGTAGATGTAGATGTAGATGAACCTTTGAGAATAAAGATAAAATTCATGTATATGCTGAAATAATTACTGTATTCTTATATATGAGTGGTTCAACTGAACGGATTATGACGAGACGTAATGCTTGGTAGCCCGTATAAAAGATATCAAATAATAAAAGTTTCATTGGTATATATTACAGAATGGAAATTTATATATAAAATGTATTACGCTATTGTTCATTTCTGTTATGCAATTTTCTATATTATTGACCTGAAGATGGCTATTCAAAGAGCTGAAAATAGTTATCAAATAAAGGAATTTTAGCGATCGTGACCTAGGATTTTTATTCACGTATCACAAGCTTTAAAAATCAAGTTTTTTTTTTAAATTTTGGACTGATGACGACATTAATGTGCTTTGGCTGTCAATGAAGCTCTCCGTATTGCTTGTTCTATATTTTCTTATCGACCGGTCAGAAACAAAGATCTACAGCCCAACTCATTCGCAGTTCTGGACATGACACAATGCCATAAATCGTGAATGCGCATCACGTTTTTTTTACGATCGGCAGTTTTATGAGGAAAAAGATCGTGTTCCGAGCATCTGCGATTTATGACTAGTTTCTGCTTTATTACGGGCCATATCGCTCCACTTTCCGCCGTGTCATTAGTCGTAAAAGAAAATTTTTGCGCGGCATTCATAGTCCATTATTACTTTGTGCCGTGCGAATGTATGTTTCCGTCCGCTTTTAACTCCTTCTTTGTGACAGCTCCGCAACGAGATCTCTCTTCCTTAGTAGTCGCAACTTTTGCGCGTACACCGGCATTTTGCGCGCTTCCGTGGACTAGAGGGCAGAGCTTTTGGAATCTCTCAACCGTAAAATCGCATGCGGGGCAATTATATTTCGAGGAAGAGTACGTGACTCGGATGCTGGCAAGAGTAATAAGCAGCTCGCACAAATGTCTGCGTTGTTACTAGGTTCGCGAAGAGAACTGCGAAGCTTTTTAAAACTTAGGATTTAAGCGGAATTCATCAGTCCACTTGCGTTTATAATTCTTGAACTAGAACACGATGCCAATGGAAGAAACTGTTGGCGTGCTTTCGCTTTATCTAGATTTGTGCTATGGCATCACCACACAACTGAAATGCGGTAATCGAAAGAATATTTCAGAACATCGCTTGAATAAATTCCCCAAGCTGACGAAAACGGTGTTCTGTGAATATTGTTCTGCGTATATGTAGCTAATGTAAAACACAAGTTTACTGTCCAGGATATTGACACAAAGGCAATGTAATCTTCAAAGATGAAGAAATAACTCAGTTACATATTACTAAATCAATCACTTGGATGAGGTCTGAACTAAATCATTATCATCATTTTTTTGTGGTACTTGATTTGTCTTTACTACCGTTTCATTGGTCATCCTCTGTATTTTAGACAAAACTGTCATCTACATCTACAGCTACATGATTACTCTGAAACTTACAATTAAGTGCCTGACTCATGAGTCATCGAAACACCTTTAATCTACTTATCTACCGTTCTGCTCTAGAACAGCGAGCGGGAAAAACGAATCTTTCCCTGCGAGTTCTGATTTCTCCTATTATATTATGATGGCCATTCCTCCCTATGTAGATGGGCGCCATGAATATATTTTTACAACCTGAGGAGAAAGTTGGCGAATGAAATTTCTAAAAAGATCCTTGCCTTTGCCTGATAGCTTCCCGGAATTACGTCGGATAATATTGTAGAAACTGCACAATGTTTTAGCGAGACAACTGCCCGCCATCTTCAGGTGCTACTGTCACGTAGCTTTTTTTTTTTTTCTTTATTGTGATTTCATGCCCCTGCCCCATATGGGCAGGGGAGGGCTGTCAGCAGCACAATCCGCCGCTCTTCAGCCGAGTGACATGACAACTAAAACAAGAATAAAATAATACATACATAAGGAGGTAAAAAAGGGGAACATAAAACAGAGTAAGGGGAGAAAATGGAGGTAAAAATACACTGACATGTAGACGTTCATTGGGGACAGTTAAAAAAGTCACCAGAAAGTTAAAAAAAACACAGTTGGCGATTCTTAAAACACAGAGAAGACACTGGATGCGCATGCACAGGTGAAAAGTTGGCCACAGTATTAAAAACACTCCGAAACAATACACTTAAAACCCACTTGGAGCACACACGACGAAGAATAAAACTACCAGGCGGGACCTGCCGAGGGAAAGGTCAGAGAGGATGGAAAAGGAGGGGAGAGCATGGGGCAGCTGAGGAAGCGGCGGGATGAAGAAATGAGGGGCAACCGTGGGTTTACGAAGAGGCAGGAGACACATGGGGCGGGAGAGGAAAAGGGAAGATAGGGCAGGAGGGAGCGCAGAGACACTGAAAGAAGGCACAAGAGATGGACGGGGAGTAGGAGGGGAAATCTGCTCAGAGGGAGGGAGGGAGGGGGAGGAGAGGGAGCCCTGAGGAGGAGGCAGGAAGAGGGGTTTAGAGTTGGTAGGAAGGGTAGATGTCAGGGCGAAGCTCATCATCCGGGAGTGGTAGACGGTGGAAGTTGTGTTGGGAAAGGAGATGGAGGGTGTGGAGATGGAGAGAGGGAGGGACACAACGGTAAAGGCGCGGCAACTGGTTGGGAGTGGAGAGGAAGGGAGACACCAGGGGGTGAGGAGGATCAAGGCGGCGGGCAATATATAGTGTGCGGATGTGTTCAAGGAAAAGGAGAAGGTGGGGGAAGGGGATGAGGGCATAGAGGATGCGCGTGGGGGACGGAAGGCGGATGCGGAAGGCGAGGCGGAGTGCATGGCGTTCGAGGATTTGGAGGGCTTTATAGAACCGGGGAGGGGCGGAAATCCAAGCGATGCTGGCATAACAAAGGATGGGGCGGATCATGGATTTGTAGGTGTGAAGGATGGTGGAAGGATGCAGACCCCACGTCCAGCCGGACAGGAGTTTCAGGAGGCAGAGGCAGTTGTGAGCTTTGTTTTGGATGGTAAGGAGATGGGGAGTCCAGGTGAGGTGGCGGTCGAGTGTGAGGCCAAGGTATTTGAGGGTAGGAGTGAGGTGGTTAGGACGGCCGTAAATGGTGAGGTAGAAATCATGGAGGCGGAAGGAGCGGGTGGTGCGGCCTATGATGATCGCCTGGGTCTTGGAGGGATTAACACGGAGGAACCACTGGCTGCACCAAGCGGTGAATTGGTCAAGGTGGGTTTGGAGGGTACGTTGGGACCGTTGAAGGGTAGGATAAAGGGCTAGGAAGGCGGTGTCATCAGCGAACTGGAGAAGATGAACAGGAGGGGGAGGTTTGGGCATATCAGTAGTGTACAGGAGATGGAGGAGAGGGGAAAGGACAGAACCTTGGGGCACGCCGGCAGAGGGGTAGAAAGTACGGGAGTTGGAATTGTGGATAGTCACATAGGAGGGACGATGGGAGAGGAAGGAAGCAACGAGACGGACGAAGTTGATGGGGAGAGCATAGGTCTGGAGTTTGAAAAGGAGCCCGGGATGCCAGACATGGTCATAGGCGTTCTGGAGATCAAGGGAAACAAAGATAGCAGAGCGACGTGAGTTATGTTGGAGGGAAAGAAGATGGGTAAGGTTAAGGAGCTGGTCGTCAGCAGAGAAGGAAGGCCGGAAGCCACATTGGGTAAGAGGAAGGAGGCGGTGCTGGTTAACGTGGCGGTGGATACGGCGAGAGAGGATGGCCTCAAAGACCTTACTGAACACGGAGGTGAGGCAGATGGGACGATAGGAAGAGGTAGCAGAGGGGGGTTTGTTAGGCTTAGGGAACAGCAGGACACGGGAAGTCTTCCACAGGTCAGGGTAAAAACCAGTGGAGAGGAGGGCATTGTACAGGGTAGCAAGGACAGACAGGAAGGATGGAGGGGATTCCTGGAGGTGACGGTAGGTGACGCCATGATGACCAGGGGCGGTGTTGCGTTTGGAGCGGAGGACGAGTGTGATGTCTTGCATGGTGATGGGAGTGTTGATGTCGGAGGGGGGTATCACGTAGCTGAGAAGCTTGCCAATTTATATGCTGGCTTTCTAGAACAGCGCAGGCGCCAGCGGGGCATAATGTCATCGAAGACCAATCGTAGACAGCGTCGAATACCAGAGCCCTCTGCCGGAGAAACGGGTGGCGGTCTGCGGAAGCGCGCCGCGGCACGGGAAAATGCGGCCGGGAGCGACGGACCCCGTTCGCGCGCGCGAGGTGTTGGCGCGCGACTTAAGCATCTGCGCTAAGGCTTCCCATCTGCGTTGACTCGGTGCGGTCGTTAATCTGTGGCTGACGATTCCTTAGTGCGCCAAGGCTGGCTCCCAGGCTTTGCTCTGGTGAAACCCCTTGTCTCTGTTTATTAGGTTACTGCTTATACGCATTTCGACCGCCTCTTTGATGATGGAGTCCCAGTATGTGGAAGCATGCGAGAGGATCTTGGTTTCTTCATAATTCATGCCGTGTCTCGTGTCAAGGCAGTGTTCAGCAACCGCAGATTTCTCTGGCTGACCCAACCTCGTGTGACGTTTATGTTCGTCGCGTCTGTCTTTGACCGTACGACACGTCTGGCCAACATAAGACTTCCCACATTGGCACGGGATGTTGTATATTCCTGGTCTCCTCAGGCCGAAGTTGTCTTTAACAGAGCCCAGCATTGATTGCACTCGTGCTGGAGGCCGGAAAACACATTTAATCCGGTATTTATTGAAAATTCTGCCCATCTCAAAAGACACGCCACCGACATACGGTAGAAAAACCAACCCCTTGGTGTTCTCTGCTTCTTCAGGCTGCTCTTGAGGTTTGGAGCGTGCTGGTCGAAATGCGTTCCGGATCTGCTTCTCGGAGTACCCGTTCTGGGCAAACACAGAGCGGAGATGGCTAAGCTCTGCCGATAAGCTATCCTGATCTGAGATGGCTCTAGACCTATGCACCAGCGTCCGTAATACACCGCTGCGCTGTGAGGGATGATGACAGCTCGTAGCTTGTAAATACAAGTCTGCGTGCGTAGGCTTCCGGAACACACTGTGACCCAAGGAGCCGTCTCCTTTTCTACGAACCAAAACATCCAGAAATGGGAGCTCATCATCTTTTTCTACCTCCATGGTGAAACAGATGCTTCAGTCTGGAGCCGCGTGACCGCTACGGTCGCAGGTTCGAATCCTGCCTCGGGCATGGATGTGTGTGATGTCCTTAGGTTAGTTAGGTTTAAATAGTTCTAAGTTCTAGGGGACTGATGACCACATATGTTAAGTCCCATAGTGCTCAGTGCCATTTTCTACATACTGAATTACCCAGTTCATATCCTCATACAGTTTCTCTACCCCTTCATCTTCTACTTGTAATATCGTTATACTCTTTTTTTTATAGACAGAACGAATAAATGACCGTGGCATTTTGCTGTATGCATCTTACTGTTGACATTCGCAAATAATGCGATAGGTGTATCCTTCTGAAGAAGGTCACTAAGTGCCCGAAACCAGTAAGGAAATTAAATTTCTTTTATGCAAGTAGTTGCTTATTACTTCGTTGTAATGTCGACTTGTATACCTCAGCTCTCGTGTTCGGCGATGGTTTGTAGTCGAATCTCTGAGGACAACCATGTCACTGAACTATTCACAATAGTTGACTCTCTGCGTAATTCCCTGTTCAGAATGAATCCTACTCCCTTTAAAGGCACCATTTTCTGCTGCTGTTGATTTCAGCCTATATTCATTAGACCTGAAGCCTTACCTTCTTTCCATTTCAATTCACAGGGCGCTACTATATCTACATGGCGTCCTTGCATTTCCCTTTTCAAGTTTTCTAGCTTTCCTGTTACTTTCAAACTTCTGACTTTCCGTGCTCCCACCTGTAGAAAGTTACCCTGTAGTTGGTTATTCCATCTTTCTCCCACGGTCACCTCTCCTTTGGCAGTTCTCTCCGGAAAATCCGAATGGAGCACAAATTCGGGCTCTTTTGTCAATGGCAAGATAATCATGACACTTTCCCATTACAAGCCACGTCTCCTGAGGATACACGTCACGTGTCTTTAATGCAGAGGTTTCAGTTGACTTGCTAATCCTCATTCTGTTGATTATTACCGATTATTCCGCTTTTTAGGGGAAGTTTCTCACCCAAGGGTGACACAAGGACGCTGGCAGAGTGATGGTGACTTCTTATGACATTGCTGAAGATTTTACAACTTTATGACCAACACGGGAGCTCGACGTCCCTCGCATCCCTGCATCCGACCCTCCACAGTGTTGTCCCTTGGCAGCAGCCGCAAGCTCTGTGACGGAAGACAACACCAACTGGAGCTGTGAGTGAAGGGCCACCAACTCAGCTCGCATCTGTACACAGCAATCACAGTTCCTATCCATTGCTGAAGTCGCTCCTGTTTGAAACGGTATACTCGCCCTATTAGCAGCAGGAAGTAGCAGGAAATCAAGGTGCTCTCTCACTGACGGTTTAAAGGCACTGAGCTGTTCTAACCAAAACAAGCAACTGTCGATAACAACGGCGGAAGTGTACGCTAAACTGTTATTAATATGAAAGGTTGAGCCTAGTGAGCACTCAAAGATGCAAGAAATTACAAAAATAAACTAGTAACTACATAGATACCTGAAAATACCATAACTCACTCCTGTTTGAAGCTCGTAACAGTATACAACAAACGAACGGTTTACTCGCCTTATTAGCAACAGGAACTCGAGGTGCTCTCTGACTGATGGTGATAATTCACCGTACGTTTCGTGAAATGACGACAGCGAGAAAATCAGAGAAATTAGAGGTAGTATGGAACTTTACCGACTGTCATTGTTCTCGCATGGCATTCACAAATGCAACAGAGAAGGAAAGGGTGGACGAGGGGGGAGGGGGGAGGGGGGCGGAACGGAATTAGCCTCCGCGCTCACACTGTATGACTGCTTGTATGGAGTGTAGATGTAGATGTAGGTACACGGCAGCCGCCGCGTCCGCACGGGATTTGCATTTAGTTGACCCAGTGCGACTGCTGTACTTCATTTGCAGGCCGACGGCAGCGGCGCGTGAGGCAGTGTGTGTGTACATGTGAGTGTGCGTGCGTGTGTGCGTATGTGTGTGTGTGTGTGTGTGTGTGTGTGTGTGTGGAGGGGGCAGGGGTACCACCAGCGCGACTGTGCGCGTCTCTCCACCGCTCCTACATCCTTCTGCCGGGTCGGTCGGCAAGCGAGGTCGTTGCATTAGCCCACGGCGAGCACCTAATTGCTTTGCATTCTGTCTGTTACTGGCATCAAATATTTACCGAGTGTCTACCGGTCGCTACAGGTCACAAAGCGTACTGCCACGTGTGCCCTACCGCAAACGACATTGTACTTTCCGTAAAACGAGTTCGCTTACAACATTTCAGGGCTGACAGGAAAAAGGTTAAAAATACATTCTTTCGAAACTTGTCGCGACAAATTTGCAGCTCACCGTTCACAAATTGTGAGTATCGGAGTTCGAGGCATGGTGTGGGACATAACACACTCCAAGACAAAAAAGAAGGCGCATCACGAAGTTATTATCTTAATAGGACAGAATTTAGTAGATGTGACGTACATGTACAGACAAACAAATGATGCATGTCGACATAAAAATTTTCTGGGTGTGGTACCGCGTCATAATGTACCAGGTGATCGAAAAGTCAGTATAAATTTGAAAATCTAATAAACCACGGAATAATGTAGATAGAGAGGTAAAAATTGACACACATGCTTGGAATGACATGGGGTTTTATTAGAACAAAAAAAAAACACCCCACATTGCTAGACACGTGAAAGATCTCTTTCGCGCGTCGTTTGGTGATGATCGTGTGCTCAGCCGCCACTTTCGTCATGCTTGGCCTCCCAGGTCCCCAGACCTCAGTCCGTGCGATTATTGGCTTTGGGGTTACCTGACGTCGCAAGTGTATCGTAATCGACCGACATCTCTAGGGATGCTGAAAGACAACATCCGACGCCAATGCCTCGCCATAACTCCGGACATGCTTTACAGTGCTGTTCACAACATTATTCCTCGACTACAGGTGGACATATTGAGCATTTCCTGTAAAGAACATCATCTTTGTCTTACTTTGTTATGCTAATTGTTGCTATTCTGATCAGATGAAGCGCCATCTGTCGGACATTTTTTGAACGTTTGTATTTTTTTACTTTTTTTTTTTTTTTTTTTTTTTTTTTTTTTTTGTTCTTATAAAACCCCATGTCATTCCAAGCATGTGTGTCAATTTGTACCTCTCTATCTACATTATTCCGTGATTTATTCAGTTTTCAAATTTATACTGACTTTTTGATCACCCAGACGAAGGCCGGTGCAACCGTGGCCGAAACGTTGGTTTCTCTCCAGCGATAGTTTTATTCATTATGACGCCGTACCACACCCAGAAAACTTTTATGTCGACTGACTCTGGCCGCGAAAGCCTATGCAAAAGATGGATGATTTACTCAAGAGAAAGAGTTTCCCAAACTGAGCAAGTCATCCTAAGGAAATACAGTGAGTGGGATCCGTACCAGATATGGTTGATAGAAGAGAAGATCCAACGGAGAGCAATGCGCTTCGTTACAGGATCATTTAGTAATCGCGAAAGCGTTACGGAGATGGCAGATAAACTCCAGTGGAAGACTCTGCAACAGAGACGCTCAGTAGCTCGGTACGGGCTTTTGTTGAAGTTTAGAGAACATACCTTCACCGACGAGTCAAACAGTATATTGCTCCCTCCTACGTATATCTCGCGAAGAGACCACGAGGATAAAATCAGAGAGATTAGAGCCCACACAGAGGCATACCGACAATCTTTCTTTCCACAAACAATACGAGACTGGAATAGAAGGGAGAACCGATAGAGGTACTCAACGTACCCTCCACCACACACCGTCAGGTGGCTTGCGGAGTATGGATGTAGATGTAGATGTAGAAGTCAGTGATGCGTTGATCTACCTCTGTCTCTTATGCAAGCAGTTACTAGGATTTGCTTTGATTGACGGATTTGTTTGATGTCCTGCTGAAGGACTTTGTGCCAAATTCTGTCCAACAGCATGTTTTGTGTTATCGCGGTATAGGGGAGAGATTGTCACGGACATGATACAGGATTTGGCATAGATACCATTAAAACAAAGGCGTTTTTCGTTGCGACGGTATCTTCTCACGAAATTTCAATCATCAACTCCTCTGAATGCGAAAATATTTTGTTGACGCCAAGCTACATAATAGAGGGAAACAGTCATCATAATAAAATAAAGAAAATTAGAGCTCGCACCATATAGGTGTTCATTTTCTCTGCGCGCTGTCCGAGACTGGAAGAATGGAGAGTTATTGTGAAGACGGTTCGATGAACCGCCTGGCAGGCACTTAAGCGTGATTTGTAGAGTATCCGTGTAGATGTAGATATAGAAACTGACCCGTTATATCGCCAAATGCCCAAGATGGTTGGGGGGCCCTGCCCATAATTCCCCAAACTTTCTCAATTGTGGAGAGATCCGGCGACCTTGCTGATCGAGGCAGTGTTTAGCACGCACGAAGACAAGCAGTAGAAAATCTCGCCGTATACGGAATATAAGCGAAAGCTTGTTTCCCACGAAGGGCGACAAAAAAGGGCATAGAAAGCCGTCACGAAACGCTGTACTTTAAGGGTGCCGCGGGTGAAAGGACTACTACTATGAAATGAGATGGCGCCCCAGATCATCACTGTTGGTTGTCAAGCTGTGTGGTGGGTGACAATAAGGACGTCTCAGAATTCACCTTGCGTTTTCTTACTGAGTAAAAAGATAAAAGTAAAAAAGTTTGCATCCCGCACCCCCTGCGATCTTCAGCCCCAATGAGAAAGTTCGACCTAACTGGAGAAATGTTCTCGCTGCCGCACCGGACCTGTGTGAAACAAGGAAACAGACCGCGGAGAGAGCTAGAGATCGATATGTCGATATGTGGCCACCTTCTGCTCCTCGATATTGCTTGCCACGGTCGCCACCTTGTCCCAGGCGTCCCGACCCGAAACCCAGCACTGCGAAGAAATAAAACTTCTCCCTCCCACGGAACGAGCCCGTTACAAGCCGCAGCAGAGTCACCAAATTTCTTTGAAACTGCTTACTACTGTCTCATACACATATCAGCTTATTGCACATAACTTTCGTTTATTCACGAGTATATGTTCTCTCTTTCAAAGGGTTTACCTCATCACACTAACTCCTATATTTTCAAGACCTAGAAAAAGCGTTCGACAATGTGAAATGGTCAAAGATGTTCGAAATTTTGAGAAAAACAGGCGTAAGCTAGGGGGAAGAGGGGTTACAATAAGTCCAAGAGGGAACAATAAGAGAGGAATACCAAGAACGAAGAGCTAGGATTAAAAAGTGTGTAATGACAAGAATAATGTACAGAGGAAAGGAAAAGAAAAGTGAATATCTGTTAGATAGAATAGGAAAGGTAAAGGCAACAGAAAGGCAATTCTGACGTTGCGGTTGATAATGGGAGCAAGACTGAAGAAAAATCTAGACAAGTCCATTGGATTGGTCGATCTGGAAAAAGGCTTCGACAGTGAAAAATGGTTCAAGATGTACGAAATTTTGAGAAAAAGAGGCATAAGGTAGGGCGAAAGAGGGGTTATAATATGCCGAAGATCCAAGAGGGAACAATAAGAGAGGAATACCAAGAACTAAGAGCTCGAATTAAGTAGTGTGTAATACAGGGATGCAGTCGTTCGCCCCTACTGTTCATTCTGGACATTTATGATGCAATGATGGAGATAAAAGAAACGTTCCAGGGTGGAATTAAAATGCCGGGGTGAAAGGATACCAATGAAAAGATTCGTTCATGACATCGATATCCTTAGTATAAGTGAGGAAGAATTACATGATCTGCGGAATGGAATGAATAGTCTAATGAGTCTAGATTATGGACTGAGAGTACAACGGAAAAATATTGAAGGTCACGAAGTACACGAAGTTCAGGAATTCTGGTCCACCTTGGAATCAGAATAGCCCACAGCGGACGAGGCAAAGAGCACAGCCAAAAAGGAACATTGTTATCGAAGAGAAGTCTAATGATTTCAAATATTGGTCTCATCAAACATAAGACTTCAGAAATTTCTGAGAATGAACATTTGGAGCACAGCATTGTGTGGTAGTGGATCTTGGAGAGTGGGAAAACCGGAACAGAAGAGAGGCGAAACGTTAGAGATCTTGTGCTACAGAAAATACTGATAACCTAAGGAATGAGGAGGTTCTCCGCACAACTGGAGAAGACACTGAAATGAAGAAGGGACCGGATGATAGGATATGTCTTGAGACATGCAGGCATACCTTCCATTGTACCAGAGGGAGCTTTAGAAGATAGAAAGTGTAGAGGAAGACAGAGACTGCAATACATCCAACAAGTAATCGTGGACGTAGTGTGCATGTGCTACTCTGAGATGAAAAGCTTGGGGCAGGAGAGAAATTCGAGGCTGGCCTCATCAAGCGAATCAGAAGACTGATAACCCGAAAAAAGTGGCATATCTAGTAAGTGACTTTATATTGATTTTACACTATAAAATTGAGAATAAAGTTGTAATCTATATTTTTGTTGAAACTTCCTGGCAGATTAAAACTGTGTGCCGGACTGAGATTCGAACTCGGGACCTTTGCCTTTCGCGGACAACTGTTCTACCAATTGAGCTACCCAAGCACGACTCACGCCCCGACCTCAAAGCTTTACTTCCGCCAGTACCTCGTCTCCTACCTTCCCCGCGAAAGGCAAAGGTCCCGAGTTCGAGTCTCGGTCCGGCACACAGTTTTAATCTGCCAGGAAGTTTCATATCAGCGCACACTCCGCTGCAGAGTGAAGATCTCATTCTGGAAACATCCCCAGGCTGTGACGGAAGTAAAGCTGTGAGGACGGGGTGTGAGTCGTGCTTGGGTAGCTCAGTTGGTAGAGCAATTGCCCACGAAAGTCAAAGGTCTCGACTTCGAGTCTCGGTCCGGCACACAGTTTTAATTTGCCTGGAAGTTTCATATCAGCGCACACTCCGCTGCAGAGTGAAAATCTCATTCTATATTTTGTTACTTTTACAGAAAGACATGCTCGTAGCCGAACCCGGTAATGTGTAAAAAACGTCTATAAACACTCCACTAACTTTAAGCACGGCAGAACTTCGCCAGACAGCGGCAACACTGTGTAAATATCCATAAACATGGATCTTACACTATATATCTGATAACAGCGACAACAATGGCTGAAATAAAGGTGGTAAGTTTCTGCAATATAAACACGTTACACAAGTTCTTGGTCTGTTATAGTGTGGCGATTTTCCCACCGAGTTACACGTCCAGGATGGCGTAGCGCATAACTGTGCTGAAATTTGGTGCCATTGTGACATCATTGACCCACCTTACACCTCACATGAACTTCTGACCTGTAGCCTTTTTTCGCATGTGTCGACACTCTCTTTCTGAAGAGATGCCGAGCCCTCGGGTGACATCACAGGGTGCCACGCTTTTGCATCGTTACAGAGGAAGGTTGTGGGCACCTTTTAGTCAAATTTCAATCTTATGCGTCGTAAAGGGAGGCAATTACGGGTTCTCTCAACAGTCATAGTTTTTTGCACATATTCCATGGTATGCGTTTAACAGATCCATCTCGCACATAACTACAATAACATAATGTTACAAAACCAATAATACCAGTAATATTACACTGATACAATACCATAATTACAATATCACATTATTACATTATTACAATACCAAAATTTTTATTTCTTCTCCATCAGCTTTAATTCCCTTTTCGAATTTGCGCTTGGTTCCCTTCATAGGTTGCTGAGAACAATATCGCGAATATGCTACAACCCTGTTCCATTCCCTTCTCAACTACTGCCTCCCTTTCACGCTTTTCGGCCCTTACAAATGCAGTCTGGTTTCTGTACTAGTTCATCATTAGCTCCCTATACTCTATCCCTGATACTTTCAGAATTTAGAGCACTGCATTGCAGTCAACACTGTCAAAGGCTATCTCTAAATCTTCATCGAGGCTGGAAAAGAGCTGTGACGAATTGTTTAAAGGACTTAGTTCCGCTTGCAGCTGTCACTTTCCCTTCGCTGGGTCAAGAAATTTAGAGTTTCGGTCTTAGACCATTATCAAGTATCTACACTCACGCTCATAAATTAAGGGTAATTGCAGAATGTGGTGCCACACAACTTGGCACTACACGAAACTGGCGCTAATAGCATAGGCACATAGGGAATACACACGACACAGATCTGTAAGTCCACGGTATTTCTGATAAGTTGAGAAAACCGTTCCGAAACATGTTCTACAAAACGCCACTGTTTCCTACACACGTACTCCGACATCAGTATGGGATATGATCACCGTGCACACTTACACAGGCCGCACAACGAGTTGGCATACTATAGATCACGTGGTCGAGCAGCTGCTGGGGTATAGCCTCCCATTTTTGCACCAGTGCCTGTCGGAGCTCCTGAAGTGTCTTAGGGGTTTCAAGACGTGCAGCGATACGTCGACCGAGAGCATCCCAGACGTGGTCCATGGGGTTTAGGGCTGGAAAACAGGCAGGCCACCCCATTCGCCAGATATCTTCTGTTTCAAGGTACTCCTCCACGATGGCAGATCGGTGGGGCCAAGCGTTATCATCAGTCTGGAGGAAGATGGGACCCACTGCATCACTGGAAAGGCGGACATGTGCAAAATGACGTCCCGATACACCTGACCTGTTACAGTTCCTCTGTCAAAGACATGCAGGGGTGTACGTAAACTAATCATAATCCCACCCCACACCTTCAAATCATGACCTCCATACATATCCCTTTCAAGGACATTAAGGGAGCGGTATCTGGTTCTTGGCTCACGCCAGATGAAAACCCGGTAAGAACACCGTTCAGACTATGCCTGGCACCACTGTTCCAATGACCATGTACTGTGTTGTTGACCCCAGCCTTTACAGGCTCTCCTGTGACCAGGGGTCAGCGGAATGGACCTTGCAGATCTCCGGTCGAATAAACCGCGTCTGTTCAGTCGTTTGTAGATTGTGTGTCTGGAGACAACTGTTCCAGCGGCTGCGGTAAGGACCCGAGCAAGGCTACCTGCAGTACTCCGTGGCCGTCTGTAGGCACTGATGGTGAGATATCGGTCTTCTTGTGGGAAATGCTCCAATAATGGACACAAGGTTCAGAAGGAGTTCTTACGGTAGGGCATCACATTCATCCACCAGCGCCATTGACAATTGGTGAATGGTCATTGGTACAATCGGACATGCTCTAATGTGCCCCCCCCCCCATCGTCCCCCTACGCATCCCACACGTGATCGACGAAGTCGGGGGACGGGCGGCCAGTCCATTCGCCGATTGTCCTCTCGTTCCTAGAGCTCCTCCAGCTGCGCTGTTCGTTGCGGCCGCACACTATAACCTATAAAACTGAACTCAGACCCTAATGCACCCCTGAAGAGACGTCCATGGGGCAGGACTACAACGTGGCAATAATATTGACCGTTGAATGTATCATATGCAAAGATTTAGAGGCCAGTAAGCCCACAACACATTACGCCTCCTCACGACCACCAAAACGATCATGTTCCACAATGCTCGACCTACCCTCATATGGTGAGAGGGGCAACACATAATGGACTAAGGAATATTGTTGAACAAGATCGTTTTGGTGGTCGATGTGTTACTATGTGAGGAGACATACTGGTGCATGGACGTACTGAAAAAATGGTTCAAATGGCTCTGAGCAGTATGGGGCTTAACTTCTAAGCTCATCAGTCCCCTAGAACTTAGAACTACTTAAACCTAACTAACCTAAGGACATCACACACATGCATGCCCGAGGCAGGATTCGAACCTGCGACCGTAGCGGTCGCGCGGTTCCAGACTGTAGCTGGACGTACTGACCTTCAAATCTTTGAACACAGTATGCGGCGAGGCGGGTTGTTCTCTCACTGTCCTTTAAACAATCAGCCACCTTCCTGGATACGTTTCATGATATCTGCCCCTTCACTCTGCGATCGTAGATACTTGTTTATCCGACAAAAGCAGCGTTGACCGAACTTCGACTAAATACCTACCAGGCAAAGGCCACATTACTCCAGTACATGGGCAGTAGCAGAAAGTTAGTTAAACCATCGAGCGTTCGGGATTCTTACATGACTCGTTGAAAAAATGCCTAAAATTTCCTTTAAGTTGGTTTATGGGCCTTAAAACACTGGAAATGGCTATCAAATCCGTATTTAATATCCCGACATCAGTTATGCAATATTACTGACTGTGTCTGTTACTATTCACACCCGCAAGCAGCCAGAAGATATTTAGTCTGACTCGATATTTTGGACATCCTAAACACAGACCCACGACTACTTGCGAGTTAACACGTTCACTCGTTAAGTTGGTTTCTTGTAAAAAAGGATTCGCCATAACGTCTCATAATCTGCACGAAACACACCAAACGGCATTTATGTACGACATGAAATGTTCAAACGCGAATACCTCCTAAAACGAACTATTCACAAAGCTCAAACTTTCGCAAATAGTCAGTACTGTATTCACTTTTCGTCAATGACACGAGAACCGATCAAAAACGGGAATTCATCATTTTGGTACAAATTTGATCAACGCGGTTTAACATAAGTGTTTACAAGAACGCGACCAACGAGCGACTGTCTCAGCTCATAGATCTGAGGCACACAGCCCTACTCAAGCGCGCGGGAAACGCTGAATTCCCATTGCCTAGTATGTTAAGCAGTCCATCAGATTATCTGGAGCACTTCTATACTCGCAGTATTTCTAATGTCAGCCAATAAGATTACTACAAGTAATTTAGACTAGAAACCTTGTAATTCTTAAACTAAAAAAAATCATGAAATCAAAATACTATTCCTTTCCACAAAATAAATCAGTAATAAATTTAATAGTTAACTCCCCTACTGGCTTCCTTTTACAAAATTAAGCTCACTCAGGCATGAGTCACATATTCCCCTATTGCACAACAACTTTCTCACGGTTACATTTACATAGTTTTAATAAAATATCACGTTCTCACTTTATGTCCTCTAACCACTCTCTGTCTCTCGAAAACATTCACACTGTGATGTCAGTCATACGACCATACCGTCGTCTTAGAGATAAATCCGCCGGATGCTAGCCAAAGAGTTCACAGCCAGTCCCAGTACTTACACTCGCCGCGAGGCGCCGCTAGGCCACTTTATGTGTAGCACGAGTGTAGTGCAGTTGTGCCAGTCTACAGTTCGTAGCCGCGCTCGTGGTCAGCCACCACCGATGTTAGTCATCGTCTGCAGCTCAGTCGTTGCTGCCATCAAGTCTTTGTAGCCCAGTTATAAAGTTTCGTAAGAGTACTACAGTAAAGTCAACAGTACTGAGTTGGCAGTTATAAACAATTCTACGTTCTGTCATGTCGACAGCCAAGTTAGTCTCCAAATTAACCGGATTCGACATTCAAGATTACGAGAGATTAATTCGTCACTGCAAGATTTGTGACTTGTAAATTATGTCGTTCTACAGACGCTTACTGTAGCCGCCTCTTCTATAATTTCCAACCAACAGATCATGGACTACAACCAAGTTAAGTAATAAATACACTACAGGCCATTAAAATTGCTACACCAAGAAGAAATGTAGATGATAAACGGGTATTCATTGGACAAATATATCATACTAGAACTGACATGTGATTACATTTTCACACAATTTGGGTGCACAGATCCTGAGAAATCATTACCCAGAACAACCACCTCTGGCCGTAATAACAGCCTTGATATGCCTGGGCATTTAGTCAAACAGAGCTTAGATGGCGTGTACAGGTACAGCTGCCCATGCAGCTTCATCACGATACCACAGTTCATCAAGAGTAGTGACTGGCGTATTGTGACGAGCCAGTTGCTCGGCCACCATTGACCAGACGTTTTCAGTTGGTAAGAGACCTGGAGAATGTGCTGGCCAGGGCAGCAGTCGAACATTTTCTGTATCCAGAAAGGCCCGTGCGGTCGTGCATTATCCTGCTAAAATGAAGGGTTTCGCAGGGATCGAATGAAGGGTAGAGCCACGGGTCATAACATATCTGAAATCTAACGTCCACTGCTCAAAGTGCCGTCAATGAGAACAAGAGGTGGCCGAGACGTGTAACCAATGGCACCCCATACCATCACGCCGGGTGATACGCCAGTATGGCGATGACGAATACACGCTTGCAATGTGCGTTCACTGCGATGTCGCCAAACACGGATGCGACCATCATGATGCTGTAAACAGAACCTAGATTCATCCGAAAAAAAGACATTTTGCCATTCGTCCATTCAGGTTTGTCGTTGAGTACACCATCGCAGGCCCTCCTGTCTGTGATGCAGCGACAAAGGTAACCGCAGCCATGGTCTCCGAGCTGATAGTCCATGCTGCTGCAAACGTCGTCGAACTGTTCGTGCAGATGGTTATTGTCTTTCAAACGTCTCCATCTGTTGACTCAGGGATCGAGACGTGGCTGCACGATCCGTTAGAGCCATGCGGATAAGATGTCTGTCATCTCGACTGCTAGTGATACGAGGCCGTTGGGATCCAGAACGGCGTTCCGTATTACCCTCCTGAACCCACTCATCGACGAACGTGGGTGCACGAATGGCAAAACGTAATTTTTTCGGAATAATCCAGGCTCTTTTTACAGCATCATGATGGTCGAATCCATGTTTGGCGACATCGCTGTGAACGCACATTGCAAGCGTGTATTCGTCATCGCCATACTGGTGTATCACCTGGCGTGATGGTATGGAGTGCCATTGGTTACACGTCTCGGTCACCTCTTGTTCGCATTAACGGAACTTTGAACAGTGGACGTTACATTTCAGATGTGTTTCGACCCGTGGCTCTACCCTTCATTCGATCCCTGACAAACCCTAGATTTCAGCAGGATAATGCACGACCGCATGTTGCAGGTCCTGTACGGGCCTTTCTGGATACAGAAAATGTTCGACTGCTGCCCTGGTCAGCACATTCTCCAGATCTGTCACCAATTGAAAACGTCTGGTCAATGGTGGCCGAGCAACTGGCTCGTCACAATACGCCACTCACTACTCTTGATGAACTGTGTTATCGTGTTGAAGCTGCATGGGCAGCTGTTCCTGTACACGCCATCCAAGCTCTGCTTGGCTCAATGTCCAGGCGTATCAAGTCCGTTATTATGACCAGAGGTGGTCGTTCTCGGTACTGATTTCTCAGGATCTATGCACCCAAATTGCTTGGAAATGTAACCTCATGTCAGTTCTTGTATAATATATTTGTGGAATGAATACCCGTTTATCATCTGCATTTCTTCTCGGTTTAGCAATTTTAATGGCCAGTAGTATATGATCAAAAGTGTCCGGACACCACCAAAAACATACGTTTTTCGTATTGTGTGCATTGTGGTGCCACCTACTGCCGGGTACTCCATATCAGCGACCTCAGTAGTCGTTAGACATTGTGAGAGAGCAGAATGGGGCGCTCCACGGAACTCACGGACTTCGAATGTACCCAGTTGATTGAGTGTCACTTGTGTCATACGTCTGTACGCGAGATTTCCACACTCCTAAACATTCCTAGGCCCACTGTTTCCTAGGTGACAGTGAAGTGGAAACGTGAATGGACACGTACAGCACAAAAGCGTACAGGCCGACCTCGTCTGTTGACTGACAGGGACCGCCGACAGTTGGAGAGGGTCGTAATGTGTAATAAGCAGACATCTATCCAGACCATCACACAGGAATTCCAAACGGCATCAGGATCCACTGCAAGTACTACGACAGTAAGGCGAGAGATGAGAAAACTTGGATTTCATGGTCGAGTGGCTGCTCACACGCCACATGTCACTCTGGTAAATGCTAAACGACGCCTTGCTTGGTCTAAGGAGTTTAAACATTAGACGAGTGAACAGTGGCAGAACTTTGTGCGTTGTGTGGAGTGACGAATCACGGTACACAGTGTGGTGATCCGATAGCAGTGTGTGGGTATGGCGATTGCCCAGTGAACGTCATCTGCCAGTTTATGTAGAGCCATCAGTAAGATTCGGAGGTGGTGGTGTTATGGTGTGGTCGTGTTTTTCATGGAGGGGGCTTGTACCACTTGTTTTGGGTGGCACTATCACAGCACAGGCCTATATTGATGTCTTAAGCACCTTCTTGCTTCCCACTATTGAAGAGGAATTCGGGAAAGGGGATTACATCATTCAACACGATCGAGCACGTGTTCATAACGCAAGGCCTGTGGCGGAGTGGTTCCACGACAATAACATCCCTGTAATGGATGAGCCTGCAAAGAGTCCTGACCTGAATCCTATAGAACACCTTTGGGATGTTTTGGAACGCCCACTTCGTGCCAGGCCTCACCGACGGACATCGTTACCTCTCCCCAGTGCAGCAACCCGTGAAGAATGGGCTGCCATTCCCCAATAAACCTTCCAGCACCTAATTGAACGTATACCTGCAAGAGTGGAAGCTGTTATCAAGGCTAAGGGTGGGCCAATTCCAGCATTACCGATGGAGGGTGCCACGAATTTGTCATTTTCGGTCTGTTGTCCTGGCGTCTAAATTTATTACTTCTTTGCTCCTAACTCTGTTCAAATGGTTCAAATGGCTCTGAGCACTATGGGACTTAACTTCTGAGGTCATCAGTCCCCTAGAACGTAGAACTACTTAAACCTAACTAACGTAAGGACGTCACACACATCCATGCCCGGGGCAGGATTCGAACCTGCGACCGCAGCGGTCGCTCGGTTCCAGACTGTAACGCCTAGAACCGCTCGGCCACCCCGGCCGGCCTAACTCTGTTCGCAACGCATTTTGCAGACAGTATCCACATAGGCTTCTGAATGTACCTACAAAATTATATCATTTCATGACACATAGATCAGGAGGTACAACGTCATAAAAACTGAGATGCGTGAAAAACTGCCGCTTCATGCACGACGTTTACATTTGTTACTTTGCTACTAATTCTACTTGCTAAATATTTCGCAAAGAGTATCAAAGTATGCCACTGAATGTACCTTCACAAATATATCACTGTACGACCCCAAGAGATATATCATAAACACGGAGGTGAGAGGAAAAATTCTGCATCGTGCATGTAGTTTTAATACATTTATTCTTTATTGCTAAGAAGCTCCTATTGACGAATCATTTTAAGAAAATCCCTGACACCTGGAAGTGCTTTTGACAGCTTTGCCGCACGGGATTTGCCGAGCGGTTTAAGGCGTTGCAGTCGTGGACTGTGCGGCTGGTCCCGGCGGAGGTTCGAATCCTCCCTCGGGTATGGGTGTGTGTGTTTGTCCTTAGGCTAATTTAGGTTAAGTAGTGTGTAAGCTTAGGGACTGATGACCTTAGCAGTTAAGTCCCATAAGATTTCACACACATTTGAACTTTTTTTTTTTTTTTTTTTTTTTTTTTTTTTTTTTTTTTTTTTTTTTTTTTTGACAGCTTTCAACTGCGAAGCGCAAACTTCTGTAGGCGAAAGCAGCAGCCGCCTATAGACCTATGAACACACGTTGTCATGGAGACGAAAGTCACACAGCTGAGAAACTCCCCGGGATCGCCTCAAGCCGAGTCTACCGCAGGAGTACACAGTTATAAAGTTTCATTTGTAATAGAAAATTCATACAATGAACATCCTCGTAATACCGGGTTTGTCACCTACTAAAAAAATAAAAACAAATACCGTCAGATAATACACAGTCTCGGCGGAAAACAATAACTCGTTGTGGTCACGAAAAATATTGGTGGAGAGAGCGGGAGGGGGGGTGGGGAGGAATCTGCTGTTGACGGTGTAAGGAGTGACATTCGATTTCGCCCGGACTTACTCGTTATATCTCGCCATCCCAACTTGTTCCCCGCGACAGTGGCTGCATCGGAGGGGAAGCAGAAAATGTCACAGGAGTGGTTAACGTCAGCAGTTTTGAAGGCTGCGGACATCCGATGCGGGGGGTGGGAGGCGAGGTCAGGTTTCCATTTTGCGACGTAATCTCTACTGGAAACGTCAGAGAGCCGCGCGTGGCGCGCGGCGGTAACTATCTCATATCCTGGCGGCGGGGGCAGCTCATTTCACGCAGCGCGGCCGCGCTCGTGGGCCAGAGATCATATGCAAATTGAGGCGCGGTCTCCCGCAGTTATTACTTGACATTAATTAACGCACTGTGGTGGTGAGGGACGCTGGAGGGGGGGGGGTGAGGGGAGGGGAGGCCGTGTCGCAATTTGTACGGCGGGTGGCGGGGCCGCCAGGGGTAGCGGTGGCGGCAGATGGATGGAACAGGATAGCGACGCAGGAAGCCACATAAAACTGTAATTAATACGTTTATCAGGGCGGACCGGCGGCTGCGTCTGGGAGACGGCTCGCTCGTCCCTGTCCGGACAGGTCTTTTTAAACTACGAGGCCCCTGCGCGAGGCAAGTGGACGCGAAATTACGCGAGCGAGTGCGGGGGACTTCCAAGTTGTCCGGTGCGGCGCTGTGAGCGGAACAAAGGCTCTCTGTTTAATTGTTCCCTTTTTAACTCCTCTGTGGCCGCGCGTTACTGAGACGTACGCCGCACTCCTAATTCTTCGTACTCGCTGTAAACTCTACTTTAAAGTTGCTCGTACAGCATACTATCCATCTACCGTTTTTAAAAATGCTAAAATAAGGTTAACTGTTGCTCTGCCCGCACTTGGTTTCCACAGAGGTCTGACTAACGCGCGACAGCAATGCACGCGAACTCTTTCTCGTCCCACTGCAGGTTGGTGTAAAAATAACATATTAAAGTCACGCTTGCGTTTGCTAAGAATATACCCGTAGTTTAGACTGCAATGGCACGGTAATTCCTAGACGTAATTACATATACATTCCCTTCATCTATGAAATTTAAATAACTTCTCTGACTGAAGTACTTCATCACATACGGCTACGTGTTGTGTCACCTCTAAGTGGCGTCGGGGGCTGGTTGTAAAAATGTTTTCATTTCATTTACAAGCAAATGTGTAAATGCAAATGTTATTATTTTATGGTACATTTTCTATAAAGTTAAACAATACAGAAACAGTACTATGCATAGTGTCAAAAACAAGAGTACGTAAATATTTTTATTCCGACTGTAAGAGAACTGTACCGGTCAGGCAAAGACTTTATTTATCGTAAAAGCGTCGAATATTAACAATCTGTGGCTGGCTGTGTGTGTGTGTGTGTGTGTGTGTGTGTGTGTGTGTGTGTGTGTGTGTGTGTGTGCGTGTGTGTCTGTGTGGAATGCAGTGGTATGAAAACGTGCTATCTGGGATAACATTGTGGCATGTAGTAATTGCAGTGGCCATATAGTAAGGAGGGAAGAAGAAATTTACTGCCCTCTATAAGGAGATGTAAAATTGCCACAGTGATGCCACAAATATGCGAAGTCCACGTCAACACGCATCGACCGAGCCAAGTTTATCAAGAAGTTTGTTCTGGCGTGCAGTTCTTCTATGAATTTTTTATAGCAGTTCAACATTAAATAATTAGCAATATGTCAATGAAATTCCATTTTTTTTCGCACATTTCTTTTGAGTGGTCAGAAAATACAAGCAGTAATTACTTTGAAGTGCTATTTACAGTGGACGTTTATTAGACATTACCTCAAGTAACTTTTCTAGCAGCGTTACTAATAAGAAAAGAGTATATAGAAATCCTTTATTCATTGCACAGTACACCTTACTACAATATCAGAGATGCATTGTGAATGATTAGCAGTACATAGCAGCGATACTAATAACAAAAGAGTGATATAGAAATCCTTTATTCTCTGCACAGTACCCCTTACTACAATATCAGAGATGCATTGTGAATGATTAGCAGTACAAGCTGAATGCATATAAGCTTGAATCTATTATTATTATTATTATTATTATTATTATTATTATTGTTTTTGGAAATTTGTCGTAAGTTCCTATGGGACCAAACTGCTGAGGTCATCCATCTAGGCGTACACGCTACTTAATCGAACTTAAACTAACTTACGCTAAGGACAACACACACACTCATGCCCGAGGGGGGACTCGAACCTCCGACGGGGGAGCCGCGCGAACCGTGGCAAGATGCCTAAGACCGCGCGGCTACACCAGCGGTTGTTGTTGTTGTTGTTGTTGATGTTATTGTTATTTTAGAGGGGTGTTCAATAAGTAATCCAACACTGTCTTCTTAAACCAGATTGTTTTTATTCAGGATTCCAGTACACCATATTATTCCCCATTCTTTTGGCTACAAAACCCTTGTTTTCAGCATCAACTCCTTCCGATGCGCTGGCCCTAAACGGGAGTGCCTGTTTGCCCGCATGGTACCACTCTTCCGGTCGACGTTAGAACCAACGTCTTGCTGCATCAATAATCTTCCCATCATCCCGTGCTGCTTCCTGAGTAGTGCATCCTTCATAGGACCAAACAGCTGGAAGTCAGAAGGTGTGAGATCCGGGGTGTAAGGTGGATGAAGAAGAACATTCCGATAAATTTCTGTGAGCTCAAATTGGGGGCGCAGACTTGTGTATCAGCATTCCAAAAGGGACATCCAGGTGAGCAGTGAAGTGTTTCATTGTGATCCGTCGATACACCGAATGAGAGTATTCGCACGTTCCAACATTGCAGGAATCACAGCTGTGTGCGGCCGGTCAGCACGCAAAAGATCTGACAGGTTTGCGCGACCTTGTTGCGATGATGACAGACCCCTCGCCCAACGAATCGAAGTGCTTTTGTTCACTGCCAGGTCTCCAAACCCATTTTCCAAGCGCCTTTGAATGTGTCCGATGCTCTGTTTTTCCGCCAAAACAAACTCAATGGCTGCTTGGAAAGCACCTCCGTTACAGACGCCATTTTTAAGGCTACATTTTGTGCCGCCACCTATCGAAACTTCATGAAACTAAAGAGGCTGAAGCAGATTCCACGATTTTCTACATCAAATTCCGCATTTGTCAACCGAAACTGGCCGAGAGAAAAAATATGTTGCTTTACTAATTGAACACTCCTCGTATTTGTTATGTGACTATAATTTGCAATGTTGCTATAGACTGAAGAGCCAAAGAAACTGGTACACATGCGTAATATCGTGTAGGGCTCCCGCGAGCACACAGAAGTGGCTCAGTACGGGGCGGCATGGACTCGACTAATATCTCAAGAAGTGCTGGATGGAATTGACATGACTCCTACAGGGCTGTCCATAAATCTGTACGAAGGGGTGGAGATCTCTTCTGAACAGGACGTTGCAAGGCATCACAGATGTGCTCAATAATGTTCAGGGCTGGGGAGTTTAGTGGCCAGCGGAAGTGTTTAACTTAGAAGAGTGTTCCTGAAGCCACTCTGTAGCAATTCTGGACATGTGGGGTGTCACATTGTCCTACTGGAATCGCCAAAGTCCATTGGAATGCACAATGGTCATGAACGGATGCAGGTGATCAGACAGAATGCTTACGTAGGTGTCACCTGTCAGAGTCGTATCTAGACGTTTCAGAGGTCCCATATCACTCCAATGCTTACGTACGTGTCACTTGTCACAGTCATATCTAGACGTTTCAGAGGTGCCATATCACTCCAATTGCACACGACCCCCACCATTACAGAGTTTCTATCAGCTTGAACAGTTCCCTGCTGATATGCAGGATCCATGGATTCGTGAGGTTGTCTCCATACCCGTATACGTCCATCCGCTCGATACAATCTGAAACGAGACTCGTCCGACCGCGCATCACGTTTCCAGTCATCAACAGTCCAATGCAGATATTGACAGGAGCATGCGCGGCGTAAAGCTTTGTGTTGTGTAGTCATCAAGGCTGCACGAGTGGGCCTTCGGCTTCGAAAGCCCATATCGAAGATGTTTCGTCGAATGGTTCGCACGCTGACACTTGTTGATGGCTCAGCCTTAAAATCTGCAGCAATTTGCGGGAGTGTTGCACTTCTGCCACGTTGAACGATTCTCTTCAGTCATCGTTGGTCCCGACATTGCAGGATCTTTTTCCGGCCGCCGCGATGACGGGGACTTGATGTTTTACCGGATTTCGAATATTCTCGGTGCACTCGTGGAATGGTCGTATGGGCAATCCCCACTTCATCGCTACCTCGGAGATGCTGTGTCCCATCGCTCGTGCGCCGATATAACACCACGTTCAAACTCACTTAAATCTTGATGACCTGCCATTGTAGCTGCAGTACCCGATCTAACAACTGCGCCAGACACTTGTTGCCTTACATAGGCGTTGCCGACCGCACCGCCGTATTCTGCATGTTTACATATCCGTGTATCTGAATACGCATGCCCATACCAGTTTCTTTGACACTTCGGCGTACTTTGTGGTAAGAAAATGTACTAGGGGCATTGCCTTCGTTAACCTTCCAAATTTTATTGTGTCGATAATAATTTTTCTCATTTTTAAAAAAAAAATCCGATTTCAAAACTGTTCAAACTCACAAACGCGAATATCTACAACTGTGGGGGCGTGCTGCAGTTTTGTTAGTGCATGGCGTTGGGTGGTGTGGTGCCCTCACGGTCACATCTGTTAATTAAGCAGGAAAATTAAATAGGAAGTCCCTCCACCTGCGTTACAATATTCTAAACTGAATGGACTAAAAGAACTACATTGTTTCCACCAAGCCGTTACTTTGAGTAAGGATTGTATCAAGCTCTACTGCCTGTTTCCCAATGGTGATGGAACTGCAAACAGCTCTGTATGCGTAGGTTCTAAATACCTTTTCCGAGGTCGTATCCACTGGTGATTAGGGTGTGTGTAACTGTGCACGGTACGTGAGTTTTGTTTTATCTATTTACGAGGTTGATGCATCCACAAAATTTTGTGTTGCTACGTATTTAGGTGGGCGAGAATGTGAGCACGATCAGCCTCGTTAGTACCTCTTAATAAAGTAACGTTTAAAACGAAAGCATGGTAAAGACGAAACCACAGTACACATTCAAGTAAAACGTGATGAGCCGCAATACAAGAAACAGCACAGATGATAATCATCTGTTATGAACGTTTTTCATGGTCGTCACGTTTATGTGCAGTTAGAGTTGTAAAACTACTGTAGCCTACTATAAGTAATCGTCCACTAGGGTTGTTTTCCTAGTGGCTTTGCTCAGTTAAGATCGAACGTGCATTTACTGTACGCTACGTGTGTTGCATACCTAGCGCGCGTTACCTCATAACGATCCCTTTCATTACGTATGCACTCAGTGTCTTACTAGGCTCCCTTAAAAACAGGAAGAAGTGAACCGTCTAGAAACTGAGTGGGGATATACAAAGAACAGCATAACCCACAAAACATTTTGTTTAAATAGTCATCTTCCTGTTTTTTCCTTAAGAATAAACAGTATTTATAGCAAAATTGAAGTTGGCAATGTCCGATTCAAGTTTATTCGAAAACTGATTAGCAACGTGAAACAGAGGGAAGTTGCAGTAAAAATAAAGGAAGCAATACAGATTTATCGCATAGCGCTAGAAAACGCACAAAAAGGTGTATTAAAAAAAAACACAACATAAAAATATATCAAACATCGCGTCAATGGTCCGTCGAACTTACATAGAACATGTTTGTGTTATTCATAAACAACTTTCGCATTTATCAATAATGACAAGAAACCCTTGCATTTGGCCGGCCGTGATGGCCAAGCGATTCTAGGCGCTTCAGTCTGGAGCCGCACGACGGCTAACGTCGCAGGTTCGAATCCTACCACGGGCATGGATGTGTGTTATGTCCTTAGGTGAGTTAGGTTTAAGTAGTTCTAAGTCTAGGGCACTGATGACCTCAGATGTGAAGTCCCATAGTACTCAGAGCCATTTGAACCATTTGAAATCTTGCATTTGACCACGATGAACGCTCTCTTGCATACAAAATAATAATTATATGGTGGTCCATTGATCGTGAACGCGCCAAATATCTCACGAAATACGCAACAAATGAAAAAACTACAAAGAGCGAAACTCGTCTAGCTTGAAGGGGGAAACAGATGGCGCTATATTTGGCCCGCTAGATGGCGCTGCCACAGGTCAAACGGATATCAAATCGGTTTTTTAAAAATAGGAACCCCCATTTTTATTACATATTCGTGTAGTACGTAAAGAAATATGAACATTTTAGTTGGACCACTTTTTTCGCTTTGTGATAGATGGCGCTGTAATAGTCACAAACGTATAAGTATCTGGTATCACGTAACATTCCGAGAGTGCAGATGGTATTTGCTTCGTGATACGTCACCCGTGTTAAAACGGACCGTTCACCAATTGCGGAAAAGGTCGATATCGTGTTGATGTATGGCTATTGTGATCAAAATACCCAACGGGCGGGTGCTATGTATGCTGCTCGGTATCCTGGACGACATCATCCAAGAGTCCGGACCGTTCGTCGGATAGTTACGTTATTTAAGAAACAGGAAGTGTTCAGCCACATCTGAAACGTCACCCTCGACCTGCAACAAATGATGATGCCCAAGTAGGTGTTTTAGCTGCTGTCGCGGCTAATCCGCACGTCAGTAGCAGACAAATTGCGCGAGAATCGGGAATCTCAAAAACGTCGGTGTTGAGAATCAACATCGATTACACCCCTACCATATTTCTATGCACCAGTAATTGCATGGCGACGACTTTGAACGTCGTGTACAGTTCTGCCACTGGGCACAAGAGAAATTACGGGACGATGACAAATTTTTTGCACGCGTTCTATTTAGCGACGAAGCGTCATTCACCAACAGCGGTAACGTAAACCGGCATAATATGCACTGTTGGGCAACGGAAAATCCACGATGGCTGTTACAAGTGGAACATCAGCGACCTTGGCCGGTTAATGTATGGTGCGGCATTATGGGAGGAAGGATAATTGGGCCCCATTTTATAGATGGCAATCTAAATGGTGCAATGTATGCTGATTTCCTACGTAATATTCTACTGATGTTACTACATGATGTTTCACTGGATGACAGAATGGCGACTTACTTCCAACGTGATGGAAGTCCGTCACATAGTTCGCGTGCGGTTGAAGCGGTACTGAATAGCATATTTCATGACAGGTGGATTGGTCATCGAGGCACCATACCATGGCCCGCACGTTCATCGCACCTGACGTCCCCGGATTTCTTTCTGTGGGGAAAGTTGAAGGATATTTGCTATCGTGATCCACCGACAACGCCTGACAACATGCGTCAGCGGATTGTCAGTGCATGTGCGAACATTACGGATAGCGAACTACTCGCTGTTGAGAGGCATGTCGTTACACGTATTGCCAAATTCATTGAGGTTGACGGACATCATTTTGAGCATTTATTGCATTAATGTGGTATTTCCAGGTAATCACGCTGTAACAGAATGCGTTTTCAGAAATGATAAATTCTCAAAGGTACATGTATCACATTGGAACAACCGAAATAAAATGTTCAAACGTACATACGTTTTGTATTTCAATTTAAAAAACCTACCTGTTACCAACTGTTCGTCTAAGATTGTGAGTCATATGGTTGTGACAATTAGAGCGTCATCTATCACAAAGTGAAAAAAGTGGTCCAAGTAAAACATTCATATTTCTGTACGTACTACACGAATATGTAATAAAAATGGGAGTTCCTATTTTTAAAAAGCCGCAGTTGATATCCGTTTGACCTATGGCAGTGCCATCTAGTGGGTCAACCATAGCGCCATTTGGTTTCCCCCTACAAGCTAGACAAGTTTCGTTCATTGTAGTTATTTCGTTTGACGCTTATTTCGTGAGATATTTGGCCCGGCCACTATCAATGGACCACCCTATATATATATATATATATATATATATATATATATATATATATAAAATAGAGGGAAACATTCCACGTGGGAAAAATATATCTAAAAACAAAGATGATGAGACTTACCAAACAAAAGCGCTGACAAACACAAACATACACACAAAATTCAAGCTTTCGCAACAAATGGTTGCTTCATCAGGAAAGAGGGAAGGAGAGGGAAAGACGAAAGGATGTGGGTTTTAAGGGAGAGGGTAAGGAGTCATCCCAATCCCGGGAGCGGAAAGACTTACCTTAGGGGGAAAAAAGGACAGGTATACACTCGCACACACACACATATCCATCCGCACATACACAGACACAAGCAGACATTTGTTAAAGCCAAATTGTCTGCTTGTGTCTGTGTATGTGCGGATGGATATGTGTGTGTGTGCGAGTGTATACCTGTCCTTTTTTCCCCCTAAGGTAAGTCTTTCCGCTCCTGGGATTGGGATGACTCCTTACCCTCTCCCTTAAAACCCACATCCTTTCGTCTTTCCCTCTCCTTCCCCCTTTCCTGATGAAGCAACCATTTGTTGCGAAAGCTTGAATTTTGTGTGTATGTTTGTGTTTGGGTGTCTATTGACCTGCCAGCGCTTATATATATATATATATATATATATATATATATATATATATATATATATGTGTGTGTGTGTGTGTGTGTGTGTGTGTGTAAGCACGCATTTAAACTGAACTTGTATCAAAATTAATTACTTTGTTTACATGAAAGCACAGAAGTTACTAATTTTTATTGCTAATAAAATGCAATTTATATTCTGTAAGGATATAAAATACAAAATGGACTAACATTGAATGATGTGTAGTTCTAATTGTGTTCAAAACAAATAAACAACCAAACAAACAAAAAAACAAAGAGAAATCATCGGCTCCTAGTTTACACATTCTTTTGTGTTTCTTTCATTACTAATACTACTGGAAATCCTACCATTTACTACATCTTTTATGTAGTGTACCAAAACTACGGAGCTGTAGTTTTGGTAGAGCGCTACTCTGTGTGTAATTATGCCTGCCTTACTGAAGAAAAGCTGCCTTGATCACCTACAAACACACAGACAACTGATGGAAAGTAAAAATTGATTTTTATAAGGAAATTGCTTAGTTAAATCTCGATGCTATCATTATTACTGACATAGAATTATCTCCATTTTCCACATGAGCAGGATGTTGCGATTGTTTCTAATGTAAAACGTCTTGCAGATTCTTGCAGAATCTCGGTTCTATTGTAAACATATAAGTGGTGTTAGATTAATCACAGATAAACTTAGTTTACAGACGGGTGCTTTTCGTTTCACTCAGAGGAGGGTTACGATAGGGAGGTCCATGAACTTTCTGGAGGCACAGAACTTGCACTTTTGGGAATTCCATAGCCGTATCAAACGAAATGAATATAAACGTGCTAAAATCGACCAGCTTCTAACGCAACGATGCTGCTTTTGCACGTAATATTGTGGAATCTGTATCAGACGTACAGACGCGAGAATTCGCGCTGGTAGGAAGCTTCTCTGAATGTCTGTGAGGAATGTTTGCTGCGACGCCTGGAATTTAGATCGCGTTACTCCTCCCTGCACGCCAACGAGTCTGTTTTCAGCTGGCTCCGCCTCTGCTCACACAACTTCTAGAGTTCTGCTGTGAAAACATTCCTAAGCGAAGTTAAAACATCGCCCGTTCTCCGCAAACCCATAAAGCCGTCCTCTCACGGGCGGCGAATACGCACGTGGACGAGGAACCGGTGACGTCACACCGTGGAATTCCTCTTTCCACTACACTGCGGAGTGTGAAATACAGGGTCTGCCGTGTCAGACTGTGCCACGTGGAGAGGGACGTAGCCAGTGGGATGCGACACCGTTTTACGTCACAAGTAGAACATAGCAGCCGCCATATTGCATGGCGCTGAACATCGTATCTGGCGGGTCTTCTTTCTCGAGGAGTACGTAGTACGACTATATTCCGTTTCACAGTATCAGAAAATAGAGGATCTCTCGAAAATGCGTTCTTTTAGCTACCATTTGTTGTGACAAAATGATAGAAAGCTGCATATTGACAGCTAGCTGGTTTCTGTAGCTAATGGTCTTACGACACAATGATGATCTATCAAAAGCGCGGCTTTTTGGTACAATCTGGGTATTGGATAATAAATAATTACCTTAATAGACACAGTTTTTGGACAGTATATGTAATATCGGAAAACCCTGCTCTTCTGTAGCGTAGTAGTGAGCGTCGTGAGCCGCGAAGGGAGAGGTAACAGGTTCGCGTCCACCCCTTGGCAATTAATTTCTTTCATCTTTTGCTGTCTAAACGATTCTGGGTCTTCATTAATGATTTAATGGAGGCTTTTTTTAAATAATCGACGTTATTTACCATGTACAACGTATTTGCTACAATTCTTGCAGCAAAGGCGAACGACCTCAGCGGTCAGACATCTTAGCGTGACCGCCAGTCTATGTCTGAAAGTAAACACAAGTTACACACGCGAAGTTTTTGCTATTATGAAACTTTCTGATTCACTGGTGTCCAAAATTAAAGCAACAAATGGAAATTTTACAAGATTGCGTTTATTTTCACACGGAACAATATAATCAGGTGATAGTATAGTAGAAACAAGGTAAAGAATACAGAACATAAACAGCTACAACATGCGTAACGGTAGACAAAAACTTTCTTCGTTTTTTCCCAACTTAACGGATTTGCACGCACATTCCGACAACTGGTTAATGTGCTCAGTATGGGGTGTGACCACCTCTGGCAGCAGTACATGCCTGACAACGTCGTGGTATGCTGTGAATGTCACCGATCTCACGTTGAAGCAAAAACGCCCATTCTTCCTGGAGAGCTGCTCGCAACTCTTGGAGAGTGGTTGGTGGATGCTGACGTGATGCAAGCCATCTCCCTAGCGTATCCCAGATATGCACTATAGAATTCAAATGGGGAGAGCGAGTAGGCCACGCTATGCATGCAATATCTTCAGTTTCCAAGAAAACTTCAACCAGCTGTGCTCTATGAGGTCGAGCATTATCGTCCATCAATACGAATTCTGCGCCCACACCGTCGGGCAATAACTGCACATGAGGTCTCAAGATCTCGTCGCGATACCGAACAGCAGTATTCTCCGCCCATTCACCCGTACAGTTTCACGAAGAGCTGTAATCCCTGTCCAAACCATTAGGGATCCTCCTCGACATCATATCTTTCTACAATGTTTGGGTCCCGAAATCGTGTTCCACATTCGCTCCAGATGCTAATCCGTCGAAAATCAGTCTCCACACGAAAGTTGAACTCACCTTTGAAAAGAACATTTGCCTAAAGTCAACACGGGCTCAGAAAACATCGTTCTTGTGAAGCTCTTTATTCGCATGAAGTGTGGAGTGCTATTGACGAGGGATTTCAGACCGATTCATTATTTCTGCATTTCCAGAACGCTTTTGACACCGTACCACACAAGCGGCTTGTAGTGAAATTGCGTGCTTATGGAATATCGTCTCAGTTATGCGACTGGATTTGTGACTTCCTGTCAGAGAGGTCACAGTTCGTAGTAGCTGACGGAAAGTCATCGAGTAAAACAGAAGTGATTTCTGGCGTTCCCCAGCGAAGTGCTATAGGTCCTTTGCTGTTCCTTATCTATATAACCGATTTGGGAGACAATATGAGCAGCCGTCTTAGGTTGTTTGCAGATGATGCTGTCATCTATCGGCTAATAAAGTCATCAGAAGATCAGATATCTGAATGGTGCGAAAATTAGCAGTTGGCCCTAAATAACGAAAAGTGTGAGGTCAACCACATGAGGGCTAAAAGGAATCCGTTAAACTTCGGTTGCACAATAAGTCACAGAAATCTGAAGGCTGTAAATTCAACTAAACACCTAAGAATTACAATTACGAACAACTTAAATTGGAAGGAACACATCGAAAATGTTGTGGAGAAGGCTAACTAAACACTGTGTTTTATTGGCAGGACACTTAGAAAATGTATCAGATCTACTAAAGAGACTACGCTTGTCCGTCCTCTTTTAGAATACTGCTGCGCGGTGTGGGATCCTTACCAGATAGGACTGACGGAGTACATCGAAAAAGTTCAAAGAAGGGCAGCACGTTTTGTATTAACTCCATTAATACAATAATTACGAAGACTGTAAGCTGATACACAACACTGTTATAAAATATGTGTCCAAGAAAGAGGCCATTTAGATGCTGGTGCTTGGGGAAAGAGCGGATGATGGCAGGTATTCACTTCGGCCGTCCGCTGCGTCCATATATAAATACAGTCTGATAGGCAGTGACGAGTCTCACTCCGCACACAGCTAGCATACGGTCCGCGTCAGTCAAACGCCGGCTTACGCGCTGCTTCGGATGACGTCACAGCTATGCTGCTGCTAAACGTATGTTTTTGGCACAAATAGGAAGTGACCTCTCGAGGACAGTGCACCGTCCTGGATCGCTTAGATTTCGCGAAAGTAGCTTTGTGTGCCGCCCGTTATGTTAACAACACCACGTGCCAAGTGTTGACATTATTTTCCCCTTTTGTGGAGAGCAGTTAACTTTGATTACCAGAAGTCAGGTCGAAACACCATCTAATAGGAACTTAACCGTAGAGGTAGAGAACTGCTAATAGCGCTGTTTATGATAGAGACATTATTATTATTATCATTATTATTATTATTATCAGGAATGTTACTATGTTGTGGGTGTGAAATTTTCTTAAATACGAGTATAAATGAATCAGTTACAATTCCATTTTTTTATTTATAATTACAGTTCCTGATCCCACTGAGTAAACAGAGAGGAGAAACATTTCGTTCTGTGAACAAAAGAAGAATGTGGACTTGCAGACTGGAAAATATGGTCAGTATGTTCTCCATCCCTTTCTGGCTGACCACAAATATAGTTTTCAGGCTCTTGTAAAAAAGACGGTGCCGCCGCCCCACAGGGTCACTTTTTCCCAAAAACGTAGATCTCAGTACTGATTCAAATTGAGAGGAAAAGAAATTTGTGGCAAAATTTGACTAAAAGAAAGGATCGGTTGAATGGACGCTTTCAGGCACTACGGGATTTATCAATTCGGTAATGAAGCGAGGTTTGTCTGTGGAGGGGAGGTGGGGAGGGAGCGGGGTAGAATGGGGAAAGGGGCCGTCAAAAATTTGATGATGGGAGCTGTGAAGATATTGTTAACTGTGATTAATAAATTTTTCCTTCTCTCTTTTCCTTCTCTTCTATTCGCTCTTCACAAACATTTTTGAGAGCTCCTAGGTTTTTTTTTTTATTCCTTCCCCTAGAATGAAATGTAACTATATTTTACCTATGATATTGTAATGCCTATATTATTCCGAATTTCAATGCATAGTTCCTTTCGACATACACACACACATGTCCAAATGAACAAGCATTGCGGCGACCACAGCCGTTATGAAATACATTCAATGTATTCGCAGTTGCTCTTATGGACAACCATCAGCTGTAGAATGGAATGACGACAGTGAAAATTTGTGCTGGAACCGGCACCCAAACCGGGGTTTCCCGATTAACGCGAGCGGTCGCATAACTACAGTACTGGCCATTAAAAATGCTACACCAAGAAGAAATGCAGATGATTAACGGGTATTCATTGAACAAATATATTGTCTAGAACTGACATGTGATTACATTTTCACGCAATTTGAGAAATCAGTACCCATAACAACCACCTCTGCCCATAATAACGGACTTGATACGCCTGGACATTGAGCCAAGCAGAGCTTGGATGGCGTGTACAGGAACAGTTGCCCATGCAGCTTCAACACGATAACACAGTTCATCAAGAGTAGTGAGTGGCGTATTGTGACGAGCCAGTTACTCGGCCACCATTGACCAGACGTTTTCAATTGGTGACAGATCTGGAGAATGTGCTGGCCGGGGCAGCAGTCGAACATTTTCTGTATCCAGAAAGGCCCGTACAGGACCTGCAACATGCGGTCTTGCATTATTCTGCTGAAATGTAGGGTTTCGCAGGGATCGAATGAAGGGTAGAGCCACGGGTCATAACACATCTGAAATGTAACGTCCACTGTTTAAAGTGCCGTCAATGCGAACAAGAGGTGACCGAGACGTGTAACCAATGGCACCCCATACAATCACGCCGAGTGATACGCCAGTATGGCGATGACAAATACACGCTTCCAATGTGCTTTCACCGTGATGTCACCAAACACGGATGCGACCATCATGATGCTGTAAACAGAACCTGGATTCATCCGAAAAAACGAAGTTTTGCCATTCGTGCACCCAGGTTCGTCGTTGACTACACCATCGCAGGCGTTCCTGTCTGTGATGCAGCGTCAAGGGTAACCACAGCCATAGTCTCCGAGCAGATAGTCCATGCTGCTGCAAACGTCGTCGAACTGTTCGTGGAGCTGGTTACTGTCTTGCAAAGGTCCCCATCTGTTGACTCATGGATCGAGACGTGGCTGCACAACCCGTTACAGCCATGCGGATAAAATGCCTGTCTTCTCGACTGCTAGTGATACAAGGCGTTCCGTATTACCCTCCTGAACCCACCGATTCTATATTCTGCTAACAGTCATTGGATCTCGACCAACGTGAGCAGTAATGTCGCGATACGATAAACCGCAATCTCGATAGGCTACAATCCGACCTTTATCAAAGTCGGAAACGTGATGGTACGCATTTCTCCTCCTTACACGAGGCATCACAATAACGTTTCACCAGGCAACGCCGGTCAGCTGCTGCATGTGTATGAGAAATCGGTTGGAAACGTTCCGCATGTCATCACGTTGTAGGTGTCACCACAGGCGCCAACCTTGTGTGAATGCTCTGAAAAGCTAATCATTTGCATATCACAGCATCTTCTTCCTGTCGGTTAAATTTGGCGTCTGTAGCACGTCATTTTCGTGGCCAGACGCAAACTTCCATATGTCGTCAACCATGCGTCTACAACCTGTACTCGTACATCCATTACGTATATTACAGTAAAGATGAGACATTTCACTCGAAATCCGCCTGCTTAGTTGGGTGGTGACGTGCTCGCCTCTCATGCAAATGGGCCTCGGTTCGATTCCCGGTTAGGCTGGAGATTTCCACCGCTCGGTGACTGGATGTTGTTTGATCATCATCATCATTTCATCACCGGCAGGCAAGTCACCCAATGTGGCGTCGAATGAAATACGGCTTACACTTCGCAGCCGAAGTTCCCCGAATAGGGCCCCCCTCCCCGGCCAACGATGCCATACGCTCATTTCTATTTCACTTGAATCTCGCTCGCTCCGTGTTGGCAGATAAATACGATATTGCACTGCCTGTGTCATTTCGAATAACGATGCGATGTTCCTTCGGACGTGTATGCAAGGCCAAAGCAACGTTGTATCGTAATTCGGAATAACATAGGCACTGCAATATCGTAATTATATTTAGTACCCGCTCCTTGGACAACTATTGTCCATTACAACGATCCGTTGGAGATGGAATTCGTGGCTCCCTGTCCAACAAGGATGAAGAACTACATGGCTCGATACCTGTACAAAATCACTTACACTTCTTAAAGAGGTATCCTCGTAATTATTCTGATGTACATTGTCGGCACAGTCGAGCGTATACGACAACACACATTCCACTGACCCGTCTTGCAGAAACACTAATATTTCATCTGCCACTCTTTCTCATAGTGGGAATTTCCTTGAATCCCTTTTGTGACGAAATGTCAACTTCGGCAACTGATATGGATGTAATGCAATGTTCGCTTTGTTTATCGTCGTCATTGACGTGCTCTATACTAGCCGCACTAGCGCTGTAGCACTTTTGTGAGTTACTACTCGCCGACTTAGCAGTTCAACTACACTCCGTAGCCTTGTGTTGTACTCACCGTTGGATACCTCCAGTCCCGGTCACTGTTGCCATTTTTTTTTTTTTTTTGGTCGTCAGTCTGCTGACTGGTTTGATGCGGCCCGCCACGAATTCCTTTTCTGTGCTAACCTCTTCATCTCAGAGTAGCACTTGCAACCTACGTCCTTTATTATTTGCTTGACGTATTCCAATCTCTGTCTTCCTCTACAGTTTTTGCCCTCTACAGCTCCCTCTAGTACCATGGAAGTCATTCCCTCATGTCTTAGCAGATGTCCTATCATCCTGTCCCTTTTCCTTATCAGTGTTTTCCACATATTCCTTTCCTCTCCGATTCTGCGTAGAACCTCCTCATTCCTTACCTTATCAGTCCACCAAATTTTCAACATTCGTCTATAGCACCACATCTCAAATGCTTCGATTCTCTTCTGTTCCGGTTTTCCCACAGTCCATGTTTCACTACCATACAATGCTGTACTCCAGACGTACATCCTCAGAAATGTCTTCCTCAAATTAAGGCCGGTATTTGATATTAGTAGACTTCTCTTGGCCAGAAATGCCTTTTTTGCCATAGCGAGTCTGCTTTTGATGTCCTCTTTGATCCGTCCGTCATTGGTTATTTTACTGCCTAGGTAGCAGTATTCCTTAACTTCATTGACTTCGTGACCATCAATCCTGATGTTAAGTTTCTCGCTGTTCTCATTTCTAGTACTTCTCATTACCTTCGTCTTTCTCCGATTTACTCTCAAACCATACTGTGTACTCATTAGACTGTTCATTCCGTTCAGCAGATCATTTAATTCTTCTTCACTTTCACTCAGGATAGCAATGTCATCAGCGAATCGTATCATTGATATCCTTTCACCTTGTATTTTAATTCCACTCCTGAACCTTTCTTTTATTTCCATCATTGCTTCCTCGATGTACAGATTGAAGAGTAGGGGCGAAAGGCTACAGCCTTGTCTTACACCCTTCTTAATACGAGCACTTCGTTCTTGATCGTCCACTCTTATTACTCCCTCTTGGTTGTTGTACATATTGTATATGACTCGTCTCTCCCTATAGCTTACCCCTACTTTTTTCAGAATCTCGAACAGCTTGCACCATTTTATATTGTCGAACGCTTTTTCCAGGTCGACAAATCCTATAAAAGTGTCTTGATTTTTCTTTAGCCTTGCTTCCATTATTAGCCGTAACGTCAGAATTGCCTCTCTCGTCCCTTTACTTTTCCTAAAGCCAAACTGATCGTCACCTAGCGCATTCTCAATTTTCTTTTCCATTCTTCTGTATATTAATCTTGTAAGCAGCTTCGATGCATGAGCTGTTACGCTGATTGTGCGATAATTCTCGCACTTGTAGGCTCTTGCCGTCTTTGGAATTGTGTGGATGATGCTTTTCCGAAAGTCAGATGGTATATCGCCAGACTCATATATTCTACACACCAACGTGAATAGTCGTTTTGTTGCCACTTCCCCCAATGATTTTAGAAATTCTGATGGAATGTTATCTATCCCTTCTGCCTGATGTGACGGTAAGTTCTCCAAAGCTCTTTAAAATTCCGATTCTAATACTGGATCCCCTATCTCTTCTAAATCGACTCCTGTTTCTTCTTCTATCACGTCAGACAAATATTCACCCTCATAGAGGCTTTCAGTGTATTCTTTCCACCTATCTGCTCCCTCCTCTGCATTTAACAGTGGCATTCCCGTTGCACTCTTAATGTTACCGCAATGCTTTTAATGTCACCAAAGGTTGTTTTGACTTTCCTGTATGCTGAGTCTGTCCTTCCGACAATCATATCTTTTTCGATGTCTTCACATTTTTCCTGCAGCCATTTCGTCTTAGCTTCCCTGCACTTCCTATTTATTTCATTCCTCAGCGACTTGTATTTCTGTATTCCTAATTTTCCCGGAATATGTTTGTACTTCCTCCTTTCATCAATCAACTACAGTATTTCTTCTGTTACCCATGGTTTCTTCGCAGCTACCTTCTTTGTATCTATGTTTTCCTTCCCAACTTCTGTGATGGCCCTTTTTAGAGATGTCCATTCCTCTTCAACTGTACTGCCTACTGCGCTATTCCTTATTGCTGTATCTATAGCGTTAGAGAGCTTCAAACGTATCTCGTCATTTCTTAGTACTTCCGTATCCCACTTCTTTGCGTATTGATTCTTCCTGACTAATGTCTTGAACTTCAGCCTACTCTTCATCACTACTATATTGTGATCTGAGTCTACATCTGCTCCTGGGTACGCCTTACAATCCAGTATCTGATTTCGGAATCTCTGTCTGACCATGATGTAATCTAATAGAAATCTTCCCGTATCTCCCGGCCTTTTCCAAGTATACCTCCACCTCTTGTGATTCTTAGACAGGGTATTCGCTATTACTAGCTGGAACTTGTTACAGAACTCAATTAGTCTTTCTTCTTTCTCCTCTTTCATTCCTTGACCGAAGCCCATATTCTCCTGTAACCTTTTCTTCTACTCCTTCCCCTACAACTGCATCCCAGTCGCCCATGACTATTAGATTTTCGTCCCCCTTTACATACTGCATTACCCTTTCAATATCCTCATACACTTTCTCTATCTGTTCATCTTCAGCTTGCGACGTCGGCATGTATACCTGAATTATCGTTGTCGGTGTTTGTCTGCTGTCGATTCTGATTAGAACAACCCGATCACTGAACTGTTCACAGTAACACACCCTCTGCCCTACCTTCCTATTCATAACGAATCCTACACCTGTTATACCATTTTCTGCTGCTGTTGATATTACCCGATACTCATCTGACCAGAAATCCTTGTCTTCCTTCCACTTCACTTCACTGACGCCTACTATATCTAGATTGAGCCTTTGCATTTCCCTTTTCAGATTTTCTAGCTTCCCTACCACGTTCAAGCTTCTGACATTCCACGCCCCGACTCGTAGAACGTTATCCTTTCGTTGATTATTCAATCTTTTTCTCATGGTAACCTCCCCCTTGGCAGTCCCCTCCCGGAGATCCGAATGGGGGACTATTCCGGAATCTTTTGCCAATGGAGAGATCATCATGACACTTCTTCAAATACAGGCCACATGTCCTGTGGATACACGTTACGTGTCTTTAATGCAGTGGTTTCCATTGCCTTCTGCATCCTCATGTCGTTGATCATTGCTGATTCTTCCGCCTTAAGGGGCAATTTCCCACCCCTAGGACAAGAGAGTGCCCTGAACCTCTATCCGCTCCTCCCCACTCTTTGACAAGGCCGTTGGCAGAATGAGGCTGACTTCTTATGCCGAAAGTCTTCGGCCGCCAATGCTGATTATTTATCAAAATTTAGGCAGTGGCGGGGATCGAACCCGGGACAGAAGACGTTTTGATTATGAATCAAAGACCCTACCCCGAGACCAGCGAATATTGTCGTATGGTAGAAAATACGTAGGGAGTCGAATGCCGTAAACATCATTGGCCTATTCTGACGTCGCACTCAAGTGGTACCTTGTTGGGTATACCAGACCTCCTAAAGATGCTGCCTACACTACACTTGTCCGTCATCTGCTAGAGCATTTCTGTGCTGTATGCGATACTCATGAGGTGGAATTCATTTAGTACATCGAAAAAGGTCAAAGAAAGACAGCTCGTTTTCTATTACCGCGAAATAAAGGAATGTGTCACAGATACCGAAGTCGTGTTTCGTTGCAGCAAGATCGTTGTACGAAACTTCGATCAACGTACTTCTCCTCCAAATGCGAAAATATTTCGTGACTGCATTCTACGTAGGGAGAAATGGTCATCACTAAGTCATGGAAATCAGAGATCGCTTGCAAGGATTGAAGTGTTCATTTTTCTCGCGTGGTATTCGAGAACAAAACGATAAAGAAATACCGGGTGTTCAAAAAGTCAGTATAAATTTGAAAACTTAATAAACGACGGAATAATGTAGATAGAGAGGTAAAAATTGACACACATGCTTGGAATGACATGGGGTTTTATAAGAACCAAAAAAAAAACAAAGTTCACAAAATGTCCGACAGATGGCGCTGGACAGCAAAACGTCAGTGACTGCACATGACACTCGTGTATGAAAGGAGCTGAAATGAGAGAGAGAGAGCCCTCTCCCAAGGTGGCTTCCGCCAGCTCCCCCTCCCTCATGATGCCCTCCTGCCCTCCATCTACCCATCCTACCAACTTTGATCCTCCCGCCCTCCTCCTGTGCTTGCTCCTCTGGGCACCCTCCCTCCCTTCTCTCCCTTTTCCCTCCCTCCTCCATTTCTCCCCACTCCTCCCCCGGGCTTCCCTCCCCTGTCGCTCTCCTCTTGCCTCCATCTCCTCAGCCATTGGCATCCTTTCTCTCCCCTCTCCCCCACCTCACCCCTGTTCCCCTCTTGGCAGGTCCCCGGACTCGCACACGCTAAGTGGACATTCGCGCGCCGGAGATCGTCGCCGGCAGTGTTTCGTGTGTGTGCCTTCGTTTGTGTGTAGTGTTGTTCGCCGTCACGCCACCACCGTTCCCATGCCGTCGCCATCATCCATGTTCTGTGCACCGTGTCGCCTAGTGTTAGTGCTGTTTCTCGTCCAGCGTGAACGGCTCCATGTTTTTTCGATTTTTAGTGTCTACATTTTTTGCCCACCGTTTTGACTGTCTTCTCTGGGCCACCTTTCTGTACTACTTGTTGTCAAACTCGAGGCTGAAGATCGGCGTATTGTGCTGCTGACAGCCCGCCTTTGTATAAGGTGTTTAAAATCACAATAAAGAAAGAAAAAAAGAGAGAGAGAATCAGATGTACCAGCATTCGCAGCATGTTGACGTTACCTGAAAAGGCGCTTTTAGTGAAGCTGTATTATCAGAATGGGGATTGTGCTAGTTCAGCGTTACGATCCTATCGCCATAGGAAGGAGATTCCAACGGGTAAAAGTCAGTTGACAAATGCAGCTGTGGCGAGGATGATTTCGAAGTTCGAAGCCACGGTTTGTTTAGACGATAGAGCCCGTAGTAGCCGACCGAGCTGCTGAGACAGTTCAGTAATAAATGGAGACTGTAGCGGGTTCGTCTATGCACAGGAAAGTCAGCGCTCGTGCAGTCGCACGTCGCACCGGCGTTACATACACTACTGTTTGGTTGACTCTTAGGCTTACCCTCCGATGCTATCCGTACAAAATCCATCGGCATCATGAACTGTTACCTGGCGATTTAGTGAAGCGGAGGGCACTTGCGGTGTGGGTGTTTCAAAAGATGGCGGAAGATGACGATTGGTTGAGTAACGTGTTGTGGACCGACAAGCTCATTTCACGCTCCGAGGGTCTTTCAACGCCCACAACTGCTGAATTTGGCCTACCGAAAATCCTAGAACTGTCGTGGAAACTGCATTGCACGACGAGAAAGTCACGGTATGGGTTGAATTTACCACATCTATCGTTATCGGACCTTTTTTCTTCGAAGAAATGCGTGATTCTGGTTTTTTGAATGCTACCGTGACGGGTGAGAGGTACGCCGATATGCTACAGAATCGCATCATCCCCAACCTGGCTGATAAACACCTTCTGGAACGCACGATGTTTATGCAGGATGGCGCTCCACCTCATATTGCTAGATGCGTGAAAGATCTCTTGCGCGCGTCGTTTGGTGATGATCGTGTGCTCAGCCGACACTTTCGTCATGCTTGGTCTCCCAGGTCCCCAGACCTCAGTCCGTGCGATTATTGGCTTTGGGGTTACCCGAAGTCGCAAGTGTATCGTGATTGACCGACATCTCTAGGCATGCTGAAAGACAACATCCGACGCCAATGCCTCACCATAACTCCGGACATGCTTTACAGTGCTGTTCACAACATTATTCCTCGACTACAGCTATTGTTGAGGAATTATGGTGGACATATTGAGCATTTCCTGTAAAGAACATCATCGTTGCTTTGTCTTACTTTTTTATGCTAATTATTGCTATTGTGATCAGATGAAGCGCCATCTGTCGGACATTTTTTGAACTTTTGTATTTTTTAGGTTCTAATAAAACCCCATGTCATTCCAAGCATGTCTGTCAATTTGTACTTCTCTATCTACGTTATTCCGTGATTTATTCAGTATTCAAATTTATACTGACTTTTTGAAGACCCGGTATATAAAATGCGCCGCGCGGGATTAGCCGAGCGGTCTGGGGCGCTGCCGTCATGGGACTGTGGGGCTGATCCCGGCGGAGGTTCGAGTCCTCCCTCGGGCATGGGTGTGTGTGTTTGTCCTTATGATAATTTAGGTTAAGTAGTGTGTAAGCTTAGGGACTGTTGACCTTAGCAGTTAAGTCCCATAAGATTTCACACACATCTGAACATCTACACTCCTGGAAATTGAAATAAGAACACCGTGAATTCATTGTCCCAGGAAGGGGAAACTTTATTGACACATTCCTGGGGTCAGATACATCACATGATCACACTGACAGAACCACAGGCACATAGACACGGGTAACAGAGCATGCACAATGTCGGCACTAGTACAGTGTATATCCACCTTTCGCAGCAATGCAGGCTTCTATTCTCCCATGGAGACGATCGTAGAGATGCTGGATGTAGTCCTGTGGAACGGCTTGCCATGCCATTTCCACCTGGCGCCTCAGTTGGACCAGCGTTCGTGCTGGACGTGCAGACCGCGTGAGACGACGCTTCATCCAGTCCCAAACATGCTCAATGGGGGACAGATCCGGAGATCTTGCTGGCCAGGGTAGTTGACTTACACCTTCTAGAGCACGTTGGGTGGCACGGGATACATGCGGACGTGCATTGTCCTGTTGGAACAGCAAGTTCCCTTGCCGGTCTAGGACTGGTAGAACGATGGGTTCGATGACGGTTTGGATGTACCGTGCACTATTCAGTGTCCCCTCGACGATCACCAGTGGTGTACGGCCAGTGTAGGAAATCGCTCCCCACACCAGGATGCCGGGTGTTGGCCCTGTGTGCCTCGGTCGTATGCAGTCCTGATTGTGGCGCTCACCTGCACGGCGCCAAACACGCATACGACCATCATTGGCACCAAGGCAGAAGCCACTCTCATCGCTGAAGACGACAAGTCTCCATTCGTCCCTCCATTCACGCCTGTCGCGACACCACTGGAGGCGGGCTGCACGATGTTGGGGCGTGAGCGGAAGACGGCCTAACGGTGTGCGGGACCGTAGCCCAGCTTCATGGAGACGGTTGCGAATGGTCCTCGCCGATACCCCAGGAGCAACAGTGTCCCTAATTTGCTGGGAAGTGGCGGTGCGGTCCCCTACGGCACTGCGTAGGATCCTACGGTCTTGGCGTGCATCCGTGCGTCGCTGCGGTCCGGTCCCAGGTCGACGGGCACGTGCACCTTCCGCCGACCACTGGCGACAACATCGATGTACTGTGGAGACCTCACGCCCCACGTGTTGAGCAATTCGGCGGTACGTCCACCCGGCCTCCCGCATGCCCACTATACGCCCTCGCTCAAAGTCCGTCAACTGCACATACGGTTCACGTCCACGCTGTCGCGGCATGCTACCAGGGTTAAAGACTGCGATGGAGCTCCGTATGCCACGGCAAACTGGCTGACACTGACGGGGGCGGTGCACAAATGCTGCGCAGCTAGCGCCATTCGACGGCCAACACCGCGGTCCCTGGTGTGTCCGCTGTGCCGTGCGTGTGATCATTGCTTGTACAGCCCTCTCGCAGTGTCCGGAGCAAGTATGGTGGGTCTGACACACCGGTGTCAATGTGTTCTTTTTTCCATTTCCAGGAGTGTATATAAAATGCATGTTTGACCATCAGCTGCTTCTCATCAGTACTGCTTCCAAAAGTTCTGTTTTATAACGATATTCATGATATGCTCTACACATTTTTAAGTAATCGCAATTGTAATGTGGTGGGTTAAATCATTTCAATCCGTATCTGTGAAACCGGTTGATATTTGGTTAAGAATAAAAGCAGCTGATGATCAAACATGGGTTTTATACGTTACTTGACGGGTGTTGATAGTTGCCTTCCAAAAATGGGTAAAGAAGTAGTCTGAAGTTGGACTGATGAACCCTCTCCTAAACGCTTAACTGTCAGTTGCAGAGAAGTCTTGTAGATGTGGAAGTAGATGTAATGTCTCTTTCCAAATTTTTGCTTGCTTCACTGTTTGCTCCGATGTCCAGACTGAATAACGTCACATCAGGGATGGTACACGAACCCGCCTCGCTCATGGAAAGGTAAAGAACGAAATTCCATTCCACGCTGTTCGCCGTGGGACACAATATGGGGACGGCACGCCCGCACAGCTGCAGCTGTTTGCAGGTAGAAGCGGCGCGCGCTCGCATTGTCCCGAGGCGTGCCGTATTTTCGATGGGTGGGGGGAGAAAAGTGGGGGAGGGGGGAGGGTTGGAGCGCGTAAACACGGAACCGGACGGCCGGCCGGAGTCACCGGCGGCCGGTAATTGTATCGAACTCCCGGCGGACGACCGCTACGAAATCCCACTGTCCGGCCCGGGACCGCCATGACAGTCAGACACCTGCCAAGCAGCGCGGCCCACGGTACACGTTAACAACGAGGGCCGAAAAATATTCCGCAGCTTTCCAGCCGCCAACATAATTGTCACGAGCGGGGCGGCATTATCTAGGAACGAAGCAATTACGCCGCCATTCTCCGGCGAACAATAGGGTCAGATATGTCGACCAGAGCTCGAGCGACAACTGTAGCACCTGAGCCGTAGTGATGGAAGCATTTGTTGCTCGGCGAGGCCAACTGGTAATCCGGCTGTAGGTGGAGCTAGCTGGTCACGTGACGACGTGCAGTCGCGCTCCAATTTTAGGTAAAGCGCTGTTGAAACGTCCCCTTAGAAAAAATATAAATGACTGTGCTTAAACTGACACACAATATTTTTCTTGTTGTTGTTGTTGTTGTTGTTGTCTTCAGTCCTGAGACTAGTTTGATGCAGCTCTCCATGCTACTCTATCCTGTGCAAGCTTCTTCAGCTCCCACTACGTACTGCAGCCTACATCCTTCTGAATCTGTTTAGTGTATTCATCTCTTAGTCGCCCTCTACGATTTTTACCCTCCACGCTGCCGTCCAATGCTAAATTTGTGATCCCTTGATGCCTCAGAACATGTCCTACCAACCGGTCCCTTCTTCTTGTCTAGTTGTGCCACAAACTCCTCTTCTCCCCAATTCTATTCAATACCTCCTCATTAGTTATGTGATCTACCCATCTAATCTTCAGCATTCTTCTGTAGCACCACATTTCGAAAGCTTCTATTCTCTTCTTGTCCAAACTATTTATTGTCCATGTTTCACTTCCATACATGGCTACACTCCACACCAATACTTTCAGAAACGACTTCCTGACACGTAAATCTATACTCGATGTTAACAAATATCTCTTCTTCAGAAACGCTTTCCTTGCCATTGCCAGTCTACATTTTATATCCTCTCTACTTCGACCACTATTTTTAGCGCAACGCAATGTGACTTTCAAAAATCGCTGCAAAAGAATAACCTATAACTTTCATGAATCACTTACCTCAAAAAAATCTTCGTTACTCAAAGTACTGCAATACAGCTTGCGCCAATACAGCCAGCTAAATAAAAAATTCTAACTACTGAAGGCACTAACTACTGACAGCCATAGTTAGCAAATGAAAGATTTTGATAGAGAACAAACAATGTATTTACCTTAATAGCGTTCAAAAGTTCATGGTATCCAGTATTACAAATTTGCTCTTTCTGATGGACACACGTCCAGATCATCCGCTCTCAAAACTCCGCCATCTCTCTCCCCACATCCACCACTGCTGGCGGATCACCTCCAACTGCGCAACGCTACGCGCTGTTAACAGCCAACTGCCCAACACTACAATAGCAAATTCCAACAATGCAAACCAGCCACAGGCTGCACACAGCACAGTCAGTGATTTTCATATAGAGCGCTACATTGCGTTACGAACATAAAAACCTAAACAGCCTACTTACACTGTAAAGGGTGAGCCAGACAGTAGGGGATTTTACTTTATTACATGAGCTTCCAAACGGTAACTCCATTTTTCCTTTACGGCCAAGCCACGGCTGGTAGTGTTAGCTGCCTGTAAATTCTTTCATCCCACGGTCTAGCAACAGGAAGTCAGCATCGAGCATGTGCTTACGAGGTAATGCCGCCCCAGGCATCGCTTAGCAGGCAACAGTCTGGAAAGTTCCATTGCCGCCACCGCGGGTTTCTCGGTCCCGACCAATCAGGGCGGAGGAAGCCGCATGGTGCGTTGAATATACCCGCCCGCCCATCACCGGGTCCGCTCTCTTGTCTTCTCGCCCTCTTGGATGCACGCCCTGTAGCAGTGAACATCACCCGCGTCTCCCGGTGCTGCGGCGCCGGGTACTTAGTTTTTTGCAGCCAGCATGCTGCTCGGACTGGCCGGATTGGCAGACGCCAACTTTCGTTAGCTTCACGAACTATGTTTCGCCAAACTGTATGCTCTGGCTCACCCTCACCTCCCTAGGCCCATGTGACCCCTTTTTTACATGCTTTCGCCAATAAATGGCCTTTGTCTAAATATTATCCTATTCTTTCCATAACGACCACCGCCTGGCCATACGTCCATCCTGTACAGCGCGTCATTATTTTGCTTGTGCGAGCAAGGAAATGACTTCACGGGAAGCTGCGAGAACTTGCTGACCGTGTCACTAATTTTATAGACGATAACGAGAAAGATGTGATAGTGGCAATAGGAAGGTGGCAGAATGTGTAATAAAATGTTTTCTGCCGGCAGATTCCATCAACAGGCGAGTGTTAAGGAGATGCTTTGTGGACTCAAATAGGAATCCTTCATGCTGTCTCTAGGCCTTCTCGCCGACCACTTCGGCAACCGGACATACAGCCATGTTGGGCGGGTTGCCACGCTCCAATCGTCCAACAGAAACAGCCTATACGTCAGCGAGTCGGTGCTAGTGGGCACACGCTCCACGTGTATGTAAACTCTCCAGACTATGATCAACACATGTTGACGTGTGGTCCCGATTGTCTCCTGCAGCCGCCACAGCTGGCACCAGTCTCGCTGCCAGTAAATTGCGCCTCATATCATGCAATCAGCTAACGTGCTACGCACAGAAGTCCTTCCACCTGCCTATTTAAGACGCTGCTCAAAGACTAACAGGCACTCGATGCATTACAACAATCTTTTCATCCTTACTCAGGGAAACTATGATCACAGCCATAGGTGGAAGCATAAGCGGCCAAAGAACTGCCAGCTGGGCATAACCACCTATGGCGAACTGAAATACACTCACAAGCGACAACATCGGCAAACCCCTGCAAATCAGCAACATTGACTGGATATGCCAACAGCTATCACAGCCGACCAACAGGCTACAGCAGGGAAGCCAATCATCTCGCACACTGACTTACAAACAACCGCCAACACTACTGTGCATATGACCTATTGGGCACTAAACGATGATGAATCCAACTGCTACAGGTATACTGATGCTGACCGAAACGCCAATACCGGTACCCAGATGCAGCCGGCGAATAACACCGCTCCACAACGTCAAAGGTATACGCCTGCATGATACCCACTACTAACAAACCCTATCCCTTGCGTGACCTGTCGCAGGCAGCAAGAAAACCGCTACCGCTCTTAAAAAAAAAAAAAAAAAAAAAAAAAAAAAAAAAAAAAAAAAAAGTGGGTGTGAAATCTTATGGGACTTAATTGCTAAGGTCATCAGTCCCTAAGCTTACACACTACTTAACCTAAATTATCCTAAGGACAAACACACACACCCATGCCCGAGGGAGGACTCGAATCTCCGCCGGGACCAGCCGCACAGTCCACGACTGCAGCGCCTAGACAGCCTGCTTTTACAACCCGACCCAACTATCACAGAGGTTTTTTTTCCTTTGGCTCTTGCCTTGGAACTTTTTTCTCCCCTTCCCTTCAAACCGCTACCCTTCGTTCAACTTTCGACCTAATCTATCTCCAAATGAGCTGGTATTAATGGATAACCTTAACCAGTCGTACGCAAGCATCGCAGTACCGACATCCTGCGAGACCTCACTTTAGTGAAAACTAACCCTTATGCAGAGATGACAGTAGACCTTTTGTGTTGGCCATCATGCGGTGTGGGCGTGGAGGGGCTCCATCTCTTATAAAAAATAACTAACAAGCAGATTTCGCTCACACTCTGGGCTTTACATAGGCTACGCCCAGTTGCCCATTCTTCGGAGCACAGGATGAGCTTCTACTGTGAGCCTTATGGAACTGGACACCAGCGAGGAGATGGGGATTTCAACAGAGCTACTTGCAAAGCGTTACCTCTGCTTGTAAATCACTAAAAGAGCTGGACAGTTTCTTGCCAAGTGACATCTCTTCTTGTGACTGGCTATGGAACTGTAAAGTGTCAATGTCTGTCACTTAGTAGAGAGTAACCTAACTACGCTGGTGACCAAAATTAAAGCAACAAACCGAAATTTTGCAAGGTAGCGTTCATTTTGCCACAAAACAGTATAATCAGGTACGTAGAAACAATGTAAGGAATACAGGACGTAAATAAGTGCAACGTGCATAACGGTAGACAAGAATGCTCTTCGTTTTTTTTCCAACTTACCGAATTTACACACTCATTCTGACAACTGGTTAATGTGAAAAACGACGAGGCGTGCTGTGAATGATGTCATCAGTCTCGTGTTGAGGCAATAAAGCCCAGTCTTCCGTTTCCAGGAAAACAGCATCCACTCTTGCTCAATGCCGTCGGGCATTATCGTCCATCAATAAGAAGTCTGGGCCCACAGTACTTCGCAACCGCACATGATGTCCGAAGATTTTGTTACAATACCTGATAGCAGTTAAACCTTACCGATTTAACAGTACAAGTTCATGAAGAGGTGTTCGAGTGGTCAACATAATCCCTGCCCACGCCGTTAGGGATCATCCCCGAAATCAGTCTCATTTCACAATGGTTTGGTCCCAAAATCGTGTTCCACGTTCCCTCCAGATGCGATTCCGTCGAGAATCACTCTCCAGACCAAATCGGGACTCATCTGTGGAATAAAAAAAAACATTGGCCCCCTTTTCGACAATCCTCATGGCACATTGACAACTCGACTCTAGACGTTCCCTTCTGTGAAGAAGCATCAGTGGTTCACAAACAGCAAATCTCCAGCTATTAAAGGCCATTCTGACGAAACCTTCTGTATGGCGTCTGCGTCGATACAACACGTCTACTGGATGCTGAGAGGTCATATTCCAGTTGCCTTGCAGTACTGAGGCGGTACCGTCGTGACCTTACAGCCAAATAATGGTTCTCTCTTTCTGATGTTACACGTGGTCGGCCAAACCCTCGTATTAGGAATACAATTTCAGTCTGTATAAATTGTCGCCACATCCGAAAAACAACAGAATGATTCACATTAAGTCATGGGGCCACATCAGTTTGCGACTGTCCTGTTTCCCTTCTTCCCGTGGCTCTCCACCGGAGACAGTCTGGTAGGCGTCTTCTCTGTGCCATACTGCACCGTCTGACTGTGTACATAGCGATTGTGGATGTGGAATTAGCCGTCAAACACTACACCATTTGATAGGTGCCCTGAAGTCATCTTTGGCGTGGTTGTCCGTTGACCAGAACGCCATCTTCCGTGCAGGACACGATCGTACGAACTTCTGTTGACAGTTTGTATGATCGCACCGTGAATTAGACTCAGTACGGGATCTAGTGGTGTGTTGCTTTAATATTATGGCATTGTGGTCTGAATTTCACATTAAACATGATATTCCTTATGTTGAATGGTTCAAATGGCTCTGAGAACTATGGGACTTAACATCTGAGATCATCAGTCCCTAGAACTTTGAACTACATAAACCTAAATAACCTAAGGACATCACACACATCCATGCCCGAGGCAGGGTTCGAACCTGCTACCGTAGTGGTCGCGCGGTTCCAGACTGAATCGCCTAGAACCGCTCGGCCACACCGCCCGATCTAACATTTTCGTCATGCACCATACACCGGTCACCACAGCCCTGGATAGAATATTAGTCTTTTCGAATAACACTATTTAGAAACTTTATAGAACAGGTATTTGAAGCTGCCTACTGCAATGTACATTTGTGGTCTGCCCACGTTTAGTTCTGGAAGGTGCAGGGAAATTCATTGCCGCGAGGATTTGCACCATCTCATACTACTTGAACTTTCAGTTTCTCTTCAACCACCTGCTTTTGCTTTAGTGAACACTTATCTACAACCCTGTATCAATCGCGTGGAAAGTAAAATAGGCAAAAATACTGCAAATAACTTAAATGTGGAATATCTTTTTCTACAGCAAAGATATCAGTCCACCGAATAGCTATGTCAAAAGGTTATCACATGTCCCTCAAAAGTATGATAATGCCGCGTTGTATTACGAACAGGTGCATTCTACCGTCTGTGCGAGTCCCTTGTGTACTGTCTGCGTCTTGTTAGCAGATGCTCTCGACGGCAGAGAACAGAGTACAATTGCTAACCTGCTCATGAACAGGAAAATATCATTTGAAGACAACCATTGTGAACGACGAGGAATCTGTTTCCGGCGGGTCTGGAGTCTCTCGGGTAATCAACATGCCTCCCACGATAACTCCAGGCAGCTTCAAGGCAGTGAGAAGTGTTTCAATGCCCAATAGCCTCTTTCCACGAAAAGATACTCCTGTGTAAAACTTACGTAAATTGTCTTCCTTCACTAAAACGAAGGTAGTGCCGAATCAAACAGCATTACCATTACCCGTGTCAGTTCTTTGGCGGTGCAACGAGGTCTGAGAGAATCGAATCGCAAAGCACAGAGGTAGCATATGAGACTACTTGAGCGCAATTTTACGATGTTTGAACTGTGTTTGCCTTCAAGCAGTTCCTTTGTTTATTCTTAGCAAAGTAGTTTCGGTGACAACTCGCCAATATATGTTCCTTTCTTTATTGTTTTACTCTGTCACCAGACACAGATCAATCAGGAGGACAGAGACTTCTTCAATTTTGGGAAAAGGAAACAGTCACAACGGTTCAGATCAGGTGAACGGAGGCTACGGAACAACAGGAAGGCCTTCTGAGGTCAAAAATGCCGCATTAGAAGTGGCCGTGTGACGTGGGGAGCTGTCATGATGAAGCAACCACTTGTCTGCAGTATCCGGTCTCATTCGATCCATTTGATGTACGGTGAATCCCTGGAGAGAAGGCGACGTTCTTTTCGAAAACACTACTGAGAAAATTTAGAGAACCGGAATGTGAAGTTGACTGCCGAATGATTCTACTGCCACCAATATACACACATCAAACAAAGTTTTGCATCACCCCGGTCCCCAGAACTCCTGAAGATAAACGTTGATTGTGGATACTGTATCACAGACACAGTCCCTTTGACTGTTCAGAGATGTCACTAGACCCGCCCAAGCCGGCCGGAGTGGCCGAGCGGTTCTAGGCGCTACAGTTTGGAACCGCGCAACCGCTACGGTCGCAGGTTCGAATCCTGCCTCGGGCATGGGTGTGTGTGATGTCCTTAGGTTTAAGTAGGTCTAAGTTCTAGGGGACTGATGACCTCAGAAGTTAAGTCCCATAGTGCTCAGAGCCATTTGAACCAAACCCGACCAAAGATGTAAACAATCAAGCATGAGCAGCACCTATTAGACAGAGGGGGTCCGACAGCCTATCAGTTCCAGTCATTCCACCAGGAAAGAGATACACGGTTCGTGTTGTCTAGTTCAACCATGCCTAGAAGGACAATACTGCAGTTCGATCTCGTCCGCATTATTACTCTGTGCCAGGAAGGGCTCTCAACAAGAGAAGCGTCCAGGCGTCTCGGAGTGAACCAAAGCGATATTATTCAGACATGGAGGAAATACAGAGACACAAGAACTGTCGATGAAATGCTTCGCTCAGGCCACCTAAGGGCTACTACCGCAGTGGATGAACGCTACCTAAGGATTATGGTTCGGAGGAGCCCTGACACCAACGCCACCATGTTGAATAATGCTTTTCGTGCAGCCACAAGACGTTGTGTTACCGCTCAAACTGTGCGCAATAGGCTGCACGATGCGCAACTTCACTTCCGACTTCCATGGCGAGGTCCATCTTTGCAACCAAAACACCATGCAGCGCAGTACAGATGGGCTCAACAACATGCCGAATGGACCGCTCGCGATTAGCATCACGTTTTCTCCACCGATGAGTTGCGCATATGCCTTGAACCAGACAATCGTCGGAGACGTGTTTGGAAGCAACCCGGTCAGGCTGAACGCCTTAGACACACTGTCCAGCGAGTGCAGCAGGGTGGAAGTTCCCTGCTGTTTTGGGGGTGACATTATGTGGGGCCGACGTACGCCGCTGGTATCATGGAAGGCGCCGTAACGGCTGTACAATACGTGAATGCCATCCTCCGACCGATTGTGTAACCATATCGGCAGCATATTGGCGAGGCATTCGTCTTCATGGATGACAATTCGCGCCCCCATTGTGCACATCTTGTGAATGGTTTCCTTCAGGATAACGGCATCGCTCGACTAAAGTGGCCAGCATGTTCTCCAGAAATGAACGCTATCGAACATGCCTGGAATAGATTTAAAAGGGCTGTTTATGGACTACGTGACCTAGCAACCACTCTGAGGGATCCACGCCGAATGGCCGTTGAGGATTGGGACAACCTGGACCAACAGTGCCTCGATGAACTTGTGGATAGTATGCCACGACGAATACAGGCATGCATCAATGCAAGAAGACGTCCTACTGGGTATTAGAGGTACCGGTGTGTACAGCAATCTGGACCACCACTTCTGAAGGACTCGTTGTATGGTGGTACAACATCCAATGTGTGGTTTTCATGAGAAATAAAAAGGGTGGAAATGATGTTTTTATTGATATCTACTCCAATTTTCTGTACAGGTTCCAGAACTCTCGGAAACGAGGTGATGCAAAACTTTATTTGATGTGTGTACATTGTGCGTAAGGATTGCGAAGATAAGATACGAAAAATTATTGTTCATAAGGAGGCATACGACAATCGTTTTCCCCTCGTTCTATTCGCGAGAGGAACAGAAACGAAATGACAAATAGCGGTGCAGGGTACCCTCCGCCAGTCACCGTACGGTGGCTTGCTGAGTATCTCTGTGTAGATGCAGATGTAGAAAGTGTTTAGCAGGTCACCCATCATCCTTATTGTTCAACGTCGGTCTGGTCGCACGAGAGCATGTACGCAAGGTTTTGAAGCTTAAGAGAGGTTCATTTTCAGCGGCTTCTCGGGCTTTCAAGAATGATATGTGTCAGCGAATCACCTGTGCCATTGATAAGGAATGTTCCCCATCGGCCTGTTTCAACTTTTTAAAGGTCACACTCGCAGATTCTCCGAGTTTAACACAAAAATTTATGGCATAACGTTGCTCTAAATTGCACTGTACCATTTTCGTACACACAATAAAAACGCAACGTCACTGATAGCGCTCTCAAAAATCACGTGATGGCTGTACGGAGCTGAAACTCGGACTGAACATCTGGAAGGGCTGAACACACCAGTCTACACAAGCAGAACAACACACTGTTGCCACATCACCAGCAGTGTTGTCAGTCTCATTACTTTTCTCTCACACCTCGCATAATGAAGTTATTCGACTTATGTCGCACTTCAAAGGATACTGTGTTCTAGTTACTATAAGCGATTGTAGCTTCGAAGGCGTCGGTTTTACCAGCTCTGTTTTGCCGCTTCTGTAGAAGTACGATACGATAAAGTGTATGTGGCTAGAAAGTACTGTTAAGAAAGGAAAGGACACATGACTATTACTTCTCCTGTAGGTAATTTCGTGCTAACGTCGGTAGTAGCTACTATGTATTGTTGTTCTTAGCACTATAACTATGTACAAGAAAAACGGTTGTAGCTGCTGAATACAAAATTGTTTTACGGTAAAGGTTATTTTGGAACGGGAAATTACGACCTCAGACATTTGTATGTCACGCTACTGCATCAAGGAATCGATATTGATTCGATGTTATCTGCGGCTGGCATTCCTCGCAGCGAATTCAGTGGTTGACACTGAGTGCTACGGGAAATGCTCTTCTGTGTGTATACCTTTCAAGAAAGAGCCATATTGTGCATTCAGTCATTTTCGTAATAGGACACGAATGTAAATGTTTTCATTACGCCGCGTCTTGTAGCTCTATTGAAGAAATGACCTTTTAACAGCAAAGCTGCTGTTTATTTACTGCCTAACTACTTTCGGGCTTCGCCCATTTTCACAAGCCACCCATTACAGATAACATAATTTTGTTATGTGTGGATGTGTAGAACGCTAAATGAACATACAGAATTTTACTGCAAAGAAAGCATAGAAAGTTTCGGTAGCATGCTAATCAAGAAATGAAATTCATCCGGCATTAATCGCCAAATGCTCCACAACAAATGATTCATAGAAATTATCAATAGCACCTTAATCAGCATATGAATTGCACTCCATCCTCCCTTAATGACTCACCAAATACGAGACGACAAACTATACCCTGAATATTTTAACAGCGAAATAATGGCCTACTGTCATATATTCATTCCATTAAAATACGAATGAAACAATGTTTGCTCTTAAATAGTGCTGCAAAAGGAAATTATACAACTGTGATGTGATAGAAGACCCACCCTGAGCAAATGGTTCAAATGGCTCTGAGCGCTATGGGACTCAACTTCTGAGGTCATTAGTCCCCTAGAACTTAGAACTACTTAAACCTAACTAACCTAAGGACATCACACACATCCATGCCCGAGGCAGGATTCGAACCTGCGACCGTAGCGGTCGCGCAGTTCCGGACTGTAGCGCCTAGAACCACCGTGAACAGTCAGTAACATTAATACAACAGCGAAGTAAACTGAAAGTGTCAGAGATTACGTAAGGACCTTATAATAATATTCTTTGCATCATCATCTGTCAAAATTACGGTAACACCTACAATAAATAAGCCAGTGTGACAGACAGTTTAATACAATAAGAACGAATTCTCCATCGTGTATACAGTATTGTTGGCACGTCGATCACATCATGCCGAATAGCGAAGGTACGACAATTAATAAAAAATATACAGTGGTCAACGAGATCATTGTGACCACCGACCTACTTTGCATATAAACCAGTCAAGGCGATAGCAGCGTCACCTGGCGAGGAATGACCGGCAGACACACGGATGGTGCATGTAGTATCAGTAAGCGTGTTGTCCGTGTTTAGAATGGGGAAGGCGCGCGATCTATCTGAGGGCAGATTGTGATGGCCTGGAGGCTCGGCACGAGCATTTCGGAAAATGCACGACTTGTCAGGTGTTCGAGGAGTGCTGTGTTGAGTGTCTCCAACAAGTGGCGGAACCAAAATGAAACCCCGTTCAGAGGTCGTGGGTTTAGGCGGCCATCCGTCATACAGATATCGGACGTTGTAGGCTCTGGAGACTGGTAAAACAGGACGGGCTGCGAGCTGGGGTGGAACAAACATGAGACTTAAAGGGGGGTTGGAACGCCCTGTCCCGACAGTGTTAAATTTAGTGACTTGGCTTCCCTGTATTTCAGGAACCATTGTAGCCGTTGACATGAAACTTTTACATGACATTAATCTGTATGTTTTGAGTCTACTGAATTACAATAATTGCATTTCAGCCACTGCTATCAGAAATAATATTTTTTAACTACACGGGTAAATTGTGAACTTTTTTTTTGTACATTACCCTAAGTAATTTTAATTATACATAACATTATGTTCTTCTTTTAATTCAGTAGTGTCAGGATACGCATGTTATTACTCCCCGAATATGTTAATACTCTACTCGATGTGGTTTGGGTTGAGTTGTTTGGGGGAAGAGACCAAACTGCGAGGTCATCGGCCTCATCGGATTAGGGTAGGACGGGCAAGGAAGTCGGCCGTGCTCTTTCAATGGAACCATCCCGGCATTTGCCTGCAGCGATTTAGGGAAATCACGGAAAACTTAAATCAGGATGGCCGGACGCGAAGTGGTTTCTGAGATTTAGGGAAAGATGCAACTTAAAATGTAAATTTTCAGGAACGGCTTCTGGAGTTTCAAAAGACTGTAACTCACTTAATATATGCTTAATTTTTTATTTTTAGTCACTCAGAAGCACCCTGCACCATCCTTTATATCATCCTCCTGATCGTTTTTCAAGTTTTTTCTTCTTTCTGGACTCCTTAGTGGCCAACTATCCTGTATACTGTGCTTTATCAATGCGAAACTTGTCCATCCATTCACGTTCTCTGATGCAGTTTGCCCCAGGATTAATTCCCATATGCTGTAGAACTTTCACTCTACCAACGTTGCCATCATTAAAAGCAATAACAGCATCACTGACCCCCCACTGTAGTGTCTTCATTCCAACAAAAACATTTTTTGATAAGCGAGTCCATATAAGATTATTGAACGACTCATTGGCATTTTGAGTCTGACCATGCAAACACCTCTTCAGTAATTCGGAATTTGTCAGGTCTCTGTAAATAGGTTTTATGATATCCATGACTGCTGCTGGGATGGAATATTTATGGCTCTATGAACTGTTTGAGTACTGGGCATTACGGTAATTGTGCCATGAATCAGGTCCAGGAGGGCAAAGGTGGTGTACTGGTCTTTCATCAGTTGACAGTCTGTGGAAGAAGGTAGCTCACACTGCCTGCTTCATTTTCAACAAATCCTCAGTATTATTTCTAATGGCCAACCAATAATACTGCTGTAGTTCATCAATCACTTTGTCTGTCAGCCTGCGTTTTATGGTTTTACCATCAGAAAGTTTCTTGTCTCTTAAACTTCGTTTCAACTTTCTCAACCTGGTGCCCATTCTCTTCCGGACATGACCTTTACAACACAGCAGTCCACAGCCTTCTACATAAAAATTACAGATTTGATTAGATCTTGAAGTAATGCATGTAAAAATTTTAACATTTTCAACCGCTACAGATTATATTTAAAAAAATAAACTACTTCCCATGTGAGTTTATAAATGACATATATATCATTTTATTGGGAAAATTGCAAAAAAAAAAATTCAAAATGTGTGAATTCTTAAGGCACCAAACTGCTCAGGTCATCGGTCCCTAGACTTACACACTACTTAAACTAACTTATGCTAGGAACAATACACACGCCCAAGCCCGAGGGAGGACTCCAACAACCGGCGGGAGAGGCCGCGCAGTCCGTGACATGTCACCTCAACCAGCGCGGACATTCCACGCGGCGAAAATTACAAATTTTATAATGAGATAAAAATCCGAAAACGTGAAAAAAACTCCCCTTAGTGCTGGGCAGAGTACAAGTGTGTGTGAACACGCAGTGCACCGTACGCTCCTAACTATGGGGCTCTGCAGCGATAACCCACACATGTACCAATGTTAACACCACGACATCCGCAACTGCGACTGAAATGATCACGTGATCATAGGTACGGGGTGTTGGCGCAGTGGCAGAGCGTTGCATGGTCTGATGATTCCCGATGCCTTCCTCATCATGCCGATGGGAGAGCTAAAATCCGTCGTCTTCCAGGGGAACAGCTCCTTGAAACCTGTACTGCGGGACGGAGAGAAGGTGGCGGTGGCTCCATTATGCTCTATGGAAAATTTAAGTGGGCATACATGTGTCCAGTGGAGCTCGTGCAAGGCACCATGGCCGCCAAGGTGTATGGTACCCCGATTACAGATTGCTCACATCCCTTCATGACGATCATGTTTCCCGACGGCAGTGGCATTTTTCAGCAAGATAATGCACCATGTCAAAAGGCTAGGCTCCAGTGGAGCTCGTGCAAGGCACCACGACGGCCAAGGTGTATGGAACCCCCGTTACAGATTGCATGCATCCCTTCATGACGATCATGTTTCCCGACAGCAGTAGCATTTTTCAGCAAGATAATGCGCCATGTCAAAAAGCCAGGCGTGCGACGGTTGGTTTTCGAGGAATACAGCAGCAAATTCCAGTTGATGCGCTGGCCGCCAACTCACCAGATCTGAAATCGATCGTACATCTGAGATGTGATGGAACATGGTGTCAGAGCACTTCGGCCCCCTCCCGGAATTTACGGGAATTATGTGACTTGTGTGTGCAGATGTTGACTCCCTCCAGCGACCTATCAAGGCCTCATTGGTTCCATTCTAAGACGTTTCGCTGCTGTTATCTGTGCCGAAGGTGGACATATCGGCTATCAGGTAGGTGGTTAAAATGTTCTGGCTGATCAATTTATATTATGCGCATACGTTCACATTATACCATAAGGTGTAACTATATCTGTGACTTCTTTTAACTCAGATATGAGACATGACACGAACAGAACTGTCAACACCAACCATGACTAAAAACACAAATACGTGAGTAGTTATCATACGAATCACTTCATCATTGATACCTTTATTACCCATATTCTACACCTCCACTCATAACAAATTTTACTCTCTGCAATAGGTGGCTTGTGAAAATGGGCAAAGCTCGACACTAGTAAGCCAATAAGTTAACAGCAGCTTTGGTGTTAAATTGTCTTCTCTTCAGGAGTTGAATATGTTCTATTTAGACATACAAAAGAAGCATTACCCATCTTCTGCGAAAGAATCAAAGATCCCTCTCCCTCCCTCCCTCCCTCGCTCCCTCCCTACCTCGTTCCCTCTCTACCTCTCCTCCCCCCCCCGCTCTCTCTCTCTCTCTCTCTCTCTCTCTCTCACACACGCACACACACACACACACACACACACACACACACACACACACACACACAAAGGTGAGCGCTCTCGTTCGATTTCTTACACTGCAGCAAGGAAAAACTTTCGTGAATAAAAAAGCTTCACGTGTTCTATATTTAATGCATGCCTGCATCACAACTACATTTCGTGTCCAAGTTCCCCCACCATATAGCCCGCGTAGCAACGGTCCATAAAAACAAGCGACGAAAAAAACTACTTCCCCCCACCCTATGCACAGGTAACGCCACGTGCTGTTGATTAATACAGTAAGTCGCAGTAAATGGTCATTAATCAGAGATCATTACGGAAAGGCTTCTTGTCTACCATGCATTACGTGATGGTCTGGAAAGATGTTCTTATACTGATGGCCCAAAGCAACATCTTCCCGATCCTGGCCTCGCAATGCAGTGCGAACGCCAGCAAAAGTGGCCTAATAAATATCCCCTGGTTCAAGCGCAGGATTCGCTTAACCGACTAAAATTCTGAGTATACTATGATAAATTCTTAATAATAATTAACTTGCACTTCTTCGCAATTTTTTTCTTCTTTCCGAACTAAAGAAACTGTTCACATCTAGACTTCAATGAACAACCACTACAGAATGATATCACTTCATCAAACACCAGACCGCAAATCACACGGTCACAATGTGCTGTAACTTGAGTGATGCTTATTAATCATAGACCAATATAAATATTGGGTCTCTTGAGTCCTGGCTGTGCTGTAATTCAATATTAAATACCGTTCAGTGTAACATCTATCAAAGCTGGTTTGGTGCATTAGTCTCAGGGCACTAGTGATTATATCACAGCCGGCCGGAGTGGCCGTGCGGTTCTAGGCGCTACAGTCTGGAACCGAGCGACCGCTACGGTCGCAGGTTCGAATCCTGCCTCGGGCATGGATGTGTGTGATGTCCTTAGGTTAGTTAGGTTTAATTAGTTCTAAGTTCTAGGCGACTGATGACCTCAGAAGTTAAGTCGCATAGTGCTCAGAGCCATTTGATTATATCATACATGGCTTTACAAGGCCAGGAATGCGGAAAAGCGACCATAGTATTTGGCATAACTTTTTTTTTGTCTACTTAGAATATGTGCAATATAAAAAAAGAAAAAAAGTGACACAGAAGATATCATAAAATGTTACAGAGTGTAACACGTCACATGTTGTGCGATCATGTACTGAGTCATTAAAACTAATGTGTGTTTCATGATGATGCTGTTTAAGGTTTAACAGATCGTGTATTCGCTAGAGGGCATCACTATGTGTACAATTTTAAAATTGACAAAATAATGAAAAGTGTGAAGCCATCAACAAGAGTACCAAAACGAATCCGCTCAATTTCGATTGCACGACAAATCACACAAATCTAAGGCTGTAAATTCGACTAAATACTTGGCGATTACAATTACGAATAAGTTGGAACGATCACACAGATTATGTAGTGGGTTAAGCAAACAAAAGACTACGATTTACAGGCAGAACATTGACAAAATGCAAGAAGTCAATTAAAGAGACTGCCTACAAAATGGCTCTGAGCACTATGGGACTTACCATCTGAGGTCATAAGTCCCCTAGAACTTAGAACTACTTAAACCTAACTAATCTAAGGACATCACACACATCCATGCCCGAGGCAGGATTCGAACCTGCGACCGTAGCGGTCACACGGTTCCAGACTGTAGCCCCTAGAACCGCTCGGTCACTCTGACCGGCAGACTGCCTACACTACGCTTGTATGTACTCTACTGTAGCATCACTATGCAGTGTAGGATCCACATCAGATAGGATCAAGAGAGAATACAGAAAAAGTTCAAAGAAAGGCAGCTCGTTTTACACTTCCATCAGGTAGAGACGAGCGCCAAAGGTATGATCCGTGAATTTTGGTGGCAATCATTAAAACAAAGGAGCTCTTCGTTGCGGCAGTATCATCCTCTAAAATTTCAGTCACTATCTCTCTCCTCAAAGGGTGAAGTTTTTGGCGCCTATCTAGATAGGGAGGAATTATCGTTCACAGTAAAACAAGAGAAATGAGAGCTGGCATAGGAAGATTTAAATGTTCGTTCTTACCGCGCGCTGTTCGAGAGTGGAACGGTAGAGAAATACCTTGAAGGTGGTTCGATGAACCTTCTGTTAGGCACTTAATTATGAATTGCAGATAATCATACAGATGTAGATATAGATATTAAAACAAAGTAAAAAATATACAAAAGAATGTAGGAAGGTTAACTTATGATAGTAAAAGAGTTGAAGATCATAAACAATAAAATGCAGGGAGAGTATATGAGGAGAGAAAACAATAATTGTTATGAGCTTGTTGCTAACTAACGATGGAAGGTGCTCCTTTACAATATAATGCGAGGTACTAAAAAGAACGTTGCACCGTCAAAAAGTTCATTTCACATTAGTAAATTACGAAATAATTTAACAGCTAAAACACAAAATAGAGAAGGACACATTGCAACACATGTAAGTTCATTACAGCCACCAGGAATAATATCACTAGGAATAATAACAGATCTACCGAGGTGGCTATGACTATCATGACTACTGAGTGACTGTTCACGAAGTTCACCCAATCCATTACAGAATCAACAGTATGCGATAACTAAAGTCAGGATGAAATCCGATGTTAGGTACAATCTTTGACATGTATCACTCCAAATCACAATCTGGATCCGATAGGTGACACTGACAAGAAGTTCTTGTAAGTCAGATCGCGAAACAGAGAACTGGTGGACCAGTGGCGGTCGTCGAAGACTGGTTGGAGGCTCTTGCCCACTGGCACTCGTCATAACCAGAAGGCTAGGCGTCGCCTACGGAAGCAAACTCGCCAATCAACTCTCCAGTCGACTCCACTTGTTGGACAGTGCAACCCTTATAACTACCTGGCGGGCGGAATGATACCGAGCAACACTATTTCCGTCCATGTGACGCAACAGTGAAAAGTGAGCGACACCGGAGTCGCCTCCTGTAGGCCACAGCGGAACTACAGCTTTATCTGCATATCGTCTCAACACTTAACGCCTGCCGCGCAGGCTGCCCCAATGACGTTGCTGTACTGCATGCTGCCCCCCGAGACACAGCAGCTACAAAGCTGACAGATGTTACACTCTGGTTCGGTGTCAGTATGCAGCAACTTGGACATTTTGGGACTCTGCTGGGTACATAATCAGCGAAGGCAGTATCCCAACAGGCTTCCGACTGTTGTCAGGGTTCATCGAAAGGCTTAACACGGACAGAATAGCACTTACCCACTGCTCCATCTTCGCTTATTCAAGCTTGAATTACCGTTAGTAGGCACTGCAAAAGATTGATCCAGCAAAAGAGTGGTTATGTGCTGAAAGACGTAGGCGAGATTAGCAAATAACATAGTAAAAACACCGGTTAAAACAGAATCCTTACAGAATCACTTTGTCGTCCATGTGTCTGTCTGGCGCTCAAAATATTAAGAACTCTTTCTCGCAGAAACGGGTAGACTACCAAGTTGAAATTTATGTCACACTAAGCTCTATGGTCCCTTGCCGGTGTCAAGATTTCAAATTTCTAGGCAACACAATCAAAAGATACAGCCAGTTGTATCACATATGGAATATTTTGAGACTCGCAAACTCACTCACAAAAACGTTTAAGGTACTTCGCGGTGGTCTAAAATCATGAAATTTGGCAAGAGGCTTAAGTTTCATAGAAAAATAAAGGAACACTCTCCAACAGTTGTTACATTATAACCATATCACGCGAAGAAGTATTTTTTGTCATTTTTTGTTATTCCACCGTCTGTCCATACATCTGTTAAGACTCCTTTTTCTCATATGCGGTTAGACACATTAAGTCGGAATTTATGTCACATATTGATGTCTATGAATACTTGGCGGTACAAAAGACTTACGCTTGTAAGTCAATCCAGTCAAAAGATACGGCCATTTACGTCACATATTTTGATACTCGCAAACTCACTCATCAAAACCTAAACGGTACTTTCCGTCGAGCTAGAATCATCAAATTTGGCAGAAAGCGAGGTTTTACAATACAAGTAAATGGATAAAATGGCCTGGTCCGCAGGATTCGCACTCTGAGGATTCCCTACAAACTTAATTAATTTAATTGTATACGTAGACAAATCATCTGTCCCGGAAATAGAGAATTTTGATTTTTGTGTTATCGACATACTCGCAAGATAGGGGTCCCGGAAGTTCCTATACTTTCAAGAATATTTTAAGTCTAAAGTTGGATAAAAATGACAAAAGAAATATGTTTTTCCTGTGATACAATTACAAATTAACAGTTTTCTCCTTTTCTTCCTGTACTTGTTCTGTGAGACCTTGCTTTTTACCACAGTTAATATAAAGTACCCTACCGCTTTCATAAGTGAATCCGCAAGTATCAAGAAATTGGTGTAGCTTTTGATAGCATTAACTTAGAAACGTAAATATTTTACACCGTCAAGAAACTGTAGACCATAGCATGTCGCATATATACAAACCTGATACGTCTACGTGCCTCCGAGAAAAAGTGGTCTTAACAGACAGATAGACGGATGACAAATAACAAAAAAAAAAGTTTTTCGTGTGATATAGTTACAAACTAACCATTTCGGATTTCTCCGTTTACTTGTACAGTGAAGTCTTTCTTCTTGCCAAGTGTTATGATTCTAGGCCAGTGGGAAGTATCCTACGGGTTTTGATGAATGAGGTTGCGAGAGTCAAACTATGTGACATAAATGGCTACCGCATTGACTTAGGAGCTTACACGTATTACTCCGCCATGGGGCCACAGACTTTAGTATGTGACATAAATTGCAACTGGATACGGCTACTCGCACTGAGAAAAATGGTTCTTAACAGTCAGACATAGGCTGACAGTCAGACAGACAGGCGGACGAACAACAAAGAGATCCCATACGGGTTCTGTTTTTACGTACTCAGGTAAGGAACCCGAAAAATCCGAAAACTGTTAATTTGTAATAATATCACACAGAAAATATCTTTATGTCATGAAACTTCCTGGCAGATTAAAACTGTATGCCGGATCCAGACTCGAACTCGGGATCTTTGCCTTTCGCGGGCAAGTGCTCTACCATCTGAGGTACCCAAGCACGACTCACGCCCCGTCCTCACAGCTTCACTTCTGCCAGTACCTCGTCTCCTACCTTCCAAACTTTACAGAAGCTCTCCTGCGAACCTTGCAGAACTAGCACTCCTGAAAGAAAGGATATTGCGGAGACATGGCTTAGCCACAGCCTGGGGGACGTTTCCAGATTTTCACTCTGCAGCCGAGTGTTCGCTGATATGAAACTTCCTGGCATATTCTTTATGTCATGTTAACCGACAGACTGTCCGTCTGTTAAGACGGGTAGACATAATTTGTATCACATACTGAAGAGTACGGTACGATGGCGGTGTAAAAAGTTTAAGCTTCTGCGCCACTACAGTCGAAAGATACGGCCATTAATGCCACATACACTCCTGGAAATGGAAAAAAGAACACATTGACACCAGCGTGTCAGACCCACCATACTTGCTCCGGACACTGCGAGAGGGCTGTACAAGCAATGATCACACGCACGGCACAGCGGACACACCAGGAACCGCGGTGTTGGCCGTCGAATGGCGCTAGCTGCGCAGCATTTGTGCACCGCCGCCGTCAGTGTCAGCCAGTTTGCCGTGGCATACGGAGCTCCATCGCAGTCTTTAACACTGGTAGCATGCCGCGACAGCGTGGACGTGAACCGTATGTGCAGTTGACGGACTTTGAGCGAGGGCGTATAGTGGGCATGCGGGAGGCCGGGTGGACGTACCGCCGAATTGCTCAACACGTGGGGCGTGAGGTCTCCACAGTACATCGATGTTGTCGCCAGTGGTCGGCGGAAGGTGCACGTGCCCGTCGACCTGGGACCGGACCGCAGCGACGCACGGATGCACGCCAAGACCGTAGGATCCTACGCAGTGCCGTAGGGGACCGCACCGCCACTTCCCAGCAAATTAGGGACACTGTTGCTCCTGGGGTATCGGCGAGGACCATTCACAACCGTCTCCATGAAGCTGGGCTACGGTCCCGCACACCGTTAGGCCGTCTTCCGCTCACGCCCCAACATCGTGCAGCCCGCCTCCAGTGGTGTCGCGACAGGCGTGAATGGAGGGACGAATGGAGACGTGTCGTCTTCAGCGATGAGAGTCGCTTCTGCCTTGGTGCCAATGATGGTCGTATGCGTGTTTGGCGCCGTGCAGGTGAGCGCCACAATCGGGACTGCATACGACCGAGGCACACAGGGCCAACACCCGGCATCATGGTGTGGGGAGCGATCTCCTACACTGGCCGTACACCACTGGTGATCGTCGAGGGGACACTGAATAGTGCACGGTACATCCAAACCGTCATCGAACCCATCGTTCTACCATTCCTAGACCGGCAAGGGAACTTGCTGTTCCAACAGGACAATGCACGTCCGCATGTATCCCGTGCCACCCAACGTGCTCTAGAAGGTGTAAGTCAACTACCCTGGCCAGCAAGATCTCCGGATCTGTCCCCCATTGAGCATGTTTGGGACTGGATGAGGCGTCGTCTCACGCGGTCTGCACGTCCAGCACGAACGCTGGTCCAACTGAGGCGCCAGGTGGAAATGGCATGGCAAGCCGTTCCACAGGACTACATCCAGCATCTCTACGATCGTCTCCATGGGAGAATAGCAGCCTGCATTGCTGCGAAAGGTGGATATACACTGTACTAGTGCCGACATTGTGCATGCTCTGTTGCCTGTGTCTATGTGCCTGTGGTTCTGTCAGTGTGATCATGTGATGTATCTGAGCCCAGGAATGTGTCAATAAAGTTTCCCCTTCCTGGGACAATGAATTCACGGTGTTCTTATTTCAATTTCCAGGAGTGTATTTTGATATCTTGCCAGTACAGATAAGGATCACAAGCAAAAATCCTCGAAATTCTCTGTTCCCTGGAAGGAAAAACTAATTAAGTTTGTTCGGAACCCTCGAAGAGCGAATCCTGCTCGCACATAGTCTCCTCATTGACCTGAGAAATTCGTAATTAGACATGTGTGCTGCCTGAGTTGTGAGAGAGCACGCAAGATGTTGGTCTCACCTCTCAAAGAAGTAGACACAAACAATGCTTGTAAAAATTAAATAAATAAATGAAAAATAAAGCCAGCACTCAGAAAAGTTGATAGCAGGAATTCAAAGAAAAAAGCACCTCTTAATGCAATTGAACTTGAACTGAACCTGTCACGAGAGACTTTCTACCAGTCTGATAGTAAGGAACATATACATAAGCTTTCCAGACCAAACTCTGACTCACCTGCGCATTCTGTAATTATTACCACAATGGGGAACACAATCGTGCAGTCATGAGTTTGAAGAAAGCACTTTTGTATTCTGCCATACTATAGGTGGGTCTTGTTACGGAATCTGACGCCACTGCTTGTTATTTTGCTGTGCGGCGAGATGGTCTTACGTAGCTTGGCTGTGTGCGATGTGAGCACATTTTCAATAGGATTTTGCTAATCATTCACAGTAAACAAGTGGTTCATGCGTAATTATTTTCTTGATTCGCATGAAAAAGATGCTGTAACGTTCATGGGTTGGATGTGTGGCTCACGTATGGAGATTTGATCTCCGTGTTTTTGTGAGGAAAGTATGTTCCAAGGCTTGGTACAGAAACAGTTTGCTATTCATTCGCTGGAAAAGAGGTGCAGTCAAGTCTGTCACGCTCCCTAACCTTTAGCTTACTTTCAATACTTCCAATACTTTGTACCTAGTAAGTACTATATTTTGTTTGAATTTCTTTCATATTGGAATTTGTGACTGAATTACTTCCTGGAAACTCTTACTTCAGTATTTACTTATTCTGACACGTAACAGAAGTCAGCTTAACTAACCCATAGTTCTAGCTTATCCAGAGCTTAGCCATTTTCCTTGCAATCCCTTCGTCCTCTACCTCTGAATTCCAACCAACTTGTTATTTAATATAATTTTACCTCTGTTGGCAACATAATTATTGTACTTAAGGTTTGTAACACGTCACCTGATGGTATAAACGAGTATGAAATTTACACCATAAAAACTTCAGAGAAAAGGATTTGTATACTACGTGAAATATATTTTCTAATGCATATTTTCATCAACTCAACCAAAAATCTCCACATGCATTGAAACCTATTCTGAAATAAAAGTGTCGTTTTGCTAATATTCTTTGTACTTCGAGACAATTTTTCTGTTTTGCTACATGTTCTTTGCACCTAGCAGTTTTCAGACACAATCTTTGTTTACAAATTACGATAGTTCACATGTGATGTATTACGACAGATTAAGGAACCTGTTACCACTGGACGTAGTCTATTTCAGTTGTTTTATTTTTACATTTAGACATACGCTTAGCTTGTAACCATAAATCTCCCAAAAACCATTTCCTCAAATAGCGTTTTTGTTTCTCTACGGGGCAGTGCCATAGCTTACCCCAAAGTCTTAACACAACACACACATGTCGTACTAACACGTGTAAATCCACCTGATGATGGAGGTTTAAATCTTCTAAATGGGTTGTGGATACAAATAAACAGTTACTGGTAACAATAAACGTCTTGTTCCACTCGGCACTTACTGGGAGTCAATTAACTGGAGCCGAGCGGTTCTAGGCGCTTCAGTCCGGAACCATGCGGCTGCTACGGTCGCAGGTTCAAATCCTGCCTCGGACATGGATGTGTGTGATGTCCTTAGGTTAGTTAGGTTTAAGTAGTTCTAAGTCTATGGGACTGATGACCTCAGATGTTAAGTCCCATAGTGCTTAGAGCCATTTGAACCATCAATTAACTGGATTTACAAATATTGCTTCAAATCAATTTTCCTCGCCACTAAGTTCCTATTTTGGCGAATTATGCAGACTTATACTCAGCAGCTGGAATACAAGAACTGGATGCGAAGTATACTGTTTGCCCACAGCAATTAGCAGAATCCTTAGGAATACCTTACTGCAATTAGTATCAACAAGAGTAGTAATCACTATGAGTATTATATTTGGCATTTCTTTGCATACTTTTCAGCAAAAATATGGATGCTGATGCTGACGTTGGTGCCAGAGAGGCAGTGCTTTATTCCACAGAACACGTGCCAATGAGCTGCTTCAGATCTGTGGGTTACTGCAACAGATTGGGTCCACATGCCCACTGCACTGCAGGGAGTTATAAACCACCTGTTTTACACATCGCTATAGAAAGCAGAAATCTACATATGCCAGTATTCGAATGCATGTTTTACCCAGAACGGAGAAAGAATTTTCCTACACGTCGGTCAGGGGCCTGAAGATAGCGCAGTAAATCGCCGAAACTGGTGACCAAATAAAATAAGTTTGAAAATTAGACGGCTGAAAGGTATTTGATTTGACATTCGGTTTTACACGTTGTTATGATGGTTGAGATATTTAGTGTGACAGCTCACGTTGAATTGAATTTAGTTTCCTTTTTCTATGCTCACTGTAAATAGTTGCGCAAAAAAGAAAGTAAGTGTTCAAAGTCCAGGTAATTTTCTACAAATTCTTTGTTGTCAGATGCTCTTACTAATTTGACTCATGAATCTAAGCACTATTTAACCGGGCATGTTTCCTAATTTGGGACGTATCTGGACTCACTTTCATAGGTAATACATATTTAAGACGTAGCAGACCTCGTACTGAGGCGTTCAGACAGTCGTTTTTCCCTCGCGCGATCCGCGATTGGAACCGACAAGGGGAAATAAGACTTTGGCGCGAATTGTGTCTTCCGCCACACACCGCTTGGGTGGCTAGCGGAGTATATATGTAGATGTAGACGCAGCAGGAACATTGCAGCTTGAGCAGTATTCTGTTATAGGACGCACTGGTGATTAATAAACAGTCTCTCTTTTAGACTGGCTGCATTTTCCCCGTATTCAGCAAATGAACCAAAATCTGACGGCAACTTTTCCTACGATTGAGCTTATCCGATTATTCCATTTCATATCCCTGCAATGTGTTTCAACTAGGTATTTGTATAAGATGGTTGATAAGAATTCAGTATTATTGACATTGTAGTCATAGGATACTAAATTTTTTTGGGTGAAGTCCATAATTTTACATTTCTGTGTATTTAAAGCAAGTTGCCAATCTTTAGGACATTTTTAAATCTTATCATGATCTAACTTGATATTTTTGCAAGTTTTTTCAGGTAGTAATTCATTATAGATAACGGCATCGTCCGCGAAAAATCTGAGGCACTTACTAACATTGTTTGCAACGTCATTATTATACTTCATGAACAGCTAGGGGCCGGCCGGAGTGGCCGTGCGGTTCTAGGCGCTACAGTCTGGAACCGAGCGACCGCTACGGTCGCAGGTTCGAATCCTGCCTCGGGCATGGATGTGTGTGATGTCCTTAGGTTAGTTACGTTTAAGTAGTTCTAAGTTCTAGGCGACTGATGACCTCAGAAGTTAAGTCGCATAGTGCTCAGAGCCATTTGAACCATTTGAACAGCTAGGGTCCCAACACACTTCCCGGTGTACGTTTGAAGTTACTTCTATTTCTGAAGATGATTCGCCATCCTAGAGAACATGCTGCATCCTGTCAACCAAGAAATCCTCAACACAGCCTCTAATTCTGTTTGGTACCCCATCCTCATGAACAATGGTTAACAAGACCCAAGGATCCGCAAAAATGAACGTAACGGAACACACTCGTATGCCAAGACAGCAAAGAAAAACCTTCACATCAATGTGTTCTTTCCTTAATAATTTTTTTGTACCACCATCTTAGCCTAAAGATGAGGTTTTCTACGTAGGAACATGTGGCTTTATTAAATAACTAGCTAGCAATCCTGGCATTGTCTGGACATTCGTTTGGCCAATTTTCTATTAGAACCGAAAACAAAAAACCAACTGTGTTTATAATGGAGTATCGAAAAAATTTCATTCCTTGCATTCGTCAAAACACTTTTAGAACTATGAAGCAACCGTGCAAAGAAATGTGCATAATGCAGAAATGTATAAGTAACAAGATCCGGCACGCTGGGTGCAGCTGCTTTGTATGTCTACAGCGTTGTTTTGTAAACGTGTCTATGGCAATGTCTCTCATTGCTCTGTAGATAGACATATTTTTCGCCTGCAGCCGTTTGGGCTTCTCAGACGAAAGCTGTCAAAAGCTCTACCAGGCACTACGCATTTCCTAGGTTTACTCGACTGTAGCATGTCTTAACAGTAAATAACAAATGAATTAAACCTTCACCCATGTTGTACCACTTTTTCAGACAAATCAATGTTTCCAACATCATATCTCTTGAACTATGTGTCATACAACAATATATCTCTGTAGGTATATTCAACGGCATCTGTGGATACTGTCTGCAGAATGTGCTGAGAATTGAATTAGTAACAAAGAAGTAATAAATTTAGATGTCATGCAGAATACTGTAGTTTTTCACGCATCTCAATGTTTATGACGTCATAAGTCCTAAACTATGTTTAGTACCATGATACAATTTTCTGCACAGGATAGAGTATCATGGAGCACTGCATCAAACCAGTCTCTGGACTGAAGACCACAACAACAACATCGTCTAGAGAAACTTCGATGTCATACTGAAACTGTTGTAGAGCAAACAGTGCATAGATGACACTTTAGATGATGTAGAATCAAAAGAAATGTGTCTCGTGATTAATTCACACGGTCAATTTTTTTCCTTTTTCGCCAATGTGGAAGCACGTATCGTGGCGCCGCCGATAATGGCTCTGCCCCAGTGGATGCCACCCACCGCCTCGCGCTGCCAAAAAAGCTGGCCGCTCTCCGCAGAGAGTGCTCCCAGCAGAGCGCGGCGCAGTGGCAGCCGACAGCGGCCCCGGCAGGCAGGCGCCGACGCGTCGCGACGCCGGAGCCGAGCTGTCGGGCGCCTCCCCCACCCCTTCCCTCCCCCGCCAGTGACAGGCAGCCCCGCGCCCCGCCCATCTCGTCCGCGCCAGCCGTAATGCGCGCCCCGCAGCAAGAAATACTGACTGCCGCGATGCTATCGCCCGCGACCGCGCCGCAGCCGCAGGACCAGCCGCAGCTTTTATCGTGGCCGCCGTAAGTAATGGCGGAGCCACTTCCCAGCTCCTCCTCCATTTATAATAAGGATTCCTTTCCTTCATCAGCTCTGCCCTCTTCCCGTTCCTCCTTTAGAGAGCAACCACTCTTCCATTGTGAGCTCTACTCACACAGCAGACACCCTCGGCTCTTGTTGCTGTTTTGATGCTACAGGATGCCTCCCTAGTACAGAGAGAGGTAGATTCCCTTCAGTAACCAAAGTAACATTGGTGAACACAAACTTTTTACTTTGTTGATTTATTGTGCAAAGATCGTGGTCGCCAGATCTTCCTCTAAATTTAACTAGAGGTTCCATACACAGGATCATTCACGAAGATATGCAAATATCTTAATATGTTATTCCACAAGTAAAACTAAAGAAAACAGTTCACACAAACATAGGTCCTCAAATGTTTAGTTACGGTTGTTGCTGTTGTTGTTGTTGTGGTGGTGGTGGTGGTCTTCAGTCCTGAGACTGGTTTGATGCAGCTCTCCATGCTACTCTATCCTGTGCAACCTTCTTCATCTTCCAGTACCTACTGCAACCTACATCCTTTTGAATCTGCTTCGTGTATTCATCTCTTGGTCTCCCTCTACGATTTTTACCCTCCACACTGCCCTCCAATACTAAATTGATGATCCCTTGTTGACTCAGAACATGTCCTACCAGCCGTTCCCTTCTTCTAGTCAAGTTGTGCCACAAACTCCTCTTCTCCCCGATTCTATTCAATACCACCTCATTAGTTATGTGATCTACCCATCTAGTCTTCAGCATTCTTCTGTAGCACCACATTTCGAAAGCTTCTATTCTCTTCTTGTCCAAACTATTTATTGTCCATGTTTCACTTCCATACATGGCTACACTCCACACAAATACTTTCAGAAACGACTTCCTGACACTTAAATCTATACTCGATGTTAACAAATTTCTCTTCTTCAGAAACGCTTTCCTTGCCATTGTCGGTCTACATTTTATATCCTCTCTACTTCGACCATCATCAGTTATTTTGCTCCCTAAATAGCATAACTCCGTTTCTACTTTAAGTGTCTCATTTCCTAATCTAATTCCCTCAGCATCCCCCGACTTAATTCGACTACATTCCATTATCCTCGTTTTGCTTTTGTTGATGTTATGACTAATAAAAGATTTCGCCTGAAATTCAGCAACTTCGCTAAAATTACGCCATCGCAAATCTGTATGAGGTTAAAATAAAGCACAATTTCAGTTTATTTTGGTATTATTGGTCTGGTGAATCTAATAAAACATGTCCCAGACGTGTATCTGCAGTATTTTTCCAGAACATCCAGAGAACAAAGATTATTATTCAGGTAAATTTGTTTACTTTCCATTTAAAATGTAGAAACTTTACTTCATTGTTGGCAACCGTTAGTGAGTTGTTTCAGTCGTTTCCTAACCTTGAAACGAGTTAGTTTTCTGTACTGTTCAGCGAAAGAACATCATAACAGCAGTGTATTTAAGTGAAACCACATAGTAACTGTCGTAGTTTGTAGATTATTTGTGAAATAGGGATGCCTTTCAAATTTATGACAGAGGAATACGCCGAAATGATGTTTATTACCATCACTTTTCCAAAATTAAATTCTCTACGACTTCTGCTGAAAACTTCGTGCAATCGTCTGGAATTTGAAAAACAAACTGAGTGAAGTGGTTAATAAGTTAAAAATTTTACGAAATTACTTCTTTGCTACTCTGAGTGTTTTGGAAAACTACTGCAGATACACGTCTGGGACATGTTTTATTAGGTTCACCAGATCAATAACAACAGAATAAATGGAAATCGCGCTTTACTTTATTCTCATACAATTTTGCGATTGTTTCATATTAGCGAAGTTGCTAAATTTCAGGCGAGATATTTTACTATCTTTAACTCAATAACTAAACATTTGCGGACCTATTTTTGTATGAATTTTTGCTTTATTTTTACTAGCAGAATAACATATTACAATGATCGCATTCCTTCGTGAATCACTCTGTATTTCACATTACATCATGTGATCATTAGCCATTGGCTCTTACACATTACAATAACAGAAATTCTTCTATGGAATAAAAGGAGTTGTCAAGCAGAAACTTTTTCGAACTGATTTCAGATTTTACATTCTGTATCTCATGTATTTTAACTCACTGGATAAGTGGTCAAAACTTTTAGTCGCAGCATTGGGCACTCCTTTTTGTACTGCAGGCAGCTCTAATGTAGAAGTAATGAATGTAATTTTGCCTTCTGGTATTGTAATTATGTACATCGTTGTTCCTTTTCATCTGTAGTAGATTATTTACAACAATCTTTGTGAGGAAATAAACATATTCTGAAGCAGTAGTCAGAATGTCAAACTCAAACAGATGTCTACAAGCTGTATGAGGACCACATATTATTCTCAGAGCCCGTTTTTGAACAACGGAGATGAAGAACATTATTGCCTATGACATTCAGGAATGAAAAGATGCAAAATATGTCAACGTTCTGGATTATCGCTCCGCAAGATTTGCTGTGATTTTAAGTGCAAATGTGGCTGAATTGAGTTGTTTCAGGAGTTCCAAAAATATGCCTTTTTCAGTTTAAATTTGCGTGAGTATGGACACCTAAGAATTTTTAACTTTCAACTATATTTATTATTTCCTGATCATGTGTTACCTTTGCTGAGGCACCCCTACACGTGCAGAGCTGAATATGTTGTGTGTTTATAAAATTGAGAGGGAAACCATTCACAGAAAACCAGTCAACGATACTTATATGAAAACTGTTTACCATTTTTCTGTATGTATGCTTTAGAATACTAGTGTCATCTGCAAAAGGAACTAATTCTATTTGTTGTATATTAGATGGAAAATAGTTTACATATATTACTAATAATAGCGGACCCAAGACTGAGCCTTGGAGAACCACATACGTGATTTTCCCCCTCCCCCCTCCCCCCCCAGTCAGAATAATGTCACTGGATTATGTTGGTTGAATTAAAAAAGACAACTTTCTGCATCCTTCTTTCGATACGACATTACCCACTGGTTGGCTGTACCATCAATCCCATAGAACTACAATTTATCTATTTATTATTTCAATAGTAAGGGCCACAACTGTTAATACACTTATCCCACTGTGAGACAAGATGTTCAATGCCATCACCGAAAAACGGCAATTGCCTATGGAAACGTGATTGTACCCAGATGAGAGCCTCTTCGTGCGAAGATAATCGACGGCCACGAATGACTTTCTTCAGTGCTCAACAATATGGAAATCACATGAGAAGGAATCGAGACTGTGTGGAGAATGTGTAGCAGCATCCCAGCGGAACTTTTGCAGCGTAGTCGAAACAACATTGACAACATGCGGACATTAACCTGAAAAAGAGTGACACCGTCAGTCAATATCACTGAGCGTCTGGACTTGATTGGTGGGCTTCAGTTGTTGCCAAGTGTCCACATACGGCTGTGTGTTAATTGTGGCGTAGTGTTGCAGAAATTCAATGAGCAGTGGACTCTTGCAGTCAAAGAGAGAGATAATCCTGACTTTCGCGGAGTTGCTCTGCCTGTTGATTCAACTAGGCTGTAGACGTTCCGTTGGGAAGCCATTACCCACCCTCTATAAAGTGCTGATCTCTCCCCAAGCGATTTACATGGTGGTACACCAACATAATATTACTGCCAGACGCACAGACATGGAGGTTTTCTTTTTGGGGAAGGGGGGAGGCGTGTCATCAGTCTTCTGATGGTTTGATGCGTCCAACCACGAATTTCTTTCCTGTGCCAACCTCTTCATCTCAGAGTATCACTTGCAACCTACATCCTCAATTATTTGCTGGATGTTTTCCAATCTCTGTCTTTCTCTACAGGTTTTGCTTTCTACAGTTCCCTCTAGTACCAGTCATTACGTGATTTCTTAACAGCTGTCCTATATTCTTGTACCTTCTCCTTATCAGTATTTTCCACATATTCCTTTCCTCTCCGATTCTGAGCAGGACCTTATTTCTTACCTAATCAGTCTACCTAATTTGCAACATTCGTCTGTAGCAGCACATCTCAAATGCTTCGACTATCTTCTGTTCCGGTTTTCCCACAGTCCATGTTTCATTAACATACAATGTTGTACTCCAAACCTACATTCTCAGAAATTTCTTCCTCAAATTAAGGCCTATGTTTGATACTAGTAGACTTTCATTGGTCAGGAATGACCTTTGTGCCATTCCTAGTCTGCTTTTGATGTTCTCCTTGCTCCGTCCGTCATTGGTTATTTTACTCCCTAGGTAGCCGAATTACTTAACTTCATCTGCTTCGTGTCCATCAACCCTGATGTTAAGTTTCTCGCTGTTTTCATTTCTATTACTTCTCTTTACTTTCGTCTTTCTTCGATTTACTCTCAATCCATATTCTGTACTCATTAGATTGCTCATTCCATTCAACAGATTATGTAACCATCTAAGGTTAGCAATGCCATCAGCGAATCGTATCATTGAGATCCTTCCACCATGATTTTTAATTCCACTCTTGAACCTTTCTTTTATTTCCATCATTGCTTCTTCGAAGTACAGCTTAAACAGTAGGGGTGAAAGACTACATCCCTGTCTCACACCCTTTTTAATCCCAGCATTTCGTTCTTGGTTGTCCACTCTTATTATTCCGTCTTGGCTCTTGTACATATTGTATATTACCCGTCTCTCCCTATAGCTTACACTCACATTTCTCAGAATTTTGAACACCTTGCATCATTTTACAGTGTCAAACGCTTTTTCCAGGTCAACAAATCCTATGAACGTGTTTTGACATTCTTTAATCTTGCTTCCATTTCAACCACAGTGTCAGGATTGCCTCTCCAGTGTCTTTAGTTTTCTTAAGCCAAACTGATCGTCATGTAGCACATCCTTGGTTTTGTTTTCCATTCTTCTGTATATTATTCTTGTCAGCAACTTGGATGCATGAGCTGTTAAGCTGATTGTAGGATAATTCTTGCACTTGTCAGCTCTTGCAGTCTTCAGAATTGCGTGGATGATATTTTCCAAAAGTGACATGGTATGTAGCCAGACTCATACAGTCTACACACCAATGAGAATAGTCGTTTTGTTGCCACTTCTACCAATTATTTTAGAAATTCTGATGGTATGGTATCTATCTCCTCTGCCTTATTTGATCTTAAGGATAAACAACAAAAAACACCTCCTCACCTGACAAAAAACTGCTACATTCAAAAAACCGTAACAGAAAGGAAACAACTTACAAATGATCAGACCAACTTGACAAATCACGCATTCTTTAAACTGATTTCCCACTTAATACAACATTAAACGCACACGTATAACGACAAGCTCCATTTACCGCAACCATCTCCTCCCAGAATCTGTTCTATAATCACCATCCAGTCCCCCCCCCCCCCCCCCCCAAGAAAATTACAATCAAACCCAGATCTCCTCTCGTATCTCTATCTAACATACAAGACAATGTCACTAACTTACACTGAATCTCTCTCTCTCTCTCTCTCTCTCTCTCTCTCTCTCTCTCTCTTACACACACACACACACACACACACACACACACACACACACACACACACACACAAAGTAGTTTCTCAGTTTGAGTTTGGCTCAAATGGTTCAAATGGTTCTGAGCACTATGGGACTTAACTTCTGAGGTCATCAGTCGCCTAGAACTTAGAACTAATTAAACCAAACTAACCTAAGGACATCACACACATCCATGCCCGAGGCCGGATTCGAACCTGCGTCCGTAGCGGTCGCTCGGATCCAGACTGTAGCGCCTAGAACCGTACGGCCACTCTGGCCGGCTGTTTGAGTTTGGCAGCACTCACAACGTGAAGGAAGACACACCAACAGCCGAAAACACTGTTAGTGTGCGGAATGAGAAACAGTTTACAAAAGTGAAGTATAAATAATACAGCGCAAGAAATACTGGAGAATGGCAAAAAACTGCCAAGTGCATATGTGAATCAGTCTTTCGACGCCAACCGCTGCTAGCAAGGAGGGAAGAAGAAGAGTATGTAAAGAAACACAATAAGTAACTTGCACACTAACTCTGTAAACAAAACGCTGTTTTTAACTTAAAACAGCCAAAAATGTACAAAAGTAAATATCCAATTTGCAGAATAACCACGGAAGATGCTTAATAAACAAAAGCGAAACGCGTCTGGAGTAATTCTCTTTAACTAAATTGCCGTAAGCTCAAGACAGACAACCAATAGTGACAGACTTCTAATCAGATTGTGTCCTTACGAAGTACTTTCAAATGGCTCTGAGCACTATGGTACTTAACTTCTGTGGTCATCAGTCCCCTAGAACTTAGAACTACTTAAACCTAACAAACCTAAGGACATCACACAAATCCCTACCCGAGGCAGGATTCGAACCTGCGACCGTAGCGTCGCGCGGTTCCAGACTGTAGCGCCTAGAACCGCTCGGCCACTTCGGCCGGCTACGAAGTACTGTGTCAGTTGTGCAACTGTATTCGTCATTGCTTGTCAGTGAGCTTACATTCACATTAATCGACGGGAAGTCAGCGACTAAAACAAAAGTGATATCTCGCATATCCCAAGGACGTGTTATAACCCTCTGCTGTTCCTAAGCTACATAAACGATTTAGGAGACAATCTGAGCACTCCTCTTAGATTGTTTGCAGATGACGCTGTCGTTTACTGTCTCGTGATGTTATCAGAAGATCAAAACCAACTGCAAAATGATTTATACAAGATATCATACGATGCGGAAAGAGGAAATTGACTCTAAGTAACGAAAAGTGTGAAGGAATCCGATAAATTTCGGTTACTTGATAACTCTCACAAATCTATTTAAGAATTACGAGTACCTTGAGCTGAAACAATCACATAGATAATGTTACGGGGGAAACTAACCAAAAACTGTGATTTTCTGGCAGAACACTTAGAAGCTGCAACAAATCGGCCAAAGAAACTGCCTTCACAGCGCTTGTCCGCCTTCTTCTGGGCTACTGCTGTCCGCTACGAGATTCTTACCAGGTAAGGTTAACGGAGGCATCAAAAAAGTTCGAATAAGAGTAGATTTTGTTCTATGTTACCGCGAAAGAGGGGAGACAGTGTCAGAGATACGATACGCGAGTTGGGGTGGCAATCATTAGAACAAACACTTTTTCGTTGCAGCGAGATCTTTTCACGAAATTCCAATCACCAAATTTCTGCTCCGAAAGCGAAAATAAATTTTTGGTGCCCACCTACATGGGCAGAAATGATTATTGTAATAAAATAAGAAAAACCAGAGCTCGTAAGGAAATATTTAAGTGTTCGTTTTTACCGCCCGCTGTCCGTGAATGGAATGGTAGAGAAATAGATTGGAGGTGGTTCTATGAACCGTCTGCCGAGCACTTACTTGTGAATTGTAGGACAGTGATGAAGATATTGACGAAGACGTAGATGTACATGAATCTTTCACTACGGAGCCCTATATACGATGTGTCGAGTCTTGGCACAAAATAAAAACAAAGTAATGAACAGGAAGTAGTACAACTTAACAATGAAGCCACAATACGAAGAGATGAGTGTCCATATTTAAGGCCATCGGAAACAATGACTCCATGAACACCAAAAGAAATTAACGAAGGGCTAAATAATAGCAAAGATCGCTTTTGGTAAAGTAATAAGAGCTTTCAAAATTAAACTTCTGATGTTTCTGAAGAGGGACATTTACAATAAAGACGTATTACCAGTTTCTAATTTCGGCAGTGAGGCAGTGTAACAGACAAATAGTTTTCATCGATCCATATCAACAGAAGTAATTAAATCCGTGTTTTATACAACAGAAAAGGCTATCGTTTTTCAAATGACGTTGTACTCCCATTTTAACCTGCTTACGGTATTCAAGTCTTGGACGCCGTCTACAATTTTAAGTCCTCACACTTCCCTCGACTACCAAATTATCTATACCGTGGTACATCAGTATGTGCCCTACCAATCTATCACTCTTTTAGTCGAACTGTGCCAACAATGTTTTTTTCTCTCCAATTCAGTTGATTACCTCCCCATCAGTTACTCGATCTACTTACCCAGTCTTCAGCACTCTTCTGTAGTATCACGTTTTTAAAATTTCCATTTTCATCTATTGTTTATCTTCCATGTTTCACTTCGATATAAGGCAACATTGCAAACAAATGTTTTCGTAAGACTGCCAGATACTTAAGTTTCTTGTTAGACACACAGAATCTCAGTGCAGTTACGGAGTACATGGCAATTTTCATGTAAGACACTCTCAAAATGCAAACCAGGATTTATAGCACCCGCACCCCTAGTGACTTAATGGTATCTTTGAATTTTTTTCTAACAGTTTCTCCTGGCGTTGATGACGAGAGAATAATTCTCGGGCGTACACCAGGGTCACGGCGTCCAGTTGGACAGAGAGATCTGATACTGTGCAGGAGAATGATTTCGTGTTACTACGAAATTTTAACGACTGATAAAAAAACAACATTATAAAAATTAACTATTTTAACTAACAACTGTGTACTGTGTGAAATTTCAAATATCGTTTCTTTGGTGACACGATGAATTTCACACCTGCCTAATTCACACCAAAACGGCCTACATAATTTACGAAAGCGGAATAAAACCCTTACTCTGAGATGGAAGCGATTGTAATGGTTGAATAATCGTGGATCGGAATTATGTCGAGCCACGACGAATATTTCAGGCTTCGTTATCTCACTAGTGTAATTTAGTGGCCGGGCAATACGCCGTAATCAGTCGCTCGGAATTCCATTATTCATCTGATTACGCTGCATTTACGAGTACGAGCCGCAGTGCTGGAATTTACTGTGCGCGCATGCAATGCGCGAATTTACAAAAAAAAAGAAAACGAATGCATTAAATATTGTCGCCCTGGTTACAATTATTCAATCCGGTTTTACAGAAATCCTAAAATATTAACTGTTACAGGTATATATTTTATTCTTATGTAATTAAACTTATAGTGATTAGAATAATCAAATGAAAATACAGTACCAGTTACAAGCATAGTACGTTGACATCCAAGGCGAACTTCAGTAGTAACCCAACTACAGTATTCACTCCTCTTTTCACGTGAATCTTGATCGTTTCTCGTCAGCCACAAAACAATGCGTCACTCTCTAATGGGATCTTTCTTTTCTTTGTTTTTCTTCTCCCTTTTCCCTGGTGTTTAGCCCATCTGGTATAGGGTCCGCTGTTTCAGGATTTGGGAAATTTAATTTTGTTATTTATTTTTGTGACCCGATGGCCTCCCTGGCACCACAGGCTTCAAGTTTAATGAACGGAGGAAAGTCTTCTGCGCTGTCATCATTGTTGGCATCACCATTATCATCCTCATCATCATTTTACAGTTCCAGTTTCCCAGGTACTGTTAATGGAGCCTCGTCAAAGTTCTTGTGCCCATGTATAACCTGTCACACAGAACATCATTGAGTGTCATTCCTCTTGCAACGAGGTCACCCTTGAACATATCCATCCGATGGATGCTGGGTAGGGATGGGAAAAGTCAACCGGTTAAAATCGATACCGGTGTTTTAATTCTGAATAACTGTATTTTTCGGTATTTGTTTGGTCTCAGTTATAACAGTTTTTTTTTATTTTTTACTAATAATTAGATAAAAAACCGAAATATAACTATCCGTAGCAACACTGCTAAAATTTTTGGTTGAAAAAACTTTAAAAAAAACGCAAACATTTGTTCCTAAAATTTCCATTGCTTTTAAATATTTCGTTACTATAGAAAATGGGAAAATCGGTCAGTGCTCTTTTAATAACAATGCCGACAGAAACACGCAACAAACGCATGGCATAAGAATAGGTACAGTGTTGCTGAGACAATAACGTCCCTGTTACTAAGTGGCCTGGCCTACGGCATGATACACGTGCATGTGCAGTGTGCAAGATAACCACATCTGGTCTATCAGACAGTTACACGCTGTCGTCTTTAATTGTGTCAAAAATTTTTGTAGTTACAAGACGTACATTTTTGGGTTGGTAAATAAGTAAAAAAGGAGAGCAAAAAAAAAAAAAGCAAATACGATTATCAAAATTACACGGCCAAGTATTAGAAACGAAAATAAATTTATTTAAACAATATATTGAATAAAAATAACTATCACAGTCATTTCGACAAAGATGCGTACCAAGGAAATAACTTAACAGCTACGCTACATCACCATTCTGAAAGTAAATGCCGATTTTAAGGCTCCACTGAATAAGTCATGTTTTCTCAGTTACTCGCAAACGAGGGACCACAAGGGTGAATGGCTGCACGGTGATGCCTGGGACCCGCACTACACCACTGTATTGGCGGTTTCAAAGAGTCAGTCTCACCCCTGGAGACTTCTCCTTTCAAAAGTAACAGAGACAGGTTCAGGCCACTATATAGTAAAAATCACTCCGTCTTCAGGCCACGAGTGGCCTACCGGGATCATCCGACCCCCGCGTCATCCTCAATGGAGGATGCAGATAAGAGGGGCGTGGGGTCAGCACACTGCTCTCCCGCTCGTTATGATGGTATTCTTGACCGAAGCCGCTACTATTCGGTCGAGTAGCTCCTCAATTGGCATCACGAGACTGAGTGCACCCCGAAAAATGGCAACAGCGCATGGCGGCCTGGATGGTCATCCATCCAAGTGCCGAACACGCCCGACAGCGCTTAATTTCGGTGATCTCACGGGAACCAGTGTATCCACTGCGACAAGGACGTTGCATGGTCACTATATACTCGAAATCAAAATTTAATTTATATCTGTCAAGATGAAGAAACTGAAACCTACCAAAGAAACGAGAATAACGACACACACTCGTCAATTAGAAGTTAAAATCACCTAGAAATTATACGAACCATAAAATTAACAGACAATTTAGACGAACTGATACAAACGCTCAAGTAACAAGCTGGAAACGTAGCTTTCTTAAATTATGGTAAAAGTCATTCCTGGTGGACTTCAGAATGTGATGAAACTCTTGAAGGAAGACGCCAGGCATCTTAAAATTTACGTCACGCAGAAGAAGAAAATTTCGTCATCCTCAAAACCACCAAAAAAACTTCATCCAAAATATCGAGAGAATCAAGAGTATATGTCAGACGACCTGATCTACTCATTACCACAAAACCTTTTCAAAACAACTCCAAAAATACAACCCCCTTAAGTTAATTCTGATTTGTGGGGATGCAAGAGCGTTCGACAAACTTCAGAATTGTGAAGAATGAAGGAAACATAATAATTAAAACAAGCACTTCAATGAAGACCATATCTGAAAACATAAATCCTGATACAAACCAAGGGTTGGGAGAGGCATTCAAGTGACCGCAAAATTACAAGCTATGCTGAGAAGACGGAGCCATCGCAGAAATTTGGAAAAATGCTAGTGGCACGGCACGTCGTAACATATGGATCTGTCAGAAATGTAGATAACAATAAACTTCCCTGAAGATTAGACTATAGCTGTATACACCTACATCAAAAAAAAAGTGATAAGAGCCGGTCATCTCTTTTGGCTTGCACATACTAGATTCTCTCCAGAATTGTATATGAAAAGATTAAACTACAACTAGAGCAGGACGTGGGTGAATACCAGCGAGGCATTAATACTATCCATGCTATGCTACAGACAACAAAAGAAACTTCTTGAAATGTGTTTCGTAGATTTTAAGAAACCAAGTGCTTGTGTTCATTGATATTGTAGAATCTTAAGAAGTTCCGAGATGCATACAACATAAGTCAAATTGTTAGAACTACCTTCATGAGTACAAAATCTAATACACATTATTTTCTGAAAACGACTTATTGACCGCACGTTAATCCTAGTGATAGCATTGCATTTGATCTCTGTAAAGCATTCAAGAATCCCCAAGAGCATAACCGACATCACTTTCACTACTGGGTTATTCTCCCCCTCGAATAAACATCAAACTTGAAAGAAATTAGTGTAAACACAGATTTCTCCTTCCTTACTTCGGGAAAACTATGCTTCGCGCACAAAATAGTTCGTTGCCTGTGACAAAATTGGACCTCCTCGAATGTTAATCTAGATAGAAATGAACCGCGTTCGTCTATTAGAAGTGGAGGAAGCCTGATACGTCCACCCTGATTTCTCACGTACGTAAGTTTTAAGTTAACCGAAACCAAGAATATAAACAAGAATATCTGACTTTCCCAAAGACTGATTCTATACTCAGTTCACATACGTAAACAGGGCTCATAAAACTACAGTATAACGTGATGAGTATTCACACATCTGTAAAAATCCAAAATGCTTCTGCCAGACATATTTATTTATTAAATACATTGGGCAAGTAGTAGTGTGCTACTGTTTGCTAACGTAATGCCGGACAATGCAAAACTGCTCAACACGCAATAATCCTCACGGAATTGGCGAAAAGAAACAAAGTAACATGCGAATAAAAATTAATACCAGGAAATAACACACATAAATATACATAAGCAATAAAAAGCAAATTAAAAATAAAGACTGAATAATTTTAGTCTCGCTGATTATGATAGCAGTTATTTGCAATAATGGGGACAACGTCGGGAGAAAGAATAGCTATATTTGCAAAGAAATGACATCTGTAAAACCAACTGATTTTGTGAACAGAAGTGATTTTAATAGTTAATTTTGAAAGCTACTGAAAAAAACGCAGTTCAGTGTTAAGTGCAACTCTTTAATTATTCGGAAGACAGTTACCGTGAAAAGGTAATTAATAAGTTCGATATAAAGTTCTTCTCAGCTATAGTTCGCGTAGGTTGAGCTTCAATCTTCACTTAGCCGGTGCTGTCGGTGAGTCGGCGATCTCCGTATTGTTGGTCCGTAATCCTTGAGCATGTTGTCCAATAACTATCGGCGTCTTGATGATTCTCTTGATTGTAGCCACCAGTTGCAAGTATAGCAGTAAGGCGCGATATTTGTGGAATTATTGTAATTAGTATAATGAGCCTAGTTGCAGTTCCGACTTATAAACAATGTGACAAGAAATTAATTCTTTGTCCTCGGTATACATCTAATCACGGACACCGTACGCATTAACACTCCCGAAACACAACAACCACCGTCCTGTTCTCCCTCTCAGCTCTTCGACGCTTTCTCTGTTGACCTATCGATATGTTTCTACACCGCTCAACCCATCTCGCCTTAGATTACACTTTCAAAATTCCAAGTACGTCGATTTACATTTTAATACTAAATTACAATTTCAGATTATTCTGTTCATGTGAAAAGAACTGAAACATGTTAATAAGCGAGAAAACACACGGCATCAGAACAAAATGAAAACAACAATGACATTCGTGACCACTGCATGACGTAAACAGAAACATCGTCGTAAAAAGAAAGAAATCGTTAGTATTAATCCTAAAATAAGTCATTCACTGAATCACGTAAATAAATCAGTAAAAAAGGAAAAAGAAATTGCAGAAAAAAGCAAAAAAAAATATCTATCTGTAGTGTTGTTTTCAGATGAAGGAGAGACAGAATTTCTAATGCTCCAAACGGCAAAGTACTCAGCATATTTTCAAGATTGCTACAACACAGACTTCATTGATCTTTTGATAATAAATATGATAGATATCCGATCTCAAACTAAAAAAACTTTGCAGATAATTATGCCGAATCATGACAAGAAATACGATGAGAAATCTAAATGTCTGATGCACTAGAAAAACGCAGAACAGATCCCCCATTCTGCAACACATTAAATCCCGTCTCCACGATAACAATTTAGAAAGAAACTCTGATACCACTAACAGCAACATGTCTTCCTTACATTCCTGTGTTCGCTAACCGATGAAAATAATAACCAACAATGGAGAAAGTTTTTGATGATGATATAACGCACAACAAGGGCCAAATTCAAGTAATAAAAATAAATATTAGAAAACCCGAACTACACCGACAAATTCCTGACGCTGACACAGATATTTTCTTGGTACTTTGGTATAAGAAACCCGTGGGCACCAGTGGCCCGTTACAGCGTAATTGCATCTCGTTTGATTTTCTACAACCATGTATCATCGTACCTGTACTGTAGCTACACAGTAGTGCAAAGTTCGACAGTATGGTTGTTTCGAAACACACTTTTTTCATTCACTCACCTTAATTGCTGCTGACGATAATAATTCTTCATCCTCGAGCCTATAATTAAAAACAGCTCGGTTCTGCCTCGGGTTTGTTTTCCCAGCAGTGTTGGTTATATGTTACCAGTGGTACACAGAAGCGTGAATATGTTTACTGACGAAGAGTTGGCTGATATGCACCCCGTGTATGGTTTCACTGAATCCAATGGAAAAGCGGTACAACCACTTTATGTTGAGTTGTTCCCGCACGGCGGGCAAAGGAAATTAATTGGCTCAACAGACCAAATGAATCATTATTACATTATCACCCAGTAACTAGTCACCAGACAACGCGTGTCCCTCATACGAAAATACTCAGAAGATATTTCTGAATAAAAGATAACTTCATTTCAGAGACAAATTCATTCCTCTTTTTAGGGTGTAGAAGATCAAAGAAGGAAAGAAGCAATAGAATTATGTCTTAATCGAAGTAATAGAGAAAGCGCTTGATGACACGATTGAGTTTTTCAGACATTTTGTGTCCACAGCCTCTCGCTATAGTCACTTATTCCTGAAAAAGAATTGTGACAGAGAAATATCTAGCCTCAAACAGCGCGCTAACAAACTTATTGCAGCAGTATACCCCCTAACAACAAATTGCTTCATAGCTCGCATCAGGATCTCCTTGTAGCATGCAACCCGCAACTCACAGTCGTACTGAAACGGGTCTTCGCAGTTTCCCATCGCCGTTCACTAGAGCGGTGTTTTAACACTGTGGATGATATTCTCCTTACTCTTCTTTTGGCCACAATTGCTAAAAGGACAAACTTTTTCGCCCTTACTGAGGAGTCAATCACATGCAACCCCAGAAATGGGATCGTCATTACAAATATCAGGGATTAAGCGTAACTGCTGTTCCGACGTCGTGGGTCATCCCTAGTCACGCCACCTCTCCCTGGTTCTTTCGAGGCTTCTTTTTCCACGTCTTGAACTGATAATCGCAGTTCTGACATCCTTTTCACCCATTTACCTCCACATTCATCTACCACACCGTTTATTCATACAAATCTTGAAACTTTTTTCTAATATCTTCTTTTTTTTAATGTAATTTTGTACATCTTTTCAAAGCTCTTAGGGACGTCATTACAGAAGTTACTTCTCTGTCGTTTAGTAAGGTTCCAAATCACACTGCCATACAGGAATTGCCTTAGTCCACAAAATTCAATTTCTTTCCTCTACTTACTTTTTTTAAATTTTGTTGACACTGCAAAAAAAGTATAAGAATTATTCGAGTTTTCTATCTAAATCTTGATCGTCTCGATAACATAGTTGATTTCTAAATTATCAAAAGTTTTTACTCGATAAAATGACAGCGTGTAACAGCATAAGCTGCTGTTAAAAACACTGTGGTTAAAAAAAGGATATTTTTAACAATGGTACACGGTGTTACATGATGTCATTTCTACAGTTTATCAAAGATATCGAGCACAACCAATAAAACCTACCTTTTGCTCAAAGTGTCATCTTTTCAAAAAACTTGGTTCTTTTCTTTCTGTTCGATACCTGTAATTTCAATACTTTTGCCTTATGAAAGTAATTTTTCGTATACAATGCTCGGCAGAGTAAGTTCAGTTTATGGACAGCGTTTTGTAGTTTATCTTCACCATCATATACAATTAGTTGGTCCTCAGCGATTAAACAAGTGTTTGTTTATGTTTGATATGATATTTTGCAAATACTGAACTAAAAATGTCAACTTTGCTCTGTGTATGTACTACAAATTGCGGTTTATAGACTACACTCTCATTAACCGCCTCATTTAATTGAATTTTATTACGAAAGGTAATTGTCATTGTAGCACACATAACTTTATGTTCCTACTACCTCTCTTTGCGATATTTTACACCACACTCGTAAAATGTTTATTTGCGAGAAATGTATTAGTAACAGATATTATAGGGGCCCTTCGAGATCAATGAAGCCAAAAATACGGGGAAATACGGACTGTCGACGCATTCAATAGCGGTGAAATAAAGTTTGTTACGACCACAACACTTGTAGATGTGTATACAACAGCAAGCAGTTTACTGTATCTCGGTGAATAATACTACAATGCAATTATTAGATTTGCAAAACATCTGCAGATACAGACTTTAAGAAGTGAACTCAACAATTAAGATTATAGACAATTGGCTGCAATGCAATGGCTTTCCGCATCTATACATACAATCGATAAACCACTATGTGTTAAAAGATAATTGGCACCAATATTAGCCAATTTTCCTCTTAGGCAGTTCGTGTCTAGAAAAACGAAAAAAATAACTGTTTATATCCCACTGTACGAGGCCACATATGTCTAATCGTATTCTGATGAGTTGTGTATGAGGTATACGATGTTGGCAGTAGGTCTGACGCAGACTCTACCTCCTATAAATTTAAGCTATACGGTTTCGCGAGAACAACGTTTCTCTTTTTGTCATCAGCCTTCTGACTGGTTTGAGACATACCACCGCAAATTTCTCTTCGTCTCAGAGCACCACTTGCAACCTACATGCTCAATTATTTTCTTTTTTTCCCCGTACAGTTTCTACGCTCTACAGCACCTCTGGTACGTTGGAAGTTATGTCCTAATATCTTAACACGAGTGCTATCGTCCTGTTCCTTCTTCTTGTCAGAGTTTTCCAGACGCTCCTTTCTTCACCGTTACTGCAGGGACCTCCTCATTCCTCATCTTATCAGTCCACCTGACATTCAACGTTCTTCTATAGCGTCACATTTCAAACGCTTCGATTCTCTTCCGTTCCGAATTCCCCGCTGTCCATGATTCACTACCATACTGCGCTCCAAACGTATACTCCAGAAATTTCTTTCTCAAATTATGGTCTAGTTTGAAGCTAGCATTCGTCTCTTGGACAACAGTTCCTTTTTTTGCTGGTCTGATTTTTATTCGTCTTTGCTTCGTCCGTCATAGGCTACTTCGCTCCCAAGGTAACAGAATTCATTTACTTAATAGTTCACAATACTGACAACGACAAGATCGGATACCCACAGTTTTTAAATACAGCACTTACTATTGAAATAAAATTGACTAACAGTTTCAGTGGGTAATACCTCACAAAGTTTCTAAGGTGAACGAAAATAAAACAACCTTATGGCTCATTGCAGATGTTAAGCCGTCATATTCGTTGTCGTCTACGATGCTCCCATTGCTCCATGTAACATTGCGAACACACCTTGATTCGCAATGAGCAATTACGGGGCAGGATCTTGGTGTTATTGAAGCCTCTTACATCTGCCCACACTCGTCGAGTTCTTGGTGGCTTGGTGGCTCGCTAGTAACGCCTGCGCCTCACGTAGGCCCGACAGCGAACGCCACTTGCGTATTCTCACTCATTGGTCTCACAACCGAGTCAGCCTCCTGTGCGTTCTGCTCTGGCGTCACACTCGCGTCCAAAGACAGCGCTCCTACACAAGTCCTTACTCTCTACCAACGATATTGCTTTTCCTAACTTCACCCATGGAGAAAAAAAAGAAGGGAGGTGGCACCATAGAGTAAATATCTCTGGAGTGAGCACTGCGTTCTGCGCATGTTGTCAACATTAAACCAAGGTTGTCACGTGTTTTTGGGACTTCGCTGTGCGTGTGTGTTTTCTGCAGATTTGAAGTTTATACTATCAAGAGTTTTTGTTGTGTTTCACCGTTTGTTGATAGTGTAATAGCGATGGTGAATTACTGTTGTTGCTCCGGATGCAAAGAAAAATATGTGAAAAGAGGGATAGTAACTTTTCATGGGTACATACCATGTAGCTCTAATTATAGGTATCATATTAGTAAGAGACACTGTATATCTTTAAAAATTTCGAGGCGCATTATAATTAAGGCTTGATTCTGTAGACCTGTTTTTCTACGGCTTTATGACTATATAATAGATATTACGGCTCGTACAAAAGCCTACAAACAATCGTTTCCTCTCGTAAATTTGCTAGTGGAACAGGAAAGGGAATGGTTAGTTGTTTCAGCAAATACTATCCTCCGTGCATTTATCAGTGACTTGTCGATTATCTATATAGATTACTCAGTCCACTATTTATTTAATAAACTGGGTGCAAGTACGTAAAATGCGTTAAACAAATACTTCAAAGTGTCACCAGTAAGAAAAATTGTGCTTTAGGTCGCAAAAACGAGAAAATAAATAAACAGAAATAGCAGAAAAAAGGACGAATTAGCGGGGATATAATCGCTAATGTGTGGCAAATTCGGTGTTTTTCGGACACTTGCAAAAGTACTAGCGTACTGTCAAGTTGTTTTGGAAGTCTATCACCGCAAAAATGTAGGTCAGGCTCTGTAATGCTATAAAGTGCTGTATCATACCGAAAACTACCAAAAATCTCGTGCGTCTGAACTGTGACACCTATCGCAAAGAAGCAGGATGTAATATCACTTGCCCTTAAAAGTTACGTAGCTGGTTTATTCCCGGTATCAAATCGATACTGTTAAAATGTCTGTGCAAAATATATAAATAATGCACGACGCGTACGACAATAATCCGTCTGTACTAGGGATGTAGTGACATTCTAAATATACAGAGCGCTATACGGACAAACACACGACGTCCCGAGAACACGTGACCAGGCCGGCAATGTATGTTGACAACACAAAATCTGTTCTGCGCATGTGAATGCTCACTCCAGAGATATTTACTCTATGGGTGGCACTACAGATTTACGCTGTACGTCGTTTTGAAGCCAGAGTGGGCGCCATTTTAAATCGCCCAAAACATTAGCAGACCACTATTTACGAGTGCTTCTTGTTCGTTATCTCTGTCGTGTGCGCTCAACAACTATTTTAAATACTAAAAATTATACAGCTTACATGAATAACAAAGTGTGAGGAAGGCAATATCGAAAGTCTTTCTGTTCTTGAATGAGTATTTGCTCTAGTAATACGACACAGTCAGAGTGACGTCACTAGGAGGTGTCACGTCGGTGAACTACGGGGGTAAGAATGCGGTGAACCTAATGTCTTGGGCTGGTTAGGATGTCGTACATCAGCTTCGAGTTTGTGACGTAATGTCACCTCCCTTCTTTTTTTACCTCAATGACTTCTCCTAACGAGTTTACCCAGAATAAGTACATCATAGCACACGTATCACGTGTGTAATTAACACATAGTCGCTAAAGATTTACAGAACAAAAAATATGTATCATATTTACGATAAACGTAATGGCAAAATTTTGGGTATCACGTCTGTATTGTTGTGTCACAGTATCTCCTCACAGTATCTCCTGAACTATGCGTACAATGTGTGCTATGTGCACAATGATGTGTTTGTGAAGGAATATTCAGTGGCATATCTGGATACCGTCTGCAAAATGTATTGCACATGTAGTTAGTAGCAAAAAAGTAATAAATTTAAACGTAATTCACAATGCGGCAGTTGTTCACGCATCTCTGTGTTTATGACGTCATATCTCCTGAACTATGCGAAGCACCATTATACAATTTCGAAGGTGCGTTTTGCGGTATTTGTAGAAACTGACTGCGAAATTTATTGCGAATAGAGTTAGCACCACAGAAGTGATAAATTTAAACGTCATGCAAGATGCGGCAGTTTTTCACGCACCTCCTTGTTTATGACGTCGTGTTTCCTGGACTATGATAGATAAGTGGTTCTTACCCCCAAAGCGATTGCTGACTGACACTAAGGGATCTTTGTACCAAGTTTGGTTGAAATCGGTCCATTGGTTTAGGAAGAGATATGGGACAAATATGGGACACACGAACATACACGCACAAATACAGAAAAAACATTTTTGTAATATGTACTGCTTCTAAAGTACTTGTTCATAAATGAGTTGTAGCTTACGTGACTGAATCAGTGAGATTCGTTTCTTTTTACACTTATTTCACAATTATTCATGTTTAGATGTATCAGTTTTTTCTTATACTTTTTTCTTTGTGTTGATTAGAGTGAAGAGCGAAGGATGAGGGAGTGGAGAGGAATGGGGATCTTACGGTATATTAATAATTTTTACTTATGGACCGTTTGACAGCAACAGCAACTGAGGAAGACAGGACTATAAAAGTTGAAAATGGGGATTTTGTTTGGTATGTGGTTGGCAGTTCCTTTAATGGGCAATTTTCTTCTGTGTACGGTAGTGCACCCTCCTTCGTTCTTCACTCTAATCAAGACAAAGAAAAAAGCATAAAAAACTGACTGTAAATACAAAATGTTATGTATAACAATATATAACAAACGAGAAGGAAAAATACCTTTATACGTGGATACCATCCTTCCAACCATTATAGTTAAAGTATAAATTCGTCTTACTATTGTTTTCTTTAGTTTCCCTGAGTTTTGTTTCTGCCTAGTTTTCTTTGCCTTAATTGAAAAGTATATGTATTGTAAAATTAACAAATAATTTGTGTTGTAAACTTAAAAACATGAATAGTTAAAGAACCAATTGCATTGTAAATTAGTTAAAATATGAATTCTAAATTGTTAACAAACCAAAGAAAAGCAAGACAAATGTAATAAATTTAATAAAAATAAAATTGTTAAGCCCTATGGCTGAGAAGCGCAAATAGCAAGTCCTCAAACAGCCCGCCCTGCCCCCTCAAGCCAGAGAATGAAATGTAATGCAAAGATGTAATAACTATCTATTTAACTGAGTAGAAACAAATAGTCTCGTGGTTGGCTTTTTCGTAGCTAGATGTACGGCTGTCAGACGATAACAACTTTCGCAGCAGTGATTGTCATGTCTGGTTTTATTAGACTATGGTAATACAACTTTTTACAGCCAATCACAAATACGTACAGATGTTCCATACTGTAGTATGTTGCCTGTTAGTCAAAGATATCATAATGTCTAATGCTTTAGGGAAATCTGGGAGGATGGAACCTACCAGTCCATATGCTTTACTTTTCGTGTGAATAAAGCAAGCTGTGTTTCTCAAAAGTGGTTTTTCCTAAATCCATCTTGATTCATCTATTCCTCCTACTCTTACAATATTCGTCCCGAATAAATGTTTTCATACGCACGGCGCGAAAGAGAAAATGGCGCCGTAGAAGAAAGCCTGTCGATTTCCACAGCATCAATCACGCGCTGGAACTTGGATGGCCGCGTGAGAGAGCAGATAGGGTGAAAAATGGAGACGATAATAGAAGACTGGAAGATTATTCGGCACGTGCAAAAGGAACGAAAATCTTTGGGGTATAAACAGAGCCGTAGGAAAATGCCTGGAAACAGTGGACGGTATCGTACACTAATTCCAGTCCGAAACGTGTTTCGTAGTCGGAGAAAGAGCCGTCAGCGAGAACACATAGACACGTGCTCATCCTTCTAAGAAACGTACGAGCTACAGTTCTTAGCAATTCTGAAATATTTATGTTTTCATTTAAGAAACTTATACATAAGGCTTGGAAATTCGAAAAGCAGGGCATTGTCCCTGTAGGGCGGAAACATCGAGAATCGAACATCACTATTCTGGTACAGTCTGCCATAGTGCACAATACATCTTTCAGAAATTAAGCAAGTCACTTACATTATTAGAAACTATCGTGTGTAGTAAGGAATATATCCTATCACGTGCAAATTACAATGTTTAAGCAACACGGCAAAACTGCACTGGGCTACTTGCATGTCGGTCAGCGTGAAGCACTTATTGTTAGCGCGAACTGCTGCCTGCCCTTTGCGTGTAGACATCGATCTGTTCCACTAATTATGCTTTCCGTGTTTGCACGCCAGCGCTATGTAGATTTTCAGAACCACGCAAAGCTCTTTCCCTTCACCAATAGACCGTCTAATCGTCAGCTGCACGTTAATAAGAAAGACTGAATCGCTTCCAGAGTTCCTTGCTGGGTGTACCACTCCAAATGTTTACTGCGCATACGTAATAGTAAGAAACTGTTTGAAGCTAAGTGTTTCACAAGATGATACAAACTTCGTTACACTCCTGTTAATAAAATATGAGGTACGTTCACGTTTACCGAGCGAGGTGGCGCAGCGGTTACCACACTGGACTCGCATTCGGGAGGACGACGGTTCAATGCCGTCTCCAGCCCTCCTGATTTAGGTTTTCCGTGATTTCCCTAAATCGTTTCAGGCAAATGCCGGGATGGTTCCTTTGAAAGGGCACGGCCGAATTCCTTCCCCATCCTTCCCTAACCCGAGCTTGCGCTCCGTCTCTAATGACCTCGTTGTCGACGGGACGTTAAAGACTATTCTCCTCCTCCTCCTACGTTCACGTTTTAACGGCTCTCCCTGTTTTTCCCGAGTACTAAGTGCAGACAGACACAAGCGCATAAGCTTAAGAAAGGCAGACACACTTTACGCGAAGACGACACAGTATCGTCGTCAGTTGCACAGAGCTCTCGCAGTACCCATACATACAGTCCACAAACCACTTGGTATCTTTCTAATCTTCCCTATACTGTCGTCTTCCTAACGTATTTCAGTGACATTACATTAGTTCGATTGTTACTTGCAAATCATCGTAAATCTGACTTAAAGTCTTGGTAGAGGCATGCAACCATTATAGTCACAAAAATTGTAAGTAATTTAAAAAAGCTGAATGATCGCCTAAAAACAGATACTAGATGATTTTTAGACAGAAGCAGGACATATGGAAATTAATACAATTATTCAAGAAGGTTAGCAAATGGTATTGCAGAAGCTGCAATCAGGAAATTGGAGAAAAAATATTCAAAAAATAGAAAGAAAGACACCTGAAAATGAAATAGCAGCCAAATATATGTCACTACCGTATACTGCTCCTGTTTCGGAAAAAACAGCCAATGTCTTAAAAAATTAAAGTTTCAGGTTCGTTTTCGAACAAATAACAAACAAGGAAGCTTCTACGTCGTAGTATAAATGGGCCACAGAATCAGTTTTGTAGCGAAGGTGTCTACAAAATTAAATGTGGATCATGAGATAGCTTCTGCGTGGGGAAACTGGGAGAGAGTTTAAGATGAGATTCAGAGAAAAGAGTTATGCGAGTAACAATAGTGCGTTGGGTTGCCATTTGAAAGAGCACAACCACCATCTCACGACAACCCAAAAAAGCCTTTCCATATTGCATTTTGAACAAAAAGGCAGTATTTTAGATATTCTCGAGGAATTTGAAATATTGCCGGCCGAAGTGGCCGTGCGGTTAAAGGCGCTGCAGTCTGGAACCGCAAGACCACTACGGTCGCAGGTTCGAATCCTGCCTCGGGCATGGATGTTTGTGATGTCCTTAGGTTAGTTAGGTTTAACTAGTTCTAAGTTCTAGGGGACTAATGACCTCAGCAGTTGAGTCCCATAGTGCTCAGAGCCATTTGAACCATTTTTTTTTTTTAATTTTAAATATATACCAAAAGTTGACTGACAACCAACCTTAATTAATGTCTTTCAATGTCCTTCAGTATATTTGACGAATTGCTTGTGCACGAAAGAGAAATGACTAAATAAGATGCGTTGTTGAATGTCTGCTGCTCTAAGCTTCCATGTAATTCTGTTCTATAAAAAAAAGAAAAAAATCTGCTTGTCTTACGTATTTTACTGTTTCGTTCTAATGGGATTGTGAGAGATTATAGATAAACGTTTGTCCTATTATTTTGCATTAGTCCCATTACTTGTAATTTTCTTCTGCCATCCGTTTTATATAGAAATTTAAAATATATTTATAAAAAATTCATTCTATATATCGTATTTTGCCTGACAGTTTGGTATGAACAGCTCTTAAACTTTACAAACACGTATTTTATTTCATGTATCATTTTTAACACTAACTTTTATTATGGAAAAGTATGTAACTAATGATAAGGATGAAATGATGGCCGGCCGATGTGACCGAGCGGTTCTAGACGCTTCAGTCTGGAACAGCGCGACCGCTACGGTCGCAGGTTCGAATCCTGCCTCGGGCATCGATGTGTGTGATGTCCTTAGGTTAGTTAGGTTTAAGTAGTTCTAAGTTCTAGGGGACTGATGACCTCAGATGTTAAGTCCCATAATGCTCAGAGCCATTTGAACCATTTCATGAAATGATGTAAAACAGCGCCGCTATAGTAATGCCATCTGTTGACAGACTGTTTACCTAATAGGATCAAAAGGCCGTTCCTATCATTCCACTGTTAATTTTTGTCCGTGTCAGGTCATCGTATCTAGTTACTGCTGCTATTTTGTTTAACTTTATTGTTTCCTGGCGATTTTTGACGTACTTGTCAAAGTCATTTTTAACATTGAGGTAAAATGGTATCTATTCGTCTACAAAAACAACCGTTGTGCAAATACGTTGCAACTACATTGCTTATTTAAGACACGTGTTTTTTTATGTACACCGCGTAACTTCGTATTTGTTACTGTTCTATCAGTTCATCTGAAGATGTGCAGAGCCCGAAACGTGAAATGAGGACTAAAATAAACGAGTCTAAAAGACATCTAATACCCGTTTTCCCGCGGACACAGGACTTTTTTAAATTTCTTATAGTTTATGTACTTGCCAAGACTCATGACTTACGGCAGTAAATTTATTTACTGAACAACCAATTACGGTCCAAGGACCATAATCAAGTTCATAAAAGCACTTACAACGTCATCCTAGGCGATATAAAATCAAGGCTCCAGATAACAAAATCCGTGAATTCTCCACTGTTGCCACACAGTAGTATATATTACATCGTCAATTACGGAATGTGCAACAGTGCACTCATTCAGGCTGTGTATTCAACAGTCAGCATTAACACTGCAAACAGAGGCATTCTACATAAATACTTCGGTTGACGACGGCTGCTTCTTGCTTTTACGATGGCTCCGTAAATCGACTTCACGCGCCACCAGTGGAGATCTTACTGGTCTGATAATGGTCCACGTACGACCAAAACTGTTTACAATACCGTAAAAATAAATAATCCATTTGCGATACCAGAAAGTGCTTCCGGTCACCCTCTACGTCTAACAATGCCACACCGGGGAACCCGCGCGAAACCTTCGAACTTTTATAGCTTTAAAGAATGACAGTATTTGGAATAAGTGTAATTGTTGGGATAATGGTAGTTGTGGGAATGAAGAGAAAATATCTTTGAAAATGAACCGAACGAGGTGAAATAATAATCCTGAATTTATGATACATACTTGTATAAACATTTACATACATTCTTACTTACAATTTCTAACTTTCGACCGCAATATTTACGTCTAGCTTTTATTAAAGAGAACTTTAACAAGAAATACGAATATAAAATGCAAAGAAGTAAGGGCGATCGAGACAGAAGAGCGCGCCTAATGCCTGGAGCAGATTTTGGAGACCTCAGTAGCGAAAAAAATAGGAAAATTAGGAACCATTTATTCAAACATTGTTATAATAAAATTTGCAAATGAAGATAACATAAGATAATATGTCGTTTGTTATATCAATAAACTAATTGTCTTCAAGTGCGTGGGCTTCATCGCCCTCAGCCGGCCTGAGTGGCCGTGCGGTTCTAGGCGCTACAGTCTGGAACCGAGCGATTACTACGGTCGCAGGTTCGAATCCTGCCTCGGGCATGGATGTGTGTGATGTCCTTAGGTTAGTTAGGTTTAATTAGTTCTAAGTTCTAGGCAACTGATGACCTCTGAAGTTAAGTCGCGTAGTGCTCAGAGCCATTTAAACCATTTGAACCAACGCCCTCAACATCTATGTCAGCTCACGATATATGAGCCCACAGCCTGCATTGCTTCCTGAAACTTAAGTCGGGATGGCGAGCCAGAAAACTGAGGACCCAATTTCTCAAACCATTTTCGTTTCGTTGTGGAATGGGTCCCGGCATCCGTTTCCTTCTGAGAGGTGATACGCTAATCTCTGCAGTTCTTTTAAAGTCGTACCAAAACGTCGCTTTTGTAGATCCTTAAGATATTTAGAAGTTCTAACTCCTACTCGTTATTGAAAACAAGCTGATATTTTCCGCAGACTTTGCCAGTTACGTATCGTTTTAAAGTAGTCAAAGATACGACAAATTTTTTGGATTTTTTCTTCCTAGGTGATCGTTTCATTAATTACCGATTCAACAGCTTGTTCCATGTTTTTCGTGGACCAGTTCTGTCTCTCCGTTTCCCGCACATAGTGACGTACCATCTGCAAACGAGAAATGCAAACCATGCGACGGAAGCCGTCAAATGAAAAATAAATAGCAGCCTGGGAGGAACGGGCTATAGCAGTAGACCATTCCACCCCAGACGCAAATCTATGGAGAAAATATTCGGTAACCACCGTAAAAAATTTTTTTCCAACTGCAATGTATACAAAGACAGCTAATAACATGCTGATTTAGGTGGACTAAAGGTTGGTTGTAAACAAAAAACGATGACATACTTACCTTAGTTGGAAATGATCCGGAAAGTTATGATACAACAGCGAATTCGTTCACTTTTGTAGGCAGACTACGCAATATGCGCGCTGTAGCTGTTGCAAGCTTACTAAACCATAAGAGACAATGGTCTGTTAAACCCTTGTCAGCCTGAGAGCGTTCTGGCGCCTCTAGACGGAATCAGATGACCGAGACTGTTCTGCCCCAGTAGTTCATTCCGCTCCGGTCTACTCTAATCTCAGTTAAAGGCGACAATGACAAATATGTTCGTCGTTTCGGAAAGTATATTGGTTTAGAAAAGTCAACTGGCATGGTGGGTGGAGATAATAGACCAGCGCAATGGTCACGGTTATTATCTATGACAATGCTGTGCATAAATCATAGAGGTAAAAAAAGAAGAGAGATGCTACTACAGACTCACACTATACGTTATTCTGAAGCCACAGTGGGTGCAATTTTAAGTAGCTAAAACATTAGCAGACCACTGTTTAAGAGCGCTTTTTATTAATTATTTCTGTCGTGTGCTCGCAATAATTGTTTTAAATAATAAAAATCATAGAGCCTATATTAATAACATAGTGTCAGCATGGTAATTCCCACGTTTTTCTGTTCTTCAATGCGTACTTGCTTTATTAATTCGACACAGTCATAGTGACGTCACGGGAAGTGTCAACGCCGTGAGCTATGGGGATATGAATGCGATGAACCTACTGTTTCAGGCTAGTTAAGATGGCTAACATCCGCTTCAAGTCTGTGACGTAATGCCATCTCCCGACTTTCCATACCTCCATGATATAAATTATCGAGTTAATAAGTACTTTAAAACAAATGAAATTGTATTATCAATAAGATAATTTCAAAAGGGAATGCCTTATTCGTGATTAATAAGTTAGTTTCGTAAAATTCAGGTATGAACCTGGGCATCCATGATGCTCTTTTCCGAGCGGTTCTAGGAGCTTCAGTCAGGAACAGCGCGACTGCTACGGTCGCAGGTTCGAATCGTGCCTCGGACATAGATGTGTGTGATGTCCTTAGGTTAGTTAGGTTTAAGTAGGGGATTTATGACCTCAGATGTTAAGTCCCATAGTACTCAGAGCCATTTGAACCATTTTTGACGCCCTTTTGCCTACTATGGTTAAAAGTCTCTTTCATGTTAAAATTTTTCACAAATAGTAAGTTTTAGCACAAAATCGGTATGCAATGTCAGAAGTCGGTTAAAAACCCTTTGTAACGCTGCCTCATTCGTCCCTGTACGATTAGTACGTTTCGAGGAAAAGGAGTGTTGACTCGAGAAATAGTATATTTGATCCAAAAATTAACATTTCGACCTCGTTAACATAGGGATAAAGGCCAGAAAGGAGGAGATCATGTGATAAAAGAGAGTCGCACCCATAAATAAAATGACGTACGAATTAGACAGATATTAGTGATACAGAGTTTTTACAAAGAAACAATTACATTTAAACTCTAGCAACAAATTTTATTTGGCAACAATTATTAAGCTTCCTCAGCTGCGCGCAACTAAAAGATTAATTTAAGAGAAGGGGAAAAAGGAGATTGTCTATTCCTTAAAGCTAAGCTAGCATTCTACACCATTTCCAGAAGTGCCATCTTTCTATTTCTCTTACAATGTGTTATTATTTGTGTTTAAAATGTAATGACTTACATTGTAAAATCTCTGTGTCCTGACCATTAATATCTGTTTAAATTGCGCGTCATTTTATTTGTGGTTGCGGCAGTCCGAAGAAACCGAAAATCCGTTTTTGATTAAATAAATAATAGTTGCAAAATATAGCGGCAGTGTTTCCCTTTTTTTTGTTACTGTCATGTTGTGGTAAGCACCAGCTGAGAATTCAGTACGCAGTTAGTCAGCTCAAATATATGACTAGATAACTTGGCGATTCGTCAGTGACCTAGACTCATACGTGCCAGACCTGCTCAGAGCACACGGAGTGAGCTGCGGGAGGAAAGCAAAGAGTATGTCTGCAAAGAATGCGTGCATCCTTCTATACCTCACTCTATACTGCAGAGCGCTTTCTTTTGTTCGTACGGTTCTCGCAACCTCGCCGTGCGCTGCGAAACAAAAGACCGCGGTTTGCGGAAAAAGAGGATAGCAGATGGACGTTCTACGCTGTCTCCAACAGATATGGACGCAGATATACAACCACCTAGAAAAAAGCTCGATACAACTGCCTAGAATCAAGCTCGACTGCAGTAGAAAAATGTAGTGTAATGTCCAACCCGTAAATTGTACACCAGCTTCATTTGACTTCAAAATTTGACTGATCAGGTTGATGACAGAAATATTACCGTAACGACGAGAGCTACGCCTATCTATAGTTACTGCATTTTTTCATAGCGACAGTTAGCTCGTTCATCGCAGCGTTTGGTCATCAACAATTAATACAAGACAGAAACCTGATTATTTGTGGTGAAGATTTTCTTTAAGTCACTAAAGTGACAAAATTGCGCGGTGGATTATTTGTGGCCAAACATTGTATTTCAAAACTAGTATGAGGCGCTGTTATGAAATGTGCTGTCATGGATGCGTAACTTTCGTTATTTTAGGCGTATCCGTGATAGAATGGATGCTTGCTTTCAGCTCTAATGCGTCCTGCTTCCGTATTCATACACATTTCTTGCTCTGCTTTCGTGTTTTGCAAATTTCATCGTGCTTCACGGCCTTTTTGGATGCTACCAAATAATTATTGCTTTCTGGAACCTGTTTCCTGATTATAACTAGAAAATGGTAGCCTAATACCTGGAACTGATAGTTTCGTCCATCTGTACCATTTGTCTGTGTGATAAGAGACTGCAGAAATATTTAATGGATGGAAAGTTATTAGGAATGAAGTGCTAAGCACATAACACGTGTTATCACCGTAAAGAATCGGAATATCCCATTTTGCTGCAGTTATAGTCAATACTGACAGGCTTTTCCGAGGGAGTAAGACTCAAATTTACGAATGAATCAGATATTAATTATATTATTTTTCTTGTTACATCTGAAATGTCATCGATTCTACGTGTATTGTTATTGAACTGTTCAACTGCATTGGCCCAGTCAGGACGCCGAAGGCACTTTTTATTTAAATTGTTCAGTGTTCAGCGAACTAATGATACCATCAGAGGAAATCTTTTTTTGAGATTAGCTGCCTGAAAGCAATTTTCACTAGCTTCTTAACTAAACAATTTGCGCCTCTGTTGAGTGAATACACTGATAGCTCATTAAAATTCACTATCATTGAAAAACTCGTTAATGTCTTTATTGTTATTATTGAGATTATTGTTCTTAGGACATCATATTTCGTACAGAATATGGACAGAGAGTAAACCAGAGGAAGACGAAAGTAATGAGAAGTAGCAGAAATGAGAATAAACTCGATATCAGAATTGGAGACCACGAAATGAACGAATTCTTGAAATAAAACAGGCGATGACTAAAATAAATACGGCATAAAAAGCAGACCAGCGCAGGGCAAATAGGGCACTCCATTCTGAAAGAACTCATATTAGTATCTAACTTAGGAAGAAATGCCTGAGAAAGCTTGCGTGGATCACCTTGCTGTATCGAAATGAATCACAGATTATGGCCGGCCGCGGTGGTCTCACGGTTCTAGGCGCTCAGTCCGGAACCGTGCGACTGCTACGGTCGCAGGTTCGAATCCTGCCTCGGGCATGGATGTGTGCGATGTCCTTAGGTTAGTTAGGTTTAAGTAGTTCTAAGTTCTAGGGGACTGATGACCTAAGATGTTAAGTCCCATAGTGCTCAGAACCATTTGAACCACAGATTGTGGGCATGCTGGAAAAGAAAAGAATCACAGCGTTTGAGACGTGGTGTTACAGAAGGATACTGGAACTTAAGTAGACTGATAAGAAACGATGAGGTTCTCCGAAGAATCGATGAGGAAAGTAATACGTTGTAAATATGTGACTAGAGGAACGAACAGGCTGACAGAACTTGTGCTAAGAAAGCAGTAAGTATCTTCCGTGGTACTAGAGTGAGCCGTAGCGGGCAAAAAGTGCAGGGGAATACAGAGGTTGGAATACACCAAACATATAATTGAGGACGTAGGGTCCAGATGCTACACTGAGATGAAGTAGTTGGCACAAGAGTGGAGAGGAATTCGTGGCTAACAGCTTCAAACCAGTCAGAACACTGACAAAAATAGAGAAAAGAGACAGAGAGAAAGAGGGAAAGGGAGAGGGAGAGGGAGAGGGAGAGGGAGAGTACTCCTGCACACTGACGGTTCCTTGTACCCTGTGACGTGTAGAGAGCAAAGGTACACGTGTGGAGCGTTGGCTTATTTGCCCCATAATCAGGAGGTTTTTCGTGCGTGGTCCTGTTGCTTTACCAACTGCTATTGTCCACAACTTAAGGTGAGGCTTTGACTTGCTGCACCGTGAAGACAGTCGATATGGCGATACGGTGTTTAAATCCACGATAGTAGACAGTGGCCGTTGTTATTTAAGCGACGTTGCCAATGGTAGTTGTCTTCGGGGGTGTCTTGTTTTCCACGGATCTAGGTACTCACAGTTCGGCCTTGGACGCTGTGGCACGTGTAAAACCCACTTACTACTCAATCTTCGAGGAGGCGTCAGGGAATTTTTCAAGCAGATTTTTTTTTTAAATAACCCTTAAGATAAAGCATGCTGTTCAAGTAACGAATAGTCACGACCTTTTCATCGAAACAACAGCGCGGCTGGTAGTAGGTTATAGTGACATTTTGGGAGAAGATTTCCAGGTCCAGCATTTGCTTTACTATCAAGGAAAAACCTGCAGAAAACCTTGGTCCGAACAAGGGTATGGAGACTATTTTCAATTTAATTCTGGGGCAACATTTCCCCGAGAAATAATACGAAATACTCAAAAATGTTCAAATGTGTGTGAAATCTTATGGGACTTAACTGCTAAGGTCATCAGTCCCTAAGCTTACACACCACTTAACCTAAATTATCCTAAGGACAAACACACACACCCATGCCCGAAGGAGGACCTCCGCCGGGACCAGCCGCACAGTCCATGACTGCAGCGCCTTAGACCGCTAGGGTAATCCCGCGCGGCCGAAATACTAGTATTTTTGATACTGAGTTGGTGACTTGCTTGACATGAGCCATACAGCCATGCCGCTGCGTGATCACTACGTGTGAGATCTTGGTTGTCATATCATATAGGTATTTTTAGAGTTCGTACTTCAATCCGTAAAAAAAAAACAACCCTTTCAGGATCACTATTTGTATAAAAAATTGAAGCTTCTGGATCAACGCAATCAGAAGGTACGGCAACGTATGTCAGATATTTTGATATTCGTAAACATACTTATCAAAACCTAAAGCGTACTTTCAGTTGACGTGAAGTCATGAAATTTGGCAAGAAGCAAGTTTTCTCAGTAAAAATAAAGCGAAAAATGCTAAAATTTTTAATTTGTTATTACATCACACGAAAAAAAATTTCTTGGTATTTGTTGTCAGACTCTGTCTGCCCCCCATTCTGTTAAGACTCATTTTCCTTAGGAACAGACAGACGTATCAAGTTTAAATGTATGTCACGTACTAAGGTCTAACTTCTCTTGGGAGTGTAATAAACGTAAGCTTTCTATGTCAATGAAGTCAAAAGGTACAGCTATTTATGTTACATATTTTGATGCTGAACTCACTTATCAAAATCTATAGCGTACTTTCCTTTGGTCTAGAATCATGATATTTGGTGAGAAGAAAGGCTTCACAGTAAAAGCAAAGGAAAAAGTCCGAAAAGTGTTAATTTGTAATTACATCACACGAACAAGAATTTTTTATCATTTGTTATCCGTCTATCTATCCATCTGTTGAGACCCCTTTTTCTCAGCATTGGGTGGACGGATCACGTTGAAATTTATGTCACATGCTAAGGTTTAAGTTGTATTGGCCATGTAGTGAATGTAGGCATTTAAATGAATGCAATCAAAAGCTACGGCCATTTATGTCTCATATTTTGATACTCACATAGTCAATCATCAAAACCTGTATGGTACTTCCCGTTGACCTAGAATCATGAAATGTGGAAAGAACCACGGATTCAAAGTGCACGTATATCACACAAAAAATATTTCTTTCATCATTTGTCACCTGATTTCAAATTTAAAATAAAAACATTCCCAGAAGTCCTGGAATTTCCGGGACCAGTAACACTGTCGATAACAGGCACAAATCGTCGATAATCTCGGTTCTCTTGATCGATGAGGCTGTCTATTTACATAATTAAGTCTGTGCAGAACACTTGGATAGCGAGTCCTACTCAAACCAGGTCAATTTTTAACATATTTTTATTAGAGAGCTTCCTTTTCTGCCTGCCAGTACGAATTTTGCAATTGATTTAAACTAACTTACTGGTGAGTTAGAGACTTTAAATTTTATATGTGGCTCAGAACTGGATGACAGTGCAATATTAACTCGCTTTTGTCGGTACGTTGGGGGAGGGGGTAAAAATTATGGGGGAGGCGGTAATAATGATAAGTAACACTTGGCATCTCGGCTGCCCTGCAGTACTGGCATGTTGTGTGGGTAGTACTGGGATGCTTTCCAGGTAGTATGTGAGTGGACAGGCGTGGCTGAGAGGGGGAAGAGGAGATGGACAGAGAGAAAGGCAAAGCTGCACGTAAAAAGTTGATATATATATATATATATATATATATATATATATATATATATATATACTAAAGAGAAGAAAATCATTATATAAGTATGAATTTTTAATATAATTTGTTTTTAAATGAGACTAAAAAATATCAGATACTTTCTCCTACAGCCATATAGACGCCTAGCCTCATGCAGGGAATCCTTAAAATTTGAGCTTGTGTAGTTTTAATAACCATGACAATACTCGTAAGATTTATAACAAAATACGTGGGATGCATCCAATATATAATGTTTAGGGGGTGAACTATTCATTCATCAATTATGTGTTCCATGTACCCCACGTATTTGATCATAAACCTTACAAGTAGTGTCATAGTTACTAAAAATTCACAAGCACAAATTTTAAGGTCTATCTGCACGGGAGTAGGAAAATGTATGGGGCTCTGAGAAGATACTTTATACGTTCTAGTCTGATTTAAAAACGTATTATATGAAAAACGTTATCTTCATTTAAATAATTATTTTAAGTAATGTTAATCGTCGTAAGTGATTTGGGAATAAATTTCAAATGTACGTTCTTAGATTTAAATTAAATAATATATGGAGAACAGAATATGCTTGTTTCAAATGGAAATAGAAAAATTGTTAAGAAAATAGGTTGACATTTCTCTTTGTTTGTTGGTATGACAATATACCAACGAGAGTGACTGTAATGATGTAATGATCCCCACGGCTACAGAAAGCAGCAACTCGACGTCAGAGATCTATTACGATCCTGATGGTGGAATTCTTAAAGAATAGCTTTTCGTTCGTCAATAGGAATGCAAAGATTTGCCGAACATCATGTGTGCAAAGAACAAGGTAAAACTGACGGCACACGGTCCGTGTGTTCTAGATGTCAGTGTTAAACGTACCGGGTTCAACGTGCTGCTGAACGCTCAGAAACGACATGACTCGTGTATACAGTGTATGTGTGTCAACGTGGTATACGTGATTGCTGCGGGCTCGAGCGTTAGTTGACTGTATCTGGCTCCCAAATCACAGTTTGTTTACGAAACGGAGGGGCGCAAAATTCCAACGTGAACTCTACTAAAACACACTTTTCCCCTCTTGTCCATGTGCTACTCATGTTGTTCTATCTGCAGTATACGTAGATAAAAACTCCAGTGTCCATGAACGTAAGGCTAAATGGAAAGTACCATGACATCAATAAGGATATCGGATTATAAAAGTTCTGTTACAAATAGTGCGACACGGATTTACAGTAGTTTCCCACATGAGATAAACATTTTCACATATAAGTAAATCCATAAGGTCATTCTTACCTGATCACCGTTCCTTTTCAGCAGAAGAATCTTTAGAATAAGTGAAATACAAAACTTGAAACAAGAAAGTGCAAAATATTTTATTGCAATTAGGGCAAGCTTTATTGTAGATAAAGTCAACCTAACAAACTCACTCCAAGAAAGAGCGCACTTATATTTACTTAACATCGAATATTATAGAATATACTTCTGTTAAACTAATAAGAAAGTATCAGAACCATTTATAAAACGCGAAGGTTAGTAGAAAAAGAGTTTAGATTCAGTGAGACGTCAAAGAGCAACACATCACCCACTGCCTTACAATTCCGCGTCTTTACGCATTGCGCTACACCGACCATTAATTACTTACGACCATACTTTGTATCTTATCATCTCCTGGAGCTTTAATCGTAGTTATGTTTTTAACTGACGTTCAGTTACAACAAATTGAACGAAGAACAATGAATTTTCGATGGATTCTCGTTGTTGCGATTGCCTTGAAACGGCATACGTTCGTACTACCGGTAGGCAAATTACAGTAATTCTTTAACCAGAAATATGATGTTTCCCCTTCATTTTCTTAGAAAAAATCGTACGGTTAAGGACTGGTTTTCAAGAGATCCTCAATTTTTTGGAGCAGAAACGGCATATATAGATATTTGCTTCAACTGGAAGCCAATACGTTATTCTGTGCTCTGTAGTGAAGAGAGATGGCTTCATGTGACGTAGGTGGCGTTCTGCCATCTCATTGGTCTACGTTCAAACGCACATTCAGAACATCTGACATGCTACATATTGCTCTGCGAGTTCGAAAAGACTTCGCAAAGTGTTTTTTCCATGTTATGACGTCATAAACTCCGCAGAATCAACGCTCAGTATCCGAATGCACGGTCCATGTGCCGAAAGCTTAAGGGATATGTGAAATTGGTACAGATTCTGTAAACCTGAATCTGAGGTAATAATTTTATGTATCTGAGATATGTGTAATTGTATTCACTCTGTTATGTCTTGTATGATGAAGACTGACTGACTGGCTTCATTTTATGAGTTTCGATAAGTATGTGCTTTTGTTATACCATTAGAGAAAACCATTTAGATTTTGTTAAGGTATTTAAAGAAAAAAGAAACCAAACTAAAGATGTTTGTTGTATAAAAAAACTGGTAGTATTCGAGATTTATTTTTTCTATCATTTTTTCCCGGATCACGTCGACGTAGTATATGTTTGGCTGTGCGGAAAAAGTTTCAATTCTTTTTATCTCTTTGTGCTTACGCAACCGAATATACGACGATTAGTTGGTCACGAAATATAAAAATCTGTTTTTCTTCTCACTTAAGCTTCCACCAGCAACTTCACTCCTCTCTCTCTCTCTCTCTCTCTCTCTCTCTCTCTCTCTCTCACGCACACACACACACACACACACACACACACACACACACACACACACACACACACACACACCAGATCCTTTAAAGAGTCGAACATGTATAAAAAATCCTTCAAATGTCTTACTCCTTTACCAGCCAGTTAATGTGTTAAATATTTGACGTTAAGCGCTTGAAGATACAAAACCCTAATTATGTTGGACTATCAAAAAAGTCAAAAACAAAACTGGTAAACAAAAGAAGGTGATAACCACTTAATATGTTCACCTAAGACCTTTCACGGCAAATGGTGCACAATGTCATATTGTTGAGTTTTGGCTTGACAACAGCAAGTAATTTATAAAAGGAAAGTCTTCACAAATATGGGGTCATATCTCCTGAACTATATGTCATGCGTTAACATACTTTTGCAGGAACATTCAGTGGTATATGTGGATACTGTCGACAAAGTGTTGCCAGTATGATATGTAGTAAAGAAGTAATAGATTAAAACGTCGTGCCTCATACTGACGTGAACAGCGAAAACGTGGTAAGTGACAATCTCTTACCCCTTCATTATTTTGTGGGGGTTGTCAGCGAGAAAAAGTTTCAGAAATGTTTTAAATTACCTGTAACATTTGTTGGAAGTCACTACCTGCTCTCATTCTCAAGTACTGGATGAATATTGTCCACATAATATGCGCACCGTAAGATATGCTACCTCAAGGAGTAGACACTGTTTCTAACTGTAATATTTGACTTATTGTGCTGAACCTTTAATGTTATACCTCATAATGAGCCAAACACGAAAATATTTCAAGCTTTGGTCACCAGTTTGTAATACCTATTTTTGACCTATTTTATATCGGTATCGATATTCCGATGTCAGTTTGTAGTATTGCATACGTACGAGTATAATGTTGTATCTGTCGTAGAAAATTTTTGGCTTTGTATACATGTCTCAGCTCTGTGAAGTTCTTGAACGATGTTGTTTAAATTATGCTTGTGTATTTAAATAACTAATGGAATGATTTTTATGTAATTTACTGTAAATAACTTGGCCCATAGTTAGGGAACATAGGGTTGAATGTAAAAGATGTAGGGAAGCCCCGCAGCTACGGAAGTAGCCTGGCGGATTGGAAAAGGGGTGTTGGCGAGCAAGTGGCAACTCGTCCTTTGTGTCGGGTAAGGAGTCTGGGTTGAGCCGTGCTGTGGTTAACAACTGGCTAGCAGTAGCGGATCATTGTGGCTCATATTCCTGGAGTTTTGAGGCCAGAATAGCTTAAGGGCAGTAGTTATGGGCCTCGGATTCCGCATTTGGTGATACCATTATCATGGCATGGTTTCTGACCCTATAAAAATACAATTCCGACGCCAAGGGAATACATAACAGGGCGAGGCCAAGAGTATTGCTATGACTACATCGCCGCCACGTTAACAGCCACTGGAAATTGAGCCACCAGTGCCACCAGCTTCCCACTAAATCGTTTATATTTGGCACTCTGTAAATCGACCAGGTATTTGTGAAATTTGGTTGATTTTAATAATAATCGTGGTATTGTTAAAAGCTCTATCTTATACCCGTGATTAACCCAAATCACAAACCTGGACAGGAATCCTATCCTAGTAAATTTTATTCCGAGTGTCCTAATTTATTATGAGAAAGTGGTTGAACTTGAATATAATGTTGTGTTGTCATTTGGACAGCCAATTATAATTTTGAGTAGGTCAAAAGACTGCTTCTGAAAGCACACTTGTTATTTAAAGCGTTATAGTTTGTTGTGCTTTACTTAACTGATAATTAATGATAAGAATACTTACCATTTCTCATACATTCTAGTGTAGTTTTGTTAATGAGCATCATTCTTCTAACCATGAAAGTTTAAATGCCCTCATGTACTAGGCTTGTTAATGAAGCAATGCAATGCTCTTTCAAGCCAGTGTAGTAAATTTTCATTCTGTTTAGTTGTTCAAACCGAGTTAAGAAAGAACTATTTACTGTGTTATCTATTCTAATGCAAGTTGGTTAATGAACAGGCATAGATACCCTGTACTAAGCAATGAAGTTATAGATTATGATCATTAGCAGACCCTCTGATTTAAATTCAGAATCATTTCAAGCTTTTCCCTGTTCAATATTGCCACTAGTTTCATGTGTGTCGGCAATTGGTTTTATAAATTGTTACACATATTTCATCTAAGGTATGTGTTATTGAGAGGCATATGGTTCAAAAATGGCTCTGAGCACTATGGGACTCAACTGCTGAGGTCATTAGTCCCCTAGAACTTATAACTAGTTAAACCTAACTAACCTAAGGACATCACAAACATCGATGCCCGAGGCAGGATTCGAACCTGCGACCGTAGCGGTCTTGCGGTTCCAGACTGCAGCGCCTTTAACCTCACGGCCACTTCGGCCGGCAGAGGCATATGTTACTGGTTACTATCTCATTGGCCATTTGTGTGTTAGTGTCACATTTATCTGCAAGGTTAGGTGACTGTGTTGTAGTATGAACAGATATAAGGAAAGAGTTTAGTGTGTGTGTCTAAAAAGGTTAGGTTAGCCTCAGCGTTGCCTTCTGCCTTATTATTTGGCTTGACACTAGACTGCCTAATTAGTCTTGCGACCGGTTTTAATATGTAATGTTACAACTTGCTTTTGTGCTGGGAGAACGTCCGTTCCAGACTCACCATTTACTATTGTTTATACTCTGCTACAGTGTTTCGGAAACTAATCCCAGTTTGATTGTTCTGTTGCCATTAGGTTGGTTCACGTTCAATTTTCTCAAACATTCCTTGCAGAGGTATAGCGTTAGCATCGATTCCCGTTTTAAGGAGATCGGTGGTACCGTTACAAGTTGTATGAAATACTGAAAATAAATTTTTTGTTTCCCCTGGAAGCTGCTAGATAGGCAACCTGCAACTGGACTTGTATGACACTTTTATCCGTTTAGTAATGCAGATACCAGTTTGACTAAATCTATTGCGATACTGCAGTCACTACCACGGAGGAAATCAGACCATTTTGTTATACCTTTTTCAATACTGAGAATCTTAGGAAGTGTCGTAAAATACAGGCCGATTCAGCTACGGCTACCATTGTCGTCTTACGCAACCAGCAAAGTTATATATACCTTCATAAACCATGAGCGAGATTTTCATATTCTCTCGCTCGCTACTCGAAAACTATTTGTCCTACAGAAAAAATTAACATAACTTTTCTGCAGGAAATTTAATATAGTTAAATTTTGTACTGGGATGCGTTTTCGCTAGATGTCGTAGTTTTCTAGTTATTCACGTTAAACGTACTAAAGCGCCCTTCAAACGCACCCACAGTCCCACACATAGCCCCCATCGGTCAGGATTTCTAGGATGTTTCACATGGCATTCCGCCCTACTAGTATACAAACATTTGCGACTGCACGAATTATTTCCCACATTCGATCTCTTTTGGTCTTTAATGATTGACCTGATTACACCACCGGCTGAGTCGAGACACACACAAATTGTGAAATTGGCGATTGTGTATATTTTATCCTAACAATTTTATGAATTTTAACAGCGTAAAATAAACAATTACACCGTTGCATTCGTCAGGCCTTCTGACCAGGAAATTACTGTGCTTGTAAGGGTTAAATTTGAATCGGATTGCAAAAGCAGTTATTTTAGTGAGACGTTTACGAAAGTAGTTTTTGTTTCATTACCCTCACCGACACGTTTAAACTAATAATACTAACGAAATATCCAACTATGTGGATGGCGTAATACCCCAAACAATATAGACGAAAAAAGGGCGAATATCGGGAATAGTTCGTGTAGCCGATGATTTTTCTACAATGGTAGAAGGGAGTGCCGTGAACATAATACTAGAAATTCTGAATGGTGAGGGATAAGTATGGGTGGAAATGCATTTGAAGATCGCTTTTGTACGTCTTTCGTGAATAACTCTAAAACCATCTTCTCCAGCGAAAACGTATTCCAGTACAAGGTTTAGCCACATTACATTTACTACGAAAATATCCTGACCATTTTTTCTGTAGGGCTGGCGCATATCGAGTGAGAGAATATGAAAATCGCGCACGTGGTTTATGAAACCACGTATATCACTGCGGGTTGCATAAAACGACAGCACTAGGGCACCTGAATCACTCTTTATATACGTGGCACGTGATTTCCAAGAAAATATTGACTTCATTCTTTTATTTATGGGGTTTTGTATATCTCTGAAATGTATCGCCAAGTTCAGATGACCCTTCTTCCTTTGGAATGAGCATCCGGCTCGCTTGGCAACAGCAATAAATGTTGCGTATTTATAGCGGATGGAAGCGACGTGATGGTACGGCGTACCTTATTCCTGACACACTGTCTGGCCGCGAGCAACTGCCTAGTATCACTCGTCTTGGCTATCGTGCTATCGACTGGTACGTGGACTTAACAGTACGTGATCTTGGAGGCCACAGACGCACGTGTGACACCAAAACTGGCTATTCGCTGTGGTGACAAATGTGCAATCCCTCCAACTCAGCAATTATCAAAGATAAGGACTGTAAATAAGTACTCTCTTATTCATCTCAGTTATTTAATAACTTTGACGCAGAAGTAACAACAAAGCTGTAGGAAACAGTTGACTGCAAAATCACTGCCCATGAATTATAATCAGTAAGACACAGTTTGATACGGATGGCCCAGCAAGAAAGCTCCCCGGGATACGGCAAGGCACAGATTTCGGCTGTCCGCTTTCCGTGAAGCTTGTGTAATATCTCAGTTTCATTTTTTTCCGCCCCTAGTATAGAAAACACATTTCCTTACGACGTAATTTAAATATGTTGTCCACTCAAATGTATAGAAATTCGGTGGCAGACTTTTTTTTGCTCTCTGGTCTTTCAATTGTCTTCCTCTCTATCGAGACTGAACGTTGCCAAAGATCAATTCTGATTCGTCAAAGTCATCAATCTTAGACGCTCCGTCTCACGTATTTAGCCGCCAGTTTAAAGAATGTAACTTATAATTACTGCGACACGAAAGAAAATACAAACATTTTTAGGATTTTATTGATTGAATGCTGTCCAAACGACAAATGCGCTGCTCAAAATAAAACACAAGATAAAGAGAATCTTGTCTCTTTTATTCATCTGTTTCGTCCGATCTCCCTCAGCTATATGTTCACAGAATGCGCTGCTAAGCAGCAGTGGAAGTAAAAAACTACCAGTATTCTCACGCTCGGAACAAAATATTTTATTCAGAGTCAAGAGCAAATATAATATTCATTCATGCATCCCCTTTATTATTATTATTATTATTATTATTATTATTATTATTATTATTCACGTATGGGCCCAATAAGACAACGCGAGATACAATTCATCAATGTCGCTTTTGATGGTTGGCCTTCCTTCGTGTCCAAATGTGTTTCATCATTTCAGAATGAAGTCTCTTTCCTTCATCAGACCGCAATGTTCCAGTCCGGTTTCTAACTTCCCTCTGACCAACTTTCCAATCAAACATCTTTTGTCTGAATATTTTTCTACCTGTAACCTCTGCCTCAGTTATGCCGGCTACTTTAAGATCCCCCTTAACAACAGCGATCCATTTAATTGGCTCAGTTTGGCCTTACCTCGGTTTTCGTAGATTTCTACTATTTTTAGTCAACCTCGTGGGTGTCATTCTTTTAATGTGCCCATAAAATTTAAGTCTTCGTTTTCTCATGTCACTATGTATGTCTGCGTATTCTTCTATTTCCCTGTTACTTCTCAGCTTATAAGTTTCTCCACCAGTAATTTTTGGGGCTAATATTTTCCTAATAATCTTTCTTTCTTTCTTTTAATTTATTCAATATCCCTCTTCCTCCTTAAAATTATAGTTTCTGCTCCTTGATGATTCAGGTTTGATCATAGTGCTGTAACTCCTAACTTTACTAAATTTAGAAAGTGATTTTTTATTATAAATATTTTGTGTTACTCTGAATGCGTTTGCCAATTTTTGACAGCGATCTTCATTTGCTGCTTTTTTCAGATCGTTTTCTTGTATGATTTCCCCCCAAGTATTTAAACTGGGAAACCCTTTTTGTTTTTACATATTTCGTGTTCAAAAACTTTGGTGCTCGTTTGTTGCATGTCATATGTTCCAGTTTTTCGAATAATATTTGCATTCCTACTTTTTCCGCAACTTTTTTAAGAATTTCAATTTGTTTTAGAGCTGTGGTAATATCCCTAGTTAAAATTTTCAGAACATCTGCAAAGGCCAGGCAACCTACTCTAACACTGAAACTTCCTGGCAGATTAAAACTGTGTGCTCGACCGAGACTCGAACTCGGGACCTTTGCCTTTCGCGGGCAAGTGCTCTACCATCTGAGCTACCGAAGCACGACTCACGGCCGGTCCTCACAGCTTTACTTCTGCCAGTATCTCGTCTCCTACCTTCCAAACTTTACAGAAGCTCTCCTGCGAAACTTGCAGAACTAGCACTCTTGAAAGAAAGGATACTGCGGGAGAGCTTCTGTAAAGCTTGGAAGGTAGGAGACGAGATAATGGCAGAAGTAAAGCTGTGAGGACCAGGCGTGAGTCGTGCTACGGTAGCTCAGATGGTAGAGCACTTGCCCGCGAAAGGCAAAGGTCCCGAGTTCGAGTCACGGTCGGGTACACAGTTTTAATCTGCCAGAAAGTTTCATATCAGCGCACACTCCTCTGCAGAGTGAAAATCTCATTCTGGAAACATCCCCCAGGCTGTGACTAAGCCATGTCTCCACAGTATCCTTTCTTTCAGGAGTGCTAGTTCTGCAAGTTTCGCAGGAGAGCTTCTGTAAAGTATGGAAGGTAGGAGACGAGATACTGGCAGAAGTAAAGCTGTGAGGACCGGGCGTGAGTCGTGCTTGGGTAGCTCAGGTGGCGCTGGCACGGTAGCTCAGCGTGTTCGGTCAGAGGGTTAGCTGCCCTCTGTAACAAAAAAAACTGAGTTAATCGATCAACGACGAACTTAAACGGATGTCTTACGACGTCCGCCCCGAGCAGATTCAACGAACAAAAAGCGAACAAAATGAGATTTAAAAAAAAGAAAAGAAAAAAAAAAGAAAAAAAAGGTGGTAGAGCACTTGCCCGCGAAAGGCAAAGGTCCCGAGTTCGAGTCTCGGTCGGGCACACAGTTTTAATCTGCCAGGAAGTTTCATATCAGCGCACACTCCGCTGCAGAGTGAAAATCTCATTCTCTACTCTAATACTACCTCTACCTAACTTGGTTGATTGATCTATATTTTGACTCAATTTTTGCTCTCGCCTTCCTGTAATTACCTTTTCTAAAACAAAGTTAAACAGTAATGGGGAGACTCCAGCTCCCTGTCTAACACGTCTTTATATCAAATGGTTCAGAAATTTCTCCTATGAATTTAACTTTAGAGCTAGTGTCAGTTAACGTTTCTGCAATCAGTGTTACAGTTTTATTGTGTAGCCCTTGATCCTTTAAAATTTGGAAAAGAGATTGACAGTCAACTGAGTCGTAGGCCTTTTTAAAATCCACAACTGTGCATGCAATATTGTTACCAGAAATCTTGCGGTGCCTAAGAATTAGTTTGAATTTAAGAATTTGTTCTGGACAAGATCTGTTTGGTCTAAAGCCTGCTTGGTATTCACCAATTTTAGATTCTAACTGATCTAGGGCTCGATCAAGTAAACATTGCGAGAGAATTTTGTATGTGACCGGGAGAAGAGAGATTCCTCGGTAGTTATTAACGTCGGTTCTGTCCCCTTTTTTATGCAGTGGATGAATTACGGCAGTTTTCCAGTCCTCAGGTACTTTCTCAGTTTGCCAGATGTGCCCTATTAGTTGAGTGATCTCTTTTATAGTGTTAGGGCCAGCTGATTTTAGAGGTTCTGCAATTATACCGTCATCTCCGGATGCTTTATTGTTTCTAACTCTCTTAATTTAATTAATTATTTCGATTTCGTCAGGTTCTTTAGAGTCAGGGTTGGTGTTTCTAGTTTGCTGTGGTTGGAATTTATTCGCTGGCTGTGGACAGTTTGATAGTTTTTCAAAATAATTATCAAGTACCTTACAATTTTCCTGGTTGTTAAGAGCCAAACTGCCATTTTCATTTTTGAAGCAAAGACTTCCCCTTTAATTAATTAACTTCCCTGAGTCGCGATACTCGGAAATACGCTACAGGCGTGTTATATCTTATTCTTCTAATGTTCTACAACAAGAGCGCTTCACCTCGAACATGTATCAAATATGAGTACAGACAAATGTCTGATGGCATTCAGAAGATTCGTTCCGAGGAGAGGACTGCGAAACACCTTTTACCCTGACACTGCAAAAACATTTCAAGCCACGAACACGGAACTAAAAAAACTCTCAATTCTTTGAGGACAGGAAAATCAGCCAGCAATGGAAGTTCATTGTTCCACAAGCAGTTTGGTCGAGAAGTTGGCAGGAGTGCATAGTAGGTACAAGGAAAAGCTGCCTCAGAAAGGTTTTAAAAAGATCCGTAATAATAAAGAAACATTTAGGACTTTGAAATAATAATCAGTCTTGATCGCAAATTTTTATTAAAAATCAGCCGTTTCTATCACACCTAGGTCATCATCATTAGGTGCGCAGTTGCTAGTGGTGTCTTCCGACATGTCAGCATTCTGCTCTTCGTCTTTGTTCACCACCTATCAAGACATGGTCTGATGATTATCTAGATATGCTCGAAACCGGTTACCACTGGTAAGTAATTTTAAATTTTTAACAAAAATTTGTGATCAAGACTGATTGTTATTTGAAATTATCTAAGCAGATAGCTGCTTATTCCGATAATGTTTTCAAAATTTTTTTTACCTTGGAACCGGTGGACATAGAAGCCGACATGAACTCGCGCCCAATAGCACAGTGTGACTCGGAAACACTTACACCGAACCATTTCTTAGCTGACTGAATTACCAGTGACCCTGAACTGAGTATACCGCAGGGTCTTAGAAGAGAGACAAGGCAAAGAGAGAAGCAGCGAAATGACTTCATGAGGAGGTGGAAGGAAGAATATCGTCTCGAGCTCACAAACTATCGTCAAATTCAGTGTGCTAAGAGGAAACCTGTCCAATGCTAAGTAGGAGATACTGTTCTGTTACAGGGACGCACACTGCCGAGGCACCAGTGGAAGAGAGCCTGCACAACTGAAAGAAGATCAGGAAGAGACGGTATAGTGCGTACCTTAATGTAGCTGGTCGTCGCATTTGAGACTGACCAGCATACAGAGGATGTTGAGGATTGCAAATAAACACTCTGTTTTTTTTTTTTTACTTATCCTTGACGATAGAACTAATAATAAGGCTGTAATAAAATACACGTGGTGTCGTGTTTGTTAACCCACGGCATATAACAACGTCTAATTCAGTTATTCGTGAATGTTGCATCGGATGTATGCCTTGAGGCTAACTCTGCGTGGCCGACGGTGGTCAAATTATATGACACATTAGCAAGTTGCTGATCGCCACAATTAATTCTTATCTTCTTCGTGGGAAGCATTTAGGCTCCACATACGTAACCGGCGAGGCAAGAAGAATCAGTGGCTGGCGGTTCCTGACAAACGTTCAATGCGTTATCGTTGCGCAACACGCAGCACACATTCACTTGTAGCAGACGACTCTATTTGGTGCGCCTTGATCGTCGGGTAGTAGGTGCTGTTATCGAGTTTTTCTCTCATCTCCCTCTCGCTTTCAAGTGTTGGAGAAATGCCGGCCAGTGTGGCCGAGCGGTTCTAGGCGCTTCAGTCTGGAACCGCGCGACCGCTATGGTCGCAGGTTCGAATCCTGCCTCGGGCATGGATGTGTGTGATGTCCTTAGGTTAGTTAGGTTTAAGCAGTTCTACGTTCTAGGGGACTGATGACCTCAGAGCCATTTGAACCATTTTTTTTTTTTTTTTTTTTTTTTTTTTTTTGCAGAAATGCTACAGACGTACTCTCGAGACCTATACTGCTTACTTAAACTGCGGTCATATTGTACACATATGTGTAGGATGTAAAAAAGATCGAAGGATCTCCGTGGATAATGCATGACCTATATAGTTATTAGCCTTTACAATCTTCCCAGGTTGCGTCATTTTGCTCGAAAGTTGCAGTGAACGGGAATTGTATAATTTTAACACTACATTGTAAGAATGAACCTTTGTTAAGGTACAACTCTAAAAAACCAGCGATTGCATTACGAGTTACTAGGTGGATGCGTGTGGAAGTCTTTACTATTGCTATCGCTTCGGAAAATACGCATATGTCGATTCGTCGTAACATTTCTTTAGCTTCGTCTCTTCCCATCTATTTTTCCTGGCTCTGCCTTCTCGTTTCGCTGCCACGTTGAAAACAAAAGTATTCAAAGCGCGCCGATAGTTACTTCTCACGCCTATCAAAGAAATATTATAAATTAAAGATTCTAGGTATTCGACAATCTGTCTATTATTCTGACTTAATTCTCGAACAGTACTTTCTAAATAAAGTTTGTGTGATACTTCTGATTACAGTTCGACAAAAGTACGACGACGTTAACAATTCCCATATTTAATGGAGGCGTTGTCTGCAGAATGACAATAACCAGTTAGCAGCGTCAGACGAGGAAGTGCTTCTTTCGGCGCACTATTACCTGAGGGCAGTGCTTGAGACATTTCTCATACGTAAAACGCTAAAACTCAAGAAACTGCGACCATTACACTTCGTGAAAGGGACCAAAACGCATGATATTTTGCCGCAGGAGAGGACTGTAAAAAAAATGACATTTTGCAAACCAAATCCTAAAATTCAATTACAACTACTCGAAAACTTCGCTTAAAGCAAATGGAACGTGAACAAAGTTTGCCGTGTCGCCAGAATTGCTGCAAAAAAAGCTCAGAAGCAGATTACCGTGGGGACATAATTTTTTTTTTTTTTTTTAATTATAAGCAAGGTTATTCTATCAAAGTCCTGTTCCGGATATTATACCTGTGAGATGATGTGCTCTAAAAACGTATTATATTTTCTGTATAAAAGTCTACAATGCTGATAAATAAATTAATTATTCTGTGTTATGTGAAGAGATGTACCCACGATAGCCACACAGCGTGAATTACCTACACTTGAGTTTTGCTTAGCTCTAGTGCCTACCGGTCATAAACTTTATCTCCCATCAAAGCAGTCAGCAGTTCGACTTCTTTCGCCGTTCTGCGGCCAACAGTCACGGAAATAACCGCCGCTAAAAAATATTTCTATATTTCCAACTAACAAGCTTGACATTTTAACTAAAATTACAAGCACTATGCTACATGTTCCGTTGCTACTCATCAAGAGAGTGAAATATAAGTAGCCATCATAAGGAGAATATAAATTAAATGCGTTCTTCTACGCAATTAAAACAAAAGTACTGAAAAATTTCTGGTGAAATTCATTCAATGAAATTCGCAAAATTTAACACCGAGTCAGGTTTATTCTCGATAAAATAAAAGGTAGATAGTCATCCTCGAACATATGAGTATTACAATAAAACTGATTCAGTTTTGAAACCTAAAATATTAGAGATGTAATCGTAAGTGTTAAAAAGATTGGTGCAAAACACGCTTTAGATGCACAAGCTGTGAGTTTTTCCAACAAAGTATTTGGAGAAACATTGATTTAGAGTCGAGAAAAAGCTGCAGCAACAGTGTAAGAAAGTGTCGGACGCTGAACTGAGGCTAACGATGTTTCTTTACAGAACAAAAAGAGATATAGGGCGAGTGGTGATGATATACGACTGCCCTTTGATGGAATGAAGTACGTTTTTAAGGGACGCTATTATAATTATCCGTCGATACAAACAGCAAATAAATGCGGCGGTAACGGTTCCTGCCTGTCGTGCTGGCAGAGATTTCACTCGGCCGCACCGCCAGCGACGTCTGCTCGCTCACCTGGGAGGCCGCGCGGTCCGGCAGGGGCGTGCCTCTCGTTCCGGAGTCGGAGGATCGCGCGTCCGCTGCGAGCTGCCTGGCGGGTTGCCTACGCGCTGCGGCAGGTCCGCACGGGGCGCCGGGCTGCACACGACTGAGCCCCGCGCAGCGTCGCCAGCGCCCCCGGCGACCCGCGCTTCCGCGCATGCGCGGTGGCGCCGCCCGCCGGCGCTGCTGTGCGGTGTTTACACGCGCGCGCCCGGCACCGGGCAGAGGCGGCGCGTATTGTTCGGGGCGCGGGATTAGCAGCCTATTACCGCTGCCGGGTCGCGGCCGAGAACGAGCCACGAGAGAGGACGTCCTCTTCTGCGATCGAAGCTCACAGCGGTCCCTCAGGGCGCTCTGTTTGGACGAGTGCGGAAAAGCGGACCAGAAAGAAATGCGAGGGACGTTCAGCAAGTACTGCTATACTTTTTTTTTTCCTCGGTCAGTTTCGGCTGGAAAACTGCGGAATTTGTTGTGGGGTATCGTGGAATATTCTCACTTAAGCCCTTGCAGTTTCATAAAGTAGCGACTGGTGGCAGTGCTATATGTAACCCTCGAATTGGCTCTGCAACGGACGTGCGTTCCAAGCAGAGAGCTGTTTCCTTTTAGCGGAAAATCAGAGCATCACAGATATTCATAGGTGGTTGCAGAATGTGGGCGTGAACAAAAGCACAGTGAATCGTTGAGCGAGGCGTCTGTCATTATCGCAACAAGCGCACGCAAGGCTGCTTGTGGCAAATTTTTTGTCGAACATCATCATAGGCGATTAAATATGGGAAACAAAATGGTAATACATGGAGTGCATTGTGAATTGTATTCTGTATTTAAACCTGGGACCTAGAAACAACAGTGAGGCTTCGTCCTGCCGTAGCCCTCAGTGGATCACAATCCCACAACAGTCCACAGCAGTCCACCCACCCCACTGCCGCCCCACACCGAACCAAGGGTTATTGTACATGGAGACAGTGTTTGCACAGCAATCAAAAATGGTTCAAATGGCTCTGAGCACTATGGGACTCAACTGCTGAGGTCATTAGTTGCCTAGAACTTAGAACTAGGTAAACCTAACTAACCTAAGGACATCACAAACATCCATGCCCGAGGTAGGATTCGAACCTGCGACCGTAGCGGTCTTGCGGTTCCAGACTGCAGCGCCTTTAACCGCACGGCCACTTCGGCCGGCGCACAACAATCGCCGACATAGTTTAACTGAGGTGGAATCAATGGAACCAGCCCGCATTCGTCGAGGTAGATGGTAAACCGCCTTAAAAACCATCCACAGTCTCACTGGCACACTGGACCTCGGCACTAATTCGTGCCAGGGACTGGCATTCCTTCCAACTCGGGAAGCAGCGCGTTAGACCGCGCGGCTAGCCGGGCTGACAATCCATGGAAGAAAAAGTTCAGAGCCGCAAATTCAGCTGGTAAAGTTTCGGCGAAAGTCTTCAGGGAAATATGAAGGAGTTATTCTGTTTGATGTCTCCGCTCATTGTGCAACGATCAACTCTGAAGTATATTGTACCACCCTCATGAAAATTAAGAAACGTCGCCATCAAACCGCAAGTGAACTCATCCATGTCCATTACAGCGCAAGGTCCAGCACAAGTCTGTGCAAACGAGACGAGCTCACAAAAGTCCATTGGACTGTTCCTTCTCATCCACCCTACATCCTGCACCTCACACCTTTCGACTTCCATCTGGTTGGTCCAATGTAAGGTGCACTCTCCAGGAAGCAGCTCGTGGGTGATGCAGCAAGATGCAGGCTCGGACATCAACCAGTAGAGTGTTTCCATTTGGGCATACACGCATAAGGCTGTCGCGCTGAACAGCGACTACGTTGAAAAATAGGTTTTGCCGGCCGAAGTGGCCGTGCGGTTAAAGGCGCTGCAGTCTGGAACCGCAAGACCGCTAAGGTCGCAGGTTCGAATCCTGCCTCGGGCATGGATGTTTGTGATGTCCTTAGGTTAGTTAGGTTTACCTAGTTCTAAGTTCTAGGGGACTAATGACCTCAGCAGTTGAGTCCCATAGTGCTCAGAGCCATTTGAACCAAAAATAGGTTTTGTATCCAAAAGAGTGGATAATAATATTTTGTACTGAATCCTGAATTAAACCAACCTGCTTTGAGAAAAAAATGTGTTGCCTTACTTATTGATCACCTCTCACAGCAGTAAATAACCCGTTTCATGGGCTGTGAGTATGCTGTCACGTCGTATTATTACGACCACCTCCTAGAGGACTAGATGTGGGGGTTTAAATGATGTGCCTATTAGAACAGTTGATACGGAAATACTAAGGAATGAAGACACACGCTTGAAGTTCAAATGGCTCTGAGCACTATGGGGCTTAACTGCTGAGGTCATCAGTACCCTAGAACTTAGAACTACTTAAACCTAACTAACCTACCGACATCACACACATCCATGCCTGAGGCAGGATGCGAACCTGGGACCGTAGCGGTCGCGCGGTTCCAGACCGAAGCGCCTAGAACCGCTCGGCCACTTCGGCCGGCGCTTGAAGTTCTCTGAGGGTATAGGTAATATGATACTGAATAGTTCAGTAGGCAGTTCGGTCGAATAAGAAAAGACATTTCTAAAAAGAGCTGTCGCAGAAGCAGAATGGTTAGGAAGTAGGAAGGTAATCACGAAGAAACCATGTGTAACAGAAGGAATACTTTAATTGATCGACGAAAGAAGGAAGTACAAAAATATTCAGGGAAATTCGATAGCACAGAAATACGTGTCGCTTAGGAACGAAATAAATAGGAAGTGCAGGCAAGCTAAGGCAAAATAGCTGCACGAAAAAAGTAAAGAAACCAATACACAAATGATCGTCGGAAGGATGGACTCAGCATATAGAAAACTTAAAATAACCTTCGATGAAATTAAAAGCAAAGACTGTAACATTAAGAGTGCAATGGTAACACTACAGTAGTTGAGAGACCAGATAGGTGAAAAGAGAACACTGAAGTCCTCTGTGAGGGGGAAGACTTGCTTGATGACGTTATAGAAGAAACAGAAGTCGACTGGGCAGAGATAGGGGATCAGTATTAGAATGGTAATTTAAAAGAGCTTTGGAAGACTTAAGATCAAATAAGGCAGAGGTGATAGATAACATTCCCTCAAAATTTCTAAAATTATAGGGGGAAGTGTTAACAAAACTACTACTCACGTTTGTGTGTAGGATGTATGAGACCTACGATGTACTATCAGTCTTTAGGAAATACATCATTCAAACAATTCCGAAGATAGCAAAGGCCACAAGTGCGATAATCATCACAGAATCAGCTTAACAGCTCAGTCATCCAAGTTGCCGACAAGAATAATATACAGAGGAATGGAAAAGAAAATTCAATATCCGTTAGATGATGATCGGTTTGGCTTTAGGAAAGGTAAAGGCACCAGAGAGGCAGTTCTGACGTTGCTGTTGATAGTTGAAGCAAGACTGAAGAAAAATCGAGACATGTTTTTTGGATTTGTCGATCTGGAAAAATCGTTCGACAATGTAAAATGGTGCAAAATGTTCGAAATTCTGAGAAAAACAGCGGTAAGCTCTAGGGAAAGGCGGATAATATAAAATATGTACAAGAACCTAGAGTGCAAGCCCAAGAATGAAGAGCTCGGATTAAAATTCAAGGTGAAACCGTGACGAAGCAAGCTGGGATCTTTTTACTTCCTGTCTTGTTCGCCGTCTGCCTCCTTAAAATTCATTTTTTTTTATTTTTGACTAATTACTATTAACGTGTGTGGGTATAAACTGCATTTTCATAAAAGAGAAAGGTTCGCCCTCAGTTTTAAAGAATATAATACCAGATCTAATTTTGTACTTAGTTTTGTGTAGGTCATTGATTTCCTAATTTATTTTTTCTACTCCTAGTTAATGTCTTTCATTATAGGTTTAAATCAGTAATTGTTTCGTAACTTAAATTCTGTTGTTGACTTATAAACAAATATAAATTCTGTACTAATTATAAGCATTTGGAAGACGAAATCTGACATTCTTTAAGTATTTATTTGGCTCTATTCGAAAACATGTTAGCAAAGCCAGCCCTTAATTAATCCCACAGTAATTACCAGTTTCGTCAAAAGTTTGTATAACTATATCTGTTAATTTCATCATCTAAACAAATAATTCGGCTTATCCCTCGTGGTAGAAGAAACAGATAAAAAGAACCAATTTTTCGATGTATTCAGTTAATTTAATGAATTATGTTTTAATTGTGATATCTGTAAATTAAACATCAAACAATGTATAGTTTCAGTACCTAGTATTGTGATGATGTATAAAGGCCCGATTTTTGGTCCCGAGACTGTCAGTCTAAGGCCGATTTTCAAATAAGAAACCCATATTGGTTAGATCAACAACAATGCATCTGTGAAATAATTGTAACACAATTAGGCCATTTGTTAAAACGATGACAGTGTCTGTTCAATACGTACCGTATTATTCTGCAAGAACTGTGAACTGTGTGGTTAAGTTACTGCTCATAGATATTCAATAGTAAGCTACTGTTGCAGTATGCTGGTGTTTGCCTGCAACCTGTTAATGAGGCTTATCAAAATTTTCCAATAGTTAACTGGCCATATAACTGTGTAATATTGGGAGTTGTGAACAGTGAAAGTAAAGAACTGTGAAACGTAGCATTGCAACTGTCGGCTACACCATTTACCGTAATCAGTGTTGAACTTTCATCCCCTATTTTTCAGCCAGTATAACAACGCAGTACATCGACATTGAGGACCATCAGCGAAGAAATAAAGCAGGTGAATGTCACAAATGGGTGTCAATGATAAAATTCGTTTCTGACATTGCAATCCTCAGTGGAAGTGAAAAAGAGTTACAGCTTGTGTTGAATGGAATGAACAGTCTAATGAGTACAGCATATGGTCTCACAGTAAAACGAAGGAAGACGAAAGTAATGAGAAGTACCAGAAAAGAGAACAGCTATAACGTTTCTTGGTAAAACATGCTTTATAACTATGCAATTATATATATATATATATATATATATATATATATATATATATATATATATATATATATGCACTGATTACGTCTGTGGACTCTGAATAATAATAGAATAAAGACAATTATGTTATATTTTGTATTTGTAAAGGATTAAGTACTGGATTTGTGACATAATATCCTTGTCGGTGAGTTCTGAAACCGACACAGAAAAGAATTAGTAAAGAAAAACTCAGAGATTTCATGACAATCAGCCATTGTATAAATAGTAGTGTAAGATTAATAATGGCGTTATCGTCTTCTTGGAGTCACGTAGAGAGGAGGAACCTGTGACGCTATGTTTAACGCATAGGTAGCTTTCTTTTGTCAAGATTGTAAGCTGGACGCCATTGGGCGCTGATTATAAAGAAATGTGTGTGTACTTGTTATTATTCTAGTTTTAAATATAGTTATTTAATGAGAATTCGTATGGTATTATTAGAAAGCTTGTCTGGTATTTTACCCATTTATTTAAGACATCTTCAGCTTCTTAAGTAGTGTTTTTGGTGCAGGGCTGCGACACGGCGGAACGAGCCGCCGCCGCGGCAGATTCAAATCTGATAATAAGGGCAACCATACCGCAATAAGTGGTCAGGTAAAAAGTGAATCTAAAAGTTTTTCTTACAGCAGTCCGAGATCGGAGTACAAAGCAGCAGATTTTACGTTGTGTTCCACAGGCGGACGCAGGCTGCTAATATTGTAAACTTTAACAGTGTCAAAGCTAAAATACTATCATGTTTCAAAAGGAAATCTTGCTAAGCAAAAATTATGGACTGGTAAAAGTTATAGAAAAATCATTTTCTGGTTAGTAATGATAGTCTCATGCTCTAGTGTTAGCCGTGGCACTGATTAATAATTAATGTTGACGAAAAATCCACTGCAAGGTTTGAGGTTCTTTAAGCATTGCGTACGGTAACTTCATTATTTTTGGTAACAGAGATAATTTCAGAACATTTTTAAGATAGTGGTAGCAGAGATGGATATGTAGTGCATTCTACTGAGTTACAGTAACAAAACTATTCATTTAATGAAAAGCCGGGTCCAGTATAATAATAAATAATCTCACTTGTTCGCAACATACAATTAACCAAAGTAAACCAGTGTTCAGAAAAAATAGTGGAGCACGAAACAGCGAGAAACTTAGCAACATAATTGTGGACCACGAAGTAGCCTAAGTGTGGTGTCACCGCCAGACACCACACTTGCTAGGTGGTAGCCTTTAAATCGGCCGCGGTCCGTTAGTATACGTCGGACCCGCGTGTCGCCACTATCAGTGATTGCAGACCGAGCGCCGCGACACGGCAGGTCTAGAGAGACTTCCTAGCACTCGCCCCAGTTGTACAACCGACTTTGCTAGCGATGGTTCACTGACAAAATACGCTCTCATTTGCCGAGACGATAGTTTAGCGTAGCCTTCAGCTACGTCATTTGCTACGACCTAGCAAGGCGCCATATTCAGTTACTATTGATATTGTGAATCATGTACCGTCAAGAGCGACGTTCATCATTAATGGATTAAAGTTAAGTATTCCACCAGCTACGTCCGTTTTTCTAAATTCTAATTTCCTTGTCCTGTTCCAGACCTCACGCCAGCCTGCGTGAGCTAAAACGCTTGCATTTCAGCCTACTCTAGTAACACGGTGTTGGCTCTCCTGCCAACCACAACACTAAGTTAAAGGATTCTACTGGTTAGGCAGCAAAATAGCCCAAGACGAACAGAACAAGGCTGACATCAAATGTAGACTAGCACTGGCAAAAAAGGCATTCCTGGCCAACAGAACTCTACTAGTATCAAACATAAGTTTTAATCTGAGGAAGAAATTTCTGAGAATGCATGTTTACAGCACAGGATTGTACAGTAGTGAGACATGGACTGAGGGAAAACCGAAACAGAAGAAAATTGAAGACTTTGAAATGTGATGCTGCACAAAGAAGAATGTTGAAAATTAGAGGCACTGATAAGATAAGGAGATTGTGCGCAGTATCGGCCAGGATAGAAATATGTGGAAAACCCTGACAGGGAGATGGGACTGGATGATAGGACATCTGTTAAGACATCAGGGAATAACTTCCATGGTACTAGATGGAGCTGCGGACGTCAAAAATTGTAGAGAAAGACAGAGATTGGAATACATCCAGCGAATAATTGAAGACGTAAGTTGGAAGAGCTTCTCTGAGATGAAGAGGTTGACACAATTTTCAGCCGCTCTGCGCATCCCCCTCCACTAACCACTGGCAGCCAATAATATTCATTCTCTTTCCGAGCGGCTAATAGAGAGTCACAGGTAGAGAGCGAGAATCTCGCTCCTACATGCTGCACTGTTGCCGAATTATTCAATTTTTTTTCTTGCAGCAGTATAGCTGTGAATGTGCATCTTGTAAATATTTAAGCGCGATAAAAAAAAAAAAAAGGTCAGCTGACGGCAATAAACGTGAAGTGCTTCACAAGCAGGCGAGGCGGATTATTTACCGCATTTATAACTTTTTCATACGTGAATTTAAGAGCAGTTCTCCTACTGTTGACACTGGAAGACACAAGAACGGACCCCAGAACCACGTGGTGCAGGCAAGAGAACTGTAAAGAGAATTGTAAAAGGAAGTGTCAGAGCTGTAGGAACCATCGAAACAGTTGGTTTCGTGTCGCCTGGAAAGTATCGAAATCGCAAGGAACCTGTAACACAAATGGATAGTTTCAACAAAGATGTTTTAAAATGCTACATATGAATTATGAATGCCCGAAATCACAAAAACGTGTTGCAGTTATGTACGCTTCAGTGGTTACGCACTTCGTCAATGTAAAGAATTTTAAAAAAACGTTGGTTCTAGATAAGTTAAGAAGAAAGTTTTTAGTTCAAAGAAGTGACATATGTGCAGTACGATGCAAGATAGGGAGGTAGTTCAACAGTGTATTACCTTTATGAAACATGGGCCAGTTAGAATCATTCCATGAAGATCTGCCTGAAAATGAGTGATGGAACTGGCGGTTTTAAAGTTCTCGTGGGAATAGGTTCTCGGATAATTATTCTGCATGCTGACTCTTCTTTTGGTTTTGTTTCTGAGAATAAACTTGTATTTACTTGCAAGAAAAACAGCAGTGAGTACCATTCGGCAATGAACGCTGTTAGTTCTTGACATGTTTCACAATTCTTGTCATACCTTGCTTCGAAGTCGGTCATTGCCAGGTATAACTCAGCTGTTACAGTGAAAACATCAAGTACAAACACGGGAAAAGCGGACATTTTTCCCCGGCTTGAAAATAAAAATATTAAGCACCGTATAAACCAGACTCGTGCCGGTCTCCAGCAGTTCGTTAATTTATACAAGTCACGTGACAAACCTACGAACTTGACTTCCTTGCACGTGAATGTGTCACACAGTTTTGCGTTTACCACATATCACTGCCAGTGTAGCCCCACGGAATTAATTTGGTCAAAGGGTTTTAAGGCTATGTGAGAGGAAAAAAAACATTGAAGATAACATACAGTGACTCGCTTGTGCATGAGGCAATAGACAATGAAGCATTAGACAACATCCAACCTGTAGCGCGGGCACAGTGTGCGACATGCTGAAAAGCTTCAGAAAGAAGAATTTGACAGGTAAGTGATGCTGTATATAAGCCGTGAACCTATCGTCGTAAATTTACAATCAGATTGTTCAGAAACAGACTCATATAGAAGTGGCGATGGTATCACGATGTAAACTTTGGACCAAGGAATAATATTTGTTAGTTTTAAAGACTCGTGGTTTAAAAAAATGCGTTTGTCAACATGTCAGTTGCATACATAATAATGTATGCCTTTTTGATTGGGACTTTGTATCCTTTTAGTTACGCAGACTATAATGTTCAACATATTGTCCAAGGCTAAGGTAATCTTCTCCCACCATGTTGCTGTCATTTTCAAGACACGAACTGGTAAGGCCCTAAAATGACAGTAACTGCTACTTGTCGAGATATCGATGGTTTTCGATGTTATCTGTCAGATTCCCTGGAATTATTCGCAAATGATGGTTAATTGTTTGCTTGTTCAATGGATTATAAATGCGGTCTCTCATTGTAATATCGAACGTGTCAGTGTACACTCATAATGCCCGTTAACAACGAAAAATATGACAACTTACTATTTTTACGATAGTCTTTTACATTACTCTTTTCTACCACTAATTCTTTTTTACACGCAGTGATTACACTTAACTATCGTCAAAAATATCAACCCAACCACCAACACACACACACACACACACACACACACACACACACACACACACACACACCACCTTAGACATTTTGAAAAATTCTATTGAGCAAAAGCAGTTGTCAAGCAGATAAAATGATTTCGGTTTGTGCTTGAAGTCAATTTTGTTGTGTATTAAAATTTTACTTATAATGCAGTTAAAATCGCAATAAATGGTAATTATTGCAAGCAGTTTCAATGTCGTTTTGAGAAAATTGTACTTCACGTCTCCACAAAGCTGTGTCAGCTGTTCTCGCCTCCCGACGTCACGTAAAGTAAATCTGTGGAGCAGTGGACGTGAATTAATGACGTGAATTAATATTTCTCTGCCGGCCGGAGTGGCCGAGCGGTTTTAGGCGCTTCAGTCTGGAACCGCGCGACCGCTACGGTCGCAGGTTCGAATCCTGCCTCGGGCATGGATGTGTGTGATGTGCTTAGGTTAGTTAGGTTTAAGTAGTTCTAAGTTCTAGGGGACTGATGACCTCAGCAGTTAAGTCCCATAGTGCTCAAAGCCATTTGAACCATTTAATATTTCTCTCATCACGATTGATCGAAATTGGTTTTAGTATTTATTATTCTCCTCATAGATTTGAACGTATAATACAACGTACCGTAGGCAAACGAGCCTGACTATTATCTGCAGCGGTGCAGTTCGGCAACGTGGACTTTTGTTTGCCCGCTCTCTGCTGCCGCGCATGCGGTGCTCTCATCTCCCCCCCCCCCCCCCCCGCCCCCCCGCCCCCTCCCACGCGCTTCCTTTCCGCTCCTCCTCTATGCTCAGAAGAGCCGTCCTAGGTGACGCGGGCTTTAATTGTACACTATCTGAGCAAAAGTATCTGGCCAACCCTATGTAATGCGGAACTGCCCGCTAGATGTCATGAGAGGCGAATCGACTAGTGAAGAAGGAAGCTGCGACTATTGTGTTGTCAACAGAGGAGCAGAAACAGCAGATTGGGTGGGTCAAGAGTGTTCAGTGACTTCGAACGCAGACTAGTCACTGGATGACACCTGAGAAACAAAACCATTAGAGACATATCCACCATTGTAAAGCTGCCCACGTTGACTGTTGGTGAGGTGCTTGGGATGTGGAAACGCGAAGGAACTGAGACGTTGCGGCTCTACGTCGTCCCTATTGAGACAGGAGATATGTGAACAGGCGCGCGGCGTGAGTCACGTGCGGGACAGGTGGTATCAGATTGCTCTAGTGTGTGTAGTTTCTATGCGATATGATAGAGGTCACTGGCTGACAGACACTGTTGCAGATGCAACCAGAATACTGTTAATTTTATTTACGATTTTTTTTTCATTTTTTAATTGTTTATTAATTACTACTGTTATTGTTTATCGTTATGAGAGTGAAAGAAGGTGTGAATGTGAAATACTGTTTTATGTAATGTTTTTATACTACACATTGAAGTAACAGGTCACGTGAGCAGTGTTCGACAATGACGTGTGTGTTAGTCATGCGTACCGGTGAATCTTTTATAAACTATTTCGACAGTTTATGGAACTGAGGACGTGAAATTACGATTTCGGAAAAGTTGTTTTGTTAAGAGGATATTAATTTTATATTTGTGAATTTTCCATATTTATTTATGTTAATTTACTGTTCTGATTCAGTGGCTCCGCATATATGTGCGGCATTGAGCGGATTAGCCGGCCGGTGTGGCCGTGCGTGTCTAGGCGCTTCAGTCTGGAACCGCGGGACCGCTACGGTCGAAACCTGCCTCGGGCATGGATGTGTGTGATATCCTTAGGTTAGTTGGGTTTAATTAGTTTTAAGTTCTAGGCGACTGATGACCTCATAAGTTAAGTCGCATAGTGCTCAGAGCCTTTTTTTGAGCGGATTTGATGCTGCTTTCCGATTGGCTGTGATGCTTCTCTGCCAATTAGAAATTAGCATATTAGGGCGTTTTTTGGGAACTGGAAATTTCTTTTGTGTAGAGAGAAGAGTAAAGTTGGGGCTTGCATCTCACAGTGATCAGACGTATTGATATGTCCTCCTTGAAAATGATCAATATTGTGATATTTTGGTACTAAGATGTTTGAGAAGTGTCGCGAAGTGTGGGAGAGAATTCGAGTTAATGTAAGTGGTGAAATTCAGAGCTTTTAGTGTCTTTTAAACAATTAATTACCGCGTAGCGTGTTGCTTACTCGCGAACGTGAACAGTTTTTTCCGTCAAACTGACACTGGCAACATTTGAGCGAGCAGTTATAAAAGACACTCCATCTGTAAACTTGCGGTGAGGAATTACTATACAGTGTCTACGGTCACGAATGAGTTGGGTGTGCGAACTTTTCAGTTCACACAACGTACAGTATAGAGTAAGGCTTGGTAGTAACTGGTGTATGCAAGCTTAACGTAATAGAGTCAAATATTACTCACACAAATAGTTTCATTTAACTAGTTCCTTCCACCGTAAAAACAATTTTAGTGTGACTTGAGATTATGGTGTGTACAGCTGTTTTTTCTATAGCTTTCTCCGACTGCACAATGCACGCCAGTGTCTTCGAGAAGGCGTGTGTGTTTGTAAGAAGAAATTCACCATCAGGTGAGTGGAACTTCACAAATGACGCTGTTACGCCGCAGAACAACCGCAGCTGAATCAAGACCTCAAGTACTGTAGGACAGGGACCATCGAGACTTTCGGATGACGCTTGTATCAAATCGCATGAAATCAGCTGAGGGAATCGCTCTTAGGTTCCAAAGTGCTGCCAGTGGTCCAGTTAGCACAATGAATGGGTGTAAAGGAGTTCAAGAGAATGACGTACAAGGGTCGAGCAGGTCCTCATAAGCCACACACTTCACTGAAGTCGGTGTTAAGCGACGCTTGAAGTCTACATCTGCATCTACATCTACATCTACATTTACGTCTACGTGGTTACTCTGCAAATCACATTCAAGTGCCCGGCGGAGGATTCATCGAACCATCTTCACACTAATTCTCTAGTATTCCAACCTCGAGCAGCGCGCGGAGAAAACACCTATATCCTTCCGTGCGAGCTCTGACTTTTCTTCTTTTATTGTGTTGATCCTTTCTCCCTATGTAGGTCGCCGTCAACAAAATATTTTCGCATTCGGAGGAAAAAGTTGGTGACTGAAATTTCGTGAGAAGATTCCGCCTGAAAGAAAAACACCTTTGTTTTAATAATGTCCGCCGCAAATTCTGGTTCAATCCCGCGTCTGGCCATCCTGATTTAGGTTTTCCGTGATTTTCCTAAATCGATCCAGGCAAATTCCGGGATGGTTAGTTTGAAAGGGCACGGTCGGCTTCCTTCCCCGTCCTTCCCTAACCCGATGAGATCGATGACCTCGCAGTTTGGTCTCTTCCCCCCAAACAACCGAACCGAACCAAATTCTGTATCATGTCCGTGACACTCTCTCCCCAGTTTCTCGATAATACAAAACGTGCTACTGTTTGTAACACTTATATCGATTAGTGGCTGATTTATATTATGTAACTGTGTATATGTTATTACGAAATTACGAAGTGTGTATTCTTTGTTGATTAAGGTCACTGATTTGTCACAGGAAATTAATTTTGTAAAATATATTATTATTATTATACAAATTTGGCCGTTAAAGACCGTGAAAACAGTTATTTCTTGCGCTTCTGGGAAGTCTTCTTTCTCTCAGTCCACACTTCTTTCATTCTTGCGCTGAAGGCGGCTTTTCTCTTTTCAGACCATTTAGTTCCACAAGTCTTCTTAATTTTCACACCGAAACCCGTGAATGAATTCAGTTTTTTTCTAAAAAGGTTTCTGTTAAATATTGTTTCCTGATCCATGCCCATTTCTTTTAGATCTCTTTCTGTGTTGATAAACCATAAATTTTTAGTTTTTAGATTTGCGATGTACGAAAATATTTGTTTTGTAAGCCTATTCGGGTTCATCCTCATGATGTGAGCATAAAAGGAGCATCTTCTTTTTCTAATTTCGTCTGTAATTTTGCTGCACTTCGTATACACTTCTTTGTTGCTTTTTAGTCTGTATACAGACTTGCCTTGATCATCTGTTATTTTCCTGTGTCCAAGAATTGTCCTCACAATTCTTCTTTCACGATTTTCTATCTGTTCTGCGTATGTAAAATTTGCCAGTGTTTCTGATGCTTATAGTATCTGCGGTCTAATGACAGTCTGGTAGTGTCTGAGTTTAATGTTTTTGGATATACATTTTTTTGAATACATTTGTCTGCAGTAGTGAGTTGCTGTCTCTAGTTTTTCTATTCTAGCCCTGCAGGCTGGATGACCTTTTGCCACAGGCTGAATTAGTTCACCAAGATATTTAAAATGTTTAGATACCTGTATTTTCCCGTATTTCGTAGTTATTTTCTTTGGTGGATTTTTGATATTTGTAACGATTTCTGTCTTTTCAAATGAAATTTGCAAGCCTGCTTTTTCAGCAGTTTCTTTAAGTAATTCTATTTGTTTTATTATGTCTTTTTGTGTGTAAGCTAAACAGGCGAGATCGTCAGTGAAGGCAAAACAGTTGGTTTCAATGGCTTTGTAGCACTTCCGTCCAATTTGGACTTTCTCAACTCCATGTTTTTGCGTGAGTTTTCTCCATTCTGCTATGACTTTATCCAGAACACAGTTGAAGAGTACCGGGGACAGCGCATCTCCTTGTCTGACTCCGGTTTTGACCTCGAAATGCCGTGAAATTTCTCCTTGGAATTTTACTTTTGATGTTGTATTTGTTAATGTTTCTTTGATTATGGTGATTGTTGTTTCATCTATTTCATATTCTCGAAGTGTTTTGATGAGTGTGTCCCTATCGATTGAGTCATAAGCTTTTTTGAAATCAATGAATGTTATGAAATATTTCTTGCTCCTTGTAGATAAATAGTTCATTGTTGTTTTGAGGTTAAAAATTTGTTCGGCGCAGGATCCTCCTGGTCTGAAGACAGCTTGATATTCTCCAAGTTTTCCCTCTATAACTGGTGATACACGATTGAGCAGGGCTTTTGATAGAATTTTGTATGGGACTGGGAGAAGCGATATTCCACGATACTTGTTAACATCCCTTTTGTCACCTTTTTTAAACAAAGGGTCAATTAGGGCAGTTTTCCAGTGACTTGGGATTTTCTTGGTTTCCCATACTTGTTCAAGTTCTTTGTGTAGTGCTTCTACTGATGTTTCTCTCCCAAGCTTGAGCATTTCTGCTGTAATTGTGTCTTCTCCGCGTGCTTTCCTGTTTTTGAGATTTTTTATTATGTTTGTGATTTCCTCTCGTGTCGGAGGTGTTGAATGTGTTGGTAATGTTTCTGGTTGCGTAAAACTGAGAGTCCGGATGGGTGTTTGGCAGTTTAGGAGTGTCTCAAAATATTCAGCAAGGATTTCACAGTTTTCAGTATTGTTGGTGGCGAGAGTCTTATTATTTCTCATAAGGTTTAGGCAAGGGGACTGGTATCCTCGGAGTTTCTGGTTGAATGTTTTGTACCAAGCTGCCGTGTTGCATTTCTTGAAATTCTCTGCGATTGAGTCCAGTAGTTGTTTTTCATATTGTCTCTTGGTGTTGCGAATAGTTTTCGAGGCATTCTTTCTGGCTTGCTTAAATTCATCAAAGTTGTTTCCAGTTTTATGTAAGTTCCACTTTTTCCAGGCTTTAAGTCTTTCATGCAGAACTTCATTACAGTTGCTGTCCCACCACGGATGTCTCGGTTTGCTCTTTTTTGGAAAGGTTGTTTCTGTTGCCTCAATCAAGTTGTTCTGAAATTCTTGGAGGTTTTGTGAAGGGGAGAAAGTCTTTAGTTTGTAAAATATATATATATTTTTTTTTTCATCAGTCTACTGACTGGTTTGATGCGGCCCGCCACGAATTCCTTTCCTGTGCTAACCTCTTCATCTCAGAGTAGCACTTGCAACCTACGTCCTCAATTATTTGCTTGACGTATTCCAATCTCTGTCTTCCTCTACAGTTTTTGCCCTCTACAGCTCCCTCTAGTACCATGGAAGTCATTCCCTCATGTCTTAGCAGATGTCCTATCATCCTGTCCCTTCTCCTTATCAGTGTTTTCCACATATTCCTTTCCTCTCCGATTCTGTGTAGAACCCCTTCATTCCTTACCTTATCAGTCCACCAAATTTTCAACATTCGTCTATAGCACCACATCTCAAATGCTTCGATTCTCTTCTGTTCCGGTTTTCCCACAGTCCATGTTTCACTATCATACAATGCTGTACTCCAGACATGCATCCTCAGAAATTTCTTCCTCAAATTAAGGTCGGTATTTGATATTAGTAGACTTCTCTTGGCCAGGAATGCCTTTTTTGCCATAGCGAGTCTGCTTTTGATGTCCTCCTTGCTCCGTCCGTCATTGGTTATTTTACTGCCTAGGTAGCAGAATTCCTTAACTTCATTGACATCGTGACCATCAGTCCTGATGTTAAGTTTCTCGCTGTTCTCACTTCTACTACTTCTCATTACCTTCGTCTTTCTCCGATTTACTCTCAAACCATACTGTGTACTCATTAGACTGTTCATTCCGTTCAGCAGATCATTTAATTCTGCTTCACTTTCACTCAGGATAGCAATGTCATCAGCGAATCGTATCATTGATATCCTTTGACCTTGTATTTTAATTCCACTCCTGAACCTTTCTTTTATTTCCATCATTGCTTCCTCGATGTACAGATTGAAGAGTAGGGGCGAAAGGCTACAGCCTTGTCTTACACCCTTCTTAATACGAGCACTTCGTTCTTGATCGTCCACTCTTATTATTCCCTCTTGGTTGTTGTACTTATTGTATATGACCCGTCTCTGCCTATAGCTTACCCCTACTTTTTTCAGAATCTCGAACAGCTTGCACCATTGTATATTGTCGAACGCTTTTTCCAGGTCGACAAATCCTATGTAAGTGTCTTGATTTTTCTTTAGCCTTGCTTCCATTATTAGCCGTAACGTCAGAATTGCCTCTCTCGTCCCTTTACTTTTCCTAAAGCCAAACTGATCGTCACCTAGCGCAGTCTCAATTTTCTTTTCCATTCTTCTGTATATTATTCTTGTAAGCAGCTTCGATGCATGAGCTGTTAAGCTGATTGTGCGATAATTCTCGCACTTGTCAGCTCTTGCCGTCTTCGGAATTGTGTGGATGATGCTTTTCCGAAAGTCAGATGGTATATCGCCTGGCTCATATATTCTACACACCAACGTGAATAGTCGTTTTGTTGCCACTTCCCCCAATGGTTTGTTGTATATATATATATATATATACAAAGAGAAACAATTTGTTAGAATACTGAAATTTTATAATATATGTATGTTTGTAAAGAAAACATTGTATATTGGGAACTGGTTCATGCTAAGGAGCTTGTATTGTAAAATGTAAAAGATGTAGGTAAGTCCGTCCACAACGGAAGTGGCTTGACGCGATGTGAAAGGTGGTTTTGGCGGTCGAACTGGGCGGCTCCTTGGAGTGAACGGTACGCAGTCAGTGGCTAGCCGTTGCACGGTACACATTCGACGGTGCCAAGGCAGGCAATTGGAAGCCGCTTTGCAAGGAATTTTGCCTCGGATGTGGATTTGGCTGTTGCATGGTACTCTCGGCAATAAGGAATGGCTCTAACATATTAAAAATACGTCGCCAAGAAGAAATTGTATAGAGTATTCCAACATCATGAGCCATGAATACAGATAGCCGTCACGTCGCTTGCTACCACTACTGCGCCACTGCTCCACCAACTTCGTGCATACAGGTATGTATCAGAGCATGGACCAGTTGAGTGATTTTAGTAATAATCCAAGTGCTATAAGCCTGTGTTTGGAATCCTAACTTTTATGCTGATCGTGAACCTATGCAGGATCCCGTCCTGTGTTCAGAAAACCGAGTTTGAATACTCCATTAGTAGTGTAACGCTTGACACAGTCAAGTCGATTAAATACTTGGACGTAACATTGCAGAGCGATATGAAGTGGGACAAACATGTAATGGCAGTTGTGGGGAAGGCGGATAGTCATCTTCGGTTCATTGGTAGAATTTTGGGAAGATGTGGTTCATCTGTAAAGGAGACCGCTAATAAAACACTAATACGACCTATTCTTGAGTACTGCTCGAGCGTTTGGGATCCCTATCAGGTCGGATTGAGGGAGGATATAGAAGCAATACAGAGGCAGGCTGCTAGATTTGTTACTGGTAGGTTTGATCATCACGCGAGTGTTACGGAAATGCTTCAGGAACTTGGGCGGCAGTCTCTAGAGGAAAGGAGGCGTTCTTTTCGTGAATCGCTACTGAGGAAATTTAGAGAACCAGCATTTGAGGCTGACTGCAGTACAATTTTACTGCCGCCAACTTATATTTCGCGGAAAGACCCCAAAGATAAGATAAGAGTGATTAGGGCTCATACACAGGCATATAGGCAGTCATTTTTTCCTCGTTCTGTTTGGGAATGGAACAGAGAGAGAAGATGCTAGTTGGGGTACGAGGTACCCTCCGCCACGCACCGTATGGTGGATTGCGAAGTATGTATGTAGATGGAGATGTAGATATCCTGTTTGAAATGAACTAGTGATTTATTTATGTTTGTTAAATGTGCAAGAATTAGCAAGAGTTGAAGTAGTTAGAATGTTGCTAAAGTGATCTCAGTTTACTGCAAAGTATCGTTTTGCAAAAATTCAGTGCCAAACTGTGTAAATGTTACTGTCCAAAACACCTGCTTCACAGATGCTGAAAAAAGGGAAATACGTTATACTCATTTAAAACTTAATTTAGCTTTGATTACCCTCATGAACGAATTTTTGAAGTTAACTGACTTCAATGTTGAATAATTTGCCTTGAAAATAGTAAAACCATAAACTATCCCAAGTGAAGCTAAGAATTAAATTTAGTTGAATTGAATTTTGCTACTGAAATAATCATAGAGTTTGACTAGTGACACAATATTAGTTTATGGGTCCCCACCATATTTTTCTCATATAAGGAAGGTAACTGGAATATTATTGGTGTTAAGGAAATCTGATACATTTCTATAAATGGGAGCATAAACAGTGTAATTGTGGTATTATTTAATTTTATTTATGGTTGTTACATGTCAGTTATGTTAGAAGCCTCTCCATGTCCAACTTTAGTTCGGTGCTTCCTGCAGTAACATCTCAGTACTGAGGCACGTAATGACCGTGAATGTAGCTGTTATTATTATGAGTTGTGTACAATTTTACTTTATATGGTTACTGGTTTCTGCATTATTGGTAAGTACTGTTACCAACAACTTGCCCTGTGTCCGTTTGTGTCCTGTGTGCTACTAAAGGGAATCTTCATGAAAGTCACTTTAACAACTAATATTCAATTTTCTTAAACATTTATTTTCAAATTAATGTGCCTAATTTGGCTAGCGATCGTTCGATTTTTCATTCGTATATGAGTTTTACTACTTTCATAATCCCCAAAGTTAAAGCCTGTTTAGTTTTCCTATTAATTGCACTATATTCAAAATTACAGTCCGATACTTTCATTCACTAGGCAAACACGGGGTTAGAATTTCCCAAATCCTCTAAGAGGGTAACAGTAGCTTGTGTCACGGCATACCAGTGTTGTACGTGGCTTTTCCCGTGACAAGACTTGAGGTTACGCTGTTACGGAAGAGTGACGTATAACGAAGCTAGTTTACATGTTCTTTGAAATTTTTCGATGTCCTCCATCAGTCTCATCTGATGTGGATTCCACATCGTGCAGCAACACTCCGAAAGTGTGAGGAAAAGCGTAATGCAAGCTATCTCTTTGCTAAATTTGTTGCATCTTGAACGTGTTCTGTCAGTGAATCGCAGTCTTTGGTTCACCTTCCCCACAACATTTATGTTTCTTTCCAATTGTAATTCCTAGGTATTTAGTTCAATCTATGGCCTTTAGATTTGACTGATTTATCGTGTAACCGAAGTTCAACGGATTCCTTTTAGCACTCATGTGGATGACCTCGCACTATTCATTATTTAGGGTCAATTGCCAATTTTCGTATCATACAGATATCTTTTCTAAATCGTTTTGCATTTATTTTTGATCTTCTGATGACTTTACTAGACGACAAAGGACAGGGTCATCTGCAAAGAACCTAACACGGCTGCTCAGGTTGTCTCCTCAGTCGTTTATATAGACAAGGAGCAGCAGAGGGCCTATAACATTATGTTGGGGAACTCCAGAAATCGCTTCTGTTTTACTCCATGATGTAAAGAGTGATGACGCTGGACTGTGCATGACTGGAAACATGTGATCTGGAGTGATGAAGCGCGCTGTTCCCTGTAGTAATCCAATGGAAAGGCTTAGGTCAGGCGAATGACTGGAGAGAGTTATCTGACGTCATTTGTTGAGCACTAAAATATAGAGGCCGTGATGCTACGTTATAGGGGTAAATGCGGAAGAGCATGAACGCACCATACGGCAGGGTGTAGTACATGCATTAGAGGGACAGTTCGGAGACAATAACTTGTTGTTTCAACATGAAAATACACCTGAGCCGTGCACAGCTCGTGTTCATGCCATTTGTTGTTTGTCATCTTCTATTACAGTACTGCCGCCTCGTTTTCTTATTTCATTTACTGGCGTCACTAACTTCCTGCCTTACTCGAGCGTGAGCGGCAGCAGCGGCCCGTATTGGTAAGTGCACTGTCGTACCATCTCTAGAGCGACCGATAGTATTTCCGGGTCGTCGTGTGTCTGGCAGTCGGTTGGAGACGGACCAGCAGTGCAGTCGGGACGCAGCAGCAGTGAAGGAGCGCCGGTGAGGCGCGGACAGCCAGTGCTCGCCGACCGCTGGCGACACACATGAACTGTCCAACGGAGGGAGATTGGATCGGGACTACCGTTGGTTGGTCGTTCGGTCGCTCGGTCGTCTCATCGGCCGACGTATATTTGGTCCTTTCACCGTTTCCGGCCCTGGGCAGTCGGTCATTTGGCTTGGAGACCGAGGAAGTCTCCGTCGCGCGTACTCTGGGCGGGGCCGCTGGCGGTGTGTACGCGCCATTGGAGTGTGAGGTGCTGCTTGTGAGTGCTACGAAGTTCGTCGCCCACCGATCTTGGACATGAAAGTTGAGTCATCACTTAACCTACTATCGAGTCTCAACTGTTTACGTTTCTTAGTTTGTTCCTGGTTGTCACTTTTGGGACATTCCCACAAGCAACAACGATGTGTAATCAAGTCAGCTAAGATTCCAACCGTCTTTCTGTGGAGTTAAACTTAATTTATTCCCTGTTCTTGAAGTTGACCAGCGGTATCTTCTGCCTTGTGGCCGCTGACATTCCGGTTACCTCCCCTGGTCGTTGACGTAATTTTCGGCAGTGTATTTTCCTCGTCGTGTTGTTACTGTCCAGCGCGGCGCGTAGTTCAATAGCTGAGGTGTTGTTGGTCGTTGTGTTGAAATCTTGTGGTCGTTTTACTGGTTGTGTGGAGCGGAACTGATTTTGCTGATTGGTCGGTCGGCTGTCTGTCGGTTGGGTTGCTTCCAGATTAAGAAGTCGTTGGACAGGATGCCTGCCTGTCTCACCTAAAAGAGCGTTAGTGCTACAATCTCAGGCCGACCCTTGGAAACTTCTGAGCGCCGTTACTTGTGTGTTACAGTAATTTCACTATTTGGGTTTTAGTTATTTGGTTGATGTGTGGCCTTCAGGTGAGTATCAGTATCCCTTAAAGTAATGTTCTTGTCTTGCCCTTAAGGCATGAGATTGTTACTCTTTTATATGGGGCCTTCACCCGAATTTTACATGAGAGGTTTTAAGATAATGCCTTCTGCTTTTTAAATTGAAACTCTTCTTATTGCTTAATATGCGGCCTCCAGCCAAGTTCCATTAAAATTAAATTGCTAAGGCCTTCAGCCCGTTCAGATTGAAGATTTAGAAAATATTCTTGGGTGAAACCTCCAGAAGAACCTTGTATTTCAATTTCTTCCCTAGGCCTTGTCGTCTTGGATTTTGAGTGTGGCCCTCAGCCGATCAAAAGTTAATCAAAGGAGGTTTTGAGTGTTTTGCATTCTTGTTGTAATATTGTGTGTTGATAAATAAAGTTTGTATGTTGAGTGCAACTGACAGTAACTTATTTTGGCCCCTTTCCACAACCAAATCCGCTCTGTCCTGCTACCCCAGGCATTTCAACACCGTATCAAAAAATAGCATCCGGGAGGCTATGATTTATGGACAGTAACATTCCTGGAATGGGCAAATCTTGTCACATTCCGCACGTGAACCCAATGGTTCGCCTTTGGGGTGAATTGGAACGTCGACTTCGCTCCAGACACCAGCGTCCCGCTTTATACACCTTCTCCGGTTTTGGCTTTTGAATGAAAACGAGTTACCACTCGTCTACATTCAGATACCGCATTGAAAGTGTCTCCAGCAGAGTTGAGGCCGTCATAAATGTGAAGGATGGACAAACACACCACATTACTGTCGACTAATAGGCGTTTGGACACCATAGATCAGACAGTTTGAAGTAAAGGGGCAGGTGAGTGATATGGCGAAGATGAGACGGCAGACACTTCACTTTTGTACCAGAACCTAGAAGAAATGACTGTCCAGATCATTTATTAATTGCACTGCAGCTAGTCAGAAACTGACAGAACTTTTAGAAAGCTGCGATTAAGTTTCTAAAATCACTGCCTGAAATTTATCGAAGTTAGCATGTAGGAACCATGAGACTAGAGACCAACCACCGGAAATTCAACAGAAGGTGTTCCACACAGTCTTGAAAAGTATCAAAGGCAGGTAAATGCCATTACAATTGAAAATCAGATTAACAGCTCATGCATCGCATTTGCTGACAAGAGTAACAAACAGAAGAATGCAAAAGAGATTTGAGAACCTGTTGTAAAGGGTGTACTGGTCAACTCGGGAAATTATTGTGTCACCAGATACCATGAAAATTACTAATGAGCTCGCCCCATGTTAGCAGCCAACAATTAACTGATATCAGTGATTAAATGAAATCAAACACAAATGGTAAGACATTAGGATGTTCATGTATGAATGCAAAAGATTGCTTACGTGATGAAAACATGGCCGGCCAGATTGGCCGGGCGGTTCTAGGCGCTACAGTCTGGAACCGCGCGACCGCTACGGTCGCAGGTTCGAATCCTGCCTCGGGCATGGTTGTGTGTAATGTCCTCAGGTTAGTTAGGTTTAAGTAGTTCTAAGTTCTAGTGGACTGATGACCTCAGAAGTTAAGTCCCATAGTGCTCAGACCCATTTGAACAATTTATTTGAAAACATGAAAGAAGTGCATTTATTTTCGTGCTGTTTACACAAAAAAAACAAAATTATAAATCTCAGGGCCGATTTGACTGGGAGTGGAGACGACTCAGTTATTAAGGGGAAGGAGGAGGGAACGAATCGCCGCACCATGCTTGTTATCGTTCATCGTGTACTGCTGGCGGCGGCAGGGGCTGTGTCGGTGCGGCGCGACGCGTCGGAGATGTACTACACGGGTTGGCTGCCCTCATCAGCGATCGCGGCTTTGCGGAGGTTCCCAGGTACGATCTCCGCGTTGTCCGCCAGTTGTCGGTTGCGTGGCCGAAGCTCTGCTCTCACGGCGTCGGAAGGCGGATGTTGGCGATGGGTGGCGGAGCGCCCACGTCCTCTCGCTTCTGCGGTGTCTCCACGACTCTCCCTTTTTCGCTTCTCCTCCATCTCTCAGCTCAACCCCTCTCCGAAACATTATTCCTTTCGGCGTTTCATTGTCGGTCGAAATTTCCAGTGCACCCCAATGACAGATGGCCGTTTCATCGCCACGCCTCTCCGTGCAGGGTGGAAATTTTTTACCTCACATGGGCTGGAGTGTGCCTCGTGAATTGGCAGCTTTCTCACGATTTCACATTCTTAAGATGTTTTCCTGCATTCCGAGGCTGTCGGGAGAGCAGCTACACAAAACTTCGCTCCCTTTGCGTGAGCCCTGGGCACACTCATGTTTGCCGGCCGCGGTGGTGTCGCGGTTCTAGGCGCTCAGTCCGGAGCCGCGCGACCGCTACGGTCGCAGGTTCGAATCCTGCCTCGGGCATGGATGTGTGTGATGTCCTTAGGTTAGTTAGGTTTAACTAGTTCTAAGTTCTAGGGGACTGATGACCAAAGATGTTAAGTCCCGTAGTGCTCAAAGCCATTTGAGCCACACTCATGTTTGGGCTCCGCCTCAAAATCTGCCGGCGTCCGTCATGTACAAGGAATGTCCTCACTGTCGAGGAAAACATATTCTTTGCTGGCTTCTTTCACACGCCTCACTGCGCCGATTCCCCGCGCTTTTTGCACGCTCCTCCCTGTGCTCATGGGGTGCTGGAACTGTCGACACATCCCTGTTTTCTAAGGCAGGTAAAACGACTGCCGCAAGTCCATACATTCTTAGCGTTCCGTCCTAATGGCTGCAGGTGTCCATCAGCTCTCGGCATGCTTCTCGTTGTCGTGTCCCTTCTTGAGCGAGGCCAGGACGTCGGCCCGGCTTCCCGCTGTGTGCTTGCAGAATGACTGCACCCGGTGCTCGCCCCAGGGAGTCCAGCTTCCTCCTCCTCGGCAGCTCGCGGCGCGTTGGCGAAAGTGGCTGCCGTCCGACGTATTACAAGGGTAAAGGCTCCAGAGAGACAGTTGTGATGTTGCGCTTGAAGCGGTATGAGTACGTAGGCGAGCTATATCGCCGCCTAGAATTAGTAAGGGGGCAGAAGCATTTGTTCGTGCAGCTGAACACCAGCTGGTGTAGTCGGGTGACCAACCAAGCCGAGGTTACTGACAAGCCTGGGCCCAGATGCAGAGACCCCAGAAAACGGCCAGACGGGGTCCAGGGGAAAGTTCGATTCGAGCCATCTGCTTTGATCAGTGACGTAATGTTAATGGCTGCTGTTACGTCATCATTTGGTGAATTGTGCTGTCCCAGCGACAGTTGTGTCGTAAAGACATCAAAAAAAAGAAAAAAGAAAAAAAAAAGAAATCAAAGAAAAACTTGGAACGAGATGTGTATCTCGCGACGGAATAAATGTACACGAACTTTATGTGTCTCACCGATCACATAGGCGGCGTAAAAGTCAAAATTTTCCTGTTTCATAGTAAATATTAAATTTAATCTTAGTATCAAGGAGCAAACTCCTTAAATGTAATAATTTCTATGCTATTAATAAGGGAGAAGAACGCTCCTAGATTGTTCTTCGATTCCTCTCCCTTAGCTTGTTTCTAGCAATAGGAAGCAGTACCATGAAAGTTAGAGCGCCGCTGCTTCAACCGCCGTGCCTCGCAGGATTAGCCGAGCGGTCTAGGGGCTGCAGTCATGGACCGTGCGGCTGGTCCCAGCGGAGGTTCGAGTCCTCCTTCGGGATTGGGTGTGTGTGTGTGTGTGTGTGTGTGTGTGTGTGTGTGTGTTTGTCCTTACGCTAATTTAGGTTAAATAGTGTGTAAGCTTAGGGACTGATGACCTTATCAGTTAAGTCCCATAAGATTTCACACACATTTGAACATTTTTTTTTTTTCAGCTGACGCCATTACGCGTCGACCGAAAAAGTAAAATCATAGCGGAAGCTCCTTAACGTTTAACAGATGTTTTTCCACAAGCAATGAGCCGCAGTGGAGAGCAACATTAGTTTTAAGATTTTACTTTTCAGCTTACGCCGAGAGCCAGGAATGGACTACCACAACCTGAATATGATGCTAAGAGGAGAATTCTTCGAGTGTTGTGTGGGTTCATAATAATTTCAATATCTGAATCCCTGCTCTTAAAGGACAAACACCCCTAGGATAATTATAATACTGTTATATTTTCATTTTCAAATACTATTCTTGGAAGTCAATCAGTGCATTATGATTTTACTACTCAGTTCCGAGTTACGTAAAAGTAAAACCAATTTTGAAATAATTTTCTAAAATATTTGAATACCTGAAAAGTCAAAAATCAAAGTGTATATGGTTCAAATGGCTCTGAGCACTGTGCGACTTAACTTCTGAGGTCATCAGTCGCCTAGAATTTAGAACTAATTAAACCTAACTAACCTAAGGACATCACACACATCCATGCCCGAGGCAGGATTCGAACCTGCGACCGTAGCGGCCGCTCGGTTCCAGACTATAGCCCTAGAACCACACGGCCACTCCGGCCGGCTCAAAGTGTATATTTTAATCTCTTTGAATGATAGATTTAAAGTAAAAAATCATTTAACAATTTTTGCATATTACACTACACAATCACACTCATGCTCGTTTTTAAAGACACCGAAAAAATTAGAAAAAAATAAATAAATATACTCCTCTCGAAGATCCACTTCAACATATATTCACAGTTTTGCTGTTAGCTCCTGATGCTAACCGATTTGAATGCAAAAAAATTAAACTGGTCATGGTGACACACTGACCTGTGGCTTAGCTCGAGGTATAGGTTAGACTGGAAGGTGACAGTTTGGTTGCGAAGCCAATGACTGGGACACTTTAAAAAAATAAAAACTAGTTGAGGTTACTGGCTGATCTGTACCTTAGCACGTTTGTAAAAATCGCCAGTAACATCACGTTGTAGTCGCCGTATTGCTTACGGTGTTTACCGCATGTTTCCTACGTCACAGGTCAAAGCCGACGACTTGTGTAGAACATTATATCCGGCCGGGTGTGGGTAAATCCCAAATCTGGGAATTTGGACGGCAGCAGGACACTTAAGACAAGTTGCGATGCGCCAACAGTGGGGCACTGTTATAAAATTTGAAATATGGCTACTTACAGCTCTTAGAAATTCTGTAATAAATCACAGCAAATCTGATTACATCTGCGGACTTAGAAAAACGAGATGCATCTAATGACATAACAATATTTTCAATATCTTTAAAACTAGGTAAGTTGGAAGGTAGGAGACGAGATACTGGCAGAAGTAAAGCTGTGAGTACCGGGCGTGAGTCGTGCTTCGGTGGCTCAGATGGTAGAGCACTTGCCCGCGAAAGGCAAAGGTCCAGAGTTCGAGTCTCGGTTGGGCACACAGTTTTAATCTGCCAGGAAGTTTCATAGGTAAGTTAATATTTTACAGTGTTAAATACTACGCAGTAAACATTAGAATTAACAAATTTTAAAAGCTTCTTACGATCTCAACAAACGATACCTCAGATGATAGCATTGCACAATAGCTATCATCTCTGAAAACCACTCGTCTGTATCTACCTCATTAATCGACTTACAACGGTTTTTACATCATTATTATTGTGAAAATATTTGTCAGAACTTCGCATTCTCCAAAATAACACACTAAATGAATTCAGCATGAATACTTCATACTTTGACATACTCTTTTTTTTGTCTATTTACTTAATGAATATGTTACTACTCATGCCAGATATTTATGTAATAACTGATTACAACTGAACAGTTTTTCATGTTACTGAGTAACAGTCATGCAATAATTTTTAAATAAACACACCACCGTTTGACTGTATTGTTGTTTATTCAATTACGATCCAGGTTTCGGCCTCCATGACCCTTTCAAGTGATTGAATTTATGTAATTAACATATATTGCAGGACATCAAGCTCAAAATTGGCTACAAATTAAGAAAAATATTAGCTCCCCACGAAATGCCAGATGTAAAAAGACTTGGTCATCTTTTATGTACCAGAGTAAACCTGTTTTTACTAAATATGACGTGCTCCCACTATTATTTAATGATCATTTTGCAAGATGGTAATTTTACAACTGTCATTTCGTGGGGAGCCAGTATTTTTCTTAATTTATGGCCAATTTTGAGCTTGATGACCTGCAACATAAGTTAATGACATAAACCCAATGACTTGAAAATGGCATAAAAGGCCGAAACCTCGTTCGTAATTAAATAAATAACAGTACAGTCAAATGATGGTGTGTTCATTTAAAAATGATTGCAATTGCTAATACAAAGTCATGATAATCTAAGAAGCGGTCAGTCACATGTGTTAGGTGACACCACTATTGTAAAGAGTGCGAAAAGGCGATACTATGATGCAGAAGTAAGTCACCTACGTAAATCATCGACGTAATAAAATAGTACCGAGATCACTGAGAAGTACACTACTTGACGCTCAGGAACATCAGAGATTTTTAATAATTTGCGCTTTCTTCGGCATGAAAATACTGAGAATCTATGTTGGCTTTAGAAGAACGCATCCACTGATTTTCTCTTACGTTTATAATATTTTATCCAATCTGAGTTGAAGATATTTTGTGAAAGAAGTAAAGTAAGGAATGACTGAGGACACGTTCAATATAAAATAATTTTGTGCACATGCCAGTGACACAATGATGAACACACGAACATGAAAACATGTACAGACACAGACTTAGGAAGCAGTATAGTGTACAGCAGCCAAGCTTCATTATGAATCTGTTGTTTTTATTACCTAGCATTTTAACTTCCTATTTATGTATGAATGTAAGTATAGCGATTTGTTTATTTATTTACGTGTTTTTATTTCATTCTACTTGTTTTTGTTGTGTGTACCATGTGTTGCTACAATCCTGGGTGACACAAAGATGAAATCCCCCCCTCACAGTAACTCACGGGTAGTTAATGCACATATTTTGCCTCATTTGTAGACAATTTCTATAAGCACTATTGGTGCATTCATTTTTATATAGTAGTCTCGATATAAAAAAAGAAGTTCGGCGAAGCTGGACGTACCCTCGTATGGCGGGAGGTCGTACCACGTAATAGGCCCAAAGACACTGTCGATTGTGATCGTTTTCCAAATCTTTGAACATGGTACACTCACCAGAGGAAGTTCTTGTGACACTACGCTCCTTCGCTATATGCATCTTTTGATAGGACTTCATTTTTGTGGATGACAATGCGTGACCGCATCGAACAGCGCAGGTGGAGGGGCTCTTGGAACGAGAAGATATTCGGAAAATGGGGAGCCCTTCCCGTTCCCCCGACTTAAATGCCAGCGAGCGCGTGGTCACATGTGACAAAGGCAACCTAACAGTTGTCAACCGCGCCGGTGGAATAAGTGAACGCCCTACCGCAATAACTCCTTACCAACCATGTTGCCAACGCGGTAACACGTCGGCAGGATGCATTGCGTCCATGATGATCGCACACCTTATTAAGAACCGTATCCCGCCTTTTCTAATGTTCAAGGTACCATCACAAATCGCAGTGTGTTCAGTCTGATTATTGCCATCGACAAAAGTTTCATTCCTGTTAGTCTCATTGCGTATTCCTTTCAGTTACCATCTGTACTATATTGTAACAGTTCTTTTCCTGTACGGTCCTCCGAGCGAGATGGCGCAATGGTTAGCACAATGGGCTCGCATTCGGGAGGTCGACGGTTCGAACCCGCGTCCGGCCATCCTGATGTAGGTTTTCCGCGAATTCCCCAAATCGCTTCAGGAAAATAGCTTGATCGTTCCTCTGAAAGGGCACAGCCGACTTGCTTCCCCATCCTCCCCTAATCCGATGGGACTGATGACCTCGCTGTTTGGTCCCCTTCCCCAAATTCATCCAACCAGCCAACCAACCAACCCCGTGTTGTCAAAGTTCCATCGGGCTACATCATTTAGTAGTAACACATCATGCGAAATTTATTTCCGTCCTTAAGTTTTGCAGACAGGGGTACTGTGCACATAGTATACTGACTCGCTAACGGTGTCCGACTAGGTGTAAGAGAGGGGGCTGAAAGCCCCAGTCTCGACGGTCTCTAGTAAGAATCGTCTGTCGTGTGAGATGTCTGCCAGACAATTAGGTTGGACACATCAGTTCCTTCATCTGTCGCAGACAGACTAAACGTGTCAGGTGTGGTACATCACTGAAGCTTTCGTTGTCGGTTAGTCTAGGTGGTAGATTACTCGATGTTAGGTTAGTTCAGTACTTCCGATGAATTCAGTGACTTAAAATTACGCTGCTGGCCGTTGACCGTTGAAACTGTAACATCGTGAAGGCAGAATGCATCATACGTCCGCTTGATATAAAGTGTTGTTGCAGAGACAATGAGAAAAGCATGCCAAATTTAAACGGTAGCAAAATCTTCAAAATTGGCGACTTTTTGCAGAAGCTCTAAATTTAGCGCGGACTTCAATCCGAGATGCCTACAATAATTTCCACAACGAAAAATGTCTCGAAACCTGGCAGAAAATCCAGAGAGAGTTTGGTCGTATCTACAGTGTGCCAGCGGCAAGACGCAATCAATGCCTTCTCTGCGCGATACCAATGAAAATACTCTCGACAACAGTGCTGCCAAACCAGAGTTAAGAAACATAGCCTTCCGAAATTCCTTCACCAAAGAAGGCCAAGCAAATATCCCATGATTCTAATCAAGAACAGCTGACAACATGAGTAACTTAAACTTAGATATTCTCGGAGTAGCGAAGCAACTTGAATCAATCAATGAAAGAAATTCTTCCGGTCAAGACTGAATAGCAATTAGATCTCTTTCAGAGTATGCTAATACAATAGCTCCATACTTAACAATCATAAACAACCGCTCGCTCGGCAAAAGATCCGTTCCCAGAAACTGGAAAATTGCGCAGGTCAATCAGCGTTCAATTAAGGTAGTAGGAGTAATCCACTAAATTACAGGCCCATGTCATTAACGTTGATATGCAGCAGCATGTATTGATCATACGTCAGTGGACAGCTCATTTGTCACTGAAGACAACATATTGCTAATGCTGAAATTCTGTTCTCTCTTCCTATCTCTACTATTATGTTATAACCGTCGCAGTTCATTAAGCTCATCAGAGTTCTCGTATGAATGTCCTGTGTCTGACTTAACTTTTTTCCCAAAATTTTTTCCTACGAGGTATTACTATAGAGGTGTTTACTGAATTGAGTGTCTACTTGACTTCCTTTTTGTGGTGTTCCTCAATCACGGTTTTCTTTGTTTCTTTTAACACTTCCTCGACTTTAGGGTGTTTCGACTCAAGATGTCTTTTAGACTCTTTTTCTATGTCCAAATTTATAGTACATCTAGTTGTTTCCTACCGAAATTCACAGTTTAAAATACTGTAAATAGACGTTCAAATTTCTTATTTATTTCACTAATTTAGTGCTTGTTTGTCCATTATTCATAGTGCTCTAAAGTATATTTGGCCATTGTGATTCTTCTTTCGACATTCAGCATATGTGTATTGTCGCCAGTTACTCTGCTACTCGAGTAGCAAATTTCATTTACTTTGTGTAGAGTTTTGTTACTGTTGGCGGTGACCTAACATGCGATTCACAAATCTGTTGTTTGTTTTTGACTGCCAGAAGCCAAAGCTTTTCTTTTTACTATGAAACGACAGCCTATTCATCAACTTCCCAAACAGCAGCTATTAAAGATGGGTTGCCTGCTAAACGAAGGTGCATTTTGATGTTCCGGAACTTAATAAAGACACCCGTTCAACCCGAAGGGGGAGCTGGCAATGAAATGCCAGAATTCGACTCTCTTTTTAACCCATGTTATTCGTTTTTCGGCAGTTAGTATGTGCCTTATGTGTCGGATAGAGTTGAAAATTTCATTTCGTTGTTCTGTTTCTGAATCTTATACGGCACGAGGCGGCAATTCTAGGAAAACCGATGCTCTATTCAGTATTGGACACTGCAGTGTGTCTTATGAACAGCACAGCGTTGAAGAGTTTATTGCGCAGCTCTCTTTCAGACAATTTCACGATCAGAGGAATTAATTGTAGAAAAACCAATGATGCAGGTCACGAGCTACAAATGGAAAAAGTTATGTGCCAGTTTGTAGCCAACACTTTTTCATTCACGTAGGAGCCAATTTTTCACAGGTCCAAAATATATTGCGGCTCGATCGACTGCCATTATTCTGCCAAGGCATGTGTGTCATTATGTACAACTCTTTCAACAACCCATTATTTTCGATATTGCGCTCACGTATAGCCAGTAATTCATCTGCAGTGTATTTCGAAGTGGTGTATATGGGAACTGTGAAATGCTTATAAAGACCTGCAAAAGAGCTGTAATTCAACTTGACTGTATCATTTTTCCAGTGGATGTAAAACAAAAATGTAAAGCTTTCTTTCGTCTCTATATTGTTTCACGCTTCCTAATCCCTCCCCTCCGCCCCTCTTCTAAGAGAAAACGATTCGTGTTTATGTGGTGCTGTAACACTAGCTTCAAAAACGTCGAGGGGAAAGAAGAATCAATACCATAATTACTTTTACATTTAACAATTAAAATACAACCATATTGAATTTTAAACAACCAATCGGTCTTTTTCAAAGGTGGAGTTTCAGATATCTCTATTCTAATACAGCCTGCTGCTGACTTTAATGACGATTATTTGTAGCACTGCAAAACATCATCTTGATTCATTTCTACGAGGTTGATTCTTGACTGGGTCCACAACTGTCTAATGAATTTTGTAGGGGATAGCTACTATTTTTCTTGGAACTTTATTTGCAGACGAGTCTCTGTAACTGATATTTCCATTATACACGGAGAACAATGAAGAAAAAATTGTTATCTCCGTAATATGAGGTAAAAAAATATACATATTTTTTTCGACATTTTACTTATGCCGTAATACATCCTAAGCCAAAAACGAATGAATTACCCGACTGGCACGGAAATGATTAAGGTTTCAGAAAAATTGGATGATAGGTTCAGGAGAAAGAGATTCACAAACTTAGCACGTCAATAGCACGTTGTTTCACTTCTGACCCTTATGTAAACAGTTATTCGGCGTGGCACTGAATGAAGAGTGTTGGATGTCCACCTGAGGGATATAGTGGCGAATTGTGTACAGCTGGCGAGTTAGATCGTCAAACGCCTCAGCTGTCTGGGGGCGCCTGCCCATAATGCTCCAAACATTCCCAATTGGAGAGAGTTTTGGCGACCTAACTGGCCAAGGTAGGGTTTGGCAACCACAAATACAACAGTAGGAACTCCCGCCGTGTGCGGGAGGACATTGTCTTGCTGAAATGGAAGTCCAGGATGACTTGCCATGAGGGAGAACAAAACTGAGCGTACAATATCGTCGACGAACCGCTATGCTGTAAGGGTACCACGGATGACAACCAAAGGGGTTGTGCTATGCAGACCAACACTCCTCGTTCTCAGTGTGTATGGCTGCGACAGTCAGGTCGGTATCCCATTGCTGTTTGGGGCGACTCCAAAACGTCTTCGCTGGTCATCGAGGCTCATTTCAAGGGACTGAAGACAATTCTACTCCAGTCACTGAGATTTCAGTCCGAAGACGAGTTTGGAGAAGGCCTGGAGAGCGGGGGGATACCACTGTGACTGTCGCCAGCCGTACGGCTCTATAATCAGGAATGATGATCTAGAGTGCCATTTCACTTCCCAGCAGAACATGTTTGGTTGTCAATCGCAGCACTCTTACATTACAGCGGTACATTGACGATACTCTTCGTGCCAAACCGAATTACTGCTTGGATAAGAGTTGTGAGTGTGTGGGTTTTATTCTGTCGAGTTGCGAAATGGATTGATCCAACAAGTACCCTTTGCCTCCTGCAAAAAACAATTTCCACCTCACACTACTACAGAAGTCAGACAGACGCTCCTAATGTACCAACAAGAACTTCTTGAAAAACATTCAGCAACAAATATCTTCTGGAGTCGTCCGCTATAAGGAAAAGACACAAAAATATTCTATTATCTTATGTAACTAGTGGATTACTTGGGTACTGGAGTATTACTAGTTAGTGTAAGAAAACATCATAAGAACGAAAAACATTATTTATTGCAAAAAATTCTGAGGAATCAAGTGAAACTTTTGAAACTTCCTGGTAGATTAAAACTGTGTGCCGGACCGAGACTCGAACTCGGGACCTTTGCCTTTCACGGGCAAAGGCACGTGAAAGGCAAAGGTCCCGAGTTCGAGTCTCGGTCCGGCACACAGTTTTAATCTGCCAGGAAGTTTCATATCAGCGCATACTCCGCTGCAGAGTGAAAATCTCATTCTGGAAACATCCCCCAGGCTGTGGCTAAGCCATGTCTCCGCAATATCCTTTCTTTCAGGAGTGCTAGTTCTGCAAGGTTCGCAGGAGAGCTTCTGTAAAGTTTGGAACGTAGGAGACGAGGTACTGGCAGGACTAAACCTGTGAGGACGGGGCGCGAGTCGTGCTTGGGTAGCTCAGTCGGTAGAGCACTTGCCCGTGAAAGGCAAAGGTCCCGAGTTCGAGTCTCGGTCCGGCACACAGTTTTAACCTGCCAGGATGTTTCATATCAGCGCACACTCCGCTGCAGAGTGAAAATCTCATTCAAGTTAAACTTTTTCTTATGAAAAAAATTAATAAATTTCTGGGTTCTTTCTGGAACAGTAGATTGCCTCTTATGGATAGGAATGCTATTATTTTACAAAGTATGGAAAGGTCCTTTTCTCCCTTTTCTTTAAGAATGTTATTTACTCGGCAGAATGGCTGAGAGCGGCACCTACACAACTTGAATAACTTTTCTAGGAATGGTCAAGGCTATCGCGTGAGAAATGTAATGGAGTGTACTGTTATGGAGGACAGATGGGGCTCACATACGCTGTAGAGCACATTAACATGAGCTGCGACGACTGCTGCCTGCGTCGCTCGCTGCTGACAAATAACACATATATCTCTTTCTATCTGGATTGACCTTCTTCAATCAAACTCTCCCTACACCTTCATGAAGTCAAGGACTCCTATCCGCCCCTAGTCTAACTATTGGCGTGGTACACCGGTAAGATAACCAGTCCACCGCGATGCCACTCAATACTCGCTCTGTCAGTGCCCACACCGCACGATAAGTGTGGCGGCCAACACAGTGAACAACGCTTAATCACGAGCGACTCAATATAGTCACTCCGATTCGCTACCGACAGAGGTGTTCTCCCAGTGAAATACTGAGGATAAACTTTGTTCCTCACTCTTTGCGTACATGTACAAGTGCACTTCCTCTCGTTACGTGTTCTCGCTCCAAGAGCGACAACGGAACGGCCCCTTTTTCTAGAAAAGTTGCAAGGGTATATCATTCGCTGCCTTCCCTCACTCCTCTGACACTCTGCGTCAGAAATATTCCGCCAATTAGTGTTGCTCTTTTAAACGGGAGAATGACGTTCCGTTTAAGTCGACCAATGCGGAAATCTGTAGCATCTCTGTTAGGCGTATACTGTCCTCCTGTAAGAACTCCGTAACTTCGCAGTCGGTCCGTGAAAAAATGCATCTTCTTGGCACCCCCACACAATGTAGCGGAATTTGCTTTTAAGTTGAACAAGGGGGTCGTTATCCCTTTGCTCTGGCAAAAGCTGTCTTCTCTTTGGGCGGTCGATTCGGCCGAAGTAGGTATGTTGTTGACCCAGCCCTCTGAAGCGACAGTCTTCCCAGCGGGCTGGTTTCCTATTTAGAACGAAAATTTCAATGGCCGTCATGTTGTGTATGCCAGCCTCGACTTTTTCAACCCCGGTGCGCACTTGCGATTTACTTATTAGATTTGCATATTGCTTACATGAATTCATACTAAATTGATTCTACCTTATCGAGTTTGGGTTCGTATGAAGCGTCTTGATGGGCAGAATACGATTGTGAGGATGGAATATGTAAGAAATGAAGGTCGGGAGACCACGCCACCTTATAGAGTCACAGGTGGACTGACACATTATTGACTTGCTCAGTTGCTGGCGCTCTTTGTCTTGAATAAATCATACAAATTTTCTGAAATCATTTGTTTGTCTGTACATGTACATCACATGTACCGATTCCCGTCCCATTTGGATAATTCCTTCGTGCTGCGTCGTTTTTGTCTTGGACTGTAAAAGTTGATGAACATCATAATCAGTAAAGTCCTAAAAATGCAGTGCCGAACCCTTTTAGAGGTTTCCAATTCACTCCAGATTTATTGTTGGAACAATGCATATGGACTACATAAAATGATTACTTTTACACATCAATAGTACTAGTGGTTCAGAGGTACCAGATACAGACCTATGCTGAAACGCCCATATTAGTGCCTGGTGTAGCCTCCACAGGCAGCAACACGAGCGCTAGTCTGGCATCCACTCGATCACACAGATGGCGAATACTGTCCTGGGATATGTTATCCCGCGGCCGCTCGACGTGTTCACATGGTTATGTGAGAATTGCTGGTTGACGAGTCACACAAGTCACTCCTCGTCCCATCGTGTCCCACATGTACTCGATTGGATACAAATCCAAAGATCTTGCTGGCTAGAGATGTTGCTGCACGTCTTGCAGAGCACATTGAGTGGCAAAGGCAGTGTATGGGCGAGCATTATCCTGCTGGAGCGATGCATCGCTATCCTGACGAAGAAATGGCAAAAGAATGGATCTAACAACACTGTACAAGTCCCATCATTTGCATGCAGGCAGAATCTGCTTTCATCGCTGAAAATCAAAGCAAACCATTTCGTCTTCCATGTGGTCCTCTGTGAGCACGAGTCGAGCTGTGCACCCGGTGTTGTATCTTGGGTGGAAGATGGGCTACAGGTGTGTGTGCCAGTAGTCTCACTGCTAATAAACGGTTCGCAAGATTTCGTGTTGACACGTCTGGACTCAAAAGCCCTCTTATCTGTGCTGTGATATCTGTACGATTTCTCACTGCCCTTACAGTACGACGATCCTGGCGGTCGTCTGTGCTGCATGGACGTCCAGACCCTCATCTACGGGTATCAGAATGTTCACGTGACCACTGATATCAGCATCGTTGCACAACTGACGCAGCACATCCACCTTGTGTAGCAATTCTTCGACCGTACCATCCTGCCACTCGGAAGGCCACAGTTTACTCCCTATCAAAAGTAATTCAGTTGCCTGTGGAAGCACGAGTGCATCTCCTTGGCATTGTTGCTGCTTGCTTCACACGTCTGCACCACACTGAGCCTTCTGGCTGGGAGCATTCCCAACTAAAAGGTACACGCAGATGGCTCTTTGGTAGATATGCCATTACACACTTTGTTGGCGGACGACATTGAAACTGTTATCAGTATATCTATCATCCTATAGGTGACATATGCCATCATCAGATCAAAATCGACGTCGTCCTTCCAGGTGTACTATTTTTTTCAGGTAGCGCAGTTTCAGCAGCGACACATAAACATACATTTTATATTATGAACTTCGCACCGTTAAATATTCGTAATGCTAAAAGCGTATCTACAACACATGAAACTTATAGAGAAAACTTTTTTAGAAAAATAAAATTAAAAACATGTGAATTTCTTACCTCTTATTGTTCACGTAACAAATTTTCTTTCACCAGCGTAATGTTTGTTATATTATGATGTAAAATACACAGCGCGATAGAGGCTGCAAGTAGTATTGTTTAACCCCCCATACTAATGGCTAACGAATTTACTTTCACGTAAGGCGTATGAGCGCCTGTGCGCTCTTTGTGTGTTCGAGTTGCGTTAAAAATGATGTGGCAGAGCCCACAGTATTAATGGTGTGTTTCGGCAAATGCTGGAATGTGACAGTTTATGTTATTAAGTCCAACGTGTTAATACATCAGCAAATTTATGGCTTAACATGTTGATCGTTGTCAGTGATAACCATACCCGATTGTGACTGGTGCCCAACCTCTAACCTAACTACAGGATTCCTTTGCGAGAATGGAACGCATCAGCTAAATTAAATTTCCTTATCTACTGCGATTGTGAGGATAGGGCGAGAAAGTAAGGTGTGGGTGGGAGCTTTCAATGGGACACTTGACACAGGACTTGAAACACCACGCTGTCTTCAGATCCAGCCAGTCCACTCCAGCAGGGAAAGATAAAAACACTGAATTTCCAAACACATTCTTCACTGTGCTTCGAAAATTCATCGAGATCTGCGTCGGGTAGAATTTTGTGAATTAACCAAACAAACACTGTTTTTGCCTTGTTTCACAAATTTTATTATGTTTACTGCACAACCTAGGTTTAGGATTATAAGCCCATTTTCAGGTACATTACTGATGCCAAAGATGATAATGCAAAGATAAATATGACGATAAGGCAAAGATATAATCATCTCAACTTCTTAATGAACCGATCCTTGGCTTAATGTAAAATTATTTCAATGACCAATTTTTAGACAAATTACATATGTAATTACACAATTCAGCAATTACACTAGCATGACTAACCATACCTAGGAATAAAGTCATGTATCAGTTTAGAACTTTTAATCTACAGATGGACTGAAACCGAAAGTTTTATTTCCATCCCGAAAGTGAATAATTGAATTAGGTTTCCTCGTTTAGTAAAACGTGTGGTGAAGTACCAATTGGTTTTTTTTTTTGTTTTAATTTCGAGAATTTCTAACTGGCTGAGTTTAGCCCCCTTTTCCTCGGTATGTAATTCCTGTACATCTGATATGCATTTGTGGTTTCCGTTAATGCAGTGTTCCGCAAAGGCTGAATCAGGCTTCTTCAATCTCCAGCTTCTATGATGTTCTTTAAGCCTGGTGCAGGTTGACGTCCCCGTCTGTCCAATGTAGTAAGGTTGACACTCCCGGTATGCGATCTTATAAACTCCACTTTTTGTGATGGCTGGTTGTTTGTCGTTTTCACTGAACTGGCAGCTACCTACTGTCTGAGGGACATAGAAAAGCGCAGACAATAGGTACACAGGCGCACCTGCGAAGGGGCTATGGTGTGCTTGGTGCGCAATACATCGATCAGCCCTCGTTGTAGTCGGGATCTTGACGACAAGTGTGCCTGCCCTCATATTCCCATTTAGTCCAACATCGGGCACCGTCACTTCCAAAAGCCCCACAAATCTGGATGCAGCGTGATTCGACCAGCCGGTCAAATGGAAACCGACAAAGAGCCCCCTTACAGATGTGTCAGGGACTGATAACTCCGTCTCACACGAGTATGCAGCAGGTTCACTTCCTTCATAGTGGTCACTCAACATCTGACGCTCTCCATGCCCCTTCTAGAACCTGCCAGGCCTGGTAACAACACTAAACGCGAATAACACTAAAGCACACTAGAGGACGTTCTGCCTGTCACAGAGAACTGCAACTCTAATCATTCAAGATGGGCGTTCAATAAATAATGCGACACAATTTTTTTTCTCGGCCAGTTTTGGAATTTGTTGTGGGAATCGTTAAATAATCCCGATTCAACCGCTATAGCTTCTTGAAGTACCAAAAGCTGGCAGTCAAAATGGGGTCTGTAGCGGAGGTGCGTTCCAAGCAGAGAGCTGTCATTGAGTTTCTTTCGGCGGAAAGCCAGAGCATCGCAGATATTCAGAGGCGCTTGTAGAATGGCGACGGAGATCTGGCAGTGAACAAAAGCACGATGAGTCGTTGGATGCGGCACCTGTCATCATCGCAACAAGGTCGCACAGACCTGTCTGATCTCTTGCATGCCGGCCATCCGCACATACTTGCGACTGCTGCAGTGTTGGAACGTGCGGACACTCTCATTCGAAACGATCGACAAATCACAATCAGGCACCTCTGCACAACTGGGCGTGTCTTTTGGCAGTGCTGACATACTCGTCCACTAGTTGTGGTACTCAAAGATGAGTGCCTGGTGGGTTCCTCGCCGCCTAACAAAAGACCATAAAGAGCAACGAAGGACAATCTGCGCGGAATTGCTTGCGCATTGCGAGTCCAACCGTAACAATTTTTTGGCGAACGTTGTGGCAGGCGACGGAACATGAGTTCATCACTTCGAACCGGAAACAAAACGGCAATCCCTGGAGGGACGCCACACCGCCTCGCCGCCGAATCAAGAGCTCAAAACTGCACTCTCAGCCGGTAAAGTCATGGTGGAGGTCTTCTGGGACCCTGAACGGGTTATTCTGTTTGATGTCCTCCCTCAGGGTGAAACGATATCTCTGAGGTGCATAGTGCTATCCTCAGGGAATTGAAGAAACGACTTCAGTGGGTTCGTCGCCACAACAATGTAAACTAACTTCTTCTCCATGACAACGCAAGGCCTCACACAAGTCTGAGCACCTGAGAGGAGCTCACAAAACTTGATTCGGCTGTTCTTCCTCACCCACCCTACAACCCTAATCTCGAGCTTTCCGTCTTCCATCTCTTTGGTCCAATGGAAGATGCACTGAACAGGATAATGGGCAGGTTATTGATGCAGCAAGACGTTGACTCTGACGTCGACCAGTAGAGTGGTACCATGTGGGTGTATAAGACCTGCCAGTAAGATGGCGTAAGTCTGTCCCATTGAACAGAGCTATCTTCAAAAATACGATTTTGCAGCCAAAGGAGTGGAGAATAATATGGTATATTGCAATCCTGAATAAAACCAACCTGCTTTCAGAAAAAAAATGTCTTATGTTATTCTTTGAACGTCACTCCTAATACCCACCGATGTAGTGTATGTGTACTCATCATACTGTCATTTGACTTTGCCTTCCCGGTGCTTCACTTGTTTTTGTCAGGAAGTGTATTTTGGGTGGCCTGTCTTAACTGCCTTACAATATACTTTCCTATTGGTTTCACTCAATCAGTAGGCCTTTCTGCACCTTTCTTGCAGTTTCATTTTCTTAGGAAACAAAATCCGCTCGTGCTCCAACAAACACAAGAGAATTTGTATACAGAGTCCACCGTTATGAAACTGCAAGTTCTATTCTCGTGCTATCAAAAGCCCGCTAGACTGAAAACTGTGTCCCATTCTCTGAGAGACACATAAACACTTAAATTTCTGAAGGGATATGTGTTTAAGTGTCCAAAAACACTGCTGACGGGAACAGAACATAGCTCATTCCACTTGTTCCGTAGTTTTCTGTTCATGCGGGTACTGTCGGATACTCGCGAATGAAATGGTGAGAAAGTACAGAGTCGGAAAATAGTGCTCCATGGCGAGCATTAATGACCTGACATGAGGAAAATGCTGTCTGTGCAAAAGGAGAAATATTCAAAACAATTCAAGCATATGTTGTGAGACCGATGAAGTTCCTGAACTTTCCAGAAAAACAGATAAATTCAACACAAATGTTGCGCTCATTATTCAGCAGACAGTATGCTGGGAGACATTTTCCATCCAAACATTAAGGCCGTTTTCTTCCCACCGACATTCGTTCTTGTAAAACAATAATGAGAATTATTTACAAAAGAAAGGAAAATCAGATGGAAGCAGACCTGGGGGAAGATGAGTTTGGGTTCCGGTAAAAAAAAAATGTTGTGTGACTAGAGCCTCCCGTCGGGTAGATCTTTCGCCGGGTGCAAGCTTTTCGATTTGATGTCACTTCGGGAACATGCGCGTCGATGGGAATGAAAGGATGATGATTAGGACAACACAGCACCCAGTCCCTGAACGGAGAAAATCTCCGACCCAGCCGAGAATCGAGCCCGGGCCCTTAGGATTGATATTCTGTCGCGCTGACCACTCAGCTGCCGGGAGCGGACTGGGTACCGGAGAAATGCAGATACACCCGAGGCGGGACTGACCCTACGACTGATATTAGAAGATAGATTGAAGAAAGGAAAGTCCACATTTATAGTATTTGTCGATTTATAGACGGCTTTTAACAAAAAATGGCTCTGAGCACTATGGGACTTAACATCTTAGGTAATCAGTCCCCTAGAACTTAGAACTACTTAAACCTAACTAACCTAAGCACATCACACACATCCATGCCCGAGGCAGGATTCGAACCTGCGACCGGAGCAGTCACGCGGTTCCGGACTGAAGCGCCTAGAACCGCAAGGCCACCGCGGCCGGCGGCTTTTAACAAAACTGCCGAATACAGTCTATGAGATTCGGAAGGCAACAGGGATAAAATACAGGGGATGAAAACTACAACTTGTACAGAAACAAGACTGCAGTACGGAGTCGAAGGGCGTGAAAGAGAATCTTTAGGTCAGACGGGATTCAGAGAGAGTTGTAGCCTATCCTCGCTGTTACTCGATCTGTACACTGCGTAAGAAGTAAAGGTAACCATTGAGAAATTTGGAAAGGAAATTAAATTACAAAGGCAACAAATTAAAATTTTGAAGTTTATCATAGCCCTCTAGTTCTGTCCCAGACATCAAAGGACTTGGTAGACAAGCAACAAAAAAGAAAAGCGGTTCTGAAGATGCGAAATTTGTTAACACTGGGTTTGAATTTACATGCTAGGAAGTATTTTCTGAAGGTATTGGTCGGCATTATATCTTTGCACGGAAGTGAAACATGGATGATAAACAGTTCAGAGAAGGAGAGTACTGAATGTTTTGAAATGTGATACTACAGAAAAGAGTACAAACATATAGTCGTTTGACCAACGAACGAACTCCATTATGGACGACACAGTAGTAAGCATTCCTGGCGTAGAGAAACAACTGACAGAGTTGAAAACAAATAAGTCACCAGGTCCGGATGTAATCCCAATTCGATTTTACAAAGAGTACTCCACGGCACTGGTCCCTTACCTAGATTGCATTTATCGCGAATCTCTCGCCCAGCACAAAGTTCTAAGCGACTGAAAAAAAGCGCAGGTGACTCCAATATAAAGGAAGCGTAAAAGAATGGATCCACAAAAAAAAAAAAACAGACCAATATTCCTATCTTCGGTTTGCTGCAGAATCCTTGACCATATTGTCAGTTCGAATGTCCTAAACTTTCTTGAGACTGAGAAGCTTATGTCCACGAAATCAGCATGGTTTTAGAAAGCATCGCTCATGAAAAACTCAACTTGCCCTTTCCCCACATGATTTACTGCAATCTATGGAAGAAGGGTAAGGGACTGGTTTCATATTTCTAGAAACTGTTTGGTACTATGGCCCAGTGCAGGCTGTTATAGAAGGTACGAGCACATGGAATAGGTCACAGACACGTGAGCGGCTCGAAGACTTCTTAAGTTATAGAGCACACTATGTTATCCTCGACGGTGAGTGTTCATCAGAGACAAGAGTATCATCAGGAGTGTCCGAGGGAAATGTGATAAGGCAGCTGTTGTCCTCTATATATGTAAATGATTTGGCGGATAGGCTGGGCGGCACTCTGCGATTGTTTGCTGATGTTGTTATGGTATATAGGAAGATGTAGAAGTTGATTGACTGTAGGAGATTACAAGACTTTCGACACTGTACCACACAAGCGGCTCGTAGTGAAATTGCGTGCTTACGGAATATCGTCTCAGTTATGTGACTGGATTTGTGATTTCCTGTCAGAGAGGTCACAGTTCGTAGTAATTCACGGAGAGTCATCGAGTAAAACAGGAGTGATTTCTGGCGTTCCCCAAGGTAGTGTTATAGGCCCTATGCTGTTCCTTATCTATATAAACGATTTGGGAGACTATCTGAGCAGCCGTCTTCGCTTATTTGCAGGTGACGCTGTCGTTTATCGACTAATAAAGTCATCAGAAGATCAAAACAAACTGCAAAACGATTTAGAAATAATATCTGAGTGGTGCGAAAAGTTGCCGTTGACCCTAAGTAACGAAAAGTGTGAGATCATCCATATGAGTGCTAAAAGGAACTCGTTAAACTTCGGTTACACACTAAATCAGTCTAATCTAAAAGCCGTAAATTCAACTAAATACCTAAGTATTACAATTACGAACAACTTAAACTGGAAGGAACACATAGAAAATGTTGTGGGGACGACTAAGCAAAGACTGCGTTTTATTGGCAGGACACTTAGAAAATGTAACAGATCTACTAAGAAGACTGCCTACATTACGCTTGTCCGTCCTCTTTCAGAATACTGCTGCGCGGTGAGGGATCCTTATCAGATAGGACTGACGGAGTACATCGAAAAATTCCAAAGAAAGGCAGCAGGTTTTGTATTATCGCGAAATATGGGAGAGAATGTGACAGAAATGATACAGGATTTGGGCTGGAAATCGTTAAAAGAATGGCGATTTTCGTTGCGACGGAATCTTCTCACGAAATTCCAATCACCAACTTTCTCCTCCGTATGCGAAAATATTTTGTTGACACCGACCTACATAGGGAGAAACGATCACCACGATAAAATAAGGGAAATCAGAGCTCGTACGGAAAGATATAGGCGTTCATTCTTTCCGCGCGCTATACGAGATTGGAATAATAGAGAATTGTGAAGGTGGTTCGAAGAACCTTCTGCCAGGCACTTAAATGTGATTTGAAGAGTATCCATGTAGATGTAGACAAAATTTCTAGATGGTATAATGAATAGCAGCTAGCCGGAAATGTGGAAAGATGTAAGTTAATGCGGATGAGTAGGAAGAACACATCTCTAACGTTCGGATACAGTATTACTAGTGTCCTGCTTGACACAGTCAAGTCGTTTACATATTTGGGCGTAACGTTGCAGAGCGATATGAGGTGGAACGAGGATGTGAGAACTGTCGTTTTTTTTTTTTTTGTTTTTTTTTTTTGGTCATCAGTCTACTTACTGGTTTGATGCGGCCCGCCACGAATTCCTTTCCTGTGCTAACCTCTTCATCTCAGAGTAGCATTTGCAACCTACGTCCTCAATTATTTGCTTGACGTATTCCAATCTCTGTCTTCCTCTACAGTTTTTGCCCTCTACAGCTCCCTCTAGTACCATGGAAGTCATTCCCTCATGTCTTAGCAGATGTCCTATCATCCTGTCCCTTCTCCTTATCAGTGTTTTCCACATATTCCTTTCCTCTCCGATTCCGCGTAGAACCTCCTCATTCCTTACCTTATCACTCCATCTAATTTTCAACATTCGTCTATAGCACCACATCTCAAATGCTTCGATTCTCTTCTGTTCCGGTTTCACTACCATATAATGCTGTACTCCAGACGTACATCCTCAGAAATTTCTTCCTCAAATTAAGGCCGGTATTTGATATTAGTAGACATCTCTTGGCCAGAAATGCCTTTTTTGCCATAGCGAGTCTGCTTTTGATGTCCTCCTTGCTCCGTCCGTCATTAGTTATTTTACTGCCTAGGTAGCAGAATTCCTTAACTTCTTTGACTTCGTGACCATCTATCCTGATGTTAAGTTTCTCGCTGTTCTCATTTTTTCTACTTCTCATTACCTTCGTCTTTCTCCGATTTACTCTCAAACCATACTGTGTACTCATTAGACTGTTCATTCCGATCAGCAGATCATTTAATTCTTCTTCACTTTCACTCAGGATAGCAATGTCATCAGCGAATCGTATCATTGATATCCTTTCACCTTGTATTTTAATTCCACTCCTGAACCTTTCTTTTATTTCCATCATTGCTTCCTCGATGTACAGATCGAAGAGTAGGGGCGAAAGGCTACAGCCTTGTCTTACACCCTTCTTAATACGAGCACTTCGTTCTTGATCGTCCACTCTTATTAATCCCTCTTGGTTGTTGTACATATTGTATATGACCCGTCTCTCTCTCTATAGCTTACCCCTACTTTTTTCAGAATCTCGAACAGCTTGCACCATTTTATATTGTCGAACGCTTTTTCCAGGTCGACAAATCCTATGAAAGTGTCTTGGTTTTTCTTTAGCCTTGCTTCCATTATTAGCCATAACGTCAGAATTGCCTCTCTCGTCCCTTTACTTTTCCTAAAGCCAAACTGATCGTCACCTAGCGCATTCTCAATTTTCTTTTCCATTCTTCTGTATATTATTCTTGTAAGCAGCTTCGATGCATGAGCTGTTAAGCTGATTGTCAGCTCGCACTTGTCAGCTCTTGCCGTCTTCGGAATTGTGTGGATGATGCTTTTCCGAAAGTCTGACGGTATATCGCCAGACTCATATATTCTACACACCAACGTGAATAGTCGTTTTGTTGCCACTTCCCCCAATGGTTTTAGAAATTCTGATGGAATGTTATCTATCCCTTCTGCCTTATTTGACCGTAAGTCCTCCAAAGCTTTTAAATTCCGATTCTAATACTGGACCCCCTATCTCTTCTAAATCGACTCCTGTTTCTTCTTCTATCACATCAGACAAATCTTCACCCTCATAGAGACTTTCAATGTATTCTTTCCACCTATCTGCTCTCTCCTCTGCATTTAACAGTGGAATTCCCGTTGCACTCTTAATGTTACCACCGTTGCTTTTAATGTCACCAAAGGTTGTTTTGACTTTCCTGTATGCTGAGTCTGTCCGTCCGACAATCATATCTTTTTCGATGTCTTCACATTTTTCCTGCAGCCATTTCGTCTTAGCTTCCCTGCACTTCCTATTTATTTCATTCCTCAGCGACTTGTATTTCTGTATTCCGGATTTTCCCGGAACATGTTTGTACTTTCTCCTTTCATCAATCAACTGAAGTATTTCTTCTGTTGCCATGAACCATGGACCTTGCCGTTGGTGGGGAGGCTTGCGTGCCTCAGCGATACAGATGGCCGTACCGTAGGTGCAACCACAACGGAGGGGTATCTGTTGAGAGGCCAGACAAACATGTGGTTCCTGAAGAGGGGCAGCAGCCTTTTCAGTAGTTGCAGGGGCAACAGTCTGGATGATTGACTGATCTGGCCTTGTAACATTAACCAAAACGGCCTTGCTGTGCTGGTACTGCGAACGGCTGAAAGCAAGGGGAAACTACAGCCGTAATTTTTCCCGAGGACATGCAACTTTACTGTATGATTAAATGATGATGGCGTCCTCTTGGGTAAAATATTCCGGAGGTAAAATAGTCCCCCATTCGGATCTCCGGGCGGGGACTACTCAAGAGGACGTCGTTATCAGGAGAAAGAAAACTGGCATTCTACGGATCGGAGCGTGGACTGTCAGATCCCTTAATCGGGCAGGTAGGTTAGAAGATTTAAAAAGGGAAATGGATAGGTTGAAGTTAGATATAGTGGGAATTAGTGAAGTTCGGTGGCAGGAGGAACGAGACTTCTGGTCAGGTGACTACAGGGTTATAAACACAAAATCAAATAGGGGTAATGCAGGAGTAGGTTTAATAATGAATAGGAAAATAGGAATGCGGGTTAGCTACTACAAACAGCATAGTGAACGCATTATTGTGGCCAAGATAGACACAAAGCCCATGCCTACTACAGTAGTACAAGTTTATATGCCAACTAGCTCTGCAGATGATGAAGAAATTGATGAAATGTATGACGAGATAAAAGAAATTATTCAGGTAGTGAAGGGAGACGAAAATTTAATAGTCATGGGTGACTGGAATTCATCAGTAGGAAAAGGGAGAGAAGGAAACATAGTAGGTGAATATGGATTGGGGGGAAGAAATGAAAGAGGAAGCCGCCTTGTAGAATTTTGCACAGAGCATAACTTAATCATAGCTAACACTTGGTTCAAGAATCATGAAAGAAGGTTGTATACCTGGAAGAATCCTGGAGATACTAAAAGGTATCAGATAGATTACATAATGGTAAGACAGAGATTTAGGAACCAGGTTTTAAATTGTAAGACATTTCCAGGGGCAGATGTGGATTCTGACCACTATCTATTGGTTATGAACTGCAGATTGAAACTGAAGAAACTGCAAAAAGGCGGGAATTTAAGGAGATGGGACCTGGATAAACTGAAAGAACCAGAGGTTGTACAGAGTTTCAGGGAGAGCATAAGGGAACAATTGACAGGAATGGGGGAAAGAAATACAGTAGAAGAAGAATGGGTAGCTCTGACGGATGAAGTAGTGAAGGCAGCAGAGGATCAAGTAGGTAAAAAGACGAGGGCTAATAGAAATCCTTGGGTAACAGAAGAAATATTGAATTTAATTGGTGAAAGGAGAAAATATAAAAATGCAGTAAATGAAGCAGGCAAAAAGGAATACAAACGTCTCAAAAATGAGATCGACAGGAAGTGCAAAATGGCTAAGCAGGGATGGCTAGCGGACAAATGTAAGGATATAGAGACTTATCTCACTAGGGTTAAGATAGATACTGCCTACAGGAAAATTAAAGAGACCTTTGGAGAAAGGAGAAAAACTTTCACGAATATCAAGAGCTTTGATGGAAACCCAGTTCTAAGCAAAGAAGGGAAAGCAGAAAGGTGGAATGAGTATATAGAAGGTCTATACAAGGGCGATGTACTTGAGGACAATATTATGGAAATGGAAGAGGATGTAGATGAAGATGAAATGGGAGATAAGATACTGCGTGAAGAGTTTGACAGTGCACTGAAAGACCTGAGTCGAAACAAGGCCCCGTGAGTAGACAACATTCCATTAGAACTACTGATGGCCTTGGGAGAGCCAGTCATGACAAAACTCTACCATCTGGTGAGCAAGATGTATGAGACAGGCGAAATACCCACAGACTTCAAGAAGAATATAATAATTCCAATCCCAAAGAAAGCAGGTGTTGACAGATGTGAAAATTACCGAACTATCAGTTTAATAAGTCACAGCTGCAAAATACTAACGCGAATTCTTTACAGACGAATGGAACAACTGGTAGAAGCGGACCTCGGGGAAGATCAGTTTGGATTCCGTAGAAATGTTGGTACACGTGAGGCAATACTAACCTTACGACTTATCTTAGAAGAAAGATTAAGAAAAGGCAAACCTACATTTCTAGCATTTGTAGACTTTTGACAACGTTAACTGGAATACTCTCTTTCAAATTCTAAAGGTGGCAGGGGTAAAATACAGGGAGCGAAAGGCTATTTACAATTTGTACAGAAACCAGATGGCAGTTATAAGAGTCGAGGGGCATGAAAGGGAATCAGTGGTTGGGAAAGGAGTGAGACAGGGTTGTAGCCTCTCCCCGATGTTATTCAATCTGTATATTGAGCAAGCAGTAAAGGAAACAAAAGAAAAATTCGGAGTAGGTATTAAAATCCATGGAGAAGAAATAAAAACTTTGAGGTTCGCCGATGACATTGTAATTCTGTCAGAGACAGCAAAGGACTTGGAAGAGCAGTTGAACGGAGTGGACAGTGTCTTGAAAGGAGGATATAAGATGAACATCAACAAAAGCAAAACGAGGATAATGGAATGTAGTCAAATTAAATCGGGTGATGCTGAGGGGATTAGATTAGGAAATGAGACACTTAAAGTAGTGAAAGAGTTTTGCTATTTAGGGAGTAAAATAACTGATGATGGTCGAAGTAGAGAGGATATAAAATGTAGACTGGCAATGGCAAGGAAATCGTTTCTGAAGAAGAGAAATTTGTTAACATCTAGTATAGATTTAAGTGTCAGGAAGTCGTTTCTGAAAGTATTTGTATGGAGTGTAGCCATGTATGGAAGTGAAACATGGACGATAACCAGTTTGGACAAGAAGAGAATAGAAGCTTTCGAAATGTGGTGCTACAGAAGAATGCTGAAGATAAGGTGGGTAGATCGCGTAACTAATGAGGAGGTATTGAATAGGATTGGGGAGAAGAGAAGTTTGTAGCACAACTTGACTAGAAGAAGGGATCGGTTGGTAGGACATGTTTTGAGGCATCAAGGGATCACAAATTTAGCATTGGAGGGCAGCGTGGAGAGTAAAAATCGTAGAGGGAGACCAAGAGATCAATACACTAAGCAGATTCAGAAGGATGTAGGTTGCAGTAGGTACTGGGAGATGAAGAAGCTTGCACAGGATAGAGTAGCATGGAGAGCTGCATCAAACCAGTCTCAGGACTGAAGACCACAACAACAACAACCCATGGTTTCTTCGCAGCTACCTTCTTTGTACCTATGTTTTCCTTCCCAACTTCTGTGATGGCCCTTTTTAGAGATGTCCATTCCTCTTCAACTGTACTGCCTACTGCGCTATTCCTTATTGCTGTATCTATAGCGTTAGAGAACTTCAAACGTATCTCGTCATTCCTTAGTACTTCCGTATCCCACTTCTTTGCGTATTGATTCTTCCTGACTAATGTCTTGAACTTCAGCCTACTCTTCATCACTACTATATTGTGATCTGAGTCTATATCTGCTCCTGGGTACGCCTTACAATCCAGTATCTGATTTCGGAATCTCTGTCTGACCATGACGTAATCTAATTGAAATCTTCCCGTATCTCCCGGCCTTTTCCAAGTATACCTCCTCCTCTTGTGATTCTTAAACAGGGTATTCGCTATTACTAGCTGAAACTTGTTACAGAACTCAATTAGTCTTTCTCCTCTTTCATTCCTTGTCCCAAGCCCATATTCTCCTGTAACATTTTCTTCTACTCCTTCCCCCCAACTGTCGTAGGGAAGGCGAATGGTCGACTTGGATTTGTTGGGAGAATTCTAGAAAAGAGTAGTTCATCTGTAAAGGGAACCGCATGTAGGACTCTAGTGCAACCTATTCTCGAGTACTGCTCGAATGTTTGGGATCTGTACCATGTTGAATTAAACGAAGATAGCGAAGCAATTCAGAGGTGGGCTGCTAGATTTGTTACCGGTAGGTTCTAACGACACGTAAGTATTACGGTTGTTCTTCGGGAACTCAAATGGGATTCGTTGAGGAAAGACGACTTTCTTTTCGAGAAAGTCTACTAATAAAATATAGAGAACCGGCATTTGAAGCTGGCTGCCAAAATATTCTGCTGCAGTCAACATGCACTGCGCGTAAGGACCACGAAGACAAGCTACGAGGTATTAGGGCTCATATAGAGGCATACAGACAGTCATTTTTCCCTCTTTCTGTTATCGAGTGGAAAAGGAAAGGAAATGACTAGTAGTGGTACGGAGTAGCCTCCGCTATAGCCATATGGTGGATTACTGAATAGCGATGTAGATGTAGAAGAATGTGGGTGGTTGGATGGATAAATCAGATAACTGATGAGGTGATGCTGAATCGAATTGGGGGGAAAAAAAGTTTCTGGCGCAACTTGACTGAAAGAAGGAAGCGATTGAGAGGACACATTCTGAGGCATTAAGGGCTCTTTAATTTGTTAATGGAGGTAAGCGTAATGGATAAAGACTGTAAAGTCACCCTATTACTTGACTACAGGAAGCAGATTCACACGGGTGTATGGTGCAGTAGTTACGCAGAGATGAAGAAACTCGTACAGAATAGGTTAGCGTGGGGAGGAGTGTCAAACCATTCCTCGGACTGCAGGCAACGACGACACGAACAACAAAATTCTTTCTTGCGTGAATTCCATCAGTTCAAATTTCAATTTACTTCCAAGTTTATTCGGCAAGAGAAAGCGCTAGCTGCACACGCCAACAGCAACCGTTCTATCGATTTCTGGATTTTTTTGTATCTCTGTATGAAAATACGGAGATACAGCAAGCGAAAACACCACCAAAGTGCAAAACGCTGTAAATATAAAATTCACCCAGCAGTACTGCCGTGTACTGCACACAGGAACGAGAAAGGGGCTCTGACAACCGTTCAGAGCGTAGACTGTGCTTCACAGGGACACGGAAGTAATCTCTCCGGCGCAGCGGCGCGGATCTGTAAAAATGAGTGCAGTGTGCCGCCCGGCACAAACAAGCGGTGCGGGAATCCATTAGGGTTTTTTTATCTACGCCCTTGCTTCCTGAACTCAATTTCGCCTTTCTCGGCTTTTCTGCAGTTCGCGCTGCTGACGCAACCGGCCGCACAATCCTGCCGTGCGGGTTGCCGCCCTCTTGCGTCTTTGCTTCTCGCAACTTCCGCTGCGGAGTGTTCTCACGGCGCGTAGTTCCGAACATAATTATAATAAAAGAACCATTCTGTCAAACTAGGAAAAAATTTAAAACTTCTAGGATATCCAGAAGGCCACGTGAGTCCATCCACTGAATTTGGTGAATATAGGAATGGTCGAGGAAACCCGTCTAGGTAGGTAGCCGTGCATATAAAAGCGACCGCTTCTGCGACGGGGAGATGCCCTAGCATGGGACCGAATCCAGCCGGCGAATAAACGACGAGGGTCTGTGTGCCGACCGATCTGGACGTGGTTACTTCGCAGTTGTCCACAGTAGCCCAGTCGAATGGCAGTTCCCCAATAACAAAATTGTGGAAGTCTTTTCCTAAATAGTGCTATATGCTTGTTTGGGGTGCCAAATCCGAATATCAGGTTTGCTGCCTTGTAGGAGGTTAGCTTCACAACGAAAAATTGGCCAGGTGCTAGTAGGACTCGCACTCTGAGGCTTCTGTATAAACTTAAGAAGTATGTGTATAGGCAGTTCATCCATTCTGGGAAATAAGTATCACGTCTATTTTTACCTGTTGTCGACATTGACACTGGCGATATGTCGGTCCCAGGGTTTCCAAAATTTTGAAGAATGACAATTGAGGAAATAAATATCTTTTTTGTGTGATGTAATTACATATTAACAATTTTCTGATTTTTTTGTTTACGTGTTCTGTGAAAACTTGCTTCTTGCAGATTTCATTATTCCCTGTCTATGGAGGTCTATAGGTTTTCGTGACTGAGTTTACGAATATCAAAATATGTGAGATAAATGGCCGTATCTTTTGGTTGCATTGACTTAGAAGCTTACGTCTATTGCACCACCAAGGGGATATTGACCTTAGAATGTGACATAAATTTCACACGTGATACGGCTACCCGTTCCTGAGAAAAGGGTTTTTAACAGTCGCACATATAAGACAGACTGATAAGAAGAAGGTGATCCTGTAAGGGTTTCCTTTTTACCGATCGAGATATGAAACCATAAAAATACAGAAAATCTCGAAATTGTCGCATTTCTTCAGTTTTTCGCTCATCCCTCGAGAACTTTGGGTTTTTCGAAGGTGATCACTATGTACAAAATTAAAGTAGACAAAATGCACTAGTCAGTTTTTTAATGCACTAGTCAGTTTTCATTTTCCGATGAGCAGCATCGGCGACAGAGCACGCTGAAAAGCAGCGAGTTTTTACCCTTGTACGAAAACGTCAAAAACGCCCATTTCCACCCCCTACAACTCGAAGAATCTACATGTCATCAGTAAAACCCCTATATCACGTGAAAGTACATTACATTTCCTACAAGATATGTACACAACATTCGATTTTCCAGTAAGGGGGGGGGGGGGGAGGGGGGGAGCAAAGCGAAAATTACGAAAAATGTCTTCTGCGCCTACAGTGAAACGAGCCTTTGCCACCTACCTCGCTCTCATCGACGCTATACTTTTGGCGTATTACGCTTAAAACAGGTCGTTCTGAATGAACTGATGGGAAAGCGTGTTAATTCAAAAATTAATATTGACATCTCTTTCTACGACCAAAAAAACCACGAAAAACGAAGAAGTCATTCGAGTGGCACGCAAGTCGGTAGATGTGATGTACATCTACAGATAAACAAATGATTACAATTTCATAAAAATGGGATGATTCATTCAAGAGAAAGAGCTTCACAATTTAAGCAAGTCAGTGACACGCTGCACCACCTCTGGGCCAGTTATTCCGCTGGGCATTGATTGACAGAGTTGTTGGATCTCCTCCAGATATCGGCCTGGAATCTCATTGACTGGAGTATAATTGTCTCCAGTGATGAGTCCCGCTTCGAACTGAGCCCCCACGACCAGCGAAGACGTGTCTGGATACACCCTGGACACCGATGGAATATCAACCTTACTGTCATCCACCATACATCCCGACAACCAAGAGTGATAGTCGGTGGTGAGATTTCTTTTCATAGCAGGATACCTTTGGTTGTCACCCGCGGCAGCTTTACAGCACAACGGTACCTCGACGATATTCTACGCCTTGCTTTGTTGCCCTTCGTGGCAAGTCAATCTGAGCTTACATTCCAGCAAGATAATGCTCGTTCGCACAGCGGGAGTTTCTACTGCTTGTCTTCGTGCTTGCCAAATCTATCTCGGCCAGCTGGGTTGCCAGATCTCTCTCCAATTGAGAACATTCGAAGCATTATGAGCAGGGCCCTCCAACAGACTCGGGATCCTGATGATCTAGCACACCAGTTGGAGAGAATTTGACACTGAAGGACATCCAACAACTCTATCGATCAATGCCAAGCCGAATAATTGCTTGCATAAGGACCAGATGTGGACAAACTCGTTATCGACTTGCTCTGTCTAAGAAGCTCTTTCTCTTGAATAAATCATCCAATTTTTCAGAAACAGTAAACATTCGTTTGTCTGTAGATGCACATCACATCCACCGGTTGACGTCCTATACGGATAGTTATTTCGTTGTGCGTCACCCCTTTTTTTTGCTAGAGTCTATGTACAACACATTGGGTCCATTCCACTGAATACAAACATAAGATAATATGAAATCCTCGTGAACTAATGTACATGAGTCACGAAATAAGTGAATGTCGAGCACCAAATTAGGTTCTCCATCTGGAAAAAATAAGGCATTTAATGGCAGAATATGGTTGCAAAGGACAGATAAGTATGAAGAATTACCTGTACTGATGTCATATGCGCAGGTTTATTACTCGTCTCCATTTACCTGTCGATGACCCAGGCAATGTTTGCAATGTTTCTTGGCCACTAGAGGATCTAGCTGAAGCGTCTAGGGCAATGGAAGGTTCAGGCAAAGAGTAAGGGGCTGTGGAAGACCCAGGCTTCACAATGAATTGTTGATGTTCTTCAACTGAAAAAAAACTACAATTGAATTATTAATGTTATGACAGAGAAAATCTGGCCAGTAAAGATGCATAGTGCTATAAAACATAACGGGAATTAATACTTTCCGTCGCCTCAGCTGCTTCAGGCCGTGCTACTGCAAGGGGCCCGTCCAGGTCGTCTTCGTCTTCTATATCAACATTATCGTTGATGTTGAATTACGACCCTTCACATTGCTAGCACAGTTTCGTGTAGAACACTTCTGCTCGCCTACACTCTCAGCGAAGTTTGTAATCTGCCTTGCATCTTCAAAATATAAGCTGAAGGAGTTTCACGGTAGCTGGGGATCTCAGTGTGATACTGGTTTTGTCAACTTTTATCCCCACTCCTCTGGGTCCAAGCAGTTTCCGATCCACTGCTGCACCTGATGGGAAACTCTGAGGGAGTGGTGTTAAGCTCCAACTTCAGTGGGAGGTATGGGAGTCGTTTTTCCTTATGCCTTGTAGGCTGATGTCTACTTTTTTTTTTTTTTTTGGGTCGTCCGTCTTCTGACTGATTGGATGCGGCCCGCCACGAATTCCTCTCCTGTGCTAACCTCTTCATCTCAGACTAGCACTTGCAACCTACGTCCTCAGTTATTTGCTGGATGTATTCCAATCTCTGTCTTCCTCTACAGTTTTTGTCCTCTACAGCTCCCTGTAGTACCATGAGAGTCATTCCCTCATGTTTTAACAGATGTCCTATCATCCTGTCCCTTCTCCTTATCAGTGTTTTCCACATATTTCTTTCCTCTCCGATTCTGCGTAGAATCTCGTCATTCCTTACCTTATCAGTCCACCTAATTTTCAACATTCGTCTGTAGCGCAACATCTCAATTGCTTCGATTCTCTTCTGTTCCGATTTTCTCACAGTCCATGTTTCACTACCATACAATGCTGTACCCCAGACGTACATTCTCAGAAATTTCTTCCTCAAATTAAGGCCAATATTTGATATTAGTAGACTTCTTCTGGCCAGGAATGCCCTTTCTGCCATTGCTAGTCTGTTTTTGATGTCCTCCCTGCTCCGTCCGCCATTTTACTACCTAGGTACCACAATTCCTTAACTTCATCTACTTCGTGACCATCAACCCTAATGTTAAGTTTCTCGCTGTTCGCATTTCTAATACTTCTCATTACTTTCGTCTTTCTTCGATTTACTCTCAGTCCATACTCTGTACTGATTAGACTGTTCATTCTGTTCAGCACATCATGTAATTCTTCTTCACTTTCGCTCAAGATAGCAAGTCATCAGCGAATCGTATCATTCATATCGTTTCACCTTGAATTTTAGTTCCATACCTGAACCTTTATTTTATTTCCATCATTGCTTCCTCGATGTACAGATTGAACAGCAGGGGCGAAAGGCTACATCCTTGTCTTACACCATTTTTAATACGAGCACGTCGTTCTTGGTCGTCCACTCTTATTACTCCCTCTTGGCTGTTGTACCTATTGTATATGACCCGTCTCTCCCTATAGCTTACCCCCACTTTTTTCAGAATTTCCAACATCTTGCACCATTTTACATTGTCGAACGCTTTTTCAAGGTCGACAAGTCCTATCAACGTGTCTTGATTTTTCTTTAGTCTTGTTTCTATTATTAACCGTTACGTCAGAATTGCCTCTCTCGTTCCTTTACCTTTCCTAAATCCAAACTGATCGTCATCTAGCGCATCCTCAGTTTTTCTTTTCAATTCTTCTGTATATTATTTTTGTAAGCAACTTGGATGCATGAGCTGTTAAGCTGACAATGCGATAATTCTCGCACTTGTCAGCTCTTGCCGTCTTTGGAATTGTGTGGATGATGCTTTTCTGAAAATCTGATGGTATGTCGCCAGACTCATATATTCTACACACCAACGTGAATAGTCGTTTTGTTGCCACTTCCCCCAATGATTTTAGAAATTATGATGGGCTGTTATCTATCCCTTCTGCCTAATTGGACCTTAAGTCCTCCAAAGCTCTTTTAAATTCTGATTCTAATATTGGATCACCCCAATCTCTTCTAAATCGACTCCCGTTTCTTCTCCTATCACATCAGACAAATCTTCCCCCTCATAGAGGCTTTTAATGTATTCTTTCCACCTATCCGCTCTCCCCTCTGCATTTAACAGTGGAATTCCCCTTTGCACTCTTAATGTTGCCACCCTTACTTTTAACGTCACCGAAGGTTGTTTTGACTTTCCTGTATGCTGAGTCTGTCCTTCCGACAATCATTTCTTTTTTGATGTCTTCACATTTTTCCTGCAGCCATTTCGTCTTCGCTTCCCTGCACTTCCTATTTATTTTATTCCTCAGCGACATGTATTTCTATATTCCTGAGTTTTCCGGAACGTTTTTGTACTTCCTCCTTTCATCAATCAGCTGAAGTATTTCTTCCGTTACCCATGGGTTCTTCGCAGCTACCTTCTTTGTACCTATGTTTTTCTTCCCAACTTCTGTGATGGCCCTTTTTAGACATATCCATTCCTCTTCAACTGTACTGCCTACTGAGCTATTCATTATCACAGTATCTATAGCCTTAGAGAACTTCAAGCGTATCACGTCATTCCTTAGTACTTCCGTAACCCACTTCTTTGCGTATTGATTCTTCCTGACTAATCTCTTAAACTTCAGCCTACTCTTCATCACTATTATACTGTGAACTGAGTCTATATCTGCTCCTGGGTATGCCTATCAATCCAGTATCAGATTTCGGAATCTCTGTCTGACCATACCTCTTCGAATTATACCTCATCCTCTTGTGACTCTTGAACAGGGCATTCGCTATCACTAGCTGAAACTTGTTACAGAACTCAATTAGTCTTTCTCCTCTCTCATTCCTTGTCCCAAGCCCATATTCTCCTGTAGAATTTTCTTCTACCTCTTTCCCTAAAATTGCATTCCAGTCCCCCATGATTATTAGATTTTCATCCCCCTTTACATACTGTATTACCCCCCATACACTTTCTCTGTCTCTTCATCTTCAGTTTGCGACGTCGGCATGTATACCTGAACTATCGTTGTCGGTGTTGTTTTGCTGTCGATTCTGATAAGAACAACACTGTCACTGAACTGTTCACAGAAACACTCTCTCTGCCCCTACCTTCCTATTCATAACGAATCCTACTCCTGTTATACCCTTTTCTGCTGCTGTTGATATTACCCTATACTCATCTGATTAGAAATCCTTGTCTTCTTTCCACTTCACTTCACTGACCCCTACTATATCTAGACTGAGCCTTTGCATTTCCCTTTTCAAATTTTCTAGTTCCCCTATCACGTTCAAGCTTCTGACATTCCACGCCCCGACTCGTAGAACGTTATCCTTCCGTTGATTAGTTAATCTTTTTCTCATGGTAACCTCCCCCTTGGCAGTCCCCTCCTGGAGATCCGAATGGGGGACTTTTCCGAACTCTTACGTGTCTTTAATGCAGTGGTTTCCATTGCCTTCCGCATCCTCATGCCGTTGATCATTGCTGATTCTTCCGCCTTTAGGAGCAGTTTCCCCACCCCTAGGACAAGAGAGTGTCCTGAACCTTTATCCGCTCCTACGCCCTCTTTGACAAGGCCGTTGGCAGATTGGGGGTGACTTCTTATACCGGAAGTCTTCGGCCGCCAATGCTGATTATACAGGATTCGAACCCGGGACCGAAGACGTTTTTGATTATGAATCAAATACGCTATCCCTAGACCACGGGTGCATAAGTAGGCTGATGTCACGTATAGCTCATACCTTAGCATGTTGCCGGCCGGAGTGGCCGAGCGGTTCTAGGCGCTACAGTCTGGAACTGCGCGACCGCTACGGTCGCAGGTTCGAATCCTGCCTCGGGCATGGATGTGTGTGATGGCCTTAGGTTAGTTAGGTTTAAGTAGTTCTAAGTTCTAGGGGACTGATGACCTCAGCAGTTAAGTCCCATAGTGCTCAGAGCCATTTGAACCATTTTGAACCTTATCTTGTTGAGTTCTGAATTTTTAGAGAGGGTCTTGAGGAATTTTATCTTGCCTTGCTTGAATAACATTGGCCAATGCTGGTTCTGTAACAAAGACCGCATTGTTCACTTATGTAAACAAACTAACCAATTCCACTAACCTAATTTAATGATCCTTATGTAAACAAACTGTTCCCTCGGGTGCACGTTCTATTTACCTAGAGCATAATTAATGAGAAATAACTGTCATACTGATTACCATAATTTATAGGCAAGATGACAGCCTCGTTTTATGCTTACTCGGGTGTACAAATGCTTTTAGCGTAATGCCAGACACTTAATTGTTAATTGCAGAGTAACCATGTAAGTATAGATGTAAACAAAGTCATAACCGTGATTTTAATTATGGTAATTTATGACCCAAAACATAACATCTTCCAGCCTCCGCTGCCCCCATTGTGCTGCTGCTATTGTCCACGCCCCCACCATCGCCCCACCCCTCCTCAGTGTCCTCCCAGCAACCCAAGACTGGAATTCTTGACATGGACCTCACAGGAGCAGCAGTATGCAGCAGTATCAGTAAATGCAGGTGATCCTGCAAAATTTCCAGCACAGTATAGCACCAATCGGTATTGGACTAGTTTTTACGAATGTTCGGCATCCACACTATTTTCTGAAACATGCGACGCTAATAATGGTTTCGTGGCTAATGTCTGCCGATTTTTTAAGAAGATACATATTTCATTGCTCTTTTACTGATCTCCCCGCACTTTCTAAGAAGATACAAGTAAATAGCGGTTCCGTTGCTGTTTTCTCCGACTTTTTAAGAAAATACGCTTTAAATTGCGTTTTGTTATTATTTTGTAGAATTTTTAAAACCACGCATACAGATATAGGTTTCGCTGCTATTTTATAGATATTTTTTGGAAACAGATCTAAAAATAAGTGGCTATAAATGTTTAATAACACTATCAACAAATTGCGCTGTTTACGGTTTTTAGACAGTTGGTTAGAATTATGCAGATTTTCGCTCAGTATTCCTCAATATGCCTTTTTTTTTTTTTAAGAGGACGCACTTAAGCGCTTTAAATGTGTAGCAACTAACACCATAGAGCATACTCTGCGAGCACACAGACATATGACAGTATTTACAGTTTTTAAAAATTTTGTCGATTTTCTCCCCAAATAGCCCTTTTTTCAGGAAGACACACCACAAGGAGAAATACGAGGCTAATTCCGAAAGTAAGGTTACATGAATTTTTTGAAGAACAAAAAAAGAATTTATTTCAATAAAACTTACATGCATTGTAGTATAGGTCTTCAATTATTTTTCCACATAAATACCATTTACCTCAATACGTTTTATCATCCGTGCGACGAGTTTTTTAAATCCTGAGTCATAGACGTCTCCCGCCGCCTTTTTTTTCAGTCACTTCTTCACTTCGATTTTCACCTCTTCGTTGGCGGAAAAGTGTTTTCCACGTGTTCCTTCAATTTAGTGCGCAGATGATAGTCACTAAGTATGATATCGGGGCTGTGAGGGGGGTGACTTAAACCAAACGAAGTCAACAACTCTTGTGTTGCATGAGCGGTGTGCGCAGGCGCGTTGCCACGGAGACAAGACTCCCGTTTTCAGCATCCTGCGACGTTTGTTTTGTATGGCTCTCACAATATCTAGGAGCATTTGTTTACTGTTTCACCTCTTTCCAAAAACATCAACGAGCAGAACCGCTTTTCTGTCCTAAAACACTGACACCATGATTTTCCTCGCTGTGTGCTGAGTTTTGAATTTTTTGGCTGAAGAAGAATGAGTACGGGGCCACTGAATTGATTGTCGTTTGCTTTCTGGAGTGTGGTGATAAGCCCAAGTTTCACCTCCAGTCACTATAAAGTTGAGAAAAGCCTCGCTTTCAGTCTCAAACCGGTCAAGAAATTCGCGGGCGGCACTAACTCTTCATTCCGTGTGCTTCGGTAAGCACCTTGGACACCCATCGCGCACACAACTTACGATAATTTAGTCGATCAGTTACGATTTCAGGAACAACAGTTCGTGAAATGTTTGGACTAACTCCATGCTGGTCATCAATTGTCGAACGGCGATAAGGAAGAAGACGTTCTAGAAACTGAAATTTGTGGTAAGGTCTTATGGGACCAAACTGCTGAGGTCATCGGTCCCTAAGCTTACGCACTACTTAATCAAACTAACTTGCGCTAAGGACAACATCCACGCCCATGCCCGAGAGAGGACTCGAGCCTCAGGCTGGGGGGGGGGGGGGGGCGGGGGGGGGGGGGGAGCGGCGCAGACCATGACAAGACGCCTGAGACCGCACGGCTACCCCGCGCGGCGAAGACGTTCTTCAATTTTCTGCGCCATAGTATCAGTCACAACAGACGGCCTTCTGTTTATGGCTTCATCGTGAATTTCTGTCCTTCCAAAATTGAAATTCCGTACCCATTTTGTCACATGCTGCCTCGACATTACGTCGTCTCCACACACTGAAACAATTTCGCGATGAATCGCAGCGGCGTTAATGCCCTCAGCATTTAGGTAGCGAATTACACAGTGCACTTCACACCTGGCCGGAGTCAGAATGAGAACGCTCATTTCTAACAGTCACTACAGCACTAATCTACATCTACATCTACATCTATACTCCGCGAGCCACCTTACGGTGTGTGGCGGAGGGTACTTATTGTACCACTATCTGATCCCCCCTTCCCTGTTCCATTCACGAATTGTGCGTGGAAAGAACGACTGCTTGTAAGTCTCCGTATTTGCTCTAATTTCTCGGATCTTTTCGTTGTGATCATTACGCGAGATATATGTGGGCGGTAGTAATATGTTGCCCATCTCTTCCCGGAATGTGCTCTCTCGTAATTTCGATAATAAACCTCTCCGTATTGCGTAACGCCTTTCTTGAAGTGTCCGCCACTGGAGCTTGTTCAGCATCTCCGTAACGCTCTCGCGCTGACTAAATGTCCCCATGACGAATCGCGCTGCTTTTCGCTGGATCATGTCTATCTCTTCTATTAATCCAACCTGGTAAGGGTCCCATACTGATGAGCAATACTCAAGAATCGGACGAACAAGCGTTTTGTAAGCTACTTCTTTCGTCGATGAGTCACATTTTCTTAGAATTCTTCCTATGAATCTCAACCTGGCGCCTGCTTTTCCCACTATTTGTTTTATGTGATCGTTCCACTTCAGATCGCTCCGGATAGTAACTCCTAAGTATTTTACGGTCGTTACCGCTTCCAATGATTTACCACCTATGGCATAATCGTACTGGAATGGATTTCTGCCCCTATGTATGCGCATTATATTACATTTATCTACGTTTAGGGAAAGCTGCCAGCTGTCGCACCATGCATTAATCCTCTGCAGGTCCTCCTGGAGTACGTACGAGTCTTCTGATGTTGCTACTTTCTTGTAGACAACCGTGTCATCTGCAAATAGCCTCACGGAGCTACCGATGTTGTCAACTAAGTCATTTATGTATATTGTAAACAATAAAGGTCCTATCACGCTTCCCTGCGGTACTCCCGAAATTACCTCTACATCTGCAGATTTTGAACCGTTAAGAATGACATGTTGTGTTCTTTCTTCTAGGAAATCCTGAATCCAATCACAAACCTGGTCCGATATTCCGTACGCTCGTATTTTTTTCACTAAACGTAAGTGCGGAACCGTATCAAATGCCTTCCTGAAGTCCAGGAATACGGCATCAATCTGCTCGCCAGTGTCTACGGCACTGTGAATTTCTTGGGCAAATAGCGCGAGTTGAGTTTCACATGATCTCTGTTTGCGGAATCCATGTTGGTTATGATGAAGGAGATTTGTATTATCTAAGAACGTCATAATACGAGAACACAAAACATGTTCCATTATTCTACAACAGATTGACGTAAGCGAAATAGGCCTATAATTATTCGCATCTGATTTATGACCCTTCTTGAAAATGGGAACGACCTGCGCTTTCTTCCAGTCGCTAGGTACTTTACGTTCTTCCAGCGATCTACGATAAATTGCTGATAGAAAGGGGGCAAGTTCTTTAGCATAATCACTGTAGAATCTTAAGGGTATCTCGTCTGGTCCGGATGCTTTTCCGCTACTAAGTGATAGCAGTTGTTTTTCAATTCCGATATCGTTTATTTCAATATTTTCCATTTTGGCGTCCGTGCGACGGCTGAAGTCAGGGACCGTGTTACGATTTTCCGCAGTGAAACAGTTTCGGAACACTGAATTCAGTATTTCTGCCTTTCTTCGGTCGTCCTCTGTTTCGGTTCCATCGTGGTCAACGAGTGACTGAATAGGGGATTTAGATCCGCTTACCGATTTTACATATGACCAAAACTTTTTAGGGTTCTTGTTTAGATTGTTTGCCAATGTTTTATGTTCGAATTCGTTGAATGCTTCTCTCATTGCTCTCTTTACGCTCTTTTTCGCTTCGTTCAGCTTTTCCTTATCAGCTATGATTCGACTACTCTTAAACCTATGATGAAGCTTTCTTTGTTTCCGTAGTACCTTTCGTACATGATTGTTATACCACGGTGGATCTTTCCCCTCGCTTTGGACCTTAGTCGGTACGAACTTATCTAAGGCGTACTGGACGATGTTTCTGAATTTTTTCCATTTTTGTTCCACATCCTCTTCCTCAGAAATGAACGTTTGATGGTGGTCACTCAGATATTCTGCGATTTGTGCCCTATCACTCTTGTTAAGCAAATATATTTTCCTTCCTTTCTTGGCATTTCTTATTACACTTGTAGTCATTGATGCAACCACTGACTTATGATCACTGATACCCTCTTCTACATTCACGGAGTCGAAAAGTTCCGGTCTATTTGTTGCTATGAGGTCTAAAACGTTAGCTTCACGAGTTGGTTCTCTAACTATCTGCTCGAAGTAATTCTCGGACAAGGCAGTCAGGATAATGTCACAAGAGTCTCTGTCCCTGGCTCCAGTTCTGATTGTGTGACTATCCCATTCTATACCTGGTAGATTGAAGTCTCCCCCTATTACAATAGTATGATCACGAAACTTCTTCACGACGTTCTGCAGGTTCTCTCTGAGGCGCTCAACTACTACGGTTGCTGATGCAGGTGGTCTATAGAAGCATCCGACTATCATATCTGACCCACCTTTGATACTTAACTTAACCCAGATTATTTCACATTCGCATTCGCTAATAACTTCACTGGATATTATTGAATTCTTTACTGCTATAAATACTCCTCCACCATTGGCGTTTATCCTATCCTTGCGAGCTACTGATTGTTGGGAATTCTCGTTCCTTCTGCTGGCTTCCCGCTACACGGTAGTGGAACCTACTTCCTCCATTGTATTCTATGCTAAAGCTACATGCCTTGTAACCTTAGTTTTCGGATAACCCTCGCAGCAACAGGTCTACGTTTCAGTTTCCATTGAAGAGCCAAAGAAACCGGTACACTTGTCTATTATCGTGTAGGGCCCCGGCAAAGCATGCAGAAGCGCCGCAACACGACGTGGCGTGGACTTAGCTAATGTCTTAAGTAGTGCTGAATGGAATTGACACCATGAATCCTGCAGGGGTGTCTACAAATGAGTAAGAGTACAAGGGTGTGGAGATCTCTTCTGAACAGCACGTTGCAAGGCATCCAAGATTTGCTCGATAATGTTGATGTCTGGGGAGTTTGGTGGCCAGTGTAAGTGTTTAAACTCAGAAGAGTGTTCCTGGAGCCACTCTGTAGCAATTCTGGACGTGTAGGGTGTCGCATTGTCCTGCTGGAATTGTCAAAGTCTGTCGGAATGCACAATGGACATGAATGGATGCAAGTGATCAGACAGGATGCATACGTGCGTGTCACCTGTCAGAGTTGTATCTAGAAATATGAGGGGTCTCATATCACTTCAACTGTACACGCCCCTCTCCATTACAGGGCCTCCGCCAGCTTGAAAAGTCCCCTGCTGACATCCAGGGTCCATTGATTCATGAGGTTGTCTCCGTACCCGTGCACGTGCATCCGGTCGATACAATTTGAAAGGAGACTCGTCCGACCAGACAACATGTTTCCAGTTATCAACAATGTCGATATTTCCGGGCCCAGGCGCGGCGTAAAGCTTTGTGTCGTGCAGTCATCAAGGGTACAGGAGTGGGCCTTCGGCTCCGAAAGCGCATATCGATGGTGTTTCGCTGAATGGTTCGCACACTGACACTTATTGATTGCTCAGCACTGAAATCTGCAGCAAGTTGCGGAGGGCTGCACTTCTGTCACGTTGAACGACTCTCTTCAGTCGTTGTTGGTCCCGTTCTTGCTGGATGTTTTTAATGCCGCAGCGATTTCAGAGATTTGACGTTTTACCGGATTCCTGATATTCACGGTGCACTCGTCAAATGGTAGTACGGGAAAATCCCCACCCCATCGCTATCTCGGAGATGCTGCGTTCCATCGCTCGTGCGCCGACTATAACATCACGTTTAAACTCTGAAATATTGATAACATACCATGGTAGCAGCAGTATCCTATCTAACAACTGCGCCAGACACTTGTCTTATAAAGGCGTTGCCGACCTAAGAGCCGTATTCTGCCTGTTTACATATCTCTGTATTTGAATACGCATGCCTGTAGCAGTTTCTTTGGCGCTTCAGTATAAAACGAACTTATTCCTCTGCACTTATAGTGTATGAAGTAGCTATTAGCTCCCATAATATTATATGGTTATACTGCACTTGTAAAAAATAATGCCTGGAACGCTCTTACAGAAGAAGCGATATGTGCTACCCATGAAGCTTGCGCTAGACGGGTAGAGCGTTGTGTTTGATTCAAATGGCTCTGAGCACTATGGGACTTAACATCTGAGGTCATCAGTCCACTAGAACTTAGAACTACTTAAACCTAACTAACCTAAGGACATCACACACATCCATGCCCGAGGCAGGATTCGAACCTGAACCGTAGCAGCGTTGTGTTTCTCTGGCCGCCTACTGCATCTGTCACCCCCCAGTTCGTAACAGCCACGGCTGCTTCGCATTTTAGTACTACTGCAAGGTAATGGCCAGGACAGTATGCAAATAAAAATACCGCGCGCTGCAGTGGTCGCTTAAAAATACGTAAGACAAATTTCCATACTCCGCACAGTGATCCCTTTCGCACAGCGCAACACCCTGAGTCTTCACCGCACTGCACATACCAGAGCGAGCGCGCGCGCGTGTGTGCGTGTGTGTATGATGAGACGCTGCGTCAATCAACGGCTGCTGACACGAGCAACGCCCTCTCCCACCCACTCCTCTACGTGCAGCGCACCAGCAGCGGACAAACTCAGCGTGTCACCCGCTGGGACGCATCGCCGTCGGTAGCTCGCTGCTCGCTGACCTCTCTCCCTGCGCCGCCCCCCCCCCCCCTCGTCTTCGAGACGGCGGGGGCCTCTCTCCAGCCCTGCTGTCAAGGCTCTATCAGATATTACTACGGCAATCATGATGAAAAATTTTGCTTCCTCCCCCCCTCCCCCGCCCAACGTGTTTGGGACGACCGCGCTGGTGGGAATTTACATCCCTCCTAGTCGCTTATAGCGTGATAAATGAATTCCGTGCAACTGCAGGTCCAGCGCCTGCATACGCCGCACCTCTGAGTGGTAGATCATCAGCAGATCTTAACGGGCGGGGGGGGGGGGGGGGGAGGGGGAGGGGGGGGGGTGTATGCGAAGTTGCAATATTTTGAAAAGCACCTCATATAGTAGAAAGTTTTCAAGGCAATGTAATTAAATTTGGTACAATTGTTAAGGAATGTTACGAGGGATACCCCAAAAATATGAAAACCGAAATTAATTTTTAAAAGCTATATATTTTCAAATTGTCTACAAAACAACTTTTTCCCCCAGAATGAAATTTTCACTCTGCAGCGGAGTGTGCGCTGATTTTGAAACTTCCTGGCAGATTAAAACTGTGTGCCGGACCGAGACTCGAACACGGGACCTTTGCCTTTCGCGGGCAGGTGCTCTACCAACTGAGCTACCCAAGCACGACTCCTGACCCGTCCTCACAATTTTACTTCCGCCAGTACCTCGTCTCCCACCTTCCAAACTTCACAGAAGCTCTCCTGTGAACCTTGCAGAAGTTTCATACTAGTGCACACTCCGCTGCATAGTGAAAATTTCATTCTGTAAACATCCCCCAGGCTGTGGCTATGCCATGTCTCCGCAACCTCCTTTCTTCCAGTAGTGCTAGTCCTCCAAGATTCGCAGGACACTTCTGTGAAGTTTGGAAGGTAGGAGACGAGGTAGTGGCGGAAGTAAAATTGTGAGGACGGTTCGTGAGTCGTGGTTGGGTAGCTCAGCTGGGACGAATCTCAATGAACCGTGCCAGCCAAGACTGGACGATCCCACGTTCCCCATTAATGGTCAATGATAGAACGCATTTTGTTCTGATGGCGCACCAAAGTGGAGCATGGCGCGGAAAGTATTCTTATTTTATTTCACTTCTCTTTTCTCCTCCTCTTCTAAGTTTTTTTTCCTTACACATGTTTACACTTTTCACGCATAGCTCTCTATCCGCAGCCTATTTGTTTTCTTCATCCTGTACTCCCCTACCCCCCCCCCCAAAAAAAAATAACATACAAAAAAAATTTGGGTTGCTGCTGATGGTGAGACTCTATACTCATTTATGTTAACAATAAAAATAAAAAAAATAAAAAATAATAAAAAAAGAAGGCCGTTGCGGCAATATAGCTACCTTTTTTGTTTTACGTTTTCAAAGGATATTGTGTTATTTTATGAAGAACGTCGTCTTTTATTTTCATACACAAGAGATTTTCATTTGTTTTCTCCTTACCTGGATCTTAAAAAAAAGTAAAAAAAGGAAAGTTGGTAGAGCACAAAAAAATTAAAAAAAAACAAAGAAAAAATTTTAAAAAAGTTGGTAGAGCACTTGCCCGCGAAAGGCACGGTCCCGAGTTCGAGTCTCGGTCCGACACACAGCTTTAATCTGCTAGGAAGTTTCAACTTTATCCCCTTCAGAATCCTATCTATTACAACTAATACATTTGTCCCACCGGTGCTTCCACTGTTCGAAACATTTTTTGTTGTCGTCTTTAGAAAAGGCTGACAGCTCCTCCTCGTCTTTTCTTTCTGACTTCTTCAATGCTGTCAAATAGGTGTCTTTTCACACACCTTTTCATGCGTGGAAACAAGGAAAAGTCGCACGAAGCCACGTCAGGCGAATAAGGTGTATGGGGCAGCGGAACCATGACATTTTCAGCCGAAAACTAACAGAGGTGGCCGTGTGTGCAGGTGCGTTGTCGTGATGGAAGAACCAGTCTCCTGTCTGCCACAAATTTGGTCTTTTTTTAGGCGAACACTGTAGCGCAATCTTCTTAAAACTTTCAAATAAAAGGTCTGCTTGATGGGGGAACGAGCTCTGGATCTTTCCGGCTATTGATGGACGTTCAGAAAATGGTTTGTCATCAATCGACATGTCGCCATTTTTAAATCAACAAACCACTAGTACACTTGAATTTTTACCATAGTGTCATCTTGGTAAGCTGTTTTCAACGTGAAAATTCTTTCACTAGCGTTTCTACCATCTACATCTACATCTACATGGATACCCTGCAAATCACATTTAAGTGCCTGACACAGGGTTCATCAAACCATCTTCACAATTCTCTATTATTCCAATCTCGTATAGCGCGCTCTTCCCGTATGAACACTGATTTCCCTTATTTTCCTATGTAGGTCGGTGTCGACAAAATATTTTCGCATTCGAAGGAGAAAGTTAGTGATTGGAATTTCGTGAGAAGATTCCGTCGCAACAAAAAACGCCATTCTTTTAATGATGTCCAGCCCAAATCCTCTATCATTTCTGTGACACTCTCTCACATGTTTCGTGATAATACAAAACGTGTTGCCCTTCTTTGAAATTTTCCGATGTACTCCGTCAGTTCTATCTGGTAAGGATCCCACACAGCGCAACAGTATTCTAAAAGAGAACGGACAAGCGTAGTGTAGGCAGTCTCCTTAGTAGATCTGTTACATTTTCTAAGTGTCCTGCCAATAAAACGCAGTCTTTGGTTAGCCTTCCCCACAACATTTTCTGTGTGTTCCTTCCAATTTAAGTTGTTCGTAATTGTAATACCTAGGTATTCAGTTGAATTTACAGCTTTTAGATTAGACTGATTTATCGTGTAACCGAAGTTTAACGAATTCCTTTTAGCACTCATGTGGATGACATCACACTATTCGTTATTTAGGGTCAGCTGCCAATTTTCGCACCATTCAGATATCTTTTCTAAATCGTTTTTCAATTTGTTTTGATCTTCTAATGACTTTATTAGTCGATAAACGACAACGTCATCTGCAAACAACCTAAGACAGCTGCTCAGATTGTCTCCCAAATCGTTTTTATAGACAAGAAACACCAAAGGGCCTATAGCTCTACCTTGGGAATCCCAGAAATCACTTTTGTTTTACTCGATGACTTTCCGTCAGTTACTACGAACTGTAACCTCTCTGACAGGAAATCACAAATCCAGTCACTTAACTGAGACGATATACCATTAAGCACGCAATTTTACTGCAAGCCGCTTGTGTGGTACAGTGTCAAAAGCCTTCCGGAAATCCAGAAATACACGTACGATAAGCTTTGTTACATCTTCTGCATCATATTTTGTAAACGAATAATGATGTCATTGCGGTAGTGCACAGCATACACCTTAACAATGCATATGCAGAATACATCATCAGTTACATGTTTCCAGAGATATACAACTCCATGCATTTCATAAAATTCCCGTTCAATTACGGTTTTGACAACTCCCGTGTTAATATTTTAAAATTTTGTACATGGCTGGAGCAGCAACTGTAGGATGAAATCTTCTTGTGGAAATAGAAAACAGCCAATCAGCTTCGAAATCGAAGGTTTATCAAAAATCCTTTACCATGGTTTCAACTTTTATAAAAACGTCTTCTTCAGCAGGAAATACTGACATCTGATTTTGAGAATTTTCGACGAAATGTCCGTATATGTAGAAAAAGCCTCTGAGGGCTGAGTAGATAAAAGTTTTAAAATTTTGTACATTTTCCACCATTTCTACAAGAATATTTCTTCCTACGTTTGCTGCTCCACCCATGTACAAAATTTTGAAGTCTTACCTGTCCACGTCTCAAAGGTTGTTAATACGTATAGAGACATTTAGCTGAAAATTCTCAAAACAGGTTATCAATATTTCCTTCTGAGGAAGACATTCTTATAAACATTGAGACCATGGTAAAGGGGTTTTAATAAACTTTCCATTTTCCAACTGATTGGCTGGTTACTATTTCTACAAGAGTATTCCAGTATTTACTTTCCCTCATACCGACAGAATGGGTTCCAGTTATGTTCCAGTTGCGGCAGATAGCTCTCCCCTCGTTTTAAGTTTCAGTATTGTAGCAATCAGATACACATTCCATCACTCCTGGGCGTCGTGAAGCATAATTGTTTTCTCGTTTGCAGCTAATTCCATTTTTGAAGTGCACGCGGAAGGGCTGTCTATCTGTTGGTCAGAATTTTTTTGCTGCAGAGTAAGTCCGTAACCTTCGTCATTGGATTTTATCTATAAGTCAACAACGTAAACTTAGCCTGCCTATTAAGATGTTAACCCATCCACTTACAGACAAAACTCACGAAAGAATGTGCCCTATCCACCCAGTCTTCTCAGTCACCCACAAACTCTCTACTACAACTTAGCAGAAGACCGATAGTAATTGTAGAAGTAACATAATTATATTCCATAACAAAGCAGTTGAAATAAAATGCTAAATTACAAGTCAACTCTGCGTTGGCGATGTTTAATATTATCTTTCACAAGTCACTGACAAAAAAACCTTGGAAAACTTCGCCTGTTTAGCCTGACGTTACAAGCTGCTTCAAGCTATTTGTCCAAGGCCATTTATTACATAATCATCATTTAACGGACTTATAATACAAATACGTTAGAACTTCCTCTCGTTGCTCGTACATTCATTTGCTCTTTTTTGGTGGGTGGAAAGAATGTCTGTCAATCTAACGAAATTTTTATAGTGCAGAGCAATGCCAACTTCATTCGCAGGACTTTATCAAAGAGTCAACAGTGTAAATTTAATCTACTTATTAAAATGTCGATCCTTCCATTTATAGGTGCACATAGCTCATGGAAAAAAGTTGTCTCTCGCGGTAAGATTTGCACCTTTTCATCTAATTTAAAGTGTCTAAAGACATGTTGCAGGTTTAGCACAAATTAATGTATTAAGGGGGGTAGGACGTCAAACGGGCCGACTTGGAGCAGGAGAGGCACCACATGACATTTTATTTTCTACTGTCTATGCTTTTACAAATACATTAATAAACCTTTGTCAGCATGACCAGGAAGGATTCAGGATTCACACTCATAGCAGCGGAAGTGCAAAAACATAACAAAATAAATTTTTTTTTGATATGATTTTTTCACTTACTGTTGGCTGCATTTGTTGCTATAGGTACATTTTTCTTCACAAGTAAGAGAGATTCTTTGATGAATTTTGCACAGCATACAAACCATACTTACAGGTGTATGAAACTCTAGAATTTTCCAAATCTATTAAAAACTGTGGTAAAAATTGAGATAATTAACTACAAAATTTGATATTTTTCTAAACATAAAATTTAAAACGTAACAGCTCATTCATTTTTTCATAAATTAAATAGATTCTAGAGTTTCAGACACCTTTAAGTATGGTTTGTATGCTGTGTAAAATTCATCGAACAGTCTCACTTACTTATGAAGAAAAGTGTACCTATAGAAACAAATTCAGCCAATAGTAAGTGAAAAAATGATGAAATTTCACATGTAAAAAAAATTATTTTGTTATGTTTTTGAACTTTCGCTGCTACGAGTGTGAATCCTGAATCCTTCCTGGTCATGCTGACAAAGTTTTATGAATTTACTTGTAAAAGTATGATGATGAAGAGTCCCATACTTCTTTACAGAGCGTAGGGGAGCGACGCGGGAGACCCGCGCCGCCGTACTAGGCAAGGTCCTTGTGAAGGTGGTTTGCCATTGCCTTCCTCCGACCGTAATGGGGATGAATGATCATGATGAAGACCACACAACAACACCCAGTCATCTCGAGGCAGGGAAAATCCCTGACCCCGCCGGGAATCGAACCCGGGACCCCGTGCTCGGGAAGCGAGAACGCTACCGCGAGACCACGAGCTGCGGACTGTAAAAGTATAGACAGTGGAAATTAAAATGTCCTGTGGTGCCTCCCCTGCTCCAAGTCGGCCCGTTTGACGTCCTACCTCCGTTAAAGAAACGATTTATTTTTTATTTGATACCTTCACAGCGCAGTTTAATACACCAGCCACACAAGGGCTACTCTTTCACAGATGACACGACTTTGCCCAGATTACCGCCTTTAACAGTTTTCCATTAAAAAACTTCAACCATCGATATACAGATGTACAGCGTATCAGTAATATCGCCTTTCCTCATTACCTATTCATGCTAACATATTCATCGATAAAACAAAAGACGGAACTTCGGCTGCTGAATGTCTCTCGGTGAAAAACCTTTCGTAGTAGTCCAAATTTTCTCAGAATGGTCACTTCGAAAGACGTATGTGGAGGGAGTAATACGTTTGCTCACAATACTTAGAAGCAGCAGTAAAGAGATCGCTTCTTAGCCCCTTTTTGTCAGAGTATCGCTTACCCCCAAGATTGTCATGAACTTTCCAGTCTTCGATATGTGGAATTTGCATCTACCTGATTTTGAGGAGTAAGTCTTAGCTCTATATGTATCCAATAGAGCCACAGAACTCCCATCACATTGCGACAGAACTGTTACATTAGTCAGAAGGCTTTCTAGCCCTCTACCCATCACTGGCTAAGGAGAGAACTATCACAGTGAGAAAAAATAGCACACTAATGTAAAGAAAGAAATTCACCACCATGCGGATGCTTACGTCCAGATGTTTTACGATAGGCATAGTTTTCATTCAAGTCTTGGAGTCCCGATTGTATGCCAGTTACGTTCCTTTCAGAGTATGCTGACTTAACAGCTCAATATTTAGCAACCATATACAGCCGCTCGCTCGCCAAAAGATGGGTACCTAAAGATAGGAAAGTTGCACCGGTCACACCAGTACTCAAGAAAGGAAATATGAGTAATCTGCTCAATTACAGACCCATATCACCAACACCGATTTACAGTAGGATTTTGGAACATTTTTCGAACATTATGAATTACCTCGAAGAAAACAATCTACTGACAAATAGCCAGCACGAACTCAGAAAACATGATTCTTGTGAATCAGAATTAGCTCTTTATTCATACAAAGTAATTAATCCTATCGATAGGGAATCTCAAATTAATTGCATATTTCTAGATTTCAGTCCCTCAGAAGTGACTTCTAATCAAATTATGTGCCTGCGGATTGTTATCTCTGCTGTGCGATTGAATTCGTGGTTTCCTGTCAGAAAACTCACACTTCATACGAGGGTTGGAACTTAAATAGTGGCAACTATTTATTCACAACCAATAGAAAAGAGTTACATGTTTGCACCTGTTACTTACCTTCAAAGAAGTCACCAGCGTCGTGTAGAACCCGTTGCCAGCGATGTGGAAGGTTAGTATACAGTTCTGTTGATGGTGCGAATGGAGCGGTCTACTGCCTGTCTAATCTCTGGAATAGATCTGAAGTGAATGCCACGAAGCCAAAAATGAAACGCCAGTCCAACGAATGGCGTCATCATGGGTCGCCGCGAAAGTCGAAAGTGCGTCAGAGCCCCAGTATGGTGAAAGTTACGGTGATTCTCGTGTACGACTGAGACTGTGTTATCCTAACGCATTACGTTCCTCCACGGCAGACCGTCAATGTTCGTTTTTGGAGCATCACCTGCGACAAGTTTTGCGAAAGAAGCGGCGACACTTCCTGCGCAACCCATCCATTATTTTGCACGACAATGCGCGGACGCATACAACTAACTCTAGCTGTGGCTGCTCTGTTCGGTCGATGGGACTGGGAAGTACTGTACCATCCACCATACTCCCCGGACTTAAGTCCTTGTGACTTTGATTTGATTCCGAAGATGAAAGAACCACTTCGTGGCATTCGCTTCAGAACTGTTCCAGAGATTCGACAGGCAGTAGACCGCCCATTCCCACCATCAACAGAACAGGCACTGCTAACAGTATACTACGCCTTCCACATCGCTGGCAATGGGTTCTACACAACGCTGGTGACTACTTTGGAGGACAGTAACAGGTGCAAACATGTAACTCTGTTGTATCGGTTGTGAATAAATAGCTGCCACTATTTAAGTTACCACCCTCGTAGTTACTAACTTTAAGTCATCGAGTAAAATACATTCCTGGAAATTGAAATAAGAACACCGTGAATTCATTGTCCCAGGAAGGGGAAACTTTATTGACACATTCCTGGGGTCAGATACATCACATGATCACACTGACAGAACCACAGGCACATAGACACAGGCAACAGAGCATGCACAATGTCGGCACTAGTACAGTGTATATCCACCTTTCGCAGCAATGCAGGCTGCTATTCTCCCATGGAGACGATCGTAGAGATGCTGGATGTAGTCCTGTGGAACGGCTTGCCATCCCATTTCCACCTGGCGCCTCAGTTGGACCAGCGTTCGTGCTGGACGTGCAGACCGCGTGAGACGACGCTTCATCCAGTCCCAAACATGCTCAATGGGGGACAGATCCGGAGATCTTGCTGGCCAGGGTAGTTGACTTACACCTTCTAGAGCACATTGGGTGGCACGGGATACATGCGGACGTGCATTGTCCTGTTGGAACAGCAAGTTCCCTTGCCGGTCTAGGAATGGTAGAACGATGGGTTCGATGACGGTTTGGATGTACCGTGCACTATTCAGTGTCCCCTCGACGATCACCAGTGGTGTACGGCCAGTGTAGGAGATCGCTCCCCACACCATGATGCCGGGTGTTGGCCCTGTGTGCCTCGGTCTTATGCAGTCCTGATTGTGGCGCTCACCTGCACGGCGCCAAACACGCATACGACCATCATTGGCACCAAGGCAGAAGCGACTCTCATCGCTGAAGACGACACGTCTCCATTCGTCCCTCCATTCACACCTGTCGCGACACCACTGGAGGCGGGCTGCACGATGTTGGGGCGTGAGCGGAAGACGGCCTAACGGTGTGCGGGACCGTAGCCCAGCTTCATGGAGACGGTTGCGAATGGTCCTCGCCGATACCCCAGGAGCAACAGTGTCCCTAATTTGCTGGGAAGTGGCGGTGCGGTCCCCTACGGCACTGCGTAGGATCCTACGGTCTTGGCGTGCATCCGTGCATCGCTGCGGTCCGGTCCCAGGTCGACGGGCGCGTGCACCTTCCGCTGACCACTGGCGACAACATCGATGTACTGTGGAGACCTCACGCCCCACGTGTTGAGCAATTCGGCGGTACGTCCACCCGGCCTCCCGCATGCCCACTGACGCCCTCGCTCAAAGTCCGTCAACTGCACATAAGGTTCACGTCCACGCTGTCGCGGCATGCTGCCAGTGTTAAAGACTGCGATGGAGCTCCGTATGCCACGGCAAACTGGCTGACACTGACGGCGGCGGTGCACAAATGCTGCGCAGCTAGCGCCATTCGACGGTCAACACCGCGGTTCCTGGTGTGTCCGCTGTGCCGTGCGTGTGATCATTGCTTGTACAGCCCTCTCGCAGTGTCCGGAGCAAGTATGGTGGGTCTGACACACCGGTGTCAATGTGTTCTTTTTTCCATTTCCAGGAGTGTAAAAGTGATATCTGGCGTTCCCCAAGGAAGTGTTACAGGCCGCCCTCTGCAGTTTCTAATCTATATAAACGATTTAGGAGACAATGTGAGTAGCCATGTAGGTTGTTTGCACATGATGCTGTCATTTACCATCCAGCAAAGTCATCAGAAAATCGAAAACAATGCAAAATGATTTAGACAAGATAACTGTATGGTATGAAAATTGGCAGCTGACCTTAAATAAAGTGTGAGTTCATCCACACGAGTAGTAAAAGGAATCCATTAAATTTCGATTACGTGACAAATCATATGAATCTAAAGGCTGTCAACTCAGCTACATACCTAGGACTACAATTAGGAACAACTTAAATTTAAACCATCACATGGATAATGTTGAGGGGAAGGCAAACCAAAGGCTGCGTTGTATTAGCATAACACTTAGAAGATGCGACAGATATGCTAAAGCGACTGCTTGCATTACGTTTGTCCGTCCTTTGTTAGAGTACTGCTGTGCCGTATGGGATCCTTACCAGATGGGAGTGACGGAGAAAATCGAAAAAGTTAAAAGAAGGACAGTTCGTTTTGTATTATCGCGAAACTGGGGAGGGAGTGTAACGGATATGATATGCGAGTTGGGGTGGCAACTATTAATACAAAGTCATTTTTCTTTATGGCAAGATTTTTTCACGAAATTTCGATCACAAACTTTCTCCTCCGAATGCGAAAATATTTTGTGGGCTCCCAGCTACACAGGGAGAAATGATGATCGTGACAAAATAAGAGAAACCAGAGCTCGCACAGAAAGGTTTAAGTGTTTGTTTTCCCCGCACGCTATTCGAGAGTAGAACGGTAGAGAAATAACTGGAAGGTGGTTCGAGGAGCTCTCTGACAGGTACTTAATTTGAATTGCAGAGTAGTCGCGTAGACGTAGATGTAGCTTAGTGTTACTCCGCACTGCTAACAGAACGAAGAACTTACTAAGCAACCCAGGGAACCTAAAATATTCCTTTTTTAAAATTTATTGTTTGGCGCAAATCAAATGAGACAAGGGTCAAAGGGTTGTAACATATTCTGCTCTTAAACATGTCGTGTGAATAAATTAATAAAATCCCAAATGTTTAGCTTATTTATCTGCATGCTTCAAATAGTGAACGAAGTAAATTTGCAACGTATAGTACTAATTATTAGTACTGGTAATGCTACACTCATGATGTATACACTTAACTGGTGTAATTAAGTGTCGAAAACTGATGTCCGATCCGATCGCTGAGTTCTTGCTGTAAGAATTTTCCCTTACCTAACTTTGAATTCTGAGAAGGCAATTTTTTCTAAATAAGAAGTTCAGTCCCGTGTATAGATCACCTGCACATTTTTTCATGAAACAACTACTACGACTACCTCAGCTGTCTCCATGACTTCCAAACACTCAAAATACAATTTCTACTACAATAATACAACTGATGATCACACACTGCAGCAGTACTACCGCAACAGCAGCAAAATTACTCTCAAAGAGTAAAAATGACACTACAACTGCTAACTTCCGTAATGTCACCGTTATGCAGTCGCAGCAGCCATAACATACATACAATTGTAACAGTGTCAAGCGCTGTAATAAATATGTCTGAAATGTCGCGCGCAGAATCGTGGTTTGCGGGGAGGGTGGGGGGGAGGGGGGGGGGGTCTTGGTTCTCTATTCCTGTATGAGTTAGGAACATGGGATGAAATGTTTCTTGTTTAGTCCGGACCAGCGGCCATTTGTATAGCCATTCGAACATCTGTCTAAGGCCGGCATTACACTATCACATTTCTTTGACAAAGAAATATGATCAAATATTCGTCAAATTTCTTTGACTAAGATCTTTGACGTGGCGCTAAAAAGGGGTGTTACGCTGTCATCATATTTTTGTCAGATTTCAATGTGGCGAATAACAGCTTGTTATTATGAGCTGCAGTTGCTAGTATCACAATTGAATTGTATGTGGATTTGGAAGAAAAGCGGGGTGAAAAAAGGAAATATACTTGGGTGAAGATATAGCTGTTACATCGAGATAATAAAAGCATTTAGCAAAATTTGTTTCGAGAGCTGCAAGTGGAGGGGACGTCAAGTTTATATATAAATTACTTACGAATGGGTGGAATGGGTGAGAGTGTATTTCAGAATTTGCTCAGTAAAGTTGCTTCTCATATTACAAAACAGAATGCTCTCTTGGAAAATGGCATACCTGCAGAAGACAGGAAAACTGTGAAATTGCGATTTCTTGATACAGGTGAGAGCTACTCTACTTTATAACACCGCACTCGAATATCACATTGCAGATTAACCAAAATAATTCTAGAAACGTGTGAAGCGATTTATAATGCTCTGAACGGGGAGTGTGTAAAGGTAAATAAACGTTTAGCGCACTATATGAGCAACAAGAACTATTTTTTTTAATAATTTAATTAATGGTCTTAGTGTTCCAACAAATATAAAATTAATAAAAAGTACGAAACAGATAAAGCGCTTTTTAACTTCAGGCACCCGGATTTCAAAAATAGACGAACTAGAATGGAAAGCTAAGAAAGAATTTTTTATTTGAAAGTGTAACAGTATCCTCTATTCCGGCTTGCTGAAAAGCTATCTGGATATTTCCAGATGCAGAAGTGGATGGCTGTAGCTGTGATTGCGGACATCACCTGCAGCATATTCCACTTCCCCATCAACCCACAGTTAATAGCATGCACTGTGTCCCTTGCTCACTCCCACCCCCCGCCCACCACCATAGTCGAAGTAAGTTTATTAAAGAAAAAAAGAGTCGAAAAAACACACCAACTTTGAAGCCATGTTTAAAAACAAGCGACACCAAATAGCTGTAGCGACACCAGCGCTCCAAGCGTCTACATTTGACACTGCAGCTTCTATGATCTAATCTACAGCGAGGCCCTAGATTTGATCATATTTATTTGACGACAGTCGAGATTTGACAAAGTTCCCTATTACACCATCAAATTTCTTTGATATTAATTTTTGACGTATCAACTTTGACGAAGAAATGTGATAGTGTAATACCGGCCTTACTGTAGTTAAGAAATTACGATGAAATACAAACCATTAGCTGCTTACAGTCGTTGATAAACATCAATGGGATCAGTCGAAAATGTGTTTCCCGACCGGGACTCGAACCCGGGATCTCCTGCTTACATGACAGATGCTCTATCCGACTGAGTCATCTAGTACAGAGAGAATAGTGCGACTGAAGAGATATATCTCTGGCACGCTTCCCGTGAGACCCACGTTTCCAACTTACTGTCCACACAACTACATTTGTAGAGCCCCTGCCCACTATACTCATTACTCGTGGCAGTCAATCTACCGATTCCCGTAAGAGTTTCAGCAATATGAGTGCATTCTTTTGGATATAAGAACAGGTACCATCTTCATATAAATAAGGCTTAGTGGCCAATGATCTTTTTCAGTGCGGATGCACTCACATTGCCCGAACTCTTAAGGGAATCGGCAGAGTGACTGCCTCGAGTAATGAGTATAGTGGGCAGGGCCACCACAAATGTAGTGTGTGGACAGCAAGCTGGAAACGTGGATCTCACGGGAAGCGTGCAAGAAATACGTCCCTGCAGTCGCACTTCCTCTGTGTCCTCTATGGCTCAGTCAGAGCATCTTATCATATAAGCAGGAGATTTTCGGTTCAAGTCCCAGTTGGGGACACATTTTCAACTGCCCCAATTGATATTTATCAACGCCAGTAAGCAGCTAATGGTCTGGATTTCAGCCAATATCTAAGTAATTAAACGGAGCTATCGTCCAGGCAGATTGTACGAATAGATTAATTCCTTCTGCAAAACATTTTAATTACGCTGAAGTTTATGCTCAGCTAATGGCGCCATTTGTATGTGCACCATTTGGATATCACGTGGAAAAACATGAAAATACACGTTTTACTGGGAGGTTTTTGACGCGCCCCGCTTCTATATCTTAAACTTAGATGAATCGGATCAAACACTGCACGATGGTAGATAAATGAATAGTCAAAACAAAACTTTTCATCCAATAATCTTTATCCATTGTCGAGATACGATGGTTTAAAGTGGACCTTTACGTGAATAAAATGTGCGGGAACTGTTGAAGTGAATCAAATAAATAAAAAATGCATTCTTACGGTAAAATTGTAAACTCACTTTCAAACGTCTAGCTTCATTCGGATTTTAGGTGCAAAAAAAGCAACCGGTTTTGTGAGTTTTTACACAAACCACTTCTGTGTTTCATACTTGTGAGAATCGGTTCAAATTTCGTAGGAAAGTAGACAAATATATGTAATTAATGGCCGTCCTGTTGTTTTGTGGAAGCTTTGTCAGTAGCCACGACATAAGCAACAAGCTTCGAAAGACAATAAAAAAACCTATATCAGATCTTTCGTCGCCTGAGTCAACAACAATCTACATCGGTTGCCAAGCTGTGGCGATCTAATGTCAAAATTACAATAGAGTAAAACTTCGGAAGCAGAATAAAGATGCTCCTATCACAGAACAAAAAAGAAGAATATGTTCTGGGCAGAATAATAGAGGTGAAAAGAAGAGAGCTAACTTTTCGGCTTATATGGCAGCTTCAAAGACAAGTAAATCAAAATTTCTTGACATAATCGCACTCTTCTACAGCTTAACCCTTCTTCACCAGCGCAGTGAGCTTTCTTACCTGCCAAGATAATGGCACACTTGCATCTTGAAATTTATAGGTTAAAGTCCCTGGTCTGTGCCCAAAAACCAGAAGATTCACCAGCCATAGTAAACAACATATAACATCGTATGCCTGAAGATCATAGACGTAACAGCTAAAAATGTTCTTATGGGAAGGATAAAATCCCTGTGGGTGGAGTTGTTCCTGGAGGGACGCTAAAATAATTTTTCTTATTTTTTATTATTCGGAGGGACTATTTCTCCCACAAACCAACCGCCTGTTGCATATATGGCGAGGGGTTTAATAATAAATAGACAGAAATGCATTTGCTTCTAGAGAGTGGGACGCATATACAATACGAATTATTTGGGGTTGGAGTGTATCTATAATAAGAAGTATCCAAGAGTGGGGATCCACGCATCCTAATGATTAACAAAACGTGGTCCCGCTTTGCATGATGTGACCAATGCCATATTGGATGACATGATGCATGTAACATGTTACTTTACTTGACTCGGTGCATTATATTACATGAAACGTATACTAATACTAACATGTAAAAAAGCACGAATATGCCAAGATATTTTGATTTAAATGTCTTTGAAGCTGCCAGATAAGTCGAAAAGGTAGTTGCCTTCTTTCACGTTCCTAGCTCTACCCAGGTCATGGTCGCCTTTTTTGTGTTATAATAGAAACATTTTTCATTCTTGTTATTTACATTTAATTTCATCAAATGCAGACGCTTTCAATACAAAATATTACATCATGAGTATTTTCAACAATTAATATTGCAAAATATCGATTTTGGACAGGAATAAATTGGCCTTCCACTTGCCAACAGTAACTGTGGTAGCTCAACACTGTAATTCTTATTAGTTTATACAAATTACTTCACTCCAGTTTGTACTAAAGATTAAAAATATGAGCTCTGTTTATGTCACAAACAATTATACGCATCATTTTACGAAAATTCAGCAAAGATTGAATTAAGGCGTGGGATTTCGTAGAGGAAATGCTTGTACTGAAATGCAAAGAGCAGATTCATGATGTTATAACAGATTTTATTAAACACATGGAGTTACAACCCGAACGCATACGCACTAGACAACTGTTCACAGCAAACTGAAAGCTTCAAAGACATTCGCCACATGGGAGTACAACCCACTTCCCAGAGAGTCTTACGCACTTGGACTTGTGTTATGGATATTAAAGTCCCACAGAGGTCCTCCCCCACTCTCCCCCGGATTGTGGAGCACTGCAGTAGGGGTCTCTAGAGGGAGCAGCTGTCAACATCGTCTAGGAAAAGAACGCGAAGCTTTGATCCTCGACCTGTCTCAGCACAGGTGTTATTGGCTGAGATATGGTGGAAGCCGGCAGGGCGGCCGTAGTCTGCGCGGAGTTCATCGAGTTTCAGTGGAGGACCTGTGGGCTGAAACTGTGACACCCGACTCTGCCTGAATGCTTGGAGGCAAGTATTGTGTCCTTGGAGTGGTGATGGTTAGGGACCCATCAACCAATAATCTTGATGTAATTAAGGCCACTTCAACGTTTCTGGGAAGTTTTTAGCTGCAAGTAAACTCTCAGGAAATAAAACCATTATCAAATTGGCGTTCCTCTTGCTGTTCTTTGACAGCGACAAAGTCGTCAACACCTTCTCTTTTATATCATACACGTGGTTTTTCTGCACGTCCAGTATCACTGAGAATGTTCTGCCCGGTGCTCTATCGTGCTGTGGAGTGAAGTGATTTGCATAATGAGCAGGGGCATCAGTGTATGCAGCCTCTGCATCTGCTGTACTGCTGCTATTCTGGAAAATCCATGTGAGTTTAAAACGGATCACTGAAACAGTGGTTGGCTTGCCACGTAGCAAAATATCGAAGGTATTATTTCCTCGTTTTAGTACACTGTGAGGACCTGTATACGGTGGCCGCAGTGCAAGTCAGATGGTATCATCTTGCAATTGACGTATTCGCAAACTGCTAAGGCTTTATTTACAAAAAGTTGTGTCGAGCTGGGTGCTTATGGTTCTGAGTCAAGCAATATCTTGTTTCACTCTGTTGACGAGAGAAGATAGCTCTATAGTCACTGGTGGTGAAACGAAGTCTGTTGGCAGAGTGAACAGTTCACTGTACATAATTTCTGTTGAAGAGGTATGGAGATCGCCTTTGCACATGGAGTGTACACCTAAAAACACCCAGGGTAAAGATTCTGTCCATTGGCGACTGTGACACATAAGAGCTGACATAAGTGTCTCATACCAGTGTTTCCACCAAACCATTGCTTTGAGGATTATAAGCTGTTGTGCAGTAGTGTTGGGCCCCACCAAGGAGTCAAAGTTTGGAGAATACTGCAGATTCAAATTGGCAACGCTGGGTAGTGTGGGGCAAACGAAACGTGATATCCTCAAGTGAACGACGGCTCTCGCCATCATTTCCGCCGTTAGTCTGGCGAGGGTGTGACTTCAACCCAGTGGGTGGCGAGATCAATGGCAGAAAGAATATATTGGAAGTTCAAAATGGCTCTGAGCACTATGGGACTTAACATCTGAGGTCATCAGTCCCCTAGAACTTAGAACTACTTAAACCTAACTAACCTAAGGACATCACACACATCCATGCCCGAGGCAGGATTCGCACCTGCGACGGTGGCGGTCGCGCGGTTCCAGACTGAAGCGCCTGGAACCGGTCGGCTATATTGGAAGTCTTCAGACTCTGGGAGGAGGCCAACCACATCAGTTTGTAACTGAGCTTTAAGTATTTTGTATCGACCACATAGCGGGTGTGCGTACTCACTGACCTTGCAGCGTTAAGAGACTGTGCAAGCTTGGATCCACAATTTAGTCTCCTATCATATTCGGCCAGACGGTCAGTGACTACTTTAGATTTATGGTGGACTTCCGAGTGCGACAGTTCATGCCAGCTGTAAAAAATATGTTGATGCATATTGATTGGAACTACTGTTTTGCAATGTCGGTGTTTTATGGGACACAGTGCCACATCCTTCAGACATGTATGCATGTCTGACGGAACATACACTGCTACGATCTACAGCAGTGTGATATGGAATAAATGTATTCAAAATTGTGAATACGATTAGACTTCGGCTGCACAATTTATCGGTGACATATGAACATTTGTGCTGGACCAGCACCAGGTTGGTTCAAATGGCTCTGAGCACTATGGGACTCAACTGCTGTGGTCATCAGTCCCCTAGAACTTAGAACTACTTAAACCTAACTAACCTAAGGACAGCACACACATCCATGCCCGAGGCAGGATTCGAACCTGCGACCGTAGTAGTCGCACGGTTCCGGACTGCGCGCCTAGAACCGCGAGACCACCGCGGTCGGCCCAGGACCAGGGTTCGGATCCTAGTCCACCTCAAATTTCCAATCATAGAAGAAAAAGAAGAAATGTGTCCACTATATTGTGGATACGATTACACTTCAGCTGCACAATTTATTGGTGACATGTGAAAATTTGTGCCAGACTGGGACCCAAACCCAAGTCTTGGTCCGGTACAAATTTTCACACGTCACCAATAAATTGTGCAATTGAACTCTAATTGTATCCACAATATTGTGAACATGTTTCTTCTTTTTCTTCTATGACTGGAACCAGTGACTCAAAGTGGTTTGTGACACATCATACCAGACATGTGTGGAGGAACCTAGAATGGAGCACCCTTCAAGCTTCAAACCAGTCGTGATATCCTGCAGGTGGTTGCGTATTTGCGTACCATGTTGTTGTACCTTCGCAGACTTGTCGTAATCAACATCAACTGGAAGTGTGTGCACTCGAGAGAAGCAGTCAACAAAGAAGTTGTCAACGCCCTTGAGGTGTTGGGCATCAGTCATAAGCTGTGCAATGTAATCAAGGTATCAGAACGACAAGGTCGGGCTTTTGCTGGATTACATATGGAATCCGACAGTTGGCATAAATAGTAACTTGTCTGTCCACATCAACGTCTCTGAACTGCCACGTCGCTTTTTATGCCAGTTTTATATAATAAGCTGACCACTTACGTTGAGACCAATTTAGCTTCTGGAAGAAGAAACGTAATCGTTGTTGTTCGCCTGCTACTATCTGCTGAAGCACTGCTCCAGTCACAGTGCACTCATATCAGAAGTAACTGACAAGATGTGAGTAGTTGAGTTTAATTAGGTCAAACGTTTGTTGCATTTGAGGAGTCCATGCGAGGTCACGCTTGCTGCGTGAATGTTTCCCAGGCAGTGCATTTCTCAGCAGTGACTGTACAGCCACCGCACAGGGTTTGTAAAAGTTAATCATGCCGCGAAATCGGCGTAATTCATGATAATTCTTAGGCCTTGGAAGGTGATAGGTAAGCTCTGTATGGTATGTCATGGGGCAGAACCCGTTATGACTAACAAATCGACTCAGAAATGATACTTCGGATTTCTTGTGTTGGCATACGTCATCATTTATCACCACACCGAAATCTTCCTGGGGTACACGAAAATGAGAGTGAGATATTTCTTGTGTTCCTGTGGTGTGGCGAAAAAAAAAAACGAATATCGTCCATGTATGCATAACAGAAAGGAAATTTGAAGACATTACTATCAATGAGTGTTTCCATGTTTGGGCAGCATATTTCAAACTGTAAGGCGTGAACAAAGATTCACAGAGCCGAAGCGATGTGATGATTGCTGTCTTGGATATGTCCTCAGTAGCCACAGGAATTTGCAGGTACGTTTTTCTACAATCTAGAACGCTGAACACGGCAGCGTTTGCTAAGATATGAGTAAAGACTTGAATGCTACGTATCGGGTAACTATCGGGATCAGTGCTTGAGATGGAAGTCTGATAATCACCACATAATCTACAGGGTGATTCAAAAGTAACTGTACACACTTCGTGGGTGTAATCTATGGATCAAAATAAAAATAAAATTTTAAATAAAGTTTTGTCTGAAACTGCTTTATTTCCATGTTATGATGCATAATGTCATTTGTGGTAGGCATTACTTCATGGGCCAGTGCAGGCTTTTGGTGTATTGTGTTCACCTGCATGTTGATGTTGCTCTGTCTACAGTGCCCCTGCACATTTCAGTTGAGAGGCAAGCGAGTACCGTATCTCAAAGTTGCTTATCCCGATAAGTGGCCAGGTCATGCAAGACCAGTTGCTTGACCGCCATATCTCTTGGATTTCAACTCCCAGACTTATACGTTTGAGACCATCTCAAGGAGCTCATGTTTGGTGCTGCAATTGAGAACGTAGCACAACTACAGCAGTGAATTAAAAATAGTTGTGCAACTGAGCAGAATGAAATGAATGAAGCCTCCGACATTCTGTGAGTGATAAGGAGTTGAGCACATCACTGTCTTCGTCTACATGGACATCATTTTGAAAGTCCGGGGTAAATGTAAAGTTGAATTGAATCTCAGGTCCCTTCGTGCCGTAGCTTTCTGAGAATAATTAATTTTGTGTTGCACTTGTGATCCCTAATCTGCCGCATAACTTCGAAATAAACCAATTTCAGGCAAAACTTTATTTCACATTTTACTCTTGTTTTGATGCATACATTACACCCACATGGTGGGCACAGTTACTTCTGCATCATTTTGTGTATGTTTCATCTTTCTTTGGCAATGAGCCCAAGAGCTATCAGGCTGGCAAGCAATACCAGACTGCAGTAGTTCCTCAATAGCAATTTCGGCTATTCTTAGTCTATCAGGTACCAGCCTGCATGCTTTGCGGTGGACTGGAGGGCCAGGTGTAGTACTCATTCTTTGCAGGCTTTTCATCTCAGATCCCTCTCTGTTGAAATGTCACGTGAGTCTGGAGGGGGAGGGGGGGGGAGGGTCAGGGGTACCACACACTGTGGATGCATGCACATTGCAAGAAAAAATCATTGTACTGATCTGTGTGTGTGCAATGAATTACGGATTGCTTTCTGTCTGGACTGTATGCGTGTGTCCACAGCCGACATCATGCTTGTTGCTGTTGGTTATGCTGGAACAGAGGTGCTGCTCCTGTCCGAAGTGTTGCAGATATCAAAATCTTAAACATGGCTGTGAAACAGCAACTGTGTAAATCTGAAGAGGTTGAAAAAAATCAGCCAACCAGTTGCAAAACAAAGAGCTTTTGCAACTGGTTGACTGATTTTTTCAACCTGTAAAAGATATGAATGCATAGCGTCATACCCACTTCCTAAGGAAAGAATTGTGGGGTGCAATTCACGATATTTGTTGTGTAGTTCGAGTTTCTCCTTTCTTACTTGCTCATAGCATGTTTGTGACCTCCCACATCTCTGATTCTAGCATCTGATAGTCACTGAGCAGTTTTAGATGGTTGTCATGTACGTAGCATGAGGAAGGTGCTTTCGGAATAGTGTCCTCTAAAGGTAGCTGTTCATTTACAGGCAGACTATCAGTGACACATTGTGCTAGTTCTACACTATTGGTTTGGTGAAGGGTTCCTCATGTCAAATCTGCGGAGAGATTGAAGTGACAGAGGAGATCCAAGCCCAAGATTTGTTCACAAACATGCACAACAAAGACCTGCCATTAAATTTTTTCCTTGGAGGCCAAGGTCTATAGTGTGTTTTAGAGTCGTTTGCAGCACACAGTTGGACGACTGGTATAGGAATCTCTGTCGCTGGATTTGCCCTTGGAACGGTGTTCGCTTCTGAGCCAATCTCGATCAGAAAGTGTTGATTTGTTAAATGAACTAGCATATAGTGTCTACCACCGTCACTTAGAACTTGGGCAAAACTGCTTTGGCCAATGTGTTTTAACCGTAGGTCGCTCAAGCAAATGCAACGATCTGGAGTGTCTATTGCAGAATGCATTTTTTTGTTTGAGTGATTGCATGGCATAGTGCAGCTGCACACTTCGTCACTGAAGTGAGTGTGGAAGCAGCACAGCTAGGGTCGTGTTGGTGTGGTTGCCAGTGGAATGTTGTCACCAGCCAGAGCATGTTTGTTGTGACTGGTCGGAAGTCACCATCCTCATGGTGGGGCTTAGCGATGCCACTCCTGTAAGTGTCCACAAACACTCAGGTCATGACAGCTGCCCATGGCTCCAGCCAGCATCCTGCTTAAGGACTGTGCTAGTGGCGACCATTGTTGTTTGATACATTTGGGCATTGCCAGTGCTGGCAAACAGTTGAAAGTCTAACAGCCGGAACTAATTTGCACTGGGTCGCTCTCCTGTGAAATCTTTACCAATTGGATCTGTGGCGGCAGTTTGATGAGCCATAGCGTCCGTATCATGTCGTCTGACGTGAGATTTGAACTGACTAATGTATGGACTCAATGCCAGAATGGAGATGGTGTACTGTTACCTAAATGATCGTTATTGGAAGTGTTGTCGAAGATGCTATTTCTCAGTAGAATGTATTTGATGATCATGAACCACATTGCCAGCTGTTCTGATTGGAAGTGTGGTAGCTTAAGGTGAAAGTTCCAACTGTGTAGTGTGCACAGAATATTGTGGCCGGTAGATGCGCAGACAGGAGGGCAAGCGTGCAGAGAGCAGTTGTGGTGGGCGCTGCAGACAGGCGCTGTAGGGGAAATGTCGAGTGCTTGAGGGGAAGTGCCATTCTGAACTGAAGCCTACACTCACATTTTTTGTAAATGGTAGTAGGGCCCCTTCACGTCCACACTTGCATGGTGACCATTCAAAAAGATCTGTCATTGCTGCTTTGGTTAGTATCTAAAATGAATTCCACCAAAAATACAGCAATTAGCAGTATGTGATCAAAAGTATCCAGACACCTGGCTGAAAATGACATACAATTTAGTGGCGCCCTCCATCAGTAATACTGGAATTTAATATGGCGTTGGCCCACACTTAGCCTTGATGACAGCTTCCACTCTCGCAGGCATACGTTCAATCAGGTGCTGGAAGGTGTCTTGGGGAATGGCAGCCCATTCTTCACGGAGTGCTGCACTGAGGAGAGGTATCGATGAAGGTTGGTGAGGCCTGGCACGAAGTCGGCATTCCAAAACATCCCAAAGGTGTTCTATACGATTCAGGCCAGGACTCTCAGCGGGCCAGTCCATTACAGGGATGTTGTTGTTGTGTAACCACTCTGCCACATGCCGTGCATTATGAACAGGTGCTCGATCGTTTTGAAAGATGCAATCACCATCCCCAAATCGCTCTTCAGCAGTGGGAAGCAAGAAGGTGTTTAAAACATCAGTGTTGCCTGTGCTGTGATAGTGCCATTCAAAACAACAAGGGGTGCAAGCCCCATCCATGAAAACATGACCACACCATAACGCCACCACCTCCGAATTTTACTGTTGGCATTACACACAATGGCAGATTACGTTCACCGGGCATTCGCCATACCCACACCCTGCCATCGGATCGCCGCATTGTGTACCGTGATTTGTCACTCCACACAACGTTTTTCCACTGTCCAGTCATCCAATATTTACGCTCCTTAGACCAAGCGAGGTTTCGTTTGGCATTTACCGACGTGATGGGTGGCTTATGAGCAGCCACTCGACCATGAAATCCAAGTTTTCTCACCTCCCACCTAACAGTCATAGTACATGCAGTGGATCCTGATGCCGTTTGGAATTCCTGTGTGATGGTCTGGATAGATGTCTGACTATTACACATTACGATCCCCTTCAACTGTTGGTGGTCTCTGTCAGTCAACAGACGAGGTCAGCCTATACGCTTTTGTGCTGTAAGTGTCCCTTCAGGTTTCCACTTCACTATCACATCAGAAACAGTTGACCTGGGTATGTTTAGGAGTGTGGAAATCTCGCTTACAGACGTGTGACACAAGTGACACCCAATCACCTGATCACGTTCCAAGTCCATGAGTTCTGCGGAGTGCCCCATTATGCTCTCTCATGTCTAAGACTACTGAGGTTTCTGATACGGAGTACCTGGCAGTCGGTGGCAGCACAATGCACCTAATATGAAAAACGTATGTTTCTGTGAGTGTATTTTCGCATGGCGTGTTAACCGTTTGCCGGCCGGGGTGGCCGAGCGGTTCTAGGCGCTACAGTCAGGAACCGCGCGACTTCTACGGTCGCAGGTTCGAATCCTGCCTCGGGCATGGATATGTGTGATGTCCTTAGGTTAGTTAGGTTTAAGTAGTTCTAAGTTCTAGGGGACTGATGACCTCAGAAGTTAAGTCCCATAGTGCTCAGAGCCATTTGCACCATTTTGTTAACAGTTTGTAACTATCAGAGAAGTGGCGAATTTTGAGTAAAAGCTACACATTTCTCTTGTTGCCACGTTAACATTTGCTTCTTTTGCCAAGACTCAGCAGAGTTTACACAATCTCACTTTACTAACGCGTTGCACAGAAGCAGTTACGAAATAATTCTGAAACAGTGGTTTCTTACGTAACTGGGGAAAAGTAAGGTCATCATCTTATGAAGAAGCACATCCTTGGTGACTTCACTTACGTTGCTCCAAAACCCATAACATTTCCCGTTTCGCCAGCTATCGATGGCATTTAAAAATTTCATTCTTTCACCGAAAAAGTCTGCAGTTATTGGAATAACATGGTAGATAATGAAGTTTTCCATAACAACCATACGGCAAAATACTCTCCTCTTTGCGTGCTATCATTTTCCAAAATCTCATTTCGATATTTTAAGCCGTAAATAAAATATGGAACGTTGTGGGTATTTCTATCCGGTTTTATCACTGGTGCAGTGCGATCTCAAATGAGTGCGCTGCGTCAGACCAATTTTCTCGAGATTGGAGGCAGATAGGGATCTCCGCCAACGTCTAAAGAATAATTCAATTGATAGCTAAATTTCAAATGCAGCAACTTTTTATGTAATATGCACCAAACGCAAAATCATAGCGACTCCTATTTTTCACTGCAAAGTTTTTCAAATTCGCGCAGTGCCTTACTTACATGTATCACAGTAACTATAACGATTAATAAAATGATGAACACATCATAATGAACCTGACATATAAACCTACAAGCAAAGCAAAAATGAAATTTTTTACCGAATGGTTTCTATAAAAACATTTGAGAAAAACTGCAGGGCGGGCACTTCGATTCTGTCATTGCCGACCACCAAAAAGGTGGCAAACACTTGTCCGCCTCCCCTTCCAAATAAACGAATGAACTCGCCCAGTCACTGCGCATCAGCCACCTTATCCTGCACGCGAAATACTTTTGTCCTGCAGAAATTTTGTCATAGAGGAGTTGGCACATGTGGTCAGACGACGACAGCAGACTAGGTCCCTTGTATTGTTCATGACATGGATGGTAAAAAAAGACTCTTCTTGTGTGACCGACCTGTCTGGAACCCACACGGCATTATGAGTAGATTAAACTGGACTGGGCCTGATACAGATGGACTGTTAAAACGAAACAGTCTGACGAACACTTTCTTGTTGTTGGGAAGACACATTAGACTACACTACTGGCCACTAAAATTGCTGCACCATGAAGATGACATGCTAAAGACGCGAAATTTAACCGACAGGAAGAAGATGCTGTGATATGCAAATGATTAGCTTTTCAGCGCGTTCACACAAGGTTGGCGCCAGTGGCGACACCTACAACGTGCTGACATGAGGAAAGTTCCCAACCGATTTCTCATACACAAACAGCAGTTGACCGGCATTACCTGGTGAAATGTTGTTGTGATGCCTCGTGTAAGGAGGAGAAATGCGTTCCATCACGTTTCCGATTTTGATAAACGTCGGATTGTAGCCTATCGCTAATGCAGTTTATCGTATCACGACATTGCTCCTCGCGTTGGTCGAGATCCAATGACTGTTAGCAGAATATGGAATCAGTGGGTTCAGGAGGGTAATATGGAACGCCGTGCTGGATCCTGACAGCCTCGTATCACTAGCAGTCGAGATGACAGGCATCGTATCTGCATGGCTGTAATGGATTGTGCAGCCACGTCTCGATCCCTGAGTCAGAAGATGGGGACATTTGCAAGACAACAACCATCTACAGGAACAGTTCGACGACGTTTGCAGCAACATGGACTATCAGCTCGGAGACCTTGGCTGCGGTTACCCTTGACGCTGCATCACAGACAGGAGCACCTGTGATGGTGTACTCAACGACGAACCTGGGTGCACCAATGGCAAAACGTCATTTTTTTGGATGAATCCAGGTTCTGTGTACAGCATCATGATGGTCGCATCTGTGTTTGGCGACATCGCGATGAACACACATTGGAAGCATCTATTTGTCATCGCCATACTGGCATATCACCCAGCGTGATGGTATGGGGTGCCATTGGTTACACGTCTAGGTCACCTCTTATTCGCATTGACGGCACTTTGAACAGTGGACGTTACATTTCAGATGTCTTACGACCCGTGGCTCTACCCATCATTCGATACCTGCGAAACCTACATTTCAGCAGGATAATGCACGACCGCATGTTGCAGGTCCTGTACAGGCCTTTTTGGATACAGAAAATGTTCGACTGCTGCCCTGACCAGCACATTCTCCAGATCTCTCACCAATTGAAAACGTCTCGTCAATGGTGGCCGAGCAACTGGCTCGTCACAATACGCCAGTCACTACTCTTGATGAACTGTGGTATCATGTTGAAGCTGCATGGGCAGCTGTACCTATACACGCCATCCAAGCTCTGTTTGACTCAATGCCCAGGCCTATCAAGGCCGTTATTACAGCCAGGATCTATGCACCCAAATTGTGTGAAAATGTAATCACATTTCAGTTCTAGTATAATATATTTGTCCAATGAATACCCGTTTATCATTTGCATTTCTTCTTGGTGTAGCAATTTTAATGGCCAGAAGTTTAATTACCATAGTCACTGAGGACAAAAGATGTTGCACATTGTTCATGCACATGTGGGTCACTGTTGCAGTCAGTAGATGGGACAGCTTCATTGTCATATAGAGGCAGTCAGATGAAATACACTGATTATTTTCTAGTAACTACTGTTGTTTGTTGTGGGGTCACCCCTGTGGAATTACCTGGAGGAAATACTTGTAGTGAATTGCAGAGGGTGATTGGTGCTGTTATAATACACAGTATTAAACAAACAGAAATACAACTTGATGTGTGAACAATAGATAACTTTTCATAGCGAACTGGAAGATACTCACCACAAGTGCACCAAACCTGCTGCCAAAATTCTTATTCACTCTCACTTACATTACTGATAGTGTGGACCCACAGCAGTATTATCTATATCTCACTTTATAACCTTAAAAATAATTACTTTAAAACTGGATTACAAACAGTCTCAACAGCGAAGACATTTAGTTCGATGGCAACCAATTTCGGTCAGTATTTGACCATCCTTAGACCCCCATACCATTGTGATAAGCAGTGGTAGTGAATACAGTGAGTATTTTACCCCCATGAACATCAACCTGCACTTGACGTTCATGGAGTTACAACAGATAGAGTGTATGGTGAAACAGCCACGAGGATTCTTCCCCCACACATCACATTCTAAGAAGTCTGCAGGTGAGAGCTGATGCTACAACACGTCCTGGGTTCACGCCACCCACCTGGCCTTAATTTTTTCAACCTCAGCATTTGTTGACAGTAACTATTCCTAACTTCACTCCATTTTAGTTTTACACATCTTTCACTTTCTAATGTATTTTTTGTCATCTCCTCCCAACTCTCGCATACAATGATCTTAGCTTTTTACTCTTTTTAACTCATGCATAATGTTTTAGCAGTGATCTCTGTCTTGCATACTACCCTATCTTATGCCTTCAAGTTGTCACATTTTCAAATCTCATCTGGCACAATCCCCAAGAGTCAGTCTTTCCTTCTCACCCATCTGAGATAAGTCTCCCCTGACCTGGGGTTCTGGGTGACTTTTCCGAACTGTACCCCTTTACCTAAACCTCTCCAGTCCTTTTCCTTCACCTGTCTACCTTCCCCTTCAACCCTTCTACCAGGAGGAGGAGCCACTGGCCCTGAAAGCTTGCATACATACTACCTTTTATGTGTGTGTTCTCCTGCCGCCGCTTGGTGAGCAGATGTTTCATCAATCCAATTACAGAATATTTTTTTGTTTATTTGTGGGTGGTTATAAAAAATAGAAAGAAATAAAATAGTAGGAAAAAGAAAAGAAAAATTACCAGAGTATGTGGTGACATAAGATTAAATTTTAAATGTCATTTTATTGTATAAATGATTTTTGATTGACCATTAGCAGAATGCGACTTAAGTTATCAAGAAACTGTTTTGCTCTGTAGATCTGTCTGCTCATCTGTTTGACTTTTTAAATGATAGAAAATTTTGATTTCTTTCTAAGGAGATTTAGCACAAAGGCACTTCTATCATTATCGTTACATTTAATGTGTTCTTTAAAATGTATCCAAAATTTTCTACCAATTTGCCCGATGTATACTTTATCACAGTTGTCACATCCAATTCTGCACATCCCTGATTTGTTAAATGGGTCTCTGGTGCTGGTGGTGTGTCTGATAATATTACTAATATTGTTTTCAGGATGGAACACAATTTTGATTTTTGTTGTGAACAAATAAAATTATTAGCCTACAGTAAAAGTGGAAAATGCCATCTTCTTTTAATAAACTCACTGTTGTGGTGCCCGCTATGAAGAAAATTTGCAAAGGAGTTCACCATTTCTGCTTTTGCATTGCTAGTCTCATTGAAGGGCCCTTCCTAATATTTGTGGTTAATAACAGTGCATACAAAATAAACTGTAAACCTGAGAATCGCAATATTTCAAGAAGAAAATAATATCGATATAAACTATGCATACCTATCTAAGAGTTCATAATGGAGTTTTATTCTCTGGTGCAAAAGTCTGTTACAGGGTAGGGATGGAGTGGAAATGGAGGGGGGGGGGGGGGGTGACCCTGCTAACCCTCCCCCCACCTGTCCCAGCCTCTTCCCTACCCTCACCACCCAAATTGTTTCTCCCACCATGTGCTGCTGGACACAGTCTAGACTCAACAGCCACCTGTGCCTGTCTGTGACTCAACATCTCCACTATATGGTGAGCAGCAATCTATTCTTTTCATAATATTGAACAGTATTTAGCAATCATTTTCTGGCTACAGCAGGTGAATAAAAAAAAGTCTTATTTCTATTGAGAATTCTATGACTCTGTTACAAAACTGCCTTTCAAGACTGCTATCTGAATCACACCTCTATGGTAGTGACAAATGGGAGATCAAGTCAATAATTAAATCGCTGAAGACTACGCACACTCATGGATATGATGGGTTATCTATGATTGTAGTATGTTCCTAGTGTCATCATTTAAGACAAGTTCTTGAAACTTTGTTAGCAGGCTTTCCCGGTATCATTTACGTATATCTTCAACAGTCTCCTAGTTCAGTTTCTTCAGCATCTCTGTGACATCACTGTTGTGGGTGAAACAAACCTATGGCCATTCGTGCTGCACTTCTCTGTGTACATTCAATATCCCCTGCTAGTCCTAATTGGAAACACACTTGAGCAATATTCTATGAGTGACTGCATGAGTGATTTGTAAGCAATCTCCTTTGCAGACTGATTGCATCCCCCCTAGTGTTCTACCAATAAACTTAAGTCTGCTACCACTTTACTCATGACTGAGCCTATGTGATCATTTCACTTCATGTCCCTACTAAGTGCTACACTCAGGTATTTGTATCAGTTTACCAATTCTAACTGTGACTCAGTGACATTACAATGACAAACTGCCTGTGGCTTCTGTCTCGGGTTCTTCAGCTGAGATTTGGTTGCCGATTTTTCTGACGTTTTGCCAGCATGAGTGGTTCGCATTGTCAAAGCTCCACTCTATATTGTTGTTGGTGGACAGGACGATACGGCTTTGACAATGCTAGCCGCTTGTGCAAGGTAAAAGTCAGAAAAATCATAAAACAAAAGTCAGCCAATGAACCCGAGACAGAAGCCAACAGGCAGTTTGTCAACAAGTTGCTACAAAAGCGTTAATTTTGATATTACATTCATAAGACGCCAAGGATTTTCTTTCTTTTTTTCTTAAGCATTTGAAGGAATTTGCCATCTTTGCACCACTTTGAAATCTCATCAATGTTCGACTTAATATTTGTACAGATTTTTTTCAGACTCTACTTCAGTGAAGATAATTGCATCAGCTGTGAAAAGTCTGCAGTTACTATTAATATTGCCTGCAAGGTCATTAACATACAACATGAACAGCAAGGGCCCAACACACTTTCTTGGGGTACACCAAAAGGTACCTCTACATCTGTAGATGACTCTCAATCCAAGAAGGTAACATGTTGCATCTTTCCTAACAAGAAATCTTCAAGCTAGTCATAAATTTCACCTGATACCCCTTGTGATTGTACTTTTGATAATAATCATAGGTGTCGTACTGAGGCAAATGCTTTTCAGAAATCACCTAGTTCTATGGCTTGGGTTTTACATGATCTATGTGTTTGGAATGCATGCTGGTTGACACAGAGGAGGTTTTTCTGTTCCAGATGCCTCACTATGTTTGAGCTCAGAATATGTTATAAGATTCAACAAAAAATCAGTGTTAAGGATATTGGACAGGACGTATGTGGATCATTTCTGCACCCTTCTTGTAGACAGTTGTGACCTGTGCTTTCTTCCAGCTTTTTGTTCGAGCAATCTATGAGAGATTATAGTTAGAAGAGGGGCTAACTCAGCTATAAATTAGGTATAGAATCTGATAGGGATTGCATCGGACCCAGATTTCAGCTGTTTGTCAACACTACTGCCACTAATATCTACTTCACTCACCTTTCCACACGAATTAAATAGCAGCAATACTCCTGGATTACCCATTTTAAAGGAACATTTGAATACAGGGTTAAGCATTTCTGCTTTTGCTTTGCTACTTTCAGTTCCTGTCACATCCATGAGTGACTGAACACTAACTTTGGTGCCACTATCAGTCTTTATATATGACCAGAATTTCCTTGGGTTTTAGGAAAGGTCATTTGACAATATTCCGCAACAGCAGTCATTGATGGCTTCATGTATTACTCTCTTGACAGCTAGATGTATTTTATTGAGCATTTCTCTATCTATAGCCCTAAGCTTTCTTTTATGCCTATTACGCGACAGTCTCTGCTGCATAATGATCGGAAATAGCTAGCATGGGTGGGCATGGACTGTCAGACTGAAGCAATAACAAAGAGCTGCCTCTTTTGTCAACAGACTCAGGCTATGCCAAATGGAGCATGGCGGAGGGTACACGCTGGTTACGCAGGGCTCTTTCCACATTCATACTGACTGGTACTTATCAATGCATATTCACAGTTTCCATTTGTTGTTCCTACGCATTTGATGACGTCCACCACCACTGTCAGAATTGTAACTCTGATCTTTGCTATCAAAGGACTGCCCACCACCACTGTATCATAAAATGGTCCGCAATTTACATCACAGGAATTTTTGGATTTTTGCAACCGCAACAGTATTTCCCATGTGCATACCACCCCCTTCCATCCTCAGTCAAACGGTGAGGCAGAGCAATTTGTTCACACATTCAAGCAGGAAATGCTCAAGCATAAGGAATGCCACACCGAAGAATATACCTTGTTGATTTTTCTAAGTTCCTACCATTCCATGCCCACCAGAGAGCATACACCACCTGAATTACCACACAGCCAGCAATAATGGACATTGCTTCATCCCTTGCACTATTTGTGTGGTCATTTCTATGAAGAAGAAGGATGATAGTGGAGATAAGAGGGCATTCAATGTATGTTGTTTAGGTCCTTCGACTGGATGCTACATCACCAGAATCGAATTAGTAGGTCTTCCTCTCACTCCAATACTGATGCCAAGTTGCTTTTGCCTACAGAGTCACCTCGCTAAGGCCCAGCTGTCGCATGAGAAGGGAAATCTACATTATTACATGCTAGAACAGGATGCATTTGACCAGTATTGTGTTTCACATGGGGCTGAATTCAAAGTGTCTATTTGGCTCAACAGCAGTCCAACACCTGAGTTGATAATGGAACGTGATCGCTGGTCTGAGTCCCACACAATATGGTCCCCACTCGGAGCTTACCTTGCTACCTTCCACAAGCAAGGTGTGGCTTTGTGGTATGGAGAAAAATTCGATAAACTCATATTTTCACATTTCGGAATTCAATTTATTAATTTTTCACCATGTGAAAAATACCTTGTTACTTGTTCGTTAGTAGCTGATGATCATAGTGATAAAAAAACCTCAATTGCATGGGACATTTGCACTGACAGGAAAAAAGATCATTTCCTCTAGATACGATGACGACGACAATATGGCCAATTCTTCGTTGGTCTCACGATGACAGATATTTTGCAAAATTGGGTACTGATATTCTTAGTCAGGTTTCAGGTCTGTACCTGCTGGGGATAGGACGATTACTTTGCCATCACTGCTGCCACCACTTCCTACACAGCTGTCCACTTCACTCCCATCGGGGTCGCAGTCACTGCCACCACTGCAGCTGCCACATCTGGCAGCTTAGAGTTGCAGCTTGGGACTGCAGTTGCACACGATGTCATGACTGGATTGCTGCCAGAGTCTGCACCAGCAGAACTTCCGTCGCAGCCACATTTTGGGGACATCTCCCTTGGAATCACCATCTGCATATCTGCCAGTGGTGCAGTCCCTGTCATTGGAACCACTGTCACCCATGTCGCGGGTGTTGCACCCACCCAATGTCATCATAGGCTACCTGCTCGAGGCCACCACACCAGAACAACATGAGGTGACCCTCTCTGAGTCACTGGATCCTGACAGTGCTGCTGTATCTCATGCTGCTGCTGCTGGCACCCCTGGATATTTCAGTTTTGACAGCTTTCCTGGCTACCGCAGGCAGATGCCTCCAGGGGGAGGGGGGGAGGGGGGGGGGCTCAATCAGTGCTGAATGAGGATCCATTTTCTTCTGGGTCAGCCTCATCAGCTGAGCATCAATGGTATGCCAGCAAGTGATCCGCATGGCTGATATCTCACCCCCACTCGGCGGCAGGGAAGGGATGTGGTCCTGATGTCTAATTTCCTGCCTCAATTCTTACTGCACACTCGTAAAGTGAGCACAGATGTTGCGTGGATGTAGCGTGGGCAACAACCATGATGCAGAACAGCATGCCTCCATAGCGCACACCGGCTCCTGCCAGCAGTGGCACATGGGCAAATCGTGCCCCCAGATAACAGCCAACCACATGCCATCACGTGTGCTAACTGACATTTGAACTGGGAGCTCTTCAAAACATTCCGTGTGTCAACATCAAGCAACCAGTTCAAGTGCTCTATGCCTCATCAGATGCTAAGATGAAAACTGCTAATATTATTTGGTTCTCTGTCTGGCTCATTGATGGGTCTGTCTATTTTCAAGTGTTATGCAACCTGGACTGTCTATGGCTCATGATTGCCATTCATATTTCTGTACATGATGTTATGTACTGAAATATACCTGGTTCACTGTGCCCTATTCCTTGACTGCAGGTCCTAGTTTAACAATTTCTTGTACAGTCTTGATTGTTATACTTTCAAATACCAAATCTGCCTTATCAAAATTGTGGAAACTGTTTCAAAAGATAGAATTTTACATTTTATAGAGACGAATGACATACATAATGAGGCACAGTATGGTTTTAGATAATGTAGGTCTACCACCACAGGTGCAGCCAGCTTTGTAGCTTATTTTACTAGGGCAGTAGATGAGCTAAGAAAAGTCTGTGGATTTTTCTGACCTAGAACCCCTTTTTCATTCTGTATAATATGACATTCTGTATAATATGACATTAGCTGCAGGTGACAATGTAGGAATGTATGTTTCAGATGTAATAAAAATTGGTTCAGTAATAACACTGGAATCAATTAGCTCTGCAAACCGAGAGAGGCTTATAAATACTTCAGTGAAACCATCTTGTTTGTAAACACAAATATGACAGCACAGATATAATTACGAACACCTAAAAATTACAAATACTGGCAATATCAGCCACTAGGTAAGTCATTTCTCAAAAAAGTAGGGAATCAAAAATTCTTGGATACCATTGTTGATAAACACTTGACAAGGCAGGATCATATCAGTACAGTATGCTCAAAAGTAAGCACTTGCATTAATGATCTCTTTCCAGGTGTTCTGTCAAATTATTGTTTACATTTTATGCACAATATATCATTGACCAACCCAGCCATCTTCTTCAGGTGCTTTAAGTCTTGCTATTGCATGTACTTGCTGCCCCGACTCCAACCAGACAGCGAGTACAAGTAATGGCGCTGTTTTCCGGCAGGTGGACTGGTTGTGATGGTGTTAGTCTTGGGTGGGCTGGATAGAGGGAAAGGGAGGTGGGAGGCAGGTAGATGAACTGGAGGTGGGTAGCTAGCGGCTTGGAGGGAGGCAGCTGGTTTGCAGCTAGGAATGCAGGATGGAGGGGTGGTAGGTATAAGGGCTAGGCTAGTAACACACGACTGGAGGAGCCCATGGGGAACTGCGCATGCTGAAGGTGACATGGGAATGTTAATTAGGAGGGAATGACAGGATGGAGGAAGCAGAAACAGTTGGGGAGAGGGTGCAGGGGCAGTGGTTTACCTGAGGTTGAGGCTAGGTCAATTACAAGAATGGAAGATATGTTGTAAGGATAATTCACACATGTGTAGTTCAGAGAAGGTAATGGCAGAGGGAAGTATCGAGATGGCTCAGGCTGTGGACAACTTTGCATTTGGCAACAATCTGACAGTGGTCATTCATCCTGGTGGGCAGCTGGTTGGTAGACAAAACTTCATAAAAAGCTGTGCAGTGTTTGCACCAAAGTTGGTATATGACTTAGCTGCTTTCACAGGTGGCTAGGCCTCTGATGGGGTAGAATAACCTGTGGCAGAACTGGAGTAGGAGGTACTGGGTGGGTGAATTGGTCAGGTCTTGCACCTGGGTGTGCCACAGGGATACGATCCTTGTGGCAAGGGGTTCAGGGTTGGTGTGGCATAGGGACGCATGTTGTGCATGTTGGGTGGGCGAGTGAATACCACTTTAGTATAGGTGGGAAGCATCATGGGAAAGATGATCACTTTTTGAGGGGTGGGAAGGATTTGGGTAGATTTATCTCTCATCCTGCCCTGAAATGCCAGACATCCCATCCCAGCCAACCAATCGTCACCCTAGTCCATCCATATGCCACTCCTGATACCAACCCCTTGCCAGCGGCACCCCTATTCCAGTTCTGCCACAGGTTATCCTATCCCATCACAGGTCTGGCCAACTGTGAAAGCAACCACATCATATACCAACTCTGCTGTGAACACTGCACAGCTATCTATGTAGAAGTGACTAATAAGCAGCTGCCCACCAGGATGAATGACCACTGGCAAACTGTTGCAAGAGCAAAATTGACCACATAGTGGAACAACATGTAGCTGAAGCCAACATGCTTCATTTCAATGGCTGTCCAGAGCCTGAGCCATCTGAATCCCTCCCTCCACTACCAACTTCTCTGAACCACACAGATGGGAATTATCCTTCAAACACATCCTCTGTTCCCATAGGTGTACTAGCCCCAACATCAGCTAACCCACATCCCTACATCCTGCACTGAACAGTTTCTCCTCCCTCCATTCTATTAGCCCCTCCCAATTCACATCCCCCCTCCCCCTGTCATGTTCAATGGGTGCCAGTCCCCAACAGTCCAACATCTGTGAATCACGTGTCTAGCCCATATACCTGCCACCCCTTCTTCCCACATTTCTAGCCACCAAACCAGCTACCTCCCTCCGAGCCACTAGTCACCCACCCCCAGTCCCTCTCCCTGTATCCACTGTACCCATCACAACCCCCACCACAACCTGTCTCCATGCCCAAAAACAGCGTTGGCACCGTTAATCCAGCTGCCACTTGGTAGGGACATAGGTAGGTAAGTGTGTGGTTTTACTCTAGTTCATTTGAGGATAACTCTGAAAGCTAGCGACTTTTCTTTCTTTTGTGTGCAGCTATTGACAGCTATATGCTGCTGCTTTTCAGTGAGTTGTCTCTCTAATCCAAAAGCAAATATGCGTGTGCAAAACACCCCCCCCCCCCCCCCACACACGAGAAAAAGAGCATAAGGATAACAACTAGAAATAGTCATTGTAATTCCGAGTTATTTAAAAAATTGGGCTTCCTAGCTGCACCAAGTGAGTGTGGTGTGTATCATGCAAAATATTACTCAGTACTTCACTAATACTTCTATACATAATCATAGAACAAGAGTCAGTTTGGACTTATATTCACTCACGAAAAACAAACTGAAAATCAAAATCAGCATTTTTTATCAGGGAATAAAATTGTATAATTAACTGCCAAAGAAAATGAAAAAAGACTCCTACAAACGCATGTTTGAAAAGGCAGCTGAAACATTCTTCATAAGTACTGCATAGTACACAATTAAAGATTACTCAGAGTAGTGGGTAGTAATGAAAAGGGTTAACTATCACACCCTGTCACATTTCAAAAACATGATTATAGTTTGTTGCTTTTACAAGGAAGTTGTGTATCAAGACATAAAACATATGGTGGTAATGTCTTGACTTTCTCTTGACTGCAAAATCATATTCATCATGGGAGGACGCTGACTCAAGTTTTTCACATGGGCTGCAGGGCAATGTTGAATATTTGCAGGTATGAAACAGCTTTGTGAACAGACCTAAGTTGGTGCAGGGGGTACAGCAGTATCTTTACAGTCCACAAGCCACTCTAGTGTGTGTATACGTACGTGTGTGTGTGGGGGGGGGGGGGGGGGGGATGTAGTAACAAGGAACAAAGCTGTTTTATATTACCAGTTACCTGAAACAAACCACAAGTACAGTGTACAATAAGGACCAACTGAATGAGGCAGTGCAATCTTTAAGGTTCTGACTCAATATTTGGGAAGAAGGAATTTCTCTGTCCTGACATCTTGATGTGCATTACCGTAAATGACTTAGTGGAATGGCAGAATGGTTCCTTAATCAAGGCCATAGCCAGCCACATGTCCTGTCTTCATAGACCACCAATTCTAGCTTCTTAAAATATGTTATGTATTCTATCTGTTGTATATTTTGAGCTAGCAATTTGCGTTGTATTACCTTGACAATTCCTATATCATTATGAGATGATCCTTTGATCGATATAGATAAACAATTACATAAACAAATAAATTATGCACTTGAAAGCAAATAGTCTGTGCAGTTAAATAGAGACATACACAAATACAATAAGTGAAATAGGGACGATTATTCTCTACACAGGATGCAGCTCAAATTAACCAGAAAACAATACATAATTCCTGTGCACATTTTACTGTGTAAATTACCACTCAAAACTAAAGGCATTAAAACTACATCTGTTATCATACATAAATCACCTCTACATAGCCTAAAAGAAAACCAAGAAGCTTAACAGTAGTAAGGATCTCCTTCAAAAAAAGAAATTATTAAGACATATTTATATCCATGTTATGTTATGAGATGAATACAACACAATATCACAAGTTTACTCCATAAAAAGGAAGCATAAACATACAATGTATGTACTTTCTCGTTACACAAGAATGATCCTTCTGATTGTTGTTCTTTTAGGTTTGCTCCAAGTGCCTTAAACAGACGTGATGCTACAACGTAAGGCAGCCAGAGAACAAGATTAGTGCACATTGTGTAAACTGCAGACTTCAAAGGGCATTACTGTGAAATTTGGGTGAATTAGCGTGGGCATCAAAGTGTAATTATTCGTGTTATCGTCTTATCCAGTTTCCGTTGAGGAAATCTCGGATCGATGTTGGGTATTCGTCTAAGGAAGATAATAGATTTGACTAAATTAAAATAGTTTCTGTTATATTTATAAATATAACAGAAATCATGTATGCCCTGACAACTTCTATGCGATGGAAAATATCTACAGATGAATTAAGAAATAAATAAAAGTGTATCAGACTTAGAACGAGAAATAATAAATATCGTTACCGGTTGTGAATGTACACAACACTAATTTTTTTTCCTACAAAAGTGTCACATTAGCCCACTGCGAAGTTAATCAATTTCTACACTAATCCTAGCTACTTAAATGTTCGCCGGGACACCTAGAAACAATAATAATGGTTTATTTAAGCAGGCTAGTTGCGTTTGTTTGTTCACAACATATGCAGTCTGACACAATGTTGCCAATAACACCTCAACACAAAACCGCGACATTCCTAAAACACTCTATGATTATCAATATTTGGAACTTTCTGGAAGTAGAATATCCATTGAAAACATCTCTTAGGTCTCTCATTAGTTATTGCTGTCCTGTATACAAACTGCGAGCGTGCTTAAAACACAAGCTACATTGACACCGTGAAGCGTCTTGCACTTTTGAAACAGCGAGTGCTTTAGATAACGCTTACAGTTGCGACAACGTCTCAGTTCATTAGCATTGCTGAACATCTATATAAATTGACTCACAAACGAACCTCATTTGCTTCTTTTCCAGAAATCGGGACGTCGTTTGTGTTATTACAAGAAAATTAGTACATTACTCATTGATTTCAGTAAAGTAGAAATTCTTTCCAAAAAACAAAACAATCGTGTATGTTGGTAGCACTGTAGAAACATAAACAACAGACGAATAATTTTTGTTCTCTACAAAATGTCAATTTTGTTTATTGTGATTTAGCGGTTTTTGTTACGATGCATGTAGAATGGAAATATTGGTGTCGTCTGTGTGCTAGTGCTGATGGGAATGCAACTGTTGTGTTCAAGAGTAAGGATCGTCTTCTGCCAGACAAAATTTTTAAGTATTTGTCTATATTGGTAAGTAAAGGCGCCTATAGCATGTACCATAAACTTTACGGCAGCGGAATATTCGATGTAAATTGTGAACTGTAATTCGTAATGTCTTGTTTTCATTGAATGATTTTGAAACTGTGAACTGATACTAAGTCTGAATACATTTACCGTACTAATGTGAGGTTATACAATCGTGAAAGAAATGGTCCAGTGTAAGAAGCCTCAAATGTTATTGTTCGGCAAACCTTTATTTTCAGATTGAGAATCAAGATGTGTTACCACAGTCAGTATGTGAAAGCTGTGTGAAAAAGATTGGTTCATTTGATCGGTACGCAGATCAGTGTCTTCGTGTACAAAGTATGTTTAAAACTATGATTGAGGAAGCGGACGGCGCTGATGCCAAAGCCGGCTTCGTTAGTCAAGGATCCCCGAATGAAACTCAAGCTGTTTTGCCGTCCCACGATGTGAGTATAAATATGGACTCAGATCATCTTCGTGTGCCGGTATGTAAGTAGCCTATTATGCATCCTCTTCTTTGGCACCACATCCAGCGTGTAATAAACAACAATTTTACTGCAGTCTTTAGGCTACAGAAAAAAAATCCTTCGAGCCATGGCAGGTACAGGGAAAAAAAAAAAAAAAAAAAAAATCATGCAGGCTTAGCTTCAAGGTCTTTACTCTTACAACTGCTCCTGGCCTCTATATCTAAGTTTTCTAAACTAAACCCACAACTTTTTGTGAAAAACCTGTTTAAGCATTGATTATGAAACGAGAGACAAATATCAGTATATGTTACCAACTCATAGGCCAAATGGGTATAAGGCTGAGAAATAAAATCTGTGAAAAATTTAAAAATTACTAACCAGAAGAATTTTGACTTCATTTAAAAAAGTACCTATCAAGTAAATATTATTACAGTGTAGAGGAATTTATGAGCAATTGTCGCAAATAATTATGCCTGATGTTTAATTTTATTCTGTTTCATGCTAGGAAGTACTTAAGTAACTATGTATTCTTAATTTTGCTTTACAATAGACTGAAACCAACTTTTTTTGGCAATTTTGTTATTCGATTATGAAAATCTATGTGACAGCCGTTGACACCATCCCATGATTAAAATTGTAATATTAAAAATTAAATTGTTGGTGTGTTTTCTGTACACTGAAATGCATCATGAAATTTTCAGAAAAGTCCACTTCATACAGATATAGGCTACATTGAAACAATATGAATTAGAATTTAGATAAAATATGGAATGCAGTGGCAATCATGCAAGAGAAGTATATTTTTCATGGATTGCATTAATCTTGCTTTGACAGTCACATATTTCTCTGTGAATTAGAATAAAACAGAACATCTACTAGGAGCTGTAGCTGTAATGCAGATTTGCAAAGAGATCATATGTCACTTTTTGATCAGTCGTTGAATTAATACGCACCAAGTAATTGTTGCTATGGAATTGTAGTGATATACCTGTAATGACAGTTGTTACTGGTTTTGCTCCATCAGAAAGGGTGCTTTGCTCTTCTTGTTCATGGTGTTAATTATTGAGAGATAAAATCAGACCAACTCATCTGCTGTAAGAAGAGTTGGTACCTTATTGTTTAACCATTATTTATTTTCAGGCTGAGAATTGAAGTGTATTACCACATTCTATTTGTGAAACTGAATGAAAAATTAATCAAAAATATATTGCCTCTAACCTCTAGTTACAAGCCCAGTTCACTCACCATTTGATTAAAGAGAATTAAATAAATAGCCTACAGTGCAGTAATGAATCATTTTGTCACAGCATAACTTGAACTGCCTTTCAGTTTGACTGCTTGAAAATCTGATCTACAACAAAAGCCCTGTACGATCTCACAAATGATGCCCTGGTTGAACTTGACAACTAAAACTATTCTATTGATATATTCTGTGACATGACCAAAGTTTTAGACTTTGTAAATATTCTATCTGTGAAAGTAAAATGTTATGTTAGCAATGACAACCATCTGACAGAAATCAGAGGATCACATTGACTAATCTCACCACAGGAATAATACTAAACACAGAATGATGGAATATAAAATGTGGTACCCCTCAAGGTTTCACATTCTTGTTACATCTTTCTTTATAATATAATCTGAAATTGAATACAAATAGAGATTTGATGATTATAATGTCTGTGTTTATATGTTGTTTGTATCTTCACAGTACAATGCATTTTAGATATGCTTGTATGCCTGAAGAAATAGTCACTGTGAAAACAGGGGTAAACATTGCAAAAAGATTAGCATTCTGCAACTATGCATCGACATCAGCTGTTTGTGACATTAAAATTTGTGCTGAACTGGGGCACAAACTATGATTTCCTGCTTATCACAAGTGCTCGCACAGATTGTGATTCACACACAGAGTGACAAACATTATACTGCCGTGTTAGCCCATCAAGTGATGAGTATATCATTGATGATTACAATATCTGTACATATACTGTGTTTGTATCTTCACAATGAATGTATGTCTGAAGGACATTGTATTGTGAAGATACAAACACTGTATAAGTACAGATACTGTTCCCATCAGTGCTGTACCCACCTCTTCATGGGCTATTTGTCTCACTGTGAGAGAATCGTGGATTGTGCAAGCACAAAGGTTGTGATGTCATGATAAATGGAAGTTTGGATCTTTCCTGGAGGCATGCTTGGATAGCCAGAACGGTTAAGGCAACTGCTCTTGATAAGTGTGAAATCTGCATTCGTGTCCTGGCCTTTCACAAATTTTCATGTGTCATAAACAGCTGATATCTTAAAATAGCCACAGAATGCAAATTTCTTTTGTGATAAATAATATACTTTATTCATCTCAGAGTATCTGTACAACCAGTCAGTATCATCAACAGTTAATAAAAATAAAATACTGGTAGCCCGTGGATGGGATAATAACAGTATTATGAAAAGGACAGCTGTTCATCATATAGAGGAGTTGTTGAGCCACAGACAGGCACAACAAAAAAAGTGCTATACATTTATGTTTTCGGCCAGCAGGCCTTCTTCCAAAAAAAAAAAAAAAAACAACACACACACACATTCACAACTTATACACGCATGACCATTTTCCCTAGCCCGAGACAGTGGTCATATGTGTGTGTTGTTCATGTGTGAATGAATGTGTGTCTTCAGCCAAAGATAACAGTCATGCATTTGTGAATTGTGCTTCTTTGTGTGTGTGTGTGTGTGTGTGTGTGTGTGTGTGTGTGTTTGTTATCTGACTTGGAAAGATGACAGTGATTGATTAGTTTCATGTTCCATGGATCATTTAGCACGAAAACAAATTGTAGTGATGTGAAATGCGTCATTATACATTCACATCACAAATTAGTTTGTAAATATGGCTAAGTGCTGAATATTTTAAGAATTTTAGTTTTTGAAATGTACATGTGATTTTGTAATTCTTACGCTCTGCCTTTTACACATTGAAATTCTTCTGCAGAATAGGAGGAGTTGTCAAGGAGAAACTTTTTCAGCTTGTTTCAGCATCTGTCAGACATTTTATATCGCGGGGTATGTGATCAGAAATTTTCATTGCAGCATTGTGCGTCCCTTTTTGTGTTAAAGATAACCTTAATGTTTGGTAATGAATGTCATTTGCCATTCTGGTTCTGTAATTATATACACCATTGTTCCTTTTGAACTGCAGTGGACTATTTACCATGAATTTCATAAGGTAATAAATATACTGTGAACCAGTAGTCAGAATGCCCACCGCCTGTTACAGATGTGTACAAGTTGACCGTGGACGATCATCACATATTATTCTTACAGCATGTTCTTGAATGACATAGATTTTGCTTCTAAAGGTTGACTGACCCCATAACACTATTACATGTGACATTATTGAATAAAAATATGCAAAATATGTCAACTTACCGTTTTGTTTCTTGCCAAGACTTGTAATTATTCTAAGTGTCAATGTGGCTGAAATAAGTTGTTAAGTTCCACACAGGGCTTTTTCCAGTTTAAATTCTCGTTAATATGGACTCCTAAGAATTTTGAAGTTTCCAGCCTGTTTATTATTTCCTCTGCTGTAACTCTGTACATATTACATGGATAAGCTCTAGGCCTCCAATGCTCAACACTTCAAATTCTCTGTCGATGACATCTGTGCGGGCCGGCCAGCAGAGGCCAACTGCAGTGGGCCACATGACTTGTGGACTCAACATGGCATCCGTCACACTGTCTACCATAGTCATCCTCTTTATAAGTGCAGTGCAGCTGGCGCTCTCATATTGTGTTTTTACGTATTATCAGCAACTACTTATCTCAGTACCTGTACTGTTTCTATTTTTGTGTCTGTGCCCTCAACCGTTGTTTGCTTGTATGTGAAAGAACAACAACTTTTGTTCATTGTGGCTGTGAGATGATAAAATTTGCTGTTTCCTTTGGGGAAGAGGGTTTCCCAGGGGTCAGTACTGGGGCCACTCCTGTTCCTTATTTATATAAATGATATGTCCTCTAGTATTACAGGTGATTCTAAAATATGTCTGTTTGCTGATGACACTAGTTGGTAGTAAAGGCTTTTGTGTGCAATATTGGCACTCCTTCAAACGATGCAGTTCATGACGTAAGTTCATCCCCCTGCGGGCCCAGGGGTTAGAATAGGCCCGAGATATTCCTGCCTGTTGTAAGAGATGACTAAAAGGAGTCTCTCACCTTTCGGCCTTTATGTGATGGTCCCCTGTAAGGTTTGACCTCCATTTTTAAAATTTTTTTGGAATAGCGAGCCAATTGGGGAAGGGCGCCGTACATGGTGCATCATGTCCATTGTGAATTGAGATCTTTAGCCCACTTTCTTGTCTGAAGGACACCTTCCTGGGTGCGTTTTCCACCATGTAGTGTCGCTTTCTGTGTCGACGATGACCATGGACTCCTTTGCACCTGATATCCAGCACGGTAGCCAGTCCATTGTGGTGGTCCCCCCTTACCACACAGGGATCGCTCTGCTGATGCCTGCGCAACTCCCCACATATGCCAAGGGGTAGATGCCCATCCCCCTGGGGCACCGGGACTCCCGCTAATGGCCATCCTGCCAGGTGGCCTTTACTATGGCTGGGTGGCACCTGTGGGGAGGGCCCCTGGTTGTAGTGGGTGGCATCGGGGTGGATGACACGCGATGAAGCGTAGTCCATCATCTATTGCTGGTGGTGAAACACAAGCAGCCCCAAAGTGTTCACGAGCTCAATTCAGCGCACGGAAGTGCTACCCGAAGTCGTTCCCCTCTCTGGCCACATCATGGGAGGAATGTCAGGCTAAGGATAGCAGCAGATCTTATTCGCCCTGGTAGCTAGTATGTTCAAGAGCTGATGGGGAATCTTTCATGACAATGAAGCCGTAGTTTTTTGTTGAGCATTTAGAGGACAAGTTTGGGGAGATGGAGGGCTTGTCCAAAATGAGATTTGGGTCAGTCTTGATCAAAAAAACTCACTTTTGACAAGCTGGAGGATGTTTCTGTAACCATCACACCCCACGCACCCTATAAGAGTGTAAATATGATCCAGAGTATCATATTTCAGTCTGACAATGGAGTTGAGTGCCAATTTAGAGCGGCCAGGTGTACATTTTGTCCGGCGTGTCTACGGGGGTCCGAGGGATAATCAGATTGTCACTGGTGCCATCATCTTGGCCTTCAAGGGTGATACATTGCCTGAGAAGGTCAAGGTGATGGTCTACCACTGTGGTGTAAAGCCCTATATCCCTCCCCTGATGTGGTGCTTTAAGTACTGGAAGTTCGGCCATGTGTCTTTCTGCTGTACTTCAAGCGTCAAATGTCAAGGTTGTGGACGCCCATCACATCCCAATACTGCATGTGCCCCGCCTCCCATCAGTGTCAACTGTGCGGAGAGCACCTTTTGCCTTGCTCGCCAGACTGAAGGATTCTCCAGAAAGAAAGGAAAATCAAGTAGTACAAGACCCTGGACCGACTGACCTACACTGAGCCTAAGAGAAAATTTGAATGCCTCCATCCTGTACGTCTGACATCATCTTATGCCGCTGCTACAACAGTTCTGGCACCATCAGCTCCGCCAACCCCAGTCACCTACCAGAGCCGGAAGACTACACGTGCCCCCTTATTGATAGGGGGCATTTCCCTCCTTGTTGCTCCTGCACCACCTACTTCGGGAGCAACAACCCCCCCCCTCCCAACCATCAGGGATGTCGGTCCCCACTTCTAAGCCCGAGAAGAGTAAGTCTTCTTCAGCTTCTCTTGCTAGGAATGGGTCCTATGGGTCACTCCTTTCCCAGGTTTCTGCTTGTGGGAAAGATGACACCCACCAGTGGCTGAAGATCTCAAAAGCAGCTGGTTGTAGGGCTTCACGCTCACCCACTTTGCTTGAGCCTCTGCATTGGAGAATTACTCCCCCAGCCTGTCGCACTCTCAAACGGCGGCTGGAAGGGAAAGTCCTCTCATTCACTACGTGCCACAGTGAATCCTATAACGCCCCATTTACAGAGTGGGAGCTCCTCAGTGCCCTCGCACATTGCCCTGACACTGCTCCTGGGCCAGATCGGATCCACAGTCAGATGATTAAACATTTCTCATCTGACTACAAGTGACATATGTTCATCATCTTCAACTGGATCTGGCGTGATGGCGTCTTTCTGCCGCAATGTGGCAGGAGAGCACCGCCATTCTGGTGCTCAAACCCAGTAAAAACCCGCTTGATGCTGATAGCTATCGGCCCATCAGCCTCACCAACGTTCTTCATAAGCTGCTGGAATGTATGGTGTATCGGCGGTTGGGTTGGGTCCTGGAGTCACGTGGCCAACTGGCTCCATGTCAGGGTGGCTTTTGCCAAGGTCGCTCTACCACTGATAATCTTGTGTCCCTCAAGTCTGCCATCCGAACAGCCTTTTCCAGACGCCAACACCTGGTTGCCATCTTTTTTGACTTATGTAAAGCATATGGAATGATCTGGCAACATCATGTCCTTGCCACATTGTATGAGTGGGGTCTCCGAGGCCCACTCCTGATTTTTTATCCAAAACCTCCTGTCGCTCCATACTGTCCATGTCCTAGTTGATGCCTCCCATAGTTGTATCCATATCCAGGAGAATGGAGTCCCACAGGGCTCTGTATTGAGTGTCTCTCTATTTTTAGTGACCATTAACAGTCTAGCAGCAGCTGTTGGGCCCTCCGTCTCATCTTCTCTGTATGCAGACGACTTCTGCATTTCATACTGCTGCTCCAGTACTGGTGTTGCTGAGTGGCACCTACAGGGAGCCATCCATAAGGTGCAGTCATGGGCTCTAGGCCATGGCTTCCAGTTTTCAGCCGCAAAGTCGTGTGTCACGCACTTCTGTCGGTGTCATACCGTTCATCCGGACGCAGAACTTTACCTTCATGATGATCCACTCACTGTAGTGGAGGCATATCGATTCTTAGGACTGGTTTTCGACGCCCAATTGACGTGGCTTCCTCATCATCATCAGCTTAAGTGGAATTGCTGGCAGCACCTCACATTCGTAGTTCTCCTGAGCATCCGAATTACCGCCTCCTTTTCCCGCCCGCGGCGGTCCATCTCCCACATCGGCGGCCCAGATCGAGGCTAATGATTGTGGTCCCTTCTCTCCGAACTGGACTCTTTCCCTTTACCACCTCTACTTGGTCCATTCATGTATGTGTCCATGATGTACTCCTCGGCTGCAGCTTCATCTGGACCTTTTGCTTGGCTCTAAGGACTCAGTTAACCCGGGCGCTCTCCGCTGTCACTTCCACTCGTCTTGACGTGTTCCGGGGCTCTGATGTGGTTTACACTGATGGCTCGGTGGCTGATGGTCATGTAGGCTTTGCATATTTTCATGGAGGATATATTGAACAGCACTCCTTGCCAGAAGGCTGCAGTGTTTTCACTGCAGAGCTGGTGGCCATATCTCATGCTCATGAGCACATCCTCTCATGCCCTGGTGCATCATTTCTCCTGTGCTGACTCATTGAACCGCCTACAAGCTATCGACCAGTGCAACCCTCACCATCCTCTGGTAGTGTCCATCCAGGAGTCCATCCCTGCATCCCTGGAACGGTCCTGTCATTCAGTGGTGTTTGTGTGGACCCCAGGACACATCAGAATCCCTGGCAATGAACTTGCCGACAGGCTGGCCAAACAGGGGACGCAGAAACGGCTTCTGGAGATGGACATCTCCAAAGTTGACCTGTGCTCTGTCTTACGCCGCAGGGTTTTCAGGCTTTGGTAGACGGAATGGCATAACAGTATGCACAACAAGCTGCGTGTCATTAAGGAGACAACGAGTGTGTGGAAGACTTCCATGCGGTCCTCTCGCAGGGAATCAGTTGTCCTTTGCCAGCTCTGCATTGGCCATATGTGGCTAATGCATGGTTACCTACTCCATCGTGAGGACCCACCTCTGTATCGCTGTGGCTCCCAAATGACAGTCGTCCACCTCTTGCTGGACTGCCCACTTTTAGCCGCTCTTCGGCGGACTTTTAACTTTTCCCAGCTCCCTGCCTTCGGTGTTGGGCAATGATGCCTCAGCAGCAGCTTTAGATTTACGTTTTATCCGTGAGAGTGGGGTTTATACTTCAATGTAGGTTTTAGGGTATTTCCTTTGTCCCTCTGTGTCCTCCACCTTAGTGCTTTTAGGGTAGAAATTTTAATGTGTTGCAGAGTGGCTGGCTCTTCCTTTTTATTCTCGTGGTCGGCCAGCCACTGTAATCTGCTTTCTTGTTTTACTCTCTTCTGTTTCTAGGGTCTCTCTGTTGTTTTCTTGTCCTCTTTTGTTCCTTATAGTGTTCATTGCCTTTCCTTTGTTCTTGTGGTTTTTCCTTTCTTTTCATTTTGTGTTATATGTCTTGTCCGTTTTATTCCCACACTTGTGGCATTGTTTTATTAGGAACAATGGACCAATGACCTTGTATTGTGGTCCCTTTCCCCTCTTTTAAACCAACCATCCAACATAAGTTTATGGCTTGTAGAAAATAAACTAATGCTAAATCACAATATACCTCAGTTTTTACGGTTTCTGACATAGAGTTCAACAAAACCCAACCTTTTAATTTCACAGTGTGGGCATATGATTAATGAAACTGAGCAGTTCAAATTTCTTGCTGTTCAGATAGATAGTAAACTGTTGTGGAAAGGCCATGTTCAGGATCTTGTTCAAAGACTCAATGCTGTACTATTTGTACAGTATCTGAAGAAAGTGATAGTTCGACACAAAAAGTAGTCTACTTTGCTTATTTTCATTCACTTGTGATTTATGGTATTATATTTTGGAGTAACTCTTCCCATTGTAAATGGATATTTTTGGCTCAGAAATGGGCAGTTCGGGTAATAAGTGGTGTAAGTTCACGAATTTCTTGTCGACCCCTGTTCACTATTATGGTATATTGGTAATTTTTACTTATGGACCGTCTGACAGCAACTGAATAAAACACAATTTTAGTGCCATACGCATTTCGCCTTTATTTTCTGCAAGGCATCATCAGTGGCAGGTTGCATGGACAATTTCTTACATATTACGCTCCTGTTGCATTTTTGTTGTTGTTCCTCTTATGAATGCCAATTTGCGGTTTTTTCCCCACATTCCACAGCACTATGAACTGAACGCTTGTTTTAATGCAATGTTTTGGTTTCTGTTGCATTAAAACAAGCATTCAGTTCATAGTGCATTGTTCCCATCTACTAGCACCTGCAATCATCCTAGCTACTTTCACATCCGTAACCGTAATCTGAATCCACCCAGCTTTCGCTCCCATACAACAAATTTGGTCGAAAGATTGAACAGTGCACAGATAACTTAGTTTTGGTACTGACTTCCTTCTTGCAGAAGAGAGTAGATCGCAGCTGAGCGCTCACTGCATTAGCTTTGCAACACCTCACTTCCAGTTCTTTCACTATGTTGCCATCCTGTGAGAATATGCGTCCTAAGTACTTGAAACTGTCCACCTGTTCTAACTTTGTTCCTCCTATTTGACACTCGATCCGTTTATACCTGTTTCCCACTGACATTACTTTCGTTTTGGAGATGCAAATCTTCACACCATAGTCCTTACATTTCTGATCTAGCTCTGAAATATTACTTTGCAAACTTTCAATCGAATCTGCCATCACAACTAAGTCATCCGCATATGCGAGACTGCTTATTTTGTGTTCACATATCTTAATCTCACCCAGCCAGTGTATTGTTTTTAATATATGATCCATAAATAATATGAACAACAGTGGAGACAGGTTGCGGCTTTGTCTTATCCCTGAAACTACTCTGAACCATGAACTCAATTTACTGTCAATTCTAACTGCTGCCTGACTATCTATGTAAAGACCTTTAATTGCTTGCAAAAGTTTGCCTCCTATTCCATAATCTTGTAGAACAGACAATAACTTCCCCCTAGGAACCCGGTCATATGCCTTTTCTAGATCTATACGGCAAAGACTACCAAATCCACTGGTTAGTCCCTCAACCGTTAGGGGTAAAACTCAATGGGATTCGAGGCAAGTAAGGCTAGCAACCTGCTTCCCTGGTACTTTAAATATGATGCTGGCAACAATCAGAGCAAAATGCCTCGGACCTTTGGAGGTGATGGAGTCCCACCTCTAATTGACAAACCAGGGACTCCTAAGATATGACTCGGCAAATGAATGGTAACGAGATGGGGAGCTATTAATATCAATGGGGGCTACTCTGGGAAGAAAGTAGAGCTGGCAGAGGCTGCAAGTAAGATGGGGTTGGACGTTTTAGCTGTTAGAGACATTCGGGTAAGGGGTGAGAAAGAAGAGGAAGTGGGAGAATACAAGGTCCACCTGTCAGGAGTCAAAGCAGGGAATGGAACCCAGCGTAGTTGCAGTAAGGTATGTAAATGAACGACTGATGTGGATAGATTTGACAGTGTCTAGCAAGAAAATTAGGATTGTATCAGTATATTCGCATTGTGAAGGGACAGATCAAGATAAGATGGATAGTTTTTATGATGCACTCAGTGATGTAGTTGTTAGAGTAAAGGACAAGGACAGTGTTCTGCTCATGGGTGATTTTAATGCCAGGATTGGAAGTCGAACAGAAGGGTATGGAAAGGTTATGGGTAAATTTGGAGAGGATATGGAGGCCAACAGGAATGTGAAACAACTCTTGGATTTCTGTGCCAGTATGGGCTGAGTAATCACAAACTCCTTTTTTAAACCTAAGAACATTCATCCGTATACTTGGGAAGGCAGGGGAACCAGATCTGTCATTGACTATATAATAACAGATCAGGAATTCAGGAAGGCTGTGAGGGACACACATGTATTCAGGGGATTCTTTGAAGACACTGATCACTATTTAATCTGCAGTGAAATTGATATTGTGAGGCCGAAAGTGCAGGAGGTCAGGTCCATATGTAGGAGGATAAGAGTGGAGAAACTTCAGGATAAGGAAATCAGGCACAAGTACATAACAGTGATCTTCGAAAGGTACCAGTTAGTTGAAAGTAGTCAATTACAGTCATTGGAAAAGGAATGGACAATGTACAGGTACACAGCACTAGAGGTGGCTAAAGAATGCCTTGGAACAGTAGTGTGTAAAGGTAGGATGAAGCAAACAGCTTGGTGGAATGACACAGTCAAGGCAGCCTGTAAAAGGAAAAAGAAGGCGTATCAAAAATGGCTACATACTAGAACTCAGGTAGACAGAGAAAGTTATGTTGAAGAAAGAAACAAAGCCAAACAGATAATTGCAGCATCCAAGAAGAAATCTTGGGAAGACTTTGGAAACAGGTTGGAGACTTTGGGTCAAGCTGCTGGAAAACCATTCTGGAGTGTAATTAGCAGTCTTCGAAAGGGAGGTAAGAAGGAAATGACAAGTATTTTGGACAGGTCAGGAAAACTGCTGGTGAATCCTGTTGATGCCTTGGGCAGATGGAGGGAATATTTGGTAGAGTTGCTCAATGTAGATGGAAATACGATCAGTAATGGTTCAGATTTCGATGTACAATGGGATAGGAATGATGATGGAAATAGGATCACATTTGAGGAAGTGGAGAAAATGGTCAATAGATTGCAGTGCAATAAAGCGGCTAGGATGGATGAAATTAAGTCGGAACTCATCAAATACAGTGGAATGTCAGGTCTTAAATGGCTACACAGGATAATTGAAATGGCGTGGGAGTCGGGACAGGTTCCATCAGGCTGGACGAAAGTAGTAATCACACCAATCTTTAAATATGGAAACAGAAAAGATTGTAACAACTACAGAGGTATCTCTTTAATCAGCGTTGTGGGTAAAATCTTCTCTGGTATTGTTGAAAGGATAGTGCTAGTATTAGTTGAGGACAAATTGGATGAAAATCAGTGTGGGTTTAGGCCTCTTAGAGGTTGTCAGGACCATATATTTAGCTTACGGCAAATAATGGAGAAGTGTTACCAGAAGGCTTATGCACAACGAATTATAAAATGTTTCAACTGTTCAGAGTGTAAAGCAATTTCTACCCCAACGTTGAAAGTTACAGATGTTTCACAGTCAGGGAAAGATGACACGGTAAAACAGTCTTTTCCATACAGAGAAGCAGTTGGAGCATTAATGTATCTGACGCTTGGTGCAAGACCAGACCTAGCCTTCAGTGTAAGTGTTCTGTCAAGATCTTTCGAGAATCCCACCAAGAAGACATATTAAGAGTAAAGAGGGTTTTTTGTTATGTATCAGTAACAACTGAATATGGAATCACATACAAATCAAGAGGAAAGAGCACAACTCTGGAATGCCACAGTGATGCAGATTTGGAGGCTGCTCAAAACCAGGCAGATCAACATCTGGGGCAGTCATGAACTGCGCAGTAGGGGTGATATCACGGCTAAGTCAGCGACAAACCATGGTAGGAACATCTACAACTGAAGCTGAACTAGTTGCTGCAAATGAAGCTGTCAATGAGATTATTTGGTTAACTCGTCTATTCGGAGAAACAACAAGACTATCTGAAATTCCAGTTCTCCGAATTGACAATTCAGCAGTATTGAAGTTAGCAGAAAATCCAGAATTTCATCACCAAACCAAACAAATAGCCATCAAGCATTTCTTTATTCATGAAAACTTTATGAAGTAAGAATTAGAGTTCATCAAATCCCATCTGAAGAGCAGGTAGCGGACATCGTGACCAAAGCTCTACCGAAGACATATATGAAGATATTCTGTAATCTTATGGGTTTGCCTGTTTGTTGATTTCTATTTAACAAGGTAAAGTGTTAAAGTAAACTCTTTTTATTAACGTATTTAAAAAGAAGTTTTGTGTTAAATTATTAATCAACATCGTATATGAGCGCCATGTTTTGTTTATCTCTGTTTTTTGTTTTGAGTCACTACACTCGTACTTTTACTCTCAGATGTTTTTAGAAGCTCCTTGGTCAAGTGACTTCTTGTGTAAACAGTGCCTCCAGATTCAGAAATAAATCTAAGTATTTGAAAACCAAACTCACCGCTTTTTGTCAGCACCTATTCTTTATTGAGAATAAATAAGTTTTTTTTTTCTCTCAACAAAATACAATAATTGACGCAAGTTCAACTCTGAGATGAAGGGAGGAGTTTGCGTTGGGTTGCATCAAAACAGTCACACGATTAATGACTAAAAAAAATTAGTTCAGTGCTTTTGATTAATATCTGAACTTGAGTATTTGTAGTGTTATTGTGACAAGGAATACGAAAAGGTGGAACACAAATATTATTCACACAAGTTGTTCAGTGTTATGCTAAACAGCCAGTTACTAACTTTGACAGCCTTGTAAACAAAATTAAAAATGTTGCCAAGCTTTAAGACAACGTTCATCTTCAGAACTAACTATTGGAATATATATGTGCAGCATACGTACACAGTTACATTCTCATGATTAACTACATTGGTTTGCCCTGCACCTTAATTGAGATGGGGTGTTGTGTAAGGTGGAGTTGAAGAGAGGGATAAGGGAAGGGAGGAAGGTGAGACAGCATGGGAGTGGGATAATAATGTGGCACTGGTCAGCTCACCCTGGCACAGGTATGTGGAATTGTGTGTGGCACATGATGAAGTGGAAGATTGGACTAGGAGAGGGAAGTAGAACTGAGGATAAAGGAGATTGCATAGAGGAGAGCATAGGTGATATTAGACTGAAGTCAAGGACAAGGGTGCAAGTGGAAATTGAGAACTGCAAGATTGCAGGATCTGAGGATATGTTGTAAGGACAGTTCGTAGCTACTTCATTCAGAGAAGCTAGTATTTGGGGTGGGGGGATATCTATGTGATGGTTGTGAAAAAGCTATTGAATTCAAGTGTGTTGTCTTTAGCAGAATGGTTTGCCACTGGGTGGTCAACTCTGTTCTTGGCCACAGTTTGATGGTGACGTTTATTCTGTGGACTGATGGCCATTGGCTATTCACAGCTTAACAGCTGTGCAAAAACTGCAGCACAGCTGGTATAGGTATAGGACATTAGTGCTTTCATAAGTGAACCTACCGCTAACAGTGTGTGCCTTTGATGGGACTGGTGGATGCATAGGACAAATCTTGCACGTAGGCCATCCACAGTGGTGAGAGGTTAGCAGTAATTGAGGCAAAATGACAAACCAGTGCACGTAGGCCATCCACAGTGGCGAGAGGTTAGCAGTAATTGAGGCAAAATGACAAACCAGAATATTTATAAACTGAGTGGGTGATGGAATAGCACTTTGAGAGAGGCTTGAAGGAATGTATACTCTGTCTGTCCCTCATTTCCAGATAGCACAGTATATAGTTGAAGTCCTGGTGAACTATATTGTCAAGTTGCAGTCCAGAGTGAAGATAGGTAATTTTAGGGGTTGAGGAAGCCATAGGTGGCTAGCTAGTTTTCCTCTAGATGGCCTTTAACCAAGGTGGCATATGAGAGTGCTGTGCGAGTGCCCATGGCTGTGCCGTAGATCTTTTTATGTACCTTCCTCTCAAAGGATAAATAGTTATTTTTAAGGGTCTAGCTGGTGAGATGTATTTGCAATAAGGTTGTCCATTTGGAGTTGACAGAATGTGGGGAAAAGTAATGTTTGACGACAGGAAAGCCATAAGAATTGTTGTTGTACAGGATGCGGCATGAACTGTGAAGAGCAGAGTTCCAGGTAGTAATGTTGTGGGTATGACTGAGAGGCAATTAAGGAAGTAGTTTCATCCCTGATATAGAAAGGTAGAGTATGAGCAATGGGTTAGCAAAGTTGGTCAACAAGATTGAAGCTTTTTGTGTTAGAACATTGTAACTAGTTACAATGGAATGTCTGGGGTAGTTGGTTTTGTACACTTTGGGAAGCTTGGGTTGAAGTAAGTATGGTGACAGATTTAGACAAGAAGGGCCTGTAGGTTAGGATCAGACAGTTGGAGGAGACCTTTTGTCAGATAATCACTGCAGTTAATCATGACAGTGGCTGAGCCCTTATTTGCAGGGTTGACTGTTACATTATGGTCTGTTTGAAGGTTGTAGATGGCTGCTCTTCCCTCAGCTGAGAGAGTTGTGTTGTTGTGAAGGTCCTAAGAAAAGAGTTTGAGGCCAGGCTAGAGGTAGGGAATTCCTGTTAGGTAAGCGGGTGGTGTTTGGAAGTGGGGGGAGGGTCGCGGTGGGGCAGAGGTATGAACTGTCAAAGGCAGTGCTGAATGTTGGCTTTTGATCACTGTTGGTCAGAATGGTTGGTGGAAAAAAATGTTTATCCACTGCTTCCTCTGTCCTCCTTCAATTATAAGAATGTAACGTGTTATGCTTGAAATTACTTCTAACAGATTTTGCTCTAATATCCGCTGTAAATTGGTTTTACAGTCTGTATTGACATGATCATTCATTCCGAATTATGAAGGTTGAGCAATAGAGGTTCAGACATCCCATGCATATGAGTGTAATGATGTTTAAACAAATAATTTTCTCAGTTGCAGGAAAGTGACAGCAAGGAAAATATAGCTGTTGAAAATAATCAGCAGCTCCCAGTGGAGAGCAGTACTGAAGTATTACCAAAGAAACCAAAATCTAAGCCTTTCCGCAAGAAAAATGCTAATAAGGCTCCCCTCCTAACCACCGCACATTCAAAAAAAAATACAAAGCACACAAAGAGGAAAGGAGAAAATGATTTTCAGAGGAGAGTGAGTATAAGACTGAAGAATGTTACTCAAGCTCAAAATGAATTCTCTACAGTAGGTGATGTTGAAGTGAAAGAAGAAGATAGGCCTGCTGGTGAAGCAAAAAGGGATGTAATTACTGTCCCCAAAAAGAGTATGTACTATTCTCTTTCCTTCAAATTAAATGTCATCCAAAGTTTATTGTTATAATATTTGAGCCTATTATTGTGCTATTGACACACACATTCAATGTAAAGATAATACCTGGGATATATCTTAGTATTGACATTTTAACAGTTATTTTTATTACGATATAGTGAGTACTTTTTTGCACTTATCAGGTGTAGCAAGTGGATCAGACCATTGAAATTTGATTACTTTAATAATGTTAATATTTTACCAAACTGGTTTTATTAAATTAATTGAACAATAATTATAGGAAGTCGATCTGGAAAGACCCTTGTAGGTGCAGCTAAGAGGAAGGCAAAGGTACCTCGTGTGGTTAAACCAGAGTGCGCAAAGCTGTTGGAAGAGAAAGCTCCAGGCACAAAAGACACCATACCATCCAATCCATCCAGTACAGAAATGATCACTGAACCTGTGAAGGTAGAAGAAACAGATGTCCCAGAGGAAAACAGCTGTCCAGGGACACCATCTGCAGAACAAGAAGACAGATCTGAAGTTGACAAGCCAGATACAAGCTTTGATGCCTTTGTTGATAGACCAGATGATGATAGCAGTGATGATGACAGAGATGATAAGACTGATAAAGAAAAAACTGATCAAGAGAAAACACCTACATTCAGGTCAGTGCAACTGAATAAATTGCTCTTCTGTAGTCGGTTTGTAAATTGTATTGCCTACTGCCACCACCAACACCATCACCAAAGCTACATGACATCCATTGCTGAATGAAATCCTCCTCCAGACTTTCCTATATTATAGCCTTCAGCTACTCACATCCATGTTGGGCCTCAATGTTTTTTAATGTCACCTACGTTTCATTAGGTCATCATCTTATTCTTTCCTTATATTCTGGAATCCAACCAAAAAAAACTTAAGTGGTCCTTCTACCATCAATTCCCCTGGCTATAAGTTCAATCCCCTTCCATTTCTTTTTCATTACAGTCATAATTATGCATTTACTCCAGTCTGTACACTCATTTGTTTGTTTTCCTGCCTCTTCTAGAAAGCCCTGCATGCATCTGTCATTCCAGAATGAATTTTCTCTCTGCAACAGAGTGTGCCCTGATTCTATACTTCCTGCCAGATTAAAACCTATGTACTGGACCAAGATTCTAACCTGGAACCTTTACCAGCTGACCTAGCCAAACCCAGTTCACAAACCCCCCTCACAGCAGAGAACAGCTGCAGAGTGAAAATTCATTCTGGAGACAATCCCGCAGTCTGTGGATAAGCCATGTCTCCACCGTGTCCTATCTTTCAGGCGTACTAGTCTCATGAGCTATGTAGGAGACTAGTGTGAGGTATGGAAGGTAGGAGAAGAGGTACTGCTGGAAGTAAAACTGTGAGGGTAGCTCAGTTGTAGAAGCACTTGCTACTGAAAGGAAACATTCCAGACTTGAGTTCCAGTCCAGCACACTGTTTTAACCTGCCAGTAAGTTTCAGTTCTCTGTTGCTTGCTCACCAACACTCACTTTTTGAATGATTTTCACGTTAAAACTTCATTTCTCACTGCCATAATTCAAAAGAGGTAACACACATTGAATGTAGTTAAGTCACATTCTGATTAGAATAAAATTATGTTTGACGGATTGCAGTATGGGGTGGGGGGCGGGGGGGGGGGGGGGCCAGTGTTGCCGATGTTCAGTCAGCCAGACTGTGCGGGGTTGGGGGGTGGAGAGCCAGTGTTGCCGATGTGTGCAGTCTGCCACACTGTACAAGGCTCTGCATGTGCCTACAACACATTGAGCATGTGGTGCTCTAGAAAGATGTGCAATTGGCTGGTGGCTGGTCCTGTCATTTGAGTCACTGGAATTTCAGTCATAAAGTTATTTTATTTGACGATATTATGAAAAGGATAGTTGCTGCTCACCACATAGCGGATATTCTGAGTCGCAGATAGGCACAATGAGAAGACTGTCAAACAGAGCTTTTGGCCAAACAGGCCTTCATCAGAATTAGACAACATACTTATACACACAAATGCAAAACACATGAAAATGCCCACAATCTCTGGCTGCCATGCCAGACAGGACTGCAAGCAGCAGCGCATGATGGGAGAAACAAAACTGGGAGGTGAGGGTAAGAGGGAGGCTGGGGCGGGGAGGGGAAGGGATAGCAGGATAGGGATGGGAGCAGTAAAGTGCTGCTTGTTAGAGTAATAGGGACGAGATGACCAATGGGTAGGGAAGCTAGGTGCAGTTGTGAGATTACATAGAGGGTGGGAGGGAGGGGGAGGGGGGGGGGGGAGCAGTGAAAACAGAGGGAAGTCAAAAAGTGTGGTTGCGTTGGTGGAATAGAGGGCTATGTAGTTCTTGAATGAGAACAGGGAAGGTGATTGTTGGGTAAAGGACAAGGACTAACAAAGGTTGAGCCAGTAGGGAGGATTATAGGAACATAGAATATATTATAGGAAGAGTTCCCACCTGCACAATTCAGAAAAGCTGGTTTTTGTGGGAAGGATCCAGATGGCACTAGCTGTAAAGCACTCATTGAAATGAAGAATGCCGTGTTGGGCAGCTTGCTAAGTAACTGCGTGGACCACTGCCATTCATGTGTACAGGCAGCTTGTTGGTTGTCATGCCCCTGTAGAATGCAACACAGTGGTTGCAACTTAACTTACAGATCACATGACAGATTTCACAGGTAGCCCCACCTTTGATGGGATAGATGATGCTTGTGACCGGACTGGATTAGATGGTGGTGGGAGGATGTATGATACAGGTCTTGCGTCTAGGTCTATTACAAGGATATGAGCCATGAGGCAAGGGGTTTGGGGCAGGGGTTGTGTAGGGATGCATAAGGATATTGTGTAGGTTCAGTGGGTGACGAAGTACTGCAGTAGGATGGGTAGGAAGGATAGTGGTTTGGGTGTTCCTCATTTTAAGGCACAATGAGAGGTAGTTGAAACCCTGTCAGAGAATGTGATTCAGTTGCTCCTGTCCTGTACGGTACTGAGTGTTGAGTGGAATGTCCCTTTGTGGCTAGACGGGGGGACTTTGGGAGGTGGTGGGTGACTGGAGAGATACGTCAGAGGAGATCTGCTTTGGTACAAGGTTAGGAGTGTAATTACGGTCTGTAAAGGCCTCAGTGAGAAGCTTGGTATATTTAGAGATGGCCTTCTCATCACTACATATGTGACAGCAGCAGGTGGTTAGGCTGTATGGAATGTACTTTGTGGTATGGTATTGGTGCCATCTGTCGAAACGGAGGTATTCCTGGTGGCTGATAGGTTTGATATGGGTGGAGGCACCAATGTAGCTGTCTTTGAGTTGGAGGTCAAATTGAGGAAGGTGGCTTGTTGGGTTGAGGGGGAAAGCGAATGAGGAGAAAAGGTGTTAAGGTCCTGGAGGAATGTGGATATTGTGGCCTCACCCCCAATCCAGATCACAAAGATGTCATCAGTGAATCTGAACGAGGTGAGGGGTTTGGGATTCTGGGTGGTTAGAAGGGATTCCTCTAGATGGCCCATGAATAGGTTGGTATAGGATGGTGCCATGCAGGTGCCCATAGCTGTACTCCAGATTTGTTTGTAGGTGATGCCTTCAAAGGAGAAGTAATTGTGGATGAGCATACAGTTGGTCATTGCAACTAGGAAGGAGATTGTAGGTTTGGAATCTGTTGGACTTTGGGAAAGGTAGTATTCAATATTGACAAAGCCATGGGCGTTACGGATGTTAGTGTAGAGGATGGGGGTATTTATATTGATTAACAGGGCGCCATTTGTTAAAAGAACAGGAACTCTGGAGAGCTGGTGGAGGAAATGGTTGGTATCTTTTATATAGGAGGGTAGGTTGTGGATAATAGGCCAAAGGTGTTGTCAATGATAGCAGAGGTTACCTTAGTGGGGCACAGTAACCAGGCACAATGAGATGTCCTGGGTGGTTGGGTTTATGGGCTTTAGTAGGAAGTAGGAGTGCGGGGAGTGGTACCGGTGAGGAGAGAGATGGACTCCGGGGAGAGGGTCTGGGTTGGGCCTAAGTACTTGGGATTTGAGGAGAGACTGGACATCCTGCTAGATTTCTGGAATGGGGTCAATGTGGTAGGGTTTGTAGATGGATGAATCTTTACAGCTGACTGAGTCCTTCTGCCAGGTAATCCTTGTGGTTCAAAATAACAGTGGTGGAGCCTTCATCAGCAGGTAGGATTATAAGGATGGGATCAGTTTTTAGGTGGTGGATTGAAGTTCTTTCTTTGGACATAAGGTTAGTTTGCATATTGAGGGATTTGGGCAATGATGGTGAGGCAAGGTTCAAGGTTAAGAAATTCTGGAAAGTTAACAGGGTCTTTGGTTAAGTCTGAATGGTAGGGTTGGTGGCAAAAAAGTGTTTCCACTGTAGGGACAGGGAAAGGGTCTCTAACAAGTGTTGCATATTGAATTTGGGAACGGGGCAAAATACAGGGTTTTGGAAAGGACTTATACTTGTGGGGGCTAAGAGTTGGAGGAAAGCTTCATGACACTGTTTCAGGTCTGTTTAGGTTCTGGATTCTGTGTGGTGGTGGGACAGAGTTTTTGAAGGTGGGGTAAATGTAGTAGGTTTGCAAGGCTGGGTTTGTAAGCTGTGAGGGGATGTGGTGGAGGTTTAGAGGTTGTGGTTCGGGTAGTGAATAGTGGTATTCCTAGGCGGGAGTAGGAAGTAAACAGATTGGAGAATTTTTTGAAATTGTGTTGTGCATGCTGCTTTAGTTCCTGAAGGGCAAGAGTTTCAGTGCGTGATGTGGGATCCAAGAATTTGGGATTGCATAACAGAAGAATTTTATGGCTGGAGAGTAGGTACTGCAAGGTGGTTTGGGCCTGATTGACATGGTTTTACAGGATTGTGTTGGTGAGGGTTAAGGACTGGCAGAATCTGAACTGATGGAGGTCATTGTGGAAGGAAATGTTGCAGCCATGCAGCCAGAGAATGGGTACTTTGCACTTGGGGAGACTTTATGAGCAAAGCAACAATGCAGGAATAGTATGGGGGACTGGGTTCTGGATAGCAATAAGAAAACTTTTCTGTATTGGTGAAGATGGAAGGAGCAAGGATTCATGGTGAAGGATAAAAACTCGTAAAAATTCATAAAAACATAGAAATACATCTGAAAAAATTCTCAAAGATACACCAAATGTGTGAAAAGGATGAAACAGATGATATATGGGAAAACAAAATGAAATCTGGGGGACTAGCCTGTAGTGAAAGGCGAAAACCAACTGTAGTCAACATGAAAACATTATGAGATCAAAGAAAAAAATAAATGAAAGGATTGTAATATGGATTGCATATCTGTGGGTGGATAAGTGTGAAGAAGGGGGATAGCAGGTGTGACTAGATTAGAAAAAGTTAGTACATACAAAGTGGAATGGAAAGGAGAAGGAGTAGATTAGATTAGATTAATGCTTGTTCCATAGATCATGAATACGACACTTCGTAATGATGTGGAACGTGTCAGGTTAATAAAAGATGTCTGTACAAGATATTACATTACACAAAATATTGCATGACACTAATGTTTAAGTTAGGGTTGTTTTTTTTTTCCCCCTCCCTTAATTTATATCAAAAAATTCAGCCAATGAGTAGAAGGAGTTGTCATCTAGAAATTCTTTTAATTTATTTTTAAATGTTGGTTGACTATGTGTCAGGCTTTTGATGCTGTTTGGTAGGTGACCAGACTTTTGTGGCAGCATAATTTACCCTTTTCTGTGCCAAAGTCAGATTTAACCCTGCATCCTTTCTCCTGGTGTTATAGCTATGGACACTGCTATTACTTTTGAACTGGGTTGGATTATTAACAACAAATTTTATAAGTGAATATATATACTGTGAGGATCCCTAGATCCTTAAATAGATGTCTGCAGGATGACCGTGGGTGGGCTCCAGCAATTATTCTGATTACACGTTTTTGAGCAATGAATACTTTTCTACTCAACGATGAATTACCCCAGAATATGATGCCATACGAAAGCAGTGAATGAAAGTAGGCATAGTAAGCTAATTTACTGAGATTCTTATCACCAAAATTTGCAATAACCCTAATAGCATACGTAGCTGAGCTCAGACGTTTCAGCAGACCATCAATGTGTTGCTTCCAGTTTAACCTCTCATCAATGGACACACCTAAAAATTTTGAAAATTCTACCTTAGCTACAGACTTCTGTTCAAAGTCTATATTTGTTACTGGAGTTGTGCCATTTACTGTACGGAACTGTATATACTGTGTTTTATCAAAATTTAAAGAGAGTCCGTTTGCTGAGAACCACTTAATAATTTTGTGAAAAACATCATTTACAATTACATCACTTAGTTCTTGGTTTTTGGATGTTATTACTATACTTGTATCATCAGCAAAAAGAACTAACTTTGCATCTTCATCAGTGTGGAATGGTAAGTCATTAATGTATATCAAAAACAGTAAAGGACCTAAGACTGAACCCTGTGGGACCCTGTACTTGATAGCCCCCCAGTTTGAGGAATCAACTGTTGTTTTAACATTACATGAACCACTTATTTCAACTTTCTGCATTCTTCCAGTTAAGTATGAACTAAACCATTTGTGAACTGCCCCCTCAAATCATAATGATTTAGCTTATCTAAAAGAATTCCATGATTTACACAATCAGAGGCCTTTGAGAGATCACAAAAAATACCAATGGGTGATGTCCGGTTATTCAGAGCATTTAATATTTGATCAGTGAAAGCGTATATAGCATTTTCTGTTGAAAAGCCTTTCTGAAAACCAAACTGACATTTTGTTAGTACTTTATTTTTACAAATATGGGAGGCTTCTCTTGAATACATTACTTTCTCAAAAATTTTTGATAGAGCTGTCAGAAGAGAGATTGGGCGATAGTTGTTGACATCCAACATATCCCCCTTTTTATGCAATGCTTTTACAATGGCATATTTCAGTCTATCGGGGAAAACACCCTACTCCAAAGAGCTATTACGTACTTGGCTGAGAATCCTACTTATCTGTGGGGAACAATCTTTAAGTATCTTTCTGGAAATGCCATCAATTCCGTAAGAGCTTTTACTTTTCAGTGAGTTTATTATTTTACTGATTTCAGAGGGAGAGGTTGGTGGAAATACAGTTGTTTCAAACGGCACAGGATGGCCTCTTCTATTAGAAGCCTTGCCTCTTCTAGTGAAGATCTAGATCGTATTTTCTCCACAACATTTAAAAAATGATTATTGAAAATATTTTCAATTTCTGATTGTTTGTTAGTACACTTGTCATTCAGTTTTATGGCACTGAAGTCTTCCTGTGCTCTTGGTCGCCCTGTTTCCCTTTCAATAATATTCCAAATTGCTTTAATTTTATTATCAGAGTTACTGATCTCAGACATGATACACATGCTTCTGGACTTTTTAATAACTTTTCTTAGTACCGCACAATAGTTTTTATAATATTGAACAATTTCGGGGTCAGTACTCCCTCTTGCTGTTAGATACAGTTTTCTTTTACGGTTGCAAGATATTCTTATTCCTTTAGTTAGCCTAGGTTTTTTATATGTTTTCTTGGAATTATGTTTAACTATTTTCTTGGGAAAACAATTTTCAAATACCCTTAAAAATGTATCGTGAAATAAGTTATATTTCAAGTTTGTAATGGGTTCCATATACACTTCATCCCAGTCTAGCTGCTTTAGGCTTTCCCTAAAGTTTGCACTATTTATATTGTTAATTGAATGCACTGCTTTGAAATTCTGATTTGATATACTGCATGGAGCTATGTCATGTACTGTAACTAGCTGTGCACCATGATCTGAAAGACCATTCTCAACAGGATACGCATTTATGTCCTTAAACTTATCTTGGTCTATAAAAAAGTTATCTATCAATGTCCTGCTGTTCTTTGTTGTCCGAGTAGGAAAATCAATGACGGAGCTCAAATTGAAAGAACTGAGTAATACTACAAGGTCATTCTTCCTATTACACTCTTTCAGGAAATCAACATTGAAATCCCCACAAATGATAATTTGCTTCCCCCTGTCTGACAGATAGCACAACAAAGCATCCAAGTTTTCTAGAAATAGCTGGAAATTCCCTGAGGGGGACCTATGCACTGTTACAATTATGAAAGTGCCATCATTTAGTTTTAGTTCAGTGGCACATGCTTCCATATGTTGCTCTACACAAAATTTTTTAGTTTCTAAATTTTTTACACTGTGGAAGCTTTTGACATATATGGCAACTCCTCCTCTCATCATATTATCTCTACTTACATGTGCAGCTAATTTGTACCCATTGATGCTAACCTTTTGCATATCAGTGACAATGTGATGCTCAGACAGGCATAGTACATCTATTACATTCTCAGTTTCTATATGTTCTAAACAAAGCAGAAGCTCATCAATTTTATTCTTCAATCCTCCAATATTTTGATGAAATATACTAACATTATTTTTCACTTTACTTTTGTGAGTATCTTGAACTTTTTTAACATCTTTAGTACTTGCCTGGCTGAGTTTCCCACTGGACACTGATCTGAGGGGTTGGTAGGGTGACATATAAGTTGCTGTGGCATGGGAAGATGTTGAAAATAACACATGAAAATACATAAGAGTGGTGCAGGAAGAGTGATCAATTTCAAGATCTAGGATTAATGATATTAATGGGAATAATACGGGACATGAGATGATGCGCCAGCAGTCAGCGTGGTGCTGTATCCATCTGTTGTGCGCAGCTAATACAGTGTGGCTCATAAGTAAAGCGTACACTGCTGTTTGGAAGGAGACCAATGAAGCACAGGAAAGTAGAGAAAGGAGGATGGACACAGAGATTGTAATGTGTTAGAAATAGTAACTAAGGAAGAAAACAATGGATTATGGGATGGAAGAAAAACCATCAGGCAAAATCAAACAATGCAAAATTCAGGATGGCATAATGACAGTATTATGAAAAGGATAGTTGCGACTCACAGTATAGCGGAGGTGCTGAGTCGCAAGTAGACATGACAAAAAGACTGTCAAACAAAGCTTTCGGCCAAACAGGCCTTCATCAGAATTAGAAAACACACACACACACACACACACACACACACACACACACACACACACACACACACACACATGACCACAGTGTGTGGCTGCCATCCCAGACTGTGAGCAGCAGCACTTGATCAGAGAAGCAAACTGGATGGTGGGGTAAAGGAGGAGGCTGGGGTGGAGAGGTGGAGGGATAGCAGGGTGGGGGATGGTAAACTGCTGCTTGTAGGAGTAGGAGTGTACAGGGATGCAGTAGGGAGAGGGTAGAGCATGCAGATGCAGTTGGGAGGTTGAACAGAAGGAGGGTGAGAGCCGGGAGCTGGCACTGGAAAATGAGAGAAGTAACAATACTGTGGGTATGTTGGTAGAACAGAAGACTGTGTAGCACTGGAATGGGAACAGGAAAGGGGATAGGTGGGTAAAGGACAATGACCTACAAAACTTAAGGCCAGGAGGGTTACGGGAAGTGGAATATATTGTAGGGAGAGTTCTCACCTGCACAGTTCAGAAAAGCTGATGTTTGTGGTAAGGATCCAGATGTAAAGTAGTCATTGAAATGAAGAACACCATGTTGGGCAGCCTGCTCACTGGCTGGGTGGACCAGAAGTTTCTTGGCCACAGTTTGTCAGTAGCCATTCCTGCAGACAGACGGCTTGTTGGTTGTCATGCCCCGTGTAGAGTGCAGCACAGTGGTTGCAACTTAACTTACAGATCACGTGACAGGTTTCACAGGCAGTCCTGCCTTTGATAGGATAGGTGACGTTTGGGACCGGACTGGTATAGGTGGTGGTGGGAGGATGTATGGGCCAGGTCTTGCATCTGTGTCTATTGCGGCGGTATGAGCCACGAGGTAAGGGGTTGGGAGCAGTGGTTGTGTATGGATGTACAAGGTTACTGTGTAGCTTCAGTAGGCACGAAATACTATAGTGGGGCGGGTGGGAAGGATAGTGTGTTGGACATTCCTCATTTCAGGGCACAACGAGAGGTATTGAAACCGTGTTGGAGTATGTGATACAGTTGTTCCAGTACTGTATAGTACTGAATGACGAGTAGAATGCTCCTTTGTGGCCAGATGGTGGGACTTTGGAAGGTGGTGGGTGACCGGGGATTAAGTCAGAGGAGATCTGTTTTTGTACAAGGTTAGGATGGTAATTCCGGTCTGTAAAGGCCACAGTGAAAACCTTGGTATATTTTGAGAGGGTCTGCTCATCAATACAGATGTGACGGCCACAGGTGGTTAGGCTGTACGGAATTGACTTTTTGGTGTGGTGTTGGTGCCAGCTGTCAAAGTGGAGGTATTACTTTTTTTTGGTTGGTAGGTTTCATATGGATGGATGTGCTGATGTAGTCATCTTTGAGGCGGAGGTCAGCATTGAGGAAGATGGCTTGTTGCGTTGAGGGGAGACCATGTGAATGAGTGAGGGAAAAGGTGTTGAGATTCTGAAGAAAAGTGGAACGAGTGTCCTCACTCTCGATCCATTTCACGAAGATGTCATCAGTGAATCTCAACTAGGTGAGGGGTTTGGGAATCTGGTTGGTTAGAAGGGATTCCTCTAGATGCCCCATGAATAGGTTGGTATAGGATGGTGCCATGCAGGTGCCAATAGCCATACCCCGGATTTGTTTGTAGCTATTTTATTTGTGTACTTACAAGTTCCATAGAACTGCTTTGGGTACTGTCCTCCCAGTGGAAACTATGTGGTCACAGTATACCTCAAATACTTTCTCTGATGGAAACAAATTATTCCACCCTGCCTCCAAGCAAGTCTCTGCTCTAAAAATTAGTCTTGGGTGATTTGCCGTGTTGAATTGTTCAACCCTATACTACTCACAAGATCAATTTAAACTGCTTATGGTAGTCTCCAGGAAGCTGAAGCGTGTATCTAGTGCAGAGTGCCTTGGCACTCCAGCAATCATCCAGTAAGTTGTGCCCATCTTGTACAAATCACTGTATGCATATTTTAACTGAGTACATTTCATATTTTACCAGAACAGCAGAAGCAATTTTAAGCGATAAATTGCTTTTAGGCTTGAGTTTTTAGTGTGTCACTGAGTGATTGGCTCATCCGTTTCTAGTCCAGTGATCAGCCAGCCACATTTATCTGCTGTCTGCCACCCACCCCCACCCCATTGCTCTTCTCCCCCCTTACATTAGGGTGCCCAGGCAACTGCACATATATATATATTACTACAACATGTATTGTCAGAATCATGTACGAGGTGTGTACAAAAAATTATGGGACATTCGTAATTTTTTGCTATTGGTGTTTTGGAGCGAAATGACGCTGGCATCCCTGCACATGTCTGTGTTTAATGTGTAACTGCCGGAGGTTTCATTGTTGTATGTCTGTGAGTTATATTTCAGTGCTGTAGTGAATAGAGTGTTGTGTCATACAGTTTGTGAATTTCGAGATGTTAGATTTAGATGAGCAACCTGTCCGGATTTTAATTTTTTGTGAAACTCAAGAAAACCTTTACAGAGACACACTGAATGATGCTGAAGCTTATGGTGATGAGTGCTTAAGCTGGACACGGTTTATAAATGGTCAGATGAAAGTTAAAGATGACCCTCATTCAGGGTGCCCTTCGATGTCTACTGATGACACTCATGTCAGGAATGTCAACAAAATTATGCATGCCAATTTAACACTGACTGTCCAAGAGATTGCAGAAGAATGTAGTATTTCAGTTGGATCATCTCATGAAATTCTGACACAGCATCTGGGAACGCATTGTGTTGCTGCCACATTCATCCCATGACTCATGAGTCAAGACTAGAAAGAACTTCGCTTGACAGTCTGTAAAGAGCTTATGGATTGGGCAAATGAGAACAAGATGTTCCTTAAGAGAATCATAACTAGTGATGAGGCATGGGTCTACAGTTATGATCTTCACAATGGCTCGGGAAAGGTTCCCCAAGACCAAAAAAAGCTCGTCAGGTTAGGTAAAATGTGAAAACCTTGCTGATAGTTTTCTTTGACTGTGAAGGATTAGTTCATCATGAATTTGTGCCACAGGGACAAACTGTTAATTGATGATACTATTGGGATGTGTTGTGACGTCTTTGAGAAAATGTGAGAAGGAAAAGGCCTGAAATGTGACAAGGCAGTTCATGGCTCTTGCATCACAATAACGCACCCTCACATTCATTCCGGTTGGTGTGTGACTGTTGCACAAGAAATGAAATCTCCGTGCTGCCTCATCCTCCGTACTCTCCGGACGTTGCCCCTGCAGACTTTTTTTTATTTCCAAAGCTGAAAACCCCATTGGAAGGATGAAGATTTGCAATGATAGATGCGATAAAAGAAAATTTCCAAACAGTGCTTTGCACAAGCCAGCAAGAAGTGTGCCAAGACTGCTTCCAGAAGTGGAAATAGCATTGGGGGCAGTGTATCAGTTGTGTAGGAGAGTATTTTGAAGGAGACCATGCACAGTAAGTAAAAGGTAAGCGCAGAAAAATTTTTGGACAACAGTCTGGAATTTTTTGAACAGACTTCGTTCTGCTAAAAAGGTGTGTAGTATCCTTACGACATCATTTTCTTGAAACTCTTTCTTATGGTGACTTCCATGTAAACAATTCTGTTGCTGTATTTCTCAAAGTAAGAACTATACTGTGACAAGGTATGAGGGTGTTCAAAAGAAAAGGTATGAAACGACACTGTGGGTATAATTGATGTCATTATTCATAAGAAATCACTAGAGGCATGAGCACAACTATCCCACTGTTTCACGAGCCAAGGGATTTGCTGTTCCCAAAATTCCTGTGGCTGTGACAGGAGTCAAACCCCCACTATGTCCTTCAGGTCATCATCCAAATGGAAATGCTTCCCTTTGAGATATTTCTATAGCAGACCAAACACATGGAAGTTGCCTGGTGACTTGTCCAGGCTGTAGGGCGAGTGCTGAAGATGCCCCTACTTGAACTTGGCCATTACACTTTGTGTGACCTTGGATACATGTGGACATGCATTATTGTGTAGCAGAATTACTTCCCACATGAGCAGCCATGGCTGTTTACTCTTGATAAGTTGCAGTGTGCCTCACGGTACACATCACTGTTAAGGGTGTATCCATGCTCTAGGAGTGTCGGACCTTCAGCGTAGAAGAAGAGGGTGAGTGTCTCCTTGCTTGCTGAGGGTGCAACTTTACTGTGGCAAGTATCAGCTTACACCCCTCTGATCAGTTCTTCCACTACTTGACATCCCACCACCAGCAGATAATATGTAAAAACAAATCCAGTGAAGACAGTCAGCAGAAGGTGGATAGGAAACCTTCAATAATAAGAAAATATTTGTCAATGAAGAGGTCTCATCTGAGTTGCACATTTCAAAATGATCTGGAATATTCAGACTAGACGGTAAAGGGAAATTATATATTATGGTAGTTGGTGTTATCCGTGTTATTGTAATATGTACACTACAAGCCAAACGTCTAATTAGACTTAACCTATAATATATTGATATGAGGAAGTGACGTGACATTGCTAGTTACCAACTTTTTTTGATTATAGCATTTTAGAGCGTGGTGAAGCATTAGATTCTGCCAGTTCTTTATATCCTGAGGGCACTGTACCTATTTTCATAAATACCAACTGGATGGACATTCACAAAAATTATTGGCTAAAATATGGCAGTTGACACTTTGTTAAATGACTAGGAACATGAGAGGTGATTTTCAGCTTTGTTCCTGGAACCAATCATGATACTTGAGTCTGGATCCAAGTGGAGGGCTTAAATCAGGCACTCACACTATTCTGCAGCAATTTTGGATGTTTATTTCTTGAACCATATCACCCTGATTTTTTGAACTCTTCTATCAAGTGGAGAACTGTGAAGATAAACTCTTCCACCCCACCCTTAATATGACAAGCATGTGTTACACACTGGAAGTTGCTAATCAGTTAGCAGGTTAGCCGTGTCATGAAAACTGTGCTTTTTAGGTTAGAGAAACCTTTCCAAAAGCCCAGTGATCGATTACATGCCTTGTTTGTCCAGAAGTAAATCAGCCACGTTAAGTGCAGAGAGAACATTAATCCTTGCAGGGCAAAATGTGTAATTTTAATATGTAATTAGTTAACTGCAAGAGCTCAATGGAAAACTCTCACCATCAGTGTTACTCATTGTACATAGTATTTTTAATAGAAAGCTGCCTGGAGCCAGATGTGAATGGCAGTGAAGTCTTAAAATCCATCTTGTGAGAGATGCCCCAAGGATTGGCTGCACACCAGTGATGTTTATTGCCTTAGAAAACCTCAGTTATACTTAGTCAGGTTATTTCAGATGCAGAATGCAGCCGAAGTTGGATAGAGGCACTTACTAAAGGTTGATCAATCATGGTAATTGGATGCCTGTATAGCCCACTTGTCTCAAGAGCTATAGTGGCAGAATGCTTAAGAGAAAATCTGACGAATTTTGTGTAATACTCATGGCCGTGCTACATAATAGGAGGAGATTTCAACTTGCCAGTTATAGAATTATATAGTAATGCAACTGAAATATGTGGCGGAGATTGTTGTTGTTGTTGTTGTTGTTGTTGCGGTCTTCAGTCCTGAGACTGGTTTGATGCAGCTCTCCATGCTACTCTATCCTGTGCAAGCTTCTTCATCTCCCAGTACCTACTGCAACCTACATCCTTCTGAATCTGCTTAGTGTATTCATCTCTTGGTCTCCCCCTATGATTTTTACCCTCCACACTGCCCTCCAATACTAAATTGGTGATCCCTTGATGCTTCAGAACATGTCCTACCAACCGATCCCTTCTTCTGGTCAAGTTGTGCCACAAACTTCTCTTCTCCCCAATCCTATTCAATACTTACTCATTAGTTATGTGATCTACCCATCTAATCTTCAGCATTCTTCTGTAGCACCACATTTCAAAAGCTTCTATTCTCTTCTTGTCCAAACTATTTACCGTCCATGTTTCACTTCCATACATGGCTACACTCCATACAAATACTTTCAGAAATAACTTCCTGACACTTAAATCTATACTCGATGTTAACAAATTTCTCTTCTTCAGAAACGCTTTCCTTGCCATTGCCAGTCTACATTTTATATCCTCTCTACTTCGTCCATCATCAGTAATTTAGCACCCCAAATAGCAAAACTCCTTTACTACTTTAAGTGTCTCATTTCCTAATCTAATACCTTCAGCATCACCCGACTTAACTCGACTACATTCCATTATCCTCGTTTTGCTTTTGTTGATGTTCATCTTATATCCTCCCTTCAAGACACCATCCATTCCGTTCAACTGCTCTTCCAAGTCCTTTGCTGTCTCTGCCAGAATTACAATGTCATCGGCGAACCTCAAAGTTTTTATTTCTTCCCCATGGATTTTAATACCTACTCCAAATTTTTCTTTTGTTTCCTTTACTGCTTGCTCAATATAGAGATTGAATAACATCGGGGAGAGGCTACAACCCTGTCTTACTCCCTTCCCAACCACTGCTTCCCTTTCATGTCCCTCAACTCTTATAACTGCCATCTGGTTTCTGTACAAGTTGTAAATAGCCTTTCGCTCCCTGTATTTTACCCCTGCCACCTTTAGAATTTGAAAGAGAGTATTCCAGTCAACATTGTCAAAAGCTTTCTCTAAGTCTACAAATGCTAGAAACGTAGGTTTGCCTTTCCTCAATCTTTCTTCTAAGATAAGTCGTAAGGTCAGTATTGCCTCACGTGTTCCAGTATTTCTACGGAATCCAAACTGATCTTCCCCGAGGTCGGCTTCTACTAGTTTTTCCATTCGTCTGTAAAGAATTCGTGTTAGTACTTTGCAGCTGTGGCTTATTAAACTGATTGTTCGGTAATTTTCACATCTGTCAACACCTGCTTTCTTTGGGATTGGAATTATTATATTCTTCTTGAAGTCTGAGGGTATTTCGCCTGTTTCATACATCTTGCTCACCAGATGGTAGAGTTTTGTCAGGACTGGCTCTCCCAAGGCCGTCAGTAGTTCCAATGGAATGTTGTCTACTCCGGGGGCCTTGTTTCGACTCAGGTTCTTCAGTGCTCTGTCAAACTCTTCACGCAGTATCGTATCTCCCATTTCATCTTCATCTACACCCTCTTCCATTTCCATAATATTGTCCTCAAGTGCATCGCCCTTGTATAGACCCTCTATATACTCCTTCCACCTTTCTGCTTTCCCTTCTTTGCTTAGAACTGGGTTTCCATCTGAGCTCTTGATGTTCATACATGTGGTTCTCTTATCTCCAAAGGTCTCTTTAATTTTCCTGTAGGCAGTATCTATCTTACCCGTAGTGAGATAAGCCTCTACATCCTTACATTTGTCCTCTAGCCATCCCTGCTTAGCCATTTTGCACTTCCTGTCGATCTCATTTTTGAGACATTTGTATTCCTTTTTGCCTGCTTCATTTACTGCATTTTTATATTTTCTCCTTTCATCAATTAAATTCAATATTTCTTCTGTTACCCAAGGATTTCTACTAACCCTCTTCTTTTTACCTACTTGATCGTCTGCTGCCTTCACTACTTCATCCCTCAGAGCTACCCATTCTTCTTCTACTGTATTTCTTTCCCCCATTCCTATCAATTGTTCTCTTATGCTCTCCCTGAAACTCTGTACAACCTCTGGTTCTTTCAGTTTATCCAGGTCCCATCTCCTTAAATTCCCACCTTTTTGCAGTTTCTTCAGTTTTAATCTACAGGTCATAACCAATAGATTGTGGTCAGAGTCCACATCTGCCCCTGGAAACGTCTTACAATTTAAAACCTGGTTCCTAAATCTCTGCCTTACCATTATATAATCTATCTGATACCTTTTAGTATCTCCAGGGTTCTTCCATGTATACAACCTTCTATCATGATTCTTAAACCAAGTGTTAGCTATGATTAAGTTGTGCTCTGTGCAAAATTCTATCAGGCGGCTTCCTCTTTCATTTCTTAGCCCCAATCCATATTCACCTACTACGTTTCCTTCTCTCCCTTTTCCTACACTCGAATTCCAGTCACCCATGACTATTAAATTTTCGTCTCCCTTCACTATCTGAATAATTTCTTTTATTTCATCATACATTTCTTCAATTTCTTCGTCATCTGCAGAGCTAGTTGGCATATAAACTTGTACTACTGTAGTAGGTGTGGGCTTCGTATCTATCTTGGCCACAATAATGCGTTCACTATGCTGTTTGTAGTAGCTTACCCGCATTCCTATTTTCCTATTCATTATTAAACCTACTCCTGCATTACCCCTATTGGACTTTGTGTTTATAACCCTGTAGTCACCTGACCAGAAGTCTTGTTCCTCCTGCCACCGAACTTCACTAATTCCCACTATATCTAACTTTAACCTATCCATTTCCCTTTTTAAATTTTCTAACCTACCTGCCTGATTAAGGGATCTGACATTCCACGCTCCGATCCGTAGAACGCCAGTTTTCTTTCTCCTGATAACGACATCCTCTTGAGTAGTCCCCGCCCGGAGATCCGAATGGGGGACTATTTTACCTCCGGAATATTTTACCCAAGAGGACGCCATCATCATTTAATCATACAGTAAAGCTGCATGTCCTCGGGAAAAATTACGGCCGTAGTTTCCCCTTGCTTTCAGCCGTTCGCAGTACCAGCACAGCAAAGCCGTTTTGGTTATTGTTACAAGGCCAGATCAGTCAATCATCCAGACTGTTGCCCTTGCAACTACTGAAAAGGCTGCTGCCCCTCTTCAGGAACCACACGTTTGTCTGGCCTCTCAACAGATACCCCTCCGTTGTGGTTGTACCTACGGTGCGGCTATCTGTATCGCTGAGGCACGCAAGCCTCCCCACCAACGGCAAGGTCCATGGTTCATGGGGGGCGGGGGGGGGGGGGGGGGGGGGGTGGCGGAGATAGGGAATTGTATAATTGCATACAAAATGCATTACCCAAAAGTTACATTCAAAAGTGGCAGAAAAGGCTCACGGGAGTAACATCCCAGATCTCTTGGTGACAAGCTGACCTCAAACTTTTGATTCATGTACTATATGACTGTTACAGTGCCAATGACTACAGGTGTTACAGGGAATAAGACAATATTTCTGATTAGCAAATGCGAAAAGAAACAGATTATGTACTACTTCAGCAGTCAACAACAAACTCTGTGACTGAAAATGCAGAGTATCATTGAATAAAATGCAGAAGTGTTGTATGTTATGCTTTAGACAGGAATGTTCTCAACAAGGTTGTGAAGGATGGGTGCCCAAGCTTTAGTTCAGTAGCCATGTTGCTACAGCATTATGAAACCAAAAGGAGTGTGATTACAGATGTAAATGGAGTGAACAATTAAAAGCAATGAAGTCAAAATTAGTGTAAGGACAGCAATGTGAGATACATTTAATGAATTCAAGGGCAAAATTCTTCCTCCTGATCCAATAAACAAAATCCTAGGAAATAAAACAAAATCCTAGGAAATTTAAGACTTATACAAAGCCAGTACATCATTGGAAGTAATCAGCACAGTAGCACAGTGGTTGTACTGATTCCAAAATGGAGTGTGACAGAGAGAAGACTGATGTACTGAATTCTTTCATCCAATATTATTTGTCTAAAAATCATAATACAGTTCCTCATTCTATTGCTGCCTTAATGCCAGAGGCAGGGTGGGTGGGAAGGGACTAAAAGAAAGAAAAGAAGAAGAAGAAAAAAAGAAAACAAGTGAGGTGATGCAGTGGTTAGCACATTGTGCTCTCATTTAGGACCATGACTGTTCAGATCCCCATGCAGCCTTAAGTCACTTAAGACAAACACCAGGACGATTCCTTTGTAAAGGGCATTACCAAATTCCTACTCCATCTTTCTATGATCTGAGCTTGTGATCTGTCTCAAATGACTTCATTGCCTGCTCGTCAAACAGACTGCCTATTCCACTTGACAAGCAGTTTCAGGTAGCAGCTGATGAAGATAACAATCCACATTGTCGAAATATTGTACATGAGAAATGCTGGTATGTGATAGAGTACCAGATATCTCCAGGTGTTAAGAGAGAATAACTTTCTTCAGTACAGGTCAGGGAGTTTATAGAATTTATCATTAGCTAAGGTGGATTTTTAAGCTGTCATTTTGAAGAGTGGCTCATTGATGTGTGGCTGGTAGTCTTTTACTTAAAATACATGCTGTACGACCAATGTTGGGAACAGATTGAGAACGTCTTACTTATGTGTAGAGATGACAATATTGTGTCTTGTGTTCTTACCTCCTTTACAAAATACCTGGTTGAATACATATAGCTTATGTTTGTGGATATATATTTTCTTCATAAATGAAATGATTAGAATTAAAAAATCCATGTACCCAAGGGTTGGTTAGAACATTACACACACCATTCCCACATACACAGGCAAGCTCACCTCACGCACAAATGACTGCCTTCTCCAGCATCTCAGTTCAGATTGCAACATGAAGTGGGAGGAGGAGGAGGTGGGGGGGGGGGGGGGGTAGTGAACAGGATTGTAGTGTACAGGTGGGTAGAGAGAGATCAACGCTGTCTGGTGGAGTGTGGGGGGACTGGACCGCCAACAGGCACAGTGTCAGTAGGTCTTGAGGCAGGGACGTTCAGAAAAAAAGGAGAGGAGTGGGCTGCAAATAAACAGGATGGGAGGTGAGAATGGGGAGGCGATGATAGGACAGAGGGGGTGGAAACTGTTAGGTTGAGGGTGTGTGGACAGTGTGTTACGTAGGTTGAGGCCGGGATAATTATGGAAGCAGAAGATGTGTTGTAAGGATAACTTCCATCTGTGCAGTTCAAAAAAGCTGGTGGTGGAGGGAAGGATCCAGATAGCTCAGGTGGTGAAGAGCCATTGAAATAAAGCATGTTCTGTTCAGCTGCATGGTGTGCCACAGGGTGGTCTATTTTGCTCATGACCACAGTTCATCCTGGTGGACAGCTGGTTGGTAGACCTGTCAATATAAAAAGCTGTGCAGTTATTGCAGCAGAGCTGGTGAATGACAATGATGCTTTAACAGGTGGCCCAGCCCATGATGGGGTGAGATAAACCTGTGACAGAACTGGAGTAGGAAGTGCTGGGTGGGTGGATTGAGCAAGTTTTTACCTGGGTCTTCCACATGGATATGACCCTTGTGGCAAGGTGTTGGGATTGGGAGTGGCATAGGGATGGATTAGGATGTTTGGAGGTTTGGTGGGTGACAGAAAACCACTTTAGGAGGGGTCAGAAGTATCTTTGGTAGGGTGTCCCTCATTTCAGGGCATGATTATAGGTAATCAAAGCCCTGGCAAAGGATGCTGTTCAGTTGTTCCAGTCTGGGGTGGTACTGGGTGATGAAGGGGACACTCCTTTGTGGCTGGTTCATGGGTGTGTTGGGAGAATTGGTGGTGTAAGGGGAAATGGCACAGGAAATCTGTTTGCGGACTAGAGCTGGGGAATAGGGCCTGTCTGTGAAGGCCTTGGTGAGACCCTCATCATACTGAGCAAGTGAGTTTCTGTCACTGCAGATACGCCGTCCGAGGGTGGCCAGGCTATGTGGGAAGGATTTTTTGGTACGAAAGGGATGACAGCTGCAAAATGCCAGTACTGTAGGTGGTTGGTGGGTTTAATGTGGACAGAGGTGTGAATGGAGCCATCAGAGAGGAGGAAATCAACATCTGGCTCCAGACCATGAAGATATCATCAATGGACCTGAACCAGACTAGGGTTTTGGTGTTTTGGGAGGCTAGGAAGGTCTCCTCTAGATGACTCATAAAAAGGCTGGCGTAGGAGGGTGCCATGCGGGTGCCCATGGCTGTGCCGTGGATTTGTTTATACACCTTTCTTTCGAATGAGAAGTAGTTGTGGGTTAGTTAGCAAGGTGTATGAGGAATGAGGTGTGTCTTTGGAGTGTGAGGGACATTGGGAAAGGTAGCATTCAATAGTGGTTTGACCATACGCATTAGGAATGTTGGTTTATAGGGAGGTTGGTCAACAGTGACAAGTGGGACTCAGGGGGTAAAGGGATGGGGATGATGGAGAGATAGTGAAGGAAGTGGTTGGTGTCTTTGACCTGGGAGGCTAGGATATGGGCAATTTGTTAGAGGTGTTGGTCAATGAGGGCCAAAATTCTTTCAGTGGGGGCACAATAACCAGCCACAATGGGATGTCCAGGATTGTTGGGTTTGTGGATTTTGGGGAGTATCTAGAAGGGAGTATCTAGAAGGTGGATGTGTGGGATGTGACAGGGTGAGGAGATGTTCAGTGAAGAACCTAATGCTTTAAAGGAGGAATTGGAGTTTGTGTTGGACTTCTGGGATAGAATCCATCTGGCAGAGTTTATAGGTGTGGGAGTCAGATAATTGGTGGAGGCATTCTACCAGGTAGACACTGTGATCCATAACAATAGTTGTGGAACCTTTATCTGCAGGTAGGATGATTAGGTCAGGATTTGTTTTCAGCTTGTGTATGACTGTTCTTTCTTAGCCAACACTTATGATTGCCTGCATTTATGTTTATATGTCTTCATGCTTCCATCCCAGCCTTCATATAGGGAATCTGTGAAGAAAGTAGAGGTATTTGCTGAGTGGTTAAAATAGTCTTTCCTATTGTATGTTAATCAGAGCTACACTTCATGTACATATTGACTTGCAATTTTCATTGTTTTAGGTGGGAGTGCCACGTGTGCCACGAAGTGCTTGCCAACTGGAATTCGCTTGCTGTTCACTGCCGCCAGGTGCATGACGTGCAGGCACAAGTCGTCTGTATTTGTTCCCAAGTGTTATCAAATCGAGGTTCAATCATAAAGCATAGGCAGCTTCACACTGATTCTTTCCAGTACAGGTACTGTGGCAGATAAAAATCTCAAGATTATTTTCCATTTTGCTACCCTCAATGTTAGAGACATTTGTGGTAATCTCTTCTGTTACCATAACCATGTTTTCTGTTATTTGTTATCCACAATTCAGAGTACTTTCTCAATTATTAATTCACTGAAACCAGAAGTCTAATTAGGAAAATCCAAGTACCAAGTTGAGTGTTTACGTAATATTTTCATCCATATAGGACAGAAAAAGAATTCCCTAATTTCCAGCAATTTTATGTAGATGCACTATGATGTTTTCAAAAGTTTCAAATGAGTAATGTGTATGCACAAAAATTTTCATTAAATAACAATGCACACAGCTGACTCTGAACCCAAGAACTCTTACAAGGGAACCTCCCGATCGCACCCCCCTCAGATTTAGTTATAAATTGGCACAGTGGATAGGCCTTGAAAAACTGAACACAGATCAATCGAGAAAACAGGAAGAAGTTGTGTGGAACTATGAAAAAAATAAGCAAAATATACAAACTCAGTAGCCCATGTGCAAGATAGGCAACGTCAAGGATAATGTGAGCTCAGGACCCCCGTGGTTAGCGTGAGCAGCTGCGGAACTAGAGGTCCTTGGTTCAAGTCTCCCCTTGAGTGAAAAGTTTAATTTTTTATATCCGGAGAATTATTATCTGTCTGTCCGTCCAGCCAGTGCGATCACTTTTTTGGGAGTGATTGTCACATCCACAAGAAAACCTAAATCGGGCAAGGTAGAAGAATCATTTTACCCATTCGCCAAGTATACAAGTTAGGTAGGTCAACAACATATTCCTGTCATGTGACGCACATGCCATCGCCAGTGTCATATAGAATATATCAGACATGTTTTACTGTGGAGGAATCGGTTGACCTATGACCTTGCAATCAAATGTTTTCGGTTCCCATTGGAGAGGCAACTACTTTCGTCTACTAATCGTACGGTTTTGCGGTGCAGTCACAAAACACCGACACTAAACTTATTACAGTGAACAGAGACATCAATGAATGAACGGACAGATCATAACTTTGCGAACGCAACTTGCTCACGCATCTGCAGTCTCAGACAGCTGAAACCACACACAGGAGCATCACAACTCAGCATCTCTGTTATACTGTGTATAAAATTATATGAAAGTTTTCTGAAAAGCAACTGAGATGATACTGACTTGTCCAAAATTTGAACAATAATAAGTACTGGTGTTGACAACTACTGTTGAGGAAAAGTAATTCTTGAGAAGGATGTCCCCATTACAACTGGAAAATGGCCTTTGGGGCTAAAACTGCTCATGGCATTCAAAAGAAAAAGAAAAATGCAGCTGCTGCATTTATTTGGTGGCAGAACTTTTTAATATTGTTCTCCCCTCCTAGATATGTGCAGATCAAGATTAAAATAGGTAATTTTTGTCTTGGTTGATAAAACTGTAAACCTTTCTGCGTGCACTTTGGCAGTTTCTAAAGAAATAAATCACCCAGTAGTAATGATGTAAGTGCATGAAAATGTATGAGTAGCAATGGTAGAGCTATTGATTAGGTTACATATAAAGCTGGATATAAATCACTAATATATTATTTCTGATTGCATATTTATGGAAAAAGGAATATGCTTGACAAAACATTTAATTCAGGATAAAAACTTTTGAAGCCTGCATCGTTTGGAAAGTATACAATATAAATATGTTTCAGCAAGAGGCTTTATATAACACATTAAACAAGTTGAAAGGATGATTATGACGACGATGATGATGATGATGATGGTGATGAAGATTCTCAAAAGAAAAGAGACTTTCAGAATAATGGCCTGAAAAGAATGGATAAATAAAGTATAAAACTGCACATAGTAGTAAGACATGAGCAGTACGTAGATCATGATTTGACTAGGAAACTGTTATATTGCTAGAGAAGGCCGAAATGCACGCTATAAGCTCACGCAAGAATGGCGTGAGGTCTGAAACAGGATACGTAATGAATGCTATAAAGAAAAGTACGTAGCTTCTGGAATACTTAACTTTAATCCATCATTTGTATACATCATTCTTGATGAGACATTCTTCATACGATAACTATCAATTGCTATGGCGCCTTGCTACGTCGTAGCCATGGACTTAGCTGAAGGCTATTCTAACTATCTCTCGGCAAATGAGAGAAAGGCTTCGTCAGTGTAGTCGCTAGCAAAGTCGTCCGTACAACTGGGGCGAGTGCTAGTAAGTCTCTCGAGACCTGCCGTGTGGTGGCGCTCGGTCTGCGATCACTGACAGTGGCGACACGCGGGTCCGACATGTACTAATGGACCGCAGCCGATTTAAAGCTACCACCTAGCAAGTGTGGTGTCTGGCGGTGACACCACATTCCTCCCCCGCAAATCGGCGAACGGTCGTGTTATAAGGCCTCCGCCCGCCGTGGGGAGGACCCCATGTTGGCGTATGCGATGAGGTGGGGAGCCTAACAACTGGCGAGGCTGTGCCACCTGCACCCGGCCATTCGGTCCGAGGGGATCTAGGAAACGCCTGAAAACCTAGTCCAGGGTGCACGCCAACATGCAGTGTATGCGCCCGTAAAGAGACAGGAGGGGCCGAAGGGTCGACCTCCATCGTGTCGGGGTACCCGACGCGCGAAGACGCCATGTGGTCCGGAGCGGGCAAGAGTTCCATGGCGGAGGACTGCTGGTCACGGGAAGCGCTCGGCAGCGCGTGACCCAGGGAGGCGCTTGGCGGCTGCAGCGACGCGTCCACTGCGGGCGGCATCGGTGGGAGAACAGGCGGCGGCGGCAGCGCGTCGCCATGGGGCAAAGTGGAAGGCAGCGTCGGTAACACCTGGGGATGAAGCGAGCCAGTAGATGGGTCCCCAGGGCACTGATCGGACGGCACCGTCGCTGAAAGCAGACGGGGAGTGGCAGAACCCAGGCGACGACAGAGGCACAGCTGATTGAGATGCCTACGCACCTCACCAGAGGCCCCCAAAACCAAATACATCGCGCGGCCGAGGCAGCGAAGAATGCGCCCTGCGAGCCAACGCCGTGAACCGCGATAGTTGCGATAGAATACAACGTCGCCTGGAGCAAAAGCAGGAGTCTGCCGCTGCACAGGAACCTGATGCGGCGGATGCAGCAAAGACATCAAGGTTCGATGAGGACGACCATGGAGCAACTCAGCCGGCGAGCGACCATCTCGGGGCTGAGAGCGATATGAAGACAAAAAGAGCAACAACGCGTCCTCCCGAGAATGCGACTCTTTCAACTTCAACATCTGTGACTTGAAAATCTGGACCAATCGTTCAGCGGCACCGTTTGACTGAGACGAAAACGGCGCAGATGTGAGATGTTGAATACCATTAGCCTTGCAGAATGACTGAAATTTTGCGGACATAAATTGTGGGCCAATGTCGGAAACAATAGTCTGTGGAAGACCTTCAATGCAAAAGATAGCGGATAACGCTTGGATGGTGGCTGAAGACGTCGTGGAAGACATCCTGACAACAAAAGGAAAATTACTGAAGGAATCAACTACAACCAACCATCGAGCATTCCAGAATGGACCAGCAAAATCTATGTGCAAGCGTTGCCAAGGGGAAGTGGCTTTTGGCCATGCAAAGAATTTCCGCGGTGGTGCGGATTGTTGTTCGGCACACGCCATGCAAGAAGAGCACATACTTGTAATCGCAGCATCGATGCCGAACCAAGTACAGTGCTGACGAGCAAGCTGTTCCATTCGCACTATACCCCAATGTCCTTGGTGGAGAAGCCGTAAGACAGAGGACTGTAACGAACGTGGGACCACGACCCGGGACTGATCATTATCAGAACACAACAGGAAAACACCACGTCGAACAAAAAGTCTCTCCTTGTGAGCAAAAAATCTGCAAACCAACGGATCCTCGATCCGTGACTTTGACAAGGGCCATTGCGTAGCAACAAAACGCAAAACCGTAGCAAGGACAGGGTCAGCAGCTGTGGCTGTAGCTACACGCCGAAAATCAATCGGAAACGATTCGACCACGTCATCGGTTTCCGAACCAATGAACATGCAAGCAAGTTCGGAAGAATCGAATGCTCAATCCTCAGCAACAGGCAAACGAGACAACGCATCGGCATTTCCGTGCATTAGCAGTGGACCGATACAAGATATCGTAGCGGTACTGCGAGAGGAAAATAGACCAGCGAATAAATTTCTGCGCTGTACGTGGAGGTACAGGCTTGTTCGGATAAAAAAGCGATGTCAAAGGTTTGTGGTCTGTGATGATGGTAAAGTGACGACCATACAAGAAATCATGAAACTTTGTAACACCAAATACGAGAGCCAAAGCTTCTTTCCCGATCTGTGAATAATTTCTTTGCGCAGACGACAGCAATTTGGATGCAAAGGCAATAGGGCAATCATGCGAGCCATCTTTGTGCGCAAGCACAGCACCGATCCCAAAATCCGATGCATCTACCATCAACAAAAGGGGTTTCTGGGGATCGAATGGCGTAAGGCAAGTATTTGAAAGCAACGCCGATTTCAACTGGCGAAAGGCGCGTTCGCATTCCGTCGTCCAGACAAACGGAACACCTTTACGGCGTAAACGATGAAGCGGAGCTGAAATGGAAGAGGCATGTGGGATATACCGGGTGTAATAGTTAATTTTTCCCAACACACTCTGTAGCTGCTTCAAATTCTGCGGCGAAGGCAAGTCTTGTATTGCACGGAGGTGCTCTGGACTTGGATGTATGCCTTGGGCATTGATTACATGTCCCAAATATGGTAAGTCACGAGCAAAAAACACACATTTGTCCCTCCGCAAGCGAAGACCATTTTGTCGCAAGACCTGAAATAATGTCCGGAGGTTTGCTAAATTGTTCGTCTTCTGTCTTTCCGGAGATCACAATATCGTCCAGATAGTTTGCTGCAGTAGGGACCGGCGCACAAACAGTTGCAGATATTGCTGAAACAATGCAGGGGCGGACGCACACCCGAATGGCAGTCTTTTGAATCAATACAAACCAAGATGCGTGTTAACCACCAACACACGCTGGGATTCTTCGTCCACCGGTATTTGCAAGTACGCATCTGCTAGGTCCAGCTTAGAAAAATATGTACCCGGGCACAGTTTGTCAAAAAGATCTTCCGGGCGGGGTAAAGGAAAAGTTGCAATGACTAGTTGTGGATTCACTGTTGCCTTGAAGTCCACGCAAAGTCTCAATTTTCTGGAAGGTTTTGGCAATATTACTAAGGGTGAAGCCCAGAGAGAAGCCTGCATACGTTCAATCACACCTTGTGATTCTAAATCGTGTAATCTTCTTGCGACCTCATCACGCAATGCGTGGGGAACATTGCGTGCTCTGAAAAATTTCGGTTGTGCGTTTACTTTCAGATCCAAATGTGCTTTATAGTTCTTAGCGCAACCAAGGCCCAGTGCAAAAATGTCTGCAAATTCTTCACATAGACTAGAAACACTGGCTGAAGGCACAGTCTGGTTCACTGATAGGACCTGATTTACTATAGACAAGTTAAACAACTGAAATAAATCTAAACCAAACAAGTTCACTGCAGAAGAAGAACGAAGGACGTAAAATGACACAAGTTTTGTTTGTCCCTTGTATGTTGCAAGCAGGCTGCACTGTCCTAACACAGGGATCGGGCGACCTGAATATGTAGTGAGCTTAACATTTGCGGCACGCAACGGAGGTGTGCCCAGTTGTTTGTACGTGTCTTTATTGATTAGTGAAAGTACAGCTCCGGTATCGAGCTGGAATGGGATCACGTTGCCATGAATGTCTAAGTCTGCAAACAGTTTATTGTCCTGCTGACGACAAGAGCGACTGTCTCGTGCAACGTGAACAGACACTGGTACAGAATCACTTGCTAATTGACGTGATTTCCGGCGACGTCGACGCACACTTTTTGTGGGACGCACACAGTCACTTTTAGAGAGAGTGGCACTGGACGGAGTGGAATTAACTACATGAATTTCCATGGGCGAAGGTTCACGAGCCTGAGTATTCTTGGTTCGATTCCGGTGCGAAGCAAAGGGCCTGGAATGGTTGTGAGTGTCCTTTCGGAGCTTTTTCTGGCAAACACTTTGAACATGTCCTTTCTTATTACAGTAAAAGCAAAGAGCTTGGCGTGACGGGCAATTTTCACACGAATGTCTAGTAGCACACCGCGGGCATGATTTTACTGCATCTGCATGCTGGCGCGGGACACGTGGCTGCGCGGACGTGCGCGAGGGCTGTTTACAGTTCCGTGCAGCTCGCCTGGCGGGCCGGTTAATGTGACACACAGCTGGCGAAGTTTCAAATGATTGCTGAGCAAAGTCAAGTGTGTCTTGCCTATCCAATATGTCTATCACTTGTTGAAGGGAGGGATTGACTAGTTTCAAAATTTGCTCCCATATACGAACATCAGAAACGTTCTGTGCAATTGCATCACGCACCATTGTATCTGAATAAGGGAGTCCACATTCACACTCAAAAGCACAATCCCTAGTAATGCCTTGCAAGGTTGCAACCCACTCCCTATTAGTCTGACCGGCCGTACGTTTTGTACGAAAGAACGTATACCTTTTTGCAACTACATTGACTGAGTCTTTGAAATATGCATCTAATGCCGACAAAATTTCGTCGTAGGACAGAGTTACTACGTTGCATCGGGGAAATAATTTCACTATCACACGGTACGTGGACACTCCGACGCATGCCAACAAAAAAGGCTGCCGCTCCTTACCTTGAATTCTGTAGGCGGTGAGATGGAATCCAAATTGACGGGACCACTCCGTCCAGCTTTCCAGTGCCGCATCAAAAGGACGAAAAGGTGGTGCAACAGCATGTTGTGGCTGCGGTAGCGGTGAAGCAGCGGCCGCCGCATCGGTTTGCATTGCACGTTGACCCTGGACGAGCTGTCCAAGGGCATCCAATAACGCCTGCGTCTGCTGATTCTGCAAGCGATAAAATTCGGACAGTACATCTGGAGATTGTGGCGAAGCCATGACAAGTAAATTAGAGCAATACGAATGCGAAATCCTCTTTTAAGCCTCGTTGCCACTTGTTATATTGCTAGAGAAGGCCGAAATGCACGCTATAAGCTCACGCAGGATGGCGTGAGGTCTGAAACAGGATACGTAATGAATGCTATAAAGAAAAGTACGTAGCTTCTGGAATACTTAACTTTAATCCATCATTTGTATACATCATTCTTGATGAGACATGCTTCATACGATAACTATCAATTGCTATGGCGCCTTGCTACGTCGTAGCCATGGACTTAGCTGAAGGCTATTCTAACTATCTCTCAGCAAATGAGAGAAAGGCTTCGTCAGTGTAGTCGCTAGCAAAGTCGTCCGTACAACTGGGGCGAGTGCTAGTAAGTCTCTCGAGACCTGCCGTGTGGTGGCGCTCGGTCTGCGATCACTGACAGTGGCGACACGTGGGTCCGACATGTACTAATAGACTACGGCCGATTTAAAACTACCACCTAGCAAGTGTGGTGTCTGGCGGTGACGCCACAGAAACAAAGACATCCGAATTCTATGCTACAGGAGCAAACTTGTAAGCCAATGAATTCCACTCTGTTGCACTAGCTGAGTGAAAGAGTAGCAGTTATTACAATGTGTAGGCAACTGACTAGTGTGGTACAACACCCTTCGTTAAGACAGACAAGAAATGTACAGTATTCACTTCTTAATTTACACACACTGTCTTTTTACTCTAAGAGGAATTTGAGAACACCCCATAAATAACACCAAATAATCAAATATCTGAAATTTCAAGACACTGTGGGTTTACTCACTTTTATAAAATAATAGTAATTACTTTTTAGGTGGCCTCAGATTAATGGGCTGATCCTTATCACATAGTTCAGCAAATGTTTCATTAAAAAAAGCCGTACTAGTGACGCATGTAAAAAGTAAAAGTTTTGCACCATGATAAAAAATTGTGCTTTTTTACAGTGCTCTAATACAACTGAATTTGTGAAATTAATTTTCTTAATTTGAGAAAAGAACAGTTCCTCGTTGTTTCAAAATTGGAAATCAACTGAGAATTTCTTAATACAATTATATTCCGAATTAATTCTTGCACATTTATGTTGTTTATATTTTCACTGCTACATACACTATGTGATCAAAAGTATCTGGACACCCCCAAAAACATACATTTTTCATATTAAGTGCATTGTGCTGCCACCTACTGTCAGATACTCCATATCAGCGACCTCAGTAGTCATTAGACATTGTGAGAGAGCAGAATGGGGTGCTCCACGAAACTCATGGACTTCGAACGTGGTCAGTTGGTTTGGTGTTACTTGCATCATTTTTCTGTAAGTAAGATTTCCACACTCCTAAACATCCCTAGGGCCACTGTTTCCAATGTGATAATGAAGTGGAAACATGAAGGGACAGGTACAGTTCAAATGCTTACAGGCCGACCTCGTCTGTTGACTGACAGAGTCTGCCGACAGTTGAAGAGGGCAGCAATGTGTAGTAGGCTGACTTCTATCCAGACCATCACACAGTAATTCCAAATTGCATTTGGATTCACTGCAAGTACTATGACAGTTAGACGGGAGGTGAGAAAACTTGGATTTCATGGTCGAGCGGCTGCTCATAAGCCATACAGCACACCGATAAATGCCACATGACGTCTCGCTTGGTGTAAGGAGTGTAAACATTGCACGATTGAACCGTGGAAAAACGTTGCATGGAGTGACAAATCACAGTATACAATGTGGCGATCCGATGGCAGGGTGTGGGTATGGCGAATGCTCGGTGACTGTCATCTGCCAGTGTGTGTAGTGCCAGCAGTAAGATTTGGAGTCACTGGTGTTATGGTGTGGTCATGTTTTTCATGGAGGGGTCTTGCACCCCTTGTTGTTTTGTGTGGCACTATCACAGCGCAGGCCTACATTGATGTTTCAAGCACCTTCTTGCTTCCCACTGTTCAAGAGCAATTCGAGGATGGTGATTGCATCTTTCAACACAATCTAGCACCTGTTCATAATGCACAACCTGTGGCGGAGTGGTTACTTGACAATAACATGCCTGTAATTGACTGGCTTCCTCAGAGTTCTGACTTGAATCCTATAGAACGCCTTTGTGATGTTTTGGAATGCCAATGTCGTGCCAGGCCTCACCGACCGACATTGATACATCTCCTCAGTGCAGCGCTCCGTGAAGAATTTACTGGCTTTCCCCAAGAAATCTTCCAGCACCTAACTGAATGTATGCCTGCGAGAGTGGAAGCTGTCATCAAGGCTAAGGGTGGGCCAACACTATATTGACTTCCAGCATTACTGATGGAGAGCGCCACGAACTTGTAACTCATTTTCAGCCAGATGTCCGGATACTTTTGATCACAGAGAGTATGTTCTAAAGTTCTATAGTGCTATGCATGTATTTGAGAGTAACTAAATCCTGTTTATGACATTTCCAGTTAAATTGGTTATTTTGGTATTGATCAAAGACTGATGTCATAGCAGTTAATTAAAGGAACACATATTTCACCTCTGAGCATACTGTCTTTGTCCTGAACTTGTTACTCATAGAAGCAGCTACATGATGCAGACCAAAAATTTTAATTATTAGTTGCGAAGATCGCGTTAGTATTTAGAGCTGTTTTGGGGTTTGTTATCTGTATCATAATCTTTCCTCTGTAATCAGGAGAAAGAAAAGGATTGCAACCTGTCACATTTTCATTTAAAGCATGAATAAATTTGCCTTACCTTTATTAAAGTCTTAGCCCATCTCCATTTCTTTTATTTTTGATAACTCTATGGAAATCAGTTTTATGCTAATGTGCAGATAAGGGTAGCTCCCCTCTCCTCTCTGCCTGTTTCCAAATGGTTTATGAAACATTTAATGCCACTCAGCAATGAAAATTTTTGGAATGTTTGTTGTTGCAGATGTGATAAGTGTGACAAAGCATTCTCCCGCAAGTCACTGTATGACCTACATGTCTTATCACATGTGCCAAAGGAGCAACAACCATTTGTATGTTGCAAGTGTGCCCGTCGTTTCCACTGTGAGGCACTACTGAGGCACCATGAGCGAGTTCACCTACCTCGGGAAGAGAGGCTCATCTACCCGTGTAGTGTTTGCAACAAAAAGTAAGGAAAAGTGTGAACTATGTTTTCTGTGCTGTTTAAGTCACACTGCATTGTTGTGTGTGTGTGTGTGTGTGTGTGTGTGTGTGTGTGTGTGTGTGTTTTTTTTTTTTTCTGGAAGGTTGCAGCACAATCTAAATTTACATCTTACCAAATGCTATTTTTGTGGCTACGTTTAAGTGTGAAAAGAAATGAGCAACTAATATGGGAGAATACTTACTTTTCTGTTTTGCTTAGTTAATGTTAAATATGTATTTAAACAAAATCAAACTATGGAAAATCCAGGATGGAATAATGACAATATTATGAAAAGGATAGGTTGCTTCTCACCATATAATGGAGACGTTGAGTCACAGACATGCACAACAGAAAGATTGCTGAACAAGTGAGGCTTTTGGTCAAAAAGCCTTCTTCTAAAGTAGATAACACACAAACATTCACACAAGCACAACTCATGCACTTATGATCATTGCCTCTGGCCGCCGAGGCCAGACAGATATTTTTGTTGTGCCTCTCTGTGACTCAACATCTCCACTATACGGTGAGTACCGTATTTACTCGAATCTAAGCCGCACTTTTTTTCCGGTTTTTGTAATCAAAAAACCGCCTGCGGCTTAGAATCGAGTGCAAAGTAAGTGGAAGTTCTGAAAAATGTTGGTAGGTGCCGCCACAACTAACTTCTGCCGTCGAATACCAGTATATGTAGCGCTGCACAGGCATGCTTTGCAGGCACAAAGATAAATACTGGCGCCAAAACCTCTGCGTCAGTAAAAAAACTAAAAAGAAAGTGAAAGACAAGCTTTTTTCTGTGCCCCGAGTTTCGACCACTTCATGTTCATACATTATCCAACGAAGTAAATACAAATTTCATATTGTTCATCTTCGAATGTAGCAGCATTTCAATGTACTACGAAAATCCGACGGGCAAGACTGGGATGTTTGCCAATATGGCCAACTCTACGTTCTGAATTTTTTCCTACCTGTGAGAAGAGATGGTTGCTAATAGGAACTTTTATGAATTGTGAATCACACGCAGTATTCTCTTCACCATACGAATATAAACATTTTGTCATGTATTCATTCGTGTTTGCTGTTATCTCATTTAAATCTTGTCTGCCTAATAAACTACGAAACTAGAGTGAGACAACAGCAAACACGGAAGATTATACATATCATGTCATGTTTATATTCGTATTATTCTTATGCCTAATAGTGATACAGTCAGAATTGAAGCATGGCAATTGACTAGATTTTTTAATCTAAGATGACTAATTTCTATGCAGAATATAATGTACTAAAGAGGCATCTGCAAAGATTTTCAAACAGAGAAAAATTTTCGCTAAACTCTCGTTCAGAACATCTATCATATGCAGCCTATTATTTGGTTCTTGTTGATCATTATCAAAGAAAGCAGCAGTGTAAGTAACAACAAATAGCAGTCTCTTGCCATTGTTTCGATAATGAGGCGATTCCTCTCTCTTTTGAAATTGTAAGCGGCGGTAGCGTACACAAAAGCAAGCCATGCCGCAAGCAGCGACAGGCCCTAAACATTAATTATCAGAATGCGACAAACAATGCATGACACAGTACAGTAATGCAATTTCAGCTTAGAGTGACGTAAACACCTATAACAAAGAGAATGGCACTTATCAGATCAAAGAAAAATAAGCAATCAATTCAAACCAGACGAAGCACGTGAAAAAGGAAGGGTACCCGTATGAATACGGATGGAGCGCCTGATGCCTAGCAATGGCTACCTGGTAAAGCTTAACTGCTAAGCTTACAACTCGAACCAAACTACTGTAGCTGTATCGTCATTTATTCGACCTGAATTGTGTCTCATATTACAATGGACCAACTTTGTTTCGATTTGGAGGTGTGGCCTAAAACTTTTCTTTCCGCTTGACATCGAGTAGACAAGCTGTGTATGCTGTAAAAAGACAATTGGCTGTGAGTTTTAATATTATACTTCACTTCTGTGTGTTACTGTTTGTACTTGGTATTTTATTAGCTTGCACGTTGTGTTTTCTAAATGGAAAGACTATGTATGTAAAATAAGGGAAAGACAACCACTCACAACAGGTCGACGTGTGCTGCACAGTGAAACACCATTCACACAACCTTTTGAGCGCTGCTTTTTTTCCCGCAGTAGTGCACGCACTCGCATAGGTAACTAAACCCACACTCCCATGGCCACACAAGTCTCATGTGTCTACGACAAAAGTCATATCCTGTCATTATTAAATGTATGTCTTTATTTCAAATATTACCATAAATGTATTTTTTTGCACAACTTTGAAGCTCACTGCTGGTGGAGCAGCACTCAGTACAAATACGACTAACAAGGCAATGGCTGACATAGAATTCAAAAAAAGAAGACACATTTGTACTTTTTGAGTGTAATACTGAAACTTTTTCTGCCATGCATTAAATGAACTTTTGGAATTAGGAAGCAGTCACTTACAGAGGCAAAGAATGCCAGATACTACTTCCTGTAGGCTAATTTGTATAATCATGTGCATGTAAATTATGTACGAATTGCTTGCCACCTCGATACTGTCTACTGCCAGCTGTTACCTGATACACTTCCCATCCTCCATGCTCACTTAAATGCTGTGAGGTAGCATCGCTAATTATTCAAGCCTCACCACCACCAAAAGGAAATGGTAGGCAGTTTTTTCCTTTCTAGAGCAGGGTTGCTCAACCTATTTACACTTGAGATCTACTACATGCAATCTAATCCATTTAGAGATCTACTGACTTAAAAATTCATAAAGGTCTAAGCACAAAACAAAATCAAAGCCAAAGTTAACCATTTTAATTACACAAAGTACATAAGAGGTAATTTCTCTCCATCAAAAGTTGTAGGCCTCTCAATTTTCAAGACATTACACATGTGAAAAAAATCAAAATATGCATCATCATAAACATTTAGTGAGATACTTGGCTTTATATATCTTTGACAGGGTTATTATAATCTACTGAATAATTTGTCAGAGTGAACCTTACGCAGTCTGAAAGATGAAGATCAGTCAGTTTACTTCTACACTTAAAATTTCACTATGTTCATCATTGAAAACACTGCCTCACATAGATAAGTTGATCCAAAATCGATGAAACATCTGATGCCACTTTTCGTTCTCCTGGAAAGTTCTTACACTCTCTCATTTCCAAATGTCATCCTTATTCCAGTCTGACTATACAGGTGTGTCTTTGAAATCAAATTATTTCCTCTTCAAGTCCAGTCTCACTACAAGAGAAAAGAGTACACATTTTACTTGAAATATTTTCCAAATCCAATTTTTTGGAAAAGTTGACCTATGAAAGATAGGATGGATTCCATTGCCTTGAAATCTGAAAATTGGTTTTCAAACTCTTGTCTTCAGTGCTGTCAGGTTGGCCATGTACTCTTTGCAGCTTTTTGATCCAATGATGTTTGTCGATCTTGCAGTTTTAAATGTCTTTGAGAAAAGTATCTCACATTTCATTTCTGTAACTGTGCAATCCAAAGGCAAAGTGTTTGGATGAAACACTTTATAGAAGACAAAGAGTCACAAGGTTTGGTTTTTGCTGTGCAGTTTCTTGTTTAACTCTTTTAGTTTAACTATTGCAAATGCCAGAGCCAACAAACAGCTTAAATCATACAGTTGGCAGTTATCTTCCTCTGTTTCAGACACAGAAGATTTTATCGCTGGCAGAAGTTCTCAAAACTATTAAGTGTCACACCTGTACTCATGTCATTGAACCTCGGTGCGCAATAGCAGGTCTCCATACTGGTCAATGAAATCTTCTAGAATTGATAATTTTTGTGGCAATACTCATAACATATTACAGTCTCAAAATATGTCCACAAAGCACTTGTTGATGCATGATTTAATGATACTTAAAGAAAGGTGGGCAGGTTTCTGGATTGGCAAATCATTTTCAAAAATGAAGAACTTGAGTGCATTGTAAGAATCTCCTCCTCATGTAGTGTTTGCTGCTTGGTGCAAACACTAGAGGTGGTGAAATGCAGATGGAGACTGTCATCGGCTTTACTGCCTACAAATATCGTGTGAAACACTAAGTGTGAACAAATTGGTATACCACAAAAACAGCTCATTTAAACAGATTTCAGCCAATGTTTTAAAAAGATCGACTCGTAAAGCTGTGGCAGACTGACAGGTCGATCGCGATCAACGGGTTGAGCACGATGGTCCTAGAGGAACATCCCACCAATATTGAAGCGCATCAAATTATTTTATTGTGTCTGTTATGCCTTAATAAGCCCATATTGATTATTTCTGACAGTTTTTCACTTTTAAATGATTACCCATGCCCAGTACAGTCTAAACTCTCTGACTTACGCAGTTTTCTTCCCTAATCATCATCATGGAAAGCAAATTGCAAAAATTGTCATTCAAATCTGTCATTCATCACTACTCTATTATAGAAAGATTCCCTGGCTTCCTTTGTCACCACTGACATCGTTCCCTAAAGTCCTCTTATAACTATCCTCCACCAATCTAATTTCAGTCTTTCACTCCACTTCTCTGCCTTGTTTATTTTGCTCACCTCCAAATGTATTGAAAGTCATGCTTGCGGTAATGAGAAATGTACTCTCTCCATAACCTTTCAACATCATCTCACACATTAAAGTTCTCTGATAACCCTGTTCTACATGATTAAGTGCGTCATAGCTAAGGTTCACTTGGGGAAAATCTCCCATTAACATACATGTAGACTTCATAATATCTGCAATCAGACCAATATTTCAAAATTACTTCGTATGTAGTCAGCTGAAACTTCAGGCCTCTTGCCTGCACTGTTTGTAAATCCGATCCATTTGCATCTCCATGAGCTCATAAACACAGTGTAAGGAAGTTATTACTTACACCCCCATGGTTTATTGATTCTCATATCATTTGATTCATTTTCTGTGATTCTTTATTATTTTATAACCACACTATTTTTCTGATTTTGTAGGAAAATTCTGGTAGAATGTAAATACTGTAGGAGTTAGGGAGACCATGCCCTGAAAAGCAGAAGCATTGAGCTATTGACAGGCACACACAAAAAAGGAAGAAAATTACTAACTTTCAGAGTAATCTTTTCTCAAGCTGTTTGTACTTCCTCAAGTACAGATAGACCACCCGCCCACACACACCCTTATGCCTATGGCCATACCTGAACATACATTTTAGCAGGTGGACTGGGTTTGGGAGGGGGTTGTGTTCAGTGGGATGGGTAGAGGGAGAGTAAGGTTGGAGGCAGAGAGAGGGATTGAGGTGGGTGGCTAGCAGCTCAGAGAGAGGCAACTAGTTTGCCTGCTAGGAATGTGGGAGGGAAGGGTGGCAGGTGCACTGGCTAGGCATGTGATGCACAGGTGTTGGGAAGTGGCATCCACTGAAGGTGAAGTGAGGTCATGAATTGGGAGTGGGTGATAGGATGGAAGAAGGGGAAACTTTTGGCTAGAAGGTGGAGGGACAGTGGGTTACCTGTTGTTGGGGCCAGGATGGTTTTGGGAGCTAAAGAAGTGTTGCAAGGATAACAGGGTGTGAATTTGGGAAGTGAAAAGGAGGTAAAATGGTGCTGAGGGCAATAGGATAGTTTTGTGATGAGGATCTTTGATAGCGCATAAGTTATGTCACACATGCGAAGCAGAAAGGAAAGACATAAAATTCTAAAGGAAGCAATGTGTGAAGAGGGGTGGTTGTAATCAAAAGTGAAATGTAGTAGTTAGAGTATATTCTAACAGAACTTCCCTATAAAACTATACCACATTATGGCTCCCTTCCATCTCAAACCCCATGTTGTCCTTCCTTTGTTACTGTTTAGTAATCTGTATCTCTCTCATGCATTGTTCACCCACATCTTATTTCACGTTTTCCCCTCTCACCTTCGACCAACGTGGTTGTGTGCGCCTTGAGAGATATCCTGTAGCATCATTCACGGCTGTTACAAATGGGTTGCACATTTTTCTGTGTACTCCTCATCCACTGTAGTACAATTATAATACTCTCCTAGCAACTGACTAGTACATGTCACATCCAGTTCTACCCACCCGCCCTCATACAATGCTGCTGTTAGAATTTTGTGTCATTCCTCTTTGTGTTCCATGTGTGGCAATAACTTATACACAATCAAATATCCTCTTGTCACAAAACTGTCCTGTTGCCCTCAGCACAATTTTTTTCATCAAGTAACTCTCCAGAGTCACACTCTGTTATCCTTGGACTACATCCTTCACTCTCGTAACCGTCCAGGCCTCAGTATCCAGTAACCCACAGTCCCCATACACTCCACCAAACAGTTTATCCTTGCTCCATTCTATCACCCCCTCCGATTTCATGTCACCTTCAATGTGCACCACTCCCCACTGGTCCTAACACCCATGCATCACGTGCCTAGCTTATATTCCAGCCATTCCTAGCTGGCAAACCGGCCTCCTCCCTCCAAGCCATTAGCTATCCACCCCAGTCCATTGTCCTGTATCCTGCCTCTCCTTCCCTCTATTCACACAAGCAGCTGGTGGCATGTAGATATAGGGGCATAGGTGTGCTTGTGTGTGTGCCTATTTTTCTAATGATTGTTCTTTTCTTCTTTCCATTCTTGCCATTGTGCTTTAGCAAGTATTCTGGCTACTGGCGATCTCGCCACATAGGCTAACCGTGTACCCTCTTTTCTTTTGTTTTTGCTGTGTTACATCGATTATTGTTACTACCTTCTGATAGTGTTATCGTTGTCCTATACCTTAAAATTTTGTTGATTGTTTTTCTCATCTGTAGGTCGTTTTGAGTCTTCTTCAGGAGAGAAGTAAAGAGGGAGTAGACTGTGCAGTCAAGTGCAAAAGGTATTAATTAGTTAATTGAAGTTTTCATCATTTGCATAGTGAGACAGTCATAGTGTTCTTTTTTTTTACACTCAGTGATGTGATTTGTATTGTGAGATCCTCCCCAGTCGATTCATTCTATCTCTTTTGAGCATACTCAGACATGTAGTCTGTGGGCTGCTACCCTTGTTTACAGGTGGCACGGCTGGAAGCTGGTTTCCATCCATTCGTTATTTGTCATTGCAAGGTTGCTGATGTGTCTGTGTACTGTGTATTTTTTCCTGCCTGTCTTTAAGGAGGCTGGTGCTTTGTGGGGTAGATATTAGGTTATGAGCCGCCATCAGGACTTCAATGGATATCGTTTGATGTGGTGGGCCAGATGTTGAGCAGCCTCAGGATTGTTCTTATGGGTAGCAGATCCAGCTTCAGTATGTCAAATGTTGCCTTCATTGCTCATACTACCATCTTCAGTGTGCTTGGAAAACACTTGGCCAATCACCTGCCATGTAAGCCCTATTTATTTGTAGCTTTTGACAATTTCTGATTATTATTCCCCACAAGTGAATGTGACATTGTTTGCCAGGATTCTTTCTGTCCTTAATGTCATTGTTTTTGTCTTACCCCTATTTTTGATGAGGCTGTTTTCCTGAGACCACTCTTTGGATGAACTGAATTATTAAGGGTGGAGTTTGGGGGGGGGGGGGGGGGGGGGGGAAGGAGATTTCTAGTTTGAGGCTCGAGCTATGTAAAAGGACCAGTAGGGAAGTAAAAGCTTGCGTTTATGAATTTAATTATTAGAAGTGGGCAAAGAAGAGGGGACAACAGTGGATTGTAGTACACAGCTGGCTAAATTTGTTGTGACAGGAACAGATACAATGTACTCAAAAATAAAAATAAAAAGTCTTGTACACAACATTCGGTCAAGCTGGTTCGTATCGGGAGAGGGATAATCCAGTAGCTTATGTAATATGATAGTTGTTAGTGTCTTCACGTTGATAAAGAGTATTTGCTACTATCAATTGGATCCTTTTTGCTCATGAAACTGTTTCATGAATGTGCTTGGCATGGTGAAAAATCAGTTGAGATTGCAGCAAAATATGATCACCTATCCTCCAACTCCCCACCCACCCCTTCCACATTGCTCAGATTTTCTTCTTTCTGACCCTGTATATTGTATTGCTTCTCCTGCCCTCTGCTGTTTCTGCTCTCCTCTCTTGGATCTTATGTCTCAATAAACAAGTGATTTCTTCTACAAAATGCACAGAAAGAAGTCCTTAGATTTGAGCAAACACTGTATACTGCACTCATCATCTACTTCAAATACTTTCCCTTTCATGGTTCACAGGTCAGTGACTCACTCTGCAGATTTTATTACAAATAAGAGTGTATACTTCTGGTAAAAATCAAACAATGGAAAATCCAGGATGGAATGTAACAATATTATGAAAAGGAAAGTTGCTACCCACCATATAGTGGAGATGCTGAGTCACTGATGGGCACATCAAAATGACTGCCACAACACACACACACACACACACACACACACACACACACACACCACTCTCTCTCTCTCTCACACACACAAATGCAACTTGCATACACAAGACTGCAGAGTGAGTGAGTGTGTGTGTGTGTGTGTGTGTGTGTGTGTGTCATCTATTTTTTACAAAGGCTATACTGGCCGAAAGCTAATTTGTGACAGTCTTTTTGCTGTGCCTATTTGCAATTCAGTGTATACTTTTGCATATTCCTTTACATTTACTATTAAAATTGTTCTAATTAAGTGCATATTTGATTTGATTGATGATTTTAATATATTGCAGGTTCAGCAGCAGGTCTAATGTATCTTCCCATTTAAAAGCTGTCCACTTTGGCGAGAGGCCATTTGTGTGTGAGCAGTGTGGTCACAGTTTCACATCAAAAGGGATTCTGCAGGAACATTTAACAATCCACAGCGATGAAACACCATTTCGGTGTACGAAGTGCAAAAAGAGGTAACAAGCTGCCATTAGTTTATGAGTTCCTCATCAGGCATTATGACGATTAATATTTATTATGTGATTAATTTCATCCACATCTGGAGTATCTCGACAGTGTAATTCGTACCAAAATTATTATTTTGCTGTAGCAACAAGTTCAATTTTTTCATCACATTTCTGAAAGTAGTAATCATATTTATGTATGCCTTGAGCAACTTTTATGCACATACAACTTAAACACAGAGAAGAATGGTGTGGATACGCTGCAGGATGTAAGGAGAAAATAAGAAAGTAAAGGAAAACTTATTGTTTGACTATCGGGACATTGTGATATTATTTGATAACTATTCTTGTTAGCCACATTGTGCAACGATTGAAGGGAGAAATTATTTTGGGGCTTTTGCCACTGAAGCAATTTCAGAAGACTAAAATTAAGTATTTCCTCCTTTCGGAGTTGCTGAAGGCAGAGAGCCTTGCTCGCGGGGTGGAATCTGAGCTAACTATTTGTAGTATCGTTCCCAGAACCGATCGCGGTCCTCTGGTTTGGAGCCGAGTAGAAGGCTTAAACCAGAGGCTCAGACGATTCTGCGGAGATCTGGGGTGCAAATTTCTCGACCTCCGCTATCGGGTGGAGAAATGTAGGGTCCCCCTGAATAGGTCAGGTGTGCACTACACACAGGAAGCTGCTACAAGGGTAGTGGAGTACGTGTGGAGTGCACATGTGGGTTTTTTAGGTTAGAGAATTCCCTCCCTAGGCCCGACAAGATGCCTCCTGAGACGTGGCAAGGTAGGAGTAGGCAAAATGCAACAGGGAATAACAATATTAATGAGCTAATAGTAAACTGCAGGAGCGTCTATAGAAAGGTCCCAGAACTGCTCTCATTAATAAACAGTCACAATGCCCACATAGTACTAGGGACAGAAAGTTGGCTGAAACCAGATGTAAACAGTAATGAAATTCTAACTCAGATTGGAATGTATACCGCAGAGACAGGCTGGACAGTGAAGGGGTAGGCGTGTTTATAGCAATAAGAAGTGCAATAGTATCGAAGGAAATTGACGGAGATCCGAAATGTGAAATAATTTGGGTGAAGGTCACGGTTAAAGCAGGCTCAGACATGGTAATTGGATGTCTCTATAGGCCCCCTGGCTCAGCAGCTGTTGTGGCGGAGCACCTGAAGGATAATTGGGAAAATATTTCGAGTAGATTTCCCCACCATGTTGTAGTTCTGGGTGGAGATTTTAATTTGCCTGATATAGACTGGGAGACTCAAACATTCATAACACGTGGCAGGGACAAAGAATCCAGTGAAATTTTTTTAAGTGCTGTATCTGAAAACTACCTTGAGCAGTTAAACAGAGAACTGACTCGTGGCGATAACATATTAGACCTTCTGGTGACAAACAGACCCGAACTATTTGAAACAGTTAACGCAGAACAGGGAATCAGTGATCATAAAGCGGTTACTACATCAATGATTTCAGCCGTAAATAGAAATATTAAAAAAAGGTAGGAAGATTTTTCTGTTTAGCAAAAGTGACAGAAAGCAGATCTCAGAGTATCTGACAGCTCAACACAAAAGTTTTGTTTTAAGTACAGATAGTGTTGAGGATCTGTGGACTAAGTTCAAAACCATTGTACAATATGTGTTAGATGAGAATGTGCCAAGCAAGATCGTAAGAGATGGAAAAGAGCCACTGTGGTACAACTACCGAGTTAGGAAACTGTTGCGGAAGCAAAGGGAACTTCACAGCAAACATAAACATAGCCAACGCCTTGCAGACAAACAAAAATTACGCGAAGCGAAATGTAATGTGAGGAGGGCCATGCGAGAGGCGTCCAATGAATTCAAAAGTAAAGTTCTAAGTACTGACTTGGCAGAAAATCCTAAGAAATTTTGGTCTTATGTCAAAGCGGTAGGTGGATCAAAACAAAATGTCCAGATACTCTGTGACCAAAATGGTACTGAAACAGATGATGACAGACTAAAGGCCGAAATACTAAATGTCTTTTTCTAAAGCTGTTTCACGAGGAAGACTGCACTGTAGTTCCTTCTCTAGATTGTCGCACAGATGACAAAATGGTAGATATCGAAATAGATGACAGAGGGATAGAGAAACAATTAAAATCGCTCTAAAGAGGAAAGGTCGTTGGACCTGATGGGATACCAGTTCGATTTTACACAGAGTACACGAAGGAACTTGCCCCCCCTTCTTGCAGCGGTGTACCGTAGGTCACTAGAAGAGCGTAGCGTTCCAAAGGATTGGAAAAGGGCACAGGTCATCCCCATTTTCAAGAAGGGACGTCGAACAGATGTGCAGAACTATAGACCTATATCTCTAACGTTAATCAGTTGTAGAATTTTGGAACACATATTATGTTCGAGTATAATGACTTTTCTGGAAACTGGAAATCTACTCTGTAGGAGTCAGCATGGGTTTTGAAAAAGACGATCATGTGAAACCCAGCTTGCGCTATTCATCCACGAGACTCAGAGGGCCATAGACACGGGTTCACAGGTAGATGCCGTGTTTCTTGACTTCCGCAAGGCGTTCGATACAGTTCCCCACAGTCATTTAATGAACAAAGTAAGAGCATATGGACTATCAGACCAATTGTGTGATTGGATTGAAGAGTTCGTAGATAACAGAACGCAGCATGTCATTCTCAATGGAGAGAAGTCTTCCGAAGTAAGAGTGATTTCAGGTGTGCCGCAGGGGAGTGTCGTAGGACCGTTGCTATTCACAATATACATATAGGACCTTGTGGGTGACATTGGAAGTTCACTGAGGCTTTTTGCAGATGATGCTGTGGTATATCGAGAGGTTGTAACAATGGAAAATTGTACTGAAATGCAGGAGGATCTGCAGCGAATTGACGCATGGTGCAGGGAATGGCAATTGAATCTCAATGTAGACAAGTGTAATGTGCTGCGAATACATAGAAAGAAAGATCCCTTATCGTTTAGCTACAATATAGCAGTTAATTCAATAAATTATCTGGGAGTACGCATTAGGAGTGATTTAAAATGGAATGATCATATAAAGTTGATCATCGGTAAAGCAGATGCCAGACTGAGATTCATTGGAAGAATCCTAAGGAAATGCACAGAAAACAAAGGAAGTAGGTTACAGTACGCTTGTTCGCCCACTGCTTGAATACTGCTCAGCAGTGTGGGATCCGTACCAGATAGGGTTGATAGAAGAGATAGAGAAGATCCAATGGAGAGCAGCGCGCTTCATTACAGGATCATTTAGTAATTGCGAAAGTGTTATGGAGATGATAGATAAACTCCAGTGGAAGACTCGGTACGGGCTTTTGTTGAAGTTTCAAGAACATACCTTCACCGAGTAGTCAAGCAGTATATTGCTTCCTCCTACGTATATCTCGCAAAGAGACCATGAGGATAAAATCAGAGAGAGATTAGAGCCCACACAGAGGCATACCGACAATCCTTCTTTCCACAAACAATACAAGACTGGAATAGAAGGGAGAACCGATAGAGGTACTCAAGGTACCATCCACCACACGCCGTCAGGTGGCTTGCGGAGTATGGATGTAGATGTAGATGTTCTCTGTGCTATTACTTACTTCAGCAACACTCCCACAATAAAGATACACTGATATGACCAATTTCAACATCCCCCCCCCCCAAACCAGCACTGAAATCTGGTGAATGCACACCTGCACCTGTACCTGCTTGCATATTAGGTTGTGGCGCTCACAATATATAGTTTTGTAGTTACTCTAAGAAACCGTGAGTGCACCACTATGTGAAATACAGAAAAAACCCATTGTTACACTTTTCAGCAGACTAACCCAAAAAAGTGTACAATACAGGAAAGTATAAAATACAGGAAGGAACAGGAACCGCAACAAGCATAAATGAATAAATTACTCTTATTATCATTCCCTTTATATTGTTCAAAATATGAAATTAAAACAGTTTAAATTTTGCCTATTTAAAAAATCTGAGATAATTAATTGTTCTCATTCCTTTCTAACAGCAGTTAGCTCTAAGTGTCTCTCCACATTATAAAAATCATCACTCACAAAGGCAGTGGCCAAGTGCTGACACAAACACACAGTGGTTTCCCTCTTGGTTTCAGTCACGTCTGATGGTGTAAATAAAACACGGAACCAAAAGTGTTTCATGCAACCACATTAAAAAGATATTTTTGTTCAAATGTGAGACTTATTATCCATAATTATTATGAAATTATGGTAAACAAAACTTGAAACATGATATTGGTTAAAACACTAAAGTTAGCAGTCTTTGTAAACAGAGAAAAATAGGCATGTAACCTACAGCTTGCTGCCAACAAAGTCACTCAGCTCAGGGACATCCTGGGTGAGAAAGAGGTTGGAAATTATCACCATGTTACAGAGCATCTCGAGGAGGAATGTTTACCTCTGATGATGTCAGGTCTTACCAAACTAAGACTATGCGCCTAGAACGAATTGGCGTAGTTCATGTGTAAATAGTGACAATTCGTGAAAGCCCATTATAGAGACAGCTGTCTTCAAAAGTGGTGTTTATTTGTGTAAATGACTGTAAAATTAAATTAAAGCTGTTGTAATTTAACACAGTAAGCGGAAGGAAGGTTGCTACTAGAATCTCTGTCATAAGATCGTGATTTAGCATACCTGCCCTATGGGTCTTGCCCACTCATCTTGTGTAGGGTGCGTAAGGGATGCTGTGTTCTCAGAATGCTATACAACAATTCAGGTAAATAACATAAGTAGTTTTAATTCAATGAAGCAGATTGGCAGTACTTAACTACAATATAACAATGGTGTCGCAAGCGATGGGCAACATGCAACATAAATCCGCGTCCTTATCTATGAATAATGTTTATGCAAGTTTGACACACAGTTTGCGGATCACTAATAACTGCTATTGTAGCATTCTCTGCTAGGCCTATCCATATACTTCCAAATATTCTCCGAATACTGAGCCAATACTGAGCGGCCAAGGCTGGCAGGAGCGGCATTTATATTCTCCTCTCGTAGAGGCCGCTCCTGTCGTGGTGTGTTCCTAATCAGTGCACATCGTTTCACCACCTTCTCTTCTCTTGCATTCTTCATCTTCATTCTGGTGATTGTGGTTATGTCAGGACATTCCCATTTTTCCAAACACTGTGGACCTATAATGCAGGTGGCCATGATCCAACATGCTGACAATAAAAATGTTGCTTATCGCACTAGTGTTATGTTACATAATCAGTAACTTTGCATATAATCTGCATTTTCTGCTTTGTTCCAAGGCTGACTTTGAGCAGGAACACAATGCACTTTTTGAGGAAATCTGTATAAAAATCAATGTTGAAGGTCGTGATAACGTCAAAGAAAACTTAAATTGTGGGAAATGTTGTAACACAGAATCGTTAATGATGGGGAAGCATTGTATTGAGAGACTAGGACATCTATTGAGACCGACAAAGATGAATGCAAAAAGTGGAAAAATGTAAAATGTAAGAATGCAAAAATGGGGTTCAGCTTAAAGGCCATTTCACAGAACTTAGTTAATGGGAAACACTATAAACAAGACTATATCTGTTATGGTGAGAGACTTAAATATAGTATATAAATGTTTCCCTTTAACTAAATTCTGTGCAGCATCATCAGCATGACAGTGTCTGTCATGACAAGACAAATGGCTGTTGAGCAGATGTATGTATTTGATGTAAAGTAACACACTCACTGTTTCTTAGTGCAGGACACAAACACACACACACACACACACACACACACACACACACACACACACACACACACACACTTGCTGGTTGGGGAAGGGGGTTGTGAAATTGGTCTTGTCAGTGTATCTTTTTTGTGAAGGTGTTGCTGTAATAAATAAAGAAAATTTGGCATTTGATATCAGTGTCAGTAGAATTGTTTATTGTAAAGTGCATTCTTAAAGAGAATCATTATATCAATATGTTTGCTCTACAGATACTTTTAGAGTAATAGGGACAGTTAGCTAAGATCAAATCTAAATATATGTGACTCTTTTACGCTGTGAGATAAAAGTCAATTAACTTACACTTTTTTGCTTAAAGTTATTGATGTTCTGATTAAATATACCACCACTTGTTTCCTTGCAACTTTACAGTGAGAAGATAATTATTGAATTATTCAACCTGTATCTTCTGTAACCCTCCCCCCCCCCCCCCCTCCCCGCCTGCCCCTATGATGTCTCACAGAACTTAGTCGACAGAAAACATTGTAAACATGACAATATCTGTTATGATGAGAGACTTGTATGTGGTATATATATAATATTTACCCGCCCTCTCTCTCCCTCCCTGCATCTCCCTACTGTGTTCAGAAATTCCTACTCAGACTCCCATCCGGAGACAATTTTCAGAACCAGTCCATTTTTATTTCATCATAAATCTGTTTCAGTGTTTTGGTATTTGAAGAAGGAAAATGATTGTTTCAGAAAGAGGAAAAGTACACAAAGAGTTTTTGCTTTATGGAATGATTGTAGTATGTCTGAGAAATATATACTGTAGTGTTTCTTATGAAGACTTACTGTTTGCTTCAGCTTCAAAACAAAATACCGACTAAAAATTCACATGGATACACATCGTGAAACGCCGTACCAATGCCCCATGTGTCCTCACCAGTTATCGACACGTCGCACATTACGTACACATCTGCTTATTCATAAGGATATCAGAGCTTATCAGTGTGCTACATGTGGCAAAGCCTTCAGACGCCCAAAGGATCTCAAGGTTTGTGTTAAATTTGTCTATTATTAATGCAGCTTGTTTGTATTTGGCAGCTTTGAGATAAAATATTTATCAGACCATTAAATTAGTGGTTTAGAAATTTGTGAGACAGAGTTGCTGTGCAGTAGTTAACTTCTGGATGTGAAATATTTAGCATTATTGATACTAATGTGTAAAAGTGCACAACACTATCGTAACTATTTGTTCCTATCTTGGGGAGGAGAGAGGGATTGGTTGGAGAATTTTCAAGGGAAGTTCAGGTCACTCAGACCCCAGGATGAGTGGGGCCCACCTTTCACCATGTGGTTCCCTCTCTCCCTGGGACCTAACTTTCATTTTAGCCTTGCCCAACCTACACAGGCAGAACTGAAAGGAATTCTAACTCACAAAGTTATTTATTTAACCATACCAAAATCACAATTAGATATTTACATTTGCTGTGAACAGTGTTTTACATTTTAGCAACTGTAATAAAAGGGTGCAAGAGAGCACAGTAGTGTGTTATCGTTATGCCTTTTTCAGTTCTTCATATATTCAGTGTGATTCATAAGCAGTAACATTTTTACAACAAATTACTGAGAAGATATTCTTTCACTGTCCTGTGTAAGAAAGTAACTTTGTCTTTCTGAATGCCAAATCAAAAGGTAATATTTATACACAGTTTGGTACTTTTTTAAAAAAAAGTTCAGTGCTGATATGAACACTTTTTTGGTGTACTAAAATTTTGTATATAAACTGTAAATTAATTCATAAGCACTGCCTTGTTCATTAAGGTCACTCATAATGTATCACTTAATACACAACAGCTTTTGCTATGAAATTACCTTATTCTTATTCACTCTTCTTCTGCTGCTCTGTTATTGCTGCTGCTGCTGTTTGTCATCTCGGTCCATCGTCTGCATGGCTGTGGCAAGTTGTAATTCTCTCAGCGAAGCGTCTTGTTTATCCTGGTCAGCTGTGTCCACCTGCGTGCTGATTGGCTGCTCCTGTACTCAATGGCTGCTTCCATAGAACCTCTGTTCACTGATGGGCTGCTGTCGTACTGTGGCCATGAAACCCAAGTGCGGATTGGCTGTTGCATCACTGACTGTAAACCACTCTTGAGTTCACTGTACAAATTTTGTGAGTCCTTGTTTAATGTGGCTACGTACAAAATTCCTCATGTTGGGACACCACTTGTGACAGTTCGCCCTGCTTTTATTTCTTCGCTTGTTGTCCTCTGTGTCAACGTACTGGCTCAAAAAGTAGGGGGTGGAACTGCAATACTGTCCACTGTAAATAATGTAGCCAACAGGTGCACATTTGCGTTTCAGTTATTTACTTTCACTTTTCACACACCCCCAATAATACATATTCATATGGCCAGTGCACTATTGTTCAACATTCGATAAGCCTCATTAATAGGTTGCAGGGGAATATCCAAATACTGCTAGAGTGGTTTCCTGTTGAACATCTACGAGCAGTAAAAACCTAACCACACAGTTCACAGTTCTTACAGAATAGCAATGTGCGTATGGAGCATATACTATCATTGTTTTAACATATGGTTGAATTGTGTTACACTTAGTTCACAGTTATGCTGATGCATTGTTGTTGTTCTAACCAACTCAGGTTTCTCGTCCGAAACTCGGCCATGGACTGACTCTTTCGGGGCCAAAAATTGGGCCCTTATACAGCCTCACAATAATAGGCACTGAAACTTCACATTGTTCGATGTTTAATTTACAAAATTGCAACTAGAACTTAACTCATTAAATTAACTGAATACATTGAAAAATTCATTCCTTTTAACCCTTTCTTGTGCTACAAGAGTTAGTTCGAATTATTTGTTTAAATCATGAAATTAACAATTACAAGTACACAAACAATACTTTTGACAAAACTGTTAATTACTTTGGAATTAATGAAGGGCTAGCTTTGCTAACATGTTTTCTAATAGAGCCAAATAAATACTTAAAGAATGCTAGTGTTTAGTCTTCCAAACGTTTATAGTTATTGCAGAATTTATATTTGTTTATAAATCAACAGCAGAATTTAAGTTATGAAACAATTACTGATTTCACCCTATAATGAAAGATACTAACTAGGAATAGTCAAAATAAATTGGTAAATCAATTACATTCATAAAACTAAGCACAAAATTAGATCTGTTGTTATATTCTTTAAAACTAAGAGCCAACCTCTCCCTTTTGTGAAAATGCAGATTGTATTCACGTATGTTAATGGCAATTAGTTAAAAGTGAAAAAACGAATTTAAGGAGGCAGATGGAAAAAAAGAGGGGAAGTAAAAATATCCCAGCTTGCTTCATCTCAAGTGGGAAATGGTGCTGTCCTTTGGGGTGTATAATTTTTGAAGTTCTCTCTGTACTTTTTATCATGCTGTGTATCAGATTTTTTAATTGTATTTGCTGCCTGTCACATGTGTAAAATACAATCTAGCATCTTACCTTGGTGTGATATATATGTCTTTTTATCAGCAGCTGATGCACCTTCACCAGGTTCCATCTCACCTGGCTCAGTTATACTCCACAAACCAGAATCTATTAGAATCATTTCCATTTGGTATGATCAGGAAGTGTAATTCACTCCATTTAATTTCCCCAGGATGTGCCTGTTCTGTCATCTCCATACATGAACTAATCACAACTACTGTTGTTAAGAGGACATGTTTTCTTTTCCATGAGTTTCATGAACACAGCTCAGCATCAGTTAACATTTTCCAAATGCATCACACAAAATTACTCAGTTGGCATTGTTGAACACTAATGCAGTTTTTTTTTTTTTTTTTTTTTTTCTTTTTTTTGCTAGCACTCCTGGGCCAATATCCGTTGTTGCAGCAGAATAAAATCGTCATCAGACACATTAATATTTGTTAAGAGAGAGAAAAAAAAACTATCTACACCATAAAGCATCTAAACATCATTTTTAACTGAATGAACTTTGATAGTAAAAGTCAAACAATGGAAAATCCAGGATGGAATGTTACAGTATTATGAAAGAGAAAATTGCTTCTCCCCTTATAGCGGAGATAGTGAATTGCAGATAGGCACAACAAAAAGACTGTCACAAATAAAGCTTTTGGCTATTAAGGCCTTTGTCAACAATAGACGACACACACACACACACACACACACACACACACACACACACACAACTCTCACAAAAAAAAAAAAAAAAAAAAAAAAAAAAAAAAAAAAAAAAAAAAAAAAAAAAAAAACTGCAGTCTCAGGCAACTGAAACCACACTGCGAGCAGCACCAGTGACCAGTGCATGATGAGAGTGGAACACTGCTCGCAGTGTAGTTTCAGTTGCCTGAGACTGCAGCTGTTTTTTTGTGAGAGTTGTGTGTGTGTGTGTGTGTGTGTGTGTGTGTGTGTGTGTGTGTGTTCTATTGTTGACGTAGGCCTTAATGGCCGAAAGGTTTATTTGTAACAGTGGTTTTGTTGTGCCTATCGCGACTCAGCATCTCTGTTATATGGTGAGTAGCAACTTTCCTTTTCGTAATATTGTAAACTTTGATTGACATTTTAAACAATGTCAAAGATAGTCTACTCAGATTAAAAAATGGAATAAATAAATGAGCTCTTGTCGACTTGTTTAACTGTTAATAATAACTTGATTCACTTTTGTTACCAAAAATTTCAGCATCCTCCAAGATTTACCCAGGGACTTGCTCCTGTGTCGATAATGCCCAATGAAAGACCCTTGGAGGAGTCATCACAGCCACAAGCTATTAGCTTACAGAACAAGCTGGGTAATTACTTTCTCAAGTTAGAAAGAGTAATCTTTATCCAATAGGAAATGCATGGGTTTGCCATAAAAGAGTACATTATCTGTTGCTACACTTTCTGCTATTCCGTTCAGAGTGACTGAGTAGGGGGTGTAGGGTAGCAGAGTTGACAGTGGTGCACAGTGTGGTGAGGCTGCCCACTTCTATATTGTTGTGAGTTGCTGTGTAGAGCAGTAAACTGTTGGCATATGCGCTCTGACAGAGAGTGCTGACACAAAGACTGCGTGTCTCTGCCCAGTGTCATTAGCACAAAATTATGTTTATGTATCTGTACTTAGGTTTATATCTGAATAATAAATAAGAAAATGAGGTACAGAATCATGCATCGGTGCAAAGGTGAGTGGCTAGAAATGAAAGATAATAAGCTGCATATAGTAAAGCCCACTTTGCAGCCATGGCGTACCTCCTTTCAGCCACAAAGACGGGATGATGTCCTCCTTATTCGTCTTCACATAGGCCACGGTCCCCTGACGCATGGCTTCTTGCTCCGATGTGACGTCCCTCCAATAAGCAGTGCTTGTGGCATACAGATCACTGTGTGCCACATTTTACTTGACTGTGTTTTATTTTCGGACTGAGGGCAGCGGAATATCTGCCAGCAGATCTAGTGATGTTCAAATGAATGTGATGACTTTTAAGGTTTTGTCTTTTATCCATTGTGTTTCCAAAATTTTAGGGAGATGTTCTTAATGTGTTAACAGGGTGACTGGCTTACCCACAGTTTTGTAAGCAGCCAGCCGGTGAGATATCCCTGTGCCGTTGTTTTAGCTCCTCTATTGTTTTACTTCTGTTTAAGCCATGATGTAGCTCCTTACAAGCTTTCTCTGTTGTCTTCAGGTGTGTGAGGTGGAGTTATTGTGTGAGTGAATGTTCATGAGGTGAGAGTCAGTGCATGAGTGTCATTTTGTAGATTTCGTTCTCGCTGTGTGCAACAATTTTAGTGATTTTATCCACATTTGTTGTCTTTGAAATATTTTAGGCCACTGACAAGCTCACCGTTGAGTGCCAATAAAGTCTAAACACACACACACACACACACACACACACACACACAAGCGCTCATACTCCACTGGATTGGCTCGGTGCACCACCCCGCCGTCCACGCATGTGCAGCGTGAAGCACTTACCATGTGTCTACAACAAATTTAATAAGTTCACAGGAAAAAAATTTGTCACACTCTCAAAAGAGCGCACTGGATACTTCATAATGTTGTAGTTGACCTAGAACTGGTACTAGATGGTCATGTGATGCTTCACTGTCAGCATAAGTAGTGGCAGTGAAATTGTGTGACAGTTGTATGGAATCAGTGCAGTAAGATGTGTTGATCTGGAGACACGACTTGTCATCGACCCAACTACAATTGAAGTTGCTAAATTTGCTGGTGTATCAAAGTGAATTGTCCAACATGTCTACAAGGAATGGTGTTCCGCGTACAGCTATGTAACATGACATAGTAACAATGGTTGTAAAAAGATCGTAACCAACAGGGAGCAGAGATGAGTATCACACCTTCTCAATCACACACTGTTTCACACACAGCAGGAATCATTGCTGTCAGTGAATGCAGGTGCATCTCGACCAATTACTGAGTGAATATTGTGAGTGGATTGCATGCAGTGGACATTTAGCATCCTGTACCTCACAAAAGGCCATTACTCTCTGTGGCATACAAGCTGGATATCTCAAATTGACCAAATAACACAGAAACAAGACCTAGAGCCTACACAAGTGTTGAACCTGCAGTCTGTGGAGGGTATAATTCAGGTTAGAGGTGGTGCTGTGATGTTTCAGTAGTACCTTCTGTACCTCACCTGGGGTCCGTTTGTTCAGGTTACTTTCAACATTGATTTGGATGTGTATTTCAACATACTCAGTGGCCAAGTGTTGCCTGTTCCTCTACATCTAGCTGATGAGTATGCTGTGGTCACTTCAGTCTTCTAAGGTGTCAGTATCCGTGTTCACAGGCCTGCACACGAAAGCATGTCTGGAGCAGTGGCTGTGACAGGAAGTCCTGTAGGTAGCTGACCACGGAGCTCTGTTTCCAGATTTCCTGAGGCAGTAAATTTCTTTAGCCATCGCCATCCATGTGTATTAATGGCTTTTTAAGAAATGTAGGGCATTACTTATTGAACAACCCTCATATATTTGATCATTTATAAATAACCATTGCTTGCATAATAGGTGGACCCCGAATCCAATACTTGGTTTTACTCTCTGTTGTTTGTACGATGTGACACCAGTGAATTGTGATTAAATAATTATATGTAGTCAGAGGCAGCTACATTTTTATGCTTTGTGAATTTCACAGTTCTCAGTATTAATAATTACTTGCCAGGCTTTACACCCTTGACATTTTAATGAGATATTTCTCACAAGTAACAGATAATATTGTTATATTCCATCTTTAATTTTCCATTGTTTGATTTTCACAGATATTGGTGCCATTTGTAAAAAGTTTAGGATTTCACCACACAGTTTCTGTTAAAAACTTGAATTTACTTCTTTGTCTGTGATTGATGTGCCATCCATAAGATGGTTGTTTTGTCTGTCAAAAAGTTTGCATATTGGTAAAAGATCAAGGAACATTAAATCTGTCTGTGGCTTGTGGTATATCATGTCTGAAAGCATTTTGCATTATCACTGTATTGGGAAACCATGCTAATTGCTATGATAAAGTTCATTTGTTTAGGTAAGTTATTTTTGAAACCAGAATATGTTCTAGTATCATGTTACAATTATAAGTGTGTGATACTGGACAGTATAAAGAAAACTGGATATTCATAGGCATGAGATTGTAACAAATTTTCCAGTCTTTCTCTCGTCATTATTGTTAAAGAATAAATCTTCACAATTCTGATCATATTTCTTCAGGTTTGTCACTTCAATTGATGGACGTGTATTTCACTTGAAGGACATGTATTTTTGTTTGTCATTGTTCTTTTTAATTTGATTCAGTTGAGTGTCATAAAAATTGTGATTTGTTGATGAATATTGAAGATAACAGCAGTGACAAGATTTTATTGATTTTGGATTTACTTTCAGTTTAATGGATGAGATATTCATATGTTATCAGTCCATTGTGAAATATTGGTTTTCTTGTATTTCAGAACCACCATAATCTTCACACTGGACTAAGGCCGTATACGTGTATGTTTTGCCCCAGAACATTTGCAAATGGTTCCAACTGTCGTGCACACAAAAGAAAAATGCATCCAGAAGAACTGCGAGTATACGAAGAATCATTGGCTGCGGCAGCAGCTGCTGCTGAGGATGATGGTTCTGGAACCAGTGAAGCCACCACTCAGACCCCAGGTGCAACAACACCTGCTCCTCCTACATTAATCTCATCAGAGAGTGCCATGGTGAATTCAGAAACACTGTCAGGGCTGAATGCAAATCCTGTGTTACAGAATACTTCATCCGGAAGGCCGCAGGCTGGTAACATCATTGTTTCAGTGCCCTCTTCAGAGTATGGGAGGCCAGCTGTCTTTGAAACAAATGCTATCGTTAGTTCCTGTGTCAAACCGTCAACCGTTAACAGTGTTCCCCATTTGTTGCCTCATCAGAGTGTGATTCCTGCCTCAAATTCAGATTATGGTATCTCTTCTACTGGCATGAGCAATGCGGGCCATGTAGCAGTGGGACCTGTAATTTCACATACTGACCATAGTGTAAACACAATAACACCCATGATGGCTCTTTCAGCAGCATCTATGGTAAGGGTCAATGATTCTTGCAGAAACCCTAATCAAATTCCAAGAAACGAACATATGTCAGCTGTCGAAGATGGCTCTGCAGACAGAAACATGTCAACTGTAAACCCCAACCTCACAAGACGTGGCATGACTGCAGTAGACATACTGAATTCGCATGGCCTTGCTACCATAACTCCTCTGAATCTAAATGTGTCTGAAGTGCATGCCAGTCGTTCACAGCATATTCCAGAATCTCCGTCAGTGACTGATGAAGAAGCGAGTTACCTTACAGGAACGAGGAGGACGGATTCTTTTGCAAATTCCCGTCACCATCTGCAAAATTTGAATCCAAATATTCAGATCCATCATCAAGAACAACATCACAGCCTGGGACACGTTGGTCGCGCTCTTCCTGAACCTGCAGCACTGAGCAGAATGCAACATACTCAACACTCTGGTGCTGTTTCCATGGACTCTGTGGCCCCTTTGCAGGTACAAGGATATTCAACTCTCAATCATTTGTATCATCATGGTGATGCAATGCCTTCGGCTGTAGCCGCTGCAATTGCACACAGCGGCACTGTTGCCGTGCCAGCTTTCCCAGGGAATCCGTATGTCCATCATAACATAGGGTATGCAAGGAGTGGAAATATGTAAATCATAAACACTATGCCTGTGTGATTCTAGTGTAGAAAATTAGCTTAACAAAGACAGTGTGGTTTCCTGTGAGTTGTGTGTTCCTTCATGTGGGCTTATGTTGTAATAGAGATGTATTTTTTGCCCAAACATTTTTAATAACCACCTTTTGGTGGAGATTTGTGCATTGTAAAATCAGCTCAGTCATGTTTCACCTATATATGTAATCTCTTTGTTATTAAGCATTTTCATCTCCATCCATATCATCATCATCATCATAATTGCCCTCCTAAAGCTGCTGAAAAAGATGAAAATGCTTTTAGACGTGTTTTTAGATCAGCGTTAATGGTACCGTGTACTGAATGTTACCCAGTCAATATATTACATTGTAGGGTTACACTTACCTGCAGTAATGTAATGGTACAAATATTTAATGATATTAACACCACCAAAAGTCTGATATTAATACAAATATTTTTAACCTTTTCTTTTTTTAGCATACTAATCTGCATTAAATATGGTAGTTTCATGCGGACTTCCAGCGACTGCATTGTGTACCACTTCCTTAAAAATCAGAAAAGAGAGTAAAAAGAACTTCTCTGGCCTTTCAAGTTTTAGTTGACAAATTATTACAGTGTTTTATTCATATAAGATTATCGCCTCTTGTAAAACACGTGTACAAGTCCTGCTACAGTAATTAATTGCAACCTAAAATGTGTCTTGTCCCACCCTTAAAGCTGTGAGATTAGTATTTAGTATTGATAAGTTGAGACATTTCTTCCATATGCACGTACACATCTGTCAGTTCTTCATTCCTACTACTGAATCTTATTATTTTTATGAAATGAGTAGAGAAATGATAAACAGGAAAGTGCTGTTTCTGTAATAATTGTACCTGTTTTCTGCTTAACAGTTATTTACTCATTACTGAGAGTGAATTTGCTCGACGGTATCCCATACCCCCTCTTAAGGCAATCCCCCTGCTATCATATTTTCCGGAGAAGGTTTGCATATTTTGCCACTCATATTTTCTTATGTATCTTGAAGACTCATTATCGCAGGGTCTCTTACTTTTTCATCATTTTACTATGAGATAAAATGCTTTAATTATTTCTTATTTTAAAAACTTTTCTATCTTGCATCCATTTGTTTTCTTTTTTCCCCTCCCTCCCCCCCTCCCCCCCCCCCCCCCCCCCCCCCCCCCCGAATAAAAAATTAATAAAAAAATGGAATAGTGTTTGCCAGTGGCATACCACAGAGCCATGCAAGAACAGTTGTTTGAATGTTGTCACCGTTGGAGAATCTCTCTATCCCAGTTCTTCTTTCAGTTTACTGAAAAGATTAAAATTGCATGGTGCATGAGATAGAGTTCCCATTCAGTATTATGAGAATAGCTGCTACTCACCATATAGTGGAGATACTGAGTCACAGATAGGCACAACAAATAGACTCTCACAATTATAGCTTTTGGCCATTATGGCCTTTGTCAACAATACACACACACCCACACACACACACGCGCGCACACACACACACACACTTACTCTTACTCACTCACTCACGCAAACGCAACTCACACCTCACACACACAACTGCAGTCTCAGGCAACTGAAACACCAAGTGTGGTTTCAGTTGCCTGAGACTGCAGTCATGTGTGTGAGTAACATCTGTGTGTGTGAGTAGCAACTTTCCTTCTCATAATATAGTTACATTCCATCCTGGATTTTCCATTGTTAGAGTTCCCATTCAGCGTCACCTACGTCTATACTACCTTGGTCTGATTGTTGCCTCCATTGCATAACATCTGGACATGACACTGCATATGATCCTTATACCGACAAAATTATCCAGTGTATCTGTGTGCAGTTTAGGCCTTTTGCGACCCAAAAATTGTACTATGCCATCTATGAGACGTGATAAAAAAGTAATGGGAATTTTTGTTTTCTTAAAGAGTATTTATTTGTTCATCACCATCAACAACATCAATTTTGTCCCCTTCAAAGTAATCCCCCTCAGATGTAATGCACTTGTGCCAGCATTTTTTCCAATCTTGGAAGCACTTCTGGGACTCAGTTTTGTTATGATGTTAAGCTCCTTCAAGAATTCTGTTTTTTATCTCATCAGTGGTAGCAAAAAACCATCATTTCATGTTTCTCTTCAGGCTCTGAATAGAAACAAGGCAGCAGGGGGGCCAAGTGTGGCAGATACGATAGCTGAGGCAACATAATAGTTTTGTTTTTTGCCAAAAACTCGTAAACAAGCATTGAGGTATGAGTGGGAGCATTATCATGATGTAATTTTCATGAGTGATTTCGCCACAGTTCTGGTTGTTTTCTTTGGATTGCTTCACTCAAATGGCGCATAACTTCGAGGTTGTACTCCTTATTGTGTGTACAAACATAAGACAGGAACTCGCGATGCACTATTCGATTTTAATTGAAGAAAACACGGAAAAGACTCTTCACATGGGATTAAACTTGTCAGATTCTTTTCAGCCTCAGCTCTTCAGACAGTTTCCATTGGGACGATTGGGCCTTGATTTTGACATCATACCATGTTTCATCACCTGTTATAGCCTTCTTTAGAAGTTCCGAATCGTTGTCAACTTCATTCATCAATGCCTCAGCCATGTCTACGTGACATCATTTTTGGTCGAAATTCAGCAATTTCGGAATCAATCTTGTTGCTAAACATTTCATGCCCAAAATGTCCGAAAAATTGCTTAGCAAGAGCTAGAGAATATGCTGACATCATCAGCAACCTCTGTGATAGTGGTTCGACAACTTTTCAGAAACATTTTCTTTACTTCTTCCACATTGTCATCAGTAATTGATGTGTTAGGGCGTACAGAGCTCGTCAACTCCTGTCATAGTAGGTTCACTAAAAGCCGCAGTCAATATTTTGAATGCAGCGCTGCACTTTATTCCATTTTTCAAGCAAAATTTAATGCAGATTCTTTTATCCATCTTTTTCGAAAGTAAAAGTGCACTGAGCACTTTTCAACTGCCAGCAATAACAATTAAATAAATATTCAAAACAACTGAAAATGCAAACATACATAAGAAATATGTTGTCCAACAAGATTTTTAAAAAAATTGAAAATTGGATGTATAAACAGTTTTTGACATTGCTGAGCAACGGTCATACAATATTTTTTAAAGGAACACACTGCCATACGACGGTTTTATTCTTTATTTAACTACAATCCAGGTTTTGGCCTTTTATACCATTTTCAAGTATTTGATTTATGTCTTTAACATTTATTTACCAACGTAAGCTTGTTTTTACTAAATATGATGTGCTCCCATGATATTTACTGATCTGTGATAAGATGGTGAGTTTACATCTGGCATTTTGTGGGGAGCCAATATCTTTCTTATTTTGTGATCAACTTTGAGCTTGACAACATGTTAAGTGTCTTACAATATATGCTAATGACATTAAAAAAACACCTGAAAATGGCATAAAGGTTGAAATCTGTGTTGTACTTAATTAAACCAAAAAAAAAAAAAACAGTCAAATGGCATACACGTAAAGCCCACAAAATTAAAAAATTCCCGTTACTTTTTGATCACACCTCGTCCTTCAATTTTGGAGTGCATTTCCAGTTGCAACGCTACCGTATTTCCTCGAATCTTGGCCGCACCTGAAAAAGAGACTCAAAATCAAGGGAAAAAAATTTCCCGAACCTAAGCCGCACCTGAAATTTGAGACTCGAAATTCAAAGGAAGAGAAAAGTTTTAGGCCGCACCTCCAAATCGAAACAAAGGTGGTCCATTGCAATATGAGACACAATTTAGGTTGAATAAATGACGATACAGCTACAGTAGTTTGGTTCGAGTCGTAAGCTTAGCAGTTAAGCTTTACCACGTAGCCATTGCTATGCATCAGACGCTCCGTCCGTATTTGTACGGGTACCCTTCCTTTTTCCCGTACTTCGTCTGGTTTGAATCGATTGCTTATTTTTCTTTGATCTGATAAGTGCCGTTCTCTTTGTTATAGGTGTTTACGCCACTGTAAGCTGAAAATGCATTGTTGTACTGTGTCATGCATTGTTTGTCCCATTCTGATAATGTGTGTTTACGACCTGTCGCCGCTCGCGGCATGGCTTGCTTTTGTGCGTGCTGCCGCTGCTTACAATAAAAAAAAAAAGAGAGGAATTGTCTCATTAGCGAAACAATGGCGAGAGACTGCTATTTGATGTTACTTACACTGCTGCTTTCTTTGATAATGATCAACAAGAACCAAATAATAGACTGTGCATGATAGAAGATGTTCTGAATGAGAGTTTAGCTAAAAATTTTCTCCGTTTGAAAATCTTTGCAGACGCCTCTTTTGTACATTACATTCTGCACAGAAATTAGAGTCATCTTAGATTTAAAAATCTAGTCAATTGCCGTGCTTCATTTCTGACTGTATCACTATTAGGCATAAGAATAATACGATATATAAACATGACATGATATGTATATTCTTCCGTGTTTGCTGTTGTCTCACACTAGTTTCATAGTTTATTAGGCAGACAGGATGTAAATGAGATAGCAGCAAACATGAAAGAATACATGGCTAAATGTTTATATTCGTATTATTTTTATGGTGAAGAGAATACTGCATGTGATTCACAATTCATAAAAGTTTCTATTAGCAACCATCTCTTCCCACAGGTAGGAAAAAATTCAGAATGTAGAGTTGGCCATATTGACAAACATCGCAAACAGTGTTGCCAGTCGGATTTTCGTAGTACATTGAAATGCTGCTACATTCGAAGATGAACAATATGGAATTTGTATTTACTTCATTGGATAATGTATGAAAATGCAGTGGTCGAAACTTAGGGCGGAGAAAAAAGCTCGTCTTCCACCTTTTCTTTTAATTTATTTACAGACGCAGAGGTTTTGGCGCCAGTATTTATCTTTGTGCCTGCAGAGCATGCCTGTGTAGCGCTACATATATTCGACGGCTGAAGTTAGTTGTGGCGGCACCTACCAACATTTTTCAGAATTTCCAATTACTTTGCACTCGATTCTAAGGAGCAGGCGGTTTTTTGGATAACAAAAACCGGAAAAAAAGTGCAGCTTAGATTCGAGTAAATACGGTATTTCAGTCACGTACAGTGATGCACCAGTTATCCATACCACAGCAGAACTGTGTCTGCATGAAACATGTGCTCTCCTCTGACAATACACCATTTTTTTTGCGCAATGGTCTGAGCCTGGGATGAAATGTATAACTTTGTATCTGAATTCTACATATTGGATAAGCCTGTCTTTTTTTTTTTTTTTTTTTTTTTTTTTTTTTTTTTTTTTTTTTTTTTTTTTTGCAGATACTACCTTTTACAGATCCTATAGTTTTGCTGGTAATATTCATTGCATCATCCTTTCCAAAATCTTTTAAATTAATCATTGCCCTGTACTTCAATATTATGAAATGTAATCATGTTCTGTTGTCAGTATAAGACTGCTTTTAATTATCATAGTGTACGCAGCTGCACGCCTCTGTGTGTGTGTGTGTGTGTGTGTGTGTGTGTGTGTGTGTGTGTGTGTGGAGCAACATTTACCTAATAATGAAAATATTGTGCTGTGAATAGGTTAGACAGGACAGCTACTTAAACTACTATGTTATAGGGATTGAATTTTTATCATCTAAACTGTTTCACGGGTTGTTTAAAAACCTCATGGAAGAAATAAGTGATCATAAATTGATAGACATTGTAATATTTTTCTGGTGTCCCAGGTAACCAGAACGATAGATTTCTTAAAAAAGGGGATATTACATTGGTTGGTCTGGGTGATGTCACAGAATTACATTCCTGATTTGAAGTTATTTGCAAAAATCATGCCGCAAATAGTTGACTGAAATTTATAACTATAATTATAGGTGTCTTCCTGTTGCTATATTCCACCTTCACAGAGTAAGGGATTCAAAAGAAAAGTTTCCATTTATTGCGATCACATTCAGTGATTATGATAGTGTTCACAGTTTGAATTAGTAACATTTTCATAAAGCACATCAATCCTGAAGACTCTTGTCAGGCAGTCAGTAAATAATATATATCCAAAATACAAAAGCGCACAACATTTTAAAAGTTATGTGCATATGTTTACCAGAAGCTGAACTAAGAAATAGGGGAAGGAAGAGGGGTGAAGGAAAAGGATTGGAGAGATTTAGGGAAAGGGGTACAGTTTAGAAAAGTCACCCAGAACCCTGGGTCAAGGAGACTTGCCAGATGGTAAGTCCTTTTCCATCACCTCTCTTTCTTCCCCTTCAACTCTTCTGCCAGAAGAGGGAGCCATTGGTTCCAAAAGCTTGTGAAAGTTAAATCCTTTTGTGTGTGTGTGTGTGTGTGTGTGTGTGTGTGTGTGTGTGTGTGTGTGTGTTCCCTATCACCACTTGGTGAGTAGATTTTTTTATTTGTCCTATTATATTTTATTTTCATTTATGATTTTTTTACAGCCTTTTTTTTCTTGAATGAGCTGTGACAGTAACCCTTATGAGCAACAATATGTTTTTTTGTATAGTCTTATTTAACAGTTCTTGCTGTTACATGCTTTGATTTTATCTCTTCACGATCTCAGCTTATCATTCAAATATTCTTTTCAATTATGAGACAGAATTGCTGTCCAGTACTTACATGTAGTAAGCGAAATGTGTGGCACTGCCGATATAATTGTGAAAGTGATGCACTATGTAGCTTTTGAAACTAATAGTTCCTTCTTCTGCAAGGAAGGAACTATTTGTCCTGAAACATAGGTAGTGTGTCACCAGTGCTACACATTTTGTTCCCCAGATGTAAGTACTGGCCAGCAAGTCTGTCTCATAATTTACTAGTTTTCTCAATTTAATTTTCCTTTGGTACAAATATTATTTTCATTCTTATTATCATCTTTCGAGATGCAATTGACTGATCAATATGGCGTGCTTTGTAATGTAGATTTACTGAATCAGATTTGCATACTTATAACAGTCGTGTATTTGGTGTGTTTGACATTTTCTGATGCTCCCTTTCCTTTGTAGGTACTGTTTCTTGTAATTCCGAAGTATGTGTTTGTTATATGGATTTAAAGTTTTCTGAGAGGTTTGAAGACTTTCTAATTTATTATTGCTCTGCACTCTTCTGCTCTCATCCTTATTTATTTATTTATTAACTGCAGTCAGATGCTGTCTTAAGAATTCACATTTCTTCTGATATACATCAATATTAATTTTGTAGATTGAAATACTTTTTTCCTCTTCATTGACTTTTATAAGTCAACATCCAAGTATATGATACTGTGCTCAGTCTGTATTCTGTACCTGCTCTCTCATAGAAAGTGTTTCTGGTCTCATCTGTTGCATTTACTTAGTGTGTGCAGTTCACTGCTTAGATAGATATATTACATATCTAACTATGTAATTCCTAGTGCAAATTTTCAACTATTGATTGCTGATTGCATTGTGATCTGGTGGTTAAAAACCTGCCTGGTAACAGAGAAGTCAGGGGATTGAATCCCAGCTGGACCATGGAAATTTGCAGTCTGCCTTTAACCTAGCCTTCATCTCCCAGCAATGCGAGGAGATGCCAAGAACTACACCTGGTTCTGATTCCACATTAAACTGTAGGTCCCCTTTCCCTGTTTGGATAACTAGGGTACATTAGGAACATGCAAAACACCGAAGTGGCGTCCAATTAAAAGACTGGCACCTGGCCATCGAGCCACACGCAGTTATTACTACTGCTAGTGTGAATTTCTGAATTGAAGTACAAATTTATAGTACTTGTAGTTCATTCTCTGAAAATATTACTCCATCTGAAATGTCAGACTGGAAGACTCATATTAGGTAAACTATTCTTGCCATGAGAAAAACCTCATATATGATGTTAAATGTTACTTCTTTAGTTATAGGTTTATCTTGTGGAGAGTCAGTTAATGGAGTTCTTTGTGCTAGATTAAATAATATATGTCATTCGGTGCTCATTCAACATATATTTTGGTCTGGCACTTCATCAGTGAGTTGCATTTCAGTGTCACTGCACTGTACTAAAACATGTTAGGAAAATTAGGTGCTTAGCAGGTCAGAAATACTGATCCAGAATAAATAACTCTCCATTGATACTGAGCTTCAAGGTATACACAGTTAATAAATCCACAGTTAGTGCTAACATTTGTAGAATTTGAATGGTCTTATATGTAAGAAGAGTGACAAATGAAAATGTTCCCGAATCGCGTGACTTAGCTCTGTTACAATGCAGTACGGGAACATGCGCAGTATAACTTTCATTACTGAGGTTATTACAAAAAATTAGTTTTAAGATAAGGGAAATGCATTGCTATATCTTAAAGTCTACTAGAAAATTGTAGAACAAATTGGCCCCTGAAAATTTCTCTGTGTGATAAAGCAGAATATTTTGCACTTCACTGTTGTAAACAAATGTGTGATGCAGGTGCATTTTGGAACAATGACTTAACATTAAGTGGCCCAACTTTTAGAGAATGACCATAAACTTTTAGCTACATCTGATTTTAAGTCATGAAAAGTACTTATGTGTAAGACTGGCTATCCTCACTTAGAGCTGATGGTGATAAATATTTGTTTCTGTGGTGACAGAAATAAAAAAGCTCATGGACAAAGCCCATATGACATCTGAAGAACAACAGATTTGTTCTGTGGAGGGAAAAGGTATAAACAAAAAAAATTATATTTTGAGCACCCACAGCCATTGAAAGGCATGATGTTAAGAAGAATTTCGACGAGAGCTGGTAAAATTGTTTTATTAATACACAACCAGTTTCACTGCCTAAAGCCACATCATCAGGTGCAACCTACATGGTGTAGACTACTACACAGTGTCTCAATTTTGTGGATGTTAAAATTGATATATATGTATTTATTCTCATTATCACAGTGTTAAAAAGTTGTAGGTGTACCCATCTCTCCTGGTCAAGATATATTCTTCAGTGAATATTGTCTCCATTACATTGGCAAACGAACGATAACAAAGATATGATCTATTAATTTCATACAAATTTCTTGTGGGTGGGTTATGTAGTTATAAACCCTTATGTTAAAATTTGCCCATATCTAAAACATTTTACTGTGAGAGGACACTAAAAGTTGTTGTTTTTAAGTCAGATTGGCCACAAAAAAATAGTCACTACTAATGTGATTAGTCAAGGCACCATGCAAATTAGTGTGTGGAATGGTATGAGGTGGCACTTTCTTACCTGTGTGATGCCAAGGCAACCCAGTGTTGGGAAGCATAGGAGTTGCCTGCATAAGCAACTAAGACAGACAAACAGGCTGGTAAAACAGAGACTGTCTTGTGGACAGTAATGCATTATGTACACATGATGTTGAGCACAGGGTCACTCCCTTTACAAGAGAGAATGACACTGAATTTTGTTGTAAACTTATAGTTAATTGTATAAACAACCAAAACTAGCCAGAACAATACAGTTCTATAATTCTAACTGATTATTCAGTATGAACTGTGCACTTTCTTTTGTATGTCTAAAAATTTCTGCTTCTTCTCATATATTCAAAATATGGCTTTTTTTATGAAGTACTTTTAAATTTTTAGGAGGGTTTGTAATGCTCTACCCCACTTTCCGTAAGCACATTGTTAAAGCAGATTGGTGATCATTTAAGTTAAAGTGTTCTTGAAGTCTGTTTTGAAATGACCTACCAGTTTTCCTCATATATTTCTTAGGGCAATATTTGCATGTAATGCAGTATACACCCACTTCATTGTATTTATTTACCACAGTTTTTTCCTTATGCCTGAGTTTACTGCCTATATCTGAAGAAGTAAAATATGTTGGAGTGCTGCTTTTAGGTTTCTTACATCTGCCCGTTTAGTTTGGGCACTGCACCCATATGTAGTATTCTTCTAAAACTTGAGTATTCCTTTGTCTGATCAGCTGGTCTAACAGTTATAAGATCTGGCTCTGATCCGCAGTTGGAAAGAACATTTTTCTTTTTTGATATACTTCTGTTGATTGCATTAATAAATTGTAGATCATAACCGTTTTGACACATATATACTGCATGACCTCATACTCAGCCATTTGAGCTTTGCTAACAAGGGGCACCACTTACATATTTTTTCTTCTTTAGGCAAATTTTAAAATAAAGCTACAGTATATAACTACATAATCCACCCACTAGCAATTTTTATAAAATTGATTGATTACATCTTGTGTCACTCATCATTCACCAGTTTAATGTAGACAGTATTCAATGTATAATATAGCTTGACTAGGAGCAATGGGTATACCTATGAACTTTTAATATTGTGAGTTTATTTTAGATTACCTTTATTAACATTCATATCCACAAAATTGAGACACTGTATAGTAATCTTTAATGCGTAGGTCCCCCCTGATGATACTGATTTAAGATGTGAAACCAGTTGTGTATCAATAAAACAACAATTTCATCAGCTGTCGGCTGAATTCTTCTTAACATCACCCAATAAAAACATTGTGAAGACATTATAAATGCACTGGGGACAAATTTGGCCAGATAACTCATCAGTAACATACCTCAGCAGCTTATCACAGAGATTTCACCACAGAAACTATGGTGATATTTCCACTTTCTCTGTTAACTTCATTAGTGATCTTTGGTTGTTAAAGATCAATAAGTAGATGGTTTCTGCTCCACTACCCTTATTTCCTGTTCTCTCTTCCTTCCCCAGGTTGTGAACTATAAATGGGCTAGTGTCTGTTCCATAAAAACACGGGAGAACTGCCAGATATCAGTAACGTTCTGCCACGATATTTCAGCGCAGAGTCTTCTGGCCATCTTCAGGTGAATGCCACTGTAGTAGTACTGGCGAGTACGCGCTGAGCTCCGCTATTTAAAGCCTTCTGAGGTGACATTGCGCATGCGCTGCTCAGCGTGCGCGTTCATAACGGCTCCGTGCGCTGCGCCTTGCGCCCTCCACTGTGAAAGCCTGGCGTATCGGTATCAGGTCGATTTCCATCTTTTTGCAGATAACTACGTCGACTACGCAGTTTCTCTATAACAGGATTCCAAGCAGAGTTTAGCTGATAACCGCTATCTCGATTGATGAGAGTCTCGTTGTCAGACAATCTTATTTCCACAGATTCATTGATAATCGAGCTCCAAAAGTTTGATGTATGGGCCAAAATTTTTGTGTCGTCGTAATTCATGGAATGGTCTGTGGAAATACAATGTTCAGCGATTGCGGACTTGGTGGGTTGGAGAAGGCGAGTATGCCGTTGGTGTTCCACAATGCGTTCCTGCACAGTTCGTGTCGTTTGCCCTATATATGATTTGCCGCATTCACACGGAATTTTGTAAACACCTGGTTTACGCAGGCCCAGGTCGTCTTTAACGGATCCCACCAGTGATGAAATTTTGGAAGGAGGACGAAAGATGACTCTCACTTGATACTTTCTCAATATTCTGCCTATCTGTGAAGAAATATTCCCAATAAATGGTAGATAAACAGTCGACCTGAAAGCCTCTTCCTCTTCCTTGTTCCGTCGTTTGTAGGTCTTCATCACTCTGTTCACTTGCCTAGGTGAAAAGCCATTCTTCAAAAATACTTTTTGCAGGTGTTCCAGTTCCGCTTGAAGACTGTTGGCGTCAGAGATAGTATGGGCACGGTGGACCAAGGTTTTGAGAATGCCCATTGTTTGTGCTGGATGGTGGCAACTAGTAGCTTGTAGATATAGGTCTGTATGAGTGGGCTTTCTGTACACCGAGTGACCAAGTGTGCACCAAGACGTCTAAAAATGGCAGACAACCATCTTTCTCTATCTCCATGGTAAACTTTATGTTTTCATGTATGGAGTTCATGTGACGTAAAAATTCTTGGAGACGGTCCAGACCATGAGGCCACACTATAAAAGTGTCGTCAACGTACCGCCAAAATACTGTCGGTTTAAAAGTGGCAGAGTCGAGTGCTCTCTCCTCAAAATCCTCCATAAAAAGATTGGCCACCAGGGGAGACAAAGGACTCCCCATGGCGACACCATCAGATTGTTCGTAAAATTCGTTGTTAAATATAAAATATGTAGAGGAGAGAGTGTGCTCAAACAACGCTGTAATGTCTGCACCAAACATATTGCCAATGAGGTGTAGTGAGTCCACCAGAGGCACCTTTGTGAACAGTGAAACCACATCAGTGCAGAGTCTTCTGGCCATCTTGCAGTTGTAGAGACTGAAGTCGACTGATGAAATCCCCAGAATTCTTTATGTGATGTGCACACTTGCCTATCATTGGTTTGAGCAAAGATGCCAAGAATTTTGCTAGGTCGTACGTGGCTGCTCCAGTGTTACTCATAATTGGACGTAATGGCACATTTTCCTTGTAGATCTTAGGCAGTCCATATAGCCTAGGTGGAACTGAACTGTTTGGTTTCAGTCTCTTGATAACTCTGCGCTGAAATATCGTGGCAGAACGTTACTGACAGTTCTCCCGTGTTTTTATGGAACAATCAGTACGCCGGGAAAGCTTTAAACATCACATCAAGCAACTCTATGGGCTAGTGTCTGTTTGCATTAATTTAAATATGCAATCTAAGTTTTATCTATGAACAGCTGTTTTGCAATAAGGTGACACGCGTGTTCACTGATACACATATTGGCCATGTGACAACCTGTCATATCAGTGAATAGCAGTTGCATTGTTATTCACATTCTCCTTGTCCCTGCTTGCTCCACATTTCCTCATATTAGAAGTTCCTATTACAGATAGTTACATAGTGCCAAACAACATATTTTACAGTAATATTGTTTCTTAAGGTGTGTCTCTTGAGAAGAAGCAGTATTTTTGTCTGCCTTGTTATGTAGGAGAACTAGATTTTTTTCTGAGTCAGATCATACAACACTAGTCTGTAAGTTCATGAATCTCAAAACCTAACAAACTGGTGTACAGAATACTTTGTCTTTATTTTAAGAGATTTCGCTTTATTGTGAAATAATTGTCATGAGAACAAATTTGCTGTTGAGTAAACTTGAATAAATTTGCTGTTGAGTAAACTTGTGCTTCAATAGTCTTGCTATAGTGTGAATCAATGAACAAAACTTATAAAATAATAAAGCCATTGTTCAAATTTGAGACACATCCAGACATGGAAGACCAGTAATTGTAACTTGTTTATTTTATGTAGTATGTAAAAAAAAGTAGTTTAGATGTGGTGTCACATGTATATAAGAATATATTATAATTTTTCTCGACACATCTGATTTGATTCATGTTGCTACACTAAAAAGGGGTTCAATTTTTCTCCCTGCCTAATTACTGCAATAAAATACAACTGAAAGATAATATCTTAAATGAGAAAGCAAATCAGCATATAGTATGAATGGATAACACTGAGTAAGATGTTATTGTGTAATCAAGCGAAAGACATTAATGAATCATTCTCTCGTATTCAATACATTGTGATATTTTTCTATGCTTATTTCAGTTGACAGGAAAGCAAATATAGTATTTACAGACCTATGGTTTCTCAGAATATAGTGTTATAAAATATTCTCAAAAGGTGAAATTGTCAAACAGGCGCGCGTGCACACTCACACACACACACACACACACACACACACACACACACACACACCTGTGCCCCTACACATAACACTGTCAATATTAACTTGTGCTGTAAAGTTGCAGCTACAGATATGTTGTTGCTCTTTATTTCCTCCTTGTGAGGTCATTATTATTTTAAGGGAAATACTGTTATTATAATGTGTATAAAAGTTACAATCATAGGAAGCAATAAATACACTTGCAGTACATGAAAAGCACACTAGTTATGTGAATGACAACAGATTTACATGAAATTATTCTGCAAGCAGTGGATTGTTTTTTGTATAAAATTATAACAGTGGCAGTGAGGAATGTCAATTGATAAAGCTAGAGCTTATCATGTTTTATGCAACCTGCTTTAGCCTACCATCTTTTTCCATTTAATTTACACTTCAAAAATTAAGTCACAGTAAATTCTTTGTATAACAATGAAAACAATTTTTACAAAATAATTCAATTGGATAGATAAAAAACCTACTCATCAAGCAGCGGCAGAGCACACACATGGAACAAAGTTATAATTAGGCAAGATTTCGGAGCCAATGACTCCTCCTTCAGGCAAAAGGGCTGAAGTGGAAGGAAGAGGGGTGAAGGAAAAAGACTGAAGAGGTCTAGGAAAAGAGGTAGATTTCAGGACAGTCACCCAGAACCAAGGGCCAGGGGAGACTTACCAGACAGGATGAGAAGCAAAGACTGATTGTTGGTTATTCTCCCCATTTCCTAGACCTCTCCAGTCCTTTCCTTCACCCCCTTTCTTTCACTTCAACCCTTCTGCCTGAAGAAGGGGCCATTGGCTCCAAAAGCTTGCCTAATTATACTGTGCTTTCATGTGTGTGTTCTGCCTCCATTTGGGGAGTTAATTCTTTGTGATAGATGCACTGGTCAGTACTTGCACACCTCCTAGTACAGTGAGTAAATACAAACAAAAGTAAATAAAGACAACACTCTTAGCTTCCAGAACCATAGGTTTCTTCTTTAGGACAGAAGAGAGGAAATAATTGGGAAGATTAGAGAAGGAGAACGATTCAAACCCCTCTCCACCCATCCTGATTTAGGTTTTCAGTGATTTCCTTCCCTAATCCACGCTTGTGCTAAGTCTGAAATGACGTCATTGTCGACAGGACGTTAAACACTAATCTCCTCCTCTAGATGAGGGGATAGGAAGGAGGTCACTTAAAGTACATGTTAAGGTGGAGCCAACATCTCTCACAGAGGCAAAAGACAAAGATGTCATATACTCCTTTCTGCCCTGAAGAACGAACTCCTGGCTCCCAAAGCTGCACCACTATCTTTATCTGTGTGTGTGTGTGTGTGTGTGTGTGTGTGTGTGTGTGTGTGTGTGTGTGTGTGTGTGAGCTCAACTGGAAGTAGCTCCTCCTGGTAAGTACTGAGCAGCCAGTTTTTTTCCTTGTGAATTTAATACATTTCTGAATTCAAATTTTCATTTGTATACAATACTTTCAGTATAAGATTATAGTGAATCTTTCTGTGCAACTTTTTTCACACTTTTAGCTTATGTCAATTCGGTAGTAGCTTTATAAAATTTATTTTCCAATCCCCGCCCCCCACATTTCCTTGCATGCTATTCTTTATATTTCTTTTTATATGAAACCTGAATCATTCTGTGTTAATTAGTTTCTGTGACATAATTCTAACAAATTTGTAATGAGGAAGCAGTGTACAATCCAGATTTCTTCCCTCAAGTTACTTTTTATTGGATCTTTAGTATTGTTATCGAGCATGGTGACACAGCAGTTAATCGAATGAACTCACATTCAGGAGGAGCAGCATTCACACCTCACTTGGCCATCCAGATTTAGGATTCATGAGGCGGATACTGTAGTGCGTGTGATGAAAGCCAGTTAAAATCCCTGACTATCCTTGTCCAGCCCAAGTATGTGCTCCATTGTCATTGACAGAACATTAAAATCTAATTTTTTTAAATTTGTATTGTATCAGTTATTCAAAATACAGAATGAAATTTACTGTTATACTACTTGTTAACATAGCTTTTTTTTTCTTCACTGTCTGATTGCTGTGTAAAATAGCACATAAAATAATCTCCATGATCCGATTGTGAAATATACAACGTACATTTTTAAAGGAATTACACTGCCAGTTTTTGATTGATTTACAATAACAAATTAATTATATAGTCTGATCCTCGAACGATGATGGTATGCGCATGTACGTTCTTTCCACTTGAAGGAAGCATACGTCTGGGTCTCTCGCTTCCTTATGCAGAATTCATCACTTACCACCACCATCAGCAATGACAATTCGCAACAAATGAAATATAAATGCGCTAAACAACTCACTATGATCACATTTAATGCACGCATTGGCTATGGCATTAAGTACCACGCTTGAGAACGCTACTGAATGTGCTCATTGGCTGTCAATGTATCCATGATTCAGGTGCGCAGAACGAGCCAAAACTCTACCGCCATCGTTCGTGGCTCCAGCTATAATTGCTTTGCGCTTTTCTTTCATTCTCTTAAGTTCATTTTGGATTGGCATTCAGTTTGTCAATACAGTCTGTGGTTATTTCTGTGTTGTTGTATCTAGTCTATGCATTTCTCATGTGATAGAACTCTGCTACTGCAAGTAGACTGCATTTTCATATTTCATCTGTTAAGGTAAAAGAGGACAAGGAGGATCTACACTCGACAGCTAATTTATCATTTTGTATATTGAATTTATTTCTATATTAGTTTCTGTGCTGTAAGATACACTGTACTATGTCTCAATATCCTCAGTACAGAATAAATTGATAGTTTTTTATGTTTGTTATACTACTACTGTGCTACCCAAGAAAGAGTAAACTGTCTATTGAAAATAAACAAGTGTGATCAGTGTTCCATTAAAAGTCAGTGTAACAGTTTCTTTGAAACAATTCAGATGTATTTTTTGAATAAAATGTTTCTACACTACACAACTTTCTTTCTGTCTGTATGTCTTTGCGCGTATGTGTGATATTTTTGCAAACATTACCCACTTTGAAACTTCTTGGCAGATTAAAACTGTGTGCCAGACCGAGACTCAAACTCGGGACCTTTGCCTTTCGCGGGCAAGCGCTCTACCATCTGAGCTACCCAAGCACAACTCACACCCCATCCTCACAGCTTTACTTCCGCCAGTACCTTGTCTCCTGCTTTCCAAACTTCACAGAAACTCTCCTGCAAACCTTGCAGAACTATCACTCCTGCTTGGGTAGCTGAGATGGTAGAGCACTTGCCTGCGAAAGGCAAAGGTCCCGAGTTCGAGTCTCGGTCCGGCACACAGTTTTAATCTGCCAGGAAGTTTCATCAGTGCACATTCCGCTGCATAGTGAATATCTTATTCTGGATTACCCACTTTATTTATACAACAGCCACAAGAAAGTTAGAACTGAAGGCTCAAATGTTGAATGCAGTCATAACGATTAGCTTACTGCCATTCCAATATTCTGATATTGAATTTCACACTGCCATCGCCGAAATTCCAATTCAGGTGGCAAGAAACCAAGTGAATGGAAAGAATAAGAAGAAAAAAAATGACTAGACAATGTGTGAGGTGTGGTCTTCCAGCCCAGACCGAACCAGTGTTAAAGGGCTGTTCTGGCAGCCGTTGAGGGAACAAGGTGCAACCAATACCAGACTGTGGTACACACTGGACTGAATGGTGTCTGGCATCTGTCGTGCTTGGATCATTCCAGTGACTGGGGGGAAGGTTGAGAATGACATTGCTCACAGAGTTTCAGCGGTACACTCAATCTGAAGTGTTGTCTCTGTAAGTGATTAGGGGGTTTCTAGTTCTGAACTGAGTAAAAGGCCTGAGGGTTTGAGCCAGGTACTTGGAAAGCTCAGTGACAAGCCAAGCTGTGACTTCCTGGGCTTAAGCCAGAGGCTGTTGTTGCCCATGTGTGGTAGGGGACAAGTATGTTTTAGCTCAGACAACTTTCCATCTAATCCAGGTATTTATGCTGTAAGAGACCCTGAAGTATTAATTAAAATCCAAAGAAATTAATGACTCCACAGATGAAATGATAAAATCCTTATGATCAACTGCTGGACTACACATCTCTTGACATTAAGAGGTTTAATATAGTAACAACTGTAGCCTTTTTCAAATAATTTTTTCTCTTGTGCTCTCTCTTAACTGATAACTTGAGCCTTCTATATTACTTTTCTTCTCATCTGTTAAACACTTCATTACTGCTCTCTCTCCAGGGATAAAAAACAACAGCCAGATAATTTGCTCACAAAACTATCTCTGTTTTTTGCTTACACATTAGCACATCATACTTGCCTTCACTTAGGGAATGGTTTCCATTCCTGTTCACTTGCCCTGTTCTTGTGATGTGACTAAGATGTGAATTTCTACCAAACATATCGGCTGCATATTTGTTTTGTCGTGTTCACTTGTATTACTGTCCCATGCTATCCTACATTAGTGCGATGTAATTACCTATATGTTGTCTGCAGAAAAGAAGTGTTACAGTAATAGAAACATATGGATATGGAAGGAGGGACAGTAGAATAAATACTCCTGTTGGAGAAGTAAGAAAAGTGAAAGTTAAGAATGAATTTGCTAGGATCAAAGAAAGAAGATGATAGAGCCCCAAAGACAGAATCACTTGAAGGCTGGGTGCGAACCACAGTTCATCAGTGCCTCTGCAGCTCCTGTCGGGTATGGAAATGACTCTCGGCTGACACTGCAATTTTAGTTGGGTGAGCACTGGGTCCAAATCTTTGATTATGATGTAGCCACTGTCTATCAGCCTGTCGGCCACTCGAATTGCAATAGCCTCTTTCAGAACACAGTCCCAAAATGACGACATCTGTCTTAATACATGTGTTTCTTCACACTTTATTGAGTCTCCTGTAGCCATGCAGTATTCTGCAAGTGCAGATTTTGTTGGTTGCATAAGTTCAGTTTTAACTTCCCTTCCCCTGTGAAATTTAAAATTAAATTAATATGACTGAATAATATCTACTTACTTGAATGGAAACTTTTGGGCAAGAGACATTGCTTCAACAATATTTTCACACTATTATCTCCCACTCTTCCAGGTATAAAATTAATTACTCCACCTAGAATAAAATCTTTGTGGCTCTTCAGAATTCTGGTGATTGTCGACTCTGAAAAGTCTTAAAATAATCGGAGGCACAGTTGTACACCATGGGGAAGCCATCTTGGGTACTGTGACGTACTCATTCTGCAGCTTGAGAATCACTGTCCAAGTTGTTGTTGTTGTTGTGGTCTTCAGTCCTGAGACTGGTTTGATGCAGCTCTCCATGCTACTCTATCCTGTGCAAGCTTTTTCATCTCCCAGTACCTACTGCAACCTACATCCTTCTGAATCTGCTTAGTGTATTCATCTCTTGGTCTCCCTCTACGATTTTTACCCTCCACGCTGCCCTCCAATACTAAATTGGTGATCCCTTGATGCCTCAGAACATGTCCTACCAACCGATCCCTTCTTCTGGTCAAGTTGTGCCACAAACTTCTCTTCTCCCCAATCCTATTCAATACTTCCTCATTAGTTATGTGATCTACCCATCTAATCTTTAGCATTCTTCTGTAGCACCACATTTCGAAAGCTTCTATTCTCTTCTTGTCCAAACTATTTATCGTCCATGTTTCACTTCCATACATGGCTACACTCCATACGAATACTTTCAGAAATGACTTCCTGACACTTAAATCAATACTGGATGTTAACAAATTTCTCTTCTTCAGAAACGCTTTCCTTGCCATTGCCAGCCTACATTTTATATCCTCTCTACTTCGACCATCATCAGTTATTTTGCTCCCCAAATAGCAAAACTCCTTTACTACTTTAAGTGCCTCATTTCCTAACCTAATTCCCTCAGCATCACCCGACTTAATTAGACTACATTCCATTATCCTTGTTTTGCTTTTGTTGATGTTCATCTTATATCCTCCTTTCAAGACACTGTCCATTCCATTCAACTGCTCTTCCAAGTCCTTTGCTGTCTCTGACAGAATTACAATGTCATCAGCGAACCTCAAAGTTTTTATTTCTTCTCCATGAATTTTAATACCTACTCCGAATTTTTCTTTTGTTTCCTTTACTGCTTGCTCAATATACAGATTGAACAGCATCGGGGAGAGGCTACAACCCTGTCTTACTCCCTTCCCAACCACTGCTTCCCTTTCATGCCCCTCGACTCTTATAACTGCCATCTGGTTTCTGTACAAATTGTAAATAGCCTTTCGCTCCCTGTATTTTACCCCTGCCACCTTTAGAATTTGAAAGAAATTGAAAGAAGTTGTGTATCAATTTAATAAAGTCCAGAATTTAATCTCTTAAAGTAGAGCATAAACAATCATGGTGCAGGCTCTTCTGATTTTCCAGGATACAAAGTTCCCTATGAGCTACAACATACCAAATAATGTTCCGAGCCACAGGTAAGGGAGAAGTTAAAATAACCAGAGAACTGATGGTACCTTTTCCATTCATGAATTTGTAATTTTCCATAAATGATTTTCCTAGCTCCATTCCAGTTTCTCTTGTATGAGATGAAATGTTATCATTATTCATCAAATTACAATCACTATTCAAAATGGCAGGTTACAACAATGCCACTAATCACAATTCCACTGCGATCCTACTTGCCGCAACTCTTAATCCAAAGTAAGTCCATCATACATGTAACATTCCACATTCTATCCACAGTGTGTTTATATCACGAGTCAGAGATAATCTCTCTCTTGCAGTCGTAACAAGTCTTTGAGCCATAAATTTGATATTGCAGTGCTGATAGCTAGGATGTTGGACTCCTGAAGTTATTAGCTCCCATGTGACCACATCACAAATGTGTCATCAACATATCTGAGAAAACATGTAGGTTTCAATGCAGCTGTTCCCAGAGCTTTCTTTTTGGAATCCTCCATAAACAAGTTTGCCACAACCAGTGATACAGGGCGCCATTTCAGTGCTATCCGTTTGTTTGTAACAGTCGCCTCTGACGTGAAGGGATGTTGATGTGAGGACAAATTCAAACAGATTAGTCACTATTGGAGGCATTTCTCCCTGACCAACGTGGGGAATGAGCAAGTGGCATTCTGGTGAATAGGGAGACCGCATCAAAGCTCACGGTACGGTCCTGGTTACAAAGGCATAGTTCTTGCAGCTATTGAATGAAACATACAGAGTTCCTGATGTGGTGCTGACATTTAACGGCTTCGGAGCTTAATACTGCCTTTAGATGTTTGCCCAACTGGGGGATAGGTGTGCGTATGTTACTCACAATTGAATGTAGAGAAACATCTTATTTGTGAACCTTTGGTAAGCCATAGAGGCTTGATGGTGCAGCAGCTCATGGGCAAAGCAGAGACTGGCGTAGAACTCAATGGTCTTGTCCATGTTATTGGTCAGATTGCTCTTCAATTTTCTGTGTGCTGAATCTTCGAGTAGGTTGTACATGCTTTGTTTATACTCTAACAGTGGAAGTAGTACAGTGGCATTTCATTTGTCTGCAGTTAGAGTGACTACTTCAGGATCATTCCATAGTTCTCAAACGGCAGCTCTTTTTGCTTTCGTGATCTCCATACTTGGTGGAATGACTCTGTGATCATATGACTCCATTTTCTGATGTTTTTCTTTGCATCATCGTTGTGGAAGGTGGAAATTACATTCTCCTCCTGGATCGGGAATGAAGATGGATTGTAAATCCCCCCCACACACACACATGTCTGTAAAATAATATTCTTTTCACCAAAGAGCTCATCACATCTGCATATCATATTAGGGGTGACATGATTCACAGCCCCCTACCTTCAAAGTCAATTAATCCAGAAACATCACTTGACATAATAGCTTATGTACTAAGTTGTTATAATGTAAGACTTCTCTCAGGTAATCTGTAAGGCAAACATACTTATTACCATAAGTCTTACGCCACAAATACACCTTAGTGTCACTACAAGCACTTAATAGCCTCCAGATACACTGCTTTTAAAGCTCAAATCATCTTCATCATATTCTTTATATCTTAAATAATTTTCATAATCAGGCATAAGAACATTGTGTACTTTAATATACTCAGTAGGTTTTCTGCTACATTGCCCACAAAATTAGTGTAGCATTGTTGGATTCAACTTTTTTTGTGCTTCATGTTCAGCTAGTTCCTGTACGCATTCCTCCAAACTAGTCAAAGTGGTTGGGGCACAAATTACTTCAGAAAATTCTTTATTTTGTTCTAAAATTTCTGCTCATTTTCCCATATCTGAGATTTGATCATTTAACATCTTAGGTTCATTGTGTACCTCTTTAAACTACTCATTCACCTAGTTTCTTACTGAGTTACACAAATTATTTAATTCAGTCTATAACTTTTTAGTCAAATTTAATATTATTTTTTCCACATTAGAAATCTTATCTACTTTTGCAGACTTTCCCTATGTTTTTAAATTTGAGAAATTTGTATTTAACTTTTTTAATTCCTATTCTTGGATTGCAATACTATTTGCCAACTCTTCTAACTTTCCTAATATTTCTGATAAACTGCCTTGCATGTTGTGGGTGGTGTAACTAGTGTTGTTGGTTGCACTCCATGTACAATCGATCACCTGGTTGCACGTGTGTGCCAACTTTATGCAGTGCCACTAAGCCATGCCATGTGACTTCTTCTTCTTTCGCAGTTGGAGCAGGTGCTCAGAGAGAGCTCTGAACTATTGAAGCTACTGATGTTACATAATCAGGTTTACGATAATTCTTCTGTGTTATAACAGCAATGTTTCCATTCTACATTTACTTTTACAGTTGCTGGCAATGCAAATTGCTCAGAACTTATGGCTAACAATAGATTGGAACATGTGTGTATAATTCTTTGACATGTGAGTCCGAATGAAAGTTCTGAAATCTCCTTCATTTGTTTGGACATCAACAGTCTCGTCCACATCTTTTTCTTTGGAACTCCCGTACCACCAAGGTGCAACACCAAAGCATAAGTGGGCCTTCACAGCAGGTGGAAACCCAGAACCATGGGTCAGAGGAGACTTACCACACAGGACGAGAAGGGAAGACACTGTTGGGAACAGCATTGGACAAGATTTGGGAACCTGAGAGCTTAAAGGTGGAAGACAGGGTAATATGCAGACAGAGATTACTGCTTAAATGTCATAAATGAGTCAATAAGAGTGAAAAGATAAGTGCATTGTATGTAACAGAGGTGAGAGGCAGTGGTGAAAAATAGGTGGATAAGACCATGAAAGATGTAGAAACCTAAAATGGAGTGAAGCAAAGAGTAGTTACTCTGAAGAAATGCTGAGACAGAAGAAATTAATGTAAATTAAGGCCAGGTGGGTGGCAAGAACCAAGGATATGTTGTAATGCTAGTTCCCACCTGCGGAGTTCTCAGAAACCGATGTCTGGGGGAAGAATCCAGATGGCTTGTATGGTGAAACAGGCGTCAAGGTCACGATTGTCATTTTGTAGAACATGGTCTGCAACATATTAGTGAGAGTCACCAGTATACACCCTCTGCCCATGTCCATTCATCCTAATTCATAATTTTGTGGTACTCTTGTCGATGTAGGAGACCAAACAGTGTTTACGTAACAGTGGTATATCACATGTCATTTCACAGGTGGCCCTCACTTTGATAGTATATGTTTTGCCAACTACAGGGCTGCTATAGGTGGTGGTAGGAGGGTGCATAGGGCAAGCCTTGCAGCAGGGATTGTTACAGGGGTAGGAGCCAGAGGGTAGGGAGATGGGTGCAGAAGGAGCACAAGATCTGCCAAGAATACTGTGGACATTGGGAGGGTGACAGAAAGCTATTCTAGGTGTGATGGGCAAAATTTCAGACAGAATAGATCTCGTTTCAGGGCATGATTTTAGGAAGTCATGGCCCTGTCGACGTAGCTGGTTAACACATTCCAGACCAGGATAATACTGAGTCACCAGTGGTGTGTTCCAAAGTTGTTTTTTGGAGGGATCAGCAGTACCAGGACTGGATGTGATGATCCGGGAACTGATTTTTAACTAGGCTGGTAGGGTAATTACGTGCAGTGAAGACAGGTGTATTGCTGTAAAGAGTCTGCATCTGAACAAATACATTTACCTCAGATGCCAAGGCTGTATGGGAGGGAACGTTTGATGTGGAAAGGATGGCAACTGTCAGAATGTAAGTACTGTTGTTTGTTGGTAGGTTTAATGTGGACGAAAGAGTGTAGCTGGCCTTTGGTGAGGACGAGATCAACATCAAGGAAAGTGGCATGGGATTCAAAATAGGACAGTGAGATGTAATTGGGAGAAGGTATTCAGAGATTCCAGGAATTTTAGCATGTTTGCTTCACCAGAGTCCATATGGTAAATCAATGTATTGAAACCAAACTAGGGGCTGAAGACACATAGATCCCAAGAAAGTGCCCTCCAAGCAACCCATGAAAAGGTTGGCACAGGAAGGAGCCATCCTGGTTCCCATGGCCATACCCCTGACCTGTTTGTATATCTGCCCCTCAAAGGTGAAGTAGTTTTTAGTAAGTATCAAATTGATTAAGGTGAGTAGGAAGGATGTCATAGGTTTGAATCAGGTGGGCACTGACTGAGGAAATGTTCAGCAGCAGACAGACCATGAACATGGGGGATGTTGGCAAATAGGAAGGTGGCATCAATGGTGACAAGCAAGGTATGTAGTGGGAGTAGGACAGGTACGGATTGCAGATGGTCTAGGAAATGGTTGGTATCTTTTATGTAGGTGCGGAGTCTTTGTATTATGGGTTGCAGGTGTTGGTCAACTAAGGCAGATATACAGTATGTGATAAAAGTATCAGGACACCCCCAAAAAATATACTTTTTCATATTAGGTGCAATGTGCTACCATGTACTGCCAGGTACTCCATATTGCAACCTCAGTAGTCATTAGACATCGAGAGAGCACAATGGGGCGCGCCACAGAACTCAAGGACTTCGAATGTGGTCAGGTGATTGGGTGACACTTGTGTCGTACACAAGTACATGAGATTTCCACACTCCTAAACATCCCTAGCTCCACTGTTTCCAACTTCACAGTGAAGTGGAAACATGAAGGGACACATACAGCACAAGAGCATACAGGCCACCCACGTCTGTTGACTGACAGAGACCACCGACAGTTGAAGAGGCTCATAATGTGTAGTAGGCAGACATCTATCCAGACTATCACACAGGAATCTCCAAGACCTGCTGGTCAATAGTAAACGAAATAAGAGACAATAAAACGAAACTAAAAGGTAATATCAACATACAGATATCTAATAACAATATTGATGTCACCAATGCTCAAGAGATCAGTAACATTTTAATGACTATTTCATAGATGATATAGAGTACCACAGCTAAAGTATTGTTGGAAGTCTTGCTGAGGACTTTTCTGAAACTAATCAACTCCATGAGCTTGAAATCAAGGATATTTTGCAGCTTATCAGAAAATGTAAAAATAAAAAATCGCTTGGCTGGGATGAAATTTCTCCATTTTTACTTAGTGTGAAAACAATCTAGAATATCATTTGGTGCATCTAATAAATAGTGTCTTAAAAGAAGGAGTGTTCCCTGACATACTAAGATTAGCCATTGTTAAACCTCTCTACAAAAAAGGTGATAAACAACTAGTAGAAAATTACAGACCACTCGCTTTAACCTCCATTTTTAGCAAGTTAATTGAAAAAATAATTCTGAAATATATGTTAGAGCATTATAATAAACACAACATCCTGGGAGATTTTCAGCATGGTTTCAGAAGTAGTCGTAGCACCATGAGTGCAACACTTCAATTTATGCTGAAAGCTCTTGACAAAATTGATGAAGGCATGTAAGTAGCTGGAGTTTTCCTAGGCCTATCAAAGGCTTTTTATAGGGTTGATCATGAGGTACTTCTGTCAAAACTGGCCAGAGATGCCATAAGTGGAAAACTATTGCACCTCATCACATCATATTTAAAAAACAGAAGACAGTGTACCTCAATCTCACACAATAAAGGAGAAACATTAAAAAGTTACACATCAAGGGTCAGGAATATTAAATTTGGTGTGCCTCAGGGATTGATAATTAGTCCTTTCCTTTTATATGTGACGTCAATGACTTACCAAAGATAGTAAAAAATGATACCTTCATTACAATGTATGCAGATGACAGTTCAGGCCTTTGTTGGGGAAATGGTATTCTTAATCTCAGCATAGAGGTAAAAAAATTTATAGATATTGCAAAGGAAAAGTTTGAAAATGACAATCTAAAAGTCAACTTACAAAAAACAAATATAATCCCCTTCAATGTTGGTGATTTGCAAACTTGTACTGATTCTCAAGATAGTAATATTTCAGGTAAAATCTAAAGTGAGTATAAATTCCTAGGTATATGCAGAGATAGCAAACTACTGTGGACACAAAAAATTGACAATGTATGTGCAAGGCTATCATCTAGCTAGCCTATATGTTTTAAGCCCCCCCATGAACCACGGACCTTGGCGTTGGTGGGGAGGCTTACGTGCCTCAACGATACAGATAGCCGTATCGTAGGAGCAACCACAATGGAGGAGTATCTGTTGAGAGGCCAGACAAACGTGTGGTTCCTGAAGAGGGGCAGCAGCCTTTTCAGTAGTTGCAGGGGCAACAGTCTGAATGATTCACTGATCTCGCCTTGTAACACTAACCAAAATAGTCTTGCTGTTCTGGTGCTGCGAACGGCTGAAAGCAAGGGGAAACTACAGCCGTAATTTTTCCCGAGGGCATGCAGCTTTACTGTATGATTAAATGAAGATGGCATCCTCTTGGGTAAAATATTCCGGAGGTAAAATAGTCCCCCATTCAGATCTCCGGGCGGGGACTACTCAGGAGGACGTTGTTATCAGGAGAAAGAAAACTGGCGTTCTACGGATTGGAGCATGGAATGTCAGATCCCTTAATCGGGCAGGTAGGTTTAAAAAGGGAAATGGATAGGTTAAAGTTAGATATAGGAGGAATTAGTGAAGTTCGGTGGCAGGAGGAACAAGACTTTTGGTCAGGTGAATACAGGGTTATAAATACAAAATCAAATAGGGGTAATGCAGCAGTAGGTTTAATAATGAATAAAAAAATAGGAGTACGGGTAAGCTACTACAAACAGCATAGTGAACGCATTATTGTGGCTAAGATAGACACGAAGCCCAAGCCTACTACAGTAATACAAGTTTATATGCCAACTAGCTCTGCAGATGATGAAGAAATTGATGGAATGTATGAGGAGATAAAAGAAATTATTCAAATAGTGAAGGGAGATGAAAATTTAATAGTCATGGGTGACTGGAATTAAAGCGTAGGAAAAGGGAGAGAAGGGAACATAGAAGGTGAATATGGATTGGGGCTAAGAAATGAAAGAGGAAGCCGTCTGGTAGAATTTTGCACAGAGCATAACTTAATCGTAGCTAACACTTGGTTTAATAATCATGAAAGAAGGTTGTATACATGGAAGAACCCTGGAGATACTAAAAGGTATCAGATAGATTATATAATGGTAAGACAGAGATTTAGGAACCAGGTTTTAAATTGTAAGACATTTCCAGGGGCAGATGTGGACTCTGACCACAATCTACTGGTTATGAACTGTAGATTAAAACTGAAGAAACTGCAAAAAGGTGGGAATTTAAGGAGATGGGACCTGGATAAACTGAAAGAACCAGAGGTTGTACATAGTTTCAGGGAGAGCATAAGGGAACAACTGACAGGAATGGGGGAAAGAAATACGGTAGAAGAAGAATGGGTAACTTTGAGGGATGAAATAGTGAAGGCAGCAGAGGACCAAATAGGTAAAAAGACGAGGGCTAGTAGAAGCCCTTGGGTAACAGAAGAAATATTGAATTTAATTGATGAAAGGAAAAATATAAAAATGCAGTAAATGAAGCAGGCAAAAAGGAATACAAACGTCTCAAAAATGAGATCGACAGGAAGTGCAAAATGGCTAAGCAGGCATGGCTAGAGGACAAATGTAAGGATGTAGAGGCTTATCTCACTAGGGGTAAGATAGATACTGCGTGTAGGAAAATTAAATTAAAGAGACCTTTGGAGAAAAGAGAACCACTTGCATGAATATCAAAAGCTTTGATGGAAACCCAGTTCTAAGCAAAGAAGGGAAAGCAGAAAGGTGGATGGAGTATATAGAAGGTCAATACAAGGGCGATGTACGTGAGGACAATATTATGGAAATGGAAGAGGATGTAGATGAAGATGAAATGGGAGATACGATACTGCGTGAAGAGTTTGACAGAGCACTGAAGAACCTGAGTCGAAACAAGCCCCCGGAGTAGGCAACATTCCATTAGAACTATTGACAGCCTTGGGAGAGCCAGTCCTGACAAAACTCTACCATCCGGTGAGCAAGATGTATGAGACAGGTGAAATACCCTCAGACTTCAAGAAGAATATAATAATTTGAATCCCAAAGAAAGCAGGTGTTGACAGATGTGAAAATTACCGAACTATCAGTTTAATAAGTCACAGCTGCAAAATACTAATGCGAATTCCTTACAGACGAATGGAAAAACTAGTAGAAGCCGACCTTGGGGAAGATCAGTTTGGATTCCGTACAAATGTAGGAACACGTGAGGCAATACTGACCCTACAACTTATCTTAGAAGAAAGATTAAGTAAAGGCAAACCTACGTTTCTAGCATTTGTAGACTTAGAGAAAGCTTTTGACAATGTTGATTGAAATACTCTCTTTCAAATTCTGAAGGTGGCAGGGGTAAAATACAGGGAGCGAAAGGCTATTTACAATTTATACAGAAACCTGATGGCAGTTATAAGAGTCTAGGGGTATGAAAGGGAAGCAGTGGTTGGGAAGGGAGTGAGACAGGGTTGTTGCCTATCCCCGATGTTATTCAATCTGTATATTGAGCAAGCAATAATGGAAACAAAAGAAAAGTTCGGAGTAGGAATTAAACCCATGGAGAAGAAATAAAAACTTTGAGGTTCGCTGATGACATTGTCATTCTGTCAGAGACAGCAAAGGACTTGAAAGAGCAGTTGAACGGAATGGACAGTATCTTGAAAGGAAGATATAAGATGAAGATTAACAAAAGCAAAACTAGGATAATGGAATGTAGTGGAATTAAGTCGGTTGATGCTGAGGGAATTAGATTAGGAAATGAGACACTCAAAGTAGTAAAGGTGTTTTGCTATTTGGGAAGCAAAATAACTGATGATGGTCGAAGTAGAGAGGATATAAAATGTAGACTGGCAATGGGAAGGAAAGCGTTTCTGAAGAAGAAAAATCTGTTCACATCGAGTGTAGATTTACGTGTCAGGAAGTCGTTTCTGAAAGTATTTATATGGAATGTAGCCATGTATGGAATTGAAACATGTACGATAAATAGTTTAGACAAGAGGAAAATAGAAGCTTTCAAAATGTGGTGCTACACAAGAATGCTGAAGATTAGATGGGTAGACCACATAACTAATGAGGAGGTATTGAATAGAATTGGGGAGAAGAGGAGCTTGTGGCACAACTTGACTAGAAGAAGGGATCGGTTGGTAGGACATGTTCTGAGACATCGAGGGATCACCAATTTAGTATTGGAGGGCAGCATGGAGGGTAAAAATCATAGAGGGAGACCAAGAGATGAATACACTAAGCAGATTCAGAAGGATGTAGGCTGCAGTAGGTACTGGGAGATGAAGAGGCTTGCACAGGATAGAGTAGCATGGAGAGCCGCATTAAACCAGTCTCAGGACTGAAGACCACAACAACAACAACATATGTTTTAAGAAGAATAGCTCAATATGTCAATACCTAAACAATGAGGATGATGTATTTTGGTTTAATACATCCATTTCTAGCATATGGTCTTGCATTGTGGGGTGGGGCTTCCAAAATTCATGTAGACTGAGTATTTAAACTTCAGAAAAGAGCCTTGAGAATATTAGGCAAAAAAGATGCTAGAACATCATCTAAGGGGTTGTCTATAGAATTTAAAATTTTGACTATCTATTCAATGTATATGTTTGAAACAATAGTATTAACTGCAGAAGATAAAGAAATATACCTGTCATAATGCAGAAATTCATGATCACAGTACTAGACAAGTACAAAATTACCATATGATAATATGGTACAAAATTACCATATGATAATATGGTAATTTTGTACTTGTCTAGTACTGTGATCATGAATTTCTGCATTATGACAGGTATATTTCTTTATCTTCTGCAGTTAATACTATTGTTTCAAACATATACATTGAATAGATAGTCAAAATTTTAAATTCTATAGACAATCCCTTAGATGATGTTCTAGCATCTTTTTTGCCTAATATTCTCAAGGCTCTTTTCTGAAGTTTAAATACTACAGCATAAGACTTTAAAAAACTGCAAACAGTCCATATATTAATGGAGCAAAATACTTCAATGCACTGCCAAATGAACTGAAGGTAATAACTGGAGAGACATTCAAAAAACATCTAAAATCGTGGCTCATTGATGAGTGCTTCTATAGTCTACTGTAGAAACTAAAATCTAAAGTATTATTATGTCACATAATTTGGACTGCATTCTTAAGTTCCTATTATAAAGTAAAATTTGCTTGTATACCGTTGTATTGTACTACCAATTGCTATGCATGTAATTACATGTTTCGTGTAAATAAATTACAAAATAGGGGCAAAAAATGATATTGCCTAAATTGGGTAGGCAGCAGAATAGCTGTTGTGAGGGTGTGTGTGTGTGGGGGGGGGGGGGGGGGGGGATATTTTTCATTCATTTCTGGACATGATGAGAGGTAGTCGAAACTCTGCCATTCTCTTGACATATCATTAATGAATATTGATGTTGACAGGAAAATTGTTATGAACTATCATTAATGCAATATAAGCTATCCAGTCTTAGCATTTTAGGAAAACTAAATTGTGTGGTTGCCTTCATCTTAAATCAGTACTTACGTCTCCTAGAATATATATCCTGTCCTTAGACCATTTCGCAAAAAATAAGTCAATTTTCTGCAAGGACAATTCAATATTGGTGTCAGGTATACAGTACAAAAATATAGTTACGATTTTTAATGTGGGCTGTAACAGTGCAGCTGCTTCCATTGCATTTTCTATGCTTCTGTCACCCACACTAAGAACACTGTATTACACGAGTACTAACCTGATATATGTAGTCTCTTCTATGATGCCTGTTCAGAAGCACATCGGTCTGAAGCCATAAAACTGAAAATCTTAATTAGTACAGGATGGCATTTGCTCAAAAATGTACATGCCCACACAATTTTTGTTTCACTCAAACTCTACTGTAAGCTCTTACCAACTGAAATTGGGACTCGTCTGACCAGGACATGGTTTTCTAGTCATCTAAGGTCCAGGAGAGGCTCTGCAGGCAATTTTCTGCTGTTAGCAAAGGCACTTGCATTGGTTGTCTGCTGCCATTAATGCCAAATTTTGCTGCACTGTCCTAACCAAATATGATGCCTGTTCAGAAGCACATCGGTCTGAAGCCATAAAACTGAAAATCTTAATTAGTACAGGATGGCATTTGCTCAAAAATGTACATGCCCACACAATTTTTGTTTCACTTTTCCACATATTGTCTTCAAGATCCTACTGTTGGATGATGACCAATTTATTAACTTCATAGTAAAAAAATTGCTACTGAGGATAGACTATAATTATTAATAATAATTTGGCCTGTAAAAAGTGTTGTGATCTAGGACTTTGGAAAAGTGTATGGACTCATGTTATGCATCTGCATTGGTACTAGCCTGTTTACAGATACAAGCACAATATTGAACATATCAGTATATTATACAAAATTCAGAACTAATGGTTCAATCAGTTAATGAAGTACACCATCTTGTGCATAAAAATTGGCATGACAGAAGTATACCAGTCAAAGTTGAAATCTAATAAGCACAGAGTCAAAATTTGCAATGTAAAATATGGCTTCTTCTGAACTTTAATTATAATTATCTTGTAAGTTAATTATTTCCACAAAATTTTAACTATGTTAATGAAATGTTGGAATGCTGGTCTTTACAATGAGTGGTATCATGCTTACTAAATCTATCTATCAGCTCAAAATACTTTCAGTGCTATTATTTACTATAGTAAATTTTTAATCAGACATAACTTTTGATTAACATGGTTTTAAACAAAACTAACTGTGTTTCTGCTGTCAGATATGGAGACTACAATTACATCAATGAAATCTGACCTAAATAACAAATGGGCAGATTTTTGCCTACATCACATATGAATTTTACTGGAAATCAGAACTAAGGACACCCAGAGATGGAAAAAGAGAGAAAAAAATTATTGGTAGTAGTTGGGGTGTAATTAGGGCAAATGGAGAATGCCAGCTTGATCTGTCACATCATACCAGGACTGACATATATCAGAGGCCCCATCTCCCAATTTTGCTATGGTATGCGAAATACTACAGCTGAAATCCAGGTGATACACACAGTTGTAGCTCATCTTCACTGAGCCAGTGTTTATTAACTCGTACTGTAGTCCTCTTGTTTACACCTAACAGAGTACTAAGATTACCAATTTTATTTTTTAATGACCTGACAAAAATTTATATGTAAGAATAATTATGAGTCATCACCAAAGAGGGTAAAGGTGGATTCATAGGCAGCAGTACATCACTGTCCTCACTTTTTATAGTTTTCTGTTATAAGGAGATTGCGTACACACAGCAGGTGCTAGCTCCTTGACTGCATTGCTCCCAACAAATTGATTTACTCAGAACCAGCCACAGAAAAATTTTCTGTTCCTTTCTTGTTCAGGCAGACTTTCATACAATGACTTCTTTGTTTTCATCCAACTTTATTGCGACTTCTTAATGATATAATTAAATGTTTGTAATATTGTCCCATGAAAGAAATATAATTGTTTCCTTTTTTATGAATTTATCTATGCATTTGTAGCAGTAACAGTAAATATGAAAAGATGACCAAATAACGCGATACTTAAATTTCAGTCATTGCATAGAATGTAAACAAACAGTGATATACTGAAGTCCTGTAATAATCCCAGTTAGATGTTTTCAACTATTTATCATGAAATATGTATGTGGTTAAAAGACAGTGTTCCCTTCCCCCATTGCATTTTTTGTAGTTTACATACAACATATGTTATGCACCTATGAAGTGCTTGTTTATTATCCTGTATATGTTTTCTGAATTTACCTTGCAGTTCGTTTTTGTAACAAAAACTGCACCAAATATGGCACGAACATAGAAATCATGCTGCTCAACAAATCAATATGTTACATGTAGCTCGAAATAACTTGCCACACACACAGATTCACAGTCTTGTTCTCAGCCCAGTGTGTCTACCTTTTTGTTCCGAAGGAATGACCACCTCAGTCTGCAGTCATCTATTAAGCAGTATGTTTCATCCACTATCAGCAGTAATATTAGTTGTTAATGCAGTGATTTTCTTATTTGGTACTCCGGTCAACTGTATTATTAGTCATACTGGGATGAGCTGCCCATATGATCTTTTGCAGACTTGCTAACTGTAGCTTAGAAGTTCTGCCAGGTAGTGCTCACACACAACGAAACACCCACCACTTCCACCATACCCACCAATACAATACTATCTGCACTGATATGGGACAATTAATTTTACTCTTAACTCTCTGCTGCCACATTCAGCTTGTCCACACACAACCGAACTGTTACCTTCCAACCTAACCTAGACCTCGGGCTACACGACGGATCAGTCATCACAACAAACTGTCTATTCAATCATGTTATGTTATAGTTCATATAGGGAGATAAAGTATATGTTTACACAACCTGAAGATTCATTTGTGTAATAAAACAGCTTCTGAAATATAGTGTTAGTGAAGAATGCTGAAGATTATATGGGTATACCAGATAAAAAAATAGGTGGTACTAATGAAGTTGGTAAGAAGATAAATTAATGGTACAACTTGACTAAAGGATGGTACTGACTGATAGGACACATCACGAGGCATCAAGGAATCATCAAGTCAATTTGTGACTGTGGAGACTGCCTCAATTTGAAGTTTTTTATGTTTGTTGTACTACTACCGTGCCACCCAATAAAGATGAAACTGTCTATTGAAAATCAACAAGTGTGATCACTGCTCCATTAAAAGTCAGTGTAACAGTTTCTGTGAAACAATTCATATGTATTTTTTGAATAAAATGCTTCTATAATGCACAACTTTCTTTCTGTCTGTCTGTTTCTCTCTCTCTTTGTGTGTGTGTGTGGGGGGGTGATATTCCTGAAAGTTAACCACTTTATTTATACAACAGCTACAAGAAAGTTAAAACTGAAGTCTCAGATATCAAATGCAGGCATAATGATTGGCTTACTGCAATTCTAACACTTTGGTAGTGAATTTCACACTGCCATCCTCCAAAATCCAATTTGTGGGGTAAGAAACCAAGTGAATGGAAAGAATGAGAAGAAAAAAATGAATAGACAATTTGAGGTGTTGTCTTCAAGCTCAGACTAAAACAGTGATACTACCTCACACAGGATAGGGTTCTGTGTATCATCAGTTGTTAATACATACAGCTAATAATGGTACCCCTAAGTGGAAATGGCAGCAAGCGACAGGAAGGCTCACCTAGTGCATGCTTGGAGGCCTCATTCAGCCTGTTGAAGAGGCCGTTCTGGCAGCCATTGAGGGAACAATGTGCAACCAACACCAGACTGTGCTGTCCGCTGGACTGAACGGTGTCTGGTATCTACGGCTGTGCTTGGATCATTCCAGTGAGCAGAGGGAAGGTTGAGAATGACATTGCTCATGGAGTTTCAGTGATGCTCACAGTCTGGCATTTTCTCTGTAAATGTCTGGGGCTGTCTAGTTCAGAACTGAGTAGAAGGCCTGAGGATTTGAACCAGAGACTTGGAAAGCTCAGTGGTCAGTCGGGCTGTGACTTCCTGGACTTCAGCCGGTGCGTTGTGAATTGTAGTGTCCCCGTAAATGGGTTAGGGTGCACTGCACATCAGAGGCTGTTGTTACCCATGTGTGGTGTGGACACAAGTATTTTTTAGGTTAGACAACTCTCCATCCAATCCAGAATATTTGTAGTTGTAAGAGACCCTGAAGTATTAATTAAAATTCAAAGAAATTAATGGCTCCTACAGATAAAATCCTAATGATCAACTGCTGAAATAGTCATCTCTTGACATTAAGAGGTGTAATATATTAATAACTGTAGCCTTTTTATTGAATTTTCAGGTCATTTATTCACCAGCACTCTCTTTTAAGAGAGAATTATATTACTTCTATTCCTCATCTGTTAAACACTTCATTAATGCTCTCTCTCACTCTCTCTCTCTCTCTCTCTCTCTCTCTCTCTCTCTCTCTCTCTCTCTCCAGGGATAAAAACATGCTCAGGTACAAGAGCCAGATAATTTGCTCACAAAACTATCTCTGTTTTTTTTGCTTACATGGGAGCGCATTATATTTGCCTTCACTTAGGAAATAGTTTCCGTTCCTGTCCACTTCCCCCTGTTTTTGTGACTGACTAGACTAAGATGTGTATTTCCACCAAACATATCATGGGTGGAGTGGGAAACAGTATTGATAGGGATCAGGGCTACAATATTGAGTGTGACCTGGTAAAAATAGCATCTGCAACAAACCGTACAAATGTTGGCTTGGTTCCTGCTTTCCTGTCATTCAATCAAATGATTTGAAAATTGTACATAATGAGATGAATAAATCACATAACATATGACTGGACCCAATTGAACAGCTCTGTCAGGAGGGTCAATATAGAGCTAGATCAGCTGCTTCGGGTGGCTACTTTGTCAGGCATAGGTTTGGTTCCTGATGATGGTGTTGGTAGATTGGTAAGTGGGACTTCACAAGACATGGCCTGTGTCTCAATAGGAAAGGGAAACATAAACTGGCTGGGATGATAACAAAATCTTTAATTGGGGGGGGGGGGGGGGGGGGGGGGGGGCGCACTGAAGCTCATGGGAGTACTTTTTTAGGCTAAGATCAGTGTCCAGTCATCCTACATTGATTGAAATTAAGGTTAATGAAAAGTTCAGACAGGCAGGTACTAGACATGTGAAAATATCACAAGATTCTCATAACAGTACAGTGAAAATAATGTTAGGATGTCACAAGATTCACATAAAAGCACAGTGAAAAATAATGTTAATATATTGCATCAGAATATCAGTGGATTAAAAAACAAAGTAGATGAGCTTCTTGTTTGTTTAGAAGATTTAAAAACTGAGGATGGAATAGATGTACTATGCCTGTCTGCACATCATATAGTCACACGTACAGAAATGGTAAATGTAGGTGGATATAAGCTTTCAGCACGTGTAAGTAGAGATACTATGGAGAGAGGAGGAGTTGCCATATATGTTAAAATCAGTCATAGTATGAAAAATTTGGAAAATAAAAAATTTTGCGGAGAGCAACATATAGAAGCATGTGCACGTGAGCTTAAACTAAATAATGGCGCTTTTATAATTGTAGCCGTGTATAGGTTCCCATTGGGAAATTTTCAACTATTTTTGAAAAACTTGGATTCTTTGTTGTGCTACCTGTCAGACAAAGGAAAGCAAATTATTGTTTATGGGGATTTCAACATAGAGTTTCTGAAAGAGTCCGATAGAAAGCTTGACCTTGAAGTATTACTTGGTTCTTTCAATTTGACATCAGTTATTGATTTTCCTACTTGGGTGGTATTCTCTTGAATAACTTGAAAACTGCACCCTCCAGCAAAAATGTGTCACAGTACAATATTAAACTATATTAAATTTCCTACAAGAAAGGTCCTATTCATTTTTTTCTCTAGAACTAATGGTTTATGTGAAGAGAGTATGAGAATGTTGAAAAACTTGCTCGGCTTGCATGTGCTGTAGCTTACGTAGTTTTTGTAGAGTTTGAGGTAGTTTCCCGACTTGATAGACCACAAGTGTCCCGTATCAAACTGTTCATCTCAACTTGCTCTACACTACTGTCGTACATTGTAAATCTCAAACTGACCTGCAAAAACTACGTAAGCTACAGCGCATGCATATCAAGTGAGTTTTTCAACATTCTCATGCTCTCTTCGCACAAACCATGAGTTCTAGAGAAAAAAATGAATAGGACCTTTCTTGTAGGAAATTTAATACAGTTTAATTTTGTACTGCGACACATTTTTGCTGGAGGGTGCAGTTTTCAAGTTATTCAAGAGAAACATACAAAAGTGATATTAAATGTGTTCATCTTGGAAACCATTCGGAATAGGGCAGACGTCCATATGAAGTTTTTTGTTCAAAACCACTGATACTATCACCCCTCAAAGCATGTACCTTTCCTCCTGATTCACCCTGTATATACAATGTAGTGTAACAGGGTGTTTTATCAAATACTCTGCTCCACTGTTAATATTGGTACCAGCTAAAGATGATGTTGGTGGCTGATATATGTAAAGTATTGCAGAAAAAAAGAAAAGCAGATACTGTGCAGCCTGGTCTGTGTTAGTACAGAGGGTGCATGAGCAGTAACAATGAGAGCAGCAGCGAGTTGTCAGGGGATGAGCGCCTCTGACTTACTGCACGAAGATACAGATATGCTTCGGCACTCCGAGTTGGCAGTGTCATGGATGACTTGGAGCAAAAGGGCCACGAACAATGTCAATGGGGATCTGAAACAAATGAACCACTTTTTGATGTAAAAAGATGAAACTGTGATGTACGGCCTACAGGTCACAAGTATAATACTGTGTTGAAGGTTTAGACTATTTTGAGTTGTAATTAAGGGGATCTGTTACCACGAGACAGGAAGCATTTAAGATATAGAGAAGTGAAACTTAAGAGTCCGAAATTTATTTTGTAACTCTAACTAGTCTTCATAATCTCATATTTCAGCATCATCTTGAAAGGACCGAAGTCCAGAAAAAGAGAGGGTTCATACACAGTAGTGGGAAAGAGTAGCTGGACCACCAGAACAATTCATAAATAACTAAAAATAATAAAAAGGTGAGTGGCAGATCTGACATGGCGAAATGTACCAAGCGCAAGTGGGAGCTGAAGTTTGCCACTATTTAAGAAACAGAGACTGCTGAAAACAGTTGTAGGAGGCAAACATAGAAATTCTGAATTCCACATTCAAACAATAGAAACTCCAAGTAGGAATATCAACAATGTAGGAAAAGACAGATTGCTACTTACCATAAAGAAGATACATCAAGCTGCAGACAGGCACAATTAAAAGACACTTACATAAAGCTTTCGGCCACAGCATTCTTCAGTAAAAGAGACACACACACACACACACACACACACACACACACACACACACACCATTCACATACACAAACATGCACACATGACCACCAACTCCAGCATTCCAGCTTGAACTGTATAACAGCTAAAATCACTGAGAATGAACAAGGCTCCCAGAGTTCAGAGGAACCCCATCAGGTTCTCTACATAAGCACCATATATCACTTAAACAAAAAACTGTGTCTAGTAGTTGGAAGAAAGTTCAGGTCACACCCATTCACAAAAAGGATAGCAATACTGATCCACAATACTAATGAGCAAAATCTTTGTCATTTATCTGTTGTAGAATCTTGACATGCTCTGAGCTCAAAGATAATGAAGTATTTCAGATAGAAGTAGCTCCTCCATCCTAATGAGTAAGAATTTGGAAAAAATCAGTCATGTGAAAGACAACTTGCACTTTTTAAGGTTATTCATTGTCAGTTCATTATAAATTTTATTTCATGTTTAAAAAAGGCAAGCATTGATTCTAACCATGTTGAAAAAGGCAGTTTTGCATAAAAACATGAAGTTCATTAACACAGTACTGTAAGCAACAGTCGAAAAAATTACATTAAAGGGCCATAGTTAAAAATGCTATATTTAAAAAACTTATCTACAATAAGATTATACAAAATAACTCTTATTTACATCATAATGGAAGTAAATATAATAATAATAGTGACAAATAACTGTACCAAAAACTTCTTGGTTTACTTGTCATGTCAAATCCAGTTAAAATCCCAAGCTTTTGATGATTGCCTCTATCAATACTGCCAGGAGCTAAATCTGACTTTTGTGAAACTTGCAAGGCTCCCACTTCTATACCCAGATTGGCTGCATTAAGTCATTGTGACAACATGGAAATGGTGCATACTGAGGTGGCACCCTCTATATCCAAAGGTTTTGTTTGCGCACACTGTCCAGCATTGCTTGCCATGCCATTCCTCACATCAGGTGGTAAACTATAATAGCTCTTCTTCTGTGTTCTCTTTCTTTATAAAGCCGATGCTTCCAAGCATTGCTAAGTGCATAAATGGTATCTCTGTTGAAGTTGTTTTCACATAGTCTAATTTCAACTGCTGTCCTGGTCACAGAGTCCCAGTAGTTTGATGCATGAGCAACAATTCTCATTTTTTCAAACAAAATCTGTTGTTTGTTTAACATGCTGTGCTCAGCTGCCACTGATTTTACCAAATACCTGTAATTAAGGTGATACTGATTCTCGACACATGATCAGCAAAAGTCCATACAGACTGGCCCATATAACTTTTGCCACACTCGCAAGAAATACTGTAAATTCCTGGCCCTTTAAATAGTGTAGTGTCTCCGTTTCCTCAACAACATTGATCTAATATCACAGACAGAACACCTGTTCCTTCTGAACAGATGGTTCACGGTTCTCTCAAATAACCCTGGCACTGTGTACTGAGGTGTTCGGCATCACTGTCTTTGAGCTCGATTGTGGAAGCTATGCCCATTGAGATACAGATCTGTATGCATTGGCCAAGTCATCCATCTCGTTTCCTGTTTGAGCAACACATCTAGGAAAGGAACTCCCGATCTTTCTACATCCCCACTATAAAAATGTGAGGGTGTATAGCATTCAGATAACAAACATCTCACTGCCATGCGGCTAGATTAAAAATGTATCATCAACACATACCTGGAGAAGCAGGATGAACAGAAGGGAGCACTGTTTAGTGCTCGTTCTTCAAAATCCTCCATGAAAAACTCAGCTATGATGTGTGACAGTAGTGAACTCATGGCTGTTTGATCAGTCATTCCATAATAATTTCCAATAGAAAAAAAGGGTTCTTAACTACATTATTGGCAACTATAGTCAGTCACTGAAAGACATCATATTAAGAACTCAAAAATGTTTGTTGGTATTTTGATATTATAAAGCAGATGAGGATGTGCCCGAGTGAAGTCATGGTCAACTTTTACATGGTCTCCCTTTATACTGAGGTACCAGTGGAAGACACATTAAAATTGCTGGTCAGTCATTTCTCCCCCAAAATTCTGGAATTATTTCAGCACACTTTGATAACCACTTACTTTTGTATGGTGGAAATTATTATGAAATGACTGACAGAACAGCCATGGGTTTGCCACAGTCACCAGTCATAGCTAACTTTCTTGTAGAGGATTTTGAAAAATGAGCATTGAACAGTGCCTCATTCCACCCACTCTGCCTCTTTGGATAAGTCAATGGGCACCAAGGCACTACAGCAGTTTGTTGATCATTTGAATGGTCTACATCCTAACATTTACAGTGGAAGTGGAGAAGGACGGGAATTACTTTTCCTAGATGTGTTGGTCAAAAGGAAATCAGGTGGACGGCTTGGTCAAATCTTTTCCACTGGCCTTTTCCCTCGACTACATCCTGATTGCACCAAGCTTCCCTACCCTGTCCCCACTATGACCCTGCATGCTCCCACAAGCAGCACTTCACCATCCCCAAAAAACCTTTTCCCACAAAGCGCACTTGCTCACAGTCCGGCCTCAGTGGCCTGAGGCAGTGGATTGTGTTTGCTTGCTTTTTGTGTGTGTGTGTGTGTGTGTGTGTGTGTGTGTGTGTAACCATTTTCTATCTCTTAACACTGAATATTCTATCTCATTATTGCCTATGTCCTCTGTCAGCTTTTGGTTAGTATCCCTGAGTTTCAAGTGCTCACTTAGTTGGAACATAGTATCCTCGCTTTCCTTACCAATTATTTTAATGCCATCTGTCATTTTCCACTGCATACCCCATTTCCCAGCCCCTTATATCCTGCGTAAGCGTTAGCTTTTTTAAGTGGAGCTTATAGCGAGTGTAACATCTTTGCATTTCTTACCAGTTTTTGTAATTTGAATACGGTTTTGTAACCTAATTTGGTATGAAATCTTCCACATAAGTAATGACCAAGAAGTCTTCTCCTACTGATTTAGCTTCCTTTATGCATAAGTGGAATGTACAAAGTTCATTAAACTCACTTACATCAGACCAATAAGAGTGAGAGGTTGTGTGCTTATCAGGGACTGCTTTGAAAAAGTGTTCAGTCTGCACTGCGTATTATAAAGCATTGACCTGGGAGAGATTATAGATTTCCAAGCTTTGCAGAGCGTTCATCAACATTTTGGGTTGCCAAAAAGTTCAGATGGGAACACTTCTTCTTTGCTGTCTATAAGTGGAATGTGTTATAGAAAAGTCTCCACATTTAAATATTTTCTTATGCTACTCTGTGAGTAGCTATTTATAGTGGACTGCTGATGTTAAAATTCCTACAAAAGCACCTTTTTGATAAGACCATTTTGTATATCACTGTCCACTAACAATAATCTCAAATTAATAAATTTATACATATTTTCTAAGCAGTATTTCTGGTAAAAATGCTGCATAATAGCTTGAGGTGCTAGCTGTTCAATTAAATGTTGTTCTCTGTAGCCTTCAAAGCTTTCTTCACAAGCACTTCCTTCAGAATTGAGTTATTTTCATCCCGTACTGTTCTTGAGTGTGGAACTGCAATAGTACGTGAAGACAGATCATCAACTTCATCTTCTTCTGGGATTGAGTACCTTCTTGTGCATAATCCATCAACCAGAAGGGCAGCAACCGTTGCACTGGGTGGGTTTTTCCTGGCCAAAAGCTTTGATGTTACTGGAGCCCCAAGAGAATTCTTGCGGTAAAGAGGTCTTACTGCTGCTGGTGATGCCTGGAGCTGGTTCAGTGCTTCTGCCTGTCAAACACAAACAGAATCACAGTTTTAATGTTGGCAACAAAACTGCATTAAAGTGAGAAAACTACACGAGTTATGACCACCTGCTAAGTAGTGTGTTGGCCCACCTTTGGAACTCAATTTCAGCTGTTATGCTGTAGCATGGATTTGACAAGACCTTGCTAGGTTTCCTGGGGTATGTGGCACCAGAAGTCTACAAATTGGTCAATCAATTCCCATAAAATATAAGCTGGTAGTTTGTGAGTGCAGAGCTGGTGCATGTTAGCATCTGAGATGTATTCCACTGGGTTAAGATCAGGTGAATTTGTTGATCAAGATGTCAATGTGAGTTCGCTGTCATGCCCCTCAAACATCTGTAGCATCATTTTAGTCTTGCAATATGGACAGTTGTCCCACTGGAAGATGCCGTTGCTGTAAGGGATAACATCAAGCATGAAGGGATGCAGGTGATGTTCATGTAGCCCCATGGCTGACATGGTGCCTTTGATTATTACCACAAGTCCAGTGGAAGCACAGGCGAATGCCCACCTGTAACATAATACTATCTGCACCAGCCTGAACCCTTGGTGTAGTGTAAGCTTCGAGCAGCTGTTTGTCTTGATGAGGATATATCTGGACACAACCATTGATCTGACATAACAAGAAACATGATTCATCTGACCAAGAGACACATTTCTATTGATCCACGGTCTAATCTTGATGATCCCAAGCCCACTGCAATTCTGACTGATGATTTCACTGGGTCAACATAAGAACATGAAGAGGTCCAGAATGAAATTTTCATTCTGCAGTGATGAGCGCCAGCGCACTGATATGAAACTTCCTGGCAGATTGAAACAGTGTGCTGGATCAAGACTCGAACTTGGGGCCTTTGCCTTTCTTGGGCAAGTGCTCTACTGACTGAGCTTGCCTCACGACCTGTCCGCGTAGCTTTGCTTCCACATGCACCTCATTTTCTACCTCCAAAACTTCACAGAAGGTCTCCTGTGAAAGGACTAGCATTTATGGAAGAAAGGAAATTGCTACACTCCACTGTAGAGTGAAAATTTAATCCTGTAAACATCCCCAAGATTGTGGCAAAGCCATATCTCCGCAATATCCTTTCTTCCAGGAGGATCAGTCTGGTAAGTTTTGCAGGAGAGCTTCTGTGATGTTTGGAAGGTGGAGATGAGGAAGTAGCAAAAGTAAAGCTATGAGGACAGGCTGCGATTTATGCTTGAGTAACTTAGTCGTAGAGCACCTACCCACAAATAGCAAAGGTCCCCAACTCAAGTCTCGGTCTCGCACAGTTTTAATCTGCCAGGAAGTTTCACATCAGCATACACGCCACTGCAGCATGAAAATTTCATTCTGGAAACATCTCCCAGACTGTGGCTAAGCCATGTATTTGCAATATCCTTTCTTCCACAAGTGCTAAGTGACTGGAGCACAGATAAAATGTGAGTAGACATAAGCTGTTTGACACCCATGCTTCATCACAGTACTTGGAGATCAGAGGCTTGCCCACTGTGCAAAGCTCGATAGGTGCAGATCTGTAGCATATATGAAATACAATATGATGCTGCTACAGGTACAAGTGTTTCAGAGCACACCAGTCAGTGCATATTGTTGAAAAAGGGCTCCACAGCAGACAACCTTCTCACATAGCTTCCTGGTACATTAAAATTGTGTGTCAGACCAAGATTCAAACTTGTGATCTTCGCCTATCATGGGCAAGTGCTCTATGATCAGAGCTACCCAAGCACGACTCACAACCTGTCCTCCCAGCTTTACTTCTGCCAGTATCTCATCTCCTCCTTTCCACACTTCACAGAAGCCCTACTGTGAGACTTGCACAACAGTAGCACGTGAACAGCCAACCAGCTTCACTGTTTCTGAGATGCTCGTTCCCAGGTACCAGGTCATAACAATCTGCCATTTGCCAAAGTCTCATCCCATTTTGTGGCCCACATCAGAGTTAAAGTAATTTAATTGGATAGACACAAAGCTACACACCAAGCGGCAGCAGAACACATACATGAAAGAAGGTTATAATTAGGCAAGCTTTTGGAGCCAGTGGCTCCTTCTTCAAGCAGAAGGTTTGAAGGGGAAGGAAGAGGGATGATGTAAATGGACTGGAGAGGTCTACAAAAAGGGATATATTTTGGTAAAGTCACCCAGAACTGTAGTAACACTGTTCACGTTTACGTCGCACTTCACTTAGCGTAGACCGGGACTGTGTCCTAGGCATGCCCGATGTTAACTGACAGGGCACGGCCCGTGCTGCCGGAGTTGTTGTTGTTGTTGTTATGCCAGCAGAGGTCGCGTCCGAATTCTCGCGTGCCCTCTGGTGGACGGGACTCTACTTGCGGCAACTACCGTCCGTGACGCGCCGTGCCAATGTGCGCCTCCCCCGATCTTTCTGGTGGCTACTACACTCTTCCTCCTTCGGGGGGTAAAGCCACTGTGATCCACTGCGTCTGAAGGTGGAGCGTCAGGCAGGAGCGATGACCTCCACATCCATTGGATGGCCGGAGTTGAGGGGATCTGCCAACCCTGGAGCCGGAACCTTCGAATGCGGCTGGAAATGACCCACACGAAGAGGCCCCTGTCGTCCCACAACCAGAGCCCGGGACAGAACGGGTGACAAGCTGTCGAACTCCGGATCCTTTTCCACCCCGGGAGGGGCAAGATCCAGTGGCGGGGACGAAGGGGGAGGGACGACCACAGGTGAACCAACCTCCTGAGAAACCGGGCCTGCTAGGGGGGCCGGCTCTCGCTGGGGCATCTCGAACGATGGCGATCCCGGTGCTGGTGCTACTGGAGGCTGCCAAGGCTGAGAACCATCGCAGTACGGCAGAGGCACAGCAGGGAGAGGAGGCAACGTCCCCTGTGAAACCAACACAGGTACCGGCAATGGGGAAGCCGGTGTCCGAGAGGGTGGAGGGTGGGTGCCCAAACGTGGACGTAGCTGATTTTGGTGACGACATACCACCCGGTCCCCCGCCGGCAAGATATAGAGCCGGCGGCCATTACGGCGCAGGACCACCGCTGGTATCCAACGTGGATTGCGACCAAACCCACGAGCCCAGACCGACATACCCAGTGGAAAGCCAGGTACTCCGTTTTGTGAAGATTGGCGAGGACCAGGCCGGAGGAGGTGCAGAAGAGTCCTAGGTTGACGCCCATGGAGGAGCTCTGCGGGGCTGCATTCTCCCATTGGTGTGGTCCGGTATGCCGTCAAGAAAAACATCAATGCTTCCTCCGCAGGAAATTCGTGCACATACTTTTTTATCTGCATCTTAAATGTGCGCACCATGCGCTCGGCTTCCCCATTCGATTGTGGATGGAAGGGGGGAGAGCAAACGTGCCGAATACCGAAGCGCCTACAAAAATCCTGGAAGGTCTGCGAAATAAACTGTGGTCCATTGTCCGAGACCAGGGTGATTGGCAGACCTTCCACAGAAAAGATTTTTGCTAGTGCCTGGATTGCAACTTTTTGAAGTGGTTGAGGAGCAGCGAACCACATATGGGAATTGGGAATAAGCATCAATGATAATGAGCCAAAAACCGTTGAGAAACGGGCCCGCAAAAGCGATGTGAACACGTTCCCATGCTTGGGTTGCCGCCGGCCATGAAGAGAATGCTGCCCTGGGAGATGCTTGTTGGCTCGCACACTGGGAACAGGCGGCCACCAATTGCTCAATTTCTCTGTCAATACCGGGCCAGTACACATGTCTGCGAGCCAAGGTTTTAGTACGGGAAATACCCCAGTGCCCCGCATGTAATAACGTGAGGACCTCCCGTCATAAACTTGCAGGAACAACCACGCGAGGAGCTGTATCATCGGTAGCCAGAAGGAGAACGCCTTCCAAGACTGAGAGGCAGTCCCGTAGAAGAAAATAATTACGAAGAGGGTCCGAGGCCCGGCCCGGAGGGCGGGATGACCACCCCTGCTGAATGAGGCGAACTACTTGCCGGAGAACCGGGTCAGCTGCCGTTTCCCTGGCGACTCGAGATCTAGTGATCTGGAACCCATCAACCGCTTGGCGGGACGCCACATCCAAATGAAAACACATAATCTCCTCTCGATCGAACGTAGGATCCGGGCCCACTGGAAGACGGGAAAGAGCGTCGGCGTTGGCATGCTGTCCTGTAGGGCGAAAATGAATGTCATAATGGTACTTAGAGAGGAACAAGGCCCAGTGCTGTAGTCTGTGGGCCGCCCTATCCGGAATCTGAGAGGCGGGGCCAAATAACGATATTAACGGCTTATGGTCAGTGATTAACTGAAACTTCGTGCCATACAAGAAAGGGTGAAACTTGGTAACAGCATAGACAATGGCCAAAGCCTCTTTATCCACCTGGGAGTAATGGGCCTGCGCGGGACTAAGCGTTTTAGACGCAAACGCCAGTGGTTGCTTGGAACCATCTGCGTTGCGATGGGCCAGGACCGCCCCCACCCCATACTGTGAAGCATCAGTAACCAGGACCAACGGCTTATGGGGATCAAAAGTAGCCAAACAAGGGGCTGACGTGAGGAGGCCCTTCAACGAGGTGAACGCTCGCTCGCATGCAGGCGACCAATCAAAAGGAACACCCTTGTGCAGAAGGCAGTACAGGGGGTGGGCTATAGTGGAAGCCCTGGGAATGAACCGGTGGTAATAGGCTATCTTGCCTAAAAAAGCTTGTAACTCTTTCAGCGAAGCGGGCCGAGGAAGGTTGACAATACCTTGGACCAAACTTCCTAGTGGCTGGATGCCGTGCCGAGAGATGGTGTAGCCCACATACTCAATGGATGGTTGAAAGAAGGATGACTTATGCAGGTTGCAACGCAAGCCCACAGACCTGAATTTGAGAAAGAGGGTGCGAAGGTTGTGCAAGTGTTCCTTCGTGCTGCGGCCTGTGACAATTATGTCATCCAGGTAATTAATACAATGAGGAATTGTCGACGTGACATGCTCAAGATAACGCTGGAATATCGCCGGGGCACTGGATATTCCAAAGGCCAACCGCTGGTATTGGTAAAGGCCAAACGGGGTGTTGACGACCGCCAACCGTTTGGAGTCCTCATCAAGTGGTATCTGATGGTAAGCCTCCGACAGATCGATTTTCGAAAAATATTGGCCTCCCGCCATGGAGGAGACAATTCATCAGCACGAGGCAAAGGATAGGTGTCCACCACCAATTGGGAATTAATGGTGGCCTTGAAATCGCCACAAAGACGTAATTTTCCCGAGGGCTTCCTTACAATAACGAGGGGCGAAGCCCACTCGCTGGAAGAAATGGGAAGAACGACCCCTAGGGCTGTCAGCCGGTCTAGCTCTTCCTTTACCTCGATAAAGAGTTTGCGTGCCGATGCGTCGGGAGCCTGGCCCGATGAAACTTCCTGAATGACAACGTCCATGTCCTCTGTACCTGCTTCCTTCGATTCTTTTGAGGCTGAGCAGCAAACTTTAGCAATGTGACCTTTTCTATTACATTTGCGACAAACGGCCCAAAGCTGGGGGCACTCTGACCAATCATGATGTATATAGCACGACGCACAGGACGGCAACAGGGGCCGGCGGCCAGAATTCTGTTTACGCGCCGTGCGGGAGCGGCCGTAACGGCCGGATTGTACCACTCGCACGTCGTCCACCCCTGACACAGTGGACGCGGCCGCGCCGCCCTGAACCTCCGCGACGTCGCACCACGCTTCCAGCTGTTGACCTGCTGCGTGAGAGACTTCATACGATTGAGCAATGGACAGGACTTCCTCGAGGGAAGGGTTTTCTAACTGCAGGGCCCGTTGCTGGACCTCCCTATGAGGGGCCAAACGAACAATGACGTCGCTTACCATAACATGGGCGTACGACCCTCGCGACTGCTCCGTGACAAAATGACACTTGCGACTAAGACCATGCAGGGTAGCGGCCCACGCCCGGTAAGACTGATGGGGCTGTTTCTTGCATTGATAGAACTCTACCCTAGTCACCACAACATGTGTGCGGCGGCGATAATATGAAGACAGCAATGAACACAATGCGTCAAAAGACAAGGACGAGGGTTCCTGCAATGGCGATAGCTGCCGCAAAACTTGATACGGCGAGGGAGATATCCAAGACAAGAAGAGAGCACGACATACCTCCGCATCGGCAACATGAAACGCCTGGAAATGCTGCCGAAGGCGATGTTCATATGCGTCCCAACCCTCCGCCGTCTCGTCATACGGGGGAAAGGGAGGAGGGAATGGCGCCAGAGCAGACGGCGTGGAGAGCAATGCCGGAAGCAATTGTTTCATGGTGGCCATGAGTTCCGTCTGCTGCGCAACCAAAACTCGCACCAAATCCTCCATGCCGTGGAGAAGCTGCGAAACTGGAACAACGACGCAACACGCGAAAGAACGACCCTACTTGTCGCCAATTATGTAGTAACACAGTTCACGTTTACGTCGCACTTCACTTAGCGTAGACCGGGACTGTGTCCTAGGCATGCCCGATGTTAACTGACTGGACACAGCCTGTGCTGCCGGAGTTGTTGTTGTTGTTGTCATGCCAGCAGAGGTCGCGTCCGAATTCTCGCGTGCCCTCTGGTGGACGGGACTCTACTTGCGGCAACTACCATCCGTGACGCGCCGTGCCAATGTGCGCCTCCCGCGATCTTTCTGGTGGCTACTACAAGAACCATGCATCAGAGAAGACTTACAGCACGGGATGAGAAGGAAAGATCATCATGGGGAGGAAGGTAATTGTTAGAATGATTCCCCTCTCATCCCTGTCCACTTATACACTTATCTTACTGTGCCATATGCCCACAGTGCCATCAAGTGGCATTCAGTCTTATAGCGGATATAGTCCTAATGTTTTGATTCATTGGTGTAAATAGCAGTTTACAGTTACAGCTTGTAAAGAAACAAAAGAGAAAGTATGAAAAAGTGCAGAAAATCTGTTCGCATATACATTGAAGTGACAAAAGTCATGAGATTCCTCCTAATATCATGTCGGACCTCTTTCGGTTCAGTATAATGCAGCAACTGGCTGTGGCATGGACTCAACAAGTCGCCGTAATTCCACTGCACAAATATTGAGCCATGCTGCTTCTATAGTTGTCCATATAGCTGTGATGGTATTACTCGTATAGGCCTCGTGTGCCCAAACTGATCTCTCTATTATGTCTCATAAATGTTTAATGAGATTTATGGTAAGGTGATGTGGGCGGCCATATCATTTGCTCAAACTGTTCAGAATGTTCTGCAGACCAGTTTGCAAACAACTGTGGCCTGCTGATATGTTGGGGAACATGAATTCCATGAATGGCTGCAAATGGTCTATAAGTAGTCAAACATAACCATTTTCAATCACTGATCAGTTCTGTTGGACCAGAGGACTCATCCCATTCCATGTAAACATGGCTTACACTATTACAGAGCCACTACCAGCTTGCACAGTGCCTTGTTGGCAACTTGGGTCCAAGGATTCGTGGGGTCTGTACCACACTCAAACTCTACTGTAAGCTCTTACCAACTGAAATTGGGACTCGTCTGACCAGGACATGGTTTTATAGTCATCTAAGGTCCAGGAGAGGCTCTGCAGGCAATTTTCTGCTGTTAGCAAAAGCACTTGCATTGGTTGTCTGCTGCCATTAATGCCAAATTTTGCTGCACTGTCCTAACCAATATGTTCATCATATGTCCCACATTGATGTCTGTAGTTATTCCACACAGCATTGCTTGTCTGTCAGCAATGACAATTCTATGCAAATGCCACTGCTCTTGGTCATTAAGTGAAGGACTTCAGCCACTGTGTTCTCTGTGGTGACAGGTAAAGTTTGAAATTTGGTATTCTCAGCACACTCTTGACACTGTGGAGCATGAAGTATTGAATTCCCTAACAGTTTCCAAAATGGAATGTAACATCAGGGTGTATACGTGGACAAGGAAAAAAAATTCCCGGATTTTTCCCGGATTTCCCAGTTAAAAATACACTTTCTCCCCGATGAAAATACACTTTTTCCGTGTTAAGTGTCAGTATACTCCTCCCAGGCACTGTAAAACTCATCAGGCCTATGGTTTTATATCCAAGAGTGGAATTTCCCGGCACTTTAGAAAACGAAACTCAAGAGGGGGGAAAACACGTTTTGAAAGACCTTTGATGTGCAGCAACATGTGCGCTGCATATTTTCGTATTACAAAGGTATAAATTTGAATTCCACCAAACACCGCATGTCACTTTCCGAAACATTGAAATCGAGATTATGATGCACTTTTGTAAGACGTCATAGCTCCTGTCACCTGATCTCATCAGCTGACGGCAGCATAGGACACATGATGTAGTGAGCCAATAGCAAGATCACTCTTAAGTAGCACGAACACACAAATAAGAAAAGTTAATGGTTTAAATTAATATACACAGCATTCACATATAATATTGGTCTCGAAGATTAATAAGCTGGAAAAGAAGCTAAGCTTCCACGTATAATGTTGATCTTTTTTGTGCGTGTTACACTTTAAGATACATCACACAAATGTGCCAGTAAAATGACGTAAATATCTGATCTTTTGGGCTCGAAATTCTTCTAAATGGTCGACCTCAAAGAGTTGATTTTTAAATAAGAATCAAATGCTTTGTGATTTAAGAAATTCATCGTACATTCTCGCACATAGTTTATCTTGCGTAAAAATGAAATCTGCTTTGAATGTAACGCTTTTCAAACCACCATTCGCAATATTTTCCCGTGACCTGTTAGAATTAGGTTCGTTTCAGCAGTTGAAGAGAACGCCAAATAACAGGCGTCACTGCGCTTGCTCAGCTACGATGATGCAGGAAGCCCATATGTTCGTACATATAAAGCATTAAAAGATCTCACGTATGGCATAAAAGAAACAATACATCAGATGATACTTCAAGAGCATCGAAATTTCATGAACCATCCTAAAACGCATAATTCGGCTTAAAATGCACATTCGTACGTAAATTTTCTTGGAGTATCAGTACTGATTATCTCATGTTTGGTTCTTTATTATGGCATAAAGCCATACGTGCACTTGAAATGCAGCGAACAGTTGAAGCTAGCCAATAGTGTGAAATTAAACACTTCGTTTCAAATAAACTGACTTTCTCAACAGAAAAGATTAACTTTAAGCCAAATCTCTTTACCAAACCAGCAAAAATAACTTCATTGTTCTGTCAGGAAGGTGGAAATAAAATCTGAAACTAATAACATATTTTAGCCTTCCGCAATTATGCGAACGTATTTTAATTCATTTGATAGATCCCGGCCACAAAAATCCGTTTTGTTATCATTTAAGTGAGAGCAATAAATGAAGAGGAAACAACAAAATCACTGAACTTAAACACAGGTCACGTGGACGCTGCCCACCTCCCCACCACAACTCAGACTGCTCTGTGCATCAGCCCCAGATTTACTATATTTCCGAACCGAGGCAATATTAAGCAGTGGCATCCAGCCACACTTCTGTAACCAGAAGCTGGAGAAGGTACAACTCGTATGCGACTCAACTGCGCATGCTCAAGAGCTCGCCCGCAACAGCTCTACGAATCTAATTTAAACAGTTGTCACGTCACGTCACGTTCATCAGAGGCAGTTTGTCGTTATAAAGTATTGCATAGTCTTCCTAAAGCCTTTGACACACTTTGCTGTTGGCAGACGCTTGTATGAGCACTGTTTTGTTGTTGTATACGGTGCATTTCCTTTGCAACTTAAGTTTTATTTTCGTTTTCTTTTTTCTCTCATTCATGTTTTGTTGCTGCAGTATTATTCTGCAGTAGTGGGATATAGTAATATCCTTTGTTAGAGTATTGGTTCTTACCAGTCAGAATCACAAAAATTTAACTGAAAGGTAAAAACAATGAAAAATTCCCGAAATTCTAAACAATTCCCGGGTTTTTCCCGGTTTTCTCCCGGATGAAAAAATTCCCGGGTTTTTCCCGGATCTCCCAGGTCGTATACCCCCTGAACATGCATGTAGCCCCAACTATGATTCTACCTTCAAAGTCTGTTAATTTCTGTCATGTGGCATAATCATGGTGGAAGCCTTTTCACATGAATCACCTGAGTACAAATGACAGATCCGCTGATGTACTGCCCTTTTATGCCTTGTTTATGCAATGCTACCATTACCTGTATATGTGCATATCGCTATCCCACTACTTTTGTCACCCCAGTGTAATTTATATTTCAGGCATAACATTCCTAAGGATATGAGGTACTTATAAATGATGGAAAAATTGTAATTTTTTTAAAGACTTTATTAAATTCTATAGTCTTTCCTGATTACATTGATATATACATTATAGGGTTTCAAATGAAAATTGACCTATATATAGCAAATTTTAAAGTTATGGTCATGTATGTCGTCATGCCCCCTTTATTTCTGTTACAGAAACCAGTATTATTTCAAAAAGAACTGTGAACATTATACTTATGATACATTTTATATGTTGGCAATGGTCCAGGTTTCTAGTGACTGTAAATGATTAACTTTGCTAGTATTTACTTTTGTTTCACTGAAGCAGTTTGCTCATGTGTTACTGAATATTTGTTGCCCAAGTGCTACATGTATTTGTGGAAGTACATATCCTTTAGCGTGCAATAAATACAAACGATGCCACGCATCAAGAAATTCAATAAAAGGAAATTCCGTGGTAACCAGTTCACAAACAAAGCAATCCACACTGTTGAAAGTAACCTATGTATCAGTTCTTCAGGGAAGAAACTCCCACATAACACACCTCCTGGTGATTCAAATTTTTTTGTTAAAAATGGTGCTGTTTGTAGTGGATTTGTTGTTGCTGATGTGGGCATTTTATCTTCTTTGATAAAGGAAGTGGCAAAATGTAAACAATGTGATGGTGTGAGCTGTGTGGAAATAACTGAACAACAAAGTAGCAGGAAGGGTTTAGTGTCAAAATTAGTTGTTCTTTGTAGATCCTGCAATAAATCTAACTCGTAAATGACTTTGAACATTGTGCATAATGGTTTGATGGACCTTTCTCCTCTTCCCAGTAGGTTCAGCAAGTACATGAAAATACTTTTAGGTGCCTTGATGGCTGTGTCTAAAGCATCTATGAAATGGGCAGTAGAAGAAACTGTAAATATTAGTGGAATAACAGACACTGCTGTTGCACTTGATGGGACATGGCAACGTAGAGGACATCATTCCTTGAACGGTGTTGTAAGTGCTTCTTCTCTGGAGAAAAATTGTTGTTGATGTTGAGTGCTTATCCAAGTACTGCCACACCTGCCATTGTAACACTGAAGGACATATTGAACATCAGTGTTCTAAGAATTGTGATGGTTACAGTGGAGATATGGAGTATGATGGACATCTAAAAATATTTCAGAGGTCGGTGCCCGTTTATAACGTTAGATATACGAAGTACCTGCGCAATGGGGACTCTAAAGCTTTCAATAAAATTAATGAGTTCAATGTTTATGGTGAGACCTTGGTAACAAAACTGGAGTGTTGTGGACATGTGCAAAAGAGGATGGGTGCTAGATTGAGGAAGCTATGAAGATAAATGAAAGGAAAGTTGCTATCTGATGGAAAATCTGTGTCTGGAAGAGGCAGATTGACAGAAACTGAAATAGACCCTCTATTATGGACTGACCATTAGACGAACTGCACCTCTGAATGACATTACAGCAATGAGAAAAGTTGTATGGGCCACCTACTTTCTTAAGTTGCCCACAGATGACCACCCTGTTCACAGACTTTGCCCTAAAGGAGCAGATTCTTGGTGTGGTTACCAAAAAGCAAAAGAAAGCGGTCAAATATAGCTTCATAAGCATTCTCTTCAATCAGCCTGTTATGAATGAAATAAAACCTGTTTTTGGAGACCTGGGTGACCCTGTTTTGCTTTGTAAATGTCTTCACGAGGGCACTCAGAATACAAATGAAAGTCTCAACCATTGCATGTGGGAAAGATTACCCAAGAATGTTTTTGCAGGACTAAATACATTAAAAGTTGCTGTACTAGATGCAGTGATATGTTTCAATGATGGAGCGGTAGGAAGGTTGGAAGTCCTGAGAAATTTAGGCATAAAATTTGGCTCTAATATGGAAGATAAATTGCTTGTGTGTGACAGACAATGGATGCATGAAGCTGAAAGATTCGCTCTTCAAGTTACCAAAGAACCAAGAAGTGCTAAAAGGAATGGCAAGAGGAAGCTTGAAGATGAAGAAATGATGCAGGATGAAGACTGTGCTTCAGGAATGTTCTGAGGAACAGTTTAATTGGACTCATACCTTCATTCACGATTTCCTGCAAGTTGTATTTTTCAGAATTCAGGTACAAATATCTTCTAAAGTTTATAAAGTATTGCTCTAATTTTTTCTTGTAACTTACAATAGTCCATACTTACGTAGTAGGCCTAAGCTTTATTAAAGAATCAACTAAATTGTAGAAAAATAACATTTTTATTATGAAAAAAATCATAAAAATTAAAATGTAAGATATGATATTTTTTTGTCCTTGTACTATATATGATAGGTGGAATTAAATAGATCTAGTACCGCATCCATCATGTCATGCATATCTGGTAAAAGTTTGGCATCCTTCAAATGTATGACATTGGATTAAATGGTACCTCAATTTGAAAAAGCATTTTGGAAAGAAAACTGCAATTTCTTTGTAATTTTTTAATAACCCTAAGCACGTCCAAAAATATTCAAAATACTTCTAATTTAATTAGAAAGTATGCTGCATTACCTGATATCAACAAAAAAATCTGTAAAACACATACATTATAAACAGTGCCTGAAAGAAATAGGTGTTGATTTTTACATCATATTGAGGCGAAAAAGTACCCTTTGTCCTTAAGACATTTATAAGGTGTTTCCCATCTGGATTTAGTATCTGCATCAGGAAAAACTTTTCTTTCAGTTGTGCTCCTGCTGTCCTTGTTTATTTTTGAGGGATCAGGTTTTTTGGTGCAATAAGTCTGGCCTAGTCACACCACAGGTAATGGTGAGTTGACAGAAAATTAAAATTTGCAAGTATCTCGATTGGCCATCACATAACTATCATTTGTAACATTTTATATCAAGTGAAATGGTAAGAAAAGTGCTGTATGCAAGTATATATTTTATGTTGAAAGGAGGTTTAGTTCTATTACAATAGCTCATCATGGAAACCAGATGTCTGGTTTGTTTTATGCAAGTTAATCAATCAGTGATAGCCTCAAATGCCGGTTCTCTAAATTTTCTCAATAGTGTTCCTCAAAAAGAAAGCTGCCTTCCCTCCAGGGATTCCTATTTGAGTTGCCAAAGCATTTCTGTAAAGCTTGCGTGCTCTTCGAACATACCAGTAACAAATCTAGCACCCACCTCTTATCTGCTTCACTGTCTTCCTTTAATCTGACCTGGTGCAGATCCCAAACACTGAAGCAGTGCTCAAGAATTGGTCATAGCAGCATCCTATATGTGGTCTTCTTTACATATGAACCACACTTTCTGAAATTCTCCCAATAAAATGATGATATTAACCATGCACCTTCCCTACCACAATCTTCATATGCTTGTTCCATTTCACACAGTTTTGCAATGTTACACCCAGACATTTAAATGACATGATTGTGACAAGGGGGACAGCACTAATGCTGTGTCCAAACATAATGGGTTTGCTTTTCCTACTCATCCTCATTAACTTACATTTTTCTTCATTTAGAGCCAGCTGCCACTCATCCACAAAGTAGAAATTTTGTCTAAGTCACCTTGCATTCTCCTACAACCACAAAATGACGACACCTTTCCATGCGCCACAGCATCATCAGTAAACAGTCACAGATTGCTGCTCACCCTGCTTGTTAGATCATTTACGTATACAGAAAATAATAGCGGTCCTATCACACTTACCTGGGGCTCTCCTGACGATACCTTGTCTCTGATGAGCACTCACTGTCGAAGACAACATACTGGGTGTGATTACTTAAGAAGCCTTGGAGCCACTGACATATCCATTAACAGTCTGCAGAGGGCCACCATGTCAAATGTTTTCTGGAAATCTAGAAGTGTGGATTCTGCCTCTTGCCCTTTGTCTGTAATTTGCAGTATATTCTGTGAGAAAAGGGCAAGCTGAGTTTCACAAGAGTGACGCTTTCTAAAACTGTGCTGATTCGTGGACGTAAGATCCTCGGTGTCATCAAAATTTATTATATTCAAACTGAGAATATATTCAAGAATTCTGCAGCAAACTGATATTAAGTGTATTAGTCTGTCATTTTGTGGATCCATTCTTTTACCCTTCTTATGTACAGGAATCAGCTGCACCTTTTTCAGTCTCTTGGTACTTTGTGTTGGTTGAGAGATTCTTGATAAATGCAAGCTAAGTAAAGAGCCAATGCCATAGAGCCCTCTTTGTAAAAACAAACTGAGATTTTGAGATTCATGATAAATACAAGCTAAGTAAGGGGCCAATGCTATGAAATACTCTTCATAAAACTGAATTGGAATTCCATCCGGACCTGGTGACTTATTTGTTTTCTACTCCTTCAGTTGTTTCTCTACACCAGGGATGCTAATTACTACGTTGTCCGTACGAAATCTGTTTGATGGTCAAATGATGGTATGTTTGTACAATTGTGCGAATGATTTCTTAAAAGCAAAACTTAAAATTTAGACTTTCATTTTGCTGTCTTCAACTGCCACACCAGAGTGGTCAATGAGTACCTGCACGGAATCCTTAGACCCGCTTAGCAGTTTTACATAGGACCAGAATTTTCTCAGGGTCTCAGCCATATCTTTTACTAAGTTATGACAGTGGTGGTTGTTGTATGCTTCCCGCATACATCTTATCACAGACGCACAAATCTGTGCTAACCTTTGTCTTTCATCATTTGCTCATTCATTGTTAAACCATGGTGGATCTTTTTCATCCTTAATCCATTTACCAAACACACAGTTCTCCAGACCATGAGTTACAATCTACAGAAACTGAACAGTACAGAAACCGAAAATTTCATTAAACAAAGTAAGAGTCTCACCTTTGTGTTGGCACAAGAGCCACGTCGACTGCGATAGCCAGGGAGCTGTGAGCCGAGATCAAGTGAAGTAAGGCTGCCCCTGTGGTTAAGCTCTATAACCAGGCTGAGTCGTTCCATGCTAATAGACACCTCCTTCTGAGGGTCACGGTCTGCTGTGTTGCCTTCTTTGTCCTGTAGTGTAGCTGCAGCAGCTTCATCAGCCTCTGATGAAAGAAAAGTATGGGCATAGCTTTAAATTTGTTTCAATGTCTTATATTAGTGTGTTTTATATTAGATTAGTGTTGTCCGCAGCTCGTGGTCTCGCGGTAGCGTTCTCGCTTGCCGAGTATGGGGTCCAGGGTTTGATTCCCGGCGGGGTCAGGGATTTTCACCTGCCTCGAGATAACTGAGTGTTGTTGTGTCATCTTCATCATCATCATCATCATCATCATCATCATTCAACCCCATTATTGTTGAAGGAAGGCAAAGGCAAACAACCTCCAGCCTAGTACGGCAGTCTAGGTCTCCCGCATTGTCCCCTATGCTCTGTTATGGAGTATGGGATTTCATCATCGTCATCATCATCATCATCATCATCATCATCATCATCATCATATTAGTGTTCTTAACTTGACTAAAGGAAGGGAGCTGTTAATGGGACACAAAGTGAAGCATTAAGGAACAGACAAATTTATTGCTAATGGAAGGAAATGTGAATGGAGAGGAGTTAAAAATTGTAAAGTAAGACCAAATTTCAACTACTGTAAGCATGCTCAAGCAGATGTGGGTTGCAACAGTTATGCTGAAATGAAGAGAACTGCACAGCATAGACTAGCATGGAGAACTATGTCCAATCTTTGGACTGAAGACCACAAAAACAACCACATCTGTGTCATTTGTGCAGCTATCACACGAATTACAAAAACCCTAAAATATTGCAAAAATAATTGCACACTCTGTACACACATTATTTCATTATTTAAAAGGCTGGTTCTCCACTATTAATTCATTTCACTATCTTGGATGTTAAAGAAGCTAGTTGGAATGACTGAAGTCTTCAGTGCGTTTGGAAAAGAAACATAAGCAGGGTATTCAAGGAATGGTTTCATAGTCAAAAATCCTATTGTAAGTATTTCTAGTTGCTGTACTTCAGTGAATGGAGTATCATTAAGGCCACACAGAATTTTGGTGTTATTAAGCAGTCTATATTAGTGTACCAGACATGCAAAATGCATCAAAGCATCTCTTTTCTCAGGCCTTTAATGACAAAGCAGTGAGACAGATGATGTTAACCTCAAATAATTGGCCACTAATTCCAATGAATTCTTTTTAACAACAGCTGGAAACACAGGGAGAGAAAGTGCCCTGCAGAAAATTGAAATGTTAAATTCATTTAGACAGGAACTACATACTCCACCAGCAGACATCAGTTTTGCAACATCAACCACCAAACAGATCACAAAAATCATTAGAACACTGAGAATTAGCAACCCTTCTGGTTATAATGTTATTATATCCAAAAGCTTGCTCCCCCCCCCCCCCCCTCCTGTCTTACCCTGTAATCAGTGAGCTGACATACATTTCACTAAAGACTGAAATATACAGTATTTACATTGATTTTTAAAAGACATGATTAGCAAGTTGCCTTTAATTATAGGCTTATCTCTCTCCTTCATGTATTAACAAAAATGTTTGAAAGCTAAGCTTGTAACAGAATATTGAACATCCTTTCTGACAATACCCTTTAAATAAAAGCTCGGTTTGGCTTTTGTAAAGACTTCACAAAAGATAAAGCACTGTATGGTATCACAAACTATGTCCTGAGAAAACTAAACAAGAAAAATGACCCTGTTGGCATTTACTGTGATTTTAGTCAAGGCCTTTGGTTGTACAGATCACGAAATTCTATTAGGAAAAGTAAAATTTTACAATATTAAATGCATAATCATTGCATCAATGAAGTCATATCTTTACAACAGAATGTAGAGGCTCACATTAACAAATAATATGACAGGAATAAATAAATTCAGAGTGAGGATAAGATACGGTGATGTGCACAATGTTTGGTACTTCATCCACTTCTGTTTATGACCTGCTTAAATGATTGGACATTGGAGGACTCTTCAAAACTGTCATCTTTTCTAATGGCACAAGTATATGGATAAAGAGCCAAAGGACATCCAAATCACACACAGTCTGAGAAATAATGTAACAGGCTTACAAATGGCTCACAGCAAACAGCTTAACTCTTAATCTTACCAAGTCCTACAATATTATGCAGTTTCAAAGAAATAAAAATTACTTACAGGTACCAGAAGCAGAGATTAAAGGGCTATCACTGGATGAGACTGCATATGTGATGTTGCTAAGTATCCAGACCTATAATAAATTGATGCTGTTGGTAAATTAACCAAACCAGCCGACTTTTGATGCTATGCTCTTAGAAATTTCTCTCATTGCACTGCCCTAAAGAAATGATTGCTAGCATACTTAACTCGATACTGTCCTATACCACAAATGTGTGGCACTGTACAACAAAGGTCTGAAAGTATTTATTCTACATAAATATGCAGTAAGAATATTATGTAAAGTAGATAACAAAACATCTTGCAAAAGTCAAACAGCCTGCAAAATCCAATACAGAGATCTTGGAATTTTTATACTCACATTTCAGTACAGCTACTTTCTTGTGGTATTTGTGGTTAACAAATGAATTAGGATGAAATGTGAAACTGACAAACACAACACTAGAAATAAGAATAATTGCCATATAGACTACCACATCCCTTTCTAGAATTCAAAATGTAGTTTTATATTCTGAGTGCAAAAGTCTATCACATGTCTCTGATAGACATCGGACAGGAGATTGGAAACTTCCAGATACTCAAACGCAAAGTAAAACAGAACTTTAGTTCACTAACAATCGTACTAAACAGATTTTTAATTTGTCGTACCTAGCCACTAGCAAAGCTGAACCACCTGAAGATGTCAGACGGCTGCCCTGAGGAAATATTGTGGAATTTGCACAACATAATCCGGCAGCAAACCCATGAAGACTATTTACAACAAATCCGCCAGGAAAGCTTGAAGAGTCTTACTTTGCATACATTGCCTACAGTGGATGCCTCTTCCTATTAATGAATAATTTGACTTGTTCCACATTCCTGTAGGCTCTCCTTCGTAATAGGCTTTATGGAGCTCAATGTGTGTGTGAGTGGCAGTGAGTGGGAAAGAAGAAACAAAATATGATATTGTTATGGAGCTCAAGCTGTCAAAAAGCATTAAAAGAGTGTCAAATTTAATTTGTAACCTATGCCATTTTTTCCAGAGATTTTCCACATACAGTTTTATACAATCCACTGAGCATCATTGTTGCAGTGATCATTTTATAGATTATTTCTCTCCTGTTATCAGTCTCAAGGTCTGGTCTACCTGCTACACCATCAGTTCCCAATGTGTCACCTGTTGCTGACAAGTGGTTTATTCACAGCTCAAATATGTTGACAGTGATTTTCTGTTGTAGCAATTGTTTTCTACTTCTTTTACTGCACTCGAATTCAGTGGCTGACACCATTACTATTCAGCTTTGAGGGTTCTGTAAATTTCTCACTTTTGTAAATTTCAAAACTGTTTACAAGTGCCTTCTTTCTGTACTCTTATGAACCTTTCTCTTTTCTTCCGTTAATAGTTTTCACTTATTGTTGGTACATTAGACCGTCTCTTCCAGTGACATGGGTTAGTTTTGAGGACTTTCTCATACTTCTTGCACCAGCACACACACTTTCCGTTAGTTGGGGGATTTTCCAATCTGTGTTCAGTGGGAATCTTACTTTCATTTATGAGAGATGCTTATGCAACTGTATCTATTGCAAAACATTTTAAAGTCTTTTAGTAACATATTTCTTTTCTCTTGTTTAGGGTACACACCCTGGTCAATCCTGAAATCAAGCTGTTCCTTTGTTTTCTCACAATCAACTTGTATGAATTCAGTTGTTTGGGGATAGAACCATATTTATATTTTTTAACTTGTGGTTACTGTAATAGTAAAAGAACCTTAGACATAACATTTCTAACAATAACATTGTCATCATTGTTCTATTAAATATAAACTAACCTTCCACTTCAACTGCCCTCTGTCTGTTACGTATTTCAACTTCTCGCAACCAGTATCGATGTAGTAACCAGTAAGCAACACCTCCTGCTATAGCTATGATTCCCATGGCTCTAAAGGACTCACGAGTTCCAATTTTACCAATTAATATGCCCCCAAAGAAACTTCCACTGCCACGTCCTGAAATTGATAAAATTAGAGTAAAATTTTGATGATGCATAAAGAAAGCTGCAGATGTCTGTTGTAGAAGTCTCAAATAAGAATATCACAATAATTATATTTCTTAAATATATTTCTAAAAGTTACTGCATGCTACATCAAGGATTAAGGTACTCTTAGAATGCTAGTTTACATAATCTGCTTCATAACATAAGTAGTGTCATATAATAACAATAAATTGCCAAATCTGTCACATAAAAATTCCTTGAATGATTACAATCACTTTTTTCAATTTATGAAGACATTTCTCTTAAAAATTTTTAAACAATTTGGCAACTTGTTGAAGCACAAATTGTCATTTATACGTAGCCTATTACCTGTCATTTTTAATTTTGTTCTTTTTCAAAAGTAGTTATATTTCTGAATTGTGGTTTATTTGTCTCATGACATCCATGCCTAAATAACATATATGGCACAAATTCACACTGTTGTTAGAGTAATTTTTACATTAATAAGAAATGATATAACTATGAAATGATATTTTATGAATCAACAGCTATGTATACTTAGTGGGATAAGCAACAAATTTTATTCAACTCAAATTACCAATTCAAGCAATGGAAAATCCAGGACGGAATAATGACAATATTATGAAAAGGTTAGATTATTACTCACCACATAGTGGAGATGCTCAGTTGCAGATAGGCACAACAGAAAGACTGCTAAACAAGTGAGCTTTCAGCCAAAAGACCTCCTTCTAAAGTAGACAAAAAACACACACACACAAACAGACGCAAGCACAACTCACACACACATGACCAATTTCTCTGACTGCTATGACTGGACTCACCCTGTTGTGCTTGTCTACAAATTGCCAGTTCATCCTTCATGAATTCATCCAGTAGGTAATAGTATTTCTATTTCATTGGCTTGCACAGCTTTCTTTTTTAGTGGACTTAACTTCTCCTGCAATAACTTTTCCCCTTTTAATTTAATATAAATCTTCATTCTCATATGTTGATGAGCTCAGGCATACCACCTGAGTTGGATGGTGGGAAGTAGAAAATTTTCTCTCTCTTTTGTGGTTATGTATGAACAAAATAATTTTTCCCGACTTATTGCTGCCTGTTACATATCTTACAACAATTTTATAAATATGTAGGGATGGGAGAGTTAAGTTGTAGTTCTTTTAAATAATGAGTGACTTGAAACTTCCTGGTAGATTAAAACTGTGTGCCCAACCGAGACTCGAACTCGGGACCTTTGCCTTTCGCGGGCAAGTGCTCTACCATCTGAGCTACCGAAGCACAACTCACGCCCGGTACTAACAGCTTTACTTCTGCCAGTATCTCATCTCCTACATTCCAAACTTTACAGAAGCTCTCCTGAAGGTTCGCAGGAGAGCTTCTGTAAAGTTTGGAAGGTAGGAGACGAGATACTGGCAGAAGTAAAGCTGTGAGTACTGGGCATGAGTCATGCTTCGGTATCTCAGATGGTAGAGCACTTGCCCACAAAAGGCAAAGGTCCCGAGTTCGAGTCTCGGTTGGGCACACAGTTTTAATCTGCCAGGAAGTTTCATATCAGCGCACACTCCACTGCAGAGTTAAAATCTCATTCTGGAATGAGTGACTTGGTTCTTTCTGATGTATGGTGAAATATTAAGAATGACTTTCTGTGTATCTATATGTGTGCCTGCTCTGTTAGCCAAATGTTCTCAAAACTTAATATCTATCTAATTATAGATTTAAAATAATTTCTGTGTACAACTTTTTGCATATCCGTATCAGTTGCAGGTAATAATATTCACTTCACATATGCAAAAATACTTAATTTGTTTGGTACTGTGCATGTGTGTGTGTGTGTGTGTGTGTGTGTGTGTGTGTGTGTGTGTGTGAGCTCAAATTTTTGCCTAAATATATCTTGATTGTTGTAAATAATCTTAATCTGGTCACTTTGTGACTGTATGGTCTTTAACTGCATAATATGAGTGTAAAAGATTTTCAGATTCAATCCGTTTAGCTGAAACTAAGTTTCTAAACTACTGAGAGTCCTGATTTTCAACTAACACATAACAACTCAAATGAAACTGGTGGGGACTGATATTTAATGGTAAATCAATCCCATGGAAAAGAAATAAATCTGGCTTGATAAGGAGCTTTGTGGAAAGCCCTAAGATCTGGTTTTCCTGGCTAAATAATAATTTGCCCTATTTACAGTAAGCAGGGTTTAAGCCACTGTAGAGCATTGCCTCTAATGCCATACTTAACTGTTATTTTGTAAATAGGCAAGATGTGATTTACAGACTCAAAAGCCTTTGTGAGATCACACATTTTTGCAGACTTATTGTTCTTGTCTAATGATGTTCTTATTTTCTTAACAAAACTGTTTAGTGGATCTGTGGTGCTCCTGCCCTGGAGAGGACAAAGTGGTTCTTTAGGGTAATATCATATTTGGCTCATGTCTATCTACTTCTAAATCCATACTCTTCAAACAACATTGAAGTGAATAGCAAAAGTTACTTCCCATTGTGTCACATATTAGGGTTTCTCCCATTACATTCATGCATGGAGAGCAAAAATAAACATTGGTTTCCCACTTCAGTTGCCCAAATGTGGTCTGTGAGAGCTCTCTAATTGTGTCTGCCTGTGAATCATTCTTCTCTCAGGGCTGTATCCCAGATGACTCCTCTTCTTCTTTATCCTCTTTCACTTGGTCCAACTATCTCTTCCTTGGTCATCCTAATGGTTTCTTCCCAATTACATTTGCATGTACCCATTGTTTTGCTATACAATATCAATTAGCTGGACAAGCCCATACCATTTGAAACAGGCCCCTGGCACTTCTTCTCTCCCCCACCCAGTGAGAATGTGTACTCTTCAGGTTCTTTCCTTATGTTTTTATTACTTACCCTATCTTTTCTAGTTTGCTGGGCTATATAGTGTACAAACTTCATTACTGCGGCTTGCTGTTTGTTGTTTATCTGTTTGGTTGTTGTCCAGATTTTTAGGCCATATGTTATTATGGGAATAAAGGAGAGTCTGATATGATCTTAATGGGACATTTCATTCCACGGTAGATACCAGGTAGAAGTGAGCTGATTTTTTTGGTCCGGTTATTGACCTTGTGCTGTATCCTGTTATTACTTAAAATGCATCCGTGTCTTTTATATATTATCCCCAAATTATTTCATCTACAAATACAAATCTTTAATGTCTTTATTGTTCTTCTGCTTCATTCCTTTCATAACTTCCTAAGAGTGACTATTTAAATGCCTGTGTTGGTGGTGCCTGTGGAAGCAGTGTGTAGGTCAGTATTCCTATATTAATAACTTAATACACAGCCTTAAAACTTTGTAAGTAAGCTTTCATTGGATAGCTGGGGTCTATCTTAAAATATTTGCCACTTTAGGTTCTTCAGCATTTCTGTGATACCCGTGACTCAGACAAAACTGTGATCATTTTTATTCCCCATATTTGTATATATTCAATATCCCATGTTAGTCTTGGTTATTATGGGTCCCATGCACTTAAGCAATATTCTTGAGGGGGACACTTTGGGTATGATACTAGAAATTACAAGAGGTCCTACAGTAGTTAAATTTGCAAGTGGAAACATGTTTGTCATTGATGCAGTCTTTAAGAAAAATTTTGAAAATGGATTTGTCAAAGGACAAACAGAACTAAACTGAAACTGATTCATGTCAAGCAGTAAAGAAACTGCACATTATGAAATGGTTCTTAACCAATTCAAAAGTGTAATTAAGACTAATACAGTGCAGAGAAAAATAGCAGTTGAATTACCCTTGGTGGTGCTGAAGTAACTAGATTAGGAAACAAGGCACTAAAAGGAGAAGAGCTATTTTGCTACTTGGGCAGCAAGATAACTAGGAGGAAATAAAATGGAGACTGGCAATAGCATAAAAAGCTTTTCTGAAAAAGAGAAATATGTTGACTTCAAGTATAAAATGGAGTGTTAGGAAACCTTTTTGGAAATCACTTGTCTGGGATGTGGCTTTATGTGGAAGCAAAACATGGATGATAAACAGTACAGGCAAGAAGAGAACAGAGCTACTGGAACGTGCTGCTACAGACGAATGCTCAAGATTAGCAGTGAAATGGCATCCGAAACTTTGTGTTTGACTGACAAATCATAAAAAATGTGTGTGTGTGTGTGTGTGTGTGTGTGTGTGTGTGTGTGTGTGTGTGTGTGTGTGTGTAAAAGCAAAGATGGCAAAAGCAAAAGAAATAAATATTTTAACACAACACAAGAAAGTCATACAACACCCCAACATCAAAAAATCATGACAAGCTGCAGAATGAATGGTATAGAACTACCACCAGACTCAAATAATGTCATACGAGAAAGAAAATAAACAAAAAAGCCCAGCGAATATAGCACTTAAAGTGCTGAAACTTGTGTGGGTAAAACTATAAAATAGTGTCTTGCATGAGGCTGAACAATTAATTAAGAAGTATTGGGCTGAACTGTGGAGAAACGAGCTTATTAATACAGCTATACAGTTCCTCTAAGAGAAGGGACAGATTGACAGGAAAATATCCTAAGGTATCAAGGAATACTTGATTTGCTAAGGGAGTGAAATGTGGAATGTGGGAGGGACCAAAAATGGTAGAGTGAAACCAAGGCTTCACTGCAGTAAACAACTTCAAGTGGGTGTAAGCTACAGGTAATTACACAGAAATGAAAAATCTTGAATGGGATAGACTAGTGCAGAGAACTGCATAAAACTGCATGTGTGAATGTAGTCTTTCTGACATATATTATTGACAAAAATGATTCTAATGAAACCACAAACCTCCACAAGAGTTGGAGACTAACTGACAGACAGGTTTTTAGTTGCAATCTGAAGGAATTTGTCCTGCCGAACTCATATTCACTGTAGGAATGTTTAAGGTTTACTTGTATTATGGAAATGTAATTCAATGAAATTAATCGAATAATAGATTATATGGTTTCTATATGAGTACTTCACATCCGCCAGAAAAATGTTTATGTAAGGAAGACACAGGTTATCTACCTGTTACAAGCAGCCTGAGTTGAGTTTTTCATGATTCCAAGCAAATATCTGGCCATGGCTGTCCGTTTTCCAATTCTTGTCATAACTGGGATTTATAAAATGTAGAAAACGCTTTATTGCTGTTGTTGCCATAGTGTTTGTTGTTGCTTAAGCTGTTGTTTTAATTGGTGTCTTTCATTCCTGGAGTTCATAGTTCAATGTTTTGTTGTGATTTTCCTTTCGATAATAAGTTTTGAATATGTGATGATTTAACAATTAAAACAATCAAATTGTGACAAAATAATGTAATTGGGCAGATAAAAAATCTACTCACCAAGTGGCATCAGAACACACACATAAAAGGAGGTTATAATAAGGCAAGCTTTCAGAGACAGTGCTCCTTCTTCAGGTAGAAGGGTTGAAGGGGAAGGAAGATGGGTAAAGCAAAAGGATTGGAGAAGTCTGGTAAAAGGGGTAGATTTTGGGAAAGTCATCCAGAACAACAGGTCAGGGAAGACTTACCATCAACCAGTCTTTTCTTGTCTGCTAAGTCTCCCCTGACCCATGGTTCTGGACAACTTTCCCAAAATCTACCCCTTTTCGTAGACCTCTCCAGTCCTTTTCCTTCACCCATCTTCCGTCACCTTCAACCCTTCTGCCTGAAGAAGGAGCAACTGGCTCCAAATGCTTGCCTAATTATAACCTCCTTTTATGTGTATATTCTGCCATCACTTGGTGAGTAGATTGAATATCTAATGTTGTATTTTATGACCTTGATCTCATTCATGCAGAGATACAACTGAATAAGAATTAAATAAATACTAAATTAAAAATAGCTGATGAGAAGAATAATGGGAAACATAAAATTAAAGAAGAGAGGGAGAGAGGGATTGTTACGAATTTTACAAAACTTACCTAAACTGAAATGTGACATTCCAAGAACACCAATAAGTGTTGCTAGCAACCACCTGGGAGCCAGAATTGTGCAGTATGTTGCAGCTGCTGTCCACATAAGATGCACTGCTGTTGCTTCAATTATTTCAAAGGGAAAAGCCCACCATGGACTCCTGAAAAAAATCAATAGAATAGAACTTTATTAAAAAAAAAAATAAGTAGTTAAAATTACTCTTCTCATATATAAAATAAAGATATTGTTCTCTTCGTGAGTGTCATGGGTTCAGATACATTGCTACTCACAACATAGGAGAGGCTTTGAATCACAGATAGGCACAATGAAAAAAAACTACTAAAATATGAATGTTTCAGACAAAGTTCTTTTTCCAAAATAGAAAATACGCACACTCTCACAGGCTTAACTCACATACCCATGGCCATTGTCTCTGGGTGTTGGGGCTCAAAAGTGACTGCAGCTGACATGAGCAGCGATCTGCAGGACTTGGTTGTGGAGGAAAGATAAGGCATGGGGTGGGATGGGGATGGGGAGCAAAAGCAGAGTAGGGGTCGGGGAAGACGCTGCACTGCCTGTGGCTGTCTGTAAGGATGTGGTGGGGATGAGATAAGGCTGTTAGGTGCAGTGTCAGGAGGCTGTTGGGAAAGAGGAGGGGGGGGGGGGAGGAGAAGAAAGGGAGAGGGTAGAGAAGAGAAGTAAACAAGGGGAAAAGAGTAGGAGGTGCGTTGGTGGGATAGAAGGCATGGGTAGTACTGGACTGGCTGCAGATGAAGGACTTTGTCTGAAAACTTAATATTTTAGCAGTCTTTTTTATTGTGCCTGTCTGTGATTCAATGCCTACTCTGTGTGGTAAGCAGCAATCTATCCTTTCCTTGTTTTAATTCAATTCTGGACTTTCCATTCTTGGATTCACTTGTGTCTTCTGCTCAGAAACTCATTAACAATTTATTGCCAGGGGAGGACAAATTAAGGACAAATGATTTCCTACCCAACAAAAATTGCAGAAACTTTCAACAAATATTTTGCAAACCTAAGTGAACAGTTGGTGAGTGGACTGGAAGAACATAACAAAATATCACCTCCATCATCCAATAGCATAAGAAATATATCTCATTATTGAACCTTTCACCCACAAATACAGAAGAAATTTTATCAGTTATGAAAACCTTGAAAAAAGGGTACTCATGTGGAACTGATGGAATACTAGATGTGATTATTAAAAAATGCTCTCTTGCCTTAGCTGAACCCTTGACACACTTGTGCAACAGCTCACTGGCATCAGGAACTTTCCCTTCATGCTTAAAAACTGCAAAACTGAAACCACTGCTCAAAAAAGGAAATCCACAGAAGACATTTCAAATTATAGGCCAATAGCCCCACTGCCTGTATTTTCAAAAATTTTTGAATTTTTTTTTTAATAAGAGATTGTCTGATTTCCTAAATAAACATAAAATTCTCTCTTCCTCACAGCATGGTTTCAGGAAAGGCTATTCAACTGAGAGTGCAATATCTGAATTTCTTAATGAAATCTACGCTAAACTAGATGCGAGTGAATTTGTGACAGCCATATGTCTTGATTTATCCAAGGCTTTCGACATCACTGACCATAATGCCCTACTGCAGAAGCTTGACCAATTAGGAATTAGAGGTATATCCAATGAGTGGCTCAGGACATACCTATGTGGCCGCGAACAGATGGTTGAAGTGCAATATACTGACCATAACAAAATTATCTACTACTGTTCAGGATATGAAAATGTGAAATATGGCGTCCCTCAAGGATCAGTATGATGACCCATTCTGTTTCTCCTCTATGTCAATGATCTTATATACAACAAGGATTGCCAAACTACTCTCCAATTTGCAGATGGTATAAGTTTCCTTATAAGTGGGAAAACAGAAGAAGAACTAAAAGACTCTGTTATCCACACAATGAACAGTGTACAAAGTGGTTCAGCTATAACAAGCTAATTATAAACAAAGAAAAGACTGTATCAATGAACTTCTACAATCTAAAAGGGAAGCACCACCCAAACATACAAATAGAATTAAGAGACAGAGTTCTTGAAAGTGTTGACAGCACAAAATTTCTGGGATTCAGGCTCCAGAACAACACAAAATGCAAAATCGGAGGTTCATATTGAGTATCTGCAAAGGAAACTAAGCAAAACCTGCTACATGATAAGGATTTTAAAAAAATTGTTGCAGCAAAGCCAACCTGTCAAATGAACACAACTCCTATGTGCATTCTGTAATTAAAAATGGCACAATCTTCTGGGGCAATGCAACAGCAAATATTAAACTTTTCAAGATACAAAAGAGAATATTAAGAATCACTGAAGGGGTAAACAATAGGAAATCATGCAGATTCATACTAAAAAAAGGCATTTCTTCCTCTTTCTTGCATTTTTATCTATGAAATGTCAGTTTTCATAAAACAATATATTGATAGACACCCAGATATATTATTAAAAATGAAGATATACATGCATACAATACAAGACAAAAATCTGATCTTCATACGAAACAGCTGAGAACAACTTTGTGCAAAAAAGGCACTCTACATGTTGGGATAAAAAGTTACAATAATCTGCCTAACCATATTAAATCAGTAAGTAAACTCAGAAGTTTTAAGGCTGAACTAAAGGCATATTTAATTGATAATTGCTTTTACAGTCTGACAGAGTACCTAGAAACCAAATGACAAAAATAAATATGCATTATGAATATTCTATGTTGCATGTTGTCTCTAATGTTTGTTGTATATACGATTCTTTGCTAAATTAATTAAATATCTAGCCCTTAGGAATGCAATGCAAATTTTATTTTATGTTGTAATGGATTAACCATGTCCAATATCCTTGTATATATTCTATACATGTCGGATTAGAAGGACTAAATAAATAAATAAGTAAATTTCTTTGGCTTTTTATTTAATCATTTATTGTTTGTAGAAAAAAAAGTCAGTTCAAACAAAAACATTATTTGTGTTTACTACACAACTACAAAACAAATAACTTCTTTTTCTGCATAGGTTCTATACTTTTAAAGAATTTTTATGAGGAAATTGAATTTTTTTGTGTGGTCCAACAGTTTCAATTGCAAGAAGTTATTTTACTGCACATTGTGCAACAACACACACACAACATTTTTTTTCTTGCTCATTGTGAAAGCTACTAACTGAACATAGAGGCACCTCCAACAAAGCTGTGATTTAGAGTCTTGAATAACAGTCACTGATTATGGGACTGTTTATTATTATTTTAATGGTACATGTGTACAACATCTGTTTATGGATGCTAGTTTCTTGATGGATACCACATTCCAGAAAGTTCTCCTTCATACTGATATCTATGGACCAAGATGTTTAAGTGAATTCTTCAAGTTCACTGATATGTTCTGATGATTCATGTATTTTTATATGTACTTTGTTACTAAGTATGATACACAGCAAATGCCGATGCAGAATAAACATTTCTGTTACCACAAGTAAAAATGTGATAGATTCATTTATCTGGCATATCTATATAATTAATGTGGATATTGCCAAATTCTGTTTCAAAATGTAATTGAAATATAAATTTACTTACTCGATCATTGAATAGCCCATAAGCCTTGCTGCATGGGAGAAAAATGCAAGAATAATAATGTTCACATTGCCCAGTTTCTTAATGATATCACCTGCTCCATAAAGAAATGGCACACTGCTTATGGTTCCAATGGATACTGTGAAACCTACATAAAGACATAAAAAATGTGAACTGAATATATGCAATACAAAATCTATTGATCAAAATTAGTCTAAAGGCTTTATTATTCTGAAAACAAATTTACTGCTTTTTATTGTATGAAGGAGCACATTTTTAAAGGTTCACATTATGTATAATGAACTGTACTCTAGTCTTAGATATTTTCATTTCTATTTCTGAGTTTCAACACTGTTTGGAGACCAGCCAGAGAACAGTGCTTAAGGACACTTGGAATAAACGAGAATCTGTTTCATGAAAGTGGCTTTAAAATAATAATAATTATTATTATTATTATAATAAAACACATCATTGCCATTGCTCCTATAAAATGTGTGCAAATGCAAATTCAAAAATTAAGGGACTGTATTCTGCAGTGAAATGTGTTGGTCTATGGGCATTTCAGTAAAGTTGCAGAGAAAAGGAACACCATATCTGAGACTAATTATATTGCTACATTTGTCATTAGGGTTGCAATACCAATATTTGGTTTAGGAGTTACAAATAACATGAAGATCATACTGGATGGCATTTGATACCTGTGTATTATATACAAAACTGCTTAAAATTTTCTTGCAAGTGATAAGAAGCTGTGTTAAGTCTGAGAACAGTATGACTAAATGACTGAAGGAGCACAATAGCAGAGAGATAAGGTAATTAGTGTTCGTCTTCTTAGTGCCTGCGTGCATGTGCAAAAAGACAACTCACACACACATGACTGCAGTCTCAGGCACACGTAGCCACACTGTAAGTAGCAGCACCAGTGCACGATGGGAATGGTGAGTGGGTGGGGGTAAGGAGGAGGCTGGGGCATGGAGGGGGAGGGATAGTAAGGTAGGGGTAGCAGACAGTGCAGTGCTGCCGGGGAGTGCGCAGGGACAAGTTGGAAAGAGAGTAAGACAGCTATGTGCAGTCAGGAGGTTAGACAGAGTGCAGGGAAAAGGTGGGGGGGGGGGGGGGGGGGAGAGATAGGTAGGTGAAGGACAGGGACTAGAGAGGATTGAGGCCACGCGGGTTAGGGGAACATACGATATATTGCAGGGAAAGTACCCACCTGCAGAATTCAGAAAATCTGATGTTAGTGGTAAGGACCCATGTGGCACAGGCTGTGAAATAGTATCATTGAAATGAAGGATGTCATGTTTGGCACCAACTAGGTGGTCCGTTTGTTTCTTGGCCTCAGTTTGTTGGTGGCCATTCATGTGGACAGCTTATTAGTTCCAGAATGAGATTTTCACTCTGCAGCGGAGTGTGCGCTGATATGAAACTTCCTGGCAGAGTTCGAGTCTCGGTCGGGCACACAGTTTTAATCTGCCAGGAAGTTTCAGCTTATTAGTTGTCGTGCCCACTTAGAATGCAGCACAGTGGTTGCAGCTTAGCTTGCAGACCATGTGACTGGTTTCACAGGTGGCCCTGCCTTTGATGGGATAGGAGATGTTCGTGACAGGACTGGAGTAGGAGGTGGAAGTGGGAGGATGTATGGGACAGGTCTTGCACCTAGGTCTATTACGGGGTATGAGCCATGAGGTAAGCGTTTGGGAGCGGGGCTGTCTATATGTATATTGTGTAGGTTCGGTGGATGGCGGAATACCTCTGTGTGAGGGGTGAGAAGGATAGTCGGCAGGACATTTCTCATTTCAGGGAATAATGAGAGGTAGTCGAAACCCTGGCAGAGAATGCAATTCAGTTGCTCCAGTTCTGGGTGGCGTTGAGTTACTGAGGTACTGCGTTGTTCCTCTGTGGCAAGATGGTGGGACTTTGGGAGGTAGTGGGAGACTGAAAAGATAAGTCACGAGAGATTTGTTGTTGTACTAAGTTGCGAGGTAATTATGGTCTGTGGAGGCTTCAGTGAGACCCTCGGTATACAGGGTGTCCCAGCTATCTTGTCCACCCAAAATATCTCTGGAACAATAACAGCTATTGGAAAACAACTTTCACCGGTATCAATGTAGTGCTGGGGCCCATGAATGTACATATTTGGAAACATTCTAAAACGAAAGCATATGTGTTTTTTAACACAAACTTATGTTTTTTTAAATCGACCTCCTATATTTTTTCTTTAGCAATCCATAGCATGACAAAGCACATACACAATGGCATTGATTGCATCGCAATATTCCCATTACATTCCGAGATATTGAGACACGAAGTTCACACTTGAAACACCCGACATGCGCTGCTAGCGCACGTCCTGAGGCTCAGGCGTGAACCCCATGCTGCCCATAGTCGCGATGTGATTGACATGTGTAATCACACCTCCATACGTATCAAGAGGTCCGAAACGAATAATACGGTCTGCTGCCATCCTGCATTAACGTCGTACATTCCAGCAGGTATTTATCCCACAGGCTATGGTGACGCGGTTCTGTAACATATCTGTGTACCGCAACATGAGTCACAAAGTTAACTTCGCTTATCATTAATCCGTTACTTAAAAGGTAATGCCATTCAACATTAAAACTTTACTTTACTGTTGATATAGCGCAAGTGACAGTTCATCATTCACTCGTAATAGTAAAATTCATGTTGATGGTTTTAGTGAAACGAGCAAGTGGACTAAAAGTTTTACCATTGTTTAGGTAAAAATGTTTTGATTTCAGGTAGGACATAGAAGATGAATGTAAACATGTTTAACCAATTAGTTTTATTATCACATAATTATCAATGTTATGTTTATCTAATGTGTTAAATGACAAATTGTTGCAAACAAATGTTTCTTAACATCACTGGGTAAAATGGCCCTTTGTAGAAACTTCCACTGTGATACCAGCACTACATACTAAACGTAGCGTTCACATCTCATGCTCAAAGTGATGCCCATTGACTTGCATACATAGGGTCACTCTGCGGATGAAGGATGCCCTACCTCGTGCTACTGCTTCCTCTTTGATGGCTGTACAAGCATCAATAATGCGTTGCTTCATGTCCTCTGGTGTTGTTGGTTCATGTTGGTAAACAGCATCCTTCACTGCTCCCCAAAGAAAATAATCCAGTGGTGTAAGGTCTGGAGATCGGGCAGGCCACCTAACTGGGCCACCTCGTTCAATCCACCTACCAGGGAACTTCTGGTTCAGAAGTCGTCGTGCTCGTAAGGCGTTATGTGCAGGGCATCAATCATGCTGACACCACATGACCATTCTCCAGTTCAGAGGTATGGTGTCCAAGAGAACAGGAAGATTGTTTCGTATAAATCTGGAGTATTGTCTGCCATTTTGGATGCCATTTATAAAGAAAGGTCCGATAATGGTATCGCCAATAATCCCACACCAAACGTTAACTTTCCACGGACGTTGATGCTCTACCTGACGGAGCCAATTTGGATTGTCTATGGACCAATAATGCATATTCCTCAAATTGACAATTCCTTTGTTGGAAAATGATGCCTCGTCGGTAAAGAGAACATCTGCAAAAAAATTTGGATTAGTCAGAAGTTTTTGCTGAGCCTACCGACAAAATGTTACCCTATTGCGGAAGTCATTTCCATGAACATCCTGGTGTAAATGAACATAGTTGGGATGAAATTTATGACGTTTAAGAATACGCTGTGCACTTGATTTTGACACACCAACTTCACGTTCAATTTGACGTGTGCTGATCTGAGGATTCACAGCTATGGTAGTGAGCACAGCAACTTCAGCACGTTCATCTGTGCGTGTTCTAGGACAATGTCGAGGTCTTGGAGGTGTGATTACACATGTCAATCACATCGCGATTACGGGCAGCATGGGGTTCACGCCTGAGCCTCAGGACGTGCGCTAGCAGCGCATGTCGGGTGTTTCAAGCGTCAACTTCGTGTCTCAATATCTTGGGATGTAATGGGAATATTTCAATGCAATCAACGCCATTGTGTATGTGCTTTGTCATGCTATGGATTGCTGAAGAAAAAATATAGGAGGTCCATTTTAAAAAACATAAGTTTGTGTTAAAAAACACATATTCTTTCGTTTTAGAATGTTTCCAAATATGCACATTCATGGACCCCAGTCCTACATTGATACCAGTGAAAGTCGTTTTCCAATAGCTGTTATTGTTCCAGAGATATTTTGGGTGGACAAGATAGCTGGGACACCCTGTATTTCGAGAGGGACTGCTCATTACTGCAGATGCGACGACCCCGAGTAGTTAGCCTGTATGGAAGGGACTTCTTGGTATGGAACTGGTGGCAGCTGGAGGTATTGCTGGTGGCTAGTAGGTTTGATATGGACAGAGGTACTGATGTACCCATCTTTGAGGTGGAGGTCAACATCTCAGAAGGTGGCTTGTTGGATTGAGTAGGACCAGGTGAAGCAAATGGGGGAGACATTGTTGAAGGTTTGGAGGAATGTGGATAGTTTGTCCCCACCCTTGATCCAGAACACAAAGATGTTATCAATGGATCTGAACCAAGTGAGGGGTTTAGGATTCTGGGTGTACAGGAAGGATTTCTCTAGATGGTCCATGAATAGGCTGGCATAGGATGGTGTCATGTGGGTGCCCATAGCCATACCCTGGATTTGTTTGTAGGTAAAGCCTTCAATGGAGAAGTAATTGTATGTGAGGATATAGTTGGTGATGGTGCTTTGGAGGAGGTTGTTGGTTTGGAATCCATCGGGTGCTGGGAAAGTTAGTGTTCAATAGTGGTAAAGCCATGGGCATTAGGGATGTTAGTGTAAAGTGAGGTGGCATCAATAGTGACGAGCAGGGCACTGTGTGCTAGAGAGGGACAGGAACTGTGGAGAGTCAGTGAAGGAAATTGTTGGTATCTTTAATACAGGAGGATAGGTTCCTCCCCCTCCCTGCTCCGGCCTCCTCCTTACCCCCACCCAAGTCACCACTCCCATCTTGCACTGGTGCTGCTGCCCGCAGTGTGGCTGCAGTTGCCTGAGACTGCAGTAATGTGTGTGTGTGTGTGTGTGTGTGTGTGTGTGTGTGTGTGTGTGTGTGTGTGTGTCATTCTGTCTGTCTGTCCCCTATTTTTGACAAAGGCCTCATGGGCTGAAAACTTTATTTGTGGCAGTCTTTTTGTTGCGCCTATCTGTGACTCAGCATCTATGCTATATGGTGAGTGGCAACTTTCCTTTTCATAATATTGTTACATTCCACCCTGGATTTTCCATTGTTTGGTACAACTGGCAAGGTGTATAAGAAATCAGATAGCAATTCTGAAGTTGAAATGAAGTTGAAAGAGGTAATGTTTGACATCGGTAATGTTTGACATCAGGAAGGTATTGGGATTGACGGATGTTGATGTATATGGAAGTGGACTCAACAGTGATTAGAAGGGATCCAAGTGGTAATGGGGTGGGGATGGTCGAGAGCTCTGTGATTTCTATCTTTGATATGAGAGGCTAGGCTATGGGCAATTGGTTGGTGGTGTTGCTAAACAAAACTGGAGATTCTTTCACTTGGAGCACAGTAACCAGCTGGATGTGCAGGAGGTCACTGGGGTGAGGAGGAAGATGTGCTGAAATTGAGCATGATACAGAGTATATACTGGGATGCCTATGGATTCATTACAGGGGGTGCAGACAGTCTTCTGAACACATTTTCCAAAAACTGTCTTGAGCAGCAGCCCACATACAATGGAAATATCTTAGACCTTGTAGCTACAAACAGGCTGGACCTTATTGATGGAATCAGTATAGAGATGGGGATTAGTGATCATGATGTCATCATAGTGACTGATGTTTCAAAGGTTAATGAATCAGTGAAGGCCGCTAGGAGAGTGTTTCTGCTAGAAAGAGCAGTTAAGCACTTGTTAGCATCTCACACAGACAATGAAGTGCAGTCATTTAGTTGCAGTATGATGTACCTTTAGGAATTATGGGAAAAGTTTAAACAGATTGTAAATCATGCTCTCAGTAAATATATGCCCAGTAAGATGGGAGAGGCACACTGTGGTGTATCAATAAAATTCGGAAAATGTTGAGAAAGCGAAGGCCATTGCACTCTTGGTTCAAAAGGGAACATGGACATGATGGCAGGAAATGGTTAGTAGAGATTCATGTGTCTGTGATAAGATCTATGAGCAAAGCATACAACAACTAGCACCATCATACCTTAGCAAAAGATCTGCCCAAGAGCCTGAAAAACTTCTGGTCCCATGTAAAAACATTAAGCATGTCAAAGGCTTCCAGCTGGTCACTCATTGACCAGCTGGTGTGGCAGTTTAAGATGCCAAAATGAAAGCCAAAGCTGCAAATTACACATTTAAAACATTGTTTACACATGAGAATTATACAAACATGCCATTATTTGACCATTGCATAGAATCTTGTGTGGATAACATAGTAATAAGCATCTCAGCAATAAAGAAACAACAGAAAGAGTTGGAAAAAATAAGTTGCTAGGTCTGGTTGGAATCCCAATTTGGGTTTACAAAGATTATACTATGCATCGGCCCCTTACTTAGCTTGCATTTTTCATAATTAGCTTGCATTTATCATTATTCTCTCACCTAGAGCAAAGTCCCAAGCAACTGGAAAACAATGCAGGTGACTACTGTATATAAAAAGGATAAAAGAGGGACCTTGTAACAGTTCACCTACTTTGTTTCTTTGTTTGTTGTCCTCAGTGTCGACATACTGCATTGCTACACTGGCTTAAAAATGGGGTTTGTGTTCTGAACACTGACTATGCTAAGCACACAGATGCACAGTTACGTTTCACAGTATTTTACTTTTGCTGTTCACAATCCCCCCAATAATACACAGTGATATGGCCTGTGCACTATTGTTTAACCTTCGATAAGCCCCATTGTGTGTGTGTGAAATCTTATGGGACTTAACTGCTAAGTCATCAGTCCCTAACTTACACACTACTTAACCTAAATTAGCCTAAGAACAAACACACACACCCATGCCCGAGGGAGGACTCAAACCTCCGCCGGGATCAGCCACACTGTCCATGACCGCAGTGCCTTAGACCGCTCGGCTAATCCCGCGCGGTAAGCCCCATTAATAGGTTGTAGGCGAACATCCACATACTGCTACAATAGTTTCCTGTTGAACATCTACAAGCAGTGAAAGCCTAACCACAAATTTCAGAGTTCTTGAAGAATAGAAAGGTATGTATGGAGCAGACACTGTCACTGTCTTAACACACGGCCTAACTGTGTGACACTTATTACACTGTTAAGTTGATGCGTTGTTGTCATTCTAACCAACACAGGTTCCTCATCTGAAACTCGGCCATGGGCTGATGGTGTGGTGACCAAAAACTAGGCCCTTATATATCCTCACAATAATAGGTGCTGAAACTACACATTGTTCAAAGTTTAATTTCCAGAAATAACAGTTAAAATTAACTCATTAAATTAACTGAATACATCAAAAAATTCTGTCTTTTTAACAGTTTCTTCTGCTACAAGAGTTAGGGTGAATTATTTGTTTAAATCATGAAATTATCAAATATCATTATGCAAACAATACTTTTGACAAAACTGTTAATTACTTTCAAATAAATTAAGGGCTGGCTTTGCTAACACATTTTCGAATAGTGCCAAATAGATACTTTAAGATTACTAGTATTTCTTCTTCTAAATGTTTACAATTATCACAGAATTTATGTTTGTTTATTTGTCAACAATAGAATTTAAGTTACAAAACAATTACTGATTTTGCCCTATAATTAAAGATACTGACAAGGAATAGTCAAAATAAATTAGAAAATCAATTATATACATAAAACTAAGCACAAAATTAGATCTGGTGTTATATTCTTTAAAACTGATGGCCAACCTTCCTCTTATATGAAAATGTAGATTATACTCACATATGTTAATGGTAATTTGTTCAAAAATGAAAAAATGAATTTTAATGAGGCAGATGGCAAAGCAAGAGGGGAACTAAAATTATCCCAGATTGCTTCATCACAGCCTGCAAAATTACAGACCAGTATCCTTAACATTGGTTTGCTGCAGAATTCTTGGATATATGCAGAGTTCGAATATGATAAATTTCCTACAGCCCAAAAAGATTATGTCCCCAAACCAGCACAGCTTTAGAAAGCACAGCTCATGTGGAACCCAGCTTTCCTTTTTCTCACATGATAACTGCAAACAATGGGCAAAGGGCAACAGGCAGATTCCATACTTCTAGATTTCAGAAAACGATTTAACACATTACCTCACTACAGTCTGTTAACAAAGATATGAGCACATGGAACAGGTTCCCAGATATGTGAGTGGCTCGAAGACTTTTTAAGTAATTGAAACAAGTGTGCGGTCCTCAGTGGCAGTGTTCATCACAGATAAAGAGTATTATCAGGAGTGCCCCAGGGAAGTGTGATAGGACCACCGTTATTTTCTATATATGTGAATGATCTGGCAGTATTCTGTAGTTGTTTGCTGATGATGCTGTGATGTACAGGATGGTGTCAAAGATGAGTGACTGTAGTATGACACAAGATGACTTAGACAAAATTTCTAGTCAGTGTGATGAATGGCAGCTGACTCTAAATGTAGAAAAATGTAAGTTAATGTGGATGCGTAGGAAAAACAAACATGTAATGTTTGAATAAAGCATTAATCATGTCCTGTTTGACTCAGTCACATTGTTTAAAAATCTGGCTGCAACACTGCAAAGTGATATGAAATGGAACAAGCATGTGAGGATTGCGGTAGGGAAGGCGAATGGTAAACTTTGGTATATTGGGAGAATTTTAGGAAAATGTTGTTCAGCAGTAAGGGAGACTGCATATCGGATGCTAATTCTTGAGTACTGCTTGGGTGTTTGGAATCTGCACAAGGCTGAATTAAAGGAAGAAACTGAAACAATTCAGAGGTGGGCTGCTAGATTTGCCCGCTCGGGATTAGCCGAGCAGTCTAAGGTGCTGCAGTCATGGACTGTGCGGCTGGTCCCGGTGGAGGTTTGAGTCCTCTCTCGGGCATAGGTGTGTGTGTTTGTCCTTAGGATAATTTAGGTTAAGTAGTGTGTAAGCTTAGGGACTGATGACCTTAGCAGTTAAGTCCCATAAGATTTCACACACATTTGAACATTTTTTTGCTAGATTTCTTACCAGTAGGTTTGAACAATATGCAAATATTACAGAAATGCTTCAGGAACTCAAATGGGAATCCCTGGAGGGAAGACATCATTCTTTTTGATAAATGCTATTGAGAAAATTCTCCATAAGTTACTACTACTGTGCAATTCCAGTTACCTACATCACAACTCCCAAATTGAAACCCTTGCACTCCAACACCTGGAAGAGCACTTCAGACACTAAGTCCATAAATTATATTATTATTGGCATTTTACTCCTGCCTCAGAGCACTATTAACATTGACACCTATCCTACACCCTTCTGAACACCCTTTTCGACCCCTTGCTGATCTTTTCCATTTACCACAGCCTCCAAAACTCTATCCCAACATTCTGTGAAATCCAGAACCTAAAAAACTTTAAAACAGTGTTGTCAACCTATCCACCAAAAATCTTGAATCCTACAGAAATTTCTGGCCTATCCAAAGACCTCACCTTAAGTCCCATGCCAAAGTTCAACCATGCTGGATATTTCAAAGGCCTGCTCTGCTTCTCATGAGCCCTACAGTGGAAACCTTCTTTGCTACCAATTCCTCTAATCAAAACCAACTTAATCCCAATATTGAACTTAGTTTATTGTCACTCTCCTTCCCCAAGTCCCTTCCCAAGAGCAGAAATCTCTCATCAGAAGAAAGAACAGTCATTTGTAACCTCAAAACAGATCTCCAATTAGTCTTTCTGTCTTCATCTACAAAACTCTGCTATAGAGACCTCATCTCATACGTCCAACATAACCTCAAAACCCTACTCAAATCCTTAGGCCCATCCCAGAATCTCTCCCCTGAATCCATCTCTCTTCCTACCCCAACACTTCCCTGCACACCCATATTCTACATGCTTCTCACAATCCATATATCCAACAATCCTTGATGCCCCACTGTAGCTAGTTACTGTGCTCCAAGTGAAAGAATCTCCAGTTTTGTTCAGCCAACACCTCTGAATAATTTTCCATAGACTGTTGTTGTTGTTGTTGTGGTCTTCAGTCCTGAGACTGGTTTGATGCAGCTCTCCATGCTACTCTATCCTGTGCAAGCCTCTTCATCTCCCAGTACCTACTGCAACCTACATCCTTCTGAATCTGCTTAGTGTATTCATCTCTTGGTCTCCCTCTACGATTTTTACCCTCCACGCTGCCCTCCAATACTAAATTTGTGATCCCTTGATGCCTCAGAACATGTCCTACCAACCAATCCCTTCTTCTGGTCAAGTTGTGCCACAAACTTCTCTTCTCCCCAAACCTATTCAATACTTACTCATTAGTTATGTGGTCTACCCATCTAATCTTCAGCATTCTTCTGTAGCACCACATTTCGAAAGCTTCTATTCTCTTCTTGTCCAAACTATTTATCGTCCATGTTTCACTTCCATACATGGCTACACTCCATACAAATACTTTCAGAAATGACTTCCTGACACTTAAATCTATACTCGATGTTAACAAATTTCTCTTCTTCAGAAACGCTTTCCTTGCCATTGCTAGTCTACATTTTATATCCTCTCTACTTCGACCATCATCAGTTATTTTGCTCCCCAAATAGCAAAACTCCTTTACTACTTTAAGTGTCTCATTTCCTAATCTAATTCCCTCAGCATCACCCGACTTAATTCAACTACATTCCATTATCCTCCTTTTGCTTTTGTTGATGTTCATCTTATATTCTCCTTTCAAGACACTGTCCATTCCATTCAACTGCTCTTCCAAGTCCTTCGCTGTCTCTGACAGAATTACAATGTCATCGGCGAACCTCAAAGTGTTTATTTCTTCTCCATGGATTTTAATACCTACTCCAAATTTTTCTTTTGTTTCCTTTACTGCTTGCTCAATATACAGATTGAATAACATCGGGGAAAGACTACAACCCCGTCTTACTCCCTTCCCAACCACAGCTTCCCTTTCATGTCCCTCGACTCTTATAACTGCCATCTGGTTTCTGTACAAATTGTAAATAGCCTGCCGCTCCCCGTATTTTGCCCCTGCCACCTTTAGAGTTTGAAAGAGAGTATTCCAGTCAACATTGTCAAAAGCTTTCTCTAAGTCTACAAATGCTAGAAACGTAGGTTTGCCTTTCCTTAATCTTTCTTCTAAGATAAGTTGTAAGGTCAGTATTGCCTCACGTGTTCCAGTGTTTCTACGGAATCCAAACTGATCTTCCCCGAGGTCGGCTTCTACTAGTTTTTCCATTCGTCTGTAAAGAATTCGTGTCAGTATTTTGCAGCTGTGGCTTATTAAACTGATTGTTCGGACATTTTCACATCTGTCAACACCTGCTTTCTTTGGGATTGGAATTATTATATTCTTCTTGAAGTCTGAGGGTATTTCACCTGTTTCATACATCTTGCTCACCAGATGGTAGAGTTTTGTCAGGACTGGCTCTCCCAAGGCCGTCAGTAGTTCCAATGGAATGTTGTCTACTCCCGGGGCCTTGTTTCGACTCATGTCTTTCAGAACTCTGTCAAACTCTTCACGCAGTATCGTATCTCCCATTTCATCTTCATCTACATCCTCTTCCATTTCCATAATATTGTCCTCAAGTACATCGCCCTTGTATAGACCTTCTATATACTCATTCCACCTTTCTGCTTTCCCTTCTTTGCTTAGAACTGGGTTTCCATCAAAGCTCTTGATATTCGTGAAAGTTGTTCTCCTTTCTCCAAAGGTCTCTTTAATTTTCCTGTAGGCAGTATCTATCTTACCCCTAGTGAGATAAGTCTCTATATCCTTACATTTGTCCGCTAGCCATCCCTGCTTAGCCATTTTGCACTTCCTGTCGATCTCATTTTTGAGACGTTTGTATTCCTTTTTGCCTGCTTCATTTACTGCATTTTTATATTTTCTCCTTTCATCAATTAAATTCAGTATTTCTTCTGTTACCCAAGGATTTCTACTAGTCCTCGTCTTTTTACCTACTTCATCCTCTGCTGCCTTGACTACTTCATCCCTCAAAGCTACCCATTCTTCTTCTACTGTATTTCTTTCCCCCATTCCTGTCAATTGTTCCCTTATGCTCTCCCTGAAACTCTGTACAACCTCTGGTTCTTTCAGTTTATCCAGGTCCCATCTCCTTAAATTCCTACCTTTTTGCAGTTTCTTCAGTTTTAATCTACAGGTCATAACCAATAGATTGTGGTCAGAGTCCACATCTGCCCCTGGAAATGTCTTACAATTTAAAACCTAGTTCCTAAATCTCTGTCTTACCATTATATAATCTATCTGATACCTTTTAGTATCTCCAGGGTTCTTCCGTGTCTACAACCTTCTTTCATAGTTCTTAAACCAAGTGTTAGCTATGATTATGTTGTGCTCTGTGCAAAATTCTACCAGGCGGCTTCCTCTTTCATTTCTTAGCCCCAATCCATATTCACCTACTACGTTTCCTTCTCTCCCTTTTCCTATACTCGAATTCCAGTCACCCATGACTATTAAAGTTTCGTGTCCCTTCACTATCTGAATAATTTCTTTTATTTCATCATACATTTCTTCAATTTCTTCATCATCTGCAGAGATAGTTGGCATATAAACTTGTACTACCGTAGTAGGTGTGGGCTTCGTATCTATCTTGGCCACAATAATGCGTTCACTATGCTGTTTGTAGTAGCTTACCCGCATTCCTATTTTCCTATTCATTATTAAACCTACTCCTGCATTACCCCTATTTGATTTTGTGTTTATAACCCTGTAGTCACCTGACCAGAAGTCTTGTTCCTCCTGCCACCGAACTTCACTGATTCCCATTATATCTAACTTTAATCTATCCATTTCCCTTTTTAAATTTTCTAACCTACCTGCCCGATTAAGGGATCTGACGTTCCACTCTCCGATCCGTAGAACGCCAGTTTTCTTTCTCCTGATAACGACATCCTCTTGAGTAGTCCCTGCCCGGGGATCTGAATGGGGGACTATTTTACCTCCGGAATATTTTACTCAAGAGGATGCCATCATCATTTAATCATACAGTAAAGTTGCATGCCCTCGGGAAAAATTACGGCTGTAGTTTCCCCTTGCTTTCAGCCGTTCGCAGTACCAGCACAGCAAGGCCGTTTTGGTTATTGTTACAAGACCAGATCAGTCAATCATCCAGACTGTTGCGCTTGCAACTACTGAAAAGGCTGCTGCCCCTCTTCAGGAACCACACATTTGTCTGGCCTCTCAACAGATACCCCTCTGTTGTGGTTGCACCTACGGTACGACTATCTGTATTGCTGAGGCACCCAAGCCTCCCCACCAATGGCAAGGTCCATGGTCCACATCCCAGGATCCCTACTCATCACAGTTGGTACCATCTCCCCACATACCAATATCCCTCATGCCCATGGCCTTATTATCAAACACTACCTATGGCAACATCATTACGATGAAAACCACTTCCCTCTTTCCTTATACACCTTCTCAATTACATGCTCTCACACACCTAATTCTCCTGTGAGAGGAAGATACATAAACAAATCTACAGCACAGCCATGAGCATCCACATGGATTACTCCTATTCCAATCTGTTTGTAGGCCATATAGAGGAAACTTTCCATGCCTCCCAAAACCGCAAACCCCCTTGTAGGTTCAGGTTTTTTACCAATATCTTCATGATATGGACCCTAGGTCAAGACACCCTATCTCCATTCCTCCACAACCACAACACCTTCTTTCCCATCCACTTCACCTGGTCTTCATCAGTGCAACATACCACATTCTTCATTAATCCACAACCTCAACACCTTCTCTCGCATCTGCTTCATCTGGTCCCCTTCAGCCTTACATGCTTACTTCCTGAACACTGACTTTCATCTCATCCGTACCTCTGTGCATACCAAGCACACTAACCTTCAACTGTATCTGCATTTTGACATTTGTCACCTCTTTGACACCAAAAAATTACTCTCCTTTAGCTTGGCCACCTGTGATTGGTGTGTCTGCAGTAAAGACAGTTCCCTTGTCCAGTATGCTGAAAGTCTCACTATCCCCTTCCCTACAAACCTAGTCTGCAAACGCCAGCTGAATCTTGTCCTTGGTGAGATCTTTGACAATCTATCATTAAGCCTGTAAATAAGAAACAACCTATCCACATTCCTTCCCACCCCCGCTAAAGTGATATTCCAAATACCACCTAAACTACACAACATCATGGTCTGTTTCCCTGACACTTCCACATCCAACCCATCACCAGTGGGGGTCTGATCCCTATGGAAGATGCAGGTGCAAGAGTTGCCTGATTCATCCACCCAGCACATCTTACTCTACTGCCAACACAGGCATATCTTATCCCATCAGAGGCAAGGCCACCCACAAAAAAGCTCTGGTGCAGTTTCTGCATTGTAGTTTATGTGTTTATGACCACCAACCTGCTGCCCAGTAAAATGAATGGCCACCGCCTAACTGTGGTCGAGAACAGAGTTGACCGCCTAGTGGTGGAACATGCTGCTGAACACAATTACTTGAGTTCAATGGCTACTTCACAACCTGTGCCATCTGGATCCTTCCCTCCAGGACCAGCTTTTCTGATCTTTGGTCCTATAACTTTCATGATCTCTGTCTCTATGAACTCACTGCATCCACAAATTCAGACCAATGATCTCTCCTTCCTCTGTCCTGTTGCCCCCTCCCACTCCATGTCTTCGTGTCATTGTCGTCGTGCACTGAGCCAACACACCAGCTCAGATGCCTGTGTGTTGCATTCCTACATCATGCACCTGCTGCCTCTTCCTCCCACATTCCTAACCTGCATACCTGCTGCCTCCCACCAAGCCACGAGCTCTGTCTATGTGTCGTGGGTGTACCGTGTGTCAAAATTTGGTAACTGCGGGATTGTGGCCAACTGAGACTGAAATTTATCATTCCATTGTATTGCTCCTTCCTCAGGGCAGGATCCTATGACTTTCATGCAGACATGAATTTAATGGGTTTCGGGCGGCAAAACTCCGCATGTTCTTAGCGTCTCCACATGACAAGTGTCTGTTAGTACAGACACATTGTTTGCTGAGTCATGTAGGATCATACAGCCATGTCACAAACCTTCAGTGAGGAAATAGGCTTGTTTGCAGCATTGTCCACATGGACAGTGTGATGATGTCTAGAACACCACAGATGTAGCACAGCAACAATGTTTGCATCTTCCCTTGAAATGGCAACAGAGAGGCCTGGCAACAGTAGTGCTCCAAACAACAATAACAGCACAGGACACACTATATCTTGTTTAATATGGAATGAATCTTTACATCCTAGTGTACATCCAATAACATTCTGTTTCCTTAAATTGGCCAGTTGACTTAAGAATTGTAGGTTTGGCATTGCATAGTGACTTGTGTCATTAATGACTGCATGGCTGAGAGAGGAGTAACTATAGCTGCAATCAATGAGAAGTGAGGTAGCTGCAGAGGATAGAGCAGGCTTGTGATAAATGGCAGAAGTGTAAGATTGACAATATAATATAATTGGTTAGTAAAAAATGTACTCACCAAGTGGCATCAGAACACACACAAAAAAGATGTCAAAAATTGATAGGTTTAGAAGTGTTAGATTGCCTATTTAACTTTTACTTTTGGGTAACATATAGTCACTTATTCTCAAGGTCATGGGATTTTATAATATTTTGCATTTGCTGTTAAGCTGGGACTTAAATATGCCAGCTTGTGCAATGATAGAAACTGATGACTCAACCACAATCTGTTAACTTTATGCATAGTGGGGTAACAGTAAGCCTCTCATTTGTTGGCTGCAGTTAGAATTACTGACTCATATCAAAAACTTCACACAAATATTTACATGTGTATTTCTGATAAATATTTCAGTTGAAGACATAAACTCTCACATTACTTAACAACTCATATCAGCCGCCTACAGCTACTTTTTTAGTAGATTTCTGCCGTTAATATTTCTAATAATAAATTAGGAAATTAGGGGCTTTTTTGCACTGTATGTGATTGGTTTCTACAGTATATATAAAATGAGCTGAAGATTTTAAAATTTGTTTTGGCTCCAACTGCCAAAGATTGCAGTCAAGTGTGAGAGTTGCATTTGCGAGTGTGTGTGTGTTTGTGTGTATGTTGCCTATTTTTGACAAAGGCCTTGTTGACCAAACGCTAACTTTCCAACAGTCTTTTTGTTGTGCCTTTCTGTGACTCAGCATCTCCGCATGGTGAGTAGCAACTGTCCTTTTCATTATATTGTTACATTCCATCCTGGATATTCCATTGTTTAAAATTTGATCATGCATTTTAGTTCTGCATCTAGGAGCAGGTCACTGCTATATCTCTCATGAGGAGATGTTTGATAAAAAATATGACACAGGTAAACAAGAACATGGGTTTATTACAACCACAGTAGAAAGACTCTTCCATACCAAAATATCAAGAAATGCCATCTTCCTCTACTTGGATATAACTATCCATCTACATCTACATATATACTCTGAAACTAATCAGTTAGTGACAATTTAATGTAAATGGATAGAAACAAAATCTACTCACCAGGTGGTGGCAAGAGAACACACACAAAAAAGTTTAACTTTTACAGTCTTTCGCAGCAAGTGGCTTCTTCTTCTGGCAGAAGAGTTGAAGGGGAAGGAAGAGGGGTGAAGGAAATGGTCTGGACAGGTTTAGGGAAATGGGTACAGCTCAAAAAAGTCACCCAGAACCCTGGGTCAGGGGGGACTTACCTGTCCAGTAAATCTCCCCTGACCCGTGGTTCTCGGTGACTGTTCTGAACTGTACCCCTTACTTCCAGTCCTTTTCCTTCACCCTGCAACATTTCCCTTCTACACTACTGCCAGAGGAAAGAGCCAATGGCTCCAAAAGCTTGTAAAAATTAAGCCTTTTTGTGTGTGTGTGTTCTCTTGTTGCCACTTGGTGAGTAGAGTTTTTATCTATACATTTACATTACACATATACTCCGCAAGCCACAGTACAGTACATGGCAGGGGATACTACATGCTATCACTAGTCATTTCTTTTCCTTGTTCCATCCAAAAATAGAGTGAGGGAAAAACAACTGTCTAAAAGCCTCTGTGGGGGCTCTAATTTCCTGCATCTTGTCTTCATAGTCTTTACTCGAAATATATGCTGGCGGCAGTAGAATAATTCTGCAGTCAGCCTCAAATGCCAGTTCCTGAAATTCCTGCAATAGTCCCTTGCAAAAAGCATGTCATGTCCCTCAAGGGATTCCCATTTTAGTTCACTTAGCATCTCCATAATGCTTGATTACTGATGGAACCTACCGGTATGAAATTTAGCCGCCTCCTTTGACATCTTTCTTTAATCCAACCTGGTGGGGATCCCAAACACTCAAAGAGTACTCAAGAATGAGTTACACTAGTGTTTCAAATGCCTTCTCCTTTATGAATGAGCTACACTTACCCAGAATTCTCCCAATAAAAAAAGTCGAGCATTTGCCTTCCCTACTACTAACTTGACGTCCTCATTCCATTTCATATTGCTTTGCAACATTACACCTAGATATTTAATTGCAATGACTGTGTCAAACAGCACCATATTAATGCTGTACACAAATGTTACAGGATTGTTTTTCCTACTCATCTACATTATAACTTAAATTTTTCTGCATTTAGAGCAAGCTGCTAGTCACCACACCAATTAGAAAATCTGTCTAAAGTCGTCTTGCATACTCCTATTGTCACTTAGTGGCAACACCTTCCTGTACGCCACAGTAGCATCAACAAACAGCTTTAAACTGCTGCCCACCCCGTCCGTCAAATCATTTATTTATATCGAGAATAAGAGCAGTCCTATCACACTTTCCTGGGACTCTCCTGATGATTGATGGATCCAAGAAATTCATACAGGAACCTGTTGCTGTTTGGCAATACAACATAGATGTTACCTACATACTTATAGAAATGCTTTGATTTTGAGGAATATAGTCTTAACAGCAATTTTCTCAAAAATGCTCCATGTACATACCAGCTGCTCTTGGTGGTAAGGGAGAGCCCAACTGCTTGTATAATGCTCTTTGCACTGGAAGTAATTGGTAATGAGTGTTGGAAAAGTCTCTTTGTCTATAACCTAATTCTTGCTCCACCAATGCTAATGAATTTTTCACAGGTACTTGGGACAGCACAACAAAATAAGTCATCAAAAGTAGGACAAACACTGGCTTCATAAACAGATATAGTAGCCATGAAATGAGCTCTGTATGGAATGCATCACTGGTCACAATACACTGTGAGTGCTCCCAGCTGAGAGACATTCAAATAGCATGCGAGGTGCAGCCTGACTGCATTGGAACTTGAGCAGACCCCATTTCCACTCCAACCCACCATCCTGCACTGGGAGGAGGCAGACTAACCCACATTATAACACATACAAAGGTTAACGAGACACTGTTTTGACACTTCTACATCTACATCTGCATCCATACTTCGCAAGCTACCTGACGGTGTGTGGCGGAGGGTACCCTGAGTACCCCTATTGGTTCTCCCTTCTATTCCAGTCTCGTATTGTTCTTGGAAAGAAGGATTGTCGGTATGCCTCTGTGTGGGCTCTAATCTCTCTGATTTTATCCTCATGGTCTCTTTACGAGATATACGTAGGAGGGAGCAATATACTGCTTGACTCTTCGGTGAAGGTATGTTCTTGAAACTTTAACAAAAGCCCGTACCAAGCTACTGAGCGTCTCTCCTGCAGAGTCTTCCACTGGAGTTTATCTATCATCTCCGTAACCCTTTCGCGATTACTAAATGATCCTGTAACGAAGCGTGCTGCTCTCCATTGGATCTTCTCTATCTCTTCTATCAACCCTATCTGGTACGGATCCCACACTGGTGAGCAGTATTCAAGCAGTGGGCAAACAAGCGTACTGTAACCTACTTCCTTTGTTTTCAGATTGCATTTCCTTAGGATTCTTCCAATGAATCTCAGTCTGGCATCTGCTTTACCGACGATCAACTTTATATGATCATTCCATTTTAAATCACTCCTAATGCGTGCTCCCAGATAATTTATGGAATTAACTGCTTCCAGTTGCTGACCTGCTATTTTGTAGCTAAATGATAAGGGATCTATCTTTCTTTGTATTCGCAGCACATTACGCTTGTCTACATTGAGATTCAATTGCCATTCCCTGCACTATGCGTCAATTCGCTGCAGATCCTCCTGCATTTCAGTACAATTTTCCACTGTTACAACCTCTCGATACACCACAGCATCATCTGCAAAAAGCCTCAGTGAACTTCCGATGTCATCCACAAGGCCATTTATGTATATTGTGAATAGCAACAGTCCTATGACACTCCCCTGCGGCACACCTGAAATGACTCTTACTTCGGGAGACTTCTCTCCATTGAGAATGACATGCTGCATTCTGTTATCTAGGAACTCTTCAATCCAATCACACAATTGGTCTGATAGTCCATATGCTCTTACTTTGTTCATTAAACGACTGTGGGGAACTGTATCGAACGCCTTGCGGAAGTCAAGAAACACGGCATCTACCTGTGAACCCGTGTCTATGGCCCTCTGAGTCTCGTGGATGAATAGTGCGAGCTGGGTTTCACATGACCGTCTTTTTCGAAACCCATGCTGATTCCTACAGAGTAGATTTCTAGTCTCCAGAAAAGTCATTATACTCGATCATAATATGTGTTCCAAAATTCTACAACTGATCGACGTTAGAGATATAGGTCTATAGTTCTGCACATCTGTTCGATGTCCCTTCCTGAAAACAGGGATGACCTGTGCCCTTTTCCAATCCTTTGGAATGCTACGTTCTTCTAGAGACCTACAGTACACCGCTGCAAGAAGGGGGGCAAGTTCCTTTGCGTACTCTGTGTAAAATCGAACTGGTATCCCATCAGGTCCAGTGGCCTTTCCTCTTTTGAGTGATTTTAATTGTTTCTCTATCCCTCTGTTGTCTATTTCGATATCTGCCATTTTGTCATCTGTGCGACAATCTAGAGAAGGAACTACAGTGCAGTCTTCCTTGTGAAACAGCTTTGGAAAAAGACATTTAGTATTTTAGCCTTTAGTCTGTCATCCTCTGTTTCAGTACCATTTTGGTCACAGAGTGTCTGGATATTTTGTTTTGATCCACCTACCGCTTTGACATAAGACCAAAATTTCTTAGGATTTTCTGCCTAGTCAGTACATAGAACTTTACTTTCGAATTCATTGAACGCCTCTCGCATAGCCCTCCTCCCACTACATTTCGCTTCGCGTAATTTTTGTTTGTCTGCAAGGCGTTGGCTATGTTTATGTTTGCTGTGAAGTTCCCTTTGCTTCCGCAGCAGTTTTCTAACTCGGTTGTTGTACCACGGTGGCTCTTTTCCATCTCTTACGATTTTGCTTGACACATACTCATCTAATGCATATTGGATTATGGTTTTGAACTTTGTCCACTGATCCTCAACACTATCTGTACTTGAGACAAAACTTTTGTGTTGAGCCGTCAGGTACTCTGTAATCTGCTTTTTGTCAGTTTTGCTAAACAGAAAAATCTTCCTACGTTTTTTAATATTTCTATTTACAGCTGAAATCATCGATGCCGTAACCGCTTTATGATTGCTGAGTCCCTGTTCTGCGTTAACTGTTTCAAATAGCTCGGGTCTGTTTGTCACCAGAAGGTCTAATATGTTATCGCCATGAGTCGGTCCTCTGTTTAACTGCTCAAGGTAGTTTTCAGATAAAGCACTTCATCATAAGATGGTGGGAGTGACAATCATTGCTTCATTTTGACAAATTAAGCCAACTTGAAACATGAGAATCTTATACTGGTTCAACCTGCCATGAAAGGCTGGAAGATCATCATAATATTAGTGCTTGTTTTTGCAAAATAAAACTTTATGTACTTTATTCTGTTGGTCACAATGAAACACGTAAATAGTCATCACATCTTCTATAATTGTGTTGACTCTCTTCATACCATAAGGCACAGCAGTCTGTTAGATGATACTCAAAAGCAATAAATAATAAAACAAATGCAACAGTAATTAATTATTATACCAACAACAAGAAGAATAATTATAATATTGATAAAAGTAGTAATTATGATGATGACAGAAACTACTTACCAAGAAGATAATTTGATGCACCAAGTTCCTTGAGGTAGAGGAAAAGAAACGACTCAATGAAACCCCAAAAGTTCCCAAGGAAAAAAAGGAAAAATATGAATATTATAACATGGGGTAACCGCACAATGTGCATTAAATCCCGCATGATGTTGTCTGCCGGCAGCTGCACACCAAGTGGCAACAGAGCAATGGCCACTGCAGATATGGCAAGTAGTATATCATACGTGTAGAATGCAGCAGAGTAGTCTGTGTAACCTGTGTTGCATGAAAGAACAAAAATCTAGATGCTGTGCATAGTTTCATACACAGCATTTGGCAATGCATTCAGCTGTGTGGCTACTAATACTTATTTTACAATGCCCACAAGAAAAAGAACACATTTAAAATTAAAAAAAGATAATAGTGCACCTAATAAAAACTGAAAAGAAAACACATTTTCAAATGAGTGGAGATAAGCTTTTAATTTTTGTAACCTTTCCTCTCTCTCTCTCTCTCTCTCTCACACACACACACACACACACACACACACACACACACACACACACACAAAACGTAACTAGATAAGTTTTCAAGTGAATTGGTAGCATAAAGAAACTAAAAATACAAATAAATATTACTGTCAGATCAATAGCTAGACAAAAAAGGTGAAGGAATTTTGTTGACCTATAGGTATCTCATTTTGTGAAAGGGGAAAGAATATAGATCAAAAGAATTTAATAATAAAGTACCTCAAACAACTGCCTCAACCTTCACTAGTCCCTGTCCTCCAATTTCCTGTTCCCTTCCTTCTTACTATTCCAGCCTCACATATCCCTTGTATCTCACCAGCACATCTACATTGTCCTTTCTCTTCTCTACTTCTCTCATCTCTCCTTTTCCCCCTCTCCCACACCTGCAGTTTCCTTTTCCTTCTCTACTTCTCCCCTCTTTCCATCACCCCATCCCCATCTCACTCATCCCTCTTTCCCTCAGTGCAGCTTCCCATTACTGCACCTAGCAGCCAAATATCCTATTCCCACCACATCCTTGCACATTCCCACACATAGCACAAGCACCTTCCTCCACCTTTATCCTGCTATCCATCCCCCTCCCCCCCCCCCCCCCCAAAAAAAATAGACCTTTCCATACCTCTGATTTGTATTCAGACTACCCACCCCACCAACGGCTGCTGCTGACCTCCGATGCAGTCACAATCTGGCACTAGTGCCCAGAAACAACAGTGGACAAGTGTGTGTGTGTGTGTGTGTGTGTGTGTGTGTGTGTGTGTGTGTATTTTGTTTTGTCTTTGTCTGATGAAGGACTCATCCCCATAGCTAATAACATCTAGCAGTCATTTTTTCACTGTTCTGTGGTGTGTGTGTGTGTGTGTGTGTGTGTGTGTGTGTGTATTTTGTTTTGTCTTTGTCTGATGAAGGACTTATCCCCACAGCTAATAATATCTAGCAGTCATTTTTTCACTGTTTCTGTGTGCCACCCAACATCTCCCCCATGTGATGATTAGCAATTTACCCTTTTATTAAAAATATTTGTTAGATTAAAAAATCAGCTATGAAGTGGCACAGGAGGGTATTTAATGTTATTACTGTACGCTTGACCATATCTCTGTCTTGTTCTCAGAGGTGGCTGTAGGATCTTAGGCATCCTAAGCAAGTAGTGTATATCACTCAGCTCTCATGAGCATAACTTCACCCTTTTGTATTGTGATCTGATGGGCTCTTATTCTCGAACTTGCTTCTGCTTTCTTTACAAATAAAAGAACTTATTTTGTTAATACTTACGGGTGTCCTTTAACTGTTTATTTACAAATAAATGATACTTTTGGAAAATACTTAACTGGAAACTCTAGCTCTCCTACCAAGCAAGGTGGTGTAGTGGTAAGATACTGGACTCACCCATCTGGGTTTAGATTATGTGTGACTTCAATAAATCACTTAAGGAAGATGCTGAGATGGCCCCTGTGAAAAGGATATGGTTGATTTCATTTTCTATCTTTATCAAGTCCAAGTTTGTGTTTCACCTCTAATGTTCTCATCACCAACTGAATGTTAAACAGTAATCTTTCTTCTTCTTTCTAGTTCTCCATGAAAATCTCTCAGTACAGCCACTAAATTAATCACTTTACTGGACCCTACCAGACTAGAAAGAACTTCCATCAAGTGTCAGGATTGGAGCCGGATAATGCTGATTTCTTGCCACAATATTTCAGCTGACAACCATTCAACCGTCTTCAGATGATTGTTTTGCATTGGAGATTGCTAATTCACATTGCTACCTTTTTACAAAAATATGCCACAAAGATGCATGTGTAAAGACAACAGCTACATTAGCGATCTCTGCCGAGTAGTGCACCCTCTTTGAATATTGCTCCAGCTATGGCGCACAAGCACATGCATAACGAGATACCACATGCATGCTCTCTTTAGAGAATGAGCACTCATGGAGGTAAAATGCAGATGTCAAAATGAATAAAATTACATGTCACTACACGTGTCATTGATCATAAAATGTTTTCTTTATGAAGACATTAAAGGTAACACTGTATCCCTCACTTTATCCTGTTGAAAGGCACCATCATGATTAATAAGGTCTTGCTCTAAATGTGTTTCCACTCCTTAATACAATGGCAAGTCAATTATTATCTGCAAAGTAGTTATAAAATTTTATTGTAATCAAATAGGAAACTTACATGAACACCACTTTTCAACACAGTCTCCTTACATTTCAACACACTTGGTCCATTGTTGTACAAGCTTCCTGATGCCCTCATAAAACAAGGTCCTCGGTTCAGCTACGAGCCAGGAATGCACCGCTTCTTTCACTGCATCATCTGAGACAAACTGACGGCCCCTTAATGCCTGTATGAGCAGACCAAACAAGTGATAATCGGAAGGGGCAAGATCTGGACTATATGGAGGATGATCCAGTACTTCAAATTTGAGTTTCTGGAGCACTTCAGCAGTGCGGGCGGCAGTATGTGGACGGGCATTGTCGTGCAACAACACAACACCTTTTGACAGCAATCATCGGTGTTTGTTTTGAATTGCAGGCTCTAGCCCGGCAGTAAGCATCTCACTGTAACATACACTGTTTATAGTTGTGCCCCTTTCCCCATAACGTTTCAGTACTGGACTTTGTGCATCCCAAAATACTGTAAGCATCAGTTTTCCAGTAGACGGTTGGGTCTTAAACTTTTTTTTGCACGGTGAATTTGGATGTTTCCATTCCATCCTCTGCCTTTTACTCTCCGGCTCATAATGATGGATCCATGTTTTGTAACCAGTAAAGATTCTGTCTAAGAAGTTGTCCCCTTCATTACCATAGCGGTCCAAATGTTTTTTGCAGATGTCCAAGTGTGTTTCTTTATGTAACTGTGTGAGTTATTTTGAGACCCATCTTTCACAAACTTTGTGAGCCCCAAGTCTGTTGTGGATGATTTCGCAGGCAGAACTGTGACTAATTTGGAGACGATGTGCCACTTCATCAATAGTTAATCGTCTGTCTAAGAGAATCACATAACATGAAACTCAATGGTTTCTTCATTTGTGGCAGTAAACGGTTGTCCGGCTCCTTCATTGTGCGTAACACTTGTGTGACCATTTTGGAATTTTTCAATCCACTCGTAGACACTCTGTAGTGGCAAAATACTGTTCCCGCGTTGTACCTAAAGTCTTGATGAACTTTGGCCCCTGATATGCCTTCTGACCACAAAAAATGGATCACTGAAAGTTGCTTTTCTTCAGTGCAAATACAGTGGAGCACCCTTGATTAACAGCACGGCAGCAATAACGAAACTAACCTAGCAGCTTGAAAATTGCAAAGATATAACAACAAATAAACAAAACATGTGTCATCAACATAAAACAACAGTACTACCAAAATAAACAAAAATATAACTAAACTTCAGATAATAATTGACTTACCCTTGTAATTGAACCCCAGAAGGATCTCACTGAGGCCAAGATTTTCATGGCAGAGTAATCCACAGAATGTCCTGTGGAGATACAATGCTTGGCTATGGTTGACTTACTGGGCTAGAAAAAGCTTGGCAGTATGTGCCCACTTATCAGTCTGAAGTTGCACCTCTTCTGGCCTAGATACATGATCTGATTTGATTGGGAAGGGTATCACAAAGCAGTTGTACCCTCTCCTGAGGAAAACTGACCCACAACTGTTGTAACTGGTTGTTTATATCTGAGCCATGTCACATTGTTGATTACGCTACGTTATGACCAAGCTATCATTCAGCTGTTATCAAAAAGAGATGAAAGGTAGGGTGGAGAAGTTACAGAGTGAGACAGAGAGATGGGTAGTCAGTAAGAAGTGAAGTTCTGCTGGTAGTAATTGCAGTCACCAACAGAGAGCATGCCGCTACAAGATTAGCCATCCCTTGGTGCAAAGGGCAGCGTGAATTCTGTGACTGGAATCAAGACAGCCAGTATTTCATCCACCATAAATGAGGAACATTGGAGCTGGTGACTGACTATGTTGCATAAGCATACGATACTTTAATCTTCGGAATCTTCACAAGGTGGTGTGAAAATTTAAAGCTAGGATATTAATGTTATGTCACAGAAATAGAAAGTACTTATATTCAAGAACATAACTGAATTGTATTTTGGTCATGTTTCTGTTCAAGTGTGACCTATCTGCCTCAGAATTAGTGCACTTGCTCCAATAATAATTATTATAATTAAAACTGGTAGTGAGATGAATGCCCTGAGCTTTGGATCTTGTTAACTAAAACATCTCGTGAATGTTAAGACAACAGAGAGACAATAAAAGGACAGTTGGGAACCTGACCAGTCAAAACGGGAGCATAGATATTAACAAGTAAGCTTAATTTTTTTATTGTATAGGTTAACACTACAGGCAGAATGTATATGTATATGAAAACTGTCATTGAGCGTAAGTCTCTTAATAACTAAAGTTCTTATTGAAAAGTAATTTTTTTTGTTTTAAGCACATGTGTTGAAAGAAAATTTCACCTAGGATTTTTTTTTAAATGGCGGATAAATCATTTTAATACATTTTTTATTATGAAACACATTTTATGTTTTTGAATTTTGTTAGTTTAATGTCACTGCATTTGTGGACACACAGCTTCAAATTAGCTTTATTAGTTTCTCTTGCAGTCTTCATGGTAAAGTATTATAGCATTTTGTAATACATCAAATTAAATTTCGTTAGGACTTATGAGCACTAACAGTGAAGTAGGAGATCACAGTGTAACGGTTCAGCAATGTTGTATTTACCTTGGTCTGCTAGTTGCTAATAAAGTGTTTAAAGTATTTCTTTGACAAACGGGAATCATCCAATACTTCCCACTTCCAAAAATCTGTTTCTCTTCCCAACTCATTATCCTGGGTACTAGTTGTGGGATGGAGTTGATACTATAGCTGTTTCACACTGTCCATTGGGACACATCTGGGGATCTTGCAGGTCATGGGAATACCTCACAAGGGAAATTCCATCACACTCCCCCCCCCCTCCCCCCCCCCCCCCATATTTAATGGTAAGATGGCCCAATGGATAGCCCATCAAAAACTGAACACAGATCAAGGCTGAAAACAGGAAGAAGGTACACTGAATCCTGAAAAAAATAAAAAAAGAGAGAGAATACACTGAACAGTTCACGAAAAGTAGTCCAACAAAGAGCAGCCATAAGCAGCAGCAGTGTCATGGATAAGTGGTCATGGTGTGTTCAGAACTCCCTTCTCCTATTTATTTTATTTTATTTATTTTCACAACATTATGAACTGTCCATTCGGTCATTGAAATGTTTGTTCTCTTTCTGTAGTCTTGGCAATTATCATACTGTACACTGATTATAGTATTTGAGTTGTGTGGTAAGAATATGTTACTTTTGCAAGTAACTGTGATGAATAGTGAGAGCAGGTGAGATACCACATAGACATCTCACAGAAATGAAAACAACAAATAAACAGATGTGAACTATGTTACAACAAAGGAATTCAAAAGTCAAGACTTCCTAAATGGAAGGCAACTTCAAAACATATATTTTCACAGAGCATAGAGAAACTGTATGGTTGTGAAATTTGCAGCCATATTGGAAGTCATATTGGAAGAACAAGAAGTAATTATTCCACAAGATTTCGGGATTGCAGCCGGATCTCATCGACTTCTTTCCACGATATTTCGGCTGACAACCTTACAGCCATCTTCAGGCGAGTGTTTGACACTGGAGATTGCTAGTGCAAGTCACTCTATTTATACGTAAAAGTGCCGCAGGCGCGCATGCGCAAGTTACCGTAGCATGCGCGCCACCTGTTGATTCCAAGGCCCTCTACAATATCGCTGCATCTATGGAGCGCAATCGAATGCGTGAAAAAAGTAAAACATGCACGCAGACGTGTCCAAAACAATAAAATTTCAATATTAAAATTACTTGTCGCTCGACGTGTCAGAAGCCATAAAAAGTTTTCTTTTGGTTGAAATTAAAGAAATCAACGGGTCCCAGGCCTTATTCAATAAAAAGCCGCCATCATGATTAATGAGATTATCCGCTAAACGTATTTCCATGGATTCCTTCACAACTGAATCCCAGAAGGATCTCGATGGGGCCAAGATTTTCGTGGCCGAATAATCCATAGTATGTCCAGTGGAAATACAATGTTCGGCTATAGCCGACTTACTTGGCTGTAAAAGGCGAGTGTGGCGCTCATGTTCAACGCAGCGGTCATGTACTGTGCGTGTGGTTTGACCAATGTAGGCTTTCCCACACTCGCAAGGTATTTTATAAATTCCAGCCTTCCGTAATCCCAGGTCATCCTTGGCTGACCCCAGAAGGGCACGAGTCTTTGTAGGTGGCCGGAAGATTGCTTTCACACGATGTTTCTTTAAAATTCTGCCTACTTTCGATGAAATGTTCCCGACATATGGGAGAAATGCTCTGGACTTAAACACCTCCTTATCCTCTTCATCTTGTTGGGGGTCACGTTTTTTCCTCCTTAAAGCAGTACTGACCTGATGTGCAGAATATCCATTACATTGAAATACCGATTTCAAGTGCTCTAATTCGTCTGCAAGGCTGTCTTTATCAGACACGACATGTGCCCTATGCACCGACGTTCGAAGGACGCCCATAGTTTGTGACGGGTGATGACAGCTTGACGCCTGCAGGTACAGATCCGTATGAGTGGGTTTTCGATAGACCGAATGCCCCAATGACCCATCCACCCTGCGTTTAACCATGACGTTGAGAGCTTTCACGGTTTTTACAACATCTGAATTCCATCCACACAAACATTCAGTTTACGATGGAAGTTGAAAAGGATGGTTGCCTACCATTTCTGGACGTCATGGTTAAATGCAGGGTGGATGGGTCATTGGGGCATTCGGTCTATCGAAAACCCACGCGTACGGATCTGTACCTGCAGGCTTCAAGCTGTCATCACCCGTCACAAACTATGGGAGTCCTTCGAACGTTGGTGCATAGGGCACATGTCTTGTCTGATAAAGACAGCCTTGCAGACGAATTAGAGCACTTGAAATCGGTATTTCAACGTAATGGATATTCTGGACATCAGGTCAGTACTGCTTTAAGGAGGAAAAAACGTGACCACCAACAAGATGAAGAGGATAAGGAGGTGTTTAAGTCCAGAGCATTTCTCCCATATGTCGGGAACATTTCATCGAAAGTAGGCAGAATTTTAAAGAAACATCGTGTGAAAGCAATCTTCCGGCCACCTACAAAGACTCGTGCTCTTCTGGGGTCAGCCAAGGATGACCTGGGATTACGGAAGGCTGGAATTTATAAAATACCTTGCGAGTGTGGGAAAGCCTACATTGGTCAAACCACACGCACAGTACACGACCGCTGCGTTGAACATGAGCGCCACACTCGCCTTTTACAGCCAAGTAAGTCGGCTATAGCCGAACATTGTATTTCCACTGGACATACTATGGATTATTCGGCCACGAAAATCTTGGCCCCATCGAGATCCTTCTGGGATTCAGTTGTGAAGGAATCCATGGAAATACGTTTAGCGGATAATCTCATTAATCGTGATGGCGGCTTTTTATTGAATAAGGCCTGGGACCCGTTGATTTCTTTAATTTCAACCAAAAGAAAACTTTTTATGGCTTCTGACACGTCGAGCGACAAGTAATTTTAATATTGAAATTTTATTGTTTTGGACACGTCTGCGTGCATGTTTTACTTTTTTCACGCATTCGATTGCGCTCCATAGATGCAGCGATATTGTAGAGGGCCTTGGAATCAACAGGTGGCGCGCATGCTACGGTAACTTGCGCATGCGCGCCTGCGGCACTTTTACGTATAAATAGAGTGACTTGCACTAGCAATCTCCAGTGTCAAACACTCGCCTGAAGATGGCTGTAAGGTTGTCAGCCGAAATATCGTGGAAAGAAGTCGATGAGATCCGGCTGCAATCCCGAAATCTTGTGGAATATTCGATACGCCGGGAAAACTTCAAGAGTCACAAGAAGTAATTATGTAGTATTCTTTGCTGTTTTAGTGACTGTAATTATTGTTGAAGAAAAATGAACAATTGAGTATAGACTTAAGTACTTCATGTATTATACTCGCCAGAGGCAAGACGGGTTCATAAATTATGTGGTTGTTAAGCCAACTTTATTGCAGATGTATTTTATTGAGTTTAATGCGAGACAAATCAGTTGACTTGTAGACATTCGAATATTGATGTGAGAAATGGTGAATATGTTGTTTCTGGAAGTTGAAATATACCAGGACTGAACTAAAAGTATTTTTCAAATACTAAATTGTTTCAAAAGTGGAGAGAGAGAGAGTCTTACAAATTCCTGTTAACAAGCAGTACTCTTTGGGGAAGAAGTTTTTGGAGATCGAGGTAGCTGGAGATCAAGAGAAGATCAGCTGTACATACCAAGTAAGTCAACCTATGGGAGAGAGGTGGGAATTTTGCAATCCAGCTTCACACCGCTTCTTATCGTCCACATCACTAGAAACTGCTGCCTTCATTTGTAGCAGTTTATGTGACAAACATTATATTTCCATCATTTCCTTGGGAGCGATCACATTCACATTCATACAACCACCTATATTGGACAAGGAGGCATATCAGTCACTTTCCAGATACACAAATTAGGTGTGTCAATAAGAGATTTCTATCATATGACACACATCCCGTCACCACTGCTGTGTATGATACACCAGAGGTATTTTCTGGTGGAGGATTCAGTTGACTTGTTGCCTGGTCATCAAACATTTGTGGTTTCCATTCAAAAGCCACTTTCTTTCGGCTGCTAATAGAGTAGTGCAGAATCAACTATCGTTATAGGGCCCTACCTTACACCTCGCTGTTGCAAACAGATATTTTACCATGACAGACACAAATTTGAATAAAGCGAACAGTTTTTTTTCCCTACTTTATTTTTTTTATTTTTATTTTATTTATTTATTTATTTTTTTGACAGTCCAGAACACCTTCTTCCTGTTTTTATACATAATCTGTGTTCATTTTTTGACAGGCTGTCCACTGGGCCCTCTCATCATTAAATCTGAGGCGGGTGCAACGAGGAGTTTCCCTTGTCAACATTATGTAGACAGTTCATAAAGACATGTATCATGTGTGGTGAGCACTGTGAAAAATGTCAATGGAACCACAATAACGTCACCTGAGAGGTAACACATGAGGATCTGGGATGTCCTTGATCTTCTGTTGTGCCATCAAAGTTCCCAGTGTTATACCCAATGGGCCCACACACCATGAAACCAGGAGTAACACCATTGTGCCTCTCCAAAACACTGGGGAATGGGAAGTCTCCCTAGGACACCACCATACTTGGCAACGTTGGTCATCCAGAGTAGTGCAGAACTGCAATTCATTGCTCAACACAATGTGACACCATTCATCAGTGGTCCATGCTTCCATGTCACGGTACCATTATAAATACACCCATTCATGTCATGGTGTTAACAGCAGCCTCAGGGATTGAGTGGTAATTCCCTAGACCTGCAAACCTTTGAAGAATGGTGTAAGATGACACAGAAGGCTACAGGTAGTCCATTACTTGTTCTCAGTTGGCAAGAGAACATGTAGGAGTTACAATGTGCTTGGTTAATTATACAGTGATCCTCTCTTGTGATTAGACAGGGTTGAGCAAAACCTCGATTATGAAACTTCCTGACAGATTCAAGCTGTGTGCCGGACTGAGACTCTAACTCATGACCTTTGCATTTCACGGGCAAGTGCTCTACTGTCTGAGCTAACCAAGTACAACTCACGACCCATCCTCACAGCTTTAATTCCTCCAGTACCTTGTCTCCTACCTTCCAAACTTCACAGAAGCTCTTCTGTGAACCTTGCAGAACTAGCACACATGGAAGAAAGGTTATTGCAGAGACATGTCTTAGCCATAGGTGGATGTTTCCAGAATGAAATTTTCACTCTGCAGTGGAGCGTTCGCTGATACTGGCAGATTAAAACTGTGTGCTAGGTTCGCAGAAGAGCTTCTGTGAAGTTTGAAAGGTAGGAGATGAGGTACTGGTGGAATTTAGAGCTGTGAGGACGAGTCGTGAGTTGTGCTTGGGTAGCTCAGATGGCTGAGCAAAAGGCAAATGTCCCGAGTTCGAGTCTCAGTCCGGCACACAGTTTTAATCCACCAGGAAGTTTCATATCAGTGCACGCTACACTGCAGAGTGAAAATTTCATCCTTGATTATGAGTTTGCCTGCCCTAACATTTCTATGCAGTCATATCCAAAAACCCCACAAATCTGGATACTGCACAATTTGACCAGCTGCCCTTATAGACAACAATAATTTCATTTATTTATTTGATTCTCACTCCATCAATACATCTGAGATAAGCTCACATGGATATAGAGTGCACCAATTATTTTAGATGTGATCTTTCTGAACAACTCAATACATGGGTAGTAATGTTACAGGAAATGCAAGAGCAATACTAGATCACATTTGCATCATACAAAAATTAGATATGGTAATTTAAAACAAAAAAAAGTGAGTATCTGTATAACTGCTCAATCTTACATTATATTACATCACACATATAGTTCATAGTTCCATGAGGGTTTTTCATTGGGACTAAGAAATCAGCTGCAAAATAACGTTTTGAGAAGAAATTGCCTCAGGGGCTCCCTAAACATGGTCTTGTTCTCAAACTTACATACAGGTGGGAGAGCATATAAACTTTTATGCCAGTTTACCACACACCTTTCAGAACCATCATCAAATTTTTAAAATCACTGTATGAATCATGCCTTCTCCTTGCATTGCAAACATAATACCCACCATTTCTTTTATACAACTCAGTATTTTTGCTGATGAAACACATAAGTGAAAGTATAAATTGAGAAGGTTTCTACAACTGTATCTACAGCATACACAACTCATTATTCTTACAACACATTTTTGGGCCAAGAAAATTTTCTATGCTAGGGATTGGTTTCCCCATAAAATACTTCAACATGTCACTAGAGAAGTGCATATAGTATGCTGCTTTCATATTGTTTAAGTTCCCACTCCAGGTGACAATAAATATGGCAAAAATTGATATACTGAGGCTCTTGTGAATGGTTATTATGCGATGAGACCAGTTTACTCTACAAAACATTTCCACATGTACAACCATGAGTCATAATGTTGGTTTCATCTGCAAAAATGGTAAAATTGCACTGTAATTTTATACATTGTGATAATCCATTTATAAATATCAGGAACAATAAAGAACCAATAATGGATCCTTGTGGCACTCCACATTTGATGCTTCTCTATTCTGATGAAGTCACACCACTACTAAAATCATCTGTACAGTCTAATACTACTTCCTGCTTCCTATCTGTGAGGTATGACTGTAACCATTATCTGATACATCATTTATTCCTATAAGGTTAGCTTTCTGTAATACTATTTATTGGTTTACAGTATCAAAAGCTTGTGATAAATCACAAAGTAATCATGTTGTCAGCATTTTATCATCTAGAGACTCTAGAACTTTATTTACAAAGGCATAGACGAGGTCCCTTTCAAACTCTCTCAACTGCTAATAATGCTGTTATCATAAAAGTATATGGCATCTCTATATTCATAGTAATCACTCAACATCAGATACTTTCATGTTCCTTATATGCTCTTTGAGTCCTGGTAACAACACCAACATGAACACCACTAATGGGCTCTACTGGCTATTTTACCTTCACAGAAAATTGCAACTGTAATCATTTACGTACAACCCCCACAACTCTCCGTGCTGTGTGTGTGTGTGTGTGTGTGTGTGTGTGTGTGTGTGTGTGTGTGTGTGTGTGTGTGTGTGTACATCCAACCTTCTTCCCCTTTTTTTTCGGACAATGTATATTTCACATATTAGAGAATTATGGAAAAGAGAATTGGTTGTTCCAATACTAATTAAGATTATGTCTAGATTAAAATTAGTTTAGTGATCATTTCACGTGTTCACATTTGTGTGTTGGACAAGATACACCAAAATCTTTCTATATTGTGGAAACAAGTTTTTTTTTTTATTTCCTTGTTTCACATTAAAACTTCTAGCAAAGAAAAGCCAATAGAGCAATAAATTTAAAAAGATGAAAACACAGACTTACTTACTCAGGTACTGGCTGTTCTGATCTATGAAGAGACCAACAAGAGGCGCAAAAAAGGCCATTCCAAGAGTAGAAAACAGCCGCTCTCTACCAAAATGTCCACCATATTTTCGAATCATTGTAAGTGCAATAGGATCAAGCATAGTGACCCCTGCAGTTAGTGCTGTAGTTCCTAAAAAGCGCAGAAAGAAGTATATCCAAAAGATTCGGTCATCACTTTCCTTATAGTCTGGTGGGCACACCTCTGGTCCACCTTCCCTACAAGAAAATGTGTTGGAGATTTTTTAATATTATAAAATATTGACTATGTAAACAGAAAAATAGGATTAATGATACTCAACACTATTGTGTAAAGGATGGTGTGCTATTCCTTGTAAAGGTGACTCTTTGAATTGCAGAAAGGCACAACAAATAGGCTGTTACACACTGAGATTTAAGTCAAAGCCTTCTTCAGAAAGGAAATGAGAAATATACAAACATTCTTGCAAGCAAGCACACCTCATGTACACATGACCACTACTTCCAGTCAAAACAGCTACATTACCGCATATTTCATAAACAAATATACAGTTAAAACTTAAAAGTACATTTTGAGCAGCAAATTTTAACCTAGCTGTTGTACAAATGATTATGTAGTTTCCAAAATAACAAATTGTGCTTATGACAGTCTTTAAATAGTTGGATGTTAGTGAAAATAGTCAGCCCCTGACTGACTAAATTAACGAGAAACACCTATGCGAAACTTGTCCACCAAAATACTTGTACCAACATCTGTGGAAACTCAGTAATGTCAGTGTCTAATAATGTAAAAGTAAGTTCTTTAATTCAAGTTTGTGAATATTTTCATTGAATTGTATGGTGGTTGAGACGAGGATACGATCATTATTATTAGAATGAGCAATTGTTGTGTGCCACACTTAATCATTTTGTTTTGGAGACTTGTTAAGGCTATTGTTGATTCTTGGACAGCATCTCTACAAAAACTGTGCTTCAATAATGCTATAATTTATTGGATGGATTGTGCCACAGCATTCTTGCTTGTTTGTGAGATCCAGCTTGGTTTGTACACTATTCATCTTACAAAGTTAAGAAACCGGTCATTGTCCCAGCAACAGAACATCATGGATAATAAATGTGTAGAAAAGTGAAACCAAAACTGTGGTGTTGTACATCGTCATACATCCAGTATCAACACCATCCAGTATCCATTAGGATTATCAGTTTCACAACTACCAACTATCGTGCTACCGAGAAGGCAGACAGAGAAGAAATTGCAGAAATCAGGTTGTAATCTTTTAAACTGGGACAACAATTCGCAGGGAACAACTGAGAAAGAAGGTAGAGAGCTTCAAGTATCTGAGAAGCTTAATAAAAGATAAATAAATGGGTGAACGAAACCAGGAGGAGCATTCATAAAAAGTATTAGAAGGCTGATATGGAACAAGGGTGTCGCTATAAACCACGAAAAGGTTGTATCCTGAAATGAGCTTTGGAGACCTAGGCAATAAAAGGAAGAGAGAGAAGCAAAATATAAGCTAGTGAGGTGAAATTCTTGAGAAATAATACTGAAGTGGCAATGCTGGGCAGGAATGAGAGGATCAGGGAATTAGTGGAGGAGGAATCATTACAGGACAGGACTGAAGAATTGTGACTAATATGGTAGAGATATGTTAAGTGGATGGAGGAGAAGGGGATACCCAGGAAGATAGATGAGGTGAGCAGGAAGGGAAAAAGACAGAGAGGAAGAACAAGAGACAGGTAGCTGAAAGAAGTGAAGTATTGCATGTGGAAGAGAGGAGAAGGAGAGATGGTAAAAAGACAGTAGACAATGGAGAGACTTATCTTTCAAACAGACCTGGATAAGAGCTGGAAATTGTACAAGACAACGATGATTTGACAACTTACAAATTATTGTGTAATAGGTTTAAGAATCCTTCAGCTTTGATATAGAAGAGGATGATACTGTTCTTTGGCCTTCACTAGGAGAGGATCTTCCACACGGAAAAAATTGATTTTTAGTAGCAAAGATCCAATTGTACACACTATTTGCAATCTGATTAGAGTCAAAGAGTGATTGAATCAATATTCCATCACACACCTGAATTTTGATATCTGTATAGGAAAGAAGTCCTCTCTCCTGTAACTAGACTTATAATTTGAAGAAAGTAAGAATCAACACTTTATACACAACCAATAACTCAGTCCTGTCTGCACTGTCAGTGTGAACAGAACAGTTCAAATGGCTCTGAGCACTATGGGACTTAACATCTGAGGTCATCAGTCCCCTAGAACTTAGAACTACTTAAACCTAACTAACCCAAGGACATCACACACACCCATGCCCGAGGCAGGATTCGAACCTGCGACCGCAGTGGTCGCACAGTTCCAGACTGAAGCACCTAGAACCGCACGGCCACTCCGGCCAGCTCAGTGTGAACAGAGTTCAGTTTCTCAGAGAAGGTTACAACAAAAAGGTTGCAGAGACATTATGTCAACCCTGTTTTGCAGAGAAGAATCCTCAGACATCTTGAAGAACATTAAATACCAACATATGTATAGGCAGCATGTCATCTTTGGGAATGGACACACAAGACATGTCCATCATAGGCCACTACAAGGTTGACCGCGCCACAACAGGATTGATATCTGACCTTAGCCACTTAATAAAATTCAATGATTTCCGCAAAATAACTATTTTTGGATACATAAAGAGTTGCTGTTCCTTGACAAACTGTGCACTGTAGCCTAGTACCAAAAGTTGTGACCTCTCTCTATCTGATAGTTAGTTACAACTTTAAATCATAGTTCTTGGTAAAATGTCTACAGCTAGTGAGGGAGTGCTCCACAGCAATTAGTGCAAAGAATGTAAAAAATGTGAAGAAAAGAAAAGTTCATAACCTGAAAATGTGCTTATGTTTTGTAACCGAAGTTGTAGTTCGACCTCCACCAAGTGACCAGGTGACAGGAATTGCAAATGCCATTCAAAAACTCAAATAATCACTCAAACAATGGAAAATCCAGGATAGAATAATGATAGCATAATGAAAAGGACAGATTGCTACTCATCATACAGAGCAGATGTGGAATCACAGACAGACACAACAAAAAGAGTGCTATGTAAGTGATCTTTTGGCCAACAGGCCTTCTTCTAATGTAAAAAAACACAAATTTATGCAAGCACACCTCTCTCTCTCTCTCTCTCTCTCTCTCTCTCTCTCTCTCACTCACTCACATACACACACACACACACACACACACACACACACACACACACACACACACACACACACACACAAAAATCACTGCCTCTGGAAGGTGGGGCTAAGCAGTAGATTGGGGTGGGGAGTGGGAGGGTGTAGTGCATGCAGGAACGTGACTGGGACAGGGTAGGGCTGCTAGGTGCAGTCAGGAGGTTTTTAGGAGAGGTGGGAGGAGGGTGATGGGGAGGAGAGCAGAAAAGAAGCAAAGTAGAGGAGGGGAAAAAAGAGAGTAGTGGTAGTGTTGGTGGAATAGAAGGCTGTGTATTGCTACAGTTCGAACAGGGAAGGGGATAGGTAGGTAAAGAACAGGGACTAGAGAAGGTTGAGTCCAGGGGGGTTATTGGAACATAGGATATGTTACAGGGAGAGTTCCCATCTGTGCAGTTCAGAAAAGCGGGTATTGGCAGGTAGGATCCGGACGGCACAGGCTGTGAAGCAGTCACTGAAGTGAAGCCCTTCAGCTTAATGGTTGTCAAGCAGATGTAGAACACAGTGTAGTGGTTGTAGCTCAGTTTGTAGATCACATGACTGCTTTCAGAGGGACTGGACTGGACTGGAGTAGGTGGTGGTGGGAGGATGTGTGGGAAAGGTCTTGCACCTAGGTCTGCTACAGGAATATGAGCCATGAGGCAAGGGGTTGGGTGCCTTGGGATCAAGGGTGGAGCAGGGATGAACAAGGATATTGCTTAGAAAGGTACAGTAGTGTTCAGAAGAAAAAACTGTTTTAATGAGACATAGCTTACCGAAAACTACATTTCTGTAACATGCAGTCAGCAGTTAATTCAATAAGGGTGTTCAAGGTGAGGTTTGTTGCAAGCACCAATCCACCACAGCGTAAATCTTCTTGCAGCAGAGCAGTCAGGTTAACTTTTGCATCGTGAAACACCTTTTCCCCAAAGCTAAAACAACAAGGAAAGTTCCTTTCAGATCTTTGCTATTGCAAGATTTTGATTATTTTTATAAACATCCTTTACTTTCACTTATTGTGAAGCAGAAGGATTCTCATGGACATTAAGCACAAATTTAAATTCAAGAGACTGACAAGTACATGGCAATACAAACATCTGGAAAAACAAGTTCATTTATTCCTGTATTATCAACTGTTTATTTATTTATTCTATGACATAAATAAGAGTTTCTGAATTACAAGAATAGTTATACATATACAATGAAAACAGGCAATTATTGATAAAATTATTTAATTGGCCAGATAAAAAATCAACTCACCATGCAGCATCAGAACAAACACTTGAAAGACTGTTGTGATTGGTAAGCTTTCAGAGCCAGTGGCTCCTTCTTCAGGCAGAAGGGTTGAAGGGGAAGGAAGAAGGGTGAAGGAAAAGGACTAGAGAGGTCTAGGAAAAGGGGTAGATTTTGGGAAAGTCTTCCAGAACAGCAGGTCTGGGAGACTTACCGAACAGGATGAGAAGGAAAGACTGCATCGGATTTGATTTGAAAACCTGAGAGCCTAAAGGTGGAAGACATGGTAATATGCAAGACAGAGATTACTATCAAAACATTGTGCATGAGTTAATAAGAGTGAAAAGCTAAGTGCATTGTACGCAACAGATGTGGTGGTGAAAAACAGATTGTGAAGACAATGAAAGATATAGAAAACTAAAATGGAGTGAAACAGAGAGTAGTTACAGTGAAGGAAAGCTGAGACAGAAGAAATTAATGTTAATTCAAACCAAGTGGGTGGTGAGAACCAAGGACATGTTGTAGTGCTAGCTCCCACCTGTGGAGTACTGTTTTACCACATGCGCCATCTGGATTCTTCCCCCAGACACCACCAGTCTCTCAGAACTCTGCAGGTGGCAACTAGCACTACAACATGTCCTTGGTTGTCGCCACCCACCTGGCCTTAATTTATGTTGATTTCTTCCGTCTCAGCTTTTATTCACTGTAACTACTCTTTGCTTCACTCCATTTTAGTTTGCCACATCTTTCATTGCCTTTCCCATCTATTTTTCACCACTCCCCTCTCTTACATACAATGCACTTAGCTTTTCGCTCTTATTAACTCATGCATGATGTTTTAGCAGTAATCTCTGTCTTGCATGTTACCCTGTCTTCCACCTTTAATCTCTCAGTTTTTCAAATCTCGTCTGATGCAGTCCCCAACAATCAGTCTTTCCTTCTCATCCTGTACAGAGAGTTTCTCCTGATCTGGGTGACTTCCCTGAAATCTACCCCTTTTCCTAGACCTCTCCAGTCCTTTGCCTTCACCCTTCATCCTTCCCCTTCAATCCTTCTACCTGAAGAAGGAGCCACTGGCTCCGAAAGCTTGCCAATCACAACAGTCTTTTATGTGTGTGTTCTGCCACCACTTGGTGAGTAGTTTTTTTATCTAGACATGTACAAAGATTACTAAATACTACATATCAATATTTCAACACAGCAATCCGGTATAATATAACATAAATGACAATAGCTACAGGTGAATATTGAAGTCTTCTATACAGTTTATCTCACCACTCGTCACTATCAGGAAATATTTGAAAGAGGCCTTGAATGCACATGTGGGACATGTAGCTACAACATGAGCAACTGTCTGTCATTCCACACCACAGTCACATGATGATGATGACAATTTTCCCCACTTGTGGAGATTGTCTGCACATTTTCGAAGGCTTGTTCAGATGTGATTCAGTGTAGTCCAAATTGTCTGAAGCTAGTCAAGCCCAGAGGGTTACTCCTTGATGCAGAGCAATTTCAGGCATTGTAGAGGACAGTTTAGTTGCCAACAGCATTTCCATTCATCGATGGAACTGAATTTATTTTCAGTAAGAATTCCGACTGTGATAAGAATGGGATGTCTTGATCTTAATCTTTTTCACTCTACAGGGAATACATTGTTCAATACTGGAAGCTCAGGGTTATACTCCGGGGGCCTTGTTTCGACTCAGGTCTTTCTGTGCTCTGTCAAACTCTTCACGCAGTATCATATCTCCCATTTCATCTTCATCTACATCCTCTTCCATTTCCATAATATTGTCCTCAAGTAGACTGCCCTTGTATAGACCCTCTATATACTCCTTCCACCTTTCTCCTTTCCCTCCTTTGCTTAGAACTGGGTTTCCATCTGAGCTCTTGATATTCATACAAGTCGTTCTCTTATCTCCAAAGGTCTCTTTAATTTTCCTGTAGGCAGTATCTATCTTACCCCTAGTGAGATAAGCCTCTACATCCTTACATTTGTCCTCTAGCCATCCCTGCTGAGCCATTTTGCACTTTCTGTCGATCTCATTTTTGAGATGTTTGTATTCCTTTTTGCCTGCTTCATTTACTGCATTTTTGTATTTTCTCCTTTCATCAATTAAATTCAATATTTCTTCTGTCACCCAAGGATTTCTACTAGCCCTCGTCTTTTTACCTACATGATCCTCTGCTGTCTTCACTACTTCATCTCTCAAATCTACCCATTCTTCTTCTACTGTATTTCTTTACCCCATTCTTGTCAATTGTTCCCTTATGCTCTCCCTGAAACTCTGTACAATCTCTGGTTTATTCAGTTTATCCAGGTCCCATCTCCTTAAATTGCCACAGTCTTTTTGCAGTTTCTTCAGTTTTAATCTACAGTTAATAACCAATAGATTGTGGTCAGAGTCCACATCTGCCCCTGGAAATGTATTACAATTTAAAACCTGGTTCCTAAATCTCTCTCTTACCATTATATAATCTATGTGATACCTTCTACTATCTCCAGGGTTCTTCCATGTATACAACCTTCTTTCATGATTCTTGAACCAAGTGTTATCTACGATTAAGTTACGCTCTGCGCAAAATTCTACCAGGTGGCTTCCTCTTTCATTTCTTAGCCTCAATCCATATTCACCTACTATGTTTCCTTCTCTCCCTTTTCCTACTCTCACTTTTTTTATTCATTATTAAACCTACTTCTGCATTACCCCTATTTGATTTTGTATTTAAAACCCTGTATTCACCTGACAAAAAGTCTTGTTCCTCCTGCCACCGAACTTCACTAATTCCTCCTATATCTAACTTAAAACCTATCCATTTCCCTTTTTAAATGTTCTAACCTACCTGCCCAATTAAGGGATCTGACATTCCAGGCTCCGATCCGTAGAACGCCAGTTTTCTTTCTCCTGATAACGACGTCCTCTTGAGTTGTCCCTGCCCGGAGATCCGAATGGGGGACTATTTTACCTCCGGAATATTTTACCCAAGAGGACGCCATCATCATTTAATCATACAGTAAAGCTGCATGCCCTTGGGAAAAATTACGGCTGTAGTTTCCCCTTGCTTTCAGCCATTCGCAGTACCAGAACAGCAAGGCCATTTTGGTTAGTGTTACAAGGCCAGATCAGTCAATCATCCAGACTGTTGCCCCTGCAACTACTGAAAAGGCTGCTGCCCCTCTTCAGGAGCCACACGTTTGTCTGGCCTCTCAACAGATACCTCTCCGTTGTGGTTGCATCTACAGTACGGCTGTCTGTATCATTGAGGCACGCAAGCCTCCCCACCAACGGCGAGGTCCATGGTTCATGGGGGGGGGGGGGGGGGAGCTGAAAGCCATATTACTTGTTAAAAGACTGCAACCCAACATTTGTTCTAATTTGTATCAGTCCAATACCAGAAATAAAAAAAAATTTTACATCAACAGCCACAGAACAGCACTCTATGAAAAGGGTCCACAATATGCAAGTTAAAAGTTAGCCATTGCACCGCCCCTACCCACAATAAGGCATAAATTTCAGCTAAAGAAATTCCTATTACAAAATCCATTTTACACATCAGAAGAATAGCATACTTACATCCAGAATAAGAAGTGCTTCAAAAGATATGTAAATAGTGTTAAGCACCATTTTATTTGTCATTTAATCATTTTGTTAATCAATGAATTTTTAATCATTTTGTTAATCAATGATATTTTCAGCAGTTGAATGGAATGGACAGTGTCTTGAAAGGAGGATATAAGATGAACATCAACAAAAGCAAAACGAGGATACTGGAATGTAGTCGAATTAAGTCAGGTGATGCTGAGGGAATTAGATTAGGAAATGAGACACTTAAAGTAGTAAAGGAGTTTTGCTATTTGGGGAGCAAAATAACTGATGATGGTCGCAGTACAGAGGATATAAAACGTAGACTGGCAATGGCAAGGAAAGTGTTTCTGAAGAAGAGAAATTTGTTAACATCAAGTATAGATTGAAGTGTCAGGAGATCGTTTCTGAAAGTATTTGTATGGAGTGTAGCCATGTATGGAACTGAAACATGGCCAATAAATAGTTTGGACAAAAAGAGAATAGAAGCTTTCGAAATGTGGTGCTACAGAAGAATGTTGAAGATTAGGTGGGTAGATCACGTAAGTAATGATGAGGTATTTAATAGGATTATTATTATTATTATTATCATCATCGTTATTTTAGATGTGACAACACATAAGCTGTAAGCTCCACCTGTCTAGCGAACACTAACAGAACATGTGTTAAGCTGCTTGAGAAGAGTAATAACTTGATGTTGTATAAATAACAAGAGAATCATTGTAAGTGGCAATTTTTATGTTGCCTGCTTTAGAATTTTTAATTCCCAACATTAGATAATTATTTACAGTAATATTCCCAACAAGATAACCACAAAAATACAAACAGAATCATCCAGGTCCCGGTTATCTGATACCCAGATGTGTTCACCAAAAGGATACTGTCTGTTACCGGCATAGACAATTTGTCTGTGGCCAGTTTTTTGCTCATATCTACGTTGTGATCATTACCAACATAAAAAGGAGGACAAAACTTGCAGGTCAGTTGAAAGAACAGTTCAAACTCTCCTTGATTATGTATGATTTGTAAGATTTTGGTCTGTTACTGGTGCCAAATGGGTACAAAACATAGAATATCTCAACAATTCAGTAATGTGAGTAGAGGCTATATAGTAAGGAAGAATAGTTGTGGGGTAATGTGGCCTAGCAAGTTATTCAGAATGCTGGGTGCATGATAGGAATCTGTTATTCGGGAAAGGACTTCTGGTGTAGTTTCAACATCATTTCATAACAGGAAGTCATGGCCCAAGAGAGAAACTAGTTCACAGTGAAACACCATAATGAAGAACACCTTAGTCTTATTTTTGAAGGACATCATTTGATCTGAATCAAACAATGATAGTTCAAGATATCTGATTTCACATGAACTCAGCTGGATAGTTTAGGGACACAAAAGTACTATTCTAAATGTTTCTCTTTCAGTGGCCCCTCAAATGATATTACATTATGAAGAAATGCTAGACGAAATTATTTTACAAACATACTGAGATTCTGTGTGTAGTTCACTTTTGAAGATGTGAACCACCACAATGTAAATACTTCTTTTTAATTTATGATTCCAAAAATAGCAATGCAACTATTAAATATTCTTACTTCTGTAGAAATTGTGTAGTTGATTCATCATCATACGGCTCCAACTGCAAGCCAAGCTGCTCCATCGGTTTACCCAGGTCAGGATGCATTCCAAGAAGAATGAATGCAGTGCTGTTGGCAGGTTTGTCAGGCTCTTCCAGTCCAGTGGCAAATGATGGGGCCTTTTTATTTTTCCTGAAATAAACAAAAGTTTGAAAATAATATTCTGATATGCCTTTCAATAATTAGTAGGTTTGTTTCTCAAATGAGAGCTTGAGAAGGGTTTGTAAGCTGTTTATTTGTAACACACGACATGGTTCACTGTCATTTATTGATATATGTCCATTATCATACCATTTACAACAGGTTAAATTTATAAAATAGGCAGGAGAGGTGTTTAAAAATTTCATGAGGGCACACTTTGATACTTTCCATGCAAGAATACTGTTCACTGTGGATAGTTATTTTTGTTCCTAGAATTATAATTATGACTGCTGTCATTGTTTTCAAATTTTTGATCTGTTCTCCACAACATACTTTATATGAGAGTAAATAAAATGAGAGACTTTTCTTAATTTACCTAGCTTTTAATAGTTGTCTATATGAAGTTTGAGGCTAGGCCCCAGAATATAAAAATGATACATGTGTTACCAGCAAATTACTCATCTATTTGAATGCTGTTGTTTGCCAAAAGCTCTGTATTGGACACTAGAACCATTTATGAAGTATCTGGTGGCGAATCTACCAGCTTTAAGAAATCAATATGGAAACACAAATGCAGTTGTTAAACATTAATATGCCTGTAAGATGTGGTAACACTCCCAGAACAGGTAGAGAACTCTGTGTTGCTTACAATTTTCCAAAAAGTAAGGTCAGCAGTTAATTTCTTGTTGACATTGTAAACACAAAGCAAGATCAGAGCTCAGCGTTATGTTCCTCCACACAGTTTTGTATAAGAAACCATAAGGCACTGACAGCAAATGCTGGATGAGCACAGAAAACTAGCTGGAGGCCAATAATTGCACAGACAAGTATAGGTGGTAATGAATTGGTTCTTAGAGACATGGAGACATGGAGATTTTGATCAGTCTCCATGTCCTCCAGATGAATAGAGAGTGAGGGAACTTCAGAAAGACAGCCTCTGGGGTTTCAGACAGCACTGTTTCTTCAAACAGTATATACAGGCTGTGTTACCTCTTCCACTTTAGATCCATTTCCTTTTCATACTAAAGATATTCATAATTCATTTTCACTTGACAGATAGTCTCAATGAATTCATGAAATAATGATTAGCATATTTTTGTGACTTTATTTAACTGTGCAGTGTTTTGATTCCTGAATGGTACTCTCAGTGAGTTCTACTACCCTATAGGTGGTGCTGGTTGTCAGTGTAGGGCCTGGGAGACCATGTATGCAGTGCCATCTGCTTCCTGTAGTGGTTGATGACAAATGTCAACACACAGTAACCCAAGTTCCATACATCGGTATCTAACATGTCGAGTTTTGTGTCTACAAACTATGATTTCCAGACAGCATTGGTTTTCTGTTACCATTTGAAGAAAACTGATGTAGAATTGCATTGAATGCTTGTTGAAGATTTCAGTGAACATGCTCTTTGGAAAACATAGTGTTTCAAGTTGTTCAGAAAATTAAAAAGTGGTAATTTTGATGAGAGAAACGACGAGTGCGAGAAACCACTGAAAAAAGTTTGAAGACAATGAATTCCAATCCTTATTGGATGAAGACTATACTCAAACTCAACAGGAACTCGTAAAACAATTGAGTGTGATGCAAAAAGCCGTTTGTCTTTGGTTGAAAGCTATGGAAAAGATGCAAAAAGTGGGAAAATGGGTTCTGCATGAACTGAATGAAAGACATCAAGCAACACAAAAGACCATTTGTGAAATGCTGCACGCCAGATACAAAAGAAAGTTGTTTCTCCATCAAATAGTGACAGGTCATGAAAAGTGGATATATTTTGAGAATCTTAAGAATTGTAGATCATGGCCGAATCCAGGCATACCATTAACATCCACTGCAAGACCAAATCGCTTTGGAAAGAAGACAATGCTCTGTGTTTGGTGGGATCAGAAAGGTGTCATCTATTATGAGTTGCTAAAATATGGTGAAACGACTAACAATGATCACTACCAACAGCAAATGATCGATTTAAATCGAGCATTACGTGAAAAATGACTGGAATCTGGAAAAAGCAACACAAAGTCATATTGCTCCATGATAATGCCCCATCACAGCAGCACAATCGGTCAAGGAAATTATCAAGGCATTCAGTTGGGAAATACTACAGCATGTGGCTTAGTCTCCGGTCTTGGCTCTGTCCAGTCATCATCTATTTGCATCACTAGGTCACACTCTCACTGAACAACGCTTCAATTAGTATGAAAATGTACGAAAATGGATCACTGACTGGTTCGCTTCAAAAGAAGAACTGTTTTTTTTTGGCATGGCATTCATAGCCCGCCAGAGAGGTGGGAGAAATGTATAAATAGCAATGGAGATTATTTTGAATAAAATACTGTTTATCAGTTTCAAACAACAGATGTGTAACTACTGCAACCAAATTCCAGTTTCATACTTCTATACCTGGTTTGCATTAGGTGACATTCGCTATATGTAGGTGTAATGTCAGCTAATTAATTTCAAATTAAAACTATTTGACCCTGTATATTTTACCAGTAGCATATATTAAATCCACTTCAGAAGGTTATATCTTCCAATATAACTGACTACAAAGACTGAGATGGCGCACTAATTGATTCAAATCTTCAGAGTAAAAACATGCCGTTTAATCAAGTATCTTTTACATCAGTGAAACATTCTGTTGTTCAGAGAAGTATGAAGTTTTAGGTGATTTCTTTCATTCATTCCTTCATTCATTCATTCCGTTTGTTTAATAAATCCATTGGCAGCTCTAGCATGTGTCACTTATGGGTGGGCCAGATTATAAAGTGGGTGGGCCTAAACTCGAGTTTGCATGGATAAATATGAAGGAGAAAATACTAATTTATTGGCCTTACACAACTATGGCAATAAATTCATCATAAAGCTCCAAATTTGGTTTGTAATGTTGACTAAATTTGTGTCAGTGTACTTATTGTATGCATTTATGAATCTGCATCAACGAGGTAAAATTTCGTAGAGTGGCTATAAACTCACAATACTTGCAGTGAATTGAATAACTGTCCCCCCCCCCCCTCCCCCAATCTTTTCTTTTTTTAGTCTAGGACATCATGTGGTTTGTCATGCCCACTGGCATTTTTCTCAAGAAAAGGTGAACAGTGTTGATTTATACATACAGTAGCAGCAGTAGGTGAAGTTTTAGTAAAAATATGTATAACCTTTTCAGTGCTGACAAATTTGGAAAAGATTCAAAACATCATGATGGTTTCTCATGTTGCTAGCAAACAGAATGTAAATCAATGTAATTTGAGCACATATCACCTCAATATTATGGAGTAACCATCGAAATGCATTGTAGTTATATAAAGATAATTTATTGGTATTTTAAATATACAGTAACAGACTCAAAAACCATTACACCTTGGAGGAGAATATCTTTAAAACATTATGTGTGACAATTAAATCACGTAAGTAACTTAATAATAATAATAATAAAATAATTGATTTCATAATGATAATTGTGATTCAAGAGACAATAAAATAATTGATTAATGTATCATTTCTACAGCATTTCCAATTTCCATTTATTGCTGTGGTCATAAATACAAGGGACTCTTTTGCTATCTCATTAGCATAGTTACTATGCCACCCTCCCTTAAATCTACATAGTCTCATTTTTCTTTCCATTCCAAATAAACCATCAGGAGAGCAGTACTTATGGGGACTTTTGAAGAGGACAACATAAACAATAAAATATAATGAACAATAAACAAACTCTGTATCTGAATCCACAACACACCTGCACACACATCTATATTTTTGATACATGCATTCCCTACTGATAGTGAAATACTGAAAAACATTTTCATTCCTGTATCGGAAACTCCAGTATATCTATATACATAAACTTTAAACCAATCAATTTTTGACAACATAAAGTAATGCGATTGACAACAATTTACTAACCAAGTGGTGGCAGAACATACACTTAAAAGAAGGTAACAATTAGCCAAACTTTTGGAGCCAGTGGCTCCTCCTACATGACGAAGGATTGAGGGGGAAGGAAGAAGGGTGAAGGAAAAGGACTGGAAAGACCTAGGAAAAGTCTCCCAGAACCATGGGTCAGGGGAGACTTAATGGACGGGATGAGAAGCCCATCCTGTCTGATAAGTCTCCCCTGACCCACGGTTCTGGGGGACTTTTCCAAAATCAATCGCTTTCCCCAGACCTCTCCAGTCCTTTTCCTTTGCTCCTCTTCCTTCCCATTCAATCCTGTTGCCAGAAGAAGGAGCCACTGGCTTCGAAAGCATGCCTAATTGTAACCTTCTTTTATGTGTGTGTTCTGCTGCCATGAGTAGGTTTTTATCTATCCCATATATCCATAAACTATATTTTCCATTATATGCACTCCCTAGTAACTGCAAAAAAATTGAAAAAAATGTCCAATTTGTATTGGAAACTAAATTACACCTACATACATAAGCTATCTTTTTTGGTCCACGTGTACACTATTAAGAACAAAATCTTGAAAGATAACGTACCAACATGAATAGCATGCAACAAAAACAAATTATGCTGCAAAACAGGCATTTTTAAGAGTACACTTATTTTAGGTTACCTGGAAAAAAGTAAAATTGATACCACTGAGTAGAAAGCGAAAAACTGTGAAATGCAAACTAACGAACAGGCATTTACTTACTTTTAAAATAGATTACATCTTTTGTTGTTGTGACTGATGGCAAAATCATCAAGTACTCTTTTCAAGTCAGTGGTTTTGTCACAGTCTTTTCTCTTGTAAGAACAGACAAATACTCATAACATAAACGTTCATCAGACATTGAATCCCTCAAATAACTTTTTACAAGTTGCATAAATGCAAATGTTCTTTCATTTATTGCAGGAAGCTGGATTAGACACTGCTGCTTGACTTAATTTGTACAAGTCATGTAACAGAAGCTTATATTGTTCTAACAACTTGAGCAACGCAAGTAAACTGTCAGTACTCTTCTTGTTCATGTTATATGATAAATTGTTTTATTACCTTAATTTCTGTCTCCAATGATTCAGTATGCCTATTGTGTGAACAATTTTGTGCCAGTGATAGTAACATTTGTTTATTCTTAAAAGTTTCACTTTTTGGGTTTAGTCGAGTAACTCCTTGAATTATTCCAGGGTTTGAAATAAAATGTGACTCAAGTTCACTGCCAAAAATAAATAAATAAAGACAAATAAAAAAAGTAGTGCACCCTTTTAAAGGTTTCAAATCCACTCAAGATTTATTGTTGTAACAGTGTATGTGGCACACATGAAATGATTACATTTATGAATCATTAGCACAAGCAGTACTGGGGTACTAGGTAACGACCCATGCCGAGTCTCTCTTATTAGTACATGGTGTAGCCTCCATGGGCAGCAGATGCTGACTCTGGGATCCAGTCAATCATACAGATGCCAAACACTGTCCTGGGATACGTTATTCCACACCTGCTTGACCTTCCCATGCAGTTATGCATGAGTTGTTGGTTGATGTGTCACACAAGTCACTTCTCGTTCCATCATATTTCACAACTGGAGACAAGTCCAGAGATTTTGCTGGGCAGGGAAGTTGCTGCATGTCTTGCAGAGCACATTGAGTTTCACAGGCAGTTTGTGTGGAGAGCATTATCCTGTTGGAACAAATCACCCCCTTGATGCAAGAACGGTAAAAGAATGCTAACAACATACTGCACATACCGAGCACTGGTTAGCATCTCCTTCAGAAATACCAAAGTTGAACGAGAGTTGTAGCTTATTGCACCCCAGACCATAAGGCCTGAGGTGGGATCAGTGTGTCTTGGTGAATTCACTCTGTGTGACAGCACTCACCAGGTCTGTGGCATATGGGCAAATAACTATCACTTCTGTGCAGTCAGAATCTGCTTTCATTGCTGAAGACCACGGTGCGCCATTCCATTTATCAAGTGATCCTCTGACAACACCAGTTGAGCCTCGCACATCAGTGTTGGGCATGAGTGGAAGATGGGATAGAGGAGTGCATGCCCATGTCCCATTGCTAATAACCGGCTTGCAGCAATTCATGTTGACATGTCTCGACTCACAAGCCCTCTTATCTGTGTTCTGCCAATGCTGCCCTTACAACATGACAATCCTGGTATGTGCTGTGTGGATGTCCAGAACCTTGTCTATGGGTGTGAGAATGTTAATGTGATCACTGATACCAGCATCGTTGCACAACTGATGCGGCATGTCAAACATGTGGCAATTCTATGAAAGGACCATTGACCCCTTCCAAACTTGCTCAGCTGGCTATAGGAAGCATGAGTGTGTCTCTGTGGTATGGTTGCTTGCTTGCATCACATGTTTACATCACACTGAGCCTTCTGGCTGTGAGCATTCCCTGTTAAAGGGTAGAAGCATATGGTGCTCTAGTAGCTATGCCACTAAGCTCTCTGTTGGCAGATGACAAGGAGAGCATTTTCAGTATATCGTCTATCCCTACATCTACATCTATATCCATACTCCGCAAGCCACCTGATGGTGTGTGGCAGAGGGTACCCTGAGTACCTCTATTGGTTCTCCCTTCTGTTCCAGTCTCATATTGTTCGTGGAAAGAAGGATTGTCGGTATGCTTCTGTGTGGGCTCTAATCTCTCTGATTTTACCCTCATGGTCTCTTCGCGAGATATACGTAGGAGGGAGCAATATACTGCTTGACTCTTCGGTGAAGGTATGTTCTCGAAACTTTAACAAATGCCCGTACCGAGCTACTGAGCGTCTCTCCTGCAGAGTTTTCCACTGGAGTTTATCTATCATCTCCGTAATGCTTTCGTGATTACTAAATGATCCTGTAACAAAGCGCGCTGCTCTCCGTTGGATCTTCTCTATCTCTTCTATCAACCCTATCTGGTATGGATCCCACACTGCTGAGCAGTATTCAAGCAGTGGGCGAACAAGCATACTGTAACCTACTTCCTTTGTTTTCGGATTGCATTTCCTTAGGATTCTTCCAATGAATCTCAGTCTGGCATCTGCTTTACCGACGATCAACTTTATATGATCATTCCATTTTAAATCACTCCTAATGCGTACTCCCAGATAATTTATGGAATTAACTGCTTCCAGTTGCTGACCTGCTATTTTGTAGCTAAATGATAAGGGATCTATCTTTCTATGTATTCGCAGCACATTACACTTGTCTACATTAAGATTCAATTGCCATTCCCTGCACCATGCGAATATTTTTGCTGCAGATCCTCCTGCATTTCAGTACAATTTTCCATTGTTACAACCTCTCAATACACCACAGCATCATCTGCAAAAAGCCTCAGTGAACTTTCGATGTCATTCACAAGGTCATTTATATATATTGTGAATAGCAATGGTCCTATGACACTCCCCTGCAGTACACCTGAAATCACTCTTACTTCAGAAGACTTCTCTCCATTGAGAATGACATGCTGTGTTCTGTTATCTACGAACTCTTCACGCCAATCACACAATTGGTGTGATAGTCCATATGCTCTTACTTTGTTCATTAAACGACTGTGGGGAACTGTATCGAATGCCTCAGGTGGCATATGCTGTCATCGGATCAAAATTGGTGTCATCTTCCCAGGTGTACTAATTTTTTCTTCCAGCAGTGTATTTAAAACAATAACACATACTAAACATTTGAAAACAATTTGCTGTGCAGCTTCCATACTGTCTTTCTTTGGCAAATTGCAAACACATTCCCCAAGATGTTTTAGCAACCTTTGAATTCCACTGAAATAAGAGGAATCTGCGGGAATATCAGCGCCTTATTTCTGTTGCCAGATCTACACTTCCTTTCCATATATAGGCGAAACCTGAATTTGATCCATACATCTGACTGAAATGATTCCTTGTACCTTCAACTAAGTTGATTGCAGTAACTAAATCAAAATGTTTGCCTTGAAGGACATCAGATACCAACTTGCACTTTTCTAGCAAACATGTGAACAGGCATAAACAAAAAATAAAAGGAAAGTTTAACTTTGAACTAAATCCTGATGCTTCTGCAGCTTGTTCTAAATTTTCTGCATCAATGTTTGTAATAACTGCAATTATCCTCTTCACACCCAAAATGAAGCGTATTAACAGGCTCAACTGGTGTCACTTAAATTTTTAAATTCCACTTCGCCAATCTTTATTTTTACACATATATCAATAAATCATGGACCTTGCCGTTGATGGGGAGGCTTGCGTGCCTCAGCGATACAGATAGCCGTACCGTAGGTGCAACCACGATGGGGGGGAATCTGTTGAGAGGCCAGAAAAATGTGTGGGTCCTGAAGAGGGGCAGCACCCTTTTCAGTAGTTTCAGGGGCAACAGTCTGGATGATTGACTGATCTGGCCTTGTAACACTAACCAAAACGGTCTTGCTGTGCTAGTACTGCGAACGGCTGAAAGCAAGGGGAAACTACAGCCGTAATTTTTCCCGAGGACATGCAAGTTTACTGTATGGTTAAATGATGATGGCGTCTTCTTGGGTAAAATATTCTGCAGGCGAAATAGTCCCTCATTCGGATCTCTGGGCAGGGACTACTCAGGAGGACATTGTTATCAGGAGAAACAAAACTGGTGTTCTACAGATCGGAGCGTGGAATGTCAGATCCCTTAATCAGGCAGGTAGGTTAGAAAATTTAAAAGGGAAATGGACAGGTTAAAGTTAGAAATACCAGTAGTGGGAATTAGTGAAGTTCGGTGGCAGGAGGATCAAGACTTCTGGTCAGGTGAATACAGGGTTATAAATACAAAATCAAATAGGGGTAATGCAGAAGTAGGTTTAATAATGAATAAAAAAATAGGAGTGTGGGTAAGCTATTAGAAACAGTATAGTGAACGCATTATTGTGGTCAAGATAGATATGAAGCCCATGCCTATCACAGTAGTACAAGTTCATATCCCAACTAACTCTGCAGATGACTAAGAGATTGATGAAATGTACGCTGAGATAAAAGAAATTATTCAGATAGTGAAGGGAGATGAAAATTAAATAGTTACGGGTGACTGGAATTTGATAGTAGGAAAAGGAAGAGACAGAAACATACTAGGTGAATATGGAATGGGGTTAAGGAACGAAAGAGGAAGCCGCATGGTAGAATTTTGCACAGAGCACAACTTAATCATAATTAACACTTGGTTCAAGAATCATAAATAAAGGTTGTATACATGGAAGAAGCCTGGAGATACTGGAAGGTGTCAGATGGGAGTATGGGTAAGCTACTACAAACAGCATAGTGAATGCATTATTGTGGCCAAGGTAGACACGAAGCCCACGCCTACTACAGTAGTACAAGTGTATATGCCAACTAGCTCTGCAGATGATGAAGAAGTTGATGAAATGTGTGATGAGATAAAAGAAATTATTCAGGTAGTGAATGGAGACGAAAATTTAATAGTCATGGGTGACTGAAATTCGAGAGTAGGAAAAGGGAGAGAAGGAAACATAGTAGGTGAATATGGATTGAGGCTAAGAAATGAAAGAGGAAGCCACCTGGTAGAATTTTGCGCAGAGCGTAACTTAATCATAGATAACACTTGGTTCAAGAATCATGAAAGAAGGTTGTATACATGGAAGAACCCTGGAGATAGTAGAAGGTATCACATAGATTATATAATGGTAAGACAGAGATTTAGGAACTAGGTTTTAAATTGTAAGACATTTCTAGGGGCAGATGTGGACTCTGACCACAATCTATTGGTTATGAACTGTAGATTAAAACTGAAGAAACTGCAAAAAGACTGTGGCAATTTAAGGAGATGGGACCTGGATAAACTGAATAAACCAGAGGTTGTACAGAGTTTCAGGGAGAGCATAAGGGAACAATTGACAAGAATGGGGGAAAGAAATACAGTAGAAGAAGAATGGGTCGATTTGAGAGATAAAGTAGTGAAGACAGCAGAGGATCATGTAGGTAAAAAGACGAGGACTAGTAGAGATCCTTGGGTGACAGAAGAAATATGGAATTTAATTGATGAAAGGAGAAAATATAAAAATGCAGTAAATGAAGCAGGCAAAAAGGAATACAAACATCTCAAAAATGAGATCGACAGAAAGTGCAAAATGGCTAAGCAGTGATGGCTAGAGGACAAATGTAAGGATGTAGAGGCTTATCTCACTAGGGGTAAGATAGATACTGCCTACAGGAAAATTAAAGAGACCTTTGGAGAAAGGAGAACCGCTTGCATGAATATCAAGAGCTTTGATGGAAACCCAGTTCTACGCAAAGGAGGGAAAGGAGAAAGGTGGAAGGAGTATATAGAGGGTCTATACAAGGGCAGTCTACTTGAGGACAATATTATGGAAATGGAAGAGGATGTAGATGAAGATGAAATGGGAGATATGATATTGCGTGAAGAGTTTAACAGAGCACTGAAAGACGTAAGTCGAAACCAGGTCCCGGGAGTAGACAACATTCCATTAGAACTACTGATAGCCTTGAGAGAGCCAGTCCTAACAACCATCTGGTGAGCAAGATGTATAAGACAGGCGAAATACCCTCAGACTTCAAGAAGAATATAATAATTCCAGTCCCAAAGAAAGCAGGTGTTGACAGATGTGAAAATTACCGAACTATCAATTTAATAAGCCAAGGCTGCAAAATACTAACATGAATTCTTTACAGACGAGTGGAAAAACTGGTAGAAGCCGACCTCAGGGAAGATCAGTTTGGATTATGTAGAAATGTTGGAACACGTGAGGCAATACCGGCCCTACGACTTATCTTAGACAGTAGATTAAGGAAAGGCAAGCCTACGTTTCTAGCTCTGTAGACTTAGAGAAAGCTTTTGACAATGTTGTTTGGAATATTCTCTTTCAAATTGTGAAGGTGGGAGGGGTAAAACAGGGAGCGAAAGGCTATTTACAATTTGTACAGAAACCAGATGGCAGTTATAAGAGTTGAGAGGCATAAACGGGAAGCAGTGGTTGGGAAGGGAGTGAGACAGGGGTTGTAGCCTATTCCCGGTGTTATTCAATCTGTATATTGACCAAGCAGTAAAGGAAACAAAAGCAAAATTTGGAGTAGGAATTAAAATCCATGGAGAAGAAATAAAAACTTTGCAGTTCACCGATGACATTGTAATTCTGTCAGAGACAGCAAAGGACCTGGAAGAGCAGCTGAATGGAATGGACAGTTTCTTGAAAGGAGGATGTAAGATGAACATCAACAAAAGCAAAATGAGGATAATGGAATGTAGTCGAATTAAATTGGGTGGTGCTGCGGGAATTAGGTTAGGAAATGAGATGCTTAAAGTAGTAAATGAGTTTTGCTATTTGGGGAGCAAAATAACTCATGATGGTCGAGGTACATAGGATATAAAACGTAGACTGGCAATGGCAAGGAAAGTGTTTCTGAAGAAGAGAAATTTGTTAACATCGAGTATAGATGTAAGTGTCAGAAAGTCATTTCTGAAAGTATTTGTATGGAGTGTAGCCATGTATGGAAGTGAAACATGGACGATAAATAGTTTGGACAAGAAGAAAATAGAAGCTTTTGAAATGTTGTGTTACAGAAGAGTGCTAAAGATTAGACGGGTAGAGCACATAACTAATGAGGAGGTACTGAATAGAATTGGGGAGAAGAGAAATTTGTGGCACAACTTGACTAGAAGGAGTGATTGTTTGGTAGGACATGTCCTGATTCATCAACAGATCACCAATTTAGTATTGCAGGGCAACGTGGAGGGTAAAAATCATAGAGGGAGGCCATGAGATGAATACACTAAACAGATTCAGAAGGATGCAGGTTGCAGTAGGTACTGGGAGATGAAGAAGCTTGCACAGGATAGAGTAGTATGGAGAGCTGCATCAAACCAGTCTCTGGACTGAAGGCTACAACAACAACAACATCATTAAACTTTTGATGTGCTGCCAACTCACTCACAAAAAAAGAGTCCCTGCAGTGTCATAAAAAAAATCTGTAGCAAACGCAAGTCCTCTACATGTTGCTTCTGTAACGAGATCCAACCTATGGTTGATACAGAGTGTAGATGGCTTGTGGTACAGCCCTGCTTAAAAGAGCTTGAATAACTTCACAAAAACAACTTATAACCTCAGTTCCATCATACATATGTCCAACATAGTAAATTAAACTCTAGTTTGCTACAATTTTTAAGGCAGACTAACAAAGAATAAGCATAAGTTTTTTTGCAGGTTCATCTAAGTGGTATCAACTAACAACTGGTAGCTGCTCTGTTTTTGAACAAACTTTTGACTTGTCAACCAGTAGTGCAAAATCCTGGGCTTCTTTCACCTCATCTGAGATATATTCCAGCACGATATTGCTCATGGTGCTTAGCATTTAATTTCCCAGCAATGCACTGTAGTGGCCCAGTTTGTTTGAATGGAAAAGTAAAAAAGAGAGAAATCACCCATTTCTAATATGAGTGGGAATTGGATCTACATCCTAATCTCCTTCTTCTCCCTCTCCCTGCCCATTTCCTTCTTCCCCTCTCTTTGTCTACCTCCCCCTCCTTCCCCTTATCTCTTCCATCTTCTCCTCCCCACTCTCTCTGCATCTCCTTCTGTTCCTTTTCTCTCTGCCCATCACCTCCTCCCCCTTCCTCTGTCCATCATCTCGTCCCCCTCTCACCCTATCTCCTCCTACCCCCTCTCTCTGTCCATCTCATCTTTCCACTTTTGATCTCAAATTCCTCTCGCTCCTCTACCCATATCCTCTCTCTAATATTGAGTCCCCGTGCGACATCTTTTGTGTAACTTTCACTATGATTTATGGAATTTTTAATGATTACAAGTAATTTATTAGTAAACTGCGTTTCATAAATTTTACTCCAAATGTAAAGATGGCATGCAGCAGTACATTTTTTCTAAGAAATATGTACTATTGCACTGAATTTAACTGTTGATGCCCTCTACTGAAATTATATCAAATCAGATCATGTGGTTCTATATTATGTTGTAAATGGAATGTCTTGTGCTGTTATACTGTATTTTACAACTGAACTTCGTACACATTCGTGCTGATTGAACATTTATTATTTTATATTAATATTTCTATTTTACACGTTCAAAAGTGCTGCCCTCTAGCAATATTTACGATATGGCTCTAACTGTAATCAGCTACTGCCTAGGTCTACTCTTTCTACATGATAACACGTCTTGCTTGACCTGTGTACTGACATTATTTAACGTCCTTGTCAATGCTTGAAATGATCTGAAAAAGTATGTATTTATGCTATTCAAAATATATACAATTGATTTCATCTCAGTTTTCTTTGATTACTCTGTATTGTATGACACCATCACTTGCACTTGTCTTTATTATTTGTCACCAGATCAACTGATGGTGGCCTACGCCCAAACTGCGTCACGAGCACAATAAAGGATTCAATAGTATCTGGATCTGTGATATTTATGCAGCATTTTTAAAGTGACTTTCATAGATACTTTTATTATGGTCGCACACCTCTACCAGAATTCAGGTCAGATCTACAACATTTAAATTTTTTTTAACAGAGTGTTTTTAGAAGAAGACATGGGTACAGAGGAATGTCCAATATGAGTTGTCAGCTTTGACCAGAGACATAGCAAACATGCAACAAATATTGTAAATAATATGGCGATTATCACGTGTATAATAATAAGTAATGATAGTTGACCGGGGTGGCCGAGCGGTTCTAGGCGCTACAGTGGGGAGCCGCGCGACCGCTACGGTCGCAGGTTCGAATCCTGCCTTGGGCATGGATGTGTATGATGTCTTTAGATTAGTTAGGCTTAAGTAGTTCTAAGTTCTAGGGGACTGATGACATCAGAAGTTAAGTCCCATAATGCTCAGAGCCATTTTTTGAAGTAATGATAAAAAATCACTATCCACTACAACTGACATACTCCTGAAAAATATACAACAGTGGTTTAATGCCAATGAGTTAACACTTAACTCTTTCAGGGTAGATGGTATAATGTGTGTACCAGTATTCATCCTTGCTTCAATGCATGGTGGTACAAAAAATGTGCTACTTAATTGTGAAGTCCTGATTCGTCCAGTATGAAGGCATGTTTTCAGAATCACACACCATATGTAATTTGGTAGATCTCACTATGACAGAGAGAGGTCAGAAGTAGTGTTGCTACATGCAGCCCGTCTGTGGCGATTGTTGTTTCCTGCGGTGTGCGCAGTGTTGCTGGTTTTTGCCCAGTGCGATTGGGGGAGCAGTTGCTTCCGCCTTTACGTGATACACTGTTGATTCAGCTGTTTATTACAGGTAAGATAATTGTAATACATGCAGAATCACTCAAGAATTCATGGTTCTTAGATATATTCTACAGAAGATGAGTATTTCATGAATAATTCAGAATCCAAAATATATGCCACCATGCATCAACGTTCATACACAGTGAGATACTGCTTTGCGTACGAAGAAGTGTTGCACATTTTGTGCATTGTTTGTGCAATAAAGTTGCATGGGAGTGTAAATGAAGTTCATATATGTAATTTGAGGCATTATCTTCCATTTCAGTTTACAATGAATCGCTCTAGGGAAGTACTGAAAGATGATGAGATAATGGCTATACTCCATGTTGAAATACCTTCAGGTCAGTGTCTGTCAGCTGAAGATGCAGATTTTAGTGGTGATGACCCAGATTACTGTTCACCACATTCAGGAATTGTTATTTCTGAAACAGGCTCTTCAGTCGAAAGTGATTCATGTGAGAAAATACACACAAACAATGGACTTGTCATGTTACTGTTATGGTGTAGCTGTATCGAGTTCAACTGCTGATACAGAGCAAGTACCAGTACATAATGCAGGTGACGAAAATGCAACTCCCAACAGATGTAACATCACGCAAACAGCCTCCCCAGTGGGAGAAAACAGAAAAACACCAACAACCTCCACCATTTTCCTCAGTAACTGGTCCTGCTGAGCATGTGAGAGACTTAGAGGATTCCACTCCTTATAATTTGGTCAAATTGTTCATATCTGATGATGTAATTCAGTACATTGTTATGCAGACTGATCTTTATGCTGAACAGGAGTACCAGTAAAATGGAAAACCTTGTAAACACACAACATGTAGGGAAATGCCCTCTACTGGTAGTTTATTACAATGAAAATATGAACTGTGTGAATAAATTTGACCAAAGGAAATCAACATTTGAAACTGACAGGAAGAGTATGAAATGGTGGCCTCGTATCTTCTGGAGATTTATTGATGCAAGTACCACGAATGCCTTTGTGCTTCACAAGGAACTGAAGCTTGAAATAATGATGATGAAGAACTTTCAGAGGTAAATGCCCAGAAGCCTTGTGAGCAACGCCCTGGTTGCTTCAAGGAAGGGAGGCAGGTGCCTGAGCAATCCAGCAGAGAATAGCAAAAAGAAACCTCATTTGCTCAAAAGAGTGAGAACAGAAAGTTCAGCTCACCAGCCACAAATAACTACACAATAAAGATGTGCAAATTGCAGCACCGAGGGAAAGCAGATAAGAACCGAATGGATGTGTTGCATGTGCCAGGTACCTCTCTGCTTAGGAAAAAATAAGTCTTGCTTCCAAGACTACCATGCCGCTTGAAGTGTTATGAGTGGCAGGTTCCTCTATTCCTGCAAGAACAGAACCTACATCCAATACTGCGATGTAACTTGAAGAGCGGTGGTACACACAATGTACCACCATTGTTTTCGAAAGACTCTTTTGAAATACCTCATAATGTCTATTAATGTTTTTATTCCAATGTAATTATATAACTTTTAACCAAATTTTTATAAATTTGTTCAACAAATAACAGTCTTGTGCAATAAGGGTCGAAATTTGTTTCATACCCTTGTGTATGAAAGAGTTAACTCAAGTAAAACAAACTATATACAGCACGGCAAAGCACCCAAGGAAATGACCTCCAGTTAAAACCGAGTGACAGAGAGACAGAGAATGCGCAATCTACAAAGTTTCTGGGCATGCACATCAATCAAAACTTAAGCTGGAAAGCCCATATCAAGTATTTAACCGACAGGCTCAATTTGGCATGTTTCGCATTGAGGATAATATCTAGAGTATGCAGCATAGAGTGTCCTAGATTAGTGTATTTTGCTTACTTTCAGAGTATTGTGTCTTATGGTAGAGTACTCTTGGGTAAAACTAAATCACACTTAATAAATACCTTCAAACTACAGAAAATAACTATTCGAATTACAGCATACAGTTCTCCAAGAACTCACAGTAGACCCCTCTCCAAACAATTACAAATACTCACAATACCATCACTGTATATATTTAAAAGCATTCTATATACAAGAGCACACCTGAAGCATTTATGTACCAAGAAGACTGCCACAATTATAACGCTCGCAACTGTAAAAATTGACATGTAGAAAGAGTAAGGATAACACAAACCCAAAAGAATGTAAGCTATTTCAGAATAAAACTTAACAACGATCTGCCAGTATACATGAGGGAAATAACAGATGAAGTAAAATTTAAGATTTCCTTTTAAGCAAAAGTTTTAGATGAGTACTTTGAATCTGTGTAAAATTATTGTCTTAACTTTTATGTACATGTTCATGGCAAATGCTGTACTCTCAAAAATGCATTGAAAATAGCTATTTAAGTTATATTCTGTTATTATGTGTGTATTACATGTCGTTATGGTTGCAGGTTCGAATCCTGCCTCGGGCAAGGATGTGTGTGATGTCCTTAGGTTAGTTAGGTTTAAGTAGTCCTAAGTTCTAGGGGACTGATGACCTCAGAAGTTAAGTCCCATAGTGCTCAGAGCCATTTGAACCATTTTTGTATTACATGTACTTTGCATGTTAATTACACTTGTAACAATTCCTACGTCACATAAATCACTTACAGGAAGATAATAAAAGAAATGAAAATACTGGAGATTTTGTCAAATGGTCTAAAATACAGATCAGTCTGTCACTACAACCAGGTTTTCCACTATCACATTTGTTTGCTTCACCAAATTACAACAAAACTGTGAACATATCCACAAAAAGGTGATTTGACAGCAGTCATTAACATTACATCACTGACTAATGCTGAAGACTTGTGTCGAGCATTCATCTTGACCTAAGAGCATACTGCTCCACACGAGAGTATGGAGAATCAGTCTTAAGTGACATAAAGTTCTGACTTATTACTGTCATACAAATTTTAATAAATCACTGGTTAAAAGGTTCCTGCATACATAACTTTCACATTATATGTAACAATGTGTCACTGATGTAAGTATCATGAAATTTTATGTACCTCATGTGTAAATTTTACACCAATAACACGTAAAATGTTCGAAGGTCGATAAACTCCATGAAATTACAATGAAATGAACACCCTTAGCTGCTTACATGCGTTGACATATGTCAACGGGGACAGATGAAATGTGTGCCCCGACCGGGACTCGAACGAGCTGCTTGGTCAACGATGGTATCTGTTCTTTTGGACATGTCCGAAAGAATAGATACCGTCTTAGTAAATATAACAATAAACTCCATTCCTTCTCCTCAGAACACTCCATCGCTTATGTAGCCCAAATTTTTATTTCTACATCTACATCTACATCTACATTTATACTCCGCAAGCCACCCAAGGGTGTGTGGCAGAGGGCACTTTACGTGCCACTGTCATTACCTCCCTTTTCTGTTCCAGTCGCGTATGGTTCGCGGGAAGTACGACTGTCTGAAAGCCTCCGTGCATGCTCGAATCTCTCTAATTTTACATTCGTGATCTCCTCGGGAGGTATAAGTAGGGGGAAGCAATGTATTCGATACCTCATCCAGAAACGCACCCTCTCGAAACCTGGCGAACAAGCTACACCGCGATGCAGAGCACCTCTCTTGCAGAGTCTGCCACTTCAGTTTGCTAAACATCTCCATAACGCTATCACGGTTACCAAATAATCCTGTGATGAAACACGCCGCTCTTCTTTGGATCTTATCTATTTCCTCCGTCGTCAACCCGATCTGGTACGAATCCCACACTGATGAGCAATACTCAAGTATAGATCGAACGAGTGTTTTGTAAGCCACCTCCTTTCTTGATGGACTACATTTTCTAAGGACTCTCCCAATGAATCTCAACCTGGTACCCACCTTACCAACAATTAATTTTATATGCTCATTCCACTTCAAATTGTTCCGCACGCATACTCCCAGATATTTTACAGAAGTAACTGCTACCAGTGTTTGTTCCGCTACCATATAATCATACAATAAAGGATCCTTCTTTCTATGTATTCACAATACATTACATTTGTCTATGTTAAGAGTCAGTTGCCACTCCCTGCACCAAGTGCCTATCCGCTGCAGATCTTCCTGCATTTTGCTACAATTTTCTAATGCTGCAACTTCTCTGTATACTACAGCATCATCCGTGAAAAGCCGCATGGAACTTCCGACACTATCTACTAGGTCATTTATATATATTGTGAAAAGGAATGGTCCCATAACACTCCCCTGTGGGACCTCAGATGTTACTTTAACGTCTGTAGACGTCTCTCCATTGATAAAAACATGCTGTGTTCTGTTTGCTAAAAACTCTTCAATCCAGCCACACAGCAGGTCTGATATTCCGTAGGCTCTTACTTTGTTTATCAGGCGACAGTGCGGAACTGTATCGAAATCCTTCCGGAAGTCAAGGAAAATAGCATCTACCTGGGACCCTCTATCTAATATTTTCTGGGTCTCATGAACAAATAAAGCGAGTTGGGTCTCACACGATCACTGTTTCCAGAATCCATGTTGATTCCTACAGAGTAGATTCTGGGTTTCCAAAAACGACATGATACGCGAGCAAATAACATGTTCTAAAATTCTACAACAGATCAACATCAGAGATACAGGTCTATAGTTTTGCGCATTTGCTCAATGACCCTTCTTGAAGACTGGGACTACCTGTGCTCTTTTCCAAACATTTGGAACCTTCCATTCCTCTAGAGACTTGCGGTACACGGCTGTTAGAAGGGGGGCAAGTTCTTTCGCGTACTCTGTGTAGAATCAAATTGGTATCCCGTCAGGTCCAGTGGACTTTCCTCTGTTGAGTGATTCCAGTTGCTTTTCTATTCCTTGGACACGTATTTCGATGTCAGCCATTTTTTCATTTGTGCGAGGATTTAGAGAAGGAACTGCAGTGCGGTCTTCCTCTGTGAAACAGCTTTGGAAAAAGGTGTTTAGTATTTCATCTTTACGCGTGTCATCCTCTGTTTCAATGCCATCATCATCCCGGAGTGTCTGGATATGCTGTTTCGAGCCACTTACTGATTTAACGTAAGAACAGAACTTCCTAGGATTTTCTGTCAATTCGGTACATAGAATTTTACTTTTGAATTCACTGAATGCTTCACGCATAGCCCTCCTTACGCTAACTTTGACATCGTTTAGCTTCTGTTTGTCTCAGAGGTTTTGGCTGCATTTAAACTTGGAGGTAAGCTCTCTTTGCTTTCGCAGTAGTTTCCTAACTTTGTTGTTGAACCACGGTGGGTTTTTCCAGTCCCTCACAGTTTTACTCGGCACGTACCAGTCTAAAACGCATTTTACAATTGCCTTAAACTTTTTCCATAAACACTCAACATTGTCAGTGTCGGAACAGAAATTTTCGTTTTGATCTCTTAGGTAGTCTGAAATCTATTACTCTTGCTAAACAGATAAACCTTCCTCCCTTTTTTTATATTCCTATTAACTTCCATATTCAGGGATGCTGCAATGGCCTTATGATCAGTGATTCCCTGTTCTGCACTTACAGAGTCGAAAATTTCGGGTCTGTTTGTTATCAGTAGGTCCAAGATGTTATCTCCATGAGTCGGTTCTCTGTTTAATTGCTCGAGGTAATTTTCGGATAGTGCACTCAGTATAATGTCACTCGATGCTCTGTCCCTACCACCCATCCCAAACATCTGAGTGTCCCAGTCTATATCTGGTAAATTGAAATCTCCACCTAAGACTAAATATGCTGAGAAAATTTATGTGAAATGTATTCCAAATTTTCTCTCAGTTGTTCTGCCACTAATGCTGCTGAGTCGGGAGGTCGGTAAAAGGAACCAATTATTAACCTAGCTCGGTTGTTGAGTGTAACCTCCACCCATAATATTTCACAGGAACTATCCACTTCTACTTCACTACAGGATAAACTACTACTAACAGCGACAAACACGCCACCACTGGTTGCATGCAACCTATCCTTTCTAAACACCGTCTGTGCCTTTGTAAAAATTTCAGCTGAATTTATCTCTGGCTTCAGCCAGCTTTCTGTACCTATAACGATTTCAGCTTCGGTGCTTTCTATCAGTGCTTGAATTTCCGGTACTTTACCAATGGAGCTTCGGCAGTTTACAATTACAGTAGCGATTGCTGCTTGGTCCCCGCATGTCCTGACTTTGCCCCACACCCTTTGAGGCTGTTGCCCTTTCTGTACTTGCCCGAGGCCATCTAACCTAAAAAACCGCCCAGTCCACGCCACACAACCCCTGCTACCCATGCAGCCGCTTGCTGCATGTAGTGGACTCCTGACCTATCCAGCAGAACCCGAAACCCCACCACCCTATGGCACAAGTCAAGGAATTTGCAACCCACACGGTCGCAGAACCATCTCAGACTCTGATTCAGACCCAACATTCGGCTCTGTACCAAAGGTCCGCAGTCAGTCCTGTCGATGATGCAGCTTTCATCCCACTAGCGAGACTGGCAGTCTTCACCATATCAGATAGCCACCGGAAGCCAGAGAGGATTTCCTCTCATCCATAGCGACACACATCATTGGTGCCGACATGGGCGACCACCTGCAGATTGATGCACCCTGTACCCTTCATGGCATCCGGAAGGACCCTTTCCACATCTGGAATTACTCCCCCCGGTATGCACACAGAGTGCACATTGGTTTTCTTCCCCTGTCTTGCTGCCATATCCCTAAGGGGCCCCATTACGCGCCTGACGTTGGAGGTCCCAACTACCAGTAAGCCCACCCTCTGCGACCGCCCGGATCTTGCAGACTGAGGGGCAACCTCTGGAACAGGACAAGCAGCCATCTCCGGCCGAAGATCAGTATCAGCCGGAGACAGAGCCTGAAACCGGTTCATCAGACAAACTGGAGAGGCCTTCCGTTCAGCCCTCCGGAATGTCTTTTGCCCCCGCCACACCTCGAGACGACCTCCCACTCTACCACAGGTGAGGGATCAGCCTCAGTGTGGGCAGTTTCTCGGGCAACCCCAGTCGTAGTCCGATAGGGGGATGCGTGGGACGAGCTGGATGTCCCCGACAAACCCCCATCCGGACCCTCACAGTGATGCCCATTGGCAACAGCCTCAAGCTGTGTGACCGAAGCCAACACTGCCTGAAGCTGGGAGCGAAGGGATGCCAACTCAGCCTGCATCCGAACACAGCAGTTGCAGTCCCTATCCATGCTAAAAACTGTTGTGCAAAGAACGTCTGAATTAATCTACAGAGAGCACAAACAAACCAACACAAAATTTAAACGGTTATTAAAATACATGATTGCCTAGTAAATGCAGTAATGCTGCTACTTGTGCACTGCTGACACACTGCTCGGCGGTGGAAGGAGACTACGCGATTTTACACTATTCAGGTACTAAAAACGCGATGCAACAACTCTCAAATACTATAATACGCCCGAAATTTATGAATTAAACAATGCAAGTACCAAAAACACGCAAAGAAATTAAGAATTAAACTATGTAACAAATGAGTGAGCTAGGAGTATACGACTTTCTGCTGGCAGCAATTTATTACATTTTACACGTCTAGCTCTATAGGACAAAATGGAGGTCAGGGAATGTGTCAGTACATGAAATTACAACACACTTACTAATAGACAAAATAAAATGTATGTAAATCCTAAAAAGACGACAAGTTTTAAGGTTATATAAACACAATCAACAGTAAAACAAAGAAATTAGCTTTCTTTTTCAAGGAATTCCTCAACTGAATTGAAGGAGAGACCCACGAGCGATATCTTCAGTTTAGATTTGAAAGCGCATGGATTACTGCTACAATTTTTGAATTCGTGTGGTAGCCTGTTGAAAATGCATGCAGCAGAATACTGCACGCCTTTCTGCACACAAGTCAAGGAGGTGCAATCCAAATGCATATTGGATTTCTGCCTAATACTGAGTGAAAGCTGCTATTTCTTGGGAATACGCTGATACTGTTAACAAGAAACGACATTAAAGAACATATATATTGAGAGGCCAATGTCAGAATAACCAGACTAATGAATGGGGGTTGTCAACAATTTCGCAAACTTACACCACTTACTGCCTGAATCACCCATTTCTAATATCCTTCGAGAATGAGAAGAGTTACCCCAAAATATAATACCATATGTCATAAGCGAGTGAAAATAAGCACTTACTTGAGATGCTGTTCTAATCATAAAAATGGTAGCATTAAATCTTTGAACAAGATTGTGAACATGGGCATTCCAAGACACTTTACTGTCTATTCGAACACCTAGAAATTTGAAATGTTCAGTCTCACTAATCATATGCGCAATCTGTGCAATTAGAACGTCAGGTTTTGTTGAACTGTGTGTCGCAAACTGTAAGATTAGATTAATACTAGTTCCATGGATCATGAATATGATATTTCGTAATGATGTGGAACGAGTCAAATTTTGCAATACACGACATAATTAAGTTAATTTAACAACATACTTAAGTTAATATAACAACTTTTTTATTTATTAATTTTTTATAATTTTTTGTTTGGTTTTTTCCCTTTTTTTCTTAATTTATATCTAAAAATTCCTCTATGGAGTAGAAGGAGTTGTCATTCAGAAATTCTTTTAATTTCTTCTTAAATACTTGTTGGTTATCTGTCAGACTTTTGATACTATTTGGTAAGTGACCAAAGACTTTAGTGGCAGTATAATTCACACCTTTCTGTGCCAAAGTTAGATTTAATCTTGAATAGTGAAGATCATCCTTTCCCCTGGTATTGTAGTTATGCCCACTGCTATTACTTTTGAATTGGGTTTGGTTGTTAATAACAAATTTCATAAGATAGTATATATACTGAGGAGCTACTGTGAATATCCATAGATCCTTAAATAAATGTCTGCAGGGTGATCTTGTGTGGACTCCAGTTATTATTCTGATTACATGCTTTTGTGCAATAAACACTTTATTCCTCAGTGATGAATTACCCCAAAATATGATGCCATATGCAAGCAATGAGTGAAAATAGGCGTAGTAAGCTAATTTACTAAGATGTTTATCACCAAAATTTGCAATGACCCTTATTGCATAAGTAGCTGAACTCAAACGTTTCAGCAGATCATCAATGTGTTTCTTCCAATTTAATCTCTCATCAATGGACACACCTAAAAATTTTGAATATTCTACCTTAGCTATATGCTTCTGATTAAGGTTTATTTTTATTAATGGCGACATACCATTTACTGTAAGGAACTGTATGTACTGTGTCTTATCAAAATTCAGTGAGAGTCGGTTTACAAGGAACCACTTAGTAATTTTCTGAAAGACTTTATTGACAATTTCATCAGTTAATTCTTGTTTGTCAGGTGTGACTACTACACTTGCATCATCAGCAAAGAGAACTAACTTTGCCTCTTCAAGAACTGAGACATACAGTGATTTCGCGTTCTACAAGCCATAAAATTATATCTTGAAGAGTATTATTTGAAACAGTGCCAATGTTATACACATCATCATTTATTACCAAGCTAGTGTCTTCAGCAAATAGAAATAAATTTCAACTACAAAAGTAGACAAGATAGCAGTCGATGGCTTTCTGTACTGCTAGTGTCGGAGTGTAGAGGCCGCGAGCTTCCTCTGATGGACAACCAATAGAACATGAGCAAACACTTGACAGAATGGAATTCGCTCGCGCTTGCCTGCTTTTAACAACATAGGGGCCTCTTGATGACTGATGTTGGTTCGCTAGTGTTAACACCAATGTAAACTAGGCTTTACTACACTAAACGGTGTTGCGAAGACTGTGCCCCTTCGGGGATTAACTCTCCGGCAGTGATTGCAACTTTGGGAGGCTGGATACGAAATTATACAGCTGTTGGGAAGAAGTATTCTGAAAGTAATAAAAATAATCGTCTCTGTAATAAGCGCTAATCCTCACCGGTAACACAGAAGTGACAATTTTTTTTATGAGAAGTTAACAGGCTGTTGTTTGGGGGAGCAAAAAACTTCAAGTTGCGGCGATGCTTCTCTTGGCACAGTGAATGTTCTTCAGTAAGTGTATCGTGGACTGGAGCTGAGAAGAGCAGACAGATACACACTTCATTTATGGCGAAGCGAACTGAACTGTAATGCATCGGACGTGTGTCATTGATTGGTGACTGCCACTTCGAGCACATGTTGCTAACATGTATCCGAGGCTCGCGACCGACCACATCTGAAGGCTCCACAACTACCGCTGCGCTGGCATACACAGCCAATATAAAACGCATTGTTAGGCCCAGAGATATTTTAAAGCACTTTATCGCACCTCTCAGAGCCTGTGCTACTTCTCCTATCGATCGAGATGCAGTAATAGTGAGCCTACAACTTGTTGTGTTAGAAATAAAGTAGATACAGTGACAGTATTAGAAGTCTTATTCGTTTCTTTCTCAACCTCACACTATTATCAATTAACAAGAAATCATTTGTAGTATTGAATCAAAATGTGAAGCATGTTCAGTTATATTTCCGAGACAAACGTAGAGGCTGCCATGTATTCGTTTTCCGCCTAAAATACATGTTGTTGTTGTTGTGGTCTCCATACTACTCTATCCTGTGCAAGCTTCTCCATCTCCCAGTACTTACTGCAACCTACATCCTTCTGAATCTGCTTAGTGTATTCATCTCTTGGTCTCCCTCTACGATTTTTACCCTCCACACTGCCCTTCGATACTAAATTGGTGATCCCTCGATGTCTGAGAACATGTCCTACCAACCGATCCCTTCTTCTAGTCAAGTTGTGCCACAAATTTCTCTTCTCCGCAATCCTATTCAATACCTCCTCATTAGTTATGTGATCTACCCACCTAATCTTCAGCATTCTTCTGTAGCACCACATTTCGAAAGCTTCTATTCTCTTCTTGTCTGAACTATTTGTCGTCCATGTTTCACTACCATACATGGCTACACTCCATACAGATACTTTCAGAAACGACTTCCTGACACTTAAATCTATACTTGATGTTAACAAAGTTCTCTTCTTCAGAAACGCTTTCCATGCCATTGTTATTCTACGTTTATATCCTCTCTACTTCGACCATCATCAGTTATTTTGCTCCCCAAATAGCAAAACTCCTTTACTACTTTCAGTGTCTCGTTTCCTAGTCTAATTCCCTCAGCATTACCCGACTTAATTCGACTACATTCCATTATCCTCGTTTTGCTTTTGTTGATGTTCATCTTATATCGCCCTTTCAAGACACTATCCATTCCATTCAACTGCTCTTCCAAGTCCTTTGCTGTCTCTGACAGAACTACAATGTCATCAGCGAACCTCAAAGTTTTTATTTCTTCTCCATGGATTTTAATACCTACTCCGAATTTTTCTTTTGTTTCCTTTACTGCTTGCTCAATATACAGATTGAATAACGTCGGGGAGACGCTACAACCATGTCTCACTCCCTTCCCAACCACTGCTTCCCTTTCGTGCCCCTCGACTCTTATAACTGCCATCTGGTTTCTGTACAAATTGTAAATAGGCTTTCGCTCCCTGTATTTTACCCCTGCCACCTTCAGAATTTGAAAGAGAGTATTCCAGTAAAAATTATCAAAAGCTTTCTCTAAGTCTACAAATGCTAGAAACGTAGGTTTGCCTTTCCTTTTTCTAAGATAAGTCATGGGGTCAGTATTGCCTCACGTGTTCCAATATTTCTACGGAGTCCAAACTGATCTTCCTCAAGGTCGGCTTGGACCAGTTTTTCCATTCGTCTGTAAAGAATTCGTATTAGTATTTTGCAGCTGTGACTTATTAAACTGATAGTTCGGTAATTTTCACATCTGTCAACACCTGCTTTCTTTGGGATTGGAATTATTATATTCTTCTTGAAGTCTGAGGGTATTTCGCCTGTCTCATACATCTTGCTCACCAGATGGTAGAGTTTTGTCAGGACTGGATCTCCCAAGGCCGTCAGGAGATCCAATGGATTTGGTGCTACAAAAAGACTCATCCATTCGACTAGAGTATATCTCCTATATGAATGAAGATAGAAAGTTGTTGTTAATATTACATTATAAATAGGATTATAAAGTTTTTATTTAAAAAATCCGATTTTATAACGATATATCTTTTCCAACCTTTATTACTTTTAGGATCATAGTTTTCATTCACCTTTTACAAATTAAAAATGTGTACGACAAAGAACCCGGCGATACTCAAAATCGGGCCAGACTTTTGACAACACGTCTTGCATTCACTTTAGTCGTTAAGGTATGTACACAAAAATAATCATGAACGACTCGATCAGGCGACCTTGGAGACCAATACTACCGAATTTTGACAATTACCGTTATTTACTGAAATTTTCTGTGATAGTCCAGAAGGAAAGAGAAAAAATTATCGTGTTGTTTGTGGTCCAATAAATAGATCGAAAAGTCTTGTTCTTCGATTGTCCTTCAAAGTTTTTACGTTGTTTGCTGATGAATTACGTTAAGTGATTAATATTGCAAGATCACAGGGGCGAGATAAGCTATCGCAAATGTGAAATACTGGTACATTAATTAGCGGCAAAACCGCTGAAATGTCGAATGCAAGCATGCAGACGTGCATGCACTGTATTGCACAGGTGTCGCGTGTCAGTTTGTGGGCTGCATTTCCATGCCTATTGCACCTTGTCGGTCAGTAGAGTTTTGGTTAATGCTGGTTGTGGATAGCACTGAAGCTGCTGTCCGATGATATCTCGTAAGTGCTCGAATGGAGACAGATCTGGTGATCAAGCAGGCCCAGGCAACGTGTCGACACTCTGTAGAGCGGAATGTGGACATCGTTATCTTGTTGGAAAACACCCCATGGAATGCTGTTCATGAATGGCAATACAACAGGTCGAATCACCAGACTGACGTACAAATTTGCAGTCAGTTTGCGAGGGAGTTCTCCTGCTGTCATATGAAATCGCATCCCAGCCCATAACTCCAGGTGTGGGTTCAGTGTGAGTACCACGCAGAGAGGTTAGCAGCAGGCCCTCAGCTGGCCACCTTCTAACCAACACACACCCATCACTGGCACCGGGGCAGAACAGAACCAACTTTCATCGGAAATAATAACAGACCTCCACCCTGCCCTCCAATGAGCTCTCGCTTGACCCCACTGAAGTCGCAAATGGTGATGGTTTAGGGACGGTGGAATGCACGCTAAGAGGCGTCTGGCTCGGAGCCGTCTTTGCAACAGTTCGTTTTGTCACTGTGCTGCCAACTGCTGCTCAAATTCCTGCTGCAGATGCAGTACGATACACCAGAGCCGTACGCCAAACACGATGGTCTTCCCTCTCGGCAGTGCCACGCGGCCGTCTGGAGCACGGTCTTCTTGCGGCCATACATTATCGTGATCATCGCTGCTAGCAGTCATTTACAGTGATTACATTCTTCCAAAGCCTTTCTGCACTATCACAGAAGGAACAGCCAACTTCACGAAGCCCAATTACACGACCTCGTTCACAACCAGTGAGCTGTTAATAATGGCGTCTTTGTCGCCTTGAAGGCACTCCTGTCTAGCATCAACTCACCATGTCCATCTCAAAGGTAACTAACATTCACGACCATAACAATGCGTATTTAAAGCAAACCTGATTTGTATCCTCATAGAGGCGCTACTAGCGCCACTCTTATGCGACTGGCGTGAAATTTGAATAGACGTCATCTTTCAGATGTAGAAACACGCCTAGCAATTTTCGTTTTGTTGCACAACTCCTTCTTGGTGTTGCGATCCTTCTTTCCGTCAGTATACTTAGACACTTACATATTTCCGTGTTGAAACTAGCTTACCGAACAAATCATTGTGCTAATAAGATTTTAGAGTACATGTTTGATGTTGAAACATTTGTTTTCCATGTAAAGCGCAGAAGTTAAAACTGAAACACACTACACCAGTCAAAATAAAATAATAAGCAGTCGTCAGTTTCTGACTTCACCTGTAGCTGCTCTCTCAGTGTAGCTGCACTAGCCCTCTGGTTTGCACCAGGGGACATTATTTTCTCGATCAGGTTATATTCAGATACAGTTTTTAGCTGTCTTTCCTCATAGTGTCTTCAGAGTTCATCTCACGAGGCAAATTGCAATGTCAGAATCCATGGTATACTGAAGGCACTGGAGTAGGTAAGATGCCTTGGCAGCAAAAAGTTTCTCATCCTCTCTGACGATCTCAGTGCCTTGTTTGTGTTTAAACCCAACGGACCACCACTTAACTCTTGAGGTGTTCATAATGGTTCAAATGGCTCTGAGCACTATGGGACTTAACATCTGTGGTCATCAGTCCCCTAGAACTTAGAACTACTTAAACCTAACTAACCTAAGGACATCAGACACATCCATGCCCGAGGCAGGATTCGAACCTGCGACCGTAGCAGTCGCGCGGTTCCGGGCTGAGCGCCTAGAACCGCTAGACCACCGCGGCCGGCTCTTGAGGTGTAAGCAAAGCATAATGGATCGCATTAAACTCACAGTAATTATCGTTACGAACCACAGACACTGTTCTGGTTTGGTGCACAGGAAATTTTGACATATTCTTAAGATTTCGCTGGCGTAATATACACAATGTCAATAGCAAAAAAGTTTCGCCGCATGTCGAAAATTCTCTAACATCATCAGGAAATGTATTTTCCTAAATTTTCCGTAAATCTTAAAAATAAACAGTTGTATGAATGAAAACAGAATCAAAAGAAAATGCTACTCTTCCAGAATACATTGATGCCAGTTTCATCTTTGCACTTACATCGAGTAGTTGAAGAGAATTTGACAGAGCTGAACGAGACGCAAGATTACATGTGGCAGCTGCCCCCCCCCCCCCCCCCTCCCCCAACCACCGCTTGCACCCATCGAAATGTCAGTTTTAAAGTACTTTCTACCAAAATGTAGTAAACATTATATTTCAGAAGACTTTTCCAGATTCAAGTGCACCAAGAAATCTGTTTGTGGTGGCTTATCATGTAATAGTGAAAAACCCAATACAGAGCCTTATTTTTATTTGTCCTGAGTACACATGCGGCAAAACTTGACTTACTCCCATAGACAGCATGGTGCCACCCTACATATTCCACTTGGGCAGACTATAATTCAGTATTTAATTTGTTCAGAAGAGCCGTAATTATCGGCAGTAAAAGGCGCTAAATTTTCGAAAATTGTAACACGTGGAAGGAACGGTATCAATAAATGCATACCGTTACAGCAGTGTACCAGCATTAAGGGACTACGGCTGCTACTAAGGCGACTTATGCGCATGTGTATCAGTGCCCTCCCTCACATGGCCAGAAAGATGTTACATCAGTCTCAGTCAACAAAGAGCCTTCAGATGTAGGTGAAATGGCAAAATTCATTGTTGAACTCATTGTGTGAAGTACTAGCGTGTAAGAGAGTCAAAATGGGGCAAACCAGTCTACCCCCGAAAATTATTCTGCCGTACATGGTGATCCAAAACGAAAGAATAGATTTCATTTGTTTAATACAAACAAACTGTGAAGGAAAGAAACACATTGCACATTTCACTGGATAGAGGAAAGCTCTAGTTTTATGATCGCACAGAGCCATATTATACTCAACATGAGCATCAACCGTTGCTCGAGAAGTATCGAAACGATAGTTCATTTCATTCCTCTATTGAATCGACAGCTTCAACAATCCGAATTCTTCAATTTCTCGGTTCTTGAACGGTAGCTGCCATAGATGGGACAAAGACTGTCCTTTTATGTACATCCACAGAAAAAAATCGCAATGTGTTAGGTCTGGTGACCTGGGAGGCCAAAAACAATGAACGAGATCTTGTTCAGCTTTTCCAATCCTAAGATAACGCCGCATTTCAAGATGAAAGAGAGACGGGGTACTATCCTGCATTAAAAATGAAATTGTTGAAATCTTCGTGAAGTTGAGGAAACAACTAATTTTGCAACATGTCAAGGTACGACATTCATGTCACAGTTTACTCTAGAAAAAAAAAAAAAAAAGGTCCATAAGCTTCGCGAACAGAAACGGTACAGAACACCAGGAATTTGTGACGCCCAAATTCTTACATTATGGCGGTTTACTTTACCCGATAGATGAAACGTCGATTCGCCCGCAAAGTAGAGACGTTCGGAAAAAATGTCCTGTACCATATCCTGGAGAATTTAAATGCAAAATTGGTACCCTCTGTTACGGTCGACGTTAAGTATTTCCTACAGTAACTGCAACTTGTAAGGCTTCATACTCAGGCATCGTTCAAGCACACGCCACACTGTTGTTTGAGGAAGTTGAAGTTCCCGGGGTGCCCATCTTGAGGACTTCCGAGGGGTCCATGAGAAAGCATCTCGGATACGCTCGACATTTTCATCTGACGTGCGTGGACAACCAGTGCTCTTCCCTTTTCATATACAACCAGCTCCCAAGAACTTTTGTATGCCAATCACAAATCTGCTTGTGTAGAGACAGGATCTTGCTGAATCGACGGCGGAATGCACTTAAAATTCAACAACGGGTTAACTTCGCACAAACTCCAACCAACACACAAAAAGATTTCTCTTGTGCTGTAGTCCAACAACAGTGCAGCTGTGTCAAAACTTTGAACCTTCCCCTATCCAGTGACACGCGCTATGTGCTATCTTTTATAGTTTGTCTGTGATAAGCAACTGAAATCTGTTCTTTCTTTTTAAATCACTCTGTATGGTAAGGTTTCCACTCGTAAAAGGACGGGTTCCACGATAGTGATGCCTGATTAGACTCAAAGGATAGAAGAGCCGTACACGATGATGGTCAGGTGCTGGACAATAGGGATTGCCGGCGCGCTGAGTGGGAAAATGTATTGTTTCCCGATGGGTCCCGTTTCATACTTCCTACAGTCATTATGTCATTCGCAATCTGGTCAGCGAGTAATGATATGCAGCATAGCAAATAAACGCCAGATGTTGTGGTCTGGTGTGCCATTGGGTGCAACATGCGATCTTCACTCCATTGTGTTGAGAGAGAACTGACTAGCAATCACTAGATAAGGGAGGTTTTAGAACATGAGTTACTGTCATGCCACCGGGTCGTATATGGTGAAGAATGTACACTTCTAGATCTACATCTTCATGAATACTCTCCAAATCACCCTTAAGTGCCTGACAGAGGGCTCACGGAACCGCCCTCACAATTACTATTACTCCAATCTCGAATAGCGCACGGAGTAAGCGAACATCTATATGCTTCTGCGCGAACACTGATTTCCCTTATTTTACTATGATGATCGTTTCTCCCTATGTAGGTCTCTGTTAACAAAATATTTTCGCATTCTGAGGAAAAAGTTGGTGATTGAAATTTCGTAAGAACATTTTGCCGTAACGAAAAACGCCTTTGTTTTAATGATGTCCACCCCAAATCATTTATCATGTCAGTGACACACTCTCCCCCATTTCTCGATGGTACAAAACGTGCTACTCTTCTTTGAATTTTCTCAATGTAGTTCGCTAACCCTATCTGGTAACGATCCCACACTGCGCAGCGGTACTCCAAAAGAGGATTGACAAGGGTAGTGTAAGCAGCCTCTTTAGTAGGTCTGCCAATAAAACGCAGTCTTTGGTTCGTCTTCCCCACATTTTCTATATGTTCATTCCAACTTAAGTTGTTCGTAATTCTAGTTCCTAGGTATTTAGTTGAATTTACGGCCTTTAAATCTGACTGATTTAACGTGCAACCGAAGTTTAACGGATTCCTTCTGGAGTCGTGTGGATGACCTCACATTTTTCATTATTTAGGGTCAGTTGCCAATTTGCGCGCCATATAGATCTAGTTTCTAAATCGTTTTGTAATTTATTTTGATCTTCTGACGGCTTTACTAGACGATACACGACAGCATCATCCGCAAACAACCTAAGACGGCTGCTCAGATTGTCTCTCAAATCGTTTATATAGACAACGAACAGCAGAGGACCTATAACACTACCTTATGGAACGTCAGAAATCACCATAAGGCTTTTGACACTGTTCCCCACAAGCGGCTTCTAATTAAATTGTATGCCTGTCGAGTGTCGTCTTAGCATGTGGGGCTAAGTAATATGTTCTCCCACTCTCCCCGGAAAGTGCTCTTTCGAAATTTCAACGGTAAACTACTCCGCGATGCACAACGCCTCTCTTGTAACGTTTGCCAATGGAGTTTATTGAGCATCTCCATAACGCTCTCGCGCCGGCTAAACGGTCCCGTGACAAAACGCGCAGCTCTTCGTTGGATATTCTCTATCTCTTCTATCAGGCCAACCTGATAGGCATCCCAGGTAGATGAATAGTACTCAAGAGTCGGTCGGACAAGCGCCTTATAAGCCATTTCCTTTGTGGATGAGTTACATTTCCTTAAGATTCATCCTATAAATCTAAGTCTGGTATCTGCTTTTCCCACTATTTGTTTTAAGTGGTTATACCACTTCAGGTCGCTCTAGATAGCTACTCCTAGATATTTTACGGTAGGTACTGTTTCCAGTGGTTTGTCATCAATAGTGTAGCTGTATAGCAGTGGCTTTCTTTTCCTATGTATGCGCACTGTGTTACATTTATTAGGCGCAGAGAAGTACAGAGGAGGTAATTTTACGGTATAGCGAGTTCTTCGTGGTTAGGGTGAGGTCCCTTTACACTGTGGGGAACAAAAGTCATGGAATACCTTTTAACATCGTGTCGCACCTACTTTTGCTCGGCGTCGTGCAGCATCTCGAGTGGCATGGTCTAACATCTTGTTGTAAGTCCCCTGCAGAAATATAGAGCCATGCTGTCTCTATAGCCGTCCACAATTGCTAAAGTGTTGCCATTATAGGGTTTTTTGCACGAACTGACCTGTCGATTATGTCCCATAAATGTTGGATGGATTTCAAGTCGAGCGATCTGGGTGGCCAAATCATTCGTTAGAACTGCCCAGACTGTTCTTCAAACCAGTCGTGAACAACTGTGGCCCGGTGACATGGCGCATTGTGATCCACAAAAATTCCGCCGCTTTTTGGGAACAAATGGTCTCCAAGTAGCCGAACACTATCATTTCCAATCAATGATCGGTTCAGCTGGACCAGAGGACCCAGTCCATTCTACGTAAACACAGTCGACACCACAGTGCCTTGTTGACAACTTGGATCCTTCGGCTCCGACGGCCCGTGTCGATGATGTTTCGTTGAATGGTTCGCACGCTGAAACTTGTCGATGGCCCAGCATTGAATTTTGCCGGCCGGAGCGATGTTTTAGATTTGATGTTTTACCGGATTCCTGATGTTCACGGCACACTCGTGAAATGGTCGTATGGGAGAATCCCCACTTCATCGCTGTCTCGGAGATGCTGTGTCCCATCGGTCGTGCGCCGACTATAACACCACGTTCAAACTCACTTAAATCTCGGTAACCTGCCATTGTAGCAACAGTAACCGATCTAACAACTGCAGCAGACACTTGTCTTGTATAGGCGTTGCCGACCGCAGCGTCGTATTCTGCCTGTTTACATACCTCTGTATTTGAATAAGCATCCCTCTACCACTTTCTTTGGCGGTTCAGTATATTTGGCTTGAACTTTTTATCATTAGTCTTTTATCTTACGGTCTGGCAAACAGTGACTGCGTGCGAGTTATAATTGGCAATTTCTTCCATCACTGATTATTGTTCACTATTCAAATTAATTGTTGCGTAATTAAATTCTTTCTTGGATTAATGTAATTCTGTTTGTGTTAAATGGATTTGTCTGCTGTACCAATGAATGAGCTGTATCGAATCCCCATGGTCCAGACCTTCGTTGTTTTCTTTCGTGATCAAATTAAGAGCCCAAATCTTCGCACTTCAACTACCTTCTCTGATTTTGCCTCTAGAGAAAGAATGCGCTGCCACCCCTGCCCAGATATTCAGACACCGATTGGAACTGTCCCAAGCAAAGTTGAAGCCACGATGTACACACTGAGTTTGATGCGAACTGATTGTTCTCCGATTACTTTTGATCAGATAGTGTTGTCTGGCAGTGGTTCTGTGAAAAGTTTACCTTCTATTTAAGCATGATGGTTAAAAAGAGCTTTTTTTTTTTTTTTTTTTTTTTTTTGAAATTTGTAGTAAGGTCTTATGGGACCAAACTGCTGAGGTCATTGGTCCCTAAGCCTACGCACTACTTAATCTAACTTAAACTAACTTATGCTAAGGACAACACACACACCCATGCCCGAGGGCAGAATCGAACCTCCGACAGGGGGAGCCGCACAGACCATAAAAGATGCCTCAGACCGCGCAGCGAAAAGAGCTCTTACCGCCGGTTCTTGCGCTTGTCCCAGCCCATGAGGAAGTGCAGCGGCTTGGGCGTAACGGCCATGCCGGCGGCCGCCATCAGCTCGTCAAGGGTGGGGCAGCCCTTGGGCACCGACAGCTGGGGCGACGCGGGGGGCGGCGGGTTGGGCCGCATCTGCGGGGGGCGGCGCAGCTGCGGGGGCGGCGCGGCCGTCGCCAGGTCCGGCTGCGCCTCCTTGAGCAGGCAGTGGTCCGTGCACGACGCCAGGATCATATCCAGCTCCTCCTCCTCGGGGCACTCGCGGCTCGGGCAGGGGCTCCACCACACCTGCGCAGATGGGAGGAACAGACCAGTCGCCAGTACCGCACCAAAAGTAGTTCATCCTTACGGAAATGCATACAGGAGGACGACGGTTCAAACCTGCCTCCGGCCACCCTCATTTACGTTTTCCGTGATTTCCCTACATCGCTTCAGGTAAATGCCGGAATTGTTCCACTGAAAGGGTTTGTCCGACTTCTTTTCCCCATCCTTCCCTAATCCGATGGGAGTGATGATCTCGCTGTTTGGTCCCCTTCTTCTAAATATCGTCAGTTACTTTACAATAAGTTCGATGACCAACTAAAAAATATCGCGTGTTTCTTATGCAGTAAAGCCAACGAAATGAAGCAAACTCTCACACATCGACAACATCACGTAGAAATGGCATAATACACACAAAAAACACACTTGAAAATGGGAATCATTTCCCGAAACGCGTCATGTGAAAAGCAAATAAAGAAAATCGTGACTGGCAGCAGAAGAATTATTTATAAACAAACCTATAACTGTTGTTGTTGTTGTTGTGGTCTTCAGTCCAGAGACTGGTTTGATGCAGCTCTCCATGCAACCTATAACTATCCTTTTCATATTACTATTACATCCCATCCTGGATTTTCCATTGTTTGACACTGTTTTTTTAACCTGTCAAGGAGATTAATTTCAGCGTGAACTGCTAACTAGTTGTTTAAACAAGGAGCTAAGGAAGCGACTAGCTAAGTGCTTAATATGGAGCGTGGCCTTGTATGGAGCAGAAACATGGACTTTGAGAAAGCAGGATGAGTAGAGAATTGAAGCTTGTGAATTGTGGATATGGTGTAGAATGGAGAAGATCAGCTGGACCGATAAGGTGAGGAGTGAAGAAGTACTGAGGAGAGTTGGAGAAGAACGGAGGATGCTGCTGACGGTGAAGAACAGTAAACTAAACTGGTTAGGATAAAATCTAAGAAGAGATTGCCTTCTAGTAGAGGCAATTGAAGGTTTCGTTCCGGGAAAGAGAGGGAAGGGCAGAAGAAGGTTCCATCTGCTGTATGATGTCAGCAGGCCACAAGGAGGGTACCAAAGAATGAAGAGGAACGCAGAAGATACAGAAGCATGGAGGGCTATGTAGTCAAAACCTGCGGCAAGGCAGACAACCCAATGGTGATGATGATTACCTGTCAAACTAAATGACTATTATGCATTAATACGCAGCTTTCGTTCTTTAAAGTGACTAAATGACCATCCCATCCCGGCAGATAGCCTGCCTACTTACCTCCACCTTCCCCGTATCCGGATGCCTCATGACGTAGGCGGAGGGCGTGTCCCCCGGCGTCTCCATGTGCGGGATGAGCATCAGCGAGTGGTGGAAGGCGGCGTTGAGCACCAGAGCGATGATCACCACCGGCTTGTACCTGCCGAACTTGTCCACCAGGTAGCCTGCAACAGCCGCCGGCCACGCCGTCACAGGCGTGCGCGCCGACTCCGAAAACCTACTGTCCACAGATAATCATCTAGCACCACTGAACTGTAGACTAGACATTCTTCTGTCTCCCAGTAGCCACGAGCTGCCTTGTGCAGCCCTTGTTCGCTCACCTCTCTTTACTGTCCAGTCAATTTAAGTTTAGGAAGGTAAAATTTTATTTTTTCCTGTTGCTACGAACTCTTGCTACTGAGCGATGCTCCAGTACGGTATAGGCCAGTGTTGAATGCTGAGTTTTACAGGATTTTTTAGGTCCCTGTTGCCAATTGTTGATGTATTTGCCTGTTTGCTTCTGTCCCACCTCTCACCACGCGATGTTTCAGAGTTAACGTTAGGACGTTCAAACTGCACGGTTGGCCGTGGGGCGTGATGGGAGTTAGTACGCGTTCTGTGATTTGGTTTAGCGAAGAAGCCCACTTTCATTTGGATGGGTTCGTCAATAAACAAAATTTGCGCTTTGGGGGCACTGAGAATCTGCATTCCGCGATCGAGAAGTCTCTTCACCCTCAATGAGTGACTATGCGGTGTGCAGCGTCCAGTCACGGGATAATCGGAGTGATATTCTTTGATGGCACAGTGACTACCGAACGGTACGTGAAGGTTTTTGGAAGACGATTTCATCCGCATGATCCAAAGCCACCCTGGTTTCGACAAGATGTGGTTCATGCAAAGCGAAGCTATACAGAAGCAGGAGAGTGTTTGCTGTCCTGGAGGAGCACTTTGGGGTCCGTATTACGGGTCTGGGGTATGAAGAGGCGACTGGCATACGCCTCGATTGGCCGGCATATTCTCTGGATCTGAACACATGCGACTCCTTTTTGTGGGGCTATATTAAAGACAAGGCGTACAGCAATAACTCCAAAACCATTGCTGAGCTGAAAACATCCATCCAGGAGATCATCGACAGCATCGATGTTCCGACACTTCAGCGGGTCATGCAGAATTTCGCTATTCGTCTGCGCCACATCATCGCCAATGATGGCAGGCACATCGAACATGTCATAACCTAAATCCGAATGTCTGTAGTGACGTTTACATGTTGAATAAAATGTGTGTATGGAGTAATTTGTTACTACAAGGGTCACTCCAAAAGAAATGCACACTACTTTTGTAAAAATACAGTTTTTATTCTGCATGTCTGAAAGTTTTACAGTGTGTAGATACATCCTTCCTGCTTATTTTAAAACTTAGTTCAACCTGTTCCTGTGAGTGGCGCCTTCACAGCATGTCTTCAAGATGGCTGCTACGCTTGACGTTCGTCAGAAGCAAAGTGCTGTCATAGAATTTCTGTGCTGTGAAAACGAGACAGTGGGAAACATCTACAAGAGCTTGAAAAAGGTGTATGGAGATGCTGCTGTCGATCGCAGCACAGTTAGTCGGTGGGCAAGCAGGTCACACGATGAAAGCGGGCACGGCAATATTGAGGATTGTCCTCGCAGTGGCAGGCCTCGTACTGAACACACTCCAGACAATGTGCAGAGTGTTAACGAATTGGTGACTGCTGACAGACGTATCACGGTGAACGAATTGTCACGCTACGTTGGGACAGGGGAAGGAAGCGTTTGCAGAATACTGAAAGTGTTGGCGTTAAAAAAGGTTTGAGCCAGGTGGGTTACCAGGATGTTGACAGTGGCTCACAAAGAAACAAGAATGGTGGAGATGAATTTCTTGGAAGAATTGTGACAGGTGATGAAACATGGCTTCATCATTTTTCACCAGAGACGAAGAGGCAATCAATAGAGTGGCATCACGCAAATTCACCCAAGAAAAAAAATTCAAAACCACACCTTCTGCTGGAAAAGTTATGGCTACGGTGTTTTTCGATTCGGAAGGACTCTTGCTTGTGGACATCATGCCAAGTGGAACCATCATAAATTATGATGCATATGTGACGACACTGAAGAAACTTTAAGATCGACTGAGTCGTGTTCGACCACATCGGCAAAAGCAGGATGTTTTGCTGTTGCACCACAATGCATGGCCACATGTCAGTCAAAAAACCATGGAAGCGATCACAATACTAGGATGGACAACACTGAAACACCCGCCTTACAGTCCTGACCTGGCTCCATGTGACTATCATCTCTTTGGGAAACTGAAAGACTCTCTTCGTTGAACAGGGTTCGAAATGATGACTCCCTTGTGCACGCTGCCAAACAGTGGATCCAGCAGGTTGGTCCAGAACTCTACCGTGCGGGTATACAGGCGCTGGCTCTAAGATGGCGTAAGGCAGTTGAGAAGGATGGAAATTATATGGAGAAATCAAAATATTGTTCCTAAAGGATGTAACTACACACTGTAAAACTTTCAAACATGTAGAATAAAAGATGGATTTAAAAAAAATAGTGTGCATTTCTTTTGGAGTGACCCTCGTAATTTACGTTTTTTTTCATACAGTTCAATTATTGTCATCCTGAACATAATGCACCTCAGAACATCGTCGAACATGATCGCTTTGCTGGTCCAGGTGTTACGGTTTGGGGAGGTACAATGTTCCATCCTTCAGATCTTTCAACATGGTACGCTCACTGGTCAACATTAGTGTGACACTATACTCATTCCCCATGTGCGTCTTTTGTGGGGTACATTGAGCCCTGACTTCATTTTTATGGCTGAAGATGTGCGACCGCATCACTCAGTGCCAGTGGAGGACCTCTTGGAGCTAGAGTGTAACGTTGCGAAGCGATATGAAATGGAATGAGCATGTGAGGACTGTGGTAGGGAAGTCGAGGGATCCGCACCAGGTAGGATTGAAAAGAAAGACGATATGCTAGATTTGTTAGCAGTGTACGATCAGCGTGCACATGGTATGGATATGCTTCAGCAACTCAAGTGGGAATCCATGGAGGTGAGTTGTACAGAAACCAGACGGCAGCTATAAGAGTCGAGGAGCAAGAAGGGAAAGCAGCGGTTGAGAAGGTAGTGTGACATGGTCTTTATGTTGGGCAAGCAATAAAGGAAACCAAAGAAAAATTTGGAACCGGAATTAAAGTCCAGGGGAAAGGAAAAAAACTTTGAGGTTTACCAGTGACGTTGTAATTCCGTCAGAGATAGCAAAGGACTTGGAAGAGCAGCTGAACAGAATGAACAGTCTATTGGAGGGAGGATATGAGACGAACACCAACAAAAGCAAAGTAAGGTTAATGAAATGTAGTAGAAGTAAATCAGGTGATGCTGAGGGAATTAGATTAGGGAACTAGACGTAAAGTAATAGATGAGTATTGCTATTTGAGCAGCAAAATAATTGTTGATGATCGATGTAGAGAGATAGAAAATGTAGACTGGCAATGGGAAGAAAAGCGTTTGTGAAGAAGAGAAATTTGCAAACGTCGATTATAGATTTAAGTGTTAGGAAGTCTTTTCTGAAAGTATTTGTATGGAGTGTGGCCACATATGAAAGTGAAATATGGACGATTAACAGTTTAGACATGAACAGAACAGAGGCTTTTGAAATGTGGTGCTACTGAAGAATGATGATGATTGAGTGGGTAGATCGTGTAACTAATGAGGAGGCTCTGAAAAGAACTGGGGAGAAAAGAAATGTTGTAGCCTATAATATGACCAGAGGAAGAGATCGGTTTATAGGACACATTTTGAGACAGCAAGGGATTACCAATTTAGTATTGCAGGATAAAAATCATATAGGGAGACCAAGAGATGAATACGATAAGCAAATTCAAAAGAATATAGCTCTCAGCAGTTATTCAGAGATGAAGAACTTTGCACAGGACAGAACGGTTGCATAGAGAGCTGCATCAAACCAGTCTTCAGACTGAAGACTACAACAACACCAATATCACGATTATATTTTGCATCCTCAGGATGAGAAACTCCTTTTTTATGAATTTTTCATAGTCCACATTTCGTGTATGCGAAAACAAACTGATTTGAATATTACCGATTGTCGTCCTAAGTCTGTAATTCCAGCAATTAGAGCGGCTGCATTATGACTGCGCACATACATGCATACTGATTTGAAAAGATCGGCCATCTTCGTGCGACGTCGGTCGTCGCGGAACCCACCGATCTTATTGCCACTATGACCGCAACCTAACCTCGGAAGTAGAGTTAACCTCGCCGAACTCATACCTGTTACAGTAACGGATTTTGTGCTTTTGTGTCTTCTTAACCTTATTTTGTTGTTCGTTTTGTTTTCGTGACACGCTGCAAAGGTTGCACCGAGGTCTGGTATTTTGCCTATTAGCGTGTTCCACAAGAGCAATGAATTATTTTAAAGCAAATAGCTACCAGAATGTACGTTTTACGATACCGGTAGCTGAAGAAAAAAAGTATAAATAACAACGTGTTTAGATAAACGTTTGTTTTTTAATGAAAATAGTTTCAACGGTGAAGAAGTTAGAACACAGTGAAGAAGTTAGAGCGGCTTAGCGAGAAAAATAAATTTCTGTTATTTGTCATTTATAAAGAATATAAGACACAAAGGGTAAAGTAAAAAGGCATTGTTCATTGCTTTATAAATTTTCCTTGACGTGATTGTAATTACAGATTTTCTCGAGCAGATGAATATAGATATTTTTAAATGTTTGGATGACATGTTTCCTGTTCTTTCAGTTTACCAAACGAGCTTTGTTAAGAACATCTAATATGGATTTTGCTTTGATTATTAAGTCTTTTATCGTTGCTTGATCGTGCAGAATAGTCCCTCACAGCGTCACTTTCATCGTTCAGGTACCAAATTGGACGGCAAACTGCTCATACAACATGCGCATTTTTTGTCGCTGACGTGTAAACGAAAATGATCACTCGTGACAAGCGAGACTCAGTTCAGGGGAGTAGTCTCTCTTGTCAAGAGCACACAATTGAAACAAGAAAGTCGTGTAAAAGGGACTTTAACAAAGCGACATGTGTCGCTTGCTCCAACCTTTAAGCAAGGTTCCCACAAGCAACTAAAGTGGCGCCTCAGCACAAAAGAAAAAAAAACATGACAGCTGATACTGCAGTGGTGGCATGTGCTGCTATTTCCACATCTTCTCGGTTTTCAATATGGCCTCAGCTGAGACTATTCGGACAGAAACTGGTGTTGTCATTCAGGTTACGGCATTAGAATTGAGCCAAGGATCCAATAAGAAGAGGAAGCATAATGGAAGTGGGTTTTGTGCAGAAGTAACACAGGGGCATTAAAACACATATAAACGAAAATCTGTTCTTGAACCAATTTCGGACAGCAAAAGTAAATTTCGAGTAATTGTTGAGCTACTTATCGACATCTGTTAAAAAAAAATCCGATACTCACATTTAAGCTACAGTACTCGCTTGAGTGAAACTGTAAGAGGCACTTTCTTATTTGATGTCTGGCGATTACCTATCATTTATCCAATATTTATACCATGTCCTCACCACTACAATTTGAATGGTCGTTTGTGATGTTCAGGATGCTACTTACAATGCCCTGAAGACTTATTTGAAAGCAAATATTTTGACTCTTGCACCCCACAAATGTTAAAGTTGTTCCATACTGAATTTTGTAACTATGCTTCCTGCAGTTACACTAAAAGATACTATATAGTTGTGATTTCCTGTATTAAAAGCTATATTCAATTCGAAATTATGCTACCACCAGAAACATTGTTGCTTCCTTTCTCAAATCCACTGAGCAAAAGTTTCAGAGAATTGAAGTTGCCAGTACTTGAATCCTAATGTACTGACAGCGTTGCATTAATTTTCCTATTTGCAGAATTAAGTGAGTTGCTGTGAAACTAAAAATCAGGTTCCACTAATTACTCAATAATATTTGCTTATTCACACACAAATCTTATCCATGCATTATACAAGGTGTATCAGATAGAATCATCCGAATTTAAACAATCACAACTATTATGTTATTTGAGATACATGCGTGAACAATGTACTGTTGGAAAGAGCAAACTCTCAAGTTTTACATGGGACACCGTGACACTAGCATCTGGAAGTGTGGGAATTTTTAAGTCAAAGGATTATTGAACGATGGATCGGTCGCACTGGTCCAAATGATTCAGCCTCACATTACTGGCCTCCAAGGTGACTGTATGTGATTATTTCTTGTGGGGGTTTATATAAGACTCTGTTTATGGGCCACTGTTACCAACAACAACGAATGAACTGATTAACTGCGATGTCGCATAATGGCAGCTGTGGAAGCTGTAACTCAAGATATGCTTGCTGCAGTGTGGGAACAATTTGAATACCACATCGAATATGCCATGCATCTGACGGGGGCGGGGCATATTGAAGACCTATGAAAAGGCATGAAAAAAACTCTTTGACTTCCCCGTTCATGAAAAAAAAATCCATTGTATACGTTTATTAGTTTCAGAAATCGGATGATTCTTTTTCATACACTTTGTATAACACAAACATAATAGTACTTTTTACCACATAAATTAACCGTTATGTGCTCACAAAGGTTTTATATACAAAGTCGCACTTCCTGCCAATGTAGCACAACAGACTGTACTAAAAACGGCGTATTTTCGAGAGATCTTTACTGTGGCGTGACACTGAAACTACATACTTTCGTAATATGGAAGTATAGAGAGGAAAACCACTAAATACAGGTATTAGTTTTGGATGCACTGGAATCGTGATGCTCCCTGCTTGATTTGCTTCTGTCGCTAATTGGTGGTGGGGGAAAGGAGGTGGCGTCGCAAAGTTATATAGGCTTCACCTTTTGGGGCATGGCTAAAAGTGACGTCACTCTAGTGGCGCCAGAGGAATTTGAGTGTTTTTATGGGCAACTTCAGTGACGTTACTTGAGTGGCAACCAAGTGGCGCGACTTTTATTGCGTGTGGCAGCTTTACAGACGTGGAGCTGGCAGCCTCCGGAGACTTGACTCACCAGTGACGGGCGGGCTGAGGAACGTGGTGAATGGCAGCGCGAGGTAGACGAAGGCGATCTCCTCCACGGTCAGCCCGATGCTCTGCATGTGGATCGTCAGGTACGGCAACAGCGCCGCCGTCGCTGCAACAGATGTCAAACTGTCTGTAGTACTTCTTCCTGCAGATGGTCTGCTCCCTTACACCCTTTTGTCCATCATTCATTCGACCCACTAGAGCAGTGCTGCTTTTGGCTTATTTGGGGCAGATGGGAAGAAGGCGTGTATTCTTTGCCGCACATAATGCACTGAGGCGCCAAAAAAAACTGGTACAGGCATGCCTATTAAAATACAGAGAGATGTAAAAAGGTAGGATACTGCGCTGCGATTGGCAACACCTATATAAGACAAGTGTCTGGGGCAGTTGCTAGATCAGTTACTGCTGCTACAATGGCATGTTACCAAGATTTAAGTGAGTTTGAATGTGGTGTTATACTCGGCGCACGAGCGATGGGACACAGCATCTCCGAGGTAGCAATGAAGTGGGGATTCTCCCATACGACAATTTAATGAGTGTACCGTGAATATCAGGAATCCGGTAAAACATCAAATCTCCGACATCGCTCTGGCCGGAAAAAGATCCAACGACGCCTCAAGAGAATCGTTCGACGTGACGGAAGTGCAACCCTTCCGCAAATTGCTGCAGATTTCAATGCTGGGCCATCGACAAGTGTCAACGTGCGAACCATTCAATGAAGATAATCGATATGGGCTTTCGGAGACGAAGGCCCCATCGTGTACCCTTGATGGCTGCACGACACAAAGCTATGCACTTTGCATGGGCCCGTCAACATCGATGTTGGATTGTTGATGACTGGAAACGTGTTGCCAGTTCGGACAAGTCCCGTTTCAAATTGTATCGAGCGGATGGACGTGTATGAGTATGGAGACAACCTCATGAATCCATGGACCCTGCATGTCAGAAGGGGACTGTTCAAGCTGGTGGAGGCTCCGTAATGGTGAGGGACGTGTGCAGTTCGAATGATAAGGGACCCCCTGATAAGCCTAGATACGACTGTGACAGGTGACAAGTACGTGCACCATGTCTGACCACCTGCATCTGTTCATGTCCATTGTGCATTCCGACGGACTTGGGCAATTCCAGCAGAACAATGTGTCAGTCCACACACCAAGAATTGCTACATAGTGGTTCTAGGAACACTATCCTGAGTTTAAACACTTCCGCTGGCTACCAGTCTCCCCAGACGTGAACATTACTGAGCGTATCTGGGATGCCTTGCAGCGTGCTGTTGAGAAGAGATCTCCAGCCCCTCGTACTTTTATGGATTTATGGACAGCCCTGCTGGATTCATGGTGTCAGTTCCCTCCAGCACTACTTCAGACATTAGGCGAGTCCGTGTGGCATGCGGCTCTTCTGCCTGCTTGCGGGGGCTTTACACGACATTGGGCCGATGTACCTGTTTCTTTGGCTCTTCAGTGTATGTTTAACATTAACAATAACTGCTGAACAAAGAAAAAAGGTACGGTTGAAGATATACCGTTAACACATTTAAGCAATTTAGAATTTGTTAATTTATGATTCTTTATTCCAAAAAAGCAATATCTTTATATATAAAATTCTCGTGTCGCAGTGTTAGTTGCCGTACTCCTCCGAAACGGCTCGATCGATTCTGATGAAATTTAACATGTGTATTCGGCAGGTCTGAGAACCGGCCGTAATCTGTTTTTCATATCCCGAAGTGATAATGGTGGTCCACCCCCCAAAAAATTTTTCTTATTATTTGGGCAGAACTTTTTTAATTTTTTTATGATGTGGCATTAAAAAACATACAACCCTAAATTTTCACATTTCTACCACCAACCCCTATTTTTAATAGCGATTTTAGTTATTTAATAATTTTTAACGCCGGTCGATAACTGATCAATCATCACTTGATCAACGGCTCTATCGATTCTGATGAAATTTAACATGTATATTCGGTAGGTCTAAGAACCGGTCGTAATCTATTTTTCATACCGCTAAATGGTAAGGGTGGTTCACCCCCAAAAAAATTTCTTACTTTTTGGACAGAACTTTTTATTTTTATTTTTTTATGATGTGGCATTAAAAATACACACAACCCTAAATTTTCACCCTTCTACCACCAACCCCTATTTTTTAATAGCGATTTTAGTAATTTAATAATTTTAAACGCCGGTCGATAACTGGTCAATTAACACTTGATCAGTTATCCCCGCTAGGTGTCTACCGGTGATAGTCTTTCACTATTCGATATATAGGAAATTGACGATAACGTACCAAAAGCAACGACTCGAATATCCCTCTTTGAATCGACGTAACTAGACCGAGAAGTTTAACTAGGTAGCACGCGTCATTCGCCAAACCCACATTTAGGCCTAGCGCACACGCATCGATTTTTATCGTACGGAAATACATCGTGCGATCAAATTCTTTTAGTGTAACAAAGAAGTTCCTATGCTCTCCTTTGTTCTTCTACAAGAATTTAATCGTACAATATTTTAACGTGCGATAAAAACCGATGCGTGTGAGCTTGGCGTTATTCATAATGCTGTCGAACACGTTTCGACACGAAATTGCCACTATGTTTGCATGCTTGTGGACGAGCCGTTATCGGCTGCAATTGTTAAATCCGCGCGATCACCGGAGAAACGCTAGAACTAATAGTGGTCGATACTGCCGGACTCCCCCTAAGCCTTTTCTCACTCCCCACAGAGTTTTCGGCCACTATTATTGCTTGTGTCACGAGCTCCCGCCAACAACGGCTATTGTGTCACACGTATACATCGAAGTTCGCCGGGTATACATTGTGTTACACGTATACATTATTCTTATAGACTAGAGATAATTTATATGGCAAAACAACGTTTGCCGGGTCAGCTATAACATATAAAGATTTGCAGAGGCGGAACGAAGGTCGCCGGATATAGCTAGTACATATATACTGTATATATACGCTTTTTTCGGACACGGGTTTCCATCCACAGTTTATTTTTCTCCTGGTACCCTCTACAACCTCCAATTTTTTCGGTATATAGGAAAAAATAAATTGCAGATGGAAACACGTGTCCGAAACTGTCGTTCAGCAAGGCAACAGAGCATAGCATTCACAGGAGACAAGGCCTGTCTACGCAGCAGCTAGCTCCATCTTCCCCGCTGGTGATCGTGGCAAACAGTCGCGATTACCGAATAACAAACAACATTACGAGACCTTCCGCCTACCGTCCATCAGCGAACAAAGTCACGTTTTTCTGCCAAAGGGATGGCCTAGTGGGAGGCGCTGCCCTGTAACTTCGAGGCTCTGTAGCGTCATTGACACTTTCCCGAACACAGGTTCCCATGCTCTGTTTTGTTCCTGGAGAGACACTACAAACACTCGAAGTTTGTCGCAACGTTTCTGGGACATCATTTATAGATGGACTTCGTTTGTCATGTCACCAGGAGCCGGAATCGACTTGATGGATTGTATAAAAAAAAAAAAAAAAAAAAAAAAGAACGAGAGGCAGCTATAAGTAAGACCGCCTAACCGTCCGTACTGTAAATGAGAATGAAGGTCATTCCTTTACCTGCTAATGCCATCAGTATGGTACAGAAATTGCATCGAAGTATCCAACACATTTTTACAAGTTACTATAGCAAAAATTCATTGGAGAACATTCCGACTGTCCTTGACTTGGGATCCTTGGCATGAAATCCAACAGAAGGACATGATCTGCAGCAGCCAAAATTACTGTCAAGAATTGCTCCAACAAAAGTTGTGGTCCACATAAACCTGAGCAGCATACGTAGATATTGAAAGTTAATGTGTCATATGTACAATTAAACTTTGTGATGTTTTAAACAAGACAAACAGGCGATCATAGATTCTAAGTAGATTACTGCCATTACTAAGCAAGAGACCAGGCATTTCTGTAGAAGGCACTCACCTCCGTACATGACGAACAGCGTGATCTTGAGCATCACCAGGTTGGGGTTGATGTTCCAGCGTCGAAGTGTGCCAGCTATGCCGCTCGTGTCGTCGTCGTCGACGTCAGCGTCATTGTCGTCCTTGCCTCTCTCTGCTTCTGCAGCCTTCCTTCGCAGATTTTCCACCGTCATCGTGGTAAGCCTGTCGAAAACTGTCGGACATATAAGTCACAACAAGTATAACCCAGAGGTCATGGTTAACATCACGACGGAGACATGATGAATAACTATACTTCTTTTTCTTGCCCCTTTGTCCCTTATCTGCCTAGGGTTGGCATGGTTATAAAACGGATTGGCGTCGTTAATTTAAGTGGTGCTCGGAAATGTGTACCCAAACTGGCTGCGAGTCGTGTTACTCGTGTGAAAGCGAGCGAAAGTTTTCTATATGTTTGTGGATCGTGTAAGTGAGGCAGGAGTTGGGTACCAGCCCCCTATTCACCTAGTGGGATGTCGGAAACCGCCTAAAATCCGCATGCAGGCTGGCTGAGATACTGACCGGATTCAATTTGGAGTCGACGCACCTTCCTGTCCGGAAATGACACTTTAACGCGCACTGCTATCCAGGTGATTATAATGAATACCTACACAAGCTTCAAAAAATCAGAAAAGTAACGAAAATACGAAAAAGTATACACTTACATGCCTTCTGTGACAGAAAACGATAGGTATTTACAAAACGGCACAGAAAAAAAACTGTTCAGAGTAAGAGCATATTCAAATTTAGAACAATTTGATTTACACTGAATGATTCTGTCGGAGTGTTGTTACACAACTAAGTCAGTACATAGTAGTATTGTCCGCCCCTGGTAGCTGAGTGGTCAGCGCGATGGAGTGTCACACGTCACGGCCCGGGTTCGATTCCTGGGTGGGTCGGAGATTTTCTCCGCTCAGGGACTGGGTGTTGTGTTGTCCTTATCATCATCATTTCATCCACATTGACACGCAAGTCGCCAAAGTGGCGGCAATTCGAAAGACTTGCACCAGGCGAACGGTCTAACCGACGGGAGGCCCTAGTCACACGACATTTCCATTTCCACAGAAGCATTACCCCCGACGAGCAAGACAGCACATGCAGCCAGCCATTTGCGACGCTGTTAATTATTGTGGATAACTGCTGTTCTATCTGCAAAAGCTTTGACGATGCTGGTGAACACCTATACAAGTTTCAAACAATCAGAAAAGTAACAGACAACAGGGGAACATACTTAGATGTGTTCTGCGATAGAATTTACGGTAAGTGTTGACGAAACGACATGGAAAAAAATATGTTGTAGAGAGTGAGATTTCGTTCCAATTTAGGCCGGCTGAGTACAGATTAGAGACCTGTTTTCCTTGAATTCGAATCCTTTCACGTGATTACCGTGTGATTTCACTCGAATCGGCATAAAAAAGCTTTTGTTGGCGACTTTGTGGGGATAATCAAAATCGTGACACAAATTCACAACCATCTAACAAATTTACCGCTCTGAACTATACACTGAGGCGACAAAAGTCATGGAATGACGATATGCACTTAGCCAATACAGATGGCGGTAGTATCGAGTACGCAGGGTAGAAAAGGACAGGGCATTCACGTAGCTGTCCCCATCCTCTGTTATGCCAGTCCTGCCTGGATATCTGCCCCCCCCCCCCCCAAATTCTATCAGTCCCTCCAGATCCTTGAGCGTCATGCACTCCGCCTCGCCTTCCGCATCCGCCTCCCGTCCCCCACGCGGATCCTCTATGATCTCATTCCTTTCCCCCATCTGCTCCTATTCCTCGAACATATCCGCATCCTCTACACCTCCCGCCGTCTTGAACCCCCTCACCCCCTGGTTGCTCCTCTCCTCTCCCGTCCCCGCCCCCTGCCACGTCTTCACCGTTGTGTCCCCCCTACCCTCCATCTCTACACCCTCCATCTCCTTTCCCAAGGTGGCTTCCGTCAACTCCCCCTCCCGGATGATGCCCTCTCTCCATCCATTTATCCTTCCTATCAACTCTGATCCTCAATCCCCCTCCTTTCCTCTGTCCTTTCCCTGGGCTCCCTCTCCCCACCCCCCTCCGTCCTGTTTTTCTCCCCACTAAACCTCTCCCTACCTCCCTTCTCCCCCCCAGTCCTTTTGTATTCCCCTCCTCTGCCTACCCCACTCCCTGGCGCGTCTGCCCCCCACCCCTCTTATGGGTCCTCATCCTCCTTCAGCTCCTTTCCCGGCTCCCCCCTTCGCTTTTACTCTCCTTTCCCCCCCTTTTTTGTTTTTCCATCTTCTGTCCAGTTTCCCCCCACCTGCTCTCGACTGTGGTGTCACATTTGCCAACTTTTTAGTGCAGTGTTCCAGTGACTATTCAGTGTTGTTTGTCTTTCTCGTGTTGCGAACAGAAACCATGCTGTCGCTCGGTGTGTATTTTATGTCCTTTGCGAACAGAATCCAGACTGTCGCCGTGTTTTTTTAATTGTCTATTGTTTTCCCTGTCTGCTTCGTATGTATTTTTATTAGCGTCATCATCCCTGTGTTGTTGTTTTAAGTTCCACGATTTCTTTTCGCCTTGTTACACTCTAAGTCTCCAATTTTATCGCCTGTTTTTTATTATTTGTTCTCTTGATCTTTGTCACAAAATCTGTCGGCTGAAGAGCGGCGTACTAAGCTGCTGCCAGCCCACCCCCTTCGGGGGGACTTGAAATTCAATAAATGAAAAAAAAAAAAAAAAAAAAACGGAGCTGTCATTTGGAGTCAGATGCTTCATGTGGACAGGTTTCCGACATGGCAGTTGGAGCTAGGCGCATGGGACATTCATAGTCGGAAATCCTAACCCAGCGAGGTGGCGCACTGGTTAGCACACTAGACTCGCATTCCTGAGGACGACGGTTCAATCCCGCGTCCGGCCATCCTGATTTAGGTTTTCCATGATTTCCCTAAATCGCTCCAGGCGAATGCCGGGATGGTTCCTATGAAAGGGCAGGGCCGACTTCCCTTCCCATCCTCCCCTAATCCGATGAGACCGGTGACCTCGCTGTTTCGTCTCCTCCCCCAAACAACCCAAGCCCACAACCCGGAAGTCGTTAGATCTTAGACCCAGATCGCCCAGCATGAATCCCATTGAACATTTATGGGACACAATCAAGAGGTCAGTTCGTGCACAAAACCGTGCACCGGCAATACGTTCGCAATTATGGACGGCTATAGGCATAGCTTGACTCAGTATTTCTGCAGGGGACTTCCAACGACTTTTTGAGTCCATGTCATGCCGAGCTGTTGCAATATGCAATAGTTCACTTGCACAGGCTCTGATTTCAATTTCTTCAAACCACAGTACTGTGCATGGCGGAGGGTACTTTATACCACTACTAGTCATTTCCTTTCGTATTTTACTCACAAATAGAGCAAGGGGAAAAACGAGTGTGTATGTGCCTCCTTACAAGCCCTAATTTCTCATCGTATCTTTATGATCCTTCTGCGAACTGTACGTTAGAAGGTGTAGAATTGTTCTGCCGTCGGCCTCAAATGCCAGTTCTCTAAATTTCTGCAACAGTGCCATGCGAAAAGAACGTCGTCTTCCTTACAGAAATTCGCCTTTGCGTTCACAAAGCATCTCTGTAATATTTGGCGTGCTGATCGAACCTGCTGGTGACAAATGTAGCAGCACGCCTCTGAATTGCTTCGATGTCTTCCTTTTATCCGATCCCAAACACTCGAGCACTAACGTTCCTTACACCATTTCCTTTATGGATGAGCTAAATTCTTGCAACAAAACAAACTTGAGCATTTCCCTTCCCTACTACCAACCTAATATACTCATTCCATTTTATACCGCATAACTTTTCAGCGATACGCCTAAATGTTTAATCGATATGACTGTGTCAATCTGCTCCCTACTAACGCTGAATTCGAACTTAAAAGAGTGTTTTTCCTACTCATCCTCATAAACTTAATTTTTTTATATTTACAGCACGCTGCTATTCATCACAACAATTAGAAATTTTGTCTGTATCATCCTGTATCCTCCTGCAGTCGCTCAACGACGACACCTTTCCATTCACCAAAGCGTCATCAACAAACAGACAAAAATTGCTGCTCTCCCTGTCTATCAGGTCATTTATGGATATAGAGAATTAAAGCGGTCCTTTCGCACTTTCCTGGGCCAACCCTGATGATATTCTTGTCTCTGATGACCACTCGCCGTCGAGGGCAGCGTACTGGGTTATATTATTTAAAAAGGCTGCAGTGCACTCACATATCTGGGAACCTAAGCTGTATGCTTGGACCTCCGTCAACAGTTTGCAGTGGGTCACCATGTCAAGCGCTTTGCATAAATCTAGGAGTATGGAAACTCTTTATCACTCTTCGGGGTATTGTGGGGGCACCAGACGCAGCATTACCAACTATGTGGTTTCGACCGTATGTTTGCGGCTTTCGGATACTCCGTACGGTGTACAGTCCAAGGTGGTCGTAGTTATCTTCTGTTTTTAATACTGGAAAGCAGAGCAATTTGTGCCAATACGAGGGTTGGAACTTAAATAGTGGCAACTATTTATTCACAACCGATACAAGAGAGTTACGTGTTTCCACCTGTCACTGTCCTTCAAAGTAGTCAAAAATGTTCAAATGTGTGTGAAATCTTATGGGACTTAACTGTTAAGGTCATCAGTCCCTAAGCTTATACACTACTTAACCTAAATTATCCTAAGGACAAACACACACACCCATGCCCGAGGGAGGACTCGAAACTCCGCCGGGATCAGCTGCACAGTCCATGACTGCAGTGCCCTAGACCGCTCGGCTAATCCAGCGCGGCTCAAAGTAGTCACCAGTGTTGTGTAGAACCCGTTTCCGGCGATGTGGAAGGCGTACTATACCTTTATCAGAGCCTGTTCTGTTCATGACGCGAATGGAGCGGTCTACTGCCTGTCGAATCTCTGGAACAGTTCTGAAGCGAATGCCACGAAGTGGTTCCTTCATCTTCGGAATCAAATCAAAGTCATAAGGACTTAAGTCCGGGGAGTATGGTGGATACTTGCGTGCATCGCGTCCCATCGACCGACAGAGCAGCCACAGGTTGCGCTGTATGCGCCCGCGCATTCTCGTGCAAAATTATGGGTGGGCTGCGCAAAAAGTGTCGCCGCTTCTTTCGCAAAGCTGGTCGCAGGTGAGGCGTCAGAGCCCCAGTATGGTAAAAGTTATGGTGATTCTCGTGTACGACAGTGATGGCGTTATCTTAACGCATTATATTCCTCCACGGCAGACCGTAAATGCACAGTATTACTGATCTTTTTTGGAGCGTTACCTGTAACCAGTTTTTCGCAAGAAGCGGCGACACTTTCTGCGCAACCCACCCATCATTTTGCACGACAATGCACAGGCGTATACAACGCAAGCTGTAGCTGCTCTGTTCGGTCGATGGGACTAGGAAGTACTGTACCATCCACCATACTCCCTGGACTTAAGTCCCTGTGAATTTGATTTGATTTCGAAGATGAAGGAACGCCGGCCGCGGTGGTCTAGCGGTTCTAGGCGCTCAGTCCGGAACCGCGCGACTGCTACGGTCGCAGGTTCGAATCCTGCCTCGGGCATGGATGTGTGTGATGTCCTTAGGTTAGTTAGGTTTAAGTAGTTCTAAGTTCTAGGGGACTGATGACCACAGGTGTTAAGTCCCATAGTGCTCAGAGCCATTTGAACCATTTATTTTTGAAGATGAAGGAACCACTTCGTGGCATTCGCTTCAGAACTGTTCCGCTCCACTCCCACCATCAACAGAACAGGCTCTGCTAACGGTATACTACGCCTTCCACATCGCTGGCAACGGCTTCTGCACAACGCTGGTGACTACTTCGAAGGACAGTAACAGGTGCAAACACGTAACTCTTTTGTATCGGTTGTGAATAAATAGTTGGCACTATTTAAGTTCCAAGCCTCGTATGTAACGAAACTGGAGCAGCGTCAGGTGCCGTAGATCACTGGCTGTTGTCGTGAACTTTTCTACTGTGGGATTTACGGCCTGTGACGTCAACAGGCTGTTTCCGACCACAAAATTTTAGCCAAAATTTCGAACGTTGAAGGAAGCCGCAACAGTGTGGCAGACTGTGGTCGAAGATACCACGGCGCAAAACTAATGGTTGGTGTTAGCCGTGGCTTCCCCGACCGTTTTGTAACAGGAACATCACTTCACATTTTATCTAGGCTGTATACTGGGTATGCACACAGGTATGTTTCTTTTTACTTTTTTTAAAAAAATGGTTTGATTAGCGAATTAAAAATTAAACTGCAACTAATGAAACGAGGAGAAATGACATTTGTAATGCGGCACTTTTATTATTATTATTTCACGATTTCAGAAGGTGCGGTTAGATAGGAATCTAAGACTACAGCATAATTTCCTGCGACTCAAACGAGCAGCAATGATATTTCTGTTCCTGCTGGTCAAAAATATTTGTCTGGAATTACGACAGTTTTGTTAGGTACGAATCTAAGGGCACAGTTGCAATTGCCGCGAGCAAACACACAGCTCTCTGTTGTCACATCAAACTAAGTCGCAACAGTGGGGAGGCACTGTTCGGTAGTACCACGGGGCAAAGCTGGATGGTCGGAAGTGCCGCTCTAACTGGTGTACCTACAAAAAGATCGGAAACTTGTAGGTCGGAAATCCAACAGAACCCACTGGCCTCAGGTCAACGACAAAGGCCTGTTTGGGACACGACACATTACTGCGTCAGCCTATAACACTATACGTCAACAGAACAAATAGCCCTGCTACGGGATATGCCTTGTATAACGCTATTATACGGGGTATTGTGTGTATATTATACACCCACTGGCCTCAGGTCAACGACAAAGGCCTGTTTGGGACACGACACATTACTGCGTCAGCCTATAACACTATACGTCAGCAGAACAAATAGCCCTGCTACGGGATATGCCTTGTATAACGCTATTATACGGGGTATTGTGTGTATATTATACACCTGTCGTATAATTTTACCTCTTTTACAGGATTTAACTGTGATGTACGACTAATGGATATGGAAATCAAACTATTAGTTCCTATTCCATATGGCACACTTAAGTTTAATCAAATGGTTCAAATGACTCTGAGCACTATGGGACTTAGCATCTTAGGTCATCAGTCCCCTAGAACATAGAACAACTTAAACCGAACTAACCTAAGGACATCACACACATCCATGCCCGAGGCAGGCTTCGAACCTGCGACCGTAGCAGTCCCGCGGTTCCGGACTGCAGCGCCTAGAACCGCACGGCCACCGCGGCCGGCTTAAGTTGAATCAGTACGTTGTATGGTGTTTGTTCCCTTAGTTGAATCTGATGATGATAGTTTCGAAACTCGTCATTAAAAAGGATGTTCACAAAAATACCTGTGGCTATTTTACTATTACCATAGCGTCCATAATAGCTATTCCCATACTCCTATGTACACTACTGGCCATTAAAATTGCTACACCACGAAGATGACGTGCTACAGATGCGAAAATTAACCGACAGGAAGAAGATGCTGTGATATGCAAATGATTAGCTTTTCAGAGCATTCACACAGGGTTTGCGCCGGTGGCGACAACTACAAAGTGCAGACATGAGGAAAGTTTCCAACCGATTTCTCATACACAAACAGCAGTTGACCGGCGTTGCCTGGTGAAACGTTGTTGTGATGCTTCGTGTAAGGAGGAGAAATTCATACCATCACGTTTCCGACTTTGATAAAGGTCGGATTGTAGCCTATCGCGATTGCGGTTTATCGTATCTCGACATTGCTGCTCGCTTTGGTCGAGATCCAATGATTGTCAGCAGAATATGGACTCTGTGGGTTCAGGAGGGTAATGCGGAACGCCGTACAGGATCCCAACGGTCTCGTATCACTAGCAGTCGAGATGACAGGCATCTTATCCGCATGGCTGTAACGGATCGTGCAGCCACGTCTCGATGCCTGAGTCTACAGATGGGGACGTTTGCAAGACGACAACCATCTGCACGAACAGTTCGACGACGTTTGCAGCAGCATGGACTATCAGCTCGGAGACCATGGCTGCGGTTACCCTTGACGCTGTATCACAGACAGGAGCGCCTGCGATGGGGTGCTCAATGACGAATCTGGGTGCACGACTGGGAAAACGTCATATTTTCGGATGAATCCAGGTTCTGTTTACAGCATTATGATGGTCGCATCCGCGTTTGGCGACATCGCGCCGAAGGCACATTGGAAGCGTGTATTCGTCATCGCCATACTGGCGTATCACCCGGCGTGATGGTACGGCCTGCCATTGGTTACACGTTTCGGTCACCTGTTGTTCGCACTGGCGGCACTTTGAACAGTGGACGTTACATTTCAGATGTGTTACGACCCGTGACTCTACCCTTCATTCGATCCCTGCGAAGCCCTATATTTCAGCAGGATAATGCACGACCGCTTGTTGCAGGCCCTGTACGGGCCTTTATGGATACAGAAAATGTTCGACTGCTGCCCTCGCCAGCACATTCTCCAGCTCTCTCACCAACTGAAAACGTCTGGGCAATGGTGGCCGAGCAACTGGCTCGTCACAATGCGCCAGTCACTACTCTTGATGAACTGTGGTATCTTGTCTAAGCTGCATGGGCAGCTGTACCTGTACACGCCATCCAAGCTCTGTTTGACTCAATGCCCAGGCGTATCAAGGCCGTTATTACGGCTAGAGATGGTTGTTCTGGGTACCAATTTCTCAGTATGCACCCAAATTGCGTGAAAATGTAATCACACGTCAGTTCTAGTCAATGAATACTCCTTTATCATCTGCATTTCTTCTTGGTGTAGCCATTTTAATGGCTAGTAGCGTAGTATCTACATTGGCGCACACCTCATTTGCGGTTTTAGATGTAATTTTGAATTAATGGTTCAAGCTTCTACAATTCTAATCATGCGGTTCATAACCTGTTGGCCATAGGCATTAGGTGTGGCGGATAGTAATGGCGACTGCACTGCCCATGGTGTGGCGTACAAGTGTCTTCAATTATGCACTAATTAATTCTTCTTGGCTTTGTTTAAACGTCTTAAACATAGCCCAACAACATTTACCAAGGCTGTAATAATTCAGCAGTCATCATCAGAGGTTCTTGTGCCACAACTTCCAGGTAAGGCATACCCTGTTCCGTTCGAGAGTTGCCTCTTGCACTGCTGGTGCTGTATTCTGTCGTTCCCGCTCGCTCTTCAGGTAGCGCGCCAAAAACCCAAGCCATCTCTTACACTTCTCACAGTAACTTCTGTACAGTACAAAAGTACTCTATATTTTACATAACACATATTCCACACACTGCCTTAAGCGTGTAGCATTTTATACAAATTTCAACTTGCAAAAATAGATAAAATTATATACACGAACGTTTTCATCTCATTAATCCATAACAAAATATTATTAAGTAAATTACACATTTCACATATTTCTTTACATACGTTACAAACGTACATTAGAAAAGCACTTTAACATCACATATACCACAATTTCCACAGTCTTTGCATATCATACTTATATTACAACAAACTTTAAAAGTAAAATTTTTTTATAAATTAAATGACTGGTTGAATAATAGTGCTATAAGCCGTAAGAACGAACGGCTGATTGTAGATTGCCTGGATTCTCCAGATGACATGGCACTGATTGCTGATTCTCTTGAAATTGCGACAATGCAGGTAAACTGCCTCAGAAAACAGGCAGCCAAAGTGGGTGTTCAAGTGTCGCTGGAGAAAAGAGAGTTCCCTACCAACATCAAAGAAGCTAACAGAGAGATGTTACTAGACCAGGGAAACATCGAAAGAACTGAGAAGTTTAAATATCTCTGCGAATGGCTTGAACCCAACTTATTAGAAAAAAACGTCATTATCCATGAGAGTTAACAAGTTGGAACTAGCCTCTCGACTGACTATAAACACCTACAACAAAGAAATGCCTGTCACGCGACCTGAAACTCAAGCACTACACATCAGTCAAACGACCGGAAGCCCTGTATGCCACGGAAAGTCTCTCCATGAATTGGAGGGATCAGATGGAGAAACTGGAAGTCAGCGAGAAGAGAGAATCCTCAGAAAGATCCTATGCCCGGTAGAAGAAGATGGGGAACTCAGAAGGCTACATAACTCGGTGCTCTGCAAACATATCGAGAGGCTCTCTGACTGTGCAAGAAAAAGAAGGGTAGCTTCATATAGCCATCCTGCAAAATTGCCTCCAAACAGATAGAGCAACCGTCTGTTAACCTGGCAAAACAAGTAGGTTCGCACCACTTTGGCGACAGAAACTGAAAAGGACATTAAAGAACTGGGAATAACTGATCTCCAGAACAGACAGTGTGTGAGACAGACTCTGAAGTCCGAGTATTTCAGGAAAAGCCCCGAAGAAAAGGTACCCCCTGGACAGAAGAAAGGAGGGAGTTACATCGGCAGAGAATGCGACAGTACTGGGAAAATATCAAAGCCAACTGTTGAACAAGCGTGGTCCAAAGTAGGTCCATTCGAAAGAAGGAGAAGAAGAAGTGTTATAAGCCACGCTAACACCGTATATGAAGCTGCATCCACAGGGTTACGTTGCTTACCTCGTATCTTCTATAGATGTGCCCCATGGTTATCTCGTCCATTGTTCTTAGATTCTTAGCTGACAAATAAACAGTGAAGTCTACAGTGGGACTGAGGATCGCTATTTTTATCTTAAATGATGAACGCGAAGCTTTTTGATTTAAAAGATGCGATGCCATCTCATTTCTACTGGTGTAATGAGAAAACACATTTCACACTTCAACAGAATGCCGATCAATACCTAAAGTCAAGAAAGCTATGTATATTCACAGCATCGTATCAAATTAAATATTAACCGCAGTCTTTTCTCATACTGTGGCCTTAGAGGTCTAGTGGCTGGAGCCTAGGCTCCTAATGTGGAAGTCCCGAGTTCAACTCCAGATAGCGGCGGGGAATTTTCTTCATTCCAATCTCCCCAGGACATCTGCAATTACATCTACATGGATACTCTGCAAACCATATTTAAGTGCCTGGCAGAGGCTTCATCCAATCACCTTCACAATTCTCTATTACTCCAATCTCGTACAGCGCGCGGAAAGAATGAACACCTATATCTTTTCCGTACGAGCTCTGATTTCCCTTATTTTATCGTGGCGATCGTTCCTCCCTATGTAGGTCGGTGTCAACAAAATATTTTCGCATTCGGAGGAGAAAGCTGGTGACTGGAATTTCGTGAGAAGATTCCGTCGCAACGAAAAACACCTTTCTTTTAATGATTTCCAGCCCAAATCCTGTATCATTTATGTGACTCTCTCTCCCATATTTCGCAGTAACACAAAACATGCTGCCTTTCTTTGAACTTGTTGGCTGTACTCCGTCAGTCCTATCTGGTAAGGATCCCACACTGCGCAGCAGTATTCTAAAAGAGGACGGACAAGCGTAGTGTGGGCAGTCTCCTTAGTAGGTCTGTTACATTTTCTAAGTGTCCTGCCAATAAAACGCAGTCTTTGGTTAGCCTTTCCCACAACATTTTCTATGTGTTCCTTCCCATTTAAGTTGTTCTTAATTGTAATACCTAGGTGTTTACTTGAATTTACAGCTTTTAGATTAGATTGATTTATCGCGTAACCGAAGTTTAACGAATTCCTTTCAGCACGCATGCGGATGACCTCACACTTTTCGTTATTTCGGGTCAACTGCCACTTTTCGCACCGTTCAGATATCTTTTCTAAATCGTTTTGCAGTTTGTTTTGATCTTCTGATGGTTTTATTAGTCGATGAACGACAGTGTCATCTGCAGGACGGCTCCAGATTCATTCATCGGGCTAACACATGAATACTGGAGGTAAAAGGCGGCCGCAGCTGCTACGTGGGCTTTCTGACCATGGTGTCTCCGACCCTTTTGTGAATGTCGCAGGTACCGTGGGGCTTCCGAAGAAGCAGTTTTGCACCCAAGGTTTTCCAGCCGGACCCTCTTCCCCCTTCACCCACTGTTGATTTACGCCAGACGTTCACCAGCAGCGGGATGTGTTATCACCGTCAGTTAGGCCTTCATTGCCGTATAGGCTCGTAGGCCTCAACCACATGAGGTCTGTACACTGTGAGCACTGGAAATAATTACAATAACGAAAGGGAATGAGTGTCTTCTCAAGGATGATCGTCGCTACACGATGGACAGAAAATGTGACGAGTATACGAACTGGTTGTGCTTGAATTCAGAACGGAGTAAGAGCCGAGAGCTTATAAATTTGCAAATAGCAGAATCACAGCTGAAAGGCAACTTTCTTGCCCATCTGAATAAGTTGATGTGCATATTAAGAAGCGAATGCCTATCTGCAGAAAAAGAGACCAGGGAGAACATCTTAAAAGACGAATTTCAAGATTTGAAAGTAAAAGGCTTATACACTCTAAGACTAAAAATTGGATGATTTATTCAGGAGAAACAACTTCACAATTTGTGCAGTTCAGTAAGGTGCTGGCCACCTGTGGTCCTTATGCAAGCAGTTATTCGGCTTGGCATTGATTGATCGAGTTGTTGTATGTCCTCCTGAGGGATATCATGCCAAATTCTGTCCAGCTGGCGCGTTAGATCGTCAAAATCCCATACTGGCTGGAGGGTCCTGCCCATAATACTCCAAATGGTTTTAATTGCAGAGAGATTCGGTGACCTTACTGACCAAGGCAGGAGTTGGAAGGTATGGAGACAAGCAGTGGAAACCCTCGCCGTGTGCAGGCGGGCGTTATTTTGCTGAAATGTAAGCCCAGGAAGGCTTGCCATGAAGGGCAACAAAATGCGTAGAATATCGTCGACGTAACCGCTGTGCTGCAAGGGTGCCGCGAATGGCACCAAAGGGGTGCTGCTGTGAAACGAAATGGTTCCCCAGACCATCACTCTTGGACTCTATGGCGGGCGACAGTGAGGTTGGTATTCCACCGCAGTCCAGTGCGACACCAGAAACGTCTTCCGCCTTGGATATTACTGACTGGAGTAGAACTGGCTTCCGTGATGAGTCCCACTTCGAACTAATTAAACGATTCAACCATTTTCTAGGGGCATCATGGGCCTGTGGCCCCACTGAATGTGATCGCACCACTTTGGAGTGTAATGCAACTGCAGTTTTTAATTTGGGTAGGGCTGTTGATACTTTTAAAGATATTCGGAATCCAGCATATCGATATTAAAAAAAATCCTTGTCGGCACTGTATAGATCAAAAACAGTCGTCTATATGTAGACAAATAAAATATTGGCGTACTGGCCTATAAAAATATTGGCTGCATATTATACGAGGGTTATTCAGAAAGTGGAACAGTCGGTCGAGAAATGGAAACCACAGTTTCCTTCTGAGCACACAGGGAACACATAAAGACACCTACAACAATAGCGTCTCCCGCCAAGTACGAGGGTCTGGTGAGAAATTTCGCCTGAAGCTATGCATCCAACATCACATAACTGTCGTGCGTTTTCTTCTTCAAGACAATTATTCTCAGCCACATTCTGCACGGGCAATGAAGATGCTCCTGCATCGTTTTCAATTGGAAATGTTTGATTACCCACAATACACCCATAATCGTCTCCCTCTGAGTTTCATCTCTGCTCACATTAACCACTGACTGTTGTTGTTGTGGTCTTCAGTCCTGAGACTGGTTTGATGCAGCTCTCCATGCTACTCTATCCTGCGCAAGCTCCTTCATCTCCCACTACGTACTGCAGCCTACATCCCTCTGAATCTGCTTGGTGTATTCACCTCTTGGTCTCCCTCTACGATTTTTACCCTCCACGCTGCCCTCGGCCGGCCGAAGTGCCTGTGCGGTTAAAGGCGCTGCAGTCTGGAACCGCAAGACCGCTACGGTCGCAGGTTCGAATCCTGCCTCGGGCATGGATGTTTGTGATGTCCTTAGGTTAGTTAGGTTTAACTAGTTCTAAGTTCTAGGGGACTAATGACCTCAGCAGTTGAGTCCCATAGTGCTCAGAGCCATTTGAACGCTGCCCTCTAATACTAAATTGGTGATCCCTTGATGCCTCAGAACATGTCCTACCAACCAGTCCCTTCTTCTAGTCAAGTTGTGCCACCAACTCATCTTCTCCCCAATCCTATTCATTACCTCCTCATTAGTTATGTGATCAACCCATCTAATCTTCAGCATACTTCTGTAGCACCACTTTTCGAAAGCTTCTATTCTCTTCTTGTCCAAACTAGTTATCGTCCATGTTTCACTTCCATACATGGGTACACTCCATACATATACTTTCAGAAACGACTTCCTGACACTTAAGTCTATACTCGATGTTAACAAATTTCTCTTCTTCAGAAACGCTTTCCTTGCCATTGCCAGTCTACATCTTATATCCTCTCTACTTCGACCATCATCAGTTATTTTGCTCCCCAAATAGCAAAACTCCTTTACTACTTTAAGTGTCTCATTCCCTAATCTAACTCCCTCAGCAACACCCGACTTAATTCGACTACATTCCATTATCCTCGTTTTGCTTTTGTTGATGTTCATCTTATATCCTCCTTTCAAGACACTGTCCATTCCGTTCAACTGCTCTTCCAAGGCCTTTGCTGTCTTTGACAGAATTACAATGTCATCGGTGAACCTCAACGTTTTTATTTCTTCTCCATGGATTTTAATACCTACTCCGAATTTTTCTTTTGTTTCCTTTACCGCTTGCTCAATATACAGATTGAATAACATCGGGGACAGGCTACAACTCTGTCTCACTCCCTTCCCAACCGCTGCTTCCCCTACATGCCCCTCGACTCTTATAACTGCCATCTGGTTTGTGTACAAATTGTAAATAGCCTTTCGCTCCCTGTATTTTACCCCTGCCACCTTCAGAATTTGATAGGAAGACAAAATTTTGGCACAGACGAGCTGTAGGCCAGCGTAGAGAATTGGCGGAAAGCATTGGCGGCTGCCTTCTATAACAAGGGTATTGGAAAGTTGGTACAACGCAGCGACAAACGTCTCAATCGGAATGGCGACTATAGAGATATGTAGCTGTAAGTTGTAACTAACTGTTGCAAATAAAACAGTTTTGATTTTCACTGTGGTTTCCATTTCGCGACCTATCGTTCCTTACTTTCCGAATAGGCCTCGTAAATACACTGCCGGATTTAGAGCTGTATATTTAGGTATTGATTTATTATTAGGCATTCTATCCACCAACAAGCTAGCAGGCTGCTTATACTCCTTAAAGCAAGGATTGAAAGGAAAATGATGCACGTTAACGCTTGGCGTTAACTACTTTTCTAACAATGGTGACTGGGTGTAAGTGGCACAATAGAAGGTGTCTGATGGGTCCATCGTCCGGTTTCGTCACACATCGGATTTTTCCGGAAGTCTTCATGTCGACTTCCCTGATTTTTACATTTCAGCGAACGCCAGCGACCTAGCAGTTGCAGTATGAAAATTGCGTGGTGAAATTAAACGTTGCAGTTTCTGTTAGTAGCGGCGAGCGCCGATTGCGTCAGCATTTCCCCTCACAAGTCTCCACCCGCCGCAAAGACCAATCTTGTAATTTAGATTTTTGTTCATGATTTTCAACACACTTGCTTCAAACAGTGGTGGTGGTGGTGGTTGTTGGGATGTTTAAGGGGGACTAAACAGCTAAGGTCATCAGTCCCCCATTCCAAAAACAAGCGAGACAAAGTCGCAGAGCAGATAAAACCCCAAGGGGAAGGAGACTGCCCCCCCCCCCCCCAGGTGCTAAAGAACACAAATTAGGCAACGAACACTACAGAAAAGAAGAGTACAGACGAACACCAGACAGAAAGAAATAGAAGAAAGGAAGATGGCCGGAGACTGGTTGACTGACCACGACAACAAAAAAGGGAAAGAGTCAACCATCCGATGAGACACCAAAACAGCAACAAATATGGAGAGACGCGAGGACAAAAGACACAGAAACGGAAAAGTGCAGTCGAAGAGAAAGACTGGACGTGATGCAAGCTCATAAAGTGGTAAGACTGCTTCAAACAGGGAAAGTAATTATGTTCTGCTACAATTTCATAAGACCAATTTCAAATATTTACAAAAACAGACATAATGTCTGATAGGATAGCCGCAATCAGTGATTTTGCAATGTAACTTTTAATCAGCCTGATTGAAAAATGTTTATTCATATGACCGGTTTTGGTTCCTCTAGAACCATCTTCAGATCTGATATTTCGGTTACAGGAGTAACCCGTCCAAATACAGCAACTTTCACATGCTGCATCACATTTTGCAATCGAGACGGATTAAAAGTTACATTGTCAAATATTTTCCGAAAATTGCGAAAAAAATATGATATAAAATAGAAATATCGGCACTCATTGTTGCTGTTTCGAAATCTATATATCGATGTATCGCGAAAAGTAATGCCGCCTGTATTTATCGACACTTTTGGAAACTGTATCAACATATGACATTTTTTGGAAAGTACATCGATATTTCGAATTTTATCAATAGCCATAATTTGGTGTACAGGGCTGGAGCCATTAGGGCCATTCAAAATAATTCGTCGAAATTTGAATGTATTCCGAAGCAGCAAAGGGTGTTTATGCTCTTTCAGCCATACCGCTTCCCGACCTCCTGTGGCGTATGCATGGGTGCATGCAACATTGACTCAGGAGGAAATAAAACGGCATAATGTTCTCCTAAGACCCGCAGTTCGGCAACACCATCGAGACAGCCATTCACTGATTCCTAGGCAGGCAACCATTTCTACACACCTCAGCTGAGTGGCGTTATATTACTTATCTAGCGCGTGTTTGTAGCATGTGGAATCTACACTACTGGCCATTAAAATTGCTTCACCACAAAGATGACGTGCTACAGACGCGAAATTTAACCGACAGGAAGAAGATGCTGTGATATGCAAATGATTAGCATTTCAGAGCATTCACATAAGGTTGGCGCCGGTGGCGATACCTACAACGTGCTGACATGAGGAAAGTTTCCAACAGATTTCTCATATTCAAACAGCAGTTGACCGACGTTGCCTGGTGAAACGTTGTTGTGATGCCTCGTGTAAGGAGGAGAATTGCGAACCATCACGTTTCCGACGTTGATAAAGGTCGGATTGTAGTCTATCGCGATTGCGGTTTATCGTATCTCGACATTGCTGCTCGCGTTGATCGAGATCCAATGACTGTTAGCAGAATATGGAATCGGTGGGTTCAGGAGGGTAATACGTAACGCCGTGCTGGATCCCAACGGCCTCGTATCACTAACAGTCGAGATGACAGGCATCTTATCCGCATGGCTGTAACGGATCGTGCAGCCACGTCTCTATCCCTGAGTGAACAGATGGGGACATTTGCAAGACAACAACCATCTGCACGAACAGTTCGACGATATTTGCAGCAGCATGGACTATCAGTTCGGAGACCATGGCTGCGGTTACCCTTGATGCTGCATCACAGACAGGAGCGCCTGCGATGGTGGACTCAACGACGAACCTGGGTGCACGAATGGCAAAACGTCATTTTTGCGGATGAATCCAGGTTCTGTTTACAGCATCATGATGGTCGCATCCGTGTTTGGCGACATCGCGGTGAACGCACATTAGAAGCGTGTATTCGTCATCGCCATACTGGCGTATCACCCAGCGTGATGGTATGGGGTGCCATTGGTTACACGTGTCGGTCACCTCTTGTTCGCATTGACGGCACTTTGAACGGTGGACGTTACATTTCAGATGTGTTACGACCCGCGGCTCTACCCTTCATTCGATCCCTGCGAAACACTACATTTCAACAGGATAATGCATGACCGCATGTTGCAGGTCTTGTATGGGCCTTTCTGGATACAGAAAACGTAAACTGCTGCCCTGGCCAGCACATTCTCCAGATCTCTCACCAATTGAAACCGTCTGGTCAATGCTACGTACCATATGACTACGTAACCTCACTATTTCGTGTACTACGCTGATTTACATCGTTCTGCACTTTTGAAACATGTGCGAAGTAAGTGAATCTTCTTATTAATAAATTAATAATTATTTTTCAGTAGAAATAAACAGTCAAACGTAGTTCTCAGCGACTGTATGATACTGAATGCAGAAAAAGAAAAAAACCACTGTCCGAACATGCCCAACGGTACCGACCGGCCGCCGTGTCATCCTCAGCCCTTAGGTGTCATCGGAAGCAGATACGGAAGGGTACGTGGTCAGCATACCGCTCTTCCAGCCGTTGTCAGTTTTCGTGACCGTTGCCGCTACTTCTCAATCAAGTAGCTCCTCAGTTTGCCTCACGAAGGCTGAGTGTACTCCTTTTGCCAGCAGCACTCTGCAGACCCGGACAGTCACCCATTCAAGTGCTAGCCAAGCCCGACAGCGCTTAACTTCGATGATCTGCCGGGAACTGGAGTTACCACTGCGGCAAGGACGTTGGCGAATGCAGGCAAACATACCTCAAAACACAGAAATTCTGGGAGTGATTCAGATATTGCAGCACACAATATAAGACCGCAAAATTTGTTTGCTGTGCTTGTAATTTACTTGGTGGCACACCATTCTTTTCTAAGTTCCGTGGCATGTAAGGCTCTGTTACTTATAAACTCATAACGTTTCTTGAAACTTAAAATATAAAAAATATATTTTTGTGCACTGTCAATATTCAGATAAACTGTTACAGGCAAATGTAATGCTTTAGTTATGTTATTTCCTACCAAAGCCTGTTTATGTCTAAAATAGTGCAATATAAAACCTCTCAGTCAACAGAAAATGGTACCCCTTGTTGATGTGTCGGACATACACCGCATCACAAAAAATATGAAGCACGTATAAGTCATGGTCGCATGTCATGTATACAGGGCGAACAAGGTAATGGAAACACAAAACATTACTATGCCTAATATGGTGTTGGAAAACCGTTGGCATTCAAAACAACTTCCAGTCGACTTTGGATGTGTAAATACAGGTCCTGTAGACTTTGAAATGAAACTTATGCCATTCTTCCTGCAAATTGGTGCCACGTTCAGCCCTCCTCTCCAAAGTAGACCACAAAGGCTCAATAATATTGAGATCCGGTGACTGTTGTGGCCAGGGGAGATCGACAGTTGACCTATGTGCTGACAAAAGCAGTCCGGATAATGCAAGCTGTGTAAACAGGGACCCTGTCGTCTTGAAAAACAGCATCACCACCGATGAACAAATACTGTGCCATGTGATGAACCTGATGAGCCAAAATTGCCACATAATCCTTGCCAGTATTACGACCTCTCAGAGTAACCATGGGGCACATGGAATACCACGGTATGGCTGTCCAAATCGTCACCGAACGCCCCCCCCCCTTTCAATGTTTCATTCAGGGCAGAAAGAAATCTGTATCGTAGGCTTACGACGGAGTAAGTTTGGGCAGATCTTGTGACACAAGACTCAGCCACCCAGACGATTTTCCCCCTTTGCTCCACAGTCCAGTTTTTATGGCTTCGGCGCCACGTTTTGCTGTTACAGGGATTTGTATCACTGACGAGTGGTTTCGGAATTTCCCCTCGACCTGCAATTCCCTGATTATGGAGTTCCCTTCGCGTTGTTTTGGTGATGACGGAGTTCTCGAGTGTGACATTCAATTCCAAAGTGACTTTTGCAGCTGTCTTCCCTTTACGAGGGCTATTCAGAAAGTTGAGAACGTTTCCGTCTGACGCCACTAGGCGCGCTCCGATCGCGTATATCTTGGTATGTGCATGCTCGGCAGCTCAGTCGCCATCCGTCCATTACAGCAGGGACGTCTCTGCGCGTCTGGTTTTTTCGATATTTGAATTTGAAATGTGCGTTGCAATCAAAAATCCCGCTAGTTGTGGGGTGTGATCTGTGATACAGTTTTTGTTGGCAAAAAAACCTAAAACCTATAGAAATTTATCGAGAACTGTGCCAAGTGCACGGAAACAACGTAATGAGTGAGTGTTCTGTCCGGAAATGGTGCATTCGGTTTAAAAATGGCCGAACCAGCGTTCATGATGAACAGAAGAGTGGATGCGCGAGCATTGTGACTGACGATATTGTCACTGAAGTTGATGAAACGATTCGTGTAAACCATCGCTTCACAATAACGGAGCTTTCGCTTTCTTTTCTCCAAGTTTCACAGACTTTGTGGTTTAAAATTGTCAAAATGGCTCTGTGCACTATGGGACTTAACATCTGAGGTCATCAGTCCACTAGAACTTAGAACTACTTAAACCTAACTAAACTAAGGACATCACACACATCCATGGCCGAGGCAGGATTCGAACCTGCGACCGTAGCAGTCGCGCGGTTCCGGACTGAAGTGCCTAGAACTGCTCGGCTACACTGGCCGGCTTGAAATTGTCACTCAAAAGCTAGTCTACCACAAATTTTGTGCACGATGGATGCCCAAAATGCTTACAGAGCACCATAAAGAACAGCGAATGGGAGCAACGTTGACATTTCTGGAGGCCTACCACTAAAATGGTGATTCATTACTGGATCGAATCGTAACGGGTGACGAGACATGGGTGAAACATGTCAATTGCTAGACGAAATTACAGTCCATGGAGTGGGGGCACACAAGGTGCCCCCAAAACCCAAGAAAATATTTTCAAACCTTGTCAGCAAGCAAGTTGATGGCGATAGTGTTTTGGAATAGGCAAGGTGTGCTTCTTATTGATTTTCTCGAATGTGGAGCAAACATAAATTCTGCTCCGTACTTTCAAACTTTGGACAGCCTTAGAAGAGCAGTTCAAAACAAACGGCGAGGAAAGCTGACGTCCAAAATTTTGTTTTTGCACGACAATGCCCGACCTCACACGGCAAACCGCTCTAAAGAACTCCTTAATTCATTCAAATTGGAAATTTTCCCTCAACCGCCCTACAGCCCAGATCTTGCACCAAGCGACTTCCACTTGTTTCCCAAGATGAAGAACTGGCTTGCAACGCAGCGCTTTGATGACGACGCGTAACTCCAGGCGGTCGTGACTCACTGGCTGAAGTCTCAGGGGGCAGAATTTTACGACGAAGGTCTTTCAAAGCTTGTCCACCGCTATGACAAGTGCCTCAGTGTGTTTGTTGACTATGTGGAAAAGTAGTATGTCAGTCGCTCGCTCTTTCAGATGTATATTATAAAATGTATTTCTTGTACCGTACTTAGTGTTTTTTACTGTCAAAACGTTCCCTTCTTTCTGAATAGCCCTCGTATTTTTCTCACGATACACTTCAATAACTGTGTGTCACGATAACACCGAACACACTTTTGTCCACGTTACGACTTATCGGGTGATATTTTTCCACTTTCCTTGAATGCGATATAAATCTTAGATACTCCGCCTCTTGAAACAACAAACATTTCGGCTACTTTGGATATGGAAGCACCCACTATACGAGCACCAGCAGTTTCTCCTCTTTCGAATTCACTTAGCTCTATGCTATGTTCGAGCATGCATTTCTCTCTATGCTTTCACATATTTTGTCCAACAACTGTAACCTCATACACGTACACATCATCGACATGTAAGCATTTGATTAGAGTTGCAATTCTCTGTGACAGGTAGAACAGCCACCAAATGCGTTAGCGTTGTTCGTGTTTATTGTAGTTTCCAGGCCTGTTACTTGGGTATACAAGGGAGAGTGAGCGACTTCAAATGTTAACTGACCACAGTGAAGGACACGGTGTTGCCGCGTACTCGTGTGAGACAGCGTTATCAGCAGGTAACAGAGTTTGAAAGGGCCCTCAATGTGAGTCTCCATTTGGCCGACTGGTTGAATCGCGTAACATCCAGATTTGTGAGGCGTTCGGATTTCGCAGTGGACCGAGGGACAGGAAGGATCACTGTAGTGTGTGTGCACCAAGCACATCGTAACCGCTGCTCATCTGTGCCTGCCATCTGAGAAAAAGTTTCCACACCCCTGCATCACTCTGTGTCACCCCGCACCATTGGTCAGAGACTAGTGGCAGCTGGAGTAGTGAGTTATCTTCTAATGCTTAGGCTGCCACCAGAACACGAAAGGACTAATAGGGGATTACCATCCGCGAGTAGGCTGCCGATACCACCACGGCACAAACGGCCCTGTTTTAATTCATGCCGTGAAACACGGCCTGCTGTCGAATGGCGTCGCAATGTGTTTTAGCCACGAATCGCGGTTCTGCGCTGCGCCGGTTGACTATCGTCGGCGAGTACGGCGGAGTCCTGGAGAAAGGGCCCCGTTCTTCCAATGGTTTGCAGACGCGCAGTGGTGTTACTCCAGGCGTCATGTTGTGGGGAAGTACTGGGTGTGTCTTCAGCTGGTAATGATTGAGGGAACTCGAATGGCACAGATGTACGACACGGACATCCTACTTCCTTGTACGCTACGTCTCATGCGGCAGTGGTGGCATTTTCGCACAGGACATTGGGCACGTGTCTCTGTAAACTGTCTACATATGTTGTGGTACTCCCTTGGCCAGAAGATCTATTCCCAATAGAACATATGTGGAATCAGCTGGGATGTCAACTCTGGTTCAAATGGCTCTGAGCACTATGGGACTCAACTGCTGAGGTCATAAGTCCCCTAGAACTTAGAACTACTTAAACCTAACTAACCTAAGGACATCACACACATCCAAGCCCGAGGCAGGATTCGAACCTGCGACCGTAGCGGTCGCGCGGTTCCAGACTGTAGCGCCAGAACCGCTCGGCCACCAGCGGCCGGCTGTCAACTCTGTCCCAGCACCAGTGTCCAGGACATAAACGACGAATGACAACACTCGTGGGCCAGTTTGCCTCAAGAGAGGATACAATGGCTTTATGACGCACTTCACAAAGGAATCAGTGCACAGATTCAAGTCCTCAGAGGGGGCAACTTCATGCTGACAAGTGGGCTCATACCACCAAGGTCTTTGCAACATTAACTCGATTTTGTAGTCATTGAGATAACATCAAACACCCTTCAACCCACGGAGTCTCACTTGGTTTCCTCCTTCCCTTTGAGTGCGCTTCACCTTTTTTCTCAGTCATTGTATGTGTATCACTTCCAACTGTGTAGAAAAGTGGGGATATTAAAAAGAAATATCTCGGTATGAAAATCTAATAACTGTATTTAAAGGAAACTATTATCTTTCTGATTGTTTTATTTCACAGTACAGATATCGTGCTTAGGCCATTATCTAGTGTTACAACTGCAACAAACTACAGCACAATAAAACTACAAGTATCAAACAAGGTATCAGAAAAATGGCAGGGCTGTTTTTCTAATACTTTGTCTGATACTTGTACCTTTTTGGTAATTTGGCCGAAATCTAGATTATGAAATAAAACAGTTAAATGGCGGTTACATCTTTCAGAAAGTTTTATATGATTGTGGCTCCATATAAAAGTAAAATCAGAAACTATTATCGTCTTAACATCTCAAAAATCTGTACAAATTCAGTTTTAGTCACAAAAGGATTAACTTTTGTATGATTGTATTATTCTTCTTGTACCTCCATATTCTGTGAAGAAGATACGTTGGTTAAATTAATGAATCAACGGCAAATTTATTACATGATGTTCCCTCCGAATTGAAACCATTATTCACTCTAGAAACAGTTGCTGATGTGACAGTTGCTGATGTGAACCAAGGATCAAAGCGAAATAATTATTCAGTCTACATACCTTCCCTTCTCAATTGTTCGTTTTGTAGATGACGACAGATGAAACGGTCTTCAGTACAGTGCTGTATCACGCTCGTGTAACCTACATGGCTCCGACCAAGCAGATCTGTGGTGGACACCTGGTCGTACGATTCGCCGTGGCAGCTACGACCAACAAGCTATGTGTATGGCGAGTGGGACGCTTCTGATCCTGCAGAGAGCAGCGGCTGCCGCGAAACACTGTGGGGAAAACAAAAACAATCGTAAATCAGACACCAACGCAAGATTTGCGGCCTGCCCTAACCCGCGTCGTCACCCCATCTCACCCCCCCCCCCCTCCCCAACTAAGGAGCATTTTCTCCAAGAATCCGCGTCTTTAGAGGAGCCGGAGATTCTAGGCATAACGTTTCTTACACGGTGAATAAAATCCTGAGCGTCAGAGGTTTATTTCAAGGACCGTTCAATAAGTAATTCAACACATATTTTTGTCAAAACAGAATTGTTTTATTCGTGATTTAAATACTTCATATTGTTTCCCAATTCTTTGGCTATAAAATCCTATTTTTGATCGTAATCTCCGTTCAGTGCCAATTAATTTCTTTCTGCATCAGTAACTAACCAATCGCTGCTCCACTGCAGACTGCTAACGAAGCGCCGGGCCTACGGAATAGGTTCCCAGATCTATTAGTGGCTCCCAGAGATCCAAAGTAAAAGAACCCTGTACCTTGTCCGCGACGGTGAGTGCTAATCAAAGACAAGGGCATCGCCAGGATTGTCCTAGGAAAGTGTGACGGGTCGCCTCTGGTTCCGTATATACAGGGTGTTTCAAAAATGACCGGTATATTTGAAACGGCAATAAAAACTAAACGAGCAGCGATAGAAATACACCGTTTGTTGCAATATGCTTGGGTCAACAGTACATTTTCAGGCAGACAAACTTTCGAAATTACAGTAGTTACAATTTTCAACAACAGATGGCGCTGCGGTCTGGGAAACTCTATAGTACGATATTTTCCACATATCCACCATGCGTAGCAATAATATGGCGTAGTCTCTGAATGAAATTACCCGAAACCTTTGACAACGTGTCTGGCGGAATGGCTTCACATGCAGATGAGATGTACTGCTTCAGCTGTTCAATTGTTTCTGGATTCTGGCGGTACACCTGGTCTTTCAAGTGTCCCCACAGAAAGAAGTCAAAGGGGTTCATGTCTGGCGAATAGGGAGGCCAATCCACGCCGCCTCCTGTATGTTTCGGATAGCCCAAAGCAATCACAAGATCATCGAAATATTCATTCAGGAAATTAAAGACGTCGGCCATGCGATGTGGCCAGGCACCATCTTGCATAAACCAACAAGGTGTTCGCAGTATCGTCTAAGGCAGTTTGTACCGCCACAAATTCATGAAGAATGTCCAGATAGCGTGATGCAGTAATCGTTTCGGATCTGAAAAATGAGCCAATTATTACTTTGGAAGAAATGGCGGCCCAGACCAGTACTTTTTGAGGATGCAGGGACGATGGGACTGCAACATGGGGCTTTTCGGTTCCCTATATGCGCCAGTTCTGTTTATTGACGAAGCCGTCCAGGTAAAAATAAGCTTCGTCAGTAAACCAAATGCTGCCCACATGCATATCGCCGTCATCAATCCTGTGCACTATATCGTTAGCGAATGTCTCTCGTGCAGCAATGGTAGCGGCGCTGAGGGGTTGCCGCGTTTGAATTTTGTATGGATAGAGGTGTAAACTCTGGCGCATGAGACGATACGTGGACGTTGGCGTCATTTGGACCGCAGCTGCAACATGGCGAACGGAAACCCGAGGCCACTGTTGGATCACCTGCTGCACTAGCTGCGCGTTGCCCTCTGTGGTTGCCGAACGCGGTCGCCCTACCTTTCCAGCACGTTCATCCGTCACGTTCCCAGTCCGTTGAAATTTTTCAAACAGATCCTTTATTGTATCGCTTTTCGGTCCTTTGGTTACATTAAACCTCCGTTGAAAACTTCGTCTTGTTCCAACAACACTGTGTTCTAGGCGGTGGAATTCCAACACCAGAAAAATCCTCTGTTCTAAGGAAGATACAATGTTGTCTACAGCACACTTGCACGTTGTGAACAGCACACGCTTACAGCAGAAAGACGACGTACAGAATGGCGCACCAACAGACTGCGTTGTCTTCTATATCTTTCACATCACTTGCAGCGCCATCTGTTGTTGAAAATTGTAACTACTGTAATTTCGAAAGTTTGTCCGCCTGAAAATGTACTGTTGTCCCAAGCATATTGCAACAAACGGTGTATTTCTATCGCTGCTCGTTTAGTTTTTATTGCCGTTTCAAATATACCGGTCGTTTTTGAAACACCCTGTACATACACCCTAAGAAAAAAAAGAAGAAAAAACGACGCACCACGAAAGAATTATCCGAATGAGACGGAAATCGCCAGGTGTTATGCACAAGTACAAACAAGAAAATTATTACTGTTTCAGAAAAATCGGATGATTTGTTGAAGAGAAAGAGTTGTAAGTGAGAAGCCTTTAATTTTGTGTGCGTTATCGTAAATACAAACCTGGAAATGTGAACTGACAACCGAAACGTGTTACTGAGCTCAAAGCCGAATTTCAAAAGAATGCTGAGTGTGTGTGAAAAACGATCTCATTCATAAGCAAACAAATAAGCAAACCAATAATTTCACGCTCAGTAGACTTGGTCTGTGCGAACTATTTGAAAAAAAAGTAACCGTATCAAAAAATAAAAATAAAAAATAAAAAAATAAACTAAAAAAAGGGCTGTAATGTCGACCTGTATGAGAACGTAACCAGAAACACACGAAATTTTCTGCACTGACTTGCGGCCCTGGTAAAATAAAGAAACTGAGAGAACCAACATTGAGCAAAGGAAACGAAACAATGACGTATTATGAATCTCACCCACATAATTAAGTAATGGCAGAAACAACAAGACTCGGCAACAACTAAAAAAACACTGGTAAAAACTAACTATTGTTGGTCAGGGGAAACTGGGTTCATAATCTTGACACAGAATGCCAATGAAACACATGACTCGACCTTTAAGTTCATAAATTTCAGTTAGGAAGGAACTTATCAAAGAAGACAATTATAGAGTCTAATACGAAAATTCGTTTAATCTAATAACTTCCATGGCACAGTAAATTAAGTCAGATTAACCTATGGAATAATTATCAAAAAACTGAGTGTGCCGAGGGTGAAGTGGACCAACAATACAAGTCTACAAAAATAAAAATAAACATTTTACCTCATCAAATAATATCTTGTCCATTTCAAAACCTTTTTTATGTCCGCGTGCTATCCGGTCATTGTTCTGAGTCATCATACCTCCACGTAATGAATCTGCAATTCACATAGTTCCAAAAATGCGTCCATGCATTATACTGTACACTCAACGAAAAATCCGCCTGCTGCACACCGCAGCCACCGACTAATGACTGTCAAAGATTCTACGTTTAACAAATAAAAATAAAATAAAATAATAATAATATAATAATAATAAATTTTAATAATAATAATTATTTGAATAAGTAATTGAGAGATTAAAGTTTGTATCGCCTTTAAGATTGGAACTGAATTTCTTAATGTTTCATAAAATCTTACGTAGCATTGTTCATTGAGGTCACGCAATAAAGTAAGCGCAATTTGCGCCGTGAATTTATCGAGCTTCGCACGTCCGAAGATGTACGGAATGTAGCCAGAGCTCATTATATATTTTTTGTAGACAAAGTCTGATATCTGACCTCAGCTTCAATCATGACAATGGGGCGACTAAAAGTACTAAAACAGAGAAAAGCATACGATTAAATAAAACATGTATTCATTTCAACATATACATTACGATATGAATGACACTTACGTAAAATTCTAGGTAAATAATTGCAGATAATTCACAAATGAGAGCGACTTATTAATTCTGCGCCTCTTTTCTGCAAATAAGTATCAATTTGGCTAACTGTGGAGCCACACAAAATATTACGTCCTTCTAGGACAACGAATGACATAAGAGAGCTGATGCCTACTGACTGCGACAAGAGAGCGGTGTTAATTCCTTTGGTTTGCTTTCTCTTGTCTTAAAAAATCGACACATATAATCTAAGTTCAGTAAATTAAATATCGTCTGTGCTCGAGTGCAAATGGTTCCTTATATACTGTTACCTATCAACTGTTTTCTGACCACAATTCTTCAAATATATCATTTTCCTTTACAAATATTACACATCCAATAAGAGCATCAAGAAATAGCCATCTTACAAGTTATTGAGAAAGTCAATAACGCGTTGGACCACCTCTGGCTCTTATGCAAGGAATTATTTGGCTTGGCACTGATTGACAGAGTTGTTGGATGTCCTGAGAGGTGTCGTGCCCAGTTCTGTCCAGCTGACGCGTAGGTACATCGTCAAAATGCCGATGTGGTTAGCGGTCCCTGCCCATAATGCTCCAAACGTCCTCAATTGCAGAGAGGTCTAGCTACCTTCCTGGCCAAGGTAAGGAGACAAGCAGTAGAAACTCTCGCCGTGTGAGGACGGCCATTATCTTGCTGAAATATCAGCCAAGGAAGGTTTGACATGAAGGGCACCAAAACGGGGCGTAGAATATCATGGATGTAACGCTGTGCTGTAAGGATGCAGCGTATGATAACCAAACGGGTCCTGCTATGAAATGAAATGGCACCCCAGACCATTATTCATGGCTGTCTGGGCATATGGCAGAAGAGAAACAGGTTGGTATCCCTCCGCTGTCGAGGCAGTCTCTACACACGCCTTCACTAGTCATCGGGGCTCAGTTCGAAGCGGGACTCATCACTGAATACAGTTCTACCCCAGCCAACTAGATTACAGGCCTAATGGGCCCGACACCATTGCAAACGGGCTTGTTGGTGTTGAGAGGTCAATGGTAGTCGGCGTAAGGGGCGCCGTGAGCTCAGCCCCCTTTCTGTGAGTAGCCTATTAACGGTCCTGGTTACTGGTTACTGGAGCACCAATTCCACGTCGGATAGATGATAATGATGAATCCGGGCCTCTGACTGGCTATCCGACTATTGCTCGGTACTCACGTTCTGTCGTCTCCATGGGTCGACTGCTTCCTCCTTGACGTTTTGTTCGACCACGGTTCACCCATTCCTGGCAACATCGTCGAATAGCGGCATCGCTCCTATTCAAATATCAAGCGATTCTCCGATGACTCCAACCGGCTTCTTTGAGCCCAGCTACACGTCCTCTCTCAAATGCTGACGTCTGCGTGCATTGTTCACGGGACTGTCTGCAAGGGATTGTTATTATCTAACTGAGTACCCGGAATGAAATTCGCAAAGACTTAATGCCCTGGTATCGATATGTCCCCTGTTTACTCTCCTTGTCAGCTGCGCGGTGAAATTAGGCTGCAGCGGCATACATTCATCCATCGGCCGCCGAAATTTACGGTTCTGCATTTTCTGTCGCTACCTATATGAAGAGCAATTTATGACCAATTCATCGTCGCGCGTCATTATTGTGTCCGCCCCGATTGCTGAATGGTCAGCGTGACGGACTGCCATCCTAAGGAGCCTGGGTTCGATTCCACTCTGGGTCGGGGATTTTCTCCGGTCAGGGACTGGGTGTTGTGCTGTCTTCATCATCATTTCATCCCCATCCGGCGCGCAGGTCGCCCAATGTGGCGTCGAATGTAATAAGACCTGTACCAAGGCGGCCGGACCTGCCCCGTCAGGGGCCTCCCGGCCAATGACGCCAAACACTCATTTCCATTATTATTGTTATTATTATTATTTGTGTAAATGATCTGATGGGTGGGGTGAACAGCGGTCTATTGTTGATGACGCTTTGGTATACGGGAGAACTTCGTCGTTGAGTTATCGTAGAAGGATACAGGATGATTTAGACAGAGTTTCTATTTAGTGTGATGAATGAAAACTTGCTCTAAATGTAGAAAAAAATCTATGTTTGTATAGATGAGTAGCGAACACAATCCAGTAATGTTCGAATGCAGCATTAGCAGAGTACTGGACAGAGTCACGTCATTTAAATATCTAGACGTAAGGCAGCAAAACGATATGAAATGGATCGAGCAGTAAGCACGGTAGTACGGTAGGTGAATGCTCACTTCGGTTTATTCAAAGAGTTTTGGGAAACTCTACAAAGGAGAATACACGTGTAACACTCGTGCAACCCATTTATAACTACTGCTCGAGTATTTGGGATCCCCACCAGGAAGACATGGAAGCAATCCAGAAGTGTGCTGATACATTTGTTACCGGCAGGTTCGATCGACAAGCGAGTGTTATAGAGATGCTTCGTGATCTTAACTGGGAATTCCTGGAGGGAAGACGACGTTCTTTTCAGGAAACACTGTAGCAACAGTTTAGAGAACGGGCATTTGCAGTTGACTCCAGAAATATCCTACGATCGACAACGTACATTTCTCGTAAGGACCGCGAAGACAAGAGAAGAGAAATTATAGCTCTTACAGAGGCATATAGACCGTCGTTTTCCCTCCAGTTTGTGAGTGGAAAAGGAAAGACTAGTAGTAGTACATGGTAGCCTCCGCCATACACCATACATTAGTTTGAGGATTATCTATGTGGATGTGGATGTAGACAGCTGTAGGCTTCCCGCCGAGTCCATCCTTCAGTGTGCTTAAGACATGGAACCCGGAAGCTGCATGATCTGGTTTGTCCGGCAGATGAGGAATAAGAGTCCACCGATATTTCGTAATCTCCTCTCCTGTACACTGACTTGTGTGTGCCCTTGCCTTATCATGGAGAATGAGCAGTGCGTTCCCATTTTTTGAGGCCACGAACACGATGTAATCGTTTTTTCAGTTTCCTGAGAGTCTCACAATAGATTTCGGAGACGATTGTTTGACCATGAGGAAGAACTCCGCACATAATACGATGCTGCAAGTGCCGGTGTTGTTCAGAATTACCACGCAGTGTTCCTTTAGACATGCATGCATTGTAAGTAGCCTGTTTATGTGTTTGTATGTTGGCAGCGCTATGCAGCTCTATAGACTATATTAAAATCTATGACAGCGCTGTGCGCTCTTTGTAACATACTCTCTGGCTGGTCGGACAGGCAATTGGAAGTTAACAGACAGCAGTGATGGAATTCAGAAGGGAACAACAGGCAGTGATGGAGGTTAGAAGTTTATAGTTAACAGTGATGGAGGTTAGAGGTCTGAAGTGTTAGCGCAAGCGGACGATTTGAATGTGTGTCCGTCATGGAAATGAAATATTGTTGACGATTATATAATATTTAGAACTGGATACCACGGACGGTTATATGTATATTTTTTTGAACTGGATGTCACGTTATTAAGATAAAATTTGCTAAATACATTATTTGCTCTCCAACAAAATCTTTCCTTTGCTAACCTCATGTCTATTAGTTGTTAAAGCCTACAGTAGTTAGAATATTTTATTTAGCTGGCAGTATTGGTGCTTGCTGTATCGCTGTAGTTTGTGTAATGAAGATTTTCTGTGAGGTAAGTGATTTATGAAATGAATGGGTTATTGTTCAAAAATGGTTCAAATGGCTCTGAGCACTATGGAACTTAACATATGTGGTCATCAGTCCCCTAGAACTTAGAACTACTTAAACCTAACTAACCTAAGGACATCACACACATCCATGCCCGAGGCAGGATTCGAACCTGTGACCGTAGCAGTCCCCCAGTTCGGGACTGAGCGCCTAGAACCGCTAGACCACCGCGGTCGGCAGGTTATTGTTAGCATTTCTTCTAATTCAGGGCCACTCTTTTGAGTTAATTTTAAATCAGTCAGATCACGTTATCCTTGAATAATGTGAGTAATTAATGAATAGGAGAAGTTTCAGTTGTGTTTGTCAGGGCAAATTCTGTAGGTCAGCAGTGAAATGATTAAAAAATAGCAAAGTAACACTTGCATTCAATTTCACTCAGCAGTTTTAGGATTAAATAACGTAGAAGTTTCACCTTCTCAATTATTGCAATTTAAGTAAAAAACTACTAAACAAAGAAGTTTAACATGTCAGAAGGAACAGGCATTGCGGCGAGTACAGTCGTTATGAAACGCATGAAATATATTCGCAGATGCAAATATGGACAACCATCAGCTGTATAATGGAATGACTACAATGAAAATTTGTGCCGAACCGGGACTAGAACTCGAAAGCATGAATGTCCGAAGGAATATTGTAGCGTAATTCTGAACAACACAGGCACTGCAATATGGTATTTATGCACCGATACGAGGAAGCGACTTTCAATTAAAATGACTCCAATGTACGGGAAATATAAAATCTGTGTACGAGTAAGGCTTATGACGCAAGAACGACCAGGTATGGACGTTTGGGTGTGGCCCTGAGTCGTCCATGGAGGGTCCAAAGCTATTAAGTACCTCTCGCGTGAAGCGGAAAATCCGGATTTGAGTCCCGGTCCCGAACAAATTTTCATTGTCATCGTTCCCTTACACAGCTGATGGTTATTCGTATTCACAACAGTGAATACATTTCACGTAATTCATAACGGTTCTAGTCGCCGCAGTGGCTATTCCTTCGGATATGCGTGGCTGAAGGAACATGACATAGTTCTTTTTACCAACACAGGTTCTGTAATATCGTGTTTCTCTCATACGTTGGTTTCATTTTAAGATTTAAGACACAGCCGTAACTTCTCGAATTAAATCACAGTAGTATTCCACATCGCAGCTGCTGAAAACTGCTTCCACTTCGAACAGTACATCGTGTATATACACTGACAAGGGGAGGCCGCCAATTGCGAAATTCAGATTCGATTCATACTGCGCATAATAGCTCATGGCCAGAGGTGTAATGTGCCAAAGCACCAAGATGCACTTCTCAGCCGTTGTCGAGAAAATCGAGTGAAAAGAAACCGTTGCGTTGAAATACTCCCTCCGATTATTAATTTCCCGTAGCGTCGTGGCGCAGCGGTAAGCGCTCGGGTTCGTAATCCAAAAGTCGCCGGATCGGATCTCGCGCCATGCAACATTTTTTTATTATTTGTTTTTTGTAATTCAAATATATATATATAATTCCCGGCAATCAGTTGCAACAATTATGCATATAATAAGTTGTTGAAAGTCGTTTGTCGTGGAAAAATAAAACTTGAAATAAAACACAATATCACAAATAGTATTCAAGTGCATACAATTTATTGAAAAGTTCGGTATACAATCGCACATAATTAACAATTAGTGACCAGAAGTAGCTGGAGTATCTCACGAACCAGAGTGATAGTTATCATAGAAACATGGAAAGCAGAGAACAGTACGACATCGAGCACATCTGATAAACGATGCGTTTTTACAAGAACAATTGTTTTTTAAATTATCTGTTGGGAAACACACCTGATTGACTTTCTGAAAAAATTGTACTATCGTTCGTCAGGTTTGATGCATACCACGCGTATCGTATCATATCGGCAAAAATCGGAGAAGACAATTGGTGGTGGACGATGGATTGGATATATATATATATATATGTGTATGTATGTGTGTGTGTGTGTGTGTGTATTTGAATGACAAAAAACAAAATAAAAAATTTTGCATGGCGCGAGATTCGATCCGGTGACCTTCGGATTACGAACCCGAGCGCTTACCGCTGCGCCACGACACTGCAGAAAATTACTGATCGTAGAAAGTATTTCACCGCAACGGTTTCTTTTAACTGTCGATTTTCTCGACAACGGCTGAGAAGTGCATCTTGGTGCTTTGCCACATTACACCTTTGGCCATGAGCTTTTATTATGCACAGTATGAATCGAATGTGAATTTCACAATTGGCGGCCTCCCCTTGTGAGTCTCAGTCTGCAAAACGTTTGTCAGTTTCACGAAATTATCACGAATGACTCTCGGAACTCGACACTCGCAGCAACACTTAGTTCGCGTTAATTGTAAGTTCGTATGACACGGTATGGTCTAATTGTTTCAAGTACCTATACCTACATCTATATTCCGCAAGCCACCTTGCAAAAAGTGACGGATGGCACTGTGTACCAGTGCCACTTCCTTTTCCGGTCGTGAATGGCTGGCGGGAACAATGATCGCCCGTAAGCCCGCGTATGCGCTGGAATGTCCTTAATTTTGTCTGTGGGGAGCTTGTGGTGCTAAGTAAAGAATAAACAAAAAGTTTATTTAACAACATCTTGTCAATGGTGACCATGCCCGATTGTGACGGGCCCATTCACAAACCTCATCACAAGGTTCGCTCCAGACCTGTAACATACTAATCGTAAAATGTGCACACTTGATCAGTGCACGCCGACGTATCCAAATTAATGGGACAAACCACTCCACATTTGCAGAACACCTAAGAAAACATACCCAAAAACCAACCACTAGAGAAGAAGACTTAAAAATAGTTAGATGCAACAATAAAAAAAACTCCTAATCCTGTAAAACAATTACCACATAGGCCTACAGAAACCAAAGCAGAAAAGAAAATCCTGTTGAATGATCAAGTACACATGCCAAACAGTTCATTGTTTTCACTGATAGATAAAATAATGGAATAACGATCCCAAAAAGGGTTAATATAACAATAATAATACCAGCCAATATAATAATAATCGGTCGGTAGAGCGATGTGCTGACCACATGCCCCTCATATCCGCATCAAGTGACGCCTGTGGGCTGAGGATGACACGGCGGCCTTCATACCCTGTTCGAGAGGAGCTTACTTCAGTTTTAGTACAATATTAATAATAATACCACTCAACACCTTTTCACTCACTTCCACAGGGCATTGAAACCAAAAGCCAAATCAGCTGTCACCAAAGCTTTCAACCATTCTCTTACAGCTATTACGTTCATATTCAACACCCTACAACTCAAACCAACACCCCCCCCCCCCCTCACACACACACACACACACACGCACTACAAAAAAAGTATACATACTCTTCAGCTCACTCTCTCTCTCTCTGTCATAAACACACACACACACAGATATATGCAGATATAAATATCATGAAAAGAGGTTCGTTTTGGACATATACTTAGTTAGGTCGGCGACATGTAGGTAAACAACCAAAGAGGAGGAAACACATCATGTAGCTACATTTACGTTATTAAAAGCACAGTGTTCGAACAAATAGTGGTAAAAATTGCGGTAAAAGAATAATAACACGCCACGAAAAAGAAGGAACAGTGTGAAAAACGTCGGGATACAAAAGTGTCGTTATGTGTCGGAAATAACGTGGTAGTGCGACCTTCAGACCAGATCAGAGGAAACGCAATCACAACAAACTGTAATCACTTATTTACATAAAAAACGCGAAGTGAACTGTTTGATAATCTAAAAATAACGAAACTGTATCGTTATAGACCCCACTGAAGACACCTTAGAGGAAGACAAAGGCGAAACGCGCCTGGGAAAAATAAATTAAGTTGCAGCAAGAAGAGATGGTTTTATTTACAAAACAAGTATATTAATAAGTTTCTGATGTCCTGACCACACTTTTTATTATTTCCAATTCAAATCTATTCCCTTCCCACCCCCTATTAATATCTATAACTTTTTAATTTTTGATTAATTTTTCAATTGCCATACATACAATTACGGCTTACGGTTTGTTCTGTAGTTAGAGCTGTTTCTGTAAGAGTGGTATTTGATCCCTAGAAAAAATTTGTAACATGTAACATAAGAGACCAGGAGACCAGGTTTTGTGGGGTTACATAATTGCTAATACAGGCCTACCATTGGCAGTGGTATTGCACTGCTTTTTGTATAATTGTATTTTGCATGGTGCTGTGGTTAAACTAATGTTAGGGGGTTAAGGAGTTTCAATTAGATAAGGCAACCTGGGATGGTTGTCATATACTGTTCATGGACTGATGTGTGGGGTTCCAAGACCGCACCTTATCCAATTGTTTGAAATTCCTGTAGATGTGCATTTGCTCCCATGGGCAGAAATAGCAATACATGGCCGCCACCCGTTCTTCGTGAATGCTACATGCCTCAACTGCTATTTCTAGACTTTGCAACTTCGTATAAACTGGTATTTATAAACTTTTACTGATACTAGTAATTTATACGCTGTAAATTGTCAAAAATTGTTAACAGATGGCTGGCCTCATGTATGCTAGCGCCACTCAGCGGACTCCTCCAATGCACAGGGTGTATCAAAAAGAAACATTCGATTTGGCACATCTATATTTCTGAAACTAATAAACATATGCAACGAATTTTATTTTTTGATGAACAGGAAACTCAAAACATTTTTTTCATAGATTTTCAAAAATGGTTCAAATGGCTCTGAGCACTATGGGACTTAACATCCATGGTCATCAGTCCCCTAGAACTTAGAACTACTTAAACCTAACTAACCTAAGGACATCACACAACACCCAGTCATCACAAGGCAGAGAAAATCCCTGACCCCGCCGGGAATCGAACCCGGGAACCCGGGCGCGGGAAGCGACAACGCTACCGCACGACCACGAGCTGCGGACCATAGATTTTCAGTATGCTTCCACTGAGATGCACGGTATATGTCAATGCTGTATTCAAATTGTTCCCTCATTGCTGCGAGCATGCCTTGAGTTACAGCTTCCACAGCTGCTGTTACGCGATGTCTCATTTCATTCATTGTTGTCGGTAACAGAAGCACATAAACAGAGTCTTTTACAAACACCCACAAGAAATAACTACACACAGTCAAGTGTGGTGACCTTGGAGGGCAGTAATGTAAGGCTGAATCATTTGGTCCAGTGCGACTGATCCATCGTTCAGTAATCCTTCGATTTAAAAATTCCCACACTTCCAGAGGCCAGTGTGGCGGTGTCCCATCCTGTTGGAAAATAAAGTCGTTCGAATCGGTCTCCAACTGTAGGAAAAGAAAGTTGTCAACTATATCGAGATATGTGCTTCGTGTAACAGTGTTCTCGGCAAAGAAAAATGGATTACACACCTTTTTCCACGAACCTGCACAAAACACATTAAATTTTTGGAACCCCTCTCATGTTGTACAACTTCATGAGGTTGTGCCATACCCCATATTCTCACAGTATGACAGTTCACCTTTCCATTTAAATGAAATGTTGCCTCTTCACTAAACACTAACCGTGGAAGAAAACCGTCATCCTCCATCTTGCCAAGAACGAAATTACAGAACTCCTCATGTTGTTGCTTGTCACATCTACGAAAGGCTTGCACTAGCTGAACTATGTGCGGTTTCATGTGCAAACGTCGACGCAACACACGCCAGACGGACATCTCGAGCATGTCGAGCTGCACGGCTAACGGATTTCTGCTGACTCCTTGTGAAAATATGGCAGATGCGTTCGACGTCTGTGTGTTAGACACTCGGGGACGGCCCGGCGATTTGCACTTACACAAACAACCTGTTTCTCGGAATTCTTCATGGCATCGTCTAATACTCTGTGCTGTAGGAGGATGCACACCCTACCTAGTACGAAAGTGACGCTGAACAGTTATCACTTACCCGCACTGCGCAAAACGTAGAACACAAAACGCTTCCTGTTGTCCCGATACCATTTTTCCTAGAACTGAAGTGGGCGCACACTGCTGCTACCTAGCGGGAACCATGTAAAACTCGAGAGGTTGTTCCACAGTCTAACATAACAGTCGCGACACTTCGCCTCTATTTTGTTGCTACAGCGCCAGCAGCGCCCCAAGCGGCCGGTAGGTTGAACTGTGAGTTCGGCGCGATCGTGAAAGCGAATAGTGATTGTTTATTTTGATTTATACAATGGTTTTTACCAACGGGAGCGTTTGTAGCGCAATAAATTGCAGCAACAACAGGAAGAAGACACCACAGCTGTCTTTTTTTTAGGTTTCCTAAGGATCCTGGGAGGTATATACCATCATGTTACTAAACTGTATCGTCAGGATTCACTTGCAAACTATATGTGTATAAATGATGAATGTTTCGTTTTAGGAGCAGAAAATGGCTAGTTAATAGCAGACGAGAAGACCTTATGAAGAAAGACCCAGTTTACCTGTATAATAATATTAGCTTTTGTTCGCTACATTTCGAACAAAACCGGTTCATGAACGCAGACAATAACAAACTCGTTTGGAATGCAGTACCCACACTGTTTGACATTCCAAATAAACCCCCTCAACTGACGATGAAGAAGAAACTGCCACAAAGATTCGACAGTCAATCTAAAGCTGTAAAACAGTCCTATGACACGGAGGCAGCCAGTTCGACTCTCCATGGATCAGTGCCAGATTCGTGTGAATCACCAACACAGACCTGCTTTGACAATGAAGTGGTTAAATTAAGTGCAGCTGTTCGTGTCTTACAAAAGCTTGTGAAGTGTCAGAATGTGCAGAAGCGAAACTATTACGGGACAAGGAAAGTGCCTATAGACAGATTGTTTGAAAATTATTCAAATATTTGGTTTTTCGTGAAATGTAATGTAATCAGCTCATTATAGTGTTTTCAGCATATGTCTCCCACTATTTGGCAGTTGCTTGTCCCACTTAGAATAATATAAAGATGAAGGTCATACTTGTGGCAACAGGCGACAATGACAAACACAGTAAGCCTACAGAACGATAAATGAGCTGACGATCGCTTTTGCATGTAGAGGTACGTGTCTGTGCTTCTTACATGTGAATCTGTGTGTTTATATTCTTTTGATATCAACGTGGTAAGCTGCAATTCTGTCCAATGTTACAAGTGTTTCTTCACGAATGTGTTGTAGCTTGCCATTCTATTCATGGTTTTTGTCCATACTTCCGCATATTTTAGAATCATTTTTAGAAACGTATATGCCTTCTGATACTACACAAACTCTTGGAGGCAAGAAAATAGCTCGAATAAATCGGAAATTACGTAGGAAATGGATGCAAACAAACATTATGCTTACGACGCGTCTGACGTTCACCTTACCCGCCGCTTGGAGCGCTAGTGTCGCTCCATCTGTCAAACGACAACTTTTACAGCAGTGAGTGTCGCGACTGTTATGTTAGACTGTGGGTTGTTCTTTCCAACAGTATGTCGTTCTCGTACATCTCAGATATCATAATAGTTATGATTATTTTTTTTTAAATCGGATGATTTTTTTTTTATACACCCTGTATTATTTTCGACCACTCAAAAGATCTGTTACAAATTGTTTTGTAAAGAAATATGTTTTTGAAAAAGAATGTAAAGTGATTTCCGTGAATGGTTTACTGATGAAATTGTTTTATACAATGTAACGATGAAAACACAGTGTGAAAAAAACAAATGCAGCGTATACCACGCATCCAGCACCGCCTAGCGGTTTATCCACTTGTTTTCCAGTTTGTCCCGTGAGAGCAGTGTGCACTTGTCTCGGTACTGAGAATATTGACGAGATACAATGTATCTAAGCAACAACACTGTATGATTGACATAGCACTGGTAAGCTAGAAGGCCAAATGCTACTCGTTATACTACGTATCTAATCAATGGTGAAATGTAAAATATTTTCATATCTTTTCTTATAAGTATTGTGTTTTATTTTGTAGCCTTGGAAAACGACGGAACGTTGAAGTGGATAAGACGATTTTGGAAATAATAAAAAATGTAGTCAAGACATCAGAAGGTTATTGAAGTGCATCCAAACGACCGCTTTGTCTCTCAGCATTTTCATGTAAATTCCAGTATCCATATTAATCATGCGGGAGTGACGTCGCGTATCACTGATGTGTGTAGCTTAAACAATACCACCAGAAGCTGCTACCGCGTTGCGTGTTGTTACCTAACTTCCGTGTTCGCAATCTCCGGTGTCCGTGAGTCTCCGTGTCCCTGGACACGCTTCCACGAGCATAGGATGTTGCAGTGCTGTTCCCCTTCAAATTCAGAAAACAAATTACCGTTCCTTATCAAAGTGCTGCGCCATTTTGTGTGCGGCTTCTATAGCGCCGTGGTAGGGTATTGTGGCGCATGGTTTCATTGTGTACCGTAAACGCAGACGAGTGCCTAGAAAATGGAAAAAAAATCAATTCCGTAACTTCTTTTCGAGTTGAGTCACGTGTGAGATGTTGCGCCGGTGTTGGTCTATCTCTATCCATCTCCCTCTCTCTCTCTCTCTCTCTCTCTCTCTCTCTCTCTCTCTCTCTCTCACACACACACACACACACACACACACACACACACACACACACATACGCTCTTTCTCTGTCCAACACATCAGAGACCCCAAACTCAATTGGTCGTGGGAGTCTGTACAGATAACACACTCAGATTATAGTGCTTCCGTTTTGTATTTGGTGGTTTTGTGCGGTACAGCGATGGTGAGAACAATTTTAAATTCAAGTTTATTACTTTACTCTTTCCTAAGTTATAAGAGATTTTTTTTAAATAATTTGTAAAAATTGTTAATCATCATTACTGCATTTCAATCTACATGACTAATCTGCTGTTCACACTCAAGTGACTATCACAGGATTCTTCAAGTCACCTTCAGACTATTTTTCTACCGCTCCACTCTCTAACAGCACGAGGGAAAAATAAAAAAAAAATGGTTCAAATGGCTCTGAGCACTATGGGACTTAACATCTGAGGTCATCAGTCCCCTAGAACTTAGAACTATTTAAACCTAACTAACCTAAGGACATCACACACATCCATGCCCGAGGCAGGATTCGAACCTGCGACCGTAGCAGTCCCGCGGTTCCGGACTGAGCGCCTAGAACCGCTAGACCACCGCGGCCGGCAGGAAAAATCAACACTTAAATCTTTCCGTTATTTTATTACGATGATAATTTCTCCCTATGTAGGCTGGCGACAATGAAATACCTTTTCATTCAGAGGAGAAAGTTGTTGAATGAAATTTCGTAAAAAGACTTCGCCGCAACGAAAAATTCCTTGCTTGAATGACTGGCACTTCAGCTTGCGTATCATATCCGAGCACTCTCTCCCCTGTTCCACTATAATACAAAACGAACTGCCCTTGTTTGGACGACGGAGCGTGGTGCCGCTGTGATTATGATTCTGGACCCGCATTCGAGAGGACCACGGTTCAAAACCGCATCCGGCCATCCTGATTTTCGTTTTCCGTGATCTCCCTTTAATCGCTTCAGGCAGATACCGAGATTGTTCCTTTGAAAGGGCAGAGCCGACTTCCTTCCCTAATCCGACGACACCGAGGGCCGATGACATCGCTGTTTGGTTCCCTCCCCCCCATATCAGCCAACCTAGTTCGGACGTTTTAGATGTCCTTCGTCAGTCCTATTTGGTAATTCCCTCCCAGCGGATATGAGCTGAATTAATCAGATGTGTCAAGCTTAAAGTGTGCACCGGCCTGAGTGTCGAACCACGACAGTTAGCTAACACGAACAACGTTCTCCTTATTGAATGACGTTATCACGCCTAAAACACCGACTCATTTGTTCAACTTGCCACTGGTTAATCTGAAAACATTTTATCGTCGATTATGTAGGAGTATTATGAGAAACTGGAGTTAAGAATTTTTAAGTAATCGAAACTTACATTTTAACAGTCTTATGACGCATGTCCATAGTATTTTCTTGAATTTAGGGCATAATATTATACTTACGATATCAGTCTCTGTAATATCTTTGGATCTCTCATATGCAGCAGGAATTCTTCGCTCCTGTAAGGTGAATTACTGTTTGCTCATTAAATTTGGCAAGGTATGACATTTATTGGAGTCCTGTTGGCAGAGCTGTATCTCTCGTGCTGCATCAGCAAACATGTTGTAGTCTGAAATGCAGATAAGCCACTCGCTGGGAGTCGTTGAGTTACGCAGGCGTCTCCGGACACATGCTGTGTTGGTGCACATAGTACTCCGGATAAAACGATTTGTAAGGGTGTTTGTTTTTTCATCTAGGCGAGTAGACCAAGTGACAGGAAATGTCAACATAAATTTTAAAGTAAGCACGTAGCGCGAATAAAAGAGTCGATCGCAAGTGAGTGACACAGAGGAACTTGTTGTAGAAATGGTCTCATGGCTGTTGTACATGGGCAGGGAAGGGGGAAAAGGTTGTTGGATTCTGCTTACGACGACAATGTACAGGAAGTCGAGCGGTCGGAGCTTGCGAGTGGGCGTCCAGGGCTACCGTTAAGTGACACGACAGGAAAGTAGGTAAAATAAAGAGAATATTGTTCAGTGTACGGAATACAAAGGGCGCATCCGGGTCGGAAGTCACCAGGCTGAGGACAGTCTATGAGGTCGAGCAAATAAATAATTGTACAACGAATGGGGAGGCGATTCATGTTAACTGATTTCGGTGGCCGGTCCTGGAACGCAGAGTCAGAGGCTCTGTCTCCAAAAACGACGTGTGTTCTGCTCGAGGTCTGGATCACAAAAGAGAAACAACTGCGTTCTGCACTGCAGAGTCCTCCAGAGTCCACACACGTGACGTGTATCCCACGCTCACTATTGGCTAAAGCCAATGGCGTGAGTTTGCTAGCAGTTTCAGCGGAGTACTCAAGGCGCCTCTTGTCAGCAGCTTTAACTGGACAGAACTACCTCGGTTCTAAAAGCAGGCAACTTGTGTCACCTAGGCACAATGGAGGTTGCTCTGGGACAAAACTTGTAAACATTTCACTCGGCATTTGAAATAAAAATTTTAAATCAATTCCCTAACATATTCCTTGACTGGCTGCCACCGTGTACAGTATCAATGGCCCCCAATGCAAAGCACTCCGTGTTGGTTGAGTAAATGGAGGGCAGAGTCAATATCGCATAGGGTATCTAAGCACCGCTCTCCTCAGTCATAAGAACGTTAATCAAAGTCCTTTGATGCTGGCGCTGTTCCTGTATGGCAAGATACATGGAGGTTGTTCCTGCGTTAATCAAATGGTTCAAATGGCTCTGAGCACTATGGGACTTAACAGCTGTGGTCATCAGTCCCCTAGAACTTAGGACTACTTAAACCTAACTAACCTAAGGACATCACACACATCCATGCCCGAGGCAGGATTCGAACCTGCGGCCGTAGCAGTCGCGCGGTTCCGGACTGCGCGCCTAGAACCGCGAGACCACTGCAGCCGGCCTCCTGCGTTAATCCGTCGTGTGTGTGCACCCTGACCATAGCTCCTTCAAGGTGACACCGACAGAGTGGCATGAACGCCGCCTAGGTATGATTCACTGCCGCGCGGGATTAGCCGAGCGGTCTTAGGCGCTGCAGTCGTGGACTGTGCAGCTGGTCCCGGCGGAGGTTCGAGACCTCCCTCGGGTACGGGTGTGTGTGTTTGTCCTTAGGCTAATTTAGGTTAAGTAGTGTGTAAGCTTAGGGACTGATGACCATAGCAGTTAAGTCCCATAAGATTTCACACACATTTGAACATTTTGTATGATTCACTACCGTGTGATGCTCCGGTAAACAATGCACGTTAGTACATTCCCGGAGAATGGTGAAGCAGTTAGCCTGGTTCATCGCCGCTTCGCCGCGACCCTCCTTCCGTAACTAACCAAGGCATTCCGGAGGGTAGGCTAATAGGCTTCGCGCAGAGGAGCCTCCATGACAGGGCAGAGTGATATGCACTACGGCGTCGACGACAAGCTGTCCACGTGGTTTTGATGAGCTGCCAGCAGCTGGGTGAAGTATGATGGATCGTATTCAGTTTCCAGGCCACTAAGCCATTCAGACACAGTGGTCAGCGCGACTGCACGGACTACCCTAGCACGTCCCCCATCAGAGCCAAATTCTCAGCTTACCTGCAGACTACTAATGTAGTGCCGCTTGCCCATTACCCTCACTGGTCACGGCATTTCGCCAGTTTCCGTAAGAGTTCGTTTCTCGCATTTGTAGGCTCATAGAATCCTTTTGACAGTGTTGACTGGAATACTCTCTTTGATATTCTAAAGGTGGCAGGGATAAAATACAGGCAGCGAAAGGCTATTTACAATTTGTATAGAAAGCGGATCGCAGCTATAAGAGACGAGGGGCACGAAAGGGAAGCAGTGGCTGAGAAGAGAATGAGACAGGGTTGTAGCCTATTCCCGATGTTATTCAAGTTGTATATCGAGCAAGTAGTAAAGGAAACCAATGAAAAATTTGGAGTGGGAATTAAAGTCACGGGAGAAGAAATAAAAAGTTTGAGGTTTGCCGTTTCCATTGTGATTTTGTCAGAGACAGCAAAGGACTAGTAAGAGCAGTTGAACAGAATGGACAGTGTCTTGAAAGGATTATATAAGATGAACATAAACAAAAGCAAAAAGAGGATAATGGAATGTAGTCAAATTAAATCAAGTGATGATAAGGGAATTAGATTAGGAAATCAGACACTTAAAGTAGTCAATGAGTTTTGCTGTTTGGGAAGCAAAATAACTGATAATGGTCGAAGTAGGAAGGATATAAAATGTAGACTTTGTGAACATCGAAAATTGATTTAAGGGTCACGAAGCCTTTTCTGAAATATTTGTATATTTGTATGGAGTGTAGCGATATATGGATGTATGGATGTGGAATAGGACAATAAGCAGTTTAGACAAGAAGAGAATAGAAGCTTTCGAAATGTAGTGCTACAGAAGAATGCTAAAGATTAGATAGACATATCACGTAACTAATGGCAAAGGTACTGAATAGAACTGGGGAGTAGAGAAATTTGTGGTACAACCTCACTAAAAGAGGGGATTGCTTGGTAAGACACATTCTGAGGCATCAAGGGATCACCAGTTTAGTACTGGAGGGAAGTGTGTGTGTGGGGGGGGGGGGGGGGGGGGGGGAGGGGCCGTAGAGGGAGACCAAGAGATGAATACACTAAACAGATACAGAAGGATGTAGGTTGCAGTAGTTACTTGCAGATGAAGAGGCTCACACAGGATAGAGTAGCGTGGAGAGCTGCATCAAACCAGTCTTTGGGCTTCAGACCTCCACAACGCCAATTAAACTATCTGCAGTAAACAGATAATAAGCTTGTTGAACTGATGTGTCGATGGGAAGATGAAAAGAACATAAGACCAGTGGCAGCTCAGGCACATCACCGCGCTACATGGCATCGAACAATTGCAATCTCGTTTTCATGATGCTGCGCAGCTCACAATTATATGCAAGAATGTTTTACGAAAATAATAACACTTTTCTTTTCGCCGCAATTATACAGCTGCCAGTTATTCTTTATACTCCGCTCTTTGTGCTAATGGCATCACTGCAAAAATATTATTATGTTAGATACGTGTTTCAAAGTTTTACTTACCTTCAAAGTAGTCACCAGCATTGTGTGTAGCACTTTTGTCTCTATGCTGTTCATTTTTGGAACACAACCTACGACCAGCTTAGAGACATAAATGATGACACTTTCTGTAGGACCTGACCATCATTTTTGAGGACAATGCCCAAGCAACTACAGTGCAACCTGTGTCCTCCCCCGGTAGCTGAATGGTCAACGCGACAGATTGTCAATCCTAAGGGCCTGGGTTCGATTCCCGGCTGGATCGGAGATTTTCTCCGCTCAGGGACGGGGTGTTGTGTTGTCCTAACCATCATCATTTCATCCCCATCGACGCGCAAGTCGCCGAAGTGGCATCCAATAGAAAGACCTGCACCAGGCGAACGGTCTGCCCGACGGGAGGCCCCAGTCACACGACATTTACATTTAGTGCAAGCTGTTACTGATTTGTTTGACTGATGGGGCTGCTAAATGCTATACCACCTACTGAACTCCCCTGACTTAAACCCTCTTGAGTTCATCTCGATTTCTAAACTGAAGGAAACACTTCACGGCATTCGCTTCAGAACTGCTATAAAATCGTCGGGCAATAGACCGCGCCGCTTGAACTGTCAACACAACTGGCTCTGCTAAGAGAATCCTACGACTTCAACATCGCTCGCAACGGGTTATACACAATGCTGGTGACTACTCTGAAGGTCAGTAAAACTTTGAACATGTATCTATTTTGGCCGGCCGCAGTGGCCGAGCGGTTCTAGTCGCTTCAGTCCGGCACCGCGCTGCTGCTACGGTCGCAGGTTCGAATCCTGCCTCGGGCATGCATGTGTGTGATGGATCTTAGATTAGTTAGGTTAAAGTAGTTCTAAGTGTAGGGGACTGACGACCTTAGATGTTAAGTCCCATAGTGCTTAGAGTCATTTGAACCATATCTATTTTGTACGAGCTGTAAATAAATAGTTGCCATTATTAAAGTTCCCATCAAGCAGTATGCCTACACCATAAATTGTGTGCCTCACTGCACATTGAAAATTATATTTTAAGGAAAATATGCGAACTACGCAATAGCGGTTGACAACGAGATGTGTAAGATTACATGAGATGGCGGATCCAATGACAGAAGTCTGTTCTATAAATCACTTTTTATACACACTTGACACAGTCAAGCGTGTAGAAAATCGTTCTTAATATTCAATACAAAATTACTCACACCAAAAGAATTATCCGAATGTGACGGAAATCTGTGGAAAGAACTTCAAAAATCGAGCAAGTCAGTAAAGCTTTTGCGCACCTCTGGTCCTAATGTAAGCAGTTACTAGGCTTGGCCTTAATTGATAGTTTTTAGAATCCTGGCGGAGGTTCGAGTCCTCCCTCAGGCATGGGTGTGTGTGTTTGTCCTTAGGATAATTTAGGTTAAGTGGTGTGTAAGCTTAGGGACTGATAACCTTAGCAGTTGAGTCCCATAAGATTCCACACACATTTGAACATTTTTTTGATAGTTTTTGGATATCTTCCTGAGGCATGTCATACGAAATTCTGTCCAATTGGTGCGTTGGATCGGAAAAATTCCGAGATAGTTGGAAGGCGCTACCCATAGTGCTCCAAACGTTCTCAATTGAGGAGAGATCAGGCGACCTTGCTGGTCAAGCACGACGACAAACAGCAGAAACTCTCGCCATAGGCGGGCGGGCATTATCTTGCTGAAATGTAAACCCAGGATGGCTTGCCATGAAGGATGGTTCAAAATGGCTCTGAGCACTATGGGACTTAACTTCTAAGGTCATCAGTCCCCTAGAACTTAGAACTACTTAAACCTAACTAACCTAAGGACACCACACACATCCATGCCCGAGGCAGGATTCGAACCTGTGACCGTAGCGGTCATGCGGGTCCAGACTGTAGCCCCTAGAACCGCACACCCACCCCGGCTGGCTTGCCATGAAGGAGAACAAAGTGGGGCTCAGAATATCTCCGACTTGCCACTATGCTGTAAGGGTGCCGCGGATGACAACCAAAACTGTCCAGCTATGAAAAGAAATGACTCTCCAGACCATCACCACTGACCGTCGGGCCGTATGGCAGGCGACAGTCAGGTTGGTATCCCACCGCTGTCTGGAGGTTCCAGACAAGCCTTGGGCCTGGAATCTCATCGACTGGAGCAATATCGCTTTCAGTGATGAGTCTCACTTCGAACTAAACTCCGATGACCAGCGGTGAAGCGTCTGGAGACGCCCTGGATAGCGGTGGGGTACCAAGCTACACAGACCTAGAATTAGGAGCGATGGTCTTTTCATAGCAGGAGCCTTTTTGTTTTCATCTGCGGCACCCTTACAGCACAACGGTACATCGAAGATATTGTACGACACGTTTCGTTGCCCTTCATTGCAAGCCATCCTGGGTTGCAGTTCAGCGAGATAATCCCCGCCCGCACACGGAGAGAGTTTCTACTGCTTGTCTCCGCGGGTGCCAAATCCTATCTTGGCCAGCAAGGGCGTCGGATCTCTTCTCAATTGAGAACGTTTGGAGCACTATGGGCAGGACTCTGCAACCAGCTTGGGACATTCACGATCTTCCGCCAATTGGAATTGGAATTTCGTACGATATCCATCAAGAGGACATCCAACAACTCTATCAATAAATGCAGAGCCGAATAACTGCTTGCATGAGAAGCAGAGCTGGAACAGCATGTTACTGACTCGCTCAATTTGTAAAGCTCTTGCTCCTGAATAAATCATTCAATTTTTCTGAAATGTAATTATTTGTTTGTCTGTTCGCGTGCATCACATCCACCGATTTCCGTCCCATTCGGATAACTCCTTCGGTTTTCGTCGGTTGTATTTATTTTATTACTATTTTTTCTTCTTGGAGTATATAACCCTCGCAGGGTCACTGCCTTATCGAAGGCACCTTCGGTGCCGGAGGGTTTGAGCACTTCGGTGAAGTCGAGAGCTGCGCCATAGCTACCGACAGGGTCACCCTGCCCGGAGTGCTCTCGACAGAAGACAGAAGGAAGAAAGCTTAGGGTTTAACGTTCCGACGACGTCGAAGTCATTAGAGGCAGAGCAGAAGCTCGGATTGTTTCGAGGATGGGGACGGAAATCGGCTGTGCCACGTCAAAGGAACAATCTCGGCATTGGCCTGGAGCGATTTTGGCAAATCACGGGAAACATAAATATGGATGGCCGGATGCGGATTTGAACCGTCGCGCTCCCTAATAGGAGTGCAGTTGAAACGTCCCTTTAGAAAAATTATAAATGACTGTGCTGATAAACCTCTTACGTTATTTGATTTTCAAACAGATGAGCAAAACTGAACGTACTCAGACTTTTCTCTCTTTACTTCTTGGAGATCTCCCTTCGTTCATCATTATTCCCAAAAAGTTCTATCTATACCTGTATTTCCTAAACCCTAATGTTTGGATCATACCCTCTTTCAAAATAATTATTTCTCATTGTACGTTACTCATTTTGGGCGAAATCTTTTTCATATAACTTCTCAATGCATTTCTTCCACTTTATCACAATTCATTCTCTTATATAGCTTACCCCCTCTTAAGCTAACTTAAATCTACTGAGCTGAGATATATGTATTAAGGGACGAGGCAATGCTGCAGCACACAACCATTAACACAAACAGCAATGACAAAAAAATGCAAATTGACAAAGCAAGCAGCAGTATATCTAAATTAGCAAAGCAAATGCAACATGACAACTAATGTGAGCCAATTTGCAGCAACAAGAAAAATAAATCAGTGGTAAAACTAGGACTGTCTTTATGGACTGTGAGAAAATTTTTGCTTTTGACCACCATTGTATCGATAAGTGTGTGCATTTGATATATTTGTTAGCGTTAATATAAATTTTTTTTAACAAATATGTATTGTCCAATGCCCAAAACAATTTGTAAAGTTTTTTGTGGGGAGCATGGGGGCTATGTAAGTAGGCTGTTCAGGTTTTTATGTTGGTAACGGCACATAGCACTCTGTATGAAAATCACTGACTGTGCTGTGTGCAGTCTGTGGTTGGTTTGCATTGTTGGAATATTTGCTATTATAGCGTTGCGCAGTTGAAGGTGAGCCGCCAGCAGTGGTGGATGTGGCGAGAGAGATAGCAGAATTTTGAGAGCGGACGATCTGGACGTGTGTCCATCAGAAAGAGTAAATTTGTAGTACTGGGTATCATGAACTGATATATATATATATATATATATATATATATATATATATATATATATATATATATATATTCCAAAGTCATCATATATATATGATGACTTTGGAACATTATTAAGCTAAAAATCTTTCATTTGCTAAGTATGCCTATCAGTAGTTACTGCCTTCAGTAGTTAGAATCTTTTATTTAGCTGACAGTATTGGCGCTAGCTGTATTGCAGTAGTTCGAGTAACGAAGGTTTTTGTGAGGTGAGTGAGTCATGAAAGGTATAGGTTAGTCAGGGTCATTCTTCTGTAGGGATTATTGAAAGTCAGATTGCGTTGAGCTAAAAAAAAAAAAAAAAAAAAAAAAAAAAAGCAAGTGACAGAGAACATACCATAAAATTATCGTTAGCCATGTGTAAGCCAAGTCTGAGTCATTAAAACTGTTGTGTGTTCTATGATACTGGTTTTTAAGATAGGAACAAACGTACATTTGATAGAGTGCACCACTGTATGCACCATCACTTAATTAAAATATCGTATTCGATGGTGCAACATCTCTTTTTTGTCTTTTTGCACCTATCATTTCATTTTTTAAATAACTTCGTAATTTACTGACGTGCGCCTTACAATTATCACTTAGCAGCCTGCTCATTATAATAATAATGTTTCATCTTCGCATATAGGCACTCTGCCCACATTTTATTATTTTCAGTAATTGAACTCTTTTTACTATCATGTTACTCTGTCAGCTAGGACCATTGATATATTTTTAAAAAAATCGGGTACCCGATATATCGATATTTAAAACTGTATCACTATCGGCACTCGACGCATCGAAAAAATTATCGATAAGCAGACGGAAAAATATCGATATACCGGCCAAAACAAAATTTGCTGCACATTGTAAATATACTGTCATTTTTGGAGTTGCATATTTAACTATTGATTTATTATTAGATATTTTGTACATCAACAAGCTGACAGCCTGCTTATCCCTCTTAGAGCAAGAATTGACAGAAAAACGATTCACGTACACGCTTGGCGATAACCACCTAGCTAACAATGGTAACTGCAGGTTAAGTCGCATATTAAAAGTTGTCAGACCGGTCCGTATTTCGGTTTCGTCACATATCGGATTTGTCAGAAACACTTCATTTTGATTTCCTGGTTTTTCATTTCTGCAAACGCCAGCGACCTAGCAGCTGCAGTGTCAAAATTGCATGTTGAAGTTAAACATTGAAGTTTCTTTTGATAGCGACGAGCGCCGATTCCGTCAGCATTTTTCCTCACAAATCTCCTCCCACAGCAAAGACCAATCTTCTCAGTTAGATGTTTGTTCACCAGTTTCAGCAACTGTTTTTGAAGACTGCTCATGTGAAGATGTAGCACATAAGTTTCGTTAAAAAATGTTTTTTTAACGCAACTGGTGTGCTATTTCTTCACATCAGAATTCTTGTTATTCCATTCACCCTCCCCCCTCCCTGTGCGATCGGACTTATAGTACTTCTTCTTTGTGCCATCTATACTTGCTCCACACAGTCAAACAGAAAGACTGGACATGATGAAAACTCAAAAAGTAATAAGACTCCTTCACACAGTGAAATTAAAATTTTTTTACTGCAATTTCAAAAGAACTTCAAATATTTAACGAAAATGCCGAAAAAAATATAATATAAAATATGGTATGGCCACTCGATATTGTTACTTCGATATCAATATGGCAGTGAAAGAGATGTTGTCGATATCTATCGATATGTTTCTGGGAAAGACGGATTTATCGATTTATTGATAGTTTATCAACAACCCTACTGCCAACATTTTTCTTCTACCGTATTTTGATTGATTTTAATTTAAGATGATAAATTTTATTCTTTTATTGAGCTCACATTGGTGCTCTCTAGCAGATGTACGTTTGCCTCCATCTCAAACAGCGGCGTTACAGACCACACAGTAGTTTTAATGTCCCAGTACTTGATTGTACAGTTTGTAATAAGTTACGATAACTATAGTCTTATGGTATGTTCTCTGTCACTTTCTTTTATTTTTGTATTATACTTATTTTCACGAACACATTTTTCTGTGTACTTTGTGTTTTAAGTTAATTGCTACTACAATCGAAACCGGTCACATCGCTGTATGAATTTGCGATCAAGACAAATAATAAAATAATTGTGTATTCCATATACGTTATTGTGACGTCACCACTAGCAAGACGCATGGCGGCACAGTGAAATACAAATATGTATGGCGTGATAGCGCCAAATGTGCAAATAAATTTAAGATGTGCTCCTAACCACCACATCGCAATATTCTGAAAGAAGCGGCAAACTTAGATGCCAACCTAGCCATTACCTCGGTAATTGCGACACATTTTCTAAGAACCGCGAAATGTTTGTGACACTCATGGCTGTAAGTATCAGAGATGCTCGTATCACACGTGGCAATTTAAGATGTGCTAATTGGCAACAACCCAGAGAAGAAGAAAAAACTCATTATATACGCTACGTAGTAACGTAACACTGCAACTCAAAATATTGCATATTTTACGAAATAATATCCAATAAATCCACGAACAAATCATTACTACACTTACTCTTACCTTTCTTGTCGTCTATCGTGGTATATTTTGAAATCGATAATAGGCAGCAGTTGAAAAACCCTGCAGGAAGAATGTATGTTCATTTTGTGTATTGGAAAGGAAAACATAGGTACGTTACACAAATAAAATTCTTTTCATCAGAAATAAAAAAGACTGATCTAGATACTTTTTATTGGAACCGCCTGCATATATTTTCTGCAATGTTTCGTCACTCACTAAGTACTTAGGTACAATTTGTTAATCCCAAAAGCTATGTAATAGTACTAATCAGACAATCAGATTCAAATTAAATATTTCGTTTTAAAATGTAGGATTTCAGACTGTTAGGGCAAACGTGCATACGTGACAAACAATATTCAATAAGCACTGCTTACGAAAGCGCGTCGCTCACATTCGTCACCAAATAAACTTTCACATGGCTGCAGTCCCGTTTGGAGAAATAATTTAAGTAGCGCTCCTTTATACCTCCTTTGGTTTTGGTTTCACTTGTCTAGAGCACAATAAAGTGGAAGGTCTGCAAATTAGAGGTGGGGATAGGTACACCTAGTTTGCTTTTCAAATATCTCTAACTCTTTCTTTATGCATAAGACGAATTAACCAAATGCGGCAGGCCTATATTCTGTGAAAATATATATTTTTATAGCGTTCTACTTCAAGAAAACTTATTTTTCACAAACATTTAGTTTTAAGTTAAAATATTATTGCACGCATTTTATTTCTCGATTAAAAACCAGGACAGCTAAGTGTCCCAAATTATTTACTCGGGACAACAGGACATTTATGTGAAAAGTGGGACTGTACCGGCAAAACCGGAACGTCTGGTCAGCCTAGCTGTCAGCACATACTCGGCTACAGAGAGAAAAATTCATTCTAAATCTCATTTAGTTCATTTATTTTCCGCAAGAGACACAGCATCTGTGACTAGTTCAGGAAATATCCGTAAGAGGAGCCACCACTTGTTTTCAGTACGTACTTCCGTTCTGCCTGGACAATACCACAGCCTGAGATAACAGTCTACAGCTAGATCCACATCTACATCTACACTCTGCAAGCCACCGTGAGGTGACGTAAGAGGCGCGACACTATTTTTTGTTATCCGCTGTGACAGGTACGCGCTAAGCGCCTAGCGAGCGACACTTCTGCGCGCAGTATCGCGTTAGTGAGAATACTATGGTTTATATTGATTTGTAACATAGTTTAATAGGCAGAATACGTAGAGCAATAAAAACCGACAATAACTAAAAATGACAGCACATAAGTTTCTTAAGGAACCTGGGAGGTACGAAACGTCACGTTCTGATTCTCTTGTAACGTACAGATATTTACTGAAGAATGTCACTCTCCTTTCATAACAAAAATTTGCTAGTAAGCACCAGAAGACCTGGACTTCTGCAAAAAGATGGCGTATATGTGCCCAACAACGCGAAGTTTTGTTCGCTACGCTTTCACCAAATTAGTGAACGTGGAACATAGGAAACTTGTACGGATTTTAATACCTCCACTAACTAACGTACAATATAAGCCACTACAGGTGTAGCCGAATCAGAAACCTCACAGACGCGACAATAAAATGTCGAAGGAAACCAAACTGTTTCCCAACACAAAAGAAACCAATTCCACGATAATTGTTAAATCTGAACCACAAACGGCAAGAATCTCCAACATATTCGCTTCTGAGGCAAAAGCAATTTCATTTACAAAAATATTCATGTATTAGAAAGTTAGGTCAGCCGGAAGAATGGGCAAATTGTTAGACACCATAAAAATTTTTTACGTTGCAGTGAAGGAACAGGCAACAACAGAAATATATGATGCCCAGGTATGAAATATTTGTTTATATTCTCTTGCTTTCAGTAGAGTAAGTTGCAATCATACAGATATTCGAAAGTACTTATTCATGAATAAGTTGTAGTTTATGCCCCTGAATCAATAATATTTGGCTATTTTTACATTTATTTCACATTAATTTAGTCTTTGGTTATAAATGAGAAAACATGCGCTGCATCAAAGATCATATTTTTGTAGGCGACAGTATTTTGTTGTTTGTCGTTTATTGAGCCCCATATGTAGAGGGCTTAGTTTTTTTATGTATTTAATTACATTTTTAACGTAGTTCTGCTTACAACGATGTCCACCAGAAGCTCCAAAAAGGTCTCGATCAACCCGGCGGGTGTGTGGGCCTGGGACGACAACTCTTGTGGCCTCATATACCGCAAGTAAGTATCAGCAGTAAGAGAACGCTTGGCTCAGTATTGTTACAGAAGTTTACATTTATAGTTACTGAATAGCGAAAAATGATATAGACCTGATACAACACAGACGGTGAACCTGTGTAAGCTCATACCCACTACCTGGAACATAATGGTTCATTCATAGCTCTATTAATTTCTATTCGACGCCAATGTGTTTTTAAGACTTATAACAAGTAGCACTTTTCTCAGTACTCAGTTTTCGTAAGTGAACAGTGTTTTACGCTTTGGAAATTTTTCTTTACTGCTTCATACAAATTTACATCAGTGGATTGCCTTTCGAGATAATCGCTGATAAATTGATACTGTGAAGACACATCAAAAGCTGTCATCCTGCGAATTACTTCAGTTCTCTGAGTTTTAGCTGACATTTATTGGCTCCTAATTCAGTTACAATTTTTCAAACTAATATCTTATTCTTTCCAAGAAGGTTTGTCTATCGAAGCCGCGAGCTCCAAATGAAAGATATCGAATGTGCGATTCTAAATCGATCACGCGACTGTGGTGGCGGGCGTTATGATCATATTTATAGAGGTCACTGCAGCAACGACCAAAGAAGAGCGTTACTAAAATAGTTGCAAAGGAAACGACTTACCTCACTCGTCGTCTTGTCATCATGAGAAAGTCCGTTTGATGTGTGTGCTACGGGAAGCATTCCCTTTTTGCCAGAGCCAGGGTAGACTCTGCCGATGTCACGCAAAAATATGTGTGGAGTGTCACATTTCCGGCAAAAATTCAAACAATTTTCTACATTGCATGAGCATGGAATTAGATTCTTCCACATGAGGCAATAGACCGAAGAAACGTCTCCAATACCAGACATCCCACTCACTACCGTCATAAGTCGTTTGGGTTTACCTAGCATCTCACAAATAATCTATCATAACGCGCGCCAACACAGTCGCGTGATCGATTCAGAATCGCACGTTCTATATATGTCATTTGCAGCCCGCATCTTTGATTCTTGGTTATGGTGTCACTGGCAATGATGCAAAATGGTTTGAGTTTTATCTAACCGGAAACAAAGTGTGTCATTGCGAAGTACCTGTGCAGTAAGCAGTCATTCTTCATCTGACTGGGAATTAATTACATGTGCTGTTCCTCGAGGTTCCATCTTGGGTCCATTGCTTTTTCTTGTGTACATTAATGATCCCTCAGTTGTTATGTTGCCAGATGCTAAGTTTGTTTTGTTTTCATATGATACAAACATTGTAATAAGTAGCTAGTCAAGTACAGATTTAGAAATAACTGCTAATCAGTTTTAACTGACATTAATAAGTGGTTTAAAACTAATTCACTGTCATTAAACTTTGCGAAGACCCACTATATGCCGTTCAGAACCTGTAAGAGATTTCCTTCCAGCAAGTGTATAACATATGAAGACCTGCAGATCGAAGAGGTTAACAGTGTTAAATTTCTGGGGTTACAACTCGATAATAAATTAAGTTGGGAAGGGCATATCACAAATTTGCTTGAAACAGAAGATATCAGGAGAATGGAGTGGCTTGCCTGTTCTTCACACCTAAACCCCTTCGAGCACGTCTGGGATACTCTCGGTCGGCGCATCGCTGCACGTCTTCAAACCCCTACGACACTTAAGGAGCTCCGACAGGCACTGATGCAAGAATGGGAGGCTATACCCCAGCAGCTGCTTGACCACCTGGTCCAGAGTATGCCAATCCGTTGTGCAGCCTGTGTACGTGTGTATGGTGATCATATCCAATATTTATGTCGGGACAAATGTGCAGGAAACAGGACGTTTTGTAGCACATGTGTTTCGGGACTGTTTTCTCAACTTATCACCAATACTGCGGACTCGCAGATTTGTGTAGTGTGTGTTCCCTATGTGCTTATGCTATTAGCGCCAGTTTTGTGTAGTGCCACGTTGTGTGGCACCACATTCTGCAGCTATCCTTACTTTATGAGCATGAATGTATTGTGTCATATGGGATCATATTCTGGGGCAACTCATCAAATTGAGCAATACTGTTTGGGTGCAAAAGCAGGTGATAAGAATCATTTGTGGTGTAAATTCAAGAACATCGTGTAGAAATCTGTTCAACAAACTTTGTATTCTAATCACTGCCTCTCAGTATATTTATTCCTTAAAGAAATTTGTTGCAAATAATTCTTCTCTATTTCTAACCAATAGCTCAATACATGGTATCAATACTAGGAATAAGAACAATCTACACAAAGACCTAAAAGCGCTTACCTTGGTCCAAAAAGCGGTCCAACATTCAGGAACACACATTTTCAATAAATTGCCAGTAACCATTAAAAACTTGGTTTCAGATAAAGCGCGGTTTAAATAGAGTATGAAAGACTTTTTGATAGGCAACGCAACTCCTTTGACTGTATAGATGAATATCTCAACAGAGACTGTTAAGCCAGCTTAAGTACAAATGTCTGTTAGATTTTAGTTTTGACAGCACTTGATCACAACAGTCAAGATTAGGTATTTTGTGCATGATAAATTTATTAATAGTGCATAACAATGTTTCATTCTGACAGCGTGTTAATTCTTTAAATATTAGTTGTTCCAGTTTACCGCATTGTATTCACCTATTTCGACAATCTCCTGATGAATTATCAGGGTATTAAGTATTATATTCAAATGTTTTATGTTTTTATGTTATACTTTCTGACATGTTTCACAGCCACGAGCACTATCTCATTTATTGGTTCTATGGAATGAAAGCTGAATCTAATCTGATCTATTCTCAAATTTCAGTTTTGGAGAAACATTGTACTGATGTTTATTTGAAGCAAATATGGATAGAACATTATGCTAATTTTTTCTACAAGAATGTATAATTTGTTTTTTGAGGACGATTGGGGAATAGCCTTGAAATGACAAAACGTAATGACTACCAAAATGCTGTCGTGAGCTCGATATTGGACTCGCTCTGTGAATGGAAAATGAGCTTGCGATGGTCAGTATCAGGTTTTGAAACTTGTCTTCCTAATCACCAAGCTTGTTAGCTAAGTAATGTGAGCTTGTGGGTGCTATTCTGTCATTCTGCGCAACGGATTAATCTGAGATGTACCCTTTACCCTGTGGCTCCTGCAAGATGCAATTTCCACCCCCACACTACTACGGAAGTCAGACAGCAATAAATATCTTCTGGTGTCATCCGCTGTGAGGAAATGACACAAAAATTCTCAAAATTTCTTACATAACTAGTGGCATACTTGAGTACTGGAGTAGTGCTAGTTAGTATAAGAAAAACATGAAACTAACAAAAATTATTATTTATTTTGCAAAAATTCTGAGAAATCACAATGGCACTATTAGTTATGAACTGAACAAGTTATTTCTGGGTTCTTTTTGGAATCTGAAGTTACCTCTTAAGGATAGGATTCGCTAATGAAATTTCTATACAAAGTTTAAGATTGTTATTGACTTGACAGAATGGCTGAGAGCCGCGCCTGCTCAACTTGAATAATTATCCGTTAGAATGTTGCTAGGTACGGTCGAGACTGTCATGTGTGAAATGCAGTGAAGTGTATTGTTGTGGAGGAAATATGGGGCTCGCAAGAGCTGTAGCGCACAATACCATTAGCTGCGATGACTGCTGTCTGTGCTGCTCGCTGCTGACAAATAAGATAACTCTTCTTATATCCGGATTGACCTTTGCCAAACAAACTCTCCCTACGCCTTGATGAAGTCAGGGACTCCTATTCGCCTCTAGTCTAACTATTGGCGTGATGCACCGGTCAGATAACCAGTCCACCGCGATGCCACTCAAAAATTCGCTCGCAGGCGTTTAACTATGACTCTGTCTGTTCACACCGCACAATAAGTGTGGCGGCCAACACAGTGAACAATGCTTAATTGCAAGGACTCAATATAGAGTCGCACTCTGATTCACTCTCGACATAGGTGCTCTCCCAGTGAAGTACTGAGGAGAGACTTGTTCCTCGCTCTTTGAGTACACTTACGAGCGCACACGCTCTCGTTACATGTTCTCGCTCCAAGAGGACAACAGAACAGCCCCTCTCCACGCCAGACCTGGAGGGGTATATCTTTCGGTCTCTTCCATTACTCCTTCAGCTCAAGGCGTCAGGAATATCATCTGCCAATTAGCATTGCTCTTCTAAAACTGGAGAATGACGTTTCGTTTAAGGCGACCAATCCGGAAATCTGTATCATCGGCGTTTGGCGTTTGCTGTCTCCCTGTGAAAACCTCTGAAACTGCATGCTATGTTTGTAAAGAATGCGTAGGCTGGTCGCTCCCACACAATGTAGCGGAATTTGCTTTTAAGCCGAACACAGGGTCATTCTCCCCTTTCACTCAGGCAAAAGCTGCCTGCTCCATGGGCAGTCGCCGTCCAACGTAGATAGGCTGAATCGTCCTCTGAAGGGACCAGCCTCTTGGAGTGCGGTCCGCCTCTCCCGAACTAAAAGCTCTTGTGACCGTCGTGTCTTGAATGTGTGTGTGTACGCCAGCCTCGAGTAACTCAACCCCCGTGGGCACTTGTTATTTGCGTATCGTTTACATGAATTCATACAACATTGACTTTATCTTATCTAGTTTGGGTTCGAATGAAGCGTCTTGATGTGCAGTATATGATTGTGAGAGCGGAATATGTAAGCAATGAAGGTCAGGAGACCACGACATCTTACAGTAAGTATAGTCACGAGTGGCGTACTTTTCTGAGATTCTGAAGTTTGCAGTTGGTTTTTAAACCGAGGCCTCCAAGCCTCTGATGCATCTCTTACTACCTCCCTGCCTACCTGACTATAACACAAAAATAAACTTATCATCGCAACAAATTTAAATTGCTGCCCAAATTTTGACCAAAGTGTCTCACGGTCCATAGAGATACTAGCCGGTGCAGTAAGATCCTGGTCAGGAATGTGGGATAAATCTATTCTCAAAGGACATTGGAAGGAACGTGATTATCCACAAGGATGCATAAAATTTATGCACTCGAGACGTCGGGAATTTTACACACATGACTCCTGAGTAAATCGACAAGAATAAGCTGGTGGTTTTTCCTTGTTCCATTAGCGGAGGAAGCGAATGCAAACCGTTCTTCTTGAGCAGGTCAATAACGCTCAATTTTAGAATTTTCAACAAATACGAATTTAATATATCTCAAAATATCGTCATAAAATTTGTTGTGCAGGTCAAATGGTGTGATAATTCAATTCTCTTTTTGTCGCTACAAACTTGCTCAAGTAGCCAATCACTCTGCTATGCCGCTACAACTACTAAAAAGTGATTTTCAGTAGCTGGTTCGAAAATAAACCCATTCAGCTCGAATTCTAAAATCTTCAAAATGATGGCACAAATTTTAAAAAAAATCTTCAAATTCCTGTACTCGGCTGCAGACGCACGCACAAGTTTTTCCGCTGCAACTGTTCATTTTTAACAAAGTATCAGGATGAACGGTGTCCTGAAATTCGCAACCAGTGAAATTCGCACCTAGAAAATGTCGAGTAAGGGTCCTCTAATCTCTCCATCCAATCTCCGCCCGTCACGTAGAATCGCCGCTCGGCAACTAGGATAGCCGAAGGTATTATTTTACGGCAGTGCGTGGCCGCAATAGCGTTTCCAGCAACATTGCTGCAACACGTCAATGCCCAGGCCATATCCTTCTTAGTTCTTCAGAATGAGATTTTCACTCTGCAGCGGAGTGTGCGCTGATATGATATGAAACTGAGCTACCGAAGCACGACTCACGCCCGGTCCCCACAGCTTTACTTCTGCCAGTATCTCGTCTCCTAACTTCCAAACTTTACAGAAGCTCTCCTGCGAAACCTTGCAGAACTAGCACTCCCGAAAGAAAGGATACTGCGGAGACATGACTTAGCCACAGTCTGGGGGATGTTTCCAGAATGAGATTTTCACTCTGCAGCGGAGTGTAGAGCACTTGCCCACGAAAGTCAAAGGTCCCGAGTTCGATTCTCGGTCGGGCACACAGCTTTAATCTGCCAGGAAGTGTCTTAGTTCTTGTCTATATGTGTTTGCCTTTCAATCTTAGCCTCGATTCTTCTCCCTCAGCCGATAGTGTTGGTGTGTCAAGTCACGTGAAACAGCATAATTTCGTTCTTGGAGATTAGGTTCGTCTAATGAATTACACGAACCACTGTTCCAAGAATACAGAAGCAGCTAGAAGTATGTAAAATTGGGAAAACGAGACGAACAACGAGAAATCCATGAACGTGATAAATGCATCTACAACTAGAGAGAAAGAAAAAGGAGTAATGTACACAAACAGCGAATTCGGAAAGAGCTCGTTCTCGCAGCTGTCGTTTTAGATCTGCAGTACTGAACTGAAATTTTATTCTACGTCGGTTATTAAGACGCCTGAACGTTTCTGAAGCTTCACCATTCGTTTTAAATGGGCATCAATTTGCCAACTGTTATTAATTTATTGCGATAGTTGTATACATTACTTTGCACGCCGTATAATTCTGGTCTACCACTTTAATAAATTCTTTGAGCCCTTCCACAAATGCAATGCAAATGCCTTGTACCAAGAAGCATATGGATGAGAAATGAACTTTAAAGATGTAAAATTTTTCAGTGCGTCGCGTCTGGCAGCTCAAAAATGTGGAAGAAAATACTTTTTAAACATTTATAACAAAGTTGCTAATTAATTATTTAGTGCTGGTTGACTAGTTTCGGACTTCGCCCATTTTCGCCATCCACTCCTTACACAGAACGAAATCTGTTACGAGTGGATGCGTTGATTGTAGAAAATAAAGGTATCATAAATAATATGGTTATGTGGTTACTATTTACGTATTTTGTATTGAGGATGTGTTTGGTGTGGACAGTTCTACGAGGATTGGAACTTTAATGGTGTCAACTATTTATTTACAGCTCGTAAAAAATTAGACACGTGTTTCAAAGTTTTACTGAACTTCAAAATAGTCACCATCATTGTGTATAACCCGTTGCCAGCGATGTGAAAGTAGTAGGATACTCTTAGCAGTGTCAGTTGTGTTGACAGTTCGAGCGGCGCAGTCTATTGCCCGATGAATTTGTAGCAGTTCTGAAGCGAATGCCGTAAATTGTTTCCTTCAGTTTAGAGATCGAGTTGAACTCACGGGGGCTAAGTCAGGGGAGTGCAGTAGGTGGTACAGCACTTAGCAGACCCATCAGTCAAAGAAGTCAATAACAGCTTGCACTGTACATGCTTGAGCATTGTCCTGCAAAATGATGGTCAGGTCCTGCAGAAAGTGTCATCACTTCTGTCTCTATGCTATTCATTTTTTGAACACAACCTACGACCAGCTTAGAGACAGAAGTGATGACACTTTCTGCTGGATCTATCATTTTACAGGACAAAGCTCAGCAACGTACAGTGCAATCTGTTACTAATTTGTTTGACTGATGGGGCTGCTAAGTGCTATACCACCTACTGAACTCCCCTGACTTAAGCCCTCGTAAGTTCAACTCGATTTCTAAACTGAAGGGAACACTTCACGGCATTCGCTTCATAACTGCTACAAATTCGTCGGACACTAGACCGCGGCACTCGAACTTTCAACACAACTGGCACTGCTAAGAGTATCCTACGACTTCCACATCGCTGGCAACGGGTTATACACAATGCTGGTGATTACTTTGAAGGTCAGTAAAACTTTGAAGTACGTATTTATAGTTGCAACTATTAAAGTTCCAACGCTCGTATTTATGCCACCAAACTTGAATGTATCTCAGACCTGCGTTCGAAGATGTCACAATTGTATCTACACCTTACTGTACCGTATTATGTTAATGTATGTGCAATATATATATGTATTGCGCACACACACACACACACACACACACACACACACATATATATATATATATATATATATATATATATATATAAAAATTGTGGTACCTTCATTAACCAGCATGATGTGAACCACGTGACAACGATATTTCATATACAGTGGAGAATTTGTTCTCATTGGATTACGCTGGCTTATTTATTGCAGGTATTATCACAGTTTTGATAGTAACACACTCGACACCAACATCATTTATAAAGTAGCCAAAACATGACGATATAACTATTGTGGCAGTTAAAAGAAGGAATTCAACCAATGTAATAAAGCCTACGCTGGACAGACGGACGTTTAAGGAGACCTGGACGTGAAATGACTGAAAGTTTCGGAAACATATTTTTGTCACCACCTGAAAGACAACTTTCTCTCGTTTCAAAAAATATATTTTTTATCTACTTTCCAATTGTTGATTTCGTCTTAAACGCTCTTTGAGCAAATGTCTGCGAACCAGCTATGCTCATGCGACAGGCAAGGAATATCACCATAAACATTTCTTGCCTGCCGCAGTCATGGAAACAATAAAGTCAATATACAGGGACCTCGCAGATACAAAATTGCTTAGCAGATGTCTACATGATCATACACGAAACCCTAATGAAAGTTGCAACAGCTGCGTGTGCAAAGAATACCAAAAGCAGAGTTTGTTCGATTGACAATACTCAGGTGTAATGGATGCTGTCATCTGTTTCAGTGACGGTATAATTAGCAAGACAAAATTAATGGACATATTAGGCATCCAGCCAGTAAATAATATGATGTTAGTTGTGTTGGATGCCACAGATTGTCAGGAAGTAGTTGAAGCTGAAAGGATTGCGAAATTCAGCTCTAACGGCCAGAGTAAGGAAAAGATTCCTGAAAAAGTCTGCAGAGGATGAAGAAGCAGCTGGCCAGCAAGAATAATGCTGCTGGAATGATCGTAAAGAGACATTCGGTGAGTCGAAAACACTGAGAACAATCTTTTCTCGTTTTCTCGAAACTACATTTTCAGGACATTAGGTACATAATTTTCACAATGATTTGACTTTGTTCACCAAATTCCTACAGAGTGAACCGTCCGTTATACAGAATATCGTATTTCTTTATAACAGATAATTAAACAGCTTTCCTTGTACAGCTTTAGTGAATGTCATTCAGTGTTGGTACAAAACCGCAGCTTCCTTCGCATTCTAGATCAAGATCTAGATCAAGAGTAACACGCGATGAAAGAGAGGCGTAGATATGCACCCCGTTTAACTCCAGGCGCCCTTAAAAAGAGACATACAGGATAGGTTAACAGAAGCGAAAATAACTTTTCAATTCTCAGCACGCACCTCAGAGAACAATACACACTCCATTGAAAATATCAAGAGAAATTTCACTAATTTACATATGTCTTCGAAGGCCAATTGATGGACATGCTAGGAGAAATACCTGTACAAATCTACATTCACACCACAAAGCTCCCAGAACAAATGTTAAATCAACAAACAGAATCACGCAGCAGAAAATTCATAGAAAATTTCCATAGAACCTCAATCAGCATATGAAAGGCACTCCATCATGCATTAATCATCAAATACGCGACTACAGACGATTCATAGAAACCTTCAAGAATACCTTAATCAGCATATGCATCGCAATCTATACAGCGAGAATTATCACAGCAGAATACTATTGTATGTAGATTTAATTGACATACTAATTAAACAATAAGTTTGCTGAAAGGAAATGAAATATTAATTGTACAACTGTGATGTGATGGGACACTGTCTTACACTGGGTATAGACATTGATCTAAATACAATAACGAAGTAGACTGAATACATCAAAGATTATATAAGACATAATAAAATTCGTTGCACCAACATCTGTCAAAATTGTGATAGTATTTACGATAAATAAGCCAGAGTGATGCACAGTATAGTTCAGTGAGGAACTTCTCCGTTGTATATGAAATGTCGTTGTCTCGTGAATCACATCATGCTGGGTAACGAAGGCACAACTGTTAAGGAAAATATATATTATGCAGATATATTAACATAATACAGTAAGGTGTAACTACAATTGTGACATATTTTGACACAGGTCTTAGATACATGTAAGTGTTATGACATAAATAGAACTGTCCACACCAAACACATCCTAAATACAAAATACGCAAGTAGTTATCATATGAAACACACTATTGCTGATAAACTAGTTGTATTATCCACATTCGACGCAACGACTCACTACAAATTTTATTCTCTGTAACAGGTGGCATCTGAAAATAGGCAAAGCCTGAAACTTGTCAGCCAACACTAAATAACTAGCAGCTCTGGTGTAAACTTTTAAAAAATGTATTTTTTTTCAGCTCTTGAAAGAGGAGTATCAGACCTTTGTATCAACTTCCACTAGCCGAAAACCGAACGGTTGCAACCCGTATGTAGTAGATAATAGTGGTATTGGTTTTACCAATTCTCGGACGAATTACTTTTAAATGATATATTCGAAATCAGATTTCAGCATTCCGGAAAAGGTATGTTCCCAGTATCAGTTAACAGGCTAAAGTTTTGGAAGCAGTTCGCCTGCTTTAAAAAAAGAAGGCATCCATGATGCCCTATTTCTTTTGTTCTTGCTAATTTTTTTCCTTGTGGTATGTAAATGTAGCAGAGCTCCACTCATATCCGCTATCTTGCTTTTGTTAATTATGCGGCCATAACGTGGCTCTTGTAAACACATTTGGTCCGGAAATGTTTTGCCGCAAACATTGCCGGGCAACAGTGACCGGCAATGTTGCTGTATGTTTGGCTGTAATTCATGTGGCCGTGATATTTCCATACAACACTGCCGGCCTATATTGTCAGCAGTAGCCAATTGTCACAGTCTGCGTAAACGTACTTTTACGTGGTGTTCTGGTGAAGAGGACTAGTGATGATCGAATAAGATTCGTAATGCCACATTTCTTATTATGAGAAGTAATCCTTTTTTTCTATTAGATGATTTTTGTTTAGTACTATATCTTCAGAGACTACAATTGAAGCCGGCCGGGGTGTCCGAGTGGTTCTAGGAGCTACAGTCTGGAACCGCGCGACCACTACGGTCGCAGGTTCGAATCCTGCCTCGGGCATGGATGTGTGTGATGTCCTTAGGTTAGTTAGGTTTAAGTAGTTCTAAATTCTAGGGGACTGATGACCTCAGAAGTTAAGTCTCATAGTGCTCAGAGCCATTTGAACTACAATTGAAAACAGATAAACCAATTTACAAACACAGAATTTAAAGATATAACCACTTCTACTTTCAAACAAGCCCTGATGTCACCATCCTCTTCATACTTCTCTACTATTTTTTTCAACCTTTCATCAAGTTTCGTAAAAGTTGTTTTCTTTCGTTTACCTTCCATACTTAATTCTGACCTCATTAATGCACATACCGAGTTCTCTGCTTCTGTATTCATAAACTCGATCATGTGTCTGATTTTAGGATTCGGTTTTCCGATAAGATTATTAATTTATTACGAGCCAGCTATCGCAGACATCTTCAGGTCGAAACGCCAGAGCAGCACAAATGAGGATTTGCAGCCTTACTTCTTCGTTTTCTCTGTATTCGCAAGTAAGTCCCAACTCTTGCACTTTCTCCAGACAGATTTCTTCGTATGGAAATCGCAGCCATGCACCTGAACCGACGGGCTCACAACTGTTAGCGAAGAAATTGCAGCTGATTCGAAATCAACAGTGACATTATTAGGATTCCGTTCAGGTACATTATCCATAACTCTGCGGAAAATACGGATATATCTACATCCACATTTATACTCTGCAAGCCACCCAATTGTGTGTGGCGGAGGGCACTTTACGTGCCACTGTCATTACCTCCCTTTCCTGTTCCACTCGCGTATGGTTCGCGGGAAGAACGACTGCCGGAAAACCTCCGTGCGCGCTGGAATCTCTCTAATTTTACATTTGTGATCTCCTCGGGAGGTATAAATAGGGGGAAGCAATATATTCGATACCTCATCCAGAAACGCACCCTCTCGAAACCTGGACAGCAAGCTACACCGCGATGCAGAGCGCCTCTCTTGCAGAGTCTGCCACTTGAGTTTGCTAAACATCTCCGTAACGCTACCACGGTTACCATATAACCCTGTGACGAAACGCGCCGCTCTTGTTTGGATCTTCTCTATCTCCTCCGTCAACCCGATCTGGTACGGATCCCACACTGATGAGCAATACTCAAGCATAGGTCGAACGAGAGTTTTGTAAGCCACCTCCTTTGTTGATGGACTATATTTTCTAAGGACTCTCCCAATGAACCTCAACCTGGCACCCGCCTTACAGACAGTTAATTTTATATGATCATTCCACTTCAAATCGTTCCGCACGCATACTCCCAGATATTTTACAGAAGTAACTGCTACCAGTGTTTGTTCCACTATCATGTAATCATACAATAAAGGATCCTTCTTTCTATGTATTCGCAATACATTACATTTGTCTATGGTAAGGGTCAGTTGCCACTCCCTGCACCAAGTGCCTATACGTTGCAGATCTTCCTGCATTTCGCTGCAATTTTCTAATACTGCAACTTCTCTGTATACTACAGCATCATCCGCGAAAGGCCGCATGGAACTTCCGACACCATCTACTAGGTCATTTATATATATATTGACAAGCAATGGTCCCATAACACTTCCCTGTGGCACGCCAGAGGTTACTTTAACGTCTGTAGACGTCTCTCCATTGATAACAATATGCTGTGCTCTGTTTGCTAAAAACTCTTCAATCCAGCCACACAGCTGGTCTGATATTCCGTAGGCTCTTACTTTGTTTATCAGGCGACAGTGCGGAACTGTATCGAACGCCTTCCGGAAGTCAAGGAAAATTGCATCTACCTGGGAGTCTGTATCTAATATTTTCTGGGTCTCATGAACAAATGAAGCGAGTTGGGTCTCACACGATCGCTGTTTCCGGAATCCATGTTGATTCCTACAGAGTAGATTCTGGGTTTCCAGAAATGACATGATACGCGAGCAAAAAAAAAAACATGTTCAAAAATTCTACAACACATTGATGTCAGAGATATAGGCCTATAGTTTTGCGCATCTGCTCGACGACCCTTATTGAAGACTGGGACTACCCGTGCTTTTTTCCAATCATTTGGAACCTTCTGTTCCTCAAGAGACTTGCGGTACACGGCTGTTAGAAGGGGGGCAAGTTCTTTCGCGTACTCTGTGTAGAATCGAATTGGTATCCCGTCAGGTCCAGTGGACTTTCCTCTGTTGAGTGATTTCAGTTGCCTTTCTATTCCTTGGACACTTATTTCGATGTCAGCCATTTTTTCGTTCGTGCGTGGATTTAGAGAAGAAACTGCAGTGCGGTCTTCCTCTGTGAAACAGCTTTGGAAAAAGGTGTTTAGTATTTCAGCTTTACGCGTGTCATCCTCTGTTTCAATGCCACCATCATTCCAGAGTGTCTGGGTATGCTGTTTCGATCCACTTACTGATTTAACGTAAGAGGAGAACTTCCTAGGATTTTCTGTGAAGTCGGTACATTGGATTTTACTTTCGAATTCACTGAACGCTTCACGCATAGCCCTCCTTACGCTAACTTTGACATCGTTTAGCTTCTGTTTGTCTGAGCGGTTTTGGCTGCGTTTACACTAGGAGTGAAGCTCTCTTTGCTTTCGCAGTAGTTTCCTAACTTTGTTGTTGAACCACGGTGGGTTTTTCCCGTCCCTCACAGTTTTACTCGGCACGTACCTGTCTAAAACGCATTTTACCATTGCCTTGAAATTTTTCCATAAACACTCAACATTGTCAGTGTTGGAACAGAAATTTTCGTTTTGATCTGTTAGGTAGTTTGAAATCTGCCTCCTATTACTCTTGCTAAACAGATAAAACTTCCTCCCTTTTTTTATATTCCTATTTACTTCCATATTCAGGGATGCTGCAACGGCCTTATGATCAGTGATTCCCTGTTCTGCACTTACAGAGTCGAAAAGTTCGGGTCTGTTTGTTATCAGTAGGTCCAAGATGTTATCTGCACGAGTCGGTTCTCTGTTTAATTGCTCGAGATGATAATAATATATATGTTTGTTTTCTTTTGTTTGGTAAAAATGCAAAAGCCACGTATAGATGCTTGTTCCGTACTTGGAATTTCAGAAGTCTGCTTTTCCGCCAAAAACTAATATCCTATCTCGAAAGCTATCATCACCGAAGAAAAACTGCTGCCGTCATTAGTGGTTAGTAACTCTGATTGAAGATCAACTTCTTGTTGTGTTTCTGGCTCTTTCTGATTGCCGTGAGATTTGGCCCGCTGCATGTATAATATCCTCTTCATTGCTTGCTGTTCTAGTATTTCGGTAACAAAATCATACCCTTAACTGTGCGAGACGCCTAACGTTTCGGTTTATATTTTAGAAATCGAAGTCTTTTCCTCTCGGGATCCCTTCTTCGCCTGGTTCATCGTCCTATTTACTTCCAAGCGAGCGTCATCCGGTGTCCCACATTGATGCACGTTTGAACTAAGCACGATACAGTCTTTCGTCTTATACATTCCTAGGCAATATGTTGTCCTATGTTTCGAACAGCGCCATATCACAGTCCCATCAGCTTTGGTTCTCTTTACTATGTACGAGTAACCATCATAGTGGGCACATGGTTTACCGTGGGTGGTGATTGAAAGTTCCATATCGAACGTAAAAGCAAACAGAGACACAAGGCCAACGAGCTGAATACTCTGTAGACTCACACTGACAGTGGCTAGCCAAGCGGTCAGTCACTTGAGTGGATGAGCACTTGCCGAATGCGCGAGCGGTCTAGGGCGCTGCAGTCATGGACTGTGCGGCATGGGTGTGTGTGTTTGTCCTTAGGACAATTTAGGTTAAGTATTGTATAAGCTTAGGGACTGATGACCTTAGCAGTTGTGCCCCATAAGATTTCATACACATTTGAACATTTTTTTCCCCGATTGCATGTGGGCCGTGCCGTACAGGGATCGTTTCCGGTGAATGACAACTCCCGGGGGCGTAGGTAGGCTCTGCCCTTTAGCATGTACACTATGTGATCAAAAGTATCCGGACACCCCCTAAAACATACGTTTTTCACATTCCGATGCATTGTGCTGCCACCTACTGCCAGGTACTCCAAATAAGCGACCTCAGTAGTCATTAGACATCGTGAGAGAGCAGAATGGGGCGCTCCGCGGAACTCACGCACGTGGTCAGATGATTGGGTGTCACTTGTGTCATACGTCTGTGCAGGAGATTTTCCAACTCCTAAACATCCCTAGGTCCATTGTTTCCGATGTGATAGTGAAGTGGAAATGTGAACGGACACGTACAGCACAAAAACGTACAGGCCGACCTCGTCTGTTGACTGACAGAGACCGCCGCCAGTTGAAATGGATCGTAATGTGTATTAGGCAGACATGTATACAGACCATCACACAGGAATTCCAAAATGCATCAGGATGCACTGCAAGTACTATGACAGTTAGGCAGGAGGTGAGAAAACTTGGATTTCAGGGTCGAGCGGCTGCTCGTAAGCCACACATCACGCCTCGCTTGGTGTAAGGATTGTAAACATTGGACGATTGAACAGTGGAAAAACCTTGTGTGAAGTGACGAATCACGGTACACGATGTGGCGATCCGATGGCAGGGGTGGGTATGGCGAATGCCCGGTGAACGTCATCTGTCAGCGTGTGTAGTGCCAACAGTAAAATTCAGAGGCAGTGGTGTTATGGTGTTGTTTTGCGTGGCGCTACCACAGCACAGGCCTACATTGATGTTTTAAGAACCTTCTTGCTTTCCACTGTTGAAGAGCAATTCGGAGATGGCGATTCCATCTTTCAACATGATCGAGCACCTGTTCATAATGCAGGCCTGTGGCGGAGTTGTTACACGACAATAACATCTCAGTAATGGACTGGCCTGCACAGAGTTCTGACCTGAATCCTATAGAACAGCTTTGGGATATTTTGGAACGACGACTTCGTGCCAGGCCTCATCGACTGACATCAATACCTCTTCCCAGTGCAGCACTCCGTGAAGAATGGGCTGCCATTTCCCAAGAAACCTTCCAGCTCCTGATTGAACGTATGCCTGCGAGAGTGCAAGCTGTCGTCAAGGCTAAGGGTGGGCCAACATTATATTCAATTCAAGCATTACCGATGGAGGACGCCACGAACTTGTAAGTCATTTTCGGCCAGGTGTCCGGATACTTTTGATCACATTGTGTAGCTTCCAGTAAAACTATGTGCGAATGTCTCAGATTTCTGGATAGGTGCGATTTTCACTGGGTGCGATTTTCACATATCCGGAGCCGGCCGCGGTGGCCGTGCGGTTCTGGCGCTGCAGTCCGGAACCGCGGGACTGCTACGGTCGCAGGTTCGAATCCTGCCTCGGGCATGGGTGTGTGTGATGTCCTTAGGTTAGTTAGGTTTAAGTAGTTCTAAGTTCTAGGGGACTTATGACCTAAGATGTTGAGTCCCATAGTGCTCAGAGCCATTTGAACCATCACATATCCGGATGAACAGTTACCTAGTTGTTCTCCAAGTGAAAACCTGAACAGCAACAAACAAATAATTTCTGCAAAATCCTCTAGTCTCACTGTCTCTCCATGTTTCGGGTTTTTCTTGCACCACTCTTAGGTACTGAGTTTGTTGCTTTGACACGACATTGTAGATTGAAAGATCTGCAATTTTACCTGTAGACTTCTTGAGCAGAGCTAACAAAGAGAAAGTTATACATGTTGATGAACAATGCACTCACAGATGGATGCATTCCAGCAGAGCACACAGTTTTGGTTTTAAGTTACGAAATTTTGGAAATCAGTTTTCTGCAGCAAGCTTGTTACGGTATATCAGAAACACTTCTTTTGAATTGGCCAAGAGTAATTTCTTCTGCCTTTAAATTTTTAATCGCCAATTCTAACACATACACAATTCTTCATACAAAGACAAAGTGAACGGAATTTATCATCCTAAAAAATACTATTGATTCGCCCTTTTATTCCTCAGGAAAGAGCGGTGTCTTTCCAACTCTCTGACATTGCCCGTATGCCCTTTTCGTTTTTTAACGTTCATGCAGTTTCAACCAATCTGAAACAATAAACTCAAATGCTTTCTTTATCACAGGCCAATAAAGTGGAATCAAAGTGTGAAGTCGCCGTTTTTGAGCATGATTTGAAATGCACATCTTTTGCTTTTAGCAGTCCCGCAAAGCAGTGAAACCATAGCAGTTTTGGCAGCTGTGCTGTTCAAGAGAATTTAAGCCACCAACTATAATATGCCTGCTCACCTGGCAGTGTTTACGTCTTGTGGGCTCACTTCAAATGATTCAAATGGCTCTGAGCACTATGGTGCAAAATGGTTCAAATGGCTCTGAGCACTATGGGACTTAACATCTATGGTCATCAGTCCCCTAGATCTTAGAACTACTTAAACCTAACTAACCTAAGGACATCACACAACACCCAGTCATCACGAGGCAGAGAAAATCCCTGACCCCGCCGGGAATCGAACTCGGGAACCCGGGAGCGGGATGAGCATTATGGGACTTAACATCTAAGGTCATCGGTCCCCTAGAACTTAGAACAACTTACACCTAACTAACCTAAGGACATCACATACATCCATGCCTGAGGCGGGATTCGAATCTGCGACCGTAGCGGTCGCACGACTCCAGACTGAAGCACCTAGAACCGCTCGGCCACACCGGCCGGCGTGGGCTCGCTTACGGAAACTTAAATAATGAGGCATCAGAACAAGTTGAACTAACATCTTCGAACAATTTTAAGCCAGGACCAACAGTATTTGAAATCTGTGAAATTTGTCGCTGTGCGCTAACTACCCTTAAACTTTTTTGCACATAATGTTCTGTTTTCGTGAGCGGAGTACAACAAGCCCTTTGCAAAAACTCAGTCGTTGTCAAAAGCAAATCCTCGTGGTGCAGAAAAATCTTTGATTATTCATCAAATTTCCAATTTCTACGAGTTTTCAGCTGAAGTTTTTTAATCGTTTAAACGCCCGAGGTAATATGTTATCAGATATGTGGCGTGCACATGGTTTCTTTTTAGGTTAGAGAACTCCATCCCCTTGGAATGAGAGACGAATTGCCTGAAAAAATCGAATTAACATCAGCCACAGTATTCTCATAGAAAAGACTAATATGATATAAATAAGATGCAGAAGATCCAAGGGAAGGTCCCAAAGTCACTACCGCTTATTGAAGTTTATAATGTCTACATCTACATCTACATTTATACTCAGCAAGCCACCCAAAGGTGTGTGGCGGAGGGCACTTTACGTGCCACTGTCGTTACCTCCCTTTTTTGTTCCAGTCGCGTATGGTTCGCGGGAAGAACGACTGTCTGAAAGCCTCCGTGCGCGCTCGAATCTCTCTAATTTTACATTCGTGATCTCCTCGGAAGGAATAAGTATGGGGAAGCAATATATTCGATACCTCATCCAGAAACGCACCCTCTCGAAACCTGGACAGCAAGCTACACCGCGATGCAGAGCGCCTCTCTTGCAGAGTCTGCCACTTGAGTTTGCTAAACATCTCCGTAACGCTATCACGGTTACCAGATAACCCTGTGACGAAACGCGCCGCTCTTCTTTGGATCTTCTCTATCTCCTCCGTCAACCCGATCTGGTACGGATCCCACACTGATGAGCAATACTCAAGTATAGGTCGAACGAGTGTTTTGTAAGCCACCTCCTTTGTTGATGGACTACATTTTCTAAGAACTCTCCCAATGAATCTCAACCTGGTGCCCACCTTACCAACAATTAATTTTATAAGATCATTCCACTTCAAATCGTTCCGCACGCTTATTCCCAGATATTTTACAGACGTAACTGCTACCAATGTTTGTTCCGCTATCATATAATCATACAATAAAGGATCCTTCTTTCTATGTATTCGCAATACATTACATTTGTCTATGTTAAGGGTCAGTTGCCACTCCCTGCACCAAGTGCCTATCCGCTGCAGATCTTCCTGCATTTCGCTACAATTTTCTAATGCTGCAACTTCTCTGTATACTGCAGCATCACCCGCGAAAAGCCGCATGGAACTTCCGACACTATTAACTAGGTCATTTATATATATTGTGAAAAGCAATGGTCCCATAACACTCCCCTGTGGCACGCCAGAGATTACTTTAACGTCTGTAGACGTCTCTCCATTGATAACAACATGCTGTGTTCTGTTTGCTAAAAACTCTTCAATCCAGCCACACAGCTGGTCTGACATTCCGTAGGCTCTTACTTTGTTTATCAGGCGACAGTGCGGAACTGTATCGAACACCTTCCGGAAGTCACGGAAAATGGAATCTACCTGGGAGCTTGTTTCTAATATTTTGTGGGTCTCATGAGCAAATAAAGCGAGTTGGGTCTCACACGATCGCTGTTTCCGGAATCCATGTTGATTCCTACAGAGTAGATTCTGGGTTTCCAGAAATGACATGATACGCGAGCAAAAAACATTTTCTAAAATTCTACAACAGATCGATGTCAGAGATATAGGCCTATAGTTTTGCGCATCTGCTCGACGACCCTTCTTGAAGACTGGGACTACCTGTGCTCTTTTCCAATCATTTGGAACCTTTCGTTCCTCTAGAGACTTGCGGTACACGGCTGTTAGAAGGGGGGCGAGTTCTTTCGCGTACTCTGTGTAGAATCGAATTGATATCCCGTCAGGTCCAGTGGACTTTCCTCTGTTGAGTGATTCCAGTTGCATTTCTATTCCTTGGACACTTATTTCGATGTCAGCCATTTTTTCGTTTGTGCGAGGATTTAGAGAAGGAACTGCAGTGCGGTCTTCCTCTGTGAAACAGCTTCGGAAAAAGGTGTTTAGTACTTCAGCTTTACGCGTGTCATCCTCTGTTTCAATGCCACCATCATTCCGGAGTGTCTGGATACGCTGTTTCGAGCCACGTACTTATTTAACGTAAGTTCAGAGGAACAGAAAGTTTGTTGGAACCGGAAGTGAATAGCAACGAAATCCTTAGTTCAGATTGGAATACGTATCGTAAAGATAGATTAGTCGCCAATGGTAGCGACGTATTTATTGCAATAAAGAACTCGATAATATCTAGCGACGTTATCACGGATTCCGAATGTGAATTAATCTGGGTGAAGTTAAGCATCGACGAACGGCAGCAGTGGTAATCGGATGCTTAAAGAGCGCCTGGGTTAGGGTCGGCAGTGGTGGAGTGCTTTCAGAATATCGTTAGTATTCCGATCATGCCGTGGTTACAGGGAGTGACTTCACCTGTTCAGGTATAATTTGGGAAAATCATGCTATCGAAACTGGTGCCAAAGACAGGGATCCGTGTGGCATTATTCTGAAAGTCTTGACCGAAAATAAATTAGAACAGATAATTAGAGAACCAAGTAGTAAAGATAGAACTCTCACCACTTTCCCATAGTTGACCATGTTACTGGCGTACTTCAGTACCATATGGCGTGACCAGTTTCGAAGCCTGCGTTCCGGATTAGGGACGCACTTCTTATTCGTCGCAACAGCGTCACTGCTGCTCAAGAAAGTAAGTTATTTCTGTCATCTGCAGCTTCTACATATGGCGTTCAAATCAACAAATAAAATGTTGTGCAAAATAAAAGGGACACACACTTTGTGGGAATATGAAATGGATTGGTTACAGATGCTCAATCGTAGGTAAAACAGGTAGCAGACTACGGTTCATTGGTAGAATGCTAGGGAAATGAGGTCAGTCTCCCGATTGGATTGTTTACGACTTACTTGTAACGTAATTGTAGTAGATTGTTACTGTTGATTTCGTATGAGTAGAGTTATACCTGAAAACCGGAATAAATTAACAATTGGTTTCTTTTTACCAACCTTCCGACTCAGATGAAACAGTTGCTGAACAGTTCAAAGAAGATTTTAGTTTCATTGCAAATAGGTGCCTCATCCACACACTTAAGATATGTTTGAAGTCGCTGGTAGGCATAAAAAAATCGTCCGAAATCGTACTATATGGTTTCTCCGAAAATTATTTTGAAGATTTAGCTCAGGAGCTCACTCGAAGTGTAAACGGGTGCGAAAATATACTCAACCTCTTAGCAACAAACAATCGCGAGCAAATAATGAGCATTATGATGAGTACGGGGATTAGTGACCACAAGGTGGTTGTAGCGAGAATGAATACCGTGACACAAAACCTTCCAAAAATAAACGCAAAATATACCTATTTAAGAAAGCAAATAAAAATTCACTTGACATCTGCCTAAGAGACAGCCTCCATTCGTTCCGAGCTAACCATGAAAGAGCGGACCAGATGTGGCTTAAATTAAAAAAAATAGTATCGATAGCGATTTAGAGATTTGTATCAGATAAACTAATAAGAGATGATACTGATTCATCATGGTGCACATAGCAGGTCAGGACAATGATGCAGAAAGACAGAAAAGCCATGGCAAATTTAAAATAAAGCAAAATCCTCAAGACTGGCAATGTTTTACATAAGCTCGAAATTTAGCGCAAATCTCAATGCGAGATGCTTTTAATAGTTTCCACAACAAAAGTCTGTCTCGAAATCTGGCAGAAAATCCAAAGAGTTTCTGGCCGTAGAGTGGAAAGACAAAATCAATGACCTTTACTGCACGATAGAGAAAGGTAATGTTACCGATGACAGTGGCACTAAAGCGGAGATACTAAATACGGTTTTCCGAAATTCCTTCACCAAAGAAGACGAAGTAAATATTCCAGAATTCCAGTCAAGGACTGCCGCCAACATGAGTAACTTCGAAGTAGATATCCTTGATGTAGCAAAGCAGCTTAAATCACTTAATAGCTGTGGCCGAGCGGTTCTAGGCGCTTCAGTCCGGAACCGCGCTGCTGCTACGGTCGCAGTTTCGAATCCTGCCTCGGGCATGGATGTGTGTGATGTCCTTAGGTTAGTTAATTTTAGGTAGTTTTAAGTCTAGGGGACTGATGACCTCAGGTGTTAAGTCCCATAGTGCATCCCTTAGTGGATCACTTAATAATGGCAAGTCCTCCGGTCCAGATTGTACACTATTTTCATTGCTTTCAGAGTACTGGACAATCACATACAACCGCTCGCTCGACGAAGATTCGACCTAAGCCTGGATTGTTAGACTGGTCACTGCAGTACTCGTGATAGGAAGTAGGAGTTATCTGATGAGTTACAGACCCGTATCATGACGTCGATGTGTAGTAGGATTTTTTAACGTGTGTTGTGTTCGAACATCATGAATTACCTCGAAGAAAACGATTTATTGAGAAATAGTCAGCACGGATTCAGAACATATCGCTCTTTTGAAATGTAACTGGCTCATTATTGTCACGAAGCTATGTTTATTGTCGACAGAGGGGCTCAAACGAATTCCAAATTAGTAGACATCTAAAAGTCTCTTGATACCGTTCATTGTATAGCAATGGAGTTTCGTCTCATTTATGCGACTGGATTTGCGATTTTCTGTCGGAAAGGTCATAGTTCGTACTAACTGATAGAAAATCATCGGTCAAACAAAAGCGATATTTTGCGTTCCCCAACGAAGTGTTATAGGCTATCTGCTGTTTCTAATCTGTGTAAACGATTTAGGAGACAATCTGAGCAGCCCTCTTAGATTGTGGATGTTTGCCTTCTAGTAAATACATCAGAAGATCAAAACAATGCTTTAGACAAGATACCTGCGTGTTGCGAAAATTGGCAATTGACCCTGAATAATGAGATATGTGAGATCGTCCATATGAGTACTACAAGGAATCCATTAAATTTAGATTACACGATAAACCACACAAATGAGTTGGAATGGAAATCATTACAACAAAGCCTTTTTTCGTTGGGACGAGATCTTTTCACGAAATTTCGTGAAAATCACCTAAAACATTTTATCATCTATTCTATTATTTTATATAGCTGCTGAAAAATGATAAGCAGAGCACACTGAAAAATGATTAGCGGAGCACAAAAAAGGCGAATATGCGTCTCTTTAAAAGACTTAGAGAAAAGTGGGGAACCAGCTGTCGCAATTCTCGTACCACTTTCTTCATCAAAAATTTTAGCCTGCGTACGTATTCGCGCTCTTTTAACACAGAACATTTTAAATTCTTATGCGCATTCGCTCTTTATAGGTAAGCCTTCATACTCAGTACCTCCCTCTCACTGCCACTGTCTATATACAGGGTGTTACAAAAAGGTACGGCCAAACTTTCAGGAAACATTCCTCACGCACAAAGAAAGAAAAGATGTTATGTGGACATGTGTCCGGAAACGCTTAATTTCCATGTTAAGAGCTCATTTTAGTTTCGTCAGTATGTACTGTACTTCCTCGATTCACCGCCATTTGGCCCAATTGAAGGAAGGTAATGTTGATTTCGGTGCTTGTGTTGACATGCGACTCATTGCTCTAAAGTACTAGCATCAAGCACATCAGTACGTAGCATCAACAGGTTAGTGTTCATCCCGAACGTGGTTTTGCAGTCAGTGCAATGTTTACAAATGCGGAGTTGGCAGATGCCCATTTGATGTATGGATTAGCACGGGGCAATAGCCGTGGCGCGGTACGTTTGTATCGAGACAGATTTCCAGAACGAAGGTGTCCCGACAGGAAGACGTTCGAAGCAATTGATCGGCGTGTTAGGGAGCACGGAATATCCCAGCCTATGACTCGCGACTGGGGAAGATCTAGAACGACGAGGACACCTGCAATGGACGAGGCAATTCTTCGTGCAGTTGACGATAACCCTAATGTCAGCGTCAGAGAAGTTGCTGCTGTACAAGGTAACGTTGACCACGTCACTGTATGGAGAGTGCTACGGAAGAACCAGTTGTTTCCGTACCACGTACAGCGTGTGCAGGCACTATCAGCAGCTGATTGGCCTCCACGGGTACACTTCTGCGAATGGTTCATCCAACAATGTGTCAATCCTCATTTCAGTGCAAATGTTGTCTTTACGGACGAGGCTTCATTCCAACGTGATCAAATTGTAAATTTTCACAATCAACATGTGTGGGCTGACGAGAATCCGCACGCAATTGTGCAATCACGTCATCAACACAGATTTTCTGTGAACGTTTGGGCAGGCATTGTTGGTGACGTCTTGATTGGACCCCATGTTCTTCCACCTACGCTTGTAACCTCCCCATAGAAATATTTAAATGAAACCAAGAACGAAGTGTAACCTCCGTACAAAAATAATAAATAAATGAATTTTATATATTGTAACCTCTGAACAAAATTGGTTCCCATTTATAATCTCTGTGCAGAAATGCATTCACATTTAATGTAACCACAAAATTCAATTCATAAACCCGGAAATAATAAAAAAATTCAGTAACCTGGTAAATTTTATGACGACAGCAGCGCTGCGCCTCGGCCCTGTATTCTGAATAAAAAAGGAAAAATTCTTACCTCAATAGAAACTGCGAATATATCTGCTCTTACGTAAAAACTTTTCGGCACAGCTTCGTGCAATGCTGGGCTATATTTTTTTTTATTCTTGGAAGAAATGTTCATGCATTGGAAATATTCTTTAAATTGAAATGAATGCTTTTCTTAAAATAATTACTTTATATTATAAAAAGTATTATTGGGGCATTTTTTAAAAAAGAAATTAATGACAGTTAATATACATTACTAGATATGCGCAAGGCTGCTTCTTTACCTTCTACAATAACACTCATCCTCCAAAGTCCCGACCAGAGCAGACTGCCGACACACGCAGGCACGCGCCGACTACTGCCGACTAGCGACAAGCAACAACCAACTACATACTACTCTCTGGTCAGAGGCTCTGCCATGCCTCGCCCATCGCCGGCAACGCATACGTCTTACATAACCCTCCACTGGGCGGGGGGGGGGGGGGGGGGGGGGGGGCAAAAATTTGGCAGCGATGGTGAGTCAATTGGACTTGCCATGAGCAACAAATTTTTCTTAATTAACTAAATTTACAATCACAGAATATATACATATATATAAGTGCAGAACATGAAATAAAATATAGTGCACATGCATTGAGTACAGAACATATCAAGCAAAGACAAAATATATACACAATGAGTACAAATCATATTAACAAATAACATAAAGTGCACACGCACTGTAGTTCAGAATATATCAGCAAATCACAAAATGTATACGGAATGAGTACAAATCATATTAACAAATGACATAAAGTGCACACGCACTGTAGTACTGAACACATCAGGAAATCACAAATGTATATGCAATGAATACAAATCATGTTAACAAAATGACAAAAGTGCACATGCACTGTATATACTTTTTTTTTACTATTTTACAAGAACTAGGATATGAAAGGGAAGGATTGCATCATGGTTGTAGCACTTTTAAGTTGCATGCAGCTGCACTGAAAGTCCATATCTTTCTACAGAAGCACAACACCAAGTGAGACAATCTGAAGTTCTTTTCCTTGAAGTATTAATCAGTGTAGCCAAGACACTGAAATGTCGTAGTAATATTCCATGTTATCATTTTGGTAGTACATTAGGTATACCAAACAGTGGGACCATAATAACATCTCCATCGCTCAAGGTGGTGGACAGCATGTCGTGTCAGCACCACGTTCTTGTAAGGTACACCAACGTAGAATTTGTGCAAAAATCAAATATAGTGCTCCATGATCATGAGGATAGACAGGATAAACGGATATTGCAGTAATTTCTGGTATTTAGGTCAGAAGGTGAAGGACATTAAGTCACATACTAGTCTTCATTGAGAATTACACTAGTCTAACAACTGATTTGAGTAATTGGTGGCACTCATCGCCCAGTTACTGAACATTTCTGTACTGTGTATGAAGTATTACAGAATAATGTTCATAAATCATCTGATTACAGTGAACATTGGCACTCATTGGCCAGTTTCAAACCATCAGAAGTCATCATTGAAAACAGGAGCTAATGAATGGGATAGTATTAACATAATTCACTCAGTTATAGTAATCATTGGCACTCATTGGCCAGTTACAAAACATCAGAAGTCATCATTCAAAACAGGAGCTAATGAATGGCATAGTATTAATATAATTCACTTAGTTATAGTAATCATTGGCACTCATTGGCCAGTTACAAAACATATAGCAAGTATTGAATAGTACAAAACATCTTTCATCATTCAAGTGACATATGACAAATTTAAAATAATTATTGGCAATCATTGGCCAGTTACAAAGTATTCTTATGTTTTTATAAAACCTTATTCAGTATTATTCAGAAGTTTTCATTCAAAATGAGAGTCAATTATTGGCATAGCGTTTATAGAGTATAACAAAATATTATTTACAGAAATTATTGGCATTTTTATAAAACCTTATTCAGTATTATTCAGAAGTTATCATTCAAAATCGGAGTCAATTATTAGCATAGCATTTATAGAGTATAACAAAAATATTATTTACAGAAATTATTGGCATAGCATGTATGCATTATTACAAAATATCATTCACTATTATTCAGAATTCATCATTCAAGTGACATAGGACATATTTAAAATGTAACACACTGTAACTATTACTCAAGGTCTGTGGTTAGAAAACATTACTCAGTATTACTCAGGATTCTCTTAAACTGGTAGCATTATTTGGGACAGGTAATACATTTTTTTTGTGCTAGCAATGCATTGCGTTGGGATCGATGATTAATTACTGGGGCATAACAATATTTGCATTTGACTTATTGCTGCAAATGAAGATGTGTAACGTCACTCGTCATGAGTCAGCTGTAGCAAGGTTATGAAACAAGTAGAGTATAAGTGATCACATTCATGAATGACACACACAAATGGGTAAGAAAAAATGCAAGTACTAGAACAGGTTTAATGATTAACTGCTTATAGTGTATTAATTTCGTGAATAATTTCTCCTGCAAAAAATACAAAATGGATTATTAAACTGAAAGAAGAAACGCATATTATGCTGAAAATTAGTGAACTTCGAATTAACAGGTAGTGAAATGAGTATAAAATATATATGTTCTCTAGCTGTCCTTTCCAAAACCTTCAGTCATTATATCATGCGACATAAGACATACTGTCAAAACGAACTGCAACAAATACTTAAATAACTACATAGCATTTCTTAACTAACAGTAAATATATAAACTTCATCATTATCCTCATCTGCAAAGAAAAACTTCATTATCCATATCATCATAACTCCATTATTATCATCACCTGTAAAGAAAAACTTCATTATCCATATTAACATATTCTTCATCATTATTCATCACCATTCATTATCATCTGCAAAAAAGTCACTTCATTATTCATTATACAACTATTCCTTATTTCTAGCATATTTCATCACTAAAACTAAGATGTATAGTTCTATCTGACAGCCTGCATCAGTCGCCTCGTATTCTAAAAAAAAAAAAATAGTTAAGACTGCTATCATGCGATGTGTATAGTATATTCTCGTTAATGCTTGTTAATTCTGATCCATTTACTCTTCGTGACTAGGTATTGCATCTTCTTTCGTTCATTCCGAAGGTGAAATTCCCATTTCTGTTTAATTTATTTCTTTTACACGTTATTTCTTTCAGATAATGATGAACAAAGATTAATATCTTGCATTTAAATCATATACCCATTAAATAGAAACTGGTTTCTAGTGATATAGTTGAGCATATAGCATAGCATGACGGAAAACGTAATATGTCAAAAACACAGACAGTTTGCAGGTGCAAAAATGTACACAGAGTATCACAATGTAGCAGCAAAAAAAATGTAAAATAGTCACGATTTTGAGATATCATAAGGCAAAATGTTAAAGTCAACTGGTGTTTGTTATATCTTAAATATTTCATAGTGCATACAAACAAAACAGAAAAACAATCATACACACATGAAAAATGTGCACGGTCTGATGTGTAACGACAAGAAAGGCGACCTGCTAACCTTACCTTACCGGGCACTTGCCAAGAAAAAATACGATAATCATCAGTAAGTAGTCACATAAATATAATTGCATAAGTGGCCATAAAATGTGTAAGTTCATCTGGAAAAATATGCACGGTCTGATGTGTAACGACAAGAAGAGCGACCTGCTAACCTTACCTTGCCAGGCACTTGCCAAGAAAAAATACGATAATCATCAGTAAGTAGTCACATAAATATAATTGCATAAGTGGTCATAAAATGTGTAAGTTCATCTGGAAAAATATGCACGGTCTGATGTGTAACGACAAGAAGAGCGACCTGCTAACCTTACCTTGCCGGGCACTTGCCAAGAAAAAATACGATAATCATCAGTAAGTGTTCATGTGAATATAATTGCGTAAGTGGTCATAAAAAAATTAGGAAATGGCATTACAGTGTGATAAATCGTAAAGTATGTTCATTCAATAAAGGGTTTGATGTTGGAGACATGGTGATTGCCCTTGCTTTTTCTGGTTCTCAAAGTTTCGACGTGTACTACATTGGGGTGAGGAATGCTGCGAATTCGATATGGACCTGCATATAGAAGCTCAAATTTACTGCATCTATTCTTTCCTCTGCTGGATAAATAGTGTGTACGTACTAATATCTTCTGTCCAATGTGAAAGTCACGGCGTGTACAAACCTGTTTTTGCTGTCTTCTCCGGCGCTCTGCGGCACGTTTGATGTTGTTCAGAGCAATGTCAATTATTTCATGGTGTCGTAGTCGACGAGATGTAGGAAAGGTTACTAATTCTTTAATTTTGTTAGGTGGTTCAACATTTTTCAGTATAACAGACGGAGATAGCTTAGTAGATTCATTTGGTATGGAATTAATTACATCCTGGAATGAGAGTATGTGTGTGTCCCAATCAATATGTCTTTTATGGCAGTATATTCTACACAGATTGCCAATTTCTTTCATTAATCGTTCACAAGGGTTCGAAGAAGCATGGTACCTGGATATATAGATCGGAGAAATGTTTCCAGCTCGTAACATACGTGTCCATATAGCAGATCGAAACTGTGGTCCATTGTCGGAAATTACTTTCAACACATGCCCTACTTGAAATAGAAAATGTTTTACAAATGCTTTCGAAACAGTTTTAGCAGTAGCTTTGCGTAACGGAGTGAAGGTAACAAATTTTGAAGTGAGTTCAACAGCGACAAAGATGTAGCAAAAACCTCTATTAGTTCTGGGAATCGGACCAAAAATGTCTACAGCGGCCATGTGTCTCAATTTAACAGGTACAATGGGATGTAATGGAGGAATATGTGAAGACGTATCTGACTTAGCTTTCTGGCAGATTTTGCATGACGCTAAAACTCGTCGAATACGTTTCTCCATGTTGGTAAAATAACAGTTCTGTCTCAGTATAAGAAAACATTTTCTGGCTCCGTAATGTGCGTAACGTAAATGAGTATACCAAATTAATTTGTTAACAAGTTCGTCAGGAATGTATAATAACCAATTGTTGCTGTCAGGGTGAGAGCGGCGAAACAGAATATTATTGCGTACAGTGTAATGGTTTCTAATGGTAACATTATTCCTATCTTGCCGAAGGTGTTTAATCTCTTTCCATACGTTGTCTTTACTCTTCTCTTGTGCTATGTCTTGTAATGACGACGAAATGAAATTTTCAAATGCAACTTGTTGAATGTACATGACGCTGAAATTTGCTTTGCAGAAGTTGGTTGCGATGTCTTGCTGATTGTTGCAGAGAGAACGGGATAGTGCGTCTGCTACAATATTTTGTGTGCCGGGAATGTGAACAATTGTAAAATTAAATTCCTGTAAATAAAGTTTCCATCTGCTTAATCTGTCGTGTGTAAATTTAGTGGAAAGTAAAAACTGTATCACTCTATGGTCTTTATAAACGGTCGTATGTCTTCCATAAAGGAAGTGCCGAAATCTCGTAAATGCCCATACAACACATAATGTTTCAAGTTCTGTAACAGAATAATTACGTTCAGCAGGTGACAGAATGCGACTCGCAAATGCGATGTTTTTAATTACTGTAGAACCATCTTCTTCAATTTCCTGAAAAATGTGTACGCCAAAGCGGTGTTAGAACTGTCGGTGGCAATGGAAAAATTTCTAGTAAGATCTGGATGTGATAAAAGTGGTGCATTCAACAAAGCATGTTTCAAATAACATTTTCGTGAACAAGATTCTGTGTATCTGAAGTATTGCTTACGTTTCTGGAAGATGCAACCTATACTGTATCTAGTCAAATTCTTTCTGACGTGCTGTTATTTGCGGGAGGATGCTGTGGCATTTCAACTATTTGTACGGTTCTGTTATTTCTTCCTGACGTACTACGTTCGGGATGATATCTACTGTCTGGTTCATTCATGATAATATGTTGTTGCGGATGATTTTGCTGTTGGTAAGACCGACTGTTATTAAACGTACGCTGAAAATTGTGCCCATTACTTTTACGTCTGTCATGATAATCATTTCTATACGTTGCATTACGATATGAATTGAAATAGTATGTTTTCTGTACGTACTGATTTCCTTGTTGCTGTGCGTTACTATTTGTTGGAGCTGACGCTATTCGTGTAGGCGGCGAAACATTAAAGCTTGGTTGACCTTGTACATTACATTCTAGGTTAGGTATGCTAACCGGTTGGTTTTGTTGCTGTTGTTGGGAAAAAACTCTATTGTTACCAAAATGTGGTTGCTGTTGTTGATAATTTTGATGTTACTGATGATTGAAATTTTGTCTGTTATTAAAATTATGCTCGTAGTTCTTGCCATTTCGGGAGTGTCTAATAAAAAAGATTGTCACTTTCGGTAAAACTTGTCTTGTCTGGTTTTCTTTAGTCATTTCTAATACTAGATATTGACAGTTGAAGAGCTGTTTTGATAGATATAAAGGATAGTAGAAGAGAAGGCAGCAGTGCAGAAAACTAAAGAGGAAACAGCACTACTACGGCTCGGGGCCCTGTGCACACTACGGCACATATTCATCAAAGTGTAATAAATCCCCTGAGGTCAATTACATGCTGCAAATAAATTTTAGTTTCTGCGTTACAGGCCAAGCTGGTGGAAAAGCAAAGCTAAATTGTTGTATCCAATCCAATGGGCGAATCTGTGTTCTGTCATTTTTAAATACTTTAAATTTTCTCACTGATAGAAAATGTTTTGTCAGGAGTCAAAGCAGGAATAGCACAATGGGGTGTAGGGCTTTACATCAGGAAAGAAATGGAACCCAGCGTAGTTGCAATAAGGTACGTAAACGAATGACTGATGCGGATAGATTTGACAGTGTCTAGCAAGAAAATTAGGATTGTGTCAGTATATTCGCATTGTGAAGGGACTGATCAAGATTAGATGGATAGTTTTTATGAGGCACTCAGTGATGTAGTTGTTAGAGTAAAGGACAAGGACAGTGTTCTGCTCATGGGTGATTTTAACGCCAGGATTGGAAATCGAACAGAAGGGTATGAAAAGGTTATGGGTAAATTTGGAGAGGATATGGAGGCCAACAGGAACAGGAAACAACTCTTGGATTTCTTTGCCAGTATGGGCTTAGTAATCACAAACTCCTTTTTTAAACATAAGAACATTCACCGGTATACTTGGGAAGGCAGGGGAACCAGATCTGTCATTGACTATATAATAACAGATCAGGAATTCAGGAAGGCTGTGAGGGACACACGTGCATTCAGGGGATCCTTTGATGACACTGCTCATTATTTAATCTGCAGTGAAATTGGGATTGTGAGGCCGAAAGTGCAGGAGGTCAGGTCCATATGTAGGAGGATAAGAGTGGAGAAACTTCAGGATAAGGAAATCAGGCACAAGTACATATCAGCGATCTCAGAAAGGTACCAATTAGTTGAATGTAGTCAATTACAGTCATTGGAAAAGGAATGGACAAGGTACAGGGACACAGTACTAGAAGTGGCTAAAGAATGTCTTGGAACAGTAGAGTGTAAAAGTAGGATGAAGCAAACAGCTTGGTGGAATGATACAGTCAAGGCAGCCTGTAAAAGGAAAAAGAAGGCGTATCAAAAATGGCTACATACCAGAACCCAGGTAGATAGAGAAAGTTATGTTGAAGAAAGAAACAAAGCCAAACAGATAATTGCAGCATCGAAGAAGAAATCGTGGGAAGACTTTGGAAACAGGTTGGAGACTATGGGTCAAGCTGCTGGAAAACCATTCTGGAGTGTAATTAGCAGTCTTCGAAAGGGAGGTAAGAAGGAAATGACAAGTATTTTGGACAGGTCAGGAAAACTGCTGGTGAATCCTGTGGATGCCTTGGGCAGATGGAGGGAATATTAGAGTTGCTCAATGTAGGTGAAAATGCGATCAGTAGTGTTTCAGATTTCGAGGTAGAATGGGATAGGAATGATGATGGAAATAGGATCACATTTGAGGAAGTGGAAAAAATGGTCAATAGGTTGCAGTGCAATAAAGCGGCTGGGGTGGATGAAATTAAGTCAGAACTCATCAAATACAGTGGAATGTCAGGTCTTAAATGGCTACACAGGATAATTGAAATGGCCTGGGAGTCGGGACAGGTTCCATCAGACTGGACAAAAGCAGTAATCACACCAATCTTTAAACATGGAAACAGAAAAGACTGTAACAATTACAGAGGTATCTCTTTAATCAGCGTTGTGGGTAAAATCTTCGCAGGTATTGTTGAAAGGAAAGTGCGAGTATTAGTTGAGGACCAATTGGATGAAAATCAGTGTGGGTTTTGGCCTCTTAGAGGTTGTCAGGACCAGATCTTTAGCTTACGGCAAATAATGGAGAAGTGTTATGAGTGGAACAGGGAATTGTATCTATGCTTTATAGATCTAGAAAAGGCTTATGACCGGGTTCCTAGGAGGAAGTTATTGTCTGTTCTACAAGATTATGGAATAGGAGGCAAACTTTTGCAAGCAATTAAAGGTCTTTACATGGATAGTCAGGCAGCAGTTAGAGTTGACGGTAAATTGAGTTCATGGTTCAGAGTAGTTTCAGGGGTAAGACAAGGCTGCAACCTGTCTCCACTGTTGTTCATATTATTTATGGATCATATGTTGAAAACAATAGACTGGCTGGGTGAGATTAAGATATGTGAACACAAAATAAGCAGTCTTGCATATGCGGATGACTTAGTTGTGATGGCACATTCGATTGAAAGTTTGCAAAGTAATATTTCAGAGCTAGATCAGAAATGTAAGGACTATGGTATGAAGATTAGCATCTCCAAAACGAAAGTAATGTCAGTGGGAAAGAAATATAAACGGATTGAGTGCCAAATAGGAGGAACAAAGTTAGAACAGGTGGACGGTTTCAAGTACTTAGGATGCATATTCTCACAGGATGGCAACATAGTGAAAGAACTGGAAGCGAGGTGTAGCAAAGCTAATGCAGTGAGCGCTCAGCTAGGATCTACTCTCTTCTGCAAGAAGGAAGTCAGTACCAAGACTACGTTATCTGTGCACCGTTCAATCTTTCGACCAACTTTGTTGTATGGGAGCGAAAGCTGGGTGGATTCAGGTTACCTTATCAACAAGGTTGAGGTTATGGATATGAAAGTAGCTAGGATGATTGCAGGTACTAGTAGATGGGAACAATGGCAGGTTACCCAAGAGACTCATGGATTCAGCAGTAGAGGGTAGGAGGAGTCGGGGCAGACCGAGGAGAAGGTACCTGGATTCGGTTAAAAATGATTTTGAAGTAATAGGTCTAACATCAGAAGAGGCACCAATGTTAGCACTGAATAGGGGATCATGGAGGAACTGTATAAGGGGGGCTATGCTCCAGACTGAACGCTGAAAGGCATAATCAGTCTTAAATGATGATGATGATGATGATAGAAAATGTTTGTAATCAAAATTATCGTCTCTGTATGTGTGAACAGGTTCAGGATTGTATGAGAATCTATTTGCCTGTGACTGTTTGAAATCTAACTCACGTACTCTCTGTAAATTACCTAAATTATACAGGCTGTGTGAGTGTGACAAATGTTCGGAGTGTGGCGTATGCTGTGACGTGTTAGTGACTGAAACATTTTGCAACTCTGTCACTTCTTGCTGTAGAGTTGACAATTTTCTACGTAATGTATTATTGGACGTATCTATCTCACTGATCGTCTGCTGTAAATTTTGAAATTCAGGTGTTTAATTAAACGAAATCGGTGAAGTATCGTCTGATTTGCTGTCATTATTACTTTCAATAACGCCAATACGACTGGCCAATTCATCATATTTTTCAGTCAGTATTTTTACCTGATCATCGTTTTTAGTGTCACAAGCATTAATTTGTTTCTGTATTGTACGTGTGGTTTCGTTCAATTTTTTAACGTCTGCTTTGATGACATCGGAATCCTGTATTAGTTCTAATTGTTCGAGTCTGTCGGTCACTGTCTGAAAGTCTACTATGTGTGTATCTGTTTTTGATTTAAGATCGGAAATTTCATCACGCAATTCGGTTGTTTGATAGTATTAATTTCATCTGATACTGTGGCAATATTGTTGTCTACGTATGTTTTTGCTTTCGTAAACAATTTGCGTTTATCTTCCTGTCTCTGTGCAGTAATTGTTTCCATGACTTGTAGTTTTACTTTATTTTGTTCCTGTATGAATTTACGGTAACGCGTTTCACTGTTTTGTAGCTTGTGATTAAAACGTTCGTCAATTTGACTGTTCTGTTGGTCTGATTTCGCGTCTACTTTTGCATCCAGTGTGCGTGAAAGTTCTGCTGACATTAATTTAAACTCATCGCGTAACTGTGTTGCGTTTTCAGAGCATTGTTTACCGACTGCACTAATTTCGTCTCTAAGTGATTCTGTTGCAGCTGCCTGCGTATTCCTTAATTCTTTAGCAACAGATCTAATTTCTCCACTACTTTTCCTAGCACAAGCCTTAATTTCTTCACGTAATTGTTCTTTTGTATCATGTCATTGAGCGGCAACGGCTGTAACCTGTTCACTAAGCTATCTGGAATTGTTGTCTAGTTTTTCATTAAGGTTGTCATGTTTTTCATTAAGTTGTTTGAAATTTTCACTAAGTTGTTGGTGATTGCTGTCTTGCTTATCATTCGACTGTTTAAGACTTTCACTAAGTTGTTTGAAATTTTCACTCTGTTGTTTGGAATTTTCATTAAGTAATTTGTGATTGTTGTCATATTCTTTCTTAAACTGTAGCAATACTGCCATAATTTGATCCAAGCCAAAATTAGCGACTCTATTTTCTATGCTGTGTGTTGGTGTATTTGCATTTGTCACGCTATCTGTAACCATTTGGTCATTCTGTAATTCTTGAAAAGGTTTGCTCATCGGATGTGCACTGTTGGTCGCTAAATCGGAATCAAATAAATTTGACGTACTTTGAGTACATTGTTCATTTTCGTTAGAAAAATTTATCTGTTCACGATTCAAATTTTGCAAATCGGGCGTGTTAAACTGGGCACCGTTCATTGTAACAGAACGTCCCGCGTCATCAATTGTCGTAAAATTAACGGAGGACACAATTGAATTTATTTGTTCATCATTAGGATCAAAATCATTACTAGCGGTCAGTACGCACTGATTGTCTGTAAATACAGAATTGTTATCATTACACTGAGTGTCACAAGTACTATCGGACAAATTATTCGAGTCGGCTATTTCCTTCATTGCACATCGCGATGTACTGTTAACAGTTTTTTGCGGCATTTTTCACAAATCAGAATTAAGCACAAATGAAACAAAGACAATGCAACAAACACAATTACAAGAAAGAGCAACAAATTGCCGATGATCTGTGAAAGAAAGAGTGACAAATTAGTTAATGCGTTTGCCAGATGCAAACTACATTTAAGTAAATACGAGCAGATATATGACTACTTAACAGAAGATTCACAAAAAAATAGGATCCTGGCCGGATGTCGCCAAGTGTAGCCTCCCCATAGAAATATTTAAATGCAACCAAGAACCAAGTGTAACCTCCGTACAAATATAATAATTAAATGAATTTTATATATTGTAACCTCTGAACAAAATTGGCTCCCATTTATAATCTTTGTGCAGAAATGCATTCACATTTAATGTAACCACAAAATTCAATTCATAAACCCGGAAATAATAAAAAAATTCAGTAACCTGGTAAATTTTATGACGACAGCAGCGCTGCGCCTCGGCCCTGTATTCTGAATAAAAAAGGAAAAATTCTTACCTCAATAAAAACTGCGAATATATCTGCTCTTACGTAAAAACTTTTCGGCATAGCTTCGTGCAATGCTGGGCTATATTTTTTTTTTTATTCTTTGAAGAAATGTTCATGCATTGTAAATATTCTTTAAATTAAAATGAATGCTTTTCTTAAAATAATTATATTATAAAAATTATTATTGGGGCATTTTTTTAAAAAGAAATTAATGACAGTTAATATACATTACTAGATATGCGCAAGGCTGCTTCTTTACCTTCTACAATAATACTCATCCTCCAAAGTCCCGACCAGAGCAGACTGCCGACACGCGCAGGCACGCGCCGACTACTGCCGACTAGCGACAAGCAACAACCAACTACATACTACTCTCTGGTCAGAGACTCTGCCATGCCTCGCCCATCGCCGGCAACGCATACGTCTTACACGCTCAATGGAGCATGTTAATCATGATTTCATAGGGGATACTCTACCTGCGCTGCTAGAACATGTGCCTTTACAAGTACGACACAACATGTGGTTCATGCACGATGGAGCTCCTGCACATTTCAGTCGAAATGTTCGTACACTTCTCAACAACAGATTCGGTGACCGATGGATTGGTAGAGGCGGACCAATTCCATGGCCTCCACGCTCTCCTGACCTCAACCCTCTTGACTTTCATATATGGGGGCATTTGAAAGCTCTTGTCTACGCAACCCCGGTACCAAATGTAGAGACTCTTCGTGCTCGTATTGTGGACGGCTGTGATGCAATACGCCATTCTCCAGGGCTGCATCAGCGCATCAGGAATTCCATGCGACGGAGGATGGATGCATGTATCCTCGCTAACGGGGGACATTTTGAACATTTCCTGTAACAAAGTGCTTGAAGTCACGCTGGTACGTTCTGTTGCTGTGTGTTTCCATTCCATGATTAATGTCATTTGAAGAGAAGTAATAAAATGAGATCTAACATGGAAGGTAAGCGTTTCCGGACACATGTCCACATAACATTTTTTCTTTCTTCACTTAAAACTTCCGGGCTGATAGGCCGTGGTCGAAATATAAAACTCTCTCCTGACGTTTCGTCTCCGACTGCGGGAGACATCCTCGGAGGTAAAGCGGCGAACTGCGAAGAGAACTCGAGGAAGCGCTGATTATATAAGCAGTACAGAGGGCACCACGGTCTATCACGTGACGTCGGCTATGAGATTGTCTCTGGTGATGCCAACATTCCCGATTGAAAGTAATCGATCGTCACGCTTGCGGTGCAACGCTGACGTCCAAATTTTATCCAGTTTAACACCTTCGCCTTTCCTGTTAAAATTATTACGATGTTTATCAATCTCGATAGCCTCTCTATACAAGCGTGCATAATAATGCGAGGTTTTTGATATGACGCTCGTCTCGCTGAATTTCATTTCATGATCACCTTCCTGGTATACATGTTCCGCTACGGCCGATTTATCCGTGTGACCCAGGCGGCAATTCCTCTTATGTTCAACAAGACGGGTGTTCACACTTCTCTTTGTGGTACCGATGTGAACCTGTCCACAACTACAAGGAATTTTATATACCCCCAGTGTAGCCAAAGGGTGTCGTGCGTCTTTTGCCGACCTTAAAAATTCTTTTATTTTCCTGGTGGGTCTGAAAATTGTATGATCATATTTTCTATCTTTGTGTGTGAGGAATGTTTCCTGAAAGTTTGACCGTACCTTTTTGTAACACCCTGTAGTGTGATCCTACTAACGTTTAAAAATCTCCGAAGCGAATTAGATGTCGCTGAGGCAAGTAATTTAATACAAGACACATGGGACCGCAAATGGAAAATACTCCAGAAGTGGATAATAAATGTTGAACATGTGACTCATCAGATGATGATGGTATTAAATTACTTTTCTCAGCCTCATCTACATCGTTTCGGTATTTTTAAACGTTAATAAGAATCGTCCTCATTATCTTGCGGTGTTGCAGTTCTTCTCGTTATGTCCGTGCTTGCTACGGAAATAGCGCGAGGAATTCCGCCTTTTCTGTTTTGTTTCACCCAGACATGTTTCAGCACTTTTTGTGCTATCTTCATTGCGTTATTTTTTGTTTTTTATCTGTAAAATTGTTGTTACATATTAACATTTAGCGAAATGTTAATATGTAACAACAATGCGAAAGTTAATATGTAACAACAATTTTACAGCTAGAAAATAAAAAATAACCCACTGAAGATAGCACAAAAAGTGCTGAAACATGTCTGAGTGAAACAAAACAGAAAAAAGGTGTCTTGCATAAGGCGGAATTCCTCGTCCTAAGAATCGTCGTGTGTATGTCTCTTTCACACTGTCTCTTTTCTCCCACTGGACTTCCTCTTGTCCGTCTCTCCCGCTGTCTTCACCCCTTTCTCTCGCTCTTCCTTGCCACTGCCTCCTTCTGTGCCACTTTTACTATGTCTCTCATTCACTGCCATTGTCCTCATCCCATTCTTTTCCTCTTCCATTGCTTCTGTCTCTTTCTCTCTCCCTCACAGTCAGCTGTCTTCCTCTTCAACCACCATTGTCCTTGTGGAGGGTTTACTTGGGATTTCGACCCCTAGACTAGGAAATTTTAATACATGGGAATTCTCTTTTACTATCACTGCCTCTCACTGACCATCATTATCCGCTGTCTCTTTAGCTCCCATTACTGTCTCCACTCTCTTTCTCTCCCACTGGCACTGTATCCTCTCTCTTCCACCGTCGCTCTCTGTCTGCTACTCTCTTTCATCACCAAAAGGGGCGAATATGTCCCCATGCCAAAATTTATGGTGAGGGTGCGGAATGTGGACTGAGGCAGCTGGTTCCGCACTTGGTACATATCCGCCTTTTTTGTGCACCGACAGGAGTATTTTTCAGCTGATTCCCTTCATTTCTTTGTTAGAGCTTGGTATGCTGCTTATATAAAACGAATTCTGTAGGGCAGTAAAGTTTCGACAGCTTATTTATGCACTTCGAACCATTTGCATACTCTGACACATATAAACAACAAGTAAGTACGCATAATACACTGAAGATCCAAAGAAACTGGTACAACTGCCTAGTATCGTGTAGGGCCTCAGCGACCAGGCAGAAGTTCCTGCAACACGCCGTGCCGTGGACTCGACTAATGTCTGAAGTAGTGCTGCAGGGAACTGACACCATGAATCCTGCAGGGCTGTCAATAAATCCGCAGGAGTACGAAGGGCGGAGATCTCTTCTGAACAGCACGTTGCAATGTATCCAAGATGTGCTCAATAATGTTCATTTCCTGGCAGTTTGGTGGCCAGCGGAAGTGTTTAAACTCAGAAGAGCGTTCCTGAAGCCACTCTAGAGCTATTCTGGACGTGTGGGGTGTCGCGTTGTCCTGCTGGAATTGCCCTAGTCCGTCAGAATGCACAATGGACTCGAATGGATGCAGGTGAACAGACAGGATGCTTACGTACGTCTCATCTGTCAGAGTCGTATGAAGACGTATCAGGGGTCCCATATCACTCCAACTGCACACGCCCCACGCCATCACAGAGCCTCCACCAGCTCGAACAGTCCCCTGCTGACATGCAGGGTCCATAGATTCATGACGATGTCTCCATACTCGTACATGTGCAACCGCTCGATACAATTTGAAACGAGACTCGTCCGACCAGACAACATATTTCCAGTCATCAACAGTCCAATGTCGGTGTTGACGGGCTCAGGCGAAGTGTAAAATGTTCACATGTGTGAGTATTCCTTTGGGACCAAACTGCTGATGTCATCGGTACCTAGACTTACACGCTACTGAAACTAAATTATGCTAAGAACAACACACACACCCATGCCGGTGGGAAGCGCCGAGCAATCCGAGATATGGCGCCTCAAACGGCGCTGCCACTCCGCGAGGCCAAGGCGTAAAGCTTCGTGTCGTGCAGGCTTCAAGGTTACACGAGAGGGCCTTCGGCTCCGAAAGCGCATATCGATGATGTTTCGTTAAATGGTTCGCACGCTGACAGTTGTTGATGGCCCGGCATTGAAATCTGCAGCAATTTACGGAAGGGTTGCACTTCTGTTATGCTGAACGATTCTCTTCAGTCGTCGTTGGTCCCTTCTTGCGGGATCTTCTTCCGGCCGCAGCGGTTTCGGAGATTTGGTGTTTTACTAGATTCCTGATATTCACAGTACACTTGTGAAATGGTCGTACGGGAAAATCATCGCTACCTCGGAGATGCTGCCTCGCATCGCTCGTGCGCCGACTATAACACGACGTTCAAACTCGTTTAAATCTCGCAGCAGTAACCGATCTAACAACTGCACCAGACACTTGTTGTCTTACACTACTGGCCATTAAAATTGCTACACCACGAAGATGACGTGCTAGAGGCGCGAAATTTAAACGACACGAAAAAGATGCTGTGATATGCAAATGATTAGCTTTTCAGAACATTCACACAAGTTTGGCGCCGGTGGCGACACCTACAACGTGCTGACATGAGGAAACTTTCCGACCGATTTCTCCTACACAAACAGCAGTTGACCGGCGTTGCCTGGTGAAACGTTGTTGTGATTCCTCGCGTAAGGGGGAGAAATGCGTACAATCACGTTTCCGACTTTGATAAAGGTCAGATTGTAGACTATCGCGATTGAGGTTTATCGTATCGCGACACTGCTGCTCGCGTTGGTCGAGAGCCAATGACTGTTAGCAGAATATGGACTCGGTGGGTTCAGGAGGGCAATACGGAACGCCGTGCTCGATCCCAACGGCCTCGTATCACTAGCAGTCGAGATGACAGGCATCTTATCCGCATGGGTCTAACGGATCGTGCAACCAGGTCTCGATTCCAAAGTCAACAGATGGGGACGTTTGCAAGACAGAAACCATCTGCACGAACAGTTCGACGACGTTTGCAGCAGCATGGACTATCAGCTCGGAGACCGTGCCTGGGGTTACCGTTGACGCTGCATCACAGACAGGAACGTCTGCGATGGTGTACTCAACGACAAACCTGGGTGCACAAATGGCAAAACGTCATTTCTTCGGATGAATCCAGGTTCTTTTTGCAGCATCGTGATGGTCGCATCCGTGTTTGGTGACATCGCGGTGAACGCTCATTGGAAGCGTGTATTCGTGATGGTATGGCGTACAATTGGTTACACGTCTCGGTCACCTCTTGTTCGCATTGACGGCACTTTGAATAGTGGACGTTGCATTTAAGATGTGTTACGACCCGTGGCTCTACCCTTCATTTGATCCCTGCGAAACCCTACATTTCAGCAGGATAATGCACGACCGCATGTTGCAGGTCCTTTATGGGCCTCTCTGGATATAGAAAATGTTCGACTGCTGCCCTGGCCAGCACATTCTCCAGATCCATCACCAATTGAAAACGTCTGGTCAATGGTGGCCGAGCAACTGGCTAGTCACAAGACGCCATTCACTACTCTTGATGAACTGTGATACCGTGTTGAAGCTGCATGGGCAGCTGTACCTGTACACGCCATCCAAGCTCTGTTTGACTCAATGCCCAGGTGTATCAAGACCGTTATTACGGCCAGAGGTGGTTGTACTGGGTACTGATTTCTCAGGATCTATGCACCGAAATTGCGTGAAAATGTAATCACATGTCAGTTCTAGTATAATATATTTGTCCAATGAATACCCGTTTATCATCTGCATTTCTTCTTGGTGTAGCAATTTTAATGGCCAGTAGTGTATATAGGTGTTGCCGACCGCAGCGCCGTATTCTGCCTGTTTACATATCCGTATTTGAATACGGATGCCTATACCAGTATCGTTGTGCAGTATACGACTGCTGAGTAACAGCCATGTTTAGAACTGTGAAGTTTTTTTTGGAGTTACATGAGCATCGGGGTCTAAAATGACCCGAGACACGAAGCGAGAGTTGAGCGGCGTGTCGGCCTGTGGCGGCCCGCAGCTTCCTGGCGGACAGCGCGCGCGCGGCGGACGCGCGGACACAGGGCGTTGTGGAGGCGCTGGCCGCGCTGGGGCCGCCCGCGGAGGCGGCGGAGGCGGCGGTGGGGAAGGCGGCCAAGGGCTGCCGGCGGCGGGCGGGGCCCGTGCTGCGCCTGCCGCAGGCGCTGCAGATCTGCTTCAAGAGTGAGGTCGACGTCGTCGACCAGATGCAGTTCCGCCGCACCTACCAGCGCCGCCTCGCGCCCGGTGAGCCGGACATCATCACCCTCAGGTGGGGCGCAGCGGTCTTTGCGGTCAGAACAGTACCCCAGAGCTAGTTGGCATATAAACGTACTACTGATGTAGGCGTGGGCTTCGCGTCTATCTTGGCCTCAATAATGCGTTCACTATGCTGTTTGTTGTACCTTACACGCACTCCTATTTTTTTATTCATTATTAAACCTACTCCTGCATTACCCCTATTTGATTTTGTATTCATAACCCTGTATTCACCTGACCAAAAGTCTTGTTCCTCCTGCCACCGAGCTTCACTAATTCCCACTATAGCTAACTTTAACCTATCCATTTCCCTTTTTAATTTCTGTAACCTACCTGCCCGATTAAGGGATCTGACACTCCACGCTCCGATCCGTAGAACGCCAGTTTTCTTTCTCCTGATAACGACGTCCTCTTGAGTAGTCCCCGCCCGGAGATCCGAATGGTGGACTATTTTCCCTCCGGAATGTTTTACCCAAGAGGACACCATCATGTTTTAATCATACCGTAAAGCTGCATGCCCTCGGGAAAAATTACGGTTCTAGTTTCCCCTTGCTTTCAGCCATTCGCAGTACCAGAACAGCAAGGCTGTTTTGGTTAGTGTTAGAAGGCCAGATCAGTCAATCATCCAGACTGTTGCCCTGCAACTACTGAAAAGGCTGCTGCCCCTCTTAAGGAACCACACGTTTGTCTGGCCTCTCAACAGATACCTCTCCATTGTGGTTGCACCTACGATACGATACGGCTATCTGTATCGTTGAGGCACGCAAGCCTCCCCACCAATGGCAAGGTCCATGGTTCATGGGGGGCTATTATACATATGTTGTTGTTGTTGCGGCCTTCAGTCCTGAGACTGGTTTGATGCAGCTCTCCATGCTACTCTATCCTGCGCAAGCTTCTTCATCTCCCAGTACCTACTGCAACCTACATCCTTCTGAATCTGCTTAGTGTATTCATCTCTTGGTCTCCCTCTACGATTTGTACCCTCCACGCTGCCCTCCAATACTAAACTGGTTATCCCTTGATGCCTCAGAACATGTCCTACCAACCGATCCCTTCTTCTAGTCAAGTTGTGCCACAAACTACTCTTCTCCCCAATCCTATTCAACACCTCCTCATTAGTTATGTGATCTACCTATCTAATCTTCAGCATTCTTCTGTAGCACCACTTTTCGAAAGCTTCTATTCTCTTCTTCTCTAAGCTATTTGTCGCCCATGTTTGACTTCCATACATTGCTACACTCCATACATATACTTTCAGAAACGACTTCCTGACACTTAAATCTATACTCGATGTTAACAAATTTCTCTTCTTCAGAAACGCTTTCCTTGCCATTGCCAGTCTACATTTTAAATCCTCTCTACTTCGACCATCATCAGTTATTTTGCGCCCCAAATAGCAAAACTCCTTTACTACTTTAAGTGTCTCATTTCCTAATCTAACACCCTCAACATCACCCGACTTAATTCGACTACATTCCATTATCCTCGTTTTGCTTTTGCTGATGTTCATCTTATATCCTCCCTTCAAGACACTATCCATTCCGTTCAACTTCTCTTCCAAGTCCTTTGCTGTCTCTGACGGAATTACAATGTCATCGGCGAACCTCAAAGTTTTTATTTCTTCTCCATGGATTTTAATACCTACTCCGAATTTTTCTTTTGTTTCCTTCACTGCTTGCTCAATATACAGATTGAATAACATCGGGGAGAGGCTACAACCCTGTCTCACTCCCTTCCCAATCACTGCTTCCCTTTCATACCCCTCAACTCTTATAACTGCCATTTGGTTTCTATACAAATCGTAAATAGCCTTTCGCTCACTGTCACTTGTCTACATTGAGATTTAGTTGACATTCCCTGCACCATGCCTCTGTGTGGGCTCTAATCTCTCTGATTTTATCCTCACGGTCTCTTCGCGAGATATACGTAGGAGGGAGCAATATACTGCTTGACTCCTCGGTGAAGGTATGTTCTCAAAACTTCAACAAAAGCCCATACCGAGCTACTGAGCGTCTCTGCTGCAGCGTCTTCCACTGGAGTTTATCTATCATCTCCGTAACGCTTTTGCGATTACTAAATGATCCTGTAACGAAGCGCGCTGCTCTCCGTTGGATCTTCTCTATCTCCATCAACCCCATCTGGTATGGATCCCACACTCCTGAGCAGTATTCAAGCAGTGGGCGAACAAGCGTACTGTAACCCACTTCCTATGTTTTCGGATTGCATTTCCTTAGGATTCTTCCAATGAATCTCAGTCTGGCATCTGCTTTACCGACAATCAACTTTATGTGATCATTCCATTTTAAATCACTCTTAATACCTACTCCCAGATAATTCACGGGATTAACTGCTTGCACTTGCTGACCTGCTCTATTGTAGCTAAATGATAAGGGATCCTTCTTTCTATGTATTCGCAGCACATTACACTTGTCTACATTGAGATTCAATTGCCATTCCCTGCACCATGCGTCAATTCGCTGCAGATCCTCCTGCATTTCAGTATAATTTTCCATTGTTACAACCTCTCGATATACCCCAGCATCATCCGCAAAAAGCCTCAGTGAACTTCCGATGTCATCCACAAGGTCATTTATGTATATTGTGAATAGCAACGGTCCTACGACACTCCCCTGCGGCACACCTGAAATCACTCTTACTTCGGAAGACTTCTCTCCATTGAGAATGAGATGCCGCGTTCTGTTATCTAGGAACTCTTCAATCCAATCACACAATTGGTCTGATAGTCCATATGCTCTTACTTTGTTCATTAAACGACTGTGGGGAACTGTATCGAACGCCTTGCGGAAGTCAAGAAACACGGCATCTACCTGGGAGCCCGTGTCTATGGCCCTCTGAGTCTCATGGACGAATAGCGCGAGCTGGGTTTCACACGATCGTCTTTTTCGAAACTCATGCTGCCTCCTTCAGAGTAGATTTCTAGTTTTTAGAAAAGTCATTATACTCGATCATAATATGTGTTCCAAAATTCTACAACTGATCGACGTTAGAGATATAGGTCTTTAGTTCTGCACATCTGTTCGACGTCCTTTCTTGAAAACGGGGATGACCTGTGCCCTTTTCCAATCCTTTGGAACGCTACGCTCTTCTAGAGACCTACGGTACACCGCTTCAAGAAGGGGGGGGCAAGTCCCTTCGCGTACTCTGTGTAAAATCGAACTGGTATCCCATCAGGTCCAGCGGCCTTTCCTCTTTTGAGCGATTTTAATTGTTTCTCTATCCCTCTGTCGTCTATTTCGATATCTACCATTTTGTCATCTGTGCGACAATCTAGAGAAGGAACTACAGTGGTAGTAGGGAGAGCTGTGAACTGTTCTAAAGATCCCGACTAGTGTGCAGAGAGGCTAGTCGTGGGGGTGGGGATGGAGTATTATTAAGGCTGCTTTTTAGGTTTTCTACAACATGTCGAAAGCAACGTCATCTAGCGAAACTGTTTCTCAGGAAAAAAATTATACTATATTAAATTTCCTACAAAAAAGGTACTACTCATTTTTTTCCCCTAGGACTGAAAAGTTTCTGCACTGTAATGAAATAATCAGGTATTAAAAATAGTGGTTTAAAAGTATAAAATTAATGTTTATAAAGTGGCAACGGCCTTGCCGCAGTGGATACACCGATTCCCGTTAGATCACCGTAGTTAAGCGCTGTCGGGCGTGGTAGGCACTTGGATGGGTGACCATCCAGGCCGCCATGCACTGTTCCCATTTTTCAGGATGCACTCGGCCTCGTGATGCCAATTGAGGAGCTACTCAACCGAATAGTAGCGGCATCGGTCAAGAATACCATCATTACGACCGGGAGAGCGGTGTGCTGACCCCACGCCCCTCCTATCTGCGTCCTCCACTGTGGATGGCACGGCGGTCGGATGGTCCCGGTAGGCAACTCGTGGCCTGACGGCGGAATGCATTATGTGAAGTGGGCTAAGAACAAATATTAAACGTGTTTACCACACCTAGGTGCAGTTTATCCTCATTAAGGGGTACTTTGTGTTTTGGGTTGGTTGGTAGGTTGGCCGGCCGAAGTGGCCGTGCGGTTAAAGGGGCTGCAGTCTGGAACCGCAAGACCGCTACGGTCGCAGGTTCGAATCCTGCCTCGGGCATGGATGTTTGTGATGTCCTTAGGTTAGTTAGGTTTAACTAGTTCTAAGTTCTAGGGGACTAATGACCTCAGCAGTTGAGTCCCATAGTGCTCAGAGCCATTTGAACCATTTTGGTTAGGTTGATTTGGGGGAAGGGACCAAACAGTGAGATCATCGATCCCATCCGATTACGGAAGGATGGGGAAGGAAGTCGACTGTGTCTTTTCTCAGGAACTATCTCGGCAGTTGTCAGAAGCGATTTAGGGAAATCGTGGAAGACCTAAATCAGGATGGCCGGACTCGGGTTTCAACCGTCGTCCTCCCGACTGCAGCGGTTCTAGGCGCTTCAATCTGGAACCGTGCGCCCGCTACAGTCGCAGGTTCGAATCCTGCCTCGGGCATGGATGTGTGGGATGTCCTTAGGTTAGTTAGGTTTAAGTAGTTCTAAGTTTTAGGGGACTGATGACCTCAGCAGTTAAGTCCCATAGTGCTCAGAGCCATTTGAACCATTTGTTAAGTCCCATAGCGCTCAGAGCCATTTCAACCATTTTCTCCCCGAATGCGAGTCCAGAGTGCTAACCACTGGATCACATCGCTCAGTACAAATGACTTCATTGGACTCATGTTTATAAAGTGGAGTTATTTTCAGTTTATTATGTGAGCACTTATTTGTAGTTGTTACATGATATTTTGTGGAAAATACGCTCGTACAAACAGTGAATGAGAACTGCTTAATGTGTAAGTGAGACATTGTCAGCGACCTTTGTAGCTTTGGTACGAAAGGGGTTGGTTTGATGAATGTGACGATTTGCTGTTGTCTGTCGTTGTCAGCGTATTGTAAAACCGTGTGACTGTGCTGTAGTTACTTGCTGGTGAAATAATGAATGACCAGGAAGTTAGTGCACTTCTGTCACTGTTAACTGTGTAACTGGTAGACTGCCAGGAACTGCTGGCACTTCTGGAGTTGGCTGCACTCATTGGAGCCACTTAGCAGACATCCATAGGATATTAACGAAGGTTCATGTGAATCTGCGTGACGGAATGGGATTGATCGTGTTGAATTCTAGAACAGTAATCTCCCTTGTGCGGTAATATCGGAAGTTCCGTTGCACCTAGGTGATGCAAAGCTGTTGCAGAGGGAGCCAATTTAAGCCACTGGGAATCTTGAGATGTTGGGAGAGATGGGGCTGTGGTGATGCATTTTTATACCACTGACGCTGTGGAAAGTATTCCACCCAGTGGTAGTGGAGACAATGAAGAAGTAGATGTTCTCGAATACAGAATGACAAAATTTTACATTTGTGGCAGGTTCTTCAGTGTGGTAGACAGTGGACATCTGCAGCTGTTGAGCTTTCTTACATAGTAGCTCATTTAACGACTGCAGACAAATATTCACTTAATAAACTGAAAATAACCCCACTATACAAACACGAGCTCAACGAAATAATTTTGTCTGCTCCCATAGGACGTGGTGGGGGAAGTTGCTTTCCCGGAAGAGAGTTAGTTACAACTGTCGTACAGAATGACTAAGATGCAGTTCCCCCTCTAGCAGAGTAGAACAGAATGCAGATATTTACATAGAATCTCTCCATATGCGTTTCTTGCTGTACTATTATCAGGAACTCATACCTGCATCCTTGTAGTGTTAATACAGTTAGTGGAGAATAAACATCTCTGGATGTGTCTGCTCAATGCATCGCCAGTGATTCATAAGGCGTGCTGCGGAGCATCGGTATAACTTTGTGAAACACCCCATAGTCACTTCTTGTGACATATTGGAGTAGGTAGAGTGGGGAATCACCCGCGTACTCTTCACACACAAAAAGGCTCTGGACACTATGGGACTTCACATTGGAGGTCATCAGTCCCCTAGAACTTAGAACTACTTAAACCTAACTAACCTAAGGATAACAACTACATCCATATCCGAGGCAGGATTCGAATCTGCGACCGTAGCAGTCGCGCGGTTCCGTTCTGAAGCACCTAGATCCGCTAGGCCATTGCGGCCGGCTATACTCTTCAGTATGCATGCAGACCTATGAAGGAGCGAAATCCATGACCACCATCTGGCGACCTGCCTTCACCCACAGGTCTACTCCATTCTTCCAGTTTGTCACGCCCCCAGAACGCAGTTTATCTCTTAATGAACCCCGACTACACGAAGATGCGGTAAACACACACACACACACACACACATAATTAAAGTTAAACTTTCAAACCGCTGTAGAAATAACACCACTGGCCAGAATGACGTAAAATTGCAACAGAATATTAGCGGATAAGGGGGAAACGTAAACGTATGGCAGAAGAAAAAAATAGTGTGAAAATTTATCAATAAAGGGCGCTGTATGTGTCAGAATACGTAAATGAAAACACCTATCATGCGCACAACCCGTAAAAGTTGGAATAAACACGCCGGGTACACTGCTTTTCCTCCTTTCGCGTCTGCAACGTTCGCCATGACTGTCTCAATGCAGGATCGCGCTCTGCTTGTAAAGCTGTATTACAAGAATGATGACTGTGCACACGCCGCTCTGTAGAAGTTCCGGATACTGAAGGCTTTGAAAAAAGGCGTTGGTCCAATGACTGCCGTGGGTCTGGAGAAAATGATTCGGAAATTCGAAAAGATGGGTTCTTTTGATGTGCAACCTGGTGGAGGGACGAAACGAATTGATTGGACTTCAGTGGAAGCAGTGGCCACAGCAACGCAGGAGAAGACGAGTGGTGGTGTGCAGTCATGTAGTGCTGGAGGATTGGCTGAACATTGGACATACCCATGAGCACAGTGTGTAAAATCCTACAAAACATCCTTCTTTGCCATCCATCCAAAATTACCCATGTGCATAAGTTGCTTCCTGTTGTCCTGCCAGCAAGAGAGACCTTCGCTTTAGAATTGCTTGTTCGCATGAAAGTGGGCAATGATTTGCTGTGGAAGATTTTGTGGACAGACGAAGCCCACTTCCATCTGACACGATATGTCGATACACAGAATTGTCGAATGTGGGCAACGGAATATCAACACGCAAATCAACCAGTACCACTTCATCCTGAAAAGATCACTGCGTGGTGCTGGTTTACGGCATCATTTATCATAGGGCCATATTTTTTCGAAGAGACAAATGCTTCCAGTCTGTTACCTGTACCGTCATCGGTAAGCGCTACGAGTGTCTTTTGCGAAACCACGTCATTCCAGCTCTCCAACAGCGTGGATGGGATCATTTTTATACAAGATGGCGCACCTTCGCACATTAAAAAGCCTGTGAAGCAGCTGCTGAAGCGCCATTTCGGAAGTGCTAGAATTGTCAGCCGCCATTTTCCCACAGCCTGGCCGTCCCGATCACCTGATCTTAATCCGTGTGACTTCTGGCTGTGGGGCTACCTGAAAGATGTTGTGTTCAGTGTTCCGACTGCAAACGTAGCTGCATTGAAGGCACGCAATGCGCAACACATTCGGAATGTGACCCCGGAAACACTTCGATAAGTTGTAGAACACGCTGCTTCTCGATTTCAACTTGTTGCAGAAAATGGTGGACAGTATATTGAACATGTTTTGCACCAGTCACACGGAAATTAATAATCTAATTTTATTTTGATTGATGCTTTTTATGCGGTTTTTGGCTTCAGGACAATTAAAAACCGATGTGATTGACGCTTTTTTCCGGTTTTTGGCCTCAGGACAATTAAAAACCGATTTTTCCCATCGGATGCGATATGATCTTGCCGTGGTGGATGGGCTTACGTAACTAACAGTATCACACCTGTACTCCCATGCACACTGTATAGTACAGTTTGTTTAACGTCAAACGTACACCTTAGGCATTGTTATATGATTCATTTGTCTCATGTTGTCGACCATTATTAAATTATGATGCTTACAGTGCACTGCATTAGTAGTGTGTGGGTAAGTTGAGAATTTGGGTCTCATGAGGACTTGCTAGAGTAGTCCGCGCAGTTGTTTGACCACTGTGTCTGGATGGCTTACTGATCACAGCATCCGCCTAGTAAACACGAGACTCGGGTTCCAATCCCAGTCTTGTGAAAGTTTCAACTTTCCCTATTGACTTCAGTTAATGCCCACTTGCAGCCAATCTCAATATTTCCTTTGTGACTTAAATATTTTTAATAATCTACCATTTTTCGGTCCTGTGCAAAGCAGAAACTATTAGTACTAGAGAAAAAATGAATAGAATCTTTTTTGTAGGAAATTTAATGTGGTTTAATTTTGTACTGGGAAAAAATTTTCGACAGAAGGTACGGTTGTCAAAACGTTCAAGAAAAACATAAAAAGCGTCCTTTAAACGTCACCCCACCTCCACCCTCACACCGTACAGGTCAGGATTTTTAGTATGTTGTTCACGACACTCCGTCCTACCATTGAACAAAAATTTGCCCCCATACATATTTTTTCCCTTATTTTCTTTCAATGACTGAACTAAAAGGAGCATCAATAATTAAAAAATAGTCTTAATCGCATTTTGTATTATTATTATACCGCCAAACGGTTTCAACCCGACGTAGGGGTCATCTTCTGGGCGTTTACACTGTGAAATTACAGATATCCGTCAGAAAGACTATTATACAACAGCTAAAATTACGTAACTTTAAAATATGTTACCCATTGGTCGACTGCTGGTGGTGTCACTCCTGTATACATAACGGCAGGAAATTATGTGAGTCTAACCCTTCGTATGGACTGAAATAGCGTACTGAGATCACGTGAATAGACTGCAACAACACCAGCGGTGATCAACGGCATTTAATACAGTTTATTATATGTAATTACTAGTCACCTTGGTTTAACATAAATTTAAGTGACAGTAAATAACAGAAAACGGAACCATTCCATTTAAGAAGAGATACAATTATAAAATAATAACAAATGTTCCGTAGTCAACTCGTAAAATTCGTAAAAGTATATTGCACTATGTGCCATAATATAAAGTAAAACAATCTGTGACACACAAAAACTGGTGTCGTCTTGTATTATAATATATATATTCGTACATTAACGTAGAAAACATTTGAGTCAATATACTAAGACGTTTAATATGGAAGGACTACAACGCCCTCTACTCCTTGTGGTGAGGACGCCGTTGCCATGGATTACAAAGCGTATATCAGGCGCCCTCTAGTCTGTGTAGCGAGGACACTGTCGTCGTAGCAGCTGGTGTGTTCATATGGTGTTATCTTTGCCCTGGTCACGGCGTCCGTTGCCGTGGTAGCGGTATGTCATGGCTCTTCATCCACAGAGAAGTTGTCACGTATTTGAGGTTGTGGAAATATCGACAGTCAAGAATAACCTATAAAATCTAAAGACAGGATAAAAGTTTACCACACGTTTGTAGTACCCATTAAAGGAAATAAAGTATGAAAATAATAAAAGGAAAAGAAGCATCATTGTGAACAAATAATATTTTCGAATAGCTCGAAAATTTTTTATCGTGACTCTCTATTTGTTCATTCACCATCGCTGCCGGATTCCGTTTATTATGTATAAAAATTTCCAGGCTCTCTAGAATATCCATCATAGGTCCTTTTTGGGTTACATGCAGTATCTTTATATTTTCCCTTATATTGATTTCTACATGTTCCTCCATATCTAAATGCTGCCCGAAGAGTGATTTATTACATGCTGTTCCAGTAGTATGTTCTTTAAATCTGGTATTAAAACTTCTCCCTATTTACCCGATGTAAATTTTGCTACAATCTTTACAAGTCAATTTATAAATTCCTTATTTAGCAAGCATCTTGTTTTTAACATCTCCTATACAGGGTTATTACAGATGATTGAAGCGATTTCACAGCTCTACCATAACTTTATTATTTGAGATATTTTCACAATGCTTTGCACACACATACAAAAACTCAAAAAGTTTTTTTAGGCATTCACAAATGTTCGATATGTGCCCCTTTAGTGACTCGGCAGACATCAAGCCGATAATCAAGTTCCTCCCACACTCGGCGTAGCATGTCCCCATCAATGAGTTCGAAAGCATCGTTGTTGCGAGCTCGCAGTTCTGGCACGTTTCTTGGTAGAGGAGGTTTAAACACTGAATCTTTCACATAACCCCACAGAAAGAAATCGCATGGGGTTAAGTCGGGAGAGTGTGGAGGCCATGACATGAATTGCTGATCATGATCTCCACCACGACCGATCCATCGGTTTTCCAATCTCCTGTTTAAGAAATGCCAAACATCATGATGGAAGTGCGGTGGAGCACCATCCTGTTGAAAGTCGAAGTCGGCGCTGTCGGTCTCCAGTTGTGGCATGAGCTAATTTTCCAGCATGTCCAGATACACGTGTCCTGTAACGTTTTTTTCGCAGAAGAAAAGGGGGCCGTAAACTTTAAACCGTGCGATTGCACGAAACACGTTAACTTTTGGTGAACTGCGAATTTTCTGCACGAATGCGTGAGGATTCTCTACCACCCAGATTCGCACATTGTGTCTGTTCACTTCACCATTAAGAAAAAATGTTGCTTCATCACTGAAAACAAGTTTCGCACTGAACGCATCCTCTTCCATGAGCTGTTGCAACCGCGCCGAAAATTCAAAGCGTTTGACTTTGTCATCGGGTGTCTGGGCTTGTAGCAATTGTAAACGGTAAGGCTTCTGCTTTAGCCTTTTCCGTAAGATTTTCCAAACCGTCGGCTGTGGTACGTTTAGCTCCCTGCTTGCTTTATTCGTCGACTTCCGCGGGCTACGTGTGAAACTTGCCCGCACGCGTTCAACCGTTTCTTCGTCACTGCAGGCCGACCCCTTGATTTCCCCTTACAGAGGCATCCAGAAGCTTTAAACTGCGCGTACCATCGCCGAATGGAGTTAGCAGTTGGTGGATCTGATGTGAGTGCATTTCAAGCACGACATACGCTTTCTCGGCTCCTGTCGCCATTTTGTCTCACTGCGCTCTCGAGCGCTCTGGCGACAGAAACCTGAAGCGCAGCTTCAGCCGAATAAAACTTTATGAGTTTTTCTACGTATCTGTAGTGTGTCGTGACCATATCTCAATGAATGGAGCTACAGTGGATTTATGAAATCGCTTCAATCATTTGTAATAGCCCTGTACTATGCCTAATACTGTTAGCTATGGTATTTGTAGAGAAAGCAATCGTAACATCCGAATTCTTGAACAGTTTATTTCTGACGGATATCTATAATTTCACAGTGTAAACTCCCAGAAGGTGACCCTACGTCGGGTTGAAATCGGTTGGCGGTATAACAATAAATGCGATTAAGACTGTTTTTGAATTATTGATTAATCATACTAATCGCTCCTTCTCTCCACGATCATGTTGTCCAAAAAATAAAAGGAGCATGCTCCAGATTGGTAGGGGAGATAGTTTACCCGAGAAACATATGATGTTTCCTGACCAATGTTTCTATCTAGTGGTCAATTTTAGAATCACTTAAGGAATGCACTCTAGAGACCGTCTTGAGAAGTTTCCGGCGTTTTCTACCGGTTTTGTTGTCGCGAGACATGACTTATTGTTTTATGTAACAAACGTAAATATTTTGTGTTCTACATATTTGAGTGCTGCATAATGTGTTATAGTTATGTGAAAGATAGTCTTCATTTTGCAGAATTTTATAGCACGTTATATTCCATATATTCATATTTTTAGAACTAGTTATATAACGAATGGACAGCTAGGACGTACTTTGTCTGTTGTGCCCATCTTGTACCTTGAAACAGACGAAGGTTTTCTACCATGGAAATTTGCTATATGGCTTAACAAAATTGAAAATGGTAATTTGTGCTCGTTGTGCAGATTCTGTTTCAAAACAAATATAACTTGTAACAGATTTTTGGTAATCCTTCTACTTAATTTGATTTCTCTCACTGATTTCTGGTGGATGGTCGAGTAATAAAGTAACAGATATATTTTTAAATACAGTTTTGACAAGATATTACTTATTGCAACATTTTTAAATTTCAATAAAATATTTGTTCCTAGATACATGACCGTTTTGTAAGTGTGGACATTTTTTCATATTTCAAAAAACTTTAGTTTTCTGGAGTAATTTTTGTAAGGCTGCAGCACACAAAAAGTGAATGCTATCACTTTATATTGGAGTAAATATATTAAACTTTTATTGCATTCCTCCCCTTCACTGACACTTCCATAAAAAAACTAATATTTACAAATCTCAGCACCCAAGTTGCCCCCACTGTCCACGGTATGGCCTCATCACACACAATAACACGTGCACCTATATAACAGACAAACAATGCGTAGAAACTAAAACAGTTTATGATCACAAATTTCTTTATTTAATTTATTAAACTGCACACAGACATGAAAACTCAAACTTAAGATGATCAAAAAATACACAGCGACATTTGGCAGCTCTATAACCATTAAATCAGAACTGGCACGGCGTCAAACTTCACACTGGCAGGGGTGTGAGGGCCATGGTCGTGCCACGGCTCGGCCTGTATCGGCTTCGCTCGTTCCTTCCCCGAAGTACTCGGTACAGCGCGATATCTCAACCAGTACTGAGGTGTGGCATTTTTACATCAACATCTACACCTACGTGATTACTCTGCTATTCACAATGAAGTACCTGGCAGAGGGTTCGATGAACCACCTTCAAGCTGTCTCTCTATCGCTCCACTCTCGAACGGGACGCAGGAAAAATGAGCACTTAAATTTTTCTGTGTGAGCCCTGATTTCTCTTATTTTATCGTGATGATCATTTCTCCCTATGTAGGTGGATGTCAACAGAATGTTTTCGCAATCGGAGGAGAAAAACTGGTGATTGAAATTTCATGAGAAGATCCCGTCGCAACGAAAAACGCCTTCGTTTTAATGATTGCCACTCCAATTCACGTATCATGTCTATGACACTGTCCCCCCTATTTCGCTATAATAGAAAACGAGCTGCCCTTCTTTGTACTTTTTCGATGTCATCCGTCAGTCCCACCTGATGCGGTTTCCACACCGCACAGCAATACTTCAGAATAGGGCAGACAAGCGTGGTGTAAGCAGTCTTTAGTAGACCTGTTGCACCTTCGGTCTGTATTCAGTGTCACAGTATTTGTGTGGAAGATCACTTCATTTGGAAGCAGTACCATACCTCGATTTCTAAAGCGCGTATAGTTTTTAACATGGATATTGTTAGCGACCCTTGTGTGTGCCTACTGTGGCGTCTGCGTCTCCTTAAAGTTGACAAGACTCGGTAGTGATGGTTGTACCAGTCCGAGGCCCACGAGTAGGCCTCGGTCCCAGTCGGTAAGACGTGGAACGGCGTCCGTTGCTCACGACAAAGCCACCCTGTAGCTAGTAAGAAAACACAAACTCCTCGAGTGGTTTGATCATATTTCAGATACCGCCTTTCGTCATTAATGTCAATATTCGATAGAGCAACTTGTCAGAATGTGTAAGCTACTCTTGCTTCTTCTTTTAATATGCCCGGTTAGATTATGGATGTTGAATATTAATAGTATAAAGTCTTGAATCTTCAATTCAACATCCAAGTCGTGGCCAAATTATGGGATTGCGAGGATGTTAAGTTGGTAAATTTTTATTCCGTCTCAAGACGTCGCTACGTCGCGTGTTCAATAACTACACGACGTAATTCCAGAGATAACACATACTTAAGCAATGTTCAGAATGCGTCGTAATCTTGGGACAAATCTATGATTGTTCACTGTTAAATAATCTCGAATTCACTTTTCACTTCATAATATTCAAATAGTCAATTGTCACTAATACACATGATAATGTCTATTCAATTACGTAGGCGACACGAAGAATTAAAGTTTGAATCCAATTTTATTGTTCCTTGTAATTAATTGTCCCTACGCTGAGCACGCACACCGATTTCTCACTCAGGGAATTGCTTCCGTTTGCATCAGTAATTCTTCTGATGACTCGGCGCAATTGTACGTTCTTCGTGTTTGCGTTTGTATGTTACCTACTCGAGACTAATAATTGTTTTTCTGTCGGCGATCTTTCTTTTTTGATGTCCTTGAATGTTCGTTCTTATTCAATATCACGAAGGCTATGTCCCATCACAAATCTCACACGATTTAATTTCGTGGCGAATCTCCATATCCCGTTGTCTTGCCAACGATAAAGATGACTTTGCTTTAGTATGACTTCTGAATAATACTTCAGTCTATATCGCAAAACTTTCAAACTTCCGATTAGCTTAAGACAGTCTAGTAGCGCTCACATGCATGCTACTATCGCAATAGTAATTGAGAGCGACTAGATAGCAACTGAAGCTAACATTTCCATTTCCGAGTTACATTGTAGTCACATCGAACTTCCTTTTCGATGCGGCTACAACTCTCTTCTATGGTAAATGTTATCTTTGGCTACTTTACCATCTGGGCTTTAACCTTCGTTATTAATTATTGTGCAATTATTTCTTTGATGTTTTTGTTGCGTATCCTATCATATTTTTTCATTCAATCTCTATTTCATGATGAATAGTATTATTCACATGACATTTCTATTGATAAAATTATCACAAGTGTAAATTTTGTCGTCAGTAGCTGACGTCACTGTAAGGATGACTAATTTTCCTACTTCTTTTACAACAAAGGGTTGTTTATTAGGTTTCTGTGATTGGGGTGTTACACTATAGAACCAAGACTGCTTTTTATGCAGGGTGACAGTAATTGTTGATCGTATTTTTAATTGCGTGGTCCTTAACCCAAAACATATGTTTCCAGCGGTAGGATCCTTCTGTGGACAGCTTCAAATGACGGTTCTCAATAGTGTTCCTCGAAAAAATCATTGTCTTCCGTCCAGGGATTCCCATTTGAGCTACCTGGCGAGAGAATACCAACTGCTGGAGAAAATAATTTCTCGCCATACATAATTACTCTCATGGTCAATTTAATTAATTAACCTATCAATTTGATATCAGTTACGTGCCACTAAGTGGAAAGAAGTGAGGGTGAGAGTATCCAACTTATGATTCAAGAGTTGGAGTGATAATCAGACGTTTTTTCGTTGCAGCGGGATCTATTAATAGAATTTCGATCTCCACTTACGCAGGTAGAGATGACTGTCATAATAAAATCAGCTACATTATCGAATTTATAAAGTGATACGTAGTATAAACCTGATATTTACAATTTCTCTGTGCTGTTACCTTGAGAGACTTCATTTGTGGTGAGACATTTGTTTACTTTAAGAAAGTTCGAAAGTGAGGAAGCATCCTGTGATGGAGGTATAGGATACTCTTAGCTCTCCGCCATCAAGGAAAAATGAGTTTTAATTTTGTAGTCCTGTGATGCAGGACATGGCAGATATTAAGCTGATAAGAACATTTTTCTACTTGAGTAGAAAATACTTAGTGGAAATATAGCCTATGCCATAGTGTTGTACAGGATTTCCACAAGCAACGATACTTTAGCGATGTTAAAACGCGTGTATTCCCCGATTTCTACCTTAGAAAATAACTCATAGAAAAGATAGGAATCTACATCTCGCCTTAGAGATTCGAGATGTGTGGTCAAGAACACCCCCATTTTTTAAACTTGGGATCTATATTGGGCTGAAATTACTGTATACATCCAAACCATGGGTGCTTGACAGTGGCTTGCGGAGTGACTGATCACAATAAGTTGGCAACCGGAAGTCACAGATTATCTCAGCCTGTGGCAGGTGGTTAGGTACAAAGAATGTGGCGATCTGTCTGCTCTTGCCCACGGCAGCAGGGGCTAGCGAAATGACCAGTGTGCTGAGCGTGCGGCGACAGAAGCGGACGTGCGTGTTCCATGAAAAGGTTAAAAAATAACAGGTCTTTGCGGTGGATGATTGGTTGACCGCTTGGTGATAGTCTCTCTGACCCCTGAGCCTTCAGTATGGCGGGAATGTGGATGCAGGGAATTGGTATGCAGCTGCCAGCACAGCTAATATGTGTTCATGTCTCTCCTCACTGACTCCTACGAGATGATGGTGCGACCATGGTTCCTGGCAGTCAGGGGATGGTGCGCTCTTCACCATGACATGTGTGTGACATCATTTGGATTTTTTTAACCTGATATGTTTAGTGGAAATGATGCGATGGAGGGGGGTGCTTGTGTTCTCAAACATCGGCGCCTACAAGACCTCAGATATACAGGGCTATTACAAATGATTGAAGCGATTTCATAAATTCACTGTAGCTCCATTCATTGACATATGGTCACGACACACTACAGATACATAGAAAAAGTGATAAGTTTTGTTCGGCTGAAGCCGCACTTCAGGTTTCTGCCGCCAGAGCGCTCGAGAGCGCAGTGAGACAAAATGGCGACAGGAGCCGAGAAAGCGTGCTTGAAATGCACTCACATCAGTCAGTCATAACAGTGCAACGACACTTCAGGACGAAGTTCAACAAAGATCCACCAACTGCTAACTCCATTCGGCGATGGTATGCGCAGTTTAAAGCTTCTGGATGCCTCTCTAAGGGGAAATCAAGGGGTCGGCCTGCAGTGAGCGAAGAAACGGTTGAACGCGTGCGGGCAAGTTTCACGCGTAGCCCGCGGAAGTCGACGAATAAAGCAAGCAGGGAGCTAAACGTACCACAGCCGACGGTTTGGAAAATCTTACGGGAAAGACTAAAGCAGAAGACTTACCGTTTACAATTGCTACAAGCCCTGACACCCGATGACAAAGTCAAACGCTTTGAATTTTCGGCGCGGTTGCAACAGCTCATGGAAGAGGATGCGTTCAGTGCGAAACTTGTTTTCAGTGATGAAGCAACATTTTTTCTTAATGGTGAAGTGAACAGACACAATGTGCCAGAACTGCGAGCTCGCATCAACGATGCTTTCGAACTCATTGATGGGGACATGCTGCGCCGAGTGTGGGAGGAACTTGATTATCAGCTTGATGTCTGCCGAATCACTAAAGGGGCACATATCGAACATTTGTGAATGCCTAAAAAAACTTTTTGAGTTTTTGTATGTGTGTGCAAAGCATTGTGAAAATATCTCAAATAATAAAGTTATTGTAGAGCTGTGAAATCGCTTCAATCATTTGTAATAACCCTGTATTTAGTGCTACGATCTAAAATTACTTGATTTGCATAATGTTTGCGTGTGATACTCGAACGTTGAAAATACGTTTTTATTACGAAGAAAGATCATTGTAAGGCGGTGGTGAGTGTTTTGAGGGATCTATTTGACTCCCGTAAATTGTTAAACAATTAATTTGATAGGGTAGAGCAAATGGACTACTGCCCTCTTTTTTTTTACATCGAAATTGCACTCCCTTTGTCCCCAGCTTGAGCCAATAGGAACAAAGTATTCTGAGGACAGATGAAAACTTCTGTCTGCATGTTTGGAGACGTTGGTTCACACAGACAAAGAGGAAGTGACTTCTTGATAGAGAGACAGGAAGCGAGACTGCAATTTCTCGATCAATAGAATGCTGCCACTTGATGTTTTGTGTGGCGCCATGAGATCAAAGGAGGCCGTTATTCGGTTGGTGGTCGGCGGTATTTAGTATCGTGATCTGTAATTAGGACACTAACTGGTTTTGACCTCCGTGGCTGCGCTCTGACGACAGATACACACGCAGGAAACCCCAAACGGTAGCTACCTATGCCGCAATACATTCCATTCCTCGGTGCTTAGAGTTATTACGTCATGGGAAGCGGGGTCGGGGTGCAACCAAGAGCTCTATCCAAGTGGGGAAGCCCTGTCTCCCGCAAACTGAATCAATAAAGAATATGCACCGATATGTCATTGACACTGATTTGAATTTCGTGTCTTGAGATACTTCCTCTCCAGCACAGAGTGAGTCTTTCTCCCGCCATTCTTTTCTGAGTGTGTTGGGGAGGGAAAGGGGCGGGGGCGGTGGGGGGGGGGGAGACTTCGCCTGGTGGTGGCACTGTGCAGCAGCTCAGTCGACCCTTGCATGTCAAGGTCAGCATATACACGAACATTTCTCAACAAGACAACACCTACCGTCTACAGTAGTGTAATTGCTTAATAAGGACATGCAGTTGCTGGATGTGAGTTTTTTCCGCCAAATAAAGAGACTCAACCCCTGCAAATTGAACTTTATAAATAATCAGTGTGGCAAATAAATACCTCTGAAATAGAAGACGAGATATCATTTTCTGATTAGGAAATGCGACACTATAAGTAGTGGGTGAGTTTTGTTATTTGTGCAACAAAATGCATCACGATGGACGAATAAGTAGGAGATGAAATGGAGAGTGGCGACAGCACAAAATCATTTCTGAAAAGGAGTCACTTGTTAACTTCGAATATAAATTTAAATGTTAGGATATTCATGTAGCATGGTCTTGTATGGCCATGAAACTTGGATGATAAAGAAATTCAGACATGAAAAGGATATAGGCTTTTGAAAAGTTGTAGTGCAGAAGAATGTTGAAGATTTGGTGGACAGATTAGGTAACCAATGAGGTGTTAATTGAATCGAATTCGGAAATTTTTTTTTGGCCTAATTTGACTAAAAGAGCCCAGTTGATAGGAAACACCCTCGTGCATCAAGGAATCGTCACCTTATAATGGTAGGATGTGTAGGTGGTAAAAATCACAGTAAGTTGGTTTTTTCAATTGTAGATCTCTTTTGCAAGGATATTGGTCATGTCTTGGTATTACAGTTTGAGAACAACAAAAATAAATGAAGTCTTCACGGGTTGTCAGCCGAGCAGCGTCGTCGTCTCGTAGCAACGTTTCGATGGAATGCGTCTCCATCATCTTCAGGCGAAGTGTCGGGATATCGTCGGTCGCGGGCTTATATCTCTGCTGGACCGCTCTCCGCTTCCCGCGGCCGGCCAATCAAGCGCCCACGGATTCGCCCGATGCGCCTGGATCTGCCGGTCGGCAGAGCGGGGGAGGGGGGGGGGGGGGGCGTGCGCGGGGTTCGAGTCCCGGCGTCCGTCTCTGTCTGCTCCGCACGCGGCCCTTGATGGAACGGAACGTTGTTCTCTAATTTTCCTGATTGCAGGCTCCCAGGCTGTGCTGAGATGGTAGCCACTGTCGCAGTTGATTAGGTTGTCGTGTAACCGTATTGCTATGGACTCTTTGATTACTGAGTCCCAAAATCCGTTTGTACTGCATATTTTCTTTGTGTCCTCGAAATCGAAGGTGTGCTTCTCGTCAATACTACGTTCCGCCACAGCAGATTTGTTGGTCTGACCCAAGCGTACATGCCTGATGTGCTCACTGCGGCGCTGTGAGATGCAAAACTGCGTCTGTCCTATACGAGGTGCATTGAAGTTCTAAGGCCTCCGATTTTTTTTCTAATTAACTACTCACCCGAAATCGATGAAACTGGCGTTACTTCTCGACGTAATCGCCCTGCAGACGTACACATTTTTCACAACGCTGACGCCATGATTCCATACCAGCGGCGAGGGCTTCTTTAGGAGTCTGTTTTGACCACTGGAAAATCGCTGAGGCAATAGCAGCGCGACTGGTGAATGTGCGGCCACGGAGAGTGTCTTTCATTGTTGGAAAAAGCCAAAAGTCACTAGGACCAGGTCAGGTGAGTAGGGAGCATGAGGAATCACTTCAAAGTTGTTATCACGAAGAAACTGTTGCGTAACGTTAGCTCGATGCGCGGGTGCGTTGTCTTGGTGAAACAGCACACGCGCAGCCCTTCCCGGACGTTTTACTTGCAGTGCAGGAAGGAATTTGTTCTTCAAAACATTTTCGTAGGATGCACCTGTTACCGTAGTGCCCTTTGGAACGCAATGGGTAAGGATTACGCCCTCGCTGTCCCAGAAGATGGACACCATCATTTTTTCAGCACTGGCGGTTACCCGAAATTTTTTTGGTAGCGGTGAATCTGTGTGCTTCCATTGAGCTGACTGGCGATTTGTTTCTGGATTGAAAAATGGCATCCACGTCTCATCAATTGTCACAACCGACGAAAAGAAAGTCCCATTCATGCTGTCGTTGCATGTCAACATTGCTCGGCAACATGCCACACGGGCAGCCATGTGGTCATCCGTCAGCATTCGTGGCACCCACCTGGATGACACTTTTCGCATTTTCAGGTCGTCATGCAGGATTGTGTGCACAGAACCCACAGAAATGCCAACTCTGGAGGTGATCTGTTCAACAGTCATTCGGCGATCCCCCAAAACAATTCTCTCCACTTTCTCGATCATGTCATCAGACCGGCTTGTGCGAGCCCGAGGTTGTTTCGGTTTGTTGTCACATGATGTTCTGCCTTCATCAAACTGTCGCAGCCACGAACGCACTTTCGACAAATCCATAACTCCATCACCACATGTCTCCTTCAACTGTCGATGAATTTCAATTGGTTTCACACCATGTAAATTCAGAAAACGAATGATTGCACGCTGTTCAAGTAAGGAAAACGTCGCCATTTTAAGTATTTAAAACAGTTCTCATTCTCGCCGCTGGTGGTCAAATTCCATCTGCCGTACGGTGCTGACATCTTTGGGATGTATTGACAATGAACGCGGCCTCATTTTAAAACAATGCGCATGTTTCTATCTCTTTCCAGTCCGGAGAAAAAAAATCGGAGGCCTTAGAACTTAAATGCACCTCGTATCTTGCATCCCACATTCGCATCCGATCTTGGACACACCTGGTGCCGTCAGACCTAGCGGATCCTTGGTTGAACTGAGAAGATCTTTGATTTTTCCTGCTGCGCGGAAAACGGTCTTCACTTTATGTTTCTTGAGAATTCTCGCGATCTTGGACGTCGGAGGACCCCCGTATGGCAAGAACGCACAGCCCATTGCTCGTCTTCATCCGGTCTCTCTTCTCTCTTCTTGTGGTCGGCTTTCAGAGCTCTCCTTATTTGTGTCTCACTGTATCCATTTTTCTTGAAGGTGTCCTTTAGGTGTTGCAATTCTCCTGGCAAACTTTCCTTATCGCAGATGGACCTGGCCCTGTGCACTAAGGTGTTGAGTACAGCATTGCGTTGTGCAGGGTGGTGGCAGCTATTGGCGTTAAGATAGAGGTCCGTGTATGTTTTGTTTCTATACACTGCGTGTCCCAGCGTGCCGTCCATGTTTCTTGTGATCAGGATATCCAGAAAGGGTTAGCTTCTGTTCCCTTCTATCTCCATGGTAAATTTGATATTTCCATGTATGCTGTTATATCCATGTATGTTATTATATCACTAGTAGCGACAGATCCTGTTCGGAAGTACTGAAGATTTTGTGCGCGCGTTTCAGAGATATTCTAATAAGTTTCGTTCGACATCTGGAATGAAACTGGCTAACAACTTTGGAGATGTAATTACAATAGCATTTCGCTTGTGCCCCAACTCACTAGCAGAACACGGCGAGTGACATAACCCGATTTGCCACAAACTACGCTGAATGGGAAAGGAGTCAAAACAAACGTGCACGTGTGTCTGCTTATCCGTAAATACTGGACCGTTTCTTAGAAAACGAGGTATAGGTTTTCGTTGTTACTAAGGTGCCTTTTGGCGCCGAACTAACTCAGCAAAAGTGGTGACGTAGTGGGTAGCGTCATGGCCTCTTTACTTGCGTCCCATGTTCGAATCCTTATTATTGTTTTTATTTATTTTACTTTCTTCATTTACCTACCCATGCCCGTAGAATGTTACTACATCAATGCTTCATACCAAGTTATGGGATACAACAGCGTTAAGTCAGTTGTAAAATTACAACTGGTTTTCACAATAAGTGTCATACGAGGGCAGTTCAATAAGTAATGCAACACTTTTTTTTCTGAAACAGGGGTTGTTTTATTCAGGGGTTGTTTGAAATACACCAGGTTATTCCCCAATCTTTTAGCTACACAACACTATTTTTCAACGTAATCTCCATTCAATGCTACGGCCTTACGCCACCTTGAAATGAGGGCCTGTATGCCTGCACGGTACCATTCCACTGGTCGATGTCGGAGCCAACGTCGTACTGCATCAATAACTTCTTCATCATCCGCGTAGTGCCTCCCACGGATTGCGTCCTTCATTGGGCTAAACATATGGAAATCCGACGGTGCGAGATCGGGGCTGTAGGGTGCACGAGGAAGAACAGTCCACTGAAGTTTTGTGAGCTCCTCTCGGGTGCGAAGACTTGTGTGAGGTCTTGCGTTGTCATGAAGAAGGAGAAGTTCGTTCAGATTTTTGTGCCTACGAACACGCTGAAGTCGTTTCTTCAATTTCTGAAGAGTAGCACATGGGGAAGGACATCGGACAGAATAACCCCTTCAGCGTCCCAGAAGACTGTAACCATGACTTTACCGGCTGAGGGTATGGCTTTAAACTTTTTCTTGGTAGGGGAGTGGGTGTGGCGCCACTCCATTGATTGCCGTTTTGTTTCAGGTTCGAAGTGATGAACCCATGTTTCATCGCCTGTAACAATCTTTGACAAGAAATTGTCACCCTCAGCCACATGACGAGCAAGCAATTCCGCACAGATGGTTCTCCTTTGCTCTTTATGGTGTTCGGTTAGACAACGAGGGACCCAGCGGGAACAAACCTTTGAATATCCCAACTGGTGAACAATTGTGACAGCACTACCAACAGAGATGTCAAGTTGAGCACTGAGTTGTTTGATGGTGATCCGTCGATCATCTCGAACGAGTGTGTTCGCACGCTCCGCCATTGCAGGAGTCACAGCTGTGCACGGCCGGCCCGCACGCAGGAGATCAGACAGTCTTGCTTGACCTTGCGGCGATGATGACACACGCTTTGCCCAACGACTCACCGTGCTTTTATCCACTGCCAGATCACCGTAGACATTCTGCTAGCGCCTATGAATATCTGAGATGCCCTGGTTTTCCCCCCAAAAGAAACTCGATTACTGCCCGATGTTTGCAACGCACATCCGTTACAGACGCCATTTTAACAGCTCCGTACAGCGCTGTCACATGTCGGAAGTCAATGAAACTATACGAGACGAAGCGGGAATGTTTGAAAATATTCCACAAGAAATTTCCGGTTTTTTCAACCAAAATTGGCCGAGAAAAAAAATGTGTTGCATTACTTATTGAACTGACCTCGTACATTTATTATTGTACATGGTACTTTCAGGGGTTAAAGTTTTTTTTCTTTTTTAAATTCTCATATTCTTATATTTCACTGTTATATCAGTTCTTAATTCTTATGTCTTATTCTTATGTTTATTCTTCAGGAAGATTAGGTACGCTTCCTTTGATGACACAGGTCGTAGAAAAAATCGAAACATAAAAATTCCGAACATTACGAACATCGTGCGGTGGCAGGTCTGTCATAGCGACCTTTCTTCGTATGAATCTCACCCGGGAAAGAAACGTCGTTAACACCGCTGATGAGTTCACGCGATGGCAACAATTTCGCACCAAACCTCTCATAAGGGATTACTTTTCCGACAATTGGCGCTTGCGATTGATTATGAATCAAGATAGACTCCAGGAGTTTCATCGAAATCAATTTCAAATACTTTGTCCATCAGTTTATTGCCTTTTTTCTTTTTGATTCATTCACAATACAATTATTAGATGAATAAGGACAACGTTATTTCCATATATATTGAAAGACGTTCATGTTGTAATCGTCTACGGACATGGGTAGATAAATGAAAAAAAAAAAAATAATAAAAGGATTTTGAACACGGGGCGCAGCAGTGTGAAGTCGAGACGCTAGCCACTGTCCCAAAGCTTCGGTTGAACTGTTTACTTACTAAAAGGCACATAAAGTATCTCGAAAACTTTGACCGTCGTTTTCTCAGAAAAGGTCGAGTATCTATGGACATGCAGACACACAAGACCCCTCTTCCATTGAGCGAAGTTCCTGGGAAATCGGGTTATGGCACTTGCCGTGTTCTCCTCGTCAGATGAGGCTGATTGAAGACCCAGCCTGTAAATAAGTCAATACTGAACGTCCCAGCACAAGAGAAGATTTCTGCAGTAAAACAGTGGTAAATAAATGTAAATGTCGTGTGACTAGGGCCTCCCGTCGTGCAGACCGTTCGCCGGGTGCAAACCTTTCGGTTTGACGCCACTTCGGCGACTTGCGCTTCGATGGGGATGAAATGACGATGATTGAGACAACACAACACCCAGTCCCTGAGCGGAGAAAACCTCCGACCTAGCCGGGAATAGAACCCGGACCCTTAGGATTGACATTCTGTCGTGCTGACCACTCAGCTACCGCCGGCCGGTGTGGCCGTGCGGTTCTAAGCGCGTCAGTTTGGAACCCCGTGACCGCTACGGTCGCAGGTTCGAATCTTGCCTCGGGCATGGATGTGTGTGATGTCCTTAGGTTAGTTAGGTTTAAGTAGTTCTAAGTTCTAGGGGACTGATGACCTCAGTAGTTAAGTCCCATAGTGCTCAGAGCCATTTGATCCATTTTGAACTCAGCTACCGGGGACGGACAAAACAGCGGTAAGGGACATCGATGAGAAACAGAGTTACTGCATGTAAAACAGGGTAAGTGATGTCCTTTATTCATGTTAGTTGATAATTCCACAACAAACCGAGAACTGGCAGCTCTTTCTCTAGCTTCAGATTTGTCAGGATTTGTGAGTGTAAACAGAAAAACTGCCAGTGGTAGTAATGTGTGCGGTCTCCGTGCCAGGAAAATGCTTTTCAGCGACGAGTTGTGCAGATACGAGGATGACGTGGATAGCTACGGCTCAGATAAAGACTATTATACGTTCCTGAACTAAGTGTGCTTCAGAAGTTGTTGCTAATCAGGTGAATGTGAATAATTATTTAAGCATGTAAGCAATGTTGTATCCCTTAGGATAGCTTAGGTGACAGTGTGATGGCAGAAATGTTAAAGGCCATTATTAACATTGTTTATGTGCTGTAGTAAGGTGACAAAATACACTCCTGGAAATTGAAATAAGAACACCGTGAATTCATTGTCCCAGGAAGGGGAAACTTTATTGACACATTCCTGGGGTCAGATACATCACATGATCACACTGACAGAACCACAGGCACATAGACACAGGCAACAGTGCATGCACAATGTCGGCACTAGTACAGTGTATATCCACCTTTCGCAGCAATGCAGGCTGCTATTCTCCCATGGAGACGATCGTAGAGATGCTGGATGTAGTCCTGTGGAACGGCTTGCCATGCCATTTCCACCTGGCGCCTCAGTTGGACCAGCGTTCGTGCTGGACATCCAGACCGCGTGAGACGACGCTTCATCCAGTCCCAAACATGCTCAATGGGGGACAGATCCGGAGATCTTGCTGGCCAGGGTAGTTGACTTACACCTTCTAGAGCACGTTGGGTGGCACGGGATACATGCGGACGTGCATTGTCCTGTTGGAACAGCAAGTTCCCTTGCCGGTCTAGGAATGGTAGAACGATGGGTTCGATGACGGTTTGGATGTACCGTGCACTATTCAGTGTCCCCTCGACGATCACCAGTGGTGTACGGCCAGTGTAGGAGATCGCTCCCCACACCATGATGCCGGGTGTTGGCCCTGTGTACCTCGGTCGTATGCAGTCCTGATTGTGGCGCTCACCTGCACGGCGCCAAACACGCATACGACCATCATTGGCACCAAGGCAGAAGCGACTCTCATCGCTGAAGACGACACGTCTCCATTCGTCCCTCCATTCACGCCTGTCGCGACACCACTGGAGGTGGGCTGCACGATGTTGGGGCGTGAGCGGAAGACGGCCTAACGGTGTGCGGGACCGTAGCCCAGCTTCATGGAGACGGTTGCGAATGGTCCTCGCCGATACCCCAGGAGCAACAGTGTCCCTAATTTGCTGGGAAGTGGCGGTGCGGTCCCCTACGGCACTGCGTAGGATCCTACGGTCTTGGCGTGCATCCGTGCGTCGCTGCGGTCCGGTCCCAGGTCGACGGGCACGTGCACCTTCCGCCGACCACTGGCGACAACATCGATGTACTGTGGAGACCTCACGCCCCACGTGTTGAGCAATTCGGCGGTACGTCCACCCGGCCTCCCGCATGCCCACTATACGCCCTCGCTCAAAGTCCGTCAACTGCACATACGGTTCACGTCCACGCTGTCGCGGCATGCTACCAGTGTTAAAGACTGCGATGGAGCTCCGTATGCCACGGCAAACTGGCTGACACTGACGGCGGCGGTGCACAAATGCTGCGCAGCTAGCGCCATTCGACGGCCAACACCGCGGTTCCTGGTGTGTCCGCTGTGCCGTGCGTGTGATCATTGCTTGTACAGCCCTCTTGCAGTGTCCGGAGCAAGTATGGTGGGTCTGACACACCGGTGTCAATGTGTTCTTTTTTCCATTTCCAGGAGTGTAATTTTGTATTGTTCTGAATCATACATTAATTTTTGAGCTACTTATAATTTATTATTGCAAAAAATTTATAATGTAAATCGTAGTACCGTAAACGGAAACAATTCGTATCTTTTAAGTTTGTATTTCTGAGAGGTTTCCAAGTAACGTTCCGTTACCTTGCCCAGCGGATAAACAGTGGAAATCAGTTCTAACGCGTGTTAAATGCTTTCAGTTTGCAAGTAAACACTGTTAAGTACCGACTGATGTATTTTTAAGAATAAAATTTTGAATCGAATTTACGATATTAAAAATACATCGCTACCCTGGAAATATTTGAAAACAATGACTTCACTGAATGGAAAAACCACACTGATGTACTTGAAACACCTTATTTCTGAGATTTTATTAATTATTGTGCAATTTCTTAAAATAAAGAACATGTAGCTTACCAGTGTTTACAGCCAAGATCTTCAACTTTTTTGCTATGGGATAAGAAGAGATAGACAACGCTATTTTTTTTAGGTTTTGAGTATATTTCTGAATCTGTGTTTTAATAAATTATCCTGCCATTCAATTTCAAAATGGTTTCCTAGAACTCCAAAGTGACAGTTTTCCAAACGCGTCGAATTTTGAGTTATGCCATACAACAAATTAGCGACTTGTCACATGAGGAAATATTTTTAGGATCAAATGTCTTCCATTTTTACTTTCTGGTGCCATACATTCCTTCTTCCTTAGGGCAAGTAAAATTTAGATCGCTCACTCTCATTCTTCACCTCATAGGTACTAGTACTACATTAACGTTAATATTTTACAATAAGCACATTCTTTTTGACATTCTTATGATGCGGGTCAAGATTGCTCGAAATGTGTAGGTCTCCTTTCAGTCGGGTAGAGTGTTGCACCTGGAGCATAGTGTACCTAGGGACACACAATGTTTCTGGGTCGGTGTTGCAGTCTAGTGGCCGACTTTGGAATCACATTAGCGGCCGCGCAACACAGTTCGCCATAAGCAGTTTAGGATATTTTCTATCGTTTTGTTGTTGTCAGACATGAGGTTGTGTTTTTCGCAGCGTTTGTAAATGTTAGAGTTCTACATATTTAAGGCTCTACAATATATTACTGCTATTTGGGAGATTCTGTAAATTCTTCAGTTACAAAGACTTATGCTGAATAAAATTCTGTATACTCTGAAAACTATTTACACAACGAATGGACGGTTAAGCTATACTTCGTAATGATGCGCCATCTTGTACATCGAAAAGGAAAACCTGTTTACCATGAAACACGTGATATTTGCAAATTAGCTAAGTCTCTTTAAGGTCTCGACAATTTTTCCTATCTCGAAGACGGAGACCTGTTTAGTTGCGAATAGCTTTTACTTCAAAAGGTCTTTAACTTGTAACAGAATTTGGTAACACTTCTTCTTAATTTGTCTTCACGTACTGATTACTGGTATGTACTAGAGCAATAATGTAAGACATGGACTATTAAATACAATAGTGACAAGATTTTTTCGATTGCTACACTTTTAAATTTAAATAGAATATTTGTTCCTCAGCGGATGGCGATATACCTTGGAACAGTTTTTCACATTTTGAAATACCTTACTTTTTCAGAGTATTTTTAGTGACTTCCGTAAAGATTGTAGCATACCAAATACCAGGATGAAAAATGCACCTATCATAGAACTAAGAAAGGCAAATATGCCCTGGGCAGAGACAGGAATGTAAAAGAAGGGAACCGGCTTTTCAACTTATCTTGTAGCTTCGAAGACGTTTAAATCAAAACAGCTTGACATATTCGTGCCTTTTTACTTGTTAATGTTAGTACCTATGGATGTAATACAGGGTGATTCAAAAAGAATACCACAACTTTAGGAATTTAAAACTCTGCAACGACAAAAGGCAGAGCTAAGCACTATCTGTCGGCGAATTAAGGGAGCTATAAAGTTTCATTTAGTTGTACATTTGTTCGCTTGAGGCGCTGTTGACTAGGCGTCAGCGTCAGTTGATGCTAAGATGGCGACCGCTCAACAGAAAGCTTTTTGTGTTATTGAGTACGGCAGAAGTGAATCGACGACAGTTGTTCAGCGTGCATATCGAACGAAGTATGGTGTTAAACCTCCTGATAGGTGGTGTATTAAACGTTGGTATAAACAGTTTACAGAGAATGGGTGTTTGTGCAAAGGGAAAAGTTCTGAACGGCCGAGAACGAGTGATGAAAATGTAGCACGCATCCAGCAAGCATTTGTTCGCAGCCCAGGAAAATCGACTCGCAGAGCTAGCAGAGAGCTGCAAATTCCACAATCAACTGTATGGAGAGTCCTACGAAAAAGGTTAGTTATGAAACCTTATCGTCTGAAATTGGTTCAAGCACTGTCTGCAGCTGATAAGATTAAAAGAATCGATTTCTGTGATTTTATCCTTGCTCAAATGGAAACAGATGAATCTTTCATTTCAAAGATTGTGTTTAGTGATGAAGCAACTTTCTACACTAACGGGAAAGTCAACCGTCACAATGTCTGTACATGGGGCACTGAGAATCCGCGGGAAACAACTCAGTATGAACGTGACTCGCCTAAGGTGAACGTTTTCTGTGCCATTTCAGACAATAAAGTTTTTGGTCCCTTTTTCTTCGAAGGTGCTACTGTAACTGGACTACAGTATCTGGAGATGTTAGAGAATTGGCTGTTCCCTCAGCTCGAACAAGAAGCACAACAATTCATATTTCAGCAGGATGGAGCGCCACCACATTGGCACTTATCTGTCCGTAACTACCTGAACGTCAACTACCCGAGGCGATGGATCGGCCGCCAGGCAGCCCGTGACAGAGGACTTCATCACTGGCCTCCATGAAGCCCTGATCTTACCCCCTGCGATTTTTTCTTATGGGGGTATGTTAAGGATATGGTGTTTCGGCCACCTCTCCCAGCCACCATTGATGATTTGAAACGAGAAATAACAGCAGCTATCCAAACTGTTACGCCTGATACGCTACAGAGAGTGTGGAACGAGTTGGAGTATGGGTTGATATTGCTCGAGTGTCTGGAGGGGGCCATATTGAACATCTCTGAACTTGTTTTTGAGTGAAAAAAAACCTTTTTAAATACTCTTTGTAATGATGTATAACAGAAGGTTATATTATGTTTCTTTCATTAAATACACATTTTTAAAGTTGTGGTATTCTTTTTGAATCACCCTGTATAATGCGTCATGTCAAGTAAACTAACATGATAAGTGTTGTCATGTCATGTCATGTCATGTAACATAAAGTGACACATACACAACGTCATCCAGTATGACACTGGTTGTGTCGTGCAATATGATGAAACGTGTCGTTTAAGTTTAGGATGCAAGCGTCTCCACTTTCGGATACTTCCTGTTATAAATGCATTCCCACTCTCGGCTACTTCCTGTTGTAGATGCATCCCACTCTCTAGAGGCACATAAATTTGTGTCTACTTGTTGTTACAGGCAAAGATCAAATTGTTGTAACATCGTCCCCCCCCCCCCCCCCCCGCCCCCCCCCCCCCCCCTCCTCGAACTAATCCATTCCCAGAAATTTTATTCCTCCAGAAAAACTTTTTTAACTATTAATGTTTGCTCTTCAGTCACACGATATTATATATTGATTACTGCGGCTCGAAAATCTTCTGCATTTTGGGCATAGGGTCAGGAACTTTAGCCTATAAATTGCAAGATCCAGATGTGCTAACACCTCACAGCTGTGTGAGCTCATTGCGCTGGGGAAGTTGTGATAGCTCGTAAAAAAGCACGAATATGTCGATATTTTTTGATTTCAATATCATTGAAGCCGCTAGACAAGTCGAACAGCTAGTTCCCTTCTTTTACATCCCTAAATCTGCACAGGACATATTCGTCTTTTCTTGTGCTGTGATAGTAACATTTTTCATTCTGGTTCTCAACTTTTACTCTACCATTATTTTGACATTAGACATAACCCAGCAACCGACGTAGATTTTTATTGACGCAGGCGACGACTGATCCGGAATAGGTTTTCTTTTTTTTTTTAATTGTCTTTCGAACCATCTTACTTATTTCACGGCAACGGATAGTACATAAATTTGTCTCCTTTCTTACAAAATTTGAACCGATTCGCAAGAGTTCGAAACATAGAAGTGGCGCGCGTAAAAAAGCTCGCAAAAAACCTGTTTTTTTGCATATAAAATCCGAATTAAGCAAGATTTTTGAGAGCAAGTTTTCAGTTTTATCGTAAGAAAGCATTCTGTATTTATTTATTCACTTTAAAACATTTCCGCGTATTCATTTCACGTAAGAACGAATTTTACGTGCTATATTTAGCTCGATTTAAATCATCGTATTTCGACAGGGGATAGAGATTACTTGATAAAAAAATTTATTTTGACTTTAACCTTTTATCTAACTTCGTGCAAAGTTTGAAACGATTCGTACAAGTTTAAAGAATAAAAGTGGAGCATTTAGAAATCTCCCAGAAAAAGTGGTTTTTTTACGTAAAATCTAAACGAAGAAAGATTTTTTCAAACGGTTAAAATTATCTCAGACCAAGGTCTGATACGCCAATGGACCACATTTGAACCATCAATTTGGCTCCAGTCCGGAGTTATATAATGGTCACTGTTTTTTGCACGTAAAAGCCGAACGAGAGTGACTTTTTTTGCACGTGAAATCCGAACGGTGGACATAAAAATGGTACCATTAACTGAGCATTAATTTCAACCTAATTAAAATTTTTGCAAAAGAAATTCATCGATTCGCACAATTTGCCTGTGTGCCAGCTCGTATTCGTCGCTCAAACCTTGCTTAATATAGTGTAACATAGCTGCAGTGAGACAGATGTTCGAATAACCATACAAATGGCCGGTAGTCAGGCCTAAACCAAAAGGTTTTTGCCCCACGTTCCTACCTCAAATAGGAAACGAACAACAAGACCCCCAAACCACTATTCTGCGCACGGCCTTTTCATACATACAGCACTATAACGATATTAAGGTTGTGCGAGGGTTATTCGGGAAGTTTGTTCTGATAAGCCGCAAAATGGCAACTATGTGATGAAGCTTTGCTTAGACGTGTTGGGGAGTGTCTCTACACTGAAGAGCAAAAGAAACTGGTACACGTGCCTAATATCGTGTAGGCCCCCGTACCGCAGCACGACGCGGCATGGACTCGCCTAATGACTGAAGTAATGCTGGAGGGAACTTGGCACCATGAACCCTGCAGGGCTGTCCATAAATCCGCAAGGCTACGAGAGGGTGGAGATCTCTTTTGACAGCACATTGCAAGGCATCCCTGATATGCTCAATAATGTTCATGTCTGGGGAATCTGGTAGCAAGTGGAAGTGTTTAATCTCAGAAGAGTGTTCCTAGAGCCACTCTGTAGCAATTCTGGACGTGTGGGGAGTCGCATTGTCCTGCTGGAATTTCTGAAGTCCATTGAAATGCACCGTGGACGTGAATGGATGCAGGTGATCAGACAAGATGCTTACGTACATGCAACATGTCAGGGTCGTATCTAGACGTATCAGGGGTTCCACATCACTCCGACTGCACACGCCCCACACCATTACAGAGCCTCCACCAGTTCGAACAGTCCCCTGTTGACATGCGGGGTCCATGGGTTGTGGTTGTGTCCATACCTGTACAATTCCATCCGCTCGATGCAATTTGAAACAGAGACTCGTCCGACCAGGCAACATGTATCCAGTCATCAACAGTCCAATGTCGGTGTTGACGGGCCCAGGGTTTGTGTCGTGCAGTCATCAAAGGTACACGAGTGGGCCTTCAGCTCCGAAAGCCCATATCGGTGATGTTTCGTTGAATGGTTAGTTCGCTGACACTTGTTGATGATGACCCAGCATTGAAATCTGCAGCAATTTGCGGAAGGGTTGCACTTCTGTCAAATCCACACTTCATCGCTACGTCGGAGGTGCTGTGTCCCATCGCTCGTGCGCCGACTGTAATACCACGTTCAAACTCACTTAAATCTTGATAAACTGCCAATGTAGCAGCAATAACCGATCTAACAACTGCGCCAGACATTTGTTATCTTATACAGGCGTTGCCGACCGCAGCGCCGTATACTGCGTGTTTACATAACTCTGTATTTGAACGCACATGCCTATACCAGTTTCTTTGGCGCTTCAGTGTAATATGCCCGTCGATTGCGTCATGTCAATCTTTTTTAGTTCTGAGCATAGAGCGAGCACGTGAAGATGTCTGGAACAATTATGTCTCCCGCCAGTTATGTGCGCCCGTAGAGAGGTTTAGCCTGATTTCATGCAACCCCACATAACATAACTCTCATGCATTTCCTTCTTCATGACAGTATTCGACCGCAACTCTGCATGGGCAATGAGGACACGATGACAAGTGTTTGATCACCCACAGCCAGTAATTGGCTTCCTCTGATGTTCATTTCTGCTGTCATGAACCGCTGGCGTGAAGAGAATATTTTGCCACTGACAATGAACTGCAGACCACCGTAGAGAAGTGATGGAAAGCGTGGGCGGTTGCCTTCTACGACGAGGGTATTGGAAGTTTGGTACGACGCTACAGCAGATGTCTAAGTCGGAGCGGCTACTATGTAGCGAAGTAACTGGAAAATGTGGCAAACACTTCTAAATAAAACATTTTTGATTTTCGCTGTGGTTTTCACTCCGCGACCGGTCGGTCCTTACTCCCTCTTATTACAAGGATGGCTAGAGGCGGAAGTGTGAAAAGTGTTCCAAGGCAGAACACTCTCCGCTGCGCACCTTTTTAAGTTTGTAAAGACTATGTTCAGGAGGTTGTCATAATCTCCGTACATGTTCTGTATGATTAAAACGTCTTGGAGAGTTTTGACTGAATTTACACCTCTTTTCTCACATTCATGCTCTTTGTGGAACACGTGAATCTAGAACTCGACGTATAAGAAGTCAGAGTGCAGCAACCACTGTTCGTGTCGTATTCGGCAGGGACGTGAAGGACGTGGTGCTGTTCCTGGCGACGCCGCGGCCGCCCCCGGAGTTCATGGACCTGTTCCACACCAAGACCGCCGACCGCTTCCTCAGGGCGCTCATACTATACTTCCGGATATACCTACAGGTGCGCCGCCTCCACTGTCTCGCCGCCACTGAGCTCTCTCCTTGCGTGTCTTTGTATACCTGTGCTGCAAACTAGTTTACGTGATTTCATTTCCTATGTATTCCAAAATCTTCGTAAATTTTACACAAAAAACTTATTGATACAACAAATTTTATTGTTACAGTCATAGAAAGAAGGTACGGTGAAATGTACGCAGTGTCCCTCGGAAATAGTACACCTACCTTCAGTAATTACACTGCGTGAAGGAAGTGACGAACAAACGAAATGAATCTTCACGGGTAGAGAAGATATCTCATGTTACTGGAGTAATTACAAAATTGAGTCGAATTTACGAAGGGCTCGACAGTTTGAGGCCAGATATCGCTATGATGTTGCATCCTCACTTGTCTGGATGCAGCCGCTGTTTCGACTAGGAAGGGTGTCATGGGTCATGAGTCTGCCAGCCGGTCACCTGAAGCTCGTACTCTTTTCAGAAGATATCTGGAAGGTTCCGTTTCCCCTTGTTCATCCTTACAAGGGAACCTCCCCATCGCACCCCCCTCAGATTTAGTTATAATTTGGCACAGTGGATAGGCCTTGAAAAACTGAACACAGATCAATCGAGAAAACAGGAAGAAGTTGTGTGGAACTATGAAAAAATAAGCAAAATATACAAACTGAGTAGTCCATGCGGAAGATAGGCAACATACAGGAGAGCGTGAGCTCAGGAGTGCCCGTGGTCCCGTGGTTAGCGTGAGTAGCTGTAGAACGAGAGGTCCTTGGTTCAAGTCTTCCCTCAAGTGAAACATTTATTTTCTTTATTTTCGCAAAGGTATGACCCGTCCGTTCGTTCATTGACGTCTCTGTTCACTGTAATAAGTTTAGTGTCTGTGTTTTGCGACCGCACCGCAAAATCGTGCGATTTGTAGACGAAAGGACGTGCCTGTCCAATGGGAACCGAAAACATTTGATCACAAGGTCATAGGTCAACCGATTCCTCCACAGGAAAACACGTCTGATATATTCTATACGACACTGGTGATGGCATGTGCGTCACATGACAGGAATATGTTGTCGACCCACCTAACGTATTCACCTGGCGAATGGTTAAAAAGATTCTTCTACCTTGCCCGATTTAGGTTTTCTTGTGGATGTGAGAATCACTCCCAAAAAAGTGATGAAAACATAAGTGTCTGTCACATAAACTGCAACAAATGAATGCAACAGTTTCACAGTCGCACGGTTTCCCCTGTGCTCTGTCAAAACATATGTTTTTTAACGTTTTCAAATTTTTCCGTCTGTAGCCCGTCAAATCCTGCATATGTCCAAGCAAATCTGAACATGTCCTGGAATTTTAGAGAGCGAAGTTGATTATACAAAAATTAAAGTTTTCACACAATGGAGGACTTGAACCAAGGACCTCTCATTTTGGAGGCGCTCACGCTAACCACGGGACCATGGCGATCCCGGACTCGCGCCTTCCTCGGCGAATGGATTACTCAGTTTCTATATTTTGCTTAGTTTTTTCATAGTTCCACACAACTTCTTCCTGTTTTCTCGATTGATCAGTGTTCAGTTTCTCAAGGCCTATCCACTGTGCCAACTTATAACTAAATCTGAGGGGGGTGCGATGGGGAGGTTCCCTTGTTAGCATACCCCCCACCTCCACCACCACCACCACCACAAAAAAAATAAACACAGCTCAGCTTATCGGCAAGAAGGGTGCTTCAGCACTTCGAATGAGAAGATGCCTCGGAGGTCAGCTAGCCATGCATTCCTTCGCACTAAAACAATATCCTTTCCGCTTCTTCCACCCCTATGCTCTTTTTCTAGGTGTACTGAATTTTTTTTATCGTCCCACCAGAGAGCATTCTCCTGCTAGCTCTGTCTCACTGCAGGGGTTCTGAAGCTGTTAGCGTTGTAAACCACTGCCACGACGCTCTTCTCTCTCAGGGCAGTAAATATGTGGTGCGGCAATAAAGTAATGAGACTGATGTGAAAAAAATGTTGCTTACCGTTTTAGTCAAGTTTAGTGTTGTCTTCTTCAAAGTAGTTCCCTTCTGATTGCACACACTTTTTACAGCGCTTCTGCCATTGATGGTAACATTTCTGGAACTCATCTTCTGTAATATCCTCCAAGACCCTCGTCACAGCTTTTTGGACATCTTGTGTTGTTTGAAAATGGTGTCCCTTGACCGCCGTTTTGACTCTCGGAAATAGAAAAAAGCCACGCGGAGCGATATTTGGTGAATAAGGTGGCTGTGGTAGTACTGAAATTTGTTTTGGGGTAAAAAATTGCTGTACTGACAGAGCAGTATGGGATGGCGCATTATCGTGATGCCAAATCCAATTATCTGCATTGTTGGCATGGACACGAAGAACTCTTTTACGAAGTCTTTCTGAAATTTCTTTGTAGTGATATTGGTTAACTGTTTGTCCAGGAGGCATCCACTCTTTATGAACAATTCCCTTGGAATCAAAGGAGCACACAAGCATGCATTTCACTTTTGACTTTGACATGCGAGCTTTTTATGGTCTGGATGATCCCTTTGAGCACCATTGCGAACTTTGGCGTTTTGTCTCTGGATCGTACTGAAAAAACCAACTTTCATCAGCAGTGATAACATGGCTCAACAATTCCGGACTGATTTCCGTTTGCTCTAACAGATCGGCTGCCACAGTTTTCTGTGTTTCTCGCTGTTGTGGTGTAAGATTTTTGACGACCATTTTTGCACAAATCTTTCTCATACCAAGATCTTCAGTTATTATTAGATGAACCGTTTCTCGATTGATGTTCAGTTCTTCTGGAATCATTTTCACGGATAATATTCGATCAGATCGTACGAGTTCACGCACCCTGGCCAAGTTGACATCCATCTGTGAGGTTGATGGTCGTCCACTGCGGTCTTCATTTCATTCGTTCTGCCTTCATTAAACATTTTATGCCAACGAAAAACTTGAGCTCTTGACAAACCTCTTCTCCAAAAGCCTTCTGAAGCTTACCGTAAGTTGTCATCGCGTTTTCACCCAATTTAACGTAAAAAGAAATGGCATAACGTTGCTCGATGTTATCCTGTTTCATTTCCGTGACGAGAGACACAAACACGTGTTAACTTATTACTGCACAACTCGCGACTCAGCAGTTGCATCGATGTGCCACTTGGACTAGGATCAGCTTATAGACCAAGGTCAAAGATATTGTGCCTACGCAAGCCTGCAGGGTTGCTACATCTTGCAAATGAAATCAGTCTCGTTACTTTATTGTCGCACTTCGTATTCGCCCCTGCATAACATTACATCATGCTTCCCAGCCCCTCTTTAGCTGATACCAGCTTCTGAGCAACATGAAGCCAGTTGGCCCTTTCTGTCAGTGCTCAGCTCAAATTAACTCCCAGACATGCAGGACCACCGGAATTGTTAGCATGAAATGATTGCTAATCCGACTTCACACAGTAGATATGATCTAATACAAATATAAATGTACAAGAATATTCACTGTATGGTGGCAAAATCTTACCAAGTTACATCTGTTATTGGGCAAATGAGCAAACATTTTTGTTGCTTCATATTGAACTGCTTTCTGAACCCCTGACATCTTGGATACTGGGCAACAAAGGTAATTTTTCTCTCTAGTGTTGTAAGTATGGACCTCACCGTTCTTCCTAAATTGTGATAGATTGTACATACGAATTTCATTAGCTACTATATGTATTGGGATGGCGCAGTTAAAATGTTCAACACCTTGAAGAGGTACCTACCAGACATCTGCGGTGAAGCCCACAAATTAGTCTTGCTACTCGCTTTTGTGCAGTCTGTTCTTTCTTTCTAAGTGTTACCCCAGAAAATTATTCCATAAGACATTACTGAGTGGAAATATGCAAAATATGCCAGCAGATTAATTTAGTTGTTTCCACGATTAGCTATTATATGAAGAGTAAAAGTAGCTGAACTTGATAGTTTGAGGAGCTCAGTAATATGCTTCTTCCAATTATAGTTATCATCAATATGTACACCAAAAAATTTATAGTATTCTACCCTATATACTGACTCCTGCGCAAATGCTATCACTTATTACTATGACTCCATTAGTTGTACAGAAATGCTGAATATAGTGTGTTTTTTCAAAATTGAAGAAGAGTCCATTTTGTGAGAACCATCTATTCAGGACACATCTGGGGATCATGCTGGTTATGGGAGTATCTCAACATCACGCAGACAATTCAAAGCGATATGCAGGAGGTCACCATTTGGGAGACAATTGGGATAATTTATTAAAATGTTTTTATTCTGAATTGGTTTACTCGGTTAAGTTTACTGCTTGCCGAGAGCCCACTCTCACAGTGGAATATGCTGGTCATGAGTCTCGACATCAGCTGGCGGTTTAATGTCTGATGCTGGCTGGACTTCTAGCAGTCAGTGCGCTCTCCATGTCTTGAGGTACGTAATTTACAGTTCGTGCAATGGATTAAATGTAGAAGACCGTTGTAAACAAACAGTGGATGTAGGCGTTGGAAAAACATTAAATAAAACGGGAAGGGATTATGTAGCTACAGAATTAATAGTAAAAGTCCAGTCATTACACGGTTTATTTGCGCTAATAGCAAGCGCATGAGAAACGGAGTATAAAGGAAATTTACGTAAAGAACCATCAATATCCATGGGAAACTATTCAGATTTATTTATCAGATTTCAGACACTTGTGAGTTGGCCCCAAGATACTGCAGAAGCGAAACGAAAAATATTGTCTCCAGGGATCACACTCGAATTTACATTCAGCGATTCTGCAGAAATAATTACTTTGACCTTGCTGTGCAATGGGGGTGTTAATCAATAGTGTGGAGGCATGTGCAGAAAAATGCAAAAGTGACCTTGAGGACCCTAAAATCGAACGATGATTGATCGATTCAGGAGAACCTTGAATGGAAAAGTGTGTACGTGGAACATAATACCCAATGACAGGATTATACATAACACAGTCACACTATCTGAAGGGGAAACCCGCTGCGTTATCTTTCCTTATATACAGAATTTACCTACCGCTTGCAGTAGCGCCTAAATACTAATCTTTCGCATGCCGGTTTGATGTTTGTTGAATGCCACTTTCGTGGTACTGCAATTTCTATGGCGAGCAGTGTATCTGAGAAACCTTAGTCAGAAATAATTAACAGAAGACAACCTGACGGAGACAGAATGAACTTTATTTTATGAGTGCTATCTGGAGAATAACTTCCAAAGCCCATAAGTAAAATGCTAGAGCAGTTAATGCAAATTTATTGGAAGAATCATAAAACTACACCTTTGCATTATGTTCTCCATAGCCACTATTGACATTTAAGCATTTATCACAGCTCTTAATAATTTTAGAAATTCCCTCTGCATAAAGTTATGTCTCCTGTGATTATAGCTAGCTCATGACAGCATAGTGAAGTTCTTCGCTCGAGTCAGAGCTTCTAGAGCCAAGTCACTATTTCAATAAGCATGAAGAAATAGGCTGTGAGACGGATATTAACAACCGCTGATTGTGGCTAAGCATTGTCGTGTTAAGGCACGATGCCGGCACTCAATAAGCCGTGTCTCATTTTTATTGACGACCCATGATAGGTGTCTGACGTGGTTTCCTTCCAAGCACCATAAAACCCACAAAGAAGATTTCTTTCGTGTTCCAAAAAATCGGAACTATAACCTTTCATTGTGACAGAGTTTGGAGCGTTCTCTTGGGTTGTTGCGCGAGCCACACTAGAACAGGAACCAACTGTCTCATCCCCAGTTACGATTCTGCTCAGCAGCGGTTCTCCTTCGAGATCGCAACGAAAAGGAAAGCCACGAGAACGAGGCATCGTTTAGTTTTCTGGATTTCAAAACGAGTTTGGGAACCATAGGAGGATGCATCTTGTGTTAGACTAATTTTTTTGTCAGGATCTCAAGACAGATACCCTCAAGAACTGACATTCTTGCTCTTTTAAAAGGACGACAGCAGGGTCACGGAAACAGTTGACCCTCAAGTCTGCGGATAGGATTTGAATTTAAACCAGGATATCAGATCAGCCTGCTTCCATAGCTGAACTCGCTGACACAGGCTTGTGGAGTGTTGCTCGACTGGGAGGTAGCTGTTGGATTACAAATTGTTTATGAAATATTTTAGTGTCACTACCTGGTCGACAAGGAACAAAAACGTCGCAAAGTCAATATCTCGATCACCAGGCTTTCCATCAATATCCTGGATTAAATTCCAGTCGTCTGCAGAGTGTCTCGCAGAGTGAGGATCTGTGATACTGTCGACGACAATCCGTTCGCTGGATAGCCACCTGCGATTCGAGTGGCACCAACCAAGGCTGAGTTAGTAATCCTGGCTGTGGAGGTAAGCTGTTTGGCAGTGATTTGTTGAAACAGTGTGGAGCCTCCTACCACTGTTGAAAGTTTATGACATCCTTCCCTGAAGATTTCTTCAGCATTCCTAGAGATGTAATTGAAGATCAAGTGAAAGGATTGTTCAGTTTATAAGGTAGACATCTATTTCTCCAAAGCGAAAGTGAGGCGCTGGTCAGATCTGCCACAGATGGTGGGGGAAACAGTAGACGAAGTGCACCAGAACCTGTGGACTGTACATGTGGGATGTGACAATATCTGCTTGACACTGAACAAAGCTAGGCTGCGTATGGACAAAAGGCTCACAGTTATGTCCGTTTTCTCAAAGAAGTAAAGCGAGATTCGTCGCAAGTGTGAGACGCTGGTCAGAAAGCAGTGGCAGCCAGTGCTGGGGATTTCAGAGCATACATTCCAGAACCTACAGAATGTGTGTGTGGTACTGAATTGTGACTCATTCGGCCCAACGCTACGTGGACAAAAAGCTGACATTTGCCTTCGTTTCTCGACAGGCATACAGTGAACTGTGCTGTAAGCATGAGGTCATGGCCAGGGAGCTTGCGCTGCCATTGGTGGGGATGGTGGAGCACATATGCCAGGACCTGTCAGAAGCTTGACCAATGCTGGATAAAGGCAGACTCTGTCTGGGCAAAGGAATGACATTTGCCTTCATTTCTCGACAGGCATGCAGTGAGCTGTGCAGTAAGCTTGAGGTGCTGGCCATGGAGCTGGTACTGCCGGTGGTGGGGATGGTGGAGCACATATGCCAAGACCTGTCAGAAGCTTGATAAATGCTGGATAAAGGCAAACGCTGTCTGGACAAAGGTCTGACATTTGCCTTCGTTTCTCGACAGGCATACAGTGAGTTGTGCAGTAAGCATGAGGTGGTGGCCAGGGAGCTGATGCTGCGAGTAGTGGGGATGGTGGAGCACATGTACCAGGACCTGTCAGAAGCTTGATAAATGCTGGATAAAGGCAGACTCTGTCTGGACAAAGGTCTGACATTTGCCTTCGTTTCTCGACAGGCATACAGTGAGTTGTGCAGTAAGCATGAGGTGGTGGCCAGGGAGCTGGTACTGCCAGTGGTGGGGATGGTGGAGCACATGTACCAGGACCTGTCAGAAGCTTGACCAATGCTGGATAAAGGCAGACTCTGTCTGGACAAAGGACTGACATATGCCTTCGTTTCTCAACAGGCATACAGTGAGCTGTGCAGTAAGCTTGAGGTGCTGGCCAGGGAGCTGACGCTGCTAGTGGTGGAGTGCACGTGCCACACCTGTTGGACATCTGCTTCGTGGCAGATAAAGGCAGGCTCTGTCTGGACAAAGGCTGACATCTGTCTTTATTCGTCCACAGTCGTACACCGAGCTGCGCAGCAAGCGCGAGGCCCTGGCCAAGAAACTGGCGCTGCCGGTGGTGGGGATGGTGGAGCGCATGCGCCAGGACTTGTCGGACGCGCGCACGCTTGTGGGCCGCGACTACGCCTGCCTGATGCTGGACAGGGTCAATTGCTGGCTGCACAAGGGCCTCACCTCGCGGGAGACCGACACCAGAGACCTGCGCATCGCCGAGTCACTCATCAGGGTAAGCATCAGGCCTGCCGTGACTGGCATTGTTGTGGCGAAACTAGGGTAACCGGCGCCCGGGGCTCACCTCCCCTCACCCACTGCCAACACCTCCCCATTCATGTTTAGTTTAACCCTCATCAGTGTCTAGCCTGTTTATTACTGCTTTACTGACGAGGAGACCACCTAGCAATCTGAATTTTACAACTTTTTATTTTTATGGTACTTGAAGTTCAGAACTCGAATATTAACTGCCCAAAGCATTTCGATGCAGCTCTTAAAAATTATCGACAAAACAGGCTTTGAAGATTCCCAACCGTCTGTAATATGTGAAAGTAAACCCAATTTTTCTCAACAGGCAGGATGGCTCAGTAGTAGCACGCTCATCGGCTACATAGAGAGCTTAGGTTCAGCTCCTGACCAATGAAAATTTTTAAACAGAGGTGCAAGGTCTACTAGCACCTTTGTGAAGCGTAAAATACATAAAGATGTGTAAAAATGGGTAGATCTCAGGACTGATAATCGCTGGTTCGAGCCCCGTTTCAGTCACTATTTTTTTCGTTTTCTCCATTCAGTTGTAATATCTATGCCACTTAAATATAAAATTCATCAAATATCAGCTAATTAATAAATATATATATAATTGTCACTGTTTTTAAAAATGTACATCTCATTTCTAATCACATTTGGCTCACAGTAATACAGTTTTCATTGCAAATATAAATTGTTAATTGTTGGTCTTTTGTAAAAGATTGTTTGAATGTTAAAAAATTATGAATTAATTTTTAATCCTTATTTATTTTATGCTTCATGGAACATGCACCTTTGTTTAAAATTTTTACCATGGCCAGGAATCTAACACCAGCCACCAATATGATACGTGAGCATTCTGGCACAGAGCCACATGGACCATTGAAAACGCAATCTTTCAGCAAGGTATTATGGACACTCTGAAATGTTCAAAGTCGGTTTCCCCAACAATTTTTGGGAGTTGCATTGAACTGCTTTGGCTTGTTGATATTTGGCTTCCAGGCTGCATGTAACATAGACAATAAAAGAAAATACAAAAATTCGATTGCCATGTATTCTCCTTGTGAGATCGTCTCGACATCACTTTAAAGTACGATGTACAAATGATCTTTTCTGATCAAAAGATTTCATTGTTATTAGCAGCATTTGGGCACTGAATCGCATCAATGATAACAGGTGAAATGTTGTGCCACACTGGGATTGAACCCTCTGAGCCATCCTAGTGTGCTACCCACCCAACCCAAATTTCCAGCGTGTCACACACTACTGACTTAGCGTCACCCATCCATGCAGAATGAAGAAGAATGCACATCAAGGTCATTTTTGTATATTTTCCTTAAATAACTGGAAATCCGTGACCCTCAGCGAGAACATATCCCAGTCCAAAATTTCATTACTTTAAACTTCCTGCAAAAAGTCCCATTCATTGCTTTTGTACAACCAATAGTTTGCATATAGTGAGTGAGTGAATATGAAAATCTTCTGCATGCTTTTTTGAGACATTGTAGGTTGCATAAAACCCATAGTTAGGGGAAATTCTTCATTCTAGGTGAAGACATTAAAATATCTCAAAAACTAAAAATCAGATCAAAAAAGTATAGTTCCAATTTGTTTGTCTAGGAGAGGGACATCCAATAATACCACACTTGCCTACCTCCCAACTCAACCCCATGTGTGGGTGATGGGGGCAATTTTGAAATCTTCAGTGGAAACCCCCCTTTTCATTGTATCTTACGATCCTACGGCAAAATCTACATACGTTTTCTCTTAAGCATTTTCTTCGTTTCGCCACAGATGACGCTTTTATTGGAGGAGCAGAAATTGGTACACAATCGTAATTTACGACATGCTGCTCAATAGCGCTTGAATGTGTAATGGCATGTGGAACCCCACCTCTTTGCTGTGAGGATAGCATAGGCCAGAATTTCATGACTTCTAATTGGAAACCCCATTTGCAGCATTATATTTCTCCAACATATCAAACCAGCGATTACTCGACGTACCTCCATGATGATGTATCGAACTATGACGTATCATAACAGGCAGTACACTGTGACCCGAGCCCACATATCGTGCAGACATAGAATAGATAGTGGCACTAAACATTACAATAGTTGTCATTTGGAGAACATATGTGCATATGGACAGTGAATGTTGCAGGAAAAGAAGAAGAAACTTTTAATGAAATTAAATTTTTAAAAAATAAAGTTATATAATGAAATGATTGTTTTCAAATGTTACCTTTTTTAAATTGTTTTTGTTATTTGCTCTTTCTTTCTCTCTGTACGAACTTTGTTGTAGAACCTCTTATTTACGTGTGGTAATAAAAATTCATTTAGACAGAATTAAGTACATTTAAAATTACGTGAACTTACTCAACCCTCTCATGCTGATAACTTCATATTAACTGATTAAGAATATTTAGTTGAGAATTAAATCTTTTACATAATTCGGCCTTGGCACACATTTTCTAAATGCAGTGTTTTTTTTTTTTAATATTTACTGAATTCTTTCCCGGCGTTAGCTATGGAACACAAGACTGTCTCTATTAGCAGAAAATGGTTAAATATTGCCAAGCCGACCTGAACGTTTAATTATCGTTGATAAAACACACTTCACTATACATTTAAGTTATTTGAAAGAACCAACAAATTGTTAAATTTCAACGTTAACTATCCGCCTATGAATGCACAAATGTGAAACTAGTAATAAATTCCGTCAGTCTCTGGATCGCTGTAAAAGAAAAACATTTTCTTAATTCACTGCTAATTTTTATCTGCTCCCGATTTACGGGTTTGGTTAATTTTTCTTAGCGGAACAATTTTTTAAATGTGCCGCCGCTGCAAATCGTTCGGTCGCGGTACAGCCCAGCAACACCGCTAAAAATTCTTTAAAGAAATATTATAGATGACATGGGCAAGCTAATTTACATTAGTAATACACACTTTTGATAAATTATAATGTATTTAGACCACAACAATAATTCAGCTTACATTAGTTTGTAATTTCTCCTCTAATGGCGGCTAACTCTAGATACAGACAGATGAAGTCTACCCATTCATAAAAATGCTACGTCACAGGTTCCTCTCTCTCTCAGCTCTCGAGGAAGACGACAAAGAATGCACACTATGTATTCCTATTTATACCACTGAACCGTTAATGTCTCTTTGCAATCTGCGGCTGTATTTTACATTTTTGTTATCGCAGATATTGACATATTTCGTAATTACATTATGAGTATAGAAATATTACAATCATAAATACATCGAGAATATTATTATAGAAAATATTACAATAATAACGAATGTCTTTTACACAAAATTAGATAATATTTTTTGTTAAATAATTACAGTATATACAAATTGCTTCATAGCGGCGTATATAGTACAATTAAATTTTAGTTTATTAATAGTGTGTGTGTTGCCAGGGAACGTTACATTGCCCCCTGGCAGCATTTGGCAAAGAGTTTCTATACTTTGACACAATGGTGCCAGTAACGTTCTTTACAATTCTGTATTTTTTTTATGGAATGGCTCTTTTAATTAGTCCCGGGGTTATATATGTTCATGGCTCCCCCATTTGGGCGAAGGCAGACAGGAAACCTGGGCAAAACTGTGCCGGAGCCCAGCCATCCCAGTTGGTTCATGATTAATCTTGTCTCTTTAACAGTCATTCTTTTGAATTGATTTAGCATTTTGTCATCAACGGTTACATAATATCACAGTCACATACAGTTCAACGAAAGTTTGTTGTGTGCGATAATCAACTCGTAATTATCATTTTTGCGATATACTGCAAGGTCACTTGTCCTAGGATATATCACTTAGTTTTTTGAAATCATTAAGCACAACGTCACTTTTCATAATGTTCCCACTACCTACGTGTTACAAATCTTGTTAGTGTTCATTTTCTCTTGTCAATTTACAGGTACACATAATAAATGTTCACTGTTTGTCAAAAATCGAGTTCATTGACATGTTATGAGTTTGTGTAAATATTTTGGAATATGTCAGTAATGCTGTAGTTGGTAAGCGGTGCGGAGTGATTGTTGAGCGACGCTCGGCGCAGCGCGCCGGCTCCGTGTAGGTCACCGCCCCCGGTGTTGACAGCTACGGCGCGGAGAGGCGTGTGGCTGTCTGGTCTGCTACGGGCTGCTGCGGCCGCTGCATGGCTGAAGTAGCTGGATGCGCGTTGTATATCAGCTCGCCCGTGTGACATCTTCTTGCAGTGCTCCAGCAAACATGCAACAAGTTCACAAACAGTGTACTATCATTATGGGCATTTTACCTGCTGTGGGAAAGAACGCACACAGTTATTGGCAGTTATTATTCAGTAGGCCTTCACTAGTCTGGTTTGCACAATGTTTCGTTGTCACAGTAAAACGTTTTATGGGCACACAATATTTTTTCACCATGTCATGACTTGTCATTAGTCACATGCAAGTTTTCACCTTAGGACAGAATGTATCTCTGTAGTAAATGCGCTTTTCTGGCGTCCCTTGACACACAAAGAGTTATAGTTTGACACTAACTTGGTCCACCGTCTGTTATCGGCTCACTGTTCATGTCGTGCTAGTTCCTTGTCCACTTGCACACACGGCGATGATACAGTTTCTTATTGCTTGTTCAAAACAACCTTGTGACGTATTGATGCAGGTTTAACAGTCACTGGCTGTCTCTGCCACACAATACTACACTTTTGTCTTTTGTTCAAGTTTTTTTCAGTTACAATGTCCGTTGTGCAATTTTTTGTAACAGCACATTCGTAACTTCTTTGTTCGCTCTTTACCAAGGTGTGTGATAATTGCGTACATGGTAACAAATATTAAAATTTCGTATTAGTTTGCCCAAAAATCATCTATATTTATGTTCGAGTAGATTTTATTTGTGCATTCCAGCCGGATTCAGGCACATTGTTCAATAACTCCTTTGAAATCATGTCTCACTTTACTTGCAAGGTCCTACGTAACTACAGTGTAGTCTCTGTAGGCTAAAATTGACTTGGACTGTATCAGGCTAGCTCTTTTAACTGATTGGATCTGCACATGCTTCAATTGAAGCTTCTTTGTGCGTAATTTTGCGTTACTTAAATTTGCAATAAGTTTGCCTCCCATGGTGCCCTCGGGTCACTACTGGGTGCATTATTCTCTTTGATAACACTGGTTTGAAAATAAAGTTCTCAGGGTCTCATATTATTGATATTATTCTGGGTTCTAATCTGTCAATCTGACAGCTACACACACACACACACACACACACACACACACACACATATATATATATATATATATATATATATATATATATATAAAATAGAAAAGATTGTACCAAGAAATATTTCAAGTTTGACACACATATAGAATATTATGCAGTACACAAACTAATCACTACTAAAATGTTCCTCCTGACTGATCTCTGTCACAATTTAACACTATAAATAATTGCACTAATCAGGTTATCTGTGCAGACATTTAGAGCATGTTTAAGCTAACACTAATTAAAAGAAGACATAACACAAATATTCATAAACAAAAGAGAAAGTCAATCATATTCTTATAACTAAATACTTCTACACTAGTAAATTATCTCTACAGATCACACATCATTAATGTTCATTCATTTTCAAAAGAATGGCGTACCTTTTTACACATAACACATAGGACTATTCGTCATTTACTGTAGGAATATTTTCACATCCTTACGCGGATACAGTCCCCGTACTCTCCGTGATTGGGGATCTGCTAAGAGATAGCTACACTCATGTGGCACACTTACTATTCTAAAAGGTCCATTGTACACCAATTGCCACTTGCTATTCTGTTTCAAGGATGCCGAGGACTTAGGATGATTGCGTAAGAGCACCAAGTCCCCAACACTAAGTTTTTGGTTATTCGTCACATGTCGATTATATTTTTCTTTCCTTTTCTGAGCGCACCTGGTAAGGTTGCACCCTACTTTCCTTATCCTCTCTTCCTTAGGCTCAGGAATGACTGGGACCTTAGGCAAAGGTGCCAGCCACTCACTCAGTCCTCTATTACTATTCATTATAATCTCGTTTGGTGGGTACCCCGTAGAGGCATGTGGGGTTGCGTTGTGAATTTCCAAAAATTTAGGTATCAGATCTGGCCATCTTGTGTGCTTACATGCAATGTATAACCTGAAAAATTTATTTAACTCTCCAAACGTTCTTTCTACTAAGCTTGCTTGTGGGTGAAAACGGGATATTAGTATGTGCTTTATACCTTGTTCATGTAAATAGTTCTTCCAGGTATGACCTGTAAAATAGGAAGCATTATCCGATATTATCACTTCAGGCTTACCCACCTGTGTAAAATATTCTTTCCCTAAAGAATTAACTATTCCACGAGCGGTGGCTGATTTAAGGCAGTATATTTTTAAGTATTTAGAGAAAAGGTCATATACTGCTAAAATGTACTTTAATCCACCCCAGGCTCGAGGTAGGGTCCTGCTATGCCTATAGATACTAACTGAAGTGGCCGCTGAGGCACTATAGGATGCAGTTCAAACCTTGTGGACTTATTTTGAAACTTAGCTTTTTGGCACAGAGGACAAGTCCTGATAATGGTGCGAGTCTGCTGGCTTATTCCCTTAAAGTAACAGTATCTGGATAAAATCATTGTTTTGCCTATCCCAGCGTGACCCCATGCTAAATGCGTGTGCCACACTACAGCTGGGATAGCCTGTTGCGGTATACACACGGCTCCATGGTCATTTGACACACCTGTTTTATAATACAGAATATTATCTTCTATTTTGAAGTTCTGAACACTTTTAAGATTGGTTCCTTCTTTAATTTTGCTAATGACATCTCGCCAAATCGGATCAGTTTCCTGCAATGTAGACATATTCTTACACATGTGTAAAAAGTCCCTCCTATGTACCTTATCTTGTACTAAGAGTATTCGGTATTCCTCCGATTGTTCCAAAATCTTTGACACTGAGGATTGCCCTAGTGGGAGCCTCGACAAGGCGTCAGCTACAACATTATCTTGTCCTTTTATGTACATAATCTTAATTTTATATTCCTGCAATGCTAACCTCCATCTTAGCAAGCGGGTATGGTATAATTTGCAAGACATCAAATAGCTCAGAGCCTGGTGGTCACTGAATACTTTGATTTCTTTGCGATGGATGTAATAGTTGAATTTCTTTACCGCCCAAACCCCTGCAAGAGCCTCTAACTCGGTAGTGGAATATGCTCTCTCACAGCTGTTTAGTGTGCGGCTGGCAAATCCGATTACATTGATTGTTGTGGGGTCGTTGCTCCTGTCCCACTGAAACAAACAAGCGCCCAGACCGTATGAACACGAATCTGTCGCTATGCAAAAATCTTTTGTCATGTCTGGGTGTCGCAGTATGTTTGCATTCACCAAGGCGGTTTTGAAAGCGTTAAATGCGTGTTGACATTCTTCTGTCCACACCCAGTGCGCATTTTTACGCAACAGGCTCAATAACGACTCGTTTTTTTTTTTTTTTTTTTTTCATTTATTGAATTTCAATTCCCCCCGAAGGGGGCGGGCTGGCAGCAGCTTAGTACTCCGCCCTTCAGCCGACAGATTTTGTGACAAAGATCAAGAGAACAAATAATAAAAAAACAGGCGATAAAATCGGAGACTTAGAGAGTAACAAGGCGAAAAGAAATCGTGGAACTTAAAACAACAACACAGGGATGATGACGCTAATAAATATACATACGAAGTAGACAGGGAAAACAATAGACAATTAAAAAAACACGGCGACAGTCTGGATTCTGATCGCAAAGGAAATAAAATTCACACCGAGCGACAGCATGGTTTCTGTTCGCAACACGAGAAAGACAAACAACACTGAATAGTCACTGGAACACGGCACTAAAAAGTTGGCAAATGTGACACCACAGTCGAGAGCAGGTGGGGGGAAACTGGACAGAAGATGGGAAAACAAAAAAGGGGGGGAAAGAAGAGTAAAAGCGAAGGGGGGAGCCGGGAAAGGGGCTGAAGGAGGATGAGGACCCATAAGAGGGGTGGGGTGGCAGACGCGACAGGGAGTGGGGTAGGCAGAGGAGGGGAATACAAAAGGACTGGGGGGGAAAAGGGAGGTAGGGAGAGGTTTAGTGGGGAGAAAAACAGGACAGAAGGGGGGGGGGGGGAGAGGGAGCCCAGGGAAAGGACAGAGGAAAGGAGGGGGATTGAGGATCAGAGTTGATAACGACTCGTTATTCATTAATTGGTTTTGAACAAACCGTCTAAAAAAGGATGCAAGACCTATAAACGCTTTGAGTTGTCTCTTAGTTCTCGGGCTAGGAAACTCACGAATTGCGTCAAGTTTTTTGCTGTCAGGTTTGATGCCTTGTGGTGTTATTATGTAACCTAGAAATTTAATCTGATTACGTCCAAATTTGGATTTCTCAAGATTCGCTGTTACTCCTGCTTGCTTAAACCTTTCTAAGACTCTACCCAGTAGTTCTACGTGCTCCTCCCAGGTGGCAGTAGCAATCACCAGATCGTCTACATACACTGTTACCCTTTGCAACAAATCCGGACCTAAAACCGCGTCGAGGGCTGTTATGAAAAGGCCAAAAGGTAGTACCCTAAATTGGAGCTCCTTCCCCCAAATATAAATGCAGTATATTTCCTCGATTCGGGTGTGAGCAGGATTTGCCAGAATGAACTTTTCATATCAACAGATGTCAAATATTGCACTCCATGGAATTTTTGAATTTGCTCATCTAAGTTTTCCGAATGAGTCCTGACAGGTACAATAATTTCGTTTATGTCTCTCGCATCTAATACTAACCGTACCTGTCCGTCTGCTTTTGCTACCGCCACCAAAGGACTACTATAAGGGGACAAAGACGGTTCTATTATTCCCCACTCGATCAGTTTTTTTATTTCTTTAGCTACTATTTCCTTCTTGGACCAAGGAATGGAGTATGAGGCTCGACAGTAGGTTTTGTGAGGCTTCACCTCGATAGTGTATTGATATCCCTTAACAATTCCTGGTCGTTCTGAAAATACATTTGCATAGTTAGATAATAACTGTACCAAATCCTGCTGTTGCATTGAGTTCAAATTTTCGGACTGTGGTACTTTGTTCACAAGTGCGTCCACATTTGCTTTTAATTGATCACTTTGTACGTCTGGATAATAGAGATTTTGTCCTAGAGAATGATTGTCTAAATGTAGTATCCACTGATTCCTACATTTTATGTTAAGAGCGTTACAATTAGGCACAGGTACCTCTTCAGATCTGAGCATGGACAATTCTATCCTCCTACCCGCGTTCATCAAACTTAATTTTCCCCGAGAAAGGTCGATTACTGCATCCCTTTCTCTCAAAAAATCTACCCCCAAAATGCAGGCTACCTTTTTAAACCCTTTACTACCAGGAATGAGCACGCTATGGCTTCTTCCCCTATATACATCTCTACCCCCACTTGGAGTTTAATTATTTGTCGCTGTGCACTGATGGCTCCAGTGACTTTGCAATTGTTCACAGGAAAAGTCAGCATACGCTTTTCTTTCCCCAGTACTCTGAATAAATCCATACTCATGACACTGACAGTAGCACCTGTATCTACGATTGCTTGCCATCAATATTGTTAATTTTGATCTCTATTATCGCTTGTACTTTGTCTTTGTGCTCCTTTATGCACGTGGGTGGTTCAGTTATTAATTCATGTCCCATCTGTACCCCGTCATTATACCTGAGGATACAGATTCCCGATGTTTTATTCTGTGTCGGGCTACTCTCACTCCAAACCTCAGCCGACGATGGAGAGCGTATCTCGGCTGAATCTAGTTTGTTGGATTATTACAGGTGGATGGGTGTGGCTGCTCTGTGTCGCTGATCTCCACTATGTGTAAGTTGTATTGCGTCGGCCGCCACGGTTGCGCAATTGGCGCATTTTGTGGTGGCGGTCGGTTATTGTCATATCTTTCACTGTTTTGCCGGGCCGGACTGGGCCCCTGGTTCTATGGCCAAGTTCGGTTTGCATCGTTATAGTTGTTCCACGGCCTCCTGACATTTTTCCATCTACTATTGCTTGGTGGGCCTGTTTCATATCCGTCATCGAACCTCCTTTTCCGGTCATTATTCACCGGCGGACTATTGCCGTTCCGGTCTCTACCTCTATTCCCGTTTTGTACATAATCTTGTCTCCTATTGTTACCTCCGTCGTTTCCATTATTTGGTGGAGGCGTGTTATTTCGACCATTTCTGTAACCGTTTCCGTTACTTCTAGCCTGTTCAGAGGCTGCCTTAACATCCTCCTGAATCAGGTCAATTGAGTCCAGAACAGACAAGAAATGTTCCATGTCGTTCTCCAGTACGTGTATAAGTTTTTCCTTTACGTGTATCGGCAAGTGTGATTTCAAAAGTCTGATCAAATCCCGGGATGAAATCTACTCGTCCCAGTAACGGGTCTTATTAATGTGTTTCTCAAAATATTTTCGCAAATTGCCTAATCGTGGAGAATACGGCTCTGGATTGTATACCTCTTTCCGTAATCTCTCCTGAATACATGTTGACCAATATTTGGCCAAGAATGCCTTTTGAAATTGCTCATATGTGTCGCAACTGTCAGCTGCTTCGGTTGCCCATAATGCAGCATCTCCTTGTATGTAAGACATAACGAACTGTATTTTCTGTGTATGACTCCAAACGCTAGGCAAAATGTTTCTAATTCCCTTGATAAATACTACAGGGTGAACAGATTTCTTCTCCGTTGTAAAGATCTGAAACTGTCGGTTTCTAATCAGGCTTTCTTCAATCACTATTTTGGAGTGACATTTGTTTGTTTCGCTAATATTGGTTGCCTGTTCTGTCTCGCAGTAGCAATTTTTCACTGCTGTATTTATATGCCTATCATTGTTGGACCTGGCTGGCGTGACACACGCCTGTGCGTCGCCGTGCAGCAAGCTGCTTTCCAGCTCCGCAAGACGACGGTTGACATTCCCCTGCCACAGCGGAATGTCTTTGGCTTCAATCGCGGCGTGCACCTTCTCGTCTATTTTTTTTATAAATTGGTTTTCAATGGTGTGCACTTGTTCGGACATTTTCTGCTCAATTACTTGACTTGTGTCAATTTCTAATTGTTCCATCCTGTTAGCCAGTACACTGATTTCATCTACGATACTGGCGTTAGCCACTTGGATATTATCTACTCTTTCGCTCAGTTCTTGCACCGCTTTGGGTATGGTTTCATAGTTTTGTCTCAAACTAACAATCTCACTTTGCATAGCTTCCAAAGATTGCATTAACTGCAAGTCTCTCTCATGCTGGCGTCGATCACGCTCTGCTTGTTTAGCATCACGTTCTCTTTCGCGTTCTGCTTGCATACGTACAAATTCAGCTTGGAAATTGAGCATGCGCTCGAATATAACCCTTAATGACTGCACTTCTGACACCTCACCACTCTCTAGTCCGTGTCTAGTGCTTGTGGGTGGTACAGTATTTCTACCTTCAACTGAATCACTGGCTGGCAGTGGCAACATTTCTTGCCCTTCTGCCCCCACATTCTCACATTGTACTTCCTGAACTACGCCACTAACATTACTTTGTGCCTCACTTTCTAACTCGGTATCACTGCTTGCTAACCGTTGTTCATTATCCATGTTTATATCTTTCTGACTACGCAATCGAACCATAGTCAACAAAAGAAACAAAATCTGAACTAAATATCCTAACACTCAGGTTTCACTGACATAATCACACAAGAAATGATCATTTGTTGAAACACACTTATTTTATACTACGATGACTAACTACTCAAATGTCCTGTTATTAAAAAAAAAACACTAACAACAAGCACACCACTAATGATCCGAGAACACTGTACTGAGGCTACTTTACTACCCACAGGACAACTACACTGTAGCTTTACCTTTTGGTGCTCTATCTTGGGTGCAGCTGCCCCCTGGTATTGTGGTAGGTAATTAATTTTTTGATATAATGAGCCCTCTTCTTCAGCTTGCCTCTGGGTATATAGTGTTCTCATGCAAAAAATCATATACAGGTATTACCACACAATATTGGTTAGGCAATACATACAATACATGAAAAAAATATTAATTGTTCTTCAACAAAGTTCGACTATAATAATTCCCTAGTTATCTCATGGGTATTTTGTGGTCACTGCATATTCGTGCCCCACGTTGGGCGCCAATTTAATGAAATTAAATTTAAAAAAATAAATAAAGTTATATAATGAAATGATTTTGTTTTCAAATGTTACCTTTTTTAAATTGTTTTTGTTATTTGCTCTTTCTTTCTTTCTGTACGAACTTTGTTGTAGAACCTCTTATTTACGTGTGGTAATAAAAATTCATTTAGACAGAATTAAGTACATTTAAAATTACGTGAACTTACTCAACCCTCTCATGCTGATAACTTCATATTAACTGATTAAGAATATTTAGTCGAGAATTAAATCTTTTACACAATTCGGCCTTGGCACACATTTTCTAAATGCAGTGGTTTTTTTTTTTTTTAATATTTACTGAATTCTTTGCCGGCGTTAGCTATGGAACACAAGACTGTCTCTATTAGCAGAAAATGGTTAAATATTGCCAAGCCGACCTGAACGTTTAATTATCATTGATAAAACACACTTCACTATACATTTAAGTTATTTGAAAGAACCAACAAATTGTTAAATTTCAACGTTAACTATCCGCCTATGAATGCACAAATGTGAAACTAGTAATAAATTCCGTCAGTCTCTGGATCGCTGTAAAAGAAAAACATTTTCTTAATTCACTGCTAATTTTTATCTGCTCCCGATTTACGGGTTTGGTTAATTTTTCTTAGCGGAACAATTTTTTAAATGTGCCGCCGCTGCAAATCGTTCGGTCGCGGCACAGCCCATCGCCAAAAATTCTTTAAAGAAATATTATAGATGACATGGGCAAGCTAATTTACATTACTAATACACACTTTTGATAAATTATAATGTATTTAGACCACAACAATAATTCAACTTACATTAGTTTGTAATTTCTCCTCTAATGGCGGCTAACTCTAGATACAGACAAATGAAGTCTACCCATTCATAAAATGCTACGTCACAGGTTCCTCTCTCTCTCAGCTCTCGAGGAAGACGACAAAGAATGCACACTATGTATTCCCATTTATACCACTGAACCGTTAATGTCTCTTTGCAATCTGCGGCTGTATTTTACATTTTTCTTATCGCAGATATTGACATATTTCGTAATTAAATTATGAGTATAGAAATATTACAATCATAAATACATCGAGAATATTATTATAGAAAATATTACAATAATAACGAATGTCCTTTACACAAAATTAGATAATATTTTTTGTTAAATAATTACAGTATATACGAATTGCTTCATAGCGGCGTGTATAGTACAATTAAATTTTAGTTTACTAATAGTGTGTGTGTTGCCAGGGAACGTTACATTGCCCCCTGGCAGCATTTGGCAAAGAGTAGCAATGTACGGATTGAATAATGTTCGGGATACCATATGGTGGTGGTGACTGAATTCCTTCTGAACTAGTGCTTGCCTTTCTTGTGAAACATTGCATTAAACTAAAATAAACTGTACCCATAATTAATCCGTTGAAGTGTCGTGTTTGTCTGTTTGCCTTTGAAAATGCTAATCCCAAAACTACAAAATGGATACTAATTAGGTTTTCATTGGTAACTTCATCGTAGCTATGGGCACTGTATAGGCTACATTTCATCAAAATTGGATCATTAAAAATAATGTAGTCACACATAATATACACTACTGGCCATTAAAGCTGCTACACCAAGAAGAAATGCAGATGATAAACGGGTATTCATTGGACTAGTAAATTATACTATAACAGACATGTGATTACATTTTCACGCAATTTCGATGGATAGATCCTGAGAAATCAGTATCCAGAACAACCACCTCTGGCCGTAATAACGGCCTTGATACGCCTGAGCATTGAGTCAAACAGAGCTTGGATGCGATGTACAGGTACAGCTGCCCATGCAGCTTCAACACGATACCACAGCTCATCAAGAGTAGTGACTGGCGTATTGTGACGAGCCAGTTGCTGGGACACCATTGACCAGACGTTTTCAATCGGTGAGAGATCTGGAGAATGTGCTGGCCAGGGCAGCAGTCGAACATTTTCTGTATCGAGAAAAGCCCGTACAGGACCTGCAACATGCGGTCGTGCATTATCCTGCTGAAATGTAGGGTTTCGCAGGGATTGAATGAAGGGTAGAGCCACGGGTCGTAACATATCTGAAATGTAACGTCCACTATTCAAAGTGCCGTCAATGCGAACAAGAGGTGACCTAGACGTGTAACCAATGGCACCCCATACCATCACGACGGGTAATACGCCAGTATGGCGATGACGAATACACGCTTCCAATGTGCGTTCACAGCGACGGCGCGAAACACGGGTGCGACCATCATGATGCTGTAAACAGAACCTGGATTCATCCGAAAAAATTACGTTTTGCCATTCGTGCAACCAGGTTCGTCGTTGAGTACACTGTCGCAGGCGCTCCTGTCTGTGATGCAGCGTCAAGGGTAACCACAGCCACCGTCTCTGAGGTGATAGTCCATGCTGCTGCAAACGTCGTCGAACTGTTCGTGCAGATGGTTGCTGTCTTGCAAACGTCCCCATCTGTTGGCTCAGGTATCGAGACGTGGCTGCACGATCCGTTACAGTCATGCGGATAAGATGCCCGTCATCTCGACTGCTAGTGATACGAGGCCGGTTGGGATTGAGGACGGAGTTCCGCATTATCCTCCTGCACCCACCGATTACTTATTCTGCCAATAGTCATTGGCTCTCGACCAACGCGAGTAGCAATGTCGCGATACGATAAACCGCAATCGCGATAGGCTACAATCCGACCTTTATCAAAGTCAGAAACGTGATGGAACGCATTTCTCCTTACACGATGCATCACAACAATGTTTCACGAGGCAACGCCGGTCAACTGCTGTTTGAATATGAGAAATCGGTTGGAAACTTTCCTGACTTCAGCACGTTATAGGTGTCGCCACAGGCGCCAACCTTGTGTGGATGCTCTGAAAAGCTAATCATTTGCATATCACAGCAGCTTCTTCCTGTTGGTTAAATTTCGCGTCTGTAGCACGTCATCTTCGTGGTGTAGCAGTTTTAATGGCCAGTAGTATAACAATGTATGTATGTTTCAAATCTCCTCCAATAACACTGGAGCGATGTGAACCAAACTTGGTACACATATCACTTAGCATCTGGAAGGAATCACTGTGGGGGTAAAAAGAAACTATCTACCAAAGGTCTATAGGTGGATGTGAAAAAGAAGTGTAGGCCACGATGCACGAATACCCTTATATTATTGATCCAGTATTGGAGAATTAGAACTGTTAGTGACTTGATACAAACTTTACAAATAATTCTCCCACATAATGATAAAAGTGCTGCATGAGTTATGATGTTTTAATTTACTTATTCTTTACCGCTAACTGCATTCGCAACAGTTTTGCAGAGAGTATCTAAAAAAATGGTTCAAATTGCTCTGAGCACTATGGGACTTAACTTTTGAGGTCATCAGTCCCCTAGAACTACTTAAACCTAACTAGCCTAAGGAAATCACACACATCTGTGCCCAAGGCAGGATCCGAACCTGCGAATGTAGCGGTCGCGCGGTTCCAGACTGTAGCGCCTAGAACCGCTCGGCCACTCGTACAGGCGACAGTATCCACGTACACCGCTTATCCTCCCGGCCTTCTGTTCGGATAGCTGTTAGCTGTTGTCTGGGTGACGGCGGGCAGGTATCCGCGCGCGTGGTGTGGGTGTGCCTGGGCCGGCGCAGCCTGGGGCTGATCGAGCGCGAGACGAACCGGCTGTTCCGCTCGGACCCGTTCAACATCGCCGAGCGGCGGCAGCGGCGGCGCTTCGAGCCCACGCCCGTGGACGACCCCCCGCCCGACACGTGCAAACTGCACGCCTGCTCGCCCGCCACGCTGGAGCTGCTGCGGCCCCGGGACGACTACCGCACGCTCGCCATCGCCGTCGTCGACTGGCAGCCGTGAGTAGCCGCCAGCTGCACTACCGCACCGCATCTGCCTGCTGCGTGGAGTGGCTCTTGTTGCTGCCGATTACTTTCTATCCGATCTGTCTACTTCTTTCTTCTACTGGCTGATAATTCATTATAATTTTGGACAACCTATTCGTTTTTGAAACGCTGTCCTCACTCCCTTCCGTGTCCCTTCTCCTGAAAAACCTCGAAATATGGAATCTACCTGCCGTGGTACATTCCATATCGACACTTCTGTCCATTAAAGTTGCTACACCGCGAATATGACGTGCTACAGACGCGAAATTTAACCGCCAGGAAGAAGATGCTGTGATATGCAAATGATTAGCTTTTCAGAGCATTCACACAAGTTTGGCGCCGGTGGCGACACCTACAACGTGCTGACATGAAACTTTCCGACCGATTTCTCATACACAAACAGCAGTTGAGCGGCGTTGCCTCGTGAAACGTTGTTATGATGCCTCGTGTAAGGAGGAGAAATGCGTACCATCACGTTTCCGACTTCGATAAAGGTCGGATTGTAGCCTATCGCGATTTCGGTTTCTCGTATCGTGACACTGCTGCTCGCGTTGGTCGAGATCCAATGACTGTTAGCAGAATATGGAATCGGTGGGTTCAGGAGGGTAATACGAAACGCCGTGCTGGATCCCAACAGCCTCGTATAACTAGCAGTCGAGATGACATGCATCTTATCTGCATGGCTGTAACGGATCGTGAAGCCACGTCTCGATCCCTGAGTCAACAGATGGGGACGTTTGCAAGACTGCAACCATCTGCACGAACAGTTCGACGACGTTTGCAGCAGCATGGACTATCAGCTCAGAGACCGTGCCAGCGGTTCCCTTGACGCTGCATCACAGATAGGAGCGCCTGCGATGGTGTACTCGACGACGAACCTGGGTGCACGAATGGCAAAACGTCATTTTTTTCTGATGAATCCAGTTTCTATTTACAGCATCATGATGGTCGCATCCGTGTTCAGCGACATCGCGATGAACGCACATTGGAGCGTGTATTCGTCATCGCCATACTGGCGTATCACCTGGCGTGATGGTATGGGGTGCCATTGGTTACACGTCTCGGTCACCTCTTGTTCGCATTGACGGCACTTAGAACAGTGGATGTTACATTTCAGATTTGTTACGACCCTTGGCTCTACCCTTCATTCGATCCCTGCGAAACCCTACATTTCAGCAGGATAATGCACGACCGCATGTTGCAGGTCCTGTACGGGCTTTTCTGGATACAGAAAATGTTCGACTGCTGCCCTGGCCAGCACATTCTCCAGATCTCTCACCAATTGAAAACGTCTGGTCAATGGTGGCCGAGCAACTGGCTCGTCACAATTCGCTAGTCACTACTCTTGATGAGCTGTGGTATCATGTTGAAGCTGCATGGGCAGCTGTACCTGTACACGTCATCCAAACTCTGTTTGACTCAGTGCCCAGGCGAATCAAGGCCGTTATTACGGCGAGGGGTGGTTGTTCTTGGTACTGTTTTCTCAGGATCTATGCACCCAAATTGCGTGAAAATGTAATCACATGTCAGTTCTAGTACAATATATTTGTCCAATGAATACCCGTTTATCATCAGCATTTCTTCTTGGTGTAGCAATTTTATTGGCCAGTAGGGTACATCTACACACTTACTCTGCAAGTCACTGCATGATGCATGACAGATTGTACCTAATACCACTACCAGACAGTCCCTTTCCTGGTCCACTCACAAACTGAATGAGCGAAAAGTGACTTTATGAACCGTATAAGCCCTTGTATCTCTATTCTTATATTCACGGTCCTTACCCAAATATATGTTGGCGGCAGGACAATCGTTCTGTCGTCAGCTTCAAAAGTCGCTACTCTAAATATTCTCAAGAGTGTTCCTCTAAAAGAACGTCTCCTCCTCTCCAGAGATTTCAATTTGAGTTCCCAAAACATAACCGTAATACAGGATTCCCCACTCAGACCTCCCTGATTTCAAAAACCCAGAAAAAAAACACAGTAGATACGACAATGAAAAATGCACCACATTGTAGAGCATCTCAAAAAATTTGTTTATTTATCATCAATACACCTCTACATGTGAACCATCTACAGCACGAAGAATATCGAGTCTATATTCAATTTCTTGCCAAGTTATTTGTAACATTTCCTCCGTTATTGTTGCAATCGCATTAGTGATACGATGTCGCAACGTAGGAATATCGTCCACTTTGTTCGCATACACGCGGTCCTTCACGAATCCCCACATGAAGAAACCAAGCGGCGTATTGTCGGGTCAACGTGGTGGCCAGGTAATAGGTCCTCCGCGTCCGAACCAACGATTGGGAAATTTCCTGTCCAGGAACTTGCGAACAGCAGCCCACGTTTAATTTAGGGCTATCACAAACTTGTTCAATAACAACATGCGGATTTTGCGAACCCCAAATCTGAACATTAAACCTATTAACCCTTCCTGATAGATGAAAGGTTGCTTCATCCGACAGAGAGAATAAACATCTTTGCAGGAAGCTGGCATCCATATCAATACTTCGCAGCATATTCGCAGCAAATTGTTGTCCACGTGGTTTGTCGTGCACCATGCTGCACTCTGGCGACGATACTTGGCACTCCTGACGCCGAAATATAAATTCTTTGAAATGCTCTACAATGTGGTGCATTTTTCATTGTCGTATCTGCTGTGGCTTTTCTCTCCTGAGTCTTTGAAATCAGGGAGACTTGAGAGGGACACATTGTATTACCGTGCTGTTCGAAACTACCGGTAACAAACATAGCAGCCTTCCTCCGAGTTGCTTCGAAGTCTTACTTTAATCCTATCTAACGGGGATTCCAAACACTCTAGCAGAACTCAAGGATGGGTCGCACTACTGTTGTACTTGTTGTCTCCTGTACAGATACACCAGACCTTCCAAAAATGCTCTCAATAAACCGAACTCGAGCTTTTTGCCACTCTCCCCCCCTCCCCCTACTACAATCCGCACATGCTCCTTCCATTTGATTTGCAACGTTACTCCCAGATATTTAACAAACGTGACTGTGTCAAATGGTTCAAATGGTTCTCAGCACAATGGGGCTTAGCTTCTGAGGTCATCAGTCCCCTAGAACTTAGAACTACTTAAACCTAACTAACCGAAGGACATCACACACACATCCATGCCCGAGGCAGGATTCGAACCTGCGACCGTAGCGGTCGCGCGGTTCCAGACTGTAGCGCCTAGAACCGCTTGGCCACACCGGGCGGCGTGACTGTGTCAGCAGCACACTACTGATGCTGTATTCGATCATTACAGGACTGTTTTTCCTTTTCATCTGCGTTAACTTACATTTTCCTACGTTCAGAGCTAGACCACTAATCACAGCAAATACAAAGAACTGCGTCGAAATACGCCAACTCCGTAAGTTACATATTGTATGATGGCACTTATGGAGGGCTGTGTTGGATAAACTGCGAGGCCAAATCCTAAGTCTCCACCTGCTGGCTCAGTGATTGAGAAAGGGCTGCTTGTCAGTGTCTTGTAAAGATGTATGGTTATCCCCATTGGAATTTTTCTATATAGTCGCAGCTTCCAACATACCATATGTATTTTTAATCCGTTAAACACCTTGTTACTAATACATTCTTAATTTAAAACCACGACCCGTTTCAGCCTCAGCACCCTTGCCATTTTGAATTTCATCTGAAACGGACTAACGTAGTATTAGGCCTGCCGTTCTCGACCCGAAACAAAGACTACGAAAATCCCGGATATTTGGATCAAATCCAGTTATTTTCCCGGACGAATGAAGTCTGTCGACGATGGCCACAATGTCTCGGGCGGAGTGGGGACATGAGAGGAGGAAATTTTTCCCAGTTTGTCTTACAGCGCTGACAGCGCCAGTGTATGCACGCCTCATATCGATCACCGGCTGCTTCAGCTTATTTCCAACAAATGGTATTTCTGCACCCACAAAAAAAGGGCGCCTCCAGACATATATTAGCCCTAGATAAGATAGATATACAGGGTGGCTCAGGAGAAATAGTACGTATTTTGACGGGTGAAAGCATTAGTGATTCTGAACAAAAAACTTGATGTGCACATATGCCCTATCCCGAATGGTTTTCGAGATAGATCACTTTAAACGTACATTTTTATTTATTTTCTGTATTATTTACTGTCATTGTTTACAATGTACCACAGTAGTATAGAGGAAGCTGAGACGAACATTTTGATACAGGACGCTTGTGGTCTATCTAGTCCGTAAACTACCTCAACTGGCCTACAAAAAGTACCTAAGCTATAGCGCACGTACGCTGCGCGAGATTTCCAAAATTCTCGCGATCCCTTCGCACAAACTGTTAGTCCTTACGACCTTTTTTGTAGCAAGTTTAATTTAGTTTAATTGTGTACTAAGACTCGTTTTCGTTGGAGGATGCGATTTTCGAGTTATTCAAGAGAAAGTTACAAAAATGATATTAAACGTGTTCTATTTCGGAAACCGTTCGCAATAGTGCATGTGTCAAAATGAAATTTTCTGTTCAGAATTTCTACTGCTATCACGCCTCAAAGCATGTACCTTTCCTCCTGACTCACCCTGTATAAATGTTTTAGATAGTAAGACACGAAAAACTTAAGAGTATCCATGTATCAGCACAGAAAAAATGTATCCCATTTTATTCTATTCTGAAGCAAGTAAAATCATTAAGAAAGTAAAAGTCAGATGAGTGTTAAAGTGATATGCCCAATGATATAGGAAGAATGACGTACCAACAATCACTGTTTCTGTTTCTAAAAACTGTACAACTTAATGTATTAAAAGTATTATCATGCTTTAGGTTTAAAAGAGTTTTTATCCTGACACTTAGAAGTTTCAGACTGTACGCTTCACCAACGGAAAGGTAAAAGTATATAATTTTTCTAGATTTAATGAATTTCTAAATTAGTCACAATGGACAAGCGCATGGGATTGTACAGTTTTTATAATCATGGCAGTCCCACTTTTTCTACAATGTTATTGGCATATCACTTTTCAATTCAACCGGCTTTTATTTTTTTATGACAGGACCTGGAACGAGTTTTCTAGGGGCGGAATGAGGGAGGCTTGGGGGTGGGGCGGAGAGGGGGGGGAATGTTTACGGTGAGCAGAGGAATTATGCTCCGTCCACCAAAGCCCAACATGCCGACAACCACGGGGAACTGGAGGTGCGTTGCAATAAGCCGCACTTCGCTTGTCCAGGTCGCAACGACAGTTACTTCCTAACGGCCGTTGTACACGAACTGTACTGTTAGATGGACAGCGACCAGACACAAAGGACTCCTGGCTGGAAGTCGACAGATTTTAACCGAGACAGAAATATGGAGCCCTCCCTCATTCATGACGTTGTGAATGAAATACAGGTGCACTTTCAGCAGCGCAGAGAGAGTGTTCGACAGCGTAAACAGCTGCACGGAACAACCGCAAGTGCTTGCCGAACAGATGTCACAAGACGATTGACAGTCAGCTGAGAGACAGATTGACAGCGACTTCAACTTGGGAGTTCTGGGACACATTCACTTCAGGGCTGCACAGAGAGAAATTAAAATGCCTCCTACTCAGTGTATTTCAGCTGGCAAGGTCAAAGGTCCTATCTGACATCTAACCAACATCTTTCGTGAATTAACACTGCAATGTTCGTAGTAATGAGCTGTGCATAATAATAATAACAATAATGGATAAAGCAATCATTATATTGTATTTCCAGTAATGTGAGTCTTATTAATATCCTGTCACTTAATTCCTGCATTCTGTTCAAGCTGAATGTGAGTTAGTACAAAATTCAGTTCATCAGAATAGAATGGATCGAATCTAGAGATGTTGATTGATCCTTGGAAGAGCTAGATATAATATGGCAAAGCTAGCGGGTGACGAGCAACCCAGTGCTCGGTCATAAATCTGCCACACCACTTTCCCTGTAGCCTGTACTGCGGTCACCTTAGAACTGCTCTGATGCGTAGGTCACTCAAGGGGTTGCTGTTCGGATAAAGTACTTACCTGTACCAGTCACCAAGGTGTTGTTCATCTACTGCTGCTAATATGTGCGACTCAGTATATTACTCCCTATACTTTGCAAATAAAGTGCTTATTCGCTGAAAATAATTTTCGTTTTATATAACTGACTCCGCCTCAGGGGACACCGCCTTAACGTAGCACTGTCCGTGCGGGCGAGGAGGTTTGCGTGCTCCGGATCCGGAGGGCTATGCCGGCGGTAGCGTAGCTACCAGCAGGGTCACCCATGCCGGACAGGCCAAAGGGGAGGAGCCAGACAAAGTGTGTCCCACAAAGATCTATCGCTCCCCTTTCCTATCCCAAACCTGTCCCCACCATTTCCATTTCCTCTCATTCCCTGGTATATGTACAAAAGGGCATAAAGACCTCTATAGGCGTGGAGAAGCCAATCTTTCTACGGGAGAAAACCCAGAATGAAAAATCCTGGTCCTCCAGGTTGGGAGTTGGCGACGGGGTACCAACCCGTCCTGGAAAAAATAATCACCGGTACTAGCATCACAGAAGAGCCTCGGATAGGACTGATCTCTGTGAAACGACCTAAGCAAGAACAAGGACTACAGAAGGAAATACAACTAGGGACCTGGAATGTCAGAAGCCTATACCAACCTGGGGCAGCAAAATGTGTAGTAAGGGAGGCAGATAAGTATCAAATTGATCTATTGGCCCTGCAAGAAACAAGGTGGACAGAAACCGGAGCTACAGAAATGGAAAACTATGTCATATTCCATGGAGCCTCAGAAACAAACCACTCACTAGGAACTGGTTTTGCAGTGAAGAAATCACTCTGTACCACTCTAATAGATTTTAAATCAATCAACCCCAGAATCTCACTCCTAACCATAGACACGGGAAAACACAAACTCACGTATATAAATTGTCATGCCCCAACCGAAGAAAGCGATGACATCAAAAAAGATATTTTCTACGAGGAATTAGAAACGGTTTTAGACAATGTACCAAGTGAACATTACAAAATTATCCTTGGAGATTTTAATGCGAAAATAGGGAAAGAAGCTGCCTTCATGGGGACCATCGGAAAGCACAGTTTACATGATGTGAGCAGTGATAACGGCACTAGGCTGGTTAGCTTTGCGACTGCAAAAGGCTTGTTTATAAGTAGTACTGATTTCGACAGGAAGAGAATATATAAAGGAACCTGGGTGTCTCCAGATGGGAAAACAGTGAACCATATCGACCACCTAATTGTAGAGAAGAGAATAAAGAAGTGGATACAAAATGTTAGAATGGCAAGAGGTGCGGAATGTAGATCAGACCACTTCCTTGTCAGAGGAAGGATGAAAACAATATGAAGAGCCAGGAAGCACAAAAGAATGCAAAGAGTCACTCGATATGACCATGAGAGTCTGACTGAAGATAATGTAAAGAACTTTCAAGATAGCACTAACAAACCGTTTTGAGGCTTTGAATGAAGAGGAAGGAGATACTGTGGTAGATCAGAACTGGAAGGCGATTGCAGAGACCATTAAAGAAGCAGCCCAGGAAGTAATCCCAAAGCGAACTAGGGGAAAAAGAGTGTGGTTCAATGAGGAGTGTGAGGGAGCTATCAGGGAGAGACAACGGGCCAAACTACTGTGGATACAAAGCAATATGCAAGAAGAAGAAAAATCGAAGTTTGAAGAAACACGACGACTGACCCAAGCCACATTGAGGAAAGCAAAGAGAAAATATGTTAAAAGTATCATGGAGGAAGCTGAACAAGACTTTCATGGAAATAGGTATAAAGAACTTTATAGAAAAGTGAAAAGTTTTAAAGGAGGGACATACCATCAACACAGATTCATAAAAGATGCCAATGGAAGAATGTTAACAGCAGATCAAAAAATTGGAAGAAGATGGATGGAATACTTCAGAGAATTACTAAACTCTGATGAACCAACCGAACTACTTGAGTTTGATGAACCAGTAACAGTAGACCCAGAATATCCTCCACCCACCATTGAAGAGATAAGGAACCAGATTAAAAACCTTAAGAATGGTAAAAGTCCAGGTGAGGACGGTATTCCTGCTGAACTTCTCAAGGCTGGAGACGAAATCCTCTGTTTCAAAATCCACAAGCTAATCGAGCAAATTTGGGTAAAACATGAAATACCAGAGGAATGGAAGGTAGCTGTGATATGCCCCATATATAAAAAGAAAGACAAATCCGTATGTGACAACTACAGGGGCATAGCGCTACTCAACACCTGTTATAAGATCTTCTCCAACTGCCTATTAGAACGAATAAAACCTATAGCAACAGACATAATTGGAGAATACCAAGGAGGTTTCCAGGCAGGGCGATCAACCATGGACCAGATTTTTGTCCTAAAACAGGTCTGTGACAAAATGTACGAATACGGACGAGAGATACATCTCCTGCTTGTAGACTTCAAGAAGGCTTACGACAGTATACATAGACCTAGCCTGATTAGAACTATGACAGAGTTTGGTATACCAAAGAAGTTGGTCAAACTGGTAGAGGTATGCCTAAATGACACAAAACTTAAGGTTAAGGTAGGCAATCAAATGACAGAAAGCTTCCAAGTTGTAACAGGATTACGCCAAGGAGATGGGCTATCACCTGTCCTCTTCAACCTGGCACTTGAGAAGGTAATGCGGGATTTCAACAAAGAAAACATCAAGGGCATTCAAATTGGTAATGAACACATTACATATCTGGCCTATGCAGACGACATTGCACTATTAGCATGCACACAAGAAGATCTAAAGAGAAGTATCCAGACCTTGGAGTTATTGGCAGCTAGGATCGGTCTACAAATTAGCTCTGAAAAGACAGAGTATATGACCATAGGAAGAAAGATCCAGAACTCTCAAGATTTAATTGTGAACAACACCAGGTATAAACATGTGAAAGAGTTCAAATACCTTGGATCATTTTTTACAGAAGTAACATCAACTGAAGCAGAGATAAAAGCAAGACTGCAGGCGGGAAACAGATACTATCACTCCCTAGACCCTATATTAAAATGTAGAAGTGTCTCGCAACAACTAAAGCTACGGTTGTATAAGACATTAATAATGCCAGTAGTACTTTATGGTTCTCAAACCTGGAGCACTCGAAAACAAGACCTTAAGCGACTGCTAACATTTGAAAGGAAAGTCCTCAGGAAAATATTTGGACCAGTCAGAGATCAGACTACTGGAGAATGGAGAAGACGCCATAACACTGAATTAGAAGAGCTGTACAAGGAGCCTAACATCTTGGGAGTGATGAGAAGCAAAAGACTGCAATGGGCTGGACATGTTGTTAGAATGGAGGCAACAAGATGGCCCAAAATCACAGTGGACTGGATCCCGTCAGGCAGTAGACCAGTGGGAAGACCTAGAAAGAGGTGGATCGATGGAGTGAGAGAAGACCTGTTGCAGCTGGGAGTCACGGAAAACTGGAGACAGATAGCAGAAGACAGAGACGGATGGAGAGCTCTAACTGTGGTGGCGCGCGGTCCTCTGGGCCTGATCGCGTGAATGAATGATATTTATGTAACTGACTGGTGTGCTATGCTACAATCCACTTGTATAATTGAAAGAGAAGCCATTAACTAATATTTATTCGCGGTAGCCGATTGTACCGTTCTCCCATACTGAAGAACTTGGCCAAAACTATCATTCCTTTCTTTAATCAGAACACAACTCCAACTTCGTGATGTGCCAGTATTTCAGAGTCCCATATCAAAAACCAACCAACCCAACAACACTTCAAAATGTTATCACAAGTTTACCATAAGGGACACGTAACTTGTATCATACCAAACCTGAGTCAACACTCGCTTCTTGGCGTGCTGAATATCAGTTCCGTATTTTCGAAAACATTCGTGTTACCTTCGGCCCCTTGAGGCTCGACAACGCGGCGACAACAATAGTGTTGTAAAATACTTAATTTTAAAGCAAATAAAATAGAATTAACACAGGAAACTTCAGGGAGATTTATCCCTTTGCCCATGTTGTTGGCAACTGTCTACTTTGTTTAATATTTATTACTGTATTAAGGTATTATATTTCGATCCTCAATCTATAATCTAATTCCACGGTCTTATTGCTATCTCCAGGAGTTGCTCACATTACGATGACCGAGCTACAGTGGTACACCTCTCCTGACCCCCACTTGTGAAAGACGTCTTGCAAAATTAGCAAAGTGTAATGCTATAAGTAGTGAAAATTAAGACCTGAAACCTTCATGTTATGCAAAAAGTGTAATTCCTAAGCCACAGAATACAATTTCGAAATGGTGTGTTATCAGCAAATTTAGTAGGAGCAGTCATGCACACACACATACTTTCGTAGTTCAAAGCAGCTGAAAGAAATGGCTTCACATAGCTAATACTGGAATATTACTGATTGGTAAAGGCAGTTACCCAAACTGAACGTGTTTTAGCTTTCTGCTTATAACATCCAGTTGTTCTACGAGGATGTGTCCTCAGTTTTGTAAGTACTGGGCTTGAATATAAAGAATCTATAAGCCGTCTGAAAGGATATATGAATTCTGAATACCGTCTTTACAGAACATCATAGTACTGTGCGAAATCAATCTGCACGATATGTAACAAACAGCAGTCGGTGAAACAGCTCCAATTGACCTTCCTTGGCTCTACCTGGAGCCTAACAGCATGTGAATAAAAATTAATTAGTACTAGTGTCTCATGTCAGTCACATGATATGTGATTTTCGAAGCATCAAGAAAATACATGGGTTGTAGGGCAAACCCATAACATGTCACAAGATGGCTACCATGCAAATTATTTTATACTTCAGGAGAGAGTAGGAACTTTAAATTTACAGCATGATGAAGTGAAAAAATAATGTGCAACGCTATGATCAGTTTCCATTCAACTAAGCAAGAGTGACAGGTGAGTTTCCATTTCACTGTGTACAGCCACATGGCTGCATTCCTGCTCGTGGAGTAATAGTGATCAAGCAATGCTAGTGTAGCCCCACCACTGTAATTAAGCTTCACCATGGCAAGTAAACTGAAATGGTCTCTCTCAATTCTCTATTCGTCATAGAATCTCCACAACAGTGTGGACCTCCACCAGATAAGAACAGTCTTCTCTCCAAACAACGCTTCACTAGCCGAATATATTAAACCTGCAACAGAACATACAGTAAAATCTGCAACACTCCTTCAAACAAGAAGGCCTTCACAGCTTGAAAACCGCGAATGACTTCCATTGGTCGAAAACAAATGCCTCCCCAAAGACATATAATTGATTCAGTGACCATCCAAAGAGGTTGCTGCAGTGCTTACCTCGATTAATCGAAACTGATTATAGCAGAAGTGCTTAAAATATTGCGAAGATAAATGTCGTGGCCTACTAAAAGTAAAACATAATGGGAAGAAATTGAAGTGCCAAATGAACAGAGAGGTTATGTCCTCTAACAGTTGGATCCCAAAGAAAGTGATGCTGTAAGGTAGCCAAAGTGTTTGATGTTTGAAGAGACACCTTGTCGAAGATTTATACCGCACATATGGAAAGCAGAAAAAAAACGTCATCCACTAAGTCACAACGCAAACGAAAATGTGTGCTGGGTGGTAGTGACAGATGGTCGTTGAAGTGGATTCTGTGGAAAAATGAGAGGACGACAGCTACAAAAGTCACTGCAGCACTGAATGTCACACTCGCGAACCCTGTCAGCACCAAAACAACCCAAAGAAGTTCCACAAGCAAGTAATCGCAGGGTGTGCTGGAATTCCACAACTACTCATCAGTGATGCAAATGCTAGTAACTGGAAAACGTGGTGCGGAAGCCATAAAATTTCGACTATGGCGCCATGGAAGAGAGTCATTTGGTTGGTTGAGTCTTGTGGCACACTGTTGCCAACTTCTGGCCGAGTTTATATGGTGGGGGTTTGATGATTATTGGGGAAGCCAGATCGTGATATTCCGTGGGCCCCATGGTTGCTCTGAATGTTCGCATTACTGCCAAGGACTATGTGACCATGTTTGCCTGCTTAGCTGAGTATGCCAGCACGATAGCTCAGCATGTTCAGCCAGAGGGTTAGCTACTCTCTGTAATAAAAAAACTGAATGAATAGATCAACAACCCGAATGGGTGTCATCAGACGTTGCCCTCGAACAAATTCAACGAACAAAATGAGATTTTTTTTTTAAAAAAAAGAAGTGGTAACCTGCTTGCCTCCCATGCAATGGGCCTGGGTTTGATTCCTGGCCGGGTTGGAAATTTTCTCCGCTCATGGACTGGGTGTTGTGTTGTCCTCATCATCATTTCATCCTCATCACCCAATGTCACATCAACTGAAATAAGACTTGCTCTCGGCAGCCAAACTTCCCCAGATGGAGCTCCCGGCCAACAATGCCATACGATCATTTCCTTTTTCATATGACAATTTTTACTGGTCAGGTTCATCCCATGGCAAAATATTTGTTCCCCAGTGGTAATAGTGTGTTCCAAGATGACATGGCACCTGTTCACGCAGCTCGAATCATCCAGGACGGTTTTGTGAGAACGAGAGTGGATTGTCACACATCTCATGGCCACCACAGTCACCATAGCTCAGCATTATGGCACCTTTGTGTTCTACTTTGGAGAGAAGGGTGCGTGATCACTATCTACCTCCATCATCGTTCCCTGAACTTTCCCCTGTTTTTGGAACAATGGTATAAGAGTCTCTTAAAAGCCATACAGTATTTGTATTTATGCACTCTGAGACGACTGAAGACTGTTTTGAATGCCAGCGGTTTTCCTACTCCGTTTTAGGTATGGTAATGTGTCGTGTGTTTGGTGTTTCCATATTTATCTCCACCCCTCTATATTGCGCTGTGCTGGAATTGCCACCTATAACTTCATGTAACTAGCACTGTTAGTAAGAGAAGAAACTGAGAAAGAAAAATTTTAAATAGTCTTCAGAATTATGATTTTTAATGTGAAGAAATGCAGCAGTAACATTCTCACTTCACAGTAGTTCAGGTTCTGGGGAACTGCAAGTGAGCTCAAAAATGGCAGATATTTAATAGATTGCTATTGTTGTAGTTTAGAAATACCTTTTCGTTATTTATTATTATTATGTTAAAGTCAATAGAATTGTCTGTTAATAGGTAGTTCCTTCTATAACGATGTCAACACACTAAAGGAAAAATGCCATTGCATATCGCATACAATCCAGTAATACCAAAGATTAAACACCATGAATAATCGATTTTAATCTGAAATTATTTTGTCTAAACACATATGTAAGAGGTAAACCTCTAGAAATGTTCCTATAACAGAAATAATTTAATTTACTTCGTCATAATGTTTTAGAGTAGCCAAGAATCACCACTACTAATATATACGTCAAACCGCTTTTTAACATAAGTCACAGACCTTAAATGCACTTGCTTCCAGATTGAGTCTTTGGTAAAATCGCACTGAAAGTTGATATATTTTTGCTGCCTTGTTACATATGGATACTACCTTCACAAAAAAAAAAATATTTTTCAAATGTATGAATTTTCACAGATAAAGTCAGTGATCTATTTTGTTTCAATGGCAATGGTCAGCAGTAATGTGAACAATGTATCTAACTTTATGCTACCAATCTACATTTGTAAACTTTCAACTTCAAAACAAAACTAAACCAGTTCTACGTATTTTCTGTACTTTTAAATAGATAACTCACTCCTTCATCCTTTTAAACACAAACCATAGCCCTAGTTATTTTATCATGATTTTATCAACTATATGATCTTGAAGTCAAAACTCTTTAACTCGGAAGTAGTTTGGATTACCTATCTTGCATTTGTGGCGCCTCTGGCGTAAAGCGCCATATCTTTCGACTCGATCATCTTTGATTTACGTTTTGTTCTATGTTCTCTAGGCGCGCTACGTTTGTACTGCCATTCACTTACTTCTGTGCTAAATAAATGTATATTCGACGTCTAAAGTGTGTTATTACCGCTCTACGACACTTAATAGCCACACTTTCATTCGTCACTCAAGTATCACTGACTTTGACAGATCTTTTGTGCACTTAATAGCCACACTTTCATTCGTCACTCAAGTATCTCTGACTTTGACAGATCTTTTGTACTTGTTAATGTTCCACAGTTTAAGATCTCGCTTGGTTGTATCGTAATGAATGATTACTCTCAAACAGCAGTTGTTTAGTAACTTTGGGCTAAATGAGAACATGGGGAGTAGGTTTAGATCTTTAAACAAAATAACATTTTGTTTCCTTCTCTTTACTACGTAGAGAGACAAACGCCGACGAATGATCGAACGCGAAGCAAAACTAAATCTTCATTCTAATTTTAAAGGAAACAAAGTAATTTTTTAAAAAATTCTAGATGCTGCCACTTATTTTTTATTCAATTTAAAACACAAATTGCAGAATTCTCAGACATTGCAGGTGTTAGCTATCTGCAATCTCACTAACAATACCGAAATGAAAACGTCACTCATCGCTATTAACTACAGCAATAATGGTTGCAGTGGAATTCCGTTTAAATATCGTTCAGCTACGGTCTGTCTCAACATGAACATTACTATCGCAACTCTGAGAGGGATAAACTTTACTATAAAAGCAACAAAAAATACTGGTCTGGGTGTTCTGGTAACAATCCTCAAATCTCTACAAAGATCGAGAACTCCTCTGCACAGCAAAATAATACAATATGCGCAAAATCCTACTCACTTATCACCTCAAGTAACAAATCCATCCAATACAATTGCGGCCATTACTCTTTGCGTCAGAGTACGACTTCATCAACTTTTACAATTAATCACAGCACTCACTTTAGAGCCGTGCTACAAATACGCCATAACCGGAACCCCGACACAAGTAGCTTCAGTCCGATTGCTGAAGTCAAATAATACCTCTTCGATTACTCACAGTCCTCAGAACATTCGTAGCTGCGTTGCAAGTAAAAAGCTTAAGCCCACGCTCAGCTAACAGAAGAATGCGTCACTGCGATAATTCTTCAAAATAAATCGAGGAGAGCAATAAAATTAAATTATTTCCATTCTTTTACACCCAGCCCTACAGGTGTAGTGTGGGCCGGCGAGTAAGTTACTTCACTAGTTTAAAGTTTTGATGCCGTCTTTAATCACGTGAACCTGGCAACTAATTTGGTGGTCAGCTAGAAAGCGAAGGGGAACATACTGACCTTAGTTTCCAGTCTGCACGGACACATTCTGGTCCAGCCCACAGTAAGAAAAGTGTCTATTTCCCATTTCTTTGCGTAATCAGGACTATGACTTCAGTAATAGTTGAAAGTTCCAATCAAGACTTAATTTAATTAAAGTTTCTCACAAACAACACTTAATATTGCGTTATGTTCAATTGAAAACAAGTCTTTCTAATCTAACAGCACCTTTAGCAGTTCACGAGGCGACCTCTACGGTAACTTCCTACCAGATTGTTTTTCGCCCTGACTAACATCACTCAATTGAAAGTTCGCAATAAATGTTCAAAAATTAATGCTCGCCATAAAATTAGAAATAAATTCACCACTTGCCCCGCGGAATTGATTTTCACACAGACGGCACACTAACAGTTATTTTACCGAATTCTAAACGATCCAGGACGGTGTACAGTCCTCGCGAGTTCACTATCCGTTTTCACTGCCAAATACGCGCTTGTCACAGCTCGGCTCTGACGTCATCCGAGGCAGAGCGCGACCAGACGTTTAACTAGCGTGGACCTCACAGTATCTGAGAGCTAAGTGAACCTTCCTACTGCTTCAGGGGCTGTATTTATAAGGTGTCGGTGCGGACTGCCGAGAAAACATCTGTTGTCTCTGTCTGTTTGCATTCGGCGGCAGTCTACAAACGACCGCTATCTCGGGCACATAATCATTAATAATATAGTTACCAATTACTTCAATTGCTGGTATACAGATAAGCTGTTTGAAAACACGTAGAAAGTTTCAGCTCGCTAGAATGAAAACTTTGCTTAATAGAATTTATTTAGTGGAACTAACGGTAGATTGTTACCTCTGAACCATACCTTTGCTAAGACTTATATCAGTTACTATTTATGTTACATGTCTTAAACTTGGTGTAGCTCTATTATTTGATATATTTGATCATCTGGTTTAACCAAAATCCTCTATCATTAAAATTTCAAGTACTTAATCTACAACACTTAGGTACATTTTAGTTACAAAATTAGTTTTTATTGAATTACTCAAAAACTATAAGAGGTAGATTAACGTGGACTCTCTGTTATTATTTTTGGGGTGTACTGAAGCATAAAACAAATTTTCAAGTTTCTAAGTTTATTATTTAGCGCCTCTGATTTTTCCGAAGAAACGTGGATTCTGGCGTTATTTTTTTTATGGTTTTGGAAATCAGCATCACATATTTATAACTTCTAACTGCACCTTCTGGGCAAATTCTGGCTTCCTAGCGTCATTATTTAGCGCCTCTGATTTTTCTCTTAAAACGGCATTTTTCTGTAAACTATTTAGTTTAGAACATCAAGACTTGGTATTTGGAACATTATTACACTAAACATAAATTTTGATTTTTAATTTCATACTAAATTGTGGTGCAATGCTTGTGTGCTACATGCATTCGCGTTAAGGTGACGTGGTTCTACTAACAGTGAACCGGGGTATGTCCTGGCGCACTCGCTCGCCTCTGTATCTCACACATGATACAGCGCTTGGTTTGCTTCAGTAGATGCAACCTTTCACCGAAATACAGGCACTTTCAGTCACACTAGTAAAACTGCGGAAACTTCCCACCTGGACAATAAATCGATAAAGCCGTCCGATTAATTAATTTCGATTGCTAACGGCATCAAAGCAAGTTATCGAACAAACAACAACTAATTATCGGTCCTTTCGATCGTCTGAACACAAACTTCGTTGCTCTTAAGTGTCCCTCGCTGCTCCTCTGTTCTAACTGCCTTTCCTCAGGCATAAAAGCATAACTGAACCATTTCGTTGACAAAAATACGGCGCCTCCATTATTCCTCAACGGTTATAAATGAGCAACATACAGCCGTCGGTCGTTCTTCTAGCGGCCAGCTGGTGCACTACGGTCTCTGGCTCCAGCGCTCTGCTGTTGTCCTTGGGCTGATGGATGATCTTTGCTGCCACCTACCGATCGTGCTGTACAAGGTACTCGATTATCTCCACAAATACACAACACATACATTACACAGACAAAGTTGCAAATTTTTACATGTTCCTTTTCCCGTATTTTGCCTCTTACTGTTTCAATAGAATGAAACGAACCTTAACAAACTTACATTGCTAAATCGTGCGAAATCATTCAGTCCCATCACAATATCTGATCTAAACTTTTGTAGATTGTCATTTCCGTAACTCCTCCATGTGAGAACACCTGAGAATTTCTTTGTGGAAAACCAGTAGTTCTGCACAAGGTTCTATTTTTGAAACGTTGTGATTTTCTTAAGTTCAGAACAAGTAAGTAATGGAATACGACTTGTGACAACTGATCAGTTCAGGTAACGGTAACAGGCTTTACTGCGAGATTGGGGATGTGCGCGCTTCATGTTTCAGGAAAGACGAGCGGCTAAGTACGCTGGAGAAGTATCTGATGTGTCCGGAAGAAGAACTGGAGGGCCTCATGGGGCTGCTAGGGAGGCCTCGAGAGGACTACGACGACATGCTAAGACCACTCGCGCCGACCAAGCTCAACATAGAGTCCAGTAAGAGCTCCACCTCCTACTAGAATAACACCCGCACCCACTGTCACGAGCATTCATAAAGCCGCCGCCACGCGGACCGTGCATCCGAACGTTGAGCGTTGAGCGTGCCGAGTTTCTGACGTCACAGCGTGGAATAGCACGTTCGGGAGTCTTTCCGAACGTGCAGAGCAATATCTGGCATGTCACATATTCTGAGCGTGCGTCTGAGCGTTGACCAATGAGATGACACAACGCTACCTACGTAACACGCACGCCGTCTGCCTTCAGTACAGAGTTGTGAGGCGCCATATTGGCATTCGTTTTAAGCCTATATGTATATATGCCGTTTCTGAGCACCAGCAAATTGAGAATCACTAAAAAAACCGTTTGTTAACTGTGTGATTCGTTCCAATAAAATAATGAGAAACGTCATATTTCGTGGCAAAAGAATTATTCTAACTTGCGTATTAGGAGAGTAGGCTATTTGAAGCCAGAGACACATTGAAGATCTACCCAAAACCAATTGTTCTTGGTACAATTTGTTATAATTAAACTTCAATTAGTAACATATCTGCAATTAAGGTTTTCTGCACGAGCGAAGATACTATGATTAGACATCTGCAGTGTGTTACTGCTGTAGAAGGGGAAGTACCCGTGGTCTATGGGTAGCGTCTTTGATTCATAATCAAAACGTCTTCGGTCCTGGGTTCGATCCCCGCCACTGCCTAAATTCTGCCGGCACGGTAGCTCAGCGTGTTCGGTCAGAGGGTTAACAGCCCTCTGTAATAAAAAAAAAAACTGAGTTAATCGATCAACAACGAGCTTAACCGGATGTCTTACGACGTCCGCCCCGAGCAGATACAACGAACAAAAGCGAACAAAATGAGATTAAAAAAAAAAAAAAAAAAAAATAGTGTAGTGACTACCGTCACTGCCCATGTAGGTTATTTTGATGGGGCGGTGGTTCGCGTCTTACCACTTCCAAATTTTTTTTCCTAGCATTCGCGTTTTTATTGGGTTCTGATACTTTATTATTAGTTTAATATAAGTATATACTATAATGTTTGATGTTATGTAAATATAAGTTCACCTTTTTTGGAGGGGTGACTTTGTTCGATTGGCTGGATCTACAGGACAGCTTGCACTGCTTGTATAAAGATATTTTGCTCCTTTTTCTTTTTCGCTTCGTAATTCACATGTTGCAAAGATTCTGCTACTGGGTAGGAACACTGATCAAGTAAGACTGACCTTGGGGTTTTACTAAAATGTGGGAATGATGAAATAAAGTTTATCTTATGCGCAGAAGTATTCCAAATTTGTACCGCTCTATTTGTAATGGAACTTTTATAAACCTGTGTCCTTATTAATTGGACATGGTACTTTCTGTTTCATGGACGATGGAGGAAATGTGCGTTTTAACAGCGCTTATGTGGGAATTTTACGAGCGCCCGTTGAGTAAACAGTGTGATTTACGAACTAGAAACATCCCTCAACTGCCGCTGGAGTGCGTTGCGATCGCGTATACCACGTTGGGGCCCACGTACCGTATGCACAATTCGCATCGTTCCTGAGCGTTCAGCAGCACGTTGAACTTGGCACGCTCAACGTTAACGTTCGACAGCACGGTCCGTGTGCCGACGGCTTAAGGCTGCTGCCAGGAGTCCACGTTCCTCCTAGACCCCCTGAATGTCAGGCGACTAACTGAACTGTAGCCCTTGACAGAATGGGAACCAATTTGGTCACACAACTAGATACACCCACTTTGTGATTTCCCTAAATCGCTCCAGGCAAATGCTGGGAGGGTTCCTTTCAAAGGGCATGGCCGACTTCCTTCCCCGTCCTTCCCTAATCCGATGAGACCGGTGACCTCGCTGTCTGGTCTCCTTCCCCAAAAACAAACCAAACATCTACTTTCCAGCTGAAAGTAGGAAGCTTTGTTTCCTAGCAGCACACACTGAAAGTCATTATAGACAGTAGCGGAAGCTTGCTATGAGGGGTGTTCAACACGTAATGCAACACATTTGTCTCAGAAATCAGCTCGGTTTTATTCAGCATTCGAATACACCACATTATGACCGACTCTTTTAGCTACAAAACCCTATTTTTCAACAAAATTTCCGTTTAATGCGATGGGCTCGCGCCATCCTGTTGGGAGGGTCCTTATGCCCGCGTGGTACCACTCTACTAGTCAACGTCAGAGCCATCGTCTTGCTGCATCAATAACCTCTCCATCATCCCCGTACTGCTTCCTACGGAGTGCATCATTCATTGGGACAAACAGATTTAAATCGAAAGGAGCGAAATCCGGGCTGTAGGGGGGATGAAGAAGAACAGTCCAGTGAAGTTTTCTAAGCAGTCTTATGTGATGCCTTGTGTTGTCATGGAGGAGCAGAAGTTCGTTTGCATTTTTGTGGCGACGAACTCGCTCAAATCATTTTTTCAATTTTCTCACAGTAGCAAAATACACTTCAAAGCTGACCTTTGCGCCATGAGGGAAGACATCAAACAGGATAACCCCTTAAGACTCCCAGGAGACAGTCGGCATGACTTTAACAATGAGTGTGCGGCCTTGAACTTCTTCTATGGAGAAGGGGTGGCGTGGCGACGCTCCAAGGTCGGCCGTTTTGCTTCGGGTTCGAAGTCACGAATCCGCGTTTCGTAGTCTGTGACGATGATAGATAAAGAGAAGTCATGATCAACCATGAAATGCACGAGCAGCTCCACACAGATGGCCCTTCGTTGCTCTTTATGGTCCTCCCTTAGGCAGCGAGGAAACCAGCAGGCACGCACTTTTGAGTACCCCAACTGGTGAACGCACTTTTGAGTACCCCAACTGGTGATCTAGTGTGTCAAAAGTACCAATAGAAATGTACAATTGTGCAGCGAAGTTTTTGACTCTGATCCGCACATTCCAGCACGGCAGGAATTACAGCTATGTGCGACTCTCAGCAGGTCAGACAGATTTGCTTGAATTTCTTGCAGTGATCACAGATGCCCTGTCCAACCGTGCTTTTGTTAATTGTCAGGTCTCCATAGACATTCTGTAAGCACCTGCGAATATCTGTGAAGTTTTGGTTTTCCACCAAAAGAAACTCGATGACATTTCTCTGTTTCGAACGCAACTCCGTTACAAACGCCATTTTGAAGGCTACGTATAGTGCTGCCATCTACCAGAACTTCGTGTAACTATAGGATCTGAAAGGGGAATATACACAGATGTCCCATAACACATTCCGCACGTTTTCAACCGAAACTGCCCGAGAAAAAAGTGCTGCATTACTCACTGAACGTCTCTCGTGTATATTTACATATAAAGTTTTATCCAGAGTGATATCATTCACAGATCATGCCTGCTTAAACACAGTGGCACACCAGACTTTCGCTTTCAATACTTTCCAGTGATATACTGTGTGTTCGTTTTAACTGAAGACATTGAAATATCTCTGAAACAACACATCAGATAAAAGAAAATTATAATTCCAATTTGTCTGCCTTGACGGTGATATCCAACGATACCACACTTGAGCCACCACCCCACCTCCTGCGTGGGAGGCGATGGGGGGGGGGGGGCAACTTTAAATCTTCAGTGGGACTCCCCATTTTCTATTGCAGATTACGATTCTATCTCAAAATCTACACACGTTTTTTCTGAAGCATTTTCTTCGCTTCGCCACAGATGGTGCTCTAATTGGAGGAACAGAAATGGGTACACTATCGTAATTTACAACATGCTACTCAATGGCCATTGAATATCCAATGGCATGTGGGAACCCACCTCCATGTTGCAAGGGTAGGATAGGTCATTATTTTATAACTACTAATTGGAAACCGCATTCGCAAAGTTGTATTCCTCCAACATATCGAACAGGGGGCTATTCAACGCGCCAGTGTTGCCATGTACTGAACTACAATGTACAATAACAGGCAGTACAGTGCGACAGGAGCTCATGTCTCGTACAGACGTACAACAGATGGCGGCTCTAAACATCTCTATCCTTGCTCGGTGTTAACTGCCTGCAGAAGTGCCTATCATTTGGAGAACAGACATGCAAGTACACGATGAATGTTGCAACCACTGGAGAAAAAAATGATCCTAATTTCCAGAGAATGTAGGAGAAATGTTGAGGCTGGAGAACAGACATGCAAGCACACGATGAATGTTGCAACAACTGGAGAAGAAAATGATCCTGATTTCCAGAGAATGTAGGAGAAATGTTGAGGCTGCAAAGCGTTTTCTAGGGAAAGCTCGCTTTCGTTCTTTTTTTTACAAGGTTGTGAGTCCGCAGCTCGTGGTCGTGCGGTAGCGTTCTCGCTTCCCGCGCCCGGGTTCCGGGTTCGATTCCCGGCGGGGTCAGGGATTTTCGCTGCCTCGTGATGACTGGGTGTTGTGTGATGTCCTTAGGTTAGTTAGGTTTAAGTAGTTCTAAGTTCTAGGGGACTGATGACCATAGATGTTAAATCCCATAGTGCTCAGAGCCATTTGAACAAGGTTGTGAACGCCTTCAAGTCTGATGGTAGCGTACAGATCGGCAAAAGGAAACGAAGGAAACCTGTTGAAGGAGAAGCTAATGAAATAAAATGGTTCAAATGGCTCTGAGCGCTATGGGACTTAACAGCTATGGTCATCAGTCCCCTAGAACTTAGAACTACTTAAACCTAACTAACCTAAGGACAGCACACAACACCCAGCCATCACGAGGCAGAGAAAATCCCTGACCCCGCCGGGAATCGAACCCGGGAACCCGGGCGTGGGAAGCGAGAACGCTACCGCACGACCACGAGATGCGGGCATCTAATGAAATAGCTGTACTAGCGGCAGTCCACCACAATCCATGGATAAGCGCCCGTCAATCAAAAAATGGTTCAAATGGCTCTGAGCACTATGGGACTTAACTTCTAAGGTCATCAGTCCCCTAGAACTTAGAACTACTTAAACCTAACTAACCTAAGGACATCACACACATCCATGCCCAAGGCAGGATTCGAACCTGCGACTGGAGCGGTCGCGCGGTTCCAAACTGAAGCGCCTAGAACCGCGGGCTGGCTGCCCGGCAATTACAACGCGATTCCGGTATGTCTATAGTTAGTATTGTCACAGTACTGCATCTATATGTAGTTGCAGCACAGTTGCCCAGCGCATTACACAATTGAAGCACGGGAGGTATTAGACCGTGTTTACACTGATCGGTGGGTGGGCGGAGGTGGCCCTGTTAATTTGCTCGCTAGTCGCCGGATTTGACGTTGCCGGATTTCTTTCTGCGGGATTATTTAAAATATACAGTTTGTCAGCAAGTGACAACAGGCTGTGAAGTCATGGTCGACCACATGAGGAACGCCTGTGGTGACATTCCTGCAGATATGCTTCTGTTCTGTTTACAGACTGGATATACACAACAAAACGTCGTTACATCCTTGATCTTTTGCATGAAAAGAACTCAAATGTCCGACAGGTGCCGAAAACAAAGTGGGAACAATCATTCATCCCGTCATCCTGGGTGCTTTTCTTTGCACTTTGAGAGCTTCAGTAACGTGTATGCCCTCTGCGAGCATTTATCACTTTATGTGGCATGCTCGTGTAAGGATATAGAGATCACCCTGTGTTATCCATTCCTATTCTTCAGTGAGAGCCCAACATGTGTGCCATCATAACAATTTAACTAGGATTACATACTTAGCAGAATACTATAGCTTCTAAGGTCCTGTTGGTGATGACATGTGTTTTTGTAATAACTCCACAAGACACTGATATCGTTGTGGAAACGTTTGAACCCATATCTGCTAAACTGACACCCACAACGTGTGTAGGTTTGTGTGAGTTGGACCACAGTGAGCACATCTCGTTCAGTTGCGTCCCATATGTGCTTAAAAGTACTGTGATAAATGATCTGGAGAGATGGGGGAAGTTCCTTCTCTAGATTGTCGCACAGATGACAAAATGGTAGATATCGAAATAGACGACAGAGGGATAGAGAAACAATTAAAATCGCTCAAAAGAGGAAAGGCCGCTGGACCTGATGGGATACCAGTTCGATTTTACACAGAGCACACGAAGGAACTTGCCCCCCTTCTTGCAGCGGTGTACCATTGGTCTCTAGAAGAGCGGAGCGTTCCAAAGGATTGGAAAAGGGCACAGCTCAACCCCGTTTTCGAGAAGGGACGTCGAACAGATGTGCAAAACTGTAGACCTATATCTCTAACGTCTATCAGTTGTAGAATTTTGGAACACGTATTATGTTCGAGTATAATGACTTTTCTGGAGACTAGAAATCTACTCTGTAGCAATCAGCATGGGTTTCGAAAAAGACGGTTGTGTGAAACCCAGCTCGAGCTATTCGTCTACGAGACTCAGAGGGCCATATACACGGGTTCCCAGGCAGATGCCGTGTTTCTTAACTTCCGCAAGGCGTTCGATACAGTTCCCCACAGTCGTTTAATGAACAAAGTAAGAGCATATGGACTATCAGACCAATTGTGCGATTGGATTGAAGAGTTCCTAGATAACAGAACGCAGCATGTCATTCTCAATGGAGAGAAGTCTTCCGAAGTAAGAGTGATTTCAGGTGTGCCGCAGGGGAGTGTCGTAGGACCGTTGCTATTCACAATATACATAAATGACCTTGTGGATGACGTCGGAAGTTCACTGAGACTTTTTGCAGATGATGCTGTGGTGTATCGAGAGGTTGTAACGATGGAAAATTGTACTGAAATGCAGGAGGATCTGCAGCGAATGGACGCATGGCAATTGAATCTCAATGTGGACAAGTGTAATGTGCTGCGAATACATAGAAAGAAGGATCCCTTATCATTTAGCTACAATAGAGCAGGTCAGCAAGTGCAAGCAGTTAATCCCGTGAATTATCTGGGAGTAGGTATTAAGAGTGATTTAAAATGGAATGATCACATAAAGTTGATTGTCGGTAAAGCAGATGCCAGACTGAGATTCATTGGAAGAATCCTAAGGAAATGCAATCCGAAAACATAGGAAGTGGGTTACAGTACGCTTGTTCGCCCACTGCTTGAATACTGCTCAGGAGTGTGGGATCCATACCAGATGGGGTTGATGGAGATAGAGAAGATCCAACGGAGAGCAGCGCGCTTCGTTACAGGATCATTTAGTAATCGTGAAAGCGTTACGGAGATGATAGATCAACTCCAGTGGAAGACTCTGCAGGAGAGACGCTCAGTAGCTCGGTACGGGCTTTTGTTAAAGTTTCGAGAACGTACCTTCACCGAAGAGTCAAGCAGTGTATTGCTCCCTCCTACGTATATCTAGCGAAGAGACCATGAGGATAAAATCAGAGAGATTAGAGCCCACACAGAAGCATACCGACAATCCTTCTTTCCACGAACAATACGAGACTGGAATAGAAGGGAGAACCGATAGAGGTACTCAAGGTACCCTCCGCCACACACCGTCAGGTGGCTTGCGGAGTATGGATTTAGATGTGTATTGACGAAACCATTTGGACACAATTCGAACTGTCTTGCTGAAAGTATAGGTCATCTATTGGGTAGGCCTGTAGGTGAACAAACAGATGCACTTGATGGGACACTAGGTGCCTGTGTCATCCGCTGGTAGAGACAGTGCCATACATCAAAGCATCATTTCATGTTGTGTAAACATCGCCCATATGGGAATATCTTCACCTCTCATTTTAACAGTACTCTTCTGACAAATGGGATGCATTGCTTCATGTAGTTTTTGATACACCCGTCCTATTCAGTGGCATGTAGTGATGTGTAATGTGATCATCGGTCCAGATGACTTTTACCATGCTCCAAGCGTCCAGTAGTGTTGTTTCTGTATCAGTGGTAAACTGCCTTGTCACCTGAGGCGAGCAGGTGTTGATGTATGGGTTTCTCTATTGCATATCAACAATGGCTTCTCTATTACATGTCAAGGATGTAAATCTGCATGGTTCACATGTCCATCGTTGAACTGACAAGAGACGTGTTACATGTTTTCCTGTCTGTTTAATGTTACAATCTACAATATTCGAAGGTGACCCTCATTTTTCAACATGTAATTGCCAACAGCATTGGCTTTACTTCAGATTGAGGTACTGACGATGTACTCTTGAGATGGTGGCAGGTTAAAAGTCACTTCCTGCATGACCTTGCAGAGGAAGTGCCCTTTGCATTCTCCCATGATATGATCACCATCAAATATGCTGATACGAAATGTCTTCCCCACTTGTTAGGCCGAAGACCACTTCAAGGTATGAGGTCAGCACAGTGTTGAGGCTTGCTTGCCTATTCCACTTACTGTGGCAAAAGGAGCGCTGTGACATTCGATCCTAGGAGGTATTTCTAATTCAGTTGGTTGTTTCTGTATATGCAAGTATCTAGTCTGTGATAATTTTGTAATTCTTGTCACTCATAGCTCAGTTCAAAGTCACCCACATATGCACCAATACTAGTACAACTTGTCCCCTGAGAAGCATTGTCAACAACATTTGCAACAGCACTCTCCACCGGCTTTTCTATTACACTACTAAGTGGGGTACTTGAGCACACTTGGGGGGGGGGGGGGAATAATGAACTTTTTGTGAACCAGACGCCAGCAAGCAGAGCTCAATGAAATTAAAACAGGATGGCATGGGCATGGCATTGATAAAACTACAAAATTTGAATTTGACTAGAAATTCTAGACCATGAAATTCATTATCGTTATTTTCAAGTTTCTACATTCCCCTGTATCTCAGCTTAATATTTCCATCTTCAAAGAACTGCAGATCGAAACAGTAATTAATTTATAGTATCTGTTTGGGAAAATAATTTTAAAATCTTTATTAATCTCCATACAGATTTTTTCACCTTATCTAATATTCACATATTTACATCCAGTGGAAAAGGTGAGGAGTAAAAAGACTGTAGGTGCATTGGTGGCATAGAGGGCTGTTAGTGCTCAAGTGGCAACAGACAGAGGGAAAGGTGGGTGAAGGACAATGACTACCGAAGACTGAGGCCAAAAGGGTTACAGGAACGTAGGATATATTGCAAGGACAGCTTCCACCTGCGTAATTCGAAAAATCTGTTATTGTTAGGAAAGATCCAGATCACATAGGCTGTGAAGCAGTCATTAAAATGAAGAACGTGGTGCTGGGTAGCGTGCTGAGCAACTAGGTGATCCAGTCGTTTCTTGGCTGCAGTTTGTCAGAGGTCATACATGTGGACAGACAGCTTGTTTGCCTTGCCACGTAGAATGCAGCACAGTGGTTGCAACTTAGCTTTTAGACGCATAAATGCCTTTGAGAGGACAAGTGATGCTTGTGACCAGACAGAAGTAGATGGTGGTGGGCGGATTTATGGGGCTGGTCTTGCATCAAGGTCTATTAGAGGGATCTGAGCCATGAAGCAAGGGGTTGTGAATAGGTTTATGTTGGGATGGACAAATATATTGTGTAGGTTTCAAGGGTGGTGGAATACCACTGTGGGAAGGTGAGAAGGATAGTGAGTAGGACATCACTCGTTTAAGGGTATGACGAGAGGTAGTACAAACTGTGATGGAGAAAGTGATTCAATAGCTCCTGTGCTGGGTGGTACTAAGTCACAAGGGGAATGCTCTTATGTGGTTGGACAGTGGGACTTTGGGGGGGGGGGGGTGGCTGACTTGGGAGGGTAATTATGGTCAGTGAATGCCTCAGTGAGACTCATGATTTATTTTTTCGTCTACATCTCCATATTTCGAGATGGATTGCTTGTCACTAAAGATGCAAGGGCCATGGATGGCTAGGCTGTATGAAATGGGTGGGAGCTGTCGAAGTGAAGGTATTGCTGGTGGCTGGTAGGTTTGGTAAGGATGGCAGTACTGATATAGGCATCTTTCAATTGGAGGTCAACATTGAGGAAGATGGTTTGTAGGGTTGAGGAAGACCAGGTGAAGCGAATGGGGGAGAACGTGCTAAGGTTCTGGATAAATGTGAATAGGGTGTCCCCGCCTTTGATCCAGATCACAAAGATGTCATCAATGAGCCTGAACAGGGTGAGAGGTTTGAGATTCCGCGTGGTTAAAAGGATTCCTCTAAATGGCACATAAATACACTCCTGGAAATGGAAAAAAGAACACATTGACACCGGTGTGTCAGACCCACCATACTTGCTCCGGACACTGCGAGAGGGCTGTACAAGCAATGGTCACACGCACGGCACAGCGGACACACCAGGAACCGCGGTGTTGGCCGTCGAATGGCGCTAGCTGCGCAGCATTTGTGCACCGCCGCCGTCAGTGTCAGCCAGTTTGCCGTGGCATACGGAGCTCCATCGCAGTCTTTAACACTGGTAGCATGCCGCGACAGCGTGGACGTGAACCGTATGTGCAGTTGACGGACTTTGAGCGAGGGCGTATAGTGGGCATGCGGGAGGCCGGGTGGACGTACCGCCGAATTGCTCAACACGTGGGGCGTGAGGTCTCCACAGTACATCGATGTTGTCGCCAGTGGTCGGCGGAAGGTGCACGTGCCCGTCGACCTGGGACCGGACCGCAGCGACGCACGGATGCACGCCAAGACCGTAGGATCCTACACAGTGCCATAGGGGACCGCACCGCCACTTCCCAGCAAATTAGGGACACTGTTGCTCTTGGGGTATCGGCGAGGACCATTCGCAACCGTCTCCATGAAGCTGGGCTACGGTCCCGCACACCGTTAGGCCGTCTTCCGCTCACGCCCCAACATCGTGCAGCCCGCCTCCAGTGGTGTCGCGACAGGCGTGAATGGAGGGACGAATGGAGACGTGTCGTCTTCAGCGATGAGAGTCGCTTCTGCCTTGGTGCCAATGATGGTCGTATGCGTGTTTGGCGCCGTGCAGGTGAGCGCCACAATCAGGACTGCATACGACCGAGGCACACAGGGCCAACACCCGGTATCATGGTGTGGGGAGCGATCTCCTACACTGGCCGTACACCACTGGTGATCGTCGAGGGGACACTGAATAGTGCACGGTACATCCAAACCGTCATCGAACCCATCGTTCTACCATTCCTAGACCGGCAAGGGAACTTGCTGTTCCAACAGGACAATGCACGTCCGCATGTATCCCGTGCCACCCAACGTGCTCTAGAAGGTGTACGTCAACTACCCTGGCCAGCAAGATCTCCGGATCTGTCCCCCATAGAGCATGTTTGGGACTGGATGAAGCGTCGTCTCACGCGGTCTGCACGTCCAGCACGAACGCTGGTCCAACTGAGGCGCCAGGTGGAAATGGCTTGGCAAGCCGTTCCACAGGACTACATCCAGCATCTCTACGATCGTCTCCATGGGAGAATAGCAGCCTGCATTGCTGCGAAAGGTGGATATACACTGTACTAGTGCCGACATTGTGCATGCTCTGTTGCCTGTGTCTATGTACCTGTGGTTCTGTCAGTGTGATCATGTGATGTATCTGACCCCAGGAATGTGTCAATAAAGTTTCCCCTTCCTGGGACAATGAATTCACGGTGTTCTTATTTCACTTTCCAGGAGTGTAGTTTAGCATAGGATAGTGCTATGTAGGTACCCATTGCTGCTCTCTGGATTTATTTGTAGGTGATGACATTGTCCTTCACCCATCTATCCCTTTCCCTGTTCCCACTTGAGCACTACACAACCCTCTGTTCAACCAACACACCTACAGTCTAATTACTAATCTCCTTTTCCACTGCCCTCATCCTCCACCATGCCCTCTGTCTAACCTCCCGACTACACCTAGCTGCCATAACCTGTCCCCACCATGTACCTGTGTGCTTACATGCACAACAGTTTATCGTCCCCCACCTATATCCTGTTATCCTTCCCCATCTCAGCCTCCTCTTTACCTCCATGGTCCAGATTTCTTATAACATCATGCATAGCTGCTCACAGTCTGGCCTCATCAGTCAGAGACAGTGGTCGTGTGTGTGTGTTCCGTCTGCGTGCATGCATGCATGTGTGTGTGTGTGTGTGTGTGTGTGTGTGTGTGTGTGTTCAAATGGTTCAGATGGCTCTGAGCACTATGGGACATAACTGCGGTGGTCATCAGTCCCCTAGAACTTAGAACTACTTAAACCTAACTAACCTAAGGATGTCACACACATCCATGCCTGAGGCAGGATTCGAACCTGTGACCGTAGCAGTCGCGTGGTTCTGGACTGAAGCGCCTAGAACCGCTCGACCACCGCGGCCGGCTGTGTGTGTGTGTGTGTGTGTGTGTGTGTGTGTGTGTGTGTGTGTGTGTGTGTGTGTGTGTGTGTTGACTAATTTGGAAGAATGTCTTTCTGTCTGAACGCTTACTTGTTTGACAGTCTTGTTGTTGTGCCTATCTGCGACTTGACATCTTTGGCAAAAAGTGAGCAGAAATCTGTCCTTTCCATAATATTGTCAAAATATTGTTTCCTTTCTTTAAGCTGATAATCTCGAACAGTTTTGCCTCATAATCATCGATTAATTTTTTGTTGTAATTTTCATCATGTGCTGGATAATCTGCATCATCAGCTCCAACAATATTAAAGCACATGTGTGGTTTAGCATAACTAGGATGAACTGAGCAATCTCCAATATTTATGTTAATCTCTGTCTCCCTGCTGGAGAGTTTTAGATTAATTTTAGTCTTCTCACTCTCTGGGAATAATAACACTGGTAGCTTTCAATCGTATTCATTTAATAAGGGCAGAGTTTTAGTAAGCAATTTCTAAAATAACTGTTATAGTAGCACAATTGAAGTCAATGTAATAATCACTTTCATCAGTTACATCATCTCTAAATTCTGTATAGTATCAAAAACAGGAATATATACAGGTTAATGTGGTTTATGGATTAGTGCTCCATCAAATTCAGCATTGGGCTTGAAGGAAGCTAGTTTCCCAATGAAAAAGCTCACGATGCTTCACAAACATTCCATCAGCTAGATTAAAATTTATTTTCATTAATTCAAAAGTAATAAATTTAGGAACATCGTTAGCAACAGTCTTTTCATTAGCAAGAATAGTTTGTCCAAAAAATCCACGCACACTTCCTATACTGTCATTTATATCCATATACAGTTTAGTGTCACCATATACAATTTACCATCACTTTAAATAATAACTCTATTTAAAATTTCTTCTGCCCTGATGTGAATATTTGTTCTTTTTAATGGATGATTTTTTTTTAACTTTTACAAAGTATGTTGACTAAAAGGAAGTTCTATTGTCTCCCCATCACACAACAATTTATTATATTCCAACATAATATTCGAAGTTGAAAACGTATAAAATCCATACAGTGCAATATTACTGTAGCAGCTGTCTTGTACAGGAACAGTCAGTCTTTTTTTTTGTTGAGAACAAATGACTTACAACTCAACTGAATAGGTGACTCATTTACTACAACTATATTATGAATTAAATGAAAACTGATTTGGAAACAAAAAATAAGTACTCCAGAGAAGAAATAATAAAGTTAGCATGGCTAATTCTTGCCTAATTTTATTCGATGTGCAATAATAGCGCCAAGCAGATTTGGAAAAACAACGTTAATGATTAGCAACTATATCCTAGCTCTAGGATTGTTGAATTGGAATAAAATCAATCATCTGTATGAGTTATTCTATAATGGATAGCGAATACAAAATTTTAATGCATCATTTGTATCTTTTTGTTTTCAAACGGTTGTCAGATAATGGCAAGTTTAATGATATTCTTGAGTTTAATAAATGGACATTTTTGGAAACAAGATAAATAAACAAAATATTGGAATTATGAAATCTGGATGATTAAAAAGCTTGAAAATGAAATCGAATATTTCCAGTCAAAAATTGACCCAAAAAAAAAAAATTTAATTAAACAATTTGAAAAGAATTATGTAAAATTTTTAAAGTAACTAAGTGATGTATTGAAACTTCCTGGCAGATTAAAACTATATGCTAGACCGAAACTCGAACTTGGGACCTTGGCCTTTTGTGCGCAACTGCTCTACCATCTGAACTACCCAAGTATGCCTCGCAACTCGTCTTCACAGCTTCAATTCTGCCAGTACCTTATCTCCTACCTTCCAAACTTCACAGACGCTCTTCTGCATGCCTAATTTCATATCTCAACCTAGTTTCATATCGGCTTACACTCAACTGCAGAGTGAAAATCTCATTCTAGAAACATCCCCCAGGCTGTGGCTAAGCCACGTCTCACCGAGATCCTTTCTTTCAGGAGTTCTAGTTCTACCAGGTTCACAGAATTGCTTCTGTGATGTGTGGAAGGTAGAAGATGAGGCACTGGCAGAACTAAAGCTGTGAAGATGGGTCATGAGTCGTGATTGGGTAGCTCAGATGGTAGAGTGCTTGCCTGCAAAAGGTAAAGGTCCTCTTGTCTCGGTCTGGAACACAGTTTTAATCTGCCAGAAAGTTCATATCAGTGGACACTCTGGTGCAGAGTGAAAAATATCATTCTGGAAGGGGTATATTGATTTTAAAGGTAGAAGACTACTAGATGTGGTTATGATGCAGTTATCAAGCAATATTTAGAAAATGAATTAAATAATTTTGTTACAAAACCTGATTACATTAGTATTATAACAAAATTCAATTACTATGTTACTACAGCACATCTCAATGAAAAAATTAACCAAATTCATAAAGATAACATCTACAATTACTTTATAAAAAATAAAGTAAAAAAAGCTTTTGCAGATCGTTTCTCAAAGACAGATTTAACTGCACACATGAACCAATTAAGCTATCATCCAAATAGAATGTGTGACAAACATAAACTGAAATTTCTTTTGTAACTGGTGATGAAATATTGAAATATGCATTTGATTATGATGTAAAAATTAAGAGAATTTTTATTTTTGGAGCCAATATTAATGGAGACCTGTCATTTACAAATTTTAAAAATGAGATAAAAAGATAAAATGTCAATCAACTGCAACTTTTACGCCCCACTCAACTAAATAATTCATCACTTAAGATGAGAAGGAAAGATAAAATTTTTATGTCTCTAAATCAGTCTGTTAAAACTGTACATGTTTCATGTGAATTACTCATGTATGGTCAATTGTTTTTAGAATTTGGAAGATCTTTTTGTCTGAAAGCTTACTTGTTTGACAGTCTTTTTGTTGTGCCTATCTGTGACTTGATGTCTCTGTCAAACATTTTTGCCTCATAATCACTCATTAATTTTGTTGGATTTTTCATCATGTGCTGGATAATCTGCGTCATCAGCTGTAAAATACCGAAGCTCATGTGTGTCTGAGCATAACTGGAATGAACCTAACCATCTCCAATACTTATGTCAATCTCTGTCTCCTTGTTTGGGAGATTTAGATTAATTTTAATCTTCTCACTCGCTAGGAATATAACACTGGTAGCTTTCAATCATATTCATTTAATAAGGGCAGAATCTTATAAGCGTTTTCTAAAATAACTGTTACAGTCAGTTTAAGTCAAATTCTCTAAATTCTGTATAGTATAAAAATCTGGAATATATACAGGATAATGTTGTTCATGAATTAGTGACCCATCAAATTCAGCATTGAGCTTGAAGGAAGATAGTTTTCCAATGAAAATGATCATGATGCTTCACAAACTTTCCATCATCTGGATTAAAATTTGTGTTGATTAATTCAAATGTAATAATTTTAGGAACATTGTTAGTAACAGTCTTTTCATTAGCAAGAATAGTTTGTCCACAAAATCCAAGCTCACTTCCTATACTGTCATTTATATCCATATATAGTTTAGCATCACCTTATACAATTTAATGTCACTTTAAAAAATAACTCTACTTAAAATTTACTCTGCCTTGATGTGAATATTTTTAATGAGTAATTTTTTTAACCTTTATGTAGTATATCGACTAAGTGGAAGTTCTGTTGTCTCTCTATCACACCACAATTTATTATATTTCAACATAATATTTGTAGTTGAAAATGTTGTATAAAATCTATACAGTTATCAAGCAATATTTAGAAAATGAATTAAATAATTTTGTTACAAAAGCTGAGTACATTAGTATTATAACAAAATTCAATTACTATGTTACTACAGCACATCTCAATGAAAAATTTAAGCAGATTCATAAAGATAACATATACAACTACTTCACAAAAAAGGAAGTAAAAAAAGCTTTTGCAGATTGTTTCTCAAAGACAGATTTAACTACATACGTGAACCAATTAATTACTGTAGCAGCTGTCTTGTATAGGAACAGTCAGTCTTTTTTTGTTGAGAACAAATGACAACTCAACTGAATAGGTGACTCATTTACTACACTTATATTATGAATTAAATGAAAACTGATTTGAAATCAAAAATTAGTACTCCAGAGAAGAAATAATAAAAGAAGCATGACAAAATCTTACCTAATTTTATTCAATGTGCAATAATAGTGCCAAGCAAAATTGGAAAAACAACATTAATGATTAGCAACTATATTCTAGCTATAGGACGGTTGAATTGGAATAAAATCAATCACCTGTATGTTTACTCTAAAAGTTTAGATCAGCCAAAATATCAAGAATTTATAGAAGTGTGTAAAAATTGTAACACAAATATAATGAGAAGATAACTACTTTTATTGAGAGTAATGAAAAAAATATAACATTAGATGAATGTCGAGGTAATTCGATTGTAGTGTTCAATGATTTCGTTCTAAAAAATCTGGACATAGTGAATATTTTACTAGAGGTAGACACAAAGGTATAGACCATTTTTATCTAGCGCAAACATACTCAACAATACCAAAGCAATGAGTGAGAGATAATCTCAATTTTTTAAATATTTGCAGACAAGATTATACAAATTTAAATCAGTTTTAGCATGAGTTGTTTGGGGGACTTTTCAGTTTTGATAATTTTAAGGAATTCTGCAGTAAATGTTGCAATGAGGACCAGTTTGGTTTTCTCCAATGGACATGACTAGCAAGTGTAGTGAATGGCTACTCTTGATTTTTTTGACAACATAAACATAAATATTGATTTTAACTCTTTGAATATGCTGGGTCTAAACCAAAAGTTTCAAAAGTTTGTTATTAATGTTTTGTTGTCTACAGTAAATGTTTCCAAAATACAACCATCTGAAAGGGCTTAGAATGTACAATGCATATGACCCAGAGTTTTTAACAAAACTTGACAAAATAGGAAGGTAAAGGAAGAATTAAAAGAAGAATTCAAAAATGAAAGAAACAATCAAGAATGGAATATGAAACAGATAAAAAATCAGGGTGATTATTGATGGAATAGAATAACTAAAACAAGAAATGGAAGATTTAGCTGAACATGTATTGAAAGTCATTGAAGAAAGTAGGGGAACTGATAAGCAGATTATTCCTTATCACTATTATTTTGAAGAAGTTTGGAAGAAATTCGGAAGAAAATGACATATCAGCAATTCAGCGTTATGATAGTGATAAAAAAGATTATACACTAAGCGAATCAGAAATACAGGATTTATTGACGATACATGGAGAAGAGTTAAGGAACAGAAAAGGAAGAGAAGCAACCCACTACAAAAATGAATATAAGTGAACGAATGCTGCAAAGTATCAACCATATTGAAGATGCAGTTTATGGCTTGAGACCTGTTGGCACCATTAAATATATTGGCAAATTACCTGTAAAATTTCATGGAGATAGATTAATTATTAGTGACCACACATATGAAGACACATATGGTTTGATCAGCCTTTTGACTATGAAACACATCACTATGAATGACATGAACAAACAATTTACTGGTTCTGATCTATCAAAATATCCAAGTAACTTGTTCCAAACAGAGGCGTTGTATTTTGAAAAAAGTCCTAACAAGATGATCTCAAGTAAAGGAGTCAATAACAGTTTTCCAAGTTTGAGACAAAATAATCTAGGTGATTTGCTGCTAGGTGGAGGATGAGAAACTAGGTGAAGGATTAATAAAAAAATACACAGAAAAACCAATTGAATATGTTTGGATGAATGATGTGCAAGAATTAATCAATAGATTAGTACTGTAGCATATCGGCCCTATTCGGTCAAAAAGTGCACCAAAACGGAAGTGAGTTGTAACAGATCAGCAGCATATAGGCAAGAATGTTATGCATTGCAAAGACAAATACAGCTAACAGTGGTTGTGAAGCAGAGCAAGCAGGAAGCTGTATAGCAACAGCTGATGCTGCAGTTTGCTAGTGGAAAGATGGAAACCTTTCCTCACTTGCCGCCAGGAAGCTGTTTAGAGTACATGCCTTAAGCCCTAAATGAACATAGTCTAGAGCATAGAAGCACTCAGCTATCAGTGTACTATTGGTGTGAGCTATTAGTGTGCTACCAGTGTGAGCTTGTGACATCATGAGCCTGTGACACCTAAAGTGAGAGTCCAAAATGCAGAACAGGGTTCATTGTACGACAACAGGTTGGGGCAGCCTTTCACAGGTCACAAGAGCAGCTGCCACCTGAGCAGAGAGTCGCCTGCTCGCTGAAGGGAGGTCACGGCATCGTCAGCTGCACTATGATGCTGTCATCATAGTCACAGCTGGGGATGTCACTGACAGTAGCTTTCGAGTGAATCAAAATAGAGCTCTGCTCTTTTCACTGTCAGGAACGCTGGACATCTGATGTTTCGCATGAGAGGCAACTGGATGCCTCCATTAAGCTGTTTTTGATGTACTATGTCCAAGGGCTGGAATAAAAAAGTTAATTAAACAAATATACTGTCGTCCAGGCGTCTCATTTCACTCTCTGTGAGTGACAATCTATGAGTCATCTGAAACAGTAGAAATTTATGGAGAAGAAATAGCTAGAACTAAAAATTATTGTAATGTAAAATTGGCATAACACAAATGTTAACTAATAATTTTAATGATTTCTTTATCAGTAATTCAAATGGAATACCATATTTCATTATATTTCTCAACCATCTTTTTAAATGATTTGGCAATGCCAGAAAGGTAGCTACCACGATTTTCATGTGCTGGTCCTTTCACTAAACTAGATTAACACATGTTGATAAAGGTATAAATGTATTAGATGAAGCGTGTGAACAGCATGGCATAGCACAGGGAGAAAATAAAGATTTAGAACAAAGACATGAAGCAGATAAATAGCTTCATGTAACAGCAAAGGAGAGTATGCGTGTTTTCATGCATCACTATGAGAAACTTGGGCAGCTACAACACTTGGAATAATGCATGGAAATAGAAAATTAATAATGGGTTCAGACGTTGACAATAATGGATGAGGACTATAAAAAACCACCCTCATAACATTTTTATCAATATAAATGAATAACTTCAATATTGATTACAAATTGCTACCTAATGGAAAACTAAACCAAAAGTAACTATAATTAAACTTAATAATGAACATTGCATAGCACTGATAATTTTTTAAATCATGCTGAAAAAGGAGAGATAAAAAATCTGACAGAAATTTGATCATAACATTAGGCACACGTGTTGTGAAAATAATTATTGAAAAGATAGCAAATAAATAGAAGGCTCTGGATTAACACAACACAAAGGCGGAATTCTTTCTTTATTATAGGCAGCATTACTATAGTTAGCCTACTGGTTTATTAGCTTGCAGAGCAGCTGCTGTTGCAAATGCAGTTATAAATAAAAAGAAAGGTGGTATAGAGTCGAGGAACGAAAAAGGCATGAACAAGGAATGGAGAAGTAAGGAAGCAGATTCGACTATAGGGAGAATTCAGTCATGGTTGCAATAAGATGCATCTATTAGCTCTTCATTTGCAATAAGTTTCACATGAAATACATCCTCAGATTGTCTAGGAAAATTGCAAAACCCAGTACAAATGTAATGTCAGATAAAGAATTCTTATTGAAAATAAAATTGAAGTAAGTCTTTGTTATTTTATAATTAAGTCTGTAATATTCCACATTCCGCAAATGAATAACTAAAAGATCCTTCTTTATTGCAACCATGACAGTCAGTCTTTTTTTCTTTTGTTGAGAACAAATGACTTACAACTCAACTGAATAGGTGACTCATTTACTACAACTATATTATGAATTAAATGAAAACTGATTTGGAAACAAAAATAAGCAGTCCATAGTAGAAATAATAGAATAAGCATAGCAAAATCTTGCCTAATTTTATTCAGTGTGCAGTAATAGCGCCAAGCAGATTTGGAAAAAGAACATTAATGATTAACAACTATATCCTTGCTCTAGGATTGTTGAATTGGAATAAAATCAATCATCTGCATGAGTTATTCTATATGGATAGGGAATACAAAATTTTAATGCATCATTTGTGTCTGTTACTTTTAAAGCTGTTGTCAGATAATGGCAAGTTTAATGATATCCTTGAGTTTAGTAAATGGACGACTTTGGAAATAAGATACATAAGGAAAATACTGGAAATATAAAATCTGGAGGACTAAAAAAACTAAAAATGAAATCGAAGATTTTCAGTAGAAAATAGATCCAAAAATAGAATTTTAATTAAATTATTTGAAAAGAATTTTGTAAAAGTTTAAAATTATCTAAGTGATATATTCACACTTCCTGGTACATTAAATCGGTATGATAGACTGAGACTCGAACTCGGGACTTTCGCCTTTTATGTGCAAATGCTCTATCATCTGAGCTGCCCAAGCATGCCTCACAACTCGTCTTCATAGCTTCAATTCTGCCAGTACCTCATCTCCTACCTTCCAAACTTCACAGAAGCTCTTCTGCATACCTAATTTCATATCTCAACCTAGTTTCATATCGGCATACACTCAACTGCAGAGTGAAAATCTCATTTCAGAAACATCCCCCAGGCTGTGGCTAAGCCATGTCTCGCCAAGATCCTTTCTTTCGGGAGTGCTAGTTCTGCCAGGTTCCCAGAAGAGCTTCTGTGATGTGTGGAAGGTAGAAGATGAGGCACTGGCAGAACTGAAGCTGTGAAGATGGGTCATGAGTCGTGATTGGGTAGCTCAGATGGTAGAGCACTTGCCTGCAAAAGGCAAAGGTTCTCTCGTCTCGGTCTGGCACACAGTTTTAATCTGCCAGTAAGTTTCATATCAGTGGACACTCTGGTGCAGAGTGAAAAGTCTCATTCTGGAAGGGATATATTGATTTTAAAGGTAGAAGACTAGTAGATGTGGTTATGATGCAATTATCATGCAATATTTAGAAAATTAATTAAATAATTTTGTTACAAAACCTGAGTACAAAATTCAGTAACACATCTCACACATCTCAAAGAAAAAATTAATCAGATTCATAAAGATAACCTATACAATTACCTTACAAAAAGGAAGTAAAAAGGCTTTTGCAAATTATTTCTCAAAGACAGATTTAACTCCATACATGATGAACCAATTAGACTATCATCGAAATAGAATGCAAGACAAACATAAAGTGAAATTTCATTTTGTAACTGGTGAAGAAGTATGAAAATATGCATTTGAGTATGATATAAAAATTAATAGAATTTTTGTTTTTGGAGCGAATATAAATGGGTACCTGTCATTTACAAATTTTAAAAATGAGATAAATAGTTAAAATGTCAATGAACTGCAAATTTTACACCCTACTCAACTAAATGATTCATCAGTTAAGGTGAAAAGGAAAGATAAAATTTTTATATATATAAATTATGTTAAAGCTGTACCTGTTACAGGTGAATTACTGATGTTTGGTGAATTGTTTTTAGAATCAAATGATGATGATAAATTGGAACACCAATTAATAAAGTTTGATCTATGTAAATGGATAATAGTATTTGGTGCTTGAAGCGCAGAAAATTTACTGATAAGCATGATCCTCACAAAGTAACAACTGAAAATTGGAGGCAGATCACTGAAGGTCTTTGCACTATTATGTGAAACTAAAAAGAGTAAATTTTCATAAAAAAGTTTTGTAGGTGATGAAGTGAAGAAATCGTTCACATCTTCAAATATATGGTCCAATACAGCTAACTTTCATGAAGAAATTATTAATGAATTACATAAACCAATGAGAATTTATTTTTAAATAACTGTTGTTTCATTTGGTATGGTGAAGGCAATCTGATCTAGTAGAAATAGGCTCTGACAACTTAAAAGGAATTTCAAAAATAAATAAAGGCTAAAATTTTTAATAACTATTATTGATGTCTCATCAAAATTTGCTTGGGCTTTTCTAGTTAAGGACAGATCACATAAAAATATAACTGATGCTTTTGAAAAGTATTTAGAGAGAGAACTGGAAGAAATCTACAGACAGATAATGGTAAAGAATTCTGCAAGACAGAATTCCAAGAACAGATGAAAAATATGATATTAATCAGAATTCAGTGTTTACTGACTTAAATGCATCTTCTGCAGAAAGATTTAATAGAATATTACTAGGAAAAAAATGTGGAAGAGACCTGTATTTCAATGGAATTGTAAGTGGGTTGACATAGCTACAAAATTAGTTGATGAATACAACACAAAACATTCAAAAATAAAAATGAGGCCAGTAAAAAGTAATAATAAAAATTATAATGCAACTGTCATTGTATGTAATGATAAACCAAAATTTAAAATAAGAGATAAAGTTAGGATTACTGAACTTACAGAAATTTTTCAAAAAGATACACATTCAACTAGTGAACAGAAATTTTTGAAATTGAAAATGCTGCTCCTTTTAATCCAGTCATATATAGTCCCCAGGCCTTGGATGGATAAGGAGTGAAAGAAATTTATAATGAGCAAGAACTACAGAAACAAATTATCCTGATGGATTTCTTGTTGAGAAAGAAAGGTCATAAAGTTACGTGAAGTGGCTAGGTTTTGATGAATCATACAATAGTTGTGTAAGTAAAGAAGAGAGTAGTCTATAAAATTCTTATATATGTAAATGGGACTCATTATCGAATATTTAAAACTTTTTAGAATTGATTACACTATTAACTTTGCTGATTGTGTCATAATTGAAGCAAGAGCGTATTTTAATATTACAACAAAATTAATAACTGTGGCATAAGGTCAGAATAGGATTGGGGAGAAGAGAAGTTTGTGGCATAACTTTACTAGAAGAAGGGATCGGTTGGTAGGACATGTCCTCAGGCATCAAGGGATCACCAATTTAGTATTGGAGGGCGGTGTGGAGGGTAAAAATCGTAGAGGGAGACCAAGGCATGAATACACTAAGTAGATTTAAAAGGATGTAGGTTGCAGTAGGTACTGGGAGATGAAGAAGCTTGCACAGGATAGAGTAACATGGAGAGCTTCATCAAACCAGTCTCAGGACTGAAGACCACAACAACAACAACAACAAGGTCACACTTATCTGAGAATTTAAATTTGAGTTGATTGAAACAGATAGAATTAATATGTTCAATTTATTAGATGTATGTAAAAATCATCATGAATGCTACATAAAATTTAACTATGAAAAACTAAATGGATTTTCACTTTTGTTTGGAAATAATATAATTTTAATAATAACTTTTCTTTATCTCTTTCTTTGAGATAAATTCGCCAAATTAGGATTATAACTAAATCTTTACATTTTTCGCAATCTGGATGCTAACCTCTAGTACTGTTCAATTAGTTTTGACAACTTCGCCTTTGTACTCTAATGACATAATAATTATACTCACAATTATCGTTGAATAATTTTAAAAGACCTTAAGTTGTTCTTAAATCTTGATTGATTGTTTCAGGTACAGCACATGGTAGTAGTATATCTATTTTTCTGTTTGTTTGACTAATTATTTCTCTAACTTTATCAACTATTTCATTTAAGTTTTATATTTTCCAGGTGAATTACTTGGGTTTGATATATATCTTTCACTTACCTATTGATCTTGGATTGTCCATGTTCATGAACTGATGACAACATTTCATGTGTATCCCATTTTCTGAGCTATTTGGTTGCTTCCATTTTTGACATCAAAACAAATGAATACAAACCTACTTCATTGATGAAAATAGCGTTTTTAAATGAAATTAAAGGGAGGGACTGGCAGTCCATCTCTAAATTTTGTAGAATTTTCTTGTTTACATCAATGTTTGTGCTGATGGCTTTTCTGGTGTCCTTGTGCTGAAGGACTTCTACAATATCTTTTGCTTTAAAGCATTGGTTATTCTTTTCATCAGTTACTATAAATAGATGCTTACCATTGTATGTAGGCTTGTTGTTGATGAGATCTATGATTGCCTCCCTTTATATTTAGAATATCTTTTAGCTTAATAAAAGTTTGAATATAATAAATGAGTTGCTGTTCCTTGGTTGATTCATGCATTAACAAAGTTTTGTATTGTTGATATATCAGTTGTTACTATTATTCATTATCTGCTTATTTCATATCTTTCCTGAAATCTATTATAATGAATAAATGAAGACCAACGAAAGTAATATGATTTAACAACATTTAATGAATTCAAGTATCCAGTAATTTTCCCATAATGATGCACCTCACATTTAAGCTTCAATAATTATTGGATTAATTCACCCAATCTTGCCTCAATTAGTAATCTTGCCAAGTAAAATAAATGCATAAATAAATAAATAAATAAATAAATATTCACCTAAATCATGAACAGTTTAACCACAGTGAAGATGATTATCATTTTAATATTCAGTTTTATATAGTTTAATGTTGTCTAGGTGATCAATGTTGTCTAGGGTAACAATTATTTTAAATAAATATCCAGTTTTCCCAAATTCTTTCTCCAAACGTTTTCTAATTTGTCATTCTTCAACAAGAAAATGACGCACTTTTAGTTTTTTATCTGTTTTCGAATTTTGCATAATCCATTCTAACATGTTTTGTGATGCCATTATATTTATTGCACCAAAATTTATTTAATTCTATTAAGATACTGTCTGCTTAAATGGAAGCAATTAAATCCAAGAAGTGTAAAAATTGCGAATTGGAGAATACAATTGATAATTTTCACTCACATAAATATACAAAGGGTAATCACTCACATATGTGTAAATAGTATGTTAGAAACTATCAAAATAATAGGTGTAGAAAAGTGCCTTGTATATATGGAAAATACAATATGTGATCAAAAGTGTCCAGACACGTGGCTGAAAATGACTTATAAGTTTGTAGCGCCCTCCATCGGTAATGCTGGAATTTAATATGGTGGTGGCCCACCCTTAGCCTTCATGACAGCTTACACTCTCTCAGGCATGCAACCAATTAGGTACTGGTAGGTTTCTTGGGGAATGACAGCCAGTTCTTCACGGAGTGCTGCACTGAGGAGAGGCATCGATGTCGGTGGGTGAGGCTGGCACGAAGTCAGCGTTCCAAAACAACCCAAAGCTGTTCTGTACGATTCCAGTCAGTATCCTGTGCAGGCTAGTCCATTACAGGATGTTATCGTCGTGTAACCACCCCGCCATAGGCCGTGTATTAGGAACAAATGCTCGATCATATACAAAGATGCAATCGCCATCCCTGAATTGCTCTTCAACTGTGGGAAGCAAGAAGGTGCTCAAAACATCAATGTAGGCCTGTGCTGTGACACTGCCACACGAAACTAGAAGGGGTGCAAACCCCCTCCATGAAAAACACGACCAAACCATGACACCACTGCCTTCGAACTTTACTGTTGGTGTTACACATGCTTGCAGATGACATTCACTGATCATTCGCCATACCCACACCCTGCCATCAGATCGCCACATCGTGTACCGTGATTCGTCACTCCACACAACGTTTATCCACAGTTCAGTTGTCCAATGTCTACGCCCCTTGCACCAAGCGAGGCGTCGTTTGGCATTTACCAGCGTGATATGTGGCTTATGAGCAGCCACTTGACCATGAAATCCACGTATCTCACCTCCCACCTAACTGTCATAATACTTGCAGTGGATCCTGACGCAGTCTGAAATTCCTATGTGATGGTCTGGATGGATGTCTTGCTATTACACATTATGACCCACTTCAACTGTCTGCAGTCTCTGTCAGTGAATAGACGATGTCGGCCTGTATACTTTTGTGCTGCATCTGTCCCTTCACGTTTCCACTTCATTGGAAACAGTGGACCTAGGGTTGTTTAGAAGTTTGGAAATCTCATGTACATACGTATGACACAAGTGACACCCAATCACCTCACCATGTTCAAAGTCTATGAGTTCCATGGAGCACCCAATTCTGCTCTCTTGTGATGTCTAATGACCTACTGAGGTCGCTGATGTGGGTCCCTGGCAGTAGGTGGCAGCACATTGCACCTAAAATGAAAAAGCTATATTTTTGGGGTGTTGAGATACTTTTGATCACATAATGTATATTACATCAAAAAATTATACGAAATGTTTAAAATGAATATGGAGTGATGAACATTTTAAAATATTATTACCGATGAAAAATGATGATGAACAACAAATGCTCTGTAAAAAACGTAGTGGTTGTCGACATATTAAAGATTTAAATTGATGTAAATGAGTTCAGCATCTAAAGATAAACATTCACATAGATGTAAGATTTGCTTTCAGGATTATAATAAACAAAGATGGAAGATATTTATTATTTATGTTAAATAAGGTTTTGCTAAATTTCAGGCATTGTAATGATCAGATTTTATTTCTGCATATTCTCAATTGTAATTTTGTAAAGAATCTAGTTTTACCCAAAGCTAATAAAATTTTTTTCTTTAATAAACAGACTAAAAAGAACCCATTCACAGTCACTCAGCATTAATAATTTAAGGGGACATAATAAGCTAAGGAAAGTAATTTAATTATTTGAGTAATCACAGTACCATGGAAGCAGCTGCTCTCAAAAACTCAGCTAGAAAGCCTCGCATTAGAGGCTACAACAAATTAAAGGAAACAGAATGAGTTAATTCAGTTGTATCACAGGAGTTTCCTTTTAAAAATGTGTGTACCTAATATAATTTTATTTTACAGGTTTGATGAAATTCTTTTTGAAAAACCACAGCCACTGAGAACAGAAAATATAGTGAGACTTGATCAAATATTTTCTTTCAGTAGTAAATTGTTTGAGGAGGAGAAAACGACCAACCATAGAAAAATGAGTAATTTGAGATAAAGAAAATAAGATCAAGATTTCATCGAAAATATGACATGGTGAACAGCATGTTGCAAGGCATCAGAGATATTCTCAATAATACTCATGTCTGGGGAGTGTGGGGTCCAGTGGAGCTGTTTAAACTCTGAAGACTGTTCCTGGAGCTACACTGTAGCAATTCTGGACGTGTGGGGAGTTGCATCATCCTGCTGGAATTGCCCAAATCCGTTGGAATGCACAATGTACAATGGATGCAAGTGGTCAGACACTATGCTTATATACGTGTCACCTGTCAGAGTCATATCTAGACGTATCAGGAGTCACATATCACTCCAACTACACATGCCCCACACCATTATAGAGCCGCCACCAACTTGAACAATCCCCTGCTGACACGCAGCGTCCTTGGATTCATGAGGTTGTCTCCATACCTTTACATGCCCATCCGCTTGATACAATTTGAAACGAGACTCGTCCGCCCAGGCAACATGTCTCCAGTCATCAACAGTCCAATGTCGCTGTTGACAGGCTCAGGCGAGGCATAAAGCTTTGTATTGTGCAGACATCAAGAGTACACATGTGGGCCTTCGGTTCCGAAAGCCCATATTGTGATGTTTGGTTCAATGTTTCACATGCTGACACTAGTTGATGGCCAAGCATTGAAATCTGCAGCAATTGGCAGAAGGGTTGAACTTCTGTCACCTTGAACGAGTCTCTTCAGTCATCGTTGGTCCTGCTCTTGCATGATCTTTTCTGGCTGCAGCGATGTTTTACTGGATTCCTGATATTCGAGGTACATTCGTGAAACGGTGGTACAGGAAAATCCACAATTCATTGCTATATCCGAGATACAGTGTCACATTGCTCATGTTATGACTATAACACCACGTTCAAACTCCTTTAAATCTTGATAACTTGCCATTGTAGCAGCAGAAACCAATCTTGCAAATGCGCCAGACACTTGCTGTCCTTAGGCATTGCCGACCGCAGTGTCGTATTCTGCCTGTTTACATATCTCTCTATTTGAAAAATCATGCCTATACCAGTTTCTTTGGGGCTTCAGTGTATAACGATGGTGAGTTTCATGATCTATAATTTATAGTTTAATTCAAATTTTACAATTTTATCGATTAATTTGGTTGCTGCTGCTCTGCCGCAGCTGCCCTGTTTTCATTTTATCGATCTCTGTTTGATGCCGCCCGCTTCACAATAAGGTTTTTCCTCATCTCTGGGACACGTTGTCATGCATATCGCGATCGCCATTCTATTTTTCTCACCAGAGCTTTGTAAGATATGTTATGGATGAATCTTCTCTGGACACATTTGCGAATGCTACTTTGCTCCCAGAGCCAATAGCCATGGCAAGAATTGTAACTGGACCACATAAAGTTTCTCGAAGACATCAAACTCATTTTCTTCATGTGAAAGTATAAAGCTAATTATGAGATCATCTTCTTTACATCATAAATCTTTTGCTTCTTATTGCCGCTCACTGTTTTCTATTGACGAACGCTGAAGCCTCGCTCTTCTGCATCATTTTTGTTTGCCTGAAAACAAGTCAAAATAAAAGTTTGCGTCTTGTAAAAACTGTTCGAGTTACTGTACATGGGTTCATAATGTTTGAGCTTACGTGCCTCATACTTAGGATATCACACGAAAGTATAGACTTTCAGGAGGTGTTAAAATATTTTTTCTCAACCGATTTCATTGGGACTCATAGCTTGTTATCCTAACGTTATGGTGCAAATCGTTCAATACAATATTGTGAACACTGGTAGGCTCAGTATTCGGAGAGCTAATAGACCAACAAGTAGATATATATGTTTTTAATATGGTTCCAGGTTCCTCAAGTAACTGGTCCGATTGCTGTTGCTGATGGTTTTCGAAATTATGGAACATCCAAGGATTCTGTGGCGCTATTGATGGGAACTACTATATTGACTCAGGAGGCTAACACGTCAACAACGAGCAAACAAATAATACATTGACTATCGTAGATCTTAAGTACCGCCTTAGTTACATAGAGATAGGATGCAGTGGGCGGGTTAGTGATAGCACTATATTTCAAAACTGCTGCACTGGGAAATGGTAGTTGGTCGCCTACTTAAACCACTTCATGGAAGTCAGTTGACAGTCTGGCAGAAGAGGACAGTAGAAAATGCGTTTTGCATTCTGGCAGCTATATTTGGAATATTTGAGAATGACTGAGGACGCGATAAGCATTGCCAAAGTCTGTTGCTCTCTGCATTACTAGCTGACACAAACCATATATAGAACAAGGCCATGGAGATTACACTGGACATGAAAACATTGAGACAGGAACAATTACCAACAGCAGATTAAGGAACAAACCAGAGCCTTGTGCAATGCAGTCGCTGCTAAGAATCTTACAGCATCACAATCACATACCTCCTGTGTTGTAGGAGAACAATACGCCGATTATTTTGTAGGATAAGGGTCGAATCCTTGGCAATCGCGTATGATTTTCGAGAATGTATACCGACTTCAAATAAATAACTGCAGTTAGTTTTAGAGTAGTTCTCCAAACTGCTTATGCACGTATTTAGTTTAATGACTCAAACAAAAAATGTAAATATTGCCTTACCAAATTACTTTTCCTTTGGGTAGTATCTGAGATGTTAGTCTAATATCCTAATCCATTTAATAAATGTGGCATGTATTGTGATTTTGAATCCTTCAGTTTTTCACCCTAGGAAGCAAGTGGTTCTGTTACTGAATGGAATGTCAAAATATTAATACTGTGATTGTAACATTGTAGATGCTATGAGTTCGTTATAGTACAATGTAAAAACTCTAGAAACAAATAAAAAGATTCTAATCTGATGCTTTTTATTCTCTATTTAATCTCCTTCTCTTGAAACTACATCAACTCCTTCACATTTTACAACTCCACAATTACGATTACCTTGACGTTATTGTTGTACATTGGACATTTCACTTTACAAAATCACTCCTAGTACATGTAAACAGAAACAAATTTCACTGTCATATCATTATTCCAACTAGCCTTGCTTTCAGCCTACAATAAACAGATGGCTGCAAAACAGGAGCAAAACGTAGACAGACCAATTGCACTCTGTCAAACAAATGGTTATCACATCTTTCCAATAAAGAGGAAGGTACTTGACTGGCTATTACACAACTTCCTGGGTGTGACCCACTAAAGCATTTTACTAAAGTACTTGCTTATAAAGCGTTGTCCACAAACATTTACTTACTAAAACACTCAACACCTAACATAATTTCTGGCATAGTCTGAACCAGCCTTAAATGTCGGCAGCAAGAGTATGTGTGGACATCGATATTTAATTGCTGCTGGAAGTTTACAGGATGGCAGCATTCACTTCTAAAAGATGTAGACCGTACTTGTGGCTATCACCAACCACCACTGCCCCCTCCGCCTTGTAACTCTACAATGTCTTCTTGAGATTGTTGCTGCATCAGTCCGCAGAGCGTCCATAATATTTCGGAAGCCATGTTGTCTCCTTCAGTATTGTGACGAATTCCCGGAGTCTTGATGTCCCTTCTCTTTACATGGGCATTCCAGGAGGTCTAATTCTAATAAAACATTCTGCATTTTAAATGTCCAACTTTTATCCATTACAGAGGGACAGTTGTTTGAATGAAATCCTGACAAATACTCACACAACATATAAAGCAAACACAAATGATTAATTCAACACAGTCCAAAGGATCAACTCATTTCTATGCAGACTTCCCTTTCACCAATCTCCACCGGCAAAAGTCTATAGGGGTAAGGAGCGGAACTTTGGAGGTCAAGAAACATGACCATTTTTGCCTGCCCATCTTCTGGAGAGTTTAGATTTTGTATGATCTGTTGATTAGAATGTACCCCATCGTAGTGCAGGGACAAAGACATCCTTGGAGCCAAAGTAACTTCTTCTAAAAATGTTTGAAGCTCGTTTTGAGGAAAGTGTACGTAACAGACCCCTGAAAGACGATGCAGTAATGCAAAAGGCCCAATCAAAGTAATACATATTGCTCTGCACCACTCATTTACAGATAAGTGTTTTTGATAATGCATCTCTACAAAGTCATACAGATTAACCTTGACCACTGATGCAAATTAGAAGTGTTCTTTTATCTAGTAATGAGTGATATTAGCTTGAACAGTAAATGTTGTTAGTGAGACTACCCAGTGATTAGCCAATGACGAAATTGATAACCTCTACCTTCTCCTCATTCTCGAAGGTCCCCTACCTGCTGTAAATGATAACAACAGTAGTATATTAATGTCAATTCTGCACCTAAGAGCATATTAGATTAAATATTCCAGGATAGGAACCAAGATTATAATTTCACAGAAGCTGTCAAGCAACAATTTATTTGTACCCACAAAATGAAACTTTTGTTTAATTAAGAAAATCACAAAATATTTTAAAATTTATTCAGATTCAATAACACGAATGGGACAATCCTTATTTAGTTCTTTACCTCAACAAATAAAATGTAATCAACAAATTTATCTAATTTATCATCATCATTAGTAAAGATTTTAGTATAATGTTCAGGAAAAGCTGCTTTATATTTATCATCTAAAAGTAATAAAACCTTATCCCCCAATTTAATTGATAAAATTTCAGCTTTTATAAGTCTTGGTAATTTATTGAACACTTCTGCATAATCATTATTGTAATTGTTAAGTTCAGTTAACAGATATTCAATGTTACCATTGATGTTCATTTTTATTTATATAGAAAAATTTAATGAATCGAAACTTAAAACGTTTGAAAGAGTCTTCATTACTGAAAATCTAAAGTTTTCTGTTTCGGTCTACTCTAGTTTTATGAAAATATTTAAAAAGGAAATGAAAACGTTAAGTTAAAAGTTCTTTAAATTTTTCTAATTTTTCATTTATTTATGTAATTAAAAATTTTCAGTAAGCATTCTGTGTTGTAAATCATAAGTCAAATTGTTTTTACCATACATAATAAAATATGGAATTATATAATTAGATATACTTTCACTGAAGAACGCACATAATTTCACTGTCGTTTTTTGAGAAGTTGCAACATTCCTTCTAGATATATTAGTTACACATATAAGATAATGTTGAGCAAAATTGAAGACACATTTACAATGTTAGTTAATTGGGTTATCCTTTAAAAACATGTAAAAGCATCTTAAGCCAGCATAAGCTTTTAAGAAGTTATCGGGAGTATCAAGATTCCATACCTCTTCACGAAAAACTCCATTTCTCCCATTTTTAACATAGACACTTCGTAATTCAACATGATCGAACTATGAAGAATCATTTAAATGATTATTTTTTCGATTAGTTTGGTGCAACAACGAAAATAAAGTAAAGTGTATCGCATTTGGTAGAATTACAGTAGCTAGTAATATTTAGTGCAAAATTCCTCTTTGCAATTGACCTGGCAAATTGAATTATTTGGAGTTCAAAGAGAGAAATTGGAATTTTTGGATTTTTAAGTCTTAGTTGTTCCTGTTCAAGTGAATTTTCTGGTTCATATTTAACAATGGGAACACGAATTTTCATACTTTTAACAACAATTTTACCTTCTTTAGGAAGAGTACTCTTATCATTATCACTAGTCCAACAAAGAATAGAATTTTCTTGGCCTTTTCTTCAACTGAGATTAAAAATTGCCGCAAAGTCACTGTACCTCACACTTTTTTATAATCTTTAAAAAATACACCCAAAAATTATAATAGATAAACAACTTCATTTTCTTTAGTTTTAATTTTTCAATTGTCAAGAATATGTACTTCCATATTTGTTGAATTCGATAAGGACGAAGTTAATTGACTAAGAGTTGAGGAAAAAATAAACGCATGTTCTATTCTAAAGAAAATATTGTTTCCATTTTAATTGTAATAACATCAAACAATTATAAAACATAATTATCTGTTAGTTTAATAATCGATTTACCATCATATGCAGAAAAATCAGTTTCATCTGTGTAAATATCAAAAGTCATATAAAGTTGATAAGAGTTAGGATGAACCCAACCATCACCAATATTAATATTAATATCTGTTTCTTGCTTAGGAAGATTTAAATTACTTTTTCGTTTCTGATTAAAAGGAAATTAGTGAAATTGGTAATTTTCGATATGGTTCATGACTTTTTAAGGGAAAAATTTCATTCCTAAAACAATTGTTTCATAAGCAAAATTTAAACAAATTATTATTTTGAACACCTAAACTTCTTTTTAAATAGTCAATGGTATCAAAAATTTGAATATTTATAGGATGATTTGGTTCCTAAATTATTGGGCCACCAAATTCAACATAACATTTGAATGAAATAATAATATTAGTTTCTCAACGAAAATGATCATTATGTTTAACAATTATTTCATCAGTCAAATTAAATTTAATATTAATGGATTGATTTGAGGTACATATTTTTTATTAGCTTCAATCATTTGATTATTAAATCCTAACACACTTGCAATATATCTTCTTTTACACCTATGTATAATTTTTTATTACTTTTTGTAACAATTCTATTTCAACTTTTATCTGCTTTATTATGAATATTTGGATTCTTCGATTGTACAATTTTTAAAATTTTTTGAACAATATTGAACAACAGGAATTTCTATTGTTTCTCCATACCACAGAATTTTATTACTTTTTGATGTAATGTTAGTAGTTGAAAAGTTAATTAAAAACCAACCAGTGATACACTTTTATAAGTTTGTCTACCAGGAGAGTTAATCCCTTTTTCAGGACAGGTGAATTATCACTGAACTGAAAAATTCTATTAATTTTTATTTATAGAATTCTAGGTAATTAAATGACAGATTGAGAACCAAAAATAAGAATTCTAGAAAAGAAATTAAAAAATAAACATTCAACCAAATTCTATTCGAAGTGCAGTCATAAACCCAAGTGGTTTCAGAAAAACAACATTAATGATTGATAATTATATTTTAGCATCAGGATGGTTAAATCGGAAAATGAAACATTTCTATCTTTATTCTAAAAATTTAGATCAACCAAAATACTAAGAATTTTTAGAAAGATGTAAGTAATTAAAGATAAAATTAATGAAAAAATTGTCAATTTGTTGAAAATAATGATGAAAGTATTAGACTGGATGAATATGAACATAATTCAGTTGTAGTTCTTGAAAATCATGCTACAGTTGCACAACATTTTATTACAGTTAGGCATAATGGAACATATTCAAAAACACCAAAACAGTTAGTTGGAGATAATTTTTATTTTTAAAATATTTTAGATGTGATGATACAAATTTAAATCACATGGATCATGAATTTGTTTGAGATTTCAAGTTTGATGAATTTAAAGAAATATGTAGTAAATGTTGTAATAAAGATAAATTTGGTTTCATTATGATAGATATAACAAGAAATATTAATGAAGGTGAATGTATACAAAAAATTAAGAATTTTTTGAACATTAAATGTAAATGATAAATATACACGTTATGCGAAGTTGATAAATATAAATTTTGCAAGTAAATGGCAACTACAAAAATAAGGAATCTAAAATAAAATTGATTATCATATTCTTATTCTTCATAAATGTTTGCATAGTATGGTCTAGAAGTTTTTCATAAAACTAAGCGGATCAGAGAGTAAAGGAACATTTAAAAAGGAGTTTAAAGAAATGAGCAAAACAACCAAGAACAGAATAAAGAAATATTTAAAAAAGCTGATCATCCAGTTTTCGATTCAAATATAAAAGTTAAACAAGGATTGAAAAATTAGGAGCTGAAGTTTTAAAAGCAATTGAAGAAAATAGAGAAGTTAAACAACAAATTTCCTTATAATCACCACTCTTTTTGAAGAATTTAGTGACTTTCCCACAGTTAAACATATTGTAGCGATTGAAGAGATTATACATTAAGTGAATCACAAACAAATATTTTGTTAGAGAATTATGATAAAATCAAAATTAAAAGAAAAATATCTTAAAAAATTAATATAAGTGGAAGAATGTTTGAATTTGTCAGTCATAGTGACAATACAACTTTTTGATAAAGACCTATTAATCAGTTTAAATATGTTGATAATTTACCAGGTGAATTCAGTGGCATTAAATTAAAAATTGGTGGAAACGGATATGAAGGAACAGATGGATTAATGATACTGTTTACTAGAAAACAAATATCTGTGGTTGAATTAGGTACAACCTTCGACTCTTTTGATTTATGCTAGACTTTTGCTCTATTCAAATGCTGTACATAATGAAAGTGATCCAAATAAAATAAAATGAAGTAAAGGAAATAAATATAATAATTTCATAAAAACAATTATTGAAGAATATTTTCCAAGTTTTTCAGAAACAAATCTTAGTGATTTGTTAGAGAAAGTTGGTGAAAGTTTAATAAAAGAAATATTCAGAAATTCCAATCCAATATGTTTGTATGAATTATGTTTGTCAGTTAAATTATAGTTTAACAGTAATTCTTGAGAAGAATTGACTGGAAATAAAAATTATCACAATCAAAAAGTAGGAATAATTCAAATGATCACCTAATAAATTCAGTGATTTTTATTAACAATCAAAACGGAATTCCTTATTCAATGCCATTTTTTAATAATTTACCCCCCACATATTGGAAAAATGAAAAACATGGGAAAGGATTAGCTATTACATTAATTTACAAATTACTATTCGAAATGCGTCTTCCAGGATATAAGTTTTGTGGTCTGGGAACATCATAAGAAGAAAGATTAGAGCTGATAGGAATTAATCTATTAAATGAAGAATGCAAAAAGACAATTTTGCTTATAGAGATATAGAGGTAATTTAGATTTAGGAAAAAACATATGAAGCAGATAAAGAAATTAAATTATTTTCAAAAGAAAGGATGCATACAAGTGATTCTTCCTTAGGAGAAAAAGAGCAGCAACTGCAGTTAGTGGAACAGTGTATGGAAAATGAGTATTAAGAATGGTCTTAGTTGTTGATAAAAATGGTTGGGATCATAAAAATTTCTTTATTAATTTTTAATCTCTATAAATGAATAACTTTTCAGTTGATTATTCTGTGATATCTAGTGGCAAAATTAGAGGAAAATCGTTTAAACTTAACCTCAGGAATAAATTAATTAGTACAGCACCATCTTTAACTGATGCACAAAAAAGAAAGGTGGAGAAAAAACTGGTAAAAAATTTACTTGTTACATTATCTATTCCTGTTGTGAAAAAGATTGTTCCATATCTAACAAAAAGAAAGGAGGTAAAGGATTGAAACCATATGAAGGTGGACTTTTACCACTATTAATGGCTGCATTACTGTATTTAACGGCACTAGATACACTTGCTGGTGGTATAGTAGCAATTGCAAAGGAAGTTATAAACAAGAAAAAACGTGATAAAGAATTAAAACAACGAAAAAGGCATACTCCAGAGATTGAAATGAAAGAAAGTGGAAAAAATTCATAGAAATAATAACCGAATTTGATAATCCTTTATTTAATCCTGACATAGAAGAATTACTTAAACAATTAAAAATTATTTATTTGTAGGGCGTTTTTATGACTGATGAATTACCTAATGAACCAAAACATTTAGTGTGTAATTGTAAATATAGATACTTATGATCATGTTGTTACTCATTGGACTTGTTATTATCAAAATAAGGGTATAACATTTGATTTTGATTTGTGTGGAGGAAGTATAATAATCAGCTAGTTAACTATTTGAGAAAAAATAATCTTTGCTACAATATTGAAAGAATGCAAAACTTCAGTAAACTGATTTGTGTACTTTTGTATCTATTTGTGTTAATATTATTTTTTGTGAATTACATGTTTATCTTTCAAACTGAATTAACAGTTAGTTTGGGAAATAACCTCTGTTGTGATAAAAAAAAGAATTTTCAATAGGTAGAACCAAAAAACAATACTGAATAAATTTCAGAAAACAAAAGTATTCAATTATCAGTAGATTAAGGAAATACTAATGTATTCAAACAATTTCAAAAAGAATTACATGGCACTTTTAAAGTAACCTGAAGATGTTGTTGTTATTGTGGTCTTCAGTCCTGAGACTGGTTTGATGCAGCTCTCCATGCTAGTCTATCCTGTGCAAGCTCCTTCATCTCCCTCTACGATTTTTACCCTCTACGCTGCTTTCCAATACTAAATTGGTGACCCCTTGATGCCTCAGAACATGTCCTACCAACCGATCCCTTCTTCTGGTCAAGTTGTGCCACAAACTTCTCTTCTCCCCAATCCTATTGAATACTCCCTCATGTGTTATGTGATCTACCCATCTAATCTTCAGCATTCTTCTGTAGCACCACATTTCGAAAGCTTCTATTCTCTTCTTGTCCAAACTATTCATTGTCCATGTTTCACTTCTGTACATGGCTACACTCCATACAAATACTTTCAGAAATGACTTACTGACACTTAAATCTATACTCGATGTTAACAAATTTCTCTTCTTCAGAAACGCTTTCCTTGCCATTGCCAGTCTACATTTGATATCCTCTGTACTTCGACCAACATCAGTTGTTTTACTCCCCAAATAGCAAAACTCCTTTACTACTCTAAGTGTCTCATTTCCTAATTTAATTCCCTCAGCATCACCTGACTTAATTCGACTACATTCAATTATCCTCGTTTTGCTTTTGTTGATGTTCATCTTATATACCCCTCTCAAGACCTGAAGATATATTTGTTTAAAGGTAGAAAAATTGCGAATGTTAATGATGCAATAAATTTAAAAGATGTTGTGAACCATCTTTATTTACACAGTGGGTTATCAAATATTGTCTTAATAACCTGAGTACTCAAGTATTATAACACAGCTCAATAACAATATTACTGAACAAGATATAAGTAAACACCTTGCAAAAAGAGATCTAAAATTTGTATTATAATGTTATTGAATAATGCATGATTTATGTAATCAGCTTAAAACGTTGAAATGTAGAAAGATCAGTGATAAACAAATTATCGAATTGTCGTATATGACTGATGGTGAACAAAAACTGCTCAAATTTATTCTCAATAAGGTTGTTGTTATTGGGTGAAAATCTAAATGAAAATTTATATTTTAACGATTTTGACATTACACCAAGTGATTTTGATAAACTTTGCTGAGTAATTATCGCTACTGTATCAATACGAATTGTGCAGAAATAAAGTTTTGTAACTGTAAAAATGAAAGAATTTGTTAAAACTGATCCAGTAGATGTAAAAACAATTTTATTTGCTGATTTCGTGTTGGAATCAAATGAAACGAAAAAATAAATTAATTATTCTTTATTCTATACAAACGAAGATTGATAATAACATCTACTGTTTGAAGTGCAAAAAGTTTTCTGAACATGTAATCGTCTTAAGTTAATAACTAAAAATGGCACACAAACAATCTAAGATCTTTGTTCAATTAGTAAAACTAAAAAAAGTAAATCCGTTACTATTTAGTAGCTGAAGGCCTAAGTGTTTGTGAACAAATTACATAAACTAATGGGAAAAAATTTTAAAAGAAAAACTAAATTCTTTTGGAAAAGATGATTTATGGTAAGCTTAGGGAATCTGGAAATTCATAAAGAGGTTCCAAAATAAATAAAAAACACAAATATTTATTAGCTGTTATGAATGTTTTCCCAAAATCTGCTTGGGCTGTCCCAGTTATAGATAGAACAGGTAAAATATTCACCTCTAGACGAGCAAATATTTCTCAAACAGACAAAGAAAAAGAATTTTATAATAAAGAATTTCAAGAATTAATAAAAACATTTGACATTAATAAGTATTCAACTTTAAGTGAATTCAGAGCGACTGTTGTTGTACAATTGAATAGAACATTGAAAGAAAAGATGTGGCAGAAATTTGATCTTCAAGCTAATTAAAATGGATTAACTTAGTTTCTAAGTTAAATTGCGAATGTAATGACATAAAACATTCAGCAATGAAAATGAAGTTGAAATAGGTCAAGAAATTGAAAAAATCATATTAATAACTGATTATGTAACAAATTTGTTAGATATTGAACCTAAATATAAAATTGGTGATGAAGTAAGAAGAAGTAAATTAATAGGAATTTTTGAAAATTGATATACTGCCAACTGGTCAAAAGAAATTATTTGATTGAAGATGTTATTGATTCTAATCCAATCATATAAAAATAAAAAGATTTATATGGCAAAGAAATAAAAGGAAGCTTTTATGAAAAATAGCTAACGAAAAATAGTTTTCCAAACCTTTATCTTGTAGAAAAAATTTGAAATAGGGAAGTTAGTAAAGTATATTGCAAATGGTTAGGTTTAGATAATTCACACTATAATGGATAAATAAAACTAATGTTTTTTTTAAGTTAGTAAAAAGTTCTATATAAAATAAAGGACTGTACTGGGAAAGTTGTTCCCAAATTTTGATCATATAATTGTGGAACAACATGTGGTAATAATGTATTTAATTCTTCATTTCTTTTGTTTATTACTTCAAGTCCATCACGGATTACTTCCCTGATTCATTTCTTACTTCATCTTTTATTTTAGATTAATTTTCCAAGTGAGTTCTTCTGTGTTTCTGATGGTAAAACTTCTTCAAATACCTAACGTTGAAAATTTTCTGCAAATGGTTTTGTGATTTCATAACTATAGTATATAAACCAAGTTCACTAATAAATTTTGTATCAGGATGCATTTTTTTAGATAGCAGCCAAATACAACTACTGAAATTTTCACACATTTTACATTATTTTTATTTATCATACAGTTATTTATCATGTACAGCATCTCGAGAATTGTTGTCCTATGATACCAGCAACTTGATTTGGATGAAACCAAAGATTATTTCTCTTATCAATAATTATTAAAACTTGTTTCTTATTGTAAATATTGTGTTTATTATATTTTTGATTCATAAGCGACTTCATTAATATACATTATAAAATTTGTTCCATTCAATTTTTTAATTCCATCCAATTTTTTCCTTATAAATGGAAAGTGAAAATAACATGATTTTTCCATTGTGCATTAAGAAAAAGACATTCATTACTTAATTAAACTAAATCACACAAAATGCCTTCAAAATCAGTTTGTAATGATCATAAAAAAGAAACAAAAAGAAAGTCTTCATATCTGGCAAAATAAAACATTTATTTATTATGGAAAATGTGGAAAGGAAATTAAAAATACTTTTAATGATTTTCATAACTTTGATCATCAAAAATTAGAAAATAGCTACAATTTACCAATAAATAAGAAAGAAGATTATAAATAAGTTGAATGTTTTTGTGCAAAATTTGTTTGTAAAATTTATTTGGGAAAACATAATTTACCATATCATGAAAGAATATTTAAAACTAATTAATTTCTTATTTTATTTAAACTTTCGTGCAACTGTTTACTTTTTATCATCTTTTTTATTTACATTTAATTTATAATGACCATATTTATCATCACCAGAACTTAAAAGAATTTTGTTGCATTCAGCTTCATACAATTTGAGACAGGACAATTTACTTTCTCACCTATTTTCCATGTACAGAAAATTTTTAAACATCTTATTATAAACTGACACACCTTGAGCGAGACTCTAGAAAGTTAATGGCCTGAGCAGACATTGTTGGAGCCTGGTAGGACATTAAAAGCGTGATGTATTTTTTAACTTCTTAGCTCGTAGAAATGGCATGTTGGCAGTTGAAAGCATTCAGCGGCAAACCCATGCCTTAGTAAATCTTGCTGGACAGGCTCATAGCCATACAGGGCTGACAGGGCAGCCACTCATTGAGACAGGTCTCCAGCAGAATAATGCCGCAATACCTGCCATGGCGCCAGCAGAAGGCCTGGGCTGGAACGATGGTCTGAAGGATTGCATCTACACAGTGGAGTCATAAAACAGGAACTGTGTGCAGAGTGACACGTAATAAAAATTCACAAGTTTTTGTGTTCGCCGAAATTGCAACTAGGCCAGTCATCTACTCCCCCACCCCTCTCCCGGCTGTCTTGGCTGTATAAGAAAAATCCAGTATCTGAGAAACGTGCTCCAAGCCACAGGCGATTTAGATAGAGATCTTTGAGATTGTGTTGGTTCACTTGTTGTCGTGGGAAGCGACACAACTTTGGAGTAAACATTTCTTCCCCCTCTGCGAAAACTTAAAAAAACAGTAATTGGCGGTTTCTCTTTTTTCAGAGATGCAGGTTTCTTAACTGTTGCCCTGGTTCGACATGAGTTTCTGCTGTCGTGTGGGAGGGGAGATTTAACGCCTCTAGAGCCCTGTGATTGGCTCCAGATTACGTGAAGGCGGTGTCGTTCGTGCATTTTGTGGGAAAACGGTTTTTTTTTGTTGAAAGGTGAATGGCGCTCGGGTGCTGGACTTTAGTCTGGCAGCAGACTTCTGGTGGCAGCTCTGCATGTGTGGTCGGTAATTTGGACCTGTCCTAAGACTGACTTCACTTGTGAGTAGTTTAGACTGGGGAGCATGTGGTGAAGTTCGTACTGTACCGACAGTGTGACAACCAACATCTCAGACTACTCGATTGCTGAGGGCACCCTTATTGATTTTTGGTTTACCAATCTTGACGTTTGGTATCCTTGTGCACTCTGTCGTATAAGTGAGCCAAATTGGTCGTTGGTACGACCAGTGAACAGGTGTGTCACACACTGAAATCTACCATGATTTCATGGCTCTGGTTGAGAGTAAATTGCTATCCGTCTGTCTGATCGTTAGACTATGAGATTTTGGCATTTCTTTCGTGACTGCGATCGATTGACAGGTGCTGCCTCACTTCTCACCTCCACCCTACACGTCTCGCCAGCTGCGAGTTACATCGTAGCATTAAATGAACATAGTAACATAGGCCGCACCGGCATTGTCACGGCTTACAGATCTCAATCGCCACTTGAACTTAGCTACATCTATGTAGAGAAACTACTGTAGATTTGATCATCAAAGTCTTCTCAGTGTCAGATCAATTCGGATTGCGTTATCCACATTTTTAGGGACAGAGTACTAGACTCACTTCACTAGTTATACTGTCTCTTCCACCCAGGATCCTTGTCAAGCGTAGTCTTGAATCACCTGTTAGATGTTTATTGTATTCAATCAATAACTTGCTTACCATAACTTATGTCTGTTTCAAAGAAAAAATAAATGTTGTTAGAACACTAAAAGTATGACAACACAATCAATCATTTAAAAAGTTCCCACTGGTTGTTACCATTCAAATTCATGCTTAAATGATCTAATCAAATTAATTTTTCTGTGTTGTCTTATTTTCTGAGTTAAAGATTTTTTATTTTTATAATCATCGAAAGTAATTTTATGTTTCACAGCAAATTGCTTAACTCTTTTAAATTTTTTTCTCTTCTTTATCACCAACTTCATAAGCGTACCTTTTTGATCTTACTCTATGGTGCTATAACATAATTTTCTCCACAATTTTCCTAAGATTTCCTTATTTGCTTCAGGAAGTCCATAAATATTGTCTTTTGGTTTATCACTTGTATCAAAGTAATCAATCATCTATTGAATATCTTTACTTCTTATGTCATAATTGAAAGAATCAGTATCCATATTACCTAAATCAAAACTTTCACCATATTTTGGTTTCATAACATTATAGTGAAAATTGGTACATTTTTATTTTCCAAATATCTAGAATACTTATTTCAATGTAAATTAGTCTATTGAACATTTTATTTTCTTCATTTGAACTGCTACTAGATTTTCTGAAAATACATTAGTATGTTCATAATTTGGTATTCAAACATAATTCATGTACTTTCTTGGATCAGTTATTATTCTAATATTTTGTATATTTCTTATATCTTCCATTGTTTTACCAAATACTGAATTTTTTATTAACTTGTAGAAATCTTTTTCAAAATCGTAAGCTGCCTTCTTTCTCATTTCTGTATTAAAGTCAATGTACTTCTTCATCCAGTCTGAATCTTAAAATGAAAAGTCTCTATAAATTTTCTTTACTTATAATCCAAGATTTAAATGTTGTTCAAGATTTCTTCATGATTTAATGTCGTTAGTAAATTATTTCCTCCTTCTGGTGCTAATGTTAAATCATTGTGCAAAGCGAATAATTTGTTTGGATATTCTAAATCAACTTTTAAAATAAAACCATATTTACAATCAACTGACATTTTAAGTATTTTTTAAGTATTGAAACATTCTGATTCTTCTAAATCTGCATATAATTTCATTGTTTTGTTGGTTTTATATTTCTCACATATTTTTTATTTCATTTAGCATATCATTTAATACTTTGAGAAATTCAACCTTGAACTCGTTTCTCAAGAAATAATATTGTATCATAATAGTGCAATTAATCTAATTCAACTTCCTTCGTTTTTAATGTAGAGTCCCAAGATAATGCTTGCGCAGTAAAATACTGAGATGGATCAAGTTTATAGGATTTAAAACATGTAGCTCTAAAATTTTCAAAAAAATCTGTTAAAATTAAAATGTCAGTTTTATTATATAATTTTGTATATTCATCTAATTTATCAATATTGAATTTTTCCGAACTTTCTTCGTCGATTATCATCTTCATCATAAATATTATCTTTACTAAGTCACGAGTAAAAATATTCTTTAAGGGTAATGTTTCTCCTGCAATTTTTCTTCAGAATTCATATTTTTGTAAGAATTAACTTCTTTTTTAATTATTAAATCTAATTGCTCATCTTCAAAATGTTATGCTGTTTCTCTAAATTGTTGTTTTATAAGATAGTTTATCAATACCTGAAGCCATAAATCTAAACGCATGTATAAAAATCTTAATGCTAATCCATCATCAACATATTTACTAAAACAAATATATTTTTCTTCATTATTTGAAATAATATCAATATATTTGTTAGGTATTGCTAATTCTTTGATAAACAAAAGATCATTGTAATTTGTTGAATTACGAATATAAACTGGAATAAATTGAGGATTTTCCAATTAAAATTAGATTACAAACTTCATGAGCAAATCCTCTTTGTTTTCCTGACAATGATCTCTTACTTTATTTTCTCCAAATGTAAATTCTTTTTCACAAATAAAAAAGTCAGTAATTTTTTTAATAGATTATGTCTTATTTAGTCATTATCATTGGAATATTTCGTCCACATATTTTAGCAAACACTCTAGATCTTCTTTTAACATTTCAACGAATTATTTGCTGCATCTTCACCAGTATATGGTACAGGATTTTTATAATCTCCATTAGAATATTTAACATAATAACTGAATGAAATTGGTACATGTTTTTGATATTTGTTAGTACATGATTTTTCCACGATTTATTTGACAAGTGTTAATATTCTTTAATAAACATTCAAAATCTGTATAAATTACAAAGGGTACCCTTAATGAATGTCTAATTTTTGTATAAAATATGTTAAACAATGATCACAAACATAAATTTGATGTCCAGTTTTAGTTGTTTGTGAACTTATTAATGTAGATAAATTTTTATCCAAAATTAATGTGAATTCTTTTCTTCTTGAATTAAAAGAAGATTGACATTTTACGTGATGATTTTCTGTATGGTAATGAGCATACATAAAAATTTTATCTTCTACTTTGTTGCTTTCATATGCATAAACATAAACTGAAAATTTTTATTCTCTTTTCAAATTTTGGAATATCTGTTAACTGAATTGGGAAATAAATTTTCTATTTTTCGATAATATCATCTAATTCTAATCCAAAATGTTTCTAATTATTAACTCTTTCTAGGAATAAAGCTGATTTTATTGGATAACAAAAACATTTTCCGTCAGCATTTTTACATTAATTACAGCTGTTTTATCTTCAATTAAGTTTGGTTAATCGACATAAGAACAACCAAAATTTGGATTGTGCTTGATAATACTTATTTCAATGCAATTCATATAAAATAAAGACCAACCAGATTTTTCCCTTGCATCTCTTCCATTTCAGTTAGCAGTTTATTTGTTGACTTTGGTAATGATCTTCCATATAGATGTTCTTAATAAAACTTGATTATTTGATTTAAAATTAAAGTATTATGTTTCATCTTACCTTTTAAAATGTTGATAAAATTTCATGTTAACTTGAATCACTATTCTTTGAATTAAAATATTCTTTAATTTGTGATTATTTCTTTAAATTGTTTACAAAATTGTTGTTTCTCAACAATATTATTATTAATTCCATAAAAAATTATTCTTCATTTAAAAGTAGAAACTATTCTATAAATTCTTTTAAGTGGTTTGAATAAAATCACCATAATCTGAAAAATCGAAACCTGCTAAATTTTTCTGAATACTTTTTAATTAATTTCATATTTATCTACTAGTTGCATATGAAAATAATTCTGACTATCGATAGTATTAATTTTATCCTCATATCTATTGATAAGATCGATTAATTATTGTTTATTAAGTACAATATAATTACTTAAATTTTTCGTTTTACAAATTTTTAGATCATTTAAAGATTTTTACTCAAATTTCTATCGACATTAATTTTACATTCAGAGCTTTTGATAAGATCGATTAATTAACTTTTTCTAAGTTTAGAATTATTTATTTTTCTCATTTTACAAATTTGGTGAAGTTTTTTTGAAGACATTTAATAAAGTTAATTGTCATTATTGTTGTTAATAATAATGTCATCTGAATTATCAGTCAGATCGATCAAATTTTGTTTATTAAATTTTCAATAATTATTCAAATTTTCTGTTAAACAAACTGATCAAAGTAGTTTTATAGTTTAGTTCTCTCTTCTTCATTTCTTTCTTTATTTCCATCTTACTAAAAATAATCAATATATTCCATCAGATCTTGTATAGTTACATTTGAGTAACCATTTTCTTTACAATAATTTCCTAAGTCTCTATAACTCAACCAATACATTCCTTTACTATAATTTTCAAGTTTTTAAATAGCTCAACATTGTCGATCATTTTGTATTGGTTGTATTTAAATACAATGAAATTTGAGTTTTGTTTATTAAATCATTCATGGTTAAAATGTACCATTCAGACTTTGAATTTAAATTTCATGTGACTGTAAAGATAAGTCGGGTTTGACGTATACAAGGAATAAAATACATTGGATTTGTAAATTTTTAAATGACAAAATGTGAATTTGATTTTTTCGCTATAAGCAAATGAGATTTGGTTGGGGAATTCTGAGTAATTAGAATCTTGGTTTGCATCCTGGAATTTTTAATCCAGTATTCTCTTTGGTCCAGAATCGTTATAAATATACTACCTTCATAGTTAAACCAGATGCCAGTCTGAGATTCTTTGAAAGAATCCTCAGGAAATGTAGTCCAGCAGTAAAGAAGAGATCGACCATTACTTGATTGCTGCTCCTCAGTATGCGATCTGTACCATATACGACTGATGGAGAAAACAGAGAAGTTCCAAATAAGTGCAGCACGTTTCATTACAAGTCTGTTTAGTAAGCACTATAGCACCAGCAACCTGTGCAAGAGGTGCTTCAGTTCCTAGAACAGTCAACCAGTATATTGCTTCCTCCTGCATACGTCTCGCTAGAAGATCGTGGAGATAAGATTACAGAGATTCAAAATTACAAGCAATCATTCTTCCCGTGAAACATATATGAATGGAAGAGGAAAGCAGGGATGAGACCCTGATACCCTCTTCCACCTGCCTTAAGATTATCTGTGGAGCATATATGTAGATGTAATATCTACCACATTCTCGTATATGGAAGATCAATATGTGCACAGATCCTGCGCACACTTATGGAGGAGTGCATTCTACCACCTGAATAATGTCCTCTACTTCAGCCGCACTCTATTCATTTGAACTTTCAGATGAGAAGTGACTGCAGGGACCTTCTCATGCAGTTTAGTGAAAACAGGAGTAAACACTACTGAATCTTGTGCTCGGTGGTTAGGAAATCGTCTACAGTATTCTTTAATGCAGTAGCAGCGTTTCTTTTACGAAACCGTACACAAATATCATAACAACACACTCAGTATTAGTAAATACTGAGCTAATTCAGCTCACAAATCGCCATCACGACCCCAGTTGAAACATTCAGTTCTACAAACTCAAGCACAACTTCAGTATTTGAACTAGTAAACTAAAACAGCAATCGATAAATAAGCCCGTACCAACTGGAAGTTAAAATGCAGTCTGTCAGTTAGCTGTCCTCACTCAGCACCAACATAGTTTCCTTCCTGGCGAGTCATACAATGCGAGTGTGTGGAGTGCAACATAGTGAGATGCAGCGCTGTTTCTGTACAGTGTATGAGTTGCTGCACTAGCAAGGACTGCGAGACTCTAGGACTTCGTCAGAAGATGGGACAGGAAAATATGCCTTCAAAAATCTCGCAAACACACATTCAGGATGGATGCTTCAGGAATCGCATTGAGATGTTACTGGAATGATACAGCATTGCATACTTTCTGACTCTGTCAATTACTTATTTATTTATTTGTTATTTTATTTTAGCCTTTTAGCTACACATAACAACAGACCAAACGTTGCACATGAACTGGTATGAATATAACACATTATATTTTAACATAATTTTAGATGTGTTAGTATAACTAAGCATTATGGTGTTTAGGGGAAAAATCTACATAAAATATCTACATGAAAAAATGAAAAAAACAATGATTTTAAAAACAAGCCTACATACTCCAGATGACCATCTGGCACAAAGATGTATGTTCATCTGAAATCCACAAGTCTCATGCAACTGGTCTGCTCCAATAGATGACAAATTTTGTAATTTGTAGTTCTGAACTACACGACTATACAACGCTTCACAACACAGCACTGTTTTACTCTATACTACTGTACTTGATACCAGAACCAAGCTAGGTTCCTGATTTGTCTGGATAGTTATCTCCTTATATGCTGAGAAATGCAGGATTCACAGGGGCTGTTCTGCTGTGCCAACCAAGGTATAGGGATTGGGAGATGGCTGTCAGTGTCTCAGTAGCCCACCCTGCTGGCCACGAGGTCTAACACGCTGCTTCCCGAGTGGGAAGGCATGCCAGTCTCTGGCATGAATCTGCCTGGCAGATTGGTGGCATGTCTGGTTTGCCGGCCAGCCTGTGGATGGTTTTTAAGGAGGTTTTCCATCTACTCTGCAAATGTGGGCTCGTTCCCCTCAGTTACACTATGTTGGCAATTGCTGCGCAAACACTGTCTCCATGTAAGTATACACTACAATTATTCTACCACGCAAGCATTTGGGCTTAAACTGGTCTGATATGAAACTTGCCCAGTGAGGCCCCTCTGGGGGCCAAACCGCAAAATAACCCTGTGTTCAGTGTCGGACGACAGTGGGGTGAGTGGAATGCTGTGGCCTGTTGTGGGGTTGTGAACCACAGAGCGCTATGGCGGAACGAAGCCTCTCCATCATTTCTAGGTCCCTGGTTTAATACAATACAATGCAACACAGGGTGTCAGAAAACCCTTCCTGGTGCTCACTGAGGTTCACTCCTCATGGCTTCTAGAAAGTTGGTGGGTTATCTGCCATGGAGTGTCTTGTTATCATGATGTATGGTCTCTTTTCCGTTGTCTCTCAACCATGTAGGCTTGCAGGTTATAAGCTGAGATTTTAGCTGACAGTGAGTTCACCTTATGCCAAGATTCCTCATTTCTTGTTATGTTGTAGACTGTTGTATAACCAAAGACGTTCCTGGCCTACTCTGAAACATGTTGTCTAATGGCACATTGCCAGAGGATCTGATCTGGCTTGTCGATTGCTCCATATCCACAAGTGTCTGTGGCACATTACCATATTTTCAGTAAGCAACTGGGATGTGGACCATGTTTCGACACCTATTTGTAGTTCACTTGGTCTGAAGAAAGTATGCCATTCTCGTTCTTTCCTATATGTTAGTAAGGAATTGGCAGGTTCTCCTCCCTGTTTTCTGCCTTGTCCCAGATTTCTTGACCATCTCTATCAATGGAAGCCTTTATTTCCTTATTCGATGTGGCTCTTTTGCCAAGTAGCTTCCTTACCTTACCATATTTAAGTCATTATTGTGCACCTGTTCTTACTGCTAGGTCTAGAGAAAGAAAACTTAGTTTCGCCAGCAGTGCCTCAGTCGGGGTTGTTCCATATGCACCTGTCAGGTGCAGGAGTACACTCCTCTGTGCTCACCTTATAGTGTGTGCTGTCCTTACCTTTCTAGCTCTATGAGTACCAAATTGTATTTAAGACTGCATTAGGATTAGTTCTTATGTATAACTGAAAAATTCCTTGTCCAGTTTTTGCTGTTTTGTTCTTGATTTTAATGCCTCTTTGGCAGACAATTTCTACATGTGCATGAAAGTTTTGCTTTTTCTGGATATTTATACCAAGATACCTATACACAGTACTTCCTTTCTTTTCACAGTTTGGTCATTTATTCTGATTCTGACGTTTCTCGTTCTTGATAATGCTCCATATAGTAACATATAAACTGTTATGCATGCTGCTATCGTTTGTTTGTTTTATACACACTAGTTTCTTAGTCTTTCAACAACTACCCTGCAGGTACTATAATTATGAGGTTGTTTTCATAGCCAATGCAGCTTCTAGTGTTTGTTACGCTCTGGAGCTGGGGTAGTTATTGCTCTATGTCAACATCCCGGGATTCTGGCAGCGTTTGGTGATGTTTTCCACAATTTTCTTTTGGGAACATTTTAATTGTAGGTAGATGGAAAGGATATGTTCTGGCTCGATTGGCTCAGTCTTGGCTCACACAAGGACTGACACAACATATCCAGAACCTACCCTTTCTATATACTATAGTCCAATTTTTCAGTCCCAACTTCCTCATTTTCATTTAAAAAACGCCTATTTTCACGCATATTACTTGGAAAAATTAAGAAAAATAACTATTTTTTCTTATCATGTTTAATTATTAAAACAACTATTTTTCCCCCAAAAGCTGCATGTTAAAAAATTAATGTTTTCTGATAAGATGTGCATGTAGGAAAATAAATTCAGTATTTTTTGAAAAAAGGTGAATGTAAAAACTAAATAAAAACACTTTTTATTTGTTTAAATATGTTATACTCCATACTTAAGGTTTATTACAGTTTTACTGGCTCATTAGTTCAGCATATTTTATTAGTGAAGGTTATTGCAAAAAATAAATGAATTCATTCTCAAAAACTTCAAAACAAACCCCAGATTGTCCTCAACAGAAGTTGTGTTTTTTTGGACTCCTCTGACTTTACATACCCAGCGCAACATGAAGACTAATTTCTGAAGAAACAGAACAGCTTCATTTATTTCATCTGTTACCTTCACACATTTGCATTTCAGTGAACTCTGGTAATGCGTACTCTCTTAGAGCAATGCTTGTGCTATGTTTGGCTGACTCAGAAGCATTCTAAAATCGTATATATACTTGGTATTCGACTCACAAAGTTGATTCAAATTAAGTCACTTTCAACAGTTTATTTTGGAGCAATTAAACTACTTTCTTCACATTTTCATATTTTATTTGAAGATATGAAATGTAAATAACATGTAATGGGAATTACAATAGCCAAAACTAAATTATTCAGTTTTTATTTCATCTACCTTTCAGAAAATACTTCAAAAGGAAATGTAAACATGAAGTTAACACTTCTGTAACTTCTCCCACTCATTCATTTATGTAATTAAAAATCCTCAGTTAATATTTTGTGTTGTGAATCAAACGTAACCGAATAAGCATGTGTGTCATCAAGAATTTTATCATTATAAGTCACACAAAGCTTCATAGTCGTTTTCTGTGAGGTTACAATACTATTTCTAGGAGTCATATTGATAACATAAATCGGGAAATTCGTTATAAAATTATATGGACTAATGTCTACTTCTCCTTTCATTAGTGTAACTCTTTTAAAATGGAGCAGTTCGTCATAAGCTTTCAGAAAATCATTTGGATGATTACTATTACACATTTCCTCGGGGGAATTTTCGTTTCTTCCATTTTTCAGGTATGTATTCTGTAGTTTAATAAGATCGAATAATGAAATTTGTAATATCTAACTCAAAACTGTTATTACTACTTAATCCTGCAACTTCTCCAGTGTGAAGTCCATAAAAGGTATTGGAATTTTAGGATTTTTCAGAGTTTTTTCGCTTTGTTCAGGATCATAATTCGGATCGTATTTAACAATTGATACACAAATTTTCATAGATCCTATCATTTTTTTTCCTTTAGCAATTGCATTTTTAATTTCAACTTCTGGATCATTGTACTCAGACCACCAAAGAATAGCATCACCAGAGGCTGGAGCCCTTGTAAAAATTACAGTTAAATCTCCTTGCCACATAATTTCTTTATAATATTTAAAAAATCCTCAAGTATTACTAATGGGTAAAGAATTTCATTTTCCTTTCTCTTCATTTTTCCATTATTAAGTATATGACCTTTCATACTTATTTCATAAGCAAAAGATGGAGTCAAATATAACATAGCTTTTGACGAAATAAAACGATCTTTGATTATAAATCAAATATTATTTCCTTTCTTTATCATCATAAAATCAAACAGTTTTGTCCCATAATAGTCGATTAACTTTTTATTCAATTTTCCCTTGTTGTTGTTGTGGTCTTCAGCCCAGAGACTGGTTTGATGCTGCTCTCGATGCTAGCTACCCTGTGGAAGGTGCTACATCTCCCAGTACCTACTGCAACTTACATCCTTCTGAATCTGCTTAGTGTACTCATTTCTTGGTCTCCCTCTACAATTTTTACCCTCCACACTGCCCTCCAATACTAAATTGGTGATCCCTTGATGGCTCAGAAAATGTCCTGCAAAGTGATCCCGTCTTCTAGTCAAGTTGTGCCACAAATTTCTCTACTCCTGAATGATATTCAATACCTCCTCATTAGTTATGTGGTCTACCCATCTAATCTTCAGTATTCTTCTGTAGAATCACATTTCAGAAGCTTCTATTCTCTTCTTCTCTAAACTATTTATCATCCACATTTCACTTCCATACATGGCTACACTCCACACACATACTTTCAGAAACGACTTGCTGATATTTACATCTCTACTCGATGTTAACAAATTTCTCTTCTTCAGCAACGCTCTCCTTGCCATTGCCAGTCTACATTTTATATCCTCTCTACTTCGACCATCATCAGTTATTTTGCTCCCCAAATAGCAAAACTCATTTACTACTTTAAGCGTCTCATTTCCTAATCTAATTCCCTCAGCATCACCTGACTTAAATTGACTACATTCCATTATCCTCGTTTTGCATTTGTTGATGTTCATCTTATATCTTTTCAAGACAATGTCCATTCAGTTCAACTGCTCTTCCAGGTCATTTGTTGTCTCTGACAGAATTACAATGTCATCGGCGAACCTCAAAGTTTTCATTTCTTATCCACGGATTTTAATCCCTACACTGAATTTTTATTTTGTTTCCTTTACTGCTTGCTCAATATACAAACTGAATAGCATTGCGGATAGGCTACAGCCCTGTCTCATTCCCTTCCCAACCACTGCTTCCATTTCATGCACGCCCCTCGACTCATATAACTGACATCTGGTTTCTGTGCAAATCGTAAATAGCCTTTCGCTCCCTGTATTTTATCCCTTCCACCTTCAGAATTTGAAGGAGTTTATGTTAGTCAACATTGTCAAAAGCTTCCTCTTAGTCTACAAATGCTCGAAACGTAGGTTTGCCTTTCCTTAATTTATCTTGTAAGATAAGTCATAGGGTCAGTATTGCCTCATGTGTCCCAACATTTCTAGGGGATCCAAACTGACCGTCCGCGAGGTCGGCTTCTACCAGTTTTTCCATTCGTCTGTAAAGAATTGTTGTTAGTATTTTGCAGCTGTGACTTATTAAACTGATAGTTCTGTCAACACCTGCTTTCTTTGGGATTGGAATTATTATAGTCTTCTTGAAGTCTGAGGGTATTTCGCCTGTCTCAGACATCTTGCTCACCAGATGGTAGAGTTTTGTCAGGGCTGGCTCTTCCAAAGCTATCAGTATGAAATGTTATCTACTACCATGGCCTTGTTGCAACTTAGATCTTTCAGTGCTCTGTCGAACTCTTCACTCAGTATTGTATCTTCCATTTTATCTGCATATACATGCTCTTCCATTTCCATAACATTGTTCTCGAGTACATCGCCCATGTATAGACCCTCTATATTCTCCTTCCACCTTTCTGCTTTCCCTTCTTTGCTTAGAACTGGAATTCCATCTGAGCTCTTGATATTCATACGAGTGGTCCTCTTTTCTCCAAAGGTCTCATTAATTTTCCTGTAGGCAGTATCTATCTTACCCCTAGGGTTACATGCCTCTACATCCTTACATTTGTCCTCTACCATCCCTGCTTAGCCATTTTGAACTTCCTGTCGATCTCATTTTCGAGACGTTTGCATTCCTTTTTGGTTCAAAATGGCTATGAGCACCATGCGACTTAACTTCTGAGGTCAGTCGCCTATAACTTAGAACTAATTAAACCTAACTAACCTAAGGACATCACACACATCCATGCCCAAGGCAGGTTCGAACCAGCGACCGTAGCGGTCGCTCGGTGCCAGACTGTAGCGCCTAGAACCACATGGCCACTTCGGCCGGCCATTCCTTTTTGCCTGTTTCACTTAATCACTTATATATTTTCTCCTTTTATCAATTAAATTCAATATCTCTTCTGTTACCCCAGCCCTCGTCTTTTTACCTAATCAATCCTCTGCTGCCTTCACTATTTCATCCCTCAAAGCTACCCATTCTTCATCTACTGTATTTCCTTCCCTCATTCTTTTCAATCTTTCTCTAATGATCTCCCTGAAGTCTCTACAAGGGAGAGTGTTAGGGAACGATTGAAAAGAATGGGAGAAGGTTCGGTCAGTTTATCCAGGTCTCATCTCCTTAAATTCCCACCTTTTTACAATTTCTTTAAGTTCTAATCTACAGTTCATAACCAACAGATTGTGGTCAGAGTCCACGTCTGCCCCTGGATATGTCTTACAATTTAAAACCTTGGTCCTATATCTCTGTCCATTATATAATCTATCTGAAACCTTCCAATATCTCCAGGCCTCTTCCATGTATACAACCTTCTATCATGATCCTTGATCCAAGTGTTAGCTATGATTAAGTTATGCTCTGTGCAAAATTGTACCAAGCGGCTTCTTCTATCATTCCTTACCCCCATTCCAGTTTCACCTACTACTTTTCCTTCTCTTCCTTTTCCTACTATCGAATTCCAGCCCCCCACGAATATTAAATTTTCGTCTCGCTTCACTAACTGAATAATTTCTTTTATCTCAATATACATTTCATCAATCTCTTCATCATCTGTGTAACTAGTTGGCATATAAACTTGTACTGCTTTGGTAGGTATGGGCTTCATTGCTATCTTGGCCACAATAATGCGTTCACTATGCTGTTTGTAGTACCTTACCCACATTCCTATTTTTTTTATTCATTATTAAACCTACTCCTGCATTACACCTATTTGATTTTGTATTTATAAACCTGTAGTCTCCTAACCAGAAGTCTTGTTTCTTTGGCCACCGAACTTCACTAATTCCCACTATATGTAACTTTAACCCATCCATTTCCCTATTTATATTTTCTAACCTGCCTGCCCAATTAAGGGATCTGACATTCCACGCCTTGATCTGTAGAACGCCAGTTTTCTTTCTCCTGATAACGATATCTTCCTGTTAAGTCCCTGCCCGGAGATCCGAATGGGGGAATATTTTACCTCTGGAATATTTTACCCAAGAGGCCTCCATCATCATTTGACCATACAGAAAAGCTGCATGCCTGTGGGAAAAATTACGGCTGTAGTTTCCCCTAACTTTCAGCTGTTCGCAGTACCAGAACAGCAAGGCCGTTTTGGTTAGTGTTACAAGGCCAAATCAGTCAATCATCCAGTCTATTGTCCCTGCAACTGCTGAAAAGGCTGCTGACCCTCTTCAGGAACCACACGTTTGTCTGGCCTCTCATCAGATACCCCTCCATTGGTTGCACCTACGGTTGCTGTATCACCGAGGTATGCAAGCCTCTCCACCAACTACATTAAATGGTTCCCATTTTACACAAGTCTCCACACTAAGGTACACAACCCTAATAGGAAATATCTCAGTCCTGACCTCAATATTAAGATCATGTACGATCTTTACACAGAAGACTGCATCGAGAAAAAGTCTCAGAAAGGAGTATAGTGAAGGAGAGTATCTACAGTCATATTTTGAACCAGAGATTCAACTTGTTGCTCCACCACGAGTGAAAGATTCCTGTGCTACATGTAACTCCTTAAAGTTAAGAACCATCTAAATCAACATTAGTGCAAAAACAAAGTGAACATTGGAGAACATCAAAAACAACACTGCAGTGTTTGGCTGAGGACACCAGACTCAGTCAAGGGAATGAGAATATCGTAAACATAACTTTTGATTTTCAGAAAGCACTGCTTTTCCCTAAGGTTTCAACATCAGCAACTTATTATTTCATGAACTGGTGTGTATACAATAGCGGCAGTCAAGATCTCAAAATGGACATGGCTTTATGTACATTTGGTCTTTCAAGAAGTAGATTCCTGCCGTCTAAAGCTTGTACAATTCCATGTCCATTATGCTCATAACGTAATAACATACAGTGATGCAGCAACTGCTCAAAATCAGAATTCGAAAATTGCGCTAATTGGGATAGGGACTGTAAAGAACTCAAGAAATGAGATCAGTTTGGTTGACCACAAGTTTATGTTATGGGGCACTCCTTTCTGAAAAACGACAGATTTCGGAGTTATCAAGACAAAATCAAGAATTGCTTAAATCTTCATTCCGGATGATTGGTGTAATGTCGTTCAAAAGACAAGAAGAAAACGACCCTTTACCATTTGTAGAATGGCCCTTAATGATTTTGTCTCAACAAAGAATCTAGAGAATCGTGTGACATTTAGAAAGAATAACTCGCACAATGAGAATCACGAATGATTGTAAAGCACGAAATTAAACAAAACGCAAAACCTCAGAATCGGGAAAAATAAAGTTACACCACTTTGACTCTCAGCAGGTTAAATGATCTTTTGATAGCCAAAGGCGTTACTAGGAAGGGGAAATGGATTATTTATTTGGCTATATGGTAACATATCATTATAATTCGGTCTCATAAAGCCCTCTTACAGATATACAGTACTATGTAGTACTCCATTCTCAAAGTGTAAATATAACGACTTTTGTATGCACATTAAAACATGGCTCCAAAGACAATCGCACAGATGCACTATTATAAAATTGTTATCACCTGATTCCTAGCGATTTACAGAAAAGAAAGCACACATACGCAACAACACCATAAAACCCCTACGCCTGGAAAATACCGAGTCATAGCAAACTTGACGAGATTTCCTGTGCATTCACAAAAGCTTGAGAGTGCCTCTAATTTACTATTCTAGTGTGCAGTAGAGAGAAGATGAAGAGGAGAGGGAGAAGAAGGGAAAGGGGTTGGCAGGGAGAGGAGTAGACAAAGGAAGGTACAGTGGTAGGTAGTGCGGTGACTAAGCAGGGGACAGGGAATAGACAGAAGTTGGTGCAACAGTATGTATGGAAGCTGGGAGTGTGGAGGGCAGAGGGCAGTGTAGGGGAGTTATGGAGTGAATGAGAGGTTTTAGGGAAGGTGGAGGGGGTCAAAACGGTTCGAGTGGGAGGAACAGACAAAAGATAGTACGTCAGTATGCTATATTATGTAGTTAACGGTACACTGGTGTATTAGATAAATATTCATTAATTTCATAGTAATACAAGGTTCGTCCAAATAGTTCTGTGAATGATCTCGGAAAATAGATGCAACAAGAGTTACAAACAAATTGCCTTTGCTGGCCTTGAAAGTGAACACCACTAGCTTCAGTACACTTCTGACATAGGTTCTCAAGCTGTTGGAAACTGTCAGGAAACACTTCTTGTGGAGTTGCTCGAAGGAACATGATCAAGCCGATCCCCTACGAAGCATAAGCCTTTCTGGGGTAACTGAAGGAGGGGAAACAAAAAGAAGTCACATGCTGCCAAATCTGGAGAATTAGGAGGGTGCTAAGGAAGAGTCACCTCGTGTTGAGTGAGAAAGTTAAACACACAGTCACTGATATCCAACAGTGTGTGACCACAGTGCTTTGAGCTGTTCCACAAGATGCTTTTGCTAAAAGTACCCAATAGAATTACAACTGATCTGAGAAGTGTGTTGTAGATAACGGTGATTACTTTGGAGGCCAGTAAAGATTTTGTTTGTAGCTCTTGTTTCGTCTATTTTTTTGAGGTCATTCACCGAAATTTTCAGACGCACCTTGTTGTTGTTGTCGTGGTCTTCAGTCCTGAGACTGGTTTGAAGCATCTCTCCATGCTACTCTATCCTATGCAAGCTTCTTCATCTCCCAGTAACTACTGCAACCTACATCCTTCTGAATCTGCAAAGTGTGTTCATCTCTTGGTCTCCCTCTACGATTTTTACCCTCCACGCTGCCCTCCAATACTAAATTTGTGATCCCCTGATGCCTCAAAACATGTCCTACCAACCGATCCCTTCTTCTAGTCAGGTTGTGCCACAAGCTTCTCTTCTCCTCAATCCTATTCAATACCTCCTCATTAGCTATGTGATCTACCCATCTAATCTTCAGCATTCTTCTGTAGCACCACATTTCAAAAGCTTCTATTCTCTTCTTGTACAAACTATTTATCGTCCATGTTTCACTTCCATACATGGCTACACTCCATACAAATACTTTCAGAAACGACTTCCTGACACTTAAATCTATACTCAATGTTAACAAATTTCTCTTCTTCAGAAACGCTTTCCTTGCCATTGCCAGTCTACATTTTATATCCTCTCTACTTCGACCATCATCAGTTATCATGTTCCCCAAATAGCAAAACTCCTTTACTATGCACATTGTATAGTCTTATAATTACATCATGTGAAAATCTGAATCATACATAATAGCTTTCTATACCTATTTTTTTAAAATAAAAGCGTCATTCCTATTTATTCATTTTACAAATAATGAAATAAAAAAAACTATCAAAAAGTATTAGGAGCTATTAAAATCAGTACATAGTAAGGGTAGTATATTACGACTAACTTAACCGATGTGGTTTGGATAAAATCAAGCATAGACTCACAGATTCAGTAGTGTCATTACTTTGACAGTATGGGCCTAGCATTACAACTAGATAAGGGATGGTATTGGAGGTAATGGGAGGCAGGAAAGAGGAATAAGAAGAACAATGGACTAAAGATGACACATTAGTGTACTACCCTGTGCATGACCATACATGGAACGGATATTTATGCAGGGCTGCAATATATGCAAAGTGGTACAAAGTTTACCTCTGGAACTGACTGGATCTGAAAACCTGCCATGTGTGTGCAGCTGTGGCATAAGTGATCATGAGCATAGGCAGACACGCTTTCTTCTGAGATGCTGTTAAACAGAACGAAACCTAAAAGGGACATACATCATGTAGTATTCGTTAGAAGCTTTAGAGGTGTCTTGCCAACAGGATGGACCAAACCGAGAAGATGTCTTATATTGATAATCGCTGGATATGAATATAACTGGATTATCCAACAAGTTAAAAGACTGAAGCACGTTTTTAACAAAGTACTGGTCCAAATGCATGCAGAATTGCGTTATAGGTGGATTATAAAACGAAGAATGTTCGCAAGAGGCCGACGGAACATTAAAGGAATTCTTGAATGTAGCACAGCCACTATTTTTTTGGGTGTTACTGTGGAAACTATCATGTCACCCACAGCAGTTGAAGGTGCTGTAGGCATCCATTCAGTGATAAGATATTGGTGTGCCAGTTGTAGCAACAGAGCTGTTTAAACATTGTGAGATTGTCAGGGCCAAGCACTGCAATTCTGCCAGTGCAGCGGGACGAGCCATGCAGTACCCTCATCATGGGCCCACAGGTTTCTTGTCCTAAGGCCGGTATTAAACAATCAAATTTCTTTGTCAAAGATTTGATCAGAGATGTGATCAAATATTCCGTCGAATATATTTGACAAAGATCTTTGACGTAGCGCTAGAAGGGGTGTTACACTGTCATTAGTGTGCACATGCGGAAGAGAAGTGGGGGGGGGGGGGGGGGGGGAAAGGAAACATATCTGGGTGAAGCCATGGGTTTTACGACGACACGATAAAAACATTCAACAAAACTTGTTACGTGAGATTATTGTCGAGGACATCAAGTCGTACATCAATTACTTAAGAATGGATGACCATACATTTCTGTATGTGCTCAGAAAAGTGTATCCTCATATCACAAAGCACAATATTTAAGAACTGCTACATATGCAGAAGACAGGCTCACTGTACTACTCCTATTCCTTGCTACAGGAGAGGGTTAGGTTAGGTTAGGTTAGGTCAGGTAAGGTCAGGTCTCCAATCTTCTTAAACTATTTTTGTATTCAGGGTGCCTCACGTTGTAAAGTGCCTCATCAACTTCATACATCTCTACTAATTTTTTAGTTGTCGGCACACACCAATTATATTTACCAGCAAATGTTTATAAAAACACTACAGATGACAGAATGCTGCAGCGATGCTAGCGCTCCATGTGGTAACATGTCACATTGCAGTGAACAGAAGACAAGCGACTTTTTTGATCAAATCTACAGCGAGGCCCTAGATTTGATCAAATATTGAACGACATTTGGCATGGTTCCCTATTACACCATCAAATATCTTTGACAAAGATTTTTGCCAAAGATATTTGAAAAAGAAATTTGATAGTGTAATAAAGGCCTAAGCACAGATTGAAATAGCACATCGAAGCCACTAACCTGTATAAATAATAGCCAATTTTAGTGGAGGCATCAGCAGTTTGGCAGCGCCTACCACAATGAGAGGGCTACGTAAGGTGCCAGAGCGATACGGGACAGCAAGCAGCCAGCACAAGTTCAGGCCTCCATCGCGACACTACCTTTTAGCACCAAGGCCTCCTTCTGGGGCTTGGTGCCTTTCCAATCCTGAGTCGCCTCCAGGCTCAACCCAGCAGCCAAACCCCTGCACACTGGAGGGCAGCAGTTTGTGACTGGGTGGTGCAGCCGCTCACCCTTCTGTGCTGGCACTGGTGCCTAGCCACCATATGCTGTTTGTCACAGGGGTGACATTCAACACTGGAGGTTGGTATCCCCTGCAAGTATTTCCGCAGTCTTCCACGAGATTGGCACTGTCCAGAAGCAGCTGTGAAATACGTAACAGGGGAGCGCACTGCTGAGTGAACTCCCTGGTGGCACGGCCATCAGATAAACTGCTGCTGCACACCATGGACCTTCCTCATCACATGCTGAGAGGGGGCAGGGGCGAGAGTACTGCGATGCTACAAGTGTAGTCGGATGATTTCTAATGAAATGTTTGACATTTGAAGAGGTTTACCTGAGCTGCCATTGGCCCAGATCCTCGCCACAACCCACTGCCACAACCCAACCGTGCATGGGAGTGGCCCTCACTCCAGGGTCTACTTCATGGACAAGAAATTATGTAAGGACTGATACATAGATAAATCAGTTGAAGAAGAGGATGTCGCAAAATGTGTTGTAAGGCTTCAACCTCCTGAGATAAGAAGTCAGTTAGTTGGGACCATTATTAATAACAAAAGATGAGGTGACACAAATTTTTGGACAGGTGGATAACTAAGACAGAAAACAACAGAAATTTTAGTGGTTCACAGTGGAAAATTAATAATACAAGGTGTACAACTTTCCTTCCGCCGTTTGCCGATAGGTAGCGTCCACGGTAAGTAGCGTTCGAAAGAAACAGATCGCAAACGTCAGGCAGTTAGCTTGGACCTCCATCAGCATAACCTCATTCAAACATTGTCGATCTGTGTCTGCATCATAAAGTTGTTCTTGATTGAAAACGTCAGTTTATGAGCCTAATTCTCGTCATTTGCGGGAAGTTTTACTTTTTTGCTTCAGTATGAAGAAAACAGCGGCTGAGTCTCGTCGAATGCTCCCAAGTACGTATGGTAAGGACGCTATTAGTGAAAGAACGTGCCGTGAGTGGTTTCAACGCTTCAATAACGGTGATTTTAACGTCGTAGACTGGCATAGTGGTGGAAGTGAGAAAGTTTTCGAAAATGCAGAATTGGAGACATTGCTGAGTGAAGACTCGCGTCAAACTCAAGAGGAATTGGCACCATTAGTGGGAGTGAAACAGCAAGCATTTCAAAATGTCTCAGGCTATGGGCATGATTCAGAAAGAAGTACCGGCCGGAGTAGCCGTGCGGTTCCCAGGCGCTACAGTCTGGAGCCGAGCGACCGCTACGGTCGCAGGTTCGAATCCTGCCTCGGGCATGGATGTGTGTGATGTCCTTCGGTTAGTTAGGTTTAAATAGTGCTAAGTTCTAGGCGACTGATGACCTCAAAAGTTGAGTCGCATAGTGCTCAGAGCCATTTGAGCCAGAAAGAAGGAACTAGAGTCCCGTGTGAGTTGAAACCAAGAGACGTTGAACGGCGTTTGTGTGTTTGTGAACAGTTGCTTCAGAAGCAAAAACATAAGGGATTTCTGCATCGCATTATGACCGGGGACGAAAAATGGCTTCATTACGATAACCCTAAACGCAAAAATCATGAGGATATCCCGGCCATGTTTTTATGTCGACGGCCAAACCGAATATTCACGGCTCCAAGATCGTGCTCTGCATTTGGTGGGACCATTTCGGCCTCGTGTACCAAGTGAAACAATCACATGTGCTCGTTATCGAACGCAATTAATGCGTCTGAGCAGAGTATTAAAGGACAAACGGCAGCAATAAAGCAAGAGGCACGACAAAGTGATTTTGCAGCACGACAACGCTCGACCCCACGTTGCAAAATAGGTCAAAACGTACTTGGAAACGATAAAATGAGAAGTCCTACACCACCCGCGGTATTCTCCAGACACTGCTCCCTCTGATTATCACCTGTTTAGATCAATGGCGCATGGCCTGGCTGACCAACACTTCGGATCTTATGAAGAAGTGACAAATTGGTTCGATTCGTGGATCGCTTCAAAAGATGAACAATTTTTTCGACGCGGGATTCGTACACTGCCTGAAAGATGGGAGAAATTAGTGGCCAGCAATGGAAAATACTTTGAATGATACATGTGTAACCAATTTGTTTCATTAAAGCCTCAAATGTTGGGGAAAAAAAGGTGGAAGCAAAGTTGTACACCTTGTAATGTTAATAATAATGATGACCCAGAACAAAATCGGCACAGAGCCAGACCGATGTACGTATAAGCAGAACCACACACCATGATGGACTCATTGACCGCAGTTTCGAGAACTAACATCGGTGATTGTAAGGATGGTGAATTTCAGCGTAGACTTTGGAAAGGAAGTTGACAATGATAACAGATCAAATCTGTAGCATGAATGATTTGAGGAATTAAGGCCGCCAAACCATCAGAGACAAGAAATAACTGAAGCGCTGGAAAACGAACAGTAGTTGAAGTCGGAGAGTCTCAATATAATATTGACACGATGGTAATTTCGTAACTTTGTGAGTTGATTACTGTAAGGCTGCTGATTGGATGTCAGAGCATGGAGTGAGTCATAATTTTCTAGTGAAGCCTTGGAAAGTGAATAATGAAGAAACTATGAAGAGAATCCTTTTAATGGAAAAACACTACGAGGGACACAAACTTTTCAAGAGTATGAGAAAAGGATAGAATATCTGGAAATTGCGGAAGAAATATTTTGAGACGAAGCACATGAATATATCAGAATACAAACCCATCGAAAACAAAGAAGAAATTGTCAAGAAAATCCACAGTATTAAAGGAGTAGGGTGTGCCGTGAAATATAAATTATGCAATGTGCTGTTCAACTATGAATCCAGTGTCGAAAGTTGTCAAGTAACATTAAGAGAGCAGCTTACAAATCTCAAACTAAATAAACCTCTTTTTTGCCACCTATACCCAGTGCCACAAGTAAAGCCGTAGAAACAGAACTACAGAAGATATTGGTAGCAATAATAGAATGGAGTCGTAGCCAGTATTGATATCATAAACGCTCACTACAGTGATACTGAACGCTAAAATTACTGTGTTTAGTTTCAAGCAGCAACGCCTAGGCTAAGTGTCAAAGAAACAACGTTACTCCTAAATAGGGTGCGACGTTTTTGTCTGATTGAATTCCTTTTGTGTGCACTACCAGAGGTGCATGGTAAGAATTGATGCTGAGACTAACGTAAGCATAATTGTTGCACCACATGCCGACGAACATACCACAGAGCAGTTGACAAGAGCTGCGCTGATTACAGTGCATGTTTGGCGAGCTGTGAGAAACTGCGACTAGATGTTCACTTAAGGGGCTAAAAGGCAAAATCACCTCATTCAGTTAGCATACACAGTGGCACTTAGGTAAAAATTGTCTTGAATAAAGTTTTTGTCCTGTATATTTTATGATGTCCTGTTTCAAATGTCATTAAAGTGTTTGGTGAATAGCAAATGAAGGGTTAGAGTAAAGCATAACTGTCATATATTTTATTTGTATGTGATTGATTGAGGTTGCCATCTAATTTATGTAATTCACATGATGTCTGATTGAAGGAAGGGATTCTTAGAGGTAAATTTGCATGATTATACGAATTTCTTATGAAAAGTTTGTAAAAAGGAGTTTCATTTATGGAAGAACTGGTTTAAAATTTGTAAATGTGATACTTAGTCTAGTTATGTTTCGCGTATTATGTCTACATTTATACAAGTGTTAGTGTTTTACATTGTGTGTAACTTAATTATGATTTGTAACTTTATGTACATTTCTTATTTCACTGTCTTAATGATTTATGTAGTGTAATGGCATCAGAAATGCAGTCACTTCTGCCTCAGAATGGTGTATGTGCGATGTGTTGGTTGCACTCTACCAGTAGCTTGGCGAGTACAGAATCAGGAGAGCTCATACAGTATTAACGGTCTCTATTCTGCTTGTAAAGTTTTTTAATTTCAATACGGAACTTCATGAACACTGATATGAGAGGATGAAAAAGACAAGAAACATTTGAGATGTGGGTGTGAAGCAGAATGGAGAGGATATGGTGAATGGAGAGAGTGAGTAACGGGAGAGTTTTCGAAAGGGTTAGTGAGAGAAGAAGATTGCTGCAGATCATAAGAGAAAGGAAGAAGAACTGGGTGAGACATTCATTGAGATGAACATACGCATTAGAAGGACTAATTTATGGAACAAGCTTGAGAGGCAGGAGGAGATACAAGACGACAGACAATACAAAGAGAAGTGGAAATCAAGCAGGTCTGAAGAAGGATAGTAGAAGACAGGAGGGCATGGAGACTTACAATGTGGGAACCTACCTTATGGCAGAACGCTAATGATGATTATGATGGAGATGATGATAATAATTCTGCAAGACTTCTATTCAGAAGTTGTTGTTGGCATCTCAGTAGTTTGTGTGATCAGTCAGACAGCAGGTTGCACGAATCTCAGCAGCATGCTTGGCACCACGGCAATACGTGTGTAACCTAAGCAGCTGGGTGTTGCCTCAGAGGCAACTAGTGGTGACTGTGCCGACGCAAGGAAGGCATCCATGACAGCCAGAGAGCTTAGGCGATGGCGGCCATGAACAGCAGGTGAGGTGGGCAGGTGCCGACCTCAGAACTGAGGACCCTCGGAGGTGACCACAGTTTCAGACAAAGGCACCCTAGAGGAGATCTTCACTTGGTGGCATCAGATCAAGAGCCATAAGCATCATCTTTAGCCATTGCTTGTAGACCAGCAGCTAGCTGATGATGCTGCTAGGCAAAGTGATGCTGCTTGGTCCCACAATGGACTGACAGCTAGCACAGAGACTATCTCGGCATTGCCTGCAGCTGGAAGTCCTAGTTACCCTGGCCTGCTATGTTATGACAGGAATCAGCCTCCAGTCATGTAGGTGACTACATAAGTGCAGCATTGTGCCACAGCGTTCTTGTCTCCCCAGTTCTATTCAGTAACTCCTCATTAGTTACGTGATCTACCCATCTAATCTTCAGCATTCTTCTGTAGCACCACATTCCAAAAGGTTCTATTCTCTTGTTTTCTAAACTGTTTATTGTCCATGTTTCACTTCCATACTCGGCTACACTCCAGACAAATACCTTCATAAAAGACTTTCTAACACTTAAGTCTATACTCGATGTTAGCAAAATTCTCTTTTTGAGAAACGCTTTTCTTACATTGCCATTCTACATTTTATATCCTCTCTACTTCAGTCATCATCACTTATTTTGCCGCTTAAATAGCAAAATTCATCAACTGCCTTAAGTGTCTCATTTCCTAATTTAATTCCCACAGCTAAACCTTTTAGGCACTTAATATAAAATGTATGTATGTGTGTGTATGTACATACATATTGAACTGGGGACCTATAAACGATGGAGAGGCTTTGTCCCTGCCCTAGCTCTCAGTGGTACACAACCCCACAACAGGCTACAGCAGTCCACTCATTCCATCGCTGACCCACATCGAACCTAGGGTTATTGTGCGGTTCAGCCTCCAATGGACCTCCCCCTCCCCCTCCCCCCCCCCCCCCTGGGAACATCTCATTCCAGAAAACTATAACCCCAATATTTAGGTGGTAAAGTAATTATGTTGTACGCGTACCTGGAGACAGTATTTGCACAGCAATCACTGACATAGTGTAACTGAGGTGGGATAAGGGGAACCAGCCCACATTCGCTGAAGCAGATGGGAAACCTCCATAAATCCATCCACAGGCTGGCTGGCACCCCGGACCTTGACACTAATCTGTCGGGGGGGTTGTGCCGGGGACCAACAAACCTTCCCACTCAGGAAGCAGTGCGTTAGACCACACAGCTAGCTGGGAGGGCTAAAATGACATAGTAGCACTGCGTTCTCACTCTCTTACATTCGTATTTACACCTTCTACACTGACTGTCCACTCTAGCATATGGTGCATGTTGGGCAGTACACAACCATTCAGACCTCAGGGATGACCCACTGGATTGGTATGTAATGGAACGCAATTTCATGTGGGTGGATGTCTCTCTGTCATTGACAGACATTGGGTGTAATTATGGCACAAGTGAGGATCAGCACCAAGATGGCTTCCAAGGAAAAAATTTCTGTTACAATGACACTGTGTTGGCGTGTGCTGTGCTATTGCTGAATATGTTGGAAGGAACGTTCTGTCCTAATACGCCAGTTACGTGAATCTGTGAGCTTGTCAAGGTATCTAGGGTATTGTTCAGACCAGTTGCCAATAGCTGTTTCAATTTACTGAATTCATCTTCACGTTCCGACGGCCAGTGAAACTTCAGTGAGAGCTATCTCTGCATATTTTGATACAAACTTTCTATAGTAATTTGATAGACCCGAAAAAGATTGTAAGTCCTCTGTATGTGGTGTCAGAAAATCCTGTACAGCTTTTACTAATCTGCAGTCTGTCCTGAATTCCTCACTACTACCCACACGTCCTAAATATTGTACTTCCTCTAGTGCATGGTGCAGTGCACATGGTTACGCGTCTATTATTTAACAGATGTGTCTGTGCCTAGGCATTGTACGTTAGAGTTCATGATGTTGAGGTGGTTAGCGTTCGAACGTGAAAGGGGCGACGGTTCGACATCTGCTAAGACTTAATTTTTAATCTATAATTTTTTTCATGAGTGGTCATATAATGTAATTTATAAGGCATTTGAGAGGTAATATAATTTAAAAAATACCATGTGTATTTGCGTGAAGTTGAATTTCATGCTATTTGATTACTTACTATTAAATTTAATTATTAGAACAAACATATTTGTAGCTATCGACAAGTAAATGAGGAAACGTGTAGAGTTTTCCTGAAAATGAATGCCTGTTATGATTTGCGAAATCCTTTATATGTGCAGTTCGGTAATGCTCCTGGAACTACTTTGCACCTCGACACTTCGAGCTGCAGACACAGAGGCAGGCCTCGTTTGGCAGTCAACCTGCGTAGTGGTGACATATTGCTAATGTAGCAAGAACTATTGGTGTAGGTGCAAAATTTTTGAATATGACAGAATTTATACTTGCATTACAAAAAGAAAGGTCGTATTACGGAACTCGAAAGCTAAGCACTCAACCATCATGAACTCTAAAGTCCAGCACCTAAGCACAGATACATCAGTTACGTAAACTTATCTTGCGACTTTCTCGGAATTTCCAGAGTGTTGCAACTTGCTATTTGCACATCACGTTTTTTTAATGTCCTACTAAATGTGTACACAGTCTGAAGTAAATCCGTGATCCCAAGGCAGTGGCCTCCCCTTGTTAGACACTGTTTTGACCGATAGTCGACTTTGTGTTTTCTGTCGCCTTTCAGCACAATAACGCAGCACACATTGCCGAGGAAAATGATGTATGTAAAACCGTCTGCACGCACAGTGAGGCAACATATGGATATGATAGCGCACTTGCATAGTACACCCTGTTTACTACTTTTTGCAAACGCGTTTCCGTTCTAATACCTGCACTGGTGGGAGAGGATAGAGGTGTCGTCTGGACGCACCTCTGTAGACTGTGGAACAGTGACGCAGTTGCGGGCTGGGTTTGCAGCTCTTGGCAGCATCACGGAGGTCAGTCTGGAGCGGAGCCGCGACCTGGGGCGCGCATCCACGCGCACGTCATACGTGAGGGAGAAGCCGGCGTCGGTGGCGAGCGAGCGTCGTTCGCAGTCTCTGCGGCACCGCTAATGCCAACGTAAGTTCTAGCCTCTAGGTTCACCACCACACTCGTTACAAAGAAAAGCAGTGATCACATGATGGCAATGATTGTGCCAATACTTCTTGTAGTAATTTTCGTAATACCAGAGCCGTCCAATGTACACTGAAGAGCCAAAGAAACCTGTACACCTGTCTAATATAGTGTAGGGCCCCCGCGAGCATGCAGAAGTGCCACAACACGATATGGCATGGATTTGGCTAATGTCTGACGTTGTGCAGGAGGCAATTCACATTATGAATCCTGCAGGGCTGTCTATAAATCAGTAACACTACAAGGGTGTGGAGAACAGCAGGCTGCAAGGCATCAAAGATATGCCCAATAATGTTATGTCTGGATAGTTTGGTGGCCAGCAGAAGTGTTTAAACTCAGAAGAGTGTTTCTGGAACCACTCTGTAGTAGTTCTGCACGTGTGGGGTGTCGCATTGTCCTGCTGGAATTGTCCAAGTGCGTCGGAATGCACAATGGAGATGAATTGATGCAGGTGATCAAACAGGAAGCTTATGTACATGTCACCTGTCAGTGTCGTAGTTAGACGTATCAGGGGTCCCGAATAACTCCAACTGCACACGCCCCACGCCATTACAGAGCCTCCACCAGCTGGAACAGTCTCCTGCTGATATGCAGGATCCATGGATTCATGAGATTGTCTCCATACCAGTACACGTTCATCTGCTCGATACAATTTGAAACGAGATTCGTCCGACCACGGAACATGTTTCCAGTCATCAACATTCCAATGTCGATGTTGACAGGCCCAGGCGAGGTGTAAAGCTTTGTGTCGTGCAGTCATCAAGGGTGCACGAGTGGGCCTTCGGCTCCAAAAGCCCACATCGATGATGTTTCGTTGAATGGTTCGCATGCTCACTCTGTTTGATGGCCCAACATTGAAAAATGCAGCAATTTGTGGAAGGGTTGCACTTCTGTCACCTTGAACAATTCTCTCCAGTCGTCGTTGGTCCCATTCTGCCACGATCTTTTTCGAGCCACAGTGATGTTGGAGAGTCCATGTCTTAGCAGATTCCTGATATTCATCGTACACTAGTGAAATGGTTGTACAGGAAAAATCCCACTTCATCGCTACCTCGGAGATGCTGTGTCCCATCACTCATACGCCGACTATAACACCACATTCAAACTCACTTAAATCTTGATAACCTGCCATTGTAGCAGCAGTAACCAATGTAACAACTGTCTTATATAGGCGTTGTGGACCTCAGCGCCGTATTACGATTGTTTAGATATCTCTTTGAATAGGCATGACTATACCAGTTTCTTTGGCGCTTCAGTGTATAATGCCCTACTTTTTACACAGCCATTAACATACTTTGTATTAAAAAAAAAACGATACACCACCAAGGAATTATCCTAACTGGACGGAAATCGATGGATATGATGTATACGTGCAGACAAACAAATGATTATAATTTCAGAAAAATTGGATGATTTGTTCAAGAGGAACGCCTTCACAAACTGAGCAAGCCAATAATGCACTTGTCCACTGCCAGCCCTTGTGCAAGCAGTTATTCGGTTAGGCATTGATTGGGTGTCTTTTTGGGGGATATTGTGTTAAATTCTGCCCAACTGTCTTGTCAGATCCTGAAAACCTTGAACTGGTTGGAAGGTTCCACCCATAATGCTGCAGACGTCCTGAATTGGAGAGATCCAGCGAACTTTCTGGCCAAGATAGGGTTTGCCAAGCATGAAGTAAGCAGTAAAATGTCTCACCGTGTGTGAATGGCCATTATCAATCCCCAGGATGGATTGCCCTGAAGGGCAACAAAACGAGGCATAGAACATCGTTGATACATTACTCTGCTGTAAGGGTGCCGCAGATGGCAACCAAAGGGGTCCTGCTATCAAAAGAAATGGCACACCCTAGACTGTCACACCTGGTTGTCGGACTCTACGACAGGCGACAGTCAGCCTTGTATCCCACCACTGTCCCGGGCATCTCCAGGCACGTCTTCGCTACATCATAAGAGCTCAGTTCAAAGTGGGCTCATCACTGGAGGCAATTCCAGTCGAGTAAGTGAGATTCAAGGCTGAATGTGCCCGACACCACTATAAACGGGCTTGTTGGTGTGTAGAGAGGAAATGGTTGTCGGGGAAACGGACGACATGAGCTCGACCATCTTTTGGTCAGCCACTTGTTAATATTTCTTGTGATCACTGAAGCAGCCTTGCATACCGGATTGACGATAATGATGAATCTGGGGCTCCGATTGCCTCTCTGACGATCGCTCAGTCCTGACGTTCTGTGATCACTCTAGGTCGACCGGTTCCTTTGTGACACCATGTTCAGCCGTAGTTCATCCATTCTGGCCAACATCACCGAATAGTGACTTTGCTCCTATTCACATACTGTGCGATCCACCGATTACTCCTACTGGATTCTTTCAGCCCAACTACAAGACCTCTCTCATATGCTGACACGTGCATATATTGCTCACGCGCCTGCCTGCGAGGCATAGTTACTGGCCAATTGAGAACACGAAGTGCAATTCAAAAGGCTTTGTACCCTGGTGTCGTCATGTCTCTTTTTACTATTCTTGCCAGATGCTTGGTTAAACTGCGCTCTAGCGTCACATATTCATCTATTGGCCATCAAATTTTACAATTTGACATTTTACTTTCATACCTGTATCAATATCAATTTGTGACCGATTTTCATAACTCCTTCGTAATAGGTCAGATTTTTTTTTGTCTTACAGTATATATAAGGAAACGTGCTGTAGATTTCTTTGTGCTACACGTGTGTGAAGTTTGGACTGATGCCAGAGCCTTAGTGAAACTCAAATTGTCACCTACAAAAGACACTCGTTACTAGTAATGTGCTGCAGTTGAATGCATGGTTGCGGGAGAAGAATTCGTAGTGAACATCCATAAACAATTGTGTTCAGTGTACGGTTCTGGCGGTGTTGAGTGATGGGTAAAGAAAGTTAAAGTGTTCGTATATGCAGGAACTGAGCTGCATGATCGGCTACAGCCACTGTTCACGACTTGGTGAATCGTGCAGATGATATCTTTCGCGCAAACAGGCGCATCACAATTGGCTCGAAAGTGTCGGTGAGAATTGTAAGCGCTTGTGCAGTGATTGCCACTGCTGGATATTGAAAGGTGTGTTCAAGATGAGCTCCACAGAAGCCTACAATAAACTACAAGATTCGGACAGAACCATCGACTTCATCTGAATTGCTGAAGCAGTTTGACGCCAGGGACAGGCCTTACTGTCATGCGTCGTCGTCGTCGTTGTTGTTGTTGTTGTGGTCTTCAGTCCTGAGACTGGTTTGATGCAGCTCTCCATGCTACTCTATCCTGTGCAAGCTCCTTCATCTCCCAGTACCTACTGCAACCTAAATCTTCTGAATCTGCTTAGTGTGTTCATCTCTTGGTCTCCCTCTACGATTTTTACCCTCCACGCTGCCCTCCAATACTAAACTGGTGTTCCCTTGATGCCTCAGAACATGTCCTACCAACCGATCCCTTCTTCTAGTCAAGTTGTGCCACAAACTACTCTTCTCTCCAATCCTATTCAATACCTCCTCATTAGTTATGTGATCTACCCATCTAATCTTCAGCATTCTCCTGTAGCACCACATTTCGAAAGTTTCTATTCTCTTGTTGTCCAAACTATTTATTGTCCATTTTTCACTTCCATACATGCGTTGCTGTAGGTGACAAAAACAGTGTGCATCCCTTTGAGCCAGAAACAAAAAGCATTAAAAGGAGTGGCGCTACCTACAACAGCCAAAAAACGAGAAATTGAAGCAGCGTCTTCTGCTGGCATGATGGCAGCGTTTTGGAACAGAGATGATGTCATTCTCATGGATGCGTTGCCAAAATGGTCAGTCATTAACTCAGTGGCACATGTGAAGATTCTGAATGAAGACAAGAACCTCTTTCGTTATGTTCGGTCTGATGAGAGTCCGATAGAAGTCTTGATCCAACATGACAATGCATGCACACATGCCAATCTCAGATTCTCGAACTCATCGCCAGGTAACTGGGTTGGACATCATTGTGTCATCCACCGCATAGCCCAGACCTGGTGCCTTCAGGCATCCATCTGATTGGCCCACTTTAGTATTCTCTACCTGGCACAAACTCCGAAGATGATGGCAGCATAGTTCATGCGGCAAAAAACGTGGCACAGAAAAAAAGCCTTCACTAAAAGGGAATGGATGTTATTAAACAACGCTAGTGTAAGATCATACATTGTGTTCGAGGCTATGTAGAAAAACACTACACGCAAGCGGCAAGAGAAACATTGATTGATATTGTCACCAAATTCTAATTCTTAAGTTACATAGGGAAATTAAATGATGGAACGTTATTTATTGAACGGCCTTCATATGTCATTGTCATGGAGATGCAAAACGAAAGATAGGAAGAAAGGTAGATTATGGTTTAGAGAGAGTAGTAAGGAAGCAGTGTCACATGTGTCGATACTCCATGAATCACAATAAAACTCGTGACAAAGGATACGTTTTACTGGCCCTTGTATGCTATAAGCCATGGAAATTGCAACACCAGGAAAGGTAGTTAGTTTTACTTTCTGTGCAATAAGCAATATAATAGCAAGGCTGCATAATTAAATTTGTAGTTGATTTGTAAGTGTACATGGTGCTAAACCTCTTCCATTTCTGGTGGCAACAACAACTCCAATCCAATTGCGTACTGACTCTAGCTGAGCTAGGGTGGCGGATTATGGCGCCTCATTCCATGCTGCTGCAACTCTATTGCCACAGTAGATCAATAGTAGTGGCTGGTGGGCGATGCCATGCTGAGCCTTTGGCAACTGTAAGAAGATATTTCCACACTGAGAGTGGTCAGGACACTATGGGCTAGAATCTGTCTTTGAAATGTAGCAAGCCATTTAGACTTGTTTCACTTTAAAGACCCCAGTTGGGTTGAAAGATGTTAGTAGTGCACCAGTAATTCTGTAATTAAATGTGCTGCACAATTAGATGCATGTTAAACAACTTGACGATAGTTGAATTCTGGGTTTGATTTATGTGTGAAGGTATTTTAGTTTGGCTGTAGTTTCTTTTGCTGGGAAGCAGCCATGGGTTGAACGGCTGTTTCACCTCGTCGGTGACAGAAACAACATTTATGACCCCTTAGCAGAGGCAGCAGTGGAGGAGATAGGTATCAGGGCCCCAAACTGCCCTGCTTTCTAACAGGCAGAGGGCCGCTGAAAGGTGTGGAGGGAGAAGACATTTGCAACCGACAGTTTAAGTTCTGAGACACAGAGTGCTCTTGGGCTGCCGGAAACTAAAGCTATTCTCTTGTGTCTGGAGCGACTCCATCAAACGAAGGTGGAGACGGAAGGCAGAACTCTACCAGCAATTTTTACGATCTTAGCACAAGCCCAGATCTGGGGGGGGGGGGGGGGGGGGAGAGGAGGGGAGGCAACCAGGTATCCGCTCCATGCAGCAATTTCAGGGCGCGCCAAACTCTTGAAGAAAAAAAAAACTTGTTTCACACAGTGCCTAGTATCCAGTGCTCGTTGGTCTATGGATTATTCGTATTATTAAACGAATTTCTGAACGACTGACAAGCTGAATTTTGAATGTGTGCATAGTGTACGTGGTGCCCTTGGCAGAGAAATCCCCATCGCATCAAGAAATAAAAAAACTTTCCTGCAGACAAATGGGGTGGGGCTGTATGAGCTGTGCCGAATAAACCTGAATGGGTGGAATACCAATTGCTGTTTGTTTATGTGGCTGGATGGGTGTGCAAATGATCAGCATTGTTATATTTATTAGCGAAATCCATAGATTCAGTTTACCATAGTCGAAATAAACGACTAACAGGAATAACAGGTGTGAATGATGACGTATTATCTTCTCGGAGTATCCAAGAAAATGAAATTTTGACAGAAAATTTTTGCCAAAACGCTACACTACTAAGGGTCACTTATACAATCACCGGTTAGCAGCCACTAAAGTTCTATTTCGGGAATACCGCGGAAAACGCGTTGTCTGAGCCTGTAATAACGCCTAACTGGAGAATAAGCGTGGGATAACAGAACTGGTGATTCTGGAAGCGTTAATGAAGTTAACCAGTGAATAAGTTCTGACAATGGCAGGAACAGTTACAGAATTAGTGATGACATGATTGTTTGGTTGAATGAGGAAGGAGAAGAAATGGGGCGTCACATAAATTATATGGGAGAATATGACGGTTCCAAATTTGTATAAAAATTTCGTGCTACATCTTTTCGATCTCATGCTTGAGAAGCTGGAGCGTATGAATGAAATGTGTAACTATTTCGTAATATAAAACTTTTTGCTTATAGTAGGCCTAATAGGGATTTGATATTGGTACTTCGTGCATTATGTTCTGTCGCGTTATTTATGTAAATGAAGTACATAAGAATGACCATTTGTGACAAAACAGTCTCGCTTGTTTGGCATGAATTATAATTGTTGCGATATTAGAAAGGCCTATTTCGTTTTATCTAGGAGTGACAAAATTGACGTAATCAAATCGAGAAACCATGCAAGTGTTGGGTTCTATTCGTATTAACAGATTTTTCAACATTACACAACGACATTTTGATTTTCCATGTAGCAACATGTTTGACGAACTTTGATGAGGTAACATATTATTTCACAGAAAGGAAAACACGCCATGTACAGCTGTAGCAAGATTAGAGAGAAAAAAATGCTGGGACCTAAGGATTGAAGAAATTTGTGCTGTCTTGCTTGTCTCTTGTCTTTACTGGTTTTATGTTTCCTATATTTAATTTTATGTAACACGAAAGAAAAAGTTATTATTTAACAGGCAATAAAGAGTGCAAATTTTCTGAAGATTTCTTACTCTCCCGGTAACAAATAATCCCACCCTATATTAGTTGTGAGCTTTTTTAAGGGCGGGTATGGTGTCAAACTGCCTGACTGGCAGCAGGAGAGGCCCCACACGACATTTTAACTTCCACACGACATTTTAACTTCCACTGTCCTGAATATAGGTTCGATGGCTTCCACTACAAAATATATTTGTTCGAATTCCACAAAGCGAACGACAGTGACATGCAATGGAAGAATTCTGAGTGAAGAAGTTTGGCACGGCACTTTGTCACTCTTAACACCAAATAAAATCTCTTACATTTCCTCGAGCGTATATGTTTAATATATCAAACTCTTCAGAAAGATGTGTGCTACAAAATGAACACATTTTTGAAAAATCGATTTTTTTAGTTTTTGACATCGTGTCTCAAATGCAGGGGGGGGGGGGGGGGGGGGGGAACTATCAATTTTATGTCCCGCCGATACAGGATTATCATAAATCTGGGGCTGTCTTAGCACAGAGCAGACATTCCTGAAAAGAAACTAACTTCCACGTATTCCATCCCAGTAGCTTCCTGGCTGCACTTGTAAGAAACACAATACAAAGAGAAGCATGTGCAGGGCAGAATGGTGTGAGGAACTTCTGGCCACCGGGACGACCAGCTGATAGATAAGTGCTGCATGATGTCAGAGGCGAAGCTCCCAGTTCGTGTAGTGAGGCATTTTTCTGGAACTACAACACATGAGATCGCCAGAAAAATGTAACAACACTAGCACTGGCGTACTATGGTTGTTCAGATTACGCCATGTGGAGCAACATCGAAAAATGGTAAATTGAGGTCATCGGCTGCTGCAGCCACCTTCTAAAGATTGCGGGGCACGCTGCTGTCCACTCGGGATTTTTTGTCCAGAGACAACACACTGGGCATTGTAACAGCTTTATTGCAGCCCGTATTAGACGAAAGTGAGATACTTGCAGATTAGGCAGAGTAATTGCACCCACGCATTAGTTCACGTGTAAACACAAGCTGTTTTTGACAGCCACAGCAACTGTTCTTGCAAGATTTTTGTGCCTGTAAAAGTTGTTAAGTTCAGACAAGCAGCCTTTTTTTTTTTTTTTTTTTTTTTAAAAAAAAAAAAAAAAAAAGCTTATGTGAAAATCAAGGAATGAGTCTGAGGGAACATGGTAAAGTTGTAGGTAAACAACTAGAATTCTCTCATATACAGATTTATTCACACTTAGCGTCTACACAGATACAAGTCCGGAGGCTAACTGCCGTTAGCGTCCAACATCCTGCCCCCAAAGCCCTCTCCTCAAAGGTAGCACACTTGCGCACAGAACAAATATCGATTTTTATGGCGCTCTGTGCCACATAGCCCCCCCCCCCCCCCCCCCCCCCGCCCAGTATGGAGTACGTCCCTGTGAATGAGGGGGGTGAGAAGTTAGGAAGGTAATGCACAGTTCTTCTGCGTCAGGCGGAAGCGGTCGACTGGTAGGAGACCGGGGGCTGAAACCCGGTACGTCGACGGTGAAGTCAGCAAGCGACGCCGGCGGCTGAAGACGACATCCCGTCCTGGAGTGGAGGTGTAGCACTTCGTCAGCCGGCAGACGGAAAATCACCTTGCCAGAAGGCCTAACAAAGGCACGCAAATTGCCACACGCAGCACTTCTGCTCAATTTAAAGCGGCGCACCACACGAGATTCTGCACTTCCTTCCTCAGTATTGTCACACGCGAGTACCACACACACCGTATCACCATCTACGACAACAGATAATTTATGTATGTCATCAGGGTGCACATGTGTTGTGAATTCTTGGATGGCACCTGTACGAGCAATGGTAGGGAGGCAGGGAGGTGTGGGAAAGCCATGGCAGGGGGAAGCATCTGCTAAGAGGGGGGTGGCAGGTGCACTGGACTGCGCAGGAGACAACCTCGGGCGATCAGCTGACAGACGAGGGAGTGTGACCGAAGGCAACGAGGAGCCAGCGTGGATTGAATGGCGTGACAAAGAGCTGTCACACGAAGATGGTAACACAATGGTAGAATCCGAGTGGTTGGCAATTCGACTGCGAGGGCTGTGAGGAGTGAAGCCCCAGAAAGATTGGCCACTCGAATTAGATGAACGCGGAGAAGGAGCAGTGCTCAGCAGAGAAGCACGCTGTGGAGAATCAATACCCAAATGCATGGTGTGGGAAGATGGATGGCCGCTCGAAGCAGGAGTGGGAGAAATAGAGGCAGAATCAGGGAGGTTCACCTGAGGCTCAATGAAAGCTGGTTTCACTCGGTTCAGTGAGACCGTGGTTACAGAGTCTTTTATGAGGAGATCCATGTTATTCTCAGAGCGTTTGACGACCTTGTAAGGACCTGTGTAGGGCGACTGAAGCGGGGCTTTGACTGAGTCGTCTCTGAGAAACACATACTCACAAGAGTCTAGTGTGCGCGGTACATACACGCGCGGAGGTGTATGAGCAGCTGGAGGTGGCGGCTGAATTTTGCTGCAGTGCAAGCGCACCCGCTCAAGAAGTGAAGGGAGTTCAGAGGGCCGTGGAAGTGGGGTCAGAGTGACTAATTCTCCAGGCAAAACCAGAGGTTGGCCATACACAAACTCGGCTACGGAACCCTTGAGGTCTTCCTTGCAAGTCGCACAAAGGCCAAGGAGCACGAAGGGCAGTGCCTCTGTCCATAGTGAGTCATGGCAACGCAGGGCAGACTTTAAGGTGCGATGCCATCACTCGACAAGCCCATTGCTTTGGGGGTGGTATGTAGAAGTATGAATTTTGACAATACCACACATTTTACATAAGTCAGAGAAAACTGAAGACTCGAATTGTCGCCCCTGGTCAGTGGTGAGGTAAACAGGTGAGCCAAATCTAGAGATCCACGAATCTAAGAATGCTCGACTTACTGTTTCGGAGGTAATGTTTGGAATAGGCACAGCCTCAGCCCACTGAGTCATCCTGTCAATAGCTGTAAACAAGTAACGGAAACCCTCGGAGGGGGGCAAAGGGCCTACGAGGTCAACATGAACATGGTGAAACCGGCCTGGCAGTTGGGCAAAACAGCCAAGGGGTGGAGAAGTGTGCCTGGAAACTTTGTTCTGTTGACACACCATGCATGCCCTTGCCCAAGACTGACAGTCACGGCGCATGTCTCTCCAGACAAACCGTTCAGTTACTAGACGGGTGGAAGCTTTGGCACCGGGGTGTGCTAATGTGTGTAGTTTGTCAAAGACCTGGCATTGAAGGGGCTTAGGAATGAATGGCCGCAACGTACCAGTCGATTCATCACACCACACTAAGTCAGATATGCCAGGGAAAGTAGAGCGTACCGGTTGGAGAGAGGAGCTGTGGTCTGAAATTAACTGCATGGTATCGGGGTCTGCCGATTGCAACCGAGGTAGGTCCATTAAGTCAATTAAGGTTGTGACAGCACCAACACGCAAGAGAAAATCTGCGACCACATTGTCCGCTCCTCGGATGTAGCGAATGTCATTTGTAAATTGCAAGATGTAATCGATGTGACGAAAGCGTCGTGGGGGCGGATCAGCCGCAGGATTTTTTGTGGCAGGAACCAACGACTTGTGATCAGTGAGCACATAGAAATCTCGTCTCTCAACATCAGTTCTGAAGTGTCTTATGGCCTCGTAAACTGCAAGTAATTCTCTGTCGGATGCTGAGTATTTCTTCTGCGCGTTGTTCAGCTTTTTTGAGAAAAACTGCAGGGGGGTCATAGCATCGTTGTATGTCTGACTCAGTATTGCGCCGATAGCATTGTCACTAGCGTCAGTAGTGATAAACATTGTGGCGTCCGTCCGTGGGTGAGCAATAGTGACAGCAGAGGCCAACAGCTGTTTGAGTTAATTAAATGCCATGTCCATGTCTGGTGTTCATGGTACCTGGCGGGTGCCAGAAGTTTGTGGGCCAGCAAGAGCATCTGTAAGAGGAGCCTGCACCGCAGAAGCGGCTGGCAAATGTTTCCGGTAATAATTAACTGTTCCGATGAACCTGTGTAATTCCCTATAGGTCTGATGGCGTAGCATCTGGAGAACAGGCTTGATCTTGTCATGTGGTGGTGTCAGACCATCCGATGACACAACATAACTTAGGAATGTGACGGATGACTGGTGCAATTGAGTCTTTTTATTGTTCAGTTCAATACCAGCGGTTGCTAAAATATCCGTCACGACTTGAACACGCTCCTCACTCTGTTCTAAAGTAGAAGCAAAAGCCAATATGTCGTCCATGTATACGAAACAAAAGTCTAGATGGGATAAAGTTTGATTGATGAAACGCTGCCACGTTTGGGGGGCGTTTTTCAACCCAAACGGCATAAATTTGTATTGGAACAGCCCAAAGGGAGTGGTCATGGCAGTCTTTTCAATGTCCTCCGGAGCCATAGGAATCTGATGAAATGCGTGCTTACAGTCCAAAACAGAGAAGTACTTTGCACCTGCGAGCGCATGATTGAAGTCTGCAATGTGTGGGACCGGATATTTATCAATGATGGTGCGGGCATTTAAATGCCTATAGTCTCCGACCATACACCAAGTACCATCTTTCTTTTGGTCAAACAGGATAGGACTAGCCCAGCAACTGGAAGAAGGTTCAATTATTCCCTTTTGTAACAGATCGTCTAATTGTTCTTTTGCAATTTTCATAAATTCCGGCTTGAGGCGGCGTGGACGTTGCGATATAGGCGGCCCATCGGTTAGACGTAACCGATGAACTGTGCTGTTAGTGACTACTGCAATACGTGGCGCGGCACGACAGTCAGATGTCCGTGAAGCGGAGCAGGCAGTGGCGGACGGGCCAAGCTGTGGTGCTGAGGGCACGGAAGTACAGGTGTGCCACCTGCTCGTAGGCTGCGTAAAGGCCGCACACGTGTTAACATGGGCGAGGTTGGTACATTGGTTCTTGGTAGCGGGCCGTGCCGCTACGAGCGCTGTAGGCACGAGTGGGCATGGCCGGACAGCAGATGGCCGTAGTTCATTGTCGCGAGCTTGGCAAGTTAATTGTCCATTCGGAACGCAAGGAGCATGAGCACTCGGGCATACCCTATCATTGAAAAATGGGGTGCTGACACAGTTTACATAGTTCACAACATTGTTGTTAACATGCGCGGGCATGGGAACACCAGATTGGCACGGACTGACCTTGTCTGTAGCCGACGAGTCGTCTGCTTGTAGTGCCGCGAGACGTTGTTGTGTGGAGGCCAACTCGTGGTGTACATCGCGGAGATGCAGCAGCATTTCCATACGTCACATCTGCAACTTCGAAGACTTGGCACACTCCACTAGCCACTTGTTTGTCCAAGATTGCAGCTCCAAGGATAGGTTCACACACTTCTTAGCACAGCACACATGTTTGGTGTTAGCCGAACTGTTACTCGGCGAAGCGAAAGGAATATGTTTGTTAAGGGCGGGGTAAAACATAGTATTTTGCACAAAATCTAGTGACAACTGATAGTGCTTGAGGAAATCAATTCCGAGAATAAGTTCTTCAATTGTTGACACTAGAAACGTCCACTCCAGCTTGCACTCGGGCGAAAGTTTCACTGTATACAAAGTGGAACCCGAACACTGTAGGGTAGACAAGTTCACTGCACGAAGTACTGTTTTGTGTGGTTGTACTTTATTGGTTGCTAGGCGAACCGGCAGCAAAGAGACGTCTGCGCCAGTGTCTACCAGAAAACATACGCCTGATCGTAAATCGCGAACATAGACTCGACCACACTTACTGTTATTGTCCGAATCGGAGTGCAACGTGGGATGGTGCCTATTGTTTACATCGCAGGAGGTGGCACCGTAGCCTACCTGCGGTTGGAGTTTGGGTAAGAACACGGTGATTGGCATTTGCGAGCTTGCTCCCCGAATCTCGCGTGGAAGAAACAGTAAGTTTGGGCGGACCTGTGCTCCTGTGAGCGGTTGCTAGGTGACGGAGTATGTGCCCCAGAATCTTCCACAGAGGCCGATGCACTATCGTTGCGAGGAGTTGAAGGTGCAGTCCGGGCGGCTAGTTTAACAAACTTGCTATTAGCAGCACCAGACAAGGGTGTGGCGTCAGAAAGCGTCTTAGTGCGGTCACGTCCAGAATGCAGTGCACGGAGCTCACATTGCCTGGCGGAGTATGCTCTGTCGGCGGCGTTTAAACGTTCATTTACTGGCCTATCTTCATACGCAGAGATTGCAGTCTGGACAGGCAAAGGCAGCTTTTCAGTCCAGATTTCTGCGAGCGTGTCATCAGGCATAACTTGCTCATCGACGAGCAGACGGATGCACCGCCACAGCTGGGACGGAGACCTGTCGCCGTGACGCTCTTCGTAGATGAGCTGTCACACATTTTCTCTCCTGGTTTTAGAGACGCGCTCCAGTATCGTCTGTTTCGCCGCAGCATACTTCCCTGCTAGGGGGGGTGCTTTGACCAGATCGTAAATTAAATCGACCCGGTCATGAAGATGGTTCATGAGGCAGGCGAAGCATGCGTCGTCGTCCAAAGCACAGACATTGAATGTTTGCTCAACCAGGTTAAACCAGAACTCTGGGTGAGCGGGTTTGAAGTCTGGTAATTTCGGCAGATTCGGCACTGCAGTCACTGCGGAGGTGCGCCTATTACTTCAGACGGAAGTAGAGCATGCAGAAGATTGCGAGTCCGAATTATTGGCATCCCGTAATGCGGGAATCGCGAAATTCACTTGACGCCGGAGGGGCGGCTGAGAAGCGGCAGACGCTCGAATGGTGTGAGGATCGTAGTCAAAATGTGCATTCTCATTGACGTGGTAGCTCGGAGAGAAGCCACAACTGCTTAAGTGCGCCGGTGAATGTCGGTTATGCACACAGTATTCACTCGATCGTGGGTGGTGGGGCTGGTTGTAGATGTCGGAGTAATTACTGTCCAGCACAGAATTGTTGACTTGATTAGAAGCAACACAAGGATCCCACACACGTCCACTAGGATGCACACTTGGTGTGATATTTGCTGTTTGGCGAGCATTGGACACCTGTTGACTAGCCGGTGCGGAAGAATACACACGTGGCGGGAACTGATTCGAGTTTGAATTTACTACTGGATTTTCCAAAGTAGCAAAACCTCGCTCTACGCCATGAACTGTATTGAATTGTGTGTTCAACACAGGAGTAGGAATGTTCCGACCAACACGCTGTGGAGAACACGTGGGAAGATCCATGCTAACAAAGCCAGAGTCCACGACCGTTGGCGTTGGAAGATACTGGCGGCACGCGATGAATTCCACTGCACGTTCTGGCTGAAGGATTCCAAAGATTCTTGCAGCGTGTCCACTACGACGGCAGGAGTGCTGGAGAGATGTTGCTGGAATCCGGGTGGGGGTGAATGCTGAAAGGCCATTGTCTGGAGCTGAACAAAGGCCCTCGCGATCGCGGAGAAACCCGACGCGGTAGGCGCGTAAATAACCTTCGGGCGGTAACTCAGACACGTATTACACAAAACGGGGCCACCAGTGAGGGAATATGGTATAGTTGTAGGTAAACAACTAGAATTCTCTCATATACAGATTTATTCACACTTAGCGTCTACACAGATACAAGTCCGGAGGCTAACTGCCGTTAGCGTCCAACATCCTGCCCCCAAAGCCCTCTCCTCAAAGATAGCACACTTGCGCACAGAACAAATATCGATTTTTATGGCGCTCTATGCCACAAGTCTTTTATGTATTCAGTGTAAAAAAATGAGTCATGGTTCGACCTGGATAATATTATTGCTGTGAAACTAAAGTAAAAAACCACAAACGAAATCATCACAAAATCAAAACTTTAGGTTTCATGGCTATTGAGAACATGAAAACATATACACATTCGGTGACTTATTATAGCATTTCACACTGGTACACTTTACTATGTGTTAGCACACACACAATCAATATAGACGTAGCAGAACTGAACAGTACCGCATGTAGAAACTAAGAAAAAAAAAACCAGTCAAAGATAATACACACATAGCTTACAACATATCGATATCTTTTAAATGGGTTTGGCCAGCTTAACCAAAACGATGTGAAAAAACTGTGGCAAGTGCAAGGTCGCTAACGTCCATGTATAAACATTGTGACGGATTTCGTCTCGTTTTAACTATTAAAAAAAAAAAAAAAAAAAACCTAGCACCATACAGTTCAGAAAATCACAATGTTTTTCTTTTCACAATCCTTTTGTAATTATGTCTGCAGGCAGCTGTTTGTATGCAAAGACTTTTTACAACTTTATTGGACACAGCTTCCCTTATATAAGGGGCATTCAAAAAGAAATGAGCCAGAGGCATAATTACAGAAACCTGTATGTTGAAAGTATTGACCCTGGCTGTAGAGACACTTGTCCCAATCAAGGTGGTGAATGGCTGCCTCATAAAATTTCTGGGGCAGCAGTTTGAACCATTTCCGCATGTACAGCTAGACATCACCATCCAAGATGAAGCAGAACGATTATGCTGAAGTTCTTCTTTGACCAAGATGGCCCCCATCTGATTCACTTTCTGCAGCAGGGGACAACAGTGAATACCAACCGTTAATCGCAAACCTTGACCACCCTTTGCCAAGTGATCAAATCAAAACAACCAGTCAATCTCACTCGTGTAGTCATTCTGCTCCACGACAATGCAAAGCCTCATATGGCCAACGCAGTCATGGCACTGCTGCAGAAATTCAAATGGGAGGTTCTTGGCCACCCTCCATACAGTCCGGACCTTTCTCCCTGTGACTATGCCATTTTTGGTCTCCTTAAAGAGGGCAATCAATTCACCTCAGATGATGACGTCCAGCTGTATGTGCGGAACTGGTTAACATTGCAGCCCTGGAAATTTTATGTGACAGCCATTCACCGCCTTGTGTCACAGTGGGACAAGTGTCTCAACAGCCAGGGTCAATACTTCTAACATACAGGTACTCGTTTCTGTAATTATGGCTCTGGCTCGTTTCTTTTTGAACGCCCCTTATATAATGATGTTGAACATCGATGTGCTTCGACTTTTTATGATTTGAAGGATCAGCACACAAATTCAGAGCACTCTGATTATCATTTAGATTAGATTAGATTTACTTTCATTCCAATTGATCCGTAGTGAGGAGATCGTCCAGGACGTGGAACATGTCAGAAAAACAACAATACATGACAAATATTTGCAACTAAAACAAATAAGCTAATGTACCATTCCACAGGTCCCAAGTGGAATGATCGTCATTTTTTAATGAACACTAAGAGTCATTTTACAAATACTAATGCACTGAATTTAAAATAAAAAAGTTTTTTATTTATTTATAAGGTAATAAACATGTAATACAACTACTGTAATACTTATTTACAATGAACACATTACTGCACTGAAATGGTGCAGAAGTTAGATTATACTTACACACACACACACACACACACACACACACACACACACACACACACACACACACACACAAATTTTCAATGAACACATTACTGCACTGAAATTGTGCAGAAGTTATGTAGTACTTATATACAAATCAGTTGGTTTTACTAAGAAATTCATCAATGGAGTAGAAGGAGTTGGCCACCAATAAACCCTTTAGGCTTCTCTTAAACCAAATTTCATTGGTTGTTAAGCTTTTTATGGCTGCTGGCAAGTTATTGAAAATGTGTGTTCCTGAATAATGCACACCTTTTTGTACAAGACTAAGTGACTTTAAATCATTGTGAAGATTATTCTTATTTCTAGTATTGATTCCATGAATTGAGCTGTTGGTTTGAAAAAGTGATATATTTTTAATGACAAATTTCATCAAGGAATAAATATATTGGGAAGCAGTAGTTAGTATCCCTAGTTCCCTAAACAGGCTTCTGCAGGATGTTCTTGAGTTCACACCACATATAACTCTTACTGCACGTTTTTGTGCCCGGAAAACTTTAGCTTGGCTTGATGAATTACCCCAAAAAATAATCCCATATGACATTATGGAATGAAAGTAAGCATAGTATGCCAGCTTTTTCATTTTTATATCCCCTATGTCTGACAAAATTCGCATTGCAAACAGAGATTTGTTAAGACACTTCAGCAGTTCTGTGGTGTGCTCCGCCCAGTTGAATTTATTATCAAGCTGTAATCAATATGACACACTTATTATAGCTTATCAGTTCATGTAACACGTTCCTTAAATAAATGGCTTCCTGACAAGCTTCAGAAAGAGCCATATACTCAATCTCCATGCTAGAAGGAGCTACAGTCTTATGCTTAATGCTCTGACATGACACTACAGAGCCACATAGCTTAAAAATAAAATCAGTCATGATTTTCTGTCTAAAGAACAATTTGCCCAGTCTGCATCTAAATAACCTCATAATTCTAAATCTCCTTTCCTAAACTTTAGAACATAATTCTTAGTTTCTTTCAGGTATTTCAAAATTCACTTAGCACATATCCAACATTTTTTAGTATAAGAATTACTGAGCTGGCTTAAGTAGCTCACACTAAAGAGATATCAGGTCTTTTAAGTACTGATAAATACATTAAGCTACCTATTAGGGCTTGATAAGGTACATCATCAGTTTTAGCTTTTTTATTTAGAAAAACAAATTTGGTTTCAATAGAAGTCTTCACAGTTTTACAGTCTGTCATATTGAACCTTTTCTGCAATTGATCAGTATAGTTCTCTTGACATACAGCAAATACTCCATTAGCTTTATCATATTTTATTTCCATCCCAACACAATTTTTAGCCATTCCTAAATCCTTTACTCTGAATGCTGAATTTAATTTATTTTTCAAAAACTCAGACTCACAAGTCATTTGAAGAAATATAAAAGACATTAAAATACAAAGGTAAGCATTTATCTTTATGTTTTATAAACAAGCAAGATTCTAAATTAGGTCTTTTATAACCTAGACAACTTAAGACATCATTTACTCTTTGATTCCACACTCTGGATGATTGCTTTAAACCATACATAGCTCATTTTAACCTCAAAATTTTTCTTTTATCATTACAAAGATTTAATTCTTTAGGTAGTTGTAGGAAAATATCCTCTTCAAAAAGCAGTCTTTAACATCAAGATGTGTAGTGTTCAGATCTTGTTCAATGGATAAATCTATTAGAAGTCTAAGTGTCGAATGCCTTACCAAAGGAGAAAAGGCCTCTTCATAATCAACTCCAGGTTTCTGAGTTTTAATTATTTATTTATTTATTTCTTTCTTTTTCCAGTGATCCATGCTGTGACACTATCACAAGATATGGAACGTGTCAATTTCACAAGCTTTTGGCCAGAATTTATGGTAATACACAAAACAAAACAAAAACAGTAAACAGTAACTTAGGTCCCACTACAAAAAAATACATTTTAGAGATAGATAGAGATTACAAAGCAAAAAACAGTAAACAGTAACTTAGGTCCCACTACAAAAATACATTTTAGAGATAGATAAAGATTACAAAATAATAAGTGTTACAGAGAAATAAATATTGCAAAATATATGTTTACAATAAAAATATTTGGTATTACAAATACAAATTTGGGCATACATTTGCAATTTACAATACAAGAAATGTTAAACACAGTAGTTCAGGAACTCTTCTAATGTATAAAATGATCCTTTCAATAGAAACTGCCTTAAGGTTTTTTTAAACAAGAGATCATCATCTACCAAACACTTAATACTTGAAGGGAGGGCATTAAAAATCTTACAGCCACTGAAATGGACTCCTTTCTGCACCATAATTAGATTTGGCTGTTCATAGTGAATATCATGTTTCCTTCTAGTATTGTGACCGTGATATGCACTATTTGCTTAAAGATGGACTTTCTTTCCTTATGAAGCGTATCAACAAGAATATATAATGTGCAGTGGATGTAAGTATTTCAAGCTTCTTAAAAAGATTCCTGCATGTGGCTCTAGGATGGACTGCACACATGATCCTTATGGCTCTTTTTTGTACACACAGTACTTTTTTAGCTAGTGGCTGATTTCCCCAAAATATAATTCCAAATGCCATAATTGCATGAAAGTAACTATAATATGCTGACTTCATGGTTTCCATATTTCTATAAGAAGAAACAATGCGCAATGCGTATGTTGCTAAGCTTAGTCTTTTGCACAGATCCACGATGTGGTTTGACCAATTCAGCTTGCTATCAATATGCAAGCCTAGGTATTTTGAGGAATCTACCCTGGTTATTGTCTGCTCACCTATCTTTACAAATATTTCCTCATCTTTGGATGTTTTTTGAAACTGAATGTAGTTTGTTTTACAGTAATTTAAAATAAGATCATTAATGTTGAACCAGTTCACCGTTTCATTTAAAACCTTATTTGCCATTATCTCAAGTTTATCTACTGAATTATCAATAAGTAGTGTAGTGTCATCCGCGAAAATAGAGAATCTACAATATTCCGTAGAGAGAGGAAGATCATTTATAAATATAATAAAAAGTAGGGGCCCCAGAACTGAGCCCTGTGGCACTCCACATGTGATGGTACCCCATTCTGAAGATACTGGGACACAATCTTGACTATCTACTACAACTTTTTGTTTCCTGTTTGACAGATATGAGTTGAGCCATTTCCATGCTGCACCACTTATACCGAGATGTGCAGCTTTTTGTAAAAGAATTTGGTCATTTACACAGTCAAATGCTTTTCTTAGGTCACAAAATACGCCAATCACTTTCAGTTTTTTGTTGATAGATTCCAAGAGTTTGCCAGTAAATGCAAATATTGCATCTTCTGTTGACAAACCTTTCTGAATTCCAAACTGACTTTTGCTGAAGCCATTGTGTTCACTGAGATGCTTAACTATCCTGGCATGCATTAGTTTCTCTAAAACCTTTGAAACGCTTGTCAGTAGTGATATTGGCCTATAGTTAGCAGTATCCGTCTTATCCCCCTTCTTATACAGTGGTTTTACAACTGCATACTTAAGCCTCTCAGGAACTATTCCTTGCTTAAGTGACGCATCAAAAATGTGGCAAAGGACTTTACTTACATGGCTGGAGCAGTATTTTAATAATTTGTTTGAAATGTTGTCAATTCCAGCAGAGTTTTTACTTTTCAGGGATTTAACAACTCTTTCAATTTCTTGAACAGTGACTGTTTTTACCTTCATGTGTTGTACTGAACCAGGTACTCTAGCTTTCAAAAGATTGATGGCTTGCTTCATGGACCCTTGTAAACCTATTTTTTCTGTTACTGTTAAAAATTGTTGTTGAATGTGTCTGCAACTGTTTTTGGATCGCTAACGAGATTACCCTCACTTTTGATTTGGATATTTTCACTACAAACTGCATTTTTCCCCGTTTCCTTCTTTACAAATTTCCAGATAGTTTTTACTTTATTGCTCGAGTTGTCAATTTCTGCCTTCAAGCACATGTTCTTTGCTGCCTGAATGGTCTTATTCAGAACTTCATTGTAGATTTTATAGTGTGTAATCCTACTGTTATCATTTGAACTCCTGGCTGCAGCATATAGTTCTCTTCTTGTTTTCAAGAGACTTTGATACCTTTAGTAATCCAAGGCTTGTTTCCAGATTTGAACAGGTTTTCTCTCACTGATTTTTTAGGAAATGCTTCTTCAAAAAGGCTTGTAACTTCATTGATAAATATATTAAATTTTGAATTAACATCAACTGTAGCATATACAGGAGACCAGTCCACAAGCCGTAATTGCTGATTAAAGGTTTCAGTGGTGTGTCTGTTTATAATCCTAAATGTTTTCCAAATGAAATTTTCTTTTCTTTGTACATTCATTTGGTTTAGAGTGAGGAATTGCCCTTCATGATCACAGAGACCATTTATAATACTTTTCATGGTTAAATTATTGCAAATATCCTTATCTACAAATACATTATCTATTAAAGTGCTAGAGCTGGCAGTTACTCTAGTTGGAGTGTCCACCACTGGTACTAAATTTCAACAGTACATTAAATGTCCAAAATCTGTCTTGTTTCTATTTTCTGTTAAAAGGTCCACATTGAAGTCACCCATAACAATGATAGATTTAGTTTTCCTGCATAAGTGGACCAGAGGTGATTCAGTTTGTCTTAGAAATACATTTAGATTTCCAACAGGTGCTCTGTGAACAGCCAGAACAATAACAGTTGCACTGTCTGCTGTTAATCCTCTTGCCACTAGTCTAGCACGATGCTGCTCTTCACCTTCACTGTTGCCTTTTTTCTTGAACACCCACTTACACTGCACAATACTTGCACTGTCTAGAAGATTTACCACTTCCCAAGCATTTTTGTCTTCTAATGCCTGTATCTCTTCATCCATAGCACGCTTCCATTCTTCTGCATCAGGTCTGCTAAGGGTCTCCTGTATTCTTGTTGTGTCCTTGTGTCCATCTGAAGTTCCAGCAGAAAAATAAATCTCATAATCATCAAATCTTTTATTTAGTTTGAGCTGCCTTTGTGATGTTCTAATATTTATTTACTTCATCTTATTGTGCAATACATTTTTTATCAGCAGTTTCTTTCTCTAATGTAACTGCATCTTTTGAAACACCATGTAAATCCTCTCTTAATACAGTATCAGACTTCTCATTTTCTTCATCAGCCCCCACTGAAGTGATGATTTCTTCATGATTCTTTATTTCAGTTTCTGCAACATTAATATTTCCATTATAGTCACACCTCGGCTTATCACTACTACATTTGCTTCAGGGTCATAGCATCTATAGCCTTTTGCAATATTGCTATATCCTACTAAGATCATTCCTTTTGCCTTTTTATCCCACTTTGTTCTCTTGACTTTGGGAATATGCACCATGACCTTGCTTCCAATTATTCTGAGATGACCAATGTTGGGTTTCTTGCCAATCCATAGTTCATAGGGTGTTTTATTCCCTAAACTTGAACTCACTGACCTATTTTGCAAATTTACTGTACTATTGACAGCTCCAGGCCAAAATCTTTTATCCATTTTACCATCAAATAGTAAATATCTTGCCTTTTTGACAACAGTTCTATTCAACCTTTCCATCAAACCGTTTTGTTCTGGTGTACAGCTGTTGGATAACTGATATATAATACCACGTTATTTCAACAAACCGTCAAAATTTAAACAACAGAATTCTTTTCCATTATCTGTTCTTACTGTTTCGATTTTCCTTTCTTGCTGAGTTTCCTCCATTTTCTGAAATTCTTGAAATTTTTCTGAAGTCTCATTCTTTGCCTTCAGAAAATACACAAATCCCATTCTTCCAAAATGAGAAAATATTTTGCACCACCTGATGGCAAAAGTTTGTCATTGGTCCACAAAGGTCTGCATGTACTACTTCAAGTAGTTTAGAGGCTCTGCTGAATCCAAGTGGAAAAGTCTGTCTTGTTTGTCTTTATTGCATACTACACATACCATTCCTTCTAGAGCACCATTTTTTATTTACATAAGATCCGTTGCATTTAGGTGACCTAATCTTCTATGCCAATCAGTTGCTGTAGTCATTCCCAAAAAAATCACTTCTTCTATCAAGACTTACCTTGTACACACCACATGTCAGAACACTGTTGCAGAAGCAATGAGAAAAGCATGCCAAATTCAGAAGAATGCAAAATCCCCAAGACTGGCTAAGTTTCATGGGAGCTCAAAATTTAGTGCGGACGTCAATGCGAGATGCTTTTAATAGTTTCCACAATAAAACATTGTCTCAAAATATGGTAGAAAACCCAAAGATATTCTGGTTGTAAGTAAAGTACACCAGTGGCAAAGAACAGTCAATACCATCGCTGACGGTAGCGATCAAAATGTCACCAATGATGGTGCCACTAAAGCGGAGTTACTAAATACAGTTATCCATAATTCCTTCACAAAGGAAGATGAAGTAAATACGAGGGCAGTTCAATAAGTAATGCAACACATTTTTTTTCTGAAACAGGGGTTGTTTTATTCAGCATTGAAATACACCAGGTTATTCCCCAATCTTTTAGCTACACAATACTATTTTTCAACGTAATCTCCATTAAATGCTACGGTCTTACGCCACCTTGAAATGAGGGCCTGTATGCCTGCACGGTACCATTCCACTGGTCGATGTCAGAGCCAATGTCGTACTGCATCAATAACTTCTTCATCATCCGCGTAGTGCCTCCCACGGATTGCGTCCTTCATTGGGCCAAACATATGGAAATCCGACGGTGCGAGATCGGGGATGTAGGGTGCATGAGGAAGAACAGTCCACTGATGTTTTGTGAGCTCCTCTCGGGTGCGAAGACTTGTGTGAGGTCTTGCGTTGTCATGAAGAAGGAGAAGTTCGTTCAGATTTTTGTGCCTACGAACACGCTGAAGTCGTTTCTTCAATTTCTGAAGAGTAGCACAATACACTTCAGAGTTGATCGTTTGACCATGGGGAAGGACATCGAACAGAATAACCCCTTCAGCGTCCCAGAAGACTGTAACAATGACATTACCAGCTGAGGGTATGGCCTTAAACTTTTTCTTGGTAGGGGAGTGAGTGTGGCGCCACTCCATTGATTGCCGTTTTGTTTCAGGTTCGAAGTGATGAACCCATGTTTCATCGCCTGTAACAATCTTTGACAAGAAATTGTCACCCTCAGCCACATGATGAGCAAGCAATTCCACACAGATGGTTCTCCTTTGCTCTTTATGGTGTTCGGTTAGACAACGAGGGACCCAGCGGGAACAAACCTTTGAATATCCCAACTGGTGAACAATTGTGACAGCACTACCAACAGAGATGTCAAGTTGAGCACTGAGTTGTTTGATGGTGATCCATCGATCATCTCGAACGAGTGTGTTCGCACGCTCCGCCATTGCAGGAGTCACAGCTGTGCACGGCCGGCCCGCACGCGGGAGATCAGACAGTCTTGCTTGACCTTGCGGCGATGATGACACACGCTTTGCCCAACGACTCACCGTGCTTTTGTCCACTGCCAGATCACCGTAGACATTCTGCAAGCGCCTATGAATATCTGAGATGCCCTGGTTTTCCGCCAAAAGAAACTCGATCACTGCCCGTTGTTTGCAACGCACATCCGTTACAGACGCCATTTTAACAGCTCCGTACAGCGCTGCCACCTGTCGGAAGTCAATGAAACTATACGAGACGAAGCAGGAATGTTTGAAAATATTCCACAAGAAATTTTCGGTTTTTTCAACCAAAATTGGCCGAGAAAAAAAATGTGTTGCATTACTTATTGAACTGCCCTCGTATTTCAGAATTTGGAACCAGAACAGCTGTTAGCATGAGTGACATAAAAGTAGATATCTTAGGTGTTGGGATACAACTCAAATCACTTAAGAAAGGCAAGTCTTCCAGTCCAGATGGTGTACCAATCAGGTTCCTTTCAGTGATACTAAACTGAATTATGTTAGTTTCTAGGTTAGTAATTTTAGTAGACACTTGCACTCCAAATTTCACACACACATCTTTCCCTTCCTTAATTTGATTTTCCATTACAATGTGACTATCCTCACATTGTTTTACCACATTATTGACTTGTTCCTGGACTTTATCTAACTCTTTTTTTGCTTGTTCCTTTAACTGTTTGTTGTCGTCAGCAACTCGCTTAATCTGAGAAGTTAATTCACTTTTTACTGTTACAACAGCATGATTACACTCTTGTTTTACCTTACTAATCTCATTTTTTACACTGTTACTAAATAAAGTCGTATCATTTTTCCAGGAATCTCTTAGTTTAGAAATTTTATTTTCCATTTTGGATTCCATTTCTACTGACAGGTTAGTATACCTTTGATCATCTACAGCATGCAACACATATATTTCATTGTCCACCCATTTATCTCAGAGCTTAATGAAGTTTTAATTTCAGAACCCATTTTATTCATATTGATATTCATCTTACCCATATGTTTTAAAATATTTGCTAACATATCTGACATACTATCATTCTGGTCACAAGCAACTGACGCTGGTTCCTGCTTTATTTTGATAACAGTAACAGGTATAAATGGGACATCAGTTTCCACCATATTCTGTTCATTATTGGTGCCATAATTAACATACATTGAATCTGGCAAACCACTATCATTTGCTTGTGATACATCAAAACTAAATTCACTATTCACTGTATCATCTTCATATTTTACACTACCCATTCCACTCCCATTTTCTCGTCTACTGTCTCATGGTTATTATTTTCTGCCATGTTCACAAGTTTCTTTGGACACACACACACACACACACACACACACACACACACACACACACACACACACACCAAACAAAGTAGAATACTACTTAGGTTTTCTCTACTGTCGTCAGCACAGCGAGATGTTCCAGCAGGTCCATTTGCCAAGCTCTGCCCCTGCAGGTGTCGTTTCTGGGTCTACACTCCGGCCACTGCTGCCACCTGCCACAGACTCCCGGCTACTGTTACTTGTTGCCTCGTGATTTCAGCTGTTGCCGATGTCATCAGCCGTTTTCCACATTGATTGTTCTCACCGTTATATTCTACACTTTGCTACTGCTGTCCCATTAAAGTTACTTTATACACATGTGGGTCTTTCATTTATTGGGTTAGTTACACTGCTGCTTTTGAAGTTTGTATACACTCGAACTTATCATTTCCTGGACAATGCAACAATTGCGGTGGGGCGGGGTCGTTCTGTCATTCTTTGTCTCCTTTGCTCTCTCTCTGTCATTTTAATCAAACAGTTCACCTACCTGTATATTTCTTCCTTCCGATGTCCCTTCACTCTGCAGTAGTAGATATACGTTAGGCACTGTAAAGCAGTATTGATGAAACCACTACTTAATACCTGCCACACAGAGGTCGCATAACTCAAGTTGCAAATCAGTACCTGTAAGTTCATTTTCACAAATTTTGGGTGGTAGGAGAATGCAGTTCAATTGCAGTAAGCATTTGAAAATTCTATTAACGTCTTTTTATTCACAAGGAAGTGCATGAAATGGCTATCATGTCCATATTTAACAATGCAAATGCTCTATCATTCTAAGTACACTGCTTATCCAACGTATTACACACATAACAGCAGCCAGAATTCCTGCAAGTCTGACCCGATTAATTTTGCGATCTAACAGTCACTGACCCACCACTATTAGCAAAGTTGAACATTCAGTCATTTCAATGGTCTTATATGTCAGAAGTGCTTGCTAAAGTATTCCATAAAGGACATGGAATATGCCACGCGGAACTGTCACTATGACTGAAAATTTCACACGCTCATAAAATTTCAACTAAATAATTCAGAAATATCACACTTTTCTCAGAATGTTTGTAACTTAAGCCATTTTAGTCACGACACAAACACAATGAACTCTTGAGTTCTTTATTTTGCATACTATTCTCATGGAGACATCTAGGATGATGTTACCAAGAAGCAAGTTAGGGAACGACTCTCTTGGTGCTCCTCTCCTCTCTGCGTATCTAACTATCTGCATACACAGGAACCACTTAATTCTGATTGGCTATTGATCTGAATGATCAATCAGAATGATCCTTCTGCTCTCTTACAAAAACAAGCACACATCAACATACGTCATCAGTTCAATTTTATAAGGTTTTACATTAAATTACATTAAGTTTTAATGTATGTCCCACATGTACTCTCTCTCATTCATTCCCAAGTATTCACACAAAAAAATAATTAGCTAACAATAATTTTGAATCATTTTTTATACTGTATAATATAGAGTAATTAAAAGATTTAAAAAGAAAATTTCAGTTAAATGATTTTACATACTGTGAGCTTTATTATGACTTCAGATGATAATAAAAGTCATTTGGTTAATTTTTCTAACTGAGTTTTGAAACATAAGTGTCAGTTTTATGACATTTAAGTAATTTTCTCAATCTCTGTAATGATAATAGATAAAAATCTGAAATTTTAACACGATCCCTTCCTTAATAACAAAAGATTGTGAATCAAGTTTAGACAAAATCGGATGATAATTACTATGGTTTATTTAGATTCATAGGGGGTATGAATTTGCATACCGACTGAATGTTACTTTAGACCGTTCTCATGTCTGGTGGCATCAGCTGCGCTGTGAGTCAGAGCGAAGAAAAAACGTAGCCATCCTGAAGCCACCATGCCACATGGGTCCGTGCCTTACTGCATTGAATGTTATCTCATAATAACTTGCCTCATTACTACATATCACATTGTTAGCAGTGTGAGACACACACAGCTCTATGTGGCAACGCAGGCCAGCGATGGCTAGCAGGTGGCCACCTTCTACCTTGGCGAGGAGATGCACGTGTATGCACTCTGCGTTGCAGACATCAGACTGACCAACAGCAAGTTGTGTGGCAGTTGCACTTTTACCCAGCCCGTGGTCATGTAGTTCACAACATTGGTCTTGCCTTGGTGTGGTGACATTGTGCTGCTTACTCCACCTATTACCATTTTGAAGTGCAGGTCATGCCGAGCATGACTAGCCCACCTCGCAGTCGTTTTCCATATGTGCTATTATCACCCATATCCCACTTGCTAAGCTACTACATACTTTATACTGCTATTTAGAGCCACGTTCAGTAGCAGCCTTATTGTCATTGATTCCATGTTCTGTGTTTATTGAATTGAGAGGTTCAGGCCTGTTTGTAACCTGAAGACCTATGATGATAATTTCACAAGCCAATTCTCTGATTAACTGATCAAGATAATTTATGGATATTTAGAACAATTTCACACAATTCCCTGTTCTTACTAGAACAAAAACCACATATTATCCTTAAATGAGATTTCTGTTATCAAATATTCAGTATTTAAGACTGCATTTTCCTCAAAATATTATCCAATGATATCATACTAATCAATGAAAGTATGCAAATAAGATAACTTCATAATACTTTAATGACCAAAATTCACAGACAAAGACTGAGGAAATGTTGAAATATCAATGCAATAGTGGTGTTATAATTTTGTGAAACTTTTTGATTTATTTCACTTATTTAAAATTTACACCTCTGAGTTGTTTAGAGATATCGTAAGCACTACTTTGCATTATCGATAGGTTTTTCTTTGAGTAATGTAAAAAAAATTTAAAATATGTAATTTTCAGTTGAGGCCTAGAAAGGGTCAGAGGGGTCAGTTTTGCCGTTTCCGTTGGAGCTGCCACCACGAGAGGAGCCATATGTGCTATTATCACCCATATCCCACTTGCTAAGCTACTACATACGTTATACTGCTATTTAGAGCCACGTTCAGTAGCAGCCTTATTGTCATTGATTCCATGTTCTGTGTTTATTGAATTGAGAGGTTCAGGCCTGTTTGTAACCTGAAGACCTATGATGATAATTTCAAAAGCCAATTCTCTGATTAACTGATCAAGATAATTTATGGATATTTAGAACAATTTCACACAATTCCCTGTTCTTACTAGAACAAAAACCACATATTATCCTTAAATGAGATTTCTGTTATCAAATATTCAGTATTTAAGACTGCATTTTCCTCAAAATATTATCCAATGATATCATACTAATCAATGAAAGTATGCAAATAAGATAACTTCATAATACTTTAATGACCAAAATTCACAGACAAAGACTGAGGAAATGTTGAAATATCAATGCAATAGTGGTGTTATAATTTTGTGAAACTTTTTGATTTATTTCACTTATTTAAAATTTACACCTCTGAGTTGTTTAGAGATATCGTAAGCACTACTTTGCATTATCGATAGGTTTTTCTTTGAGTAATGTAAAAAAAATTTAAAATATGTAATTTTCAGTTGAGGCCTGGAAGGGGTCAGAGGGGTCAGTTTTGCCGTTTCCGTTGGAGCTGCCACCACGAGAGGAGCCGCCGGAGGCACTGGCCGGGTTGCCCGCAGGGCTGCAGCCCGTGCGCACACCAGAGGGTGGCGACAGCAAGCGGCGTGAGGCGCGCATGGTCTGGATGGTGCGCTTCGCGGAGCTCGTCTGAAGTGGCCAGAACGACTCGTTGTAAAAGCACAGGAGATGTGAAATAAATGTCAATTTTTGACAAGAACAACAGTTCTTATTTTCACATTTCCATAACACACTATTGACAGTAAAAAAATATCACAACAGTGTAAGGGAGGTTGCCTGACAGGATGCCAGGCATTGTTGCATTCATATGATCTGCGATTTTTTAAAAATCACTTACAATAGATGTTGAAATAGGACTGTTGAAAATCATGGAGCCAATAGTTTCCCTACCTCTACCTGGACTACAACCTGATCGTGACCTATTATTGGTCTCATGCCACTGTTTATAGGTGAGTTCGGCTGCCAACATCCATGTGCCCTTTGATGCTCTGTTATATTATGGGGCATGCACTGACACCATATTGGCCTGAAAATAAGCTACCACCACACATAAGCCATGCTCCTAAATATTGAGAAAGAAATTTAAAAAAAGATTTTGCGCCACAATAAGCTGCACACGGATTGAGAGGAGAAAAATTACCAAAACTTTTTATGTATTTAAATGAAAGAGGTAGGTATGTACTACAAACATTTGTTTAAACATTTGATACAACACATTGGCAACATATTTTGTTTTATTTACTCTCATCAATATCAGTCTGATATTCACTTCATCACTCACACTCTGACCCTTCTCTTCCGACCGTATGCCATACTCACTGCCAGACAGTGCATTCAATATGCAGCATTTCTTGAATCCCTTGATAATGGACTTTGATGATATTTAGGACCATGGAATATGAATCTAGTTGCATAAAAGGATGACTTGTGGGTTCTTATTCTTAGCATACGGTGTAAGAATATGACCTTCTTCCAGGAGCCAATCTGAATACACCTGATGGAGGTTGTTCTTGAATGATTTGTTTATCTAGGACCTGTAGTTTTGATGTCTTTTTTTTATACTGCAACAAGATCAGTCTTTTGCACAGTAAGTTTATCTTTTACTTCAGCAGTTAGAGTTTCTGTAAAAGCATTCAAAACTAGCATCCGTCTTTAGTATGCAGTGCCCCATGTCAGTGATTCCAACCAGCAGACAACCAGTCAATCATCAACTGCATTGTCATCCAGCCCTTTCAGAGGCCGCAAATCACTAAGCCGATAGGAAAGTTTTCTTTCAGCATGATTTTTCTCTTCAGAATGATAACGGATAACTTTAGCCCATCCAGCTGTAACAGTTAACATCACAGCTATTAAGTTTTTTCATGTCCAGTTCCTCTTAATGAGATACACTTTGCCCCTTTCATGTCTACTGTTGTACTGCTCGGCATGCAAAAAAAAATTGGCGTTTCATGAGTACTGTCAAAACTGATGAAAAGGGTATAACTGACACTTTTGTAACTGGATGACGCAATGCAGGGAGCTGACCAGCTTATCCTCAAAATCTGCAGGCATTCTCTGTGATAGTGTAGTACTTCATCGGACAGCAAAGCCATTTCTCTGCATAAACTGACAACACCAACCAATACTCACATGAAATTCTCATTGTGGCACATTTAAGACTTTTATGTTTTCCCAGGTCTTCAGTTGGATGCTTTCTCGTAAGATAGACATCCCATCTTAGAGATATGGAATTCATCCTTATCATGTGGTGTCTTCCCACAGCAACTGAAAATCGCAAAAGTAATACCCCTACACAAAAAAGATGATCAGTAATGTATGGGTAACTATAGGCCTGTGTCTCTACTGTCACGGTTTTCAAAAATTACTGATAAAGTGTTCCTTTCACAACTAACTACATTCTTCAACATCATTTCTGGATGTCAACAGTTTCCAACCACAGCTGTCAACTGAAACAGCCACTTTCAATGTGGTTAACCCTGTCTTAAATCCAGTTGACAACCACAGAAAAGTCTCAGGTTTATTCTTGGGCCTAATAAAAGCGTTTGATGTGATTGATCATTCCATGTTCTTGAGAAAGCTTGAATGGTATGGTGTAAGAGGTGTGCCAAATGAGTGGATTAAATCATATTTGGAATATTGCTTTCAGGTAACCGAAATCAAGTACATGGAAGGAAATGAACTCCAGGTACACCTTTCAGAACCATGTGGACTACGTCATGGTGTTCCACAGGGCTCTTTCTTTTTTGGTATACATGAATGATTTCCCATTATGCATTAGGGATTCTGAATCAGTACTGTTTGCAGACAACACCAGTCTATTGACTGAAGGAAATAAAGAAGAAAATGTTACTGCATCTGCAAAAGGTATCACAAAAGAAATATCTGAATTGTTTACCAAAAACAGGCTAATAGTTGATTCCCAAAAACAGTACTGATAAATTCCCATGCAGATAAAAAAGTAAAAAAATAAATAAAAATTGTAGCGTAACCAGTAATATGTGCAGATACCCAAAACATTAATGCTGTCACTGACACTAAGAAGTTGAAACTGAGATCAAGGAAGAGAAGCCAAAAGACTCCTATGGAAACTTGGCATCCAGTGTAGGTATCTCTCTCTCTCTCTCTCTCTTCAGCTAAGATAAAAAGTACAGGGCTTTTACAAATGATTGAAGCGATTTCATAAATTCACACTACAGACACGTAGAAAAACTCATAAAGTTTTGTTTGGCTGAAGCCGTACTTCAGGTTTCTGCCGCCAGAGCGCTCGAGAGCGCAGTGAGACAAAATGGCGACAGGAGCCGAGAAAGCGTATGTCGTGCTTGAAATGCACTCACATCAGTCAGTCATAACAGTGCAACGACACTTCAGGACGAAGTTCAACAAAGATCCACCAACTGCTAACTCCATTCGGCGATGGTATGCGCAGTTTAAAGCTTCTGGATGCCTCTGTAAGGGGAAATCAACGGGTCGGCCTGCAGTGAGCGAAGAAACGGTTGAATGCGTGCGGGCAAGTTTCACGCGTAGCCCGCGGAAGTCGACAAATAAAGCAAGCAGGGAGCTAAATGTACCACAGGATGGTGCTCCACCGCACTTCCATCATGACGTTCGGCATTTCTTAAACAGGAAATTGGAAAACCGATGGATCGGTCGTGGTGGAGATCATGATCAGCAATTCATGTCATGGCCTCCACGCTCTCCTGACTTAACCCCATCCAATTTCTTTCTGTGGGGTTATGTGAAAGATTCAGTGTTTAAACCTCCTCTACCAAGAAACGTGCCAGAACTGCGAGCTCGCATCAACGATGCTTTCGAACTCATTGATGGGGACATGCTGCGCCGAGTGTGGGAGGAACTTGATTATCGGCTTGATGTCTGCCGAATCACTAAAGGGGCACATATCGAACATTTGTGAATGCCTAAAAAAACTTTTTGAGTTTTTGTATGTGTGTGCAAAGCATTGTGAAAATATCTCAAATAATAAAGTTGTTGTAGAGCTGTGAAATCGCTTCAATCATTTGTAATAACCCTGTATTTATTGTAACGTTAAAGATGATCTAGGCCTCCAAAAGCTGGGTGTGTATCGCATTCTATGGGAATTTGGCATGTCATACATTGGGCAGACTATCAGAACAGTCGATGAGAGGTGTAAGGACAGCAGCGATACAAGAAAATTGGATGTTGTTGAGTGCTGCCTTGATAATAATCATGAATAAAATCAGTGTAGTAATGCAAACACCAAGTTTCTAGGACAGCATAACTAAGAAGTCTATTGAAATTAAGATGTCAAAAAACCTAATAAATGGAAACGTCAGTTTTAGCTGAAATAACACTTGGGGCCCGGCACTCAATTTATTAAAATCTCGCCGACCATGACATCCATCAGAGTTTGAAAATCCTGAAGGGATCTCCGTTTCATGGAATATCAGTGCATGCTCTGTAAAACAAAAGAGCATCAAAGGGCACAGTGGCCATTGGGAAATGAACTCAGCTTTAAACAAGTGGTGTAAGACCAACAATAGTCCATAGCCTGGTTGGAGTGTAGGCAGCAAATACATGTAACAGCAAAACTCAGAGTACCTGAAGAAGATGGATGAGTCAGTCATCAAATTATTGTGCAGAAAATGGAAACAACAACTCACCTGAACACCAGGATAAGCTCACTATTAATCGATCATGTTGAGAAAACATGAAAGATCAAAGCAAATACCTACTTTTAAGCAACTGTACTTATGTGCTAATTATGTACTCGGCATCAGATTCCTAGGTATTGGATCTTTATGTTGATCCTTCCTTGTAACAAACACATGTGCCTTCAAACAATAATCAAAACTGCATGTCAGTTGAGGTGGCAACACACCTAGTCTAAATGGAAAGGAAGAATGATCAGTTGGGTTTCTGGGTTTTCTCTAACTGGCAAAAACATTTGCTTTGAACAAATGTATTTGCAAAAAGCACACATAAAGTGAGAATTATTTACAAGTGCTGATCTCATTTAATTAAATGCCTGAGTACCCAAGACAACTTTTGAACTAACAGTGCTGTACAGGTGATGCTGCTGTAGTCCATATTGCTGGGGTATGCAGAAAGAACTAAATGGTCCACTGGTGCTGCATCTGTCTAACGCATCCTTGGCACCCACCAGCGAGTTTGCATCTGTCCTGCAACCTCATACACACTCTATTCCATTGTTCCACACTGTCTCCTACTCATAATGTATGAAGTCACATGTCCCACGATAGAATGCCCATCTTTCATTTCCACATGTTGCAACAGAATGCCCAAGCCTTTCCTCAACAGCCTACAGGATCGCCTTGACCCCATCTCTCACCACTTGGCATTCTATTAAGGTGAGATTTCAGATTTCCTGTTCTGATGGACAAGGAAGGTGTTTCGTGTGACAGAAGTGTTACTCCTTGTATGATGAGACTCTGTGAAAGTGCCTGCAATTGGTTTCTGCTTCAGACCTCTGTCTCTGGAGCAACTTGGTGGAGAGTTCCATTACGTCTGTGTCATTTCCCAACAGCATACAAGAAATTTGCAGTGGCCACTCTAGTCTCTAGAAAACACAGCCAACTATTACACTAAGCAGCCCACTGCTTCACAATAGGGATCTTGAGTCTCCATACCCACAAATTCTTAAACCTGCAGATATTTCTCAGTTGGTGTTGAGACACCATTTGCTTCAACCATATTAAATCAACAGAGTATGCTTTCTGCACAAGATATTAGACTGAGAAGGCCTGAATCACCTTCATCACTTTGCTTGTTTATAGTCAAGAAGTATCTAACAGCTTGTAATGTCTTCTCCATAGACCCTCTGAAAGTAGAGGGTGCCACAGAAAAATAATTTGTAGTATTTATCAATTGGATATTGAGCACTCATCAGTTGATTGAGAGCACAAGCACTGTGATACAATTAGACTTGCAATTTTTATTAACACTTTTTATCACAAAGTTTCATATTTATATGCCACTATACAACTGTTTAAGAGCAAAGCAGCTTTCCTATGAAGATCATGCTAGATGAGCTGCAGAGAGAAATTCAGGCATTAAATTGAAAGCAGATCAGGCCACAGCAATGATCGGCTAAAGACCCCGAATAGCAGTCAGGACAGAAGTCTAAACAGAACTGATGCTGGTGCACAGTGTTCAGTTTAATGCTTCGCACCAACAGCAACAAACTGCACCTTTCGTAAAATGCAAAAGTGATATTTTCTTGTGCAGTGCTAGTGGTGTCAACAATGCCCCCACGTATCCAAAAAATATGCACCGAGTACCAATCTTCTGGGTGAGTTTGGTTACAATTGCAATTTTTTTCCACATTAACAAGCTGCTGTTTAACAAACCCTGCATACAGTTCATCTGAAATCATTTGCACCGCCATGCAGATCAGATCAAGTTAAGCCACTCATAAACGCTTTCCTGGATTTCCTTCTGTTGTGCAGTTGTCCCACGAGAGCTTTTCTGATAATTGTAAATCTATAGATTCCCTTTAGGAAACTTTCAGCTATTTATGAGAAATCTAGATATATCATTAGCCACCTGTCAGATGAAAATAAACAGTTGGTAGTGTCTGGAGCTTTCAAAGTAGATTTCTTAAAAGATACAGACAGGAAAAATGAACTAGAATCATTATTTGGGTGTTTCAATTTAATTTCAGTAGTCAGTTTTCCAGCATATGAAGTAAACTAGTAGGACACTGATAACATTTTCATAAACAAGTGCTCAAGGTAAAACAATTAATGTGCACCCAATTGCTAATGCTAATGGACTATCTGATCATGATGCACAGTTAATGGTAATAAACAGTATGGCACCTTACAACCCAGAGGCAGCTTCATACAAAACAGTGGGGCTTATTAATGACAACAGGATACAATGTTTTAAGAGTAAGCTAAAAGTGGTGGTATGGGATGAGGTATATGTACGAAGAGATAATGTCAGATTCAATTTATTCCATAGAAAATTAGTGTCAATATTTGAAAGTTGCTCTCCTAAAAAATTATCCAGAAAGTCCATTAAAAACCAAGTAAGCCATGGATAAGGAGGGAATTAAAATCTCATGTAAGAGGATGAGGGAAATTTATAAAGGCCAAGGTAAGTGAAGATCAGACTTTACTTACTACTTTATTATTTTAAAGAAAGTCATTAAAATGTTTAGAAGTGTGCGCGTCCATCTGACATTACTTGCATACTTTCCATCATACTTTACTTGCATACTTTCCATCACACTTTCTTGCATACTTTCCATCAGACATTACTTGCATACTTTAGTATTTTAAGGAAAGTGATTAAAACGTTCAGAAGTATGCATGTCCTGACAGAAATAAATAATGCCTACAATAAGATTAAAACTATATGGGACGCTGTCAGATGGAGACAGGGCAGTTAGTCAGTGTACAAGATTCCATAACAATGAAATTAAATGACAATGTTGTGACTGATTATTCAAGTTGCAAGTACCTATAACAATCAATTTCTAAATGTAGAAGCAAATATAGGATTAGATGGTTCAGTTGAGGAGGTAAGAGAATATATTAAAAATATCCTTCCATAAAATGTTAAGCAAATAGAAGTAGCACAACATTCTCCTCTGAAATTCACATCATTATAAAAATTCTAAGAAACAAAAGCTCATGTCATGTTCATGGAATTTCAAAGAGAATTCTGAAAAGTTGTTTCAACTTAATAAACAATGTGTCACTGGCATAGGGAAATTTTCCAGACAAGTTACAATACGCAGTTGTTAAATCACTTCACAAGAAAGGTGACAAAACAGACTTACACAATTATCATCCAATTTCCTTACTGATATCTTTCCCAAGACATTTGAAAAAGTAATTTACTCAAGATTAGTTGCACACTTAAGTGGAAACAATATACTTAGCAATCATAGTTTGAATCTCAGATGGGTTGCTTGATTCAGAATGCTATTTATACATTCACTCATCAAACAAAAGAAGCCTTAAATAATGAAATATTGCTGGTTGGTATTTTTGTGACCTTTCCAAGGCAATTGATCAGAAAAACTCATGTTTTGTGGAATTGATGGCTTACACTCAGGTGGTTTGAATTAAACTTGACAAACAACACAGAAAAGGTTGTGTTGAATAATTCAGACAATGTGGGGAAGGTAGAAAATTTTAGTGACTGGGGTAAAAATTTCAAAAGCAGTCAGATAGACTCTGATTTTAGATTGACTCCTGTTTCCTTATGTATGTGAATGACCTTTCACTTCACACTCAACAAGCAAAATTGATAATTTTTTGCAGATGATAGTGTTATAACCAATCCCATAAGAGGAAAAGCAACAGAAGATTTGGTAACTGATATTTTCCAAAGGGAAATGGATAGGCTAAAGTTAGATATAGTGGGAATTACTGAAGTTCAGTGGCAGGAGGAACAAGACTTCTGGTCAGATGACTACAGGGTTATAAATACAAAATCAAATACGGGTAATGCAGGAATAGGTTTAATAATGAATAAAAAAATAGGAATGCGGGTGAGCTACTACAAACAGCATAGTGAGTGCATTATTGTGGGCAAGATGGATATGAAGCCCACGCCCACCACAGTAGTACAAGTTTATATGCCAACTAGCTCCGCAGATGACAAAGAGAATGACGAAATGTTGGATGAGATAAAAGAAATTATTGAGATAGTGAAGGGAGACGAAAATTTAATAGTTATGGGTTACTGGAAGTTGATGGTAGGAAAAGGAAGAGAAGGAAACATAGTAGGTGAATATGGAATGGGGGTAAGGAATGAAAGAGGAAGCAGCCTGGTAGAATTTTGCACAGAGCATAACTTAATCATAGCGAACACTTGGTTCAAGAATCATGGCGATACTGGAAGGTTTCAAATAGATTATATAATGATAAGACACAGATTTAGAAACCAGGTTTTAAATTGTAAGACATTTCCAGGGGAAGATGTGGACTGTGACCACAATCTATTAGTTATGAACTGTGGATTAAAACTGAAGAAACTGCAAAATGGTGGGAATTTAAAGAGATGGGACCTGGATAAACCGACTGAACCAGAGGTTGTACAGAGTTTCAGGGAGAGCATAAGGGAACGATTGACAAGAATGGGGAAAGAAATATAGTAAAAGGAGAATGGGTAGCTTTGAGAGACGAAATAGTGAAGGTAGCAGAGGATCACGTAGACAAAAAGATGAGGGCTACTATAAATCCTTGGGTAACAGAAGAGATATTGAATTTAATTGATCAAAGGAGAAAATGTAATATAAAAATGTAGTAAATGAAGCAGGCAAAAAGGAATACAAAAGTCTCAAAAATGAGATTGACAGGAAGTGCAAATGGCTAAGCAGGGATGGCTAGAGGACAAATGTAAGGATGTACAGGAGTATATCCCTAGGGGTAAGATAGATACTGCCTACAGGAAAACTAAAGAGGCCTTTAGAGAAAAAAGGACCACTTGAATGAATATCAAGAGCTCAGATGGAAACCCAGTTCTAAGCAAAGAAGGTGGAAGGAGTATATAGAGGGTCTATACAAGGGCACCTCCCCCCATGAACCATGGACCTTGCCATAGGTGGGGAGGCTTGCGTGCCTCAACAATACAGATAGCCGTACCGTAGGTGCAACCACAATGGAGGGGTATCTGTTGAGAGGCCAGACAAACGTGTGGTTCCTGAAGAGGGGCAGCAACCTTTTCAGTAGTTGCAGGGGCAACAGTCTGGATGATTGACTGATCTGGCCTTGTAACACTAGCCAAAATGGCCTTCCTGTTCTGATGCTGCGAACGGCTGAAAGGAAGAGGAAACTACAGCCATAATTTTTCCCGAGAGCATGCAGCTTTACTGTATGATTAAATGGTGATGGCGTCCTCTTGGGTAAAATATTCCAGAGGTAAAATAGTCCCCCATTTGGATCTCTGGGCTGGGACTACTCAAGAGGATGTTGTTATCAGGAGTATTTAGTATTGGAGGGCAGCATGGAGGCTAAAAATCGTAGAGGGAGACCAAGAGATGAATACTCTAAGCAGATTCAGAAGGATGTAGGCTGCAGTAGGTACTGGGAGATGAAGAAGCTTTCACAGGATAGAGTAGCATGGAGAGCTGCATCAAACCAGTCTCAGGACTAAAGACCACAACAACAACAACAATACAAGGATGATGTTCTTGAAGACAATGTTATGGCAATGGAAGAGGATGCAAATGAAGATGAAATGGGAGATATGATACTGCGTGAAGAGTTTGACAGAGCACTGAAAGACCTAAGTTGAAACAAGGCTCTGGGAGTACACAACATTCCAGTAGAACTACTGATAGCCTTGGGAGAGCCAGCCCTGACAAAACTCTACCATCTGGTGAGCAAGATGTATGAGACAGGCGAAATACCATCAGACTTCAAGAAGAATATAATAATTCCAATCCCAAAGAAAGCAGATGTTGACAGATGTGAAAATTACCGAACTATCAGTTTAATAAGCCATGGCTGCAAAATACTAACATGAATTTTTTACAGATGAATGGAAAAACTGGTAGAAGCTGGCCTCAGTGAAGATCAATTTGGAGTCCGTAGAAATGTTGGAACATGTAAGGCAATACCGACCCTACGACAGAAAATAGATTAAGGAAAGGCAAACCTAGATATCTGGCATTTGTAGACAGAGAGAAAGCTTTTGACAATGTTGACTGGAATACTCTCCTTCAAATTCTGAAGGTGGCAGGGGTAAGATACAGGGAGCAAAAGGCTATTTATGATTTGTACAGAAACCTGATGGCAGTCGAGGGGCATGAAAGGGAAGCAGTGGTTGGGAAGGGAGTGAGACAGAGTTGTAGCCTGTCCCCAATGTTATTCAATCTGTATACTGAGCAAGCAGTAAAGGAAACAAAAGAAAAATTCAGAGTAGGAATTAAAATCCATCGCGAAGAAATAAAATCTTTGAGGTTCACTGATGACACTGTAATTCTGTCAGAGACAGCAAATGACCTGGAAGAGCAGCTGAACGGAATGAACAGTGTGTTGAAAGAAGGATATAATATGAACACCAACAAAAGCAAAATGAGTATAATGGAATGTAGTCAAATTAAATTGGGTGGTGCTGAGGGAATTAGATTAGGAAACGAGACACTTAAAGTAGTTTTGCTATTTAGGTAGCAAAATAACTGATGATGGTCAAAGTAGGGAGGATATAAAATGTAGACTGGCAATGCCAAGGAAAGCGTTTCTCAAGAAGAGAAATTTGTTAACATGAAGTAAAGATTTAAGTGTCAGGAAGCCGTTTCTGAAAGTATTTGTAAGGAGTGTAGCCTTGTATAGAAGTGAAACATGGATAATAAATAGTTCAGACAAGAAGAGAATAGAAGCTTACGAAATGTGGTGCTACAGAAGAGTGCTGAATATTAGATGGGTAGATCACATAACTAATGAGGAGGTATTGAATAGAATTGGGAAGAAGAGAAATTTGTGGCACAACTTTACTAGATGAAGGGGTCGCTTGGTAGGACATATTCTGAGGCATCAAGGGATCACCAGTTTAGTATTGGAGGGCAGTGTGGAGGGTAAAAATTGTAGATGGAGACCAAGAGATGAATACACTAAACACATTCAGAAGGATATAGGTTGCAGTAGGTACTGGGAGATGAAGAAGCTTGCACAGGATAGAGTAGCATGGAGAGCTGCATCAAACCAGTCTCTGGACTGAAGACCACAACAGCAACAATATTTTCCAAAGAATTATTAAGTGGTTTAGTAAAAATGGACTCTCCCTAAATTTTGAAAAAAACTTACTACATTCAGTTCTTTACACCAAATAGAGTCATACCAACAGTGGATATAGCACATGAGCTGGAGTCAGTAAACAGGGCCGAATGCTCCAGACTTTTGATGTGCATACTGATGAAGACTTGGACTAGAAGAAGCATATTAGAATACTACTAAACTTCTCAAGCAATTAAGTTCAGCTACTTTTGTTCTTAGCACAATTGCTAATCTTGGAAACAAATATATAAACCTCCTAACATATTCTTCACATTTCCAATCAATAATGTTGTAACAGGATAATTTTCTGAGTTAGCTCATCACCTAGAAAAAAAAAGTACTGATTGCACAAATGCGAGCAGTAAGAACATCATGGTGTTGACCCATGGACGTTATGTAGATACCTCTTCAAGGAGCTAGGCATTTTAACTGTCCCATCACAATATGTGTATTCGTTAATGAAATTTGTCATAAATAATCCATCACAATTTGAGAACAGTGATGTACATACCCACAACATCAGAGGGAAAAATGAAATTTATTACCCACTGTTGAAGTTGTCAGTGGCTCAGAAAGTGGATCAATGCAGCAACAAAAAGTTTTGATGATAAAACAGATAATGAGGCAAGTTTTAAATCTAATTTAAAATCATTTTCCCTGAACAACTCCTAATATTCCACTGATGAATTTCTACTTAAAAATGGTAGCCAACATAAAAAATTGTATTTGCATGAGTAGGGCTTTTTAGAATATGTATGATGCCTTGTGAGCCCCCGAAGTTACTCCTACATATAATCAACACTCTCCAACCAAGATAACATCCTGTGTCCTCCCTACCAAAAAGTTCTCATTCCAGTCGCAAATTTCATTTCATACTCCATATGACTGTACTTTTGACAATAAGCATAGGTTTAGTACTGAGTCAAATGCTTTTTGGAAATCAAGAAACACTGCATCTATCTGGCTGCCTTGATCCAAAGCTTCAGTATGTCATGTAAGAAAAGTACAAGTTGGTTTTCATGATCGATGTTTTCGAAATCTGTACTGGTTGGCATTGAGGAGGCCATTCTGCCCAAGATCCTCATTATGTTTGAGCTCAGAATATGTCCTAAGATTCTACAACAAATCAATGCCAAGTATATGGGACAGTAGTTTTGTGGATCACATCCACTACCCTTCTTGTGGACAGGTGTGACTTGTGCCTTTTTCCACGAACTGGGCATGGATTTTTGTTCAAGGGATCTATGATAGATTACAGTTAGCTACAACTTCAGTATAGAATCTGAAAGGGATTTCATTGGGGCCTGGAGTTCTGTTCAGTTTCAATGATTTCAGGTGTTTATCAACACCACTGACACTAATATTTATTTCATTCATCTTCTGGGTGGTACGAGGATTAAATTGGGGCAATCCTCCCGGGTTTTCCTTTGTGAAGAACATTTGAAAATGGAGTTAAGCATTTCAGCTTTTGGTTTGCTACCCTAAATTTCAGTTACTGTCTCATCCGCTAGGGACTGGACACTAACTTTGTTGCCACTAACAGCATTTACATATGACCAGAATTTCTTTGGGTTTTGTAAAAGATAACGTGACAATATTCTGCTATGGTAGTCACTGAAGGCATCATGCATTGCTCTCTTGACAGCCAAATGCATTTCATTCAACATCTCTCCACCTATAGACCTTCACTTATGCAGCAATCTCTGTTTCTTTAGGAGTTTCTTTATAGTGACTGTATATCATAGAGGTTCCCTCCCATTATGAACTGTTCTACTGTGTACACATCTATCCAGTGTTTGGTCAACTATTCTTTTAAACTTGAGCCAGAGTTCCTCTGTATCTTCTTGAGCTATACTAAAAGTTTCCAGTTCCTAATTGAGATATGACACAACTGATTTTTTATCTAGTTTACTGAAGTTATACATCTTTCTGCTTGGTTTAATTGTCCTTTGTACTCTGGTGATCATTGTTGCCACAACCACATCATGGTCACTGATAACAGTGTCAGTGTGGACATCCTCCAAGCAGTCAGGTCTATTTTTTGCCATTAGATCCAATATATTTCCATCATGAGCGGGGTTATGAAGTATATGCTCTAGGTAGTTTTCAGAGAAGGCATTTAGTAATGCTTCATAAGATGTCTTAGCACATCTACCCCTAACAAAACTGGTATTTACCCAATTGATTGTTGGATGATTAAAATCTTCACTGATTATAACAGTAGTAATGACTGGGGAACTTACGTACAAGTGAGCTGAGGTTTTCTCTAAAGTTTTCAGTTACATCATGAGATGAGTCTGGCGAGTGATAGAAGGATCCAATTATCATTTTATGCCCACTCTTCATATTGAGTCTTGGCCAGATGATCTCACATGCAGCTTCAATTTGTATCACAGTGAATTAGAGTTTCTTTTCCACTGCGACAAAAAACTACCTCCATGCTGAGTTCATTATGAGTTTTCAATCACCATGTGGCATGAAAACACAGTTCTTCATTTTCAGTCACCTAGACATATGTTTATGGTAATTTACTTTAACAGCACATGAGTAGCACACATAGTCTTTGTCGTTAAAATTTTTTAGATACTTTGCAAATAATAAGCCGGAATTTATATCAATTTTCATGAACTGAAAATTTATTACAATTCCAATCTGCGCCATCTTGAACTTAATCTCTGAATGTCCCTAACTTTGTCTAGATTATACACATTAGTTTGGAATATTTTTGTGTGAGGTCAACATATTGTAGAGTAGTATGTGTTTATCTCTTTTCCTTTGATCTTTTACAATATTTACATAACTACATACTTCTGTCTCTGAATGCAATTCACACAGTATTTCCATGGGAAATCAATAGATAGCTTTAAGAGAGGAATGCGACTAAAAGCACATGGTTTTTTATCTTCAGTAAATTTGTGATTAGCTATTTTAACAGTTAAAGACTTTGTTCTTATAAAATCAGTCTGTTGCATCTCAGTAACATTAAATCTTCTTCTTTTACTAGTATCTTTAATAATCTGTGCCCACTCATTGGGTGTATAAACATATATTCGCTTCTTCTCTTTCTTCTCTGTTAGCCCAAATTTCCCATCACATGATAGATAACTATGACCTGAAACTAGATACTTGTGTTCTATTTCTTTGACATTTTTTGTGAACAATTTGTAACCAGAAGCACACTAAAGGCATATTTTTGTTTTGTGAAAAAACTTACAGAATACACAGTTAATTTATCAATATCTTGCAGCAATTCAGATAAATATTTAACTAAACACAATATTTCATCAGCACCACGGCCAGCAATATTTTCTGACTATACAAAGAGATTTACGTTATCTGTAGTACAATTTTGAACACAAAAATTATAGGCCAAGAGCTGTCTTTTGGAAAAAATAGAAAGAAACCTCAATAATCTGTATATGTGGAGTTGGCAGCACTTACTAAACATCATAGCTTTTACAGAACTATATTCCTTGGAATAAGCAATATCAGCTTTTAAGTTGTTACATGCTGCCTGTGCCTTTAACTAGTGCAAGTTTAACTCTTGCTCACATGTCCAGGGCCACCAAATTATAGTGTTCCTTCACTCTGCTTCTTTTCTACTGTCCTAGAAAGTCTCCCATTGCTAACCCCAAGCAAACATGAATGCTTTTTTACAAATGCTTTTGTCACAGCCCTGAACTGAAGTGTAGTACTCTTGTGTGTTCTGTCTCCTGCTTTCATTATCATTAGCAGCATACCTTTTCCTAACACCTTTTATTTTGACACATTCATTAAGGAATGCATTTTGCATACTAAAATCACCAATATCCCAGAACTGCTTGGACACTGCTTCATGTTCTTCACCAAAACTTTCGTAATATTTATGTTCACAACCACATGGCACACCTTGTTTACATTCCTTGCCTTTCTGGCCAGTTCTACCTATGTACTCTTTTCCTGCATTCCTTTGCTGCTTTTATTGTTTCTGCCCATCAATTTACATTCCTTGTTTTTTCCCACAACTTCCTGATTTTTTGTTGTTTTTGCAATTTCTAACACTTGAGCTGTCACACTCATCTTGAACGCCATCCATCTTTGTTGTTACACATTACTTGGTTCTTACCTTTCATTGGCTGTTTGAGGCTGGGCCAGTGGGCTCACCCACTTAATGGGAAGATAATTTATCCTAATGGCAACAGATGGAGTCGACATTTCAACTTTCACAATGGGAAGCATTAGATTACTGTCTTTTGTTCTTCTTCTGTTTATTTCTCTCTCTCTCTCTCTCTCCACCCCCACTATAACGTGGAGCCCCAGGAATATCAGGGAACTGATGTTCAATCTGCCATCCTGTCATCATCATCGTCATCATCATCTGTGGATGCCCATGTATGTGATTGCGGTGACCACTGTTGCTCAGCTGTCTACTCAACATCCATGCCAGTCAAATTCATAGTCTGTGGTGAAGTGATAACAGGTAGCAGATGTAGGTTGGCCCCCGGCTGTATCTGTACTGGTGATCTCCTCTCCAAGGTGAGGCAGCTTTCACTGCTCGATTGAAACTGTCTCCTCATACGCATTTCAAAAAAAATAAAAAAAATAAATAAATAAGTGTGTTTTCTTCTTTTGACTTAATGTCCAGTGCATGGTGGTGTGAAAGGCGGGTGGACGGAATCATCTCACGGCCAAACATGAGCAGAATTGCAGTCAGCTGCAGCAGAGGTCTAGTCTCATGGAGTAGCTTCCAAAACTCAGAAATGTTCATTGCTGGCGGAATCTGTGTGGGTTTGCCCACAGTGAGCTCAGCACACAGTCTCAAGTTTTTCCCATAGACAAACTGTGCTGCTATATACCCTACATCTTGTTTCAGAGCTGTCCTTAACCCAGCAGGACTAAAGACAAGATGTCTGTCCACTTTTCACCTCTACACATCAACACCATCTTTAAGGAGCAGCACAGTTATTCCATCATCCAATCACTTGCGAGTTGGCAACTTGTGGTGCAAATGTGTGAGCAACTGCACAGTCAAAGCAATTCCTCAAACAATGATGCTCCAAACTGCCTGCCTTAATTGGTGGTAATCACTTGTGGAGGCACAAATTATGAAATCCAGCCATAAAACAGTATCTTTGTCACTGTAACTGTGGTAATGTCTGCAATGGGATACACCTCAGGCCATCTTGTAAACAATCTACAACTGTCAGCAAGCGACATTATCTGAATATGGCAAGTTGTAGGCGTAAGTGCTGACACATGCCTACCTACTTTGCTTTGCTGGCAACATTGACATGTTCAACCCCCATGAAATCCTCCTTTATCCTGGGCCAAATCACTTTCTTTGTCAGTAACTGCACTGTGGCATGCATTCTGGATGAAAGACTGAAGCCCAAAATTGTTTGGGGATGAAGACTCAAAGTATATTATGTGCTTGGTCACACCACAAAGATATGTCCAATCCCAAGACATGCACCTGTGCTAATTCCAGGCTAGACTGCCATTGTTTCCACAGGAAACAAAGTTCAGGGTCCAGTCTTTGGACTTAGCAGTATCCTACCACTGTACAGCCTTTATGTTTGCACATCGTCTGGACAGAAAGTATGCGACCACATTTCTGCTTCCACTGATGTGACACACACCTGTCATAAGCTGTGACATAAACTCTGCATCAGGGAGACCTTTCAGAGGTTCCTCTTGCAAAGAGTGCAGCTAGAGCATCTGTGATGTGTTTACAAACATGGGCCTCTTGAATGAAGTGATGTGTATGAAAACAATGAAGAAAAGAATGTATGCTGGTGCTAAAGTGATAAAAATGCTTTTCTTGGTTATTTGTGGAATGTACATTTCACCTCATTCAAGGGAAAAAATAAAGCATGTATTAAACAATGGAAAATCCAGGATGGAATGTAACAATACCAGAGAAGGAAAGTTGCTACTCACCATTGTGCCTATCGTGACTCAGCATCTACGTTATATGGTGAGCAGCAACTTTCCTTCTCTGGTAAAGCATGTATTAAGATAAATTACACCTGATGATGGACCCATAGGGTCTGAAATACATTGTGTACTTAATAAAACACAAAGTTGTGATGGAGGGTGTTTGTTAATTCATACTTCCAATGCATTGTCATTGTAGATGGAGAAATGTTTCCCTTCACGTGAGTTTCTAAAATGCTGGGCAGCTCTCTATCGATGGCACTATAATTCTTCGCATCTGTGAGAAGCTGAGAAAAAAAAAATGCAAATGTTTGGCACATGCTGTCCATTAGCTGTGGTATGACTGCCCCCATTGCCACTTGACTAGCATCTACCATCGGTACCATAGGCATGTAATAGCATGGATGTGCAAGCAGAAAAGCCTGTGCTACTTAATATTTGACTCTGTCAAAAGCTTTCAGTTGCTCCAATTGTGTCTTCCTTGTTTCAGCCATATATTTTCCTTTTAGGAGTACAGTCAGTGGCACTAGCAATGCAGTGACATGGGTGGTGCTGCCGATTATAGTTTAGCATGCCCAGGAAACTTCTCAAATCTATGTATGTTTTAGGCAGAGATACGATGCTGACAGCAGCCATGCATTCCAACAATAGTGTTATTCTTGCCGATGAAACTTCAAAGCCTAGGATCATGATGCAGCATTTCCAAACACACATTTATCATAGTTGTCTACCACACCATAAACGCTAAAAAAAATGGCGCAGATGGACCTCGTGCTGAGTAATGGACTATAAGGAAACTAGAATCATCCATATAACAAAAGAGGATTTCGTGGTCCCTGAGCACTTGAGGGATGAAGCGCTGCTAAGTTTGGGCAGCATTCTTCGACTCATATGGTATATAACGTAATTCCGGGCCAACCTTCAACAGTGGTGGAGCAAGCCCATAGCATTCCATCATGAGCCATAAATGAGTTTAATATTCTGATCCTGTGATGCAGTACTATTCGGTTGGAAATGACTTATTGGTGGCATGCCTAGGTCTCAACTTGTGGCCACCAAAAATTCTGTTCCTGAATGTGTGTCCACCACAAAGAGTCGTTGGAGTATGCTGAGTGCACTCATAATAATGGCTCTTGGAGGATTAGGACCTGGCACATAAGGTCCACTAGTCATATCACAGAAATAAAATCATAGCTCCTTGAAGCTGAGATTCTTGTAGCCATATGTGAAAACAATGCACTGATGTCGTTTGTTGATTAATAAGTACTGCGCACAGGCTCAAATTTATGATGTTGCGCCCGTGTATTATACTGCATGGAAAAAAGTCTGTTGTCCTGTCTTCCATTTCAGAAAACTGAGACCCTCCAGAATTTGACCAATTTGCCGATCTTGTGCTGTGTGCAGGAAAATGTCGCAATGGTTCCTATGTGGAAATCTTCTTGTGTTGTGCACACGAGTGCGGACTGTGGAAGTTCTTGGTTATGAGTGACACCAGTATACCTGGCACAGTAGTTGCAGGATAGTAGGGAAGGGCATCTGAAAAATGCAGCAAATGGCCAATAGGGGCCTTTATAGGCTGTTGAAAGAGTTCAGATGTTTGCAAAGGGCCATGCACTTGAGTGCCCTGTCTCCAAGACACTGGTGAAACCAACACCAATACTCACAATATGATGAAAAAGACAGTTGCTACTCACCATATAGCAGAGATGCTGAGTTGTAAACAGGCACAACAAAAAGACTGTCAAACAAGTAAGCTTTTGGCCTCAGCAGCAAGAGACTGTGATCATCTGCATGTGAGTTGTGTTTTTGTGTGTGTGTGTGTGTGTGTGTGTGTGTGTGTGTGTGTGTTGTCTAATTTTGATGAAGGCCTTTTTGACTGAAAGCTTAATTGTTTGACAGTCTTCTGTGACTCAGCATTGGCACTCTATGGTGAGTAGCAACTATCCGTTTCATAATATTGTCATTATTCCATCCTGGATTTTCCGTAGTTTGGTTTTGGCCAGCACCATTAATCTATATCCTTATTTGTCCTGTCTAAAGTGCTGCCAATATTGAACTGTAGACCAGCAGCAATTGATTCTGCTTTCTCTGCCAACACTTTTAGAAGCTAGTATCGTTCCCATAGTATCAACTGTGGTGTTTGCCGTACTTCACTCGTGTGCTACTCTTTTAATGCTGCTGTTTCCAGTTGATCCGTCATTTTCCCTTGTTCCTACTTGGGACACCACTGTAGGATTTTATGAGTGACGCACTGATCCAGAATAATAGCACACACAGCTTGTTAATGAACGCTTTTAATACCCTCAAAGTTTACATAATACAATCTTGGTAGGTGACAAGAAAATGCACCAAACAGAACAAATGGGCTTACAAATGTCAAAATATATCTAACTGTAACAGTCAATTGTTGTTTGTGATTTCCTGGTCAATCTTCAGGTCACTACACTACTATCCTCCTCTAAAGTTGCAAAGTGGACAATGAAATGTCTACGAGACATAAATCTGCATCTGGGATTGGAATATCTTGACTGAAACTCATGTCTGTGGTTTGTTTTGATTCAAATTTAACTCAGCAAAACCTGTAATTAATGGATATAACACAAAATCACATCAAACAATTATGTGAAAATATAAATCCCTTGACCATGTTTAATTCACCTAACTTATTATTAAATTCAGTTTTTAATTCATCACCCTGAGCTTTTATATTTGCGTTATTAGAATTAATACAGCACCAACTCAATACCTTCAGCTTAGATGTGAACTCTTAAATCTGTCCTTAAATGGTTGCCAAGTTTTTCAAAAATTCTGTTTTAAGCATTGCTTCATGCTACTTGTCAAAATAGTTGTATAATGACCACAATACCAAACCTATAATTAATTTAAATCAGTTACTACCAGTAACAGTCTTCGGGACAACTTTGTTGCATACAACCCTAAAGAAAAACCTTCAATAAAAAAATCCACTTCTGACTGCCCACAACATTCCCACAATCAACAACATGTCAACTCAGATTTAATGCAGTGCACCAAACAACAATTGTGTAGCTTTCTGCAGTGCAAAGCTGGCAGAAAACTGTAACACAGAGCTTGGTGAACTGTGTTGCTCTACATGGGTGCAATGCTGGATCAGCCATTGCTGTAGGTCAACTAGCCACAGATGTAATTATTTTCAGCTACTGGTGCATTGTCGCTGACTGGTGAAACAATTTTAGCCATCTGAAGTGGCAGTCAACAATCCTCTAACTCATGGGCTTATGAAAATTTTCTTCAGTGTAACTGTAATCAATGAATTTAATGATGGCTCATGGACCACACGATTCTTAATGCCTTTTCAGTGCACTGCTTCTAATGATTCAGAATAACTGTGTGAATTTCCTTGATGTTGTTGACCCCCACAAAGCAGAAATACCTAACCCAAAAGGATCCCTGTCAAATTGTATGCAGAATTTGCAGCTCTGTTACCTCTAATTTTAACTGTAATATACAATAGATCCCTTGAACAGAAACTGAGTCCACTGATTGGAAAACAAAGCACAGGTCACACCTATCTACAGAGGTGATCCAAAATCTTAGTCTTAATTATGTCCATCCACTATACAATACTAGAACATATTCTGAGCTCAAATATAATGAGGTACCTCCATACCAAGTAGCATCGATCAAGCAAAGCCCCACCTGCGTTTTTCACACAACACTCTAAAAGCCACAGATCTGGTAGTCAATCAGAAACAGCATTTATTGACTTCCATAAAGCATTGGAGTCAACACCACAATTAACAAAAGTATACAGGATATCAAAAAAGATTGTGCTTGGACTGAGAATTTCTTGGCGGGGAAGATACCAACATTTTATCTTGTATGGTAATTCACTGACAGTTATGTAAATAACATCCACTGTACCCTAAAGAGGTGTATTGGGACCTTTGCTGTTCTTGTTGTATATTAAGGTAAACAGTACCTCAGAATACTCACTGATAATGATGTTACCTAAACTAACATATAAATGGGAAACAGAGTTAGTAACAACCTCAGAAAATTCTTGACCAATTTACTTCAGATTTTTACATGATGCTCCAGGGTTGTCACAAGTTTCCCAAACTGAAATTCCCTGATATTTACATGATTTCCAGACAAATTTTAGCATTTTTCCCTGAAAAATTTTGACATCTCAGGGTTGAGTGAACAAATAAGTTGACAAAAAAATGTAGGGACTTCTGTATTTCTAAATGTGTGAGCAAAAATCTTAAGTACTAACATCACCATCTTTTATAATGAAATGATGGAGAAAACAAACCAAATTCTATATGTGTTTCATTAAAACCACTGGTGTTATTTCAATAAAATGAAAGACAATTGGTGACAAAAACATGCATTTCCTTGAGGTCGCAAGACAGATTTAAAATACCTTCACTGATTTCAGAAATAGCTTCAGAAAAAGTAGGTCTCTTGAAAGAAGTGTATAAGGTGAGGAAGAGTTGTGTAAACCTACACTATACGTGACTGCCAATAAAATATTGGTTCTATTATGTTCGTTATTGTCAGTTATTACCCACTGTGTTATGTCTGCTATTTTCCGCAGGTATTCACCTGCTTGGCTGAGTGGTAAGGTGTTTGCTTATCACACAGCAGGCTCAAATTTGATTCCCAGCTGGATTGGAGATTTTCTCCACACATAGACCGAGTGTTGTGATGTCCTCATCATCATTTCATGATCACCGACACACAAGTCACCCAACGTGGCGTCACTTGACGAAGACTTGCAACCTGGCGGCTGAACGTACCCAGATGGGGTCTCCCAGCCATCAATGATAAATGATCATTTCATTTTACAGGTACTGTGTGATTTTTCTTTTGAGAAATATGAGCAAATAGTATACAAATCGCCAGCTACTGCCCCAAGTTTCTTCTTCTTATCATCCATGCTTTCTAATATATGAACTACTTTCAAAGGGCCAAACTGAACTAGAATAAATAAAATGTCTATAAAACACCACACTGTACAATGTATTTGTGGTGAGACAGTCACAATTGCTGAAATCCATTGCCCATGGCCTCTGGCCTGCTGAGGAGCACCACAGTCCTGGGTCTATGGATAAACGATGAAAATTTGCTGCATTACACCACACACAAACAGACCCAGACTGCGGGCAGACTGGTGAGACTAGATCTGATGGGAAGGGCCTGCACATTAGCAGGAAAGAATGGGCTTCAGATCAGCAGGCCAAATCCATTAGATGTACCTGCAGAAATGGCCTGTGGTTTCGGCCCATTGTGAAGGTCCACTCCTGTGGAAAGCTATTCACGTGTCACAGACATCATGTTGATGAAATGAGACCGCTATGATCAACCCACGCAACAGATAACTTGCACAAATGCTCTGAGAATCAATAATAATGAGGATAGGTAGCAACTCACTGTGAAGATGATTGCTGAGTCACAGACAGGCATGTAGAAAAGACAGTCACACTCTCACAACTAAATTTTCAGCCATAGCCTTTGTCAGAAAATGAGGGCATACACACTTTCACATAATTGCTTGGACACAAATCATGCACACATGAGCGCCATCTCCAGCGACTCTGTCAACAGTTTCTGAGAATCAGTTCCAAACCAACCAACAAGCCGTGTCCTCGCATCACAGATTGGGCAGAAACAGGCAGAAGAAGGCAGACACAGAGAAGAGCCTTTGACACTACAACCCAACAGGAATGCGCAATGGAAGCACGAAGAATGTCATACACCTGTCCCACGTCTGTATATTCAGTGCAGTAGAGGGCCATGGACAGAGATGTCTCCTTGCCTCTCTTTGGCAGCTGCTAGACTAGTGGCAAGAAGTGGTGGCAGCACAGACTGCAAGCTGAGGGAAATGGTAGATAGGGGAGAAGCAGTAAGAATGAGGGAGTAGGGATGCAGCGCACGTTCTCAGCTGTGCCCAGCCTGTGATGATGCATGAAATCTCAGTAAATAAACCATTTCATCTACTGAGACAAAAATGAGATTTTTCCAGTGTTTTTTTCCAAATTTCCCTGATTTCCCTGACATGTTTGAAATTTCCTGGTATTTCCTGATGTCCCTGATTTCCAGAACTTGTGGGAATCCTGTATTCTAAAAAACATCCAGTCAGACATAGGTTACACATTTTTTAAAGGCAATTACGTAAAAATTTTCAGTTAAAATTGACAGAGAGAAATTGCTGAGCTCTGGAAGTATTTAGTTTCATTTTCTTTCTCTCAGTTGGTTTAAAACCCATACTCGAGCAGTGCAGTTGCGTGCATCACTAGTGAAGCACGCTGCCTGTGCTCGGCCAGAAGAAGAGCTGTGAAGCTGTGCTTGGACTGTGGTGTGACTCTATGCAAATTGCCGTGTCCTCGCATCACAGATTGGGCAGAAACAGGCAGAAGAAGGCAGACACAGAGAAGAGCCTTTGACACTACAACCCAGCAGGAATGCGCAATGGAAGCACGAAGAATGTCATACACCTGTCCCACGTCTGTATATTCAGTGCAGTAGAGGGCCATGGACAGAGATGTAATGTGTCATAGCCAACTACTGAAGAGAAGAAGTAGGCATGGAGTTCCTTGACTCAGACGCCATTGTCCAGCTGCAGGCACCAAGCATGGCCGACCACTGCACACTGAAGACCACTGTGGCCGCCCACATGTTGATAAGCCTACTGTGGAGAAGACAGCCGTGCCAAAACAGCATGAGAACCAATCCAAGGCTCTGATCAGGGGGCTGCCTTGGATATATGATGAGAAGACGGTCCAAGAGGGCCGGATTCCGAGGTGCAACTACTAACCTGCACAACCAGACAAATAAGAAGAGGTCACTGCTGTACATCGTGGTAGTGGTGGTAGCTGCGACGGATGGCAGTGACATCTTCAGGTTAAGGAAACTCTTAGGCTGTCCTGTAACCGCCAAAGCTCTCTCCCTAGGCATGGACCCTAAGCCACAGTGCTTCAGGTGCCAAGCTGAAGGGCACGTGGCTGAATACTGCCCCAATTCGCCACAATGCGTAAAGTGTGCTGGCACACACAACACCTGTGCCTGTGACAGATGATGAGAAGAGGCACCAACTTGTGCTTGCTGCGGAAGACCACACATGGCAAACTGGAGTGGCTGCTTGGCTTTCGCCAGCAACAGCTGCACTGGAGACAAGGAGCAAACTGAGAAGACATGACAAACGCACCGTAAGCACTGCCAAACGAAGACACAACTAAAAGGAGAGAAGACAGCTCCCACTGCCCAAGGGCGACTGGAATATAGCGCCAGTGAGAGTGGGGGACCGGCCACTGGCGGCAGCACAGCAGGCGATCCAAGTGCTGGAGATGTGCAGCATGCTGGCAGCTGCAGCAGAGGAGGTGATTGTGGCCTTCAAAGCCACCACGGAAGCAGATAGGGCAGCTTTTAAGGCCACCCTGACTGCAGAGACAGAGGAGGCATGCAGCCAACTGTGGCACTTGCACTCAAAGATGGGGCACAACATCTGTGCGGATGCCGCAGGCGAAGAGAAGACGCCTGCCGCCACTCCCCTTACGGAACAGCTGGCGGAAGGACACTCGCGGTGGACACACCGGACACACCAAAGAAGAAGATGGAAGCCACCCCAACAACGCAAAGTTCATTGGTTCTGAGCAGCTCTGCTCGAACGAGTGGGCTACCAGAGCAATCTGGACGCTCGAGGGCACGGATTACATCGTCCACTACACAGGGAAGACTCAACTGTGGACCTCATTGAGCCTGTCAGTGTACCAATGAGTGAGGAGTAGTTCACACATCTCTGAGTGCTTGGCTTCGACGCCCGCCCATCAGACACAGATGGGCGAACTGGGCCAAGTCACCACTGATGCAGCGTGGCAGGGAGCTCTCACAGCCAAAACTGCAGCACCGTCATGGACTGATCTCTTATGACGAACATAGGGCATGAAATGGTATCCACTTCTAACTTAACCCAACCTTGCATGACCTATGACAGTCAGCAAGACATCCACTACTGCTCTTACTACTATCGCAGACGTTTTTTTCCCTTGGCACTTTTTTCCGTCTGCCCTTCAAACCACTACCCTTCATTCAACTTTCAACCCAATCTATCTCCGGATGAGCACATATAAATGGTTAACCTTAACTACATGTACGCAAACATCACAGTACCCACTTCCTGCAACTTCTTCTTCTTCTTTTTTTTTTTTTTTTTTTTTAAGTTGGTTTCAACTATGATAGCAGGGCATTTAAACCATTAGACAAATTGTTTCTCCCATGTATATTGTTACTCCATACAGAAAATTCAGGATGAAATGTAACATTATTATGAGAAGAATAGTTGCTGCTCGCCATATAGCGGAGATGCCGAGACACAGATACACACAACAAACAGACTGCCAGAAAGTGAGCTTTTGGCCAACAATGCCTTTGTTGAATATAAACACACACACACACACACACACACACACACACACACACACACACATGTACGTAACCACAGTCTCTGGCAGCTGGAGCCAGACTGCAGCAGCACATGATGGGAGAGGCAACCAGGTGGGTAAGGAGGAGGCTGGGATGGGGAGCGGAAGGAATAGCAGGGTAGGTATGGAGGATGGAAAAGTGCTGCTAGTGGGAGTGTGAGAGGATGAGATGGAGAGTAGGGCAGCTAGGTGTAGTTGGGAGGGGAAGGGGCTAGACAGGTAAGTACAATAAGTAATGAAGATTGAGACCAGGAAGAGTACAAGAATGTAGGGTATATTGCAGGGAGAGTTTCACCTGTGCAATTCAGAGAGGTTGGTGTTGGTGGGAAGAATCCAGTTGGCACACGCTGTGGAGCCATCATTGAAATGAAGAACATCGTGTTGGGAGGCATGCTGAGCAACAGGATGGTCCAGTTGTTTTTGGCCACAGTTTGTCAATGGCTATTCATGCAGACAGACAGCTTGTTAGTAGTCATGCCCACATACAAAGCAGCAGAGTGGTTGCACCGTAGCTAGTAGATCTCGTGACTGATTTCACAGGTAGCCCTGCCTTTGACAGGATTTAATCGCAATGGGAATGCTCCTCTGTGCCTTAATGGTGGGACTTTGGGAGGTGGTGGGTGACTGGAAAGATAAGACACAGGAGATCAGGTTTTGCACATGGTTGGGAGGATAATTATGGTCTGTGAAGGCCTCAGTGAGACCCTTGGTATATTTCAAGAGGGACCATTCATCACTGCAGATGTGACAACCATGGGTGGCTAGGCAGTATGGTAAGGCCTTCTTGGTATGGAACAGGTGGCAGCTGTCAAAGTGGAGGTGTTGCTGGTGGTTGGTAGGTTTGATATGGACACAGGTACTCATCTTTGAGATGGAGGTCAGCATCAAGGAAGGTGGCTTGTTGGGTTGAATGGAACCGGGTGAAGCGAATGGGGGAGAAAGTGTTGAGGTTCTGGAGGAATGTGGATAGGGCACCCCCACCCACCATCCCGATCACAGAGATGTCATCAATAAATCTTAACCAGGTGAGGGGTTTGGGATTCTGAGTGTTTAGGAAGGATTCCTGTAGATGGCCAATGAAACGTTGGCATAGGATGGTGCCATGTGGGTGCCAAAAGCCATACCTTGTATTTGTTTGTAGGTAATGCCTTCAAAGGAGAAGTAATTATGGGTGAGGATATAGCTGGTCATGGCAACTAGGAAGGAGGTAGTTTGTTTGGGATCTGTTGGGCATTGGGAAAGGTACTGTTCAATAGCAGTAAGGCCATGGGCATTAGAGATGCTAGTGTATAGGCAGTGGCATCAACAGTAACAAGCAGGACACTGTGTGGTAAAGGAAAAGGAAGTGTGGAGAGTCAGCAGAGGAAGGGGTTGGTTTCTTTTATATAGGGGGGTAGGTTGCAAGTAACAGACTGAAGGTTCTGGTCTACGAGAGCAGAGATTCTCTCAGTGGCACCACATTAACCAGCCACACATCCTGGGTTGTTGGTTTCACGGACTTTAGGAAGCATGTAGAAGGTATGAGTGTAGGGAATGGTAGGGGTGAGCAGAAAGATGGACTCCAGGGAGAGGTTCTAGAATGGACCTAAGGATTTGAAGAGACGTTGGAGATCCTACTGGATTTCTGGAATGGGGTCACTGGGGCAGTGATTGTAGGTACAGGAATCTGACAGCTGGTGGAATCATTCTGAGAGATAATCCTTGTGATTCAAAACAGTGGTGGAGCCTTTGTCAGCATGTAGGATTATAAGGTTTGATCAGTTCTTAGGTAAAATGCCATTTGGCTAGGGCCTCCCATCGGGTAGACTGTTCACCTGGTGCAAGCCTTTAGAGTTGATGCCATGTTAGTAACTTGTGTGTCGATGGGGATGTAATGATGATGATAAGGACAACACAACATCCAGTCCCTGAGTGGGGAAAATCTTTGACCCAGCCCGGAATCAAAACCGGGCCATTAAATATGACATTCCTTCGCACTGCCCACTCAGCTACCAGGGAGGACAGTTCGTAGGTGATGGATTGAAGTTCTTTCTGTTGATGTAAGGTTAGCTTGCATGTTGAAGGAAGTGGGGAATGATGGTGAGGCAAGGTTAAGAAATTCCGGAGAGTTAACTGGGGGTTACTTGGTGGCAGTGGGGGGGGTGGATCACAAAATGGTTCAAATGGCTCTAAGCACTATGGGACTTAACATCTGAGGTCATCAATCCCACAGACTTAGAACTACTTAAACCTAACTAACCTGAGGACATTACACATCTATGCCTGAGGCAGGATTCGAACCTGCGACTGTGGCAGCAGCATGGTTCTGGACTAAAACACCTAGAACCGCTCGGCCACAGCGGCCGGCGGGTGGATAACAGATGGATGGAGCAGTGAACTGAGTCTGCAGAGTTCAACATTGGTCATTGGCTAAATCTGATTGGTAGTGTTGTGGTGAAAAAGCGTTTCCATTGTAGGGGCTGAGAGAAGGTCTTTAACAAGTCCTGCATGACTGAATTTCGGGGTGGGGTAAGAGATGAGGCCTTTGGAAAGGACTGATACTTTTGCAGGGCTAAGGCTTTTGGAGGAAAGGTTCATGATTCTGTGCCAGGTCTGTTCAGGTTCTGGATTCTGTGTGGTGGTGGGAGGGAGTTTTGGAAGGTGGGTTAAATGTAGTAGGTCTGCGAGACAGGCCTTGTCAGCTATGAGGGGACGTGGAGAAGTTTTAGAGGTTGTAGTAGAGGTGATGGACAGTGGTAGTCCAAGACAGGAGTGCCAAGGGAGCAGGGTGAAGAGTTTTTTGAGGTGGTTTTGTGCATGTTGCTCTAGTTCCTGGAGGGCAAGTGCTTCAATGTGTGTTACAGGATGCAGGAATTCAGGACTTAGGCCCATCCCAGAACTTCTCCCCAGAGTCCATCTCTCTCCTCACCCCTACCACTACTCCCTGCACTCCTACCTTCTACATGCAAATCCAACCACCCAGGACTCCCCGTTGTGGCCAGTTACTATGCCCCACTGAGAGAATCTCTGCCCGCATAGACCAACACCTTCAGCCTTTTACCTGGCACCTTTCCTCCTATATAAAGGATACCAACCATTTCCTCCACAGACTCTCCACAGTTCCCGTCCCTTTACCAAAGGTGCCCTGCTTGTCACTCCCTTTACACTAACATCTGTAATGGCCATGGCCTTACCACTATTGAACACTACCTTCCCCAATGCTTGACAGATTCCAAACCAACAACCTCCTTCCTAGTTGACATGACCAACTATACACTCACCCACAATTACTTCTCCTTTGAAGGCATTACCTACAAACAAATCCAGGGTATGGCTATGGGCACCCACATGGCTCCATCGTATGCCTACCTATTCAATGGGCTATCTAGAGGAATCCTTCCTAAAAATCCAGAATCCTAAACCCCTCACCTGGTTAAGATTTATTGATGACATCTTTGTAATCTGGATTGAGATCGAGGACACCCTATCCACATTCCTCCAGAACCTCAAAAGCATCTCCCCCATTCACTTCACCTGGTCTTACTCTACCCAACAAGCGAAATTCCTAGTTGTTGACCCCCACCTCAAAGATTGCTACATCAGTACCTGTATCTGATAGGTTTCTATCAGCCAACAGCAATATGTCCACTTTGACAGCTGCCACCCTTTCCATACCAAGAAGTCCCTTACAAACAGCCTAGCCACCCATGGGTGTCACATCTTCAGCGACGAACTGTCCCTCTAAAAATATACTGAGGGTCTCACTGAAGCCTTCACAGATCATAATTATCCACCCAACCTTGTACAAAAACAAATCTCCCGTGCCTTAACTTTCCAGTTACTCACCACCCGTCTAAGTCTCACCATCTGGCCACAGAGGAGCATTCCCCTCATGACTCAGTACCACCCAGGGCTGGAGCAACTGAAGTACATTCTCCACCAGGGTTCTGACTACCTCTCATAATGCCCTGAAATGAGATAAGTGCTTCCCACCCCTCTCACAATGGTATTCCACCACCCACTGAACCTACACAATATCCTCGTCCATACCTACACAACCCCTGCTCCCAACCCCTTGCCTCATGGCTCTTATCCCTGTAACAGACCTAGATGCAAGACCTGGACCCATACATCCTCCCACCTACACCTACTCCAGGCCAGTTACAAATATCACCTATCCCATCAAAGGCAGGACTACCTGTGAAACCGATCATGGTATCATGGTGAAATCAGTCATGAGATCTACAAGCTAAGGTGCAACCACTGTGCTGCATTCTATGTGAGCATGACAACCAACAAGCTATCTGTCTGCATGAATGACCACTGACAAACTGTGGCCAAGAAACAACTGGACCACCCTGTTGCTGAGCACACCGCCCAACATGATATTCTTCATTTCAATGACTGCTCCACAGCCTGTGCCATCTGGATTCTTCCCACCAAAACCAACCTTTCTGAAATGTGCAGGTGGGAACTCTCCCTGCAATATATCCTACATTCTCATAACCTTCCTGGCCTCAACCTTTGTCAGTCATTGTCCTAACCCATCTAGCCCCTTCCCTGTTCCCATTCCAGCAGTACACAGCACTCTATTCCACTAACCCTGTGTTTTTAATTCTCTCTGTTTTGCTACCTCCCCTCTCTCCCTGACCACCATCTAACCTCCCAACTACATCTAGCTGCCCTGCTCTCCACCTCATCTTTGCACTTTACTGTCCTGCACCCCTACCCTGCTATCCCTCCCCCTTCCTGCCCAGTCTCCCTCTTACCCTTAACCTGTTGCCTCTCCCATCATGCACTGCTGCTTGCAGTCTGGCTCTAGCTACCAGAGACTGTTATCACGTGTGTGAGAGTTGCGTTTGTGCATGCACAAGCGCACGCATGCATGTGCATTTTCAATAAAGGTGTTGTTGGCTGAAAGACAGTCTTTTTATTGTGCCTATCTGCGACTCATCATCTTTGCTAAATGGTCTGCCTCTTTAGCTGGGTGGCAATGTGCTCGCCTCCCATGCAAGCAGGTTCAATTCCCGGATGGGTTGTGGATTTTCTCCACTCATGGACCAGGTGTTGTATTGTCCTCATCATTTCATCCTCATCACCGGCGCACAAGTTGCTCAATGTGGGGTTGAATAAAATAAGACTTGCACTTGGTGGCCGAACTTCCCTGAATAAGGGCCTACTGGCCAATGATGCCATATGCTGATTTCCCTTTCTTTTTTTTTTTTTTTTTTTTTTTTTCAATGTATGGTGAATATCAACTATCCTTTTCCTAATACTCAAACTAAAATTGTGTACATAACAATGTGCTCTTTTGTTTTCTTCCTTGCACTCAGTTTTAACAAAAAAATCTGTATATTAGGAAAGAACACTACCTTACAATATATTCACCTTGCATTTGCACATATTTTCGCCATCGTAGAACCCAGGCATCAAAATTAGTTTGGAAAAAATTCAGGGTTTTAGTTTCTTGACTCATATTTTAAAGCTGTTTTAACCTTGTCCATGGCAAAAGTGTATGGGGATGCTGTAATGGACATCAGAAAAATGCAGCATTGAAGGAGTTTGGTAATGGAGAAGGTACACAGCTGCCAGCAGATAACAATTGAGGACATGCAGCTGAACTGATTTGGAGAGACAGACACACTGGAGTTCACAATCAACAGCTTAAAATCATTCTGAGAATGACTTACTACACAGTCTGAATAATCCAAAATTTTGCAATTCATGCAGTCTATTCACAGATATAAACTACACAAAACAATGCCACTAAAGCTATTAACATCACATATCAAGCAGCTGGAGAGGTCTCTCTCATACCCTGTATAGCAATGATCCCAATCGACTGACCCATTCTATTTAGGGGAATCAAAGTTTCATTTGCAGAAACAGTAAAGAAGGCTTAAGATCTGACATTCAAATACGTTGAAATTGACTTACGATCAGAGTGTTTTTACCACGGTCAGTCACATATGCCTTTTCACTAACTCTTACCATACCACACCACAAATACCAAGCTGTACACTATACTAGGACATTGGCTGTATATTAAAAAAAACACCTGTATATAAAACAATATAAACATAGTGTACTGTGATAGTGTACCATTTTGTTTTCTTCCTTGCAATCAGATTTAATTAAGACAGCCAGCCATTTAAATAATTACACAATTTTTTTGCATGGTTGTATGCTGTCCTTTTGTGAACTGGTAGCTCAGAAAACCAGTTCACACTCTTACAAGTATGTGTGTAAAAAAAACAAAGGTGATGTGACTTACCAAAAGAAAGTGCTGGCATGTCGATAGACACACAAACAGACACAAACATACACACAAAATTCAAGCTTTCGCAACCCACGGTTGCTTCATCAGGAAAGAGGGAAGGAAAGGAGAGGGAAAGACGAAAGGATGTGGGTTTTAAGGGAGAGGGTAAGGAGTCATTCCAATCCCGGGAGCGGAAAGACTTACCTTAGGGGGAAAAAGGGACAGGTATACACTCGCACATACACACATATCCATTCCATCCGCACATATACAGACACAAGCATATGTCTGCCTGCGTCTGTACACGTGCGGATGGACATGCGCGTGTGTGCGAGTGCACACCTGTCTCTTCCTCCCCCCAAGGCAAGTCCCCCTGCTCCCGGGACTGGAATGACTCCCCACCCTCTACCCCAAAACACACATCCCCCCCCCCCGCCCCCCCCCCCCCCCCCGACGAAGCAACCGCGGGCCGCGAAAGTATGATATTTGTGTGTTGTGTTTGTGTTTTATTTTTTTTTATTTTTTTATTTATTTTTTTTGTGTCTATCTACCAGCACTTTCCCGTTTGATAAGTCACAGCATCTTTTATTAATATAACTTCTTTTTTTATATATATATATATATATATATATATATATATATATATAAAAAACAGAGGGAAACATTCCACGTGGGAAAAATATATCTAAAAACAAAGAAGATGCGACTTACCAAACGAAAGCGCTGGGACGTCGATAGACACACAAACAAACACAAACATACACACAAAATTAAAGCCCTCGCAACCAATGGCCGCCCCGTCAGGAAAGAGGGAAGGAGAGGGAAATACGAAAGGATGTGGGTTTCAAGGGAGAGGGCAAGGAGTCACCTCAATCCCTGGAGCGGAAAGACCCACCTTAGGGGGAAAAAAGGACAGGCACACACTCGCGAATACACACACACACATCCATCCGCACACACAAAGACACAACCAGACATTTGTAAAGGCAAAGAGTTTGCGCAGAGATGTCAGTCGAGGCGGAAGTACAGAGGCAAAGATGATGTTGAATGACAGGTGAGGTATGAGTGGCAGCAACTTGAAATTAGCGGAGGTTGAGGCCTGGCGGGTAACGAGAAGAGAGGATATACTGAAGGGCAAGTTCCCATCTCCGGAGTTCTGACAGGTTGGTGTTAGTGGGAAGTATCCAGATAACCCAGACAGTGTAACACTGGGCCAAGATGTGCTGGCCGAGCACCAAGGCATGTTTAGCCACAGGGTGATCCTCATTACCAACAAACACTGTTTGCCTGTGTCCATTCATGCGAATGGACAGTTTGTTGCTGGTCATTCCCACATAGAAAGCTTCACAGTGTAAGCAGGTCAGTTGGTAAATCATGTGAGTGCTTTCACACGTGGCTCTGTCTTTGATCGTGTACACCTTCCGGGTTACAGGACTGGAGTAGGTGGTGGTGGGAGTGTGCATGGGACAGGTTTTACACCGGGGGGGTTACAAGGGTAGGAGCCAGAGGGTAGGGAAGGTGGTTTGGGGATTTCATAGGGATGAACTAAGAGGTTACGAAGGTTAGGTGGATGGCGGAAAGACACTCATGGTGGAGTGGGGAGGATTTCATGAAGGATAGATCTCATTTCAGGGCAGGATTTGAGGAAGTCATATCCCTGCTGGAGAGCCACATTCAGAGTCTGATCCAGTCCCGGAAAGTATCCTGTCACAAGTGGAGCACTTTTGGGGTTCTTCTGTGGGAGGTTCTGGGTTTGAAGGGATGAGGAAATGGTTCTGGTTATTTGCTTCTGTACCAGGTCAGGAGGGTAGTTGCGGGATGTGAAAGCTGTTTCCAGGTTGTTGGTGTAATGGTTCAGGGATTCCGGACTGGAGTAGATTCATTTGCCACGAAGACCTAGGCTGTAGGGAAGTGACCGTTTGATGTGGAATGGTTGGCAGCTGTCATAATGGAGGTACTGTTGCTTGTCGGTGGGTTTGATGTGGACGGACATGTGAAGCTGGCCATTGGACAGATGGAAGTCAACGTCAAGGAAAGTGGCATGGGATTTAGAGTAGGACCAGGTGAATCTGATGGAACCAAAGGAGTTGAGGTTGGAGATGAAATTCTGGAGTTCTTCTTCACTGTGAGTCCAGATCATGAAGATGTCATCAATAAATCTGTACCAAACTTTGGGTTTGCAGGCCTGGGAAACCAAGAAGGCTTCCTCTAAGTGACGCATGAATAGGTTGGCATACGAGGGGGCCTTCCTGGTACCCATGGCTGTTCCCCTTGATTGTTGGTATGTCTGGCCTTCAAAAGTGAAGAAGTTGTGGGTCAGGATGAAGCTGACTAAGGTAATGAGGAAAGAGGTTTTAGGTAGGGTGGCAGGTGGTCGGCATGAAAGGAAGTGCTCTATCGCAGCGAGGCCCTGGACATGCCGAATATTTGTGTATAAGGAAGTGGCATCAATGGTTACAAGAATGGTTTCCGGGGGTAACAGATTGGGTAAGGATTCCAGGCGTTCGAGAAAGTGGTTGGTGTCTTTGATGAAGGATGGGAGACTGCATGTAATGGGTTGAAGGTGTTGATCTACGTAGGCAGAGATACGTTCTGTGGGGGCTTGGTAACCAGCTACAATGGGGCGGCCAGGATGATTGGGTTTGTGAATTTTAGGAAGAAGGTAGAAGGTAGGGGTGTAGGGTGTCAGTGGCATCAGGAGGTTGATGGAGTCAGGTGAAAGGTTTTGTAGGGGGCCTAAGGTTCTGAGGATTCCTTGAAGATCCGCCTGGACATGAGGAATGGGATTACCTTGGCAAACTTTGTATGTAGTGTTGTCTGAAAGCTGATGCAGTCCCTCAGCCACATACTCCCGACGATCAAGTACCACGGTCGTGGAACCCTTGTCCGCTGGAAGAATGACGATGGATCGGTCAGCCTTCAGATCACGTATAGCCTGGGCTTCAGCAGTGGTGATGTTGGGAGTAGGATTAAGGTTTTTTAAGAAGGATTGAGAGGCAAGGCTGGAAGTGAGAAATTCCTGGAAGGTTTGGAGAGGGTGATTTTGAGGAAGAGGAGGGGGGGGTCCCTCTGTGACGGAGGACGGAACTGTTCCAGGCAGGGTTCAATTTGGATAGTGTCTTGGGGAGTTGGATCATTAGGAGTAGGATTAGGATCATTTTTCTTTGTGGCAAAGTGATATTTCCAGCAGAGAGTATGAGTGTAGGACAGTAAATCTTTGACGAGGGCTGTTTGGTTGAATCTGGGAGTAAGGCTGAAGGTGAGGCCTTTGAATAGGACAGAGGTTTCGGATTGGGAGAGAGGTTTGGAAGAAAGGTTAACTACTGAATTAGGGTGTTGTGGTTCTAGATTGTATTGATTAGAATTTTGAGGTTTTGGGGGGAATGGAGCTGGAAGTGGGAGATTGAGTAGATGGGAGAGACTGGGTCTGTGTGCAATGAGAGGAGGTTGAGGTTTGCTGGAAAGGTTGTGAAGGGTGAGTGAGTTGCCTTTCCGGAGGTGGTAAACCAGGAGATTGGATAGTTTTTTGAGGTACAGGGTGGTATGCTGTTCTAATTTGCGGTTGGCCTGTAGGAGGATGCTCTGAACAGCCGGTGTAGATGTGGGAGAGCAAAGATTGAGGACTTTTATTAAGGATAGGAGTTGACGGGTGAGGGCAATGGATTGTTCAGTTTGGAACTGGTATAGGGACTGATGGAAAGAAGGGTTACAGCCAGAGATGGGAACTTTAAGTGTGAGGCCTTTGGGGGTAATGCCAAATGTCAGACAAGCCTGAGTAAATAAAATATGGGAGTGTAATCTGGCTAGGGCGAAGGCATGTTTGCGGAGGGAATGTAAATAAAACTTAATGGGGTTGTTGTGGGGATGTTGTGAGGGTGACATGGTATTAGAAGGTGGAAAGTGTAATATGAGGCTCAAATGAAAATGAAAATAAAAATATATGGGGAGCAATAAAGGTGAACTAGAAAGCAACTGGAGGTCTGGTGTGAAAAAAGTCGAAAAAGTGTTGGTTAAAGATGAGCTATGTTGATTCTGTGGTGAACTTGGGTTGGTAAACAACGATGTGCGGAAAAGTTAGGTGGTTGTGTTGCCGCCTAAACAAGTTAAAGGGTGGAGAAATTTGGGAAAATTTCGAAAAAACTGTGGTGGCAGATTATGAAAATGAGGCTAACAATTGTGTGACGAAGAAATAATGACATTAAAACCTGTGGGAAGCGGCTAAACATGATCAGTGATGTGGGAAAAACGGAAATGGAAATAAAGCAAAAGTTATTAGAACTAGACGAAATGGTTGTTTAATAGGTGAAAGGAGCTGTTTGTGAACTGGAAACGGTCGATTTTATAGCAGCGGTAGTTTTGAAAGCGGAGAAAAAAAAATTTTTTTTGGTTATGGTTTGGAAGTGGGTTACGTATTATTGAGTATATATAGGCGGGAAAAATTGTATTGTAGATTACGGTAAAAAGGAGAAGGTGAATACAAAGTGAAACTACTTGCAAAAACAGAAAGAGAAAGTAAGATGACAGAAAAGATTTCGAAATGCACCAGTGACAATAACAAACGTAATTGTTGGGTTCAAATTAATGATATGAATATAACACAGGGAAACATTCCAGATGGGAAAAATATATCTAAAAATAAAGATGATGTGACTTACCAAATGAAAGTGCTGGCATGTCGATAGACACACAAACAGACACAAACATACACACAAAATTCAAGCTTTCGCAACCCACGGCTGCTCCATCAGGAAAGAGGGAAGGAAAGGAGAGGGAAAGACAAAGGGATGTGGGTTCTAAGGGAGAGGGTAAGGAGTCATTCCAATCCCCAGGAGCAGAAAGACCCACCTTAGCGGGACTTACCCTCTCCCTTAAAACCCACATCCTTCCGTCTTTCAAATGGTTCAAATGGCTCTGAGCACTATGGGACTCAACTGCTGAGGTCATAAGTCCCCTAGAACTTAGAACTACTTAAACCTAACTAACCTAAGGACAACACACACATCCATGCCCGAGGCAGGATTCGAACCTGCGGCCGTAGCGGTCGCGCAGTTCCAGACTGTAGCGCCAGAACCGCTCGGCCACCAGCGGCCGGCTTTCGTCTTTCCCTCTCCTTTCCTTCCCTCTTTCCTGATGAAGCAACCATGGGTTGCGAAAGCTTGAATTTTGTGTGTATGTTTGTGTGTCTATCGACATGCCAGCACTTTCGTTTGGTAAGTCACATCATCTATATTAAAAAAAACAAAGATGATGTGACTTACCAAATGAAAGTGCTGGCAGGTCGACAGACACACAAACAAACACAAACATACACACAAAATTCAAGCTTTCGCAACAAACTGTTGCCTCATCAGGAAAGAGGGAAGGAGAGGGAAAGACGAAAGGATGTGGGTTTTAAGGGAGACGGTAAGGAGTCATTCCAATCCCGGGAGCGGAAAGACTTACCTTAGGGGGAAAAAAGGACGGGTATACACTCGCACACACACACATATCCATCCACACATATACAGACACAACTGCTTGTGTCTGTATATGTGTGGATGGATATGTGTGTGTGTGTATGTTTGTGTGTCTATCGACCTGCCAGCACTTTCATTTGGTAAGTCACATCATCTCTGTTTTTAGATATATTTTTCCCACGTGGAATGTTTCCCTCTATATAATAGAGGAACACATTCCACGTGGGAAAAATATATCTAAAAACACAGATGATGTGACTTACCGAACAAAAGTGCTGGCAGGTCGATAGACACACAAACAAACACAAACATACACACGAAATGTGTGTGTGTGTGTGTGTGTGTGTATACACACACACATATATATATATATATATATATATATATATATATATATATATATATATATATATATATATATAGACCTGCCAGCACTTTTGTTCTAAAAACAGAGATGATGTGACTTACCAAACGAAAGTGCTGGCAGGTCGATAGACACACAAACATACACACAAAATTCAAGCTTTCGCAACAAACGGTTGCTTCATCAGGAAAGAGGGAAGGAGAGGGAAAGGCGAAAGGATGTGGGTTATAAGAGAGAGGGTAAGGAGTCATTCCAATCCCGGGAGCGGAAAGACTTACCTTATCGGGAAAAACGGACAGGTATACTCTCGCACACACACACATATCCATCCGCACATACACAGACACAAGCAGATGTCTAAAAATAATAACAACCAAAAATGAAAATAAGTGTCTTGTTCATTACATTACAATTCTGTTAATATCTTATTATAATCTCAAGTTCCACTCCTTCACAGTGGGTGAAGTTGCAAAGACGAGACAAAATTTTCATCCTGGCACAGTTCCGAGAGATACCCAACATTAGGGCGTGTGTCAAGTTCCCATAGAAATTTAGTAATTGTGAAGCATTGCCAGTTCACAAGAGTATGATACAGTATTGTCTAATGAAAACTGCATAAATCTTCAGTCAGAGAATGATAAGATTTCAAAGTGGTGCAAAATTGGCAACTTCCTTTAAATGTTCAGAAATGTAAAATTATGCACTTCACTCAATGGAAAAACATAGTAATCTATGACTGCAATATCTATGATTCAAAATTTGAATCAGTCAACTCCAACAAATACCCAAGTGTGGCAATTTGTAGGGATATGAAATGAAAACAATAAATGTGCAGAACGAGCGGTATGTGACTGCATTAATATGATACTAGATCTGTTAGGTACGAAACAACACACTACAGGCATATTCCTAATATTCCAAAGGGTTTTGACACAGCGGATCATAAAATATTGCTGGAAAAAACTAAACATATGGTACCGGTATCAGACGACTTACAAACAAATGGAATGCATTGTTTCTAGCAATTTCATACAGACAGTCAGCACAAAGCACACTAACAAACAACTCAATCATTAACTGAAATCCTATCTAGCAGTAAAACTGTTAAACAATGTGTGCCACAGGGCTGAGCATTGGTACCTCCATTTCCCAGACATATTTATGACTTGAGTCTGAATATAGATGCACACAAAACCATAATAACTGCAGATGACACAACTGTATTCCTCAATGGGGAGAACATATGGGCAGTTCAGAAAGCTGTGAATTTGGCTACTGAACAACTCAGCAACATAAAATTTTATGTTTTATTTACAAAATAATTCTAATATGAAAGACTTTTGTCAGAGATGTTCTGGTGTAAGAAGAGAAATTAAAAATACAGAAAAAGCATACCAACTGAGTCTCAGTTATTGTGATTACCATTTATTCACATGTCATGTGAGTCCTTCTTTGTCTTTCATTATTGTATGATGTCAATATTTCAACGGTGAGGTTTTTAAAATTCTGTGAATGATTCAAGCTGAATGAGAATGAGAAATGAACACGTATCTGCTTTATTCAAATACACAGAAAAAAACTATGACCTAATGGACAATGATACCAAAAAAGGAAAGATAAGTTTAAAAACCAATTATTTTGTAAATTTTCCTTCCCTCCTAGGGTTAATCAGTGTTACAATAGCAGTGTGCACACTAGAGATGCACTTTCACTGAGTGAGAATTATGCAGCTTGGGAAATGAACTGTGTAATTTATGGGAGTCACCACAGTTCATCATGAGTTTGTTGCAGGTTTGAAATGCTTTAATAGTATTGACATTTAAGAGAAGGGAGTTTTTACTGAGAAAAATTTTCTCATTTAGCATAATGTGAAAATTGAGATATGGGGGATCAACAAGTCAGGTATAACACTGTGTGAAAAAGGTGTATAAATATTTAATATCAGGAAAACTACAATAAAAATTTTCTTCTCCTCAAAGAAAATCATCTTCACCTTACACAAACTGGATGGTATATGTAATTAATAGTAATCATTGACTGCATCATCTATATTGTATTGAACACAATAACATTCTCTGTCTGTACCACAAGTGAATTATTATTACAAAACAATGAATTAAAAATGTTTCAGAATAACAAGACAGTTTTCATTGCACTGCAAAATATCACAAAGTTGTCCATCCCCTCCATAGTTAACACACAGGTGCACTTCACATCTGAACCCACTCTTCCAGATCCAAAATTTCTGCAGCACAGTATACCCGAGACTGAAGAGCTAGTTCGAGGGCTGTTCTGTTATCATTGTCACGTAATTTTACATCAGCACCTTCATGTATCAAGAATTCCATCATCCTAGGAGTCCAGGAATCCCAGTCTCTCATGGAACTTACCAACATGAGGGAAGTTTTGCCATTTCTGCCCCTCTGATCAATTGGAATGTGGCCCTCATCCAAGAGGTATTTCACAGTCAGTGCACAACCAGAAAGAGCTGCACAGTGGAGGGCTGTCTGACCATCATTATTCCATTCATCTGGATTCTGTTGCATGCCTAAGATGTGCTTCACCATTTTGAAACTGTTCTTTGCTGCAATATGTAACAAGGTTGTCTTGTGTTCAGGATCCCACCAACATTCTTCAAGATTAGTTCCCAACGAAATCAAATCTTCTAACATCTGCACAAAGAAAAAATATTTTGCATAAATAATAAAGAAGTTATGGCAATTTAAGAATGTCGTGTACACAACATTTTCATCAAAATATCCCCTATGACTTTTCTAGTACAGTGACGCAGATATTTTGATTGTATCACTACTCAAATTAATGTGTGCATCTAAACTGTGAGAACAAATCAAGATTTACTTTAAAAATAAAATGTGTAGTATATGCACACACATCAGAGATGACCACAGAACTTTGTAACTATAGTTAGTCTTCAAGACAGAGATAAAGCTTCCACAAATAAATATAAACACATTCTTCTAGTTATGTAACAATATTATGAAAAGGGTAGTTGCCACTCACCATATAGTGCAGATACTGAGTCACAGAGAGGCACACCAAAAATATTGTCACAAAATAAGCTTTCGGCCAACACTCTTTGTCAAAAATAGATGACACACACACACACACACACACACACACACACACACACAACCACACTCTCTGGCACCTGAAGCCAGACTATGAGCAGCAACAGCAGTGCATGATTGGAGAGGCAACTGGGTGAATTGTGTGGGGCTAAGGAGGAGGCTGGGTTGGGGAGGGGGAGGGATAGCAGGTTAGAGGTCTCATATGCTACCCCTCTTCTTCACACTTATCCACCCTCAGACCTGCAACCCACATTAAAATATTTTTTTATTTATATCTTTTCTTTAATCCTATTGTGACTTCACACCAATTTTAGCGGGTTTTTGCCTTTCACTATCATCGTACTCACCAGATTTCATCTTGTTGTCTCCTATTTCATCCATTTTGTGATTTTTTTCCTGTTTATTTGGGTGTATTATTGCAAATTTTTTTGGAAGTAATCCTACATTATTTTACATATTTCTTCACGTTTCTCTCTCTCTCTCTTTTTTTTCCCCCACCACCATGGATCCTTGCTCTTTCCATCTACGTCAATAGGGAAAAGATTCCTATCCCTAGCCATAACGCAGACCCACATACTGTTCCTGCGTTGTTGCTTGGCTCATTGTATCCCCCCAAAATGGCCTTGTGATAATGAAATTACCTACCTCTGGCTGCCACGCTTCCTTCCAGAATGACCCCCATCTGTTCAGATTCTGCAAATCCTTGGCCCCCACCAACTTAGTCCTGCAAAACCATATCCATCAAGCCCAAACCTCCTTGCAATATCTTCTCTCCATCCATAAAATTCTCCTGCTATGCAATCTCAAATTCCTCGAATCCATAACACACACTGAATTTCTTGACCTTCAGGAACTACAGCAACATGAACAATGCCACCTCAAAAATTCTTTATCCTGGTCGCTTCCTACTCCTGCCTTGCAGTACCACAGGCCACCACCTCTACAACTACCTCCAAACCTCCCCCACATCCCCTCGTAGCTGACAAACCCTGTCTCACAGACCACTTCATTTACCCCAGCATCCAAAACTCCCTCCCAACACCACA